>NW_027362761.1:523963589-528963589 GCF_046119375.1 Phyllobates terribilis | reverse complement strand
AGCTGTGGTCACTCACCTCCGATTCTGGTTACTCGATTCTTCACTCGGATCTGGTCACTCGATTCTTCACTCAGGTCTGGTCACTTAATTCTTCACTCAAGGCTAGTCACTAGATATGGCGGCTAGTGATGAGCGAGCACTAAAATTTAAATGCTTGGGTGCTCGACCCGAGCAATGAGCCCAATGTCAGTCTATGGGAAACTCGAGCATTTTTCCCATGGTCCCCCCCAGAGGTCTGCAGGGGGCGTAAAAATTGACAAAATCGATGGAAACAGTGATCAAATGATATGAGAATAGCCACAATAAAACATACAAAAACTAAACCAAAATGGATTTTACTGGGAAAAATATTAAGGAACATCCTTTACAGGGTAATGACTTGTATATAAGGCAAAATAAATAACCAAAATCAAAAATGATCCTTCACACCTTGGCCTATGTTCACACATAGCGTTTTTGATGAGTTTTTGCACTTTTGCATTGCTTTCAACGGTGAAAAAAGCAGTTACCAGTAAATGTCATTTTAACATTTTACTACCTTATCTGGTCATGTGGTGTGAGACAGGTGCTTCTCACAAAATTAGAATATCATCAAAAAGTTAATTTATTTCAGTTCTTCAATACAAAAAGTGAAACTCATAAACACTGCTCAAAAAAATAAAGGGAACACTTAAACAACAGAATATAACTCCAAGTAAATCAAACTGTCCACTTAGGAAGCAACACTGATTGACAATCAATTTCACATGCTGTTGTGCAAATGGAATAGACAATAGATGGAAATTATTGGCAATTATCAAGACTCCCTCAATACAGGAGTGGTTCTGCAGGTGGGAACCACAGACCACATCTCAGTACCAATGCTTTCTGGCTGATGTTTTGGTCACTTTTGAATTTTGGTTATGCTTTCACACTCGTGGTAGCATGAGACGGACTCTACAACCCACAGAAGTTGCTCAGGTAGTGCAGCTCATCCAGGATGGCACATCAATGCGAGCTGTGGCAAGAAGGTTTGCTGTGTCAGTCAGCGTAGTGTCCAGAGTCTGGAGGCGCTATCAGGAGACAGGCCAGTACACCAGGAGACGTAGAGGGGGCCGTAGGAGGGCAACAACCCAGTGCAGGACCGCTACCTTCGCTTTTGTGCAAGGAGGAACAGGAGGAGCACTGTCAGAGCCCTGCAAAATGACCTCCAGCAGACCACAAATGTGCATGTGTCCTCACAAACGGTTAGAAACTGACTCCATGGGGGTGGTATGAGGGCCCGACGTCCACAGATGGGGGTTGTGCTCACAGCCCAACAACGTGCAGGACGCTTGGCATTTGCCACAGAACACCAGGATTGGCAAAGTCGTCACTGGCGCCCTGTGCTCTTCACAGATGAAAGCAGATTCACACTGAGCACATGTGACAGAGTCTGGAGACGACGTGGAAAGCGATCTGTGGCCTGCAACATCCTTCAGCATGACCAGTTTGGCAGTGGGTCAGTAATGGTGTGAGGTGGCATTTCTTTGGAGTGCTCACCAGAAGTAGCCTGACTGCCATTAGGTACCGAGATGAGATCCTCAGACCCCTTGTGAGACCATATGCTGGTGTGGTTGGCCCTGGGTTCCTCCTAATGGAGGACAATGCCAGACCTCATGTGGCTGGAGTGTGTCAGCAGTTCTTGCAAGATGAAGGCATTGAAGCTATGGACTGGCCCACCCGTTCCCTAGACCTGAATCCGATTGAGCACATCTGGGACATCATGTCTAGCTCCATCCACCAACGTCACATTGCACCACAGACTGTCCTGGAGTTGGCGGATGCTTTAGTCCAGGTCTGGGAGGAGATCCCACAGGAAACCATCCGCAACCTCATCAGGAGCATGCCCAGGCATTGTAGGAAGGTCATACAGGCACGTGGAGGCTGCACACAATACTGAGCCTCATTTTGACTTGTTTTAAGGACATTACATCAAAGTTGGATCAGCCTGTAGTGTGTTTTTCCACTTTAATTTTGGGGGTGACTCCAAATCCAGGCCTCCATTGGTTAATAAACTTGATTTCCATTGATGATTTTTGTGTGATTTTGTTGTCAGCACATTCAACTTTGTACAGAACATTTCATTCATTCTGATCTAGGATGTGTTATTTGAGTGTTCCCTTTATTTTTTTGAGCAGTGTATTATATAGCAAGCATAGTGATCTATTTCAAAGTGTTTATTTCTGTTAATGTTGATGATTATGGCTTATAGCCAATGAAAACACAAAAGTAATTATCTCAGTAAATTAGAATAATTGACAAAAAACACCTGCAAAGGCTTCCTACGTGTTTAAAAAGGTCCCTTAGTCTGTTTCAGTAAGCTCCTCAATCATGGGGAAGACTGCTGACTTGACAGATGTCCAGAAGGCAGTCTTTAGCACACTCCACAAGGAGGGTAAGCCACAAAAGGTCATTGCTAAAGAAGCTGGCTGTTCACAGAGTGCTGTATCAAAGCATATTAATGGAAAGTTGAGTGGAAGGAAAAAGTGCAGTAGAAAAAGGTGCACAAGCAATTGGGATAACCGCAGCGTTGAAAGGATTGTTAAGAAAAGACCATTCAAAAATTTGGGGGAGATTCACAAGGAGTGGACTGCTGCTGGAGTCATTGCTTCAAAAGCCACCACACACAAACTTATCCAGGATATGGGCTACAAGTGTCGCATTCCTTGTGTCAAGCCACACATGACTAAAAGACAACGCCAGAAGTGTCTTACCTGGGCGAAGTAGAAAAAGATCTGAACTGTTGCTCAGTGATCCGAGGTGTTGTTTTCAGATGAAATTTCAGTAGGCCAACTTTTCGGATTTTAAAATCATTTTTCAAGCTGGTGTTATAAAGTATTCTAAGTTAATGAGATAATGACTTTTGTGTTTTCATTGGCTGTAAGCTATAATCATCAACATTAACAGAAATAAACACTTGAAATAGATCACTCAGTTTGTAATGACTCTATGTAATATATGAGTTTCACTTTTTGTATTGAAGAACTGAAATAAATTACCTTTTTGATGATACTCTAATTTTGTGAGAAGCACCTGTAATCAGACACATCCTGTTTCATTTATGAAAGAGGGACTCTGAAAGTCACAAAGTCTATTTTTATAGGGCCTTCAAGTAGCCATTACTATTCTTAAAGGGCTAGCAGTCGGCCCTCACTATTGTTAGAGAGCCATCAGCTGGCTATGCTTTGTTGTTCCCATTATTAAGGAGAGGGACTCCCATTCTGTTATAGCGTATGCAGTGACTGCAACGGCTGCCAAAATTTAGGAATAACCCCAATACAAATTTAAATACACATACAGGAGGGCCTCCATAACAACATGTTCCCATTATAAAGGAGCGGTTCTGCTATACAGTTATTGCGTATGCAGTGACTGCAACAGCTACCTAAATTTAGGAATAACCCCAATACCAATTTAAAGACACATACAGAAGTGCCTACATAACAACATGTTCTCAATAAAAAAGAGCGGTTCTGCTATACAGTTATTGCGTATGCAGTGACTGCAACGGCTGCCTAAATATGGAATAACCCCAATACCAATTTAAAAACACATACAGGAGGGCCTCCATAACATGTTCCCATTATAAAGGAGACGTTCTGCTATACAGTTATTGCGCATGCAGTGACTGCAACGGATGCCTAAATTTAGGAATAACCCCAATACCAATTTAAATACACATACAGGAGGGCCTCCATAAAAAATGTTCCCATTATAAAGGACCAGTTCTGCTATAAAGTTATTGCATATGCAGTGACTGCAATGGCTGCCTAAATGTAGGAAAAACCCCAACACCAATTTAAAGACACATAGAGAAGGTCCTCCATAATACCATGTTCCCATTATAAAGTTGCGGTTCTGCTATACAGTTATTGCATAAGCAGTCACAGCAAGGGCTGCCAAAAATTTGGACGCACTCCAATGCCTCTTGGAAGAGATGTAGAGGGGGGCCTCATGAAAAAAATGTTCCCATTCTAAAGGAGTGGGTCTCCTATACTGTTCTTGCATATGCAGTGACTGCAAGGGATGCCAAAAATTTGGACACACTCCAATGCCCCTTGGAAGAGATGTAGAGGAGGGCCTCATGAAAAAAATGTTCCAATCATAAAGGAGCAGGTCTCCTATACTTGTAATGCCCATACACTAAGTGCATGGGCTAAAAAAACATTTTTTTACCCCTGGGATGTATACATGAACATACTGTATAACAAACATTTCCTACAGGCATCATAAACACCCTTAAAATAAATTATGTGAGTGTTGCATCATGGTCACCCTGCTCATATGGTTGTGGAGAATGAGGATGAGGAGAAGGAGGAGGACAACAGAAAATAGACAAAATCAGGCAGCGTATAACCATGTCTGGGTGTGAAGAGGTGTATGGGAATAGACCTGAAAAAAAAAAGACACTGGATTTGAGTTTATGTTGCGCTGTTATCATTCGGTGATGTTGAGAAGTCTGGCCCAATCCAGCACTTGTTCATTTTTATAAGTGTAAGCCCGTCAGCATTCTCAGTTGACAGGCGGATGCGCCTATCAGTTATAATTCTCCTGGCGGTATATAAAACCCGCTCTGATAAAATGCTAGGGGCAGGGCAGGCCAGAACCTCCAAGGTGTAGAGAGCCAGTTCATGCCATGTGTTCAGCTTGGATACCCAATAATTCTACAGCACAGAAGAATCACGGAGGACGTTGGTATGGTCAGCAAGGTACTCCTTCAGCATCTTCGTAAAATTATTCCTCCTTGTGAGAGTACCCCATGCATCAGGGCCTGTGTGATGGGAGGGTCTGAGAAAACTCTCCCAGACCTTTGACAGTGTTCCCCTGCCTCTGCTGGATCATTTTTTTGTCTCTCTCGCCTGTACTCCTTCGTTGTCCGACGAACTGTGACCTCTGCCACCAGCGTTCTCAGATGGGAATTTTTTTTAATAATTCCGTAACAAGGGCCTTCTGGTACTGCATCATTTTAGCAGACCTGTCCACCATGGGAACAAGAGTCACCAATCAGTAATGATTGTCACCCAAAAATTGGAGAACGCGAGGGTCACGGGAAAGGCAGAGTAACATAAAGTCAGCCATGTGTGCAAGACTGCTAACAGGCAAGACTTCGATATCTTCACCAAGAGGACGACTGACCATGCTCTCCTTCTCATCCTCCTCCTCCTCCCTCTCCTCAGGCCATCCACGCTGAACAGACAGCATGACAGTTGTGTGGGTGGTACCGTCAATTGCAGGAAACTAGCTCCTGTTCTTCCTCCTCCTCCTGCTCTTCCTCACTGTCACCCAATCCACATTGGGATGAGATGAGGCTGGGCTGTGTAAATTCACCCTGTATGGTTCCTTACTTCATCTCATCGTGCTCCACCTGCAATGCCTCCTTTTTAATTGTGAGCAGCAATCGTTTCAGAAGGTAGAGAAGGGAGATGGTGACGCAAATTATGGTGCCATCGCCACTCACCATCTTGGTGGAGTCCTCAAAGTTTTTGGAGGACAGCACAGATGTTTGACATCCATGCCCACTCCTGAGCTCTTATGTGCAGAGGCACAAATCCTTCCTAACATATGCAACGTTGAGTTCCAACATGTTGGGACATCGCACACCAATCGGTGAGCTGGAAGCTGCAAACGCTGCTGAAGCACGGCAAGGGCGGCTGAAGCTGTAGCTGACTTTCTAAAATGAGCACACACGCAGTGTACTTTGACAAGCAGATCCGGCAGATCCGGGTAGGTTTTGAGAAACCGCTAAAACACGAGCTTGAGAACATGGTACATGTGTGAGCTCACCTCGCTTCAGAGTGGCCACCAGATTCCAGCCATTGTCACACAGGACCATGCCTGGCTGTAGGTTCAGTGGTGACAGCCACAGATCTGCCTGCTTTTTCAGAGCTGTCCACAACTCTTCAGCATTGTGCGGTTTGTCACCTAAGCATAATAGCTTCAGCACAGCCAGTTGCCATTTGACCAAGGCAGTGCTGCAGTGTGTCCAGCTTGTGAATGGTGTGGTCATTTCTGAGATGGAGGCTGAATAGGAGGAGGAGAAGGTGGTGCAGGAGCTGTAGAATGTTGGGTCAACCCTGAATGACCCAGGGCCCGCAATCCTCGGCATCAAAAGGACGTGTTCCGTCCCAGGGCCTGACTGGGTCCCAGCTTCCACTATATTAACCCAGTGTGCCGTCAACGAGATGTACGCAAGCACTTTACCTTGTTTATGTGGACATTCCCAGTAACTGCGTTGTTGAAGGCACAACTAATTTTGTTGGACATGTGCTTGTGTAATGCGGGGACGTCACAACGGGAGAAATAGTGGCGGCTGGAAACCAAGTACCGAGGGATGGCCACTGCCATCAGGTTGTGGAATGCTTCCATCTACACGGGCCTAAAAGTCAACATTTCGAGCACAAGCATTTGCAAAATGTGTGAGTTTAGTTGTGTGGCCTGTGGGACATTGGCTACGTATTTGCGCTTGCGTTCCAAGGACTGGGGTAGGGACAACTGAGCACTACGCTGGGACAAAGACGTGTATGTGATTGCTGATGATGCTAGTTGCGAATGTGCAACAACAGGTGCAGGGCGGGAGGCATCTTGGCATGCGCCATGGACAGGGGATTGGCGTGCATGCACAACAGCGGAACAATCAGTGGTGTCACCTGCAGACACTGTTTCTGGACCCTGCCATTCGGCCCACCTAATCGGGTGCTTTGCTATCATGTGCCTGAGCATGCTGGTGGTGGTTAGGCTGCTGGTTTTGCTACCCCTGCTGATGCTGGTCTGGCAGATGGTGCAAATGGCCTTTTTGGAGTTATTGGCTTTAAAAAAGAACCAGACTCGAGAAGACCTAACAGTTGCACTGGCAACTTCTGTTGTGTTGGTGTTCCGGTGAACAGTTGCCTGCCTTGTGTTTTGGACACCACACTGCTTGTTCCTGCCTGTTGTGGTGCTACACCTCCCTCTCCCTGTGTGCTGCTGTCCTTGCTCTGCATGTCACCTTGCCAGGTTGGGTCAGTGACTTCGTCATCCACCACCTCGTCTTCCACTTCCGCACACTGGTACTCCTCCTGACTTTCTGGCAATTGTGTCTCATCATCATCCACCTCTTGTGACAGTAATTGCACTTTCCCACCGTCGCCTTCTTGTGACTGTGGCTGCTCAAATATTTGGGCATCGCTACATGCGTTCTCCTCTTGCCCTACTTGAAGCTGGCCAGGTGAGAGGCCCGAATTTATAAATGGAAAAGTGAACAGCTCTTCGTAGTGTCCAAGTGTGGGATCAGTTTTCTCCTGGCACTCGGCATGGTGGAAGGAAGGAGGATCAGGGTGAGGAATATGTGGTCCAGAGTCATGGCTACTGAGACTTGACCGTGTGAAAGACAGGATGGTGGTGGTCGTGGTGGCAAAGTAACTGGAAGAATTATCTGCTATCCAACCAACAACCTTTTGACACTGCTCTGTGTTCAATAGTGGTGTGCTGCGGTCCCTTAGTAATTGGGACAGGAAGGTTGAGCGACAAGGTGTGGGTGTTTGTTGTGGCACAATTTCAGCTTGATCACGGCCTCAACCTTGGCCTCTGCATGCAACATCACCATCACGTCCACTTCCCTGTCACTTGCCATGCACTTTGTCCATTTTAAATGGAGGACAATATTTTGCACGGTTGCTACAAATGGCTGGATTTGCACCGCAGTCATATGTGATACGTCTGAAGGACACTCACGGTTTTAAATAGCGGACTTGTAGTTTCCTATTATGCCCAGCGACCACATGTGAATAGCTTCACTGAAACACTGCTGCCAGTGCCAACCTGTAAATGGAGGACAATATTTTGCACGGTCACTACAAATGGCTGCATTTGCACCACAGTTATATGTGATACGTCTGAAGGACACTCACGGTTTTAAATAGCGGACTTGTAGTTTCCTATTATGCCCAGCGACCACATGTGAATAGCTTCACTGACACACTGCTGCCAGTGCCAACCTGTAAATGGAGGACAATATTTTCCACGTTCACTACAAATTTCTGGATTTTTATCGCTGTAATATGGGATCACATCTGATCATGGAAAAGATCTGGCTGTATTTTGCTGTGCTAAAAAGGAAATGGAGCAGTAAAATGTTGGACTCTATTACTTTTTTAGAAAATAATTAGGATTAAGATAAAAAAAAAAATTAGCCCTGACCCCTGATATCTGTGGCTTTGTCTACGGATATCAGTAAGAGCAGGAGCAGACAGAACGTGCAATGGACATGATTGTGCTGTATAGTGTTCACAATATCTGCCTGCCTAACTCCTGCTATCACCACTGAATATATGCAGCTGGATTATTCATTAGAAGGACTGCTAGTTCAGATGGATATGTATCCTGGTGTGGAATTCCTATGTCTAACTATTACACCGCCATTTCTGTCCCTCACGCAGCAGCATCTCTCCCTACTCTGCCTGTCTGAAGGTTAGACTGTGACGAGCATAGCGCCACCAGGTCTTGTATAGGCCCGATGATGCTATGCGGCCAACCAATCATTGTAATGCCACATCCAAGATGGCTACAGCATTACAGTGAGTGGCAGACAATCCCTGCATGTTCATTGGCTCTCTAAAGAGCACCAAACATGCAGGGCGGGGACCCTATCTCCCGCCGGCGTAACATCCTGGAGATACTCGCCGAGCATCTCGAGCAGTGAGATGCTCGTGTGAGTACCAAGCAGTGAGATGCTCGGGCAAGTAACGAGCATGTTCGCTCATCACTAATGGTGGCCAAAAACCAAACTTGCGGCATCATGTATCAGTCCCACTACTGGTTCAGGCATTGATTCCTCCCATTTACTGCCCTCTTGAAACTTTTATAATTATTAACTGCTCCACAGCTGTCACCTGACCTGGTGTCTCCTTAAATCTCTTCCTCTCTGGAATCGGGTGCTTTGTTATGGAGTTCATTCTGATGCAATCCTTTCAACTTTTCTATGTCCTACAATCTTTGACCAGTAGATTGTGGTATTAACTTACGTACACTCTGTTATACATTGACTGCAGAAATCTTCCCTTTGTCCATCTCCCTACATGTGTCTATGGAAAATGCTGAGCTGTGTAAACACTACAGTGGCCCAGATAAAGGTTGCTTGTGTTGATAACTGAAATAAGACTGTGTAAGGAAGTGGAGGTGCTTCCCACCCCCCCCTAGAAGAAATATGCTGTGATATAATGCATTGCACTGTTTCAAATGAGATTTTGTCTGTTTAGTAATTTGCATGCACTTAGTTGGGCACAGATAGAGTTAGTAGTTGGGAACCCAAGCCAGGGATGCCACCTAAACAGTACAGAACTTTTCCCATTGGTAAGCAGAAGGCCCACTTAAAGGGGATTGATAGCAGAGAATAAATTGTATCGGAAGGATGCTGGTGAACAGTTTTATCTACTGTGAAAGGAAGCTCAATTGAGTGTATTGAAAGGAAGCAACGGCTGCCATACTGGGACTTAATATGGACTTTCAAGGTTCTAGTGAGGAGTTGTACCAACATACCTCAAACATTGGGATCCTTATTAGTCAGTTGGGAACTGAGAGCAACTGTGAGTGGCCATAGCGTTACACCTCGACCTTTGCGGCTCTCACAGGGGAAGATGAAGTCTCCCATAATTATTTGCTGGATTGTCATGAGATTCAAGTGTGTGAAGTGCAAAGAAAATGAAGTGTTATTAAAAGTAACTGAAAAGTGCCCTTGTCTGCTTGATGCAAGCAAAACATTTATGAAGAAGTGTACCTATTATCTGATGTACATACAGTAGTTCTTATTAAGTTCATGTTCAGTAATAAGAAGTTTATTTTTGGACTTTGGTCTCTTTCAATTTATTCTCTAACATCTGGTCCTGGCCTGCCCAGGACAGCAGCATCATATAGTCTGCAGAGACATATTTGCCTAGGTAGCGAGAACAGACACAGTCAGTAACCCTATTTTTATGTAGTGTGCCAGAGCGTAGAAGACGAGTGCCTCGCCTACGGCTACCGACCCTGCCATGTTACAGCTGTGTGGAGAGTGTGCTTACCTAGTTTATTTAGGGTCTGGTTTCCTGCCACTTAGTCAGTTGCAGAGGGCACATGTAGTGGGTAGGAACTAAGCTACCAGATATGTTTCCATGAACTGCATTTGAAGATTGTGCCATATATTGAATAAAGTTACTGTTTGAAGACTGTTCAAAGGCTGTCTTATGTTTGCTTCACCGAGAGGAGACCCCCCAGCCAGTGTCATCCTGTAAGCTAAACTGAGGTTGAAATCTACAATGGAAGTTCGAAGTTCCTCTTGTATACATGCAATTGACTCAAGAGGTCTATGGTCTATTTATGTTCAAATAATAACCTAAATCACAATTTACACACCAAGGCTCTGTCTCATCAAAGGTTTTGTGCCAGAAAACTGCCGTAAAAAACTTTGAAAAATCTCAACATTTTTGCGCAATGTGAGTCTTTTTTTGCAACTTTTGCATTTTCACAACATTATCACCTAGCTCTGACAAAATTAGCAGAGTTGGGTCAGTTCCTGACTGGGTTAGTTCCTGACTGGAGTAAGATTTGTGGCGAGGCACACATGGAGGCATTTCACGCTTCACCTAAAACTGACTAGCAATATGATTTCCCGGGTCAGTACGAATACACAGATATCAAACATATATAATTTTTTTTCTCATTTAAGTGATGAATAAAATTCGGAAATTTGTAAAAAAAAAATTTGTTGTCATTTTCCGAGACACATAACATTCTCATTTTTCGTGATCTGGGGCTTTGTGAAGGCTTATTTTTTCTGCCCTGAGCTGACATTTTTACTCATGCTATTTTGGGGTAGATACTATTTTTGATCGCCTTTTATTGTAATGTTGCGGTGACCAAGAAAACGTAATTCTGGTGTTTTGATCTTTTTTCTTGTTATGCCGTTTACCGATCGGATTCCTTTTTTTTATATTTTGAATATTTTGATAAATCGGACATTTCTGAACTCAGCAATACCAAATATGTGTATTTTTTTATTGTTTTGTTTTATTTTTAATAGGGCAAAAGGGGGGGGGGTGATTTGTACTTTTGTGGGGTTTTTTTTCAGATTTTATAAAACTTTTTTTTTTTACTTTTTTCTTTATTGAATAGTCCCCTTAGGAGACTTAAAGCTATGATCGTCCAATACATAGCAGTGCTTCAAGACTGCTATGTATAGCAACAATCACGCACGCCACGGCCGTTGTTGACAGGAAAATCGTGTTGACAGGAATGGAGATCTTCAGCAGACCTCCGACTGTCATGACAATCCATCGGCGCACTGCGATCACATGTTGGGCGAGATCAATGATGCGTCCTCCCTTCTGCGTGTGATTACCAGCGGCATTTAACTGGTTAACAGCCGCGGGTGGATCTAGAATCCTCCTGCGGCTGTTAGAGGCACTCAATGGCTGATTAAATCATGGATATCCATGTCCATCTTTTAAAGGAGGAAGCAACTTTTCATTCTTTTGATTTGTAATAATAACTCTGGAACGCTTCAATGGATCCTGATGATTCTGAGAGTGTGTTTTTTCGTGACATATTGTACTTCATGATAGTGGTGAAATTTTATTTGATATGACTTATGTTTATTGTGAAAAAAAAACAGAAATTTTGCAAAAATTGTGAAAATCTTGCTACTTTCAAATTTTAATTTTTATGCCCTTAAATCAGAGAGATATGTCACACAAAATAGTTAATAAATAACATTTCCCACATGTCTTATTTACATCAGCACAATTTTGTAAACATAATTTTTTTTTTGTTAGGAAGTTAGAAGGGTTAAAAATTTCTCATTTTTACATCAAAATTTACAAAACCGTTTTTTTGGGACCCCATCACATTTGAAGTGACTTTTGAGGGGTTTATATGACAGAAATACCCCAAAGTGATACGATTCTAGAAACTGCACCCTTCAAGTTGTTCAAAACCACATTCAAGAAATTTATTAACCCTTCAGATGCTTCACAGGAATTAATGGAATGTGGAAGTAAAAACTAAACATTTATCTTTTTTTTTTCACAAAATTTTACTTTAGACCTAATTTTTTTTACTTTCACAAGGGTAACAGGAAAAAAAAAACCCCAAATTTGTTGTGCAATTTCTCCTTAACACACCAATACCCAATATGTTGGGGAAAACCACTGGGCGAACAGCAAGGCTTGGAAGAAAAGGAGCACCATTTGACTTTTTGAATGTAAAATTTGCTGGAAAAAAATAAAATTTTTCCAGATGCTTCACAGAAGTTTATAACGTTGAGCCGTGAAAATAAAAAAAATCTAATTTTTCCCACAAAAATGTTATTTTATCCCCAAATTTTGCATTTTCATAAGTGTAAATGGAGAAATTCCAGCATATAGTTTGTTGTGCAATTTCTCCTGAGTACGCTGATATCCAGTATGTGGAGGAAAATTACTGTTTGGGCGCACGGCATGGCTTGGAAGGGAAGGATCGCCATTTCACTTTTTCAATACAAAATTAGCTGGAATAATTACTGGACCCCATGTCAGGTTTGGAGAGCCCTGATGTGCTTAAACAGTGGAAAGCCCCCACAAGTTACACCATTTTGGAAACTAGACCCATCAGGAAAGTTATCCAGATGTGTGGTGAGCACCTTGAACCCCAGGTGCTTAACAGAAGGTTATAACATTAAGCCGTGAAAATAAAAAAATCACATTTATCCCGCAAGAATGTTTTTTAGCCTCAATTTTTGCATTTTCACAAGAGTAACAGGAGAAAATGGACTACAAAATTTGTTGTGCAATTTTTCCTAAGTATGCAGATACCCCATATGCGGTAGAAAGCAACTTTTGAGGCACAGTGCAAAGCTCTGAAGGGAAGAGGCACCATATTGGAGTTCAGCTTTTGCTGGACTGGTTTGAGGGTGCCATGTCACATTGGTAGAGCCCCTGAGGTTCTAGATCAGACAAACCCCCCATAAGTGACCCCATTTTACGAACTACATCTCTCAATGAATTCATATAGGGGATCAAATTGACACCACATGGGTGCCACTGCATTTTATACCATTGGGCAGTGAAGAAAAAATAATTACATTCTTACCACCAAAATTTTGTTTTGTTTTCACACTGGGAAATGGGTCACAATAGCACCAACATTTGTCCAACAATTACTACTGAATGTAGAAATATCCCATATTTGGCAGTACAGTACTACTTAGCCATACGGTGAGACTCGGGAGGGACTGAGCGCTTGTTGACTCCAGATGCGCAGATTTTCCTAGAATAGTTTGCGGACTCCATATACAGGGCCCCTACATACTCCATTTTGGAAATTATATTCCTTTTTGAATTTATCTACAGGTGTATTGATGATTTTGACTCCATGGGTGTTTTCCAGAAACAAGCAGCAGTGGATGTTGCTTAGTGAATATCGCAAACTGCCATCGTAGTGACCAAAACGTTGTAGTTACCAGTAATTTGTAGTGACCAGTACGTTGCAGTGCCTGTACATTGGGCCCAGATCGTGATTCTGGAGACAGGCACATGTAAATTAGGTGGGCTCTTATAGCTACAGGAATGCATAACATATGGACGCTAACTGCGGTTTAAGCACACTGTGGAGCTCAGAATGGAGGGGGACATTTGGATTTGTGAGCACAGAATTTGCTGGATTTGTTTTGGAGGATGAGGAGCCATTTCATTTTTTCAGAGCCTTTGTGCTACCAGTAACATGGAAGCCCCCTATATTTCCGTTAACAGATGACGGACCTTAGTGGGGACTTGCTTTTTTTGTGAATGGAGTAGAAGCTTTCATTGAGAACATTTTACATAGCCTTTGGGATCACATTTATCCTGAGCTCTATGCTGAGCACTTATATCAGGGCTTCCATCTAAATCTCTGAATTATGTGATTCAGCTGAAACCCGTGAGGGATACATTCACTATAATGAGGCAGTAGGGTTACTCTGGACTCCGTCTGGCTTCTGTTCAGCATCGTCTTTCTTTTCAGAAGTGCACAAAACTGTGGCCTAATAAAAAGATAGACACCATCCACAATGCCTCCATCTGCCTCATTATAGGGAGTCTTCTGCCAGAGTTTCCATCTGAATCACGTATTTCAGAGCTTTACATGGAAATCTTAGTGTAAGCGCTCAGCGCAGAGTGCAGGATAAATGTGAGCTGAGGTGAAGAATTAATTTTATTTATTTTTTAGGCTGTTCCTCGTGTGGTATTACTGATTAGGCTACTTTATTCTTTGGGTCAGTGCAATTACAGCGATACCAGATTTATGTTGGGTTTTTATGATTGACAGCTGTCACACACTTAAAGACACTTTTTGTTGTAAAAACATGTTTTTGCATCGCCATATTTTGATAGCTATCATTTTTCTATATTTCTGCCGACAGAGTTATGTGATGGCTTGTATTTTTGCTGGATGAGTTAACGTTTTTATTGGTACCATTTTTGGGCCAATTAAATCTTTTGATCGCTTTCTATTCCATTTTTTGGGAAGCAGAATGAACAAAAATTAACAATTCAGCAATTGTTTTTTGGGAATTTTTTTTAATGCCGTTCCGCGTGTATTAAAATTGATAGGGCAGAAAATACAGTTAGAAGATCCGCCTCTTCCCAGCACTTCTAGTGGTGATTGACAGGTCTCTTTCTTGTATCTACATAGGGGAGAGACTTGTCAATCACCTGCAGCAGTGCTGGGAAGAGCCTTCCGGGAGCGGCGCCAGACTAGTTGTATCTCTGGCTTCTGTCCCCTGCTGGATCTTCTAATGCTGGAGAGTTTAAGAAAAATATACTTGTCTGCAAACATGCAGCCAGGCACTGATTCATACTGCCCACGGTTAGGACAGCATGAATCAGGTGATAAGTTCCCATTAACTAAACTTTTAAACATTCATTTTCCCTGTTGAGTAATGTTGATTAGTGGGGAGGTCTGAATTCTATAAATTGCTTAAACCAAGTGATAAATGTGGTTCATTGAGAGAGCATTAGAGTTTCTGTATGGGCTCAATGGAAAGTCAACAGGGGAATGTACCAAGACTTTGACAGTTTTAAGGGTGAAATAGTTACAAATTTTACTGTATGTCTATTTTACAAAACTCTTTTGCCATTTTATGTCATAGACTAGAAACCAACACTAATTAAAAGCACCCTTGGGCTGATGGGTGGAGTGCAGAGTCAGAAAAGTAGGCAATCAAAACCTTCATGGTAAACTGCAAGAAAACTAAAAAAACTATTTTACAAAACTCACATTTCTTACTCTCTTAGGATGTTGGTGAAAAATGCAAAAAAAACCATCTCTAGACAAAAATGTAATATCTAAATATACCCCAAATTATTGTTTGACCGGCTAGAAAATTTGATGCAAATAGAAGCAACGCTGCCACAAGCAAAGCTGAATTAATAAAATCTCTTCTTTTAATTTAATTTATTATGGATTGCTTATGTAGCACCATCATATGCCACAGACATTATCATCATTACAGTCCAAATGGGGGGTCACAATCTACATTCCCTATCAGTATGTCTTTGGAGTGTGAGAGGAAACAGAGAAAACCCACTCAAACACGGGGAGAACATACAAACTCCTGTTGTCCTTGGTGGGATTTAAACCCAGAACCCCAGCGCTGCAAGGCTGCAGTGTTAATCACTGAGCCACTCAGTTGCCTTGTGATAAATTCTCCCTTTCCCCACAGTCTGTCATCATCCTGCTCATGCTCCAAGGATAAACTGAGTGCTTCTGCCCCTTGGTTTGAGACATAGGTTGGGGTCTCGGGACCTAGACCTCCACCAATCATCCCAACTAAAAAGGGGCTATAAAATAAAAAGTGTTCAAAATTTTAGATACCCTTTAATGACTGTCATAAAAATCTCTTGAACTAATTGGGTATTGGGTATTTTGGGTGTTTTCTCGTTAATTAAAAGTTATTAAAGAGCATATTCATCAATTTAAATGTTTTTTTATAAGAAACCATAACTTCATTATTACAGGTTCTTCTCATAAGATACAATATACCGGTAGTTAATTTTGTAGAACGAGGTGATTGACATAATCACCATCACATATTGTAATAATGTCAGGTTAAGCAGGACCTTTATGTACGAAAAATAATATGATTGAATTAAAATGGTTTTAATTAATGCACATACAAGCTACAGAGCCTGTATAACACATAATATTAATATTACAATGAGCATGTGATGGTAATGTTTTAAACATTTGTAACAATACACATAATAAGGTTTTACTCTTCCATTGTTAATACTTTTTTTTTTTTTTTATACAATAAAGTTTTCAATTTTTTTTGCAGTTCTCTTTTTTTCCAAAAGAGGGCAGTAGAGATATTTGTAATTTGAAAGCAGAAAGTTGCTCGGCTTTAGCGGAGATGTGGATTTGAATAGAAGCCTAAATCAGACAAAGCCAAGACAGAAACTAAGTTAAAAAAAAAATAGATTGCATTAGTGAAGAGATTTGTTCTAATAATTATTGAAAGCCATGGGGAATATGGAATCATAGTGTGATATTCCGAGTTTCTGTGCGGTTGTTCCAAGTGAATATAGACTGAAATGCTCCATCGCTCTGGGAGACTCAAATAACAGTTATATTCTTTCTGAGAAACATTAAATAAAAACTGTTTCCAATATGAGTGCTAATCCTGCCCTTTCAGCTTGAGCGTTTATTGATGTGTTTTAGTAATGTATGAGACACAAAATAACTTCTTTTTTTTATTATTTTCTTGGGGGGAGGGTGGTTCAACTAAAATCAAAGTAATTGCAAAAGTGAAATTTAACAAAAGCAGATTTATGAAAATGCAAGTTTGCTGCCTGTGCAAATTGTGCTTTGCATCATCTTATGGCCGTATGTGTGTGTCCTGTACGGAGGAGCGCAGCGGAGGTCTGTTTGTCAGAAGGAGAAGTGAATGCTTATTTTTATTATTATTTATGATTATTATGTTCAAGAGTGTCAAAATATTATGAAGTAGGAAAGTATATCAAATCTAATACAAGGTAGGAGACATGTTATATATAGCAACCGACTATATTCCAGCTCCTCTGACTGATAGTAAACTCCTCTTTTAGAAATAAGTGTCTAGAATCATAGATGAAAAGATGCTGCTCCATGCTTCAACCACCATAAAGGCGCACCAGCAGGGGGAGCTACTTGGTGACCCACAGCGCCCCATGATTATAGGCCACACCCACCCCACAGGCACAGCACTAGGGCTCGCACACACCACCGTAGCACTTGGACCAATGTTATTCAATGGGGCAGTGCTGATGACCAGAACAGAATCTGTCAGTGAAAAATATAGCAGGAAACTGTGATTTGGCTCTGAAATCAGATGAAATTCACCCATTAAAGATTATGGGTCTGTGAAAAACACTAGTGATGAGCGAACGTGCTTATCACTACTCGGTACTCGCCCGAGCATCATGGTGCTCGACAAGCTCAGTGCTCGGCAAGTATTTTCGCGTTGCTCAGGCAGGAGCTTGGGTCCCCTCCCTGCATATTTGGCGCTCTTTATAGAGCCAATGAACATGCCGGGATTGCTTGCCACGCACTGTAATGCCGTAGCCATGTTGGTTGTGGGCATTACAGTGATTGGCTGGCTGCATAGCGTCATCAGGTCTATATCAGACCTGGCGCCGCCATGCTCGTCACAGTCTATCCTGGAAACAGGCAGAGTAGGGAGAGCTGCTGCTGTGTCAGGGAGAGATTTGCTTGTAGTATAGGTATTCTACAGCATATCTATATATCCATCTGAACTAACAGTCCTTCTGAGGACTAATCCAGCCACACATATTCAGTGGTGAATGGTGATAGCAAGAGTTAGGCATGCAGGCAGGGTTTGTGGTAGACTACAGTGCATATAGCACAAGGGGGTCTATTGCACATTCTGTCTGCTGCTTCTGTTGTTACAGATATTTGTAGACATAGCCCCAGATAACAGGGGCCAGGGCTTCTTTTTATTTTAATCCTGGTTATTTGCTTAAAAAGCAAGGAAGGTGGTGTATGTGGCAGACTGCAGTGCATACTGCACAAGACGGTCCATTGCATGTTCTGACTGATCCTGCTATTACAGATATTTGTAGACATAGCCCCAGATATCAGGGGCCAGGGCTATTTTTTTTTTATCTTAATGCTGATTATTTGCTTACAAAGCAATCCAGAATACACCATTTTTCGGCTCCATTTGCTTGTTAGCACTGCAGAATACAGTCAGATCTTTTCAATATTACAGCGATAAAAATCCAGAAATTTTAACTGAACGTGGAAAATATTGGCTTCCATTTCCATTTTGTTATAGTGTGTCGGTAAAGCTATTCACACGAGGTCGCTGTGAAGAATAGTATTAGTAAATGACAGGCCCACTTTTTAAAACCGTGGTTCTCCGTCAGATGTATCACATATAACCTCTGGCAAAAATTATGTAATCATGGGGCTCGGAGGATGTTCATTCAGTTGTTTAATGTTGTTGAAAAAAAGCAGATCACAGACATGGCACAAAACTAAAGTAATTTCAAATGGCAACTTTATGGCTTTAAGAAATACTAAAAGAAATCAAGATTAAAAATGTGGTACTCAGTAAGGGTAATTTTTTTCAGACCAAGCAGAGAGAAAAAATTATGGAATCACTCAATTCTGAGGAAAAAATTATGGAATCACCCTGTAAATTTTCATTTCCAAAACTAACACCTGCATCAAATTAGATCTGCTCGTTAGTCTGCATCTAAAAAGGAGTGATCACACCTTGGAGAGCTGTTGCACCATGACATGAATCATGGCTCCAACACGAGAAATGTCAATTGATACAAAGGAGAGGATTATCAAACTCTTAAAAGAAGGTAAATCATCACGCAATGTTGCAAAAGATGTTGTTTGTTCACAGTCAGCTGTGTCTAAAATCTGGACCAAATACAAACAACATCTGCACTACACCATAACAGCAACGTCTACACTGCCCTGGAGCTAAGCTCTACCTGTGGAGAGTTAAACCAACTCTGCTGCATTAACAACAGCTCCAGAGGACCTGCTCCGCAGCGGCGGCTCCCTTTAGCCGCATACCACAGGTGGCGTCACGAACTGTATATAAGAACTTTAATTCCCCTGTAAATATCCCATTTTTACTGACCGCCCTGGGTCACGGACCGGGTCACCGCCACTGTGACATCTCCCCTAGCAACGACCGGCCTGGCACCGAGTACCCCACAGCCCAGGAGGCGTGTCATAAGCAGGCTGGCGGGCACGGCAGGTTACAGGCAGGTGCTCCAGGTAGGCTGGCTAGCAGGCACAACAGGTAACAGGCAGGTGCTCCAGGTAAGCAGGCTGGCCAGCACGACTGAAGACAGACTGGAGAGCAGAACTGTTAGACAAGCTGGCGGGCTGGACTGACGAACAGACTGGCGGGCAGGACTAACAGGCAGCGGGAACTGAGGGCTGGAGCAAGTGTTAGCACACGGAACAACAACCTTGCACAGGCACCTCCATTTTGGAGGAGGTGCCTTATACAGGAGAAGTCCTCCGGCCGTCGGCCGGGGACTTTTTAGGATGGCGCACGGCCCCTTTAAGAGGGAGGGAGCGCGCCCTAAGCACAGTGCCCAGGAAGCTGCGCGTGGTGCGCACCACAGCAGCAGGGGAGCAGGAAGACGCTGGAACAGGACCGCGGCGGTGAGGGGAACGGCGTCTCTGCCCAGCAGTAGGCAGAGACGCCGATGCTACAGCTGGATGAAAGTCATATTCAGTGATGAATCGTGAATCTGCATTGGGCAAGGTGATGATGCTGGAACTTTTGTTTGGTGCCGTTCCAATGAGATTTATAAAGATGACTGCATGAAGAGAACATGCAAATTTCCACAGTCATTGATGATATGGGGCAGCATGTCAGGTAAAGGCACTGGGGAGATGGCTGTCATTACATCTTCTATAAATGCCCAAGTTTACATTGATATTTTGGACAGTTTTCTTATCCCATCAATTGAAAGGATGTTTGATGATGATGACATCATTTTTCAAGATGATAATGCATCCTGCCATAGAGCAAAAATGGTGAAAACATTCCTTGAAAGAAGACACATAAGGTCAATGTCATGGCCTGCAAATAGTCCGGATCTCAATCCAAATGAAAATCTTTTGTGGAAGTTGAAGAAAATGGTCCATGACAAGGCTCCAACCTGCAAAGCTGATCTGGCAACAGCAATCAGAGAAAGTTGGAGCCAGATTGATGAAGAGTACTGTTTGTCACTCATTAAGTCCATGCCTCAGAGACTGCAAGCTGTTATTAAAGCCAGAGGTGGTGCAACAAAATAATAGTGATGTATTGGAGTGTTCTTTTGTGTGTTTGTTTTTCATGATTCCATAATTTTTTCCTCAGAATTGAGTGATTCCATAATTTTTTCCCTCTGCTTGGTCTGAAAAAAATTACCCTTACTGAGTACCCCTTTTTTTTCTTGATTTCTTTTAGTGTTTCTTAAAGCCATAAAGTTGCCATTTGAAATTACTTTAGTTTTGTGCCATGTCTGTGATCTGCTTTTTTTCAACAACATTAAACATTGAATGAACATCCCCCGAGACCGGTGACTCCATAATTTTTGCCAGGGGTTGTATAACTGCATTCCAAAATCTGCAATTTCTGGCTTCCAGTTCCATTTTGTTGCAGTGTATCGATGAAGCTATTCACACAAGGTTGCTGTAAAGAATAGTATTAGTAAACTACCGGCCCGCTTTTTAAAACCGTGGTTCTCCGTCAGACGTATCACATATAACTGCAGTTCAAGTACAGCCATTTGTAGTGAACGTGAAAAATATTGTCCTCCATTTAAAATGGGGAAGGTGCGTGGCAAGGGACGAGGAAGTGGACGTGATGGTGCATGCAAAGGTCGAGGCCGAAGCCGTGGGGAAGCTGAAATTGTGCCACAACAAACACCCACATCTTGTCGCTCGACTTTCCTGTCCCAATTACTAGAGGACCGCAGAACACCACTATTGAAGACAGAGCAGTGTCAAAAGGTAGTTGGTTGGATAGCAGATAGTGCTTCTAGTCACTTTGCCACCATCACCACCACCCTGTCTTCCACACGGTCAAGTTTCAGTAGCCAGTCTGGACCGCATATTCCTCCCCCTAATCCTCCTTCCTCCCAACATGCCGAGTGCCCGGAGACAACTGATCCCACACTTGGACATTCAGAAGAGCTGTTCACTTTTCCATTTATAGATTCTGGCCTCTCGCCCAGCCAGCTTCAAGCGGGTGAAGAGGAGAATGTGTGTAGCGATGCCTAAATATTTCAGCAGTCACGGAAGGCAACGGTAGGAAAGTGCAATTACTGTCGCAAGAGGTGGATCATGATAAGACACAATTGCCAGAGAGTCAGGAGGAGGACCAGGGTGCGGAAGTGGAAGACGAGGTGGTGGATGATATAGTAACTGACCCAACGTGGCAGGGGGACACGCAGAGCAAGGACAGCAGCACACAGGTGGAGTGGAGGGAGGCGTAGCACCTCAACAGGCAGGAAGAAGCAGTGTGGTGGCCTCAGACACAAGACGGGAAAGCGTTCCCTGCAACGCCAACATGACGGAAGTTGCCAGTACAACTGTTAGGTCTTCCTGAGTCTGGTTGTTTTTTAAAGACTCTGCAGATAACCCCAAAAATGCCATTTTCACCACCTGCCTGGCCAGCATCAACAGGGGTAGCAAAACTAGCAGCCTGACCACAACCAACATGATCAGGCACATGGCAGCAAAGCACCCGACTAAGTGGGTCGAACCCCAGGTTCCAGAAACAGTGTCTCCAGGTGATACCATTGCTTCTTCCGCTGTTGTGCGTGCACGCCAATGCCCTGTCCATGGCGCATGCAAAGATGACTACCGCCCTGCACCTGTCGTTGCACACTCTCAACTAGCACCATTAGCAAGCACGTCCACGTCCTTGTCACAGTGCAGCAGTCAGTTTTCCCTACTCCAGTCCTTGGAACGCAAGCGCAAATATGCAGCCAACGCCCCAAAGGCCACACAACTAAATTCACACATTTCGCGAATATTTGCACTTGAAATGTTGCCTTTTAGGCTCGTGGAGACGGAAGCTTTCTGCAACCTTATGGCAGCGGCCATCCCTCGGTACTCGGTCCCCAGCCACCACTATTATTCCCAATGTGCCGTTCCCGCATTACGCGAGCAAGTGTCCAACAACATTAGCCATGCCCTCAGCAACGCAGTTACTGGGAAAGTCCACTTAAACACGAACACGTGGACAAGTGTTTGTGGGCAGGGATGGTACATCTCGCTGATGACACACTGCGTTAATATAGTGGAAGCCGGAACCCAGTCAGACTTGGGACGTAACACTTCCTCCCAAAGCCGAGGATTACGGACCATGGGTCAATCAGGATTGCCCTCACATTCTACAGCTCCTGTACTTCCTCCTCCTCTTCAGGCTCCATCTCTAAAATGACCATATCAGTCGCAAGCTGAAAGCACTGCCAAGGGGCAACAGGCTGTGCTGAAGCTAATATACTTAGGTGACAAACCGCACACAGCTGAAGAGTGGTGGACAGCTCTGAAAGAGCAGGCAGATCTGTGGTTGACACCGCTGACCCTACAGCCAGGCATGGTCGTGTGTGGCAATGCCCGGAACCTGGTGGTGGCTCTGAAGCAAGGCGAGCTCACACACGTACCATGCCTGGCCCAGGTGCTTAACCTCATGGTTCAGCAGTTTCTCAAAACCTACCAGATCTGCCGAATCTGCTTTTCAAAAAATGTTGCATCTGTGCCCATATTAGAAAGTCAGTTCCAGCTTCCGTGCTTTAGCAGCGTTTACAGCTTCCAGCTCACCGACTGGTGTGCGATGTCGCAACACATTGCAGATGTTGGGAAGGATTTGTGAGCAGAAGAGGGCAGTTGTTGTCAGACTCCACACATAAGACCTCAGTAGTGGACATGAATGTCACACATCTGTACCATCCTCCAAAACTTTGAGGACTCCATCAAGATGGTGAGCGGTAATGATGCCATAATTTGCATCACCATCCCGCTGCTCTGTCTTCTGCTCACAATTAAAGAGGATGCATTGGAGGCGGAGCATGATGAGATGGAGCAAGGAACCATACAGGGTGATTCCACACAGCCCTGCCTCATCTCATTCCATCAAGGATTTGGTGACAATGAGGAAGAGGAGGAGGAAGAACAGGAGCTAGTTTCCTGCGCTATAGACGGTACTACCTGCACAACTGTCATACCGTCTGTTCAGCGTGGATGTTCTGATGTCAGGGAGGAGGAGTAGTAGGATGAAAAGGAAAGCATGGTCAGTCATCCTCTTGGTGGAAATCTTGCCTGTTAGCAGTATGGCACACATGGCTGAGTGTATGTTATGCTGCCTTTCCTGTGACATTCGCATTCTCCAAATTTTGGGTGAGATTCATTACTGGTTGGTGACACTTCTAGACCCACGCTACAAGGAGAACTTTCTGTCTCTTATTCCCATGCCGGACAGGCCTAATAAAATAGGGCAGTACCAGAAGGCCATTGTAGCGGAATTATTAAAAAATTCTCATCTGAAAACGCTGGCGGCAGAGGTCACAGTTTGTTGGACAACCAAGGAGTTCAGGTGAGAGAGACACAAATCCAATCCAGCACAGGCAGGGGAACACTGTCAAAGTTCTGGGACAGTTTTCTCAGGCCCTCCCATCACACAAACCCTGAGGCCCTGTGGTACTCTCACAAGGAGGGAAAAGTTTCGGAAGATGCTGAGGGAGTACCTTGCTGACCGTACAAACGTCCTCTGTGCCTTATAATTATTGGGTAACCAAGCTGAACACGTGGCGTGAACTGGCTCTCTATACCTTAGAGGTCCTGGCCTGTCCTGCCTCTAGCGTTTTGTCAGAACTGGTTTATAGTGCCGCTGGTGAAATTATAACCGATAGGCGCATCCGCCTTTCAACTGAAAATGTCGACAGGCTGACTCTTATAAAAAATGAACAAGGGGCTGGATTGGGCCAGACTTCTCAACACCACCGAATGTTAGCAGCGTAACATAAACTCAAATACAGTGTCTTTTTTTTTTTAGGTCTAACTCTATTCCCATGCACCTCTGTCTTCACACCCAGACATGGATATATGCTTCCTGATTTTGTTTATTTGCTCTTGTCCTCCTCCTTCTCCTCATCCTCCACCACCATATCTACCATATCACCATAGCTGCGTCTCTTGCAAAGGGCTTTGGAGTGCCTCCAAATTTTTGGCAGCCATTGCATAGGCAAACAGTATGGGAGACCCACTTCCTAATAATAAGAACATTGTTTTCAGGAGGCCCTCCGACCTCTACGTCTCTTGCAAGGGGCATTGGAGTGCCTCCATTTTTTTGGCAGTCAGTCATTGCAGTCACTAAATATGTAAGAACAGTATGGGAAACCCACTCCTTTCCAATTGGAACATGTCATACTCGTTACTGAGGCTCACCAACCATTAAGTATGGGGTGGATCAATCATGCTTTGGGGTTGTGTTGCAGCCAATGGCAAAAGGAACATTTCATGGCTAGAGGGAAGAATGGATTCAATGGACTTTTAACAAATTCTTGATGCAAACATAACACCATTTGTAAAAAAGCTGAAATTGAAGTGGATGGCTTCTACAAATGGATAATGATACTAAGCAGACGTCAAAATCCACAATAGACGACCCCAAAAGGCACAAGCTGAAAGTTTTACAATGGCCCTCACAGTCCTCTGATCTGAACATTATTGAAAATCTGTGGCTAGACCTCAAAATAGCAGTGCAAGAAAGACGACCCAGGAATCTCACAGAACTGGAAACATTTTCCAAAGAAGAATTGGTGAAAATCACTCAAACAAGAATTGAAAGACTGGCTACAAAAAGAGTTTACAAGCTGTAATACTTTCAAAAGGGGTTGCTGTTAGGTGCTAACCATGAAGGGTGCCCAAACTTTTGCATTGGCCCATTTTCCTTTATGTAATTTTTTAAATGTAAAAGATGAAAAAATATATTTTTTTTTCCTAAAATACAAAGGAACAAAGGAAATGTGTCATCTTTAACTTTAGGCCTTTTAGAGATCATTTCATCTTCAACTTGCTTAACTGTTCACAATAACAGTAATTTCACAAGATTCACAAGATTATACAGGCAAAAGCGCCATTAGAAAATGAGTTCACAAAATGACGAGATTCGAAATAAGCATCATGTAGATTTTTATTTCATAGATGTGTTGCCTGTTTAAACCTGGAAATTTTCATTAAGATTCTCAACTTTATTTGGATAATGCTCCACCTTTTCTTTGTTTTAGGTTTAATTTTCAATTTCCCAGAAGGATTTTACTCCATACAGTTTAACTTCAGGTCATTGCAATTGTAGTGGCACCAATTTTTTTTTTTATCAAAATCTGATCGTTTTAAAGTGTTTCTTTTTTTGGATGGGAAGAGCATCTTTTAAAAAGCTTTACTTAACCCAGTGTATCTCACAGCCATAATAAGCCAAAGAGCCTTCAAGTGCTGATCTGATGCTGGCCAGATTGGAAGATCCGGCCAGACAGCAAGATAAGGCCAGTTTCAGAGTCCGTACTCTCCTCCAGTGCTGCAGAGGCAAAGCCACATGTTCTAGCAGCATCGAAAAAAAAGTCAGTTTGGACCAGCGGTGACCAACTGTCTGTCTTCAGGAACACACAAGCAAGAAGCCAAAAGTCAGGGGAGCAATGCGCTTCTGAAGAATAATGATGAGAACACTCGTTTTTCTTACGGTAGGGTTTTTTCAGATAAACATATTACACCAAGTCATTCTCCAGCATTTCTATTGGACTTAGACTTATAATCTCTGTCAAAGATTGACCTTCTCTTGAGCTTCAGTGTATAGAAATGTAGTAGATGAATGGGTTCAAAGAGTGGATTTTTTTTCTGTTAAAGAGGACCTTTCACCAAATTTTTCATGTTGAACAGGACACATGATGTACTTGTCGCAGCAGGGTGGAATAAAACTTTTTTTTTAATTGGCAATCAAATAACTAGCACCTAATGAGTGACCTTTTGTTAAGTCCAAATGGATGTTATTAGATAGCAGCTCATAAAGGGAGAAGTACACGCCCCAAGTGAAAACTATCTGGTGACACCCACAAGGAATTAACTAAAGTTAACTCATTAGGTGCCAATACTTTGATTGCTAATATCTCTTCAATGGAGAGGCAATATTAAAAAAAGCAACAACAAAAAAAACCTATCTTTTTTCTCTATGCAGCCACGATTACATTGTGTGTCCAGTTCAAAATGAAAAATTTGGTAAAAGTCCGCTTTAAATTGTACTATGATATGGCAAAGTGTTATTATTGGTTTTCCAGAAAATTGCAGGTAAATCTGATAAATTCATGATGAAATCTAAACTTCGGAATCTCATCCTAGATCCACAGGAACACAACTACCTCAAACTGTGATCCTTCAACCACCCTGTTCTTGGTTCAGATGAGCGTCTTATCTTGAAGGACAGCTTCTGTTTTTACTAAATTTATTTCTCATTGAAACCAAAAGAGGCGAACTTTCATCAAGTTTTAAATCAACATTTAGCGGAAATCTGTGGGTGGACTTTGGAAAAAGTGTTACATTTTCCTACAGTACCACCCCAGGAGAAATAAAGCATCATATTACTTCTTTCTTTATTTTGGAGGAAAGTTACTTTGCAAACTACCCCCCCCCCCCTTTCCCAGATCATTGCCAATGATGCTCCTTATACCAACTGGATCTCTGCAATAAGAACATTCTCTTTCAAGCAATTTTACCCATTAAAATTGATGAGTTGTGTTCTTCCCATCAAGGAATATGATGGGTTCTCCCATTTGTAATGGCTCACCTATCTGCCCTAACAATACGGCTCCAAAGTGGGATGAATTTGCTAGTACAGAACTAGATGTAAATCGCGACAAAGTGGATTTAATAATATGGAAAGAAATGTTACCAATATTACAAAAAAAGAGGATTTCAGTTCTGATTTAAGGGCTTGCTCACACGATCGTATGACACTGCCAGGTACTCTCTGATGTTTATTTTATAGCACTCAGTAAAATGTTGCACTATGGGGCAGAGCAGATCAGCAATTATTTTCTCATGCCGATTCAGCATGAGAAAACAATCACATCATGCTGCTGGTGCATCCAATCGCATGCACTTATTCAAGTCTATGGGTGCTTGAGGAACATCGGACCGCACTTGGATGTCATCCAAGTGCAAACCAATTACTGTGGGCGCTGACAATGGAGGAGATGGAGAAATGACTTTCTCAGTCTCCTCCACAACTGTGCTGCGACTCTCTAATATGAGACAATTGGAGCACAGTGCACTGATGCTCGGATCAAACTGACAAAGTTAGAGCTGAGTGTCATTTGTATAATCTGTCCGATTCTCTTGCACGAGAGAATATACGCTCGTGTCACTCCGGCCTAATTATAAGGACTCATTCAGATGGCTGTATTTTCTGGCCAAGTGCTGTCCGTGAAAAAAACAGACATCATTCAAACCAATGTTATTCAATGGGGCAGTGAAGAGGAGTGATTTTCTTTCATTGCGAGTGAAAAAAAAATCACCGCTTGCACTAGCTTCTTCTGTAAATCGGATGAGGCTCACCCATTTAAGTCTATGGGTGCATCAAAAAAATCGGATGCCACCGTACAGCATCCAATCTTTACAGATACATTGCAATTTTGTAACATAGGGAACTGTAAATGGTTTTGTAACAGATACTGAGTAAAAAAACGGAATGCACACGGATAACAAGAGAGAAAAAAAATCGTTCCACTTTTCTGGATGAAACTCCGAACGAATGTTTATGTGAACCTACCCTAAGGCCACGTTCACACATTCAGTATTTGGTCACTATTTTACATCAGTATCTGTAAGCCAAAACCAGGAGTGGGTGATAAATACAGAAGTGGTGACGTGTTTCTATTATATTTTTCCTCTGATTGTTCCTCTCCTGGTTTTGGCTTACAAATACTGATGTAAAATACTGACCGAATACTGAAAGTGTGAAAGTAGCCTTAATGTTACACTACACATTATAAATCATTAATGACTTTTTTATCATTCTGTTTTTAATAAAGTCATTCAAAGAAACATTATTTCACTAGAAAAGCTAACAATTGAGCTGAATTATGAACTCAGAGTTTTTGCTAGAAAACTTGCAGTACTCCCAGTAGAAGCGCGATGCAGGATGGAAGGGCATTCATTTTGACTAGCATTGTAAAGATCAAATTCTACTGAACCAAAAAGTAATGCAGGATGACATGTCCACCTTTCATCCCAGCCTAATGACAATGGCTGATTTGCTGATCTGTGCTACTGACACAGAAAACAATATACATTGTAGCTGCAGACCACAGTTCAAATAGAGGATTTCATGTCATGTAACCTTGAGCAAGTCACTGGTTATCTCTGAGTTTTACACAGCAGCAGGTGGTCCTTGGTGATCAGCTCACATGGGTGTTCTACATTATAACAGCTTTGTGCAATTTTGAATTTTCCACCTAATTAAAACACCAAAACTTTATGCATATTACTCTCTTAAAGGGGTATTCCCTTAATCACACATGTAACTCACTGTCATCTAGTTAGAATACAGAAAACATTGACAAATATGACCAGTTATCAGAAATTATTGGTTTATCTGCCATGACTCCCCCAAGTAAATCAAATTATTTTGATATTTTACTGTCTTATATAGCGCCATAATATTCCACAGCGCTTTACCGCTTTACAGACACTCTCCCCATTGGGGCTCCCTCATCATTATGTCTTTGGAGTGTATTAGGAAATCGGAGACCTCGGAGGAAACTCACGTATAAACGGGGAGAACATATAAACCATTGAGCCACCATGTTGCCCTATAGTTATTTTGTTTTTATTTTTGCCAGTTTTTTGCTAGCACCATTTTTGAGAAGAGAAGTTCTTACTTTTATACATCTAGCAAGTACAGTTAGACCCGACCCTGTATAGTGGTGCTATTTTTTTGGGGGGGAGAGGAGGAGAGGGGGCAATGCTCTGTACAATGATAGATTTCTAAGATGACTGAATCAATTTGTAACAAATCAAATTTATTAAAATTTTGGGTCCTGGTGAATACAAAATTAACATAGCAAATCTAAACTTTTGGGGATTTGATTAATACAAATCAATCAAGATAGTCGCCAAATAGTCACCATTTTGCTGGATCGTTTTGTCGGCCAAGAAGGTATTAAGATAAAACACATTAGACTCACCTCTCTTAGGCACTCTGTTCCAGCCATTAGTTCTCACGTGACCATGTGGACCTACACGTTGTAAATGCCAAAGGTTGGAGAGGAAACTGCAAAAAAAGTGGCATAAGGTGTCAGGTGAGCGTCTAGAAGAGGTGAGTATAAAGTGTTTGATTATTTTTAGTGCCTTTCCTCCCCTCTGTTTATTATGCTTTCTGGGGTTGTCCAGGATAATTTTTTTTTATTTTTTATTACTGTGGGCTTAAAAACTAACAGGCAAGTAGTTGATAACAGAGACAATTTTTTTTCTATTCTCACATTTAACAGAGACAATTATCTGCCTGTTCTACCCCAGCACCGGATCAGAGCAGTCGCCACCTGCTCCTGTCATGGATTCAGCTGCTCTACGTCAAGAGCACCTCTACTACTTCTGCTCTGTCAAGGGGGTGTCCTTACAGACGTCACGTTGATTAACAGCCAGTTCCCCTAGTTAAACAGTGGGGAGCCAGCTGTCAATCAGCATGACATCGGCAATCATGACCTGTCAACCAAGCAGAGTGGAAGAGAAGCCTTAGCTCTATGGACTTGACATCACCGGAAGCCGCAGAATCGCCACCAGGAGTGGTCAGTGACTGCTCTGTGCCAGCAGAAATCGGCACTGGGCACAACAGGCAGATAGTTAGCAACTACCTAACTGTTATTGCTTAGGCCAGTCCTAAAAAAAATTAAATAGTTCTGGATAAGCCCTTTAATAATTGAGAATTAAGGCACTTTCGATTTGTACCGGATCAGCTTTGCCACTAGATTTGAGTGAATTTCACCAAAGTTAATTTTGGGAGTTTTGATAATGTCAAGCAGTTTTGCCTCACTGCTAGTGTTGAGCGATACCTTCCGATATCGGGAAATATCGGATCGGATTGGATCGGACCGATACTGAAAAAGTATCGGATATCGCTGATTCCGATACCGGAAACCAATGCAAGTCAATGGGACAGAAATATCGGAATGAAAATAAACCCTTTCTTTCCTTGTAGGTTAATTCTACATGCAGGAAAACAACTAAGAATAATGTAGAATGTATTGGGGGAGGTGGGGGAGACAATAAAGGCATAGAGGTTTAGCCCAATCAAATGGAATAGCAGGAATTAATATTTTTTTTTAAGACGTTCTGAGTTACGGAAATATTGACTATGTTAAGTATTTTTATATTTTGTCAGATATTTATGTTTCACTACTTCCATGCTCTTCACCTTCTTTTTTACTTCTCCCACACTTTCTCCTTCATCATCCTCAGCATCTTTTTCATCCACTTCTTCTTCACCTTCTTCGTATTATTCTTTTTTTTTACATTCTTCATATTCTACTTCTTCATCTTCTTCATCTTCTTCTTCTTCATCATATTCTTATTTGTGGCAGGCATTCCTGTAGTTGTTATCTATAAAAGGTTGGACATTACACCTTTCGTTCTGCCCGTCACAAAAGATTTACAACAGGATTTGTCCGCGTTCAGTTTGGCCTGCAGCAGCAGGTCTTTTCCAGGGGCACCACGAGGAGGAACGGACTCACCCCCATACACTGCTTAGTCATCTTCTGCTTATAATTTAGATATTATCTTTTGCTCTGATTTTTAGTCTTATGCTTAATGTTCTTCTGCTTTTTGTTCTGCAGCTTCTTGTATTTCTGCTTCTTTGTTTTCTGTCTCTTGTTCTTCTGTATCTTGGTGCTTGTCTTCTCTTCTTTGTCCTCTTGGTCAACTTCTTCAGGGTCATCTTCTTGGTCTTCTTCGGGGTGGTCTTCAGGGTCGTCGTCTTCGGGGGTCCTCGTCTTCGGGGTCCTCGTCTTCTTCGGGTTGGTCTTCTGGGTCCTCATCTTCGGGGTCCTCGTCTTCTTCGGGGTGGTCTTCAGGGTCCTCGTCTTCTTCGGGGTGGTCTTCAGGGTCCTCGTCTTCTTCGGGGTGGTCTTCAGGGTCCTCGTCTTCAGGGTCGTCGTCTTCGGGGTCGTCGTCTTCTTAGGGTTGGTCTTCAGGGTCCTCGTCTTCAGGGTCCTCGTCAGGGAGATCTAGAGTGATTACCAAGAACCATTTCAAAAAGCTTGAACTTGGAAATGTAGCAGAAGGTACAAGAAAGCTGAGGAACTACCGAGGACCAGCTGACGGTACTGGAACCCGGATGGGTAGCAGAAGATACAAGAGCCAATGGAACTGCCGAAGACCAGCTGACGGTACTGGAACTCGGTTACTAAGCAGGAGGTACCTGTGCCAGAAAGCACTACCAAGGACCAGCAGACGTTGGTGGAACTTGGATACCGAGAAGGAGGCACCTAATCCAAAGGCACTGCCGAGAACCAGCTGACGGTACTGGAACCCGGATGGGTAGCAGAAGGTACCCATGTAAAAAAAAGTTCAAGGCCGCGAGCCAGCCGCAGTTACCAAAACCCACAGTCCTACAGGGGGTGCTTGTCCTATTGGCACTATGGAACCAGCCTTCATTGCCAGATCCCGCAGCCCACATAGGAGTCACCTAAACTGCAGGCACCATAGAGTCGGCTAACCCGACCGCAACACGACAGGACAACGCATTGGAGGCAAAGTGACGTTGACACTACCCGGAAACAGCTGGCGTGCTGGAACCAGGCAGGGCAGGAGGGAGTACCCGTGCCAAAGTCACTGCCGAGAACCAGCTGACGGTACTGGAACCCGGATGGGTAGTAGAAGGTACAAGAGCAAATGGAACTACCGAGGACCAGCTGACGGTACTGGAACCCGGATGGGTAGCAGAAGGTACAAGAGCCAATGGAACTGCCGAAGACCAGCTGACGGTACTGGAACTCGGTTACTAAGCAGGAGGTACCTGTGCCAGAAAGCACTACCAAGGACCAGCAGACGTTGGTGGAACTTGGATACCGAGAAGGAGGCATCTAATCCAAAGGCACTGCCGAGAACCAGCTGACGGTACTGGAACCCGGATGGGTAGCAGAAGGTACCCATGTAAAAAAAAGTTCAAGGCCGCGAGCCAGCCGCAGTTACCAAAACCCACAGTCCTACAGGGGGTGCTTGTCCTATTGGCACTATGGAACCAGCCTTCATTGCCAGATCCCGCAGCCCACATAGGAGTCACCTAAACTGCAGGCACCATAGAGTCGGCTAACCCGACCGCAACACGACAGGACAACGCATTGGAGGCAAAGTGACGTTGACACTACCCGGAAACAGCTGGCGTGCTGGAACCAGGCTGGGCAGGAGGGAGTACCCGTGCCAAAGTCACTGCCGAGAACCAGCTGACGGTACTGGAACCCGGATGGGTAGTAGAAGGTACAAGAGCAAATGGAACTACCGAGGACCAGCTGACGGTACTGGAACCCGGATGGGTAGCAGAAGGTACAAGAGCCAATGGAACTGCCGAAGACCAGCTGACGGTACTGGAACTCGGTTACTAAGCAGGAGGTACCTGTGCCAGAAAGCACTACCAAGGACCAGCAGACGTTGGTGGAACTTGGATACCGAGAAGGAGGCACCTAATCCAAAGACACTGCCGAGAACCAGCTGACGGTACTGGAACCCGGATGGGTAGCAGAAGGTACCCATGTAAAAAAAAGTTCAAGTCCGCGAGCCGGCCGCAGTTACCAAAACCCACAGTCCTACAGGGGGTGCTTGTCCTATTGGCACTATGGAACCAGCCTTCATTGCCAGATCCCGCAGCCCACATAGGAGTCACCTAAACTGCAGGCACCATAGAGTCGGCTAACCCGACCGCAACATGACAGGACAACGCATTGGAGGCAAAGTGACGTTGACACTACCTGGAAACAGCTGGCGTGCTGGAACCAGGCTGGGCAGGAGGGAGTACCCGTGCCAAAGTCACTGCCGAGAACCAGCTGACGGTACTGGAACCCGGATGGGTAGTAGAAGGTACAAGAGCAAATGGAACTACCGAGGACCAGCTGACGGTACTGGAACCCGGATGGGTAGCAGAAGGTACAAGAGCCAATGGAACTGCCGAAGACCAGCTGACGGTACTGGAACTCGGTTACTAAGCAGGAGGTACCTGTGCCAGAAAGCACTACCAAGAACCAGCAGACGTTGGTGGAACTTGGATACCGAGAAGGAGGCACCTAATCCAAAGACACTGCCGAGAACCAGCTGACGGTACTGGAACCCGGATGGGTAGCAGAAGGTACCCATGTAAAAAAAAGTTCAAGGCCGCGAGCCGGCCGCAGTTACCAAAACCCACAGTCCTACAGGGGGTGCTTGTCCTATTGGCACTATGGAACCAGCCTTCATTGCCAGATCCCGCAGCCCACATAGGAGTCACCTAAACTGCAGGCACCATAGAGTCGGCTAACCCGACCGCAACACGACAGGACAACGCATTGGAGGCAAAGTGACGTTGACACTACCCGGAAACAGCTGGCGTGCTGGAACCAGGCTGGGCAGGAGGGAGTACCCGTGCCAAAGTCACTGCCGAGAACCAGCTGACGGTACTGGAACCCGGATGGGTAGTAGAAGGTACAAGAGCAAATGGAACTACCGAGGACCAGCTGACGGTACTGGAACCCGGATGGGTAGCAGAAGGTACAAGAGCCAATGGAACTGCCGAAGACCAGCTGACGGTACTGGAACTCGGTTACTAAGCAGGAGGTACCTGTTCCAGAAAGCACTACCAAGGACCAGCAGACGTTGGTGGAACTTGGATACCGAGAAGGAGGCACCTAATCCAAAGGCACTGCCGAGAACCAGCTGACGGTACTGGAACCTGGATGGGTAGCAGAAGGTACCCATGTAAAAAAAAGTTCAAGGCCGCGAGCCGGCCGCAGTTACCAAAACCCACAGTCCTACAGGGGGTGCTTGTCCTATTGGCACTATGGAACCAGCCTTCATTGCCAGATCCCGCAGCCCACATAGGAGTCACCTAAACTGCAGGCACCATACAGTCGGCTAACCCGACCGCAACACGACAGGACAACGCATTGGAGGCAAAGTGACGTTGACACTACCCGGAAACAGCTGGCGTGCTGGAACCAGGCTGGGCAGGAGGGAGTACCGTGCCAAAGTCACTGCCAAGAACCAGCTGACGGTACTGGAACCCGGATGGGTAGTAGAAGGTACAAGAGCAAATGGAACTACCGAGAACCAGCTGGCGGTGCTGGAACCCAGGGTGAATACTAAAAACAGAGTGGAGCCAGAGGTGTAATTGGAGCAAGTTTTAAATCCGTAGTACAGTGGATGTGGACAAAGCAGGAGAATTTGCCGGACACACAGCTGGGGATCAGCTGACGTTACTGAACCCCAATAACACTGGAGCAAGCGTTGACTGTGCAGACGGCACTTCTGAGCAGCAACTAGCGGTATTGGAGCCCAGGTTAAATACTAAAAACAGAGGAGCCAGAGGTGTATTTGGAGGAGGTTTTAAATCCGTAGTACAGTGGATGTGGACAAAGCAGGAGAATTTGCCGGACACACAGCTGGGGATCAGCTGACATTACTGAACCCCAATAACACTGGAGCAAGCGTTGACTGTGCAGACGGCACTTCTGAGCAGCAACTAGCGGTATTGGAGCCCAGGTTAAATACTAAAAACAGAGGAGCCAGAGGTGTATTTGGAGGAGGTTTTAAATCCGTAGTAAAGTGGATGTGGACAAAGCAGGAGAATTTGCCGGACACACAGCTGGGGATCAGCTGACATTACTGAACCCCAATAACACTGGAGCAAGCGTTGACTGTGCAGACGGCACTTCTGAGCAACAACTAGCGGTATTGGAGCCCAGGGTAAATACTAAAAACAGAGGAGCCGGGGGCGTGGCCTAGCTCTTGATGTGAGAGGTCGGGTGGCAGTGCCTCTCCACCACCATTAGCTTCAATTATCCTGCACAGAGCCCGAACCAGCCAAATCCCTTATCAGGAACTGCTGTCTGAGGGTCCCGGGAGTCAGAGGCGAGCTTCTGCCAGACTCAGAGAGTCCAACATGGGCCGCAAAAGGCAGAAGGATGCCGGGGCCTGCAGCAGTGCCTCAGCCCAAGATGGCACCGAGACAGAGGAAGAGGCGGGAAGGAGGAACACAGCCTATGCACGGAGGCTGGAGGCTTCAGCACGGCTGCACAGGTATGCGAGGGGCATGAAGGCAGATGAAGAAGGAAGTGAAGGCAGTGAGAAGCATGGAGATGAGGAGGAAGATGGTGAGGAGATGCCTGTGCCTGTGCTACATAATGAACAGCAGGAGGAGGGGGATGGTGACACTGTGCTGGCAGCTGAAAGTTCAGATGAGGCAGAGCCGACTCTGCGAGATGTATTCCAGGCTGTCTTATACTGCAAGACTGCTTTAACTGCTCTGACAAAGCAGGTGAATGGTCTGAAAGCCGACTTGGGAGGCATTGAGGCTTCTATGCAGAAAGTTACAGCCAGATTGACTGCGGTGGAGGGCAGAGTTGGTGTAACAGAAGATCATTTAACCTCAGTGCAAAAGACGCAGCAACAGCACACTCAGAGGATCACGGTAGTGGCTAACAAAAACGATGACCTGGAAAACCGGTCACGCAGGAACAATTTGCGTATTGTGGGCATCCCTGAAAGAGCTGAGGGTGCTGACCCCACGACCTTTGTTGAAACCTGGCTGCTGGGAAAGTTTGGGTCTCATATCCTGTCGAGGGTGTTTGCTGTGGAGCGTGCCCATCGAGTGCCCATGAGACCCCCAGTGCCTGGAGAGGGCCCTCGTACGATGTTAGCCAGAATCCTGAACTGCAGAGACCGGGACACTATCTTACGTAAGGCCAGAAAATTGACAGATCTTACCCTGGAGGGCAAACGCATTGAAATATACCCGGATTACTCGGCTGAGGTGCAAAAGCTGCGGCTACGGTATGGTGAAGTGAAGAAACAGCTCCGCTCTTTGAATGTGAAATACTCTACAATTTATCCTGCCAAATTAAGAGTGGAAGCCTTTGGAAAGGTCAATTTTTTCCCGTCACCGGTAGAGGCCGCCTCGTGGTTGGAGCGGAACCGGAGCAAATTGAGAGAAGCTGAGGACTCGGCACGGTGAATGCACGACCCTGCTATCCTGACCACTGGACAGGGTTGTGGCTCTGCATTGCTCTGCGAAACCGCAGAGGAGGGGGAGAAACCCCCGCTGGGATCTACGTTTTATAGTTTTATAGTTAATTTGTTTGATTAATGGTTCGGGACTATGCATACTATTGATTATGTGGTGGAGAGACTGCCAATGCTGGAGGAGGACACGGCGCATGTTGATATGCGGTATACTACGATGTTGCTCAGGTTCTTTGAGCTCCCACTCTCACGTTGGGAAGAGAGTGACAAGAGAAGGGTGGGGGGAGGGGGTGGGGGGAGGGGGGGAGTTGGATGGGTTGGATTTGCGGGAAAATGGGGTTGCTTATGCTGTTTGACCTGGTATGCTTGGGAACAAAATGGAAAGATGTTACTGGATGATGGTGGATTGTTTTTTCTAATGCACAATGAGTAACCGTACGGTTCGGATTTTAAGTTGGAATGTACGTGGTATATCTGACAGGATTAAGAGGGCAGCAGTTCTGAATCACATCAGATCTTGTGATCCTATGATTGCGTGCTTACAGGAGACCCATCTCACTAGAGATACTAGGCACTGGCTATCGAGAGGGTGGATGTTAAAGACATATCATTCCACTTATTCCTCGTACTCCAGGGGGGTGTCAGTCCTAATACACAAAAACGCACATTATGAAGAGCTGGCAGTGCAAGTAGACAGTGAAGGGCAGTATGTATGGATTGCGTGCAGATTGTATGGACACAAAATGATTTTAGTGGCTTTATATATCCCTCCACCTTATTCTAAAAAGGAACTTCAAGCAGTAATGGACTTGACGGCCAGATGGGGGGAGGCTCCGATGTTGATTATGGGAGATGTTAACAACACCATGAATGATTACTGGGATAAAGTACGTCCGGCAGGTATGGAAGCTGGACGGGACGGAATGACTGCATTTGGCACCTACGTGGGGGAGCTGGGGCTGGTGGATCTGTGGAGAGTACGAAATGAGGGTAAGAGGACCTTCTCGTGTCATTCGGCTACACACGGAACGCTGTCAAGGATAGACCTGGCTTTTGGGGATACTGCTATGGATGGGATGGTTGGGGAGGTGGAATACCTACAGAGGACTCTATCGGATCATAGTCCTATGGTTGTCACGCTTCTAGTGGGATCTGCTCAGGGTCAGAGGGGAGGTTGGCGTCTTCACCCGACGTGGCTTAAAGTGGTGGATATGGGTGGCATAACCAAAGAACTAGAGCACTTCTTCCAAGTGAATGAAGGGAGTGCTGAGGCCACAGTGGTGTGGGAGGCTATGAAGGCATTTACGAGGGGACTCTTTATAAGTGAGATCTCACGGTGTAAGACCAAAACTAAATTGGCAGATCAACAAATAAAGGATGACTTGACAAGGGCAGAGGCAGACATGATTTTGGCGCCAACGAGTGTAGCTCACAATAGACTAAAATTGGCACAGGAGGCAGTTAATAAACTGCACATGATGCAAGCTGAGAGGAAAAGGGCATTTCAGCAAGCCCAATTCTTTGAGGAAGGAGAGAGAGTGGGTCACTTGTTGGCGGTGATATCTGCGGCACAGAGGGAGTCTTCCAGGGTGTACAGGTTGAGAGACCAAACGGGGACGACTCTGACAGACACAAAGGACATATTGGAGGTCTTCAAGGAATATTACATGGCACTGTACAATTCAAGAGTACGGGACACGGAGGGGGCCGTAGAGGAATTTTTGGAAGGCATCTCACTGTCTAAATTGTCTGAGGAAGATAGGATGAGGTTGGATGAACCTGTGAGTGTGGAGGAGGTGGAATGTGCAATTCTGTCTATGCCCAATAACAAATCACCGGGTGCTGATGGTCTACCTGGGGAGGTGTACAGGGAGCTGGTGGAACTGCTAGCTCCAAAATTGAAATCTGTGTTTGATGAGGCTTTGGTGAAGGGGGCGTTACCGAGATCAATGGAGGAAGCGGTGATAGTGGTTCTGCCAAAGGAGGGGAAAGACCCCATGGATGCGGAGTCGTATAGGCCCATATCGTTGTTGACAACGGATGTCAAAATACTCGCTAAGATCCTGGCCACCCGGCTCACCGGGGTTGCGCATACTGTTATTCACGAGGACCAGTCGGGCTTTATGCCCAACCGCTCCACGGCTGTTAACTTGAGAAGATTATTTCTTAATATGCAGCTGCCTGCTGATAATGGTGGCGGGAGAATAGTGATGTCATTGGACGCTAGAAAAGCATTTGATAGCGTGGAATGGAAATATTTATGGAAAATCATGGAAATAATGGGATTTGGCCCCGCATTCATGGCCCGGGTGAAGTTATTGTACTCATCCCCAAGGGCGGTAGTTAAGGTGAATGGTGAACGGTCCGGGATGTTTGACTTACATAGGGGCACAAGGCAGGGGTGCCCGCTGTCCCCGCTATTGTTTGCGGTGGCAGTGGAGCCCCTGGCGGCCAAAATAAGAGCTGAGAGAGGAGTGGTCGGATTTAAATTTGGGAGGCTGGAAGCCGATGACATCCTGTTATTTCTGGAAAATGCAGGAGAGACATTGGGGTGCACGATGGATGTAATTAAACACTTTGGGAGCATTTCGGGACTGGAGATAAACTGGCACAAGTCTTATGTCATGGCTGTAGATAGACCAATAAAAGCGGAGGAGATAGATGAGAGGGGGAAGCAGCTCCAGCTGGTTTCACAATTTAAATACCTTGGGATATGGGTGGCGCTTCCATTGACACGATTCACGGATCTGAATTTAGTTCCTCTGCTAGAGAAATTTAAAAAGAAAATAGGCGCATGGTGCCAATTGGCTTTGACGGTGACGGGTAGAACTAACCTGATTAAGATGGTCCTTATGCCACAACTAATGTACGTTTTGCACAACTCACCGATATGGCTACCAAAAAAACGGTTTCAGGGTATTGATTCTATCTTCAGATCCTTGATATGGGGCAAGAGGCAGGCAAGGATTAAATTGGGAACGCTGCAAAATGGGAAGGAGGAGGGAGGATTGGCCGCACCCAATCCCTGGGTCTATTTCTTGGCAGTACAGGGCCAGCATGTCAGGGGATGGAGAGAACCCGATTGTGGAGGGTCAGCTTGCCGGGTGCTGGTACATGTGTCGGGGAGACGCCCACTGGTCCAGGCGTTAGAGGATGGTACCTTTAAGAAATTGGGAGCAATATATCCTACCTTAGGCTTGACTCAGAAGGTATGGGACACTATTAAAAATATCAGGGGGGTGGACGGGCTGACTAAGTACTCACCGGTGTTGGGCAATGAACATCTGCCGGAACTTAATAAGCTGTGTCAAATGGGCAATTGGAAGGCGCAAGGAGTGAGATATGTGTGCCAGCTGCAGAGTGGAACGGACATGAAGACCTTTGAGAAATTGAGAGAAGAATTTGATTTGCCTTTGGTATGGGGATTTCAATACTATAGGCTTCGACATGCTTGGAGGGCACAGTGTGGATTGGGAGCCATGACGGTTCAGGGTGACATTGTACTAGACTCTGTATGTATGAAGGGAGGGACGAGGGGAGTCATATCGAGCTTATATCATGACTAGAGATGAGCGTTGTTCTACTCGAACTGTTCGCCAATCTCAAATTCGAGCTGTTTTGGGCGGTGTTCGAGCCGGTCGGCGAACACGAACAATTTGAGAAAAATTCGGCTGTTCGAGGTTATGTTCGATAACTGTTCGTGCACCAAAATCATAACTGGATTTTTTCTCAGTAATGATGAAAATTAATGTTAATACACAGTTTGAGTGTACAGCGGGGCGGGGGGAGGGGCAGGGGATGGATCTCTGCAGGAACAATGAAGATCTCCATTTTTTTTTCTCTTTCCCGCATTTGCAGTGGGGAGGTGCAATCTGTCAGCCTATCAGCAGTGCACACACGGAGCGAAGTGCTTTTTTTCACACAAGCAAGGGCATGTGTGATTGGCAGTGTATGTCACATGTCCTTGCCCTATAAGACCAAGCCATTTTCCCCGTCGCCACCATTTTCTCACTGCTGCAGCTGCGTGTTAGACGGCACCGCTGTTGCTGTGTGCGCTATACCTTGTTAATTTCAAGCCAATTTTCGCACAAATATACAGATAGCTTGGGAGTAGGGAATAGTTGTGATTGCAGTCCTTTTAAGGACTAGGTTACAGCATTTCCTACGACTTTTATCAGGCAGGTCTGTGCTCTTAAATAGATAGATTGTGGGAGTAAAGACTAATTGTAATTGGAGTCCTTTTCAGGACTAGGTTACATCAGTTCCTATCAGTTTTTGCCAGGCAGGTCTGTGCCAGTGCTGTGCAAGTTTTTTTCACAGCATTTGGCTGAATCTAGCAAAGCTAATCCTTTTTGGCCTATTGCAGAGTGTGTTAGTCAGTGGAGTAGCCTATCTGTGTTGCAAGATATACCACCTGTGTATAGAATACCAATTTTTTTACTGCACCTAGTGAAGTAAAATCTTTTGGGCATAGCATCATTCTATTAGTCCATCTATACTGACCTCCATCAGGTTGCAAACTGAATATAATTTTTTTCTGCATCTAGCTCTGAAAAAATATTTGGGCTTCTAGCAGTGTGTGGGACTTGGTCTATTAGTCCATCTATACTGACCTCCATCAGGTTGCAAATTAAAAATAATTTTTTTCTGCATCTAGCTCTGAAAAAATATTTGGGCTTCTAGCAGTGTGTGGGACTTGGTCTATTAGTCCATCTATACTGACCTCCATCAGGTTGCAAATTAAAAATAATTTTTTTCTTCATTTATCTCTGAAAAAATATTTGGGCTTCTAGCAGCGTGTGGGACTTGTTCTATTAGTCCATCTATACTGACCTCCATCAGGTTGCAAATTAAAAATAATTTTTTTCTGCATCTAGCTCTGAAAAAATATTTGGGCTTCTAGCAGTGTGTGGGACTTGGTCTATTAGTCCATCTATACTGACCTCCATCAGGTTGCAAATTAAAAATAATTTTTTTCTGCATCTAGCTCTGAAAAAATATTTGGGCTTCTAGCAGTGTGTGGGACTTGGTCTATTAGTCCATCTATACTGACCTCCATCAGGTTGCAAATTGAATAAAAAATTTTTCTGCATCTAGCTCTGAAAAAATATTTGGGCTTCTAGCGGTGTGTGGGACTTGGTCTATTAGTCCATCTATACTGACCTCCATCAGGTTGCAAATTAAAAATAATTTTTTTCTGCATCTAGCTCAGAAAAAATATTTGGGCTTCTAGCAGTGTGTGGGACTTGGTCTATTAGTCCATCTATACTGACCTCCATCAGGTTGCAAATTAAAAATAATTTTTTTCTGCATCTAGCTCTGAAAAAATATTTGGGCTTCTAGCAGTGTGTGGGACTTGGTCTATTAGTCCATCTATACTGACCTCCATCAGGTTGCAAATTAAAAATAATTTTTTTCTTCATTTAGCTCTGAAAAAATATTTGGGCTTCTAGCAGTGTGTGGGACTTGTTCTATTAGTCCTTCTATACTAACCTCCAGCAGGTTGCAAATTGAATATAATTTCTTTCTGCATCTAGCTCTGAAAAAATATTTGGGCTTCTAGCGGTGTGTGGGACTTGGTCTATTAGTCCATCTATACTGACCTCCATCAGGTTGCAAATTAAAAATAATTTTTTTCTGCATCTAGCTCTGAAAAAATATTTGGGCTTCTAGCGGTGTGTGGGACTTGGTCTATTAGTCCATCTATACTGACCTCCATCAGGTTGCAAATTAAAAATAATTTTTTTCTGCATGTAGCTCTGAAAAAATATTTGGGCTTCTAGCAGTGTGTGGGACTTGGTCTATTAGTCCATCTATACTGACCTCCATCAGGTTGCAAATTGAATAAAAAAATTTTCTGCATCTAGCTCTGAAAAAATATTTGGGCTTCTAGCGGTGTGTGGGACTTGGTCTATTAGTCCATCTATACTGACCTCCATCAGGTTGCAAATTAAAAATAATTTTTTTCTGCATCTAGCTCTGAAAAAATATTTGGGCTTCTAGCGGTGTGTGGGACTTGGTCTATTAGTCCATCTATACCGACCTCCATCAGGTTGCAAATTAAAAATAATTTTTTTCTGCATCTAGCTCTGAAAAAATATTTGGGCTTCTAGCAGTGTGTGGGACTTGGTCTATTAGTCCATCTATACTGACCTCCATCAGGTTGCAAATTGAATAAAAAAATTTTCTGCATCTAGCTCTGAAAAAATATTTGGGCTTCTAGCGGTGTGTGGGACTTGGTCTATTAGTCCATCTATACTGACCTCCATCAGGTTGCAAATTAAAAATAATTTTTTTCTGCATCTAACCCAGCCAATAGTTTTGGCCTAATACCACAGTTTGGCCACTCAGCTCTGCTCGGTTACCATCCATTGTTTTTTGTGCAAACAACTCCAGAGTTGTGAATTAGTTAACCACCAAAATGAGTGGAAAAAGGCCTGCTGCTGGTGGAAAGGGGAATAGGTGTGTTGGGAAGGGGAAAAAAGGTTGTGTCCGTGGGGTAGGTGCAGAAGAAAGACCATCTTCCAGCCAAACTAAAATGTCTACTTCTTTTAGCGGACAATGTGATAAGAACCCTTTCTTACGGCCACGCCAATCGCTACAAATTCCAGATGAGGCACAAAAACAGCAGGTGCTTCAACGGATATCAAGTGCTCCTTTAAGTGGGCTCTCCTCCACATCAACTTCAACATCACAAATACTCCAGTCCTCAAAGGTGTCACCCAAATCGCACTTGCTTCCTCACAGCTCCCAAATCTCCAGCTGCCCGTCTGAGTATGAGGTAGAACAGATGGTTGAGTCTGCAGAGCTGTTTACTCATACTATAGCCTGGGAATCAGAGGTCGACTCCAGCGCTTCTGTGAATCCAGACGAGGAAATGATCTGCACTGATGCCCAGAATCTTTATGAGTCGGATCCAGGACCAGACGCAGAAGGTTCTGACCATAATGTAGACCCTCATTCCCAAACTGTAACTCCTGTTGGTGGAGACAATGAGGAAGACGATGATAAGACTCAAATACCTGATTGGAGCGACAACTTTAGTTTTTTGTCAGGGCAGGAACAGGTTGGCTCTGAGGACGACGGGTGTGATAACGCACAGGGTGATGATGATGAGGTCGGAGATCCCACTTACTGTCAACCCACAGTCAGCCAAGAGATGAGGTCAGCAGAGGAGGTGGAGGAAGATGCTAGTGACGACGAGGTCAGGTTGCGCCTTCCTGGACAGAGACGTAGTACTGGAAGCACGTCAACAACTGCATCCTCAAACACAACTCTGCCTCTCACCACAAGTCGTGGTGGCTCTTCAGGTCGCATGGGTGCTAAGCCTTGCATAGCCTGGGCATTTTTTCAGATCGATAAAGATGACCCAACTCGTGTTATCTGTAACATTTGTCAGCAAAAGCTAAGTAGAGGCCAAAAAATACATAGTTTGAGTACTTCATGCATGAACCGGCACATGGACATGAAGCATAAGTTGCAGTGGGAAGCTCAGTGTGCTACAATGCGGTCTAGCCGGCCGGGTCAACCACCGTCTGCCATATCTTGTGCATCCGCGGCCTCTTCATCCTCTGTGACTGGGGGGACAGCAGTCACACCTGTTTTGGGGCGCAGACCTGCCACCTCTTTACCCGCAACAGCCAGCGTGATTGGCAGGTCATCATTTTCTTTGGAGGTGGTAACACCAGCTGGTCTTGAGCGCTGTCCGACATCGATAGCACCACCTTTGGATCAAGGCAACCTAACATGTCCGCCTGCATCTTCCTCACAGACCGGCAGTTTGCCGGGGACACCCTTATCAACCCCGTCTAAGCACAATAGCCAGCCCTCAGTCCCTCAGATGTGGACAAGTAAAAGACCATTTCCTCCTAGCCATGAGAAAGCTAAGAGGTTGAATTTCACCATCTGCAAGCTCTTGGCTACAGAAATGCTGCCTTTCCGCCTGGTGGACACAGAGGATTTTCGAGACCTTATGTCCGTCGCAGTGCCCCAGTACCAGATGCCCAGTCGGCACTACTTCTCAAAGAAAGGTGTGCCTGCGCTCCACCAGCATGTCGCACACAACATCACCGCTTCTTTGAGAAACTCTGTGTGTGACAGGGTGCATTTCACCACAGACACTTGGACGAGTAGGCATGGACAGGGGCGTTACATGTCGCTGACTGGGCACTGGGTAACTATGGTGACAGCAGGACAAGGGGCTGCTGTCCAAGTCTTGCCGTCCCCACGAGTTGTGCGTCAATCCTCTTTATGTCATTTTTCCTCCACTGCTTCTGCCTCCTCAACCTCCTCTCGGTCTTCCACCTGCACCCAAAGTCTGTCTGGTCATGCCACAAGCTTTCTAACTGCGCAGAAGGGATCCTGCACACCTCCTTACTATGCTGGCAGTAGGGCTCAACGTCATCAGGCGGTTTTTACATTGAAATGTCTGGGAAATGTGAGTCACACAGCTGAGGAGTTGTGGTCAGCTCTGGAGAACCAATTTCATGAATGGTTGTCTCCACTGGACCTGAAACCAGGGAAGGCCGTGTGCGACAATGCTGCAAACCTCGGTGCGGCCCTTCGCCGGGGCAATGTCACACACGTGCCTTGTATGGCTCACGTGTTGAACCTGGTTGTCCAGCAATTTTTAGCCCACTATCCCAGACTAGATGGCCTTCTGCAGAGGGCACGGTCGCTGTGTGCTCACTTCCGCCGTTCGCATCCCGCAGCTCAGCGACTTACATCTCTACAGAAGTCGTTGGGCCTGCCACTTCACCGGCTAAAATGCGATGTGCCTACCCGGTGGAATTCAACTCTGCACATGTTGCAGCGACTGTGGCAGCACCGACAAGCCCTGGTGCAATACGTTCTGACGTATAGCCTGGGCCAACGAGATTCAGAGGTGGGGCAAATCACGCTGGAGGAGTGGTCTCAGATCAGGGACCTATGCACCCTTCTGCACAGTTTTGAAATGGCGACAAAGATGTTTAGTGCTGACGATGCCATTATCAGCATGACTATTCCGGTGATTTACATGCTGGAGCACATGTTAAACAGAATTCGGAGTCAGGTGGTGGCACAAGAGGAGGTGGAGGAAGTAGAGGAGGAGGAGTTGTATGCGGAAGGGCTAACATCTGCAAGGTCCAGACGGTCGGCAGCACCAAGGCGGCAGGCATGTGAGGGTGGGGGAGATGATTTTACCAGGGCGCATGGTAGCAGCCAAACTAGTGAGGAAGGTGCAGGAGCCCAGGAAGAAGTGGAGGACGAACTGATGGAAGACTCATCAGATGAGGGAGACCTTGATCACATTTCTGTTGTGCGAGGTTGGGGGGAGAGGACAGAGGAAGGAAGCATGATTGCTACCTCGCCACCAACACAACAGGGACTTGGTGCTCCTGGATGCGCAACACACATGAGTGCCTTCTTGCTGCACTACCTGCAACATGACCCTCGAATTGTGAGAATTAGAAATAATCCTGACTACTGGGTTGCCACACTGTTAGATCCCCGGTACAAAAGTAAATTTGCAGAAATTATTCCTGCCATAGAAAGGGATGCACGCATGCAGGAGTATCAGCAGAGACTGTTGCAGAATCTTACATGTGCTTTTCCACAAAATACCAGTGGTGCACGTAGTGAATCTCACAGTTCCAACTTGCCAACCGTGGGACCGTCAAGTGTTCAGCACTCAAACCGTAACAGAACCACAGTATCTGCTGGTAACATCAATTTTGCGGAATCATTTCACCACTTTTTTAGCCCATCCTTTGCAAGGCCACAGGAGACAAGAAGTCTGACACATAGTCAACGCCTAGAGACGATGGTACAGGAGTATCTCCAAGTAAACATTGAAGCCACGACTGTGTCACTGGACCCTTGCTCTTTTTGGGCTTCCAATCTGGATAAATGGCCGGAGCTAGCCACTTACGCCTTGGAGATCTTGTCATGCCCCGCAGCCAGCGTTCTGTCTGAACGTGTGTTCAGCGCTGCTGGTGGTGTGCTGACAGATAAGCGCACGCGGCTCTCCACTGATAATGTAGACAGACTCACGTTCATAAAGATGAACAAATCATGGATCCGAAACGACTTTTCTACCCCTGTGTCATCCTGGGGAGAGTAAAAGCTTGATGATTGGTTAAAATCACCCTACCAACCGTTTTAAGCTTTCAAATTACTAATCATGTTTATCTGTATCTTGACTGGAAAATAATTTGGGCTTTGTAGCAGTGTGCAGCACTGATCCTATTAGGCCATCTATAATAAGCTTCACCAGATTTAAAATTAAAAATAATTTTTAGCTGCATCTAACCCGGAAAATAATTTTGGGGCTCCGAGATGCGCAAGACACATAAGTGCCTTCTTGCTGCACTACCTGCAGCATGACCCTCATATTGTCAGAATTCGAAGTAATCATGACTACTGGGTTGCCACACTCTTAGATCCCCCAAACTTTTCGATCAACCTTTTCATTTTAATAAAGACCAAAAAAATGGTCATTTTTGAAATTATAAGCATTAGCAGGTTGTTAGAAACTGAAATCAAACAGTTTTCAACTCAAAACTTTATTCTAGGTGATGTTACATTTTCACATAGGACCCCTTGTTCGAAAGGAGCTTCTGAACTCTCTCGTCCATTGAATTTGTCAGGTTTTGGATGGTTTCTGCTTCAATTGTTTTGCATGAGGACAGAATACCCTCCCAGAGCTGTTGCTTAGATGTGAACTGCCTCCCGCCATCATAGACACTCCTTTTAATGATGCTCCAAAGGTTCTGAATGGGGTAGAGGTCAGGGGAGCATGGGGGTCACACCATAAGTTTGTCCCCTTTTATGCCCATATCAGCCAGAGATGCAGATGTTTTATGTGCAGCATGAGATGGTGCATTATCATGCAGAAAAATGATCTTGCTGTGAAATACACGGTTCTTCTTCTTGAACCATGGCAGGAAGTGCTGTTTGAGAAAATCCACATACATTATGGAGTTCATCTTTAGCGCCTTCAGGGATCCTAAAGGGGCTGACAATCTCTCTCCCCATGATTCCAGCCCAAAACATTACTCCACCTCCTCCTTGTTGGCGCTGTAGCCGTGTTTGCGTGGGGTGTCCATCAACCAGCCATCCTCCACTCCATTCATCTGGACCATCGAGCGCTGCACGGCACTCATCCGTGAACAAAACAGTTTTGAAATCAGTCTTCATGTAATGTTTGGCCCACTGGAGCCGTTTCTGCTTGTGTGAAGTGGATAGAGGAGGTCGACAGGATGGCATATGCACAGCTGCAAACCTCTGAAGGACCCTGCATCTTGTTGTTCGGGGGACGTTGGAGGCACAAGCAGCTTCAAAAACTTGTCTGCTGCTATGACAAGGCTTTTTTGCCGCTGCTGTTTGAACCTGACGTAATTGCCTGTAGGAAAGAGTCCTCAATTTGCCCTTATCAGCACGCACACGTGTGTACTGTGAATCAGCTACATACTTCTTGATTGCCAAGACACTTCATCCTGATCATCGCACAATGTTGATTGTAGTCATGCCTTGACCTAAACACTCCACAATTTGTTGCTTCTCAGCAGCCGACACATCCTTTTTCTTTCCCATTTTGGCAGAAAATGTAGGCTGCTTAATAATGTGAGAGAGCCTTCTTAAGTAGTCTTGCCTTTCATTGGACACACCTGCCAAACTAATTAGCACAGGTGTCTGCAATTGCTTACAGTGATATAAAGAGCCCTGATACACATCACCATCAATGAGTTTAACTGACAAACAAACAAATTCTTCCCTTATCACTCCTAAACACTTTTTGCATAATAATTTGGAACGCGGTGTACATGTGCTTTTCCACAAAACACCAGTGGTTCACGTAGTGAATCTTACAGTTCTAACTTGCCAACCATGGTCTGTATGGAATTGTTCAATAAAGGGCCCAAAATTAAGATAACATAGATGGGAGAGGTCTCTATGAATAGGAATTCCTAAGCATTTGATACCCTGTGAGGGCCAGGCAAAGGGAAAGTTGGACTGGATGGAATCCTATATGGATTTAGGGAGGGAGACATCGAGGGCCTCAGACTTCGCTGCATTGATTTTAAAATTTTACCATGTAACAAAGTGATCTATTTCAGCCATAACAGCAGGGATGGATATATGTGATTGAGTGATATATACTAGGACATCATCAGCAAATAGAGAGCACTTGTACTCGGTGCCTCCCACCTCAATCCACCTAATTTTGGGGTTATGGCGAATTGATGAGAGCAGGTGCTCCGTCACTAGGATGTATAAGAGAGGGGACAGAGGACATCCCTGCCTTGTCCCATTGGTGATTGTGAAAGGTGATGAAAATGTTCTGACGCACCCCCTGGGCCTTGGGACACCCGGAGCCGGACCCTTTTTGGTGGATGCTGGTGGTTGTAGTCTTCGTGGCGGCGATCCGGTTCCGTGGCTCAGGGCGGTCAAACCAGTGGCGGAACTATTTATGTGGTTTTGATGTTTAAATGTCCGACTACGCCACCCGTGGATTGCGGTCAGAGTGAACCGCCGCTACAGGGCAGACCGCTAAGGCTGGTGTTGTGGGTGCAGCAGAGCGTAGCATAACTCCCCACGGGAGGAGTATAGCCTCAGGGCAGTGTATGCGGAGGATGGGGGTGATGGTGCAGGGCAGCAGCAGTAACGACACGGAGTCAGTGATGCAGTTCAGTGCCTTTACTCACAGTTCTTATTATCCAGACCACGTCTGCAGGTAACGGCTGCCCACGTCGTACTGTGCTCACCAGGTGAGGGGCTCAGACAACTCCCAGATAACTTTGGAGCGCTTCACAGGACCCCCTTTGTGTGTCCTTTGTCTGGCCTTTCTTACCAACACTTCTGTCCGGCTGCCTCGGGCCTCCTCTTGGTAAACTTGGCGCCAGTTTCCCTGACCCTATGTGGTGCCTTCCTAGCGGGTGGAGCAAGGGGCTGCGCCACATAAAATGTCAGAGCCTCCGGTTTCTAGCTGAGGGTCGTTTCCTGCCTCCACTAGTTCGGGGACCGGTCTCCCCCTTTGGCCTGACCCCTCCACGCAGGTGGATTCGGGCGTGCGGTGGCGACTCGCCCGTCCGCACCCCTGGGATCCCTTCATTCCTCGTTCCTGGAGCCTTCTCCGCTCCTCTTCCTTCCTTCTCCCTCTTGCAGGCCTGGGCCTCTGTTACTAGGCCCGCCTCCGGAGCAGAGCTCATGCAGAGCCCCTGCTCCCTGCCACTTCTGCTCAGACTTCTCTGCACTGAACTAAGATGGTGCCCACCTTTTATACTCCCTTCTCAATGCACCCAGGAACTGCTTCCTCCCTGCTCCTGCACTGCAGGGTTCCCCTTCCTCAGTGTTCCCTCCCCCCACTCCAGCCAGGGACAGGGACTGTCGTGCCCATCTCAGGGGCATATTGGTCGCCCTGCCCCATGGCAATGTGGTGTAATGCATGCAGGTGTCGGGTCCTGATCCACACTCCATCCTTATCTGAGAGTGAGATATCACACCTCTGGGTGAGGTGCAATACGTCTGTAGCAACCGAGCCCTCGGTGCTACAGTTCCATTTATCTTCAGCCTAGGTGACGTATTGTGATACAGGGCCGTGATTTTGGCTATAAAAGGGTCCCCTAGACCCCCACCCCAAGCTTTTTAAGAGAATCATATATGGCGTGCCAGGAGACTCTATGGAATGCTTTCTCAGCATCCAACGAGAGTATCTACTTACAAATTTTTAACTGCATCTAGCCCAGGAAATACTTTGTGCCTAGTAGCAGTGTCTGCTAGTCAGCGGATTATCCCGGCTGTTAAGCAAGCTACACCACCTGTAGTTTGGACACTTAATTTTTTCAAAGGAAATGCTTCGGGACCACGGGATACTTAGTGAAGAGTATCAGGAGGCACCCCAAGGCATAGGGGCTGGGACTGGCACTAGGATGCCTTGCGGTGGACAGCCGAGCTCGATCCTTATAAAAGCTTTTTAACTGCAGCAGCTTTAGTGGACGCTACTGGAGCTGGAATTACGCGGCTGCTGGCATGAGACTTGCCCTCCAATAGATCCTTGTAAATGGATTTAAAGTGTATTCATTCAAATTAGAGGGACAATTTAAATTAAAAAGCTTAGAGCTGCCTCCACCACAGGGGGGCTCTCTCGACCCACCAGCGGACAGGCACCAGTATTGGGAGAGGGGGGCTGGCCGTCAGGGTTCACCGCGGCTCTGGCACAAACCCGGCGACACGGAGGTGGCACGGGCAGGAGCGGACTGGCCGTCTCGGCTTCTCACTTTTTGGATTTTAGAAGGGCATGACATGCCTATATCTGTGTCTCCCCCTTCTTTTACTCCTCCACCTCTTTTCTTTTCGCATGACTATATGTACTTGTCACTTTTCCATGTGTTAGTTGTGTCTTCTGAGCAGTTTGTCAGCTTTTGGACACCTTTGAAGGTGTTTTCTATGTGTTTCTATGTGTTTTTGTTTGCCTGCCATTGGTTTTAACGGTGTTCGAAGGTGTTCGACGAACAGTTCGACGAACAGTTCGGCGAACACACGGGTGTTCGACGAACCGAACCGAACTCGAACACTACGGGGGTGGCTCAACACTAATCATGACCTACTGCACTCCTATCTGGGGGGAAATCACTTCATTGCAAAGAGTAAATGGGAAAGGGAGGTGGGTACCCTCACAACAGAACAATGGGAGGCAATTCTAGAATATGTTCCGAAGATCTCTCTAAGCGAGCAGGCACGGATCTCCCAATTATACATAATACATAGGACATACAAAACACCGCTGCGCCTGTACAAGGCGGGCTTGAGGGGAGATTCCAGTTGCCCTAGATGTGGCACGGACCAGGCCGGACTGCTACACATGCTATGGTCATGCCCACGGCTAGTGGCTTATTGGTTGGTCGTTGTTAACAAAATTGAGAGGGCTTATACATGTACAATTGACAGAAACCCGGTGCTGTGTGTTTTGGGGGAGGTGGATGGAATACCTGTCTCAGAACATTACAAAGTGGCGATAGCGCGATTGCTATATGTGGCACGCAAACTAATAGCACGAAAATGGACAGATTCGGAACCCCCCACTAGGAGGGAATTTATTGCTCAGACACGTACGGTAATGCATTTAGAGGAAAGCATTTACAGGCGGAGGCATGGAGAGAGAACTTTTGGGAAAATATGGTCCACATGGATGGCGGTAATATGATTGTCAATGTTCCCAGGTATGCCCGGCATAAGGAGTATTGGCGGGAGGGGGGAGGGGGGAGAGGGTTTTAACTGTATTACTACACGTTATGTGAATTGTTATATGTATATTGATAACTGTTTGCTGTAAATTTTTGAAACCTAAATAAAAATAATTGGTTTAAAAAAAAAAAAAACAGAGGAGCCAGAGGTGTATTTGGAGGAGGTTTTAAATCCGTAGTACAGTGGATGTGGACAAAGCAGGAGAATTTGCCGGACACACAGCTGGGGATCAGCTGACGTTACTGAACCCCAATAACACTGGAGCAAGCGTTGACTGTGCAGACGGCACTTCTGAGCAGCAACTAGCGGTATTGGAGCCCAGGGTAAATACTAAAAACAGAGGAGCCCGAGGTGTATTTGGAGGAGGTTTTAAATCCGTAGTACAGTGGATGTGGACAAAGCAGGAGAATTTGCCGGACACACAGCTGGGGATCAGCTGACGTTACTGAACCCCAATAACACGGCAGCAAGTGTTGACTGTGCAGACGGCACTTCCGAGCGCCAACTGGCGGTGTTGGAGCTCAGGGATAATACTGAAAACAGAGGAGCCAGAGGTGTAATTGGAGCAACTTTAAAATCTGTAGTAGTGGGAATGTGGACAGAGCAGGAGAAATTGCCGTCCGCACAGCAGGTGAACAGCTGACGTTACTGAACCCCAATAACACGGCAGCAAGTGTTGACTGTGCAGACGGCACTTCCAAGCGCCAACTGGCGGTGTTGGAGCTCAGGGATTACAGTTCAGGTGGTAGAAACATGAACACAACAGGAGACCTGGATACTGTTGCCAACCAATTATTTTTTCTGGAAGAGGACTGGCAAATTCATGAGAGATCCAGGCCTTGTTCATTTTGAGAAAAGTAAGCCGGTCAACGTTATCGGAGGATAGTCGCATGCGACGGTCTGTTAGTACACCACCTGCGGCACTAAAGACGTGTTCCGATAATACACTAGCAGCAGGTCAAGCTAGCACCTCCAATGCATACTGACTAAGCTCTGGCCATGTATCCAGCTTACAGACCCAAAACTTGAAGGGAGAAGAGCCGTCTGGGAGTACACTAAGAGGGCAAGACATGTAGTCTGTCACCATCTGACGGAAACGTTGCCTCCTGCTGACTGGAGCCGTCTGTGATGGTGTAGACATTTGTGGCGGCGGGGACACAAAACTTTGCCACATTTCGGCCATACTGGTCTTGCCTTGTGCTGAGGCGCTGCTTCTGCTCCCTCTTTGTGCAGAGCTTCCTCCACTGCCTCGACGCACTGAGCTGCTTTGTAAAGCACTAGCAGCACTGCTCTCGGTTGGAATGGAGAACATGATGGAATGCACCAGTGCGTCTTGGTAATCCCGCATTTTACGCTCCCGGTTCAACGGTGTTATGAGTAGAGATGAGCGTTGTTCTACTCGAACTGTTCGCCAATCTCAAATTCGAGCTGTTTTGGGCGGTGTTCGAGCCGGTCGGCGAACACGAACAATTTGAGAAAAATTCGGCTGTTCGAGGTTATGTTCGATAACTGTTCGTGCACCAAAATCATAACTGGATTTTTTCTCAGTAATGATGAAAATTAATGTTAATACGCAGTTTGAGTGTACAGCGGGGCGGGGGGAGGGGCAGGGGATGGATCTCTGCAGGAACAATGAAGATCTCCATTTTTTTTTCTCTTTCCCGCATTTGCAGTGGGGAGGTGCAATCTGTCAGCCTATCAGCAGCGCACACACGGAGCGAAGTGCTTTTTTTCACACAAGCAAGGGCATGTGTGATTGGCAGTGTATGTCACATGTCCTTGCCCTATAAGACCAAGCCATTTTCCCCGTCGCCACCATTTTCTCACTGCTGCAGCTGCGTGTTAGACGGCACCGCTGTTGCTGTGTGCGCTATACCTTGTTAATTTCAAGCCAATTTTCGCACAAATATACAGATAGCTTGGGAGTAGGGAATAGTTGTGATTGCAGTCCTTTTAAGGACTAGGTTACAGCATTTCCTACGACTTTTATCAGGCAGGTCTGTGCTCTTAAATAGATAGATTGTGGGAGTAAAGACTAATTGTAATTGGAGTCCTTTTCAGGACTAGGTTACATCAGTTCCTATCAGTTTTTGCCAGGCAGGTCTGTGCCAGTGCTGTGCAAGTTTTTTTCACAGCATTTGGCTGAATCTAGCAAAGCTAATCCTTTTTGGCCTATTGCAGAGTGTGTTAGTCAGTGGAGTAGCCTATCTGTGTTGCAAGATATACCACCTGTGTATAGAATACCAATTTTTTTACTGCACCTAGTGAAGTAAAATCTTTTGGGCATAGCATCATTCTATTAGTCCATCTATACTGACCTCCATCAGGTTGCAAACTGAATATAATTTTTTTCTGCATCTAGCTCTGAAAAAATATTTGGGCTTCTAGCGGTGTGTGGGACTTGGTCTATTAGTCCATCTATACTGACCTCCATCAGGTTGCAAATTAAAAATAATTTTTTTCTGCATCTAGCTCTGAAAAAATATTTGGGCTTCTAGCAGTGTGTGGGACTTGGTCTATTAGTCCATCTATACTGACCTCCATCAGGTTGCAAATTAAAAATAATTTTTTTCTGCATCTAGCTCTGAAAAAATATTTGGGCTTCTAGCAGTGTGTGGGACTTGGTCTATTAGTCCATCTATACTGACCTCCATCAGGTTGCAAATTAAAAATAATTTTTTTCTTCATTTATCTCTGAAAAAATATTTGGGCTTCTAGCAGCGTGTGGGACTTGTTCTATTAGTCCATCTATACTGACCTCCATCAGGTTGCAAATTAAAAATAATTTTTTTCTGCATCTAGCTCTGAAAAAATATTTGGGCTTCTAGCAGTGTGTGGGACTTGGTCTATTAGTCCATCTATACTGACCTCCATCAGGTTGCAAATTAAAAATAATTTTTTTCTGCATCTAGCTCTGAAAAAATATTTGGGCTTCTAGCAGTGTGTGGGACTTGGTCTATTAGTCCATCTATACTGACCTCCATCAGGTTGCAAATTAAAAATAATTTTTTTCTTCATTTATCTCTGAAAAAATATTTGGGCTTCTAGCAGCATGTGGGACTTGTTCTATTAGTCCATCTATACTGACCTCCATCAGGTTGCAAATTAAAAATAATTTTTTTCTGCATGTAGCTCTGAAAAAATATTTGGGCTTCTAGCAGTGTGTGGGACTTGGTCTATTAGTCCATCTATACTGACCTCCATCAGGTTGCAAATTAAAAATAATTTTTTTCTGCATCTAGCTCTGAAAAAATATTTGGGCTTCTAGCAGTGTGTGGGACTTGGTCTATTAGTCCATCTATACTGACCTCCATCAGGTTGCAAATTAAAAATAATTTTTTTCTGCATCTAGCTCTGAAAAAATATTTGGGCTTCTAGCAGTGTGTGGGACTTGGTCTATTAGTCCATCTATACTGACCTCCATCAGGTTGCAAATTAAAAATATTTTTTTTCTTCATTTATCTCTGAAAAAATATTTGGGCTTCTAGCAGCGTGTGGGACTTGTTCTATTAGTCCATCTATACTGACCTCCATCAGGTTGCAAATTAAAAATAATTTTTTTCTGCATCTAGCTCTGAAAAAATATTTGGGCTTCTAGCAGTGTGTGGGACTTGGTCTATTAGTCCATCTATACTGACCTCCATCAGGTTGCAAATTAAAAATAATTTTTTTCTGCATCTAGCTCTGAAAAAATATTTGGGCTTCTAGCGGTGTGTGGGACTTGGTCTATTAGTCCATCTATACTGACCTCCATCAGGTTGCAAATTAAAAATAATTTTTTTCTGCATCTAGCTCTGAAAAAATATTTGGGCTTCTAGCAGTGTGTGGGACTTGGTCTATTAGTCCATCTATACTGACCTCCATCAGGTTGCAAATTAAAAATAATTTTTTTCTGCATCTAGCTCTGAAAAAATATTTGGGCTTCTAGCAGTGTGTGGGACTTGGTCTATTAGTCCATCTATACTGACCTCCATCAGGTTGCAAATTAAAAATATTTTTTTTCTTCATTTATCTCTGAAAAAATATTTGGGCTTCTAGCAGCGTGTGGGACTTGTTCTATTAGTCCATCTATACTGACCTCCATCAGGTTGCAAATGAAAAATAATTTTTTTCTGCATCTAGCCCAGCCAATAGTTTTGGCCTAATACCACAGTTTGGCCACTCAGCTCTGCTCGGTTACCATCCATTGTTTTTTTGTGCAAACAACTCCAGAGTTGTGAAGTAGTTAACCACCAAAATGAGTGGAAAAAGGCCTGCTGCTGGTGGAAAGGGGAATAGGCGTGTTGGGAAGGGGAAAAAAGGTTGTGTCCGTGGGGTAGGTGCAGAAGAAAGACCATCTTCCAGCCAAACTAAAATGTCTACTTCTTTTAGCGGACAATGTGATAAGATCCCTTTCTTACGGCCACGCCAATCGCTACAAATTCCAGATGAGGCACAAAAACAGCAGGTGCTTCAACGGATATCAAGTGCTCCTTTAAGTGGGCTCTCCTCCACATCAACTTCAACATCACAAATACTCCAGTCCTCAAAGGTGTCACCCAAATCGCACTTGCTTCCTCACAGCTCCCAAATCTCCAGCTGCCCGTCTGAGTATGAGGTAGAACAGATGGTTGAGTCTGCAGAGCTGTTTACTCATACTATAGCCTGGGAATCAGAGGTCGACTCCAGCGCTTCTGTGAATCCAGACGAGGAAATGATCTGCACTGATGCCCAGAATCTTTATGAGTCGGATCCAGGACCAGACGCAGAAGGTTCTGACCATAATGTAGACCCTCATTCCCAAACTGTAACTCCTGTTGGTGGAGACAATGAGGAAGACGATGATAAGACTCAAATACCTGATTGGAGCGACAACTTTAGTTTTTTGTCAGGGCAGGAACAGGTTGGCTCTGAGGACGACGGGTGTGATAACGCACAGGGTGATGATGATGAGGTCGGAGATCCCACTTACTGTCAACCCACAGTCAGCCAAGAGATGAGGTCAGCAGAGGAGGTGGAGGAAGATGCTAGTGACGATGAGGTCAGGTTGCGCCTTCCTGGACAGAGACGTAGTACTGGAAGCACGTCAACAACTGCATCCTCAAACACAACTCTGCCTCTCACCACAAGTCGTGGTGGCTCTTCAGGTCGCATGGGTGCTAAGCCTTGCATAGCCTGGGCATTTTTTCAGATCGATAAAGATGACCCAACTCGTGTTATCTGTAACATTTGTCAGCAAAAGCTAAGTAGAGGCCAAAAAATACATAGTTTGAGTACTTCATGCATGAACCGGCACATGGACATGAAGCATAAGTTGCAGTGGGAAGCTCAGTGTGCTACAATGTGGCCTAGCCGGCCGGGCCAATCACCGTCTGCCATATCTTGTGCATCCGCGGCCTCTTCATCCTCTGTGACTGGGGGGACAGCAGTCACACCTGTTTTGGGGCGCAGACCTGCCACCTCTTTACCCGCAACAGCCAGCGTGATTGGCAGGTCATCATTTTCTTTGGAGGTGGTAACACCAGCTGGTGTTGAGCGCTGTCCGACATCGATAGCACCACCTTTGGATCAAGGCAACCTAACATGTCCGCCTGCATCTTCCTCACAGACCGGCAGTTTGCCGGGGACACCTTTATCAACCCCGTCTAAGCACAATAGCCAGCCCTCGGTCCCTCAGATGTGGACAAGTAAAAGACCATTTCCTCCTAGCCATGAGAAAGCTAAGAGGTTGAATTTCACCATCTGCAAGCTCTTGGCTACAGAAATGCTGCCTTTCCGCCTGGTGGACACAGAGGATTTTCGAGACCTTATGTCCGTCGCAGTGCCCCAGTACCAGATGCCCAGTCGGCACTACTTCTCAAAGAAAGGTGTGCCTGCGCTCCACCAGCATGTCGCACACAACATCACCGCTTCTTTGAGAAACTCTGTGTGTGACAGGGTGCATTTCACCACAGACACTTGGACGAGTAGGCATGGACAGGGGCGTTACATGTCGCTGACTGGGCACTGGGTAACTATGGTGACAGCAGGACAAGGGGCTGCTGTCCAAGTCTTGCCGTCCCCACGAGTTGTGCGTCAATCCTCTTTATGTCAAAGTTCCTCCACTGCTTCTGCCTCCTCAACCTCCTCTCGGTCTTCCACCTGCACCCAAAGCCTGTCTGGTCATGCCACAAGCTTTCTAACTGCGCAGAAGGGATCCTGCACACCTCCTTACTATGCTGGCAGTAGGGCTCAACGTCATCAGGTGGTTTTTACATTGAAATGTCTGGGAAATGTGAGTCACACAGCTGAGGAGTTGTGGTCAGCTCTGGAGAACCAATTTCATGAATGGTTGTCTCCACTGGACCTGAAACCAGGGAAGGCCGTGTGCGACAATGCTGCAAACCTGGGTGCGGCCCTTCGCCGGGGCAATGTCACACACGTGCCTTGTATGGCTCACGTGTTGAACCTGGTTGTCCAGCAATTTTTAGCCCACTATCCCAGACTAGATGGCCTTCTGCAGAGGGCACGGTCGCTGTGTGCTCACTTCCGCCGTTCGCATCCCGCAGCTCAGCGACTTACATCTCTACAGAAGTCGTTGGGCCTGCCACTTCACCGGCTAAAATGCGATGTGCCTACCCGGTGGAATTCAACTCTGCACATGTTGCAGCGACTGTGGCAGCACCGACAAGCCCTGGTGCAATACGTTCTGACGTATAGCCTGGGCCAACGAGATTCAGAGGTGGGGCAAATCACGCTGGAGGAGTGGTCTCAGATCAGGAACCTATGCACCCTTCTGCACAGTTTTGAAATGGCGACGAAGATGTTTAGTGCTGACGATGCCATTATCAGCATGACTATTCCGGTGATTTACATGCTGGAGCACATGTTAAACAGAATTCGGAGTCAGGTGGTGGCACAAGAGGAGGTGGAGGAAGTAGAGGAGGAGGAGTTGTATGCGGAAGGTCTAACATCTGCAAGGTCCAGACGGTCGGCAGCACCAAGGCGGCAGGCATGTGAGGGTGGGGGAGATGGTTTTACCAGGGCGCATGGTAGCAGCCAAACTAGTGAGGAAGGTGCAGGAGCCCAGGAAGAAGTGGAGGACGAACTGATGGAAGACTCATCAGATGAGGGAGACCTTGATCACATTTCTGTTGTGCGAGGTTGGGGGGAGAGGACAGAGGAAGGAAGCATGATTGTTACCTCGCCACCAACACAACAGGGACTTGGTGCTCCTGGATGCGCAACACACATGAGTGCCTTCTTGCTGCACTACCTGCAACATGACCCTCGAATTGTGAGAATTAGAAATAATCCTGACTACTGGGTTGCCACACTGTTAGATCCCCGGTACAAAAGTAAATTTGCAGAAATTATTCCTGCCATAGAAAGGGATGCACGCATGCAGGAGTATCAGCAGAGACTGTTGCAGAATCTTACATGTGCTTTTCCACAAAATACCAGTGGTGCACGTAGTGAATCTCACAGTTCCAACTTGCCAACCGTGGGACCGTCAAGTGTTCAGCACTCAAACCGTAACAGAACCACAGTATCTGCTGGTAACATCAATTTTGCGGAATCATTTCACCACTTTTTTAGCCCATCCTTTGCAAGGCCACAGGAGACAAGAAGTCTGACACATAGTCAACGCCTAGAGACGATGGTACAGGAGTATCTCCAAGTAAACATTGAAGCCACGACTGTGTCACTGGACCCTTGCTCTTTTTGGGCTTCCAATCTGGATAAATGGCCGGAGCTAGCCACTTACGCCTTGGAGATCTTGTCATGCCCCGCAGCCAGCGTTCTGTCTGAACGTGTGTTCAGCGCTGCTGGTGGTGTGCTGACAGATAAGCGCACGCGGCTCTCCACTGATAATGTAGACAGACTCACGTTCATAAAGATGAACAAATCATGGATCCGAAACGACTTTTCTACCCCTGTGTCATCCTGGGGAGAGTAAAAGCTTGATGATTGGTTAAAATCACCCTACCAACCGTTTTAAGCTTTCAAATTACTAATCATGTTTATCTGTATCTTGACTGGAAAATAATTTGGGCTTTGTAGCAGTGTGTAGCACTGATCCTATTAGGCCATCTATAATAAGCTTCACCAGATTTAAAATTAAAAATAATTTTTAGCTGCATCTAGCCCGGAAAATAATTTTGGGGCTCCGAGATGCGCAAGACACATAAGTGCCTTCTTGCTGCACTACCTGCAGCATGACCCTCATATTGTCAGAATTCGAAGTAATCATGACTACTGGGTTGCCACACTCTTAGATCCCCCAAACTTTTCGATCAACCTTTTCATTTTAATAAAGACCAAAAAAATGGTCATTTTTGAAATTATAAGCATTAGCAGGTTGTTAGAAACTGAAATCAAACAGTTTTCAACTCAAAACTTTATTCTAGGTGATGTTACATTTTCACATAGGACCCCTTGTTCGAAAGGAGCTTCTGAACTCTCTCGTCCATTGAATTTGTCAGGTTTTGGATGGTTTCTGCTTCAATTGTTTTGCATGAGGACAGAATACCCTCCCAGAGCTGTTGCTTAGATGTGAACTGCCTCCCGCCATCATAGACACTCCTTTTAATGATGCTCCAAAGGTTCTGAATGGGGTAGAGGTCAGGGGAGCATGGGGGTCACACCATAAGTTTGTCCCCTTTTATGCCCATATCAGCCAGAGATGCAGATGTTTTATGTGCAGCATGAGATGGTGCATTATCATGCAGAAAAATGATCTTGCTGTGAAATACACGGTTCTTCTTCTTGAACCATGGCAGGAAGTGCTGTTTGAGAAAATCCACATACATTATGGAGTTCATCTTTAGCGCCTTCAGGGATCCTAAAGGGGCCGACAATCTCTCTCCCCATGATTCCAGCCCAAAACATTACTCCACCTCCTCCTTGTTGGCGCTGTAGCCGTGTTTGCGTGGGGTGTCCATCAACCAGCCATCCTCCACTCCATTCATCTGGACCATCGAGCGCTGCACGGCACTCATCCGTGAACAAAACAGTTTTGAAATCAGTCTTCATGTAATGTTTGGCCCACTGGAGCCGTTTCTGCTTGTGTGAAGTGGATAGAGGAGGTCGACAGGATGGCATATGCACAGCTGCAAACCTCTGAAGGACCCTGCATCTTGTTGTTCGGGGGACGTTGGAGGCACAAGCAGCTTCAAAAACTTGTCTGCTGCTATGACAAGGCTTTTTTGCCGCTGCTGTTTCAACCTGACGTAATTGCCTGTAGGAAAGAGTCCTCAATTTGCCCTTATCAGCACGCACACGTGTGTACTGTGAATCAGCTACATACTTCTTGATTGCCAAGACACTTCATCCTGATCATCGCACAATGTTGATTGTAGTCATGCCTTGACCTAAACACTCCACAATTTGTTGCTTCTCAGCAGCCGACACATCCTTTTTCTTTCCCATTTTGGCAGAAAATGTAGGCTGCTTAATAATGTGAGAGAGCCTTCTTAAGTAGTCTTGCCTTTCATTGGACACACCTGCCAAACTAATTAGCACAGGTGTCTGCAATTGCTTACAGTGATATAAAGAGCCCTGACACACATCACCATCAATGAGTTTAACTGACAAACAAACAAATTCTTCCCTTATCACTACTAAACACTTTTTGCATAATAATTTGGAACGCGGTGTACATGTGCTTTTCCACAAAACACCAGTGGTTCACGTAGTGAATCTTACAGTTCTAACTTGCCAACCGTGGTCTGTATGGAATTGTTCAATAAAGGGCCCAAAATTAAGATAACATAGATGGGAGAGGTCTCTATGAATAGGAATTCCTAAGTATTTGATACCCTGTGAGGGCCAGGCAAAGGGAAAGTTGGACTGGATGGAATCCTATATGGATTTAGGGAGGGAGACATCGAGGGCCTCAGACTTCGCTGCATTGATTTTAAAATTTTACCATGTAACAAAGTGATCTATTTCAGCCATAACAGCAGGGATGGATATATGTGATTGAGTGATATATACTAGGACATCATCAGCAAATAGAGAGCACTTGTACTCGGTGCCTCCCACCTCAATCCACCTAATATTGGGGTTATGGCGAATTGATGAGAGCAGGTGCTCCGTCACTAGGATGTATAAGAGAGGGGACAGAGGACATCCCTGCCTTGTCCCATTGGTGATTGTGAAAGGTGATGAAAATGTTCTGACGCACCCCCTGGGCCTTGGGACACCCGGAGCCGGACCCTTTTTGGTGGATGCTGGTGGTTGTAGTCTTCGTGGCGGCGATCCGGTTCCGTGGCTCAGGGCGGTCAAACCAGTGGCGGAACTATTTATGTGGTTTTGATGTTTAAATGTCCGACTACGCCACCCGTGGATTGCGGTCAGAGTTAACCGCCGCTACAGGGCAGACCGCTAAGGCTGGTGTTGTGGGTGCAGCAGAACGTAGCATAACTCCCCACGGGAGGAGTATAGCCTCAGGGCAGTGTATGCGGAGGATGGGGGTGATGGTGCAGGGCAGCAGCAGTAACGACACGGAGTCAGTGATGCAGTTCAGGGCCTTTACTCACAGTTCTTATTATCCAGACCACGTCTGCAGGTAACGGCTGCCCACGTCGTACTGTGCTCACCAGGTGAGGGGCTCAGACAACTCCCAGATAACTTTGGAGCGCTTCACAGGACCCCCTTTGTGTGTCCTTTGTCTGGCCTTTCTTACCAACACTTCTGTCCGGCTGCCTCGGGCCTCCTCTTGGTAAACTTGGCGCCAGTTTCCCTGACCCTATGTGGTGCCTTCCTAGCGGGTGGAGCAAGGGGCTGCGCCACATAAAATGTCAGAGCCTCCGGTTTCTAGCTGAGGGTCGTTTCCTGCCTCCACTAGTTCGGAGACCGGTCTCCCCCTTTGGCCTGACCCCTCCACGCAGGTGGATTCGGGCGTGCGGTGGCGACTCGCCCGTCCGCACCCCTGGGATCCCTTCATTCCTCGTTCCTGGAGCCTTCTCCGCTCCTCTTCCTTCCTTCTCCCTCTTGCAGGCCTGGGCCTCTGTTACTAGGCCCGCCTCCGGAGCAGAGCTCATGCAGAGCCCCTGCTCCCTGCCACTTCTGCTCAGACTTCTCTGCACTGAACTAAGATGGTGCCCACCTTTTATACTCCCTTCTCAATGCACCCAGGAACTGCTTCCTCCCTGCTCCTGCACTGCAGGGTTCCCCTTCCTCAGTGTTCCCTCCCCCCACTCCAGCCAGGGACAGGGACTGTCGTGCCCATCTCAGGGGCATATTGGTCGCCCTGCCCCACGGCAATGTGGTGTAATGCATGCAGGTGTCGGGTCCTGATCCACACTCCATCCTTATCTGAGAGTGAGATATCACACCTCTGGGTGAGGTGCAATACGTCTGTAGCAACCGAGCCCTCGGTGCTACAGTTCCATTTATCTTCAGCCTAGGTGACGTATTGTGATACAGGGCCGTGATTTTGGCTATAAAAGGGTCCCCTAGACCCCTACCCCAAGCTTTTTAAGAGAATCATATATGGCGTGCCAGGAGACTCTATGGAATGCTTTCTCAGCATCCAACGAGAGTATCTACTTACAAATTTTTAACTGCATCTAGCCCAGGAAATACTTTGTGCCTAGTAGCAGTGTCTGCTAGTCAGCGGATTATCCCGGCTGTTAAGCAAGCTACACCACCTGTAGTTTGGACACTTAATTTTTTCAAAGGAAATGCTTCGGGACCACGGGATACTTAGTGAAGAGCATCAGGAGGCACCCCAAGGCATAGGGGCTGGGACTGGCACTAGGATGCCTTGCGGTGGACAGCCGAGCTCGATCCTTATAAAAGCTTTTTAACTGCAGCAGCTTTAGTGGACGCTACTGGAGCTGGAATTACGCGGCTGCTGGCATGAGACTTGCCCTCCAATAGATCCTTGTAAATGGATTTAAAGTGTATTCATTCAAATTAGAGGGACAATTTAAATTAAAAAGCTTAGAGCTGCCTCCACCACAGGGGGGCTCTCTCGACCCACCAGCGGACAGGCACCAGTATTGGGAGAGGGGGGCTGGCCTTCAGGGTTCACCGCGGCTCTGGCACAAACCCGGCGACACGGAGGTGGCACGGGCAGGAGCGGACTGGTCGTCTCGGCTTCTCACTTTTTGGATTTTAGAAGGGCATGACATGCCTATATCTGTGTCTCCCCCTCCTTTTACTCTTCCACCTCTTTTCTTTTCGCATGACTATATGTACTTGTCACTTTTCCATGTGTTAGTTGTGTCTTCTGAGCAGTTTGTCAGCTTTTGGACACCTTTGAAGGTGTTTTCTATGTGTTTCTATGTGTTTTTGTTTGCCTGCCATTGGTTTTAACGGTGTTCGAAGGTGTTCGACGAACAGTTCGACGAACAGTTCGGCGAACACACGGGTGTTCGACGAACCGAACCGAACTCGAACACTACGGGGGTGGCTCAACACTAGTTATGAGGCTTTGTAAGTTGTCCCGGTAGCGAGGATCTAGGAGGGTGGACACCCAATAATCAGCCGTGTTGAGAATGTGGGCGATGCGGCGGTCGTTTCTCAGGCACTGCAGCATGAAATCAACCATGTGCTGCAGACTGCCAACTGGCCAAGAAACGCTGTCCCCTGCTTGAGGCGTGATCTCTGCCTGCTCTGCATCACCCCACCCTCGCTCTAGATACTGACTACTAGAGCATTGTGTACCTCCCTCCTCTGGACAGATGTCTTCCTCATCCATTGCCTCCTCCTCATCCTCCTCACAAAGTGTCCCCTGCCTAGGCCTTTGTGAGGAACCACGTTGCGCAGACTGTAGAGAAGCAGATGGCATTTGTGACTCCTCATCCTCCACCTCTTCCAAAACCTCGTCCCTTAGTGCTTGCAGTGTTTTTTCAAGCAGGCAGATAAGGGGGATAGTCATGCTGACTAGTGCATCATCTGCCCTCGCCATCCGCGTGGAATAATCGAAGGCACGCAAAACGTGGCAAATGTCCTTCATAGAGGCCCACTCAGTGGTGGTGAAGTGAACGGCGCGCACTGCGACTTGTTTGCGCCTGCTGCAGCTGGTACTCCATTACTGCTGCCTGCTGCTCACACAACCTCTCCAACATATGTAACGTTGAATTCCACCTGGTGGGTAGGTCACATATGATGCGATGTTCCGGAAGACGTAATGGGAGCTGCAGATCTGCAATGCGCGATCTTGCGTTGCTGGAATGCCGCAAGTGAGCGCACTCTATGCGGACCTTGTGAAGCAGTGCATCAAGATCCGGATAGTCTCTCAAAAAACTCTGCACGACCAAGTTGAGCACATGTGCCAGACATGGGATGTGAGTGAGGTTGCCTAGGCCCAGAGCTGCCACCAGATTTCGGCCATTGTCACACACTACCATGCCTGGCTGGAGATTCGCTGGCACAAACCACACGTCGCTCTGCTGCTTGATGGCATTCCAGAGCTCCTGCGCTGTGTGGCTTCGATTCCCCAAAGAAATTAATTTTAATACGGCCTGTTGACGTTTGGCCACGGCTGTGCTCATATTGGTCACCATAACAGGTAACCGTTCACGGGTCGATGTGGGAGGTAGACCGTGACGGCTCCTGCAGTGCTGATTCAGAGGAACTGGAGTATGAGGAGGAGTCAATGTGTACAGACTGGATTCCTGCAATCCTTGGAGTTGGCAGAACACGTACAGCGCCACTCTCAAGATCTGTACCCGGCTCCACAACATTTACCCAATGGGCAGTGAGGGAAAGGTATCGTCCCTGTCCATGCTTACTGGTCCACGCATCGGTGGTCAGGTGGACCTTGCTACTGACGGCGTTTTGTAGCGCATGTTTAATTTTTCCCTCCACATGATGTTGCAGGGCAGGGACGGCTTGCATGCTGAAATAAAATCGGCTGGGCACGTTGTATTGTGGGACTGCCAATGCCATAAAGTTACGGAATGTGTCAGTCTCCACCAGCCTGAATGATAGCATTTCAAGGGCCAGTAGTTTAGCAATGCCAGCATTCAGAGCCTGTGCTCGGGGGTGGTTTGCCGAGTATGGGCGCCTTTTCTCCCATGCCTGTGCTAACGATGGCTGTAGACTGGCCTGGGAGTGTGAGGATGACTGGGAAAGTGGTGCTGTGGGTGGAATTACACTGTGTCTCTGTACAACAGTGCCAGAGATTCTTCCATGGCGATCCTGTGAGGAAGCCGAACCAGCTGTGTGTGAGCTGGAGGAAGAGGCTACAACACGAGCTGAAGAGGTGGTAGGTGGCGCTGTAGGTTGGCCTAGGTCTTCAGTGTGTTTTTGTAACTCCACCACGTGCTTGGTCCGCACATGTTTCCACATATTTGTGGTATTGAGGTTGCTGACACTTTTCCCTCTTTTCACCTTCTGATTACACAGCTTGCATTTGACAAAGCAAATGTCATCTGCAACTGTGTCAAAAAAGGACCAGGCACTGCAAGTCATGGGAGCACCCGCTTTGGATTTTGGAAGAGCCATGCTCCTAATGGGTGCCGAAGTGGAGGCTACAGGCAACCAAGTCTGCCCCCTCCCTCTCCCTCCTTTTTGGGCTGTTCGGGGAATCTCTTCCTCAGAGCTGCTCCCACCACCTTCCTGTCCCTCACGCCATGATGGGTCAAGGACCTCATCATCTACACCACCCTCTTCAAACAACTGCTTCTCCTGGGTAGTCTCGACAGCACAGTACGCACCAGAAAGTGGCACCTGAGTCTCATCATCAGATGCGTACTGAGGTGTGCTGCTGACCATAGGCACTGGTCCACCCGCCTCTTCAGATTCAGAGAGACAAAACGGTTGCGCATCACTGCATACTACCTCTTCTTCAAATTCTCGAATTCTGCTTGGCTGGCCCCCTCTTTCCAAGCCAAGAGATTCAGAGAACAGAAGTAGAGATGGCTCCTGTCCAGGGCTCTCTGACTGCCTGGGCAATTTGGCAGGTGGTGAAGAGACAGATGGGTGCTCTTCAGTGCTCAGGACCTGAGAGGATCTGGAACTAATTGAAGTCGATGCGTTAGCTGCCATCCATCCGACAACGGCTTCAATTTGGTCCTCGCGCAGCGGTGGGGTACGGCTAGCTCCTACAAAGCTGCGCATAAAGGACTGTTCCCTCGTAAAACTGGGGGATGCTGAGTCACTGGTGCCCGCAGCAGGCACAGAATCCCCACGTCCTCTCCCTGCAGGCACAGAATCCTCACGTCCTCTCCCTGCAGAAACTCCACGCCCACGACCACATGCCTTACTCCCTGCCTTCTTCATCTTGGTAGACTGATAAAGATAGGCAGAAAAGTACTAAGGGCTTAGTGTGCTTATTCCTGAACAGCTGCTAACAGGTATAAGAAACACTAATTTTATAAAGTGTGGACTAGACTTTAATATGAGCTAATGTGGCCTACACAACTGTAAAGTGGAGTGTTTGGTGAACTTTATTTAGGTTTTTTTTGTCACAAAAAGACACTGGATGTGCCTAAAGATGTAATAACGATAGTATCACAAACTTTTTGTAGCTATTACAATGTAGGAAGGTAACCTACAATGCAATAGATGAGGCTGCAAAAAATAGGCTAATACTAATCTGGCTGGGGCTGCAGGGCCCAATGCTGCAGAAAGGCTCCTCTAACTACTCCTATATAGTGTGTTTGGAACCAATTTAGCTGAATACGGATGGAACCACCACACTAATAGGAGAAATCAGGAAAAATTATGAATTGGCAAAAAAGGACAATGTATGAGGCAGTGACACACACTGAGTGCACTACAACCAGACGTGGTTGAAGCACACACTACAGGGTGAGCTGCACTCACACACCAGACCTTGCAGACAGCGGTGAACAGCACAGATGCAGAGCACTGTGCACTAGCGCTGCAAGACCAAAAAAATTTCTCTATCTACTCCTATATAGTGTGTTTGGAACCAATTTAGCTGAATACGGATGGAACCACCACACTAATAGGAGATATCAGGAAAAATTATGAATTGGCAAAAAAGGACAATGTATGAGGCAGTGACACACACTGAGTGCACTACAACCAGACGTGGTTGAAGCACACACTACAGGGTGAGCTGCACTCACACACCAGACCTTGCAGACAGCGGTGAACAGTACAGATGCAGAGCACTGTGCACTAGCGCTGCAAGACCAAAAAAATTTCTCTATCTACTCCTATATAGTGTGTTTGGAACCAATTTAGCTGAATACGGATGGAACCACCACACTAATAGGAGATATCAGGAAAAATTATGAATTGGCAAAAAAGGACAATGTATGAGGCAGTGACACACACTGAGTGCACTACAACCAGATGTGGTTGAAGCACACACTACAGGGTGAGCTGCACTCACACACACAGACCTTGCAGACAGCGGTGAACAGCACAGAGAACTGTGCACTAGCGCTGCAAGGCACAGCGATTTATAAAGTAGCTTGGGTAAAGCAGAATAGACCAAATAGGTAGATAAAACTGTCCCTCAGAACAACAGCGTCCTATCCCTAACTGAATTCACAGCAGAGTGAGCTCAAAATGGCGGCGGCGGCTTTTATAGTGCATCATGACATCATTTCAGCAGCCAATCACAGCCATGCCATTAGTTAAGATGCCTACATGCCTAACAGGATGTGCCCACACTTCTTAGGATCCTCATTGGCTGAATAAAATGAAAATGGCTCATTGCATTATGGGAACTTCCGATTCCGGTATACGATATTGCAAAAGTATCGGAATTAAGTATCGGAATTCCGATACCGCGAATATCGGCCGATACCCGATATTTCAGTATCGGAATGCTCAACACTACTCACTGCACATCCAAGAGAAAAGCAGACATTAGGCAATTGTGGGAAAAATCATTTGCCACAAGCAGGAGGTGGTCATATGTGCTACACAGCAGGACCACATTGGACCAGCAGGACCATCTATTTTACTGATTAAAGGGAACCTGTCATGTCGAATCTACTATCTCCACTGTCCCCGTTGCTTTGTTAGTGATGCAATTAAAATTGTTGCAAATAAAATGATTCTATAACATTTTATTACTTATATCCTACTTGCTCGTTTTCAGTCGTAGGGGTGTGATCCTCATAGTCAGGGGCGGGTGCCACATTCAATCACTGCTGGCACCGCCCATGTATTTGAAATTTGCTCCCGGCGAGCGCTGATATTTGTTGGGCGCATGTGCAGTTTTACATGTCCGGCTATGAGTCCCAGTGCGTGCGCAGTGAGACTGTATAGTTCACATGCATGGGGAGCTGCAGGTCATAGTGCAAGCGTGGGGAGCAGCGGGTCATAGCGCATGCGCAGTGAAGTTGCAAAGTACACAGTCTCACTGAACACGCACTGGGACTCATAACCGAACAGGTAAAACTGCGCATACGCCGGGAGCAAATTTCAAATACATGGGCGGCACCAGCAGTGACTGAATGTGGCACCCGCCCCTGACTGAATATGAGGATCACACCCCTATGACTGAAAACGAAAAGGTAGGATATAAGTAATAAAAGTTATAGAATCATTAAAATACCACTAATTTTAATGAAAAAAGCTTGTTAGTGATGCACATTGCATCACTAACAAAGCAATGGGTCCAGTGTAGATAGTAGATAGGACATGACATGTTCCCTTTAAATATAGGAAGAAGACCTGATGAACCAATGGCAGAAAACATGGAAAAATTGGAAAAAAAACTAGAAAACTTGTAAGTTTTTAAATAATTTCTGACATTAGAAGGGTATAAGAATTTTTTGTTTTTTGTTTTTCATCATTGTAGCGCTCCAAATATCCTGTATAGCGCTAGAGTGAAATAATACAAGTAATGAAGTAATGCTTCAGCTGCTATAAATATATATTAAATGATCAGGGTGTAATAAAGGGTGTAATAAAAAAAACACCTCATCAATGTTGATTAAATTCTTAAATTCCATTTTAGAGAAGGATTCTTTTCTAGTTTTCCAATATTGAATTATGATTTAGACAGATCTCCAAACAATTTCCTTATAAGCCAGCTAGTGAAGAGGGCAGTTTCCCTTTAAACCAGGCAATATAAATCAGCAGAAAATAGATATTGCTGTATGGCAGCAAATGATTAGTCAATAATAGCCATAATTAGATAGTGTAGTTAAATGTGCTTATAGTAATATGTCTGGTGTTTAGGGTAAAGAAGGAGTTAGAGTCTACAATTGGGGTGCTCCAGGCAGTGAGGGGTTTATGCCTGTATTCCTGGTCTTCCAGGACATTTAAGGAGTACCTTCCAAGATGCTTGGTGGTCTAGGGAAGTGAAAGGGTTGATGATACCACTTTGGTACTGTAGTGAAGTGAAGGTTTTCATTTTTGGTCCCTGAGGGTCAAAGGTAGTAAGAATGTTAATGACACTGTTACACTAACACTCAGACTGTTTAGCAAGGGCGTGGATTGTGGTTCCACTGTGCCACAGACTGAGGAGTGACTGGAGGGGCATGACTAAGTGCTACTCCCAGACCGACCTTAGATGCACGACAACTGACGGTGAAGTGAAACAGGAGAGTCCTGGGGGGGGGGGGGGCGAAACCAGGTGCTACACCAGGGTAGACTTCAGACATACAGCTGCTGACGGTCAATGAAGTATGTAGTTACTGGCAGGTTCGGCCGGTATACAGATTCGCACTGGCAGGTGCAGGCAGGTTAGGCTGGTTTACAGGCAGAAACTGGCAGACACGGCTGATGTATAGACACGGGTAGGACCCAGTTCAGATTGGACGGACAGACAGAGAACCGCAGACATGGATAGGCAAGGAAACCGCAGATGTGGCCAGGACTCTTTTCACAAGGAGTAAACAGGTTCAGGTTTACACAGGACACATACAAGGATAGGTACGGACAAGACAGATAGGAACAAGTTCACACAGGGTATTTACAATGAAGTAGCACTAACACTAATGTTACATAGCGACAACAGATAGGAATAGGCACTCGTTCAGATACTGGAAGTATCAGGAATAAGTACAGGTTCAGACACTGCAGGTTTCAGACATAAGAGGTGAAGGGAAAGATCCAGACACAGATACAAACAAGAACAAGGATAAGTCCCAAGTCAGATGAGAACTGACATAGGGATAAACAGGTTCAAGGATAGGTCCCAATTCAGACAAGAACTGATATGGGAATAAACAGGTTCAGAGATATGTCCTATTTCAGATAAGAATTGACACAGAAACAAACAGGTACAAGGTTCAGGCCTGGGTACTCAGCGCTTAGGCTGACAGAAACAGGACAGGACCTGGTAACTTAGCAGTTGCACACTGAAAGAAAGTGTTGCTCAGGCACCTCCCTACAGGTGGAGGTGCTTTAAGTACCCAGTGCCTCCTAGCAATAGGCCGGGGAAACATTAGGAATGTATGCACTGTTCCTTTAAGAAACAGCCCTATGCATGCAGCCAGGACACCTGCACACAGCAAGCAGAGGAAAAGGAACATACTGCACATAGCAAGCAGAGGAACACACTGTGTTTAACAAGCAGAGGAACTCACTGCAAACTCACTGCACGGCCTGGAGTGGTGAATAAGTCGGTGTCCCTGTATGGTGGGGGACAGTAAGGCATGCAGTGATGCCGGCAATGATGTTACAGACACCAAGATCAGAGGTCTAAGACAGCGAAGGAGTCTACATGTCATTTGGTCATGGCGAAAGTGAGGTCAATGGCAGTATCCTTGGTAGCATAGAGCAGTATTTCTGGTGCCTCAGGGCTAAAAAGTATTGTTTTAAATCTCGGGTGGTCTAAAGCAGTGTACAGTTAAAATTTTTCATACATGTGGGCATTTCGCCCCCAGTATTACTATAGGCTCTAGCAGTGTGAAGTCAGAAAAAGAAGGCCAAACACTGATACTTTACCTTCTTTCTTTTTCACTGTGCACTAATCTCAACTGTGGTACAAATGCACTTAATTAGCTTTACTGGTTATTACTTTATTAGAGGGAATACTTGCTTGCTGGTTATAAATCTCATGTAAGTCTTTTGAATACAACGGTTAGACCTTTCTCTACGAGTCCTTATCGGCCTGAGAATTTCAGAAAGTGTTAACTTCCTACTGTCTTCTAGGACTTGCCAACATTCAATACCAAGCAGTTAAACTTTTCAGTCTGGAGGATAACCACTTCTAAACTGGGCCTTAGTTCTAACTAGTACTCATTACTTTACCGCTACGCAACAGGTCTAAACCACCCAGGTGACTCTACAAGACTCACGGCAGCCAAACTTTCAGTGCAAACTGTTTGTCCAATACAACCTTTCATTGACTCACTTGCAGCCTCCTCAAATATAGTTTATTAACACCCAACCTGCCTTTGCGCTGTTATGGTAAATATTTATACTTTGCTTTATTATTTAGACAATTCATATATCTTTCATAATTTTGTATTTTAATATTAGCTTTATAAGTGTTATTAATAAATAACAGGGTGTTGTCTCTGATATAGAGATGTATTAAAGCCTTCCTTTGTTTCTGAACATATAGTAAACTAGATATAGCCAGATCCTAAGCAATGAAGCAGAATACATAATTTACGACTTTGTTTTTCCCAACTTATCTTCCTTTTTAGGTAACGTAATGTAAACCACTCCCACTCTCTCTTTGTGGTTTGTAATGAAAACTTGTAACCAGGCATCTGTGGGCAGACAAGTCTGGAACACAGACAGAATTGGTTGTGTTTCTCTTGTCTCCGATCGATCGACTCTCTGATTTGATCAAAACTGGCAAGCGTGTGAAACCTCTTGAGTTTCTCCTAAAACTTTCCATGTAGGTTTCTCCATCAGCGCCCTACTAGGCTGACATTTATCACAACCATAGCAGATTGCCAAGACCATGCACTAAACCCACACTGTATTTGAAACATCCTGCAGAGTTCTGCAAGCTGTTGTCCTCCGCAATTGGATTATTACATTACCATACAGTAAATATTGTTTTAAGTGTACTGTAAAATGATGTTTAAAGCAAATGTGTCACCAGATTTTACAATAAAAAATCTATAGATTTTTAAACAGATATTTTAGACCAAATTAGGCTGGTGTACTTTGAAAAAATCCATATATGAATAGCTTTATACTCCTCCAAAAAAATAAAAATATAAACTTTTAAGTACCCCATAAAAACAAACAACTCAACAACTATCTAGACATAAAAGCAAAAGAAGAATTATGAATGGACCAACATTGACTCAGTTCTTAAGTGGTTAAAGACAGAATCAAAACAGGCAAGTCATACATAGCACTAGAGCCCTTGAGGACAAATGAAGAATACTTAACCTCTTCTCCCAACTTCACACTTAGCCAATAAGATTATAAAATGCAAAGTTCTGTGTTGAAAACAATTTCCATTTCAATCTCATTAAGGAAATTCACAACAGGAACACCAACAGTCAGGGAAAAATTAGCGCAATAATGAACGTAAATTAATCATAGAAAATGATTAAAAGCAAATTTCTTCTAGAGGGGGGGGATCTGCTGTTCACAGCGGCTCACATTATTAACAACAGCCACTTAGCTAAATGAAAAGTAAAATATATGGTGTGGATGCACTCAATAAGCTTCCTAGATATGTTTGCATTAAACAATGTTATAATTTACTCTGTCACACATATTTTGTGAAATGAATATACTAATGAAGAAAAGGCATAAAAATAATTAATACTGGTTTTAGAAGCCAGCAGAGAAAACAAACAAGTTAAGAAGAATTATTTTCTGTCAGGTGGGATTTATGAGAGATGCATTGCTTATACATGAACAGTAGCTCCTGGTCCAAAATGGCCTAATAAAAACAAAAGTGACTCTGGTCTATCGAAGGGTTGGTTGCGATAAATATTATCAACCCGGTCAAAGCAAAGTTCTGGGAAATATCGAAAGGAAGAAGTCGATTTGTCAAACAGTTTGGCCCCTATTAGAAGTGAGCTGATCAATTCGCGTAGAATTGAGTTTGAGTCGAATTTCCTGAAATCTGCAGTCTCTCGGAAATTCGAACATTTTGAGATTTAAAAAAAAAATAACTTGCCTGGCACCATTTCCTACACTGCTGAATCATCAGAGAGCGGACAAATGTCTTTTTGCACTGCCGCTCGGGCCACCTCATAATGCCCTGCAGGTATGACATCTAGCGGATTATCATATCTTCTACAGTGGTGGTCAGTACCAGGGTCATGACAAATTAGAGGTTCTCAGCGAAGCACAGATTGTACAGTTGAGTCATTTTCCATCTCCAGAGTCACTGGGAAAGTGTCTCTTCTGTAGAGTGTAAAATCTTATAGTCAGCGGGATCCTCTCTCTCCTGTAGAGTGTAAGCTCTTATGGTCAGTGGGGTCCTCTCTCTCCTGTAGAGTATAAGCTCTTATTGTCAGCAGGGTCCTCTGTCTCTCCTGTAGAGTGTAAGCTCTTATGGTCAGTGGGGTCCTCTCTCTCATGTAGATTGTAAGCTTTTATGGTCAGCAGGGTCCTCACTCTCCTGTAGAGTGTAAGCTCTTATGGTCAGTGGGGTCCTCTCACTCCTATAGAGTCTAAGCTCTTATAAAGGTCCTGCACTGATATCCACAGTGGTATATACCGCTGCAGATATCATTGAGAAAAAGGTGTGGGGAAGCTTTTTGCGAAGGTAGACATCAGCTCTCATATGTAAGGGCTGCCGTCCATCAAAAGCCACTGACAGACTACAGTCAAGGAGGTAATGATCTGGGTCGCAGAAAAAAAATTTCTAACTTGTTTTTGATATGTTGTTTTAATGGCTCATTAATACAATTTTTACATTTTATTTTTCCGCTGGTGCTGCAATTTTTTCCTCGTTATTTGCTTTCCGTGCCGGAGACACTGGCCCTATTGATTCCGTGCATCACCACATGGACTACATATTACCATGATCTACCTTGGGTGAGCTGGTAATAGTTTTTCTATTACTATTATACATACAGTTGAAACCAGAAGTTTGCATACACTATATAAAAAGACTCACATGCATGTTTTTCTCAATATCTAACATGAAATCAGAATAAACCTTTCCCGTTTTAGGTCAACTAGGATTACCATCATTTTTAAAATTTGCCAAATGTCAGAATAATGAGACAGCGATAATGTTTTAAGGCATTTTTATTACATACTGCAAAGTCAAAAGTTCGCATACATTTCATTAGTATTTAGTACCATTGCCCTTAAACTGAGTTACTTGGGTCAAACGTTTGGGATATCCTTCCACAAGCCTCTCACAATAGTTGGTCGGAATTTGGGCTTATTCTCCTGACAAATCTGGTGTAACTAATCCAGATTTGTAGGTAGCCTTACTCGCACCGGCCTTTTCAGCTTTGCCCATACATTTTCAATAGGATTGAGACCAGGGCTTTGTGATGATCACTCCAAAACATTGACTTTGTTATCTTTAAGCCACTTTGTTACCATTTTGGCAGTATGCTTCGGGTCATTGTCCATTTGGAAGACCCATTTCCGCCCAAGCTTTAACTTCCTGGCTGATGTCTTGAGATGTTGCTTCAGTATTGCCACATAATCTTCATTTCTCATGATGCCATCTACAGGTGCATGTCACTAAATTAGAATATCATCAAAAAGTTTATTTATTTCAGTTCTTCAATACAAAAAGTGAAACTCATATTATATAGAGTCATTACAAGCAGAGTGATCTATTTCAAGTGTTTATTTCTGTTAATGTTGATGATTATGGCTTACAGCCAATGAAAACACAAAAGTCTATAATAATAATAATAATAATAATAATAATAATAATAATAATAAGTCATTATCTCAGTAAATTATAATACTTTATAACAACAGCTTGAAAAGTGTTTTTAAAATCAGAAATGTTGGCCTACTGAAATGTATGTTCAGTAAATGCACTCAATACTTGGTCGGGGCTCATTTTGCATCAATTAGTGCATCAATGCGGCGTGGCATGGAGGCGATCAGCCTGTGGCACTACTGAGGTGTTATGGAAGCCCAGCTTGCTTTGATAGCAGCCTTCAGCTTGTCTGCATTGTTGGGTCTGGTGTCTCTCATCTTCCTCTTGACAATACCCCATAGATTCTCTATGGGGTTAAGGTCAGGCGAGTTTGCTGGCCAATCAAGCACAGTGATACTGTTGTTTATAAACCAGGCATTGGTACTTTTGGCAGTGTGGACAGGTGCCAAGTCCTGCTGGAGAATGAAATGTCCATCTCCAAAAAGCTTGTCGGCAGAGGGAAGCATGAAGAGCTCTAAAATTTCCTGGTAGACGGCTGCGCTGACTTTGGTTTTGATAAAACACAGTGGACCTACACCTGCAGATGACATGGCTCCCCAAACCATCACTGATTGTGGAAACTTCACACTAGACCTCAAGTAGCTTGGATTGTGGCCTCTCCACTCTTCCTCCAGATTCTGGGACCTTGATTTCCAAATGAAATGCAAAATTTACTTTGCATTCACTTAGTGTGTCAATGACTGCCTTCTAGACATCTGTCAAGTCAGCAGTCTTCCCCATGATTGTGGAGCCTACTGAAACAGACTAAGGGACCTTTTTAAACGTGTGGGAAGCCTTTGCAGGTGTTTTTTGTTAATTATTTTAATTTACTAAGATAAAGACTTTTGTGTTTTCTTTGGATGTAAACCATAATCATCAACATTATCAGAAATAAACACTTGAAATAGATCACTCTGTTTGTAATGACTGTATGTATTTATAGGATGAAGAACACTACAAAGACCGTCCCTTACATTTATTCAACATGGAGGACAAAATTTTCCATCCTGGGACTCTAATTGCGCTACTGACTGCAGTGCTGATGTGACATAAATAATGTCTCAAGATGGCTGGGGGACACAGAGCTCAGAGCACAGGAACGGTGCTCCTCTGAGAGGTAAATTTTTTATTTTTTATTTTAATGAGCAAATTGAAGATATTGAAAAAGGGTTATCCAGTAGTAGTCGACACCCTTTTTAAGATAGTTGAACCTTGCACTGCAACTAGTTTGGTGCTGAATAAAAAGACATGTGAAGTTTGTTGAATCTGCCAGCTCTTCACCAGTAGCTCTGCTACTTAATTGGTAGCAAATAATTAAACAGGCAAGAAAAAGGGAAAACTTTTCAAACACTCTGAATGGGTGAAAAATTTCCTGGGCGTTAACAAATCTTCCAGCAAACACAAAAACAGCTCTTTCAGAAGCTTTCTTCCATGGAGAGGAGATGAAAAGGTGTAAAGAGGATAAAAAGTTAGCAAATTTGACCAAATCATTAGAAAAGCAGAGTCGGTCAATACCAACTCAGCTCTTCCTCCTCTATAAGATAACTGTCCAAGAGAACCACCGAATGTTAGGTCCAATTATAAATTAGACAATAATTGGAAAGGATAAAAACCTGCAGATCGACCAGACCAAGATGGTCAAGTCTCGCCAAGAAACACGCCGACCCAAGGGGAGCTGTTTCTACTGTGGTAGTAAGGTATGGTGGTATCTTATCCGTTCCTGTCCTGTGAAGCCGGGAAACTCCAGTGTCTAGGACTAGTGTTGAGCCACCCCCGTAGTATTCGAGTTCGGTTTGGATCGTCGAACACCCTTGTGTTCGCCGAACTGTTCGTCGAACTGTTCGTCGAACACCTTCGAACACCGTTAAAACCAATGGCAGGCAAACAAAAACACATAGAAAACACCTTCAAAGGTGTCCAAAAGCTGACAAATTGCTCAGAAGACATAACTAACACATGGAAAAGTGACAAGTACATATAGTCATGCGAAAAGAAAAGAGGTGGAGGAGTAAAAGGAGGGGGAGACACAGATATAGGCATGTCATGCCCTTCTAAAATCCAAAAAGTGAGAAGCTGACACGGCCAGTCCGTTCCTGCCTGTGCCACCTCCGTGTCGCCGGGTTTGTGCCAGAGCCGCGGTGGACCCTGACGGCCAGCCCCCCTCTCCCAATACTGGTGCCTGTCCGCTGGTGGGTCGAGCCCCCCCGCGGTGGGGGGGGAGTAACATCTGCAGAAGAAAGACCATCTTCCAGCCAAACTAACATGTCGAACTTCTTTTCGTGGACAATGTGATACGATCCCTTTGTTACGGACACGCCCAGCGCTACAAATTCCAGATGAGGCACAAAAACAGCAGGTGCTTCAGCGGATATCAAGTGCTCCTTAAAGTAAGCTCTCCTCCACCTCAATTTCAACATCACAAATACTCCAGTCCTCAGAGGTGTCACCCCAATCGCACTTGCTTCCTCACAGCTCCCAAGTCTCCAGCTGCCCGTCTGAGTATGGGGTAACACAGATGGTTGAGTATGCAGAGCTGTTTACTCATACTATAGCCTGGGAATAGGAGGTCTGCTCCAGAGCTTCTGTTAATCCAGATGAGGAAATGATCTGCACTGATGCCCAGAATCTTTATAAGTCGGATCCAGGACCAGATGAAGAAGGTTCTGAGCATAATGTAGACCCTCGTTCCCAAACTGTAACTCCTGTTGGTGGAGACAATGATGAAGACTCAAATACTTGATTGGAGCGACAACTTGACTTTTCGGTCAGGGCAGGAAGAGGTTGGCTTTGAGGACGACGGGTGTGATAACACACAGGGTGATGATGACAAGGTTGGAGATCCCACTTACTGTCAACCCACAGTCAGCCAGTCGATGAGGTCACCCGGGCCTTTGCCTGGCCTTGGGGATGTCGCGGTGGTCGGCTCCCTGGCCCGTACCCTGGGGTCACTCTTTAAAAGGGGGGATAATTGTTAATTTTATAAGAGTTCGTGACGCCACCTGTGGTATCTGGTGAGAAGCACCAGCGCTGCAGCAGTCCACTGAGGCCCGTGATAAGGCAGCTCGATGGTATAGCTCCCCACAGGTGGAGCTAGGTCTCAGGGCAGCGTATGCAGGGGGAATGCAGGACAGGCGAGACCCAGCTGGGTCAGAGCAAGAACGGGAACGGACACGGTAGTCACTTCAGTACCTTTTACTGGAGGAAATTCAGGCACATCCCGGAGCACTGTAGGGTGAAGGGTGCATATCAGGATCCTCCCCAATGAGCGGGTGTAGGGCCTCCTGTTTCTTGCCTCTGCGTAGTAAGTTTCTGACCTGCCTGGAGCTAGGCCTAACTTTGTCTCTGTCCTGCGCTGGCTGACCTTGTGGTAGGGCCTTCTCTTGGAGTTCACGCTCCCAGTATGCGGGGCCTAAGCGTCTCCTGGCTCTGTTACGTATCAGCACCTTAGCGATCCTGGGACTTGTAGTTCTCCAGGGATTCCGGTTATGCCTTACTGGGTCATAGAGATCCCGGTAAGCTCGGATCCGGTGTCCGGTAAATGCTTCGGGGTGAGCTGGTTAAGCTCCTCTGCCCCTTATGTACTAACTCGCCACTCGCCTTCGGCCTTCTCGGGCCCTCACTAGGCTATACACACTAACGGCAGCTTGCCGCGCTTCACCGATCTTATGGCGCCGGCACACCTTAAGCTCTATCTGGGCTCCCGGAATCTAGCTAGCAGGAGCCTTGTGCTCCACTGCTGAACTATTAACTGAGTTCTCTATACTAGACTGAGCTCCACTGCAGACTGACCTCTCTTAGGCTTCTCTACTGCAGGAACTCTTCAGAGGAACTGAACTGCCTAGCTCCACCTTCCCTATTTATATCCCTAACGGGCTCCCTCTGCTGGTCTGAGGTGGAAGGTGGAGATGTGTGAATGTTTATGGGGGCCTCTTGTGGAGGATTCCATCAATACACTCTTCTAGGATCTGTGATACCAAGCGCAGCGGGGCGTCACAGATGCTATTGACGACGAGGTTAGGTTGCGCCTTCCTGGACAGAGACGGAGTACTGGAAGCAACTCAACAACTGCATCCTCAACCACAACTCTGCCTCTGACCACAAGTCGTAGTGGCTCTTCAGGTCGCATGGGCTCTAAGCCTTGCATAGCCTGGGCATTTATTCAGATCGATAAGGATGACCCAACTCGTGTTATCTGTAATATTTGTCACCAAAAGCTAAGTAGAGGCAAAAAAATCCATAGTTTGAGAACTTCATGCATGTACCGTCACATGGATATGAAGCATAAGTTGCAGTGGGAAGCTCACTGTGCTACAATGCGGCCTAGCAGGCTGGGCCAACCACCGTCTGCCCCATCTTGTGCATCCGCGGCCTCTTCATCCTCTGTGACTGGGGGGACAGCAGTCACACATGTTTTTGGACGCAGACCTGCCACCTCTTTACCTGCAACAGCCAGTGTGATTGGCAGGTCGTCAGTTCATTAGGAAGTGGAAACACCTGCTGGTGTTGAGCGCTCTCTGACATCGAGAGCACCACCTTTGGATCAAGGCAACCTAACATGTACGCCTGCATCTTCCTCACAGACCGGCAGTTTGCCAGGTACACCCTACTCAACCCCGTCAAAGCACAACAGCCAGCCCTCGGTCCCTCAGATGTGGAAAAGTAAAAGACCATTTCCTCCTAGCCATGAGAAAGCTAAGAGGTTGAATTTCACCATCTGCAAGCTGTTGGCTACAGAAATGCTGCCTTTCCGCCTGGAGGACACAGTGGATTTTCGAGACCTTATGTCCGTCGCAGTGCCCCAGTACCAGATGCCCAGTCGCCACTACTTCTCAAAGAAAGGTGTGCCTGCGCTCCACCAGCATGTCGTACACAACATCACCGCTTCTTTGAGAAACTCTGTGTGTGACAGGGTGCATTTCACCACAGACACTTGGACGAGTAGGCATGGACAGGGGCGTTACATGTCGCTGACTGGGCACTGGGTAACTATGGTGACAGCAGGACAAGGGGCTGCTGTCCAAGTGTTACCGTCCCCACGAGTTTTGCGTCAATCCTCTTTATCTCGAAGTTCCTCCACTGCTTCAGCTTCCTCAACCTCCTCTCGGTCCTCCACCTGCACCCAAAGCCTGTCTGGTAATGCCACCTGCTTTCTAACTGCGCAGAAGGAATCCTGCACACCGCCTTACTATGCTGGCAGCAGGGCTCAACGGCATCAGTGTTTACTTTGAAATGTCTGGGAAATGTGAGTCACACAGCTGAGGACTTGTGGTCAGCTCTGGAGGCCCAGTTTCATGAATGGTTGTCTCCACTGGACCTGAAACCAGGGAAGGCCGTGTGCGACAATGCTGCAATCCTGGGTGCGGCCCTTCGCCGGGGCAATGTCACACACGTGCCTTGTATGGCTCACGTGTTGAACCTGGTTGTCCATAAATTTTTAGCCCACTATCCCGGACTAGATGGCCTTCTGCAGAGGGCACGGTCGCTGTGTGCTCACTTCCGCCGTTCGCATCCCGCAGCTCAACGACTTACATCTCTACAGAAGTCGTTGGGCCTGCCAGTTCACCGGCTGAAATGCGATGTGCCGACACGGTGGAATTCAACTCTGCACATGTTGCAGCGACTGTGGCAGCACCGACAAGCCCTGGTGCAATACGTTCTGACGTATAGCCTGGGCCAACGAGATCCAGAGGTGGGGCAAATAACGCTGCAGGAGTGGTCTCAGATCAGGGACCTATGAAGTTGACGCGCCCCCTGGGCCGTGGGGTACCCTGAGCCGGGCCGGTAGACGCTGGGGGTTGTAGTCACTGTGGTGGTGACCCAGTCCGTGACCCAGGGCGGTCAATCCAACGGTAATTTGTATATATGGATTTTATAATGTCCGACTACGCCACCTGTGGAGTGCGGCCAAAGGGGCCGCCGCTGTGGAACAGTCCTCTGAAGCTGGTGGTTTTGCAGCAATGGTATTATTACTCACCACAGGAAGAGTGTAGCTTCAGGGCAGTGTGGGTGGATGATGGTGGTTGTAGTGCAGGGAGTCAGTAATGAACACAGGGTCCGTGTGATGCAGTCTCAAGATCTTTACTCACAGTTGTTGCAGTCCAGATTACAGGTACCAGAGCAATCTCACCCGTCGTGCTGTGCGTACTCAGTGAGGGGCTCAGTCCACCCCCAGATAGCTCCGGAGTACTTAGCAGGACCCCCTTCTGTGTGTCCTTTCTCTGGCCTTCTCCCTGCACCTCACACCCAGTGACACTTCTATCCGGTATCCTCGGGCCTTGGCGGGCGACTTGTGTTCCGTCCCCTGGGTCCTATGTTGCTACCTTCTTAGTGAGACTGGTGTGGACTTTTGCCTGCAGTACATGAAATGCTGCAGCCTACGGTTTCTAGTTGAGCCTTGCTGTTTCTCCTCTAGTTGAGGGACCACTTCCCCTTATCTGGCCTGACCCCTCTACCTCCTGGTAGCAGCGGGAGTACGGGTGGCCTTCTGCACGGCCCGTAGCCCTAGGGTCCCTTCGGTTCCTGGAGCCTTCCTGCTCCCACTCCTCTCTTCTCTCCTTCAGTCCTGGGCCTCCCAGGCAAGGCCTGCCTCCGGAGCAGAGCTCATGCTGAGCCTCTGCTCATGTCACTTTTCCTCCTCTGACTGGCTTGCTCTTTCTAAGATGGCTTCCTATTTATACTCTCCCTGTCATGTGCTCACCTAAGCTGCTCCCCTAAGCACCCACTACATAGGACCCTCCCACCAGCTAGGGACCTGGGACTGTGCTCTCCCTTAGGAGCAATCTCGCCCTACCCCCACTGCGGGTATGTGTTGGATGCAGATGTTAGGGTCCCGAGCCATACGCCTTCTTTACCTGAGGGTGAGATACCACACCTCTGGGTGAGATGCAGTAACTCTGTGGCGACTGAACCCTCAGGGGCGCCACACACCCTTCTGCACAGTTTTGAAATGGCGACGAAGATGTTTAGTTCTGACGACGATGCCATTATCAGCATGACTATTCTGGTGATTTACATGCTGGAGCAGACATTAAACAGAATTCAGAGTCAGGTGGTGGGACAAGAGGAGGTGGAGGAAGTAGAGGAGGAGTCATAAGCAGAAGGGATAACATCTCCAAGGTCCAGACGGTTGGCAGCACCAAGGCGGCAGGCATGGGAGGGTGGGGGAGAGGGATTAACCAGGGCGCATGGTAGCAGCCAAACTGTTGAGGAAGGTGCAGGAGCCGAGGAAGAAGTGGAGGATGAACTGGCGATGGGCATGGAAGTCTCATCAGATGAGGGAGACCTTGATCACATTTCTGTTGTGCGAGGTTGGGGGGAGAGGGCAGAGGAAGGATGCATGATTCTTACCTCGCTACCAACACAACAAGGACTTGGTCCTCCTGGATGCGCAAGACACATGAGTGCCTTCTTCCTGCACTACCTGCAACATGACCCTCAGATTGCAGAATTCGAAGTAATCCCGACTACTGGGTTGCCACACTCTTAGATCCCCGGTCCAAAAGTAAATTTGCCGAAATAATTCCTGCCATAAAAAGGGATTGACGCATGCAGGAGTATCCTCAGACTCTGTTGCAGAATCTTACATGTGCTTTTCCACAAAACACCAGTGGTGCACGAAGTGAATCTCACAGTTCTACCTTGCCAACCATGGGACTGTTGAGTCTTCATCACTCAAACCATAACAGTAACACAGTATCTGCTGGTAACAGCAATTTTGTGGAATCGTTTCACCACTTTTTTAGACCATCCTTTGCAAGGCCACAGGAGACAAGAAGTCTGACACATAGTCAATGCCTAGAGAGGATGGTGCAGGAGTATCTCCAAGTGAACATCGAAGCCATGACTGTGTCACTGGACCCTTGCTCATTTTGGTATTCCAATCTGGAAAAATGGCCGGAGCTCGCCACTCACGCCTTGGAGATCTTGTCATGCCCTGCAGCCAGTGTTATCTCTGAACGTGTGTTCAGCGCTGCTGATGGTGTGCTGACAGATAAGCGCACGCGGCTGTCCACTGAGAATGTAGACAGACTCACGTTCATAAAGATGAACAAATCATGGATTCGCAAGGACTTTTCTAACCCTGTGTTATCCTTGGGAGACTAAAAGCTTGAGGATTTGGTAATATCACCTCACCAACTGTTTTAAGCAACTATGGGGCAATTGATGCCACTTAACCCTAGAAAGCATGACCATAAAAATCTACACTTTCATATACCTGGGGCCTTTTAGGCCCGTGTGCAAATAACATGGAATAACTCAAACTCAAATGACAAACAACTATATACATGAAGAATACCTAGAGTTTCAAAATTCTAGCTAAAGTAATCTTGCAGAAAATAGAAAACAATTAACAGGGCGGGACTGCGAGGCCCCAGGTATGCGTTCTAGGGTTAAGTGGTGTCTGTGCCACAATTTTGGGAAAAAATGGAGACTCTTTTTGGAGTCCCCTTGCTGTGTCTCAAGTGACGTGGGCATCGTCAATTCCAGGTGGGTTGGGTCGCTCCCCCCCCCTTTTAACTGTAAGAAACTACATACACTATGACTTGGGGCAACACAGATGATTGAGTCTGAAGAGCTGTTTACTCAGAGGTCTGCTCCAAATCTTCAGTGTCTGCTAGTCAGCGTAGAATTTTTAACTGCATCTAGCCTAGGCAATACTTTGGGCGTAGTAGCCCAGCTGCGAAGCAAGCTGCACTGCCTGTGTATCTAATAAGAATTTTTAAATGCATCTAGCCTAGGCAGACTGTGGGTACCCCCAACCAATCCCAGACGCTTAGCCCCCCTACCGCCCCCCTTTCCTTGACAATACAATAATGTAACTCTTACAACTGGATGGGTGAGGATCGGTCACAGCTTTATTAACTCTTTATACTCATTCCATTAGAAAGGCATTTTATTTCTAAAATAATTAAGCTTGTTGCAGCATGCCCTGGGTCTCCACTCCGGCAACTTGGTCAACAAGTGTAACTCTCCAACATGTCCTTTCTATTTCCAGGCCACGGAGGATCCTGCGTACTCGTATGCAGGACTCTGACCCCCACCCATCACTCTTAACGCTTGTTCCACTCCGTCCTGGAGTCCTGACAGGAATATGTCCAGTCCAATATCCATTTAGTGAACACCGTCGGGCCGTATGAGGCCTGCTTTATCTCCTTCCAGTTGTCGGTGTCGTACCACTACACCGCCTCTGTCTCTTCTAAATTTTGCCATCCGAATATTTATTACCCGCCTTGTCCGTTCGATGGCCGTGATGTCTCGCGCACCTTGCCATACCGCTATCGGCACAATCTCTGACCATACTATAGCTAGTTTTGTGAAAAATTCTCTGAAGCGCAAAGTGTCTAGTTTCATTATTGCCATTAGTTATGCGCTCTTGTGATGACCTAGGTTGTTTCCCCCGGCCTGTATAACTAAGATGACCGGACATCTTGCCTCTCTCCCTACCTTGATTACCTCCATTAGTACCTGTGGCCATAGCAGGCCTCTAATACCTCTCCAGTTGAAATATGTGTTATGAAACTTTAATTTCCTCCTGCCTGGGCGGACTTTCGCCCTTTTTTCTGCCCAATATATATACGAGTGGCCTATCACCCACACTGTTGGCTTAGCGTCACCTGTAAAAGAAACAAACCACGTTAGGATAACAAGTCAGGTCTTATGTATTTTGCCAAACACGTGGATCGCCATCTCCCTATCCTCTGAACTTCCGTTTCTGACAGTCCTGATCTTGCTGCTTCCGTGGCCGCGCCTATGCGGAATGAGTGTGTCCCGTAATCTTTGGGGTGGTTCCCTGCCGATGTTATGCATTTATTAAATATTGCTTGGAACTGGTATCTTGATAATGGCGTTCCATCAATGTGTGATAGGAAGAAATTACTTTGTGATCTGATGGTTAGATATGTTTTTACTATTGTTACCCGACTCAGTGTACTGTTTGTGGGTTGTAGAAGTACCCAAGTGCCCCTGCCCGCTGGAACCGTTTTCGATTTGTGTATGCGTAGACGTATTGCATTATTGGCTATGACTACGTCCTGGTGTAATAAGCCTCCACTGGTGGTAATTTTGGATTGAGGGACTAATTCGCTTATGCATAGCGCCCCGAAGAAGGCGATCACAAATGCAGTAGACAGTAGTGTTGCTTCAAATTGTGAGTGTCATGTTAATGGTGTTAGGGATATGATGTGAGAAATCAGTTTTAGTGACACGGGACGGGACGTCTACACTCCTGACTTGGCTGACCCCTTTTCCACCCTTTTATGGATTGTCTGATGATGAATCTTTGTCACATCTCCCCAATTCAGTAGTTGGAAGTGATATGCTACTCCGGTCAGACACCGCTGCGCTGACGCCCCTGATATGCCCCTCATCATTAGCTGGTGGAGAAATTCTATGGTGACTTGTGATCTGGCTTGTTCACATTGGTCAATCCGTCTGCCTGCTACTAGTCGCGTCCACTCTTCCCATGCCTTACCGTATGCTTGCCACGTCGACGGGGCAACTGACGCTCTGATTAATGGCATCAACTATTCGCCACTAGATCCCATAGGGAAGGTGGGCAACTGTTGCCCGATGGGTGGGCATTGTGGAAGAGCTCTGTGAAAATCTGCCAATTGAATTGTTATAAAGCGTTAGCAGCAGCTTTAGACCCCTCAGCGTAGTGGCTAGCGCGGACCTATACATTGTGTTTTAGGCACAGGAATGCTAGCCTGTGTAGTAGGCCTAGCACTGGGAGAGACGATGATGCCGTCTTATTAATGCAGTGCGCTAGGCTGGTGTTTTTTGTTATGAAGCGTATATTTTTGTAAGCCAGGAGCGCGCCCCATATTTCTATTGCTACCACTATTGGGAAGAAAAATTATTTTCAGGGCTAGATGCAGCTAAAAATTATTATTAATTTAAAAGCTGGTGGAGCTTGGTATAGATGGCCTAATACAATGAGTCCCACACACTGCTAGAAGGCCAAATATTTTTTCAGAGGTAGATGCAGAAAAAAATTATATTCAGTTTGCAACCTAATGGAGGTCAGTATAGATGGACTAATAGAACAAGTCCCACACACTGCTAGAAGGCCAAATATTTTTTCAGAGCTAGATGCAGATAAAAATTATTTTTAATTTGCAACCTGATGGAGGTCAGTATAGATGGACTAATAGAACAAGTCCCACACACTGCTAGAAGGCCAAATATTTTTTCAGAGTTAGATGCAGATAAAAATTATTTTTAATTTGCAACCTGATGGAGGTCAGTATAGATGGACTAATAGAACAAGTCCCACACACTGCTAGAAGGCCAAATATTTTTTCAGAGCTAGATGCAAATAAAAATTATTTTGAATTTGCAGCCTGATGGAGGTCAGTATAGATGGACTAATAGAGCAAGTCCCACACACTGTTAGAAGGCCAAATATTTTTTCAGAGCTAGATGCAGAAAAAAAATATATTCAATTTTCAACCTGATGGAGGTCAGTATAGATGGACTAATAGAACAAGTCCCACACAGAGCTAGAAGCCCAAATATTTTTTCAGAGCTAGATGCAGAAAAATATTATATTCAATTTGCAACCTGATGGAGGTCAGTATAGATGGACTAATAGAACAAGTCCCACACACAGCTAGAAGCCCAAATATTTTTTCAGAGGTAGATGCAGAAAAAAATTATATTCAATTTGCAACCTGATGGAGGTCAGTATAGATGGACTAATAGAACAAGTCCCACACACTGCTAGAAGGCCAAATATTTTTTCAGAGCTAGATGCAGAAAAAAATTGTATTCAATTTGCAACCTGATGGAGGTCAGTATAGATGGACTAATAGAACAAGTCCCACACACAGCTAGAAGCCCAAATATTTTTTCAGAGGTAGATGCAGTTAAAAATTATATTCAGTTTGCAACCTGATGGAGGTCAGTATAGATAGACTAATAGAACAAGTCCCACACAGAGCTAGAAGCCCAAATATTTTTTCAGAGCTAGATGCAGAAAAATATTATATTCAATTTGCAACCTGATGGAGGTCAGTATAGATGGACTAATAGAACAAGTCCCACACACAGCTAGAAGCCCAAATATTTTTTCAGAGGTAGATGCAGAAAAAAATTATATTCAATTTGCAACCTGATGGAGGTCAGTATAGATGGACTAATAGAACAAGTCCCACACACTGCTAGAAGGCCAAATATTTTTTCAGAGCTAGATGCAGAAAAAAATTGTATTCAATTTGCAACCTGATGGAGGTCAGTATAGATGGACTAATAGAACAAGTCCCACACACAGCTAGAAGCCCAAATATTTTTTCAGAGGTAGATGCAGTTAAAAATTATATTCAGTTTGCAACCTGATGGAGGTCAGTATAGATAGACTAATAGAACAAGTCCCACACACTGCTAGAAGGCCAAATATTTTTTCAGAGCTAGATGCAGAAAAATATTATATTCAATTTGCAACCTGATGGAGGTCAGTATAGATGGACTAATAGAACAAGTCCCACACACAGCTAGAAGCCCAAATATTTTTTTAGAGGTAGATGCAGAAAAAAATTATATTCAGTTTGCAACCTGATGGAGGTCAGTATAGATGGACTAATAGAACAAGTCCCACACACTGCTAGAAGGCCAAATATTTTTTCAGAGGTAGATGCAGAAAAAAATTATATTCAGTTTGCAACCTGATGGAGGTCAGTATTGATGGACTAATAGAACAAGTCCCACACACTGCTAGAAGGCCAAATATTTTTTCAGAGCTAGATGCAGATAAAAATTATTTTTAATTTGCAACCTGATGGAGGTCAGTATAGATGGACTAATAGAACAAGTCCCACACACAGCTAGAAGCCCAAATATTTTTTCAGAGGTAGATGCAGAAAAAAATTATATTCAATTTGCAACCTGATGGAGGTCAGTATAGATGGACTAATAGAACAAGTCCCACACACTGCTAGAAGGCCAAATATTTTTTCAGAGCTAGATGCAGATAAAAATTATTTTTAGTTTGCAACCTGATGGAGGTCAGTATTAGTGTTGAGCCACCCCCGTAGTGTTCGAGTTCGGTTCGGTTCGTCGAACACCCGTGTGTTCGCCGAACTGTTCGTCGAACACCTTCGAACACCGTTAAAACCAATGGCAGGCAAACAAAAACACATAGAAACACATAGAAAACACCTTCAAAGGTGTCCAAAAGCTGACAAACTGCTCAGAAGACACAACTAACACATGGAAAAGTGACAAGTACATATAGTCATGCGAAAAGAAAAGAGGTGGAGGAGTAAAAGGAGGGGGAGACACAGATATAGGCATGTCATGCCCTTCTAAAATCCAAAAAGTGAGAAGCCGAGACGGCCAGTCCGCTCCTGCCCGTGCCACCTCCGTGTCGCCGGGTTTGTGCCAGAGCCGCGGTGAACCCTGACGGCCAGCCCCCCTCTCCCAATACTGGTGCCTGTCCGCTGGTGGGTCGAGAGAGCCCCCCTGTGGTGGAGGCAGCTCTAAGCTTTTTAATTTAAATTGTCCCTCTAATTTGAATGAATACACTTTAAATCCATTTACAAGGATCTATTGGAGGGCAAGTCTCATGCCAGCAGCCGCGTAATTCCAGCTCCAGTAGCGTCCACTAAAGCTGCTGCAGTTAAAAAGCTTTTATAAGGATCGAGCTCGGCTGTCCACCGCAAGGCATCCTAGTGCCAGTCCCAGCCCCTATGCCTTGGGGTGCCTCCTGATGCTCTTCACTAAGTATCCCGTGGTCCCGAAGCATTTCCTTTGAAAAAATTAAGTGTCCAAACTACAGGTGGTGTAGCTTGCTTAACAGCCGGGATAATCCGCTGACTAGCAGACACTGCTACTAGGCACAAAGTATTTCCTGGGCTAGATGCAGTTAAAAATTTGTAAGTAGATACTCTCGTTGGATGCTGAGAAAGCATTCCATAGAGTCTCCTGGCACGCCATATATGATTCTCTTAAAAAGCTTGGGGTAGGGGTCTAGGGGACCCTTTTATAGCCAAAATCACGGCCCTGTATCACAATACGTCACCTAGGCTGAAGATAAATGGAACTGTAGCACCGAGGGCTCGGTTGCTACAGACGTATTGCACCTCACCCAGAGGTGTGATATCTCACTCTCAGATAAGGATGGAGTGTGGATCAGGACCCGACACCTGCATGCATTACACCACATTGCCGTGGGGCAGGGCGACCAATATGCCCCTGAGATGGGCACGACAGTCCCTGTCCCTGGCTGGAGTGGGGGGAGGGAACACTGAGGAAGGGGAACCCTGCAGTGCAGGAGCAGGGAGGAAGCAGTTCCTGGGTGCATTGAGAAGGGAGTATAAAAGGTGGGCACCATCTTAGTTCAGTGCAGAGAAGTCTGAGCAGAAGTGGCAGGGAGCAGGGGCTCTGCATGAGCTCTGCTCCGGAGGCGGGCCTAGTAACAGAGGCCCAGGCCTGCAAGAGGGAGAAGGAAGGAAGAGGAGTGGAGAAGGCTCCAGGAACGAGGAATGAAGGGATCCCAGGGGTGCGGACGGGCGAGTCGCCACCGCACGCCCGAATCCACCTGCGTGGAGGCGTCAGGCCAAAGGGGGAGACCGGTCCCCGAACTAGTGGAGGCAGGAAACGACCCTCAGCTAGAAACCGGAGGCTCTGACATTTTATGTGGCGCAGCCCCTTGCTCCACCCGCTAGGAAGGCACCACATAGGGTCAGGGAAACTGGCGCCAAGTTTACCAAGAGGAGGCCCGAGGCAGCCGGACAGAAGTGTTGGTAAGAAAGGCCAGACAAAGGACACACAAAGGGGGTCCTGTGAAGCGCTCCAAAGTTATCTGGGAGTTGTCTGAGCCCCTCACCTGGTGAGCACAGTACGACGTGGGCAGCCGTTACCTGCAGACGTGGTCTGGATAATAAGAACTGTGAGTAAAGGCCCTGAACTGCATCACTGACTCCGTGTCGTTACTGCTGCTGCCCTGCACCATCACCCCCATCCTCCGCATACACTGCCCTGAGGCTATACTCCTCCCGTGGGGAGTTATGCTACGCTCTGCTGCACCCACAACACCAGCCTTAGCGGTCTGCCCTGTAGCGGCGGTTCACTCTGACCGCAATCCACGGGTGGCGTAGTCGGACATTTAAACATCAAAACCACATAAATAGTTCCGCCACTGGTTTGACCGCCCTGAGCCACGGAACCGGATCGCCGCCACGAAGACTACAACCACCAGCATCCACCAAAAAGGGTCCGGCTCCGGGTGTCCCAAGGCCCAGGGGGTGCGTGAGAACATTTTCATCACCTTTCACAATCACCAATGGGACAAGGCAGGGATGTCCTCTGTCCCCTCTCTTATACATCCTAGTGACGGAGCACCTGCTCTCATCAATTCGCCATAACCCCAATATTAGGTGGATTGAGGTGGGAGGCACCGAGTACAAGTGCTCTCTATTTGCTGATGATGTCCTAGTATATATCACTCAATCACATATATCCATCCCTGCTGTTATGGCTGAAATAGATCACTTTGTTACATGGTAAAATTTTAAAATCAATGCAGCGAAGTCTGAGGCCCTCGATGTCTCCCTCCCTAAATCCATATAGGATTCCATCCAGTCCAACTTTCCCTTTGCCTGGCCCTCACAGGGTATCAAATACTTAGGAATTCCTATTCATAGAGACCTCTCCCATCTATGTTATCTTAATTTTGGGCCCTTTATTGAACAATTCCATACAGACCACGGTTGGCAAGTTGGAACTGTGAGATTCACTACGTGCACCACTGGTATTTTGTGGAAAAGCACATGTAAGATTCTGCAACAGTCTCTGCTGATACTCCTGCATGCGTGCATCCCTTTCTATGGCAGGAATAATTTCTGCAAATTTACTTTTGTACCGGGGATCTAACAGTGTGGCAACCCAGTAGTCAGGATTATTTCTAATTCTCACAATTCGAGGGTCATGTTGCAGGTAGTGCAGCAAGAAGGCACTCATGTGTGTTGCGCATCCAGGAGCACCAAGTCCCTGTTGTGTTGGTGGTGAGGTAACAATCATGCTTCCTTCCTCTGTCCTCTCCCCCCAACCTCGCACAACAGAAATGTGATCAAGGTCTCCCTCATCTGATGAGTCTTCCATCAGTTCGTCCTCCACTTCTTCCTGGGCTCCTGCACCTTCCTCACTAGTTTGGCTGCTACCATGCGCCCTGGTAAAATCATCTCCCCCACCCTCACATGCCTGCCGCCCTGGTGCTGCCGACCGTCTGGACCTTGCAGATGTTAGCCCTTCCGCATACAACTCCTCCTCCTCTACTTCCTCCACCTCCTCTTGTGCCACCACCTGACTCCGAATTCTGTTTAACATGTGCTCCAGCATGTAAATCACCGGAATAGTCATGCTGATAATGGCATCGTCAGCACTAAACATCTTCGTCGCCATTTCAAAACTGTGCAGAAGGGTGCATAGGTCCCTGATCTGAGACCACTCCTCCAGCGTGATTTGCCCCACCTCTGAATCTCGTTGGCCCAGGCTATACGTCAGAACGTATTGCACCAGGGCTTGTCGGTGCTGCCACAGTCGCTGCAACATGTGCAGAGTTGAATTCCACCGGGTAGGCACATCGCATTTTAGCCGGTGAAGTGGCAGGCCCAACGACTTCTGTAGAGATGTAAGTCGCTGAGCTGCGGGATGCGAACGGCGGAAGTGAGCACACAGCGACCGTGCCCTCTGCAGAAGGCCATCTAGTCTGGGATAGTGGGCTAAAAATTGCTGGACAACCAGGTTCAACACGTGAGCCATACAAGGCACGTGTGTGACATTGCCCCGGCGAAGGGCCGCACCCAGGTTTGCAGCATTGTCGCAAACGGCCTTCCCTGGTTTCAGGTCCAGTGGAGACAACCATTCATGAAATTGGTTCTCCAGAGCTGACCACAACTCCTCAGCTGTGTGACTCACATTTCCCAGACATTTCAATGTAAAAACCGCCTGATGACGTTGAGCCCTACTGCCAGCATAGTAAGGAGGTGTGCAGGATCCCTTCTGCGCAGTTAGAAAGCTTGTGGCATGACCAGACAGGCTTTGGGTGCAGGTGGAAGACCGAGAGGAGGTTGAGGAGGCAGAAGCAGTGGAGGAACTTTGACATAAAGAGGATTGACGCACAACTCGTGGGGACGGCAAGACTTGGACAGCAGCCCCTTGTCCTGCTGTCACCATAGTTACCCAGTGCCCAGTCAGCGACATGTAACGCCCCTGTCCATGCCTACTCGTCCAAGTGTCTGTGGTGAAATGCACCCTGTCACACACAGAGTTTCTCAAAGAAGCGGTGATGTTGTGTGCGACATGCTGGTGGAGCGCAGGCACACCTTTCTTTGAGAAGTAGTGCCGACTGGGCATCTGGTACTGGGGCACTGCGACGGACATAAGGTCTCGAAAATCCTCTGTGTCCACCAGGCGGAAAGGCAGCATTTCTGTAGCCAAGAGCTTGCAGATGGTGAAATTCAACCTCTTAGCTTTCTCATGGCTAGGAGGAAATGGTCTTTTACTTGTCCACATCTAAGGGACCGAGGGCTGGCTATTGTGCTTAGACGGGGTTGATAAGGGTGTCCCCGGCAAACTGCCGGTCTGTGAGGAAGATGCAGGCGGACATGTTAGGTTGCCTTGATCCAAAGGTGGTGCTATCGATGTCGGACAGCGCTCAAGACCAGCTGGTGTTACCACCTCCAAAGAAAATGATGACCTGCCAATCACGCTGGCTGTTGCGGGTAAAGAGGTGGCAGGTCTGCGCCCCAAAACAGGTGTGACTGCTGTCCCCCCAGTCACAGAGGATGAAGAGGCCGCGGATGCACAAGATATGGCAGACGGTGGTTGGCCCGGCCGGCTAGACCGCATTGTAGCACACTGAGCTTCCCACTGCAACTTATGCTTCATGTCCATGTGCCGGTTCATGCATGAAGTACTCAAACTATGTATTTTTTGGCCTCTACTTAGCTTTTGCTGACAAATGTTACAGATAACACGAGTTGGGTCATCTTTATCGATCTGAAAAAATGCCCAGGCTATGCAAGGCTTAGCACCCATGCGACCTGAAGAGCCACCACGACTTGTGGTGAGAGGCAGAGTTGTGTTTGAGGATGCAGTTGTTGACGTGCTTCCAGTACTACGTCTCTCTCCAGGAAGGCGCAACCTGACTTCGTCGTCACTAGCATCTTCCTCCACCTCCTCTGCTGACCTCATCTCTTGGCTGACTGTGGGTTGACAGTAAGTGGGATCTCCGACCTCATCATCATCACCCTGTGCGTTATCACACCCGTCGTCCTCAGAGCCAACCTGTTCCTGCCCTGACAAAAAACTAAAGTTGTCGCTCCAATCAGGTATTTGAGTCTTATCATCGTCTTCCTCATTGTCTCCACCAACAGGAGTTACAGTTTGGGAATGAGGGTCTACATTATGGTCAGAACCTTCTGCGTCTGGTCCTGGATCCGACTCATAAAGATTCTGGGCATCAGTGCAGATCATTTCCTCGTCTGGATTCACAGAAGCGCTGGAGTCGACCTCTGATTCCCAGGCTATAGTATGAGTAAACAGCTCTGCAGACTCAACCATCTGTTCTACCTCATACTCAGACGGGCAGCTGGAGATTTGGGAGCTGTGAGGAAGCAAGTGCGATTTGGGTGACACCTTTGAGGACTGGAGTATTTGTGATGTTGAAGTTGATGTGGAGGAGAGCCCACTTAAAGGAGCACTTGATATCCGTTGAAGCACCTGCTGTTTTTGTGCCTCATATGGAATTTGTAGCGATTGGCGTGGCCGTAAGAAAGGGATCTTATCACATTGTCCGCTAAAAGAAGTAGACATTTTGGCTGGAAGATGGTCTTTCTTCTGCACCTACCCCACGGACACAACCTTTTTTCCCCTTCCCAACACGCCTATTCCCCTTTCCACCAGCAGCAGGCCTTTTCCACTCATTTTGGTGGTTAACTAATTCACAACTCTGGAGTTGTTTGCACAAAAAAACAATGGATGGTAACCGAGCAGAGCTGAGTGGCCAAACTGTGGTATTAGGCCAAAACTATTGGCTGGGTTAGATGCAGAAAAAAATTATTTTTAATTTGCAACCTGATGGAGGTCAGTATAGATGGACTAATAGACCAAGTCCCACACACCGCTAGAAGCCCAAATATTTTTTCAGAGCTAGATGCAGAAAAAAATTATTTTTAATTTGCAACCTGATGGAGGTCAGTATAGATGGACTAATAGACCAAGTCCCACACACCGCTAGAAGCCCAAATATTTTTTCAGAGCTAGATGCAGAAAAAAATTATATTCAATTTGCAACCTGCTGGAGGTCAGTATAGAAGGACTAATAGAACAAGTCCCACACACTGCTAGAAGCCCAAATATTTTTTCAGAGCTAAATGAAGAAAAAAATTATTTTTAATTTGCAACCTGATGGAGGTCAGTATAGATGGACTAATAGACCAAGTCCCACACACTGCTAGAAGCCCAAATATTTTTTCAGAGCTAGATGCAGAAAAAAAATATTTTTAATTTGCAACCTGATGGAGGTCAGTATAGATGGACTAATAGACCAAGTCCCACACACTGCTAGAAGCCCAAATATTTTTTCAGAGCTAGATGCAGAAAAAAATTATTTTTAATTTGCAACCTGATGGAGGTCAGTATAGATGGACTAATAGACCAAGTCCCACACACCGCTAGAAGCCCAAATATTTTTTCAGAGCTAGATGCAGAAAAAAATTATATTCAATTTGCAACCTGCTGGACGTCAGTATAGAAGGACTAATAGAATAAGTCCCACACACTGCTAGAAGCCCAAATATTTTTTCAGAGCTAAATGAAGAAAAAAATTATTTTTAATTTGCAACCTGATGGAGGTCAGTATAGATGGACTAATAGACCAAGTCCCACACACCGCTAGAAGCCCAAATATTTTTTCAGAGCTAGATGCAGAAAAAAATTATATTCAATTTGCAACCTGCTGGAGATCAGTATAGAAGGACTAATAGAACAAGTCCCACACACTGCTAGAAGCCCAAATATTTTTTCAGAGCTAAATGAAGAAAAAAATTATTTTTAATTTGCAACCTGATGGAGGTCAGTATAGATGGACTAATAGACCAAGTCCCACACACTGCTAGAAGCCCAAATATTTTTTCAGAGCTAGATGCAGAAAAAAATTATATTCAGTTTGCAACCTGATGGAGGTCAGTATAGATGGACTAATAGAATGATGCTATGCCCAAAAGATTTTACTTCACTAGGTGCAGTAAAAAAATTGGTATTCTATACACAGGTGGTATATCTTGCAACACAGATAGGCTACTCCACTGACTAACACACTCTGCAATAGGCCAAAAAGGATTAGCTTTGCTAGATTCAGCCAAATGCTGTGAAAAAAACTTGCACAGCACTGGCACAGACCTGCCTGGCAAAAACTGATAGGAACTGATGTAACCTAGTCCTGAAAAGGACTCCAATTACAATTAGTCTTTACTCCCACAATCTATCTATTTAAGAGCACAGACCTGCCTGATAAAAGTCGTAGGAAATGCTGTAACCTAGTCCTTAAAAGGACTGCAATCACAACTATTCCCTACTCCCAAGCTATCTGTATATTTGTGCGAAAATTGGCTTGAAATTAACAAGGTATAGCGCACACAGCAACAGCGGTGCCGTCTAACACGCAGCTGCAGCAGTGAGAAAATGGTGGCGACGGGGAAAATGGCTTGGTCTTATAGGGCAAGGACATGTGACATACACTGCCAATCACACATGCCCTTGCTTGTGTGAAAAAAAGCACTTCGCTCCGTGTGTGCGCTGCTGATAGGCTGACAGATTGCACCTCCCCACTGCAAATGCGGGAAAGAGAAAAAAAAATGGAGATCTTCATTGTTCCTGCAGAGATCCATCCCCTGCCCCTCCCCCCACCCCGCTGTACACTCAAACTGCGTATTAACATTAATTTTCATCATTACTGAGAAAAAATCCAGTTATGATTTTGGTGCACGAACAGTTATCGAACATAACCTCGAACAGCCGAATTTTTCTCAAATTGTTCGTGTTCGCCGACCGGCTCGAACACCGCCCAAAACAGCTCGAATTTGAGATTGGCGAACGGTTCGAGTAGAACAACGCTCATCTCTAGTCAGTATAGATGGACTAATAGAACAAGTCGCACACACTGCTAGAAGGCCAAATATTTTTTCAGAGCTAGATGCAGTAAAAATTATTTTGACTTTGCCACCTGATGGAGGTCAGTATAGATGGACTAATAGAACAAGTCCCACACACAGCTAGAAGGCCAAATATTTTTTTCAGAGGTAGATGCAGATAAAAATTATATTCAATTTGCAACCTGATGGAGGTCAGTATAGATGGACTAAGAGAACAAGTCCCACACACTGCTAGAAGGCCAAATATTTTTTCAGAGCTAGATGCAGATAAAAATTATTTTTAGTTTGCAACCTGATGGAGGTCAGTATAGATGGACTAATAGAACAAGTCGCACACACTGCTAGAAGCCCAAATATTTTTTCAGAGCTAGATGCAGTAAAAATTATTTTGAATTTGCAACCTGATGGAGGTCAGTATAGATGGACTAATAGAACAAGTCCCACACACAGCTAGAAGGCCAAATATTTTTTCAGAGGTAGATGCATATAAAAATTATTTTGAATTTGCAACCTGATGGAGGTCAGTATCGATGGACTAATAGAACAAGTCCCACACACAGCTAGAAGGCCAAATATTTTTTCAGAGGTAGATGCAGAAAAAAATTATATTCAGTTTGCAACCTGATGGAGGTCAGTATAGATGGACTAATAGAACAAGTCCCACACACTGCTAGAAGGCCAAATATTTTTTCAGAGCTAGATGCAGATAAAAATTATTTTTAGTTTGCAACCTGATGGAGGTCAGTATAGATGGACTAATAGAACAAGTCACACACACTGCTAGAAGGCCAAATATTTTTTCAGAGCTAGATGCAGTAAAAATTATTTTGAATTTGCCACCTGATGGAGGTCAGTATAGATGGACTAATAGAACAAGTCCCACACACAGCTAGAAGGCCAAATATTTTTTCAGAGGTAGATGCAGAAAAAAATTATATTCAATTTGCAACCTGATGGAGGTCAGTATAGATGGACTAAGAGAACAAGTCCCACACACTGCTAGAAGGCCAAATATTTTTTCAGAGCTAGATGCAGATAAAAATTATTTTTAGTTTGCAACCTGATGGAGGTCAGTATAGATGGACTAATAGAACAAGTCGCACACACTGCTAGAAGCCCAAATATTTTTTCAGAGCTAGATGCAGTAAAAATTATTTTGAATTTGCAACCTGATGGAGGTCAGTATAGATGGACTAATAGAACAAGTCCCACACACAGCTAGAAGGCCAAATATTTTTTCAGAGGTAGATGCAGATAAAAATTATTTTGAATTTGCAACCTGATGGAGGTCAGTATCGATGGACTAATAGAACAAGTCCCACACACAGCTAGAAGGCCAAATATTTTTTCAGAGGTAGATGCAGAAAAAAATTATATTCAGTTTGCAACCTGATGGAGGTCAGTATAGATGGACTAATAGAACAAGTCCCACACACTGCTAGAAGGCCAAATATTTTTTCAGAGCTAGATGCAGATAAAAATTATTTTTAATTTGCAACCTGATGGAGGTCAGTATAGATGGACTAATAGAACAAGTAACATAGTAACATAGTAACATAGTTTGTAAAGCCGAATAAAGACTTGCGTCCATCAAGTTCGACCTGTTAGTTCTGTAATTGATAAAGTTGATCCAGAGGAGGGCAAAAACCCCAAATGATTTGGCCAATCTTCACCTCAGGAAAAATTCCCTCCCGACTCTGAAACCAGCAATCAGAATAAATCCCTGTATCAACCTACTATTTTATTTTATTTTTAAGTATATGCTGAAATCTGCCTGGTATCTAGAAATGCATCCAGTCCCCGCTTGAACTGGTGTAGTGAATCCGACATTACCGTCTCCTCACTCAGTGAATTCCATATTCTCACTGCTCTTACCGTAAAGAACCCCATCCTATGCTGGTGCTGAAACCTTTTCTCTTCCAGTCTTAGTGAGTGCCCTCTTGTTACCGTAATATCCCTCCTTTTGAACAAATCCCGGGCAAGATCTCTATACTGTCCCCTAACATATTTGTACACATTTATTATGTCCCCCCTCAACCTTCTCTTTTCCAGGCTGAATAGTTCTAGTTTTGCCAACCTCTCTGGGTATTGCAGTCCCTCCATTCCCTTTATTAATTTTGTTGCCCTCCTTTGTACCTTTTCAAGCTCATTTATATCCTTTCTATATATTGGGGCCCATAACTGAGCACAGTATTCCAAGTGTGGTCTGACCAGTGCTTTGTACAGTGGAAGAACAATGTTCTCATCCTTTGCAGCTATACCTCTTCTGATACATCCCATTACCCTGTTTGCCCTTACAGCAGCGGCCTGACTTTGGGCACTCCAATTTAGTTTGCTATCAATCAAGATGCCCAAGTCCTTCTCCATCTCTGAATTCCCCAATGATTTCCCATTCAGTGAGTACTGGTGACTTCCATTTTTCCTTCCCATATGTATGACCTTACATTTCTCCTCGTTAAACCTCATTTGCCATTTAATGCTTCACCTACCCAGCTTATCCAAATCCCTCTGTAGGTCTGCACTGTCCTCTTTTGTATTAATTGTTTTACATAACTTTGTGTCATCTGCAAATATTGATAATTTACTATTTATCCCGTTGACTATGTCGTTAATAAAGATATTAAATAACATTGGGCCTAGTACAGACCCCTGTGGTACCCCACTAGTGACGCTTACCCAATCTGAGTATATTCCATTTATAACCACCCTCTGCCTTCTATCCTTTAGCCAGTTAGCTACCCACTTGCAGACATTTTCCCCCAGCCCCATCATTCTCATTTTGTATACCAACCTATTATGTGGCACGCTATCGAACGCTTTTGAGAAGTCGAGATACACGACATCCACTGGTTCCCCCTGATCTACTCGAGAGCTATCCTCCTCGTAGAAGTCAATCAGGTTTGTTTGGCAGGAGCGATTCCTCATGAATCCATGTTGGTTCGGGATTAAAAGATTATTAGCATCAAGATGCTCCGTAATTGCCTCTTTAATGAAGCTTTCAAAAATTTTGCCCACAACGGATGTCAGACTCACCGGCCGATAGTTTCCGGCGTCACTTTTCGCTCCCTTTTTGAATATTGGCACTACATTCGCCTGTCGCCAATCAAGTGGCACAGACCCAGTCTCAACAGAGTCCTTAAATATAAGATATAACGGTCTGTCTATCACATTACTTAGTTCCCTTAGTACCCGTGGGTGTATGCCATCAGGTCCTGGTGATTTGTTTATTTTAATGTTACTGAGGCGTTTCTGTACCCCAGCTTGGGTTAGATTTGTCATACTTAGTGGAGGATTAAGTTTGTCACTTCTCATTTCTCCTGTTAGTTCGATTTCCTTTGTGAAAGTTGTCGAAAAAAAATTATTTAATAGATTAGCTTTATCCTCATCTTTCTCTATGATTTTGCCTTCCTCACTTTTTATCGGTCCAATATTATCAGATTTAATCCTTTTACTATTTATATACGTAAAGAACAGTTTGGGATTTGATCTACTTTCCCTAGCAATACGTCTCTCTGTTTCCTCCTTCGCTATTTTTATTTCTTTTTTACAGGTTCTCGTTTTTTCCTTGTAACACACACTGCTAGAAGGCCAAATATTTTTTCAGAGCTAGATGCAGACAAAAAATTATTTTGAATTTGCAACCTGATGGAGGTCAGTATAGATGGACTAATAGAACAAGTCCCACACACTGCTAGAAGGCCAAATATTTTTTCAGGGCTAGATGCAGAAAAAAATTATATTCAATTTGCAACCTGATGGAGGTCAGTATAGATGGACTAATAGAACAAGTCCCACACACAGCTAGAAGCCCAAATATTTTTTCAGAGGTAGATGCAGAAAAAAATTATATTCAGTTTGCAACCTGATGGAGGTCAGTATAGATGGACTAATAGAACAAGTCCCACACACAGCTAGAAGGCCAAATATTTTTTCAGAGCTAGATGCAGAAAAAAATTATATTCAATTTGCAACCTTATGGAGGTCAGTATAGATGGACTAATAGAATGATGATATGCCCAAAAGGTTTTACTTCGCTAGGTGGAGTTAAAAAAATTGGTATTCTATACACAGGTGGTGTAGCTTGAAACACAGATAGGCTACTCCACTGACTAACACACTCTGCAATAGGCCAAAAAGGATTAGCTTTGCTAGATTTAGCCAAATGCTGTGAAAAAAACTTGCACAGCACTGGCACAGAATTGCCTGGCAAAAACTGATAGGAACTGATGTAACTTAGTCCTGAAAAGGACTGCAATTACAATTAGTCTTTACTCCCACAACCTATCTATTTAAGAGCACAGACCTGCCTGATAAAAGTCATAGGAAATGCTGTAACCTAGTCCTTAAAAGGACTGCAAACACAACTATTCCCTACTCCCAAGCTATCTGTAGATTTGTGCGAAAATTGGCTTGAAATTAACAAGGTATAGCACACACAGCAACAGCGGTGCCGTCTAACATGCAGCTGCAGCAGTGAGAAAATGGTGGCGATGGGGAAAATGGCTGGGTCTTATAGGGCAAGGACATGTGACATACACTGCCAATGACACATGCCCTTGCTTGTGCGAAAAAAAGCACTTCGCTCCGTGTGTGCGCTGCTGATAGGCTGACAGATTGCACCTCCCCACTGTAAATGCGGGAAAGAGAAAAAAAAAATAGAGATCTTCATTATTCCTGCAGAGATCCATCCCCTGCCCCTCCCCCCGCCCCGCTGTACACTCAAACTGCGTATTAACATTAATTTTCATCATTACTGAGAAAAAATCCAGTTATGATTTTGGTGCACGAACAGTTATCGAACATAACCTCGAACAGCTGAATTTTTTTCAAATCGTTCGTGTTTGCTGAACGGCTCGAACACCGCCCAAAACAGCTCGAATTTGAGATTGGCGAACAGTTCGAGTCGAACAACGCTCATCTCTATCTAGGACCGCTCGGAGAGGTCGTCCTAGGCAAGAGTAAATCCTCTCTGTAATTGGTCCGGGTGGTGGAACCTCTGTGCCGGGGAGCAAGGAGGGACCCAGAGGGGCGTGACTAAGTATAAACCTGAACCGACCCTGCTTGGACGGCAGCAAACGACACCGTGACCAGGGAGGATCCGGGCTGAGGGACCAGGTGCTACTCTGGGGACGACCTTGTAAGAGAGCAGGTGGCTCCCACGGGTCAGATGGCTGGGACTGACCGGTATGACGGATGGACACAGCAAGCAGGCAGAAGTCTCTGGTTAGCTGACAGGTGGTCACGGTATGTGACAGCAGAGCAGGTAGTAGTCTCTAGGTTTACCAGGCAGGTGGTCACAGCAAGTGACAGCAGAGCCTCCAGGCAGGCTGGCAGGAAACAGGCGGGCGCTCCCAGGTGAGCGGGCAGACTGACAAGGCAGGTAACAGGCAGGTAACAGGTGGCGCTCCCAGGTGAGCGGGCTGACGGACACAGCAGGTAACAGGCGGGTGCTCCCAGGTGAGTGGTATGACAGACACAGCAGGTAACAGGTGAGCGCTCCCAGGTGAGCGGGCTGACGGACTCTGCAGGTAACAGACGGATGCTCCCAGGTGAGTGGACAGACAGACAGGGCAGGTAACAGGCGGATGCTCCCAGGTGAGCAGACTGGCAGACAGGGCAGGTAACAGGCAGGTAACAGGTGAGCAGGCTGGCAGGCTCGGCAGGTAACAGGCAGATAACAGGCTGGCAGGCAGGACGAGGAGTAAGGCTAGCAGCGGGACCTGAGGGCTGAAGCAGAGATCAGAAACTGTGCAACAACTTTGCTCGGGCACCTCCATTTTGGAGGAGGTGCTTTATATATGGGAGGTCCTCTGGCCGTTGGCCGGGGACTCCTAAGGACGGCGCGCGCAGTCCCTTTAAGAGAGGGGGAGCGCGCGCGCGCCCTAAGCACAGAGCCTGGGAAGGAGCACGCGCCGGCAGCAGCGAGGAGTGGAGCGCAGGAGGACGCCGCGCCAGGAGCGGGAAGGTGAGAGGGACAGCGTCTCTGCCTAGCAGTGGGCAGAGACGCCGATGCTACAGTACCCCCCCTTTAGGCCCCCCCCTTTTTTAGGCCAGAGAGAAAATTCTCAAGAAGAAGCGGGGCGTTGATGTTCTCCCTGGGTTCCCACGTTCTCTCCTCAGGGCCAAACCCCTTCCAATCCACCAGAAAAAAAGTTCTCCCCCTTACCCTTTTGGTGGCCAGAATACTCTCTACCTCAAAGACGTCCTCAGCAGAAACCGGAGCAGGAGGAGTACCTGGATTGTTGGAAAAAGTGTTAAGGATAACGGGTTTGAGGAGAGATACGTGGAAGGAGTTGGGAATGCGTAGGGTGGCCGGGAGTTTTAATTTGTAGGCTACTGGATTAATTTGCCTGAGGACTTCGAAAGGACCGATGAATAGAGGACCCAACTTGTAGGAGGGTGCTTTGAGCCGCACATGTTTGGAGGAGAGCCAGACCTTGTCTCCTGGACGAAATAGAGGTGGATCCAGACGTCTCTTATCAGCATATCTCTTCATCCGCTCGGAAGACAGAGGAAGAACGGACCTAGTACTCTCCCAAATGGTAGAAAATTCACTGACAAGAGACTCCGCAGCAGGGTTGTCCACAGAAGAGGAGACGGGAACCGGAATCCGGGGATGTTGGCCACGAACTATAAAGAACGGGGACTTGGAAGAGGATTCGCTCTCATGGTTATTATAAGAGAACTCGGCCCAAGGTAGGAGGTCCACCCAATCGGAATGGTGGGCATTAACGAAGTGCCGGAGGTAGCTTGTAAGGATCTGATTGATCCGCTCCACTTGGCCATTGGACTGTGGGTTGTAAGCGGAGGAGAAATCCAGGGTGACGTCCAACAGCTTACATGTGGCTCTCCAGAAGCGTGAGGTGAACTGAACCCCTCGATAAGACACAATGTGGAGGGGTAGGCCATGGAGATGGAAAATGTGGCGGATAAAGTCCTTAGCCAGCTCGGGTGCAGATGGGAGACCAGGCAGGGGAATGAAGTGGGCCATTTTAGAAAAGCGGTCAGCGACCACCCAAATTACTGTACACCCGGCAGAAACAGGAAGGTCGGTGATAAAGTCCATAGCAATGTGCTGCCATGGAGCAGCGGGTACGGGAAGGGGTAGAAGATGACCGGCTGGTAGATGTCTGGGAACTTTGTTGCGGGCACAAGACGAACAGGCCGTGACGAAGTCTACAACATCCTTAAGCAGGGTAGGCCACCAGTAATGCCGGGTAATGAGCAGGAAGGTCTTCTTTTGGCCAGCATGGCCAGCTAGTTTAGAAGAATGACCCCAGCGAAGAACCTTCTCACGATCTGGTACAGCTACAAACGTCTTACCGGGTGGAAGACGAGTCAGATCCAAGGGGGCCACATTCATCACCTTGGAGGGGTCGATGATGTGCATAGGCTCCTCCTCTTGATCGGAGGACAGGAAGGATCGGGACAAGGCATCAGCTTTGACATTCTTGTCTGCCGGGCGGAAATGTAAGATGAAGTCGAAGCGGGCAAAAAACAAAGACCACCGGGCCTGACGCGGATTAAGTCTCTGGGCATTTTGGAGATATGCCAGATTCTTGTGATCCGTGTAGATGATCACCAGGTATAGAGCCCCTTCAAGCAGGTAGCGCCACTCCTCCAGCGCCAATTTGACGGCTAGCAATTCTTGGTCTCCTATGGAGTAGTTGTGCTCAGATGAGGAGAAGATTTTGGAGAAGAAGCCGCAGGTTACCATTCTCCCAGTAGAAGATTTTTGGGTGAGTACCGCTCCGGCTCTGGAGGAGGAGGCATCAACCTCCAGGTATAATTGTTTATTACAGTCTGGACGGTGCAGGACTGGGGCAGAGGCGAAGGCTTTCTTTAAGGAAAGAAAGGCCTCCTCGGCTTCGGCGACCATACCTTGGGATTAGCCCCCTTACGGGTGAGCGCAGATATAGGAGTAGTCTGGGACGAGTAGTGTGGGATGAAGAGACGATAGTAATTGGCGAAGCCCAGGAATCGCTGTATCGCCTTCAACCCCTCCGGACAGGGCTACCTCAGGACAGCAGAGAGCTTCTCGGGATCCATTCGCAAGCCTGTCTGTGAGATAACATAGCCCAAGAATGGAAGGGAGGTCTGGTCGAAGAGGCACTTCTCGTACTTGGCATAGAGGTGGTTCTGCCTGAGCCTAAGCAGGACCTGACGAACATCCCTCCGGTGTGTGGGGAGATCCGGAGAGAAGACCAAGATATCGTCCAGGTATACCACCACGCAGGAGTACAGGAGATCACGGAAGATGTCGTTGACCAGTTCTTTAAAGACGGCGGGAGCATTGCAGAGACCAAAGGGCATCACACAGTACTCATAGTGACCATCCCGGGTATTGAATGCTGTCTTCCACTCGTCTCCTTGACGGATACGGACCAGGTTATATGCTCCCCGAAGATCCAGCTTGGAGAAGATCCTGGCGCCTTTGAGGCGGTCAAACAACTCGGAGATGAGCAGCAGGGGGTATTTGTTTTTTTATCGTGATTTGATTGAGTCCTCTATAGTCAATACAGGGATGTAGCGAGCCGTCTTTCTTTTTGACAAAGAAGAATCCGGCTCCAGCCGGGGAGGTAGATTTTCGAATAAATCCCCTAGCCAGATTCTGTTCAATGTATTCAGACATGGCCCGGGTTTCAGCCACAGACAATGGGTAGATACGCCCACGTGGCAGAGTGGCGCCAGGTACCAGGTCAATCGGGCAATCATATGGCCTATGGGGTGGCAACGTCTCTGCTTCCTTTTTACCGAAGATGTCCGTATAGGGCCAGTATAGAGCCGGGAGACCGGGTAGATTAGCTGGAGTAGGCGGAGGCCGAGCTGGGCGGACTGGAACCAGGCAGGTCTTATGGCAGTCTGGTCCCCACCGGAGTCCTTCACCGGATCGCCAGTTCAATACGGGTTCATGTATCTGTAGCCAGGGTAGACCGAGCAATAGGGAGTGAGAGAGTCCGGACAGCACACGGAATGAGATTTCCTCAGAGTGCAGCATTCCCACCTGCAGGGTTATGGGTTCCGTGATGAGCAGGATGGTCACCGGGAGAAGTCTTCCATCCACGGAGGCGACTGACAATGGTTCAGCCAGGGGCTTGGTGGGAATACGGTATCTCTCTACCAAGGACTGGGAGATGAGGTTTCCAGCAGCACCAGAGTCCAGGTGGGCGATTTCAAAGTGGCGATTCTCTCCCCAGGAGATAGAGACAGACAAGGTTAGAGATGGAGAGGGCTTACTTTTGTCTAGGATGACCTCTCCAAGCGGACCTAGACACTGGAGTTTTCCGGCTTCTCCGGGCAGGAACAGATCAGGTGCTTTTTACTGCCACAATAGAAACAGCTCCCCTCGGCTCGGCGTGACTCTTGGCGAGATTTGACCATCTTGGTCTGGTCGATCTGCATGGGCTCGGGTGAGTGCGCCCGGGGAGTGACAGATGAAGAGACAGGTCTCTGGAAAGTAGGAGCAAGGCGGGGAAACCTCCTCTCACGGGTGGTCTCTTTGGTACGTTCCTGGAACCGGATGTCAATCCGGGTAGCTAGTGTCACCAAGTCATCCAGGGTGGTTGGAATGTCCCGACCGGTAAGTTCGTCTTTAATCTGACCGGAGAGGCCCTCCCAGAAAACGGACACCAGGGCCTCGTTATCCCAGGCAAGCTCAGAGGCGAGGGTACGGAACCGTATGGCATATTGGCCAACGGTGAGACTCCCTTGGCGGAGACGTAGCAGAGAGGAGGATGACGAGGTCTTTCGTCCCGGTTCATCGAAGACTTTCCGGAAAGCAGTGAGGAAAGCTGACAAGTTGGATACCAGGGGATCCCCTCTCTCCCACAGGGGATTTAGCCAAGCCAGTGCTTCCCCAGTGAGATTGGACATGATGAAGGCCACTTTGGCCTGGTCGGAGGTAAAGTGATGTGCCAAGAGTTCAAAGTGCAGGGTGCACTGGTTAATGAAGCCTCGAGCCAAGGTGGGGTCTCCACCAAAATGAGGCGGTGCAGAGAGCCGGGGACCCGGATCGGGTACCATGGTATTGATGGGCAGCGGCGCTGCCGGGGCGTGAGACGTACGACTGGAGGCAGGTCCTGGTGGAGCAGTCAGTGTGTCCAGGCGGGAGTTGACATTACGCAGGTGGTTCAGGATGGATTCCTGTTGGGATCTCTGACGGGAGACTTCGTGGAACAGGTCAGAGAGTGAGGGAGCTTAGGTGCCACCGGGTTCCATGGCCCGAGCAAACTGTAACGGGTCCGGGTGGTGGAACCTCTGTGCCGAGGTGCAAGGAGGGACCCAGAGTGGCGTGACTAAGTATCAACCCGAACCGACCCTGGTTGGACGGCAGCAAACGACACCGTGACCAGGGAGGATCCGGGCTGAGGGACCAGGTGCTACTCTGGGGACGACCTTGTAAGAGAGCAGGTGGCTCCCACGGGTCAGATGGCTGGGACTGACCGGTATGACGGATGGACACAGCAAGCAGGCAGAAGTCTCTGGTTAGCTGACAGGTGGTCACGGTATGTGACAGCAGAGCAGGTAGTAGTCTCTAGGTTTACCAGGCAGGTGGTCACAGCAAGTGACGGCAGAGCCTCCAGGCAGGCTGGCAGGAAACAGGCGGTTGTTCCCAGGTGAGCGGGCAGACTGACAAGGCAGGTAACAGGCAGGTAACAGGTGGCGCTCCCAGGTGAGCGGGCTGACGGACACAGCAGGTAACAGGCGGGTGCTCCCAGGTGAGCGGTATGACAGACACAGCAGGTAACAGGTGAGCGCTCCCAGGTGAGCGGGCTGACGGACTCTGCAGGTAACAGACGGATGCTCCCAGGTGAGCGAACAGACAGACAGGGCAGGTAACATTCAGGTAACAGGTGAGCGCTCCAGGTGAGCAGGCTGGCAGGCTCGGCAGGTGACGGGCAGATAACAGGGTGGCAGGCAGAACGAGGAGTAAGGTAGCAGCGGGACCTGAGGGCTGAAGGAGAGATCAGAAACTGTGCAACAACTTTGCTCGGGCACTTCCATTTTGGAGGAGATGCTTTATATATGGGAGGTCCTCCGGCCATTGGCCGGGGACTCCTTAGGACGGCGCGTGCGGTCCCTTTAAGAGAGGGGGAGCGCGCGCGCGCGCCCTAAGCACAGAGCCCGGGAAGGAGAGCGTGCCGGCAGCAGCGAGGAGGGGAGCGCAGGAGGACGCCGCGCCAGGAGCGGGAAGGTGAGAGGGACGGCGTCTCTGCCTAGCAGTGGGCAGAGACGCCGATGCGACACTCTCCGTCCTTGACTCTATCCATTTTTATTTCCTGTGGAGAGACCCGATTATTTGAAACTGCCCACCTGGATTCCGGAGCCGCTGGGAATCTAATTTCTCTGTCCCTTATGGAGAAGTATCAGATTCCCACAAAACGTCTGGCCGAACCACTGGCTGTCGCTTCCGTGGATGGAAGACTCCTTCCAGTGACCATCTTGCTCGTCACAAAGCCTGCAACCTTTCAGGTGGGAATGCTGCACTCGGAGATGTGCTATCTGGACTCTCTCACTCTCTTTTGCTAGGCCTACCCTGGCTACAGAAACATGAACCCGTTCTGAATTGGCGATCTGGTGAGGTGTTCCGTTGGGGGCAGGATTGCAATGAGATCTGCCGGGTTCCGGTTCGCCCGGCTCGACCTCTGTCTACTCCGGCTAATCTACTCGGTCTGCCGGCACCCTACTGGTCCTATGCGGACGGATTCAACAAGAAGGAAGCCGAGACAGTACCACCTCAAAGGCCTTATGATTGCCCCATCGACCTGGTCCCAGGCGCTTCACCTCCCCACGGGCATATCTACCGCTTGTCGCTGGCTGAAACCCGGGCCATGTCTGAGTACATCAATGAGAATCTTGCTAGGGGATTCATTCAGAAATCTACTTCCATGGCTGGAGCAGGATTCCTCTTCGTTAAAAAGAAAGACAGCTCTCTACAGCCGTGTATCAATTACAGGGGGCTTAACCAAATTACCATCAAAAATAATTCCCCCCTGCCTCTCATCTCGGAGCTGTTTGACCGCCTTAAAGGCGCGAGGGTCTTCACCAAGCTCGATCCACGTGGGGCATACAATTTGGTCCGGATCCGCCAGGGAGACAAGTGGAAGACGGCATTCAACACCCGGGACGGTCACTATGAGTAACGCGTGATGCCCTTTTGTCTCTGTAATGCCCCAGCAGTCTTCCAGGAGCTAGTTAACGACATTTTCCGTGACCTCTTGTATTCTTGCGTAGTGGTGTACCTGGACAATATCTTGGTCTTCTCTCCGGATCTGCCCTCACACCGGAGGAATGTTCTTTAGGTTCTGCTTAGGCTCCGGCAGAATCATCTCTACGCAAAATTTGAAAAATGTCTCTTCGAGCAGACTTTCCTTCCGCTCCTGGGATATATTATCTCCGAGACTGGTCTTCGGATGGATCCCGAGAAGGTTTCTGCCGTCTTAAAATGGCCCTGACCGGAGGGGTTGAAGGCGATTCAGCGATTCCTGGGCTTCGCAAATTATTACCACCTCTTCATTCTTCATTTCTCCTCCCGGACCGCTCCCATCTCTGCGCTCACCCGTAAGGGAGCAAATCCCAAGGAATGGACTTCCGAAGCGGAGGAGGCCTTCGTCTCCCTAAAACAAGCTTTCTCCTCCGCCCCTGTGCTGCACTGCCCGGATTGCAACAAGCAGTTCTTCCTGGAGGTTGATGCTTCCTCCTCTGGAGCCGGAGCGGTGCTCACCCAGAAATCCCCATCAGGGAGAATAGTAACCTGCGGCTTCTTCTCCAAGCTCTTCTCCTCGTCTGAGCACAACTGCTCCATAGGAGATCGTGAGCTGCTTGCCATCAAATTGGCGCTGGAGGAGTGGCACTACCTGCTGGAAGGGGCTCTGCACCAGGTGATCATCAACACAGATCACAAAAACCTGGCCCATCTACAAAACGCCCAGAGACCCAATCCACGGCAGGCCCAGTGGTCTCTGTTCTTCGCCCGATTCTGCTTTTCTCTACATTACCACCCTGCTGACAAGAACGTTAAAGCTGATGCTCTATCCCGCTCATTCCTGTCCTCTGACTAAGAGGAGGAGCCTCTGCATATCATCGACCCCTCCAGAGTAATGACCGTGGCCCCGTTTGACCTGTCTCGACTTCCACCCGGTAAGACTTTTGTAGCAGTTCCGGATCGTAAGAAGGTTCTTCTCTGGGGTTATTCATCCAAACTAGCTGGCCATGCTGGCCAGAGGAAGACCTTCCTGCTCATCGCCCGGCATTACTGGTGGCCTTCGCTATGCAAGGATGTTGTGGATTTCGTCTCGGCTTGTTCCTCCTGTGCCCGTAACAAAGTTCCCAGGCATCTGCCCGACGGCCGTCTCCAGCCTCTACCCGTACCTTCCACCCCGTGGCAACACATTGCTATGGACTTTATTACAGATCTCCCTGTTTCTGCCAGTTGTACCATCATTTGGGTGGTCGCTGACCGCTTTTCTAAAATGGCCCACTTCATCCCCCTGCCTGGTCTCCCGTCTGCATCTGTGCTGGCTAAGGACTTCATCCTTCACATCTTTCGTCTCCACGGCCTACCCCTCCACATTGTGTATGATCGCGGGGTCCAGTTCACTTCGCGCTTCTGGAGAGCTACGTGTAAGCTGCTGGAAGTCACCCTGGATTTCTCCTCTGCTTATCATCCTCAGTCCAATTGCCAAGTGGAACGTATCAACCAGGTCCTTACCAGCTTTCTCCGGCATTTCGTCAATGCTCACCATAATGATTGGGTTGAGCTCCTACCTTGGGCTGAATTCTCCTATAACAACCATGAGAGTGAGTCTGCTTCCAAATCCCCGTTCTTTGTGGTCTACGGTCAACACCCCTGGATCCCGTTTCCCGTCTCCGCTTCAGTGGACAATCCTGCCGCGGAGTCTCTGGTCAGCAAATTTTCTACTATTTGGGAAAACACTAGATCTGCACTTCTTCAGTCCTCTGAATGGATGAAGAGACATGCTGATAAGAGACATCTGGATCCCCCTCTTTTTCGTCCGGGAGACAGGGTCTGGCTCTCCTCCAAACATGTTCGGCTCAAAATTCCATTGTATAAGTTGGGTCCACGGTTCATCAGTCCATTTGAGGTTCTCAAGCAAATCAATCCCGTGGCTTACAAGCTAAAACTCCCGGCCTCCTTTCACATATCTCTCCTCAAACCAGTTGTTCTTAATTTTTTTTCTGACGATCCAGGTACCACTCCAGCTCCAGTTTCCGCTGAGGACGTCTATGAGGTAGAGAACATTTTGGCCACCAAAAGGGTAAGAGGAAAGACCTTTTTTCTGGTGGATTGGAAGGGGTTTAGCCCTGAGGAGAGGTCTTGGGAACCCAGGGAGAATATCCATGCCCCTCTTCTTCGTAAAAAATTTCTTGCTGGCCTGAAAAAGAGGGGGTGTAAAGGGGAAGGTACTGTAGCATCGGCGTCTCTGTTCCCTGCCAGGCAGGGATGCCGTCCCGCTTACCGCCACGGTCCGGTTCCAGCGTCTTCCGGCCTCCCCGCAGCTGCTGCTGGTGCACGCAGCTTCCTTGGCTCTGTGCTTAGGGCGCGCACGCGCTCCCTTCCTCTTAGAGGGGCCACGCGCGCCGTCCTAAAAAGTCCCTGGCCAATCACCGGAGGGCTTTCCCTATAAGAGTCACCTCCTCCAATATGGAGGTGCCGTGCAAGGTTGTTGCTTTGTGATTCTTACTTTGCTTCAGCCCCCAGGTCCTCTGCAAGTCAGTCCTGTTCGCCAGTCTGATCTTCTGCTCAGTCCACTAGCCTGACTTCTCTTCAGCCCGACAGTCTGTCTACAGTCCAGTCCGCCAATCTGTCTATGGGCTTTGCCCGCCTGCTTACCTGGAAGCACCTGCCTGTTACCTGCCGTGCCTGCCCCCTTACCTGGAAGCACCCGCCTGTTACCTGCCGTGCCTGCCAGCCTGCTTACCTGGAAGCACCTGCCTGTTACCTGCCGTGCCTGCCAGCCCACTTACCTGGAAGCACCTGCCTGTTACCTGCCGTGTCTGCCTGCCCGCTTACCTGGAATCACCAGCCAGCTACCTGTTGTGCCGCCAGCTTGCCTACCCGGAACACTCGCCGGACTATCTGCCTATCAGCCTGCTTGTCTACCCGGACCACCCGTCAGCCTGCCAGCCGAAGCTCATCCGCAGTACTGGTCAGTTCCTGCCTTCTGACCCGTGGGAGTCACCTGCTCTCATACAAGGTCGGTCCCAGAGTGGCACCTGGTCCCTCTGCTCGGTTCCTGGTTCATTGAGTCAACTGAGCCGCCGTGCGACCCTGGTCGGACCGAGTTGATACTTAGTCACGCCCCTCTGGCCCCTTTTTGCACCGCAGCACAGAGGTTGCATCACCCGGATTCGTAACAGAGAGCTGTGTGCTCTGCAGACTGGGGAGCGCTGAAGCTCCTGAGTGCAATGGTGCCCCCTTTTTTTAGTACGTACTTTCAACTTACATTCCAGTTCATCTCTTTAGGATTTTTGTTTCCGTTTGTTTGCACTTTGTGCAAGTAAAGATGCGGCCTCTCCTTTCTTTGAGCTGGACATTAAATTTATGTAGTTCCCCATGGCTACGTGTCCATTAGCCATGTCCCTGCCTTTATCCACATGTACTGTATGTCACTTGACATATGGTGAGGTTTTAATAACAGAGGTTAGGACTAGTGTTGAGCCACCCCCGTAGTGTTCAAGTTCGGTTCGGTTCGTCGAACTGTTCGTCGAACTGTTCGTCGAACACCTTCGAACACCGTTAAAACCAATGGCAGGCAAACAAAAACACATAGAAACACATAGAAAACACCTTCAAAGGTGTCCAAAAGCTGACAAACTGCTCAGAAGACACAACTAACACATGGAAAAGTGACAAGTACATATAGTCATGCGAAAAGAAAAGAGGTGGAGGAGTAAAAGGAGGGGGAGACACAGATATAGGCATGTCATGCCCTTCTAAAATCCAAAAAGTGAGAAGCCGACACGTTCAGTCCGCTCCTGCCCGTGCCACCTCCATGTCGCGGGGTTTGTGCCAGAGCTGCGGTGAACCCTGACGGCCAGCCCCCCTCTCCCAATACTGGTGCCTGTCCGCTGGTGGGTCGAGCGAGCCCCCCTGTGGTGGAGGCAGCTCTATGCTTTTTAATTTAAATTGTCTCTCTAATTTGAATGAATACACTTTAAATCCATTTACAAGGATCTATTGGAGGGCAAGTCTCATGCCAGCAGCTGCGTAATTCCAGCTCCAGTAGCGTCCACTAAAGCTGCTGCAGTTAAAAAGCTTTTATAAGGATCGAGCTCGGCTGTCCACCGCAAGGCATCCTACTGCCAGTCCCAGCCCCTATGCCTTGGGGTGCCTCCTGATGCTCTTCACTGAGTATCCCGTGGTCCCGAAGAATTTCCTTTGAAAAAATTAAGTGTCCAAACTACAGGTGGTGTAGCTTGCTTAACAGCCGGGATAATCCGCTGACTAGCAGACACTGCTACTAGGCACAAAGTATTTCCTGGGCTAGATGCAGTTAAAAATTTGTAATTAGATACTCTCGTTGGATGCTTAGAAAGCATTCCATAGAGTCTCCTGGCACGCCATATATGATTCTCTTAAAAAGCTTGGGGTAGGGGTCTAGGGGACCCTTTTATAGCCAAAATCACGGCCCTGTATCACAATACGTCACCTAGGCTGAAGATAAATGGAACTGTAGCACCCTGAGGGCTCGGTTGCTACAGAGGTATTGCACCTCACCCAGAGGTGTGATATCTCACTCTCAGGTAAGGATGGAGTGTGGATCAGGACCCGACACCTGCATGCATTACACCACATTGCCGTGGGGCAGGGCGACCAATATGCCTCTGAGATGAGCACGACAGTCCCTGTCCCTGGCTGGAGTGGGGGGAGGGAACACTGAGGAAGGGGAACCCTGTAGTGCAGGAGAAGGGAGGAAGCAGTTCCTGGGTGCATTGAGAAGGGAGTATAAAAGGTGGGCACCATCTTAGTTCAGTGCAGAGAAGTCTGAGCAGAAGTGGCAGGGAGCAGGGGCTCTGCATGAGCTCTGCTCCGGAGGCGGGCCTAGTAACAGAGGCCCAGGCCTGGAAGAGGGAGAAGGAAGGAAGAGGAGCAGAGAAGGCTCCAGGAACGAGGAATGAAGGGATCCCAGGGGTGCGGACGGGCGAGTCGCCACCGCACGCCCGAATCCACCTGCGTGGAGGGGTCAGGCCAAAGGTAGAGACCGGTCCCCGAAACTAGTGGAGGCAGGAAACGACCCTCAGCTAGAAACCGGAGGCTGTGACATTTTATGTGGCGCAGCCCCTCGCTACACCCGCTAGGAAGGCACCACATAGGGTCAGGGAAACTGGCGCCAAGTTTACCAAGAGGAGGCCCGAGGCAGCCGGACAGAAGGGTTGGTAAGAAAGGCCAGACAAAGGACACACAAAGGGGGTCCTGTGAATCGCTCTAAAGTTATCTGGGAGTTGTCTGAGCCCCTCACCTGGTGAGCACAGTACGACGTGGGCAGCCGTTACCTGCAGACGTGGTCTGGATAATAAGAACTGTGAGTAAAGGCCCTGGACTGCATCACTGACTCCGTGTCGTTACTGCTGCTGCCCTGCACCATCACCCCCATCCTCCGCATACACTGCCCTGAGGTTATACTCCTCCCGTGGGGAGTTATGCTACGCTCTGCTGCACCCACAACACCAGCCTCAGCGGTCTGCCCTGCAGCGGCGGTTCACTCTGACCGCAATCCACGGGTGGCGTAGTCGGACATTTAAACATCAAAACCACATAAATAGTTCCGCCACTGGTTTGACCACCCTGAGCCACGGAACCGGGTCGCCGCCACGAAGACTACAACCACCAGCATCCACCAAAAAGGGTCCGGCTCCGGGTGTCCCAAGGCCCAGGGGGTGCATCAGAACATTTTCATCACCTTTCACAATCACCAATGGGACAAGGCAGGGATGTCCTCTGTCCCCTCTCTTATACATCCTAGTGACGGAGCACCTGCTCTCATCAATTCGCCATAACCCCAATATTAGGTGGATTGAGGTGGGAGGCACCGAGTACAAGTGCTCTCTATTTGCTGATGATGTCCTAGTATATATCACTCAATCACATATATCCATCCATGCTGTTATGGCTGAAATAGATCACTTTGTTACATGGTCAAATTTTAAAATCAATGCAGCGAAGTCTGAGGCCCTCGATGTCTCCCTCCCCAAATCCATATAGGATTCCATCCAGTCCAACTTTCCCTTTGCCTGGCCCTCACAGGGTATCAAATACTTAGGAATTCCTATTCATTGAGACCTCTCCCATCTATGTTATCTTAATTTTGGGCCCTTTATTGAACAACTCCATACAGACCACGGTTGGCAAGTTAGAACTGTAAGATTCACTACGTGAACCACTGGTGTTTTGTGGAAAAGCACATGTACACTGTGTTCCAAATTATTATGCAAAAAGTGTTTAGGAGTGATAAGGGAAGAATTTGTTTGTTTGTCAGTTAAACTCATTGATGGTGATGTGTGTCAGGGCTCTTTATATCACTGTAAGCAATTGCAGACACCTGTGCTAATTAGTTTGGCAGGTGTGTCCAATGAAAGGCAAGACTACTTAAGAAGGCTGTCTCACATTATTAAGCAGCCTACATTTTCGGCCAAAATGGGAAAGAAAAAGGATGTGTCGGCTGCTGAGAAGCAACAAATTGTGGAGTGTTTAGGTCAAGGCATGACTACAATCAACATTGTGCGATGATCAGGATGAAGTGTCTTGGCAATCAAGAAGTATGTAGCTGATTCACAGTACACACGTGTGCGTGCTGATAAGGGCAAATTGAGGACTCTTTCCTACAGGCAATTACGTCAGGTTAAAAGAGCAGCGGCAAAAAAGCCTTGTCATAGCAGCAGACAAGTTTTTGAAGCTGCTGGTGCCTCCAACGTCCCCCGAACAACAAGATGCAGGGTCCTTCAGAGGTTTGCAGCTGTGCATACGCCATCCTGTCGACCTCCTCTATCCACTTCACACAAGCAGAAACGGCTCCAGTGGGCCAAACATTACATGAAGACTGATTTCAAAACTGTTTTGTTCACGGATGAGTGCCGTGCAGCGCTCGATGGTCCAGATGGATGGAGTGGAGGATGGCTGGTTGATGGACACCCCACGCAAACACGGCTACAGCGCCAACAAGGAGGAGGTGGAGTAATGTTTTGGGCTGGAATCATGGGGAGAGAGATTGTCGGCCCCTTTAGGATCCCTGAAGGCGCTAAAGATGAACTCCATAATGTATGTGGATTTTCTCAAACAGCACTTCCTGCCATGGTTCAAGAAGAAGAACCGTGTATTTCACAGCAAGATCATTTTTTTGCATGATAATGCACCATCTCATGCTGCACATAAAACATCTGCATCTCTGGCTGATATGGGCATAAAAGGGGACAAACTTATGGTGTGACCCCCATGCTCCCCCGACCTCTACCCCATTCAGAACCTCTGGAGCATCATCAAAAGGAGTGTCTATGATGGCAGGAGGCAGTTCACATCTAAGCAACAGCTCTGGGAGGGTATTCTGTCCTCATGCAAAACAATTGAAGCAGAAACCATCCAAAACCTGACAAATTCAATGGACGAGAGAGTTCAGAAGCTCCTTTCGAACAAGGGGTCCTATGTGAAAATGGAACATCACCTAGAATAAAGTTTTGAGTTGAAAACTGTTTAATTTCAGTTTCTAATAACCTGATAATGCTTATAATTTCAAAAATGACCATTTTTTTGGTCTTTATTAAAATGAAAAGGTTGATCGAAAAGTTTGGGGGATCTAAGAGTGTGGCAACCCAGTAGTCATGATTACTTCGAATTCTGACAATATGAGGGTCATGTTGCAGGTAGTGCAGCAAGAAGGCACTTATGTGTCTTGCGCATCTCGGAGCCCCAAAATTATTTTCCGGGCTAGATGCAGCTAAAAATTATTATTAATTTTAAATCTGGTGGAGCTTAGTATAGATGGCCTAATAGGATCAGTGCTGCACACTGCTACAAAGCCCAAATTATTTTCCAGTCAAGATACAGATAAACATGATTAGTAATTTTAAATCTGGTGGAGCTTATTATAGATGGCCTAATAGAATCAGTGCTGCACACTGCTACAAAGCCCAAATTATTTTCCAGCCAAGATACAGATAAACATGATTAGTACTTTGAAAGCTTAAAACGGTTGGTAGGGTGATTTTAACCAATCATCAAGCTTTTACTCTCCCCAGGATGACACAGGGGTAGAAAAGTCGTTTCGGATCCATGATTTGTTCATCTTTATGAACGCGAGTCTGTCTACATTATCAGTGGAGAGCCGCGTGCGCTTATCTGTCAGCACACCACCAGCAGCGCTGAACACACGTTCAGACAGAACGCTGGCTGCGGGGCATGACAAGATCTCCAAGGCGTAAGTGGCTAGCTCCGGCCATTTATCCAGATTGGAAGCCCAAAAAGAGCAAGGGTCCAGTGACACAGTCATGGCTTCAATGTTTACTTGGAGATACTCCTGTACCATCGTCTCTAGGCGTTGACTATGTGTCAGACTTCTTGTCTCCTGTGGCCTTGCAAAGGATGGGCTAAAAAAGTGGTGAAATGATTCCGCAAAATTGATGTTACCAGCAGATACTGTGGTTCTGTTACGGTTTGAGTGCTGAACACTTGACGGTCCCACGGTTGGCAAGTTGGAACTATGAGATTCACTACGTGCACCACTGGTGTTTTGTGGAAAAGCACATGTAAGATTCTGCAACAGTCTCTGCTGATACTCCTGCATGCGTGCATCCCTTTCTATGGCAGGAATAATTTCTGCAAATTTACTTTTGTACCGGGGATCTAACAGTGTGGCAACCCAGTAGTCAGGATTATTTCTAATTCTCACAATTCGAGGGTCATGTTGCAGGTAGTGCAGCAAGAAGGCACTCATGTGTGTTGCGCATCCAGGAGCACCAAGTACCTGTTGTGTTGGTGGCGAGGTAACAATCATGCTTCCTTCCTCTGTCCTCTCCCCCCAAACTCGCACAACAGAAATGTGATCAAGGTCTCCCTCATCTGATGAGTCTTCCATCAGTTCGTCCTCCACTTCTTCCTGGGCTCCTGCACCTTCCTCACTAGTTTGGCTGCTACCATGCGCCCTGGTAAAACCATCTCCCCCACCCTCACATGCCTGCCGCCTTGGTGCTGCCGACCGTCTGGACCTTGCAGATGTTAGCCCTTCCGCATACAACTCCTCCTCCTCTACTTCCTCCACCTCCTCTTGTGCCACCACCTGACTCCGAATTCTGTTTAACATGTGCTCCAGCATGTAAATCACCGGAATAGTCATGCTGATAATGGCATCGTCAGCACTAAACATCTTCGTCGCCATTTCAAAACTGTGCAGAAGGGTGCATAGGTCCCTGATCTGAGACCACTCCTCCAGCGTGATTTGCCCCACCTCTGGATCTCGTTGGCCCAGGCTATACGTCAGAACGTATTGCACCAGGGCTTGTCGGTGCTGCCACAGTCGCTGCAACATGTGCAGAGTTGAATTCCACCGGGTAGGCACATCGCATTTTAGCCGGTGAAGTGGCAGGCCCAACGACTTCTGTAGAGATGTAAGTCGCTGAGCTGCGGGATGCGAACGGCGGAAGTGAGCACACAGCGACCGTGCCCTCTGCAGAAGGCCATCTAGTCTGGGATAGTGGGCTAAAAATTGCTGGACAGCCAGGTTCAACACGTGAGCCATACAAGGCACGTGTGTGACATTGCCCCGGCGAAGGGCCGCACCCAGGTTTGCAGCATTGTCGCACACGGCCTTCCCTGGTTTCAGGTCCAGTGGAGACAACCATTCATGAAATTGGTTCTCCAGAGCTGACCACAACTCCTCAGCTGTGTGACTCACATTTCCCAGACATTTCAAAGTAAAAACCGCCTGATGACGTTGAGCCCTACTGCCAGCATAGTAAGGAGGTGTGCAGGATCCCTTCTGCGCAGTTAGAAAGCTTGTGGCATGACCAGACAGGCTTTGGGTGCAGGTGGAAGACCAAGAGGAGTTTGAGGAGGCAGAAGCAGTGGAGGAACTTTGACATAAAGAGGATTGACGCACAACTCGTGGGCACGGCAAGACTTGGACAGCAGCCCCTTGTCCTGCTGTCACCATAGTTACCCAGTGCCCAGTCAGCGACATGTAACGCCCCTGTCCATGCCTACTCGTCCAAGTGTCTGTGGTGAAATGCACCCTGTCACACACAGAGTTTCTCAAAGAAGCGGTGATGTTGTGTGCGACATGCTGGTGGAGCGCAGGCACACCTTTCTTTAAGAAGTAGTGCCGACTGGGCATCTGGTACTGGGGCACTGCGACGGACATAAGGTCTCGAAAATCCTCTGTGTCCACCAGGCGGAAAGGCAGCATTTCTGTAGCCAAGAGCTTGCAGATGGTGAAATTCAACCTCTTAGCTTTCTCATGGCTAGGAGGAAATGGTCTTTTACTTGTCCACATCTGAGGGACCGAGGGCTGGCTATTGTGCTTAGACGGGGTTGATAAGGGTGTCCCCGGCAAACTGCCGGTCTGTGAGGAAGATGCAGGCGGACATGTTAGGTTGCCTTGATCCAAAGGTGGTGCTATCGATGTCGGACAGCGCTCAACACCAGCTGGTGTTACCACCTCCAAAGAAAATGATGACCTGCCAATCACGCTGGCTGTTGCGGGTAAAGAGGTGGCAGGTCTGTGCCCCAAAACAGGTGTGACTGCTGTCCCCCCAGTCACAGAGGATGAAGAGGCCGCGGATGCACAAGATATGGCAGACGGTGGTTGGCCCGGCCGGCTAGGCCGCATTGTAGCACACTGAGCTTCCCACTGCAACTTATGCTTCATGTCCATGTGCCGGTTCATGCATGAAGTACTCAAACTATGTATTTTTTGGCCTCTACTTAGCTTTTGCTGACAAATGTTACAGATAACACGAGTTGGGTCATCTTTATCAATCTGAAAAAATGCCCAGGCTATGCAAGGCTTAGCACCCATGCGACCTGAAGAGCCACCACGACTTGTGGTGAGAGGCAGAGTTGTGTTTGAGGATGCAGTTGTTGACGTGCTTCCAGTACTACGTCTCTGTCCAGGAAGGCGCAACCTGACCTCGTCGTCACTAGCATCTTCCTCCATCTCCTCTGCTGACCTCATCTCTTGGCTGACTGTGGGTTGACAGTAAGTGGGATCTCCAACCTCATCATCATCACCCTGTGCGTTATCACACCCATCGTCTTCAGAGCCAACCTGTTCCTGCCCTGACAAAAAACTAAAGCTGTCGCTCCAATCAGGTATTTGAGTCTCATCATCGTCTTCCTCATTGTCTCCACCAACAGGAGTTACAGTTTGGGAATGAGGGTCTACATTATGGTCAGAACCTTCTGCGTCTGGTCCTGGATCCGACTCAAAGATTCTGGGCATCAGTGCAGATCATTTCCTCGTCTGGATTCACAGAAGCGCTGGAGTCGACCTCTGATTCCCAGTCTATAGTATGAGTAAACAGCTCTGCAGACTCAACCATCTGTTCTACCTCATACTCAGACGGGCAGCTGGAGATTTGGGAGCTGTGAGGAAGCAAGTGCGATTGGGGTGACACCTTTGAGGACTGGAGTATTTGTGATGTTGAAGTTGATGTGGAGGAGAGCCCACTTAAAGGAGCACTTGATATCCGTTGAAGCACCTGCTGTTTTTGTGCCTCATCTGGAATTTGTAGCGATTGGCGTGGCCTTAAGAAAGGGATCTTATCACATTGTCCGCTAAAGAAGTAGACATTTTAGTTTGGCTGGAAGATGGTCTTTCTTCTGCAGATGTTACTGTTGCTTTAACACCCTACCCACGGACACAACCTTTTTTCCCCTTCCCAACACGCCTATTCCCCTTTCCACCAGCAGCAGGCCTTTTTCCACTCATTTTGGTGGTTAACTAATTCACAACTCTGGAGTTGTTTGCACAAAAAAACAATGGATGGGAACAGAGCAGAGCTGAGTGGCCAAACTGTGGTATTAGGCCAAAACTATTGGCTGGGTTAGATGCAGAAAAAAATTATATTCAATTTGCAACCTGATGGAGGTCAGTATAGATGGACTAATAGAACAAGTCCCACACACAGCTATAAGCCCAAATATTTTTTCAGAGGTAGATGCAGAAAAAAATTGTATTCAGTTTGCAACCTGATGGAGGTCAGTATAGATGGACTAATAGAACAAGTCCTACACACAGCTAGAAGGCCAAATATTTTTTCAGAGCTAGATGCAGATAAAAATTATTTTTAATTTGCAACCTGATGGAGGTCAGTATAGATGGACTAATAGAGAAAGTCCCACACACTGCTAGAAGGCCAAATATTTTTTCAGAGGTAGATGCAGAAAAAAATTATATTCAGTTTGCAACCTGATGGAGGTCAGTATAGATGGACTAATAGAACAAGTCCCACACACAGCTAGAAGCCCAAATATTTTTTCAGAGGTAGATGCAGAAAAAAATTATATTCAGTTTGCAACCTGATGGAGGTCTGTATAGATGGATTAATAGAACAAGTCCCACACACAGCTAGAAGCCCAAATATTTTTTCAGAGGTAGATGCAGAAAAAAATTATATTCAGTTTGCAACCTGATAGAGGTCTGTATAGATGGATTAATAGAACAAGTCCCACACACAGCTAGAAGCCCAATATTTTTTCAGAGGTAGATGCAGAAAAAAAATATATTCAGTTTGCAACCTGATGGAGGTCAGTATAGATGGACTAATAGAGAAAGTCCCACACACTGCTAGAAGGCCAAATATTTTTTCAGAGCTAGATGCAGAAAAAAATTATATTCAGTTTGCAACCTGATGGAGGTCAGTATAGATGGACTAATAGAACAAGTCCCACACACAGCTAGAAGCCCAAATATTTTTTTCAGAGGTAGATGCAGAAAAAAATTATATTCAGTTTGCAACCTGATGGAGGTCTGTATAGATGGATTAATAGAACAAGTCCCACACACAGCTAGAAGCCCAATATTTTTTCAGAGGTAGATGCAGAAAAAAAATATATTCAGTTTGCAACCTGTTGGACGTCAGTATAGATGGACTAATAGAGAAAGTCCCACACACTGCTAGAAGGCCAAATATTTTTTCAGAGCTAGATGCAGACAAAAAATTATTTTTAATTTGCAACTTGATGGAGGTCAGTATAGATGGACTAATAGAGAAAGTCCCACACACTGCTAGAAGGCCAAATATTTTTTCAGAGCTAGATGCAGATAAAAATTATTTTTAATTTGCAACCTGATGGAGGTCAGTATAGATGGACTAATAGAGAAAGTCCCACACACTGCTAGAAGGCCAAATATTTTTTCAGAGCTAGATGCAGAAAAAAATTATATTCAGTTTGCAACCTGATGGAGGTCAGTATAGATGGACTAATAGAACAAGTCCCACACACAGCTAGAAGCCCAAATATTTTTTCAGAGGTAGATGCAGATAAAAATTATTTTTAATTTGCAACCTGATGGAGGTCAGTATAGATGGACTAATAGAGAAAGTCCCACACACTGCTAGAAGGCCAAATATTTTTTCAGAGCTAGATGCAGACAAAAAATTATTTTGAATTTGCAGCGTGATGGAGGTCAGTATAGATGGACTAATAGAACAAGTCCCACACACTGCTAGAAGGCCAAATATTTTTTCAGAGCTAGATGCAGAAAAAAATTATATTCAGTTTGCAACCTGATGGAGGTCAGTATAGATGGACTAATAGAACAAGTCCCACACACAGCTAGAAGCCCAAATATTTTTTCAGAGGTAGATGCAGAAAAAAATTATATTCAGTTTGCAACCTGATGGAGGTCTGTATAGATGGATTAATAGAACAAGTCCCACACACAGCTAGAAGCCCAAATATTTTTTCAGAGGTAGATGCAGAAAAAAATTATATTCAGTTTGCAACCTGATGGAGGTCTGTATAGATGGATTAATAGAACAAGTCCCACACACAGCTAGAAGCCCAATATTTTTTCAGAGGTAGATGCAGAAAAAAAATATATTCAGTTTGCAACCTGATGGAGGTCAGTATAGATGGACTAATAGAGAAAGTCCCACACACTGCTAGAAAGCCAAATATTTTTTCAGAGCTAGATGCAGAAAAAAATTATATTCAGTTTGTAACCTGATGGAGGTCAGTATAGATGGACTAATAGAACAAGTCCCACACACAGCTAGAAGCCCAAATATTTTTTCAGAGGTAGATGCAGAAAAAAATTATATTCAGTTTGCAACCTGATGGAGGTCTGTATAGATGGATTAATAGAACAAGTCCCACACACAGCTAGGAGCCCAATATTTTTTCAGAGGTAGATGCAGAAAAAAAATATATTCAGTTTGCAACCTGATGGAGGTCAGTATAGATGGACTAATGGAGAAAGTCCCACACACTGCTAGAAGGCCAAATATTTTTTCAGAGCTAGATGCAGATAAAAATTATTTTTAATTTGCAACCTGATGGAGGTCAGTATAGATGGACTAATAGAGAAAGTCCCACACACTGCTAGAAGGCCAAATATTTTTTCAGAGCTAGATGCAGAAAAAAATTATATTCAGTTTGCAACCTGATGGAGATCAGTATAGATGGACTAATAGAACAAGTCCCACACACAGCTAGAAGCCCAAATATTTTTTCAGAGGTAGATGCAGATAAAAATTATTTTTAATTTGCAACCTGATGGAGGTCAGTATAGATGGACTAATAGAGAAAGTCCCACACACTGCTAGAAGGCCAAATATTTTTTCAGAGCTAGATGCAGACAAAAAATTATTTTGAATTTGCAGCGTGATGGAGGTCAGTATAGATGGACTAATAGAACAAGTCCCACACACTGCTAGAAGGCAAAATATTTTTTCAGAGCTAGATGCAGAAAAAAATTATATTCAGTTTGCAACCTGATGGAGGTCAGTATAGATGGACTAATAGAACAAGTCCCACACACAGCTAGAAGCCCAAATATGTTTTCAGAGGTAGATGCAGAAAAAAATTATATTCAGTTTGCAACCTGATGGAGGTCTGTATAGATGGATTAATAGAACAAGTCCCACACACAGCTAGAAGCCCAAATATTTTTTCAGAGGTAGATGCAGAAAAAAATTATATTCAGTTTGCAACCTGATGGAGGTCTGTATAGATGGATTAATAGAACAAGTCCCACACACAGCTAGAAGCCCAATATTTTTTCAGAGGTAGATGCAGAAAAAAAATATATTCAGTTTGCAACCTGTTGGACGTCAGTATAGATGGACTAATAGAGAAAGTCCCACACACTGCTAGAAGGCCAAATATTTTTTCAGAGCTAGATGCAGACAAAAAATTATTTTTAATTTGCAACTTGATGGAGGTCAGTATAGATGGACTAATAGAGAAAGTCCCACACACTGCTAGAAGGCCAAATATTTTTTCAGAGCTAGATGCAGATAAAAATTATTTTTAATTTGCAACCTGATGGAGGTCAGTATAGATGGACTAATAGAGAAAGTCCCACACACTGCTAGAAGGCCAAATATTTTTTCAGAGCTAGATGCAGAAAAAAATTATATTCAGTTTGCAACCTGATGGAGGTCAGTATAGATGGACTAATAGAACAAGTCCCACACACAGCTAGAAGCCCAAATATTTTTTCAGAGGTAGATGCAGATAAAAATTATTTTTAATTTGCAACCTGATGGAGGTCAGTATAGATGGACTAATAGAGAAAGTCCCACACACTGCTAGAAGGCCAAATATTTTTTCAGAGCTAGATGCAGACAAAAAATTATTATGAATTTGCAGCGTGATGGAGGTCAGTATAGATGGACTAATAGAACAAGTCCCACACACTGCTAGAAGGCCAAATATTTTTTCAGAGCTAGATGCAGAAAAAAATTATATTCAGTTTGCAACCTGATGGAGGTCAGTATAGATGGACTAATAGAACAAGTCCCACACACAGCTAGAAGCCCAAATATTTTTTCAGAGGTAGATGCAGAAAAAAATTATATTCAGTTTGCAACCTGATGGAGGTCTGTATAGATGGATTAATAGAACAAGTCCCACACACAGCTAGAAGCCCAAATATTTTTTCAGAGGTAGATGCAGAAAAAAATTATATTCAGTTTGCAACCTGATGGAGGTCTGTATAGATGGATTAATAGAACAAGTCCCACACACAGCTAGAAGCCCAATATTTTTTCAGAGGTAGATGCAGAAAAAAAATATATTCAGTTTGCAACCTGATGGAGGTCAGTATAGATGGACTAATAGAGAAAGTCCCACACACTGCTAGAAAGCCAAATATTTTTTCAGAGCTAGATGCAGAAAAAAATTATATTCAGTTTGTAACCTGATGGAGGTCAGTATAGATGGACTAATAGAACAAGTCCCACACACAGCTAGAAGCCCAAATATTTTTTCAGAGGTAGATGCAGAAAAAAATTATACTCAGTTTGCAACCTGATGGAGGTCTGTATAGATGGATTAATAGAACAAGTCCCACACACAGCTAGGAGCCCAATATTTTTTCATAGGTAGATGCAGAAAAAAAATATATTCAGTTTGCAACCTGATGGAGGTCAGTATAGATGGACTAATGGAGAAAGTCCCACACACTGCTAGAAGGCCAAATATTTTTTCAGAGCTAGATGCAGATAAAAATTATTTTTAATTTGCAACCTGATGGAGGTCAGTATAGATGGACTAATAGAGAAAGTCCCACACACTGCTAGAAGGCCAAATATTTTTTCAGAGCTAGATGCAGAAAAAAATTATATTCAGTTTGCAACCTGATGGAGATCAGTATAGATGGACTAATAGAACAAGTCCCACACACAGCTAGAAGCCCAAATATTTTTTCAGAGGTAGATGCAGATAAAAATTATTTTTAATTTGCAACCTGATGGAGGTCAGTATAGATGGACTAATAGAGAAAGTCCCACACACTGCTAGAAGGCCAAATATTTTTTCAGAGCTAGATGCAGACAAAAAATTATTTTGAATTTGCAGCGTGATGGAGGTCAGTATAGATGGACTAATAGAACAAGTCCCACACACTGCTAGAAGGCAAAATATTTTTTCAGAGCTAGATGCAGAAAAAAATTATATTCAGTTTGCAACCTGATGGAGGTCAGTATAGATGGACTAATAGAACAAGTCCCACACACAGCTAGAAGCCCAAATATGTTTTCAGAGGTAGATGCAGAAAAAAATTATATTCAGTTTGCAACCTGATGGAGGTCTGTATAGATGGATTAATAGAACAAGTCCCACACACAGCTAGAAGCCCAAATATTTTTTCAGAGGTAGATGCAGAAAAAAATTATATTCAGTTTGCAACCTGATGGAGGTCTGTATAGATGGATTAATAGAACAAGTCCCACACACAGCTAGAAGCCCAATATTTTTTCAGAGGTAGATGCAGAAAAAAATTATATTCAGTTTGCAACCTGATGGAGGTCTGTATAGATGGATTAATAGAACAAGTCCCACACACAGCTAGAAGCCCAATATTTTTTCAGAGGTAGATGCAGAAAAAAAATATATTTAGTTTGCAACCTGATGGAGGTCAGTATAGATGGACTAATAGAGAAAGTCCCACACACTGCTAGAAGGCCAAATATTTTTTCAGAGCTAGATGCAGACAAAAAATTATTTTTAATTTGCAACCTGATGGAGGTCAGTATAGATGGACTAATAGAGAAAGTCCCACACACTGCTAGAAGGCCAAATATTTTTTCAGAGCTAGATGCAGATATAAATTATTTTTAATTTGTAACCTGATGGAGGTCAGTATAGATGGACTAATAGAGAAAGTCCCACACACTGCTAGAAGGCCAAATATTTTTTCAGAGCTAGATGCAGAAAAAAATTATATTCAGTTTGCAACCTGATGGAGGTCAGCATAGATGGACTAATAGAACAAGTCCCACACACAGCTAGAAGGCCAAATATTTTTTCAGAGGTAGATGCAGATAAAAATTATTTTTAATTTGCAGCCTGATGGAGGTCAGTATAGATGGACTAATAGAGAAAGTCCCACACACTGCTAGAAGGCCAAATATTTTTTCAGAGCTAGATGCAGACAAAAAATTATTTTGAATTTGCAACCTGATGGAGGTCAGTATAGATGGACTAATAGAGAAAGTCCCACACACTGCTAGAAGGCCAAATATTTTTTCAGAGCTAGATGCAGACAAAAAATTATTTTTAAATTGCAACCTGATGGAGGTCAGTATAGATGGACTAATAGAGAAAGTCCCACACACTGCTAGAAGGCCAAATATTTTTTCAGAGCTAGATGCAGAAAAAAATTATATTCAGTTTGCAACCTGATGGAGGTCAGTATAGATGGACTAATAGAACAAGTCCCACACACAGCTAGAAGCCCAAATATTTTTTCAGAGGTAGATGCAGATAAAAATTATTTTTAATTTGCAACCTGATGGAGGTCAGTATAGATGGACTAATAGAGAAAGTCCCACACACTGCTAGAAGGCTAAATATTTTTTCAGAGCTAGATGCAGACAAAAAATTATTTTGAATTTGCAGCGTGATGGAGGTCAGTATAGATGGACTAATAGAACAAGTCCCACACACTGCTAGAAGGCCAAATATTTTTTCAGAGCTAGATGCAGAAAAAAATTATATTCAATTTGCAACCTGATGAAGGTCAGTATAGATGGACTAATAGAATGATGCTATGCCCAAAAGATTTTACTTCACTAGGTGCAGTAAAAAAATGTGTATTCTATACACAGGTGGTATATCTTGCAACACAGATAGGCTACTCCACTGACTAACACACTCTGCAATAGGCCAAAAAGGATTAGCTTTGCTAGATTCAGCCAAATGCTGTGAAAAAAACTTGCACAGCACTGGCACAGACCTACCTGGCAAAAACTGATAGGAACTGATGTAACCTAGTCCTGAAAAGGACTGCAATTACAATTAGTCTTTACTCCCACAATCTATCTATTTAAGAGCACAGACCTGCCTGATAAAAGTCGTAGGAAATGCTGTAACCTAGTCCTTAAAAGGACTGCAATCACAACTATTCCCTACTCCCAAGCTATCTGTAGATTTGTGCGAAAATTGGCTTGAAATTAACAAGGTATAGCGCACACAGCAACAGTGGTGCCGTCTAACACGCAGCTGCAGCAGTGAGAAAATGGTGGCGACGGGGAAAATGGCTTGGTCTTATAGGGCAAGGACATGTGACATACACTGCCAATGACACATGCCCTTGCTTGTGTGAAAAAAAGCACTTCGTTCCGTGTGTGCGCTGATGATAGGCTGACAGATTGCACCTCCCCATTGTAAATGCAGGAAAGAGAAAAAAAAATGGAGATCTTCATTATTCCTGCAGAGATCCATCCCCTGCACCTCCCCCCACCCCGCTGTACACTCAAACTGCGTATTAACATTAATTTTCATCATTACTGAGAAAAAATCCAGTTATGATTTTGGTGCACGAACAGTTATCGAACATAACCTCGAACAGCCGAATTTTTCTCAAATCGTTCGTGTTCGCCGAACGGCTCGAACACCGCCCAAAACAGCTCGAATTTGAGATTGGCGAACAGTTCGAGTCGAACAACGCTCATCTCTAGTTAGGACCATCCCAAATAGGGTCACCGTGATGTGTTGGAATGGCTTTTACATTTATTGTTCAAAATTATATTAACTAAGCACCCTATATTGTTTTAATACACTATTGCGATTTATTTTTTTAATTCAGGGTATTTGCTTATTATGTTTTTATCTTGTTGTTTTTTTTCTGTTTAGTGGCCAGTCTGAACATGCGCTTACATGCTGCATGCACATAAACTTATATTCCTGTTCATCTCTAAAGGTTTTTTAAATATAATAAATAAAAACAGGATGTAGAGTAATCCGGCAATTCAGATAAGGACTTAAAATTTGGTGGTTGAGCACCTGTGGGAACCCCAATGATACAAGGCATAATAGTTGTTATGCACGTACCACACTCACACACGGGTAAAGGTAGTAAAGATGACAAATTATAGAGAAAAGATGAACCTACACCCAACTGTCCCCTGTGCAGACTAGTCATTCCCTAGCTGCACAAGTAAAAACACCATATTGGACCTGACTCCTTAAAAGACCGTTGAGGATTTTCTCGTGCCTCCTGAGGAACCAGAGAGGAGGGTGCAACACACTGCCAACAAAGGGAGAGGAAAGTGTGCAGATGGACACGAAGACACGGAAACTTAAAGTACCTTAAAATTGGAGAGAGGGAATTGTAAGGAGAACCAAAAATAAATGAAACTAGAATAACCTACCAGAACCTAACAGTGGTAAAAAGAAAAAGGTGCTAGGAAAGTATACAAACACAGCAAGAATATAAGCATTGTAAGTCTAGCAAAGAAAATTCATTAGCTAAAGGGCTGGAACTCCTTGGCAAAAATCCACCTTGAGGTATAGCCAGCAAGGAAGTGCAGCGAAGTGATAATATATAAAGCACCACCCAGAAAGTGATAGGGCAAACCAAAATGGGAAAATGGAAATCACCTAGAAAGGAACAAACCAAGAAAGGAGAATAAAGACAATAGGAACAATCAGTATTTGGACAGATAAGGAATGAGCAATAGCTCAACGAACAGAACTGAACACGAAGGAACAGGTCAGTAAGTAGTATAATAAGTATTCAAAGGTATAGTCATAAACTTTAATACCTCTACTCTGCTTCATCATTTTTTAGTTGCTTCTTCACTTCTGCTCTACCACGCCAGTGGTTGTCTTGTTTCTACAGCCTCCAAATTTCCAACCAAGCCACCCTGCTTCACCTACTCTTCTCATGTTGTTCTCATGTACTCTTCTCTCATGTTGCTTACCTCTTGCACTACCAGACTGAGAGTAGAATCAAGGATCCATCTAACCAGGTGAGACATACACAAGGCTGACTGCACTGGAAAAAATATACCAGCATTAAATAGCCACCGGATAATAAAACATAAAATACATGGTGATAAATTATGGCATTATTTTGAGATCTGATGTTCTGAGCTTTTGTTACCTTATGTTTTGGCTTTCTTTTGTTTATTGTATCCATTTGTGTATACAATCAATTAGATATAATTTTGGGATGTTGATACTACTGTGTATCACTGAAACTACATGCAATACCTAAGAAAATGTTTTTTGTTTGTGCTACAATGAAATATAATACTGTGTTTGGCAAAGTACCAATTTGCTTCAATAAACATGATAAAGAAGCTGCAATTTGCCTCTCCAATTGTGATCATGTATATAATAGATAATAGTTTTCTTACATTTTTTATAACATCCCAATCTCAATTAAATGCTCTTTAATCTGACATCCATTGTTTCTGGTTACAAATATTTACCTCCCGGGTTCTGAACACAACATAGTTAATGTGAGAACCAAATTAGGAAACAAAATCAGACACGCTGTATGAACACAATGAATTCAAAACTCCTGATTCACAGCTGTGGCCTGCTATTAATATATATATATATATATATATATATATATATGTATATACTGTGCAAGATAAAGAAACAAACAATATAAGTCAAAAAGGTTCAGTTTGAATGAAGCTGAATTTCCACATTGTGTCACCAGAGGGCACTTTTCTAAAGACATCTATATATATATTAGATGAAGGCTATCGGATTGAGCGGTCAGCTAATGTGTATAGGGATTTTCCTGTACACATATTTCATCTTAGCTTAATTTAATTCTCCTTTAGTTCTGAGGGCAGATAAACCACTGTCAGGTGAGTGTAGCAGCCTAACTTCGCTATCCCCATAGAGAACACATGAATGCTTGGCTTTCCTCTGCTGTGGCATATGTTGCCTCTATAATTACTACACTATTATAGCGATACTTTCCACCCAAGTCAAATCTCACCACCTACAATTAAGGCTGGAGTTACACTGTAGCCATCACAAAGCCTTAGGGTAGTGCACCTTAATTGCAAGTTTTTACTGACCCCCACTTGCTAGATAGCAATGATGCAGGAATATATCTCTGTAGTACAGACTGCTCCTGTGCCTCACTATGCTGTCTGCATGAGTCAGACCTTTATTATTTGTAAAAAAAAAGTTTTATGCTCTCAGGAACGCTATCAAGGCACATAAGGATTCTTACTGTGCTGACTAAAGCTGACCCATTAACCAGCAATTTTACTCAGTGCACATTAACTATTTAAAGGACACAGTGCAAAAACATTACCATTACTAACAGTACTTCAGATATTACCAAAATCCCGCACACACCCTGTAATAGGGATTTTGGCATTTCCTTAACTGGGGTGTATCTGCCACATGCACTCCCTCAAGTTTCACCACTTTGATGCAAAAGGTTATTCCAACTGGTCCCATTCCACAAAAGAGCAACTATAATTCAAACCACTGAAATGTATATGCAATGAGCATCAGATAGTTTGTTAGAGTAAATACCAGCACAACCTAAAACCTCTTACTTGGAAATCAGACATTCGATGGTGCTCCATCACATAAAGAAAACTGTTCCAATTTCCTAACTTCTATCACAAGACAAAGATATGGTGGCACTAACTTTTGAGTAAAATAATAATCCTTTATTGCATGTAGTTTAAAAACAGCATGGAGCATATGGATATATATGGACAATAGCCGTTTCGCACCAGCCAGGCGCTTCTTCATGACAAATGAGTGCAAAACAGTTGCTGATGCAAAACAGTTGTTGTCCATATTTATCCATGTGCTCCGTGCTCTTTTTAAACTATATGGAATAAAGGATTATTATTTTACGGACAAATAAGCTTCAAAACTACTATTTTCATGCTCATCGGACCTACTCCATGTGTATCGGGATAGACTTCCTTAGAGGAAATCCCTTCAGCTGAGAATAATTTGTATGGAATCCCACAGAAATGCCCTCCATATTCTTCTGTGTGAAATTAGTGAAAAAGCAAAGGAGTCATTCGATCCTGTATAAATGTTTATCCACCTCTCTAGCATATCTTCTTCATCTTGTACTGTTTGCTCCTTACACTTCATCCCATATTAATGCAAAAGCTATACGACATTAATCCACTATTAATGGCAAATGCTAAGCTGGCAATTTATATCCTCAAGTGGAGACAAGCATAGACTAAAGCCCCCGTCTCACATAGTGAGATCGCTAGCGAGATCGCTGCTGTGTCACGGTTTTGGTGACGCAACAGCGACCTCACCAGCGATGTCGCTATGTGTGACACTTTGCAGCGATCAGGCCCCTGCTGTGAGGTCGCTGATCGCTGCAAAGTGTCCTGGACCATTTTTTGGTTGTTGCTCTCCAGCTGGTCAGCACACATCGCTGTGTGTGACCAGCGGGAGCAGCGATCAGGCTGGTAACCATGATAAACATCGGGTTACTAGGGGCACACGCGCACCTAGTAACCCGCTGTTTATCATGGTTATGAGCCTGCTAAAGTGAGCGGTAACCTCCCGCTCACTGTAGCGGAGTGGTAACCATGATAAACAGCGGGTTACTAGGTGCGCGTGTGCCCCTAGTAACCCGATGTTTACCATAGTTACCAGCCTGCTCCTGTTTCAGCAGGCTGATAACCAGGAGCAGGACATCGTGGAAAGATTCTTTCCACGATGTCGCCGCTCCCCTGATCGTTGGTGAGCCTCCCTGTTTGACAGCTCACCAGCGACCACATAGCGACGCAGCAACAATCCCTGACAGGTCGTATCGTTGTCGGGATCGTTGCAGCGTCGCTAAGTGTGACGGGGCCTTTAGACTACATACAAACTTTTTTCTTTTTAAGATGTGTGAACCTATTTAACCTGTTCTCCATTGACCTAAAAATGAATAAAATATACATAGAAGCATGTTTCCTTTTTAGTTTAAAGAGCCAAAAATAAAGTTTCCTTTACACGTGGGTCAATGAAACACAATTTGGACAACAGATGCAAAATAGAATCATCAGTTATTGAATCATGTAGAAACATAGTTCAAACATCTAAAAAAAATTGTTCGCTTGATCAGGGGATAGACTCCAGAATAGAACTCTTTTCAGATTAAAATTTAAGGAATTTAGTTGTCATAGATTTTTGGGTGTCCATCACTTTGATTCCCCTTTTTCAGCGAGACCAAAATGTTGATAAGAAAAAAACCCTTGTTCTTGTGGATAATGAATTACTTGCACATCTATTGGAATGTCTACTGCAAAAGAAATGCTCGTATGCCCACAGCTTCTCTGTGACAGTCAATCACTCGGGGTTTCAGAAGCCAGGTCCATAAAAAAAGACTAAATGCCAGATTAAAGAGATAGGCCATCAATGTAAAATTAGTGGACAATCCTTAGGATAGGTCATCAAAGACTGATCGGCTGGGGTCCGACACCCAGAGCCCCCACCGATCAGTTGTTATCGGTGTCGGCCGCTGGCAGGAAGTACTCACCTGCAGAGCTGGCCATCGTCTTCTGGTAGTGACCGAGGCTTGGTCCTATTCAAATTAATAGGAGGTGGATGTGTAGTATCCTGCGGCAGCCACTACAAATAGAAGGAGCAGCTCGGCAAGTGAGTACTTCCTACCAGCGGCCGACAACGATAACAGCTGATCGGCGGGAGTGCTGGGTGTCAGACCCCGGTCGATCAGACATTAATAACCTATCCTAAGGATAGGCCATCAATGTAAAATTAATAGATAACCTCTTTAACTTTGATCTAAAAAAAGGTTGTCTTAAGAAGGTTACAGAACGTACCAGCAATAGCGTATCCAGTGATCAGATTGCCTTCTAACATAAGTATGAAAACCTCTTTCTGTTGTCTAGTAACTTTTAAATTCCCAATTCAAGCACAATTATAACTATTATTGGTATTGACAAAACCTAGAATAGAAACTATGAGAAAATATGCTGCAGTAGTAAGTAAATAACTAGTAGTACTACATATAAATAACATAGGGTACTTAGCTGACAATATTTTGATCAAAAGAGTGCAAAATTCATTACACAACAAGGTGTACCCAACCAGGATGGTCCCTAACTCCAGTATCTCACCTCGCTGTGTGCCAGAAGACCTCAAAATAGACAGGGGCAGAGCAGGACTCAGACCTGACTGTTTCACCGCTGCTCGTGGAAAGCTACATGGACAAGATGAGCGGCCCAAAAATAAGGGGGGTAGGAGTCTCCATATGGGCATACTACAATGAACTAAAGCAAAACTAAAAAAATGGGCCAGCATGAATAGGTGCACATTCACACTGTGGCCATTAAATGGGTTTTACCATTTTAATCAATAGATCTTGGAATGATCATAACTTCCACAATTGGATGTGTTTAAATAAAATGTTCCTGTGCTGAGATAATCTTATAAATGTGCCCCTGCTGTGTACTGTGTAATGGCTGTGTCTGACCGTACAGGGACATGGTCTGATCATACCACAGCTCCTGGGCATGGGGGGAAGGAAGCAAAAGAAGATACAGACTGTAACATACCTGGCGGCGTCCTTGCATAGTGGTCCATCTCCCACTGTGCAAGAGCGCGCACTTGATCTCCAGTCCAGAATGTCTCTCTGGCTTCCCTCCATGCTGTCTGTTTGTGTCTGTTTCTGCTGCTTAAGGGCGGCGCCCGATCACTTCCTGCTTTTTGTACCTGCTGTGGGTCACACCCCTTGTGCGTCCTCAGCCTATTGCTGTCTGTCACCTGGTATATAGCTCAGCTGCTCCCATCTATCCCTGCCTGAGCATAGTGTTTCATTCAGTGTGTGCTTGCACTCTGAAGGTGCCAGGTCCTGTTCTGTGTTCTCTTGTCTGCCTATCCTGGAGGCTGTATTTCCAGGCCTGTCTGAACACGCTCCTAGCCTGTTCCTCCTGCCTTCTAGGGGCTGATTACCTAGACCCGCTCCTGTATCTTGTCTGTCCTGTCTGAACATGCTCCTAGCCTGTTCCTCCTGCCTTCTAGGGGCCGATTACCTAGACCCGCTCCTGTATCTTGTCTGTCCTGTTTGAACACGCTCCTTGCCTGTTCGTCCCGCCTCTCTGGGGGCCGTATTCCCAGACCCGCTCCTGTATCCCGCTGCAGTGTCGGTCTCCTCCGTACGCTCAGTTCCAGTCTGAACTCTCTCCTATCCTTTACCTGTTTTGCCTCTATGTCCGTTCCTTTCCTTTTTCTGCAGAGTCTGAACTTGTACCTAACTCCTGTTTGTTGTCTCTGTACTCCCGTTTGTGAGTTTGTGGTCCACTCGTTACTTCACTGCAAGTACCCTGTGGGTATCTGGCTCTGCCTTTCTCTTCCTGTCTGTTCCGTGTGAACAGAGCCCTGTCCCCCCTACTCAGCCTTGCCTGCTCTGACTCCTTTGCTCACTGCTCCGGCGGTTCTGGCCTGCTCTGACTCCTTTGCTCACCGCTCCGGCGGTTCTAGCCTGCTCTGACTCCTTTGCTCACCGCTCCGGCGGTTCTAGCCTGCTCTGACTCCTTTGCTCACCGCTCCGGCGGTTCTAGCCTGCTCTGACTCCTTTGCTCACCGCTCCGGCGGTTCTAGCCTGCTCTGACTCCTTTGCTCACCGCTCCGGCGGTTCTAGCCTGCTCTGACTCCTTTGCTCACCGCTCCGGCGGTTCTAGCCTGCTCTGACTCCTTTGCTTACCGCTCCGGCGGTTCTAGCCTGCTCTGACTCCTTTGCTCGCTGCTCTGGCAGCCTTGCTCCGCTCTGACCCTTTTGCTCGCTGCTCCGGCAGTCTCACTCCACTCTTGCTCACCGCTCCAGGCGGCCTCGTCCTGCTTTACTCTTGCTCACTGCTCCAGCAGTCTCGCTCAGCTCTGATCCTTTGTTCACCGCTCCTGGCGGCCTTGTCCTGCTCTGTTCTCGCTCACCTCTCTGGGCGGCCTCACTCTGCTGTGTTTGTCCGCCACATCTGTGGTTCTGTTCCTGAGTCCCAGTGTGTACTGGGTCCTATCCCGCCAGTGTCCCTACCTGCTAGTGCCTCCCTGTCTGCACTCTAGCTGTGCTTGCCTGTACCCCTCTGCCTGTATTGTTCCTGAGTCCCAGTGTGTACTGGGTCCTATCCCGCCTGTGTTCCTACCTGCTAGTGCCTCCCTGTCTGCACTCTAGCTGTGCTTGCCTGTACCCCCCTGCCTGCATACCCGCCTGCCTGCATACCAGTCGTGCCTGCCTATACCCACCAGTCTGTGTGCCAGCCTACCAGTCTGTTCCTGTATTCCCCTGTGTGGGTCAACAGCCGTGTCCGGGGTCTGTCCTGGAGTAGCACCTGGTCCCTCTGCTCGGTTCCTCCTTGGTGCACTGGCGTCGTATGCCGTCGTGCGACCCTGGTCGGATCGGGTGAATACCTAGTTACGCCCCTCCAGGCATTCACTCTCCGGCACGGTCCAGTGGAATCACTACAATGCGAGCAAATAACAAGGTCGAGTGCTATACGATGTTTTATCAGATAGCACTCTGCCCAATGTTATTCTAAGGGGCAGTTCAGATCTGTAATTTTTTTCTTGTGCCAATTCGGCATGAGAAAAACATTGCAGCATGCTGCGAGTGGCTCCGCAATTTGGATCACGCGCACCCCTTCAAGTCTATGGGTGCGTGTGAAACATCAGACTCTACTTGGATGTCATCCGAGTGCAGTCCGACATCCGCAGACTCAAACAATGGAGAAATTAAGTTCTCAGTCTTCTCTGCACCTGGGATATGATTCTCTCATCCGAAAGAATCGGGTCACACTAAGCTGACCCTCGGCTGAAACTCGGAGCTGAGGTTGAGCTGAGTGTCATTAACATAATCAAGCCCATTCTATTGCATGAGAGAACATGTGCTCATGTGACCCCAGCCAAAATGTTATTCTCAAGCTTAACCTTCAGGAGCGCACCACTCCCCTGCCTCCCAGCTTCCTTTTTGCCTGTGTGCTCCTGAAGACTGACAGTTCGGATCTGCATCATAGTTTCGGGGCAGAGGGACACAGAAGCTGGCCAGATCATGCGCTCCAGAAATCTAGGCAGCTTTAGATCAGTACTTAGAGGACACTATTGAAAAGAGCTTGTATGCGCTGCGTATGCTCAACTATGCAGCTTGATTGTAGTAATGGCCGGAAACCTAAACAATGAGCATTAAACTATAAAATCTCTCCATTCTTGAGAATTTTTTTTTACAAGCACTTTTGAATTTTACCCATTAGTGATGTTGAGACAACCCTTTTAAAGAAGCCCTCCCATGTGTATTTTTTCTTTGATTAAATGCATTTATATGTGTATTTAATGTAGTGTGAGTGTATTAATATACTCACCTACTGCCGCTCTCTCCAGCACCGTTCTTGTCCTCTACTCACTGACGTCACCGCAATTGCAACCAGCCATCTCCCTCTATGCATGAGCCAGAAGTCTCTTTTAGGCCACGGCCCCACTATCAGTATTTGGTCAGTATTTGGTCAGTATTTTTCTCAGGAGTGGGAGCCAAAACCAGGTGAGGAGAAAAGGTGTAATAGAAACAAGTCACCAATTCTGCAGTTATCACCCACTCCTGGTTTTATCTCCCACTCCTGAGAAAAAATACTGACCGAATACTGACTAATTACTGATAGTGGGGCCGTGGCCTTACAATGAAAGCCTATGGGGTCTCGTTCTGATGCTTCATAGACTTACATTGTAAAAGTCATTTCTGGGTAATGCAAAGTGCAGCATAACTCTGAGAGTCTGCAGAGCGGTGACATCACTCAGAAGCAGAGAACAATGGCGTTGGATACCGGAAAGAGCGGCGGTAGGTGAGGATATTAATACACTCACATTACATTACATGCACATACACACACATTTAATAAAAAAAAAATACATGGGAAGGCTTTTTAAAATAAAAATCTAATCTAATAAAATCTATTATAATATTAAATATTATAAAAATATTATACGAGAATATAATAGAAAAAAACATAACGTATGTTGCATCAGTTCTGCCTCACAACTGTGCAGCGTCCATTCACTGTCAATAAAGAGTGCTAGTAAAACCTATCATCTGCATAATTCAGCAGTTTACAATGTTATGACAATGTAAATTCAGATTATGTGATCTTGGAAGGGTCAGCACAATGCTCAATGCTGATACAAAAAAATAACATAAAAGTTTACATCACCAATTTCTTCCATATCGTAAAGTAGCAGAATATGTTTATATCGGAGTATGTTATTCTATATCCTATAACTTTTCTCCTTGACCCTAATTTACCATTAAAGTTTTAATATAACAAGACAGAGAATGATCACAAACCAAACATTAACAATTTGGAAAATTAAGTGCTGGCATGATCGTTTGCCTGGCATACCACAAATGATCTTTTTTTTATATTTTTTGCATAAACAGAGACAGTGGATGTAGATGTTGGGATAGAGGATAGAGGCAGAGGTTTTAAAGTATTAAAGGAATGCATCCATATTTTTGTACTTATAATACTTTGTGGGACAATCACGTAATTTGTAGCTGTAGAAAATGCCTTTCACATTTATTAACTAATATGGGTAAGTGCAGAGCTGTATGAATTGCTTTATGCACTTTGCGAGTAACATTTTTTGCTTATGTGTTCGGCACACACCAAGGCTGAAGCTTTAGAAATGGAACGCGAATAACAAGATCTGTGTGGCGTTAGAGACCTGTGTAACTGCATATGGACTTTTAAAGTTTGGAAATATATTGCCAATTCATTAGTTTACTACTTTAAAGGGATTGCCATCAGAAACATCAGAGTAATCACCTGCAACTGATCACCAGGAGCAGAGCTAGTGCCACCATGTGGTAAATCCAAGCAAGTGCCAGGACCCACTGTGTTCAAGGGACCCTCTTAGCCCTGTATTCACTGCTTATAGAGAGCGGACTCAAGAGCTGAGCATGCTCTATAAAGGACAGCTGCAGACTGTTTGCCAGCAGGTACCAAGGTCTAACTGCTAGTTTGGCTTGCATCAGTTTAACCTCTTAGATGCTGCTGATATATGTAACTGTAGCATTTAAGAGGTTAGAAATGGGCTGCTGATTTTGTTTTTATGGCAATAAGGGACCTACTGCAGCCCCCTTGTCTGTCCAGTGGTTGGACTTCATAAGAGAATGTCAGTTTTACAGTACACAGTAATATTTTAACATTGCAGTTTATTTTACAATCTATCCCAGGTTCAGGTTTGATTACAATTAAAAAAATGAAATGTAAAAAACAATGAAAAAGAAGCATGAAAATAATCGAAAAGATAGAAAAATAATAAATTTGTTATTGCCGCATATGGAACTATCGGATAATAATTCACCTCACTAACATTGACACGTGTAACATTAACATCTCCAAACAGTATATCACAAAATAAAGTTGATTTTTTTTTAAAGGACACATCTGTGCCCTGAATGAATAGTGATGAGAGAGCACTAAAATGCTCGGGTGCTCGATGCTCAGGTCGAGCACATTGGAATACTCGGGTGCTCGACCCGAGCAACGAGCCCAATGTAAGTCTATGGGAAACTCAAGCATTTTAAGGCGGCTCCCCCCGGCGGTCAGCAAAGGGCCTAAAAATTGCCCAAATCGATGGGAACAGTGCTCAAATGACATGGGAATAGCATGGGGAAGACCCCTGGAATCAACCGTGACAAATGCATTCACCAGGAAATGTCATTTTAACATTTTACAACCTTATCTGGCCATGTGGTGTGTGAGATATCATCAGACACATTTTGTTTCATTTATGAAGGAGAGACTCTGAGAGTCACAAAGACTATTTTTATAGGGCCATCAGATGGCCTTTACTATTTTTAAAGGGCCAGCAGTCGGCCCTCACTATTCTTAGAGAGCCATCAGCCGGCTATGTTTTATTGTTCCCATTACTAAAGAGTGGGTCTCCTATACTGTATTGCGTCTGCAGTGAGTGCCAGGGCTGCACAAATTTTGGACGCACCCCAATACCACTTTGAAAATTTGGATACACCCCAATACCCCTTTGAAGAGATTTAGAGGAGGGCCTCCTGAAAACAATATTCCCATTATTAGGAAGTAGGTCTCCCATTGTGCTTGCCTATGCAGTGAATGCAAGGGTTGCCAAAAATTTGGAGGCACTCCAATGCCCCTTGGAAGAGACGTGGTGGTCAGGGGGCCTCCTGAAAACAATGTTTCCATTATAAGGTAGTGTGTCTCCCATTTTGTTTTCCTATGCAGTGAATGCAAGGGTTGCCAAAAATTTGGAGGCACTCCAATGCCCCTTGGAAAATATGTGGAGGTTAGAGGACCTCCTGAAAACAATGTTCCCATTATTAGGAAGTGGGTCTCCCATTGTGTTTGCCTATGCATGAATGCAAGGGTGGCCAAAAATTTGGAGGCACTCCAATGCCCCTTGGAAGAGACGTGGAGGTCAGAGGGCCTCCTGAAAACAATGTTCCCATTATTAGGAGGTGGGTCTCCCATTGTGTTTGCCTATGCAGTGAATGCAAGGGTTGCCAAAAATTTGAAGGCACTCCAATGCCCCTTAGAAGAGACGTAGAGGGCCTCATAAAAAAATATTCCCATTATTAGTAAGTGGGTCTCCCATAGTGTTGGCCTTTGCAGTGAATGCAAGGGCTGCCAAAAATTGGGAGGCACTCCAATGCCCCTTGGAAGAGACGTGGAGGAGGGCCTTATAAAAACATGTTCCCATTAGAAAGGAGTGGGCCTCCTATACTTATAATGCCCATGCACTAAGTGTATGGGCTGACAAACATTTACCCCTGGGGGGTATACATGAACATACTGTATAATTTTTTTTTTCGGGCATCATAAATACCATTTTAAAAAATTATGTGGGTGTTGCATCACGGACCACGCTCACCCTGGTGATATGGTGGTGAAGGATGAGGAGAAAGAGGAGGACAAGAGCAAATAGCCAAAATCAGGAAGCATATACCCATGCCTGGGTGTGAAAAGGTGCATGGGAATACACCTCCCAAGAAAAGACACTGAATTTGAGTTTATGTTACGCTGCTATCATACAGTGGTGTTGAGAAGACTGGCCCAATCCAGCCCTTGTTCATTTTTATAAGAGTCAGCCTGTCAGCATTTTCAGTTGACAGGCGGATGCGCTTATCAGTTATAATTCCACCAGCGTCACTAAAAACCCGCTCTGATTTAACGCTGGCGGCAGGGGAGGCCAGGACCAAGGCATAGAGAGCCAGTTCATTCCACATATCCAGCTTGTATACCCAATAAGTATAAGGCACAGAGGAATCATGGAGGACGTTGATACGGTTGGCAAGGTACTCCCTCAGCATCTTCCCAAACTTTGCACTCCATGTGAAAGTACCCCGCGTCTCAGGGCCTGTGCGATAGGAGGGGCTGAGAAAACTCTCCCAGAACTTTGACAGTGTTCCCCTGCCTCTGCTGGATTGAAGTTGTGTCTCTCTCGCCTGTACTCCTTGGTTGTCCAACGAAGTGTGCCCTCTGCTGCCAGCATTTTCAGATGGGAATTTTTTTAAAAATTCCGCAACAAGGGCCTTCTGCTACAGCCCCATTTTTGTAGACCTGTCCACCTCAGGAATAAGAGATATAAAGATTTCCTTGTAGCGTGTGTCTAGAAGTGTCACCAACCAGTAATGAATGTAACCCATGGGAAAGGCAGCATAACATAAACTCAGCCATGCATGCCAGACTACTAACAGGCAAGACTTCCGTGTCCTCACCAAGAGGATGACTGACCATGCTCTCCTCCTCCTCCTCTCTGTCCTCTGGCCATCCACGCTGAACAGACGGTATGACAGCTGTGCATGTAGTACCATCTATAGCGCATGAAACTAGATCCTGTCCTTCCTCCTCCTCCTCTTCCTCATTGTCACCCAATCCACGTTGGGATGAGATGAGGCTTGGCTGTGTATAATCACCCTGTATGGTTCCTTGCTCCATCTCATCGTCCTCCGCTTGCAATGCATCCTCTTTGATTGTGAGCAGAGAGTGTTTCAGAAGAAAGAGAAGCGGGATGGTGATGCTAATTATGGCGTCATCGCCGCTCACCATCTTGGTGGAGTCCTCAAAGTTTTGGAGGGTGGTAAATATGTCTGACATCCATGTCCACTCCTGAGGTCTTATGTGTGGAGTCTGAACTGAATACCGACGGCCTTGTTGATGCTGGTACTCAACAACAGCCCTCTTCTGCTCACAAATCCTTCCCAACATCTGCAGTGTAGAGTTCCAATGCGTGGGGACATCACACACCAGTCTGTGAGCCAGAAGCTGCAAATGCTGCTGAAACATGGCAAGGGCGGCGGAAGCTATGGGTGACTTTCTAAAATGGGCACACAGGCGGCGTACTCTAAGTAGCAGATCCGGCAGCTCCAGGTAGGATTTGAGAAACTGCTGAACCTCGAGGTTAAGCACATGGGCCAGGCATGGAATGTGTGTGAGCTCTCCTTGCCTCAGAGTCGCCACCAGGTTCCGGCCATTGTCACACATGACCATGCCTGGCTGTAGGTTCAGCGGTGTGAGCCACAGATCTGCCTGCTGTTTCAGAGCTGTCCACAACTCTTCAGCATTGTGCAGTTTGTCACCTAAGCATATTAGCTTCAGCACAGCCTGTTGCCGCTTGGCCGAGGCAGTGCTGCAGTGCTTCTAGCTTGTGACTGATGTGGTCATTTTGGAGATGGAGGCTGAAGAGGAGTAGGAAGCTGAGGAGGATGAGGTGCAGGAGCTGTAGACCATGGGGGCAACCCTGATTGACCTAGAGCCCGCAATCCTTGGTGTTGGGAGGACGTGTTTCGTCCCAAGGTCCGACTGGGTCCCGGCTTTCATTATGTTAACCCAGTGTGCTGTCAGCGAGATGTACCTTCCCTGCCCACAAGCACTTTTCCACGTGTCCGTGGTTAGGCGGAATTTCCTGATAACTGCGTTGTTGAGGGCACGGCTAATGTTTTTGGACACGTGCTTGTGTAATGTGGGGACGGCACACCGGGAGAAATAGTGGCGGCTGGAGACCGAGTACCGAGGGACGGCCGCCGCCATCAGGTTGCGGAATGCTTCCGTCTCCACGAGCCTAAAAGGCAACATTTCGAGCGCAAGCAGTCGTGAAATGTGAGAATTTAGTAGTGTGGCCTGTGGGGTGTTGGCTGCGTATTTGCGCTTGCGTTCCAAGGACTGGGGTATGGACAACTGAACGCTGCTCTGGGGCAAGGACATGGACGTGCTTCCTGATGCTGCTACTTGAGAGTGTGCAACGACAGGTGCAGGGCAGGAGGCATCTTCGCATGCACCATGGACAGGGGATTGGCTTGCATGCACGACAGCGGAAGAAGCAATGGTGCCACCTGCAGACACTATTCCTGGACCCTGGGGTTCAGCCCACAAAGTCAGGTGCTTTGCTGCCATGTGCCTGATCATGCTGGTGGTGGTCAGGCTGGTCGTTTTGCCACCCCTGCTGATGCTGGCCTGGCAGGTGGTGCAAATGGCCTTTTTGGGGTTATCTGCAGAGTCTTTAAAAAACAACCAGACTCGGGAAGACCTAACAGTTGTACTGGCAACTTCCTTTGTGTTGGTGTTATGGGGAACGCTTGCCTGCCTTCTGTCTGCGGCCACCACACTGCTTCTTCCTACCTGCTGGGGTGCTCTGCCTCCCTCCCCCTGTGTGCTGCTGTCCTCGCTCTGCATGTCCTTCGGCCAGGTTGGGTCAGTTACTATATCATCTACCACCTCGTCTTCCACTTCCGCACCCTGGTCCTCCTCCTGACTTTCTGGCAATTGTGTCTCACCATCATACACATCTTGTGACACTTTCCCACCGTCGCCTTCGAGTGACCGTGGCTGCTCAAATATTTGTGCATCGCTACATGCGATCTCCTCTTGCCCCGCTTCAAGTGGACCGGGCGAGAGGCCCGAATCTATAAATGGATAAGTGAACAGCTCTTCAGAGTGTCAAAGTGTGGGATCAGTTGTCTCCGGGGACTCAGCATGGTGGGAGGAAGGAGGTTCAGGGTGAGGAATATGCGGTCCAGACTCACGGCTACTGAGACTCGACTGTGTCGAAGACAGGGTGGTGGTGGTGGCTAAGTGACTGGAAGCATTATTCACTATCCAACCAACAACCTTTTGACACTGCTCTGGGTTCAATAGTGGTGTGCTGCAGTCCCCTAGGAATTGGGACAGGAAGGTCGGGCGAGAAGATGTGGGTGTTTGTTGTGGCACAATTTCAGCTTGCCTGCGGCCTTGTCCTCGGCCTCTGCATGCACCATCACCATCACGTCCAGTTTCCCATCCCTTGCCACGTGCCTTGTTCATTTTAAATGGAGGACAGTATCTTCCACGCTCACTACAAATGACTGAGTTTGAAGCGAACTTATATGTGATCCGTGTGACGGAGAAAAGAGAGTTTTAAATACCTGACCTGTAGGTAGCTACTTTGAACTGCAAACTGGTGTGAATTGCTTCACTGACACACTGAAAGAAAATTTTATTGGAGGCCAGAAATGGCAGTATTTTCTGACAACGTATATGTTATCCGTGTGACGCAGAAAACAGAGTTTTGAATTCCTGGTCTGTAGGTAAGTAGTTTGAACAGCAAACTAGTGTCAATTGCTTCACTGACACAGTGAAAGAAATTTTTAATGGAGGCCAGAAATGGCAGTATTTTCTGACAACGTATATGTGATCCGTGTGACGGAGAAAACACAGTTTTAAATAGCTGGATTTCTAGCGTTGTAATATAGAAAGGACCTGGCTGTATTCTGCAGTGCCAACAAGCAAATGGCGCAATAAAACTGTGTTCTCTGGATTGCTTTTTAAGCAAATAATGAGAATTAAGATCCAAAAAAAAGTATTCCTGGCCCCTGAGACTTGGGCCTTTGTATTGAAATATCTAACAGCAGCAGAAGGCAGAATTGGAATAGAGCCTCTTGTGCTATATGCACTGCAGTCTGCTATATACACTGCCTGCCTATACACCCTGCCTGCCTGATATCTCTGCAGATGGATTAGTCCTCAGAAGGACTGTTTGTTAAGATGGATATGTGTAGTGCACGGTTTTTCTCCCTACACTACCTATTACACAACCAAATCTCTCCCTGATGCAGCAGCACCTCTCCCTACACTGTCTGAGCACAGCGGCGCCAGGTCGGATATAGACCTGATGATGCTGTGCGGCCAGCCAATCACTGTAATGCCACAACCACCATGGCTCCAGCATTACAATGAGTGTCAGGCAATCCCTGCACATTGATTAGTGCTCTAAAGAGCGCCAAACATGCAGGGAGGGGACCCGAGCATCCGCCCGAGCATCTCGCAAGTACTCAGCGAGCTCAGAGCATCTCGAGTACTGAGATGCTCGGGCGAGTACCGAGTACTTGCGAGAATGCTCGCTCATCACTATGAATGAACCATAATCCCAATGCCAGCACTCCATATGTATGCAGTGCATAGGGCATGGGTTGGATCCCTAGTGTCTTGGATGGTGGCTGTGCCCGGCGCCTGGCACACTGATGCACTGGTGGACACATGATTGTGAATGCGCAGTGGTGACACAGGCATTACTGCTCCCTAGTGGCTGGATGGTTAGGGGCGCACCCCACCATGGTGATTGTAGGGAGCAAACAGGAAATGCAGCAGTGGTGTTGAAAACAACAGTAAACTTTACTTTAAACAGCAGCAGGTTTATCACAGCAGATGGTGGTACATAAGCTTGATGGTTACACGTCTGATAATCACCGTTGCACATCTCTTAAGGCAGGTTCCCATAATAACAGCAGCAGCAGATACAGGTTTACTAGGAATAAGTGGGGAGTGCTAGGCAATATGTTCTCCTTGGCCTATACCTACACTGTGGATCCCTTCTTCCACACTACAGGGCTACGATACCCAAGTGGGCCTCCATATCTCAGTAACCTCTGTTCGCCATTACATGTAGGTTGATATAATTTCCATATTTGACATGGAAGACTTACTTCTGAGAATGCTCCTGCATCCATGGCAAACTGAGCTCTAGGAGACCAGGGCAATTCTCTTTCAGGGGCAGCCATCCACTACAGGTAGGTGCAGCTTGGGGATTTAGTCCTTAATCCTCCTTTTTCTTTAGAACATTTTATCATGCTGAGGTGTAGTTTCTCAGATAGATCTGCTGTATCGGCCTACTGGAAAAGGGGAGAGAGAGCTGCTCTCCTACATCCTTGCTGTGGCTGCCTCACTGTTACTCTAACAACCAGGATTGTTGCATTCTATTAACTAAACTTCACCCAAGTAGCTATTTCCTGTCTGGCAGCTAAGTGGTGGGGTTATCTCTAAGTGTACTGCATTCTGCACATTAACCCCTTCACAACCTATGACATATAGGTAAATCATAAATTGTGTTCCAGCATTGGATGCAGGCACTTTTCAGACAAATGACAGCTGATTTAATAAACTGTCATGTGCCCATAACAGCTGCAGGTGGAATCACAATCCACCAGTGGCTGTTAACATGTTGAATGCCACTGACAGCGGCATTTAACTAGCACTAGCACGTCACAAACCCCACCCATCAGCACCCCTGTCACTTGATTGCGGAGCGTCGATGGGATGGCATGAAGGCCGGGGGTGGCAGCTGTGGCCGGCATAGGAGATGATGATTTTTGCTACATATAACAGGGCTGAAGCCCTGCTTTGTGTTTCACAAGCGATCGAAAAATCACAGTTTCAAGTCGCCTAAAGGGACTATTGAAGCAAGTAAAAAGTAGAAAAAAAATGTTTTAAAAAAACATTTCAAAAATTTTTAAAATATAAAAGTTGAAATTACCCCCTATTTACCCCATTTAAAATAAAACAAAAAAACACGTATTTGGTATCGCTGTATTCAGAATGCCCTATCTATCAAAATATAAACTAAATAAATCTGATTGGTAAATGGCATAACGGAAAAAAAAATCAAAACGGCAGAATTACGGTTTTATTGGTTGTTGCAACACTGCAATAAAATGCAATAACAGGCGATCAAAGCATTGTATCCACCCCAAATTCGTAAATCGTATTAATAAAAACATCGGCTTGGTGCACAAAAAATAAGCCCTCATCCAGCCCCAGATCAGAAAATGGCATCATTTTTTTTTACAAACTTTGGATTTTTTTCATCACTTGAATAAAAAAGAACCTATACATGTTTTGAATCTGCATACTTGTAGTGACCTGGAGAATCATAATAGCAGGTCAGTTTTAGCAAAAACAACTGTGGAATTGCACTTTTTTTGTAATTTCCCTTCACTTGGATTTTTTTCCTGTTTTCCAGTACACTATGTCATAAAATCAATGCTGTCGTTCAAAAGTACAACTCATCCCGCAAAAAACAAGCCCTCACATGGCCGTTCCACTTCCTCCTATCCTATCCTAATTATCAGGATGCCTTGAGGAAATGGGGATTAAACCTCATTGTTGCAAACACCGGAGATCACTGGAACTGAAGTCACAGTGACTCCCCGGTGCCTGCGCACTAGAGCACAGCAGTAAAAGAAGGCAGGGAGAAAAAAAAACGCGGCTTACGTTATAGGCGTATTGCGCATGCACGGGATGTTTCCAATCTAGACTGCACTTCACAGTGTCCTGTGATGAGCAGGGGAGGGAGGGAATATTTAAATTAAGTAGGTAGGCGGGCATTTCTTGGCATCCCCTGGTCACAAGGCTAGGAAAATGGATTTTATAAAAATATAAATCAAAGCAAGCAGACCTCTAATATGGGCCATACAGGTATGTATAGATTTACATTTCTATCTCCTGTATGCCCATATTACAGGTCTGAAAAGTCCCAGGGGTTGACAAATTCCCTTTAAAGAAGCACTCTCATCAAAAATGTTACCCTCTTAATATATTGCAGTTATCATATTATATAGCACTATGCACTTACAATTGCTCATTTTGCCTTTCTACCCAATTAATTCTTCCCTTTTCCATTAGGTCTGTGACATCATGTGATTAAAAACTGACTAGCTGAATCCTTCTAAGCTCTATGTAGAAACAGGAGGTCAATTTTCCCGTCATGAGTAGTGTTGAGCGATACCTTCCGATATCAGGAAATATCGTATCGGATTGGATCAGACCGATACCCAAAAAGTATCTTATATCGCCGATTCCGATACTGGAAACCAATGCAAGTCAATGGGACACAAATATCAGAATGAAAATAAACCCTTTCTTTCCTTGTAGGTTAATTCTACATGAAGTAAAACAACTAAGAATAATGTAGAATGTATTACGCGAAAAGCCGGCAATTCATCAGCGGCATACACCGGTACCCGACAATTTACAACAGAAAGAATAGAGCTTCACACATAGATTAGATAGATAGAAATGTGTCAGTCACATATATAAGAAGTACAGTGACAGTGTTGATTACTGTACTTGTCATTTAGTGTAAAGGATTTATAAAAAAAAATAATAGTGTTTTCATGCACCATCTCTTTAAAAAAGCCGGCCGGCAATTCAGCAGCGGTACCCGACAATTTAGAATAGAAGGAATAGAGAATCACATAAAGATTAGATAGATAGAAACATGTCAGTCACATATATATGAAGTACAGTGACAGTGTTGATTACTGTACTTGTCATATAGTGTTAAAATAAAGGATTTATTTAAAAAAAATTGGCGTAGGGTTCCCCGTAATTTTAGGCTCTAGCGGAGGTTAAGCAAACAGCTGGGGCAGATGTTTGAAGCCTGGGAAGGGGGAGAATTCTCACGCTGAAGCGCTGAGTGCAGGAGAATTTTCCCACGCTGTCAGTGACGTGCAAGACGGGGGGCCGAGTTCATTGGACATGACCTCGGCTCATCTTTATGCCATCACAGCGAGACACTGAGGAGCACAAGCATGCCTGCGCTTCTCAGTGTCTGCGGGATGACAGGCTGGATGGCAGCGTTCTGCTGCGGTCCAGCCTGTCATCTCGATGTAGCAGAGCTGAAGCTGTTGTGGGAACCATGGAAAGGTAAGGATGAGGTTGCTTTATTATTTTTATTTTATTGCAGGAGATCGTTGGCTTCAGCTGGAATGGGCGTGACGGTAAGTATGGTTTAATTTAGAACAATAAAGAATTGTGTGTTTATTTCAATTAAAGGACTTTTTTCTGGGTGTTGTGGTTTTTTTAAATACTTTACTAGAAATTCATGGTGGTCATGTCTAATATTGGCGTGACCCCATGAATTTCGGGCTTAGGGCCAGCTGATAATGCCAAGCTGGCCCTAACCCCTTTATTACCCAGTGAGCCACCGCACCAGGGCCCTGGATGAGTTGGGCACAGCGCCAGAAGATGGCGCTTCTATGAACGCGCCATTTTCCGGGGTGGCTGTGGGCTGCAATTTGCAGCGCGGGTGGCCCAGAAAGCTTGGGCCTCCCAGCGCTGCCAATTCCAGCCCCCATCTGCCTAGTTGTACCTGGCTGGACACAAAAACAGGGCGAAGCCCCACGTCAATTTTTTTTTAATTATTTTCATTTAAAAAAAAAGGGCTTCCCTATATTGTTGTGTCCGGCCAGGTACAAATAGGCAGCTGGTGGTTGGGGGCAGCCCGTTCCTGCCTGCTGTACCTGGCTGGACACAAATATAGTGCGAAGCCCCACGTCAATTTTTTTTTAATTATTTCATGAAATAATTAAAAAAAAATGGGCTTCCCTATATTGTTGTGTCCGGCCAGGTACAAATAGGCAGCTGGGAGTTGGGGGCAGCCCGTTCCTGCCTGCTGTACCTGGCTGGCATATAAAAAAATGGCAAAGCCCACGTCAAAATTTTTGGGAAAAATTAATTAAAAAATAAATAATAATTTAGGGACTGCATCTTTATTAACCCCTCAAGTGTCATTTAGTGTTAAAATAAAGGATTTATTAAAAATATAATTGGCGTGGGATCCCCCATAATTTTAGTCTCTAGCGGAGGTTAAGCAGATGGATGGGGCAGATGTTTGAAGCCTGGGAAGGGGGTAATACCCACGGAGCTTCCCAGGCTACTAATATCAGCCCCCAGCTGAATACCTACTCTTTACTAGCTATTAAAATGGGAGTCCCCCCCCCAAAAAATGACGTGGGGTCCCCCCTATTTTAATAGCTAGCAAAGGCTAGGCAGACAGCTGGGGGCTGATATTAATAGCCCAGGAAGGGTGCCATGAATATTGTCCCCCTCCCAGGCTAGAAACACCAGCCGTGAACCGCCCCAGAAATGGCGCATCCATAGGATGCGTCAATTCTGGCACTTAGCCTCGCTCTTCCACGCTGCCCTGGTGCGGTGGCAGGGGGTAATAGTGGTGGGGTTCATGTCAGCGCCAGCTGCCATGAAGCCCAGGTTAGTAATGATGGGCGTCTATAAGACACCCCCATTACTAACCTACAAAGTGTTAAAAATAAAAAACACACACTACACCCAGAAAAAAATAATTAATTTGAAATAAAACACGCCATTTTATTTAATTCTTAGTTTACTAAAAAAAAAATAGTCATCTGTCCACGTTCCTGCGCTGATCTCCCATGCACAGCTGTCACATCTGGAGATGTGACAGCTGTCATTGCTGCTGTAAGCTCACACTGCCGGGAACACGTCCGCTCCCGGCAGCGTAAGCCCCTGACTGAGGTCACCGGAGTGCATTCAGTCAGCGCAGCTCCGGTGACCTCCTTTACGGCACTGCTGTACCGTGGGAATTTCTCACGGTACAGCGGGGCCGTAAAGCAGCTAACCGGAGCAGCGCTGCCTGAACTCCGGCGAACCCGCTTATGCAATTACGGGGCTGCTTTACGGCCCCATCATTCTAGCGGCGGCAGCGGTTCAGAGCGGTCACATTTTATGTGGCTGCTCTAAACTGGAGATCATTGTGGGACACTCGTGGACTACTACGGAGGGGTAAGGATAAGGTTGTGGTTTATTATTTTATATTTTATTACAGGAGATCGATGGCTTCGGGGAATTAGGTGTCTAGGTGAGTATAGGTGTAATTTTTTATTTTTTACTTTATTTTAGGTGGCGATCGGCGGGGACAGGTAATGTATAAGCTAATTTATTGTAGGTAACCACTGGCCACCAATGACATGTATTTAAAATTTATTGGGGACCATGGGTAAGTTTAAATAGCAGGATCAGGCTGATGGGAACAACTGCTCCCATCAAGCTGATCCTGCTGGCACGAGTGGACGGGGGACAGACATAGGCCGATGGGAGTAGTAGTGTCACATCGGCCTATGTCTGCCTGCACGCACACCTGCAGACATCGCACAGACACCGCGCACACCCGCACACACTCGCAGACATCGCACAGACACCGCGCACACACCCGCAGACATCGCACAGACACCGCACACACTCGCAGACATCGCACAGACACCGCACAGACACCGCACACACTCGCAGACATCGCACAGACACCGCACAGACACCCGCAGACATCGCACAGACATCACGCACACCCGCACACAGACACCGCGCACACCCCCGCAGACATCGCACAGACACCGCGCACACACGCACACATCGCACAGACACCCACACACACTAATCATGACGGGCTGATGGTCTGGGAGGTGAGGCTGACCTGTGCGGCCGTGGGAAAGTTCATGTGAGTTCATGCAATGCAGTCAAGCATGAACTCACATGAACCCTCTGAGGGCACCGCGGCTACTTCAAATGAACAGCTGATCAGCATCACCTGATACCTCAGCTGTTCATTTGAAATAACCGGCGGGAAAGCGCAGCACAGAACGGGAAAGCCGGCGGTGAAGTCTTTTCACTGCCGGCTTCCCCGCCCGGGTCCTTCGCTCCCCGCTCCTTGGTGCTGCGCTCCCCGCCCGGTCCTAACTTACGATCGGGATGGGAGGTGGCGAGGGGAGCGGAGGATCGGGGTCGGAGGCTGGGGGAAGCAGTATGGGGCTGTGTGATTGTTTAAAAGCCGGCGGCTTTTTACCGCCCGCCGGCTTTTAAACAATCAGGAGAATTCTCTCACGCTGGGATGGCATTCTGATGACAGGCTGGATCGCAGCTGAGCGCTGCCATTCAGCTTGTCATCCTTCAGAGACACTGCAGAGCGCAGGCATTATGGGAACTTCCGATTCCGGTATTCGATATTGTAAAAGTATCGGAATTAAGTATCGGAATTCCGATACCGCGAATATCGGCCGATACCCGATATTTCAGTATCGGAATGCTCAACACTAGTCATGAGTCATTGGAAAAGTCTCTGGCAGGGGGAGGAAGGAGTAGCTGGGTCAGGAGGTGAAAAGGAGGTTGACTCATGCAGGGACAAAAGACTTCCTGTTTCTACACAGAGCAGAGAAAAGAGAAGAATTATCTGGGTAGAAAGGCAAAATGAGCAATTGTAAGTACACAGTGCTGTATAATATGATGATTGCAATATATTATGAGGATAAAAAATTTGATGGGAGGATGAGTGCTTCTTTAAACATTTTCAAAATAACTAAAGTTTACTGCTTGTTGTGAATACATCTATAAAAATGTTTACTAGTCTATTTCAATCTGCATTGAATTTTCAGCTGGCATGATGTTATCACCAGGCGGCATCTTTAGATAAAGCCATGAAGATCAACAGGCACAGAAAAATGGAAGGATAAAATGAAGGCACAGTGAATAATTATAATGTCTATAAAAAGTGGTTATACATAGTACACATTCCCTTTAATTGACTGAGTGTTAAGCTTTTGAATAACACCTTTCATTACGGACTCTATTTATTCCGTAATTGCTACAATATGTAAATGGATTCCAAAAGCACGTCAGGTAATTTCATGCTGCTACATTTGCAAACGATTAATTATACATTTGATCTTACATTTCCTTTCGCAAAAAAGATCAAAATATATACCCCAAATATAACAACATAAAACTTGGTGCTTTCATAATTCCGGCTACAGCGAAATGTCTGAATTTACATTTCTGGGAAACGCCATTGTAATTTAGGCAAGGTCATTACATATAGACACAATGGAAATAGGACCTTTTTAGCATAATCCATAGCAGCCTGCAATTTTCTTTTAATCACGATAGTCATTTATTCTTTTTAATTTGACATAATTTCAGAGGAGGCCGCTACAGATAGCAGATTTCAGCTGCTTGTTTTAAAGAAATCTAGTTTAATTGCAAGCTGCGAGACCGAACCCAGAAATGGCCATTCAACAAAAGATAAAAAATATTGCTGCTATTTCATAGAGGTCTTTGTAAAGGTGAAACTAGGATTTGTAGACTTAAAAAATAAATGAGTAAAAACCTTCAACCCCCATTTACACAGACTGGATAGAAATTAGTGATCAGTGGCTCCTAAACAAAAAATTAGGAAATTTGGTTCGATCCCTACATTGGTGAAAGTCATATTTTGCATGAGTGATTAGGTTCAATCACATTTGGAGGTCAATGTTCAATATTGAATATTGATGTATGCTACCTGTGGTCAGCCTGTGGAATATAGCAATCGCCCTGTTTCCAAAGAGGAGACAACTTATAAAAATATAAATTCCCAATAATTCTAATATTAATAATACAGTTCAATGTATGACACTCACATTGTAAAGGGAACCTGAAGTCTCAGCATTTAGAAGCAGCCGTGGGATGCAAAGTTCTGGAAGGAGATAGTGAGGCCGGATTAGGGATCTCAGTGAGCATGCTATCAGCAGACAGACCAAGACTGGTCCACCTGTAGTGCATACGTTTTTGACTAGTGAGGATCCCTATAGGATATGCGGCCAAAGAAGTTTGAAAAGGTGAGTATCACTATAGTATATGTTGTAAACTTTACCCACAGAATTGGGTTGCCTACAATCAGCCTTAAAAGTCAGATGCCGCCACATAATTAGTCTATAGGTGTTGATCCATCTGCCATGCTTCCTTTAATAGCCACAGAACAATTTGCAGTTTGATGACCAAGAGAGCAAATAGTGATTGAAAGACCCAAATTGATGGGTATGACTCCGCTCAACTTGTGTTGCACTCTAACAGTGTCATCACTATTTTGCCTCTAAATTTATGGATGTCTATGAGTGCGATGAATAAAGTGTGAGCTGGGATTGCGGAGGGTAAGTATAAAGTCTGGTCTAAGGTCTAAATAAAGTTGGGGGTCTCTTATATAAATCAAGTCCTTTAAAAATGCTAGTCCCATTTTTGCTGTAACCTGCTGCTCTCACATCAACCTGTGAAAAGGTATCCTTGATTTATATCTCTGTTTTTGAGATACCTTTTGCTAGTATATCTTCATTCATATTTCTGTATAGATATACTGGACTTTTATTACCATCTTTGTATAAAACTCGAAGAGGGTTGATAATTAATTCAATAACCAAATTTCAACATTTTAAGGGGTTGTCTGGTATTTTAACATTGATGGCCTATCTTTAGAATATGTTATCAGTTATTGATCGGTGGGAGTAAAACACCCGGCAACCCTGTCGATCCGCTTTACCCGGTGCCAGCACAGCTCCATCGACTACATGATGTCAACACCGCAATTGAATAGAGGCAGATGTCAGTACCCAGCCACGGCCACTATGCAGTTGATGGAGCTGTGCTGTGCAGCTTCACAACTGATCACATCCACCTCCAGAAAAGTGCAGAATTGAAAGGCAGGGGTGCTGGTAGTTGCACACCCCACCTATATGGTATTAGTGGCCTATCATAAGCATAGGCCACTAATATTAAAATTCTGGAAAAGCGCTTTAAGGGCTTGTGCCACAACTTTCAAGGACAGATCCTTAACATGGGTTACTATGGAACTCGTTGCAATAAAGATGCCAACTGAAACACACAGCTTGCATCATATCTAGCTAGAAGTGAGGATAAGTGATACTTGTTATATAATATGCATCAACCATAGGGAATAGAAAAGGCCAAAAAATCCATAGAAGACCAGAGTAGGAAGCCTCATTCTATAACACTGTCTATGTAGTCTAAACAGGGAAAAGGAGGGTACATGAAGGTGCATTGCTATTATATAGAAAATAGAAAATGTAGAGATTATTACCACAGAGAGGATCAGAAAGCCTTATATTTCTGTTAGTGAAAAGCATCTTTCAAATAGGGAAACTTTAACTACCCAAATCTGGCGAGAAGATAACCAGACCAGGGAGAATCTGCATGATTGAGCCTGTGAGTAAAGAGATGGCATGGAGACTGGTGTCTGAGTGTGAGGGACTAATCAGTGTATGACAAGCCCTCAGAAGTCTGCAAGATAACCAGATAAGCTACAGTGGTGTATGGATGTCAAAAGAGTTGACCAAAAGAGGAAGTTGGAGCTTCAGCCAACACTAAGTTGTGAGCCCACTATACCATAAAGAGCCATTGTATGCTATATATATTTAAAGTTGGACACCACCAACCAAACACAAGACCATGCCTTGAAACCATTTCCGTACCAAACCATGTCATAAGCATAATTTGCTATGAAGATTAAACTAGTAAGCAGAGAGATCATCTATATTTAATTTGCAGACCTCACCATACAACTGTTGCCCTTGGGTTTGCAAAAAAAATTGGTGAGATAGACTATTACTTGTTTGTGAAATAACGCAAGGATCTATGTTTTATCAAGTGTAATGCTGTATCGGGGTAGAATGACGATGAATACTAATGGATTCCAGGTGGTTTTGTATAACCTAGTATCCAAAACAAAATATTGTACAGATTCACATCAGATTCTGTCCCGAATGAGGCTCACAATCTAAAGTCCCAAACTCAGAAGCATACAGACGCCAACTGTAGAGGAAGAAATTAACCTACAGTAAGTTTTTGAACATAGCGGAGGGAAATCAAATATAAAGCTTCATGTAACAAGATAAAAAAGCAGCGATAGAAAACAAAAATAAACGATTGTGAGTATAATATTTTATTATTGCTTCACTCCATTCTGGTTTCAAACAAGAATTGAGCTAAATAGTGGCCGAGTGGTCGCCATACGAATCCGAAAAATTTGGGATTTTGTAGAATTTTGGAGAAATTCGAAGCACATTTGATTCGTTATGAATTGATTTGTTCATCTCTAGACTTCACCCTATTTTTGCTCATGTGTCATAAAATTTAATGGTACATTTCAAATATGTTTCTAGGACAAATCAATTTTGTAATCATTTTTGTAGGTGTAAAAGTTTCCTTTTTAATCAAATGCAAAAGAAAAATCTGTAGTTAGTCTCTTATAAATTATTCATGATTTTTTATTACCAAGTGTCCCTTCACACATTTTGCCCTTTCCTTCATATCATATTGATTTTCAGATAAAACTGTCCTCCCTGTTGTCAATCACCCACAATGGCACCTAACCTTCTTTCCTGGAATTACCCAAGTAGCAGGCCATTCCATCTGTACATTTCTTCCTGAGAATATTCATATATATACTCTAAATGCTTGTAGACTGTAAACTCTTGTAGACTTTATAAAGAGTGATCCGAGCCCCACTTACTAAGATTTTACGGCATTAAAATCAGGTTAACATTTTGATCTCGTTCGACGAAAGTGGAGAAGATAATCTTAAATTATTGTGGAGCTGACTATAGCATTTCTAGACTCAATAAAATATTTCTCTCGTTTGCTTTTATGAATATGAAATGGCCAAATAATAAAAAGAAAAAAGCAAATATAATACAAAGAATTGGTACCTTGGCTAAAACCACTCTATCACAATGGCTATAGAGAATGCTAAAAGATTATATTTGACATCAATGGAGCTTTCATGATTTTAAACCCAGAAGATTTAATCTAATCTTTTTCAATCCAATTTTTTAATGCAGCCTAGACATAAAATGTAATCTTGTGCTTTGCATTTGTACATTATATCAAGTAAAATCTGCAAGTGTATAGACTATGTATGTTTAGAGGAAATTTAAAGCATGTTATACAACATTGCAAAAATATTTGAAAAATGAAGAGAAGCAGCTTGTATTGTAATTGATTTGTCTTTACTTTTACCCTGAATGTATGACATTTCTTAAATGTAACTATTAGTGATGAATGAGCACTAAAATGCTCGGGTATTCGTTGCTCGGGTCGAGCAAATTGGAATACTCGGGTGCTCGACCCGAGCAACGAGCTCAATGTAAGTCTATGGGAAACTCGAGCATTTTTCAGGTGGCTCCCCCCGGCAGTCTGCAGAGGGCCTAAAAATTGCCCAAATCAATGGGAACAGTGCTCAAATGACATGGGAACAGCATGGGAAAGACTCCTGGAAGCATTTCTGACTCCCAGGTCACTGCTGTCAACAACGTTGTCAGAGGTATTACGCCACTTTTACGAACTCACAATAAAACATACAAAAACAAATCCAAAATGGATTTTCCTGGGAAATATGTTAAGGAGTATCCTTTCCAGGGTAATGACTTGTATATAAGGCAAAATAAATAACAAAAAACAAAAATACTCCTCCACACCTTGGGCTATGTTCACAGTGCGTTTTTGCACTTTTGCATTGCTTTCAACCAAGACAAATGCATTCACTGGGAAAATGTCATTTTAACATTTTACAACCTTATCTGGCCATGTGGTGTGTGACATATCATCAGACACATGCATACAGTGCTGAAAAGACATGGGAACAGCATGGAGAAGAGCCCTGGAAGCATCTCTGACTGTCAGGTCACTGCCTAAAAGTGTGCCCATCATGATCCTTGGCGCATGCGAAGATGCCTCCCGCCATGCACCTGTCGTTGCAGACTTGCAACAATCACCGTCCATGTCCTTGTCCCAGTGCACCGTTCAGTTGTCCCTACCCCATTCCTGGAATGCAAGCGCAAGTATGTAGCCAGCCACCCACCCACTCACAGGCTGCAATACTATACTGCCAAATTTTTGACAGCTGCGTGCTCTTGAAATGTGGCCTTTTAGGCTCAGGGAGACGGAAGCTGTCCACAATCTTATGGTGGAGGCGACCGGGTATCCATATTCTGTCCCCAGCTGCAACTATTTGTCCCGGTGTCGTCTCCGCCTTCCACAAGCACGGGCCCCACAACATTACCCGTGCCCTCCCCAGTGAACTTATTGGGAAGGACCACCTACCCACAAACACGTGGTCAAGTGAATGTGCTCAGGGATGGTACGGAGCCTGTCTACAGCTTTTTGCTGAGTTGTATTTCACCACAGCCATATTCTTTAGCTTGGTGAAAGGACTTGGGAAACCATATCTACTCCAGCTGTCATTTCTCCCAGGAAGTCCTCTAAAGCTGCTTTCACTTGAAATGTGGCCTTTTAGGCTCGTGGAGGGGGAAGCTTTTCACAACCTCTTGCCTCATGCCTCGTGTCCATACTCGGTCCCCAGCCACCACTATTTCTCCTGGTGTTGTCTGCGCCTTCTACAAGCGTGGGTTCCTGAACATTACTGCTGGTACTTTTCTGTGGGAATCTGCTAGCCTCCTACCAGCCAGGAATATTTCCAGTAAACTATGGTACGAAGCCATGGTATTAGCACTGCCCCCAGTACCAGTAACAAAGCCATCCCCAATTTCCTTCTCAGGAATTTTATTTGGTAGACTGAGTAGCTGCCCAAATACATTAGTTTCTCACAAAGGAGCTGAAGATAGAGAGGTAGTAGGTGCAAGTTTCTCCAGCCTGTTAGATATTGGAGGGTGAACGGCAGCACATTGGATCAGTGGTTAGCACTAAAGCCTTGCAGCGCTGGGATCCTGGGTTCAAATCCCAGCAAGGACAACATCTGCAAGGATTTTGTATGTTCTCCCCATGTTTGTGTGGGTTTTCACCTCAGTAAAAAAAGCTGCCATAGAGTGTCTGGGAAACTTCCCACAAACTTTTCTTTTCTTAGCCAGGACTGCTTCTCGGCAGGTTTGGACGGTCCCACCAAAGAATCCTCTGGTGTGCCCTGACTTCTACATCAGGAGAGTTCATGATAGCGCTAACTTTGCTTCTGCTATGGGGCTCTTGAGCGGGGGAAAAAGGTGAGCCCTCAGAATCAAATCCTCTGGTGGGCCCAATGTTTTTCAATCTGAAACAGCTTCTCAGTGGGAGTTGTATTTCACCACAGCCATATTCTTTAACTCGGTGAAAGGACTGGCATAGAGGGAAATCTTATCTACTCTGGCTGTCATTTCTCCATCACCAGGTTCCACCCATTGTCACACACAACCATGCCTGGCTGTATGTTTAGCGATGAGAGCCACAGATCAATCTGCTGTGTTACAGCTTTCAACAACTCCGCAGCGCTGGGTGGTTTGTCACCTAAGCATTAAGCATGTTATCTTCAGCACAGCCTGTTGCTGCTTGGCCAAGGCTGTGCTGCAGTGCTTTCAGCTTGTGACTGATGTGGTCATTTCGGAGATGGAGGAGGAGGTGCAGGAGCTGAACAATGTGATTACATTGAGGTTACATTGGCGACTCTGTTTTTATACTAAAAAAAGATCCTACTGTTTTTATTTTTTTACGTTATATTTTAAGACAAATGCATTCACCTGGAAATGTCAATTTAACATTTTACAACTTTATCTGGCAATGTGGTGTGTGACACATCATCAGACACATTTATTCAGATTTAATTTATGATGGTGTTACGCACACGCCCGGGCAGACTGGCATGAGCGTGATTAGTGATCCCACTGTACCATGAACCGAGGAGTGCCTGGAGGGGCGTAACTAAGTATCAACCCGATCCGAAGAAGGTCACACGGCGGCTCAGTCGACTCCATGAACCAGGGAGGAACCTGAGAGACCAGGTGCTACTCCAGGTCAGACCCCGGTCACAGCTGTTGACCCACACCGGGGAATGTAGGAACAGGCAAGTTAAACTGTCATATTGACTGGTGGGTACTGGCAGGCACGTCTGGTATGCAGACAGGTGGATATTGACAGGCAGAGCTGGTATGCAGACAAGTGGGCACTGGCAGGCACGGCTGGCATGCAGACAGGTGGGCACAGGGAGGCACGGCTGACATGCAGATAGGCGGGTACTGGCAAGTAGGAACGTAGGCGGGATAGGGACCAGTACAGACTGGGATACAGGAACAGAGCCGCAGGTGCGGTAGACAAGCAGAGTGGAGCAAAACCCACAGATGCGGTGAACAAGCAAAGCAGAGCAAAACCCATAGATGTGGTGAACAAGCAAAGCAGAGAAAAAACGCAGATGCGGTGAACAAGCAAAGCAGAGCAAAAGCCGCAGATGCAATGAACAAGCAAAGCAGAGCAAAACCGCAGATGCGGTGAACTGGCAAAGCAGAGCAAAACCTGCAGATGCGGTGAACAAGCAAAACAGAGCAAAACCGCAGATGTGGTGAACTAGCAAAGCAGAGCAAAACCCGCAGATGCGGTGAACAAGCAAAGCAGAGCAAAACTGCAGATGTGGTGAGCAAGCAAAGCAGAGCAAAACCCACAGATGTAATGAACAAGCAAAGCAGAGCAAAACCGCAGATGCGGTGAACTGACAAAGCAGAGCAAAACCCGCAGATGCGGTGAACAAGCAAAGCAGAGCAAAACCGTAGATGCGGTGAACTAGCAAAGCAGAGCAAAACCCACAGATGTAATGAACAAGCAAAGCAGAGCAAAACCGCAGATGCGGTGAACTGACAAAGCAGAGCAAAACCCGCAGATGCGGTGAACAAGCAAAGCAGAGCAAAACCCGCAGATGCGGTGAACAAGCAAAGCAGAGCAAAACTGCAGATGCGGTGAACACGCAAAGCAGAGCAAAACCGCAGATGCGGTGAGCAAGCAGAGCAAAGCAAAACCCGCAGATGCGGTAGACAGGACAGGGCTCTGTTCACATGGAACAGACTGGAAAACACAAGAAGATAGCTGGAACACAGGAGTTAAATACAGAGGGAGGGAAACAGAATGAGTAGAACCAGATACACACAAGGTACTTACAATGAAGTAGCGAGTGGACACAAGACTCACAAACAGAAGTACAGAGACAACGAGTTTTAGTTAGGTGCAGGTTCAGATACTGCAGGAAAGAGGGAAGATACAGACATAGAGACAAACAAGTAACAGACTAGGACACTGTTCAGACAGGATCTGAACCAGAAACAAGATACAGGAACGAGCCTGGGAACTCAGCCCCCAGGGTGGCAGAAACTGACTAGAAGTCAGAGATACAGGTAGCGTCCCTGGGTACTCAGCCTCCAGGGTGGCAGAACAGACTAGATACAGGACAGGACCTGGCAACTCAGTTGCAAAAGACAAATTGAGTGAAAGTGTTGCTCAGGCACCTCCTACTGGGTGGAGGGGGTTTAAGTATCCAGTGACTCACAGGAATAGGCTGGGGACGCATTAGGACTGTGTACACAGTAGCTGTAAGAAACAAGCAGAAAGCTGCGCAGACGCCCTAAGCAATCAGACAAGAGACATGGACACAGCAGGTACTGGAGCAAAGAGTGCAGCATGGACTGACAGGTAAGATTGCTGTCTTGCATGGTGGGAGGTGGTGCACCATGCAAGCACACCACCAGGGATGTTACAGATGGAGGGACTCTGAAAGTCACAAAGCCTGTTTTTATAGGGCCATCAGGCGGCCCTTACTATTCTTAAAAGGCCAGCGGTTGGCCCTCGCTATTGTTATAGAACCATCGGCCACCTATGCTTTGTTGTTCCCATTATTAACGAGTGGGACTCCTATAGTATTATTGCGTATGCAGTGACTGCAATGGCTGCCAAAAATTCGGATGCAACCCAATACCCCTTTGAAGAGACATAGAGGAGGGTCTCAGTAAATAAAATGTTCCCATTATAAAGGAGCGGGTCTCCTATAGTGGCAATGCCCATGCTGTGACTGCAAGGGCTGCCAAAATATGGGAAAAACCCCACTAACAATTTAAAGACACATAGAGCAGGGCCACAGTAACGAGTATGACATGTTCCTAAGTAGAGGGTTTCTACAGTTATAGGGTAAGCAGTGAGTCCAACGGCTGACCAAATTTAGGAAAAACCCCACTAAGAATTTAAAGAAACAGAGCAGAGCCACAGTAACGACAAATTCCCATTAGAAAGGAGAGGGTCTGCTATACAGTTCTAGGGTATGCAGTGAGTCCAACGGCTGACCAAATTTAGGAAAACCCCCACTAAGAATTTAAAGACACATAGAGCAGGGTCACAGTAATGATAAATTCCCATTAGAAAGGAGAGAGTCTGCTATACAGTTATAGGGTATGCACTGAGTCCAACAGTGGACCAAATTTAGGAAAAACCCCACTAAGAATTTAAAGACACATAGAGCGGGGCCACAGTAACAAGTATGACATGTTCCCATTAGAAAGGAGAGGGTCTGCTATACAGTTATAGAGTATGCAGTGAGTCCAACGGCTGACCAAATTTAGGAAAAACCCCACTAAGAATTTAAAGACACATAGAGCAGAGCCACAGTAACGACAAATTCCCATTAGAAAGGAGAGGGTCTGCTATACAGTTCTAGGGTATGCAGTGAGTCTAACGGCTGACCAAATTTAGGAAAACCCCCACTAAGAATTTAAAGACACATAGAGCAGGGTCACAGTAATGATAAATTCCCATTAGAAAGGAGAGAGTCTGCTATACAGTTATAGGGTATGCACTGAGTCCAACGGTGGACCAAATTTAGGAAAAACCCCACTAAGAATTTAACCCCTTAATAACATCTGACGTACTAATACGCGTCTGTGCCCTGGGACTTAAGAGCCAGACCCGTATTAGTACGTCATCGCGAAAATGGGGTCACTTGTGGGGGAGCTCCGATGTTTGGGCACACAGGGACTCTCCAAATGCAACATGGTATCCGCTAACAAATTGTTGGCTCAAATTGTTAGCGGACATCATGTTGCGTTTGGAGAGCCCCTGTGTGCCCAAACATTGGAGCTCCCCCACAAGTGACCCCATTTTGGAAACTAGACCCCCCAAGGCACCTATCTAGAGGCATAGTGAGCACTTGGAACCCCCAGGTGTTTCACAAATCGATTCATAAATATGAAAAAGTGTTTTTTTTTTCATTTTTACGAATCAATTTGTGAAGCACCTGGGGGCTCCAAGTGCTCACTATGCATCTAGATAGGTGCCTTGGGGTGTCTAGTTTCCAAAATGGGGTCACTTGTGGGGGAGCTCCAATGTTTGGGCACACAGGGACTCTCCAAATGCAACATGGTATCCGCTAACAAATTGTCGGCTCAAATTGTTAGCGGACATCATGTTGCGTTTGGAGAGCCCCTGTGTGCCCAAACATTGGAGCTCCCCCACAAGTGACCCCATTTTGGAAACTAGACCCCCAAGGCACCTATCTAGAGGCATAGTGAGCACTTGGAACCCCCAGGTGTTTCACAAATTGATTCATAAATATGAAAAAGTGTTTTTTTTTTCATTTTTACGAATCAATTTGTGAAGCACCTGGGGGTTCCAAGTGCTCACTATGCATCTAGATAGGTGCCTTGGGGTGTCTAGTTTCTAAAATGGGGTCACTTGTGGGGGAGCTCCAATGTTTGGGCACACAGGGACTCTCCAAATGCAACATGGTATCCGCTAACAAATTGTCGGCTCAAATTGTTAGCGGACATCATGTTGCGTTTGGAGAGCCCCTGTGTGCCCAAACATTGGAGCTCCCCCACAAGTGACCCCATTTTGGAAACTAGACCCCCCAAGGCACCTATCTAGAGGCATAGTGAGCACTTGGAACCCCCAGGTGTTTCACAAATTGATTCATAAATATGAAAAAGTGTTTTTTTTTTCATTTTTACGAATCAATTTGTGAAGCACCTGTGGGTTCCGAGTGCTTACTATGCATCTAGATAGGTGCCTTGGGGGGTCTAGTTTCCAAAATGGGGTCATGTGTGGGGGAGCTCCAAAGTTTGGGCACACAGGGGCTCTCCAAACGCAACTTGGTGTCCGCTAACAATTTGAGCCGATTTTCCATTCAATTTGTTAGCGGATACCATGTTGCATTTGGAGAGTCCCTGTGTGCCCAAACATTGGAGCTCCCCCACAAGTGACCCCATTTTGGAAACTAGACCCCCCAAGGCACCTATCTAGAGGCATAGTGAGCACTTGGAACCCCCAGGTGCTTCACAAATTGATTCATAAAAATGAAAAAGTGTTTTTTTTTCCACTTTTTCATTTTTACGAATCAATTTGTGAAGCACCTGGGGGTTCCGAGTGCTTACTATGCATCTAGATAGGTGCCTTGGGGTTCTAGTTTCCAAAATGGGGTCACTTGTGGGGGAGCTCCAATGTTTGGGCACACAGGGGCTCTCCAAACACAACATGGCGTCCGCTAATTATTCAAGCAAATTTTACAATCAAAAAGTCAAATGGCGCTCCTTCCCTTCCGAGCCCTGCCGTGCGCCCAAACAGTGTTTTTTCCCCACATATTGGGTATCTGCGTGCCCAGGGGAAATTGCACAACAAATTTTGGGGTCCATTTTTTCTTGTTACATCTGTGAAAATAAAAAAAATTGGGTCTAAATTAACATTTTTGTGAAAAAAGTTAAATGTTCATTTTTTTCTTCCACATTCAAAAAATTCCTGTGAAGCACCTGAAGGGTTAATAAAGTTCTTGAATGTGGTTTTGAGCACCTTGCGGGGTGCAGTTTTTAGAATGGTGTCACTTTTGGGAATTTTCTGTCATAAAGACCTCTCAAAGTGACTTCAAATGTGATGTGGTCCCTAAAAAAATGGTTTTGTAAATTTTGTTGGAAAAATGAGAAATCGCTGGTCAATTTTAACCCTTATAGCTCCCTAACAAAAAAAAATTTTGGTTCCAAAATTGTGCTGATGTAAAGTAGACATGTGGGAAATGTTATTTATTAACTCTTTTGTGTCACATATCTCTCTGATTTAAGGGCATAAAAATTCAAATTTTGAAAATTGCAAAATTTTCAAAATTTTCGCCAAATTTCCATTTTTTTCACAAATAAACGCAAGTGATATCGAAGAAATTTTACCACAATCATGAAGTACAATATGTCACGAAAAAACAGTCTCAGAATCAGGGGGATCCGTTGAAGCGTTCCAGAGTAATTACCTCATAAAGTGACAGTGGTCAGAATTGTAAAAATTGGCCTGGTCATTAACGTGCAAACCACCCTCGGGGCTTAAGGGGTTAAAGACACATAGAGCGGGGCCACAGTAACAAGTATGACATGTTCCCATTAGAAAGGAGAGGGTCTGCTATACAGTTATAGAGTATCAAACCTGAAGGTGTGAACTGGAACATAAATTGATGTGCATGCAAAATGTAAATGCATGTTCACACAAGGCCATTAGACAAAGAGAAACAAAAGACAAGAAAAATACCCAAATGGTTAAAAGTAAATGTATAGATCGCACAGTGCAAAAATAATAATAAATAATAAAAGGTATTTAGTTAACATAATTTTGATCAAAATAATGTAAAAGCTGTCCCGCCACGTCACGGCATCCCTTGTGGGACAGTCCTAACTCTAATATTAAAAACCTTACCATTTGTCAAGTGACATACATATGGACAAGGACAGAGAGACTGGATCCCTTGTGCAAGCATAAAACCGAGGCAGGATCAGCGTCCCAGCCCAGACAAAGGGCGGCCACACCCTTTTATATGCACTCAAGCATACTAACTGCAAAGAAAAAACCTGAAGGTGTGAACTGGAACATAAATTGATGTGCATGCAAAATGTAAATGCATGTTCACACAAGGCCATTAGACAAAGAGAAACCAAAGACAAGAAAAATACTCAAATGGTTAAAAGTAAATGTATAGATCGCACAGTGCAAAAATAATAATAAATAATAAAGGGTATTTAGTTAACAATATGTCACGAAAAAACAATCTCAGAATCAGGGGGATCCGTTGAAGCGTTCCAGAGTAATTACCTCATGAATTGAAAGTGGTCAGAATTGTAAAAATTGGCCTGGTCATTAACGTGCAAACCACCTTCGGGGCTTAAGGGGTTAAAGACACATAGAGCGGGGCCACAGTAACAAGTATGACATGTTCCCATTAGAAAGGAGAGGGTCTGCTATACAGTTATAGAGTATGCAGTGAGTCCAACGGCTGACCAAATTTAGGAAAAACCCCACTAAGAATTTAAAGACACATAGAGCAGGGCCATAGTAATGACAAATTCCCATTAGAAAGGAGAGAGTCTGCTATACAGTTATAGGGTATGCACTGAGTCCAATGGTGGACCAAATTTAGGAAAAACCCCACTAAGAATTTAAAGACACATAGAGCAGGGCCACAGTAACAAGTATGACATGTTCCCATTAGAAAGGAGAGGGTCTCCCATTGTGTTGGCCTATGCAGTGAATGCAAGGGCTGCCAAAAATTGGGAGGCACTCCAATGCCCCTTGGAAGAGACTTAGAGGGCCTCATAAAAAACTGTTCCCATTAGAGAGGAGCGGGTCTCCAATACTTGTAATGCCCATGCACTAAGTGTATGGGTTGACAAACATTTACCCCTGGGGGGTATACATGAACATACTGTATAATTTTTTTTTTTATGGGTATCATAAACACCCTTTAAAAAAAGTATGTGAGTGTTGCATCACGGACCACGATCACCCTGGTGATATGGTGGTGGAGGATGAGGATGAGGAGAAGGAGAAGGACAAGAGTAAATAGACAAAATCAGGAAGCATATACCCATGTGTGGATGTGAAGAGGTGCATGGGAATACACACTGGATTGAAATTATATTACTCTGCTATCTTTCAGTGGTGTTGAGAATTGTGGCCCAATCCAGCCCTTGTTTATTTTTATAAGAGTCAGCCTGTCAGCATTTTCAGTTGACAGGCGGATGCACTTATCAGTTATAATTCCACCAGCGGCACTAAAAACCTGCTCTGATAAAACGCTAGCGGCAGGGCAGCCCAGGACCTCCAAGGTGTAGAGAGCCAGTTCATTTCACGTATCCAGCTTGGATACCCAATATTTATAAGGCACAGAGGAATCACGGAGGATGTTGGTACGGTCGGCAAGATACTCTCTCAGCATCTTCCCAAACTTTACACTCCTTGTGAGAGCACCCCGCACCTCAGGGCCTGTGCGATGGGAGGATCTGAGAAAACTGTCCCAGAACTTTGACAGTGTTCCCCAGCCTCTGCTGGATTGCATTTGTGTCTCTCTCGCCTGTACTCCTTGGTTGTCCAACAATCTGTGACCTCTGCCGCCAGCGTTTTCAGATGGGAATTTTTTTAATAGTTCAGCAACAAGGGCCTTCTGGTACTGCCCCATTTTTGTAGACCTGTCCGCCTCAGGAATAAAAAATATAAAGTTCTCCTTGTAGCGTGGGTCTAGAAGTGTCACCAACCAGTAATGACTGTCACCCAAAATTTTGAGAACGCAAGGGTTATGGGAAAGGCAGCGTAACATAAACTCAGCCATTCGTGCCAGACTGCTAACAGGCAAGATTTCTGTGTCTTCAAGAAGAGGATGACTGACCATGCTCTCCTCCTCCTCCTCTCTGTCCTCTGGCCATCCACGCAGAACAGACGGTATGACAGTTGTGCAGGTAATACCGTCTATAGTGCATGAAACTAGCTCCTGTTCTTCCTCCTCCTCCTCTTCCTCTTTGTCACCCAATCCACATTGTGATGAGATGAGGCTGGGCTGTGTGTAATCACCCTGAATGGTTCCTTGCTCCATCTCATTGTGCTCCGCCTGCAATGCATCCTCTTTGATTGTGAACAGAGAGCATTTCAGAAGACAGAGAAGCGGGATGGTGACGCTAATTATGGCATCATCGCCGCTCACCATCTTGGTGGATTCCTCAAAGTTTTGGAGGATGGTACATATGTCTGACATCCATGTCCACTCCTGACGTCTTATGTGTGGAGTCTGAACTGAATACCGACGGCCTTGTTGATGCTGGTACTCAACAACTGCCCTCTTCTGCTTACAAATCTTTCCCAACTTCTGCAGTATAGAGTTCCAATGCGTGGGGACATCAAATACCAGTCTGTGAGCCGGAAGCTGCAAACGCTGCTGAAACACGGCAAGGGTGACGGAAGCTGTGGATGACTTTCTAAAATGGGCACACAGTCGGCATACTTTAACAAGCAGATCCGGCAGCTCCGGGTAGGATTTGAGAAGCTGCTGAACTACAAGATTAAGCACATGGGCCAGGCATCGTACATGTGTGAGCTCACCTCGCCTCAGAGCCACCACCAGGTTCCGGCCATTGTCATACACTACCATGCCTGGCTGTAGGTTCAGCGGTGTGAGCCACATATCTGCCTGCTCTTTCAGAGCTGTCCTCAACTCTTCAGCATTGTGCGGTTTGTCACCTAAGCATATTAGCTTCAGCACAGCCTGTTGCCGTTTGGCCGAGTCAGTGCTGCAGTGCTTCCAGCTTGTGACTGATGTGGTCATTTTGGAGATGGAGGCAGAAGAGGAGGAGGTGTTAGAACCTTGCTGTTAGGTTTTTTTTTCCTTTGCTGGTCACATGACCTTGTTGGCCTATTTAATCCTGCTCCGCCCTTCTGGCTTTGCTGGACTTCATTGTATATCTACTTTCTGGCTAGCCTGTGCTCTGTGTCTAACTCTGTTAGTTTGCTTGGTCTACGGACCTCTATGTTCTATCTATTTTGTTTGTTCGTCTGTCTGCTACTATTTCTGTTAGGAGGTGTCCCATATTCCTCCCAGTCCTTAGTACTTGTAGGGATTCCCTCCTCACATCTATAGGTCTCCGTACAGACTAGATTAGGACTTTAGCAGGTCTGATCGCAGGATCAGGTTCCCTGTTACATCGTAGGGATTCAGCTGAGTCTTATAGTAGGGACAGATCTCCTCTCTTTCCTTAGCTTTGGTAGCAGAACATAACAGTAAGTCCAGCCTGCAAATTCTCTAAGGAAAGATTTTTTTTTTTTTTTTTTTGTTCCATCATGGTGTCGGTTCAGGATTTGGCTAAACACCTGCAGGGACTCTCTCTGGAAGTGGCCGAGCTCCGTCAGCACGTGAGTAACTGTCCTGGAGCATATTTCTTGGAGCCTAAGGTATGTTTGCCGGATTTATTTTTTGGTGAACATCGAGAATTTTTTTCATTTAAAAATGCTTGCTTATTGTATTTTCGTTTGAGACCCAAGTCCTCTGGGGATGAATCCCAGCGCGTAGGGTTCATAATGTCACTTTTGCGCAAAGAGCCTCAGGAGTGGGCCTTTTCTTTGCAACCTAGTGATACATGCTTCAGATCAGTGGATAGTTTTTTTTCTGCTTTAGGACTATTATATGATGATCCTGACCGTGTGGCATCAGCTGAGACTGAGTTGAGACGTTTAAAACAAGGATCAGGTAATGTCGAAAAATATTGTACTCATTTTCGTCGTTGGTCCACTCAAACAGGGTGGAACGATTCTGCTCTGAAAAGTCTATTTCTTGCTGGGCTCAGTGAAAGGGTTAAAGACCTGCTAATTGCTTATCCTACACCTGAGGATTTGCAACAGGCTATGCAATTAGCTATACGGGTGGATAGAAGACTGCGTGCTAGGGTTAATGAGAGCAAATCCTCTGCTATGTCAGTTTCTGGTTATGATAATGTGTGTACTAACAGTGGTGAACCGATGGAGATTGGATCGGTGGCACCTCGCTCTCAAGAAAAAGACCGTCGTTTTTCAGAAGGCTTGTGTTTCTATTGCGGAAAATCTGGTCATTTGATTAAAGGCTGTGAGCTTCGTATGAAGAAAGAAAAAAAAATGGTCAGTCACGCCCGTATTGCCTGTTTAAATTCCAAGGGTATATTTTTAGCTGCTTCCACGATTGCTCAGGAAAAATTAATGGAATTTCGGGTGTTTGTTGATTGCGGGTCTACACTGAATGTAATTGATGGGGGATTCGTGGAAAAACTCAATTTAAAACCTGAACCTTTATCATCCTCCATTGCTGTGGTTTCTGTGGATGGCTCCCCTTTGAAGAATATTACTCTCAAGGTCAGTGAATTTCCTCTCACTATTAATGGTGTTCACCATGAGAAATTGGATTTGGTAGTGTTGAATAACTTGCCTTCTCCAGTAATATTGGGTTTGCCCTGGTTAAAATTTCACAATCCTGTACTGGATTGGTCTACCAGTGAAATTAAATCCTGGAGCCATAAATGTTATGACAAGTGTTGTAACGGGCGTATTGCAGCTTTGGATAGGGGAGAATTGCCTGTTCCTATTCAGGATTTTTGGAGAGTTTTTTCTGAGAAGGAATCGCAGGTTTTGCCTCCCCATAGAGACTATGATTGTTCTATTGAATTTGTCCCTGGAGCGACTCTTCCTAAAAGTCGTTTATTTAACCTTACCATTCCTGAGAGGAAGGCTTTGGAGGAATACATACAGACAAGTTTGGCCGCCGGTCACATTAGGCCCTCTAAGTCTCCTGTGGCGGTTGGATTTTTTTTTGTAAAAAAAAAGGACGGCGGTTTACGTCCTTGTCTGGATTTTCGTGAGATTAACAAAATTACGGTACGCAATCCTTACCCACTGCCATTGATTCCTGATCTGTTTAACCAGTTATTGGGGGCCAAGTGGTTCTCTAAAATTGACCTTAAGGGGGCATACAATCTGTTGCGCATGAAGGAGGGTGATGAATGGAAGACTGCTTTTAACACTCCTGTGGGTCATTTTGAGAATCTGGTTATGCCTTTTGGTCTTACTAATGCTCCTGCATTTTTTCAGAATCTGATTAATGACATCCTTAGACCTTTGATCGGTAAAAATGTGGTTGTGTATTTGGATGACATTTTGATTTATTCGCCAGATCTGGAGTCTCATTGGCGGAGCGTGCGTGAGGTATTACAGTTATTAATGGACAATTCGCTTTTTGCTAAGCTGGAGAAATGTGAGTTCGCTGTACAGAGAATTAGTTTTTTGGGCTACATTATCTCCAGCAAAGGTTTTGAGATGGATCCGGTTAAGGTTCAGGCTGTGCAGGAATGGCCTAGGCCTATTGGTTTGAAATCGATACAGAGGTTTTTGGGTTTCGCCAATTACTACAGAAAATTCATAAAAAATTTTTCTAGTATTGTCAAACCTCTGACTGATCTCACCAGGAAAGGTGCTGATGCGGTTCAGTGGTCTTCTGAGGCCATTGAAGCTTTTGTGTATCTCAAGGAGAGGTTCACCTCTGCTCCCATCCTTATGCAGCCTGATGTTACTAGGCCGTTTTTGGTTGAGGTTGATGCTTCCTCTGTGGGGGTTGGCGCAGTATTGTCTCAGGATAACGGGGATGGATTACATCCCTGTGCCTTTTTTTCAAAAACATTTTCGGAGACTGAACTGAATTACGATATTGGTAATCGGGAATTATTGGCTATTAAACTCGCATTTGAACACTGGCGCCACTTCTTGGAAGGTGCGGAATTTCCCGTTCAGGTTCTTACGGATCATAAAAATCTGATATATCTTGATGCTGCCAAGCGCCTGAATGTGTTATGTTCTGCTACCAGAGCTAAGGAAAGAGAGGAGATCTGTCCCTACGATAGAACTCAGCTGAATCCCTACGATGTAACAGGGAACCTGATCCTGCGATCAGACCTGCTAAAGTCCTAAGCTAGTCTGTACGAAGACCTATAGATGTGGGGGAGGAATCCCTACAAGTACTAAGGACTGGGAGGAATATGGGACACCTCCTAACTGAAATAGTAGCAGACAGACGAACAAACAAAATATAAAGAACATAGAGGTCAGTAAACCAAGCAAACTAACAGAGCAAGACACAGAGCACAGGCTAGCTAGAAAGTAGATATACAATGAAGTCCAGCAAAGCCAGAAGGGCGGAGCAGGATTAAATAGGCCAACAAGGTCATGTGACCAGCAAAGGAAAAAACCTAACAGCAAGGTTCTAACAGTACCCCCCCTTCTAAGAGGATCCTCCGGATCCCCTAGGACCAGGCTTATCAGGAAATCTCCTGTGAAACGCTCTGATAAGTCTGGACGCGGAAACATCATCTGACCTCACCCAAGAGTTATCCTCGGGTCCGAAACCTTTCCAGGCCACAAGATACTGCAAACTACCTCTATACCGTCTAGAGTCAAGGATGCGAGAAATTTCATATTCCCCGTCCTCCACCACCGGAGGAACAGAGGCAGAGGCGTCACCATCCGACACAACAGCTTTTTTTAACAGAGAGACATGAAAGACCGGATTAATTCTCCAGGAGGTAGGAACCTCCAACCTAACAGCAGATTGGTTGACAACCTGAAGCACCTTAAAGGGCCCTACAAACTTGGGACCCAATTTCTTAGAAGGAATCCTCAACCGCAGATTCCTAGAGGACAACCAAACCATGTCACCAACAGCGAACAAAACCTCCTGTCGTTTCCTATCAAAGTAGTCTTTAGATTTTCTGTTGGCCTCCTGAAGATTACCACGCACATCCGTCCAAACTCTTTCCAAATCACCGGAAAAATTCTCCTCCTCAGGCACGGCAGATCCCAACTTGGAGAACGACCCAAACGACGGATGTCTCCCAGAACAACAAAAAAAAGGCGAACAACCAGCAGAAGAAGATGTATGATTGTTCAGAGCAAATTCGGCAAGTGGCAGAAACTCAGACCACCCCTCTTGATTGTCTGCCACAAAACAACGCAAGAACTGCTCAACATCCTGGTTTTTCCTTTCAGTCTGGCCATTAGATTCAGGATGATATCCGGACGAAAACGACAAATGAATTCCCAACCTGTCACAAAAGGCACGCCAAAAACGAGCCACGAACTGAGGACCCCTATCAGAAACAATGTCAGTAGGAACGCCATGAAGTCTGACAATTTCCTTGACAAAGGCCTTAGCGAGAGTTTTAGCGCAGGGCAGTTTGATGAAGGGAACCAAGTGACACATCTTACTAAAACGGTCCACGACCACCCAGATGACAGTAAAACCCTCAGAGGGGGGAAGGTCAGTTATAAAGTCCATAGCCAAATGTGTCCAAGGAGCACTGGGGACCTCCAAAGGACAAAGCAACCCCGCAGCAGGAGTATGTGAGGACTTAGATCTAGCACATACAGTACATTGGCGTACCCACTTAATGACTTCCTTCTGCCATCCAGGCCACCAAAAACTGCGACCCACCAGTCTCTTGGTCTCAGAGATTCCGGGATGACCTGCCAACCGAGATTCGTGACACTCAACAAACAAATCTCTCCTAAAGGTCCCAGGCACAAACAACCTCCCATGAGGAGTGTTAGATGGGGCATTCTCCTGAGCTTTAAGAATCTCATCTTCCAAAACGGAGTCTAAAGCAGCTATCACAACACCTTCTTGTAAAATGTTTTCCTCTTTCTCAGCACCGACTATGGGAGAAAAACTGCGAGACAAGGCATCCGCCTTAACATTCTTAGTACCAGGGATGTAAGTAACGGAGAAATTAAACCGCGAGAAAAACAGTGCCCACCTAGCCTGACGGGCATTCAGGCGCTTGGCAGCGTCAAGATATATCAGATTTTTATGATCCGTAAGAACCTGAACGGGAAATTCCGCACCTTCCAAGAAGTGGCGCCAGTGTTCAAATGCGAGTTTAATAGCCAATAATTCCCGATTACCAATATCGTAATTCAATTCAGTCTCCGAAATTTTTTTTGAAAAAAAGGCACAGGGATGTAATCCATCCCCGTTATCCTGAGACAATACTGCGCCAACCCCCACAGAGGAAGCATCAACCTCAACCAAAAACGGCCTAGTAACATCAGGCTGCATAAGGATGGGAGCAGAGGTGAACCTCTCCTTGAGATACACAAAAGCTTCAATGGCCTCAGAAGACCACTGAACCGCATCAGCACCTTTCCTGGTGAGATCAGTCAGAGGTTTGACAATACTAGAAAAATTTTTTATGAATTTTCTATAGTAATTGGCGAAACCCAAAAACCTCTGTATCGATTTCAAACCAATAGGCCTAGGCCATTCCTGCACAGCCTGAACCTTAACCGGATCCATCTCAAAACCTTTGCTGGAGATAATGTAGCCCAAAAAACTAATTCTCTGTACAGCGAACTCACATTTCTCCAGCTTAGCAAAAAGCGAATTGTCCATTAACAACTGTAATACCTCACGCACGCTCCGCCAATGAGACTCCAGATCTGGCGAATAAATCAAAATGTCATCCAAATACACAACCACATTTTTACCGATCAAAGGTCTAAGGATGTCATTAATCAGATTCTGAAAAAATGCAGGAGCATTAGTAAGACCAAAAGGCATAACCAGATTCTCAAAATGACCCACAGGAGTGTTAAAAGCAGTCTTCCATTCATCACCCTCCTTCATGCGCAACAGATTGTATGCCCCCTTAAGGTCAATTTTAGAGAACCACTTGGCCCCCAATAACTGGTTAAACAGATCAGGAATCAATGGCAGTGGGTAAGGATTGCGTACCGTAATTTTGTTAATCTCACGAAAATCCAGACAAGGACGTAAACCGCCGTCCTTTTTTTTTACAAAAAAAAATCCAACCGCCACAGGAGACTTAGAGGGCCTAATGTGACCGGCGGCCAAACTTGTCTGTATGTATTCCTCCAAAGCCTTCCTCTCAGGAATAGTAAGGTTAAATAAACGACTTTTAGGAAGAGTCGCTCCAGGGACAAATTCAATAGAACAATCATAGTCTCTATGGGGAGGCAAAACCTGCGATTCCTTCTCAGAAAAAACTCTCCAAAAATCCTGAATAGGAACAGGTAATTCTCCCCTATCCAAAGCTGCAATACGCCCGTTACAACACTTGTCATAACATTTATGGCTCCAGGATTTAATTTCACTGGTAGACCAATCCAGTACAGGATTGTGACATTTTAACCAAGGCAATCCCAATATTACTGGAGAAGGCAAGTTATTCAACACTACCAAATCCAATTTCTCATGGTGAACACCATTAATAGTGAGAGGAAATTCACAGACCTTGAGAGTAATATTCTTCAAAGGGGAGCCATCCACAGAAACCACAGCAATGGGGGATGATAAAGGTTCAGGTTTTAAATTGAGTTTTTCCACGAATCCCCCATCAATTACATTCAGTGTAGACCCGCAATCAACAAACACCCGAAATTCCATTAATTTTTCCTGAGCAATCGTGGAAGCAGCTAAAAATATACCCTTGGAATTTAAACAGGCAATACGGGCGTGACTGACCATTTTTTTTTCTTTCTTCATACGAAGCTCACAGCCTTTAATCAAATGACCAGATTTTCCGCAATAGAAACACAAGCCTTTCGAAAAACGACGGTCTTTTTCTTGAGAGCGAGGTGCCACCGATCCAATCTCCATCGGTTCACCACTGTTAGTACACACATTATCATAACCAGAAACTGACATAGCAGAGGATTTGCTCTCATTAACCCTAGCACGCAGTCTTCTATCCACCCGTATAGCTAATTGCATAGCCTGTTGCAAATCCTCAGGTGTAGGATAAGCAATTAGCAGGTCTTTAACCCTTTCACTGAGCCCAGCAAGAAATAGACTTTTCAGAGCAGAATCGTTCCACCCTGTTTGAGTGGACCAACGACGAAAATGTGTACAATATTTTTCGACATTACCTGATCCTTGTTTTAAACGTCTCAACTCAGTCTCAGCTGATGCGACACGGTCAGGATCATCATATAATAGTCCTAAAGCAGAAAAAAAACTATCCACTGATCTGAAGCATGTATCACTAGGTTGCAAAGAAAAGGCCCACTCCTGAGGCTCTTTGCGCAAAAGTGACATTATGAACCCTACGCGCTGGGATTCATCCCCAGAGGACTTGGGTCTCAAACGAAAATACAATAAGCAAGCATTTTTAAATGAAAAAAATTCTCGATGTTCACCAAAAAATAAATCCGGCAAACATACCTTAGGCTCCAAGAAATATGCTCCAGGACAGTTACTCACGTGCTGACGGAGCTCGGCCACTTCCAGAGAGAGTCCCTGCAGGCGATGAGCCAAATCCTGAACCGACACCATGATGGAACAGAAAAATCTTTCCTTAGAGAATTTGCTGGCTGGACTTACTGTTATGTTCTGCTACCAGAGCTAAGGAAAGAGAGGAGATCTGTCCCTACGATAGAACTCAGCTGAATCCCTACGATGTAACAGGGAACCTGATCCTGCGATCAGACCTGCTAAAGTCCTAAGCTAGTCTGTACGAAGACCTATAGATGTGGGGGAGGAATCCCTACAAGTACTAAGGACTGGGAGGAATATGGGACACCTCCTAACTGAAATAGTAGCAGACAGACGAACAAACAAAATATAAAGAACATAGAGGTCAGTAAACCAAGCAAACTAACAGAGCAAGACACAGAGCACAGGCTAGCTAGAAAGTAGATATACAATGAAGTCCAGCAAAGCCAGAAGGGCGGAGCAGGATTAAATAGGCCAACAAGGTCATGTGACCAGCAAAGGAAAAAACCTAACAGCAAGGTTCTAACAGAATGCCCGTCAGGCTAGGTGGGCACTGTTTTTCTTGCGGTTTAATTTCTCCGTTACTTACATCCCTGGTACTAAGAATGTTAAGGCGGATGCCTTGTCTCGCAGTTTTTCTCCCATAGTCGGTGCTGAGAAAGAGGAAAACATTTTACAAGAAGGTGTTGTGATAGCTGCTTTAGACTCCGTTTTGGAAGATGAGATTCTTAAAGCACAGGAGAATGCCCCATCTAACACTCCTCATGGGAGGTTGTTTGTGCCTGGGACCTTTAGGAGAGATTTGTTTGTTGAGTGTCACGAATCTCGGTTGGCAGGTCATCCCGGAATCTCTGAGACCAAGAGACTGGTGGGTCGCAGTTTTTGGTGGCCTGGATGGCAGAAGGAAGTCATTAAGTGGGTGCGCCAATGTACTATATGTGCTATATCTAAGTCCTCACATACTCCTGCTGCGGGGTTGCTTTGTCCTTTGGAGGTCCCCAGTGCTCCTTGGACACATTTGGCTATGGACTTTATAACTGACCTTCCCTCCTCTGAGGGTTTTACTGTCATCTGGGTGGTCGTGGACCGTTTTAGCAAGATGTGTCACTTGGTTCCCTTCGTCAAACTGCCCTGCGCTAAAACTCTCGCTAAGGCCTTTGTCAAGGAAATTGTCAGACTTCATGGCGTTCCTACTGACATTGTTTCTGATAGGGGTCCTCAGTTCGTGGCTCGTTTTTGGCGTGCCTTTTGTGACAGGTTGGGAATTCATTTGTCGTTTTCGTCCGGATATCATCCTGAATCTAATGGCCAGACAGAAAGGAAAAACCAGGATGTTGAGCAGTTCTTGTGTTGTTTTGTGGCAGACAATCAAGAGGGGTGGTCTGAGTTTCTGCCACTTGCCGAATTTGCTCTGAACAATCATACATCTTCTTCTGCTGGTTGTTCGCCTTTTTTTTGTTGTTCTGGGAGACATCCGTCGTTTGGGTCGTTCTCCAAGTTGGGATCTGCCGTGCCTGAGGAGGAGAATTTTTCCGGTGATTTGGAAAGAGTTTGGACGGATGTGCGTGGTAATCTTCAGGAGGCCAACAGAAAATCTAAAGACTACTTTGATAGGAAACGACAGGAGGTTTTGTTCGCTGTTGGTGACATGGTTTGGTTGTCCTCTAGGAATCTGCGGTTGAGGATTCCTTCTAAGAAATTGGGTCCCAAGTTTGTAGGGCCCTTTAAGGTGCTTCAGGTTGTCAACCAATCTGCTGTTAGGTTGGAGGTTCCTACCTCCTGGAGAATTAATCCGGTCTTTCATGTCTCTCTGTTAAAAAAAGCTGTTGTGTCGGATGGTGACGCCTCTGCCTCTGTTCCTCCGGTGGTGGAGGACGGGGAATATGAAATTTCTCGCATCCTTGACTCTAGACGGTATAGAGGTAGTTTGCAGTATCTTGTGGCCTGGAAAGGTTTCGGACCCGAGGATAACTCTTGGGTGAGGTCAGATGATGTTTCCGCGTCCAGACTTATCAGAGCGTTTCACAGGAGATTTCCTGATAAGCCTGGTCCTAGGGGATCCGGAGGATCCTCTTAGAAGGGGGGGTACTGTTAGAACCTTGCTGTTAGGTTTTTTTTCCTTTGCTGGTCACATGACCTTGTTGGCCTATTTAATCCTGCTCCGCCCTTCTGGCTTTGCTGGACTTCATTGTATATCTACTTTCTGGCTAGCCTGTGCTCTGTGTCTAACTCTGTTAGTTTGCTTGGTCTACGGACCTCTATGTTCTATCTATTTTGTTTGTTCGTCTGTCTGCTACTATTTCTGTTAGGAGGTGTCCCATATTCCTCCCAGTCCTTAGTACTTGTAGGGATTCCCTCCTCACATCTATAGGTCTCCGTACAGACTAGATTTGGACTTTAGCAGGTCTGATCGCAGGATCAGGTTCCCTGTTACATCGTAGGGATTCAGCTGAGTCTTATAGTAGGGACAGATCTCCTCTCTTTCCTTAGCTTTGGTAGCAGAACATAACAGGAGGAGGTTGAGGAGGATGAGGTGCAGGAGCTGTAGATTGTGGGGGCAACCGCAATCCTTGGCGTCGGAGGACGTGTTCCGTCCCAAGGTCTGACTTGGTCCCGGCTTCCACTATGTTAAACCAGTGTGCCGTCAGCGAGATGTACCGTCCCTGCCCACAAGCACTTATCCACGTGTCCGTGGTTAGGTGGACTTTACCAGTAACTGTGTTGTTGAGGGCACGGCTAATGTTTTGGCACACATGCTTGTATAATGAGGGGACTGCATGCCGGGAGAAATAGTGGCGGCTGATGACCGAGTGCTGAGGGACGGCTGCTGCCATCAGGTTGCGGAATGCTTCCGTCTCCATGAGCATAAAAGGCAACATTTCGAATGCAAGCAGTCGTGAATTGTGGGAATTTAGTAGTGTGGCCTGTGGGGCGTTGGCTGCGCATTTGTGCTTGCGTTCCAAAGACTGGGGTATGGACAACTGAACGCTGCGCTGGGACATGGACGTGGACGTGCTTTCTGATGCTGCTACTTGAGAGTGTGCAACGACAGGTGCAGGGCAGGAGGCATCTTCGCATGCACCATGGACAGGGGATTGGCTTGCATGCACAACAGAGGAAGAAGCAATGCTGCCACCCGCAGACACTGTTCCTGGACCCTGGGGTTCAGCCCACAAAGTCGGGTGCTTTGCTGCTATGTGCCTGATCATGCTGGTGGTGGTCAGGCTGGTCGTTTTGCCACCCCTGCTGATGCTGGCCTGGCAGGTAGTGCAAATGGCCTTTTTGGGGTTATCTGCAGAGTCTTTAAAAAACAACCAGACTCGGGAAGACATAAAAGTTGTACTGGCAACTTCCTTCGTATTGGTGTTACGGGGAACGGTTGCCTGCCTTCTTTCTGTGGCCACCACACTGATTCTTCCAGCCTGTTGTGGTGCTCTGCCTCCCTCCCCCTGTGTGCTGCTGTTCTAGCTCTGCATGTTCTCCTGCGAGGTTTGGTCAGTTACTATATCATCCACCACCGTGTCTTCCACTTCCGCACTCTGGTCTTCCTCCTGACTTTCTGGCAATTGTGTCTCATCAACGTCCACCACTTGTGACACTTTCCCACCATTGCCTTCTTGTGAAAGTGGCTGCTCAAATATTTGGGCATCGCTACATGCGATCTCCTCTTGCCCCGCTTCAAGTGGACCGGGCGAGAGGCCCGAATCTATAAGTGGAAAAGTGAACAGCTCTTCGGAGTGTCAAAGTTTTGTATCAGTTGTCTCAGGGCACTCGGCATGGTGAGAGGAAGGAGGTTCAGGGTGAGGAATATGCGGTCCAGACTCGCAGCTACTGAGACTTAACCGTGTGGAAGACAAGGTGGTGGTGGTGGTGGCTAAGTGACTGGAAACATTATCTGCTATCTAACCAATAACCTTTTCACACTGCTCTCTGTTTATTATTGGTGTTCTGCGATCCCCTATTAATTGGGACAGGAAGGTCAAGCAAGAAGATGTGGGTGTTTGTTATGGCACAATTTCAGCTTGCCCACAGCCTCGGCCCCTGCATGCACCATCATCACCATCACGTCCAGCTCCCCGTCCCTTGCCACGTGCATTGCCCTTTTTAAATGGAGGAAAATGTCTTCCACGCTCACTACAAATGACTGAATTTGGAGCGAACTTATATGTGATCTGTGTGACGGAGAAACCACAGTTTTAAATACCTGGCCTGTAGGTAACTATTTTGAACAGCAAACTGGTGTCAATTGCTTCACTGAAACACTGAAACAAATTTTTAATGGAGGTCAGAAATGGCAGTATTTTCTGAAAATGCATATGTGATCCGTGTGACAGAGAAAACACAGTTTTAAATATATAGCCAGTAGGTAACTATTTTGAACAGCAATCTGGTGTCAATTGCTTCACTGACACACTGAAATTTTTTTTTAATGGAGGTTAGAAATGGCAGTATTTTCTGAAAACGTATTTGTGATCCGTGTGATGGAGAAAACACAGTTTTAAATACCTGGCCTGCCTGTAGGTAACTATTTTGAAAATAAAACAGGTGTCAATTACATCACTGACACACTGAAACAAATTTTTAATGGATGCCAGAAATTGCAGTATTTTCAGCGCAATTATATGTGATCCGTGTGATGGACAAACCACAGTTTTAAATAGCTGGATTTTTAGCGCTGTAATATGGAAAGAACCTGTCTGTATTGTGCAGTGCCAACAAGCAAATGGCGCAGAAAACTGTGTTATCTGGATTGCTTTTTAAGCAAATAATGAGAATTTTAGCAAGGCACAGATATGGCCAAGGTTACAAAAGAATTTCTGCATTACTCAAGGTTCCTAAGAGCACAGTGGCCTCCATAATCCTTAAATGGAAAAAGTTTGGGACCACCAGAAGTCTTCCTAGACCTGGCCGTCCAGCCAAACTGAGCAATCAAGGGAGAAGAGCCTTGGTGAGAGAGGTAAAGAAGAACCCCAAGATCACTTTGGCTGAGCTCCAAGATGCAGTAGGGAGATGGGAGAAAGTTTCACAGGGTCAACTATCACTGCAGCCCTCCACCAGTTGGGCCTTTATGGCAGAGTAGCCCAACGGAAGCCTCTCCTCAGTGCAAGACATATGAAAGCCTGCATAGAGTTTGCTCAAAAACACATGAAGGACTATGAGAAATAAGATTCTCTGGTCTAATGAGACTAAGATAGTACTTTTTGGTGATATTTCTAAGCGGTATGTTTGGAGAAACCAGCCACTGCTCATCACCTGCCCAATACAATCCCAACAGTGAAACATGGTGGTGGCAGCATCATGCAGTGGGGGTGTTTTTAAGCTGCAGGGACAGGACGACTGGTTGCAATTAAAGGAAACATGAATGCGGCCAAGTACAGAGATATCCTGGATGCAAACCTCTTCCAGAGTGCTTTGGACCTCAGACTTGGCCAAAGGTTCACCTTCCAACAACACAATGACCCTGATCATACAGATAATGTTATAATAGGCTACAAGCACTAAGGAAAGACAGGAGATCTGTCCCTACAACAGAACTAAGCTAGATCCCTACGATGTAACGGGGAACCTGATCCTGCGATCAGACCCGCTAAAGTCCTCAGCTAGTCTGAACGAAGACCTATAGATGTGAGGGAGGGATCCCTACAAGAACTAAGGACTGGGAGAAAGATGGACACCTCCTAGCAGAAATTGTAGCAGTAAAAAGACAAACAAACAACATAGAACATAAAGGTCAAAATACCTAGCTAAACTGACTGAGTAAGGTAACAAGCACCTGGCTAGCTTAAGAGTAGAAATTACAATGAAGTCCAGCAAGGCCAGAAGGGCAGAGCAGGATTAAATAGGCAAAAACGGTCATGAGACCAGCATAATAGAAAAAACCTAACCGGAGAGTTCTAACAGTACCCCCTCTTCTATGAGGATCCTCCGGATCCCCTAGGCCCAAGCTTATCAGGAAACCTCCTGTGAAACGCTCTGACAAGTCTGGAAGCAGAAACATCATCTGCCCTCACCCATGAGTTATCCTCGGGACCGAAACCCTTCCAAGCAATGAGATACTGCAAACTCCCTCTATACCGTCTAGAATTAAGGATGTGGGAAATTTCATATTCCCCGTCCTCCACCACCGGAGGAACAGTGGCAGTGGCGTCTCTATCTGATACATAAGCATTTTTCGATAGAGAAACATGAAACACCGGATTAATCTTCCAGGAGGTAGGAACCTCCAACCTAACAGCAGATTGGTTAACTACCTGAAGCACCTTAAAGGGCCCTACAAACTTGGGACCCAATTTTTTAGAAGGAATCCTCAACCGCAGATTCATAGAGGACAACCAAACCATGTCACCAATCGTAAACAAAACCTCTTGACGTTTCCTGTCAAAGTACCTCTTAGATTTTTTGTTAGCCTCCTGAAGATTACCACGCACATCCGTCCAAACTCTTTCCAAATCACCGGAAAAACTCTCCTCCTCAGGCACAGCCAATACCAATTTGGAGAATGACCCAAAAGACAGATGTCTCCCAGAACAACAAAAAAAAGGCGAACACCCAGCAGAAGAGGATATATGGTTGTTAAGAGCAAATTCAGCAAGCGGCAGAAACTCAGACCACCCCTCTTGATTGTCTGCCACAAAACAACGCAAGAACTGCTCAATATCCTGGTTCTTCCTTTCTGTCTGGCCATTAGACTCAGGGTGATATCCAGAAGAAAATGACAAATGAGCTCCCAACCTGTCACAAAAGGCACGCCAAAAACGAGCCACGAACTGAGGTCCCCTATCAGAAACAATGTCAGTAGGAACACCATGGAGTCTGACAATCTCCTTGACAAAGGCCTTAGCGAGTATCTTAGCGCAGGGCAGTTTGATGAAGGGAACCAAGTGACACATCCGTGAAACCCTCAGAGGGGGGAAGGTCAGTAATAAAGTCCATAGCCAGATGTGTCCAAGGTGCACTAGGAACCTCCAGAGGGCAAAGCAACCCCGCAGCAGGAGTATGTGAAGACTTAGATCTAGCACACACAGTACATTGACGCACCCACTTAATGACCTCCTTCTGCCATCCAGGCCACCAAAAACTGCGACCCACAAGTCTCTTGGTCTCAGAAATTCCAGGATGATCTGCCAACCGAGACTCATGACACTCAACAAACAAATCTATCCTAAAGGTCCTAGACACAAACAACCTCCCATGGGGAGTGTTAGATGGGGCATTCTCCTGTGCTTTAAGAATCTCATCTTCCAAAACAGAGTCCAATGCAGCAATCACAACACCTTCTTGTAAAATGCTCTCCTCCTCCTCAGCACCGACCATGGGAGAAAAGCTGCGAGACAAAGCATCAGCTTTAACATTCTTGGTACCCGGGATGTAAGTAACGGAAAAATTAAAACACAAAAAAAAAAGTGCCCACCTAGCCTGACGGGCATTCAAGTGCTTGGCAGCATCAAGATAGATCAGATTTTTATGATCAGTGAAAACCTGAATGGGAAAATCAGCACCTTCCAAGAGATGACGCCAGTGTTCAAATGCGAGTTTAATAGCCAGCAATTCCCGATTACCAATATCGTAATTAAGTTCAGTCTCAGAAAATTTTTTTGAAAAAAAAGGCACAGGGATGTACTCCATCCTTGTTTTCCTGAGACAACACCGCACCGACCCCCACAGAAGAAGCATCAACCTCAACCAAAAACGGCTTAGTCACATCAGGCTGCATAAGAATGGGGGCAGAGCTGAACCTCTCCTTTAGAAACACAAAAGCTTCAATGGCCTCAGTAGTCCACTGAACCGTATTAGAACCTTTCCTGGTGAGATCGGTCAGTGGTTTAACAATAATAGAAATTTTTTTAATGAATTTTCTGTAATAATTGGCGAAACCCAAAAACCTCTGTATCAATTTCAAACCAATAGGCCTAGACCATTCCTGCACAGCTTGAACTTTCACCGGGTCCATCTCAAAGCCCTCGCTGGAGATAATGTAGCCCAAAAAACTAATTCTCTGTACAGCGAACTCACATTTCTCCAGCTTAGCAAAAAGCGAATTGTCAATCAATAACTGCAATACCTCACGTACGCTCCACCAATGAGACTCCAGGTCAAGCGAATAAATCAAAATGTCATCCAAATACACAACCACATTTTTGCCGATCAAAGGTCTAAGGATGTCATTAATAAGATTCTGAAAAAATGCTGGTGCATTGGTAAGACCAAAAGGCATAACCAAATTCTCAAAATGACCCACAGGAGTGTTAAAAGCAGTCTTCCATTCATCACCCTCCTTCATGCGCAACAAATTGTATGCCCCCCGGAGATCAATTTTAGAGAACCACTTGGCCCCCACTAACTGGTTAAACAAATCAGGAATCAATGGTGTACAGTAATTTTATTAATCTCGTGAAAGTCCAAACAAGGACGTAAACCGCCGTCCTTTTTTTTAACAAAAAAAAATCCAACAGCCACAGGTGACTTAAAGGGTCTGATATGACCGGCGGCCAAGCTCGTCTGTATGTATTCCTTCAAAGCCTTTCTCTCAGGAATAGTCAGATTAAATAAACGACTTTTAGGAAGAGTCGCTCCAGGGACAAATTCAATGGTACAATCATAGTCTCTATGGGGAGGCAAAATTTGCGACTCCTCCTCAGAAAAAACTTTCCAAAAATCCTGAATAGGTACAGGTAATTCCCCATTATCCACAGCAGCAATGCGCCCGTTACAACACTTGTCATAACACTTAGGGCTCCAGGACTTAATTTCATTGGTAGACCAATCCAGTACAGGATTGTGCAATTTTAACCAGGGCAACCCCAAAACTACTGGAGAAGGCAAATTATTTAATACCACCAAATCCAAATTTTCTTGGTGAATACCATTAATAGTGAGGGGAAATTCATAAACCTTGTGAGTAACACATTTCAAGGGAGAGCCATCGACAGAAACCACGGCAATAGGGGATGACAAAGGTTTGGGTTTTAAATTCAGTTTTTCCAAGAATCCCCCATCAATCACATTCTGAGTTGAACCGCAATCCACAAATACCCGAAATTCAATTAATTCTTCCTGAGCTGCGGTAGTAGCAGAAAGAAATACACCCTTAGTGTTTAAACAGGCTATGCGGGTGTAACTGACCTTTTTTTTTTCTTTGTTCATACGAAGCACACAGTTCTTAATGAAATGGTCAGATTTGCCGCAATAAAAGCACAAACCTTCAGAAAACCTGCGGTCTTTTTCCTGAGAGCGGGGTGACATCGCACCAATCTCCATCGGCTCTCCAGTGTCAGTACAGACTAGAGATGAGCGTTGTTCGACTCGAACTGTTCACCAATCTCAAATTCGAGCTGTTTTGGGCAGTGTTCGAGCCGTTCGGCGAACACGAACGATTTGAGAAAAATTCGGCTGTTCGAGGTTATGTTCGATATTGTTCGTGCACCAAAATCATAACTGGATTTTTTCTCAGTAATGATGAAAATTAATGTTAATACGCAGTTTGAGTGTACAGCGGGGTGGGGGGAGGGGCAGGGGATGGATCTCTGCAGGAATAATGAAGATCTCCATTTTTTTTCTCTTTCCCGCATTTACAGTGGGGAGGTGCAATCTGTCAGCCTATCAGCAGCGCACACACGGAGCGAAGTGCTTTTTTTCACACAAGCAAGGGCATGTGTCATTGGCAGTGTATGTCACATGTCCTTGCCCTATAAGACCAAGCCATTTTCCCCGTCGCCACCATTTTCTCACTGCTGCAGCTGCGTGTTAGACGGCACCGCTGTTGCTGTGTGCGCTATACCTTGTTAATTTCAAGCCAATTTTCGCACAAATCTACAGATAGCTTGGGAGTAGGGAATAGTTGTGATTGCAGTCCTTTTAAGGACTAGGTTACAGCATTTCCTACGACTTTTATCAGGCAGGTCTGTGCTCTTAAATAGATAGGTTGTGGGAGTAAAGACTAATTGTAATTGGAGTCCTTTTCAGGACTAGGTTACATCATTTCCTATCAGTTTTTGCCAGGCAGGTCTGTGCCAGTGCTTTGCAAGTTTTTTTCACAGCATTTGGCTGAATCTAGCAAAGCTAATCCTTTTTGGCCTATTGCAGAGTGTGTTAGTCAGTGGAGTAGCCTATCTGTGTTGCAAGATATACCACCTGTGTATAGAATACCAATTTTTTTACTGCACCTAGTGAAGTAAAATCTTTTGGGCATAGCATCATTCTATTAGTCCATCTATACTGACCTCCATCAGGTTGCAAATTGAATATAATTTTTTTCTGCATCTAGCTCTGAAAAAATATTTGGCCTTCTAGCAGTGTGTGGGACTTTCTCTATTAGTCCATCTATACTGACCTCCATCAGGTTGCAAACTGAATATATTTTTTTCTGCATCTACCTCTGAAAAAATATTGGGCTTGTAGCTGTGTGTGGGACTTGTTCTATTAATCCATCTATACAGACCTACATCAGGTTGCAAACTGAATATAATTTTTTTCTGCATCTACCTCTGAAAAAATATTTGGACTTCTAGCTGTGTGTGGGACTTGTTCTATTACTCCATCTATACTGACCTCCAACAGGTTGCAAATTGAATATAATTTTTTTCTGCATCTAGCTCTGAAAAAATATTGGGCTTCTAGCTGTGTGTGGGACTTGTTGTATTAGTCCATCTATACTGACCTCCATCAGGTTGCAAACTGAATATATTTTTTTCTGCATCTACCTCTGAAAAAATATTGGGCTTCTAGCTGTGTGTGGGACTTGTTCTATTAATCCATCTATACAGACCTCCATCAGGTTGCAAACTGGATATAATTTTTTTCTGCATCTAGCTCTGAAAAAATATTTGGCCTTCTAGCAGTGTGTGGGACTTTCTCTATTAGTCCATCTATACTGACCTCCATCAGGTTGCAAATTAAAAATAATTTTTATCTGCATCTAGCTCTGAAAAAATATTTGGGCTTCTAGCTGTGTGTGGGACTTGTTCTATTACTCCATCTATACTGACCTCCATCAGGTTGCAAATTGAATATAATTTTTTTCTGCATCTAGCTCTGAAAAATTATTGGGCTTCTAGCTGTGTGTGGGACTTGTTCTATTACTCCATCTATACTGACCTCCATCAGGTTGCAAATTGAATATCATTTTTTTCTGCATCTAGCTCTGAAAAAATATTGGGCTTCTAGCTGTGTGTGGGACTTGTTGTATTAGTCCATCTATACTGACCTCCATCAGGTTGCAAACTGAATATATTTTTTTCTGCATCTACCTCTGAAAAAATATTGGGCTTCTAGCTGTGTGTGGGACTTGTTCTATTAATCCATCTATACAGACCTCCATCAGGTTGCAACATGAATATAATTTTTTTCTGCATCTAGCTCTGAAAAAATATTTGGCCTTCTAGCAGTGTGTGGGACTTTCTCTATTAGTCCATCTATACTGACCTCCATCAGGTTGCAAATTAAAAATAATTTTTATCTGCATCTAGCTCTGAAAAAATATTTGGGCTTCTAGCTGTGTGTGGGACTTGTTCTATTACTCCATCTATACTGACCTCCATCAGGTTGCAAATTGAATATAATTTTTTTCTGCATCTAGCTCTGAAAAAATATTGGGCTTCTAGCTGTGTGTGGGACTTGTTGTATTAGTCCATCTATACTGACCTCCATCAGGTTGCAAACTGAATATATTTTTTTCTGCATCTACCTCTGAAAAAATATTGGGCTTCTAGCTGTGTGTGGGACTTGTTCTATTAATCCATCTATACAGACCTCCATCAGGTTGCAAACTGAATATAATTTTTTTCTGCATCTAGCTCTGAAAAAATATTTGGCCTTCTAGCAGTGTGTGGGACTTTCTCTATTAGTCCATCTATACTGACCTCCATCAGGTTGCAAATTAAAAATAATTTTTATCTGCATCTAGCTCTGAAAAAATATTTGGGCTTCTAGCTGTGTGTGGGACTTGTTCTATTACTCCATCTATACTGACCTTCATCAGGTTGCAAATTGAATATAATTTTTTTCTGCATCTAGCTCTGAAAAATTATTGGGCTTCTAGCTGTGTGTGGGACTTGTTCTATTACTCCATCTATACTGACCTCCATCAGGTTGCAAATTGAATATAATTTTTTTCTGCATCTAGCTCTGAAAAAATATTGGGCTTCTAGCTGTGTGTGGGACTTGTTGTATTAGTCCATCTATACTGACCTCCATCAGGTTGCAAACTGAATATATTTTTTTCTGCATCTACCTCTGAAAAAATATTGGGCTTCTAGCTGTGTGTGGGACTTGTTCTATTAATCCATCTATACAGACCTCCATCAGGTTGCAAACTGAATATAATTTTTTTCTGCATCTAGCTCTGAAAAAATATTTGGCCTTCTAGCAGTGTGTGGGACTTTCTCTATTAGTCCATCTATACTGACCTCCATCAGGTTGCAAATTAAAAATAATTTTTATCTGCATCTAGCTCTGAAAAAATATTTGGGCTTCTAGCTGTGTGTGGGACTTGTTCTATTACTCCATCTATACTGACCTCCATCAGGTTGCAAATTGAATATAATTTTTTTCTGCATCTAGCTCTGAAAAAATATTGGGCTTCTAGCTGTGTGTGGGACTTGTTGTATTAGTCCATCTATACTGACCTCCATCAGGTTGCAAACTGAATATATTTTTTTCTGCATCTACCTCTGAAAAAAGATTGGGCTTCTAGCTGTGTGTGGGACTTGTTCTATTAATCCATCTATACAGACCTCCATCAGGTTGCAAACTGAATATAATTTTTTCTGCATCTAGCTCTGAAAAAATATTTGGCCTTCTAGCAGTGTGTGGGACTTTCTCTATTAGTCCATCTATACTGACCTCCATCAGGTTGCAAATTAAAAATAATTTTTATCTGCATCTAGCTCTGAAAAAATATTTGGGCTTCTAGCTGTGTGTGGGACTTGTTCTATTACTCCATCTATACTGACCTCCATCAGGTTGCAAATTGAATATAATTTTTTTCTGCATCTAGCTCTGAAAAAATATTGGGCTTCTAGCTGTGTGTGGGACTTGTTGTACTACTCCATCTATACTGACCTCCATCAGGTTGCAAACTGAATATATTTTTTTCTGCATCTACCTCTAAAAAAATATTGGTCTTCTAGCTGTGTGTGGGACTTGTTCTATTAATCCATCTATACAGACCTCCATCAGGTTGCAAACTGAATATAATTTTTTTCTGCATCTAGTTCTGAAAAAATATTTGGCCTTCTAGCAATGTGTGGGACTTTCTCTATTAGTCCATCTATACTGACCTCCATCAGGTTGCAAACTGAATATAATTTTTTTCTGCATCTAGCTCTGAAAAAATATTTGGCCTTCTAGCAGTGTGTGGGACTTTCTCTATTAGTCCATCTATACTGACCTCCATCAGGTTGCAAACTGAATATAATTTTTTTCTGCATCTAGCTCTGAAAAAATATTTGGCCTTCTAGCAGTGTGTGGGACTTTCTCTATTAGTCCATCTATACTGACCTCCATCAGGTTGCAAATTAAAAATAATTTTTATCTGCATCTAGCTCTGAAAAAATATTTGGGCTTCTAGCTGTGTGTGGGACTTGTTCTATTACTCCATCTATACTGACCTCCATCAGGTTGCAAATTGAATATAATTTTTTTCAGCATCTAGCTCTGAAAAAATATTGGGCTTCTAGCTGTGTGTGGGACTTGTTGTATTAGTCCATCTATACTGACCTCCATCAGGTTGCAAACTGAATATATTTTTTTCTGCATCTACCTCTGAAAAAATATTGGGCTTCTAGCTGTGTGTGGGACTTGTTGTATTAATCCATCTATACAGACCTCCATCAGGTTGCAAACTGAATATAATTTTTTTCTGCATCTAGCTCCGAAAAAATATTTGGCCTTCTAGCAGTGTGTGGGACTTTCTCTATTAGTCCATCTATACTGACCTCCATCAGGTTGCAAATTAAAAATAATTTTTATCTGCATCTAGCTCTGAAAAAATATTTGGGCTTCTAGCTCTGTGTGGGACTTGTTCTATTACTCCATCTATACTGACCCCCATCAGGTTGCAAATTGAATATAATTTTTTTCTGCATCTAGCTCTGAAAAAATATTGGGCTTCTAGCTGTGTGTGGGACTTGTTGTATTAGTCCATCTATACTGACCTCCATCAGGTTGCAAACTGAATATATTTTTTTCTGCATCTACCTCTGAAAAAATATTTGGCCTTCTAGCAGTGTGTGGGACTTGTTCTATTAGTCCACCTATACTGACCTCCATCAGGTTGCAAATTCAAAATAATTTTTTGTCTGCATCTAGTTCTGAAAAAATATTTGGCCTTCTAGCAGTGTGTGGGACTTTCTCTATTAGTCCATCTATACTGACCTCCATCAGGTTGCAAACTGAATATTTTTTCTTCTGCATCTACCTCTGAAAAAATATTTGGGCTTCTAGCTGTGTGTGGGACTTGTTCTATTAGTCCATCTATACTGACCTCCATCAGGTTGCAAATTGAATATAATTTTTTTCTGCATCTAACCCAGCCAATAGTTTTGGCCTAATACCACAGTTTGGCCACTCAGCTCTGCTCGGTTCCCATCCATTGTTTTTTTGTGCAAACAACTCCAGAGTTGTGAATTAGTTAACCACCAAAATGAGTGGAAAAAGGCCTGCTGCTGGTGGAAAGGGGAATAGGCATGTTGGGAAGGGGAAAAAAGGTTGTGTCCGTGGGGTAGGTGTTAAAGCAACAGTAACATCTGCAGAAGAAAGACCATCTTCCAGCCAAACTAAAATGTCTACTTCTTTTAGCGGACAATGTGATAAGATCCCTTTCTTACGGCCACGCCAATCGCTACAAATTCCAGATGAGGCACAAAAACAGCAGGTGCTTCAACGGATATCAAGTGCTCCTTTAAGTGGGCTCTCCTCCACATCAACTTCAACATCACAAATACTCCAGTCCTCAAAGGTGTCACCCCAATCGCACTTGCTTCCTCACAGCTCCCAAATCTCCAGCTGCCCGTCTGAGTATGAGGTAGAACAGATGGTTGAGTCTGCAGAGCTGTTTACTCATACTATAGCCTGGGAATCAGAGGTCGACTCCAACGCTTCTGTGAATCCAGACGAGGAAATGATCTGCACTGATGCCCAGAATCTTTATGAGTCGGATCCAGGACCAGACGCAGAAGGTTCTGACCATAATGTAGACCCTCATTCCCAAACTGTAACTCCTGTTGGTGGAGACAATGAGGAAGACGATGATGAGACTCAAATACCTGATTGGAGCGACAACTTTAGATTTTTGTCAGGGCAGGAACAGGTTGGCTCTGAGGACGACGGGTGTGATAACGCACAGGGTGATGATGATGAGGTTGGAGATCCCACTTACTGTCAAGCCACAGTCAGCCAAGAGATGAGGTCAGCAGAGGAGGTGGAGGAAGATGCTAGTGACGACGAGGTCAGGTTGCGCCTTCCTGGACAGAGACGTAGTACTGGAAGCACGTCAACAACTGCATCCTCAAACACAACTCTGCCTCTCACCACAAGTCGTGGTGGCGCTTCAGGTCGCATGGGTGCTAAGCCTTGCATAGCCTGGGCATTTTTTCAGATCGATAAAGATGACCCAACTCGTGTTATCTGTAACATTTGTCAGCAAAAGCTAAGTAGAGGCCAAAAAATACATAGTTTGAGTACTTCATGCATGAACCGGCACATGGACATGAAGCATAAGTTGCAGTGGGAAGCTCAGTGTGCTACAATGCGGCCTAGCCGGCCGGGCCAACCACCGTCTGCCATATCTTGTGCATCCGTGGCCTCTTCATCCTCTGTGACTGGGGGGACAGCAGTCACACCTGTTTTGGGGCGCAGACCTGCCACCTCTTTACCCGCAACAGCCAGCGTGATTGGCAGGTCATCATTTTCTTTGGAGGTGGTAACACCAGCTGGTGTTGAGCGCTGTCCGACATCGATAGCACCACCTTTGGATCAAGGCAACCTAACATGTCCGCCTGCATCTTCCTCACAGACCGGCAGTTTGCCGGGGACACCCTTATCAACCCCGTCTAAGCACAATAGCCAGCCCTCGGTCCCTCAGATGTGGACAAGTAAAAGACCATTTCCTCCTAGCCATGAGAAAGCTAAGAGGTTGAATTTCACCATCTGCAAGCTCTTGGCTACAGAAATGCTGCCTTTCCGCCTGGTGGACACAGAGGATTTTCGAGACCTTATGTCCGTCGCAGTGCCCCAGTACCAGATGCCCAGTCGGCACTACTTCTCAAAGAAAGGTGTGCCTGCGCTCCACCAGCATGTCGCACACAACATCACCGCTTCTTTGATAAACTCTGTGTGTGACAGGGTGCATTTCACCACAGACACTTGGACGAGTAGGCATGGACAGGGGCGTTACATGTCGCTGACTGGTCACTGGGTAACTATGGTGACAGCAGGACAAGGGGCTGCTGTCCAAGTCTTGCCGTCCCCACGAGTTGTGCGTCAATCCTCTTTATGTCAAAGTTCCTCCACTGCTTCTGCCTCCTCAACCTCCTCTCGGTCTTCCACCTGCACCCAAAGCCTGTCTGGTCATGCCACAAGCTTTCTAACTGCGCAGAAGGGATCCTGCACACCTCCTTACTATGCTGGCAGTAGGGCTCAACGTCATCAGGCGGTTTTTACTCTGAAATGTCTGGGAAATGTGAGTCACACAGCTGAGGAGTTGTGGTCAGCTCTGGAGAACCAATTTCATGAATGGTTGTCTCCACTGGACCTGAAACCAGGGAAGGCCGTGTGCGACAATGCTGCAAACCTGGGTGCGGCCCTTCGCCGGGGCAATGTCACACACGTGCCTTGTATGGCTCACGTGTTGAACCTGGTTGTCCAGCAATTTTTAGCCCACTATCCCAGACTAGATGGCCTTCTGCAGAGGGCACGGTCGCTGTGTGCTCACTTCCGCCGTTCGCATCCCGCAGCTCAGCGACTTACATCTCTAGAGAAGTCGTTGGGCCTGCCACTTCACCGGCTAAAATGCGATGTGCCTACCCGGTGGAATTCAACTCTGCACATGTTGCAGCGACTGTGGCAGCACCGACAAGCCCTGGTGCAATACGTTCTGACGTATAGCCTGGGCCAACGAGATCCAGACGTGGGGCAAATCACGCTGGAGGAGTGGTCTCAGATCAGGGACCTATGCACCCTTCTGCACAGTTTTGAAATGGCGACGAAGATGTTTAGTGCTGACGATGCCATTATCAGCATGACTATTCCAGTGATTTACATGCTGGAGCACATGTTAAACAGAATTCGGAGTCAGGTGGTGGCACAAGAGGAGGTGGAGGAAGTAGAGGAGGAGGAGTTGTATGCGGAAGGGCTAACATCGCAAGGTCCAGACGGTCGGCAGCACCAAGGCGGCAGGCATGTGAGGGTGGGGGAGATGGTTTTACCAGGGCGCATGGTAGCAGCCAAACTAGTGAGGAAGGTGCAGGAGCCCAGGAAGAAGTGGAGGACGAACTGATGGAAGACTCATCAGATGAGGGAGACCTTGATCACATTTCTGTTGTGCGAGTTTGGGGGGAGAGGACAAAGGAAGGAAGCATGATTGTTACCTCGCCACCAACACAACAGGGACTTGGTGCTCCTGGATGCGCAACACACATGAGTGCCTTCTTGCTGCACTACCTGCAACATGACCCTCGAATTGTGAGAATTAGAAATAATCCTGACTACTGGGTTGCCGCACTGTTAGATCCCCGGTACAAAAGTAAATTTGCAGAAATTATTCCTGCCATAGAAAGGGATGCACGCATGCAGGAGTATCAGCAGAGACTGTTGCAGAATCTTACAAGTGCTTTTCCACAAAACACCAGTGGTGCACGTAGTGAATCTCACAGTTCCAACTTGCCAACCGTGGGACCGTCAAGTGTTCAGCACTCAAACCATAACAGAACCACAGTATCTGCTGGTAACATCAATTTTGCGCAATCATTTCACCACTTTTTTAGCCCATCCTTTGCAAGGCCACAGGAGACAAGAAGTCTGACACATAGTCAACGCCTAGAGACGATGGTACAGGAGTATCTCCAAGTAAACATTGAAGCAATGACTGTGTCACTGGACCCTTGCTCTTTTTGGGCTTCCAATCTGGATAAATGGCCGGAGCTAGCCACTTACGCCTTGGAGATCTTGTCATGCCCCGCAGCCAGCGTTCTGTCTGAACGTGTGTTCAGCGCTGCTGGTGGTGTGCTGACAGATAAGCGCACGCGGCTCTCCACTGATAATGTAGACAGACTCACGTTCATAAAGATGAACAAATCATGGATCCGAAACGACTTTTCTACCCCTGTGTCATCCTGGGGAGAGTAAAAGATGGATGATTGGTTAAAATCACCCTACCAACCATTTTAAGCTTTCAAATTACTAATCATGTTTATCTGTATCTTGGCTGGAAAATAATTTGGGCTTTGTAGCAGTGTGCAGCACTGATTCTATTAGGCCATCTATAATAAGCTCCACCAGATTTAAAATTACTAATCATGTTTATCTGTATCTTGGCTGGAAAATAATTTGGGCTTTGTAGCAGTGTGCAGCACTGATCCTATTAGGCCATCTATACTAAGCTCCACCAGATTTAAAATTAATAATAATTTTTAGCTGCATCTAGCCCGGAAAATAATTTTGGGGCTCTGAGATGCGCAAGACACATAAGTGCCTTCTTGCTGCACTACCTGCAACATGACCCTCATATTGTCAGAATTCGAAGTAATCATGACTACTGGGTTGCCACACTCTTAGATCCGCCAAACTTTTCGATCAACCTTTTCATTTTAATAAAGACCAAAAAAATGGTCATTTTTGAAATTATAAGCATTAGCAGGTTATTAGAAACTAAAATCAAACAGTTTTCAACTCAAAACTTTATTCTAGGTGATGTTACATTTTCACATAGGACCCCTTGTTCGAAAGGAGCTTCTGAACTCTCTCGTCCATTCAATTTGGCAGGTTTTGGATGGTTTCTGCTTCAATTGTTTTGCATGAGGGCAGAATACCCTCCCAGAGCTGTTGCTTAGATGTGAACTGCCTCCCGCCATCATAGACACTCCTTTTGATGATGCTCCAGAGGTTCTGAATGGGGTAGAGGTCAGGGGAGCATGGGGGTCACACCATAAGTTTGTCCCCTTTTATGCCCATATCAGCCAGAGATGCAGATGTTTTATGTGCAGCATGAGATGGTGCATTATCATGCAAAAAAATGATCTTGCTGTGAAATACACGGTTCTTCTTCTTGAACCATGGCAGGAAGTGCTGTTTGAGAAAATCCACATACATTATGGAGTTCATCTTTAGCGCCTTCAGGGATCCTAAAGGGGCCGACAATCTCTCTCCCCATGATTCCAGCCCAAAACATTACTCCACCTCCTCCTTGTTGGCGCTGTAGCCGTGTTTGCGTGGGGTGTCCATCAACCAGCCATCCTCCACTACATCCATCTGGACCATCGAGCGCTGCACGGCACTCATCCTTGAACAAAACAGTTTTGAAATCAGTCTTCATGTAATGTTTGGCCCACTGGAGCCGTTTCTGCTTGTGTGAAGTGGATAGAGGAGGTCGACAGGATGGCGTATGCACAGCTGCAAACCTCTGAATGACCCTGCATCTTGTTGTTCGGGGGACGTTGGAGGCACCAGCAGCTTCAAAAACTTGTCTGCTGCTATGACAAGGCTTTTTTGCCGCTGCTCTTTTAACCTGACGTAATTGCTTGTAGGAAAGAGTCCTCAATTTGCCCTTATCAGCACGCACACGTGTGTACTGTGAATCAGCCACATACTTCTTGATTGCCAAGACACTTCATCCTGATCATCGCACAATGTTGATTGTAGTCATGCCTTGACCTAAACACTCCACAATTTGTTGCTTCTCAGCAACCGACACATCCTTTTTCTTTCCCATTTTGGCAGAAAATGTAGGCTGCTTAATAATGTGAGACAGCCTTCTTAAGTAGTCTTGCCTTTCATTGGACACACCTGCCAAACTAATTAGCACAGGTGTCTGCAATTGCTTACAGTGATATAAAGAGCCCTGACACACATCACCATCAATGAGTTTAACTGACAAACAAACAAATTCTTCCCTTATCACTCCTAAACACTTTTTGCATAATAATTTGGAACACAGTGTACATGTGCTTTTCCACAAAACACCAGTGGTTCACGTAGTGAATCTTACAGTTCTAACTTGCCAACCGTGGTCTGTATGGAGTTGTTCAATAAAGGGCCCAAAATTAAGATAACATAGATGGGAGAGGTCTCTATGAATAGGAATTCCTAAGTATTTGATACCCTGTGAGGGCCAGGCAAAGGGAAAGTTGGACTGGATGGAATCCTATATGGATTTGGGGAGGGAGACATCGAGGGCCTCAGACTTCGCTGCATTGATTTTAAAATTTGACCATGTAACAAAGTGATCTATTTCAGCCATAACAGCATGGATGGATATATGTGATTGAGTGATATATACTAGGACATCATCAGCAAATAGAAAGCACTTGTACTCGGTGCCTCCCACCTCAATCCACCTAATATTGGGGTTATGGCGAATTGATGAGAGCAGGTGCTCCGTCACTAGGATGTATAAGAGAGGGGACAGAGAACATCCCTGCCTTGTCCCATTGGTGATTGTGAAAGGTGATGAAAATGTTCTGACGCGCCCCCTGGGCCTTGGGACACCCGGAGCCGGACCCTTTTTGGTGGATGCTGTTGGTTGTAGTCTCCGTGGCGGCGACCCGATTCCGTGGCTCAGGGCGGTCAAACCAGTGGCGGAACTATTTATGTGGTTTTGATGTTTAAATGTCCGACTACGCCTCCCGTGGATTGCGGTCAGAGTGAACCGACGCTCCAGGGCAGACCGCTGAGGCTGGTGTTGTGGGTGCAGCAGAGCATAGCATAACTCCCCACGGGAGGAGTATAGCCTCAGGGCAGTGTATGCGGAGGATGGGGGTGATGGTGCAGGGCAGCAGCAGTAACGACACGGAGTCAGTGATGCAGTCCAGGGCCTTTACTCACAGTTCTTATTATCCAGACCACGTCTGCAGGTAACGGCTGCCCACGTCGTACTGTGCTCACCAGGTGAGGGGCTCAGACAACTCCCACATAACTTTGGAGCGCTTCACAGGACCCCCTTTGTGTGTCCTTTGTCTGGCCTTTCTTACCAACCCTTCTGTCCGGCTGCCTTGGGCCTCCTCTTGGTAAACTTGGCGCCAGTTTCCCTGACCCTATGTGGTGCCTTCCTAGCGGGTGTAGCGAGGGGCTGTGCCACATAAAATGTCACAACCTCCGGTTTCTAGCTGAGGGTCGTTTCCTGCCTCCACTAGTTTCGGGGACCGGTCTCCCCCTTTGGCCTGACCCCTCCACGCAGGTGGATTCGGGCGTGCGGTGGCGACTCGCCCATCCGCACCCCTGGGATCCCTTCATTCCTCGTTCCTGGAGCCTTCTCCGCTCCTCTTCCTTCCTTCTCCCTCTTCCAGGCCTGGGCCTCTGTTACTAGGCCCGCCTCCAGAGCAGAGCTCATGCAGAGCCCCTGCTCCCTGCCACTTCTGCTCAGACTTCTCTGCACTGAACTAAGATGGTGCCCACCTTTTATACTCCCTTCTCAATGCACCCAGGAACTGCTTCCTCCCTGCTCCTGCACTACAGGGTTCCCCTTCCTCAGTGTTCCCTCCCCCCACTCCAGCCAGGGACAGGGACTGTCGTGCCCATCTCAGGGGCATATTGGTCGCCCTGCCCCACGGCAATGTGGTGTAATGCATGCAGGTGTCGGGTCCTGATCCACACTCCATCCTTACCTGAGAGTGAGATATCACTGTAGCAACCGAGCCCTCAGGGTAATACAGTTCCATTTATCTTCAGCCTAGGTGATGTATTGCGATACAGGGCCATGATTTTGGCTATAAAAGGGTCCCCTAGACCCCTACCCCAAGCTTTTTAAGAGAATCATATATGGCGTGCCAGGAGACTCTATGGAATGCTTTCTCAGCATCCAACGAGAGTATCTAATTACAAATTTTTAACTGCATCTAGCCCAGGAAATACTTTGTGCCTAGTAGCAGTGTCTGCTAGTCAGCGGATTATCCCGGCTGTTAAGCAAGCTACACCACCTGTAGTTTTGACACTTAATTTTTTCAAAGGAAATGCTTCGGGACCACGGGATACTCAGTGAAGAGCATCAGGAGGCACCCCAAGGCATAGGGGCTGGGACTGGCAGTAGGATGCCTTGCGGTGGACAGCCGAGCTCGATCCTTATAAAAGCTTTTTAACTGCAGCAGCTTTAGTGGACGCTACTGGAGCTGGAATTACGCGGCTGCTGGCATGAGACTTGCCCTCCAATAGATCCTTGTAAATGGATTTAAAGTGTATTCATTCAAATTAGAGAGACAATTTAAATTAAAAAGCTTAGAGCTGCCTCCACCACAGGGGGGCTCGCTCGACCCACCAGCGGACAGGCACCAGTATTGGGAGAGGGGGGCTGGCCGTCAGGGTTCACCGCGGCTCTGGCACAAACCCGGCGACACGGAGGTGGCACGGGCAGGAGCGGACTGAACGTGTCGGCTTCTCACTTTTTGGATTTTAGAAGGGCATGACATGCCTATATCTGTGTCTCCCCCTCCTTTTACTCCTCCACCTCTTTTCTTTTCGCATGACTATATGTACTTGTCACTTTTCCATGTGTTAGTTGTGTCTTCAGAGCAGTTTGTCAGCTTTTGGACACCTTTGAAGGTGTTTTCTATGTGTTTCTATGTGTTTTTGCTTGCCTGCCATTGGTTTTAACGGTGTTCGAAGGTGTTCGACGAACAGTTCGACGAACAGTTCGGCGAACACACGGGTGTTCGACGAACCGAACCGAACTCGAACACTACGGGGGTGGCTCAACACTAGTACAGACCCTCTCAAGACTCGGAGCTGACATGGCAGAGGATTTACTCTCATTAACCCTTGCACGCAGTCTCCTGTCCACCCGTATAGCTAATTGCATTGCCTCCTGCAAGTCTCCAGGTGTAGGATAAGCAATCAGCAGATCCTTAACCCTTTCACCTAGCCCAGCAAGAAACAAACTTTTCAGAGCTGAATCGTTCCACCCCACCTGAGCAGACCACCGACGGAAGTGAGTACAATAATTTTCCACATTACCTGATCCCTGCCTCAAATGTCTCAATTCCGTCTCAGCTGATGAGACACGATCAGGATCATCATACAACAACCCCAAAGCAGAAAAAAAACTATCCACTGATCTAAAGCACGGATCACTAGGTTGGAGAGAAATGGACCATCCCTGAGGTTCTTTGCACAAAAGTGACATTATGAACCCTATGCGCTGTGATTCATCACCAGAGGATCTGGCTCTCAAACGAAAATACAATAAACAAGCATTTTTAAAGGAAAAAAAATCTTGTTGTTCACCAAAAAATAAATCAGGCAATCGTACCTTTAGCTCCACAAAATGCGCTCCAGAACAGCTACTCACGTGTTACTGGAGCTCGGCCACCTCCAGAGAGAGTCCCTGCAGGCATTGAGCAAAATCCTGAACTGACACCATGATGGAAACTGGAGGTCTTTCCTTAGAGATATTTTTGGGCTGGACTTACAGTTATGATAGGCTACAAGCACTAAGGAAAGACAGGAGATCTGTCCCTACAGCAGAACTAAGCTAGATCCCTACGATGTAACGGGGAACTTGATCCTGCGATCAGACCCGCTAAAGTCCTCAGCTAGTCTGAACGAAGACCTATAGATGTGAGGGAGGGATCCCTACAAGAACTAGGGACTGGGAGAAAGATGGACACCTCCTAGCAGAAATTGTAGCAGTAAAAAGACAAACAAACAACATAGAACATAGAGGTCAAAAGACCTAGCTAAACTGACTGAGTAAGGTAACAAAGCACCTGGCTAGCTTAAGAGTAGAAATTACAATGAAGTCCAGCAAGGCCAGAAGGGCAGAGCAGGATTAAATAGGCAAAAACGGTCATGAGACCAGCATAATAGAAAAAAACTAACAGGAGAGTTCTAACAGATAAAATAACAAAGGAGTGGCTTCAGAACAACTCTGTGACCATTCTTGACTGGCCCAGCCAGAGCCCTGACCTAAACCCAATTGAGCATCTCTGGAGAGACCTGAAAATGGCAGTCCACCAACGTTCACCATCAAACATGACGGAACTGGAGAAGATCTGCAAGGAAGAATGGCAGAGGATCCCCAAATCCAGGTGTGAAAAACTCATCATTCCCAAGAAGACTCATGGCTGTACTAGCTCAAAAGGGTACTTCTACTCAATACTGAGCAAAGGGTCTGAATACTTATGACCATGTGATATTTCAGTTTTTCTTTTTCAATAAATTTGCAAAAATTTCTAGATTTCTATTTTTTTTCAGTCAAGATGGGGTGCAGAGTGTACTTTATTGAGAAAAAAATGAACTTTTTAGAATTTACCAAATGGCTGCAATGAAACAAAGAGTGAAAAAATTAAAGGGGTCTGAATACTTTCCGTACTCACTGTAGCCCCAGATATCAGGGGCCAGGGAAATTTTTTTTATCTTAATCCTAGTTTTTCGCTTAAAGGGAATCTGTCACCACTCCCTCCCTGTGAGCCGTGCTTTGTGCATGCGCCGGGAGGTGAGGGAAAAAAAGCACACGTCACAGGGACCTGTGACGTGTGGGGAGGAGGGGAAATATGGTAAACGTGCACATAGGCAGGGAATTGGTGGAATAATAAGTAGATGGGTGGGGATAGCTTGGCGTCCAGAGGACGCCAAGCCTGTGAAAATCCAATGAGATAAAACTACATTTCTCTGCATTCAAATCTCTACTATGGGCCTTACAGGTAGGTATAGATTTACTTTTCTATACCCTGTATGCCCATAGTAGAGGTCTGATAACTCCAAAGTGGTGACAGATTCCCTTTAAAGAGCAATCCAGAATACACAATTTTTCTGTTTACTGCAGAATAAAGCCAGATCTGTTCCATATTTCAGCGATAAAAATCCAGAAATTTGAACTGAACGTGGAAAATATTGGCCTCCTTTTCATTCTGTTGCAATATGTCGGTGAAGCTATTCACACTAGGTCTCCATGTAGAATAATATTAGTAAATTACAGGGGTGCAATTTAAAGCCGTGGTTCTCTGTCAGACATATCACCTAAAACGCTGTTCAAAAATCATACATTTGTTCCATTTTCATTCCGTTGCAGTGTGTCGATGTAGCTATTCACACTAGGTCTCCGTGTAGAATAATATTAGTAAATTACAGGAGTGCAATTTAAAGTCGTGGTTCTCTGTCAGACATATCACCTAAAACACTGTTCAAAAATCATACATTTCTTCCATTTTAATTCCGCTGCAGTGTGTCGGTGAAGCTATTCACACTACTTCTCTGTGTAGAATAATATTAGTAAATTACAGGCCTGTTATTTAAAATCGTGATTCTCTGTCAGACGTATCACATATAACTGCATTCCAAAATCAGCCATTTCTCGTGAACGTGGAAAATATTGTCCTCCATTTAAAATGGGCAAGGTGCGTGGCAAGGGACGGGGAAGTAGACATGATGGTGATGGTGCATGCAGAGGCCGAGGACGTGGCTGTGGGCAAAGTGAAATTGTGCAATAACAAACACCCACATCTTGTCGCTCGACCTACCTGTCCCAATTACAAGGGGACCGCAGAGCACCACAATTGAACACAGAGCAATGTGAAAAGGTTATTGGTTGGATAGCTGATAATGCTTCCAGTCACTTGGCTACCACCACCTCATAGTAACATAGTAACATAGTTTTTAAAGCCGAATAAAGACTTGCGTCCATCAAGTTCGACATATTAGTTCTGTAATTGCTAAAGTTGATCCAGAGGAGGGCAAAAACCTCAAATGATTTAGTCAATCTTCACCTGAGGAAAAATTCCCTCCCGACTCTGAAACCAGCAGTCAGAATAAATCCCTGTATCAACCTACTATTTTATTTTATTTTTAAGTATATGCTGAAATCTGCCTGGTATCTAGAAATACATCCAGTCCCCGCTTGAACTGGTGTAGTGAATCCGACATTACCGTCTCCTCACTCAGTGAATTCCATATTCTCACTGCTCTTACCGTAAAGAACCCCTTCCTATGCTGGTGCTGAAACCTTTTCTCTTCCAGTCTTAGTGAATGCCCTCTTGTTACCGTAATATGCCTCCTTTTGAACAAATCCCGGGCAAGATCTCTATACTGTCCCCTAACATATTTGTACACATTTATTATGTCCCCCCTCAACCTTCTCTTTTCCAGGCTGAATAGTCCTAGTTTTGCCAACCTCTCTGGGGATTGCAGTCCCTCCATTCCCTTTATTAATTTTGTTGCCCTCCTTTGTACTTTTTCAAGCTCATTTATATCCTTTCTATATATTGGGGCCCATAACTGAGCACAGTATTCCAAGTGTGGTCTGACCAGTGCTTTGTACAGTGGAAGAACAATGTTCTCATCCTTTGCAGCTATACCTCTTCTGATACATCCCATTACCCTGTTTGCCCTTACAGCAGCGGCCTGACTTTGGGCACTCCAATTTAGTTTGCTATCAATCAAGATGCTCAAGTCCTTCTCCATCTCTGAATTTCCCAATGATTTCCCATTCAGTGAGTACTGGTGACTTCCATTTTTCCTTCCCATATGTATGACCTTACATTTCTCCTCATTAAACCTCATTTGCCATTTAATGCTCCACCTACCCAGCTTATCCAAATCCCTCTGTAGGTCTGCACTGTCCTCTTTTGTATTAATTGTTTTGCATAACTTTGTGTCATCTGCAAATATTGATATTTTACTATTTATCCCATTGACTATGTCGTTAATAAAGATATTAAATAACATTGGGCCTAGTACAGACCCCTGTGGTACCCCACTAGTGACGCTTACCCAATCTGTGTATATTCCATTTATAACCACCCTCTGCCTTCTATCCCTTAGTCAGTTAGCTACCCACTTGCAAACATTTTCCCCCAGCCCCATCATTCTCATTTTGTATACCAACCTATTATGTGGCACGCTATCGAACGCTTTTGAGAAGTTGAGATACACGACATCCACTGGTTCCCCCTGATCTACTCGAGAGCTAACCTCCTCGTAGAAGTCAATCAGGTTTGTTTGGCAGGAGCGATTCCTCATGAATCCATGTTGGTTCGGGGTTAAAAGATTATTAGCATCAAGATGCTGCGTAATCGCCTCTTTAATGAAGCTTTCAAAAATTTTGCCCACAACGGACGTCAGACTCACCGGCCGATAGTTTCCGGCGTCACTTTTTGCTCCCTTTTTGAATATTGGCACTACATTCGCCTGTCGCCAATCAAGTGGTACAGACCCAGTCTCAACAGAGTCCTTAAATATAAGATATAACGGTCTGTCTATCACATTACTTAGTTCCCTTAGTACCCGTGGGTGTATGCCATCAGGTCCTGGTGATTTGTTTATTTTAATGTTACTGAGGCGTTTCTGTACCCCAACTTGGGTTAGATTTGTCATACTTAGTGGAGGATTAAGCTTGTCACTTCTCATTTTGCCTGTTAGTTCTATTTCCTTTGTGAAAGTTGTCAAAAAAAAATTATTTAATAGATTAGCTTTATCCTCATCTTTCTCTATGATTTTGCCTTCATCACTTTTTATCGGTCCAATATTATCCGGTTTAATCCTTATACTATTTATATACGTAAAGAACAGTTTGGGATTTGATCTACTTTCCCTAGCAATACGTCTCTCTGTTTCCTCCTTCGCTATTTTTATTTGTTTTTTGCATGTTCTCGTTTTTTCCTTGTAACACTTTAGTGCCTCCTTACTGTTTTCCTGTTTTAACCTCTTGAATGCCTCTTTTTTGCTATTTAACGCCCCTTTTACGTTCTTGTTCAACCATATTGGTTTCCTCTTATTTCTGGCCCTTTTATTCCCATACTGTATATATCTCTCGCACTGAGCATTCAGAATTCTTTTGAAGGTTTCACATTTACTATTCGTATTCCTTTGATTAAGAACTTTGTCCCAGTCAATAAGTTGGAGGTTTTCTATCAGCTGATCAAACTTCGCCCTCCTAAAGTTTAATGTTTTTGTTGTTCCCTTATTGATAACCCTACTGAAGGGCATTTTGAAATCGATAATATTATGATCGCTATTACCTAGGTGCCCCCCTATCTGTACCTCAGTTATTCTATCAGGCCTATTAGTCAATATTAAGTCCAACACGGCCTTCCCTCTCGTTGGTTCCTGCACTAGTTGGGAGAGATAATTATCCTTAATATTTGTCAAGAACCTTTTTCCTTTCTGAGATCTACAGGTTTCTGTTTCCCAGTCAATATCCGGGTAGTTGAAATCCCCCATTACAATCACTTCATTATGTTTTGCTACTTTGTCTATTTGTCCTAATAGCAGATTCTCATTGTCCTCTGTTATATTTGGTGGCTTATAGCAGACCCCCAGTAATATTTTATTATTATTTTTTGCCCCCTCTCTCTCTACCCACATGGACTCGACCCCCTCTTCTCCCTCTCCTATATCTTCCCTTAGTCTGGGCTTTAGACATGACTTTACATATAAGCAGACTCCTCCGCCTTTCCCCTGTTTCCGGTCCCTTCTAAATAAACTATAATCTAATAAATTTACCGCCCAGTCGTAGCTATCGTCTAACCAAGTCTCTGTTATACCTACGATGTCATACCTCTCCTCTGATATAAGCGCCCGCAGCTCATCCGCCTTATTGGTCAGGCTTCTTGCGTTGGTCAGCATGCAAGATAAAACTTTGGGGTTATTTAGCATCCTATTCTTCTCTAACGATCTAACTGTACTATCCCCACCCCCCTCTCCACCCTCATTATATTCACTTCTCCCCTTCCCCCTTGCTTGCCTCACATCCCACCTATTTCCTTGGTTTCCCCCCCATCTCTAGTTTAAATACTCCTCCAACCTATTAGCCATCTTCTTCCCCAGCACCGCTGCACCCTCCCCATTGAGGTGCAGCCCGTCCCTACGGTAGAGCCTGTAGCTGACTGCGAAGTCGGCCCAGTTCTCCATGAACCCAAACCCTTCTGCCTTGCACCAACTCTTTAGCCACTTATTCACCTCCCTAACTTCCCGTTGGCGCTCCTGTGTGGCTCGCGGGATTGGTAGTATTTCTGAGAAAACTACCTTGGAGGTCCTTGCCCTAAGCTTCCTACCTAGGTCCCTGAAATCATTTTTAAGGACCCTCCATCTACCACTCACTTTGTCATTGGTGCCGATGTGGACCATGACCGCTGGGTCTTCGCCAGCCCCACCCAGTAACCTGTCAACCCGATCCGCGATGTGCCGGACTCGAGCGCCAGGGAGGCAGCACACCGTTCGGCGATCCCGGTCTTTGTGACAGATTGCCCTGTCTGTCCCCCTAATAATAGAGTCACCCACTACCAGGACCTGTCTTGCCTGCCCTATACTTCCCCCCTCCCCCTCATTACTGGAGCATACACTCCCCCGGCGGTTAGAGGATCTGTCGTGTTCCAATAATGCCGGTTCTGAACCACCCTTCCTATACTTCTTCCCTCTATCCCTCCTCTGTCTTCCACACGGTCAAGTCTCAGTAGCCGTGAGTCTGGACCGCATATTCCTCACCCAGAACCTCCTTCCTCCCACCATGCCGAGTGCCCAGAGACAACTGATCCCACACTTGGACACTCAGAAGAGATGTTCACTTTTCCATTTGTAGATTCGGGCCTCTCGCCCGGCCAGCTTCAAGCGAGTCAAAAGGAGAACACGTGCAGCGATGCCCAAATATTTGAGCAGCCACGGTCACATAAAGGTGACGGTGGAAAAGTGCAATAACTGTCGCAAGAGGTGGATGATGATGGTGAGACACAATTGCGAGAAAGTCAGGAAGAGGACCAGGGTGCGGAAGGGGAAGATGAGGTGGTGGATGATATAGTAACGGTTCCTCGTAACGCCAGCACGACGGAAGTTGCCAGTTTAACTGTTAGGTCTTCCCGAGTCTGGTTATTTTTTAAAGACTCTGCAGATAACCCCAAAAAAGCCATTCGCACCACCTGCCAGGCGAGCATCAGCAGGGGTAGCAAAACTAGCAGCCTAACCACCATCAGCATGATCAGGCACATGGCAGAAAAGCACTCGACTAAGTGGGCCGAACCCCAGGGTCCAGCAACAGTGTCTGCGGATGACACCACTGCTTGTTCTTCTGCTGTGCTTGCACGCCAATCCCCTGTCCATGGCGCATGCCAAGATGACTCCCGCCCTGCACCTGTCGTTGAACACTCTCAAGTAGCACCATCAGCAAGCACGTCCACGTCCTTGTCCCAGCGCAGTGTTCAGTTGTCCCTACGCCAGTCCTTGGAACGCAAGTGCAAATACGTAGCCAACACCCCAGAGGGCACACTTCTAAATTCACACATTTCACGAATGCTTTCACTCAAACTGTTGCCTTTTAGGCTCGTGAAGACAGAAGCTTTACGCAACCTGTTGGCGGTGTACATCCCTCGGTACTCGGTCCCCAGCAGACACTATTTCTCCCGGAGTGCCATCCCCGCAATACATGAGCATGTGACCCAAAATATTAGACGTGCCCTCAACAATGTAGTTACTGGGAAAGTCCACCTAAACACAGACATGTGGACAAGTGCTTGTGGGCAGGGACGGTACTGCTCTCTGCCGGCACATTGAATTAATATAGTGGAAGCCGGGACCCAGTCGAACCTTGGGATGGAACACGTCCTTCCAATGCTGAGGATTGCGGGCCCTAGGTCAATCAGGGTTGCCCCGACATTCTACAGCTCCTGCACCTCCTCCTCTTCAGTATCCATCTCCGAAATGACCACTTCAGTTGCAAAGCTGGAAGCACTGCAGCACTGCCTCGGCCAAGTGGCAACAGGCTGTGCTGAAGCTAATATGATTAGGTGACAAAGCACACAACGCTGAAGAGTTGTGGACAGCACTGAAAGAGCAGGCAGATCTGAGGCTGACACCGCTAACCTTACAGCCAGGCATGGTCGTATGTGACAATGGCTGGAATCTAGTGGCGGCTCTGAGGAGAGGCGAGCTCACACATGTACCATGCCTGGCACATGTGCTTAACCTCATGGTTCAGCGATTTCTCAAAACCTACCCGGATCTGTCAGATCTGTTATGTTCTGCAACTTAGAACTAAGGAACAGGAGGGAAAAGCTGTCCCTGCACTGAGACTCAGCTTAACCCTACGCTGGGGTGGGTGCCCTATTCCTGATAAATAGCTCCACCGAAACTCCTGCACTGAACTCAAACGAAGACCTGTAGGAAGGGGAAAGGGGTCCCTTAAAGATCTAACGACTGGGAGCAAAAACAGGAAATCTCCTAACAGAAAAGTTAGTTGCAGAAATGAAGATTAAAGGGAACAAAACTGGTGGAACAAGAAGTCCCAGTGTTACGCTCGTGCCCAGACTGACTGGCGTGAGCGTGATTAGTGATCCCACTGTACCATGAATCGGGGAGTGCCTGGAGGGACATAACTAAGTATCAACCCGATCCGACCAAGGTCGCACAGCGGCTTAGTCGACTCCGTGGACCAAGGAGGAACCGAGCAGAGGGACCAGGTGCGACTCCAGGTCAGACCCCGGTCACAGTTGTTGACCCACACTGGGGAATGCAGGAACAGGCAGGTTAGACTGGCATACAGGCAGGTGGGTATTGGCAAGTTCGGCTGGTATGCAGACATGTGGGTACTGGCAAGCACGGCTGGTATGCAGACAGGTGGGCACTGGCAAGCACGGCTGGTATGCAGACAGGGAGGTACTAGCAGGTTGGAGCGCAGGCTGGATAGGGTCCAGTACAGACTGAGAGACAGGTACAGAGCCGCAGATGCGGTAGACAAGCAGAGTAAAGCAAAACCACCGGAGCGGAGGACAAGGCAGAGCAGAGAGGAACTGCTGGTGTGGTAAGCAAGCAGAGCGGAGCGAAAACCGCAGGTGCGGTGGGCAAGGCAGAGCAGAACGGAACCGCCGGAGCGCTGGACAAGGCAGAGCAGAGAGAAACCGCAGGTGCGGTGGACAAGGAAGAGCAGAGCGGAACCACCGGAGAGGTGGGCAAGGCAGAGCAGAGAGAAACCGCAGGTGCGGTGGACAAGGCAGAGCAGAGTGGAACCGCTGGAGCAGTGGGCAAAGCAGAGCAGAGAGAAGTCGCCGGAGCGGTGGGCAAGGCAGAACAGAGAAAAGCCGCCGGAGCAGTGGACAAGTCAGAGCAGAGAGAAACCGCTGGTGCGGTGAGCAAAGCAGAGCAGAGAAAAGCCACCGGAGTGGTGGGTAAGGCAGAGCAGAGGGAAGCCACCGGAGCGGTGGGCAAGTCAGAGCAGAGAGAAACCGCCGGATCGGTGGGTAAGGCAGAGCAGAGGGAAGCCGCCGGAGCGGTGGGCAAGACAGAGTGGAGCGAAACCGCAGGTGCGGTGGACAAGGCAGAGAGGACAGGGCTCTGTTCACATGGAACAGACTGGAAAATACAGGAAGATGGCTAGAACACAGGAGGAAGATACGGAAGAAGGGAAAAGGGACAAGGAGAACCAGATACACACAAGGTACTTCCTATGAAGTAGCGAGTGGACACAAAACTCACAAACAGAAGTACAGAGACAACAAGTTGGAGTTAGGTGCAGGTTCAGATACTGCAGGAAAGGGAAGGTACGGACATAGAGACAAACAGATAACAGGCTAGGATACAGTTCAGACAGGAACTGCTACTGCAATGAGATACAAGAACGAGCCTGGGTATACAGCCCTCAGAGTGGCGGAAACAGACTAGAAGTCACAGGTAACAGGCCTGGGTATACAGCCCCTAGAGTGGCGGGAACAGACTAGAAGACAGAGATAACAGGTCTGGGTATGCAGCCCCCAGAGTGGCGGAAACAGACTAGAAACAGAAAAGGACCTGGCAATTCAGTAGCAAAGACTAACTGAGTGAAGGTGTTGCTCAGGCACCTCCTTCTGGGTGGAGGGGGTTTAAATATCCAGTGACTCACAGAAATAGGCTGGAGACACATTAGGGGTGCGCCCACAGCAGCTATAAGAATCAGGAAGTAACCGGGCCGCCGCCCTAAGCAGTCACTCAAGAGACATGCACACAGCATGAACTGGAGCAAGATTTGCTGGCTGGACTGACAGGTAAGATTGCGGTCTTGCATAGTGGGACATGGTGCACTATGCAAGCACGCCGCCAGGGATGTTACACCCAGGATATCAATTGTCCAAATCAAAAAGAACTTAACAAGGCAAGTAAGCCAGAGCACGAGCGTAACAACACTGATGTCCAGCGGGGAATGGGAGACAAGTGCTGAGTAATAAAAAGTGCAGAGATCACGTGACCAAGAAACCCAGCACCAGAGGAAAAGACTAGAAGCCAGCAAACCACAACAAGATGGCCGATAGTAAAACAAATTAGATTCTAACAGGATCTGATTGTCAAAGTAAGCCGCCTGTGTGCCCATTTTAGAAAGTCAACTACACCTTCCGCCACCCTTGCCGTGCTTCAGCAGCGTTTGCAGCTGAAGCACCGACTGATTTGCGATGTCTCCACGCGTTGGAACTCTACATTGCAGATGTTGGGAAGGATTTGTGAGCAGAAGAGGGCAGTTGTTGACTACCAGCATCAACAAGGTTGTCGGTATTCAGGTCAGACTCCACACATAAAACCTCAGGAGTGGACATGGATGTCAGACATATGTACCATCCTCCAAAACTTTGAGGACTCCACCAAGATGGTGAGCAGCGATGACACCATAATTAGTGTCACCATCCTGCTTCTCTGTCTTCTGAAACGCTCTCTGCTTGCAATTAAAGAGGATGCATTGCAGGCGGAGCACCATGAGATGGAGTAAGGAACCATTTAGGGTGATTATACACAGCCCAGCCTCATCTCATCCCTACGTGGATTGGGTGACAATGAGGAAGAGGAGGAGGAGGAAGAACAGGAGCTAGTTTCCTGCGCTATAGACGGTATTACCTGCACAACTGTCACACCGTCTGTTCATCGTGGATGGCCTGAGGACAGGGAGGAGGAGTATGAGGAGGAGAGCATGGTCAGTCGTCCTCTTGGTGAGAACACGGAAGTCTTACCTCTTTGCAGTCTGGCACACATGGCTAAGTTCATGTTACGCTGCCTTTCCTGTGACCCTCGCTTTGTCCAAATTTTGGGTGACAGTCATTACTGGTGGGTGACACTTGTAGACCCACACTAGAGGGAGAACTTTCTGTCTCTTATTCCCTTGCAGGACGGGCCTAATAAAATGATGCAGTACGAGAAGGCCCTTGTTGTGGAATTATTAAAAAAATTCCCATCTGAAAACGCTGGCGGCAGAGGTCACAGTTCATTGGACAACTAAGAAGTACAGGCGAGAGAGCCACAAATGCAATCCAGCAGAGGCAGAGGAACACTATCAAAGTTCTGGGACAGTTTTCTCAAACCTTCCCATCGCACAGGTCCTGAGGCGTGGGGTACACTCACAAGGAGTGCAAAGTTTCAGAAGATGGTGAGGGAGTACCTTCCCGACCGTACCAACGTCCTCCATAATTCCTCTGCGCCTTATAATTATCGGGTATCCAAGCTGGACACGTGGCATGAACTGGCTCTCTTTGCCTTGGAGGTCCCGGCCTGCCCTGCCGCTAAAAATTTTGTCAGAGCCGGTTATTAGTGCCGCAGGTGGAATTATAACCCATAGGCGCATTCGCCTGTCAACTGAAAATGCTGACATGCTGACTCTTATAAAAATGAACAAGGGCTGGATTGGGCCAGACTTCTCAACACCACCGAATGATAGCAGCGTAACATAAACTCAAATACAGTGTCTTTTTTGGGAAGGCCTAACTCTATTCCCATGCACCTCTGTCTTCACACCCAGACATGGGTATACGTTTCCTGATTTTGTCTATTTGCTCTTGTCCTCCTCCTTCTCCGCATCCTCATCCTCCACCACCATATCACCACAATATGTACCATATCAACATATCTACGTCTCTTGCAAGGGACATTGGAGTTCCTCCAAATTTTTGGCAGCCGTTGCTTCACTGCATAGGCAAACAGTATGCGAGACACACTTCCTAATAATGGGAGCATTTTTTGAAGGAGGTCCTCCGATTTCTACGTCTCTTGTAAGGGACATTGGAGTTCCTCTAAATTTTTGGCAGCCATTGCTTCACTGCATAGACAAACAGTATGCGAGACACACTTCCTAATAATGGGAGCATTTTTTGCAGGAGGCCCTCTGACCTCTACGTCTCTTGCAAGGGGCATTGGAGTTCCTCCAAATTTTTGACAGCCGTTGCAGTCACTGCATACGCAATAACAGTATAGGAGACCCACTCGTTAATAATGGGAACAACAAAGCATAGCTGACTGCTGGCCCTTTATGAATAGTAAGGGCCGCCTGATGGCCCTATAAAAATAGTCTTTTTGACTATCAGAGTCCCTCCATCATAAATGAAACAGGATGTGTCTGATGATGTGTCACACACCACATGACCAGTTAAGGTTGTAAAATGACATTTCCTGGTGAATGCATTTGTCTTGGTTGAAAGCAATGCAAAAGTGCAAAAATGGTGCAAAAATGCTTCAAAAACGCTTCGTGTGAACATAGCCCAGGATGTGGAGGACCATTTTTGCTTTTGGTTATTTATTTTTCCTTATATACAAGTCATTATCCTGGAAAGGATGTTCCTTAACATATTTCCCAGGAAAATCCATTTTGGTTTCGTTTTTGTATGTTTTATTGTGAGTCAGTAAAAGTGGCGTAATACCCCTGATAACGTTGTTGACAGAAGTGACCTGGGAGTCAGAAAGGCTTCCAGGGGTCTTCCCCATGCTGTTCCCATGTCATTTGAGCACTGTTCCCATCGATTTGGGCAAGTTTTAGCAGACTGCCGGGGAAGCCGCCAAAAAAATGCTTGAGTTTCCCGTAGACTTATATTGGGCTCATTACTCGGTCCAAGCACTCGAGCATTCCAATTTGCTCGACTCAAACGAGTACTCGAGCATTTTAATGCTTGCTCATCACTAATAATAAAGCAACCTCATCCTCACCTGTCCGTCCAACGCAGTCCAAATATTGAGGGTCCCACGATGATCCCTTTAACAGAATGGCCATATTGTAAAATGTGATTGCTCTGTTCATTTGCCGGCAATACACTGACACTTAGTGTATTGCCGGCAAATGAGGTCAGCTCATGCGCGGTGCGTATTTTCCCATGCTTACGTCAATGAGTTCAACTCAGTTCAACTAATTGATGTCAGCGCATGGCATGGGAAAATACTCAACGCGCATGCGCTGACCTCATTTGCCGGCAATAGACTGAGAAAGTCCGTGTTAATGTTCGGGGTCAGGTTCGTGTTCGGGTGTTTCCTGTGCTGTCATTTGCGTCACAGGGCAAGAAACACAGGCTCTGATCAGCATTACTGCGGTCAGAGCGCTGTGGCATCATGCTGACAGGTGTCAGCATGATGCCACAGCTGTGACAGTTACCCGCGGTAAAAATATTACCACAAGTCATATGCGCCGGCTGATGGTACTACTACCACCATCAGCCAGTGCCTACTGCCATAGGAAACAGCGAGCGCAGGCACCGCTGGATGGGAGCAGTAGTCTCACACCCGCCGGCCCTTGTGCTCTGCTGAAAGTAAAAAAAAAAAGTTAAAATTAATAAAAAAAATTAAGATAATAATAAAACACATTACACTCACCTACACCTTGTCCCAGATGTTCTCTGCCACTGCAAAAAAATAAAAAAACACCATATACTCAACTTACAGCTAATCCCCAAAGCCCATGATCACCTGTAATAAAGGTAAAATAATAAAGCAAACTCGTCCTCACCTGTCCAATGTAGTCCAAATATCGAGGGTCCCACGATGATCTCATGAATAGAATGGCCACATTGTAAAATGTGATCGCTCTGTTCATTTGCCGGCAATACACGGACACTCAGTGTATTGCCGGCAAATGAGGTCAACGCATGCTCGGTGAGTATTTTCCCACGCTTACGTCAATGAGTTGACTCACCTCACATGCGCTGACCTCATTTTCTGGCAATACACTGAGCATTATTTTACCTTTATTACAGGTGATCATGGGCTTCAGGAATTAGCTGTAAGGTGAGTATATGGTGGTTTTCTATTTTTTGCAGGGGCGAAGAATATCGGAGACAAGGTGTAGATGAGTATAATGTGTTTTATTATTATTTTAATATTTTTTTAATTAATTTAAATTTTTTTTTAACTTTCAGCAGAGCACAGATGCCGTCGGATGGGAGACTACTTCTCCCATCCAGCGGTGCCTGCGCTTGCTGTTTCCTATGGCAGTAGGCGCTGGCTGATGGTTGTAGTAGTACCATCAGCTGGGGCGCCTATGACCCGCGGTAAGCTTTTTACCGCGTGTCACTGTCAGAGCTGTGGCATCATGCTGACACCTGACACATGATGCCATCACGCTATGACCGCGGTAATGCTATTACCACCGATCAGAGCCTGTGTTTCTTGCCCTGTCATGCAAATGACAGCACGGGAAATACCCGAACACAAACCCAACCCCAAACATTAGCATGGACTTTCTGAGGAAAACAGTAGGTACAGTAGGTGTTCGGTACGGTCCCTGAAATTTAGTGTTCGGGTTCGCCGATCACTAATAAGGACATGTGATTGCAACCTAAAACCTATTGTGATGTTGAGAATGAAATCAATAGATAACTGTATGTACACGGCCACATCTCTGTAACATGGAGGATGGCAGCCATGGCCGGGGCTCGCATTATCCACGTCTTGCCTTACTACAGGAAAATTACAGGAAAATTGGAGCCCTGGCTGGGTGTGTGTGCTGGTTTTTCCCTGGTGCTACTCCTCTGCAGACCACATGTTGCCACTTGACATGGTTGGCCTGGACCAAATGAGGTAGATGTGAATGAGGGATACCAGAGTCCAAAAATAAACTTTTTACTGAACATCTTGATGAGAAGTATATACATCAAATAGCTGGTACAAACTTTAAAAATACTTCTTCACAATTCAGAGGCAGGAACTTTATGGTTACTAGTGGGGGTACATTACTTTCATTACATTACATAATTCCAGGAAACTATTATGCAAAGCTCTATCTCCCTTGTGAGGACTGCAATGCTCGAGGTGTGTCACTGTGGCACCTCACAGCTAGTCTCAACGTCCAATTGATTTATGAGGACCTCACTGGTTTAAGTGTGGCAGTACAACTCCACTACTATTCTAAGAGTTTATTCGATGAGGGCAACACGCACCTTGCTTTGATTTCCATAAGAAAACTCATGTCTCAGATTGAATTTCCTTAGAACTTGATTGGGGCTGCTTATCCACAATCCGGACTATCGTGCATTGCAACGTTTCATCAATTTTCTCTGTCGTCCATGACTAGGGAGATTAGCTACAATACCATGAATTGTAAACTTCTTGATTATCTTCTGCATTGTGGACAAATGTGATGTTCTAGGGCTATAGGCCCCCTGCAGGCCCTAGTATTCACTGTGCATGCCCCCAGGCTTAATTGCGGTTAGAAGTCTCAGTCTAGAGTGGACACTGGGCTAAAGATGTGACGCAATGGAGGTGCAGAAGACCAAACAGCGCGCAGGGAGCTGCGGGAGCAACCGGAGATGTGAGTGTACGTTTGTTTTTCATATTAAATTTATTATGTTCGGGGCTCTCAAGATAACTTCTCTACAAATCAAGTCTCCCTGTAGCTTCTGCATGAACAGAGGAATTCAAATTTTACCTGATCCGCTCATCTCTAGTCTTAACATATTGAAAAAAGCCACAAATGCCCTCTCAGCGAGTCTCTATTCTATTCTGGCATGTTGGTACTGAACCAAAAAGTCGAGTCCTGTTTTTAGCTTATTTTCTTACCAGTCTGAGCCCTTTTCAAAATATCTTTATTTGCATTTATTGGCCCCTTCAGTAAGTACATTCAAATTTAATTTTTATCAAAAGGTTCTAAATCCCAGAAACACATTTATATTGTCAACAATCTATGTATTTTGTATTAATGACCTGTAAAAGCAAGTTTGAAAGCTACAGAAAGAAAGTGAGAAAAAATTTATTGATATTTGTCCATTTCCTCTATTTTCTCCCAATGTCCATTACAAAAATATGTACAATATATCTACAAAACATTGTTGTATTCAACAAAACAAAAAATGTGATACAATTACTGAACACAATCAAAATCTTTGCCAAGAAATAATAGAAATAAAGATGAAGCCGTTGTTTTCAGCTGTTGTTTGGCATACTGCGAGTATTGATTGAAATGTCACATTTGTGAGCTCTCCCGTACATCATTGTGTATATGGGACCCGGGACTGTGCTAGATGGTATCTGGTGTGATCTTGTCTGTCTAGTTCATGTAAAAATAACCTGAATTATTAATCATTTAATCAATGGAAGTGCCTAACACCTTTTGTAAAATTTTACAACAGAAGTAACATAGTCTCAAGCGGCAGACTTTTAGTATTTCATTGAAGACCTGTTTTCATAAACAAGTCAGTGGAAATCAATCAATCATCTGCTTTTCTCTCTTCATTACTTCAGTTTTGATAACATCAGTGACGCCTGCTCTGTTTTTCCAGATTCCATAGAAATCAACACAGCTATTAACATAAAAATAGTAATTCAAGAGACCTGACACGGGGATACTGTGACAGACAGGGGCCAGAAGATCGCATCATCTGGTTACCCAAACTTGTGCACTGGTTAGAACTGCTTCACCATCATACTGAACAGTACAGATTTTCTTTGCTCTGGCATTGATAGGGTTAATCAGTTCAGTTGACCTCCGGGAGCTCTCCACCATGGATTGCCTCAGCTGTTCAGTGCTGGTCCCCTCTGGTATATATGCTAGCCAATGGCATTTGGGAATTGCCAGCATAGTTCATGCTGCCTGTTTTGGAGTTGGAGGAGTTGTTCGGTTTTTGAAGTTGGTGTTTGGAGAGTTGTCCTAGAGATTTCTGTGTGGAGTTTGTTTGCGTGTTTCTCCTCATCCTCTCCTATTTGCTATCACCTACCTTACCCTCCCCTGTGTTCTACTCTGTTGTTTGGTGAGGGAATTTTGTATGATTGAAGTTTTCACTTATCCCTGTCTGTCTTCCCTTGTCTGTCTAGTTAGTGTAATGTTATACACTTCTGCCTCACACTTTCCTGGTTGAGGGAAAGAACAGATAAGAATAACTCAGGAGAACAGCAAGGCACGTTACTCCGGTGTCTCCGCCTTCCTGGGTAATTCAGGGGACAGGGATAGACTAGGGCACCCCCTAATGTGAAGGATAGGGGAGAAGCCCCTTACCATGAGAAATCCTGCAACAGTACCATGACAAGACCTGACATGCTGCTATTCGCTGCCTCCATATTGTATTATGTATTCTCCCCACTGATTCATTGCATCTATAAGGGGATATCTCTGTAATGCTGCATCTGATGGAGCAAGTTAAGATTTTCTCCTATGGACTCAAAAGCAAAAGACAAAAAAGCAGTGCTCCATCATGAACGTAAATGTAATGACTCTGAGGGTAGGTTCACATGAATAAAAAATTGGCCAGAGTTTCATGGTGAAAAGTATTACGATTTTTTTCTCACTTGTCCTCCATATACAATCCATTTCTTTACTCAGCAGCTATTAATCATTTACAGGACCAATTACAGTTTCCTATCTTACAGAATTGTAATGCATCCATAAAAATCGAATGCTAGACTGTGGCTCTTTATGGCATCTAATTTTTTTTTACTCACCCATACACTTGAATGACTAAGTCTCATCCAACTTACGGAAGATACTAGTGCATGCTATGATTTTTTTTTTTATTCACACACAGATTCGGTCAGTGAAAAAAAAATCGCTTAGCTGCGCTGCCCCATTGAATAACATTGGTCCAAGGGCTGTCTGTTTTTTCCTTGGACATCACTTGGATCAAAACTATTGCCGAGTGAACAGGCCCTAAGAGTAAGTGGAACTGCTCACCTTAGCTAGATGTTCTTAGAGAAGGCACAACTCTGAGACATTTTAGAATCAGCTGCTCCTCCTTGTGCTGATTATACATAATGACATCCGCAATGAGTAATGAAGGATGTGGAAGAAACACATAGAACCATTGGGAGCTGCTGGAAAAACCACGGTTCATGGGTAGAGGTACGGTTACTTTATTGAGGCTATGCATTTTAGCACCATACACGAGCCTTCTTCAGGCAAATTAATGAAGAGCTACATATACAGTGGGGAAAAAAGTATTCAGTCAGCCACCAATTGTGCAAGTTCCCTCACTTAAAAGGTGAGAGAGGTCTGTAATTGACATCATAGGTAGACCTCAACTATGAGATACAAAGTGAGAAAACAAATCCTGAAGATCACTTTGTCTGATTTGGAAAGAAATTTTTTTCAAAGGAACTGCCCAAGGAGCTCAGAGACAGAATTGTGGCAAGGCACAGATCTGGCCAAGGTTACAAAAGAATTTCTGCATTACTCAAGGTTCTTAAGAGCACAGTGGCCTCCATAATCCTTAAACGGAAGCAGTTTGGGACCACCAGAAGTCTTCCTAGACCTGGCAGTCCAGCCAAACTGAGCAATCGTGGGAGAAGAGCCTAAGGAGAGGTAAAGAAGAACCCCAAGATCACTGTGGCTGAGCTCCAGAGATGCAGTAGGGAGATGGGAAAAATTTCCACAAAGTCAACTATAACTGCAGCCCTCCACCAGTCGGGCCTTTATGGCAGAGTGGTCCAACGGAAGCCTCTTCTCAGTGCAAGACATATGAAAGCCTGCATAGAGTTTGCTCAAAAACACATGAAGGACTCTCAGACTATGAGAATTGTAGCATCGGTGTCTCTGCCCCGTTCTAGGCAGAGACGCCGTCCCTCTCACCTCCCCGCTCCTGGCGCGGCGTCCTCCAGCGCTTCTCTCCCCGCTGCTTCCGGCACGCGCTCCTTCCCCGGCAGTGTGCTTAGGGCGCGCGCGCGCTCCCCCTCTCTTAAAGGGACCGCGCGCCGTCCTAAGGAGTCCCCGGCCAATTGCCGGAGGACCTCCCATATAAAAGGCACCTCCTCCAAAATGGAGGTGCCCGAGCAATGTTGTAGCACTGTTCACTACTCTGCTTCACCCCTCAGGTCCCGTTGCCAGTTACCTGCCAGATACCTGCCAGATTCCTGCCAGTCTGCTGTCTAATTCCTGCCTGATATCCTGCTACCTGCCTGCTAGCCTGAGGTCCGACGGTCTGCCTTCCAACTCCTGTCAGTCTGTCTAAGGACCAGCTTGCCCGATCACCTGGGAGCGCACATCTTCTACCTGCCTGCTTGCCTGAGGTCCGACGGTCTGCCTTCCAACTCCTGTCAGTCTGTCTAAGGACCAGCTTGCCCGCTCACCTGGGAGCGCTCATCTGCTGCCTGTCTGCTAGCCTACCAGGAGGCTCTGCCGTCACGTGCTGTGACCACCCGCCTGTCCAGAGACTCCTGCCCGCTCACCTGGGAGCGCTCATCTGCTACCTGTCTGTTGGTCTTCCTGGAGGCTCCGCCGTCACATGCTGTCACCACCCGTTTATCCAGAGACTCTCGCCTGCTCACCTGGGAGCTCACGTCTATCATCTGCCGCCACAGGTCGTACCAATCCTTTACCCAGAGACTGCCCCGGTCACTTGCCGTGACCTCCTGCCCGTTCATCCAGAGACTGCCCCGGTCACTTGCCGTGACCTCCTGCCCGTTCATCCAGAGACTGCCCCGGTCACTTGCCGTGACCTCCTGCCCGTTCATCCAGAGACTGCCCCAGTCACTTGCTGTGACCTCCTGTCCGTTCATTCAGAGACTGTCCCGGTCACTTGCTGTGACTGCCTGCCCGTCTACCCTGGTCGCCACCCGCTCCCTTACAAGGACCGCCCCCTTGTATAGTAGCTCAGAGGTTCCGCCTCCCAGACCCGTTACAGTTTGCTCGGGCCATGGAACCCGGTGGCACCCAAGCTCCCTCGCTCTCGGACCTGTGTCATGAACTGTCCCGTCAGAGGTCCCAACAGGAGTCCATCCTGGGTCACCTGCGGAATGTCAATTCTCGCCTGGACACTCTGACTGCTCTGCCTGCAACCACCGCCAGTGCCATGACTCGCAATCCGGCAGCTCCACTGCCCACTAATAACATGGTATCCTACCCCGGACCCCGGCTTTCTGCACCTCCTCGGTTCGGAGGCGACTCCGCCCAGGCTCGGGGCTTCATAAATCAGTGCACCCTGCACTTTGAACTCCTGTCTCACCAGTTTAACTCCGACCGGGCCAAAATTGCCTTCATCATGTCCCATCTCACCGGGGAGGCCCTGGCCTGGCTAAATCCTCTATGGGAGAGAGGAGACCCCCTAGTGTCCGACTTGCCTGCCTTTCTCACGGCTTTCCGGAAAGTCTTCGACGAACCCGGACGGAAGACCTCATCCGCATCATCTCTGCTACGCCTCCGTCAGGGAAGTCTCACCGTGGGCCAATATGCCATACGGTTCCGTACCCTTGCCTCGGAGCTGGCCTGGGATAATGACGCTCTGGTTTCCGTCTTCTGGGAGGGTCTGTCCGGCCGTATTAAAGATGATCTTGCCGGTCGGGACATTCCTACCACTCTCGATGACCTAATAACTCTTGCCACCCGGACTGACCTGCGGTTCCAGGAGCGTGCCAAAGAGGTCACCCGTGAGAGGAGGTTTCCACGTCTAGCTCCTACTTTTCAGAAACCCGTCACTCCCTCCGTCTCTCCTCAGGTACACTCTCCTGAGCCTATGCAGGTCGACCAGACCAAGATGGTCGGTTCTCGCCGAGAATCTCGCCGAGCCGAGGGAAGCTGTTTCTATTGTGGCAGTATGAAGCACTTCATCCGTTCCTGCCCGGAAAAGCCGGGAAACGCCAGTGTCTAGCACCACTCGGAGAGGTCGTCCTAGACAAAAGTAAGCCCTCTCCGTCTCTGACCTTACCGGTCTCTATTGCTTGGGGAGAGAACCGTCTCTTTGAACTCGCCCATCTGGATTCTGGAGCTGCTGGAAACCTCATCTCCCAGTCTCTGGTAGAGAGATACCATATTCCCACCAAGTCCCTGGCTAAACCATTGTCAGTCGCCTCCGTGGATGGAAGACTTCTCTCGGAGACCATCCTGCTCGTCACTGAACCCATAACACTGCAGGTGGGAATGCTGCACTCTGAGGAGATCTCATTCCATGTGCTGTCCGGACTTTCTCACTCCCTGTTGCTAGGTCTACCTTGGCTCCAGACACATGAACCCGTATTGAACTGGCGGTCCGGTGAAGTACTCCGATGGGGTCCTGACTGCCATAGGACCTGCCTGGTCCCGGTCCGTCCACTTCGCCCTCAGCCTACTCCAGCTAACTTACCTGGTCTCCCGGCTCCCTACTGGCCCTATGCGGACGTCTTCGGTAAGAAGGAAGCTGAGACGTTGCCACCCCATAGGCCATACGATTGCCCGATCGACCTGGTACCTGGCACCACTCCTCCCCGTGGGCGTATCTACCCGTTGTCTGCAGCCGAGACCCGAGCCATGTCTGAGTACATTGAAGAGAATCTGGCTAGGGGATTTATCCGAAAATCTACCTCCCCGGCTGGAGCCGGATTCTTCTTTGTCAAAAAGAAAGACGGCTCGCTACGTCCCTGTATTGACTACAGAGGACTCAATCTCATCACGGTAAAAAACAAATATCCCCTGCCACTCATCTCCAAATTGTTTGACCGTCTCAAGGGCGCCAGGATCTTCTCCAAGCTGGATCTACGAGGAGCGTATAATCTGGTCCGTATCCGTCAAGGAGACGAGTGGAAGACGGCATTCAATACCCGGGATGGTCACTACGAGTACCTTGTGATGCCCTTCGGTCTCTGTAATGCTCCCGCGGTCTTTCAGGAACTAGTCAACGACATCTTCCGTGACCTCCTGTACTCCTGCGTAGTGGTATACCTGGACGATATCTTGGTCTTCTCTCCGGATCTCCCCACACACCGGAGGGATGTTCGTCAGGTCCTGCTTAGGCTTCGGCAGAACCACCTTTATGCCAAATACGAGAAGTGCCTCTTCGATCAGACCTCTCTTCCGTTCTTGGGCTATGTCATCTCCCAAACAGGTCTGCAAATGGATCCCGAGAAGCTCTCTTCCGTTCTAAAATGGCCTCGTCCTGAAGGTTTGAAGGCGATACAGCGATTCCTGGGCTTCGCTAATTACTATCGTCTTTTCATCCCACACTTCTCGTCTCGGACTGCTCCCATATCTGCACTTACCCGTAAGGGGGCTAACCCCAGGACATCGTCGCCTGAAGCCGAGGAGGCCTTCCTTTCCCTAAAGAAAGCCTTCGCCTCTGCTCCCGTCCTGCACCGTCCGGACTGTAATAAACAATTCTACCTGGAGGTTGATGCCTCCTCCTCCGGAGCCGGAGCGGTGCTCACCCAGAAGGCTTCTACCGGGAGAATGGTAACGTGCGGCTTCTTCTCCAAAATCTTCTCCTCGTCGGAGCGCAACTACTCCATAGGAGACCGTGAATTGCTAGCCATCAAATTGGCACTGGGAGAGTGGCGCTATCTGCTTGAAGGGGCTCTCTACCCGGTAATTATCTACACGGATCACAAAAACCTGGCATATCTCCAAAATGCCCAGAGACTCAATCCTCGCCAGGCCCGGTGGTCGTTGTTTTTTGCCCGCTTCGACTTCATTCTTCATTTCCGTCCGGCGGACAAGAACGTCAAAGCTGATGCCTTGTCCCGGTCCTTCCTGTCCTCCGATCAAGAGGAGGAACCTACGCACATCATTGACTCCTCCAAGGTGATGAATGTGGCCCCCTTGGATCTGACTCGTCTTCCACCCGGTAAGACGTTCGTAGCTGTGCCAGATCGGGAGAGGGTTCTTCGCTGGGGACATTCTTCTAAACTAGCTGGCCAAAAGAAGACCTTCCAACTCATTACCCGGCATTACTGGTGGCCTACCCTGCGTAAGGACGTGGTAGACTTCGTTGCGGCCTGTTCATCCTGTGCCCGTAACAAAGTTCCCCGACATCTACCTGCCGGCCATCTCCTGTCCCTTCCCGTACCTGCTGCTCCTTGGCAACACATCGCTATGGACTTTATCACCGACCTTCCAGTTTCTGCCGGTTGTACTGTCATTTGGGTTGTCGCTGACCGTTTTTCTAAGATGGCCCACTTCATTCCCCTGCCTGGTCTTCCGTCTGCACCCGAGCTGGCTAAAGACTTTATCCGCCACATCTTTCGTCTCCATGGTCTGCCCCTCCACATCGTGTCGGATCGTGGGGTTCAGTTCACCTCTCGCTTCTGGAGAGCCACATGTAAGCTGCTGGACATTACCCTGGATTTCTCCTCCGCTTACCACCCTCAGTCCAATGGTCAAGTGGAGCGGATCAATCAGATCTTGACCAGCTACCTCCGGCACTTCGTTGATGCTCACCACTCGGACTGGGTGGATCTCCTACCATGGGCCGAGTTCTCTTATAACAACCATGAGAGCGAGTCCTCTTCCAAATCCCCGTTCTTTATAGTCGGTGGCCAACATCCCCGGATTCCACTTCCTGTCTCCGTTTCTGTGGACAACCCTGCTGCGGAGTCTCTTGTCAGCGAATTTTCTACTATTTGGGAGAGCACCAGGTCCGCTCTTCTTCTCTCCTCTGAGCGGATGAAGAGATATGCTGATAAGAGACGTCTGGATCCGCCCCAATTCCGTCCGGGAGACAAGGTTTGGCTCTCATCCAAACATGTGCGGCTCAAAGTACCCTCCTACAAGTTGGGTCCTCGATTCATCGGCCCCTTCGAAGTCCTCAGGCAAATTAACCCTGTGGCCTACAAATTAAAACTCCCGGCCACCCTACGGATCCCCAACTCCTTCCACGTATCTCTCCTCAAACCCGTTGTCTTTAACTTTTTTTCCAAAAATCCAGGTGCCCCTCCTGCTCCGGTTTCCGCTGATGACATCTTTGAGGTAGAGAGTATTCTGGCCTCCAAGAGGGTGAGAGGAAAAACCTTTTTTCTGGTAGATTGGAAGGGGTTTGGTCCTGAGGAGAGAACTTGGGAACCCAGGGAGAACATCAACGCCCCGCTTCTCCTTGAGAAATTTCTTTCTGGCAAAAAAAGAGGGGGCCTAAAGGGGGGGGTACTGTAGCATCGGCGTCTCTGCCCCGTTCTAGGCAGAGACGCCGTCCCTCTCACCTCCCCGCTCCTGGCGCGGCGTCCTCCAGCGCTTCTCTCCCCGCTGCTTCCGGCACGCGCTCCTTCCCCGGCAGTGTGCTTAGGGTGCGCGCGCGCTCCCCCTCTCTTAAACTGACCGCGCGCACCGTCCTAAGGAGTCCCCGGCCAATTGCCGGAGGACCTCCCATATAAAAGGCACCTCCTCCAAAATGGAGGTGCCCGAGCAATGTTGTAGCACTGTTCACTACTCTGCTTCAGCCCTCAGGTCCCGTTGCCAGTTACCTGCCAGATACCTGCCAGATTCCTGCCAGTCTGCTGTCTAATTCCTGCCTGATATCCTGCTACCTGCCTGCTAGCCTGAGGTCCGACGGTCTGCCTTCCAACTCCTGTCAGTCTGTCTAAGGACCAGCTTGCCCGCTCACCTGGGAGCGCACATCTTCTACCTGCCTGCTTGCCTGAGGTCCGACGGTCTGCCTTCCAACTCCTGTCAGTCTGTCTAAGGACCAGCTTGCCCACTCACCTGGGAGCGCTCATCTGCTGCCTGTCTGCTAGCCTACCAGGAGGCTCTGCCGTCACGTGCTGTGACCACCCGCCTGTCCAGAGACTCCTGCCCGCTCACCTGGGAGCGCTCATCTGCTACCTGTCTGTTGGTCTTCCTGGAGGCTCTGCCGTCACATGCTGTGACCACCCGTTTATCCAGAGACTCTCGCCTGCTCACCTGGGAGCTCACGTCTATCATCTGCCGCCACAGGTCGTACCAATCCTTTACCCAGAGACTGCCCCGGTCACTTGCCGTGACCTCCTGCCCATTCATCCAGAGACTGCCCCGGTCACTTGCCGTGACCTCCTGCCCGTTCATCCAGAGACTGCCCCGGTCACTTGCCGTGACCTCCTGCCCGTTCATCCAGAGACTGCCCCGGTCACTTGCTGTGACCTCCTGTCCGTTCATTCAGAGACTGTCCCGGTCACCTGCTGTGACTGCCTGCCCGTCTACCCTGGTCGCCACCCGCTCCCTTACAAGGACCGCCCCCTTGTATAGTAGCTCAGAGGTTCCGCCTCCCAGACCCGTTACAAGAATAAGATTCTCTGGTCTGATGAGACGAAGATAGAACTTTTTGGTGATAATTCTAAGCGTCATGTGTGGAGAAAACCAGGCACTGCTCATCACCTGCCCAATACAATCCCAACAGTGAAACATGGTGGTGGCAACATCATGCTATGGAGGTGTTTTTCAGCTGCAGGGACAGGACAACTGGTTGCAATTGAAGGAAACACGAATGCGGCCATGTACAGAGATATCCTGGATGAAAACCTCTTCTAGAGTGCTTTGGACCTTAGACTTGGCCGAAGGTTCACCTTCCAACAAGACAATGACCCTAAGCACACAGCTAACAATAACAAAGGAGTGGCTACAGAACAACTCTGTGACCATTTCTGACTGGCCCAGCCAAGGCCCTGACCTAAACCCAATTGAGCATCTCTGGAGAGAACTAAAAATGGCTGTCCACCAACGTTCACCATCCAACCTGACGGAACTGTAGAGAATCTGCAAGGAAGAATGGCAGAGGATCCCCAAATATAGGTGTGAAAAACTTGTTGCATTATTCCAAAGAAGACTCATGGGTGTACTAGCTCAAAAGGGTGCTTCTACTCAATACTGAGCAAAGGGTCTGAATACTTATGACCATATGATATTTCAGTTTTTCTTTTTTAATAAATTTGCAAAAATGTTTACATTTCAGTTTTTTTTAGTCAAGATGGGGTGCATTGTGTACTTTAATGAGAAAAAAAATTAACTTTTTAGAATTTACCAAATGGCTGCAATAAAACAAAGAGTGAAAAATGTAAAGGGGTCTGAATACTTTCCTTATCGACTGTATATATACAACTCTGGCAAAAATTGAACAGTTTTCTATTGGAAAGCATGAAAAGACTAGTGGAAAGCATGCCAAGACACTTGAAAGATGTGATTAAAAATCATGGTTAGTCCACCAAATTTTGATTTCTGAACTGTTCCCGAGTTAAAACATGAGTAATTTGAGGTCTGAAAGTACTGTTTCTTTTTTAGTATTTTGACGCTTTATCATTTGCTGCAAATAAATGCAAAATGTTTAGCTTTGAATTTCGGAGACATGTTGTCAGTAGTTTATAGACTAAAACAACAGTGTACATTTTACTCAAAAATATACCTATAAAGAGAAAAATCAGAGAAACTGAAAATTTTGCAGAGGTCTCTTAAAAGTTGTCAGAGCTGTATATATATATATATATATATATATATATATATATATATATATATATACACATATATATATATATATATATATACAGTGTATATGTATATATATATATATATATATATATATATATATATATATATACAGTTGAAACCAGAAGTTTACATACACTATATAAAAAGACAGATATGCATGTTTTTCTCAATATCTGACATTATATCAGAATAAACCTTTCCAATTTTAGGTCAATTAGGATTACCATAATTTTTAATATATGCCAAATGCCAGAATAATGAGTGAAAGAGAATGTTTTAAGGCATTTTTATTATTCACTGGAAAGTCAAAAAGTTTACATGCACTAAGATTACTATGCCTTTAAACAATTCTGGACTGCTCATATGATGTCATGTTTAGAAGCTTCTGAGGCAAGATCTGAGTTAATTAGAGACACACCTGTGGATGTATTTTAATGCACACCTGAAACACACTGCTTTTTTGTGTAGCATCATAGGAAAGTCTAAAGAAATCAGCCAAGATATCAGGAAGAGAATTGTGGACTTGCACCAGTCTGTCTCATCCTTGGGTACAATTTCAAGATACTTGAAGATGCCTCGTTCATCTGTACAAACAATTATACGCAAGTACACAAGTACAAAAAGGTGGGAATGTCCAGCCATCATACCACTCAGGAAGGAGACTGGTTCTGTGTCCCAGAGATGAACGTGCTTTGGTCCCACCTGTGCATATCAACCAAAGGAGAAACGCAAAAGACCTTGTGAAGATGATGGCTGTGAAGACCCGGGGTCTTCCTTGGGCATAACGCTACTCAGACAATGCAGAGTGAGGGTAAAACAGCATGGCAATACTTTATTGAACCACAAAGCGGACAATAAACACATGGAACAATCCCAGCAAATACCCAAGATGGTACAACATTACACAGTCTCACCCTTCCTTCTCCGCCCACCTGGCATAAAACAGCTGCGACTCTGGAGACTTCCAGGGCTGACTACCTCAACCAGTGGCACCCCGCTTCTGGCGGGCCCCCACAGAGAGAATGCAGCGGCACGCTTAGGAAGTTAACACCAAGGTACAAGGCCAGGACACCCAAAGGTCCCAACCTGGCCTCTCCAAGAATTTCCATGAAGCCAGATGACCAGCAGGTCCCAATCTGGCTTCTCCGAATGTCTCTGTGGGTTGCAGGTGACCGGTGGGTCCCTCCTGGCAACCCCAAACAACATATCCATGGGCCCAGGTGACTTCTTCATCCCAACCTGGTCTCCCCAAAATGTATGCATGTCTCTCTGATGGTTAATGGAGCAGATCCATAGCTTTCCAGTCAGAGCCATACCCTTAGGCTAGAATCATATAGAATTCAAATCTGTGTCTCTTTGGGTAATGCCATGCAGTCCATCTGCTGTCCTGAAGGATGTCTCTCATTCTCCTTGTAAAGTCTTTCTGATGCTCCTTGATTATCTGTCCCAAGTCTCTCTGCTACGGAAGCACGTGTCCTTTTTAAGTACACATCCACAGGTCAAGGGTCATTAGTCACAGGTAAGAGGTAAAGGTGCAGGGCTCACCTATCATTGTTTGAGCTAATCTATTTACATACTTGGTATTACAGGGGCTATTGTAAATAAACATCTAGCTGGCTTTTAGTACAATTGGTCATTAGCATAGTAAACATGATTGTTTCAAAAAGAATAGAATTCAACATTCAGGGTTATACAAATACTGGTCTGTTCTTATTGACCAGACACAAATACACAAAGATAATAGGGTATTTCTCTTGGATCAACAAATTTAAACGTCTGGCTTATTAAGATTTTCGGCCGTATTGTAACAATGACGGAAGCCGGTAAGATTGTGTCAATAACCACAGTGAAACGAGTATTGTATCAACATGGGCTGAAAGGCCTCTCTGCCAGGAAGAAGCCATTACTCCAAAACAAACATAAAAAAGCCAGATTAATGTTGAATAATGTTTGCAAATGCACACAGGAATAAAGATTTTAATTTTTGGAGACATGTCCTGTGGTCTGCTGAAACTAAAATTTAACTTTTTGGGCATAATGACCATCGTTACATTTGGAGGAAAAAATGGAGTAGCTTGGAAGCCTAAGAACACCATCCCAACTCTGAAACACGGGGGTGGCAGCATCATGTTGTGGGATTGTTTTGCTGCAGGAGGGACTGGTGCACTTCACAAAATAGATGGCATCATGAGAAATGAAGATTATGTGGCAATACTGAAGCAACATTTCAAGGCATCAGCTAGGAAATTAAAGCTTGGGCGGAAATGGGTCTTTCAAATGGACACTGACCTGAAGCATACTGCCAAAATGGTAAAAAAGTGTCTTAAAGATAACAAAGTCAATGTTTTGGAGTGACCATCACAAAGCCCTGATCTAAATCCTATTGAAAATTTATGGGCAAAGCTGAAAAGGCAGGTGCGAGCAAGGCGGCCTACAAACCTGGATCAGTTACACCAGTTTTGTCAGGAGGAATGCGCCCAAATTCTGACAAACTATTGTGAGAAGCTTGTGGAAGGATATCCCAAACGTTTGACCGACGTCATTCAGTTTAAGGGCAATGGTACTAAATACTAATGAAATGTATGTAAACGTTTGACTTTGCAGTAAGTAATAAAAATGCCTTAAAACATTCTCTCTCACATTATTCTGACATTTGTCAAATATTAAAAATGATGGTAATCCTAATTGACCTAAAATGGGAAAGATTTATTCTGATTTCATATCAGATATTGAGAAAAACATGCATTTGTGCCTTTATATATAGTGTATGTAAAGTTCTGGTGTCAACTGTATATGAGGGATATGACTTTATAGGTCATTTTTTCCAATGTCAATATCGTAACTATGCAAAATAAAAAAAAATCCAATATGAAATTTGGGACATGCAAAAATACAGTAGGGCATTATTCGTGTCTATTAGCATGAAATATAGCTCCATGTACATATTCGTTTCTGAGGTTATCCGTGCAACACAGCCATAATACAGCAGAATATTAGGGTCTAGGATGTTATCACTGCTTTACCTGAACCCCTCTTGGTTTTACTGAACTGTGCTTAGACCAGCATTGAACTATACAGCTATCTGAAATGGACTGTGAGGCTAACACATATGGTACACCCAGTGGCGTACCGCCAATGGCGGCAGACCACGCGACCGCTATGGGGCCCGGCGGGTGAGGGGGCCCGCGACGGCCGCTGCGGTCCGGCGGCTGTGCTGTGCTGACAGTGCTGTATGCCTTTAATTAAATGTAAGCGACGCCCGCCGGCCGCCGTATACCTTCTTCTAATCTTCTTCCTTTCTGGTTCCTGGTTTGCTGCTGGCTGAATGCTCTGGCTGGATTTGCATAAGAACGTCACGCCTCCTGGCTGACGTAGCTTTCCAGCCAGAGAGCAGCAGTGTGCAGGGCCCGGGCCGGAAGCAGGAACTCAGCACATGAGGGTGTGCATATCCATTCTGTGTGGACGGAGAGAGAGAGACGGTGAGCAGGGCCGGCAGTGTGTATTTTTTTCAATGTCACTGTGCTGGCGCTGCACTTTGCAGACTCCTGAGGGTGGAGGTGGAGGCCCCTGGCCCTAGCTGCACACAATGTGGAGGGTGGGTGGAGGTGGGGGGCCCCTGGCTGCACACAATGTGGAGGGTGGGGGGCCCCTGGCTGCACACAATGTGGAGGGTGGGTGGAGGTGGAGGTGGGGGCCCCTGGCTGCACACAATGTGGAGGGGGGAGGGGGAGTCCTGCACACAATGTGGAGGGTGGGGGAGGGGAGTAAATGGGGCTCTGGGGGTGATGCTGCGGGCTTGTGGGGCCCTGGGGGGATGCTGCGGGCTTGTGGGGCCCTGGGGGGGATGCTGCGGGCTTGTGGGGCCCTGGGGGAATGCTGTGGGCTTGTGGGGCCCTGGGGGGGATGCTGTGGGCTTGTGGGGCCCTTGGGGGGATACTGTGGGCTTGTGGGGCCCTGGGGGGATGCTGTGGGCTTGTGGGGCCCTGGGGGGGATGCTGTGGGCTTGTGGGGCCCTGGGGGGATGCTGTGGGCTTGTGGGGCCCTTGGGGGGGTGCTGTGGGCTTGTGGGGCCCTGGGGGGGATGCTGTGGGCTTGTGGGGCCCTGGGGGGGATGCTGTGGGCTTGTGGGGTCCTGGGGGGATGTTGCGGGCTTGTGGGGCCCTGGGGGGGATGCTTGTGGGTGCTCTGTGGGGGATGCTGCGGGCTTGTGGGTGCTCTGTGGGGGATGCTGCGGGCTTGTGGGTGCTCTGTGGGGGATGCTGCGGGCTTGTGGGTGCTCTGGGGGGGATGCTGCGGGCTTGTGGGGCCCTGGAGGGGGGGGTGCTGTTGGCTTGTGGTGCTCTGGGCGGGATGCTTGTGGGTGCTCTGAGGGGGATGCTGCGGGCTTGTGGGTGCTCTGTGGGGGATGCTGCGGGCTTGTGGGGCCCTGGAGGGGATGCTGCGGGCTTGTGGGGCCCTGGGGGGGATGCTTGTGGGTGATCTGTGGGGGATGCTGCGGGCTTGTGGATGCTCTGGGGGGGATGCTGCGGGCTTGTGGGTGCTCTGGAGGGGATGCTGCGGGCGTGTGGGTGCTCTGGGGGGGGATGTTGCGGGCTTATGGGTGCTCTGGGGGGGATGCTGCGGGCTTGTGGGTGCTCTGGGGGGATGCTGTGGGCTTGTGGGAGCTCTGTGTGGGGTCCAGGAGGCATGAGGCATTCCATGGGGTCCAGCCTGCGTATGGCATTACATGGGGCACTACATGGGGACTAGGCAGTATTCTCTAAGGTGCATTATATGGGATCCAGTATTTTGTATGGAGCATTATATGGGGTTCATAATACTGTATGGAGGACTATGTGGTGCCCATAATATTGTATGGAGGAGTTAGTGGTGCCATAACACTGTATGGAGGACTATACTGTCCGGTCTGCACTGTGCGCTGTGAGGATTCACCGGTTTCTGAGCTATTGCTGAATTTACAATAGATATCACTCATGACTTGTAAGAAGTCAGTGACATTTTTGGCATTGTACTATATCTATATCTATAATTTCTCTGCTGTATCTGTGCATGAATTGTTGGATGTGTTAAAGGGGCCACTGAGACTCTTTCGCCCGGGCCCATGAAAACCTGGAGGAGGGAGTATCATGTGACACTCCCTCTCCCATCATTTCTCCTCTGCGTCTGACACAGCGGCATGATGACGCGCCATGCTGTGTCAGACAGTGGAGCTGGCAGCTGCTGAGGTGATGACAGAGACGCGCTGCAGAGACTGAAGCAGCGGGGAACGAGGAGCGGTAAGTATTTATTTTTAAATCAGTGTGTACTGATAATACTGGAGGACTGGGGCTGCATTTTACCCTATATGGAGCTGCATTATACTGCATACAGGACCATGGGAGAATGCATTATACTGTGTGGAGGACCATGGCGAGTGTCTTCTACTGTGTGGAGGACCACGACGGAGTGTCTTCTACTGTGTGGAGGACCACAGCGGAGTGTCTTCTACTGTGTGGAGGACCACGGTGGAGTGTCTTCTGCTGTGTGGAGGACCACGGGGGAGTGCATTGTACTGTGTGGAGGACCACGGGGGAGTGCCTTGTACTGTGTGGAGGACCACGGGGGAGTGCCTTGTACTGTGTGGAGGACCACGGGGGAGTGCCTTGTACTGTGTGGAGGACCACGGGGGAGTGCCTTGTACTGTGTGGAGGACCACGGGGGAGTGCCTTGTACTGTGTGGAGGACCACGGGGGAGTGCCTTGTACTGTGTGGAGGACCACGGGGAGTGCCTTGTACTGTGTGGAGGACCACGGGGGAGTGCTTTGTACTGTGTGGAGGACCACGGGGGAGTGCCTTGTACTGTGTGGAGGACCACGGGGGAGTGCCTTGTATTGTGTGGAGGACCACGGGGGAGTGCCTTGTATTGTGTGGAGGACCACGGGGGAGTGCCTTGTACTGTGTGTAGGACCACGGGAGAGTGCCTTGTACTGTATGGAGGACCACGGGGGAGTGCCTTGTACCGTGTGGAGGACCACGGGGGAGTGCATTGTACCATGTGGAGGACCACGGGGGAGTGCCTTGTACTGTGTGGAGGACCACAGGGGAGTGCCTTGTGTGGAGTGTGCGGCAGTTGGGAGATCATACTGTGTTGTGGTCACCATACTTTACCCTGGGAGTTGAGGTGGGGTACAGTAGGGTCATTATACTGCGCATATGGAGGAATGCACCATGGGGGTATCATACCGTGTTTGGGGGGCACTTTTGTTGGTATCACACTTTATGGGCATTGAAAAAGGGATCTAGGACTTCAGCAGGAGGAAAATTACTATGTGAAGGCTGGAAGGTTGTGAGATCTGCTCTTCTGTGACCTTGACAATTATTTACATTTTTACATTTTTTTTTGGGGGGGGGAGGGGCCCAATTAGAACTTCTGCTATGGGGCCCCATGATTCCTATGTACGCCCCTGGGTACACCAGTGTGTTTGGGTATATAGTGTGTCTGCGGCTATGTGTGCCACTGCATGGTGTCTCCATGGTGCATTGTATTTTGTCTCAGATGCAATGTTATCAATTGAGAATGTTACTGTATGCTGCATGCCACAATGATTTTGTGGGAAGGAGATTTATGTGAAACAATAAAAAAACAAGTGGAGATCCATAGCAATCTACCTGACTAGCAAAAATCCTTTGCATTAGTTGCAGAGCATGTAGATATTGTGTGAATCGATCCACAGAACCTGGTCCAGTGGCCACTACAGTAGTCTGTGGTTGCAGCATGAGAACCCTGTAAATTGCCTCTTACATAATGGCAACCCTGGCTTATTGTTTGATTAGCCATTCCGGTGTGATGTCATCGTTGCAGTGTTATTCACATATGACGTTAAGTAAGGCCAGCTAATCAAAAGAAGTGCCACAGATGCCATCAGGTAAAAGGTGGTTCTCAGGGATTCTGTCAGCTGGCCACAAATACCAATGTTGCAGCTTGACTGCCATACGATTTGCACCAACACTAAGAGCATGCTAAGAATACTCTGCCAATCTGTTGTTTCCTATGGTCCTTAGGCTGCTCTAAAACCCATCTCTAAGTGCTGGTAATGACTCGCCCCCTGGGCTGTGGGGCACTCGGATCCGGGCAATAGGGGAACGATGGGTGGTCAGATCAGTGGTAGTCCCTTTATAAGTTTTAAGTGATGTCCGACTACGCCACCCGTGGATTGCGGTCAGTGCGGACCGCCGCTGCCAGGTAGACCGCTGGGGCTGATGATGTATGCAGCTGGGATAGTGTGACTCCCCACGGGAAGAGTGCGGCCCCAGGGTAGTATAATGGAAGATGGGGGTGATGGTGTACCAGTACCGTTAGTGCTGGAGGAGCAAGGAGCACGCAGACAACAGGTTGCAGTCCAGGGTCTTTACTAGAACAGGTGAACTGACCCACAAACAGTCCCGGGTAGGAGGGGACCTGGATGTCTGAGAGCAATTGGGAAATTGGCCCTGGTCAGGGTGAGGATGTAGGCCTACCGTGCTCTCTGCGCTCCTTCTGGCTATCTCCTCCTGATAGGGTAACAGCCCACGGTTCCGAGCTCTCCGTGTATTCTCGCCTGTATGGCCTGCAACGTGGGTCCCTTTCTACTCCCGGCCTGGTACGGCTTTGCTGGTCCCTTCTGTTGTGGCGGGGCCTCCGGGCTTCTTAGGCCAAGGAACATACAGTCCCCTGCGGACTGGTTGTCTGCTGCAGGACATGGAATCCTCACAGTCTCAGACACCAAAGTCTGGTAAAATGGAGTTCTTTGTCTGCCAAGACAGGCTCACTTCGCCTCTTGTCTCTGGCTTGTGGCTCTCCTACTGCCACACTTCCTCTTAGGGTGCAATACAACTGTCCCTCTCTGCTCTGAGACACTTCTCAATCCTGAGACAGGTTGTCCAGTTCTCTCTAACCCTGCCCCCAGTTCCAGCTTTTATAGGGGCAGCCTGCTCCCCCTACTGGCCTGAGACAGGAGGTATTGCATGCTAATGTTCCCCTGACTAGAGAACCTCCCCCTTGCTCTCAGACACAGCTTAATTATATTTGTGGCATCCAGGCCAGGGTGACACAGTAATAGAAGCTCAGTCAATCAGGAAAAAACAATAGAATAAGTGTAAAAAAAAACTATAAATAAGATTATTTTTACCATTTAATTTTGGTCAGTAAAAATATAGGTGGTAAATTACTTTTCATATTCTAGACAAAATGTATGTACAAACAAATTGCACAGGGTTACGAGTGGTTTACAGGGGGACATACTATGGGTAGTATAAAGGAACATAGGGCATCTTGCCTGAGGGTTAATCTTATTTATTTTATTACAGATGCTGGAAATGGTAACATGAGGCCAAAGAAATCTCAGTAGTGAATGCTGCAGTTTTCAGAAGGAGTCATCATAATTGTCTGGGTCGGATGGAGAAAAAAAGAAAATTGTGTTAACCATATCATGTCACAAAAAGATATCACAATGCAAAATTTGTGACTAAACCATCAACAACCCAAAATCCTTTGAATGATGGTGAGGAATTATACATTTATGCATCAGACTACATAGCCCACTGTGGAAGAGGGATTATGTACCCAAATGACTTGATTAAGCTCAAGAACACCAGTCAATAGTGACCATGATATCTAAGGACATTTACAAAGGGCACCCTGAAATGTGATTGTTGGGTTACAAAGGGTTTCCATAGCAGCTAAGGGCCTGGCAAAAGTCCCATGTCTACCAGAGAAAACTCCCTAATTGACCAAGCCAGGGGCAATATTGCTTTGGAATGGGGGAATATTCATCAATCTATGCCAACTTTCTGGTGGCAAAAAGTCATAAAAATGATACTACTTTTTGCCCTTCTGTAAAGGCCCATGTTTTATATGTATCCCCTAAAAAAATAATCTTGTTGTTCTGTTCATAACATGTCATGCTATTACAGATGAACTGACTCGAATTTCATGAAGTTCATGGTTTCACACAAATTCAAACATTTTGAGATTCGATTAGCGGTTTTCAAAAAAGAAAAAAAAAACTTGCCCAGAACTATTTCCCACACTGCTAAAGCATCAGAGTGGGGCAAATCTCATTTTGCATTGCCGCGTGGGCCTTCCCATAATGTCCTGCTATGGCATCTAACAGATTATGATTAGTGTTGAGCGAGCACTAAACTGCTCGGGCGCTCGAAGCTCGGGCCGAGCTCGCGGTGATACTCGGGTGCTCAACCCGAGCAACGAGCCCAATGTTAGTCTAGGGGAGACCCTAGCATTTTTGCGGCAGCACCCCCGGCAGTCTTTTAAAAGCCTAACAAGTGCCGAAAACGATAGTGACAGTGCTCAAATGACATGGGGACAGCATGGGGATCGCCCCAGGAAGCATTTCTGACCCCCAGGTCACTGCTGTCAACAACGTGGTCAGAGGTATTAAGCCACTTTTAAGGGCTCACAATAAAACGTTCAAAAACGAAACTGAAACTGCTTTCCTGTGAAAGGTAAAATAAATTACCCCCCAAAAAAATACTCCTCCACACCTTGGGCTATGTTCACAAGTAGCATTTTTTATGTGTTTCTGCACTTTTGTATTTCTTTCAACCGTGACAAATGCATTCACGGGGAAATGTCATTTTAACATTTTACAACCTTATCTGGCCATGTGCTGTGTGACACATGCATACAGTGCTGAAAAGACATGGGAACAGCATGGGCAAGACCCCTGGAAGCATCTCTGACACCCAGGTCACTGCCTAAAAGTGTGGCCATCAGAAGTGATCCTTGCCGCATCAGAAGATGCAGACTTGCAACTATCCCCGTGCAAGTCCTTGTCCCAGAACAGTGTTCAATTGTACCTCCCCCATTCCTTGCAATGCAAGCGCAAGTATGCAGCCTGCCACCCACCCACCCCCAGGCTGCAATACCATACTGCTTGCTTGCACTTGAAATTGGGCCTTTTAGGCATGTGGAGGCGGAATCTGGCCACCACATCATGGCTGCGTTGGCGGCCTGGTATCCATACTCAGTCCCCAGCCGCCCGGCGGCCGGGTGTCCACACTCGGTCCGCAGCCGCCAGGGGGTGGCCGGGTGTCCATACTCAGTCCCCCGCCACCCTGCGGCCGGGTGTCCACACACGGTCCCCAGCTGCCTGGGGGCAGCCGGGTGTCCATAAACGGTCCCCAGCCGCCCCTATTTCTCCTGTCAACCTGTCCCCACACACTTTTCTTAGCCCGGCCTGCTTTAGGGCAGCATTGGACGAGCCCACCAGAGAACCAGACTCCTCCGGTGGGCCCTGGCTTCTCCATCAGGGGAGTTGAGAGTGCCAAGGTGAGGAGCATGATGATGATGATAGAAGTTAGCATCTGCTTTGTTTTCTTGGAATGCAAGCGCATGTGTGTAGTAGCGGCTAGGCCTGAGGTGGTCAGCGTTTTGGCGCATATCCTACCTCCTCCGAGGATTGCTGGATGTTTTCCTGCTACTATCCCAATTCTATGACTCCCGTTAAAATAAAGCTTCAGGTGATAAATGATGAATGATGTGGTGGCAAAGGAGGAAGAGCAGGAGGAACAGGGACCATTTACATCAGTATCAGGCCACTCAACCACATATGTATTGTAGGATATGTTTCTATAACAAAAGGAGCGGTTCGGCTACACAGTTATAGGGCATACAGTGAGTGCAATGCCTACCAAAAATTTCGAGGCACTCCAATGCCCCTTGGAAATGACATGGAGGTCAGAGGGCCTTAACTAAACCGTTTTTTCCATTTATAGCAACTGGGTCTCCTGAACACTGTTGGCCTAAGCAGTGAATGGAAGGCTTTCCAAAAATTATGAGGAACTGCAATGCCCCTTGAAACAGACGTGGATTACAGCGTACTAAAAACCTTCTACCCATTATTGGTGAGTGGGTCTCCCATAGTTTTCGCCTTTGCATTGAAAAGCAAAAGCTGACTAAAATTAGGAGGAAATGCAATGCCTGTTGGAAGAGTCATGGAGGTTAGAGGTAATTAAAAAGAACATTTCAATGCCCCTTGGAAGAGCTGTGGAGTTCAGAGTGGCTTAAGAAGATGGTTTTAATGCCCCTCGGAAGAGACGTGGAGGTCCCAGTAGCTTAACAAGACGGTTCTAATGCCCCTTGGAAAAGTGGTGGAGGTCACAGTAGCTTAACAAGACGATTTGAATGCCCCTTGGAAAAGTGGTGGAGGTCGCAGTAGCTTAACAAGACGGTTTGAATGCCCCTTGGAAGAGACGTGGAGGTCCCAGTAGCTTAACAAGATGCTTTTAATGCCCCTCAGAAGAGACGTGGAGGTCCCAGTAGCTTAACAAGATGCTTTTAATGCCCCTTGGAAAAGTGGTGGAGGTCACAGTAGATTAACAAGACGGTTTTTATGCCCCTCGGAAAAGTGGTGGAGGTCGCAGTTAGAGATGAGCATTGTTCGACTCGAACTGTTCGCCAATCTCAAATTCGAGCTGTTTTGGGCGGTGTTCGAGCCGTTCGGCGAACACGAACGATATGAAAAAAATTCGACTGTTCGAGGTTATGTTCGATAACTGTTCGTGCACCAAAATCATAACTGGATTTTTTCTCAGTAATGATGAAAATTAATATTAATACGCAGTTTGAGTGTACAGCGGGGCGGGGGGAGGGGCAGGGGATGGATCTCTGCAGGAATAATGAAGATCTCCATTTTTTTTTTCTCTTTCCCGCATTTACAGTGGGGAGGTGCAATCTGTCAGCCTATCAGCAGCGCACACACGGAGCGAAGTGCTTTTTTTCAGACAAGCAAGGGCATGTGTCATTGGCAGTGTATGTCACATTTCCTTGCCCTATAAGACCCAGCCATTTTCCCCGTCGCCACCATTTTCTCACTGCTGCAGCTGCATGTTAGACGGCACCGCTGTTGCTGTGTGCGCTATACCTTGTTAATTTCAAGCCAATTTTCGCACAAATCTACAGATAGCTTGGGAGTAGGGAATAGTTGTGATTGCAGTCCTTTTAAGGACTAGGTTACAGCATTTCCTACGTCGTCCTCAAAGCCAACCTCTTTCTGCCCTGACCGAAAAGTCAAGTTGTCGCTCCAATCAGGTGTTTGAGTCTCATCATCGTCTTCATCATTGTCTCCACCAACAGGAGTTACAGTTTGGGAACGAGGGTCTACATTATGCTCAGAACCTTCTTCATCTGGTCCTGGATCCGACTTATAAAGATTCTGGGCATCAGTGCAGATCATTTCCTCATCTGGATTAACAGAAGCTCTGGAGCAGACCTCCGTTTCCCAGGCTATAGTATGAGTAAACAGCTCTGCAGACTCAACCATCTGTGTTACCCCATACTCAGACGGGCAGCTGGAGACTTGGGAGCTGTGAGGAAGCAAGTGCGATTGGGGTGACACCTCTGAGGACTGGAGTATTTGTGATGTTGAAATTGAAGTGGAGGAGAGCCCACTTGAAGGAGCACTTGATATCCGCTGAAGCACCTGCTGTTTTTGTGCCTCATCTGGAATTTGTAGCGATGGGCGTGTCCGTAACAAAGGGATCGTATCACATTGTCCACGAAAAGAAGTCGACATGTTAGTTTGGCTGGAAGATGGTCTTTCTTCTGCAGATGTTACCCCCCCCCCACCGCGGGGGGGGCTCGACCCACCAGCTGACAGGCACCAGTATTGGGAGAGGGGGGCTGGCCGTCATGGTCCACCGCGGCTCTGGCACAAACCCGGCGACACGGAGGTGGCACGGGCAGGAACGGACTGGCCGTGTCGGCTTCTCACTTTTTGGATTTTAGAAGGGCATGACATGCCTATATCTGTGTCTCCCCCTCCTTTTACTCCTCCACCTCTTTTCTTTTCGCATGACTATATGTACTTGTCACTTTTCCATGTGTTAGTTATGTCTTCTGAGCAGTTTGTCAGCTTTTGGACACCTTTGAATGTGTTTTCTATGTGTTTCTATGTGTTTTTGTTTGCCTGCCATTGGTTTTAATGGTGTTCGAAGGTGTTCGACGAACAGTTCGACGAACAGTTCGGCGAACACAAGGGTGTTCGACGAACCGAACCGAACTCGAACACTACGGGGGTGGCTCAACACTGGTCGCAGTAGCTTAACAAGACGCTTTTAATGCCCCTCAGAAGAGACGTGGAGGTCCCAGCAGCTTAACAAGACGGTTTTAATGCCCCTTGGAAAAGTGGTGGAGGTCACAGTAGCTTAACAAGACGGTTTTAATGCCCCTTACAAGAGCCATACAGTACAGCATCTTAAAAATATTAATCCCATTATTGGGGAGTGGGTCTCCCATAATCTTTGCTTATGCCTTCCAAGCAAAAGCTGCCAAAAATTAGGAGGAAATGCAATGCTAGTTCGAAGAGTCGTGGAGGTTAGAGTTAATAATAAACAATATTTCAATGCCCTTTGGAAGAGCTGTGGAGTTCAAAGTGGTTTAACAAGATGCTTTTAATGCCCCTCAGAAGAGACATGGAGGTCCCAGTAGCTTAACAAGACGGTTTTAATGCCGCTTGGAAAAGTGGTGGAGGTCACAGTATCTTAACAAGACGATTTGAATGCCCCTTGGAAAAGTGGTGGAGGTCGCAGTAGCTTAACAAGACGGTTTGAATGCCCCTTGGAAGAGACGTGGAGGTCCCAGTAGCTTAACAAGATGCTTTTAATGCCCCTCAGAAGAGACGTGGAGGTCCCAGTAGCTTAACAAGATGCTTTTAATGCCCCTTGGAAAAGTGTTGGAGGTCACAGTAGATTAACAAGACGGTTTTTATGCCCCTCGGAAAAGTGGTGGAGGTCGCAGTAGCTTAACAAGACGCTTTTAATGCCCCTCAGAAGAGACATGGAGGTCCCAGTAGCTTAACAAGACGGTTTTAATGCCCCTTGGAAAAGTGGTGGAGGTCACAGTTACTTAACAAGACGGTTTTAATGCCCCTTACAAGAGCCATACAGTACACCATCTTAAAAATATTAATCCCATTATTGGGGAGTGGGTCTCCCATAATCTTTGCTTATGCCTTCCAAGCAAAAGCTGCCAAAAATTAGGAGGAAATGCAATGCCAGTTCGAAGAGTCGTGGAGGTTAGAGTTAATAAAAAACAATATTTCAATGCCCTTTGGAAGAGCTGTGGAGTTCAAAGTCGTTTAACAAGATGCTTTTAATGCCCCTCAGAAGAGACATGGAGGTCCCAGTAGCTTAACAAGATGGTTTTAATGCCCCTTGGAAAAGTGGTGGAGGTCACAGTATCTTAAGAAGAAGGTTTGAATGCCCCTTGGAAAAGTGGTGGAGGTCGCAGTAGTTTAACAAGAGGGTTTGAATGCCCCTTGGAAGAGACGTGGAGGTCCCAGTAGCTTAACAAGATGCTTTTAATGCCCCTTGGAAAAGTGTTGGAGGTCACAGTAGATTAACAAGACTGTTTTTATGCCCCTCGGAAAAGTGGTGGAGGTCGCAGTAGCTTAACAAGACGCTTTTAATGCCCCTCAGAAGAGACGTGGAGGTCCCTGTACCTTAACAAGACGGTTTTAATGCCCCTTGGAAAAGTGGTGGAGGTCACAGTTGCTTAACAAGACGGTTTTAATGCCCCTTACAAGAGCCATACAGTACACCATCTTAAAAATATTAATCCCATTATTGGGGAGTTGGTCTCCCATAATATTTGCTTATGCCTTCCAAGCAAAAGCTGCCAAAAATTAGGAGGAAATGCAATGCCAGTTCGAAGAGTCGTGGAGGTTAGAGTTAATAAAAAACAATATTTCAATGCCCTGTGGAAGAGCTGTGGAGTTCAAAGTGGTTTAACAAGACGCTTTTAATGCCCCTCAGAAGAGACGTGGAGGTCCCAGTAGCTTAACAAGACGGTTTTAATGCCCCTTGGAAAAGTGGTGGAGGTCACAGTATCTTAACAAGACGGTTTGAATGCCCCTTGGAAAAGTGGTGGAGGTCGCAGTAGCTTAACAAGACGGTTTGAGTGCCCCTTGGAACAGACGTGGAGGTCCCAGTAGCTTAACAAGACGGTTTGAATGCCCCTTGAAAAAGTGGTGGAGGTCGCAGTAGCTTAACAAGATGGTTTAAATGCCCCTTGGAAGAGACCTGGAGGTCCCAGTAGCTTAACAAGATGGTTTGAATGCCCTTTGGAAGAGACGCGGAGGTCCCAGTAGCTTAAAAGAACGGTTTTAATTCCCGTTGGAAAAGTGGTGGAGGTCACAGTAGCTTAACAAGACGCTTTTAATGCCCCTCAGAAGAGACGTGGCGGTCCCAGTAGCTTAACAAGACGGTTTTAATGCCCCTTGGAAAGGTGGTGGAGGTCACAGTGGCTTAACAAGACGGTTTGAATGCCCCTTGGAAAAGTGGTGGAGGTTGCAGTAGCTTAACAAGACGGTTTGAATGCCCCTTGGAAGAGACGTGGAGGTCCCAGTAGCTTAACAATATGGTTTGAATGCCCCTTGCAAGAGACGTGGAGTTCCCAGTAGCTTAACAAGACAGTTTGAATGCCCCTTGGAAGAGACGTGGGGGTCCCAGTAGCTTAACAAGACGGTTTGAATGCCCCTTGGAAAAGTGGTGGAGGTCGCAGTAGCTTAACAAGACGGTTTAAATGCCCCTTGGAAGAGACGTGGAGGTCCAGGTAGCTTAACAAGACGGTTTTAATGCCCCTCGGAAAAGTGGTGGAGGTCGCAGTACATAGTTACATAGTTACATAGTTTATAAGGCCGAAAAAAGACAAGCGTCCATCCAGTTCAGCCTATTTCTTATGCACTGCAGCTATTCCGCAGCATTGATCCAGGGGAAGGCAACAAAAAACCATGCGGTATAGGCCAATTTACATCATTGAGGAAAAATTCACTTCCCGACACCAATCTGGCAGTCAGATTAAATCCCTGGATTAATTAACTAAGCATAAGATGTAATTTTATTGTTTTCAAGAAAGGCGTCCAGGCCTCTCTTGAACTCTTTAAGTGAGTTGGACATCACCACTTCCTCTCCCAGAGAGTTCCAGAGTCTCACGGCTCTGACCGTAAAGAATCCCCTTCTATGCTGGTGCAGGAACCTCCTTTCCTCCAGACGCATAGTGTGCCCCCTCGTCTTTGTCACCATCCTTGGTATAAACAGGTCATGGGAGAGATCTCTGTACTGCCCCCTGATGTATTTATACATGTTTATGAGGTCTCCCCTAAGCCTTCTCTTTTACAATGTAAATAGGCCTAATTTTGACAACCTCTCTGGGTATTCTAGTCCCTCCATTCCCTTTATTACCTTAGTCGCCCTCCTTTGTACCCTCTCTAGCTCCAATATGTCTTTCCTGAGCACCGGAGCCCAGAACTGTGCACAATATTCTAAGTGCGGCCTTACCAGCGCTTTATACAGAGGAAGAACAATGTTCTCATCATATGCCCCTATTCCTCTTCTGATGCATGCCATGACTCTATTTACCTTCGCAGCTGCTGCCTGACACTGGGCACTCCAATTTAATTTGCTATTAACCAAGACGCCCAGGTCCTTCTCCATGTCAGATTTCCCCAACGGTTTCCCATTTAATATGTATGGGTGACTGCTGTTTTTCTTTCCCATGTGCATGACCTTACATTTATCGGCATTGAACCCCATTTGCCATTTTTTAGCCCAACTCCCCAATTTATCTAAATCCTCCTGCAGCTGTGCCCTGTCCTCATCTGTATTAACTACTTTACAAAGTTTAGTATCATCTGCAAATATTGCTATTTTACTATGCAACCCTTCCACTAGATCATTAATAAATATATTAAATAATATAGGGCCCAAGACAGACCCTTGAGGCACCCCGCTAGTAACCCTGACACACCCTGAGCTTACTCCATTGATAACCACCCTCTGCTTTCTATCACTCAGCCAGCTATTTACCCACTTGCACACATTATCCCCCAGACCAAGCATTCTCATTTTATATACCAACCTTTTGTGTGGCACGGTATCAAACGCTTTGGAGAAGTCAAGGTATACAACATCCACTGACTCTCCCCGGTCCAGCTGTGAGCTCACCTCCTCGTAGAAGGCCATCAGGTTTGTTTGGCAGGAGCGATCCCTCATGAATCCATGTTGATATGGAGTTAGACAGTTATTATCATTAAGATATTCTACAATAGCATCTCTAAGAAATCCTTCAAACAATTTACCCACAACAGACGTTAAGCTTACTGGTCTATAGTTCCCAGGGTCACTTTTAGACCCCTTTTTGAATATTGGTACCACATTTGCTTGGCGCCAGTCTAGTGGGACAGTCCCTGTCCATAAAGAGTGCTTGAATATAAGATACAGCGGTCTGTCTATCACATTACTTAATTCTTTTAGTACCCGGGGGTGTATGCCATCTGGGCCTGGTGACTTGTCTATTTTGATATTATTTAGGCGTTTCTGAACTTCCTCCTGGGTTAGGTGGGTGATATTTAGCGGAGGGTTTACTTTATCACTCTGCATTTCCTCCGATACATTGTTTTCTTTTGTGAAGACAGTGGAGAAGAAGCTATTGAGTAGGTTTGCTTTACCCTCATCGCCCTCTATGATTTTACCCAGGTTATTTTTCAATGGGCCAACTCCATCAGTTTTAATCCTTTTACTGTTTATATAGTTAAAGAACAGTTTGGGATTCGTTTTACTTTCCTTGGCAATTAGTCTCTCTGTCTCCTCTTTTGCTATTCTTATTTGTTTCTTACAGATTTTGTTTTTTTCCCTATAAGATATAAGCGCTTCCTTGCTGCCTTCTTGTTTAAGTTTACGGAAAGCCCTTTTTTTGTTTTTCATTGCCCTCTTGACTTCCTTATTTAGCCACATTGGCTTCCTCCTATTCCTAGCCCTTTTATTCCCATAAGGTATGTACCTTCTACAGTGACTATGTAGGACTGTTTTGAAAATTTCCCATTTTCTATCCGTGCTCCTATTACTAAAGATACTATCCCAGTCTATAAGGTGAAGGGCATCTCTTAGCTGATCAAACTTTGCCCTCCTGAAGTTCAGTGTTTTTGTGACTCCCTTGCTGGGCACCCTACTGAAGCACATGTGGAATTGTATAATGTTGTGGTCACTATTTCACAGGTGCCCCCCGACCTGCACCTCAGTTATTCTGTCTGGCCTGTTAGTTAATATTAAGTCTAAAAGGGCCGTCCCTCTAGTTGGTTCCTGCACAAGTTGTGACAAATAATTGTCTTTGATAATTGATAGAAACCTGTTTCCTTTCTGAGATCTACAGCTTTCAGTTTCCCAGTCTATATTGGGGTAGTTGAAGTCCCCCATAATAATCACCTCGTTATTTTTTGCTACTTCGTCTATTTGTCTCATTAATAGACTTTCCGTGGCTTCTGCTATATTTGGTGGTTTATAACAGACTCCTATGATAATTTTATTATTGTTTTTTGCCCCATGTATCTCCACCCATAAGGACTCGACCTCCTCATTTCCCTCCCATACATCCTCCCGTATTGTAGGCTTTAGACACGTCTTTACATATAGACAGACTCCACCTCCTTTCCGACTTCTTCGATCCCTTCTAAACAGACTGTAACCCTGTAAGTTAACTGCCCAGTCATAGCTTTCATCTAACCATGTCTCGGTTATTCCCACTATGTCATAGTTACCTGTAGATATTTCTGCTTCCAGTTCATCCATCTTGTTTGTCAGGCTCCTGGCATTTGCTAGCACGCAATTTACACGATTTTGTTTTGTTTTGTTCCAATCTTCTCCCTGTGGATTGTATTAGAAATTTTCTTACCTCCCTTCCATGTATCTTGTCTTGGACCTTCTTTGTCGCACTTCATATCTTTCATTAGTATGTTCTCTGGTTGCATGTTCGTGTCCGGCGTTTTTCTTCCCATCCCCTCTTCTTCTAGTTTAACGCCCTCCTGATGAGTGTTGCGAGTCTCCTGGCTTAACAAGTCTCCAGTAGCTTAACAAGACGGTTTGAATGCCCCTTGGAAGAGACGTGGAGGTCCCAGTAGCTTAGCAAGATGCTTTTAATGCCCCTCAGAAGAGACGTGGAAATCCCAGTAGCTTAACAAGATGGTTCTAATGCCCCTTGGTAAAGTGGTGGCGGTCACAGTAGCTTAGCAAGACGGTTTTAATGCCCCTCGGAAAAGTGGTGGAGGTCACAGTAGCTTATCAAGACGGTTTTAATGCCCCTTACAAGAGCCATACAGTACAGCATCTTAAAAATATTATTCCCATTATTGGGGAGTGGGTCTCCCACAGTCTTTGCTTATGCCTTCCAAGCAAAAGCTGCCAAAAATTAGGACGGAGGAACTTGCAATGCCCCTTACAAGAGCCATGCAGTACAGCATATTACAAACATTATTCCCATTGTTGGGGATTGGGTCACCTATAGTCTTTGCTTATGCCTTTCAAGCAAAAGCTGCCAAAAATTAGGATGGAAGAACTTGCAATGCCTCTTACAAGAGCCATGCAGTACAGCATATTACAAACATTATTCCCATTATTGGGGAGTGGGTCTCCCATAGTCTTTGCTTATACCTTCCAAGCAAAAGCTTCCAAAAATTAGGAGGAAATGCAATGCCCGTTCGAAGAGTCGTGGAGGTTAGAGTTAATTAAAAACAACATTTCAATGCCCCTTGGAAGAGCTGTGGAGTTCAGAATGGTTTAACAAGACGTTTTTAATGCCCCTCAGAAGAGACGTGGAGGTCCAAGTAGCTTAACAAGATGGTTTTAATGCCCCTTGCAAAAGTGGTGGAGGTCACAGTAGCTTAACAAAACGGTTTGAATGCTCCTTGGAAAAGTGGTGGAGGTCGCAGTAGCTTATCAAGACGGTTTGAATGCCCCTTGGAACAGACGTGGAGGTCCCAGTAGCTTAACAAGACAGTTTGAATGCCCCTTGGAAAAGTGGTGGAGGTTACAGTAGCTTAACAAGATGGTTTTAATGCCCCTCGGAAGAGACGTGGAGGTCCCAGTAGCTTAACAAGACGGTTTTAATGCCCCTTGGAAAAGTGGTGGAGGTCACAGTAGCTTAACAAGACGCTTTTAATTCCCCTCAGAAGAGACGTGGAGGTCCCAGTAGCTTAACAAGACGGTTTGAATGCCTCTTGGAAAAGTGGTGGAGGTCACAGTAGCTTAACAAGACGGTTTGAATGCCCCTTGGAAAAGTGGTGGAGGTCGCAGTAGCTTAACAAGACGGTTTGAGTGCCCCTTGGAAAAGTGGTGGAGGTCGCAGTAGCTTAACAAGACGGTTTGAATGCCCCTTGGAAGAGACGTTGAGGTCCCAGTAGCTTAACAAGACAGTTTGAATGCCCCTTGGAAGAGATGTGGAGGTCCCAGTAGCTTAACAAGACGGTTTGAATGCACCCTTGGAAGATACGTGGAGGTCCCAGTAGCTTAACAAGACGGGTTGAATTCCCCTTGGAAGAGACGTGGAAGTCCCAGTAGCTTAACAAGACGGTTTTAATGCCCCTTGGAAAAGTGGTGGAGGTCACAGTAGCTTAACAAGACGGTTTTAATGCCCCTTACAAGAGCCATAGAGTACAGCATCTTAAAAATATTATTGGGTAGTGGGTCTCCCACAGTCTTTGCTTATGCCTTCCAAGCAAAAGCTGACAAAAATAAGGATGGAGGAACTTTCAATAATGGCAACACGGACCACGGTCACCCTGGTGGTATAGTGGTGGTGGAGGCTGAGGATAAGGAGAAGAACATAAAACAGCTGAAATGAGGAAGCGTATACCCATGTGTGGGTGTGAAGCGGTGCATGTGAGTACACCTCCTGAAATAACACAGTAGATTTGACTTTATGTTACTCTGCTGTCATTTGGTGGTGATGAGAAGTCTGGCCCAATCCAGCCCTTGTTCATTTTGATAAGGATCAGCTTGACAAGCGAGTGCACTTATCAGTTATAATTCCCCCAGCGGCACTAAAAACACGCTCCGATAACACGCTAGCGGCAGGGCAGGCCAGGACCTCCAAGGCGTACAGAGCGAGTTCATTCCAAGTGTCCAGCTTGTATACCCAATAATTAAAAGGCACAGAGGAATCACTGAGGATGCTGGTACGGTCGGCAAGGTACTCCCTCACCATCTTTTGAAACTTTCCACTCCTTGTGAGAGTACCCCGCGCCTCAGGGTCTGTCCGAAGGGAGGGTCTTAGAAAACTGTCCCAGAATGTTGACAGTGTTCCCCTGCCTCTGCTGGATTGGAGTTGTGTCTCTCTCGCATGTACGCCTTGGTTGGGCAACGAACTCTGACCTCTGCCGCTAGTGTGTTCAGATGGGAATTTTTTTAACAGTTCTGCGGCAAGCGCCTTCTGGTACTGCCCCATTTTTGTAGACCTCTCCACCTCAGGAATAAGAGAGTGAAAGTTCTCCTTGTAGCGGGGGTCTAAAAGTGTCACCAACCAGTAATGACTGTCACCCAACATTTTGACAACGCGAGGGTCACGGTTAAGGCAGCGTAACATAAAGTCAGCCATGCGTGCCAGACTGGTAACGGGCAAGACTTCCATGTCCTCACCAAGATGACGAATGATCATGCTCTCCTCCTCCTCCTCCTCCCCCCTGTCCTCAGGCCACCCACGCTGAACCGACGGTATGACAGTTGTACAGGTACTACCGTCTACAGCGCATGATACCAGCTCCTTTTCTTCCTCCTCCTCCTCCTCATCCTACGCTCCCTCATTGTCCCCCAATGCACGTTGGGATGAGATGAGGCTTGTCTGTGTGTAATCGACCGCTACGGCTTCTTGATCCATCTCATCACACTCTGGCTGCGATGCCTCCTCTTTAATTCTCTGCAGAGAGCGTTGCAAAAGACAGACAAGTGGAATGCTGTCACTAATGATGGCGTCATCGCCACTCACCATCTTGGTGGACTCCTCAAAGTTTGTCAAGATGGTACAGATGTCAGACCTCCAGATCCACTCCTGAGGTCTTATGTGTGGAGTCTGACCTGAATATCGACGGCCTTGTTGCAGCTGGTACTCCACAACTGCTCTCTTCTGCTCACAAATCCTTTGCAACATGTGGAGGGTAGAGTTCCAATGTGTGGGGACATCACACACAAGTTGGTGTGACGGAAGCTGCAAACGCTGCTGCAACACAGCAAGGGCGGCGGAAGCTGTAGCCGACTTGCCAAAATGAGCTGACAGGCGGCGCACTTTGACGAGCAGAACTGGCAACTCGGGGTACGATTTAAGAAACCACTGAACCACGAGGTTAAGCACATGAGCCAGGCATGGTACGTGTGTGATCTCGCCTCGCCTCAGAGCCGCCACCAGGTTACGGCCATTGTCACACATGACGATGCCTGGATGTAGGTTCAGAGGTGTCAGCCACAGATCGGCCTGCGCTTTCACAGCTGTCTACAACTCACAAGCAGTGTGAGGTTTCTCACCTAAGCTTATGAGATTCAGCACAGCCTGTTGCCGCTTGGCGGAGGCAGTACTGCAGTGCTTCCAGCTTGTAACTGATGTGGTGATATCTGAGATGGAGGCTGAACATGAGGAGGAGGAGGAGGATGATGCGAAGTAGCTGCACACTGTGGGGGCAACTCTGACTGACATAGGGCCTGCAATCCTCGGTGTGGGGAGGATGTGTTCCGTCCCAAGGTCCGACTGGGTCCCGGCTTCCACTATGTTTATCCAGTGTGCGGTCAGAGAGATGTACCGTCCCTGGCCACAAGCACTTGTCCACGTGTCCGTTGTCAGGTGGACTCTCCCAGTAACTGCGTTGTTGAGGGCACGGCAGATGTTTTGGGACACGTGCTTTTGTAGTGCGGGGATAGCACACCAGGCAAAATAGTGTCGGCTGGGGACCGAGTACCGAGGGACGGCCACCGCCATAAGGTTGCAGAAGGATTCTGTCTCCACCAGCCTAAAAGGCAGCATTTCCAATGCAAGCAGTCGTGAAATGTGCGAATTTAGGACTGTGGCCTGTGGGGCGTTGGCTGCACATTTCCGCTTTCGTTGAAAGGTCTGGGATATGGACAATTGAACACTGCGGTGGGACGTGGACGTGGACGTTGATGCTGTTTCTTGAGAAACTGCCAGAACAAGTGAAGACTGAGAGGAGGAGGCATCTTTGCATGCAGTATGGACAGGGGATTGCCTTGCACGCACAATAGGGGGTTCTATTGCATGCACAACAGCGGTTGAAGCAGTGGTGACACCCGCAGACACTGGTCGTGGACCCTAGGGTTCACCCCACAAAGTCAGGTGCTTTGCTGCCATGTGCCTGATCATGCTGGTGGTGGTCAGGCTGGTAGTTTTGTCACCCCTGCTGATGCTGGCTTGGCAGGTGGTACAAATGGCCTTTTTGCGGTTATCAGCAGCGTCTTTAAAAAAATTCCAGACTCTGGAAGACCTACAGGTTGTACTGTCAACGTCCCTCGTGTTGGTGTTACGGGGAGCTGTTGCCTGCCTTCTGTGTGTGGCCACGACACTGCTTCTTCCTGCCTGTTGGGGTACTCTGCCTCCCTCACCCTGTGTGCTGCTGGCCTCACTCTGCATGTCCTCCTGCCACGTTGGGTCAGTTACTAGATCATCCACCACCTCCTCCTCTTCCACTTGCGCACCACGATCCTACTCCTCACTTCCTGACAATTGTGTCACGTCATCGTCCACCTCTTGTGACAAATTGCCAGCGTCGACTTCCTGTGGCCGTGGCTGTTCAAATATTTGGTCATCGCTACATGGGATCTCCTCTTTCACCACTTCAAGCGGAGCAGGCGAGGGGCACAAATCTGGAAATGGACCAGTGAACAGCTCTTCAGAGTGTCCAAGTGTGGGATCAGTTGCTGTCTGACGACACTCGGCATGGTGGGAGGAAGGAGCATCACGGTGAGGAGGAATATGCGGTCGAGACTCACAGCTACTAAGAGTTGACCGTGTGGAAGACAGACCAGAGGTGGTGGTGCCCAGGTAACTGGAAGTATTATCTGCTTTCCAATTAATAACCTGTTCAAACTGATCAGTTCGCAATACTGGTGTTGTTCTGTGCTTCCCTAGTAATTCGGTCAAGAAGTGGGAGCGAGAAGATGTGGCTGTTGGTTGTGGCACATTTTCACCTTGGCCACGGCCCCGTCCTCTGCACGCACCATCACCAGAACGTCCAGTTCAACATCCCTTGCCACGCGCCTTGCCCATTATAAAGGAAGTAAAATTGCTTACACTCGCACTATCAATGGAAAAAATTTAATAAAAAGTAGATTAAAACCGTGGAAGAGGAAAAGCACAGTTTTATTTCTCTGGCCTACACGCGACTCTTTTAAACAATCTGAACAATCAGGGAGAAACTATTACTGTTTTTCTTTACGGAAAAAATACCAAAAGCTGAATAATAGAGATTTTTTACCGTGGAATGGCAAAACCACAGTTATTGTTTACTGGGGTATGCCAGACAATTTTAAATAGATATATTTGAGGCTGAACAGTGAGCAACACACTCAAACTGTTTTTTTTTTAGAGACAAATGGCCCAAAAGTGGATAATACAGAGGTTTGAACCGTGGAACTGCAAAACCACACTTCTGTTTCTCTAGCCTACACCAGACTATTTTCAACAGATATATTTGTGTCTGAACAATCAGGAGACACTATTACTGTTTTTCTTTATAGCAAAAAATGCCAAAAGCAGGATAATACAGAGATTTGACCCGTGGAACTGCAAAACCACTATTCTATTTCTCGGGCCTACACCAGACTATTTTCAACAGATATATCTGTGTCTGAAAAATCAGGGAGACACTATTAGTTTTTTTTTTACGGTAAAAAATGCCAAAAGCAGGATAATAGAGATTTTTTACCGTGGAATAGCAAAACCACAGTTATAATTTACTGGTGTATACCAGACTTTTTTAAATATATATATTTGCGGCTGAACAGTGAGCGACACAGTCAAACTGTTTTTTTTTAGATACAAATGGCCCAAAAGTGGATAATACAGAGGTTCGAACCGTGGAACTGAAAAACCACACTACTGTTTCTCTGGCCTACACCAGACTATTTTCAACAGATATATTTGTGTCTGAAAAATCAGGGAGACAATATTAGTTTTTTTTACGGCAAAAAATGCCAAAAGCAGGATAATGCAGAGATTTGACCCGTGGAACTGCAAAACCACACTTCTATTTCTCTGGCCTACACCAGACTATTTTCAACAGATATATTTGTGTCTGAACAATCAGGAGACACTATTACTGTTTTTCTTTATGGTAAAAAATGCCAAAAGCAGGATAATACAGAGATTTGACCCGTGGAACTGCAAAACCACACTTCTATTTCTCGGGCCTACACCAGACTATTTTCAACAGATATATTTGTGTCTGAAAAATCAGGGAGATACTTAGTTTTTTTTTACGGCAAAAAATGCCAAAAGCTGGATAATAGAGATTTTTACCGTGGAACAGCAAAACCACGGTTATAATTTACTGGTGTATACCAGACTTTTTTAAATATATATATTTGCGGCTGAACAGTGAGCGACACACTCAAACTGTTTTTTTTTAGATACAAATGGCCCAAAAGTGGATAATAGAGGTTTGAACCATGGAACTGCAAAACCACACTTCTGTTTCTCTGGCCTACACCAGACTATTTTCAACAGATATATTTGTGTCTGAAAAATCAGAGACACACTTTTTTTTTTTTTAGGGGGGTGGGGGGGACACCAAAAGGTTAATAAGATGGGTATTTGTACAGTGTGAAGGAGGAAAAAAAAGAGGATTTAGATGAAAAAAAAGGATTTTTCCTGGCCCCCGAGGCCTGGAGCTAAGTCCAGCAATTTCAGCAACAGGAGCCCACAGGACTGTAATGCAGAGTTTGCTGGTATAACCACTGCGTCTCTTATACAGCCTGCCTGCCTGCCTGATATCTGGGATGGATATTAGTCCAGAGAAGGACTGTTTGTTTGATCTGGCAGCCTTTACAGACCCTGCACTAACTATTTCGCAGTATATATTTCTCCCTTTATCAGCAGCGCTGTCCCTACACTGTCTGATCCCAGCCATCTGTGTCCAAGATGGCGGCGCCTGGTTTTAAATACTCGAGGTGACGCTCTGCGGCCAGCCAATCAATGTAATGCCCACAACCAACATGGCTGCGGCATTACAGTGACTGGCTGGCAATCCCTGCATGTTCATTGGCTCTGTAAAGAGCGCCAAACATGCAGGGCGGAGACCCGAGCTCCCGCCCGAGTAACCCGGAAATGCTCGGTGCTCGCCGAACATCCCGAGTAGCGTGATGCTCGGGCGAGTACCGAGCAGAGTCGAGCATGCTGGCTCAACACTAATTATGATAACTTGTACAGTGGATCTCAGTTTGTACGGCAGAGTCATTTTCCACCTCCATACTAACAAATTACCCAGAGGGTAAATAGACCCAACTCAAGGGATGATGTGATTAAAACTTTTATGGTTATTAATTAACATGGTCTAAGAAATAAAAATTTAAATAAGTCAGGTGGTATTGCTGTGTAGCATTTCTTTGGGACTCCTCTATGGGATATCACTCTTCTAAAGCAAATATATATCCTACCTAGATTGACGGCTGCAGTCCACTAGCTAGGATAACTTTTCTAATGATAATTATAGATGTCAGTTGCAAGACCACTAGAGCTGATTAAAATTCACTTATAGCCTCCCGAAATGTTTTGCCATGACTGTCTTCATCAGGGAACTGAGGCTAGACTGAATTGAATCAACAAATTAACAAACCAATTAGGCATTCCCACATATTGTATCCAATCAGAAATGAAGCTGTCATTAATGATGTGTCACACTGACAGCCCATAAAAAAATCCTCCAACAAAAAAGGATGTCTATAATTGGCTAAAGTCATATATGCTTACCTCCCATCTTATGACATCACCAATGGTTTTGCAGGGAGGTACGTCACCAGGTCACACGATGATCGCAGGCCAATCGTCGTGCTAGGATTGCGATGATGTCACATGCTAAGGTTCTGTAAAACAGAAACCACATTCAGTCCTATTGTATCATTACTGTGCAGGTCCTATTAAAAAGGTCCAACTGCATGTATCCTTGGACTCTAATCAATTTGCTCATGTTGTTACTGTGCATATTCAGGGATCTTAATAAACTTTCATCTAGCCACCAATATCATTTGGAATAAACTCATAAACCAACAATAATTATAACAGATCTGATTATTCTCATTTGCACAAGGAAAGACTAGAAGCAATGGGATGAAACTAAATGGGACACAGATTAGATATTAGAAAAAACTTTTTGACAGTTAGGGTGATTAATGAGTGGAACAGGCTGCCACGAGAGGTGGTGAGTTCCCCTTCAATGGACGTCTTCAAACAGAGGCTGGACAGACATCTGTCTGAGATGATCTAGTGAATCCTGCTTTGAGCAGGGGGTTGGACCAGATGACCCAGGAGGTCCCTTCCAACTCTACCATTCTATGATTCTATGATTCTATGCCTAAAATAGTAGCTATGGAATAATGATCCACAAAGGCAATATGTTATTATATTAATTTATTAGGTAAGTATGTTCAAGAAATGTAAATTAATTTTGGTTTAGTTTTAACAGAAATGACATGAAGTGTTAGTATAGTTGTCATTAAGGATCTTCTTCTTTATAAACCATCTAAATTACATATAGGTATATGTCAGTAAAATATAGATCATGGTTTAAATTCATTAAGTATAGAAATGATGTTCAATCCCTTATAGGTACCTAGCATATACAGTGATCAATCCAATTACATAGAGTTATAAAATATCAGGGTATTGAGAGCTCAGGACTCAAAGCAATATCAAGCATTCCAGTATTGAAATCTGGGCAAATTTATTTGCCACAAATCACATTTTTTGGAAAAATTCAGCAAAGTTTTGGAATTGGAATTTCAAAAGATTTGCTTATCTATACATGGTATAGCTACGTTAATGGAAAAATAATTAATCTTTTTGAGGCTTGGAATGTGCTGCCACAATTTTATTTTTCCATAAATATGCTTTTATTGAACAAAAAACGTACTAAAATATAAGAAAATTGGTATCACCATAATTGCAATGACTCAAAAAAATTAAATTTACATTTATGACACCTGGTCAAAACTCACGATAAACAATAGTGAATTTGTAGATTTTTACACACAGATTAATAATACAAATTATTCCATGACTTACATATACCTCCAAACTGTGCTGAATCTTTGCAAATGAAAAAAATAAAAATGTACAACTGTTGGAATATTTATATGTAAAAAAAAAACACGTGCTTCTACAGGTCAAAATTAGACCAGTCATTAAGGGGTTAACTTTTTATCCAGAGACAACTTAGAGAGATTTCATTGATTTGAAGAAACTTTTGAAACTTTTTTATGAATGATTTATTGTATTATTGCATTAAAAAGCCGCGATGATTAATGATTATCTCGCTGTAGTAGACATTGACTGAGATATTGGATTGTTTGTAATCTGAGCTCGACTTATACAGACGGCACAAATTTAGTGCATTGATTGGAAGTACTGGAAGTCAAACTGATGATGGGTTTTTCATTAATCTTGTTTGGAGAGATTCAGTTCTGCGATTCATTTAGGGGCCAGGATAAAGTAATTACTTGTATCCAAGCTGTAAAAAGCTCCGCCATTTCTATGTCACTGCCCAGCAAGGTATCAAATATTCCATATTGGCCATTTATTGGAACAATAAAGTGAAGTGTACAGTGCTCAAGGGAAGTATCCATCCATATTTTTGTCCACCTTGTGCTTGTCAATCAGTATTCATCATGAACAAATCTTACGAGTAGTTGGGATAACTTAAAGGGTTTGCCCCAACTTAGCAAGTTATCTACTACTGACAGGATAGGTGATAACTTTCTGAATGCTTGGGGCCCCACCATTCGGGCTTCTGACAATCCTGAAAATAGGGCTCTGAACTTTCCTGTTTAAATGAAGCGAAAGCTGCACATGTGCACCACCACTTCACTCATTATCTATGGAACTGGAACATACGTTGGTATAAGTGCAATGTTTAAGTGCACATTCACACAGTGGGCACTAACAAAAATAACCTATGATGAAAACAAAATGAGCAAATACCCTGTAGTAAGTAAATAATAATAGTAATAGTACAAAATCAGGTACTTAGTAGACATTGTTTTGATCAAAAAAGAGTAAAAGCTATCCCAATCGACAAGGTGTACCCAATTGGGACGGTCCTATCTCTAAAGTAAAGCCTCCTTATGTGCCAGCAGGCCTCATTAGAAAGGGTAGAGCAGGATCCAGGCCTGACTGTTTAAACACAGGCTCGTGGAAAGCTATATAGACTAAATGCGCAGCCCAAAAACGGAGGAATGTGTAAGAAATATACATTCTTCACATGTAATAAAACTGTCAAACAGTTGCAAATCATGCACACGGGAGCGATTCAACCATATCACCGAGCAGCTATAAATACTCGGAGCTCGGGCCAAGCATACTCAGCGAAAGGGTTAATAGAACATACTCGCTCAACACTAGTCTTAACTAGTGTTGAGCGAGTATGTTCTATTAACCCTTTCGCCGAGTATGCTCGGGCCGAGCTCCGAGTATTTATAGCTGCTCGGTGATATGGATGAATCACTCCCGTGTGCATGATTTGCAACTGTTTGACAGTTTTATTACATGTGAAGAATGTATATTTCTTACACATTCCTCACATGTAATAAAACTGTCAAACAGTTGCAAATCATGCACACGGGAGCAATTCAACCATATCACCGAGCAGCTATAAATACTCGGAGCTCGGCCCGAGCATACTCGGACAGAACATACTCGCTCAACCCTAGTCCTAACTTTTGTTGCGACAATGTATCAGCAGGGCGGGGGGCCTGGTGCCTCACCGCTCCCATGCTGCAAGACTGAGTTCCCATGACTCCAGACCACGCCACCCCACAAGCAGAAAACCACAACAGCAATGGCCGACACACTGCACCAACATTAAATGAAAGGAGCATTGTGACTCACCTTCCTCAAGCTCTCAAATGAGAGCAAAAATTGGCTGTACCCCCTTTTCAGTCTCCTGCTAATTAAAATCACTTGTGCCAAATTGGATTAGTGCAGGTCCGACAAAAAGGACAGATCCTGGAGTCATGGTGCATTGTCGGTGCGGCAGTGGTTAGCGCACGACACTGCTCCTTTAAGGCAATAAAAGTACCCACTGAGGGGTTCTCCGTGACGTGGCAGTGGACTTTATACAGTCTAATCAGAATGTTAAACTAAGAACCTCATGTTCAGGTATATATATTTTTTTGCCCAGCATTAGATCAATAGAAACTAGGAGTACAATTGGCTTACAAAGAGGAATTTATTTATTAATCAATAGGCATACAGTACAAAATTTTAAATATTGTGAGCATAAAAATAGGGGACAAAAAAGTGCAAAGTGCCTATCCAAAGCCCCCAAGATATAATGCGTCCTATCCCTGTACAATAGAATCACTATGGCAGCAAAGGAGCCCACATAACTAGTCAGGGGTAAAAGTATAGAGTGCTCCTACCATAATTAGATCGCACTCACCACTAAAGTAGTGACCTGAACAGGTGTGGAAAGGGCTCAACTTGCCATGTGGCAGAAAATGTGTACTCACCACAAGGACAGGACCAGATGGATGGGAACGCAAAGAGGGGGGGCCACAAGGTAGCAGGCTCACCTCGATGCGCATTCGCTGTCACAAGGCAGCTTTCTCAAGAGGGAATGTGTGTGAAAGTTCGTAGGACCTTCTTAAATACGCCCCATATTGGTCAGATGGACGAGTCATGTGACCAAAAAGTATCAGGGGTGAACTAGCAGGACCTGCGGTGGCCCATGCGCTGCGGTGCCGACACCCCGCACGTGGATCCCGGCTGTCACACCCCCCAGCGCATCATCCAAGGCACAAAGGTGCCTGGAGTCAGCGCAAGGAGGATATTGACAGCAGGATCAATGCCCGGGACCGGGGAGCTGCGGCGCATGAGTGCATTGGTCGCTGCACCTCATCTCTACTCTCTACTCTACTACTATGTAGACCTATCTAACCTGACCCTACAAAAGATAGGAGGGACTATCAAACATTACCCCCCCAGAGGTGTAATGGGAACACACATGAAAGAGTGGCATCATATCACAATAGCACAAATAAAATTACACCGCTGTATACAGTTGTAAGATTCATGGGAATTTCCACATATTTGTCCACCATAGATTCAAATTATCTCTGCACCGGAAAGTCCTGAACACATATGTAGTCCACATAAGACCTTCAGTGGTCAGAAAAGAATACCAGGGCAGTATAAAATCGGACCCACAAGCTATAGAAAAAAGAAAAAAGAGAAATAAACCAATATGAAAATAGAATTAAAAACAACTCAAAAAACGAAAATTAAAAACACAGAAAGAGTCATGCTAACCAATAAAAGTATAGGGGCTTCCAGAGGAGCAGGAGAACATTCCACCACTACAAAAATGACGAGAAGACCAGGCACTCATTAAGGCCCCGCGGAGACACCGTATCCAGGGTTGAGATCCATCTAGCCTCTTTTTGCCATTCCCTCCATGGGAGCCTAAATGTAAGATGTCTGTGCCTCGTACCCTCAGGGAGCTGGGATCGCAATTGTGAAACTTATGAAAATGACGCAGAAGCGTCCTGAGCTCCCGGAGGTCAGTGACCGTATTGGCCCCACGAATGTCGCGCACGTGCTCCTGAACTCTCACTCTGAGATCCCTCGTGGTCAAACCAACGTAAATTAGTTGGCATCCACAGGTTGCATAGTATATAACGTGAGTCGAACCACACGAGATGTGCCTTAGAATTTTGAATTCACGGGAGCCATCAGAGGAGAGAAAGGAAGCACTGCGCAAGACATTCGTGCAGGCCACGCAATGGCCACATGAATAGCAACCCGCAGTGGGTCCACGGGAACCAAAGGGGTTATTTAGAGGAGGGATATAGTGGCTTGACATGAGCCGTCATCAACAGATGTCCTCCAAGACAGTCCCGCAGGGAGGGCTCCGTGCCAAGAACACCCCAATGTTTAGAGAATATTTCCCGCATCGCCCCCCATTGACGGTTGAAAGTTGAAATATAGCACACCTTCTCTGGTTCATCCTCACCCAAAGGGGGGGCCGGATAGAGAAGGCGGCCCCGAGGAGTTTTTCTTGCCCTCTCATAGCCACACCTGATGGACCTGTAGCATTATCCACGGTGACGTAAGCGTTCAGCCAAATCAGCAGCCTGTCTCTCGAAAGGTGATTCTGTAGAGCAGATGCGCCTCATCCTCAGGAATTGACCGACCAGGACGGCCTGAATCGTGGAAAAATTATGGGCAGACTCAGCATGTAGAAGGGCATTAACCGGTGGGTTTCCTAAAGACATCGATCTGGAGAATGGAGGAGGAATCCACCTCCAGAAGGACATCCAGGAATTCCATGCGTTTAGAATGGTAAACATATGTGAGTTTAATGCCCCAGTTGCTAGAGTTGAGCTGCACCATAAAGTCCTCGAGCTCCCCCACCATCCCCGACCAAAAAACCAAAATATCGTCAATGTATCTGAGCCACGACACGACCCGTGAGGCGCCCGGCGCACCCTCATCACCAAACAACTCTCGCTCCCAGGCACCCAGGAAGAGGTCGGCATAAGAGGGCGCGCAGGCCGCCCCCATGGCCGTGCCGCGCCTCTGCAGATACACACTGTCCTTAAATGAAAAATAATTATGTGACAGAACAAAGTCGAGGAGCTCGAGGATAAATTCACATGAAGGGCGGCCCAGGTCGGATATCCCGAGGAAGAGGCAGACCGCGGACAGGCCAAGGTCATGACTGATGAATGTGTAGAGACTCTCCACTAGAGATGAGCGATGTTCTACTCGAACTGTTCGCCAATCTCAAATTCGAGCTGTTTTGGGCGGTGTTCGAGCCGGTCGGCGAACACGAACAATTTGAGAAAAATTCGGCTGTTCGAGGTTATGTTCGATAACTGTTCGTGCACCAAAATCATAACTGGATTTTTTCTCAGTAATGATGAAAATTAATGTTAATACGCAGTTTGAGTGTACAGCGGGGCGGGGGGAGGGGCAGGGGATGGATCTCTGCAGTAACAATGAAGATCTCCATTTTTTTTTCTCTTTCCCGCATTTGCAGTGGGGAGGTGCAATCTGTCAGCCTATCAGCAGCGCACACACGGAGCGAAGTGCTTTTTTTCACACAAGCAAGGGCATGTGTGATTGGCAGTGTATGTCACATGTCCTTGCCCTATAAGACCAAGCCATTTTCCCCGTCGCCACCATTTTCTCACTGCTGCAGCTGCGTGTTAGACGGCACCGCTGTTGCTGTGTGCGCTATACCTTGTTAATTTCAAGCCAATTTTCGCACAAATATACAGATAGCTTGGGAGTAGGGAATAGTTGTGATTGCAGTCCTTTTAAGGACTAGGTTACAGCATTTCCTACGACTTTTATCAAGCAGGTCTGTGCTCTTAAATAGATAGATTGTGGGAGTAAAGACTAATTGTAATTGGAGTCCTTTTCAGGACTAGGTTACATCAGTTCCTATCAGTTTTTGCCAGGCAGGTCTGTGCCAGTGCTGTGCAAGTTTTTTTCACAGCATTTGGCTGAATCTAGCAAAGCTAATCCTTTTTGGCCTATTGCAGAGTGTGTTAGTCAGTGGAGTAGCCTATCTGTGTTGCAAGATATACCACCTGTGTATAGAATACCACTTTTTTTACTGCACCTAGTGAAGTAAAATCTTTTGGGCATAGCATCATTCTATTAGTCCATCTATACTGACCTCCATCAGGTTGCAAACTGAATATAATTTTTTTCTGCATCTAGCTCTGAAAAAATATTTGGGCTTCTAGCAGTGTGTGGGACTTGGTCTATTAGTCCATCTATACTGACCTCCATCAGGTTGCAAATTAAAAATAATTTTTTTCTTCATTTAGCTCTGAAAAAATATTTGGGCTTCTAGCAGTGTGTGGGACTTGTTCTATTAGTCCTTCTATACTGACCTCCAGCAGGTTGCAAATTGAATATAATTTTTTTCTGCATCTAGCTCTGAAAAAATATTTGGGCTTCTAGCGGTGTGTGGGACTTGGTCTATTAGTCCATCTATACTGACCTCCATCAGGTTGCAAATTAAAAATAATTTTTTTCTGCATCTAGCTCTGAAAAAATATTTGGGCTTCTAGCAGTGTGTGGAACTTGGTCTATTAGTCCATCTATACTGACCTCCATCAGGTTGCAAATTAAAAATAATTTTTTTCTTCATTTATCTCTGAAAAAATATTTGGGCTTCTAGCAGCGTGTGGGACTTGTTCTATTAGTCTATCTATACTGACCTCCATCAGGTTGCAAATTAAAAATAATTTTTTTCTGCATCTAGCTCTGAAAAAATATTTGGGCTTCTAGCAGTGTGTGGGACTTGGTCTATTAGTCCATCTATACTGACCTCCATCAGGTTGCAAATTAAAAATAATTTTTTTCTGCATCTAGCTCTGAAAAAATATTTGGGCTTCTAGCAGTGTGTGGGACTTGGTCTATTAGTCCATCTATACTGACCTCCATCAGGTTGCAAATTGAATAAAAAAATTTACTGCATCTAGCTCTGAAAAAATATTTGGGCTTCTAGCGGTGTGTGGGACTTGGTCTATTAGTCCATCTATACTGACCTCCATCAGGTTGCAAATTAAAAATAATTTTTTTCTGCATCTAGCTCTGAAAAAATATTTGGGCTTCTAGCAGTGTGTGGGACTTGGTCTATTAGTCCATCTATACTGACCTCCATCAGGTTGCAAATTAAAAATAATTTTTTTCTTCATTTAGCTCTGAAAAAATATTTGGGCTTCTAGCAGTGTGTGGGACTTGTTCTATTAGTCCTTCTATACTGACCTCCAGCAGGTTGCAAATTGAATATAATTTTTGCTGCATCTAGCTCTGAAAAAATATTTGGGCTTCTAGCGGTGTGTGGGACTTGGTCTATTAGTCCATCTATACTGACCTCCATCAGGTTGCAAATTAAAAATAATTTTTTTCTGCATCTAGCTCTGAAAAAATATTTGGGCTTCTAGCAGTGTGTGGGACTTGGTCTATTAGTCCATCTATACTGACCTCCATCAGGTTGCAAATTAAAAATAATTTTTTTCTGCATCTAGCTCTGAAAAAATATTTGGGCTTCTAGCAGTGTGTGGGACTTGGTCTATTAGTCCATCTATACTGACCTCCATCAGGTTGCAAATTAAAAATAATTTTTTTCTTCATTTAGCTCTGAAAAAATATTTGGGCTTCTAGCAGTGTGTGGGACTTGTTCTATTAGTCCTTCTATACTGACCTCCAGCAGGTTGCAAATTGAATATAATTTTTTTCTGCATCTAGCTCTGAAAAAATATTTGGGCTTCTAGCGGTGTGTGGGACTTGGTCTATTAGTCCATCTATACTGACCTCCATCAGGATGCAAATTAAAAATAATTTTTTTCTGCATCTAGCTCTGAAAAAATATTTGGGCTTCTAGCAGTGTGTGGGACTTGGTCTATTAGTCCATCTATACTGACCTCCATCAGGTTGCAAATTAAAAATAATTTTTTTCTGCATCTAGCTCTGAAAAAATATTTGGGCTTCTAGCAGTGTGTGGGACTTGGTCTATTAGTCCATCTATACTGACCTCCATCAGGTTGCAAATTGAATAAAAAAAAATTCTGCATCTAGCTCTGAAAAAATATTTGGGCTTCTAGCGGTGTGTGGGACTTGGTCTATTAGTCCATCTATACTGACCTCCATCAGGTTGCAAATTAAAAATAATTTTTTTCTGCATCTAACCCAGCCAATAGTTTTGGCCTAATACCACAGTTTGGCCACTCAGCTCTGCTCGGTTACCATCCATTGTTTTTTTGTGCAAACAACTCCAGAGTTGTGAATTAGTTAACCACCAAAATGAGTGGAAAAAGGCCTGCTGCTGGTGGAAAGGGGAATAGGCGTGTTGGGAAGGGGAAAAAAGGTTGTGTCCGTGGGGTAGGTGCAGAAGAAAGACCATCTTCCAGCCAAACTAAAATGTCTACTTCTTTTAGCGGACAATGTGATAAGATCCCTTTCTTACGGCCACGCCAATCGCTACAAATTCCAGATGAGGCACAAAAACAGCAGGTGCTTCAACGGATATCAAGTGCTCCTTTAAGTGGGCTCTCCTCCACATCAACTTCAACATCACAAATACTCCAGTCCTCAAAGGTGTCACCCAAATCGCACTTGCTTCCTCACAGCTCCCAAATCTCCAGCTGCCCGTCTGAGTATGAGGTAGAACAGATGGTTGAGTCTGCAGAGCTGTTTACTCATACTATAGCCTGGGAATCAGAGGTCGACTCCAGCGCTTCTGTGAATCCAGACGAGGAAATGATCTGCACTGATGCCCAGAATCTTTATGAGTCGGATCCAGGACCAGACGCAGAAGGTTCTGACCATAATGTAGACCCTCATTCCCAAACTGTAACTCCTGTTGGTGGAGACAATGAGGAAGACGATGATAAGACTCAAATACCTGATTGGAGCGACAACTTTAGTTTTTTGTCAGGGCAGGAACAGGTTGGCTCTGAGGACGACGGGTGTGATAACGCACAGGGTGATGATGATGAGGTCGGAGATCCCACTTACTGTCAACCCACAGTCAGCCAAGAGATGAGGTCAGCAGAGGAGGTGGAGGAAGATGCTAGTGACGACGAGGTCAGGTTGCGCCTTCCTGGACAGAGACGTAGTACTGGAAGCACGTCAACAACTGCATCCTCAAACACAACTCTGCCTCTCACCACAAGTCGTGGTGGCTCTTCAGGTCGCATGGGTGCTAAGCCTTGCATAGCCTGGGCATTTTTTCAGATCGATAAAGATGACCCAACTCGTGTTATCTGTAACATTTGTCAGCAAAAGCTAAGTAGAGGCCAAAAAATACATAGTTTGAGTACTTCATGCATGAACCGGCACATGGACATGAAGCATAAGTTGCAGTGGGAAGCTCAGTGTGCTACAATGCGGCCTAGCCGGCCGGGCCAACCACCGTCTGCCATATCTTGTGCATCCACGGCCTCTTCATCCTCTGTGACTGGGGGGACAGCAGTCACACCTGTTTTGGGGCGCAGACCTGTCACCTCTTTACCCGCAACAGCCAGCGTGATTGGCAGGTCATCATTTTCTTTGGAGGTGGTAACACCAGCTGGTCTTGAGCGCTGTCCGACATCGATAGCACCACCTTTGGATCAAGGCAACCTAACATGTCCGCCTGCATCTTCCTCACAGACCGGCAGTTTGCCGGGGACACCCTTATCAACCCCGTCTAAGCACAATAGCCAGCCCTCGGTCCCTCAGATGTGGACAAGTAAAAGACCATTTCCTCCTAGCCATGAGAAAGCTAAGAGGTTGAATTTCACCATCTGCAAGCTCTTGGCTACAGAAATGCTGCCTTTCCGCCTGGTGGACACAGAGGATTTTCGAGACCTTATGTCCGTCGCAGTGCCCCAGTACCAGATGCCCAGTCGGCACTACTTCTCAAAGAAAGGTGTGCCTGCGCTCCACCAGCATGTCGCACACAACATCACCGCTTCTTTGATAAACTCTGTGTGTGACAGGGTGCATTTCACCACAGACACTTGGACGAGTAGGCATGGACAGGGGCGTTACATGTCGCTGACTGGGCACTGGGTAACTATGGTGACAGCAGGACAAGGGGCTGCTGTCCAAGTCTTGCCGTCCCCACGAGTTGTGCGTCAATCCTCTTTATGTCAAAGTTCCTCCACTGCTTCTGCCTCCTCAACCTCCTCTCGGTCTTCCACCTGCACCCAAAGCCTGTCTGGTCATGCCACAAGCTTTCTAACTGCGCAGAAGGGATCCTGCACACCTCCTTACTATGCTGGCAGTAGGGCTCAACGTCATCAGGCGGTTTTTACATTGAAATGTCTGGGAAATGTGAGTCACACAGCTGAGGAGTTGTGGTCAGCTCTGGAGAACCAATTTCATGAATGGTTGTCTCCACTGGACCTGAAACCAGGGAAGGCCGTGTGCGACAATGCTGCAAACCTGGGTGCGGCCCTTCGCCGGGGCAATGTCACACACGTGCCTTGTATGGCTCACGTGTTGAACCTGGTTGTCCAGCAATTTTTAGCCCACTATCCCAGACTAGATGGCCTTCTGCAGAGGGCACGGTCGCTGTGTGCTCACTTCCGCCGTTCGCATCCCGCAGCTCAGCGACTTACATCTCTAGAGAAGTCGTTGGGCCTGCCACTTCACCGGCTAAAATGCGATGTGCCTACCCGGTGGAATTCAACTCTGCACATGTTGCAGCGACTGTGGCAGCACCGACAAGCCCTGGTGCAATACGTTCTGACGTATAGCCTGGGCCAACGAGATTCAGAGGTGGGGCAAATCACGCTGGAGGAGTGGTCTCAGATCAGGGATCTATGCACCCTTCTGCACAGTTTTGAAATGGCGACGAAGATGTTTAGTGCTGACGATGCCATTATCAGCATGACTATTCCGGTGATTTACATGCTGGAGCACATGTTAAACAGAATTCGGAGTCAGGTGGTGGCACAAGAGGAGGTGGAGGAAGTAGAGGAGTAGGAGTTGTATGCGGAAGGGCTAACATCTGCAAGGTCCAGACGGTCGGCAGCACCAAGGCGGCAGGCATGTGAGGGTGGGGGAGATGATTTTACCAGGGCGCATGGTAGCAGCCAAACTAGTGAGGAAGGTGCAGGAGCCCAGGAAGAAGTGGAGGACGAACTGATGGAAGACTCATCAGATGAGGGAGACCTTGATCACATTTCTGTTGTGCGAGGTTGGGGGGAGAGGACAGAGGAAGGAAGCATGATTGTTACCTCGCCACCAACACAACAGGGACTTGGTGCTCCTGGATGCGCAACACACATGAGTGCCTTCTTGCTGCACTACCTGCAACATGACCCTCGAATTGTGAGAATTAGAAATAATCCTGACTACTGGGTTGCCACACTGTTAGATCCCCGGTACAAAAGTAAATTTGCAGAAATTATTCCTGCCATAGAAAGGGATGCACGCATGCAGGAGTATCAGCAGAGACTGTTGCAGAATCTTACATGTGCTTTTCCACAAAATACCAGTGGTGCACGTAGTGAATCTCACAGTTCCAACTTGCCAACCGTGGGACCGTCAAGTGTTCAGCACTCAAACCGTAACAGAACCACAGTATCTGCTGGTAACATCAATTTTGCGGAATCATTTCACCACTTTTTTAGCCCATCCTTTGCAAGGCCACAGGAGACAAGAAGTCTGACACATAGTCAACGCCTAGAGACGATGGTACAGGAGTATCTCCAAGTAAACATTGAAGCCACGACTTGCTCTTTTTGGGCTTCCAATCTGGATAAATGGCCGGAGCTAGCCACTTACGCCTTGGAGATCTTGTCATGCCCCGCAGCCAGCGTTCTGTCTGAACGTGTGTTCAGCGCTGCTGGTGGTGTGCTGACAGATAAGCGCACGCGGCTCTCCACTGATAATGTAGACAGACTCACGTTCATAAAGATGAACAAATCATGGATCCGAAACGACTTTTCTACCCCTGTGTCATCCTGGGGAGAGTAAAAGCTTGATGATTGGTTAAAATCACCCTACCAACCGTTTTAAGCTTTCAAATTACTAATCATGTTTATCTGTATCTTGACTGGAAAATAATTTGGGCTTTGTAGCAGTGTGCAGCACTGATCCTATTAGGCCATCTATAATAAGCTTCACCAGATTTAAAATTAAAAATAATTTTTAGCTGCATCTAGCCCGGAAAATAATTTTGGGGCTCCGAGATGCGCAAGACACATAAGTGCCTTCTTGCTGCACTACCTGCAGCATGACCCTCATATTGTCAGAATTCGAAGTAATCATGACTACTGGGTGCCACACTCTTAGATCCCCCAAACTTTTCGATCAACCTTTTCATTTTAATAAAGACCAAAAAAATGGTCATTTTTGAAATTATAAGCATTAGCAGGTTGTTAGAAACTGAAATCAAACAGTTTTCAACTCAAAACTTTATTCTAGGTGATGTTACATTTTCACATAGAACCCCTTGTTCGAAAGGAGCTTCTGAACTCTCTCGTCCATTGAATTTGTCAGGTTTTGGATGGTTTCTGCTTCAATTGTTTTGCATGAGGACAGAATACCCTCCCAGAGCTGTTGCTTAGATGTGAACTGCCTCCCGCCATCTTAGACACTCCTTTTAATGATGCTCCAAAGGTTCTGAATGGGGTAGAGGTCAGGGGAGCATGGGGGTCACACCATAAGTTTGTCCCCTTTTATGCCCATATCAGCCAGAGATGCAGATGTTTTATGTGCAGCATGAGATGGTGCATTATCATGCAGAAAAATGATCTTGCTGTGAAATACACGGTTCTTCTTCTTGAACCATGGCAGGAAGTGCTGTTTGAGAAAATCCACATACATTATGGAGTTCATCTTTAGCGCCTTCAGGGATCCTAAAGGGGCCGACAATCTCTCTCCCCATGATTCCAGCCCAAAACATTACTCCACCTCCTCCTTGTTGGCGCTGTAGCCGTGTTTGCGTGGGGTGTCCATCAACCAGCCATCCTCCACTCCATTCATCTGGACCATCGAGCGCTGCACGGCACTCATCCGTGAACAAAACAGTTTTGAAATCAGTCTTCATGTAATGTTTGGCCCACTGGAGCCGTTTCTGCTTGTGTGAAGTGGATAGAGGAGGTCGACAGGATGGCGTATGCACAGCTGCAAACCTCTGAAGGACCCTGCATCTTGTTGTTCGGGGGACGTTGGAGGCACAAGCAGCTTCAAAAACTTGTCTGCTGCTATGACAAGGCTTTTTTGCCGCTGCTCTTTCAACCTGACGTAATTGCCTGTAGGAAAGAGTCCTCAATTTGCCCTTATCAGCACGCACACGTGTGTACTGTGAATCAGCTACATACTTCTTGATTGCCAAGACACTTCATCCTGATCATCGCACAATGTTGATTGTAGTCATGCCTTGACCTAAACACTCCACAATTTGTTGCTTCTCAGCAGCCGACACATCCTTTTTCTTTCCCATTTTGGCAGAAAATGTAGGCTGCTTAATAATGTGAGAGAGCCTTCTTAAGTAGTCTTGCCTTTCATTGGACACACCTGCCAAACTAATTAGCACAGGTGTCTGCAATTGCTTACAGTGATATAAAGAGCCCTGACACACATCACCATCAATGAGTTTAACTGACAAACAAACAAATTCTTCCCTTATCACTCCTAAACACTTTTTGCATAATAATTTGGAACGCGGTGTACATGTGCTTTTCCACAAAACACCAGTGGTTCACGTAGTGAATCTTACAGTTCTAACTTGCCAACCGTGGTCTGTATGGAATTGTTCAATAAAGGGCCCAAAATTAAGATAACATAGATGGGAGAGGTCTCTATGAATAGGAATTCCTAAGTATTTGATACCCTGTGAGGGCCAGGCAAAGGGAAAGTTGGACTGGATGGAATCCTATATGGATTTAGGGAGGGAGACATCGAGGGCCTCAGACTTCGCTGCATTGATTTTAAAATTTTACCATGTAACAAAGTGATCTATTTCAGCCATAACAGCAGGGATGGATATATGTGATTGAGTGATATATACTAGGACATCATCAGCAAATAGAGAGCACTTGTACTCGGTGCCTCCCACCTCAATCCACCTAATATTGGGGTTATGGCGAATTGATGAGAGCAGGTGCTCCGTCACTAGGATGTATAAGAGAGGGGACAGAGGACATCCCTGCCTTGTCCCATTGGTGATTGTGAAAGGTGATGAAAATGTTCTGACGCACCCCCTGGGCCTTGGGACACCCGGAGCCGGACCCTTTTTGGTGGATGCTGGTGGTTGTAGTCTTCGTGGCGGCGATCCGGTTCCGTGGCTCAGGGCGGTCAAACCAGTGGCGGAACTATTTATGTGGTTTTGATGTTTAAATGTCCGACTACGCCACCCGTGGATTGCGGTCAGAGTGAACCGCCGCTACAGTGCAGACCGCTAAGGCTGGTGTTGTGGGTGCAGCAGAGCGTAGCATAACTCCCCACGGGAGGAGTATAGCCTCAGGGCAGTGTATGCGGAGGATGGGGGTGATGGTGCAGGGAAGCAGCAGTAACGACACGGAGTCAGTGATGCAGTTCAGGGCCTTTACTCACAGTTCTTATTATCCAGACCACGTCTGCAGGTAACGGCTGCCCACGTCGTACTGTGCTCACCAGGTGAGGGGCTCAGACAACTCCCAGATAACTTTGGAGCGCTTCACAGGACCCCCTTTGTGTGTCCTTTGTCTGGCCTTTCTTACCAACAATTCTGTCCGGCTGCCTCGGGCCTCCTCTTGGTAAACTTGGCGCCAGTTTCCCTGACCCTATGTGGTGCCTTCCTAGCGGGTGGAGCAAGGGGCTGCGCCACATAAAATGTCAGAGCCTCCGGTTTCTAGCTGAGGGTCGTTTCCTGCCTCCACTAGTTCGGGGACCGGTCTCCCCCTTTGGCCTGACCCCTCCACGCAGGTGGATTCGGGCGTGCGGTGGCGACTCGCCTGTCCTCACCCCTGGGATCCCTTCATTCCTCGTTCCTGGAGCCTTCTCCACTCCTCTTCCTTCCTTCTCCCTCTTGCAGGCCTGGGCCTCTGTTACTAGGCCCGCCTCCGGAGCAGAGCTCATGCAGAGCCCCTGCTCCGTGCCACTTCTGCTCAGACTTCTCTGCACTGAACTAAGATGGTGCCCACCTTTTATACTCCCTTCTCAATGCACCCAGGAACTGCTTCCTCCCTGCTCCTGCACTGCAGGGTTCCCCTTCCTCAGTGTTCCCTCCCCCCACTCCAGCCAGGGACAGGGACTGTCGTGCCCATCTCAGGGGCATATTGCCCCACGGCACTGTGGTGTAATGCATGCAGGTGTCGGGTCCTGATCCACACTCCATCCTTATCTGAGAGTGAGATATCACACCTCTGGGTGAGGTGCAATACGTCTGTAGCAACCGAGCCCTCGGTGCTACAGTTCCATTTATCTTCAGCCTAGGTGACGTATTGTGATACAGGGCCGTGATTTTGGCTATAAAAGGGTCCCCTAGACCCCTACCCCAAGCTTTTTAAGAGAATCATATATGGCGTGCCAGGAGACTCTATGGAATGCTTTCTCAGCATCCAACGAGAGTATCTACTTACAAATTTTTAACTGCATCTAGCCCAGGAAATACTTTGTGCCTAGTAGCAGTGTCTGCTAGTCAGCGGATTATCCCGGCTGTTAAGCAAGCTACACCACCTGTAGTTTGGACACTTAATTTTTTCAAAGGAAATGCTTCGGGACCACGGGATACTCAGTGAAGAGCATCAGGAGGCACCCCAAGGCATAGGGGCTGGGACTGGCACTAGGATGCCTTGCGGTGGACAGCCGAGCTCGATCCTTATAAAAGCTTTTTAACTGCAGCAGCTTTAGTGGACGCTACTGGAGCTGGAATTACGCGGCTGCTGGCATGAGACTTGCCCTCCAATAGATCCTTGTAAATGGATTTAAAGTGTATTCATTCAAATTAGAGGGACAATTTAAATTAAAAAGCTTAGAGCTGCCTCCACCACAGGGGGGCTCTCTCGACCCACCAGCGGACAGGCACCAGTATTGGGAGAGGGGGGCTGGCCGTCAGGGTTCACCGCGGCTCTGGCACAAACCCGGCGACACGGAGGTGGCACGGGCAGGAGCGGACTGGCCGTCTCGGCTTCTCACTTTTTGGATTTTAGAAGGGCATGACATGCCTATATCTGTGTCTCCCCCTCCTTTTACTCCTCCACCTCTTTTCTTTTCGCATGACTATATGTACTTGTCACTTTTCCATGTGTTAGTTGTGTCTTCTGAGCAGTTTGTCAGCTTTTGGACACCTTTGAAGGTGTTTTCTATGTGTTTCTATGTGTTTTTGTTTGCCTGCCATTGGTTTTAACGGTGTTCGAAGGTGTTCGACGAACAGTTCGACGAACAGTTCGGCGAACACACGGGTGTTCGACGAACCGAACCGAACTTGAACACTACAGGGGTGGCTCAACACTACTCTCCACATCAGCCGTGACCATGAGAGTATCGTCATCCACAAGGACGCCGTCAACCCGTGTAAGGACATCCGTCATGTCCTTGATATAAGATGGCAATGTGGCCACTAAGGGTCTGAGGTGGCTATCAATATAATGACAAATTGGTCCACATAGGCCACCCAGACCGGACATGATCGGATGTCCAGGTGGGTTGAGGGCGTCCTTGTGGATTTTAAGCAATAGATAAAATGGAGCCGTCTTTGGGGAGCAAATGGTCAATGCCTCAACAGTTTTCTTGTGAATTATGTTCTGATCACAAGCACGGGCGAGGATGCCCTCCAGAGTGGCGGAGAAAGAGGCCGTGGGATTGTATGATAATTTGGAATAAGTAACCCGATCTCTTAATTGCCGCAAAGCCTCCCTCTCATACATCCCACAGGGCCACAGGACAATATTGCCCCCCTTGTCAGCCTGCTTAATCACAATGTCTTTGTAGGCTTTGAGTTGTTCTATCGCCAAACGTTGAACACTGGAGAGATTGTCCCCTCTCCTTCGCCCAGACAGGAGTCTAAGATCTTCCATCACCAGGCGGACAAAAATCTCCACTGCTGGGCAGAGCGACAAGGGGGGGAATCTAATAGACCTAGGAACCCAAGGGGTTAGTAACCCACCTGAAGGGGCAGGTTCTTGCTCCATGAGGAGGTCCTCCAAATTTCACATGGCCTCCCTCTCAGCACAGCATCCTCACCTCATGGCCTGGATTGAAGTTTTTTTTAAATTCATTTAAGAGCAAACAGATGAAGGTCCTTAAGGGCAGTAAAAAAGTCAAATATATTAGTTGGAGCAAAAGATAGACCCAAGTCCAGGACCTCCATCTGTGTCTCAGTCAGAATATAATTTGAGAGGTTAATGACACGGAGCGCCCCCCTGAACGACACTGACCCGGGATGAGTTGTTACCCTTCCTGCGTGTATTAGGTCTTGATTGAACTTTGGACACTGAGAAATTCTGAGTTATAGGGCCCAACCCTCAACCTTCTGGGAGGGCGCTGTCCTCATTTGAAGTGATAGATGCAATGGATGTCGATCTTGATCTAGAGATAGAGGCTTATCTTGATCTCGATCTGGACCTCATAGAGGGAAGTTTCCATCTATAGATGGTATTCATTTGTCTATCCCGGACATCTCGTTGGAATTTTTTGATTTTATTGGCTTGGATATCTTTAACAAGCTTCTGAGATTCAAGATCTACCTCTTCGTTTAATTTACTCAGTTCATCATTATTCAGCTCATTTTTTAGAAGAGTCTGAAGTGTTTCAATCTCAGACTCAATTTCTTTAAGAGAAGCCACATTAGACTCTCTCAGAAGGCTTTGGATAGGCACTTTGCACTTTTTTGTCCCCTATTTTTATGCTCATGATATTTAAAATTTGGTACTGTATACCTATTGATTAATAAATAAATTCCTCTTTGTAAGCCAATAGTATTCCTAGTTTCTTTTGCTTCTAACATGATTTAAGTAGGCTTTCTGGGTTAGTCCCGGTCATCCGGGATTTAAACCAGGTTTTTTGATTATTGATATGTTGGTCTTTGTTTATAAACGGCATTAGATCAATGTATAAGTTTTTGGAGGTGCGGTCCATTCTCTTTTTTCAGCATATGTATGTTAGTGGTCACAATGTGAATATGTACCTACACATTGTACTTATACCAGTATATGTTCCAGCAATTTTTTTTTGTTTTGTTTTAGTTTTTGATACTTTGTATATACAGGAACTTTGCTCTCCCTTTTTGGGTACTACATTTTGTCTATATAGCTTTACATGGGCAGGTGTTTAAACAGTCATTCAAACAGTACTCGAGATGCTCGGAGCTCGCCGAGTACTTGCGAGATGCTCGGGCGGATGCTCGGGTCCCCTCCCTGCATGTATGGCGCTCTATAGAGCGCCAATCAACATGCAGGGATTGCCTGCCACTCATTGTAATGCCGCAGCCATGGTGGTTGTGGCATTACAGTGATTGGCTGGCGGCACAGCGTCATCAGGTCTATATCAGACCTGGCGCCGCCGTGCTCATCACAGTCACTCCGGAATCAGGCAGAGTAGGGAGAGGTGCTGCTGAGCTAGGGAGAGATTTGCTTGTGTATTAGGTAGTGTTGGGAGAGAAAAAGTTCATTACACATATCCATCTTAACAAACAATCCTTCTGAGGACTAATCCATCTGCAGCGATATCAGGCAGGTAGTGTACAGTGCATTGTGAAAATATTTGGCCCCCTTGAACTTTTCTACCTTTTGCCACATTTCTGGCTTCAAACATAAAGATATAAAATTCAAATTTTTTTGGGAAGAATCAACAACAAGTGGGACACAATCGTGAAGTGGAACAAAATTTATTGGATATTTTAAACTTTTTTAACAAATTAAAATCTGAAAAGTGGGGCTTGCAATTTTATTCGGCCCCCTTGAGTTAATACTTTGTAGCATCACCTTTTGCTGCGATTACAGCTGTAAGTCGCTTGGGGTATGTTTCTATCAGTTTTGCACATCGAGAGGCTGAAATTCTTGCCCATTCTTCCTTGCAAAACAGCTCGAGATCATTGAGGTTGGATGGAGGGCGTTTGTGAACAGCAATTTTCAGCTCTTTCCACAGATTCTCGATTGGATTCAGGTCTGGACTTTGACTTGGCCATTCTAACACCTGGATACGTTTATTTTTGAACCATTCCATTGTAGATTTTGCTTTATGTTTGAGATCAATGTCTTGTTGGAAGATAAATCTCCATCCCAGTCTCAGGTCTTTTGCAGACTCCAACAGTTTTTATTCCAGAATGGTCCTGTATTTGGCTACGTCAATCTTGCCATCAATTTTAACCATCTTCCCTGTCCCTGAAGAAAAGCGGGCCCAAACCATGATGCTGCCACCACCATGTTTGACAGTGGGGATGGTGTTTTCAGGGTGATGAGCTGTGTTGCTTTTAAGCCACATATATCGTTTTGCATTGTGGCTAAAAAGTTCGATTTTGGTTTTGCGGCGCCCCTGAGGGTTCGACCGCCACAGGGATGCTGCACTTCTTTAATGGAGTGTAGTGTTCCTCCTCTGAGGTAAGAACAGTGTGATAGTCGTGACCCAACCTTTGCATCCAACACCACATTTCTCCACCGGAGGGGGCTAGTATGCACTAGGTGCTGCCCTCCTGGTTACAGGGAGACTGGGGAACCAAGAGTCAGGGGAACCAGTTAGTGGGTGAGGGTGGAGGACTCACATAAAAGTTACACTTAAAATTTCATATTTAATAGATTGCCATTTTGGCTCATTGGTTAGTTAGTCAGTCAGTCTTTGGTTCTTGGTCTTTTGACTGCTCTTGTAATCTGATCACCCTCCCTGAAAATGGATCCTGTGAGGACCTGCAGTGGATGGGGACACGGCCCTCGTACCTTAGCCTTGGGGTCGGGGGGCAGGTTGCAGATAATGAAGGTCTCAATCCGGTCAAGGACCATGACCAAGAATGCCCGGAGCTTAGGAGTGTAGCTCCATAGCAAATGGATCCCGGGAGGATGCAGATGGAGCGGTATACGCCACCTGTCCTCGCTGTTCTGATCTATTCAGAGGGATTCTGGCTGCAAAAGGGGTACCGCCCCCCGACTCCTGATCTTGCTACTCCACGTCCTGGCCAGGGAAGCCCAGATAGGCCCTGAGGATCCCATCGGGTATCGGAAGGAATGGCGCTGCCACCCGTGCCCTTTTTCTGAGAGGAGTTCAGAGGGAGACCTGGCCTATTTACACACACACAGACAGGAAAGGACTCGGTCTGAAGTCTAGGAACACTCTGTTGCGGGGTCTTGATTTAACACTGGACTTACTCGGAGGTTGTCGGACCCCCTTCGTCTCTGGTGACCGCAGAACTCCGTGAGGAGCAGGGAGTCGCCTTCCTACTGCCATCTCTATCATGAGTAAAGCCTTGGAAGTTCACACCTATGGCCTCTGGACTCTTTATTCTGCACTACATGGCACTACGCAGTACCGGACTTCCTGGACTACTAACCCCCTCCGTTCTGTCCCTCTGCCCTGAGGCCTTGCTCTGCCTGTGGGGAGTAGTAACAACATCGGCTGCCATAACACCATGCCTCAGCGGACTGCAGCGTAGTCGTAAATCAGCCACTCAACCCGGATAAGCCCACACCATCCTTTTTAATGTGACGGCCCTGAGCACAGGTCGGGTACGGGCCACGGCTGCACCCCATCTCTCCATCACAGGACCCGACTCCGAGTCCCCTATCTCCCAGGGTAAACAACAAGGGCTTCCGAGAAGAGGCGTCACAACTTGGCGTAGTCGTCAGGATCTCGTGCCTACAGCAAAGGAAGGAATTACCCATTGCTACCGGGTACAGTTTGCCTTACACCTTGAACTGTTGTTGTCCACTTAAAATGGCACCCGCCCAAAAAGAACAGGCTCCATAAGGCTGTGAAAAGACTGTCTTTAAACACCTCCCATCATGGGCTGGGCTCCCGCTTGGCGCCAAAAGTGTGGACTGCCCCTTCCATCAGAGACTGTCCGCGGGGTAATGCCCGTCAAACCGGATGTGCTGAACGAAGGCGGGCCTGTCAGCATGCCGCCCAGGAACCGCCCCGAAAGAGGAGGAAGAAGAAAAGTAACAAGGTGCGGCCATTGCAGTCCGAGGTTGGCATTCGTCAGAGGCAGACATGGACGCTTCTGGAGAGCAAACCAACGCACTTTCTGAACCCGGTTCAGGCCCTTCACCCGGCAGGGAGCGAGGCAGCAGTGTTCTCACAGCAGGAGATATAGAATTTCTCCGACAGGAAGCCCCGGGTCTCATGTGGAGACAGAGAGAGGCCCAGGAGGCGGCGACGGCTGCATAGCGGGAAGAGATGTTGCTACGTGTCCGGGCCCGCCGCCAAGGAGTTGAAGTCCCAGGACAAGGAGACGCGGTGACAGAGGTCGTGAGTGGCCCAGCAGCGGATGAGTGTGCTACCCCTGCCCCGGCTGCAGAGCCTACCGCCCCTATCCTGGACCTCATGGCCGAATATCTAATACCCCATGCGGCCACCTGGGAGCAGGCCTTGGCTCTGGAGCAGCAAGCGGCAGCTATGAGTGGGGACCTGCGATGCCGCCCTAACCCTGAACCCGAAGTGCCTGAAGCTGCAGAGGTATCCACCGGCTCCAACCCGGATTGGTCCGTGCTTCCAGCGGACCCGCAGCAACCCTTGATGACCCGCTACCCGCACCAGCAGTAACCTGGCTGGAGGCTGAAGAGTGGGCCTGGGACAACCAGGGGGGGGACCTGATGGGCTTCCCCTGGGAGACCAGGAGGAGCCAGCTGTGCAGCGAGCAGATACTCCAGCTCGCTCGGGAGCAACGTCAATGGGAGCTTCGCTGCGAGCGCCTCGAAGTACGGGCCAAAGCTGCCAAGTCCCGGGCTCGTCAGGAAGAGGCCACCCGTCCCAGTCCCCGAGTGGAAGGGCAAGTCGTCCACTTCCACCATGAGGTGGGGTGGGGGTTCATCCGAAGTCCCCAGTACCAGTACGACGTGTTCGTCAGCAGGAGGGACGTCGAGCCGCATCTGAAGAAAGGACACCCTGGTCGGAACCTCTTCCCGGGCGATACAGTGACCTTTTCTTGCCACCAGGGAGTGCGGGGGTGGTACGCCCTGGATGTACACAAAGTGTCCGGGAGCGACGCCCCCTCGCGCTCGGCCTCAAGGGACCAGTCAGCCTCCGTCGGGAGGAACGAGCCTCTTCCCAGGAGGGAACCCGAGGTTTAGGCAGCCCCGGCTGTTGTAGTTTGTTTAAAAGTTGATATGTTGACATTAAAGTTTTAATTTTCTTATATCCCGGATTCTTGAGACATGTGTCCCTGCGGACTGGCAGCAGACAGACTATTTCCTTTGTAAATAGTTTGCAGCTCTTTAGGTGCCCCATATTGGTTTTATACAAAACCGTGGTTATTTCTACCTCAAGACCTCAGAAGGAAAACCTGTCAGGGTGGCTCTCCTGGAGGTCCAACTGGGGATCTTCATGCCCTGCAGCCACCCCAGGGCCCACGTTGAGGGTTTGGGACAGCTACCTCGCACTTCTGAACTGACTCTGCGTCTTTGCACCTTAACCAGTCTGTTGCACAAAATGTCTCTGGAAAATGATAGCACTTTTATAATTTTATACTTTTGTATTTTTTGTACTGTATAACCTGTTTTGCAATGTTTAAGAAGATGTGCCTCCCATAAAGGGAAGATAGTTCTTGTTTATATTAAAAAGAAAATTTCCTGGGTGTTACTCTTTTGCAGCCCGCAGACGTGCTGTGTTTCACCAGGGGGGAATGTGGCGCCCCTGAGGGTTTTGACCGCCACAGGGATGCTGCACTTCTTTAATGGAGTGTAGTGTTCCTCCTCTTAGGTAAGAACAGTGTGATAGTTGTGACCCAACCTTTGCATCCAACACCACATTTCTCCACCCGAGGGGGCTAATATGCACTAGGTGCTGCCCTCCTGGTTACAGGGAGACTGGGGAACCAAGAGTCAGGGGAACCAGTTAGTGGGTGAGGGTGGAGGACTCACATAAAAGTTACACTTAAAATTTCATATTTAATAGATTGCCATTTTGGCTCATTGGTTAGTTTATCAGTCAGTCTTTGGTTCTTGGTCTTTTGACTGCTCTTGTAATGTGATCACCCTCCCTGAAAGTGGATTCTGTGTGGACCTGCAGTGGATGGGGACACGGCCCTCGTACCTTAGCCTTGGGGTCGAGGGGCAGGTTGCAGATAATGAAGGTCTCAACCCGGTCAAGGACCACAGAACTCTGCGAGGAGCAGGGAGTCACCTTCCTACTGCCATCTCTATCGTGAGTAAAGCCTTGGAAGTTCACACCTATGGCCTCCGGACTCTTTATTCTGCACTACACCGCACCATGCAGTACCAGACTTCCTGGACTACTAACCCCCTCCGTTCTGTCCCTCTGCCCTGAGGCCTTGCTCCGCCTGTGGGGAATAGTAACAACGTCGGCTGCCATAACACCCATGCCTCAGGGACTGCAGCAGCGCTGATGGCCTTCACAAGGTGCCACAGGTGGCGTAGTCGTAAATCAGCCACTCAACCCGGATAAGCCCACACCATCCTTTTTAATGTGATGGCCCTGAGCACAGGTCGGGTACGGGCCACGGCGGCACCCCATCTCTCCATCACAGGACCCGACTCCGAGTCCCCCATCTCACAGGGTAAACAACAAGGGCTTCCGAGAAGAGGCGTCACAACTTGGAGTAGTCGGCAGGATTTCGTGCCCGCAGCAAAGGAAGGCATTACCCATTGCTACCGGGTACTGTGTGCCTTACACCTTGAACTGTTGTTTTCCACTTAAAATGGTGCCCGCCGAAGAAGAACAGGCGCCATAATGCTGTGAAAAGACTGTCTTTAAACACCTCCCATCGTGGGCTGGGCTCCCGCTTGGCGCCAAAAGTGTGGACTACCCCTTCCATCAGAGACTGTCCACGGGGTAATGCCCGTCAAACCGGATGGGCTGAACGAAGGCGGGCCTGTCAGCATGCCGCCCAGGAACCGCCCCGAAAGAGGAGGAAGAAGAAAAGTAACAAGGTGCGGCCATTGCAGTCGGAGGTTGGCATTCGTCAGAGGCAGACATGGACGCTTCTGGAGAGCAAACCAACGCACCTTCTGAATCCGGTTCAGGCCCTTCACCCAGCAGGGAGCGAGGCAGCAGTGTTCTCACCGCAGGAGATATGGAATTTCTTTGACAGGAAGCCCCGGGTCTCATGCGGAGACAGAGAGAGGTCCAGGAGGTGGTGACGGCTGCGTGGCGGGAAGAGATGTTGCTACTAGTGTTGAGCGAGCACTAAAATGTTCGGGTGCTCGAAGCTCGGGCCGAGCTTGCCGTGATACTCGGGTGCTCGACCCGAGCAACGAGCCCAATGTTAGTCTATGGGAGACTCGAGCATTTTTGCGGTGGCATCCCCGGCAGTCTTTTAAAAGCCTAACAAGTGCCCAAAACGATAGTGGCAGTGCTCAAATGACACGGGGACAGCATGGGGATCGCCCCAGGAAGCATTTCTGACCCCCAGGTCACTGCTGTCAACAACGTGGTCACAGGTATTAAGCCACTTTTACAGGCTCACAATAAAACAAAAGTGAAACTTTTTTCCTGTGAAATATGTTAAGGAACATCCTTTCCAGGGAAAAGACTTGTGTATAAGTTAAAATAAATGACCAAAAACAAAAATACTCCTCCACACCTTCGGCTATGTTCACAAGTAGCATTTTTTATGCGTTTTTTGCACTTTTGTATTGCTTTCAACTATGACAAATGCATTCACCGGGAAATGTCATTTTAACATTTTACAACCTTATCTGGCCATGTGCTGTGTGACACATGCATAAAGTGCTGAAAAGACATGGGAACAGCATGGGGAAGACCCCTGGAAGCATCTCTGACTCCCAGGTCACTGTCTAAAAGTGTGCCCATCATAAGTGATCCTTACCGCATCAGAAGATGCAGACTTGCAACTATCCCCATGCAAGTTCTAGTCCCAGGGCAGTGTTCAATTGTACCTCCCCCATTCCTTGCAATATAAGCGCAAGTATGCAGCCTGCCACCCACCCACCCCCAGGCTGCAATACCATACTGCTTGCTTGCTTGAACTTGAAATTGGGCCTTTTAGGCATGTGGAGGCGGAATCTGGCCACCACGTCATGGCTGTGTTGGCGGCCTGGAATCCATACTCAGTCCCCAGCCGCCCGGCAGCCGGGTGTCCATACTCAGTCCCCAGACGCCCCGCGGCCGAGTGTCCACACGGTCCCCAGCCGCCTGGGGGCAGTCGGGTGTCCATAAACGGTCCCCAGCCGCCCCCATTTCTCCTTGGAACATCCCCCCACACACTTTTCTTAGCCCGGCCTGCTTTAGGCAGCATTGGACGAGCCCACCAGAGAACCAGACTCCTCCGGTGGGCCCTGACTTCTCCATCGGTGTAGTTGAGAGTGCCAAGGTGAGGAGCATGATGATGATGACAGAAGTTAGCATCTGCTATGTTTTCTTTTAATGCAAGTGTAAGTGTGCAGCCTGCCACCCACCCACCCCCAGACTGCAATTCATACTGCTAGCTTGCACTTGAAATGGGGCCTTTTAGTTTAGAGGAGGCCGAAGCTGGCCACTACCTCATGGCTGCTTCGGCAGCGAGGTATCCATACTCAGTCCCCAGCCGCCCCTATTTGTCCTGGTGTGCCTTATACATAAGATTAAGCGCGTATACCAAAACATTACCTGTGCCCTCCCCAGTGCATTTAGTGGGAAGGAGAGCCTATTCCGCTGTAGTGTGTGCATGCCAAACCCCTGTTCATGGTACATGCGAAGATGCCTCCCACCTTGCACCTGTCGTTGCAGACTTGCAACTATCCCCATTCAAGTCCTTGTCCCAGGGCAGTGTTCAATTGTACCTCTCCCATTCCTTGCAATGCAAGCACAAGTATGCAGCCTGCCACCCACCCACCCCCAGGCTGCAATACCATACTTCTTGCTTGCTTGCACTTTAAATTGGGCCTTTTAGGCATGCGGAGGCGGAATCTGGCCACCACGCCATGGCTGTGTCGGCGGCCTGGTATCCATACTCAGTCCCCAGCCGCCAGGTGGCCGAGTGTCCCCGCTTGCTCCCCAGCCTCCAGGGGGTGGCCGGGTGTCCATACTCGGTCCCCAGCCACCCCTATTTGTACCGGTAACCTTTCCCACACTTTTCTTAGCCTGGCCTGCTTTAGGGCAGCATTGGCCGAGCCCACCGGACTATCAGACTCCTCCGGTGGGCCCTGGCTTCTCCATCAGGGGAGTTGAGAGTGCCAAGGTGAGGAGCATGATGAGGATGATAGAAGTTAGCATCTGCTTTGTTTTGTTGTAATGCAAGCGCATGTATGTAGTAGCGGCTAGGCCTGGGGAGGTCAGCGTTTTGGCGCATATCCTACCTCCTCCGAGGATTGCTGGATGTTTTCCTGCTACTATCCAAGTTCTATGACTCCCGTTAAAACAAAGCTTCAGGTGATAAATAATGGATGAGGTAGTGGCAAAGGAGAAAGAGCAGGAGGAACAGGGACCATTCACATCAATATCAGGCCAGTCAACCAGATATGTCTTGTAGGATATGTTTCTGTAACAAAAGGAGCGGTTCAGCTACACAGTTATAGGGCATACAGTGAGTGCAATGCCTACAAAAAATTTCGAGGCACTCCAATGCCCCTTGGAAATGACATGGAGGTCAGAGGGCGTTAACTAAACCTTTTTTTCCATTTATAGCAACTGGGTCTCCTGTGCACTGTTGGGCTAAGCAGTGAATTGAATGCTTTCCAAAAATTATGAGGTACTGCAATGCCCCTTACAAGAGCCATGTGTGGCACCCCAGGGGTCTGGTCACCACAGTAATAGAGATTACGTCGGAGAGCAAGTGGGAGGTTTCCTGGTCAGGATCCCTTAAACATGCAACATCCTCCTGCACCAGTCCTGGGAGGGGAGAATTCTGCCCTTATAAACTGGATCTGGGGTGGGGTTGAGTGAGTCAGAGAACAGTCAGAGTCAGAGTGAGAACAAGGGAAAGTAACAGCAAGGAGCTCTGTAGGAGCTAGGAGCTAAAGACGAGGGGCTGGAAGCTGAGCAGAGCTCGCCCTGGCAGAAGACAATAGGAACCGGACACAGGAGTCCGAAGCTGTGAGGACTTATATATCCAGCAGCAGAAACCAGCCGGCAGGGGATTTCAGGTCCTCTGGCCATAGAAGCCCGAAGGCTCAGTCACAAGCAAGGGACCAGCACCGCCGTCGTGGAGCAGAGGCTAACAGAAGGCCCCAAGTCACCAGCCATATGGTTGAGCACTACAAGGTACACTCAGGGACGTGGGCTACTTCTACCCGCTTACAGCAAGGTAGCCAGGAAGAGTGCAGACAGACGGGGAGGCCTACAACTCCACCTGGCCAGGGGAACTCCTGCTTGCTCACAGACTGACCAGGCCTCTTACGCTAGCCAGTACTCCCGGGAGGGTCTACCTTATAATCATCAGTAAAGACCCTGAACTGCACTGCAAAGACTCTGAGTCATTCCTGCTGCGCTCATGCACCATCACCCCCATCATCCACACTCACTGCCCTGAGGCTATACTCCTCCCGAGGGGAGTTATCCCATTTTATGCTGCGCACACAACACCAGCCTCAGCGGTCTGCCTCGCAGCGGTGGTACTCCCTGACCGCAATCCACGGGTGGCGCAGTCGGACAATTAACCTCAAAACCTAAGAAAGATTGCCACTGGTTTGATCAGCCTGAGCCGCGGGACCGGGTCACCGCCACGGAGACTACAGACCCCAGAGACCCGGCACCGGGTATCCCACACACGTGTACACACGGCCCAGGGGGCGCGTCACATGCAGTACAGCATATTACAAACATAAGTTCCATTATTGGGGAGTGGGTGTCCCATAGTATTAGCTTATGCCTTGCAAGCAAAAGCTGCCAAAAATTAGGACGGAGCAACTTGCAATGCCCCTTACAAGAGCCATGCAGTACAGCATATTACAAACATAAGTCCCATTATTGGGGAGTGGGTCTCCCATAGTATTTGCTTATGCTTTCCCAGCAAAAGCTGCCAAAAATTAGGACGGAGCAACTTGCAATGCCCCTTACAAGAGCCATGCAATACAGCATATTACAAACATAAGTCCCATTATTGGGGAGTGGGTCTCCCATAGTATTTGCTTATGCTTTCCCAGCAAAAGCTGCCAAAAATTAGGACGGAGCAACTTGCAATGCCCCTTACAAGAGCCATGCAGTACAGCATATTACAAACATAAGTCCCATTATTGGGGAGTGGGTGTCCCATGGTATTTGCTTATGCTTTCCCGGCAAAAGCTGCCAAAAATTAGGACGGAGCAACTTGCAATGCTGGCACCCTGGTGGTATACTGGTGGTGGAGGCTGAGGATAAGGAGAAGTAGATTAAACAGCCGAAACGAGGAAGCGTATACCCATGTGTGGGTGTGAAGCGGTGCATGTGAATACACCTCCCGAAATAACACAGTGGATTTGACTTTATGCTACTCTGCTGTCATATGGTGGTGATGAGAAGTCTGGCCCAATCCAGCCCTTGTTCATTTTGATAAGGGTCAGCTTGTCAGCATTGTCAGTTGACAGGCGAGTGCGCTTATCAGTTATAATTCCCCCAGCGGCACTAAAAACACGCTCCGATAACACAGTAGCGGCAGGGCAGGCCAGGACCTCCAAGGCGTACAGAGCGAGTTCATTCCAAGTGTCCAGCTTGGATACCCAATAATTAAAAGGCACAGCGGAATCACGGAGGACGCTGGTACGATCGGCAAGGTACTCCCTCACCATCTTTTGAAACTTTGCACTCCTTGTGAGAGTACCCCGCGCCTCAGGGCCTGTAAGCTGGGCAGGTGTCAGAAAACTGTCCCAGAACGTTGACAGTGTTCCCGTGCCTCTGCTGGATTGGAGTTGCATCTCTCTCGCCTGTACGCCTTGGTTTGGCAACGAACTGTGACCTCTGCCGCTAGCGTGTTCAGATGGGAATTTTTTTAAGAGTTCTGCAGCAAGGGCCTTCTGGTATTGCCCCATTTTTGTAGACCTCTCCAACTCAGGAATAAGAGAGTGAAAGTTCTCCTTGTAGCGGGGGTCTACAAGTGTCACCAACCAGTAATGTCTGTCACCCAACATTTTGACAACGCGAGGGTCACGGTTAAGGCAGCGTAACATAAAGTCAGCCATGCGTGCCAGACTGGTAACGGGCAAGATTTCCGTGTACTCACCAAGAAGACGACTGACCATGCTCTCCTCCTCCTCCTCCTCTTCCTCCTCCCCCCTGTCCTCAGGCCACCCACGCTGAACCGACGGTATGACACTTGTACAGGTACTACCGTCTACAACGCATGATAGCAGCTCCTGTTCTTCCTCCTCCTCCTCCTCCTCTCCCTCATTGTCCCCCAATGCACGTTGGGATGAGATGAGGCTGGGCTGTGTGTAATCGCCCGCTACGGCTTCTTGATCCATCTCATCATACTCTGGCTGCAATGCCTCCTCTTTAATTCTCTGCAGAGAGCGTTGCAAAAGACAGACAAGTGGGATGCTGACACTAATGATGGCATCATCGCCACTCACCATCTTGGTGGCCTCCTCAAAGTTTGTCAGGATGGTACATATGTCAGACATCCAGGTCCACTCCTGAGGTCTTATGTGTGGAGTCTGACCTGAATATCGACGGCCTTGTTGCAGCTGGTACTCCACAACTGCTCTCTTCTGCTCACAAATCCTTTGCAACATGTGGAGGGTAGAGTTCCAATGTGTGGGGACATCACACACCAGTCGGTGTGCCGGAAGCTGCAAACGCTGCTGCAACACAGCAAGGGCGGCGGAAGCTGTAGCCGACTTGCGAAAATGAGCTGACAGGCGGCGTACTTTCACGAGCAGATCTGGCAACTCGGGGTACGATTTAAGAAACCGCTGAACCACGAGGTTAAGCACATGAGCCAGGCATGGTACGTGTGTGATCTCGCCTCGCCTCAGAGCTGTCACCAGGTTACGGCCATTGTCACACAAGACCATGCCGGGATGTAGGTTCAGCGGTCTCAGCCACAGATCTGCCTGCTCTTTCACAGCTGTCCACAACTCACAAGCAGTGTGAGGTTTATCACCTAAGCTTATGAGTTTCAGCACAGCCTGTTGCCGCTTGGCGGAGGCAGTACTGCAATGCTTCCAGCTTGTAACTGATGTGGTGATATCTGAGATGGAGGCTGAATATGAGGAGGAGGAGGAGGAGGATGCGCAGGAGCTGTATACTGTGGGGGCAACTCTGACTGACATAGGGCCCGCAATCCTCGGTGTGGGGAGGATGTGTTCCGTCCCAAGGTCCGACTGGGTCCCTGCTTCCACTATGTTTACCCAGTGTGCCGTCAGAGAGATGTACCGTCCCTGGCCACAAGCACTTGTCCACGTGTCCGTTGTCAGGTGGACTCTCCCAGTAACTGCGTTGTTGAGGGCACGGCTGATGCTTTGGGACACGTGCTTGTGTAGTGCGGGGATGGCACACCGGGCAAAATAGTGTCGGCTGGGGACCGAATACCGAGGGACAACCACCGCCATAAGATTGCGGAAGGATTCCGTCTCCACCAGCCTAAAAGGCAGCATTTCCATTGCAAGCAGTCGTGAAATGTGCGAATTTAGGACTGTGGCCTGTGGGGCGCGTTAGCTGCGAATTTCCGCTTTCATTCAAAGGCCTGGGATATGGACAATTGAACGCTGCGGTGGGACGTGGATGTGGACGTTGATGCTGTTTCTTGAGAAACTGCCATAACAAGTGAAGACTGAGAGGAGGGGGCATCTTTACATGCAGTATGGACAGGGGATTGCCTTGCACACACAACAGGGGATTCTATTGCACGCACAACAGTGGAAGAAGCAGTGGTGACGCCCGCTGACACTGGTCGTGGATCCTGGGTTTCGCCCCACAAAGTCGGGTGCTTTGCTGCCATGTGCCTGATCATGCTGGTGGTGGTCAGGCTGGTAGTTTTGTCACCCCTGCTGATGCTGGCATAGCACGTGGAACATATGGCCTTTTTGGGGTTATCAGCAGCGTCTTTAAAAAAATTCCAGACTCTGGAAGACCTACCGCTTGTACTGGCAACGTTTCTCGTGTTGGTGTTACGGGGAACGGTTGCCTGCCTTCTGTCTGCGGCCACCACACTGCTTCTTCCTGCCTGTTGGGGTACTCTGCCTCCCTCCCCCTGTGTGCTGCTGGCCTCACTCTGCATGTCCTCCTTCCACGTTGGGTCAGTTACTAGATCATCCACCACCTCCTACTCTTCCACGTGCGCACCACGATCCTCCTCCTCACTTCCTGGCAATTGTGTCTCGTCATCATCCACCTCTTGTGACAGATTGCCAACGTCGACTTCCTGTGGCCGTGGCTGTTCAAATATTTGGGCATCGCAACATGGGATCTCCTCTTCCACCACTTCAAGCGTATCAGGCGAGGGGCCCAAATATGGAAATGGACCAGTGAACAGCTCTTCAGAGTGTCCAAGTGTGGGATCACTTGCTGTCTGACGACACTCGGCATGGTGGGAGGAAGGAGCATCAGGGTGAGGAGGAGTATGCGGTCGAGACTCACGGCTACTAAGAGTTGACCGTGTGGAAGACAGACCGGAGGTGGTGGTGCCCAGGTAACTGGAAGTATTGTCTGCTATCCAATTAATAACCTGTTCACACTGATCAGTTCTCAATACTGGTGTTGTTCTGTGCTTCCCTAGTAATTCGGTCAAGAAGTGGGAGCGAGAAGATGTGGCTGTTGGTTGTGGCACATTTTCACCTTGGCCACGGCCCCGTCCTCTGCACGAACCATCACCAGAACGTCCACTTCCACGTCCCTTGCCACGCACCTTGCCCATTGTAAATGAAGTAAAATAGCTTACACTTGCACTATCAATGGAAAAAGGGTAATAAAGAGTAGATTAGAACCGTGGAAGAGGAAACCCACAGTTATTGTTTACTGGGGTATACCACACTTTTTTAAATAGAGATATTTGCGGCTGAACAGTGAGCGACACACTCAAACTGCTTCTTTTTTAGATACCAAAGGCCCAAAACTGGATAGTACAGCGATTTGACCCGTGGAACTGCGAAACCACACTGGGATGTCGGGCCTACACTAGACTATTTTCAACAGATATATTTTTGTGTCACAACAGTCAGGAGACACTACTGTTTCTCTTTACGGAAAAAACTACCAAAACCTGAATAATAGAGATTTTTTACCGTGGAACAGCAAAACCACAGTTATAATTTACTGGTGTATACCAGGCTTTTTAAAACATATATATATTTGCGGCTGAACAGTGAGCGACACACTCAAACTGTTTTTTTTAGATACAAATGGCCCAAAAGTGGATAATACAGAGGTTTGTACCGTGGAACTGCAAAACCACACTTGTATTTCTCGGGCCTACACCAGACTATTTTCAACAGATATATTTGTGTCTGAAAAATCAGGGAGACACTTGTTTTTTTTTTTTTTACAGCAAAAAATGCAAAAAGCAGGATAATAGAGATTTTTTACCGTGGAACAGCAAAAGCACACTACTGTGTCTCTGGCCTACACCAGACTATTTTCAACAGATATATTTGTGTCTGAAAAATCAGGGAGACACTATTATTATTTTTATACAGCAAAAAATGCCAAAAACAGGATAATAGAGATGTTTTACCGTGGAACATCAAAACCACAGTAATAATTTACTGGTGTATACCAGTCTTTTTAAAATATATATATATTTGCGGCTGAACAGTGAGCGACACACTCAAACTGTTTTTTTTAGATACAAATGGCCCAAAAGTGTATAATACAGAGGTTTGTACCGTGGAACTGCAAAACCACACTTGTATTTCTCGGGCCTACACCAGACTATTTTCAACAGATATATTTGTGTCTGAAAAATCAGGGAGACACTATTTTTTTTTTTTTTAACAGCAAAAAATGCAAAAAGCAGGATAATAGAGATTTTTTACCGTGGAACAGCAAAAGCACACTTCTGTCTCTCTGGCCTACACCAGACTATTTTCAACTGATATATTTGTGTCTGAAAAATCAGGGAGACACTATTATTATTTTTATACAGCAAAAAATGCCAAAAACAGGATAATAGAGATGTTTTACCGTGGAACATGAAAACCACAGTAATAATTTACTGGTGTATACCAGGCTTTTTAAAATATATATATATTTGCGGCTGAACAGTGAGCGACACACTCAAACTGTTTTTTTTAGATACAAATGGCCCAAAAGTGGATAATACAGAGGTTTGTACCGTGGAACTGCAAAACCACACTTGTATTTCTCGGGCCTACACCAGACTATTTTCAACAGATATATTTGTGTCTGAAAAATCAGGGAGACACTATTATTATTTTTATACAGCAAAAAATGCCAAAAACAGGATAATAGAGATGTTTTACCGTGGAACATCAAAACCACAGTAATAATTTACTGGTGTATACCAGGCTTTTTAAAATATATATATATTTGCGGCTGAACAGTGAGTGACACACTCAAACTGTTTTTTTTAGATACAAATGGCCCAAAAGTGGATAATACAGAGGTTTGTACCGTGGAACTGCAAAACCACACTTGTATTTCTCGGGCCTACACCAGACTATTTTCAACAGATATATTTGTGTCTGAAAAATCAGGGAGACACTATTTTTTTTTTTACAGCAAAAAATGCAAAAAGCAGGATAATAGAGTTTTTTTATCGTGGAACAGCAAAAGCACACTTCTGTCTCTCTGGCCTACACCAGACTATTTTCAACAGATATATTTGTGTCTGAAAAATCAGGGAGACACTATTATTATTTTTATACCTCAAAAAATGCCAAAAACAGGATAATAGAGATGTTTTACCGTGGAACATCAAAACCACAGTAATAATTTACTGGTGTATACCAGGCTTTTTAAAATATATATATATTTGCGGCTGAACAGTGAGCGACACACTCAAACTGTTTTTTTTAGATACAAATGGCCCAAAAGTGGATAATACAGAGGTTTGTACCATGGAACTGCAAAACCACACTTGTATTTTTCGGGCCTACACCAGACTATTTTCAACGGATATATTTGTGTCTGAAAAATCAGGGAGACACTATTTTTTTTTTTTTTACAGCAAAAAATGCAAAAAGCAGGATAATAGAGATTTTTTACCGTGGAACAGCAAAAGCACACTTCTGTCTCTCTGGCCTACACCAGACTATTTTCAACTGATATATTTGTGTCTGAAAAATCAGGGAGACACTATTATTATTTTTATACAGCAAAAAATGCCAAAAACAGGATAATAGAGATGTTTTACCGTGGAACATCAAAACCACAGTAATAATTTACTGGTGTATACCAGGCTTTTTAAAATATATATATATATGCGGCTGAACAGTGAGCGACACACTCAAACTGTTTTTTTTAGATACAAATGGCCCAAAAGTGGATAATACAGAGGTTTGTACCGTGGAACTGCAAAACCACACTTGTATTTCTCGGGCCTACACCAGACTATTTTCAACAGATATATTTGTGTCTGAAAAATCAGGGAGACACTATTTTTTTTTTTACAGCAAAAAATGCAAAAAGCAGGATAATAGAGATTTTTTACCGTGGAACAGCAAAAGCACACTTCTGTCTCTCTGGCCTACACCAGACTATTTTCAACAGATATATTTGTGTCTGAAAAATCAGTGAGACACTGTTATTATTTTTATACAGCAAAAAATGCCAAAAGCAGGATAATAGAGATGTTTTACTGTGGAACATCAAAACCACAGTAATAATTTACTGGTGTATACCAGGCTTTTTAAAATATATATATATTTGCGGCTGAACAGTGAGCGACACACTCAAACTGTTTTTTTTAGATACAAATGGCCCAAAAGTGGATAATACAGAGGTTTGTACCGTGGAACTGCAAAACCACACTTGTATTTCTCGGGCCTACACCAGACTATTTTCAACAGATATATCTGTGTCTGAAAAATCAGGGAGACACTATTTTTTTTTTTTTTACAGCAAAAAATGCAAAAAGCAGGATAATAGAGATTTTTTACCGTGGAACAGCAAAAGCACACTTCTGTCTCTCTGGCCTACACCAGACTATTTTCAACAGATATATTTGTGTCTGAAAAATCAGGGAGACACTATTATTATTTTTATACAGCAAAAAATGCCAAAAACAGGATAAATAGAGATGTTTTACCGTGGAACATCAAAACCACAGTAATAATTTACTGGTGTATACCAGGCTTTTTAAAATATACATATATTTGCGGCTGAACAGTGAGCGACACACTCAAACTGTTTTTTTTAGATACAAATGGCCCAAAAGTGTATAATACAGAGGTTTGTACCGTGGAACTGCAAAACCACACTTGTATTTCTCGGGCCTACATCAGACAATTTTCAGCAGATATATTTGTGTCTGAAAAATCAGGGAGACACTATTTTTTTTTTTTACAGCAAAAAATGCAAAAAGCAGGATAATAGAGATTTTTTACCGTGGAACAGCAAAAGCACACTTCTGTCTCTCTGGCCTACACCAGACTATTTTCAACAGATATATTTGTGTCTGAAAAATCAGGGAGACACTATTATTATTTTTATACAGCAAAAAATGCCAAAAACAGGATAATAGAGATGTTTTACCGTGGAACATCAAAACCACAGTAATAATTTACTGATGTATACCAGGCTTTTTAAAATATACATATATTTGCGGCTGAACAGTGAGCGACACACTCAAACTGTTTTTTTTAGATACAAATGGCCCAAAAGTGGATAATACAGAGGTTTGTACCGTGGAACTGCAAAACCACACTTGTATTTCTCGGGCCTACATCAGATAATTTTCAGCAGATATATTTGTGTCTGAAAAATCAGGGAGACACTATTTTTTTTTTTTACAGCAAAAAATGCAAAAAGCAGGATAATAGAGATTTTTTACCGTGGAACAGCAAAAGCACACTTCTGTCTCTCTGGCCTACACCAGACTATTTTCAACAGATATATTTGTGTCTGAAAAATCAGGGAGACACTATTATTATTTTTATACAGCAAAAAATGCCAAAAACAGGATAATAGAGATGTTTTACCGTGGAACATCAAAACCACAGAAATAATTTACTGGTGTATGCCAGGCTTTTTAATATATATATATATTTGCGGCTGAACAGTGAGCGACACACTCAAACTGTTTTTTTTAAATACAAATGGCCCAAAAGTGGATAATACAGAGGTTTGTACCGTGGAATTGCAAAACCACACTTGTATTTCTCGGGCCTACACCAGACTATTTTCAACAGATATATTTGTGTCTGAAAAATCAGGGAGACACTATTTTTTTTTTTTACAGCAAAAAATGCAAAAAGCAGGATAATAGAGATTTTTTACCGTGGAAAAGCAAAAGCACACTTCTGTCTCTCTGGCCTACACCAGACTATTTTCAACAGATATATTTGTGTCTGAAAAATCAGGGAGACACTATTTTTTTTTTTTTTTTACAGCAAAAAATGCAAAAAGCAGGATAATAGAGATTTTTTACCGTGGAGCAGCAAAAGCACACTTCTGTCTCTCTGGCCTACACCAGACTATTTTCAACAGATATATTTGTGTCTGAAAAATCAGGGAGACACTTATTATTTTTATACAGCAAAAAATGCCAAAAACAGGATAAAAGAGATGTTTTACCGTGGAACATCAAAACCACAGTAATAATTTACTGGTGTATACCAGGCTTTTTAAAATATATATATATTTGCGGCTGAACAGTGAGCGACACACTCAAACTGTTTTTTTTAGATACAAATGGCCCATAGAACTGCAAAACCACACTTCTATTTCTCTGGCCTACACCAGACTATTTTCAACAGATATATTTGTGTCTGAAAAATCAGAGGCACACTTTTTTTTTGGGGGAGGGGGGTGGGCACCAAAAGGTTAATAAGATGGGTATTTGTACATTGTGAAGGAGGAAAAAAAAAAGAGGATTTAGATTAAAAAAAAGGATTTTTCCTGGCCCCCGGGACCTGGAGCTAAGTCCAGCAATTTAAGCAACAGGAGCAGCACACAGGACTGTAATGCAGCGTTTGCTGGTATAACCACTGCGTCTCCTATACAGCCTGCCTGCCTGCCTGCCTGATATACCTGGGATGGATATTAGTCCTGAGAAGGACTGTTTGTTTGATCTGGCAGCCTTTACAGACCCTACACTAACTATTTTGCAGGATATATCTCTCCCTAAATCAGCAGCGCTGTCCCTACACTGTCTGATCCGGAGCGACTGTGTCCAAGATGGCGGCGCCCGGTTTTAAATACTCGAGGTGACGCTGTGCGGGCAGCCAATCACTGTAATGCCCACAAACAACATGGCTGCGGCATTACAGTGACTGGTTGGCAATCCCTGCATGTTCATTGGCTCTGTAAAGAGCGCCAAACATGCAGGGCGGAGACCCGAGCTCCCGCCCGAGTAACCCGGAAATGCTCAGTGCTCGCCGAACATCCCGAGTAGCGTGATGCTCGGGCGAGTACCGAGCAGTGTCGAGCATGTTCGCTCAACACTAGTTGCTACGTGTCCGGGCCCGCCACCAAGGAGTTGAAGTCCCAGGACAAGGAGACGCAGTGACAGAGGTCGTGAGCGGCCCAGCGACAGGTGAGTGTGCTACCCCTGCCCGGGCTGCAGAGCCTACTGCCCCTATCCTGGACCTCATGGCCGAATATCTAATACCCCATGCGGCCACCTGGGAGCAGGCCTTGGCTCCGGAGCTGCAAGCGGCAGTTATGAGTGGGAACCTGCGATGCCGCCCTAACCCTGAACCCGAAGTGCCTGAAGCTGCAGAGGTATCCACCGGCTCCAACCCAGATTGGTCCAAGCTTTCAGCGGACCCGCAGCAACCCTTGATGACCCCGCTACCCGCACCAACAGTAACCTGGCTGGAGGCTGAAGAGTGGGCCTGGGACAACCAGGTGGGGACCTGATGGGCTTCCCCCGGGAGACTCGGGCTGAAACGCGCAGTAGGAGCCAGCGGTGCAGCGAGCAGATAATCCAGCTCGCTCGGGAGCAACGTCAACGGGAGCTTCGCTGCGAGCACCTCGAAGTACGGGCCAAAGCTGCCAAATCCCGAGCTCGTCAGGAAGAGGCCACCCGTCCCAGTCCCCGAGTGGAAGGGCAAGTCGTCCGCTTCCACCATGAGGTTGGGTGGGGGTTCATCCAAAGTCCCCAGTACCAGGACGACGTGTTCGTCAGCAGGCGGGACGTCGAGCCGCGTCTGAAGAAAGGACACCCTGGTCGGAACCTCTTCCCGGGCGATACAGTGACCTTTTCTCGCCACCAGGGGGTGCGGGGGTGGTACGCCCTGGATGTACACAAAGTGTCCGGGAGCGACGCCCCCTCGCGCTCGGCCTCAAGGGACCAGCCTCCGTCGGGAGGAACGAGCCTTTTCCCAGGAGGGAACCCGAGGTTCCTATATCCCGGTTTCTTGAGACATGTGTCCCTGCGGACTGGCAGCAGACTCTTTCCTTTGTAAATAGTTTGTATCTCTTTAGGTGCTCCATATTGGTTTTATACAAAACCGTGGTTATTTCTACCTCAAGACCTCAGAAGGAAAACCTGTCAAGGTGGCTCTCCTGGAGGTCCAACTCGGGATCTTCATGCCCTGCAGCCACCCCAGGGCCCACGTTGAGGGTTGGGGACAGGTCCCTCACACTTCTGAACTGACTCTGCGTCTTTGCACCTTAACCAGTCTGTTGCACAAAATGTCTCTGGAAAATGCTAGCACTTTTGTAATTTTATACTTTTGTATTTTTTGTACTGTATAACCTGTTTTGCAATGTTTAAGAAGATGTGCCTCCATTAAAGGGAAGATAGTTTTTGTTTATATTAAAAAGAAAATTTCCTGGGTGTTACTCTTTTGCAGCCCGCGGACGTGCTGTGTTTCACCAGGGGAGAATGTGGCGCCCCTGAGGGTTCGACCACCACAGGGATGCTGCACTTCTTTAATGGAGTGTAGTGTTCCTCCTCTGAGGTAAGAACAGTGTGATAGTCGTGACCCAATATTTGCATCCAACACCACATTTCTCCACCGGAGGGGGCTAGTATGCACTAGGTGCTGCCCTCCTGGTTACAGGGAGACTGGGGAACCAAGAGTCAGGGGAACCAGTTAGCGAGTGAGGGTGGAGGACTCACATAAAAGTTACACTTAAAATTTCATATTTAATAGATTGCCATTTTGGCTCATTGGTTAGTTAGTCAGTCAGTCTTTGGTTCTTGGTCTTTTGACTGCTCTTGTAATGTGATCACCCTCCCTGAAAATGGATCCTGTGTGGACCTGCAGTTGGTGGGGACACGGCCCTCGTACCTTAGCCTTGGGGTCGAGGGGCAGGTTGCAGATAATGAAGGTCTCAACCCGATCAAGGAGCATGACCAAGAAGGCCCGGAGCATAGGAGTGTAGCTCCATAGCAAATGGATCCCGGGAGGATGCAGACGGAGCGGTATACGCCACCTGTCCTCGCTGTTCTGATCTATTCAGAGGGATTCCGGCTGCAAAAGGGGTACCGGCCTCCGACACCTGATCTTGCTACTCCACGTCCTGGTCAGGGAAGCCCGGGTAGGCCCTGAGGATCCCATCGGGTATCGGAAGGAATGGCGCTACCACCCGTGCCCTTTTTCTGAGAGGAGTTCAGAGGGAGACCCGGCCTATTTACACACACACAGACAGGAAAGGACTCGGTTTGAAGTCTAGGAAAACTCTGTTGCGGGGTCTTGATTTAACACTGGACTTACTCGGAGGTTGTCGGACCCCCTTCGTCTCTGGTGACCGCAGAACTCCGCGAGGAGCAGGGAGTCGCCTTCCTACTGCCATCTCTATCTTGAGTAAAGCCTTGGAAGTTCACCCCTATGGCCTCCGAACTCTTTATTCTGCACTACACCTCACTATGCAGTACCAGACTTCCTGGACTACTACCCCCCTCCGTTCTGTCCCTCTGCCCTGAGGCCTTTCTCCGCCTGTGAGGAGTAGTAACAACGTCGGCTGCCATAACACCATGCCTCAGCGGACTGCAGCAGCGCTTGTGGCCTTCACCAGGTGCCACAGGTGGCGTAGTCGTAAATCATCCACTCAACCCGGATAAGCCCACACCATCCTTTTTAATGTGACTGCCCTGAGCACGGGTCGGGTCCGGGCCACGGCTACACCCCATCTCTCCATCACAGGACCCGACTCCGAGTCCCCCATCTCCCAGGGTAAACAACAAGGGCTTCCGAGAAGAGGTGTCACAGTTTCATCTGACCAGAGCACCTTATTCCACATGTTTGGTGTGTCTCCCAGGTGGCTTGTGGCAAACTTCAAACAAGACTTTTTATGGATATCTTTGAGAAATGGCTTTCTTCTTGCCACTCTTCCATAAAGGCCAGATTTGTGCAGTGTACAACTGATTGTTGTCCTATGGACAGACTCTCCCACCTCGCTGTAGATCTCCTTCCATTTCAATATGATCGCTTGCACACTTGAGATGTTTAAAACTTGGGAAATCTTTTTGTATCCAAATCCGGCTTTAAACTTCGCCACAACAGTATCTCGGACCAGCCTGGTGTGTTCCTTGGTCTTCATGATGCTCTCTGCACTTGAAACAGAGCCCTGAGACTATCACAGAGCAGGTGCATTTATATGGAGACTTGATTACACACAGGTGGATTCTATTTATCATTATCAGTCATTTAGGGCAACATTGGATCATTCAGAGATCCTCACTGAACTTCTGGAATGAGTTTGCTGCACTGAAAGTAAAGGGGCGGAATAATATTTCACGCCCCACTTTTCATTTTTTATTTTTTTTAAAAAGTTTAAAATATCCAATAAATTTTGTTCCACTTCACGATTGTGTCCCACTTGTTGTTGATTCTTCCCCAAAACATTAGAATTTTATATCTTTATGTTTGAAGCCAGAAATGTGGCAAAAGGTAGAAAAGTTCAAGGGGGCCAAATATTTTCACAATGCACTGTATATAGGCAGACAGTGTATATAGCAGACTGCAGTGCGTCAGTGAAGCAATTGACACCAGTTCAAAATAGTTACCTACAGGCCAGGTATTTAAAACTGTGTTTTCTCCGTCACACTCATCACATATAAGTTCGCTCCAAATTCAGTCATTTGTAGTGAGCTTGGAAGATATTGTCCTCCATTTAAAATGGGCAAGGCTGTTGTGCATGCAAGCCAATTCCCTGTCCATGGTGCATACGAAGACGCCTCCTGCCATGCACCTGTCTCTGCACACTCTCAAGTAGCAGCATCAGGAAGCACGTCCACGTCCTTGTCCCAGCGCAGCGTTCAGTTGTCCATAGCCAGCACTTGGAACGCAAGAGCAAATACGCAGCCAACACCCCACAGGCCACACTACTAAATTCTCACATTTCATGACTGCTTGCGCTTGAAATGTTGCCTTTTAGGCTCGTGGAGACGGAAGCATTCCGCAACCTGATGGCGGTGACCATCCCTCGGTACTCGGTCCCCAGCCGCCACTATTTCTCCTGGTGTGCCGTCCCCGCATTACACAAGCACGTGTCCCAAAACATTAGCCGTGCCCTCTACAACGCAGTTACCGGGAAAGTCCACCTAACCACAGACACGTGGACAAGTGTTTGTGGGCAGGGACGGTACATCTCGCTGATGGCACACTGGGTTAACATAGTGGAAGCCAGGACCCAATCGGACCTTGGGACGGAACACGTCCTCCTGACCCCAAGGATTGCGGGTCCTAGGTCAATCAGGGTTGCCCCCACGGTCTACAGCTCCTGCACCTCATCCTCCTCAACCTCCTCCTCCTCTTCAGCCTCCATCTCCGAAATGACCACATCAGTCACAAGCTGGAAGCACTGCAGCACTGCCTCGGCCAAGCAGCAACAGGCTGTGCTGAAGCTAATATGCTTAGGTGACAAACCGCACAATGCTGAAGAGTTGTGGACAGCTCTGAAAGAGCAGGCAGATCTGTAGCTCACACCGCTGAACCTACTGCCAGGCATGGTCGTGTGTGACAATGGCCGGAACCTGGTGGCGGCTCTGAGGCGAGGCGAGCTCACACACGTACCATGCCTGGCCCATGTGCTTAACCTCGTGGTTCAGCGGTTTCACAAATCCTACCCGGAGCTGCCGGATCTGCTTGTTAAAGTACGCCGCCTAAGTGCCCATTTTAGAAAGTCACCTACAGCTTTCGCCGCCCTTGCCGTGTTTCAGCAGCGTTTCCAGCTTGTGGCTCACAGACTGGTGTGTGATGTCTTCAAGCGTTGGAACTCTACACTGCAGATGTTGGGAAGGATTTGTGAGCAGAAGAGGGCAGTTGTTGAGTACCAGCATCAACAAGGCTCTCGGTATTCAGTTCAGACTCCACACGTAAGACCTCAGGAGTGGACATGGATGTCAGACATATGTACCACCCTCCAAAACTTTGGGGACTCCACCAAGATGGTGAGCGGCGATGACGCCATAATTAGGGACACCATCCCGCTTCTCTGTCTTCTGCAACGCTCTGCTCACAATCAAAGAGGATGCATTGCAGGTGGAGCACGATGAGATGGAGCAAGGAACCATACAGGGTGATTACACACAGCCCAGCCTCATCTCATCCCAATGTGGATTGGGTGACAATGAGGAAGAGGAGGAGGAGGAAGGACAGGAGCTAGTTTCATGCGCTATAGACTGTACTACTTGAACAGCTGTCATACCGTCTGTTCAGCGTGGATGGCCAGAGGACAGAGAGGAGGAGGAGGAGAGCATGGTCAGTCATCCTCTTGGTGAGGACACAGAAGCCTTGCCTGTTAGTAGTAAGGCACGCATGGCTGAGTTTATGTTACGCTGACTTTCCCATGACCCTTGCATTCTCAAAATTTTGGGTGACAGTCATTACTGGTTGGTGACACTTCTAGACCCACGCTACAAGGAGAACTTTATATCTCTTATTCCTGAGGCAGACAGGTCTACAAAAATTGGTCTGTAACAGAAGGTCCTTGTTGCGGAACTATTAAAAAAATTCCCATCTGAAAACCCTGACGGCAGAGGGCACACTTCGTTGGACAACCATGGTGTACAGGCGAGAGAGACACAAAAGCAATCCAGCAGAGGCACAGGAACACTGTCAAAGTTCTGGGAGAATTTTCTCAGCCCCTCCCATTGCACAAGCCCTGAGGCGCGGGGTACTCTCACAAGGAGTGCAGAGTTTGGGAAGATGCTGAGGGAGTACCTTGCCGACCCTACCAACGTCCTCTGTGATTCCTCTGTGCCTTATAATTATTGGGTATCCAAACTGGATACGTGGAATGAACTGGCTCTATATGCCTAGGAGGTCCTGGCCCGCCCTGCCGCCAGCGTTTTATCAGAGCGGGTTTTTAGTGCCGCTGGTGGAATTATAACTGATAAGCGCATCCGCCTGTCAACTGAAAATGCTGACAGGCTGACTCTAATAAAAATGAACAAGGGCTGGATTGGACCAGACTTCTCAACACCACCGAATGATAGCAGCATAACATAAACTCAAATCCAGTGTCTTTTCTTGGAAGGTGTATTCCCATGCACCTTTTCACACCCAGACATGGGTATATGCTTCTTGATTTTGTCTATTTGCTCTTGTCCTCCTCCTTCTCCTCATCCTCCACCACCATATCACCAGGATGACCATGGTCCGTGATGCAACACCCACATAATTTTTTTAAAGTGTGTTTATGATGCCCGTAAAAAATTATTTTCATAGATTATGTTCATGTATACCCCCAGGGGTAAATGTTTGTCAGCCCATACACTTAGTGCATGGGCATTACAAGTATAGGAGGCACGCTTCTTTCTAATGGGAACATGTTTTTATGGCACGTCTCTGGCAAGGGGCATTGGAGTGCCTCCCAATTTTTGGCAGCCCTTGCATTCACTGCATAGACAAGCACAATGGGAGTCCCACTTCCTAATAATGGGAACATTGTTTTCAGGAGACCCTCTGACCTCCACGTCTCTTCCAAGGCGCATTGAAATGCCTCCAAATTTTTGGCAACCCTTGCATTCACTGCATAGTTCAACACTATGGGAGACCCACTTCCTAATAATGGGAACATTTTTTTTCAAGAGGCCCTTCTCTACGTCTCTTCCAAGGGACATTGGAGTAGATCCAAATTTTTAGCAGCCCTTGCATTCACTGCATAGGCAAACAGTATGGGAGACCCACTTCCTAATAATGGGAACATTGTTTTGAGGAGGCCCTCTGAACTCCATGTCTCCTCCAAGGGGCATTGAAGTGCCTCCATATTTTTGGCAACCGTTGCATTCACTGCATAGGCAAACACAATCGAAGGCCCACTTCCTAATAATGGGAACATTTTTTTTATGAGGCCCTCTACGTCTCTTCCAAGGGGCATTGGAGTGCCTCGAAAATTTTGGCAACCCTTGCATTCACTGCATAGGCAAACACAATGGGAGACCCACTTCCTAATAATGGGAACATTGTTTTCAGGAGGCCCGCCTCTAAGTTTCTTCAAAGGGGTATTGGGGAGCATCCAAATTTTCAAAGTGGTATTGGGGTGCGTCAAAATTTTGGGCAGCCCTGCCACTCACTGCATACGCAATAACAGTATAGGAGACCCACTCTTTAGTAATGGGTACAATAAAACATAGCCAGCTGATGGCTCTCTAAGAATAGTGAGGACCGACTGCTGGCCCTTTAAGAATAGTGAAGGTCGTTTGATGGCCCTATAAATATAGGCTTTGTGACTTTCAGAGTCCCTATTTCATAAATGAAACACAATGTGTCTGATGATATCTCACACATCACATGGCCTGATAAGGCTGTAAAATGTTAACATGACATTTCCTGGTAAATGCATTTGTCACGTTTGAAAGCAATGCAAAAGTGAAAAAGTGCATCAAAAACGCTACGTGTGAACATAGCCCAAGGTGTGGAGGAGCATTTTTGTTTTTGGTTATTTATTTTGCTTTATATACAAGTCATTACCCTGGAAAGGATGTTCCGTAACATATTTCCCAAGAAAATCCATTTTGGTTTCGTTTTGGTATGTTTTATTGTGAGTCCGTAAAAGTGGCGTAATACCTCTGACAACGTTGTTGACAGAAGTGACTTGGGAGTCAGAAATGCTTCCAGGGGTCTTCTCCATGCTGTTCCCATGTCATTTGAGCACTGTTCCCATTGATTTGGGCAATTTTTAGGCCCTCTGCAGACCGCCGGGGGGAGCCACCTGAAAAATACTTGAGTTTCCCATAGACTTACATTGGGCTCGTTGCTCGGGTCGAGCACCCGTGTATTCCAATGTGCTCAATCCAAGCTTCCAGCACCCGAGCATTTTAGTGCTCACTCATCACTAACACTCATGCCTGAGTCTTGATCTGACCCCTATTTATATTGAAGTCTGCTGGCATATCAAGAGGTTTCATACTAGAGATAAGACTGTCCTGATTGGGTACACCTTGTCGCGGTGGGCTGGCTTTTACGCTTTTTTGATCAAATAGTGTCAACTAAGTACCCCATGTTATTTTCTTGTACTAGTACTATTTATTTGTTTACTCACTGCAGGGTATTTGCTCATTTTGCTTTTATCCAAGATTGACTAAAAAAAAACTGACTGAAAAGGGGTTAATAATAACATTACAAATAATGTAAACATATTTTTATCCTAGGTTATGATTGTCTATGAAACTGTCAAATTCATTTTTGGCACTCTTTTGCAGTCTTCACTGCAGAGCTTTGTTATCGATATTGGTGGGGTCCCCGTGATCAGCAAGTCATCACCAATATTGTTCTTAGGTGATAATTTACTAAGTTAGGACCGCACCTTTAAGGTTTATGGCAATTTATAAAATGAAAGTGACCAGTCCCTTTAAAGTATCAAAAAAACTTTTACAATCAAGCTATTATTGTTTCAGTGGATCAAAATGTCTTGTTTAAAAATATCCAACGGTTTTGAGTATACAGCCCCAACGCAGAAAGTATTGGAGCCCCTATCTGACATTACAATGAGCTCCTTATAGCGAGCAATTCTGCAAAATGTATTTCAAGCTAAGACTACTGATGTGAGTGACAGGTCCTTTTAGTAAATGATGAAAGCGTGTATTAATGATTTGACTTATATTTAATATTCCTGGTGGCTCCTTTATGAATAATTTTAGTCTGAATTAAGCTACTAAAAAAGAGCTTAAAGGACAACGAACGCCGGCTGTAGCGCTAACAATGGCAAATAATAGCCTTATTTCTACCCAGCAATATTATTATAATGTATCTATTATTTTGGATGTAAAATGGCTAAGGCTTGCAATTCACAACATAGCTGGTTACAGGCTGCTGGCCACTGGGAATTTTAAAGAATGTAAAGCCCATTATTTTTAGTAAAAGCTCCTTTCAGTTTCCTATGTATATGTATGTAAATACTTTTATGCCAAAAATGACAAAAGTATTCTCGGAGTGATACCTTTATTGGCTAACCAGAAATATATATATATATATGCAAGCTTTCAGAGGCTCCTTCGTCAGGCAACATTACAAATGAATTCGTAAGACAAAAGGCACAACATTTGAGAGATGTCGCCAAAAGACATTTGCTCATGAGGTGCAAGCTGTGATGCCTCCTACTGATAAGTTAGGGAGATCAAATTCGTTTTTTTTGCTGTAAAATGAGAGGCCTTGGGAACATTAACGTCAAGACCTACACTAGATATTTTGTGTAATATAGAATTTTGTACTTTCTTATATAATGGATATTTGTCCATCAATCCATGAAGGTTGAACATGAAACAACATGTGATTAGATGTAAATTCTAATATGGCCTACTGATTTATCTGTCTGTCTCAGATAGATGTTAATAAGTATACAGATATTGAAAAAGAGAGATGCACTGAGAGATTGATTAAAAGGTGCATAAGCAATAGTACATTACTAGAGATAAATAGGTAAATGGATATTAGATAGATAGATAGATAGATAGATAGATAGATAGATAGATAGATAGATAGATAGATAGGGTATGAGGTATGCATTGTCATGGCTGGTGGACTCTCATGATTTAGCCAATTTTCACCTTCATTTTGTAAGTATATTCTATATAGCAGTAATCCTATCTAAATTTCATATATTAAGTATTTGCATATATTAGTACATATGTCTTGCAGCACTTGCAAAGTAATTTTGCGCCTATTAATGTATTGAGGTATTCTCACATACTACATTACCCTTTTCATGGCCTGCATAAAGTACGATGCCAACACCCTACACCCCAGCCCCATACAGGTCACCACATAGAATAATGGCCCCCACACAACCTTCCACACAGTATAATGGGCCAACCCAGCCCTCCACACAGTATAATGGCCCTCAAACAAACCTCCACACAGTATAATGAGCCAACACAGCCCTCCACAAAGTATAATGATCCCCAACACAACCCTCCACACAGTCTAATGGGCTAACACAGCCCTCCACAAAGTATTATGACCTCCCACACAACCCTCCACACAGTATAATAGCCCCACATAGTATAATGTCCCCTACAGCAACCCCCCCACACACCTAATATCTACCCCAAAGCCCCAAATGCAGTTTGATCACCCCCAGTCTCTCCATATAAAGTTGATGCCCCACAAAGCTCCCCACAATTTATGATGTCCTCAAATCCCCTTAATCATAGTATGATGGCCCCACAAACAGAATGACAGTCTAACTGATGAAATAAAAAAAAAAAATTACCTCTCCCATTCCCTCATTGCTCTGGACTTTGCAGCATGTGATTTGAAGCTCCGCACTAAGGTCATGATGCAGTGTCATCATTTCTCCCGCTGTGCTAAGATGTAAGAGCTCAGACACACATGGAGAAGGATGGAAGAGAGAACGGATGGCTCCCTGTTCCATTATTGCTTTCAACTGTATCTTCATCAAGGGTGCAGATACTGTTAACAGTGTGATGCCAGGCATGGGAGGCCCGGTGCCTCTCTCACTCATTGGCCCCATAGGACACTACTAGCGGTAACAATAAAAAAAAGAATAATTCCACTCTCCTGCCACTATTACACTGTGTTTCCAATTCAACATGAAAAAATTTGGTGAAAAGTTGTCTTTAAACATTAAAAATAATTACATGGTTCCTTCATCACCTGACCTAAACCCTATTGAGATTTGGTGGGCCCTTCTTAAATGGAATCTGTCAGCAGGTTTTTGCCATGTAATCTGAAGACAGAGGAGATAGGGGCTGAAACATAGATTTCAATGATGTATCAATTATTATTGTAAGCGATTGTTTACTTACTATGAAGGTTTTATCACTAGGACATTAACACTGCTTGGTCTGATGTGCACGTGACTGCTAGTATGACTCCGCCCTCTCCTGTGATGAGCAGCTCACTGTCAATTTACGCTTTAGCTACTTATCAGCCCACAGTTATATAATGGGCAGTTTATATGCAGCAATTCTTTGAAATATTTCTTTAATTCTGCTGGGTGAGAGCTACAAGATGATAGTTGTCACGGGTGTGTCAGAGGTGACAGTCGCCCTGCAGTTGGTTGCAGGAGATCTCTACTTTTGGCATTACAAACATGTTCCTATAGGCTGCCTGTCTCTAGTGCCCAGTGGCTACCTCCCTCTGGCAAATTAGCTACCTGGTCTGGGTGTATAAATACCTGGTGTGTCTGAGAGGGAGGTGCTGGCGATATTCATTACTACTTGTGAGGCTTAGCAAGAGCAGTACTTCATCCTCTCTGGAGCTTGAGGCTGTGTGCGCATTTGTTTGGAGTCGTCTAAAGCTAAGCAATTCCCCCCTGTTTGTGTACCTTTGTTGTCTATACAGTTTAGTGGAGATCGACTATTGCTCATCTCATTCCTTCCCTAGCCTTAGCCATACGCCAGGGAAAGTCAGGGCGAGGCACGCGTGTGGTGATTGGAGAAGAGCCAATATAGGGACAGTAGTTGAGACAGGGTGACACTAGACCAGACTAGGAGGTCTCCATTTCCCCCTTTCCCTAGTGCCTGGGCTCTCTTTCCCTCTTCCCTCTGTTTTGCACTAAGTCTTTCCCACACCTTGTGTGACAATGGTGGAAGAGAACATGCTGTCATCCACAGAAGTCCACATTCTGCTGGAGATATTGTACCCCAATGTTGTAGTAAAAGTGCATGGTCTCCTTTCATTTCCATTTCATAGTTACATATTTCACCCTTAATCACTCGAAATCCTACAGCTGCATTTGCAACTATCAAAGCTTTAGAGCAGAAATCTCCCAATATGCCGTGATTATTGTAAAAAGACGTTTCTGATGATTCTGAGAAGAATTCTATTTATGGAAACGGTGTGGTAATCTGATTTGGGAAAAAATAACTATCCACCTGCATGATAGGTAGTCAATCTATTAGAGATGTGTTTATTATAAAAATGTGATTCTTTTTTTACAAAACAACAGGTAGAATTGTGAATGCAGCTCCTGGCAATGACAGCCCTTCATCATCCTGTGTAATTTCTTTTGTCACTGAGTGATCTTCTAGGGTGTGCCCAATAATTGTGCACACATAAATATTCTCCAAAGAAAGACAAACCTCACTTTTACTCTTAAATATTCAGGTTTGAGGTTTATTAACCTTTTTGTATTCACCATCAGTACTGGAGTTATTCAATAATAAAATGAATCATTAAAAATATAAATTGACCAATAAAGTCTGGTACTTCCTTGGGAGCAATTATAATTGAAGAACATGAGACGAGGACTAAACAGGAGACGGGGATGAGCAGAGGAGCATGAAAGGTGGTTGGTAAGGTAAATATAAGGATTTTTAAAAAAACTTTAGATGGCCCTTTACAGTTCAGAAAAATGGCAGACATTTTGCTAAATCCGTGAGAAAGTGAATTACAAAAAAAAAATCTGCATTTTGGTGATTACGGATTATTGTAAAATTTGAGTAAAATTCAATTCCACTTGAATATATTTGTTCGTCCCTACACCATACCATTAATATATAATTAGCCAATGTACAACCCTTTATTCAAAGTATAGATTAATAAGCCAGCACTGTGCTCCATCTCTCACTAGCCCCTTTTCCACAATCCAATAAAAAAATATTAACTAATTAGCCACTCTACTCTTCTACCAACTCATTAGCCGCTGTGCCACTGTGCCTCTTCTCCCCCACTTCATTACCAATCACTATCCTCTCCCTCCTTCTCTGTACTCTTCTTTCCCAAATTCATTACAAGTTACTGCCTCCGGTGTCCTCTCCTCTTCAACTGTGCTCCTCACCTTCCCAATTCATAAAAAGTCCCTGTGCTTTGTCCTCTGAGTATCCCCCCACTCTTCTTCTTTGCCCCATAGATAAACAAAAGTCCCTATCCTATATCCTCTTCTCCTCTCTTTACTTACTTCTCTGCTCAATCCCCCTCGGCTTTGTTAACCTGAGCGAGTGGCATTGGCCTTGTCTGGCCAGGTACTTGCTAAATGACACAGTTGGAATGAAGATGTTACCACGTCGCTTTGCCATAGACAAAGCATTGGGCAGGAAGCTCGAAAATGGCTCCTTGCAGCTATGCTGCTTTATGAAATTGCAGGCAATGGAGCATTAGGAACACACTACCAACAGTTGCAATATAAATTATAATGAGAACAATCTGTCCATGGATTCCCATGAGTAGTAGCCCAGATTTCCCTCAATATAATTTGCCCATGGAAGACAATATATGGATGAAAAATTATGTGGTGGTATTAAAGCAACATCTCAAGATATCAGCCTAGAAGTCAACCCTTTCACAACCTTTGACCCATATTTATGTCATGTCCCTGCCTGGCTCCCCTATCATGTGATCTTGCTGAAGACCCTTGTGCCTGTCATAATGATACTCCTGTGATCGTTGGCTCGTGGCCGGCGTTCATAGGAGATCATGATTTCTGCATTACATAGCCCTATGTATAGCACAAGCGATCGGATGATCACAGCTTTTAGTCCCCTGAGGGGACTATTAATCCCTTTAAAGCCCATGATGTACTAATATGCGTCTGTGCCCTGGGACTTAAGAGCCTGACCCGTATTAGTACGTCCTCACGATAGCGCGCACACACAGGCTGTGCGGGCGCGATCGCTGCCGGGTGTCAGCTGATTGTCACAGCTGACACCCGGTACTATGTGCAGGAAGCGGTCCCACACTGCTCCCGGCACATTAACCCCCGCAATGCTGCGATCGAAGTCGATCGCAGCATTGCGGTGGCTAAGGGGAGGTGATCGCTATACTCACCTCCTCTTCCGGCCTCCAGCGCTGTCTGCCGCGACTTCCCGGGTGTTGCCATGACGACCCGATGTCGTCATGACAACATCCGGGTCACCAGACAGCAGGAAGATTGTTTGGTCATGTGCAGTGCATGACCAAACAATCTTCTCACTGTGCAGCGCTGACTGCCTGCATGGCACAGGGATGGTGCTCCATCCCCATGCTATGTAGGTGATCAGAATAAAAAAAGTGAATGTCCCATAGTGGGACAAAGTAAAAAAGTAAAAAAACTTTCAGAAAGTGAAAAAAAAAAAAAAAAATTGTAAGAATATATATAAAAAAAAAAATAATCCACCAAAAAAAAAAATATAATGTCCCCATCAATAAATATTATTATGAAAAAAACAAACAAACAATAAAAGTACACATATTTGGTATCGCCGCGTCCGTAATGACCTGACCTATAATACTGTCCCACTAGTTAACCCCTTCAGTTAACACGGTAAAAAAAAAAAAAAAAACGAAGCAAAAAACAATGCTTTATCATCATACCGCCAAACAAAAAATGGAATAACTCGCGATCAAAAAGACGAATATAAATAAAAATGGTACCGCTGAAAACGTCATCTTGTCCCACAAAAACAAGCCACCATACAGCTCCATCATCCGAAAAATCAAAAAGTTATAGCTCTCAGAATAAAGCGATGCAAAAAAATATTTTTTTCTATAAAATAGCTTTTATTGTGTAAAAGCGCCTAAACATAGAAAAATGATATAAATGTGGTACCGCTGTAAACGTACTGACCCGAAGAATAAAGCTGCCTTATCAATTTTACCACACGTGGAGTAGAATAAAAAAATAAAAAAAAACAATTCCTGAATTGTTGGTTTTTGTTTATTCTGCCTCCCAAAAGCTGGAATAGAAAGCGATCAAAAAATGTCACATGCCTGAAAATGGCACCAATAAAAACGTCAACTCATCCCGCAAAAAATAAGCTGTCACATGACTCTGTCAGCCAAAATATGGAAAAATGATAGCTCTCAAAATATGGTGATGCAAAAACTAGATTTTACAAAATATGTGTCTTTTAGTGTGTGACAGCTGTCAATCACAAAAACCCGATATGATTCTGGTATCTCTGTAATCGCACCGACCCGAAGAATAAGGTCATCTAATCACTTATACCGCACTAGGAACGGCGTAAAAAATAAAAGCTTGGGCTGGGGTTGGGGTTAGGGTTGTGCTAATGTTAGGGTTGGGGTTGGGGTTGGGCTAGGGTAGGGTTAGGGTTGGGGTTAGGTTTAGGGTTGTTTTTTTTTGAAAAGTAAAAAAAAAAAAAAAAAAGATGACGATATGGCAACTAGTGCTGAACGCAAGTGCTCGCTAATTGAGTTTGCATCGGGTGCATTGAGTATCGCGGGTGCTCGAGTCTCCGCCCCATATGCTTCGCGGCCAAAAAAACCTCGCGGGGATTGCCTGCCATGCACGAGCGATCCCTGCATGTTTTTTTGGGGGTGTCTAATAGTCTAATAACCGTGAAACATGCGGGCGGGGACTCGAGCATTTCACTTGAGCATCCGTGATACATGGTGCATACCTGAGTACCCGATACAAACTCAAGTAGCGAGCACTTGCGCTCAAGACTAATGACAACTTATTCAATATGATGACCTAATGTCATCAAATTCTGTGTCGTACCTCTGGGTTCCAAATGTTCACTATACCCCTTGATAAAATCCTTGAGGAGTGTAGTTTCCAAAATGGGGTCACTTGTGGGGGGTTTTAACTATTTAGGCACATCAGGGGCTCTCCAAATGAGACATGGCGTCCGCTCTCGATTCCAGCCGATTTTGCGTTCAAAAAGACTCACAGTGCTCCTTCCCTTCTAAACTCTGCCGTGCGCCCAAACACTGTATTTTCCCCACATATGGGGTATTGGCGTACTCAGGAGAAATTGCACAAAAGTTTTTGGGGTCCATTTTCTCCTCTTACCCTTGTAAAAATAAAAAAAATGGGGCTAAAACATAATTTTTGTGGAAAAAGTTTGATTTTTTTATTTTCAGGGCTCCATGTTATAAACTTCTGTAAAGGACTTGGGGGGTTCAAGGTGCTCACCACACATCTAGATAAGTTCCCTGAGGGGTCTAGTTTCCAAAATGGTGTCACTTGTGGGAGGTTTCCACTGTTTAGGCACATCAGGGGCACATCCGCTAATTATTCAAGCAAATTTTACAATCAAAAAGTCAAATGGCGCTCCTTCCCTTCCGAACTCTGCCGCACACCCAAACAGTGGTTTTCCCCCACGTATGAGGTATCTGCTAACTCAGGAGAAATTGCACAACAAACTGCATGGTGCAATTTATTCTGTTACCCTTATGAAAATGCAAAAGTGGGGGCTGAAAAACATTTTTGTGGGAAAAATTTGAAAATTGTATTTTTACGGCTCAATGTTATAAACTTCTGTGAAGCACCTGGGGGTTCAAGGTGCTCACCACACATCTAGATAAGTTTCCTGAGGGATCTAGTTTCCAAAATGGTGTCACTTGAGGGGGGTTTCCACTGTTTAGGCACATCAGGGGCTCCCCAAATGCAACATGGCGTCCGCTAATTATTCAAGCAAATTTTACATTCAAAAAGTCAAATGGCGCTCCTTCCCTTCCGAACCCTGCCGTGCACCCAAACAGTGGTTTTCCCCCCACATATGGGGTATCTGCTTACTCAGGAAAAACTGATCAACAAATTTTGGGGTCCATTTTCTCCTGTTTCCCCTGCAAAAATAAAAAAAATTGGGTCTAAAGTAACATTTTTGTGAAAAAAGTTAAATGTTAATTTCTTTCTTCCACATTCCAAAAATTCCTATGAAGCACCTGAAGGGTTAATAAATCTTGAATGTGGTTGTGAGCACCTTGAGGGATGCAGTTTTTAGAATGGTGTCACTTTTGGGTATTTTCTGTCATAAAGACCCCTCAAAGTGAATTTAAATATGATGTGGTCCCTAAAAAAATGGTTTTGTCAATTTTGTTGGAAAAATGAGAAATCGCTGGTCAACTTTTAACCCTTATAGCTCCCCAATAAAAAAAAATTTGGGTTCCAAAATTGTTCTGATGTAAAGTAGACATGTGGGAAATATTATTTATTAACTATGTTGTGTGACATACTGTATCTCTCTGATTTAATGGCATAAAAATTCAAATTTTGAAAATTGCAAAATTTTCTAAATTTTCACCAAATTTCCATTTTTTTCACAAATAAACGCAAGTGATATCGAAGAAATTTTACCACTATCATGAAGTACAATATGTCACGAGAAAACAGTCTCAGAATCAAGGGGATCCGTTGAAGCGTTCCAGAGTAATTACCTCATAAAGTGACAGTGGTCAGAATTGTAAAAATTGGCCTGGTCATTAACGTGCAAACCACCTTGGGTTGTAAAGGGGTTAAATAAAGTAAAAAAAAAAAAAAAAGTTTTAAAAAATCTGAAAAAAACCCCAACCAAAGTTCAAATCACCCCCCTTTTGCCCCATTAAAAATAAGACACTAAAAATACACATATTTAGTATTGTTGCATTCATAAAAGTCTGATCTATCAAAATAAAAAAAATTATTAATTTGAACCGTAAACAGCATAACTAGAAAAAAAATGAAAACGCCATAATTATTTTAGGCCCTCACAATATTGCATTAAAATCAATAATAGGTGAGGAGGAAAACATCATATCTACCCCAAAATGGTTTCAATAAAAACGTAAGCTCAGAATGCAAAAAATAAGCCATTACATATCCAAAGATCCCAAAAAATTAAAACATTACGGGTCTTGGAAAATGGCTCCAAAAGCAAAATTTGTTTTTCTTACAAATTCCTTAATTTCTTTTCACTACTTAAATGAACAAAAACATATACATGTTTGGTATCTGCGTACTTGTACTGACCTGTAGTATCATATTACCAGGTCAATTTTACCATATAGTGAACATGGTAAATAAAAAGCCCAAAAAACAACTGTAGAAATGCACTTTTTTTTGCAATTTCAATGCACTTGTACATTTTTCCCTCTTTCCAGTGCATCACATGATAAAATGGATCGTGTCAATCGAAAGTACAACTTGTCCTGCAAAAAACATGCTCTCATATGGCTATGGGGATGGAAAAATAAAAAAGTTAGGAATCTTAGAATAAGGGGATGAAAAAACAAAAGCGGAAAAACTGAAAATCGAAAGGTCATGAAGTTTGAGCATAAATAGGTCTTGCAAATGAACAATGATGTATAACATACATCAAAGTTGTGTCAAAATGGTTAACGACCATCACAAAATTCTGTACTCGATGCCATAGAACTGAAATAGTGTGTACTGTACAAGCAAGGATATTTACAAACCTAAATTTCATTAGTACTGTCAGGAAGAATCAGACAAAATTCCAGCCACTTGTGAGAAAATTGTGGAAGGCTACCCAAAACATGTGATTGGTAGTATAGCTACCAGGGAAGCTGACGAAACCACTCACTCCAGGCCCATTCACATGGAGGGGCCCTTCAGGAGCAACCTCCACTTTTAACTGTACTGGCTTGCAAAACACACTGATACAGTTAAATCCTGTGGTTAAGAAGGAAGACATGGTCTCCCAGCCCTAACACTTTCCACTCTGTAGTCTGATGGCTGCTTTAGGCTTGTGGTCTACAGAAAAGTAGGAACACGCATAGGATGTTAATGTGCTGGCATGGGGGAGCGACGTGGGGAGGTCTTCTCACTGATATGCATTTTGCGTGCCCCAACATGATGATGTCACCACATCGGACTGGTCATGCTGTGACTCTTACAGTTCCGGCCGACTCACCAGAATCTGAGTTTAGGTGAGTATATATTGTTTGGTTTTTACTTTAAGGGCTCACACTCATCTGCGTTTAAAACATTGCTTCAATGTTGATCCAGAAAAGTAGGACGAGTGTCATGCAAGGGTCATGTGAGTACAATTAGATTTTTCTCACATAGCATCCGTATGACATGCGTATGCAATGGGTTTTTCTTCTCTGCAACTATTATTCTAAAATCATTTCCTGGACCTTTTACAGCATTCTATGCTACAGAATGGTAATGTATCTGTAAAAATCGGACAGCAGGATGGTCCGTGTGCTGTCCATTTTTTTTCCTCGCACACATTGACTTGCATTGGTGAGTATCATCCGATGTACGCGGCCACTCGCAGCATGCTGCGATTTGTTTCTCATCCAGATTCCAGCTGAGAAAAAAAAAAATCGCATACGAGCAGTAAATCAGTGAATAATAATAGTCAGAATGCAATCTGATTTTTCTATCGAATTGCACACGTCCGATTTATACGCAGATGAGTATGAGCCCTAATAGTGAGTACTTGAAGGACGACTGTGGTGGCATTATAGTGTATGGGGTTCATAGAATGAGTGGTGTCATTATACTGAGTGGGCACCTTTTTTAGGGCCATTATACTTTACTTCGGGGATATGTGTAGGATCATAACGTATGTGGGGGATCATACTTGATGTGGGTGGAATGTACTATGTGTGGGGCCATCATACTGTGTATGGGGAGCGGTGAAAGACCATTCTGTGTGTGGGGTCATAATGTGTATGGGGGATCATACTGTGTATGGGGAGCTATGGGAAATCATACGGTGTGTGGGTTGCTGTTGGGATCATACCGTGTGTGGGAGATCATAATGTGTGGGGCTGTGAGGAATCATGCTGAGTGTGGGGCTTTGGTGTACCTTATATTGATTGGGGTGCTATGTGACCGTATTATTTTTTTCATTTTCTAGAGCACTATAACTTTTTTTGTGGGGGAATCTACATGTCACTGGACTCTACATAGCTACATATACTGTATATTTTTGGTATAGGGCGCACTTGATGATTTTTACTTGTGACTTCTCATATATATGTGTGTCCATCTGCCTAGCCCTATGTACCACTCCTATTTCTGGCATGAGACTCTATTACCTTTAGGTGATTACTAAGCATTTGGAACTTTACATGCAGGACACGCTTTTGGTGCACGAACAGTTATCGAACATAACCTCGAACAGCCGAATTTTTTGCAAATCGTTCGCGTTCGTCGAACGACTCAAACACCGCCCAAAACAGCTCGAATTTGAGATTGGCGAACAGTTCTAGTCGAACACCGCTCATCTCTAATCTTCTCATCATGGGGAGTGGAATTCAGAGGAGCGAGCGGCTCTACAGGTACTGGAGGACCTTCTTAGTGAGCAAACAGTGAGACCGCAAGGTGTGTTTCCAACAAATAGTCTTCCAAAATCCACTAGGTTTCCCCTCTTGTCCCTATGTCCAGCCATTGAGATTTTTGCAAGACTTGTGACTGAGGAATTCAAGTAACTTCCTACTCGCTGCAAAAAAGACAACACATATCCAGAGGTGTGGTATTCAGCAATTACAATCTTACACTGATGTGGTGTATAAGTCTGCGGACAAGGGGGGAAACAGAGTGGTATGGCCATGTTCACTTTATGAGAGGGAGGCCATTCATCACTTGAGACAGAGATACATATGCTAAATTGGCATATAACCCTCAGACCCCCTTTTCCTGCCAGCTTCAGAGTATACTGTATTGGGTAGGGCATTGGAAAATGGAGTTGTGTCCAAACAAATCCTCGAGGGCCTATCTGTGAACTTTCCCAAGACCCCAACTTTCTACTTGTTACCTAAAATCCAAAATGGTGACGCCTACCCAACGGGGCACCTGATTGTATCCGGTAATTACAGCCTATGCGAACCAGTTTGTAGGTTTATATATTTTTACTTGAAACCTTTTTTGAACATCTACCCTCTTACATCAGGGACACGACGGATGCCCTTACTAGGGTTTGCAGCATCCTTGTGAACAAAAATACTTTGTTGGTAGTGGCAGATGTGGGTCATTGTATACTTCCATCCGCCACTCTGATGGCCTTGACGTGGTCCGCCTCTGCTTGGGGGCCTCCGACCTGGGCTGCCCTTTGTGTGGTCTTATTCTTGAGCAATTATTTTATTTTTAAAGACCAATTCTATCTACAGAAGCGCGGCACCGCCATGGGTGCAGCCTGCGCACCCGCTTATGCAAATCTCTTCCTGGGCTTCTAGGAGAGATCCCTCTGTGCGAGATGTGAGATGGGTGCGATGGCCACTGACCATGTGCTGTGCTGGTGTAGCTACATTGATGACGTTTTGTTTTTGTGCAGTGGTACGACCCAGCAGCTCGAAAGATTCATGGACAAGTTGAATTCTGATAATCTTAATATCCATCTTACTTATAAGTATCATCTTACCAAGATCAACTTCATGGACGTCTCTCTGGAGGTGGATTCACAGTCCATGGTCCAGACAGAACTGTTCAGGAAGTCGACGGCGGCTAACTCTTTGTTATGTGCAGACTCCTATGATCGGGCCATCATTAGGGCTGTCCCGGTCAAACAGTTCCGTATTAGTGATGAGTGAGCATCGATAGGAACAGTGCTCACATGACGTAGGAACAGCATGGGGAAGACCCCTAGAAGCATCTCTGATTCCCAGATCAGTTCTGTCAACAACGTTGTCAGAGTATTACGCCACTTTTATGGACTCACAAAAAAACATACAAAAACGAAACCAAAATGGATTTTCCTGGGAAATATGTAAAGGAACATCCTATCCAGGCTAATGAATTATATATACAGTGCTGGTCAAAAGTATTGGCACCCCTGCAATTCTGTCAGATAATACTCAGTTTCTTCCTGAAAATGATTGCAATCACAAATTCTTTGGTATTATTATCTTCATTTAATTAGTCTTCAATGAAAAAAACACAAAAAGAATTGTCCTAAAGCCAAATTGGATCTAATTCCACACCAAACCTAAAAAAAGGGGGTGGACAAAAGTATTGGCACCCTTTGAAAAATCATGTGATGCTTCTCTAACTCGTGTAATTAACAGCACCTGTAACTTACCTGTGGCACCTAACAGGTGTTGGCAATAACTAAATCACACTTGCAGCCAGTTAACATGGATTAAAGTTGACTCAACCTCTGCCCTGTGTCCTTGTGTGTACCACATTGAGCATGGAGAAAAGAAAGAAGACCAAAGAACTGTCTGAGGACTTGAGAAACCAAATTGTGAGGAAGCATGAGCAATCTCAAGGCTACAGGTCCATCTCCAAAGACCTGAATGTTCCTGTGTCTTCCGTGCGCAGTGTCATCAAGAAGTTTAAAGCCCATGGCACTGTGGCTAACCTCCCTAGATGTGGACGGAAAAGAAAAATTGACGAGAGATTTCAATGCAAGATTGTGCGGATGGTGGATAAAGAACCTCGACTAACATCCAAACAAGTTCAAGCTGCCCTGCAGTCCGAGGGTACAACAGTGTCAACCCGTACTATCCGTCGACGTCTGAATGAAAAGGGACTGCATGGTAGGATACCCAGGAAAACCCCACTTCTTACCCCGAGACCTAAAAAAGCCAGGCTGGAGTTTGCCAAAACTTACCTGAGAAAGCCTAAAACGTTTTGGAAGAATGTTCTCTGGTCAGATGAGACAAAAGTAGAGCTTTTTGGCAAAAAGCATCAACATAGAGTATACAGGAAAAAAAAAGAGGCATTCAAAGAAAACACGGTCCCTACAGTCAAACATGGCGGAGGTTCCCTGATGTTTTGGGGTTGCTTTGCTGCCTCTGGCACTGGACTACTTGACCGTGTGCATGGCATTATGAAGTCTGAAGACTACCAACAAATTTTGCAGCATAATGTAGGGCCCAGTGTGAGAAAGCTGGGTCTCATTCAGAGGTCATGGGTCTTCCAGCAGGGCAATGACCCAAAACACACTTCCAAAAGCACTATAAAATGGTTTTAGAGAAAGCACTGGAGACTTCTAAGGTGGCCAGCAATGAGTCCAGACCTGAATCCCATAGAACACCTGTGGAGAGATCTCAAAATGGCAGTTTGGAGAAGGCACCCTTCAAATATCAAGGACCTGGAGCAGTTTGCCAAAGAAGAATGGTCTACAATTCCAGCAGAGCATTGTAAGAAACTCATTGATGGTTACCGTAAGCGGTTGTTTGCAGTTATTTTGGCTAAAGGTTGTGCAACCAAGTATTAGGCTGAGGGTGCCAATACTTTTGTCCGGCCCTTTTTTGGAGTTTTGCGCGAAATGATCAATGATTTGATTTTTGCTTCATTCTCTTTTGTGTTTTTTCCTTGCAAGCAAATAAAATGAAGATAATAAGACCAAAGAATTTGTGATTGCAATCATTTTCAGGAAGAAACTGAGTATTATCTGACAGAATTGCAGGGGTGCCAATACTTTTGGCCAGCACTGTATATATATATATATATATATATATATATATATATATATATATATAAAAGGAAAAATAAACAACCAAAAACAAAAATACTCCTCCACGCTTTGGGATATGTTCACACGTAGCGTTTTTCATGCGTTTCTGCACTTTTGCATTGCTTTCAACCAAGACAAATGCATTCACCAGGAAATGTCATTTTAACATTTTACAACCTTAACTGGCCATGTGGTGTGTGACACATCATCAGACACATGCATGCAGTGCTGAAAAGACATGGCATGGGAACAGCATGGGAAGACCTCTGGAAGCATCTCTGACTCCCAGGTCACTGCCTAAAAGTGTGCCCATCATAAGTGATCCTTGGCGCATGCGAAGATGCCTCCCGCCATGCACCTGTTGTTGCAGACTTGCAACAATCACCGTCCACGTCCTTGTCCCTGTGCACCGTTCAGTTGTCCCTACCCCATTCCTTGGAATGCAAGCGCAAGTATGCAGGCAGCCACCCACCCACTCACAGGCTGTAATACTATACTGCCAAATTTTTGACAGCTGCTTGCATTGGAAAGGTGGCTCGTGGAGGTGGAAGCTTTTCATAACCTTTTGTCGTTGGCGGCCGGGTGTCCATACTCAGTCCCCAGCCACCACTGTTTCTCCCGGTGTCGTCTCCTCCTTCCACAAGCACGGGTCTCGCAACATTACCCGTGCCCTCCCCAGTGCACTTACTGGGAAGGACCGCCTAACCACAAACAGGTGAATGTGGCCAGGGATGGTACAGAGCCAGTCCACAGCTTTTTTTGCCAAGAGTTGTATTTCACCACAGCCAAATACTTTAGCTCGATGAAAGGACTGGCATAGAGGGAAACTGTATCTACTCTGGATGTCATTTCTCCCAGGAAGTCCTCTAAAGCATCATCTCGCACTTCTCGGTGGTGCTTTGACACACAAACATCTTTCTTTGCGCATTTAATTTCATGACTACAGAATTGGGCAATGGCCTGATCTGCAATCCGGTTTGAGAAATAACATGCATAATCACGTCCGATGTTTTTTAAAAAACAGCTTTTCTTAGCCAGAGCTGCTTCTCGGCAGGGTTGGACGGACCCACCAGAAAACCAGAGACTCCTCCGGTGGGCCCTGGCTTCTCCTTCAGGAGAGTTCATAGTGCCGAGGTGAGGCCATGATGATCATAGAGGCCACCATCTGCTTAGTTTTCTGTTACTTGAAATGCAAGCGCAAGTATGCAGCCAGCCACCCACCCACAGGCTGCAATACTAAACTGCCAGATTTCTGGGCAGCTGCTTGCATTTGAAATGTGGCCTTTTAGGCTTGTGGAGGTGGAAGCTTTTCACAACCTCATGCCTCATGCCTCATGTCCATACTCGGTCCCCAGCCATCACTATTTCTCCCGGTGTTGTCTCCGCCTTCTACAAGCGCGGGTAAGTGAACATTACTGCTGGTACTTTTCTGTGGGAATTTGCTTGCCTCCTACCAGCCTGGAATATTTGCAGTAAACTATGATACGACGCCATGGTATTAGCACTGCCCCCAGTAACAGTAGCAAAGCCATCCCCAATTTACTTTGCAGGAATTTTATTTTGTAGACTGAGTGGCTGCTCAAGTACATTAGCTTCTCACAAAGGAGCTGAAGATAGACTGGCAGTAGGTGCAAGTTTCTCCAGCCTGTTAGATATTAGAGGGTGAACGGCAGCACATTGGATCAGTGGTTAGCACCGAAGCCTTGCAGCGCTGGGATCCTGGGTTCAAATCCCAGCAAGGACAACATCTGCAAGGATTTTGTATATTCTCCTCATGTTTTAGTGGGTTTCCACCTCAGTAAAAAAGCAGCCATAGAGTGTCCGGGAACCTTCCCACACACTTTTCTTAGCCAGGACTGCATCTCAGCAGGGTTGGAAGGTCCCACCAGAGAATCCTCTGGTGTGCCCTGGCTTCTACATCAGGAGAGTTCACGATAGCGCTAACTTTGCCGCTGTTATGGGGCTCTTGAGCGGGGGAGAAAGGTGAGCCCTCAGAATCAAATCTTCTGGTGGGTATAATGTTTTTCAATCTGAAACAGCTTCTCAGTGGGACTTGTATTTCACCACAGCCATATTCTTTTGATTGGTGAAAGGACTGGCATAGAGGGAAACCGTATCTACTCCGGCTGTCATTTATCCATCACCAGGTTCCGCCCATTGTCACACATGACCATGCCTGGCTGTATGTTCAGCGGTGAGAGCCACAGATCAAGCTGCTGTGTTACAGCTTTCAACTCTGCAGTGCTGGGCGGTTTGTCACTTAAGCATGTTATCTTCAGCACAGCCTGTTGCCGCTTGGCCAAGGCAGTGCTGCAGTGCTTTCAGCTTGTGACTGATGTGGTCATTTTGGAGATGGAGGAGGAGGTGAAGGAGCTGACCAATGTGATTACATTGAGGTTACATTGGCGACTCTGTTTTTATACTAAAGAAAGATCCTGATTTTTTTTTTTTACGTTATTTTTTAAGGCAAATGCATTCACTGGGAAATGTCATTTTAACATTTTACAACTTTATCTGGCAATGTGGTGTGTGACACATCATCCGAAACATCCTGTTTCATTGATGATGGAGGGACTCTGAAAGACACATAGAGCAGGGCCACAGTAATGAGTACGACATGTTCCCATTAGAAAGGAGAGAGTCTGCTATACAGTTATAAGGTATGCAGTGAGTCCAACGGCTGTCCAAATTTAGGAAAAACCCCACTAAGAAATTAAAGACACATAGAGCAGGGCCACAGTAACGACAAATTCCTATTAGAAAGGAGAGAGTCTACTATACAGTTATAGGGTATGCAGTGAGTCCAACGGCTGACCAAATTTAGGAAAAACCCCACTAACAATTTAAAGAGACATAGAGTAGGGCCACAGTAATGACAAATTCCCATTAGAAAGGAGAGAGTCTCCCATAGTGTTGGCCTATGCAGTGAATGCAAGGGCTGCCAAAAATTTGGATGCACTTCAAAACCCCTTGGAAGAGACGTGGAGGAGGGCCTCATAAAAAAATGTTCCCATTACAAAGGAGCGGGCATCCTACACTTGTAATGCCCATGCACTAAGTGTATGGGCTGACAAACATTTACCCCTGGGGGGTATACATGAACATACTGTATAAATTTTATTTTTTTACGGCCATCATAAACACCCTTTAAAAAAATTATGTGGGTGTTGCATCACGGACCACGGTCACCCTGGTGATATGGTGGTGGAGGATGAGGAGAAGGAGGAGGACAAGAGCAAATAGCCAAAATCAGGAAGTGCATACCCATGTCTGGGAGTGAAAAGGTGCATGGGAATACACCTCCCAAGAAAAGACACTGGATTTGAGTTTATGTTACTCTGCTATCATTCGGTGGTGTTGAGAAGTTTGACCCAATCCAGCCCTTGTTCATTTTAATAAGAGTCAGCCTATCAGCATTTTCAGTTGACAGGCGGATGCGTTTATCCGTTATAATTCCACCAGCGGCACTAAAAACCCGCTCTGATAAAACGCTGGCCAGGACCTCCAAGGCATAGAGAGCCAGTTCATTCCACGTATCCAGCTTGGATACCGAATAATTATAAGGCACAGAGGAATTACGGAGGACGTTGGTACGGTTGGCAAGGTAGTACTCCCTCAGCATCTTCCCAAACTTTGCACTCCTTGTGAGAGTACCCCACGCCTCAGGGCCTGTGCGATGGCAGGGTCTGAGAAAACTCTCCCAGAACTTTGACAGTGTTCCCCTGCCTCTGCTGGATTGAAGTTGTGTCTCTCTTGCCTGTACTCTTTGGTTGTCCAACGATGTGTGCCCTCTGCCGCCAGCATTTTCAGATGGGAATTTTTTTAATAGTTCTGTAACAAGGGCCTTTTGTTACAGACCAATTTTTGTAGACCTGTCCGCCTCAGGAATAAGAGATATAAAGTTCTCCTTGTAGCGTGGGTCTAGAAGTGTCACCAACCAGTAATGACTGTCACACAAAAACTTGAGAACGGAGGGTCATGGGAAAGGCAGCGTAACATAAACTTAGCCATATTACACACATAAACCACAGTTATATAAACTAGGTTTTAAAAGAAAGATATACTACAAGTCCAATAAAATCATTATTTTTATTTCATCAATTTAAGAACATAATAAAAAACAAGTAAAAAGCAGGTACCTTGAAAACTAATCAAAGAAGACCATTCCAGATCAGCTTAAACACATGTAGCATTACTTATTCTCAGAGAACTATATACAAAGATGCCAATATTGCACCAATCCCAAATAGTAAATAGCTATGACAACTATGATATCTAAATTGCATTACTCCCATAAATATAAAGTGCTAAAGATAAAAAATATAAATAGTATTATGCACAGTAAATTCAGATATAGGGCAAAAAGTATTTAGACAAGTGTCACTTCCTATATATAAATAAAATCATACAATGATCATATATAAATATAAATTGCTCGAATAAATAAATAAATAATGTTAAATACAGTGTATTCCAAATATAAAGTGCCGAAAAAAATGTCTAGACAAGTGTCTCTCCCTATATCTAAGCAAAAAATATTCAGTATACACTTATGATTCATACTATGGCATAATAGCAAAGGAGTTGCACTTTTCAAAGATTCAAGTAAACATTGGATATTACTAGAGAACGGATGATAGGTGCATATAATGACAGCAGAACTTAAACAACCATTATACTATAATACTTACACGTGAATTGTTTGTACTGGTATATGCCTGGAGGTCTCCTTAGAAAGGAACTGCCCCGACGACGCCGTTTCGCTATATGCTTCTTCAATAGGGGCTTCTTCACGCCCCTACTACTACTACTTGTAGGTAAGTAGTTTGACCAGAAAACTGATGAGAATTGCTTCACTGACACACTGAAGGAAATTTTTAATGGAGGCCAGAAATGGCAGTATTTTCTGACAACGTATAAGTGATCCGTTTGACAGAGAAAACAGAGTTTTAAATACCTGGCCTGTAGGTAAGTAGTTTGAACAGCAAACCGGTGTCAAAAATGTCACTGACACAGTGAAAAAAAATTGGAATGGAGGACAAAAATGGCAGTATTTTCTGACAACGTATATGTGATCCGTGTGACGGAGAAAACACAGTTTTAAATAGCTGGATTTCTAGCGCTCTAATATGGAAAGGACCTGGCTGTATTCTGCAGTGCCAACAAGCAAATGGCGCAGAAAAACTGTGTTCTCTGGATTGCTTTTTAAGCAAATAATGTGGATTAAGATCCAAAAAAAAGGTATTCCTGGCCCCTGAGACCTGGGCCTTTGTATAGAAATGTCTAACAGCAGCAGAAAGCAGAGTTGCAATGGAGCCTCTTGTGCTATATGCACTGCAGTCTGCTATATACACTGCCTGCCTGCCTATACACCCTGCCTGCCTGATATCTCTGCAGATGGATTAGTCCTCAAAAGGACTGTTTGTTAAGATGGATATGTGTAATGTACGATTTTTCTCCCAGCACTACCTAATACACAAGCAAATCTCTCCCTGACACAGCAGCAGCTCTCCCTACACTGTCTGATCCGGAGTGACTTTGACGAGCATGGCGGTGCCAGGTCTGATATAGACCTGATGACGATGTGCGGCCAGCCAATCACTGTAATGCCCACAACCAACATGGCTACGGCCTTACAGTGCATGGCAGGCAATCCCTGCATGTTCATTGGCTCTCTAAAGAGCGGAAGATAAAGCAGGGATATAATAGAGCAATAATGTAATCCCGGAATCAATTGTTATATCCTAATATTAGGAGAGAATACAAAATGGGGGATCAGAAAATCTGCTTTATAGCTGATTATAATCATGAATGGTCCAGCATGAGGTCAATTCTTACCAAATACTGGTCCATTCTAACTACAGAACTCACCCTGGTTCCTACTCTGACCTGTGTTCCTGCAAAGACTTCCAGGAGATCAAAAAATGTAAAAGACCTCCTGAATAAGAGCTAACATAATACGTAATGGGAAGAAAGTATTTAGAAACCATCCACGTATTTCGTGTTGAAGTGAAAATGTAATTTATTATGCCACTTGTGGATGTAACCTTATATACGTGGGCCTCATCTTGAGGGAAAGGACCCGTGAACATGTGCGTGACATCATTGCTGCCCAAAAAGAACCCTCAGCAAAACCGGATTCAGACATATGTGAAGAAAGGACCATAGACTGTAATGCTGCCGGCAGAGAACATGTTCTCTGACTTGCATCGTTTTCGGGAGTGTACGCCTACTGGAGATGGACACGCGGACGCAGCCTACTACTATTATTATTATTACTTATATGTCTGGGTGTCTGCCTCCAGTAGGCGTACATGCTACAAAATGATGCATGGCGGAGTGCAAGTTTGCTCTGCCAGCACCATTGCAGTCTATGGCCCTGTCGGCACATACGGCCAAATCCAATTTGCAGAGGGTTCGGACGTATGCCCCAACAGGGCCACCGAGCATGTATAAAAGCACCCTTATAGTACATGCACACACCTAAAATGCAGTGGCATTAATCATCCGTGCAAATGCAGCATGTCTCTCTTATGTCAGAAATTGGTGAGGATGGAATGTAAACCACTTTCTCTAGGTTATAGCTGAATTCCGCATCTGATTTGCCAGCATCAGTTGCACTTAAACTGTTATTGATGTTTGCAGAAGGCTCTGTGTTTATCTGTCCCTGTAAAACCCTATGTCAATGTGTTTGCTTTTGCTAATGTGTGGTAAATGTAGCTTGACAAAGCATAAAATGTCCACAACCTTCGCTTCCTCCTGAAAATAAAACAGATCTGTTTTGGGGACGGGGTTTGAAGTTTTCTCAGTTTTCATCGCACGGCTGAGATTTTTCTCCAAGTTAACGATTAACCAAAATTCTTATAATCCTGGACACCGAAACGCGTGTACTGTGCACACAGGTCATGCACCTATATCTAGAGGAAGTGAAGGAACATTATAAATCATCTCTAATAAACAATCTTTCTCCCCAAAATGTAGATTTAAAACACTTGAGTGGTAGACAGATGGCATGTTCATGCCGCCTCTGTTTATACAAGCTGTTTGCCCAGTGACAACAGTCGTGTGATACCAGATTACCATAGGCTGAATCAATATTTGCAGGTGACTTGCCAGCTGTTTTCTAGATGCCATTAAGTGACCAAAGTAAAATCAGCTGGTAAGGCCGCCCATCATGTGCCTGCATTTACTATACTGACATTCTTGTGTTTCACAGCAGCAGAAAACTCCACTGATTATGATGTGGCAGCAGTGGCTCCATGGATATGACTTTTATTTCCTCTGCAGATTTTTTTTTCCTAATTTCAAATAGCGATTTGGGTGTTTGCCTTACATTTTATGAATTGACATTATATGGCGACCAGGGTTAACCTGGCAACTAATGTATTGTTAAATATTGTTCTATTAATATCTATAATTAAAGAGGTGTTGTGATTAGAGGGGATGAAAAAGGATACATCTAATCTTATTGTCTGGCTAAATCCCAAGATTGAGATTTTATTGAACAAAGCAATGCATAAAGGATATGTCTGCAGCTGTATCCTACTTACAGTATTTACCACAGGTTTAGAAACTACAGAACATTTCACTTCGTGATAATAAATCATTTCCTATTTCCATTGATCCAAAGAAGGAGACCTCCAGTAATTGCAAATTAATTTCCTCCATCAATAAAAAAATGTAAAAAAACAACTGTTCATGCAATTAGGCTCTGTTCATGTGGAGTTTTTTGAAGGTTTCAAATTGACAGGTTTTTCAAGGGGGAATTGCAGTATTCTTGGGGCGATCTTGGAGGAGTTTTTCTTTTCCTGAACAGGTTTCAAAGTTTGTTTGTTTTTTTTCTGGAGTGTTTTTTTAACAACTTTTTGATTTGTCATTGCTTACTCTACAGTGGATTCTATCTGTTTCCACTTTTTTATTTACCATTTGTTTTTCAAATCATCTTCAAGAAAAAAAAGTGCCCAAAAAATCCTTAAACTGCAAACTGGATTTGAAATGAGCTTTCCATGAGTTTATGGTAGTATGTGCATCTGTTTGCTGAGCTTTTGCTCAAGAAACTGGATAGAAACTCCAAGTTTTTGTGAAATTTAGCATTTTAAAAACAGTTTTCTAAAGGTTTCTTCTCCAAAAACTCCTCGAAAACACAATGTACACATAACTTATACAATGTACCTATGTTCTGCAATGTACACATAGCAGAACATAGGTTCTGCTCTGTTTTTATGTGCACAGAATGTTTTTTTCTGCCTTGAATCTGCCTGAAAAAGTGCCATAAGTCTGATGTAAAAAATAGACATTATGCACATCAATGTAAAAATGACATTATTGTATACATTCCAGTTAATGTCACTTCTTTTAACCTCTTAACCCCTTTACGACCTATGAGGTATAGGTACGACATAAGTTGTCTCCCTCTGTTTGATGCAGGCTTCAGCGATGAGCCCGCATCTTTTCTGACACATGACAGCTGGACCCCATGGTCTGCAGGAGACCCCTGTGGTTGTGATTGCTGAACTGCTATGAGCGCCGCCCCGTGTTGGGCGTTCATAGCAGATGAGCATTTTTGTGTAACACAAGCGATTGAACGATTGCAGCTTCTAGTCTCCCATGGAGACTATTGAAGCATGTAAAAAGTAAAAGAAAAGGTTTTTAAAAGTATTAACAAATGTAAAAAAAACAAAAAGTTGAAATCACCCTCCTTTTGCCCCATTCAAAATAAAACAATAAAAAAAACAATCAAAAATACACTTTTGGTATTGCCGCGTTCAGAATCGCCCGATCTATCAATATATAAAGTTCAACTTGTTCCGCCCTCACATCGCCTAATTAATGGAAAAAAAAAAAGTTATGGCTCAGGGAAGAAGGGGATCAAAAACCAAAAATGCAAAAATAGAAAAACCCAAGGTGGTAAAGGGGTTAAGAGTTTAAAAACCGTGAAGCTGTTGAAAGAAGTAACATGTTCCATTCTTCGAGTGGCTACTGTTGGGAATCCGCTCATGCTCTCTCATTATTCTGGCATTTGGCAAATATTAAAAATGATGGTAATCCTAACTGACCTAAAATGGGAAAGGTTTATTCTGATTTCATGTCAGATATTGAGAAAAAAACATGCATATGTGTCTTTTTATATAGTGTATGGAAACTTCTGGTTTCAACTGTATGTTTAAAAAAAGATCAAAATGATTTCAATTTACAATTCTTTTCTTTATTTTACATTTTTTTATATTTTTCATCACTTTGTTTAGCTTCTTTCAGGTTATGGCATGATTTATTTCAAGTGAACATCTAAATAGTAGGTACAGAATTTTTATAACTGTTTGAGAAACTGAGAACGGATTTTGTGCTGCACATTACCCCTGGTATCTTGTGACCGCTGTATTTCCAGCTGGTATGCACAGCAATTATGGAATGATCTTTAAATACGTCTCTGTGTATCAATGAAAGTCTTGCACATTTTTCAAAAGAAATGGCTGCTTGAGCATCAAGTATTTTCCCTCCTGCTGAGCTAATTTTCAAATGAGTAGATCCTTTTATGGCGTTGAAAGAACTCGAAAGAAAAATTACGTTTTAAGCTACACGTTTCTTTAGAAATACTTTGAAATCTTGACAGAAATGTTCAAAACACATACATTAAAAAATAAGAAAAAAACTTTTACTGTTGCATGCCTATTTATTTTTGTCTAATTTTTGTAAGCCTGTCATAATTTATCTTCTTATTCTCATTTCAAGTGCTTATTCTTCTTTAAAAAAAAAAAAAAAAAAATCACACAAAAAAACTCTCAATTTTTATATAAGTAGTTAGTACTGTGCAAATGTTTTAGGCGGGTCCGGAAAAAAATGCTGCAAAATCAGAATGTTTTAAAAAAAATAGAAGTGTTAATATTTTCTTTTTCTTAATTAAAAAATGGAAAGTGAATGAACAAAAAAATAAATCTAAATCACATCAATATTTGGTGTGGCCGCCCTTTGTCTTAAAACAGCATCAATTGTTCTTAGATACACTTGTAAAAAGTCAGAGGTTTTGTAGTATTATAGTTAGGTGTGTGAGTAACTAATTATACCAAAAAGGTGATAATGGTCATCATTTTCATTTATTCATGTTTCACATTAGCTGCATGTTTGGGGCTAATAAATTTGGAACCAATCAGATGCCTCCGTGATGGTATTCCATGATGGATCAGTATCTGTCTGTAGTTCTAGGCATTGAGGATACAATTAATCCTGACCAAATCCCAACTCTATTTGCTTAAATGCAGCCCCAAACTTTCAAAGACCTGCTGAAACTCATTAATGTACTACTCTTCAGACCTTCGCGAACAAACTGCCTTCTGTTACAGCCGAGTATTTCACATTTTGACTCGTCAGTCCAGAACACCTGCTGACATATCACTACACCCCAGTTTCTATGTTTTTTTTTTCTAAAGTTTAATCACTTAGCCTTGCCTTTATGTTACGTTTGAGTTTTTTGCTGCAATTCTTTGATGAAGACCACTTCTGGCCAGATTTAACTGAATATTAGATGGGTGTCGCTGAATCCCTCTCCTTGCTGCTACTTCTGAGCTGATGGGACTGCTGGACATCTTAAAATATCAAAGGGAAGTAAGCATGATATTTTTGTTAGCTGTAGTAAGGTTCATTGGCCAATCACTGTATCTATGGTCCTCAAATTTGACCATTATTTAATGCTTCTTCAAAAGAGCTTGAAAAGCTCATATTGAAACTCCAGTCTGCTTTGAAATCTTTGCCTGGGAGAGACCTTACTGATGCAGTATAACTACCTTGTGTCTCCTATGGTGTATGACACGTGACATAATAGTATCTTCCACAACCTCACCTTTGCTGCAGAATTAGGCTGTTTTCACCTAGTTTTTATCCTCTTTCACAACTGTTTCTGTTTCAGTCAATGACTCTGTTTTAACCTAAAGCATGTTGATTATTATCACCGGTTTGGCAGAATTGGTTGCTCATGCACACGACTATATTCCTTCAAAATACAAGTGTAACTAGAAGAATTGATGCAGTTTTGAAAGCAAATGGCAATTACTCCAAATATTGATTTGATTTAGATTTTTCTTTTGTTCTTTCACTTTCTATTTGGTTAATTGATAAAAGTATACTATCAGCATTTCTGTTATTAAAAATACCTATAATTTCTGCATTTTTACAACATCTGCCTAAACCTTTTGCATAATAGTTTATATAAATCTACTGTATATTAGTATGTTTTTTTTGCAGTGTAGATAAAACTCAAGGGAACTTATGTAAGAGCAGAAAGTTACTGCACTTGAATATTTTTCCATCAACCACCACAGACAATCCCTTTAATCTCAAATCTATCTGAATAGTTTATAAGCTAATTTAATATGCATTATACATGGAGGAAGACAGGTCCTTATATCATTAGGGGCCTCTTTCCCAGTCTGGTAATTGGCATAAAAGCGCATGCTACTGACGCGCCCCCTGGGCCGTGTGTGGGGGAATATCCGGAGCCGGGTCTCTGTGTAATGCTGGGGGTTTGTAGTCTCCGTGGTGGTGACCCGGTCCCGTGGCTCAGGGTGGTCAAACCAGTGGCGGATCTGTTTATTTGGTTTTTAATATTTAAATGTCCGACTACGCCACCCGTGGATTGAGGTCACTGAGAACCGCCGCTGCGGGGCAGACCGCTGAGGCTGATGTTGGGTGCGCAGCAGAGGGTAGTATAACTCCCCACGGGAGGAGTATAGCCTCAGGGTAGCATGTGTAGATGGTGAGGGTTGTGGTGCATGGGCGCAGCAGAAATGACTCAGAGTATGTGCAGTGCAGTTCAGGGTCTTTACTGCTGGTAGTGAAGAAGGCCCTACCGGGAGTACTGGCTAACATTAGAGGCCTGGTCAGTCTGTGAGCGAACAAGAGTCCCCCTGGCCAGGTGGAGGTGTAGGCCTTCCCGTCTGACTGCACTCTTCCTGGCTACCCTGCTGTAGTCGTGTAGTAGCCCACGTCCCTGAGTGTACCGTGTGGTGCTCACCCGTATGGCTGGTGACTTGGGGCCTTTGGTACCTTCCGCTCCTCGATGGTGGTGTCGGTCCTTTGCGTGTGACTGAGCCTCCGGGCTTTCTATGGCCAGAGGACCTGAAATCCCCTGCCAGGTGGTTTCTGCTGCTGGATGTGAATATCCTCACAGCCTCGGACTCCGGTGTCCGGTTCTCTGCGTCTTCTGCCAGGATGAGCTCTATCAGCTCCAATCCCTGGTCTTCAGCTCCTGTCTCCTACAGAGCTCCTTGCTGCTCCTCTGTCCCTTCCTCTGGAACTAACTCAACTTGACTCTACTAACTCCCCCCCAGATCCAGTTTATATAGGGCAGGTTCCTCCCCTCCCTGGACTAGGGCAGGAGACGTTGCATGCAATGCTGCTCCTGACCAGGAAAACCCATGTTCGCTCTCAGACATGGTATTTCTACCACTGTGGCAACAAGACCCCCTGGGGTGCCACATTCCCCCCTGGTAAATTTTAGTACTCCGGGACAAAACACATTTTATGATAACATATATAACAGGGTACAAGCAATAACACATCAACATATGCACAAGGAATTCAGTCTTTATAGGTCACGGCGCTTCCGTAACCAGGAGTCCATGTCACCCTCCACGTAGGCCCTGGGGTGGCTACAGGGCATCGATGATCCGGAGTTGGACCACGTCTTCAGCCACCTCCATGACTTTTTGTTCTGTGGTCTGGCACAAAAGGGTCACTTAACAGGTGCAACTATTTACAAGGTACAGTTCCGGTTATTCATTGTCCATAACCTGTCAGTCCATAAACCCTGTTGGGTAACTTGAGATACATAATTATTATTCATGCAACAAACATAAAACATTTCAACATTAGCAATATACAGGTATATATATCACATTTAAATTCTCCAGCGAGCGGGCTTCTGACCTCTAGTGATCCTGGTGGACCTACGTAACACACTATCTGGTGGTGTTCTTTCTGGGTCCCCTGTTTCCACCCCTTGTGTAGTGGGCTCGCTAGTGTCTGCATTACAGGTGTTTGAAGATGTTACGGGTAGGTTGGGCAGCTTTCTGCATACTCTTTGGCTTACCACGGGTAGGGCAGGCTCACTACTAGCAGAGGGTTGATTCTCCTGTGCTGCTGGTATGGAATCTTCTGCCTCCGGGGCCGGTTGCTCTTCCAACACTACTTGCTCTTCTGTAGGCCCTTGAGGGGCTGGCTGGAGAAAGGTAAGGACCGGTACCACAATAGCGTTGTTAATTTGTGTCCAGGACCGGGGAAATTCTCCGAGTACTGTACTGACCATTTCTTCCCTTTCCTCTGCGGGTTGAGGTCTATCTTGGTCTTCACCAGTGCTTTGCAGCTGTTCGGGACACTTCTTCAGGTGGTCTCTGGAGACAGTGTCTGTGGTCTCTCCTCCATCCTTACTGATAAAGCATACTTTCGGATTTTCATGACTGGAGGGCAGAACTGTGTACGGGTCTTTCTCCCACTGGTCATCCAACTTATGGAGCCGCCTCTTCCTCTTCAAGACCTGTTCTCCAGGTGCCAGGGAAACAGTGGGAGCATGCTGGTTATAAGTCCTCTCTTGCCTTTCTCTTGCTTGAGACAGACTTCTCTCAACACTCTCCAGCACTTTCCGGTACCACTGCTGCCGCTCTGTATCCCAGTCTTCCTCTGGCGAGGTGTCCTCGGGTGTCAGGACTCCCATATCCAGGTCAATAGGCAGCTTACCAGGTCTTGCTCTCATTAGGTAAGCCGGGGTGCAGTTGGTGGAATTTACTGGGATGTGGCTATACAAATCCACCAGATCAGGCAGATTTTCAGGCCACAGACTGCGTTCTTCCAGGGGCAACGTTTTCAGCAAGTCTATCACCACCTGGTTCATATTCTCGCACAATCCGTTGGTTTGGGGGTGATAGGGCGTTGTCCTTATCTTCTTGCAACCATACAGGTTGCAGAACTCCTGGAAGACCTCCGCTTCGAAGGCTGGACCTTGGTCAGTCAACACTTGCTCCGGATACCCGTGTGGATGGCAGAAGTGCTGCTGGAAGTCGCTAGCAGCTGTCTGAGCTGTTAAGTCCTTGACAGGGACCACCACCAGGAACCGGGAGTAGTGGTCTACGATGGTGAGGGCGTAGACGTACCCAGACCTACTTGGAGCCAGCTTCACATGGTCCAGGGCTACCAGTTCTAGTGGCTGCCTGGTGATGATGGGCTGTAGGGGAGTCTTCTGGCTGGCACGGTCCTTCCTTCTCAGGCTGCACGGGCCACAGTCTCTGCACCATCTCTCAATGGCCCCTCTCATGCCTACCCAGAAGAACCGTTCATGCAACAGGAACTCCAGCTTCTTCCATCCAAAGTGCCCTGCTCCGTCGTGGTATGCCTCCAGGACCATAGCCGCGTCTCGTCTCGGGACCACTACCTGCCAGGTCAGCTCATGTGTCTGGGAGTTGACAATTCTCCAGCACAGCTTCCCCTTGTAGAGAAACAGTTTACTATTCTCCTTCCACAGCTGTTTGGTCTCTTCCGGAGCGTCTGGGTCAAGGCGGGCATCAGCCTGTGTCAGCATCTCTTTTACCAGGCGGATGGCTAGGTCACTGTCTTGCGTCTCCGCCCAGCTGTAGTGGGGTAAGGGATTGAACGTGGCAGAGTGCTTGTCCCTTACACAGTGGGTACACTGGGTAATCCCATGACGGTAGAATGCAGGGAGTTCAATCTCTTCCAGTTCTTCTGGATCTTCCCCTCCGTCCGGCAAGTTCGGCATCCTGGACAGGGCGTCTGCGTTGGCATTTGTGCGTCCCGCCCGGTATTTGATGGTAAACTCGTAGTTGGACAGCCGGGCCATCCATCTTTGCTTCAGGGCACCAAGTCTTGCAGTGTCCAGGTGTGTCAACGGGTTGTTGTCCGTGTACACAGTGAACTTGGCAGAGGCAAGGTAATGTTTGAAACGTTCCGTCACTGCCCACATCACTGCCAGGAACTCTAGCTTGAAGGAGCTATAATTCTCAGGGTTTCTCTCTGTGGGCCGTAGTTTTCGGCTGGCGTAATCAATTACCCGCTCTCTGCCCTGCTGGATCTGGGATAGTACGGCTCCCAGCCCCACGTTACTGGCGTCTGTGTGGAGGATGAAAGGCTGGCCGTAATCAGGGTAAGCCAGGATCTCATCCCCCGTGAGGGCCATCTTCAGCTGGCGGAAAGACGCCTCTTCCAGCTTCTCCCACCTGAAGGGTGGCTTGTGATTCTTGGTCTTTGACTGACCTAACAGGAGGTCTTGCATAGGGGCTGCCATTTTGGTGAACCCGGGGATGAATCTTCGGTAGTAGCCTACCAACCCGAGGAACTGCCGCACTTCCTTTATGCTGGAGGGTCTTGGCCAGTCCTTAATCACTGTGATCTTATCAGGGTCTGGAGCTACTCCGTCAGCACTCACCACGTGTCCCAGGTACTGTACCTCTGGTTTCAGTAGATGACACTTGGAGGGTTTCAACTTTAGGCCGTAGCCTGCCAGGGCATCAAACACCTCTGCCAGGTGTTTCAGATGGTCCTCATATGTTTTGGAATACACGATGACATTGTCCAGGTATAGCAGGACCGTCTCGAAATTCCTGTGCCCCAGGCAGCATTCCATCCACCGCTGGAAGGTTCCTGGTGCGTTGCAGAGCCCGAACGGCATACAGTTGAATTTGCTGAGACCCATCGGGGTGGTGAACGCAGTCTTCTCCTTGTCTGCCTCTGCTACAGGAACCTGCCAGTACCCGCTAGTAAGATACAAAGTGGAGAAGAAGTTAGCAGACTTTAATGCAGCTAAAGATTCCTCTATCCTAGGTAACGGGTATGCATCTTTGTGTGTGATACGGTTGACCTTTCTGTAATCTACACACATTCTCATGGTGCCATCTTTCTTTTTCACAAGAACTAGTGGAGCTGCCCAGGGGCTACAGCTGTCCCTGATTACCCCAGCCTCCTTCATTTCTCGCAAAATTCCCTTGGCATTCTCGTAGTGTGCAGCGGGTACAGGTCGGTATCTTTCCTTTATGGGTGGATGGTCTCCTGTGGGGATGTGGTGTTCTACCCCCTTTACTTGCCCAAAGTCTAGCGGGTGTTTGCTAAAGACTCTTTAGTACTCCTGCACCACCCAGTAGACTCCCTGTTTTTGGTGTGAGGGAGTGGAGTCGGTGCCCACATGCAGCTTCTGACACCAGTCCTCCGTTTGTTTCTTGGAGCCATTACCCTCCTCTGGTTGAGATGGAGGCAAGGGTTCCACGGCCTTTACAGAGTTTTGGTTAACGGTGAACAATTTAGCTAGAGTGGCATACCAGGGTAAGTATACTTCTCTTTCCCCAATGTTTAGGATGCGGACGGGTACCCTCCCATGGCGTACATCGACCACCCCCCGTGCTGTCAAAATGGTGGGCCTACTGTCTGAGTAGACGGGTTCTACCATGGCTTGGTAGTCCCTTCCTCTTAACCCGATTGCAGTCCGGCACCAGATCATCATCTCACCTAACACTACCAATCTCACCACCAGACAGTTCTACCTGTTGCCTTTTCATCAGGGATCTGATCTCTTTTTGTAGGACACGCTGCTGGCTGGAGCTGGCGTTCACCGCAACCTGCTGTAATATGACAATTATCTCTGCAAGACAATTTTCAATAACATTAGTACCCAAGGTTATCTTAGGGTGGCTTTCACGACGGTCAATGTCCACAATAATCAGTCCTTGCGCTGGCAGTTCAACTTTACCAATTTTGATGGTCACCTCCTTGAATCCCACCTGTGGCACAGGCTGACCATTGCTTGCGATGATGCTCAAATCGTCATCTGGGTAGCGGGTAATATCTGAGTCATTCCAGTACCGCTTAAAAAGCACATAGGGGATGGTGGTTACCTGTGACCCGGTGTCCAGTAGTGCACTCATAGGAATGTCATCCAGCACCACAGGCAAGACCGGTCGTCCCCCTACGTACTTATCACGCCAGCTCGATGGGCCTGATGGTCTTATGCCTGGGGATCGGCCCTCTGCCCCAGGTTGGGCCCGTTTAAATGACAGTACCTTGCCATATGTCCTGGTTGGTTGCAGCGGCGGCAGATGGGTTGTCCGTCCTGGTCGTAGCGGTCGCTGGGCATTCCTCTGAACGATGGGATCCTCCTCTGTTGGCGACAAGGGACGTCCTCCGGACTGGAAGCCAGCTGGATCTTTCCTGGAGGGGACACCTGTAAAGACTGCACAGTTCTGGTTAGCGCGGCAAAGCTTTTGGTCAGCTCTTGGACCTGATGGTGCAGGTCTGCAACCGGGGCTTTGTCCAAAGCCTGTGCATCAGCTCCCACAGGCTCTGCAGATAAGGGCGCCGCCTCCTGGTGATAGGTGATAGCAGGGCGCCTGTGGGTTACAGTGCCACCTGGTGCTGGTTCTCGGAGCACCCGGATGGCCCTGTCTTTAAACTGCGGAAAGTCCTGAATCAGGGTTCTGCAAGGCCATTACACGCAACTGGGTTCGCTGGGCGCTGGACTGTAGACCCTCAATGAACTTTTCAGTCAACAGCTTATCCTCATTCCGCACACTGTCAGGGTCTGCCTGCTTAATGGCTCCTGCAAATTCAAAGCATAGTCCCGTATACTGTCTTGTGCCCGCTGTTTGCATCCATAAAATTTTAGTTTGATCTCTGCTGAGGTGCGGGTATCAAAAGTGTCCTTTAGACGGGCCAGTATTTCCTTTACAGTCCCCTTTTCCCTGGCTGACCAGGACTTTACTTCTCTTTGGGATGCTCCGATTAACTGGCCAATCAGGATGCTCACTTTTTGTTCCTCGGACAGGGGGTTTACTTTGAATAGGCAATACAGTCTTTCTTTATAGTCGCTCAGGGTATGCGACTCCCCTGAGTACTGGGGTAACCATGCCGCTCCGGGGATATACAGCATCGTGAATGGCATCACTGCGGCAGCAGCCGCGCTGGCGGTGGGAGCCCCCTCCATTCCTGGTGTCTTCCTCCCCCCTAGTTAACCATGGCCTACCTTCCGTTGCTTCTTCTCTGTAGGCCGCGGCTCCGCAGGTGATCGTTGGGGTCAAGGACCTTGCGTCGCACGCTGGTGATGTCAGCATCCGCTGGGCTCCTTCCAGGACCTTGCGCAGCGTCTGTACGTAAGGCGGGGCTTCAGCTCTCGCGCGCTTTTGGCGTCCACGCCCCTCTTCTTCCCGCGCGGTGTCCCAAAAATGGCGCCCAATGGCAGGAAAATGGCTGCGGATGGCGGTAAAACGGCTGCGGATGGCAGGAAACTTCACCACAGTAAGTATCACAGTCTTTCTTCAGGCACTTAGTACCCAGTTGTTGCGGGCACGAAATCCTGCTGACTACGCCAAAGTTGACGCGCCCCCTGGGCCATGTGTGGGGGAATACCCGGAGCCGGGTCTCTGTGTAATGCTGGGGGTTTGTAGTCTCCGTGGCGGTGACCCGGTCCCGTGACTCAGGGTGGTCAAACCAGTGGCGGATCTGTTTATTTGGTTTTTAATGTTTAAATGTCCGACTACGCCACCCGTGGATTGCGGTCACTGAGAACCGCCACTGCGAGGCAGACCGCTGAGGCTGATGTTGGGTGCGCAGCAGAGGGTAGTATAACTCCCCACGGGAGGAGTATACCCTCAGGGCAGCATGTGTAGATGGTGAGGTTTGTGGTGCATGGGCGCAGCAGAAATGACTCAGAGTCCATGCAGTGCAGTTCAGGGTCTTTACTGTTGGTAGTGAAGAAGGCCCTACCGGGAGTACTGGCTAACATTAGAGGCCTGGTCAGTCTGTGAGCGAACAAGTGTCCCCCTGGCCAGGTGGAGGTGTGGGCCTTCCCGTCTGACTGTGCTCTTCCTGGCTACCCTGCTGTATTCGTGTAGTAGCCCACGTCCCTGAGTGTACCGTGTAGTGCTCACCCATATGGCTGGTGACTTGGGGCCTTTGGTACCTTCCGCTCCTCGATGGCGGTGCCGGTCCCTTGCGTGTGACTGAGCCTCCGGGCTTTCTATGGCCAGAGGACCTGAAATCCCCTGCCATGTTGTTTCTGCTGCTGGATGTGAATATCCTCACAGCCTCGGACTCCGGTGTCCGGTTCTCTGCGTCTTCTGCCAGGATGAGCTCTATCAGCTCCAATCCCTGGTCTTCAGCTCCTGTCTCCTACAGAGATTCTTGCTGCTCCTCTGTCCCTTCCTCTGGAACTATCTCGACTTGACTCTACTAAACCTGCCCCAGATCCAGTTTATATAAGGCAGATTCCTGCCCTCCCTGGACTGGGGCAGGAGACGTTGCATGCAATAGTTCTCCTGACCAGGAAAACCCATGCTCGCTCTCAGACATGGTATTTCTACCACCGTGGCAACCAGACCCCCTGGGGTGCCACACTACTGTTCAATGGAGTATGTAAACTTGCTGTAGATCAGCTGATGAAAAAGCAAAATACGCGTTTATTGGCTGAATGGATCACTTCTTTGGGTCTACAAATCCTTGTTGTCAGTTTCACTTTTGCCCATGTAAACAGGGAATTTGCTACCACCAATACACATTCTGTATGGGAACTGAATAATCGTATTAATGATATTTCTGTCCCTATACAGTCTATGTTGACCTCTATAGAAAGTCCTTTAAAAGAGCATCAATCAACTTGTTTGTTTTCAGTCACTGCTTGTTATGGGCAGAAATCTGTCTTCGCAAATGCAACATATGAGAAATATACTGATACATCCAATGTAGAGAAGATGTATCCAGAAAAGGAGCATCATCTTCACCCCTGTCTATTTCTCCTGTTCATTTATAACATTCAATACCATATACCGTATTTTTCGGACTATAAGACGCACTTTTTTCCTCCAAAATTTTGGAGGAAAATGGGGGTTGCGCCTTATAGTCCGAATTTTGGGGGGGTGTATATTTATGTGTGGTGTGGGGGGAGCGGTATCGGTGGAGGAGCGGGGCACAGGAGGCAGCAGCCGCCTGCTGCAGCCTACACTGTCCCCGCTGCTAAAGAAAATGAATATTCAGTGCTCCCCACGCCCATGGGGCGTGGGGAGCACTGAATATTCATGCTCCTTAATAGCGGTACACAGTGTAGTCGCGCTGTGGCTCCTGCTGCTGCCGGCTATCTCCTGTGCCCAATCTTAAAGGGCATGAATATTCAACCTCTCTCCATGCCCATGGGCGTGGGGAGGGGGTGAATATTCATGCCCTTTAATAAGCAGTCACACGCTATAGCTGGGCAGCAGCAGGAGCCGCAGTGTGGCTCCGCTGTGTGCCGGCTATGAAGGAGAGTGAAGTCACTGCTCCCCGCGCACACAGACCCGGCGTGGGGAGCAGTGACTTCCGGCAGCTGATCTCTCCTTGTGAGCCGCACATGGCAGTGATGTCATGCGCGGCTCACATGAAGAGATCAGTGCAGGCAGACAGGACGCAGCGCTGGAGGAGAGAAGAAAGGTGAGTAGGAGTGTTTATTTTTTTTTAATGTGCAGCATGATGGGGATTAGGGGTGCCATGCATACCAGGATAGGGATGAGGGGTGCCATGCATACCAGAACATGGATTAGGGGTGTCATGCATACCAGGATAGGGATTAGGGGTGCCATGCATATCAGGATAGGGATGAGGGGTGCCATACATACCAGGACAGGGATTAGGGGTGCCATGCATACCAGGACAGGGATGAGGTGTGCCATGCATACCAGGACAGGGATGAGGGGTGCCATGCATACCAGGACTGGGATGATGGGTGACATGCTTATCAGGATAGGGATGAGGGGTGCCATGCATACCAGGACATGGATTAGGGGTGTCATGCATACCAGGATAGGGATTAGGTGTGCCATGCATACCAGGATAGGGATGAGGGGTGCCATACATACCAGGACAGGGATTAGGGGTGCCATGCATACCAAGACAGGGATGAGGGGTGCCATGCATACCAGGACAGGGATGAGGGGTGCCATGCATACCAGGACAGGGATGATGGGTGACATGCATATCAGGATAGGGATGAGGGGTGCCATGCATACTAGGACAGGGATGAGGGGTGCCATGCATATCAGGATAGGGATGAGGGGTTCCATGCATACCAGGATGGGGATTGCTGTGCCATGCATACCAGGATAGGGATTAGGGGTGCCATGCATACCAGGATAGGGATTATGGGTGCCATGCATACCAGGATAGGGATGAGGGGTTCCATGCATACCAGGATAGGGATGAGGGGTGTTATGCATACCAGGACAGGGATGCAGGGTACCATGCATACCAGGACAGGGATGAGGGGTGCCATGCATACCAGGATAGGGATGAGGGGTGCCATGCATACCAGGATAAGGATGAGGGGTTCCATGCATACCAGGATAAGGATGAGGGGTGCCATGCATACCAGGATGGAGGGATGCCAGGCATACCAGGATGGGGATGGGGACCACGTATAAAAGGAAGGGGGAGCATATATACCTGGATGGGGGATATTGTCAGAATTGGGGGACATTACCCCTATACCAGTGTCAGCAGAAGACCCCCTCCCCCTTAAAAGTGCATCATGACCACATTTTTTGCTTCAATTTTTTTTTTATTTTCCTCCTCTAAAACCTAGGTGCGTCTTATAGTCTGAAAAATACGGTACTGCAGCAATAATATCATGCAATTTTGCAATTATAAGAGAACCTGTCAGCACAATTTTGTAATGTAAAGTAAAGACATGGCTGTAATGGCGCTGCAATGCTGATTACATCAATACCTTTGGTGAAGAAATCCGCTTTGTTGTTCTTCTTTAATCAGCATTTGAGTTTTCTGTTAATAATTAGATTTTGGTTCTCAGGGACCGGACTGTACACTGTCTTCTCCTCCATGTCTGTGCAAAAAAAGAGCATGGACCGCACCTCCAAAAAAATCATACATTTGATCTAACGCTTCTCGGCAAAAATATATGATGGTGCATTGTCGCTGCGGCGGTGGCTGGCGCACGGCGCCTCTCCTTTTAGGCAGGAAATGTTAGGACCCACTAAGAGGTTCGGTGTGACGTGGCAGTGGGCTTCATACAGTCTAATAAGAATGTTAAACTAAGAACCTCATGTTCAGTTATATATATTTTTGCCGAAAGGCATTAGATCAAATGTATGATTTTTTGGAGGTGTGGTCCATGCTCTTTTTTGTCCTCCATGTCTGTGATTCCCCAGCTCCTCCGCCTGCCTTCGGTCTGTGATTCCATTGCCCCTCGCCTGCCTTCTGTTTTTGAATGATAGGTGACTGCTGAGATTTCAAACAGATGAGGCAGGTCGTTCAAAGATCGGAAGCAGGAAGAGGGGCAGGGGAAATCACAGACAGGGAGGAAAAGACCAAATGCACAGTCCGGCCCCTGTGCATCAAAATCTATTTAGCAGAAAACGTCAAATGGTTATTATAGAAGAAACACAAAGCAGATTTATTCACCAAAGATATCAATTTAACCAGTATTACGGGACTTTACTTTACATAACAAAATGGTGCTGACAGGATCTCTTTAAGTAAAATTAATACTCTAAGGCTATGTGCCCACGTTGCATTTATGAAGCAGAAAATTTCTGCTTCATTTCTGCAAGTCCTCTCCCGGAAAAACGCATGCGGAATTCCGCACGCGTTTATCGTGCATTTTTCACGCGTTTATCATGCGTTTTCCACATGCGGAATTGCCTTGCGTTTTTTATGCATTGGACAAAGGCAATTCTGCTTGCGGAAACGCAAAATTAATTGACATGCTGCGGATTTTTGAACGCAGCATAAACGCTGCGGAAAAATCCGCAGCATGTGCATAGAACTTGCGGAATCCCATTGGGGACCATGGGGTGCGGGTTACCAAGCGTTTTACAAGCGTTTCCGCTGCGGAAATTCCGCATCAAAAACGCTTGAAAAACGCTACGTGGGCACACAGCCTAAGGCTATGTGCCCACGATGCAGAAATGAAGCAGAAAATTTCTGCAGCATTTCTGCATCTCCCTGGCAGAAAAAACGCATGCAGATTGTGCATGCGTTTTTCCTGCAGAATACATGCGGATCCACATGCAGATTCACATGCGTTTCCGCATGCAGATTGACAAGCGCTTTCCAGGCGATAGCATCACTTGGAAAGTGCTTGACAACTAGGTCACACTATATAAATCTATGCAAACGGCATGGATTTATACAGTGTGAACCGTAAAAATTAAAACAAATAAAGCTATACTCACCCCCGAGGCCCCGGTGTGTGCAGCAGCGCTCGTTCCTGTCTGGTTCCCGGCTGCCGGCATATCGCGAGACAGAGCGGTGAAGGGCCTGCGGTCACATGACTGTGACGTCACCGCAGGTCCTCAAGCGATGCCGGCATTCAGAGAAAAGTCTTCGGAAAGGTGAGTATAAACTTTATTTGTTATTTTATTCTTTTTTTACAGGTACAATGGTACCCAGGTCTGGATGAGAGTCTCCTCTCCTCCAGAACTGGGTACCATCCGCACATAGAGACGCACAGAAGCCGCTTGTACAAATGTACAGTCGCGGTATCTATGCGTTTCAATGCAAGTCAATGGCGGGAGTTCCGCTGCGCTTCTGCAAAATTAAATGACATGCTGCGGATTTTTGTACGCAGCATAAACGCTGCGGAAAAATCCGCAGCATGTGCATAGAAAATGCGGAATCCCCTTGGGGACCATGGGGTGCAGATTACCTAGCGTTTCACAAGCGTTTCCGCTGCAGAAATTCCGCAGCATAAACGCTTGAAAAACGCTACGTGGGCACCCAGCCTAAGAACGGGTCCTTCCTTACCTTTTTTTTTGCTCGACACATGCCTTGATTAGTGATGAGTGAGCATGCTCATCACTGCTTATTACTCTCTCAATCATCATGATGCTCAAGATGCTCGCTACTCAGTGAGTATTTTTTTAATGCTTGGGTGGAAGCTCGAGCCCCCACCCGCATGTTTGGTGCTTTTTAGACAGTTAATAAACATACAGGGATTGCCTGCCAGACGTGGCCGGTAACCAATAGCATCGCTATATTGCTACTGCAGTGTAACAAGTCCATCTGAGGTGGGCAAATTTTACTGCGATAATAATCCTTCAAAATTTTTAAAGCAGTGGATTATTATATGCCATTTAAACTGCTACAGTTGTGAGTTGAAAACATACACCTAAACTTGACCAATAACCAATAGCATCAATATATTGTTACTGCACTGTAACAAATCCATCTGAGGTGGGCACATATTACTGCGATAATAATCCTGCAAATTTTTTTCAGCAGGGAAATATAATATGTAATTTAAAATGGCAAGGCACGTGGTAAGGGACGGGGAAGTGGATGTGAGCTATGGCACAAGGGATAGCATATTGCAGGCATCTAGTCAGTGATTATTGCCTTATAGTCCATGCTACTGCAACCGCAAAAAAAGGAAAAAAAAGTCTATTCTATTCCCTATTAATACTACTGTTAGCTGCGTTTAGTATAAGGATAGGTGTTAGCTGGTATCTTGTGCTGGAAATGTGTGTTCATTCTGGTGACATACATCTCTTCCACTATCCATAACTTCATTGCTTTTTCAAAACAGTCCTTGACAGATTCATAATTTTTACAGTGATCTGTACTCAGAAATTCATCACAGCAGGTAGGGATTCTTGTGCTCCTCTACAATTTGGTGCTGCCATGTGAAAAAAAAAACCTCTTTTCAGGGCCCATTCAAATCTATTCTATTTTCTACAATATTACCTCTCTTATCTGCAATTCATGTACAGTGAGCTATCGCACTAGGGATAGCGTATTACAGGAATTTAGTCATGAATTAATGCCTTATAATCTTTGAAGCTGCAACTGAAAAAAAAACACTTTTATTCTATTCTCTATTAATACCGCTATTAGCTGCATTTAGTATAGGGATAGGTGTTAGGTGATATCTTCTGCTGGAAATGAGTGTTCATTCTGGTGTCATACATCTTTTCCACTGTCCATAACTTGATTGCTTTTTTTAAAAAACTCATTGACAGATTTGTGATTTTTACGGTGGTCTGTACAATGAAATTCCTCAAAGCAGGCAGGGTTGCTTGCATTCCTCCACAAAAAGAAAAAAAGTCTATTCTATTCCCTATTAGTACCGCTGTTAGCTGCACTTAGTAAAGGGATAGGTGCTAGGTGTTATCATCTGCTGGAAATAAGTGTTCATTCTGGTGACATACAGTGGTGGCCAAAAATATTGGCACCCCTGCAATTCTGTCAGATAATACTCAGTTTCTTCCTGAAAATGATTGCAATCACAAATTCTTTGGTATTATTATCTTCATTTAATTTGTCTTCAAGGAAAAAACACAAAAGAGAATGAAGCAAAAATCAAATCATTGATCATTTCACACAAAACTCCAAAAATGGGCCAGACAAAAGTATTGGCACCCTCAGCCTAATACTTGGTTGCACAACCTTTAGCCAAATTAACTGCGAACAACTTCTTCCGGTAACCATCAATGAGTTTCTTACAATGCTCTGCTGGAATTGTAGACCATTCTTCTTTGGCAAACTGATCCAGGTCCCTGATATTTGAAGGGTGCCTTCTCCAAACTGTCATTTTGAGATCTCTCCACAGGTGTTCTATGGGATTCAGATCTGGACTCATTGTTGGCCACCTTAGAAGTCTCCAGTGCTTTCTCTCAAACCATTTTATAGTGCTTTTGGAAGTGTGTTTTGGGTCATTGTCCTGCTGGAAGACTCATGACCTCTGAGGGAGACCCAGCTTTCTCACACTGGGCCCTACATTATGCTGCAAAATTTGTTGGTAGTCTTCAGACTTCATAATGCCATGCACATGGTCAAGCAGTCCAGTGCCAGAGGCAGCAAAACAACCCCAAAACATCAGGGAACCTCCGCCATGTTTGACTGTAGGGACCGTGTTCTTTTCTTTAAATGCCTCTTTTTTTTTCCTGTACACTCTATGTTGCTGCTTTTTGCCAAAAAGCTCTACTTTTGTCTCATCTAACCAGAGAACATTCTTCCAAAACGTTTTAGGTTTTCTCAGGTAAGTTTTGGCAAACTCCAGCCTGGCTTTTTTATGTCTCGGGGTAAGAAGTGGGGTCTTCCTGGGTATCCTACCATACAGTCCCTTTTCATTCAGATGCCGACGGATAGTACGGGTTGACACTGTTGTACCCTCGGACTGCAGGGCAGCTTGAACTTGTTTGGATGTTAGTCGAGGTTCTTTATCCACCATCCGCACAATCTTGCGTTGAAATCTCTCGTCAATGTTTCTTTTCCGTCCACATCTAGGGAGGTAAGCCACAGTGCCATGGGCTTTAAACTTCTTGATGACACTGCGCACGGAAGACACAGGAACATTCAGTTCTTTGGAGATGGACTTGTAGCCTTGAAATTGCTCATGCTTCCTCACAATTTGGTTTCGCAAGTCCTCAGACAGTTCTTTGGTCTTCTTTCTTTTCTCCATGCTCAATGTGCTCTGGCTGCAAGTGTGATTTAGTTATTGCCAACACCTGTTAGGTGCCACAGGTAAGTTACAGGTGCTGTTAATTACACAAATTAGAGAAGCATCACATGATTTTTCAAACAGTGCCAATACTTTTGTCCACCCCCTTTTTTAGGTTTGGTGTGGAATTATATCCAATTTGGCTTTAGGACAATTCTTTTTGAGTTTTTTCATTGAAGACAAATTAAATGAAGATAATAATACCAAAGAATTTGTGATTGCAATCATTTTCAGGAAGAAACTGAGTATTATCTGACAGAATTGCAGTGGTGCCAACACTTTTGGCCACCACTGTAGATCTCTTCCACTGTCCATAATGTGATTGCTTTTTACAAAATACTTTTACAGTGATCTGTACTCAGAAATTCATCAAAGCAAGAAAAATTAAATGATTTAATGTGTCCATTCATATTTTCTATGTAGCATCTGTATGTAAGAGATAGTGGTGAGAGACTTTATGCTACTGGAGCTGCAATTACCACTTCAGAAGTCTTCAGCTCTTTATTTGCATACAATTCTGGTGGCTTCTTGAAGTATGTTTGGGATCATTGTCCTGCTGTAAGACCCATGACCTAGGATGCAAACCCAGCTTTCTGACACTAGGCACTACATCCTTTGGGAATCTTCACATTTCATGATGCCTTGTACACAATCAAGGCACCCTGTGCCAGAGGCAGAAAAACAGTCCCTAAATATCTTTGAACCTACACCATATTTGACCTTAATTACTGTGTTCTTTTATTTTAGGCTTCATTCCATTTACAGCAAACAGATAAATGATGCGCTTAACAAAAAGCTCTATCTTGGTCTCATCTGTCCAAAAGATACCTTCTGGCCCTCTAAAAATAGTGGGGGCCGCCTGCTGGTACGCTATGAATTATGAGAGCCAAATGCTGGCCTTCCAAAAATGCTAGTTAAATTTTTTTTTACTTTTTTTTTACTCTATTTGTTATTCCCCCCTCAGGGGACTAGAACCTGAGATCATTTGATTTCTCGTGATATATAGAGCAATACCACAGAATATATTGCTGTATAAAGCAAAAATCATGGTCTCTTGTAAAGCCCAGCCAAATGGGGGTATCAATGGAGCTCCATGATGGCAGACACAGGGGTCTTCTGCAGATGCCTGGTTATCATAGCAATCCATCGTCTCCCCAAATCCATTTACTTCCAATCCATATGTTCATATCTATTCAGTTCACATGCTGTAAACACACAATGCAGGCAAAAAATGCAGAATACACACAACAAATACATCACTATACATTTCTAAAATAATTCCAATATACAGAGCCCAAATAATGCTAAAATTCAGTGCTCAAATAATGAAAAAGAATTAATACCAATATACAATAAAACAATTTGCAACAACATACAGTGCCTGAATATTTACCAAAAATTCCATCAATTAATAACAGTATACAGTATTTAAAAAATACCAATATGAACCAAAAAATCCCATCAACTAATACCAATATACGTTGCTTAAAAAATACTAAAAAACAGTCCAATATCCAGTGCTCAAATAAAGTAGAACAAGAAACAAAATCACAATACAAGGATAAAATATCAAAATTCAGAACACAAATAGCAGCAAGATATAAAGATATAGCGCTCAAATGATATGTGCAAAAAGATAATAAATAAATAAAAAATAAATATCTTAGCCACCTAATGCCACATACCATGTGTAAATATATAATACAATTACAACAAAAACCTGTCGAAATTTGTCTACAAAACCCTGCCTTTACTAATTTTAACACATTAAACATATACAGTCATGGTCGAAAGTGTTGGCGCCCTTGAAATTCTTTCAGAAAAGGAAGTATTTCTCCCAGAAAATTATTGTAATTAAACATGTTTTGCTATACACTTATTTATTTTATTTGTGTGTATTGGAAAACACAAAAAACTAAGAAAAAAAAGACAAATTGGACATAATTTCACACAGAACCCCAAAAATGGGCCAGACAAAATTGTTGACACCTTTCCAAAATTGTGGGTAAACAACTTTATTTCAAGCATGTGATGCTCATTCAAACTCACCTGTCACAAGTAACAGGTGTGGGTAATATAAAAATCATCTTTCCTTCTGTTATAATCGGTCTCCCACTTACTAAACTCCCCCCTCTCCAAGCTCTCCTAAATGCAGTAGCCAGGATCATATTCCTCGCCAACCGCTACACCGATGCCTCAACCCTGTGCCAGTCGTTGCACTGGTTACCCATCCACTATAGAGTTCAATATAAATTCATCACCCTCACCCACAAAGCACTCCATGCCTCAGCACCGCCCTACATCTCCTCCCTCGTCTTAGTCTGCCACCCTATCCATGCTCTCAGTTCTGCTAATGACCTAAGATTAACATCCTCAATAATATGAACCTCCCACTCCCATCTCCAAAACTTCTCATGTGCTGCGCCAATTCTTTGGAACGCATTACCCTGGGCGTGTCCTAAAAATACATTTCTTTAGATTGGCCTATCGCCTCATCTCACTAATCTAACTATCCCTTTTTTTTCCATACAAAACTTCTTTCCAAATCAGGACCCTCATATCATCTTTTCACACACCCCCATGTACTTAATAGATTTCTGTGTCTGTACTTGTTCATATACTGGTTAGTGAGTGTTTCATTTAGCATTATGTGATTACCCTATTTATTACATTGATGGTTGACCGTAAAATACAAGCAATTGTTACCATCTACCTTTCTTGTCTCCCCTATTTCCTCATAGATTGTACGCTTGCGAGCAGGGCTCTGTCTCCTTCAGGTGTCTGTTGATTCATGCAATTATTGTTATTCTGAAATGTCTTTTATTGTCTGTACAAGTCCCCTCTAAAATGTAAAGTGCTGCGGAATATGTTGTCACTATAGAATTAAAAAAATATTATTATTTTTATCACACCTGAAACCAGATAAAAAATGGAGAAGTTGATTCAATCTTTGCATTGTGTGTCTGTTTGTGCCACACTAAGCATGGAGCACAGAAAGAGAAGAGAACTGTCTGAGGACTTGAGAACAAAAATTGTTGAAAAAGCTCAAGGTTATAAGTCCATCACCAGATGTTCCTTTGACAGCAGAGAGAAATTGATCAAAGGTTGCAACGCAGAATAGACCAGATGTTGGATAAGCAGCCCCAATCAAGTTCCAAAGAAATTCAAACTGTCTTGCAGGCTCAGGGTGCATCAGTGACAGCGTAAACTATCCAGTGACATTTGAATGAAATGAAATGCTATGGCAGGAGTCCCAGGAGGACCCCATTGCTGACACAGACATAAAAAGCTAGATTGCAGTTTGCCAAAATGTATGTGAGTAAGCCAAAATCCTTCTGGAAAAGCATGTTATAGACACATGAAACCAAGATATTGTTGTTTGGTAAAGCACATTATTCTACCTTTTAACGTAAACGGAATGAGACCTAGAAAGAAAAGAACACATTACCTACAGTTAAATATGGTGCAGGTTCAAAGATGTTTGGGGGTTGTTTTGCTTCCTCTGGCACAGGGTGACTTGACTGTGTGCAAGGCATCATGAAATAAGAAGATTCCCAAAAGATTTTGGGTCTCAATGTAGTGGCCAGTGTCAGAGAACTGTTTCTGCATCCTAGGTCATGGGTCTTACAGCAGGACAATGACCCCAAACTTACTTTAAGAAACAGCCAGAAATGGATGGAAACAAAGCGCTGGAGAGTTCTGCAGTGGCCAGCAATGAGTCTGGATCTAAATCCTATTAAACATCTGTGGTGAGATCTTAAAATTCCTGTTGGTTGAAGACACCCTTCAAATTGAGAGACATGGAGCAGTTTGCCAAAGAAGAGTGGTTCAAAATTTCTGTTGCAAGATGTAAGAAGGTTGTTGATGTTTATAGGAAATGATTGATTGCAGTTATTTATCCTAAAGGGTGTGCAACCAAGTATTAAGTTGAGGGTGCCAACAATTTTTTTCCGGACCATTTTTGGGGTTTTTGTGTGAAATTTTTGTCTAATTTGCCTTTTTTTCTCTGCTTTTTTTGTGTTGTTCCAATACACACATAAAGTAAATAAACGTGTATACCAAAACATGTGTAATTGCAATAATTTTCTGGGAGAAATATTTCATTTCCTGGAACAATATCAAGGGCACCAACACTTTCTTCCATGGCTGTATATACATAGACTACTAACAAAAAGTTTGGGATATTTGGCTTTCAGGTGAAAGTTCACACTACAGTGATATTTTATCATGAAAGTAGGGCAATTAATTAGAAGCATGTAACGGTGATTTCCTCATCTCAAACTATTTATTGAAACTAAAGTCATCAACATAGGTGGGTATACCCCCCAAAAATGTCAATGCCTCAATAACTTGTCATGTGGCCTTGAGCCACAATTACAGCTTGACAACGACATCTCATGCTGTTCACAAGTCGAGTTATTGTCTGCTGAGGCATCCAAACCTTCTTAAATGGCTGCTCTCAGGTCACTGAGGTTCTGGGGTACAGAGTTACGAGCCTGAACATGGTGACTCAGCTGATCCCATAGGTTTTCTATGGGATTCAGTTCAGGAGAAAGTGCAGGCTACTCCATTTGAGGTACCCCAGTCTCCAGCAGCCGTTCCCTAAAGATGCGACCTCGATGAGCAGAAGCACAATGACTGGATTAATGATGTTCTTCAAGTAGTAGGGCCTTGTTGCTGTACCATTCGCAAAGTGCAGGGCAGTTCTGTATTGACTAGACACACCCCCACCAAAGGATCATCTGGTTACAACAGTGGCTCATGCATAGCTCTCTCCTTGACAAATCCAACATCATTGGTGGCCATAATTTCTGATCAGCATGAATCGACTTTCATCAGTGAACAGCACTGAGGCCTACTGGTACCTCTGCACTCCAGACAAATACTTACCATAGAAGGCATTCACAGCTGGCTTTAATTGATAACAATGTTCAACAAGGTTTTTGCTTCCTGCATGAAATTGGGAGAATTTTATCTGAATTGTCATGCTGAGTTCAGAAATAACTTCAGAATAGCTCTAATACATAAGATTTTTGAGAAAAATGCAATTATATGTATGCATTGAACACTGTCAAATTCGTAGTGGCATGAGATATTCTGAATGCAAAAGTCAGCAACAGTGATCAAGTTTAGAAATATTTTGCCATTGATTTTCATTTATAATCACTGTCCGATGATTCACGGACAAGATTCCAACAATAGTCATCATCAGCATTGAGGGACTCCACCTCCCCTGGTACCGTTTTTCCATCTGGGAAATGTCTTGATGAAACCTTTCACCATGTTCATCTCTTACAGCGCTGTGGTTTGGTGGGGAAAAGTCAATGTGTGAATGAAGGAAATGTATTTTAAGTGACATGTTGCACTTCATTGACTTGTAAGCCTGAAGAATACTTTCAATCTGTTCTTCGATAGGTATGGAAGGGTAGACATTGCCATTATTTAGCAAGACAGCCTTCAAACTTAAGACCGATGAATCAATCAACAGTCGCCATTCCCTTGGGTCATGGTCAACTCCAAGGATAGAAAACAATCAAGTAATATCACTGCAAAAAGTGAGACTGTCAGCTTGACTGAAATATTTGATCAAATCTTCATGACGATTGCGAAATACTGACATTTTTGTACCTGGCTGCAACAGATTCCACCCTTGCAACCTTGATCCAAGAAGTTCTGCCTGACTCATTGATAAACCCAAATCTCTGACCAGATCGTTGAGTCTTGCTTGAGATATTAAACATGGAGCAGTTGATATTGATGTTTAAAAATCTGAATCAGCAGCAGCTTCCATCTCTAATGAATCAACCGTCATTTCATCGTTATCCTCTATTCTCCACACCGGTGGTGGTTTTGCAACTGGCAGATTTTCATCGTGCGCCACTGGTCTAATTGCAGAAGCAAGGTTGGGATATTCAATATACCTCCTGTTCTTAGAAGAAAAACCAGATAGATTCATCATGCAGAAATAACAATCATTATATGGTCCTTCTGCTCCCTCCAGATCATTGGAATGGCAAACGGCATCTATGGTCGCACACTCGTCAGACAAGACCTCAAATTCCTAGCGCAAGATGAGCAGCATATATGAGGAGCCCATGCTCTGTCTTGGTCACCAATTTTGCATCCAAAATATAACTCATACACCTTCTTAACAACTGCAGTTATACTCCTTTTCTGGGCTTTAAGGGTATAATCTCCACATGTATAACAAAAGAGGTCACTGCTATTGCGACATTGACATGACATTTTGCAACTCGTTACTTATTAAACTGTTTTGCTCCTTATGAAATTTTTGGCAAAACAGAAGAAACACATGAAGACTACAGCGTTGTTACTGCTGCTATTATATAATGCTACTTGGAAATAGACCAAAGTTTAACAGTTGTGTCTGGGCATGCATGAGAGTGCACAACTAATGCAACTGGACAAGGCTTAAGTGCTGTATATTATAATAAAAATACTCCATATTATGAATTTCATTGGTTATTTCTACCAAAAATACACTTCTGAAATAAAAAGTTTAATATAAGTGCCAATTTATTCTGCACTATGTACAGTCATTATTATCGTAAAATGAAAATATCTCGGAAATGGTACATGCTACAGAAATTCTGATTACATTTCTGAAATCAGTGCCTCAAAATACATAACGATACCATATTTTAAAACAGGAAACAGAAAAGTTAAAATTTGTTGACCAGTGTAATCGGTAAATACTGTATCTGTTTAGTATCAGTTTAAGTGTCTAAACCGCACAACAATGATCATTATCGCAGACAGTCAATCCACAGTGTGGCCCAGTCCTGCAATATTTAATTATTAAGTATAAAATGAGACCATTCATTGATAGCAAGGCATGTGTTTCTTAATTCTGCAACTGGAAGACTAATAATGCAAAGTGACAACACCAGGGTCAGGAAGCTTTAAAAAAATGAATTAAAAAAGGGGTGTTTGGGGAGTCTCATTAAAATCTCTAACATCTTGTATTGCATCCATGGAAAAAGCTAGGCCTCGGCCACAAACAGAGCTTCTGTTTGTATCAAGTATTTAAGACATATTTTACTTTTTCCACTCCTTGTAAACATCCATTTCATCAAACATGCAACCACTGATCGAGATGACTGGCAGTATTAAAATAAAAGGAACAGTGAAATATTTAATCCACCCTCTTGAGATGTCTTTGGGCGCTAGAAATTATGAGGTTATTTACTTATTTGTTCATTTTTGTAAACAACCAATGGAAGTATAATTATTAGTGCTGAGCGAACGTGCTTGAAGACACGTGGAAGACAACTTGTCTGTATGAACTCTATGCTTGCCTCCATACTGGGAGAAGCATGAGGGCTTGAAGGTAATATATAATTTTTTATTAAGAAAAACAGATACTGAGACATATTTTTCTTTTTTAGTTTCTGATAGTACAGGGTCTGTAAACAACGGATACTAGAAGCCTGTGCTAGCATTTCTTCTGCGGTGTTGCTATCAGTGTGTCAAGAGTGGGAGAAGAGGGTTGCATTGTCAATCCAACACAATGGGCAGCACTTTGAACACATTTTATAAGTGGTCATAAACTTGTAAAAAACTCATGAAAGAATAATGTTACGTTAAAGCCAAGCACACCATTGTTTTTCTTATGAAATGCTCAATAAGTTTGATGTGCCTCTTCCCATTGAAAAAAATAAAGTTGGATCCAAAATGGCCGACTTCAAAATGGCCGCCATGGTCACCACCCATCTGGAAAAGTTTTCCGCCTCCCATATACTAATGTGCCACAAACAGGAAGTTGATATCACCAACCATTCCCATTTAATTTAGGTGTATCCATATAAATGGCCCACCCTGTAGATGTCTTTATTCTATTTTCTGTACGTGAGGGGGGAATCTTGCCTGAGCTTCTGTTAAAGGGAGTCTGTCACCCACAAAATGCATTTCAAATGGGCTATACAGTGTTGTAGGGCATTCTCCTCCCTGTCTCCTTTCCTTTGTGCCACTCATTGCACTTCTGGGTACAATAGTATTGTGAGTGGCGTCAGAAGAAAGGAGAGAGGGAGGAGAATGCACGCAGACACTACATGAACAAGTGGCCGCTCACACTCCGGCAGCATTCAAACATTGCTCACTCTGGGAAACAAGCACTGTTGATCAGAACGGAGAAAGGCCCCAATATGCAAACTCTTGACCACACCAAGGGGCGCACACCACTTAATGAATTCGGCACATGTTATTAGTAGCGAGCACCTTGCTAGAAGTGATACTGCAGTCAGGGACTGCCATAATAAATGACGCCTCTTTCAATGCATTTGACTAGTGGACGTAGCTACACACTGTCCCAGTTTCTCCCCTGTTCCATTTTGGGGGAGTTGCTTGAATTGGTGTGGAAACAGTAGCCAAATTTTTGCACAGCTCAGCGTTGTCAAAAAGCTTTGTGACTATTCAAAGTATTTTTTCCTGGCGTAAACATGTTTATGTATCAGCTCCATTCAGTTACCCTGGAGAATTATAGGCATTATTTTCGACCCATGCAGAGGTTATTGTGCAGAGAGAGGAGAAAGTGACCATCACCCATTGTGAAAGGTGTATCCTGAATTATCTCTTTGTAGGCAATAGCATTGTAATTCTGCCTACGATGCTAATGAAACTGCTGAGCACAATAAGTGTCAGCCTAAAATTATGCTTAGTAGCCAGATGAAAGATTGCAATATTTTAGAATCAGTTTTTAATTTTGATAATCACATAGAAAATTACAAGTTCAATTTAACTTAATTTAACTACTTTATGGTGACACTGTTCTGTTCGATTCCTATCCTGGGTTGATGTAAATCAATTTGACTTCAAATCCAAATGAATAAATATTAATATGTAACCTGTAAATTATTTATTGGAATATTTTCCTTACCTTCATCCTTATTGTTGTTCAGAAAATATGTGATGAAGCAGAATTTCCCATTTCCACCCAAGTATATTTTTACATTGTAGAAGTCTTTCAATAACGAGTACTTTATACAGGAGTTGAACTGTATTATTTTCATCTGTAGGCTTGCGATTTTCTTCTGTTACAATTACATCTTATTTGATATGGCAGTTCCTTCCAACTGAAAATTTTCTATTATTAAAGACAATGCATGACTGAAAAATAGGTCAGTGCCCATTTCACTTCTCCTTGGAAGGTCACACCAAGATGTACGATTACAGCTACTAAATGGGTGTAATCATGCTGCCAGTAAATATGAAGGTATGCATTGTACAAGACTCTTCACAACAGCCCGACTTCTTCCCTTCAAGCAACGTCTTTATTGTTTATACATATACTCAATAAAAGCCATTGTTGGTTTGGCCAGTCACTGGATACTTTAATGTTATATAAGCATGTAGCTCCTTTAGATTGTACAATATGGTTTTCATTAACGTAGATGGAAAAATATACAAATAAGGAGTGCTAGAAGTATTGTAATTGATACGGGTGCTTTGTGAAATCTCGAAAGGATATATCTTAAAGGCTAAGCATAGGCAGTCTGGCAAAAAAGAACGGTATGGAAAAATAAATAATTTTATTTTTTTTATCATAACATTAAAAAGTTGAATGCATTTTGTACAATTATCAAGCATACACATATGTCTGTTTAGTCTGGCCCCAATAAGAATAGAGTTTGGCTGTGTGCCCACTATGCATTTTTCAAGCTTTTTTGATGCGGAATTTCCGCAGCCTAAACGCTTGCAAAACGCTTGGTAATCCGTGCCCAATGATCCCTAATGAAAATCTGCATGTTCTGTGCCCATGCTGCGGAATTTTCCGCAGTGGATTTTCCTTGCGGAAAAATCCGCAGCATGTCCATTATTTGTGCATTTCTGCATGCGGATTTGAGGTCCCAATGCACTTGAAAAACGCAAGTCAAATCCGCATGTAAAAACGCTGCAAAAACGGGTCAAAAATGCGTGTAAAATCCACAAGAGTTTTTGACTGCCAAGAACATGCAGAAACGCTGCAGAAATTTTCTGCTTCATTTCTGCATCGTGGGCACATACCCTAAGAGGGGTTGTCCGGCTGTTAAGCATCTGCTTTGGCTCAGCAGGGCTCATCACCTTCCCCTATAGTCGCTGCCCTCTGCTGAGCCCAACGTCAGTTTTTACAAATGGCTCAGTGTACTCCCATATGATCATCTGCCTAGACCAGTACTATATAAGACCCACCAAGATACACACACGTGTCTTGGTATTAAGACTTTTAGTTCTGTTTGTTTGACTGTGCACCACTACCTTCTCCATACCTGTTTAACTGTATCCTGCTTTCCTGCGACCTCTAGTGCTTCAAGTCTTCGATCCTAACGTGCCTTTCTGCTGCTGCATCAATGCCCAGGATCCATGTGCCCACCTGCACCTGGACTTAGAGGATCCACCTAACAAGGTGAGCCATATAATACCGGCCTTATAATATTGATGACCTATACTTGCGATAGGTCAATATCAGATTGGTGAAGATACAACATCGAGAACTACAGCCAATCAGCTTTTATCACCTCTGTCGCAAGTCGCATGTAAACAGTGCGTTTTATTAGGAACTACACAGGGAACAGAGCTATGCTTTTTTGGTTCCATTCAGTATTCAGATCTGGAGGTGTCAGAGCCAGAAACCACTAATCTGAAGGCGCCAGGAATTGGATCCCTACTGATCTGATATTGATGACCTCTCTGGATAAGTCATCAATATACTGGACACCCCTTTAAATTTGAAGAAGAACATTGGACCTTTACTGATTAAGGTACTTTTAATGTGGGTAAAGCCATGGGCTCGAGGTCAAAGGTATGGGTTTCTACAATGCTTTTTAAGAAAGCTGACCTGTTTTGGATAGTATATACAGTATTTGGGCTAGACATGCCATAAATTGAGTAACGTATGGTATCTTTAGTAGAGTATTTACAACTTTTGATTATGCTGGTTTTATGGGAATGACGTAGAGATGGGAGGGAAGTCATTCCCCATACCTCCACCCCAGGGTGTGGCTGAGCAAGCTTTAAATGTTCAGTCCTGTTTTTTTTTCTCTTGTGTTTGAAGAAGCAAGGTCTCCAGACTGGACAGCCATAGCTCAGGAAGGAGCTGAAGGCTGGACATAACCTGTATGGGCGAACCACATACACACATATGGACTGTGCTATTGTTTATCTTTTGTTTTGTTGTTTTGCCAGTAAGGTCGTGTTTATTTGTTGCTGAAATTGCAGGGATTTATGCCATATAATAAAGTCTGCAGAGAAAACATGGTTCCTGAGTCTACTTCGGGAAGCGGACGAGCGAGTTGTCCTACCACAGTTGGTGTGAGAGTGCGTGCAAGATTCAAGGAACACGTGTACCTGTCACAGAGACTGGTGGATGTCCTGGGTGAAGGCCGCCAGCCAGCCAGAGAAGTCCGGCAGCCAGCCAGAGAAGTCCGGCAGCATGGAAGAGCTCAATAAGCACCTGGTGCAGAGCCAACAACAGATGCACCAGCTGCACTTGCAAAGCCAGCAGCAGCACCAGGTGACAAACAAACTGTTGCTTCAACAGTCCCAGTTGCAGCAAAAGGTGCAGCAGCCCACTAGCAGGAGCAGCAACAGCAGATACAGCTTCTGGTGGACGCCATCCAGGGCAGGACAAACGCCCCACCCCCGAACCGATTGATGACTCCCACTTGAGGAAGGCGGTAAGACGGGCCATGCAGAAGATGACCCCCGGGGATGATGTAGAAGCATTTTTGACTGTCTTTGAGAGAGTGGCTGATCAGGAGAGACTGTCAGGAGAACTGTGGGCAGAGGTTCTGGCGCCACATTTGTCGAGTGAACCCCAAAAGGCATATTACGACTTGGCACAGCTGGATGCCAAGGATTATGGCAAGCTAAAGACAGAGGTCTTAGCATGCCTGGGAGTGAATATGGTGGTGAAAGCCCAACGAGTCCACCATTGGGCGTATGCCAGCGACAAATCCCCTCGCTCACAGATGTTTGACCTACTGCATCTCGTTCAGAAGTGGTTGCAGCCAGAGTGGGTGGTGATTGATAGATTTGTGCACTCCCTTCCCAAGCCAGTACAGACTTGGGTTGCCCAGGACAATCCCCAGAATGCAAATGACTTAATCGGCCTAGTAAGAGAGGTCCCACAAGCCTCTACAGCTTTCTCCCCGTTTGAGCTATTGTATAGACGACATCCACAAGGGCTCCTGGATGTTACCGAGGAAACCTGGGAAGCCGAGGTTACGCCCCACCGGAGCATCATAGAACTTGTCGTCCAGATGCAGGAGAGGATGGTGAAAGTGATGCCTATCAAGAAGGCTCATCTCCTCCAAGCACAAGAGGCCCAGGCAAGGGTCTATAACCGGTCAGCGAGGCTTAGACAGTTCCAGCCTGGGGATCGCATTCTGGTGTTTATTCCCACCGTCGAGAGCAAGTTCCTGGCCAAGTGACAAGGCCCGTATGAGGTGGTGGAGAAACTCAGCTAAGTGAACTACAAAGTTTATCAGCCTGGCCGAAGAAAGCTGCACCAAGTATACCATGTGAACTTGCTCAAGCTATGGCGAGATTGGGAACGCTGGGAGCTTCTTGCTTGGGAGTCAGTCCGAAAGCCAAAGTCGAGGACAACACGATAGCAGAGACTCTATCGCCGACACAGAAGCAACAATGTAGAGAGCTGCTGCAACGGAATTGTGACCTGTTCTCTGAGTTGCCAGGACATACGGAGGTGGTCGAGCATGACATGCTGACAGAAGCGCATGTTAGGATAAACCTCAAACCCTATAGGATTCCTGAAGCCTGCCGTGAGGTAATCTCAGCTGAGGTGAAGAGGATGCTGGACCTCGGCGTGATAGAGGAATCAAAGAGCGGATGGTCGAGTCCCATCGTTCTCATGCCAAAGCCCGACGGGGAGTGGAGATTTTGTAACGCAGGCAGAATGAGGTTTCCAAGTGTGACGCATACCCGATGTCCCATGTCAATGAACTCATCAAGAGGCTTGGACCTGCGAGTTATATTACCACCCTCGACTTGACTAAGGGCTACTGGCAGATCCTCATGTCCCAGAGGGCCAAGGAGAAAACAGCTTTCTCAACACCTGAAGGGTGCTTCCCATGTCACTCAGGATGGTCTCCTGTGTGAACTAAAACCTACTGAATTTCTGCCAGCATTTTATATGCTGGTGGTTAACTCTTTTAAAGTGTGTGGTTTGATGGGAATGTTGTAGAGATGGGAGGGAAGTCATTCCCCATACCTCCACCTCAGTGTGTGGCTGAGCAAGATTTAAATGTTAAGTCCTGTTTTTTTTTCTCTGTGTTGTGTTTGGAGAGGCAAGATCTTCAGACTGGACAGCCATAGGTCAGGAAGGAGCTAAAGGCTGCACATAACCTGTGTGGGCGAACCACGCACACACATATGGACTGTGCTGTTGTTCAAATTTTGTTTTGTCGTTTTGCCAGTAAGGCCGTGTTTAATTTTTGATGGAATTGCAGGGCTTTATGCCGTATAAAGTCTGCAGAGAAAACCTGGTTCCTGAGTCTACTTCCGGAAGTGGCAGAGCGAGTCGTCATACCACAGTAGTTTTTAATTACTGTTTTCGTTTTTGCCCTTACTACCTCTTATCGTCGGGCATTCCACAGTCCAACTGCTCTAACTGCAAAGAACCCTTTCCTATATAAATGACGGAATCGCCTTTCTTACAAATGTACTGAATGTCCCTGGTTCCTTGTTAGGTCCTTGTAAGGAATAAATATTGTGCCAGTAATTTGTATTGTCTGCACATTTAAACAATTAAACATGTATTTAATCATGTAATTGAGATAACTTTTTTTTGAAACTTTTTCCTAAGTAAACAAGCCAAAATTTTTTCAACCTCTTGTTATAGGTAATGCCTTCCATCCCATGTAATAATCTAGTTATCCGCCTTTGAACTGATTCTAGATTTAAAAATATCCTTTTTTAAAATGTGAAATCAAACACTGGATCCCATAGTCAAGATGGAGGCTTGCAAATGATTTTTAAAGGGGTAGTAACACACTGGAACTACAAGTTTAATTATTATTTTTTATGCGCTGTGTAATATCATTTTTACCAATATTAGGACAGTATTTTGGTTGTATTTTATCTGCTATTTCTGGGGGCTTTTGTTTTTAATTTTTTTTCACTATACGAAAAAATGACCTGGCAACAGGCTTGTCAATTCTTATCAAAGGCGGCGAGGGAGTGCACTGTCACTGTGCATTGAAAAGCCTATTATACAGTGACATGCAAGCTCGTAATGAGCTTTCATTGGATTTGTCAACCAACGCAGGCTTGGTAGAGCAGGGACTATCCCAGCCATTGAGGAGGTCACTGAATATGCTTCATTTCAGGGTGGAGACAGAGGCTGCGGCAGTGATCGCACCTTGAGTATTCCAGAATGCAGTGGAGATTCCTAAACAAAGCATTATCAAAACGTAAGTAGGTAAAAAAGAGCTGTTAGATTAGAGCAGGTAGGGACATTTCAATTAAAGTATATTAGAAAAGAGCTATCAATATATTAGTCCTAGACAACCCCTCCAATTTGGAGTGTTGGGGTTCTCCTATAAATTTTACAAAACAGTATTACAGCGTACATGGGTCATATTTTTATATATACACATATATATGTACATATATAAACATATATGTATATTTTTCCAATATGTCTGTTACATTGCGTTAGGTAAGGGTTAAAATAACAAAGTAAGAGGGATAAATCCCTTTCAGCACACCATGATGTGAGAAGGTAAATGTAAATAAAGTCCTCCATGTTGATCTGATTTGTATTCAGCAATTGCCAGCGTGTTGCCAATGGACGGTGATAAAGTGCATTTTTCTGCTTGGGCGGGTAGCCCTTTCATTTTTACAAGTGACAAAATAAAATTCTGCTGAAGAGTGAACATGCTGCTTTCACTGTGTCATCCCAGCCCCATAGGTCATTTTATCATAAAAATGTAAAAATCCAGTCAATTTTATTTAATCAGCTGAAAAGGAAAAGTGCTTCCAGGTCATTAATCAAATGCTCCTTCTCTGTGGGGCTTGTCTCTTCAAAAACTGCCATGTGAATCATTAATAAAGCTGAAAAGACTGCCAGCGGGTTTGAGAAACCTAGATGGTATCGATATAACTGAAACTACAGTAATTTAAGGTCAGCAAAACAGTTTTATAGACTGGATGCAGGTTTTGTGCTCTAAGCTGCCTCATTAAGAAAAGCCAATAATAACTCCAGTCTGGGTATTTTAACAGAAAGCGTGAGAATATTTGCTCTTTAACTTCTTTAAAGTTCCAAACCTCATACATTTTAGAATAACTATAAAAGAATGACTAGAACTTGTCCATGATTGTATTTCTAACATTCAATTTTTTAACCCCTTTACGCCCAAAGGCTGTTTGCACATTAATGACAAGGCCAATTTTTACAATTCTGACCACTGTCACTTTATGAGGTAAGAAGTCTGGAACGCCTCAACGGATCCCCCTGATTCTGAGACTGTTTTTTTTTAGACATATTCTACTTCATGATAGTGGTAACATTTATTTGATATGACTGGCGTTTATTTTTGAAAAAAAAGGAAATTTGGTGAAAATTTTGCAATTTTCAAACTTTGAATTTTCATGCCCTTAAATCAGAGAGAGATATGTCACACAAAATAGTTAATAAAAGACATTTCCCACATGTCTACTTTACATCAGCACAATTTTGGAACAAAATTTTATTAGGAAGTTATAAGGGTTAAAAGTTGACTAGCGATTTCTAATTTTTCCCAAAAAATTAACAAAACCACTTTTTTAGGGACCACATCACATTTGAAGTGACTTTGAGGGGCCTTTATGACAGAAAATGCACAAAAGTGACACAATTCTAAAAACTGCACCCCTTAAGGTGCTCAAAGCCACATTCAATAAGTGGTACTCGCCCGAGCAACACTAGGCTCAGCGCTCGGTGAGTATTTCCGGGTTGCTCAGGCGGAAGCTCGGGTCCCCTCCCTGCATGTTTGGCACTCTTTAGAGAATCAATGAACATGCAGGGATTGCCTGCCATGCACTGTAATTCTGTATCCATGTTGGTTGTGGGCATTACAGTGATTGGCTGGCCGCACAGCATCATCAGGTGTATATATGACCGGGTGCCGCCATGCTCGTCACAGTCTACTCCGGAAACAGGCAGAGTAGGGAGAGGTGCTGCTCCGTCAGGGAGAGATTTGCTTGTTTATAGTTAGTATAGGTATTCCACAACATACAGTATATCTATATCCATCTAAACTAACAGTCCTTCTGAGGACTAATCCAGCTGCATATAATCAGTACTAGGCAGGCACGCAGTGTATGTGGCAGACTGTAGTGTACGATACAGCACAAGAGGGTCCATTGAACGTAATGTTTGCTGCTGCTGTAATAATTACAGATATTTCTAGACATAGCCCCAGAAATCAGGGGTCAGGGCAAATATTTTTTTGATCTTAATTGTGGTTATTTACTTAAAAAGCAATCCACAGTACACCATTTTTCTGCTCCATTTGTTTGTTCTCACTGCAGAATAAAGCCAGATCTGTTCCATATTTCAGTGATAAAAATCCAGAAGTTTGAACTGAACGTGGAAAATATTGGCCTCCTTTTCCATTCTGTTGCAGTGTGTCGGTGAAGCTATTCACACTAGGTCTCCGTGTAGAATAATATTAGTAAACTGCAGGCCTACAAATTAAAGCCATGGTTCTCTGTCAGACATATCACCTAAAAGACTGTTCAAAAATCATACATTTCTTCCATTTTCATTCAGTTGCAGTGTGTCGGTGAAGCTATTCACACTTGGTCTATGTGTAGAATAATATTAGTAAATTACAGGCCTACAATTTAAAGCTGTGGTTCTCTGTCAGACATATCACCTAAAAGAGTGTTCAAAAATCATATATTTCTTCCATTTTCATTCCGTTGCAGTGTGTCGGTGAAGCCATTCACACTAGGTCTCCGTGTAAAATAATATTAGTAAATTACAGGCCTACAATTTAATGCCTTGGTTCTCTGTCAGTCATATCACCTAAAAGACTGTTCAAAAATCATACATTTCTTCCATTTTCATTCTGTTGCAGTGTGTCGGTGAAGCCATTCACAATAGGTCTCTGTGTAGAAGAATATTAGTAAATTACAGGCCTACAATTTAAAGCCATAGTTCTCTGTCAGACTTATCACCTAAAAGAGTGTTCAAAAATCATACATTTCTTCCATTTTCATTCTGTTGCAGTGTGTCGATGAAGCTATTCACACTACATCTCCATGTAGAATAATATTAGTAAATTACAGGTCTGCTATTTAAAATCATGGTTCTCTGCCAGACATATCAACTATAAAACTGCTCAAAAATCATACATTTTTTCCATTTTCATTCCATTGCAGTGTGTCTGTGAAGCTATTCACACTACATCTCCATGTAGAATAATATTAGCAAATTAAAGGTCTGCGTTCCAAAAGCAGCCATTTATCAAGAATGTGGAAAATATTGTCCTCCATTTAAAATGGGCAAGGTGCATGGCATGGGCAAGGTGCATGGCAAGGGACGGGGAAGTGGACGTGATGGTGGTAGTGCATGTAGACGCCGAGGACGTGGCCGTGGGCAAGGTGAAATTGTGCCAAAACAAACACCCACATTTTGTCGCTCGACCTTCCTGTCCCAATTACTAGGGGACCGCAGAACACCACTATTGAACACAGAGCAGTGAGAAAAGGTTATTGGTTAGATAGCAGATAATGCTTCCAGTCACTTTGCCAACACCCCCACCACCCTGTCTTCCACACGGTCAAGTCTCAGTACACGTGTGTTTGGACCGCATATTCCTCACCCTGATCCTCCCACCATGCCAAGTGCCCGGAGACAACTGATCCCACACTTGGACACTCAGAAGAGCTGTTCACTTTTCCATTTATAGATTCAGCCTCTTGCCCGGCCAGCTTCAAGCGAGTCAAGAGGAGAATGTGTGTAGCGATGCCCAAATATTGGAGCAGCCAAAGTCACATGAAGTCGACGGTGATAAAGTGCAATTACTGTCACAAGAAGTGGATGATTATGATGAGACACAATTGCCAGAAAGTCAGGAGGAGGACCAGGGTGCGGAAGTGGAAGACGAGGTGGTGGATGATATAGTAACTGATCCAACCTGGCAGGGGGACATACAGAGCGAGTACAGCAGCATACAGGGGGAGGAAGGCGTAGCACCACAACAGGCAGGAAGAAGTAGTGTGATGGCCGCAGACACAAGGCTGGAATGCTTTTCTCGTAACGCCAACATGACGGAAGTTGCCAACGCACCAAAGGCCACACTACTAAATTCAAACATTTTGCGAATGCTTACCTTTTAGGCTCATGGAGACGGAAGCTTTCCGCAACCTGATGGTGGCGGCCGTCCCTCAGTACTCGGTCCCCAGCCGCCACTATATCTCCCAGTGTGCCGTCCCCACATTATACGAGCACGTGTCCCACAATATTAGACATGCCCTCAACAGCACAGTTACTGGGAAAGTCCACCTAACCACAGACACATGGATAAGTGCTTGTGGGCAGAGGTACATCTCGCTGACGGCACACTGGGTTAAAATAGTGGAAGCCGGGACTCAGTCAGACCTTGGCACAGAGCACGTCCTCCTAACGCCAAGGATTGCGGGCCCTGGGTCAATCAGGGTTGCCCCCACATTCTACAGCTCCTGCACCTCCTCCTCCTCCTCTTCCTCTTCAGCATCCATCTCCGAAATGACAACATCAGTCGCAAGCTGGAAGCACTGCAGCACTGCCTCAGCCAAGCGGCAACAGGCTGTGATGAAGATAATATGCTTAGGTGGCAAACCACACAACACTGAAGAGTTGTGGACAGCTCTGAAAGATCTGTGGCTGACACCACTGACCCTACAGCCAGGCATGGTCGTGTGTGACAATGGCCGGAACCTGGTGGCGGCTCTGTGGCAAGGTAAGCTCACACATGTACCATGCCTGGCCCAAGTGCTTAACCTCGTGGCTCAGCGGTTTCTCAAAACCTATCCGGATCTGCCGGATATGCTTGTCAAAGTACGCCGCCTGTGTGCCCATTTTAGAAAGTCAGCTACAGCTTCGGCCGCCCTTGCCGTGTTTCAGCAGAGTATGCAGCTTCCAGCTCACCGACTGATCTGCGATCGCCCCACACGTTGGAACTCTTCATTGCAGATGTTAGGAAGGATTTGCGAGCAGAATAGGGCAGTTGTTGACTCCAAGCATCAACAAGGCCGTCGGTATTCAGTTCAGACTCCACACATAAAACCTCAGTAGTGGACATGAATGTCAGACATATGTACCATCCTCCAAAACTTTGAGGACTCAGCCAAGATGGTGAGCGGTGATGATTCCATAATGAGCATCACCATCCCGCTTCTCTGTCTTCTGAAACGCTCTCTGCTCACAACTGTCATACCGTCTGTTCAACGAGGATGGCCTGAGGACAGGGAGGAGGAGGATAAGGAGGAGAGTATGGTCAGTCGTTCTCTTGGTGAGGACACGGAAGTCTTGCCTCTTTGCAGTTTGGCACACATGACTGAGTTTATGCTTTTTCAGTGACCCTCGCGTTGTCAAAATTTTGAGTGGCAGTCATTGGTTGGTGACACTTCTAGACCCACGCTACAAGGACAACTTTCTGTCTCTTATTCCTGAGCAAGACAGGCCTAATAAAATGTGCAGTATGAGAAGGCCCTTGTTGCGGAGTTATTAAAAAATTCCCATTTGAAAACGATGGTGGCAAAGGTCACAGTTCGTTGGACAACCAAGTAGGACAGGTGAGAGAGCCACAAATGCAATCCAGCAGAGGCAGGTGAACACTGTCAAATTTCTGGGACAGTTTTCTCAGACCCTCCCATCACACAAGCCTTAATACACGGGGTACTCTCCCAAGGAAGGAAAAGTTTCGGAAGATGGTGAAGGAGTACCTTGCCGACTGTACCAGCGTCCTCCATGATTTCTCTGTGCCTTATAATTATTTGGCATCCAAGCTAGACAAGTGGCATGAATTGGCTCTCTATGCTTTGGAGGTCCTGGCCTGCCCTGCCGCTAGCGTTTTGTCAGAGCGGGTTTTTAGTGGTGCCATTTGAATTATAACCGATAGGCGCAACCGTCTGTCAACTGAAAATGCTGACAGGCAGCGTAACATAAACTCAAATACAGTGTCTTTTTTTTGGGAAGGCCTAACTCTATTCCCATGCACCTCTGTCTTCACACCCAGACATGGGTATATGGTTCCTGATTTTGTCTACTTGCTCTTGTCCTCCTCCTTCTCCGCATCCTCTTCCTACACCACCATATCACCACCATATGTACCATATCAACATATCTACATCTCTTGCATGGGGCATTGAAATTCCTCCAAATTTTTGGCAGCCGTTGCATTCACTTCATAGGCAAACAGTATGGGAGACCCACTTCCTAATAATGGGGACATTGTTTTCAACAGTCCCTCTGACCTCTACGTCTCTTACAAGGGGCATTGGAGTTCCTCCAAATTTTTGGCAGCCGTTGCATTCACTGCTAAGGCAAACAGTATAGGAGAACCACTTCCTAATAATGGGGACATTGTTTTCAGGAGGCCTTCTGACCTCTACGCCTCTTGCAAGGGGCATTGGAGTTCCTCCAAATTTTTGTCAGCCGTTGCATTCATTGCATAGGCAAACAGTATGGGAGACACACTTCCTATTAATGGGAACATTGTTTTCAGGAGGCCCTCCGACCACTACATCTCTTGCAAGGGGCATTGGAGTTCCTCCAAATTCCTGGCAGCCATTGCATTCACTGCAAACCCTTTAACTGTATAGAAGACCCTCTCCTTTCTAATGGGAACATGGCGTTACTGTGGCCCAGCTCTATGTGTCTTTAAATTATTAGTATGGTTTCTCCTAAATTTTGGCCTCCGTTGCACTCACTGCATACCCTATAACTGAATAGCAGACTCTCTCCTTTCTAGTGGGAACATGTCATACTCATTACTGTGGCCCTTCTTTATGTGTCTTTAAATTGTTAGTGGGGTTTTTCCCAAATTTTGGGAGCCTTACAGTCACAGCATGGGCATTACCACTATAGGAGACCCGCTTCTTTGTAATGGGAACATTTTTTTTACTGAAATGCTTACAGGGGTCTTCCCCATGCTGTTCTCATGTCTTTTAAGCACTGTATACATGTGTCTGATGATGTGTCATACACCACATGGCCAGATAAGGTTGTAAATTGTTGAAATTACATTTCTCAGTGAATGCGTTTGTCTTGGTTGAAAGCAATGCAAATGTGCAAAAATGCATCAAAAACGCTACGTGTGAACATAGCCCAAGGTGTGGAGGAGCATTTTTGTTTCTGGTTATTTGTTTTGCCTTATATACAAGTCATTACCCTTGAAATTATGTTCCGCAACATATTTCCCAGGAAAATCCATTTTGGTTTCGTTTTTGTATGTTTTATTGTGAGTCCGTAAAAGTGACGTAATACCTCTGACAACGTTGTTGACACCAGTGACCTGGGAGTCAGAAATGCTTCCAGGGGTCTTCCCCATGCTGTCCCCATGTCATTTGAGCACTGTTCCCATCGATTTGGGCAATTTTTAGGCCCTCAGCAGACCGCCGGGTGGAGCCGCCTGAAAAATGCTTGAGTTTCCCATAGACTTATATTGGGCTCGTTGCTCGTGTCAAGCACCCGAGTATTCCAATTGCTCGACTCGAACAACGAGTACCTGACCATTTTAGTGTTTTAATGCTCGCTCACCACTGCCCTTCAGGTGCTTCACAGGAATTTTTGGAGTGTGGAAGAAAACATTTAACTTTTATTCACAAAAATGTTACTTTAGACCTAATTTTTTTTTATTTTTGCAAGGGTAACAATATACCTAAACCCACTGTTTGGGCGCACAGTAGAGCTCGAAAGGGAAGAAGCGCCTTTTGACTTTTTGAATTCAAAATTTGCTTGAATAAGTGGATGCCATGTTGCATTTGAGGAGTCCCTGATGTGCCTAAACAGTGGAAACCCCCCCCACAAATGACACCATTTTGGAAATTAGACTCCTCAGGTAACTTAACTTATCAAGATGTGTGGTGAGCACCTTGAACCCCCAGGTGCTTCACAATTAAGGAATTTTTGGGATTTTTTTTATGTCGTAACACGTCATAAAATTGATAAAGCAGCTTTATTCTTCTGTTCAGTACGCTTACAGCGATACCACATTTATATAGTTTTTTATGTTTTGGGGCTTTTACACAATAAAAACTATTTTATAGAAAATATTTTTTTGCATCGCTTTATTCTGAGGGCTGTAACTTTTTTTATTTTTCGGCTGATGGAGATGTATGGCAGCTTGTTTTTTGCAGGACAAAATTACATTTTCTGCGGTACCATTCTTTTTGATCGCGTTTTATTCCACTTTTTGTTTGGCGGTTTGATGACAAAGCACAGTTTTTTCCTCATTTTTTGTTTTACCGTGTTCACTCAAGGGATTAACTAGAGGGACAAATATACTTTGTACTTTTGGACTTTTATTGTTTATTTTTCCATAATAATATTTATTTATGGGTACAACATATAATAATAATATATATAATTTTTTTTTAAGATTTTTACAACTTTTTTAACATTTCTTTTTACGTTTTTACTTAGTTCCACTATGGGACTTTCACTTTCTGCAGTCTGATTGCAGTTATAAGGCATAGCAGTGCAGAATCACTGCTATACCTTATGACCTGTCAGTGCTGCAGACACAAGCTAGTTTAGTCATGCACTGCGCATGATCAAACTAGCTTGCTAGTGCCTGGTGGCCCGGATGTCGTCATGATGACATCCGGTCACCAGGGCAACGATCGGGACATCGTGGGGTCTCCGATCCAAGAGTAGAGGGGCTTATGTCCCTCTGATCTTTCGATAAATGCTGCAATTGCTGCATTTTGTAGATTAAAGTGTCGGGAGCAGTGTGCTGACACCCAGCACACTGAGTGCCGGGTTTCAGCTGTCAGAACAGGCTGACTACCACTGGCGATCACGCCGGCACAGCTTCTGTGCGGGCGTGATCGCTGTGCCGTAAGAATACGTACCAGGTCCATAAGGCCCAGGGCACAGGGATGTATTATTATGCACAATGTCAGAAAGGGGTTAATAAAAACAAAATTGATACCAGTTTGAAGATAAGGTTTCCTTGCTACTTTCCCACTATGAGCTTTGGTGAGTTTTTGATTTTGCAGATTTTCTGCACCATTTCTGCACCTATTGAGTTTTAAATTAAGTTACTTGCGTTTTTTCATTGCATTTCTTTGCATGCCTTTTAATTGCTTTTTTGACAGCAAGTAACCTTTTTGAGCCTCATTTTCAAAGCGTTCTCAGAGTGAGGCTCAATAGGATTACTCACAGTCAGTGGCCAGCAAGAATGTGAGAATTTCCGTGCCTGCCGCTGAGCAGAAGTGAACTATGAAGTCTTGTTCTGAGAACTTTCTCACAACGAGACTCCATAGGATTTCTTGGGCATCATGGGACATTCCACTATTGGATTACCGTCGGAACTTCCTGGATTTATTTTTAAATAATAAATAGGTAAACAAAGGGGTTGTGTTGAGTACTTATTCAAATAAAGTATTTTTTTCCTGTGTGTCTGTGTTTTTTTAACTAATCATTTACTGGATTAGTAATGGGGTGTCTGATAGACGCCGCTCCATTACTAACCTCTGGGTTTGATTTCAGCTGACATTACAAAGCTGACATCAATCCCAAAATACTACCTAGCTAGCTAACGCACCCAGACAAGTGGGAAGAGCCAGACAAAATCCCAGAACTGGCGAATCTAATGGATGCGCCTTTTCTAGGGCAGTTGTGGGCTGCTAATTTTAGGCTGGGAAGGTCCAAATATCCAGGGAATTTCCCAGCCTGAGAATACCAGCCCCCTACTGTCTGCTTTACCTTGGCTGGTTATCAAAAATAGGGGGGACCTCATGCTTTTTTTCAAAATGTATTATTTGAATAATGTAAAAAACGGCGGAAGGCCCCTCTATTTTTGTTAACCAGCCAAGAGAAACCAGACAGCTGAGGGCTGCAGCCCGCAGCTGTCTGCTTTACCTGCATTTTATCATCAAAAATACAGGGGACCCCAAGTCTTTTTTTTATCATTTATTTTTTTAACATACTGCGCCGGCCAATCACAGCCATGCCAACATTTGCCATGGCTGTGATGGGGCCGGAAGTGCCCACATCAGAAAAGCTTGCTGATTGGCTGCACTGCAGCCTTTTAACAAGCTTTGTAATGGACACTAGGTGTTCGGTATGGATACTGAACTCTACCATTCAGGTTCGCCCATCACTACGCAAAACAGTTAATAAATAACATTTAACATATATCTACTTTACATCAAAGCATTATTTTGGAAAACTACTGTTTGGGTGAGGCTCAAAAGGAAAGGAGCACCAACTGAATTTTGGAGCTCAATTTTGGCTGGAATAGACTTGCGGTTACCACGTCACATAGACAGAGCCCATAACATGCCAAAACTCCAGAAACCCCCACAAGTGACCCCATTTTACAAACTACACCTCTCAATTCATCTAAGGGTGCAGTGATCACATTGACACCACAAATGTGTCACAGAATGTTATACCATTGTGCAGTGAAGAACACACAGTTTTAACCCTTTCACCCCAAAGCCTGTTTTCACGTTCCGGACCATTAAATTTTATTTCATTATGACCAGTGTCACTTTATGAGGTAATAACTCTGGATCCCAGTGATTCTGAGATTATTTTTCATGACATATTGTACTTCATGATAGTGGTAAAATGTCTTTGATATGACTTACGTTTATTTGTGAAAATATTGGACATTTGGCGAAAATTATGAAAATTTTGCAATTTTTAAATTTTCAATTTTTATGCCCCTAAATCAGAGTTATGTTACACACAATAGTTAATATATAACATTTCCCACATGACTACTTTACATCAGCACAAGTTTTGCAACATAATTTTTTTTAGGAAGTTAGAAGGGTTAGCAGTTGACCATTTCTCATTTTTACAACAAATTTACAAAACCATTTTTTGGGGACCACATCATATTTGAAGTGAATTTGAGAGGTCTATATAACAAAAAATGCCCAAAATTGACACCATTCTAAAAACTGCACCTCTAAAGGTGCTCAAAACCACATTTAAAAGTATATTAACCCTTCAGGTACTTCACATAAATTAATGGAATGTGGAAGGTAAAAATAAACATTTAACTTTTTTTCACAAAATTTTTCCATAACTCAATTTTTTTACTTTCACAAGTGCAATAGTAGAAATTTCACCATAGAATTTGTTGTGAAATTTATCTTGAGTATGCTAATACCCAATATGTGGAGGAAAACTACTGTTTAGGTGCACAGCAGGGCTTGGAAAGGAAGGAGCGCCATTTGACTATCTGAATTCAAAATTTGCTAGAATAATTAGCGGATGCCATGTCGCTTTTGGAGAGCCCCTGATGTGCCTAAATAGTAGAAAACCCCCATAAGTGACACCATTTAGAAACTAGACCACTCAGGAAACTTATCTAGTTGTGTGGTGAGCACTTTGAACCCCCAGGTGCTTCACAGAAGTTTATAACGTTGAGTCGCGAAAATAAAATAAATCACATATTTTCCACAAAAATGTTTTTTTCACCCCAAATTTTGCATTTTTGCAACGATAACAGGAGAAAATGGACCCCAAAATTTGTTTTGAAATTTCTCCTGAGTATGTAGATAACCCATATGTGGGTGAAAACTACAGTTGGGGCACACGGCAGAGTTCAGAAAGGAAGGAGTGATGTTTTGGAATGCAGATTTTGATGAAATGGTCTGTGGGTGTCATGTCTCGTTTGAAGAGCCCCTGATGCGCTTAGACAGTGAAAATCACATATAAGTGACCCCATTTTAGAAAGTAGATCACTCAAGGAATTTATATAGACGAAGGAAGGACCTTGAACCCACAGGTGTTTCACAGAAATTTACAACTTTGATCTGTGAAAATGAAAAAAATATATTTTTTCCACAAAAATTTTGTTTTAGCCCCAAATCTTTTCATTTTCACAACGATAGCAGGAGAAAATGGACCGCAAAATGTGTTGTGCAATTTCTCTTGAGTATGCTGATACTGCATATGTGGTTAAAAACTACTTTTGAGGCAAAATGCAAAGGGAAGAAGAACCATATTAGTTCAGATTTTGCTGGACTGGTTTGAGGGTGACATGTCACATTGGCAAAGCCAGGTGCCAGAATACTCGAACCCCCCATAAATGAATCCATTTTACACACTACACCTCTCAATGAATTCATCTAGGGATTCAGTGATCATATTGACACCACAGCATGTTATACCATTGGGCAGTGAAGAAAAAATAATAACATTTTTACCACCAAAGTTTTGTTTTATCCACATATTTTACATTTTCACACTGGGAAATGGGTAAAAATGGCACTAAAATTTGTCCCACAATTTCTGCTGAATGTAGAAATATCCCATATGTGGCTGTACAGTACTGCTTAGCCACACAGCGAGACTCAGGAGGGAATGAGTGCTATTTGACTCCTGGAGCACTGATTTTCCTAGAATAGTTTGCAGACTCCATATACAGAGCCCCTAAGTGCTAGAAGAGCATAATCCACCCTCATATGACATCATTTTGGAAATTATACCCCTTTAGGAATTTATGTACAGGTGTAGTGATGACTTTCACTCCATGGGTGTTTTCCAGAAACAAGCAGTAGTGGATGTTGCTGAGTGAAATTGCAAACTGTCATTTTAGTGACCAGTATGTTGTAGTGACCAGTATGTTGTAGTGATCAGTACGTGGTACTGCCTGTACATTGTAGTGCCTGTACATTGTGCTCATCTCATGCTTCTGGAGACATGCACCCATAAATTAGGCAGGCTCTAATTGCTACAGAAATGCTAATCATGTGGACACTAAACGTGCTTTAGACATACTGGGGCTCAAAAGGGGGGGGGCATTTGGATTTGAGGTTTCCATCTAAATCTCAGGTTCACGTGATTCAGATGAAACCTCTGACGGATCCATTCACTGTAATGAGGCAGCAGAGTCTCTCTAGACTCCGTCTGGCCTCTGTTCAGTGTTGTCCTTCTTGTCAGAGGTGCACAAAATTGTGTCCGACCACACTTTTATGCATGCGTAAAATGATGGATATCGCCTTATCTCAGGGCAGGCTGGGGGTTCCATTTGAATCAAGTATTTCAGAAATTTACATGGAAATCCTGATGCAAGCACTCAGCGCAGAGCGCAGGATAAGTGTGAGCCAAGCCTTACTGCGACCTTTTGAGGCAGAATGAACAAATCAACAGCAGGTGAAGAATTGGTTTAATTTTTTTTCACTCCATTCTTCGTGCGGTATAAGTGATTAGAAGACTTTATTCTTTGGGTCGGTGTGATTACAGCAATACCAGATTGATATCGGGTTTTTCTGTTTGGCTGCTACCACACACTAAAAGACGCTTTTTATTGTAGAAACAAGTTTTTGCAGTCTCCATAGTTTGATAGCTATAATTTTTTCATATTTTGGCCGACAGAGTCATGTGGGTGCTTCTTTTTTGCGGGACGAGTTGACGTTTTTATCGGTACCATTTTCGGACACATGATACTTTTTGATTGCTTTCTATTCTGATTTTTGGGAGGCAGAATGAACAAACACCAGCAATTGTATTTTGAGGGGGAGTTTATGTCATTCCGCATGTGGTAAAATTGATAAGGCAGCTTTATTTTTTGGATCAGTACAATTATAGCGATACCACATTTATATCATTTTTTTTATGTTTAGGGGCTTTTTCACAATATAATAAATTTTAAAGAAAAAATAATTATTTTTGCATCGCTTTATTCTGAGAGCTGTAACTTTATTTTTCCACTGACTGAGCTTGTTTTTTGTGGGGCAAGATATTGTTTCCAACTCTTCCTTTTTTAATTTACATTAGTCTTTTGATCACGTTTTATTCCACTTTTTGTTTGGCGGTATGATGATAAAGCGTAGATTTTTGCCTTGTTTTTTATTTTTATTTTTTTAAAGTGTTCACTGAAGGGGTTAGCTAGTGGAATAGTTTTATAGGTCGGGTCATTCCAGAAGTGAAGATACCAAACGTGTATTTTTTTTTGTTTATTTTTGTTTTTACATAAATACTGTAAATGTCAGTCACATATATAAGAAGTACAGGCTTCAAACATCTGCGCCAGCCGTCTGCTTAATCTCCGCTAGAGACTAAAATTACGGGGAACCCCACACCATTTTTAAAAGAAAAAAAAATCCTTTATTTTAACACTTAATGACAAGTACAGTAACGAACACAATCACTGTACTTATTATATATGTGACTGATATGTTTCTATCTATCTAATCTATGTGTGATGCTCTATTCTTTCTGTTCTAAATTGTCGGGTATCGATGCTGAATTGCCGGCCGGCTTTTTTAAAGAGACGGGTGCATGAAAGCAGTATTATTTTTTTTTAATAAATCCTTTAACACTAAATGACAAGTACAGCAACCAACACTGTCACTGTACTTCTTATATATGTGACTGACATGTTTCTATCTATCTAATCTATGTGTGATCCTCTATTCTTTCTGTTCTAAATTGTCGGGTATCGATGCTGAATTGCCGGCCGGCTTTTTTAAAGAGTGTGTCTTCTGAGCAGTTTGTCAGCTTTTGGACACCTTTGAAGGTGTTTTCTATGTGTTTTTGTTTGCCTGCCATTGGTTTTAACGGTGTTCGACGGTGTTCGTCAGTGTTCGACGAACAGTTTCACGAACATCCCGGTGTTCGACGAACCGAACCCAAACACTACGGGGGTGGCTCAACACTAGTAGAGATGTGCTGCAGAAGACAGGAGAAGATTTAAGTCTGCAGAGATGAGCGTTGTCTGTGAGAAGTCATTATGGCGTCTGGACAAGATGAAGAAATGAAATCCAACGACTCCAATCAGAGACAACATCATCTAAAAGGTACCTGGATGTAAATGTTTTTTGTGATACTGACTAATTCTCATCAGTAATATAGTACCTGTATGGTCTGCAACCTGATGATGACTGAGAGTAACAACTCCCAGTATCGCTTTACCATTGTTAAGAACATGCTGGAAGTTGTAGGTCCATGTGATACAAAAGTATATGGGTCTGACCTGACATTACAATTGATGTACAATGTACTGATGGTGGTCATGGTGATGAGTCTTCTTTTGATACTGTGTATCTGTACTGGTGAGGGTTATATGGTGGTGGCTCTGATGATGAATTTCTGTATTGCTAGTTGTTCTGATGATGAATTTCTGTACTGCTGGTGGTTCTGATGATTAATTTCTGTACTGCTTGTGGTTCTGGCGATGTATTTCTGGACTGGTGGGTGTTCTGGTGATGTATTTCTGTACTGATAGTGGTTCTGTGATGAGTCTGCAGTAATTCTATGTGACTGCAGACTTCTGAATTCTCACAGTGCGCACTGCTGTCAGGATTCTCTGGTGCCGGCAGTTAGAGCGGGAGGTCATGAAACCACAAGTATGCGATTTGCTTACATGCGGTCACGTGCCGACAAGACATGCATGGCCGTACTCGATAAAAATGAATTGAGCGAAAATTAATTGTGGTCAGAAGTATACAAATCACATACTTGTTCTCACATGACCATCCACTCTCACTGCCAGCACCAGAGAATTCTGACAGCAGTGCTCACTGTGAGATTTCAGAATCCTGCAGTCACTTAGAGTGACGGCAGACTTTCATCTAAAACCTGGACAAGCCCTTTAATTATAAAATGAAGCCCCATAGCATGCCAATCATAACAGCACTATCAGAATTCAGCTTTTCTTGCTGGTTCCAGCAGTCATCACATGGCAACTTCACTCAAATGCGACTTTCATACTCACGGTCACGTGACACGTTCCTTCCTGCTTCTCTGTTTTTCACTGAACATTGAGAGAATTAGGGAGAAAAGCTCATCAGCCCATGACTGTAAGTACTTGGGAGGGGGAGGGGGTGCCAATCTGAATTCTTGCCCCAGATGTTGGAAAACTTAGATACACCTTGGCCAATCAGACTCACACCAACAGAAGAGTGAGAATGACGCAGCGGTCTAGCATGCGCCTCTCCACTCCATTCCATTCAAAGTCTATGGCACTGAAAGAAGTTGACAATCACAGTGTAAGTGGTGCAAAATTTATACAGTAGCATCAATCTAAAGAGTGGATATTGAAAAATCCCTTCAAAACAGAACTTTTCATATTTTTTTTAAAGTGTTTATGGGAGATATCTTACATTTGATCCCACGTAAGTATTATGTTTGGATTTAGAGATTGGCTTAAAAAAATAATTTCTGTTGTTTGTTTACTTTTTTGGATTTGAAGATTTGATTATATTATCATCATTTCTTTCATTCTATATCCTCTTCAGGACTGAGTAATTTTTCAATTTTGTACTTTCATTTTTTCTTCCTTGTCCTCCAAAAGCCATAACTTTTTTATTTTACAGATGACAAAGCCATATGAGGGCTTGCATTTTGTGGGACCAATTGTACTTTTTAATGATGACACCATCCATTTTATCATATGGTTTACAAATCAGGTTGAGTCTTTATTTTTGAAAACCACAATATTTTTGTTTTTCAGTCTATGAAGTTGTTTGAGGGCTTATTTTTGTGTGGTGATCTGATATTTGTATTGATACTATTTTACATGAAGCTTTGATCACTTCTCAATGCAATTTTGTGTGGAGTTCCAACAACTAAAACCCTCAATTCTGGTATTTAAATTTATTTTCTCTTTACAGTTTTTACAGATATGGTTAATTAATTTAATATTTTTATAGATTTGACTTTCCTAGACACATTGATACCAAATATGTATATATTTTATTTCTTTTTAACATTTTTATTAATATTTGGGGAACAGGCATGTGATGTGAATTTGTATATCTTTTGTATTTTTTTTTACATTTTAAAAACATTTGTTCTTAATTTTTTACTTTATTTGTTAATCACCTTAGGGGACTTGAACCTGTGATCATCTGATTGCTTATACTATATATAACTGTAGCACAGTATTGCTGTATATAGTAAAAATCACTGTCTTCTATCACTTCCAGCCACAGGCTGCACATCACAGAGGCATTCACGTAACAGGCACGTTAAGCTGGCCTCCGTCTGTCATAGCAACCCATCAGTTCCCTGTGATCGCATCGCAGGGAAGCCTAACTGAAGGATTGCTGTGCTTAAATGCCTTTGCCAGCCATTGACTGTTGCATTTTAGAGGTTAACAGCAGCAATCATCAGTCACACAAACTGCTGCTGCTAGAGACAGATGTTGGCTATAATTTATAGCTGGCATCTGCCCTGTGTGGGCCGGGCTCTGCATTAGCAGATCGGTAGGGGTCCAACATCTGGCACCCCAACGATCTGCTGTCATTTGTTCTCCGATAGGATCTGATGTGCAACTGTTGGCAGCAGCCAATGCTGTTTAGTGTTTACATCTACTGAAAAAGCTGATAAATGGGGGAGTCTAATGCCGAACCCCCCCTGTCTCATATTGATGACCTATCCTGAGGATATCAATAATTTATGCCTGGATAACTCCTTTAAGGAGTCATTATAGCCATAATGGTTCTCATTATAGATAATTAAATCTTTAAGTCTGAAATTGGATAAAGATAAGCAAAAAGTTTGATTAAATAAAAAAAGGGAATTATAGTAAAATTAAAAACATTTATTATAATTGAACAATGAAAATGCAACCTTTAAATTTCAGCTAATAAAATAAAATGCAGCATACAAAATAACCATTTTTTCTTTTGTTGGTTTGTTCAATTGGATTTTTTGCTGTTGCTTTTTTTTTAAATATTCTTTTTGTCAATATTCCTTTTTTCGTTAACAAGTTGATTTTTTCCTGTTTTCTATTTTGTTTATCTGCTCAAATGTTTGGCTTAGATGTAACAGAATTTTGGAATGAGAGATGGATTTTACTGTTTTCCTTCGGTTTTGTATTCTCTTCCCGGCCTCCCCTGCTTACATTATGCCTGTGTTAATTTGCATGCACTCTAATTAGCTTTTCTGGCATCGTATCTACATATTATTATTGTAATTAAAGGACTAATTACAGTCTAGATTCTCTTTCTATTTAATACACTATACAGAGTAATGGTTTATGCAAAAAAATAGCACAAAGATATCAAAAGGAAAATGTGTCTTGGACAAACATTTAAATATTTAAAAAGGGTATATATTTTATGATTTGCTACAGGAATGTTATGAGCTTTGATTCAGACAAATTTAAAGAGTTCTGCTTGAAATATTATTGCTAGTGATGAGCAACCACTAAAATGTTCGTGTACTCGTTGTTCGAGTTGAGCAAATTGGAATACTCGAGTGCTCGGTCAGAGTAACGAGCCCAATATAAGTCTATGGGAAACTCGAGCTTTTTTACGGCGGCACCCCCCGGCGGTCTGCAGAGGGCCTAAAAATTGTCCAAATCGATGGAAACAGAGCTCAAATGACATGGGAACAGCATGACGAAGACCCTTGGAACCATTTCTGACTCCCAGGTCACTGCTGTCAACAATGTTGTCAGAGGTATTACGTCACTTTTGCGGACAATAAAACATGCAAAAACGAAACCAAAATTGATTTTCCTGGAAAATATGTTAAAGAATATCCTTTCCAGGGTAATGACTTGTATATAAGGCAAAATAAATAACCAAAAACAAAAATGCTTTTCCACACCTTGGGCTATGTGCACACGTAGCGTTTTTGATGCGTTTTTGCCCTTTTGCATTGCTTTCAACCAAGACAAATGCATTCACTGGGAAATGTCATTTTTACAGGCCCACCAGAGAATCCTTGGGTGGGCCCTGGCTTCTCCATCTGGAGAGTTCATAATAGCGCAAACTTTGCAGCAGCTATGGGGCTCTTGAGCGGGGGAGAAAGGTGAGCCCAGAGAATCAAATCATGTCGTGGGCCCAATGTTTTTCAGTTTGAAACTGCTTCTCAGTGGGAATCATAGAATCATAGAATGGTAGAGTTGGAAGGGACCTCCTGGGTCATCTGGTCCAACCCCCTGCTCAAAGCAGGATTCACTAGATCATCTCAGACAGATGTCTGTCCAGCCTCTGTTTGAAGACGTCTATTGAAGGGGAACTCACCACCTCTCGTGGCAGCCTGTTCCACTCATTAATCACCCTAACTGTCAAAAAGTTTTTTCTAATATCTAATCTGTGTCTCCTCCCATTTAGTTTCATCCCATTGCTTCTAGTCTTTCCTTGTGCAAATGAGAATAAAGATGATCCTTCTACAATGTGACAGCCCTTGACATATTTGTAGACAGCTATTAAGTCTCCTCTCAGTCTTCTTTTTTGCAAGCTAAACATTCCCAAATCCTACAACCGTTCCTCATAGGACATGGTTTGCAGACCAGTCACCATTCTGGTCGCTCTTCTCTGGAGTTTTATTTCACTGCAGCCATATTCTTTAGCTCGATGAAAGTACTGGCATAGAGAGAAACCGTATCTACTCCGGTTGTCATTTCTCCATCACCAGGTTCCGCCCATTGTCACACACGACCATGCCTGGCTGTATGTTCAGCGGTGAGAGCCACAGATCAGGCTGCTGTGTTACAGCTTTCAATAACTCTGCAGCATTGGGAGGTTTGTCACCTAAACATTAAACATGTTATCTTCAGCACAGCCTGTTGCCGCTTGGCCAAAGCAGTGCTGCAGTGCTTTTAGCTTGTGACTGATGTGGTAATTTCGGAAATGGATGTTGAAGAGCAGGTGCAAGAGCTGTAGAATGTGGGGACAATCCTGATACACTCAGGGTCTGCAATCCTCAGTGTCGGAAGGACGTGTTCCATCCCATGGTCTGACTGGGTCCCGGCTTCCACTATATTAAACCATGCCATCAGTGAGATGTACCGTCCCTGCCCACAAGCATTTGTCCACGTGTTCGTAGATAGGTGGACTTTCCCAGTAACTGCATTGCTGCAGGCACGTCCAATATTGTGGGACATATGCTCGTGTAATGAGGGGACGGCACACCAGGAGAAATAGTGGCGGCTGGGGTCCAAGTACCGAGGGACTGCCGCCTCCATCAGGTTGCGGAAAGCTTCTGTCTCCACAAGCCTAAAAGGCAACATTTTGAGCGCAAGCATTCTCAAAATGTGTGAATTTAGTAGTGTGGCCTGTGGGGCGTTTGCTGTGTATTTGCACTTAGAATTGGGTTAGGGACAACTGAACTCTGAGCTGGGACAAAGACAAGGATATGCTTGCTGATGGTGCTACTTGAGAGTGTGCAATGATAGGTGGAGGGCAGGAGGCATCTTAGCATGCGCTATGGAAAGGGGATTGGCGGACACACACAACAGCGGAAGAAGCAGTGGTGTCACCCGCAGACACTGTGGCTGGACCCTGGGGTTCGGCTCACTTAGTCGAGTGCTTTGCTGCCATGTGCCTGATCATGCGGGTGGTGGTCAGGCTGGTAGTTTTGCTACCATTGCTGATACTGGCCTGGAAGTTGTATTATCTGCTATCCAACCAATAACCTTTTCACACTGCTCTGTGTTCAATAGTGGTGTTCTGCGGTCCCCTAGTTATTGGGACAGGAAGTTCGAGCGACGAGATATGGGTGCTTGTTGTGGCACAATTTCACCTTGCGCACGACCACATCCTTGGCCTCTGCATACAACATCACCATCACATCCACTTCCCCGCCCCTTGCCACTCACCTTGCCCATTTTAAATGGAGGACAATATTTTCCACGTTCACGAGAAATGGCTGCTTTTGGAACGCAGTTATATGTAGAGATGAGCGGTGTTCGACTCGAACTGTTCGCCAATCTCAAATTCGAGCTGTTTTGGGCGGTGTTCAAGCCGTTCGGCGAACCCGAACGATTTGAAAAAAATTCGGCTGTTCGAGGTTATGTTCGATAACTGTTCGTGCACCAAAATCATAACTGGATTTTTTCTCAGTAATGCTGAAAATTAATGTTAATACGCAATTTGAGTGTACAGCGGGGCGGGGGGAGGGGCAGGGGATGGACCTCTGCAGAAATAATGAAGATCTCCATTTTTTTTCCTCTTTCCCACATTTACAGTGGGGAGGTGCAATCTGTCAGCCTATCAGCAGCACACACACGGAGCGAACTGCTTTTTTTCACACAAGCAAGGGCATGAGTGATTGGCAGTGTATGTCACATGTCCTTGCCCTATAAGACCCAGCCATTTTCCCCGTCGCCACCATTTTCTCACCGCTGCAGCTGCATGTTAGATGGCACCGCTGTTGCTGTGTGCGCTAAACTTTGTTAATTTGAAGCCAATTTTCGCACAAATCTACAGATAGCTTGGGAGTAGGGAATAGTTGTGATTGCAGTCCTTTTAAGGACTAGGTTACATCATTTCCTACGACTTTTATCAGGCTGGTCTGTGCTCTTAAATAGATAGGTTGGGAGTAAAGACTAATTGTAATTGCAGTCCTTTTCAAGGCTAGGTTACATCAGTTCCTATCACTTTTATCAGGCAGGTCTGTGTTCTTAAATAGATAGGTTGGGAGTAAAGACTAATTGTAATTGCAGTCCTTTTCAGGGCTAGGTTACATCAGTTCCTATCACTTTTTGCCAGGCAGATCTGTGCCAGTGCTGTGCAAGTTTTTTTCACAGCATTTGGCTAAATCTAGCAAAGCAAATCCTTTTTGTCCTCTTGCAGTGTGTGTTAGTCAGTGGAGAAGCCTGTCTGTGTTGCAAGCAACACCACCTGTGTATAGAAAACAATTTTTTTACTGCACCTAGTGAAGTTAAACCTTTTGGGCATAGCATCATTCTATTAGTCCATCTATACTAACCTCCACCAGGTTGCAAATTCAAAATAATTTGTATCTGCATATAGGTCTGAAAAAATATTTGGGCTTCGGCTTGTAGCAGTGTGTGGGACTTGTTCTATTAGTCCATCTATACTAACCTCCAGCAGGTTGCAAATTCAAAATAATTTTTATCCGCATCTAGCTGTGAAAAAATATTTGGGCATTGGCTTGTAGCAGTGTGTGGGACTTGTTCTATTAGTCCATCTGTACTAACCTCCATCAGGTTGCAAATTCAATATAATTTTTTCTGCATCTAGCTCTGAAAAAATATTTCGGCTTGTAGCAGTGTGTGGGACTTGTTCTATTAGTCCATCTATACTAACCTCCAGCAGGTCGCAAATTCAAAATAATTTTTATCTGCATCTAGCTCTGAAAAAACATTTGGGCTTCGGCTTGTAGCAGTGTGTGGGACTTGTTCTATTAGTCCATCTATACTAACCTCCATAAGGTTGCAAATTCAAAATAATTTTTTTCTGCATCTAGCTCTGAAAAAATATTTTGGCTTGTAGCAGTGTGTGGGACTTGTTCTATTAGTCCATATATACTAACCTCCAGCAGGTTGCAAATTCAAAATAATTTTTATCTGCATCTAGCTCTGAAAAAATATTTCGGCCTGTAGCAGTGTATGGGACTTGTTCTATTAGTCCATCTATACTAACCTCCAGCAGGTTGCAAATTCAATATGATTTTTTTATGCATCTAGCTCTGAAATAATATTTTGGCTTGTAGCAGTGTGTGGGACTTGTTCTATTAGTCCATCTTTACTAACCTCCAGCAGGTTGCAAATCAAAATAATTTTTATCTGCATCTAGCTCTGAAAAAATATTTGGGCTTCGGCTTGTAGCAGTGTGTGAGACTTGTTCTATTAGTCCATCTATACTAACCTCCAGCAGGTTGCAAATTCAATCTAATTTTTTTCTGCATCTAGCTCTGAAAAAATATTTTGGCTTGTAGCAGTGTGTGGGACTTGTTCTATTAGTCCATCTATACTAACCTCCACCAGGTTGCAAATTCAATATAATTTTTAACTGCATCTAACCCAGCCAATACTTTTGGGCTAATACCACAGTTTGGCCACTCAGCTCTGCTCGGTTCCCATCCATTGTTTTTTGTGCAAACAACCTTAGAGTTGTGAATTAGTTAACCACCAAAATGAGTGGAAAAAGGCCTGCTGCTAGTGGAAAGGGGAATAGGCGTGTTGGGAAGGGAAAAAAAGGTTGTGTCCGTGGGGTAGGTGTTAAAGCAACAGTAACATCTGCAGAAGAAAGACCATCTTCCAGCCAAACTAAGATGTCTACTTCTTTTAGCGGACAATGTGATAAGATCCCTTTCTTACGGCCACGCAAATCGCTACAAATTCCAGATGAGGCACAAAAACAGCAGGTGCTTCAACGGATATCAAGTGCTCCTTTAAGTGGGCTCTCCTCCACCTCAACTTCAACATCACAAATACTCCAGTCCTCAGAGGTGTCACCCCAATCGCACTTGCTTCCTCACAGCTCCCAAGTCTCCAGCTGCCCATCTGAGTATGGGGTAGAACAGATCGTTGAGTCTGCAGAGCTGTTTACTCACACTATAGCCTGGGAATCAGAGGTTGGCTCCAGAGCTTCTGTGAATTCAGACGAGGAAATGATCTGCACTGATGCCCAGAATCTTTATGAGTCGGATCCAGGACCAGACGCAGAAGGTTCTGACCATAATGTAGACCCTCGTTCCCAAACTGTAACTCCTGTTGGTGGAGACAATGAGGAAGATGATGATGAGACTCAAATACCTGATTGGAGCGACAACTTTAGTTTTTTGTCAGGGCAGGAACAGGTTGGCTCTGAGGACGACGGGTGTGATAACACACAGGGTGATGATGACGAGGTTGGAGATCCCACTTACTGTCAACGCACAGTCAGCCAAGAGATGAGGTCAGCAGAGGAGGTGGAGGAGGATGCGTCTTCCTGGATAGAGACGTAGTACTGGAAGCACGTCAACAACTGCATCCTCAAACACAACTCTGCCTCTGACCACAAGTCGTGGTGGCTCTTCAGGTAGCATGGGTGCTAAGCCTTGCATAGCCTGGGCATTTTTTCAGATCGATAAAGATGACCCAACTCGTGTTATCTGTAACATTTGTCAGCAAAAGCTAAGTAGAGGCCAAAAAATACATAGTTTGAGTACTTCATGCATGAACCGGCACATGGATATGAAGCATAAGTTGCAGTGGGAAGCTCACTGTGCTACAATGCGGCCTAGCCGGCCAGGCCAACCACCGTCTTCCACATCTTGTGCATCCGCGGCCTCTTCATCCTCTGTGACTGGGGAGACAGAAGTCACGCCTGTTTTGGGATGCAGACCTGCCACCTCTTTACCCGCAACAGCCAGCGTGATTGGCAGGTCATCATTTTCTTTGGAGGTGGAAACACCAGCTGGTATTCAGCGCTGTTTGACATCGATAGCACCACCTTTGGATAAAGGCAACCTAACATGTCCGCCTGCATCTTCCTCACAGACCGGCAGTTTGCTGGGGACACCCTTCTCAACCCCGTCTAAGCACAACAGCCAGCCCTCGGTCCCTCAGATGTGGACAAGTAAAAGACCATTTCCTCCTAGCCATGAGAAAGCTAAGAGGTTGAATTTCACCATCTGCAAGTTCTTGGCTACAGAAATTCTTCCTTTCTGCCTGGTGGACTCCGAGAATTTTCGAGACCTTATGTCCGTCGCAGTGCCCCAGTACCAGATGCCCAGTCAGCACTACTTCTCAAAGAAAGGTGTGCCTGCGCTCCACCAGCATGTCGCACACAACATCACCTCTTCTTTGAGAAACTCTGTGTGTGACAGGGTGCATTTCACCACAGACACTTGGACGAGAAGGCATGGACAGGGGCGTTACATGTCGCTGACTGGGCACTGGGTAACTATGGTGACAGCAGGACAAGGGGATGCTGTTCAAGTCTTGCCGTCCCCACGAGTTGTGCATCAATCCTCTTTATCTCAAAGTTCCTCCACTGCTTCTGCCTCCTCAACCTCCTCTCAGTCCTCCACCTGCACCCAAAGCCTGTCTGGTCATGCCACAAGCTTTCTAACTGTGCAGAAGGGATCCTGCACACCTCCTTACTATGCTGGCAGCAGGGCTCAACGTCATCAGGCGGTTTTTACTTTGAAATGTCTGGGAAATGTGAGTCACACAGCTGAGGAGTTGTGGTCAGCTCTGGAGAACCAGTTTCATGAATGGTTGTCTCCACTGGACCTGAAACCAGGGAAGGCCGTGTGCGACAATGCTGCAAACCTGGGTGCGGCCCTTCGCCGGGGCAATGTCACTCGCGTGCCTTGTATGGCTCACGTGTTGAACCTGGTTGGCCAGCAATTTTTAGCCCACTATACCGGACTAGATGGCCTTCTGCAGAGGGCACGGTCGCTGTGTGCTCACTTCCGCCGTTCGCATCCGGCAGCTCAGTGACTTACATCTCTACAGAAGTCGTTGGGCCTGCCACTTCACTGGCTAAAATGCGATGTGCCTACCCGGTGGAATTCAACTCTGCACATGTTGCAGCGACAGTGGCAGCACCGTCAAGCCCTGGTGCAATACGTTGTGATGTATAGCCTGGGCCAACGAGATCCAGAGGTGGGGCAAATCACGCTGGAGGAGTGGTCTCAGATCAGGGACCTATGCACCCTTCTGCACAGTTTTGAAATGGCGACGAAGATGTTTAGTGCTGACGATGCCATTATCAGCATGACTATTCCGGTGATTTACATGTTGGAGGACATGTTAAACAGAATTCGGAGTCAGGTGGTGGCACAAGAGGAGGTGGAGGAAGTAGAGGAGGAGGAGTTGTATGCGGAAGGGCTAACATCTGCAAGGTCCAGACGGTCGGCAGCACCAAGCCGGCAGGCATGTGAGGGTGGGGGAGATGGTTTTTCCAGGGCGCATGTTAGCAGCCAAACTAGTGAGGAATGTGCAGGAGCCCAGAAAGAAGTGGAGGACGAACTGATGGAAGACTCATCAGATGAGGGAGAACTTGATCACATTTCTGTTGTGCGAGGTTGGGGGGAGAGGGCGGAGGAAGGAATCATGATTGTTACCTCGCCACCAACACAATAGGGACTTGGTGCTCCTGGATGCGCAAGGCACATGAGTGCCTTCTTGCTGCACTATCTGCAACATGACCCTCGAATTGTGAGAATTAGAAATAATCCTGACTACTGGGTTGCCACACTGTTAGATCCCCGGTACAAAAGTAAATTTGCAGAAATTATTCCTGCCATAGAAAGAGATGCACGCATGCAGGAGTATCAGTAGAGACTGTTGCAGAATCTTACATGTGCTTTTCCCCAAAACACTAGTCGTGCACGTAGTGAATCTCACAGTTCCAACTTGCCAACCGTGGGACCGTCGAGTGTTCAGCACTCAAAACGTAACAGAACCACAGTATCTGCTGGTAACATCAATTTTGTGGAATCATTTCACCACTTTTTTATCCCATCCTTTGCAAGGCCACAGGAGACAAGAAGTCTGACACATAGTCAACGCCTAGAGACGATGGTACAGGAGTATCTCCAAGTAAACATTGAAGCCATGACTGAGTCACTGGACCCTTGCTCTTTTTGGGCTTCCAATCTGGATAAATGGCCAGAGCTCGCCACTTACGCCTTGGAGATCTTGTCATGCCCTGCAGCCAGCGTTCTGTCTGAACATGTGTTCAGCGCTGCTGGTGGTGTGCTGACAGATAAGCGCACGCGGCTCTCCACTGATAATGTAGACAGACTCACGTTCATAAAGATGAACAAATCATGGATCCGAAACGACTTTTCTACCCCTGTGTCATCCTGGGGAGGGTAAAAGCTTGATGATTTGTTAAAATCACCTCACCAACCGTTTTAAGCTTTCAAATTACTAATCATGTTTATCTGTATCTTGGCTGGAAAATAATTTGGGCCTTGTAGCAGTGTGCAGTACTGATTCTATTAGGCCATCTATACTAAACTCCACCAGATTTAAAATTACTAATCATGTTTATCTGTTTCTTGACTGGAAAATAATTTGTGCTTTGTAGCAGTTTGCAGTACTGATTCTATTAGGCCATCTATACTAAGTTCCACCAGCTTTCAAATTAATAATAATTTTTAGCTGCATCTAGCCCGGAAAATAATTTTGGGGCTCCTAGATGCGCAAGACACATGAGTGCGTTCTTGCTGCACTACATGCAACATGACCCTCAGATTGTCAGAATTTGAAGTAATCCTGACTACTGGGTTGCCACACTCTTAGATCCCCCACACTCTTCGATCAACCTTTTCATTTTAATAAAGAACAAGAAAATGGTCATTTTTGAAATTATAAGCATTAGCAGGTTATTAGAAACTGAAATCAAACAGTTTTCAACTCAAAACTTTATTCTAGGTGATGTTACATTTGCACATAGGACCCCTTGTTCGAAAGGAGCTTCTGAACTCTCTCGTCCAATGAATTTGTCAGGTTTTGGATGGTTTCTGCTTCAATTGTTTTGCATGAGGACAGAATACACTCCCAGAGATGTTGCTTAGATGTGAACTGCCTCCCGCCATCATAGACACTCCCTTTGATGATGCTCCAGAGGTTCTGAATGGGGTTGAAGTCAGGGGAGCATGGGGGTCACACCATAAGTTTGCCCCCTTTTATGCCCATATCAGCCAGAGATGCAGATGTGTTATGTGCAGCATGAGACGGTGCATTATCATGCATGAAAATGATCTTGCTGCGGAATACACGGTTCTTCTTCTTGAACCATGGCAGGAAGTGCTGTTTGAGAAACTCCACATACATTATGGAGTTCATCTTTACCCCTTCAGGGATCCTAAAGGGGCCGACAATCTCTCTCCCCATGATTCCAGCCCAAAACATTACTCCACCTCCTCCTTATTGGCCCCGTAGCCGTGTTTGCGTGGGGTGTCCATCAACCAGCCATCCTCCACTCCATCCATCTGGACCATTGAGCATTGCACGGCACTCATCGGTGAACAAAACAGTTTTGAAGTCAGTCTTCATGTATTGTTTGGCCCACTGGAGCCATTTCTGCTTGTGTGCAATGGATAGAGGAGGTCGACAGGATGGCTTACGCACAGCTGCAAACCTCTGAAGGACTCTGCATCTTGTTGTTCGGGGGACGTTGGAGGCACCAGCAGCTTCAAAAACTTGTCTGCTGCTATGACAAGGCTTTTTTGCCACTGCTCTTTTAACCTGACGTAATTGCCTGTAGGAAAGGGTCCTCAATTTTCCCTTATCAGCACGCACACGTGTGTACTGTGAATCAGCTACATACTTCTTGATTGTGCGATGATCAGGATGAAGTGTCTTGGCAATGTTGATTGTAGTCATGCCTTGACCTAAACACTCCACAATTTGTTGCTTCTCAGAAGCCGACACATCCTTTTTCTTTCCCATATTGGCAGAAAATGTAGGCTGCTTAATAATGTGGGACAGCCTTCTTAAGTAGTCTTGCCTTTCATTGGACACACCTGCCAAACGAATTAGCACAGGTGTCTGCAATTGCTTACAGTGATATAAAGAGCCCTGACACACATCACCATCAATGAGTTTAACTGACAAACAAAAAAATTTTTCCCTTATCACTCCTAAACAATTTTTGCATAATAATTTGGAACACAGTGTACATGTGGTTTTCCACAAAACACCAGTGGTTCACGTAGTGAATCTTACAGTTCTAACTTGCCAACCGTGGTCTGTATGGAGTTGTTCAATAAAGGGCCCAAAATTAAGGTAACATTGACGGGAGAGGTCTCTATGAATACGAATTCCTAAGTATTTGATACCATGTGAGGGCCAGGCAAAGGGAAAGTTGGACTGGATGGAATCCTGTATGGATTTGGGGAGGGAGACATTGAGGGCCTCAAACTTCACCCTCATTGATTTTAAAATTTGACCATGTAACAAAGTGATCTATTTCAGCCATAACAGCTGGGATGGATATACAGTACAGACCAAAAGTTTGGACACACCTTCTCATTTAAAGATTTTTCTGTATTTTCATGACTTTGAAAACTGTACATTCACACTGAAGGCATCAAAACTATGAATTAACACATGTGGAATTATATACTTAGCAAAAAAGTGTGAAACAGCTGAAAATATGTGGTATATTCTAGGTTCTTCAAAGTAGCCACCTTTTGCTTTGATGACTGCTTTGCACACTCTTGGCATTCTCTTGATGAGCTTCAAGAGGTAGTCACCGGAAATGGTTTTCATTTCACAGGTGTGCCCTGTCAGGTTTAATAAGTGGGATTTCTTGCCTTATAAATGGAGTTGGGACCATCAGTTGTGTTGTGCAGAAGCCTGGTGGATACACCGCTGATAGTCCTACTGAATAGACTGTTAGAATTTGTATTATGGCAAGAAAAAAGCAGCTAAGTAAAGAAAAACGAGTGGCCATCATTCCTTTAAGTAATGAAGGTCAGTCAGTCCGAAAAATTGGGCAAACTTTGAAAGTGTCCCCAAGTGCAGTTGCAAAAACCATCAAGCGCTACAAAGAAACTGGCTCACATGAGGACAGCCCCAGGAAAGGAAGACCAAGAATCACCACTGCTTCTGAGGATAAGTTTATTCGAGTCACCAGCCTCAGAAATCGCAGGTTAACATCAGCTCAGATTAGAGACCAGGTCAATGCCACACAGAGTTCTAGCAGCAGACACATCTCTACAACAACTGTTAAGAGGAGACTTTGTGCAGCAGGCCTTCATGGTAAAATAGCTGCTAGAAAACCACTGCTAAAGACAGGCAACAAGCAGGAGAGACTTTTTTGGGCTAAAGAACACAAGGAATGGACATTAGACCAGTGGAAATCTGTGCTTTGGTCTGATGAGTTCAAATTTGAGATCTTTGGTACCAAACACCGTGTCTTTGTGCGACGCAGAAAAGGTGAACGGATGGACTCTACATGCCTGGTTCCCACCGTGAAGCATGGAGGAGGAGGTGTGATGGTGTGGGGGTGCTTTGCTGCTGTCACCGTTGGGGATTTATTGAAAATTGAAGGCATACTGAACCAGCATGGCTACCACAGCATCTTGCAGCGGCATGCTATTCCATCCGGTTTGCGTTTAGTTGGACCATCATTTATTTTTCAATAGGACAATGACCCCAAACACACCTCCAGGCTGTGTAAGGGCTATTTGACCAAAAGGAGAGTGATGGGGTGCTACGCCAGATGACGTGGCCTCCCGTCACCAGACCTGAACCCAATCGAGATGGTTTGGGGTGAGCTGGACCGCAGAGTGAAGGCAAAAGGGCCAACAAGTGCTAAGCATCTCTGGGAACTCCTTCAAGATTGTTGGAAGACCATTTCCGGTGACTACCTCTTGAAACTCATCAAGAGAATGCCAAGAGTATGCAAAGCAGTCATCAAAGCAAAATGTGGCTACTTTGAAGAACCTAGAATATTAGACATATTTTCAGTTGTTTCACACTTTTTTGTTAAGTATATAATTCCACATGTGTTAATTCATAGTTTTGATGCCTTCAGTGTGAATGTACAATTTTCATAGTCATGAAAATACAGAAAAATCTTTAAATGAGAAGGTGGGTCCAAACTTTTGGTCTGTACTGTATGTGATTGAGTAATATATACTAGGACATCATCAGCAAATGCAGAGCACTTGTACTCGGTGCCTCCCACCTCAATCCACCTAATATTGGGGTTATGGCGAATTGATGAGAGCAGGTGTTCCGTCACTAGGATGTATAAGAGAGGGGACAGAGGACATCCCTGCCTTGTCCCATTGGTGATTATGAAAGGTGCTGAAAATGTTCCATTTATCTTCAGCCTAGGTGATGTATTGTGATACAGGGCCGTGATTTTGGCTATAAAAGGGTCCCCTAGACCCCTACCCCAAGCTTTTTAAGAGAATAATATATGGCGTGCAAGGAGACTCTATGGAATGCTTTCTCAGCATCCAACGAGCGTATCTAATTACAAATTTTTAACTGCATCTAGCCCAGTAAATACATTGTGCCTAGTAGCAGTGTCTGCTAGTCAGCGGATTATCCCAGCTGTTAAGCAAGCTACTCCACCTGTAGTTTGGACACTTAATTTTTTCAAAGGAAATGGTTCAGGACCCCGGGACACTCAGTGAAGAGCATCAGGGAGGCACCCCAAGGCATGGGGGCTGGGACTGGCGGTAGGACGCCTTGCGGTGGACCGCCGAGCTCGATCCTTATAAAAGCTTTTTAACTGCAGCAGCTTTAGTGGACACTACTGGAGCTGGAATTACCTGGCTGCTGGCATGAGACTTGCCCTCCAATAGATCCTTGTAAATGGATTTAAAGTGTACTCATTCAAATTAGAGAGACAATTTAAATTAAAAAGATTAGACCAGCCTCCACCGCAGGGGGGCTCGCTTGACCCACCAGTGGACAGGCACCAGTTTTGGGAGAGGGGGGCTGGCCGTCAGGGTCCACGGCGGCTCTGGCACAAACCCGGCGACACGGAGGTCGCACGGGCAGGAACGGACTGGCCGTGTCAGCTTCGCAGTTTTTTGGTTTTAGAAGGGCATGACATGCCTATATCTGTGTCTCCCCCTCCTTTTACTCCTCCACCTCTTTTCTTTTCGCATGACTATATGTACTTGTCACTTTTCCATGTGTTAGTTGTGTCTTCTGAGCAGTTTGTCAGCTTTTGGACAACTTTGAAGGTGTTTTCTATGTGTTTCTATGTGTTTTTGTTCGCCTGCCATTGGTTTTAACGGTGTTCGAAGGTGTTCGACAAACAGTTCGACGAACAGTTCGGCGAACATACGGGTGTTCGATGAACCAAACCGGACTCGAACACTACGGGGGTGGCTCAACACTAGTTATATGTTATACGTCTGACAGGGAACTACGATTTTAAATACCAGGTCTTTAATTTACTAATATTATTCTACAAGGAGATGTAGTGTGAATAGCTTCACCGACCCACTGCAACGGAAAGAAAATGGAAGAAATGTATGATTTTTGAACAGTCTTATAAGTGATATATCTGACAGAGAACCACGGCTTTAAATTGGAGGCCTGTAATTTACTAATATTATTCTACATGGAGACCTAGTGTGAATAGCTTCACCGACACACTGCCACGGAATGAAAATGGAAGAAATGTATGATTTTTGAACAGTCTTTTAGGTGATATGTCTGACAGAGAACCACGGCTTTAAATTGTAGGCCTGTATCTTACTAATATTATTCTAAATGGAGACCTAGTGTGAATAGCTTCACCGACACACTGCAACAGAATGGAAAAGGAGGCCAATATTTTACACGTTCAGTTCAAATTTCTGGATTTTTGTCACTGAACTATGGAACAGATCTGGCTTTATTCTGCAGTGAGAACAAGCAAATGGAGCAGAAAAATTGTGTACTGTGGATTGCTTTTTACGCAAATAACCAGAATTAAGTTAAAAAAAAAATTGCCCTGGCCCCTGATATCTGGGGCTATGTCTAGAAATATCTGTAATTATTACAGCAGCAGCAGACAGGACGTTCAATCGACCCTCTTGTGCTGTATCATACACTGCAGTCTGCCACATACACTGCCTGCCTGCCTAGCACTGATTATATTCAGCTGGATAACTCCTCAGAAGGACTGTTAGCTCAGATTGATCTAGATATATATCTTGTGGAATACCTATACTAATTATAAACAAGCAAATTTCTCCCTGACGCAGCAGCAGCTCTCCCTACTCTGCCTGTTTCCGGAGTAGACTGTGACGAGCATGGCAGCGCCCGGTCTTATATACACCTGATGATGCTGTGCGACCAGTCAATCACTGTAATGTCCACAACCAACATGGCTATGGCATTACAGTGCATGGCAGGCAATCCCTGCATGTTCATTGGTTCTGTAAAGAGCGCCAAACATGCAGGCATGGGACCCGAATTCCCTTCCGAGCAACCCGGAAACATTTGCCGAGCGCCGAGCTTGTCGAGCATAGTGATGCTCGGGCGAGTACCCAGCAGTGGCGAACATGTTCGCTCATCACTAATTATTGCACATCAATCATACTGAAATGGTTATGTGTAATGTCCACCAAAGTCCAGCATTTCTAATACATCTTACACAAATGAATGTCTTTGCAGAATAAAGCATGTAATAACTTTATGCTGTGGATTGTTATGATTATGATGATATCAAATTTACATAGTTTTATGCTTAATTAGGCTCCATAGTCTGACTGACAGGATCTGATGACTCAGGTCATGTAATCCTGATTACATAATCACAGGCCCTTCAGCACTTCTACATTGCTGGCTGCTTATGATTGGTCAGTGTCATATAGGAGGCAGTCCCCAGTGAAAACTGTCTGATAACACCTACTCAGCATAACTAAAGTTAACTCATTGGGTGCCAAATATTTGATTGCTAATATCTCCACAAAGGAGAGGCAAAAAATAAAATAAAACAAAAATGTATTCCTCTCCACAGCCACTATTACATTGTGTGTTCAGTTCAACACGAAAAATTTGGTTAAAGGATCTCTTTATTGACTTTGGCACATTTTCTGAAAGCCATGCGCCTCCATTAACCACGCCAGAAATGCTACTCCAGTCATCTCTGAAATACAAAACACCGTCAATTTTAATGAATTTGAAGCATGTGAAGGCCACTCCATGTCCCAAACCAGCTTCTCCCCAGCTTCACCCATTTTGGAGAGGCTAATACAATCTGAAGTGAAAATGGTAAAAGTGGCTACATTTTTGCACAACTATCCGTTGCGCAAAATTTTTGCGACTTTTTATAACTTCTATGACCTAAAAACTTTGATGATTCGGCCCCTATGTTTATTTCAATGCATTCAATGACACAATACATTTTTATTTTTATGTCTATAGAGCTGTATGAGGACTTGCTTTTGATGGAAGGACTTATAGTTTCCAATGATGATATTTTTGAATAAGTACAGTTTGATTTTTTCATCACTTTTATTGCATTTTTTGGAGAGGTAGAATGAACAAGAAAGAGAAGTTTTGATATTGATTTTTTTTGTGCTTCAATTAGGGTCTTATTTTTCCAATAAATCTCAAAATGATTTCCTTATTCACTTCTGCCTCCAGCTCCAGTTCCTGCATCCTCCATACTCTGCTGCCAGGTCCCTCCTCTCAGCTGCTCGTTATGTTGTCAGTGGGACCCAATGCCCTCTTGTGACTCATCATCTATATGTACGAATAATGTCTACTGAGTAGCCCCTTAAAATTAATAATGCCCCCTGAGTGCCCTTATAATTAATAATGCCCCCTTAGTGTCTCCCTAAAAGGAATAATCTCCCCTGAATGTCACTTAAAATAAATAATGCCCTCTTAAAATGGATGATGCCCCTTGAGTGTACCGTTTAAATGGATGATTAAGACTTGAGACTAATGATGCCCCCTGATTGCCTTTCAAAACCCCTGAGTGCCCCCTTATAATTGATGATGTTCCCTTAAAATGGATAGCAACAGCCTGTGGCCTACAGGATGGAGAGTGGTGGAGTAGTGGGCCTATGGATCCCTGCTCTAACACAGATTTCAGCGATGTCTGGTTGAAGCCAATACAATTCACAGTGGCGCTTGCTCAGAGATTAAGGCATATGCTTACAAGTCACAAGTCAACTGCCCATGTGGCCCGGACTCAATATTTCACTCCTTTGCAGTGCACAAGTATGTTTCAATGAAGAATGAGAATTAAATTAAACCCAAACCAGGATCATATAGGGTCAATTCATTAGGACTGGTATAGTGCACACTTTAGCTATACCAGTCTTGCTGGAGTATAAGGTGTCAAATTCATTAAGAGGCATATGCCACTTAATGAATTCAGCACATTTTCTGAGTGGTGTGCACCTTCATGTGTGGTGACAGAAATGCAACTCCAGTCAGAGTTTGGGATAGCATTTCTGCCATACAAAACGTCAGCACTTTTGATTAATTGGACTGGTGGTTGCGGCCATACCCCCTCACTCATCATCAGGATGGTGAGCGGATTGAAAGCTATAACCTACGAGAAACAGTTAAAGGATTTGGGAATGTTTAGCTTGCAAAAAAGAAGACTGAGAAGAGACTTAATAGCTGTCTACAAATGCCTCAGGGGCTGTCACAGTGTAAAGGGATCATATTTATTCTCATTTGCACATGGAAACACAAGAAGCAATGGGATGAAACTGAAATGGAGAAGATACAGATTAGAAAAAACTTTTTGACAGTGAGGGTGATCAATGAGTGGAACAGGCGGCCACGAGAGTTGGTGAGTTCTCCTTCAATGGAAGTCTTCAAACAGAGGCTGGACAGGAATCTGTCTGAGATGGTTTAGTGAATCCTGCACGATGACCCTGGAGGTCCCTTCCAACTCTAACATTCTATGATTCTATGACTCCCTGGCTCCTTCCTACCTACAGATGATTCAAAGTGACGTGAAAATACCAAAAGTCACAAACTATTTGATGTGACTTTGATGAATTGCCCCATTATGTATTTAACAACCATAATAGTAAAACCACTAACAAGTGAAGTGATTAACAATAGTGTTGAGCCCCCCCCCGTAGTGTTCGAGTTCGGTTCGGTTCGTCGAACACCCGTATGTTCGCCGAACTGTTCGTCGAACTGTTCGTCGAACACCTTCGAACACCGTTAAAACCAATGGCAGACAAACAAAAACACATAGAAGCACATAGAAAACACCTTCAAAGGTGTCCAAAAGCTGACAAACTGCTCAGAAGACACACCTAACACATGGAAAAGTGACAAGTACATATAGTCATGTGAAAAGAAAAGAGGTGGAGGAGTAAAAGGAGGGGGAGACACATATATAGGCATGTCATGCCCTTCTAAAACCAAAAAAGTGCGAAGCCGACACGGCCAGTCCGTTCCTGCCCGTGTCACCTCCGTGTCGCCGGGTTTGTGCCAGAGCTGCGGTGGACCCTGACGGCCAGCCCCCCTCTCCCAATACTGTTACCTGTCCGCTGGTGGGTCGAGCGAGCCCCCCTGCGGTGGAGGCAGGTCTAAGCTTTTTAATTTAAATTGTCTCTCTAATTTGAATGAATACACTTTAAATCCTTTTACAAGGATCTATTGGAGGGCAAGTCTCATGCCAGCAGCCGCGTAATTCCAGCTCCAGTAGCGTCCACTAAAGCTGCTGCAGTTAAAAACCTTTTATAAGGATCGAGCTCGGCGGTCCACCGCAAGGCGTCCTACCGCCAGTCCCAGCCCCTATGCCTTGGGGTGCCTCCCCGATGCTCTTCACTGAGTGTCCCGGGGGCCCGAACCATTTCCTTTGAAAAAATTAAGTGCCCAAACTACAGGTGGTGTAGCTTGCTTAACAGCTGGGATAATCCGCTGACTAGCAGACACTGCTACTAGGCACAAAGTATTTCCTGGGCTAGATGCAGTTAAAAATTTGTAATTAGATACGCTCGTTGGATGCTGAGACAGCACTCCATAGAGTCTCCTGGCACGCCATATATTATTCCCTTAAAAAGCTTGGGGTAGGGGTCTAGGGGACCCTTTTATAGGCAAAATCACGGCCCTGTATCGCAAAACGTCACCTAGGCTGAAGATAAATGGAACATTTTCATCACCTTTCATAATCACCAATGGGACAAGGCAGGGATGTCCTCTGTCCCCTCTCTTATACATCCTAGTGACGGAGCACCTGCTCTCATCAATTCGCCATAACCCCAATATTAGGTGGATTGAGATGGGAGGCACCGAGTACAAGTGCTCTGCATTTGCTGATGATGTACTAGTATATATCACTCAATCACATATATCCATCCCTGCTATTATGGCTGAAATAGATCACTTTGTTACATGGTCAAAGTTTAAAATCAATGCAGAGAAGTCTGAGGCCCTCGATGTCTCCATCCCCAAATCCATACAGGATTCCATCAAGTCCAACTTTCCCTTTGCCTGGCCCTCACAGGGTATCAAACACTTAGGAATTCCTATTCATAGAGACCTCTCCCATCTATGTTATCTTAATTTTGGGCCCTTTATTGAACAACTCCATACAGAGCACAGTTGGAAAGTTAGAACTGTAAGATTCACTACGTGAACCACTGGTGTTTTGTGGAAAAGCACATGTACACTGTGTTCCAAATTATTATGCAAAAAGTGTTTAGGAGTGATAAGGGAAGAATTTTTATGTTTGTCAGTTAAACTCATTGATGATGATGTGTGTCAGGGCTCTTTATATCACTGTAAGCAATTGCAGACACCTGTGCTAATTCGTTTGGCAGGTGTGTCCAATGAAAGCAAGACTACTTAAGAAGGCTGTCCCACATTATTAAGCAGCCTACATTTTCTGCCAAAATGGGAAAGAAAAAGGATGTGTCGGCTGCTGAGAAGCAACAAATTGTGGAGTGTTTAGGTCAAGGCATGACTACAATCAACATTGCCAAGATACTTCATCCTGATCATCGCACAATCAAGAAGTATGTAGCTGATTCACAGTACACACGTGTGCGTGCTGATAAGGGAAAATTGAGGACTCTTTCCTACAGGCAATTACGTCAGGTTAAAAGAGCAGTGGCAAAAAAGCCTTGTCATAGCAGCAGACAAGTTTTTGAAGCTGCTGGTGCCTCCAACATCCCCCGAACAACAAGATGCAGAGTCCTTCAGAGGTTTGCAGCTGTGTGTAAGCCATTCTGTTGACCTCCTCTATCCACTGCACACAAGCAGAAATGGCTCCAGTGGGCCAAACAATACATGAAGACTGACTTCAAAACTGTTTTGTTCACCGATGAGTGCCGTGCAACGCTCAGTGGTCCAGATGGATGAAGTGGAGGATGGCTGGTTGATGGACACCCCCCGCAAACACGGCTACGGCGCCAACAAGGAGGAGGTGGAGTAATGTTTTGGGCTGGAATCATGGGGAGAGAGATTATCGGCCCCTTCAGGATCCCTGAGGGGGTAAAGATGAACTTCATAATGTATGTGGAGTTTCTCAAACAGCACTTCCTGCCATGGTTTCAGAAGAAGAACCATGTATTCCGCAGCAAGATCATTTTCATGCATGATAATGCACCATCTCATGCTGCACATAACACATCTGCATCTCTGGCTGATATGAGCATAAAAGGGGACAAACTTATGGTGTGGCCCCCATGCTCCCCTGACCTCATCCCCATTCAGAACCTCTGGAGCATCATCAAAAGGAGTGTCTATGATGGCGGGAGGCAGTTCACATCTAAGCAACAGCTCTGGGAGTGTATTCTGTCCTCATGCAAAACAATTGAAGCAGAAACCATCCAAAACATGACAAATTCAATAGACGAGAGAGTTGAGAAGCTCCTTTCGAACAAGGGGTCCTATGTGCAAATGTAACATCACCTAGAATAAAGTTTTGAGTAGAACACTGTTTGATTTCAGTTTCTAATAACCTGCTAATGCTTATAATTTAAAAAATGACCATTTTTTTGTTCTTAATTAAAATGAAAAGGTTGATCGAAGAGTGTGGGGGATCTAAGAGTGTGGCAACCCAGTAGTCAGGATTACTTCCAATTCTCACAATTCGAGGGTCATGTTGCAGGTAGTGCAGCAAGAAGGCACTCATGTGTCTTGCGCATCCAGGAGCACCAAGTCCCTGTTGTGTTGGTGGCGAGGTAACAATCATGCTTCTTTCCTCTGCCCTCTCCCCCCAACCTCGCACAACAGAAATGTGATCAAGGTCTCCCTCATATGATGAGTCTTCCATCAGTTCGTCCTCCACTTCTTCCTGGGCTCCTGCACCTTCCTCACTAGTTTGGCTGCTACCATGCGCCCTGGTAAAACCATTTCCCCCACACTCACATGCCTGCCGCCTTGGTGCTGCCGACCGTCTGGACCTTGCAGATGTTAGCCCTTCCGCATACAACTCCTCCTCCTCTACTTCCTCCACCTCCTCTTGTGCCACCACCTGACTCCGAATTCTGTTTAACATGTGCTCCAGCATGTAAATCACCGGAATAGTCATGCTGTTAATGGCATCGTCAGCACTAAACATCTTCGTCGCCATTTCAAAACTGTGCAGAAGGGTGCATAGTTCCCTGTCTGAGACCACTCCTCCAGCGTGATTTGCCCCACCTCTGGATCTCGTTGGCCCAGGCTATACGTCAGAGCATATTGCACCAGGGCTTGTCAGTGCTGCCACAGTCACTGCAACATGTGCAGAGTTGAATTCCACCGGGTAGGCACATCGCATTTTAGCTGGTGAAGTGGCAGGCCCAACGACTTCTGTAGAGATGTAAGTCGCTGAGCTGCGGGATGCGAACGGCGGAAGAGAGCACGCAGCGACCGTGCCCTCTGCAGAAGGCAATCTAGTCCGGGATAGTGGGCTAAAAATTGCTGGACAACCAGGTTCAACACGTGAGCCATACAAGGCACGTGTGTGATATTGCCTCGGCGAAGGGCCGCACCCAAGTTTGCAGCATTGTCGCACACGGCTTTCCCTGGTTTCAGATCCAGTGGAGACAACCATTCATAAAACTGGTTCTCCAGAGCTGACCACAACTCCTCAGCTGTGTGACTCACATTTCCCAGACATTTCAAAGTAAAAACCGCCTGATGACGTTGAGCCCTGCTGCCAGCATAGTAAGGAGGTGTGCAGGATCCCTTCTTCGCAGTTAGGAAGCTTGTGGCATGACCAGACAGGCTTTGGGTGCAGGTGGAGGACCGAGAGGAGGTTGAGGAGGCAGAAGCAGTGGAGGAACTTCGAGATAAAGAGGATTGACGCACAACTCGTCGGGACGGCAAGACTTGGACAGCAGCCCCTTGTCCTGCTGTCACCATAGTTACCCAGTGCCCAGTCAGCGACATGTAACGCCCCTGTCCAAGCCTACTCGTCCAAGTGTCTGTGGTGAAATGCACCCTGTCACACACAGAGTTTCTCAAAGAAGCAGTGATGTTGTGTGCGACATGCTGGTGGAGCGCAGGCACACCTTTCTTTGAGAAGTAGTGCCAACTGGGCATCTGGTACTGGGGCACTGCGACGGACATAAGGTCTCGAAAATCCTCTGTGTCCACCAGGCGGAAAGGCAGCATTTCTGTAGCCAAGAGCTTGCAGATGGTGAAATTCAACCTCTTAGCTTTCTCATGGCTAGGAGGAAATGGTCTTTTACTTGTCCACATCTGAGGGACCGAGGGCTGGCTCTTGTGCTTAGACGGGGTTGAGAAGGGTGTCCTCGGCCAACTGCCGGTCTGTGAGGAAGATGCAGGCGGACATGTTAGTTTGCCTTGATCTAAAGGTGGTACTATCGATGTCGGACAGCGCTGAACCCCTGCTGATATTTCCACCTCCAAAGAAAATGATGACCTGCCAATCACGCTGGCTGTTGTGGGTAAAGAGGTGGCAGGTCTGCGTCCCAAAACAGGTGTGACTGCTGTCCCCCCAGTCACAGAGGATGAAGAGGCCGCGGATGCACAAGATGTGGCAGACGGTGGTTGGCCCGGCCGGCTAGGCCGCATTGTAGCACAGTGAGCTTCCCACTGCAACTTATGCTTCATATCCATGTGCCGGTTCATGCATGAAGTACTCCAACTATGTATTTTTTGGCCTCTACTTAGCTTTTGCTGACAAATTTTACAGATAACGTGAGTTGGATCATCCTTATTGATCTGAAAAAATGCCCAGGCTATGCCAGGCTTAGCACCTATGCGACCTGAAGAGCCACCACGACTTGTGGTCAGAGGCAGAGTTGTGTTTGAGGATGCAGTTGTTGATGTGCTTCCAGTACTACATCTCTGTCCAGGAAGGCGCAACCTGATCTCATCGTCACTAGCATCCTCCTCCACCTCCTCTGCTGACCTCATCGACTGGCTGACTGTGGGTTGACAGTAAGTGGGATCTCCAACCTCGTCATCATCACCCTGTGTGTTATCACTCCCGTCGTCCTCAGAGCCAACCTCTTCCTGCCCTGACTAAAAACTAAAGTTGTCGCTTCAATCAGGTATTTGAGTCTCATCATCGTCTTCCTCATTGTCTTCACCAACAGGAGTTACAGTTTGAGAACGAGAGTCTACATTATGGTCAGAACCTTTTGCATCTGGTCCTGGATCCGACTCATAAAGATTCTGGGCATCAGTGCAGATCATTTCCTCGTCTGGATTCACAGAAGCTCTGGAGGCGACTTCTGATTCCCAGGCTATAGTATGAGTAAACAGCTCTGCAGACTCAACCATCTGTTCTACCCCATACTCAGACGGGCAGCTGGAGACTTGGGAGCTGTGAGGAAGCAAGTGCGATTGGGGTGACACCTCTGAGGACTGGAGAATTTGTGATGTTGAAGTTGAGGTGGAGGAGAGCCCACTTAAAGGAGCACTTGATATCCGTTGAAGCACCTGCTGTTTTTGTGCCTCATCTGGAATTTGTAGCGATTGGCGTGGCCGTAAGAAAGGGATCTTATCACATTGTCCGCTAAAAGAAATAGACATCTTAGTTTGGCTGGAAGATGGTCTTTCTTCTGCAGATGTTACTGTTGCTTTAATACCTATCCCACGGACAGAACCTTTTTTTCCCTTTCCAACACGCCTATTCCCCTTTCCTCCAGTAGCAGGCCTTTTTCCACATATTTTGGTGGTTAACTAATTCACAACTCTGGAGTTGTTTGCACAAAAAACAATGGATGGGAACCGAGCAGAGCTGAGTAGCCAAACTGTGGTATTAGCTCAAAAGTATTGGCTGGGTTAGATGCAGATAAAAATTATATTGAATTTGCAACCTGATTGACGTTAGTATAGATGGACTAATAGAACAAGTCCCACACACTGCTACAAGCCGAAATATTTTTTCAGAGGTAGATGTAGAAAAAAATTAGATTGAATTTGCAACCTGGTGGAGGTTAGTATAGATGGACTAATAGAACAAGTCCCACACACTGCTACAAGCCGAAATATTTTTTCAGAGCTAGATGCAGAAAAAAATTAGATTGAATTTGCAACCTGGTGGAGGTTAGTATAGATGTACTAATAGAACAATTCCCACACACTGCTACAAGCCGAAGCCCAAATATTTTTTCAGAGCTAGATGCAGATATAAATTATTTTGAATTTTCAACCTGCTGGAGGTTAGTATAGATGCACTAATAGAACAAGTCCCACACACTGCTAAAAGCCGAAATATTTTTTCAGAGCTAGATGCAGTAAAAAATTATATTGAATTTGCAACCTTGTGGAGGTTAGTATAGATGGACTAATAGAACAAGTCCCACACACTGCTAAAAGAGGAAATAGTTTTTCAGAGCTAGATGCAGAAAAAAATTATATTGAATTTGCAACCTGATTGAGGTTAGTATAGATGGACCAATAGAACAAGTCCCACACACTGCTAGTAGACTAAATAGTTTTTCAGAGCTAGTTGCAGAAAAAAATTATATTGAAATTGCAACCTGCTGGAGGTTAGTATAGATGGACTAATAGAACAAGTCCCACACACTGCTAGAAGCCGAAAAATTTTTCAGAGCTAGATGCAGAAAAAAATTATATAGAATTTGCAACCTGATGGAGGTTAGTATAGATGGACTAATAGAACAAGTACCACACACTGCTAGAAACCGAAATATTTTTTCAGAGCTAGATGCAGAAAAAAATTATATCGAATTTGCAACCTGATGGAGGTTAGTATAGATGGACTAATAGAACAAGTCCCACACACTGCTACAAGCCGAAATAGTTTTTCAGAGCTAGATGCAGAAAAAAAGTATATTGAATTTGCAACCTGGTGGAGGTTAGTATAGATGGATTAATAGAACAAGTCCCACACACTGCTACAAGCCGAAATATTTTTTCAGAGCTAGATGCAGAAAAAAATTAGATTGAATTTGCAACCTGCTGGAGGTTAGTATAGATGGACTAATAGAACAATTTCCACACACTGCTTCAAGCCGAAGCCCAAATATTTTTTCAGAGATAGAGGCAGATAAAAAATTATTTTGATTTTTCAACCTGTTGGAGGTTAGTATAGATGCACTAATAGAACAAGTCCCACACACTGCTAGAAGCCAAAATAATTTTTCAGAGCTAGATACAGAAAAAAATTATATTGAATTTGCAACCTGATGGAGGTTAGTATAGATGGACTAACAGAACAAGTCCCACACACTGCTAGAAGCCAAAATAGTTTTTCAGAGCTAGATGCAGAAAAAATTATATTGAATTTGCAACCTGATGGAGGTTAGTAAAGATGGACTAAAAGAACAAGTCCTACACACTGCTACAAGCCGAAATATTTTTTCAGAGCTAGATGCAGAAAAAAATTAGATTGAATTCGCAACCTGGTGGAGGTTAGTATAGATGTACTAATAGAACAAGTCCCACACACTGCTACAAGCCAAAATATTTTTTCAGATCTAGATGCAGAAAAAAATTAGATTGAATTTGCAACCTGGTGGAGGTTAGTATAGATGGACTAATAGAACAAGTCCCACACACTGCTACAAGCCGAAGCCCAAATATTTTTTCAGAGCTAGATGCAGATAAAAATTATTTTGAATTTGCAACCTGCTGGAGGTTAGTATAGATGGACTAATAGAACAAGTCCCACACACTGTTAAAAGCCGAAATATTTTTTCAGAGCTAGATGCAGAAAAAAATTGTATTGAATTTGCAACCTGATCTAGGTTAGTGTAGATGGACCAATAGAACAAGTCCCACACACTGCTAGAAGCCGAAATAGTTTTTCAGAGCTAGATGCAGAAAAAAATAATATTGAATTTGCAACCTGCTGGAGGTTAGTATAGATGGACTAATAGAACAAGTACCACACACTGCTAGAAGCTGAAATATTTTTTCAGAGCTACATACAGAAAAAAATTATATTGAATTTGCAACCTGATGGAAGTTAGTATAGATGGACTAATAGAACAAGTCCCACACACAGCTAGAAGCCGAAATAGTTTTTAAGAGCTAGATGCAGAAAAAAATTAGATTGAATTTGCACCCTGCTGGAGGTTAGTACAGATGGACTAATAGAACAAGTCCCACACACTGCTACAAGCCGAAATATTTTTTCAGAGCTAGATGCAGAAAAAAATTAGATTGAATTTGCAACCTGCTGGAGGTTAGTATAGATGGACTAATAGAACAATTTCCACACACTGCTTCAAGCCGAAGCCCAAATATTTTTTCAGAGATAGAGGCAGATAAAAAATTATTTTGATTTTTCAACCTGTTGGAGGTTAGTATAGATGCACTAATAGAACAAGTCCCACACACTGCTAGAAGCCAAAATAATTTTTCAGAGCTAGATACAGAAAAAAATTATATTGAATTTGCAACCTGATGGAGGTTAGTATAGATGGACTAACAGAACAAGTCCCACACACTGCTAGAAGCCAAAATAGTTTTTCAGAGCTAGATGCAGAAAAAATTATAATGAATTTGCAACCTGATGGAGGTTAGTAAAGATGGACTAAAAGAACAAGTCCTACACACTGCTACAAGCCGAAATATTTTTTCAGAGCTAGATGCAGAAAAAAATTAGATTGAATTCGCAACCTGGTGGAGGTTAGTATAGATGTACTAATAGAACAAGTCCCACACACTGCTACAAGCCAAAATATTTTTTCAGATCTAGATGCAGAAAAAAATTAGATTGAATTTGCAACCTGGTGGAGGTTAGTATAGATGGACTAATAGAACAAGTCCCACACACTGCTACAAGCCGAAGCCCAAATATTTTTTCAGAGCTAGATGCAGATAAAAATTATTTTGAATTTGCAACCTGCTGGAGGTTAGTATAGATGGACTAATAGAACAAGTCCCACACACTGTTAAAAGCCGAAATATTTTTTCAGAGCTAGATGCAGAAAAAAATTGTATTGAATTTGCAACCTGATCTAGGTTAGTGTAGATGGACCAATAGAACAAGTCCCACACACTGCTAGAAGCCGAAATAGTTTTTCAGAGCTAGATGCAGAAAAAAATAATATTGAATTTGCAACCTGCTGGAGGTTAGTATAGATGGACTAATAGAACAAGTACCACACACTGCTAGAAGCTGAAATATTTTTTCAGAGCTACATACAGAAAAAAATTATATTGAATTTGCAACCTGATGGAGGTTTGTATAGATTGACTAATAGAACAATTCCCACACACTGCTACAAGCTGAAATATTTTTTCAGAGCTAGATGCAGAAAAAAATTAGATTGAATTTGCAACCTGGTGGAGGTTAGTATAGATGGACTAATAGAACAAGTCCCACACACTGCTACAAGCCGAAATTTTTTTTCAGAGCTAGATGCAGAAAAATATTAGATTGAATTTGCAACCTGCTGGAGGTTAGTATAGATGGACTAATAGAACAAGTTCCACACACTGCTTCAAGCCGAAGCCCAAATATTATTTCAGAGATAGAGGCAGATAAAAAATTATTTTGAATTTTCAACCTGTTGGAGGTTAGTATAGATGCACTAATAGAATAAGTCCCACACACTGCTAGAAGCCGAAATAATTTTTCAGAGCTGGATGCAGAAAAACATTATATTGAATTTGCAACCTGATGGAGGTTAGTATAGATGGACTAACAGAACAATTCACACACACTGCTTGAAGCCAAAATAGTTTTTCAGAGCTAGATGCCGAAAAAAATTATATTGAATTTGCAACCTGATGGAAGTTAGTATAGATGGACTAATAGAACAAGTCCCACACACAGCTAGAAGCCGAAATAGTTTTTCAGAGCTAGATGCAGAAAAAAATTAGATTGAATTTGCACCCTGCTGGAGGTTAGTACAGATGGACTAATAGAACAAGTCCCACACACTGCTAGAAGCCGAAATATTTTTTCAGAGCTAGATGCAGAAAAAAAGTATATTGAATTTGCAACCTGATGGAGGTTAGTATAGATGGACTAATAGAACAAGTCCCACACACTGCTAGAAGCCAAAATATTTTTTCAGAGCTAGATGCAGGAAAAAATTATATTGACTTTGCAACCTGATGGAGGTTAGTATAGATGGACTAATAGAACAAGTCCCACACACTGCTAGAAGCCGAAATATTTTTTCAGAGCTAGATGCAGAAAAAAATTAGATTGAATTTGCAAGCTGGTGGAGGTTAGTATAGATGGACTAATAGAACAAGTTGCAGACAATGCTACAAGCCGAAGCCCAAATATTTTTTCAGAGCTAGGTGCAGATAAAAATTATATTGAATTTGCAACCTGATGGAGGTTAGTATAGATGGACTACTAGAACAAGTCCCACACACTGCTAGAAGCCAAAATATTTTTTCTGAGCTAGATGCAGTAAAAAATTATTTTGAATTTGCAACCTTGTGGAGGTTAGTATAGATGGACTAATAGAGCAAGTCCCACACACTGCTAGAAGCCAAAATATTTTTTCAGAGCTAGATGCAGAAAAAAATTATATTGAATTTGCAACCTGATGGAGGTTAGTATAGATGGACTAATAGAACAGGTCCCACACACTGCTAGAATCCGAAAGAGTTTTTCAGAGCTAGATGCAGAAAAAAATTATATTGAATTTGCAACCTGATGGAGGTTAGTATAGATGGACTAATAGAACAAGTCCCGCACACTGCTACAAGCCTTAATATTTTTTCAGAGCTAGATGCAGAAAAAAATTAGATTGAATTTGCAACCTGATGGAGGTTAGTATAGATGGACTAATAGAACAAGTCCCGCACACTGCTACAAGCCGAAATATTTTTTCAGAGCTAGATGCAGAAAAAAATTAGATTGAATTTGCAACCTGGTGGAGGTTAGTATAGATGGACTAATAGAACAAGTCCCACCCACTGCTACAAGCCGAAAAAGTTTTTCAGAGCTAGATGCAGAAAAAAATTATATTGAATTTGCAACCTGATGGAGGTTAGTATAGATGGACTAATAGAACAAGTCCCACGCACTGCTACAAGCCGAAATAGATTTTCAGAGCTAGATGCAGAAAAAAATTAGATTGAATTTGCAACCTGGTGGAGCTTAGTATAGATGGACTAATAGAACAAGTCCCACACACTGCTACAAGCCAAAATATTTTTTCAGAGCTAGATGCAGAAAAAAATTTGATTTAATTTGCAACCTGTTGGAGGTTAGTATAGATGAAGAAATAGAACAATTCCCACACACTGCTACAAGCCGAAATATTTTTTCAGAGCTAGATGCAGAAAAAAATTAGATTGAATTTGCAAACTGATGGAGGTTAATATAGATGGACTAATAGAACAAGTCCCACACACTGCTACAAGCCGAAGCCCAAATATTTTTTCAGAGCTAGATGCAGATTAAAATTATTTTGAATTTGCAACCTGCTGGAGGTTAGTATAGATGGACTAATAGAACAAGTCCCATACACTGCTAGAAGCCGAAATAGTTTTTCAGAGCTAGATGCAGAAAAAAATTAGATTGAATTTGCAACCTGATGGAGGTTAGTATAGTTGGACTAATAGAACAAGTCCCACACACTGCTAGAAGCCGAAATAGTTTTTCAGAGCTAGATGCAGAAAAAAATTATATGGAATTTGCAACGTGATGGAGGTTAGATTAGATGGATTAATAGAAAAAGTCCCACACACTGCTAGAAGCCAAAATATTTTTTCAGAGCTAGATGCAGATAAAAATTATTTTGAATTTGCAACCTGCTGGAGGTTAGTATAGATGGACTAATAGAACAAGTCCCATACACTGCTAGAAGCCGAAATAGTTTTTCAGAGCTAGATGCAGAAAAAAATTAGATTGAATTTGCAACCTGATGGAGGTTAGTATAGATGGACTAATAGAACAAGTCCCACACATTGTTAGAAGCCGAAATAGTTTTTCAGAGCTAGATGCAGAATTTTTTTTTATTGAATTTGCAACCTGATGAAGGTTAGTATAGATGGACTAATAGAAGAAGCCCACACAGAGCTACAAGCCAAAATAGTTTTTCAGAGCTAGATGCAGAAAAAAATTATATTGAATTTGCAACCTGATGGAGGTTTGTATAGATGGACTAATAGAACAAGTCCCACACACTGCTACAAGTCGAAATATTTTTTCAGAGCTAGATGCAGAAAAAAATTAGATTGAATTTTCAACCTGATGAAGGTTAGTATAGATGAAGAAATAGAACAATTCCCACACACTGCTGCAAGCCAAAATATTTTTTCAGAGCTAGATGAAGAAAAAAATTATATTGAATTTGCAACCTGATGGAGGTTAGTATAGATGGACTAATAGAACAAGTCCCACACACTGCTAGAAGCCGAAATAGTTTTTCAGAGCTAGATGCAGAAAAAAATTATATTGATTTTGCAACCTGATGGAGGTTATTATAGATGGACTAATAGAACAAGTCCCAAATACTGCTAGAAGCCGAAATATTTTTTCAGAGCTAGATGCAGAAAAAAATTATATTGAATTTGCAACCTGATGGAGGTTAGTATAGATGGACTAATAGAACAAGTCCCACACTTTGCTAGAAGCCGAAATATTTTTTCAGAGCTAGATGCAGAAAAAAATTAGATTGAATTTGCAACCTTGTGGAGGTTAGTATAGATGGACTAATAGAACAAGTCCCACACACTGCTGCAAGCTGAAATATTTTTTCAGAGCTAGATGCAGAAAAAAATTAGATTGAATTTGCAACCTGATGGAGGTTAGTATAGATGAAGAAATAGAACAATTCCCACACACTGCTACAAGCCAAAATATTTTTTCAGAGCTAGATGCAGAAAAAAATTAGATTGAAATTGCAACCTGGTGGAAGTTAGTATAGATGGACTAATAGAACAAGTCCCACACACTGCTGCAAGCTGAAATATTTTTTCAGAGCTAGATGCAGAAAAAAATTAGATTGAATTTGCAACCTGCTGGAAGTTAGTATAGATGAACTAGTAGAACAAGTCCCACACACTGCTAGAAGCCGAAATATTTTTTCAGAGCTAGATGCAGAAAATAATTATATTGAATTTGCAACCTGATGGAGGTTAGTATAGATGGACTAATAGAACAAGTCGCACACAATGCTACAAGCCGAAGTCCAAATATTTTTTCAGAGCTAGGTGCAGATAAAAATTATATTGAATTTGCAACCTGATGGAGGTTAGTATAGATGGACTACTAGAACAAGTTCCACACACTGCTAGAAGCCGAAATATTTTTTCAGAGCTAGATGCAGTAAAAAATTATTTTGAATTTGCAACCTGATGGAGGTTAGTATAGATGGACTAATAGAACAAGTCCCACACACTGCTAGAAGCCGAAATAGTTTTTCAGAGCTAGATGCAGAAATTTTTTTTATTGAATTTGCAACCTGATGGACGTTAGTATAGATGGACTAATAGAACAAGTCCCACACACTGCTACAAGCCGAAATAGTTTTTCAGAGCTAGATGCAGAAAAAAATTATATTGGATTTGCAACCTGATGGAGGTTAGTGTAGATGGACTAATAGAACAAGTCCTGCACACTGCTACAAGCATTAATATTTTTTCAGAGCTAGATGCAGAAAAAAATTAGATTGAATTTGCAACCTGGTGAAGGTTAGTATAGATGGACTAATAGAACAAGTCCCACACACTGCTACAAGCCGTAAAAGTTTTTCAGAGCTAGATGCAGAAAAAAATTATATTGAATTTGCAACCTGCTGGAGGTTAGTATAGATGGACTAATAGATCAAGTCCCACACACTGCTTCAAGCCGAAATAGATTTTCAGAGCTAGATGCAGAAAAAAATTATATTGAATTTGCAACCTGATGGAGGTTTGTATAGATGGACTAATAGAACAAGTCCCACATACTGCTACAGGCCAAAATATTTTTTCAGAGCTAGATGCAGAAAAAAATTAGATTGAATTTGCAACCTGGTGGAGGTTAGTATAGATGGACTAATAGAACAAGTCCCACACACTGCTACAAGCTGAAATATTTTTTCAGAGCTAGATGCAGAAAAACATTTGATTGAATTTGCAACCTGTTGGAGGTTAGTATAGATGAAGAAATAGAGCAATTCCCACACACTGCTACAAGCCGAAATATATTTTCAGAGCTAGATGCAGAAAAAAATTAGATTGAATTTGCAACCTGATGGAGGTTAGTATAGATGGACTAATAGAACAAGTCCCACACACTGCTACAAGCCGAAGCCCAAATATTTTTTCAGAGCTAGATGCAGATAAAAATTATTTTGAATTTGCAACCTGCTGGAGGTTAGTATAGATGGACTAATAGAACAAGTCCCATACACTGCTAGAAGCCGAAATAGTTTTTCAGAGCTAGATGCAGAAAAAAATTATATTGAATTTGCAACCTGATGGAGGTTAGTATAGATGGACTAATAGAACAAGTCCCACACACTGCTAGAAGCCGAAATAGTTTTTCAGAGCTAGATGCAGAAAAAAATTATATTGAATTTGCAACCTGATGGAGGTTAGAATAGATGGAGTAATAGAAAAAGTCCCACACACTGCTAGAAGCCAAAATATTTTTTCAGTGCTAGATGCAGAAAAAAATTATATTGAATTTCCAACCTGCTGGAGGTTAGTATAGATGGACTAATAGAACATGTCCCACACACTGCTAGATGCCGAAATATTTTTTCAGAGCTAGATGCAGAAAAAAATTAGATTGAATTTGCAACCAGATGGAGGTTAGTATAGATGGACTAATAGAACAAGTCCCACACACTGCTAGAAGCCGAAATAGTTTTTCAGAGCTAGATGCAGAAAAAAATTATATTGAATTTGCAACCTGATGGAGGTTAGTATAGTTGGGCTAATAGAACAAGTCCCACATACTGCTAGAAGCCAAAATATTTTTTCAGAGCTGGATGCAGAAAAAAATTATATTGAATTTGCAACCTGGTGGAGGTTAGTATAGATGGATTAATAGAATAAGTCCCACACACTGCTACAAGCCGAAATATTTTTTCAGAGCTAGATGCAGAAAAAAATTAGATTGAATTTGCAACCTGCTGGAGGTTAGTATAGATGGACTAACAGAACAATTTCCACACACTGCTTCAAGCCGAAGCCCAAATATTTTTTCAGAGATAGAGGCAGATAAAAAATTATTTTGATTTTTCAACCTGTTGGAAGTTAGTATAGATGCACTAATAGAACAAGTCCCACACACTGCTAGAAGCCAAAATAATTTTTCAGAGCTAGATACAGAAAAAAATTATATTGAATTTGCAACCTGATGGAGGTTAGTATAGATGGACTAACAGAACAAGTCCCACACACTGCTAGAAGCCGAAATAGTTTTTCAGAGCTAGATGCAGAAAAAAATTATATTGAATTTGCAACCTGATGGAGGTTAGTAAAGATGGACTAATAGAACAAGTCCTACACACTGCTACAAGCCGAAATATTTTTTCAGAGCTAGATGCAGAAAAAAATTAGATTGAATTCGCAACCTAGTGGAGGTTAGTATAGATGGACTAATAGAACAAGTCCCACACACTGCTACAAGCCAAAATATTTTTTCAGATCTAGATGCAGAAAAAAATTAGATTGAATTTGCAACCTGGTGGAGGTTAGTATAGATGGACTAATAGAGCAAGTCCCACACACTGCTACAAGCCGAAGCCCAAATATTTTTTCAGAGCTAGATGCAGATAAAAATTATTTTGAATTTGCAACCTGCTGGAGGTTAGTATAGATGGACTAATAGAACAAGTCCCACACACTGCTAAAAGCCGAAATATTTTTTCAGAGCTAGATGCAGAAAAAAATTATATTGAATTTGCAACCTGATGGAGGTTAGTGTAGATGGACCAATAGAACAAGTCCCACACACTGCTAGAAGCCGAAATAGTTTTCAGAGCTAGATGCAGAAAAAATTTAGATTGAATTTGCAACCTGGTGGAGGTTAGTATAGATGGACTAATAGAACAAGTCCCACACACTGCTACAAGCCGAAATTTTTTTTCAGAGCTAGATGCAGAAAAAAATTAGATTGAATTTGCAACCTACTGGAGGTTAGTATAGATGGACTAATAGAACAAGTTCCACACACTGCTCCAAGCCGAAGCCCAAATATTATTTCAGAGATAGAGGCAGATAAAAAATTATTTTGAATTTTAAACCTGTTGGAGTTTAGTATAGATGCACTAATAGAACAAGTCCCACACACTGCTAGAAGCCGAAATAATTTTTCAGAGCTGGATGCAGAAAAAAATTATATTGAATTTGCAACCTGATGGAGGTTAGTATAGATGGACTAATAGAACAAGTCGCACACACTGCTTGAAGCCAAAATAGTTTTTCACAGCTAGATGCCGAAAAAAATTATATTGAATTTGCAACCTGATGGAGGTTAGTATAGATGGACTAATAGAACAAGTCCCACACACTGCTAGAAGCTGAAATAGTTTTTCAGAGCTGGATGCAGAAAAAAATTAGATTGAATTTGCACCCTGCTGGAGGTTAGTACAGATGGACTAATAGAACAAGTCCCACACATTGCTAGAAGCCGAAATATTTTTTCAGAGCTAGATGCAGAAAAAAAGTATATTGAATTTGCAACCTGATGGAGGTTAGTATAGATGGACTAATAGATCAAGTCCCACACACTGCTAGAAGCCAAAATAGTTTTTCAGAGCTAGATGCAGGAAAAAATTATATTGACTTTGCAACCTGATGGAGGTTAGTATAGATGGACTAGTAGAACAAGTCCCACACACTGCTAGAAACCGAAATATTTTTTCAGAGCTAGATGCAGAAAAAAATTAGATTGAATTTGCAAGCTGGTGGAGGTTAGTATAGATGGACTAATAGAACAAGTTGCACACAATGCTACAAGCCGAAGCCCAAATATTTTTTCAGAGCTAGGTGCAGATAAAAATTATATTGAATTTGCAACCTGATGGAGGTTAGTATAGATGGACTACTAGAACAAGTCCCACACACTGCTAGAAGCCAAAATATTTTTTGTGAGCTAGATGCAGTAAAAAATTATTTTGAATTTGCAACCTTGTGGAGGTTAGTATAGATGGACTAATAGAGCAAGTCCCACACACTGCTAGAAGCCGAAATATTTTTTCAGAGCTAGATGCAGAAAAAAATTATATTGAATTTGCAACCTGATGGAGGTTAGTATAGATGGACTAATAGAACAAGTCCCGCACACTGCTACAAGCCTTAATATTTTTTCAGAGCTAGATGCAGAAAAAAATTAGATTGAATTTGCAACCTGGTGGAGGTTAGTATAGATGGACTAATAGAACAAGTCCCACACACTGCTACAAGCCGAAAAAGTTTTTCAGAGCTAGATGCAGAAAAAAATTATATTGAATTTGCAACCTGATGGAGGTTAGTATAGATGGACTAATAGAACAAGTCCCACGCACTGCTAGAAGCCAAAATAGATTTTCAGAGCTAGATGCAGAAAAAAATTAGAATGAATTTGCAACCTGGTGGAGGTTAGTATAGATGGACTAATAGAACAAGTCCCACACACTGCTACAAGCCGAAATATTTTTTCAGAGCTAGATGCAGAAAAAAATTTGATTTAATTTGCAACCTGTTGGAGGTTAGTATAGATGAAGAAATAGAACAATTCCCACACACTGCTACAAGCCGAAATATTTTTTCAGAGCTATATGCAGAAAAAAATTAGATTGAATTTGCAACCTGATGGAGGTTAATATAGATGGACTAATAGAACAAGTCCCACACACTGCTACAAGCCAAAGCCCAAATATTTTTTCAGAGCTAGATGCAGATAAAAATTATTTTGAATTTGCAACCTGCTGGAGGTTAGTATAGTTGGACTAATAGAACAAGCCCCATACACTGCTAGAAGCCGAAATAGTTTTTCAGAGCTAGATGCAGAAAAAAATTAGATTGAATTTGCAACCTGATGGAGGTTAGTATAGATGGACTAATAGAACAAGTCTCACACACTGCTAGAAGCCGAAATAGTTTTTCAGAGCTAGATGCAGAATAAAATTATATTGAATTTGCAACCTGATGGAGGTTAGATTAGATGGATTAATAGAAAAAGTCCCACACACTGCTAGAAGCCAAAATATTTTTTCAGAGCTAGATGCAGAAAAAAATTATATTGAATTTGCAACCTGATGGAGGTTAGTATAGATGGACTAATAGAACAAGTCCCACACACTGTTAGAAGCCAAAATAGTTTTTCAGAGCTAGATGCAGAATTTTTTTTTATTGAATTTGCAACCTGATGGAGGTTAGTATAGATGGACTAATAGAACAAGTCCCACATACTGCTAGAAGCCGAAATATTTTTGCAGAGCTGGATGCAGAAAAAAATTATATTGAATTTGCAACCTGATGGCGGATAGTATAGATGGACTAATAGAACAAGCCCACACACAGCTACAAGCCGAAATAGTTTTTCAGAGCTAGATGCAGAAAAAAATTATATTGAATTTGCAACCTGATGGAGGTTAGTATAGATGGACTAATAGAACAAGTCCCAAATACTGCTAGAAGCCGAAATATTTTTTCAGAGCTAGATGAAGAAAAAAATTATATTGAATTTGCAACCTGATGGAGGTTAGTATAGATCGACTAATAGAACAAGTCCCACACTTTGCTAGAAGCCGAAATATTTTTTCAGAGCTAGATGCAGAAAAAAATTAGATTGAATTTGCAACCTGGTGGAGGTTAGTATAGATGGACTAATAGAACAATTCCCACACACTGCTACAAGCCAAAATACTTTTTCAGAGCTAGATGCAGAAAAAAATTAGATTGAATTTGCAACCTGGTGGAAGTTAGTATAGATGGACTAATAGAACAAGTCCCACACACTGCTGCAAGCTGAAATATTTTTTCAGAGCTAGATGCAGAAAAAAATTAGATTGAATTTGCAACCTGCTGGAGGTTAGTATAGATGGACTAATAGAACAAGTCCCACACACTGCTAGCAGCCAAAATAGTTTTTCAGAGCTAGCTGCAGGAAAAAATTATATTGACATTGCAACCTGATGGAGGTTAGTATAGATGGAGTAATAGAACAAGTCCCACACACTGCTAGAAGCCGAAATATTTTTTCAGAGCTAGATGCAGAAAAAAATTAGATTGAATTTGCAACCTGGTGGAGGTTAGTATAGATGGACTAATAGAACAAGTCGCACACAATTCTACAAGCCGAAGCCCAAATATTTTTTCAGAGTTAGGTGCAGATAAAAATTATATTGAATTTGCAGCCTGATGGAGGTTAGTATAGATGGACTATTAGAACAAGTCCCACACACTGCTAGAAGCCGAAATATTTTTTCAGAGCTAGATGCAGTAAAAAATTATTTTGAATTTGCAACCTTGTGGAGGTTAGTATAGATGGACTAATAGAACAAGTCCCACACACTGCTAGAAGCCGAAATAGTTTTTCAGAGCTAGATGCAGAAAAAAATTATATTGAGTTTGCAACCTGATGGAGGTTAGTATAGATGGACTAATAGAACAAGTCCCACACACTGCTAGAATCCGAAATAGTTTTTCAGAGCTAGATGGAGAAAAAAATTATATTGAATTTGCAACCTGATGGAGGTTAGTATAGATGGACTAATAGAACAAGTCTCACACTTTGCTAGAAGCCGAAATATTTTTTCAGAGCTAGATGCAGAAAAAAATTAGATTGAATTTGCAGCCTGGTGGAGGTTAGTATAGATGGACTAATAGAACAAGTCCCACACACTGCTAGAAGCTGAAATAGTTTTTCAGAGCTAGATGCAGAATTTTTTTTTATTGAATTTGCAACCTGATGGAGGTTAGTATAGATGGACTAATAGAACAAGTCCCACATACTTCTAGAAGCCGAAATAGTTTTTCAGAGCTAGATGCAGAAAAAAATTATATTGAATTTGCAACCTGATGGAGGTTAGTATAGATAGACTAATAAAACAAGTCCCACACACTGCTAGAATCCGAAATAGTTTTTCAGAGCTAGATGCAGAAAAAAATTATATTGAATTTGCAACCTGATGGAGGTTAGTATAGATGGACTAATAGAACAAGTCCCGCACACTGCTACAAGCCTTAATATTTTTTCAGAGCTAGATGCAGAAAAAAATTAGATTGAATTTGTAACCTGGTGGAGGTTAGTATAGATGGACTAATAGAACAAGGCCCACACACTGCTACAAGCCGAAAAAGTTTTTCAGAGCTATATGCAGAAAAAAATTATATTGAATTTGCAACCTGATGGAGCTTAGTATAGATGGACTAATAGAACAAGTCCCACACACTGCTACAAGCCGAAGCCAAAATATTTTTTCAGAGCTAGATGCAGAAAAAAATTATATTGAATTTGCAACCTGATGGAGGTTAGTATAGATAGACTAATAGAACAAGTCCCACACACTGTTACAAGCCGAAGCCCAAATATTTTTTCAGAGCTAGATGCAGATAAAAATTATTTTGAATTTGCAACCTGCTGGAGGTTAGTATAGATGGACTAATAGAACAAGTCCCATACACTGCTACAAGCCGAAATAGTTTTTCAGAGCTAGATGCAGGAAAAAATTATATTGAATTTGCAACCTGATGGAGGTTAGTATAGATGGACTAATTGAACAAGTCCCACACACTGCTAGAAGCCGAAATATTTTTTCAGAGCTAGATGCAGAAAAAAATTATATTGAATTTGCAACCTGATGGAGGTTAGTATAGATGGACTAATAGAACAAGTCCCACACACTGCTAGAAGCCGAAATAGTTTTCAGAGCTAGATGCAGAAAAAAATTAGATTGAATTTGCAACCTGATGGAGGTTAGTATAGATGGACTAATAGAACAAGTCCCACATACTGCTAGAAGCCGAAATATTTTTTCAGAGCTGGATGCAGAAAAAAATTATTTTGAATTTGCAACCTGATGGAGGTTAGTATAGATGGACTAATAGAACAAGCCCCACACACAGCTACAAGCCAAAATAATTTTTCAGAGCTAGATGCAGAAAAAAATTATATTGAATTTGCAACCTGATGGAGGTTTGTATAGATGGACTAATAGACTAATAGAACAAGTCCCACACACTGCTACAAGCCGAAATATTTTTCAGAGCTAGATGCAGAAAAAAGTTAGATTGAATTTGCAACCTGATGGAGGTTAGTATAGATGAAGAAATAGAACAATTCCCACACACTGCTACAAGCCAAAATATTTTTTCAGAGCTAGATGCAGAAAAAAATTATATTGAATTTGCAACCTGATGGAGGTTAGTATAGATGGACTAATAGAACAAGTCCCACACACTGCTAGAAGCCGAAATAGTTTTTCAGAGCTAGATGCAGAAAAGAATTATATTGAATTTGCAACCTGATTGAGGTTAGTATAGATGGACTAATAGAACAAGTCCCAAATACTGCTAGAAGCCGAAATATTTTTTCAGAGCTAGATGTAGAAAAAAATTATATTGAATTTGCAACCTGATGGAGGTTAGTATAGATGGACTAATAGAACACGTCTCACACTTTGCTAGAAGCCAAAATATTTTTTCAGAGCTAGATGCAGAAAAAAATTAGATTGAATTTGCAACCTGGTGGAGGTTAGTATAGATGGACTAATAGAACAAGTCCCACACACTGCTAGAAGCCAAAATAGTTTTTCAGAACTAGATGCAGAAAAAAATTAGATTGAATTTGCAACCTGATGGAGGTTAGTATAGATGGACTAATAGAACAAGTCCCACACACTGCTGCAAGCCGAAATATTTTTTGAGAGCTAGATGCAGAAAAAAATTAGATTGAATTTGCAACCTGATGGAGGTTAATATAGATGGACTAATAGAACAAGTCCCACACACTGCTACAAGCCAAAGCCCCAATATTTTTCAGATCTAGAGGCAGATAAAAATTATTTTGAATTTGCAACCTGCTGGAGGTTAGTATAGATGGACTAATAGAACAAGTCCCAAACACTGCTAGAAGCCGAAATAGTTTTTCAGAGCTAGATGCAGAAAAAAATTAGATTGAATTTGCAACCTGATGAAGGTTAGTATAGATGGACTAATAGAACAAGTCCCACACACTGCTAGAAGCCGAAATAGTTTTTCAGAGCTAGATGCAGAAAAAAATTATATTGAATTTGCAACCTGATGGAGGTTAGATTAGATGGATTAATAGAAAAAGTCCCACACACTGCTAGAAGCCAAAATATTTTTTCAGAGCTAGATGCAGAAAAAAATTATATTGAATTTGCAACCTGATGGAGGTTAGTATAGATGGACTAATAGAACAAGTCCCACACAATGTTAGAAGCCGAAATAGTTTTTCAGAGCTAGATGCAGAAATTTTTTTTATTGAATTTGCAACCTGATGGAGGTTAGTATAGATGGACTAATAGAACAAGTCCCACATACTGCTAGAAGCCGAAATATTTTTTCAGAGCTGGATGCAGAAAAAAATTATATTGAATTTGCAACCTGATGGAGGTTAGTATAGATGGACTAATAGAACAAGCCCACTCACAGCTACAAGCCAAAATTGTTTATCAGAGCTAGATGCAGAAAAAAATTATATTGAATTTGCAACCTGATGGAGGTTTGTATAGATGGACTAATAGAACAAGTCCCACACACTGCTAGAAGTCGAAATATTTTTTCAGAGCTAGATGCAGAAAAAAATTAGATTGAATTTGCAACCTGATGAAGGTTAGTATAGATGAAGAAATAGAACAATTCCCACACACTGCTGCAAGCCAAAATATTTTTTCAGAGCTAGATGCAGAAAAAAATTATATTGAATTTGCAACCTGATGGAGGTTAGTATAGATGGACTAATAGAACAAGTCCCACACACTGCTAGAAGCCAAAATAGTTTTTCAGAGCTAGATGCAGAAAAAAATTATATTGAATTTGCAACCTGATGGAGGTTAGTATAGATGGACTAATAGAACAAGTCCCAAATGCTGCTAGAAGCCGAAATATTTTTTCAGAGCTAGATGCAAAAAAAAATTATATTGAATTTGCAACCTGATGGAGGTTAGTATAGATCGACTAATAGAACAAGTCCCACACTTTGCTAGAAGCCGAAATATTTTTTCAGAGCTAGATGCAGAAAAAAATTAGATTGAATTTGCAACCTGGTGGACGTTAGTATAGATGGACTAATAGAACAATTCCCACACACTGCTACAAGCCAAAATACTTTTTCAGAGCTAGATGCAGAAAAAAATTAGATTGAATTTGCAACCTGCTGGAGGTTAGTATAGATGGACTAATAGAACAAGTCCCACACACTGCTAGCAGCCAAAATAGTTTTTCAGAGCTAGCTGCAGGAAAAAATTATATTGACTTTGCAACCTGATGGTGGTTAGTATAGATGGAGTAATAGAACAAGTCCCACACACTGCTAGAAGCCGAAATATTTTTTCAGAGCTAGATGCAGAAAAAAATTAGATTGAATTTGCAACCTGGTGGAGGTTAGTATAGATGGACTAATAGAACAAGTCGCACACAATGCTACAAGCCGAAGCCCAAATATTTTTTCAGAGTTAGGTGCAGATAAAAATTATATTGAATTTGCAGCCTGATGGAGGTTAGTATAGATGGACTATTAGAACAAGTCCCACACACTGCTAGAAGCCGAAATATTTTTTCAGAGCTAGATGCAGTAAAAAATTATTTTGAATTTGCAACCTTGTGGAGGTTAGTATAGATGGACTAATAGAACAAGTCCCACACACTGCTAGAAGCCGAAATAGTTTTTCAGAGCTAGATGCAGAAAAAAATTATATTGAATTTGCAACCTGATGGAGGTTAGTATAGATGGACTAATAGAACAAGTCCACACACTGCTAGAATCCGAAATAGTTTTTCAGAGCTAGATGGAGAAAAAAATTATATTGAATTTGCAACCTGATGGAGGTTAGTATAGATGGACTAATAGAACAAGTCTCACACTTTGCTAGAAGCCGAAATATTTTTTCAGAGCTAGATGCAAAATAAAATTAGATTGAATTTGCAACCTGGTGGAGGTTAGTATAGATGGACTAATAGAACAAGTCCCACACACTGCTAGAAGCCGAAATAGTTTTTCAGAGCTAGATGCAGAAAAAAATTAGATTGAATTTGCAACCTGATGGAGGTTAGTATAGATGGACTAATAGAACAAGTCCCACACACTGCTGCAAGCTGAAATATTTTTTCAGAGCTAGATGCAGAAAAAAATTAGATTGAATTTGCAACCTGATGGAGGTTAGTATAGATGGACTAATAGAACAAGTCCCACACACTGCTAGAAGCCAAAATATTTTTTCAGAGCTAGATGCAGAAAAAAATTATATTAAATTTGCAACCTGATGGAGGTTAGTATAGATGAAGAAATAGAACAATTCCCACACACTGCTACAAGCCGAAATAATTTTTCAGAGCTAGATGCAGAAAAAAATTATATTGAATTTGCAACCTGATGGAGGTTAGTATAGATGGACTAATAGAACAAGTCCCACACACTGCTAGAAGCCGAAATAGTTTTTCAGAGCTAGACGCAGAATTTTTTTTTATTGAATTTGCAACCTGATGGAGGTTAGTATAGATGGACTAATAGAACAAGTCCCACATACTGCTAGAAGCCGAAATAGTTTTTCAGAGCTAGATGCAGAAAAAAATTATATTGAATTTGCAACCTGATGGAGGTTAGTATAGATGGACTAATAGAACAAGTCCCGCACACTGCTACAAGCCTTAATATTTTTTCAGAGCTAGATGCAGAAAAAAATTAGATTGAATTTGCAACCTGGTGGAGGTTAGTATAGATGGACTAATAGAACAAGGCCCACACACTGCTACAAGCCGAAAAAGTTTTTCAGAGCTACATGCAGAAAAAAATTATATTGAATTTGCAACCTGCTGGAGGTTAGTATAGATGGACAAATAGAACAAGTCCCACACACTGCTACAAGCCGAAATAGATTTTCAGAGCTAGATGCAGAAAAAAATTATATTGAATTTGCAACCTGATGGAGGTTTGTATAGATGAACTAATAGAACAAGTCCCACACTGCTACAAGCCGAAATTTTTTTTCAGATCTAGATGCAGAAAAAAATTAGATTGAATTTGCAACATGATGGAGGTTAATATAGATGAAGAAATAGAAACATTCCCTCACACTGCTACAAGCCAAAATATTTTTTCAGAGCTAGATGCAGAAAAAAATTATATTGAATTTGCAACCTGATGGAGGTTAGTATAGATAGACTAATAGAACAAGTCCCACACACTGCTAGAAGCCGAAATAGTTTTTCAGAGCTAGATGCAGAAAAGAATTATATTGAATTTGCAACCTGAATGAGGTTAGTATAGATGGACTAATAGAACAAGTCCCAAATACTGCTAGAAGCCGAAATATTTTTTCAGAGCTAGATGCAGAAAAAAATTAGATTGAATTTGCAACCTGGTGGAGGTTAGTATAGATGGACTAATAGAACAAGTCCCACACACTGCTAGAAGCCGAAATAGTTTTTCAGAGCTAGATGCAGAAAAAAATTAGATTGAATTTGCAACCTGATGGAGGTTAGTATAGATGGACTAATTGAACAAGTCCCACAAACTGCTGCAAGCTGAAATATTTTTTCAGAGCTAGATGCAGAAAAAAATTAGATTGAATTTGCAACCTGATGGAGGTTAGTATAGATGGACTAATAGAACAAGTCCCACACACTGCTAGAAGCCGAAATATTTTTTCAGAGCTAGATGCAGAAAAAAATTATATTGAATTTGCAACCTGATGGAGGTTAGTATAGATGGACTAATAGAACAAGTCCACACACTGCTAGAATCCGAAATAGTTTTTCAGAGCTAGATGGAGAAAAAAATTATATTGAATTTGCAACCTGATGGAGGTTAGTATAGATGGACTAATAGAACAAGTCTCACACTTTGCTAGAAGCCGAAATATTTTTACAGAGCTAGATGCAAAATAAAATTAGATTGAATTTGCAACCTGGTGGAGGTTAGTATATATGGACTAATAGAACAAGTCCCACACACTGCTAGAAGCCGAAATAGTTTTTCAGAGCTAGATGCAGAAAAAAATTAGATTGAATTTGCAACCTGATGGAGGTTAGTATAGATGGACTAATAGAACAAGTCCCACACACTGCTGCAAGCTGAAATATTTTTTCAGAGCTAGATGCAGAAAAAAATTAGATTGAATTTGCAACCTGATGGAGGTTAGTATAGATGGACTAATAGAACAAGTCCCACACACTGCTAGAAGCCAAAATATTTTTTCAGAGCTAGATGCAGAAAAAAATTATATTAAATTTGCAACCTGATGGAGGTTAGTATAGATGAAGAAATAGAACAATTCCCACACACTGCTACAAGCCGAAATAATTTTTCAGAGCTAGATGCAGAAAAAAATTATATTGAATTTGCAACCTGATGGAGGTTAGTATAGATGGACTAATAGAACAAGTCCCACACACTGCTAGAAGCCGAAATAGTTTTTCAGAGCTAGACGCAGAATTTTTTTTTATTGAATTTGCAACCTGATGGAGGTTAGTATAGATGGACTAATAGAACAAGTCCCACATACTGCTAGAAGCCGAAATAGTTTTTCAGAGCTAGATGCAGAAAAAAATTATATTGAATTTGCAACCTGATGGAGGTTAGTATAGATGGACTAATAGAACAAGTCCCGCACACTGCTACAAGCCTTAATATTTTTTCAGAGCTAGATGCAGAAAAAAATTAGATTGAATTTGCAACCTGGTGGAGGTTAGTATAGATGGACTAATAGAACAAGGCCCACACACTGCTACAAGCCGAAAAAGTTTTTCAGAGCTACATGCAGAAAAAAATTATATTGAATTTGCAACCTGCTGGAGGTTAGTATAGATGGACAAATAGAACAAGTCCCACACAATGCTACAAGCCGAAATAGATTTTCAGAGCTAGATGCAGAAAAAAATTATATTGAATTTGCAACCTGATGGAGGTTTGTATAGATGGACTAATAGAACAAGTCCCACACTGCTACAAGCCGAAATTTTTTTTCAGATCTAGATGCAGAAAAAAATTAGATTGAATTTGCAACCTGATGGAGGTTAATATAGATGAAGAAATAGAAACATTCCCTCACACTGCTACAAGCCAAAATATTTTTTCAGAGCTAGATGCAGAAAAAAATTATATTGAATTTGCAACCTGATGGAGGTTAGTATAGATAGACTAATAGAACAAGTCCCACACACTGCTAGAAGCCGAAATAGTTTTTCAGAGCTAGATGCAGAAAAGAATTATATTGAATTTGCAACCTGAATGAGGTTAGTATAGATGGACTAATAGAACAAGTCCCAAATACTGCTAGAAGCCGAAATATTTTTTCAGAGCTAGATGCAGAAAAAAATTAGATTGAATTTGCAACCTGGTGGAGGTTAGTATAGATGGACTAATAGAACAAGTCCCACACACTGCTAGAAGCCGAAATAGTTTTTCAGAGCTAGATGCAGAAAAAAATTAGATTGAATTTGCAACCTGATGGAGGTTAGTATAGATGGACTAATTGAACAAGTCCCACAAACTGCTGCAAGCTGAAATATTTTTTCAGAGCTAGATGCAGAAAAAAATTAGATTGAATTTGCAACCTGATGGAGGTTAGTATAGATGGACTAATAGAACAAGTCCCACACACTGCTAGAAGCCGAAATATTTTTTCAGAGCTAGATGCAGAAAAAAATTATATTGAATTTGCAACCTGATGGAGGTTAGTATAGGTGGACTAATAGAACAAGTCCCACACACTGCTAGAAGCCAAAATAATTTTTCAGAGCTAGATGCAGAAATTTTTTTTATTGAATTTGAACCTGATGGAGGTTAGTATAGATGGACTAATAGAACAAGTCCCACATACTGCTAGAAGCCGAAATAGTTTTTCAGAGCTAGATGCAGAAAAAAATTAGATTGAATTTGCAACCTGATGGAGGTTAGTATAGATGGACTAATAGAACAAGTCCCACATACTGCTACAAGCCTTAATATTTTTTCAGAGCTAGATGCAGAAAAAAATTAGATTGAATTTGCAACCTGGTGGAGGTTAGTATAGATGGACTAATAGAACAAGTCCCACACACTGCTACACGCCGAAAAAGTTTTTCAGAGCTAGATGCAGAAAAAAAGTAAATTGAATTTGCAACCTGATGGAGGTTAGTATAGATGGACTAAAAGAACAAGTCCCACACACTGCTAGAAGCCGAAATAGTTTTTCAAAGCTAGATGCAGAATTTTTTTTTATTGAATTTGCAACCTGATGGAGGTTAGTATAGATGGACTAATAGAACAAGTCACACATACTGCTAGAAGCCGAAATAGTTTTTCAGAGCTAGATGCAGAAAAAAATTAGATTGAATTTGCAACCTGATGGAGGTTAGTATAGATGGACTAATAGAACAAGTCCCACATACTGCTAGAAGCCGAAATAGTTTTTCAGAGCTAGATGCAGAAAAAAATTATATTGAATTTGCAACCTGATGGAGGTTAGTATACATAGACTAATAGAACAAGTACCACACACTGCTAGAATCCGAAATAGTTTTTCAGAGCTAGATGCAGAAAAAAATTATATTGAATTTGCAACCTGATGGAGGTTAGTATAGATGGACTAATAGAACAAGTCCCGCACACTGCTACAAGCCTTAATATTTTTTCAGAGCTAGATGGAGAAAAAAATTAGATTGAATTTGCAACCTGGTGGAGGTTAGTATAGATGGACTAATAGAACAAGTCCCACACACTGCTACAAGCCGAAATAGATTTTCAGAGCTAGATGCAGAAAAAAATTATATTGAATTTGCAACCTGATGGAGGTTAGTATAGATGGACTAATAGAACAAGTCCCACACACTGTTACAAGCCGAAGCCCAAATATTTTTTCAGAGCTAGATGCAGATAAAAATTATTTTGAATTTGCAACCTGCTGGAGGTTAGTATATATGGACTAATAGAACAAGTCTCACACTTTGCTAGAAGCCGAAATATTTTTTCAGAGCTAGATGCAGAAAAAAATTAGATTGAATTTGCAACCTGGTGGAGGTTAGTATAGATGGGCTAATAGAACAAGTCCCACACACTGCTAGAAGCCGAAATAGTTTTTCAGAGCTAGATGCAGAAAAAAATTAGATTGAATTTGCAACCTGATGGAGGTTAGTATAGATGGACTAATAGCACAAGTCCCACACACTACTGCAAGCTGAAATATTTTTTCAGAGCTAGATGCAGAAAAAAATTAGATTGAATTTGCAACCTGATGGAGGTTAGTATAGATGGACTAATAGAACAAGTCCCACATACTGCTAGAAGCCGAAATATTTTTTCAGAGCTGGATGCAGAAAAAAATTATTTTGAATTTGCAACCTGATGGAGGTTAGTATAGATGGACTAATAGAACAAGCCCCACACACAGCTACAAGCCAAAATAATTTTTCAGAGCTAGATGCAGAAAAAAATTATATTGAATTTGCAACCTGATGGAGGTTTGTATAGATGGACTAATAGTCTAATAGAACAAGTCCCACACACTGCTACAAGCCGAAATATTTTTCAGAGCTAGATGCAGAAAAAAATTAGATTGAATTTGCAACCTGATGGAGGTTAGTATAGATGAAGAAATAGAACAATTCCCACACACTGCTACAAGCCAAAATATTTTTTCAGAGCTAGATGCAGAAAAAAATTATATTGAATTTGCAACCTGATGGAGGTTAGTATAGATGGACTAATAGAACAAGTCCCACACACTGCTAGAAGCCGAAATAGTTTTTCAGAGCTAGATGCAGAAAAGAATTATATTGAATTTGCAACCTGATTGAGGTTAGTATAGATGGACTAATAGAACAAGTCCCAAATACTGCTAGAAGCCGAAATATTTTTTCAGAGCTAGATGTAGAAAAAAATTATATTGAATTTGCAACCTGATGGAGTTTAGTATAGATGGACTAATAGAACAAGTCTCACACTTTGCTAGAAGCCAAAATATTTTTTCAGAGCTAGATGCAGAAAAAAATTAGATTGAATTTGCAACCTGGTGGAGGTTAGTATAGATGGACTAATAGAACAAGTCCCACACACTGCTAGAAGCCAAAATAGTTTTTCAGAACTAGATGCAGAAAAAAATTAGATTGAATTTGCAACCTGATGGAGGTTAGTATAGATGGACTAATAGAACAAGTCCCACACACTGCTGCAAGCCGAAATATTTTTTGAGAGCTAGATGCAGAAAAAAATTAGATTGAATTTGCAACCTGATGGAGGTTAATATAGATGGACTAATAGAACAAGTCCCACACACTGCTACAAGCCAAAGCCCCAATATTTTTTCAGAGCTAGAGGCAGATAAAAATTATTTTGAATTTGCAACCTGCTGGAGGTTAGTATAGATGGACTAATAGAACAAGTCCCATACACTGCTAGAAGCCGAAATAGTTTTTCAGAGCTAGATGCAGAAAAAAATTAGATTGAATTTGCAACCTGATGAAGGTTAGTATAGATGGACTAATAGAACAAGTCCCACACACTGCTAGAAGCCGAAATAGTTTTTCAGAGCTAGATGCAGAAAAAAATTATATTGAATTTGCAACCTGATGGAGGTTAGATTAGATGGATTAATAGAAAAAGTCCCACACACTGCTAGAAGCCAAAATATTTTTTCAGAGCTAGATGCAGAAAAAAATTATATTGAATTTGCAACCTGATGGAGGTTAGTATAGATGGACTAATAGAACAAGTCCCACACACTGTTAGAAGACGAAATAGTTTTTCAGAGCTAGATGCAGAAATTTTTTTTATTGAATTTGCAACCTGATGGAGGTTAGTATAGATGGACTAATAGAACAAGTCCCACATACTGCTAGAAGCCGAAATATTTTTTCAGAGCTGGATGCAGAAAAAAATTATATTGAATTTGCAACCTGATGGAGGTTAGTATAGATGGACTAATAGAACAAGCCCACACACAGCTACAAGCCAAAATTGTTTATCAGAGCTAGATGCAGAAAAAAATTATATTGAATTTGCAACCTGATGGAGGTTTGTATAGATGGACTAATAGAACAAGTCCCACACACTGCTAGAAGTCGAAAAAAATTTTCAGAGCTAGATGCAGAAAAAAATTAGATTGAATTTGCAACCTGATGGAGGTTAGTATAGATGAAGAAATAGAACAATTCCCACACACTGCTACAAGCCAAAATATTTTTTCAGAGCTAGATGCAGAAAAAAATTATATTGAATTTGCAACCTGATGGAGGTTAGTATAGATGGACTAATAGAACAAGTCCCACACACTGCTAGAAGCCGAAATAGTTTTTCAGAGCTAGATGCAGAAAAGAATTATATTGAATTTGCAACCTGATTGAGGTTAGTATAGATGGACTAATAGAACAAGTCCCAAATACTGCTAGAAGCCGAAATATTTTTTCAGAGCTAGATGTAGAAAAAAATTATATTGAATTTGCAACCTGATGGAGGTTAGTATAGATGGACTAATAGAACAAGTCTCACACTTTGCTAGAAGCCAAAATATTTTTTCAGAGCTAGATGCAGAAAAAAATTAGATTGAATTTGCAACCTGGTGGAGGTTAGTATAGATGGACTAATAGAACAAGTCCCACACACTGCTAGAAGCCAAAATAGTTTTTCAGAACTAGATGCAGAAAAAAATTAGATTGAATTTGCAACCTGATGGAGGTTAGTATAGATGGACTAATAGAACAAGTCCCACACACTGCTGCAAGCCGAAATATTTTTTGAGAGCTAGATGCAGAAAAAAATTAGATTGAATTTGCAACCTGATGGAGGTTAATATAGATGGACTAATAGAACAAGTCCCACACACTGCTACAAGCCAAAGCCCCAATATTTTTTCAGAGCTAGAGGCAGATAAAAATTATTTTGAATTTGCAACCTGCTGGAGGTTAGTATAGATGGACTAATAGAACAAGTCCCATACACTGCTAGAAGCCGAAATAGTTTTTCAGAGCTAGATGCAGAAAAAAATTAGATTGAATTTGCAACCTGATGAAGGTTAGTATAGATGGACTAATAGAACAAGTCCCACACACTGCTAGAAGCCGAAATAGTTTTTCAGAGCTAGATGCAGAAAAAAATTATATTGAATTTGCAACCTGATGGAGGTTAGATTAGATGGATTAATAGAAAAAGTCCCACACACTGCTAGAAGCCAAAATATTTTTTCAGAGCTAGATGCAGAAAAAAATTATATTGAATTTGCAACCTGATGGAGGTTAGTATAGATGGACTAATAGAACAAGTCCCACACACTGTTAGAAGACGAAATAGTTTTTCAGAGCTAGATGCATAAATTTTTTTTATTGAATTTGCAACCTGATGGAGGTTAGTATAGATGGACTAATAGAACAAGTCCCACATACTGCTAGAAGCCGAAATATTTTTTCAGAGCTGGATGCAGAAAAAAATTATATTGAATTTGCAACCTGATGGAGGTTAGTATAGATGGACTAATAGAACAAGCCCACACACAGCTACAAGCCAAAATTGTTTATCAGAGCTAGATGCAGAAAAAAATTATATTGAATTTGCAACCTGATGAAGGTTAGTATAGATGAAGAAATAGAACAATTCCCACACACTGCTGCAAGCCAAAATATTTTTTCAGAGCTAGATGCAGAAAAAAATTATATTGAATTTGCAACCTGATGGAGGTTAGTATAGATGGACTAATAGAACAAGTCCCACACACTGCTAGAAGCCAAAATAGTTTTTCAGAGCTAGATGCAGAAAAAAATTATATTGAATTTGCAACCTGATGGAGGTTAGTATAGATGGACTAATAGAACAAGTCCCAAATACTGCTAGAAGCCGAAATATTTTTTCAGAGCTAGATGCAAAAAAAAATTATATTGAATTTGCAACTTGATGGAGGTTAGTATAGATCGACTAATAGAACAAGTCCCACACTTTGCTAGAAGCCGAAATATTTTTTCAGAGCTAGATGCAGAAAAAAATTAGATTGAATTTGCAACCTGATGGAGGTTAGTATAGATGGACTAATAGAACAAGTCCCACACACTGCTAGAAGCCGAAATATTTTTTCAGAGCTAGATGCAGAAAAAAATTATATTGAATTTGCAACCTGATGGAGGTTAGTATAGGTGGACTAATAGAACAAGTCCCACACACTGCTAGAAGCCAAAATAATTTTTCAGAGCTAGATGCAGAAATTTTTTTTATTGAATTTGCAACCTGATGGAGGTTAGTATAGATGGACTAATAGAACAAGTCCCACATACTGCTAGAAGCCGAAATAGATTTTCAGAGCTAGATGCAGAAAAAAATTAGATTGAATTTGCAACCTGATGGAGGTTAGTATAGATGGACTAATAGAACAAGTCCCACATACTGCTACAAGCCTTATTATTTTTTCAGAGCTAGATGCAGAAAAAAATTAGATTGAATTTGCAACCTGGTGGAGGTTAGTATAGATGGACTAATAGAACAAGTCCCACACACTGCTAGAAGCCGAAAAAGTTTTTCAGAGCTAGATGCAGAAAAAAACTATATTGAATTTGCAACCTGATGGAGGTTAGTATAGATGGACTAATAGAACAAGTCCCACATACTGCTACAAGCCTTAATATTTTTTCAGAGCTAGATGCAGAAAAAAATTAGATTGAATTTGCAACCTGGTGGAGGTTAGTATAGATGGACTAATAGAACAAGTCCCACACACTGCTACAAGCCGAAAAAGTTTTTCAGAGCTAGATGCAGAAAAAAACTATATTGAATTTGCAACCTGATGGAGGTTAGTATAGATGGACTAATAGAACAAGTCCCACACACTGCTAGAAGCCGAAATAGTTTTTCAAAGCTAGATGCAGAAATTTTTTTTATTGAATTTGCAACCTGCTGGAGGTTAGTATAGATGGACTAATAGAACACGTCCCACATACTGTTAGAAGCCGAAATAGTTTTTCAGAGCTAGATGCAGAAAAAAATTAGATTGAATTTGCAACCTGATGGAGGTTAGTATAGATGGACTAATAGAACAAGTCCCACATACTGCTAGAAGCCGAAATAATTCTTCAGAGCTAGATGCAGAAAAAAATTATATTGAATTTGCAACCTGATGGAGGTTAGTATACATAGACTAATAGAACAAGTCCCACACACTGCTAGAATCCGAAATAGTTTTTCAGAGCTAGATTCAGAAAAAAATTATATTGAATTTGCAACCTGATGGAGGTTAGTATAGATTGACTAATAGAACAAGTCCCGCACACTGCTACAAGCCTTAATATTTTTTCAGAGCTAGATGCAGAAAAAAATTAGATTGAATTTGCAACCTGGTGGAGGTTAGTATAGATGGACTAATAGAACAAGTCCCACACACTGCTACAAGCCGAAATAGATTTTCAGAGCTAGATGCAAAAAAAAATTATATTGAATTTGCAACCTGATGGAGGTTTGTATAGATGGACTAATAGAACAAGTCCCAAACACTGCTAGAAGCCGAAATAGTTTTTCAGAGCTAGATGCAGAAAAAAATTAGATTGAATTTGCAACCTGGTGGAGGTTAGTATAGATGGACTAATAGAACAAGTCCCACACACTGCTACAAGCCGAAATGTTTTTTCAGAGCTAGATGCAGAAAAAAATTTGATTGAATTTGCAACCTGTTGGAGGTTAGTATAGATGAAGAAATAGAACAATTCCCACACACTGCTACAAGCCGAAATAATTTTTCAGAGCTAGATGCAGAAAAAAATTAGATTAAATTTGCAACCTGATGGAGGTTAGTATAGATGGACTAATAGAACAAGTCCCACACACTGCTACAAGCCGAAGCTGAAATATTTTTTCAGAGCTAGATGCAGAAAAAAATTATTTTGAATTTGAAACCTGCTGGAGGTTAATATAGATGGACTAATAGAACAAGTCCCATACACTGCTAGAAGCCGAAATAGTCTTTCAGAGCTAGATGCAGAAAAAAATTAGATTGAATTTGCAACCTGATGGAGGTTAGTATAGATGGACTAATAGAACAAGTCCCACACACTGCTAGAAGCCGAAACATTTTTTCAGAGCTAGATGCAGAAAAAAATTATATTGAATTTGCAACCTGATGGAGGTTAGTATAGATGGACTAATAGAACAAATCCCACACACTGCTAGAAGCCGAAATAGTTTTTCAGAGCTAGATGCAGAAAAAAATTATATTGAATTTGCAACCTGATGGAGGTTAGTATAGATGGACTAATAGAACAAGTCCCACACACTGCTAGAAGCTGAAATAGTTTTTCAGAGCTAGATGCAGAATTTTTTTTTATTGAATTTGCAACCTGATGGAGGTTAGTATAGATGGACTAATAGAACAAGTCCCACATACTTCTAGAAGCCGAAATAGTTTTTCAGAGCTAGATGCAGAAAAAAATTAGATTAAATTTGCAACCTGATGGAGGTTAGTATAGATGGACTAATAGAACAAGTCCCACACACTGCTACAAGCCGAAGCTGAAATATTTTTTCAGAGCTAGATGCAGAAAAAAATTATTTTGAATTTGAAACCTGCTGGAGGTTAGTATAGATGGACTAATAGAACAAGTCCCATACACTGCTAGAAGCCGAAATAGTCTTTCAGAGCTAGATGCAGAAAAAAATTAGATTGAATTTGCAACCTGATGGAGGTTAGTATAGATGGACTAATAGAACAAGTCCCACACACTGCTAGAAGCCGAAACATTTTTTCAGAGCTAGATGCAGAAAAAAATTATATTGAATTTGCAACCTGATGGAGGTTAGTATAGATGGACTAATAGAACAAATCCCACACACTGCTAGAAGCCGAAATAGTTTTTCAGAGCTAGATGCAGAAAAAAATTATATTGAATTTGCAACCTGATGGAGGTTAGTATATATGGACTAATAGAACAAGTCCCACACACTGCAAGAAGCCGAAATAGTTTTTCAGAGCTAGATGCAGAAAAAAATTATATTGAATTTGCAACCTGATGGAGGTTAGTATAGATGGACTAATAGAACAAGTCCCACATACTGCTAGAAGCCGAAATATTTCTTCAGAGCTGGATGCAGAAAAAAATTATATTGAATTTGCAACCTGATGGAGGTTAGTAAAGATGGACTAATAGAACAAGCCCCACACACAGCTACAAGCCGAAATAGTTTTTCAGAGCTAGATGCAGAAAAACATTATATTGAATTTGCAACCTGATGGAGGTTTGTATAGATGGACTAATAGAACAAGTCCCACACACTGCTACAAGCCAAAATATTTTTTCAGAGCTAGATGCAGAAAAAAATTAGATTGAATTTGCAACCTGATGGAGGTTAGTAAAGATGAAGAAATAGACCAATTCCCACACACTGCTACAAGCCAAAATATTTTTTCAGAGCGAGATGCAGAAAAAAATTATATTGAATTTGCAACCTGATTGAGGTTTGTATAGATGGACTAATAGAACAAGTCCCACACACTGCTAGAAGCCGAAATAGTTTTTCAGAGCTAGATGCAGAAAAAAATTATATTGAATTTGAAACCTGATGGAGGTTATTATAGATGGACTAATAGAACAAGTCCCACATACTGCTAGAAGCCAAAATAGTTTTTCAGAGCTAGATGCAGAAAAAAATTGTATTGAATTTGAACCTGCTGGAGGTTAGTATAGATGGACTAATAGAACAAGTCCCACACACTGCTAGAAGCCGAAATATATTTCAGAGCTAGATGCAGAAAAAAATTAGATTGAATTTGCAACCTGATGGAGGTTAGTATAGATGGACTAATAGAACAAGTCCCACACACTGCTAGAAGCCGAAATAGTTTTTCAGAGCTAGATGCAGAAAAAAATTATATTGAATTTGCAACCTGATGGAGGTTAGTATAGATGGACTAATAGAACAAGTCCCACATACTGCTAGAAGCCGAAATATTTCTTCAGAGCTGGATGCAGAAAAAAATTATATTGAATTTGCAACCTGATGGAGGTTAGTATAGATGGACTAATAGAACAAGCCCCACACACAGCTACAAGCCGAAATAGTTTTTCAGAGCTAGATGCAGAAAAACATTATATTGAATTTGCAACCTGATGGAGGTTTGTATAGATGGACTAATAGAACAAGTCCCACACACTGCTACAAGCCAAAATATTTTATCAGAGCTAGATGCAGAAAAAAATTAGATTGAATTTGCAACCTGATGGAGGTTAGTAAAGATGAAGAAATAGAACAATTCCCACACACTGCTACAAGCCAAAATATTTTTTCAGAGCTAGATGCAGAAAAAAATTATATTGAATTTGCAACCTGATTGAGGTTTGTATAGATGGACTAATAGAACAAGTCCCACACACTGCTAGAAGCCGAAATAGTTTTTCAGAGCTAGATGCAGAAAAAAATTATATTGAATTTGAAACCTGATGGAGGTTATTATAGATGGACTAATAGAACAAGTCCCACATACTGCTAGAAGCCAAAATAGTTTTTCAGAGCTAGATGCAGAAAAAAATTGTATTGAATTTGAACCTGCTGGAGGTTAGTATAGATGGACTAATAGAACAAGTCCCACACACTGCTAGAAGCCGAAATATATTTCAGAGCTAGATGCAGAAAAAAATTAGATTGAATTTGCAACCTGATGGAGGTTAGTATAGATGGACTAATAGAACAAGTCCCACACACTGCTAGAAGCCGAAATAGTTTTTCAGAGCTAGATGCAGAAAAAAATTATATTGAATTTGCAACCTGATGGAGGTTAGTATAGATGGACTAATAGAACAAGTCCCACATACTGCTAGAAGCCGAATTATTTTTTCAGAGCTGGATGCAGAAAAAAATTATATTGAATTTGCAACCTGATGGAGGTTAGTATAGGTGGACTAATAGAACAAGCCCCACACACAGCCACAAGCCAAAATAGTTTTTCAGAGCTAGATGCAGAAAAAAATTATATTGAATTTGCAACCTGATGGAGGTTTGTATAGATGGACTAATAGAACAAGTCCCACACACTGCTACAAACCGAAATATTTTTTCAGAGCTAGATGCAGAAAAAAATTAGATTGAATTTGCAACCTGATGGAGGTTAGTATAGATGAAGAAATAGAACAATTCCCACACACTGCTACAATCCGAAATATTTTTTCAGAGCTAGATGCAGAAAAAAATTATATTGAATTTGCAACCTGATGGAGGTTAGTATAGATGGACTAATAGAACAAGTCCCACACACTGCTAGAAGCCGAAATAGTTTTTCAAAGCTAGATGCAGAAATTTTTTTTATTGAATTTGCAACCTGATGGAGGTTAGTATAGATGGACTAATAGAACAAGTCCCACATGCTGCTAGAAGCCGAAATAGTTTTTCAGAGCTAGATGCAGAAAAAAATTAGATTGAATTTGCAACCTGATGGAGGTTAGTATAGATGGACTAATAGAACAAGTCCCACATACTGCTAGAAGCCGAAATAGTTTTTCAGAGCTAGATGCAGAAAAAATTTATATTGAATTTGCAACCTGATGGAGGTTAGTATGGATGGACTAATAGAACAAGTCCCGCACACTGCTACAAGCCTTAATATTTTTTCAGAGCTAGATGCAGAAAAAAATTAGATTGAATTTGCAACCTGGTGGAGGTTAGTATAGATGGACTAATAGAACAAGTCCCACACACTGCTACAAGCCGAAATAGATTTTCAGAGCTAGATGCAGAAAAAAATTATATTGAATTTGCAACCTGATTGAGGTTTGTATAGATGGACTAATAGAACAAGTCCCACACACTGCTACAGGCCGAAATATTTTTTCAGAGCTAGATGCAGAAAAAAATTAGATTGAATTTGCAACCTGGTGGAGGTTAGTATAGATGGACTAATAGAACAAGTCCCACACACTGCTACAAGCCGAAATGTTTTTTCAGAGCTAGATGCAGAAAAAAATTTGATTGAATTTGCAACCTGTTGGAGGTTAGTATAGATGAAGAAATAGAACAATTCCCACACACTGCTACAAGCCGAAATAATTTTTCAGAGCTAGATGCAGAAAAAAATTAGATTGAATTTGCAACCTGATGGAGGTTAGTATAGATGGACTAATAGAACAAGTCCCACACACTGCTACAAGCCGAAGCCGAAATATTCTTTCAGAGCTAGATGCAGAAAAAAATTATTTTGAATTTGAAACCTGCTGGAGGTTAGTATAGATGGACTAATAGAACAAGTCCCATACACTGCTAGAAGCCGAAATAGTTTTTCAGAGCTAGATGCAGAAAAAAATTAGATTGAATTTGCAACCTGATGGAGGTTAGTATAGATGGAATAATAAAACAAGTCCCACACACTGCTAGAAGCCGAAATATTTTTTCAGAGCTAGATGCAGAAAAAAATTAGATTGAATTTGCAACCTGCTGGAGGTTAGTATAGATGGACTAATAGAACAAGTCCCACACACTGCTAGAAGCCGAAATATTTTTTCAGAGCTAGATGCAGAAAAAAATTATATTGAATTTCCAACCTGATGGAGGTTAGTATAGATGGACTAATAGAACAAGTCCCACACACTGCTAGAAGCCAAAAAAGTTTTTCAGAGCTAGATGCAGAAAAAAATTATATTGAATTTGCAACCTGATGGAGGTTAGTATAGATGGACTAATAGAACAAGTCCCACATACTGCTAGAAGCCGAAATATTTTTTCAGAGCTGGATGCAGAAAAAAATTATATTGAATTTGCAACCTGATGGAGGCTAGTATAGATGGACTAATAGAACAAGCCCCACACACAGCTACAAGCCGAAATAGTTTTTCAGAGCTAGATGCAGAAAAAAATTATATTGAATTTGCAACCTGATGGAGGTTTGTATAGATGGACTAATAGAACAAGTCCCCACACTGCTAGAAGCCGAAATATTTTTTCAGAGCTAGATGCAGAAAAAAATTAGATTGAATTTGCAACCTGGTGGAGGTTAGTATAGATGGACTAATAGAACAAGTCCCACACACTGTTACAAGCCGAAATAGATTTTCAGAGCTAGATGCAGAAAAAAATTATATTGAATTTGCAACCTTATTGAGGTTTGTATAGATGGACTAATAGAACAAGTCCCACACACTGCTACAGGCCGAAATATTTTTTCAGAGCTAGATGCAGAAAAAAATTAGATTGAATTTGCAACCTGATGGAGGTTTGTATAGATGGACTAATAGAACAAGTCCCCACACTGCTACAAGCCAAAATATTTTTTCAGAGCTAGATGCAGAAAAAAATTTGATTGAATTTGCAACCTGTTGGAGGTTAGTATAGATGAAGAAATAGAAAAATTCCCACACACTGCTACAAGCTGAAATAATTTTTCAGAGCTAGATGCAGAAAAAAATTAGATTGAATTTGCAACCTGATGGAGGTCAGTATAGATGGACTAATAGAACAAGTCCCACACACTGCTACAAGCCGAAGCCGAAATATTTTTTCAGAGCTATATGCAGATAAAAATTATTTTGAATTTGAAACCTGCTGGAGGTTAGTATAGATGGACTAATAGAACAAGTCCCATACACTGCTAGAAGCCGAAATAGTTTTTCAGAGCTAGATGCAGAAAAAAATTAGATTGAATTTGCAACCTGATGGAGGTTAGTATATATGGACTAATAGAACAAGTCCCACACACTGCTAGAAGCCGAAACATTTTTTTCAGAGCTAGATGCAGAAAAAAATTATATTGAATTTGCAACCTGATGGAGGTTAGTATAGATGGACTAATAGAACAAGTCCCACACACTGCTAGAAGCCGAAATAGTTTTTCAGAGCTAGATGCAGAAAAAAATTATATTGAATTTGCAACCTGATGGAGGTTAGTATAGATGGAATAATAGAACAAGTCCCACTTACTGCTAGAAGCCGAAATATTTTTTCAGAGCTGGATGCAGAAAAAAATTATATTGAATTTGCAACCTGATGGAGGTTAGTAAAGATGGACTAATAGAACAAGCCCCACACACAGCTACAAGCCGAAATAGTTTTTCAGAGCTAGATGCAGAAAAAAATTATATTGAATTTGCAACCTGATGGAGGTTTGTATAGATGGACAAATAGAACAAGTCCCACACACTGCTACAAGCCAAAATATTTTTTCAGAGCTAGATGCAGAAAAAAATTAGATTGAATTTGCAACCTGATGGAGGTTAGTAAAGATGAAGAAATAGAACAATTCCCAAACACTGCTACAAGCCAAAATATTTTTTCAGAGCTAGATGCAGAAAAAAATTATATTGAATTTGCAACCTGATGGAGGTTTGTATAGATGGACTAATAGAACAAGTACCACACACTGCTAGAAGCCGAAATAGTTTTTCAGAGCTAGATGCAGAAAAAAATTATATTGAATTTGAAACCTGATGGAGGTTATTATAGATGGACTAATAGAACAAGTCCCACATACTGCTAGAAGCCAAAATATTTTTTCAGAGCTAGATGCAGAAAAAAATTATATTGAATTTGCAACCTGATGGAGGTTAGTATAGATGGACTAATAGAACAAGTCCCACACTTTGCTAGAAGCCTAAATAGTTTTTCACAGCTAGATGCAGAAAAAAATTATATTGAATTTGCAACCTGATGGAGGTTAGAATAGATGGACTAATAGAAAAAGTCCCACACACTGCTAGAAGCCAAAATATTTTTTCAGAGCTAGATGCAGAAAAAAATTATATTGAATTTGCAACCTGCTGGAGGTTAGTATAGATGGACTAATAGAACAAGTCCCACACACTGCTAGAAGCCGAAATATTTTTTCAGAGCTAGATGCAGAAAAAAATTAGATTGAATTTGCAACCTGATGGAGGTTAGTATAGATGGACTAATAGAACAAGTCCCACACACTGCTAGAAGCCGAAATAGTTTTTCAGAGCTAGATGCAGAAAAAAATTATATTGAATTTGCAACCTGATGGAGGTTAGTATAGTTGGACTAATAGAACAAGTCCCACATACTGCTAGAAGCCGAAATATTTTTTCAGAGCTGGATGCAGAAAAAAATTATATTGAATTTGCAACCTGATGGAGGTTAGTATAGATGGACTAATAGAACAAGCCCCACACACAGCTACAAGCCAAAACAGTTTTTCAGAGCTAGATGCAGAAAAAAATTATATTGAATTTGCAACCTGATGGAGGTTTGTATAGATGAAATAATAGAACAAGTCCCACACACCGCTACAAGCCGAAATATTTTTTCAGAGCTAGATGCAGAAAAAAATTAGATTGAATTTGCAACCTGATGGAGGTTAGTATAGATGAAGAAATAGAACAATTCCCACACACTGCTACAAGCCAAAATATTTTTTCAGAGCTAGATGCAGAAAAAAATTATATTGAATTTGCAACCTGATGGAGGTTAGTATAGATGGACTAATAGAACAAGTCCCACACACTGCTAGAAGCCGAAATAGTTTTTCAGAGCTAGATGCAGAAAAAAATTATATTGAATTTGCAACCTGATGGAGGTTAGTATAGATGGACTAATAGAACAAGTCCCAAATACTGCTAGAAGCCAAAATATTTTTTCAGAGCTAGATGCAGAAAAAAATTATATTGAATTTGCAACCTGATGGAGGTTAGTATAGATGGACTAATAGAACAAGTCCCACACTTTGCTAGAAGCCGAAATATTTTTTCAGAGCTAGATGCAGAAAAAAGTTTGATTGAATTTGCAACCTGGTGGAGGTTAGTATAAATGGACTAATAGAACAAGTCCCACACACTGCTACAAGCCGAAATAGTCTTTCAGAGCTAGATGCAGAAAAAAATTAGATTGAATTTGCAACCTGATGGAGGTTAGTATAGATGGACTAATAGAACAAGTCCCACACACTGCTAGAAGCCGAAATAGTTTTTCAGAGCTAGATGCAGAAAAAAATTATATTGAATTTGCAACCTGATGGAGGCTAGTATAGATGGACTAATAGAACAAGTCCCACATACTGCTAGAAGCCGAAATATTTTTTCAGAGCTGGATGCAGAAAAAAATTATATTGAATTTGCAACCTGATGGAGGTTAGTATAGATGGACTAATTGAACAAGCCCCACACACAGCTACAAGCCGAAATAGTTTTTCAGAGCTAGATGCAGAAAAAAAGTATATTGAATTTGCAACCTGATGGAGGTTTGTATAGATGGACTAATAGAACAAGTCCCACACACTGCTACAAGCCAAAATATTTTTTCAGAGCTAGATGCAGAAAAAAATTAGATTGAATTTGCAACCTGATGGAGGTTAGTAAAGATGAAGAAATAGAACAATTCCCACACACTGCTACAAGCCAAAATATTTTTTCAGAGCTAGATGCAGAAAAAAATTATATTGAATTTGCAACCTGATGGAGGTTAGTATAGATGGACTAATAGAACAAGTCCCAAACACTGCTAGAAGCCGAAATAGTTTTTCAGAGCTAGATGCAGAAAAAAATTATATTGAACTTGAAACCTGATGGTGTTTATTATAGATGGACTAATAGAACAAGTCCCACAAACTACTAGAAGCCGAAATATTTTTTCAGAGTTAGATGCAGAAAAAAATTATATTGAATTTGCAGCCTGGTGGAGGTTAGTATAGATGGACTAGTAGAACAAGTCCCACACTTTGCTAGAAGCCTAAATAGTTTTTCAGAGCTAGATGCAGAAAAAAAATATCTTGAATTTGCAACCTGATGGAGGTTAGAATAGATGGACTAATAGAAAAAGTCCTACACACTGCTAGAAGCCAAAATATTTTTTCAGAGCTAGATGCAGAAAAAAATTATATTGAATTTGCAACCTGCTGGAGGTTAGTATAGATGGACTAATAGAACAAGTCCCACACTGCTAGAAGCCGAAATATTTTTTCAGAGCTAGATGCAGAAAAAAATTAGATTGAATTTGCAACCTGATAGAGGTTAGTATAGATGCACTAATAGAACAAGTCCCACACTTTGCTAGAAGCCGAAATATTTTTTCAGAGCTAGATGCAGAAAAAAGTTTGATTGAATTTGCAACCTGGTGGAGGTTAGTATAGATGGACGTATAGAACAAGTCCAACACACTGCTAGAAGCCAAAATAGTTTTTCAGAGCTAGATGCAGAAAAAAATTATATTGAATTTGCAACCTGATGGAGGTTAGTATAGATGGACTAATAGAACAAGTCCCACATACTGCTCGAAGCCGAAATATTTTTTCAGAGCTGGATGCAGAAAAAAATGATATTGAATTTGCAACCTGATGGAGGTTAGTATAGATGGACTAATAGAACAAGCCCCACACACAGCTACAAGCCAAAATATTTTTTCAGAGCTAGATGCAGAAAAAAATTATATTGAATTTGCAACCTGATGGAGGTTTGTATAGATGGACTAATAGAACAAGTCCCACAGACTGCTACAAGCCAAAATATTTTTTCAGAGCTAGATGCAGAAAAAAATTAGATTGAATTTGCAACCTGATGGAGGTTAGTAAAGATGAAGAAATAGAACAATTCCCACACACTGCTACAAGCCAAACTATTTTTTCAGAGCTAGATGCAGAAAAAAATTATATTGAATTTGCAACCTGATGGAGGTTAGTATAGATGGACTAATAGAACAAGTCCCACACACTGCTAGAAGCCGAATTAGTTTTTCAGAGCTAGATGCAGAAAAAAATTATATTGAATTTGAAACCTGATGGAGGGTATTATAGATGGACTAATAGAACAAGTCCCACATACTGCTAGAAGCCGAAATATTTTTTCAGAGCTAGATGCAGAAAAAAATTATATTGAATTTGCAACCTGCTGGAGGTTAGTATAGATGGACTAATAGAACAAGTCCCACACACTGCTAGAAGCTAAAATATTTTTTCAGAGCTAGATGCAGAAAAAAATTAGATTGAATTTGCAACCTGATGGAGGTTAGTATAGATGGACTAATAGAACAAGTCCCACACCCTGCTAGAAGCCGAAATAGTTTTTCAGAGCTGGATGCAGAAAAAAATTATATTGAATTTGCAACCTGATGGAGGTTAGTATAGATGGACTAATAGAACAAGCCCCACACACAGCTACAAGCCAAAATAGTTTTTCAGAGCTAGATGCAGAAAAAAATTATATTGAATTTGCAACCTGATGGAGGTTTGTATAGATGGACTAATAGAACACGTCCCACACACTGCTACAAGCCGAAATTTTTTTTCAGAGCTAGATGCAAAAAAATTTAGATTGAATTTGCAACCTGATGGAGGTTAGTATAGAAGAAGAAATAGAACAATTCCCACACACTGCTACAAGCCAAAATATTTTTTCAAAGCTAGATGCAGAAAAAAATTATATTGAATTTGCAACCTGATAGAGGTTAGTATAGATGGACTAATAGAACAAGTCCCACACACTGCTAGAAGCCGAAATAGTTTTTCAGAGCTAGATGCAGAAAAAAATTATATTGAATTTGAAACCTGATGGAGGTTATTATAGATGGACTAATAGAACAAGTCCCACATACTGCTAGAAGCCGAAATATTTTTTCAGAGCTAGATGCAGAAAAAAATTATATTGAATTTGCAACCTGCTGGAGGTTAGTATAGATGGAGTAATAGAACAAGTCCCACAAACTACTAGAAGCCGAAATATTTTTTCAGAGTTAGATGCAGAAAAAAATTATATTGAATTTGCAACCTGGTGGAGGTTAGTATACATGGACTAGTAGAACAAGTCCCACACTTTGCTAGAAGCCTAAATAGTTTTTCAGAGCTAAATGCAGAAAAAAAATATCTTGAATTTGCAACCTGATGGAGGTTAGAATAGATGGACTAATAGAAAAAGTCCTACACACTGCTAGAAGCCAAAATATTTTTTCAGAGCTAGATGCAGAAAAAAATTATATTGAATTTGCAACCTGCTGGAGGTTAGTATAGATGGACTAATAGAACAAGTCCCACACTGCTAGAAGCCGAAATATTTTTTCAGAGCTAGATGCAGAAAAAAATTAGATTGAATTTGCAACCTGATAGAGGTTAGTATAGATGCACTAATAGAACAAGTCCCACACTTTGCTAGAAGCCGAAATATTTTTTCAGAGCTAGATGCAGAAAAAAGTTTGATTGAATTTGCAACCTGGTGGAGGTTAGTATAGATGGACGTATAGAACAAGTCCAACACACTGCTAGAAGCCAAAATAGTTTTTCAGAGATAGATGCAGAAAAAAATTATATTGAATTTGCAACCTGATGGAGGTTAGTATAGATGGACTAATAGAACAAGTCCCACATACTGCTCGAAGCCGAAATATTTTTTCAGAGCTGGATGCAGAAAAAAATGATATTGAATTTGCAACCTGATGGAGGTTAGTATAGATGGACTAATAGAACAAGCCCCACACACAGCTACAAGCCAAAATATTTTTTCAGAGCTAGATGCAGAAAAAAATTATATTGAATTTGCAACCTGATGGAGGTTTGTATAGATGGACTAATAGAACAAGTCCCACAGACTGCTACAAGCCAAAATATTTTTTCAGAGCTAGATGCAGAAAAAAATTAGATTGAATTTGCAACCTGATGGAGGTTAGTAAAGATGAAGAAATAGAACAATTCCCACACACTGCTACAAGCCAAACTATTTTTTCAGAGCTAGATGCAGAAAAAAATTATATTGAATTTTCAACCTGATGGAGGTTAGTATAGATGGACTAATAGAACAAGTCCCACACACTGCTAGAAGCCGAATTAGTTTTTCAGAGCTAGATGCAGAAAAAAATTATATTGAATTTGAAACCTGATGGAGGGTATTATAGATGGACTAATAGAACAAGTCCCACATACTGCTAGAAGCCGAAATATTTTTTCAGAGCTAGATGCAGAAAAAAATTATATTGAATTTGCAACCTGCTGGAGGTTAGTATAGATGGACTAATAGAACAAGTCCCACACACTGCTAGAAGCTAAAATATTTTTTCAGAGCTAGATGCAGAAAAAAATTAGATTGAATTTGCAACCTGATGGAGGTTAGTATAGATGGACTAATAGAACAAGTCCCACACCCTGCTAGAAGCCGAAATAGTTTTTCAGAGCTGGATGCAGAAAAAAATTATATTGAATTTGCAACCTGATGGAGGTTAGTATAGATGGACTAATAGAACAAGCCCCACACACAGCTACAAGCCAAAATAGTTTTTCAGAGCTAGATGCAGAAAAAAATTATATTGAATTTGCAACCTGATGGAGGTTTGTATAGATGGACTAATAGAACACGTCCCACACACTGCTACAAGCCGAAATTTTTTTTCAGAGCTAGATGCAAAAAAATTTAGATTGAATTTGCAACCTGATGGAGGTTAGTATAGAAGAAGAAATAGAACAATTCCCACACACTGCTACAAGCCAAAATATTTTTTCAAAGCTAGATGCAGAAAAAAATTATATTGAATTTGCAACCTGATAGAGGTTAGTATAGATGGACTAATAGAACAAGTCCCACACACTGCTAGAAGCCGAAATAGTTTTTCAGAGCTAGATGCAGAAAAAAATTATATTGAATTTGAAACCTGATGGAGGTTATTATAGATGGACTAATAGAACAAGTCCCACATACTGCTAGAAGCCGAAATATTTTTTCAGAGCTAGATGCAGAAAAAAATTATATTGAATTTGCAACCTGCTGGAGGTTAGTACAGATGGACTAATAGAACAAGTCCCACAAACTACTAGAAGCCGAAATATTTTTTCAGAGTTAGATGCAGAAAAAAATTATATTGAATTTGCAACCTGGTGGAGGTTAGTATAGATGGACTAGTAGAACAAGTCCCACACTTTGCTAGAAGCCTAAATAGTTTTTCAGAGCTAAATGCAGAAAAAAAATATCTTGAATTTGCAACCTGATGGAGGTTAGAATAGATGGACTAATAGAAAAAGTCCTACACACTGCTAGAAGCCAAAATATTTTTTCAGAGCTAGATGCAGAAAAAAATTATATTGAATTTGCAACCTGCTGGAGGTTAGTATAGATGGACTAATAGAACAAGTCCCACACTGCTAGAAGCCGAAATATTTTTTCAGAGCTAGATGCAGAAAAAAATTAGATTGAATTTGCAACCTGATAGAGGTTAGTATAGATGCACTAATAGAACAAGTCCCACACTTTGCTAGAAGCCGAAATATTTTTTCAGAGCTAGATGCAGAAAAAAGTTTGATTGAATTTGCAACCTGGTGGAGGTTAGTATAGATGGACGTATAGAACAAGTCCAACACACTGCTAGAAGCCAAAATAGTTTTTCAGAGCTAGATGCAGAAAAAAATTATATTGAATTTGCAACCTGATGGAGGTTAGTATAGATGGACTAATAGAACAAGTCCCACATACTGCTCGAAGCCGAAATATTTTTTCAGAGCTGGATGCAGAAAAAAATGATATTGAATTTGCAACCTGATGGAGGTTAGTATAGATGGACTAATAGAACAAGCCCCACACACAGCTACAAGCCAAAATATTTTTTCAGAGCTAGATGCAGAAAAAAATTATATTGAATTTGCAACCTGATGGAGGTTTGTATAGATGGACTAATAGAACAAGTCCCACAGACTGCTACAAGCCAAAATATTTTTTCAGAGCTAGATGCAGAAAAAAATTAGATTGAATTTGCAACCTGATGGAGGTTAGTAAAGATGAAGAAATAGAACAATTCCCACACACTGCTACAAGCCAAACTATTTTTTCAGAGATAGATGCAGAAAAAAATTATATTGAATTTGCAACCTGATGGAGGTTAGTATAGATGGACTAATAGAACAAGTCCCACACACTGCTAGAAGCCGAATTAGTTTTTCAGAGCTAGATGCAGAAAAAAATTATATTGAATTTGAAACCTGATGGAGGGTATTATAGATGGACTAATAGAACAAGTCCCACATACTGCTAGAAGCCGAAATATTTTTTCAGAGCTAGATGCAGAAAAAAATTATATTGAATTTGCAACCTGCTGGAGGTTAGTATAGATGGACTAATAGAACAAGTCCCACACACTGCTAGAAGCTAAAATATTTTTTCAGAGCTAGATGCAGAAAAAAATTAGATTGAATTTGCAACCTGATGGAGGTTAGTATAGATGGACTAATAGAACAAGTCCCACACCCTGCTAGAAGCCGAAATAGTTTTTCAGAGCTGGATGCAGAAAAAAATTATATTGAATTTGCAACCTGATGGAGGTTAGTATAGATGGACTAATAGAACAAGCCCCACACACAGCTACAAGCCAAAATAGTTTTTCAGAGCTAGATGCAGAAAAAAATTATATTGAATTTGCAACCTGATGGAGGTTTGTATAGATGGACTAATAGAACACGTCCCACACACTGCTACAAGCCGAAATTTTTTTTCAGAGCTAGATGCAAAAAAATTTAGATTGAATTTGCAACCTGATGGAGGTTAGTATAGAAGAAGAAATAGAACAATTCCCACACACTGCTACAAGCCAAAATATTTTTTCAAAGCTAGATGCAGAAAAAAATTATATTGAATTTGCAACCTGATAGAGGTTAGTATAGATGGACTAATAGAACAAGTCCCACACACTGCTAGAAGCCGAAATAGTTTTTCAGAGCTAGATGCAGAAAAAAATTATATTGAATTTGAAACCTGATGGAGGTTATTATAGATGGACTAATAGAACAAGTCCCACATACTGCTAGAAGCCGAAATATTTTTTCAGAGCTAGATGCAGAAAAAAATTATATTGAATTTGCAACCTGCTGGAGGTTAGTATAGATGGACTAATAGAACAAGTCCCACAAACTACTAGAAGCTGAAATATTTTTTCAGAGTTAGATGCAGAAAAAAATTATATTGAATTTGCAACCTGGTGTAGGTTAGTATAGATGGACTAGTAGAACAAGTCCCACACTTTGCTAGAAGCCTAAATAGTTTTTCAGAGCTAAATGCAGAAAAAAAATATCTTGAATTTGCAACCTGATGGAGGTTAGAATAGATGGACTAATAGAAAAAGTCCTACACACTGCTAGAAGCCAAAATATTTTTTCAGAGCTAGATGCAGAAAAAAATTATATTGAATTTGCAACCTGCTGGAGGTTAGTATAGATGGACTAATAGAACAAGTCCCACACTGCTAGAAGCCGAAATAGTTTTTCAGAGCTAGATGCAGAAAAAAATTAGATTGAATTTGCAACCTGATGGAGGTTAGTATAGATGCACTAATAGAACAAGTCCCACACTTTGCTAGAAGCCGAAATATTTTTTCAGAGCTAGATGCAGAAAAAAGTTTGATTGAATTTGCAACCTGGTGGAGGTTAGTATAGATGGACGTATAGAACAAGTCCAACACACTGCTAGAAGCCAAAATAGTTTTTCAGAGCTAGATGCAGAAAAAAATTATATTGAATTTGCAACCTGATGGAGGTTAGTATAGATGGACTAATAGAACAAGTCCCACATACTGCTCGAAGCCGAAATATTTTTTCAGAGCTGGATGCAGAAAAAAATGATATTGAATTTGCAACCTGATGGAGGTTAGTATAGATGGACTAATAGAACAAGCCCCACACACAGCTACAAGCCAAAATATTTTTTCAGAGCTAGATGCAGAAAAAAATTATATTGAATTTGCAACCTGATGGAGGTTTGTATAGATGGACTAATAGAACAAGTCCCACAGACTGCTACAAGCCAAAATATTTTTTCAGAGCTAGATGCAGAAAAAAATTAGATTGAATTTGCAACCTGATGGAGGTTAGTAAAGATGAAGAAATAGAACAATTCCCACACACTGCTACAAGCCAAACTATTTTTTCAGAGCTAGATGCAGAAAAAAATTATATTGAATTTGCAACCTGATGGAGGTTAGTATAGATGGAATAATAGAACAAGTCCCACACACTGCTAGAAGCTAAAATATTTTTTCAGAGCTAGATGCAGAAAAAAATTAGATTGAATTTGCAACCTGATGGAGGTTAGTATAGATGGACTAATAGAACAAGTCCCACACCCTGCTAGAAGCCGAAATAGTTTTTCAGAGCTGGATGCAGAAAAAAATGATATTGAATTTGCAACCTGATGGAGGTTAGTATAGATGGACTAATAGAACAAGCCCCACACACAGCTACAAGCCAAAATAGTTTTTCAGAGCTAGATGCAGAAAAAAATTATATTGAATTTGCAACCTGATGGAGGTTTGTATAGATGGACTAATAGAACACGTCCCACACACTGCTACAAGCCGAAATTTTTTTTCAGAGCTAGATGCAGAAAAAATTTAGATTGAATTTGCAACCTGATGGAGGTTAGTATAGAAGAAGAAATAGAACAATTCCCACACACTGCTACAAGCCAAAATATTTTTTCAAAGCTAGATGCAGAAAAAAATTATATTGAATTTGCAACCTGATAGAGGTTAGTATAGATGGACTAATAGAACAAGTCCCACACACTGCTAGAAGCCGAAATAGTTTTTCAGAGCTAGATGCAGAAAAAAATTATATTGAATTTGAAACCTGATGGAGGTTATTATAGATGGACTAATAGAACAAGTCCCACATACTGCTAGAAGCCGAAATATTTTTTCAGAGCTAGATGCAGAAAAAAATTATATTGAATTTGCAACCTGCTGGAGGTTAGTATAGATGGACTAATAGAACAAGTCCCACACACTGCTAGAAGCCGAAATATTTTTTCAGAGCTAGATGCAGAAAAAAATTAGATTGAATTTGCAACCTGATGGAGGTTAGTATAGATGGACTAATAGAACAAGTCCCACACACTGCAAGAAGCCGAAATATTTTTTCAGAGCTGGATGCAGAAAAAAATTATATTGAATTTGCAACCTGATGGAGGTTAGTATAGATTGACTAATAGAACAAGCCCCACACACAGCTACAAGCCAAAATAGTTTTTCAGAGCTAGATGCAGAAAAAAATTATATTGAATTTGCAACCTGATGGAGGTTTGTATAGATGGACTAAAAGAACAAGTTCCACACACTGCTACAAGATAAAATATTTTTTCAGAGCTAGATGCAGAAAAAAATTAGATTGAATTTGCAACCTGATGGAGGTTAGTATAGATGAAGAAATAGAACAATTCCCACACACTGCTACAAGCCGAAATATTTTTTCAGAGCTAGATGCAGAAAAAAATTATATTGAATTTGCAACCTGCTGGAAGTTAGTATAGATGGACTAATAGAACAAGTCCCACACACTGCTAGAAGCCGAAATAGTTTTTCAGAGCTAGATGCAGAAAAAAATTATATTGAATTTGCAACCTGATGGAGGTTAGTATAGATGGACTAATAGAACAAGTCCCACACTTTGCTAGAAGCCGAAATATTTTTTCAGAGCTAGATGCAGAAAAAAGTTTGATTGAATTTGCAACCTGGTGGAGGTTAGTATAAATGGACTAATAGAACAAGTCCCACTCACTGCTACAAGCCGAAATAGTTTTTCAGAGCTAGATGCAGAAAAAAATTAGATTGAATTTGCAACCTGGTGTAGGTTAGTATAGATGGACTAATAGAAAAAGTCCCACACACTGCTAGAAGCCGAAATAGTTTTTCAGAGCTAGATGCAGAAAAAAATTGTATTGAATTTGCAACCTGATGGAGGCTAGTATAGATGGACTAATAGAACAAGTCCCACATACTGCTAGAAGCCGATATATTTTTTCAGAGCTGGATGCAGAAAAAAATTATATTGAATTTGCAACCTGATGGAGGTTAGTATAGATGGACTAATAGAACAAGCCCCACACACAGCTACAAGCCGAAATAGTTTTTCAGAGCTAGATGCAGAAAAAAAGTATATTGAATTTGCAACCTGATGGAGGTTAGTATAGATGGACTAATAGAACAAGTCCCACACTTTGCTAGAAGCCGAAATATTTTTTCAGAGCTAGATGCAGAAAAAAATTAGATTGAATTTGCAACCTGATGGAGGTTAGTATAGATGCACTAATAGAACAAGTCCCACACTTTGCTAGAAGCCGAAATATTTTTTCAGAGCTAGATGCAGAAAAAAGTTTGATTGAATTTGCAACCTGGTGGAGGTTAGTATAGATGGACGAATAGAACAAGTCCAACACACTGCTAGAAGCCGAAATAGTTTTTCAGAGCTACATGCAGAAAAAAATTATAATGAATTGCAACCTGATGGAGGTTAGTATAGAAGGACTAATAGAACAAGTCCCACATACTGCTTGAAGCCGAAATATTTTTTCAGAGCTGGATGCAGAAAAAAATGATATTGAATTTGCAACCTGATGGAGGTTAGTATAGATGGACTAATAGAACAAGCCCCACACACAGCTACAAGCCAAAATATTATTTCAGAGCTAGATGCAGAAAAAAATTATATTGAATTTGCAACCTGATGGAGGTTTGTATAGATGGACTAATAGAACAAGTCCCACACACTGCTACAAGCCGAAATATTTTTTCAGAGCTAGATGCAGAAAAAAATTAGATTGAATTTGCAACCTGATGGAGGTTAGTAAAGATGAAGAAATAGAACAATTCCCACACACTGCTACAAGCCAAACTATTTTTTCAGAGGTAGATGCAGAAAAAAATTATATTGAATTTGCAACCTGATGGAGGTTAGTATAGATGGACTAATAGAACAAGTCCCACACACTGCTAGAAGCCGAAATATTTTTTCAGAGCTGGATGCAGAAAAAAATTATATTGAATTTGCAACCTGATGGAGGTTAGTATAGATGGACTAATAGAACAAGCCCCACACACAGCTACAAGCCAAAATAGTTTTTCAGAGCTAGATGCAGAAAAAAATTATATTGAATTTGCAACCTGATGGAGGTTTGTATAGATGGACTAAAAGAACAAGTCCCACACACTGCTACAAGATAAAATATTTTTTCAGAGCTAGATGCAGAAAAAAATTAGATTGAATTTGCAACCTGATGGAGGTTAGTATAGATGAAGAAATAGAACAATTCCCACACACTGCTACAAGCCGAAATATTTTTTCAGAGCTAGATGCAGAAAAAAATTATATTGAATTTGCAACCTGCTGGAAGTTAGTATAGATGGACTAATAGAACAAGTCCCACACACTGCTAGAAGCCGAAATAGTTTTTCAGAGCTAGATGCAGAAAAAAATTATATTGAATTTGCAACCTGATGGAGGTTAGTATAGATGGACTAATAGAACAAGTCCCACACTTTGCTAGAAGCCGAAATATTTTTTCAGAGCTAGATGCAGAAAAAAGTTTGATTGAATTTGCAACCTGGTGGAGGTTAGTATAAATGGACTAATAGAACAAGTTCCACTCACTGCTACAAGCCGAAATAGTTTTTCAGAGCTAGATGCAGAAAAAAATTAGATTGAATTTGCAACCTGGTGGAGGTTAGTATAGATGGACTAATAGAACAAGTCCCACACACTGCTAGAAGCCGAAATAGTTTTTCAGAGCTAGATGCAGAAAAAAATTATATTGAATTTGCAACCTGATGGAGGCTAGTATAGATGGACTAATAGAACAAGTCCCACATACTGCTAGAAGCCGATATATTTTTTCGGAGCTGGATGCAGAAAAAAATTATATTGAATTTGCAACCTGATGGAGGTTAGTATAGATGGACTAATAGAACAAGCCCCACACACAGCTACAAGCTGAAATAGTTTTTCAGAGCTAGATGCAGAAAAAAAGTATATTGAATTTGCAACCTGATGGAGGTTAGTACAGATGGACTAATAGAACAAGTCCCACACTTTGCTAGAAGCCAAAATATTTTTTCAGAGCTAGATGCAGAAAAAAATTAGATTGAATTTGCAACCTGATGGAGGTTAGTATAGATGCACTCATAGAACAAGTCCCACACTTTGCTAGAAGCCGAAATATTTTTTCAGAGCTAGATGCAGAAAAAAGTTTGATTGAATTTGCAACCTGGTGGAGGTTAGTATAGATGGACGAATAGAACAAGTCCAACACACTGCTAGAAGCCGAAATAGTTTTTCAGAGCTACATGCAGAAAAAAATTATAATGAATTGCAACCTGATGGAGGTTAGTATAGAAGGACTAATAGAACAAGTCCCACATACTGCTAGAAGCCGAAATATTTTTTCAGAGCTGGATGCAGAAAAAAATGATATTGAATTTGCAACCTGATGGAGGTTAGTATAGATGGACTAATAGAACAAGCCCCACACACAGCTACAAGCCGAAATATTTTTTCAGAGCTAGATGCAGAAAAAAATTATATTGAATTTGCAACCTGATGGAGGTTTGTATAGATGGACTAATAGAACAAGTCCCACACACTGCTACAAGCCGAAATATTTTTTCAGAGCTAGAAGCAGAAAAAAATTAGATTGAATTTGCAACCTGATGGAGGTTTGTAAAGATGAAGAAATAGAACAATTCCCACACACTGCTACAAGCCGAAATAGTTTTTCAGAGCTAGATGCAGAAAAAAATGATATTGAATTTGCAACCTGATGGAGGTTTGTATAGATGGACTAATAGAACAAGTCCCACACACTGCTACAAGCCAAAATATTTTTTCAAAGCTAGATGCAGAAAAAAATTAGATTGAATTTGCAACCTAATGGAGGTTAGTAAAGATGAAGAAATAGAACAATTCTCACACACTGCTACAAGCCAAAATATTTTTTCAGAGCTAGATGCAGAAAAAAATTATATTGAATTTGCAACCTGATGGAGGTTAGTATAGATGGATTAATAGAACAAGTCCCACACACTGCTAGAAGCCGAAATAGTTTTTCAGAGCTAGATGCAGAAAAAAATTATATTGAATTTGCAACCTGATGGAGGTTATTATAGATGGACTAATAGAACAAGTCCCACATACAGCTAGAAGCCAAAATATTTTTTCAGAGCTAGATGCAGAAAAAAATTATATTGAATTTGCAACCTGCTGGAGGTTAGTATAGATGGACTAATAGAACAAGTCCCACACACTGCTAGAAGCCGAAATATTTTTTCAGAGCTAGATGCAGAAAAAAATTAGATTGAATTTGCAACCTGATGGAGGTTAGTATAGATGGACAAATAGAACAAGTCCCACACACTGCTAGAAGCCGAAATAGTTTTTGCTAGCTAGATGCAGAAAAAAATTATATTGAATTTGCAACGTGATGGAGGTTAGTATAGTTGGACTAATAGAAGAAGCCCCACACACTGCTACAAGCCAAAATAGTTTTTCAGAGCAAGATGCATAAAAAAATTATATTAAATTTGCAACCTGATGAAGGTTTGTATAGATGGACTAATAGAACAAGTCCCACACACTGCTACAAGCCGAAATATTTTTTCAGAGCTAGATGCAGAAAAAAATTATATTGAATTTGCAACCTGATGGAAGTTAGTATAGATGAAGAAATAGAACAATTCCCACACACTGCTACAAGCCAAAATATTTTTTCAGAGCTAGATGCAGAAAAAAATTATATTGAATTTGCAACCTGATGGAGGTTAGTATAGATGGACTTATAGAACAAGTCCCAAATACTCCTAGAAGCCGAAATATTTTTTCAGAGCTAGATGCAGAAAAAAATTATATTGAATTTTCAACCTGATGGAGGTTAGTATAGATGGACTAATAGAACAAGTCCCACATACTGCTAGAAGCCTAAATAGTTTTTCAGAGCTAGATGCAGAAAAAAATTATATTGAATTTGCAACCTGATGGAGGTTAGAATAGATGGACTAATAGAAAAGTCCCACACACTGCTAGAAGCCAAAATATTTTTTCAGAGCTAGATGCAGAAAAAAATTATATTGAATTTGCAACCTGCTGGAGGTTAGTATAGATGGACTAATAGAACAAGTCCCACACACTGCTAGAAGCCGAAATAGTTTTTCAGAGCTAGATGCAGAAAAGAATTATATTGAATTTGCAACCTGGTGGAGGTTAGTATAGATGGACTAATAGAACAAGTCCCACATACTGCTAGAAGCCAAAATATTTTTTGAGAGCTGGATGCAGAAAAAAATTATATTGAATTTGCAACCTGATGGAGGTTAGTATAGATGGACTAATAGAACAAGCCCCACACACAGCTACAAGCCGAAATAATTTTTCAGAGCTAGATGCAGAAAAAAATTATATTGAATTTGCAACCTGATGGAGGTTTGTATAGATGGACTAATAGAACACGTCCCACACACTGCTACCAGCCAAAATATTTTTTCAGAGCTATATGCAGAAAAAAATTATATTGAATTTGCAACCTGATGGAGGTTAGTAAAGATGAAGAAATAGAACAATTCCCACACACTGCTACAAGCCAAAATATTTTTTCAGAGCTAGATGCAGAAAAAAATTATATTGAATTTGCAACCTGATTTAGGTTATTATATATGGACTAATAGAACAAGTCCCACAGACTGCTAGAAGCCGAAATAGTTTTTCAGTGCTAGATGCAGAAAAAAATTATATTGAATTTGCAACCTGATGGAGGTTAGTATAGATGGACTAATAGAACAAGTCCCACACTTTGCTAAAAGCCTAAATAGTTTTTCAGAGCTAGATGCAGAAAAAAATTATATTGAATTTGCAACCTGATGGAGGTTAGAATAGATGGACTAATAGAAAAAGTCCAACACACTGCTAGAAGCCAAAATATTTTTTCAGAGCTAGATGCAGAAAAAAATTATATTGAATTTGCAACCTGCTGGAGGTTAGTATAGATGGACTAATAGAACAAGTCCCACACACTGCTAGAAGCCAAAATATTTTTTCAGAGCTAGATGCAGAAAAAAATTAGATTGAATTTGCAAACTGATGGAGGTTAGTATAGATGGACTAATAGAACAAGTCCCACACACTGCTAGAAGCCGAAATAGTTTTTCAGAGCTAGATGCAGAAAAAAATTATATTGAATTTGCAACCTGATGGAGGTTTGTATAGATGGACTAATAGAACAAGTCCCACACACTGCTACAAGCCGAAATATTTTTTTAGAGCTAGATGCAGAAAAAAATTAGATTGAATTTGCAACCTGATGGAGGTTAGTATAGATGAAGAAATAGAACAATTCCCACACACTGCTACAAGCCAAAATATTTTTTCAAAGCTAGATGCAGAAAAAAATTATATTGAATTTGCAACCTGATGGAGGTTAGTATAGATGGACTAATAGAACAAGTCCCAAATACTGCAAGAAGCCGAAATATTTTTTCAGAGCTAGATGCAGAAAAAAATTATATTGAATTTGCAACCTGATGGAGGTTAGTATAGATTGACTAATAGAACAAGTCCCACACTTTGCTAGAAGCCGAAATATTTTTTCAGAGCTAGATGCAGAAAAAAATTAGATTGAATTTGCAACCTGGTGGAGGTTAGTATAGATGGACTAATAGAACAAGCCCCACACACTGCTACAAGCCAAAATAGTTTTTCAGAGCAAGATGCAGGAAAAAATTATATTGAATTTGCAACCTGATGAAGGTTTGTATAGATGGACTAATAGAACAAGTCCCACACACTGCTACAAGCCGAAATATTTTTTCAGAGCTAGATGCAGAAAAAAATTATATTGAATTTGCAACCTGATGGAGGTTAGTATAGATGAAGAAATAGAACAATTCCCACACACTGCTACAAGCCAAAATATTTTTTCTGAGCTAGATGCAGAAAAAAATTATATTGAATTTGCAACCTGATGGAGGTTAGTATAGATGGACTAATAGAACAAGTCCCACACCCTGCTAGAAGCAGAAATAATTTTTCAGAGCTAGATGCAGAAAAAAATTATATTGAATTTGCAACCTGATGGAGGTTAGTATAGTTGGACTAATAGAACAAGTCTCAAATACTCCTAGAAGCCGAAATATTTTTTCAGAGCTAGATGCAGAAAAAATTAGATTGAATTTGCAACCTGATGGAGGTTTGTATAGATGGACTAATAGAACAAGTCCCACACACTGCTACAAGCCGAAATAGTTTTTCAGAGCTAGATGCAGAAAAAAATTAGATTGAATTTGCAACCTGGTGGAGGTTAGAATAGATGGACTAATAGAACAAGTCTCACACACTGCTGCAAGCCGAAATATTTTTTCAGAGCTAGATGCAGAAAAACATTAGATTGAATTTGCAACCTGATGGAGGTTAGTATAGATGAAGAAATAAAACAATTCCCACACACTGCTACAAGCCAAAATATTTTTTCAGAGCTAGTTGCAGAAAAAAATTATATTGAATTTGCAGCCTGATGGAGGTTAGTATAGATGGACTAATAGAACATGTCCCACACACTGCTAGAAGCCGAAATAGTTTTTCAGAGCTAGATGCAGAAAAAAATTATATTGAATTTGCAACCTGATGGAGGTTAGTGTAGATGGACTAATAGAACAAGTCCCAAATACTGCTAGAAGCCGAAATATTTTTTCAGAGCTAGATGCAGAAAAAAATTTGATTGAATTTGCAACCTGGTGGAGGTTAGAATAGATGGACTAATAGAACAAGTCTCACACACTGCTGCAAGCCGAAATATTTTTTCAGAGCTAGATGCAGAAAAACATTAGATTGAATTTGCAACCTGATGGAGGTTAGTATAGATGAAGAAATAAAACAATTCCCACACACTGCTACAAGCCAAAATATTTTTTCAGAGCTAGTTGCAGAAAAAAATTATATTGAATTTGCAGCCTGATGGAGGTTAGTATAGATGGACTAATAGAACATGTCCCACACACTGCTAGAAGCCGAAATAGTTTTTCAGAGCTAGATGCAGAAAAAAATTATATTGAATTTGCAACCTGATGGAGGTTAGTGTAGATGGACTAATAGAACAAGTCCCAAATACTGCTAGAAGCCGAAATATTTTTTCAGAGCTAGATGCAGAAAAAAATTATATTGAATTTGCAACTGATGGAGGTTAGTATAGATGGACTAATAGAACAAGTCCCACACGTTGCTAGAAGCCGAAATATTTTTTCAGAGCTAGATGCAGAAAAAAATTAGATTGAATTTGCAACCTGGTGGAGGTTAGTATAGATGGACTAATAGAACAAGTTCCACACACTGCTACAAGCCGAAATAGTTTTCAGAGCTAGATGCAGAAAAAAGTTAGATTGAATTTGCAAACTGGTGGAGGTTAGTATAGATGGACTAATAGAACAAGTCCCACACACTGCTAGAAGCCGAAATATTTTTTCAGAGCTAGATGCAGAAAAAAATGATATTGAATTTGCAACCTGCTGGAGGTTAGTACAGATGGACTAATAGAACAAGTCCCACACACTGCTAGTAGCCGAAATATATTTTTTCAGAGCTAGATGCAGAAAAAAATTATATTGAATTTTCAACCTGATGGAGGTTAGCATAGATGGACTAATAGAACAAGTCCCACACTTTGCTAGAAGCCGAAATATTTTTTCAGAGCTAGATGCAGAAAAAAATTAGATTGAATTTGCAACCTGGTGGAGGTTAGTATAGATGGACTAATAGAACAAGTCTCACACACTGCTGCAAGCCGAAATATTTTTTCAGAGCTAGATGCAGAAAAACATTAGATTGAATTTGCAACCTGATGGAGGTTAGTATAGATGAAGCAATAAAACAATTCCCACACACTGCTACAAGGCAAAATATTTTTTCAGAGCTAGATGCAGAAAAAAATTATATTGAATTTGCAGCCTGATGGAGGTTAGTATAGATGGACTAATAGAACAAGTCCCACAAACTGCTAGTAGCCAAAATAGTTTTTCAGAGCTAGATGCAGAAAAAAATTATATTGAATTTGCAACCTGATGGAGGTTACTATAGATGGACTAATAGAACAATTCCCAAATACTGCTAGAAGCCGAAATATTTTTTCAGAGCTAGATGCAGAAAAAAATTATATTGAATTTGCAACCTGATGGAGGTTAGTATAGATGGACTAATAGAACAAGTCCCACACTTTGCTAGAAGCTGAAATATTTTTTCAGAGCTAGATGCAGAAAAAAATTAGATTGAATTTGCAACCTGGTGGAGGTTAGTATAGATGGACTAATAGAACAAGTCCCACACACTGCTACAAGCCGAAATAGTTTTCAGAGCTAGATGCAGAAAAAAATTAGATTGAATTTGCAACCTGGTGGAGGTTAGTATAGATGGACTAATAGAACAAGTCCCACACACTGCTGCAAGCCGAAATATTTTTTCAGAGCTAGATGAAGAAAAAAATTAAATTGAATTTGCAACCTGCTGGAGGTTAGTATAGATAGACTAATAGAACAAGTCCCACACACTGCTAGAAGCCGAAATATTTTTTCAGAGCTAGATGCAGAAAAAAATGATATTGAATTTGCAACCTGATGGAGGTTAGTACAGATGGACTAATAGAACAAGTCCCACACACTGCTTGTAGCCGAAATATTTTTTCAGAGCTAGATGCAGAAAAAAATTAGATTGAATTTGCAACCTGGTGGAGGTTAGTATAGATGGACTAATAGAACAAGTCGCAAACAATGCTACATGCCGAAGCCCAAACATTTTTTCAGAGTTAGGTGCAGATAAAAATTATATTGAATTTGCAGCCTGATGGAGGTTAGTATAGATGGACTACTAGAACAAGTCCCACACACTGCTAGAAGCCGAAATATTTTTTCAGAGCTAGATGCAGAAAAAAATTAGATTGAATTTGCAACCTGATGGAGGTTAGAATAGATGGACTAATAGAACAAGTCCCACACACTGCTAGAAGCCGAAATATTTTTTCAGAGCTAGATGCAGAAAAAAATTATATTGAATTTGCAACCTGATGGAGGTTAGTATAGGTGGACTAATAGAACAAGTCCCACACACTGCTAGAAGCCGAAATAATTTTTCAGAGCTAGATGCAGAAATTTTTTTTATTGAATTTGCAACCTGATGGAGATTAGTATAGATGGACTAATAGAACAAGTCCCACATACTGCTAGAAGCCGAAATAGTTTTTCAGAGCTAGATGCAGAAAAAAATTTGATTGAATTTGCAACCTGATGGAGGTTAGTATAGATGGACTAATAGAACAATCCAACATACTGCTAGAAGCCGAAGTAGTTTTTCAGAGCTAGATGCAGAAAAAAATTATATTGAATTTGCATAAAGATGGAGGTTAGTATAGATAGACTAATAGAACAAGTCCCACACACTGCTAGAATCCGAAATTGTTTTTCAGAGCTAGATACAGAAAAAAATTATATTGAATTTGCAACCTGATGGAGGTTAGTATAGATGGACTAATAGAACAAGTCCCGCACACTGCTACAAGCCTTAATATTTTTTCAGAGCTAGATGCAGAAAAAAATTATATTGAATTTGCAACCTGCTGGAGGTTATTATAGATGGACTAATAGAACAAGTCCCACACACTGCTACAATTCGAAATAGATTTTCAGAGCTAGATGCAGAAAAAAATTATATTGAATTTGCAACCTGATGGAGGTTTGTATAGATGGACTAATAGTACAAGTCCCACACACTGCTACAGACGGAAATATTTTTTCAGAGCTAGATGCAGAAAAAAATTAGATTGAATTTGCAACCTGGTGGAGGTTAGTATAGATGGACTAATAGAACAAGTCCCACACACTGCTACAAGCCGAAATATTTTTTCAGAGCTAGATGCAGAAAAAAATTTGATTAAATTTGCAACCTGTTGGAGGTTAGTATAGATGAAGAAATAGAACAATTCCCACACACTGCTACAAGCCGAAATAATTTTTCAGAGCTAGATGCAGAAAAAAATTAGGTTGAATTTGCAACCTGATGGAGGTTAGTATAGATGGACTAATAGAACAAGTCCCACACACTGCTACAAGCCGAAGCCAAAATATTTTTTCAGAGCTAGATGCAGATAAAAATTATTTTGAATTTGAAAACTGCTGGAGGTTAGTATAGATGGACTAATAAAACAAGTCCCATACACTGCTAGAAGCCGAAATAGTTTTTCAGAGCTAGATGCAGAAAAAAATGATATTGAATTTGCAACCTGATGGAGGTTAGTATAGATGGACTAATAGAAAAATTCCCACACACTGCTAGAAGCCCAAATATTTTTTCAGACCTAGATGCAGAAAAAAATTATATTGAATTTGCAACCTGCTGGAGGTTAGTATAGATGGACTAATAGAACAAGTCCCACACACTGCTAGAAGCCGAAATATTTTTTCAGAGCTAGATGCAGAAAAAAATTATATTGAATTTGCAACCTGATGGAGGTTAGTATAGTTGGACTAATAGAACAAGTCCCACACACTGCTAGAAGCCGAAATAGTTTTTCAGAGCTAGATGCAGAAAAAAATTATATTGAATTTGCAACCTGATGGAGGTTAGAATAGATGGACTAATAGAAAAAGTCCCACATACTGCTAGAAGCCGAATTATTTTTTCAGAGCTAGATGCAGAAAAAAATTATATTGAATTTGCAACCTGATGGAGGTTAGTATAGATTGACTAATAGAAAAAGTCCCACACACTGGTAGAATCCGAAATAGTTTTTCAGAGCTAGATGCAGAAAAAAATTATATTGAATTTGCAACCTGATGGAGATTAGTATAGATGGACTAATAGAACCAGTCCCGCACACTGCTACAAGCCTTAATATTTTTTTCAGATCTAGATGCAGAAAAAAATTATATTGAATTTGCAATCTGATGGAGGTTTGTATAGATGGACTAATAGAACAAGTCCCACACACTGCTGCAGGCCGAAATATTTTTTCAGAGCTAGATGCAGAAAATAATTAGATTGAATTTGCAAACTGGTGGAGGTTAGTATAGACGGACTAATAGAACAAGTCCCACACACTGCTACAAGCCGAAATAGTTTTTCAGAGCTAGATGCAGGAAAAAATTAGATTGAATTTGCAACCTGGTGGAGGTTAGTATAGATGGACTAATAGAACAAGTCCCACACACTGATAGAAGCCGAAATAGTTTTTCAGAGCTAGATGCAGAAAAAAATTAGATTGAATTTGCAACCTGGTGAAGGTTAGTATAGATGCACTAATAGAACAAGTCCCACACACTGCTGCAAGCCGAAATATTTTTTCAGAGCTAGATGCAGAAATAAATTAGATTGAATTTGCAACCTGATGGAGGTTAGAATAGATGGACTAATAGAACAAGTCCCACACACTGCTAGAAGCCGAAATATTTTTTCAGAGCTAGATGCAGAAAAAAATTATATTGAATTTGCAACCTGATGGAGGTTAGTATAGGTGGACTAATGTAACAAGTCCCACACACTGCTAGAAGCTGAAATAATTTTTCAGAGCTAGATGCAGAAATTTTTTTTATTGAATTTGCAACCTGATGGAGATTAGTATAGATGGACTAATAGAACAAGTCCCACATACTGCTAGAAGCCGAAATAGTTTTTCAGAGCTAGATGCAGAAAAAAATTTGATTGAATTTGCAACCTGATGGAGGTTAGTATAGATGGACTAATAGAACAAGTCCCACATACTGCTAGAAGCCGAAGTAGTTTTTCAGAGCTAGATGCAGAAAAAAATTATATTGAATTTGCATAAAGATGGAGGTTAGTATAGATAGACTAATAGAACAAGTCCCACACACTGGTAGAATCCGAAATTGTTTTTCAGAGCTAGATACAGAAAAAAATTATATTGAATTTGCAACCTGATGGAGGTTAGTATAGATGGACTAATAGAACAAGTCCCACACACTGCTGCAGGCCGAAATATTTTTTCAGAGCTAGATGCAGAAAAAAATTAGATTGAATTTGCAAACTGGTGGAGGTTAGTATAGATGGACTAATAGAACAAGTCCCACACACTGCTACAAGCCGAAATAGTTTTTCAGAGCTAGATGCAGGAAAAAATTAGATTGAATTTGCAACCTGGTGGAGGTTAGTATAGATGGACTAATAGAACAAGTCCCACACACTGGTAGAAGCCAAAATATTTTTTCAGAGCTAGATGCAGAAAAAAATTAGATTGAATTTGCAACCTGGTGAAGGTTAGTATAGATGGACTAATAGAACAAGTCCCACACACTGCTGCAAGCCGAAATATTTTTTCAGAGCTAGATGCAGAAATAAATTAGATTGAATTTGCAACCTGATGGAGGTTAGAATAGATGGACTAATAGAACAAGTCCCACACACTGCTAGAAGCCGAAATATTTTTTCAGAGCTAGATGCAGAAAAAAATTATATTGAATTTGCAACCTGATGGAGGTTAGTATAGGTGGACTAATAGTACAAGTCCCACACACTGCTAGAAGCCGAAATAATTTTTCAGAGCTAGATGCAGAAATTTTTTTTATTGAATTTGCAACCTGATGGAGATTAGTATAGATGGACTAATAGAACAAGTCCCACATACTGCTAGAAGCCGAAATAGTTTTTCAGAGCTAGATGCAGAAAAAAATTTGATTGAATTTGCAGCCTGATGGAGGTTAGTATAGATGGACTAATAGAACAAGTCCCACATACTGCTAGAAGCCGAAGTAGTTTTTCAGAGCTAGATGCAGAAAAAAATTATATTGAATTTGCATAAAGATGGAGGTTAGTATAGATAGACTAATAGAACAAGTCCCACACACTGCTAGAATCCGAAATTGTTTTTCAGAGCTAGATACAGAAAAAAATTATATTGAATTTGCAACCTGATGGAGGTTAGTATAGATGGACTAATAGAACAAGTCCCGCACACTGCTACAAGCCTTAATATTTTTTCAGAGCTAGATGCAGAAAAAAATTATATTGAATTTGCAACCTGCTGGAGGTTATTATAGATGGACTAATAGAACAAGTCCCACACACTGCTACAATTCGAAATAGATTTTCAGAGCTAGATGCAGAAAAAAATTATATTGAATTTGCAACCTGATGGAGGTTTGTATAGATGGACTAATAGAACAAGTCCCACACACTGCTACAGGCGGAAATATTTTTTCAGAGCTAGATGCAGAAAAAAATTAGATTGAATTTGCAACCTGGTGGAGGTTAGTATAGATGGACTAATAGAACAAGTCCCACACACTGCTACAAGCCGAAATATTTTTTCAGAGCTAGATGCAGAAAAAAATTTGATTAAATTTGCAACCTGTTGGAGGTTAGTATAGATGAAGAAATAGAACAATTCCCACACACTGCTACAAGCCGAAATAATTTTTTAGAGCTAGATGCAGAAAAAAATTAGGTTGAATTTGCAACCTGATGGAGGTTAGTATAGATGGACTAATAGAACAAGTCCCACACACTGCTACAAGCCGAAGCCAAAATATTTTTTCAGAGCTAGATGCAGATAAAAATTATTTTGAATTTGAAACCTGCTGGAGGTTAGTATAGATGGACTAATAAAACAAGTCCCATACACTGCTAGAAGCCGAAATAGTTTTTCAGAGCTAGATGAAAAAAAAATGATATTGAATTTGCAACCTGATGGAGGTTAGTATAGATGGACTAATAGAAAAATTCCCACACACTGCTAGAAGCCCAAATATTTTTTCAGACCTAGATGCAGAAAAAAATTATATTGAATTTGCAACCTGCTGGAGGTTAGTATAGATGGACTAATAGAACAAGTCCCACACACTGCTAGAAGCCGAAATATTTTTTCAGAGCTAGATGCAGAAAAAAATTATATTGAATTTGCAACCTGATGGAGGTTAGTATAGTTGGACTAATAGAACAAGTCCCACACACTGCTAGAAGCCGAAATAGTTTTTCAGAGCTAGATGCAGAAAAAAATTATATTGAATTTGCAACCTGATGGAGGTTAGAATAGATGGACTAGTAGAAAAAGTCCCACATACTGCTAGAAGCCGAAATATTTTTTCAGAGCTAGATGCAGAAAAAAATTATATTGAATTTGCAACCTGATGGAGGTTAGTATAGATGGACTAATAGAACAAGCCCCACACACAGCTACAAGCCGAAATAGTTTTTCAGAGCTAGATGCAGAAAAAAATTATATTGAATTTGCAACCTTGTGGAGATTAGTATGGATGGACTATTAGAACAAGTCCCACACACTGCTAGAAGCCAAAATAGTTTTTCAGAGCTAGATGCAGAAAAAAATTATATTGAACTTGCAACCTGATGGAGTTTAGTATAGATGGACTAATAGAACAAGTCCCACACACTGGTAGAATCCGAAATAGTTTTTCAGAGCTAGATGCAGAAAAAAATTATATTGAATTTGCAACCTGATGGAGATTAGTATAGATGGACTAATAGAACCAGTCCCGCACACTGCTACAAGCCTTAATATTTTTTTCAGATCTAGATGCAGAAAAAAATTATATTGAATTTGCAATCTGATGGAGGTTTGTATAGATGGACTAATAGAACAAGTCCCACACACTGCTGCAGGCCGAAATATTTTTTCAGAGCTAGATGCAGAAAAAAATTAGATTGAATTTGCAAACTGGTGGAGGTTAGTATAGATGGACTAATAGAACAAGTCCCACACACTGCTACAAGCCGAAATAGTTTTTCAGAGCTAGATGCAGGAAAAAATTAGACTGAATTTGCAACCTGGTGGAGGTTAGTATAGATGGACTAATAGAACAAGTCTCACACACTGCTGCAAGCCGAAATATTTTTTCAGAGCTAGATGCAGAAAAACATTAGATTGAATTTGCAACCTGATGGAGGTTAGTATAGATGAAGCAATAAAACAATTCCCACATACTGCTACAAGGCAAAATATTTTTTCAGAGCTAGTTGCAGAAAAAAATTATATTGAATTTGCAGCCTGATGGAGGCTAGTATAGATGGACTAATAGAACAAGTCCCACAAACTGCTAGAAGCCGAAATAGTTTTTCAGAGCTAGATGCAGAAAAAAATTATATTGAATTTGCAACCTGAAGGAGGTTAGTATAGATGGACTAATAGAACAATTCCGAAATACTGCTAGAAGCCGAAATATTTTTTCAGAGCTAGATGCAGAAAAAAATTAGATTGAATTTGCAACCTGATGGAGGTTAGTATAGATGGACTAATAGAACAAGTCCCACACTTTGCTAGAAGCTGAAAAATTTTTTCAGAGCTAGATGCAGAAAAAAATTAGATTGAATTTGCAACCTGGTGGAGGTTAGTATAGATGGACTAATAGAACAAGTCCCACACACTGCTACAAGCCGAAATAGGTTTCAGAGCTAGATGCAGAAAAAAATTTGATTGAATTTGCAACCTGGTGGAGGTTAGTATAGATGGACTAATAGAACAAGTCCCACACACTGCTGCAAGCCGAAATATTTTTTCAGAGCTAGATGCAGAAAAAAATTAAATTGAATTTGCAACCTGCTGGAGGTTAGTATAGATAGACTAATAGAACAAGTCCCACACACTGCTACAAGCCGAAATATTTTTTCAGAGCTAGATGCAGAAAAAAATGATATTGAATTTGCAACCTGCTGTAGGTTAGTACAGATGGACTAATAGAACAAGTCCCACACACTGCTAGTAGCCGAAATATTTTTTCAGAGCTAGATGCAGAAAAAAATTAGATTGAATTTCCAACCTGGTGGAGGTTAGTATAGATGGACTAATAGAACAAGTCGCACACAATGCTACAAGCCGAAGCCCAAACATTTTTTCAGAGTTAGGTGCAGATAAAAATTATATTGAATTTGCAGCCTGATGGAGGTTAGTATAGATGGACTACTAGAACAATTCCCACACACTGCTAGAAGCCGAAATATTTTTTCAGAGCTAGATGCAGTAAAAAATTATTTTGAATTTGCAACCTTGTGGAGGTTAGTATAGATGGACTAATAGAACAAGTCCCACACACTGCTAGAAGCCGAAATAGTTTTTCAGAGCTAGATGCAGAAAAAAATTATATTGAATTTGCAACCTGATGGAGGTTAGTATAGATGGACTAATAGAACCAGTCCCGCACACTGCTACAAGTCTTAATATTTTTTCAGAGCTAGATGCAGAAAAAAATTATATTGAATTTGCAACCTGATGGAAGTTTGTATAGATGGACTAATAGAACAAGTCCCACACACTACTGCAGGCCGAAATATTTTTTCAGAGCTAGATGCAGAAAAAAATTAGATTGAATTTGCAAACTGGTGGAGGTTAGTATAGATGGACTAAAATAACAAGTCCCACACACTGCTACAAGCCGAAATATTTTTTCAGAGCTAAATGCAGAAAAAAATTTGATAGAATTTGCAACCTGTTGGAAGTTAGTATAGATGAAGAAATAGAACAATTCCCACACACTGCTACAAGCCGAAATATTTTTTCAGAGCTAGATGCAGAAAAAAATTAGATTGAATTTGCAACCTGATGGAGGTTAGTATAGATGGACTAATAGAACAAGTCCCACACACTGCTACAAGCCGAAGCCCAAATATTTTTTCAGAGCTAGATGCAGATAAAAATTATTTTGAATTTGCAACCTGCTGTAGGTTAGTATAGATGGACTAATAGAACAAGTCCCATACAGTGCTAGAAGCCGAAATAGTTTTTCAGAGCTAGATGCAGAAAAAAATTATATTGAATTTGCAACCTGATGGAGGTTAGTATAGATGGACTAATATAACAAGTCCCACACACTGCTAGAAGCCGAAGTAGTTTTTCAGAGCTAGATGCAGAAAAAAATTATATTGAATTTGCAACCTGATGGAGGTTAGAATAGATGGACTAATACAAAAAGTCCCACACACTGCTAGAAGCCGAAATAGTTTTTCAGAGCTAGATGCAGAAAAAAATTATATTGAATTTGCAACCTGATGGAGGTTAGTATAGCTGGACTAATAGAACAAGTCCCACATACTGCTAGAAGCCGAAATATTTTTTCAGAGCTGGATGCAGAAAAAAATTATATTGAATTTGCAACCTGATGGAGGTTAGTATAGATAGACTAATAGAACAAGCCCCACACACAGCTACAAGACGAAATAGTTTTTCAGAGCTAGATGCAGAAAAAAATTATATTGAATTTGCAAACTGATGGAGGTTTGTATAGATGGACTAATAGAACAAGTCCCACACACTGCTACAAGCCGAAATATTTTTTCAGAGCTAGATGCAGAAAAAAATTAGATTGAATTTGCAACCTGATGGAGGTTAGTATACATGAAGAAATAGAACAATTCCCACACACTGCTACAAGCCAAAATATTTTTCAGAGCTAGATGCAGAAAATAATTATATTGAATTTGCAACCTGATGGAGGTTAGTATAGATGGACTAATAGAACAAGTCCCACACACTGCTAGAAGCCGAAATAGTTTTTCAGAGCTAGATGCAGAAAAGAATTATATTGAATTTGCAACCTGATTGAGGTTAGTATAGATGGACTAATAGAACAAGTCCCAAATACTGCTAGAAGCCGAAATATTTTTTCAGAGCTAGATGCAGAAAAAAATTATATTGAATTTGCAACCTGATGGAGGTTAGTATAGATAGACTAATAGAACAAGTCTCACACTTTGCTAGAAGCCGAAATATTTTTTCAAAGCTAGATGCAGAAAAAAATTAGATTGAATTTGCAACCTGGTGGAGGTTAGTATAGATGGACTAATAGAACAAGTCCCACACACTGCTAGAAGCCGAAATAGTTTTTCAGAGCTAGATGCAGAAAAAAATTAGATTGAATTTGCAACCTGGTGGAGGTTAGTATAGATGGACTAATAGAACAAGTCCCACACACTGCTGCAAGCCGAAATATTTTTTCAGAGCTAGATGCAGAAAAAAATTAGATTGAATTTGCAACCTGATGGAGGTTAGTATAGATGGACTAATAGAACAAGTCCCACACACTGCTAGAAGCCGAAATATTTTTTCAGAGCTAAATGCAGAAAAAAATTATATTGAATTTGCAACCTGATGGAGGTTAGTATAGGTGGACTAATAGAACAAGTCCCACACACTGCTAGAAGCCGAAATAATTTTTCAGAGCTAGATGCAGAAAATTTTTTTATTCAATTTGCAACCTGATGGAGGTTAGTATAGATGGACTAATAGAACAAGTCAGACATACTGCTAGAAGCCGAAAAAGTTTTTCAGAGCTAGATGCAGAAAAAAATTAGATTGAATTTGCAACCTGATGGAGGTTAGTATAGATGGACTAATAGAACAAGTCCCACATACTGCTAGAAGCCGAAATAGTTTTTCAGAGCTAGATGCAGAAAAAAATTATATTGAATTTGCATCCTGACGGAGGTTAGTATAGATAGACTAATAGAACAAGTCCCGCACACTGCTAGAATCCGAAATAGTTTTTCAGAGCTAGATGCAGAAAAAAATTATATTGAATTTGCAACCTGATGGAGGTTAGTATAGATGGACTAATAGAACAAGTACCGCACACTGCTACAAGCCTTAACATTTATTCAGAGCTAGATGCAGAAAAAAATTAGATTGAATTTGCAACCTGGTGGAGGTTAGTATAGATGGACTAATAGAACAAGTCCCACACACTGCTACAAGCCGAAAAAGTTTTTCAGAGCTAGATGCAGAAAAAAATTATATTGAATTTGCAACCTGCTGGAGGTTAGTATAGATGGACTAATAGAACAAGTCCCACACACTGCCACAAGTCGAAATAGATTTTCAAAGCTAGATGCAGAAAAAAATTATATTGAATTTGCATCCTGATGGAGGTTAGTATAGATGGACTAATAGAACAAGTCCCACATACTGCTAGAAGCCGAAATAGTTTTTCAGAGCTAGATGCAGAAAAAAATTATATTGAATTTGCAACCTGATGAAGGTTAGTATAGATGGATTAATAGAACAAGTCCCACAAACTGCTAGAAGCCGAAATAGTTTTTCAGAGCTAGATGCAGAAAAAAATTAGATTGAATTTGCAACCTGGTGGAGGTTAGTATAGATGGACTAATAGAACAAGTCCCACACACTGCTGCAAGCCGAAATATTTTTTCAGAGCTAGATGCAGAAAAAAATTAGATTGAATTTGCAACCTGATGGAGGTTAGTATAGATGGACTAATAGAACAAGTCCCACACACTGCTAGAAGCCGAAATATTTTTTCAGAGCTAGATGCAGAAAAAAATTATATTGAATTTGCAACCTGATGGAGGTTAGTATAGGTGGACTAATAGAACAAGTCCCACACACTGCTAGAAGCCGAAATAATTTTTCAGAGCTAGATGCAGAAAATTTTTTTATTCAATTTGCAACCTGATGGAGGTTAGTATAGATGGACTAATAGAACAAGTCAGACATACTGCTAGGAGCCGAAAAAGTTTTTCAGAGCTAGATGCAGAAAAAAATTAGATTGAATTTGCAACCTGATGGAGGTTAGTATAGATGGACTAATAGAACAAGTCCCACATACTGCTAGAAGCCGTAATAGTTTTTCAGAGCTAGATGCAGAAAAAAATTATATTGAATTTGCATCCTGACGGAGGTTAGTATAGATAGACTAATAGAACAAGTCCCGCACACTGCTAGAATCCAAAATAGTTTTTCAGAGCTAGATGCAGAAAAAAATTATATTGAATTTGCAACCTGATGGAGGTTAGTATAGATAGACTAATAGAACAAGTCCCGCACACTGCTACAAGCCTTAACATTTTTTCAGAGCTAGATGCAGAAAAAAATTAGATTGAATTTACAACCTGGTGGAGGTTAGTATAGATGGACTAATAGAACAAGTCCCACACACTGCTACAAGCCGAAAAAGTTTTTCAGAGCTAGATGCAGAAAAAAATTATATTGAATTTGCAACCTGCTGGAGGTTAGTATAGATGGACTAATAGAACAAGTCCCACACACTGCCACAAGTCGAAATAGATTTTCAGAGCTAGATGCAGAAAAAAATTATATTGAATTTGCATCCTGATGGAGGTTAGTATAGATGGACTAATAGAACAAGTCCCACATACTGCTAGAAGCCGAAATAGTTTTTCAGAGCTAGATGCAGAAAAAAATTATATTGAATTTGCATCCTGATTGAGGTTAGTATAGATAGACTAATAGAACAAGTCCCGCACACTTCTAGAATCCGAAATAGTTTTTCAGAGCTAGATGCAGAAAAAAATTATATTGAATTTGCAACCTGATGGAGATTAGTATAGATGGACTAATAGAACAAGTCCCGCACACTGCTACAAGCCTTAATATTTTTTCAGAGCTAGATGCTGAAAAAAATTAGATTGAATTTGCAACCTGGTGGAGGTTAGTATAGATGGACTAATAGAACAAGTCCCACACACTGCTACAAGTCAAAATAGATTTTCAGAGCTAGATGCAGAAAAAAATTATATTGAATTTGCAAACTGATGGAGGTTTGTATAGATGGACTAATAGAACAAGTCCCACACACTGCTACAGGCGGAAATATTTTTTCAGAGCTAGATGCAGAAAAAAAATAGATTGAATTTGCAACCTGGTGGAGGTTAGTATAGATGGACTAATAGAACAAGTCCCACACACTGCTACAAGCCAAAATATTTTTTCAGAGCTAGATGCAGAAAAAAATTAGATTGAATTTGCAACCTGGTGGAGGTTAGTATAGATGGACTAATAGAACAAGTCCCACACACTGCTACAAGCCAGAATAGTTTTTCAGAGCTAGATGCAGAAAAAAATTTGATTGAATTTGCAACCTGGTGGAGGTTAGTATAGATGGACTAATAGAACAAGTCCCACACAATGCTAAATGCCGAAGCCGAAATATTTTTTCAGAGCTAGATGCAGAAAAAAATTATATTGAATTTACAACCTGCTGGAGGTTAGTATAGATGGACTAATAGAACAAGTCCCACACACTGCTAGAAGCCGAAATAGTTTTTCAGAGCTAGATGCAGAAATTTTTTTTATTGAATTTGCAACCTGATGGAGGTTAGTATAGATGGACTAATAGAACAAGTCCCACATACTGCTAGAAGCCTAAATCGTTTTTCAGAGCTAGATGCAGAAAAAAATTAGATTGAATTTGCAACCTGATGGAGGTTAGTATAGATGGACTAATAGAACAAGTCCCACATACTGCTAGAAGCCGAAATAGTTTTTCAGAGCTAGATGCAGAAAAAAATTATATTGAATTTGCAACCTGATGGAGGTTAGTATAGATAGACTAATAGAACAAGTCCCACACACTGCTAGATTCCGAAATAGTTTTTCAGAGCTAGATGCAGAAAAAAATTATATTGAATTTGCAACCTGATGGAGGTTAGTATAGATGGACTAATAGAACAAGTCCCGCACACTGCTACAAGCCTTAATATTTTTTCATAGCTAGATGCAGAAAAAAATTAGATTGAATTTGCAACCTGGTGGAGGTTAGTATAGATGGACTAATGGAACAATCCCACACACTGCTGCAAGCCGAAAAAGTTTTTCAGAGCTAGATGCAGAAAAAAATTATATTGAATTTGCAACCTGCTGGAGGTTAGTATAGATGGACTAATAGAACAAGTCCCACACACTGCTACAAGCCGAAATAGGTTTTCAGAGCTAGATGCAGAAAAAAATTATATTGAATTTGCAACCTGATGGAGGTTTGTATAGATGGACTAATAGAACAAGTCCCACACACTGCTAGAGGCCGAAATATTTTTTCAGAGCTAGATGCAGAAAAAAATTCGATTGAATTTGCAACCTAGTGGAGGTTAGTATAGATGAAGAAATAGAACAATTCCCACACACTGCTAAAAGCCGAAATAATTTTTCAGAGCTAGATGAAGAAAAAAATTAGATTGAATTTGCAACCTGATGGAGGTTAGTATAGATGGACTAATAGAACAAGTCCCACACACTGCTACAAGCCGAAGCCGAAATATTTTTTCAGAGCTAGATGCAGATAAAAATTATTTTGAATTTGAAACCTGCTGGAGGTTAGTATAGATGGACTAATAGAACAAGTCCTATACACTGCTAGAAGCCGAAATAGTTTTTCAGAGCTAGATGCAGAAAAAAATTTGATTGAATTTGCAACCTGTTGGAGGTTAGTATCGTTGAAGAAATAGAACAATTCCCACACACTGCTACAAGCCGAAATAATTTTTCAGAGCTAGATGCAGAAAAAAATTAGATTGAATTTGCAACCTGATGGAGGTTAGTACAGATGGACTAATAGAACTAGTCCCACACACTGCTTCAAGCCGAAGCCGAAATATTTTTTCAGAGCTAGATGCAGATAAAAATTATTTTGAATTTGAAACCTGCTGGAGGTTAGTATAGATGGACTAATAGAACAAGTCCCAAATATTGCTAGAAGCCGAAATAGTTTTTCAGAGCTAGATGCAGAAAAAAATTATATTGAATTTGCAACCTGCTGGAGGTTAGTATAGATGGACTAATAGAACAAGTCCCACACACTGCTAGAAGCCGAAATATTTTTTCAGAGCTGGATGCAGAAAAAAATTATATTGAATTTGCAACCTGATGGAGGTTAGTATAGATGGACTAATAGAACACGTCCCACACACTGCTAGAAGCCGAAATATTTTTTCAGAGCTAGATGCAGAAAAAAATTATATTGAATTTGCAACCTGATGGAGGTTAGTATAGATGGACTAATAGAACAAGCCCCACACAAAGCTACAAGCCGAAATAGTTTTTCAGAGCTAGATGCAGAAAAAAATTATATTGAATTTGCAACCTGATGGAGGTTAGTATAGATGGACTAATAGAACAAGTCCCACATACTGCTAGAAGCCGAAATAGTTTTTCAGTGCTAGATGCAGAAAAAAATTAGATTGAATTTGCAACCTGATGGAGGTTAGTATAGATGGACTAATAGAACCAGTCCCACACATTGCTAGAAGCCGAAATATTTTTTCAGAGCTAGATGCAGAAAAAAATTAGATTGAATTTGCAACCTGGTGGAGGTTAGTATAGATGGACTAATAGAACAAGTCCCACACACTGCTACAAGCCAGAATAGTTTTTCAGAGCTAGATGCAGAAAAAAATTTGATTGAATTTGCAACCTGGTGGAGGTTAGTATAGATGGACTAATAGAACAAGTCCCACATACTGCTACAAGCCGAAATATTTTTTCAGAGCTAGATGCAGAAAAAATTTTGATTGAATTTGCAACCTGCTGGAGGTTAGTATAGATGAAGAAATAGAACAATTCCCACACACTGCTACAAGCCGAAATATTTTTTCAGAGCTAGAGGCAGAAAAAAATTAGATTGAATTTGCAACCTGATGGAGGTTAGTATAGATGGACTAATAGAACAAGTTCCACACACTGCTACAAGCCGAAGCCCAAATATTTTTTCAGAGCTAGATGCAGATAAAAATTATTTTGAATTTGCAACCTGCTGGAGGTTACTATAGATGGACTAATAGAACAAGTCCCACACACTGCTAGAAGCCAAAATAGTTTTTCAGAGCTAGATGCAGAAAAAAATTATATTGAATTTGCAACCTGATGGAGGTTAGTATAGATGGACTAATAGAACAAGTCCCACACACTGCTAAAAGCCGAAATAGTTTTTCAGAGCTAGATGCAGAAAAAAATTATATTGAATTTGCAACCTGATGGAGGTTAGAGTAGAAGGACTAATAGAAAAAGTCCCACACATTGCTAGAAGCCAAAATATTTTTTCAGAGCTAGATGCAGTAAAAAATTATATTGAATTTGCAACCTGCTGGAGGTTAGTATAGATGGACTAATAGAACAAGTCCCACACACTGCTAGAAGCCGAAATATTTTTTCAGAGCTAGATGCAGAAAAAAATTATATTGAATTTGCAACCTGATGGAGGTTAGTATAGATGGACTAATAGAACAAGTCCCACACACTGCTAGAAGCCGAAATAGTTTTTCAGAGCTAGATGCAGAAAAAAATTTGATTGAATTTGCAACCTGATGGAGGTTAGTATAGATGGACTAATAGAACAAGTCCCACACACTGCTACAAGCCGAAATATTTTTTCAGAGCTAGATGCAGAAAAAAATTTGATTGAATTTGCAACCTGATGGAGGTTAGTATAGATGGACTAATAGAACCAGTCCCACACATTGCTAGAAGCCGAAATATTTTTTCAGAGCTAGATGCAGAAAAAAATTAGATTGAATTTGCAACCTGGTGGAGGTTGTTATAGATGGACTAATAAAACAAGTCCCACACACTGCTACAAGCTAAAATAGTTTTTCAGAGCTAGATGCAGAAAAAAATTAGATTGAATTTGCAACCTGGTGGAGGTTAGTATAGATGGACTAATAGAACAAGTCCCACACACTGCTACAAGCCGAAATATTTTTTCAGAGCTAGATGCAGAAAAAAATTTGATTGAATTTGCAACCTGCTGGAGGTTAGTATAGATGAAGAAATAGAACAATTCCCACACAGTGCTACAAGCCAAAATATTTTTTCAGAGCTAGATGCAGAAAAAAATTTGATAGAATTTGCAACCTGTTGGATGTTTGTATAGATGAAGAAATAGAACAATTCCCACACACTGCTACAAGCCGAAATATTTTTTCAGAGCTAGAGGCAGAAAAAAATTAGATTGAATTTGCAACCTGATGGAGGTTAGTATAGATGGACCAATAGAACAAGTTCCACACACTGCTACAAGCCGAAGCCCAAATATTTTTTCAGAGCTAGATGCAGATAAAAATTATTTTGAATTTGCAACCTGCTGGAGGTTAGTATAGATGGACTAATAGAACAAGTCCCACACACTGCTACAAGCCGAAATAGATTTTTAGAGCTAGATGCAGAAAAAAATTATATTGAATTTGCAACCTGATGGAGGTTTGTATAGATGGACTAATAGAACAAGTCCCACACACTGCTAGAAGCTGAAATAGTTTTTCAGAGCTAGATGCAGAAAAAAATGGTATTGAATTTGCAACCTGATGGAGATTAGTATAGATGGACAAATAGAACAAGTCCCACATACTGCTAGAAGCCGAAATATTTTTTCAGAGCTAGATGCAGAAAAAAATTATATTGAATTTGCAACCTGATGGAGGTTAGTATAGATGGACTAATAGAACCAGTCCCACACATTGCTAGAAGCCGAAATATTTTTTCAGAGCTAGATGCAGAAAAAAATTAGATTGAATTTGCAACCTGGTGGAGGTTAGTAAAGATGGACTAATAGAACAAGTCCCACACACTGCTACAAGCCAAAATAGTTTTTCAGAGCTAGATGCAGAAAAAAATTAGATTGAATTTGCAACCTGGTGGAGGCTAGTATAGATGGACTAATAGAACAAGTCCCACACACTGCTACAAGCCGAAATATTTTTTCAAAGCTAGATGCAGAAAAAAATTTGATTGAATTTGCAACCTGATGGAGGTTAGTATAGATGGACTAATAGAACCAGTCCCACACATTGCTAGAAGCCGAAATATTTTTTCAGAGCTAGATGCAGAAAAAAATTAGATTGAATTTGCAACCTGGTGGAGGTTAGTATAGATGGACTAATAGAACAAGTCCCACACACTGCTACAAGCCAAAATAGTTTTTCAGAGCTAGATGCAGAAAAAAATTAGATTGAATTTGCAACCTGGTGGAGGTTAGTATAGATGGACTAATAGAACAAGTCCCACACACTGCTACAAGCCGAAATATTTTTTCAGAGCTAGATGCAGAAAAAAATTTGATTGAATTTGCAACCTGCTGGAGGTTAGTATAGATGAAGAAATAGAACAATTCCCACACAGTGCTACAAGCCAAAATATTTTTTCAGAGCTAGATGCAGAAAAAAAATTGATAGAATTTGCAACCTGTTGGATGTTTGTATAGATGAAGAAATAGAACAATTCCCACACACTGCTACAAGCCGAAATATTTTTTCAGAACTAGAGGCAGAAAAAAATTAGATTGAATTTGCAACCTGATGGAGGTTAGTATAGATGGACTAATAGAACAAGTTCCACACACTGCTACAAGCCGAAGCCCAAATATTTTTTCAGAGCTAGATGCAGATAAAAATTATTTTGAATTTGCAACCTGCTGGAGATTACTATAGATGGACTAATAGAACAAGTCCCACACACTGCTAGAAGCCAAAATAGTTTTTCAGAGCTAGATGCAGAAAAAAATTATATTGAATTTGCAACCTGATGGAGGTTAGTATAGATGGACTAATAGAACAAGTCCCACACACTGCTAAAATCCAAAATAGTTTTTCAGAGCTAGATGCAGAAAAAAATTATATTGAATTTGCAACCTGATGGAGGTTAGAGTAGAAGGACTAATAGAAAAAGTCCCACACATTGCTAGAAGCCAAAATATTTTTTCAGAGCTAGATGCAGTAAAAAATTATATTGAATTTGCAACCTGCTGGAGGTTAGTATAGATGGACTAATAGAACAAGTCCCACACACTGCTAGAAGCCGAAATATTTTTTCAGAGCTAGATGCAGAAAAAAATTATATTGAATTTGCAACCTGATGGAGGTTAGTATAGATGGACTAATAGAACAAGTCCCACACACTGCTAGAAGCCGAAATAGTTTTTCAGAGCTAGATGCAGAAAAAAATTAGATTGAATTTGCAACCTGCTGGAGGTTAGTATAGATGGACTAATAGAACAAGTCCCACACACTGCTACAAGCCAAAATAGATTTTTAGAGCTAGATGCAGAAAATTTTTTTATTGAATTTGCAACCTGATGGAGGTTTGTATAGATGGACTAATAGAACAAGTCCCACACACTGCTAGAAGCTGAAATAGTTTTTCAGAGCTAGATGCAGAAAAAAATGGTATTGAATTTGCAACCTGATGGAGATTAGTATAGATGGACAAATAGAATAAGTCCCACATACTGCTGGAAGCCGAAATATTTTTTCAGAGCTAGATGCAGAAAAAAATTATATTGAATTTGCAACCTGATGGAGGTTAGTATAGATGGACTAATAGAACCAGTCCCACACATTGCTAGAAGCCGAAATATTTTTTCAGAGCTAGATGCAGAAAAAAATTAGATTGAATTTGCAACCTGGTGGAGGTTAGTATAGATGGACTAATAGAACAAGTCCCACACACTGCTACAAGCCAAAATTGTTTTTCAGAGCTAGATGCAGAAAAAAATTAGATTGAATTTGCAACCTGGTGGAGGTTAGTATAGATGGACTAATAGAACAAGTCCCACACACTGCTACAAGCCGAAATATTTTTTCAAAGCTAGATGCAGAAAAAAATTTGATTGAATTTGCAACCTGATGGAGGTTAGTATAGATGGACTAATAGAACCAGTCCCACACATTGCTAGAAGCCGAAATATTTTTTCAGAGCTAGATGCAGAAAAAAATTAGATTGAATTTGCAACCTGGTGGAGGTTAGTATAGATGGACTAATAGAACAAGTCCCACACACTGCTACAAGCCAAAATAGTTTTTCAGAGCTAGATGCAGAAAAAAATTAGATTGAATTTGCAACCTGGTGGAGGTTAGTATAGATGGACTATTAGAACAAGTCCCACACACTGCTACAAGCCGAAATATTTTTTCAGAGCTAGATGCAGAAAAAAATTTGATTGAATTTGCAACCTGCTGGAGGTTAGTATAGATGAAGAAATAGAACAATTCCCACACAGTGCTACAAGCCAAAATATTTTTTCAGAGCTAGATGCAGAAAAAAAATTGATAGAATTTGCAACCTGTTGGATGTTTGTATAGATGAAGAAATAGAACAATTCCCACACACTGCTACAAGCCGAAATATTTTTTCAGAACTAGAGGCAGAAAAAAATTAGATTGAATTTGCAACCTGATGGAGGTTAGTATAGATGGACTAATAGAACAAGTTCCACACACTGCTACAAGCCGAAGCCCAAATATTTTTTCAGAGCTAGATGCAGATAAAAATTATTTTGAATTTGCAACCTGCTGGAGGTTACTATAGATGGACTAATAGAACAAGTCCCACACACTGCTAGAAGCCAAAATAGTTTTTCAGAGCTAGATGCAGAAAAAAATTATATTGAATTTGCAACCTGATGGAGGTTAGTATAGATGGACTAATAGAACAAGTCCCACACACTGCTAAAAGCCGAAATAGTTTTTCAGAGCTAGATGCAGAAAAAAATTATATTGAATTTGCAACCTGATGGAGGTTAGAGTAGAAGGACTAATAGAAAAAGTCCCACACATTGCTAGAAGCCAAAATATTTTTTCAGAGCTAGATGCAGTAAAAAATTATATTGAATTTGCAACCTGCTGGAGGTTAGTATAGATGGACTAATAGAACAAGTCCCACACACTGCTAGAAGCCGAAATATTTTTTCAGAGCTAGATGCAGAAAAAAATTATATTGAATTTGCAACCTGATGGAGGTTAGTATAGATGGACTAATAGAACAAGTCCCACACACTGCTAGAAGCCGAAATAGTTTTTCAGAGCTAGATGCAGAAAAAAATTATATTGAATTTGCAACCTGATGGAGGTTAGTATAGATGGACTAATAGAACAAGTCCCACATACTGCTAGAAGCCGAAATATTTTTTCAGAGCTGAATGCAGAAAAAAATTATATTGAATTTGCAACCTGATGGAGGTTAGTATAGATAGACTAATAGAACAAGCCCCACACACAGCTACAAGCCGAAATAGTTTTTCAGAGCTAGATGCAGAAATTTTTTTTATTGAATTTGCAACCTGATGGAGGTTTGTATAGATGGATTAATAGAACAAGTCCCACACACTGCTACAAGCCGAAATATTTTTTCAGAGCTAGATGCAGAAAAAAATTAGATTGAATTTGCAACCTGATGGAGGTTAGTATAGATGAAGAAATTGAACAATTCCCACACACTGCTACAATCAAAAATATTTTTCAGAGCTAGATGCAGAAAAAAATTATATTGAATTTGCAACCTGATTGAGGTTAGTATAGATGGACTAATAGAACAAGTCCCAAATACTGCTAGAAGCCAAAATATTTTTTCAGAGCTAGATGCAGAAAAGAATTATATTGAATTTGCAACCTGATTGAGGTTAGTATAGATGGACTAAGAGAACAAGTCCCAAATACTGCTAGAAGCCAAAATATTTTTTCAGAGCTAGATGCAGAAAATAATTATATTGAATTTGCAACCTGATGGAGATTAGTATAGATGGACAAATAGAACAAGTCCCACACACTGCTAGAAGCCGAAATATTTTTTCAGAGCTAGATGCAGAAAAAAATTATATTGAATTTGCAACCTGATGGAGGTTAGTATAGATGGGCTAATAGAACCAGTCCCACACATTCCTACAAGCCGAAATATTTTTTCAGAGCTAGATGCAGAAAAAAATTAGATTGAATTTGCAACCTGGTGGAGGTTAGTATAGATGGACTAATAGAACAAGTCCCACACACTGCTACAAGCCAAAATAGTTTTTCAGAGCTAGATGCAGAAAAAAATTAGATGGAATTTGCAACCTGGTGGAGGTTAGTATAGATGGACTAATAGAACAAGTCCCACACACTGCTACAAGCCAAAATATTTTTTCAGAGCTAGATGCAGAAAAAAATTAGATTGAATTTGCAACCTGATGGAGGTTAGTATAGATGGACTAATAGAACAAGTCCCACACACTGCTACAAGCCGAAGCCCAAATATTTTTTCAGAGCTACATGCAGAAAAAAATTATATTGAATTTGCAACCTGCTGGAGGTTAGTATAGATGGACTAATAGAACAAGTCCCACACACTGCTAGAAGCCAAAATATTTTTTCAGAGCTAGATGCAGAAAAAAATTATATTGAATTTGCAACCTGATGGAGGTTAGTATAGATGGACTAATAGAACAAGCCCCACACACAGCTACAAGCCGAAATAGTTTTTCAGAGCTAGATGCAGAAAAAAATTATATTGAATTTGCAACCTGATGGAGGTTAGTATAGATGGAGTAATAGAACAAGTCCCACACACTGCTACAAGTCGAAATAGATTTTCAGAGCTAGATGCAGAAAAAAATTATATTGAATTTGCAACCTGATGGAGGTTTGTATAGATGGACTAATAGAACAAGTCCCACACACTGCTACAGGCGGAAATATTTTTTCAGAGATAGATGCAGAAAAAAATTAGATTGAATTTGCAACCTGGTGGAGGTTAGTATAGATGGACTAATAGAACAAGTCCCACACACTGCTACAAGCCGAAATATTTTTTCAGAGCTAGAGGCAGAAAAAAATTTGATTGAATTTGCAACCTGTTGGAGGTTAGTATAGAGGAAGAAATAGAAAAATTCCCACACACTGCTACAAGCCGAAATAATTTTTCAGAGCTAGATGCAGAAAAAAATTTGATTGAATTTGCAACCTGATGGAGGTTAGTATAGATGCACTAATAGAACAAGTCCCACACACTGCTACAAGCCGAAGCCAAAATATTTTTTCAGAGCTAGATGCAGATAAAAATTATTTTGAATTTGCAACCTGCTGGAGGTTACTATAGATGGACTAATAGAACAAGTCCCACACACTGCTAGAAGCCAAAATAGTTTTTCAGAGCTAGATGCAGAAAAAAATTATATTGAATTTGCAACCTGATGGAGGTTAGTATAGATGGACTAATAGAACAAGTCCCACACACTGCTAAAATCCGAAATAGTTTTTCAGAGCTAGATGCAGAAAAAAATTATATTGAATTTGCAACCTGATGGAGGTTAGAGTAGAAGGACTAATAGAAAAAGTCCCACACATTGCTAGAAGCCAAAATATTTTTTCAGAGCTAGATGCAGTAAAAAATTATATTGAATTTGCAACCTGCTGGAGGTTAGTATAGATGGACTAATAGAACAAGTCCCACACACTGCTAGAAGCCGAAATATTTTTTCAGAGCTAGATGCAGAAAAAAATTATATTGAATTTGCAACCTGATGGAGGTTAGTATAGATGGACTAATAGAACAAGTCCCACACACTGCTAGCAGCCGAAATAGTTTTTCAGAGCTAGATGCAGAAAAAAATTATATTGAATTTGCAACCTGATGGAGGTTAGTATAGATGGACTAATAGAACAAGTCCCACATACTGCTAGAAGCCGAAATATTTTTTCAGAGCTGAATGCAGAAAAAAATTATATTGAATTTGCAACCTGATGGAGGTTAGTATAGATAGACTAATAGAACAAGCCCCACACACAGCTACAAGCCGAAATAGTTTTTCAGAGCTAGATGCAGAATTTTTTTTTATTGAATTTGCAACCTGATGGAGGTTTGTATAGATGGACTAATAGAACAAGTCCCACACACTGCTACAAGCCGAAATATTTTTTCAGAGCTAGATGCAGAAAAAAATTAGATTGAATTTGCAACCTGATGGAGGTTAGTATAGATGAAGAAATAGAACAATTCCCACACACTGCTACAATCAGAAATACTTTTCAGAGCTAGATGCAGAAAAAAATTATATTGAATTTGCAACCTGATTGAGGATAGTATAGATGGACTAATAGAACAAGTCCCAAATACTGCTAGAAGCCAAAATATTTTTTCAGAGCTAGATGCAGAAAAAAATTAGATTGAATTTGCAACCTGGTGGAGGTTAGTATAGATGGACTAATAGAACAAGTCCCACATACTGCTTGAAGCCGAAATAGTTTTTCAGAGTTAGATGCAGAAAAAAATTAGATTGAATTTGCAACCTGGTGGAGGTTAGTATAGATGGACTAATAGAACAAGTCCCACATACTGCTAGAAGCCGAAATATTTTTTCAGAGCTAGATGCAGAAAGAAATTATATTGAATTTGCAACCTGATGGAGGTTAGTATAGATAGACTAATAGAACAAGCCCCACACACAGCTACAAGCCGAAATAGTTTTTCAGAGCTAGATGCAGAAAAAAATTATATTGAATTTGCAACCTGATGGAGGTTTGTATAGATGGACTAATAGAACAAGTCCCACAAACTGCTACAAGCCGAAATATTTTTTCAGAGCTAGATGCAGAAAAAAATTATATTGAATTTGCAACCTGATGGAGGTTAGTATAGATGGACAAATAGAACAAGTCCCACACACTGCTACAAGCCGAAATAGTTTTTCAGAGCTAGATGCAGAAAAGAATTATATTGAATTTGCAACCTGATTGAGGTTAGTATAGATGGACTAAGAGAACAAGTCCCAAATACTGCTAGAAGCCAAAATATTTTTTCAGAGCTAGATGCAGAAAAAAATTAGATTGAATTTGCAACCTGCTGGAGGTTAGTATAGATGGACTAATAGAACAAGTCCCACATACTGCTAGAAGCCGAAATAGTTTTTCAGAGCTAGATGCAGAAAAAAATGATATTGAATTTGCAACCTGATGGAGGTTAGTATAGATGGACTAATAGAACAAGTCCCACACACTGCTAGAAGCCGAAATATTTTTTCAGAGCTAGATGCAGAAAAAAATTATATTGAATTTGCAACCTGCTGGAGGTTAGTATAGATGGACTAATAGAACAAGTCCCACACACTGCTAGAAGCCGAAATATTTTTTCAGAGCTAGATGCAGAAAAAAATTATATTGAATTTGCAACCTGATGGAGGTTAGTATAGTTGGACTAATAGAACAAGTCCCACACACTGCTAGAAACCGAAATAGTTTTTCAGAGCTAGATGCAGAAAAAAATTATATTGAATTTGCAACCTGATGGAGGTTAGAATAGATGGACTAATAGAAAAAGTCCCACACACTGCTAGAAGCCAAAATATTTTTTCAGAGCTAGATGCAGAAAAAATTATATTGAATTTGCAACCTGCTGGAGGTTAGTATAGATGGACTAATCGAACAAGTCCCACAAACTGCTAGAAGCCGAAATATTTTTTCAGAGCTAGATGCAGAAAAAAATTAGATTGAATTTGCAACCTGATGGAGGTTAGTATAGATGGACTAATAGAACAAGTCCCACACACTGCTAGAAGCCGAAATAGTTTTTCAGAGCTAAATGCAGAAAAAAATTATATTGAATTTGCAACCTGATGGAGGTTAGTATAGTTGGACTAATAGAACAAGTCCCACATACTGCTAGAAGCCGAAATATTTTTTCAGAGCTAGATGCAGAAAAAAATTATATTGAATTTGCAACTTGATGGAGGTTAGTATAGATGGACTAATAGAACAATTCGCACACAATGCTACAAGCCGAAACCCAAATATTTTTTCAGAGTTTGGTGCAGATAAAAATTATATTGAATTTGCAGCCTGATGGAGGTTAGTATAGATGAACTCCGAGAACAAGTCCCACACACTGCTAGAAGCCAAAATATTTTTTCAGAGCTAGATGAAGTAAAAAATTATTTTGAATTTGCAACCTTGTGGAGATTAGTATAGATGGACTAATAGAACAAGTCCCACACACTGCTAGAAGCCAAAATAGTTTTTCAGAGCTAGATGCAGAAAAAAATTATATTGAATTTGCAACCTGATGGAGGTTAGTATAGATGGACTAATAGAACAAGTCCCACACACTGCTAGAATCCGAAATAGTTTTTCAGAGCTAGATGCAGAAAAAAATTATATTGAATTTGCAACCTGATGGAGATTAGTATAGATGGACTAATAGAACCAGTCCCGCACACTGCTACAAGCATTAATATTTTTTTCAGAGCTAGATGCAGAAAAAAATTATATTGAATTTGCAACCTGATGGAGGTTTGTATAGATGGACTAATAGAACAAGTCCCACACACTGCTGCAGGCCGAAATATTTTTTCAGAGCTAGATGCAGAAAAAAATTAGATTGAATTTGCAAACTGGTGGAGGTTAGTATAGATGGACTAATAGAACAAGTCGAACACACTGCTACAAGCCGAAATATTTTTTCAGAGCTAGATGCAGAAAAAAATTTGATAGAATTTGCAACCTGTTGGATGTTTGTATATATGAAGAAATAGAACAATTCCCACACACTGCTACAAGCAGAAATATTTTTTAAGAGCTAGAGGCAGAAAAAAATTAGATTGAATTTGCAACCTGATGGAGGTTAGTATAGATGGACTAATAGAACAAGTTCCACACACTGCTACAAGCCGAAGCCCAAATATTTTTTCAGAGCTAGATGCAGATAAAAATTATTTTGAATTTGCAACCTGCTGGAGGTTACTATAGATGGACTAATAGAACAAGTCCCACACACTGCTAGAAGCCAAAATAGTTTTTCAGAGCTAGATGCAGAAAAAAATTATATTGAATTTGCAACCTGATGGAGGTTAGTATAGATGGACTAATAGAACAAGTCCCACACACTGCTAGAAGCCGAAATAGTTTTTCAGAGCTAGATGCAGAAAAAAATTATATTGAATTTGCAACCTGATGGAGGTTAGTATAGATGGACTAATAGAAGAAGTCCCACAGACTGCTAGAAGCCGAAATATTTTTTCAGTGCTGAATGCAGAAAAAAATTAGATTGAATTTGCAACCTGATGGAGGTTAGTATAGATAGACTAATAGAACAAGCCCCACACACAGCTACAAGCCAAAATAGTTTTTCAGAGCTAGATGCAGAAATTTTTTTTATTGAATTTGCAACCTGATGGAGGTTTGTATAGATGGACTAATAGAACAAGTCCCACACACTGCTACAAGCCGAAATATTTTTTCAGAGCTAGATGCAGAAAAAAATTATATTGAATTTGCAACCTGCTGGAGGTTAGTATAGATGGACTAATAGAACAAGTCCCACACACTGCTAGAAGCCGAAATATTTTTTCAGAGCTAGATGCAGAAAAAAATTATATTGAATTTGCAACCTGATGGAGGTTAGTATAGTTGGACTAATAGAACAAGTCCCACACACTGCTAGAAGCCGAAATAGTTTTTCAGAGCTAGATGCAGAAAAAAATTATATTGAATTTGCAACCTGATGGAGGTTAGAATAGATGGACTAATAGAAAAAGTCCCACACACTGCTAGAAGCCAAAATATTTTTTCAGAGCTAGATGCAGAAAAAAATTATATTGAATTTGCAACCTGCTGGAGGTTAGTATAGATGGACTAATCGAACAAGTCCCACACACTGCTAGAAGCCGAAATATTTTTTCAGAGCTAGATGCAGAAAAAAATTTGATTGAATTTGCAACCTGATGGAGGTTAGTATAGATGGACTAATAGAACAAGTCCCACACACTGCTAGAAGCCGAAATAGTTTTTCAGAGCTAGATGCAGAAAAAAATTATATTGAATTTGCAACCTGATGGAGGTTAGTATAGTTGGACTAATAGAACAAGTCCCACATACTGCTAGAAGCCGAAATATTTTTTCAGAGCTAGATGCAGAAAAAAATTATATTGAATTTGCAACCTGCTGGAGGTTACTATAGATGGACTAATAGAACAAGTCCCACACACTGCTGCAGGCCGAAATATTTTTTCAGAGCTAGATGCAGAAAAAAATTAGATTGAATTTGCAAACTGGTGGAGGTTAGTATAGATGGACTAATAGAACAAGTCGAACACACTGCTACAAGCCGAAATATTTTTTCAGAGCTAGATGCAGAAAAAAATTTGATAGAATTTGCAACCTGTTGGATGTTTGTATAGATGAAGAAACAGAACAATTCCCACACACTGCTACAAGCCGAAATATTTTTTCAGAGCTAGATGCAGATAAAAATTATTTTGAATTTGCAACCTGCTGGAGGTTACTATAGATGGACTAATAGAACAAGTCCCACACACTGCTAGAAGCCAAAATAGTTTTTCAGAGCTAGATGCAGAAAAAAATTATATTGAATTTGCAACCTGATGGAGGTTAGTATAGATGGACTAATAGAACAAGTCCCGCACACTGCTAAAAGCCAAAATAGTTTTTCAGAGCTAGATGCAGAAAAAAATTATATTGAATTTGCAACCTGATGGAGGTTAGAGTAGAAGGACTAATAGAAAAAGTCCCACACATTGCTAGAAGCCAAAATATTTTTTCAGAGCTAGATGCAGTAAAAAATTATATTGAATTTGCAACCTGCTGGAGGTTAGTATAGATGGACTAATAGAACAAGTCCCACACACTGCTAGAAGCCGAAATATTTTTTCAGAGCTAGATGCAGAAAAAAATTATATTGAATTTGCAACCTGATGGAGGTTAGTATAGATGGACTAATAGAACAAGTCCCACACACTGCTAGAAGCCGAAATAGTTTTTCAGAGCTAGATGCAGAAAAAAATTATATTGAATTTGCAACCTGATGGAGGTTAGTATAGATGGACTAATAGAAGAAGTCCCACACACTGCTAGAAGCCGAAATATTTTTTCAGAGCTGAATGCAGAAAAAAATTATATTGAATTTGCAACCTGATGGAGGTTAGTATAGATAGACTAATAGAACAAGCCCCACACACAGCTACAAGCCAAAATAGTTTTTCAGAGCTAGATGCAGAAATTTTTTTTATTGAATTTGCAACCTGATGGAGGTTTGTATAGATGGACTAATAGAACAAGTCCCACAAACTGCTACAAGCCGAAATATTTTTTCAGAGCTAGATGCAGAAAAAAATTAGATTGAATTTGCAACCTGGTGGAGGTTAGTATAGATGGACTAATAGAACAAGTCCCACATACTGTTTGAAGCCGAAATAGTTTTTCAGAGCTAGATGCAGAAAAAAATTAGATTGAATTTGCAACCTGGTGGAGGTTAGTATAGATGGACTAATAGAACAAGTCCCAAATACTGCTAGAAGCCAAAATATTTTTTCAGAGCTAGATGCAGAAAAAAATTAGATTGAATTTGCAACTTGGTGGAGGTTAGTATAGATGGACTAATAGAACAAGTCCCACATACTGTTTGAAGCCGAAATAGTTTTTCAGAGCTAGATGCAGAAAAAAATTAGATTGAATTTGCAACCTGGTGGAGGTTAGTATAGATGGACTAATAGAACAAGTCCCACATACTGCTAGAAGCCGAAATATTTTTTCAGAGCTAGATGCAGAAAGAAATTATATTGAATTTGCAACCTGATGGAGGTTAGTATAGATAGACTAATAGAACAAGCCCCACACACAGCTACAAGCCGAAATAGTTTTTCAGAGCTAGATGCAGAAAAAAATTATATTGAATTTGCAACCTGATGGAGGTTTGTATAGATGGACTAATAGAACAAGTCCCACAAACTGCTACAAACCGAAATATTTTTTCAGAGCTAGATGCAGAAAAAAATTAGATTGAATTTGCAACCTGATGGAGGTTAGTATAGATGAAGAAATAGAACAATTCCCACACACTGCTACAAGCCAAAATATTTTTCAGAGCTAGATGCAGAAAAAAATTATATTGAATTTGCAACCTGATTGAGGTTAGTATAGATGGACTAATAGATCAAGTCCCACACACTGCTACAAGCCAAAATAGTTTTTCAGAGCTAGATGCAGAAAAAAATTATATTGAATTTGCAACCTGATGGAGGTTAGTATAGATGGACTAATAGAAGAAGTCCCACATACTGCTAGAAGCCGAAATATTTTTTCAGAGCTGAATGCAGAAAAAAATTAGATTGAATTTGCAACCTGATGGAGGTTAGTATAGATAGACTAATAGAACAAGCCCCACACACAGCTACAAGCCAAAATAGTTTTTCAGAGCTAGATGCAGAAATTTTTTTTATTGAATTTGCAACCTGATGGAGGTTTGTATAGATGGACTAATAGAACAAGTCCCACACACTGCTACAAGCCGAAATATTTTTTCAGAGCTAGATGCAGAAAAAAATTATATTGAATTTGCAACCTGCTGGAGGTTAGTATAGATGGACTAATAGAACAAGTCCCACACACTGCTAGAAGCCGAAATATTTTTTCAGAGCTAGATGCAGAAAAAAATTATATTGAATTTGCAACCTGATGGAGGTTAGTATAGTTGGACTAATAGAACAAGTCCCACACACTGCTAGAAGCCGAAATAGTTTTTCAGAGCTAGATGCAGAAAAAAATTATATTGAATTTGCAACCTGATGGAGGTTAGAATAGATGGACTAATAGAAAAAGTCCCACACACTGCTAGAAGCCAAAATATTTTTTCAGAGCTAGATGCAGAAAAAAATTATATTGAATTTGCAACCTGCTGGAGGTTAGTATAGATGGACTAATCGAACAAGTCCCACACACTGCTAGAAGCCGAAATATTTTTTCAGAGCTAGATGCAGAAAAAAATTAGATTGAATTTGCAACCTGATGGAGGTTAGTATAGATGGACTAATAGAACAAGTCCCACACACTGCTAGAAGCCGAAATAGTTTTTCAGAGCTAGATGCAGAAAAAAATTATATTGAATTTGCAACCTGATGGAGGTTAGTATAGTTGGACTAATAGAACAAGTCCCACATACTGCTAGAAGCCGAAATATTTTTTCAGAGCTAGATGCAGAAAAAAATTATATTGAATTTGCAACCTGATGGAGGTTAGTATAGATGGACTAATAGAACAAGCCCCACACACAGCTACAAGCCGAAATAGTTTTTCAGAGCTAGATGCAGAAAAAAATTATATTGAATTTGCAACCTGATGGAGGTTTGTATAGATGGACTAATAGAACAAGTCCCACACACTGCTAGAAGCCGAAATATTTTTTCAGAGCTAGATGCAGAAAAAAATTAGATTGAATTTGCAACCTGGTGGAGTTTAGTATAGATGGACTAATAGAACAATTCGCACACAATGCTACAAGCCGAAACCCAAATATTTTTTCAGAGTTAGGTGCAGATAAAAATTATATTGAATTTGCAGCCTGATGGAGGTTAGTATAGATGGACTCCTAGAACAAGTCCCACACACTGCTACAAGCCGAAATATTTTTTCAGAGCTAGATGCAGAAAAAAATTAGATTGAATTTGCAACCTGCTGGAGGTTACTATAGATGGACTAATAGAACAAGTCCCACACACTGCTAGAAGCCAAAATATTTTTTCAGAGCTAGATGCAGAAAAATTTTTTATTGAATTTGCCACCTGATGGAGGTTAGTATAGATGGACTAATAGAACAAGTCCCACACACTGCTAGAATCCGAAATAGTTTTTCAGAGATAGATGCAGAAAAAAATTATATTGAATTTGCAACCTGATGGAGATTAGTATAGATGGACTAATAGAACCAGTCCCGCACACTGCTACAAGCCTTAATATTTTTTTCAGAGCTAGATGCAGAAAAAAATTATATTGAATTTGCAACCTGATGGAGGTTTGTATAGATGGACTAATAGAGCAAGTCCCACACACTGCTGCAGGCCGAAATATTTTTTCAGAGCTAGATGCAGAAAAAAATTAGATTGAATTTGCAAACTGGTGGAGGTTAGTATAGATGGACTAATAGAACAAGTCGAACACACTGCTACAAGCCGAAATATTTTTTCAGAGCTAGATGCAGAAAAAAATTTGATAGAATTTGCAACCTGTTGGATGTTTGTATAGATGAAGAAATAGAACAATTCCCACACACTGCTACAAGCCAAAATATTTTTTCAGAGCTAGATGCAGATAAAAATTATTTTGAATTTGCAACCTGCTGGAGGTTACTATAGATGGACTAATAGAACAAGTCCCACACACTGCTAGAAGCCAAAATAGTTTTTCAGAGCTAGATGCAGAAAAAAATTATATTGAATTTGCAACCTGATGGAGGTTAGTATAGATGGACTAATAGAACAAGTCCCGCACACTGCTAAAAGCCGAAATAGTTTTTCAGAGCTAGATGCAGAAAAAAATTATATTGAATTTGCAACCTGATGGAGGTTAGAGTAGAAGGACTAATAGAAAAAGTCCCACACATTGCTAGAAGCCAAAATATTTTTTCAGAGCTAGATGCAGTAAAAAATTATATTGAATTTGCAACCTGCTGGAGGTTAGTATAGATGGACTAATAGAACAAGTCCCACACACTGCTAGAAGCCGAAATATTTTTTCAGAGCTAGATGCAGAAAAAAATTATATTGAATTTGCAACCTGATGGAGGTTAGTATAGATGGACTAATAGAACAAGTCCCACACACTGCTAGAAGCCGAAATAGTTTTTCAGAGCTAGATGCAGAAAAAAATTATATTGAATTTGCAACCTGATGGAGGTTAGTATAGATGGACTAATAGAAGAAGTCCCACACCCTGCTAGAAGCCGAAATATTTTTTCAGAGCTGAATGCAGAAAAAAATTATATTGAATTTGCAACCTGATGGAGGTTAGTATAGATAGACTAATAGAACAAGCCCCACACACAGCTACAAGCCAAAATAGTTTTTCAGAGCTAGATGCAGAAATTTTTTTTATTGAATTTGCAACCTGATGGAGGTTTGTATAGATGGACTAATAGAACAAGTCCCACAAACTGCTACAAGCCGAAATATTTTTTCAGAGCTAGATGCAGAAAAAAATTAGATTGAATTTGCAACCTGGTGGAGGTTAGTATAGATGGACTAATAGAACAAGTCCCACATACTGTTTGAAGCCGAAATAGTTTTTCAGAGCTAGATGCAGAAAAAAATTAGATTGAATTTGCAACCTGGTGGAGGTTAGTATAGATGGACTAATAGAACAAGTCCCAAATACTGCTAGAAGCCAAAATATTTTTTCAGAGCTAGATGCAGAAAAAAATTAGATTGAATTTGCAACCTGGTGGAGGTTAGTATAGATGGACTAATAGAACAAGTCCCACATACTGTTTGAAGCCGAAATAGTTTTTCAGAGCTAGATGCAGAAAAAAATTAGATTGAATTTGCAACCTGGTGGAGGTTAGTATAGATGGACTAATAGAACAAGTCCCACATACTGCTAGAAGCCGAAATATTTTTTCAGAGCTAGATGCAGAAAGAAATTATATTGAATTTGCAACCTGATGGAGGTTAGTATAGATAGACTAATAGAACAAGCCCCACACACAGCTACAAGCCGAAATAGTTTTTCAGAGCTAGATGCAGAAAAAAATTATATTGAATTTGCAACCTGATGGAGGTTTGTATAGATGGACTAATAGAACAAGTCCCACAAACTGCTACAAGCCGAAATATTTTTTCAGAGCTAGATGCAGAAAAAAATTAGATTGAATTTGCAACCTGATGGAGGTTAGTATAGATGAAGAAATAGAACAATTCCCACACACTGCTACAAGCCAAAATATTTTTCAGAGCTAGATGCAGAAAAAAATTATATTGAATTTGCAACCTGATTGAGGTTAGTATAGATGGACTAATAGATCAAGTCCCACACACTGCTACAAGCCAAAATAGTTTTTCAGAGCTAGATGCAGAAAAAAATTATATTGAATTTGCAACCTGATGGAGGTTAGTATAGATGGACTAATAGAAGAAGTCCCACATACTGCTAGAAGCCGAAATATTTTTTCAGAGCTGAATGCAGAAAAAAATTAGATTGAATTTGCAACCTGATGGAGGTTAGTATAGATAGACTAATAGAACAAGCCCCACACACAGCTACAAGCCAAAATAGTTTTTCAGAGCTAGATGCAGAAATTTTTTTTATTGAATTTGCAACCTGATGGAGGTTTGTATAGATGGACTAATAGAACAAGTCCCACACACTGCTACAAGCCGAAATATTTTTTCAGAGCTAGATGCAGAAAAAAATTATATTGAATTTGCAACCTGCTGGAGGTTAGTATAGATGGACTAATAGAACAAGTCCCACACACTGCTAGAAGCCGAAATATTTTTTCAGAGCTAGATGCAGAAAAAAATTATATTGAATTTGCAACCTGATGGAGGTTAGTATAGTTGGACTAATAGAACAAGTCCCACACACTGCTAGAAGCCGAAATAGTTTTTCAGAGCTAGATGCAGAAAAAAATTATATTGAATTTGCAACCTGATGGAGGTTAGAATAGATGGACTAATAGAAAAAGTCCCACACACTGCTAGAAGCCAAAATATTTTTTCAGAGCTAGATGCAGAAAAAAATTATATTGAATTTGCAACCTGCTGGAGGTTAGTATAGATGGACTAATCGAACAAGTCCCACACACTGCTAGAAGCCGAAATATTTTTTCAGAGCTAGATGCAGAAAAAAATTAGATTGAATTTGCAACCTGATGGAGGTTAGTATAGATGGACTAATAGAACAAGTCCCACACACTGCTAGAAGCCGAAATAGTTTTTCAGAGCTAGATGCAGAAAAAAATTATATTGAATTTGCAACCTGATGGAGGTTAGTATATTTGGACTAATAGAACAAGTCCCACATACTGCTAGAAGCCGAAATATTTTTTCAGAGCTAGATGCAGAAAAAAATTATATTGAATTTGCAACCTGATGGAGGTTAGTATAGATGGACTAATAGAACAAGCCCCACACACAGCTACAAGCCGAAATAGTTTTTCAGAGCTAGATGCAGAAAAAAATTATATTGAATTTGCAACCTGATGGATGTTTGTATAGATGGACTAATAGAACAAGTCCCACACACTGCTAGAAGCCGAAATATTTTTTCAGAGCTAGATGCAGAAAAAAATTAGATTGAATTTGCAACCTGGTGGAGTTTAGTATATATGGACTAATAGAACAATTCGCACACAATGCTACAAGCCGAAACCCAAATATTTTTTCAGAGTTAGGTGCAGATAAAAATTATATTGAATTTGCAGCCTGATGGAGGTTAGTATAGATGGACTCCTAGAACAAGTCCCACACACTGCTAGAAGCCAAAATATTTTTTCAGAGCTAGATGCAGTAAAAAATTATTTTGAATTTGGAACCTTGTGGAGATTAGTATAGATGGACTAATAGAACAAGTCCCACACACTGCTAGAAGCCAAAATAGTTTTTCAGAGCTAGATGCAGAAAAAAATTATATTGAATTTGCAACCTGATGGAGGTTAGTATAGATGGACTAATAGAACAAGTCCCACACACTGCTAGAATCCGAAATAGTTTTTCAGAGATAGATGCAGAAAAAAATTATATTGAATTTGCAACCTGATGGAGATTAGTATAGATGGACTAATAGAACCAGTCCCGCACACTGCTACAAGCCTTAATATTTTTTTCAGAGCTAGATGCAGAAAAAAATTATATTGAAATTGCAACCTGATGGAGGTTTGTATAGATGGACTAATAGAACAAGTCCCACACACTGCTGCAGGCCGAAATATTTTTTCAGAGCTAGATGCAGAAAAAAATTAGATTGAATTTGCAAACTGGTGGAGGTTAGTATAGATGGACTAATAGAACAAGTCGAACACACTGCTACAAGCCAAAATATTTTTTCAGAGCTAGATGCAGAAAAAAATTTGATAGAATTTGCAACCTGTTGGATGTTTGTATAGATGAAGAAATAGAACAATTCCCACACACTGCTACAAGCCGAAATATTTTTTCAGAGCTAGATGCAGATAAAAATTATTTTGAATTTGCAACCTGCTGGAGGTTACTATAGATGGACTAATAGAACAAGTCCCACACACTGCTAGAAGCCAAAATAGTTTTTCAGAGCTAGATGGAGAAAAAAATTATATTGAATTTGCAACCTGATGGAGGTTAGTATAGATGGACTAATAGAACAAGTCCCGCACACTGCTAAAAGCCGAAATAGTTTTTCAGAGCTAGATGCAGAAAAAAATTATATTGAATTTGCAACCTGATGGAGGTTAGAGTAGAAGGACTAATAGAAAAAGTCCCACACATTGCTAGAAGCCAAAATATTTTTTCAGAGCTAGATGCAGTAAAAAATTATATTGAATTTGCAACCTGCTGGAGGTTAGTATAGATGGACTAATAGAACAAGTCCCACACACTGCTAGAAGCCGAAATATTTTTTCAGAGCTAGATGCAGAAAAAAATTATATTGAATTTGCAACCTGCTGGAGGTTAGTATAGATGGACTAATCGAACAAGTCCCACACACTGCTAGAAGCCGAAATATTTTTTCAGAGCTAGATGCAGAAAAAAATTAGATTGAATTTGCAACCTGATGGAGGTTAGTATAGATGGACTAATAGAACAAGTCCCACACACTGCTAGAAGCCGAAATAGTTTTTCAGAGCTAGATGCAGAAAAAAATTATATTGAATTTGCAACCTGATGGAGGTTAGTATAGTTGGACTAATAGAACAAGTCCCACATACTGCTAGAAGCCGAAATATTTTTTCAGAGCTAGATGCAGAAAAAAATTATATTGAATTTGCAACCTGATGGAGGTTAGTATAGATGGACTAATAGAACAAGCCCCACACACAGCTACAAGCCGAAATAGTTTTTCAGAGCTAGATGCAGAAAAAAATTATATTGAATTTGCAACCTGATGGATGTTTGTATAGATGGACTAATAGAACAAGTCCCACACACTGCTAGAAGCCGAAATATTTTTTCAGAGCTAGATGCAGAAAAAAATTAGATTGAATTTGCAACCTGGTGGAGTTTAGTATAGATGGACTAATAGAACAATTCGCACACAATGCTACAAGCCGAAACCCAAATATTTTTTCAGAGTTAGGTGCAGATAAAAATTATATTGAATTTGCAGCCTGATGGAGGTTAGTATAGATGGACTCCTAGAACAAGTCCCACACACTGCTAGAAGCCAAAATATTTTTTCAGAGCTAGATGCAGTAAAAAATTATTTTGAATTTGGAACCTTCTGGAGATTAGTATAGATGGACTAATAGAACAAGTCCCACACACTGCTAGAAGCCAAAATAGTTTTTCAGAGCTAGATGCAGAAAAAAATTATATTGAATTTGCAACCTGATGGAGGTTAGTATAGATGGACTAATAGAACAAGTCCCACACACTGCTAGAATCCGAAATAGTTTTTCAGAGATAGATGCAGAAAAAAATTATATTGAATTTGCAACCTGATGGAGATTAGTATAGATGGACTAATAGAACCAGTCCCGCACACTGCTACAAGCCTTAATATTTTTTTCAGAGCTAGATGCAGAAAAAAATTATATTGAAATTGCAACCTGATGGAGGTTAGTATAGATGGACTAATAGAACAAGTCGAACACACTGCTACAAGCCAAAATATTTTTTCAGAGCTAGATGCAGAAAAAAATTTGATAGAATTTGCAACCTGTTGGATGTTTGTATAGATGAAGAAATAGAACAATTCCCACACACTGCTACAAGCCGAAATATTTTTTCAGAGCTAGATGCAGATAAAAATTATTTTGAATTTGCAACCTGCTGGAGGTTACTATAGATGGACTAATAGAACAAGTCCCACACACTGCTAGAAGCCAAAATAGTTTTTCAGAGCTAGATGGAGAAAAAAATTATATTGAATTTGCAACCTGATGGAGGTTAGTATAGATGGACTAATAGAACAAGTCCCGCACACTGCTAAAAGCCGAAATAGTTTTTCAGAGCTAGATGCAGAAAAAAATTATATTGAATTTGCAACCTGATGGAGGTTAGAGTAGAAGGACTAATAGAAAAAGTCCCACACATTGCTAGAAGCCAAAATATTTTTTCAGAGCTAGATGCAGTAAAAAATTATATTGAATTTGCAACCTGCTGGAGGTTAGTATAGATGGACTAATAGAACAAGTCCCACACACTGCTAGAAGCCGAAATATTTTTTCAGAGCTAGATGCAGAAAAAAATTATATTGAATTTGCAACCTGATGGAGGTTAGTATAGATGGACTAATAGAACAAGTCCCACACACTGCTAGAAGCCGAAATAGTTTTTCAGAGCTAGATGCAGAAAAAAATTATATTGAATTTGCAACCTGATGGAGGTTAGTATAGATGGACTAATAGAAGAAGTCCCACATACTGCTAGAAGCCGAAATATTTTTTCAGAGCTGAATGCAGAAAAAAATTATATTGAATTTGCAACCTGATGGAGGTTAGTATAGATAGACTAATAGAACAAGCCCCACACACAGCTACAAGCCAAAATAGTTTTTCAGAGCTAGATGCAGAAATTTTTTTTATTGAATTTGCAACCTGATGGAGGTTTGTATAGATGGACTAATAGAACAAGTCCCACATACTGCTAGAAGCCGAAATATTTTTTCAGAGCTATATGCAGAAAGAAATTATATTGAATTTGCAACCTGATGGAGGTTAGTATAGATAGACTAATAGAACAAGCCCCACACACAGCTACAAGCCGAAATAGTTTTTCAGAGCTAGATGCAGAAAAAAATTATATTGAATTTGCAACCTGATGGAGGTTTGTATAGATGGACTAATAGAACAAGTCCCACACACTGCTACAAGCCGAAGCCCAAATATTTTTTCAGAGCTACATGCAGAAAAAAATTATATTGAATTTGCAACCTGCTGGAGGTTAGTATAGATGGACTAATAGAATAAGTCCCACACACTGCTACAATCCGAAATAGATTTTCAGAGCTAGATGCAGAAAAAAATTATATTGAATTTGCAACCTGATGGAGGTTTGTATAGATGGACTAATAGAACAAGTCCCACACACTGCTAGAAGCTGAAATAGTTTTTCAGAGCTAGATGCAGAAAAAAATGGTATTGAATTTGCAACCTGATGGAGATTAGTATAGATGGACAAATAGAACAAGTCCCACATACTGCTAGAAGCCGAAATATTTTTTCAGAGCTAGATGCAGAAAAAAATTATATTGAATTTGCAACCTGATGGAGGTTAGTATAGATGGACTAATAGAACCAGTCCCACACATTGCTAGAAGCCGAAATATTTTTTCAGAGCTAGATGCAGAAAAAAATTAGATTGAATTTGCAACCTGGTGGAGGTTAGTATAGATGGACTAATAGAACAAGTCGCACACACTGCTACAAGCCAAAATAGTTTTTCAGAGCTAGATGCAGAAAAAAATTAGATTGAATTTGCAACCTGGTGGAGGCTAGTATAGATGGACTAATAGAACAAGTCCCACACACTGCTACAAGCCGAAATATTTTTTCAGAGCTAGATGCAGAAAAAAATTTGATTGAATTTGCAACCTGATGGAGGTTAGTATAGATGGACTAATAGAACCAGTCCCACACATTGCTAGAAGCCGAAATATTTTTTCAGAGCTAGATGCAGAAAAAAATTAGATTGAATTTGCAACCTGGTGGAGGTTAGTATAGATGGACTAATAGAACAAGTCCCACACACGGCTACAAGCCAAAATAGTTTTTCAGAGCTAGATGCAGAAAAAAATTAGATTGAATTTGCAACCTGGTGGAGGTTAGTATAGATGGACTAATAGAACAAGTCCCACACACTGCTACAAGCCGAAATATTTTTTCAGAGCTAGATGCAGAAAAAAATTTGATTGAATTTGCAACCTGCTGGAGGTTAGTATAGATGAAGAAATAGAACAATTCCCACACAGTGCTACAAGCCAAAATATTTTTTCAGAGAAAGATACAGAAAAAAATTAGATTGAATTTGCAACCTGATGGAGGTTAGTACAGATGGACTAATAGAACAAGTCCCACACACTGCTAAAAGCCGAAGCCCAAATATTTTTTCAGAGCTACATGCAGAAAAAAATTATATTGAATTTGCAACCTGCTCGAGGTTAGTATAGATGGACTAATAGAACAAGTCCCACACACTGCTACAAGCCAAAATAGATTTTCAGAGCTAGATGCAGAAAAAAATTATATTGAATTTGCAACCTGATGGAGGTTTGTATAGATGGACTAATAGAACAAGTCCCACACACTGCTAGAAGCCGAAATAGTTTTTCAGAGCTAGATGCAGAAAAAAATTATATTGAATTTGCAACCTGATGGAGGTTAGTTTAGATGGACTAATAGAACCAGTCCCACACATTGCTAGAAGCCGAAATATTTTTTCAGAGCTAGATGCAGAAAAAAATTAGATTGAATTTGCAACCTGGTGGAGGTTAGTATAGATGGACTAATAGAACAAGTCCCACACACTGCTACAAGCCAAAATAGTTTTTCAGAGCTAGATGCAGAAAAAAATTAGATTGAATTTGCAACCTGGTGGAGGTTAGTATAGATGGACTAATAGAACAAGTCCCACACACTGCTACAAGCCGAAATATTTTTTCAGAGCTAGATGCAGAAAAAAATTTGATTGAATTTGCAACCTGCTGGAGGTTAGTATAGATGAAGAAATAGAACAATTTCCACACACTGCTACAAGCCAAAATATTTTTTCAGAGCTAGATGCAGAAAAAAATTAGTTTGAATTTGCAACCTGATGGAGGTTAGTATAGATGGACTAATAGAACAAGTCCCACACACTGCTACAAGCCGAAGCCCAAATATTTTTTCAGAGCTACATGCAGAAAAAAATTACATTGAATTTGCAACCTGCTGGAGGTTAGTATAGATGGACTAATAGAACAAGTCCCACACACTGCTAGAAGCCGAAATAGTATTTCAGAGCTAGATGCAGAAAAAAATTATATTGAATTTGCAACCTGATGGAGGTTAGTATAGATGGACTAATAGAACATGTCCCACACACTGCTAGAAGCCGAAATATTTTTTCAGAGCTAGATGCAGAAAAAAATTATATTGAATTTGCAACCTGATGGAGGTTAGTATAGATGGACTAATAGAACAAGCCCCACACACAGCTACAACAGAAATAGTTTTTCAGAGCTAGATGCAGAAAAAAATTATATTGAATTTGCAACCTGATGGAGGTTAGTATAGATGGACTAATAGAACAAGTCCCACATACTGCTAGAAGCCGAAATAGTTTTTCAGTGCTAGATGCAGAAAAAAATTAGATTGAATTTGCAACCTGATGGAGGTTAGTATAGATGGACTAATAGAACCAGTCCCACACATTGCTAGAAGCCGAAATATTTTTTCAGAGCTAGATGCAGAAAAAAATTAGATTGAATTTGCAACCTGGTGGAGGTTAGTATAGATGGACTAATAGAACAAGTCCCACACACTGCTACAAGCCAAAATAGTTTTTCAGAGCTAGATGCAGAAAAAAATTAGATTGAATTTGCAACCTGGTGGAGGTTAGTATAGATGGACTAATAGAACAAGTCCCACACACTGCTAGAAGCCGAAATAGTATTTCAGAGCTAGATGCAGAAAAAAATTATATTGAATTTGCAACCTGATGGAGGTTAGTATAGATGGACTAATAGAACAAGTCCCGCGCACTGCTAGAAGCCGAAATATTTTTTCAGAGCTAGATGCAGAAAAAAATTATATTGAATTTGCAACCTGATGGAGGTTAGTATAGATGGACTAATAGAACAAGCCCCACACACAGCTACAAGCCGAAATAGTTTTTCAGAGCTAGATGCAGAAAAAAATTATATTGAATTTGCAACCTGATGGAGGTTAGTATAGATGGACTAATAGAACAAGTCCCACATACTGCTAGAAGCCGAAATATTTTTTCAGAGCTAGATGCAGAAAAAAATTATATTGAATTTGCAACCTGATGGAGGTTAGTTTAGATGGACTAATAGAACCAGTCCCACACATTGCTAGAAGCCGAAATATTTTTTCAGAGCTAGATGCAGAAAAAAATTAGATTGAATTTGCAACCTGGTGGAGGTTAGTATAGATGGACTAATAGAACAAGTCCCACACACTGCTACAAGCCAAAATAGTTTTTCAGAGCTAGATGCAGAAAAAAATTAGATTGAATTTGCAACCTGGTGGAGGTTAGTATAGATGGACTAATAGAACAAGTCCCACACACTGCTACAAGCCGAAGCCCAAATATTTTTTCAGAGCTACATGCAGAAAAAAATTATATTGAATTTGCAACCTGCTGGAGGTTAGTATAGATGGACTAATAGAACAAGTCCCACACACTGCTAGAAGCCGAAATAGTATTTCAGAGCTAGATGCAGAAAAAAATTATATTGAATTTGCAACCTGATGGAGGTTAGTATAGATGGACTAATAGAACAAGTCCCACACACTGCTAGAATCCGAAATAGTTTTTCAGAGATAGATGCAGAAAAAAATTATATTGAATTTGCAACCTGATGGAGATTAGTATAGATGGACTAATAGAACCAGTCCCGCACACTGCTACAAGCCTTAATATTTTTTTCAGAGCTAGATGCAGAAAAAAATTATATTGAAATTGCAACCTGATGGAGGTTTGTATAGATGGACTAATAGAACAAGTCCCACACACTGCTGCAGGCCGAAATATTTTTTCAGAGCTAGATGCAGAAAAAAATTAGATTGAATTTGCAAACTGGTGGAGGTTAGTATAGATGGACTAATAGAACAAGTCGAACACACTGCTACAAGCCGAAATATTTTTTCAGAGCTAGATGCAGAAAAAAATTTGATAGAATTTGCAACCTGTTGGATGTTTGTATAGATGAAGAAATAGAACAATTCCCACACACTGCTACAAGCCGAAATATTTTTTCAGAGCTAGATGCAGATAAAAATTATTTTGAATTTGCAACCTGCTGGAGGTTACTATAGATGGACTAATAGAACAAGTCCCACACACTGCTAGAAGCCAAAATAGTTTTTCAGAGCTAGATGGAGAAAAAAATTATATTGAATTTGCAACCTGATGGAGGTTAGTATAGATGGACTAATAGAACAAGTCCCGCACACTGCTAAAAGCCGAAATAGTTTTTCAGAGCTAGATGCAGAAAAAAATTATATTGAATTTGCAACCTGATGGAGGTTAGAGTAGAAGGACTAATAGAAAAAGTCCCACACATTGCTAGAAGCCAAAATATTTTTTCAGAGCTAGATGCAGTAAAAAATTATATTGAATTTGCAACCTGCTGGAGGTTAGTATAGATGGACTAATAGAACTAGTCCCACACACTGCTAGAAGCCGAAATATTTTTTCAGAGCTAGATGCAGAAAAAAATTATATTGAATTTGCAACCTGATGGAGGTTAGTATAGATGGACTAATAGAACAAGTCCCACACACTGCTAGAAGCCGAAATAGTTTTTCAGAGCTAGATGCAGAAAAAAATTATATTGAATTTGCAACCTGATGGAGGTTAGTATAGATGGACTAATAGAAGAAGTCCCACATACTGCTAGAAGCCGAAATATTTTTTCAGAGCTGAATGCAGAAAAAAATTATATTGAATTTGCAACCTGATGGAGGTTAGTATAGATAGACTAATAGAACAAGCCCCACACACAGCTACAAGCCAAAATAGTTTTTCAGAGCTAGATGCAGAAATTTTTTTTATTGAATTTGCAACCTGATGGAGGTTTGTATAGATGGACTAATAGAACAAGTCCCACACACTGCTACAAGCCGAAATATTTTTTCAGAGCTAGATGCAGAAAAAAATTAGATTGAATTTGCAACCTGATGGAGGTTAGTATAGATGAAGAAATAGAACAATTCCCACACACTGCTACAATCAAAAATATTTTTCAGAGCTAGATGCAGAAAAAAATTATATTGAATTTGCAACCTGATTGAGGTTAGTATAGATGGACTAATAGAACAAGTCCCAAATACTGCTAGAAGCCAAAATATTTTTTCAGAGCTAGATGCAGAAAAAAATTAGACTGAATTTGCAACCTGGTGGAGGTTAGTATAGATGGACTAATAGAACAAGTCCCACATACTGCTTGAAGCCGAAATAGTTTTTCAGAGCTAGATGCAGAAAAAAATTAGATTGAATTTGCAACCTGGTGGAGGTTAGTATAGATGGACTAACAGAAAAAGTCCCACATACTGCTAGAAGCCGAAATATTTTTTCAGAGCTAGATGCAGAAAGAAATTATATTGAATTTGCAACCTGATGGAGGTTAGTATAGATAGACTAATAGAACAAGCCCCACACACAGCTACAAGCCGAAATAGTTTTTCAGAGCTAGATGCAGAAAAAAATTATATTGAATTTGCAACCTGATGGAGGTTTGTATAGATGGACTAAAGAACAAGTCCCACACACTGCTACAAGCCGAAGCCCAAATATTTTTTCAGAGCTACATGCAGAAAAAAATTATATTGAATTTGCAACCTGCTGGAGGTTAGTATAGATGGACTAATAGAATAAGTCCCACACACTGCTACAAGCCGAAATAGATTTTCAGAGCTAGATGCAGAAAAAAATTATATTGAATTTGCAACCTGATGGAGGTTTGTATAGATGGACTAATAGAACAAGTCCCACACACTGCTAGAAGCTGAAATAGTTTTTCAGAGCTAGATGCAGAAAAAAATGGTATTGAATTTGCAACCTGATGGAGATTAGTATAGATGGACAAATAGAACAAGTCCCACATACTGCTAGAAGCCGAAATAGTTTTTCAGAGCTAGATGCAGAAAAAAATTATATTGAATTTGCAACCTGATGGAGGTTAGTATAGATGGACTAATAGAACCAGTCCCACACATTGCTAGAAGCCGAAATATTTTTTCAGAGCTAGATGCAGAAAAAAATTAGATTGAATTTGCAACCTGGTGGAGGTTTGTATAGATGGACTAATAGAACAAGTCCCACACACTGCTAGAAGCCGAAATAGTTTTTCAGAGCTAGATGCAGAAAAAAATTATATTGAATTTGCAACCTGATGGAGGTTAGTTTAGATGGACTAATAGAACCAGTCCCACACATTGCTAGAAGCCGAAATATTTTTTCAGAGCTAGATGCAGAAAAAAATTAGATTGAATTTGCAACCTGGTGGAGGTTAGTATAGATGGACTAATAGAACAAGTCCCACACACTGCTACAAGCCAAAATAGTTTTTCAGAGCTAGATGCAGAAAAAAATTAGATTGAATTTGCAACCTGGTGGAGGTTAGTATAGATGGACTAATAGAACAAGTCCCACACACTGCTACAAGCCGAAATATTTTTTCAGAGCTAGATGCAGAAAAAAATTTGATTGAATTTGCAACCTGCTGGAGGTTAGTATAGATGAAGAAATAGAACAATTTCCACACACTGCTACAAGCCAAAATATTTTTTCAGAGCTAGATGCAGAAAAAAATTAGTTTGAATTTGCAACCTGATGGAGGTTAGTATAGATGGTCTAATAGAACAAGTCCCACACACTGCTACAAGCCGAAGCCCAAATATTTTTTCAGAGCTACATGCAGAAAAAAATTACATTGAATTTGCAACCTGCTGGAGGTTAGTATAGATGGACTAATAGAACAAGTCCCACACACTGCTAGAAGCCGAAATAGTATTTCAGAGCTAGATGCAGAAAAAAATTATATTGAATTTGCAACCTGATGGAGGTTAGTATAGATGGACTAATAGAACATGTCCCACACACTGCTAGAAGCCGAAATATTTTTTCAGAGCTAGATGCAGAAAAAAATTATATTGAATTTGCAACCTGATGGAGGTTAGTGTAGATTGACTAATAGAACAAGCCCCACACACAGCTACAACAGAAATAGTTTTTCAGAGCTAGATGCAGAAAAAAATTATATTGAATTTGCAACCTGATGGAGGTTAGTATAGATGGACTAATAGAACAAGTCCCACATACTGCTAGAAGCCGAAATAGTTTTTCAGTGCTAGATGCAGAAAAAAATTAGATTGAATTTGCAACCTGATGGAGGTTAGTATAGATGGACTAATAGAACCAGTCCCACACATTGCTAGAAGCCGAAATATTTTTTCAGAGCTAGATGCAGAAAAAAATTAGATTGAATTTGCAAGCTGGTGGAGGTTAGTATAGATGGACTAATAGAACAAGTCCCACACACTGCTACAAGCCAAAATAGTTTTTCAGAGCTAGATGCAGAAAAAAATTAGATTGAATTTGCAACCTGGTGGAGGTTAGTATAGATGGACTAATAGAACAAGTCCCACACACTGCTAGAAGCCGAAATAGTATTTCAGAGCTAGATGCAGAAAAAAATTATATTGAATTTGCAACCTGATGGAAGTTAGTATAGATGGACTAATAGAACAAGTCCCACGCACTGCTAGAAGCCGAAATATTTTTTCAGAGCTAGATGCAGAAAAAAATTATATTGAATTTGCAACCTGATGGAGGTTAGTATAGATGGACTAATAGAACAAGCCCCACACACAGCTACAAGCCGAAATAGTTTTTCAGAGCTAGATGCAGAAAAAAATTATATTGAATTTGCAACCTGATGGAGGTTAGTATAGATGAACTAATAGAACAAGTCCCACATACTGCTAGAAGCCGAAATATTTTTTCAGAGCTAGATGCAGAAAAAAATTATATTGAATTTGCAACCTGATGGAGGTTAGTTTAGATGGACTAATAGAACCAGTCCCACACATTGCTAGAAGCCGAAATATTTTTTCAGAGCTAGATGCAGAAAAAAATTAGATTGAATTTGCAACCTGGTGGAGGTTAGTATAGATGGACTAATAGAACAAGTCCCACACACTGCTACAAGCCAAAATAGTTTTTCAGAGCTAGATGCAGAAAAAAATTAGATTGAATTTGCAACCTGGTGGAGGTTAGTATAGATGGACTAATAGAACAAGTCCCACACACTGCTACAAGCCGAAGCCCAAATATTTTTTCAGAGCTACATGCAGAAAAAAATTATATTGAATTTGCAACCTGCTGGAGGTTAGTATAGATGGACTAATAGAACAAGCCCCACACACAGCTACAACAGAAATAGTTTTTCAGAGCTAGATGCAGAAAAAAATTATATTGAATTTGCAACCTGATGGAGGTTAGTATAGATGGACTAATAGAACAAGTCCCACATACTGCTAGAAGCCGAAATAGTTTTTCAGTGCTAGATGCAGAAAAAAATTAGATTGAATTTGCAACCTGATGGAGGTTAGTATAGATGGACTAATAGAACCAGTCCCACACATTGCTAGAAGCCGAAATATTTTTTCAGAGCTAGATGCAGAAAAAAATTAGATTGAATTTGCAACCTGGTGGAGGTTAGTATAGATGGACTAATAGAACAAGTCCCACACACTGCTACAAGCCAAAATAGTTTTTCAGAGCTAGATGCAGAAAAAAATTAGATTGAATTTGCAACCTGGTGGAGGTTAGTATAGATGGACTAATAGAACAAGTCCCACACACTGCTAGAAGCCGAAATAGTATTTCAGAGCTAGATGCAGAAAAAAATTATATTGAATTTGCAACCTGATGGAGGTTAGTATAGATGGACTAATAGAACAAGTCCCACGCACTGCTAGAAGCCGAAATATTTTTTCAGAGCTAGATGCAGAAAAAAATTATATTGAATTTGCAACCTGATGGAGGTTAGTATAGATGGACTAATAGAACAAGCCCCACACACAGCTACAAGCCGAAATAGTTTTTCAGAGCTAGATGCAGAAAAAAATTATATTGAATTTGCAACCTGATGGAGGTTAGTATAGATGGACTAATAGAACAAGTCCCACATACTGGTAGAAGCCGAAATATTTTTTCAGAGCTAGATGCAGAAAAAAATTATATTGAATTTGCAACCTGATGGAGGTTAGTTTAGATGGACTAATAGAACCAGTCCCACACATTGCTAGAAGCCGAAATATTTTTTCAGAGCTAGATGCAGAAAAAAATTAGATTGAATTTGCAACCTGGTGGAGGTTAGTATAGATGGACTAATAGAACAAGTCCCACACACTGCTACAAGCCAAAATAGTTTTTCAGAGCTAGATGCAGAAAAAAATTAGATTGAATTTGCAACCTGGTGGAGGTTAGTATAGATGGACTAATAGAACAAGTCCCACACACTGCTACAAGCCGAAGCCCAAATATTTTTTCAGAGCTACATGCAGAAAAAAATTATATTGAATTTGCAACCTGCTGGAGGTTAGTATAGATGGACTAATAGAACAAGTCCCACACACTGCTAGAAGCCGAAATAGTATTTCAGAGCTAGATGCAGAAAAAAATTATATTGAATTTGCAATCTGATGGAGGTTAGTATAGATGGACTAATAGAACATGTCCCACACACTGCTAGAAGCCGAAATATTTTTTCAGAGCTAGATGCAGAAAAAAATTATATTGAATTTGCAACCTGATGGAGGTTAGTATAGATGGACTAATAGAACAAGCCCCACACACAGCTACAACAGAAATAGTTTTTCAGAGCTAGATGCAGAAAAAAATTATATTGAATTTGCAACCTGATGGAGGTTAGTATAGATGGACTAATAGAACAAGTCCCACATACTGCTAGAAGCCGAAATAGTTTTTCAGTGCTAGATGCAGAAAAAAATTAGATTGAATTTGCAACCTGATGGAGGTTAGTATAGATGGACTAATAGAACCAGTCCCACACATTGCTAGAAGCCGAAATATTTTTTCAGAGCTAGATGGAGAAAAAAATTAGATTGAATTTGCAACCTGGTGGAGGTTAGTATAGATGGACTAATAGAACAAGTCCCACACACTGCTACAAGCCAAAATAGTTTTTCAGAGCTAGATGCAGAAAAAAATTAGATTGAATTTGCAACCTGGTGGAGGTTAGTATAGATGGACTAATAGAACAAGTCCCACATACTGCTACAAGCCAAAATAGTTTTTCAGAGCTAGATGCAGAAAAAAATTAGATTGAATTTGCAACCTGGTGGAGGTTAGTATAGATGGACTAATAGAACAAGTCCCACACACTGCTACAAGTCGAAATATTTTTTCAGAGCTAGATGCAGAAAAAAATTTGATTGAATTTGCAACCTGCTGGAGGTTAGTATAGATGAAGAAATAGAACAATTCCCACACACTGCTACAAGCCAAAATATTTTTTCAGAGCTAGATGCAGAAAAAAATTAGATTGAATTTGCAACCTGATGGAGGTTAGTATAGATGGACTAATAGAACAAGTCCCACACACTGCTACAAGCCGAAGCCCAAATATTTTTTCAGAGCTACATGCAGAAAAAAATTATATTGAATTTTCAACCTGCTGGAGGTTAGTATAGATGGACTAATAGAACAAGTCCCACACACTGCTACAAGCCGAAATAGATTTTCAGAGCTAGATGCAGAAAAAAATGATATTGAATTTGCAACCTGATGGAGGTTTGTATAGATGGACTAATAGAACAAGTCCCACACACTGCTAGAAGCTGAAATAGTTTTTCAGAGCTAGATGCAGAAAAAAATGGTATTGAATTTGCAACCTGGTGGAGGTTAGTATAGATGGACTAATATAACAAGTCCCACACACTGCTACAAGCCAAAATAGTTTTTCAGAGCTAGATGCAGAAAAAAATTAGATTGAATTTGCAACCTGGTGGAGGTTAGTATAGATGGACTAATAGAACAAGTCCCACACACTGCTACAAGCCGAAATATTTTTTCAGAGCTAGATGCAGAAAAAAATTTGATTGAATTTGCAACCTGATGGAGGTTAGTATAGATGGACTAATAGAACGAGTCCCACACATTGCTAGAAGCCGAAATATTTTTTCAGAGCTAGATGCAGAAAAAAATTAGATTGAATTTGCAACCTGGTGGAGGTTAGTATAGATGGACTAATAGAACAAGTCCCACACACTGCTACAAGCCAAAATAGTTTTTCAGAGCTAGATGCAGAAAAAAATTAGATTGAATTTGCAACCTGGTGGAGGTTAGTATAGATGGACTAATAGAACAAGTCCCACACACTGCTACAAGCCGAAATATTTTTTCAGAGCTAGATGCAGAAAAAAATTTGATTGAATTTGCAACCTGCTGGAGGTTAGTATAGATGAAGAAATAGAACAATTTCCACACACTGCTACAAGCCAAAATATTTTTTCAGAGCTAGATGCAGAAAAAAATTAGTTTGAATTTGCAACCTGATGGAGGTTAGTATAGATGGACTAATAGAACAAGTCCCACACACTGCTACAAGCCGAAGCCCAAATATTTTTTCAGAGCTACATGCAGAAAAAAATTACATTGAATTTGCAACCTGCTGGAGGTTAGTATAGATGGACTAATAGAACAAGTCCCACGCACTGCTAGAAGCCGAAATATTTTTTCAGAGCTAGATGCAGAAAAAAATTATATTGAATTTGCAACCTGATGGAGGTTAGTATAGATGGACTAATAGAACAAGCCCCACACACAGCTACAAGCCGAAATAGTTTTTCAGAGCTAGATGCAGAAAAAAATTATATTGAATTTGCAACCTGATGGATGTTAGTATAGATGGACTAATAGAACAAGTCCCACATACTGCTAGAAGCCGAAATATTTTTTCAGAGCTAGATGCAGAAAAAAATTATATTGAATTTGCAACCTGATGGAGGTTAGTTTAGATGGACTAATAGAACCAGTCCCACACATTGCTAGAAGCCGAAATATTTTTTCAGAGCTAGATGCAGAAAAAAATTAGATTGAATTTGCAACCTGGTGGAGGTTAGTATAGATGGACTAATAGAACAAGTCCCACACACTGCTACAAGCCAAAATAGTTTTTCAGAGCTAGATGCAGAAAAAAATTAGATTGAATTTGCAACCTGGTGGAGGTTAGTATAGATGGACTAATAGAACAAGTCCCACACACTGCTACAAGCCGAAGCCCAAATATTTTTTCAGAGCTACATGCAGAAAAAAATTATATTGAATTTGCAACCTGCTGGAGGTTAGTATAGATGGACTAATAGAACAAGCCCCACACACAGCTACAACAGAAATAGTTTTTCAGAGCTAGATGCAGAAAAAAATTATATTGAATTTGCAACCTGATGGAGGTTAGTATAGATGGACTAATAGAACAAGTCCCACATACTGCTAGAAGCCGAAATAGTTTTTCAGTGCTAGATGCAGAAAAAAATTAGATTGAATTTGCAACCTGATGGAGGTTAGTATAGATGGACTAATAGAACCAGTCCCACACATTGCTAGAAGCCGAAATATTTTTTCAGAGCTAGATGCAGAAAAAAATTAGATTGAATTTGCAACCTGGTGGAGGTTAGTATAGATGGACTAATAGAACAAGTCCCACACACTGCTACAAGCCAAAATAGTTTTTCAGAGCTAGATGCAGAAAAAAATTAGATTGAATTTGCAACCTGGTGGAGGTTAGTATAGATGGACTAATAGAACAAGTCCCACACACTGCTAGAAGCCGAAATAGTATTTCAGAGCTAGATGCAGAAAAAAATTATATTGAATTTGCAACCTGATGGAGGTTAGTATAGATGGACTAATAGAACAAGTCCCACGCACTGCTAGAAGCCGAAATATTTTTTCAGAGCTAGATGCAGAAAAAAATTATATTGAATTTGCAACCTGATGGAGGTTAGTATAGATGGACTAATAGAACAAGCCCCACACACAGCTACAAGCCGAAATAGTTTTTCAGAGCTAGATGCAGAAAAAAATTATATTGAATTTGCAACCTGATGGAGGTTAGTATAGATGGACTAATAGAACAAGTCCCACATACTGCTAGAAGCCGAAATATTTTTTCAGAGCTAGATGCAGAAAAAAATTATATTGAATTTGCAACCTGATGGAGGTTAGTTTAGATGGACTAATAGAACCAGTCCCACACATTGCTAGAAGCCGAAATATTTTTTCAGAGCTAGATGCAGAAAAAAATTAGATTGAATTTGCAACCTGGTGGAGGTTAGTATAGATGGACTAATAGAACAAGTCCCACACACTGCTACAAGCCAAAATAGTTTTTCAGAGCTAGATGCAGAAAAAAATTAGATTGAATTTGCAACCTGGTGGAGGTTAGTATAGATGGACTAATAGAACAAGTCCCACACACTGCTACAAGCCGAAGCCCAAATATTTTTTCAGAGCTACATGCAGAAAAAAATTATATTGAATTTGCAACCTGCTGGAGGTTAGTATAGATGGACTAATAGAACAAGTCCCACACACTGCTAGAAGCCGAAATAGTATTTCAGAGCTAGATGCAGAAAAAAATTATATTGAATTTGCAACCTGATGGAGGTTAGTATAGATGGACTAATAGAACATGTCCCACACACTGCTAGAAGCCGAAATATTTTTTCAGAGCTAGATGCAGAAAAAAATTATATTGAATTTGCAACCTGATGGAGGTTAGTATAGATGGACTAATAGAACAAGCCCCACACACAGCTACAACAGAAATAGTTTTTCAGAGCTAGATGCAGAAAAAAATTATATTGAATTTGCAACCTGATGGAGGTTAGTATAGATGGACTAATAGAACAAGTCCCACATACTGCTAGAAGCCGAAATAGTTTTTCAGTGCTAGATGCAGAAAAAAATTAGATTGAATTTGCAACCTGATGGAGGTTAGTATAGATGGACTAATAGAACCAGTCCCACACATTGCTAGAAGCCGAAATATTTTTTCAGAGCTAGATGGAGAAAAAAATTAGATTGAATTTGCAACCTGGTGGAGGTTAGTATAGATGGACTAATAGAACAAGTCCCACACACTGCTACAAGCCAAAATAGTTTTTCAGAGCTAGATGCAGAAAAAAATTAGATTGAATTTGCAACCTGGTGGAGGTTAGTATAGATGGACTAATAGAACAAGTCCCACATACTGCTACAAGCCAAAATAGTTTTTCAGAGCTAGATGCAGAAAAAAATTAGATTGAATTTGCAACCTGGTGGAGGTTAGTATAGATGGACTAATAGAACAAGTCCCACACACTGCTACAAGTCGAAATATTTTTTCAGAGCTAGATGCAGAAAAAAATTTGATTGAATTTGCAACCTGCTGGAGGTTAGTATAGATGAAGAAATAGAACAATTCCCACACACTGCTACAAGCCAAAATATTTTTTCAGAGCTAGATGCAGAAAAAAATTAGATTGAATTTGCAACCTGATGGAGGTTAGTATAGATGGACTAATAGAACAAGTCCCACACACTGCTACAAGCCGAAGCCCAAATATTTTTTCAGAGCTACATGCAGAAAAAAATTATATTGAATTTTCAACCTGCTGGAGGTTAGTATAGATGGACTAATAGAACAAGTCCCACACACTGCTACAAGCCGAAATAGATTTTCAGAGCTAGATGCAGAAAAAAATGATATTGAATTTGCAACCTGATGGAGGTTTGTATAGATGGACTAATAGAACAAGTCCCACACACTGCTAGAAGCTGAAATAGTTTTTCAGAGCTAGATGCAGAAAAAAATGGTATTGAATTTGCAACCTGGTGGAGGTTAGTATAGATGGACTAATATAACAAGTCCCACACACTGCTACAAGCCAAAATAGTTTTTCAGAGCTAGATGCAGAAAAAAATTAGATTGAATTTGCAACCTGGTGGAGGTTAGTATAGATGGACTAATAGAACAAGTCCCACACACTGCTACAAGCCGAAATATTTTTTCAGAGCTAGATGCAGAAAAAAATTTGATTGAATTTGCAACCTGATGGAGGTTAGTATAGATGGACTAATAGAACCAGTCCCACACATTGCTAGAAGCCGAAATATTTTTTCAGAGCTAGATGCAGAAAAAAATTAGATTGAATTTGCAACATGGTGGAGGTTAGTATAGATGGACTAATAGAACAAGTCCCACACACTGCTACAAGCCAAAATAGTTTTTCAGAGCTAGATGCAGAAAAAAATTATATTGAATTTGCAACCTGGTGGAGGTTAGTATAGATGGACTAATAGAACAAGTCCCACACACTGCTACAAGCCGAAATATTTTTTCAGAGCTAGATGCAGAAAAAAATTTGATTGAATTTGCAACCTGCTGGAGGTTAGTATAGATGAAGAAATAGAACAATTTCCACACACTGCTACAAGCCAAAATATTTTTTCAGAGCTAGATGCAGAAAAAAATTAGTTTGAATTTGCAACCTGATGGAGGTTAGTATAGATGGACTAATAGAACAAGTCCCACACACTGCTACAAGCCGAAGCCCAAATATTTTTTCAGAGCTACATGCAGAAAAAAATTACATTGAATTTGCAACCTGCTGGAGGTTAGTATAGATGGACTAATAGAACAAGTCCCACGCACTGCTAGAAGCCGAAATATTTTTTCAGAGCTAGATGCAGAAAAAAATTATATTGAATTTGCAACCTGATGGAGGTTAGTATAGATGGACTAATAGAACAAGCCCCACACACAGCTACAAGCCGAAATAGTTTTTCAGAGCTAGATGCAGAAAAAAATTATATTGAATTTGCAACCTGATGGAGGTTAGTATAGATGGACTAATAGAACAAGTCCCACATACTGCTAGAAGCCGAAATATTTTTTCAGAGCTAGATGCAGAAAAAAATTATATTGAATTTGCAACCTGATGGAGGTTAGTTTAGATGGACTAATAGAACCAGTCCCACACATTGCTAGAAGCCGAAATATTTTTTCAGAGCTAGATGCAGAAAAAAATTAGATTGAATTTGCAACCTGGTGGAGGTTAGTATAGATGGACTAATAGAACAAGTCCCACACACTGCTACAAGCCAAAATAGTTTTTCAGAGCTAGATGCAGAAAAAAATTAGATTGAATTTGCAACCTGGTGGAGGTTAGTATAGATGGACTAATAGAACAAGTCCCACACACTGCTACAAGCCGAAATATTTTTTCAGAGCTAGATGCAGAAAAAAATTTGATTGAATTTGCAACCTGCTGGAGGTTAGTATAGATGAAGAAATAGAACAATTCCCACACACTGCTACAAGCCAAAATATTTTTTCAGAGCTAGATGCAGAAAAAAATTAGATTGAATTTGCAACCTGATGGAGGTTAGTATAGATGGACTAATAGAACAAGTCCCACACACTGCTACAAGCCGAAGCCCAAATATTTTTTCAGAGCTACATGCAGAAAAAAATTATATTGAATTTGCAACCTGCTGGAGGTTAGTATAGATGGACTAATAGAACAAGTCCCACACACTGCTACAAGCCGAAATAGATTTTCAGAGCTAGATGCAGAAAAAAATGATATTGAATTTGCAACCTGATGGAGGTTTGTATAGATGGACTAATAGAACAAGTCCCACACACTGCTAGAAGCTGAAATAGTTTTTCCGAGCTAGATGCAGAAAAAAATGGTATTGAATTTGCAACCTGATGGAGATTAGTATAGATGGACAAATAGAACAAGTCCCACATACTGCTAGAAGCCGAAATATTTTTTCAGAGCTAGATGCAGAAAAAAATTATATTGAATTTGCAACCTGATGGAGGTTAGTATAAATGGACTAATAGAACCAGTCCCACACATTGCTAGAAGCCGAAATATTTTTTCAGAGCTAGATGCAGAAAAAAATTAGATTGAATTTGCAACCTGGTGGAGGTTAGTATAGATGGACTAATATAACAAGTCCCACACACTGCTACAAGCCAAAATAGTTTTTCAGAGCTAGATGCAGAAAAAAATTAGATTGAATTTGCAACCTGGTGGAGGTTAGTATAGATGGACTAATAGAACAAGTCCCACACACTGCTACAAGCCGAAATATTTTTTCAGAGCTAGATGCAGAAAAAAATTTGATTGAATTTGCAACCTGCTGGAGGTTAGCATAGATGAAGAAAAAGAACAATTCCCACACACTGCTGCAAGCCAAAATATTTTTTCAGAGCTAGATGCAGAAAAAAATTAGATTGAATTTGCAACCTGATGGAGGTTAGTATAGATGGACTAATAGAACAAGTCCCACACACTGCTACAAGCCGAAGCCCAAATATTTTTTCAGAGCTACATGCAGAAAAAAATTATATTGAATTTGCAACCTGCTCGAGGTTAGTATAGATGGACTAATAGAACAAGTCCCACACACTGCTACAAGCCGAAATAGATTTTCAGAGCTAGATGCAGAAAAAAATTATATTGAATTTGCAACCTGATGGAGGTTTGTATAGATGGACTAATAGAACAAGTCCCACACACTGCTAGAAGCCAAAATAGTTTTTCAGAGCTAGATGCAGAAAAAAATGATATTGAATTTGCAACCTGAAGGAGGTTAGTATAGATGGACTAATAGAACAAGTCCCACACACTGCTAGAAGCCGAAATAGTTTTTCAGAGCTAGATGCAGAAAAAAATTATATTTAATTTGCAACCTGATGGAGTTTAGTATAAATGGACTAATAGAACAAGTCCCACATACTGCTAGAAACCGAAATATTTTTTCAGAGCTGGATGCAGAAAATAATTATATTGAATTTGCAACCTGATGGAAGTTAGTATAGATGGACTAATAGAACAAGCCCCACACACAGCTACAAGCCGAAATAGTTTTTCAGAGCTAGATGCAGAAAAAAATTATATTGAATTTGCAACCTGATGGAGGTTTGTATAGATGGACTAATAGAACAAGTCCCACACACTGCTACAAGCCGAAATATTTTTTCAGAGCTAGATGCAGAAAAAAATTAGATTGAATTTGCAACCTGATGGAGGTTAGTATAGATGAAGAAATAGAACAATTCCCACACACTGCTACAAGCCAAAATATTTTTTCAGAGCTAGATGCAGAAAAAAATTAGATTGAATTTGCAACCTGATGGAGGTTAGTATAGATGGACTAATAGAACAAGTCCCACACACTGCTACAAGCCGAAGCCCAAATATTTTTTCAGAGCTACATGCAGAAAAAAATTATATTGAATTTGCAACCTGCTGGAGGTTAGTATAGATGGACTAATAGAACAAGTCCCACACATTGCTAGAAGCCGAAATATTTTTTCAGAGCTAGATGCAGAAAAAAATTTGATTGAATTTGCAACCTGATGGAGGTTAGTATAGATGGACTAATAGAACCAGTCCCACACATTGCTAGAAGCCGAAATATTTTTTCAGAGCTAGATGCAGAAAAAAATTAGATTGAATTTGCAACCTGGTGGAGGTTAGTATAGATGGACTAATAGAAAAAGTCCCACACACTGCTACAAGCCAAAATAGTTTTTCAGAGCTAGATGCAGAAAAAAATTAGATTGAATTTGCAACCTGGTGGAGGTTAGTATAGATGGACTAATAGAACAAGTCCCACACACTGCTACAAGCCGAAATATTTTTTCAGAGCTAGATGCAGAAAAAAATTTGATTGAATTTGCAACCTGCTGGAGGTTAGTATAGATGAAGAAATAGAACAATTTCCACACACTGCTACAAGCCAAAATATTTTTTCAGAGCTAGATGCAGAAAAAAATTAGTTTGAATTTGCAACCTGATGGAGGTTAGTATAGATGGACTAATAGAACAAGTCCCACACACTGCTACAAGCCGAAGCCCAAATATTTTTTCAGAGCTACATGCAGAAAAAAATTACATTGAATTTGCAACCTGCTGGAGGTTAGTATAGATGGACTAATAGAACAAGTCCCACACACTGCTAGAAGCCGAAATAGTATTTCAGAGCTAGATGCAGAAAAAAATTATATTGAATTTGCAACCTGATGGAGGTTAGTATAGATGGACTAATAGAACATGTCCCACACACTGCTAGAAGCCGAAATATTTTTTCAGAGCTAGATGCAGAAAAAAATTATATTGAATTTGCAACCTGATGGAGGTTAGTATAGATGGACTAATAGAACAAGCCCCACACACAGCTACAACAGAAATAGTTTTTCAGAGCTAGATGCAGAAAAAAATTATATTGAATTTGCAACCTGATGGAGGTTAGTATAGATGGACTAATAGAACAAGTCCCACATACTGCTAGAAGCCGAAATAGTTTTTCAGTGCTAGATGCAGAAAAAAATTAGATTGAATTTGCAACCTGATGGAGGTTAGTATAGATGGACTAATAGAACCAGTCCCACACATTGCTAGAAGCCGAAATATTTTTTCAGAGCTAGATGCAGAAAAAAATTAGATTGAATTTGCAACCTGGTGGAGGTTAGTATAGATGGACTAATAGAACAAGTCCCACACACTGCTACAAGCCAAAATAGTTTTTCAGAGCTAGATGCAGAAAAAAATTAGATTGAATTTGCAACCTGGTGGAGGTTAGTATAGATGGACTAATAGAACAAGTCCCACACACTGCTAGAAGCCGAAATAGTATTTCAGAGCTAGATGCAGAAAAAAATTATATTGAATTTGCAACCTGATGGAGGTTAGTATAGATGGACTAATAGAACAAGTCCCACGCACTGCTAGAAGCCGAAATATTTTTTCAGAGCTAGATGCAGAAAAAAATTATATTGAATTTGCAACCTGATGGAGGTTAGTATAGATGGCCTAATAGAACAAGCTCCACACACAGCTACAAGCCGAAATAGTTTTTCAGAGCTAGATGCAGAAAAAAATTATATTGAATTTGCAACCTGATGGAGGTTACTATAGATGGACTAATAGAACAAGTCCCACATACTGCTAGAAGCCGAAATATTTTTTCAGAGCTAGATGCAGAAAAAAATTATATTGAATTTGCAACCTGATGGAGGTTAGTTTAGATGGACTAATAGAACCAGTCCCACACATTGCTAGAAGCCGAAATATTTTTTCAGAGCTAGATGCAGAAAAAAATTAGATTGAATTTGCAACCTGGTGGAGGTTAGTATAGATGGACTAATAGAACAAGTCCCACACACTGCTACAAGCCAAAATAGTTTTTCAGAGCTAGATGCAGAAAAAAATTAGATTGAATTTGCAACCTGGTGGAGGTTAGTATAGATGGACTAATAGAACAAGTCCCACACACTGCTACAAGCCGAAGCCCAAATATTTTTTCAGAGCTACATGCAGAAAAAAATTATATTGAATTTGCAACCTGCTGGAGGTTAGTATAGATGGACTAATAGAACAAGTCCCACACACTGCTAGAAGCCGAAATAGTATTTCAGAGCTAGATGCAGAAAAAAAATATATTGAATTTGCAACCTGATGGAGGTTAGTATAGATGGACTAATAGAACATGTCCCACACACTGCTAGAAGCCGAAATATTTTTTCAGAGCTAGATGCAGAAAAAAATTATATTGAATTTGCAACCTGATGGAGGTTAGTATAGATGGACTAATAGAACAAGCCCCACACACAGCTACAACAGAAATAGTTTTTCAGAGCTAGATGCAGAAAAAAATTATATTGAATTTGCAACCTGATGGAGGTTAGTATAGATGGACTAATAGAACAAGTCCCACATACTGCTAGAAGCCGAAATAGTTTTTCAGTGCTAGATGCAGAAAAAAATTAGATTGAATTTGCAACATGATGGAGGTTAGTATAGATGGACTAATAGAACCAGTCCCACACATTGCTAAAAGCCGAAATATTTTTTCAGAGCTAGATGCAGAAAAAAATTAGATTGAATTTGCAACCTGGTGGAGGTTAGTATAGATGGACTAATAGAACAAGTCCCACACACTGCTACAAGCCAAAATAGTTTTTCAGAGCTAGATGCAGAAAAAAATTAGATTGAATTTGCAACCTGGTGGAGGTTAGTATAGATGGACTAATAGAACAAGTCCCACATACTGCTACAAGCCAAAATAGTTTTTCAGAGCTAGATGCAGAAAAAAATTAGATTGAATTTGCAACCTGGTGGAGGTTAGTATAGATGGACTAATAGAACAAGTCCCACACACTGCTACAAGCCGAAATATTTTTTCAGAGCTAGATGCAGAAAAAAATTTGATTGAATTTGCAACCTGCTGGAGGTTAGTATAGATGAAGAAATAGAACAATTCCCACACACTGCTACAAGCCAAAATATTTTTTCACAGCTAGATGCAGAAAAAAATTAGATTGAATTTGCAACCTGATGGAGGTTAGTATAGATGGACTAATAGAACAAGTCCCACACACTGCTACAAGCCGAAGCCCAAATATTTTTTCAGAGCTACATGCAGAAAAAAATTATATTGAATTTGCAACCTGCTGGAGGTTAGTATAGATGGACTAATAGAACAAGTCCCACACACTGCTACAAGCCGAAATAGATTTTCAGAGCTAGATGCAGAAAAAAATGATATTGAATTTGCAACCTGATGGAGGTTTGTATAGATGGACTAATAGAACAAGTCCCACACACTGCTAGAAGCTGAAATAGTTTTTCAGAGCTAGATGCAGAAAAAAATGGTATTGAATTTGCAACCTGATGGAGATTAGTATAGATGGACAAATAGAACAAGTCCCACATACTGCTAGAAGCCGAAATATTTTTTCAGAGCTAGATGCAGAAAAAAATTATATTGAATTTGCAACCTGATGGAGGTTAGTATAGATGGACTAATAGAACCAGTCCCACACATTGCTAGAAACCGAAATATTTTTTCAGAGCTAGATGCAGAAAAAAATTAGATTGAATTTGCAACCTGGTGGAGGTTAGTATAGATGGACTAATATAACAAGTCCCACACACTGCTACAAGCCAAAATAGTTTTTCAGAGCTAGATGCAGAAAAAAATTAGATTGAATTTGCAACCTGGTGGAGGTTAGTATAGATGGACTAATAGAACAAGTCCCACACACTGCTACAAGCCGAAATATTTTTTCAGAGCTAGATGCAGAAAAAAATTTGATTGAATTTGCAACCTGATGGAGGTTAGTATAGATGGACTAATAGAACCAGTCCCACACATTGCTAGAAGCCGAAATATTTTTTCAGAGCTAGATGCAGAAAAAAATTAGATTGAATTTGCAACCTGGTGGAGGTTAGTATAGATGGACTAATAGAACAAGTCCCACACACTGCTACAAGCCAAAATAGTTTTTCAGAGCTAGATGCAGAAAAAAATTAGATTGAATTTGCAACCTGGTGGAGGTTAGTATAGATGGACTAATAGAACAAGTCCCACACACTGCTACAAGCCGAAATATTTTTTCAGAGCTAGATGCAGAAAAAAATTTGATTGAATTTGCAACCTGCTGGAGGTTAGCATAGATGAAGAAATAGAACAATTCCCACACACTGCTGCAAGCCAAAATATTTTTTCAGAGCTAGATGCAGAAAAAAATTAGATTGAATTTGCAACCTGATGGAGGTTAGTATAGATGGACTAATAGAACAAGTCCCACACACTGCTACAAGCCGAAGCCCAAATATTTTTTCAGAGCTACATGCAGAAAAAAATTATATTGAATTTGCAACCTGCTCGAGGTTAGTATAGATGGACTAATAGAACAAGTCCCACACACTGCTACAAGCCGAAATAGATTTTCAGAGCTAGATGCAGAAAAAAATTATATTGAATTTGCAACCTGATGGAGGTTTGTATAGATGGACTAATAGAACAAGTCCCACACACTGCTAGAAGCCAAAATAGTTTTTCAGAGCTAGATGCAGAAAAAAATGATATTGAATTTGCAACCTGAAGGAGGTTAGTATAGATGGACTAATAGAACAAGTCCCACACACTGCTACAAGCCGAAATAGTTTTTCAGAGCTAGATGCAGAAAAAAATTATATTTAATTTGCAACCTGATGGAGTTTAGTATAAATGGACTAATAGAACAAGTCCCACATACTGCTAGAAACCGAAATATTTTTTCAGAGCTGGATGCAGAAAATAATTATATTGAATTTGCAACCTGATGGAAGTTAGTATAGATGGACTAATAGAACAAGCCCCACACACAGCTACAAGCCGAAATAGTTTTTCAGAGCTAGATGCAGAAAAAAATTATATTGAATTTGCAACCTGATGGAGGTTTGTATAGATGGACTAATAGAACAAGTCCCACACACTGCTACAAGCCGAAATATTTTTTCAGAGCTAGATGCAGAAAAAAATTAGATTGAATTTGCAACCTGACAGAGGTTAGTATAGATGAAGAAATAGAACAATTCCCACACACTGCTGCAAGCCAAAATATTTTTTCAGAGCTAGATGCAGAAAAAAATTAGATTGAATTTGCAACCTGGTGGAGGTTAGTATAGATGGACTAATAGATCAAGTCCCACACACTGCTGCAAGCCAAAATATTTTTTCAGAGCTAGATGCAGAAAAAAATTAGATTGAATTTGCAACCTGATGGAGGTTAGTATAGATGGACTAATAGAACAAGTCCCACACACTGCTAGAAGCCGAAATAGTTTTTCAGACCTAGATGCAGAAAAAAATTAGATTGAATTTGCAACCTGATGGAGGTTAGTATAGATCGACTAATAGAACAAGTCCCACATACTGCTAGAAGCCGAAATAGTTTTTCAGAGCTAGATGCAGAAAAAAATTAGATTGAATTTGCAACCTGATGGAGGTTAGAATAGATGAAGAAATAGAACAATTCCCACACACTTCTACAAGCCGAAATATTTTTTCAGAGCTAGATGCAGAAAAAAATTTGATTGAGTTTGCAACCTGGTGGAGGTTAGTATAGATGGACTAATAGAACAAGTCCCACACACTGCAACAAGCCGAAATATTTTTTCAGAGCTAGATGCAGAAAAAAATTATATTGAATTTGCAACCTGATGGAGGTTTGTATAGATGGACTAATAGAACAAGTCCCACACACTGCTACAAGCCGAAATATTTTTTCAGAGCTAGATGCAGAAAAAAATTAGATTGAATTTGCAACCTGATGGAGGTTAGTATAGATGAAGAAATAGAACAATTCCCACACACTGCTGCAAGCCAAAATATTTTTTCAGAGCTAGATGCAGAAAAAAATTAGATTGAATTTGCAACCTGGTGGAGGTTAGTATAGATGGACTAATAGATCAAGTCCCACACACTGCTGCAAGCCAAAATATTTTTTCAGAGCTACATGCAGAAAAAAATTAGATTGAATTTGCAACCTGATGGAGGTTAGTATAGATGGACTAATAGAACAAGTCCCACACACTGCTAGAAGCCGAAATAGTTTTTCAGACCTAGATGCAGAAAAAAATTAGATTGAATTTGCAACCTGATGGAGGTTAGTATAGATTGACTAATAGAACAAGTCCCACATACTGCTAGAAGCCGAAATAGTTTTTCAGAGCTAGATGCAGAAAAAAATTAGATTGAATTTGCAACCTGATGGAGGTTAGAATAGATGAAGAAATAGAACAATTCCCACACACTTCTACAAGCCGAAATATTTTTTCAGAGCTAGATGCAGAAAAAAATTTGATTGAGTTTGCAACCTGGTGGAGGTTAGTATAGATGGACTAATAGAACAAGTCCCACACACTGCAACAAGCCGAAATATTTTTTCAGAGCTAGATGCAGAAAAAAATTATATTGAATTTGCAACCTTATGGAGGTTAGTATAGATGGACTAATAGAACAAGTCCCACACACTGCTAGAAGCTGAAATAGGTTTTCAGAGCTAGATGCAGAAAAAAATTATATTGAATTTGCAACCTGATGGAGGTAAGTATAGATGGACTAATAGAACAAGTCCCACATACTGCTAGAAGTCGAAATAGTTTTTCAGAGCTAGATGCAGAAAAAAATGATATTGAATTTGCAACCTGATGGAGGTTAGTATAGATGGACTAATAGAACAAGTCCCACATACTGCTAGAAGCCGAAATAGTTTTTCAGAGCTAGATGCAGAAAAAAATTAGATTGAATTTGCAACCTGATGGAGGTTAGTATAGATGGACTAATAGAACCAGTCCCACACATTGCTAGAAGCCGAAATATTTTTTCAGAGCTAGATGCAGAAAAAAATTATATTGAATTTGCAACCTGGTGGAGGTTAGTATAGATGGACTAATAGAACAAGTCCCACACACTGCTACAAGCCGAAATATTTTTTCAGAGCTAGATGCAGAAAAAAATTTGATTGAATTTGCAACCTGATGGAGGTTAGTATAGATGGACTAATAGAACCAGTCCCACACATTGCTAGAAGCCGAAATATTTTTTCAGAGCTAGATGCAGAAAAAAATTAGATTGAATTTGCAACCTGGTGGAGGTTAGTATAGATGGACTAATAGAACAAGTCCCACACACTGCTACAAGCCAAAATAGTTTTTCAGGGCTAGATGCATAAAAAAATTAGATTGAATTTGCAACCTGGTGGAGGTTAGTATAGATGGACTAATAGAACAAGTCCCACACACTGCTACAAGCCGAAATATTTTTTCAGAGCTAGATGCAGAAAAAAATTTGATTGAATTTGCAACCTGCTGGAGGTTAGCATAGATGAAGAAATAGAACAATTCCCACACACTGCTACAAGCCAAAATATTTTTTCAGAGCTAGATGCAGAAAAAAATTAGATTGAATTTGCAACCTGATGGAGGTTAGTATAGATGGACTAATAGAACAAGTCCCACACACTGCTACAAGCCGAAGCCCAAATATTTTTTCAGAGCTACATGCAGAAAAAAATTATACTGAATTTGCAACCTGCTCGAGGTTAGTATAGATGGACTAATAGAACAAGTCCCACACACTGCTACAAGCCGAAATAGATTTTCAGAGCTAGATGCAGAAAAAAATTATATTGAATTTGCAACCTGATGGAGGTTTGTATAGATGGACTAATAGAACAAGTCCCACACACTGCTAGAAGCCAAAATAGTTTTTCAGAGCTAGATGCAGAAAAAAATGATATTGAATTTGCAACCTGATGGAGATTAGTATAGATGGACAAATGGAACATGTCCCACAAACTGCTAGATGCCGAAATATTTTTTCAGAGCTAGATGCAGAAAAAAATTATATTGAATTTGCAACCTGATGGAGGTTACTATAGATGGACTAATAGAACCAGTCCCACACATTGCTAGAAGCCGAAATATTTTTTCAGAGCTAGATGCAGAAAAAAATTAGATTGAATTTGCAACCTGGTGGAGGTTAGTATAGATGGACTAATAGAACAAGTCCCACACACTGCTACAAGCCAAAATAGTTTTTCAGAGCTAGATGCAGAAAAAAATTAGATTGAATTTGCAACCTGCTGGAGGTTAGCATACATGAAGAAATAGAACAATTCCCACACACTGCTACAAGCCAAAATATTTTTTCAGAGCTAGATGCAGAAAAAAATTAGATTGAATTTGCAACCTGATGGAGGTTAGTATAGATGGACTAATAGAACAATTCCCACACACTGCTACAAGCCGAAGCCCAAATATTTTTTCAGAGCTACATGCAGAAAAAAATTATATTGAATTTGCAACCTGCTGGAGGTTAGTATAGATGGCCTAATAGAACAAGTCCCACACACTGCTAGAAGCCGAAATAGTTTTTCAGAGCTAGATGCAGAAAAAAATTATATTGAATTTTCAACCTGATGGAGGTTATTATAGATGGACTAATAGAACAAGTCCCACACACTGCTACAAGCCGAAGTAGTTTTTCAGAGCTAGATGCAGAAAAAAATTATATTTAATTTGCAACCTGATGGAGTTTAGTATAAATGGACTAATAGAACAAGTCCCACATACTGCTAGAAACCGAAATATTTTTTCAGAGCTGGATGCAGAAAATAATTATATTGAATTTGCAACCTGATGGAAGTTAGTATTGATGGACTAATAGAACAAGCCCCACATACTGCTACAAGCCGAAATATTTTTTCAGAGCTAGATGCAGAAAAAAATTAGATTGAATTTGCAACCTGATGGAGGTTAGTATAGATGAAGAAATAGAACAATTCCCACACACTGCTGCAAGCCAAAATATTTTTTCAGAGCTAGATGCAGAAAAAAATTAGATTGAATTTGCAACCTGGTGGAGGTTAGTATAGATGGACTAATAGATCAAGTCCCACACACTGCTGCAAGCCAAAATATTTTTTCAGAGCTAGATGCAGAAAAAAATTAGATTGAATTTGCAACCTGATGGAGGTTAGTATAGATGGACTAATAGAACAAGTCACACACACTGCTAGAAGCCGAAATAGTTTTTCAGACCTAGATGCAGAAAAAAATTAGATTGAATTTGCAACCTGATGGAGGTTAGTATAGATGGACTAATAGAACAAGTCCCACATACTGCTAGAAGCTGAAATAGTTTTTCAGAGCTAGATGCAGAAAAAAATTAGATTGAATTTGCAACCTGATGGAGGTTAGTATAGATGAAGAAATAGAACAATTCCCACACACTTCTACAAGCCGAAATATTTTTTCAGAGCAAGATGCAGAAAAAAATTTGATTGAGTTTGCAACCTGGTGGAGGTTAGTATAGATGGACTAATAGAACAAGTCCCACACACTGCTACAAGCCGAAATATTTTTTCAGAGCTAGATGCAGAAAAAAATTAAATTGAATTTGCAACCTTATGGAGGTTAGTATAGATGGACTAATAGAACAAGTCCCACACACTGCTAGAAGCTGAAATAGGTTTTCAGAGCTAGATGCAGAAAAAAATTATATTGAATTTGCAACCTGATGGAGGTAAGTATAGATGGACTAATAGAACAAGTCCCACATACTGCTAGAAGTCGAAATAGTTTTTCAGAGCTAGATACAGAAAAAAATGATATTGAATTTGCAACCTGATGGAGGTTAGTATAGATGGACTAATAGAACAAGTCCCACATACTGCTAGAAGCCGAAATAGTTTTTCAGAGCTAGATGCAGAAAAAAATTAGATTGAATTTGCAACCTGATGGAGGTTAGTATAGATGGACTAATAGAACCAGTCCCACACATTGCTAGAAGTCGAAATATTTTTTCAGAGCTAGATGCAGAAAAAAATTATATTGAATTTGCAACCTGGTGGAGGTTAGTATAGATGGACTAATAGAACAAGTCCCACACACTGCTACAAGCCGAAATAGTTTTTCAGAGCTAGATGCAGAAAAAAATTATATTGAATTTTCAACCTGATGGAGGTTAGGATAGATGGACTAATAGAACAAGTCCCACATACTGCTACAAGCCGAAATAGTTTTTCAGAGCTAGATGCAGAAAAAAATTATATTGAATTTGCAACTTGATGGAGGTTAGTATAGATGGACTAATAGAACAAGTCCCACATACTGCTAGAAGCCGAAATATTTTTTCATAGCTGGATGCAGAAAAAAATTATATTGAATTTGCAACCTGATGGAAGTTAGTATAGATGGACTAAAAGAACAAGCCCCACACACAGCTACAAGCCGAAATAGTTTTTCAGAGCTAGATGCAGAAAAAAATTATATTGAATTTGCAACCTGATGGAGGTTTGTATAGATGGACTAATAGAACAAGTCCCACACACTGCTACAAGCCGAAATATTTTTTCAGAGCTAGATGCAGAAAAAAATTAGATTGAATTTGCAACCTGATGGAGGTTAGTATAGATGAAGAAATAGAACAATTCCCACACACTGATACAAGCCAAAATATTTTTTCAGAGCTAGATGCAGAAAAAAATTAGATTGAATTTGCAACCTGGTGGAGGTTAGTATAGATGGACTAATAGAACAAGTCCCACACACTGCTGCAAGCCAAAATATTTTTTCAGAGCTAGATGCAGAAAAAAATTAGATTGAATTTGCAACCTGCTGGAGGTTAGTATAGATGGACTTTAGAACAAGTCCCACACACTGCTAGAAGCCGAAATATTTTTTCAGAGCTAAATGCAGAAAAAAATTATATTGAATTTGCAACCTGATGGAGGTTAGTATAGATGGACTAATAGAACAAGTCCCACACACTGCTAGAAGCTGAAATAGTTTTTCAGAGCTAGATGCAGAAGAAAATTATATTGAATTTGCAACCTGATGGAGGTTAGTATAGATGGACTAATAGAACAAGTCCCACATACTGCTAGAAGCCGAATCAGTTTTTCAGAGCTAGATGCAGAAAAAAATTAGATTGAATTTGCAACTTGATGGAGTTTAGTATAGATGGACTAATAGAACAAGTCCCACATACTGCTAGAAGCTGAAATAGTTTTTCAGAGCTAGATGCAGAAAAAAATTAGATTGAATTTGCAACCTGATGGAGGTTAGTATAGATGAAGAAATAGAACAATTCCCACACACTTCTACAAGCCGAAATATTTTTTCAGAGCTAGATGCAGAAAAAAATTTGATTGACTTTGCAACCTGGTGGAGGTTAGTATAGATGGACTAATAGAACAAGTCCCACACACTGCTACAAGCCGAAATATTTTTTCAGAGCTAGATGCAAAAAAAAATTATATTGAATTTGCAACCTTATGGAGGTTAGTATAGATGGACTAATAGAACCAGTCCCACATACTACTAGAAGCCGAAATGTTTTTTCAGAGCTAGATGCAGAAAAAAATTATATTGAATTTGCATCCTTATGGGGGTTAGTATAGATGGACTAATAGAACCAGTCCCACACATTGCTAGAAGCCGAAATATTTTTTCAGAGCTAGATGCAGAAAAAAATTAGAGTGAATTTGCAACCTGGTGGAGGTTAGTATAGATGGACTAATAGAACAAGTCCCACACACTGCTACAAGCCGAAATAGTTTTTCAGAGCTAGATGCAGAAAAAAATTATATTGAATTTTCAACCTGATGGAGGTTAGTATAGATGGACTAGTAGAACAAGTCCCACACACTGCTACAAGCCGAAATAGTTTTTCAGAGCTAGATGCAGAAAAAAATTATATTGAATTTGCAACTTGATGGAGGTTAGTATAGATGGACTAATAGAACAAGTCCCACACATTGCTAGAAGCCGAAATATTTTTTCAGAGCTGGATGCAGAAAAAAATTATATTGAATTTGCAACCTGATGGAAGTTAGTATAGATGGACTAAAAGAACAAGCCCCACACACAGCTACAAGCCGAAATAGTTTTTCAGAGCTAGATACAGAAAAAAATTATATTGAATTTGCAACCTGATGGAGGTTTGTATAGATGGACTAATAGAACAAGTCCCACACACTGCTACAAGCCGAAATATTTTTTCAGAGCTAGATGCAGAAAAAAATTAGATTGAATTTGCAACCTGATGGAGGTTAGTATAGATGAAGAAATAGAACAATTCCCACACACTGATACAAGCCAAAATATTTTTTCAGAGCTAGATGCAGAAAAAAATTAGATTGAATTTGCAACCTGGTGGAGGTTAGTATAGATGGACTAATAGAACAAGTCCCACACACTGCTGCAAGCCAAAATATTTTTTCAGAGCTAGATGCAGAAAAAAATTAGATTCAATTTGCAACCTGCTGGAGGTTAGTATAGATGGACTTTAGAACAAGTCCCACACACTGCTAGAAGCCGAAATATTTTTTCAGAGCTAGATGCAGAAAAAAATTATATTGAATTTGCAACCTGATGGAGGTTAGTATAGATGGACTAATAGAACAAGTCCCACACACTGCTAGAAGCTGAAATAGTTTTTCAGAGCTAGATGCAGAAAAAAATTATATTGAATTTGCAACCTGATGGAGGTTAGTATAGATGGACTAATAGAACAAGTCCCACATACTGCTAGAAGCCGAAATAGTTTTTCAGAGCTAGATGCAGAAAAAAATTAGATTGAATTTGCAACCTGATGGAGGTTAGTATAGATGAAGAAATAGAACAATTCCCACACACTTCTACAAGCCGAAATATTTTTTCAGAGCTAGATGCAGAAAAAAATTTGATTGACTTTGCAACCTGGTGGAGGTTAGTATAGATGGACTAATAGAACAAGTCCCACACACTGCTACAAGCCGAAATATTTTTTCAGAGCTAGATGCAAAAAAAAATTATATTGAATTTGAAACCTTATGGAGGTTAGTATAGATGGACTAATAGAACCAGTCCCACATACTACTAGAAGCCGAAATGTTTTTTCAGAGCTAGATGCAGAAAAAAATTATATTGAATTTCCAACCTTATGGAGGTTAGTATAGATGGACTAATAGAACCAGTCCCACACATAGCTAGAAGCCGAAATATTTTTTCAGAGCTAGATGCAGAAAAAAATTAGATTGAATTTGCAACCTGGTGGAGGTTAGTATAGATGGACTAATAGAACAAGTCCCACACACTGCTACAAGCCGAAATATTTTTTCAGAGCTAGATGCAGAAAAAAAATAGATTGAATTTGCAACCTGCTGGAGGTTAGTATAGATGGACTAATAGAACAAGTTCCACACATTGCTTCAAGCCGAAGCCCAAATACTTTTTCAGAGATAGAGGCAGATAAAAAATTATTTTGATTTTTCAACCTGTTGGATGTTAGTATAGATGCACTAATAGAACAAGTCCCACACACTGCTAGAAGCCAAAATAATTCTTCAGAGCTAGATGCAGAAAAAAATTATATTGAATTTGCAACCTGATGGAGGTTAGTATAGATGGACTAACAGAACAAGTCCCACACACTGCTACAAGCCGAAATAGTTTTTCAGAGCTAGATGCCGAAAAAAATTATATTGAATTTGCAACCTGATGGAGGTTAGTATAGATGGACTAATAGAACAAGTCGTACACACTGCTATAAGCCGAAATATTTCTTCAGAGCTAGATGCAGAAAAAAATTAGATTGAATTTGCAACCTTCTGGAGGTTAGTTTAGATGTACTAATAGAACAAATCCCACACACTGCTACAAGCCAAAATATTTTTTCAGAGCTAGATGCAGGAAAAAATTAGATTGAATTAGCAACCTGGTGGAGGTTAGTATAGATGGACTAATAGAACAAGTCCCACACACTGCTACAAACCGAAGCCCAAATATTTTTTCAGAGCTAGATGCGGATAAAAATTATTTTGAATTTTCAACCTGATGGAGGTTAGTATAGATGGACTAATAGAACAAGTCCCAGACACTGCTAGGAGCCGAAATAGTTTTTCAGAGCTAGATGCAGAAAAAAATTATATTAAATTTGCAACCTGCTGGAGGTTAGTACAGATGGACTAATAGAACAAGTCCCACACACTGCTAGTAGCAGAAATATTTTTTCAGAGCTAGATGTAGAAAAAAATTATATTGAATTTGCAACCTGATGGAGGTTAGTATAGATGGACTAATAAAACAATTCCCACATACTGCTAGAAGCCGAAATATTTTTTCAGAGCTAGATGCAGAAAAAAATTATATTGAATTTGCAAAGTGATGGAGGTTAGTATAGATGGACTAATAGAACAAGTCGCACACTTTGCTAGAAGCCGAAATATTTTTTCAGAGCTAGATGCAGAAAAAAATTATATTGAATTTGCAAAGTGATGGAGGTTAGTATAGATGGACTAATAGAACAAGTCGCACACTTTGCTAGAAGCCGAAATATTTTTTCAGAACTAGATGCAGAAAAAAATTAGATTGAATTTGCAACCTGGTGGAGGTTAGTATAGATGGACTAATAGAACAAGTCCCACACACTGCTACAAGCTGAAATAGTTTTTCAGAGCTAGATGCAGAAAAAAATTAGATTGAATTTGCAACTTGGTAGAGGTTAGTATAGATGAAGAAATAGAACAATTCCCACACACTGCTACAAGCCAAAATATTTTTTCAGAGCTAGATGCAGAAAAAAATTATATTGAATTTGCAACCTGTTGGAGGTTAGTATAGATGGACTAATAGAACAAGCCCCACACACAGCTACAACCCGAAATAGTTTTTTAGAGCTAGTTGCAGGAAAAAATTAGATTGAATTTGCAACCTGGTGGAGGTTAGTATAGATGGACTAATAGAACAAGTCCCACACAATGCTACAAGCCGAAGCCCAAATATTTTTTCAGAGCAAGGTGCAGATAAAAATTATATTGAATTTGCAACCTGATGGAGGTTAGTATAGATGGACTAATAGAACAAGTCCCACACACTGCTAGAAGCCGAAATATTTTTTCAGAGCTAGATGCAGTAAAAAATTATATTGAATTTGCAACCTTGTGGAGGTTAGTATAGATGGACTAATAGAACAAGTCCCACACACTGCTACAAGCCGAAGCCCAAATATTTTTTCAGAGCTAGATGCAGATAAAAATTATTTTGAATTTGCAACCTGCTGGAGGTTAGTATAGATGAACTAATAGAACAGTCCCACATACTGCTAGAAGCCGAAATAGTTTTTCAGAGCTAGATGCAGAAAAAAATTTGATTGTATTTGCAACCTGGTGGAGGTTAGCATAGATGGACTAATAGAACAAGTCCCACACACTGCTGCAAGCCGAAATATTTTTTCAGAGCTAGATGCAGAAAAAAATTAGATTGAATTTGCAACCTGCTGGAGGTTAGTATAGATGGACTAATAGAACAAGTCCCACACACTGCTAGAAGCCGAAATAGTTTTTCAGACCTAGATGCAGAAAAAAATTAGATTGAATTTGCAACCTGATGGAGGTTAGTATAGATGGACTAATAGAACAAGTCCCACATACTGCTAGAAGCTGAAATAGTTTTTCAGAGCTAGATGCAGAAAAAAATTAGATTGAATTTGCAACCTGATGGAGGTTAGTATAGATGAAGAAATAGAACAATTCCCACACACTTCTACAAGCCGAAATATTTTTTCAGAGCAAGATGCAGAAAAAAATTTGATTGAGTTTGCAACCTGGTGGAGGTTAGTATAGATGGACTAATAGAACAAGTCCCACACACTGCTACAAGCCGAAATATTTTTTCAGAGCTAGATGCAGAAAAAAATTATATTGAATTTGCAACCTTATGGAGGTTAGTATAGATGGACTAATAGAACAAGTCCCACACACTGCTAGAAGCTGAAATAGGTTTTCAGAGCTAGATGCAGAAAAAAATTATATTGAATTTGCAACCTGATGGAGGTAAGTATAGATGGACTAATAGAACAAGTCCCACATACTGCTAGAAGTCGAAATAGTTTTTCAGAGCTAGATACAGAAAAAAATGATATTGAATTTGCAACCTGATGGAGGTTAGTATAGATGGACTAATAGAACAAGTCCCACATACTGCTAGAAGCCGAAATAGTTTTTCAGAGCTAGATGCAGAAAAAAATTAGATTGAATTTGCAACCTGATGGAGGTTAGTATAGATGGACTAATAGAACCAGTCCCACACATTGCTAGAAGTCGAAATATTTTTTCAGAGCTAGATGCAGAAAAAAATTATATTGAATTTGCAACCTGGTGGAGGTTAGTATAGATGGACTAATAGAACAAGTCCCACACACTGCTACAAGCCGAAATAGTTTTTCAGAGCTAGATGCAGAAAAAAATTATATTGAATTTTCAACCTGATGGAGGTTAGGATAGATGGACTAATAGAACAAGTCCCACATACTGCTACAAGCCGAAATAGTTTTTCAGAGCTAGATGCAGAAAAAAATTATATTGAATTTGCAACTTGATGGAGGTTAGTATAGATGGACTAATAGAACAAGTCCCACATACTGCTAGAAGCCGAAATATTTTTTCATAGCTGGATGCAGAAAAAAATTATATTGAATTTGCAACCTGATGGAAGTTAGTATAGATGGACTAAAAGAACAAGCCCCACACACAGCTACAAGCCGAAATAGTTTTTCAGAGCTAGATGCAGAAAAAAATTATATTGAATTTGCAACCTGATGGAGGTTTGTATAGATGGACTAATAGAACAAGTCCCACACACTGCTACAAGCCGAAATATTTTTTCAGAGCTAGATGCAGAAAAAAATTAGATTGAATTTGCAACCTGATGGAGGTTAGTATAGATGAAGAAATAGAACAATTCCCACACACTGATACAAGCCAAAATATTTTTTCAGAGCTAGATGCAGAAAAAAATTAGATTGAATTTGCAACCTGGTGGAGGTTAGTATAGATGGACTAATAGAACAAGTCCCACACACTGCTGCAAGCCAAAATATTTTTTCAGAGCTAGATGCAGAAAAAAATTAGATTGAATTTGCAACCTGCTGGAGGTTAGTATAGATGGACTTTAGAACAAGTCCCACACACTGCTAGAAGCCGAAATATTTTTTCAGAGCTAAATGCAGAAAAAAATTATATTGAATTTGCAACCTGATGGAGGTTAGTATAGATGGACTAATAGAACAAGTCCCACACACTGCTAGAAGCTGAAATAGTTTTTCAGAGCTAGATGCAGAAGAAAATTATATTGAATTTGCAACCTGATGGAGGTTAGTATAGATGGACTAATAGAACAAGTCCCACATACTGCTAGAAGCCGAATCAGTTTTTCAGAGCTAGATGCAGAAAAAAATTAGATTGAATTTGCAACTTGATGGAGTTTAGTATAGATGGACTAATAGAACAAGTCCCACATACTGCTAGAAGCTGAAATAGTTTTTCAGAGCTAGATGCAGAAAAAAATTAGATTGAATTTGCAACCTGATGGAGGTTAGTATAGATGAAGAAATAGAACAATTCCCACACACTTCTACAAGCCGAAATATTTTTTCAGAGCTAGATGCAGAAAAAAATTTGATTGACTTTGCAACCTGGTGGAGGTTAGTATAGATGGACTAATAGAACAAGTCCCACACACTGCTACAAGCCGAAATATTTTTTCAGAGCTAGATGCAAAAAAAAATTATATTGAATTTGCAACCTTATGGAGGTTAGTATAGATGGACTAATAGAACCAGTCCCACATACTACTAGAAGCCGAAATGTTTTTTCAGAGCTAGATGCAGAAAAAAATTATATTGAATTTGCATCCTTATGGGGGTTAGTATAGATGGACTAATAGAACCAGTCCCACACATTGCTAGAAGCCGAAATATTTTTTCAGAGCTAGATGCAGAAAAAAATTAGAGTGAATTTGCAACCTGGTGGAGGTTAGTATAGATGGACTAATAGAACAAGTCCCACACACTGCTACAAGCCGAAATAGTTTTTCAGAGCTAGATGCAGAAAAAAATTATATTGAATTTTCAACCTGATGGAGGTTAGTATAGATGGACTAGTAGAACAAGTCCCACACACTGCTACAAGCCGAAATAGTTTTTCAGAGCTAGATGCAGAAAAAAATTATATTGAATTTGCAACTTGATGGAGGTTAGTATAGATGGACTAATAGAACAAGTCCCACACACTGCTGCAAGCCAAAATATTTTTTCAGAGCTAGATGCAGAAAAAAATTAGATTCAATTTGCAACCTGCTGGAGGTTAGTATAGATGGACTTTAGAACAAGTCCCACACACTGCTAGAAGCCGAAATATTTTTTCAGAGCTAGATGCAGAAAAAAATTATATTGAATTTGCAACCTGATGGAGGTTAGTATAGATGGACTAATAGAACAAGTCCCACACACTGCTAGAAGCTGAAATAGTTTTTCAGAGCTAGATGCAGAAAAAAATTATATTGAATTTGCAACCTGATGGAGGTTAGTATAGATGGACTAATAGAACAAGTCCCACATACTGCTAGAAGCCGAAATAGTTTTTCAGAGCTAGATGCAGAAAAAAATTAGATTGAATTTGCAACCTGATGGAGGTTAGTATAGATGAAGAAATAGAACAATTCCCACACACTTCTACAAGCCGAAATATTTTTTCAGAGCTAGATGCAGAAAAAAATTTGATTGACTTTGCAACCTGGTGGAGGTTAGTATAGATGGACTAATAGAACAAGTCCCACACACTGCTACAAGCCGAAATATTTTTTCAGAGCTAGATGCAAAAAAAAATTATATTGAATTTGAAACCTTATGGAGGTTAGTATAGATGGACTAATAGAACCAGTCCCACATACTACTAGAAGCCGAAATGTTTTTTCAGAGCTAGATGCAGAAAAAAATTATATTGAATTTCCAACCTTATGGAGGTTAGTATAGATGGACTAATAGAACCAGTCCCACACATAGCTAGAAGCCGAAATATTTTTTCAGAGCTAGATGCAGAAAAAAATTAGATTGAATTTGCAACCTGGTGGAGGTTAGTATAGATGGACTAATAGAACAAGTCCCACACACTGCTACAAGCCGAAATATTTTTTCAGAGCTAGATGCAGAAAAAAAATAGATTGAATTTGCAACCTGCTGGAGGTTAGTATAGATGGACTAATAGAACAAGTTCCACACATTGCTTCAAGCCGAAGCCCAAATACTTTTTCAGAGATAGAGGCAGATAAAAAATTATTTTGATTTTTCAACCTGTTGGATGTTAGTATAGATGCACTAATAGAACAAGTCCCACACACTGCTAGAAGCCAAAATAATTCTTCAGAGCTAGATGCAGAAAAAAATTATATTGAATTTGCAACCTGATGGAGGTTAGTATAGATGGACTAACAGAACAAGTCCCACACACTGCTACAAGCCGAAATAGTTTTTCAGAGCTAGATGCCGAAAAAAATTATATTGAATTTGCAACCTGATGGAGGTTAGTATAGATGGACTAATAGAACAAGTCGTACACACTGCTATAAGCCGAAATATTTCTTCAGAGCTAGATGCAGAAAAAAATTAGATTGAATTTGCAACCTTCTGGAGGTTAGTTTAGATGTACTAATAGAACAAATCCCACACACTGCTACAAGCCAAAATATTTTTTCAGAGCTAGATGCAGGAAAAAATTAGATTGAATTAGCAACCTGGTGGAGGTTAGTATAGATGGACTAATAGAACAAGTCCCACACACTGCTACAAACCGAAGCCCAAATATTTTTTCAGAGCTAGATGCGGATAAAAATTATTTTGAATTTTCAACCTGATGGAGGTTAGTATAGATGGACTAATAGAACAAGTCCCAGACACTGCTAGGAGCCGAAATAGTTTTTCAGAGCTAGATGCAGAAAAAAATTATATTAAATTTGCAACCTGCTGGAGGTTAGTACAGATGGACTAATAGAACAAGTCCCACACACTGCTAGTAGCAGAAATATTTTTTCAGAGCTAGATGTAGAAAAAAATTATATTGAATTTGCAACCTGATGGAGGTTAGTATAGATGGACTAATAAAACAATTCCCACATACTGCTAGAAGCCGAAATATTTTTTCAGAGCTAGATGCAGAAAAAAATTATATTGAATTTGCAAAGTGATGGAGGTTAGTATAGATGGACTAATAGAACAAGTCGCACACTTTGCTAGAAGCCGAAATATTTTTTCAGAGCTAGATGCAGAAAAAAATTATATTGAATTTGCAAAGTGATGGAGGTTAGTATAGATGGACTAATAGAACAAGTCGCACACTTTGCTAGAAGCCGAAATATTTTTTCAGAACTAGATGCAGAAAAAAATTAGATTGAATTTGCAACCTGGTGGAGGTTAGTATAGATGGACTAATAGAACAAGTCCCACACACTGCTACAAGCTGAAATAGTTTTTCAGAGCTAGATGCAGAAAAAAATTAGATTGAATTTGCAACTTGGTAGAGGTTAGTATAGATGAAGAAATAGAACAATTCCCACACACTGCTACAAGCCAAAATATTTTTTCAGAGCTAGATGCAGAAAAAAATTATATTGAATTTGCAACCTGTTGGAGGTTAGTATAGATGGACTAATAGAACAAGCCCCACACACAGCTACAACCCGAAATAGTTTTTTAGAGCTAGTTGCAGGAAAAAATTAGATTGAATTTGCAACCTGGTGGAGGTTAGTATAGATGGACTAATAGAACAAGTCCCACACAATGCTACAAGCCGAAGCCCAAATATTTTTTCAGAGCAAGGTGCAGATAAAAATTATATTGAATTTGCAACCTGATGGAGGTTAGTATAGATGGACTAATAGAACAAGTCCCACACACTGCTAGAAGCCGAAATATTTTTTCAGAGCTAGATGCAGTAAAAAATTATATTGAATTTGCAACCTTGTGGAGGTTAGTATAGATGGACTAATAGAACAAGTCCCACACACTGCTACAAGCCGAAGCCCAAATATTTTTTCAGAGCTAGATGCAGATAAAAATTATTTTGAATTTGCAACCTGCTGGAGGTTAGTATAGATGAACTAATAGAACAGTCCCACATACTGCTAGAAGCCGAAATAGTTTTTCAGAGCTAGATGCAGAAAAAAATTTGATTGTATTTGCAACCTGGTGGAGGTTAGCATAGATGGACTAATAGAACAAGTCCCACACACTGCTGCAAGCCGAAATATTTTTTCAGAGCTAGATGCAGAAAAAAATTAGATTGAATTTGCAACCTGCTGGAGGTTAGTATAGATGGACTAATAGAACAAGTCCCACACACTGCTAGAAGCCGAAATATTTTTTCAGAGCTAGATGCAGAAAAAAATTATATTGAATTTGCAACCTGATGGAGGTTAGTATAGATGGACTAATAGAACAAGTCCCACACACTGCTAGAAGCCGAAATAGTTTTTCAGAGCTAGATGCAGAAAAAAATTATATTGAATTTGCAACCTGATGGAGGTTAGTATAGATGGACTAATAGAACAAGTCCCACATACTGCTAGAAGCCGAAATAGTTTTTCAGAGCTTGATGCAGAAAAAAATTAGATTGAATTTGCAACCTGATGGAAGTTAGTATAGATGAAGAAATAGAACAATTCCCACACACTGCTACAAGCCGAAATATTTTTTCAGAGCTAGATGCAGAAAAAAATGATATTGAATTTGCAACCTGATGGAGGTTAGTATAGATGGACTAATAGAACAAGTCCCACATACTGCTAGAAGCCGAAATATTTTTTCAGAGCTAGATGCAGAAAAAAATTATATTGAATTTGCAACCTGGTGGCAGTTAGTATTAGAGATGAGCGTTGTTCGACTCGAACTGTTCGCCAATCTCAAATTCGAGCTGTTTTGGGCGGTGTTCGAGCCGTTCGGCGAACACGAACGATTTGAGAAAAATTCGGCTGTTCGAGGTTATGTTCGATAACTGTTCGTGCACCAAAATCATAACTGGATTTTTTCTCAGTAATGATGAAAATTAATGTTAATACGCAGTTTGAGTGTACAGCGGGGTGGGGGGAGGGGCAGGGGATGGATCTCTGCAGGAATAATGAAGATCTCCAATTTTTTTTTCTCTTTCCCGCATTTACAGTGGGGAGGTGCAATCTGTCAGCCTATCAGCAGCGCACACACGGAGTGAAGTGCTTTTTTTCACACAAGCAAGGGCATGTGTCATTGGCAGTGTATGTCACATGTCCTTGCCCTATAAGACCAAGCCATTTTCCCCGTCGCCACCATTTTCTCACTGCTGCAGCTGCGTGTTAGACGGCACCGCTGTTGCTGTGTGCGCTATACCTTGTTAATTTCAAGCCAATTTTCGCACAAATCTACAGATAGCTTTGGAGTAGGGAATAGTTGTGATTGCAGTCCTTTTAAGGACTAGGTTACAGCATTTCCTACGACTTTTATCAGGCAGGTCTGTGCTCTTAAATAGATAGATTGTGGGAGTAAAGACTAATTGTAATTGCAGTTCCTATCAGTTTTTGCCAGGCAGGTCTGTGCCAGTGCTGTGCAAGTTTTTTTTCACAGCATTTGGCTGAATCTAGCAAAGCTAATCCTTTTTGGCCTATTGCAGAGTGTGTTAGTCAGTGGAGTAGCCTATCTGTGTTGCAAGATATACCACCTGTGTATAGAATACCAATTTTTTTACTGCACCTAGTGAAGTAAAATCTTTTGGGCATAGCATCATTCTATTAGTCCATCTATACTGACCTCCATCAGGTTGCAAATTGAATATAATTTTTTTCTGCATCTAGCTCTGAAAAAATATTTGGGCTTCTAGCAGTGTGTGGGACTTGTTCTATTAGTCCATCTATACTGACCTCCATCAGGTTGCAAACTGAATATAATTTTTTTCTGCATCTAGCTCTGAAAAAATATTTGGGCTTCTAGCAGTGTGTGGGACTTGTTCTGTTAGTCCATCAATACTGACCTCCATCAGGTTGCAAACTGTATATAATTTTTTTCTGCATCTAGCTCTGAAAAAATATTTGGGCTTCTAGCAGTGTGTGGGACTTGTTCTATTAGTCCATCTATACTGACCTCCATCAGGTTGCAAACTGAATATAATTTTTTTCTGCATCTAGCTCTGAAAAAATATTTGGCCTTCTAGCATTGTGTGGGACTTGTTCTATTAGTCCATCTATACTGACCTCCATCACGCTGCAAATGCAAAATAATTTTTTGTCTGCATCTAGCTCTGAAAAAATATTTGGCCTTCTAGCAGTGTGTGGGACTTTCTCTATTAGTCCATCTATACTGACCTCCATCAGGTTGCAAAATAAAAATAATTTTTATCTGCATCTACCTCTGAAAAAATATTTGGGCTTCTAGCTGTGTGTGGGACTTGTTCTATTAGTCCATCTATACTGACCTCCATTAGGTTGCAAACTGAATATAATTTTTTTCTGCATCTAGCTCTGAAAAAATATTTGGCCTTCTAGCAGTGTGTGGGACTTTCTCTATTAGTCCATCTATACTGACCTCCATCAGGTTGCAAATTAAAAATAATTTTTATCTGCATCTAGCTCTGAAAAAATATTTGGCCTTCTAGCAGTGTGTGGGACTTTCTCTATTAGTCCATCTATACTGACCTCCATCAGGTTGCAAATTAAAAATATTTTTTTGTCTGCATCTAGCTCTGAAAAAATATTTGGCCTTCTAGCAGTGTGTGGGACTTTCTCTATTAGTCCATCTATACTGACCTCCATCAGGCTGCAAATTAAAAATAATTTATATCTGCATCTAGCTCTGAAAAAATATTTGGCCTTCTAGCAGTGTGTGGGACTTTCTCTATTAGTCCATCTATACTGACCTCCATCAGGTTGCAAATTAAAAATAATTTATATCTGCATCTAGCTCTGAAAAAATATTTGGCCTTCTAGCAGTGTGTGGGACTTACTCTATTAGTCCATATATACTGACCTCCATCAGGTTGCAAATTAAAAATAATTTTTTGTCTGCATCTAGCTCTGAAAAAATATTTGGCCTTCCAGCAGTGTCTGGGACTTTCTCTATTAGTCCATCTATACTGACCTCCATCAGGTTGCAAATTAAAAATAATTTATATCTGCATCTAGCTCTGAAAAAATATTTGGCCTTCTAGCAGTGTGTGGGACTTACTCTATTAGTCCATCTATACTGACCTCCATCAGGTTGCAAATTAAAAATAATCTTTTGTCTGCATCTAGCTCTGAAAAAATATTTGGCCTTCTAGCAGTGTGTGGGACTTTCTCTATTAGTCCATCTATACTGACCTCCATCAGGTTGCAAACTGAATATATTTTTTTTCTGCATCTACTTCTGAAAAAATATTGGGCTTCTAGCTGTGTGTGGGACTTGTTCTATTAGTCCATCTATACAGACCTCCATCAGGTTGCAAATTGAATATAATTTTTTTCTGCATCTACCTCTGAAAAAATATTTGGGCTTCTAGCTGTGTGTGGGACTTGTTCTAATAATCCATCTATACAGACCTCCATCAGGTTGCAAACTGAATATAATTTTTTTGTGCATCTACCTCTGAAAAAATATTTGGGCTTCTAGCTGTGTGTGGGACTTGTTCTATTAGTCCATCTATACTGACCTCCATCAGGTTGCAAATTAAAAATAATTTTTTGTCTGCATCTAGCTCTGAAAAAATATTTGGCCTTCTAGCAGTGTGTGGGACTTTCTCTATTAGTCCATCTATACTGACCTCCATCAGGCTGCAAATTAAAAATAATTTTTATCTGCATCTACCTCTGAAAAAATATTTGGCCTTCTAGCTGTATGTGGGACTTGTTATATTAGTCCATCTATACTGACCTCCATCAGGTTGCAAACTGAATATAATTTTTTTCTGCATCTAGCTCTGAAAAAATATTTGGCCTTCTAGCAGTGTGTGGGACTTTCTCTATTAGTCCATCTTTACTGACCTCCATCAGGTTGCAAATTAAAAATAATTTATATATGTATCTAGCTCTGAAAAAATATTTGGCCTTCTAGCAGTGTGTGGGACTTTCTCTATTTGTCCATCTATACTGACCTCCATCAGGTTGCAAATTAAAAATAATTTTTTGTCTGCATCTAGCTCTGAAAAAATATTTGGCCTTCTAGCAGTGTGTGGGACTTTCTCTGTTAGTCCATCTATACTGACCTCCATCAGGCTGCAAATTAAAAATAATTTTTATCTGCATCTACCTCTGAAAAAATATTTGGCCTTCTAGCTGTGTGTGGGACTTGTTCTATTAGTCCATCTATACTGACCTCCATCAGGTTGCAAACTGAATATAATTTTTTTCTGCATCTAGCTCTGAAAAAATATTTGGCCTTCTAGCAGTGTGTGAGACTTTCTCTATTAGTCCATCTATACTGACCTCCATGAGGTTGCAAATTAAAAATAATTTATATCTGCATCTAGCTCTGAAAAAATATTTGGGCTTCTAGCTGTGTGTAGGACTTGTTTTATTAGTCCATCTATACTGACCTACATCAGGTTGCAAACTGAATACAATTTTTTTCTGCATCTACCTCTGAAAAAATATTTGGGCTTCTAGCTGTGTGTGGGACTTGTTCTATTAGACCATCTATACTGACCTCCATCAGGTTGCAAATTGAATATAATTTTTTTCTGCATCTAACCCAGCCAATAGTTTTGGCCTAATACCACAGTTTGGCCACTCAGCTCTGCTCGGTTCCCATCCATTGTTTTTTTGTGCAAACAACTCCAGAGTTGTGAATTAGTTAACCACCAAAATGAGTGGAAAAAGGCCTGCTGTTGGTGGAAAGGGGAATAGGCGCTTTGGGAAGGGCAAAAAAGGTTGTGTCCGTGGGGTAGGTGTTAAAGCAACAGTAACATTTGCAGAAGAAAGACCATCTTCCAGCCAAACTAAAATGTCTACTTCTTTTAGCGGACAATGTGATAAGATCCCTTTCTTACGGCCACGCCAATCGCTACAAATTCCAGATGAGGCACAAAAACAGCAGGTGCTTCAACGGATATCAAGTGCTCCTTTAAGTGGGCTCTCCTCCACATCAACTTCAACATCACAAATACTCCAGTCCTCAAAGGTGTCACCCCAATCGCACTTGCTTCCTCACAGCTCCCAAATCTCCAGCTGCCCGTCTGAGTATGAGGTAGAACAGATGGTTGAGTCTGCAGAGTTGTTTACTCATACTATAGCCTGGGAATCAGATGTCGACTCCAGCACTTCTGTGAATCCAGAAGAGGAAATGATCTGTACTGATGCCCAGAATCTTTATGATTCGGATCCAGGACAAGACGCAGAAGGTTCTGACCATAATGTAGACCCTCATTCCCAAACTGTAACTCCTGTTGGTGGAGACAATTAAGAAGATGATGATGAGACTCAAATACCTGATTGGAGCGACAACTTTAGTTTTTTGTCAGGGCAGGAACAGGTTGGCTCTGAGGACGACGGGTGTGATAACGCACAGGGTGATGATGATGAGGTTGGAGATCCCACTTACTGTCAACCCACAGTCAGCCAAGAGATGAGGTCAGCAGAGGAGGTGGAGGAAGATGCTAGTGACGACGAGGTCAGGTTGCGCCTTCCTGGACAGAGACGTAGTACTGGAAGCACGTCAACAGCTGCATCCTCAAACACAACTCTGCCTCTCACCACAAGTCGTGGTGGCTCTTCAGGTCGCATGGGTGCTAAGCCTTGCATAGCCTGGGCATTTTTTCAGATCGATAAAGATGACCCAACTCGTGTTATCTGTAACATTTGTCAGCAAAAGCTAAGTAGAGGCCAAAAAATACATAGTTTGAGTACTTCATGCATGAACCGGCACATGAACATGAAGCATAAGTTGCAGTGGGAAGCTCAGTGTGCTACAATGCGGCCTAGCCGGCCAGGCCAACCACCGTCTGCCATATCTTGTGCATCCGCGGCCTCTTCATCCTCTGTGACTGGTGGGTCAGCAGTCACACCTGTTTTGGGGCGCAGACCTGCCACCTCTTTACCCGCAACAGCCAGCGTGATTGGCAGGTCATCATTTTCTTTGGAGGTGGTAACACCAGCTGGTGTTGAGCGCTGTCCGACATCGATAGCACCACCTTTGGATCAAGGCAACCTAACATGTCCGCCTGCATCTTCCTCACAGACCGGCAGTTTGCCGGGGACACCCTTATCAACCCCGTCTAAGCACAATAGCCAGCCCTCGGTCCCTCAGATGTGGACAAGTAAAAGACCATTTCCTCCTAGCCATGAGAAAGCTAAGAGGTTGAATTTCACCATCTGCAAGCTCTTGGCTACAGAAATGCTGCCTTTCCGCCTGGTGGACACAGAGGATTTTCGAGACCTTATGTCCGTCGCAGTGCCCCAGTACCAGATGCCCAGTCGGCACTACTTCTCAAAGAAAGGTGTGCCTGCGCTCCACCAGCATGTCGCACACAACATCACCGCTTCTTTGAGAAACTCTGTGTGTGACAGGGTGCATTTCACCACAGACACTTGGACGAGTAGGCATGGACAGGGGCGTTACATGTCGCTGACTGGGCACTGGGTAACTATGGTGACAGCAGGACAAGGGGCTGCTGTCCAAGTCTTGCCGTCCCCACGAGTTGTGCATCAATCCTCTTTATGTCAAAGTTCCTCCACTGCTTCTGCCTCCTCAACCTCCTCTCGGTCTTCCACCTGCACCCAAAGCCTGTCTGGTCATGCCACAAGCTTTCTAACTGCGCAGAAGGGATCCTGCACACCTCCTTATTATGCTGGCAGTAGGGCTCAACGTCATCAGGCGGTTTTTACTTTGAAATGTCTGGGAAATGTGAGTCACACAGCTGAGGAGTTGTGGTCAGCTCTGGAGAACCAATTTCATGAATGGTTGTCTCCACTGGACCTGAAACCAGGGAAGGCCGTGTGCGACAATGCTGCAAACCTGGGTGCGGCCCTTCGCCGGGGCAATGTCACACACGTGCCTTGTATGGCTCACGTGTTGAACCTGGTTGTCCAGCACTTTTTAGCCCACTATCCCAGACTAGATGGCCTTCTGCAGAGGGCACGGTCGCTGTGTGCTCACTTCCGCCGTTCGCATCCCGCAGCTCAGCAACTTACATCTCTACAGAAGTCGTTGGGCCTGCCACTTCACCGGCTAAAATGCGATGTGCCTACCCGGTGGAATTCAACTCTGCACATGTTGCAGCGACTGTGGCAGCACCGACAAGCCCTGGTGCAATACGTTCTGATGTATAGCCTGGGCCAACGAGATCCAGAGGTGGGGCAAATCACGCTGGAGGAGTGGTCTCAGATCAGGGACCTGTGCACCCTTCTGCACAGTTTTGAAATGGCGACGAAGATGTTTAGTGCTGATGATGCCATTATCAGCATGACTATTCCGGTGATTTACATGCTGGAGCACATGTTAAACAGAATTCGGAGTCAGGTGGTGGTGACGTGCCCCCTGGGCCATATTCTTTAGGGGGAATATCCGGAGCCGGATCAGATGGGGGTTGTAGTCTTCCGAGTGGCTGTGACCCGGTCCGTGCCCAGGGTGTCAAACTCAGTTGTATGTGGCAGTCCTACAGATGTTATTAAGTTCTTAATGTCGACTACGCCACCCGTTGTGTTGCGGTCACTGTGGCCGCCGCTGCAGCAGGGTCCGCTGAGGCTGGTGGTGTAGGTGCAGCTTTGGTGATATAACCCCCAACGGGTGGGGTATAGCCTCAGGGGGATCAGGTGCAGAGGATGGGAGTTGTGGTGATGCAGTGTAGACGGCAATCAGAGACAGAGTCGGGTTATGCAGTTTAGGATGTTTACTCACTGCTGATGTTCTGGTCACTCCAGCTTCGAGTGACCTCCCGAGCCGTGCTGCGTCCACCAGGTTCTGGATCCAGCCAACCCCCAAATAAGTCCGGAGTGTGACCCTGAGCTCTCCTTCTGTCCTTTCTCTGGCCGTCCCCACTATTGATGCACCCAGGTCCAGCTCCCTCGGGCCTTCTGTTGGGAGACCCTTGGCCTTGGGTTCCCTGACCCTCCTCGTGGTATGCCTTCGTGGTGGATGTGGTGGGTGGCCGTGGCAGACGCTGCCCACGGCCTCCGGTCTCTGGCTGGGGTGTGTTTTTGCCCCCACCAGCTTGGGTTCCGGTACCCTGATGCCGACTCTTCACCCGGGGATTTAATTTGGGGTCTTAGAGTCCTTTCTTCTGTTTCCCCCTCTGGGTCTCTCTTTCTTTCTCCTCTCTCACTCTGGGTCTCTCTTCTCCTCCGCTCGCTGACTTTCTCTCTGCAACTGACCCTGTTCTTAGTTGGTGCCCACCTTATATACACCCTCTATGTGTGAGCTCAGGTGACCAGCACCCAATGAGCTCCTATCTTTACCCAGGCTGCTCCCCCTATCTGCCCCTACACTACTTGGGATGTACCACCCCCCTCCCACTCCAGCCAGGAACAGACTCGGTCGTACCTGCACATTTCTAAGTGGGAGTACCGTCGGTCTGCTCCTCGGAAATGGGATGTGTGTAGTGCATGCAGCCTACCGAGCTCAGTTCCACACTCCTTCCTTACCCGGGAGTGGAATATCACACCTCTGGGTTGAGGTGCAATACCCCTGTAGCAGCCGAATCCTCAGGGTGCTACATTCCCCCCTGGTAAACCACAGCACGTCCTCGGGCTGTAAGACAAAAACATCACAAAACATACAAAAATTTTCATATAAACATAAACATATAAAACATATAAAACTTTATATAAATTAGCAGCATTAAACATTCTCGTCGTCTCTTGTTCCTCCTCCGGTCACTGGGCAACTGTTGACCGGGCAAAGTGCGACAGTTCCTTTCTTTAAGATGATTTAACAGTAAAACCAGTAGGGGGCGCTTTAGGACGCGCAACTATATACAAGGATATGGCCGCTCTCAGTCCTCGGCCAGTTAAGGAGGGAAAGGGAATGGCTGCTCACAGTCCTCAGCCTGTGGGATTAAGGGTAAACGGGTGAACAGTTCACTCAGCTGGTCCCAACGGGGACTATATTAGCAATAACAGTTTCTTTATACCCCGATCGGGTAACTATTTACAGCACCTGCTCCGCTGTACTCAACAACGTCTTCCTCCTGCTCCTTCTTTGGGGATCTCAGCTTCAGACCCGTCCGGATCCTCTTGCTCTTCCTCCTCACATCGCAGCTCCTCCTCTGTCAGGCGATGCACATGGAGGGCGTAAGGTCCTTTGGCACACTTGTGCCGGGTAAAGGTGACCTCGTCCCCGATATAAAGGTCACGACCTCTGTGCCCCTCCGGCAGATGGGACTCCACATCTCTGCGCGTGACAAAGACGTCGCCGGGGGTGTTGTGGTCTCTGATGAAGCCCCACCCATGCTGCATGTTGAACTTAATTACAGTCCCGGTGGTGCGGGGACTGTGCGCTGCACGGGGGTCCCTCCTGGTTCGGCTCTTCTGCTCGGCGCTCCTTATTTGGGCCTGTTGTTCCCGGACCCGCCTCTCTCTCCGCTCCCTCGCAAACTCCTCGAGCTGCTGTCGGCAGCACTCAGCACGCTCCGCTGCAGCTGCCCTGGTTTCTTGAGTGAACCCCATTAGGTCTTCTCCGGTGGGGTCCCACTCAAATTGGGTCTCTTCAAGCGGGGGCGAGATCCTTATCACGGGCTTCGGAGCCGGAATCAGGGGTGCACACATGGCCCCAACTCTCCTCTGGTGCTCCAGTTCATAATATTTCTGGGGCCAGATGAAAGGCTGCCCGTCCGGCCACGTGTGCTGGGCAAACAAGTCCTCTCCCAGACGCGACACCCTTGGTTTTACGGGTGCGGGCGCGGTGGTGGTGGCGCCCGGGTTGCCCAGGCCTTGCGGCCAGGCCTGGGGCACCTGGAAGGTGAAGGGCACCGTTAGGACGGCGGCGCCCTGGGCTACCTGGCCTTGCGGCCAGGCCGGAGGCTCCGCGGAGGTAGGGGGCGCTGTTGGTGATGCGACGCCCGGGAATTCTAGGCCCTGCGACCAGGCTGGTGTTACTTCCTGTTTTGCCACGCTCGGGGTCGGTGCGCATGGCGTCACAGGGGTCGCGGCGGCGACTTCCGGTTGGGGCCTAGTCTGCGTCGGTGACATGGCGTTTTCGGGCACAGCAGGGGGACTTTCGGGCTCTGCGACGGGGAGCTGGGGCAGGTAAGCGGTGTCCCGGTTTGGGGTATAGACGTCCCCTTTACCTGCCTCCATGCGTTCGGCTCCCTTCTCGGCGCCGTCTCCGGCCTTGGGTCCTCCCGCGCCATCCTCAGAGGTGGTCTGTCTCCTCATCTTGGCTGGCGTGCTCCGGGTCTTGGTTTGCTGGGCCATCTCTCAGCTCCACTCCGCCAATGTCTCTCGCTGTACCCGGGCCATCCTCCGTGCGAGGCCCTCCAGGGCAGTCTGTGCACACTCCCGGTCTCGGGGGAGCTGTGCAAGGACCTCCACTAGGCCTAGTGGGGTCGTGGTTTCCAGCAGGCTCCTGACCAACGGGTCGGTGCTGCTCTGCTCTTCTTCCAGCAGGCTCCTGGCCAGCGGGCCGGTGCTGCTCTGCTCTCTCGCCATCTCCGGGTGAGCTCCTCCGTTACTCTTCTCCAGGCTTCTTGCCTCCGGGTGCGCTCGCTCCAGACTGCTCCAGGCGGCACCCATCTTCGTTCTTTTCTTTCGTCTCCTCCCACTTCGAGGGCGGTCCCGGGGCCACTTGGTGACTGTCAGCTCCAGGGGCGGTTCTTTCACGCTGACAGACACCTCTAGCATCACAGTCTCTGTTGGTGGGGGCGGTTTCCACTTTTGGCGCCATTTTCGGTCCTGGCCCACGATGGGAGGTGGCCTCTCGCCACCCTCTGGCACGCCCATAATGGCGTCCGCTCTGGCAAGGCGGGAAATCCTTGGAAATGGCGGGAACCGCTTCCCAGTGGCGGGAAACTCTGCAGATGGCGGGAAAAAGCTGTTAATGGCGGACAACCGGCGGGAATCGACTGGTGATGGGGTCCGATGGCGGGGACCCTCCGGAACCGGCAGGAGACTTCTTTTTGAGGTAAACTTGCACTTTTCTTTAGGCACGCAGTACCCGGGTGTTGCGGGCACGTAATCCTGCCGACTACGCCAAAGTTGACGCGCCCCCTGGGCCATATTCTTTAGGGGGAATATCCGGAGCCGGATCAGATGGGGGTTGTAGTCTTCCGAGTGGCTGTGACCCGGTCCGTGCCCAGGGTGTCAAACTCAGTTGTATGTGGCAGTCCTACAGATGTTATTAAGTTCTTAATGTCGACTACGCCACCCGTTGTGTTGCGGTCACTGTGGCCGCCGCTGCAGCAGGGTCCGCTGAGGCTGGTGGTGTAGGTGCAGCTTTGGTGATATAACCCCCAACGGGTGGGGTATAGCCTCAGGGGGATCAGGTGCAGAGGATGGGAGTTGTGGTGATGCAGTGTAGACGGCAATCAGAGACAGAGTCGGGTTATGCAGTTTAGGATGTTTACTCACTGCTGATGTTCTGGTCACTCCAGCTTCGAGTGACCTCCCGAGCCGTGCTGCGTCCACCAGGTTCTGGATCCAGCCAACCCCCAAATAAGTCCGGAGCGTGACCCTGAGCTCTCCTTCTGTCCTTTCTCTGGCCGTCCCCACTATTGATCCACCCAGGTCCAGCTCCCTCGGGCCTTCTGTTGGGAGACCCTTGGCCTTGGGTTCCCTGACCCTCCTCGTGGTATGCCTTCGTGGTGGATGTGGTGGGTGGCCGTGGCAGACGCTGCCCACGGCCTCCGGTCTCTGGCTGGGGTGTGTTTTTGCCCCCACCAGCTTGGGTTCCGGTACCCTGATGCCGACTCTTCACCCGGGGATTTAATTTGGGGTCTTAGAGTCCTTTCTTCTGTTTCCCCCTCTGGGTCTCTCTTTCTTTCTCCTCTCTCACTCTGGGTCTCTCTTCTCCTCCGCTCGCTGACTTTCTCTCTGCAACTGACCCTGTTCTTAGTTGGTGCCCACCTTATATACATCCTCTATGTGTGAGCTCAGGTGACCAGCACCCAATGAGCTCCTATCTTTACCCAGGCTGCTCCCCCTATCTGCCCCTACACTACTTGGGATGTACCACCCCCCTCCCACTCCAGCCAGGAACAGACTCGGTCGTACCTGCACATTTCTAAGTGGGAGTACCGTCGGTCTGCTCCTCGGAAATGGGATGTGTGTAGTGCATGCAGCCTACCGAGCTCAGTTCCACACTCCTTCCTTACCCGGGAGTGGAATATCACACCTCTGGGTTGAGGTGCAATACCCCTGTAGCAGCCGAATCCTCAGGGTGCTACAGTGGCACAAGAGGAGGTGGAGGAAGTAGAGGAGGAGGAGTTGTATGCGGAAGGGCTAACATCTGCAAGGTCCAGACGGTCGGCAGCACCAAGGCGGCAGGCATGTGAGGGTGGAGGAGATGGTTTTACCAGGGCGCATGGTAGCAGCCAAACTAGTGAGGAAGGTGCAGGAGCCCAGGAAGAAGTGGAGGACGAACTGATGGAAGACTCATCAGATGAGGGAGACCTTGATCACATTTCTGTTGTGCGAGGTTGGGGGGAGAGGACAGAGGAAGGAAGCATGATTGTTACCTCGTCACCAACACAACAGGGACTTGGTGCTCCTGGATGCGCAACACACATGAGTGCCTTCTTGCTGCACTACCTGCAACATGACCCTCGAATTGTGAGAATTAGAAATAATCCTGACTACTAGGTTGCCACACTGTTAGATCCCCGGTACAAAAGTAAATTTGCAGAAATTATTCCTGCGATAGAAAGGGATGCACGCATGCAGGAGTATCAGCAGTGACTGTTGCAGAATCTTACATGTGCTTTTCCACAAAACACCAGTGGTGCACGTAGTGAATCTCACAGTTCCAACTTGCCAACCGTGGGACCGTCAAGTGTTCAGCACTCAAACCGTAACAGAACCACAGTATCTGCTGGTAACATCAATTTTGCGGAATCATTTCACCACTTTTTTAGCCCATCCTTTGCAAGGCCACAGGAGACAAGAAGTCTGACACATAGTCAACGCCTAGAGACGATGGTACAGGAGTATCTCCAAGTAAACATTGAAGCCATGACTGTGTCACTGGACCCTTGCTCTTTTTGGGCTTCCAATCTGGATAAATGACCGGAGCTAGCCACTTACGCCTTGGAGATCTTGTCATGCCCCGCAGCCAGCGTTCTGTCTGAACGTTTGTTCAGCGCTGCTGGTGGTGTGCTGACAGATAAGCGCACGCGGCTCTCCACTGATAATGTAGACAGACTCACGTTCATAAAGATGAACAAATCATGGATCCGAAACGACTTTTCTACCCCTGTGTCATCCTGGGGAGAGTAAAAGCTTGATGATTGGCTAAAATCACCCTACCAACCGTTTTAAGCTTTCAAATTACTGATCATGTTTATCTGTATCTTGGCTGGAAAATAATTTGGGCTTTGTAGCAGTGTGCAGCACTGATTCTATTAGGCCATCTATAATAAGCTCCACCAGATTTAAAATTACTAATCATGTTTATCTGTATCTTGACTGGAAAATAATTTGGGCTTTGTAGCAGTGTGCAGCTCTGATCCTATTAGGCCATCTATACTAAGCTCCACCAGATTTAAAATTAATAATAATTTTTAGCTGCATCTATCCCGGAAAATAATTTTGGGGCTCCGAGATGTGCAAGACACATAAGTGCCTTCTTTCTGCACTACCTGCAACATGACCCTCATATTGTCAGAATTCGAAGTAATCATGACTACTGGGTTGCCACACTCTTAGATCCCCCAAACTTTTCGATCAACCTTTTCATTTTAATAAAGACCAAAAAAATGGTCATTTTTGAAATTATAAGCATTAGCAGGTTATTAGAAACTGAAATCAAACAGTTTTCAACTCAAAACTTTATTCTAGGTGATGTTACATTTTCACATAGGACCCCTTGTTCGAAAGGAGCTTCTGAACTCTCTCGTCCATTGAATTTGTCAGGTTTTGGTTGGTTTCTGCTTCAATTGTTTTGCATGAGGACAAAATACCATCCCAGAGCTGTTGCTTAGATGTGAACTGCCTCCCGCCATCATAGACACTCCTTTTGATGATGCTCCAGAGGTTCTGAATGGGGTAGAGGTCAGGGGAGCATGGGGGTCACACCATAAGTTTGTCCCCTTTTATGCCCATATCAGCCAGAGATGCAGATGTTTTATGTGCAGCATGAGATGGTGCATTATCATGCAAAAAAATGATCTTGCTGTGAAATACACGGTTCTTCTTCTTGAACCATGGCAGGAAGTGCTGTTTGAGAAAATCCACATACATTATGGAGTTCATCTTTAGCGCCTTCAGGGATCCTAAAGGGGCCGACAATCTCTCTCCCCATGATTCCAGCCCAAAACATTACTCCACCTCCTCCTTGTTGGCGCTGTAGCCGTGTTTGCGTGGGGTGTCCATCAACCAGCCATCCTCCACTCCATCCATCTGGACCATCGAGCGCTGCACGGCACTCATCCGTGAACAAAATAGTTTTGAAATCAGTCTTCATGTAATGTTTGGCCCACTGGAGCCGTTTCTGCTTGTGTGAAGTGGATAGAGGAGGTCGACAGGATGGCGTATGCACAGCTGCAAACCTCTGAAGGACCCTGCATCTTGTTGTTCGGGGGACGTTGGAGGCACCAGAGGCTTCAAAAACTTGTCTGCTGCTATGACAAGACTTTTTTGCCGCTGCTCTTTTAACCTGACGTAATTGCCTGTAGGAAAGAGTCCTCAATTTGCCCTTATCAGCACGCACACGTGTGTACTGTGAATCAGCTACATACTTCTTGATTGCCAAGACACTTCATTCTGATCATCGCACAATGTTGATTGTAGTCATGCCTTGACCTAAACACTCCACAATTTGTTGCTTCTCAGCAGCCGACACATCCTTTTTCTTTCCCATTTTGGCAGAAAATGTAGGCTGCTTAATAATGTGAGACAGCCTTCTTAAGTAGTCTTGCCTTTCATTGGACACACCTGCCAAACTAATTAGCACAGGTGTCTGCAATTGCTTACAGTGATATAAAGAGCCCTGACACACATCACCATCAATGAGTTTAACTGACAAACAAACAAATTCTTCCCTTATCACTCCTAAACACTTTTTGCATAATAATTTGGAACACAGTGTACATGTGCTTTTCCACAAAACACCAGTGGTTCACGTACTGAATCTTACAGTTCTAACTTGCCAACCGTGGTCTGTATGGAGTTGTTCAATAAAGGGCCCAAAATTAAGATAACATAGATGGGAGAGGTCTCTATGAATGGGAATTCCTAAGTATTTGATACCCTGTGAGGGCCAGGCAAAGGGAAAGTTGGACTGGATGGAATCCTATATGGATTTGGGGAGGGAGACATCGAGGGCCTCAGACTTCGCTGCATTGATTTTAAAATTTGACCATGTAACAAAGTGATCTATTTCAGCCATAACAGCATGGATGGATATATGTGATTGAGTGATATATACTAGGACATCATCAGCAAATAGAGAGCACTTGTACTCAGTGCCTCCCACCTCAATCCACCTAATATTGGGGATATGACGAATTGATGAGAGCAGGTGCTCCGTCACTAGGATGTATAAGAGAGGGGACAGAGGACATCCCTGCCTTGTCCCATTGGTGAATGTGAAAGGTGATGAAAATGTTCTGATGCACCCCCTGGGCCTTGGGACACCCGGAGCCGGACCCTTTTTGGTGGATGCTGGTGGTTGTAGTCTTCGTGGCGGCGACCCGGTTCCGTGGCTCAGGGTGGTCAAACCAGTGGCGGAACTATTTATGTGGTTTTGATGTTTAAATGTCCGACTACACCACCCGTGGATTGCGGTCAGAGTGAACCGCCGCTGCAGGGCAGACCGCTGAGGCTGGTGTTGTGGGTGCAGCAGAGCGTAGCATAACTCCCCACAGGAGGAGTATAGCCTCAGGGCAGTGTATGCGGAGGATGGGGGTGATGGTGCAGGGCAGCAGCAGTAACGACACGGAGTCAGTGATGCAGTCCAGGGCCTTTACTTACAGTTCTTATTATCCAGACCACGTCTGCAGGTAACGGCTGCCCACGTTGTACTGTGCTCACCAGGTGAGGGGCTCAGACAACTCCCAGATAACTTTGGAGCGCTTCACAGGACCCCCTTTGTGTGTCCTTTGTCTGGCCTTTCTTACCAACCCTTCTGTCCGGCTGCCTGGGGCCTCCTCTTGGTAAACTTGGCGCCAGTTTCCCTGACCCTATGTGGTGCCTTCCTAGCGGGTGTAGCGAGGGGCTGCGCCACATAAAATGTCACAGCCTCTGGTTTCTAGCTGAGGGTCGTTTCCTGAGTCCACTAGTTTCGGGGACCGGTCTCCCCCTTTGGCCTGACCCCTCCACGCAGGTGGATTCGGGCGTGCGGTGGCGACTCACCCGTCTGCACCCCTGGGATCCCTTCATTCCTCGTTCCTGGAGCCTTCTCCGCTCCTCTTCCTTCCTTCTCCCTCTTCCAGGCCTGGGCCTCTGTTACTAGGCCCGCCTCCGGAGCAGAGCTCATGCAGAGCCCCTGCTCCCTGCCACTTCTGCTCAGACTTCTCTGCACTGAACTAAGATGGTGCCCACCTTTTATACTCCCTTCTCAATGCACCCAGGAACTGCTTCCTCCCTGCTCCTGCACTACAGGGTTCCCCTTCCTCAGTGTTCCCTCACCCCACTCCAGCCAGGGACAGGGACTGTCGTGCCCATCTCAGAGGCATATTGGTCGCCCTGCCCCAAGGCAATGTGGTGTAATGCATGCAGGTGTCGGGTCCTGATCCACACTCCATCCTTACCTGAGAGTGAGATATCACACCTCTGGGTGAGGTGCAATACCTCTGTAGCAACCGAGAACTCAGGGTGCTACAGTTCCATTTATCTTCAGCCTAGGTGATGTATGGCGATACAGGGCCGTGATTTTGGCTATAAAAGGGTCCCCTAGACCCCTACCCCAAGCTTTTTAAGAGAATCATATATGGCGTGCCAGGAGACTCTATGGAATGCTTTCTCAGCATCCAACGAGAGTATCTAATTACAAATTTTTAACTGCATCTAGCCCAGGAAATACTTTGCGCCTAGTAGCAGTGTCTGCTAGTCAGCGGATTATCCCGGCTGTTAAGCAAGCTACACCACCTGTAGTTTGGACACTTAATTTTTTCAAAGGAAATGCTTCGGGACCACGGGATACTCAGTGAAGAGCATCAGGAGGCACCCCAAGGCATAGGGGCTGGGACTGGCAGTAGGATGCCTTGCGGTGGACAGCCGAGCTCGATCCTTATAAAAGCTTTCTAACTGCAGCAGCTTTAGTGGACGCTACTGGAGCTGGAATTACGCGGCTGCTGGCATGAGACTTGCCCTCCAATAGATCCTTGTAAATGGATTTAAAGTGTATTCATTCAAATTAGAGAGACAATTTAAATTAAAAAGCTTAGAGCTGCCTCCACCACAGGGGGGCTCGCTCGACCCACCAGCGGACAGGCACCAGTATTGGGAGAGGGGGGCTGGCCATCAGGGTTCACCACGGCTCTGGCACAAACCCGGCGACACGGAGGTGGCACGGGCAGGAGCGGACTGAACGTGTCGGCTTCTCACTTTTTGGATTTTAGAAGGGCATGACATGCCTATATCTGTGTCTCCCCCTCCTTTTACTCCTCCACCTCTTTTCTTTTCGCATGACTATAAGTACTTGTCACTTTTCCATGTGTTAGTTGTGTCTTCTGAGCAGTTTGTCAGCTTTTGGACACCTTTGAAGGTGTTTTCTTTGTGTTTCTATGTGTTTTTGTTTGCCTGCCATTGGTTTTAACGGTGTTCGAAGGTGTTCGACGAACAGTTCGACGAACAGTTCGGCGAACACACGGGTGTTCGACGAACCGAACCGAACTCGAACACTACGGGGGTGGCTCAACACTAGTTAGTACAGATGGACTAATAGAACAAGTCCCACACACTGCTACAAGCCAAAATAGTTTTTCAGAGCTAGATGCAGAAAAAAATTAGATTGAATTTGCAACCTGGTGGAGGTTAGCATAGATGGACTAATAGAACAAGTCCCACACACTGCTACAAGCCGAAATATTTTTTCAGAGCTAGATGCAGAAGAAAATTTGATTGAATTTGCAACCTGCTGGAGGTTAGTATAGATGAAGAAATAAAACAATTCCCACACACTGCTACAAGCCAAAATATTTTTTCAGAGCTAGATGCAGAAAAAAAGTAGATTGAAATTGCAACCTGATGAAGGTTAGTATAGATGGACTAATAGAACAAGTCCCACACACTGCTACAAGCTGAAGCCCAAATATTTTTTCAGAGCTAGATGCAGAAAAAAACTATATTGAATTTGCAACCTGCTGGAGGTTAGTATAGATGGACTAATAGAACAAGTCCCACACACTGCTACAAGCCGAAATAGATTTTCAGAGCTAGATGCAGAAAAAAATATATTGAATTTGCAACCTGATGGAGGTTTGTATAGATAGACTAATAGAACAAGTCCCACACATTGCTACAGGCCGAATTATTTTTTCAGAGATAGATGCAGAAAAAAAATATATTGAATTTGCAACCTGGTGGAGGTTAGTATAGATGGACTAATAGAACAAGTCCCACACACTGTTACAAGCTGAAATATTTTTTCAGAGCTAGATGCAGAAAAAAATTAGATTGAATTTGCAACCTGATGGAGGTTAGTATAGATGGACTAATAGAACAAGTCCCAAACACTGCTACAAGCCGAAGCCCAAATATTTTTTCAGAGCTAGATGCAGATAAAAATTATTTTGAATTTGCAACCTGCTGGACGTTAGTATAGATGGACTAATAGAACAAGTCCCATACACTGCTAGAAGCCGAAATAGTTTTTCAGAGCTAGATGCAGAAAAAAAATATATTGAATTTGCAACCTGATGGAGGTTACTATAGATGGACTAATAGAACAAGTCACACACACTGCTAGAAGCCAAAATATTTTTTCAGATCTAGATGCAGAAAAAAATTATATTGAATTTGCAACCTGCTGGAGGTTAGTATAGATGGACTAATAGAACAAGTCCCACATACTGCTAGAAGCCGAAATATTTTTTCAGAGCTGGATGCAGAAAAAAAATATATTGAATTTGCAACTTGATGGAGGTTAGTATAGATGGACTAATAGAACAAGCCCCACACACAGCTACAAGCCGAAATAGTTTTTCAGAGCTAGATGCAGAAAAAAATTATATTGAATTTGCAACCTGATGGAGGTTTGTATAGATGGACTAATAGAACCAGTCCCACACACTGCTACAAGCCAAAATATTTTTTCAGAGCTAGATGCAGAAAAAAATTAGATTGAATTTGCAACCTGATGGAGGTTAGCATAGATGAAGAAATAGAACAATTCCCACACACTGCTACAAGCCAAAATATTTTTTCAGAGCTAGATGCAGAAAAAAATTATATTGAATTTGCAACCTGATGGAGGTTAGTATAGATGGACTAATAGAACAAGTCCCACACACTGCTAGAAGCCGAAATAGTTTTTCAGAGCTAGATGCAGATAAAAATTAGATTGAATTTGCAACCTGGTGGAGGTTAGTATAGATGGACTAATAGAACAAGTCCCACACACTGCTGCAAGCCGAAATATTTTTTCAGAGCTAGATGCAGAAAAAAATTAGATTGAATTTGCAACCTGCTGGAGGTTAGTATAGATGGACTTTAGAACAAGTCCCACACACTGCTAGAAGCCGAAATATTTTTTCAGAGCTAGATGCAGAATAAATTATATTGAATTTGCAACCTGATGGAGGTTAGTATAGATGGACTAATAGAACAAGTCCCACACACTGCTTGAAGCCGAAATAGTTTTTCAGAGCTAGATGCAGAAAAAAATTATATTGAATTTGCAACCTGATGGAGTTTAGTATAGATGGACTAATAGAACAAGTCCCACATACTGCTAGAAGCCGAAATAGTTTTTCAGAGCTAGATGCAGAAAAAAATTAGATTGAATTTGCAACCTGATGGAGGTTAGTATAGATGGACTAATAGAACAAGTCCCACATACTGCTACAAGCCGAAATATTTTTTCAGAGCTAGATGCAGAAAAAAATTACATTAAATTTGCAACCTGATGGAGGTTAGTATAGATGAAGAAATAGAACAATTCCCACACACTTCTACAAGCCGAAATAATTTTTCAGAGCTAGATGCAGAAAAAAATTTGGTTGAATTTGCAAACTGGTGGATGTTAGTAGAGATGGACTAATAGAACAAGTCCCACACACTGCTACAAGCCGAAATATTTTTTCAGAGCTAGATGCAGAAAAAAATTATATTGAATTTGCAACCTGATGGAGGATAGTATAGATGGACTAATAGAACAAGTCCCACACACTGCTGGAAGCCGAAATAGTTTTTCAGAGCTAGATGCAGAAAAAAATGATATTGAATTTGCAACCTGATGGAGGTTAGTATAGATGGACTAATAGAACAAGTCCCACATACTGCAAGAAGCCAAAATATTTTTTCAGAGCTAGATGCAGAAAAAAATTATATTGAATTTGCAACCTGATGGAGGTTAGTATAGATGGACTAATAGAACAAGTCCCACACATTGCTAGAAGCCGAAATATTTTTTCAGAGCTAGATGCAGAAAAAAATTAGATTGAATTTGCAACCTGGTGGAGGTTAGTATAGATGGACTAATAGAACAAGTCCCACACACTGATACAAGCCAAAATAGTTTTTCAGAGCTAGATGCAGAAAAAAATTAGATTGAATTTGCAACCTGGTGGAGGTTAGTATAGATGGACTAATAGAACAAGTCCCACACACTGCTACAAGCCGAAATATTTTTTCAGAGCTAGATGCAGAAAAAAATTAGATTGAATTTGCAACCTGCTGGAGGTTAGTATAGATGGACTAATAGAACAAGTTCCACACACTCCTTCAAGCCGAAGCCCAAATATTTTTTCAGAGATAGAGGCAGATAAAAAATTATTTAGATTTTTCAACCTGTTGGAGGTTAGTATAGATGCTCTAATAGAACAGGTCCCACACACTGCTAGAAGCCAAAATAATTCTTCAGAGCTAGATGGAGAAAAAAATTATATTGAATTTGCAACCTGATGGAGGTTAGTATAGATGGACTAACAGAACAAATCCCACACACTGCTACAAGCCGAAATAGTTTTTCAGAGCTAGATGCCGAAAAAAATTATATTGAATTTGCAACCTGATGGAGGTTAGTATAGATGGACTAATAGAACAAGTCCTACACACTGCTACAAGCCGAAATATTTTTTCAGAGCTAGATGCAGAAAAAAATTAGATTGAATTTGCAAACTGGTGGAGGTTAGTATAGATGTACTAATAGAACAAGTCCCACACACTGCTACAAGCCAAAATATTTTTTCAGAGCTAGATGCAGAAAAAAATTAGATTGAATTAGCAACCTGGTGGAGGTTAGTATAGATGGACTAAAAGAACAAGTCCCACACACTGCTACAAACCGAAGCCCAAACATTTTTTAAGAGCTAGATGCAGATAAAAATTATTTTGAATTTGCAACCTGATGGCGGTTAGTATAGATGGACCAATAGAACAAGTCCCACACACTGCTAGTAGCCAAAATAGTTTTTCAGAGCTAGATGCAGAAAAAAATTAGATTGAATTTGCAACCTGCTGGAGGTTGGTATAGATGGATTAATAGAGCAAGTCCCACACTTTGCTAGAAGCCGAAATATTTTTTCAGAGCTAGATGCAGAAAAAAATTAGATTGAATTTGCAACCTGGTGGAGGTTAGTATAGATGGACTAATAGAACAAGTCCCACACACTGCTACAAGCCGAAATAGTTTTTCAAAGCTAGATGCAGAAAAAAATTAGATTGAATTTGCAACCTGGTAGAGGTTAGTATAGATGAAGAAATAGAACAATTCCCACACATTGCTACAAGCCAAAATATTTTTTCAGAGCTAGATGCAGAAAAAAATTATATTGAATTTGCAACCTGCTGGAGGTTAGTATAGATGGACTTTAGAACAAGTCCCACAGACTGCTAGAAGCCGAAATATTTTTTCAGAGCTAGATGCAGAATAAATTATATTGAATTTGCAACCTGATGGAGGTTAGTATAGATGGACTAATAGAACAAGTCCCACACACTGCTTGAAGCCGAAATAGTTTTTCAGAGCTAGATGCAGAAAAAAATTATATTGAATTTGCAACCTGATGGAGTTTAGTATAGATGGACTAATAGAACAAGTCCCACATACTGCTAGAAGCCGAAATAGTTTTTCAGAGCTAGATGCAGAAAAAAATTAGATTGAATTTGCAACCTGATGGAGGTTAGTATAGATGGACTAATAGAACAAGTCCCACATACTGCTACAAGCCGAAATATTTTTTCAGAGCTAGATGCAGAAAAAAATTACATTAAATTTGCAACCTGATGGAGGTTAGTATAGATGAAGAAATAGAACAATTCCCACACACTTCTACAAGCCGAAATATTTTTTCAGAGCTAGATGCAGAAAAAAATTTGGTTGAATTTGCAAACTGGTGGATGTTAGTAGAGATGGACTAATAGAACAAGTCCCACACACTGCTACAAGCCGAAATATTTTTTCAGAGCTAGATGCAGAAAAAAATTATATTGAATTTGCAACCTGATGGAGGATAGTATAGATGGACTAATAGAACAAGTCCCACACACTGCTGGAAGCCGAAATAGTTTTTCAGAGCTAGATGCAGAAAAAAATGATATTGAATTTGCAACCTGATGGAGGTTAGTATAGATGGACTAATAGAACAAGTCCCACATACTGCAAGAAGCCAAAATATTTTTTCAGAGCTAGATGCAGAAAAAAATTATATTGAATTTGCAACCTGATGGAGGTTAGTATAGATGGACTAATAGAACAAGTCCCACACATTGCTAGAAGCCGAAATATTTTTTCAGAGCTAGATGCAGAAAAAAATTAGATTGAATTTGCAACCTGGTGGAGGTTAGTATAGATGGACTAATAGAACAAGTCCCACACACTGATACAAGCCAAAATAGTTTTTCAGAGCTAGATGCAGAAAAAAATTAGATTGAATTTGCAACCTGGTGGAGGTTAGTATAGATGGACTAATAGAACAAGTCCCACACACTGCTACAAGCCGAAATATTTTTTCAGAGCTAGATGCAGAAAAAAATTAGATTGAATTTGCAACCTGCTGGAGGTTAGTATAGATGGACTAATAGAACAAGTTCCACACACTCCTTCAAGCCGAAGCCCAAATATTTTTTCAGAGATAGAGGCAGATAAAAAATTATTTAGATTTTTCAACCTGTTGGAGGTTAGTATAGATGCTCTAATAGAACAGGTCCCACACACTGCTAGAAGCCAAAATAATTCTTCAGAGCTAGATGGAGAAAAAAATTATATTGAATTTGCAACCTGATGGAGGTTAGTATAGATGGACTAACAGAACAAATCCCACACACTGCTACAAGCCGAAATAGTTTTTCAGAGCTAGATGCCGAAAAAAATTATATTGAATTTGCAACCTGATGGAGGTTAGTATAGATGGACTAATAGAACAAGTCCTACACACTGCTACAAGCCGAAATATTTTTTCAGAGCTAGATGCAGAAAAAAATTAGATTGAATTTGCAAACTGGTGGAGGTTAGTATAGATGTACTAATAGAACAAGTCCCACACACTGCTACAAGCCAAAATATTTTTTCAGAGCTAGATGCAGAAAAAAATTAGATTGAATTAGCAACCTGGTGGAGGTTAGTATAGATGGACTAAAAGAACAAGTCCCACACACTGCTACAAACCGAAGCCCAAACATTTTTTAAGAGCTAGATGCAGATAAAAATTATTTTGAATTTGCAACCTGATGGCGGTTAGTATAGATGGACCAATAGAACAAGTCCCACACACTGCTAGTAGCCAAAATAGTTTTTCAGAGCTAGATGCAGAAAAAAATTAGATTGAATTTGCAACCTGCTGGAGGTTGGTATAGATGGATTAATAGAGCAAGTCCCACACTTTGCTAGAAGCCGAAATATTTTTTCAGAGCTAGATGCAGAAAAAAATTAGATTGAATTTGCAACCTGGTGGAGGTTAGTATAGATGGACTAATAGAACAAGTCCCACACACTGCTACAAGCCGAAATAGTTTTTCAAAGCTAGATGCAGAAAAAAATTAGATTGAATTTGCAACCTGGTAGAGGTTAGTATAGATGAAGAAATAGAACAATTCCCACACATTGCTACAAGCCAAAATATTTTTTCAGAGCTAGATGCAGAAAAAAATTATATTGAATTTGCAACCTGCTGGAGGTTAGTATAGATGGACTAATAGAACAAGCCCCACACACAGCTACAAGCCGAAATAGTTTTTCAGCGCTAGATGCAGAGAAAAATTAGATTGAATTTGCAACCTGGTGGAGGTTAGTATAGATGGACTAATAGAACAAGTCCCACACAATGCTGCAAGCAGAAGCCCAAATATTTTTTCAGAGCTAGGTGCAGATAAAAATTATATTGAATTTGCAACCTGATGGAGGTTAGTATAGATGGACTAATAGAACAAGTCCCACACACTGCTAGAAGCCGAAATATTTTTTCAGAGCTAGATGCAGTAAAAAATTATATTGAATTTGCAACCTTGTGGAGGTTAGTATAGATGGACTAATAGAACAAGTCCCACACACTGCTACAAGCCGAAGCCCAAATATTTTTTCAGAGCTAGATGCAGATAAAAATTATTTTGAATTTGCAACCTGCTGGAGGTTAGTATAGATGGACTAATAGAACAAGTCCCACGCACTGCTAGAAGCCGAAATAGTTTTTCAGAGCTAGATGGAGAAAACAATTATATTGAATTTACAACCTGATGGAGGTTAGTATAGATGGACTAATAGAACAAGTCCCACACACTGCTACAAACCGAAATAGTTTTTCAGAGCTCGATGCAGAAAAAAATTATATTGAATTTGTGACCTGATTGAGGTTTGTATAGATGGACTAATAGAACAAGTCCCACACACTGCTACAAGCCGAAATATTTTTTCAGAGCTAGATGCAGAAAAAAATTAGATTGAATTTGCAACCTGGTGGAGGTTAGTATAGATGGACTAATAGAACAAGTCCCACACACTGCTACAAGCCGAAATATTTTTTCAGAGCTAGATGCAGAAAAAAATTAGATTGAATTTGCAACCTGTTGGAGGTTAGTATATATGAAGAAATAGAACAATTCCCACACACTGCTACAATCCGAAATATTTTTTCAGAGCTAGATGCAGAAAAAAATCAGATTGAGTTTGCAAACTGGTGGAGGTTAGTATAGATGGACTAATAGAACAAGTCCCACACACTGATACAAGCCGAAGCCCAAATATTTTTTCATAGCTAGATGCAGATAAAAATTATTTTGAATTTGCAATCTGCTGGAGGTTAGTATAGATGGACTAATAGAACAAGTCCCATACACTGCTAGAAGCCGAAATATTTTCTCAGAGCTAGATTCAGAAAAAAATTAAATTGAATTTGCAACCTGATGGAGGTTAGTATAGATGGACTAATAGAAAAAGTCCCATACACCGCTAGAAGAAAAAATAGTTTTTAAGAGCTAGTTGCAGAAAAAAAATTATATTGAATTTGCAACCTGCTGGAGGTTAGTATAGATGGATTAATAGAACAATTCCCACACACTGCTAGAAGCCAAAATATTTTTTCAGAGCTAGATGCAGAAAAAAATTATATTGAATTTGCAACCTGATGGAGGTTAGTATAGACGGACTAATAGAACAAGTCCCACACACTGCTAGAAGCCAAAATAGATTTTCAGAGCTAGATGCAGAAAAAAATTATTTTGAATTTGCAACCTGGTGGAGGTTAGTATAGATGGACTAATAGAGCAAGTCCCACACACTGCTAGAAGCCAAAATAGTTTTTCAGAGCTAGATGCAGAAAAAAATTATATTGAATTTGCAACCTGCTGGAGGTTAGTATAGATGGACTAATTGAACAAGTCCCACATACTGCTACAAGCCAAAATAGCTTTTCAGAGCTAGATGCAGAAAAAAATTAGATTGAATTTGCAACCTGATGGAGGTTAGTATAGATGAAGAAATAGAACAATTCCCACACACTTCTACAAGCCGAAATATTTTTTCAGAGCTAGAAGCAGAAAAAAATTTGGTTGAATTTGCAAACTGGTGGATGTTAGTATAGATGGACTAATAGAACAAGTCCCACACACTGCTACAAGCCGAAATATTTTTTCAGAGCTAGATGCAGAAAAAATTAGATTGAATTTGCAACCTGCTGGAGGTTAGTATAGATGGACTAATAGAACAAGTCCCACACACTGCTGGAAGCCGAAATAGTTTTTCAGAGCTAGATGCAGAAAAAAATGATATTGAATTTGCAACCTGATGGAGGTTAGTATAGATGGACTAATAGAACAAGTCCCACATACTGCTAGAAGCCGAAATATTTTTTCAGAGCTAGATGCAGAAAAAAATTATATTGAATTTGCAACCTGCTGGAGGTTAGTATAGATGGACTAATAGAACAAGTCCCACGCACTGCTAGAAGTCGAAATAATTTTTCAGAGCTAGATGGAGAAAACAATTATATTTAATTTGCAACCTGATGGAGGTTAGTATAGATGGACTAATAGAAAAAGTCCCATACACTGCTAGAAGCCAAAATAGTTTTTCAGAGCTAGATGCAGAAAAAAATTTATATTGAATTTGCAACCTGCTGGAGGTTAGTATAGATGGACTAATAGAACAATTCCCACACACTGCTAGAAGCCGAAATATTTTTTCAGAGCTAGATGCAGAAAAAAATTATATTGAATTTGCAACCTGATGGAGGTTAGTATAGATGGACTAATAGAACAAGTCCCACACACTGCTACAAGCCGAAATATTTTTTCAGAGCTAGATGCAGAAAAAAATTAGATTGAATTTGCAACCTGTTGGAGGTTAGTATATATGAAGAAATAGAACAATTCCCACACACTGCTACAATCCGAAATATTTTTTCAGAGCTAGATGCAGAAAAAAATCAGATTGAGTTTGCAACCTGGTGAAGGTTAGTATAGATGGACTAATAGAACAAGTCCCACACACTGATACAAGCCGAAGCCCAAATATTTTTTCATAGCTAGATGCAGATAAAAATTATTTTGAATTTGCAATCTGCTGGAGGTTAGTATAGATGGACTAATAGAACAAGTCCCATACACTGCTAGAAGCCGAAATATTTTCTCAGAGCTAGATCCAGAAAAAAATTAAATTGAATTTGCAACCTGATGGAGGTTAGTATAGATGGACTAATAGAAAAAGTCCCATACACCGCTAGAAGAAAAAATAGTTTTTCAGAGCTAGATGCAGAAAAAAAATTATATTGAATTTGCAACCTGCTGGAGGTTAGTATAGATGGATTAATAGAACAATTCCCACACACTGCTAGAAGCCAAAATATTTTTTCAGAGCTAGATGCAGAAAAAAATTATATTGAATTTGCAACCTGATGGAGGTTAGTATAGACGGACTAATAGAACAAGTCCCACACACTGCTAGAAGCCAAAATAGATTTTCAGAGCTAGATGCAGAAAAAAATTATTTTGAATTTGCAACCTGGTGGAGGTTAGTATAGATGGACTAATAGAGCAAGTCCCACACACTGCTAGAAGCCAAAATAGTTTTTCAGAGCTAGATGCAGAAAAAAATTATATTGAATTTGCAACCTGCTGGAGGTTAGTATAGATGGACTAATTGAACAAGTCCCACATACTGCTACAAGCCAAAATAGCTTTTCAGAGCTAGATGCAGAAAAAAATTAGATTGAATTTGCAACCTGATGGAGGTTAGTATAGATGAAGAAATAGAACAATTCCCACACACTTCTACAAGCCGAAATATTTTTTCAGAGCTAGAAGCAGAAAAAAATTTGGTTGAATTTGCAAACTGGTGGATGTTAGTATAGATGGACTAATAGAACAAGTCCCACACACTGCTACAAGCCGAAATATTTTTTCAGAGCTAGATGCAGAAAAAAATTAGATTGAATTTGCAACCTGCTGGAGGTTAGTATAGATGGACTAATAGAACAAGTCCCACACACTGCTGGAAGCCGAAATAGTTTTTCAGAGCTAGATGCAGAAAAAAATGATATTGAATTTGCAACCTGATGGAGGTTAGTATAGATGGACTAATAGAACAAGTCCCACACACTGCTACAAGCCGAAGCCCAAATATTTTTTCAGAGCTAGATGCAGATAAAAATTATTTTGAATTTGCAACCTGCTGGAGGTTAGTATAGATGGACTAATAGAACAAGTCCCACGCACTGCTAGAAGTCGAAATAGTTTTTCAGAGCTAGATGGAGAAAACAATTATATTGAATTTGCAACCTGATGGAGGTTAGTATAGATGGACTAATAGAAAAAGTCCCATACACTGCTAGAAGCCAAAATAGTTTTTCAGAGCTAGATGCAGAAAAAAAATTATATTGAATTTGCAACCTGCTGGAGGTTAGTATAGATGGACTAATAGAACAATTCCCACACACTGCTAGAAGCCGAAATATTTTTTCAGAGCTAGATGCAGAAAAAAATTATATTGAATTTGCAACCTGATGGAGGTTAGTATAGACGGACTAATAGAACAAGTCCCACACACTGCTAGAAGCCAAAATAGTTTTGCAGAGCTAGATGCAGAAAAAAATTAGATTGAATTTGCAACCTGGTGGAGGTTAGTATAGATGGACTAATAGAGGAAGTCCCACACACTGCTAGAAGCCAAAATAGTTTTTCAGAGCTAGATGCAGAAAAAAATTATATTGAATTTGCAACCTGCTGGAGGTTAGTATAGATTGACTAATAGAACAAGTCCCACACACTCCTAGAAACCGAAATAGTTTTTCAGAGCTAGATGCAGAAAAAAATTATATTGAATTTGCAACCTGCTGGAGGTTAGTATAGATGGACTAATAGAACAAGTCCCACATACTGCTACAAGCCGAAATAGTTTTTCAGAGCTAAATGCAGAAAAAAATTATATTGAATTTGCAACCTGATGGAGGTTAGTATAGCTGGACTAAAAGAACAAGTCCCACACTTTGCTAGAAGCCGAAATATTTTTTCAGAGCTAGATGCAGAAAAAAATAAGATTGAATTTGCACCCTGGTGGAGGTTAGTATAGATGGACTAATAGAACAAGTCCTACACACTGCTACAAGCCGAAATAGTTTTTCAGAGCTAGATGCAGAAAAAAATTAGATTGAATTTGCAACCTGCTGGAGGTTAGTATAGATGGACTTTAGAACAAGTCCCACACACTGCTAGAAGCCAAAATATTTTTTCAGAGCTAGATGCAGAAAAAAATTATATTGAATTTGCAACCTGATGGAGGTTAGTATAGATGGACTAATAGAACAAGTCCCACATACTGCTACAAGCCGAAATAGTTTTTCAGAGCTAAATGCAGAAAAAAATTATATTGAATTTGCAACCTGATGGAGGTTAGTATAGATGGACTAATAGAACAAGTCCCACACTTTGCTAGTAGAGATGAGCGGTGTTCGACTAGAACTGTTCGCCAATCTCAAATTCGAGCTGTTTTGGGCGGTGTTCGAGTTGTTCGACGAACCCGAACGATTTGCAAAAAATTCGGCTGTTCGAGGTTATGTTCGATATCTGTTCGTGCACCAAAAGCGTGTCCTGCATGTCTGGCGCTATTTAGAGCACCAATCTTGCAGGGATTGTCTGCCACTCACTGTAATGCCACAGCCATGGTGGTTGTGGCATTACAGTGATTGCCCAAATCGATGGGAACAGTGCCAACAGTGAAACATGAAAAGCCGGCAATTCAGCAGCGGCATACACCGGTACCCGACAATTTAGAACCGAAAGAATAGAGCTTCACACATAGATTAGATAGATATAAACATGTCAGCCACATATATACGAAGTACAGTGAAAGTGCTGCTTACTGTACTTGTCATTTAGCGTAAAGGATTTATCAAAAAAAATAATAGTGTTTTTATGCACCGTCTCTTTAAAAAAGCCGGCCGGCAATTCAGCAGCGGTACCCGACAATTTATAACAGACAGAATAGAGCATCACACATAGATTAGATAGATAGAAACATGTCAGCCACATATATACGAAGTACAGTGACAGTGTTGCTTACTGTACTTGTCATTTAGCGTAAAGGATTTATCAAAAAAAATAATAGTGTTTTCATGCACTGTCTCTTTAAAAAAGCCGGCCGGCAATTCAGCAGCGGTACCCGACAATTTATAACAGACAGAATAGAGCTTCACACATAGATTAGATAGATAGAAACATGTCAGTCACATATATATGAAGTACAGTGATAGTGTTGGTTACTGTACTTGTCATTTAGTATTAAAATAAAGGATTTATTATTAAAAAAATTGGCGTGGGGTTCCCCTTAATTTTAGGCTCTAGCGGAGGTTAAGCAGACGGCTGGGGCAGATGTTTGAAGCCTGGGAAGGGGGTAATACCCACGGAGCTTCCCAGGCTACTAATATCAGCCCCCAGCTGAATACATAGCCTTTACTAGCTATTAAAATGGGGGACCCCCCCAAAAAAATGACGTGGGGTCCCCCCTAATTTAATAGCTAGCAAAGGCTAGGCAGACAGCTGGGGGCTGATATTAATAGCCCAGGAAGGGAGCCATGAATATTGGCCCCCTCCCAGGCTAGAAACACCAGCCGTCAGCCGCCCCAGAAATGGCGCATTCATAGGATGCGCCAATTCTGGCACTTAGCCTCGCTCTTCCTCGCTGCCCTGGTGCGGTGGCAGGGGGTAATAGGGTTGGGGTTGATGTCAGCTTATAATGCCAGCTGACATCAAGCCCAGGTTAGTAATGGAGAGGCGTCTATAAGACACCCCCATTACTAACTCCATAGTCAAAGTTAAAAAAAACACAAACACCCAGAATAAAGTCCTTTAATTGAAATAAAGACACAATCCTTTATTGTTCTAAATTAAACCATACTTACCGTCACGCCCATTCCAGCTGAAGCCAACGATCTCCTGCAATAAAAGAAAAATAATAAAGCAACCTCATCCTTACCTTTCCATGGTTCCCACGACAGCTTCAGCTCTGCTACATCGAGATGACTGGCTGGACCGCAGCAGAACGCTGCCATCCAGTCTGTCATCCCGCAGACACTGAGAAGCGCAGGCATGCTTGCGCTCCTCACTGTCTCGCTGTGACGGCATCCAGATGAGCCGAGGTCATGTCCAATGAACTCGGCTCACCTCATGCACGCCACTGACAGCGTGGGAAAATTCTCACGCTGAAGTGCTGAGTGCAGGAGAATTCTCCCACGCTGTCAGTGATGTGCATGAGGTGAGCTCATGTCCAATGAACTCAGCTCACCTCCTGCACGTCACTGACAGCGTGGGAAAATTCTCCTGCAATCAGCACTTCAGCGTGAGAATTTTCCCACGCTGTCAGTGGCGTGCATGAGGTGAGCCGAGTTCATTGGACATGAACTCGGCTCATCTGGATGTTGTCACAGCGAGACGGTGAGCAGCGCAAGCAAGCCTGCGCTTCTCAGTGTCTGCGGGATGACAGGCTGGATGGCAGCGTTCTGCTGCGGTCCAGCCTGTCATCTCGATGTAGCAGAGCTGAAGCTGTCGTGGGAACCATGGAAAGGTAAGGATGAGGTTGCTTTATTATTTTTCTTTTATTGCAGGAGATCGTTGGCTTCAGCTGGAATGGGCGTGATGGTAAGTATGGTTTAATTTAGAACAATAAAGGATTGTGTCTTTATTTCAATTAAAGGACTTTATTCTGGGTGTTTGTGTTTTTTTTAACTTTGACTATGGGGTTAGTAATGGGGGTGTCTTATAGACGCCTCTCCATTACTAACCTGGGCTTGATGTCAGCTGGCATTATAAGCTGACATCAACCCCAACCCTATTACCCCCTGCCACCGCACCAGGGCAGCGTGGAAGAGCGAGGCTAAGTGCCAGAATTGGCGCATCCTATGAATGCGCCATTTCTGGGGCGGCTGACGGCTGGTGTTTCTAGCCTGGGAGGGGGCCAATATTCATGGCTCCCTTCCTGGGCTATTAATATCAGCCCCCAGCTGTCTGCCTAGCCTTTGCTAGCTATTAAATTAGGGGGGACCCCACGTCATTTTTTTTGGGGGGTCCCCCATTTTAATACCTAGTAAAGGCTATGTATTCAGCTGGGGGCTGATATTAGTAGCCTGGGAAGCTCCGTGGGTATTACCCCCTTCCCAGGCTTCAAACATCTGCCCCAGCCGTCTGCTTAACCTCCGCTAGAGCCTAAAATTAAGGGGAACCCCACGCCAATTTTTTTAATAATAAATCCTTTATTTTAATACTAAATGACAAGTACAGTAACCAACACTATCACTGTACTTCATATATATGTGACTGACATGTTTCTATCTATCTAATCTATGTGTGATGCTCTATCTTTCTGTTCTAAATTGTCGGGTACCGCTGCTGAATTGCCGGCCGGCTTTTTTAAAGAGACAGTGCATGAAAACACTATTATTTTTTTAAATAAATCCTTTACACTAAATGACAAGTACAGTAAGCAACACTATCACTGTACTTATTATATATGTGACTGACATGTTTCTATCTATCTAATCTATGTGTGAAGCTCTATTCTTTCTGTTCTAAATTGTCGGGTACAGATGCTGAATTGCCGGCCGGCTTTTTTAAAGAGACGGTGCATGAAAACACTAATATTTTTTTTAATAAATCCTTTACACTAAATGACAAGTGAAGTAACCAACACTGTCACTGTGCTTCTTATATGTGTGACTGACATGTTTCTATCTATCTAATCTATGGGTGATGCTCTATTCCTTCTTGTCTAAATTGTCGGGTACCGGTGTATGCCGCTGCTGAATTTGCCGGCCGGCTTTTTTAAAGAGAGTGTCTTCTGAGCAATTTGTCAGCTTTTGGACACCGTTGCAGGTGTTTTCTATGTGTTTCTATGTGTTTTTGTTTGCCTGCCATTGGTTTTAACGGTGTTCGACGGTGTTCTAAGGTGTTCGACGAACAGTTCCACGAACAGTTCCTCGAACATCCCGGTGTTCGACGAACCGAACCGCACCCGAACACTACGGGGGTGGCTCAACACTATTTGCTAGAAGCCGAAATATTTTTTCAGAGCTAGATGCAGAAAAAAATTAGATTGAATTTGCACCCTGGTGGAGGTTAGTATAGATGGACTAATAGAACAAGTCCTACACACTGCCACAAACCGAAATAGTTTTTCAGAGCTAGATGCAGAAAAAAATTAGATTGAATTTGCAACCTGCTGGAGGTTAGTATAGATGGACTTTAGAACAAGTCCCACACACTGCTAGAAGCCAAAATATTTTTTCAGAGCTAGATGCAGAAAAAAATTATATTGAATTTGCAACCTGATGGAGGTTAGTATAGATGGACTAATAGAACAAGTCCCACATACTGCTAGAAGCCGAAATAGTTTTTCAGAGCTAGATGCAGAAAAAAATTAGATTGAATTTGCAACCTGATGGAGGTTAGTATAGATGGACTAATAGAACAAGTCCCACATACTGCTACAAGCCGAAATAGTTTTTCAGAGCTAGATGCAGAAAAAAATTAGATTGAATTTGCAACCTGATGGAGGTTAGTATAGATGAAGAAATAGAACAATTCCCACACACTTCTACAAACCGAAATATTTTTTCAGAGCTAGATGCAGAAAAAAATTTGGTTGAATTTGCAACCTGGTGGAGGTTAGTATAGATGGACTAATAGAACAAGTCCCACACACTGCTACAAGCCGAAATATTTTTTCAGAGCTAGATGCAGAAAAAAATTATACTGAATTTGCAACCTGATGGAGGATAGTATAGATGGACTAATAGAACAAGTCCCACACACTGCTAGTAGCCGAAATATTTTTTCAGAGCTAGATGCAGAAAAAAATTATATTGAATTTGCAACCTGATGGAGGTTAGTATAGATGGACTAATAGAACAAGTCCCACACACTGCTACAAGCCGAAATATTTTTTCAGAGCTAGATGCAGAAAAAAATTAGATTGAATTTGCAACCTGATGGAGGTTAGCATAGATGAAGAAATAGAACAATTCCCACACACTTCTACAAGCCGAAATATTTTTTCAGAGCTAGATGCAGAAAAAAATTTGGTTGAATTTGCAACCTGGTGGAGGTTAGTATAGATGGACTAATAGAACAAGTCCCACACACTGCTACAAACCGAAATTTTTTTTCAGAGCTAGATGCAGAAAAAAATTATATTGAATTTGCAACCTGATGGAGGTTAGTATAGATGGACTAATAGAACAAGTCCCACACACTGCTACAAGCCGAAATAGTTTTTCAGAGCTAGATGCAGAAAAAAATTATATTGATTTGCAACCTGATGGAGGTTAGTATAGATGGACTAATAGAACAAGTCCCACATACTGCTAGAAGCCGAAATATTTTTTCAGAGCTAGATGCAGAAAAAAATTATATTGAATTTGCAAACCTGATGGAGGTTAGTATAGATGGACTAATAGAACAAGTCCCACACTTTGCTAGAAGCCGAAATATTTTTTCAGAGCTAGATGCAGAAAAAAATTAGATTGAATTTGCAACCTGGTGGAGTTTAGTATAGATGGACTAATAGAACAAGTCCCACACACTGCTACAAGCCGAAATAGTTTTTCAGAGCTAGAGGCAGAAAAAAATTATATTGAATTTGCAAACCTGATGGAGGTTAGTATAGATGGACTAATAGAACAATTCCCACACACTGCTAGAAGCCGAAATATTTTTTCAGAGCTAGATGCAGAAAAAAATTATATTGAATTTGCAACCTGCTGGAGGTTAGTATAGATGGACTAATAGAAGAAGCCCCACACACAGCTACAAGCCGAAATAGTTTTTCAGCGCTAGATGCAGAAAAAAATTAGATTGAATTTGCAACCTGGTGGAGGTTAGTATAGATGGACTAATAGAACAAGTCCCACACAATGCTACAAGCAGAAGCCCAAATATTTTTTCAGAGCTAGGTGCAGATAAAAATTATATTGAATTTGCAAACCAGATGGAGGTTAGAATAGATGGACTAATAGAACAAGTCCCACACTTTGCTAGAAGCCGAAATATTTTTTCAGAGCTAGATGCAGAAAAAAATTAGATTGAATTTGCAACCTGGTGGAGGTTAGTATAGATGGACTAATAGAACAAGTCCCACACACTGCTACAAGCCGAAATAGTTTTTCAGAGCTAGATGCAGAAAAAAATTATATTGAATTTGCAAACCTGATGGAGGTTAGTATAGATGGACTAATAGAACAAGTCCCACACTTTGCTAGAAGCCGAAATATTTTTTCAGAGCTAGATGCAGAAAAAAATTAGATTGAATTTGCAACCTGGTGGAGGTTAGTATAGATGGACTAATAGAACAAGTCCCACACACTGCTACAAGCCGAAATAGTTTTTCAGAGCTAGATGCAGAAAAAAATTATATTGAATTTGCAAACCTGATGGAGGTTAGTATAGATGGACTAATAGAACAATTCCCACACACTGCTAGAAGCCGAAATATTTTTTCAGAGCTAGATGCAGAAAAAAATTATATTGAATTTGCAACCTGGTGGAGTTTAGTATAGATGGACTAATAGAACAAGTCCCACACAATGCTACAAGCAGAAGCCCAAATATTTTTTCAGAGCTAGGTGCAGATAAAAATTATATTGAATTTGCAACCTGATGGAGGTTAGTATAGATGGACTAATAGAACAAGTCCCACACACTGCTAGAAGCCGAAATATTTTTTCAGAGCTAGATGCAGTTAAAATTATATTGAATTTGCAACCTTGTGGAGGTTAGTATAGATGGACTAATAGAACAAGTCCCACACACTGCTACAAGCCGAAGCCCAAATATTTTTTCAGAGCTAGATGCAGATAAAAATTATTTTGAATTTGCAACCTGCTGGAGGTTAGTATAGATGGACTAATAGAACAAGTCCCACGTACTGCTAGAAGCCGAAATAGTTTTTCAGAGCTAGATGCAGAAAAAAATTAGATTGAATTTGCAACCTGGTGGAGGTTAGTATAGATGGACTAATAGAACAAGTCCCACACACTGCTACAAGCCGAAATATTTTTTCAGAGCTAGATGCAGAAAAAAATTAGATTGAATTTGCAACCTATTGGAGGTTAGTATATATGAAGAAATAGAACAATTCCCACACACTGCTACAAGCCGAAATATTTTTTCAGAGCTAGATGCAGAAAAAAATCAGATTGAGTTTGCAACCTGGTGGAGGTTAGTATAGATGGACTAATAGAACAAGTCCAACACACTGCTACAAGCCGAAGCCAAAATATTTTTTCATAGCTAGATGCAGATAAAAATTATTTTGAATTTGCAATCTGCTGGAGGTTAGTATAGATGGACTAATAGAACAAGTCCCATACACTGCTAGAAGCCGAAATAGTTTCTCAGAGCTAGATCCAGAAAAAAATTATATTGAATTTGCAACCTGATGGAGGTTAGTATTAGTGTTGAGCCACCCCCGTAGTGTTCGAGTTCGGTTCGGTTCGTCGAACACCCGTGTGTTCGCCGAACTGTTCGTCGAACTGTTCGTCGAACACCTTCGAACACCGTTAAAACCAATGGCAGGCAAACAAAAACACATAGAAACACATAGAAAACACCTTCAAAGGTGTCCAAAAGCTGACAAACTGCTCAGAAGACACAACTAACACATGGAAAAGTGACAAGTACATATAGTCATGCGAAAAGAAAAGAGGTGGAGGAGTAAAAGGAGGGGGAGACACAGATATAGGCATGTCATGCCCTTCTAAAATCCAAAAAGTGAGAAGCCGAGATGGCCAGTCCGCTCCTGCCCGTGGCACCTCCGTGTCGCCGGGTTTGTGCCAGAGCCGCGGTGAACCCTGACGGCCAGCCCCCCTCTCCCAATGCTGGTGCCTGTCCGCTGGTGGGTCGAGAGAGCCCCCCTGTGGTGGAGGCAGCTCTAAGCTTTTTAATTTAAATTGTCCCTCTAATTTGAATGAATACACTTTAAATCCATTTACAAGGATCTATTGGAGGGCAAGTCTCATGCCAGCAGCCGCGTAATTTCAGCTCCAGTAGCGTCCAATAAAGCTGCTGCAGTTAAAAAGCTTTTATAAGGATCGAGCTCGGCTGTCCACCGCAAGGCATCCTAGTGCCAGTCCCAGCCCCTATGCCTTGGGGTGCCTCCTGATGCTCTTCACTAAGTATCCCGTGGTCCCGAAGCATTTCCTTTGAAAAAATTAAGTGTCCAAACTACAGGTGGTGTAGCTTGCTTAACAGCCGGGATAATCCGCTGACTAGCAGACACTGCTACTAGGCACAAAGTATTTCCTGGGCTAGATGCAGTTAAAAATTTGTAAGTAGATAGTCTCGTTGGATGCTGAGAAAGCATTCCATAGAGTCTCCTGGCACGCCATATATGATTCTCTTAAAAAGCTTGGGGTAGGGGTCTAGGGGACCCTTTTATAGCCAAAATCACGGCCCTGTATCACAATACGTCACCTAGGCTGAAGATAAATGGAACTGTAGCACCGAGGGCTCGGTTGCTACAGACGTATTGCACCTCACCCAGAGGTGTGATATCTCACTCTCAGATAAGGATGGAGTGTGGATCAGGACCCGACACCTGCATGCATTACACCACATTGCCATGGGGCAGGGCGACCAATATGCCCCTGAGATGGGCACGACAGTCCCTGTCCCTGGCTGGAGTGGGGGGAGGGAACACTGAGGAAGGGGAACCCTGCAGTGCAGGAGCAGGGAGGAAGCAGTTCCTGGGTGCATTGAGAAGGGAGTATAAAAGGTGGGCACCATCTTAGTTCAGTGCAGAGAAGTCTGAGCAGAAGTGGCAGGGAGCAGGGGCTCTGCATGAGCTCTGCTCCGGAGGCGGGCCTAGTAACAGAGGCCCAGGCCTGCAAGAGGGAGAAGGAAGGAAGAGGAGCGGAGAAGGCTCCAGGAACGAGGAATGAAGGGATCCCAGGGGTGTGGACGGGCGAGTCGCCACCGCACGCCCGAATCCACCTGCGTGGAGGGGTCAGGCCAAAGGGGGAGACCGGTCCCCGAACTAGTGGAGGCAGGAAACGACCCTCAGCTAGAAACCGGAGGCTCTGACATTTTATGTGGCGCAGCCCCTTGCTCCACCCGCTAGGAAGGCACCACATAGGGTCAGGGAAACTGGCGCCAAGTTTACCAAGAGGAGGCCCGAGGCAGCCGGACAGAAGTGTTGGTAAGAAAGGCCAGACAAAGGACACACAAAGGGGGTCCTGTGAAGCGCTCCAAAGTTATCTGGGAGTTGTCTGAGCCCCTCACCTGGTGAGCACAGTACGACGTGGGCAGCCGTTACCTGCAGACGTGGTCTGGATAATAAGAACTGTGAGTAAAGGCCCTGAACTGCATCACTGACTCCGTGTCGTTACTGCTGCTGCCCTGCACCATCACCCCCATCCTCCGCATACACTTCCCTGAGGCTATACTCCTCCCGTGGGGAGTTATGCTACGCTCTGCTGCACCCACAACACCAGCCTTAGCGGTCTGCCCTGTAGCGGCGGTTCACTCTGACCGCAATCCACGGGTGGCGTAGTCGGACATTTAAACATCAAAACCACATAAATAGTTCCGCCACTGGTTTGACCGCCCTGAGCCACGGAACCGGATCGCCGCCACGAAGACTACAACCACCAGCATCCACCAAAAAGGGTCCGGCTCCGGGTGTCCCAAGGCCCAGGGGGTGCGTCAGAACATTTTCATCACCTTTCACAATCACCAATGGGACAAGGCAGGGATGTCCTCTGTCCCCTCTCTTATACATCCTAGTGACGGAGCACCTGCTCTCATCAATTCGCCATAACCCCAATATTAGGTGGATTGAGGTGGGAGGCACCGAGTACAAGTGCTCTCTATTTGCTGATGATGTCCTAGTATATATCACTCAATCACATATATCCATCCCTGCTGTTATGGCTGAAATAGATCACTTTGTTACATGGTAAAATTTTAAAATCAATGCAGCGAAGTCTGAGGCCCTCGATGTCTCCCTCCCTAAATCCATATAGGATTCCATCCAGTCCAACTTTCCCTTTGCCTGGCCCTCACAGGGTATCAAATACTTAGGAATTCCTATTCATAGAGACCTCTCCCATCTATGTTATCTTAATTTTGGGCCCTTTATTGAACAATTCCATACAGACCACGGTTGGCAAGTTAGAACTGTAAGATTCACTACGTGAACCACTGGTGTTTTGTGGAAAAGCACATGTACACCGCGTTCCAAATTATTATGCAAAAAGTGTTTAGGAGTGATAAGGGAAGAATTTGTTTGTTTGTCAGTTAAACTCATTGATGGTGATGTGTGTCAGGGCTCTTTATATCACTGTAAGCAATTGCAGACACCTGTGCTAATTAGTTTGGCAGGTGTGTCCAATGAAAGGCAAGACTACTTAAGAAGGCTCTCTCACATTATTAAGCAGCCTACATTTTCTGCCAAAATGGGAAAGAAAAAGGATGTGTCGGCTGCTGAGAAGCAACAAATTGTGGAGTGTTTAGGTCAAGGCATGACTACAATCAACATTGTGCGATGATCAGGATGAAGTGTCTTGGCAATCAAGAAGTATGTAGCTGATTCACAGTACACACGTGTGCGTGCTGATAAGGGCAAATTGAGGACTCTTTCCTACAGGCAATTACGTCAGGTTGAAAGAGCAGTGGCAAAAAAGCCTTGTCATAGCAGCAGACAAGTTTTTGAAGCTGCTTGTGCCTCCAACGTCCCCCGAACAACAAGATGCAGGGTCCTTCAGAGGTTTGCAGCTGTGCATACGCCATCCTGTCGACCTCCTCTATCCACTTCACACAAGCAGAAACGGCTCCAGTGGGCCAAACATTACATGAAGACTGATTTCAAAACTGTTTTGTTCACGGATGAGTGCCGTGCAGCGCTCGATGGTCCAGATGAATGGAGTGGAGGATGGCTGGTTGATGGACACCCCACGCAAACACGGCTACAGCGCCAACAAGGAGGAGGTGGAGTAATGTTTTGGGCTGGAATCATGGGGAGAGAGATTGTCGGCCCCTTTAGGATCCCTGAAGGCGCTAAAGATGAACTCCATAATGTATGTGGATTTTCTCAAACAGCACTTCCTGCCATGGTTCAAGAAGAAGAACCGTGTATTTCACAGCAAGATCATTTTTCTGCATGATAATGCACCATCTCATGCTGCACATAAAACATCTGCATCTCTGGCTGATATGGGCATAAAAGGGGACAAACTTATGGTGTGACCCCCATGCTCCCCTGACCTCTACCCCATTCAGAACCTTTGGAGCATCATTAAAAGGAGTGTCTATGATGGCGGGAGGCAGTTCACATCTAAGCAACAGCTCTGGGAGGGTATTCTGTCCTCATGCAAAACAATTGAAGCAGAAACCATCCAAAACCTGACAAATTCAATGGACGAGAGAGTTCAGAAGCTCCTTTCGAACAAGGGGTCCTATGTGAAAATGTAACATCACCTAGAATAAAGTTTTGAGTTGAAAACTGTTTGATTTCAGTTTCTAACAACCTGCTAATGCTTATAATTTCAAAAATGACCATTTTTTTGGTCTTTATTAAAATGAAAAGGTTGATCGAAAAGTTTGGGGGATCTAAGAGTGTGGCAACCCAGTAGTCATGATTACTTCGAATTCTGACAATATGAGGGTCATGCTGCAGGTAGTGCAGCAAGAAGGCACTTATGTGTCTTGCGCATCTCGGAGCCCCAAAATTATTTTCCGGGCTAGATGCAGCTAAAAATTATTTTTAATTTTAAATCTGGTGAAGCTTATTATAGATGGCCTAAGAGGATCAGTGCTGCACACTGCTACAAAGCCCAAATTATTTTCCAGTCAAGATACAGATAAACATGATTAGTAATTTGAAAGCTTAAAACGGTTGGTAGGGTGATTTTAACCAATCATCAAGCTTTTACTCTCCCCAGGATGACACAGGGGTAGAAAAGTCGTTTCGGATCCATGATTTGTTCATCTTTATGAACGTGAGTCTGTCTACATTATCAGTGGAGAGCCGCGTGCGCTTATCTGTCAGCACACCACCAGCAGCGCTGAACACACGTTCAGACAGAACGCTGGCTGCGGGGCATGACAAGATCTCCAAGGCGTAAGTGGCTAGCTCCGGCCATTTATCCAGATTGGAAGCCCAAAAAGAGCAAGGGTCCAGTGATACAGTCGTGGCTTCAATGTTTACTTGGAGATACTCCTGTACCATCGTCTCTAGGCGTTGACTATGTGTCAGACTTCTTGTCTCCTGTGGCCTTGCAAAGGATGGGCTAAAAAAGTGGTGAAATGATCCCGCAAAATTGATGTTACCAGCAGATACTGTGGTTCTGTTACGGTTTGAGTGCTGAACACTTGACGGTCCCACGGTTGGCAAGTTGGAACTGTGAGATTCACTACGTGCACCACTGGTATTTTGTGGAAAAGCACATGTAAGATTCTGCAACAGTCTCTGCTGATACTCCTGCATGCGTGCATCCCTTTCTATGGCAGGAATAATTTCTGCAAATTTACTTTTGTACCTGGGATCTAACAGTGTGGCAACCCAGTAGTCAGGATTATTTCTAATTCTCACAATTCGAGGGTCATGTTGCAGGTAGTGCAGCAAGAAGGCACTCATGTGTGTTGCGCATCCAGGAGCACCAAGTCCCTGTTGTGTTGGTGGCGAGGTAACAATCATGCTTCCTTCCTCTGTCCTCTCCCCCCAACCTCGCACAACAGAAATGTGATCAAGGTCTCCCTCATCTGATGAGTCTTCCATCAGTTCGTCCTCCACTTCTTCCTGGGCTCCTGCACCTTCCTCACTAGTTTGGCTGCTACCATGCGCCCTGGTTAAACCATCTCCCCCACCCTCACATGCCTGCCGCCTTGGTGCTGCCGACCGTCTGGACCTTGCAGATGTTAGCCCTTCCGCATACAACTCCTCCTCCTCTACTTCCTCCACCTCCTCTTGTGCCACCACCTGACTCCGAATTCTGTTTAACATGTGCTCCAGCATGTAAATCACCGGAATAGTCATGCTGATAATGGCATCGTCAGCACTAAACATCTTCGTCGCCATTTCAAAACTGTGCAGAAGGGTGCATAGGTCCCTGATCTGAGACCACTCCTCCAGCGTGATTTGCCCCACCTCTGAATCTCGTTGGCCCAGGCTATACGTCAGAACGTATTGCACCAGGGCTTGTCGGTTCTGCCACAGTCGCTGCAACATGTGCAGAGTTGAAATCCACCGGGTAGGCACATCGCATTTTAGCCGGTGAAGTGGCAGGCCCAACGACTTCTGTAGAGATGTAAGTCGCTGAGCTGCGGGATGCGAACGGCGGAAGTGAGCACACAGCGACCGTGCCCTCTGCAGAAGGCCATCTAGTCTGGGATAGTGGGCTAAAAATTGCTGGACAACCAGGTTCAACACGTGAGCCATACAAGACACGTGTGTGACATTGCCCCGGCGAAGGGCCGCACCCAGGTTTGCAGCATTGTCGCACACGGCCTTCCCTGGTTTCAGGTCCAGTGGAGACAACCATTCATGAAATTGGTTCTCCAGAGCTGACCACAACTCCTCAGCTGTGTGACTCACATTTCCCAGACATTTCAATGTAAAAACCACTTGATGACGTTGAGCCCTACTGCCAGCATAGTAAGGAGGTGTGCAGGATCCCTTCTGCGCAGTTAGAAAGCTTGTGGCATGACCATACAGGCTTTGGGTGCAGGTGGAAGACCGAGAGGAGGTTGAGGAGGCAGAAGCAGTGGAGGAAAAATGACATAAAGAGGATTGACGCACAACTCGTGGGGACGGCAAGACTTGGACAGCAGCCCCTTGTCCTGCTGTCACCATAGTTACCCAGTGCCCAGTCAGCGACATGTAACGCCCCTGTCCATGCCTACTCGTCCAAGTGTCTGTGGTGAAATGCACCCTGTCACACACAGAGTTTCTCAAAGAAGCGGTGATGTTGTGTGCGACATGCTGGTGGAGCGCAGGCACACCTTTCTTTGAGAAGTAGTGCCGACTGGGCATCTGGTACTGGGGCACTGCGACGGACATAAGGTCTCGAAAATCCTCTGTGTCCACCAGGCGGAAAGGCAGCATTTCTGTAGCCAAGAGCTTGCAGATGGTGAAATTCAACCTCTGAGCTTTCTCATGGCTAGGAGGAAATGGTCTTTTACTTGTCCACATCTGAGGGACCGAGGGCTGGCTATTGTGCTTAGACGGGGTTGATAAGGGTGTCCCCGGCAAACTGCCGGTCTGTGAGGAAGATGCAGGCGGACATGTTAGGTTGCCTTGATCCAAAGGTGGTGCTATCGATGTCGGACAGCGCTCAAGACCAGCTGGTGTTACCACCTCCAAAGAAAATGATGACCTGCCAATCACGCTGGCTGTTGCGGGTAAAGAGGTGGCAGGTCTGCGCCCCAAAACAGGTGTGACTGCTGTCCCCCCAGTCACAGAGGATGAAGAGGCCGCGGATGCACAAGATATGGCAGACGGTGGTTGGCCCGGCCGGCTAGACCGCATTGTAGCACACTGAGCTTCCCACTGCAACTTATGCTTCATGTCCATGTGCCGGTTCATGCATGAAGTACTCAAACTATGTATTTTTTGGCCTCTACTTAGCTTTTGCTGACAAATGTTACAGATAACACGAGTTGGGTCATCTTTATCGATCTGAAAAAATGCCCAGGCTATGCAAGGCTTAGCACCCATGCGACCTGAAGAGCCACCACGACTTGTGGTGAGAGGCAGAGTTGTGTTTGAGGATGCAGTTGTTGACGTGCTTCCAGTACTACGTCTCTGTCCAGGAAGGCGCAACCTGACCTCGTCGTCACTAGCATCTTCCTCCACCTCCTCTGCTGACCTCATCTCTTGGCTGACTGTGGGTTGACAGTAAGTGGGATCTCCGACCTCATCATCATCACCCTGTGCGTTATCACACCCGTCGTCCTCAGAGCCAACCTGTTCCTGCCCTGACAAAAAACTAAAGTTGTCGCTCCAATCAGGTATTTGAGTCTTATCATCGTCTTCCTCATTGTCTCCACCAACAGGAGTTACAGTTTGGGAATGAGGGTCTACATTATGATCAGAACCTTCTGCGTCTGGTCCTGGATCCGACTCATAAAGATTCTGGGCATCAGTGCAGATCATTTCCTCGTCTGGATTCACAGAAGCGCTGGAGTCGACCTCTGATTCCCAGGCTATAGTATGAGTAAACAGCTCTGCAGACTCAACCATCTGTTCTACCTCATACTCAGACGGGCAGCTGGAGATTTGGGAGCTGTGAGGAAGCAAGTGCGATTTGGGTGACACCTTTGAGGACTGGAGTATTTGTGATGTTGAAGTTGATGTGGAGGAGAGCCCACTTAAAGGAGCACTTGATATCCATTGAAGCACCTGCTGTTTTTGTGCCTCATCTGGAATTTGTAGCGATTGGCGTGGCCGTAAGAAAGGGATCTTATCACATTGTCCGCTAAAAGAAGTAGACATTTTAGTTTGGCTGGAAGATGGTCTTTCTTCTGCACCTACCCCACGGACACAACCTTTGTTCCCCTTCCCAACACGCCTATTCCCCTTTCCACCAGCAGCAGGCCTTTTTCCACTCATTTTGGTGGTTAACTAATTCACAACTCTGGAGTTGTTTGCACAAAAAAACAATGGATGGGAACCGAGCAGAGCTGAGTGGCCAAACTGTGGTATTAGGCCAAAACTATTGGCTGGGTTAGATGCAGAAAAAAATTATTTTTAATTTGCAACCTGATGGAGGTCAGTATAGATGGACTAATAGACCAAGTCCCACACACCGCTAGAAGCCCAAATATTTTTTCAGAGCTAGATGCAGAACAAAATTATATTCAATTTGCAACCTGCTGGACGTCAGTATAGAAGGACTAATAGAACAAGTCCCACACACTGCTAGAAGCCCAAATATTTTTTCAGAGCTAAATGAAGAAAAAAATTATTTTTAATTTGCAACCTGATGGAGGTCAGTATAGATGGACTAATAGACCAAGTCCCACACACTGCTAGAAGCCCAAATATTTTTTCAGAGCTAGATGCAGAAAAAAATTATTTTTAATTTGCAACATGATGGAGGTCAGTATAGATGGACTAATAGACCAAGTCCCACACACCGCTAGAAGCCCAAATATTTTTTCAGAGCTAGATGCAGAAAATTTTTTTATTCAATTTGCAACCTGATGGAGGTCAGTATAGATGGACTAATAGACCAAGTCCCACACACTGCTAGAAGCCCAAATATTTTTTCAGAGCTAGATGCAGAAAAAAATTATTTTTAATTTGCAACCTGATGGAGGTCAGTATAGATGGACTAATAGACCAAGTCTCACACACTGCTAGAAGCCCAAATATTTTTTCAGAGCTAGATGCAGAAAAAAATTATTTTTAATTTGCAACCTGATGGAGGTCAGTATAGATGGACTAATAGACCAAGTCCCACACACCGCGAGAAGCCCAAATATTTTTTCAGAGCTAGATGCAGAAAAAAATTATATTCAATTTGCAACCTGCTGGACGTCAGTATAGAAGGACTAATAGAACAAGTCCCACACACTGCTAGAAGCCCAAATATTTTTTCAGAGCTAAATGAAGAAAAAAATTATTTTTAATTTGCAACCTGATGGAGGTCAGTATAGATGGACTAATAGACCAAGTCCCACACACCGCTAGAAGCCCAAATATTTTTTCAGAGCTAGATGCAGAAATTTTTTTTATTCAATTTGCAACCTGATGGAGGTCAGTATAGATGGACTAATAGACCAAGTCCCACACACTGCTAGAAGCCCAAATATTTTTTCAGAGCTAGATGCAGAAAAAAATTATTTTTAATTTGCAACCTGATGGAGGTCAGTATAGATGGACTAATAGACCAAGTCCCACACACTGCTAGAAGCCCAAATATTTTTTCAGAGCTAGATGCAGAAAAAAAATATTTTTAATTTGCAACCTGATGGAGGTCAGTATAGATGGACTAATAGAACAAGTCCCACACGCTGCTAGAAGCCCAAATATTTTTTCAGAGATAAATGAAGAAAAAAATTATTTTTAATTTGCAACCTGATGGAGGTCAGTATAGATGGACTAATAGACCAAGTCCCACACACTGCTAGAAGCCCAAATATTTTTTCAGAGCTAGATGCAGAAAAAAATTATTTTTAATTTGCAACCTGATGGAGGTCAGTATAGATGGACTAATAGACCAAGTCCCACACACCGCTAGAAGCCCAAATATTTTTTCAGAGCTAGATGCAGAAAAAAATTATATTCAGTTTGCAACCTGATGGAGGTCAGTATAGATGGACTAATAGAATGATGCTATGCCCAAAAGATTTTACTTCACTAGGTGCAGTAAAAAAATTGGTATTCTATACACAGGTGGTATATCTTGCAACACAGATAGGCTACTCCACTGACTAACACACTCTGCAATAGGCCAAAAAGGATTAGCTTTGCTAGATTCAGCCAAATGCTGTGAAAAAAACTTGCACAGCACTGGCACAGACCTGCCTGGCAAAAACTGATAGGAACTGATGTAACCTAGTCCTGAAAAGGACTCCAATTACAATTAGTCTTTACTCCCACAATCTATCTATTTAAGAGCACAGACCTGCCTGATAAAAGTCGTAGGAAATGCTGTAACCTAGTCCTTAAAAGGACTGCAATCACAACTATTCCCTACTCCCAAGCTATCTGTATATTTGTGCGAAAATTGGCTTGAAATTAACAAGGTATAGCGCACACAGCAACAGCGGTGCTGTCTAACACGCAGCTGCAGCAGTGAGAAAATGGTGGCGACGGGGAAAATGGCTTGGTCTTATAGGGCAAGGACATGTGACATACACTGCCAATCACACATGCCCTTGCTTGTGTGAAAAAAAGCACTTCGCTCCGTGTGTGCGCTGCTGATAGGCTGACAGATTGCACCTCCCCACTGCAAATGCGGGAAAGAGAAAAAAAAATGGAGATCTTCATTGTTCCTGCAGAGATCCATCCCCTGCCCCTCCCCCCGCCCCGCTGTACACTCAAACTGCGTATTAACATTAATTTTCATCATTACTGAGAAATAATCCAGTTATGATTTTGGTGCACGAACAGTTATCGAACATAACCTCGAACAGCCGAATTTTTCTCAAATTGTTCGTGTTCGCCGACCGGCTCGAACACCGCCCAAAACAGCTCGAATTTGAGATTGGCGAACAGTTCGAGTAGAACAACGCTCATCTCTAGTTAGTATAGATGGACTAATAGAAAAAGTCCCATACACTGCTAGAAGCCAAAATAGTTTTTCAGAGCTAGATGCAGAAAAAAAATTATATTGAATTTGCAACCTGCTGGAGGTTAGTATAGATGGACTAATAGAACAATTCCCACACACTGCTAGAAGCCGAAATATTTTTTCAGAGCTAGATGCAGAAAAAAATTATATTGAATTTGCAACCTGATGGAGGTTAGTATAGACGGACTAATAGAGCAAGTCCCACTCACTGCTAGAAGCCAAAATAGTTTTTCAGAGCTAGATGCAGAAAAAAATTAGATTGAATTTGCAACCTGCTGAAGGTTAGTATAGATTGACTAATAGAACAAGTCCCACACACTGGTACAAACCAAAATAGTTTTTCAGAGCTAGATGCAGAAAAAAATTTGATTGAATTTGCAACCTGATGGAGGTTTGTATAGATGGACTAATAGAACAAGTCCCACACACTGCTACAAGCCGAAATATTTTTTCAGAGCTACATGCAGAAAAAAATTATATTGAATTTGCAACCTGGTGGAGGTTAGTATAGATGGACTAATAGACCAAGTCCCACATACTGCTACAAGCCGAAATAGTTTTTCAGAGCTAAATGCAGAAAAAAATTATATTGAATTTGCAACCTGATGGAGTTTAGTATAGATGGACTAATATAACAAGTCCCACACTTTGCTAGAAGCCGATATATTTTTTCAGAGCTAGATGCAGAAAAAAATTAGATTGAAATTGCAACCTGGTGGAGGTTAGTATAGATGGACTAATAGAACAAGTCCCACACACTGCTACAAGCCGAAATAGTTTTTCAGAGCTAGATGCAGAAAAAAATTAGACTGAATTTGCAACCTGCTGGAGGTTAGTATAGATGGACTTTAGAACAAGTCCCACACACTGCTAGAAGCCAAAATATTTTTTCAGAGCTAGATGCAGAAAAAAATTAGATTGAATTTGCAACCTGATGGAGGTTAGTATAGATGGACTAATAGAACAAGTCCCACATACTGCTACAAGCCGAAATAGTTTTTCAGAGCTAGATGCAGAAAAAAATTAGATTGAATTTGCAACCTGATGGAGGTTAGTATAGATGAAGAAATAGAACAATTCCCACACACTTCTACAAGCCGAAATATTTTTTCAGAGCTAGATGCAGAAAAAAATTTGGTTGAATTTGCAACCTGGTGGAGGTTAGTATAGATGGACTAATAGAACAAGTCCCACACACTGCTACAAGCCGAAATATTTTTTCAGAGCTAGATGCAGAAAAAAATTATACTGAATTTGCAACCTGATGGAGGATAGTATAGATGGACTAATAGAACAAGTCCCACACACTGCTAGAAGCCGAAATAGTTTTTCAGAGCTAGATGCAGAAAAAAATGATATTGAATTTGCAACCTGATGGAGGTTAGTATATATGGACTAATAGAACAAGTCCCACATACTGCTAGAAGCCGAAATATTTTTTCAGAGCTAGATGCAGAAAAAAATTATATTGAATTTGCAACCTGATGGAGGTTAGTATAGATGGAATAATAGAACCAGTCACACACATTGCTAGAAGCCGAAATATTTTTTCAGAGCTAGATGCGGAAAAAAATTAGATTGAATTTGCAATCTGGTGGAGGTTAGTATAGATGGACTAATAGAACAAGTCCCACACACTCCTACAAGCCAAAATAGTTTTTCAGAGCTAGATGCAGAAAAAAATTAGATTGAATTTGCAACCTGGTGGAGTTTAGTATAGATGGACTAATAGAACAAATCCCACACACTGCTACAAGCCGAAATATTTTTTCAGAGCTAGATGCAGAAAAAAATTATATTGAATTTGCAACCTGCTGGAGGTTAGTATAGATGGACTAATAGAACAAGTTCCACACACTGCTTCAAGCCCAAGCCCAAATATTTTTTCAGAGATAGAGTCAGATAAAAAATTATTTTGATTTTTCCACCTGTTGGAGGTTAGTATAGATGCACTAATAGAACAAGTCCCACACACTGCTAGAAGCCAAAATAATTCTTCAGAGCTAGATGCAGAAAAAAATTATATTGAATTTGTAACCTGATGGAGGTTAGTATAGATGGACTAACAGAACAAGTCCCACACACTGCTACAAGCCGAAATATTTTTTCAGAGCTAGATGCAGAAAAAAATTAGATTGAATTTGCAACCTGGTGGAGGTTAGTATAGATGGACTAATAGAACAAGTCCCACACACTGCTACAAGCCGAAGCCCAAATATTTTTTCAGAGCTAGATGCAGATAAAAATTATTTTGAATTTGCAACCTTGTGGAGGTTAGTATAGATGGACTAATAGAACAAATCCTACACACTGCTAGAAGCCAAAATAGTTTTTCAGAGCTAGATGCATAAAAAAATTATATTGAATTTGCAACCTGATGGAGCTTAGTATAGATGGACTAATAGAACAAGTCCCACACACTGCTAGAAGCCGAAATATTTTTTCAGAGCTAGATGCAGAAAAAAATTATATTGAATTTGCAACCTGATGGAGGTTAGTATAGATGGACTAATAGAACAAGTCCTACACACTGCTAGAAGCCGAAATAGTTTTTCAGAGCTAGATGCAGAAAAAAATTATATTGAATTTGCAACCTGATGGAGGTTAGTATAGATGGACTAATATAACAAGTCCCACACACTGCTAGAAGCCGAAATAGTTTTTCAAAGCTAGATGCAGAAAAAAATTATATTGAATTTGCAACCTTATGGAGGTTAGTATAGATGGACTAATAGAACAAGTCCCACACACTGCTAGAAGCCGAAATAGTTTTTCAGAGCTAGATGCAGAAAAAAATTATATTGAATTTGCAACCTGCTGGAGGTTAGTATAGATGGACTAATAGAACAAGTCCCACACACTGCTAGAAGCCGAAATATTTTTTCAGAGCTAGATGCAGAAAAAAATTATATTGAATTTGCAACCTGATGGAGGTTAGTATAGATGGACTAATAGAACAAGTCCTACACACTGCTAGAAGCCGAAATAGTTTTTCAGAGCTAGATGCAGAAAAAAATTATATTGAATTTGCAACCTGATGGAGGTTAGTATAGATGGACTAATATAACAAGTCCCACACACTGCTAGAAGCCGAAATAGTTTTTCAAAGCTAGATGCAGAAAAAAATTATATTGAATTTGCAACCTGATAAAGGTTAGATAAGATCGACTAATAGAACAAGTCCCACACACTGCTAGAAGCCGAAATAGTTTTTCAGAGCTAGATACAGAAAAAAATTATATTGAATTTGCAACCTGATGGAGGTTAGTGTAGATCGACTAATAGAATGATGCTATGCCCAAAAGGTTTTACTTCACTAGGTGCAGTAAAAAAATTTGTATTCTATACACAGGTGGTGTAGCATGCAACACAGATAGGCTACTCCACTGACTATCACACTCTGCAATAGGCCAAAAAGGATTAGCTTTGCTAGACTTAGCCAAATGCTGTGAAAAAAACTTGCACAGCACTGGCACAGACCTGCCTTGCAAAAAGTGATAGGAACTGATTTAACCTAGCCCTGAAAATGACTGCAATTACAATTAGTCTTTACTCCCAACCTATCTATTTAAGAGCACAGACCTGCCTGATAAAAGTGATAGGAACTGATGTAACCTAGCCCCGAAAAGGACTGCAATTACAAGTAGTCTTTACTCCCAACCTATCTATTTAAGAGCACAGACCTGCCTGATAAAAGTCGTAGGAAATGATGTAACCTAATCCTTAAAAGGACTGCAATCACAACTATTCCCTACTCCCAAGCTTTCTGTAGATTTGTGCAAAAATTGGCTTGAAATTAACAAAGTATAGCGCACACAGCAACAGCGGTGCTGTCCAACACGCAGCTGCAGCAGTGAGAAAATGGTGGCGACGGAGAAAATGGCTGGGTCTTATAGGGCAAGGACATGTGACATACACTGCCAATGACACATGCCCTTGCTTGTGTGAAAAAAAGCAGTTCGCTCCGTGTGTGCGCTGCTGATAGGCTGACAGATTGCACCTCCCCACTGTAAATGCGGGAAAGAGAAAAAAAAATGGAGATCTTCATTATTTCTGCAGAGATCCATCCCCTGCCCCTCCCCCCGCCCCGCTGTACACTCAAACTGCGTATTAACATTAATTTTCATCATTTCTGAGAAAAAATCCAGTTATGATTTTGGTGCACGAACAGTTATCGAACATAACCTCGAACAGCCGAATTTTTTTCAAATCGTTCGTGTTCGCCGAACGGCTCGAACACCGCCCAAAACAGCTAGAATTTGAGATTGGCGAACAGTTCGAGTTGGACACCGCTCATCTCTAATTAACAATAATAACTTTGTTTTTGATCTGATGTGATATTGATGTGTGAGAAGCAGAAAAAAATGGACAAGTGTAACGATCTAAGCAACTATGACAAGGGCTAAATTGTGAATTACAGCATCTCCAAAACAGTAAGTGGGTATTTGTGGGTATTTAAAGTGTGTAGTGGCTAATACTTACTGAAAATCATCCAGCAAAGAAAAAACAGTGAAACACAGAAGGAGCCGTCAAGGGACATTAAATCATTTAGTGACTGAGAGCTATCTTATCTGGTCTGATCCCACAGAAGAACTAATATTGCACAAATTGTTGAATATGTTACTACTGGTTGTGATAAAAAAGGTGTAAGATAAGAATACAAAGATCATTAGCTGCAAGCAGGTCAGAGTGAAAATGCTGACCCCTGTGCCCTACCAAAAGAGTATATTATAGGTATGAAAGCATCAGAACTGGACCATAGGTGGATGCTGAAAAAACGGGGAATAGATAACATCAGGATGAACTACGCGAAGAATACAAACCAGTAGATGTAGTGTAATGCTTTGGGCAATGTTCTTCTGGAAAACCTGGGATCCTGGCATTTATATAGATGTTACTTTAACATGTATCACCCACCTAAAAATTGTACAGACCACATATATATCCCTTCATGGCAGTGAAATTCCAGAATTACAGTGGCCTCTTTCAGCAGGATAATGCCCCATGTCACATTGCAAAAATGTTCAGGATTAGTTTGAGGAACATGACAAAGAATTTAAGATGTTGACATGTCTTCAAATTCACCAGATCTCAACCTGACCGAGCATCTGTGGTTCTCCTTACAAGCGTTGTTTGGTAAAACAGTATTCTTAATTTCTCTCTAATACGGTGTCTGATGCCTTACAAATATAGATGAGCAGATCAATCACTTGCAAATCGACTTCTTATCAAATTTCCTGAAATTTGCTGGTCCCGGGCAAATTCTATCCATTCACGAGGATGGAAAAAAAATTCCCTTCACCATATCACACATGGCTGAAGATTGCAGAAAGCGAGCTCATGACATCATTCGTGGCCAAGTGGGATTGCTCATAATGACTTGCAGCTTTCACGTCACATGGTCTAGCGCAACCAATCAGGAAAGTAGAGGGGGAATATCACAGGGGCTATAAAAGATGAGGGCAGGGAAAGCAATGGCTATTTTAGAATTTTACAGTCTAGGGATAGGAGGTGCTCATCATAACAGATAGGCATAGATAAGCCTTAATCTGATTTTGATGTACTACTTCAGCGCTGAAAGATGAAAGTGGTAGTCTAAGACTGTAATTAATAATCCAAATATTTAAGCAACAGAGAAGTGCTTGATTTATTTTCAGAGTGTGTGAGTATGTGAATTTGATTGATCATTCATATACTGCAGCACAGCACCTTAATAATTTATATTTTTATTCTTGACAACGGCAAAAAAGGAGGGCAGTTTAATGCCCCTCTGTCCTGATTTTGTGTTAACACTAAAGACCTTAAAAGGTGCTGAATACATTACTAGGAGACTTCAAAGTGTTATATATGTCTTTTCCTGGCAAGTAGAGACTTTGCAATATTGAAATTTATTTGCCACAAATCAAATCTTTGTGAACAAATGGCGAAACTGGCAAATTCGAATTTCAAAAGATTTTCTCATCTTTAATTATGAGACTTTTTTTACTTTTAATTATTGTAGAATCTAACAGAAAAAAAACTCAATAGGTCTCTACACAAAAGCTAGAGGATATTGAGGTTTAGTAAGATATGGTTTTCACTGGATGCTGTATTAGGACTTGGTAAATGATGTTGCACAGGGTCTTAATACTGCACTATGCATTAAATCTTAAAATATAAGAAAGGTGTTGGCTTCCAATGTAGCATAAAGCAAACCATTGCAAACTTTTAGTCTTTATTTTCATAGAATTAGTGTTTTCTATCACTGCACTTACTACATTACTAAATATTGGATAGCAGGAAAATAAAGTACAAATTTAACTTTATTTTTTCCCCTTCTTTTACAAACCATATAGAATCTGTAATTACTGTCAGTTATTTAAAGGGATAATTATATACCAAACATTAATTAGTATATTTTATTAAAAGAAATGTCTTGTAATATGTGAAAGAATTGAAAAATTGTATAAAGTCTAGCACTGTTTTAGTTCTTAATAACAGCTTCCTTATTATTTTTGTTTTTAGAATTATAGCCTTTGTTTCTTGAGGAATTCCTGACAGATTTATAATTTGCTATAATTAAATCAACCTTTTGGTTTTAAAAAGCATACCAATAGAAAACTTCCTATGATTAAATTTGCATGTTGTGTCAATCAATATTATAATATATCCAGACAAGTCTCTGTGATTGCTCAGCGGTTGGGAGTTATTATATTGTCAGGTAATACGTGGGACACCTTAGGATTTCACTGCTCCCCTTTGGTAGTCTTATGATAAGGAAGGCAAATGCAATGGATTACATGCTTGTTCTTTACGGTATGATATGTGTATTAATAATAGCCCATAGTAAGATAAAGAACTAAAGACAAATGACTATATATCTCAGCATGATAATATTATATACCCTATTTTTTTTTATTTTATTCAAGCTGTTGTCAATCCGCCCACAACATGTGCAATGCAAACTTACACTATGGGACCGATTCATTATTGAATTTTTGTCTTTTTTCTTCTAGATTTGGGTGTTTTGTCACCCGTTTTTCATTCGCACCTAATTCTTCTTTTAATTTGTGTTCTTTTTATAGTCTTTTTCATATGTGTTCACCTGTTTTTTTATTCTCAGTTTGTCATTGTGAATGTTGTTTGGGATTTAGAACTAATTACTAGTGTTGAGCCACCCCCGTAGTGTTCGAGTTCGGTTCGGTTCGTCGAACACCCGTGTGTTCGCCGAACTGTTCGTCGAACTGTTCGTCGAACACCTTCGAACACCGTTAAAACCAATGGCAGGCAAACAAAAACACATAGAAACACATAGAAAACACCTTCAAAGGTGTCCAAAAGCTGACAAACTGCTCAGAAGACATAACTAACACATGGAAAAGTGACAAGTACATATAGTCATGCGAAAATAAAAGAGGTGGAGGAGTAAAAGGAGGGGGAGACACAGATATAGGCATGTCATGCCCTTCTAAAATCCAAAAAGTGAGAAGCCGACACGGCCAGTCCGCTCCTGCCCGTGCCACCTCCGTGTCGCCGGGTTTGTGCCAGAGCCGCGGTGAACCCTGACGGCCAGCCCCCCTCTCCCAATACTGGTGCCTGTCCGCTGGTGGGTCGAGCGAGCCCCCCTGTGGTGGAGGCAGCTCTAAGCTTTTTAATTTAAATTGTCTCTCTAATTTGAATGAATACACTTTAAATCCATTTACAAGGATCTATTGGAGGGCAAGTCTCATGCCAGCAGCCGCGGTAATTCCAGCTCCAGTAGCGTCCACTAAAGCTGCTGCAGTTAAAAAGCTTTTATAAGGATCGAGCTCGGCTGTCCACCGCAAGGCATCCTACTGCCAGTCCCAGCCCCTATGCCTTGGGGTGCCTCCTGATGCTCTTCACTAAGTATCCCGTGGTCCCGAAGCATTTCCTTTGAAAAAATTAAGTGTCTAAACTACAGGTGGTGCAGCTTGCTTAACAGCCGGGATAATCCGCTCACTAGCAGACACTGCTACTAGGCACAAAGTATTTCCTGGGCTAGATGCAGTTAAAAATTTGTAATTAGATACTCTCGTTGGATGCTGAGAAAGCATTCCATAGAGTCTCCTGGCACGCCATATATGATTCTCTTAAAAAGCTTGGGGTAGGGGTCTAGGGGACCCTTTTATAGCCAAAATCACGGCCCTGTATCGCAATACGTCACCTAGGCTGAAGATAAATGGAACTGTAGCACCCTGAGGGCTCGGTTGCTACAGACGTATTGCACCTCACCCAGAGGTGTGATATCTCACTCTCAGGTAAGGATGGAGTGTGGATCAGGACCCGACACCTGCATGCATTACACCACATTGCCGTGGGGCAGGGCGACCAATATGCCCCTGAGATGGGCACGACAGTCCCTGTCCCTGACTGGAGTGGGGGGAGGGAACACTGAGGAAGGGGAACCCTGTAGTGCAGGAGCAGGGAGGAAGCAGTTCCTGGGTGCATTGAGAAGGGAGTATAAAAGGGGGGCACCATCTTAGTTCAGTGCAGAGAAGTCTGAGCAGAAGTGGCAGGGAGCAGGGGCTCTGCATGAGCTCTGCTCCGGAGGCGGGCCTAGTAACAGAGGCCCAGGCCTGGAAGAGGGAGAAGGAAGGAAGAGGAGCGGAGAAGGCTCCAGGAACGAGGAATGAAGGGATCCCAGGGGTGTGGACGGGCGAGTCGCCACCGCACGCCCGAATCCACCTGCGTGGAGGGGTCAGGCCAAAGGGGGAGACCGGTCCCCGAACGAGTGGAGGCAGGAAACGACCCTCAGCTAGAAACCGGAGGCTCTGACATTTTATGTGGCGCAGCCCCTCGCTACACCCGCTAGGAAGGCACCACATAGGGTCAGGGAAACTGGCGCCAAGTTTACCAAGAGGAGGCCCGAGGCAGCCGGACAGAAGTGTTGGTAAGAAAGGCCAGACAAAGGACACACAAAGGGGGCCTGTGAAGTGCTCCAAAGTTATCTGGGAGTTGTCTGAGCCCCTCACCTGGTGAGCACAGTACGACGTGGGCAGCCGTTACCTGCAGACGTGGTCTGGATAATAAGAACTGTGAGTAAAGGCCCTGAACTGCATCACTGACTCCGTGTCGTTACTGCTGCTGCCCTGCACCATCACCCCCATCCTCTGCATACACTGCCCTGAGGCTAAACTCCTCCCGTGGGGAGTTATGCTACGCTCTGCTGCACCCACAACACCAGCCTCAGTGGTCTGCCCTGTAGCGGCGGTTCACTCTGACCGCAATCCACGGGTGGCGTAGTCGGACATTTAAACATGAAAACCACATAAATAGTTCCGCCACTGGTTTGACCGCCCTGAGCCACGGAACTGGGTCGCCGCCACGAAGACTACAATCACCAGCATCCACCAAAAAGGGTCCGGCTCCGGGTGTCCCAAGGCCCAGGGGGTGCGTCAGAACATTTTCATCACCTTTCACAATCACCAATGGGACAAGGCAGTGATGTCCTCTGTCCCCTCTCTTATACATCCTAGTGACGGAGCACCTGCTCTCATCAATTCGCCATAACCCCAATATTAGGTGGATTGAGGTGGGAGGCACCGAGTACAAGTGCTCTCTATTTGCTGATGATGTCCTAGTATATATCACTCAATCACATATATCCATCCATGCTGTTATGGCTGAAATAGATCACTTTGTTACATGGTAAAATTTTAAAATCAATGCAGCGAAGTCTGAGGCCCTCGATGTCTCCCTCCCCAAATCCATATAGGATTCCATCCAGTCCAACTTTCCCTTTGCCTGGCCCTCACAGGGTATCAAATACTTAGGAATTCCTATTCATAGAGACCTCTCCCATCTATGTTATCTTAATTTTGGGCCCTTTATTGAACAACTCCATACAGACCACGGTTGGCAAGTTAGAACTGTAAGATTCACTACGTGAACCACTGGTGTTTTGTGGAAAAGCACATGTACACTGCGTTCCAAATTATTATACAAAAAGTGTTTAGGAGTGATAAGGGAAGAATTTGTTTGTTTGTCAGTTAAACTCATTGATGGTGATGTGTGTCAGGGCTCTTTATATCACTGTAAGCAATTGCAGACACCTGTGCTAATTAGTTTGGCAGGTGTGTCCAATGAAAGGCAAGACTACTTAAGAAGGCTCTCTCACATTATTAAGCAGCCTACATTTTCTGCCAAAATGGGAAAGAAAAAGGATGTGTCGGCTGCTGAGAAGCAACAAATTGTGGAGTGTTTAGGTCAAGGCATGACTACAATCAACATTGTGCGATGATCAGGATGAAGTGTCTTGGGAATCAAGAAGTATGTAGCTGATTCACAGTACACACGTGTGCGTGCTGATAAGGGCAAATTGAGGACTCTTTCCTACAGGCAATTACGTCAGGTTGAAAGAGCAGCGGCAAAAAAGCCTTGTCATAGCAGCAGACAAGTTTTTGAAGCTGCTTGTGCCTCCAACGTCCCCCGAACAACAAGATGCAGGGTACTTCAGAGGTTTGCAGCTGTGCATGCGCCATCCTGTCGACCTCCTCTATCCACTTCACACAAGCAGAAACGGCTTCAGTGGGCCAAACATTACATGAAGACTGATTTCAAAACTGTTTTGTTCACGGATGAGTGCCGTGCAGCGCTCGATGGTCCAGATGGATGGAGTGGAGGATGGCTGGTTGATGGACACCCCACGCAAACACGGCTACAGCGCCAACAATGAGGAGGTGGAGTAATGTTTTCGGCTGGAATCATGGGGAGAGAGATTGTCGGCCCGTTTAGGATCCCTGAAGGCGCTAAAGATGAACTCCATAATGTATGTGGATTTTCTCAAACAGCACTTCCTGCCATGGTTCAAGAAGAAGAACCGTGTATTTCACAGCAAGATCATTTTTCTGCATGATAATGCACGATCTCATGCTGCACATAAAACATCTGCATCTCTGGCTGATATGGGCATAAAAGGGGACAAACTTATGGTGTGACCCCCATGCTCCCCTGACCTCTACCCCATTCAGAACCTTTGGAGCATCATTAAAAGGAGTGTCTATGATGGCGGGAGGCAGTTCACATCTAAGCAACAGCTCTGGGAGGGTATTCTGTCCTCATGCAAAACAATTGAAGCAGAAACCATCCAAAACCTGACAAATTCAATGGACGAGAGAGTTCAGAAGCTCCTTTCGAACAAGGGGTCCTATGTGAAAATGTAACATCACCTAGAATAAAGTTTTGAGTTGAAAACTGTTTGATTTCAGTTTCTAACAACCTGCTAATGCTTATAATTTCAAAAATGACCATTTTTTTGGTCTTTATTAAAATGAAAAGGTTGATCGAAAAGTTTGGGGGATCTAAGAGTGTGGCAACCCAGTAGTCATGATTACTTCGAATTCTGACAATATGAGGGTCATGCTGCAGGTAGTGCAGCAAGAAGGCACTTATGTGCCTTGCGCATCTCGGAGCCCCAAAATTATTTTCCGGGCTAGATGCAGCTAAAAATTATTTTTAATTTTAAATCTGGTGAAGCTTTAGTATAGATGGCCTAATAGGATCAGTGCTGCACACTGCTACAAAGCCCAAATTATTTTCCAGTCAAGATACAGATAAACATGATTAGTAATTTGAAAGCTTAAAACGGTTGGTAGGGTGATTTTAACCAATCATCAAGCTTTTACTCTCCCCAGGATGACACAGGGGTAGAAAAGTCGTTTCGGATCCATGATTTGTTCATCTTTATGAACGTGAGTCTGTCTACATTATCAGTGGAGAGCCGCGTGCGCTTATCTGTCAGCACACCACCAGCAGCGCTGAACACACGTTCAGACAGAACGCTGGCTGCGGGGCATGACAAGATCTCCAAGGCGTAAGTGGCTAGCTCCGGCCATTTATCCAGATTGGAAGCCCAAAAAGAGCAAGGGTCCAGTGACACAGTCGTGGCTTCAATGTTTACTTGGAGATACTCCTGTACCATCGTCTCTAGGCGTTGACTATGTGTCAGACTTCTTGTCTCCTGTGGCCTTGCAAAGGATGGGCTAAAAAAGTGGTGAAATGATTCCGCAAAATTGATGTTACCAGCAGATACTGTGGTTCTGATACGGTTTGAGTGCTGAACACTTGACGGTCCCACGGTTGGCAAGTTGGAACTGTGAGATTCACTACGTGCACCACTGGTATTTTGTGGAAAAGCACATGTAAGATTCTGCAACAGTCTCTGCTGATACTCCTGCATGCGTGCATCCCTTTCTATGGCAGGAATAATTTCTGCAAATTTACTTTTGTACCGGGGATCTAACAGTGTGGCAACCCAGTAGTCAGGATTATTTCTAATTCTCACAATTCGAGGGTCATGTTGCAGGTAGTGCAGCAAGAAGGCACTCATGTGTGTTGCGCATCCAGGAGCACCAAGTCCCTGTTGTGTTGGTGGCGAGGTAACAATCATGCTTCCTTCCTCTGTCCTCTCCCCCCAACCTCGCACAACAGAAATGTGATCAAGGTCTCCCTCATCTGATGAGTCTTCCATCAGTTCGTCCTCCACTTCTTCCTGGGCTCCTGCACCTTCCTCACTAGTTTGGCTGCTACCATGCGCCCTGGTAAAACCATCTCCCCCACCCTCACATGCCTGCCGCCTTGGTGCTGCCGACCGTCTGGACCTTGCAGATGTTAGCCCTTCCGCATACAACTCCTCCTCCTCTACTTCCTCCACCTCCTCTTGTGCCACCACCTGACTCCGAATTCTGTTTAACATGTGATCCAGCATGTAAATCACCGGAATAGTCATGCTGATAATGGCATCGTCAGCACTAAACATCTTCGTCGCCATTTCAAAACTGTGCAGAAGGGTGCATAGGTCCCTGATCTGAGACCACTCCTCCAGTGTGATTTGCCCCACCTCTGAATCTCGTTGGCCCAGGCTATACGTCAGAACGTATTGCACCAGGGCTTGTCGGTGCTGCCACAGTCGCTGCAACATGTGCAGAGTTGAATTCCACCGGGTAGGCACATCGCATTTTAGCCGGTGAAGTGGCAGGCCCAACGACTTCTGTAGAGATGTAAGTCGCTGAGCTGCGGGATGCGAACGGCGGAAGTGAGCACACAGCGACCGTGCCCTCTGCAGAAGGCCATCTAGTCTGGGATAGTGGGCTAAAAATTGCTGGACAACCAGGTTCAACACGTGAGCCACACAAGGCACGTGTGTGACATTGCCCCGGCGAAGGGCCACACCTAGGTTTGCAGCATTGTCGCACACGGCCTTCCCTGGTTTCAGGTCCAGTGGAGACAACCATTCATGAAATTGGTTCTCCAGAGCTGACCACAACTCCTCAGCTGTGTGACTCACATTTCCCAGACATTTCAATGTAAAAACCGCCTGATGACGTTGAGCCCTACTGCCAGCATAGTAAGGAGGTGTGCAGGATCCCTTCTGCGCAGTTAGAAAGCTTGTGGCATGACCAGACAGGCTTTGGGTGCAGGTGGAAGACCGAGAGGAGGTTGAGGAGGCAGAAGCAGTGGAGGAACTTTGACATAAAGAGGATTGACGCACAACTCGTGGGGACGGCAAGACTTGGACAGCAGCCCCTTGTCCTGCTGTCACCATAGTTACCCAGTGCCCAGTCAGCGACATGTAACGCCCCTGTCCATGCCTACTCGTCCAAGTGTCTGTGGTGAAATGCACCCTGTCACACACAGAGTTTCTCAAAGAAGCGGTGATGTTGTGTGCGACATGCTGGTGGAGCGCAGGCACACCTTTCTTTGAGAAGTAGTGCCGACTGGGCATCTGGTACTGGGGCACTGCGACGGACATAAGGTCTCGAAAATCCTCTGTGTCCACCAGGCGGAAAGGCAGCATTTCTGTAGCCAAGAGCTTGCAGATGGTGAAATTCAACCTCTTAGCTTTCTCATGGCTAGGAGGAAATGGTCTTTTCCTTGTCCACATCTGAGGGACCGAGGGCTGGCTATTGTGCTTAGACGGGGTTGATAAGGGTGTCCCCGGCAAACTGCCGGTCTGTGAGGAAGATGCAGGCGGACATGTTAGGTTGCCTTGATCCAAAGGTGGTGCTATCGATGTCGGACAGCGCTCAACACCAGCTGGTGTTACCACCTCCAAAGAAAATGATGACCTGCCAATCACGCTGGCTGTTGCGGGTAAAGAGGTGGCAGGTCTGCGCCCAAAAACAGGTGTGACTGCTGTCCCCCCAGTCACAGAGGATGAAGAGGCCGCGGATGCACAAGATATGGCAGACGGTGATTGGCCCGGCCGGCTAGGCCGCATTGTAGCACACTGAGCTTCCCACTGCAACTTATGCTTCATGTCCATGTGCCGGTTCATGCATGAAGTACTCAAACTATGTATTTTTTGGCCTCTACTTAGCTTTTGCTGACAAATGTTACAGATAACACGAGTTGGGTCATCTTTATCGATCTGAAAAAATGCCCAGGCTATGCAAGGCTTAGCACCCATGCGACCTGAAGAGCCACCACGACTTGTGGTGAGAGGCAGAGTTGTGTTTGAGGATGCAGTTGTTGACGTGCTTCCAGTACTACGTCTCTGTCCAGGAAGGCGCAACCTGACCTCGTCGTCACTAGCATCTTCCTCCACCTCCTCTGCTGACCTCATCTCTTGGCTGACTGTGGGTTGACAGTAAGTGGGATCTCCGACCTCATCATCATCACCCTGTGCGTTATCACACCCGTCGTCCTCAGAGCCAACCTGTTCCTGCCCTGACAAAAAACTAAAGTTGTCGCTCCAATCAGGTATTTGAGTCTTATCATCGTCTTCCTCATTGTCTCCACCAACAGGAGTTACAGTTTGGGAATGAGGGTCTACATTATGGTCAGAACCTTCTGCGTCTGGTCCTGGATCCGACTCATAAAGATTCTGGGCATCAGTGCAGATCATTTTCTCGTCTGGATTCACAGAAGCGCTGGAGTTGACCTCTGATTCCCAGGCTATAGTATGAGTAAACAGCTCTGCAGACTCAACCATCTGTTCTACCTCATACTCAGAGGGCAGCTGGAGATTTGGGAGCTGTGAGGAAGCAAGTGCGATTTGGGTGACACCTTTGAGGACTGGAGTATTTGTGATGTTGAAGTTGATGTGGAGGAGAGCCCACTTAAAGGAGCACTTGATATCCGTTGAAGCACCTTCTGTTTTTGTGCCTCATCTGGAATTTGTAGCGATTGGCGTGGCCGTAAGAAAGGGATCTTATCACATTGTCCGCTAAAAGAAGTAGACATTTTAGTTTGGCTGGAAGATGGTCTTTCTTCTGCAGATGTTACTGCTGCTTTAACACCTACCCCACGGACACAACCTTTTTTCCCCTTCCCAACACGCCTATTCCCCTTTCCACCAGCAGCAGGCCTTTTTCCACTCATTTTGGTGGTTAACTAATTCACAACTCTGGAGTTGTTTGCACAAAAAAACAATGGATGGTAACCGAGCAGAGCTGAGTGGCCAAACTGTGGTATTAGGCCAAAACTATTGGCTGGGTTAGATGTAGAAAAAAATTATTTTGAATTTGCAACCTGATGGAGGTCAGTATAGATGGACTAATACAAATAGTCCCACACACTGCTAGAAGCCCAAATATTTTTTCAGAGGTGCTGTAGATGCAGATAAAAATTATTTTTAATTTGCAACCTCATGGAGGTCAGTATAGATGGACTAATAGACCAAGTCCCACACACTGCTAGAAGCCCAAATATTTTTTCAGAGCTAGATGCAGAAAAAAATTATTTTTAATTTGCAACCTGATGGAGGTCAGTATAGATGGACTAATAGACCAAGTCCCACACACCGCTAGAAGCCCAACTATTTTTTCAGAGCTAGATGCAGAAAAAAATTATATTCAATTTGCAACCTGCTGGAGGTCAGTATAGAAGGACTAATAGAACAAGTCCCACACACTGCTAGAAGCCCAAATATTTTTTCAGAGCTAAATGAAGAAAAAAATTATTTTTAATTTGTAACCTGATGGAGGTCAGTATAGATGGACTAATAGACCAAGTCCCACATACTGCTAGAAGCCCAAATATTTTTTCAGAGCTAGATGCAGAAAAAAATTATTTTTAATTTGCAACCTGATGGAGGTCAGTATAGATGGACTAATAGACCAAGTCCCACACACTGCTAGAAGCCCAAATATTTTTTCAGAGCTAGATGCAGAAAAAAATTATTTTTAATTTGCAACCTGATGGAGGTCAGTATAGATGGACTAATAGACCAAGTCCCACACACCGCTAGAAGCCCAAATATTTTTTCAGAGCTAGATGCAGAAAAAAATTATATTCAATTTGCAACCTGCTGGAGGTCAGTATAGAAGGACTAATAGAACAAGTCCCACACACTGCTAGAAGCCCAAATATTTTTTCAGAGCTAAATGAAGAAAAAAATTATTTTTAATTTGCAACCTGATGGAGGTCAGTATAGATGGACTAATAGACCAAGTCCCACACACTGCTTGAAGCCCAAATATTTTTTCAGAGCTAGATGCAGAAAAAAATTATTTTTAATTTGCAACCTGATGGAGGTCAGTATAGATGGACTAATAGACCAAGTCCCACACACTGCTAGAAGCCCAAATATTTTTTCAGAGCTAGATGCAGAAAAAAATTATTTTTAATTTGCAACCTGATGGAGGTCAGTATAGATGGACTAATAGACCAAGTCCCACACACCGCTAGAAGCCCAACTATTTTTTCAGAGCTAGATGCAGAAAAAAATTATATTCAATTTGCAACCTGCTGGAGGTCAGTATAGAAGGACTAATAGAACAAGTCCCACACACTGCTAGAAGCCCAAATATTTTTTCAGAGCTAAATGAAGAAAAAAATTATTTTTAATTTGCAACCTGATGGAGGTCAGTATAGATGGACTAATAGACCAAGTCCCACACACTGCTAGAAGCCCAAATATTTTTTCAGAGCTAGATGCAGAAAAAAATTATATTCAGTTTGCAACCTGATGGAGGTCAGTATAGATGGACTAATAGAATGATGCTATGCCCAAAATATTTTACTTCACTAGGTGCAGTAAAAAAATTGGTATTCTATACACAGGTGTTATATCTTGCAACACAGATAGGCTACTCCACTGACTAACACACTCTGCAATAGGCCAAAAAGGATTAGCTTTGCTAGATTCAGCCAAATGCTGTGAAAAAAACTTTCACAGCACTGGCACAGACCTGCCTGGCAAAAACTGATAGGAACTCATGTAACCTAGTCCTGAAAAGGACTCCAATTACAATTAGTCTTTACTCCCACAACCTATCTATTTAAGAGCACAGACCTCCCTGATAAAAGTCGTAGGAAATGCTGTAACCTAGTCCTTAAAAGGACTGCAATCACAACTATTCCCTACTCCCAAGCTATCTGTATATTTGTGCGAAAATTGGCTTGAAATTAACAAGGTATAGCGCACACAGCAACAGCGGTGCCGTCTAACACGCAGCTGCAGCAGTGAGAAAATGGTGGCGACGGGGAAAATGGCTTGGTCTTATAGGGCAAGGACATGTGACATACACTGCCAATGACACATGCCCTTGCTTGTGTGAAAAAAAGCACTTCGCTCCGTGTGTGCGCTGCTGATAGGCTGACAGATTGCACCTCCCCACTGCAAATGCGGGAAAGAGAAAAAAAAATGGAGATCTTCATTGTTCCTGCAGAGATCCATCCCCTGCCCCTCCCCCCACCCCGCTGTACACTCAAACTGCGTATTAACATTAATTTTCATCATTACTGAGAAAAAATCCAGTTATGATTTTGGTGCACGAACAGTTATCGAACATAACCTCGAACAGCCGAATTTTTCTCAAATTGTTCGTGTTCGCCGAACGGCTCGAACACCGCCCAAAACAGCTCGAATTTGAGATTGGCGAACAGTTCGAGTAGAACAACGCTCATCTCTACTAATTACTCAATTGCGGCTCTTCAAAAAGTCACAAAATGTTTGCATAAATGTATTTCATGAATAAACTCAAAAATTAAAAATTAAACATGTATTTCCATTCAACTCTGGGGTGATTTTTATGTATGTTTGAAATATTAGTGAACATTTTGTGACAGTTCAATTTAGCAGAACATGCAACTCTAAAAAGTCACAAAATGCTAAAAAGATTTTTGAATTTGTGGAAAATTCATGAATCACGTGCACCATTTTGAAGAATTTGGCACAAAAATGTCAACAAATACAAGTCAAAAAAATAAAGAGGACTTAGAAAAACCCAACAAATTATGAATTGGATCCTATATATGTATACTCACCAATTCTTGTGTGCTAAAGCACAATTCCCTCAAAATCTTCTACAAAATCCTGACATATCACAAAAATTCATGACATGCTGCAACTCACATCTATTTAATACCACTGGTTGTCCCCAGACAAAGATATAACGCCGCAAAGGGCATCATGGCTGGTACCATTCCAGCAGAAGAGAACTCTATGTGAATGGGTATTGTGCACCATATTTGTGCCATTTACATTTTAACATGCTATAACATGTTATGTTTACCATGCACTGTCAATATACCCTTTAACACCTTCACGACCTATGACATATAGGTACGTCCAATGTCGTGTCCCTGCATTTGATGAGGGCTCTGGTGCTGAGCCTGCATCTTTCCCGGCACATGACAGCTGAATTAATCATCTGTCATGTGCCCCTAGCAGCTGCTGTTGGACTCACGATCCACCCGTGGCTGTTAACATGTTAAAAGCTGCTGTCAATCTCTGACAAAAAGAAACTGCATACCCCTCTATTGTGTACCTGGATTTACCTTTCCATCCATCAGCAGCATGGAATATCCACATTTTCCTTCTTCACGAATGATTCTGCAATATGATTATTGACTCCAAGGTATCATCCAATTGCAAAGAAAATGTAAGCCAAATTTTTACAAGCAGTGATAATTTGGTTTTGCGATTTAACATTTTCGAATGTTTTTATGATTTATCATTGGAAGAAATTGTCTCAGGCCCAGTACAGGAATAGTGATTCTTACTATGGTGTTCTTTGAATCTCTGAGACATGCATTGCTCTCTACTATGTCTACAACAACCAACCGGTGGCACTGTCACTGTCATTCAGTAAACCTTTACCAATTGGCAGTCATTGAAATGCCCTATCTATATTAGAAATCTCAGCGCACATAGGCTACCACAGTTCTCAGCAGTGCCAGTCTCATTTACACCACTGGACAATGCACAGTTGAGAACAATGATGTTTTGCGTTGCTCAAAAGATAATTTTCCCCAATGGTCAAGCATTTTGCTCATTCATTAGGAGATCTCCAACCTGTTGTATAGCAAGATAATCGGGAAACGAGTGTTTTTACACTGTTATCACTAAGAAGAGAAGAACACCTTCAAGAGATGGGCTCCATTATTTGTGGGACACCATAATAGCTGCTAAGTAGTGATGAGCGAGCATGCTCGCTACTGCTCGGTGCTCGCCCGAGCATCTCACTGCTCGAGATGCTTGGCGCTCGCCGATTATTTCCGGGGTTGCTCGGCGGGAGCTCGGGTCTCCTCCCTGTATGTTTGGCGCTCTTTACAGAGCCAATGAACATGCAGAGATTGCCTGCCACTCACTGTAATGCCGTAGTCATGTTGGTTGTGGCATTTCAGTGATTGGCTGGCCGCAGAGTGTCATCAGGTCTATATTTGACCTGGCGCCGCCATGCTCGTCACAGTAGCTCTGGAATAACACAGTGTAGGGAGAGGTGCTGCTAAGCTAGGGAGAGCTTTGCTTGTTTCTAGTTAGTGTAAGTGTACCAAACTATATTAGAGACACATATCCATCTCAACAAACAGTCCTTCTGAGGACTAATCCATCTGCAGAGATATCAGGCATGCAGTGTATATAGGCAGGCAGTGTATATAGCAGACTGCAGTGCATATAGCACAAGAGGCTCCATTCCAGTTTTGTCTGCTGCTGCTGTTAGATATTTCTAGAAATAGGCCCTGGTCTCAGGGGCCAGGAATGATTTTTTTTTGGATCTTAATCCTCATTATTTGCTTAAAAAGCAATCCAGAGAGCACCGTTGTTCTGCGCCATTTGCTTGTTGGCACTGCAAAATACAGCCAGGTCCTTTCCATATTACACAGCTGAAAATCCAGTTATTTAAAACTGTGTTTTCTCTGTCACACGGATCACATATATGTTTTCAGAACATACTGCCATTTCTGGCTTCCATTAAAAATGTTTTCAGTGTGTCAGTGAAGAAATTGACACCAGTTTGCTGTTCAAAATAGTTACCTACAGGCCAGGTATTTAAAACTGTGGTTTGTACGTCACACGGATCACATATATGTTTCCAGACAATATTGCCATTTCTGGCCTACATTAAAAAAAATTTCAGTGTGTCAGTTAAGCAATTCACACCAGTTTGATGTTCAAAATAGTACCTACCGGCCAGGTATTTAAAACTGTGGTTTGTCCGTCACAAGGATCAAATATACGTTTTCAGAAAATACTGCCATTTCTGACCTCCATTAAAAATTTATTTCAGTGTGTCAGTGAAACAATTGACACCAGTTTGCTGTTCAAAATAGTTACCCTAAGGCCAGGTATTTAAACTGTGTTTTCTCCGTCACACGGAACACATATACGTTTTCAGAAAATACGGCCATTTCTAACCTCCATTTAAAATTTGTTTCAATGTGTCAGTGAAGCAATTGACACCAGTTTGCTGTTCAAAATAGTTACCTACAGGCCAGCTATTTAATACTGTAGTGAGCGTGGAAGATATTGTCCTCCATTTAAAATGGGCAAGGCACGTGGCAAGGGACTGGGAACTGGACGTGATGGTGATGATGGTGCATGCAGAGGCCGAGGCCATGGGTAAGCTGAAATTGTGCCACAACAAACACCCACATCTTCTCGATCGACCTTCCTGTCCCAATTAATAGGGGACCGCAGAACACCACTATTGAACACAGAGCAGTGTAAAACGGTTATTGGTTGGATAGCAGAAAATGCTTCCAGTCACTTAGCCACCACCACCACCTTGTCTTCCACACGGTCAAGTCTCAGTAGCTATCAGTCTGGACCGCATATTCCTCACCCTGAGCCTCCTTCCTCCCACCATGCCGAGTGCCCAGAGACAACTGATCCCATACTTGGACACTCTGAAGAGCTGTTCACTTTTCCATTTATAGATTCGGGCCTCTCGCCCGGTCCACTTGAAACAGGGCAAGAGGAGATCGCATGTAGCAATCCCCAAATATTTGAGCAGCCACGGTCACACGAAGGTGACGGTGGGAAAGTGTCACAAGAGGTGGACGTTGATGATACACAATTGCCAGAAAGTTAGGATGATATAGTAAGTGACCCAACCTGGCAGGAGGACATGCAGAGAGAGGACAGCAGCACACAGGGGGAGGGAGGCAGAGCATACCAACAGGCAGGAAGAAGCAGTGTCATGGCCACAGAAAGAAGGCAGACAACCATTCCCCGTAACACCAACACGAAGGAAGTTGCCAGTACAACTGTTAGGTCTTTCCGAGTCTGGTTATTTTTTGAAGACTCTGTCGATAACCCCAAAAAGGCCATTAGCACCACCTGCCAGGCCAGCATCAGCAGGGGTGGCAAAATGACCAGCCTGACCACCACCAGCAAGATCAGGCACATGGCAGTAAAGCACCTGACTTTGTGGACCAAAACCCAGGGTCCAGGAACAGTGTCTGCGGGTGGCACCACTACTTCTTCCACTGTTGTACATGCAAGCCAATCCCCTGTCCATGGTGCATGCCAAGACGCCTCCTGCCCTGCACCTGTCATTGCACACTCTCAAGTAGCAGCATCAGGAAGCACGTACATGTCCTTGACCCAGCGCAGCATTCAGTTGTCCATACCCCAGTCCTTGGAACGCAAGCTCAAATGCGTAGCCAATGCCCCACAGGCCACACTACTAAGTTCCAACATTTTGCGACTGCTTGCACTAGAAATGTCGCCTTTTAGGCTCAAGGAGATGGAAGCATTCCGCAACCTGATGGCGGTGGCCATTCCTCAGTACTCGGTCCCCAGCCACCACTATTTCTCCAGGTGTGCCGTCCCTACATTACACGAGCACTTGTCCGAAAACATTAGCCGTGCCCTCAACAATGCAGTTACGGGGAAAGACCACCTAACCATGGACACGTGGACAAGTGCTTGTGGGCAGGGATGGTACATATCGCTGACCGCACACTGGGTTAACATAGTGGAAGCCAGGACCCAGTCGGACCTTGGGGAGGAACACGTCCTCCCGACGCCAAGGAGCGCAGGCCCTAGGTCAATCAAGGTTGCCCCCACAGTCTACAGCTCCTGCACCTCATCCTCCTCAGCCTCCCCCTCCTCTTCAGCCTCCATCTTTGAAATGACCACATCAGTCACAAGCTGAAACCACTGCAGCACTGCCTCGGCCTAGCGGCAACAGGCTGCGTGGAAGCTAATATGCTTAGGTGACAAACCGCACAATACTGAAGAGTTGTGGACAGCTCTGAAAGAGCAGGCAGATCTATGGCTCACAATGCTGAACCTACAGCCAGTCATAGTCGTGTGTGACAATGGCCGGAACCTGGTGGAGGCTCTGATGCGAGGCGAGCTCACACACGTACCAAGCCTAGCCCATGTGCTAAACCTCGTGGTTCAGCGATTTCTCAAATCCTATCCAGAGCTGCCAGATCTGCTTGTCAAAGTACACCACCTGTGTGCCCATTTTAGAAAGTCAGATACAGCTTCCGCCGCCCTTGCCGTGCTTTAGCAGCGTTTGAAGCTTCCAGCTCACAGACTGGTGTGGGATGTCCCCACACGTTGGAACTCTACACTGCAAATGTTGGGAACGATTTGTGAGCAGAAGAGGGCAGTTCTTGAGTACCAGCATCAACAAGGCCATCGATATTCAGTTCAGACTCCACACATAAGACCTCAGGAGTGGACATGGATGTCAGACAAATGTACCATCCTCCAAAACTTTGAGTACTCCACCAAGATGGTGAGCAGCGATGATGCCATAATTAGCATCATCATCCCACTTCTCTGTCTTCTGAAACGCTCTCTGCTCACGATCAAAGTGTATGCAATGCAGGCGGAGCATGATGAGATGGAGCAAGGAACCATACAGGGTCATTACAAACAGCCCAGCCTCATTTCATTCCAACGTGGATTGGGTAACACTGAGGAAGAGGAGGAGGATGAAAAAGAGGAGCTAGTTTAATGCGCTATAGATGGTACTACCTGCACAACTGTCATACCGCCTGTTCAGCATGGATGGCCTGAGGACAGTGAGGAGGAGGATGAGAGCATGATCACTCGTCCTCTTGGTGAGGACACGGAAGTCTTGCCTGTTAGCAGTCTGGCACGCATGGCTGAGTTTATGTTACGCTGCCTTTCCCATGACTGTCACCCAAATTTTTTCAAAATTTGGGGTGACAGTCATTACTGGTTGGTGACTCCTCTAGACCCATGCTACAAGGAGAACTTTATATCTCTTATTCCTGAGGCAGACCGGTCTACAAAAATGGGGCAGTGCCAGAAGGCCCTTGTTGCGGAACTATTAAAAAAATTCCCATCTGAAAAAGCTGGCGGCAGAGGTCATAGTTCATTGGACAACCAAGGACTACAAGCGAGAGAGACACAACTCCAATCCAGCAGAGGCAGGGGAACACTGTCAAAGTTCTGGGGAATAACCTCAGCCCCTCCCATCGCACAAGCCCTGAGGCGCTGGGTATTCTCACAAGGAGTGAAAAGTTTGGGAAGATGCTGAGGGAGTACCTTGCCGACTGCACCAACATCCTCCGTGATTTCTTTGTGCCTTATAATTATTGGGTATCGAAGGTGGATAAGTGGAAGGAACTGGCTCTATGCCTTGGAGGTCCTAGCCTGCCCTGCCACCAGCGTTTTATCAGAGCGGGTTTATAGTGTCGCTGGTGGAATTATAACTGATAAGAGCATCCGCCTGTCAACTGAAAATGCTGACAGGCTGACTCTTATAAAAATTAACAATAGCTGTATTGGGCCAAACTTCTCAACACCACCGAATGATAGCAGCATAACATAAATTCCAATCCAGTGTCTTTTCTTGGAAGGTGTATTCCCATGCACCTTTGCACACCCACACATGTTTCCTTATTTTGGCTATTTGCTCTTGTCCTCCTCCTTCTCCTCATCCTCATCCTCCACCACCATATCACCAGGGTGACCGTGGTCCGTGATGCAACACCCACATAATTTTTTAAAGGGTGTTTATGATGCCCGTAAAAAAAAATTTATACAGTATTTTCATGTATACCCCCCAGGGGTAATTGTTTGTCAGTCCATACACTTAGTGCATGGGCATTAAAGTATAGGAGACCCACTCCTTCCTAATGGGAACATTATTTTATGAGGCCCTCTAATTCTCTTCCAAGAGGCATTGGAGTGCCTCCCAATTTTTGGCAGCCCTTGCATTCACTGCGTAGGCCAACTCTATGGGAGACTCTCTCCTTTCTAATAGGAATTTGTCGTTACTGTGGCCCTGCTCTATGTGTCTTTAAATTCTTAGTGGGGTTTTTCCAAAATTTGGTCAGCGGTTGGACTCACTGCATACCCTATAACTATATAGCACACCCGCTCCTTTCTAATGGGAACTTGTCGTGCTCGTTACTGTGGCCCTGCTCTATGTGTCTTTAAATTCTTAATGGGGTTTTCACTAAATTTGGTCAGCCATTGGACTCACTGCATACCCTATAACTGTATAGCAGACTCTCTCCTTTCTAATGGGAATTTGTCATTACTATGGCCCTGCTCTATGTGTCTTTAAATTCTTAGTGGGGTTTTTCCTAAATTTGGTCAGCCGTTGGACTCACTGAATACAGTATAACTGTATAGCAGACTCTCTCCTTTCTAATGGGAACATGTTGTACTTGTTACTGTGGCCCTGCTCTATGTGTCTTTAAATCATTAGTGGGCTTTTTCCAAAATTTTGGCTGCCCTTGCAGTCACAGCATGGGCATTACCACTAGTGTTGAGCCACCCCCGTAGTGTTCGAGTTCGGTTCGGTTCGTCGAACACCCGTGTGTTCGCCGAACTGTTCGTCGAACTGTTCGTCGAACACCTTCGAACACCGTTAAAACCAATGGCAGGCAAACAAAAACACATAGAAACACATAGAAAACACCTTCAAAGGTGTCCAAAAGCTGACAAACTGCTCAGAAGACACAACTAACACATGGAAAAGTGACAAGTACATATAGTCATGCGAAAAGAAAAGAGGTGGAGGAGTAAAAGGAGGGGGAGACACAGATATAGGCATGTCATGCCCTTCTAAAATCCAAAAAGTGAGAAGCCGACACGTTCAGTCCGCTCCTGCCCGTGCCACCTCCGTGTCGCCGGGTTTGTGCCAGAGCCGCGGTGAACCCTGATGGCCAGCCCCCCTCTCCCAATACTGGTGCCTGTCCGCTGGTGGGTCGAGCGAGCCCCCCTGTGGTGGAGGCAGCTCTAAGCTTTTTAATTTAAATTGTCTCTCTAATTTGAATAAATACACTTTAAATCCATTTACAAGGATCTATTGGAGGGCAAGTCTCATGCCAGCAGCCGCGTAATTCCAGCTCCAGTAGCGTCCACTAAAGCTGCTGCAGTTAAAAAGCTTTTATAAGGATCGAGCTCGGCTGTCCACCGCAAGGCATCCTACTGCCAGTCCGAGCCCCTATGCCTTGGGGTGCCTCCTGAAGCTCTTCACTGAGTATCCCGTGGTCCCAAAGCATTTCCTTTGAAAAAATGAAGTGTCCAAACTACAGGTGGTGTAGCTTGCTTAACAGCCGGGATAATCCGCTGACAAGCAGACCCTGCTACTAGGCACAAAGTATTTCCTGGGCTAGATGCAGTTAAAAATTTGTAATTAGATACTCTCGTTGGATGCAGAGAAAGCATTCCATAGAGTCTCCTGGCACGCCATATATGATTCTCTTAAAAAGCTTGGGGTAGGGGTCTAGGGGACCCTTTTATAGCCAAAATCACGGCCCTGTATCGCAATACGTCACCTAGGCTGAAGATAAATGGAACTGTAGCACCCTGAGGGCTCGGTTGCTACAGAGGTATTGCACCTCACCCAGAGGTGTGATATCTCACTCTCAGGTAAGGATGTAGTGTGGATCAGGACCCGACACCTGCATGCATTACACCACATTGCCGTGGGGCAGGGCGACCAATATGCCCCTGAGATGGGCACGACAGTCCCTGTCCCTGGCTGGAGTGGGGGGAGGGAACACTGAGGAAGGGGAACCCTGTAGTGCAGGAGCAGGGAGGAAGCAGCTCCTGGGTGCATTGAGAAGGGAGTATAAAAGGTGGGCACCATCTTAGTTCAGTGCAGAGAAGTCTGAGCAGAAGTGGCAGGGAGCAGGGGCTCTGCATGAGCTCTGCTCCGGAGGCGGGCCTAGTAACAGAGGCCCAGGCCTGGAATAGGGAGAAGGAAGGAAGAGGAGCGGAGAAGGCTCCAGGAATGAGGAACGAAGGGATCTCAGGGGTGCGGACGGGCGAGTCGCCACCGCACGCCCGAATCCACCTGCGTGGAGGGGTCAGGCCAAAGGGGGAGACCAGTCCCCGAAACTAGTGGAGGCAGGAAACGACCCTCAGCTAGAAACAGGAGGCTGTGACATTTTATGTGGTGCAGCCCCTCGCTACACCCGCTAGGAAGGCACCACATAGGGTCAGGGAAACTGGCGCCAAGTTTACCAAGAGGAGGCCCGAGGCAGCCGGACAGAAGGGTTGGTAAGAAAGGCCAGACAAAGGACACACAAAGGGGGTCCTGTGAAGCACTCCAAAGTTATCTGGGAGTTGTCTGAGCCCCTCACCTGGTGAGCACAGTACGACGTGGGCAGCCGTTACCTGCAGACGTGGTCTGGATAATAAGAACTGTGAGTAAAGGCCCTGGACTGCATCACTGACTCCGTGTCATTACTGCTGCTGCCCTGCACCATCACCCCCATCCTCCGCATACACTGCCCTGAGGCTATACTCCTCCCGTGGGGAGTTATGCTACGCTCTGCTGCACCCACAACACCAGCCTCAGCGGTCTGCCCTGGAGCTGCGGTTCACTCAGACCGCAATCCACGGGTGGCGTAGTCGGACATTTAAACATCAAAACCACATAAATAGTTCTGCCACTGGTTTGACCGCCCTGAGCCACGGAACCGGGTCGCCACCACGGAGACTACAACCACCAGCATCCACCAAAAAGGGTCCGGCTCCGGGTGTCCCAAGGCCCAGGGGGCGCGTCAGAACATTTTCATCACCTTTCACAATCACCAATGGGACAAGGCAGGGATGTTCTCTGTCCCCTCTCTTATACATCCTAGTGACGGAGCACCTGCTCTCATCAATTCGCCATAACCCCAATATTAGGTGGATTGAGGTGGGAGGCACCGAGTACAAGTGCTCTCTATTTGCTGATGATGTCCTAGTATATATCACTCAATCACATATATCCATCCATGCTGTTATGGCTGAAATAGATCACTTTGTTACATGGTCAAATTTTAAAATCAATGCAGCGAAGTCTGAGGCCCTCGATGTCTCCCTGCCCAAATCCATATAGGATTCCATCCAGTCCAACTTTCCCTTTGCCTGGCCCTCACAGGGTATCAAATACTTAGGAATTCCTATTCATAGAGACCTCTCCCATCTATGTTATCTTAATTTTGGGCCCTTTATTGAACAACTCCATACAGACCACGGTTGGCAAGTTAGAACTGTAAGATTCACAACGTGAACCACTGGTGTTTTGTGGAAAAGCACATGTACACTGTGTTCCAAATTATTATGCAAAAAGTGTTTAGGAGTGATAAGGGAAGAATTTGTTTGTTTGTCAGTTAAACTCATTGATGGTGATGTGTGTCAGGGCTCTTTATATCACTGTAAGCAATTGCAGACACCTGTGCTAATTAGTTTGGCAGGTGTGTCCAATGAAAGGCAAGACTACTTAAGAAGGCTGTCTCACATTATTAAGCAGCCTACATTTTCTGCCAAAATGGAAAAGAAAAAGGATGTGTCGGCTGCTGAGAAGCAACAAATTGTGGAGTGTTTAGGTCAAGGCATGACTACAATCAACATTGTGCGATGATCAGGATGAAGTGTCTTGGCAATCAAGAAGTATGTAGCTGATTCACAGTACACACGTGTGCATGCTGATAAGGGCAAATTGAGGACTCTTTCCTACAGGCAATTACGTCAGGTTGAAAGAGCAGCGGCAAAAAAGCCTTGTCATAGCAGCAGACAAGTTTTTGAAGCTGCTTGTGCCTCCAACGTCCCCCGAACAACAAGATGCAGGGTCCTTCAGAGGTTTGCAGCTGTGCATACGCCATCCTGTCGACCTCCTCTATCCACTTCACACAAGCAGAAACGGCTCCAGTGGGCCAAACATTACATGAAGACTGATTTCAAAACTGTTTTGTTCACGGATGAGTGCCGTGCAGCGCTCGATGGTCCAGATGGATGGAGTGGAGGATGGCTGGTTGATGGACACCCCACGCAAACACGGCTACAGCGCCAACAAGGAGGAGGTGGAGTAATGTTTTGGGCTGGAATCATGGGGAGAGAGATTGTCGGCCCCTTTAGGATCCCTGAAGGCGCTAGAGATGAACTACATAATGTATGTGGATTTTCTCAAACAGCACTTCCTGCCATGGTTCAAGAAGAAGAACCGTGTATTTCACAGCAAGATCATTTTTCTGCATGATAATGCACCATCTCATGCTGCACATAAAACATCTGCATCTCTGGCTGATATGGGCATAAAAGGGGACAAACTTATGGTGTGACCCCCATGCTCCCCTGACCTCTACCCCATTCAGAAACTTTGGAGCATCCTGAAAAGGAGTGTCTATGATGGCGGGAGGCAGTTCACATCTAAGCAACAGCTCTGGGAGGGTATTCTGTCCTCATGCAAAACAATTGAAGCAGAAACCATCCAAAACCTGACAAATTCAATGGACGAGAGAGTTCAGAAGCTCCTTTCGAACAAGGGGTCCTATGTGAAAATGTAACATCACCTAGAATAAAGTTTTGAGTTGAAAACTGTTTGATTTCAGTTTATAACAACCTGCTAATGCTTATAATTTCAAAAATGACCATTTTTTTGGTCTTTATTAAAATGAAAAGGTTGATCGAAAAGTTTGGGGGATCTAAGAGTGTGGCAACCCAGTAGTCATGATTACTTCGAATTCTGACAATATGAGGGTCATGCTGCAGGTAGTGCAGCAAGAAGGCACTTATGTGCCTTGCGCATCTCGGAGCCCCAAAATTATTTTCCGGGCTAGATGCAGCTAAAAATTATTATTAATTTTAAATCTGGTGAAGCTTTAGTATAGATGGCCTAATAGGATCAGCGCTGCACACTGCTACAAAGCCCAAATTATTTTCCAGTCAAGATACAAATAAACATGATTAGTAATTTTAAATCTGGTGGAGCTTATTATAGATGGCCTAATAGAATCAGTGCTGCACACTGCTACAAAGCCCAAATTATTTTCCAGCCAAGATACAGATAAACATGATTAGTAATTTGAAAGCTTATAACGGTTGGTAGGGTGATTTTAACCAATCATCAAGCTTTTACTTTCCCCAGGATGACACAGGGGTAGAAAAGTCGTTTCGGATCCATGATTTGTTCATCTTTATGAACGTGAGTCTGTCTACATTATCAGTGGAGAGCCGCGTGCGCTTATCTGTCAGCACACCACCAACAGCGCTGAACACACGTTCAGACAGAACGCTGGCTGCGGGGCATGACAAGATCTCCAAGGCGTAAGTGGCTAGCTCCGGCCATTTATCCAGATTGGAAGCCCAAAAAGAGCAAGGGTCCAGTGACACAGTCGTGGCTTCAATGTTTACTTGGAGATACTCCTGTACCATCGTCTCTAGGCGTTGACTATGTGTCAGACTTCTTGTCTCCTGTGGCCTTGCAAAGGATGGGCTAAAAAAGTGGTGAAATGATTCCGCAAAATTGATGTTACCAGCAGATACTGTGGTTCTGTTACGGTTTGAGTGCTGAACACTTGACGGTCCCACGGTTGGCAAGTTGGAACTGTGAGATTCACTACGTGCACCACTGGTATTTTGTGGAAAAGCACATGTAAGATTCTGCAACAGTCTCTGCTGATACTCCTGCATGCATGCATCCCTTTCTATGGCAGGAATAATTTCTGCAAATTTACTTTTGTACCGGGGATCTAACAGTGTGGCAACCCAGTAGTCAGGATTATTTCTAATTCTCACAATTCGAGGGTCATGTTGCAGGTAGTGCAGCAAGAAGGCACTCATGTGTGTTGCGCATCCAGGAGCACCAAGTCCCTGTTGTGTTGGTGGCGAGGTAACAATCATGCTTCCTTCCTCTGTCCTCTCCCCCCAACCTCGCACAACACAAATGTGATCAAGGTCTCCCTCATCTGATGAGTCTTCCATCAGTTCGTCCTCCACTTCTTCCTGGGCTCCTGCACCTTCCTCACTAGTTTGGCTGCTACCATGCGCCCTGGTAAAACCATCTCCCCCACCCTCACATGCCTGCCGCCTTGGTGCTGCCGACCGTCTGGACCTTGCAGATGTTAGCCCTTCCGCATACAACTCCTCCTCCTCTACTTCCTCCACCTCCTCTTGTGCCACCACCTGACTCCGAATTCTGTTTAACATGTGCTCCAGCATGTAAATCACCGGAATAGTCATGCTGATAATGGCATCGTCAGCACTAAACATCTTCGTTGCCATTTCAAAACTGTGCAGAAGGGTGCATAGGTCCCTGATCTGAGACCACTCCTCCAGCTTGATTTGCCCCACCTCTGGATCTCGTTGGCCCAGGCTATACGTCAGAACGTATTGCACCAGGGCTTGTCGGTGCTGCCACAGTCGCTGCAACATGTGCAGAGTTGAATTCCACCGGGTAGGCACATCGCATTTTAGCCGGTGAAGTGGCAGGCCCAACGACTTCTGTAGAGATGTAAGTCGCTGAGCTGCGGGATGCGAACGGCGAAAGTGAGCACACAGCGACCGTGCCCTCTGCAGAAGGCCATCTAGTCTGGGATAGTGGGCTAAAAATTGCTGGACAACCAGGTTCAAAACGTGAGCCATACAAGGCACGTGTGTGACATTGCCCCGGCGAAGGGCCGCACCCAGGTTTGCAGCATTGTCGCACACGGCCTTCCCTGGTTTCAGGTCCAGTGGAGACAACCATTCATGAAATTGGTTCTCCAGAGCTGACCACAACTCCTCAGCTGTGTGACTCACATTTCCCAGACATTTCAATGTAAAAACCGCCTGATGACGTTGAGCCCTACTGCCAGCATAGTAAGGAGGTGTGCAGGATCCCTTCTGCGCAGTTAGAAAGCTTGTGGCATGACCAGACAGGCTTTGGGTGCAGGTGGAAGACCGAGAGGAGGTTGAGGAGGCAGAAGCAGTGGAGGAACTTTGACATAAAGAAGATTGACGCACAACTCGTGGGGACGGCAAGACTTGGACAGCAGCCCCTTGTCCTGCTGTCACCATAGTTACCCAGTGCCCAGTCAGCGACATGTAACGCCCCTGTCCATGCCTACTCGTCCAAGTGTCTGTGGTGAAATGCACCCTGTCACACACAGAGTTTCTCAAAGAAGCGGTGATGTTGTGTGCGACATGCTGGTGGAGCGCAGGCACACCTTTCTTTGAGAAGTAGTGCCGACTGGGCATCTGGTACTGGGGCACTGCGATGGACATAAGGTCTCGAAAATCCTCTGTGTCCACCAGGCGGAAAGGCAGCATTTCTGTAGCCAAGAACTTGCAGATGGTGAAATTCAACCTCTTAGCTTTCTCATGGCTAGGAGGAAATGGTCTTTTGCTTGTCCACATCTGAGGGACCGAGGGCTGGATATTGTGCTTAGATGGGGTTGATAAGGGTGTCCCCGGCAAACTGCCGGTCTGTGAGGAAGATGCAGGCGGACATGTTAGGTTGCCTTGATCCAAAGGTGGTGCTATCGATGTCGGACAGCGCTCAACACCAGCTGGTGTTACCACCTCTAAAGAAAATGATGACCAGCCAATCACGCTGGCTGTTGCGGGTAAAGAGATGGCAGGTCTGCGCCCCAAAACAGGTGTGACTGCTGTCCCCCCAGTCACAGAGGATGAAGAGGCCGCGGATGCACAAGATATGGCAGACGGTGGTTGGCCCGGCCGGCTAGGCCGCATTGTAGCATTGCTTCATGTCCATGTGCTGGTTCATGCATGAAGTACTCAAACTATGTATTTTTTGGCCTCTACTTAGCTTTTGCTGACAAATGTTACAGATAACACGAGTTGGGTCATCTTTATCGATCTGAAAAAATGCCCAGGCTATGCAAGGCTTAGCACCCATGCGACCTGAAGAGCCACCACAACTTGTGGTGAGAGGCAGAGTTGTGTTTGAGGATGCAGTTGTTGACGTGCTTCCAGTACTACGTCTCTGTCCAGGAAGGCGCAACCTGACCTCGTCGTCACTAGCATCTTCCTCCACCTCCTCTGCTGACCTCATATCTTGGCTGACTGTGGGTTGACAGTAAGTGGGATCTCCAACCTCATCATCATCACCCTGTGCGTTATCACACCCGTCGTCCTCAGAGCCAACCTGTTCCTGCCCTGACAAAAAACTAAAGTTGTCGCTCCAATCAGGTATTTGAGTCTTATCATCGTCTTCCTCATTGTCTCCACCAACAGGAGTTACAGTTTGGGAATGAGGGTCTACATTATGGTCAGAACCTTCTGCGTCTGGTCCTGGATCCGACTCATAAAGATTCTGGGCATCAGTGCAGATCATTTCCTCGTCTGGATTCACAGAAGCGCTGGAGTCGACCTCTGATTCCCAGGCTATAGTATGAGTAAACAGCTCTGCAGACTCAACCATCTGTTCTACCTCATACTCAGACGGGCAGCTGGAGATTTGGGAGCTGTGAGGAAGCAAGTGCGATTGGGGTGACACCTTTGAGGACTGGAGTATTTGTGATGTTGAAGTTGATGTGGAGGAGAGCCCACTTAAAGGAGCACTTGATATCCGTTGAAGCACCTGCTGTTTTTGTGCCTCATCTGGAATTTGTAGCGATTGGCGTGGCCGTAAGAAAGGGATCTTATCACATTGTCCGCTAAAAGAAGTAGACATTTTAGTTTGGCTGGAAGATGGTCTTTCTTCTGCAGATGTTACTGTTGCTTTAACACCTACCCCACGGACACAACCTTTTTTCCCCTTCCCAACACGCCTATTCCCCTTTCCACCAGCAGCAGGCCTTTTTCCACTCATTTTGGTGGTTAACTAATTAACAACTCTGGAGTTGTTTGCACAAAAAAACAATGGATGGGAACCGAGCAGAGCTGAGTGGCCAAACTGTGGTATTAGGCCAAAACTATTGGCTGGGTTAGATGCAGAAAAAAATTATATTCAATTTGCAACCTGATGGAGGTCAGTATAGATGGACTAATAGAGAAAGTCCCACACACTGCTAGAAGGCCAAATATTTTTTCAGAGGTAGATGCAGAAAAAAATATATTCAGTTTGCGACCTGATGGAGGTCTGTATAGATGGATTAATAGAACAAGTCCCACACACAGCTAGAAGCCCAATATTTTTTCAGAGGTAGATGCAGAAAAAAATATATTCAGTTTGCAACCTGATGGAGGTCAGTATAGATGGACTAATACAACAAGTCCCACACACAGCTAGAAGCCCAATATTTTTTCAGAGGTAGATGCAGAAAAAAATATATTCAGTTTGCAACCTGATGGAGGTCTGTATAGATGGATTAATAGAACAAGTCCCACACACAGCTAGAAGCCCAATATTTTTTCAGAGGTAGATGCAGAAAAAAATATATTCAGTTTGCAACCTGATGGAGGTCAGTATAGATGGACTAATACAACAAGTCCCACACACAGCTAGAAGCCCAATATTTTTTCAGAGGTAGATGCAGAAAAAAATATATTCAGTTTGCAACCTGATGGAGGTCTGTATAGATGGATTAATAGAACAAGTCCCACACACAGCTAGAAGCCCAATATTTTTTCAGAGGTAGAATTTTTGGCAGTCCTTGCAGTCACTGCATGCGCAAAAACAGTATAGGAGACCATCTCGTTAATAATGGTAACAACAAAGCATAGGCGGCTAATGTTTCTCGAACAATAACGAGGGCTGACTGCTGGTCTTTTAAGAATAGTAAGGGCCGCCTGATGGCTCTATAAAAATAGGCTTTGTGAATTTCAGAGTCCCTCCATCATAAATGAAACAGGATGTGTCTGATGATGTGTCACACACCACATTGCCAGATAAGGTTGTAAAATGTTAAAATGACATTTCCCGGTGAATGCATTTGTCTTAAAAAATTACGTAAAAAAACAACCCAGTAGGATCTTTCATTAGTATAAAAAACAGAGTTGCCAATGTAATCTCAATGCAATCACATTGTTGAGCTCCTGCACCTCCTCCTCCATCTCTGAAATGACCCCATCAGTCATAAGCTGAAAGCACTGCAGCACTGCCTTGACCAAGCTGCAACAGGCTGTGCTGAAGATAACAAGCTTAATGCTTAGGTGACAAACCGCACAGCACTGCAGAGTTGTTGAAAGCTGTAACACAGCAGCCTGATCTGTGGCTCTCACCACTGAACATACAGCCAGGCATGGTCGTGTGTGACAATAGGCGGAACCTGGTGAAGGAGAAATGACAGCCGGAGTACATACAGTTTCCCTCTATGCCAGTCCTTTCACTAAGCTAAAGAATATGGCTGTGGTGAAAAATAAATCCCACTGAGAAGCTGTTTCAGATTGAAAAACATTGAGCCCACCAGAGGATTTTATTCTGAGGGCTCACCTTTCTCCCCCGCTAAAGAGCCCCATAGCAGCTGCAAAGTTGGCGCTATCATGAACTCTCCTGATGTAGAAGCCAGCGCACACCAGAGGATTCTCTGGTGGGACCGTTCAACCCCGCCAAGAAGCAGTCCTGGCTAAGAAACGTGTGTGGGAAGGTTCCCAGACACTCTATGGCTGCTTTTTTACTGAGGTGGAAACAGACGCAAACACGGGGAGAACATACAATTTCCTTGCAGATGTTGTCCTTGCTGGGATTTGAACCTAGGATCCCAGCGCTGCAAGGCTTCAGTTCTAACCACTGATCCAATGTGCTGCCGTTCACCCTCTGATATCTAACTTGCACCTACTGCCACTCTATCATCAGCGCCTTTGTGAGAAACTAATGTATTTGGGCAGCCACCCAGTCTACCAAATAAAATTCCTGAGAAGGAAATTGGGGATGGCTACGCTACTGGTACTGGGGCAGTGCTAATACCATGGCGTCATACCATAGTTCACTGGAAATATTCCAGGCTGGTAGGAGGCAAGCAGATCCCACAGAAAAGTACCAGCAGTAATGTGGGACCCGTGCTTGTGGAAAGTGGAGACGATACCGGGAGAAATAGTGGCGGCTGGGGACTGAGTATGGACACCCGGCCGCCGCCGGCATGAGATTATGAAAAGCTTCCACCTCCACATGCCTAAAAGGCCACATTTCAAGTGAAAGCAGCTTTAGAAGACTTCCTGGGAGAAATGACAGCTGGAGTAGATATGGTTTCCCAAGTCCTTTCACCAAGCTAAGGAATATGGCTGTGGTGAAATACAACGCAGCAAAAAAAGTTGTAGACTGGCGCCATACCGTCCCTGGCCACATTCACTTGATCACGTGTTTGTGGGTAGGCGGTCCTTCCCAGTAAGTGCACTGGGGAGGGCAAGGGTAATGCTGTGGGACCCGTGCTTGTGGAAGGCGGAGACGATACCGGGAGAAATAGTGGTGGCTGGGGACCGAGTATGGACACCCGGCCGCTGCCGGCATGAGGTTAGGAAAAGCTTCCACATCCACGAGCCTAAAAGGCCACATTTCAAGTGAAAACAGCTTTAGTGGACTTCCTGGGAGAAATGACAGCTGGAGTAACTATGGTTTCCCAAGTCCTTTCACCAAGCTAAAGAAAATGGCTGTCGTGAAATATAGCTCAGCAAAAAAAGCTGTGGACTGGCTTCGTCTGTCCCTGGCCACATTCACTTGACCACGTGTTTGTGGGTAGGCGGTCCTTCCCAGTAAGTGCACTGGGGAGGGTACGGGTAATGTTGTGGGACCCGTGCTTGTGAAAGGCAGAGAAGGCACCGGGAGAAATAGTGGCGGCTTGGGTCCGAATATGGATACCCGGTCACCGCCGCCATAAGACTGTGGACAGCTTCCGCCTCCACGAGCCTAAAATGCCACATTTCAAGTGCAAGCAGCTGTCAAAAATTTGGCAGTATATTATTGCAGCCTGTGGGTGGCTGGCTGCATATTTGTGCTTGCATTCCAAGCAATGGGGTAGGGACAACTGAACGCTGCACTGGGACAAGGATGTGGACGCTGATTGTTGCAAGTCTGCAATGACAGGTGCATGTCGGGAGGCATCTTCACATGCACCAAGGATCATTTATGATGGGTAGTTTTTTATGCAGTGACCTGGGAGTCAGAGATGCTTCCAGGGGTCTTCCCCATGCTGTTCCCATGTCTTTTCAGCACTGTATGCATGTGTCTGATGATGTGTCACACACGACGTGGCGAGATAAGGTTGTAAAATATTAAAATGACATTTCCAAGTGAATGCATTTGTCTTGGTTGAAAGCAATGCAAAAGTGCAAAAACGCATCAAAAACGCTATGTGTGAACATAGCCCAATGTTTGGAGGAGTATTTTTGGTTTTGGATATTTATTTTGCCTTATACAGAAGTCATTACCCTGGAAAGGATGTTCCTTAACATTTTTTCCCAGGAAAATCCATTTTGGATTCTTTTTTGTATGTTTTATTGTGAGTCCGTAAAAGTGGCGTGTCAACGTTAATGACAGCCGTGACCTGGGAGTCAGAAATGCTTCCTGGGGTCTTCCCCATGCTGTTCCCATGTCATTTGAGCACTGTTTCCATCGATTTGGGCAATTTTTAGGCCCTCTGCAGACCGCCGGGGGGAGCCGCCTGAAAAATGCTCAAGTTTCCCATAGACTTAAATTGGGCTCGTTGCTCGGGTCGAGCACCCGAGTATTCCAATTTTCTCGACCCAAGCAACGAGTAACCGAGCATTTTAGTGCCTGCTCATCACTACTGCTAAGTCATGTCTTAATTCTATCCATGTGGACTTGGCTATAGAAGCCTGATCCAGGTTTTACTTCAGCACCTACTGTATATATTTCTGTTTTAACCTAGTAAAAACTAGGTCTATTTTTAAAGAAGTTAATCACTACGTTGATATTGATGTCTTATCTTTTGGCATCTGATTGGCCGGAAAGACTGATGTTGAATCACCACCAATTTGTTAATGATGACCTATGACAAGGATAAGTCATCAATATCAAAACAGTAGACAGTCCCTTTAGCCCTTTAATCTATGGTATTTTTTGATTCTATGAGGAAATAGGAAAAAGAAAACTAATCACTAGTAGTGTTGAGCGAGCACTAAAATGCTCGGGTGCTCGAAACTCGGGCCGAGCTCACCGTGATACTCAGATGCTCGACCCGAGCAACGAGCCCAATGTTAGTCTATGGGAAACCCGAGCATTTTTGCAGCGGCACCCCCGGCAGTCTGTAGAAAGCCTAAAAAGTGCCCAAAAATATAGTGACAGTGCTCAAATGACATGGAGACAGCATGGGGATCGCCCTAGGAAGCATTTCTGACCCCCAGGTCACTGCTGTCAACATCGTGGTCAGAGGTATTAAGCTACTTTTACGTGCTCACAATATAACGTTCAAAAACTAAACTGAAACTGTTTTCCTGTGAAATATGTTAAGGAACTTCCTTTCCAGGGTAAAGATTTGTGTATAAGGAAAAATAAATAACCAAAAACAAAAATACTCCTCCACACCTTGGGCTATGTTCACAAGTAGCATTTTTTATGCGTTTTTGCACTTTTGTATTGCTTTCAACCGTGACAAATGCATTCACTGGGAAATGTCATTTTAAGATTTTGCAACCTTATATGGCCATGTGCTACACATGCATACAGTGCTGAAAAGACATGGGAACAGCATGGGGAAGACCCCTGGAAGCATCTCTGACACCGAGGTCACTGCCTAAAAGTGTGCCCATCAGAAGTAATCCTTGCTGCAGCAGTAGATGCAGACTTGCAACTATCCCCGTGCAAGTCCTTGTCCAAGGGCAGAGTTCAATTGTACCTCCCCCATTCCTTGCACTGCAAGCGCAAGTATGCAGCCTGCCACCCACCCACCCCCAGGCTGCAATACCATACTGCTTGCTTGCTTCCACTTGAAATTGCGCCTTTTAGGCATGTGGAGGCGGAATCTTGCCACCACGTCATGGCTGAGTCGGCGGCCTGGTATCCATACTCAGTCCCCAGCCGCCCGGCGGCCGGGTGTTCACACTTGTTCCCAGCCGCCAGGGGGCGGCCGGGTGTCCATACTCGGTCCCCAGCTGCCCCGCGGCCGGGTGCCCACACACGCCGCCTGGGGGCAGCCGGGTGTTCATAAACGGTCCCCAGCCGCCCCTATTTGTCCCGGTGCGCCTAATACACAAGCGCGCATACCAAAACATTACCTGTGCCCTTCCCAGTGCATTTAGTGGGAAGGACAGCCTAACCACAAACACGTGAACAAGTGAATGTGGCTAGGGATGGTCCATCTGACTGATGCCTTCACACTGGGTTAATATTGTGGAAGCCGGGACACAGTTTTACACTGGGATGCAACACGTCCTCCAGACATAGAGGATTGCGGGTCCTGGGTCAATCAGGCTTCAACACAAAGTTCAGAAGGTAGACAGCAGCAGTGGTTGGCCTCCTACACAACAAGTCAATTATTCATGATCATGAGGCCATCCATCTCCTTAGCTTTCTGTTCCTTGGAATGCAAGCGCATGTATGTAGTAGCGGCTAGGCCTGAGGTGGTCAGTGTTTTGGCGCATATCCTACCTCCTCTGAGGATTGCTGGATGTTTTCCTGCTACTATCCCAGTTCTATGACTCCTGTTAAAACAAAGCTTCAGGTGATGAATGATGGATGAGGTGGTGGCAAAGGAGAAAGAGCAGGAGGAACAGGGACCATTCACATCAATATCAGGCCAGTCAACCACACATGTCTTGTAGGATATGTTTCTATACCAAAAGGAGCAGTTCAGCTACACAGTTATAGGGCATTCAGTGAGTGCAATGCCTACCAAAAATTTTGAGGCACTCCAATGCCCCTTGGAAGTGACATAGAGGTCAGAGGGCCTTAACTCAACTGTTTTTCCATTTATAGCAACTGGGTCTTCTGTACACTGTTGGCCTAAGCAGTGAAAGGAAGGCTTTCCAAAAATTATGAGGAACTGCAATGCCCCTTGAAACAGACGTGGATTACAGCATACTAAAAATCTTCTACCCATAATTGAGGAGTGGGTCTCCCTTAATGTTCGCCTATGCATTGAAAAGCAAAAGCTGACTAAAATTAGGAGGAATGCAATGCCTGTTGGAAGAGTCGTGGAGGTTAGAGGTAATTAAAAACAACATTTCAATGCCCCTTGGAAGAGCTGTGGAGTTCAGAGTGGTTTAACAAGATGGTTTTAATGCCCCTTGGAAGAGACGTGGAGTTCAGAGTAGTTTAACAAGATGGTTTTAATGCCCCTTGGAAGAGACGTGGAGGTCCCAGTGGAATAAAAAGACAATATCAATACCCCTTGGAAGAGTGGTGGAGGTCCCACTGGAATAAAAATACAATATTAATGCCCCTTGGAAGACTGGTGGAGGTCCCAGTGGAATAAAAAGACAATATCAATGACCCTTGGAAAAGACGTGGAGGTCACAGTAGGTTAACAAGACGATTTTAATGCCCCTTGGAAGAGACGTGGAGTTCAGAGTGGTTTAACAAGACGGTTTTAATGCCCCTTACAAGAGCCATACAGTACAGCATATTAAAAACATTTTTCCCATTATTGGGGAGTGGGTCTCCCATAGTCTTTGCCTATGCCTTCCAAGCAAAAGCTGCCAAAAATTAGGACAGAGGAACTTGCAATGCCCCTTACAAGAGCCATGCAGTACAGCATGTTAAAAACATTATTCCCATTATTGGGGAGTTGGTCTCCCATAGTCTTTGCCTATGCCTTCCAAGCAAAAGCTGCCAAAAATTAGGATGGAGGAACTTGCAATGCCCCCTACAAGAGTCATGCAGTACAGCATATTAAAAACATTATTCCCATTATTGGGGAGTGGGTCTCCCATAGTCTTTGCCTATGCCTTCGAAGCAAAAGCTGCCAAAAATTAAGACGGAGGAACTTGAAATGTTGTTTACAAGAGCCATGCAGTACAGCATATTAAAAACATTATTCCCATTATTGGGGAGCGGGTCTCCCATAGGCTTTGCCTATGCCTTCGAAGCAAAAGCTGCCAAAAATTAGGATGGAGGAACTTGCAATGCCCCTTACAAGAGCCATGCAGTACAGCATATTAAAAACATTATTCCCATTATTGGGGAGTGAGTCTACCATAGTCTTTGCCTATGTCTTCCAAGCAAAAGCTGCCAAAAATTAGGACGGAGGAACTTTCAATGCCCCTTACAAGAGCCATGCAGTACAGCATATTAAAAACATTATTCCCATTATTGGGGAGTGGGTCTCCCATAGTCTTTGTCTATGCCTTCCAAGCAAAAGCTGCCAAAAATCAGGACGGAGGAACTTGCAATGCCCCTTACAAGAGCCCTGCAGTACAGCATATTAAAAACATTATTCCCATTATTGGGGAGTGGGTCTCCCATAGTCTTTGCCTATACCTTCCAAGTAAAAGCTGCCAAAAATTAGAATGGAGGAGCTTGCAATGCCCCTTACAAGAGCCATGCAGTACAGCATATTAAAAACATTATTCCCATTATTTTGGAGTGGGTCTCCCATAGTCTTTGCTTATGCCTTCCAAGCAAAAGCTGCCAAAAATTAGGACGGAGGAACTTGCAATGCCCCTTACAAGAGCCATGCAGTACAGCATATTAAAAACATTATTCCCATTATTGGGGAGTGGGTCTCCCATAGTCTTTGCCTATGCCTTCCAAGCAAAAGCTGCCAAAAATTAGGATGAAGGAATTTGCAATGCCCCTTACAAGAGCCATGCAGTACAGCATATTAAAAACATTATTCCCATTATTGGGGCACGAGTCTCCCATAGTCTTTGTCTATGCCTTCCAAGCAAAAGCTGCCAAAAATTAGGATGGAGGAACTTGCAATGCCCCTTACAAGAGCCATGCAGTACAGCATATTAAAAACATTATTCCCATCTTTGGGGCTTGGGTCTCCCATAGTCTTTGCCTATGTTATAAGTCTCCAAAAATAATGGAAGTAGTGGAGAATATCCTCGTAAAGCAAATAGATGAAGCAGCGACTCAAGGAGAAGTCATTATTATGGGAGACTTCAACTACCCTGAAATACATTGGGGGACAGAAACATGTAGTTCAAGCAAAGGTAATAGGTTTTTGACAACTATGAGAGACAATTACCTTTCACAACTGATTCAAGACCCAACAAGAAGAGGGGCACTGCTAGACCTAATATTAACCAATAGGCCAGACCGCATAACAAATATACGAGTTGGGGGTCACTTCGGTAATAGTGATCACAAAATAATACGTTTTCATGTAACCTTTAATAAGATGTGTAGTAGAGGGGTTACAAGGACACTAAACTTCAGGAAGGCTAATTTCCAACGGTTGAGAGATGATCTTACTGCAATAAACTGGGACGATATCCTGAGACATAAAGCTACACAAAGCAAATGGGAGACATTTATTAACATCCTGAATAGTACCTGTGCACAATATATACCCTTTGGTAATAAACATGCTAGAAATAGGAGGCAACCACTATGGCTGTAATGGGCGCAATAAGAAACAAAAAGAAAGCATTTAGAGAACTAAAGCAAGTAGATAGTGATGAGGCATTAAATAAATATAGAAAATTTAATAAATTATGCAAAAAACAAATCAAGGCAGCAAAGATTGAGGCAGAGAGAATCATTGCAGAGAAAGTAAAAATAACCCCAAAATATTCTTTAACTACATAAATAGTAAAAAACTAAAAAATGATAGTGTTGGCCCCCTTAAAAATAGTCTGGGTGAAATGGTGGATGAAATGGTGGATGAGGATGAGGAAATAGCCAATATGCTAAATGATTTTTTTTCAACCGTATTTACACAAGAAAATCGCATGACAGAAAACATGATTACAAATAGGAGTATATTACCGCACCACCGATGGGGAGAGGTGCTCGAGTAGGGGCCTAACCCGTAATGTAGTAAATAACCTCGGCACTCAAGGTATATTAAATGTGAAAGTTTATTACAATCATGGTCCAATCCCAAAAAAACTGTAGACGTTTCGGCCAGTCAGTGGCCTTCATCAATACAATCTATAAGCATAAATGGACACCATAGATTATAATATGAAATTACAAAAATAAAGGAACAGATCAAAATTGCATAGTGATCATACGCCGGCATTGAGAACATGCACAAAACATAGCATAATAACAGTGAAGATCACCATTCTCCCTCTGCTCCTTTTTTAGGCCAACCTCGTCGAACATACAGAAGAAGACGAGGCGGGGCGGCCGACGCCAGAAACATGGACTACACCCGAATCACGAGATCCAGAGCCAACCGTTGGTGGTAAATATATCATCATATACTTTGAGTGTACCACAACTGTCCGTATTACAGAAAGGTCTGTCATTCTGTCCAACTGGTAAATACAATACATTTAGATTGGATATGGAATTGCAACGCTTTTATCGTACACTACGATTAAAGGCCCACTTCTCTAAGTCCGTACCTACTTCAGACCATACTACATCTGACAACACTGCCCTCATTACAGCCGAGGAATTTGGCTTGCGTAATAAAAGTAACTATAGACCACCACACGGCACCCATGCTCTTGAAACCTTTATTGGTTTCATTGATAGGTCTTTTACACAACTCCGTACCGATTGCGAAAGGGGTAGACTCCATTTCCAACATAATCTTACACCATTAGATCAGCAAGCTCTGAGGGATCTCCAAGATAATAAATCCTTAATTATCAAACCTGCCGATAAGGGCGGTGCTATTGTCATCATGAATAAAATCGACTATGTTAGTGAGGTAGAACGACAATTGGGTGACACCACTACTTACCGTCCCCTACCATGTGACCCACATCACGTTTAACGACACTTATTCGAACAACCGTAGAGAATTATCAGAGGGCGGGAGTAATTGACTCCAAGATGAGTACATTTTTGATTAAAAAATTTCCCATCATCCCCGTTTTTTATATCCTGCCAAAAATACACAAGAATCTTCAACATCCTCCGGGCAGGCCTATAGTAGCCTCAACGGACTCATTACTCTCCCCCCTCTCAATCTTTTTAGAGAAGGTCCTGACACCGTTAACCCAACGCAGTCCGTCTTACCTCCTTGACACAGGGGCTTTTCTACAGAGCCTACGCGACATTGGACAGGTTCCATCCAAAGCAATACTAGTATCTCTGGATGTAAAAGACCTGTATACCTCCATACCACATGAACATGGAATCGTTACGGCCCAACGCTTACTAGAATCTTCCCATATCGACTCCAGTGTTTCCAACCTTTGCATTGACCTCCTACACATAGTTCTCACGCAGATTTTATTTTTATTCCAAGATACATATTACCTCCAAGTCAGGGGGACCGCAATGGGGTCCAATGTGGCTCCCCCATATGCAAATTGCTATATGTCCGCTTTTGAACAAGATGTCGTCTATCCCCATGCACTATTTCAGCAATTTGCAATCGTCTGGAAAAGATATATAGATGACATTTTTTGCATATGGGTGGGCCCACAAGACTCCCTAATGACATTCTTTTTGGATATCAATACAGCCTGGCCCAACCTCAACTTCACATTGACCCATGACCCGGATCATGTGAGCTTCCTGGACACCAAGGTTATGAAAGATCAATATGGCAACCTCACCACAGACCTGTTCTCTAAATCCACTGATCGCAATAGCCTATTACATTTCACTAGCAATCATCCCATGACTATGAAACGCTCCATTCCCCAGTCGCAATTCAAAAGAATTGAAAGAATCGTCACTGACGATCATCTTAAACAAACAAGATTACAGGAGATGAAGGACAAATTTGTACAAAGGGGATATCCCACATCCATTTGGAATCCGAACCTCCAAAAACCTAAGCGTCCTAATCCGCCTATGAGAGACCGCATCCCTTTTGTACATACCTATCACCCATATGCATATTTAATCCATAAAGCTATCAGAAGACACTGGGGCATCTTGAGTACAGGTTATCCAGACATCCCCTCTTTTCAGACACCATTCTTACCGTGCTTCAAACGATCCACAAACCTGAGAGATAGCCTTATACGGGCAGACATAGGAAGCCAGAATTTAGGTCCTAGACAGAGGTTCCTCCAGAACCCCAGAACCGGTACCTTTCCCTGCCTGCAATGTAGACAATGTAACAATGTGTTACGAGGTGATACTGTTCACCACCCACTGTCTGGGAAGAGATATAAGATCAAGGACTATTTCACATGTGACACGGCATTCGCTGTCTACCTGATTAAATGTCCATGCGGTCTTATTTACGTTGGGGAAACTACGCAACCGATTAGAGATCGTATCTCTAAACATAAATCAACTATCCGCTGCAAGAACCTGTTATTACCCATTCCATTCCATTTCCACTCAGCAGGTCATCAAATCTCACAACTCAAATTCCAAATACTAGAGCAGGTTTCAACACCGCGTAGGGGAGGAGATCGTGTATGCCTTCTCAAACAGAGGGAGGCGTTTTGGATACACGAATTACAATCCCTTACCCCCAGGGGCCTCAACAGAGATTACGACCTATTATCCTTTATTTGAAACACAGTGATTGGTTATACTATTTATGTGATACACTATTGATATTCTTCTAATGATTGTGTACTTTGTTTCAGATAAACATATTCTTTGTATATTCATCTGATGTCACCTCCACATGTCTCATCCTGCCACCTGGACACAGGACCACCCAAGCACAATGCACCCTGTCTAAGCGATTTGTTCTCCACATATCTGCTTTGTAAAAATCGCTTCTCAAGCTCCCCTCCTCTTCCTTTTCCCTGGTGGAACGCAAGTCCTTACACGTGGAACGCACTTGACTTCCGGTTTTCGCGTATCCGGTGACGTCACTTCCGGAAACGTCACTTCCGGTTCTCCGTGGAACGCACACACATACAGCAACGTTGCTGGGTGCGTTCCACTCACCTCACTGGCGACGTCAATCACGCCCTCCCCAACCTTAGGGCTTATAAATAGCGGCTATTTCGAACCCATGAGGTCACTCCTCCCACAACTAGCGGTGGACTCCGCGTTGGAATCATAGGACCACTTCCAGGACGCACAGGTACACCCCAATAGGACAGTATGCGGCACCCCCTATTAGTATTGTGAGCTCTGGTTACTCACTTTGACTTACATCCTCCCACAGGACTTACCTGTACTCCCAGTGACACTTGCCTGTTTCTCTGGATTCACTCCAATCCACACCTGGTATGTGTCACTTTTGAAGCTTCCTCACTGTTATTATGCTATGTTTTATGCATGTTCTCAATGCCGGCGTATGATCACTATGCAATTTTGATCTGTTCCTTTATTTTGTAATTTCTTATTATAATCTATGGTGTCCATTTATGCTTATAGATTGTATTGATGAAGGCCACTGACTGGCCGAAACGTCTACTGTTTTTTTGGGATTGGACCATGATTGTAATAAACTTTCACATTTAATATACCTTGAGTGCCGAGGTTATTTACTAGAAAACATGATTAGTGATAACAAAAATTCTCCATTAAATGTCACTTGCTTAACCCAGCAGGAAGTACAGCGGCGTCTAAAAATCACTAAAGTTGACAAATCCCTGGGCCCGGATGGGATACACCCGCGAGTACTGCAGGAATTAAGTAACGTCATAGATAGACCATTATTTTTAATCTTTAAAGATTCCATAATAACAGGGTCTGCACCACACGACTGGCATATAGCAAATGTGGTGCCAATATTCAAAAAGGGGACAAAAACTGAACTTGGAAATTATAGGCCGGTAAGCTTAACCTCTACTGTGGGTAAAATCCTGGAGGGTTTCCTAAGAGATGCTATACTAGAGTATCTGAAGAAGAATAACCTCATGACCCAATATCAACATGGGTTTACGAGGGACCGCTCCTGTCAAACTAATCTGATCAGCTTTTATGAGGAGGCAAGTCCTGGACTGGACCAAGGAAATGCAGTGGATGTTGTAAATATGGACTTTTCAAAAGCCTTTGATACGGTTCCACACAAAGGTTGATACATAAAATGAGAACAATGGGGATAGGGGAAAATATATGTATGTGGGTTAAGAATTGGCTCAGTGATAGGAACAAAGGGTGATTATTAATGGAAAACACTCAGACTGGGTCTCAGTTAACAGTGGGGTACCACAGGGGTCAGTATTGTGCCCCCTTCTTTTTAACATATTTTTTAATGACCTTGTAGGGGGCATACAGAGTAATATTTCAATATTTGCAGATGACATTAAACTCTGCAGGGTAATTAATACAGAGGAGGACAATTTTATATTACAGGAAGATCTATGTAAACTAGAAGCTTGGGCTGATAAATGGCAAATGAGCTTTAATGGGGATAAATGTAAGGTAATGCACTTGGGCAGAGGAAATAAAATGTAGAATTATATGCTTAATTGTAAAACACTGGGCAAAACTGTAACTGAAAAAGACCTGGGTGTATTGGTGGACGACAAGCTCATGTTTAGTGGCCAGTGTCAGGCAGCTGCTGCAAAGGCAAATAAAATAATGGGATGCATTAAAAGAGGCATAGATGCTCATGAGGAGAACATAATTTTACCTCTATACAAGTCATTAGTGCGACCACACTTAGAATACTGTGTACAGTTCTGGTCTCCGGAGTATAAGAAAGACATAGCTGAACTAGAGCGGGTGCAGAGAAGAGCGACCAAGGTTATTAGAGGACTGGGGGGTCTGCAATACCAAGACAGGTTATTACACTTGGGGTTATTTACTGTGGAAAAAAGAAGGCTTAGGGGTGATCTTATTACTATGTACAAGTATATGAGGGGACAGTACAAAGACCTTTCTACTGATCTTTTTACTCTGAGGCCAGAGACGGGGACAAGGGGGCATCTTCTACGTCTGGAGGAAAGAAGGTTTAATCATAATCACAGATGCGGATTCTTTACTGTAAGAGCAGTGAGACTATGGAACTCTCTGCCACATGATGTTGTAATGAGTGATTCACTGTTAAAATTTAAGAAGGGCATGGATGCCTTTCTTGAAAAGTATAATATTACAGGTTATAAATACTAGATTCCTTGATAGGGCGTTGATTCAGGGAACTAGTCTGGTTGTCGTATGGAGTCGGGAAGGATTTTTTTCCCCAATGTGGAGCTTAGTGTTTGCCACATGTTTTTTTTTGCCTTTCTCTGGATCAACATGTTAGGCTATGGGTTGAACTAGATGGACTTAGTCTTCCTTCAACCTTAAAGACTATGTTACTATGTTACTATGCCTTCGAAGCAAAAGCTGTCAAAAATTAGTACCGATGAACTTGCAATGCCCCTTACAAGAGCCATGCAGTACAGCATATTAAAAACATTATTCCCATTATTGGGGAGTGGGTCTCCCATAGTCTTTGCCTATGCCTTCCAAGCAAAAGCTGCCAAAAATTAGGATGGAAGAACTTGCAATGCTGGCAACACAGACCATGGTCACCCTGGTGGTATAGTGGTGGTGAAGGCTGAGGATAAGGAGAAGAGCAAAAAAACAGCCGAAATGAGGAAGCGTGTACCCATGTGTCGGTGTGAAGTGGTGCATGGGAATACACCTCCAGAAATAACACAGTGGATTTGACTTTATGTTACTCTGCTTTCATTTGGTGGTGATGAGAAGTCTGGCCCAATCCAGCCCTTGTTCATTTTGATAAGGGTCAGCTTGTCAGCATTGTCAGTTGACAGGCGAGTGCGCTTATCAGTTATAATTCCCCCAGCGGCACTAAAAACACGTTCCGATAACACGCTAGCGGCAGGGCAGGCCAGGACCTCCAAGGCGTAGAGAGCGAGTTCATTCCAAGTGTCCAGCTTGGATACCCAATAATTAAAAGGCACAGAGGAATCACGGAGGATGGTGGTATGGTCGGCAAGGTACTCCCTCACCATCTTTTGAAACTTTCCACTCCTTGTGAGAGTACCCCGCGTCTCACGGCCTGTAAGCTGGGCGGGTTTCAGAAAACTGTCCCAGAACGTTGACAGTGTTCCCCAGCCTCTGCTTGATTGGAGTTGCGTCTCTCTCGCCTGTACACCTTGGTTGGGCAACGAACTGTGACCTCTGCCGCTAGCGTGTTCAGATGGGAATTATTTAACATTTCTGCAGTAAGGGCCTTCTGGTACAGCCCCATTTTGGTAGACCTCTCTGCCTCAGGAATAAGAGAGTGAAAGTTCTCCTTGTAGTGGTGGTCTAAAAGTGTCACCAACCAGTAATGACTGTCACCCAACATTTTGACAACGCAAGGGTCACGGTTAAGGCAGTGTAACATAAAGTCAGCCATGCGTGCCAGACTGGTAACGGGCAAGACTTCCGTGTCCTCACCAAGATGACGACTGACCATGCTCTCCTCCTCCTCCTCAGCCTCCTCCTGTAGGTTCAACGGTCCCAACCACAGATCTGCCTGCTCTTTCACAGCTGTCCACAACTCACAAGCAGTGTGAGGTTTATCACTTAAGCTTAAAAGTTTAAGCACAGCCTGTTGCCACTTGGCTGAGGCAGTACTGCAGTGCTTCCAGCTTGTAACTGATGTGGTGATATCTGAGATGGAGGCTGAACATGAGGAGGAGGAGGATGCGCAGGAGCTGTGCACTGTGGGGGCAACTCTGACTGACATTGGGCCCGCAATCCTCGGTGTGGGGAGGTTGTTCTGTCCCAAGGTCCGACTGGGTCCCGGCTTCCACTATGTTTACCCAGTGTGCCGTCAGGGAGATGTACCGTCCCTGGCCACAAGTACTTGTCCACGTGTCCGTTGTCAGGTGGACTCTCCCAGTAACTGCGTGGTTGAGGGCACGGCAGAAGTTTTGGGACATGTGCTTGTGTAGTGCGGGGATGGCACACCGGACAAAATAGTGTCGGCTGGGGACCGAGTAACGAGGGACGGCCACCACCATAAGGTTGCGGAAGGATTCTGTCTCCACCAGCCTAGAAGGCAGCATTTCCAAAGCAAGCAGTCGTGAAATGTGCGAATTTAGGACTGTGACCTGTGGGGCGTTGGTTGCGAATTTGCGCTTTCGTTCTAAGCTCTGGGATATGGACAATTGTACACTGCGGTGGGACGTGGACGTGGACGTTGATGCTGTTTCTTGAGAAACTGCCATAACAAGTGAAGACTGAGAGGAGGGGGTATCTTTGCATGCAGTATGGACAAAGGATTGTCTTTCACGCACAACAGGGGGTTCTATTACACGCACAACAGCGGAAGAAGCAGTGGTGACACCCGCTGACACTGGTCGTGGACCGTGGGGTTCACCCCACAAAGTCGGGTGCTTTGCTGACATGTGCCTGATCATGCTGGTGTTGGTCAGGCTGGTAGTTTTGTCACCCCTGCTGATGCTGGCCTGGCAGGTGGTACAAATTGCCTTTTTGGGGTTATCAGCAGAGTCTTTAAAAAAATTCCAGACTCTGGAAGACCTACCGGTTGTACTGGCACCGTCCCTCCTGTTGGTGTTACAGTGAATGGTTTCCCGCCTTCTGTCTGCGGCCACCACACTGCTTCTTCCTGCTTTTTGGGGTACTCTGCCTCCCTCCCCCTGTGTGTTGCTGGCCTCGCTCTGCGTGTCCTCCTGCCACGTTGGGTCAGTTACTAGAACATCCACCACCTCCTAATCTTCAACTTCTGCACCACAGTCCTCCTCCTCACTTCTCTGGCCTACACCAGAATCTTTTAAACAGATATATTTGTGTCTGAACAGTCAGCGAGACACTCAAACTGTTTTTTTTATGTAAAAAATGCAAAAAGGTGGATTACACCCAGATTTGAACCGTGGAAGAGGAAAACCCCAGTTCTATTTCTCTGGCCTACACCAACATCTTTTAAACAGATATATTTGTATCTCATCAGTCAGCGAGACACTGAAACGTTTTTTTTTTCATGTAAAAAGGCAAAAAGGTGGAGTACACCCAGATTTGAACCGTAGAAGAGGTAAACCACAATTCTACTTCTCTGGCCTACACCAGAATCTTTTAAACAGATATATTTGTGTTTGAACACTCACCGAGACACTCAAATGTTTTTTTTAAAGGAAAAAAGGCAAAAAGGTGGATTACACCCAGATTTGAACCGTGGAAGAGGAAAAGCACAACTCTAGTACTCTGGCCTACACCAGAATCTTTTAAACAGATATATTTGTGTCTGAACAGTCAACGAGACACTCAAACTGTTTTTTTTTATGGAAAAAAGGCAAAAAGGTGGATTACACCCAGATTTGAACCGTGGAAGAGGAAAACCACAATTCTAGTTCTCTGGCCTACACCAGAATCTTTTAAACAGATATATTTGTGTCTGAACAGTGATCAAGACACTCAAACTGTTTTTTTTAATGGTAAAAAGGCAAAAAGATGGATTACACCCAAATTTGAACTGTGGAAGAGGAAAACCACAATTGTAGTTCTCTGGCCTACACCAGAATCTTTTAAACAGATATATTTGTGTCTGAACAGTCAGCGAGACACTCAAACTGTTTTTTTTTTATGCAAATGGGTGGATTACACCTTGATTTTAACCGTGGAAGAGGAAAACCACAGATCAATTTCGTTGGCCTACACCAGAATCTTTTAAACAGATATATTTGTGTCTGAACAGTCAGCGAGACACTCAAACTGTTTTCTTTTTTTTGGAAAAAAAGCAAAAAGGTAGATTACACCCAGATTTGAACCGTGGAAGAGGAAAACCCCAGTTCTATTTCTCTGGCCTACACCAGAATCTTTTAAACAGATATATTTGTGTCTGAATTGTCAGTGAGACACTCAAACTGTATTTTTTATGCAAAAAGGTGGATTACACCCAGATTTGAACCATCGAAGAGGAAAACCACAGTTCTACTTCTCTGGCCTACACAAGAATCTTTTAAACAGATATATTTGTGTCTGAACAGTCAGCGAGACACTCAAACTGTTTACTTTTATGTTAAATAGGCAAAAGGGTTGATTACACCCAGATATGAACCGTGAAAGAGGAAAACCACAGTTCTATTACTCTGGCCTACACCAGAATCTTTTAAACAGATATATTTGTGTCTGAACAGTCAGCGAGACACTGAAACTGTTTTCTTTTTTTTTGTAAAAAAGGCAAAAAGGTGGATTACACCCAGATTTGAACCGTGGAAGAGGAAAACCCCAGTTCTATTTCTCTGGCCTACACCAGAATCTTTTAAACAGATATATTTGTGTCTGAATTGTCAGTGAGACACTCAAACTGTATTTTTTATGCAAAAAGGTGGATTACACCCAGATTTGAACCATCGAAGAGGAAAACCACAGTTCTAGTTCTCTGGCCTACACAAGAATCTTTTAAACAGATATATTTGTGTCTGATCAGTCAGCGAGACACTCAAACTGTTTATTTTTATGTTAAATAGGCAAAAAGGTGGATAACACCCAGATTTGAGCCGTGGAAGAGGAAAACCACAGTTCTATTTCTCTGGCCTACACCAACATCTTTTAAACAGATATATTTGTATCTCATCAGTCAGCGAGACACTGAATGGTTAATTTTTCATGTAAAAAGGCAAAAAGGTGGACTACACCCAGATTTGAACCGTAGAAGAGGTGAACCACAATTCTAGTTCTCTGGCCTACACCAGAATCTTTTAAACAGATATATTTGTGTCTGAACAGTCAGCGAGACACTGAAACTGTTTTTTTTATGTTAAAAAGGCAAAAAGGTGGATTAAACCCAGATTTGAACCATGGCAGTGGAAAACCACAGTTCTATTTCTCTGGCCTACACCAGAATCTTTTAAACAGATATATTTGTGCCTGAACAGTCAGCGAGACACTGAAACTGTTTTCTTTTTTTTGTAAAAAAAGCAAAAAGGTGGATTACACCCAGATTTGAACCGTGGAAGAGGAAAACCCCAGTTCTATTTCTCTGGCCTACACCATAATCTTTTAAACAGATATATTTGTGTCTGAATTGTCAGTGAGACACTCAAACTCTATTTTTTATGCAAAAAGGTGGATTACACCCAGATTTGAACCATCGAAGAGGAAAACCACAGTTCTATTTCTCTGGCCTACACCAACATCTTTTAAACAGATATATTTGTTTCTGATCAGTCAGCGAGACACTAAATGTTTTTTTTTTCATGTAAAAAGGCAAAAAGGTGGACTACACCCAGATTTGAACCGTAGAAGAGGTAAACCACAATTCTAGTTCTCTGGCCTACACCAGAATCTTTTAAACAGATATATTTGTGTCTGAACAGTCAGCGAGACACTGAAACTGTTTTTTTTATGTTAAAAAGGCAAAAAGGTGGATTAAACCCAGATTTGAACCATGGCAGTGGAAAACTGCAGTTCTATTTCTCTGGCCTACACCAGATTGTTTTAAACAGACATATTTGTGTCTGAACAGTCAGCGAGACACTCAAACAGTTTTTTTATGTAAAATAGGCAAAAAGGTGGATAACACCCAGATTTGAACCGTGGAAGAGGAAAAGCACAATTCTATTTCTCTGGCCTACACCAGAATCTTTTAAACAGATATATTTGTGTCTGAACAGTCAGCAAGACACAGAAATGTTTTTTTTTTAAGTAAAAAAGGCAAAAAGATGGAATACACCCAGATTTGAACCAGGGAAGAGGAAAACCAGAGTTTTAGTTCTCTGGCGTACACCAGAATCTTTTAAGCAGATATATTTGTGTCTGAACAGTCAGCGAGACACTCAAACTGTTTTTCTTTATGTAAAAAAGGCAAAAAGGTTAATAACACCCAGATTTGAACCGTGGAAGAGGAAAAGCACAGTTCTATTTTTCTGGCCTACACCAGAATCTTTTAAAGAGATATATTTGTGTCTGAACAGTCAGCGAGACATTGAAACTGTTTTTTTTATGTAAAATAGGCAAAAAGTTGTATTACACCCAGATTTGAACCATGGAAGAGGAAAACCACAGTTCCATTTCTCTGGCCTACACGAGAATCTTTTAAACAGATATATTTGTGTCTGAACAGTCAGCGAGACACTCAAACTGTTTTCTTTTTTTTGGAAAAAAAGCAAAAAGGTAGATTACACCCAGATTTGAACCGTGGAAGAGGAAAACCCCAGTTCTATTTCTCTGGCCTACACCAAAATCTTTTAAACAGATATATTTGTGTCTGAATTGTCAGTGAGACACTCAAACTGTATTTTTTATGCAAAAAGGTGGATTACACCCAGATTTGAACCATCGAAGAGGAAAACCACAGTTCTAGTTCTCTGGCCTACACAAGAATCTTTTAAAGAGATATATTTGTGTCTGAACAGTCAGCGAGACACTCAAACTGTTTATTTTTATGTTAAATAGGCAAAAAGGTGGATAACACCCAGATTTGAGCCGTGGAAGAGGAAAACCACAGTTCTATTTCTCTGGCCTACACCAACATCTTTTAAACAGATATATTTCTATCTGATCAGTCAGCGAGACACTGAATGTTTTTTTTTCATGTAAAAAGGCAAAAAGGTGGACTACACCCAGATTTGAACCGTAGAAGAGGTAAACCACAATTCTAGTTCTCTGGCCTACACGAGAATCTTTTAAACAGATATATTTGTGTCTGAACAGTCAGCGAGACACTGAAACTGTTTTTTTTATGTTAAAAAGGCAAAAAGGTGGATTAAACCCAGATTTGAACCATGGCAGTGGAAAACTGCAGTTCTATTTCTCTGGCCTACACCAGAATGTTTTAAACAGACATATTTGTGTCTGAACAGTCAGCGAGACACTCAAACAGTTTTTTTATGTAAAATAGGCAAAAAGGTGGATAACACCCAGACTTGAACCGTGGAAGAGGAAAAGCACAATTCTATTTCTCTGGCCTACACCAGAATCTTTTAAACAGATATATTTGTGTCTGAACAGTCAGTAAGACACAGAAATGTTTTTTTTTTAAGTAAAAAAGGCAAAAAGATGGAATACACCCAGATTTGAACCATGGAAGAGGAAAACCAGAGTTCTAGTTCTCTGGCGTACACCAGAATCTTTTAAGCAGATATATTTGTGTCTGAACAGTCAGCGAGACACTCAAACTGTTTTTCTTTATGTAAAAAAGGCAAAAAGGTTAATAACACCCAGATTTGAACCGTGGAAGAGGAAAAGCACAGTTCTATTTTTCTGGCCTACACCAGAATCTTTTAAAGAGATATATTTGTGTCTGAACAGTCAGCGAGACATTGAAACTGTTTTTTTTATGTAAAATAGGCAAAAAGTTGTATTACACCCAGATTTGAACCATGGAAGAGGAAAACCACAGTTCCATTTCTCTGGCCTACACGAGAATCTTTTAAACAGATATATTTGTGTCTGAACAGTCAGCGAGACACTCAAACTGTTTTCTTTTTTTTGGAAAAAAAGCAAAAAGGTAGATTACACCCAGATTTGAACCGTGGAAGAGGAAAACCCCAGTTCTATTTCTCTGGCCTACACCAAAATCTTTTAAACAGATATATTTGTGTCTGAATTGTCAGTGAGACACTCAAACTGTATTTTTTATGCAAAAAGGTGGATTACACCCAGATTTGAACCATCGAAGAGGAAAACCACAGTTCTAGTTCTCTGGCCTACACAAGAATCTTTTAAAGAGATATATTTGTGTCTGAACAGTCAGCGAGACACTCAAACTGTTTATTTTTATGTTAAATAGGCAAAAAGGTGGATAACACCCAGATTTGAGCCGTGGAAGAGGAAAACCACAGTTCTATTTCTCTGGCCTACACCAACATCTTTTAAACAGATATATTTCTATCTGATCAGTCAGCGAGACACTGAATGTTTTTTTTTCATGTAAAAAGGCAAAAAGGTGGACTACACCCAGATTTGAACCGTAGAAGAGGTAAACCACAATTCTAGTTCTCTGGCCTACACGAGAATCTTTTAAACAGATATATTTGTGTCTGAACAGTCAGCGAGACACTGAAACTGTTTTTTTTATGTTAAAAAGGCAAAAAGGTGGATTAAACCCAGATTTGAACCATGGCAGTGGAAAACTGCAGTTCTATTTCTCTGGCCTACACCAGAATGTTTTAAACAGACATATTTGTGTCTGAACAGTCAGCGAGACACTCAAACAGTTTTTTTATGTAAAATAGGCAAAAAGGTGGATAACACCCAGACTTGAACCGTGGAAGAGGAAAAGCACAATTCTATTTCTCTGGCCTACACCAGAATCTTTTAAACAGATATATTTGTGTCTGAACAGTCAGTAAGACACAGAAATGTTTTTTTTTTAAGTAAAAAAGGCAAAAAGATGGAATACACCCAGATTTGAACCATGGAAGAGGAAAACCAGAGTTCTAGTTCTCTGGCGTACACCAGAATCTTTTAAGCAGATATATTTGTGTCTGAACAGTCAGCGAGACACTCAAACTGTTTTTCTTTATGTAAAAAAGGCAAAAAGGTTAATAACACCCAGATTTGAACCGTGGAAGAGGAAAAGCACAGTTCTATTTTTCTGGCCTACACCAGAATCTTTTAAAGAGATATATTTGTGTCTGAACAGTCAGCGAGACATTGAAACTGTTTTTTTTATGTAAAATAGGCAAAAAGTTGAATTACACCCAGATTTGAACCATGGAAGAGGAAAACCACAGTTCTATTTCTCTGGCCTACACGAGAATCTTTTAAACAGATATATTTGTGTCTGAACAGTCAGCGAGACACTCAAACTGTTTTCTTTTTTTTGGAAAAAAAGCAAAAAGGTAGATTACACCCAGATTTGAACCGTGGAAGAGGAAAACCCCAGTTCTATTTCTCTGGCCTACACCAAAATCTTTTAAACAGATATATTTGTGTCTGAATTGTCAGTGAGACACTCAAACTCTATTTTTTATGCAAAAAGGTGGATTACACCCAGATTTGAACCATCGAAGAGGAAAACCACAGTTCTATTTCTCTGGCCTACACCAACATCTTTTAAACAGATATATTTGTATCTGATCAGTCAGCGAGACACTGAATGTTTTTTTTTTCATGTAAAAAGGCAAAAAGGTGGACTACACCCAGATTTGAACCGTAGAAGAGGTAAACCACAATTCTAGTTCTCTGGCCTACACGAGAATCTTTTAAACAGATATATTTGTGTCTGAACAGTCAGCGAGACACTGAAACTGTTTTTTTTATGTTAAAAAGGCAAAAAGGTGGATTAAACCCAGATTTGAACCATGGCAGTGGAAAACCACAGTTCTATTTCTCTGGCCTACACCAACTTCTTTTAAACAGATATATTTGTGTCTGAACAGTCAGCGAGACACTGAAACTGTTTTCTTTTTTTTTGTAAAAAAGGCAAAAAGGTGGATTACACCCAGATTTGAACCGTGGAAGAGGAAAACCCCAGTTCTATTTCTCTGGCCTACACCAGAATCTTTTAAACAGATATATTTGTGTCTGAATTGTCAGTGAGACACTCGAACTGTATTTTTTATGCAAAAAGGTGGATTACACCCAGATTTGAACCATCGAAGAGGAAAACCACAGTTCTAGTTCTCTGGCCTACACAAGAATCTTTTAAACAGATATATTTGTGTCTGAACAGTCAGCGAGACACTCAAACTGTTTATTTTTATGTTAAATAGGCAAAAAGGTGGATAACACCCAGATTTGAGCCGTGGAAGAGGAAAACCACAGCTCTATTTCTCTGGCCTACGCCAACATCTTTTAAACAGATATATTTGTATCTGATCAGTCAGCGAGACACTGAATGGTTTTTTTTTCATGTAAAAAGGCAAAAAGGTGGACTACACCCAGATTTGAACCGTAGAAGAGGTAAACCACAATTCTAGTTCTCTGGCCTACACCAGAATCTTTTAAACAGATATATTTGTGTCTGAACAGTCAGCGAGACACTGAAACTGTTTTTTTTATGTTAAAAAGGCAAAAAGGTGGATTAAACCCAGATTTGAACCATGGCAGTGGAAAACTGCAGTTCTATTTCTCTGGCCTACACCAGAATGTTTTAAACAGACATATTTGTGTCTGAACAGTCAGCGAGACACTCAAACAGTTTTTTTATGTAAAATAGGCAAAAAGGTGGATAACACCCAGACTTGAACCGTGGAAGAGGAAAAGCACAATTCTATTTCTCTGGCCTACACCAGAATCTTTTAAACAGATATATTTGTGTCTGAACAGTCAGTAAGACACAGAAATGTTTTTTTTTTAAGTAAAAAAGGCAAAAAGATGGAATACACCCAGATTTGAACCATGGAAGAGGAAAACCAGAGTTCTAGTTCTCTGGCGTACACCAGAATCTTTTAAGCAGATATATTTGTGTCTGAACAGTCAGCGAGACACTCAAACTGTTTTTCTTTATGTAAAAAAGGCAAAAAGGTTAATAACACCCAGATTTGAACCGTGGAAGAGGAAAAGCACAGTTCTATTTTTCTGGCCTACACCAGAATCTTTTAAAGAGATATATTTGTGTCTGAACAGTCAGCGAGACATTGAAACTGTTTTTTTTATGTAAAATAGGCAAAAAGTTGAATTACACCCAGATTTGAACCATGGAAGAGGAAAACCACAGTTCTATTTCTCTGGCCTACACGAGAATCTTTTAAACAGATATATTTGTGTCTGAACAGTCAGCGAGACACTCAAACTGTTTTCTTTTTTTTGGAAAAAAAGCAAAAAGGTAGATTACACCCAGATTTGAACCGTGGAAGAGGAAAACCCCAGTTCTATTTCTCTGGCCTACACCAAAATCTTTTAAACAGATATATTTGTGTCTGAATTGTCAGTGAGACACTCAAACTCTATTTTTTATGCAAAAAGGTGGATTACACCCAGATTTGAACCATCGAAGAGGAAAACCACAGTTCTATTTCTCTGGCCTACACCAACATCTTTTAAACAGATATATTTGTATCTGATCAGTCAGCGAGACACTGAATGTTTTTTTTTTCATGTAAAAAGGCAAAAAGGTGGACTACACCCAGATTTGAACCGTAGAAGAGGTAAACCACAATTCTAGTTCTCTGGCCTACACGAGAATCTTTTAAACAGATATATTTGTGTCTGAACAGTCAGCGAGACACTGAAACTGTTTTTTTTATGTTAAAAAGGCAAAAAGGTGGATTAAACCCAGATTTGAACCATGGCAGTGGAAAACCACAGTTCTATTTCTCTGGCCTACACCAACTTCTTTTAAACAGATATATTTGTGTCTGAACAGTCAGCGAGACACTGAAACTGTTTTCTTTTTTTTTGTAAAAAAGGCAAAAAGGTGGATTACACCCAGATTTGAACCGTGGAAGAGGAAAACCCCAGTTCTATTTCTCTGGCCTACACCAGAATCTTTTAAACAGATATATTTGTGTCTGAATTGTCAGTGAGACACTCGAACTGTATTTTTTATGCAAAAAGGTGGATTACACCCAGATTTGAACCATCGAAGAGGAAAACCACAGTTCTAGTTCTCTGGCCTACACAAGAATCTTTTAAACAGATATATTTGTGTCTGAACAGTCAGCGAGACACTCAAACTGTTTATTTTTATGTTAAATAGGCAAAAAGGTGGATAACACCCAGATTTGAGCCGTGGAAGAGGAAAACCACAGCTCTATTTCTCTGGCCTACGCCAACATCTTTTAAACAGATATATTTGTATCTGATCAGTCAGCGAGACACTGAATGGTTTTTTTTTCATGTAAAAAGGCAAAAAGGTGGACTACACCCAGATTTGAACCGTAGAAGAGGTAAACCACAATTCTAGTTCTCTGGCCTACACCAGAATCTTTTAAACAGATATATTTGTGTCTGAACAGTCAGCGAGACACTGAAACTGTTTTTTTTATGTTAAAAAGGCAAAAAGGTGGATTAAACCCAGATTTGAACCATGGCAGTGGAAAACCACAGTTCTATTTCTCTGGCCTACACCAGAATCATTTAAACAGATATATTTGTGTCTGAACAGTCAGCGAGACACTCAAACTGTTTTTTTTATGTAAAATAGGCAAAAAGGTGGATAACACCCAGATTTGAACCGTGGAAGAGGAAAAGCACAATTCTATTTCTCTGGCCTACACCAGAATCTTTTAAACAGATATATTTGTGTCGGAACAGTCAGCAAGACACTGAAATGTTTTTTTTTAAGTAAAAAGGCAAAAAGATGGATTACACCCAGATTTGAACCACGGAAGAGGAAAACCAGAGTTCTAGTTCTCTGGCGTACACCAGAATCTTTTAAGCAGATATATTTGTGTCTGAACAGTCAGCGAGACACTCAAACTGTTTTTCTTTATGTAAAAAAGGCAAAAAGGTTAATAACACCCAGATTTGAACCGCGGAAGAGGAAAAGCACAGTTCTATTTTTCTGGCCTACACCAGAATCTTTTAAAGAGATATATTTGTGTCTGAACTGTCAGCGAGACAGTGAAACTGTTTTTTTTATGTAAAATAGGCAAAAAGTTGGATTACACCCAGATTTGAACCATGGAAGAGGAAAACCACAGTTCTATTTCTCTGGCCTACACCAGAATCTTTTAAACAGATATATTTGTGTCTGAACAGTTATCGTGACTCTGAAACGTTTTTTTTTATGTCAAAAAGGCAAAAAGGTGGATTACACACAAATTTGAATCGTGGAAGAGGAAAACCACAATTCTAGCTCTCTGGCCTACTCCAGAATCATTTAAACAGATATATTTGGGTCTGAACAGTCAGCGAGACACTCAAACTGTTTTTTTGATGCAAAAAGGTGGATTTCACCCAGATTTTGAACCGTGGAAGAGGAAAGCCACAGTTTTAGTTCTCTGGCCTACATCAGAATCTTTTAAACAGATATATTTGTGTCTGAACAGTCAGTGAGACACTCAAACTGTTTTTTTTTTATGCGAAAAGGTGGATTACACCCAGATTTGAACAGTGGAAGAGGAAAACCACAGTTCTATTTCTCTGGCCTACACCAGATTCTTTTAAACAGATATATTTGTGTCTGAACAGTCAGCGAGACACTGAAACTGTTTTTTTATGTAAAAAAGGCAAAAAGGTGGATTACACACAGATTTGAACCGTAGAAGAGGAAAACCACAGTTCTATTTCTCTGGCCTACACCAGAATCTTTTAAACAGATATATTTGTGTCTGAACTGTCATCAAGACACTCAAACTGGTTTTTTTTATGCAATAAGGTGGATTACACCCAGATTTGAACCGTGGAAGAGGAAAACCACAGTTCTAGTTTTTTGGCCTACACCAGAATCTTTTAAAAAGATTTATTTGTGTCTGAACAGTCAGCGAGACACTCTAACTGTTTTCCTTTATGTAAAAAAGGCAAAAAGGTTAAAAAAAATCCGATTTGAACCGTGGAAGAGGCAAAGCACAGTTCTATTTTTCTGGCCTATATCAGAATCTTTTAAAGAGATATATTTGTGTCTGAACAGTCAGCGAGACAATGAAACGTTTTTTTTTTTCATGTAAAAGGGCAAAAACATGGATTACACCCACATTTGAACAGTGGAAGAGGAAAACCACAGTTCTAGTTCTCTGGCCTACACCAGAATCTTTTAAAGAGATATATTTGTGTCTGAACAGTCAGCAAGACACTGAAACATTTTTTTTTTATGTAAAAAAGGCAAAAAGATGGATTACACCCAGATCTGAACTGTGGAAGAGGAAAACTGCAGTTCTATTTCTCTGGCTTACACCATAATCTTTTAAACAGATATATTTGTGTCTGAACAGTCAGCGAGACATTGAAACTGTTTTTTTTTATGGAAAAAAGGTAAAAGGTGGATTACACCCAGATTTGAACCGTGGAAGAGGAAAACCACATTTATAGTTCTCTGGCCTACACCAGAATCTTTTAAACAGATATATTTGTGTCTGAACAGTTAGCTAGACACTGAAACTGTTTTTTTTATGTAAAAAAGGCAAAAAGGTGAATATCACCCAGATTTGAACCGTGGAAGAGGAAAACCACAGTTCTAATTTCCTGTCGTATACCAGACTTTTTTAAATAGATATATTTGTGTCTGAACAGTCAGCGAGACACTCAAACTGTTTTTTTTTTTATGGAAAAACGGCAAAAAAGTTGATATTATAGAGATTTGAGCCATGGAACTGCAAAACCACAGCTCTAGTTATCATGCCGAAACCAGACTCTTTTTAACAGATGTATTTGTGTCTGAACACTCACAGACACACTCAATTTCTTTTTTTTGGGGGAAAAAATATGAAAAGGTTAATAGGACGGGTATTTGTATAGTCTGGCTGAGGAAAAAAAAAAAAAAGAGGATTTATATGAAAAAAAAAGGATTTTTCCTGGCCCCTGAGATCTGGGGCTAAGTCTAGCAATTTGAGCAGCGGTAGCACACAGGACTGTATTGCAGTGTTTGTTGGTATAACCACTGCGTCTCCTATACAGCCTGCCTGCCTGCCTGATATCTGGGATGGATATTAGTCCTAAGAAGGACTGTTTGTTTGATTTGGCAGGCTTCAGAGACCCTACACTACCTATTTCACAGTATACATCTCTCCCTAGCTCAGCAGCACTCTCCCTACACTTTCTGATCCGGAACGACTGTGTCCAAGATGGTGGCGCCCGGTTTTAAATACTCGAGGTGACGCTGTGCGGCCAGCCAATCACTATAATGCCCACAACCAACATGGCTGCGGCATTACAGTGACTGGCTGGCAATCCCTGCATGCTCATTGGCTCTGTAAAGAGCGCCAAACATGCAGGGCGGAGACCCGAGCTCCCGCTCGAGTAACCCGGAAATGCTCGGTGCTCGCCGAACATCCCGAGTTGTTAGATGCTCGGGTGCGTACCGAGCAGTGTCGAGCATGCTTGCTCAACACTAATCACTAATGAAGATCCAACTGATATTGTAAGTGTGTTGTCTTTTTATGCCAACTACTTATAAAAAATAGGGAAATAGAAGAGTTAAGGTGCCCATACCTATAAGAGCAAAAGTGTCTAATTTCTTCTGCACCAACTAAGTATCCAATGTAAATGGGGTCTCCAGACTGTTTCCTGAAAGATAATGTATGGGGAAAGTAGGATTGAGCATGGTGAATTTTAACATCTGATCCTTTTCTTCACTTTCCCCATTGAGACTATATGCATGCCTAGGTGAGCTGAGAATGCATGTGCTTAGGGAATTTGGGAGGAATAGGGAAACAGCTATTAAAGATGTATACAAAAATAGAAAAAGTGTTAATTTAGCTCACCACTTCACTTACAGTATGTGTTAGAGATAATTGTCCCAGGAGGCTTCCAGGGTAGACAGTTTGGTGTGGTGCACGGAGTATGAACTGGTCTGGCTTTTAGATAAAAAAGTTCTCAAAGGTCCAGATGGGGATGTTCTCCAGCATCAAAGGAAAGCAGTAAAAATATAGCCTTTAATCATTTAGGATACAAAATATGGGAGAATGTGCACATATTAATAAAGAAAACCCATAATGCTTACACATTGAGGGTAGAAAACCCCTTATCATGATTTTTTTTTACCCAAAATGAGTAAGCATTATGAGTTTTCTTTGTTGATATGTGCACATTCTTCCATTTTTTATCCCATATAATTAAAGGCTACGTTTTAATTTCTTTCCTTTGGTGCTAGAGAACATCGCCTTTTGGACCATTTAAACTGCATGTTCATGGTCACCTTTATTGTCATTGAAGAATCGTAAAGGTCAAGGATGGACTTGTTGACTTGTGGAACATAAAAAACAAGCAAATCATGAATTATAATGACCAGCAGTATGCAACCGCATTTCAACCTGATAGTATTTTAACTAAAGCTGAGTTTATTATATGAATAACAATATAAAGCTTGGAATCATACTCTTTGGAAAAATATTAACCTTTACTCAAATTACATAAAAATCTTTCAAAAAAACAATATAAATCCCATTGAGGATAGAAGAGAAAACATTAAAGAGGGAAATTCTTAATAATTTTTGAAAAATTCATTACTGCAAAATATACAAAAAATAAAGACAAAAACACATATATTCAAACAATTTATTTTCACGCAGAATGTTTTTTTTTTTGGTCTTCAGGCAAGATAAATGCGCTATGAAGATTGACAGAGTAATATCATAAAAATATTAAAATTAGCCTTAAATTACTATTCAGATTATCACATTTGGCTAAGTGGGCCTTGGTTGGAATTGTGAAAGATGCTATTTGGGGAAAAGCTTTGTGGGTCTCACAAGAAGGTCAGAAGCACTGAGTGTGTAATAAGCAGGAAACTATAGAGCAGCCATTATCTTCCCTGTGACAACAGAGCAATTCAATGACCTGGCATGCTGACAAATGGAGAGGAAAATTCTGTACTGAGATGTAAATTCCTCATGCAGGTCCCTCATGAATATCTTGTCTCCGGGATACAATCTAGTGACCTGGAAAACGAGGTTCCTCCCCAATCAAGATGACAGGCAGAGCTGGTTTCCTGTTAGGAAGACTGCTAGGTGTGTAAAAAATTACTATTCCTGAAGAAAAAAATGAGATGTCACACAGAGGAAAATATTACTTTTAAATGGTCTTCGGCAGAGCCTTTGAATGGCAGCTGTTAAAAATTCAATTGTGTGTATGTCACACTGAACGGCAGACAGGGACTTCACGGAGAAGGACATTTTCTTTTCCATCTTTATTATTTTAGTTAAAAAAAGACCAATGGGAAAAAAAATGATTTTATCGCATGCAAAATTCAACCCACATTTACATATTGATAGAATTTCTTATTGACCCTTAAAGACAACAACATGGGCACACATTGAAATATAATAGTCATTATTTCAAATAGATCAAGTTTGAGATAGGATTTGTCAAAAACTAGCTTTCCCGATGAATTAAAGAGTCTAGGGCTGATAATCATGGACCCATGACTTTTCACAGTGATTAGACATATTGTATAGTTCATTTTCTGGTGATTTGAATCTTGTGTAAATAATTGGCTACAGCATCATTAATTCTGAAAGGAGGCACCAGTTTAAACTAAGTTTAGAGGTGAATTTCTATCATCTGTAGTCAGCAGAGATGATTGAATCTTTTGAAATTTGTATTTGCCAGCATCATTGAATTTTTCAAGAAAAATTTGATTTGCAGCAAATAGAGTTTCTGAGAATGGAAAGTATGAAAAAAGCAGCCTCCTATTGTCCTGAAAACATGTGTGTAACACTCTGGGGTCTCCTAGAATTGTATAGAACATTTTTCAAGTTCTTTAGCAAAAACACAGGCTTAGTAATGTTCGAGCGACCTCAACAAACAATACTGTGCAAATGTTTTATGCAGTTATGGTAAAAATGTTGCAAAGTTTCAAATATACTGTAGATGTGTTAATAGTTTATGCACTCATCAACATTGAAATTGCAGCACCAAGAAAGAAAAGTCATGGACTTATGGAAATTGCAAGATCAATAGACATGTTAATGATTTGCAGATTATAAAAAAATGAAAGCAACATTTTCAAAACATCTTGATTTGATTTGCATCGATTATGAGTACCATGCACCAAAGTTCCTGCACTTACACACCTTGGCTGCTATCTTTTGTTTTTATTCATGGTTGTCTGAGAAATGTCCTAGCAAACTGAATGCATTTGGTCAAATCATTAAGATCCACTTCTGGCAGCTCCAATGAAATTGCCAACTAATGATAACCTAGATGTGCTCAATGGGAGACAAGTCTAGAGATGCTGTAGGCCATGGCATTATGTTTAGGCCACAAGCTACTCCCAGTAGCACAAGCAACATGTTGCCTGGTGTAGCTGTGTTGAAAAATAGCTCTTGGGACACTTTGGAGAAATGGCCATACCACTGGTTACATGACCAAATCAATGTAACATGGAAATGTTAGTGTCCCTGGAATGAAAGCTAGGCGTCTGGCCAATGTGTGTAAATTGACACTTATACTTAATAATGAATAAATCGAGATAATTTGACTATTGTGTTCTCAGTTTTTCATCATTTGCATATCTTTTACATGTCTGTCCACCCTGTGATTTTTCAGGTTCGGGTTCACATCCCGAAATGTGTCCACATTGATCTATATTGATGACATCTACTGTTAAACAATAATTTCATGATATTTTAGACCAAGGCCCTTTAGATGGTTCTTTTTTATTGTTTAACATAATATTTGTGTCCTGTGTTAGGGTATGTGCACACGATGCGGTTTTTAAATGTTTCCCCTGCATTTTTTCCACGGCGGAAACGCATTAAAACCACATGCTAATAGGTCTGCATGTATAGCAATAGTAATCCGCATGTGTCAAATTTCAAAACATCTCCCATTAGATGTTGTATGTGCAAAAATATTTTACCCCACAGGTGCATGAGCCTTAAAGGGGTTGTCCAGCCTTGGGGCACAAGTCTGCAGTCACTCTATGTGATTGCAGACTTGTAAATACTCACAGCGTGCACACTGCATGAATTGACTAGCTTAATCCATCTAAGCTCTATGTAGAAGCAGGAAGTCAGTTTTCCCTGCATGACTCATGAGTCACTGCAGAAATCCTTGGCAAGGGGGGAGGAGGGATCATCTGGGTCTGGAATTGAGGAGAGGAATGATAAATGCAGGGACAAGAGACTTCCTTTTTCTACTTAGAGCAGAGAAAAGAGAAGAATTAACTGGTAGAAAGACAAAATGAACAATTGTAAGTACACAGTGCAATACATTAAAAATATAAAAAAATTGGTGGGGGAGGAGTGGTTCTTTAAACAATATCTGGACATAGTGTGTATCAGAGTACACGATGTTCCGATGCTCGTCAGCATTAGGTGGCAGTATATTGGCGCCTGAAAGTAAAGAGATTTATATTTCAGTATGAAGTCATAGTAATTAGGAGGTGCAATATGAAACTCCTGGATCTATTTTTAGCAGTAGCATTAAGATTCGGAACAAAGTAGAGACCTAAAACTGTTGTGTGCATGAGGTCTAAAGCCATTCTTGCCAACAGTCTTAAATTTGCTCAGACATCCCTAGAATTAGTCCACAAATTAAACAAAGCTTAGGAACATCACACCCAAAAACTAGCAATTTCTCGGAAGACCTGGGCTTTTTAGGATAGTTCTACGGGCGGGGCTTAAAATCCTCAATTTTTTTTTAATTTTAGTCCGTAAGACCCATAATTACTCAGGAAAGAAGGGGTTGTAACATTGTTTGTAAAACATTTCATAAAACTGATAAAGTAATACAACAAAGCAAGCATTACAATAGAGCCCAGTCACATAGAGCATGTACAATCCGAGAATTTATTATATTTTTGGCTTATTTAACTTTCCATTTGACAATAAAAGATTTCCTTTAAACAGATTTTAGCATATTTTTGTCCTTCATATTTTTTTTTTAAATTCCCCGGCCGTCACAATAGCAATTCTTTACATTTGTCAGAATAAAAAATAATTCTACTGTTTGCTTCAAAAAAGCTCGAAAACACTGAAACTTTGTTTCTCAATGGTATTGTTTTCAGCTGGTGATGTTGCGGTGCCTTCAATATATGACATATTGTTTTGTCTTGTAATCAGCTTAGTTCAAGGATGCCCGGTAATACGGCAAAACATTCTGATTTAAGTTAACAATAAGTAAAGGAATGATAGAAAAATCAGGGCCAAGGATGTATAGAAGATGAGAATTTACACATCAGGGCCAGAATGTCGAAGATCAGCAGAATACAGCACAATAAATTAATTATAGCGAGTCGACTCAAAAGTCCATTTCCCTTGGATGTTGATAATATTAGGGTCCTCTTAGAGCATTCTGATAATATTCAGATGAAATTATCTGGCTGATTGAATTTCAGGAGAATGCTTATTTTGTTTTCACGACTCTTGTTAATTTGCCTACATGATTTCTAAATGCCTCGCCGCTCCGCTGTTCAATGACACCTTGAAGCTAAAAATATGCTGATAAAATTGTAATCAAAAGCTATAACAATTCATAGTGGTTTGCACAGTCATTATATTAATGTCACTAGTCATACATGTGATTGCATGATTATTCTAAGTACATGTCTCAACCAAAATGCTTCAATCTCTCTAAAGAGGATCTGTCATCTCTCCTGACATGTCTTTATTTTAAATGCTTGTGATTTATATAAATACCTACAGTACAGACCAAAAGTTTGGACACACCTTCTCAATGAAAGATTTTTCTGTATTTTCATGACTATGAAAATTGTATATTCACACTGAAGGCATCAAAACTATGAATTAACACATGTGGAATTATATAGTTAACAAAAAAGTGTGAAACAACTGAAAATATGTCTTATATTCTAGGCTTTTCAAAGTAGCCACCTTTTGCTTTGATGACTGCTTTGTACACTCTTGGCATTCTCTTGATGAGCTTCAAGAGGTAGTCACCGGAAATGGTTTTCACTTCACAGGTGTGGCCTGTCAGGTTTAATAAGTGGGATTTCTTGCCTTATAAATGGGGTTGGGACCATCAGTTGTGTTGTGCAGAAGTCTGGTGGATACACAGCTGATACTGAATAGACTGTTAGAATTTGTATTATGGCAAGAAAAAAGCAGCTAAATAAAGAAAAACGAGTGGCCATCATTACTTTAAGAAATGAAGGTCAGTCAGTGCGAAAAATTGGGAAAACTTTGAAAGTGTCCCCAAGTGCAGTTGCAAAAACCATCAAGCGCTACAAAGAAACTGGCTCATATGAGGACCGCCCCAGGAAAGGAAGACCAAGAGTCACCTCTGCTTCTGAGGATAAGTTTATCCGAGTCACCAGCCTCAGAAATCACAGGTTAACAGCAGCTCAGATTAGAGACCAGGTCAATGCCACACAGAGTTCTAGCAGCAGACACATCTCTTCAACAACTGTTAAGAGGAGACTTTGTGCAGCAGGCCTTCATGGTAAAATAGCTGCTAGGAAACCACTGCTAAGGACAGGCAACAAGCAGAAGAGAGTTGTTTGGGCTAAAGAACACAAGGAATGGACATTAGACCAGTGGAAATCTGTGCTTTGGTATGATGAGTCCAAATTTGAGAACCACCGTGTCTTTGTGCGACGCAGAAAAGGTGAATGGATGGACTCTACATGCCTGGTTGCCACCGTGAAGCATGGAGGAGGAGGTGTGATGGTGTGGGCGTGCTTTGCTGGTGACACTGTTGGGGATTGATTCAAAATTGAAGGCATACTGAACCAGCATGGCTACCACAGCATCTTCCAGCAGCATGCTATTCCATCCGGTTTTTCGTTTAGTTGGACCATCATTTATTTTTCAACAGGACAATGACCCCAAACACACCTCCAGGCTGTGTAAGGGCTGTTTGACCAAGAAGGGTGCTACGCCAGATGACCTGGCCTCCGCAGTCACCAGACCTGAACCCAATCGAGATGGTTTGGGTGAGCTGGACGGCAGAGTGAAGGCAAAAGGGCCAACAAGTGCTAAGCATCTCTGGGAACTCCTTCAAGATTGTTGGAAGACCATTTCCGGTGACTACCTCTTGGAGCTCATCAAGAGAATGCCAAGAGTGTGCAAAGCAGTCATCAAAGCAAAAGGTGGCTACTTTGAAGAACCTAGAATATAAGACATATTTTCAGTTGTTTCACACTTTTTTGTTAAGTATATAATTCCACATGTGTTAATTCATAGTTTTGATGCCTTGAGTGTGAATGTACAATTTTCATAGTCATGAAAATACAGAAAAATCTTTAAATGAGAAGGTGTGTCCAAACTTTTGGTCTGTACTGTATGTACTATGCTTTTCCTCTGTTATCCTTCCTGTAAAATGATGAAAAAATTGACAAATGGTTACTACAATTCTCTTTTTTAAAGGGAATCTGTTAGCAAGTTTTTTCTATGCAATTTTAGAGCAGCATGATGTAGGGGCTGCGTGCATGATTCCAGCAATATGTCACTTACTGGGCTGTTTCAATAAAATCAGCGTTTAATCAGCAGGAAATTATCACTACAAGATTTGTCTCGTACATCCTTGTCAACTGCTCTGTGTAACCCTGCCATCACCACTGATTGGCAGCTCTCTGCCTATGCACAGTATACACAGAAAGCTGTCCATCAGTGGTGTGGATGGGATTTCACAGGGTTCGGCATTCTGGTCACGTCTAGTTCTGCACCAGAGAAAACAAGGATAGTATCAAAATGACAGCATGTAAACCAGCAAGTGAAACATCAATGGAATCAGGGTCTCAGTCTCTACATCATGTTGCTCTCCAGACTACGTAGCAAAAACCTAGTGACTAATGATGAGCAAGTGTGCTCGCTACTGCTTGGTACTTGCCCGAGTATCTCACTGTTCGAGATGCTCAGCTCTCAGCGAGTACTTCCTGGCTGCTCGGGCAGGAGCTCGAGTCCATGTTCCACATGTTTGGTGCTATTTAGACAGCGAATAAACATGCGGGGATTGCCTGCGACTCACTGAAATACTGCAGCCAAGTTGGTTGTGGCATTACAGTGATTGGCTGGCTGCATAGGGTTATCAGGTCTATATAAGACTCAGTGATCCTATGGTCGTAACAGTCTAACCTTCAGACAGGCAGAGTAGGGAGAGGTGCTGTGGAGCTCGGGAGAAAATTGGCGGTTTAGTTAGGTAATAAGTATTCCAGAGCAATATACATCTCAACTAACAGTCCTTCTAAGGAATAATCCATATGCATATCATTAATCCTGGTGATAGCAGGAGTTAAGCAGGCAGAGTTTGTGGAGAGTGTATAGAGCAGAATAGGGTTTATTGCACGTTCTGTCTGCTGCTGTTACTGATATCCATAGGCCTAGATATCAGGGCTAATATTCTCTTTGCTCTTAATCCTTATTGTTTGCTTGAAAAGCAATATAATACACAATTTTTACTGCTCCATTTGCTTGTTAGCAGAATACAGCCAGATTTGTTTCATTTTGTTAGCATTGCTGTATTGTGGAAGCAGAGAAACTTGTCCATCATCAGACGTGATCCAATATTACTGCGGTAATAATTGTGACATTTTTGGGAGCATGTGTTTTTCAACCTATTCACACTTGGTCACTGACATTTTGGGGAGTGTGCCAAATATTATAGTCCATTTAAAGCCTGCCAGTTGTGTGTTGTTCAACCTATTCACACTTGGTTGCTGACCAATACAATACTACAAGGCCACTGCCTAAAACTGTGGTCATCACACATGATCCGATATTACTGCAGTAATAATCATGACATTTTGGGGAGCGTGCCAAGTATTATACTCCATTTAAAGGGGTATTTCCATCTCCAATATCTTATCCCAATATGTAGTAGGTGTAAAAATAATAATATTAGCAAATACCTACAATTAGAAATGTAGTATTGTTTTTTGATTCGATATGTCTCTTTCCTCGTGTGCAGGCATTGCAGGACCTTAGGTATCCATGCTTACGTCCACTGATAAAGTGACAGTTAGTTAGCTAGCTGCCAGTGGTCGTAACTGTGGATACCTAAGGTCCTGTATTGCCTGCACTTGAGGTAAGTGGCATAGCGAATCAAATATTCTATATTACATTTCTAATTGGAGGTATTTGCTAAAATTATTATTATTACTCCTCCTACATATTGGGATAGGATCTTGAAGATGGGAATACTCCTTTAAAGTCTGCCAGTTGTGTGTTGTTCAACCTATTCACACTTGGTCGCTGACCAATACCATACTACAAGGCCACTGCCAAAAACCGTGGTCATCACACGTGATCCGATACTACTGTGGTAATAATCGTGACATTATGGGGAGCGTGCCAAATATTATAATCCATTTACAATGGGCAAGGCGCATGGCAAAGGACAGGGAAGTGAACATGATGGTGATGGTGCACGCAGAGGCTGAGGCCGTGGGCAAGCTGAAACTGTGTCTGCTGAGGGAGCACAACTAGCACCCACATTATGTCGCCCTACCTTTCTGTTCCACTTTGTAGGGGGGCACGGAGCACTACTATTGAAGCCAGAGCAGTGTGAAAAGGTTGTTGGTTGGAAAGCAGATAATGCTTCCAGTCAGTTTGCCACCACCACCTCTTAGTAGCCATGAGTCTGGACCACATATTACTCACCCTGATCCTGCTTCCTCCCACCATGCCGAGTGCCTGGAGACAAGTGATCTCACACCTGGACACTTCAAAGAGCTGTTCACTTTTCCATTTATAGATTCGGGCCTCTTGCTCAGCCCGCTTCAAGTGGGGTAACTGGAGTTCGCATGTAGCGATGCCCAAATATTTGCGCAGCCACAGTCACACGAAGGCGAACGTAGGAAAGTGCAATTACTGTCGCAAGAGGGGAATGATGATGATGAGACACAATTGCCAGGAAATCAGGAGCAGGCCCAGGGTGTGTAAGGGGAAGACGATGTGGTGGACGATGAAGTCACTGACCCAACCTGGCAAGGTGACATGCATAGCGAGGACAGCAGCACACAGGGGGAGGGAGGTGTAGCACCACAACAGGCAGGAACAAGCAGTGGGGTGGCCATAGACAAGGCGGGAAACTGTTTCCCGTAACACCAACACGAGGGACGTTGCCAGTCCATCTTTTAGCTCTTCCAGAGTCTGGTATTTTTTTAAAGACTGTTCCAAAAAGGCCATTTGCAAAATCTGCCATGCCAGCATCAGCAAGGACAGAAAAACTACCAGCCTGACCACCACCAGCATGCTCAGGCATATGACAGCAAAGTACCCGACTAGTTGGGCTGAACGGCAGGGTCCAGAAACAGTGTCTGCGGGTGACACCACTGCCTGTTCTGCTGTTGTGCTTGCACGTCAATCCCCTGTCCATGGTGCATGCAAAGATACCTCCCACCCTGCACCTGTCATTGCACACTCGCAACTACCACCATCAGCAACCACATCCACATCCTTGTCCCAGCGCAGCGTTCAGTTGTCCCTACTGCAGTCCTTGGAACGCAAGAGTAATAATACAGCCAACCACTGCTTGCACTTGAAATGTTGCCTTTTAGGCTCGAGGAGATGGAATCTTTCTGCAATCAGATGGCGGCGGTCATCCCTCGGTACTCGGTCCGCAGCCGCCACTATTTTTCCTGATGTGCCGTCCTCACATTACACAAGCATGTTCCAGAACATTACCCATGCCCTCAACAATGCAGTTACTGGGAAGGTACACCTAACCACAGACACGTGGACAAGTGCTTGTGGTCAGGGACAGTACATCTCACTGATGGCACTCTGAGTTAATATCGTGGAAGCCAGGACCCAGTCGGACCCTGGGATGGAACATGTCCTCCCGACGCCGAGGATTGCGGGCCCTGGGTCAATCAGGTTTGCCCCCACTTTCTACAGCTCCTGCACCTCCTCCTCCATTTCTGAAATGACCACATCAGTTTGGAAGCTGCAAGCACTTCAACACTGCATCGGCCTAGCGACAACAGTCTGTGCTGAAGCTAATATGCTTAGGGGACAAACCGCAAACCTCTTGAAGAGTTGTTGACAGCTGTAACAATCTGTGGCCACCACTGAACATACAGCCAAGCATGGTTGTGTGTGACAATGGTCGGAACTTGGTGGCGGCTCTGAGGCTATGAGGCTAGGCAACCTTGCCTTGGCCCATGTGCTCAGCGGTTTCTCAAAACTACCCGACTCTGCCGGATCTGCTTGTAAAAGTACGCCGCATGTATGCCCATTTCAGATAGTCAGCTACAGCTTCTGCCTTCTTCACCGTGCTTCAGCAGCGTTTGAAACTTCTGGTTCACTGACTGGTGTGAGATGTCACCACGCATTGGAACTCAACCATGCATATATTGGGAAGGATTTGTCAGCAGCAGATTGCAGTTGTTGAGTACCAGCTTTAATACGCCCGTCGGTATTCAGGTCAGCCTTCGCACATAAGAGCTGATGAGTGGGCATGGATGTCAGACATCTGTGCCATCCGCCAAAACTTTGAGAACTTCACCAAGATGGTGAGTGGCGATGATGCCATAATTAGCGTCACCATCCCGCTTCTCTGTTTACTGAAACACTCGCTGTTCACAATTAAAGACAAGGCATTGCAAGCGGAGCATGATGAGATGGAGCAAGGAACTATACAGGGTGATGCCACACAGCCCAGACTCATCTCATCTCAATGCGAATTGGTTAATAATGAGAAGGAGGAGGAAGAGGTGGAGAGGTGGTCAATGTAGCAGAGCTGAAGCCGTCCTGGGAACCATGGAAAGGTAAGGATGAGGTTGGTTTATTATTTTAGTTTTATTGCAGGAGATAGTTGGCTTCAGCTGGAACGGGCGATACGGTAAGTAGAGTTTAATTTAGAACATTAAAGAATTATAGACGCCTCTCCATTACTAACCTGGGCTTGATGTCAGCTGGCATTATAAGCTGAAATCAACCCCAACCCTATTACCCCACTGCCACCGCTACAGGGCAGTGGGAAGAGCGAGGCTAAGTGCCAGAATTGGCGCATCCTATGGATGCACCATTTCTGGGGCGGCTGCCGGCTGGTGTTTCTAGCCTGGGAGGGGGCCAATATTCATGACACCCTTCCTGGGCTATTAATATCAGCCCCCAGCTGTCTGCCTAGCCTTTGCTAGCTATTAAAATAGGGGGACCTCACATCATTTTTTTTTTGGGTCCTCCATTTTGATAGCTAGTAAAGGCTAGATATTCAGCTGGGGGCTGATATTAGTAGCTTGGGAAGCTCCGTGGGTATTACCCCCTTCGCAGGCTTCAAACATCTGGCCCAGACATCTGCTTAACCTCCGCTAGAGACTAAAATTACGGGGAACCCCACGCCAATTTTTTTTTAATAAATCCTTTATTTTAACACTAAATGACAAGTACAGTAACCAACACTGTCACTGTACTTAATATATATGTGACTGACATGTTTATATCTATCTAATCTATGTGTGATGCTCTATTCTTTCTGTTCTAAATTGTCGGGTACTGATGTATGCCGCTGATGAATTGCCGGCCGGCTTTTTTAAAGAGACAAAAACACTATTATTTTTTTTTAGTAAATCCTTTAATTTAACACTAAATAACAAGTACAGTAACCAACACTGTCACTGTTCTTATTATATATGTGACCGACATGTTTCTATCTATCTAATCTATGTGTGATGCTCTATTCTTTCTGTTCTAAATTGTCGGGTAACGGTGTATGCCGCTGATGAATTGCCGGCCGGCTTTTTTAATGAGACGGGTGCATGAAAATAGGAGGGCACTAGTGTGTTCCAAGTGCCCTGCTATGTTTTTCATGCACCCTCCTATATACCCAGCCTGCCTGTCTGCCTATATATTCTGCCTGCCTGACATTTAATTGAGCACTGTTCCCATCAATTTGGACAATTTTTGACCTTCTGCAGACCGCCGGGGGGACCGCCAGAAAAATGCTCGAGGTTCCCATAGACTTACATTGGGCTCGTTGCTCGGGTCGAGCACCCGAGTATTCCAGTGTGCTTGACCTGAGCTTCGAGCACCCGAGCATTTTAGTGCTCGCTCATCACTATACAAAACATTTTGATCGTTAGACCTTCATCAGTTCTACACTAAATGGTTCAAATAGATTCAGAGAGATTCAAACATATAGCATATGCGTGTCCTGCTCTTTTTGTTTCAAGCATAAGCTTGTGTCTGAGGAGGAGGTGAGCCTGTGGCAGACCCGCAGGGTGGCGACTCTTGTCGCTACAATGACCAGACACGGTTGCACCATGAAGCTCCGAGTGCCTGTACTTGGTTTGAACAGTCATTCTGTGCTGACAGAGTCCCTTTGAATTCTGTTTTTGGGCTTCCCAGAGCCACACGTTCCTTTACCAATCTCTTGAATAACAATTAGAGATAATTTATACATCCACTTTTCTATCAAAACTTAATACGTTTTTTCCTATGTTTGGACTGATAATAATAGACTACTAGTAATTGTGAGAAATCAACCTTCCTACCCTTTGAGACCACCAAGTTAAAACAAGGGTGCAATTGAACCAATGGGAAGACCAACTGGTTGGTTGCTGAATTTAAAGGGAACCTGTTATGTTTCCAAACACTATTCACATGCAGATATAACTTTAATCTGCAGTTTAATAATGTTCCAATATTGTTTGTCCGCCTCACTGAAAACACTGCTTTGGGGAGAATATGAACTCATTTCCTCCTGGGTGCCTCCGGCTTGTAGTCATAAAAGTGTGCTCAAAGCATCTACAGTCTCTGCTCAGTACAGAGTGAGCAGTGGCTGGAAGCACACCTCGTCGCTTTGATTGACAGCCAAATCTGCAGCATATCTGCAGAGTATTTTTACAGCCGCTGCTCATTCAGTAATAAGCGGTGACTGTAGCTTTGCCGGCCAAACATTTATGACTGAAAGCCAGCAGCACCTGGGAGAAAATAAGTTCATATTCTCCAGGTATCCACATTTTCATTAAAGGGGTTGTCCAGTCTAAACTGAAAGGTGTCCAGTCTAAACTGAAAGGCCTGCAGTTACTCTGTGTGACTGCAGACTTATGAATCCCCCAGCACACGCATTGTGTTCTGCAAGGACTCACCGGTTTCTGAGCATACTCCCGGCCAGAGCCCATCTAGTGGGCGCAGCCTCGCTCCATAAACTTGTATAGAGCGAGTCCCCGCACCGTCTAGTGATGCGGCTGGGTGTATGGAGCAAGACAGCCTCCACTAGATAGGCTCTGGCTGTGGCCGGGAGTATGTATAACGCATATGTGCCCGCCGATCCTGAATCAGAAACCAGCAAATCATTGCAGCGCACAGTGGGGGATTCCTAAGTCTGCAGTCACACAGAGTGACTGCAGACTTATCACTTTAGACTGGACAACCCCTTTAAGACAAAAGGAAAATATTGGAACACTATTAACCTACAGATTATCCCTATATCTGTAGGTTTATAGCAGTTGACACATGACATGTTCCATTTTAGAAAATGACAAAAATAAATAAATAAATGAAACCAACCATGCCTAACATTGTGTCTTAGTAGTTGATAATGCTATATGATGGGACATTGCAGAAAAATCTAGGAACTACTAAACCCTTCTAGAAAAATTTTACAAAGTAGGGTAACCATCCAGCTCTATATTGAAAACTGTATATACAGTATATAATGGATTTGGTGGTGGAGGAAAGGAGCCAGTATGTATTATATGTTTAAGAAGCTTGGGTAGAGATGAACAAATTTATTCAAGTGGAATTTAATTCTCATATTTTTCAAAAATTCTTATTCTCCAGAATACAGATGTTTTCAACTTCCCCCTGCACAAATTTAGTGAAATGTCAGCCAACTGCTGCCAGCTGCCTTTTTTCTGAACCATAGAGGGCCAGGCACACATTAAAAAATAAATAATAATACTCACCTCACCGTTCACCTGTCTCGCTGTCCCCGCAGCCCATTGTCTGATCATCCATGCTTCTTCTTTTCCCCATTTGCCTGTCAAACTATTTCTTTTTGGCCTCTTTACTCCAGGCCAGGACTTCCAGCCATGACTGGTCCTCTGGCCTCCCTGTGCTGTACCCTTCAGAATTTCACAATATTACGATGCATGTCACTGGAAGCCCAGGTGTGACATGGCGCCTACAATGAGGTCTGAGGCTTGGTCATGCTGGAAGTTCTGGCCTGTAGTGAAGAGGCCTGAGAGAATCCATGCAATGGTGCAAGGAGAAAAAAAGAGGTGCAGACTACTGTGGGGATGGCAGGACAGGTGAACGTCTGTGTCTGCTAAAAGTGACGTCACACAGTGGAGAGGAGCATTATTTAAGCATGAATGCCAGACCGGAGACTATATGTATGACTATGCGGAGTGCATTATACTATATGGAGGACTATGGGGAGTGCATTATACTGTATGAAGGGCTATGAGGGTGCATTATACTATGTTGACGACTATGGGAAGTGCATTACACTTTATGGAGGATTATGGGGCCCATTATGCTATGTGGGGGTTATGATAATATTTGGAGGGTCATTCTAATATTTGGGGGGCTATGTGAGAGCCTTTATACTGTATGCAAGCAATTATACAGTGTGAAGATTTGTGTGGGGTCCATCATACTGTGTGGAGGGCTGTGTGGGGGCCATTATACGGTTTGGAGGGATAGTGTGGGCTATTATACAGTGTGGAGAGGTGTGGGGCCATTATACTGCATGTAGGTCCATTAGACTGCATGGAGAGCTGTGTGGAGGTCACAGTTGGGGGATCATACTGTGTTGGAGTCACCATACTTTGCCTGGGGAGTTGAGGTGGGGTACAGTAGGGTCATTATACTGTGCATGTGGAGGCTAATGTGGAGGAATTCACTGTGGTGGTATCATACAGTGTTTGTGTGGCACTTTTGTTGGTATCACACTTTATGGGTGCAATGAAAGTGGAATCTAGGGCTTCAGTAGGAGAAAAAGTACTTTGTAAAGGCTGCAAAGTTGTAAGATCTGCTCTTCTGTGACCCAGTCGGATATTAATTATTTATCTTTTTGTTTGAAGGGGGCGGGGCCACAATTAGAACTTCTGCTATGGAGTCCCATGATTTCTATGTTGCCCATAATTTAACATCCTTGGTTCAAATTTATAGAATATACAGCTGCAATATGCTAATAAAACAAAGTTCTTCCTTTATGTTACTTTTAATAATCTAATTTCACTACAGTGAAAAAAGCATCGAGGGGTGTAATCAAATCGAATGTAATAATTTGAAAACATAATTAATTTCTTTCTGTAGCTCCTGTAAGAATGTTGAAATGAATGAGAAATTCTGAAAAAAAAAGACCGAAAATAATTCTTGGGGAAAATCCAGAAGAAAAGAAATGTGGTATAATTAATTATAATGTTGTCATACTAGTCTGAGACTTACAATTAAATCAGAAATAATAATGAAATAAAATATCTTCATTGTATAAAAAGCTGAAAGTAAATGACATTCAAGTCACCATTTTTAGCCATTTGATTCCAATAATGTACACGCAAGTAAATACCCTTCGAAGTCAAGGCGACATTTTCTATTGAAATACATTGTGCCGTTCTCACGTAGTCATTATTTTTACGTTATTTTAGCTGAAAAATTAGTTTACTTATTTCAATTTAAACAAAAAAAAGCAAACATCACACAAAGAGATATTGCATTAAAAAACGCCGCATTGTTTTTAATGAATACAGACGCGCGAAAGAGCCCTTTCTTTACAAGCGTTTCATATAGCAGGAATAATATTATACACAGCTTGATGAAAGGTCATGAAGGAACAAGTTTATTGTAGCTTTTTCTTAACTAGACATAGATAATATGCTATTGCCGTTTTTTTTTTTTCACTCTGTATTGTAACACCGTACTAGACCGGGGTTTTAGAATTTTCCATTGTATAGGTTAATTTTAGTATCTTGACTGGAATGGTGGAAGAACAGTATGGGGTGAGCGATAAAGTTTATTTTGAATGTTAACAATTTAAATAACAAATGAGTAATATGAGCAATAACTATTTTTTTGTATTAGCTTTTTTTTCCAGTTTTTGCACTATATTTCCAATATTGCTTTTTTATTTTCCGTTTTTATAAGGAGGGATCAATGTGCTAAAAGGGGTTGTCCGGCCTTAAGCTACAAGTCTGCAGTCAGGATTACCCGGCGGTCATGTAAGTATGTGAATTGCATATTTCCGGCAACATTCCGACTAGACGTATCCAGCCTCGCTGAATACACTTCAATTGAGTGAGGCCGTGCATGTCTAGTCGGTATGTGAGCATATATATGCAAATCACATACTTACAGTCATGTGCCTGCCGCCGACACAGGAGAAGCCTCACAGCACACAATGCATACGATGTGAGGATTCACAAGTCTGCAGTCACATAGAGTACAGTCACGTAGAGTAACTGCAGGCTTGTACCCCAAGGCCCGACAACCCTTTTCAGAAAATTTTCAGAAATAGACTATAAACTTTATACAAACTTTGGATATTATTTTTTTTTCCATTTTTACAATCTTTTTGATTTTTAACGTGGTACAAAAACAAAATAATTTATTGAAATGGCTAGTCCACTTTATCTTTATTTTAGCAAATACATTGGGGACATGACACTTAGTAATATATACGGTAAGTATTTCTGTTTATCCTCCTCCTTCCTCACAGACTGCACAGGTCTACTGTTATCATCAACATGGCGTCTGGTGGAGGAACATGTTACCAGATCTGTCTGTCAAAGCTGTTTTTCGATTGGAGGACAGGTTTGGTCACATGCTTCTCCACAGGAAGCCATTTTGAGAACAGTAGACCTGTGCAGTCTGTGAGAAAGGAGAAGGAGAACCTGTAATACTTATATATTAGTAAGTGTCACAAAATCATGTCTCCAACATGTACTAAGATAAAGATAAAATAGACAGACCCTTTAAGTAATGAATGTTATATAGATATATGTTATTAATAAAGGTCATTGGGGTTTGTCGGAGGCTAGAATTTGCACAACAACAAATGAAATATGTACAATTCCCAATGAATTTAGCACCATCATCTTTGCCATCAGTAGTATCTCTTGACTCCCTATTAGTGTTGAGCCACCCCCGTAGTGTTCGAGTTCGGTTCGGTTCGTCGAACACCCGTGTGTTCGCTGAACTGTTCGTCGAACACCTTCGAACACCGTTAAAACCAATGGCAGGCAAACAAAAACACATAGAAACACATAGAAAACACCTTCAAAGGTGTCCAAAAGCTGACAAACTGCTCAGAAGACACAACTAACACATGGAAAAGTGACAAGTACATATAGTCATGCGAAAAGAAAAGAAGTGGAGGAGTAAAAGGAGGGGGAGACACAGATATAGGCATGTCATGCCCTTCTAAAATCCAAAAAGTGAGAAGCCGACACGGCCAGTCCGTTCCTGCCTGTGCCACCTCTGTGTCGCCGGGTTTGTGCCAGAGCCACGGTGGACCCTGACGGCCAGCCCCCCTATCCCAATACTGGTGCCTGTCCGCCGGTGGGTCGAGGCCCCCCACGGTGGGGGAGGGAGTAACATCTGCAGAAGAAAGACCATCTTCCAGCCAAACTAAGATGTCGACTTCTTTTCGTGGACAATGTGATACGATCCCATTCTTACGGACACGCCCATCGCTACAAATTCTAGATGAGGCACAAAAACAGCAGGTGCTTCAACGGATATCAAGTGCTCCTTCAAGTGGGCTCTCCATCACCTCAATTTCAACATCACAAATACTCTAGTCCTCAGAGGTGTCACCCCAATCGCACTTGCTTCCTCACAGCTCCCAAGTCTCCAGCTGCCCGTCTGAGTATGGGGTAACACAGATGGCTGAGTCTGCCCAGCTGTTTACTCATACTATAGCCTGGGAAACGGAGGTCTGCTCCAGAGCTTCTGTTAATCCAGATGAGGAAATGATCTGATCCGATGCCCAGAATCTTTATAAGTTGGATCCAGGACCAGATGAAGAAGGTTCTGAGCATAATGTAGACCCTTGTTCCCAAACTGTAACTCCTGTTGGTGGAGACAATGATGAAGACGATGATGAGACTCAAATACCTGATTGGAGCGACAACTTGACTTTTCGGTCAGGGCAGGAAGAGGTTGGCTCTGAGGGCGACGGGTGTGATAACACACAGGGTGATGATGACGAGGTTGGAGATCCCACTTACTGTCAACCTACAGTCAGACAGTCGATGAGGTCAGCAGAGGAGGTGGAGGAGGATGTGACTAGCCCTGGGGATGGGGATGACTCGGTACCCGGGCATTTGCCTGGCCTTGGGGATGCCGCAGTGGTCGGATCCCTGGCCCGTACCCTGGGGTCTCTCTTTAAAAGGGTGGATAATTGTTAATTTTATAAGAGTTCATGACGCCACCTGTGGTATCTGGTGACAAGCACCAGCGCTGCAGCAGTCCACTGAGGCCGGTGATAAGGCAGCTCGATGGTATAGCTCCCCACACGTGGAGCTAGGTCTCAGGGCAGCGTATGCAGGGGGAATGCAGGACAGGCGAGACCCAGCTGGGTCAGAGCAAGAATGGGAATGGACACGGTAGTCACTTCAGTACCTTTTACTGGTGGAAATTCAGGCACATCCTGGAGCACTGTAGGGTGAAGGGTGCATATCAGGATCCTCCCCAATGAGCGTTTGTAGGGCCTCCTGTTTCTTGCCTCTGCGTAGTAAGTTTCTGACCTGCCTGGAGCTAGGCCTAACTTTGTCTCTGTCCTGCGCTGGCTGACCTTGTGGTAGGGCATTCTCTTGGAGTTCACGCTCCCAGTATGCGGGGCCTAAGCGTCTCCTGGCTCTGTTACATATCAGCACCTTAGCTATCCTGGGACTTGTAGTTCTCCAGGGATTCCGGTTATGCCTTACTGGGTCATAGAGATACCGGTAAGCTCGGATCCTGTGTCTGGTAAATGCTTCGGGGTGAGCTGGTTAAGCTCCTCTGCCCCTCGACTTTGGCCTACTCGGGCCCTCACTAGGCTATACACACTAACGGCAGCTTGCCACGCTTCACTGATCTTACGGCACCGGCACACCTTAAGCTCTATCTGGGCTCCCTGAATCTAGCAAGCAGGAGCCTCGTGCTCCACTGCTGAACTATTAACTGCGTTCTCTAGACTAGACTAAGCTCTACTGCAGACTGACCTCTCTTAGGCTTCTCTACTGCAGGAACTCTTCAGAAGAACTGAACTGCCTAGCTCCACCTTCCCTATTTATATCCCTAACGGGCTCCCTCTGCTGGTCTGAGGTGGAAGGTGGAGATGTGTGAATGTTTATGGGGGCCTCTTGTGGAGGATTCCATCAATGCACTCTTGTAGGATCTGTGATACCAAGCGCAGCGGGGCATCACAGATGCTATTGACGACGAGGTTAGGTTGCGCCTTCCTGAACAGAGACGGAGTACTGGAAGCACGTCAACAACTACATCCTCAACCACAACTCTGCCTCTGACCACAAGTCGTAGTGGCTCTTCAGGTCACATGGGCTCTAAGCCTTGCATAGCCTGGGCATTTATTCAGATCGATAAGGATGACCCAACTCGTGTTATCTGTAATATTTGTCAGCAAAAGCTAAGTAGAGGCCAAAAAATACATAGTTTGAGTACTTCATGCATGTACCGTCACATGGATATGAAGCATAAGTTGCAGTGGGAAGCTCACTGTGCTACACTTCGGCCTAGCCGGCTGGGCCAACCACCGTCTGCCCCATCTTGTGCATCCGCAGCCTCTTCATCCTCTGTGACTGGGGGGACAGCAGTCACACATGTTTTTGGATGCAGACCTGCCACCTCTTTACCCGCAACAGCCAGTGTGATTGGCAGGTCGTCAGTTCATTGGGAAGTGGAAACACCTGCTAGTGTTGAGCGCTCTCCGACATCGAGAGCACCACCTTTGGATCAAGGCAACCTAACATGTCCGCCTGCATCTTCCTCACAGACCGGCAGTTGCCGGGGACACCCTACTCAACACCGTCTAAGCACAACAGCCAGCCCTCGGTCCCTCAGATGTGAAAAAGTAAAAGACCATTTCCTCCTAGCCATGAGAAAGCTAAGAGGTTGAATTTCACCATCTGCAAGCTGTTGGCTACAGAAATGCTGCCTTTCCACCTGGAGGACACAGAGGATTTTCAAGACCTTATGTCCGTCACAGTGCCCCAGTACCAGATGCCCAGTCGGCACTACTTCTCAAAGAAAGGTGTGCCTGCGCTCCACTAGCATGTCGCACATAACATCACCGCTTCTTTGAGAAACTCTGTGTGTGACAGGGTGCACTTCACCACAGACACTTGGACGAGAAGGCATGGACAGGGGCGTTACATGTCGCTGACTGGGCACTGGGTAACTATGGTGACAGCAGGACAAGGGGCTGCTGTCCAAGTCTTACCGTCTCCACGAGTTGTGTGTTAATCCTCTTTATCTCGAACTTCCTCCACTGCTTCTGCCTCCTCAACCTCCTCTCGGTCCTCCACCTGCACCCAAAGCCTGTCTGGTAATGCCACCTGCTTTCTAACTGCGCAGATGGAATCCTGCACACCTCCTTACTATGCTGGCAGCAGGGCTCAACGCATCAGTGTTTACTTTGAAATGTCTGGGAAATGTGAGTCACACAGCTGAGGAGTTTTGGTCATTTCTGGAGACCCAGTTTCATGAAAGGTTGTCTCCACTGGACCTGCAACCAGGGAAGGCCATGTGCGACAATGCTGCAAACCTGGGTGCGGCACTTCGCCGGGGCAATGTCACACACGTGCCTTGTATGGCTCACGTGTTGAACCTGGTTGTCCAGCAATTTTTAGCCCACTATCCCGGACTAGATGGCCTTCTGCAGAGTGCACGGTCGCTGTGTGCTCACTTCCGCCGTTCGCATCCCGCAGTTCAACGACTTACATCTCTACAGAAGTCGTTGGGCCTGCCAGTTCACCGGCTGAAATGCGATGTGCCGACACGGTGGAATTCAACTCTGCACATGTTGCAGCGACTGTGGCAGCACCGACAAGCCCTGGTGCAATACGTTCTGACGTATAGCCTGGGCCAACGAGATCCAGAGGTGGGGCAAATCACGCTGGAGGAGTGGTCTCAGATCAGGGACCTATGCACCCTTCTGCACAGTCTTGAAATGGCGACGAAGATGTTTAGTGCTGACGATGCCATTATCAGCATGACTATTACGGTGATTTACATGCTGGAGCACATGTTAAACAGAATTCGGAGTCAGGTGGTGGGACAAGAGGAGGTGGAGGAAGTAGAGGAGGAGACGTATGCGGAAGGGATAACATCTCCAAGGTCCAGACGGTTGGCAGCACCAAGGCGGCAGGCATGGGAGGGTGGGGGAGAGGGATTAACCAGGGCGCATGGTAGCAGCCAAACTGTTGAGGAAGGTGCAGGAGCCGAGGAAGAAGTGGAGGACGAACTGGCAATGGGCATGGAAGACTCATCAGATGAGGCAGACCTTGATCACATTTCTGTTGTGCGAGGTTGGAGGGAGAGGGCAGAGGAAGGAAGCATGATTCTTACCTCGCTACGAACACAACAAGGACTTGGTCCTTCTGGATGCGCAAGACACATGAGTGCCTTCTTGCTGCACTACCTGCAACATGACCCCCGGATTGTCAGAATTCGAAGTAATCCCGACTACTGGGTTGCCACACTCTTAGATCCCCGGTACAAAAGTATATTTGCCGAAATAATTCCTGCCATAAAAAGGTATTGACGAATGCAGGAGTATCTGTTGCAGAATCTTACATGTGCTTTTCCACAAAACACCAGTGGTGCACGTAGTGAATCTCACAGTTCTAACTTGCCAACGGTGGGACTGTCGAGTCTTCATCACTCAAACAGTAACAGTAACAGTAACACAGTATCTGCTGGTAACAGCAATTTTGTGGAATCGTTTCACCACTTTTTTAGACCATCCTTCGCAAGGCCACAGGAGACAAGAAGTCTGACACATAGTCAATGCCTAGAGAGGATGGTACAGGAGAATCTCCAAGTGAACATTGAAGCCATGACTGTGTCACTGGACCCTTGCTCATTTTGGTATTCCAATCTTGAAAAATCGCCGGAGCTCGCCACTCACGCCTTGGAGATCTTGTCATGCCATGCAGCCAGCATTCTCTCTGAACGTGTGTTCAGCGCTGCTGGTGGTGTGCTGACAGATAAGCGCACACGGCTGTGCACTGAGAATGTAGACAGACTCACGTTCATAAAGATGATCAAATCATGGATTCGCAAGGACATTTCTACCCCTGTGTCATCCTTGGGAGACTAAAAGCTTGGGGATTTGGTAAAATCACCTCACCAACCGTTTTAAGCAACAGTGGGGCAATTGATGCCACTTAACCCTAGAACGCATGACCATAAAAATCTACACTTTCACATACCTGGGGCCCTTTAGGCCCGTGTGCAAATAACATGGAATAACTCAAACTCAAATGACAAACAACTATATACATGAAGAATACCTAGAGTTTCAAAATTCTAACTAAAGCAATCTTGCAGAAAATAGAAAACAATTAACTGGGCGGGCCTGCAAGGCCACAGGTATGCGTTCTAGGGTTAAGTGGTGTCTGTGCCACAATTTTGGGAGTCCCCTTGCTGTGTCTTACGTGACGTTGGCATCGTCAATTCCAGGTGGGTCGGGTCGCACCCCCCCCTTTTAACTGTAAGAAACTACATACACTATGGCTTGGGGTAACACAGATGGTTGAGTCTGAAGAGCTGTTTACTCAGAGGTCTGCTCCAAATCTTCAGTGTCTGCTAGTCAGCATAGAATTTTTAACTGCATCTAGCCTAGGCAATACTTTGGGCGTAGTAGCCCAGCTGCGAAGCAAGCTGCACCGCCTGTGTATCTAATAAGAATTTTTAAATTAATCTAGCCTAGGCAGACTGTGGGGACCCCCAACCAAACCCAGATGCTCAGCCCCCCTACCGCCCCCCTTTCATGGACAACCCAATAATGTAACTCTTACAACTGGATGGGTGAGGATCGGTCACAGCTTTATTAACTCTTTATACTCATTCCATTAGAAAGGCATTTTATTTCTAAAATAATTCAGCTTGTTGCAGCATGCCCTGGGTCCCCACTCCGGCAAGTTGGCCAACAAGTGTAACTCTCCAACATGTCCTTTCTATTTCCAGGCCACGGAGGATCCAGCGTACTCGTATGCAGGACTCTGACCCCCACCCATCACTCTTAACGCTTGTTCCACTCCGTCCTGGAGTCCTGACAGGAATATGTCCAGTCCAATATCTATTAAGTGAACACCGTCGGGCCGTATGAGGCCTGCTTTATCTCCTTCCAGTTGTCGGTGTCCTATCACTACACCGCCTCTGTCTCTTCTAAATTTTGCCATCCGAATATTTATTACCCGCCTTGTCCATTCGATGGCCGTGATGTCTCGCGCACCTTGCCATACCGCTATCGGCACAATCTCTGATCATACTATAGCTAATTTTGTGAAAAATTCTCTGAAGCGCTCAGTGTCTAGTTTCATTATTGCCATTAGTTATGCGCACTTGTGATGACCTAGGTTGTTTCCCCCGGCCTGTATAACTAAGATGACCGGACCTCTTGCCTCTCTCCCTACCTTGATTACCTCCATTAGTACCTGTGGCCATAGCAGGCCTCTAATACCTCTCCAGTTGAAATATGTGTTATGAAACTCTAATTTCCTCCCGCCTGGGCGGACTTTCGCCCTTTTTTGTGCCCAATATATATACGAGTGGCCTATCACTCACACTGTTGGCTTAGCGTCACCTGTAAAAGAAACAAACCACGTTAGGATAACAAGTCCGGTCATATGTATCTCGCCAAACACGTGGATCGCCATCTCCCTATCCTCTGAACTTCCGTTTCTGACAGTCCTGCTCTTGCTGCTTCCGTGGCCGCACCTATGCGGAATGAGTGTGTACCGTAATATTTGGGGTGGTTCCCTGCCGATGTTATGCATTTATTAAATATAGCTTGGAACAGGTATCTTGATAATGGCGTTCCATCAATGTGTGATACGAAGAAATAACTTTGTGATCTGATGGTTAGATATGTTTTTACTATTGTTACCCGACTCAGTGTACCGTTTGTGGGTTGTAGAAGTACCCAAGTACCCCTGCCCGCTGGAACCGTTTTCGATTGGTGTATGCGTACACGTATTGCATTATTGGCTATGACTACTTCCTGGTGTAATAAGCGTCCACTGGTGGTAATTTTGGATTGAGGGACTAATTCGCTTATACATAGCGCCCCGAAGAAGGCGATCACAAATGCAGTAGACATTAGTGTTGCTTCAAATTGTGAGTGTCATGTTAATGGTGTTAGGGATAAGATGTGAGAAATCAGTTTTAGTGACACGGGACGGGACATCTACATTCCTGACTTGGCTGACCCCTTTTCCACCCTTTTATGGATTGTCTGATGATGAATCTTTGTCACATCTCCCCAATTCAGTAGTTGGAAGTGAAATGCTACTCCGGTCAGACACCGCTGCGCTGACGCCCCTGATATGCCCCTCATCATTAGCTGGTGGAGAATTTCTATGGTGACTTGTGATCTGGCTTGTTCACATTGGTCAACCCGTCTGCCTGCTACTAGTCGTGTCCACTCTTCCCATGCCTTACCGTATGCTTGCCACGTTGACGGGGCAACTGACGCTCTGATTAATGGCATCAACTATTCGCCACTAGATCCCATAGGGAGGGTGGGCAACTGTTGCCCGATGGGTGGGCGTTGTGGAAGAGCTCTGTGAAAATCTGCCAATTGAATTGTTATAAAGCGTTAGCAGCAGCTTTATACCCCTCAGCATAGTGGCTAGCGCGGACCCATACATTGTGTTTTAGGCACAGGAATAATAGCCTGCGTAGTAGGCCTAGCACTGGGAGAGACGATGATGCCATCTTATTAATGCAGTGCGCTAGGCTGGTGTTTTGTGTTATGAAGCGTATATTTTTGTTAGCCAGGCACGCGCCCCATATTTCTATTGCTACCACTATTGGGAAAAATTATTTTCAGGGCTAGATGCAGCTAAAAATTATTATTAATTTCAAAGCTGGTGAAGCTTGGTATAGATGGCCTAATACAATGAGTCCCACACACTGCTAGAAGCCCAAATATTTTTTCAGAAGTAGATGCAGATAAAAATTATTTTTAATTTGCAACCTGATGGAGGTCAGTATAGATGGACTAATAGAGAAAGTCCCACACACTGCTAGAAGGCCAAATATTTTTTCAGAGCTAGATGCAGATAAAAATTATATTCAATTTGCAACCTGATGGAGGTCAGTATAGATGGACTACTAGAACAAGTCCCACACACAGCTAGAAGCCCAAATATTTTTTCAGAGGTACTGTAGATGCAGATAAAAATTATTTTTAATTTGCAACCTGATGGAGGTCAGTATAGATGGACTAATACAACAAGTCCCACACACAGCTAGAAGCCCAATATTTTTTCAGAGGTAGATGCAGAAAAAAATATATTCAGTTTGCAACCTGATGGAGGTCTGTATAGATGGATTAATAGAACAAGTCCCACACACAGCTAGAAGCCCAATATTTTTTCAGAGCTAGATGCAGAAAAAAATTATATTCAATTTGCAACCTGATGGAGGTCAGTATAGATGGACTAATAGAATGATGCTATGCCCAAAAGATTTTACTTCACTAGGAGCAGTAAAAAAATTGGTATTCTATACACAGGTGGTATATCTTGCAACACAGATAGGCTACTCCACTGACTAACACACTCTGCAATAGGCCAAAAAGGATTAGCTTTGCTAGATTCAGCCAAATGCTGTGAAAAAAACTTGCACAGCACTGGCACAGACCTGCCTGGCAAAAACTGATAGGAACTGATGTAACCTAGACCTGAAAAGGACTCCAATTACAATTAGTCTTTACTCCCACAACCTATCTATTTAAGAGCACAGACCTGCCTGATAAAAGTCGTAGGAAATGCTGTAACCTAGTCCTTAAAAGGACTGCAATCACAACTATTCCCTACTCCCAAGCTATCTGTAGATTTGTGCGAAAATTGGCTTGAAATTAACAAGGTATAGCGCACACAGCAACAGCGGTGCCGTCTAACACGCAGCTGCAGCAGTGAGAAAATGGTGGCGACGGGGAAAATGGCTTGGTCTTATAGGGCAAGGACATGTGACATACACTGCCAATGACACATGCCCTTGCTTGGGTGAAAAAAAGCACTTCGCTCCGTGTGTGCGCTGCTGATAGGCTGACAGATTGCACCTCCCCACTGTAAATGCGGGAAAGAGAAAAAAAAAATGGAGATCTTCATTGTTCCTGCAGAGATCCATCCCCTGCCCCTCCCCCCACCCCGCTGTACACTCAAACTGCGCATTAACATTAATTTTCATCATTACTGAGAAAAAATCCAGTTATGATTTTGGTGCACGAACAGTTATCGAACATAACCTCGAACAGCCGAATTTTTCTCAAATTGTTCGTGTTCGCCGAACGGCTCGAACACCGCCCAAAACAGCTCGAATTTGAGATTGGCGAACAGTTCGAGTAGAACAACGCTCATCTCTACTCCCTATAGAGTCAGTCAGAGCCCCTTGGACTTTCTATCTCACTCATTCTATATTAGTTGAAGCTTGTTTCATTAGAGTAGCCTTGAAGACATAAAGGTATCTTTTGGTCTCGGAAAAACCTCTGTCCAATGGCTGAAGTTAGTCTAGAAAAAAAAAACGTGCTTTTCTTACCCTCTCTGGGTCCGGTGCTGAGTCTCTGTTGCTGTTATTAATGTCTACAATAGTCTGCAGCACTATAATAATAGCCAATAAGTGAGCACAGCAGCTCTGCCCAAGAAATGACACATCGACAACACTGCAGCCAATCAGTGAGTGCAGCAGCTCTGCCCAAGCAAATGGCAAATCCACAGCCAATATGTGAGCGGAGCAGCTTGGCCCGAGTAAAAGGCACAAGCTGCTCAAATTGTCTGCAGTTCTGTTGACTCGTCCCTGGGCCGTGGGGCACTCGGAGCCGGGCAATAGGGAGACGCTGGGGGTGTAGTGGTGGCGACCCGGTTCCGTGGCTCAGGGTGGTCAGACCAGTGGTAGTCTGCTATGTGCTGTAGGTAATGTCCGACTACGCCACCCGTGGATTGCGGCTATTATGAACCGCCGCTGCAAGGCAGACCGCTGAGGCTGATGGTGTTTGCAGCTGAGGTAGTGTAACTCCCCACGGGAAGAGTGCAGCCCCAGGGCAGTGTAGTGGATGGTGGGGGTGATGGTGCAGGGAGTCCCAGTACCGTTAGTGCTGGCGAAGCAAAAAGCACAAAGGCAACGTGTTGCAGTCCAGGGTCTTTTACTCACAGTTCGTATATTCCCAGTCACTTCTGTCAGCAATGACCGCCCGAGCCGTGCTGCGTCCACCAGGTGAGGGGCTCGGTCAACCCCCAGGCAGTTCAGGAAAATGCCCCACCAGTGACCAACCTTTGTCCAGCTACCGTGGATCTGCGCGGGTAAACGTTGGCCCCGTTCCCCGCTGTCCTATATGGTGCCTTCCCAGCAGGTTTGGTGAGGTGTCGCACCAATAAATGATCACGACCTCCGGTCTTTGGCTGAGGGTAGTTTCTCCTCCACCAACTTGGGATCCGGTACCCTTAATCTGCCTGACCCTTCACCCAGTATTCTCATGGGCTCTTAGGGTCCCTTCTGCCTTCTTGTTTCTGAGCCCTTCTACACTTTGGGTACTTCTCTTTTCTTTGCTGTTCCTGTCTGTTCCTTTCTGTTTCTGTTCCTTTCTGTTTCTGTTCCTTTCTTCTGGCTCCGGCCTTCACTCTAGGCCTGCCTCATGGAGCTGGGCCCAGACTGAGCCACAGCTCCCTGTCAGCCCTCTTTGGCTGGACTCCTTCTCTCACTGAACTCAGTTTCTTTCTGCACACAGAACTAAGATGGTGCCCACCTTATATACCCTCCCCTAGTGTGTGAGCTCAGGTGACCAGCAACCAATGAGCTCCTACCTATGCTCAGAAACTGTCCCCTTCTGCTCCTAGATCACTGGGTTTTCCTCCCCCCTCCCCACTCCAGCCAGGGACATATTCTGTCGTGCCTGCATTACTGTCTAATGGGAGCACCCTTGAGCTGTCCCCCGGAAATGGGGTGTGTGCGATGCATGCAGCCTACCGAGTCCCGGTCCACACTCCATCCTTACCTGGGAGTGGAATACCACACCCCTGGTTGAGGTGCAATACCCCAGTAGCAACCGAACCCTCGGGGCTCTACACTGTCAACATGATATCAGTGCTGCAGTCTATAACAGACACCGTGAACAACAGTGGAGTCTCAGCACTGGACCTGGGAAGGATGAATAAAGGGCAGTTTGGTTTACAGAAATGCAACCAGGAAACAGGATTTTTCCAAAACTGGAAACCCATAAGACTTTTCCTTAATACAAACATTTTAGTCTTTTGCCCACATCCGGTGTTGGACTAATTGGGGGGTTTTCTTTACCAGCTTAAAATAAGTGCTTATTTTTTACACTTTATAAAAAGGACCATATGACATATTAGGGAAGGCGGCATTTACATCTCATTGGTCCCTGACAGCATTAATACTAATACAGGCGTAATGGAGGCCCTGAGCATTGATGTACAGTGAAGGAAATAATTATTTGATCCCTTGCTGTTTTTGTAAGTTTGAACATTGACAAAGACATGAACAGTCTATAATTTTAAGGGTAGGTTAATTTTCACATTGAAAGATAGAATATCCCAAAAAAAACAAGAAAATCACATTGTATAAATTAGATAAATTTATTTGCATTTTGCAGTGAGAAATAAGCATTTGATTCCTCTGGCAAACAACACTTAATACTTGGTGTCAAAACCCTTGTTGGCAAGCACAGCAGTCAGACGTTGTTTGTAGTTGATGAGGGTTGCGCACATGTCGGGAGGAGTTTTGGTCCACTCCTCTTTGCAGATAATCTCTAAATCATTAAGATTTTGAGGCTGTCGCTTGGCAACTCGGAGCTTCAACTCCCTCCATAAGTTTTCTCTGGCATTAAGGTCTGGAGACTGGCTAGGCCACTCCATGACCTTAATGTGCTTCTTTTTGAGCCACTCCTTTGTTGCCTTGGCTGTATGTTTTGGGTCATTGTCTTGATGGAAGACCCAGCTACGACCCATTTTTAATGTCCTGGTGGAGGGAAGGAGGTTGTCACTCAGGATTTCATGGTACATGACTCCATCCATTCTTCCATTGATGCGGTGAAGTAGTCCTGTGCCCTTAGCAAAGAAACACCCCCAAAACATAATGTTTCCACCTCCATGCTTGCCAATGGGGACCGTGTTCTTTGGGTCATAGGCAGCATTTATCTTCCTCCAAACATGGCGAGTTGAGTTAATGCCAAAGAGCTCAATTTTTGTCTCATCTGACCACAGCACCTTCTCCCAATAACTCACAGAATCATCCAGGTGTTCATTGGCAAACGTCAGACGGGCCTGCACATGTGCCTTCTTGAGCAGGGGGACCTTGCGGGCTCTGCAGGATATTAAACCTTTAAGGCGTAATGTGTTACCAATGGTTTTCTTGGTGACTGTGGTCCCAGCTGCCTTGGGATCATTAACAAGCTCCTCCCGTGTAGTTTTAGGCTGATCTCTCATCTTTCTCATGATCAAGGATACCCCACGAGGTGAGATTTTGCATGGTGCCCCAGATCGATGTTGATTGACAGTCATTTTGTATTTCTTCCATTTTCTTACTATTGCACCAACAGTTGTCCTCTTCTCACCCAGTGTCTTACTTATGGTTTTGTAGCCCATTCCAGCTTTGTGCAGGTCTATGATCTTGTCCCTGACATCCTTAGAAAGCTCTTTGGTCTTGCCCATGTTGTAGAGGTTAGAGTCTGACTGATTAATTGAGTCTGTGGACAGGAGTCTTTTATACAGGTGACTATGTAAGACAGCTGTCTTTAATGCAGGTAATGAGTTGATTAGGAGCGTCTAACTCGTTTGTAGGAGCCAGAACTCATAATGGTTTGTAGGGGATCAAATACTTATTTCTCACTGCAAAATGCAAATAAATCTATCTAATTTATACAATGTGATTTTCTTGATTTTTTTTTTGATATTCTGTCTCTCAATGTTAAAATTTACCTACCCTTAAAATTATAGACGGTTCATGTCTTTGTCAGTGGGCAAACTTACAAAAACAGCAAGTGATCAAATAATTATTTCCTTCACTGTATATCAACAGTAGATGACTTTTTGGGGTTTTGTACAGTGGCAGTGAGTGATACTGCAGCCTCTCTCACATTCACTTTATTATATTAGATTTTAGTATTACATAAAACACACTTAATCTGTGTATAATTCCTCATCCTTATACTGTAAGTATATGGGTTTCTTCACAGACTGTGCATCCGGTTAGTAGATAGTCCAGCTCTCTATTGTAAAGCGAATACAGTTGTATCCAATCTCAGCAATGGCTGGAAGCTAAACAGATCAGACTCCAGACTTATATTTACCAGAAAAGAATGTGAATTTTCTGTTGCTGTAACATTGCCTAGTGAGGATACAATTGTATCCGCCCCTCAATGAAGAGCAAGGGGTCTGTAGCCTTTATCAACAATAGCTAATATCTTGACCATAGTGAGGAACCAAAACGCTAAAGGGATGGCCACTTTAAAGAGTAGATGGGGTTGGCCATTTTTATTTAATAAAAGTGGGAAGCCCTGGATTGGTGATTTTTCTAAATATCACATTTAAACAAAAATGTTCAGAATTGTCCTTAATGGCACACCGTAACAGGTTGACTTTCTACTAAAAGTCGGTCCCGATCTTCCTTGCTGTGGGATTTATTGGCGCATGATCTGTTCCTTCCAAGGACCTTACAAAAGACAAGGGAACAGAGTCGTATCTGGGGGGGGGGGCAGCTGGGATATGTGCCCTGGGTGCTGCCGGGAGGGGAGCGCCGTTGAGCGCCTAGTGCGGCGGTCCGAAGCGTCTTCCCCGGCTGCTGCATTCTGCCGCCTCTCACACTGGAATTCGGCCATTCTCTGAGCCGGCTGTCATGCTGACAGCCGGCTCACAGAACATGCAGCATATCAACTTCCAGTGATTGTACTCTCGTCTTTCAGACACAAGTACAATTGAAGTTCTGACCGCCTGGTTAGAGCGACGTCAGCAGCGTCATCAGGTCCTGTGATCAAGCTGCTGACGTCACGCGTCGGCGCTGCAGACATGGGCGTGCATTGGTGGTAAGTGCTCCTGTGGCAGTGGAGCTGAAGACACGGAAGATTCAGCATAGGGAGGGAACTTAATCTGTGTGAAGGGGAGGAGCGGATTCAATCTGTATGAAGGGGGGATTTAATCTGTATGAAGGGGGGAGATTTAATCTGTATGAACGGGGGAGATTTAATTTGTGTGAAGGGGGATTTAATCTGTGTGAAGAAGGGATTTAATCTGTGTGAAGGGGAGATTTAATCTGTGTGAAGGGGGGAGATATATTCTGTATGAAGGGGGGAGATTTAATCTGTATGAATGGGGGAGATTTAATCTGTGTGAAGGGGGATTTAATCTATATGAATGGGGGAATTTAATCTCTATGAAGGGTGTTTAATCTGTATGAAGGGGGATATTGCATCTGCATGAAGGGAGGAGATTTAATCTGTGTGAAGGGGGAGATTTAATCTGTATGAAGTGGGAGATTTACTCTGTGTGAAGGGGAGATTTAATCTGGATGATTGGAGAGATTTAATCTGTATGAGGGGGGAGATTTATTCTGTGTGTGGGGGAGATTTAATCTGTGTGAAGGGGGAGATTTAATCCATGTGAAGGGAGGAGATTTAATCTGTGTGAAGGGAGGAAATTTCATCTGTATGAAGAAGTGAGATATAATCTCTATGAAGGGGAAGATTTAATTTGTGTGAAGGGGGAGATTTAATCTGTATAAAGGGGGAGATTTAAACTGTGAATCATAGAATCATAGAATCATAGAATGTTAGAGTTGGAAGGGACCTCCTGGGTCATCTGGTCCAACCCCCTGCTCAAAGCAGGATTCACTAAATCATCTCAGACAGATGTCTGTCCAGCCTCTGTTTGAAGACGTCCATTGAAGGGGAACTCACCACTAGTGTTGAGCCACCCCCGTAGTGTTCGGGTTCGGTTCGGTTCGTCGAACACCGGGATGTTCGAGGAACTGTTCGTCGAACTGTTCGTCGAACACCTTAGAACACCGTCGAACACCGTTAAAACCAATGGCAGGCAAACAAAAACACATAGAAACACATAGAAAACACCTGCAAAGGTGTCCAAAAGCTGACAAACTGCTCAGAAGACACTCTCTTTAAAAAAGCCGGCCGGCAAATTCAGCAGCGGCATACACCGGTACCCGACAATTTAGACAAGAAGGAATAGAGCATCACACATAGATGAGATAGATAGAAACATATCAGTCACACATATAAGAAGCACAGTGACAGTGTTGGTTACTGCACTTGTCATTTAGTGTAAAGGATTTATTTAAAAAAATATTAGTGTTTTCATGCACCGTCTCTTTAAAAAAGCCGGCCGGCAATTCAGCATCTGTACCCGACAATTTAGAACAGAAAGAATAGAGCTTCACACATAGATTAGATAGATAGAAACATGTCAGTCACATATATAATAAGTACAGTGATAGTGTTGGTTACTGTACTTGTCATTTAGTGTAAAGGATTTATTTAAAAAAATAATAGTGTTTTCATGCACTGTCTCTTTAAAAAAGCCGGCCGGCAATTCAGCAGCGGTACCCGACAATTTAGAACAGAAAGATAGAGCATCACACATAGATTAGATAGATAGAAACATGTCAGTCACATATATATGAAGTACAGCGATAGTGTTGGTTACTGTACTTGTCATTTAGTATTAAAATAAAGGATTTATTATTAAAAAAAATTGGCGTGGGGTTCCCCTTAATTTTAGGCTCTAGCGGAGGTTAAGCAGACGGCTGGGGCAGATGTTTGAAGCCTGGGAAGGGGGTAATACCCACGGAGCTTCCCAGGCTACTAATATCAGCCCCCAGCTGAATACATAGCCTTTACTAGCTATTAAAATGGGGGACCCCCCAAAAAAAATGACGTGGGGTCCCCCCTAATTTAATAGCTAGCAAAGGCTAGGCAGACAGCTGGGGGCTGATATTAATAGCCCAGGAAGGGAGCCATGAATATTGGCCCCCTCCCAGGCTAGAAACACCAGCCGTCAGCCGCCCCAGAAATGGCGCATTCATAGGATGCGCCAATTCTGGCACTTAGCCTCGCTCTTCCACGCTGCCCTGGTGCGGTGGCAGGGGGTAATAGGGTTGGGGTTGATGTCAGCTTATAATGCCAGCTGACATCAAGCCCAGGTTAGTAATGGAGAGGCGTCTATAAGACACCCCCATTACTAACCCCATAGTCAAAGTTAAAAAGAACACAAACACCCAGAATAAAGTCCTTTAATTGAAATAAAGACACAATCCTTTATTGTTCTAAATAAAACCATACTTACCATCACGCCCATTCCAGCTGAAGCCAACGATCTCCTGCAATAAAAGAAAAATAATAAAGCAACCTCATCCTTACCTTTCCATGGTTCCCACGACAGCTTCAGCTCTGCTACATCGAGATGACAGGCTGGACCGCAGCAGAACGCTGCCATCCAGCCTGTCATCCCGCAGACACTGAGAAGCGCAGGCTTGCTTGCGCTGCTCAGCGTCTCTCTGTGACGACATCCAGATGAGCCGAGTTCATGTCCAATGAACTCGGCTCACCTCATGCACGTCACTGACAGCGTGGGAAAATTCTCACGCTGAAGCGCTGATTGCAGGAGAATTTTCCCACGCTGTCAGTGACGTGCAGGAGGTGAGCTGAGTTCATTGGACATGAGCTCACCTCATGCACATCACTGACAGCGTGGGAGAATTCTCCTGCACTCAGCACTTCAGCGTGAGAATTTTCCCACGCTGTCAGTGACGTGCATGAGGTGAGCCGAGTTCATTGGACATGACCTCGGCTCATCTGGATGCCGTCACAGCGAGACAGTGAGGAGCGCAAGCATGCCTGCGCTTCTCAGTGTCTGCGGGATGACAGACTGGATGGCAGCGTTCTGCTGCGGTCCAGCCAGTCATCTCGATGTAGCAGAGCTGAAGCTGTCGTGGGAACCATGGAAAGGTAAGGATGAGGTTGGTTTATTATTTTTCTTTTATTGCAGGAGATCGTTGGCTTCAGCTGGAATGGGTGTGATGGTAAGTATGGTTTAATTTAGAACAATAAAGAATTGTGTCTTTATTTCAATTAAAGGACTTTATTCTGGGTGTTGTGTTTTTTTTAAATACTTTACTAGAAATTCATGGCGGTCATGTCTAATACTGGCGTGACCCCATGAATTTTGGGCTTGGGGCCAGCTGATAATACCAAGCTGGCCCTAACCCCTTTATTACCCAGTGAGCCACCGCACCAGGGCCCTGGATGAGTTGGGTACAGCGCCAGAAGATGGCGCTTCTATGAACGCGCCATTTTCCGGGGTGGCTGCGGACTGCAATTTGTAGCGGGGGGGGGCCCAGAAAGCTTGGGCCTCCCTGCGCTGCAGATTCCAGCCCCCAGCTGCCTAGTTGTACCTGGCTGGACACAAAAATAAGGCGAAGCCCCACGTACTTTTTTTTTAATTATTTCATGAAATTCATGAAATAATTAAGAAAAAAAGGCCTTCCCTATATTGTTGTGTCCGGCCAGGTACAAATAGGCAGCTGGTGGTTGGGGGCAGCCCGTTCCTGCCTGCTGTACCTGGCTGGACACAAATATAGTGCGAAGCCCCACTTCAATTTTTTTTAATTATTTCATGAAATTCATGAAATAATTAAGAAAAAAAGGGCTTCCCTATATTGTTGTGTCCGGCCAGGTACAAATAGGCAGCTGGTGGATGGGGGCAGCCCGTTCCTGCCTGCTGTACCTGGCTGGACACAAATATAGTGCGAAGCCCCACTTCAATTTTTTTAAATTATTTCAGGAAATTCATGAAATAATTTAAAAAAAATTGACGTGGGGCTTCGCACTATATTTGTGTCCGGCCAGGTACAAATAGGCAGCTGGTGGTTGGGGGCAGCCCATTCCTGCCTGCTGTACCTGGCTGGACACAAATATAGTGCGAAGCCCCACTTCAATTTTTTTTAATTATTTCATGAAATTCATGAAATAATTAAGAAAAAAAGGGCTTCCCTATATTGTTGTGTCCGGCCAGGTACAAATAGGCAGCTGGTGGATGGGGGCAGCCCGTTCCTGCCTGCTGTACCTGGCTGGACACAAATATAGTGCGAAGCCCCACTTCAATTTTTTTAAATTATTTCAGGAAATTCATGAAATAATTTAAAAAAAATTGACGTGGGGCTTCGCACTATATTTGTGTCCAGCCAGGTACAGCAGGCAGGAACGGGCTGCCCCCAACCACCAGCTGCCTATTTGTACCTGGCCGGACACAACAATATAGGGAAGCCCTTTTTTTCTTAATTATTTCATGAAATAATTTAAACAAAATTGACGTGGGGCTTCGCCCTGTTTTTGTGTCCAGCCAGGTACAACTAGGCAGCTGGGGGCTGGAATCCGCAGCGCAGGGAGGCCCAAGCTTTCTGGGCCACCCCCGCTGCAAATTGCAGTCCGCAGCCACCCCGGAAAATGGCGCGTTCATAGAAGCGCCATCTTCTGGCGCTGTACCCAACTCATCCAGGGCCCTGATGCGGTGGCTCACTGGGTAATAAAGGGGTTAGGGCCAGCTTGGCATTATCAGCTGGCCCTAAGCCCGAAATTCATGGGGTCACGCCAATATTAGACATGACCACCATGAATTTCTAGTAAAGTATTTAAAAAAAACACAACACCCAGAAAAAAGTCCTTTAATTGAAATAAACACAATTCTTTATTGTTCTAAATTAAACCATACTTACCATCACGCCCATTCCAGCTGAAGCCAACGATCTCCTGAAATAAAAGAAAAATAATAAAGCAACATCATCCTTACCTTTCCATGGTTCCCATGACAGCTTCAGCTCTGCTACATCGAGATGACAGGCTGGACCGCAGCAGAACGCTGCCATCCAGCCTGTCATCCCGCAGACACTGAGAAGCGCAGGCTTGCTTGCGCTCCACAGTGTCTCTCTGTGAGGGCATCCAGATGAGCCGAGTTAATGTCCAATGAACTCGGCTCACCTCATGCACGTCACTGACAGCGTGGGAAAATTCTCCTGCACTCAGCGCTTCAGCGTGGGAGAATTCTCACACTGAAGCGCTGAGTGCAGCAGAATTCTCCCACGCTGTCAGTGACGTGCAGGAGGTGAGCTGAGTTCATTGGACATGAGCTCACCTTATGCACGTCACTGACAGCGTGGGAAAATTCTCCTGCACTCAGGGCTTCAGCGTGGGAGAATTCTCACGCTGAAGCGCTGAGTGCAGGAGAATTCTCCCACGCTGTCAGTGACGTGCAGGAGGTGAGCTGAGTTCATTGGACATGAGCTCACCTTATGCACGTCACTGACAGCGTGGGAGAATTCTCCTGCACTCACCGCTTCAGCGTGAGAATTTTCCCACGCTGTCAGTGACGTGCATGAGGTGAGCCGAGTTCATTGGACATGACCTCGGCTCATCTGGATGCCGTCACAGCGAGACAGTGAGGAGCGCAAGCATGCCTGCGCTTCTCAGTGTCTGCGGGATGACAGACTGGATGGCAGCGTTCTGCTGCGGTCCAGCCAGTCATCTCGATGTAGCAGAGCTGAAGCTGTCGTGGGAACCATGGAAAGGTAAGGATGAGGTTGGTTTATTATTTTTCTTTTATTGCAGGAGATCGTTGGCTTCAGCTGGAATGGGTGTGATGGTAAGTATGGTTTAATTTAGAACAATAAAGAATTGTGTCTTTATTTCAATTAAAGGACTTTATTCTGGGTGTTGTGTTTTTTTTAAATACTTTACTAGAAATTCATGGCGGTCATGTCTAATACTGGCGTGACCCCATGAATTTTGGGCTTGGGGCCAGCTGATAATACCAAGCTGGCCCTAACCCCTTTATTACCCAGTGAGCCACCGCACCAGGGCCCTGGATGAGTTGGGTACAGCGCCAGAAGATGGCGCTTCTATGAACGCGCCATTTTCCGGGGTGGCTGCGGACTGCAATTTGTAGCGGGGGGGGGCCCAGAAAGCTTGGGCCTCCCTGCGCTGCAGATTCCAGCCCCCAGCTGCCTAGTTGTACCTGGCTGGACACAAAAATAGGGCGAAGCCCCACGTACTTTTTTTTTAATTATTTCATGAAATTCATGAAATAATTAAGAAAAAAAGGCCTTCCCTATATTGTTGTGTCCGGCCAGGTACAAATAGGCAGCTGGTGGTTGGGGGCAGCCCGTTCCTGCCTGCTGTACCTGGCTGGACACAAATATAGTGCGAAGCCCCACTTCAATTTTTTTTAATTATTTCATGAAATTCATGAAATAATTAAGAAAAAAAGGGCTTCCCTATATTGTTGTGTCCGGCCAGGTACAAATAGGCAGCTGGTGGATGGGGGCAGCCCGTTCCTGCCTGCTGTACCTGGCTGGACACAAATATAGTGCGAAGCCCCACTTCAATTTTTTTAAATTATTTCAGGAAATTCATGAAATAATTTAAAAAAAATTGACGTGGGGCTTCGCACTATATTTGTGTCCGGCCAGGTACAAATAGGCAGCTGGTGGTTGGGGGCAGCCCGTTCCTGCCTGCTGTACCTGGCTGGACACAAATATAGTGCGAAGCCCCACTTCAATTTTTTTTAATTATTTCATGAAATTCATGAAATAATTAAGAAAAAAAGGGCTTCCCTATATTGTTGTGTCCGGCCAGGTACAAATAGGCAGCTGGTGGATGGGGGCAGCCCGTTCCTGCCTGCTGTACCTGGCTGGACACAAATATAGTGCGAAGCCCCACTTCAATTTTTTTAAATTATTTCAGGAAATTCATGAAATAATTTAAAAAAAATTGACGTGGGGCTTCGCACTATATTTGTGTCCAGCCAGGTACAGCAGGCAGGAACGGGCTGCCCCTAACCACCAGCTGCCTATTTGTACCTGGCCGGACACAACAATATAGGGAAGCCCTTTTTTTCTTAATTATTTCATGAAATAATTTAAACAAAATTGACGTGGGGCTTCGCCCTGTTTTTGTGTCCAGCCAGGTACAACTAGGCAGCTGGGGGCTGGAATCCGCAGCGCAGGGAGGCCCAAGCTTTCTGGGCCACCCCCGCTGCAAATTGCAGTCCGCAGCCACCCCGGAAAATGGCGCGTTCATAGAAGCGCCATCTTCTGGCGCTGTACCCAACTCATCCAGGGCCCTGATGCGGTGGCTCACTGGGTAATAAAGGGGTTAGGGCCAGCTTGGCATTATCAGCTGGCCCTAAGCCCGAAATTCATGGGGTCACGCCAATATTAGACATGACCACCATGAATTTCTAGTAAAGTATTTAAAAAAAACACAACACCCAGAAAAAAGTCCTTTAATTGAAATAAACACAATTCTTTATTGTTCTAAATTAAACCATACTTACCATCACGCCCATTCCAGCTGAAGCCAACGATCTCCTGAAATAAAAGAAAAATAATAAAGCAACATCATCCTTACCTTTCCATGGTTCCCATGACAGCTTCAGCTCTGCTACATCGAGATGACAGGCTGGACCGCAGCAGAACGCTGCCATCCAGCCTGTCATCCCGCAGACACTGAGAAGCGCAGGCTTGCTTGCGCTCCACAGTGTCTCTCTGTGAGGGCATCCAGATGAGCCGAGTTAATGTCCAATGAACTCGGCTCACCTCATGCACGTCACTGACAGCGTGGGAAAATTCTCCTGCACTCAGCGCTTCAGCGTGGGAGAATTCTCACACTGAAGCGCTGAGTGCAGCAGAATTCTCCCACGCTGTCAGTGACGTGCAGGAGGTGAGCTGAGTTCATTGGACATGAGCTCACCTTATGCACGTCACTGACAGCGTGGGAAAATTCTCCTGCACTCAGCGCTTCAGCGTGGGAGAATTCTCACGCTGAAGCGCTGAGTGCAGGAGAATTCTCCCACGCTGTCAGTGACGTGCAGGAGGTGAGCTGAGTTCATTGGACATGAGCTCACCTTATGCACGTCACTGACAGCGTGGGAGAATTCTCCTGCACTCACCGCTTCAGCGTGAGAATTTTCCCACGCTGTCAGTGACGTGCATGAGGTGAGCCGAGTTCATTGGACATGAACTCGGCTCATCTGGATGTCGTCACAGAGAGACGCTGAGCAGCGCAAGCAAGCCTGCGCTTCTCAGTGTCTGCGGGATGAGAGGCTGGATGGCAGCGTTCTGCTGCGGTCCAGCCTGTCATCTCGATGTAGCAGAGCTGAAGCTGTCGTGGGAACCATGGAAAAGTAAGGATGAGGTTGCTTTATTATTTTTCTTTTATTGCAGGAGATCGTTGGCTTCAGCTGGAATGGGCGTGACGGTAAGTATGGTTTAATTTAGAACAATAAAGAATTGTGTCTTTATTTCAAATAAAGGACTTTATTCTGGGTGTTTGTGTTTTTTTTAACTTTGACTATGGGGTTAGTAATGGGGGTGTCTTATAGACGCCTCTCCATTACTAACCTGGGCTTGATGTCAGCTGGCATTATAAGCTGACATCAACCCCAACCCTATTACCCCCTGCCACCGCACCAGGGCAGCGTGAAAGAGCGAGGCTAAGTGCCAGAATTGGCGCATCCTATGAATGCGCCATTTCTGGGGCGGCTGACGGCTGGTGTTTCTAGCCTGGGAGGGGGCCAATATTCATGGCTCCCTTCCTGGGCTATTAATATCAGCCCCCAGCTGTCTGCCTAGCCTTTGCTAGCTATTAAATTAGGGGGGACCCCACGTCATTTTTTTTGCGGTGTCCCCCATTTTAATAGCTAGTAAAGGCTATGTATTCAGCTGGGGGCTGATATTAGTAGCCTGGGAAGCTCCGTGGGTATTACCCCCTTCCCAGCCTTCAAACATCTGCCCCAGCTGTCTGCTTAACCTCCGCTAGAGCCTAAAATTAAGGGGAACCCCACGCCAATTTTTTTAATAATAAATCCTTTATTTTAATACTAAATGACAAGTACAGTAACCAACACTATCACTGTACTTCATATATATGTGACTGACATGTTTCTATCTATCTAATCTATGTGTGAAGCTCTATTCTGTCTGTTATAAATTGTCGGGTACCGCTGCTGAATTGCCGGCCGGCTTTTTTAAAGAGACGGTGCATGAAAACACTATTATTTTTTTTGATAAATCCTTTACGCTAAATGACAAGTACAGTAAGCAACACTGTCACTGTACTTCGTATATATGTGGCTGACATGTTTCTATCTATCTAATCTATGTGTGAAGCTCTATTCTGTCTGTTATAAATTGTCGGGTACCGCTGCTGAATTGCCGGGTTTTTTAAAGAGACGGTGCATGAAAACACTATTATTTTTTTTGATAAATCCTTTACGCTAAATGACAAGTACAGTAAGCAGCACTTTCACTGTACTTCGTATATATGTGGCTGACATGTTTATATCTATCTAATCTATGTGTGAAGCTCTATTCTTTCGGTTCTAAATTGTCGGGTACCGGTGTATGCCGCTGCTGAATTGCCGGCTTTTCATGTTTCACTGTTGGCACTGTTCCCATCGATTTGGGCAATCACTGTAATGCCACAACCACCATGGCTGTGGCATTACAGTGAGTGGCAGACAATCCCTGCATGATTGGTGCTCTAAATAGCGCCAGACATGCAGGACACGCTTTTGGTGCACGAATAGTTATCGAACATAACCTCGAACAGCCGAATTTTTTGCAAATCGTTCGGGTTCGTCGAACAACTCGAACACCGCCCAAAACAGCTCGAATTTGAGATTGGCGAACAGTTCTAGTCGAACACCGCTCATCTCTACTCACCACCTCTCGTGGCAGCCTGTTCCACTCATTAATCACCCTAACTCTCAAAAAGTTTTTTCTAATATCTAATCTGTGTCTCCTCCCATTTAGTTTCATCCCATTGCTTCTAGTCTTTCCTTGTGCAAATGAGAATAAAGATGATCCTTCTACAATGGGACAGCCCTTGACATATTTGTAGACAGCTATTAAGTCTCCTCTCAGTCTTCTTTTTTGCAAGCTAAACATTCCCAAATCCTGCAACCGTTCCTCATTGGACATGGTTTGCAGACCAGTCACCATTCTGGTCGTTCTTCTCTGAACTTGCTCCAGTTTGTCTATGTCTTTTTTAAAATGTGGTGCCCAAAACTGTACACAGTATTCCAGATGAGGTCTGACCAAAGAGGAGTAAAGACCGATAATGACTTCACGTGATCTAGACTGTATGCTTCTGTTAATACATCCCAGAATTGTATTTGCCTTTTTTGCTGCTGCATCACACTGTTGACTCATGTTCAGTCTATGATCTATTAGTATACCTAAGTCTTTTTCACATGTACTGTTGCTTAGCTCTATTCCTCCCATTCTGTATATGCTTTTTTCATTTTTATTGCCCAGATGTAGTACTTTGCATTTTTCCCTGTTAAAAACCATTCTGTTGGTTGCTGCCCACTGCTCCAGTTTATTTAGGTCTTTTTGAATCCTCTCTCTCTCTTCTCTAGTATTAGCTATCCCTCCTAGCTTTGTGTCATCAGCAAATTTAATCAGTTTACCCTCAATTCCTTCATCTAAATCATTGATAAAGATGTTGAACAATACAGGTCCCAGGACAGAGCCCTGTGGTACCCCACTTGAGACATTCATCCAGCTGGATGTGAAGCCATTTACAACCACCCTTTGAGTCCGATCACTAAGGGGGAGATTTAATCTGTATGAGGTGGGAGATTTATTCTGTGTGTGGGGGGTGATTTAATCTGTGTGAAGGGGGAGATTTAATCTGTATGAAAGGTGAGATTTAATCTGTATGTAGGGGGGGAGATGCAATCTGTGTGAAGGAGGAGATTTAATCTGTGTGAAGGAGGGAGATGTAATCTGTGCGAAGGAGGAGATTTAATCTGCGTGATGGAGGGAGATTTAATCTGTATGATGGGGGAGATTTAATCTGCATGAGGGGAAGATTTATTCTGTGCGTGGGGGGGCATTTAATCTGTGTGAAGGGGGAGATTTAATCTGTATAGAAGTTGAGATTTAATCTGTATTAAGGGGGGAGATGCAATCTGTGTGAAGGAGGAGATTTAATCTGTGTGAAGGAGGAGATTTAATCTGTGTGATGGGGAGATTTAATCTATATGAAGGGGAGATTTAATCTGTGTGAAGGGGGATATTTAATGTGTATCAAGGGGGAGATTTAATCTTTGAAAGGAGGAGATTTAATCAGCTTGAAGGGGGAGATTTAATCTGTGTGAAGGGGGCAGATTTATTCTGTATGAAGGGGGGAGATTTAATCTGTATGAATGGAGGAGATTTAATCTGTGTGAAAGGGGATTTAATCTATATGAATGGGGGAATTTAATCTCTATGAAGGGTGTTTAATCTGTATGAAGGGGGGATATTGCATCTGTATGAAGGGAGGAGATTTAATCTGTGTGAAGGGGGAGATTTAATCTGTGTGAAGGGGGAGATTTAATCTGTGTGAAGGGGGAGATTTAATCTGTATGAAGTGGGAGATTTACTCTGTGTGAAGGGGGAGATTTTCTCTGTGTGAAGGGGGAGATTTAATCTGTATGATGGGAGAGATTTAATCTGTATAAGGGGGGAGATTTATTCTGTGTGTGGGGGGAGATTTAATCTGTGTGAAGGGGGAGATTTAATCCATGTGAAGGGAGGAGATTTAATCTGTGTGAAGGGAGGAAATTTCATCTGTATTAAGAAGAGAGATACAATCTCTATGAAGGGGAAGATTTAATCTGTGTGAAGGGGGGAGATTTAATCTGTATAAAGGGGGAGATTTAAACTGTGTGAGGGGGGAGATTTAATCTGTGTGAGGGGGGAGATTTAATTGGTGTGAAGGGGGTTTCATCTGTATGAAGGGTGAGATTTAATCTGTGTGAAGAAGGAGATTTAATCTGTGTGAAGGGGGAGATTTAATCTGTGCGAAGGGGAGGAGATTTAATCTGTATGAAGGGGGGAGACTTATTCTGTATGAAGGGGGAGATTTAATATGTATGCAGGGGGAGATTTAATTTGTATGAAAGGTGAGATTTAATCTGTATGAAGGGGGAGATTTAATCTATATAAAGTGCGAGATTTAATCTGTATGAAGGGGAAATTTAATCTGTGTGAAGGAGGGAGATTTTATCTGCATGAAGGTGGAGAGTTAATCTCTATGAAGGGGGATATTTAATCTTTGAAAGGGGGGAGATTTAATCTGTATGAAGGGTGAGATTTAATCTGTATGAAGAGGGGAGATGTAATCTGTGTGAAGGAGGAGATTTAATCTGTGTAAAGGAGGGAGATTTAATCCATATGAAGGGGGAGATTTAATTTGTATGAAGGGTGAGACTTAATCTGTATGAAGGGGGGAGATGTAATCTCTGTGAAGGAGGAGATTTAATCTGTATGAAAGGTGAGATTTAATCTGTATGAAGGGGGGAGATTTAATCTGTGTGAAGGAGGGAGATTTAATCTGTATGAAGGGGGGAGACTTATTCTGTATGAAGGGGGAGATTTAATATGTATGCAGGGGAGATTTAATTTGTATGAAAGGTGAGATTTAATCTGTATGAAGGGGGGAGATTTAATTTATATAAAGTGGGAGATTTAATCTGTATGAAGGGGAAATTTAATCTGTGTGAAGGAGGGAGATTTTATCTGCATGAAGGTGTAGAGTTAATCTCTATGAAGGGGGATATTTAATCTTTGAAAGGGGGGAGATTTAATCTGTATGAAGGGTGAGATTTAATCTGTATGAAGAGGGGAGATGTAATCTGTGCGAAGGAGGAGATTTAATCTGTGTAAAGGAGGGAGATTTAATCCATATGAAGGGGGAGATTTAATTTGTATGAAGGGTGAGATTTAATCTGTATGAAGGGGGGAGATTTAATCTGTATGAAGGGGGGAGATGTAATCTCTGTGAAGGAGGAGATTTAATCTGTATGAAAGGTGAGATTTAATCTGTATGAAGGGGGGAGATTTAATCTGTGTGAAGGAGGGAGATTTAATCTGTATGAAGGGGGAGATGTAATCTGTGTGAAGGGGGAGTTTTAATCTGTATGATGGGGGAGATTTAATCTGAATGAGGGGGAGATTTATTCTGTGTGGGGGAGATTTATTCTGTGTGAAGGGGGAGATTTAATCTGTATGAAAGGTGAGATTTAATCTGTATGAAGGGGAGGAGATGCAATCTGTGTAAAGGAGGAGATTTAATCTGTGTGAAGGAGGGAAATGTAATCTGTGTGAAGGAGGAGATTTAATCTGTGTGACAGAGGGAGATTTAATCTGTATGAAGGGGGAGATTCACTCTGTGAAGGGGGAGGTTTAATCTGTATGATGGGGGAGATTTAATCTGTATAAGGGGGGAGATGTATTCTGTTTGTGGGGGGAGATTTAATCTGTGTGAAGGGGGTGATTTAAAGAAAGGTGAGATTTACTCTGTATGAAGGTGGGAGATGCAATCTGTGTGAAGGAGGAGATTTAATCTGTGTGAAGGAGGGAGATTTAATCTGTATGAAGAGGGAGATTTAATCTTTGAAGGGGGGAGATTTAATCTGTATGAAGGAGGAGATTTAATCTGTATGAAGGGGGATACTTAATGTGTATCAAGGGGGAGATTTAATCTTTGAAAGGAGGAGATTTAATCTGCATGAAGGGGGAGATTTAATCTATATAAAGGGGGAGATTTAATCTATATGAAGGGGAGATTTAATCTGTGTGAAGGAAAGAGATTTAATCTGCATGAAGGGGGAGAGTTAATCTCTATGAAGGGGGATATTTAATCTTTGAAAGGGGGGAGATTTAATCTGTATTAAGGGGGAGATTTAATCTGTATGAAGGGTGAGATTTAATCTGTATGAAGGGGGAGATTTAATCTGTGTGAAGGAGGGAGATTTAATCTGCGTGAAGTGGGATATTTAATCTGTGGGAAGAAGGAAGATGTAATCTGTGTGAAGGAGGGAGATTTAATCTGTATGAAGGGGGGGAATTTAATGTCTATGAAGGAGGAGATTTAATCTGTGTGAAGGGGGAGATTTATTCTGTATGAAGGGGGGTCGATTTAATCTGTGTGAAGGAGGGGAGCTTTAATCTGTGTGAAGGGGGGATTTAATCTGTGTGAAAGGGGAGATTTAATCTATATGAAGGGGGAGATTTAATCTGTGTGAAGGGGGAGATTTAATCTGTGTGAAGGAGGGAGATTTAATCTGTATCAAGGGGGAGATTTAATCTGGATCAAGGGGGAGATTTAATATTTGAAAGGGGAAATATTTAATCTGTACGAAGGGGGAGATTTAATCCGTATGAAGGTGATTTAATCTGTGTGAAGGGGGAGATTTAATCTGTATGAAGGAGATTTAATCTGTATGAAGGGGGTCAATTTAATCTCTGTGAAGGAGGGGAGCTTTAATCTGTGTGAAGGGGGATTTAATCTTTGTGAAGGGGGATATTTAATCTCTGTGAAGGGGGAGATTTAATCTGTGTGAAGAGGAGGAGATTTAATCTGTATGAAGGAACAGGAGCTTTAATCTGTGTGAAGGGGAGGAGATTTAATCTGTGTGATGGGAGTTAATCTGTGTGAAGGGGGAGATTTAATCTGTGTGAAGGGGGAGGTTTGTGGGGGATTGGTGCAGACACAGTCTGGTGAGTGGTGGAATGGGTGCGGACACAGTATAAGTAGCAAGAGGAAGATCCCCTTTCTCCATTGCTTTATGACCAGTTTTGATGTTCTTGTGCCCACTGTAGATGCTTACTTTGGTGAAAAGGCTTAGGTATGGGCACCCTGACCAGTCTACGACTACTCACACAGCGAGCAGCAATGCTATGTATTTTCTGGAGTCTTTGTGCAATAGCCATCAGTAACTGTTATAGCAAGTTCTACCACTATAGCACTTCTATGGGATCAGACCACACAGACTAACCTTCACTCGACCTGTGCATCAGTAATTGTGAGACGTCGTTGACCTTGTCGTTGCTTTACCGGTTAGCTACTATTGGACCACTTTTGGCAAGTACCAAGCGCTAAGGTCGAACAAATGAAATTTATTTATAATTTCCAAAATTCTTAAGAATTTTTAAGAATTCTACTTGCACAAATCCCTTATATTAGCCAGTCAGTCTCCAATCTGCTCCAGCTCCAGACTCCTCTTTTCCAATGCTCCTGTTTCTTGCCGTGCATTGCCCCATGTAAAGTGAAGATATGACCGACTCCGAAGTGTATCTGGGGCCTAGGAAGCCAGTTTAGGACCAGCATTGAGGTGCACTCGCATATTCATATAAATAAATATATATATATTTATCTCTATAGATAGTATTTGTACATGTACATCCAGTTTCATATGATTGCATTCCCCGAAACAAGCAGTAGAGGGCGGTATTACTTCAGCTTGGAAGCCCACTATAAAATTTGGTGAGCAGTAATGTGTGCGTGCCATTATAATAGCATAATGACAATTGTGGTCTTAATATTTCAATACATGCAATTCCTAGAGAAGAGGAAATCAATTTTATATATTTAAGTCATGAATCCACTGGAGGATGAATTCTTTGTATTTCACAGATTTTAGCCAAGGGCTGTAGATGACTTCAGCAGGCAGAAAGCAAAACAAGCAGAATCACAAGTTGTTATGAAGAATCCCATAAGAACGTCCTGTAAAGTTACCATATTGTACAGCATTATTGAGAACAAGAGCTTGCTGGTGCTTGTAGTACAGCAGAAAAAAGACAAATACAGATGTAGCAGTGCTGAACTTGTCATATGGAACAATGTATGGAAAAATCAGATATCTATTTCTTTTTCTTTAGAAGTGCTGTGCTATTAGAATGTATTAAAAAAATGTTTAAAGGCTTATAATATTGATGATTTTTCCTTAAATTGGAGGGAGATCGACACCCAGCTTCCCCATTTATAGGCTGATTTTTGCTCCAGTAAGTGGGCAATTTAAAGCAGTAAGCAGAATCAGAACAGCACAGCTCCATTCACTCTGTAGTGATCTGTGGTGAAAACTGCAGCTCGGCTCCAAACTAATTAAATCGGAACCAAGTTGCAGTTCTCGGCAACATATATAAAGGTGTTATCCGTTACTGGTCAAGCCCATTTTATAGAGACGCTATTAGTGTTGAGCGAACATGCTCGACACTACTCGGTACTCGCCCGAGCATCACGCTACTCGGGATGTTCGGTGAGCACCGAGCATTTCCGGGTTACTCGGGCGGGAGCTCGGGTCTCCGCCCTGCATGTTTGGCGCTCTTTACAGAGCCAATGAACATGCAGGGATTGCCAGCCAGTCATTGTAATGCCGCAGCCATGTTGTTTGTGGCATTACAGTGATTGGCTGACCGCACAGCGTCACCTCGAGTATTTAAAACCGGGCGCCGCCATCTTGGACACAGTCGCTCCGGATCAGACAGTGTAGGGACAGCGCTGCTGATTTAGGGAGAGATATATCCAGCAAAATAGTTAGTGTAGGGTCTGTAAAGGCTGCCAGATCAAACAAAAAGTCCTTCTCAGGACTAATATCCATCCCAGGTATATCAGGCAGGCAGGCAGGCAGGCTGTATAGGAGACGCAGTGGTTATACCAGCAAACGCTGCATTACAGTCCTGTGTGCTGCTCCTGTTGCTGAAATTGCTGGACTTAGCTCGAGGTCCCGGGGGCCAGGAAAAATCCTTTTTTTTTATCTAAATTCTCTTTTTTTTTTCCTCCTTCACAATGTACAAATACCCATCTTATTAACCTTTTGGTGCCCCCCCCCCCCCCCAAAAAAGTGTGCCTCTGATTTTTCAGACACAAATATATCTGTTGAAAATAGTCTGGTGTAGGCCAGAGAAATAGAAGTGTGGTTTTGCAGTTCTATGGGCCATTTGTACCTAAAAAAAACAGTTTGAGTGTGTCGCTCACTGTTCAGCCGCAAATATATATATATTTTAAAAAGCCTGATATACGCCAGTAAATTATTACTGTGGTTTTGATGTTCCACTGTAAAACATCTCTATTATCCTGTTTTTGGCATTTTTTGCTGTATAAAAATAATAATAGTGTCTCCCTGATTTTTCAGACACAAATATATCTGTTGAAAATAGTCTGGTGTAGGCCAGAGAGACAGAAGTGTGCTTTTGCTGTTTCACGGTAAAACATCTCTATTATCCTGCTTTTTGCATTTTTTGCTGTAAAAAAAAAAAAAAAAAATAGTGTCTCCCTGATTTTTTAGACACAAATATATCTGTTGAAAATAGTCTGGTGTAGGCCCGAGAAATACAAGTGTGGTTTTGCAGTTCCACGGTACAAACCTCTGTATTATCCACTTTTGGGCCATTTGTATCTTAAAAAAAACAGTTTGAGTGTGTCGCTCACTGTTCAGCCGCAAATATATATATATTTTAAAAAGCCTGGTATACACCAGTAAATTATAACTGTGGTTTTGCTGTTCCACGGTAAAAAAATCTCTATTATTCAGGTTTTGGTAGTTTTTTCCGTAAAGAAAAACAGTAGTGTCTCCTGACTGTTGTGACACAAAAATATATCTGTTGAAAATAGTCTTGTGTAGGCCCGACATCCCAGTGTGGTTTCGCAGTTCCACGGGTCAAATCGCTGTACTATCCAGTTTTGGGCCTTTGGTATCTAAAAAAAAAGCAGTTTGAGTGTGTCGCTCACTGATCAGCCGCAAATATCTCTATTTAAAAAAGTGTGGTATACCCCAGTAAACAATAACTGTGGTTTTCCTCTTCCACGGTTCTAATCTACTCTTTATTACCCTTTTTCCATTGATAGTGCAAGTGTAAGCTATTTTACTTCATTTACAATGGGCAAGGCACGTGGCAAGGGACGTGGAAGTGGACGTTCTGGTGATGGTTCGTGCAGAGGACTGGGCCGTGGCCAAGGTGAAAATGTGCCACAACCAACAGCCACATCTTCTCGCTCTCCCTTCTTGACCGAATTACTAGGGAAGCACAGAACAACACCAGTATTGAGAACTGATCAGTGTGAACAGGTTATTAATTGGATAGCAGACAATACTTCTAGTTACCTGGGCACCACCACCTCCGGTCTGTCTTCCACACGGTCAACTCTTAGTAGCCGTGAGTCTCGACCACATACTCCTCCTCACCCTGATGCTCCTTCCTCCCACCATGCCGAGTGTCGTCAGACAGCAAGTGATCCCACACTTGGACAATCTGAAGAGCTGTTCACTGGTCCATTTCCATATTTGGGCCCCTCGCCTGATACGCTTGAAGTGGTGGAAGAGGAGATCCCATGTTGCGATGCCCAAATATTTGAACAGCCACGGCCACAGGAAGTCGACGTTGGCAATCTGTCACAAGAGGTGGACGATGACGAGACACAATTGCCAGGAAGTGAGGAGGAGGATCGTGGTGCGCAAGTGGAAGAGGAGGAGGTGGTGGATGATCTAGTAACTGACCCAACGTGGAAGGAGGACATGCAGAGTGAGGCCAGCAGCACACAGGGGGAGGGAGGCAGAGTACCCCAACAGGCAGGAAGAAGCAGTGTGGTGGCCGCAGACATAAGGCAGGCAACCATTCCCCGTAACACCAACACGAGGGACGTTGCCAGTACAAGCGGCAGATCTTCCAGAGTCTGGAATTTTTTTAAAGACTCTGCTGATAACCCCAAAAAGGCCATATGTTCCACTTGCCATGCCAGCATCAGCAGGGGTGACAAAACTACCAGCCTGACCACCACCAGCATGATCAGGCACATGGCAGCAAAGCACCCGACTTTGTGGGGCGAAACCCAGGGTCCACGACCAGTGTCAGCGGGTGTCACCACTGCTTCTTCCACTGTTGTGCGGGCAATAGAACCCCCTGTTGTGTGTGCAAGGCAATTCCCTGTCCATACTGCATGTAAAGATGCCCCCTCCTCTCAGTCTTCACTTGTTATGGCAGTTTCTCAAGAAACAGCATCAACATCCACGTCCACGTCCCACCGCAGCGTTCAATTGTCCATATCCCAGACCTTTGAACGAAAGCGGAAATTCGCAGCTAACGCCCCACAGGCCACAATCCTAAATTCGCACATTTCACGACTGCTTGCATTGGAAATGCTGCCTTTTAGGCTGGTGGAGACGGAATCCTTCTGCAATCTTATGGCGGTGGCTGTCCCTCGGTACTCGGTCCCCAGCCGACACTATTTTGCCTGGTGTGCCATCCCCACACTACACAAGCACGTGTCCCAAAGCATCTGCCGTGCCCTCAACAACGCAGTTACTGGGCGAGTCCACCTGACAACGGACACGTGGACAAGTGCTTGTGGCCAGGGAAGGTACATCTCTCTGACGGCACACTGGGTAAACATAGTGGAAGCCGGGACCCAGTCGGACCTTGGGACGGAACACATCCTCCCCACACCAAGGATTGCGGGCCCTATGTCAGTCAGAGTTGCCCCCACAGTGAACAGCTCCTGCGCATCCTCCTCCTCCTCCTCCTCATGTTCAGCCTCCATCACCACATCAGTTACAAGCTGGAAGCATTGCAGTACTGCCTCCGCCAAGCGGCAACAGGCTGTGCTGAAACTCATAAGCTTAGGTGATAAACCTCACACTGCTTGTGAGTTGTGGACAGCTGTGAAAGAGCAGGCAGATCTGTGGCTGAGACCGCTGAACCTACATCCCGACATGGTCGTGTGTGACAATGGCCGTAACCTGGTGGCGGCTCTGAGGCAAGGTGAGATCACACACGTACCATGCCTGGCTCATGTGCTTAACCTCGTGGTTCAGCGGTTTCTTAAATAGTACCCCGAGTTGCCAGATCTGCTCCTGAAAGTACGCCGCCTGTCAGCTCATTTTCGCAAGTCGGCTACAGCTTCCGCCGCCCTTGCTGTGTTGCAGCAGCATTTGTAGCTTCCGGCACACCGACTGGTGTGTGATGTCCCCACACGTTGGAACTCTACCCTCCACATGTTGCAAAGGATTTGTAAGCAGAAGAGAGCAGTTGTGGAGTACCAGCTGCAACAAGGCCATCGATATTCAGGTCATACTCCACACATAAGACCTCAGGAGGGGACCTGGATGTCTGACATATGTACCATCCTGACAAACTTTGAGGAGGCCACCAAGATGGTGAGTGGCGATGACGCCATCATTAGTGTCAGCATCCCACTTGTCTGTCTTTTGCAACGCTCTCTGCAGAGAATTAAAGAGGAGGCATTGCAGCCAGAGTATGATGAGATGGATCAAGAAGCCGTAGTGGGCGATTACACACAGCCCAGCCTCATCTCATCTCAACGTGCATTGGGGGACAATGAGGGAGAGGAGGAGGAGGAGGAGGAGGAGGAAGAACAGGAGCTGCTATCATGCGTTGTAGACGGTAGTACCTGTACAAGTGTAATACCGTCGGTTCAGCGTGGGTGGCCTGAAGACAGGGGGTAGGAGGAAGAGGAGGAGGAGGAGGAGGAGAGCATGGTCAGTCGTCATCTTGGTGAGGACACGGAAATCTTGCCCGTTACCAGTCTGGCACCATGGCTGACTTAATGTTACGCTGCCTTAACCGTGACCCTCGAGTTGTCAAAATGTTGGGTGACAGTCATTACTGGTTGGTGACACTTGTAGACCCCCGCTACAAGGAGAACTTTCACTCTCTTATTCCTGAGGTGGAGAGGTCTACAAAAATGGGGCAATACCAGAAGGCCCTTGCTGCAGAACTCTTAAAAAAATTCCCATCTGAACACGCTAGCGGCAGAGGTCACAGTTCGTTGCCCAACCAAGGCATACAGGCGAGAGAGATGCAACCCCAATCCAGCAGAGGCAGGGGAACACTGTTAACGTTCTGGGACAGTTTTCTGACACCCGCCCAGCTTACAGGCCCTGAGGCGCGGGGTACTCTCACAAGGAGTGGAAAGTTTCAAAAGATGGTGAGGGAGTACCTTGCCGATCGTACCAGCGTCCTCCTTGATTCCTCTGTGCCTTTTAATTATTGGGTATCCAAGCTGGACACTTGGAATGAACTCGCTCTGTACGCCTTGGAGGTCCTGGCCTGCCCTGCCACTAGCGTGTTATCTGAGCGTGTTTTTAGTGCCGCTGGGGGAATTATAACTGATAAGCGCACTCGCCTGTCAACTGACAATGCTGACAAGCTGACCCTTATCAAAATGAACAAGGGCTGGATTGGGCCAGACTTCTCATCACCACCAAATGACAGCAGAGTAACATAAAGTCAAATCCACTGTGTTATTTCGGGAGGTGTATTCACACGCACCGCTTCACACCCACACATAGGTATACGCTTCCTCGTTTCGGCTGTTTAATCTTCTTCTCCTTATCCTCAGCCTCCACCACCACTGTACCACCAGGGTGCCAGCATTGCAAGTTCCTCCGTCCTAATTTTTGGCAGCTTTTGCTGGGAAAGCATAAGCAAATACCATGGGACACCCACTCCCCAATAATGGGACTTATGTTTGTAGTATGCTGTACTGCATGGCTCTTGTAAGGGGCATTGCAAGTTGCTCCATCCTAATTTTTGGCAGCTTTTGCTGGGAAAGAATAAGCAAATACTATGGGAGACCCACTCCCCAATAATGGGACTTATGTTTGTAATATGCTGTACTGCATGGCTCTTGTAAGGGGCATTGCAAGTTGCTCCATCCTAATTTTTGGCAGCTTTTGCTGGGAAAGCATAAGCAAATACTATGGGAGACCCACTCCCCAATAATGGGACTTATGTTTGTAATATGCTGTTCTGCATGTGACGCGCCCCCTGGGCCGTGTGTACACGTGTCTCTGGGGTCTGTAGTCTCCGTGGCGGTGACCCGGTCCCGTGGCTCAGGCTGGTCAAACCAGTGGCAGTCTTTCTTAGGTTTTGAGGTTAATTGTCCGACTGCGCCACCCGTGGATTGCGGTCAGGGAGTACCACCGCTGCGAGGCAGACCTGCGAGGCTGGTGTTGTGTTCGCAGCATAGAATGGGATAACTCCCCTTGGGAGGAGTATAGCCTCAGGGCAGTGAATGTGGATGATGGGGGTGATGGTGCACGAGCGCAGCAGGAACAGCTCAGAGTTTTTGCAGTGCAGTTCAGGGTCTTTACTGATGATTATAAGGTAGACCCTCCCGGGAGTACTGGCTAGCATAAGAGGCCTGGTCAGTCTGTGAGCAAGCAGGAGTTCCCCTGGCCAGGTGGAGTTGTAGGCCTCCCCGTTTGTCTGCACTCTTCCAGGCTACCTTGCTGTAAGCGGGTAGAAGTAGCCCACGTCCCTGAGTGTACCGTGTAGTGCTCACCCGTATGGCTGGTGACTTGGGGCCTTCTGTTAGCCTCCGCTCCACGACGGCGGTGCTGGTCCCTTGCTTGTGACTGAGCCTCCGGGCTTCTATGGCCAGATCACCTGAAATCCCCTGCCGGCTGGTTTCTGCTGCTGGATAAATAAGTCCTCACAGCTTCGGACTCCTGTGTCCGGTTCCTATTGTCTTCTGCCAGGGCGAGCTCTGCTCAGCTTCCAGCCCCTGGTCTTTAGCTCCTAGCTCCTACAGAGCTCCTTGCTGTTACTTTCCCTTGCTCTCACTCTGACTCTGACTGTTCTCTGACTCACTCAACCCCACCCCAGATCCAGTTTATAAGGGCAGAATTCTCCCCTCCCAGGACTGGGGCAGGAGGATGTTGCATGTTTAAGGGATCCTGACCAGGAAACCTCCCACTTGCTCTCCGACGTAATATCTCTATTACTGTGGTGACCAGACCCCTGGGGTGCCACACATGGCTCTTGTAAGGGGCATTGCAGTTCCTCATAATTTTTGGAAAGCCTTCCATTCACTGCTTAGGCCAACAGTGCATGGGAGACCCAGTTGCTATAAATCGAATAAAAAGGTTTAGTTAATGCCCTCTGACTAGAGATGAGCGTTGTTCTACTCGAACTGTTCGCCAATCTCAAATTCGAGCTGTTTTGGGCGGTGTTCGAGCCGTTCGGCGAACACGAACAATTTGAGAAAAATTCGGCTGTTCGAGGTTATGTTCGATAACTGTTCGTGCACCAAAATCATAACTGGATTTTTTCTCAGTAATGATGAAAATTAATGTTAATACGCAGTTTGAGTGTACAGCGGGGTGGGGGGAGGGGCAGGGGATGGATCTCTGCAGGAACAATGAAGATCTCCATTTTTTTTTCTCTTTCCCGCATTTGCAGTGGGGAGGTGCAATCTGTCAGCCTATCAGCAGCGCACACACGGAGCGAAGTGCTTTTTTTCACACAAGCAAGGGCATGTGTCATTGGCAGTGTATGTCACATGTCCTTGCCCTATAAGACCAAGCCATTTTCCCCGTCGCCACCATTTTCTCACTGCTGCAGCTGCGTGTTAGACGGCACCGCTGTTGCTGTGTGCGCTATACCTTGTTAATTTCAAGCCAATTTTCGCACAAATATACAGATAGCTTGGGAGTAGGGAATAGTTGTGATTGCAGTCCTTTTAAGGACTAGGTTACAGCATTTCCTACGACTTTTATCAGGGAGGTCTGTGCTCTTAAATAGATAGATTGTGGGAGTAAAGACTAATTGTAATTGGAGTCCTTTACAGGACTAGGTTACATCAGTTCCTATCAGTTTTTGCCAGGCAGGTCTGTGCCAGTGGTGTGCAAGTTTTTTCACAGCATTTGGCTGAGTCTAGCAAAGCTAATCCGTTTTGGCCTATTGCAGAGTGTGTTAGTCAGTGGAGTAGCCTATCTGTGTTGCAATATATACCACCTGTGTATAGAATACCAATTTTTTTACTGCACCTAGTGAAGTAAAATCTTTTGGGCATAGCATCATTCTATTAGTCCATCTATACTGACCTTCATCAGGTTGCAAATTAAAACTAATTTTTATCTGCATCTACAGTACCTCTGAAAAAATATTTGGGCTTCTAGCTGTGTGTGGGACTTGTTGTATTAGTCCATCTATACTGACCTCCATCAGGTTGCAAATGAAAACTAATTTTTATCTGCATCTACAGTACCTCTGAAAAAATATTTGGGCTTCTAGCTGTGTGTGGGACTTGTTGTATTAGTCCATCTATACTGACCTCCATCAGGTTGCAAACTGAATATATTTTTTTCTGCATCTACCTCTGAAAAAATATTTGGGCTTCTAGCTGTGTGTGGGACTTGTTCTATTAGTCCATCTATACTGACCTCCATCAGGTTGCAAACTGAATATATTTTTTTCTGCATCTACCTCTGAAAAAATATTGGGCTTCTAGCTGTGTGTGGGTCTTGTTCTATTAATCCATCTATACTGACCTCCATCAGGTTGCAAACTGAATATAATTTTTTTCTGCATCTAGCTCTGAAAAAATATTTGGCCTTCTAGCAGTGTGTCGGACTTTCTCTATTAGTCCATCTATACTGACCTCCATCAGGTTGCAAATTAAAACTAATTTTTATCTGCATCTACAGTACCTCTGAAAAAAATATTTGGGCTTCTAGCTGTGTGTGGGACTTGTTGTATTAGTCCATCTATACTGACCTCCATCAGGTTGCAAATTAAAAATAATTTTTATCTGCATCTACAGTACCTCTGAAAAAATATTTGGGCTTCTAGCTGTGTGTGGGACTTGTTGTATTAGTCCATCTATACTGACCTCCATCAGGTTGCAAACTGAATATATTTTTTTCTGCATCTACCTCTGAAAAAATATTTGGGCTTCTAGCTGTGTGTGGGACTTGTTGTATTAGTCCATCTATACTGACCTCCATCAGGTTGCAAACTGAATATATTTTTTTCTGCATCTACCTCTGAAAAAATATTGGGCTTCTAGCTGTGTGTGGGACTTGTTGTATTAGTCCATCTATACTGACCTCCATCAGGTTGCAAACTGAATATATTTTTTTCTGCATCTACCTCTGAAAAAATATTGGGCTTCTAGCTGTGTGTGGGTCTTGTTCTATTAATCCATCTATACTGACCTCCATCAGGTTGCAAACTGAATATAATTTTTTTCTGCATCTAGCTCTGAAAAAATATTTGGCCTTCTAGCAGTGTGTCGGACTTTCTCTATTAGTCCATCTATACTGACCTCCATCAGGTTGCAAATTAAAACTAATTTTTATCTGCATCTACAGTACCTCTGAAAAAATATTTTGGCTTCTAGCTGTGTGTGGGACTTGTTGTATTAGTCCATCTATACTGACCTCCATCAGGTTGCAAACTGAATATATTTTTTTCTGCATCTACCTCTGAAAAAATATTGGGCTTCTAGCTGTGTGTGGGACTTGTTGTATTAGTCCATCTATACTGACCTCCATCAGGTTGCAAACTGAATATTTTTTTTTCTGCATCTACCTCTGAAAAAATATTGGGCTTCTAGCTGTGTGTGGGACTTGTTGTATTAGTCCATCTATACTGACCTCCATCAGGTTGCAAACTGAATATATTTTTTTCTGCATCTAACCCAGCCAATAGTTTTGGCCTAATACCACAGTTTGGCCACTCAGCTCTGCTCGGTTACCATCCATTGTTTTTTTGTGCAAACAACTCCAGAGTTGTGAATTAGTTAACCACCAAAATGAGTGGAAAAAGGCCTGCTGCTGGTGGAAAGGGGAATAGGCGTGTTGGGAAGGGGAAAAAAGGTTGTGTCCGTGGGGTAGGTGTTAAAGCAACAGTAACATCTGCAGAAGAAAGACCATCTTCCAGCCAAACTAAAATGTCTACTTCTTTTAGCGGACAATGTGATAAGATCCCTTTCTTACGGCCACGCCAATCGCTACAAATTCCAGATGAGGCACAAAAACAGCAGGTGCTTCAACGGATATCAAGTGCTCCTTTAAGTGGGCTCTCCTCCACATCAACTTCAACATCACAAATACTCCAGTCCTCAAAGGTGTCACCCAAATCGCACTTGCTTCCTCACAGCTCCCAAATCTCCAGCTGCCCGTCTGAGTATGAGGTAGAACAGATGGTTGAGTCTGCAGAGCTGTTTACTCATACTATAGCCTGGGAATCAGAGGTCGACTCCAGCGCTTCTGTGAATCCAGACGAGGAAATGATCTGCACTGATGCCCAGAATCTTTATGAGTTGGATCCAGGACCAGACGCAGAAGGTTCTGACCATAATGTAGACCCTCATTCCCAAACTGTAACTCCTGTTGGTGGAGACAATGAGGAAGACGATGATAAGACTCAAATACCTGATTGGAGCGACAACTTTAGTTTTTTGTCAGGGCAGGAACAGGTTGGCTCTGAGGACGACGGGTGTAATAACACACAGGGTGATGATGATGAGGTTGGAGATCCCACTTACTGTCAACCCACAGTCAGCCAAGAGATGAGGTCAGCAGAGGAGGTGGAGGAAGATGCTAGTGACGACGAGGTCAGGTTGCGCCTTCCTGGACAGAGACGTAGTACTGGAAGCACGTCAACAACTGCATCCTCAAACACAACTCTGCCTCTCACCACAAGTCGTGGTGGCTCTTCAGGTCGCATGGGTGCTAAGCCTTGCATAGCCTGGGCATTTTTTCAGATCGATAAAGATGACCCAACTCGTGTTATCTGTAACATTTGTCAGCAAAAGCTAAGTAGAGGCCAAAAAATACATAGTTTGAGTACTTCATGCATGAACCGGCACATGGACATGAAGCATAAGTTGCAGTGGAAAGCTCAGTGTGCTACAATGCGGCCTAGCCGGCCGGGCCAACCACCGTCTGCCATATCTTGTGCACCCGCGGCCTCTTCATCCTCTGTGACTGGGGGGACAGCAGTCACACCTGTTTTGGGGCGCAGACCTGCCACCTCTTTACCCGCAACAGCCAGCGTGATTGGCAGGTCATCATTTTCTTTGGAGGTGGTAACAGCAGCTGGTGTTGAGCGCTGTCCGACATCGATAGCACCACCTTTGGATCAAGGCAACCTAACATGTCCGCCTGCATCTTCCTCACAGACCGGCAGTTTGCCGGGGACACCCTTATCAACCCCGTCTAAGCACAATAGCCAGCCCTCAGTCCCTCAGATGTGGACAAGTAAAAGACCATTTCCTCCTAGCCATGAGAAAGCTAAGAGGTTGAATTTCACCATCTGCAAGCTCTTGGCTACAGAAATGTTGCCTTTCCGCCTGGTGGACACAGAGGATTTTCGAGACCTTATGTCCGTCGCAGTGCCCCAGTACCAGATGCCCAATCGGCACTACTTCTCAAAGAAAGGTGTGCCTGCGCTCCACCAGCATGTCGACACAACATCACGGCTTCTTTGAGAAACTCTGTGTGTGACAGGGTGCATTTCACCACAGACACTTGGACGAGTAGGCATGGACAGGGGCGTTACATGTCGCTGACTGGGCACTGGGTAACTATGGTGACATCAGGACAAGGGGCTGCTGTCCAAGTCTTGCCGTCCCCACGAGTTGTGCGTCAATCCTCTTTATGTCAAAGTTCCTCCACTGCTTCTGCCTCCTCAACCTCCTCTCGGTCTTCCACCTGCACCCAAAGCCTGTCTGGTCATGCCACAAGCTTTCTAACTGCGCAGAAGGGATCCTGCACACCTCCTTACTATGCTGGCAGTAGGGCTCAACGTCATCAGGCGGTTTTTACATTGAAATGTCTGGGAAATGTGAGTCACACAGCTGAGGAGTTGTGGTCAGCTCTGGAGAACCAATTTCATGAATGGTTGTCTCCACTGGACCTGAAACCAGGGAAGGCCGTGTGCGACAATGCTGCAAACCTGGGTGCGGCCCTTCGCCGGGGCAATGTCACACACGTGCCTTGTATGGCTCACGTGTTGAACCTGGTTGTCCAGCAATTTTTAGCCCACTATCCCAGACTAGATGGCCTTCTGCAGAGGGCACGGTCGCTGTGTGCTCACTTCCGCCGTTCGCATCCCGCAGCTCAGCGACTTACATCTCTACAGAAGTCGTTGGGCCTGCCACTTCACCGGCTAAAATGCGATGTGCCTACCCGGTGGAATTCAACTCTGCACATGTTGCAGCGACTGTGGCAGCATCGACAAGCCCTGGTGCAATACGTTCTGACGTATAGCCTGGGCCAACGAGATTCAGAGGTGGGGCAAATCACGCTGGAGGAGTGGTCTCAGATCAGGGACCTATGCACCCTTCTGCACAGTTTTGAAATGGCGACGAAGATGTTTAGTGCTGACGATGCCATTATCAGCATGACTATTCCGGTGATTTACATGCTGGAGCACATGTTAAACAGAATTCGGAGTCAGGTGGTGGCACAAGAGGAGGTGGAGGAAGTAGAGGAGGAGGAGTTGTATGCGGAAGGGCTAACATCTGCAAGGTCCAGACGGTCGGCAGCACCAAGGCGGCAGGCATGTGAGGGTGGGGGAGATGGTTTTACCAGGGCACATGGTAGCAGCCAAACTAGTGAGGAAGGTGCAGGAGCCCAGGAAGAAGTGGAGGACGAACTGATGGAAGACTCATCAGATGAGGGAGACCTTGATCACATTTCTGTTGTGCGAGGTTGGGGGGAGAGGACAGAGGAAGGAAGCATGATTGTTACCTCGCCACCAACACAACAGGGACTTGGTGCTCCTGGATGCGCAACACACATGAGTGCCTTCTTGCTGCACTACCTGCAACATGACCCTCGAATTGTGAGAATTAGAAATAATCCTGACTACTGGGTTGCCACACTGTTAGATCCCCGGTACAAAAGTAAATTTGCAGAAATTATTCCTGCCATAGAAAGGGATGCACGCATGCAGGAGTATCAGCAGAGACTGTTGCAGAATCTTACATGTGCTTTTCCACAAAATACCAGTGGTGCACGTAGTGAATCTCACAGTTCCAATTTGCCAACCATGGGACCGTCAAGTGTTCAGCACTCAAACCGTAACAGAACCACAGTATCTGGTGGTAACATCAATTTTGCGGAATCATTTCACCACTTTTTTAGCCCATCCTTTGCAAGGCCACAGGAGACAAGAAGTCTGACACATAGTCAACGCCTAGAGACGATGGTACAGGAGTATCTCCAAGTAAACATTGAAGCCACGACTGTGTCACTGCACCCTTGCTCTTTTTGGGCTTCCAATCTGGATAAATGGCCGGAGCTAGCCACTTACGCCTTGGAGATCTTGTCATGCCCCGCAGCCAGCGTTCTGTCTGAACGTGTGTTCAGCGCTGCTGGTGGTGTGCTGACAGATAAGCGCACGCGGCTCTCCACTGATAATGTAGACAGACTCACGTTCATAAAGATGAACAAATCATGGATCCGAAACGACTTTTCTACCCCTGTGTCATCCTGGGGAGAGTAAAAGCTTGATGATTGTTTAAAATCACCCTACCAACCGTTTTAAGCTTTCAAATTACTAATCATGTTTATCTGTATCTTGACTGGAAAATAATTTGGGCTTTGTAGCAGTGTGCAGCACTGATCCTATTAGGCCATCTATAATAAGCTCCACCAGATTTAAAATTAAAAATAATTTTTAGCTGCATCTAGCCCGGAAAATAATTTTGGGGCTCCGAGATGCGCAAGACACATAAGTGCCTTCTTGCTGCACTACCTGCAGCATGACCCTCATATTGTCAGAATTCGAAGTAATCATGACTACTGAGTTGCCACACTCTTAGATCCCCCAAACTTTTCGATCAACCTTTTCATTTTAATAAAGACCAATAAAATGGTCATTTTTGAAATTATAAGCATTAGCAGGTTGTTAGAAACTGAAATCAAACAGTTTTCAACTCAAAACTTTATTCTAGGTGATGTTACATTTTCACATAGGACCCCTTGTTCGAAAGGAGCTTCTGAACTCTCTCGTCCATTGAATTTGTCAGGTTTTGGATGGTTTCTGCTTCAATTGTTTTGCATGAGGACAGAATACCCTCCCAGAGCTGTTGCTTAGATGTGAACTGCCTCCCGCCATCATAGACACTCCTTTTAATGATGCTCCAAAGGTTCTGAATGGGGTAGAGGTCAGGGGAGCATGGGGGTCACACCATAAGTTTGTCCCCTTTTATGCCCATATCAGCCAGAGATGCAGATGTTTTATGTGCAGCATGAGATGGTGCATTATCATGCAGAAAAATGATCTTGCTGTGAAATACACGGTTCTTCTTCTTGAACCATGGCAGGAAGTGCTGTTTGAGAAAATCCACATACATTATGGAGTTTATCTTTAGCGCCTTCAGGGATCCTAAAGGGGCCGACAATCTCTCTCCCCATGATTCCAGCCCAAAACATTACTCCACCTCCTCCTTGTTGGCGCTGTAGCCGTGTTTGCGTGGGGTGTCCATCAACCAGCCATCCTCCACTCCATCCATCTGGACCATCGAGCGCTGCATGGCACTCATCCGTGAACAAAACAGTTTTGAAATCAGTCTTCATGTAATGTTTGGCCCACTGGAGCCGTTTCTGCTTGTGTGAAGTGGATAGAGGAGGTCGACAGGATGGAGTATGGACAGCTGCAAACCTCTGAAGGACCCTGCATCTTGTTGTTCGGGGGACGTTGGAGGCACAAGCAGCTTCAAAAACTTGTCTGCTGCTATGACAAGGCTTTTTTGCCGCTGCTCTTTCAACCTGACGTAATTGCCTGTAGGAAAGAGTCCTCAATTTGCCCTTATCAGCACGCACACGTGTGTACTGTGAATCAGCTACATACTTCTTGATTGCCAAGACACTTCATCCTGATCATCGCACAATGTTGATTGTAGTCATGCCTTGACCTAAACACTCCACAATTTGTTGCTTCTCAGCAGCCGACACATCCTTTTTCTTTCCCATTTTGGCAGAAAATGTAGGCTGCTGAATAATGTGAGAGAGCCTTCTTAAGTAGTCTTGCCTTTCATTGGACACACCTGCCAAACTAATTAGCACTGGTGTCTGCAATTGCTTACAGTGATATAAAGAGCCCTGACACACATCACCATCAATGAGTTTAACTGACAAACAAACAAATTCTTCCCTTATCACTCCTAAACACTTTTTGCATAATAATTTGGAACACAGTGTACATGTGCTTTTCCACAAAACACCAGTAGTTCACGTAGTGAATCTTACAGTTCTAACTTGGCAACCGTGGTCTGTATGGAGTTGTTCAATAAAGGGCCCAAAATTAAGATAACATAGATGGGAGAGGTCTCTATGAATAGGAATTCCTAAGTATTTGATACCCTGTGAGGGCCAGGCAAAGGGAAAGTTGGACTGGATGGAATCCTATATAGATTTGGGGAGGGAGACATCGAGGGCCTCAGACTTCGCTGCATTGATTTTAAAATTTGACCATGTAACAAAGTGATCTATTTCAGCCATAACAGCATGGATGGATATTTGTGATTGAGTGATATATACTAGGACATCATCAGCAAATAGAGAGCACTTGTACTCGGTGCCTCCCACCTCAATCCACCTAATATTGGGGTTATGGCGAATTGATGAGAGCAGGTGCTCCGTCACTAGGATGTATAAGAGAGGGGACAGAGAACATCCCTGCCTTGTCCCATTGGTGATTGTGAAAGGTGATGAAAATGTTCTGACGCGCCCCCTGGGCCTTGGGACACCCGGAGCCGGACCCTTTTTGGTGGATGCTGGTGGTTGTAGTCTCCGTGGCGGCAACCCGGTTCCGTGGCTCAGGGCGGTCAAACCAGTGGCGGAACTATTTATGTGGTTTTGATGTTTAAATGTCCGACTACGCCACCCGTGGATTGCGGTCAGAGTGAACCGCCGCTCCAGGGCAGACCGCTGAGGCTGGTGTTGTGGGTGCAGCAGAGCGTAGCATAACTCCCCACGGGAGGAGTATAGCCTCAGGGCAGTGTATGCGGAGGATGGGGGTGATGGTGCAGGGTAGCAGCAGTAATGACACGGAGTCAGTGATGCAGTCCAGGGCCTTTACTCACAGTTCTTATTATCCAGACCACGTCTGCAGGTAACGGCTGCCCACGTCGTACTGTGCTCACCAGGTGAGGGGCTCAGACAACTCCCAGATAACTTTGGAGTGCTTCACAGGACCCCCTTTGTGTGTCCTTTGTCTGGCCTTTCTTACCAACCCTTCTGTCCGGCTGCCTCGGGCCTCCTCTTGGTAAACTTGGCGCCAGTTTCCCTGACCCTATGTGGTGCCTTCCTAGCGGGTGTAGCGAGGGGCTGCGCCACATAAAATGTCACAGCCTCCTGTTTCTAGCTGAGGGTCGTTTCCTGCCTCCACTAGTTTCGGGGACCGGTCTCCCCCTTTGGCCTGACCCCTCCACGCAGGTGGATTCTGGCGTGCGGTGGCGACTCGCCCGTCCGCACCCCTGAGATCCCTTCGTTCCTCGTTCCTGGAGCCTTCTCCGCTCCTCTTCCTTCCTTCTCCCTCTTCCAGGCCTGGGCCTCTGTTACTAGGCCCGCCTCCGGAGCAGAGCTCATGCAGAGCCCCTGCTCCCTGCCACTTCTGCTCAGACTTCTCTGCACTGAACTAAGATGGTGCCCACCTTTTATACTCCCTTCTCAATGCACCCAGGAACTGCTTCCTCCCTGCTCCTGCACTACAGGGTTCCCCTTCCTCAGTGTTCCCTCCCCCCACTCCAGCCAGGGACAGGGACTGTCGTGCCCATCTCAGGGGCATATTGGTCGCCCTGCCCCACGGCAATGTGGTGTAATGCATGCAGGTGTCGGGTCCTGATCCACACTACATCCTTACCTGAGAGTGAGATATCACACCTCTGGGTGAGGTGCAATACCTCTGTAGCAACCGAGCCCTCAGGGTGCTACAGTTCCATTTATCTTCAGCCTAGGTGACGTATTGCGATACAGGGCCGTGATTTTGGCTATAAAAGGGTCCCCTAGACCCCTACCCCAAGCTTTTTAAGAGAATCATATATGGCGTGCCAGGAGACTCTATGGAATGCTTTCTCAGCATCCAACGAGAGTATCTAATTACAAATTTTTAACTGCATCTAGCCCAGGAAATACTTTGTGCCTAGTAGCAGGGTCTGCTAGTCAGCGGATTATCCCGGCTGTTAAGCAAGCTACACCACCTGTAGTTTGGACACTTCATTTTTTCAAAGGAAATGCTTCGGGACCACGGGATACTCAGTGAAGAGCATCAGGAGGCACCCCAAGGCATAGGGGCTGGGACTGGCAGTAGGATGCCTTGCGGTGGACAGCCGAGCTCGATCCTTATAAAAGCTTTTTAACTGCAGCAGCTTTAGTGGACGCTACTGGAGCTGGAATTACGCGGCTGCTGGCATGAGACTTGCCCTCCAATAGATCCTTGTAAATGGATTTAAAGTGTATTCATTCAAATTAGAGAGACAATTTAAATTAAAAAGCTTAGAGCTGCCTCCACCACAGGGGGGCTCGCTCGACCCACCAGCGGACAGGCACCAGTATTGGGAGAGGGGGGCTGGCCATCAGGGTTCACCGTGGCTCTGGCACAAACCCGGCGACACGGAGGTGGCACGGGCAGGAGCGGACTGGCAGTGTCGGCTTCTCACTTTTTGGATTTTAGAAGGGCATGACATGCCTATATCTGTGTCTCCCCCTCCTTTTACTCCTCCACCTCTTTTATTTTCGCATGACTATATGTACTTGTCACTTTTCTATGTGTTAGTTATGTCTTCTGAGCAGTTTGTCAGCTTTTGGACACCTTTGAAGGTGTTTTCTATGTGTTTCTATGTGTTTTTGTTTGCCTGCCATTGGTTTTAACGGTGTTCGAAGGTGTTCGACGAACAGTTCGACGAACAGTTCGGCGAACACACGGGTGTTCTACGAACCGAACCGAACTCGAACACTACGGGGGTGGCTCAACACTAATTGCGAGTTCCCCCTTCCTAATTTTTGGCAGCTTTTGCTTGGAAGGCATAGGCAAAGACTATTCGAGACCCACTCCCCAATAATGGGAATAATGTTTTTAATATGCTGTACTGCATGGCTCTTGTAATGGGCATTAAAATCGTCTTGTTAAGCTACTGTGACCTCCACGTCTCTTACAAGGGTCGTTAATATTGTCTTTTTATTCCACTGCGACCTCCACCACTCTTCCAAGCGGCATTAAAAGTGTCTTGTTAAGCTACTGTGACCTCCACGTCTCTTCCACAGGGCGTTGATATTGTCTTTTTATTCCACTGTAACCTCCACCACTCTTCCAAGGGGCATTGATATTGTCTTTTTATTCCACTGCGACCTCCACCACTCTTCCAAGGGGCATTAAAACCATCTTGTTAAGCTACTGTGACCTCCACGTCTCTTCCACGGGGCATTGATATTGTCTTTTTATTCCACTGTAACCTCCACCACTCTTCCAAGGGGCATTAAAACTGTCTTGTTAAACCACTCTCAACTCCACAGCTCTTCCAAGGGGCATTGACATGTTGTTTTTAATTACCTCTAACCTCCACGACTCTTGCAACGGGCATTGCATTTCCTCCTAATTTTTGTCAGCTTTTGCTTTTCAATGCATATGAGAACACTAAGGGAGACCCACTCCCCAATAATGGGTAGAAGGTTTTTAATACGCTGTAATCCACGTCTGTTTCAAGGGGCATTGCAGTGCCTAATAATTTTTGGAAAGCCTTCCATTCACTGCTTAGGCCAACAGTGTACAGGAGACCCAGTTGCTATAAATGGAAAAAACGGTTTAGTTAAGGCCCTCTGACCTCCATGTCACTTCCAAGGGGCATTGGAGTGCCTCGAAATTTTTGGTAGGCATTGCATTCACTGTATGCCTTATAACTGTGTAGCTGAACCACTCCTTTTGGTATAGAAACATATCCTACAAGACATGTGTGGTTGGCTGGCCTGATATTGATGTGAATGGTCCCTGTTCCTCCTGCTCTTTCTCCTTTGCCACCACCTCATCCATCATTCATCACCTGAAGCTTTGTTTTAACGGGAGTCATAGAACTGGGATAGTAGCAGGAAAATATCCAGCAATCCTCGAAGGAGGTAGAATATGCGCCAAAACGCTGACCACCTCAGGCCTAGCTGCTACTACATACATGCGCTTGCATTCCAAGGAACAGAAAGCTAAGGAGGTGGATGGCCTCATGATCATGAATAATTTACTCGTTGTGTAGGAGGCCGACCACTGCTGCTGTCTACCTTCTGAACTTTGTGTTGAAGCCTGATTGACCCAGGACCCGCAATATTCTATGTCTGGAGGACGTGTTGCATCCCAGTGTCCAACTGTGTGTAACGGGTCTGGGAGGCGGATCCTCTGAGCTACTATACAAGGGGGCGGTCCTTGTAAGGGAGCGGGTGGCGACCAGGGAAGACGGCCAGGCAGTCACAGCAGGTGACCGGGACAGTCTCTGAGTGAACGGGCTGGAGGTCACGGCAAGTGACCGGGGCAGTCTCTGGATGAACGGGCAGGAGGTCACGGCAAGTGACCGGGGCAGTCTCTGGATGAACGGGCAGGAGGTCACGGCAAGTGACCGGGGCAGTCTCTGGGTAAAGGGTAGGTACGACCTGTGATGGCAGAGCCTCCAAGTAGGCTAGCAGGCAGATGGTAGATGTGTGCTCCCAGGTGAGCAAGCGAGAGTCTCTGGAATGGCAGGTGGTCACAGCACATGACGGCGGAGCCTCCAGGTAGGCTAGCAGGCAGGTAGCAGGTGTGCACTCCCAGGTGAGCGGGCAGGAGTCTCTGGAATGGCAGGTGGTCACAGCACGTGACGGCGGAGCCTCCAGGTAGGCTAGCAGGCAGGTAGCAGATGTGCGCTCCCAGGTGAGCGGGCAAGCTGGTCCTTAGACAGACTGACAGGAGTTGGAAGGCAGACCGTCGGACCTCAGGCTAGCAGGCAGGTAGCAGGATATCAGACAGGAATAAGACAGCAAGCTGGCAGGAATCTGGCAGGTAACTGGCAGGTAACTGGCAACGGGACCTGAGGGCTGAAGCAGAGTAGTGAACAGTGCAACAACATTGCTCGGGCACCTCCATTTTGGAGGAGGTGCCTTATATATGGTGAAGTCCTCTGGCCATTGGCCGGGGACTCCTTAGGACGGCGCGCGCGGCCCCTTTAAGAGGGAGGGAGCGTGCGCGCGCGCCCTAAGCACAGTGGCCGGGAAGGAGCGCGCGCTGCCAGCAGAGCGGGAGGAGGACGCCGGGCTAGCAGCAGAGAGGTGAGGGGAACAGCGTCCCTGCCTAGCAGAGGGCAGGGACGCCGGCGCTACAGTACCCCCCCCTTTAGGCCCCCCCTTTTTTAGGCCAGACAGAAATTTAGCAAGGATAAGAGGGGCATGGACGTTCTCCCGGGGCTCCCACGTTATCTCCTCAGGACCAAACCCCTTCCAATCTACTAGAAAAAAGGTCTTTCCTCTTACCCTTTTGGTGGCAAGAATGTTCTCTACCTCAAACTCGTCTTCAGCAGAAACCGGAGCAGGAGGCGTACCTGTAGACTTGGAAAAAGAGTTAAGTACCACAGGTTTGAGGAGAGATACATGGAAGGAGTTAGGGATCTGTAAGTTGGCCGGGAGTTTCAATTTATAGGCCACCGGGTTGATCTGACTGATGACCTCCAGAGGACCGATGAACCGAGGCCCTAACTTGTAAGAAGGTATCTTGAGTCGGACATATTTAGATGAGAGCCAGACTTTATCTCCAGGACGAAATTGTGGAGGATCCAGGCGTTTTTTGTCAGCGTGTCTTTTCATCCGCTCGGACGACTGAAGGAGTGCGGATCGGGTACTCTCCCAAATGGAGGAAAATTTGCTAACGAGAGTTTCCGCAGCCGGGTTGTCCACAGAGGTGGAGACAGGAAAAGGAATCCGAGGATGCTGACCGTAGACTACAAAAAACGGGGATTTGGAGGAGGATTCGCTCTCGTGATTGTTGTAAGAGAACTCAGCCCATGGTAGGAGATCCACCCAGTCTGAATGATGGGCATTAACGAAGTGCCGGAGGTAACTGGTCAGGTTCTGATTGATCCGCTCCACTTGACCATTAGACTGTGGGTGGTAAGCGGAAGAGAAGTCCAGGGTGACGTCTAGCAGTTTACAAGTGGCTCTCCAGAAGCGTGAGGTGAACTGTACCCCACGATCCGACACGATGTGGAGGGACAGGCCATGAAGACGAAAGATGTGACGAATAAAGTCTTTAGCTAGCTCGGGTGCAGACGGGAGGCCTGGCAGGGGAACGCAATGAGCCATCTTGGAGAAGCGGTCAGCGACCACCCAAATGACCGTACAACCGGCAGAGACTGGGAGGTCAGTTATAAAGTCCATTGCTATATGCTGCCAGGGGGCAGCAGGTACAGAAAGCGGAAGGAGGCGGCCGGCTGGCAGATGTCTCGGAACCTTGTTGCGGGCGCAGGACACACAGGCAGAAACAAAGTCTATTACATCCTTGTGCAGGGTAGGCCACCAGTAGTGCCGGGTAATAAGCTGGAGGGTCTTTTTCTGACCGGCATGGCCAGCCAGTTTAGACGAGTGACCCCAGTGAAGGATCTTCTCCCGATCAGGTACTGATACGAACGTCTTTCCGGGGGGGAGACGATTTAGACTCACGGGAGCCACCTGCATTACTCTGGCGGTATCGATGATGTGTTTCGGATCTTCCTCGAGATCAGACACCAGAAAGGATTGAGACAAGGCGTCCGCCTTGACGTTTTTGTCAGCCGGGCGAAAATGAAGAACAAGATCAAAGCGAGCAAAAAACAAGGACCACCGGGCTTGGCGCGGGTTAAGTCTCTGGGCATGCTGGAGGTAAGCCAAGTTCTTGTGGTCAGTGTAAATTATTACCGGGTGAAGAGCCCCCTCGAGCAGGTAACGCCACTCCTCCAATGCCAGTTTGATGGCCAATAACTCTCGGTCTCCTATGGAATAATTGCGCTCTGAGGAGGAGAAGAGTTTAGAGAAGAAGCCGCAAGTTACCATCCTCCCGGAAGATGATTTTTGAGTAAGTACCGCTCCGGCTCCAGAGGAGGAGGCGTCAACTTCCAGGAAGAACTGCTTGTTGCCCTCCGGGCGATGCAGTACCGGGGCGGAAGAGAAGGCCTGTTTTAAGGAAAGAAAGGCCTCCTCTGCTTCGGGCGGCCACTCTTTGGGATTAGTACCCTTACGGGTGAGCGCGGAAATTGGGGCAGTCCGGGAAGAGAAGTGTGGTATGAAGAGGCGGTAGTAGTTGGCGAAACCCAGGAACCGCTGAATGGCCTTCAACTCCTCCGGTCGAGGCCATTTCTCGATGGCAGACAGTTTCTCTGGATCCATTCGTAGGCCGGTCTGAGAAATAAAGTAGCCCAAAAACGGAAGCGAGGTCTGCTCAAAGAGGCACTTCTCGTATTTAGCGAAGAGGTGATTCTGCCTGAGCCTGAGCAGGACCTGACGAACGTCCCTCCGGTGAGTCTGGAGATCCGGAGAGAAGACCAAGATGTCGTCCAGGTACACCACCACGCAGGAGTAGAGAAGGTCCCGGAAGATGTCATTGACCAACTCTTGAAAGACGGCGGCAGCGTTACAGAGACCAAAGGGCATTACCAGATATTCATAGTGGCCGTTCCGGGTGTTGAATGCCGTCTTCCATTCATCCCCCTGACGGATACGGACCAGGTTGTACACCCCACGGAGGTCCAGTTTGGTGAAGATTCTAGCCCCCCTCAGACGATCAAATAACTCCGGAATGAGCGGAAGGGGGTACTTATTCTTCACCGTGATCTGGTTAAGGCCTCTATAGTCTATACAGGGACGGAGAGAGCCGTCCTTCTTTTTGACGAAAAAGAAGCCTGCTCCCGCCGGGGAGGTAGATTTCCGGATGAATCCCCTGGCCAGATTCTCCTCAATATATTCGGACATCGACCGGGTCTCAGCAGCGGATAATGGATAAATACGCCCACGGGGAGGGTAGTACCGGGTAACAGGTCGATAGGGCAGTCGTATGGTCTATGAGGGGGTAGTGTCTCTGCCTCCTTTTTATTAAAGACATCAGCATAAGACCAATAAGGAATCGGAAGTCCAGGTAGATTAGCTGGGGTAGGAGAAGGACGGACGGGATGGACGGGAACCAGACAGGTCTTATGGCAGTCCTGTCCCCAGCGAAGGACTTCTCCGGTCTGCCAGTCAAGCACGGGTGCATGTCTCTGGAGCCAAGGTAGGCCTAGCAAGAGGGCGTGAGAGAGTCCAGGCAGAACATGAAAGGAGATACTCTCAGAATGCAGCATTCCCACCTGCAGAGTAATGGATTCGGTGATGAGTTGGATGGGGCGTGGTAAGAGACCCCCATCCACGGCAGCAACAGACAAGGGTACAGCCAGAGGTTTGGTGGGGATGCGGTATTTCTCTACCAGGGACTGTGAAATAAGATTCCCAGCTGCTCCAGAGTCAAGTTGGGCTAGTTCGAAATGACGGTTCTCCCCGCAGACGATTGAGACTGACAACAGCAGAGATGGAGAGGGTTTATTCTTGTCTAGGTCGACCTCTCTGAGCGAACCTAGACACAGGCGTTTCCCGACCTCTCCGGGCAGGCACGGATCCGGTGCTCCTTACTGCCACAGTAGAAGCAGCTCCCCTCGGCACGGCGAAAGTCCTGACGGGATTTGACCATCTTGGTCTGGTCGACCTGCATAGGCTCAGGAGAGTGTACCTGGGGAGAGACAGAGGGAGTGACGGGTTTCTGAAAAGTAGGAGCTAGACGTGGAAACCTCCTCTCACGGGTGACCTCTTTGGCACGCTCCTGGAACCGTAGGTCAATCCGGGTGGCAAGAGTTATTAGGTCATCGAGAGAGGTAGGAATGTCCCGACCGGCGAGTTCATCTTTAATACGGCCGGACAGACCCTCCCAGAAGACGGATACCAGAGCGTCGTTATCCCAGGCCAGCTCCGAAGCAAGGGTACGGAACCGTATGGCATATTGGCCCACGGTGAGGCTTCCCTGACGGAGGCGTAACAGTGATGATGCGGATGAGGTCTTCCGTCCGGGTTCGTTGAAGACTTTCCGGAAAGCCGTGAGAAAGGCAGGCAAGTCGACACCAGGGGGTCTCCTCTCTCCCATAGAGGATTAAGCCAGGCCAGGGCCTCCCCGGTGAGATGGGACATGATGAAGGCAATTTTGGCCCGGTCGGAGTTAAACTGGTGGGACAGGAGTTCAAAGTGCAGGGTGCACTGATTTATGAAGCCCCGAGCCTGGGCGGAGTCGCCTCCGAAGCGAGGAGGTGCAGAAAGCCGGGGTCCGGGGTAGGATACCATGGTATTAGTGGGCAGCGGAGTTGCCGGATTGCGAGTCATGGCACTGGCGGTGGTTGCTGGCGGAGCAGTCAGAGTGTCCAGGCGAGAATTGACATTCCGCAGGTGACCCAGGATGGACTCCTGTTGGGACCTCTGACGGGACAGTTCATAACACAGGTCCGAGAGCGAGGGAGCTTGGGTGCCACCGGGTTCCAGGGCCCGAGCAAACTGTAACGGGTCTGGGAGGCGGAACCTCTGAGCTACTATACAAGGGAACGGTCCTTGTAAGGGAGCGGGTGGCGACCAGGGAAGACAGGCAGGCAGTCACAGCAGGTGACCGGGACAGTCTCTGAGTGAACGGGCTGGAGGTCACGGCAAGTGACCGGGGCAGTCTCTGGATGAACGGGCAGGAGGTCACGGCAAGTGACCGGGGCAGTCTCTGGATGAACGGGCAGGAGGTCACGGCAAGTGACCGGGGCAATCTCTGGGTAAAGGGTAGGTACGACCTGTGATGGCAGAGCCTCCAGGTAGGCTAGCAGGCAGATGGTAGATATGTGCTCCCAGGTGAGCAAGCGAGAGTCTCTGGAATGGCAGGAGGTCACAGCACGTGACGGCGGAGCCTCCAGGTAGGCTAGCAGGCAGGTAGCAGGTGTGCGCTCCCAGGTGAGCGGGCAGGAGTCTCTGGAATGGCAGGTGGTCACAGCACGTGATGGCGGAGCCTCCAGGTAGGCTAGCAGGCAGGTAGCAGATGTGCGCTCCCAGGTGAGCGGGTAAGCTGGTCCTTAGACAGACTGACAGGAGTTGGAAGGCAGACCGTCGGACCTCAGGCTAGCAGGCAGGTAGCAGGATATCAGGCAGGAATAAGACAGCAAGCTGGCAGGAATCTGGCAGGTAACTGGCAGGTAACTGGCAACGGGACCTGAGGGCTGAAGCAGAGTAGTGAACAGTGCAACAACATTGCTCGGGCACCTCCATTTTGGAGGAGGTGCCTTATATATGGTGAAGTCCTCTGGCCATTGGCCGGGGACTCCTTAGGACGGCGCGCGCGGCCCCTTTAAGAGGGAGGGAGCGCACGCGCGCACGCCCTAAGCACAGTGGCCGGGAAGGAGCACGCGCTGCCAGCAGAGCGGGAGGAGGACGCCGGGCTAGCAGCAGAGAGGTGAGGGGAACAGCGTCCCTGCCTAGCAGAGGGCAGGGACGCCGGCGCTACACTGTGTCCCGGCTTCCACAATATTAACCCAGTGTGAAGGCGTCAGTGGGATGGACCATTCCTGGCCACATTCACTTGTCCACGTGTTTGTGGTTAGGCTGTCCTTCCCACTAAATGAACTGGGGAGGGCACAGGTAATGTTTTGGTATGCGCGCTTGTGTATAAGGTGCACCGGGACAAATAGGGGCAGCTGGGGACCGTTTATGGACACCCGGCCACCCCCACGCGGCTGGGGACTGTGTGTGGGCACCCGGCAGCGGGGCGGCTGGGGACTGAGTATGGACACCCGGCCGCCCCCTGGCGGATGGGGACCAAGCGTGGACACCCGGCCGCCGGGCGGCTGGGGACTGAGTATGAATACCAGGCTACCGACGCAGCCATGACGTGGTGGCCAGATTCCACCTCCACATGCCTAAAAGGCCCAATTTCAAGTGCAAGCATGCTAGCAGTGTGGTATTGCAGCCTGGGGGTGGGTGGGTGGCAGGCTGCATACTTGCGCTTATATTGCAAGTTATGGGGGAGGTACAATTGAACACTGCCCTTGGACAAGGACTTGCACAGGGATAGTTGCAAGTCTGCATCTTCTGATGCGGCAAGGATCACTTCTGATGGGCACACTTTTAGGCAGTGACCTGGGTGTCAGAGATGCTTCCAGGGGTCTTCCCCATGCTGTTCCCATGTCTTTTTAGCACTGTATGCATGTGTAGCACATGGCCATATAAGGTTGCAAAATCTTAAAATGACATTTCCCAGTGAATGCATTTGTCACGGTTGAAAGCAATACAAAAGTGCAAAAACGCATAAAAAATGCTACTTGTGAACATAGCCCAAGGTGTGGAGGAGTATTTTTGTTTTTGGTTATTTATTTTACCTTATACACAAGTCTTTACCCTGGAAAGGATGTTCCTTAACCCCTTTCCGACCTGGTCAGTAATAGTACGCACCAGGTCGGGAAGGCCGGTTCAGCGGGGGCTCCGGCGGTGAGCCCGCACTGAAGCGAGCACATGTCAGCTGATTATTGGAATCGCAATCCACCCGCGGCTGTTAACATGTCAAATCTCTGACAGTGGCATTTAACTCGCGCTTCCGGGAGTCCTAAGCCCCGCCCATCAGTGACCCCGTCACGTGATCGCGGGTCACCAATGGGTGGGCATGACAACTCAGGGTCTGCAGCAGACGCCTGTGGTTGTCATGTCTCAATTGCTATGAGCGCCACCTAGTGGTCAGCGCTCATAGCAAGTGAGCATTTCTCCTGCATACAAGCGATCTGCTCATCGCTTGTATGCAGTAGAAGCAATCAGACAACTGCTGCTTCTAGTCTCCTCTGGAGACTATAGAAGCAAGCAGAAAGTGTAAAAAAAAAGTTTTTAAAAAAATAAAAAAGATAAAAAATATATAAAAGTTTAAGTCACCCCCCTTTCGCCCCATTCAAAATAAAATATATATATATATATAAAAAAAAAACCAAATACACATATTTGGTATCGCCGCGTTCAGAATCGCCCGATGTATCAATATAAAAGAAGAATTAATACAATCAGTAAACGGCGTAACGAGAAAAAAATTTTAAACGCCAGAATTAAGTTTTTTTGGTCGTTACAACTTTGCAATAAAATGCAATAACGGGCGATCAAAACATCGGATCTACCCCAAAATGGTATCAATAAAAACGTCAGCCCGGCACGCAAAAAATAAGCACTCACCTGGCCCCAGATCCCGAAAAATGGAGAAGCTAAGGGTCTCGGAAAATGGCGCCATTTTTTTTTGTTTTTTTTAGCAAGCTTTGGGTTTTTTTTTCACCACTTAAATAAAAAAGAACCTATTCATGTTTGGTGTCTATGAACTCGTAAAGACCTGGAAAATAATGATGGCAGGTCAGTTTTAGCAATCTGTGAACGTGGTAAAAAAAGGACCCAAAAAACAACTGTGGAATTGCATTTTTTTTGCAGTTTCACTGCACTTGGAATTTTTTTCCCATTTTCCAGCACACGATATGGTAAAACCAGTGATGTTGTTTAAAAGTACAACTCGTCCCGCAAAAAATAAGCCCTCACATGGCCATATTGAACGAAAATTAAAAAAGTTCTGGCTTTGGGAAGAAGGGGAGCAAAAAAGGAAAACACAAAAACAGAAAGACCCATGGTCGTTAAGGGGTTAACATATTTCACAGGAAAGCACTTTCACTTTCGTTTTTGAACGTTTTATTGTGAGCCTGTAAAAGTGGCTTAATACCTCTGACCACGTTGTTGACAGCAGTGACCTGGGGGTCAGAAATGCTTCCAGGGGCGATCCCCATGCTGTCCCCATGTCATTTGAGCACTGTCACTATCGTTTTGGGCACTTTTTAGGCTTTCTACAGACTGCCGGGGGTGCCGCCGCAAAAATGTTCGGGTCTCCCATAGACTAACATTGGGCTCGTTGCTCGGGTCGAGCACCCGAGTATCACAGTGAGCTCGGCCCGAGCTTCGAGCACCCGAGCATTTTAGTGCTCGCTCAACACTAGACGCTATCGTCAGAAAATGACCTATTAATTAAATCAGGTTTTTGTGTTAAATATAAATATTTACATTTTTTGACAATGTTAAATTCTTTTTACATATCACAATCTTTATTAAACATAAAATTTAGAAATCTTGCCATTTTCACACTAGCCAATAGGGCTGTTTATGACTATCTTCCTTTTGTTTCAGGAAATAACACATGTACATTAGCCACAAGGGTCAGACCCTTGACCCTATGTTTTGTATTGAAGTGTCTAATGAGCGTGTACAAAGGTCATTGTGAAGGGGAGGGGAGCAGGTTCAGATGTGACGTCAGCTGTGTGTAGTTATTATCTGTCATTGTAATCCTTCTTGCCACTGCTGATAACGAGCCTACTGAATACACTTCTTGAAAGGACAGGAAATTAGAGTCTGAAAAAGTCCCAGTGGTCAATGTAAAAATTCCAAGATTACTAATTTTATTTTTTTTTATATATATATACATATAAAGATCGTGATATGAAAAAAAAATTGCCAATTTTTTTTAAAAAACTACATGTAACGCAAAAACCTGATTTAAACAATATGTCATTTTCTGATGACAGCTTACCTTTTACTGCTAAAGTGACCCCACAGAAGATAAACAAGCACATACCTCTTGGGATGACGTCATTAGTGTTGGGCGAATCCGAAGAATAAAGTTCAGCGTCCATACCGAACGTCTACTATTCGGTCCCGGACCCCGAACAAGGACTTCCTCTGATAGCGCAGGAAACACAGACTCTAATTACTGTGCATTATCACGGTTAGAGCGCTGTGACATCATGCTGACAGGTGTCAGCATGATGCCACAGCTATGACAGGTGACCCAGCGGTAAATAGCTTACCGCGGGTCATAGGCGCCGACTGATGATACTACTATCACCATCAGCCAGCGACTCCTGCCATAGAAAACTGCAAGCGCAGGCACCGCTGGATGGGAGCAGTAATCTCCCATCCGCCGGTGTCTGTGCTCTGCTGACTGTAAAAAAAGAAATGTTAAAATTAATAAAAAAATATTAAAATAAAAATAAAACACACTATACTCACCTGCACCTTGTCCCCGATGTTCTCCGCACCTGCAAAAACTAAAAAAACACCAGATACTCACCTTACAGCTAATCTCCAAAGCCCATGATCACCTGTAATAAAAGTAAGATAATAAACCAACCTCATCCTTAACTTTCTGACGTCCAAACAACGAGTGTCCCATGAAGATTCCATGAACAGAGCGGCCACACTGTGTGTCACCGCTCTGTTCATTCATCGGCAATACACTGACTCAGTGTATAGCCGGGAAATGAAAAGAGCGGTCACATACTATGTGGCTGCTCTGTCCATGTAATCTTCGTGGGACACTCGTTATTTGGACATCAGAAAGGTAAGGATGAGGTTGGTTTATTATTTTACTTTTATTACAGGTGATCAAGGGCTTCAACTGAAATGGGTGTGACGGTAAGTAGGGTTTAATTTAGAATAATAAAGGAATACTGTCTTTATTTTGAATAAAATTTTTTATTCTGGGTGTGGGTATTTTATTTTACATTTCAGTTTCACTATGGGGTTAGTAATGGGGGCGTCTTATAGCCGTCTCTCCATTACTAACCTGGGCTTGATGTCAGCTGGCATTATCAACACCAGCCCTATAACCCCACTACCACCGCTACAGGGCAGTGGACAGAGCGAGGCTAAGTGCCAGAATTGGCGCATCCTATGGATGCGCCGTTTCTGGGATGGCTGGGGGCTCCTGTTTCTAATCTCGGAGGGGACCAATATTCATGGCCCCTTCCTAGGCTATTAATATCAGCCCCCAGCTGTCCGCATAGCCTTTGCTAGCTGTTAAAATAGGGGGACCCCACTTCAATCTTTGTTGGGGTCCCCCATTTTAATAGCCAGTAAAGGCTAAGTATACAGCTGGGGTTGATATTCGTAACCTGGGACGCTCCATGGGTATTACCCCCTTCCCAGGCTAAAAACATCTTCCCCAGCTGTCTGCTTTCCCTCTGTTGGTTAATAAAATTATGGTTAATTTATTACTAAATGACATGAATAGTAAGGTACACACACAAAGCACTGATATTATATATATATATATCACATATTTATATCTATCTGTATATCTATCTATCTATCTATCGTATCTATCTAAATATCTATCCATATTTCTATTATCTTTCTATCTATCTAAAAGCAATTCCTCACTCAGGTCTTTCATTTGTTAGCAGAGATATAGGGGCTCTCACGTTACTGGTAGTACAAAGGCTATGGAAATGCTAAAAGACGCCTCTCCCCCCAAAAGAAATCCAGCAAATTCTGCACTCCCAAATCCAAGTGCCCCTCTCCCTTCTGAACTTCAGTGTGTCTAAACCACATTTAACATCCACCTGTTTGGCATTTCTGTAGCGATTAGTGTCTGCCTAATTTACGGGTGTGTGTCTCCAGAAGCATGAGCTGGTCACTTCAAAGTACTGGTCACTACAACGTACTAGTCACTAAAATGGTAGTTTGTAATTTTGACTCCGCAACATCCACTACTGCTTGTTTCTGGAAAATACCCATGGATCAAAATTATCAGTACACCTGTAGATAAATTCCAAAAGGGGTATAATTTCCAAAATGAAGTCACTTGAGGGCAAATTCTGCTCTTCTAGTACTTAGGGGCTCTATATATGGAGTCCGCAAACTATTGAAGGAAAATCTGCTCTCCAGGAGGCAAACAGCGCTCCATCCCTCCCGAGTCTTGCCGTGTGGCTAAGCAGTACTGTTCAGCCACATATGGGATATTTCTACATTCAGCAGAAATTTTGGGAAAAAAAATTGGTGCCATTTTTATCCATTTCCCAGTATGAAAATGTAAAATCTAGGGCTGACACAAAATCTTGGTGGTAAAAACGTAATTATTTTTTCTTCACTGCCCAATGGTATAAAATTCTGCGACACACATGTGCTGTCAATATTATCACTGCACCCCTAGATGAATTCATTGAGAGGTGTAATTTATAAAATGGGGTTACTTATGGAGAGGGTTCAAGAGCTTAGCTATCTCCTGACAATGCAGATATCAGCTATATTAAATAGCTGGCATCTGTCTCTAACAGTGGAGCTCCGGCCGTGACTGTTAACCATTCAAACGCTTTCTCTACGTTTGACAGCTTTTTTTAAATTGAACACACGCAGATGCTCATGTGAACTGACACCCCCTGATGTGATTTTGTAGCAGCACTATCACATCTTGGAATTGGATGTTGCGCTCCCAGCAGTTTGCCCCCAGCAGTTCGCCCCCAGCAATTCGCCCCCGGGTACATTTCGCCCCCGCACATTTCGTCCCCAGCATTTGGCCCCCAGGATGTTTTGCCCCCGCACATCTCACCCCCGCACATATCGCCCCCAGTTCTCCCCGTCCGGGGGAAACACATGCAGGGGCAAAATGTGCAGGGGCGAATCTTCCTGGGGGCGAAATGATAGGGGCGAAATGTGCGGGGGTGAAATGTACCTGGGGCGAACAGATGGGGGCAAACTGCTGGGGGCAAATTGCTGGGGGCGAACTGCTAGGGGCAAAACTTCCTATAACCAGAGTGTACTTTAATGAGAAAAAAAAAATTACTTTTTAGAATTTACCAAATGGCTGCAATGAAACAAAGAGGGAAACATTTAAAGGGGTCTGAATACTTTCCGTATCCATTGTATACAATTAAATAACACTATAATGGTGTAACAGTGAAAAAATCGAAACAACAGAATTGCCTTCCTAAAAAATGCAAAAAAAACCCAGATCAAAATGTCATATCTATCCAAAATTGTAATCAATAAAACCGTCAGCTTGTCATGCACAAAAACAAGAACCACAAACTAATTGTTTTTTTTTTTTTTAAGGCTGTGAACCCACGATGAGGTTTTGGTGAGTTTTTGGCTCGTATTTTTTCTGCGTCAAAAATGTAGCATCTTACAGTTTTACAAATGTAAATGAGGTTTATAGAAATCTCATGAAAACTGTGCTTCTTCTTTACTCGGAGTAATCTGACCTGCGATGCGTGTTTCAATTCCGTAACATGTCAATTTCTCTTGGGGGAATGCTGAGTTTTCTGTGCGGATTTCTCCCATAGAATTAGATGTGGAAAATCTAAAGGTAAAAAATGCACATGCATTTTTAGTGCGTTTCCGCATGGTATCTGCACATGACTACTGTATATCAATAATATTTTGACAAAGCCAAATGCCAGGAAGTATAAGAAACAAAGCAGCTTTATTTAAAATTTGACATACCCCCCAAAAAAGACAAAAAATGCAGAGTCAAAAATGTGATAAAAACGCATGTAAAAAAAGCACTCAAAAAATTCACTGAAAATACACAAGTAACCTTATTTATATAATGGGTGCCGAAATGGTGCAGAAAGTCCCAGCTGTATCCGGGTTATGTAGAGTGTCTTAGAGTGCTAGCTTTTGTTCCTTTCAATTCATGTTGAATGTTCACTATGAGAACTATGATATTGCTTTATAGATTTTACAATTGATTTCTGGTTTTGGAAAACCCCATGTCGCCCAACTGCAGTTTATTTAAAAATCAAACTGTACTTGACATCACGTCGACAGCACTTCAGCCAAGCAGAAAGCTCAGCGGCTCTGAGTATCTTGGGCCGTCAACTTGGTGCTGAGCCCCTAAACTTAGTTATTGGCTGCAACTCGGTTGATGTGACGTCAGTGCTGCAGACAATAACAGACACTGGGAACAACGGCAGAGGCTCAGTGCTGAACAAGGGAAGGGTGAGGTTTTTTTTAACCTAATTGCAGCTAACCGACATCCAACAGGTCATTTTGCACAATCGGAAAATCCATTTAACAATGATGTATACGCCAGCTTTCATATTAGTAATGTTGATAAAAAATGGTGATGAAAGAATGATACTTATAGTGGCTTGAGAAAGTATTCCCTCTCTCCCCCTATTGGCATTTTTCGTGTTTTGCTACCTCACAATCAGGAATTTCACTGTTTTTAGGGTTTGCATCAGCTCATATAAAGAGCATGCCTAAAACTGTGATCATTTGCTCTTCTTTTTATTATTAAGCAACCAACAAATAGGACAAAATTAGTGTTGAGCGAACATGCTCGACACTGCTCGGTACTCGCCCGAGCATCACGCTACTTGGGATGTTCGGCGAGCACCGAGCATTTCCGGGTTACTCGGACGGGAGCTCGGGTCTCCGCCCTGCAAGTTTGGTGCTCTTTACAGAGCCAATGAACATGCAGGGATTGCCAGCCAGTCACTGTAATGCCGCAGCCATGTTGGTTGTGGGCATTACATTGATTGGCTGGCCGCAGAGCGTCACCTCGAGTATTTAAAACTGGGCGCCGCCATCTTGGGCACAGACGGCTGGGATCAGACAGTGTAGGGACAGCGCTGCTGATTTAGGGAGAGATATATACTGCAAAATAGTTAGTGTAGGGTCTGTAAAGACTGCCAGATCAAACAAACAGTCCTTCTCAGGACTAATATCCATCCCAGATATCAGGCAGGCAGGCAGTATAGGAGACAGTGGTTATACCAGCAAATGCTGCATTACAGTCCTGTGTGCTCCTGTTGCTGAAATTGCTGGACTTAGCTCCAGGTCTCGGGGGCCAGGAAAAATCCTTTTTTTTCATCTAAATCCTCTTTTTTTTTTCTCCTCCTTCACAATGTACAAATACCCATCTTACTAACCTTTTGGTGCCCCCTCCAAAAAAAAAAAGTGTGTCTGTGACAGTTCAGACACAAATATATTTTTTTAAAAGAGTCTGGTGTAGGCCAGAGAAATAGAAGTGTGGTTTTGCAGTTCCACAGTTCAAACCTCTGTATTATCCACTTTTGGGCCACTTTTACCTAAAAAAAACAGTTTGAGTATGTCGCTCACTGTTCAGCGGCAAATATATCTATTTAAAAAAGTCTCGTATACACCAGTAAATTATAACTGTGGTTTTGCCGTTCCATGATAAAAAATCCCTATTATCCTGCTTTTGGCATTTTTTGCTGTAAAAAAAAACTGTAATAGTGTCTCCCTGATTGTTCAGACACAAATAAATTTGTTGAAAATAGTCTGGTGTAGGTCCGAGAAATAGAAGTGTGGTTTTGCAGTTCCACGGTTCAAACCTCTGTATTATCAACTTTTGGGCCATTTTTACCTAAAAAAAACAGTTTGAGTGTGTCGCTCACTGTTCAGCCGCAAATATATATATTTAAAAAAGTCTGGTATACACCAGTAAATTATAACTGTGGTTTTGCCGTTCCACGGAAAAAAATCTCTATTATCCAGCTTTTGGTATTTTTTCCATAAAGAAAAACAGTAATAGTGTCTCTGTCACGCTGTCTCTGCGTACAGAAGGTCAGGGGCCTAAGCTGACCCTAAGCTGGGGCCCTGACTAATCCCTCTACCTGGAGGTACTGTTAAAGGTACAGAGGTCCAGGCCACCAGCGTAACCCCTACCTCCTGAGGATCCCTGCACCTCAGTAATCTAGTCCTGAGAAGGACCCCGATCACAACAATAGGGGACAGGAAATAATATGCCAACACTCAGTACTTAGACGAACGAGACAGTACAAGGGTCAAACCAAAAAGCACCTTGCATACAAAAACTACTCACAACAACAGAGGGAACACCAACGGGAAAGGAGATAAATGATAAAGCGAGGAAGGGAAAAATCACACCAAATACACTTAGCTTAGAACTCCAAAACACCACGATCCGCTCTGTTTGTATGAAATGCTTTCACCGACACTTCCCTAACAGACCGGCAGGCATTTGAAGGAGTCCCACTACAGCAGCATTGATTGCAGCTGGGCGAGGCTGGACCTCGTCTAGCACAGAGAGAGAGAGAGTTAACTCCCTCACTGCCGAAAAACACAAAGCACCAAAAACTCAGCTGCAAGAAGTCAGGCTGTGTAATCGTGACGATCTTCGTGGCGACACACCCGTGACAGTGCCCCCCCTTCTACGAGGGGCCTCCGGACCCTCAGGGCCAGGTTTATCCGGGTGAGTCGTGTGGAAGGCCCGAATTAATCGGTCTGCGTTAATATCCGACGCAGGAACCCACATCCTCTCCTCAGGACCATACCCCTTCCAATGAACCAGGTACTGAAGGGACCGGCGATTAAAGCGTGAATCGATGACCCTCGATACCTGGAACTCCAAGTTACCATTGACCACCACTGGAGGGGGAGGTAAAGGTGGCGGTACCACCGGCGCCACATACCTCTTAAGCAACGATCTGTGGAACACGTTGTGAATTTTAAACGTAGGGGGGAGGTCAAGACGGAATGCCACCGGATTAATTATAGAACTGATCCTGTACGGCCCGATGAACCTGGGACCCAGTTTCCAGGAGGGAACCTTAAGTTTTATATTCCTGGTAGACAACCATACCCGATCGTTCACACTTAGGTCTGGACCAGACACTCTCCTCCTATCAGCCATACGTTTGTATCGGTTCCCCATAGTATTCAGATTCTTCAGCACCCCTCTCCATACTGAAGCGAGTGATGAGGAAAATCGTTCCTCCTCAGGAACCCCCGAAGAGCCCCCCCTACTGAAAGTACAAAACTGGGGGTGAAAACCATATGCCCCAAAAAACGGGGACTTACCAGTGGACTCGCTCCGCCAATTATTAAGAGCAAACTCTGCCAGAGGTAAGAAAGAAGCCCAGTCCTCCTGGTTCTCTGACACAAAACACCGGAGATATGTCTCCAAGCTCTGGTTCATACGTTCCGTCTGACTATTGGTCTGAGGATGAAAAGCTGATGAGAACGATAAATACATCCCCCGTCGTGTACAAAACGCCTTCCAGAATTTGGACACAAACTGAGACCCCCGATCTGACACCACCTCGGAGGGTACCCCGTGAAGCCTCACAATCTCCCCAATGAACACCTGCGCAAAAGTTTTAGCATTAGGAAGAGCAGGAAGAGCGATAAAATGTGCCATCTTGCTGAACCTGTCCACTACAACGAGTATGACCGTTTTACCCGAAGACGGCGGGAGGTCCGTAATAAAGTCCATAGACAGATGAGTCCAAGGACGCTCCGGGATCTTCAAAGGTTAGAGGGCCCCAGACGGACGGGTATGTGAGGTCTTAGAGTGCGCACAAACCCCACAGGACGCGACAAAAGTTACCACCTCCTTATGTAAGTTAGGCCACCAAAACCGACGCGAGAGGAGATCCACCGTTGCTTTACTCCCCGGGTATCCTGCAAAAACTGAGTTATGGTGTGCCTCGATCACCTTTTGTCGCAACTGATCTGGAACAAACAGTCTCCCCAGAGGTCCAACAGGGGCGTCCCCCTGAGCCTCCAATACCTCCTCCTCAAGCTCAGAGCATACTGCCAAAACCACCACCCCCTCCTGAAGGATAGGAACCGGGTCGTCCATATTCCCGGCCCCAGGGAAACTACGAGATAAGGCATCCGCCTTTACATTTTTGACCCAGGACGATATGTAACGACAAAATTAAACCTGGTAAAAAACAATGACCACCTAGCTTGTCTGGGATTCAGACGTTTTGCGGACTCCAGATATAGCAGGTTCTTGTGATCGGTGATGACGGTGACCGGATGGACTGCCCCCTCTAAAAAATGGCGCCACTCCTCAAAAGCTAACTTAATGGCCAAGAGTTCCCTATTGCCGACATCGTAATTCCTCTCAGCGGACGACAATTTTTTAGAGAAAAAGGCGCACGGATGCCACTTACCAGGGGACGAACCTTGTGACAATACTGCTCCCACCCCTACCTCGGAAGCGTCTACCTCTACAATGAATGGCTGTGACGCATCAGGTTGAATGAGTATGGGTGCCGAGGCAAAACATTTTTTCAAAGAGGAGAATGCTTGACAAGCCTTGTCAGACCACCTAGAAAAATCCGTCCCCTTTTTAGTCATGTCTGTGAGAGGCTAACCATGGACGAGAAATTACGAATGAACTTCCGGTAATAATTAGCAAACCCCAGGAAACGTTGTAGTGCCTTAAGATTCTCTGGCCGATCCCACTCAAGAACTGCCCGCACTTTCCCAGGGTCCATACGAAAACCGGACGCTGAAACCAGGAAGCCTAAAAACTGGAGTTCCTGTACGGCGAACACACACTTTTCCCATTTGGCATACAGTTTATTATCCCGCAAGATCTGTAACACCTGCCTAACGTGCTCCTGATGAGACACCAGATCCGGCGAGTAAATTAAGATATCATCCAGATATATGACAACAAACTGTCCCACCAGGCAGCGAAAAATGTCATTCACAAAGTGTTGGAACACCGCCGGGGCATTAGTCAGACCGAATGGCATGACAAGGTTCTCATAATGCCCCTCCGGAGTGTTAAACGCCGTCTTCCACTCATCCCCCTCCTTCATCCTAATCAGATTGTACGCTCCCCTGAGATCCAACTTAGAGAACCATTTGGCGCCCACGATCTGATTAAAGAGATCGGGAATAAGTGGGAGCGGATACGGATCTCGGACCGTAATCCGATTAAGTTCACGGAAATCCAGGCAAGGGCGTAGGCCTCCATCTTTCTTCTTAACAAAGAAGAACCCCGCGGCCACCGGTGAAGATGAAGGTCTAATATGCCCCTTAGCCAGACTTTCTGAAATATAAATCCTTCATGGCCTGCCTCTCAGGACCAGAAAGGTTATACAACCTAGCTTTAGGTAACTTGGCCTCAGGGAGCAGTTTTACAGAACAGTCATACTCGCGATGAGGAGGTAGTTCCTGACACCCTTTCTCCGAGAATACATCCTCAAAGTCCGCCAGAAATGGAGGTAAGACCCTAGGAGTAACCGCACCGATGACCGTATTCATGCAGTTTTTATTACAGAATTTACTCCATTGGCTTATCTCTCTGGATTGCCCATTAATAACCGGGTTATGCTTAGTTAACCAAGGAAGGCCCAACACTATAGGAGTAGGAAGACCTTCCAACACGTAGCAAGACAACAGTTCTTTATGTATCGCCCCCACTTGAAGTTTTACGTTATGCACAGCTTGCAAAAAACTTCCCTGACCGAGAGGCCTGGCATCGATCGAGAATATGGGGATGGGTTTAGCCAACTCACTCAATCGCATACCTTGAACCCGGGCAAACCGAGCGTCCACCAGATTAGCCCCGGCCCCACTATCCAGAAGAACAGATATCCTCTCAGTTCTCGTACCCACCACCACCTCCGCCGGTACGAGAAGCTGAGACGAACCTAGGGACGAAATACCTACTCCCAGATTGCCGTCCACCACACAACCTGGGATCAACAGTTTTCCGATGACTCTTCACTCTGCAAGGGACGGGATGGACACCCCCCAATAAAATGTCCCTTTCTCCCGCAGAAGAAACACCTTCCTGTCTTATGGCGCACCACCGGTCCCCTCCCCCGAAATGATGTCCCTCCTAATTGCATAGGCTCCTCTGGACTGACCAGGGGAACCTCCATATGAGAGGACCTTGTAGGAGGTGGAGTCATCACAGGGGGCGGAGTTACCCCGCAGCTCTCCCGAAGCCGTCTGTCAATGCGAATAGCAAGGGCCATAGCGGCTTCCAGTGACGCGGGAGGGTCATACTGTGCCAAAACATCCTTTAATTTGTCGGATAAACCTTGACAAAACTGGCTCCTAAGAGCCGGGTCATTCCACTGGGTGTCCGTGGCCCACCTACGGAACTCCGAACAGAATTCCTCCGCCGGACGATCTCCCTGCTGGATCCTACGTAACTTAGATTCAGCAAGGGAGATCCGATCCGGGTCATCATATACGAGACCCAGAGCTGCAAAAAACCTATCCACTGACTGGAGAGCCGGGGAGCCCGGGGGAAGAGAGAACGCCCAAAATTGTGGGTCCCCTTGTAGGAGCGAGATGACAATTCACACCCTTTGTTCTTCACTCCCCGATGACCGAGGCCGCAGCCGAAAGTACAACTTGCATGCCTCCCGGAAAACAAAAAACTTGTCCCGCCCCCAGTGAACCTGTCAGGGAGAGCTACTTTAGGTTCTGGTCCGGCTTGCTCCTGGGGATATAAAACCTTAGACCTAACGTCCGCCAGCTCCATGGACAAACTCTGCAACTGCCGAGCTAGACTGGCTACTGGATCCATGGTAGCTGGAGAGAATTTTAGTTAGTCGGTGAAAATGTCACGCTGTCTCTGCGTACAGGAGGTCAGGGGCCTAAGCTGACCCTAAGCTGGGGCCCTGACTAATCCCTCTACCTGGAGGTACTGTTAAAGGTACAGAGGTCCAGGCCGCCAGCGTAACCCCTACCTCCTGAGGATCCCTGCACCTCAGTAATCTAGTCCTGAGAAGGACCCCGATCACAACAATAGGGGACAGGAAATAATATGCCAACACTCAGTACTTAGACGAACGAGACAGTACAAGGGTCAAACCAAAAACCACCTTGCATACAAAAACTACTCACAACAACAGAGGGAACACCAATGGGAAAGGAGATAAATGATAAAGCGAGGAAGGGAAAAATCACACCAAATACACTTAGCTCAGAACTCCAAAACACCACGATCCGCTCTGTTTGTCTGTATGAAATGCTTTCACCGACACTTCCCTAACAGACCGGCAGGCATTTGAAGGAGTCCCACTACAGCAGCATTGATTGCAGCTGGGCGAGGCTGGACCTCGTCTAGTACAGAGAGAGAGAGAGTTAACTCCCTCACTGCCGAAAAACACAAAGCACCAAAAACTCAGCTGCGAGAAGTCAGGCTGTGTAATCGTGACGATCTTCGTGGCGACACACCCGAGACAGTCTCCTGATTGTTCAGACACAAATATATCTGTTGAAAATAGTCTGGTGTAGGCCCGAGAAATAGAACTGTGGTTTTGCAGTTCCACGGGTCAAATCTCTGTATTATCCTGCTTTTGGCATTTTTTGCCGTAAAGCAAAATCTCCTGATTGTTCAGACACAAATATATCTGTTTAAAAAAGGCTGGTATACACCAGTAAATTATAACTGTGGTTTTGTTGTCCCACGGTAAAAAATCTCTATTATCCAGCTTTTGGTATTTTTTCCATAAAGAAAAACAGTAATAGTGTCTTCTGATTGTTCAGACACCAATATATCTGTTTAAAAGAGTCTGGTATACACCAGTAAATTATAACTGTCGTTTTGCCGTTCCACAGTAAAAAATTTCTATTATCCTGCTTTTTGCATTTTTTGCCGTAAAAATTTTTTTTTAATAGTGTCACCCTGACTGTTCAGACACAAATATATTTGTTGAAAATAGTGTGGTGTAGGCCAGAGAAATAGAAGTGTGGTTTTGCAGCTCCACAGTTCAAACCTCTGTATTATCCACTTTTGGGCCATTTTTACCTAAAAAAAACAGTTTGAGTGTGTCGCTCACTGTTCAGCCGCAAATATATCTATTTAAAATTGTCTGGTATACCCCAGTAAACAATAACTGTGGTTTTGCCATTCCACAGTAAAAAATCTCTATTATTCAGCTTTTGGTATTTTTTCCGTAAAGAAAAACGGTAATAGTTTCTCCCTGATTGTTCAGATTGTTTAAAAGAGTCGGGTGTAGGCCAGAGAAATAGAACTGTGGTTTTCTTCTTCCACGGTTCTAATCTACTTTTTATTACCCTTTTTCCATTGATAGTGTTAGTGTAAGCTATTTTAAATCCTTTACAATGGGCAAGGCGCCTGGTAAGGGACGTGGAACTGGACCTTCTGGTGATGGTACGTGCAGAGGACGGGGCCGTGGCCAAGGTAAAAATGTGCCACAACCAACAGCCACATCTTCTCGCTCCCCCTTCGTGGTGCGCAAGTGGTAGAGGAGGAGGTGGTGGATGATCTAGTAACTGACCCAACGTGGCAGGAGGACATGCAGAGCGAGGCCAGCAGCACACAGAGTGAGGGAGGCAGAGTACCCCAACAGGCAGGAAGAAGCAGTGTGGTGGCCGCACACAGAAGGCAGGCAACAGTTCCCCGTAACACCAACAAGAGGGACATTGCCAGTACAACCGGAAGGTCTTCCAGAGTCTGGAATTTTTTTAAAGACTCTGCTGATAACCCCAAAAAGGCCATTTGTACCACCTGCCATGCCAGCATCAGCAGGGGTGACAAAACTACCAGCCTGACCACAACCAGCATGATCAGGCACATGGCAGCAAAGCACCCGACTTTGTGGGGTGAACCCCAGGGTCCACGACCAGTGTCAGCGGGTGTCACCACTGCTTCTTCCGCTGTTGTGCGTGCAATAGAACCCCCTGTTGTGTGTGCAAGGCAATCCCCTGTCCATACTGCATGCAAAGATGCCCCCTCCTCTCAGTCTTCACTTGTTATGGCAGTTTCTCAAGAAACAGCATCAACGTCCACGTCCACGTTCCACTGCAGAGTTCAATTGTCCATATCCCAGACCTTTCAACGAAAGCGCTAATTCGCAGCCAACACCCCACAGGCCACAGTCCTAAATTTGCACATTTCATGACTGCTTGGGTTGGAAATGCTGCCTTTTAGGCTGGTGGAGACGGAATCCTTCCGCAACCTTATGGCGGTGGCTGTCCCTCACTACTCAGTCCCCAGCCGACACTTTTTTGCCCGGTGTGCCATCCTCGCACTAAGCAAGCACGTGTCCCAAAACATCTGCCGTGCCCTCAACAATGAAGTTACTGGAAGAGTCCACCTGACAACGGACACGTGGACAAGTGCTTGTGGCCAGGGACGGTATACCTCCCTGACGGCACACTGGGTAAACATAGTGGAAGCCCGGACCCAGTCGGACCTTAGGACGGAACACATCCTCCCCACACTGAGAATTGCAGGCCCTATGTCAGTCAGAGTTGCCCCCACAGTGTACACTTCCTGCGCATTATCCTCCTCCTCATGTTCAGCCTCCATCTCAGATATCACCACATCAGTTACAAGCTGGAAGCACTGCAGTACTGCCTCCGCCAAGCGGCAACAGGCTGTGATGAAACTCATAAGCTTAGGTGAGAAACCTCACACTGCTTGTGAGTTGTGAACAGCTGTGAAAGAGCAGGCAGATCTGTGGCTGAGACCGCTGAACCTACATCCAGGCATGGTTGTGTGTGACAATGGCCGTAACCAGGTGGCGGCTCTGAGGAGAGGCGAGATCACACACGTACCATGCCTGGCTCATGTGCTTAACCTCGTGGTTCAGCGGTTTCTTAAATCGTACCCCGAGTTGCCAGATCTGCTCGTCAAAGTACGCTACCTGTCAGCTCATTTTCGCAAGTCGGCTACAGCTTTCGCCGCCCTTGCTGTGTTGCAGCAGCGTTTGCAGCTTCCATCACACCGACTGCTGTGTGATGTCCCCACATGTTGGAACTCTACCCTCCACATGTTGCAAAGGTTTTGTGAGCAGAAGAGGGCAGTTGTGGAGTAACAGCTGCAACAAGGCCGTCGATATTCAGGTCATACTCCACACATAAGACCTCAGGAGTGGACCTGGATGTCTGACATATGTACTATCTTGACAAACTTTGAGGAGTCCACCAAGATGGTGAGTGGCGATGACGCCATCATTAGCGTCAGCATTCCACTTGTCTGTCTTTTGCAACGCTCTCTGAAGAGAATTAAAGAGGAGGCATTGCAGCCAGAGTATGATGAGATGGATCAAGAAGGGGTAGCGGTCGATTACACACAGCCCAGCCTCATCTCATCCCAACGTGCATTGGGGGACAATGAGGGAGAGGAGGAGGAGGAGGAAGAACAGGAGCTTGTATCATGCGCTGTAGATAGTAGTACTTGTACAACTGTCATACCGTCAGTTCAGCGTGGGTGGTCTGAGGACAGGGGGCGGAGGAGGAGGAGGAGGAGGAGAGCATGGTCAGTCGTCATCTTGGTGAGGACACGGAAGTCTTGCCCGTTACCAGTCTGGCACGCATGGTTGACTTTATGTTACGCTGCCTTAACCGTGACCCTCGCGTTGTCAAAATGTTGGGTGACAGTCATTACTGGTTGGTGACACTTTTAGACCCCCACTACAAGGAGAACTTTCACTCTCTTATTCCTGAGGTGGAGAGGTCTACAAAAATGGGGCAGTACCAGAAGGCCCTTGCTGCAGAAGTGTTAAAAAATTTCCCGCTAGCGGCAGAGGTCACAGTTCGTTGACCAACCAAGGCGTACATGCGAGAGAGACGCAACTCCAATCCAGCAGAGGCAGGGGAACACTGTCAATGTTCTGGGACAGTTTTCTCAGACCCTCCCTTCGGACAGACCCTGAGGCGCGGGGTACTCTCACAAAGAGTGGAAAGTTTCAAAAGAAGGTGAGGGAGTACCTTGCCGACCGCACCAGCGTCCTCCGTGATTCCTCTGTGCCTTTTAATTATTGGGTATCCAAGCTGGACACTTGGAATGAACTCGCTCTGTACACCTTGGAGGTCCTGGCCTGCCCTGCCGCTAGCGTGTTATCGGAGGGTGTTTTTAGTGCCGCTGGGGGAATTATAACTGATAAGTGCACTCGCCTGTCAACTGACAATGCTGACAAGCTGACCCTTATCAAAATGAACAAGGGCTGGATTGGGCCAGACTTCTCATCACCACCAAATGACAGCAGAGTAACATAAAGTCAAATCCACTGTGTTATTTCGGGAGGTGTATTCACATGCACCGCTTCACACCCACACATGAGTATACGCTTCCTCATTTCGGCTGTTTTATGTTCTTCTCCTTATCCTCAGCCTCCACCACCACTATACCACCAGGGTGACCGTAGTCCGTGTTGCCATTATTGAAAGTTCCTTCGTCCTTATTTTTGTCAGCTTTTGCTTGGACGGCATAAGCAAAGACTGTGGGAGACACACTCCCCAATAATGGGAATAATATTTTTAAGATGCTGTATGGTATGGCTCTTGCATGGGGCATTAAAACCGTCTTGTTAAGCTACTGCGACCTCCACCACTTTTCCAAGGGGCATTAAAACCGTCTCTTTAAGCTACTGCGACCTCCACGTCTCTTCCACGGGCATTTAAAGCGTCTTGTTAAGCTACTATGACCTCCACCTCTTTTCCAAGGGTTATTCAAACAGTATTGTTAAGCTACTGTGACCTCCACCACTTTTCCAAGGGGCACTAAAACCGTCTTGTTAAGCTACTGTGAACTCCACCACTTTTCCAAGGGGCATTAAAACCATCTTGTTAAGCTACTGCGACCTCCACGTCTCTTCCAAGGGTTATTCAAACAGTATTGTTAAGCTACTGTGACCTCCACCACTTTTCCAAGGAGCATTAAAACCATCTTGTTAAGCTACTGTGACCTCCACCACTTTTCCAAGGGGCATTAAAAGCGTCTTGTTAAACCACTCTGAACTCCACAGCTCTTCCAAGGGGCATTGAAATGTTTTTTTTAATTAACTCTAACCTTCCCTCCTCTTCGAACGGGCATTGCATTTCCTCCTAATTTTTGGCAGCTTTTGCTTGGAAGGCATAAGCAAAGACTATGGGAGACCCACTCCCCAATAATGGGAATAATGTTTGTTATATGCTGTACTGCATGGCTTTTGTAAGGGGCATTGCAAGTTCCTCCGTTCTAATTTTTGGCAGCTTTTGCTTAGAAGGCATAACCAAAGACTATGGGAGACCCACTCCCCAATAATGGGAATAATGTTTTTAAGATGCTGTACTGTATGGCTCTTGTAAGGGGCATTAAAACCGTCTTGTAAAGCTACTGCGACCTCCACCACTTTACCAAGGGGCATTAAAACCGTCTTGTTAAGCTACTGTGACCTCCACGTCTTTTCCAAGGGGCATTAAAACCATCTTGTTAAGCTACTGCGACCTCCACGTCTCTTCCGAGGGGCATTAAAACCGTCTTATTAAGCTACTGTGACCTCCACCACTTTTCCAAGGGACATTGAAATGTTGTTTTTAATTACCTCTAACCTCCACGACTCTTCCAACGGGCATTGCATTTCCTCCTAATTTTAGTCAGCTTTTGCTTTTTAATGCATAGGCGAACACTAAGGGAGACCCACTCCCCAATAATGGGTAGAAGGTTTTTAGTATGCTGTAATCCACATCTGTTTCAAGGGGCATTGCAGTTCCTCATAATTTTTGGAAAGCCTTCCATTCACTGCTTAGGCCACAGTGCACTGGAGACCCAGTTGCTATAAATGGAAAAAATGGTTTAGTTAAGGCCCTCTGACCTCCATGTCACATCCAAGGGGCATTGGAGTGCCTCTAAATTTTTGGTAGGCATTGCACTCACTGTATGCCCTATAACTGTGTAGCCAAACCGCTCCTTTTGGTACAGAAACATATCCTGCAAGACATGTGTGGTTGACTGGTCTGACATTGATGTGAATGGTCCCTGTTCCTCCTGCTCTTTCTCCTTTGCCACCACCTCATCCATCATTTATCACCTGAAGCTTTGTTTTAACAGGAGTCATAGAATTGGGATAGTAGGAGGAAAACATCCAGCAATCTTCGGAGGAGGTAGTATATGCGCCAAAACGCTGACCACCTCAGGCCTAGCTGCTACTATATACATGCGCTTGCATTCCAAGAAAACAAAGCAGATGCTAACTTCTATCATCATCATCATGCTCCTCACCTTGGCACTCTCAACTCCCCTGATGGAGAAGCCAGGGCCCACCGGAGGAGTCTGGTTCTCTGGTGGGCTCGTCCAATGCTGCCCTAAAGCAGGCCAGGCTAAGAAAAGTGTGTGGGAAGGTGACAAGAGAAATAGGGGCGGCTGGGGACCGTTTATGGACACCCAGCTGCCCCCAAGGTGGCTGGGGACCGTGTGTGGACACCAGGCCGCGGGGCGGCTGGGGACTGAGTATGGATACCAGGCCCCCGAAGCAGCCATGAGGTAGTGGCCAGCTTCGGCCTACTCCAAACTAAAAGGCCCTATTTCAAGTGCAAGCTAACAGTATGGCATTGCAGCCTGGGGGTGGGTGGGTGGCAGGCTGCACACTTACGCTTGCATTAAATGAAAACAAAGCAGATGCTAACTTCTATCATCATCATCATGCTCCTCACCTTGGCACTCTCAACTCCACTGATGGAGAAGCCAGGGCCCACTGGAGGAGTCAGGTTCTCTGGTGGGCTCGTCCAATGCTGCCCTAAAGCAGGCCAGGCTAAGAAAAGTGTTTGGGAAGGTGACAGGAGAAATAGTGACGGCTGGGGACCGTTTATGGACACCCGGCTGCCCCAGGTGGCTGGGGACCGTGTGTGGACACCCGGCCGCCCCCCCTGGTGGCTGGGAACCGAGCGTGGACACCCGGCCGCCGGGCGACTGGGGACTGAGTATGGATACCTCGCTGCCGAAGCAGACATGAGGTAGTGGCCAGCTTCGGCCTCCTCCAAACTAAAAGGCCCCATTTCATGTGAAAGCTAGCAGTATGGTATTGCAGCCTGCGGGTGGGTGGGTGGTTGGCTGCATATTTTCGCTTGCATTGCAAGGAATGGGGGAGGTACAATTGAACACTGCCATGGGACAAGGACTTGCACGGGGATAGTTGCAAGTCTGCATCTTCTGATGCGGCAAGGATCACTTCTGATGGGCACACTTTTAGGCAGTGACCTGGGAGTCAGAGATGCTTCCAGGGGTCTTCCCCATGCTGTTCCCATGTCTTTGCAGAACTGTATGCATGTATCATACAGCACATGTCCAGATAAGGTTGTAAAATGTTAAAATGACATTTCCCATTGAATGCATTTGTCACGTTTGAAAGCAATACTAAAGTGCAAAAACCCAAAGGTAGGGGGAACCAGTAGTGGGTGTGGGTGGAGGAAGTAGTTTGAGGGAGCACTTTAGTAGGAGTATAAGCCGCATTCTAATCCCTAGGAGGGTCAAGCAGGTCCGGGATCCGAGCGAGATTGAGAGTGAGCAGCGCAGGGCAGGAGGGAGAAAGACCCAGCGTGAAGTCGGTCTAGCTAGGAACACGAGAAAGTGGGGTTCTGTCAGGCATTCCTAAGTCACCTGAGGAAGAGCTGAACCCCTGCCTGGTGAACGCTGCGCGACGCGGGTGGCTGTAAACTGACAGTGCACCCTGAGGAACTAAAGAACTGTGAGTAAAGACACAGATGACTGCACCGCACCACCTCTGTCCAATTATTTAGTCTGCGCCATCTTTCCCCCTGCACTACAACGTCCAGCGCAACGTCCTCTCATTACACTGCCCTGGAGCTAGCTCTACCTGTGGAGAGCCACACCATCCCTGGGAGCGCATCATGTTCTGGCGTCGCGAACAGGATAAGTGACCAGCCCGTACCGGTGGGTGAAGTGTGCCTAAAGAACTGTGTTATGTTACTGAATGTGGCGCCCGCCCCAGAAGAACGGGCGCCATTATGTGCATGATCAAAGACAACAGTATGGAACCTCCCATCGTGGGCCGGGTCCCAGAATGGCGCCAAAAGCATACCCTGCACCTTGCAACAGTGACTGTCCGCATAGATGTGTCCGTCAAGGCAGGGAGGCCGTCACAGGGAGTGACCGACAGCAGATTGCCATGGGACCGCCCCCGAAAGAAGAGAGGAGAAGGAGAAAAGGAATGGAGACGGGGTGTGGTCTTAACCATTCTAGACAGACCGCACCCGACAGCCAGCATGGACGGACGCGAAGACGAAGCCTCCGCCTCTGGCCTGCTCGAGTAGCAAGCAAATCCCCTCACCCAGGAGGGAGAAATTGGAAAGATGTCCCTGGAGGACGCAGAGTTCCTCAAAAGTGAAGTCCTGGAGCTGAGTCGGCAAGTGGAGCAGGCTCAGCAGGCAGCGGTCGCCAGATGGAGGAGCGAGCTGCTAGAGAAGATGGCAGCATGGCGGAAAGCAGCACCGGAAGCCAGCAGCGGCACCACAGCCCCGGCGGAGCCCGCTGAGTACCAGGAGGCTGGATACAGCACAGGAGCAGGCAGGAAAGAGTCCCCTGTCCTGGGCGCTGCAAGCGCAGACCTGCTCCTTGGCCTCTTTCACCAGCACTCCCTGTATGCCGCCATGCCCTCCCTGGAGCAGCTGCTCAGCCCGGAACCTCCATCCCCGGGCGCTGACCCTGAGGAGCCTCCACATAGTGCCCTCCCAGAACCTTCACTCCCGGCCACAGAAACAGGGAGCCTGCTACCTGGTTCCTTCCCGGCGCCTCCACCTCCGGCACCCAAGTGGGTGTACGGCGCGCCAGTCTTCGACTAGTCCGCCCGGGTCGAGGACCAGCAGCCGAGCTTGCTACTCCCGATACCAGCACTCCTGGTTGCCTATTCCGGCGGAGAGGAGTTTTGCTGGGACAACCAGGGGGGACCTAATGGGGTTCCCGTGGGAGACCCAGGCCAAAGCCCTGCAAAGGAAGGAGTTCTGCAGGCGGGAGCTCCGGCAACTGGAGAAGGAGTGGCGCGCTCGGCGGGCGTGCTGTGAATGCCTGGAGGCCCGGGACAAGGCCGCTAAGGACCAAATCCGCCAGGCGGAGTCAGCCCATTCCAGCCCCCACGATGAGGGAGTCGTGGTAAAGTTTGATCTGAAGGCTGGGTGGGGCTTCATTAGAGATCCCAATTTTGCATGGGACATCTTTGTTAACCGGCGGGATGTGGAGCCCAGCTGGAAGAGGGCCATCCCAACCGGAATCTGTACCCTGGTGATAAAGTCACCTACACACATCACCACGGGGAACGCGGGTGGTACGCCCTGCAAGTGTACCGCGTCATCGAGGACACACCCCTGCAGGACATACCGTACGACTCAGCTGGGTCAGGTAAAAATCCGTCGTACCCCAGGCGGGGACCCCACTACTAGGCCAGTAGTTGGGACTAACTTCAAATAGTCACCCGTGTGGGTGCAATAGTTAAAGTTGAAAATAATGTTTTTGAGTGTGAGTTTCTATCATTACCCGTCAGGGTATACAGGCTGGGGACTGTGAACAGCCGGACATTGATGTTGTAAATAGTTCAGCACTTCTTAAAGTGCACCCTATTGGTTTTATATTAATAACCATGATCACAGAACAAAAACCCGTTTGGCGTGGCGGAAGCCGTGGTCCAACGCCCAGCGCAATGTCCTCTCATTACACTGCCCTAGAGCTAGCTCTACCTGTGGAGAGCCACACCATCCCTGCTGCCGTATCACCAGCTCCAGAGGACGGCTCTGCCGCGGCGGCTCCCCTTAGCCGCATTCCACAGGTGGAGTCACAAAAAATCCCAAAAAACCCCTATAAAAATATTCCCCTTTTTGCACTGACCGCCCTGGGTCACGGTCCGGGCCAGCCACCGTGATATCCCCCGGCAACCAGAGGCCCGGCTGCCGAGTACCCTACGGCCCTGGGGGCGCGTCACCGGAAGTTCCAGCCAAGTATGAAGTGGCCCAAGGATTAAGTGCTTGTTGTGGTGATAAGAAGATGCGACAAGGACTGGACACATGACGGTGCGGAGTGGAGGGGTTGCAGAGTTGAGCAATGAAGTGAGTTTAAGGATTTTTATCATTTCTTACATCCTACGTTTATTATATTCCTGGGTGTAAAGAGCCCCCAGAGCATAATAAGGGACACTCAGTTCTCAGAGAAGTTATTCTCTTAAAATCTAATTTTCCAGAAAAATGAGCACAAACAGATGAATTGGAATTATGCTAACTCCGCTCATCTCTACTTACTTCTACTCCTCACCTGTGAGTCTGTAAGGCTCACCTTGTGACATTGGCCTGCTAATCCACAGGTTCAGGTGGGTATATGGACCCCTGGTGTCGGTGCAGCTGGCTATGGCACATGGGCAACGTGGACCTGGCACCCACAGTAGTCCTGAGAACAGCAGGATGAAGAGAGGTCACCAGGGCAAAAGGGATTGAGGCAGGTTAGCATGGTGCACACAGGAGCTGCAGAATATTGAACTGGAGTCTTTAATAACAGTCCAAAGACACATGTGTGTGTCCTGATGAGCATTAAAAAGCCTAGGGAGATGATATCAGACATTCTGGGAAATCTGCAAAGCCCAATGTGAAGCACTACATGAGGCAAGCGGAGCAAGCTGAGAGGAGCCAAAGCCCAGACCCAGGACAGCTGTATAACAAAGTCATGTCAGAGAGCTGCATTTTATTGCCTCTTTCTAATGCTACATTTCCTCTGGATGAGGTTCCTTTGGCAATAACAACTGGACTGTGGACCTTGCTGCACATAGATGATCACTACACTGGCTACTATAAGAGATTGACTTCATGAGTCAGCCATTTAATCACATTTACCTCTAGGCCAGTTTCAATGTTAGGATATTTCATTTGTATGTGGAATATTCCACTACTTAGATATTGATGACCTAGCATAGGATAAGTCATCAATCTCAGATTCCATGAACAGTTGTTTGCCACTACATAGTACACACAGTCGTGCTGTTCTAAATTCATGCACTGTTTCGATTCGATCCTGCCGGATATGAAAACAGTTGATTGGTGGATGTACCACTCGTCGTACCCCTATATTATGGCTCGGCATAAATAACTAAAGTTTTTGTATTGGTGGTCAATACAATTTGTATTCATAGAAGACTTAGTATAGGAGCTTATATTGAAGATGGGTCAGCTTAGGATAGTTCAGTATGAAAAGACAACGCGAAAAGCCAGAGCAAACAAGAAAACGAGCATCTTTCATTACAGGCACTTTACTCAGACTTTGCTTTTACTTTCACACACACAAATACAACATTTAAATGTTCAAGAGTCAAATCCTTTCAGGAAACCAAGAAAATCTACTACAATTATAGAGAATTCCTCACCTACATCACTCAGTCTACCTTTTATACACAGCTCAGCCTCCAGGGTGTAAGATGCAAGAAATCCTTTATCACCTATAGGAGTAACGCTGATCCGTCAACACCCGTGTAACATGAGCAGCAGCAGATTTCATAAGCAATGTGCAGCATTGTGCTATCATGGTACTATGCTCCAATATTTTGCAAGTACAACCTCCCAAATTCATTCTTTCTGAGGTTTTCAGAAGTTGTTTCTTAAACAAGTTCACACATTCAGTATTTGGTCAGTATTTTACATCAGTATGTGTAAGCCAAAACTAGGATTGGGTGAAAAATGCAGAAGTGGTGACGTGTTTCTATTATACTTTTGCTCTGATTGTTCCACTCCTGATTTTGACTTACAAATACTGTTGCATAATACTGACCAAATACTGAATATGTGAACATGACCTTTTACTGTTTATATTGGTTGTCATACAGCTTTCCAAAAAGGCATAATAATAAATGCCTAAAAATGTAAGCGGGTGTTATATTTTCAGCAAATAAACATTGTTCATTGCAGAATGAAAAAAATATGAACATTTCCTACTTTTTGTATCAATTTGTTATGGTTTTCAAGATTTTTGTTCAGCCGGATGCTTTGTTATTTACTTCCAGTTGATCAAATTCTATCCAGTTCATGTGATGGACGTGCAGGTGAAATCATTGTGTCAGATCGTAAGTCTGAAAAACCCTCCGTAGTGTGCTTTAATTCTGGAAATCAGTGGTAATCAGAGATCAAAGATTTCCTTTATGTTGCAAGTTAATTTTAACATGGTGCCTAGTTGCCTGCATGTCACAATCTTTCTCTACTAGAAATAAGTACAGACAAGAGTTGGACAAAGGTTAGCAGAGTAAACAGCTATCTAGGGTGCCATTAAGTTAGAATGCAATTTTTTTTTAATAAGCAATGTCTAGTATAAGCCAGTAATGTAAACTTTGTAATACAGTGAAGGAAATAATTATTTGATCCCTTGCAATTTTTGGAAGTTTGCCCACTGACAAAGACATGAACAGTCTATAATTTTAAGGGTAGGTTAATTTTAACATTGAGAGATAGAATATCCCCAAAAAATCAAGAAAATCACATTATATAAATTAGATACATTTACTTGAATTTTGCAGTGAGAAATAAGTATTTGATCCATCTGGCAAACAACACTTAATACTTGGTGGCAAAACCCTTGTTGGAAAGCACAGCAGTCAAACGTTTTTTGTAGTTGATGATGAGAGTTGTGCACGGTAGGAGGAATTTTGGTCCACTTCTCTTTGCAGATCATCTCTAAATCATTAAGATTTTGAGGCTGTCGCTTGCAACTCGGAGTTTCAACTTCATCCATAAGTTTTCTATGGGATTATGGTCTGGAGACTGGCTAGGCCACTCCATGACCTTACTGTGCTTCTTTTTGAGCCACTCCTTTGTTGCCTTGGCTGTATGTTTTGGGTCATTGTCTTGCTGGAAGACTCAGCCACGACCCATTTTTAATGTCCTGGCAGAGGGAATTAGGTTGTCACTCAGGATTTTATGGTACATGTCTCCATCCATTATCCCATTGATGCGGTGAAGTAGTCCTGTGCCCATAGCAGAGAAACACCCCCAAAACAAAATGTTTCCACCTCCATGCTTGACAGTGGGGACGGTGTAGAATTAATGCCAAAGAGCTCAATTTTTGTTTCATCTGACAACAGCACCTTCTCCCAATAACTCACAAAATCATCCAGGTGTTCATTGGCAAACTTCAGACGGGCCTGCAGCTGTGCCTTCTTGAGCAAGGGGACCCTGCGGGCAATGCAGGATTTTAAACCTTTAAGGCAATATGGGTTACCAATGGTTTTCTTGATGAATGTGGTCTCAGCTGCCTTGAGATCATTAAAAAGTTTTAGGATGATCTCTCACCTTCCTCATGATCAAGGATACCCCATGAGGTGAGATTTTGCATGGTGCCCCAGATCGATGTCATTTTGTATTTCTTCCATTTTCTTACTATTGCACTGACAGTTGTCACCCAGCGTCTTACTTATGGTTTTGTAGCCCATTCCAGCTTTGTGCAGGTCTATGATCTTGTCCCTGACATCCTTAGAAAGCTCTTTGGTCTTGCCCATGTTGTAGAGGTTAGAGTCTGACTGATTAATTGAGTCTGTGGACAGGAGTCTTTTATACAGGTGACTATGTAAGACAGCTGTCTTTAATGCAGGCAACGAGTTGATTAGAAGTGTCTAACTTGTCTGTGCGAGCCAGAACTCATAATGGTTTGTAAGGGATCAAATACTTATTTCTCACTGCAAAATGCAAATAAATTTATTTAATTTATACAAAGTGATATTCTTGTTTTTTTGGGGGATATTCTGTGTCTCAATGTTAAAATTAACCTACCCTTAAAATTATAGACTGTTCATGTCTTTGTCAGTGTGCAAACTTACAAAAACAGCAAGGGATCAAATATTTATTTCCTTCACTGTATATATTATAAGAGAAATGTGCTTATTTTCCACTTATGAGCCACTTCTTTTCATCTCCTCTCTTCCCCCTGGCTTATTGAAATTAATTTTGCTCAAGGCAAGATGGTCTGCTAACTCAGTACAACCTCTTATTAAAGTCTATGGAGATGGGGGCTGGGAAGAGAAGGGAGGAGCAGAGTAAGGAGCAGACACACAATGATTTTTGATAATTCTTTTTTACAGACGAGCTATAATTTTAACCCTAGAACGCATACCTGGGGCCTCGCAGGCCCGCCCTGTTAATTGTTTTCTATTTTCTGCAAGATTTCTTTAGTTAGAATTTTGAAACTCTAGGTATTCCTCAGGTATATAGTTGTTTGTCATTTCCAGTTGTTCATTTATTTTTATGTTACAGGCATTTTCGGTATAACAACTCTTTTTTGAAAATACCCATTTTTATGGTCATGCGTTCTAGGGTTAAGTAACTTTTCAGAATAGACTGTTATGTATATGTTTGTCAGGAATTTCCCCATTTCCAAGTTTCTTTTCTGCAGGCTATATCTCTTAATCTGAAATTGACCCTTACCTGGGGGGAAGAGACTAGCTATTATGATGTCACTCTTACATTTCACACAAAAGTAAAGAATAATTCCTGCCCTACATTCCTTAGTACACAGACAGAAACAACAGAGGGTTAGAGGACATTATACAGCAGTTCTGAGCTGTGTAGATGTGAATCCAGCAGTGGTAAAAAAAACCTTACTAGAAAGCTATTGTTCAATTTGTGTGTCCCTGCCTGTTTTCTCACTTTGCTCCTCACTCATCATCCCCACTCCATAGAGGCTATTAGGAAGTGTAACCTAATACCTCACTTTTCGGACAGTCTATCTTGTTTTGAGCAAGACAGAGTTGAACTGTCTTTCTTGAGTGGAAGGTGAGTTCAGCAAGCAGGGATAGAGGAAATATCTCATGCAGCAGTGGAAAAGTAAGCAGGACTTTCTGATAAAAGATATATTACAACATTTGTTATATTGATTTCAAGTTTGCTTAAAGTACAATTGTCATATTACCTCATCCCTGAGCTGGATTCAAGGTTACACTGCTTACTATTGTTGTGTCATGTTTTCCTTGATGCTGCTGCTTTTAAAAATGATCATTCATGTCTGTCTGTTCTTTGTATGGGAAACATTATGGCATCTGGCCAGATATAGACCTCCATTGATAAATATAAACATAAATGAGTGTAATAGAAAAGCCAATAGTTTTCCGATGAAACAGAACTTAGTTGGTCATTTGGCATTTCCTTGTATAGCGAGCTTTCCATAGATGCATATTCAGGCATATGGAATGCAAAGATTAGAGATGTGCGAATCTTTTGAAAATCAAATTGGGCAGATTTGGTTTGGTACAAATAAAATCGGTCAGACTGCCCTCATTGAAAAGATGAATGCATAATAAAGCGATGAGAGCTAAGGGGGAAAAAAAATAAAATAACACATTATACTCACCTGTCCTAGACCCTCACCTGGTTCCTTAGGCAGCCTCCTCTGCCACAGCATTCTGATCATCAATGACGTGTGTTACCCTCCTCATGTGGGCCTCAACACCGAAGCTGGGAGCTACAGTGGTGGAAGAGGTGGCATAACGAGTTAGGTGAGGGCCTAGAACAGGTGAGTATAATGTATTTTTTAACCCCTTTCAGGCCATCAAAACTATCCAACAAAATGTGAATCAAATCACTAAAATTTTGGAAATAGTAGAATCCTAATAGAACTCTAATAAAGATATAATGTGAAATTGTGGAAGACATTAACTGTAATAAAGGTATAGTTTATATTGTGGAACTTTTATGGCAGGATAATGTTATTTAACATATGTAACTGCCTGTTTTTCACCGCTTTTACCAATTTTTCACCCCTCCAAGTCAATCTTTTAAGTTCCCTTGCTGTGCTTTTTCCTGGAAGGGGCGGGACAAGCGCTTACGGAGTGACATTGTGTCAAAGCTACTGCCAAACAATAGAGATGAGTACAGCGGTGGAGAGTCTGTGCCCGGGAAAGTAAATTATCCTCAGTTTAATTTTTTTAATAGCTTTTCAAGCCTATAAAAGTGAGTTTAATGATGGAAGACACCTTTTAAAGGAAAACACTGTGCACTGAAGCACCAACATAGCTGAAATAGTCCAAATGATGACAATTCGCTGACCCCAAAAGCAGTCACATGGTAGTTGAGGCCAGTGATTGGCTGCAGTGGTCAAGTGACCGATGGACAGGACATCTTCATTTGTAGCTCCTGTGGGGACCACCTGAGCAGCACGTGATGTATGGGGCAAATAATTATTTCTTTATTTCAAACCATTCTTTAGCTTAAGACCAATTTTGTATAATCCCCCAAAAAATATCCTTCACAATTTATCACAATCACCTACAGTATAAGATAATTTTTGGAAAGTATTCCATCTCATATAAGGTTTACCATTAATACAATGTTGTAGAGATTTTATCTTAATGCCACAGTTTTGTAAGAATTTAATGTTTGCTATTTGCTAAAAATTCATTTTTTTCCGCCAACATTCAGGTTGTTTTGCCTCTTTTCCCAAAACCCGTGTCTAATTTTAGAAAGCCTGATACAGTTATTCATTTGTGAAGTCAGTCTGCAAACTAAGATAGCTATGTTTCTGTTTGTGTTTATTACCTTTTTCATGCACGCCTTGAAATGACTAAATTACAGGTATTTTACATGTGTTTTGTGAGAGAAGATAGAGTCCGCTAGTATAATTTATCTTGAAGCACCCTGTTTTATAAAATTATAGAAAAGCACTGCAATTTGCACAATTTTTTTTGATTTCTAAGACTACAGAAACATCTTCAAAGCTCACAAGATGCCTTCTAGACAGGAACTTAACCATGCAATAAACAATTTTCATCAAAGCCTTGGTCGAGGAAAATGAAGTACAATTTTGAATTTAAATTTTTTTAATAATGTTCCTTTTTTATTAGCTATTCTCTCTTTTGTGTTTTGACCTAATTTATCAGCCATCAACCCTTCTATAAAATTAGATATCCACACAAATATATAAAGCAGTCAAAATCAGATTATACGCAATCAAGGTAATTGAACAGCACAAAATTGTCCTTTCAGTTGAACAGCTGCCATTTGGATCTCCCGTTTGATCCTAAGTGATATTAGGAATTTAAGTTTAGCCTATATTCCGCAACTTTTTACATTTTTCATTTTTCCAGACATGGAAAGGTAATTTATAAATTCTATAAGCTGAAAAGTGGACATAGATGCAATAGTATTTTTAACATGTATGGCACATTTTTGTACTTAATCTAATTTTTTGTAAAATTAGATTTTTTTTAAAAAATGTTGTTTTTATTTGACCTAGGGAATTTCAGAAAATATATGAAGCTCTCCAATATTAACTAGTACTATGAACCTCATGTAGCATAATTGTTAAGCCAATGAAATAAAGCCCAATAGGTCAGGGGCTCTAAACAAATGTGTACCTCCTCTAAGAAATAATTCCTTAATTGTAATTTTATAATAGAGAAGCAAGTATTTTTGCACTTGTATTCCATCCTTCCTGGCTCCTTAAGGGCCAATCTGTGGTGCTTCCAATTCTGAAAGTCATGGATCAATGCAATAAACAATTAACCAGAGATCAGTCACTATCATAATATGTCAAACCCTGATGGGTCTAAAATATAATAGTGCCTACACTTGTCCATGAGTTGTGTGGAGTGTACATGCAATTTCCTGAAGTCAAGCTCCATCTCAGTTAGAGCATCTGCTCTACTATTCACTATTGCAGTGGGTTTACTGATCCTGTGTGATTTAGGTACTCCCAAACTCCAGTCCTCACGGCCCCACCCAACAGCCCTCCCAAACATATCATATTTACAAGATTTCCGTAGTATTGCAAAGGTGAGAGAATCTGTGTCAATTTCTTATGGTTGATAATAATTCCATTACCTGTGCAATACTACGGAAATCCTGAAAATTTGATCTATTGTTGGGGCTGTAATGACTGGAGTTTGGGAAATATTGATTTATATTCTTATGTACAATTATAGAATTTATTTTCTCAGTATGAATGAGATGAGAATAAGTGCATTCACCCATTGGAGGTGTAGAAATATCATCCCTAAATGTGCAGGGTCGTAACTCTCCATTTAATAGGTCTATGATGTGAAGGGAAACAGTAAAATCCCAATGTGACATTGCAAGTCTTATATCTTGCAATATGCAAGTTACAGTGGCTTGTGAAAGTATTCACTCCCTTGGCTTTTTACCTATTTTGTTCCATTACAGCTAGTATTTCAATATTTTTTAATCCCTTTTGTGTGTAATGCATCAGTATTAAATAGTCTAAGTTGGTGAAGTGAAGTGAGAAAAATATAGGCATAAATTAAATGTATGGGATCAAATAAACTAAAATTGGCATGTGCATATGTATTCATCCCTTTCGCTATGAAGCCCCTAAAACTTTCTGGTGCAAGCAATTACCTTCATAAGTCACATGCTTAGTGACAGGACGTCCACCTGCGTGCAATCTAAGTGTCACATGGTCTGTCAGTATACACACACTTTTTCTGAAAGGCCACAGAGGCTGCAACACCATTAAGCAAGAGACACCACTAACTAAACAACACCATGAAGACCAAGAAGATCTCCAAACAAGTAGGAACAAAGTTTAATCAATCTCTGATGATCCCCAGAGCACCATCAACCCCGTTATCATCAAATAGAAAGAACACGCTACCACAGCAAACCTGCCAAGAGAGGGCCGCCTACTAAAAGTCTCAGCCCGGGGAAGGAGGAAATTAGTCAGAGAGACAGCACAGAGATCAAAGGTAACGATGAAGGAGCTGCAGAGTTCCTAAGCAGAGACTGAAGTATCTGTCCATGTGACCAGTTCAAGCTGTACACGCCATAGAGGTGGCTTTTATGAAAGAGTAGGCAGAAAAAAGCCTTTACATACTGTGACACAGTCAATGCAATAAAATAGGGCGAATGTCCTAAAGAGAAAGGATCAAATGAGTTGTAATGGTGTTAGTTAATAGCAATGAGCAAACCCGAACTTAAAAGTTCGGGGTTCATACCGACAGTAAGTGTCCGGCGTTAAACGCTGGACACAAACTTCTCTTTTGAGTCCGTTACAAAGTTTGGAGTTTTGGGGAAAGTCCGTTGCAGAGAGAGAATTTTTTTCCTGATTCAAAGTTCAGGTCTCCATTGTTCTCAATGGGGGTCGAGTTCTGGTTCAAGTTCGAGTACAGTTCTGGTACCCGAACCAAACTTTGGACTAAAGTTCAGGTCGGGTACCAGAACACGGAATTCCACAAGTCCGATCATCCCTAATAGTTGATGCAACTTAGGTTTTAAAATCAAATGGTGCCTTCATTCTTACTATTCTCATAGTGTCCCCTCTTCTCAATTTTTCCCACTATGGCTTCATCAATATAGTCAATACTTAAAGAAGCACTCCTCCCATCAAAATTTTTATCCTCTTAATATATTGCAGTCATCATATTATAGCACTGTGTACTTACAATTGCTCATTTTGCCTTTCTACCCAGTTAATTCATCTCTTTTCCATTAGGACTATGCCATCATGTGATTAAAAGCAGACCAGCTGAATCCTTCTAAGTTCTATGTAGAAATAGGAAGTCTCTTTTTCCTTGCATGAGTCATAAGTCATTGCAAAGTCCCTGTCAGATGGAGGAGGGAGCAGCTGGGTCAGGAGTTGAAGAGGGGGGATGACTCATGCAGGGACAACAGACTTGCTGTTTCTATATAGAGAAGATAAAAAAAGAATTAAATCTGTATAAAGGGAAAATTAGCAATTCTAAGCACACAGTGCCATGTAATATGATGATTGCAATGTATTAAGAGAAAAAAAACTTTAATGGGAGTGCTTCTTCAACAATGAATTAACAGTGTTAATTAAAAGTGTAAGGGTGCATTTATACTGGATGATTATCAGGAATGAGCGTTTCTAAGAATGCTTATGTCCCAATCTTGGCTTGTCTAAACAGGCTGCCAATCACCCGATAAACAAACAAAACTCATGTTCGTTGGGTGAAATTATCGTTCATGGCAGCACATCGTCCTATTTGTCCAATCATTCTGTGCACATGATAGTGTGGTCGATTTGTCTAAATAGATTATTAAGCGACTACCAATAAGCTTGCATGTAGCCCATCGGTGGTTGTCTAATGGCAGAGTTCACTTAATGTAAATGCAACCGAACATTTTTTAATCCTTCATTACTGTATAATCCATAGTGTCAAAGCAAGTTTTACTATATAGGGGGTCTTACTTCCTTAAAAAGATTGCAAGTGTTAAGAATATATATTCATAATCATGAAATAATGTTTGTAACGTTGTCAGATGCATGGAATAAAGTATTCTATGTTGTGTCATTTATAGGATTAGTTTCCTCCAATGTGAAAGGGGATTGAACTCTCTTTGAGCCAATCTGTTCAAAGTGAATTGAGTTCGCCTCACATTCTTCAAGAAATTTGGATTCTCTAGTGCTAAACTGTAGAGGGAAAAATAATTGAAATACTCCCCTCACTGCTCACATGTTCAGTGCTTGACTCATCCTCTTCAGCTTTTCTGTTATCGTCACTCTCTCTCTCTTACGGCTCTGAGTAATCACGATGATGCTCATCGCCCAAGTCCTAGTAAGTCCTTTGGGCTTCCAGCGTCTAGTAGGCCTAAAACATCACCACAGCATCACAGTGCACATCATTCTAAGCGCTGACCAGACCTTTGGAGATGTCACAAAAAGTCAAATCATGTCAGATTTTTGATGACTTTCTTGTTGCAGTCACAGTATTCTAGGGGTCATAACGCAATTCAATTGTCTTTTGATGCGATATACAGTAATAGTGACACAAAGCTAAGACAGTCTGCATGGCCAAAATCACAGTGTAGTTTTAGCCTAAAACAAGAAGACATGGTACCAGATAGGCAGGGACAAAGACAAATTGGATACAGATATGTAGTTAAGGGAGGTTGGGTCAGAGTCCAGAAGATCAATTCAGAAGCAATAGATAAAAATGGTATCAGGCAGTTCAAGGGTCAAATCAACAAGGATACCCATGAATTAATTGAGAAAATAGTCAGGAACACAACCAGATCAGAATGCAGAACTTCAAACAAAATTGTCCACCATGGTACTTTCCAACAGACTGTACAATGCTGGCTCAAGTTTCAGGACAAAGGGAATTTAGAGCAGGGAGCAGGGATTGGCAGCCAAACCAGTCTTCTGACTCACTCTTGTGCCTGGCTGGCCAGCTAGACCACATAATTGCTCACATCCCTTTCAGTCATGCTGACTGGACAGCTGACCATCTCATTGGTTCAGATCCCTATCAACCCTGCTGGATGGGCAATGTCTCACCTGTCATTGCATCCCCAATTTCTACACTGGAATCGGGGTAGGTGATTGTATGTCACAAGACGAAAGCTGATTTTGCATCAAATATCTTCTGTCTAAACCATATTAACCAAACAACTGGATAAAAGTGAGATTGTGAGGTACGAGTTTAAATTAAAATAAATATATATGTGTGTAAATGAGAAAACAACAAGAAAACAAGCAGAATTTTCCTTTTCCACCATGCCATTTCTTTTTTTACCACTAAATCCTCCAAATCTATATGTATTTCAAAATGGCCTTTTGCCTCTGCAAAGACAACATTTCCTCCTGAAAATCAAAATGCCTTTTACAACTATGTAAATGAAGAAATAAATAAAACATTATGGTTATCAAAAAATGGAAAGGCGAAAACAAGAAAACAATATTACTAAATACATAAGGCCAAAAGTGTCTGTGTCTGTAAGGGTTTGAAGGTATTGCTTGATATTCAAGTGATGGAAGCTAGGCTACAACACCAGCCACAGCCAAGGACACAAAGTGCTTATCAAAGTTTTTGACAAATGTTTACACTTTCCTTGATAGTTTTAAAAAAGTTCAGAAACAGGCTAGCATAAAGTATAAAATCTGCTATATTTATAAAATATATACAGAATATTTTGGATTTAGTGGTGTACCTTGAATATGTTGAGTTTCTGATTTCTCAAAGACAATTGAGATAGAAGGTAGATATTAATGAAACACACTCAGATTAGATCCCAGTTATCACAGGGGTCAGTATTGGTCCCTCTTTTTAATAATTTCACTAATGTCTTTACGGCCTTAATAGCTAAATTTTACAGATGATTTGTGGAGTCTCTGCTATTGGAAGTGGAAAGAAAGTACAAAGACAAAAAAATCTAAATAATAAAAATATGGGAGGAAGAAAAACCAATCACAAACTAAAATGTTTTTATACAAATGCACAAAGCATGGGCAACAAACAAGGAGAATTGGAACTACTAACGCAGGAAAAGAAATATGATGTCATTGGAATCACTGAAACTTGGTGGGACGATACACATGATTGGAATACAAGGCTAAAAGGATACAACTTATTTGCAAGAAACAGACTTGATAAACGAGGAGGAGGTGTCGCTTTGTATGTTAGAAAAGCGTATAGCTGCACAGAGATTGAAGCTTCAGAGACTGGGAGTTCTGTGGAAACTGTTTGGGTAAGAAGACAAGGAGAGAACAACGGAAAGGACACCATTGTAGGCATTTACAACAGGCCACCTGGGCAAACTGAAGATATGGATGAACTCTTTATGTATCAAATGACCAAGTTCTCCAAAAAATATGACGTAGTGGTCATGGGAGATTTCAACTATCCAGACATTTGTTGGGAATCTCTCTCAAGTAAAACTAACAGGTCAAGCAAATTCTTATCCTCTCTTGCTGACAACTTTATCTTCCAAAAGGTAGGCGAGAAAACAAGGGGATCTGCTACTTTGGATCTACTCCTTATAAAAAAGGAGGAAATGGCTGAGGAGGTAAAAGTAGCTGGGACCCTAGGAGGCAGCGATCATGCTATTATAGAATTTTGGATAACTAGAGGAGGAAGACATGTGAAGACTCAAACTTCAAGGTTAGATTTCAGAAAGGCAGATTTTAAGCGACTCAAAAAGAGAATAGGAGGGATCCAATGGCTGGACATATCTATATCACATCCAGAAAGTGAATTAATTTCTCAGGCGCTTCATTGGGGGACACAGAACAAAATATCTAAATTTCTGGACAAAAATGTGCAGGAAGGATGGGAAATTTTTAAAAATGAGATTCTCAAAGCACAATCGTTAACAATCCCGAAAAGTAGGAAGAATGGGAAGCATTTAAGGAAACCAGGATGGATGAACACAGAACTTAAACACATGTTAAAAAGAAAGAAAGAAATGTTTATCAAATGGAAAGAGGGAGGCATATCTAAAGAAGATTATAATGCAGTTTGCAGAACCTGTAGGGCACGTATTAGGTTAGCTAAAGCTGACAATTAATTAAGGCTTGCAAGAGATGTCAAAAGCAATAAAAAAGGTTTTTGGTGGTATGTCAAAAGTAAAAGAAAAGTCAAAGATGCTATAGGATTTTTACAGGATGAAAATGGTGAAATGGTAAGAAAGGATGTTGAGAAGGCCGAACTTTTTAATTCATATTTTGCATCAGTTTTCTCTCAGAAAGAAAATGTAACATCAACTGATCTTCACTGTCCTATTAAAGGAATAGAAGAATCCAGGTTATCTATAAACAGAAAGACTGTGAGGGAATATTTAGCTAACATAAATGAGTTCAAGTCTCCAGGTCCAGATGAATTACACCCCAGAGTACTGAAGGAGATCGTAGAAGAAATTTTAGAATCACTCTCCATAATCTTTGAAAATTCTTGGAGAACAGGAGAAGGCCCAGAAGACTGGAGAAGAGCAAATATTGTTCCTATCTTCAAAAAGGGGAAGAAGATGGACCCAGGGAACTATAGGCCGGTGAGTCTGACTTCTATTCCAGGAAAGATCTTTGAGCAAATTATTAAACAACATGTATGTAAGTACCTGGATAAGAATGAAGTGATTAACCAGAGTCAGCATGGGTTTGTAACTAACAAGTCATGTCAGACTAACTTAATTTCCTTCTATGACAGAATCACTGACTGGGTTGATCAGGGAAATGCCGTAGATATAGTATATCTTGTCTTCAGCAAAGCATTTGACAAAGTATCTCACACCATCCTTATTGAAAAAATGACCAAGTATGGAATGGACAATGCAACTATTAAGTGGATTCATAACTGGCTTAGTGATCGGACTCATAGAGTGGTTGTAAATGGCTTCACACCCAGTTGGATGAATGTCTCAAGTGGGGTACCACAGGGCTCTGTCCTGGGACCTGTATTGTTCAACATCTTTATCAATGATTTAGATGAAGGAATTGAGGGTAAACTGATTAAATTTGCTGATGACACAAAGCTAGGAGGGATAGCTAACACTAAAGAAGAGAGAGAGAGGCTTCAAAAAGACCTAAATAAACTGGAGCAGTGGGCAGCAACTAACAGAATGGTTTTTAACAGGGAAAAATGCAAAATTCTACATCTGTGCAATAAAAATGAAAAAAGCCAATACAGAATGGGACGAATAGAGCTAAGCAACAGTACATGTGAAAAAGACTTAGGTATACTAATAGATCATAGACTGAACATGAGTCAACAGTGTGATGCAGCAGCAAAAAAAGGCAAATACAATTCTGAGATGTATTAACAGAAGCATACAGTCAAGATCACGTGAAGTCATTATCGCACTTTACTCCTCTTTGGTCAGACCTCATCTGGAATACTGCGTCCAGTATTTGGCACCACATTTTAAAAAAGACATTGACAAACTGAAGCAAGTTCAGAGAAGAGCAACCAGAATGGTGACCGGTCTGCAAACCATGTCCTATGAGGAACGGTTACAGGATTTGGGAATGTTTAGCTTGCAAAAAAGAAGACTGAGAGGAGACTTAATAGCTGTCTACAAATATCTCAAGGGCTGCCACATTGTAGAAGGATCATCTTTATTCTCATTTGCACAAGGAAAGACTAGAAGCAATGGGATGAAACTGAATGGGAGGAGACGCAGATTAGATATTAGAAAAAACTTTTTGAAAGTTAGGGTGATCAATGAGTGGAACAGGCTGCCACGAGAGGTGGTGAGTTCTCCTTCAATGGACTTCTTCAAACAGAGGCTGGACAGACATCTGTCTGAGATGATTTAGTGAATCCTGCTTTGAGCAGGGGGTTGGACCAGATGACCCAGGAGGTCTCCTCCAACTCTACCATTCTATGATTCTATGATTCTATGAGTCATCACAAAAAAAAATACACAACATTACAAGATTTGGAGAAGCTGTAGGATTGGGCAGGGAAAATGGCATAACATGTTTAAAGAGGACCCATTTCCTCTCTTGACATGTCTATTTTAGTCACTACATGCATCCCACATAAAATAACAGTTCTAAGACATCTTCTCCTGAACTCTACTTTGGGCTATATCTCTATAATTCCTCTCATACATTTAAGATTAAATGTACAACTGGGTGTTACCAGCTGCAGGTGTGTCTCTTTACTCTCTGACACTGTTCAATCAGTGCTGCCAATATTAGACTGTATACGGACATACTTTCACAGGCTGAATAGTAACACTTATTCATTCATTAATTTTTTAAGAGAAATAACCAAAGAACGACACAAAGAAAAGCTTAAGAAAACATGTTCCAGAATTATTATTTCATGGGGAGTTCAAGTAGTTGCTGAAATAGACATGTCAGGAGAAGTGACAGATCAACTTAAAAGTATATAAATGTAAGCTTATACACTTGGGCTGAGAATTTTATTTCTAATAATTTATTGTGAAATATTCTGTGTTCAGAGTTAGGAATATTTTTTATTATTTCTAGAGGCAATAGGTGTCTATCCACTAGAATTTTTTAGCCTTCCCCTGGACTAATGGTCTATATAAATGTACCAACCTGTGGCACTAAATGTCCTCCGATGATAAACATTTACTTATTGGCAATCATTTAATAGACTGTTTACACAGGTAGACATCCCTAAATGATGATCACTGAGCAACCTGTAGTAGATCGTTCAGTGTGCATAAGCTATCATTGTTCTTGGCAGCCTAAGTCCTGTTTACACAGGACGATGCACCACCAAGAATGATGATCTTTTGCTCCACCGGTGATTAGCAGTCTGTTTCCACTGAAAGATTATCTTAAAGACACTCATTCACAATAATCTTTCAATATAAGTGCAGCTTAACACTGAAGGACACTAATTTGAATAATAAAATGTTCCAGTCATGTGGTGCCAATATTAAAGGGGTTATCCAGGACAATAGCATTTTTTCAACTATGAGCCTAAGCACTAACCTGTTTTCCCAGTTCTGATCTCTGCCAGCACAGAGCAGTCACAGACCGCTCCTGCCGGCGATTTAGTGGCTTCCACTGAAGTGCTATTGACAGAGTGACATCTTCTCTTCCAGGCTGCTCCATTGCCGACGTCATGCTGATTGACAGCCGCCCTACTGGAGCATGGAACATCTGAATAGCCTTCAGGAGCAGTCAGTGAACGCTTTGAGATGGCGCCCGCTAGAATAGGCAGGTAGTTGCTTTTGTTAGCAATTACCTGCCTGTTCATTTTTAGACTCATAGTAAAAAAAAAATATGACGGAAAATTTAACTTGATGTATAGTACTCAAATCACTGATCTTCAATTTGACTATTCAGATGACCGTTGAGGAACATTCTTTCCAGGGTAATGACTTGCATATAAGACAAAATAAATAACCCCCCTCAAAAAATGCTCCTCCATACCTTGGCCTATGTTCACACGTAGCTTTTTGATGCGTTTTTGCACTTTTGCATTGCAACGGTGAAAAATACATTCCTTGTTAAATGTCATTTTAATATTTTACTACCTTATCTGCCCATGTGGTATGTGAGACATGATCAGACACATCCTGTTTAATCTGTGGAGGAAGGACTCTGAAAGTCACAAAGCCTAGTTTTATAGGGCTATCAGGCAGCTCTTACTATTGTTAAAAGGCCAGCAGTCGGCCTTCATTATTTTTAGAGGGCCATCATCTGGCTATGCTTTGTTGTTCCCATTATTAAGGAGTTGGTTTCCTATACTATTATTGCGTATGCAGTTACTGCAAGGCCTAGCCAAAATTTAGAAATACCCCAATACACCTTTGAAGAGACACAGAGGAGGGCCTCAGTATAAAAAAATGTTCCCATTATTAAGGAGCGGGTCTCCTATACTGTTATTGCATATACTGTGACTGCAAGCCTGCCCAAAATTTGAAAAAAACACAATACACCATTGAAGAGACATAGCGGAGGGCCTCAGTTTAAACAAAATGTTCCTATTATTAAGGAGCAGGTCTCCTATACTGTTATTGCATATCCATTGACTGCAAAGCCTGCCCAAAATTTGGAAAAACCCCAATACACCATTGAAGAAACAATTTCAGTTAAAAAAAGAGGATTTCAGTTAAAAAAAAATGTTCCCATTATTAAAGGGGTATTCCCATCTCCAAGATCCTATCCAATATGTAGTAGGTGTAATAACAATAATATTAGCAAATATCTCCAATTAGAAATGTAGTATAGTATTTTTGATTCGTTATCTCTCTCATGTGCAGGCATTGCAGGACCTTAGGTATCCATGGTTATGACCACTGGCAACTTGCTAACTAACTGTGACTTTATCAGTGGACGTAACCATGGATACCTAAGGTCTTGTGATGCCTGCACATGAGGAAAGAGAGATAGCGAATCAGAAAAAATATACTACATTTCTAATTGGAGATGTTTGCTAATATTATTATTATTACACCCACTACATATTTGGATAGGATCTTGGAGATGGGAATACCCCTTTAAGGAGCAGGTCTCCTATACTGCTATTATGTATGTAGTGACTTGACTGCAAGGCCTGCCCAAATTTTGGAAAAACTCCAGTACCCCTTTGAAGAGACATAGAGGAGGGCCTCTTTTAAAAAATGTTCCCATTATTAAGCAGCTGGTCTTCTATATTGTTATTGTGTATGCAGTGACTGTGAAGGCTGGCAAACATTTGGAAAAACCCCAATACACCTTTGAAGAAGCATAGAGGAGGGTGGCAGTTTAAAAAATGTTCCCATTATTAAGGAGCGGGTCTCCTATACTGTTGTTGCATATGCAGTGACTGCAAGACCTGCCCAAAATTTGGAAAAACCCCAATACCCCTTTGAAGAAACGTAGAGGAAGGTCTAATTTAAAAAAAGTGTTTCTATTATTAAGGAGCATGTCTCTTATACTGTTATTGCATATGCAGTGACTGCAAGGGCTGCCAAAAAATAGGAAGCACTCCAATACCACTTTGAAGAGACTTAGAGGAGGGCCTCATTAAAAACAAATGTTCATATTATAAAGGAGTGGGTCTCCTATACTGTTATTGCGTAAGCAATGACTGAAAGGCCTGGCCAAAATTTGTAAAAGCCCAATACACCTTTGAAGAGACATAGAGGAGGGCCTCTTTTAAAAAAATGTTACCATTATTAAGGAGGAGGTATCTTATACTGTTATTGCTTATGCAGTGACTGCAAGGGCTGCCAAAAATTTGGACGCACTCTAAAACACTTTTGAAGAGAAGTAGAGGACGTTCTCATTAGTGATGAGCGAGCCATAAAATGCTTGGGTGCGCGTTGCTCGGGTCAAGCAAATCGTAATGCTCGGGTGCTCGACCCGAGCAACGAGCCCAATGTAAGTCTATGGGAAATTCGAGCATTTTTTTAGCGGCTCCCCTTGGAGGTCTACAGAGGACCTAAAAATTGCCGTAATCGATGGGAACAGTGCTCAAATGACATGGGAACAGCATGAGGAAGACCCCTGGAAGCATTTCTGACTCCCAGGTCACGGCTGTGAACAGTGTTGTCAGAGTATTACGCCACTTTTATGGACTCACAACAAAACACAAAAAAACGAAACCAAAATGGATTTTTCTGAAAAAAAAACGTTAATGAGCATTCATTCTAGGGTAATGACTTGTTTATAAGGCAAAATAAATAACCCTCCAAAAATGCTCCTCCACACCTTGGCCACGTAGAGCTTTTGATGCATTTTTTCACTTTTGCATTGTTTTCAACGGTGAAAAATACATTCAGCAGTAAATGTCACTTTAACATTTTATTATCTTATCTGGCCATGCGGTATATGAGACATGATCAGACACATCCTGTTTTTTATTTTTGAAGGAGGGACTCTGAAAGTCACAAAGTCTATTTTTATAGGGGTATCAGGTGGCCCTTACTATTGATAAAAGGCCAGCAGTCCGCCCTCATTATTGCTAGTAGGGCATCAGCTGGCTATGTTTTGTTGTTCCCATTATTAAGGAGCGGATTCCCTATACTGTTATTGCATATGCAGTGACTTCAAGACCTGCCCAAAATTTGGAAAAACCCCAATACGCCTTTGAAGAAACATAGAGGGCCTGATTTTAAAAAAAAATTCCCATTATTAAGGAGCGGGTCTCCTATACTGTTATAGCATATGTGTGGCACCCCAGGGGTCCGGTTGCCACAGTGGCATTGCCTCCCTCACAAGAGGTGATGCCATGCCTGGAAGCAAGCAGGGGTCCCCTAGTCAGGTATACTAGCATGCAACACTTTCCTGGCTCCAGACCAGCAAAGGGAACTCCTCCCCTTAGCAACTGGAATCTGGAGGGGGGTTAGTTAGAGCTAGTGAGAGGAGTTGAAGACAGGACAGTGAAGAGGAAAGACCTGGGTAGTGGAGCTGCACGGAAGCTCACCTCAGAGAGGAACGTAGAAGAACCAGACACCGGAGTCCGAGGTTGTGGGGCACTGAAGGCCCAGCAGCAGAAACCGGAGGGCAGGAGACTGCAGGTCTCCTGGCCCCATCAGACGCCCGGAGGCTCAGCAGCACATAGGGCCCAGCACCGCCACATGGGAGCGACACTCCAGGAACGCCCGAGCTGCCTGCCATACGGGTGAGCAAAAAAACGTTTTACTCAAGGACGAGGGCCACAGCACAGCTATAAGCAGCAGGGCCAAAGAGATTAGTGCAAAGGGAAGGCCTACAACTTCACCTGGCGACGTGAATTCCCAACTTGCTTCCAGGCCGTCCGGACTTCTACTACCAGCTAGTACCCTTGCCCCGGTCTGCCTAACCACTGCAAGTAAAGATAAGAGGAAACCCTGATTAAGTTGTGGACTGATTATTAACTGTGCCATCCCCTGCACTACACTGCACAACAACATCTATAACATCACCACTTCCTGCCCTGGAGCTAAGCTCTGCCTGTGGAGAGCTGAACCAACTCTGCTGCGTCACCATCAGCTCCAGAGGATCTGCACCACAGCGGCGGCTCATATAGCCGCATACCACAGGTGGCGTCACGAACATTATATAAAAACTATACTCCCTTTTCTTTAAAACCCCTTTTATTGACGGCCACTGTGATATCCCCTTACATCGACCAGGTACCCCACGGCCCAGGGGGGCATCATATGCAATAGCTGTAAGGCCTGCTCAAAAGTTGGAAAAACCCCAATACACCTTTGAACAGACATAGAGGGCCTGATTTAAAAAAAAAAATCCCATTATTAAGGAGCGGATCTCCTATATTGTTATTGTTATGTTCTGCTACCAAAGCTAAGGAAAGAGAGGAGATCTGTCCCTACTATAAGACTCAGCTGAATCCCTACGATGTAACAGGGAACCTGATCCTGCGATCAGACCTGCTAAAGTCCTAATCTAGTCTGTACGAAGACCTATAGATGTGGGGAGGGAATCCCTATAAGTACTAAGGACTGGAAGGAATATGGGACACCTCCTAACAGAAATAGTAGCAGACAGACGAACAAACACAATAGATAGAACATAGAGGTCCGTAGACCAAGCAAACTAACAGAGTTAGATACAGAGCACAGGCTAGCTAGAAAGTAGATATACAATGAAGTCCAGCAAAGCCAGAAGGGCGGAGCAGGATTAAATAGGCCAACAAAGTCATGTGACCAGCAAAGGAAAAAAAACCTAACAGCAAGGTTCTAACAGTACCCCCCCTTCTAAGAGGATCCTCCGGATCCCCTAGGACCAGGCTTATCAGGAAATCTCCTGTGAAACGCTCTGATAAGTCTGGACGCGGAAACATCATCTGACCTCACCCAAGAGTTATCCTCGGGTCCGAAACCTTTCCAGGCCACAAGATACTGCAAACTACCTCTATACCGTCTAGAGTCAAGGATGAGAGAAATTTCATATTCCCCGTCCTCCACCACCGGAGGAACAGAGGCAGAGGCGTCACCATCCGACACAACAGCTTTTTTTAACAGAGAGACATGAAAGACCGGATTAATTCTCCAGGAGGTAGGAACCTCCAACCTAACAGCAGATTGGTTGACAACCTGAAGCACCTTAAAGGGCCCTACAAACTTGGGACCCAATTTCTTAGAAGGAATCCTCAACCGCAGATTCCTAGAGGACAACCAAACCATGTCACCAACAGCGAACAAAACCTCCTGTCGTTTCCTATCAAAGTAGTCTTTAGATTTTCTGTTGGCCTCCTGAAGATTACCACGCACATCCGTCCAAACTCTTTCCAAATCACCGGAAAAATTCTCCTCCTCAGGCACGGCAGATCGCAACTTGGAGAACGACCCAAACGACGGATGTCTCCCAGAACAACAAAAAAAAGGCGAACAACCAGCAGAAGAAGATGTATGATTGTTCAGAGCAAATTCGGCAAGTGGCAAAAACTCAGACCACCCCTCTTGATTGTCTGCCACAAAACAACGCAAGAACTGCTCAACATCCTGGTTTTTCCTTTCTGTCTGGCCATTAGATTCAGGATGATATCCGGACGAAAACGACAAATGAATTCCCAACCTGTCACAAAAGGCACGCCAAAAACGAGCCACGAACTGAGGACCCCTATCAGAAACAATGTCAGTAGGAACGCCATGAAGTCTGACAATTTCCTTGACAAAGGCCTTAGCGAGAGTTTTAGCGCAGGGCAGTTTGACGAAGGGAACCAAGTGACACATCTTGCTAAAACGGTCCACGACCACCCAGATGACAGTAAAACCCTCAGAGGGGGGAAGGTCAGTTATAAAGTCCATAGCCAAATGTGTCCAAGGAGCACTGGGGACCTCCAAAGGACAAAGCAACCCCGCAGCAGGAGTATGTGAGGACTTAGATCTAGCACATATAGTACATTGGCGCACCCACTTAATGACTTCCTTCTGCCATCCAGGCCACCAAAAACTGCGACCCACCAGTCTCTTGGTCTCAGAGATTCCGGGATGACCTGCCAACCGAGATTCGTGACACTCAACAAACAAATCTCTCCTAAAGGTCCCAGGCACAAACAACCTCCCATGAGGAGTGTTAGATGGGGCATTCTCCTGAGCTTTAAGAATCTCATATTCCAAAACGGAGTCTAAAGCAGCTATCACAACACCTTCTTGTAAAATGTTTTCCTCTTTCTCAGCACCGACTATGGGAGAAAAACTGCGAGATAAGGCATCCGCCTTAACATTCTTAGTACCAGGGATGTAAGTAACGGAGAAATTAAACCGCGAGAAAAACAGTGCCCACCTAGCCTGACGGGCATTCAGGCGCTTGGCAGCATCAAGATATATCAGATTTTTATGATCCGTAAGAACCTGAACGGGAAATTCCGCACCTTCCAAGAAGTGGCGCCAGTGTTCAAATGCGAGTTTAATAGCCAATAATTCCCGATTACCAATATCGTAATTCAGTTCAGTCTCCGAAAATTTTTTTGAAAAAAAGGCACAGGGATGTAATCCATCCCCGTTATCCTGAGACAATACTGCGCCAACCCCCACAGAGGAAGCATCAACCTCAACCAAAAACGGCCTAGTAACATCAGGCTGCATAAGGATGGGAGCAGAGGTGAACCTCTCCTTGAGATACACAAAAGCTTCAATGGCCTCAGAAGACCACTGAACCGCATCAGCACCTTTCCTGGTGAGATCAGTCAGAGGTTTGACAATACTAGAAAAATTTTTTATGAATTTTCTGTAGTAATTGGCGAAACCCAAAAACCTCTGTATCGATTTCAAACCAATAGGCCTAGGCCATTCCTGCACAGCCTGAACCTTAACCGGATCCATCTCAAAACCTTTGCTGGAGATAATGTAGCCCAAAAAACTAATTCTCTGTACAGCGAACTCACATTTCTCCAGCTTAGCAAAAAGCGAATTGTCCATTAATAACTGTAATACCTCACGCACGCTCCGCCAATGAGACTCCAGATCTGGCGAATAAATCAAAATGTCATCCAAATACACAACCACATTTTTACCGATCAAAGGTCTAAGGATGTCATTAATCAGATTCTGAAAAAATGCAGGAGCATTAGTAAGACCAAAAGGCATAACCAGATTCTCAAAATGACCCACAGGAGTGTTAAAAGCAGTCTTCCATTCATCACCCTCCTTCATGCGCAACAGATTGTATGCCCCCTTAAGGTCAATTTTAGAGAACCACTTGGCCCCCAATAACTGGTTAAACAGATCAGGAATCAATGGCAGTGGGTAAGGATTGCGTACCGTAATTTTGTTAATCTCACGAAAATCCAGACAAGGACGTAAACCGCCGTCCTTTTTTTTTTACAAAAAAAAATCCAACCGCCACAGGAGACTTAGAGGGCCTAATGTGACCGGCGGCCAAACTTGTCTGTATGTATTCCTCCAAAGCCTTCCTCTCAGGAATAGTAAGGTTAAATAAACGACTTTTAGGAAGAGTCGCTGCAGGGACAAATTCAATAGAACAATCATAGTCTCTATGGGGAGGCAAAACCTGCGATTCCTTCTCAGAAAAAACTCTCCAAAAATCCTGAATAGGAACAGGCAATTCTCCCCTATCCAAAGCTGCAATACGCCCATTACAACACTTGTCATAACATTTATGGCTCCAGGATTTAATTTCACTGGTAGACCAATCCAGTACAGGATTGTGAAATTTTAACCAGGGCAAACCCAATATTACTGGAGAAGGCAAGTTATTCAACACTACCAAATCCAATTTCTCATGGTGAACACCATTAATAGTGAGAGGAAATTCACTGACCTTGAGAGTAATATTCTTCAAAGGGGAGCCATCCACAGAAACCACAGCAATGGGGAATGATAAAGGTTCAGGTTTTAAATTGAGTTTTTCCACGAATCCCCCATCAATTACATTCAGTGTAGACCCGCAATCAACAAACACCCGAAATTCCATTAATTTTTTCTGAGCAATCGTGGAAGCAGCTAAAAATATACCCTTGGAATTTAAACAGGCAATACGGGCGTGACTGACCATTTTTTTTTCTTTCTTCATCCGAAGCTCACAGCCTTTAATCAAATGACCAGATTTTCCACAATAGAAGCACAAGCCTTCCGAAAAACGACGGTCTTTTTCTTGAGAGCGAGGTGCCACCGATCCAATCTCCATCGGTTCACCACTGTTAGTACACACATTATCATAACCAGAAACTGACATAGCAGAGGATTTGCTCTCATTAACCCTAGCACGCAGTCTTCTATCCACCCGTATAGCTAATTGCATAGCCTGTTGCAAATCCTCAGGTGTAGGATAAGCAATTAGCAGGTCTTTAACCCTTTCACTGAGCCCAGCAAGAAATAGACTTTTCAGAGCAGAATCGTTCCACCCTGTTTGAGTGGACCAACGACGAAAATGTGTACAATATTTTTCCACATTACCCGATCCTTGTTTTAGACGTCTCAACTCAGTCTCAGCTGATGCGACACGGTCAGGATCATCATATAATAGTCCCAAAGCAGAAAAAAACCTATCCACTGATCTGAAGCATGAATCACTAGGTTGCAAAGAAAAGGCCCACTCCTGAGGCTCTTTGCGCAAAAGTGACATTATGAACCCTACGCGCTGGGATTCATCCCCAGAGGACTTAGGTCTCAAACGAAAATACAATAAGCAAGCATTTTTAAATGAAAAAAAATTCTCGGTGTTCACCAAAAAATAAATCCGGCAAACATACCTTAGGCTCCAAGAAATGTGCTCCAGGACAGTTACTCACGTGCTGACGGAGTTCGGCAACCTCCAGAGAGAGTCCCTGCAGGCGATGAGCCAAATCCTGAACCGACACCATGATGGAACAGAAAAATCTTTCCTTAGAGAATTTGCAGGCTGGACTTACTGTTATGTTCTGCTACCAAAGCTAAGGAAAGAGAGGAGATCTGTCCCTACTATAAGACTCAGCTGAATCCCTACGATGTAACAGGGAACCTGATCCTGCGATCAGACCTGCTAAAGTCCTAATCTAGTCTGTACGAAGACCTATAGATGTGGGGAGGGAATCCCTATAAGTACTAAGGACTGGAAGGAATATGGGACACCTCCTAACAGAAATAGTAGCAGACAGACGAACAAACACAACAGATAGAACATAGAGGTCCGTAGACCAAGCAAACTAACAGAGTTAGATACAGAGCACAGGCTAGCTAGAAAGTAGATATACAATGAAGTCCAGCAAAGCCAGAAGGGCGGAGCAGGATTAAATAGGCCAACAAAGTCATGTGACCAGCAAAGGAAAAAAAACCTAACAGCAAGGTTCTAACAGTTATAGCGTATGCAGTAAGTGTAAGGCCTGCCCAAAATTTGGAAAACCCCCAATACACCTTTGAAGACACATAGAGGGCCTGATTTAAAAAAAAATTACCATTATTAAGGAGCGGGTCTCCTATACTGTTATTGCATATGCAGTGACTGAAACGGCTGCCAAAAATTAGGACGCACTCCAATATCCCTTTGAAGAGACATAGAGGAGGGCCTCAGCAAAAAAAAATGTTCTCATTATAAAGGAGCGGGTCTCCTATACTATTATTGCGTATGCAGTGACTGCAAGGGGCTGCCAAAAAATTGGAAGCACTCCAATACCCCTTTGAAGAGATGTAGAGGAGGTCCTCATAAAAAAAATTGTTACCATTGTTAAGGAATGGGTCTCTTATACTGGTAATGCCCATACAGAATGTTAAAGGTAGGACTATGGGCATCATAAACACCCTTACAAAAAAAATTATGTGGGTGTTGCATCACGGTCACCCTAGTGATGTGGTGGAGGATGAGGAGAAGGAGGAGGACAAAAGAAAATAGAAAAAATCAGGAAGCGTATACCCATGTCTGGGTGGGAAGAGGTGCATGGAAATAGATCCCCCGAAAAAAGTCACTGGATTTGAGTTAATGTTCCGCTGTTATCATCTGGTGGTCTTGAGAAGTCTGGCCCAATTCAAGCCTTGTTCATTTTTATAAGAGTCAGCCTGTCAGCAATTTCAGCTGAAAGGCGGATGAGCCTAACAGTTATAATGCCCCAGGCAGCACTAAAAACTCGCTCTGACAAAACGCTAGCGGCAGGGCAGGCCAGGACCTCCAAAGAGTAGATAGCTAGTTCTTGCCACGTGTCCAGCTTCGAGAACCAATAATTATAAGACACAGAGGAATCACAAAGGATGTTGGTATGGTTAGAAAGGTACTCCTTCACCATCTTCAAAAACTTTTCCCTCCTTGTCAGAGTACCCTGCAAACCAGGGCTTGGGCACTGGGAGGGTCTGAGAAAACTGTCCCACACCTTTGACAGTGTTCCCCTGCCTCTACTGCATCGTATTTATGTCTCCATTGCCTGTACTCCTTGGTTGTCCAAGGAACTGTGACCTCCGCCACCAGCATTTTCAGATGAGAATTTTTTTAATAATTCCACAACAAGGGCCTTCTGGTACTGCAAAATTTTACTAGACTTCTCCGCCACTGGAAGGAGAGATAGAAAGTTTTCCTTGTAGCGTGGGTCTAGAAGTGTGACCATCCAGTAATTGCTGTCGGCCAAAATGCGTACGACACGAGGGTCACGGGAAAGGCAGAGGAACGTAAAGTTAGCCATGTGTGCCAGACTGCCACCAGCCAAGTCTTCCCTGACCTGACAAAGAGGATGACTGTCCATGCTCTCCTCATCCTTTCATTGTTGGGTCTCTGTCTTGGGTCTAAACTATAGGCTTACATTTCAGCCCATCACTTTCACTTCCCCGTCTCTTGACACTTGCATTTACCATTTTAAATGGAGTGTAATATTAGGCCTGATCCACAAAATGTTTGTATTATTACAGCAGTAATATGCAATCACGTCTGACGACCACAGTTTTAGGTTATGGCCTTGTAGTATGGTTAGTCACCAAGTGTGAATAGGTTCAACAATACACAGGTGACTGACTTTCAATGGAGTATATTTGGCCCGCTGCACAAAATGTCTGTATTATTCCCACAGTAATATACGATCACGTGTGACGACCATGGTTTTAGGCTGCGGCCTTGCAGTATAGTATTGGTCAGCGACCAAGTGTGAATAGGTTCAACAATACACAGCTGGCTGACATTAAATGGAGCATATTTGGCACACTCCACAAAATGTCTGTATTATCACCGCAGTAATATGCGATCACGTGTGACGACCACGGTTTTAGGCTGTGGCCTTGTAGTATTGTATTGGTTAGTCACCAAGTCTGAATAGGTTGAATAACACACAGCTGGCTGACTTTAAATTGAGTATATTTGGCCATCTCCACAAAACGTTTGTATTATTTCCGCAGTAATATGTGATCACGTGTGACGACCACCGTTTTAGGCTGTGGCCTTGTAGTATAGTATAAGTCAGCAACCAAGTGTTGGCTGACTTTAAATGGAGGGTAATATTTGGCATGCTCCACAAAATGTCTGTATTATTACTATGCATGAGCGAACATTTCAATGTTCGGTTCGGAAGCGTTCGCCAAACAAATTGATATTCGCCGAATGTTCATTGAACAATTCCGAATACCATAGGAGTCAATGGGGGGGTCAAAAAATGCATATACAACACCTAGAAACAGGACCAAAAGCTGCCAAAACACTTCAAATTAAGTGTAGACACCAGGGAAGTGTCATCAATTGACCCAGAGTACAAGTACTATAATTATTATTACTGTGACAGCAACATTTATTCAGTTGCACTTTACATGTCAAAAGGGGTCACCGACTGGTACAACAGGAGAGAGGACCCTGCCTGAGAGGGCGCACTGTCACAGACGTGGTTTGTGGAACCACTGTGCCACGGATCCGGGAGAGCCTGAAGGGACGTGACTAAGCGAGCATCGGACTGTTCACTAGAGCCCTGATGGTGAGGTTAGACTTGGCTCCCAATAAACGCAAGGTGCCATTCCAGGACAGACCAACGGACGCACAACAGCTGGAACCAGTAGGACAGACTAGATGGTGCAGCACATAGAGTCTGTATCAGGAGTGCAGCAGGCAGAGTCTGTATCAGGAGTGCAGCAGGCAGAGTCTATATCAGGAATGCAGCAAGGACTGTTCCACTACAGCCAACCCAGGAGATGCAGACTCAATCGGAAGTGTTTACAATTAAAAAAATAGGGCCTAAGACCATTATTTCTGTGGCCAACAGATTGGAGATGGTGGAGTTCAACCTCTTAGCTTTGTCATGCGTAGGATGAAACAATCTTTTACATGACCACAACTGCGGGACCAAAGGCTTACTAATGTGCTGACAGAGGGCGGAGTATGGTGAACCAGAAAAACTGGTGGAGCGTGAGTGAGGTGCAGATGTTACAGTGGATTGAGAAACATGCGGTGTGCTAGGTGAAACAAACACAACAGGCATGTCCGCTTCTGTTACAGCTGACGGGCTGTCACTCAGCCTGACTGGAGCTGGTAATGAACCGGAGTTTCTGCGATGGGAGACCTGTGTGACAATACTTGGCATGGTAAGAGAGGAGGAGGAAGAAGCAGCAGATGCCTTTGATGGGGCAGCTGATGGTTGTTGAGGTGTGCTGGTCTGCATTTCAGTGGGGTAAGATTCCCAGCGTAAAGAATGTTGTTTGAGCATGTGAACCATCATGCATGTAGTAATCAAATTATTGCAGTTTTTCCCTATACTGAGTTTTTATCACAAAGATTGCAGATAATGTGAGTTGGCTCGTCCTTTGCAGTAACAAAAAAGGCCCATGCTAGGCAACCCTTGCTGCCCCTGCGAGCTGCAGACCTGTGACCACTGCTGGCCACAGCCATGGTTGTAGCTAAGGATGCCGTGCTCCTCATGCTTGAATCACTCCTTGTCTGCGCCGTAGGGCAAAATGTAACCGCCTTGTTTTCCTCCTCCACCTCCTCATATGAGCTACTCGGCTGCATGACTCTGGGTTCACACCAAGTAGGATCTTCAACCTCGTCATCATTCAATGTGTTATCCCATTCCTCGCCCTCAGAGTGACCCCTCTCCTCTTGTTGCCCTGACAGCACAGTACAGTCCGCATGAGCCTCAGGTATCTGAGTCTCATCGGGATTACCCCCCTCCCCTGCGGTTAACGTCTGGTGAGGAGGGTTAGGAACCTGTTCGGACCCTACTTCATCCTGCCCCAAATTCAAGCTAAAAAAATTTTGGGCATCGGTGCAGATGCTTTCCTCCCCTTGACTCTGTGACTGTTTGGAGTACACTTCTGATGCTCATAGTGTAGATGGGTGCAGAGTTCTATAGACTCGCCCATCTGTGGTTCGCTACAGTCAGTTGGGCAGTTGGCCAGTTGTGACGTGGGGGGAAGCATGGGTAATTTAGGTGCCATCTCTGTGGACTGTACTGCGTGTGATGTTGAGGTGGAGGAAGAAGAGGAGAGGGCACTGGAAGCAGAGCTTGCCATCCACTGGAGCACCTGCTCTTTCTGGGCCCTATCAAAAAGGAGTATCGCTGTGCGGCTGACAAAGGAAGGGAGTGCAGTAGGCCGTCCACTAACAAGTTGTCAGTTGTCTTTGGATAGGACCTGTTTGTGTTGGTTCACTAGTGCTTTCACTAAAATTACCACACACCCCACATACACTTTGAACACCAAGCCTAATCCTCCTTGCACCACACCCTCTCTTTTTTCCACTCATGTTGGTCAGATACAGTGGTAGGAGCATGCAATTAACTAAAGAAAATATGTTTTTTTCCTGTGCAATAGCTCAGCACACCTGAATTTCAGCTACACTAAATGACAAGGTAAGATACGGCCTTCCGTATAACATTACTAACAGGCAAAAGAAATTTGTTAGTGTGCATGAGACCTATAAAACCTGTGAGATATTCTCCAAACAATTTCAAACTGAGATGTCCCCTGCTGTATTACTTTAGGAACAGAAGAAATTTTTTTTTTTGAATGTGGATGAGACCAGTATGACATAGAATATGTGCTCCAAAATATTTCAAACTCAGATCTAGCCAGCTGTATCACTTTACTCAGAGCAAAAAGTATTTTGGTGGACTCTGCCTGCCAGCCAAATATATATATAGGTTTGACTGTGTGTACAAGCTGAATTTGACCGCCACTGACGTAGTAACTGGCTTATAGCACTGTATGACTTTTGGCACAGGAAAAAATATTTTTTGGACTGGGCGTAGCAAGAGAAAAAAAATATTTTTTTACTCTGAAACCACCTGAAGTTCAACTCCACTAAAATAATATCTCACACTAAAAAAACCTTTAGCGCACACAGCTTTCAATATCACAATAGCAACAGAAAAAAAAGATTTTGTGCTCTACAGTAAGAAGCTCTGCAGACTGTGCAGAGCACAATTTTAACCCCACTAAATGAAAAGGTTCACTGCGCTTGCTTGATCACATTAGCAAGTGCAAAAATAGATTCAAGGTATACTGAGACATGGAGCTCTATACCAGCGGTGCACAGCACTATTGTATGGCATGGGCCCTCTGTTTTGGTCAGAATCTCAGTACTTGCACAAGAACACCAAACATGTGCTGCACCAGCGGTCCACATGCCAGGAATTATCTACACTATCTGTGTTAGGCATCGGTCTGGTGCTGGATTCAAAATGGGTCCAGAATCTTCTGCAGTCTCCCATTTGAGTCCAGCCAGGGATGATGCTGCTCAGCATCATCATCAGCCCCAACACCTAGCTGGTCCACAATATGTGAAGATTGTCTCCTGGGTATTTGTGCCTAGCACTGTTAAGCATAGGTTGCAGAGGGAGACAGGACTTTTGGAGTCTAAGTCCAGGATTCGCCTCACTGAGCATGCCCGTGACCTGGAGGATCGTGATTGGTGGTTTAGCACCCACCTGACCCGGTGACCTGGCACCGCCTGATTGGTCCACGGCTAGCGTCACCAATGGCGCATCGGTGGGCAGGGCTTAGTCTTTAAAAGGCCCACCCACAAACATGGCGGTGCACTCTGATCATTGAGCAGTGATGCTGGTGTGTGGACGACTCTATTCCATGTGTAGTTTCCGCTAGGCAGGTTAGCTCCATAGAGGCAGGTAGCTTCGTCTAGCAGTCTGGCTCAGCCAAAGGGGTCGCCTAACACCCCGAGCAGGCTGCAGACGTCCGGTTCACGGCTATTGTCTGTCAGACACGTGGAGTAAGAGTAATACCCTGCAGTCCGGTAGCACGCCGGCTGGAGGCACGTGTACCCGTCGGCGTAGTCACACACGCATCCTAGCGCCGCCAGTGTAGTCCCTGTGTAGTTAACAGGACTACAGATAGTTTTTCTCCGCCTATCTCTCGTGCTGCTAATGAAGATAGAGCGAACCGCTATACCTGTTCCTGTGTGCAGTAACACGGAAGGGTCTATCATTTAAGTTGGTTACTTTACTTTCCACCCGGAAAGTGTTCGGCAGCAGTCCTCCAGGCTGCATCGTGGACCCCGGGGTCGGTTGCGTTCCATTATAATAAAGTTGCCTGCAACCGCCCTCCTAACAATCTGATTACCACACAAGCGCCCATATCTCTAGCTAATATCTCTCATTACACAGGAGAACACTGAGCTGCGTCTGTCTCCAGCAGTGACATGGATATAATGGTGCTGAGGGAACATGGTCGCTTTTTATATTGAGAGGACATGTGATTTCTGCAGCCAGTTTCAGAAGCCCTTATGTCTGGACAGTGTAGATGCTTCCTTCGCTATGATTGGCTGGCAGCGCTTTCCTCAGTTAAAGTTACCGCCCACAGGAAAAAAAACAAAAAACAGTGTGCCGCTGATCTGACCTGTTCTAAGCTCTCCACAGCCCCCATACTCACCTGGCACATGTCACTGCTCATCATACACTTGCACTATGCTAACAAAACTGTTCAAAACGCCCTGGTTGCCCTGTATTCACGGTCCCGCGCAAATTCATCAAATTTTTCAGATTTTAAGAAAATTTGTTCACCTTTGCGATCATGAATCCGAATGTGCCATATTCGTGCTGAATTTGAAACTTTCGAACACTCGCCGAACATATTCGCTCAACACTAATTATTACCACAGTAATATGCGATCCTGTGTTACAACCCCGGTTTTAGTCTGTGACCTTGTAGTATAGTATTTGTCAGCGATCAAGTGTGATTAGGTTCAACAACACACAGCTGGCTGACTTTAAATGTAGGGTAATATTTGGAATGCTCCAAAAAATGTCACAACTATTATCGCTGTAATATGGGATCACATGTGATGACTACGGTTTTAGGCAGTGGCCTTATAGATGTGGTATTTGTCAGTGACCAAGTGTGAATAGGTTCAACAAAACACAGCTGGAAAACTTTAAATGGAGAGTAATATTTGGCATGCTCCACAAAATATCTGTATTATTACCACAGTAATATGGGATCATGTCTGATGATGGAAAAGTTTCTCTGCTTCCACATTACAGCAATGCAAATAAAATCAAAAAAATCTGGCTGTATTCTGCTAACAAGCAAATGGAGCAGTAAAATGGTGCTTTTTAAGCAAATAATCAGGATTAAGAGCAAAAAAATAGCCCTGACATGTAGGCCTACTGATATCTGTAACAGCAGGAGAAGACAGAACGTGGAAAGGACCCTGTTGTGCTGTATACATTATCCACAAACCCTGCCTGCCTAACTCCTGCTATTACCAGTAATATATGCAGCTGGATTAGTCCTCAGAAGGACTGTTAGCTCAGATGGATATATACAGTATATGTATCTTGCTGTGGAATACCTATATCTAACTATTAAACCATTTATTCTGTCCCTCACTCAGCAGCAGCTCTCCCTACTCTACCTGTTTCCGGGGTAGACTGTGACGAGCACAGCGACGCCAGGTCTGATATAGACCTGATGACGCTGTGTGGCCAGCCAATCACTGTAATACCACAACCAACATGGCTACGGCAATACCGTGAGTGGCAGGCAATCCCTGCATGTTAATTGGCTGTCTAAAGAGTGCCAAACAAGCGGGGCAGGGACCTGAGCTCCCACTCGAGCATCCTGGAAATACTCGCCGAGCATCTCGAGCAGTGAGATGCTCGGTCAAGTACCAAGCAGTGACGAGCATGCTTGCTCATCACTACTACTGACTTATAAAAACGAATGCCAATGGGTGGCAATACCGATAAAAAAATCTTCTTCTTTTTTTCAGGAAAAAAATAATTTTTTTAATATACGGTCGTGTGAACTTAGCCTAAAAATAACATGCCCCTATTGAGAGCTGCAGTCATCCCAAGTGTTCCAGACTTTTCAAAATCTATTTATCAAAAAATTCAATGTGATAAAATAAAAAATCTAATTAACTTGTAAAAACTGTTTTAAAAAAATGAAATTGTAATTATATTCCTCTTTTGTATTGCATTTTATTCTTCATTCCTATTTATCAATATCGACGGGGAAAGAAATCAAATGTATTTTTATTCCTGTGCCCGCAATTCAATAAAATAACGGCTTTTGATAAACTAGGTCTTAACATCTCTAAATCGAATGGCTAATTAGGAGAATTCTATTTGCTTTCCTCCATGGCGGCTTGCTTGGCTCTTATGGTTACTTTTGCTTTTTTTTTTCTTCTGTAAATATGGCAATAAATTCTTAAATCTCTAGAGAACTGGTAAATATAGGCAGATGCACTTAACTGCTGGTGAGCAACAAAAGTCAGCCCGCAGGAAACCGTGCCACTAATGTAACTCTTGATTAAACTCTAATTACAGTTTTGTCATCTTAGCAGGGAGACAAAACTATATCAGTTGCGAAATAGGCAGGCGGCATTCAGGCACCTAGCAACCAGCCGTTCTTTCATATTAGCAGCAGTAGACTCTATGCTATTACATAGAAGGTGGTTATGGATCACTAGTCTATTATTTATAAAGTAACATTTGCAGAGGCCTTCACAACAGTAGATAAATTAGGAGCCTAATAGACCGGAGCTGTCTAAAAACAAGACATGGCTTGAAGCTGAAAATATGGAATTAAAAAGCATCTTTAAAGCAAAATTGTACGATTTTTTTTATATACTTACTTATTTATTTTAAAGACGTTATCCAGGTATTTTGGGTGGATTTTATTCCAGTACCTAATGCTCTAGTAATATGAAAAAAAAAAAAAAAATAGGAAAAATGAGTTCTGTCTATCATACTGCGTTAATGAGCTGACACGACGTCTTATTATGAAGGTAACAAAATAGTGTTACTTTTCTCAAATATTTCATCTTTACATTTTTAAAAAAATAACAGAACTCTGAAAAAAATGACCTGATACTTCCAATACAGTGGTCACATTAGATAAAATCCAATGCTGTAGCTAGATAACAAAATAAATCATATATAGATGGCTAAAATAGATGGAAGGAAAGATGGATAGATAGAGAGATAGATAGATAGATAGATAGATAGATAGATAGATAGTGTCCTGGCTTACAAAAGTACCAAAGGGCCCAAAGATGTCTATACCCTTTAGATCACATTTGACTAAATACTTGAACACAGTTGACGGCTTTACCCGACATACATGGATAATCGGCTCTACAAATTTGTCAAGTGTTCTTTATGAGGAGAAGGGAGTAAGCTGGTGCTTCTGCTGGTGGCTTGTCTTCTGGGAGAACATAAGAGTGGGGCTTTTAAATTTAAACTTCCTGATCCTCAGTAGAGATGAGCGGTGTTCTACTCGAACTGTTCGCCAATCTCAAATTCGAGCTGTTTTGGGCGGTGTTCGAGCCGTTCGGCGAACCCAAACGATTTGAAAAAAATTCGGCTGTTCGAGGTTATGTTCGATAACTGTTCGTGCACCAAAATCATAACTGGATTTTTTCTCAGTAATGCTGAAAATTAATGTTAATACGCAGTTTGAGTGTACAGCGGGGCGGGGGGAGGGGCAGGGGATGGATCTCTGCAGAAATAATGAAGATCTCCATTTTTTTTCTCTTTCCCGCATTTACAGTGGGGAGGTGCAATCTGTCAGCCTATCAGCAGCGCACACACGGAGCGAACTGCTTTTTTTCACACAAGCAAGGGCATGTGTCATTGGCAGTGTATGTCACATGTCATTGCCCTATAAGACCCAGCCATTTTCCCCGTCGCCACCATTTTCTCACTGCTGCAATTTTTGCACAAATCTACAGATAGCTTGGGAGTAGGGAATAGTTGTGATTGCAGTCCTTTTAAGGACTAGGTTACATCATTTCCTATGACTTTTATCAGGCAGGTCTGTGCTCTTAAATAGATAGGTTGGGAGTAAAGACTAATTGTAATTGCAGTCCTTTTCAGGGCTAGGTTACATCAGTTCCTATCACTTTTATCAGGCAGGTCTGTGCTCTTAAATAGATAGGTTGGGAGTAAAGACTAATTGTAATTGCAGTCCTTTTCAGGGCTAGGTTACATCAGTTTCTATCACTTTTTGCCAGGCAGGTCTGTGCCAGTGCTGTGCAAGTTTTTTCACAGCATTTGGCTGAATCTAGCAAAGCAAATCCTTTTTGTCCTCTTGCAGTGTGTGTTAGTCAGTGGAGAAGCCTATCTGTGTTGAAAGCTACACCACCTGTGCAAAGAATACAAATTTTTTTACTGCACCTAGTGAAGTAAAACCTTTTGAGCATAGCATCATTCTATTAGTCCATCTATACTAACCTCCAGCAGGTTGCAAATTCAAAATAATTTTTATCTGCATGTAGCTCTGAAAAAATCTTTGGGCTTCGGCTTGTAGCAGTGTGTGGGACTTGATCTATTAGTCCATCTATACTAACCTCCAGCAGGTTGCAAATTCAAAATAATTTTTATCTGCATATAGCTCTGAAAAAATCTTTGGGCTTCGGCTTGTAGCAGTGTGTGGGACTTGTTCTATTAGTACATCTATACTAACCTCCAGCAGGTTGCAAATTCAAAATAATTTTTATCTGCATCTAGCTCTGAAAAAATATGTGGGCTTCGGCTTGTAGCAGTGTGTGGGACTTGTTTTATTAGTCCATCTATACTAACCTCCACCAGGTTGCAAATTCAAAATAATTTTAATCTGCATCTAGCTCTGAAAAAATATTTGGGCTTCGGCTTGTAGCAGTGTGTGGGACTTGTTCTATTAGTCCATCTATACTAAGCTCCAGCAGGTTGCAAATTCAATCTAACTTTTTTCTGCATCTAGCTCTGAAAAAATATTTTGGCATGAAGCAGTTTGTGGGACTTGTTCTATTAGTCCATCTATACTAACCTCCAGCAGGTTGCAAATTCAAAATAATTTTTATCTGCATCTAGCTCTGAAAAAATATTTGGGCTTCGGCTTGTAGCAGTGTGTGGGACTTGTTCTATTAGTCCATCTATACTAACCTACATCAGATTCCAAATTCAATATAATTTTTTTCTGCATCTAGCTCTGAAAAAATATTTCGGCTTGTAGTACTGTGAGGGACTTGTTCTATTAGTCCATCTATACTAACCTCCAGCAGGTTGCAAATTCAAAATGATTTTTATCTGCATCTAGCTCTGAAAAAATATTTGGGCTTCGGCTTGTAGCAGTGTGTGGGACTTGTTCTATTAGTCCATCTATACTAACCTCCAGCAGGTTGCAAATTCAATCTAACTTTTTTCTGCATCTAGCTTTGAAAAAATATTTCGGCATGTAGCAGTGTGTGGGACTTGTTCCATTAGTCCATCTATACTAACCTCCAGCAGGTTGCAAATTCAAAATAATTTTTATCTGCATCTAGCTCTGAAAAAATATTTGGGCTTCGGCTTGTAGCAGTGTGCGGGACTTGTTCTATTAGTCCATCTATACTAACCTACAGCAGGTTTCAAATTCAATCTAATTTTTTTCTGCATCTAGCTCTGAAAAAATATTTTGGCTTGTAGCAGTGTGTGGGACTTGTTCTATTAGTTCATCTATACTAACCTCCAGCAGGTTGCAAATTCAAAATAATTTTTATTTTTATCTAGCTCTGAAAAAATATTTGGGCTTCAGCTTTTAGCAGTGTGTGGACCTTGTTCTATTAGGCCATCTATACTAAGCTCCAGCAGGTTGCAAATTCAATCTAATTTTTTTCTGCTTCTAGCTCTGAAAAAATATTTCGGCTTGGAGCAGTGTGTGGGACTTGTTCTATTAGTTCATCTATACTAACCTCCACCAGGTTGCAAATTCAAGCTAATTTTTTTCTGCATCAAGCTCTGAAAAAATATTTCGGCTTGAAGCAGTGTGTGGGACTTGTTCTATTAGTCCATCTATACTAACCTCCACCAGGTTGCAAATTCAATCTAATTTTTTTCTGCTTCTAGCTCTGAAAAAATATTTCGGCTTGTAGCAGTGTGTGGGACTTGTTCTATTAGTCCATCTATACTAACCTCCACCAGGTTGCAAATTCAATCTAATTTTTTTCTGCATCTCGCTCTGAAAAAATATTTCCGCTTGTAGCAGTGTGTGGGACTTGTTCTATTAGTTCATCTATACTAACCTCCACCAGGTTGCAAATTCAAGCTAATTTTTTTCTGCATCTAGCTCTGAAAAAATATTTCGGCTTGTAGCAGTGTGTGGGACTTGTTCTATTAGTCCATCTATACTAACCTCCAGCAGGTTGCAAATTCAAAATAATTTTATCTACATCTAGCTCTGAAAAAATATTTGGGCTTCGGCTTGTAGCAGTGTGTGGGACTTGTTCTATTAGTCCATCTATACTAACCTCCATCAGATTCCAAATTCAATATAATTTTTTTCTGCATCTAGCTCTGAAAAAATATTTTGGCTTGTAGCAGTGTGAGGGACTTGTTCTATTAGTCCATCTATACTAACCTCCAGCAGGTTGCAAATTCAAAATAATTTTTATCTACATCTAGCTCTGAAAAAATATTTGGGCTTCGGCTTGTAGCAGTGTGTGGGACTTGTTCTATTAGTCCATCTATACTAACCTCCAGCAGGTTACAAATTCAATCTAATTTTTTTCTGCTTCTAGCTCTGAAAAAATATTTCGGCTTGTAGCAGTGTGTGGGACTTGTTCTATTAGTCCATCTATACTAACCTCCACCAGGTTGCAAATTCAATCTAATTTTTTTCTGCATCTCGCTCTGAAAAAATATTTCCGCTTGTAGCACTGTGTGGGACTTGTTCTATTAGTTCATCTATACTAACCTCTACCAGGTTGCAAATTCAAGCTAATTTTTTTCTGCATCTAGCTCTGAAAAAATATTTTGGCTTGAAGCAGTGTGTGGGACTTGTTCTATTAGTCCATCTATACTAACCTCCACCAGGTTGCAAATTCAATCTAATTTTTTTCTGCTTCTAGCTCTGAAAAAATATTTCGGCTTGTAGCAGTGTGTGGGACTTGTTCTATTAGTCCATCTATACTAACCTCCACCAGGTTGCAAATTCAATCTAATTTTTTTCTGCATCTCGCTCTGAAAAAATATTTCCGCTTGTAGCAGTGTGTGGGCCTTGTTCTATTAGTCCATCTATACTAACCTCCAGCAGGTTGTAAATTCAATCTAATTTTTTTCTGCTTCTAGCTCTGAAAAAATATTTCGGCTTGTAGCAGTGTGTGGGACTTGTTCTATTAGTCCATCTATACTAACGTCCACCAGGTTGCAAATTCAATCTAATTTTTTTCTGCATTTCGCTCTGAAAAAATATTTCCGCTTGTATCAGTGTGTGGGACTTGTTCTATTAGTTCATCTATACTAACCTCCACCAGGTTGCAAATACAATCTAATTTTTTTCTGCATCTCGCTCTGAAAAAATATTTCCGCTTGTAGCAGTGTGTGGGACTTGTTCTATTAGTTCATCTATACTAACCTCCACCAGGTTGCAAATTCAAGCAAATTTTTTTCTGCATCTAGCTCTGAAAAAATATTTCGGCTTGAAGCAGTGTGTGGGACTTGTTCTATTAGTCCATCTATACTAACCTCCACCAGGTTGCAAATTCAATCTAATTTTTTCCTGCTTCTAGCTCTGAAAAAATATTTCGGCTTGTAGCAGTGTGTGGGACTTTTTCTATTAGTCCATCTATACTAACCTCCACCAGGTTGCAAATTCAATCTAATTTTTTTCTGCATCTCGCTCTGAAAAAATATTTCCGCTTGTAGCAGTGTGTGGGACTTGTTCTATTAGTTCATCTATACTAACCTCCACCAGGTTGCAAATTCAAGCTAATTTTTTTCTGCATCTAGCTCTGAAAAAATATTTTGGCTTGCAGTAGTGTGTGGGACTTGTTCTATTAGTCCATCTATACTAACCTCCAGCAGGTTGCAAATTCAAAATAACTTTTATCTGCATCTAGCTCTGAAAAAATATTTGGGCTTCGGCTTGTAGCAGTGTGTGGGACTTGTTCTATTAGTCCATCTATACTAACCTCCAGCAGGTTGCAAATTCAACCTAATTTTTTTCTGCTTCTAGCTCTGAAAAAATATTTCGGCTTGTAGCAGTGTGTGGGACTTGTTCTATTAGTCCATCTATACTAACGTCCACCAGGTTGCAAATTCAATCTAATTTTTTTCTGCATTTCGCTCTGAAAAAATATTTCCGCTTGTATCAGTGTGTGGGACTTGTTCTATTAGTTCATCTATACTAACCTCCACCAGGTTGCAAATTCAAGCTAATTTTTTTCTGCATCTAGCTCTGAAAAAATATTTCGGCTTGTAGCAGTGTGTGGGACTTGTTCTATTAGTCCATCTATACTAACCTCCACCAGGTTGCAAATTCAATATAATTTTTATCTGCATCTTACCCAGCCAATACTTTTGGCCTAATACCACAGTTTGACCACTCAGCTCTGCTCGGTTCCCATCCATTGTTTTTTGTGCAAACAACTCCAGAGTTGTGAATTAGTTAACCACCAAAATGAGTGGAAAAAGGCCTGCTGCTGGTGGAAAGGGGAATAGGCATGTTGGGAAGGGAAAAAAAGGTTGTGTCTGTGGGGTAGGTGTTAAAGGAACAGTAACATCTGCAGAAGAAAGACCATCTTCCAGCCAAACTAAGATGTCTACTTCATTTAGCGGACAATGTGATAAGATCCCTTTCTTATGGCCACGCCAATCGCTACAAATTCCAGATGAGGCACAAAAACAGCAGGTGCTTCTACGGATATCAAGTGCTCCTTTAAGTGGTCTCTCCTCCACCTCAACTTCAACGTCACAAATACTCCAGTCCTCAGAGGTGTCACCCCAATCGCACTTGCTTCCTCACAGCTCCCAAGTCTCCAGCAGCCCGTCTGAGTATGGGGTAGAACAGATGGTTGAGTCTGCAGAGCTGTTTACTCATACTATAGCCTGGGAATCAGAGGTCGGCTCCAGAGCTTCTGTGAATCCAGAGGAGGAAATGATCTGCACTGATGCTCAGAATCTTTTTGAGTCGGATCCAGGACCAGACGCAGAAGGTTCTGACCATAATGTAGACCCTCGTTCCCAAACTGTAACTCCTGCTTGTGGAGACAATGAGGAAGATGATGATGAGACTCAAATACCTGATTGGAGCGACAACTTAAGTTTTTTGTCAGGGCAGGAAGAGGTTGGCTCTGAGGATGACGGGTGTGATAACACACAGGGTGATGATGACGAGGTTGGAGATCCCACTTACTGTCAACCCACAGTCAGCCAAGAGATGAGGTCAGGAGAGGAGGTGGAGGAGGATGCTAGTGACGATTAGGTCAGGTTGCGCCTTCCTGGACAGAGACGTAGTAATGGAAGCATGTCAACAACTGCATCCTCAAACACAACTCTGCCTCTGACCACAAGTCGTGGTGGCTCTCAGGTCGCATGGGTGCTAAGTAGTGTTGAGCCACCCCCGTAGTGTTCGAGTTCGGTTCGGTTCGTCGAACACCCGTGTGTTCGCCGAACTGTTCGTCGAACTATTCGTCGAACACCTTCGAACACCGCTAAAACCAATGGCAGGCAAACAAAAACACATAGAAACACATAGAAAACACCTTCAAAGGTTTCCAAAAGCTGACAAACTGCTCAGAAGACATAACTAACACATGGAAAAGTGACAAGTACATATAGTCATGCGAAAATAAAAGAGGTGGAGGAGTAAAAGGAGGGGGAGACACAGATATAGGCATGTCATGCCCTTCTAAAATCCAAAAAGTGAGAAGCCGACACGGCCAGTCCGCTCCTGCCCGTGCCACCTCCGTGTCGCCGGGTTTGTGCCAGAGCCGCGGTGAACCCTGATGGCCAGCCCCCCTCTCCCAATACTGGTGCCTGTCCGCTGGTGGGTCGAGCGAGCCCCCCTTTTGTGGAGGCAGCTCTAAGCTTTTTAATTTAAATTGTCTCTCTAATTTGAATGAATACACTTTAAATCCATTTACAAGAATCTATTGGAGGGCAAGTCTCATGCCAGCAGCCGCGTAATTCCAGCTCCAGTAGCGTCCACTAAAGCTGCTGCAGTTAAAAAGCTTTTATAAGGATCGAGCTCGGCTGTCCACCGCAAGGCATCCTACTGCCAGTCCCAGCCCCTATGCCTTGGGGTGCCTCCTGATGCTCTTCACTGAGTATCCCATGGTCCCGAAGCATTTCCTTTGAAAAAATTAAGTGTCTAAACTACAGGTGGTGTAGCTTGCTTAACAGCCGGGATAATCCGCTGACTAGCAGACACTGCTACTAGGCACAAAGTATTTCCTGGGCTAGATGCAGTTAAAAATTTGTAATTAGATACTCTCGTTGGATGCTGAGAAAGCATTTCATAGAGTCTCCTGGCACGCCATATATGATTCTCTTAAAAAGCTTGGGGTAGGGGTCTAGGGGACCCTTTTATAGCCAAAATCACGGCCCTGTATCACAATACGTCACCTAGGCTGAAGATAAATGGAACTGTAGCACCCTGAGGGCTCGGTTGCTACAGAGGTATTGCACCTCACCCAGAGGTGTGATATCTCACTCTCAGGTAAGGATGGAGTGTGGATCAGGACCCGACACCTGCATGCATTACACCACATTGCCGTGGGGCAGGGCGACCAATATGCCTCTGAGATGGGCACGACAGTCCCTGTCCCTGGCTGGAGTGGGGGGAGGGAACACTGAGGAAGGGGAACCCTGTAGTGCAGGAGCAGGGAGGAAGCAGTTCCTGGGTGCATTGGGAGTATAAAAGGTGGGCACCATCTTAGTTCAGTGCAGAGAAGTCTGAGCAGAAGTGGCAGGGAGCAGGGGCTCTGCATGAGCTCTGCTCCGGAGGCGGGCCTAGTAACAGAGGCCCAGGCCTGGAAGAGGGAGAAGGAAGGAAGAGGAGCGGAGAAGGCTCCAGGAACGAGGAATGAAGGGATCCCAGGGGTGCGGACGGGCGAGTCGCCACCGCACGCCCGAATCCACCTGCGTGGAGGGGTCAGGCCAAAGGGGGAGACCGGTCCCCGAACTAGTGGAGGCAGGAAACGACCCTCAGCTAGAAACCGGAGGCTGTGACATTTTATGTGGCGCAGCCCCTCGCTACACCCACTAGGAAGGCACCACATAGGGTCAGGGAAACTGGCGCAAGTTTACCAAGAGGAGGCCCGAGGCAGCCGGACAGAAGGGTTGGTAAGAAAGGCCAGACAAAGGACACACAAAGGGGTTCCTGTGAAGCACTCCAAAGTTATCTGGGAGTTGTCTGAGCCCCTCACCTGGTGAGCACAGTACGACGTGGGCAGCCGTTACCTGCAGACGTGGTCTGGATAATAAGAACTGTGAGTAAAGGCCCTGGACTGCATCACTGACTCCGTGTCGTTACTGCTGCTGCCCTGCACCATCACCCCCATCCTCCGCATACACTGCCCTGAGGCTATACTCCTCCCGTGGGGAGTTATGCTACGCTCTGCTGCACCCACAACACCAGCCTCAGCGGTCTGCCCTGCAGCGGCGGTTCACTCTGACCTCAATCCACGGGTGGCGTAGTCGGACATTTAAACATCAAAACCACATAAATAGTTCCGCCACTGGTTTGACCACCCTGAGCCACGGAACCGGGTCGCCGCCACGAAGACTACAACCACCAGCATCCACCAAAAAGGGTCCGGCTCCGGGTGTACCAAGGCCCAGGGGGTGCATCAGAACATTTTCATCACCTTTCACAATCACCAATGGGACAAGGCAGGGATGTCCTCTGTCCCCTCTCTTATACATCCTAGTGACGGAGCACCTGCTCTCATCAATTCGCCATAACCCCAATATTAGGTGGATTGAGGTGGGAGGCACCGAGTACAAGTGCTCTCTATTTGCTGATGATGTCCTAGTATATATCACTCAATCACATATATCCATCCATGCTGTTATGGCTGAAATAGATCACTTTGTTACATGGTCAAATTTTAAAATCAATGCAGCGAAGTCTGAGGCCCTCGATGTCTCCCTCCCCAAATCCATATAGGATTCCATCCAGTCCAACTTTCCCTTTGCCTGGCCCTCACAGGGTATCAATTACTTAGGAATTCCTATTCATAGAGACCTCTCCCATCTATGTTATCTTAATTTTGGGCCCTTTATTGAACAACTCCATACAGACCACGGTTGGCAAGTTAGAACTGTAAGATTCACTACGTGAACCACTGGTGTTTTGTGGAAAAGCACATGTACACTGCGTTCCAAATTTTTATGCAAAAAGTGTTTAGGAGTGATAAGGGAAGAATTTGTTTGTTTGTCAGTTAAACTCATTGATGGTGATGTGTGTCAGGGCTCTTTATATCACTGTAAGCAATTGCAGACACCTGTGCTAATTAGTTTGGCAGGTGTGTCCAATGAAAGGCAAGACTACTTAAGAAGGCTGTCTCACATTATTAAGCAGCCTACATTTTCTGCCAAAATGGGAAAGAAAAAGGATGTGTCGGCTGCTGAGAAGCAACAAATTGTGGAGTGTTTAGGTCAAGGCATGAATACAATCAACATTGTGCGATGATCAGGATGAAGTGTCTTGGCAATCAAGAAGTATGTAGCTGATTCACAGTACACATGTGTGCGTGCTGATAAGGGCAAATTGAGGACTCTTTCCTACAGGCAATTACGTCAGGTTGAAAGAGCAGCGGCAAAAAAGCCTTGTCATAGCAGCAGACAAGTTTTTGAAGCTGCTTGTGCCTCCAACGTCCCCCGAACAACAAGATGCAGGGTCCTTCAGAGGTTTGCAGCTGTGCATACGCCATCCTGTCGACCTCCTCTATCCACTTCACACAAGCAGAAACGGCTCCAGTGGGCCAAACATTACATGAAGACTGATTTCAAAACTGTTTTGTTCACGGATGAGTGCCGTGCAGCACTCGATGGTCCAGATGGATGGAGTGGAGGATGGCTGGTTGATTGACACCCCACGCAAACACGGCTACAGCGCCAACAAGGAGAAGGTGGAGTAATGTTTGGGCTGGAATCATGGGGAGAGAGATTGTCGGCCCCTTTAGGATCCCTGAAGGCGCTAAAGATGAACTCTTTTCTCAAACAGCACTTCCTGCCATGGTTCAAGAAGAAGAACCGTGTATTTCACAGCAAGATCATTTTTCTGCATGATAATGCACCATCTCATGCTGCACATAAAACATCTGCATCTCTGGCTGATATGGGCATAAAAGGGGACAAACTTATGGTGTGACCCCCATGCTCCCCTGACCTGTACCCCATTCAGAACCTTTGGAGCATCATTAAAAGGAGTGTCTATGATGGCGGGAGGCAGTTCACATCTAAGCAACAGCTCTGGGAGGGTATTCTGTCCTCATGCAAAACAATTGAAGCAGAAACCATCCAAAACCTGACAAATTCAATGGACGAGAGAGTTCAGAAGCTCCTTTTGAACAAGGGGTCCTATGTGAAAATGTAACATCACCTAGAATAAAGTTTTGAGTTGAAAACTGTTTGATTTCAGTTTCTAATAACCTGCTAATGCTTATAATTTCAAAAATGACCATTTTTTTGGTCTTTATTAAAATGAAAAGGTTGATCGAAAAGTTTGGGGGATCTAAGAGTGTGGCAACCCAGTAGTCATGATTACTTCGAATTCTGACAATATGAGGGTCATGCTGCAGGTAGTGCAGCAAGAAGGCACTTATGTGTCTTGCGCATCTCGGAGCCCCAAAATTATTTTCCGGGCTAGATGCAGCTAAAAATTATTATTAATTTTAAATCTGGTGAAGCTTTAGTATAGATGGCCTAATAGGATCAGTGCTGCACACTGCTACAAAGCCCAAATTATTTTCCAGTCAAGATACAGATAAACATGATTAGTAATTTTAAATCTGGTGGAGCTTATTATAGATGGCCTAATAGAATCAGTGCTGCACACTGCTACAAAGCCCAAATTATTTTCCAGCCAAGATACAGATAAACATGATTAGTAATTTGAAAGCTTAAAACGGTTGGTAGGGTGATTTTAACCAATCATCAAGCTTTTACTCTCCCCAGGATGACACAGGGGTAGAAAAGTCATTTCGGATCCATGATTTGTTCATCTTTATGAACGTGAGTCTGTCTACATTATCAGTGGAGAGCCGCGTGCGCTTATCTGTCAGCACACCACCAGCAGCGCTGAACACACGTTCAGACAGAACGCTGGCTGCAGGGCATGACAAGATCTCCAAGGCGTAAGTGGCTAGCTCCAGCCATTTATCCAGATTGGAAGCCCAAGAAGAGCAAGGGTCCAGTGACACAGTCGTGGCTTCAATGTTTACTTGGAGATACTCCTGTACCATCGTCTCTAGGCGTTGACTATGTGTCAGACTTCTTGTCTCCTGTGGCCTTGCAAAGGATGGGCTAAAAAAGTGGTGAAATGATTCCGCAAAATTGATGTTACCACCAGATACTGTGGTTCTGTTACGGTTTGAGTGCTGAACACTTGACGGTCCCACGGTTGGCAAGTTGGAACTGTGAGATTCACTACGTGCACCACTGGTATTTTGTGGAAAAGCACATGTAAGATTCTGCAACAGTCTCTGCTGATACTCCTGCATGCGTGCATCCCTTTCTATGGCAGGAATAATTTCTGCAAATTTACTTTTGTACCGGGGATCTAACAGTGTGGCAACCCAGTAGTCAGGATTATTTCTAATTCTCACAATTCGAGGGTCATGTTGCAGGTAGTGCAGCAAGAAGGCACTCATGTGTGTTGCGCATCCAGGAGCACCAAGTCCCTGTTGTGTTGGTGGCGAGGTAACAATCATGCTTCCTTCCTCTGTCCTCTCCCCCCAACCTCGCACAACAGAAATGTGATCAAGGTCTCCCTCATCTGATGAGTCTTCCATCAGTTCGTCCTCCACTTCTTCCTGGGCTCCTGCACCTTCCTCACTAGTTTGGCTGCTACCATGCGCCCTGGTAAAACCATCTCCCCCACCCTCACATGCCTGCCGCCTTGGTGCTGCCGACCGTCTGGACCTTGCAGATGTTAGCCCTTCCGCATACAACTCCTCCTCCTCTACTTCCTCCACCTCCTCTTGTGCCACCACCTGACTCCGAATTCTGTTTAACATGTGCTCCAGCATGTAAATCACCGGAATAGTCATGCTGATAATGGCATCGTCAGCACTAAACATCTTCGTCGCCATTTCAAAACTGTGCAGAAGGGTGCATAGGTCCCTGATCTGAGACCACTCCTCCAGCGTGATTTGCCCCACCTCTGAATCTCGTTGGCCCAGGCTATACATCAGAACGTTTTGCACCAGGGCTTGTCGGTGCTGCCACAGTCGCTGCAACATGTGCAAAGTTGAATTCCACCGGGCAGGCACATCGCATTTTAGCCGGTGAAGTGGCAGGCCCAACGACTTCTGTAGAGATGTAAGTCGCTGAGCTGCGGGATGCGAACGGCGGAAGTGAGCACACAGCGACCGTGCACTCTGCAGAAGGCCATCTAGTCTGGGATAGTGGGCTAAAAATTGCTGGACAACCAGGTTCAACACGTGAGCCATACAAGGCACGTGTGTGACATTGCCCCGGCGAAGGGCCGCACCCAGGTTTGCAGCATTGTCGCACACGGCCTTCCCTGGTTTCAGGTCCAGTGGAGACAACCATTCATGAAATTGGTTCTCCAGAGCTGACCACAACTCCTCAGCTGTGTGACTCACATTTCCCAGACATTTCAATGTAAAAACCGCCTGATGACGTTGAGCCCTACTGCCAGCATAGTAAGGAGGTGTGCAGGATCCCTTCTGCGCAGTTAGAAAGCTTGTGGCATGACCAGACAGGCTTTGGGTGCAGGTGGAAGACCGAGAGGAGGTTGAGGAGGCAGAAGCAGTGGAGGAACTTTGACATAAAGAGGATTGACGCACAACTCGTGGGGACGGCAAGACTTGGACAGCAGCCCCTTGTCCTGCTGTCACCATAGTTACCCAGTGCCCAGTCAGCGACATGTAACGCCCCTGTCCATGCCTACTCGTCCAAGTGTCTGTGGTGAAATGCACCCTGTCACACACAGAGTTTCTCAAAGAAGCGGTGATGTTGTGTGCGACATGCTGGTGGAGCGCAGGCACACCTTTCTTTGAGAAGTAGTGCCGACTGGGCATCTGGTACTGGGGCTCTGCGACGGACATAAGGTCTCGAAAATCCTCGGTGTCCACCAGGCGTAAAGCAGCATTTCTGTAGCCAAGAGCTTGCAGATGGTGAAATTCAACCTCTTAGCTTTCTCATGGCTAGGAGGAAATGGTCTTTTACTTGTCCACATCTGAGGGACCGAGGGCTGGCTATTGTGCTTAGACGGGGTTGATAAGGGTGTCCCCGGCAAACTGCCGGTCTGTGAGGAAGATGCAGGCGGACATGTTAGGTTGCCTTGATCCAAAGGTGGTGCTATCGATGTCGGACAGCGCTCAACACCAGCTGGTGTTACCACCTCCAAAGAAAATGATGACCTGCCAATCACGCTGGCTGTTGCGGGTAAAGAGGTGGCAGGTCTGCGCCCCAAAACAGGTGTGACTGCTGTCCCCCCAGTCACAGAGGATGAAGAGGCCGCGGATGCACAAGATATGGCAGACGGTGGTTGGCCCGGCCGGCTAGGCCGCATTGTAGCACACTGAGCTTCCCACTGCAACTTATGCTTCATGTCCATGTGCCGGTTCATGCATGAAGTACTCAAACTATGTATTTTTTGGCCTCTACTTAGCTTTTGCTGACAAATGTTACAGATAACACGAGTTGGGTCATCTTTATCGATCTGAAAAAATGCCCAGGCTATGCAAGGCTTAGCACCCATGCAACCTGAAGAGCCACCACGACTTGTGGTGAGAGGCAGAGTTGTGTTTGAGGATGCAGTTGTTGACGTGCTTCCAGTACTACGTCTCTGTCCAGGAAGGCGCAACCTGACCTCGTCGTCACTAGCATCTTCCTCCACCTCCTCTGCTGACCTCATCTCTTGGCTGACTGTGGGTTGACAGTAAGTGGGATCTCCAACCTCATCATCATCACCCTGTGCGTTATCACACCCGTCGTCCTCAGAGCCAACCTGTTCCTGCCCTGACAAAAAACTAAAGTTGTCGCTCCAATCAGGTATTTGAGTCTTATCATCGTCTTCCTCATTGTCTCCATCAACAGGAGTTACAGTTTGGGAATGAGGGTCTACATTATGGTCAGAACCTTCTGCGTCTGGTCCTGGATCCGACTCATAAAGATTCTGGGCATCAGTGCAGATCATTTCCTCGTCTGGATTCACAGAAGCGCTGGAGTCGACCTCTGATTCCCAGGCTATAGTATGAGTAAACAGCTCTGCAGACTCAACCATCTGTTCTACCTCATACTCAGACGGGCAGCTGGAGATTTGGGAGCTGTGAGGAAGCAAGTGCGATTGGGGTGACACCTTTGAGGACTGGAGTATTTGTGATGTTGAAGTTGATGTGGAGGAGAGCCCACTTAAAGGAGCACTTGATATCCGTTGAAGCACCTGCTGTTTTTGTGCCTCATCTGGAATTTGTAGCGATTGGCGTGGCCGTAAGAAAGGGATCTTATCACATTATCCGCTAAAAGAAGTAGACATTTTAGTTTGGCTGGAAGATGGTCTTTCTTCTGCAGATGTTACTGTTGCTTTAACACCTACCCCACGGACACAACCTTTTTTCCCCTTCCCAACACGCCTATTCCCCTTTCCACCAGCAGCAGGCCTTTTTCCACTCATTTTGGTGGTTAACTAATTCACAACTCTGGAGTTGTTTGCACAAAAAAACAATGGATGGGAACCGAGCAGAGCTGAGTGGCCAAACTGTGGTATTAGGCCAAAACTATTGGCTGGGTTAGATGCAGAAAAAAATTATATTCAATTTGCAACCTGATGGAGGTCTGTATAGATGGATTAATAGAACAAGTCCCACACACAGCTAGAAGCCCAATATTTTTTCAGAGGTAGATGCAGAAAAAAATATATTCAGTTTGCAACCTGATGGAGGTCAGTATAGATGGACTAATACAACAAGTCCCATACACAGCTAGAAGCCCAATATTTTTTCAGAGGTAGATGCAGAAAAAAATATATTCAGTTTGCAACCTGATGGAGGTCAGTATAGATGGACTAATACAACAAGTCCCACACACAGCTAGAAGCCCAATATTTTTTCAGAGGTAGATGCAGAAAAAAATATATTCAGTTTGCAACCTGATGGAGGTCTGTATAGATGGATTAATAGAACAAGTCCCACACACAGCTAGAAGCCCAATATTTTTTCAGAGGTAGATGCAGAAAAAAATATATTCAGTGTGCAACCTGATGGAGGTCAGTATAGATGGACTAATACAACAAGTCCCACACACAGCTAGAAGCCCAATATTTTTTCAGAGGTAGATGCAGAAAAAAATATATTCAGTTTGCAACCTGATGGAGGTCAGTATAGATGGACTAATACAACAAGTCCCACACACAGCTAGAAGCCCAATATTTTTTCAGAGGTAGATGCAGAAAAAAATATATTCAGTTTGCAACCTGATGGAGGTCTGTATAGATGGATTAATAGAACAAGTCCCACACACAGCTAGAAGCCCAATATTTTTTCAGAGGTAGATGCAGAAAAAAATATATTCAGTTTGCAACCTGATGGAGGTCTGTATAGATGGATTAATAGAACAAGTCCCACACACAGCTAGAAGCCCAATATTTTTTCAGAGGTAGATGCAGAAAAAAATATATTCAGTTTGCAACCTGATGGAGGTCTGTATAGATGGATTAATAGAACAAGTCCCACACACAGCTAGAAGCCCAATATTTTTTCAGAGGTAGATGCAGAAAAAAATATATTCAGTTTGCAACCTGATGGAGGTCAGTATAGATGGACTAATACAACAAGTCCCATACACAGCTAGAAGCCCAATATTTTTTCAGAGGTAGATGCAGAAAAAAATATATTCAGTTTGCAACCTGATGGAGGTCAGTGTAGATGGACTAATACAACAAGTCCCACACACAGCTAGAAGCCCAATATTTTTTCAGAGGTAGATGCAGAAAAAAATATATTCAGTTTGCAACCTGATGGAGGTCTGTATAGATGGATTAATAGAACAAGTCCCACACACAGCTAGAAGCCCAATATTTTTTCAGAGGTAGATGCAGAAAAAAATATATTCAGTTTGCAACCTGATGGAGGTCTGTATAGATGGATTAATAGAACAAGTCCCACACACAGCTAGAAGCCCAATATTTTTTCAGAGGTAGATGCAGAAAAAAATATATTCAGTTTGCAACCTGATGGAGGTCTGTATAGATGGATTAATAGAACAAGTCCCACACACAGCTAGAAGCCCAATATTTTTTCAGAGGTAGATGCAGAAAAAAATATATTCAGTTTGCAACCTGATGGAGGTCTGTATAGATGGATTAATAGAACAAGTCCCACACACAGCTAGAAGCCCAATATTTTTTCAGAGCTAGATGCAGAAAAAAATTATATTCAATTTGCAACCTGATGGAGGTCAGTATAGATGGACTAATAGAATGATGCTATGCCCAAAAGATTTTACTTCACTAGGTGCAGTAAAAAAATTGGTATTCTATACACAGGTGGTATATCTTGCAACACAGATAGGCTACTCCACTGACTAACACACTCTGCAATACGCCAAAAAGGATTAGCTTTGCTAGATTCAGCCAAATGCTGTGAAAAAAACTTGTACAGCACTGGCACAGACCTGCCTGGCAAAAACTGATAGGAACTGATGTAACCTAGTCCTGAAAAGGACTCCAATTACAATTAGTCTTTACTCCCACAATCTATCTATTTAAGAGCACAGACCTGCCTGATAAAAGTCGTAGGAAATGCTGTAACCTAGTCCTTAAAAGGACTGCAATCACAACTATTCCCTACTCCCAAGCTATCTGTAGATTTGTGCGAAAATTGGCTTGAAATTAACAAGGTATAGTGCACACAGCAACAGCGATGCCGTCTAACACGCAGCTGCAGCAGTGAGAAAATGGTGGCGATGGGGAAAATGGCTTGGTCTTATAGGGCAAGGACATGTGACATACACTGCCAATGACACATGCCCTTGCTTGTGTGAAAAAAAGCACTTCGCTCCGTGTGTGCGCTGCTGATAGGCTGACAGATTGCACCTCCCCACTGCAAATGTGGGAAAGAGAAAAAAAAATGGAGATCTTCATTGTTCCTGCAGAGATCCATCACCTGCCCCTCCCCCCACCCCGCTGTACACTCAAACTGCGTATTAACATTAATTTTCATCATTACTGAGAAAAAATCCAGTTATGATTTTGGTGCGCGAACAGTTATCGAACATAACCTTGAACAGCCGAATTTTTCTCAAATTGTTCGTGTTCGCCGAACGGCTCGAACACCGCCCAAAACAGCTCGAATTTGAGATTGGCGAACAGTTCGAGTAGAACAACGCTCATCTCTAGTGCTAAGCCTTGCATAGCCTGAGCATTTTTTCAGATCGATATAGATGACCCAACTCGTGTTATCTGTAACATTTGTCAGCAAAAGCTAAGTAGAGGCCAAAAAATACATAGTTTGAGTACTTCATGCATGAACCGGCACATGGATATGAAGCATAAGTTGCAGTGGGAAGCTCACTGTGCTACAATACGGCCTAGCAGGCCGGGCCAACCACCGTCTGCCATATCTTGTGCATCTGCGGCCTCTTCATCCTCTGTGACTGGGGGGACAGCAGTCACACCTGTTTTGGGACGCAGACCTGCCACCTCTTTACCCGCAACAGCCAGCGTGATTGGCAGGTCATCATTTTCTTTGGAGGTGGAAACACCAGCTGGTGTTCAGCGCTGTCCGACATCAATAGCACCACCTTTGGATCAAGGCAACCTAACATGTCCGCCTGCATCTTCCTCACAGATCGGCAGTTTTTCGGGGACACCCTTCTCAACCCCTTCGAAGCACAACAGCCAGCCCTCGGTCCCTCAGATGTGGCCAAGTAAAAGACCATTTCCTCCTAGCCATGAGAAAGCTAAGAGGTTGAATTTCACCATCTGCAAGCTCTTGGCTACAGAAATGCTTCCTTTCCGCCTGGTGGACACAGAGGATTTTCGAGACCTTATGTCCGTCGCAGTGCCCCAGTACCAGATGCCCAGTCGGCACTACTTCTCAAAGAAAGGTGTACCTGCGCTCCACCAGCATGTCGCACACAACATCACCGCTTCTTTGAGAAACTCTGTGTGTGACAGGGTGCATTTCACCACAGACACTTGGATGAATAGGCATGGACAGGGGCGTTACATGTCGCTGACTGGGCACTGGGTAACTATGGTGACAGCAGGACAAGGGGCTGCTGTCCAATTCTTGCCTTCCCCACGAGTTGTGCGTCAATCCTCTTTATCTCAAAGTTCCTCCACTGCTTCTGCCTCCTCATCCTCCTCTCGGTCCTCCACCTGCACCCAAAGCCTGTCTGGTCATGCCACAAGCTTTCTAACTGTGCAGAAGGGATCCTGCACACTTCCTTACTATGCTGGCAGCAGGGCTCAACGTCATCAGGCGGTTTTAACTTTGAAATGTCTGGGAAATGTGAGTCACACAGCTGAGGAGTTGTGGTCAGCTCTGGAGAACCAGTTTCATGAATGGTTGTCTCCACTGGACCTGAAACCAGGGAAGGCCGTGTGCGACAATGCTGCAAACCTGGGTGCGGCCCTTCGCCGGGGCAATGTCACACACGTGCCTTGTATGGCTCACGTGTTGAACCTGGTTGTCCAGCAATTTTTAGCCCACTATCCCAGACTAGATGGCCTTCTGCAGAGGGCACGGTCGCTGTGTGCTCACTTCCGCCATTCGCATCCCACAGTTCAGCGACTTACATCTCTACAGAAGTCGTTGGGCCTGCCACTTCACCGGCTAAAATGCGATGTGCCTACCCGGTGGAATTCAACTCTGCTCATGTTGCAGCGACTGTGGCAGCACCGACATGCCCTGGTGCAATATGTTGTGACGTATAGCATGGGCCAACGAGATCCAGAGGTGGGGCAAATCACGCTGGAGGAGTGGTCTCAGATCAGGGACCTATGCACCCTTCTGCACAGTTTTGAAATGGCGACGAAGATGTTTAGTGCTGACGATGTCATTATCAGCATGAATATTCCGGTGATTTACATGCTGGAGCACATGTTAAACAGAATTCGGAGTCAGGTGGTGGCACAAGAGGAGGTGGAGGAAGTAGAGGAGGAGGAGTTGTATGCGGAAGGGCTAACATCTGCAAGGTCCAGACGGTCGGCAGCACCAATGCGGCAGGCCTGTGTGGGTGGGGGAGATGGTTTTACCAGGGCGCATGGTAGCAGCCAAACTAGTGAGGAAGGTGCAGGAGCCCAGGAAGAAGTGGAGGACGAACTGATGGAAGACTCATCAGATGAGGGAGACCTTGATCACATTTCTGTTGTGCGAGGTTGGGGGGAGAGGACAGAGGAAGGAAGCATGATTGTTTCCTCGCCACCAACACAACAGGGACTTGGTGCTCCTGGATGCGCAAGACTCAAGAGTGCCTTCTTGCTGCACTACCTGCAACATGACCCATTGTGAGAATTAGAAATAATCCTGACTACTGGGTTGCCACACTGTTAGATCCCCGGTACAAAAGTAAATTTGGAGAAATTATTCCTGCCATTGAAAGAGATGCATGCATGCAGGAGTATCAGCAGAGACTGTTGCAGAATCTTGCATGTGCTTTTCCCCAAAACACTAGTGGTGCACGTAGTGAATCTCACAGTTCCAACTTGCCAACCGTGGGACCGTCGAGTGGTCAGCACTCAAACCGTAACAGAACCACAGTATCTGCTGGTAACATCAATTTTGCGGAATCATTTCACCACTTTTTTAGCCCATCCTTTGCAAGGCCACAGGAGACAAGAAGTCTGACACATAGTCAACGCCTAGAGACGAAGGTACAGGAGTAAACATTGAAGCCATGACTGTGTCACTGGACCCTTGCTCTTTTTGGGCTTCCAATCTGGATAAATGTCCGGAGGTCGCCACTTACGCCTTGGAGATCTTGTCATGCCCCGCAGCCAGCGTTCTGTCTGAACATGTGTTCAGCGCTGCTGGTGGTGTGCTGACAGATAAGCGCACACGGCTCTCCACTGATATTGTAGACAGACTCACGTTCATAAAGATGAACAAATCATGGATCCGAAACGACTTTTCTACCCCTGTGTCATCCCAGGGAGAGTAAAAGCTCGATGATTTGTGAAAATCACCTCACCAACCATTTTAAGCTTTCAAATTAATTATCATGTTTATCTGTATCTTGGCTGGAAAATAATTTGGGCCTTGTAGCAGTGTGCAGTACTGATTCTATTAGGCCATCTATACTAAACTCCACCAGATTTAAAATTACTAATCATGTTTATCTGTATCTTGGCTGGAAAATAATTTGGGCTTTGTAGCAGTTTGCAGTACTGATTCTATAAGGCCATCTATACTAAGCTCCACCAGCTTTCAAATTAATAATAATTTTTAGCTGCATCTAGCCGGAAAATAATTTTGGGGCTCCTAGATGCGCAAGACACATGAGTGCTTTCTTGCTGCACTACCTGCAACATGACCCTCAGATTGTCAGAATTCGAAGTAATCCTGACTACTGGGTTGCCACACTCTTAGATCCCCCACACTCTTCGATCAACCTTTTCATTTTAATAAAGAATAAAAAAATGGTCATTTTTGAAATTATAAGCATTAGCAGGTTATTAGAATCTGAAATCAAACAGTTTTCAACTCAAAACTTTATTCTAGGTGATGTTACATTTGCACATAGGACCCCTTGTTCGAAAGGAGCTTCTGAACTGTTTCGTCCATTGAATTTGTCAGATTTTGGATGGTTTCTGCTTCAATTGTTTTGCATGAGGACAGAATACCCACCCAGAGCTGTTGCTTAGATGTGAACTGCCTCCCACCATCATAGACACTCCTTTTGATGATGCTCCAGAGGTTCTGAGTGGGGTTGAGGTCAGGGGAGCATGGGGGTCACACCATAAGTTTGTCCAATTTTATGCCCATATCAGCCAGAGATGCAGATGTGTTATGTGCAGCATGAGACGGTGCATTATCATGCATGAAAATGATCTTGCTGCGGAATACACAGTTCTTATTCTTGAACCATGGCAGGAAGTACTGTTTGAGAAACTCCACATACATTATGGAGTTCATCTTTACCCCTTCAGGGATCCTAAAGGGGCCGACAATCTCTCTCCCCGTGATTCCAGCCCAAAACATTACTCCACCTCCTCCTTATTGGCGCCGTAGCCATGTTTTCATGGGGTGTCCATCAACCAGCCATCCTCCAATCCATCCATCTGGACCATCGAGCATTGCACGGCACTCATCGGTGAACAAAACAGTTTTGAAGTCAGTCTTCATGTATTGTTTGGCCCACTGGAGCCGTTTCTGCTTGTGTGCAGTGGATAGTGGAGGTTGACAGGATGGCTTACGCACAGCTGCAAACCTCTGAAGGACTCTGCATCTTGTTGTTCTGGGGACGTTGGAGGCACCAGCAGCTTCAAAAACTTGTCTGCTGCTATGACAAGGCTTTTTTGCCGCTGCTCTTTTAACCTGACGTAATTGCCTGTAGGAAAGAGTCCTCAATTTTCCCTTATCAGCACGCACACGTGTGTACTGTGAATCAGCTACATACTTCTTGATTGTGTGATGATCAGGATGAAGTGTCTTGGCAATGTTGATTGTAGTCATGCCTTGACCTAAACACTCCACAATTTGTTGCTTCTCAGCAGCCGACACATCCTTTTTCTTTCCCATTTTGGCAGAAAATGTAGGCTGCTTAATAATGTGGGAAAGTCTTGCCTTTCATTGGACACACCTGCCAAACTAATTAGCACAGGTGTCTGCAATTGCTTACAGTGATATAAAGAGCCCTGACACAGATCACCATCAATGAGTTTACCTGACAAACAAACAAATTCTTACCTTATCACTCCTAAACACTTTTTGCAAAATAATTTGGAACACAGTGTACATGTGCTTTTCCACAAAACACCAGTGGTTCACGTAGTGAAACTTACAGTTCTAACTTGCCAACCGTGGTCTGTATGGAGTTGTTCAATAAAGGGCCCAAAATTAAGATAACATAGACGGGAGAGGTCTCTATGCATACGAATACCTAAGTATTTGATACCCTGTGAGGGCCAGGCAAAGGGAAAGTTGGACTGGATGGGATCCTGTATGGATTTGGGGAGGGAGACATCGAGGGCCTCAGACTTCGCTGCATTGATTTTAAAATTTGACCATGTAACAAAGTGATCTATTTCAGCCATAACAGCAGGGATGGATATATGTGATTGAGTGATATATACTAGGACATCATCAGCAAATGCAGAGCACTTGTACTCGGTGCCTCCCACCTCATTCCACCTAATATTGGGGTTATGGCGAATTGATGAGAGCAGGTGCTCCGTCACTAGGATGTATAAGAGAGGGGACAGAGGACATCCCTGCCTTGTCCCATTGGTGATTATGAAAGGTGATGAAAATGTTCCATTTATCTTCAGCCTAGGTGACGTATGGTGATACAGGGCCTTTATTTTGCCTATAAAAGGGTCCCCTAGACCCCTACCCCAAGCTTTTTAAGAGAATAATATATGGCGTGCCAGGAGTCTCTATGGAATGCTTTCTCATCATCCAACGAGAGTATCTAATTACAAATTTTTAACTGCATCTAGCCCAGGAAATACTTTGTGCCTAGTAGCAGTGTCTGCTAGTCAGCGGATTATCCCAGCTGTTAAGCAAGCTACACCACCTGTAGTTTGGACACTTAATTTTTTCAAAGGAAATGGTTCGGGCCCCTGGGACACTCAGTGAAGAGCATTGGGGAGGCACCCCAAGGCATAGGGGCTGGGAGTGGCGGTAGGACGCCTTGCGGTGGACCGCCGAGCTCGATCCTTATAAAAGCTTTTTAACTGCAGCTGCTTTAGTGGATGCTACTGGAGCTGGAATTACGCGGCTTCTGGCATGAGACTTGCCCTCCAATAGATCCTTGTAAAAGGATTTAAAGTGTACTCATTCAATTAGAGAGACAATTTAAATTAAAAAGATTAGACCTGCCTCCACCGCAGGGGGGCTCGCTCGACCCACCAGCGGACAGGCACCAGTATTGGGAGAGGGGGGCTTGCCGTCAGGGTCCACCGCGGCTCTGGCACAAACCCGGCGACACGGAGGTCGCACGGGTAGGAATGAACTGGCCGTGTCGGCTTCGCACTTTTTTGGTTTTAGAAGGTCATGACATGCCTATATCTATGTCTCCTCCTCCTTTTACTCCTCCACCTCTTTTCTTTTCGCATGACTATATGTACTTGTCCCTTTTCCATGTGTTAGTTGTGTCTTCTGAGCAGTTTGTCAGCTTTTGGACACCTTTGAAGGTGTTTTCTATGTGTTTCTATGTGTTTTTGTTTGCCTGCCATTGGTTTTAACGGTGTTCGAAGGTGTTCGACGAACAGTTCGACAAACAGTTCGGCGAACATACGGGTGTTCGACGAACCGAACCGAACTCGAACACTACAGGGGTGGCTCAACACTAATCCTCAGTTCCTCTTCACAACTGACATAATCTGTCAGGAGAGGGTTGGGTGAAGCCCCCATACACATGAGATGGGCTTGCCAAAATCTATGGATTAGACCAACTTTGATTAATGTGTATGGAGGCCTTAAAGGGTATCTATTATTTTTTTTATTTCAATATATTACGTTTCATTTAAAGTGTTGCTGATCTTTTTAAAATGGTCCTGAAAAAGTCAATTTTGTACAAATTCTGGAGTGGAAACAGAGGTTATCTGTTGCTGATCTTTTCCATTTGCAGCTGAAAACCACTTAAAGCGGTACGGCTTAGAGAAACATGGGTAGGAGAACTTCTTTTACTGCAGACACGGCAGGGGGGAGAGGATTCTGCTGCAGCTAGTTGTCTACCGTATTTTTCGGACTATAAGACGCACCGGACCATAAGACTCACCCCATATTTTGGAGTGGAAAATAGAAAAAAAAATTTTTTATAAGATGAGGGTCGATCTTATAGTCTGAATAGGTACGGCATCTTACCTGGGGGGCAGTGGAGCGAGGGTCACAGGAGGCAGGGTCCCTCAGGAAGTCAGTGGCTGCAGCAGAAGATGTCAGATGCTATGGAGCCTGTGCCGGGCCGGGGCCTGTACCTGGCTGAGGTCCTTAGCCTGGCTGGTTCCTGTGCTGGGACCTGTGGCTGGGGCTGAGGCCGAGGCCTCTGGCTGGAGCTGAAGCCTTTGGCTGGGGCTGAAGCCTTTGGCTGGGGCTGAGGCCAGGGCCTCGGGCTGGGGCCTGTACCGGGCTGAGGCTGGGGCCTGTACCGGACTGAGCCCAGGGCCTTGGACTGGGGCCTGCACTGTGCTGCGGCAGGTGCCGGTAGTGAGATGCATTGGGCGGCCATTTTCCTGTAGATCACAGCTCTAGGAAGATGGCTGCGCACATCGGAAACCTGCACAGGCCGCACTGCTTCGCCACCCGACGCCGCTCACAGCCTGACACCGGGCCCAGCCCCAGTACCGACCGGGCACAGGTCCCGGTTCCGGCCCCAGCCGCTATGCCTCACCTCTGCTGATGCCACCGCAATCACCACCGCGATCCTGGAGGGCCCTGCAATCCCACTTCACCACCACCACAGGTAGCGTTCGGACCATAAGACGCACCCCCCATTTTCCTCCCAAATATTGGGGAAAAAAAGTGCGTCTTATGGTCCGAAAAATATGGTAATAGTCATACACAGAGCAGTGAGTCAGAAGAAGAAGGACATGGCTAAGTCCCTCAAACATACAAAAAAGCTTTATTTGTATATTTCTCAATTTTAATTGTCATTTGAGATTAAAAAAATGCTTAAAGAAGGGCAGGAGATGGAGGGAGGAAGTGATGGTGGAATATTTATAATTTTTCATGCATCCTCTATGTTTTTTTTTAAATGAAAATTTCATATTATTAGTTTTTTCTTGTTTATGTTTTTAGAAAGACCAGTGTGAAATATATAAATTATTGACTCTACCACTTCTGAGAAAACAAGACCAAAGAGGGCCATCTTATAGGTCCCACAAGGTTTGTCACATGTTCTCAATGGCTGAGCTCCAAAGATATGTATTGATAGATCCTCTACTCAAATGATACAACTAGGCAGATTTGCTATTCAAGAGTTTTATAGGAAATCTGTAACCAGGTTTTTGCTGTGGATTCTAAGTGCTCCATAATGTAGGAACAGAGTTCCTGATTACATGGATGTATCTTACTGGGTTGTGTTTTGCTGTTTCAATACAACCAACATTTTATCAGAAGGAGATTATCATTAGATGACTAGATTCCTCATGCATCTGTAGTTCAACCAGGCCCCCAGCACGGATTAGTCATTCTCTGTCAGTGTACAATATCCCCAGAAAACTGCCCATCCGCGGTATGGGTGGGGTTATACACAGCTCAAAAAATGAGCTCTGCTAGATCTGCAGCAGATAAAACAACTGTCACTATATCATAACTGCTGCACCCATTATACTAAATGATACATAGTTGAAATGGTGGTCTCTGTTCCTACCTTTAGGTGCTGTTGGACTACATAGCAAAAACCTGCTTCACCACCTAACCTATTTTCACCTTCATGAGCAGGCCGAATTTTACAATTCTGACCAGTGTCACTTTATGTTGTAATAACTCTGGAACTCTTCAATGAATTCCAGTAATTCTGAGATTGTTTTTTGTGACATATTGTACTTTATGTTAGTGTTAAATATAGTTGTGATGACACAGTTTATAATCTTAATAAGCCAGAAGATTAGATTTGTTAAGCAAAGAGAAATACACAAATTTGTTTGTGTTGACTTGTAAATGTATGTGTATTTCTGTGGCTGGTAAAGAACTACAGACCAGTATTTGTATAACCCTGAATGTTGTATTTTATTGCCCTGTGAACAATGATGTTTGTTACTATGCTAATTGCATATTATACTAAGCTAGCTAGTTTATTTACAAGAACTCCCTGCTATACCAACTATGTAAATTGATTAAATGCACAAACAATGAGACCTGAGCCCTGTGGAATAATATCATCCCTTACACTTCACCTGTGGATGTATACTTAAAAGGACATGTGCCTCTGTAGCAGGCAGACTTAACAAGGAGAATCAAAAAGATCACAGACTCTCTCAGACCATCAGCTTGGAAGCACGGCTTTAACCAAAGAGAAACAAATTTGGGTTCTACATGATTCCGGACTAAGGGTATATGGCACTGACTGGAAAGATATGGATCTGCTCCATTGACCAAAAGAGAGCCCATGGATGCATTTGGGGAGACCAGGTTGGGACGATAAAGTCACCTGGCCTCATGGATAGATTGTTTGTGGTTGCCAGGTGGGACCCTCCAGTCACTTGGAGCCCATGGAGACAATTGGAGAAGCCAGATTTGGACCAGCCGGTCATCTGGCCCCATGCAAACTCTCGGAGAGGCCAGGGTGGGACCCTCGGGTCTCCTGGTCTTGTACCTTGATGGACTGCTAGCTTCCTAAGCTTGCAGCTACCTTCTCTCTGTGGGTGCCCGCCAGAAGCGGAGGGTCACTGGTTGAGGTAGTTGGCCCTGGAAGTCCCAAAGTCGCAGCTATCCTAGGCAGGTGGAGTGGAAAGATAAGACTGTGTAATATTGTACCATTTTGGGTATTTGCTGGGACTGTTGTATGTGTTTATTGCCTGTTTTGTGGTTCAATAAAATATTGCCACACTGTTTTACCCTCACCCTGTGTTGTCTGAGTAGTATTACGCCCACAGTGTGTCTTTACAATAGTATGATATTTTTTACGTTTATTTGTGAAAATATCAAAAATGTGGCGAAAATTTAGCAATTTTCCAACTTTTAATTTTTATGCCCTTAACCGGTTCCCGACCGCCCGCTGTAGATAAACGTCGGCGCTTGCCGGGCTCTGTGCAGCGCCGACGTTTAAAAACGGTGGGTGGTCTCGCAGCGCTCAGGACCCCCAGGGTCCTGCAAGCGCTGCGATTCCGGTGCAGAGCGTTAGCTCTGACAGGGAACATCATCGGGACCTGATTAGATCAGGTCCCAGTGATGTTAACCCTTAGCTGTCTTCTATATGCTGTGATCTATAGTGATCGCGGCATATAGGAGACAGCAGGAGGAGAGGGGGTCGTCAACTTACCTCTCCGAAGACCTCCGAGTCCTTCCAGGACCTGGGGTTGCTATGGCAGCTGGAGGTCACATGACCGCCTCCAGCTCTGCCATATATGGTGTCCTGTCTGGCTCAGCTGCAGCTGTAGCCAGACAGGAGACTCTGACTGAAACAGTCAGGGAAGATCTCATGTAATGTAATATATGTCTATTACATTACATGAGATCAGAGATCAGAAAAATAAAAATTAATGTCCCATACAGGGACTAAGAAAAAATGTGAAAAAAAGTAAAAAAAAAGTTTTTAAACTATTAATAAAAAAATCACAAAATAAATAAAAATAAATAAATAAAATATTAAACCAATAAATCCGTATATTTTTACAAAACCAAAAAAAGTACACATATTTGGTATCGCCGCGTCCGAAACAACCCAAGCTATAAAACTGTCACACTAATTAACTCCTTCTGTGCACACCGTAATAAAAATAAATAAAAAACGGAGCAAAAAAATATGCTTTTTCATCATATTGCCAAACAAAAAGTGGAAAAAAATGCGATCAAAAAACAAAATAGAAATAAAAATGGTACCACTGAAAACGTCATCTTGTTACGCAAAAAAAAAGCCGCCATACAGCTCCATCAGCCGAAAAATAAAAAAGTTATAGCGCTCAGAATAAAGCAATGCAAAAAAAATATTTTTTTCTATAAAATAGTTTTATTGTGTAAAAGCGCCAAAACATAAAAAAAATACAGTAAGTGTAGTATCGCTGTAAACGTACTGACCCGAAGAATAACGCTGCCTGATCACTTTTACCACACGCAGAACGGCATAAAAAAAAAACTCAAAAAACAATTCCTGAATTGTTTGTTTTTGTTAATTTTACCTCCCAAAAAACGGAATAGAAAGCGATCAAAAAATGTCACGTCCCCAAAAATGGTACCAATAAAAATGTCAACTCGTCCCGCAAAAAACAAGCCGTCACATGACTCTGTCGGCCGAAATATGGAAAAATTATAGCTCTCAAAATATGGTGATGCAAAAACTAGATTTTGCAAAAAAAGCGTCTTTTAGTGTGTGACAGCTGTCAGTCATAAAAACCCGATATCAATCTGGTATCTCTGTAATCACACCGACCCGAAGAATAAAGTAATCTAATCAGTTATATCACACTAGGAACGGCGTAAAAAATAAATAAAACCAATTCTTCACCTGCTACTGATTTGTTTATTATGTCCCCAAAGATCCCAGTAAGGCTCTGCCCACATTTATCCTGTGCTCTGCGCTGAGCACTTACACCAGAGTTTCCGTGTAAATCTCTGAAATACATGATTCAGCCGGAACCCATGAAGGAAGATTCCCTGTAATGAGACAGATATAGGCCACTGTGGACGCCGTCTAGCCTGGGATCCCACGGTGTCATTTGTTTTAGGCGTGCATAAAAGTGCGGTTGGCCACAGTTTTGTGCACTTCTGAAAAAAAGGACACCGCTACGCAGAGGCCAGACGGTGTCCAGAGTAACTCTGCTGCCTCATTACAGTGAATGGATCCTGCAGGGGTTTCATCTGAATTACATCACTTGGAAATTTAGATGGAAACCCCGATGTAAGTGCTCAGCCTAGAGCGCCGGATAAATGTTACGTAAAATGTTCCCAATAAAAGCTTCAACTCAGTCCTCAAAAAAAGCTAGTCCCCACTCAGGTCCGTCATCTGTTAAAAATATAAGGGACTTCCAAGTTACTGGTAGCAGAAAGGCTCTGGAAAAGCAAAATGACCCTTGCCCCCCAAAAGAAATTCAGAAAATTTTGTGCTCCCAAATCCAAATGCCTATTCTACAATAATTTGTTCTCCAATTGTCAAATAGCACTCCGTCCCCCCCAGATCTCACCGTATGGCTAAGCGGTACGATACAGCCACATATGGGGTATTGACACTTTTAGAAGAAATTGTGTGACACATTTCGGCACCATTTTTACCCATTGCCCTGTGTGAAAATGTAAAATCTGAGGGTAAAACATTTTTTTGTGGTAAAAATATAATTATGATTTTTTCACTGCCCAATGGTATAAATTTAAAAATTAAAAAATGCTCACTACTTCCCTAGATGAATTCCTTGAGAGGTGTAGTTTACAAAATGGGGTCATTTGTGGAGGTTTCTGCTGTTTTGGCATGTCAGCGACTCTTCAAATGTGACATGGTGTCTGCTGCCTATCCCAGCCAACATAGCGCTCCTTTCTCTTCCGAACCCTGCCGTACACCAAAGCAGTGGTTTTCCCCCACATATCGGGTATCGGCGTACTCAGGAGAAATTGTACAACAAATTTCATGGTGCAATTTCTCCGATTATCCTTATGATAATGCAAAATTAGGGGATGAAAAACATTTTTTATGGCAAAAATGTGAAAATTTTATTTTCACGGCTCAATATTATAAACTTCTGTGAAGCAGCTGGGGGTGCAAGGTGCTCACCACACATCTAGATAAGTTCCCTAAGGGGTCTAGTTTCCAAAATGGTGGCACTTGTGGGGGGTTTCCGCTGTTTAGACACATTAGGGGCTCCACAAATGTGACATGGCATCCGCTAATTATTCAAACAAATTTTACATTCAAAAAGTCAAGTGGCGCTCCTTCCCTTTCAAACCCTGCCGTGCGCCCAAACAGTGGTTTTCCCTCACATATGGGGTATCGGCGTGTTCAGGAGAAATTGCACAATAAACTTCATGGTGCAATTTATCCTGTTACCCTTATGATAATACAAAATTAGAGAATGAAAAAGATTTTTTGTGGGAAAAATGTGAAAATTTTATTTTCACGGCTCAATATTATAAACTTCTGTGAAGCAGCTGGGGGTGCGAGGTGCTCACCACACATCTAGATAAGTTCCCTAAGGGGTCTAGTTTCCAAAATGGTGGCACTTGCGGGGGGTTTCCACTGTTTAGTCACATTAGGGGCTCCCCAAATGCGACATGGCGTCTGCTAATTATTCAAACAAATTTTACATTCAAAAAGTCAAATGGCGCTCCTTCCCTTTCAAACCCTGCCATGCGCCCAAACAGTAATTTGCCTCCACATATGGGGTATCAGCGTGTTCAGGAGAAATTGCACAACAAATTTCATGGTGCAATTTATCCTATTACCCTTATGATAATGCAAAATTAAGGGATGAAAAACGGTTTTGTGGGAAAAATGTGAAAATTTTATTTTTACAGCTCAATATTATAAACTTCTGTGAAGCACCATGGGGTTCAAGGTGCTCACCACACATCTAGATAAGTTCCCTAAGGGGTCTAGTTTCCAAAATGGTGTCACTTGTGGGGGGTTTCCACTGTTTAGGCACATCAGGAGCTCTCCAAACGCAACATGGCGTCTGCTAATTATTCAGACAAATTTTACATTCAAAAAGTCTAATGGCGCTCCTTCCCTTCCGAACCCTGCAGTGCGCCCAAACAGTGGTTTTCCACCACATATGGGGTATCAGCACGCTCAAGAGAAATTGCACAAAAAAATTTGGGGTCCATTTTTTCCTGTTACCTCTGTGAAAATAAAAAAAATTGGGTCTAAAGTAACATTTTTGTGAAAAAAGTTAAATGTTAATTTTTTTTTTCCGCATTCCAAAAATTCCTGTGAAGCACCTGAAGGGTTAATAAAGTTCTTGAATGTGGTTTTGAGCACCTTGAGGGGTGCAGTTTTTAGAATGGTGTCACTTTTGGGTATTTTCTGTCATAAAGACCCCTCAAAGTGACTTCAAATATGATGTGGTCCCTAAAAAAATGTTTTTGTAAATTTTGTTGGAAAAATGAGAAATCGCTGGTCAACTTTTAACCCTTATAGCTCCCTAACAAAAAAAAATTTTGGTTCCAAAATTGTGCTGATGTAAAGTAGACATGTGGGAAATGTTATTTATTAACTATTTTTTGTGACATATCTCTCTGATTTAAGGGCATGAAAATTCAAAGTTTGAAAATTGCAAAATTTTCTAAATTTTCGCCAAATTTCCGATTTTTTCACAAATAAACGCAAGTTATATGGAAGAAATTTTACCACTATCATGAAGTACAATATGTCATGAAAAAACAGTCTCAGAATCAGGGGAATACGTTGAAGCGTTCCAGAGTAATTACTTCATAAAGTGACAGTGGTCAGAATTGAAAAAATTGGCCCGGTCACGAAGGCAAAAACAGGCTCTGGCGCGAAGTGGTTAAACCACAGAGCTATATCATAGAATATAGTTAATAAATGACATTTACCACATGTCTACTTTTACCACATGTTTTGAAACATAATTTTTTGTTAGGAAGTTAGACAGGTTAAAAGTTTTAACAGCAATGTTTCATTTTTCCAACAATATTTGAAAAACCATTTTTTTTAGGAACCAAATAATATTTGCAGTGACTTTGAGGGACCTATATGACAGAAAATATCCAAAAGTGACACTTCAAGTGCTTCACAGGAATTAAATCAATGTGGAAGGAAAAAATGAACATTTTACTTTTTTCCACAAAAATTTTGCTTTTGGACCCAATTTTTTAATTTTCCCAAGGGTAACCAGAGAAAATGGACCAAACAGATGGTTGTGCAATTTTTCCTGAGTACGCTGATACACCATATGTGGTGAAAAAGGCAGGGCTCAGAAGGGAAAGAGCACCATTTGACTTTTGGAACGCAAAATTGGCTGGAATCAATAGCAGACGTCGTGTCATGTTTGGAGACCCCCTGATGTGCCTAATCAATGGAAATCACCCACAAGTGACACCATTTTGGAAACTAGACCCCTCAAGGAATTTCTATTTCTATCCCCAGGTGCTTCGCGGAAATTTATGACGTTGAGTTGTGAAAATGCAAATCACATGTTTCCCACAAAAATGCTTTTTGAGCCCCAATTTTTTTATTTTCACTAGGGTAACAGGAGGAAATGGACCCAAAAAATTGCTATGCAATATGAGCATAAAAATACCCCATATGTGGGGGAAAACTACTGTTTGGGCATACTACCGAGCTCCAAAAAGAAGCAGTGACGTTTTGGTGCGCAGACTTTGATAGAATTGTTTGCGGTGACATTTTGTATTTGCAGAGCCCTTTAGGTGCCAAAATAATAGAACCCCGCCCCTGAAGTGACTCAAATTTGGAAACTAGACCCCTCAAGGACTTTATCTAGATTTATGGTGAACATTAGAGGTGAGCAAATGTTTTGATGCTCGGTTTCGGCAAATAAACTCGAACATCAAAAAGATGTTCATGTTCAGGCACCCGATCCTGAACACGAACCCGAACGGGGCTCTGAACCTCCCTGGCTTCCCATGCTGCAAGTGGTCATAAACCACCATAATCCTCACCTGTCCATTGCAGTCCATACAGTGAGTGTCCCACGTTGATGTCACTGATAGCACTGCCACGACCGGAGATGTGACCGTCCTATCAGGCAGCCGGCAATATATTTAAAAGAGCGCACTCGCTCTCGCAATGTATCGCAATGAGCTGCCGGCACTGAGGTCACCGGAGTTCAAGCAGCTGAAGATCAGCTGAGAGCTCCAGGACCTCACTTACAGCATCAGTGCTGTGTGAGAATTTCCCCACGCAGCACTGATGCCATAAGTGAGATCACCAGAGTGTTCAGCTGCTATACACTGACAGTAGTGATTACACTCGTGTCAGTGTATACAGTGTTGTCTTCTACAGCAGTGAAATCAGTGATTGCTGATGTGACTGCTGTAGAAGTGACTAGTGTTGAGCCACCCCCGTAGTGTTCGAGTTCGGTTCGGTTCGTCAAACACCCGTATGTTCGCCGAACTGTTCGTCGAACTGTTCGTCGAACACCTTCGAACACCGTTAAAACCAATGGCAGGCAAACAAAAACACATAGAAACACATAGAAAACACATAGAAAACACTTCAAAGGTGTGCAAAAGCAGACAAACTGCTCAGAAGACACAACTAACACATGGAAAAGTGACAAGTACATATAGTCATGCGAAAAGAAAAGAGGTGGAGGAGGAAAAGGAGGGGGCGACACAGATATAGGCATGTCATGCCCTTCTAAAATCAAGAAAGGCTGGAGTAAAAATCTAAAATCAGCCTAACCAACACCCAGACGTCGTGACAAGAAAATTAAAAATAGAAATATCTCTAGGTAGAATGGCGGTTCCATTCAGAACACTTTCCTTACAAGACATAGTGGTATCCCCGTTGTGAGTTGTGCCAAAAACGGAACCCAATACATTCGGACTAATCCACCATTTGTCATATCCAAGGGGCAGGTCAGTAAACGACAACATCGACGCGGAGCCAAGTACAGTAGTATATACTGTACATCCTTTGACAAGGCAATCAGGTGGATCAAGAAGTTGGGAAGGGTCACCCTAATGGCCAAAACAGACATTGATGCGGCGTTCCGGTTACTTACTACCTGTGCCTCCGAATAGTGTCCACCTATTGGGCTGCTTCTGGGAAGGAGCATACTATATAGATTGCTGTTTGCCCATGGAGTGCTCCAGATCCTGCTCACTATTTGAGGCGTTTAGTTGCTTCCTCGAATGGGTTGTAAGGAACTTTTCTAAGGGGGTACATATTATCCATTATCTCGACAACTTCTTATGCCTGGGCCCAAAAGATTCGCCACAGTGTGAATACACGTGGTAGTCCACCTGTGAGAAGAAGAGAGCTGGAGGGAGAGCGGACACCACAGAGCCGAGGGGTTAGATGGAGAATGGAAGAAGGAAAGAGGGCGAGGGATGTAAGGGAGTACAGTGGAAGGCCGACCTGAGCTCCCCCATGTTCCTGCTGGGCACGGAATAGCCCTGGGAAGAAAAGCCGCTTGTGCATCCCTTTGAGGTTACGGGCGCGAGCGGGCTGAGGGACTACGCTGGAGTGCGAAGCCGACACGGCCAGTCCGTTCCTGCCCGTGCAACCTCCCTGTCGCCGGGTTTGTGCCAGAGCCGCGGTGGACCCTGACGGCCAGCCTCCCTCTCCCAATACTGGTGCCTGTCCGCTGGTGGGTCGAGCCCCCCCGCGGTGGGTGGGGAGTAACATCTGCAGAAGAAAGACCATCTTCCAGCCAAACTAAGATGTCTACTTCTTTTCGTGGACAATGTGATACGATCCCTTTCTTACGGACACGCCCATCGCTACAAATTCCAGATGAGGCACAAAATCAGCAGGTGCTTCAACGGATATCAAGTGCTCCTTCAAGTGGGCTCTCCTCCACCTCAACTTCAACATCACAAATGCTCCAGTCCTCAGAGGTGTCACCCCAATCGCACTTGCTTCCTCACAGCTCCCAAGTCTCCAGCTGCCCATCTGAGTATGGGGTCACACAGATGGTTGAGTCTGCACAGCTGTTTACTCATACTATAGCCTGGGAAACAGAGGTCTGCTCCAGAGCTTCTGCTAATCCAGACGAGGAAATGATCTGCACTGATGCCCAGAATCTTTGAGTCGGATCCAGGACCAGATGAAGAAGGTTCTGAGCATAATGTAGACCCTCGTTCCCAAACTGTAACTCCTGTTGGCAGAGACAATGATGTAGACGATGATGAGACTCAAATACCTGATTGGAGCGACAACTTGACTTTTCGGTCAGGGCAGGAAGAGGTTGGCTCTGAGGACGACTGGTGTGAGAACACACAGGGTGATGATGACGAGGTTGGAGATCCCACTTACTGTCAACACACAGTCAGCCAGTCAATGAGGTCAGCAGAGGAGGTGGAGGAGGATGTGACTAGCCCAGGGGATGGGGATGACTCGGTACCCGGGCCTTTGCCTGGCCTTGGGGATGTCGCGATGGTCGGCTCCCAGGCCCGTACCCTGGGGTCACTCTTTAAAAGGGTGGATAATTTTTAATTTTATAAGAGTTTGTGACGCCACCTGTGGTATCTGGTGAGAAGCACCAGCTCTGCAGCAGTTCACTGAGGCCGGTGATAAGGCAGCTCGATGGTATAGCTCCCCACAGGTGGAGCTTGGCCTCAGAAAAGCGTATGCAGGGGGAATGCAGGACAGGCGAGACCCAGCTGGGTCAGAGCAAGAACGGGAATGGACACGGTAGTCACTTCAGTACCTTTTACTGGTGGAAATTCAGGCACATCCCGGAGCACTGTAGGGTGAAGGGTGCATATCAGGATCCTCCCCAATGAGCGGGTGTAGGGCCTCCTGTTTCTTGCCTCTGCGTAGTAAGTTTCTGACCTGCCTGGAGCTAGGCCTAACTTTGTCTCTGTCCTGCGCTGGCTGACCTTATGGTAGGGCCTTGTCTTGGAGTTCACGCTCCCAGTATGCGGGGCCTAAGCGTCTCCTGGCTCTGTTGCGTATCAGCACCTTAGCGATCCTGGGACTTGTAATTCTCCAGGGATTCTGGTTATGCCTTACTGGGTCATAGAGATCCCGGTAAGCTCGGATCCGGTGTCCGGTAAATGCTTCGGGGTGAGCTGGTTAAGCTCCTCTGCCCCTTATGTACTAACTCGACACTCGCCTTCGGCCTACTCGGGCCCTCACTAGGCTATACACACTAATGGCAGCTTGCCACGCTTCACCGATCTTATGGCGCCGGCACACCTTAAGCTCTAACTGGGCTTCCTTAATCTAGCTAGCAGGAGCCTCGTGCTCCACTGCTGAACTATTAACTGAGTTCTCTATACTAGACTGAGCTCCACTGCAGACTGACCTCTCTTAGGCTTCTCTACTGCAGGAACTCTTCAGAGGAACTGAACTGCCTAGCTCCACCTTCCCTATTTATATCCCTAACGGGCTCCATCTGCTGGTCTGAGGTGGAAGGTGGAGATGTGTGAATGTTTATGGGGGCCTCTTGTGGAGGATTCCATCAATGCACTCTTCTAGGATCTGTGATACCAAGTGCAGTGGAGCGTCACAGATGCTATTGACGATGAGGTTAGGTTGCGCCTTCCTGGACAGAGACGGAGTACTGGAAGCACGTCAACAACTGCATCCTCAACCACAACTCTGCCTCTGACCACAAGTCGTAGTGGCTCTTCAGGTCGCATGGGCTCTAAGCCTTGCATAGCCTGGGCATTTTTTCAGATCGATAAGGATGACCCAACTCGTGTTATCTGTAATATTTGTCACCAAAAGCTAAGTAGAGGCCAAAAAATCCATAGTTTGAGTACTTCATGCATGAACCGTCACATGGATATGAAGCATAAGTTGCAGTGGGAAGCTCACTGTGCTACAATGCGGCCTAGCGGGCCGGGCCAACCACCATCTGCCCCATCTTGTGCATCTGCAGCCTCTTCATCCTCTGTGACTGGGGGGACAGCAGTCACACATGTTTTTGGACACAGACCTGCCACCTCTTTACCCGCAACAGCCAGTTTGATTGGCAGGTCGTCAGTTCATTTGGAAGTGGAAACACCTGCTGGTGTTGAGCGCTCTCCGACATCGAGAGCACCATCTTTGGATCAAGGCAACCTAACATGTCCGCCTGCATCTTCCTCACAGACCGGCAGTTTGCTGGGGACACCCTACTCAACCCCGTCTAAGCACAACAGCCAGCCCTCGGTCCCTCAGATGTGGACAAGTAAAAGACCATTTCCTCCTAGCCATGACAAAGCTAAGAGGTTGAATTTCACCATCTGCAAGCTGTTGGCTACAGAAATTTTGCCTTTCCGCCTGGTGGACACAGAGGATTTTCGAGACCTTATGTCCGTCGCAGTGCCCCAGTACCAGATGCCCAGTCGGCACTACTTCTCAAAGAAAGGTGTGCCTGCGCTCCACCAGCATGTCGCACACAACATCACCGCTTCTTTGAGAAACTCTGTGTGTGACAGGGTGCATTTCACCACAGACACTTGGACGAGTAGGCATGGACAGGGGCGTTACATGTCACTGACTGGGCTCTGGGTAACTATGGTGACAGCAGGACAAGGGGCTGCTGTCCAAGTCTTAACGTCCCCATGAGTTGTGCGTCAATCCTCTTTATCTCGAAGTTCCTCCACTGTTTCTGCCTCCTCCACCTGCACTCAAAGCCTGTCTGGTAATGCCACCTGCTTTCTAACTGCGCAGAAGGAATCCTGCACACCTCCTTACTATGCTGGCAGCTGGGCTCAACGGCATCAGTGTTTACTTTGAAATGTCTGGGAAATGTGAGTTACACTGCTGAGGAGTTGTGGTCAGCTCTGGAAACCCAGTTTCATGAATGGTTGTCTCCACTGGACTAGTAACCAGGGAAGGCCGTGTGCGACAATGCTGCAAACCTGGGTGCGGCCCTTCGCCGGGGCAATGTCATACACGTGCCTTGTATGGCTCACATGTTGAACCTGGTTGTCCATCAATTCTTAGCCCACTATCCCGGACTAGATGGCCTTCTGCAGAGGGCACGGTCGCTGTGTGCTCACTTCCGCCGTTCGCATCCCGCAGCTCAACGACTTACATCTCTACAGAAGTCGTTGGGCCTGCCAGTTCACCGGCTGAAATGCGATGTGCCGACATGGTGGAATTAAACTCTGTACATGTTGCAGCGACTGTGGCAGCACCGACAAGCCCTGGTGCAATACGTTCTGACGTATAGCCTGGGCCAACGTCTGGGCAATTCACGCTGCAGGAGTGGTCTCAGATCAGAGACCTATGAAGTTGATGCGCCCCTTGGGCCGTGGGGTACCCGGAGCCAGGCCGATAGACGCTGGGGGTTGAAGTCACTGTGGCGGTGACCCGGTCCGTGACCCAGGGCGGTCAATCCAAGGGTAATTTGTATATATGGGTTTCATAATGTCCAACTACGCCACCTGTGGAGTGCGGCCAAAGGGGCCACCGCTGCGGAACAGTCCTCTGAAGCTGGTGGTTTTGCAGCAATGGTATTATTATTTCCCACAGGAAGAGTGTAGCTTCAGGGCAGTGTGGGTGGATGATGGTGGTTGTAGTGCAGGGAGTCAGTAATGAACACAGAGTCCATGTGATGCAGTCCCAAGATCTTTACTCATAGTTTTTGCAGTCCAGATTACAGGTACCAGAGCAATCTCCCCCGTCGTGCTGTGCGTACTCAGTGAGGGGCTCAGTCCACCCCCAGATAGCTCCGGAGTACTTAGCAGGACCCCCTTCTGTGTGTCTTTTCTCTGGCCTTCTCCCTGCACCTCACACCCAGTGACACTTCTATCCGGTATCCTCGGGCCTTGGCGGGCGACGTGTGTTCCGTCCCCTGGGTCCTATGTGGCTACCTTCTTAGTGAGACTGGTGTGGACTTTGGCCTGCAGTGCATGAAATGCTGCAGCCTCCGGTTTCTAGTTGAGCCTTGCTGTTTATCCGCTAGCTGAGGGACCGGTTCCCCTTATCTGGCCTGACCCCTTTACCTCCTGGTAGCAGCGGGCGTACGGGTGGCATTCTGCACGACCCGTACCCTTAGGGTCCCTTTCGGTTCCTGGAGACTTCCTGCTCCCACTCCTCTCTTCTCTCCTTCAGTCCTGGGCCTCCCAGGCTAGGCGCGCCTCCGGAGCAGAGCTCATGCAGAGCCTCTGCTCCTGTCACTTCTCCTCCTCTGACTGGCTTGCTCTTTCTAAGATGGCTTCCTATTTATACTCTCCCTGTCATGTGCTCCCCTAAGCAAGCACTACATAGGACCCTCCCGCCAGCTAGGGACCTGGGACTGTGCTCTCCCTTAGGAGCAATCTCACCCTACCCCCACTGCGGGTATGTGTTGGATGCAGGTGTTAGGGTCCCGAGCCATACTCCTTCTCTACCTGAGGGTGATATACCACACCTCTGGGTGAGATGCAGTAACTCTGTGGCGACTGGACCCTCAGGGGCGCCACATACCCTTCCGCACAGTTTTGAAATGGCAACAAAGATGTTTAGTGCTGACGACGATGCCATTATCAGCATGACTATTCCAGTGATTTACATGCTGGAGCACACATTAAACAGAATTCAGAGTCAGGTGGTGGGACAAGAGGAGGTGGAGGAAGTAGAGGAGGAGTCGTATGCGGAAGGGATGATATCTCCAAGGTCCAGACGGTCGGCAGCACCAAGGCTGCAGGCATGGGAGGGTGGGGGAGAGGGATTAATGTTATGTTCTGCTACCAAAGCTAAGGAAAGAGAGGAGATCTGTCCCTACTATAAGACTCAGCTGAATCCCTACGATGTAACAGGGAACCTGATCCTGCGATCAGACCTGCTAAAGTCCTAATCTAGTCTGTACGAAGACCTATAGATGTGGGGAGGGAATCCCTACAAGTACTAAGGACTGGGAGGAATATGGGACACCTCCTAACAGAAATAGTAGCAGACAGACGAACAAACAAAATAGATAGAAAATAGAGGTCCGCAGACCAAGCAAACTAACAGAGTTAGATACAGAGCACAGGCTAGCTAGAAAGTAGATATACAATGAAGTCCAGCAAAGCCAGAAGGGCGGAGCAGGATTAAATAGGCCAACAAGGTCATGTGACCAGCAAAGGAAAAAACCTAAGAGCAAGGTTCTAACAGTACCCCCCCTTCTAAGAGGATCCTCCGGATCCCCTAGGACCAGGCTTATCAGGAAATCTCCTGTGAAACGCTCTGATAAGTCTGGACGCGGAAACATCATCTGACCTCACCCAAGAGTTATCCTCGGGTCCGAAACCTTTCCAGGCCACAAGATACTGCAAACTACCTCTATACCGTCTAGAGTCAAGGATGCGAGAAATTTCATATTCCCCGTCCTCCACCACCGGAGGAACAGAGGCAGAGGCGTCACCATCCGACACAACAGCTTTTTTTAACAGAGAGACATGAAAGACCGGATTAATTCTCCAGGAGGTAGGAACCTCCAACCTAACTGCAGATTGGTTGACAACCTGAAGCACCTTAAAGGGCCCTACAAACTTGGGACCCAATTTCTTAGAAGGAATCCTCAACCGCAGATTCCTAGAGGACAACCAAACCATGTCACCAACAGCGAACAAAACCTCCTGTCGTTTCCTATCAAAGTAGTCTTTAGATTTTCTGTTGGCCTCCTGAAGATTACCACGCACATCCGTCCAAACTCTTTCCAAATCACTGGAAAAATTCTCCTCCTCAGGCACGGCAGATCCCAACTTGGAGAACGACCCAAACGACGGATGTCTCCCAGAACAACAAAAAAAAGGCGAACAACCAGCAGAAGAAGATGTATGATTGTTCAGAGCAAATTCGGCAAGTGGCAGAAACTCAGACCACCCCTCTTGATTGTCTGCCACAAAACAACGCAAGAACTGCTCAACATCCTGGTTTTTCCTTTCTGTCTGGCCATTAGATTCAGGATGATATCCGGAGGAAAACGACAAATGAATTCCCAACCTGTCACAAAAGGCACGCCAAAAACGAGCCACGAACTGAGGACCCCTATCAGAAACAATGTCAGTAGGAATGCCATGAAGTCTGACAATTTCCTTGACAAAGGCCTTAGCGAGAGTTTTAGCGCAGGGCAGTTTGACGAAGGGAACCAAGTGACACATCTTGCTAAAACGGTCCACGACCACCCAGATGACAGTAAAACCCTCAGAGGGGGGAAGGTCAGTTATAAAGTCCATAGCCAAATGTGTCCAAGGAGCACTGGGGACCTCCAAAGGACAAAGCAACCCCGCAGCAGGAGTATGTGAGGACTTAGATCTAGCACATATAGTACATTGGCGCACCCACTTAATGACTTCCTTCTGCCATCCAGGCCACCAAAAACTGCGACCCACCAGTCTCTTGGTCTCAGAGATTCCGGGATGACCTGCCAACCGAGATTCGTGACACTCAACAAACAAATCTCTCCTAAAGGTCCCAGGCACAAACAATCTCCCATGAGGAGTGTTAGATGGGGCATTCTCCTGAGCTTTAAGAATCTCATATTCCAAAACGGAGTCTAAAGCAGCTATCACAACACCTTCTTGTAAAATGTTTTCCTCTTTCTCAGCACCGACTATGGGAGAAAAACTGCGAGACAAGGCATCCGCCTTAACATTCTTAGTACCAGGGATGTAAGTAACGGAGAAATTAAACCGCGAGAAAAACAGTGCCCACCTAGCCTGACGGGCATTCAGGCGCTTGGCAGCATCAAGATATATCAGATTTTTATGATCCGTAAGAACCTGAACGGGAAATTCCGCACCTTCCAAGAAGTGGCGCCAGTGTTCAAATGCGAGTTTAATAGCCAATAATTCCCGATTACCAATATCGTAATTCAGTTCAGTCTCCGAAAATTTTTTTGAAAAAAAGGCACAGGGATGTAATCCATCCCCGTTATCCTGAGACAATACTGCGCCAACCCCCACAGAGGAAGCATCAACCTCAACCAAAAACGGCCTAGTAACATCAGGCTGCATAAGGATGGGAGCAGAGGTGAACCTCTCCTTGAGATACACAAAAGCTTCGATGGCCTCAGAAGACCACTGAACCGCATCAGCACCTTTCCTGGTGAGATCAGTCAGAGGTTTGACAATACTAGAAAAATTTTTTATGAATTTTCTGTAGTAATTGGCGAAACCCAAAAACCTCTGTATCGATTTCAAACCAATAGGCCTAGGCCATTCCTGCACAGCCTGAACCTTAACCGGATCCATCTCAAAACCTTTGCTGGAGATAATGTAGCCCAAAAAACTAATTCTCTGTACAGCGAACTCACATTTCTCCAGCTTAGCAAAAAGCGAATTGTCCATTAATAACTGTAATACCTCACGCACGCTCCGCCAATGAGACTCCAGATCTGGCGAATAAATCAAAATGTCATCCAAATACACAACCACATTTTTACCGATCAAAGGTCTAAGGATGTCATTAATCAGATTCTGAAAAAATGCAGGAGCATTAGTAAGACCAAAAGGCATAACCAGATTCTCAAAATGACCCACAGGAGTGTTAAAAGCAGTCTTCCATTCATCACCCTCCTTCATGCGCAACAGATTGTATGCCCCCTTAAGGTCAATTTTAGAGAACCACTTGGCCCCCAATAACTGGTTAAACAGATCAGGAATCAATGGCAGTGGGTAAGGATTGCGTACCGTAATTTTGTTAATCTCACGAAAATCCAGACAAGGACGTAAACCGCCGTCCTTTTTTTTTACAAAAAAAAATCCAACCGCCACAGGAGACTTAGAGGGCCTAATGTGACCGGCGGCCAAACTTGTCTGTATGTATTCCTCCAAAGCCTTCCTTTCAGGAATAGTAAGGTTAAATAAACGACTTTTAGGAAGAGTCGCTCCAGGGACAAATTCAATAGAACAATCATAGTCTCTATGGGGAGGCAAAACCTGCGATTCCTTCTCAGAAAAAACTCTCCAAAAATCCTGAATAGGAACAGGCAATTCTCCCCTATCCAAAGCTGCAATACGCCCATTACAACACTTGTCATAACATTTATGGCTCCAGGATTTAATTTCACTGGTAGACCAATCCAGTACAGGATTGTGAAATTTTAACCAGGGCAAACCCAATATTACTGGAGAAGGCAAGTTATTCAACACTACCAAATCCAATTTCTCATGGTGAACACCATTAATAGTGAGAGGAAATTCACTGACCTTGAGAGTAATATTCTTCAAAGGGGAGCCATCCACAGAAACCACAGCAATGGGGGATGATAAAGGTTCAGGTTTTAAATTGAGTTTTTCCACGAATCCCCCATCAATTACATTCAGTGTAGACCCGCAATCAACAAACACCCGAAATTCCATTAATTTTTCCTGAGCAATCGTGGAAGCAGCTAAAAATATACCCTTGGAATTTAAACAGGCAATACGGGCGTGACTGACCATTTTTTTTTCTTTCTTCATCCGAAGCTCACAGCCTTTAATCAAATGACCAGATTTTCCGCAATAGAAGCACAAGCCTTGCGAAAAACGACGGTCTTTTTCTTGAGAGCGAGGTGCCACCGATCCAATCTCCATCGGTTCACCACTGTTAGTACACACATTATCATAACCAGAAACTGACATAGCAGAGGATTTGCTCTCATTAACCCTAGCACGCAGTCTTCTATCCACCCGTATAGCTAATTGCATAGCCTGTTGCAAATCCTCAGGTGTAGGATAAGCAATTAGCAGGTCTTTAACCCTTTCACTGAGCCCAGCAAGAAATAGACTTTTCAGAGCAGAATCGTTCCACCCTGTTTGAGTGGACCAACGACGAAAATGTGTACAATATTTTTCCACATTACCCGATCCTTGTTTTAGACGTCTCAACTCAGTCTCAGCTGATGCGACACGGTCAGGATCATCATATAATAGTCCCAAAGCAGAAAAAAACCTATCCACTGATCTGAAGCATGAATCACTAGGTTGCAAAGAAAAGGCCCACTCCTGAGGCTCTTTGCGCAAAAGTGACATTATGAACCCTACGCGCTGGGATTCATCCCCAGAGGACTTAGGTCTCAAACGAAAATACAATAAGCAAGCATTTTTAAATGAAAAAAATTCTCGGTGTTCACCAAAAAATAAATCCGGCAAACATACCTTAGGCTCCAAGAAATGTGCTCCAGGACAATTACTCACGTGCTGACGGAGCTCGGCCACCTCCAGAGAGAGTCCCTGCAGGCGATGAGCCAAATCCTGAACCGACACCATGATGGAACAGAAAAATCTTTCCTTAGAGAATTTGCAGGCTGGACTTAATGTTATGTTCTGCTACCAAAGCTAAGGAAAGAGAGGAGATCTGTCCCTACTATAAGACTCAGCTGAATCCCTACGATGTAACAGGGAACCTGATCCTGCGATCAGACCTGCTAAAGTCCTAATCTAGTCTGTACGAAGACCTATAGATGTGGGGAGGGAATCCCTACAAGTACTAAGGACTGGGAGGAATATGGGACACCTCCTAACAGAAATAGTAGCAGACAGACGAACAAACAAAATAGATAGAAAATAGAGGTCCGCAGACCAAGCAAACTAACAGAGTTAGATACAGAGCACAGGCTAGCTAGAAAGTAGATATACAATGAAGTCCAGCAAAGCCAGAAGGGCGGAGCAGGATTAAATAGGCCAACAAGGTCATGTGACCAGCAAAGGAAAAAACCTAAGAGCAAGGTTCTAACAATTAACCAGGGCGCATGGTAGCAGCCAAACTGTTGACGAAGGTGCTGGAGCCGAGGAAGAAGTGGAGGATGTACTGGCGATGGGCATGTAAGACTCATCAGATGAGGGAGACCTTGATCACATTTCTGTTGTGTGAGGTTGGGGGGAGAGGGCAGAGGAAGGAAGCATGATTCTTACCTCACTACTAGTGTTGAGCCACCCCCGTAGTGTTTGAGTTCGGTTCGGTTCGTCGAACACCCGTGTGTTCGCCGAACTGTTCGTCGAACTGTTCGTCGAACACCTTCGAACACCGTTAAAACCAATGGCAGGCAAACAAAAACACATAGAAACACATAGAAAACACCTTCAAAGGTGTCCAAAAGCTGACAAACTGCTCAGAAGACATAACTAACACATGGAAAAGTGACAAGTACATATAGTCATGCGAAAATAAAAGAGGTGGAGGAGTAAAAGGAGGGGGAGACACAGATATAGGCATGTCATGCCCTTCTAAAATCCAAAAAGTGAGAAGCCGACACGGCCAGTCCGCTCCTGCCCGTGCCACCTCCGTGTCGCCGGGTTTGTGCCAGAGCCGCGGTGAACCCTGACGGCCAGCCCCCCTCTCCCAATACTGGTGCCTGTCCGCTGGTGGGTCGAGCGAGCCCCCCTGTGGTGGAGGCAGCTCTAAGCTTTTTAATTTAAATTGTCTCTCTAATTTGAATGAATACACTTTAAATCCATTTACAAGGATCTATTGGAGGGCAAGTCTCATGCCAGCAGCCGCGGTAATTCCAGCTCCAGTAGCGTCCACTAAAGCTGCTGCAGTTAAAAAGCTTTTATAAGGATCGAGCTCGGCTGTCCACCGCAAGGCATCCTACTGCCAGTCCCAGCCCCTATGCCTTGGGGTGCCTCCTGATGCTCTTCACTAAGTATCCCATGGTCCCGAAGCATTTCCTTTGAAAAAATTAAGTGTCTAAACTACAGGTGGTGCAGCTTGCTTAACAGCCGGGATAATCCGCTCACTAGCAGACACTGCTACTAGGCACAAAGTATTTCCTGGGTTAGATGCAGTTAAAAATTTGTAATTAGATACTCTCGTTGGATGCTGAGAAAGCATTCCATAGAGTCTCCTGGCACGCCATATATGATTCTCTTAAAAAGCTTGGGGTAGGGGTCTAGGGGACCCTTTTATAGCCAAAATCACGGCCCTGTATCGCAATACGTCACCTAGGCTGAAGATAAATGGAACTGTAGCACCCTGAGGGCTCGGTTGCTACAGACGTATTGCACCTCACCCAGAGGTGTGATATCTCACTCTCAGGTAAGGATGGAGTGTGGATCAGGACCCGACACCTGCATGCATTACACCACATTGCCGTGGGGCAGGGCGACCAATTTGCCCCTGAGATGGGCACGACAGTCCCTGTCCCTGGCTGGAGTGGGGGGAGGGAACACTGAGGAAGGGGAACCCTGCAGTGCAGGAGCAGGGAGGAAGCAGTTCCTGGGTGCATTGAGAAGGGAGTATAAAAGGTGGGCACCATCTTAGTTCAGTGCAGAGAAGTCTGAGCAGAAGTGGCAGGGAGCAGGGGCTCTGCATGAGCTCTGCTCCGGAGGCGGGCCTAGTAACAGAGGCCCAGGCCTGGAAGAGGGAGAAGGAAGGAAGAGGAGCGGAGAAGGCTCCAGGAACGAGGAATGAAGGGATCCCAGGGGTGCGGACGGGCGAGTCGCCACCGCACGCCCGAATCCACCTGCGTGGAGGTGTCAGGCCAAAGGGGGAGACCGGTCCCCGAACTAGTGGAGGCAGGAAACGACCCTCAGCTAGAAACCGGAGGCTCTGACATTTTATGTGGCGCAGCCCCTCGCTACACCCGCTAGGAAGGCAGCACATAGGGTCAGGGAAACTGGCGCCAAGTTTACCAAGAGGAGGCCCGAGGCAGCCGGACAGAAGTGTTGGTAAGAAAGGCCAGACAAAGGACACACAAAGGGGGTCCTGTGAAGTGCTCCAAAGTTATCTGGGAGTTGTCTGAGCCCCTCACCTGGTGAGCACAGTACGACGTGGGCAGCCGTTACCTGCAGACGTGGTCTGGATAATAAGAACTGTGAGTAAAGGCCCTGAACTGCATCACTGACTCCGTGTCGTTACTGCTGCTGCCCTGCACCATCACCCCCATCCTCCGCATACACTGCCCTGAGGCTATACTCCTGAGTTATGCTACGCTCTGCTGCACCCACAACACCAGCCTCAGTGGTCTGCCCTGTAGCGGCGGTTCACTCTGACCGCAATCCACGGGTGGCGTAGTCGGACATTTAAACATGAAAACCACATAAATAGTTCCGCCACTGGTTTGACCGCCCTGAGCCACGGAACTGGGTCGCCGCCACGAAGACTACAACCTCCAGCATCCACCAAAAAGGGTCGGGCTCCGGGTGTCCCAAGGCCCAGGGGGTGCGTCAGAACATTTTCATCACCTTTCACAATCACCAATGGGACAAGGCAGTGATGTCCTCTGTCCCCTCTCTTATACATCCTAGTGATGGAGCACCTGCTCTCATCAATTCGCCATAACCCCAATATTAGGTGGATTGAGGTGGGAGGCACCGAGTACAAGTGCTCTCTATTTGCTGATGATGTCCTAGTATATATCACTCAATCACATATATCCATCCATGCTGTTATGGCTGAAATAGATCACTTTGTTACATGGTAAAATTTTAAAATCAATGCAGCGAAGTCTGAGGCCCTCGATGTCTCCCTCCCCAAATCCATTTAGGATTCCATCCAGTCCAACTTTCCCTTTGCCTGGCCCTCACAGGGTATCAAATACTTAGGAATTCCTATTCATAGAGACCTCTCCCATCTATGTTATCTTAATTTTGGGCCCTTTATTGAACAACTCCATACAGACCACGGTTGGCAAGTTAGAACTGTAAGATTCACTACGTGAACCACTGGTGTTTTGTGGAAAAGCACATGTACACTGCGTTCCAAATTATTATACAAAAAGTGTTTAGGAGTGATAAGGGAAGAATTTGTTTGTTTGTCAGTTAAACTCATTGATGGTGATGTGTGTCAGGGCTCTTTATATCACTGTAAGCAATTGCAGACACCTGTGCTAATTAGTTTGGCAGGTGTGTCCAATGAAAGGCAAGACTACTTAAGAAGGCTCTCTCACATTATTAAGCAGCCTATATTTTCTGCCAAAATGGGAAAGAAAAAGGATGTGTCGGCTGCTGAGAAGCAACAAATTGTGGAGTGTTTAGGTCAAGGCATGACTACAATCAACATTGTGCGATGATCAGGATGAAGTGTCTTGGCAATCAAGAAGTATGTAGCTGATTCACAGTACACACGTGTGCGTGCTGATAAGGGCAAATTGAGGACTCTTTCCTACAGGCAATTACGTCAGGTTGAAAGAGCAGCGGCAAAAAAGCCTTGTCATAGCAGCAGACAAGTTTTTGAAGCTGCTTGTGCCTCCAACGTCCCCCGAACAACAAGATGCAGGGTCCTTCAGAGGTTTGCAGCTGTGCATGCGCCATCCTGTCGACCTCCTCTATCCACTTCACACAAGCAGAAACGGCTCCAGTGGGCCAAACATTACATGAAGACTGATTTCAAAACTGTTTTGTTCACGGATGAGTGCCGTGCAGCGCTCGATGGTCCAGATGGATGGAGTGGAGGATGGCTGGTTGATGGACACCCCACGCAAACACGGCTACAGCGCCAACAAGGAGGAGGTGGAGTAATGTTTTGGGCTGGAATCATGGGGAGAGAGATTGTCGGCCCCTTTAGGATCCCTGAATGCGCTAAAGATGAACTCCATAATGTATGTGGATTTTCTCAAACAGCACTTCCTGCCATGGTTCAAGAAGAAGAACCGTGTATTTCACAGCAAGATCATTTTTCTGCATGATAATGCACCATCTCATGCTGCACATAAAACATCTGCATCTCTGGCTGATATGGGCATAAAAGGGGACAAACTTATGGTGTGACCCCCATGCTCCCCTGACCTCTACCCCATTCAGAACCTTTGGAGCATCATTAAAAGGAGTGTCTATGATGGCGGGAGGCAGTTCACATCTAAGCAACAGCTCTGGGAGGGTATTCTGTCCTCATGCAAAACAATTGAAGCAGAAACCATCCAAAACCTGACAAATTCAATGGACGAGAGAGTTCAGAAGCTCCTTTCGAACAAGGGGTCCTATGTGAAAATGTAACATCACCTAGAATAAAGTTTTGAGTTGAAAACTGTTTGATTTCAGTTTCTAACAACCTGCTAATGCTTATAATTTCAAAAATGACCATTTTTTTGGTCTTTATTAAAATGAAAAGGTTGATCGAAAAGTTTGGGGGATCTAAGAGTGTGGCAACCCAGTAGTCATGATTACTTCGAATTCTGACAATATGAGGGTCATGCTGCAGGTAGTGCAGCAAGAAGGCACTTATGTGCCTTGCGCATCTCGGAGCCCCAAAATTATTTTCCGGGCTAGATGCAGCTAAAAATTATTTTTAATTTTAAATCTGGTGAAGCTTTAGTATAGATGGCCTAATAGGATCAGTGCTGCACACTGCTACAAAGCCCAAATTATTTTCCAGTCAAGATACAGAAAAACATGATTAGTAATTTGAAAGCTTAAAACGGTTGGTAGGGTGATTTTAACCAATCATCAAGCTTTTACTCTCCCCAGGATGACACAGGGGTAGAAAAGTCGTTTCGGATCCATGATTTGTTCATCTTTATGAACGTGAGTCTGTCTACATTATTAGTGGAGAGCCGCGTGCGCTTATCTGTCAGCACACCACCAGCAGTGCTGAACACACGTTCAGACAGAACGCTGGCTGCGGGGCATGACAAGATCTCCAAGGCGTAAGTGGCTAGCTCCGGCCATTTATCCAGATTGGAAGCCCAAAAAGAGCAAGGGTCCAGTGACACAGTCGTGGCTTCAATGTTTACTTGGAGATACTCCTGTACCTTCGTCTCTAGGCGTTGACTATGTGTCAGACTTCTTGTCTCCTGTGGCCTTGCAAAGGATGGGCTAAAAAAGTGGTGAAATGATTCCGCAAAATTGATGTTACCAGCAGATACTGTGGTTCTGTTACGGTTTGAGTGCTGAACACTTGACGGTCCCACGGTTGGCAAGTTGGAACTGTGAGATTCACTACGTGCACCACTGGTATTTTGTGGAAAAGCACATGTAAGATTCTGCAACAGTCTCTGCTGATACTCCTGCATGCGTGCATCCCTTTCTATGGCAGGAATAATTTCTGCAAATTTACTTTTGTACCGGGGATCTAACAGTGTGGCAACCCAGTAGTCAGGATTATTTCTAATTCTCACAATTCGAGGGTCATGTTGCAGGTAGTGCAGCAAGAAGGCACTCATGTGTGTTGCGCATCCAGGAGCACCAAGTCCCTGTTGTGTTGGTGGCGAGGTAACAATCAGGCGTCCTTCCTCTGTCCTCTCCCCCCAACCTCGCACAACAGAAATGTGATCAAGGTCTCCCTCATCTGATGAGTCTTCCATCAGTTCGTCCTCCACTTCTTCCTGGGCTCCTGCACCTTCCTCACTAGTTTGGCTGCTACCATGCGCCCTGGTAAAACCATCTCCCCCACCCTCACATGCCTGCCGCATTGGTGCTGCCGACCGTCTGGACCTTGCAGATGTTAGCCCTTCCGCATACAACTCCTCCTCCTCTACTTCCTCCACCTCCTCTTGTGCCACCACCTGACTCTGAATTCTGTTTAACATGTGCTCCAGCATGTAAATCACCGGAATAGTCATGCTGATAATGGCATCGTCAGCACTAAACATCTTCGTCGCCATTTCAAAACTGTGCAGAAGGGTGCATAGGTCCCTGATCTGAGACCACTCCTCCAGCGTGATTTGCCCCACCTCTGAATCTCGTTGGCCCAGGCTATACGTCAGAACGTATTGCACCAGGGCTTGTCGGTGCTGCCACAGTCGCTGCAACATGTGCAGAGTTGAAGTCCACCGGGTAGGCACATCGCATTTTAGCCGGTGAAGTGGCAAGCCCAACGACTTCTGTAGAGATGTAAGTCGCTGAGCTGCGGGATGCGAACGGTGGAAGTGAGCACACAGCGACCGTGCCCTCTGCAGAAGGCCATCTAGTCTGGGATAGTGGGCTAAAAATTGCTGGACAACCAGGTTCAACACGTGAGCCATACAAGGCACGTGTGTGACATTGCCCCGGCGAAGGGCCGCACCCAGGTTTGCAGCATTGTCGCACACGGCCTTCCCTGGTTTCAGGTCCAGTGGAGACAACCATTCATGAAATTGATTCTCCAGAGCTGACCACAACTCCTCAGCTGTGTGACTCACATTTCCCAGACATTTCAATGTAAAAACCGCCTGATGACGTTGAGCCCTACTGCCAGCATAGTAAGGAGGTGTGCAGGATCCCTTCTGCGCAGTTAGAAAGCTTGTGGCATGACCAGACAGGCTTTGGGTGCAGGTGGAAGACCGAGAGGAGGTTGAGGAGGCAGAAGCAGTGGAGGAACTTTGACATAAAGAGGATTGACGCACAACTCGTGGGGACGGCAAGACTTGGACAGCAGCCCCTTGTCCTGCTGTCACCATAGTTACCCAGTGCCCAGTCAGCGACATGTAACGCCCCTGTCCATGCCTACTCGTCCAAGTGTCTGTGGTGAAATGCACCCTGTCACACACAGAGTTTCTCAAAGAAGCGGTGATGTTGTGTGCGACATGCTGGTGGAGCGCAGGCACACCTTTCTTTGAGAAGTAGTGCCGACTGGGCATCTGGTACTGGGGCACTGCGACGGACATAAGGTCTCGAAAATCCTCTGTGTCCACCAGGCGGAAAGGCAGCATTTCTGTAGCCAAGAGCTTGCAGATGGTGAAATTCAACCTCTTAGCTTTCTCATGGCTAGGAGGAAATGGTCTTTTACTTGTCCACATCTGAGGGACCGAGGGCTGGCTATTGTGCTTAGACGGGGTTGATAAGGGTGTCCCCGGCAAACTGCCGGTCTGTGAGGAAGATGCAGGCGGACATGTTAGGTTGCCTTGATCCAAAGGTGGTGCTATCGATGTCGGACAGCGCTCAACACCAGCTGGTGTTACCACCTCCAAAGAAAATGATGACCTGCCAATCACGCTGGCTGTTGCGGGTAAAGAGGTGGCAGGTCTGCGCCCCAAAACAGGTGTGACTGCTGTCCCCCCAGTCACAGAGGATGAAGAGGCCGCGGATGCACAAGATATGGCAGACGGTGATTGGCCCGGCCGGCTAGGCCGCATTGTAGCACACTGAGCTTCCCACTGCAACTTATGCTTCATGTCCATGTGCCGGTTCATGCATGAAGTACTCAAACTATGTATTTTTTGGCCTCTACTTAGCATTTGCTGACAAATGTTACAGATAACACGAGTTGGGTCATCTTTATCGATCTGAAAAAATGCCCAGGCTATGCAAGGCTTAGCACCCATGCGACCTGAAGAGCCACCACGACTTGTGGTGAGAGGCAGAGTTGTGTTTGAGGATGCAGTTGTTGACGTGCTTCCAGTACTACGTCTCTGTCCAGGAAGGCGCAACCTGACCTCGTCGTCACTAGCATCTTCTTCCACCTCCTCTGCTGACCTCATCTCTTGGCTGACTGTGGGTTGACAGTAAGTGGGATCTCCGACCTCATCATCATCACCCTGTGCATTATCACACCCGTCGTCCTCAGAGCCAACCTGTTCCTGCCCTGACAAAAAACTAAAGTTGTCGCTCCAATCAGGTATTTGAGTCTTATCATCATCTTCCTCATTGTCTCCACCAACAGGAGTTACAGTTTGGGAATGAGGGTCTACATTATGGTCAGAACCTTCTGCGTCTGGTCCTGGATCCGACTCATAAAGATTCTGGGCATCAGTGCAGATCATTTCCTCGTCTGGATTCACAGAAGCGCTGGAGTCGACCTCTGATTCCCAGGCTATAGTATGAGTAAACAGCTCTGCAGACTCAACCATCTGTTCTACCTCATACTCAGACGGGCAGCTGGAGATTTGGGAGCTGTGAGGAAGCAAGTGCGATTTGGGTGACACCTTTGAGGACTGGAGTATTTGTGATGTTGAAGTTGATGTGGAGGAGAGCCCACTTAAAGGAGCACTTGATATCCATTGAAGCACCTGCTGTTTTTGTGCCTCATCTGGAATTTGTAGCGATTGGCGTGGCCGTAAGAAAGGGATCTTATCACATTGTCCGCTAAAAGAAGTAGACATTTTAGTTTGGCTGGAAGATGGTCTTTCTTCTGCAGATGTTACTGTTGCTTTAACACCTACCCCACGGACACAACCTTTTTTCCCCTTCCCAACACGCCTATTCCCCTTTCCACCAGCAGCAGGCCTTTTTCCACTCATTTTGGTGGTTAACTAATTCACAACTCTGGAGTTGTTTGCACAAAAAAACAATGGATGGTAACCGAGCAGAGCTGAGTGGCCAAACTGTGGTATTAGGCCAAAACTATTGGCTGGGTTAGATGCAGAAAAAAATTATTTTGAATTTGCAACCTGATGGAGGTCAGTATAGATGGACTAATACAAATAGTCCCACACACTGCTAGAAGCCCAAATATTTTTTCAGAGGTACTGTAGATGCAGATAAAAATTATTTTTAATTTGCAACCTGATGGAGGTCAGTATAGATGGACTAATAGACCAAGTCCCACACACTGCTAGAAGCCCAAATATTTTTTCAGAGCTAGATGCAGAAAAAAATTATTTTTAATTTGCAACCTGATGGAGGTCAGTATAGATGGACTAATAGACCAAGTCCCACACACCGCTAGAAGCCCAACTATTTTTTCAGAGCTAGATGCAGAAAAAAATTATATTCAATTTGCAACCTGCTGGAGGTCAGTATAAAAGGACTAATAGAACAAGTCCCACACACTGCTAGAAGCCCAAATATTTTTTCAGAGCTAAATGAAGAAAAAAATTATTTTTAATTTGCAACCTGATGGAGGTCTGTATAGATGGACTAATAGACCAAGTCCCACACACTGCTAGAAGCCCAAATATTTTTTCAGAGCTAGATGCAGAAAAAAAATATTTTTAATTTGCAACCTGATGGAGGTCAGTATAGATGGACTAATAGACCAAGTCCCACACACTGCTAGAAGCCCAAATATTTTTTCAGAGCTAGATGCAGAAAAAAATTATTTTTAATTTGCAACCTGATGGAGGTCAGTATAGATGGACTAATAGACCAAGTCCCACACACTGCTAGAAGCCCAAATATTTTTTCAGAGCTAGATGCAGAAAAAAATTATTTTTAATTTGCAACCTGATGGAGGTCAGTATAGATGGACTAATAGACCAAGTCCCACACACTGCTAGAAGCCCAAATATTTTTTTCAGAGCTAGATGCAGAAAAAAATTATTTTTAATTTGCAACCTGATGGAGGTCAGTATAGATGGACTAATAGACCAAGTCCCACACACCGCTAGAAGCCCAACTATTTTTTCAGAGCTAGATGCAGAAAAAAATTATATTCAATTTGCAACCTGCTGGAGGTCAGTATAGAAGGACTAATAGAACAAGTCCCACACACTGCTAGAAGCCCAAATATTTTTTCAGAGCTAAATGAAGAAAAAAATTATTTTTAATTTGCAACCTGATGGAGGTCAGTATAGATGGACTAATAGACCAAGTCCCACACACTGCTAGAAGCCCAAATATTTTTTCAGAGCTAGATGCAGAAAAAAATTATATTCAGTTTGCAACCTGATGGAGGTCAGTATAGATGGACTAATAGAATGATGCTATGCCCAAAAGATTTTACTTCACTAGGTGCAGTAAAAAAATTGGTATTCTATACATAGGTGTTATATCTTGCAACACAGATAAGCTACTCCTCTGACTAACACACTCTGCAATAGGCCAAAAAGGATTAGCTTTGCTAGATTCAGCCAAATGCTGTGAAAAAAACTTGCACAGCACTGGCACAGACCTGCCTGGCAAAAACTGATAGGAACTCATGTAACCTAGTCCTGAAAAGGACTCCAATTACAATTAGTCTTTACTCCCACAACCTATCTATTTAAGAGCACAGACCTCCCTGATAAAAGTCGTAGGAAATGCTGTAACCTAGTCCTTAAAAGGACTGCAATCACAACTATTCCCTACTCCCAAGCTATCTGTATATTTGTGCGAAAATTGGCTTGAAATTAACAAGGTATAGCGCACACAGCAACAGCGGTGCCGTCTAACACGCAGCTGCAGCAGTGAGAAAATGGTGGCGACGGGGAAAATGGCTTGGTCTTATAGGGCAAGGACATGTGACATACACTGCCAATGACACATGCCCTTGCTTGTGTGAAAAGAAGCACTTCGCTCCGTGTGTGCGCTGCTGATAGGCTGACAGATTGCACCTCCCCACTGCAAATGCGGGAAAGAGAAAAAAAAATGGAGATCTTCATTGTTCCTGCAGAGATCCATCCCCTGCCCCTCCCCCCACCCCGCTGTACACTCAAACTGCGTATTAACATTAATTTTCATCATTACTGAGAAAAAATCCAATTATGATTTTGGTGCACGAACAGTTATCGAACATAACCTCGAACAGCCGAATTTTTCTCAAATTGTTCGTGTTCGCCGAACGGCTCGAACACCGCCCAAAACAGCTCGAATTTGAGATTGGCGAACAGTTCGAGTAGAACAACGCTCATCTCTACTCACTACCAACACAACAAGGACTTTGTCCTCCTGGATGCGCAAGACACATGAGTAGTGTTCGAGTTCGGTTCGGTTCGTCGAACACCCGTTTGTTCGCCGAACTGTTCGTCGAACTGTTCGTCGAACACCTTCGAACACCGTTAAAACCAATGGCAGGCAAACAAAAACACATAGAAACACATAGAAAACACCTTCAAAGGTGTCCAAAAGCTGACAAACTGCTCAGAAGACACAACTAACACATGGAAAAGTGACAAGTACATATAGTCATGCGAAAAGAAAAGAGGTGTAGGAGTAAAAGGAGGGGGAGACACAGATATAGGCATGTCATGCCCTTCTAAAATCCAAAAAGTGAGAAGCCGACACGTTCAGTCCGCTCCTGCCCGTGCCACCTCCGTGTCGCCGGGTTTGTGCCAGAGCCGCGGTGAACCCTGACGGCCAGCCCCCCTCTCCCAATACTGGTGCCTGTCCGCTGGTGGGTCGAGCGAGCCCCCCTGTGGTGGAGGCAGCTCTAAACTTTTTAATTTTCAATTGTCTCTCTAATTTGAATGAATACACTTTAAATCCATTTACAAGGATCTATTGGAGGGCAAGTCTCATGCCAGCAGCCGCGTAATTCCAGCTCCAGTAGCGTCCACTAAAGCTGCTGCAGTTAAAAAGCTTTTATAAGGATCGAGCATGGCTGTCCACCGCAAGGCATCCTACTGCCAGTCCCAGCCCCTTTTCCTTGGGGTGCCTCCTGATGCTCTTCACTGAGTATCCCGTGGTCCCGAAGCATTTCCTTTGAAAAAATTAAGTGTCCAAACTACAGGTGGTGTAGCTTGCTTAACAGCCGGGATAATCCGCTGACTAGCAGACACTGCTACTAGGCACAAAGTATTTCCTGGGCTAGATGCAGTTAAAAATTTGTAATTAGATACTCTCGTTGGATGCTGAGAAAGCATTCCATAGAGTCTCCTGGCACGCCATATATGATTCTCTTAAAAAGCTTGGGGTAGGGGTCTAGGGGACCCTTTTATAGCAAAAATCACGGCCCTGTATCACAATACGTCACTTAGGCTGAAGATGAATGGAACTGTAGCACCCTGAGGGCTCGGTTGCTACAGAGGTATTGCACCTCACCCAGAGGTGTGATATCTCACTCTCAGGTAAGGATGGAGTGTGGATCAGGACCCGACACCTGCATGCATTACACCACATTGCCGTGGGGCAGGGCGACCAATATGCCTCTGAGATGGGCACGACAGTCCCTGTCCCTGGCTGGAGTGGGGGGAGGGAACACTGAGGAAGGGGAACCCTGTAGTGCAGGAGCAGGGAGGAAGCAGTTCTTGGGTGCATTGAGAAGGGAGTATAAAAGGTGGGCACCATCTTAGTTCAGTGCAGAGAAGTCTGAGCAGAAGTGGCAGGGAGCAGGGGCTCTGCATGAGCTCTGCTCCGGAGGCGGGCCTAGTAACAGAGGCCCAGGCCTGGAAGAGGGAGAAGGAAGGAAGAGGAGCGGAGAAGGCTCCAGGAACGAGGAATGAAGGGATCCCAGGGGTGCGGACGGGCGAGTCGCCACCGCACGCCCGAATCCACCTGCGTGGAGGGGTCAGGCCAAAGGGGGAGACCGGTCCCCGAAACTAGTGGAGGCAGGAAACGACCCTCAGCTAGAAACCGGAGGCTGTGAAATTTTATGTGGCGCAGCCCCTCGCTACACCCGCTAGGAAGGCACCACATAGGGTCAGGGAAACTGGCGCCAAGTTTACCAAGAGGAGGCCGGAGGCAGCCGGACAGTAGGGTTGGTAAGAAAGGCCAGACAAAGGACACACAAAGGGGGTCCTGTGAAGCGCTCCAAAGTTATCTGGGAGTTGTCTGAGCCCCTCACCAGTACGACGTGGGCAGTCGTTACCTGCAGACGTGGTCTGGATAATAAGAACTGTGAGTAAAGGCCCTGGACTGCATCACTGACTCCGTGTCGTTATTGCTGCTGCCCTGCACCATTACCCCCATCCTCTGCATACACTGCCCTGAGGCTATACTCCTCCCGTGGGGAGTTATGCTACGCTCTGCTGCACCCACAACACCAGCCTCAGCGGTCTGCCCTGCAGCGGCGGTTAACTCTGACCGCAATCCACGGGTGGCGTAGTCGGACATTTAAACATCAAAACCACATAAATAGTTCCGCCACTGGTTTGACCACCCTGAGCCACGGAACCGGGTCACCGCCACGAAGACTACAACCACCAGCATCCACCAAAAAGGGTCCGGCTCCGGGTGTACCAAGGCCCAGGGGGTGCATCAGAACATTTTCATCACCTTTCACAATCACCAATGGGACAAGGCAGGGATGTCCTCTGTCCCCTCTCTTATACATCCTAGTGATGGAGCACCTGCTCTCATCAATTCGCCATAACCCCAATATTAGGTGGATTGAGGTGGGAGGCACCGAGTACAAGTGCTCTCTATTTTCTGATGATGTCCTAGTATATATCACTCAATCACATATATCCATCCATGCTGTTATGGCTGAAATAGATCACTTTGTTACATGGTCAAATTTTAAAATCAATGCAGCGAAGTCTGAGGCCCTCGATGTCTCCCTCCCCAAATCCATATAGGATTCCATCCAGTCCAACTTTCCCTTTGCCTGGCCCTCACAGGGTATCAAATACTTAGGAATTCCTATTCATAGAGACCTCTCCCATCTATGTTATCTTAATTTTGGGTCCTTTATTGAATAACTCCATACAGACCACGGTTGGCAAGTTAGAACTGTAAGATTCACTACGTGAACCACTGGTGTTTTGTGGAAAAGCACATGTACACTGTGTTCCAAATTATTATGCAAAAAGTGTTTAGGAGTGATAAGGGAAGAATTTGTTTGTTTGTCAGTTAAACTCATTGATGGTGATGTGTGTCAGGGCTCTTTATATCACTGTAAGCAATTGCAGACACCTGTGCTAATTAGTTTGGCAGGTGTGTCCAATGAAAGGCAAGACTACTTAAGAAGGCTGTCTCACATTATTAAGCAGCCTACATTTTCTGCCAAAATGGGAAAGAAAAAGGATGTGTCGGCTGCTGAGAAGCAACAAATTGTGGAGTGTTTAGGTCAAGGCATGACTACAATCAACATTGTGCGATGATCAGGATGAAGTGTCTTGGCAATCAAGAAGTATGTAGCTGATTCACAGTACACACGTGTGCGTGCTGATATGGGCAAATTGAGGACTCTTTCCTACAGGCAATTACGTCAGGTTAAAAGAGCAGCGGCAAAAAAGCCTTGTCATAGCAGCAGACAAGTTTTTGAAGCTGCTGGTGCCTCCAACGTCCCCCGAACAACAAGATGCAGGGTCCTTCAGAGGTTTGCAGCTGTGCATACGCCATCCTGTCGACCTCCTCTATCCACTTCACACAAGCAGAAACGGCTACAGTGGGCCAAACATTACATGAAGACTGATTTCAAAACTGTTTTGTTCACGGATGAGTGCCGTGCAGCGCTCGATGGTCCAGATGGATGGAGTGGAGGATGGCTGGTTGATGGACACCCCACGCAAACACGGCTACAGCGCCAACAAGGAGGAGGTGGAGTAATGTTTTGGGCTGGAATCATGGGGAGAGAGATTGTCGGCCCCTTTAGGATCCCTGAAGGCGCTAAAGATGAACTCCATAATGTATGTGGATTTTCTCAAACAGCACTTCCTGCCATGGTTCAAGAAGAAGAACCGTGTATTTCAGAGCAAGATCATTTTTTTGCATGATAATGCACCATCTCATGCTGCACATAAAACATCTGCATCTCTGGCTGATATGGGCATAAAAGGGGACAAACTTATGGTGTGACCCCCATGCTCCCCTGACCTCTACCCCATTCAGAACCTCTGGAGCATCATCAAAAGGAGTGTCTATGATGGCGGGAGGCAGTTCACATCTAAACAACAGCTCTGGGAGGGTATTCTGTCCTCATGCAAAACAATTGAAGCAGAAACCATCCAAAATCTGACAAATTCAATGGACGAGAGAGTTCAGAAGCTCCTTTCGAACAAGGGGTCCTATGTGAAAATGTAACATCACCTAGAATAAAGTTTTGAGTTGAAAACTGTTTGATTTCAGTTTCTAATAACCTGCTAATGCTTACAATTTCAAAAATGACCATTTTTTTGGTCTTTATTAAAATGAAAAGGTTGATCGAAAAGTTTGGGGGATCTAAGAGTGTGGCAACCCAGTAGTCATGATTACTTCGAATTCTGACAATATGAGGGTCATGTTGCAGGTAGTGCAGCAAGAAGGCACTTATGTGTCTTGCGCATCTCGGAGCCCCAAAATTATTTTCCGGGCTAGATGCAGCTAAAAATTATTATTAATTTTAAATCTGGTGGAGCTTAGTATAGATGGCCTAATAGGATCAGTGCTGCACACTGCTACAAAGCCCAAATTATTTTCCAGTCAAGATACAGATAAACATGATTAGTAATTTTAAATCTGGTGGAGCTTATTATAGATGGCCTAATAGAATCAGTGCTGCACACTGCTACAAAGCCCAAATTATTTTCCAGCCAAGATACAGATAAACATGATTAGTAATTTGAAAGCTTAATCAGTTGGTAGGGTGATTTTAACCAATCATCAAGCTTTTACTCTCCCCAGGATGACACAGGGGTAGAAAAGTCGTTTCGGATCCATGATTTGTTCATCTTTATGAACGTGAGTCTGTCTACATTATCAGTGGAGAGCCGCGTGCGCTTATCTGTCAGCACACCACCAGCAGCGCTGAACACACGTTCAGACAGAACGCTGGCTGCGGGGCATGACAAGATCTCCAAGGCGTAAGTGGCTAGTTCCGGCCATTTATCCAGATTGGAAGCCCAAAAAGAGCAAGGGTCCAGTGACACAGTCATGGCTTCAATGTTTACTTGGAGATACTCCTGTACCATCGTCTCTAGGCGTTGACTATGTGTCAGACTTCTTGTCTCCTGTGGCCTTGCAAAGGATGGGCTAAAAAAGTGGTGAAATGATTCTGCAAAATTGATGTTACCAGCAGATACTGTGGTTCTGTTATGGTTTGAGTGCTGAACACTTGACGGTCCCACGGTTGGCAAGTTGGAACTGTGAGATTCACTACGTGCACCACTGGTGTTTTGTGGAAAAGCACATGTAAGATTCTGCAACAGTCTCTGCTGATACTCCTGCATGCGTGCATCCCTTTCTATGGCAGGAATAATTTCTGCAAATTTACTTTTGTACCGGGGATCTAACAGTGTGGCAACCCAGTAGTCAGGATTATTTCTAATTCTCACAATTCGAGGGTCATGTTGCAGGTAGTGCAGCAAGAAGTCACTCATGTGTGTTGCGCATCCAGGAGCACCAAGTCCCTGTTGTGTTGGTGGCGAGGTAACAATTATGCTTCCTTCCTCTGTCCTCTCCCCCCAACCTCGCACAACAGAAATGTGATCAAGGTCTCCCTCATCTGATGAGTCTTCCATCAGTTCGTCCTCCACTTCTTCCTGGGCTCTTGCTACTTCCTCACTAGTTTGGCTGCTACCATGCGCCCTGGTAAAACCATCTCCCCCACTCTCACATGCCTGCCGCCTTGGTGCTGCCGACCGTCTGGACCTTGCAGATGTTAGCCCTTCCGCATACAACTCCTCCTCCTCTACTTCCTCCTCTACTTCCTCCACCTCCTCTTGTGCCACCACCTGACTCCGAATTCTGTTTAACATGTGCTCCAGCATGTAAATCACCGGAATAGTCATGCTGATAATGGCATCGTCAGCACTAAACATCTTCGTCGCCATTTCAAAACTGTGCAGAAGGGTGCATAGGTCCCTGATCTGAGACCACTCCTCCAGCGTGATTTGCCCCACCTCTGGATCTCGTTGGCCCAGGCTATACGTCAGAACGTATTGCACCAGGGCTTGTCGGTGCTGCCACAGTCGCTGCAACATGTGCAGAGTTGAATTCTGTAGAGATGTAAGTCGCTGAGCTGCGGGATGCGAACGGCGGAAGTGAGCACACAGCGACCGTGCCCTCTGCAGAAGGCCATCTAGTCTGGGACAGTGGGCTAAAAATTGCTGGACAACCAGGTTCAACACGTGAGCCATACAAGGCACGTGTGTGACATTGCTCCTGCGAAGGGCCGCACCCAGGTTTGCAGCATTGTCGCACACGGCCTTCCCTGGTTTCAGGTCCAGTGGAGACAACCATTCATGAAATTGGTTCTCCAGAGCTGACCACAACTCCTCAGCTGTGTGACTCACATTTCCCAGACATTTCAAAGTAAAAACCGCCTGATGACGTTGAGCCCTACTGCCAGCATAGTAAGGAGGTGTGCAGGATCCCTTCTGCGCAGTTAGAAAGCTTGTGGCATGACCAGACAGGCTTTGGGTGCAGGTGGAAGACCGAGAGGAGGTTGAGGAGGCAGAAGCAGTGGAGGAACTTTGACATAAAGAGGATTGACGCACAACTTGTGGGGACGGCAAGACTTGGACAGCAGCCCCTTGTCCTGCTGTCACCATAGTTACCCAGTGCCCAGTCAGCGACATGTAACGCCCCTGTCCATGCCTACTCGTCCAAGTGTCTGTGGTGAAATGCACCCTGTCACACACAGAGTTTCTCAAAGAAGCGGTGATGTTGTGTGCGACATGCTGGTGGAGCGCAGGCACACCTTTCTTTGAGAAGTAGTGCCGACTGGGCATCTGGTACTGGGGCACTGCGACGGACATAAGGTCTCGAAAATCCTCTGTGTCCACCAGGCGGAAAGGCAGCATTTCTGTAGCCAAGAGCTTGCAGATGGTGAAATTCAACCTCTTAGCTTTCTCATGGCTAGGAGGAAATGGTCTTTTACTTGTCCACATCTGAGGGACCGAGGGCTGGCTATTGTGCTTAGACGGGGTTGATAAGGGTGTCCCCGGCAAACTGCCGGTCTGTGAGGAAGATGCAGGCGGACATGTTAGGTTGCCTTGATCCAAAGGTGGTGCTATCGATGTCGGACAGCGCTCAACACCAGCTGCTGTTACCACCTCCAAAGAAAATGATGACCTGCCAATCACGCTGGCTGTTGCGGGTAAAGAGGTGGTAGGTCTGCTCCCCAAAACAGGTGTGACTGCTGTCCCCCCAGTCACAGAGGATGAAGAGGCCACGGATGCACAAGATATGGCAGACGGTGGTTGGCCCGGCCGTCTAGGCCGCATTGCAGCACACTGAGCTTCCCACTGCAACTTATGCTTCATGTCCATGTGCCGGTTCATGCATGAAGTACTCAAACTATGTATTTTTTGGCCTCTACTTCGCTTTTGCTGACAAATGTTACAGATAACACGAGTTGGGTCATCTTTATCGATCTGAAAAAATGCCCAGGCTATGCAAGGCTTAGCACCCATGCGACCTGAAGAGCCACCACGACTTGTGGTGAGAGGCAGAGTTGTGTTTGAGGATGCAGTTGTTGACGTGCTTCCAGTACTACGTTTCTGTCCAGGAAGGCGCAACCTGACCTCGTCGTCACTAGCATCTTCCTCCACCTCCTCTGCTGACCTCATCTCTTGGCTGACTGTGGGTTGACAGTAAGTGGGATCTCCAACCTCATCATCATCACCCTGTGCGTTATCACACCCGTCGTCCTCAGAGCCAACCTGTTCCTGCCCTGACAAAAAACTAAAGTTGTCGCTCCAATCAGGTATTTGAGTCTCATCATCATCTTCCTCATTGTCTCCACCAACAGGAGTTACAGTTTGGGAATGAGGGTCTACATTATGGTCAGAACCTTCTGCGTCTGGTCCTGGATCCGACTCATAAAGATTCTGGGCATCAGTGCAGATCATTTCCTCCTCTGGATTCACAGAAGCGCTGGAGTCGACCTCTGATTCCCAGGCTATAGTATGAGTAAACAGCTCTGCAGACTCAACCATCTGTTCTCCCTCATACTCAGACGGACAGCTGGAGATTTGGGAGCTGTGAGGAAGCAAGTGCGATTGGGGTGACACCTTTGAGGACTGGAGCATTTGTGATGTTGAAGTTGATGTGGAGGAGAGCCAACTTAAAGGAGCACTTGATATCCGTTGAAGCACCTGCTGTTTTTGTGCCTCATCTGGAATTTGTAGCGATTGGCGTGGCCGTAAGAAAGGGATCTTATCACATTGTCCGCTAAAAGAAGTAGACATTTTAGTTTGGCTTCTGCAGATGTTACTGTTGCTTTAACACCTGCCCCACGGACACAACCTTTTTTCCCCTTCCCAACACGCCTATTCCCCTTTCCACCAGCAGCAGGCCTTTTTCCACTCATTTTGGTGGTTAACTAATTAACAACTCTGGAGTTGTTTGCACAAAAAAACAATGGATGGGAACCGAGCAGAGCTGAGTGGCCAAACTGTGGTATTAGGCCAAAACTATTGGCTGGGTTAGATGCAGAAAAAAATTATATTCAATTTGCAACCTGATGGAGGTCAGTATAGATGGACTAATAGAACAAGTCCCACACACAGCTAGAAGCCCAAATATTTTTTCAGAAGTAGATGCAGAAAAAAATTGTATTCAGTTTGCAACCTGATGGAGGTCAGTATAGATGGACTAATAGAGAAAGTCCCACACACAGCTAGAAGCCCAATATTTTTTCAGAGCTAGATGCAGATATAAATTATTTTTAATTTGCAACCTGATGGAGGTCAGTATAGATGAACTAATAGAGAAAGTCCCACACACTGCTAGAAGGCCAAATATTTTTTCAGAGCTAGATGCAGAAAAAAATTATATTCAGTTTGCAACCTGATGGAGGTCAGTATAGATGGACTAATAGAACAAGTCCCACACACAGCTAGAAGGCCAAATATTTTTTCAGAGGTAGATGCAGATAAAAATTATTTTTAATTTGCAGCCTGATGGAGGTCAGTATAGATGGACTAATAGAGAAAGTCCCACACACTGCTAGAAGGCCAAATATTTTTTCAGAGCTAGATGCAGATAAAAATCATTTTTAATTTGAAACCTGATGGAGGTCAGTATAGATGGACTTATAGAGAAAGTCCCACACACTGCTAGAAGGCCAAATATTTTTTCAGAGCTAGATGCAGACAAAAATTTATTTTGAATTTGCAGCGTGATGGAGGTCAGTATAGATGGACTAATAGAACAAGTCCCACACACTGCTAGAAGGCCAAATATTTTTTCAGAGCTAGATGCAGAAAAAAATTATATTCAGTTTGCAACCTGATGGAGGTCAGTATAGATGGACTAATAGAACAAGTCCCACACACTGCTAGAAGCCCAAATATTTTTTCAGAGCTAGATGCAGAAAAAAATTATATTCAATTTGCAACCTGATGGAGGTCAGTATAGATGGACTAATAGAATGATGCTATGCCCAAAAGATTTTACTTCACTAGATGCAGTAAAAAAATTGGTATTCTATACACAGGTGGTATATCTTGCAACACAGATAGGCTACTCCACTGACTAACACACTCTGCAATAGGCCAAAAAGGATTAGCTTTGCTAGATTTAGCCAAATGCTGTGAAAAAAACTTGCACAGCACTGGCACCGACCTGCCTGGCAAAAACTGATAGGAACTGATGTAACCTAGTCCTGAAAAGGACTGCAATTACAATTAGTCTTTACTCCCACAATCTATCTAATTAAGAGCACAGACCTGCCTGATAAATGTCGTAGGAAATGCTGTAACCTAGTCCTTAAAAGGACTGCAATCACAACTATTCCCTACTCCCAAGCTATCTGTAGATTTGTGCGAAAATTGGCTTGAAATTAACAAGGTATAGCGCACACAGCAACAGCGGTGCCGTCTAACACGCAGCTGCAGCAGTGAGAAAATGGTGGCGACGGGGAAAATGGCTTGGTCTTATAGGGCAAGGACATGTGACATACACTGCCAATGACACATGCCCTTGCTTGTGTGAAAAAAAGCACTTCGCTCCGTGTGTGCGCTGCTGATAGGCTGACAGATTGCACCTCCCCACTGTAAATGCGGGAAAGAGAAAAAAAAATGGAGATCTTCATTATTCCTGAAGAGATCCATCGCCTGCCCCTCCCCCCACCCCGCTGTACACTCAAACTGCGTATTAACATTAATTTTCATCATTACTGAGAAAAAATCCAGTTATGATTTTGGTGCACGAACAGTTATCGAACATAACCTCAAACAGCCGAATTTTTCTCAAATCGTTCGTGTTCGCCGAACGGCTCGAACACCGCCCAAAACAGCTCGAATTTGAGATTGGCGAACAGTTCGAATCGAACAACGCTCATCTCTACACATGAGTGCCTTCTTGCTGCACTACCTGCAACATGACCCTTGGATTGTCAGAATTCGAAGTAATCCCGACTACTGGGTTGCCACACTCTTAGATCCCCAGTACAAAGGTAAATTTGCCAAAATAATTCCTGCCATAGAAAGGGATTCACGCATGCAGGAGTATCAGCAGAGGCTGTTGCAGAATCTTACATGTGCTTTTCCACAAAACACCAGTGGTGCACGTAGTGAATCTCACAGTTCTAACTTGCCAACCGTGGGACTGTCGAGTCTTCATCACTCAAACCGTAACAGTAACACAGTATCTGCTGGTAACAGCAATTTTGCGGAATCGTTTCACCACTTTTTTAGACCATCCTTTGCAAGGCCACAGGAGACAAGAAGTCTGACACACAGTCAATGCATAGAGAGGATGGTACAGGAGTATCTCCAAGTGAACATCGAAGCCATGACTGTGTCACTGGACCCTTGCTCATTTTGGGATTCCAATCTGAAAAAATGTCCGGAGCTTGCCACTCACGCCTTGGAGATCTTGTCATGCCCTGCAGCCAGCGTTCTCTCTGAATGTGTGTTCAGCGCTGCTGGTGGTGTGCTGACAGATAAGCGCACGCAGCTGTCCACTGAGAATGTAGACAGACTCACGTTCATAAATATGAACAAATCATGGATCCGCAAGGACTTTTCTACCGCTGTGTCATCCTGGGGAGACTAAAAGCTTGAGGATTTGGTAAAATCACCTCACCAACCGTATTCAGCAACTCTGGGGCAATTGATGCCATTTAAGTGGTGTCTGTGCCACAATTTTTGGAAAAAATGGAGACTCTTTTTGGAGTCCCCTTGCTGTGTTTTACATGACGTTGGTATCGTCAATTCCAGGTGGGTTGGGTCGCCCCCCCCCACCTTATAAACTGTAAGAAACTACATACACTATGGCTTGGGGTAACACAGATGGTTGAGTCTGAAGAGCTGTTTACTCAGAGGTCTGCTCCAAAGCTTCAGTGTCTGCTAGTCAGCATTGAATTTTTAACTGCATCTAGCCTAGGCAATGCTTTGGGCGCAGTAGCCCAGCTGCGAAGCAAGCTGCACCGCCTGTGTATCTAATAAGAATTTTTAAATGCATCTAGCCTAGGCAGACTGTGGGGACCCCCAACCAAACCCAAACGCTCAGCCCCTCTACCGCCCCCCTTTCCTTGACAATACAATAATGTAACTCTTACAACTGGATGGGTGAGGATCGGTCACAGCTTTATTAACTCTTTATACTCATTCCATTAGAAAGGCATTTTATTTCTAAAATAATTCAGCTTGTTGCAGCATGCCCTGGGTCTCCACTCCGGCAAGTTGGCCAACAAGTGTAACTCTCCAACATGTCCTTTCTATTTCCAGGCCACGGAGGATCCTGCGTACTCGTATGCAGGACTCTGACCCCCATCCATCACTCTTAACTCTTTTTCCACTCCGTCCTGGAGTCCTGACAGGAATATGTCCAGTCCAATATCCATTAAGTGAACACCGTCGGACCTTATGAGGCCTTCTTTATCTGATTCCAGTTGTCGGTGTTGTATCACTACGCCGCCTCCGTCTCTTCTAAATTTTGCCATCCGAATATTTATTACCCGCCTTGTCCGTTCGATGTCCGTGATGTCTCGCGCACCTTGCCATACCGCTATCGGCACAATCTCTGACCATACTATAGTTAGTTTTGTGAAAAATTCTCTGAAGCGCTCAGTGTCTAGTTTCATTATTGCCATTAGTTTTGCGCTCTTGTGATGACCTAGGTCGTTTCCCCCGGCCTGTATAACTAAGATGACCGGACCTCTTGCCTCTCTCCCTACCCTGATTACCTCCATTAGTACCTGTGGCCATAGCAGGCCTCTAATACCTCTCCAGTTGAAATATGTGTTATGAAACTCTAATTTCCTCCCGCCTGGGCGGACTTTTGCCCTTTTATCTGCCCAATATATAAATACGAGTGGCCTATCACCCACACTGTTGGCTTAGCGTCACCTGTAAAAGAAACAAATCACGTTAGGATAACAAGTCCGGTCCTATGTATGTCGCCAAACACGTGGATCGCCATCTCCCTATCCTCTGAACTTCCGTTTCTGACAGTCCTGCTCTTGCTGCTTCCGTGGCCGTGCCTATGAGGAATGAGTGTGTCCCATAACCTTTGGGGTTGTTCCCTGCCGATGTTATGCATTTATTAAATATAGCTTGGAACTGGTATCTTGATAATGGCATTCCATCAATGTGTGATAGGAAGAAATTACTTTGTGATCTGATGGTTATATATGTTTTTACTATTGTTACCTGACTCAGTGTACCGTTTGTGGGTTGTAGAAGTACCCAAATGCCCCTTCCCGCTGGAACCGTTTTCGATTGGCGTATGCATAGACGTATTGCATTATTGGCTATGACTACGTCCCGGTGTAATAAGCCTCCACTGGTGTTAATTTTGGATGGAGGAACTAATTCGCTTATGCATAGCGCCCCGAAGAAGGCGATCACAAATGCAGTAGACAGTAGTGTTGCTTCAAATTGTGAGTGTCATGTTAATGGTGTTAGGGATATGATGTGAGAAATCAGTTTTAGTGACACAGGACGGGACGTCTACACTCCTGACTTGGCTGACCCCTTTTCCACCCTTTTATGGATTGTCTGATGATGAATCTCTTTGTCAAATCTCCCCAATTCAGTAGTTGAAAGTGAAATGCTACTCCGGTCAGACACCGCTGCGCTGACGCCCCTGATATGCCCCTCATCATTAGCTGGTGGAGAAATTCTATGGTGACTTGTGATCTGGCTTGTTCACATTGGTCAACCCGTCTGCTTGCTACTAGTCGTGTCCACTCTTCCCATGCCTTACCGTATGCTTGCCACGTCGATGGGGCAACTGACGCTCTGATTAATGGCATCAACTGTTCGCCACTAGATCCTATAGGGAGGGTAGGCAACTGTTGCCCGATGGGTGGGCGTTGGGGAGGAGCTCTGTGAAAATCTGCCAATTGAATTGAGATAAAGCGTTAGCAGCAGCTTTAGACCCCTCAGCATCGTGGCAAGCGTGGACCCATACATTGTGTTTTAGGCACAGGAATGCTAGCCGGCGTAGTAGGCCTAGCACTGGGAGAGACAAAGATGCCATCTTATTAATGCAGTGCACTAGGCTGGTGTTTTTTGTTATGAAGCGTATATTTTTCTTTGCCAGGCGCGTGCCCCATATTTCTATTGCTACCACTATTGGGAAGAAAAATTATTTTCCGGGCTAGATACAGCTAAAAATTATTATTAATTTCAAAGCTGGTGGCGCTTGGTATAGATGGCCTAATACATTGAATACCACACACTGCTACAAGCCCAAATATTTTTTCAGAGCTAGATGCAGATAAAAATTATTTTTAATTTGCAACCTGGTGGAGGTTAGTATAGATGGACTAATAGAACAAGTCCCACACACTGATACAAGCACCAATATTTTTTCAGAGCTAGATGCAGATAAAAATTATTTTTAATTTGCAACCTGGTGGAGGTTAGTATAGATGGACTAATAGAACAAGTCCCACACACTGATACAAGCCCAAATATATTTTCAGAGCTATATGCAGATAAAAAATATTTTTAATTTGCAACCTGGTGGAGGTTAGTATAGATGGACTAATAGAACAAGTCCCACACACTGATACAAGCTCAAATATTTTTTCAGAGCTAGATGCAGATAAAAGTTATTTTTAATTTGCAACCTGGTGGAGGTTAGTATAGATGGACTAATAGAACAAGTCCCACACACTGATACAAGCCCAAATATTTTTTCAGAGCTAGATGCAGATAAAAATTATTTTTAATTTGCAACCTGGTGGAGGTTAGTATAGATGGACTAATAGAACAAGTCCCACACACTGCTAGAAGGCCAAATATTTTTTCAGAGCTAGATGCAGATAAAAATTATTTTTAATTTGCAACCTGGTGGAGGTTAGTATAGATGGGCTAATAGAATGATGCTATGCCCAAAAGGTTTTACTCGGCTAGGTGCATTAAAAAAAATTGTATTCTCTACACAGGTGGTGTAGCTTGCAACACAGATAGGCTACTCCACTGACTAACACACTCTGCAATAGGCCAAAAAGGATTTGCTTAGCTAGATTTAGCCAAATGCTGTGAAAAAAACTCTCACAGCACTGGCACAGACCTGCCTGGCAAAAAGTGATAGGAACTGATGTAACCTAGCCCTCAAAAGGTCTGCAATTGCAATTAGTCCCTACTCCCAACCTATCTATTTAAGAGCACAGACGTGCCTGATAAAAGTCGTAGGAAATGATGTAACCTAGTCCTCAAAAGGACTGCAATCACAACTATTCCCTACTCCCAAGCTATCTGTAGATTTGTGCGAAAATTGGCTTGAAATTAACACTCAAAGTATAGCGCACACAGCAACAGAGGTGCCGTCTAACACGCAGTTGCAGCAGTGAGAAAATGGTGGCTACGTGGAAAATGGCTGGGTCTTATAGGGCAAGGACATGTGACATACACTGCCAATGACACATGCCCTTGCTTGTGTGAAAAAAAAGCACTTCGCTCCGTGTGTGCGCTGCTGATAGGCTGACAGATTGCACCTTCCCACTGTAAATGCGGGAAAGAGAAAAAAAAATGGAGATCTTCATTATTTATGCAGAGATCCATCCCCTGCCCCTCCCCCCACCCCACTGTACACTCAAACTGCGTATTAACATTAATTTTCAGCATTACTGAGAAAAAATCCAGTTATGATTTTGGTGCACGAACAGTTATCGAACATAACCTCGAACAGCAGAATTTTTTTCAAATAGTTCGTGTATGCCGAATAGCTCGAACACCGCCCAAAACAGCTCGAATTTGAGATTGTCGAACAGTTCGAGTCGAATACCGCTCATCTTTAGAAGTGACCAGGATTGCCGTGGGACACTGGGATTATGTTATGATTGTGGACAGGTGAGGGATATGGTTGTTTTTTATTTTTGGTTTCTTACAGGAGATGAGAGCTTCGGGGACTGGTACAGTGTTTTTTTATGTTTAAATAAATTATTAAAACTGTGTGGAATTATATTTAATTAAAAGACTCTATTCTGGCCATGTTTTTATTGAAAAAAATTCAAAAACCTTACTACAGAGTTAGTGTGTCAGATGTGACAGACAGTCTCCCTGCAGTTGGTTGCATAAGATCTCTTCGTCTGGCATTACAGACTCCTTCTTAGGTCTGTATCACTCTAGGACCCAGCGTCTACCTCCCTCCTGCTAATTGAAACCCAGGCCTGGGTGTTTAAATACTTTCTGTTTATTACAGGGAGGTGTCGGTGATATTCACATGTTCCATTGTGAAAGCTTGGAGCTATTGCAGTCTGCTTACTTCCTTTCTGATGCCTAGGAGGACATTGGTGTAATCTCTCTGAAGTCGGCTCAAGATAAGTTACTTTACCCCGTGTTTGTCTTCCTTGTTGTCTTTAGTTCTTAGTGGGGACTGACTAGTGCTCATCCCCCCTTCACTATCCAGGGCCAAGCTCTAGGGAGATAAAAGGCTTTGGTTCCTGTGCGGCGATTGGTGAGGAACTAATATAGGGACGTTAGGGGAGACAGGGTGATATCAGATCAGCCTAGGAGGTCTCCACTCCCCCTCTCCCTCGTGTCTGGGCTCCCTTTCCCTCTTCCCTTCGTGTTGCCCTTAGTCTTTCTTACACCTTGCGTGACAATTACTAACCCTGTAGAAAGGTTTTTGACGTTTTTTCAATAAACACACGGCCAGAATAAAGTCTTTTATTTAAATAAAATTTCACATGGTTTTAATAATTTATTTAAAAATAAAAAACACTGTATACTCACCTAACCCCCAGTCCCTAAAGCCCTTGTCTCCTGTAAGAAACCAAAAATAAAAAACAACCAAATCCCTCTCCTGTTCACCATCATGATGTAATCTCAGTGTCCCACGGCGAACCGGGTCACTTCTTCAGCTAGGACATCAGCAATCACTGATGTTACTGCTGTAGAAGACCGCACTGTATACACTGACAGGAGTGTAATCACTGGTACCATAAGTGAGGTCCCAGAGCTCTCAGCTGATCTTCAGCTGCCTGAATTCTGGTGACCTTAGTGCCGGCAGCTCATCGCAATACACTGCAGGAGCGAGTGTGCTCCTGTCAGTGTATCACTGGCTGCCTGATAGGGCAGCCACATCTTCAAATGTGGCTGTGCTATCAGTGACATCAACATGGTACACTCGCTATATGGACTGTGGCAGACAGATGAGGATTATGGTGGTTTATTATTTTATCTATATTACAGGAGACCATGGCTTCGGGGATTAGCTGTAATATGAGTATATGGTGTTTTTTTGTTTTTTACAGGGGACAAGAACATCGGGGACAAGGTGTAGGTAAGTGGTGAGTATTATGTGTTTATTATTTTTGTTTAAATTATTTATTTTAACTTTTTTTCTTTTACTTTCACTGCACAAGCGCCACTGATGAAAGATTACTCTTCCCATCAGCGGCGCTTGTGGTGCTTGTATACTGTGACAGCAGGCACCGGATGATGGGGGTAGTAGTCCCATCAGCCGACGCCTATTACCCGTGGTAAGCTTTCTACCGCGGGTCACTGTCACAGCTGAGTGATCATGCTGACACCTGACAGCAAGATCCCGCAGAGCTGTGACCGGCAGTAGTGATCTTACCACCGATCACAGGCCCTGATTGCGGCGCTGTCACACAGATGACAGCGTGGGAAACCAGCTATGTTCGTGCTCGGGGCTGACTTTTGCCGATTTTTGCACAAAAACCTCAGGAACATGAATCCAAATGTGCTTTATTCGTGCCGAATTATAAATTGGCGATTATTTTTCGAATATATTCTCTCATCTCTAGTGAACATTTTGAACTGCCAGGTGCTTCACAAAAGTTTATAACGTTGAGCCCTGAACATTAAAAATATTTTTTTTTCCACAAAAATGCTGCTTTTGGCCCACATTTTTCATTTTCACAATATTAACAGGAGAAAATAGACCCCAAAATTTTCTGCTCAATTTCTCTTGAGTACACCAATGCTACATATATGGTAGAAAACTACTGTTTAGGCACACTGCCGAGCTCCAAAAGGAAAAAGTTATGTTTTGGAGCAAAGACTTTGATGGAATTGTTTGCATGCGCCATGTTGCATTTGCAGAGCCCTTGAGGTGCCAAAACAGTAAAAAACACCCAGAAAGTGACCCTATATTAGAATAGATCCAGTGTTTTCATTGTATTTTATAATGTGTTGGCATATGTGAGTTGTGTACAGTACATCAGGTTGGCATATATAAGTTGTGTTGAGTATATCAAGTCAAGCAATAAAATTAAAAATAAATTTGAAATAACTTTGATAATCCATGATGAATGGTACAGTTTGAAACAGTCTTTTATGCACAGGCCATGTATTTCCAGGAAGGTGTCGCATTGCCAAGTGGTGTCCTTTCTTATCCCCCTTCTGTAAAAACACTTTGCATCTTTTTTTGTGACGTTCCTGTCTTAGCAGTTTGAGGGACCTCACCTGGGAAATGATGCCCTGGTACTATACAGCTCCAGAAGTGCTAGGCCGACCCCTTTCTGACTTGCAAATATTAGGACCTTGATTACTACCTCCTGACACTGAAGGAATGTGCCAGTTTGGCCTGCAGATCATGATAGCACGTAAGTATAAGGTTTCCAAGAGCGGTAGTCATGACTGAACTACTGTCGGGTTACGCTCTGCCAGTGTCCCTCTCCTAGCATGCTGTCAGTGCAGCAAACTCACTGGTAGGCCGCAGGCCACCGATGTCTCCAGGCTTCCCTCTTCAGGAGCCACCGCACACAACTCAGGGGACACCAAGTTCATTGCATCAAGCAAACATTTACTGGTAAGTTCAAGTTCATCAGGTTGCAACATGTGGAAAAGGGCACAACACTCCATATTTCTTACTTTTTTAGTACAGCGCATTTTCACCTCTACCACTTGTTCATCCTGGACTATTCCTAAGCCCATTGATTCCATGAGCCTCAGGAATTTCCTGTTCACTTCAGCAGTGTACCCGGGATTATTATTATTATTTATTATTATAGAGCCATTTATTCCATGGCTCTTTACATGTGAAAAGGAGTATACATAATAAACACAAGTACAATAATATTAGACAATAGAAGTCGCTGACCGGTTCAGGAGGAGAGAGGACCCTGCCCGTAAGGGCTCCCAATCTACAAGGGATGGGTGAGGATACAGTAGATGGGAGCAGAGCTAGTCGCACAGCGGTATGGTGGTGCGGTGGTTACTGTAGGTTGTAGGCTTGTCGGAAGAGGTAGGTCTTTAGATTCCTTTTGAAGGTTTCCACAGTAGGCGAGAGTCTGAAATGTTGGGGTAGAGCGTTCCAGAGAAGGAACTCCGGGCCTCACCACATTCAATCTACACGGGTCCCTGTCCATCTTACACTGTTCACCAGAGTAAGAGATGTGCCCCGCTGCAGCTCCTCTGCCGGACATTGGGCTCCAGACACGAAAGGGGCATGCTCTCAGGATTTCAGTAGGGCTTCCCACTGCTTGTAATGACTGGTACATGCAGGACCTAGCAGCACACTGCTCTGAACGTGACCTTGTCACGGTACTTCCCTATCTCTGTCACTACCAGGAAGTGCCCCTTTTTTACTATCACTAGTCCCCATCCACTGGGCTAGTTCTATACATTCACTATATCCTATCCTATAGATTAAACCTATTGTCCTTATCTTATGTCCTATACCGTTGCTAAGCCACTTAACTATAAGATCAGTAATTATACTACCCCAAGTCTAATCCTATGCTTACCCTGCAGTATGCATGACTCATTTTGTCCATTAACACTTTACATTATTTACATGCAGTACATTACCATTATACAATATAAGAGACTCACATCATTATTCACATTACATGTAAAACCACATGACACTGTACACATTACGCGATTGTTGTCTTCAGGGGTAGGAGCGTAGCAGAACAGTCCATCACTCTTACATTAGCGTTATATTTTGCCATTTGTACGATGTGCAAAGCCAGCTTCTAGTACCACACCTTAGCTTTCCGCCTGGCACTATAGCGCTGGAGTACTTGATCAGAGAGATCAACTACCCACCATGTTCTTATTGTACCCTAGGACACATTCTAGTTTGTGGACCTGGGCAGTGGTACCTCGTACAGCAGTGGGAGTGCTGTCATTGCCATGTATGGTGGTCAAGAAAAGGACATGCCTCTTGTCCTTATACTTGACCACCAGCACGTTGGCTACATTGGGCTCTTCTCTCACCCTCTGAGCAGCTGCCCAGTTAGCGACTTAGGGAATCCTCTCTTTTTTTTTCGCACAGTACCTCTAGCAAAGAGGGAGCTCTAGCAAAGATGGATTTGAAGAGTGGGATACTGGTGTAGAAGCGGCTTTAACAATTACCACACAATTTTCCCTCTCACTTCTAGGACAGAGTGGTATTCAGGGGGTTGAATCCAGGTGTCCTTTCTTTCATAAATCCTAAATCTGTGGGTGTACCCTGAGGTACTCTCGCAAAGTTTGAACAAGTCTATTCCATACCTGGCCCTCTTAATGGGCAGGCATTGCAGGACCTTAATCCTCCCCTTGAAGTGTATTAGGTACTCATCTATGCATATGTCCCTTTGGGGAATATACTCCTCAGAAGTTGCTGAAGTGATAACTTACCGGCAGAATTTTGAAAAGTTGGTCAAAGTTGTGTATGTCCTCAAAGCGTTTCTGGGTCATAGCCATGGGGAAAACTGGAGTGTTAAGTAAAACATCACCACTCCAATGTTGCAGAACTTCTGGCTTCTTTACAATCAGGAAATTGAGCCTCATAATCTTTGGAGGTGTGGTCCATAGGGAGTCACTAACAGGTTGTGCAAGCTCATTTGGTAGCCTGGCATGTCTGCATGAGGGTTCATTATCACTGGAGGAAGAAAAAAGAAGAGGAGGAAAAATAGAGGAAGGTGGGATCCTCTCCCTCACTATCAGTGTCAGAGGCAAGGAAGGAGTATGCCTCCTTGACTGAATACAATCATTTTGAAGAGCGGGACATTTTATTTTTCACGTGGGTGGTGTGTGTATCTGTTGTGCTTTTCACATATGTGTGAGCTGGATAACCAAATTTTATGTAGTTGTGCATTTGGTGTACACTTTTTTTTATGAATTTATTACATTTAGAATATAAGAAACGAAAAAAAAACCAATAGAAGGAATAGAAGAAAATAACCTAGAAATAAAAAGCTAAAAATAAAAATGAGTATAAAAATTAGTAAAAAAAAAAATATTACAAAACGGATGAAAGTAAAAATAAATATTGAGTGCTAACTGTAATTCTATGCAGTAGAAAAAAACTATAGTTTAAGTACAACAAAAATTTTCCACTAAAATTTTGATACTACAATTAACCCCTTTCAGACGACGTCAGTAATAACAAAAAAGAAACAAAACCTACAAAAGACAAAAGACAAAAATATATTTCATACCCTACCATCATTATATATAAATGTAAAGCAAAGTTGCATAATAAATATAGGGTACTTAGTGAACTATTTTTGATCAAAAAAAGTATACAAGCCGTCCCACCAGCGGCAAGGTGACCCTAAATTGGGACGGTACCTATACTGCCTATATTAAAAACCTTACTGTATATCAAAGTTGAAGTAATGCATATAAAAGGGTAGACAAATAGGACTGGGTCCCAACTCCAGACCACCCAGGCCCGTGGTAAGCTACATATATACCAGTCAGCTCAACAAAGGGGATGCCACACCCTTAAATTGCACAGAATGCAAACAAGACAAAAAACCAAGCAATGTGAACTGAGGTCTAAGATGGTATACCATCCGGTCCTATTTGTCTACCCTTTTATATGCATTACTTCAACTTTGATATACAGTAAGGTTTTTAATATAGGCAGTATAGGTACCGTCCCAATTTAGGGTCACCTTGCCGCTGGTGGGACGGCTTGTATACTTTTTTTGATCAAAAATAGTTCACTAAGTACCCTATATTTATTATGCAACTTTGCTTTACATTTATATATAATGATGGTAGGGTATGAGATATATATTTTTGTCTTTTGTAGGTTTTGTTTCTTTTTTGCTAGTGTGAACATGCTCCTATTTCTTGCATGTCTACCATCTTAGACCTCAGTTCACATTGCTTGGTTTGACGTCAGTAATAAGTACGTAGCTGTGCCCTGGGACTTATGGACCAGCTACATACTATTACGCATAATGTGATCGCGCCCGCACGCAAGCGGTGCGGGGTGATCGCCGCCGTTTGTCAGCTGATTGTCACAGCTGACACCCGGTGCTATGTGCAGGGAGTGGTCCCGCACCGCTCTCAGCACATTAACCCCCGCAATGCTGCGATTGAAGTCGATCGCAGCAATGCAGGTGCAAGGGGGGAGGTAAGCGCCGATACTTACCTCCTCTCCGGCCTCCAGCAATGTCTGCGGCGGCTCACGGATGTTGTTATGACGATCCGATGTCGTCATGACAACATCCGGGTCACCAGAAGGCAGGAAGTTACTTTGGTCATCCGCAGTGCATGACCAAAGTAATGTTTCCCCTGTGTGCAGCGCTAACAGGATGCATAGGATAGGGAGCCTGCTGCTCTCTATGCTATACAGTCGATCAGGCTGCAAAAAGTGAAAGTCCCATAGTGGGACATAGTGTAAAAGTAAAAAAAAGAATAAAAAAAAATTGTAAAAATATAAAAAAAAAAAAGAAAAAATAATCCCCCAAAAATAAAAATATATTGTACCCATAATATTTATTTATTATGAAAAGTAAATAAGCAGATAAAAGTACACATATTTGGCATTGCCGCTTCCAGAACGACCTGACCTATAAAACTGTCTCATTAGTTAACCCTTTTAATGAACACGGTAAAAATTTTTATAAAAAACGAAGCAAAAAACAATGCTTTATCATCATAGCGGCAAACAAAAAATGGGATAACACGCGGTCAAAAAGACGAATGTAAATAGTAATGGTACCGCTGAAAACGTCATTTTGTACCGCAAAAAATAAGCCATCACATGACTCTGTCGGCCAAAATATGAAAAAATTATAGGTCTCAAAATATGTCTATGCAAAAACTAGCTACGTAATCCGAAAAATAAAAAACTTATAGCTCTCGGAATAAAGCGATACAAAAAAATATTTTTTCTAGAAAATAGTTTTTATTGTGTAAAAGCACCAAAACATAAAAAACGATAGAAATGCGGTACCACTGTAAACATACTGACCCGAAGAATAAAGTTGCCTTTAACACACACATAACGACATAAAAAAAAACAAAAAAACAATTCCTTAATTGCTGGTTTTCGTTTATTCTGCCTCCAAAAATCGGAATAGAAAGCGATCAAAAACTGTCACATGCCCGAAAATGGTAGCAATAAAAACGTCAACTTGTCCCACAAAAAACAAGCCATCACATGACTCTGTCGGCCAAAATATGAAAAAATTATAGGTCTCAAAATATGTCTATGCAAAAACTAGTCTTTGCAAAAAAAAGCGTCTTTAGTGTGTGACAGCTGTCAATCATAAAAACCCGATATGAATCTGGTATCACTGTAATCACACGATCCGAAGAATAAAGTCATCTAATCACTTATACCACAAGAGAAACGGCGTAAAAAATTAAGCTCTAGGGTTAGGGTTGTATTAGGGTTGGGGTTAGGGTTGTGCTAGGGTTAGGGTTGTGCCAGGGTTAGCGTTGGGCTAGGTTTAGGGTTGGGCTAGGGTTAGGGTTGGTCTAGGGATAGGGTTGTGCTAGGGTTAAGGTTGGGCTAGGGTTAGGGTTGGGTTAGGGTTGGGCTAGGGTTAGGATTGGGCTAGGGTTAGGGTTGGGTTTAGGGTTGGGCTGGGGTTAGTGTTGGGCTAGGGTTAGGGTTGGGATTGTACTAGGGTTGGGGTTAGGGTTGGGATTTTTTCAAAAGTAAAGAAAAAAAAAAAGATGATGATATGGCGACCAGTGTTGAGCGCAAGTGCTCGCTACTTGAGTTTGCAAAAAAAAGCGTCTTTAGTGTGTGACAGCTGTCAATCATAAAAACCCGATATGAATCTGGTATCACTGTAATCACACGACCCGAAGAATAAAGTCATCTAATCACTTATACCACAAGAGGAACGGCGTAAAAAATTAAGCTCTAGGGTTAGGGTTGTATTAGGGTTGGGGTTAGGGTTGTGCTAGGGTTAGGGTTGTGCCAGGGTTAGCGTTGGGCTAGGTTTAGGGTTGGGCTAGGGTTAGGGTTGGTCTAGGGATAGGGTTGTGCTAGGGTTAAGGTTGGGCTAGGGCTAGGGTTGGGTTAGGGTTGGGCTAGGGTTAGGATTGGGCTAGGGTTAGGGTTGGGTTTAGGGTTGGGCTGGGGTTAGGGTTGGGCTAGGGTTAGGGTTGGGGTTGTATTAGGGTTGGGGTTAGGGTTGGGATTTTTTCAAAAGTAAAGAAAAAAAAAAGATGATGATATGGCGACCAGTGTTGAGCGCAAGTGCTCGCTACTTGAGTTTGCATTGGGTGCTCGGGTATGCACTGAGTATCGCGGGTGTTCGAGTGACATGCTCTAGTCTCTGCCCCATATGCTTTGCGGCCAAAAAAAAACATTGCTGGGATCACCTGCCATGCATGAGCGATCTCCGCATGTTTTGTTTTGGTGTCTAACAGCCTTGAAACATGCGGGGTGGGGACTCGAACATGTCACTCGATCACCTGTGATACATGGTGCATATCCGAGTACCTGGTGCAAACTCAAGTTGCGAGCACTTGCGCTCAAGACTAATGACAACTTATTCAATATGATGACTTAATGTTATCAAATTCTGTCGTACCTCTGGGTTAAAAATGTACACTATACCCCTTGATAAAATCCTTGAGGGGTCTAGTTTCCAAAATCGAGTCAATTGTGGGGGGTTTCCACTATTTAGGAACATTAGGGGCTCCCGAAATGCGACATGGTGTCCACTCTTGATTCCAGCCAATTTTGCTTTCAAAAAGTCACACAGTGCTCCTTCCCTTCGGAACCCTGACGTTTGCCCAAGCAGTGTATTTTCCCCACATATGGGGTATTGGCGTACTCAGGAGAAATTGCACAACAGTTTTTATGTTCCATTTTCTCCTCTTACCCTTGTGAAAATAAAAAATTTGGGGCTAAAAGATCATTTTTGTGGAAAAAGTTTTTTTATTTATTTTCACTGCTCCATGTTATAAACTTCTGTGAAGCACCTGGGGGTTAAGGGTGCTTACCACACCTCTAGATAAGTTCCAAGTGGGGGTTTCCATTGTTTAGGCACATTAGGGGCACATCTGCTAATTATTCAAGCAAATTTTGCATTCAAAAAGTCAAATGGCGCTTCTTCCCTTTCGAACCCTGCCATACGCCCAAGCAGTGGTTTTCCCCCACATATGGGGTATCGGCTTACTCAGGAGAGATTGCACAACAAGTTGCATGGTGCAATTTCTCCTGTTACCCTTAAGAAAATGCAAAACTGGGGGCTAAAAAACATTTTTGTGGGAAAAATGTGAAAATTTTATTTTCACGGCTCCATGTTATAAACTTCTGTGAAGCACCTCGGGGTTCAAGGTGCTCACCACACATCTAGATAAGTTCCCTGAGGTGTCTAGTTTCCAAAATGTTGTCACTTGTGGGGGTTTTCCACTGTTTAGGCACATCAGGGGCTCTCCAAACACAACATGGCATCCCCTAATTATTCAAGCAAATTTTACACTCAAAGGTCAAATGGCGCTCCTTCTCTTCTGTGCCCTGCCGTGCTCCCAAACAGTGTTTTTTCCCCATGTATGGGGTATCTGCGTGCTCAGGGGAAATTGCACAACAAATTTTGTGGTCCATTTTTTCTTGTTACCCCTGCAAAAATAAAAAAAATTGGGTCTAAAGTAACATTTTTGTGAAAAAAAATGTTTTTTTCTTCCAAATTCCCAAAATTTCTGTGATGCACCTGAATGGTTAATAAACTTCTTGAATGTGGTTTTGAGTACTCTTATAACACCGATTATAGCTGGACTTCAATGTCTCAGGCCATTTCATTTGCCAAAACATTGAAATTGTTGTGATTGGCTGTTCAAAATTTATTAGCCAAGCAAAGCAATTGTAGCTGTGGGGTGCCAGCGAAACCCTGGTAATGATGAGTCCCAGTTCCTTGCTGTTAGAAACAGCAGACACCTTCATGCCATCACCATGCCTTCAGACACGGTGGTCGCATGATTGCATGATATACCAATACATCAAAGGTCGGGAAACCCTTCCCAACTATGACATATGGGTTAGTCAAAGGTCGTGAAGAGGTTTAAACGGTTGTCCAAGTACAAAATGGAGCAACAGAGGGAATGCCTGACCGCCACTCAATCCATTCCCTATGGGGCTGCTGGAAAAAGCTTAGTAACCTGACCCTTTGATAGATGCACGTTCAATTCGGCTTAGCATGCATATGTTCTCAGTGGAAAAAGGAGAATAAGGCTGTGTGCCCACGATGCACTTTTTAAGCGTTTCCGCAGAGGCAATTCTGCTGCAGAAATGCTTAAAAAACGCATGGTAGAAGGCCTGCCATGTTCCTCAATGATAATCCGCATGTGCTGTGCGCATGCTGCGGAAATTTCCACTGCGGATTATCATTGGGGAAAAAAACGCAGCACTACCAATTATTTCGCGGAAGCGCTGCATTTTTGCCGCCATTGACTTGCATTGGACCGCATGGAATCCGCATCACTGCATCTGTACATGCGGAATTCATGCGTTTCAATGTGCGGATGGTACCCGGGTCTGGAGGAGAGGAGACTCTCCTCCGGACCCGGGTACCATAGAACCTGTAAAAAAAAGAATCTGCTTGCCGGCAGATCGCTGTGGACTGAAGGACCTGCGCTGATGTCATTTAGTCATGTGATGGCAGGTCTTTTAGTCTACCGTGAGCTGCCGGCAAGCAGACACAAGCACACCGCGGGCCATCAGAAGGTAAGTATACATTTATTTTTTTATTTTTTACCATTCTTTTGGTCACACTATATAAATCCATGCCGGTTGCATGGATTTATATAGTGTGACCAAGTTGACAAGCACTTTCCAAGTGACGCTAAAATCGCTTGGAAAGCGCTTGTCAATTCGCATGTGGAAATGCATGTGAAGAGCGCTTCACATCTGCATGTCCCTGGCAGGAAAAACGCATGTACAATCCGCATGCGTTTTTTTCTGCCAGGGAGATGCAGAAACGCTCAGGAAAAAATCCTGAGCATTTCTGCATCGTGTGCACATAGCCTAAGCCAGATACCTTTGTTTGCTGCTTATCTACTGTATAAACAAAAGGGTTGGACATGTTATAACCTAAAGGACCCGTCACACTTAGCGATGCTACAGCGATCCTGACAACGATACGACCTGTCAGGGATCGTTGCTGCGTTGCTATGTGATCGCTGGTGAGCTGTCAAACAGGCAGGCTCACCAGCGATCAGGGGAGCAGCGACATCGTGGAAAGAATCTTTCCACGATGTCCTGCTCCTGGTTACCAGCCTGCTGAAGCAGGAGCAGGCTGGTAACCATGATAAACAGCGGGTTACTAGGGGCACACGCGCACCTAGTAACCCGCTGTTTATCATGGTTACCACTCTGCTACGGTGAGCGGGAGGTTACCACTCACCGTAGCAGAGTGGTAACCATGATAAACAGCGGGTTACTAAGTGCGCGTGTGCCCCTAGTAACCCGCTGTTTATCATGGTTACCAGCCTGATCTCTGGTCCCGCTTGTCACACACAGCGATGTGTGCTGACCAGCGGGAGGGCAAAGACCAAACATGGTCCAGGACATTCTGCAGTGATCAGCGACCTCACTGCAGGGGCCTGATCACTGCAAAGTGTCACACATAGCGACATCCCTGGTGAGGTCGCTGATGCGTCACCAAAACCGTGACACAGCAGCGATCTCGCTATGTGAGACAGGGGCTTAACGTGCACAATTTTTTTTATGGGTCACCTCTATACACACTGAATAGTCTGCCAAAATCAGCTGATTTGGCAAACATTTATTTGGTTTGTATGGCCACCTTAAGATAGCTGAGTGACAATCCATATGGTGGCTATATTGCTTGTCACCAAGCTTTTCCAAGCTTTTTCTGGCTGTCTTGTCAGCAGAGGATAACTGAAGGACTGATTTTCTGCAGAGGATAAAAAGTTCTTTCTTATACTGCCATTGACATGTCATGATCTCTCTTCCTGTGCCAGGAATTATTAGATTCCTTTACCTTGTCCTTGTGGACTAGAGACGCATTGTCACGACCCAAGGTCCCTTACTGGCTCCATCATTATTCAGTCAGTCTTTACAGCACTAGACGCAAGCTTGCTAGCTTTCTGACAGAGGTAATAATGCTGCACTAATTTTCATGGGGTGTCTATTGATATTCAGTAGGGTTGTGGGGTTAGCAGCTGTAAATATTATTATTCATTATAAGAATTCATGTTCAATGATAGCACTCAAGGGATATCAGCTGCAAGACCAGTAATTGAAAGAACAAAAGATGTCCTAGTCTCTAATTGATTTGCCTATAGTCCACAAATGAAAATAATTATTTTTGAACAAAGGTCATGTGTTATATGCAAACAATCAATCTGACGATCCTCTATCTTTGTTTTTATAATGACAGGAATCACAATGGATACAATAAAGGGGAGGATCGAAGACTGAGCGAGAAGGAATTGGTTTTACTGCTGAGAGTGATATAGCGCCTGGACCGTAATTAATCCTGTCAGCGTATTCATCAGTGAGAGATACTAAAGTACAAGTTCAAAGCAACAAAGCAAGCACTAAAGCTGGACATACAGTATGCAATACCCACGCTGGGGTACTATCAGCGTATCCATAATTAAGGATATGCAGCACAGTGTCAATGACTGAGGTTATAAATTGTGATGTTCTTTGACAGACACAGGGGATGCGGATTATGACAACCACTTGATGGTGGCCTAGATGGGAATTTTTTAGCATGTTTTTGCTATGTAATCTGAGGGCAGCAAGAGGTAGGGGCTAAAATACTGATTTCAGGGATGTGTCACTCATTAGTCTTTATGCTGTTGTTTCAATACAATCAGTGTTTTATCAGCAGGAGATTATCACTGCCAGGACTAGCTCTCACGTGCCTCCTGGTCCCACCATACACCTAGAACATGTTAGCAGCTTACTGTCACTATGCAATGTACAGAGAAAGCTACCATTCAGTGGTGTGGGTTGCGTCAGCTTTCTAAGCACTGCTACATCTACAGCAGCCAGTAAAGTAAGTGATCCATTCCTGGAATCAGGGTCTCTTTTCCTACATTATGCTGCTCTAAGATGAGTCAGAAAAACTTGTTGCCAGATTCCCATTAACCCTGCGTCAGGCACAACTGGCCTGACAGGCACTGCTCAAACATTTTGTTTCTTGAAACCCCCCCACTCAGTTTTACTGCCATCTTTGCGGAGAGCAGGTGTGACCACCGTGACCTCTCAGGCTCCTTGAAGGCTCTCACTTTTGAAAATTCATACTTTCTGGGTTTTTTCATCACAATTGTTTATTTTGTTACTTTTATGAATGAATAATGCAAAGTTTGTGGATATGTTATGTTGTAGAAATAAGTATGATTTTCTTACAAATAAGAGGGTTTTCTTCGAAATGGCCTCTCAGGCACATTGCGCCCGAACACGTAATAATAATCTCTGATATGATATCAGAATATGATCTGCCAACTTTGCTTTTCTAACATCTGAATGTGAGTGAATATGACTCCAGTATCATCTAAGCGCCTTACAATAAAAATGTTTTCCCTTGTTTTATTGTTTAGTAATAGTCATGTTCTAAATACTGGATGTTATTTGGCGGTTGTTGTGAAATTTGGATACTTTTTGTTTTATTAAATTTATGGTTATTACATTTTTTTTGCATCTGATTTTATGTACTCTCTTTTAATACATCCCTATGAAGGTCATTGATTATGTTTAGAGCCCAGAAATTAAGATAATTACATATTATGACTCCCCTAACATTTCTAAATAGGTTCTGCACCTATTGCTGAGCAGGAAACCTAATCCCTGACTGCCCCTAGCAATAGGCCCTATATAGGGAGGGGGTGGGGTGAGCACTAGTCAGCCCCCACTTTAACTAAAGACAAACAGGTAAACAGACAAGGGAAAACACGTAGCTTGAGAAGACGCCAGAGAGATCACGCCAACTATCCTCCAAGGGAACTCCAAGAAGACACTAGCCGACTACTAGTACTTCAAGCCTGGACAGAGGAAAATAGAGCTATCACCGGTGACTCTCTGGAGAAACTGAAGGTATATAAACATCCAGCAAGGGTGTGTCAATTAGCAGCAGAAGGTGGAGGTCACTGCTAGGTCCTAGAGGGAGAAGGATATCACTACACTACAGAGATGAAAAGATCAAGAAGGTACCTGCAGAGCCATTTGCAATGTCCTTCTACAGCTGGATCCAGAACAACTGTCTGTCACACCTGACACACCCGTGGCAGTCAGATGCAATTGTTGAAAACCTGGTCAGCAATTGCCAATAACGTAACATCAGCAATAACTCTTTCAGGTGTTATGTGACATTCCAGAGACTACTATGACCAAAACTTAAGGGAGAAATCAACACCCACACAGATCAGCATAATAAAACTTATTACCATCACATAAACATCTGAATACAACTTGTCTGCAATAAATTAAACATTTTTAAAAAAATAAGAAATCAGGTGAGATGGGAGGTGGCTTCCACACAAGGGAACTATTTCAATTTTTGATGTTGGAGAGCAGGAAGTTTTTCACCAACTGTAATGGGTCCTATGAGGTATAATATTGCTCCTGCTTTAACTCTTGTACAGCAAATCAGCCATAACCAAATGGGGATTTATGTCATTGTAGTCATGTTTCAGGCATCTATTCCATTGGCAAATCTTAAGGCATTGAATCCCTATTCCACACAGCACTGTTCCATTCAGTGTATCACACGCAATCTGTCTGAAGAAGGTCCTTTTGACTGAAACATTATTCTTTTTGGATTGCTTTTCTAATAAATCTGATATAATTTTTTTTGCAACTCAATAGAGTGCAGGATTTTTTCTTTACTCCATTGGCAAAACATACTGCACATGCTAGATTCATTGTGTTCATTGTAAGCTCTGCAGAGCTTGTGCCAAGATAACTTAAAGGTATGTTAACACATTCAGGATTTACGGTGGATTTGTGGATTGTATTCTGCAGAATAAATGTAATGCATTGCAATGGAAAAGGGTGAAATCTGCAAGCAAATTATCAAACAAATCTGCTTGCAACATATGTGTAGCAACTGCAGAACTTGTGGACAAGTTTACTTGGGAAATTTCTCACAACATCGTGTAAAACTTTTGCAGCTTTGCGGCCTTTTCTTTCCACAAGTGAAATGATCCTGGTTCTGAATTGAAAAGGAGGGTCATAACTGGATAGAGAATAATAATAGTTGTGAACCTTAAGGCTCCCATATACAGTACATTAGGCTAAAGTCGGCTGAACTAGCCTAATGTGTATAGAATGGGGACCTCCTGAATTTTGGAAAGGCACTCGACATGTGCAATTTCCAACAGCCAATCGTTTTGTTTTCCATGAAATAAGCCGCTGCCTGAGTAGTTTGGCAGTGGCTCTCCCAAAGAGAACGCAAAGTCAAGAGTTCCTGTGTATGAGGGACTTTGCAGGAATAGTTGTAGACTGAACAACTGTTGACTTGACAGCTATCTAATGTGTATGGGGGATTTTACATGAAGACATGTACTTAAAGGGAATCTGTAAGTAGGCTCAACCCTCCTAAGCCGTCTGTATAAACAAGTAGGTCATAGGAAGCTGAATAAAATGATACCTTGAAATCTGCGATCCAATGTCTTATTCCAGAGAAATCCACGTTTATCTTAATATGTAAATGAGCTGTTAAGATCTAAGGGCTGGACATAGATCTCTCCAAGAATCTGCCTCCAGAGCTTATTTTAAAAGAAAAAGGTCGTTACCAGTGTGAGACATGTAGATCAGGAGAGCAGACTGTCAGTCATTACATTTCTCATACTAGTAATGCCACTTTTATTTTCGAGATAAGCTTTGAAAGCAGATTATAACAGAGATCTATATTCAGCTCATAGATCTTAACAGTTCATTTACATAATGAGAAAAATTTGGATTCTTCTGGAATAAGAATCAAATTGCAGATTTCAAGGTATCATTTTATTTAGCTTTTTATGACCTGCATGCCCATACAGATGGTTTAGGACTGGGTTGAACATTCTGACAGATTCTCTTTAAGGCCCCCTTCACACGTCAGTGTTTCCAGTACGTGTGGTGACGGTTAGCCATTATAATCTATGGGGCTGCACACATGTTTATGTGTCTGTGAGACCCACATGTAAACATGTCCATTTTTTCCCGGCAGCACGGATGTCAATATGTCCTGCACACGTGCACATGGATGACAGAGTGTGATATTCATATGCACCATCTGTGTGAGACGTACCAGAATAGAATGTAGAATAGAAATTATAGAAGTTTAGGTGTTAAAGATGTGCAAAGATCTAGATAGATAGATAGATATGGGGTAGATAGCTAGCTAGATAGATGTTTGTGAGATATATAATAACTAATTAGCACTTTATGTGTGTAGTTTACTGTACCTGTATTAAGCTAATAAACAAATAAATGGAAAAAACAACACTTGGTCCCCTCTAATTTTGATAACCAGCAAAGGTAAAGCAGACAGATGTGGGCTGATATTATCAGTTCCATGGTTATTGGGCCCTTCTCAGGATAATAATACCAGCCCGCAGTCCCACCAGAAGTGGTGCATCACATAAGGTGCACCAACTCTAGCGCTTTGCCTCTCTCTTTCCAATTGCCTCGTTGTGATGGCAATTGAGGTAATGGTAGCTGGGGTTCATGTCAGCTGTGATTTGTCAAAAATCACAGCTGGCATCAAGCACTGGCGTTAGTAATGGAGAGGTGTCTATCAGATACCCTCATTACTAATCCAGTAATATAAAAAACACACACACACACACACACACAAAAAATACTTTATTTGAATAAAGACTCCCCTACACTTTCCCTGGTTCACCAATTTATTAGGAAAAAAAAGCAAGCAGGTCCACCGTAGTTCATTGACACTGTTACTCATTCACCAATTTATTTGAAAAATTGTTCCCACACAAGTCCAACATAGTCCATTGTTCCTTGAATCCAGCCCTGGCAACTGGAAATAGCAGTAAAGTTACTGCTATTCACAGTCACCAGGTACTGATGACAAAGCTTATGTGTATTGTTTTTATTTCTTTTTTTTATGTTTTTCAGGTTTCCATTTCTGGACAACGTTGGATTCGGTGGACTATGGTGGATTCCCAGGACTACGTTGGACAAGCATGTTTTTTTTTTCTTTAATAAATTAATGAACCAGGGATAGTGAGGGGGAGTGTTTTTTAGAATAAACTATTTTTATGTGTGTATGTGTGTGTGTTTTTTTTAAATTACTGGATTTGTAATGGGGTGTCTGATAGACACCTCTCCATTACTAACCCCAGTGCTTAATGCCAGTTGTGATTTTGATAAATCACAGCTGACATCAACCCCAACTACCATTTCCCCAATTGCTACTGCACCATGGCAATCGGGAAGAGTGAGGCAAGCACCAGAATTAGTTAATCTAAAGTGAAGCACCACTTCTGGGGTGGCTGTGGGCTGGTATTTTTAGGCTTTGATGGGCAAAATAACCATGGACCTTCCCAGCCTGATAATATCAACCAGCAGCTGTCTGTTTTACCTTTGCTGGTTATCAAAAATAGGAGGGACCGCAAGCCATTTTTTTCATTTTTTTATTAGCTTAATATAAGTACAGTAAAATACACACGCAAAACACTAATTATATATCTCACGTATATCTATCAAAAACTTGTGATTTTGAGTTCCACCCCTACAAAAGGCGAAACTTTAATTCCCCTGAGGACGCAAAGATGGATAATAAGGTAATCAACCTTAGTAACCACCAACTTAGTTCTACTGATCTTGGCCTTCTGAGTAAGGGTTTCACCTTTTCTCCAAAGGCCAAGTTTGATTGCTTTACGTCCATCAAAGACCTCCATCTTTTCGCACGTAAGTTGATTTACAAAAAACACTTCTTTGATACACATCTTCATTCTCTCTTCCCCACAGAGGAGGAACAAGAAGCGTTAGATACTTTGGAAGATCTGGCCCTGGAGAGTACCGCTATTGAAGGAGGTAAGATCCCCAGTACCATCAGGCCTCGTTCCAATAAATTTCCTCCACTCTCCACCTGTGCCAGTGTTGATATGTTCGTCCAGGTGGTGTCTAAGGAATTTACTAAGATTCCTCACTTTGTAGAACACGATAATCTATCCAAACTCGAAAGGGAGAGGCTGAGGTTGCTTCGTGGGCTCCCTGACATGGTGCTTAAGCCAGCTGACAAAGGCAGTAATGTTGTTATATGGCCCACCACTCTATATGAAAAGGAGGCATACCGCCAACTTTCCAATGAATTGTGTTACAAGCGCTTGACCTTTAACCCCTTACAGTCGTTTGTTGTAAAATTATCTAAAATTATAAACACGGCGACTGATAATGGGGTTATAACTAAGGAGCTGGCTTCGGCGCTTATGGTCGTGGAGCCCTCGATAGCAACCTTTTACCTTCTCCCCAAGATACATAAGAATGCGGAGACACCACCTGGGCGTCCTATAATATCTGGCACGGGTGGCTTCTTGGAAAATGTCAATCGATGGATCGAGTCTAAACTTCAACCGTTAGTGGAGACTCTGCCCTCGTTTCTGCTGGATACTGGGGATCTACTCAAAAAAGTTGATGGTCTTAGTCTTAGTGAGGATATGCTGCTGGTGATGGGTGATGTTGAGTCGCTCTACACCAGCATCAAACATACTGATGGTATTAGGGCCACTCGCTTCTTTCTAACTAATTCTAATTTACCGTCTGATATTATAATAATCATTCTGGAACTCCTTGAGTTGTCACTTACACACAACTTTTTTATTTTTAAGGGGTCCTTCTACGTTCAGCTCCAGGGTACTGCTATGGGGGCCTCCTTTGCTCCGGCCTACGCCAATTTGTTCCTGGGACTGTGGGAGAGGGACCTTGCCCTGCACGATCGATTGTCATCAATGGACCGCATCCCCTTTTGGATGCGGTACATTGATGACATATTATTTATCTGACAGGGATCTGAGGAACAACTTCAACTTTTTATGCAGTCTCTTAATCTAAATGATTTCAATATTTACATCACATTTCAATACGATAAGAACAAAGTTACGTTCTTGGATGTAACTATTCAAAAAGACGAACGTGAATTCCTTCAGACAAGTATTTTTAGGAAAACCACGGCCACCAATTGCCTACTACATGCCTCCTCGGCACACCCAAGGTACATGATTCGTTCAGTACCTATGGGTCAGTTTCTCAGATTACGTAGAATTTGTTCTGATAATCGGGAATTCATTAAACAATCTAATGACCTTAAGATATGGTTTCTCGAGAGAGGCTATAGTGGGCGTTCTGTCAAAAGAGAGTTCAATCGGGCACTACGTTCCAAACGATCTGATTTACTTTACAATAATAGAACCAATATCAATAAGCAGAATCATGTGAGATTTATCACACAATATCATTCTCAATTTGCTCGTATGCGTTCTTGCCTTATTAAGCCTTGGCCCATTCTCCAAACTGATCCTATTATTTCTAGATTTATACCCCCTTCTTCCAATATTACTATCAGGAGGTCAAAAAATCTTCGGGATTTTTTGGTCGGTAGCCATTATCAACCCACTCGGGGGAAGGCATTTATTGACGGGTCTGGTCCTGCGCCTGGATGCAGGCCGTGTGGCCGCTGCATTGCCTGTTCCAACATTGAACATGCCACTCAATTTTTCAACTCATCTCGTACCAAGACATATGACATACGTAAGTTCATTAATTGTATGTCGAGATATGTGATTTATTTTGCCACCTGCCCTTGTGGCCTTATTTATGTGGGACTTACTTCCCGCCAACTCAAAATTCGAGTTCGTGAGCATGTTCTGGGCATTCAGTCTGCGGCAGGCCACGCGGATGTTTCCACGCTCAGGACCATTCCCCGTCATTTTAAACTCCACCATAATTGTGATAGTTCTGGGTTGAGAGTTCGGGGTATAGATCTACTTTCCTCCACTGTCCGTAGCGGTAAAATGAGTCAACGTTTGGCCCAATTGGAGGCCCGTTGGATATGGTTATTAGACACGGTCCATCCGAAGGGCTTGAACGAGTCTCTTAGCTTTGTTCCTTCCTTATGATTGTTTCCCGGTTGTGGCTATCCTCCCGTAAATACATTTGTGTCGCAATTTATGTGTTATGTGTCGCTAATTTGTTTCACATTTTTATCCATTTTTTAGATTTTTATTCTTCTACTTACGTGGTCAACTCACTATGGTCTTCATTCTAGCCTCTTCTTCCGGTGCATGTTTTCTATTGCTGCTTCTATGGTCATGTCCCCCTCGATGGATTCATCTCTCTGCGATTAATGCATGTTGTCTTTAAAAATGTTTTCCATGTGGTCTTCTATTTTTTATGCTATCCTACTAGGATTTTGTATACCATGGTCATGTTGTTTTCATTATTCAATTTATATTATTGTTGTTATGCAAATCAACCTTCTGTAATTTTGTAGGCTGTTTGGTCCCAATTTTATGCTAATCTTGTCTGGTTCATGACATGCTTTATATTGGCTTTTGATACTTTATACCTATGTAATTGTTATAATATCTATGAATGTCCGATTATAATACTTTACTATGTTTATCAATTGAGTGACATGTATTGGCTATTATATATTGGTGGCCCACCTTTGGGCTTATTACTTTGTTCTTTATTATATTTGCATCTTTATTGCTATGTTGCCTGGTCATCTTTATAGTCTCATATTTCTAAGTATCCATTAGTTTTTGCCTATTCACATCTACTTTGCTCAGAACATTTAGATTCCAATTGCTGCTTATTAAGTGTAGGCTCTGCTATTCAGCATTCCTATATAGTTACCTATATTTTTCTGGGTTGCCTGGCGACCACGAACGCTTCCGCGTCATGCTGGCGATGCGTGCCGCGGCTCTCTGCATCTCTATGTGAGGACCTGCGTGCCGGTCAGCTGACCGTCACGTGGGTGTCACATGATGTGGACGCCGCGGCTCGCCCCGCCTACTATGATGCGAGAAGCGTCATTAAGGTCCTTAGGTATACACATACGTCCCAGCAACTGTGCACCATCTGACAATCATTAGACTGGCTATTTAAGAGGCCTCAGTGTTGTTTCCCCTAAGCCCCCTGACGAAGGCCTGCCGAAACGCGCGTAGGGGTGACACCAAATCCCCCCCCTCACCTCCCCTTTCACTGGTTTCCCCTTGGAGATATCATCGGTACTTGTCATTATTAATCAGGTATTTGGGAATTGCCCCTTTTTTGATGATGACACTTTTGATATACGAGTTTTTGATGTTAGTATTATACATCTTTAATTATTAACTATATGGGGTTATTGAGGGGACCTTTGGTGTCTTTTTCTTTTCTTTTATTCACACATGTGGCACTTTGTGCCTTTAAGCTCTATGTATTATGTAACTTTATTATATGTGTATTTAATAAAAAGACTTTTTTCTATGTTTATCCAGGGCTCTGTTGTCGCTCAGTTTTTTTTCTAACTTTTTTATGTTCTATTGCGATGCCCTATTTAGTTCCACTCCTATGTCTGCATACTACCATTTTGAGATTGACACTATAATGCGGGCGTTTCTGTGGTATATCTTTTCTATCTAGCTATCTGTCTACCTCATATATATCTATCTATCTTCTTTTTACCCTATATCTAACTATCTGTCTAGATCTTTTCACATCTTTAACACTTAAAACATCTGTCATTTCTATTCTGCATTCTATTCCGGTACTTGTCACACAAATGGTGCACATGGACGGCACACGGATGGCACACGGATGGCACACAGACGACAAACAGGGACATGGATAACACCTGTACTGGTTTTTCCAATACTGGAAATATCAGGACTTGTGAAGGAGGCCTAAGTGCGTGTGTGGCGCCCCTGAGGGTTCGAACGCCACAGGGATGCTGCACTTCTCTAATGGAGTGTAGTGTTCCTCCTCTGAGGTAAGAACAGTGTGATAGTCGGGACCCAACCTTTGCATCCAACACCACATTTCTCCACCAGAGGGGGCTAGTATGCACTAGGTGCTGCCTTCCTGGTTACAGGGAGACTGGGGAACCAAGAGAAAGGGGAACCAGTTAGTGGGTGAGGGTGGAGGACTTACAAGTTAGTTACACTTTAAATTTCATATTTAATAAAAAGCCATCTTTGGTCTTGGTCTTTTGTGCTGTCAAATACTGTGTGTTACTGTGATCTCCCACCCTTAGCGTGGATCCTGTGTGGGCCCGCATCGGATGAAGACACAGCCCCCGTACCCTGGCCTTGGGTCGAGGGGCAGGTTGTAGACCAGGAATGTCTCAACCCGGCCAAGGATCAGGACCAAGAAAGCCCGGAGCTTAAGAGTGTGGCTCCATAGCGAATGGATCCCAGGCAGGATGCAGACGGAGCGGTGTACGCCACCTGTCCTCGCCATGCTGATATATTCAGAGGGAATCCGGCTGCAAGAGGGGTACCGGCCCCCGACACCCGACCTTGCTACTCCATGTCCTGGTCGGGAAAGCCCGGTAGGCCCTGAGGATCCCACCGGTATCGGACGGAGCGGAGCTGCCACTCGTGCCCTTGTTCTGAGAGGAGCTCAGAGGGAGACCCGGCCTATTCGCACACACACGGACAGGAAAGGATTCGGTCTGTAGTTCAGGAACACTCTGGTGTAGGGTCCTGATGGAACGCTGGACTTACTCGGAGGTTGTCGGACCCCCGTCCCTGGTGACCGCAGGACTCCGCGGGGAGCAGGGAGTCGCCTTCCTTCTGCCATCTCTAAAGTGAGTAAAGCCTTGGAAGTTCACCCCTATAGCCTCCGGACTGTTTATCCTGCGCTACACCGCACAACGTGGCGCCCGTCTCCCTCTAATACTACCCCCCTCAATCCTGTCCCTCTGCCCTGAGGCCTTGCTCCGCCTGTGGGGAGTAGTAATAACTCTGGCCGCCATAAACACCATGCCTCAGCGGACTGCGGCGGCGCTGGTGGCCTTCACCAGGTGCCACAGGTGGCGTAGTTGTAAATCAGCCACTCAACCCGGATAAGCCCACACCATCCTTTTAATGTGACGGCCCTGAGCACTGGTCGGGTCCGGGCCACGCCTGCACCTCATCTCTCCATCACAGGACCCGACTCCGAGTCCCCCATCTCCCAGGGTAAAGAAAAGGGCTTTTCGAGTAGAGGCGTCACACGTGCAGTGAAAGTTATATTTTGGAGTAAATAACTGAAAGTTACATAATCTCAATGACTCAAAAAAATCTCCCAGTAAAGCTAAAAATGATGGACATAAATGGAATAACAATGGAGTACTTAAGCATTGACAAGTTGGAACTAGCGATACATTTGGACAGGAAAGCCTTGAAGACGAGAAGGAAGCTGTGTATGTTAATATAATTTCAGTGTTAGTTGAGAAGACAAAATAAACTGTGCATCACCTACGCAAAGTACATTTAGCTAATCTAATTGTAGTCTCTGCACATCTTAGACATGCTAATTGACAGATATCTTTCTGCATGGGGATTTTTTTTTCTCTGTAAAATGCAATCAAATCAATAAGAAAAGAATTAGTCTTAATGGACATTTGGCACCTGCAGTTACTTCCAGGACTAGAAGAGCAGTTTTTAATGTTGTCATGTGAGATTTGTGATTTTCTTCAATCTGTACAGCATACAAATCAGTCCTGTTAATAGAAAAAAAATATTACTAACAATGCATATGTTAGTCAGGGAGGTTATTTATGATGGCATGAGTTGAAAGGCGCCAAAACTGCCTGAAGACTAAAGTATGGGAGTACCATCTTAAATCTCAAGAGGTATATTTTGGTGGTTACCTAGAGGTGACTTGGGCCATATCAAAAAAAGAAAAGCAGAAACAGTGCTTCATGGGGCAACTCCACATTTTTAGTTTGTGGACTCAAATAGTGCTCCTTTTTAAAGTATCGCATTTGATGGATCACTGTAAAACATCTGAAAAATCCACACTGATGTAAAAAATCAGAAAGTTAAAAAAGAAAAGACAATTTTCATAAAGGCGCAAATTCTTCGGTTAGAAGAAAAAACATTTGACATGTGAATCACCCCATAGACTATCATAGGTATAAATTCTATCCATGTTTTCCAGAGAGCAGTTTCCTCGAGCCAGACTCAGCATCTGTTTCTTTCCCTCTCATGATGGTCAGAGCCTTACCCTGCATTACAGAAATGTGTGCAAGCGCCAAACTTAGAATTAAATAGCCACAAATACTCCGATCCACATTTCTTCCTAGCTAACAGTCTTTGAGTAATACCCTAAGGACTGGGGAGCCGTCAGTTGGGGGTCCCTGTGTTAAATTATGTAATGTTTTTCCATTTTCTTCCTATGGAATTTAGTACATTGGTGTATAACACAGGGAGATCTAAAAAATATACATCCACATCCACTATTGGTACTTACAGGGGTATTCCAGTTGCAAAAAGTTACTAGTTTTTACTTATCCACCAGACAGGTGATAACTCGTAGATCAGTATGGGTCAAAACATTGGGATTCCATCATTTGGCTATTGCTACTTACATTAGAGGTAGAAGAGATTTTCTAGGGTTAGTTGATTACCTTAGCCATGTTTATTAGATCTAACAAGTGTATGCCCTTGACCAAGTGGATTTAAAGGGTTATTCCCAACATAGAAAGTTACCACTTATCCACAGGGCTTAGCTGTCACACCGGTATCTCTGGCACTCCAATATAGTACAAATTAAGTGCTATGGGGCACATCAGAGCCCTGTTTTGTTGAGTTTTCCAGTGGTGGGATCCCCCAGTGGTCAGCAAATTATCACCTATAAAGGGCTGATAATTTACTATATTTGAAATAAGGCTTTGAGTTCATATACCATCAGTACATGTATTAAGTTTAGGGCTCTTCTACAAATTCTCTCTGTAACAGTGTGCCCATCGCCCCTGCAAGCTGACCCCTTCTCCCTGCAGGGACACAGTTTAATCACCAATCCGGCCTGCAGTGCAGCCCCTGGCATGCTCCTGCCTCCTTCCTCCCCCGTGCATGCTGCACTGTGTCTAGGCGACATTGCTAGAACGCGTGTGTGCGTCCTCCCCTGTTCTTAGAGGGGCAGCACACGCACATGGTAAATGCTCCCAGCAACAGCTGGGAGGCATTTAGTCAAAATCATGTTCACCTGCAATAGCTGGGAGACATCTTTTATACAAGGCATCTTCCCCAATTGGGAGGTACCTGAGCAACCACTATAGTTATGTAAGTGGTTAGTGTGAGCAACTGTATGTTGCCAGGTCCCCTGTCCCTCGTCCCTAGCCTGTTATAGTTATCCCATGTCCCATGTCCTGAGTCTCTTAGGCTAGTCTATCAGGAGAAAAATAAACAAGCTTCGGAAATCATATAAAATGGCAAAATTTACTAGACAATTTTAAAAAAGGATCACAAGGAGACATCTATCTGATGTCGCTAATAAATTAATTTTCAAGTGTTCTGAAGCTTCAAAACACTTTTCAGTTCATCATAATGGCAATACTACCCAGTGTTGGGTAATAGGAAGTGAGAAGGTTCATAAACCTCACAGAGGTGGTGACCATCACAGAAAACTCCTCAACTGGGAATTTTGGTGGATTTACCTGCTCCAAACATGGACACCTTCTAGAATGAATGGTGAAACACGATCTTATATATCATTATGTGTAGCCAAATTTTAGAAGCTGTTTTTTTGTAGTTTCTCTATTCATATGTTATTTGACCATATGTGTCCTCTTTTTTTAGTATAACCATTCCCTTTTGTGGATTTTAACTATGCATTTCATGTGTTCTTATTGGATTTTCTTACTTGTGATTTGATTGGCATATATTTGGCATATGACTTCAACAGGGAGAACTATACAACACGGACCTGTGGACATTTCAGATAGCAATCCGGTACCATACCTTGTCATCTGAACTGGGATGGAACAATGAAGCTTTGGTAGCCAATACTGGCTTTGGTAGCTGCCTTCTGGGATGGATTATCTGGAAAGATCAAGGAGGATTTGGCTGGACGTGACATCCTGACCTCTTTAGACAAATTAATCTCCATGGCAATCCGAATTGATCTTCGGTTTCAAGAGCGAACCATAGAGGTGACATGTGAAAAGAGACTGGCACGCCTGGCTTCCTCTTTTCAAAGACCACTCTTTCCCCAGCCCCCTGAAACATCCATAATGGCCAACCCATGCAGGTTGATCGTGTTAGGCTGGCAGAGCATCAGCCTGTGGATAATCGTGCTAAGGGAGTGTGCTTCGGCTGTAGTAGCACGGACCACATTTTTCGGGACTTCCCTAAGAGGTCTAAACTCATAATCCTAGGGCCTGTGGGTGAAGCTTTCCTAGTTGAGAAAGGAGACTCTTCATCACTGACTTTGAATGCTTCCGTGTTCGGTGGGAAATCCAGTTCAATGAGAAAGCTGTCCTTGACTACATGGTGGATCAGTACCGTATTCCTATTCGACACCTACTGAATCCGCTGAGAGTGTCATCTGTGGAAGGGAAGGTCCTCCCTGAAGTTGTTCAAGTCATCACAGCACCAACAGAGCTATAGATTGGAGCACTCCATTCTGCCTTCTTTGCACTTACTGACATTTTTAACCCCCTTCTCTTAGGTATTCCATGGCTGAGAACTCATGAGCCTGTGCTAGACTGGAATTCCGGTGAGATACTTCAATGGGGAAATTTGTATCATGAGAAGTGCCTAGTTTCTGTGCTTCCAGCTGGATTACCTGTGTTGCCATCCTCTCTAGGGAGGCGATGATTCCAATAACGAGTTTCCTAAAGACCTACCGCCTGAGGGACGTATACTGGGTGAGACCAATGACAAGATCGACCCTGTAAAGGTATCTTCTAGTTCCAGGTTGTCGCAGGATGACAATGTCAAGGCGAGGCATCCTCTGAGTCTCTACTGTCCACCAGCCAGGAGGAGCAGTTCCAGTCCATCTTTGTGCCTACCAAGGGGACAGTTATTCCTTCCGGACGAAGAGAGGTTCTACAAAAGAAGGTCCCTGATTCCATATCCGCTCTGTTCTGCTCCAATGATGCCCAGCCAGTGAGAGGCACACTGGTCAAGAAAAATGTGGGACATGTGACTTTCTTCCCAGTAGATCGGAGAGAACGTGGTCCTGATGAGAGGTCATGGAAGTTCAGGAGGAAAAATCTGGCTCCATCTTCTCTACAAGCAGTCTTCAAGAAGAGGAGGCGAAAAGGAGGGTGTACTGTAACCATGTGCCCGACGCCCCTGCATGCTGTCCCCTTCTCCCTGATTGCAGGTACTGCTCCTGCCTCCTTCCTCACCCATGCACGTCGCACTGTGCCTTGGTGGCGTTGCTAGATTGTGCATGAGCGTGCTCTCCTGTTCTTAAGGGGGCAGTGTACGCACATGGTAAATGCTCCCAGCAACAGCTGGGAGGCATTTAGTTAAATTCATGTTCACCTGCAAGGTGTCTCCCAGCTATTATTATTATTATTATTATTATTATTAATTCATAATATTTTTAACAGTGAAGGAAATTCAAAAAACACAGTCACATATACTGTATATTAAATACCATCACCCAAGTACAATAATCTACATAAGAAAAGATCTCAACATACATGTATTTTTTAACATTTCTTTACAAAACAGTCATTGCACTGCACTACATATATATTTCTAAATTTCCCTTATATTTATTAGTAAAGTTAGTAAAGACAAAATTTCAAATGTTATGCTCCATATCCTTCACAAACCCATCCAATGTAATGTGATCCATCTCTCGTAACAAAGAGGTCCCCCTGAATTCGCCATGTATGACATAAATGTTCCCTCTTTTCCTTATGTATCCATCAATACTTAAAAAAGAACTCAAACTTTATGGAACAAACCATGTCATATATATGTGAATATACATATGTCTCCCATCCTCATACTAAAAACCAGAGTGAGTGATCAGTCCCAAAAAGGTGTCCCTAGGCAACACCCCAAACAAAGACAATGGGGATTCCTACAGAAAACTTCCAAACCCCCATTGCTCATTTAAGCCTCTGGGGGTCATGCTCCTAAGCATTGTTATCCACTTGCATTCAATCTGTGCAAATTTTTAAGACATGTTCCCCTTGCGGTTACCAGGATAGACTCTATCAATCCCTCTAACACGAATAAGATGTCCCTGGTGCGGGTGATAGCCTCGAAAGTGTCTAGCTAGTGGTTTAAGCTTACCAATCACACTCACCTCATCCTGTCCAATTTTGTCCGCCCCCTTGATGTCTTTAATGTGTTCCAACACATGAACACGTAATTCCCGGGTTGTCATCCCGATATACATCCAGCCACACGGGCAGATTGCCTGATAGATGACATGCATTATTCTGCAATTGATGAAGTGTAGAATCTTATACATCTGCTCCCCACAAGAATCTTCAAATGAGTTCGTCTTCACAATGTACTTACAAGCCGTACAATTGCCGCAACACCATGTGCCCCATTTTGGGCCTTGTGAGCCGAATAAATATGATGATGTATCTGGTATGTGGTGACTGTGCATGAGCATGTCTCACAGTGTTTTACTCCTTTTTGCTGTCATCAAAGGTTTGTCAGAGACAAACTGTGATATGGAGGGATCCTGTTGCAATATAGGCCAATATTTTGAGATGACAGTCATTTCTCTCCAGCATGGTTGATAATTTGTTATAAATCGCACTTGCTGATCCGACTCTTGTTTCACTTTTGGAGTTAACAACGACTGCCTACTGGTGTTTTTAGCTTTATAGTAGGCTTTTTGAATGTTCTCCCACTTATATCCACGTTGTAAAAATCTTTTAGTCAAATCTTCTGCTTGTTTTTCAAAGATTTCCTCCTGATCACAGATGCATCGCACCCTCACAAACTGTCCTGTAGGTATCGCTCTTATTACGTGTTGTGGATGACTTGATTTTGCATGCAAGAGTTCGTTTACACTTGTTTTTTTTTGCGGAATATGTCCGTATGTACTTGTCCCACTTTATCCACCGTGATCTCCAAATCCAAAATTCAATAGAGTGTGCATCAATGTAATGAGTTAACTTGATATTCCATGTGTTATTACTGATATGAGCCAAGAAACATTCTAATTCTTCCCGTGACCCCTGCCAAATAAACAGAACAACCCTACTGATGAGTGTTAAAAATGCTGGACAAACTCGCGCTCACAAAAACCTAAAAAGAGGTTTGCATATGAGGGAGCTCATGCCGCCCCCATTGCTATACCTCTCTTTTGCAGGTAAAAGCGGTCTTTAAAGACAAAGTAATTATGCTGTAAAACAAAGTCCAACAATTCCAGAAAATATTTCACCAGGTCTGTATCTAAATCCCTCCCGTCAGATAGAATTTGGCTGCCAATAATCCATGCTCATGTGATATACACATGTATAAGGATTCCACATCAGATGTACAGTACAGACCAAAAGTTTGGACACACCTTCTCATTTATTATTATTATTATTTATTATTATAGCGCCATTTATTCCATGGCGCTTTACATGTGAAAAAGGGGGTATAATACAAGAACAATTTCAATAATCTTGAACACAATGTGACAGCGACTGGTACAGGCGGAGCGAGGACTTAAAGATTTTTCTGTATTTTCATGACTATGAAAATTGTACATTCACACTGAAGGCATCAAAACTATGAATTAACACATGTGGAATTATATACTTAACCAAAAAGTGTGAAACAACTGAAAATATGTCTTATATTCTAGGTTCTTCAAAGTAGCCACCTTTTGCTTTGATGACTGCTTTGCACACTCTTGGCATTCTCTTGATGAGCTTCAAGAGGTAGTCACCGGAAATGGTCTTCCAACAATCTTGAAGGAGTTCCCAGAGAAGCTTAGCACTTGTTGGCCCTTTTGCCTTCACTCTGCAGTCCAGCTCATCCCAAACCATCTCGATTGGGTTCAGGTCTGGTGACTGGAGGCCAGGTCATCTGGCGTAGCACCCCATCACTCTCCTTCTTGGTCAAATAGCCCTTACACAGACTGGAGGTGTGTTTGGGGTGCAAACCGGATGGAATAGCATGCTGCTGCAAGATGCTGTGGTAGCCATGCTGGTTCAGTATGCCTTCAATTCTGAAAAAATCCCCAACAGTGTCACCAGCAAAGCACACCCACACCATCACACCTCCTCCTCCATGCTTCACGGTGGCAACCAGGCATGTAGAGTCCATCCGTTCACCTTTTCTGCGTCGCACAAAGACACGGTGGTTGGAACCAAAGACCTCAAATTTGGACTCATCAGACCAAAGCACAGATCTCCACTGGTCTAATGTCCATTCCTTGTGTTCTTTAGCCCAAACAAGTCTCTTCTGCTTGTTGCCTGTCCTTATCAGTGGTTTCCTAGCAGCTATTTTACCATGAAGGCCTGCTGCACAAAGTCTCCTGTTAACAGTTGTTGTAGAGATGTGTCTGCTGCTAGAACTCTGTGTGGCATTGACCTGGTCTCTAATCTGAGCTTCTATTAACCTGCGATTTCTGAGGCTGGTGACTCGGATAAACTTATCCTCAGAAGCAGAGGTGACTCTTGGTCTTCCTTTCCTGGGGCGGTCCTCATGTGAGCCAGTTTCTTTGTAGCGCTTGATGGTTTTTGCAACTGCACTTGAGGACACTTTCAAAGTTTTCCCAATTTTTCGCACTGACTGACCTTCATTTCTTAAAATAACGATGGCCACTCATTTTTCTTTACTTAGCTGCTTTTTTCTTGCCATAATACAAATTCTAACAGTCTATTCAGTAGGACTATCAGCTGTGTATCCACCTGACTTCTGCACAACACAACTGATGGTCCCAACCCCATTTATAAGGCAAGAAATCCCACTTATTAAACCTGACAGGGCACACCTGTGAAGTGAAAACCATTTCCGGTGACGACCTCTTGAAGCTCATCAAGAGAATGCCAAGAGTGTGCAAAGCAGTCATCAAAGCAAAAGGTGGCTACTTTGAAGAACCTAGAATATAAGACATATTTTCAGTTGTTTCACACTTTTTGTTAAGTATATAATTCCACATGTGTTAATTCATAGTTTTGATGCCTTCAGTGTGAATGTACAATTTTCATAGTCATGAAAATACAGAAAAATCTTTAAATGAGAAGGTGTGTCCAAACTTTTGGTCTGTACTGTAAGTAAGAGCATGTTGGGATCCCTGCTAATCCCATCTAGCCGCTGTAAGACATCTCTACTATCCCTAATATAGGATGGAAGTTCCATCACTATAGGCTTAAGATAGTAATCCAAAAATCTGGAGATGAGTTTGTGGCACCCTGCTGTTCACAAGTACCACAGGACCCAAAAGGGTGCATGGACGGACTTCTCCACAAGAGGCCCTCATTACATGCAGACACCTCCACCCTTCCACCTCAAACCACCAGAGGGAGCCCTTTTAGGGATATATATATATATGGAGGGTGGAGTTAGGCAGTCAGTTAGAGAGTGAGAAGTGTGCTGGCGCTGAGACCAGTGAAGGAGCAGCACGTCTGCTGCTGTGTTCTGAGGGCCCCGAGTGTGGCCGGAGGCAAAGAGGAGAGGAGAAAGGAGTTGAGGGGGCAGAGGAGCATCACAGGCTCACCTCAGAGTACAAACCGGACACCGGGTACGCGCCTACAGGGTCCTCTATACCCAGTAGGGACTACCGGCTTACCAGGAGGCTTCCAGATCCCTGGTCGACCTGAAGCTACGAGCAATAACAGGACTAGGAACCACGAAGGCCCTGGCATCCAGGGATAGTGGTTGCCAAAGAAAGGTCCTACTACCAAGCGGTCAGGTGAGAGAGCAACACAACACAGAAGCTTGGCCAAGTTTCAGGCTGGCTAGAAGCTTAGAGAGAGGGAGACACGGATCAGGAGGCCTTATACCCGCTCACTGGGGAGAAGTCCTGAAGTGCACCCTTCCTAGCAAGTACCCTGGACCATACCTGCCGTTACACCAGTAAAGGTACTGAAGCGAATCTCCTGTCTCTGTCAATTACTCCTGCTGCGCCATCTCCTCTGCACCACAAGCCCCAGCATCACCACCATCTGCCCTAACACCTGCCCCGGGGGCCCGCTCCGCCTGTGGGGAGCAGAAACATCCCTGCTGCCATCCCATCACCCCCGGAGGTCCGTGGCAGTGTCGGTAACTATTACCGGGAACCACAGGTGGCATCACGAGTCAAACTGTACACTAAAACCCCTTTTTCAAGAGAGAGCCCAGTGTACGGGCCCGGGAGCCAACTGCCGTGACATCCTAAGCAAGGTAAAAGGCCCGGGTACCGAGTCCCCTATATCCCCCTGGGTGACACAAGTTCAGTCAGACTCCCATTTTCAGACAGGATAGGACGTCCCGGAGGGTCTTGTAGTTGTTTATGAACTTTGGGTAGAAGGTACAGGGTGGGTACTATTGGATGTTCCACCCTTAACCCTTCCCAAATACCTTTGGTGATCTCACCCTTGGTAAGTGCGGCATCCAGAATGGAAAACAAATCCCTTTGAAATGTTGGAGTGATGTCTCCAGACAAACGTTGATAAGAATTTCAGTCACCCAGTTGCCTGAATACCTCTTTTTCATACTGGCCAACCCGGCCATATCACCACACTTCCCCCTTTGTCTGCTGGTTTAAAGACAATGTTTTTCATTTTTTAAGTTCACCCAAGGCTTTCCGCTGTCCCGATGTTAGACTATCATAATGACTCCTCGGAGATATATGGTATATTTCCTTGCATATCATCCTTACAAAGATCTCAATTGATGGACAAAGTGACTGCGCATGTGTTCCCCAGCGTTATTCCTTAGAATGATTTGCCATTTTATTTGCCCTTTTCCTTAATGGCTGCGGGGAAGATGTGTGCTGTCTGTGCATGCGCCCCTCCGCGCTCCTCCACACACGCCGGTTGCGGCGTCATATGACCGCGACATGGTCGCGCTCGTTTGATGCAGGGCCGGGGGTGACGGTGACCGCGGTGGGAGCGTGTGCATGAGAACGGCACCCGGTAATTATGATGCCCCCATTTTTAATGGAATCAGCTGTGTTCTTCTACTTAATGACCCCATCCTCTCTCCACCTTACTCCCTGACGAAGCAGAAGCGAAACGCGCGTTGGAGTAGGAGAAGAGGGATGTGGTGTGCCATACAGGTCGGTATTTCACCTGTATAGGGGCTCTCATGTGCTGTTTTTGGGGCTGTACTTTTGCCATATTGGTAAGAAATGTGTCCGCAGTGGTTAAATTCTGCCACTCTAAAGGCAGACTTATCCTAGGGGACAATAAAAACTTCTGAGTTTTTTTTCTGTACATATGCATGTTAGAACATTGCATGAAAACCTGCTATGTTATATATACTGCTCAAAAAAATAAAGGGAACACTTAAACAACAGAATGTAACTCCAAGTAAATCAAACTTCTGTGAAATCAAACTGTACACTTAGGAAGCAACACTGATTGACAATCAATTTCACATGCTGTTGTGCAAATGGAATAGACAATAGATGGAAATTATTGGCAATTATCAAGACACATTCAATAAAGGAGTGGTTCTGCAGGTGGGGACCACAGACCACCTCTCATTACCAATGCTTTCTGGCTGATGTTTTGGTCACATTTGAATGTTGGTTGTGCTTTCACACTCGTGGTAGCATGAGATGGACTCTACAACCCACAGAAGTTGCTCAGGTAGTGCAGCTCATCCAGGATGGCACATCAATGCAAGCTGTGGCAAGAAGGTTTGCTGTGTCTGTCAGCGTAGTGTCCAGAGGCTGGAGGCGCTACCAAGAGACAGGCCAGTACACCAGGAGACATGGAGGGGCCGTAGGAGGCCAACAACCCAGCAGCTGGACCACTACCTCCGCCTTTGTGCAAGGAGGAACAGGAGGAGCACTGCCAGAGCCCTGCAAAATGACCTCCAGCAGGCCACAAATACGCATGTGTCTGCACAAACGGTTAGAAACTTACTCCATGAGGGAGGTATGAGGGTCCGACATCCACAGATGGGGGTTGTGCTCACATCTCAACACAGTGCAGAACGCTTGGCATTTGCGACAGAACCCCAGGATTGGCAAAGTCGCCACTGGCGCCCTGTGCTCTTCACAGATGAAAGCAGGTTCACACTCAGCACATGTGACACGCGTGACAGAGTCTGGAGACTCTGTGGAGAGCGATCTGCTACCTACAACATCCTTCAGCATGACCGGTTTGGCAGTGGGTCAGTAATGGTGTGGGGTGGAATTTCTTTGGAGGGTCGCACAGCCCTCCATGTGCTCGCAAGAGGTAGCCTGACTGCCATTAGGTACCGAGATGAGATCCTCAGACCCCTTGTGAGACCATATGCTGGTGCGGTTGGCCCTGGGTTCCTCCTCATGCAGGACAATGCCAGACCTCATATGGCTGGAGTGTGTCAGCAGTTCCTGCAAGATGAAGGCATTGAAGCTATGGACTGGCCCGTCCGTTCCCCAGACCTGAATTAGATTGAGCACATCTGGGACATCATGTCTCGCTCCATCCACCAACGTCATGTTGCACCACAGACTGTCCAGGAGTTGGCGGATGCTTTAGTCCAGGTCTGGGAGGAGATCCCACAGGAGACCTTCCGCAACCTCATCAGGAGCATGCCCAGGCATTGTAGGGAGGTCATACAGGCACGTGGAGGCCACACACAATACTGAGCCTCATTTTGACTTGTTTTAAGGACATTACTTTACAAGTTGGATCAGCCTGTAGTGTGTTTTTCCACTTTCATTTTGGGGCTGACTCCAAATCCAGGCCTCCATTGGTTAATAAATTTGATTTCCATTGATGATTTTTGTGTGATTTTGTTGTCAGCACATTCAACTTTGTACACAACAAAGTATTCAATGAGAATATTTCATTCATTCAGATCTAGGATGTGTTATTTGAGCGTTCCCTTTATTTTTTTGAGCAGTGTACAGTATATCCCCACTGATAGGACTAAGCAGCTATGCACTTTTGCACTTTAATCTATACTGCCATGTCTATATGAGTTCATGTAGATACAATGTTGCATTTTGATTGACTAGTAACAATTAGCCCAGTACAAATGATTAAAAAGTAATAAATTCTATAGTTGAAATGCACAGGTGCACTTTAATTAATTATTTGAGTTCACAATAATTGTTTGAACTCAGGGGAGTTGGGCCAAAAAATGGCAAATGGGGTTCAATGCCGATAAATGTAAGGTCATGCACATGGGAAGGAAAAACAGCAGTCACCCATACATATTAAATGGGAAACCGTTGGGGAAATCTGACATGGAGAAAGACCTGGGCGTCTTGGTTAATAGCAAATTAAATTGGAGTGCAAAGTGTCAGGCAGCAGCTGCGAAGGCAAATAGAGTCATGGCATGCATCAGAAGAGGAATAGGGGCATATGATGAGAACATTGTTCTTCCTCTGTATAAAGCGCTGGTAAGGCCGCACTTAGAATATTGTGCACATTTCTGGTCTCCGGTGCTCAGGAAAGACATATTGGAGCTAGAGAGGGTACAAAGGAGGGCGACTAAGGTAATAAAGGGAATGGAGGGACTAGAATACCGAGAGAGGTTGTCAAAATTAGGCCTATTTACGTTGGAAAAGAGAAGGCTTAGGGGAGACCTCATAAACATGTATAAATACATCAGGGGGCAGTACAGAGATCTCTCCCATGACCTGTTTATACCAAGGATGGTGATAAAGACGAGGGGGCACACTATGCGTCTGGAGGAACATAGAAGGGGATTCTTTACGGTCAGAGCCGTGAGACTCTGGAACTCTCTGGGAGAGGAAGTGGTGATGTCCAACTCACTTAATGAGTTCAAGAGAGGCCTGGACGCCTTTCTTGAGAACAATAAAATTACATCTTATGCTTAGTTAATTAATCCAGGGATTTAATCTGACTGCCAGATTGGTGTCGGGAAGTGAATTTTTCCTCAATGATGTAAATTGGCCTATACCGCATGTTTTTTTTTTGCCTTCCCCTGGATCAACGCTGCGGAATAGCTGCAGTGCACAAGAAATAGGCTGAACTGGATGGACGCTTGTCTTTTTTCGGCCTTATAAGCTATGTAACTATGTAACTATGTAACTAACCCTTGACAAAACTAATATAATTCATCTAAAATCATGTATTGTGTGTAGTCCGACATTAATATTAATGGTGGCGCATCCATCCCTCTCCACAGATCTAGTTGTTATGAGTATTTTTAATACACTTTTTTCTTACTTTTTTTCACTGTCAGATTTTATTGTGTGTTTTTTAACGAGATGCTTAATAAAGATTTAAATAATTTTTATCTTTTGGTATGTGCTTAATCTAGAATAATTGGTATTGGGTATTTACCTGCCGCACAAGCCTGACCTCACCACTAGAGGCTCCAGCGAACACCAAGGTAGCTGCTTAGTTACACCCCTCCAGGGTAAGTCTGGTCTGTGGCAAAGTGGGTCCATGATCCACTTGCGCCCCCTTAGAGCGTAACACTCTCATCTAAGAGAATCGGACTAATTATGCAAATTACACTCTGATCAAACTCTGATCAGCGTTTGATCAAAGTATCAGCAAAGTGTGGTCGGATTCTCTTGAATGAGAGAATCAGAGCACACTGACTGTGAGGAGAGGATGGAGAACAATATTTCTCCATCTTCTCCATAGGGTCAATGTGCGGAAATCGTACTACGCTTGGATGATATCAGAGTGCAGTCCAATGATTTTCACTCATTTATTGACTTGCATGGCCGAGTGCGTTTTGAATATCGGATCAAAGTTGGACAATCTGTAATGTTTTGCTAGGACAGACTCTGTCCAAGGAAAAAATCGAACATGTGTATGGCCCCATAGACTAACATTGGTTTGAGTGCAATCCAATGTTTTATTGAATCGCACTCAGATGGAAAACACAGTGGGGTGCACGACCCCTTAATGGAAGCTTTGGATCTTAAGTTGCTCTTCTGAATTTCACATGGCGCAGAGGGTCCTCAATGTTCATAAAGTAGTTGCTTTTTATGTCTGAAACCACAATGGCAGAAAGAGCATTGAAAATTTTCAGTTAATAAGTAAAAACAGTAATTATTACACCTTTTTGTCCATATTATATTATGCAGCATCATAGAAGGTCTGGTCATAACCAAGAAACTGCAAGGATAATACTCCCAGGTAATCAACTGAATGGAAGTCAACACATTAACTCGGCATCTTCCCATATCACCACATTTACTGCTAAATTCAGTGTAATTACACATCACTTAACTCAGGCACTTACTGTAGTTAATGGACAGATACAGTATCAGCTTTTAGGTATGGGAAATTACACAAGTTAATGATTTCCCAAAGACAACAATAAAAACATACACTAACATTTATGATGTTCAGCAATATACTCAGCATAAGCTCCTCAAAGGCTTAAGTAGCAATGTAGGATTTGGGGTGAAGAATATTACATTAAAGTGATCCTAAAAATCATTACTCCGAGCTTGAAATATTCAGAAAAAGGAGAATACTTCTGAGCAATGTCTTACCGCTCTAAAAGTGCATTTACAGTATAATAGTTGTCTTCTTCATCCAGTGCAGACCACTCTATTCCCAGCCACGACTCATCTCTGTAAAATGTTACACACAGACATCTGTAGTCCACACCCAATTTACTACTCTGCACCAATCCACAGTGTCTGTGCTCCCAAAAATAATATTTTTTATTTTATTTTTGCATCATGTTCTGAGAGCCATAACTTTTTCATTTTTATAGAGCCCTCTGAGGGCTTGTTTTTTTTTTTTTTTTGCATAGCAAGCTGAAGTTTATATTTATACCATTTTTCCAAAGTTCACTATACAAAGACAAATATCACTATGCAACGCCAAAATAATTATGCCGCCACGCCATAACCAGATATTACCACTACATAGTGTCTGAGTAAAACCACCATCCTGTTACTAAACCAGCTTCACTATGCTAAGACTTAACTTAATGTACCAGTAATATCACATACAAGAAACAAATAATGGCACATTACACCACATACTGGTACATCTCACAAACTTAGAATGTCATCAAAAAGTTAATTTATTTCAGTTCTTAAAAACAAAAAGTGAAACTCGTATATTATATAGAGTCATTGCAAACAGAGTGATCTATTTCAAGTGTTTATTTCTGTTAAAGTTGATTATTATGGCTTACAGCCAACGAAAACACAAAAGTCATTATCTCAGTAAATTAAAATAATTAACAAAAAACGCCTGCAAAGGCTTCCTAAGCATTTAAAAAGGTCCCTTAGACTGTTTCAGTAGGCTCCACAATCATGGGGAAGACTGCTGACTTGACAGATGTCCAGAAGGCAGTCATTGACACACTCCACAAGGTCTCAGAGTTCCAATTTTCATTTGGAAATCAAAGTCCCAGAGTCTGGAGGAAGAGTAGAGAGGCACACAATCCAAGCTGCTTGAGGTCTAGTGTGAAGTTTCCACAATCAGTGATGGTTTGAGGAGACATGTCGTCTGCTGGTGTAGGTCCACTGTGTTTTATCAAGACCAAAGTCAGCGCAGCCGTCTACCAGGAAATTTTAGAGCACTTCATGCTTCCCTCTGCCTACAAGATTTTTGGAGATGGAAATGTCATTCTCCAGCAGGACTTGGCACCTGTCCACACTCCCAAAAGTACCAATACCTGGTTTAAAAACAACAGTATCATTGTGCTTGATTGGCCAGCAAACTTGCCTTGCCTTGATTGGCCAGCAAACTTGCCTTGCCTTGATTGGCCAGCAAACTTGTCAAGAGGAAGATGAGAGACACCAGACCCAACAATGCAGATGAGCTGAAGGCTGCTATCAAAGCAACCTGTGCTTCCATAACACCTCAGCAGTGCCACAGGCTGATCGCCTCCATGCCACGCCGCATTGATTGCAAAAGGAGCCCCGACCAAGTATTGAGTGAATTTACTGAACATACATTTCAGTAGGACAACATTTCAGATTTAAAAAAAAAAAAAAAGCTGTTTTTATAAAGTATTCTAATTTACTGAGATAATGAATGAGTTTTGTGCTTTCATTGGCTGTAAGCCATAATCATCAACTGTAACAGAAATAAACACTTGAAATAGATCACTCTGTTTGTAATGACACTATATAATATATGAGTTTCACTTTTTGTATTGAAGAACTGAAATAAATTAACTTTTTGATGATATCCTAATTTAGTGAGATGCACCTGTAAATTACCAGCATCTACAGTAGTGACCGAATAATACCACCATACTGATCGCTAAGAAAAACCACAGTACTATCACTAATATCACCTGTGGCAGCTATACAAAGGAGCTCTGTAGATAATATATAATGCATAGTGTAAGTGTACAGATAAATCCAATATCGTCTGCAATTGAAATAATAATAATAATGCGTCCACAATGGGGGACATTAATAAAGTATGGGGACACAAAGGGGGACATTATCAATGCCCCCCTTTGTCTTTCCATACATTATGTCCTCCATTGTGACCTCATCCACATATGGCCCACATATATTCCTAATGTCCCTTAAGCTTTGTCCCCATAAGCCTATAATGTTTCCAAATTCTGGGCCCATAAATTTAAAATGCTCCTCAATTCTGGTCCTCGTATACCTATGATTTTCACCAAGTCTAGCCACCACATTTTTAATGTCTCTCATTCAAGCCCCATACAAATGTCAGCATTTTGTCCTCCATATACTTATAAATTCGCCCAATTCTGGCTCCAACATATTTATTATGTCCTCAGTTCTGGACCACATATACTTGTAATGACCCCTATTCTGGCCCCTTATACTTATGTCTCCCAATTCTGGTCCCCGTATTATTGTATTGTTCCCCATCGTGATCTGCTTCACATAAAAGGTAAAAAAAAACAACTAAGCTTCTAACCTTACTCTGCCCCAACAACAAACAGCTCTTTCTTCTCCATTATCTGGCATGGACAGCGGACTGCGGTGACGTTAGGGTTGCCTGTGAAGGCACAATGTCAGCTGCTGGTCTCTGATAGGTCGATGGAAAGTATAGATATTGCGGTGCAGGGAGCTAGTGGCTCTTTGCATCGCAATAGATTTCAACTGGATGTGCTGCATGGTGGTTGTGTCACTGGGTCCCCCTCCCCCTGATGCAGTCGTGGTAGTTATACCCCTAATTGCCTGTAAGACTCCATGTGTAACTGGTCTCTTTAAGGAGAACAAATATTTCCTCCTCATAAAACCTGTGAGACAGAGCGGAAAATCCTACAAAGACAACAATGTATGATGTGGATCTGTACTGATCTTATGTCTAACACGAAGGGCTGCTGACCGTCTTTCAAGTATATACAAATCCAGCGTGGTGAACAAACGCTTTATTTTACATAAGCATATAAGCCAAAATTCATAAGAAATAAAGTAACACAGAAAATCAAGTCTCTGATGTTTTCTAAACAGGTTATTTGTGGCACAAGTAATCAATTAGAACAACCTTGTGGAGATTTACGCCAGTGACCCCTATGCTGACCCTGGACCTTGGTGTCAAAAGTTCTTTCTGATCTTTAACTATGCGTGTCTAATAAATCCCCAGGTCTAATCAGGGGGCTTTATCTTCTCCTCTGAGGGAAATATAGATTCATTGATCTGATGCTGCCACACCAGCGGGAATTAAAGACAAAACATTAATTGAAAAATACCCTGCCATGGCATTGATCTCTCCCATCACTCCAGTCGGCAGCTTAATCTTCATAACTGGAAAGCAGAGTTGTGGATGAATATTTGTATGGACAACCTGTTATTTAGGACGACGTATCATAAAGTATAGCATTCAAATAGTAAAAATTACATTTGTCAGAATTCATTAGTAATTCCTTACAGAATATTTTCTAATGTTGTATGATAACTGCTAACAGTAGATATAGTTTCGGTACTCATCCAGTTATGTAGAGGTTCTCAGAGAATTGTCATTGCTGAGAAGAACAAATGTGAGATCACCAGGAAGGCAGATATGATCACGATTTTCTGACGTCCCATCATCTAATAATGAAATTGGAATTGGAAGTAATATTATAAGGATAAATTGCAGTTCATGGCACAGTACCTGGTTGGGTGGCAGAGTATAAGGAAAAAGTCTACATTCATGGGAATACAGAAATGTTTTTAGAAGTGTAGCATTCTACCATATGTTGCAGAATATTGCCATAGTTTTCAAATTTTTTTATTCTATGCAAAGGTGGAAATTTGCTGGAAATCAGAAGCAAACTCTCAATTTTATCTATCTATGTGTCTATCTATCTATCTATCAATCTATCTATCTATCATCTATCTATCTATTATCTATCTATCTTTCTATTATCTATCTATTATCTATATATTATCTATGATCTATCTATCTGTTATCTATCTATTATCTATCTATTATCTATCTATTATCTATGTATCTATCTATCTATGTATCTATCTATCTATCTATTATCTATTATCCATATATCTATCTATCTATCATTTATCTATCTATTATCTATCTATCTATCTATCTATTATCTAGGTATCTATCTATTTATCTATTATCTATCATCAATCTAATCTATTTATTATCTATCTATCTATTATCTATGTATCCATTTATCTATCTATCTATCTATCTATTATCTAGGTATCTATCTATTTATCTATTATCTATCTATCATCTATCTAATCTATTTATTATCAATCTATCTATTATCTATGTATCCATTTATCAATCTATCTATCTATCTATCTATCTATCTATCTATTATCTATCTAATATATATCTATTATCTACTGTATACATTATCTATCTATTTTCTATATATCTATTATTTATCTATCTATTTTCTATCTTCTATCTATCTATCAATCACTATCTATCAATTATCTATCTATATATCTATCAATATACTGTATAGTTTTTCTCAATAGCTGACATGAAATCACATATTTCCCATTTTAGGTCAATGATGATTACCATAATTGTTAATATTTGCCAAATGTCAGAATAATGAGAGAGAGAGAATGTTTTAAGGCATTTTTATTACTTTCTGCAAAGTCAAAAGTTTACATACAATTCATTAGTATTTGGTACCATTGCCCATAAACTGAGTTACTTGGGTCAAACGTTTGGTATATCCTTCCACAAGCATCTCACAATAGTTGGCCGGAATTTGGGCCCATTCCTCCTGACTAGTGTTGAGCATTCCGATACTGAAATATCGGGTGTCGACCGATATTCACGGTATCGGAGTTCCGATACTGAGTTCCGATACTTTTAGAATATCGAATGCCGGAATCGGAAGTTCCCATAATGCCTGCGCTCTGCAGTGTCTCTGAAGGATGACAAGCTGGATGGCAGCGCTCAGCTTACTGTACTTGTCATTTAGTGTTAAAGGATTTATTAAAAAAAATAATAGTGTTTTCATGCACCGTCTCTTTAAAAAAGCCGGCCGGCAATTCAGCAGCGGCATACACCGGTACCCGACAGTTTACAACAGAAAGAATAGAGCATCACACATAGATTAGATAGATAGAAACATGTCAGTCACATATATATGAAGTACAGTGACAGTGTTGCATACTATACTTGTCATTTAGTGTAAAGGATTTATTAAAAAAATAATAATGTTTTCATGCACCGTCTCTTTAAAAAAGCCGGCCGGCAATTCAGCAGTGGCATACACCAGTACCCGACAATTTAGAATAGAAAAAATAGAGCATCACACATAGATTAGATAGATAGAAACATGTCAGTCACATATATAAGAAGTACAGTGATAGTGTTGATTACTGTACTTGTCATTTAGTGTTAAAATAAAGGATTTATTAAAAAAAAAAATTGGCGTGGGGTTCCCCGTAATTTTAGGCTCTAGCGGAGGTTAAGGAGATGGCTGGGGCAGAAGTTTGAAGCCTGGGAAGGGGGTAATACCCACGGAGCTTCCCAGGCTACTATTATCAACCCCCTGCTGAATACTTAGCCTTTACTAGCTATTAAAATGGGGGACCCCAAAAAAAAACGACGTGGGGTCCCCCCTATTTTAATAGCTAGCAAAGGCTAGGCAGACAGCTGGGGGCTGATATTAATAGCCCAGGAAGGGTGCCATGAATATTGGCCCCCTCCCAGGCTAGAAACACCAGCCGTCAGACGCCCCAGAAATGGCGCATCCATAGGATGCGCCAATTCTGGCACTTAGCCTCGCTCTTCCCATTGCCCTGTAGCGGTGTCAGTGGGGTAATAGGGCTGGGCTTGATGTCAGCTTATAATGCCAGCTGACATCAAGCCCAGGTTAGTAATGGAGAGGCGTCTATAAGACACCCCCATTTCTAACCCCATAGTCAAAGTTAAAAAAAAAAACACAAACACCCAGAATAAAGTCCTTTAATTGAAATAAACACACAATTTTTTAATGTTCTAAATTACACCATACTTACTATCACGCCCATTCCAGCTGAAGCCAATGTCTTCTGCAATAAAAGTAAAATAATAAAGCAACATCATCCTTACCTTTCCATGGTTCCCACGACAGCTTTAGCTCTGCTACATTGACATGACAGGCTGGATCACAACAGAACGCTGCCATCCAGCTTGCCATGCCGCAGAGACTGAGAAGCGCTGGCATGCTTGCGCTCCTCAGTGTCTGGCTGTGACGGCATAAAGATGAGCCGAGTTCATGTCCAATGAACTCAGCTCACCTCATGCACGTCACTGACAGCGTGAGAAAACTGTCCTGCTCAAGCGCTGAGCGCAGGAGAATTTTCCCACGCTGTCAGTGATGTGCATGAGGTGAGCTGAGTTCATTAGACATGAGCTCACCTCATGCACATCACTGACAGCGTGGGAAAATTCTCCTGCTCAAGCGCTGAGCGCAGGAGAATTTTCCCACGCTGTCAGTGAGGTGCATGAGGTGAGCTGAGTTCATTGGACGTGAGCTCACCTCATGCACGTCACTGACAGCGTGGGAGAATTCTCCTGCTCAAGCGCTGAGCGCAGGAGAATTTTCCAACGCTGTCAGTGACGTGCATGAGGTGAGCTGAGATCATTGGACATGAGCTCACCTCATGCACGTCACTGACAGCGTGGGAAAATTCTCCTGTGCTCAGTGTTTCAGCAGGAGAATTCTCTCACGCTCACTGCAAGCGCAGGAGAATTTTCCCACGCTGTAAGTGATATGCATGAGGTGAGCTCATGTCCAATGAACTCAGCTCACCTCATGCACGTCACTGACAGCGTGGGAAAATTCTCCTGCGCTCAGCGCTTGAGCAGGAGAATTCTCCCACGCTGTCAGTGACATGCATGAGGTGAGCTCATGTCCAATGAACTCAGCTCACCTCATGCACGTCACTGACAGCGTGGGAAAATTCTCCTGCACTCAGCGCTTGAGCAGGAGAATTTTCCCACGCTGCATGAGGTGAGCTGAGTTCATTGGACATGAACTCGGCTCATCTGGATGTCATCACAGCGAGACACTGAGGAGCGCAAGCATGCATATTTTACTTTTATTGCAGGAGATCGTTGGCTTCAGCTGGAATGGGCGTGATGGTAAGTATGGTTTAATTTAGAACAATAAAGAATTGTGTCTTTATTTCAATTAAAGGACTTTATTCTGGGTGTTTGTGTTCTTTTTTTAACTTTGACTATGGGGTTAGTAATGGGGGTGTCTTATAGACGCCTCTCCATTACTAACCTGGGCTTGATGTCAGCTGGCATTATAAGCTGACATCAACCCCAACTTTATTATCCCACTGCCACCGCTACAGGGCAGTGGGAAGAGCGAGGCTAAGTGCCAGAATTGGCACATCCTATGGATGCGCCAATTCTGGGGCGGCTGACGGCTGGTGTTTCTAGCCTGGGAGGCGGCCAATATTCATGGCACCCTTCCTGGGCTATTAATATCAGCCCCCAGCTGTCTGCCTAGCCTTTGCTAGCTATTAAAATAGGGGGGACCCCACGTCATTTTTTTGGGGGTCCCCCATTTTAATAGCTAGTAAAGGCTAGGTATTCAGCTGGGGGCTGATATTAGTAGCCTGGGAAGCTCCGTGGGTATTACCCCCTTCCCAGGCTTCAAACATCTGCCCCACCTGTCTGCTTAACCTCCGCTAGAGCCTAAAATTACGGGGAACCCCACGCCAATTTTTGTTTTAATAAATCCTTTATTTTAACACTAAATGACAAGTACAGTAATAAACACTATCACTGTACTTCTTATATATGTGACTGACATGTTGCTATCTATCTAATCTATGTGTGATTCTCTATTCTTTCTATTCTAAATTGTCGGGTATCGGTGTATGCCGCTGCTGAATTGCCGGCTTTTCATGTAATACATTCTACATTATTCTTAGTTGTTTTCCTTCATGTAGAATTAACCTACAAGGAAAGAAAGGGTTTATTTTTATTCCGATATTTGTGTCCCATTGACTTGCATTGGTTTCCGGTATTGGAATCGGCGATATCCGATACTTTTTGGGTATCGGTCTGATCCAATCCGATCCGATATTTCCCGATATCGGAAGGTATCGCTCAACACTACTCCTGACAAAACTGGTGTAACTGATCCAGGTTTGTAGGTCACCTTCCTCGCACCTGCCTTTTCAGCTTTGCCCATAAATTTTCAATAGGATTGAGATCAGGGTTGTGTGATGGCCACTCCAAAACATTGACTTTGTTTAGCCTTAAGCCACTTTGTTACCATTTTGGCAGTATGCTTCGGGTCACTGTCCATTTGGAAGACCCATTTCCGCCCAAGCTTTAACTTCCTGGCTGATGTCTTGAGATGTTGCTTCAGTATTGTCACATAATCTTCTTTTCTCATGATGCCATCTATTTTGTGAAGTGCACCAGTCCCTCATGAAGCAAAACAACCCCACACCATGATGCTGCCACTCCGATGTTTCACAGTTGGGATGGTGTTTTTAGGCTTCCAAGCTTCTCCCTATTTCCTCCAAACGTAACGATGGTCATTATGCCAAAAAAGTTTAATTTTAGTTTCGTCAGACAACAGGACATGTCTCCAAAAATTAAGTTCTTTGTTCCTGTGTGCATTTGCAAACATTAGTCTTTCATGTTTCTTTTGAAGTAATGGCTTCTTCCTGGAAGAGTGGCCTTTCAGCCCATGTTGATACAGTACTCATTTCACTGTGGATATTGACATAATCTTACCAGTGTCCGCCATCATCTTCACAAGGTCTTTTGCTTTTGTCCTTGGGTTGATATGTACATGTTGGACCAAAGCATGTTCATCACTGTGACATAGAACCCATCTTCTTCCTGAGCAGTATGATGGCTGGAAATTCCCATCTTGTTTGTACTTGCGTATAATTGTTTGTACTGATGAACGAGGCACCTTCAGGTATCGTGAAATTGTACCCAAGGAAGAGCCAGACTGGTGCAAGTCCACAATTCTCTTCCTGAAATCTTGACTGATTTCTGTACACCTTCCCATGATCCTACACAAAGAAGTAGTGTGTTTCAGGTGTGCATTGAAATACATCCACAGGTGTGTCTCTAATTAACTCAGATGTTTCCAAAAAAACTATCAGAAGCTTCCAAACACATGATATCATCATATGGGCAGTCCAGAATTGTTTAAAGGCATAGTAATCTCGTGAACTGGTTAGAAGTAATTCACCATCTTATTAAACAATGCAGTTGTTTTCATTTCTAGCAGTGCAAGCGTTAATCTGTTCAGTTGAAGCTTTCCTACCTGGATTGTCTCAGTTGTTCAGTTTTGGCCACTTCCCTCTGCTATATATGCTCGCCTCAGGCACTTAGGGATTGCCAGTATTATTTCTTACTGCCTGGTTCTGGAGTTGGAGGTGTAGTTTGTGGATGGAGTTGGCGTTTGGAGATTATTCTGGAGACTGTTGCTTGAAGTTTTATTTGTGTGCACATCTCCTTCCTGTCCTATTTGGTTTCTCCTTCCTTTTACTACCCTGTGTTCCACTCTGTTGTTTGGTGAGTGTATTTTGTATGATTGATATTATCATTTATCCCTGTTCCTCTTCCCTTGTTTGTCTGGTTAGTGTACTCTCCTATACATTTCCGGTTCCCACCTTCCTGGTGGTCAGGGGACAGATGAGGGTTAATTTTGTAGCTTCGTAAAGCTCATGAACCCGGTGTCTCCACCTTCAGGGGTAATCTGGGGGACAGGGATAGACCAGGGCACCCCTATTTCTATGGACCTGGTTAGCGCCCACAGCCCCAAGGTGCTGCATGAATGTCTAATAGATGTGGGTCACACATCTGGGCCTGCTTCTACAGTATTTTCAGAACAGAGGTCCTCAATCGCTATTCCACTTGGCATGGCAGGTGCTGCCCATTACATCAAGGCAGAGAATAAATGGAGAGGCAGCATCGCATGTGCACAACAATCTCCTTATTAACTCTACTGCCTGGATGTGGTGTGTGGCAGGCAGGATGGTGGTTGAGGTTCCAGATAGATTTTGCACTTTTGTTCTGGATATTTAACTTTTATAGTACATGCAAATTGCAGTTGTTAAATCTAAGACAAAAATTTCTATGTAGGCCTCTTAGCCTCACAAAAAAAATCCCCATACCAAAAACAAGGTTAGATGATGGCTCTGAAACTTATTTCTCCTTTTCTAAATATTATAAGCCCTAATAGTAGAGTCACATGTGAGCATGGAAAGGAAAGACAACATACTAATTGATTAGCCACATAAATAAATTGGAGGAGGCAGATAAAAACGATGCAAATCATTTACTGTCATTATAGTACAATGAGACACATGTTGGCTGGAGTGTGACCCAGTGAGAGCGAAATTAATTAAGAAGGTCATAATTAATACATACTTTATCTTAAGATGTCACTAATGAAGTAATAGGAGGTACTCTTCGTCAATAACAGCCCTCGACACAAGAGATGGCTCCTTCACAGATGCCTATTAAGGGACCATGGTTGAATGGCCACTGATTAAGTAACAATTACCAGACAGCAATGTACAGAAAGTGAACAATGGAAGGAAGAGGCTTAATGACCTAAGAGCAGACATGTATTAAAAAAATCAGGTGAGGTGAGTCCGGGGATAGTGACACAGAGGAGAATATCTGTCAATGGAAGGCACTGTCAGTGTAATCACCCGATATTCACAATTAGCTTGCAAATGCGCCAAAAACATCAAGGTCATTATTATTTTTTTTAGAATATGTTTTACCTTCTGCTGGAATAAGAAACTACATAAATAAAACTATTACTATTTTTTTTTCTAAAATCATGTCTTTTATAATATTTGTCAGGAATCCATTGACTTAATGGGGACCTGTCACCTGTTTTGTCCTATATGAACAAAAACTAACACCTTATTCAGAGCCTGTGCTGTATTGCATGATTCCTTACATAATCCCCTGACTCCCCCTGTAGACCCCCCAAAAACCTTTTTTAAATTCTCCCTTGCTGCATGGTAATCCGGTCGGTTCAGTCTGATGGGCGTGGTTTCGGGCCTCTCCATCCGTCCCCTTGGCTGTTGCTCGCCGTCCTCCTTCTTTACTTGACGAGGATGTCGTCTCGCTGTCAAGCAAAATCTTGCACCAGCGCACAGAAATCTCGGCTCGCGCCTAAGAACTATGCTTTGCCCTACTGTGGCACATGCGCACTTATGTTTTCGGCTGTGCCCGCAGTAGAATAAAGCATAGTGCGCAGATGCGAGCAGCGATTTCTATGTGCAGGAGCAAGATTTAGCCTGGCAGTGTGAATGACACACGTCAATTAAAGGAGGATGGCGAGCAGCAGCTGGGGGGAGGGATGGAGAGGCCTGAAACCACACCCATCAGAATGAACCTACCGGATTACCATGCAGGGCAGGAGAATTTTAAATGTTTTTGTTGTGGGGTCTACAGGAGGAGTCAGGGGATTATATAAACATTTATGGAATGCAGCACAGGTGCTGAATAAGGTGATAGTTTTGGTTCATATAGGACAAAACTGGTGACAGGTTCCATTTAAAAAGGCATCCACAGGCACACTTTTCTCGAGGCACTCACCTTAGTATGTCCTAGGAGCATATTATTTTTCACCTATTACAGAAATGTGGTCTGCACTGCAGTGGAGTAGGTTAAGGGAAAAACAAAAAATGTGATGAGTCAGTACTAGTGATAGAGGAGCACTAAAATTTTTGGGTGCTTGATGCTCGGGTCGAGCAAATTGGAATGCTCGGGTGCTCGACCCAAGCAACGAGCCCAATGTAAGTCTATGGGAAACTCGAGCATTTTTCAGGCTGCTCCCCCCGGCGATCTGCAGAGGGCCTAAAAGTTGCCCAAATTGATGGGAACAGTGCTCAAATGGCATGGGAACAGCAAGAGGAAGACCCCTGGAAACATTGCTGACTCCCAGGTCACTGCTGTCAACAACGTTGTCAGAGGTATTAGGCCTCTTTTACAGACTCACAATAAAACATACAAAAACCAAACCAAAATGGATTTTCCGGGGAAAATATGTTAAGGAACATCCTATCCAGGGTAATGACTTGTATATAAGGCAAAATAAATAACCAAAAACAAAAATACTCCTCCACACCTTGGGCTATGTTCACACGTAGCGTTTTTGATGCGTTTTTGCACTTCTGCATTGCTTTCAGCAGTAACAAATGCATTCACTGGGAAATGTCATTTTAACATTTTACAACCTTATATGGCCAGGTGGTGTGTGAGTCATGATCAGATACATCCTGTTTCATTTAGGCTTTTACTATTCTTAAAGGACCAGCACTCAGCCCTCACTATTGTTAGAGAGCCATCAGCCGGCTATGCTTTGTTGTTCCCATTACTAAACAGTGGATCTCCTGTACTGTTATTGCTTATGCAGTGAGTGGCAGGGCTGCCCATAACTTGGACGCACCCCAATACCCCTTTGACAATTTGGATGCACCCCAATACCCCTTTGAAGAGACTTAGAGGAAGACCTCATGAAAACAATGTTCCCATTATTAGGAAGTGGGTCTCCCATACTGTTTGCCTATGCAGTGAATGCAAGGGTTGCCAAAAATTTGGAGGCACTGCAATGCCCCTTGGAAGAGATGTGGAGGTCAGAGGGCCTCCTGAAAACAATGTTCCCATTATTAGGAAGTGGGTCTCCCTTTGTGTTTGCCTATGTAGTGAATGCAAGAGTTGCCAAAAATTTGGAGACACTCCAATGCCCCTTGGAAGAGACGTGGAGGTCAGAGGGCCTCCTGAAAAATGTTGCCATTATTAGGAAGTGGGTCTACCATGGTGTTGGCCTATGCAGTGAATGCAAGTGCTGCCAAAAATTGGGAAGCAATTCAATGCCCCTTGGAAGAGACGTAGAGGGCCTCATGAAAGAATGTTCCCATTGTTAGGAAGTGTGTCTCCCATAGTGTTTGCAAGGGCTGAAAAAAAATTGTGTTGCACTCCAATGCCCGTTGGAAGAGAAGTAGAGGGGCTCATGAAAAAATGTTCCCATCATTAGGAAGTGTGTCTCCCATAGTGATGTCCTATGCAGTGAATGCAAGGGTTGAAAAAAAAATTGGGAGGCACTGCAATGCCCCTTAGAAGGAACGTAGAGGGCCTCATGAAAAAATGTTCCCATTATTGCAAAGTGGGTCTCCCATAGTGTTGGCCTATGCAGTGAATAGGGCTGCCAAATATTGGGAGGCACTCCAATGCACCTTGGAAAAGACGTGGAGGAGGGCTTCATAAAAAAATGTTCCCATTAGAAAGGAGTGGGTCTCCAATACTTGTAATACCCATGTGCTAAGTGTATGGACTGACAAAAATTTACCCCTGGAGGGTATACATGAGTATACTGTATAAAAAAATATTTTTACGCGCATCATGAACACCCTTTAAAAAAATGATGTGGGTGTTGCATCACGGACTACGGTAGCCCTGGTGATATGGTGGCGGAGGATGAGGATAAGGAGAAGGAGGAGGACAAGAGAAAATAGCCCAAATCAGGAAGCGTATACCCATGTGTGGGTGTGAAAAGGTGCATGGGAATACACCACTAGATTTGAGTTTATGTTCAGCTGCTATCATTCAGTGGTGTTGAGAAGTCTGGCCCAATCCAGCCCTTGTTCATCTTTATAAGAGTCAGCCTGTCAGCATTTTCAGTTGACAGCCGGATGCGCTTATCACTTATAATTCCACCAGCAGCACTAAAAACCCACTCTGATAAAACGCTAGTGCCAGGGAAGCCCAGGACCTCCAAGGTGTAGAGAGCCAGTTCATTCCACATGTCCAGCTTGGATACCTAATAATTATAAAGCACAGAGGAATCAAGGAGGATGTTGGTACCGTCATCAAGGTACTCCCTCAGCATCTTCCCAAACTTTGCACTCCTGGTGAGAGTACCCTGTGCCTCAGGCCTGTGCAATGGGAGGAGCTGAGAAAACTCTCCCATAACTTTGACAGTGTTCCCCTGCATCTGCTGGATTGGAGTTGCCTCTCTCTCAGCTGTACTCCATAATTGTTCAATGAACTGTGACCTCTGCCGCCAGAGTTTTCAGATGGGAATTTTTTTAATAGTTCCGTAACAAGGGCCTTCTGGTACTGCCCCATTTTTGTAGACCTGTCCGCCTCAGGAATAAGAGATATAAAGTTATCCTTGTAGCGTGGCTCTAGAAGTGTCACCAACCAGTAATGACTGTCACCCAAAATTTTGAGAACGCGAGGGTTACGGGAAAGGCAGCGTAACATAAACTCAGCCATGCATGCCAGACTGCTAACAGGCAAGACTTTCGTGTCCTCACCAAGAGGACGACTGACCATGCAACTATCTCCTGTTCTTCCTCCTCCTCCTCTTGCTCATTGTCACCCAATCCACGTTGGGATGAGATGAGGATAGGCTGTGTGTAATCACCCTGTATGGTTCTTTGCTTCATCTCATCGTGCTCTGCCTGCAATGCATCCTCTTTGATTGTGAGCAGAGAGCCTTTCAGAAGACAGAGAAGCGGGATGGTGATGCTAATTATGGCGTCATCACTGCTCACCATCTTGGTGGAGTCCTCAAAGTTTTGGAGGATTGTTCATATGTCTGACATCCATGTCCACTCCTAAGGTCTTATGTGTGAAGTCTGAACTGAATACTGACGACCTTGTTGAAGCTAGTAGTCAACAACTTCCCTCTTCTGCTCACGAATCCTCCCCAACATCTGCAGTGTAGAGTTCCAATGCGTGGGGACATCACACACCAGTCAGTGAGCAGGAAGCTGCAAACGCAGCTGAAGCACGGCAAGAGCGGTGGAAGCTGTAGCTGACTTTCTAAAATGGGCACACAGAACTTTGACAAGCAGATCCGCCAGCTCTGGATAGCTTTTGAAAAACCTCTGAACAACGAGGTTAAGCACATGGGCCAGGCATGGTACATGTGTGAGCTCGCCTCTCCTCATAGCCGCCACCAGGTTCCGGCCATTATCACACACGACCATGCCTGGCTGTAGGTTCAGTGGTGTCAACCACAGATCTGACTCTTCTTTCAGAGCTGTCCACAACGCTTCAGCACAGCCTGTTGCCGCTTGGCTAAGGCAGTGCTTCAGTACTTCCAGCTTGTGACTGATGTGGTCATTTCAGAGATGGAGGCTGAAGAGGAGGAGGCTGAGGACGATGAGGTGCAGGAGCTGTAGACTGTGGGGGCAACCCTCATTGACCTAGGGCCCACAATCCTCAGCGTCAGGAGGATGTGGTCTGTCCCCAGGTCCGACTTGGTCCTGACTTCCACTTTGTTAACCAAGTGTGCCATCAGCGAGATGTACCGTCCTGCCCACAAGCACTTGTCCACGTGTCAGTGGTTAGGTGAACTTTTCCTGTATCTGCATTGTTGAGTGCACGGCTAATGTTTTGGACACGTGCTTGTGTAATGCGGGGACGGCACACTGGGAGAAATAGAGGCGGCTGGGAACCGAGTACTGAGGGATGACTGCCGCCATCGGGTTGCGGAAAGCTTCCGACTGCACGAGCCTAAAAGGCAACATTTCGAGCGCAAGCAGTGGCGAAATTTGGGAATTTAGTAGAGTGGCCTGTGGGGCGTTGGCTGCGTATTTGCGCTTATGTTCCAAGGACTGGGGTATGGACAACTGAACGCTGCTCTGGGACAAGGACTTGCTTGCTGATGGTGCTAGTTGAGAGTGTGCATGACAGGTGCAGAGCAGGAGGCATCTTCACATGCACTATGGACAGTGGATTGACTTGCACGCACAACAGCGGAAGAAGTAGTGGTATCACCCGCAGACACTGTTCCTGGACCCTGGGGTTTGGCCCACAAAGTCAAGTGCTTTGCTGCCATGGAACTGACCATTCTAGTGGTGGTCAGGCTGGTTTTGCCATCCCTGCTGATGTTGGCCTGCAGGTGGTGCAAATGGCCTTTTTGGGGTTATCGGCAGAGTCTTTAAAAAACAACTAGACACGGGAAAACCTAACAGTTGTACTGGCAACTTTCGTCGTGTTGGTGTTACGGGGAACGGTTGCCTGCCTTCTGTCTGTGGCCACCACACTGCTTCTTCCTGTCTGTTGGGGTGCTCTGCCTCCCTCCCCCTGTGTGCTGCTTTCCTCGCTCTGCATGTCCTCCTGCCAAGTTGGGCCAGTTACTATATCATCCACCACCTCGTCTTCCACTTCCGCACCTTGGTCCTCCTCCTTACTTTCTGGCAATTGTGTCTCATCATCGTCCACCTCTTGTGACACTTTCCCACCATCGCCTTCGTATGACCGTTGTTGCTTAAATATTTGGGCATCGCTACATGCGATCTCCTGTTGCCCCGCTTCAAGTGGACCAGGCGAGAGTCCCGAATCTATAAATGGAAAAGTGAACAGCTCTTCGGAGTGTATAAGCGTGGTATCAGTTGTCTCTGGGTTCTCGGCATGGTAGGAGGAAAGATGATCAGGGTGAGGAATATGCGGTCCAGACTCACGGCTACTGAGACTTGACCGTGTGAAAGACAGGGTGGTGGTGGCTAAGTGACTGGAAGCATTATCTGCTATCCAACTAATAACGTTTTCACACTGCTCTATGTTCAATAGTGGTGTTCTGCGGTCCCCTGTTATTTGGGACAGAAAGGTCGAGCAAGAAGATGTGGGTGTTTGTTGTGACACAATTTCAGCTTGCCTCGGCCTCTGCATGCACCATCACCATCACGTACAGTTCCCCATCCCTTGCCACGTACCTTGCCCATTTTAAATGGAGGACAAAGGGTTGAACTAGATGGACTTAGTCTTCCTTCAACCTTAAAAACTATGTTACTATGTTACAATATCTTCCACGCTCACTACAAATGGCTGAATTTGGAGCGAACTTATATGTGATCCGTGTGATGGACAAACTACAGTTTTAAATAGCTGGCCTGTAGGCAACTATTTTCATCAGCAAACTGGTGTCAATAACTTCACTGACAAACTGAAACAAAATTTTAATGGAGGCCAGAAATGTCAAAATTTTCAGCGCAATTATATGTGATCTGTGTCACAGACAAGACACAGTTTTAAATAGCTGGCCTGTAGGTAACTATTTTTAACAGTGCCGACCTCATGTCAATAAGTTCACTGACACACTGCAACAAAATTTCAATGGATGCCAGATATGGCAATATTTTCAGCGCAATTATATGTGATCCGTGTGACGGACAAACCACAGTTTTAAATAGCTGGCATGTAGGTATCTATTTTTAACAGCAAACTGGTGTCAATAATTTCACTGACACACTGAAAACAAATTTTAATGGAGGCCAGAAATGGCAGAATTTTGAGCAAACTTATATGTTATCCGTGTGACGGACAGACTACAGTTTTAATAGCTGGCGTGTAGATAACTATTTTTAACAACGTCCTCGTGTCAATAACTTCACTGACACACTGAAACAAAATGTTAATGGAGGCCAGAAATTGCAGAATTTTCAGCGCAATTATATGTGATCCGTGTGACGGAGAAACAACAGTTTTAAATAGCTGGTCTGTAGGTAACTATTTTTAACAGCGCCGACCTCATGTCAATAAGTTCACTGACACACTGCAACAAAATTTCAATGGAGGCTAGAAATGGCAATATTTTCAGTGCAATTATATGTGATCCGTGTGACGGACAAACCACAGTTTTAAATACCTGGCCTGTAGGTAACTATTTTTAACAGCGCCGACCTCGTGTCAATAAGTTCGCTGACACACTGCAACAAAATTTCCGTGTGACAGACAAACCAACATTTTGAATGGCTGGATTTTTAGCGCTGTGATATGGAAAAGACCTGGCTGTATTCTGCAGTGCCAACAAGCTAATGGCGCAGAAAAACAATGTTCTCTGGATTGCTTTTTAAGCAAATAATCAGGATTAAGATAAAAAAAAAATATTCCTGGCCCCTGATACCTGGGGCTATTTCTACAAATATCTGTAAAAGCACCAGCAGACAGAACTGGAATGGACCCGCTTGCTATGTGCACTGATGTCTGCTATATACCCTACCTGCCTGCCTAGCACTGATATCTCTGCAGCTGGATTAGTCCTCAGAAGGACTGTTAGTTGAAATGGATATGTAGAGAATCTTGTAGTATACCTACAGTAACTAATAAACAACCAAATCTCTCCCTAGTTCAGCAGCACGTCTCCCTATACTGCCTGATTGCGGAGTGACTGTGACGAGCACGGCGGCACCGGGTCTGATATAGACGCTGACGCTGTGCTGCCAGCCAATCAGTGTAATGCCACAACCAACATGGCTGCAGCATTACAGTGTGTGGCAGACAATCCCTGCATGTTTATTGGCTCTCTAAAGAGCGCTAAACATGCAGGGAGGGGACTCGAGCTCCCGCCGAGCAACCCCGGAAATACTCGGTGAGCGCCGAGCATCTCGAGCAACATGGTCGCTCATCACTACTCAGTACTAGACAGATGGGGACAAGGACAAAATTAGAACCAAAAATAGAGTAATGGCAAGATTAGTGCATTCCCTGGATATCAAGCAATAGCAACAGGCAGAGAGAGTAGTCAGGCAATGCAAGTGCAAATCCAGTGGTTGAATTGTTACTAAACTAGGCCAGGTAAAAACACTGAGGAAAATTGTTTTACACCACAACCGAGAAGTGCAGAATACAAAAACTGGCAACAATAATGAGTGTATTGGGAATCTAAACAGAGGCCTGGGTGCCCCATAGACCTTATGGTTGTCACACTGACTGGTACTCTAACCAGCACTATTGCTGACTGGCCAGGAAAACCACCTTTGACTCTAACAAGGGTGTCAATCATTATCAAGAATTATCAGAGGAAGCCCACAACTGAGAAAGCAGAGACTGGTGCAGGAGCTGGGAAGCTAAGTTTGTTATAATATTTCAGCTCAGCATAATTCACTTCAATAGGCCTCAGCTGCAATTCCAATGACAGTCTATGAACAAAAGGGGCACTATTTCATTACCAAAAGGTAATCTTATTTCATAAGTTATTTATTTAGTTATTTACATCTTTCTTCTGACAGAAAATCACAAATTTTACAAATCCTGAGATAGTCTGTTCAAAGTTCAGTTGTCATTTGTAAAAAATCCAGTATTTTACAAAAAAGTGGATCCATAGCAAATGGAGCAAACATGGATGCACATTTTGGTTTTCATTTTGTCTCTGTTTTCATTCCATTTGTAACAGATCCTCTATTTACTATAGGTGTCTCTGAAAAACTCAAGTGCTCTGGGCATGCGCAGTGAGTAAAAAACAGACCTGTCACTGTTGATGTCATGTTGATTGTCAGGAAGTCGGCTATCAATCAAGATGACATTGGCAGTGATGCCCCATTGACAGAGCAGAGCAGAAGAGAAGGAACCGGTCTGTCGTTGTGAACTTGTGACGTATCAGAAAGTAGTAGAATAGACTCCAGGAGTGGTCTGCAGCTGCTCTGAGTTGGGAGAGAACATGCAGGTAGCTAGCAAGTACAGTGCTGCTCACCATTATTGTCACTTTTTAATTTTTTTCATAGACTGTACAATATCTTAAGAAATAAATAGAAATGTACCAAAGTTATATTCTCAAGACTTTTTAATTAGTGGTCCAAAGTAATACAACAATAAAACATTTTTGTTCAAATTCCATGTTGTAATTTCAAAGAAGAAACACAATAAACAACATGTGCAGCAATAAAGGCACCCCTAATTAATACTTGGTTGCAAACCCTTTGGCGTTAATAACATTGCGTACTGTTGAATCTGGTATACCAAGGTCTTTGGAGATGACCTTATACCCTTTGGAAGTCTTGTGTTTGCTAATAATAGCAGTTCTGATGTCCTCAGACAGCTCCTTTGTCTTCACCATTGTGACAAAAGAACATGGCCTACCACGTGGCTTTTTAAAACACTGAAGTCATAATTTATTGGCTAATTCATGTCACATGGCCACCGACAATTAATCACAGGTGAATCTCTTTTGTGATTTACCACAGGCGAGTCAAATGTGTTTCCATATTGAATTAATGCAAAGGGTGCAAATACCAGTGCACAGCAAGCTTTAGGTTTTTCTATTTTTCCTCCCATTGTTTTTTGTTTTAAATTATTGTTTATCATTTGCTCTTTTGTATTTAACACGAGGGCTCTGTACAAAAACACAGTTTAATTTGAATTGTTTTTTTTTCAGGAGATATTCCTCATTAGGTAATTATACTTCACAGGTGCCAATAACGATGAGCAGGACTGTAGATGCCTAGAATCAGGAAGGGCTATTATGGACACTATAAAAGCAGAGGCAGGGAATGCAGCAGCCATTTTTTGGTGTATCTGGATAGTGAGAAGACGTCACATCTTACAGCTTAGCCATAGATATAGGGAGAGAAAGTCATTCAACTCTGAACTAATTCTACAGATCGTGTGTGTGACAAGATAGCAGTGAAAAGCAGTTACCATCCATTTACCTATAAGCACATATATTGAGGTCACCTTAAAATTAATAAGGCTGTATTTTCTTTAAAGAGCCTAAAAAGCGTTCAATATAGTCTTAAGAGGCCTCAGATCGTTATACACATCTTTCAGGGAAATTTCAACAGTTTAGTGAAGGAGGAGAATTCTAATTTCAAAAGATTTGCTCATTTCTATTAGATTCATGTCAGTTTTTATTCCTATGTTGTTTTTGCATGACTTTATGAGAATGAAATGGTCTGATAATTGAAAAAATATAAATTTCAGCATATTTCTGTTTTGGTCTTCAAAGCAAAATTTGTGGAGAGTAACATTGAATGAATAATAAGTTAATGATATTCTGCTAATGGAGACTTTTTTTTAACATGCATTATATGTAATAATGATGCATACATGAGTAAATAATTTGACAGACGTAACTACTACTAAAATTGTAAAAAATCAGGAAAACATGACCCCAGCTTATCAGCTATGCTTCCAATTAAATCCTCATCGGGAAAGACGGAATTAATCAATAAAAGGTCATTAAAAAGTTCACTGTTTAATGAACTCATTGAATTTGACCTGACTATCTGAATCGCCATATTTAACTTACAAAATAAATAACCCTTTCTGTCATGTAAAGCCATTGGATATGTGGAGGGTGTATGTTTTATATTGAATTGCACAGCAGAGGATGTTAGCTCCTTCGTCAGCACTGCCGAGAAAGGGTGTATGGTCCAGACAAGAAGTGTGTACACAGCTTTTCTGTAAGTACATACAGTATGTGTGCAACGATCATGTGGTCAACCGAGTCAGATCCAGAGAGCAGACACCAGAGCAGGCGGAGTGGAGAAAAAAGTCAGGTTTAGCCTGATACCCCTGCTGCTAAAGGTGTGTAGAGCTTAAAGGGGCCCAGAATTGTGTAAGTATTACTGCTGTCAAAGGATGCAGGCAAGTCACATCTCAGAACAGACACCCCAAGCATAGGGCGCCTGATCTATGTGTGAGCAACTATAAGGGCTCTCGCATTACTGCTCATACTGGATCCTGCAGGTTCAATACTGAATGAGCGTCCTTGGACACACGTTCAGTTAAAATCTATTGCCATGCATGAAGGCGCACGGCAATTGTTAAAAACTCCAGCCAATCACAGGTCGGCAGCTGACATCTCGCGCATGTCGCCGGCGTGTAACGGCACTGTCACGCGCCGACGTGTCCTCGCCTCAAATGGGTGAGGGGAGAGCTGGGCACCACTGGATTGTGGCCAAGTAAGGAGAAACTTTTTTTTAACTTTTTTTTTTGTACTGAATATGGGGACAGATGGGGCAGAAGCATGGGACACATGGGGCAGGATGGAGACAGATGGGGCTGGATCATGGAGCAGAATGAAGACAGATGGGGCAGGATGGAGACAGATGAAGCAGGATGGAGACAGATGGTGCAGCATCATGGGGCAGGATGGAGACAGATGGGACAGGATCATGGGACAGGTGAGGCAGGATCATGGGACAGATGGGGTAGGATCATGGGGCAGTATGGAGACAGATGGGGCAGGATGGAGACAGATGAAGCAGGATGGAGACAGATGGTGCAGCATTATGGGGCAGTATGGAGACATATGGGGCAGGATTATGGGACGGATGGTGTGGGATCATGTGACAGATGGTACAGGATCATGAGACAGATGTCAGGATCAGGGGACAGATGAGACAGGCTGGAGACAGATGGGGTGGGATGGGAGATCAAATGGGGCAGGATGGAGACAGATGGGGCATGATGGAGATAGATAGGGCAGGATGAGAGATCATATGGGGTAGGATGGAGACATGGGGCAGGAGGGAGACAGATGGGGCAGGATCATGGGATGGAAGAAGTGATGGCGGTCTATACTGGATGAAGAAGAAAACCAATCATGAAGGACCTCACGTGGAGATGTCACTGGTGAGTCAGTGTGTTACCTATACACTGTACACTATACATAGAGCTCTTGTATATAAAGTCACTAGTGGTCGCTGTATTACCTGAACACTTACACTATACACTGTATACTATGTATAGAGCTCCTGTGTATAATGGCACTAATGGTAATATTAGTATTGTGTTTCTTTATTATTGATCAGTATTGTAATATTCGGTCACTATGTGTTGGTAATATGTGATCTGGTCATGGTGTAGCGGTATTTTTGTCCTTGTAAGGGGTATTATTTGGTCACTATGTGGTGGTAATATGTGGTCTGGTCCTGGTGTCGCGGTATCTATCCCCTGTGCGTGGTATTATTCGGTCACTATATGGTGGTAATATGTGGTCTGGTCATGGTGTGGTGGTATTTGTTCCTTGTATATGGTATTATTCGATCATTATATCATGGTAATATGTGGTCTGGTCATGGTGTGGCGGTATTTGACCCTTGTATGTGGTATTATTGGTCATTATGTGGTGGTAATATGTGGTCTGACTATGGTGTGGTGGTATTTGTTCTTTGTATGTGGTATTATTCTATCACTATGTGGTCGTAATATTTGATCTGGTCACAGAGTAGCAGTATTTCTCCCTTGCACATAGTATTATTTAGTCACTATGTGGTGGTAATATTTGGTCTGGTCATGGTGTGGCGGTATTTGTCTCCTGTATGTGGTATTATTCGGTCACTATGTGGTGGTAATATGTGGTCCGGAAATGATGTAACCGTATTTGTCCCTTGTATGCGTGTTATTATTCGGTCACTATGTGGTTTGGCCATGATGTGATGGTATTTGCCACTTTTATGTTGTATTACTCAGTCACTATGTGGTCCGGTCATGATGTGGTGGTATTTGTCTCTTGTATGTGGTATTATTCGGTCACTATGCAGTGGTAATATGTGGTCCAGCCATGATGTGGCGGTATTTGTCTCTTGTATGTGGTATTATTCGGTCACTCTGTGGTGGTAATGTGTGGTTTGGTCATGGAGTGGCGGTATTTGTTCCTTGTATGTGGTATAGTTCGATTACTATATGGTGGCAATATGTGATCTGCTCATTGTGTGACGGTATTTGTTCCTTGTATGTGGTATTATAGATCATTTTAAAATATATATGACACATTTCCTTAAATAAAAATAAATAAAAATATACCTAAAAGATTATTGGATATTTTAAGAATTGTTAAACAAGTTAGAGTAGAGTAGGGACTGGCTAAAAGAGTCTACCTTGCTGTGGTGGCAGTTTAAAAAATCTTTTGGCGAAAACAAAAGCTGATGGCTATGTGTGTGATATGATGTTTAATAGGAACTGTTAATGTGTGATCGGTGATGATGTAGTGCAGAAGTGGAGTTTTTCTAAGAGTGGGAGGTGGGGCTGTGGAAAGTTCGAGCGGTGGAGGTGGAGCTGAGGTGGAGCTTAGTCGAAGTCTCAAGGGGGCCCTGAAATTCCTGGTGTCAGCCTTGCTCACGCACACTGACGTATAACACGGAGGAGTGCAATGCGAGAAAATCTTGCATTTGCACTCTGACCGGTGTTATTAAATGAGGCAGAGCAGATTTGGCAATTTTTTCTCATGCCGATTCGGCAAGGAAAACAACTCCCACCACCCAGTATGCAGTGATTGTCAGCGTATCTTGCATGACGTGCACCCATTCAAGTCAATGGGTGCGTGCAAAACATCGGACTGCAGTCGGATGTCATCCGAGTGCAGTCTGATATACACCGAGACAGGCAATGGAGAAGAAGATCAATCTCTCCTTCTTCTCACCTGTGATCCGATTCTTGCATGTGAGAGGATCGGATTACAGTAGCAGCATGAAGCGCTCAGCAGAGTTTGAGCCGAGTGTCATTAGCATATTGTATTGGATGCTCTCGCATCAGATGCTATACGCTAATGTGGCCCCGGCCTAAAAGTCAGTTACTACATTCAATTACACTGTTTGAGGAGACCATTGATTAATATATCTTCATATAAGTATACATTGCTACTCTGCATATCTTTATATATGTGGCTTGTGTTGGGTAGACCACCAATGGTTTTACTGATAAGTCCGCCACCAGAGTGGCCGGGGGGAGCTCCTGTCCATGTATATGGAAATTTGTTTTTCCTCCTTATTGCCCATGGAGCACTATGGGGTTTACTCTCACTGGGTTATATCATGGTGGTTCCCTAGTCTTGGTTTCATCCTCCCCTTTGTGAGACTATAAGGCTGTTTATTACCCACTTACCACTTGCTTTTATGCTAAGTATCACCTCTATAGCAGTTCCAGTACTATGGGCTGCTAGATGACATTTCTTGCTATGAAGGGGCATGTCCTGCTCCAAGATGGCACTGCTGCTGCGCCTCTACAAGCTGCGCGAGTCATCTTCTCCCGGATCTCCCTGACTGATGACGTCATCCAGGATCGTATTACATGCGCTGTTTGCGGTCTCTTCCTCTCTCTTTTCGGATGAATTCCGGGCGCTCCGCGGCGTCTATAGTATTATTTCTTTATTTCTTCTGTGTCTCCCAGCTGTGTGCGTCTCCTGTCTGAGTTCTGCATATTCCCTACTATTACCTCCCAACACTGATGAATCACCTGTGCACCTGCCCGATGTGCAAACCAACAATTCTTTTGGTCTCTGTAAACCGATACAATTTTGTTTGACATTATTAACGATATATCATTATTAGTGTTGAGCGAGCACTAAAATGCTCGGGTGCTCGAAGCTCGGGCCGAGCTCGCCGTGATACTCGGGTGCTCGACCCGAGCAACGAGCCCAATGTTAGTCTATGGGAGACACGAGCATTTTTGCGGTGGCACCCCCGGCAGTCTTTTAAAAGCCTAACAAGTGCCCAAAACGATAGTGACAGTGCTCAAATGACATGGGGACAACATGGGGATCGCCCCAGGAAGCATTTCTGACCCCCAAGTCACTGCTGTCAACAACGTGGTCAGAGGTATTAAGCCACTTTTACAGGCTCACAATAAAACGTTCAAAAACGAAAGTGAAACTTTTTTCCTGTGAAATATGTTAAGGAACATCCTTTCCAGGGTAAAGACTTGTGTATAAGTTAAAATAAATGACCAAAAACAAAAATACTCCTCCACACCTTCGGCTATGTTCACAAGTAGCATTTTTTATGCGTTTTTGCACTTTTGTATTGCTTTCAACTATGACAAATGCATTCACCGTGAAATGTCATTTTAACATTTTACAACCTTATCTGGCCATGTGCTGTGTGACACATGCATAAAGTGCTGAAAAGACATGGGAACAGCATGGGGAAGACCCCTGGAAGCATCTCTGACTCCCAGGTCACTGTCTAAAAGTGTGCCCATCATAAGTGATCCTTACCGCATCAGAAGATGCAGACTTGCAACTATCCCCATGCAAGTTCTAGTCCCAGGGCAGTATTCAATTGTACCTCCCCCATTCCTTGCAATACAAGCTCAAGTATGCAGCCTGCCACCCACCCCCAGGCTGCAATACCATACTGCTTGCTTGCTTGAACTTGAAATTGGGCATTTTAGGCATGTGGAGGGGGAATCTAGCCACCACGGCATGGCTGTGTCGGCGGCCTGGTATCCATACTCAGTGCCCAGCCGCCTGGTGGCCGGGTGTCCCCGCATGCTCCCCAGCCTCTAGGGGGTGGCCGCGTGTCCATACTCTGTCCCCAGCCACCCCTATTTGTCCCGGTAACCTTTCCCACACTTTTCTTAGCCTGGCCTGCTTTAGGGCAGCATTGGCCGAGCCCACCGGACTATCAGACTCCTCCGGTGGGCCCTGGCTTCTCCATCAGGGGAGTTGAGAGTGCCAAGGTGAGGAGCATGATGAGGATGATAGAAGTTAGCATCTGCTTTGTTTTGTTGTAATGCAAGCGCATGTATGTAGTACCTGCTAGGCCTGAGGTGGTCAGCGTTTTGGCGCATATCCTACCTCCTCCGAGGATTGCTGGATGTTTTCCTGCTACTATCCAAGTTCTATGACTCCCGTTAAAACAAAGCTTCAGGTGATAAATGATGGATGAGGTAGTGGCAAAGGAGAAAGAGCAGGAGGAACAGGGACCATTCACATCAATATCAGGCCAGTCAACCAGATATGTCTTGTAGGATATGTTTCTGTAACAAAATGAGCGGTTCGGCTACACAGTTATAGGGCATACAGTGAGTGCAATGCCTACCAAAAATTTCGAGCCACTCCAATGCCCCTTGGAAATGACATGGAGGTCAGAGGGCGTTAACTAAACCTTTTTTTGCATTTATAGCAACTGGGTCTCCCGTGCACTGTTGGCCTAAGCAGTGAATGGAAGACTTTCCAAAAATTATGAGGAACTGCAATGCCCCTTACAAGAGCCATGTGTGGCACCCCAGGGGTCTGGTCACCACAGTAATAGAGATATTACGTCGGAGAGCAAGTGGGAGGTTTCCTGGTCAGGATCCCTTAAACATGCAACATCCTCCTGCCCCAATCCTGGGAGGGGAGAATTCTGCCCTTATAAACTGGATCTGTGGCGGGGTTGAGTGAGTCAGAGAACTGTCAGAGTCAGAGTGAGAGCAAGGGAAAGTAACAGCAAGGAGCTCTGTAGGAGCTAGGAGCTAAAGACCAGGGGCTGGAAGCTGATCAGAGCTCGCCCTGGCAGAAGACAATAGGAACCGGACACAGGAGTCCGAAGCTGTGAGGACTTATATATCCAGCAGCAGAAACCAGCCGGACCAGCACCGCCGTCGTGGAGCGGAGGCTAACAGAAGGCCCCAAGTCACCAGCCATACGGGTGAGCACTACACGGTACACTCAGGGACGTGGGCTACTTCTACACGCTTACAGCAAGGTAGCCAGGAAGAGTGCAGACCGACGGGGAGGCCTACAACTCCACCTGGCCAGGGGAACTCCTGCTTGCTCACAGACTGACCAGGCTTCTTATGCTAGCCAGTACTCCCGGGAGGGTCTACCTTATAATCATCAGTAATGACCCTGAACTGCACTGCAAAGACTCTGAGTCATTCCTGCTGCGCTCGTGCACCATCACCCCCATCATCCACACTCATTGCCCTGAGGCTATACTCCTCCTGAGGGGAGTTATCCCATTCTATGCTGCGCACACAACACCAGCCTCAGCGGTCTGCCTCGCAGCGGTGGTACTCCCTGACCGCAATCCACGGGTGGCGCAGTCGGACAATCAACCTCAAAACCTAAGAAAGACTGCCACTGGTTTGACCAGCCTGAGCCACGGGACCAGGTCACCGCCACGGAGACTACAGACCCCAGAGACCCGGCACCGGGTATCCCACACACGTGTACACACGGCCCAGGTGGCGCTTCACATGCAGTACAGCATATTACAAACATAAGTCCCATTATTGGGGAGTGGGTGTCCCATGGTATTTGCTTATGCTTTCCAAGCAAAAGCTGCCAAAAATTAGGACGGAGCAACTTGCAATGCCACTTACAAGAGCCATGCAGTACAGCATATTACAAACATAAGTCCCATTATTGGGGAGTGGGTGTCCCATAGTATTTGCTTATGCTTTCCCAGCAAAGGTGCCAAAAATTAGGATGGAGCAACTTGCAATGCCCCTTACAAGAGCCATGCAGTACAGCATATTACAAACATAAGTCCCATTATTGGGGAGTGGGTGTCCCATGGTATTTGTATATGCTTTCCCAGCAAAAGCTGCCAAAAATTAGGACGAAGCAACTTGCAATGCCCCTTACAAGAGCCATGCAGTACAGCATATTACAAACATAAGTCCCATTATTGGGGAGTGGGTATCCCATAGTATTTGCTTATGCTTTCACAGCAAAAGCTGCCAAAAATTAGGACTGAGCAACTTGCAATGCCCCTTACAAGAGCCATGCAGTACAGCATATTACAAACATAAGTCCCATTATTGGGGAGTGGGTGTCCCATGGTATTTGCTTATGCTTTCCCAGCAAAAGCTGCCAAAAATTAGGACGGAGCAACTTGCAATGCCCCTTACAAGAGCCTTGCAGTACAGCATATTACAAACATAAGTCCCATTATTGGGGAGTGGGTGTCCCATAGTATTTGCTTATGCTTTCCCAGCAAAAGCTGCCAAAAATTAGGACGGAGCAACTTGCAATGCCCCTTACAAGAGCCATGCAGTACAGCATATTACAAACATAAGTCCCATTATTGGAGAGTGGGTGTCCCATAGTATTTGCTTTTGCTTTCCAAGCAAAAGCTGCCAAAAAATAGGACGGAGCAACTTGCAATGCCCCTTGCAAGAGCCATGCAGTACAGCATATTACAAACATAAGTCCCATTATTGGGGAGTGGGTGTCCCATAGTATTTGCTTATGCTTTCCCAGCAAAAGCGGCCAAAAATTAGGACGGAGCAACTTGCAATGCCCCTTACAAGAGCCATGCAGTACAGCATATTACAAACATAAGTCCCATTATTGGGGAGTGGGTGTCCCATAGTATTTGCTTATGCTTTCCCAGCAAAAGCTGCCAAAAATTAGGACGGAGCAACTTGCAATGCCCCTTACAAGAGCCATGCAGTACAGCATATTACAAACATAAGTCCCATTATTGGGGTGTGGGTGTCCCATAGTATTTTCTTATGCCTTGCAAGCAAAAGCTGCCAAAAATAAGGACGGAGGAACTTGCAATGCTGGCACCCTGGTAGTATAGTGGTGGTGGAGGCTGAGGATAAGGAGAAGAAGATTAAACAGCCGAAACGAGGAAGTGTATACCCATGTGTGTGTGTGAAGCGGTGCATGTGAATACACCTCCCGAAATAACACAGTGGATTTGACTTTATGTCACTCTGCTGTCATTTGGTGGTGATGAGAAGTCTGGCCCAATCCAGCCCTTGTTCATTTTGATAAGGCTCAGCTTGTCAGCATTGTCAGTTGACAGGCTAGTGCGCTTATCAGTTATAATTCCCCCAGCGGCACTAAAAACACGCTCCGATAACACGCTAGCGGCATGGCAGGCCAGGACCTCCAAGGCGTACAGAGTGAGTTCATTCCATGTGTCCAGCTTGGATACCCAATAATTAAAAGGCACAGAGGAATCACGGAGGACGCTGGTACGATCGGCAAGGTACTCCCTCACCATCTTTTGAAACTTTCCACTCCTTGTGAGAGTACCCCGCGCCTCAGGGCCTGTAAGCTGGGCGGGTGTCAGAAAACTGTCCCAGAACGTTGACAGTGTTCCCCTGCCTCTGCTGGATTGGAGTTGCATCTCTCTCGCCTGTACGCCTTGGTTGGGCAACGAACTGTGACCTCTGCCGCTAGCGTGTTCAGATGGGAATTTTTTTAAGAGTTCTGCAGCAAGGGCCTTCTGGTATTGCCCCATTTTTGTAGACCTCTCCACCTCAGGAATAAGAGAGTGAAAGTTCTCCTTGTAGCGGGGGTCTACAAGTGTCACCAACCAGTAATGACTGTCACCCAACATTTTGACAACGCGAGGGTCACGGTTAAGGCAGCGTAACATAAAGTCAGCCATGCGTGCCAGACTGGTAACGGGCAAGATTTCTGTGTCCTCACCAAGATGACGACTGACCATGCTCTCCTCCTCCTCCTCTTCCTCCTCCCCCCTGTCCTCAGGCCACCCACGCTGAACCAACGGTATGACACTTGTACAGGTACTACCGTCTACAATGCATGATAGCAACTCCTGTTCTTCCTCCTCCTCCTCCTCTCCCTCATTGTCCCCCAATGCATGTTGGGATGAGATGAGGCTGGGCTGTGTGTAATTGTCCGCTACGGCTTCTTGATCCATCTCATCATACTCTGGCTGCAATGCCTCCTCTTTAATTCTCTGCAGAGAGCGTTGCCAAAGACAGACAAGTGGGATGCTGACACTAATGATGGCGTCATCGCCACTCACCATCTTGGTGGCCTCCTCAAAGTTTGTCAGGATAGTACATATGTCAGACATCCAGGTCCACTCCTGAGGTCTTATGTGTGGAGTCTGACCTGAATATCGACGGCCTTGTTGCAGCTGGTACTCCACAACTTCTCTCTTCTGCTCACAAATCCTTTGCAACATGTGAAGGGTAGAGTTCCAACGTGTGGGGACATCACACACCAGTCGGTGTGCCGGAAGCTGCAAACGCTGCTGCAACACAGCAAGGGCGGCGGAAGCTGTAGCCTACTTGCGAAAATGAGCTGTCAGGCGGCGTACTTTCACGAGCAGATCTGGCAACTCGGGGTACGATTTTAGAAACCGCTGAACCACAAGGTTAAGCACATGAGCCAGGCATGTGTGTGATCTCACCTCGCCTCAGAGCCGCCACCAGGTTTCGGCCATTGTCACACACGACCATGGCGGGATGTAGGTTCAGCGGTCTCAGCCACAGATCTGCCTGCTCTTTCACAGCTGTCCACAGCTCAGAAGAAGTGTGAGGTTTTTCACCTAAGCTTATGAGTTTCAGCACAGCCTGTTGCCTCTTGGCGGAGGCAGTACTGCAATGCTTCCAGCTTGTAACTGATGTGGTGATATCTGAAATAGAGGCTGAACATGAGGAGGAGGAGGAGGAGGAGGATGCGCAGGAGCTGTACACTGTTGGGGCAACTCTGACTGACATAGGGCCCGCAATCCTCGGTGTGGGGAGGATGTGTTCCGTCCCAAGGTCCGACTCGGTCCCGGCTTCCACTATGTTTACTCAGTGTGCCATCAGAGAGATGTACCGTCCCTGGCCACAAGCACTTGTCCACATGTCCGTTGTCAGGTGGACTCTCCCAGTAACTGCGTTGTTGAGGGCACGGCAGATGCTTTGGGACATGTGCTTGTGTAGTGCGGGGATGGCACACCGGGCAAAATAGTGTCGGCTGGGGACCGAGTACCGAGGGACGGCCACCGCCATAAGATTGCGGAAGGATTCCATCTCCACCAGCCTAAAAAGCAGCATTTCCAATGCAAGCAGTCGTGAAATGTGCGAACTGTGGCCTGTGGGGCGTTAGCTGCGAATTTCCGCTTTCGTTCAAAGGTCTTGGATATGGACAATTGAACGCTGTGGTGGGACGTGGACGTGTACATTGATGCTGTTTCATGAGAAACTGCCATAACAAGTGAAGACTGAGAGGAGGGGGCATCTTTACATGCAGTATGGACAGGGGATTGCCTTGCACACACAACAGGGGGTTCTATTGCACGCACAACAGTGGAAGAAGCAGTGGTGACACCCGCTGACACTGGTCGTGGACCCTGGGTTTCGCCCCACAAAATCGGGTGCTTTGCTGCTATGTGCCTGATCATGCTGGTGGTGGTCAGGCTGGTAGTTTTGTCACCCCTGCTGATGCTGGCATGGCAGGTGGAACATATGGCCTTTTTGGGGTTATCAGCAGAGTCTTTAAAAAAATTCCAGACTCTGGAAGACCGACCGCTTGTACTGGCAACGTCCCTCATGTTGGTGTTACGGGGAACGGTTGCCTGCCTTCTGTCTGCGGCCACCACACTGCTTCTTCCTGCCTGTTGGGGTACTCTGCCTCCTCCCCCTGTGTGCTGCTGGCCTCACTCTGCATGTCCTCCTTCCACGTTGGGTCAGTTACTAGATCATCCACCACCTCCTCCTCTTCCACTTGCGCACCACGATCCTCCTCCTCACTTCCTGGCAATTGTGTCTCGTCATCGACCACCTCTTGTGACAGATTGCTAATGTCGACTTCCTGTGGCCGTGGCTGTTCAAATATTTGGGCATTGCAACATGGGATCTCCTCTTCCACCACTTCAAGCGTATCAGGCGAGGGGCCCAAATATGGAAATGGACCAGTGAACAGCTCTTCAGAGTGTCCAAGTGTGGGATCACTTGTTGTCTGATGACACTCGGCATGGTGGGAGGAAGGAGCATCAGGGTGAGGAGGAGTATGCGGTCGAGACTCACGGCTACTTAGAGTTGACCATGTGGAAGACAAACCGGAGGTGGTGGTGCCCAGGTAACTGAAAGTATTATCTGCTATCCAATTAATAACCTGTTCACACTGATCAGTTCTCAATACTGGTGTTGTTCTGTGCTTCCCTAGTAATTCGGTCAAGAAGTGGGAGCGAGAAGATGTGGCTGTTGGTTGTGGCACATTTTCACCTTGGCCACGGCCCCGTCCTCTGCACGAACCATCACCAGAACGTCCACTTCCACGTCCCTTGCCACGCGCCTTGCCCATTGTAAATGAAGTAAAATAGCTTACACTTGCACTATTAATGGAAAAAGGGTAATAAAGAGTAGATTAGAACCGTGGAAGAGGAAAACCACAGTTATTGTTTACTGGGGTATACCACACTTTTTTAAATAGAGATATTTGCGGCTGAACAGTGAGCGACACACTCAAACTGCTTTTTGTTTAGATACCAAAGGCCCAAAACTGGATAGTACAGCGATTTGACCCGTGGAACTGCGAAACCACACTGGGATGTCGGGCCTACACAAGACTATTTTCAACAGATATATTTTTGTGTCACAACAGTCAGGAGACACTACTGTTTTTCTTTTCGGAAAAAACTACCAAAAGCTGAATAATAGAGATTTTTTACCGTGGGATGGCAAAACCACAGTTATTGTTTACTGGGGTATACCACACTTTTTTAAATAGAGATATTTGCGGCTGAACAGTGAGCGACACACTCAAACTGCTTTTTTTTTAGATACCAAAGGCCCAAAACAGGATAGTACAGCGATTTGACCCGTGGAACTGCGAAACCACACTGGGATGTCGGGCCTACACAAGACTATTTTCAACAGATATATTTTTGTGTCACAACAGTCAAGAGACACTACTGTTTTTCTTTACAGAAAAAACTACCAAAAGCTGAATAATAGAGATTTTTTACTGTGGGATGGCAAAACCACAGTTATTGTTTACTGGGGTATACCACACTTTTTTAAATAGAGATATTTGCGGCTGAACAGTGAGCGACACACTCAAACTGCTTTTTTTAGATACCGAAGGCCCAAAACTGGATAGTACAGCGATTTGACCCGTGGAACTGCGAAACCACACTGGGATGTCGGGCCTACACAAGACTATTTTCAACAGATATATTTTTGTGTCACAACAGTCAGGAGACACTACTGTTTTTCTTTACGGAAAAAACTACCAAAACCTGAATAATAGAGATTTTATACCGTGGGATGGCAAAACCACAGTTATTGTTTACTGGGGTATACCACACTTTTTTAAATAGAGATATTTGCGGCTGAACAGTGAGCGACACACTCAAACTGTTTTTTTTTTTTTAGATACAAATGGCCCAAAATGGATAATATAGAGGTTTGAACCGTGGAAGTGCAAAACAACACTTCTGTTTCTCTAGCCTACACCAGATTATTTTCAATAGTTATATTTGTGTCTGAAAAATCAGAGACACGCTTTTTTGTGGGGGGGGACACACCAAAAGGTTAATAAGATGGGTATTTGTACAGTGTGAAGGAGGAAAAAAAAAGGAGGATTTAGATGAAAAAAAAAGGATTTTTCCTGGCCCCCGACACCTGGTGCTAAGTCCAGCAATTTCAGCTACAGGAGCACACAGGACTGTAATGCAGCGTTTGCTGGTATAACCACTGTGTCTCCTATACAGCCTGCCTGCCTGGTATCTGGGATGGATATTAGTCCTGAAAAGGACTGTTTGTTTGTTCTGGCAGCCTTTACAGACCCTACGCTAACTATTTCACAGTTTATATCTCTCCCTAAATCAGCAGCGCTGTCCCTACACTGTCTAATCCGGAGCGAATGTGTCCAAGATGGCGGCGCCCCGTTTTAAATACTCGAGGTGACGCTGTGCGGCCAGCCAATCACTGTAATGCCCACAACCAACATGGCTGCAGCATTACAGTGACTGGCTGGCAATCTCTGCATGTTCATTGGCTCTGTAAAGAGTGCCAAACATGCAGGGCGGAGACCCGAGCTCCCGCCCGAGTAACCCGGAAATGCTCGGTGCTCGCCGAACATCCCGAGTAGCGTGATGCTCGGGCGAGTACCGAGCAGTGTCGAGCATGTTCGCTCAACACTAATCATTATGTATTTTTTCACATGTATTTTATTGGGATTTATATTGCTGCTATTTTTTTTTTAAAAATATGTCAATTGCACTTTATTGATTGATCGTCCTGTGATGTCATTCTGCATTAAAACACCTATATATTTGTGTCTGTTGCACTCTATGAACTGCTTGACAAAGGCTCTTTGGAGCCGAAACATTGCTTTTTTTGCACACATGGATAATGAAGTTTGATCACTTTTTTGATATTCCTTCAGCGTGGGGCCAGCTTTTTTTGCATTTATATTATTAGGCTACTGGACTGTAAGCTGAAGGCTGGCACCTACCAACTACCTTGCTTGTGCTGCCTCATCTTTTGTTATATATACAGTATATACATACATATACATATATATATATAAAGACATATATGTTTTTATATATTTTTATTTTTTTTACTTTGACCATTGTCATTGCCACTTTTCTTCTTTTACCAAACATTTTGTACAACACTATAATTAACTTTTGACAATATTTTCTACACATTTATTGAACCCTTATCAAAAAGGACAAACTGTTAAATACTAGGTTGGTAGGTAGAGACTATGAGGGTATGTGCCCACGCAGCGTTTTACAAGCGTATTTGATGCGGAATTTCCGCAGCGGAAACGCTTGTAAAACGCTTGGTAATCCGCACCCCATGGTCCCCAATGAGAATCCGCAAGTTCCATGCCCATGCTGCGGATTTTTCCGGAGCGTTTTTGATGCGCACAAAAGTCCGCAGCATGTCAATTAATTTTGCGTTTCCGCATGCGGAATTGCCTTTTCAATGCAATAAAAAATGCAAGGCAATTCCGCATGTCGAAAACACGTGAAAAACGCGCGATAAACGCATGCGAAATTCCGCATGCGTTTTTCCGGGAAAGGACAAGCGGAAATGAAGCGCAAATTTTCCTCTTCATTTCCGCAACGTGGGCACATAGCCTAATATCATGCCAGTCTTCTGTGACTGATACAATCTTCTGTAATGTTTAAAGTGGAAGTAGCGAACCTTTTTTTCTGCAATTCGCACAAATCGAGTAGCAAGTTCTTTGAATTTGCCAGGACCTGGGAATTTCATAACATTCAACACAAATTATTGAATCGATTTGATCCAGCTTGGCTTCTGAAACTGTATGATGCCCAAAGCGTTTAATGCTTGTCTGCTATTATTCAAAATAGGCAACTATAAGAGAAGAACAAATCATTTTGTAATAAATCTTATTAGATTAAAATTTTCCAAAAATTTCACAGTCATAGAATCCAAAATTTGGCACTGGATATGTATGCCAGCCACCAGATTCTTTTGAGTGTTAAAAATAATATTCATTGCACCCATAGGCGGATTATAATGAGGGCAATCTGGGCTACCTCCCAGGGCATCGGGCCTCCCAGGGGCCCGGGGCTCCGGGGTGTCTATGGCCGGATTGCTCTCATTATATGTGCGGCTCTGCGGAACATACTGGCAGACAGTGGCGGGGGGCCCCCGGACCGCTCCCCCAGCAGCGGTGCACGGCCGCTGCTTCTTCTCCGGCCGGGCCAGCACTTCCGCAGTTAACTTCCCTGTGTGCTGGCCCGGCCGCTTCACTGCTAGGAGACACGGCCCTGTGCGTGGCCGTGTCTCCTAGCTGTGAAGTCACGCAGTGCACGCCCGGCCTGCTGTGCTGCACCAGAAAGGAGCAGGAGGCCTGGAGCCGAGCTGAGGGATGGTGAGTCTGTGTGTGTCTGTGTGTGTAAGAGTGTGTGTGTGTATGAGAGAGTGTGTGTATGAGAGAGTGTGTGTGTGAGAGAGTGTGCATGTGTGATTGAGTGTGTGTGTGTGTGCAGGCAGATATCATTGTTTGATGTCTGTTTATATGTATTTTTGTGTTTCAAATGTGTTTATGCGTGTATGTATAAGTCTGTATATGTTTGTGTTTGCGTGAGTGCGTGAGGCCTCCCGCTGTCTCTGGGGGGGCACCGTGCGGCCTCCCGCTGTGTATAGATAACGCTGTGCGGCCTCCTGCTGTGAATAGATGGTGTTGTGCGGCCTCCTGCTGTATATAGATGGCACTGTGCAACCTCCTGCTGTGTATAGATGGCACTGTGCGGCCTACTGCTGTGTATAGATGGCGCTGTGCGGCCTCCTGCTGTGTATAGATGGCGCTGTGCGGCATCCTGCTGTGTATAGATGGCTATGTGCGGCCTCCCGCTGTGAATAGATGGCTAAGTGCTGCCTCCCGCTGTGTATAGACGGCGCCGTGCGGCCTCCTGCTGTGTATAGATGACTATGTGCGGCCTCCTGCTGTGTATAGATGGCTACGTGTGGCCTCCTGCTGTGTATAGATGGCTACGTGCGGCCTCCTGCTGTGTATAGATGGCTACGTGCGGCCTCCTGCTGTGTATAGATGGCGCCGTGCGGCCTCCTGCTGTGTATAGATGGCGCTGTGCAGCCTCCCGCTGTGTATAGATGGCGCCGTGCAGCCTCCCGCCGTGTATAGATGGCGCCGTGCGGCCTCCCGCCGTTCATAGATGGCGCCGTGCGCCTCCCGCCGTGTATAGATGGCTACGTGTGCTCAATATTGAGTCATACAATTAATGTAAGGCTATGTGCCCACGATGCAGAAATGCTTCGGAGTTTTTTTGAACGTTTCTGCATCTCTCTTGCAGAAAAAACGCATGCGGATTGTACATGCGGATTGTACATGTGTTTTTCCTGTCAGGGACATGCGGATGTGAAGCGTTCTTCACTTGCAATTCCGCATGTGGGTTGACAAGCGATTTTAGCATCACTTGGAAAGTGCTTGACAACTTGGTCACACTATATAAATCCATGCAACCGGCATGGATTTATATAGTGTGACTGTAAAAGAATGGTAAAAAATAAAAAATAAATATATAATTACCTTCTGATGGCCGCCAACGTCAGCGGTCGCGTGACCCGTCACATGACTAAATGACGTCACGGCAGATCCTTTTCAGACCATCGTGAGCTGCTGGCAAGCCAGGACGCATCGGATAAAGACACCGGGGGCCATCAGAAGGTAAGTATGATATTTATTTTTTATTTTATCCTTTTTTTTACAGGTACTATGGTACCCGGGTCTAGAGGAGAGTCTCCTCTTCTCCAAACCCGGGCACCATCCGCACATTGAAACGCATGAATTCTGCATGTACAGATGCAGTGATGCGGGTTACATGCGTTGCAATGCAAGTCAATGGCGGCGAAAGCGCCGAGCTTCAGTAAAATAATTGGTAGTGCTGTGGATTTTTCCACAATGATAATCCGCAGCGGAAATTTCCGCAGCATGTGCACAGCACATGCGGATTATCATTGGGGAACATGGCAGACCTTCTACCAAGCGTTTTTTAAGCGTTTCTGCAGCGGAATTGCTTAAAAAACGCATAGTGGGCACACAGCCTAAAAAAAATTATTATAATTAATATTGTGCCAAATTAATTTCACGTGAACTCTCACATGATCTATCACAGGGGATCATGTGACATGTGATACATCAGGTGTGTGTGTGTGTGTGTATGGGGGGGGGGGGCGCCTTCTAAACTCCCCGGGGCCCTTGCTACTCTTAATCCATCCCTGATTGCACCCCATGTGAGATCTAGCCTGCACCAGAGGATCCAGATCAAAGAATTATCTGAGGTTAACAGAGGGCCAGGTGGGGAGTTTGTGACGGGGTATGCGGCAGAGCAAGAAGAGACCACCGGACTAAGAACGATCCAACGGGATTTATTAAGGCAGGCAGCATACCAAATCAAAAATCCATGTTATTCCTAAGGTCCATAATAAGTCCACAATCACCGACGGGCATGAGGTCTTGCCGCAGCTAAGAGCCCCCACCCTTCTTCCTCCAGAGATCTCCCAACACAACACTGGTCACGCATAAGTCCATTGTCTTGGGCTACCAGGAACAGCCCATGGGTAGGGGAGGAGAGGTTTCCCCCCTCCTAGTCGATGGATTTGGCATGGCATGGCTCCGATGTGTCTATAAAGATGTGTACTGTGAGTTCTCCCCCTCCTTAAGAGAACAATGGGAGTCCTCTAGTGGTGTTGACACAAGCCCAAGTTAAATTATGGTTGAGGAACAAAGATCTGGAAAAGGGCATGGGTACTTACATCACATCATGACATTATATACAGAAATGCAGGACAGGGAAAACTATGTACCATGACAGAGTTGCATTGGCAGGACACTTGAGGGGTGGGCCTATGACATATGACATCATTTTATTGTTTTTAAGACCTTCTTGGTCCTCTGTTTATTAAGCTTTGGGGTCTGGAGAGGCCTGAGAGCCTAATAAACATCTTTTTGGAGCAGATTCGATTTGAACTGAATTCTATCTGGACCAAACCAAATCTTCTGGCCGATCTGAGTGAACCTGTCTGAAATGAATTTTGGGAGATTTGTTTACCTCTCAACTATACTACCTGGAGTGCACTAACATAATTACATACCTGATTGTAAATTGGGATATCAAAATTGGAGGGACACTTTAACTACCTCTCATAGATGATAAACGTCCAGTCGGTCCACGTTCTACTCTTCAGCGACATTTTTAAATGTCACTTCATAATAGAGCAGCTACATAACATTATACTGCTGTAGCAGCGGGGAACTGGCTGTCACAAACACCCAAACTCCCTATAGAAAAGGCAGAGATGGTTTGTTGCCATCCCTGTCTTTCCTATTGTTGTGAACACCATGCTGAATAAGTCACTGATCAGAAATGCTTTAAGTGTTATTTGGTTTTAAGTTACAACAGCCCAGGAAAAAACATTTGTAAGTTGAAAATATTGTAACTTATTGGATAAAAACATTGTAACTTGATGTATTACTGTAATTAATAGAAAAAATATTAAATAAGTGGTCTTATTCTAAAGAAGAATATCTGCTCATCCATTTTCCTTCTCAATGTCTTACTGTAGCTTACAGCTAATGTCTATGTGCAATGTGGCGATAACTCTAATCTTGGAGACTTAGGGCTACTTTCACACTAGCAGTGTGGCTTCTTTTAATATCTTATAACTGTTATTAAAAACAACATAGAAAATCTATATTTGTAAGTAAGGTCATATTATCAGACCACTTCTATCTTCCTGATAATAGCCATTAGAGCTACTTATGAGATCTTTCTATTGTCATGAATATTGCTGCACTTTCCTGTGCCCAGTTGGAATCCATCATCTGTTGTATGTCATAATCATAATGTCTGAGGTATCTGTTAGACCATCCCTGGATGAAGCTTTTTTTTTGCGAAACCAGAGGATCCCAAGTTCCTTGTTTGGTATTGCTTTATCACTTGCTTTTTCTTCATACACAGTGCCTGGTGTTGCTCTATGGCTACGGTTATCATGAAGTGTATATACTGTTGCATTTAATGAGTGGCATACTGTATTTAGGTTTTCGATTACCCTTTTAGCTTCCCCTACTACAGCCTTCTTTAACTTGGCTTTATTACTTTACCTTGACTTCATCTGGTATTCATGCAAACTATGATACTTTGCTTATTATTTGGCAATCTCTTTGGGTATGCAGTGAGTATGCAGAGTATTTTTGTAACCTTTACACGTGTCCCTTTCAATTCCTTTTTTCTCAGATTTTCTATCCGTTGTGTGTCACTATTTCAAATATGAGCATTGTTATGACATTTTATATGATGTTTTTATGATCTAATAAAGTGATTTACTTCTTATTTTTTCTAATGGCCTTGCATCTTCCAGCAATATGTGTGTTTCAAAAATTTATGCTTTTGTGCTTTGATTGATGGATTGTCGCTACAGGTGTAATATTAATAGTTAGTAGTATAATATAAATATCAGTATATTTCTCTAAAGTTTGTGAACCCTAAGATTAGAATAAATATTGTTACACTTTTAATATGTCATAACTGTTACTACAACCAAAATAGAAAATCTATATTTCTAAGTGAGGACATATTATCAGGCCACTTCTGGTCTTCAGATAATAACCATTAGAGCCATTTGTGTGATTTTTCTATTGTCAAGGATGGTGCAACACTCTGCTGTGCCTGGCAGCCTAACAGGAATCCATCATCTAGTAGAGCTGATTATGAGAAGACGGGTGCTGAAAATCTGATGTGTGAAACATTTGTTAGAATTTTCAAAGACAGTAATATAACAAGAAACTCCTGCTATTTCCATGGACTTTTCTGGTTATATGTTTTACTGCTGTTATGCTATATGTTGAATATCCTTGTATGCTATTGTCTGGTATTCTGCCAATAACATACATGCTGTATGGGGGAAGAATGATGTATCGACCTGTGTAAACAGTCCGGTTAATTGTCCAAAACCAAAAACTAAGACCTAAGGCTAGAATGAAGCAATGAAGGTTGAAATGGAGGTGTATCCTCTTCAAAGAAAAGTCACGCTTTTGTCTTGGACGTAATGATAGCCAGAGATTGCTCTGACAATGTCATGAAAAGGATGAATGAACGTCACAACTTTTAATGCTTCCAGGATTATGGTGTGGGGTGTCATAATGTAAGGTAGCTGGACCCCTCTAGTCTTCAGGCCAGGTACACTAACAGCTTGAGGTTACATTGATTTGATAGTGGAACAAGTTCTACGGCCAATTCTCCAAAGTGTCACAGGAGTCATTTTTAAACACAGCAGCAGGCCACATGTTACTCATGTTATTGAGAGCAGTCTGCGTTGCATCATAGAAAGAGAAACAGCCTTACCACACCAAGTCAGTTTACAAATGCATTAACAGGATGCAGCAGACCCCCATGATAAAGGCGGGGGCAGCACAGGTGCAAAATACTGATGCAAACAGCCACTCACACATCTATCAATTCATGGAGGGGGTGGCTGCCTAGTATTAAAAATGCACACAGATGACGCTTGTATAGGGGACCAGTCACACAGGTATGTGTGATGCACAGTGTCTGGCAAACAGTCTGCATTGCATAAACGCGCCACCATTGCCTGTTTGTGACGCGCCCCCTGGGCCGTGGGGTACTTGGTAGCCGGGCCGGTCGGTGCTGGGGATGTCACGGTGGCAGTGACCCAGTCCGTGACCCAGGGCGGTCAATTAAAGGAAAAGGGGAATAAAGTTTTTAGAGATAATGTTCGTGACGCCACCTGTGGTATGCGGCTATATGGGGCCGCCACTGCGGTGCTGATCCACTGGAGCCGATGGTGACGCAGCAGAGTTGGTTCAGCTCTCCACAGGCAGAGCTTAGCTCCAGGGCAGGATATAGTGATTTTATGAGGGAGCTGTTGTCGATGCGGGGTAGTGCAGGGCTGGTGGCGCAGTAATGAGTCAAGGACACAGTGGGGTGCAGTCTTCAGGCTTCACTCACAGTTCTAGGCAGTTCCAGGTTACCGCTGCAGCCGGTAATGACCGCCCACATCGTCCTGTGTCCTCCGGGGTAGGGGTCCAGCACTCTCTCAGGTATCTCAGGAGCACTTAAACGGAACCCCATTATATGTACCTTTCCCGGTCGTCTCACTGTGCTGGCTCTCGCCCTCCTGCCCTGCGCCTCACAATCAGTGTCCCAAGCCAGTGGCCTCGGGTCTTGTTGGGCGACGTGCTCAGAGTCCCCTGGACCCTATGCGGCTACCTTTTCAGTGATATAATTGTGGATTTTGGCTGCAACACCTTGAAAATGCTGCAGCCTCGGGATGGCTAGCTGAGCCTGGTTGTTCTCCACTAGTCTGGGGCCGGTCCCCTTCTGCAGCCTGATCCCTCCACGTCGGCGTGAATTCAGGCGCACGGGTGGCCTCTGCACTCACCGTGCCCCTGGTATCCCCTCTGTCTTACTCTGGAGCCCTTCTGCATCGCTCCCCTCCTCTCTCTACAGTTTCCTCCTCCTGGGCCTCTCTGACTGGGCCCTACTCCTCTCACTCTTCCTTGCTTTCCTCAGCAGAGCTCCTCCTGAGCTCTCACTGACTCCTCTCAACTGAACTCCCTCTAGAACTCTCCACCCTCCTTTTTATACTCCTGCCCTCTGTGCTCCACTGACCTACTTCCTCCACCCACACCCACTACATGGTTCCCCCTCTCTTGTTTCCCCCGCTTCCAGCCAGGGACAGGGCTCAGCAGTGGACGAGTGCATCTTGCCCCACCTTCTGGTCTGGAGTGGTGTAGTGTTGGATGTAGGTGGGTGGGTCCTGGGTAGTACTCCCTCCTTACCTGAGAGTGAGGTACCACATCTCTGGGTGAGATGCTGTACATCTGTGGAGACCGGAAACGCAGGGGCACCACATATCCCCCCTCCCGTTAAACACAGCACGTCCGCGGGCTGGAACAGAGTAAAAACACAGGTGTTTAGACATACAAAAATTTTTGGAATGCATTCTCATAGAAGAACAACCATAACTTTTCTTCCCTTTATGGGAGGCACTTTTCTTGAACGTTTCAGGCTACTATATGAAACTTCTTTAAATAACATTTTTCTTCACACATATAAAACATTTTTCAGCAGGCTACAGTGAGATCCCTAACCGGGTGTCCATCTCACTGGAGAAGGTGCAAAGTGGTGTGACCCATCCACAACAAACCCCCAAAGTAGGCCCTGGGCGTGGCTGCAGGGCATGGGTGATCCACCTGTTGGACCACATCTTCGGCCACGCCAAACGGGTTTTTGTTCGGTGGTCTTGATAAAACCAACAAGAAGCACCTTAAGAAGTGCTAACTATTTACAAATAAAGTTTTTGGCTGCTCAACGTCCACAACCTATAAGTCCTTGTACCTTAACCGGGTACGCTAAACAAATAAACAAAAACTTTTTAAACACACAAGATTATTGCAATACCCTTCCGGGAAACTATATACAGTCTTTCAACTTTTTAAGGGAACAGTTCAGTCTTATTAGTGGTGCCCCTTCCAGGGAAGTGACTAACTAATAGATGGCCCAGCCGGGTCATCAGCCTCGGATGGCAGGGGCATGCTCTCCTCCTCCACCACCCTGTGAACATGGAGGGCGTACCATCCACGTTCTCCTCTGTGCCAGGTTTAAGTAACCCTGTTGCCAGGGTAAAGATCCCGTGCCGGGTGTCCCTGTTGTAGATGGGACTCTACATCTCGCCAGTTCACAAATAGGTCCGTGGCCAGCTGAGGCTCCTGGATGAAGCCCAATCCTCCGTCCAGGTCAAATTTGACCACGGTTCCCTCGGTGCGGGGACTGGGTTTGGCCTGCTTAATTTTGCGGGCCCGGGTTTTGGCATTCATATTGCGGGCCTCCATGGCCGCCCACCGCTCCTCACGCTCCTGCTGTTCCGCTGCCAGTTTTCAGAGCTCCCGCTGGCAGTACTCATCCCTTATGAGGGCCTCGGCTTGAGTCTCCCTGGGGAACCCCATGAGGTCACCCTCCTGGTTGTCCCACCTGACCTCCTCTCCTTCCTTGCAGGCAACTGGGGGTGCTGCCGTGGGCAGTAATGGGGCACTCTGCTGATCCTCAACCATTGCGGACTAGTCCCACGTGGCACGCCCATACACCCAGCCGGATGGAGGGGCAGGTGGTTCCCTCAGGGTGCCTAGGAGGGTGTCAGTGCTGTCGGTGCCCGGGGCAGGGGTGCTGTTGTTACCTGCTTTCTCCATCGCTCCGGTACTGCGCGGCACCTCTGGGTTTAGGACAGGCTCCGCCGGGGTTGGGGTGCTGGTGGTAGGACTCAGCGTGGACCGCAACCGTGCTAGCTTTACCAGCAGCTCATCCTTCCACTGTGCGACAGCGGCCTGCTGGGCTTCCTCCATCCGCCGGCCCAGCTCCTGTACCTCTGCACGCAGGAACTCCATATCCTCCAGGGGTAGCTTGTCCAGGACCTCCTCCAGGTTAAGGGGTGAATCTTCTGGCTGCAGGCCATGGGCAGGAGTCTGGTTATTGATTCCGTCCATGGTGCCTGCAGGGTGCGTTCTGTCTCCGCTGCCGGTTGCCCCACCCTGTTTCCAAGTTTTTTCTTCTCCTCTCCCCTTTCGGGGTGGTTCCATTGCAGCTTGCTATCGGACACACTAGGGGGCGGCTCCCCCAGACTGATGGACAAGTTTATGTATATGGCCGCAGGTGCAGGGGGCGAGGTCCGCTTTTGGCGCCATTCTGGAACCCGGCCCATGATGGGAGGTTTCTTGTCGGCTTTTATCACACACATAATGGCGCCCGTTCTTCTGGGGCGGGCGCCGCTTTCAGTATTCAACACAGTCCGTAGGCGCATGGGACTCGGTATAACGGGTCGGTTCATCCTGTTCGTGACACCAAGTTTGAAGCGCCCCCTGGGCCGTGGGGTACTCGGTAGCCGGGCCGGTCGGTGCTGGGCATGTCATGGTGGCAGTGACCCGGTCCGTGACCCAGGGCAGTCAATTAAAGGAAAAGTAAAAGGGGAACAAAGTTTTTAGAGATAATGTTCGTGACGCCACCTGTGGTATGCGGCTATATGGGACCGCCGCTGCGGTGCAGATCCACTGGAGCAGATGGTGACACAGAAGAATTGGTTCAGCTCTCCACAGGTAGAGCTAAGCTCCAGGGCAGGATATAGTGATTTTATGAGGTAGCTGTTGTCGGTGCGGTGTAGAGCAGGGCTGGTGGCGCAGTAATGAGTCAAGGACACAGTGGGGTGCAGTCTTCAGGCTTTACTCACAGTTCTAGGCAGTTCCAGGTTACCGCTGCAGCCGGTAATGACCACCTATGTCGTTCTGTGTCCTCCGGGGTAGGGGTCCAGCAATCTCTCAGGTATCTCAGGAGCACTTAAACGAGACCCCGTTCTATGTACCTTTCCCGGTCGACTCACAGCGCTGGCTCTCGCCCTCCTGCCCTGCGTCTCACAATCAGTGTCCCAAGCCAGTGGCCTCGGGCCTTGTTGGGCGACGTGCTCTCAGTCCTCTGGACCCTATGCGGCCACCTTTTCGGCAATATAATTGTGGATTTGGGCTGCAACACCTTGAAAATGCTGCAGCCTCCGGTTGGCTAGCTGAGCCTGGTTGTTCTCTGTGGCACCCTGCTATTACAGGTACCACAGGACCCAAAAGGGTGCATGGACGGACTTCTCCACAAGAGGCCCTCATTACATAACAGACACCTCCACCTTTCCACCTCATACCACCAGAGGGAGCCCTGTTAGGGATATATATATAGACTGGAAGGTGGAGTTAGAGTCAGAGTGTGTGCTGGCACAGAGATCAGTGAAGAGCAGCATGTGAGCTGCTGTGCTGAGGGTCAACCAAGGCCTAAAGCACGTGCTGAAGCCCTGGGGGCCTAGAGCGGGGCCGGAGGCAAGGAGCAGAGAGAGAGGAGTTAAGGGGGCAGAGGAGCATCTGAAGCTCACCCGAGGACACAAGCCGGACACCGGGTCCGCGCCTACGGGGTCCTCTACGCTCAGTAGGAATAACCGGTATACCAGGAGGATTCTAAACCCCTGGTCAACCTGAAACTACCATCATTCTACAGAACTAGGAACCACGAAGGCCCCAGCTTCCAGGGATAGTGGTAGCCGGAGAAAAGTTCTATTACCAAGCAGACAGGTGAGAGAGTGAAACAGCATAGAAGCTAGGCCTAGTTCCAGGCTGGCCAGAAGCTTTAGTGAGAGGAAGAAATGGATCAGGAGGCCTTAAACCCACTCACTGGGGAGAGTCCAGAAGTGCACCCTTCCTATCAAGTACCCTGGACCGTACCTGTCATCTACACCAGTAAAGGTACTGAAGCGAATGCCCTGTGTGCGTGTCCGTCATTTCACCTGACCCGACCGGGCCACCTCTCACCTGCATCCCTTCCGGTCCCCTCCTGCGGCCCGATCCCTCCACGTCGGCGTGAATTCTGGCGCACGGGTGGCCTCTGCACTCGCCGTGCCCCTGGGATCCCATCTGTCTTACTCTGAAGCCCTTCTCCACCGCTCCCGTCCTCTCTCTTCACTTTCCACCTTCTGGGCCTCTTTGACTGGGCCCGACTCCTCTCACTCTCCTTCCTTGCTTTCCTCAGCAGAGCTCCTCCTGAGCTCTCACTGACTTCTCTCAACTGAACTCCTTATAGAACTCTCCACCCTCCTTTTTATACTCCTACCCTCTGTGCTCCACTGACCTACTTCCTCCACCCAAACCCACTACATGGTTCCCCCTCTCTTGGTCCCCCCCCCCCTTCCAGCCAGGGACAGGGCTCAGCAGTGGACAAGTGCATCTTGCCCCACCTTCTGGTCTGGAGTGGTGTAGTGTTGGATGTAGGTGGGTGGGTCCCGGGTAGTACTCCCTCCTTACCTGAGAGTGAGGTACCACACCTCTGGGTGAGATGCTGTACATCTGTGGCGACTGGACCCGCAGGGGCGCCACATTTGCGTCTTCTAATTTCATAATGATTATGTGCTCACTGGAATGAAAAAAGGCTGCAAAATGTTCCTACAGGCATTGTTTTCAGCACTGTAGCTTTGCTGAAGATTAGTCCCTTAAAGGGAATCTGTCACCCAGTTTATACTTCTACATCTAAGAGCAGCATGATATAAGGCCTGAGTGTCACACTTCAGCCAGAAATAAGGCAGCGCATGGTGAGTCGGAAGGGGAAGGAAGGAAAGATTAAAGAGGGCACACCTGACACTTGTCCTGTGCAACCCTAAGCTCCCTAGCATCCCTAGATAGGTGCTTTCACCCCATGCAACAATCACATTCCTATCCCTATCTTACCCTGAGAACGACCTTGACTAGTGTGCAGGGCTGCAGGACTGCTTGCCCTGCTCTAACATAAAGACACTAATGGGAAGCAGACAAGGATAAAAGAAACAGCAATCACTCAACACGCACCCAGACTACAGAAAGGAGAAGGACAAGGTGAGACAAACCAAATAGGAGATATGGTAATAGAAGAAGCTCAAACAAACTTCCAAACAGATATCTCCAGAGATGACTCTAAGACAACCTCTCTTCATATGACGCGCCCCCTGGGCCATATTCTTTAGGGGGAATATCCGGAGCCGGATCAGATGGGAGTTGTAGTCTTCCGAGTGGCTGTGACCCGGTCCGTGCCCAGGGTGTCAAACTCAGTTGTATGTGGCAGTCCTACAGATGTTATTAAGTTCTTTATTGTCGACTACGCCACCCGTTGTATTGCGGTCACTATGGCCGCCGCTGCAGCAGGGTCCGCTGAGGCTGATGGTGTAGGTGCAGCTTTTGGTGGTATAACCCCCAACGGGTGGGGTATAGCCTCAGGGGGTCAGGTGCAGAGGATGGGGGTTGTGGTGGTGCAGCATAGATGGTAAAGGAAGACAGAGTCGGGTTGTGCAGTTTAGGGTATTTACTCACTGCTGATGTTCCGGTCACTCCAGCTTCAAGTGACCACCCGAGCCGTGCTGCGTCCACCAGGTGCTGGATCCAGCCAACCCCCAAACAAGTCCGGAGCGTGACCCTGAGCTCTCCTTCTGTCCTTTCCTCTGGCCGTCCCCACTAGTGATCCACCCAGGTCCAGCTCCCTCGGGCCTTCTGTTGGGAGACCCTTGGCCTTGGGTTCCCTGACCCTCCACGTGGTATGCCTTCGGGGTGGATGTGGTGGGTGGCCGTGGCAGACGCTGCCCACGGCCTCCGGTCTCTGGCTAGGGTGTGCTTTTGCCTCCACCAGCTTGGGATCCGGTACCCTTTTGCCAACTCTTCACCCGCTGATGGACTTTGGGTTCTCAGAGTTCCTTTTCTGTTTCCCCCTCTGGGTCTTTCTTGCTTTCTCCTCTCTCTCTCTCTGGGGCTTCTCTGCTCCTCTTCCTGACTCTGACAGACTGACCCTGTTCTTTGATGGTGCCCACCTTATATACACCCTCTATGTGTGAGCTCAGGCGACCAGCACCCAATGAGCTCCTATCTTTACCCAGGCTGCTCCCCCTATCTGCCCCTACACTACTTGGGATGTACCACCCCCCTCCCACTCCAGCCAGGAACAGACTCGGTCGTACCTGCACATTTCTAAGTGGGAGTACCGTCGGTCTGCTCCTCGGAAATGGGATGTGTGTAGTGCATGCAGCCTACCGAGCTCAGATCCACACTCCATCCTTACCCGGGAGTGGAATATCACACCTCTGGGTTGAGGTGCAATACCCCTGTAGCAGCCGAATCCTCAGGGTGCTACATTCCCCCCTGGTAAATCACAGCACGTCCTCGGGCTGTAAGAACAAAACACCAAAAACATACAAATTTTTGCATAAACATATAAAACATCATATATATATATATTAATAAAACTTTTCATATAAAACTTTCTCGTCGCCTCTGGCTCCTCCTCCGGTCACTGTGCAACTTGTGACCGGGTAAAGTGCGACAGTCTCTCTAGACAAATGGTTTTCCTATAAAACCGGTAGGGGGCGCTTTAGGACGCGCAACTATATACAGGGGTAGTGGCCGCTCTCAGTCCTCGGCCAGGTATTGGGGAGGAATGACCGCTCTCAGTCCTCGGTCAGTGGGATTTAGGGGTTAAACGGGTAACAGTTCACACATGCTGGTCCCAACGGGGACTACATTAGCAACAGTAACAGTTTCAGTTCACGGTGCCCCGACGGGCAACTATATACAGCTTCTACTCTGCTGTACTTAACGACGGCGTCCTCCTGCTCTTTCTTTGTGGTTACCTCTAACTCTAGTTTCAGACCCGTTCGGGCACGTATGCTGGGCAAACAGATCTTCTCCCAGATGCGGCACTTTAGGTTTTATGGGCGCGGTGGTGTTAGCGCCCGGGTTGCCCGGGCCTTGCGGCCAGGCCTGGGGTATCTGGAAGGTAAAGGGCACCGTAAGGACGGCGGCGCCCTGGGCTACTTGGCCCTGCGACCAGGCCGGGGGCTCCGCGGAGGTAGGGGGCGCTGTTGGTATTGCGGCGCCCGGGGGTACTAGGCCTTGCGACCAGGCTGGTGGTACTTCCTGCTTGGTCACGCTCGGGGTCGAGGCGTGTGACGTCACAGGGGTCGCGGCTCCCGTTTGAGGCCTAGTCTGCGGCGGTGACGTTGCAGCGACGGGCACGGCAGGATAGACTTCGGGCTCTGCGACGGGGAGCTGGGGCAGGTACGCGGTTTCCCGGTTTGGGGTATAGACGTCCCCTTTACCTGCCTCCACTCGTTCGGCTCCCTTCTCGGCGCCGTCTCCGGCCTTCAGTCCTCCCGCGCCATCCTCAGAGGCGGTCTGTCTCCTCGTCTTGGGTGGCGTGCTCCGCTGACAGGTCTCGGTCTGCTGGGCCATCTCACGGCTCCACTCCGCCAACGTCTCTCGCTGCACCCGGGCCATCCTCCTTGCGAGGCCCTCCAGAGCGGTCTGTGCACACTCCCGGTCTCGGGGGAGCTGTGCTAGGACCTCCACTAGGCCTAGTGGGGTCGTTGTTTCCAGCAGGCTCCTGACCAACGGGTCGGTGCTGCTCTGCTCTCCTTCAGTTGTCTCCAGCAGGCTCCTGACCAACGGGCCGGTGCTGCTCTGCTCTCCCTCTTCTGTTGTCTCCAGCAGGCTCCTGGCCAGCGGGCCGGTGCTGCTCTGCTTTCTCGCCATCTCCGGGTAAGCTCCTCCGATACTCTTCTCCAGGCTTCTTGCCTCCGGGTGCGCTCGCTCCAGACTGCTCCAAGCGACACCCATCTTTGTTCTCTCCTTTCGTCTCCTCCCACTTCAAGGGCGGTCCCGGGGCCACTTGGTGATTGTCAGCTCCAGGGGCTGTTCTTTCACGCTGACAGACACCTCCAGCATCACAGTCTCTGTTGGTGGGGGCGGTTTCCACCTTTGGCGCCATTTTCGGTCCTGGCCCACGATGGGAGGTGGCCTCTTGCCATCCTCTGGCACGCCCATAATGGCGTCCGCTCCCCCAAGGCGGGAAATCTTCGGAAATGGCGGGAATCGTCTCCCAGTGGCGGGAAACTCTGCAGATGGCGGGAAAAAGCTGTTAATGGCGGACAACCGGCGGGAATCGACTGGTGATGGGGTCCGATGGCGGGGACCCTCCGGAACCGGCAGGAGACTTCTTTTTGAGGTAAACTCGTTCTTTTCTTCAGGCACGCAGTACCCGGGTGTTGCGGGCACGTAATCCTGCCGACTACGCCAAAGTTGACGCGCCCCCTGGGCCATATTCTTTAGGGGGAATATCCGGAGCCGGATCAGATGGGAGTTGTAGTCTTCCGAGTGGCTGTGACCCGGTCCGTGCCCAGGGTGTCAAACTCAGTTGTATGTGGCAGTCCTACAGATGTTATTAAGTTCTTTATTGTCGACTACGCCACCCGTTGTATTGCGGTCACTATGGCCGCCGCTGCAGCAGGGTCCGCTGAGGCTGATGGTGTAGGTGCAGCTTTTGGTGGTATAACCCCCAACGGGTGGGGTATAGCCTCAGGGGGTCAGGTGCAGAGGATGGGGGTTGTGGTGGTGCAGCATAGATGGTAAAGGAAGACAGAGTCGGGTTGTGCAGTTTAGGGTATTTACTCACTGCTGATGTTCCGGTCACTCCAGCTTCAAGTGACCACCCGAGCCGTGCTGCGTCCACCAGGTCCTGGATCCAGCCAACCCCCAAACAAGTCCGGAGCGTGACCCTGAGCTCTCCTTCTGTCCTTTCCTCTGGCCGTCCCCACTAGTGATCCACCCAGGTCCAGCTCCCTCGGGCCTTCTGTTGGGAGACCCTTGGCCTTGGGTTCCCTGACCCTCCACGTGGTATGCCTTCGGGGTGGATGTGGTGGGTGGCCGTGGCAGACTCTGCCCACGGCCTCCGGTCTCTGGCTAGGGTGTGCTTTTGCCTCCACCAGCTTGGGATCCGGTACCCTTTTGCCAACTCTTCACCCGCTGATGGACTTTGGGTTCTCAGAGTTCCTTTTCTGTTTCCCCCTCTGGGTCTTTCTTGCTTTCTCCTCTCTCTCTCTCTGGGGCTTCTCTGCTCCTCTTCCTGACTCTGACAGACTGACCCTGTTCTTTGATGGTGCCCACCTTATATACACCCTCTATGTGTGAGCTCAGGCGACCAGCACCCAATGAGCTCCTATCTTTACCCAGGCTGCTCCCCCTATCTGCCCCTACACTACTTGGGATGTACCACCCCCCTCCCACTCCAGCCAGGAACAGACTCGGTCGTACCTGCACATTTCTAAGTGGGAGTACCGTCGGTCTGCTCCTCGGAAATGGGATGTGTGTAGTGCATGCAGCCTACCGAGCTCAGATCCACACTCCATCCTTACCCGGGAGTGGAATATCACACCTCTGGGTTGAGGTGCAATACCCCTGTAGCAGCCGAATCCTCAGGGTGCTACACATACATCTCACATCTCCAGCTCCAAACCAGGTTAGAGCAGCTATCACTGGCAACTACTCAAGCTAAGAGGTGAGTATTTCTACCAGAAGGGAGTGGGGAAATCAGAAGAGCTGAGATAACTTAGGATGGGGAGCTATAGCAGACAAACAGAACTGTTTAACCCTTGCAACAACAGAGCAAGGGAAATCTGCACAGCTAACTGTAAGCCAAAGCAGATCCAACCAGTGCGGGTGCACGTGTAGCCAGACACCGCAATCTTCTGATCCCTCTCTGTCGCAGTATCCTTGTGACACAGAGACCCTGATTCCAGAGATGTATCATTTATTTTACTGCTTGCTGCAGTTTTGATGAAATCTCTGTTTTATCTGCTGCAGATCTATCAGTTCTCTGAATGAGAACCCCACCATACTACTAATCAGCTGTTTTCTATGTACATTCTCCAAAAAAAAAGCTGAAAACTGCCAGTAGGAACATGGTTGGAATACCTGACATTTGGTCTAGTAGTCCTCAAGTGATAAAAAATAATTGTTTTATCAACATAATGTTAGCAAAACTATGAAGTAGCCCAGTAAGTTTCCCATCGCTGGAATCAAGATCCCTTCTCCTATATCATGCTGCTCTCAGATGGGGTAGCAAAAATATGGGGACAGATTGCCTTAAAAGAAGTTTTTTGGGACTTAAACATTGATGGCCTTTCCATAGTAAAAGTACTCATATCCTGACTCCATAACTATGTTGTGAATGAAGGGTGCTTGGGACACCATTTCTTGGCTGTCTCTATGTACCATTACTCTCATAAAGAGATTTCATTAGATAGCTTAATTCAACTGCAGAGGCATGTATGAAGGTTTATTTTCAAGCAGAATTCTTGTAGTTATGCACTATTACAGTAGCAGTAGCTTTAATAGCAGCAATAGGTAAGAAGACTATTCTGAATGAGATCTGCAAGACATGTGGCTTCTTAAGATGGCATACAATGAGGAAGAAGAACAGAGGGGTTTTTAACATCAGAGCTAGGGAGGCAGAGAGGGAGGACAAAGTTCTCAAAGGCAAACCTTACTGCATAGCAACACAACAGAAATAATACAATGCGTTATGATTCCCAAGTCATGGGACATAACTCATTCAATTTCCTGTCCATGTCATCCATGTGCTGTCTGTATATAAAATGGATATCATATGGACAGCTCACTAACTAATGCATGAAAATGAATGTTTTTATACAGAGACCAAAATCCGTTTTTCGGATCAAACTCAACCATTTCAAATTCATTGGAAGCATTAACAAAATATAGCTGGCATATGAACCCCTTCCGTGTGGCATCAAGTTTTTATTAAGCCGTTGCAATTTGGACTATGATTTTATTTTAAATTGTTGATGTGTAAAACATATGCTATACAGATGTCATACTGCTATAAAAACAGACATGGATGAAAATCGGACAATTTTATAGACACCAGTCTAAGTTATTAACATCAGGTCAGCTGGGAATTTTCCCCACCTCACCCACAGTAGACCCGAAGTGGCACAGCTCTGTACAATGTGAAATGGCTCTGTACAATGTGCTGTGAACTCTATCCCATGTACCTGACCAAGAAAACATTTTCAGTACCATTAACAGCCACTAAACAATCCACTGAGCTGAGCCATGACATTTTCACATAGTGACAAGGGACTGTGGGCACTTACTCGATCCCTCGAACTAGGGGTACTCTAGGCTATCCCTGTCCCCCGGATTACCCTGAATGGTGGAGATGCCTGGGTCTCGGAACTTGCTATGTTCTTATTTTAACTCTTATCTGTTCCCTCCCCAGGTGTGAGGCTGAAGTGTATTGAAAAACACTAACCATACAGAGAGGGGATTAACAGATGGGGATAAAAGAAAACTACAATCATACAAATAAAGTCACAAAACATCCAAATAGGAAACAGGGAAGTAATAGGAGCCACAAACCAAATGGGAGAGGATAAGGATAAACACGCGCAAACCAACTCCACACAGCAATGTCCTGAAAAACTCTCCAACCGCCTACTCCAAACACTGAACTTCTCCTTCAGCTCAAAACCAGGAAGTAGAACCACTATCACTAGCAACTTCCAAGTGCCATTGGCGAGCATATATATATCAGAGGGGAGTGGCCAACACAGAACAGCTGAGACAATTTAGGATGGAGAGCTCCAGGTGATCAATTGAACTGATTAACCCTTGCAATGACAGAGGAAGGAAAACATGCACTGTATAATAGGATGGTGAAGCAGTTCTAATCAGTGCAGGAGTTTGTGTAACCAAATTAAAATGAGAAAGGACTGAGGGCACTACTACTACAATTGGAATCAGCTAACTACACACCAAGAGTATTCTTGTACTAGAGAAAAAGAAGTGTGCAAATACAGTTAGACTCTCCAATAAAAAGTTATTGTGTTAACAAAACAAAAACAAAGAGTGTCATAATATAAAAACAATTAAAAGTTGACGCCGCAATCTCCTGGCCCTTCATTGTCACGGTATCCCTGTGACAGATATATTTAATCACCTGACTACTGGGGGTTGTGGGAGTTGGAACTCCCCCAATTTGACTCTACTGATAGGTCATCTCATTAGTAATGAAGTTCCCAAAAACACTTTAAGGCTATGTTCACATGTTGCTTTTTTGCTGCTTTTTTCTGCAGCCAAAATCTGATCTCTTGGCAGTAAAAAAGATGCAGACAAAAAGAAGGTTTAGCTTTGCTTCCAGCATACAAGCATGGACAATGCAAGGTGTTAGGCCACCAATGTAAGATGTATGTGAAACCATAAAGCATTTTTGGAAAAAAGGACAATTTGATCAAATTATATAGTGGATTTTTGTGTCTGAAAAAATAGTGACTATTCTTAACAAAGTAGTTCATAAGTTCCTGAAAAAATACACAATTGCAAATGTAAAAACAGCAGAGGGAGTTGAATTGGTCGGGAATAGTTTACCTAAGACATTAGCAGAGGGTTTTGTAGGTCAGGCACCGTTTACTTTTACATATTAGCAGTGCATTGAGTTGGTCAGGTATTGTTCAATTTCACACACTGGTCAATGTTTACTTTCATACATATCACTAATTTAATTAAACTGTACTAACACTATCATCCATACTCATGTGAAAATAGCAAAACATTTTGTTTTAAACTTAAGAAAATCACAAAAAAATGTGTTTCACATCCTGCTGTATCTGCTTTATTAAAAAAACATAAAAGCAATGAGTAAGTGCAAAAACGCAGCAAAAACTGAAAGCAACATCTTTACTGCATTTTTGCTGCTTTTTTGCTCTTACTCGTTGCTTTCTATGGGTTAAAAAATGCTGCAAAAATGCTGAAAGAGTTTATATGCTGCAGTGTTCCAATTCAGTCAGGAAAAAAAAAAAAGAATGTTTGTGCATGAGATTTCTGAAATCTCATAGCTTTTGTTGGTACTGTAAAAAAGAGCTTTTAATTTGTATAAAAAAGCAGCAAAAAAAAATGCAGCAAAAATGCAATGTGTGAACATAGTCAAAGGGCGCATTCAGACATTTGCGTAAATCAGTCCAACATAAGATTGGACCACAATACATGGACTGGTCACAGATCTGCCAACCAAAGTGTGACAGCTTCATATACTTCATCATGCTTGGGTTGGGAGTTCCACAAGATCTGTCAGTCACTGACAGTGGGTGGGGAGAAGCCGCTGGGGACCTGCCTGTCCAACCAGTCTGCCAAGTGGCTCGATCCCTGGCGGCTAGTGCCTGATACATGTTGCACGTGGATCAGCTTCCCTTTAATGTGCAATGTAAAAACGTGCACATGGTCATTAGGAGATAATGGTAATAATGAAAATGATATAATGGCCATATAAATAATATTATTATGAATTACATTATAGTTATTATTATTATTAAGTCTACATATTTGTTGCTTATTTATTTTTACAATTTTTAAGGTCCACTTTTCTGTACTGTTTATTAATAAAAAAGATTCTGATAAACAAAATGTATGAAATAATTACTAAGTAAAACAATTCTAATAATACTGTCTTATCTTCGCTTACTGTCATGTATCATGAGACCCTCGGCTTGTTTGCTGCATATTTTCTACATTTGTCATCGTTTTGCACCTAAAATGTCATGGGATAGGGCATTAAGCTCTGCCACTCACAATCTGTCAGAGAACCTTGTAGCTCAATATTCACATTAAAGGTCTGATCAAATAATAATCCTAGTTTTGTTCTGTGCTATCAGTCGGCTCGATCTGGCCACGGCCATTGCCTTGGACTGGATACAAGACTTACGGCTTTGAACAAACCAGATATCCCATTGATTGCGAAATGAAATAAAAAAACATAACCCAGGAGAATTCCTATTATGTTGATATTCCGATATCATCCAATTAAATTTCCTGACTCGCTGAGTAGACAGAAAGCTGGAGGCATCTTTATGCTGTCTCAGCAGAGGTTAGAGTTTTCTCTTTTTTTTTCCTCCATGAGCAGATTGCAGACGAACGTGGTCTCAGAGTGGAGAATAGAGCAGGTATACCAGCAGCTCGAGGTCTCAATCAGATAAACTGACGTCTTTGACAGATAGCTCTCTTTACAGTGGAGTCACTAAACCTGCTTCCCTTTCTCACGGGAATGATCTGCAACTATTAAAGTATCTTTAAAACAGCGAGTGAAATGCAGTTTGAGACTCATTCACGGCTTGAAACAAGATCACATTTACAGTGAAAAGGCCCGGTTTTAAATGGCTAGCATTCTGGGGCCACTGCTCCTTATCACTGCTCTACAATAGCTTAAATCAGGTGTTTTATTTATTTCAGATACAAATATATCCATGAATAGTCAATTCATCATTAACCCACTTGGCTATTGACTCTCTTTGTACGTAGACTCATTTGTGGAAAGTAATTGCCCGAGAGGCCCTTCAATGGGATTCCCCAGGAGAAATTCAGTTTCATATTGAAAGTCTTTGGTGATACAATGTTACATGAATGAGGGAATGTATAAGTGAAAGAGAAAAAGTAAGGCAGTCATGGAGACCACTAATAGCTGAATTTTTATACCCATAGTTGGAATTATGTAGTAATCTTCAGTTTTCTTATCTCATCTTGATGACTCCTTTTTCCAATTGCAGCCAGAAATCATTGGATCGCTCTGGATCCTTTTTCAGAAGCACTCAATGATCATACAATTACCAGGGAGTGCTGCTGCTCCTGGACTGTTATTAAAGGGAATCTGAGAGCAGCAAAATGTAAGAAAAGAGATTCCAATGATGTATCACTTAATTTACTGGGTGCAGCAGAGTTTTTAGATGTAGCATGTAGCAAAGCTAAGAAAGCTGATTCTGCCCCCATCACAGTTTTCTGTGCACATTGTATATTGATAGTGAGATGCTTATCACAGGGGAGGACGTGGTCAGACCAGGGCTCACATGAGCTGTAGTCTGGCAGTGATAATCTCCTGTTGATAAAACACTTATTATATTGAAACAACAGCACACAGCCTAATAAGTGACACATCCCTGAAATCTTTGTCTCAGCTCCTATCTCATGTTGCAACTCAGATTACAGAGCAAAAACCTGCTGACAGATTCACTTTAAAGGGGTTGTCTGGTCTTAGAAGAAAAGTTTGATGTCAATTTATGTGACTGCAGATTGCAGAAACATGACAGTGTGCGATTCCTCTGTATTGTCGGTATAGGTGGGCGGTCATGTGACCCCAAGTATGTGATTTGCAACCTTGCAGTCAAGTATTGCCTGGACACCTGCACCTATCTCAATTCTCTTCTGTTGAGAGAAGTTGGGTAAGACTAATCAGCACATGACCCAAGTAGGCAAGTTGCAATTATGTGGTAACTTGACCGCCCACTGTCACAAGTCTGCAGTCACATAGAATGACAACAGACTTTTTCTGAGATCAGACAACCCCTTTAACTTTGCAGCGACCACAGCTGGGATAATGAAGTATTACATACCAGTCATTCAAGTGAATGGCCGACCATGTAATATACAGTATGTAGGGCTTTGTTTGTGGTTCTAGAATAAATATAATTGCCTTGGAGGGTCTTAATGGAAGAAATTCAGTTTCATGTAGAAAGTTCTGTTTGGTAAACACTAGCAAAAAGATAATGAAATGACAAATAAAGTTAATGACATGTATAGGTTATAAAGAAAAAAGTTACACTGTCATGATAGCAACACAGATTCAAGACAATAATTCGTCACTATTATTTCACATCCATAGAAAGGATTAAGCAAGAATCTTCATACCACTTGTCTCATCTTGACAACTCTTGTTTAATTTTTTTTCACAGTTTTTTTCTTTATTTACATTTCAAGAAACTCAAAAAGGCAAAATACAGTTATGATGAAAGATAACAAATTACCCGTGATAAAGGCACACCGTGGCCATCACATATATGGTGTGAACTAATCTATGAAACTTACAACAACTTTTCCAATTGTAGCCAGAAATCAGCTAATTGCTGTAGATTGGCCTCCAGAAATCTCCAACAGTCATCTACAGCTACTAGAGGACGTTGCTGCAATGCAACCTGAACTAACTCAGCATTGGCCCCTGTAAGGGAAATGTAGTATTGTACACCAACCATTCACATGAATGGATAACCAGGTACCATATGTCGAGCTGTCAAATTGTTCTAGAAGGAAATTTATCTCTAGGAACTGTTGGAGTACAGAACCCTCCTTGGGAAACCATGACCATGAAGTCACACGTGAGCAGAGCCTTATCTGTGAGAATAGTGTTACCATCCTGCACTAAGGAGGTTGTCCACCACTTTACAACACCTTATTATCAACCCCAGTGAGGTGGAAAAAGAAAAAATGATACCTGACCATCCAGCCATGTGTACCCAACTGGTCTCCTGGGTCCTCTTTCAGCCGAAGACTTCATATGACCACTGCTGCCAATCAGCGGCTGCTGATCAGCTCCAGCCTATCCATGCATATCGAGCTGAAAGAACAGTGATCACATGAGGTCTCCTGTCAGAATGGGAAATTAGGAGACCAGGAATACTATCATGCCATTTTTTTATTACAGCTGTCACCATGTGGGATAGAAAATTAAATATTTTAAAAGTTCAAACATTTTTAAATGCAGCAATACCAATATTTGTATTTATTAAGAATTTATACATTTTTCTTGTACTTAATGTCCTTGTTTAGAACTTTAATTTTCTTTTGTATTTTCAAATATTAGCTTTTTTTTTTTACTTTCTTTGTTGACTGAATCATTCTGCCAGTCACTGTTCAACTGTTGAAATGCTGAAGGATAAAGGGGTGGTCCAAAGGCCCAATTAAGGTTCATCCTAAATCCCTATCTATTTAATGCGGTTATCTAAACTATTTTTTAATATACTTGAATTAAAAACTCCCTATTCTTCCCATACTGCACTATCTGACTGCTTTTCCTTTTTTCCCACTTCCTTTTTGATGACGCTTCCTAGTTAATGCTGGGATACTCAAACAAAGTGTCATCAGGGTAAAGAGGCTGGAGGTCACTGCCGCAGCTTCTGCTCCTTCCCTGAAACAAAGTGTCATCAGCAAAGCTCATTGAATGGGCTGGGCTAGTCCCTGTGCGATGTGCACTGTGCAATGTGCACAATAACAATGCGCTTTCTCAGCAGTAGCCAACTGGCAACACAGCGCGCTGTCATAATAAACAGAATGCAGAAAGCACCGCCGCCCCCGACCTGGAAGTGACATCACTTGTGGAGGGAGCACTGGTCTCTGTACAACAGATAGTCTTACAAAACACACTGACAATGAGCTCTTCTGCCAGCTCATTGCCATTGATTTGAGTTGCCAAGAGAGTGCACTGTCATTGTGCACATCACACAACACACATCATGCAGGGGCTAGGTCAGCCCCTGAAACGAATATCACTGATGATGCTTCATTTCAGGGAGGGGCAGAGGCTCTGCCCCCTGATGACACTTTGAGTATACCAGCATGCACTTGGGATTCTCAAACAAAGTGTCATCAAAAAAGGAAGTAGAAAAAAACAGATACTCAGTTCAATACTGTAGTTGGGGAAGGATAAGGAATTGTTAATTCAAATATATAAGAAAATAGTTTAGATTATGGCATTTAATAGATGGGGATTTAAGATGTAACTTAATTTGGATTTTGGACTACTCCTTTAAATGGCTGAGTTATCTCTGATCCCGGCCTAAGCAGGAAGGTGTGACTTTTATTATACAGCCAGGATCCACTGTGTATGAAGTTATTGAGCCCACTCCCTCTACTTTCTGCACACATGTAACATACAGAAATATTTATGTAAATATAGTAACATTGATCATTGGTTAAAACTTGGAAACTATAAAATTCAGAGTTGAAAGTTATGTAAAGTTTTTTTTACTATCGATCCTAATTCACATCCTACTGTGAACTTTTTATATTGTATAATTTGTATTTTTATTACTTTTTGTAAATATTATTTTAAATATCTTCATTTCGATCCTTGCTATTTGTCTGCTGGGATCTCTTAGATGCAGACGGACAATCTTCATAACTCTACGACCTGACTGAGAGGAGATTATTGATATTCAGCTCCACATCTCTCTGAGTGGGTATAATGTATCAGCTGCCTCAAAGCTTGGCGCCAACCTTTCTCTCATGTGCACCACAAACCAGAATTAATTGCAAATCAATCGAACAAGGTACAACTGATCAGTAAACCAATTAGTAATTTTAGCTGTTCATTCTGTCTTCTTTTACCTGGCTGTGAGGGATTTTCCTTTTGTATGGTGTATTTCTGTAGGTCTCATTCCTTTATAAATCCATGTCCTTGGAAAAGCATTTCATAAATGTGTACAGAAATCCTTTCATTTTGCCTTCTGCATTTCCCTTTTTTTATGATTTAGAGATTACTTGTATCATTTACTCCTGTAAGGTCACAGAAAGGATAACAAGGAAGGAAAAAAACAGATACTAAGAAAGAAATTAAAATATATATATATATTTTTTTATAAGAAAATGCTTTTAAGTTTGTATATTTATAAATATGCTAAAAAGGAAGTCACCACTTAAAAATAGCTTTGCCAGAATCCCCCCAAACCTTTTTTAAAATGTTTTTTATTTGTAGTGGGTACTTTGCAAGAGACAGAAAAATTCATGCCCCATTATCAAGCTGTATGAGGAGGACCATGCATTCTCTGGTCCTATAGGTGTTTGGCCAGAAAATTTGGCTGGGAAATTTCGAATTTTGACAGGAAATTTCACTTGCATTAAATTTATACCAAGCAAAAAAATTAAATGTACATGATTATGATTTTAGATCTCTACATACCATAGCACATAATAAACAATAACAAAAGATGTAGAAAATATACCCACCCTTCACCTGTCTCGCCACTCAGCCCCTGTATGGTTGTCTATTTTGGTCTGGTCACTGGTGCAATCTTCACTGGGAAATCTTTTGCGTCTTCCAACATTTGGCATCTTCAATGTCTCCTGCCCTGACTAGGTGGTAACATTGTGACTAGAGATAATCAAATCTGCCAAGATTCGAATTAGCCAAATTGTGCATATTTTACATGGAAATTCGTCTTGCAACAAAGTGATTCAATACAAACTGGGTAAAACAGTGGACAACCCCAGAACATAACAAGTCTAGGATGTAAAAAAAAATGAAGGCTACATTCCAGCTTTTGGTGAATGTTTGATGTTGCAGATTTTCTGCACCATTTCTGGCCAAATGAAGTAAAATAGGTTACTTTCATTTTTTTCAAATATGCAGCATAAAAAACTCACCAAAAACTCATTGTGGGATATCGGGTTCTTGTACATGGAGCGGGGTCAAAATCTGAGACCACTCCATAAACAGCGAGTTAATAACTTAAATGCTGGCAGCTGCATTTAATAGATTTTGATTTGGGAAGAAGGAGTTTACTCATCCATTGCCCATTCCCCCACGTCATGATCACTGTTGGGGGTGAACATATCATTGGTGCAACCTGTGCAGCCGCACAGGGGCTCAAGAGGTAAGGGGGCCCACATCCACCTCCAAAGTAAGTGGAATTGTGCAATATGATGAACTATTGGACTGCAACGTGCCCTTGTACTGTTCTTGCACAGGGACCTCTTCTGTCTGTGTCCACCAATGCACTAGGTGCCAATGGGTTACAATGGCAGCTGGTATCCCTTGTAGCGTTGAGCGAGCATGCTCGACACTGCTCGGTACTCGCCCGAGCATCTCACTACTCGGGATGTTCGACGAGCACCGAGCATTTCCGGGTTACTCAGGCGGGAGCTCGGGTCTCCGCCCTGCACTTTTGGCGCTCTTTACAGAGCCAATGAACATGCAGGGATTGCCAGCCAGTCACTGTAATGCCGCAGCCATGTTGTTTGTGGGCATTACAGTGATTGGCTGCCCGCACAGCGTCACCTCGAGTATTTAAAACGGGGCGCCGCCATCTTGGACACAGTTGCTCCGGATCAGTCAGTGTAGGGTCAGTGCTGCTGAGCTAGGGAGAGATTTATACTCCGAAATAGTTAATGTAGGGTCTCTAAAGCCTGCCAAATCAAACAAACAGTCCTTCTCAGAACTAATATCCATCCCTGATATCGGGCAGGCAGGCAGGCAGGCTGTATAGGAGACGCAGTGGTTATACCGACAAACGCTGCATTACAGTCCTGTGTGCTCCTGTTGGTCAAATTGCTAGACTTATTACCCCAGACTCATGGGCCAGGAAAAATTATTATTTTTTTCATCTAAATCCTGTATTTTTTTTTTCCTCAGTCAGACTGTCCAAATACGTGTCTTATTAACCTTTTGGGAATTCCCCCTCCCCCCCAAAAAAAATTGAGAGTGTCTGTGACTGTTCAGACACCAATATATCTGTTTAAAAGAGTCTGGTGTAGGCCAGAAAAATATAACTGTGGTTTTGCAGTTCCACGGGTCAAATCTCTGTATTATCCTGTTTTTGGAATTTTTTTCCGTAAAAAAAAAACAGTAATAGTGTCTCCCTGACTGGTCAGACACCAATATTTCTGTTTAAAAGAGTCTGGTGTAGGCCAGAAAAATATAACTGTGGTTTTGCAGTTCCACGGTTCAAATCTCAGTATTATCCAGCTTTTGGTATTTTTTCCGTAAAGAAAAACAGTAATAGTGTCTCCCTGATTGTTCAGACACAAATATATCTGTTTGAAAGATTCTGGTGTAGGCCAGAAAAATATAACTGTGGTTTTGCAGTTTCACGGTTCAAATCTCTGTATTATCCAGCTTTTGGCATTTTTTCCGTAAAGAAAAACAGTAATAGTGTCTCCCTGATTGTTCAGACACAAATATATCTGTTTGAAAGATTCTGGTGTAGGCCAGAAAAATATAAATGTGGGTTTGCAGTTCCACGGTTCAAATCTCTGTATCATCCAGCTTTTGGGCCTTTTTTACATAAAAAAACAGTTTGAGTGTGTCGCTGACTGTTCAGCCCCTAATATCTATTAAAAAAAGTCTGGTATTCGCCAGTAAATTAGAACTGTGGTTTTGCAGTTCCATGGTTCAAATATTATCCAGCTTTTGGCCTGTTATGCGTAAAAAAAAAAAAATAGTGTCTCCCTGTCTGTTCAGTCACAAATATATCTGTTTAAAAGATTCTGGTGTAGGCCAGAGAAATAGAACTGTGGTTTTCCTCTTCCTCGGTTCTATTCTCCTTTTTGTTACCCTTTTTCCATTGATAGTGCAAGTGTAGGCTATTTTACTTCATTTACAATGGGAAAGGCGCGTGGCAAGGGACGTGGAACTGCACGTTCTGATTATGGTGCGTGTAGAGGATGGGGCCGTGGCCAAGGTGAAAATGTGCCACAACCAACAGCCACATCTTCTCGCTCCCACTTCTTGACCAAATTACTAGGGAACCACACTACAACACCAGTATTGCGAACTGATCAGTGTGAACAGGTTATTAATTGGATAGCAGATAATACTTCCAGTTACCTGGGCACCACCACCTCCGGTATGTCTTCCACACGGTCAAGTTTTAGTAGCCGTGAGTCTCGACCGCATACTCCTCCTCACCCTGATGCTCCTTCTTCCCACCATGCCGAGGGTCGTCAGACAGCAACTGATCCCACAGTTGGACACTCTGAAGAGCTGTTCACTGGTCCATTTCCAGATTTGTGCCCCTCGTCTGCTCCGCTTGAAGTGGTGGAAGAGGAGATCCCATGTAGTGATGCCCAAATATTTGAACAGCCACGGCCACAGGAAGTCGACGCTGGCAATTTGTCACAAGAGGTGGACGATGACGAGACACAATTGCCACGAAGTGAGGAGGAGGATCGTGGTGCGCAAGTGGAAGAGTTGGTGGTGGATGATCTAGTAACTGACCCAACGTGGCAGGAGGACACACATAAGAACAAGGCTGGCCAAATAAATACTATGGTATGGAACATGGTGCTATGACATATTGTCCGGCACCAGGTTCAAATTGCCTACTCACATTCAATATGAAAAAACAGGAGAAAACAAGAGTAGTATAGCAAAAGAAAAAATATATTTTTATTTGTAATTCATCACCATAATGATAGAGGGTTATACAAAAATAATAATGACAAGGCAAGAGGATCTGGGAAGGTAGTGCCAGAAGGCAAAGTGACCCATGGCAACAAAAATGCGGGACAATCTAAAAGAAAAGGGCATAATCAACTGTACATGCAAAAGGACACTCCATACATGTATAGCCCCACATTATAGCAGTACATGATTATAAAGAATCACCCTTTATAGGGCGCAAGTCATTTTGATAGACAAAATGGACAACATAATGTGCAAAAATCGCAAAATGTAAAATGGTAACATGAGGAGGAAATGCAAAGCCAGAATGGAAGGTACTAGCTGCCATATGCCCATAGAGTGAAATGCATAAGTACACAAGGAATGCCCAAGAAGTAGAAAAAATCACTCACCCCGATACAAATCACCGGGTGACAGAAAGCCCGCAGGATGCCAGGGGAATCACAAGGAGTGCTTACAAGTGGAAGCGCGCCCCGACGCGCGTTTCGCTCTTCTTTTTCAAGAGGCGCTGTGAAGTGTACCTAACAGGACCTGAATATATACACCCACCGCTAGTCACATGGTGGGTAGGGACGCAGTTCATTGGTGTGGAGCGGCGCGTGTACCCAGAGCCGCGCCCCCCGCCGCACGCATCACAGCCGCCAAGTCCAGAGCGCGCGCCCGGGGGCGTGCCTAGGAAACGCCCCCAGGAGCGCGCCGGGGGCAGGAGGCAGCCGGACACGGGCGCGGGCCAGCCCAGGACCGGAGGACACGCGCACCACCAATGTATGAATAAAGGTAATGGATAAAAATATGCACAAGGGACAGAGAGCATATAATAAAAAACATCAAATGAGATCAAATACTCTCTGTCACAGAACAATAAATATGATAACCTAATGGGGCATCAATACGACAAGGATCCAAAAACAGTCACATAAATAATTAAGATAAATTCCCAAAGTGGATATAAATCACAAGATAAATACATGGATACAAGTCAACATAAAACCATTTCCCACATAAACAGGAAAGGTGATAATCATCTAAAGGCTCTTGGGAAATGATCCGGGTTATCGGCTGTAGGGTATCTTGAACAGTAGATAAAAAAGGGTCCATAAGGTGCACAATAGTAAGGAGTTCATAGCCACGAATCTAAAAAAGTAAGAAAAAGAAAAAGTAAAGAACACACAATTAAAAATAGGCTAAAAACTGAAGCACGGACTAAAGATCAGAAGAAGTAAGCGCTGAGGGAGAGCATCACCAAGCAAAAGGACCGAATCATAAAAATGAGGAAAAATTAAAATTTTCATTAAGGCCGCGCGGTACCAGGGTATCCATGGTGCTGATCCATCTGGCCTCTTTTTGTGCAAGGCACAATTTATAGTCACCACCCCAAGAGCCCAGATGCACCACATCTATTCCACGCACCATCAGGCTGCGTGGATCACAATCATGAACTTGTTTAAAATGTCGTGGTAAAGTTCTGAGCACCCGGGGATCCGACACAGATCTAGCCGCGCTAATGTCCCGAACATGCTCCCGCACCCGAATCCTCAATTCCCTTGTAGTAAGACCCACGTAAATCTTTTGACACCCACACGTGGCATAATAAACCACGTGTGTTGTACTACAGGAAATATATCTGAGAATTCGGTATGTCCGGGAGCCATCTGAGTTCATAAAGGTAGAACAACGAAGCACGTTAGCGCAAGCTACACAGTGGCCACATGGATAGGATCCAACCCTGGGACCGCGCGACCCAAAAGGGTTAGGTGCTGGTGGGACATAATGACTTGAAGTAACCAGATCACCCAGATTCCTGGCTCGTCTGGCAGTCATAAGTGGAAATTGTCCCACCACATCCCTCAGAGATGGCTCCGCCCCAAGAACACTCCAATGTCGTGAGAGGACCCGCCTCATAGAATCCCACTCATGATTATAAGTGGAAATGAAGCGGGTCCTCCCAGGATACTCAGACGGTGGCGATCCCGGAGGGGGGTATAGTAGACTGCTGCGGGGGGTGCTACGGGCCCTACCATAGCCACGGCCGATGCAACGGTTACTATAGCCTCTCTGTTTGAAGCGTTGAGTCAAAACTGCCGCCTGCTTTTCAAAATTGGCCTCCGTCGAGCAGATGCGCTTAATCCTGAGGAATTGTCCGACCGGAACGGCCCTAATTGTAGAAGGAGTATGACCAGAGGCAGCGTGCACCAAAGAGTTCACAGCCGTGGGCTTCCTGTAGACGTCAGTCTGAATGAGGGAGTGTGAGTCCACCACCAGAGTGACGTCCAGGAAGTCCAGGCGTGTAAGGCTATGGGTATACGTTAGTTTAATACCCCACTCATTGATGTTAAGCCGCCTCATGAAGTCATCAAGCTCCTCCGCCGACCCCCGCCAAAAAAAGTAGGACATCATCGATGTACCTGAGCCATGCCACGACCCGGTCGGCGCCCCGGACACCATTGTCCCCAAAAATTACCCTCTCCCAAGCACCAAGGAAGAGGTTTGCATACGATGGTGCACAGGCCGCCCCCATGGCCGTGCCACGACGCTGCAGGTACACCGTGTCTTTAAAAAGAAAATAATTATGGCAGAGGATGAAGCGGAGGAGCTCGAGGATAAATTCCCGTGAAGGGCCGTCCAGGTCAGAACCCCCAAGAAAGAGCTCGACGGAGGTCAGACCAAGATTATGATCAATACAGGTGTACAGACTCTCAACATCGGCCGTGACCATAATAGTGCCAGGTTCCAAAGAGATGCCATCAACCCTAGTAAGGACGTCCGTCGTGTCCCGCACATAAGAGGGGAGAGTCCCTACAAGTGGTCTAAGATGACTGTCAACATATTGAGAAATTGGACCACAAAGACCTCCCAAACCGGACACGATCGGACGTCCAGGAGGGTTAGTGGCATCCTTATGTACTTTGGGGAGTAAATAAAAAGTAGCTGTTTTGGGAGACCGTACAGTCAAAGCCCCCACAGTCTTCTTGTCTATGATACCCGTCTCACAGGCCCGGGCCAAAATACCCTGCAGGGTGGCAGAGAAGGAGGCAGTGGGATTATATGACAACTTAGAATAAGTGTCCTTATCTCTCAACTGTCTCAGGGCCTCCCTCTCGTATTTGTGGTGGGGCCACAGGACGATGTTTCCTCCCTTGTCAGCCGGCTTAATGACTGTATCCTTAAGTGTTTGTAGTTGTTGAATCGCCAAACGTTGGGAGGAGGTTAGATTATCTAACCTTCTTCGTGTGGAAAGTTTCTTGAAATCCTCCGCCACTAATTTCACAAAAATCTCCACTGCCGGACAAATAGACAAGGGAGGGAACCTCGTTGACTTAGGATGCCTAGCCTGTGGTAACCCACCTGCGGGAGGAGGACAGGAGGACACGCAGAGCGAGGCCAGAAGCACACAGGGGGAGGGAGGAAGAGTACCCCAACAGGCAGGAAGAAGCAGTGTGGTGGCCGCACACAGAAGGCGGGCAACCGTTCCCCAACACGAGGGACGTTGCCAGTACAACCGGTAGGTCTTCCAGAGTCTGGAATTTTTTTAAAGATTCTGCTGATAACCCCAAAAAGGCCATTTTTACCAGCTGCCATGCAAGCATCAGCAGGGGTGACAAAACTACCAGCCTGACCACCACCAGCATGATCAGGCACATGGCAGCAAAGCACCCGACTTTGTGGGGCAAACCCCAGGGTCCACGACCAGTGTCAGCGGGCATCACCACTGCTTCTTCCGCTGTTGTGCGTGTAATAGAACCCCCTGTTCTGCATGCAAGGCAATTCCCTGTCCATACTGCATGCAAAGATGCCCCCTCCTCTCAGTCTTCACTTGTTATGGCAGTTTCTCAAGAAACAGCATCAACGTCCATGTCCATGTCCCACCGCAGCGTTCAATTGTCCATAATCCCAGAGCTTTGAATGAAAGCACAAATTTGCAGCCAATGCCCCACAGGCTACAGTCCTAAATTCGCACATTTAACGACTGCTTGCGTTGGAAATGCCGCCTTTTAGGCTTGTGGAGACAGAATCCTTCCGGAACCTTATGGCGGTGGCCGGCCCTCGGTACTTGGCCCCCAGCCGACACTATTTTGCCCGGTGTGCCATCCCCGCACTACACAAGCATGTGTCCCAAAACTTCTGCCATGCTCTCAACAACGCAGTTACTGGGAGAGTCCACCTGACAATGGACATGTGGACAAGTGCTTGTGGCCAGGGACGGTACATCTCCCTGCTGACGGCACACTGGGTAAACATGGTGGAAGCCAGGACCCAGTTGGACCTTGGGACGGAACACATCCTCCCCACACCGAGGATTGCGGGCCCTATGTCAGTCAGAGTTGCCCCACAGTGTACAGCTCCTGGGCATCATCCTCCTCCTCCTTCTCATGTTCAGCCTCCATCTCAGATATCACCACATCAGTGACAAGCTGGAACCACTGCAGTACTGCCTCAGCCAAGAGGCTGAGCTGAAACTCATAAGCTTAGGTGATAAACCTCACACTGCTTGTGAGTTGTTGACAGCTGTGAAAGAGCAGGCAGATCTGTGGCTGAGACCGCTGAACCTACATCCAGGCATGGTCGTGTGTGACAATGGCCGTAACCTGGTGGCGGCTCTGAGACGAGGCAAGATCACACACGTACCATGCCTGGCTCATGTGCTTAACCTCGTGGTTCAGTGGTTTCATAAATCGTACCCCGAGTTGCAAGGAGGAGGAGGAGAGCATGGTCAGTCGTCATCTTGGTGAGGACACGGAAGTCTTGCCTGTTACCAGTCTGGCACGCATGGCTGACTTTATGTTACGCTACCTTAACCGTGACCCTCGCGTTGTAAAAATGTTGGGTGACAGTCATTACTGGTTGTTGACACTTTAAGACCCCTGCTACAAGGAGAACTGGATTGGGCCAGACTTATCATCACCACCAAATGACAGCAGAGTAACATAAAGTCAAATCAACTGTGTTATTTCGGGAGGTGTATTCCCATACACCGCTTCACAACCACACATGGGTATACGCTTCCTCAATTTGGCTTTTTTTTGCTCTTCTCCTTATCCTCAGCCTCCACCACCACTATACCACCAGGGTGACCTTGGTCTGTGTTGCCAGCATTGCAAATTCCTCCCTCCTAATTTTTGGCTGCTTTTGCTTGGAAGGCATAGGCAAAGACTATGGGAGACCCACTCCCCAATAATGGGAATAATGTTTTTAAGATGCTGTACTGCATGGCTCTTCGAAGGGGCATTTAAACCGTCTTGTTAAGCCCCTGCAACCTCCACGTCTCTTCCAAGGGGCATTTAAACTGCCTTTTTAAGCTACTGTGACCTCCACCACTCTTCCAAGGGGCATTAAAACCATCTTGTTAAGCTACTGCGACCTACACCATTCTTCCAAGGGGCTTTCAAACCATCTTGTTAAGCTACTGCGACCTCCACCACTTCTCAAAGGGGAATTAAAACCATCTTGTTAAGCTACTGCGACCTCCACAATTTTTCCAAGGGGCATTAAAACCGTCTTGTTAAGCTACTGCGACCTCCACGTCTCTTCAAAGATCCTTAAAACAGTCTTGTTAAGCTACTTCGACCTTCACCATTCTTCCAAGGGGCATTGAAACCATCTTGTTAAGCTACTGCGACCTCCACCACTTCTCCAAGGGGCATTAAAACCGTCTTGTTAAGCTACTGCGACCTCCACCATTCATCCAAGGGGCATTAAAACCGTCTTGTTAAGCTACTGCGACCTCCACCACTTTACCCATATGCATTAAAATCATCTTGTTAAGCTACTGCGACCTCCACGTCTCTTCCAAGGGGCATTAAAACCATCTTATTAAGCAACTGCGACCTTCACCAGTTTTCCAAGGGGCATTAAAACCGTCTTGTTAAGCAACTGCGACCTCCATGTCTCTTCCAAGGGGCATTATAACCGTCTTGTTAAGCTACTGCAACCTCCACCACTTTACCCAGGGGCATTAAAACCATCTTGTTAAGCTGCTGCGACCTCCACCACACTTTCAATGGTCATTGATATTGTCTTTTTATTCCACTGCGACCTCTACGTCTCTTCCAAGGGGCATTAAAACCGTCTTGTTAAGCTTTTGCGACCTCCATCACTTTTCCAAGGGGCATTGATAATGTCTTTTTATTCCACTGCGACCTCCACCATTCTTCCAACGGGCATTGCATTTCCTCCTAATTTTAGTCAGCTTTTGCTTTTCAATGCATAGGCGAACACTAAGGGAGACCCACTCCCCAATAATGGGTAGAAGGTTTTTAGTATGCTGTAATCCACGTCTGTTTCAAGGGGCATTGCAGTTCCTCATAATTTTTGGATAGCCTTCCATTCACTGCTTAGGCCAACAGTGCACAGGAGATTCAGTTGCTATAAATGGAAAAAACAGTTTAGTTAAGGCCCTCTGACCTCCATGTCACTTCCAAGGGGCATTGGAGTGCCTCGAAATTTTTGGTAGGCATTGCACTCACTGCATGCCCTTTTACTTTGTAGCTGAACCGCTCCTTTTGGTACAGAAACATATCCTACAAGACATGTGTGGTTGACTGGCCAGATATTTATGTGAATGGTCCCTGTTCCTCCTGCTCTTTCTCCTTTGCCACCACCTCATCCATCATTCATCATCTGAAGCTTTGTTTTAATGGGAGTCATAGAACTGGGATAGTAGCAGGAAAACATCCAGCAATCCTCAGAGAAGGTAGGATATGTGCCAAAACGCCGACCACCTCAGGCCTAGCCACTACTACATACATGCGCTTGCATTCCAAGAAAACAAAGCAGATGCTAACTTCTATCATCATCATCATGCTCCTCATCTTGAACACTCTCAACTGCTCTGATGGAGAAGCCAGGGCCCACCGGAGGAGTCGGGTTCTCTGGTGGGCTCGTCCAATGCTGCCCTAAAGCAGGCCGGGCTAAAAAACGTGTGTGGGGGGATGTTCCAAGGAGAAATAGGGGCGGCTGGGAACCGTGTATGGACACCCGGCCGCCCCCAGGCGGCTGGGGACCGTGTGTGGACACCCAGCCGTGGGTCAGCTGGGGACCGAGTATGGACACCCGGCCGCCCCCTGGCGGCTGGGGACCGAGCGTGGACACCCGGCCGCCGGGCGGCTGGGGACTGAGTATGGATACCTCACTGCCGAAGCAGCCATGAGGTATTGGCCAGTTTCGGCCTCCTCCAAACTAAAAGGCCCCATTTCAAGTGCAAGCTAGCAGTATGGTGGGTGGGTGTTTGGTTGCACACTTTGGTTGCACACTTTAGTTGCATACTTAAGCTTGCATTCCAAGAAAACAAAGCAGATGCTAACTTCTATCATCATCATCATGCTCCTCACCTTGGCACTCACAACTCCCCTGATGGAGAAGCCAGGGCCCACCTGAGGAGTCTGGTTCTCTGGTGGGCTCGTCCAATGCTGCCCTAAAGCAGGCCGGGCTAAGAAAAATGTGTGTGGGGATGTTCCAAGGAGAAATGGGGATGGCTGGGGACCGTTTATGGACACCCGGCTGCCCCAGGTGGCTGGGGAACGTGTGTCGACACCCGGCCGCGGGGCGGCTGGGGACCGAGTATGGACACCCGGCCGCCCCCTGGCGGCTGGGGACCGAGCGTGGACACCCGGCCGCCGGGCGGCTGGGGACTGAGTATGGATACCTCGCTGCCGAAGCAGCCTTGAGGTAGTGGCCAGCTTCGGCCTCCTCCAAACTAAAAGGCCCCATTTCAAGTGCAAGCAAGCTAGCAGTATGGTATTGCAGCCTGGGGGTGTGTGGGTGGCAGGCTGCATACTTGAGCTTGCATTGCAAGGAATGGGGGAGGTACAATTGAACACTGCCCTGGAACAAGGACTTGCACGGGGATAGTTGCAAGCATCTTCTGATGCGGAAAGGATCACTTCTGATGGGAACACTTTTAGGCAGTGACCTGGGTGTCAAAGATGCTTCCAGGGGTCTTCTGCATGCTGTTCCCATGTCTTTTCAGCACTGTATGCATGTGTGACACAGCACATGGCCAGACAAGATTGTAAAATGTTAAAATGACATTTCCCAGTGAATGCATTTGTCACGGTTGAAAGCAATACAAAAGTGCAAAAAAGCATAAAAAATGCTACTTGTGAACATAGCCCAAGGTGTGGAGGAGTATTTTTGTTTTTGGTTATTTATTTTACCTTATACACAAGTCTTTACCCTGGAAAGGAAGTTCCTTAACATATTTCACAGGAAAACCGTTTCAGTTTCGTTTTTGAACGTTTTATTGTGAGCCCGTAAAAGTGGCTTAATACCTCTGACCACGTTGTTGACAGCAGTGACCTGTGGGTCAGAAATGCTTCCTGGGGCGATGCCCATGCTGTCCCCATGTCTTTTGAACACTGTCACTATCGTTTTTGGCACTTTTTAGGTTTTCTACAGACTGCCGGGGGTGCCGCCGCAAAAATGCTCGGGTCTCCATATACTAACATTGGGCTCGTTGCTCGGGTCGAGCACCCGACTATCACGGCGAGCTCGGCCCGAGCTTCGAGCATCCGAGCATTTTAGTGCTTGCTCAACACTAATCCCTTGCCTTCATTTTTGTACTTGTAAGAAGCCAAGCCCATGGACATTGCTATTGCAGTGAATTGTAAAAGCAGTCAAACAGTTAAAAAGAACGTGAACATAAATAGTTAAGAAATATAAAAAAAATATAAAAATTAACACAAACTATCTGTCCCCTATCTGAAAATAAAAAATGTAAATATTAAAAAATAAGCCCATTTATTATCACGGCTTCAGTAAAATTCAAATTTTGCTAAATTTAAGTGTTTTTAGTCCACACAATATACGAAAAAAATCAAATCACGAGAACTGTTTTTTAGTGTCTAAAATGGAATAAACCACATTCAAAAAGTGTTCCAAAAAATGAGTGTGGCGGAATAGGGTTTATATCACATTTACAGACTACAAGCTGCTGTAAACTTCAATCTGTCATCTGTAGACAATACCGCTGTGAAATGTTAATATTTGGGCAGAATTATATGGGGTATAGTTGTATAATCCAAAGTCAATGAGGCAAAATCGAAAAGATTGAAATGCAAAAAGTCCGACCTTATTGTTGAATATTATCAAAAAAGTGAAAAGCAAGCGGACCGAAAGCTCGGAAATTCCCTGTAATCATACTTCAAATAAGGAGATTTTTTTATTACAAATGGCTGTTTTGTTTGTCTGACTTGGGTTTTGCCTGTGATGTATCCTATCAAAGAAAATAAACTGCATTATAGCATTGAGTGTGTCAAGCAGAAAGAAAACACATTGTGAGAAAATATAATATGAATATACAAATCATTCTTTATTCTGGGTAACAATGTATTCAGCTCTGTTTTGACACATTCATACAAAATGTAACAGTCTCATTTTTTCCCTTTGTAATATTATTCTAATGCTTTATTTGCTTACAAATTACAGCTTGTTTTGCTCTTAATAATTGTGTTCTTCCTTTTCTATAGCAATTCAATATGTAGGCGCATTTTTTAATATTTATTAACAATACCATTTTATATACAGTACGTTATTTTACAAAGTGCACAATAGTATAAAGGGATAAACCAGCAATAATTCAGGTCTGCAACCTCTGGTAATCCAGCTGTTGGGATACTAAAAGTCTTAATATAAAATGACAAATCATGCTGGGAGTAGTGACTCAACAGCCGGGAGCATCACGTTGTAGACCATTGTTTTGGATGTTTTTCTAAACATTATTTAGAAAATCTTGTGAATCCAGTTCTGACTAGAGATGAGCGAAGATTTCAGTGTTCGGTTTGGAAATGTTCGCTGAATATTTAGACCTTCGCCGATTTTATTCATCGAATGTTCGTCGAACATTTCTGAACGCGATAGGATTCAATGAGGGGTTAAAAAAAAAGCATATATAACACCTTCAAATGGGCTCAAAAGCTACCAAAACACATCAAATTAGGGGTAGACACCAGGCGACAGTCTGATGTGTTGGGGTACAGCGTTATCACAGTAGGGGAGATGCACGGGACGAATCTGCTGAGAGCCTAAATCACGGTAAGCTTCCAGGAGCTCACAACTGAGCAGATTAACCCCTGCACTGAATAATATGAAGGCAAAAGGCTTCTATTGACTGCAAGAGTGGGAGGAATCAGACGCTGTGGTTCTCTGGCTCCTCTCTGTCACAATAAACACATTACACCTTGCAAGCTTCAACACAATATTCACAAGGTAAACAGCAGCGGAGGCCGGTCTCCTAGACAACGAGCTAACTCTTTTATGATGATAGAGGACAACATCTGCAAGTAATTTGTATGTTCTCCCCATGTTTTCAGGGGTTTCCCCTAGGTTCTCCGGTTACCTCCTCAGTAAAAAATCAGCCATACAGTAGTGTTCACAGTTCAAAAAATTAGGGCCTTACACCACCATTTCTGTGGCTAACAGATTGGAGATGGTGGAGTTCGACCTCTTAGCTTTGTCATGTGTGGGAGGAAACAATCTTTACGTGACCACAACTGCGGGACCGAGAGCTGGCTGCAGTGCTGAGAGAGGGTGGAATACGGTGAAAAGGGCAAACTGCTGGACCGTGAGTGAGGTGCAGGTTCAGATGTTACGGTGGATTGAAAAACATGTGGTGTGCTCGGTGAAACAAATACAGCAGGCATGTCCGCTTCCATTACAGCTGACGGGCTCTCACTCATCCTGACTGGAGCGGATAGAGAACCAGAAATTCTGCGATGAGAGAACTACAAGACAATACTTGGCATGGTAACAGAGGAGGAGGAAGAAGCAGCAGATACGGTTGATAGGGCAACTGATGGTTGTTGAGGTCCGCATTTTATCGCAGTGAGATTGCCAGAGTAACGTATGTTGATTGCGCATGTGAAGGTTCATGCATGTAGTAGTCAAATTATTGCACTTTTTCCCTCTACTGGGAGTTTGCAGATAACGTGAGCTGGCCCATCCTTTGCGGTCTCAAAAAAGGCCCAGGCTAGGCAACCCTTGCTGCCCCTGTGAGCTGCAGACGCGCGACCGCTGCTGGTCACTGCCATGACTGTCGATAAGGATGCAGTGCTCCTTGTGCTTGCATCACACCGTGTCTGCGCCATAGGATGCAACGTAACCTCCTCGTCTGCCTCCTCCTCCATCTCCTTAGATGAGCTACTCAGCTGCGTGCCTCTGGGTTCACAATAAGTTGGATGTACAACCTCATTATCATCCAATGTGTTATCCCATTCCTCAGCCTCAGAGTCACTCCCCTCCTCTTCTTGCCCTGAAAGCACAGTACAGTCGAGGGTCAGGAAACTGCTCATACCCAACCTTTTTTTTCCCCCTGTATGGAGAGCAATATCTGCCCCAAACAATTTTAAGCTGAGATGTAGTCTGCTTTATATACCAATTTTGAGTTTATCAGATCTGTGTATCCCTGTATGAAGAATAATACCTGCCCCAAACAATTTTAAGTGGAGATGTAGCCTGTTTTATATACCACTGTAGAAAGAAAACAAATTTCTATTTTATCATGTGTTCTCCTGTGAGAACAATATCTGCACAAAACAATTAATTTAAATTGAATATAAATATTATAATGGGGACCTACACTTCTTCCATTACAGCTAGTGTTGAGCCACCCCCGTAGTGTTCGAGTTCGGTTCGGTTCGTCGAACACCTTCGAACACCGTTAAAATCAATGGCAGGCAAACAAAAACACATAGAAACACATAGAAAACACCTTCAAAGGTGTCCAAAAGCTGACAAACTGCTCAGAAGACACAACTAACACATGGAAAAGTGACAAGTACATATAGTCATGCGAAAAGAAAAGAGGTGGAGGAGTAAAAGGAGGGGGAGACACAAATATCGGCATGTCATGCCCTTCTAAAATCCAAAAAGTGAGAAGCCGACACGTTCAGTCCGCTCCTGCCCGTGCCACCTCCGTGTCGCCGGGTTTGTGCCAGAGCCGCGGTGAACCCTGACGGCCAGCCCCCCTCTCCCAATACTGGTGCCTGTCTGCTGGTGGGTCGAGCGAGCCCCCCTGTGGTGGAGGCAGCTCTAAGCTTTTTAATTTAAAGTGTCTCTCTAATTTGAATGAATACACTTTAAATCCATTTACAAGGATCTATTGGAGGGCAAGTCTCATGCCAGCAGCCGCGTAATTCCAGCTCCAGTAGCGTCCACTAAAGCTGCTGCAGTTAAAAAGCTTTTATAAGGATCGAGCTCGGCTGTCCACCGCAAGGCATCCTACTGCCAGTCCCAGCCCCTATGCCTTGGGGTGCCTCCTGATGCTCTTCACTGAGTATCCCGTGGTCCCGAAGCATTTCCTTTGAAAAAATTAAGTGTCCAAACTACAGTTGGTGTAGCTTGCTTAACAGCCGGAATAATCCGCTGACTAGCAGACACTGCTACTAGGCACAAAGTATTTCCTGGGCTAGATGCAGTTAAAAATTTGTAATTAGATACTCTCGTTGGATGCTGAGAAAGCATTCCATAGAGTCTCCTGGCACGCCATATATGATTCTCTTAAAAAGCTTGGGGTAGGGGTCTAGGGGACCCTTTTATAGCCAAAATCTTGGCCCTGTATCACAATACGTCACCTAGGCTGAAGATAAATGGAACTGTAGCACCCTGAGGGCTCGGTTGCTACAGAGGTATTGCACCTCACCCAGAGGTGTGATATCTCACTCTCAGGTAAGGATGGAGTGTGGATCAGGACCCGACACCTGCATGCATTACACCACATTGCCGTGGGGCAGGGTGACCAATATGCCTCTGAGATGGGCACGACAGTCCCTGTCCCTGGCTGGAGTGGGGGGAGTGGAACACTGAGGAAGGGGAACCCTGTACTGCAGGAGCAGGGAGGAAGCAGTTCCTGGGTGCATTGAGAAGGGAGTATAAAAGGTGGGCACCATCTTAGTTCAGTGCAGAGAAGTCTGAGCAGAAGTGGCAGGGAGCAGGGGCTCTGCATGAGCTCTGCTCCGGAGGCGGGCCTAGTAACAGAGACCCAGGCCTGGAAGTGGGAGAAGGAAGGAAGAGGAGCGGAGAAGGCTCCAGGAACGAGGAATGAAGGGATCCCAGGGGTGCGGACGGGCGAGTCGCCACCGCATGCCCGAATCCACCTGCGTGGAGGGGTCAGGCCAAAGGGGGAGACCGGTCCCCGAAACTAGTGGAGGCAGGAAACGACCCTCAGCTAGAAACCGGAGGCTCTGACATTTTATGTCGCGAAGCCCCTCGCTACACCCACTAGGAAGGCACCACATAGGGTCAGGGAAACTGGCGCCAAGTTTACCAAGAGGAGGCCCGAGGCAGCCGGATAGAAGGGTTGGTAAGAAAGGCCAGACAAAGGACACACAAAGGGGGTCCTGTGAAGCGCTCCAAAGTTATCTGGGAGTTGTCTGAGCCCCTCACCTGGTGAGCACAGTACGACGTGGGCAGCCGTTACCTGCAGACGTGGTCTGGATAATAAGAACTGTGAGTAAAGGCCCTGGACTGCATCACTGACTCCGTGTCGTTACTGCTGCTGCCCTGCACCATCACCCCCATCCTCCGCATACACTGCCCTGAGGCTATACTCCTCCCGTGGGGAGTTATGCTACACTCTGCTGCACCCACAACACCAGCCTCAGCGGTCCGCCCTGCAGCGGCGGTTCACTCTGACCGCAATCCACGGGTGGCGTAGTCGGACATTTAAACATCAAAACCACATAAATAGTTCCGCCACTGGTTTGACCACCCTGAGCCACAGAACCGGGTCGCCGCCACGAAGACTACAGCCACCAGCATCCACCAAAAAGGGTCCGGCTCCGGGTGTCCCAAGGCCCAGGGGGTGCATCAGAACATTTTCATCACCTTTCACAATCACCAATGGGACAAGGCAGGGATGTCCTCTGTCCCCTCTCTTATACATCCTAGTGACGGAGCACCTGCTCTCATCAATTCGCCATAACCCCAATATTAGGTGGATTGAGGTGGGAGGCACCGAGTACAAGTGCTCTCTATTTGCTGATGATGTCCTAGTATATATCACTCAATCACATATATCCATCCATGCTGTTATGGCTGAAATAGATCACTTTGTTACATGGTCAAATTTTAAAATCAATGCAGCGAAGTCTGAGGCCCTCGATGTCTCCCTCCCCAAATCCATATAGGATTCCATCCAGTCCAACTTTCCCTTTGCCTGGCCCTCACAGGGTATCAAATACTTAGGAATTCCTATTCATAGAGACCTCTCCCATCTATGTTATCTTAATTTTGGGCCCTTTATTGAACAACTCCATACAGACCACGGTTGGCAAGTTAGAACTGTAAGATTCACTACGTGAACCACTGGTGTTTTGTGGAAAAGCACATGTACACTCACTGTGTTCCAAATTATTATGCAAAAAGTGTTTAGGAGTGATAAGGGAAGAATTTGTTTGTTTGTCAGTTAAACTCATTGATGGTGATGTGTGTCAGGGCTCTTTATATCACTGTAAGCAATTGCAGACACCTGTGCTAATTAGTTTGGCAGGTGTGTCCAATGAAAGGCAAGACTACTTAAGAAGGCTGTCTCACATTATTAAGCAGCCTACATTTTCTGCCAAAATGGGAAAGAAAAAGGATGTGTCGGCTGCTGAGAAGCAACAAATTGTGGAGTGTTTAGGTCAAGGCATGACTACAATCAACATTGTGCGATGATCAGGATGAAGTGTCTTGGCAATCAAGAAGTATGTAGCTGATTCACAGTACACACGTGTGCGTGCTGATAAAGTCAAATTGAGGACTCTTTCCTACAGGCAATTACGTCAGGTTAAAAGAGCAGCGGCAAAAAAGCCTTGTCATAGCAGCAGACAAGTTTTTGAAGCTGCTGGTGCCTCCAATGTCCCCCGAACAACAAGATGCAGGGTCCTTCAGAGGTTTGCAGCTGTGCATACGCCATCCTGTCGACCTCCTCTATCCACTTCACACAAGCAGAAACGGCTCCAGTGGGCTAAACATTACATGAAGACTGATTTCAAAACTGTTTTGTTCACGGATGAGTGCCGTGCAGCGCTCGATGGTCCAGATGAATGGAGTGGAGGATGGCTGGTTGATGGACACCCCACGCAAACACGGCTACAGCGCCAACAAGGAGGAGGTGGAGTAATGTTTTGGGCTGGAATCATGGGGAGAGAGATTGTCGGCCCCTTTAGGATCCCTGAAGGCGCTAAAGATGAACTCCATAATGTATGTGGATTTTCTCAAACAGCACTTCCTGCCATGGTTCAAGAAGAAGAACCGTGTATTTCACAGCAAGATCATTTTTTTGCATGATAATGCACCATCTCATGCTGCACATAAAACATCTGCATCTCTGGCTGATATGGGCATAAAAGGGGACAAACTTATGGTGTGACCCCCATGCTCCCCTGACCTCTACCCCATTCAGAACCTCTGGAGCATCATCAAAAGGAGTGTCTATGATGGCGGGAGGCAGTTCACATCTAAGCAACACCTCTGGGAGGGTATTCTGTCCTCATGCAAAACAATTGAAGCAGAAACCATCCAAAACCTGACAAATTCAATGGACGAGAGAGTTCAGAAGCTCCTTTCGAACAAGGGGTCCTATGTGAAAATGTAACATCACTTAGAATAAAGTTTTGAGTTGAAAACTGTTTGATTTCAGTTTCTAATAACCTGCTAATGCCTATAATTTCAAAAATGACCATTTTTTTGGTCTTTATTAAAATGAAAAGGTTGATCGAAAAGTTTGGGGGATCTAAGAGTGTGGCAACCCAGTAGTCATGATTACTTCGAATTCTGACAATATGAGGGTCATGTTGCAGGTAGTGCAGCAAGAAGGCACTTATGTGTCTTGCGCATCTCGGAGCCCCAAAATTATTTTCCGGGCTAGATGCAGCTAAAAATTATTATTAATTTTAAATCTGGTGGAGCTTAGTATAGATGGCCTAATAGGATCAGTGCTGCACACTGCTACAAAGCCCAAATTATTTTCCAGCCAAGATACAGATAAACATGATTAGTAATTTTAAATCTGGTGGAGCTTATTATAGATGGTCTAATAGAATCAGTGCTGCACACTGCTACAATGCCCAAATTATTTTCCAGCCAAAATACAGATCATTAGTAATTTGAAAGCTTAAAACGGTTGGTAGGGTGATTTTAACCAATCATCAAGCTTTTACTCTCCCAGGATGACACAGGGGTAGAAAAGTCGTTTCGGATCCATGATTTGTTCATCTTTATGAACGTGAGTCTGTCTACATTATCAGTGGAGAGCCGCGTGCGCTTATCTGTCAGCACACCACCAGCAGCGCTGAACACACGTTCAGACAGAACGCTGACTGCGGGGCATGACAAGATCTCCAAGGCGTAAGTGGCTAGCTCCGGCCATTTATCCAGATTGGAAGCCCAAAAAGAGCAAGGGTCCAGTGACACAGCTTCAATGTTTACTTGGAGATACTCCTGTACCATCGTCTCTAGGCGTTGACTATGTGTCAGACTTCTTGTCTCCTGTGGCCTTGCAAAGGATGGGCTAAAAAAGTGGTGAAATGATTCCGCAAAATTGATGTTACCAGCAGATACTGTGGTTCTGTTACGGTTTGAGTGCTGAACACTTGACGGTCCCACGGTTGGCAAGTTGGAACTGTGAGATTCACTACGTGCACCACTGGTATTTTGTGGAAAAGCACATGTAAGATTCTGCAACAGTCTCTGCTGATACTCCTGCATGCGTGCATCCCTTTCTATGGCAGGAATAATTTCGGCAAATTTACTTTTGTACCGGGGATCTAACAGTGTGGCAACCCAGTAGTCAGGATTATTTCTAATTCTCACAATTCGAGGGTCATGTTGCAGGTAGTGCAGCAAGAAGGCACTCATGTGTGTTGCGCATCCAGGAGCACCAAGTCCCTGTTGTGTTGGTGGCGAGGTAACAATCATGCTTCCTTCCTCTGTCCTCTCCCCCCAACCTCGCACAACAGAAATGTGATCAAGGTCTCCCTCATCTGACGAGTCTTCCATCAGTTCGTCCTCCACTTCTTCCTGGGCTCCTGCACCTTCCTCACTAGTTTGGCTGCTACCATGCGCCCTGGTAAAACCATCTCCCCCACCCTCACATGCCTGCTTCCTTGGTGCTGCCGACCATCTGGACCTTGCAGATGTTAGCCCTTCCGCATACAACTCCTCCTCCTCTACTTCCTCCACCTCCTCTTGTGCCACCACCTGACTCCAAATTCTGTTTAACATGTGCTCCAGCATGTAAATCACCGGAATAGTCATGCTGATAATGGCATCGTCAGCACTAAACATCTTCGTCGCCATTTCAAAACTGTGCAGAAGGGTGCATAGGTCCCTGATCTGAGACCACTCCTCCAGCGTGATTTGCCCCACCTCTGGATCTCGTTGGCCCAGGCTATACATCAGAACGTATTGCACCAGGGCTTGTCGGTGCTGCCATAGTCGCTGCAACATGTTCAGAGTTGAATTCCACCGGGTAGGCACATCGCATTTTAGCCGGTGTAGTGGCAGGCCCAACGACTTCTGTAGAGATGTAAGTCGCTGAGATGCGGGATGCGAACGGCGGAAGTGAGCACACAGCGACCGTGCCCTCTGCAGAAGGCCATCTAGTCTGGGATAGTGGGCTAAAAATTGCTGGACAACCAGGTTCAACATGTGAGCCATACAAGGCACGTGTGTGACATTGCCCCGGCGAAGGGCCGCACCCAGGTTTGCAGCATTGTCGCACACGGCCTTCCCTGGTTTCAGGTCCAGTGGAGACAACCATTCATGAAATTGGTTCTCCAGAGCTGACCACAACTCCTCAGCTGTGTGACTCACATTTCCCAGACATTTCAAAGTAAAAACCGCCTGATGACGTTGAGCCCTACTGCCAGCATAGTAAGGAGGTGTGCAGGATCCCTTCTGCACAGTTAGAAAGCTTGTGGCATGACCAGACAGGCTTTGGGTGCAGGTGGAAGACCGAGAGGAGGTTGAGGAGGCAGAAGCAGTGGAGGAACTTTGACATAAAGAGGATTGACGCACAACTCGTGGGGATGGCAAGACTTGGACAGTAGCCCCTTGTCCTGCTGTCACCATAGTTACCCAGTGCCCAGTCAGCGACATGTAACGCCCCTGTCCATGCCTACTCGTCCAAGTGTCTGTGGTGAAATGCACCCTGTCACACACAGAGTTTCTCAAAGAAGCGGTGATGTTGTGTGCGACATGCTGGTGGAGCACAGGCACACCTTTCTTTGAGAAGTAGTGCCGACTGGGCATCTGGTACTGGGGCACTGCGACGGACATAAGGTCTCGAAAATCCTCTGTGTCCACCAGGCGGAAAGGCAGCATTTCTGTAGCCAAGAGCTTGCAGATGGTGAAATTCAACCTCTTAGCTTTCTCATGGCTAGGAGGAAATGGTCTTTTACTTGTCCACATCTGAGGGACCGAGGGCTGGCTATTGTGCTTAGACGGGGTTGATAAGGGTGTCCCCGGCAAACTGCCGGTCTGTGAGGAAGATGCAGGCGGACATGTTAGGTTGCCTTGATCCAAAGGTGGTGCTATCGATGTCGGACAGCGCTCAACACCAGCTGCTGTTACCACCTCCAAAGAAAATGATGACCTGCCAATCACGCTGGCTGTTGCGGGTAAAGAGGTGGCAGGTCTGCGCCCCCAAACAGGTGTGACTGCTGTCCCCCCAGTCACAGAGGATAAAGAGGCCGCGGATGCACAAGATATGGCAGACGGTGGTTGGCCCGGCCGGCTAGGCCGCACTGTAGCACACTGAGCTTCCCACTGCAACTTATGCTTCATGTCCATGTGCCGGTTCATGCATGAAGTACTCAAACTATGTATTTTTTGGCCTCTACTTAGCTTTTGCTGACAAATGTTACAGATAACACGAGTTGGGTCATCTTTATCGATCTGAAAAAATGCCCAGGCTATGCAAGGCTTAGCACCCATGCGACCTGAAGAGCCACCACGACTTGTGGTGAGAGGCAGAGTTGTGTTTGAGGATGCAGTTGTTGACGTGCTTTCAGTACTACGTCTCCGTCCAGGAAGGCGCAACCTGACCTCGTCGTCACTAGCATCTTCCTCCACCTCCTCTGCTGACCTCATCTCTTGGCTGACTGTGGGTTGACAGTAAGTGGGATCTCCAACCTCATCATCATCACCCTGTGCGTTATCACACCCATCGTCCTCAGAGCCAACCTGTTCCTGCCCTGACAAAAAACTAAAGTTGTCGCTCCAATCAGGTATTTGAGTCTCATCATCGTCTTCCTCATTGTCTCCACCAACAGGAGTTACAGTTTGGGAATGAGGGTCTACATTATGGTCAGAACCTTCTGCGTCTGGTCCTGGATCCGACTCATAAAGATTCTGGGCATCAGTGCAGATCATTTCCTCGTCTGGATTCACAGAAGCGCTGGAGTCGACCTCTGATTCCCAGGCTATAGTATGAGTAAACAGCTCTGCAGACTCAACCATCTGTTCTACCTCATACTCAGACGGGCAGCTGGAGATTTGGGAGCTGTGAGGAAGCAAGTGCGATTGGGGTGACACCTTTGAGGACTGGAGTATTTGTGATGTTGAAGTTGATGTGGAGGAGAGCCCACTTAAAGGAGCACTTGATATCCGTTGAAGCACCTGCTGTTTTTGTGCCTCATCTGGAATTTGTAGCGATTGGCGTGGCCGTAAGAAAGGGATCTTATCACATTGTCCGCTAAAAGAAGTAGACATTTTAGTTTGGCTGGAAGATGATCTTTCTTCTGCAGATGTTACTGTTGCTTTAACACCTACCCCACGGACACAACCTTTTTTCCCCTTCCCAACACGCCTATTCCCCTTTCCACCAGCAGCAGGCTTTTTTCCACTCATTTTGGTGGTTAACTATTTCACAACTCTGGAGTTGTTTGCACAAAAAAACAATGGATGGGAACCGAGCAGAGCTGAGTGGCCAAACTGTGGTATTAGGCGAAAACTATTGGCTAGGTTAGATGGAGAAAAATATTATGTTCGATTTGCAACCTGATGGAGGTCAGTATAGATGGGCTAATAGAACATGTCCCACACACAGCTAGAAGCCCAAATATTTTTTCAGAGGTAGATGCAGAAAAAATATATACTCAGTTTGCAACCTGATGGAGGTCAGTATAGATGGACTAATAGAGAAAGTCCCACACACTGCTAGAAGGCCAAATATTTTTTCAGAGCTAGATGCAAATAAAAATTATTTTTAATTTGCAACCTGATGGAGGTCAGTATAGATGGACTAATAGATAAAGTCCCACACACTGCTAGAAGTCCAAATATTTTTTCAGAGCTAGATGCAGATAAAAATTATTTTTAATTTGCAACCTGATGGAGGTCAGTATAGATGGACTAATAGAGAAAGTCCCACACACTGCTAGAAGGCCAAATATTTTTTCAGAGCTAGATGCAGAAAAAAATTATATTCAGTTTGCAACCTGATGAAGGTCAGTATAGATGGACTAATAGAACAAGTCCCACACACAGCTAGAAGCCCAAATATTTTTTCAGAGGTAGATGCAGATAAAAATTATTTTTAATTTGCAACCTGATGGAGGTCAGTATAGATGGACTAATAGAGAAAGTCCCACACACTGCTAGAAGGCCAAATATTTTTTCAGATCTAGATGCAGATAAAAATTATTTTTAATTTGAAACCTGATGGAGGTCAGTATAGATGGACTAATAGAGAAAGTCCCACACACTGCTAAAAGGCCAAATATTTTTTCAGAGCTAGATGCAGAAAAAAATTATATTCAGTTTGCAACCTGATGGAGGTCAGTATAGATGGACTAATAGAACAAGTCCCACACACTGCTAGAAGCCCAAATATTTTTTCAGAGCTAGATGCAGAAAAAAATTATATTCAATTTGCAACCTGATGGAGGTCAGTATGGATGGACTAATAGAATGATGCTATGCCCAAAAGATTTTACTTCACTAGGTGCAGTAAAAAAATTGGTATTCTATACACATGTGGTATATCTTGCAACACAGATAGGCTACTCCACTGACTAACACACTCTGCAATAGGCCAAAAAGGATTAGCTTTGCTAGATTCAGCCAAATGCTGTGAAAAAAACTTGCACAGCACTGGCACAGACCTGCCTGGCAAAAACTGATAGGAACTGATGTAACCTAGTCCTGAAAAGGACTGCAATTACAATTAGTCTTTACTCCCACAATCTATCTATTTAAGAGCACAGACCTGCCTGATAAAAGTCGTAGGAAATGCTGTAACCTAGTCCTTAAAAGAACTGCAATCACAACTATTCCCTACTCCCAAGCTATCTGTAGATTTGTGCGAAAATTGGCTTGAAATTAACAAGGTATAGCGCACACAGCAACAGCGGTGCCGTCTAACACGCAGCTGCAGCAGTGAGAAAATGGTGGCGACGGGGAAAATGGCTTGGTCTTATAGGGCAAGGACATGTGACATACACTGCCAATGACACATGCCCTTGCTTGTGTGAAAAACAGCAGTTCGCTCCGTGTGTGCGCTGCTGATAGGCTGACAGACTGCACCTCCCCACTGCAAATGCGGGAAAGAGAAAAAAAAATGGAGATCTTCATTATTCCTGCAGAGATCCATCCCCTGCCCCTCCCCCCACCCCGCTGTACACTCAAACTGCGTATTAACATTAATTTTCATCATTACTGAGAAGAAATCCAGTTATGATTTTGGTGCACGAACAGTTATCGAACATAACCTCGAACAGCCGAATTTTTCTCAAATCGTTCGTGTTCGCCGAACGGCTCGAACACCGCCCAAAACAGCTCGAATTTGAAATTGGCGAACAGTTCGAGTAGAACAACGCTCATCTCTAATTACAGCCAACTCAGCAGATGGAAACACAATCAGGAATGTTCACATTTTAAAAAAATATTGTCTAAGACCACCATTTTCGTGGCCAACAGATTGGAGATGGTGGAGTTCAACATCTTAGCTTTGTCATGTGTAGGATGAAACAATCTTTTACATGACCACAACTATGGGACCGAGACCTGGCTGCAGTGCTGAGAGAGGCTGGAGTACGGTGAACTGCTGGACCATGAGTGAGGTGCAGGTGGAGATGTTACGGTGGATTGAGAAAGATGTGGTGTGGTCAGTGAAAAAAACACAGCAGGTAGATCAGCTTCCAATACAGCTGACGGGATCTCACTCAGCCTGACTGGAGCGGATAGAGAAGCAGAGGTTCAGCGGTGGGAGACCTGCGTGACAATATTTGGCACGGTGACAGAGGCTGTGGTTGATGGGGCAGCTGATGTTTGTTGAGGTCCATTGGTCCGCATTTTAGCGCAGTGAGATTCCCAGCATAATGCATGTTGTCTGCGCATGTGAAGGTTCATGCATGTACTAGTCAAATTATTGCACATTTCTCTTCACTGAGTTTTTTATTGCAAAGTTTGCAGATAACATGAGCTGGCTCATCCTTTGTGGTCTCAAAAAAGGCCCAGCCTAGGCAATCCTTTCTGCCCCTGCGAGTTGCAGACCCGCGACCACTGCTTGTCACTGCCATGGTTGTCGCTAAGGATGCAGTGCTCCTCGTGCTTGCATGACTCCGTGTCTGCGCCATAGGATGCAACATAACCTCCTAGTCTTCCTCCTCCTCCACCTCCTCAGATGAGCTAATCAGCTGCGTGTGACGCGCCCCCTGGGCCTGTGTTGTGCGTGCGGGGAATACCCGGAGCCGGATCGCTGGGGGTTGTAGTCTCCGTGGCGGTGACCCGGTCCATGCCCAGGGTGGTCAAATCAGTGGCAGTCTTTTTAGTGTGATAAGGTCCGACTACGCCACCCGTGGATTGCGGTCAATGGGGACTGCCGCTGCAAGGCAGACCGCTGAGGCCGGTGTTATGTGTGCAGCTAAGAATGGGATGACTCCCCACGGGAGGAGTACAGCCTCAGGGCAGTTAGCGTGGATGATGGGAGTGATGGTGGAGATAGTCCCAATACCAATAGTGCCGAAGAAGCAAGAAGTCACAGACAACGTGTTGCAATCCAATGTCCTTTACTCACAGTTTGTATTATCCAGGTCACTCTCGCGAAGCAGTGACCACCCAAGCCGTGCTGCGTCCACCAGGCAAGGGACTCGGTCAACTCCCAGGTCTTTCTGGAGTATGTCTCAAAGCTCCCTTCCATCCTTTCTCTGGCTCGTGCCCCACAAGTGACCAAGCTTATGTCCAGCTCCCGCGGGCCTTCTCTTGGGAGGGCTACTTGCCCACGTCCCTGACCCTATATGGTATGCTTTCCTAGCAAGGTGTTGCGAGGGGTCGCACCAAGGGCTGGTCACGACCTCCGGTTCTTGGCTGAAGATGATTCGCTTCCACCAATTTGGGATCCGGTACCCTGTTCTGCCAACCCGTCACCCGCAATCTCCTGGGTCCTTAGGGTTCTCTCTTCCTTCTCGTTCCTGAGCCTTTCTGTTTCACTTGTTACTTCTGTTCTGGTCTTGTTCCCTTTTCCTTTCCACTGTTCCTTCTCCTCTCTCTCTCTCTCTCTGGCCCCGGCCTCTGTGCTAGGCCTGCCCAGGGAGAACGCCCATGCAGCAGCCCTGCTCCCTGCCTTCTCCACTTCTCCTCACAGACTGAACTTCTTCTTCTTTCTCCCAGAGCTAAGATGGTGCCCACCTTTTATACCTCCCTCTGACCATGAGCCCAGGTGACTAGCAACCAATGGCCTCCTTCCTATGCTCAGGACCCAACCCCTATCTGCCCCTACAGCACTGGGTATTCCACCCCCCTCCTCACTCCAGCCAGGGATAGATGCTGTCGTGCCTGCACTTCTGTCTAGTGGGAGCACCGTTGAGCTGTCCCTCGGAAATGGGGTGTGTGTGCTGTATGCAGCCTACTGAGTCTTGATCCATACTCCATCCTTACCCGGGAGTGGGATATCACACCTCTGGTTTGAGGTTCAATACCCCTGTAGCAGCCGAGCCCTCGGGGTGCTACACGTGCCTCTAGGTTTACACCAAGCTGGATGTACAACCTCATCATCATCCAATGTGTTATCCCATTCCTTGCCCTCAGAGTCACCCTCCTCCTATTCTTGCCCTGACAGCACAGTACAGTCGAGGATCAGGAAGCTGCTCGTACCCAACCTTTTTTTTCCCCCTGTATCGAGAACAATATCTGTTCCAGACAATTTTAAGCGGAGATGTAGTCTGCTTTATATACCAATTTTGAGTTTATCAGATCTGTGTACCCCTGTGTGGAGAAGAATATCTGCCCAAAAGAATTAATTTCACTAGACTATAACTATTGTAAAGGAGACTAAAACCTCTTCCTCTACAGCCAACTCAGCACATGGACACCCAATCAGGAGTGTGCAGGCAGAGATGTTACGGTGGATTGAGAAACATGTGGTGTGCTCAGTGAAACAAACACAGCATGTCCGCTTCTGTTACAGCTGACAGGCTCTCACTCAGCCTGACTGGAGTAGGTATACAACCATAGGTTCTGTGGTTGGAGACCTGCGTGACAATACTTGGCATGGTAAAAGAGTAGTAGGAAGAAGCAGCAGATGCGTTTGATGGGGAGGCTGATGCTTGTTTATTGAAAACCAATTTTGAGTTTATCATGTTTGTGTACCCCTTTGGGGAGAATAATATCTTCACTAAATAATTAATTTCACTACAGTATAACTATACTAATGGATGGGGACAAAAACCTCTTCCAGTACTGCCAATCCAGGAGATGGAGACCTAACCAGGAGTGCTCACATTTCCCTAAATTAGGGCCTAGCACCAACAAAGTGGCATCAATTTCACTAGAGTAGAAGTAGTATAATGGGGACCAAAACCTCTTCCACTACAGCCAACCCAATAGATGGAGACCCAATCAGGATTCTCCACATTTCCAAAAACTAGTAGCAAACACCAGCAAAGTGGCATTAATTTCACTACAGTAGAAATTGTAGAATTAGTAACCAAACCCTCTTCCACTACAGCCAACCCAATAGATGGAGACTCAATCAGGATTCTCCAAATTTCCAAAAATTAGTGGCATACACCAGCAAAGTGGCATCAATTTAAATACAGTAGAAATTGTAGAATTAGGAAACAAAATCTCTTCCACTGCAGCCAACACAATAGATGGAGGTCCAATCAGGATTCTCCACATTTAGAAGGAACTTGAAGAAACTTGACAGCCATTTAGGTAGTTTAGGACCAAATTGCCATCTAATAGATCTTTGGTTAGGGCTATCTCTGTACCCGCAGGCACCACTAGGGACTGAAGTGTCAGGAAGTCTAGTTTGCACATGAACTGACAGGGTCAGTTACGTTTTTTTAGTGTCTAACCTATTAATCTCGAGTGAGTTGCTACACAGGCATAACCAAAACACTGCTTCCTGTTAATAAGAACTGTATCAGAATGGTGGTGCTGAATGTTGCGACACGCTGAGGAAGGTTTTTTACATTTTTGCCATGCTAATCCTCCCTTCCGAGGTGGTGCCTGTGCCCCAGCTGCGTTGGTGACTTCCTGTTCTTCTGCCTTGTGCTTCCACTGAACCCCAGCTGTCAGGTGAGGATGCCATCACTCAGTGCTGTGTCTACCAGCATGCGCTTATATTCCCACACTTTCCAATCATGCTCTAGTGACAGAAGTAAGGATGGTACATTCTGCTTCTAGCAGGGATCCAGCACAGTGGCCATCCAGTAATCAGCACTTGTAATAATCCGGGCAACTTGGCGGTCATTGCTCAGGCACAGAAGCATGTATTGCCTTATGTGTGGCAGGGTGCCCACAGGCAACGACAAGCTGTCCTCGGTGAGAGGCATATCTTCTGGGTCCTCTGTATCCTCTGTATCCCCCCAGCCATGCTTCAGTGATGCTCGTGAGCTGCTTTGAGTGCTGTCTTCCTGTGAACAAGGTGTTCCTCATCCACCTCCTACTCCTCATCCTTTAAAACTGTCCCCTGGCTGGACAGTTGTATACCTGGCCACTGTTGGTACAGGAACCCATCCTCCAAGCCATATGTGGACGATTTGCCTGATAATGGTGTGAATGGTCCTTTTTCAGCTGGGCCACCGTGACCACCACCTCTTCAAATGAATTTGATTCCATGTAGGGTCTAGGATCTCATCATACCCCATTGCATCATCACACCCCTCCAGTCTGTCCATATCTCTGCTGCCCTACTAATCCACTTCTGTCTTCGCTACTCCTCTCTGCAAATCTCTTAATTGCCTTCCAATTCAAGCTACTAACACTGACCTACAAAGCCTTCCATAATCTGTCTCACCCATATATCGCTGAACTAATCTCCCGATATCATCCCAATACCTCATTCTCTCCTCCACAATTTTACATTCCTCATCCAATTGCTTGCATGAACTCTCCCTAGTATTCCCCATCCTGTGCAATTCTGTGGCCCAACATGTCCAATTATCCCTTACATTCGGAACTTTCAAGCTGAACTTGAAAACCCATGTCTTCTGAACAGCTTACAGCCTGCAATGACTCCGCTGCCATCTCACCAACACCAGAGTTGCTGCAACCCCCTAACCTACTGTCTCTTTCTCCATTACCCTGTAGAATGTAAGGCCACAAGGTTAGGGTTTGTTCACTGTAATTTCTATTCGTGTCTGGTATGTAGCCTCTCTTCATGTACTGCACCATGGAATCAAAATAGAATAATAATAATAATGCCCCGCATGGTGTGCTACCCAGTCCTCACTCCCTGCCCTTTTTGCCGGTCTACATAAAGCAGAAAGCTGCAGCAGTTATCTCCTGTGTTTCTTCATCATCATCATCATCATCATCATCACCATCATCATCATCAGAGATGTGCTGTGGTTGTCCGCTGACCATTTGCACTACCATCCCTTGTACTCATCCTCAAACAGAACAAGTAGTTGGGCATTAGTGTACTCAGTCTCTTCTACTTGTGGAGTAGGGCAAGGTGGATGGCCCTGAAAGCACCGCCAGCACAGTCATCAAAAAGCAGAAACTACTGTTGCATGACTTATGACTCAGACTACTTGCCTGATTTGCAATGGAGTGAGGTGGAAGACAGATGCCCATGGGCATAAGGTGGAAAATTTGCACTTTCAGCAGGGGACTAGGTGGAAGACAAAGCGAAGGAAATGAGGGTCTAGCTGGACCACTTTTGCACCACTTTTATTTTGCAAGCTACTACAGGTCTCTCATATTTGAAGGGTGCCTTATCCCAACAGAAATTTTAAGATCTCTCCACAGGTGTTCAATGGGATTTAGGTCCGGACTCATTGCTGGCCACTTCAGAACTCTACAGTGCTTTGTTTCCATCCATTTCTGTTTTTTTCCTGAAGTATGTTTGGGGTTATTGTTCTGCTTTTTGACACTGTGCTCTACACTGTGACCCAAAATCCTTTGGTAATCTTCAGATTTCATGATGCCTTGCACACAGTCAAGGCACCAAGTGCCAGAGGCAGCAAAGCAACCCTAAAGTATCTTTGAACCTCCACCATATTTGACTGTAGGTAGTGTGTTCTTTTCTTTGCAGGCCTCATTCCATTTTTGGTAAACAATAGAATGATTTGCTTTACCAAAAGCTCTATCTTGGTCTCATCTGTCCACAAGATGCTTTCCCGGAAGGATAATAGCTTACTCACGTACATTTTTGCAAACTGCAGTCTTGCTTTTTTATGTCTCAGTGTCAGCAGTGGGATCCTCCTTGGTCTCCTGCCTTTGCGTTTCATTTAATTCAAATGTCGACATTGATGCACCCTGAGTTTGCAGGACAGCTTGAATTACTTTGGAACTTGATTGGGGCTGCTTATCCACCATCCAGACTATCCTGTGTTGCCACCATTCATACATTTTTCTCTGCCGTCCATGTCCAGGGAGATTAGCTACAGTGCCATGGCTTGTAAACTTCTTGATTATGTTGTATACTATGGATAAAGAAACATCAAAATCTCTGGAGATGGACTTGTAAACTTGAGATTGTTGATATTTCGTTTTCAAGTTCTCAAACAGTTCTCTTCTCTTTCTGTTCTCTATACTTAGATTGGCACATACAGACATACATTGCAAAAGATTGAGTCAACTTCTCCCCTTTTTATCTGGTTTCAGGTTTGATTTTCATATTGATCATACCTGTTACTTGCCACAAGTGAGCTTAAACAAGCATCACATATTTGAAACAAAGTTTCTTACCTACAATTTTGGAAAGGTGCCAACAATTATCTCTGTTCTTTTGTGAGGGTTTTGTGTGAAATTATATCCAATTAGCCCTTTTCCTCTTATTTTTGTGTTGTTTCAATACACACAAAGGAAATAAACATGTGTATATCGAAACATGTAAAATTGCAATAATTTTTGGTGAGAAATACTTCATTTTCTGGAATATTTTCAAGGATGCCAACACTTTTGGCCATGATTGTATATATTTTTGGCAGGGTCATAGAAGGGCATATCTCACAACTGTGCAGGCCTTACAAAGTAATTTTTCCTTCTACTGAAGCCCCTTAGGGATCCAGCAAACTGAGATATCATTTTCATGGCCCCCATGAAATACGATGCAAACGAAAATATCCTCCCTGAAAAGTATGATACCCCACAGTTCATCCACACAGTAGGAGGCCCCCACAATGACCCCAGTATGATGGCCCCAACACAGTCCTCCCACACACAGTATCATGGCACCAACACAATCCTCCCAAACAGTAGAGGCCCCCACAACCCTTCATACAATATTTAGGCCCGCCATACAGTATAATGTCAATTCATACAGCACAGTGGCTCCTACACAGCCCGACATACAGAATAATGGCCCATACACCATTCCACACAGTATGATGACCCTCTCACAACCCTCAACACAGTATGATGGCCCCCACGCAGTATAATGGCACTCTCAAAGCCCTCCACACAGTTTTAAGGCCCCCACAAAGTATACAAGACCTCACATAGTCCTCCAAACAGTATAATGGCCCCACACATATACCTCCAAATAGTATAATGAAGTTCCACATAGCCCTCCAAACAATATAATTACTCCAAGATAGCCATCCAAGCAGTATTATGGCCCCCTCACATAGCGCAACACACCGTATGATCACCCAAAATAGTATTACTCATCTTTTCCCATTCCCCCAATGTTCCAGTCTCTGCAGTGTATGTTCTGGTAGTGACATCATCGTTCTTGTTGCACTGAGATATCAGCGCTCAGATACACAGGGAGCATGATCAAACAGGGAGCTGTCAGCTCCCTCTCCCATCATTTCATTCAATTGTTTATACATCCAGGATACAGATACATTTGAAAGTGTGATGCCGGATAGACCCCATAGTGACCGCGTGGTGTGCCACTATTAGCGTTATGCTATTGTATGTGAGCACATATATTTAAAAAGAATCTGTCAGATTGGATAATGATATTATCCTGCAGACAAAAAGTTGATCTGCAGGTTAATAGCATTAGAAAGGTGCTGCTGAGCCATCACACTGAAAACCTGGCTCCTAGGAGAAAGGAAACTCTATTCCTTCTGGGAAACGCCGGCTTTCAGTCATTCAGGCTTGCTTGCCTATCTACAGTCACTGCTCACTGCACAGTAGGTGGCCATCGTTCACAGTGCTGTGAGGGTACTACAAAAAAAACAAATAACTAGCACCTCCGAACAGAATAAATCAAGCTGACATGACTGCATAAAATACAAACAAAAGGATACAGCTGTAAGCTCTCAGATTTGCAAGCATTGAATATATCAACTTTTGATGGCATTACTGCTATAAAGAATATATTTATAAAAATAAAGGTACCTAGAGCATAAATTGGCTAAATCATGAGAGCAAACCAGCCACGGTAAAGTGTAACTTTCTTTGATGGGTTGATGGGAACCTAATATCATCTTGCATATCATTGCATCTTCTGCACTTACGGTCATGTGCAGTGCGCCTCTGAAGCCGGGAAGCAGAGGCGCAATGACGTGTGTGAAGGAAGCCGTGCACAAGTGTGAGGTTTACAAAATCATGTTATCATGCCCACAGGGGCGTAATGACATGCAAAAAGGGATGACTAGTTTGGGGAAATTAACGTCACATCGACTAGTCAAAGGACTAATTTGCATAAGAAAAACGCAGCTTATAAATACTTTTTTTAAACATGTGACTAACATTATAAAGGGCTAGTTACGCTGGGAATTTAGTAATACATATACGAATGCTGCTGGGTTGGATGCCATGGGAGACCTGACAGGTTCCCTTTAAGTTAGGATCCCATCAAAGAAAGGTACACCTTGTCATGGCTGGTGGACTCACATGAACTGGCCAATTTATGCACTAAGTATCTTCATTTTATACGTTTATTTTATATCAGTGGTCCCAAACCTTCCTGCCCTTGAGAGCCACATTCAGGTCTGAGAGAGGGTCGAGAGCCACATCCAATATCTTCGCCTCTCCACGAATAGTGAAGAATAGTGCTCCGACCTCCCTCACAGCAGTGGCCCTGAGATCCCGCATTATCTCTATCATGACAGCCAATTATTCCTCATAGAAATAACACCCTACCATCATTGGGTATTCTCGCATCAAGCACTCCCAACACTTTATCATATCAAGCTTTATTCACCTCTTCTATCCTCTATCTGACAGTATCATGTTATTCCTCCAATCCCAAGGTCAATACATGCTCATCCAGATCTGCACTTCTGTGAGTTCTACTCCCAAAAGTCACCATCTGCAGACCTGCTCATCATAGTTCTTTGCTAGGCCTGGTGCTAATGCACAAAGCTGGCCAGTGGCCGCGAGTTACACATCATAGGCCCGCGAGCCACATGTGGCTCCCAAGCTACAGGTGGGAGATCCCTGTTCTATATAGTAGTAATGCATCCAAATTTCACATATTTAATATTTGCATAGGTCTTAGCACTTATAGTGCTGTGAGTGGTGTCTGTAGCCGCTTTAGGCGCATCTGTATGACTAAAACTCAGTGGCTCCCGGAAGGAAGAAAGTTAATTTTCTTCCACTAGATGTACAGAACTTGAAGTATGGCGGCCGGGTACCTTCATAATGTTATTATCTTTCAGATTAGTGGTATTTGTCTAATCAAACTCGGCAATGCAAGTTCATAGGTTAGGCCACATTCACACGTTCAGTATTTGGTCAGTATTTTACATCAGTATATGTAGGCTAAAACCAGGAGGCGAACAATCAGAGGAAAAGTATAATAGAAATGTGGCGCCCTGCTGCGCATGGTGCCACAGAACCCAGAAGGGTGTACGGACAGATTTCTTCACAAGAGGCCCTCACTACATGCAAACACCTCCACCTTCCACCTCATACCAGCAGAGGGAGCCCTGTTAGGGATATATAAAGGGAAGGTGGAGCTAGGCAGCTCAGAATAGTTTCTAGTTAAGTTAGTGTTCAGAGAGGAGCACGCAGGCTGCTTTGTGAGGCAAGCTAGGCCTCCAGCAGCCCTGAAGCCTAGTGAGGGCCCTGAGCGTGGCCGAAGGCGAGAGGAAGGAAAGAGTGACAAAAAGGGAGCAGAGGAGCATACCAGGCTCACCCCAGTATATACACCGGACACCAGGTCCGAGCCTACAGGGACCCTTTACACCCAGTAGGGATAACCGGAATCCCAGGATGACTACAGGTCCCTGGCAAACCTGAAGCTAGACACACACAGGACCAGGAACCATGAAGGCCCCGACGTCCAGGGAAAGTGGTTACCAACCGGAGGTCCTACTTCAGAGCAACAGGTGGAGTTGAAAAAGCAAGACACATAAGCTAGGCACAGTTGCAGGCTGGCCAGGAGCTTACACAGAGGCAGACACGGATCAGGAGGCCTTATACCCGCTCCCTGTGGAGAAGTCCAAAAGTGTGCCCTTCACCTAGAGTACCCTGGACCGTATCTACCAGCTGTACCAGTAAAGGTAACGAAGCAAAACACCATGTCTCTGTCCGTTACTCCTGCTGCGTTCTCTACCTGCACCACAACGCCCAGCGCACCTACCATCTATCTATCTACACTGCCCTGAGGCCCGCTCCACCTGTGGGGAGCTGTACCATGTTTAGCTGCTTTGTCACCTGCCTCAGAGGACTGCTGCAGCGCTGGTGACCTTCACCAGACACCACAGGTGGCGTCACGAATTTCTCTGATCTTTGTTAGTAATCGCTACTCCTTTTGTGCACTGTCCGCCCTATGCCAGCCACCGTGATATATATATACTGTCCCCAAGCACTAAGGCCCCCGAGGGCGCGACATCCCAACTGGCATCACGAACAGGATTGCGTGCACGTTGCCACCGGGTACTGTGCGCCTTTAAAAGACTGTAAATCATACCATGGTGAAGTTTTTCCCGCCAATTGCCGCTGTTTCCCACCAATATCCACCATTTTTGGGTCGCCGCGCGGGAAGAAGATGGGCGTAACCGCTGGAAGCGCGCGTAGTCGAGGACATGCCCCGCCCCTGACGTTGTAACAAGGAAGCGTCAGGTCCTGGAAGGAGCCGGGAGGACGCCCTGACGTCAAAAGCGAGCGACGCAAGGTCCTGAAAGAAGACCGTTGCCCGCGGAGCTCCGGCCTGCCTAAAAGAAAAGTTCAGAAGGTAGGCTCCGGTTCACTAGGGGGGGCGCAACGATGTCCGAAGCCCAGCAGAGTGCTGGAATACCGGTTAACGGCCCCGATGTACCACTTGCACTCGGCGCTGAGCAGGCTGAAGCGGCCGCTCCACCAGCAGGGCCTGTCACCCCTGTCATACCTATGGCCCTGCCGTATATCCCGGGAGCGAAGTGGTTCCCCCAGTATAACGGTAAACCGGACACCCTGTCCGGATTCAAGAGGAAGAGATGCAGCATACTGGACATGTACTCTATGACTGGCAAGCAGAGAGCCGCTGTAGTGTTAGGACAATTGACTGGTGCCGCTGAGCGAGAAGTTGAAACCTGGCCAGCCGCAGACCGAGAATCAGTGTCCACCATCTTTAAGAGACTGCAAACCGCGTTTGAAAACCGCACTGAAACAGATCTCCGGATGAGGTTCTACCATTGTGTCCAAAAACCTTAGGACAGTATTCGGGCCTTTGCCTGGCGCTTACAGGAGGCCCTGCGGTCCCTGAAACAGGTTAGTTCAGCCAGCATCCATGATGAAAATAAAATGCTGACGGAACAGTTCATCCGGGGGTTAAAGTCCCAAGAAGAGAGCAGAACTGTACGGTGGTGGGCCTTAGACCATCCCGATGCCACCTTTGACACCCTTAAGGACATGGCTATAAAGGGCCTGCAGCCCCTGGAAACAGCAGACACTGCTATCCAGCGTTACCAGGGTGGGGCCACCACAATGCCTGCAGCACCCACCGCTCCTTCACTAACCGCCGAAACAAGGATGCAAGCAGTGCCCCCTAGTGAGCTGGACAGCCTACGCTCCGAGGTGCGCCAGCTAAGTAAAACCCTGGCCACTGTCATGGCCACCCTGCAGCTGCAGACGGAGCCTGAGCCAGAAGGAAGGATCTTGCTAGCCGACAGCCCTGAAGATGTTCCCTGGATGAGAAGAAGAAGAAGGAAAACACCACCACGAGGGGGGACAACGCCGCCCCGTGGAAGGACCAATGACCAAAGGCGCCCTCCAGAGGACTTCATCTGCTACTGCTGCCATAAAGCAGGCCACACCACGTGGAGATGTCCTTTAAACGAGAAAACCCTGGGTCCGAGGGCCGACACCCAGGAGTAGATCAACCAGGCTGTACAAACTGGTACCGCCAATTCGTGGGAGGAAGACCTTTCCTGTCCATTGTGCTGGACGGCATCGCGACCCCTGCCCTGCTGGACACAGGATCTCAGGTAACCATTATGCCTGATGTCCTCTACAAAAGGTCCTGGTCCATAGACGAACTGAGCCCGCCAGCTCCAAACCTTTCCGTGTATGCCTCCAATGGCCTTCCCCTTAACCTAGTCGGGGTTAAGGATGTGGCAGTAAAGGTGGGAAGAGTGGAACTGAAGGACCAGGGACTAATTGTAGTAGAGACTAATCCTGATGATACAGACTTGTATATGGTACTTGGTACAAATATTGTTAGTAACTGTTTGGGAGAAGTGTTGTTCTTGCTCCAACAGATGACTGACACTGCCAGACCAGGGCAGAGGAGGGTGCTCCAGAAAGAGATCCGAGCCCTTATGTACCAGCAACAGGTAAAGCTATCAGGTGGTAAAATCGGTAATGTACGGGTGACAGACCCGATACCCATTGTGATTCCCCCAATGAGTGTAATGCTGATTTGGTGTAGAGCAGCAATAGGTCTCAAAGGACGGAGCTACCAGGCAGTGGTCGAGCCCCTTAGCTCAGAGCATAGACCTACACTCTTGACTGTCAGAGGGGTAGTGGATGTACACAATGGGAGGGTGCCCGTACGCCTCCTAAACTATGGGGAGGACAAGGTTAAATTACCACGCTACGCCACTGTTGCCAAACTGTACACGGTAGATAACAACTCCATACACACGGCGGAGTTCTTAACCTCACCAGACGAAGTGGAGGATAATGACCCGGGAACCCAGGTGGAGGATTAGTGTCAACAGCTCCATGTTGGGACAGACACCACTCCTTCCCATCAGAAACAGGGTGTACACTGGGTGGTTCAGGAATACGAGCAGGTATTCAGTAAACACCCACTTGACTTTGGGAGGATTAAGGGGGTTCAACACCATATCCCCACAGGTGATCATCCACCCATCAAAGAACGTTACAGGCCTATACCACCAGCATACTACCAGAAGGCGAAGGAGATGTTGCATGACATGAATAAGGCAGGGGTAGTAAGGGATCGTTGTAGTCCCTGAGCAGCTCCCCTAGTTCTAGTCAGGAAAAAGGACGGAAGCATGAGAATGTGTGTAGATAACAGACTAGTAAATCGCATTACACAAAAAGATGCATACCCTTTACCACGTATAGAGGAATCCCTGGCTGCCTTAAAGTCTGCAAATTACTTCTCTTCCCTTGACCTCACTAGTGGGTACTGACAAGTAGCTGTTGCTGAGGAGGATCGGGAGAAGACGGCCTTCACCACCCCGATGGGATTCTGCTAGTTCAACAATATGCCGTTCGGACTCTGCAACGCCCCCAGAACGTTCCAGAGGTTGATGGAGTGCTGCCTGGGACACCGCAACTTCGAGACTGTACTACTATACCTGGATGACATGATAGTGTACTCCAGAACGTATGAGGACCACTTGAAGCACCTGGCAGAGGTATTTGAGTCGCTATCCCGGTATGGGATGAAGCTGAAGCCCTCAAAGTGCCACCTGCTCAAGCGGATGGTACAGTACCTGGGGCACATCGTTAGTCCAGAGGGAGTAGCACCAGACCCGGAGAAGGTCACTGCCATCCAGAAATGGCCAGAGCCGAAGAGCCTCAACGAGGTACGTCAGTTCCTGGGACTAGTCAGGTATTACCGGAGGTTTGTGAAGGACTATACCAAGAAAGTGGCGCCTTTGCAAGATCTCCTGGTAGAACAGTCCGGGAGAGGCAGAAACCTCCCGTTCCAGTGGGGAAAGGAACAAGCTGAATCCTTTAAGGTGATGAAGGAGATCCTGACCGGCAAAGAGATCCTAGCCTACCCTGACTGCAGCCAACCGTTCCTGCTGTACAGTGATGCCAGCAACGAGGGATTAAGAGCTGTGTTAAGTCAGAAGCAGAATGGCCAAGAAAAGGTGATCGCCTATGCAAGCAGGAAGCTCCGCCCGACCGAGAGGAACCCAGAGAACTATAGCAGCTTCAAGTTGGAGTTCCTGGCCCTGGTCTGGGCCATCACCGAGCGGTTTAAACACTACCTAGCCTCCAGTAAGTTCACTGCCTACACAGACAATAACCCCTTGACTCATCTGGAAACAGCAAAGTTAGGAGCCATGTAACAGCGATGGATGGCTCGGCTGTCCAACTACCAATTCACTATTAAGTACCGGGCAGGCCGCAAGAATGCCAATGCCGATGCCCTGTCCAGGATGCCTCACCAGTCGGACACTGAAGAAGAAGTGGATGACCTTGAAGAGATTGAGCTACCTGCCTTCCACAGTAATGGAATGGTCGACGAGCAACGAGCCTCCAGGAGGCATCACTGTAAGACGCTAAACCCTTTGCCTCACCACAGCTGGAAGGAAACCCAGGACAGTGACCCGGTTGTCAGCCATATCAAGGAGCTGATAACCCAGGAAGGTTCCTCCCTGGAGAAGGACGCGTCTCTTCAAGCCAAGCAGCTGTGGAATGAGAGAAGCTGGCTGTTTATCTATAGAGAGAAGCTGTGCCAAAGGTACGTCAACCCGAGGACCCATGAGATGGTATGGCAGATCGTAGTGCCTAGGACGGACATCCAGATGGTGTTGGAGGCCTACCACGATCAAGCGGGGCACTTTGGCTGGAAGAAGCTAGAAACCCTGCTAGAAGGTCGGTTTTACTGGGTTGGAATGTGGAGCTCCATAGAGAGATGGTGCCAAGACTGTGGACCCTGTAGCCTCAGAAGGAAAGACTACAGCAGCCAGAAGACACCCCTGCGACCCATCAAGACAACTCGACCCTTGGAGATCGTGGCCCTGGATTATGTCAAGCTGTCACCCAGCAGGTCAGGATATTCCTATGCCCTGACCATGGTGGATCACTACTCCCGGTTCCTGGTGGTAGCCCCCGTCAAGGATCTGACGGCAGAAACTGCAGCGAAGACGTTTCAGGCGTACTTCTGCAGGCCCCATGGATACCCGGAGCAGGTGCTGACAGATCAAGGCTCAGCCTCTGAAGCCAAATTGTTCAAGGAGTTCTGTCATCTGTACGGGTGTAAAAACATCCGGACTACACCGTACCACCCCCAAACCAACGGTCTCTGTGAAAAGATGAATAACATCGTCATCGACCTGCTGAAGACCTTACCACTAGAGGAGAGAAATCAGTGGCCAGACCTACTACCTGACCTGGTAGATCTGTACAACCACATACCTGTGAGTTCCACCAATTGTACTCCAGCATATCTCATGCGAGCAAGACCCGGAAAGTTGCCCATGGACCTGGAGCTTGGTGTAGTAGAACCCGAAGCAGATATGTCCACTGAGGACTGGGACACGACCAGACAGGAACAGTACAGAAGGGTACAAGCCTGTGTCGAAGACAGTCTGAATAGGGTAAGAGACAAGCAGGAAGCCCACTACAATAAAAGTGCCCCCACAGAACCCTTCACACCAGGAGAAGTGGTGTTAAAGAGAAAAATGTGAAACCACAAACTTGATGACAAGTGGGAGAGAGAACCCTACACTGTGTTAAAGTCAAGATCTGATAGCAGGAAGACCTGTCTAATTACGAAGGACGGAGGAAGAACAACTGCAATGGTATCAAGAGACCACCTGAAGTTGTGCCCGGGTCTGCTAAAGCCCCAGGAGGAAGTGCCTCTCACTGAACCGGAGGAGCCTGAGAAAGAAGTACTCCACACTGAATTAGGAGATTTCCCGGCAGATTGGCCCAAAATAGGAGGAGCAGTGATAATACCTGTAATCCCCTTCTTCCAGCAGCCAGAAGACCCTCCACAGCAAGAAGAACCTATAAGTGATCCAGAAGAGCCTGCTCAAGAAGAATCCCCGGAACAAGGATCCCCGGTTGGAGCAGAGCAAGAAGGCCCAGCCAATGGTACACTTGCCAGTCCCATGGAGAGGGGAAGGCAGTATTACAACCTATCCACACATAGAACTGACAGGGTAACAAAAACAGATACCATCCACACTCCCGTACTACGTAGATCCACGCGTAGCACCAAAGGTCAGGCCCCTGTTAGGTTTAGCGAATAAGCAGAGAAACCTACAGTATAAATAGTTAGTTGCCCCTGGGGTATATTATAATTGTGAAATTGCCATGTATTTAATTAATGTTTTGTTTTGCCTTGCTTATGGACAATATAGGTGACATGGACACTTTTCTATTGTATTTAGTTACCCGTAAGGGCATATATAAAAAGACTCTGTGGCTGAGGACTGTGAGCAGCCCAAAAACTGTTCATGTACATAATTGCACTCCCTGGACCACTGAAAAAAAAAAAAAACCCGTTTGGCGTGGCGGAAGCCGTGGTCCAGCACCTGGATCACCTATGCCCTGTAGCCACGCCCAGGGCCTACGTTGAGGGTTTTCAGGCGGGTCCCTCATGTGCCTCATGCTACTTATCTACTTTTGGTGAAAAGGACACCAGGTTACGGGACTTGCTGTAGCCATATTGTTATTATTGTAAATATTAATGTTATTGTTTAACTTGTTTTTGCAAAAATGCTTCAGTCCAGGAGTACTGAGTTTTACTAGGGGGGAATGTAGCGCCCTGCTGCACATGGTGCCACAGAACCCAGAAGGGTGCACGGACGGATTTCTCCACAAGAGGCCCTCACTACATGCAAACACCTCCACCTTCCATCTCATACCAGCAGAGGGAGCCCTGTTAGGGATATATAAAGGGAAGGTGGAGCTAGGCAGCTCAGAATAGTGTTAGTGTTCAGAGAGGAGCACGCAGGCTGTTATGTGAGGCAAGCTAGGCCTCCTGCAACCCTGAAGCCTAGTGAGGGCCCCGAGCATGGCCGAAGGCGAGAGGAAGGAAAGAGTCACAAAAAGGGGGCAGAGGAGCATACCAGGCTCACCCCAGTATATACACCGGACACCAGATCCGAGCCTACAGGGACCCTTTACACCCAGTAGGGATAACCGGAATCCCAGGAGGACTACAGGTCCCTGGCAAACCTGAAGCTAGACACATACAGGACTAGGAACCACGAAGGCCCCGATGTCCAGGGAAAGTGGTTACCAACCGGAGGTCCTTCTTCAGAGCAACAGGTGGAGCAGAAAAAGCAAGACACATAAGCTAGGCACAGTTGCAGGCTGGCCAGGAGCTTACACAGAGGCAGACACGGAGCAGGAGGCCTTTTACCCACTCCCTGGGGAGAAGTCCAGAAACACGTCCCCACTTCTGCATTTTTCATCCACTCTTGGTTTTGGCTTACACATACTTATGTAATATACTGACCAAATACTGAAAGTGTGAACGTGGCCTTAGTGAAAAAATCAGACAGCACTCGGATGCCATCTGTGTGCTGTCTATTTTTCATGGACTGTTTGATAGAAGCTGGAGAAACTTTATTTTTTCCTATCTGTGAAAAACTGATGAATTGAAAACCCTGATGACACTCTGATGAAAATTTGATGAAACTCTGATCAAAAACACTAATTTTCTCACAAATTTCTTTATCTGTTAAGTTCATCCTGCTATATAAAATGCTTACCACAGACTACATAGCATTTCCAAGCTATCAGGTTGGTTTTACAAACGGTGTTCTCTGACATGGATTTTCATAATAAGTACATCAGCCTTATCCAGTCAAAAATATCTATATAGTAATGTATGTAGTCAATATTAGGAAATCTGGTGACAGATCCTTTTTTTCTAAGTTTTTAACTTTTGTGTGTGAATATTCATCGAAATGCTAGAGAATAACTTTCTGATCGCTAGTGAATCAAAACAGCACTCTCGAGAATATGGTGTTGCTACACACGCACCTTGACTCCATTTTATGTCTATAAGATTTCCAGAGAAAGCTGAAGTACAGCATTTGGCTCCTTCAGGTAACCCTCAAGATGGGTATGTAATACAGATGAGCAGATCTTTTGAAATTCAAATTCACCAACTTCACCGAATTTTCCCCCAAAATTTGATTAGCTGTGAATAATTTTGGTCAGATTTAAATACTGGAAAGCTTGTAATTGCTCGTAAAATACACACCAAAATACATACCACCAAAAGAGCTTACATTTCATAGGAGAGTGAGGACCCCGCTGACCATAAGAGCTTACACTCTACAGAAGAAAGAGACTTATTCAGTGACTCTGGAGATAGAAAATGACTCTGCGGTACAATCTGTGCTCCATTGGGAACCGCTGATCTATGATGGCCCCAGTACTGACCACCACTGTACAAGGTATGATGCTCCACTAGAAGTCATAGCTGTAGGGCATTATGGGGAGGCCCGCGCGACAGTGCAAAATTATGTTTGCCTGCACTCTGTTGCTTCAGCAATGTAAGAAATGGTGCTGAGCATTTTTTATTTTTTTTGCAAACCCCGAATCGAATCTCAAAATGTTAGAATTTGCGTGAAACCGTGAATATCAGGAAATTTGAATCCTCCACAGACTGATCCATTTATCTCTTATCTAGTCTTTAGATCTCCATTCATGGGGTTACAGAGCTTCATTCTCTGGATCCCTGAGGGGCACAGAAGTCTGACCCCCGGTGATCAGTAAGTTAGACCTTATCCATTGGATAGGGGATAACATGTTATTTTGGGAATAACCGCTTAATAATAAAAATAAAATATAATTATAATAATTAATAATAATAAAATAACCACATGATCATCATCATCATCATCATCATCAATTTCAGTTCTGAATCCTGTCTACCAATTAGGCTACAATGACCAACATGAAGAGCTATGACCCCTTTTAGTGTAAAATAGTAAAGGCTTTCTATCCTGGAGCCGTATCAAAGACCATAAAGCTGGAAGAGAGCATCATCAAAGGTGCTTCAAAGGTACAAAAGTGCATTTTACTGTTTCCATTTCTGATTGTCAAGAGAGGAAGATGGAGTGCAATTCTCCAAAGCCGGCAGAAATGAAATGAACAAATGTAACTTTTCCATGGAAGTCTAAATTACTGACAACCTTACAGTTGTTCGGAGGTGAACAATGAGGCATGTGGACACTGAATCGTTATGTGGTGCTGCACAGAGAAGGCCTCTTCAGGATCTATTCACCCCTGTCTCTGTTGATATTCTTCGGCCTTGAAGTCTTTAGTGTATATACTTTTAGCTCATATTTTTTTGTGTAGGGATCATTGACTGTTTACTATAGAGCTGATACAGTCTGGAGAGATGTAGAGCCCTACATGTTTTATCTCTTGTCAGAGCTGGCTTCAATTAAATTAATGGATCCATTCAGCTCTCTCTTTCCACTTTCAGCTGCATCACAGCCGAATACATTAAAAGGATCTTAAGCCTCAAGATGGTACATCATGGCATTAGCCAGGGCACTCATTTTCCTCTGTCTCCTTTTTCTGTAAATCAAATAATTAATGAGATCTCCACCTCAATAGAGCACTTCATCAATATTTTGTAGCAATGGAAAAATATGTGCATTTTGTTCATGGAAGTGCTTTTATGTCAGTCTAGGGTTTTTGTGGGCAAAAGAACAAACCCTGAAACACAAAATATTGACCAGCTTTTGCAGATTTCGTTTTTATTTCTGAGAATATTTCTTAAAAGCAAATCTAAATGACGATAGTTATAGAGTGATGACCAACCACACACTGGTCAAAACAAGCCAGCGATTGTATTCTAAAAAAGAAACTCATTTTATTTTTTTGAAGCCTTTTTTTTGTAACCAAAAAAAAAAATCCTATACGTGGATTGAAGAAATAAATATTAAAATAAGAAACAATAACGCTTGATAATATAGCTCGACAAATTTATGTGTTATTCTCCAGAATGGCTGGCCACCATTTTTCTAAACAATAGAGGTTGACAAAAGTTAAAAAAAAAAATACTCTCTGCTTACCTCTATGGAGAACTTCATTGCTCACTTTCCTCTATATGATCCTCAGCACTTCTTCTTACTGCCACAAAATGCCGAAAAAAAATCTCGACCAAGATTTACGGTTGTGACTAAGTCAGGGACGTCCCTGAGAAGTTCAACATGAGCCACAACTTTAGGACACACACTCTAGGTCTAGGACGTTTGGCGATAACTAGGCATTAGTGATGAGCGAGTATGTTTTGTTAACCCTTTCGCTGCGTATACTCGGGCGAGCACAGAGTAGTTACAGCTGCTCGGTGATATGTTTGAATCACTCCCGTGTGCATGATTTGCAACTTTTTGACAGCTTTAATACATGTGAGTAGTGATGAGTGAGTATGTTTTGTTAACCCTTTCGCCGAGTATGCTTGGGCAAGCACCGAGTATTTATAGCGTGCTCGGTGATATATTTGAATCACTCCCGTGTGCATGATTTGCGACTTTTTGACAGCTTTGATACAAGTGAGGAATGTCTGCTTCTTACACATTTCTCACATGTATTAAAGCTGTCAAAAAGTCGCAAATCATGCACACGGGAGTGATTCAAACATATCACCGAGCACGCAATAAATACTCGGTGCTCGGCCGAGTATACTCGGCGAAAGGGTTAACAAAACATACTCGCTCATCACTACATGTGAGGAATGTGTAAGATATAGACAATCCTCACATGTATTAAAGCTGTCAAACAGTCGCAAATCATGCACATGGGAGTGATTCAAACATAACACCGAGCAGCTGTAACTACTCGGTGCTCGCCCGAGCATACTCGGCGAAAGGGTTAACAAAACATACTCGCTCATCATTACTAGGCATGTAATGTCTCAGTGCATGAACAGAGATGTCCTAGGTCTAGTCATGGCTGGAAGTCCCAGTCTAGTGTGAAGATTCATTGGGTTTTAGCATGCATTGGCAGTAAGAATTGGCAACAAGGACCATAAAGAGGGCAGTAAGCAGCAGAGGTGGCCAGAGAGGAGATAAGTAGTGATGAGCGAATGTGCTCGCCACTACTCGGTACTCGCCCGAGCATCATGGTACTCGACAAGCTCGGCGCTCGACGAGTATTTCCGGGTTGCTCGGGCGGGAACTCGGGTCCCCTCCCTGAATGTTTGGCGCTCTTTAGAGAGCCAATGAACATGCAGGGATTGCCTGCCATGCACTGTAATGCCGTAGCCATGTTGGTTGTGGGCATTACAGTGATTGGCTGGCCGCACAGCTTCATGGCACCGCCATGCTCGTCACAGTAACTCCGGATCAGACAGTGTAGGGAGAGCTGCTGCTGTGTCAGGGAGAGAATTGCTTGTGTATTAGGTAGTGTAGGGAGAAAAATCGTACATTACACATATCCATCTTAACAAACAGTCCTTTTGAGGACTAACTAATCCATCTGCAGAGATATCAGGCAGGCAGTGTATATAAGCAGGCAGGCAGTGTATATAGCAGACTGCAGTGCACATACAGTAGCACTCCAGTCCAGTTCTGTCTGCTGCTGCTGTTAGATATTTCTGGAAATAGGCCCAGGTCTCAGGGGCCAGGAATAATTTTTTTGCATCTAAATCCTCATTATTTGCTTAAAAAGCAATCCAGAGAACATGGTTTTTCTGCGCCATTTGCTTGTTGGCACTGCAGAATACAGCTGGGTCCTTTCCATATTACAGCGCTAAAAATCCATCTATTTAAAACTGTGTTTTCTCCGTCACACGGATCACATATACGTTTTCAGAAAATACTGCCATTTCTGGCCTCCATTAAAAAAAAGTTTCAGTGTGTCAGTGAAGCAATTGACACAAGATTGCTGTTCAAAATAGTTACCTACAGGCCAGGTATTTAAAACTGTGTTTTCTCCTTCACACGGCTCACATATACGTTGTCAGAAAATACTGCCATTTCTGGCCTCCATTAAAAATTTCTTTCAGTGTGTCAGTGAAGCAGTTGACACAAGTTTGCTTGTCAACTACTTTCCTACAGGCCAGGTATTTAAAACTCTGTTTTCTCCGTCACACGGATCACATATAAATTCGCTCCAAAGTCAGTCATTTGTAGTGAGCGTGGAAGATACTGTCCTCCATTTTAAATGGGCAAGGCACGTGGCAAGGGACGGAGAACTGGACGTGAAGGTAATGGAGCATGCAGAGGCCGAGGACAAGGCCGTGGGCAAGCCAAAATTGTGCCAAAACAAACACCCACATCTTCTCGCCTGACCTTCCTGTCCCAATTTCTAGGAGACCGCAGCACACCACTATTGAACCCAGAGCAGTGTCAAAAGGTTGTCGGTTGGATAGCGGATAATGCTTCCAGTCATTTAGCCACCACCACGACCACCCTGTCTTCCACACGTTCAAGTCTCAGTAGCCGTGAGTCTGGACCGCATGTTCCTCACCCTAATTCTCCTTCCTCCCACCATGCCGAGTACCCAGAGACAATTGATCCCACATTTGGACACTCTGAAGAGCTGTTCACTTTTCCATTTATAGATTCGGGCCTCTCGCCCGGTCCAGTTGAAGCGGGGCAAGAGGAGAACGCGTGTAGCGATGCCCAAATATTTGAGCAGCCATGGTCACACGAAGGCGATGGTGGGAAAGTGTCACAAGAGGTGGACGATGATGAGACACAATTGCCAGAAAGTCAGGAGGAGGATCAGGCTGCGGAAGTGGAAGACGAGGTGGTGGATGATATAGTAACTGACGCACCCTGGCAGGAGGACATGCAGAGCGAGGACAGCAGCACACAGGGGGAGGGAGGCAGAGCACCCCAACAGGCAGGAAGAAGAAGTGTGGTGGCTGCAAACAGAAGGCAGGCAACCATTCCCTGTAACACCAACACGAAGGAAGTTGCCAATACAACTGTTAGGTCTTCCCGAGTCTGGTTGTTTTTTAAAGACTCTGCCGATAACCCCAAAAAGGCCATTTGCACCACCTGCCAGGCCAGCATCAGCAGGGGTGGCAAAACGACAAGCCTGACCACCACCAGCATGATCAGGCACATGGCAGCAAAGCACCCGACTTTGTGGGCCGAACCCCAGGGTCCAGGAACAGTGTCTGCGGGTGGCACCATTGCTTCTTCCGCTGTTGTGCATGCAAGCCAATTCCCTGTCCATGGTGCATGCAAAGATGCCTCCTGCCCTGCACCTGTCATTGGACACTCTCAAGTAGCAGAATCAGGAAGCACGTCCATGTCCTTGTCCCAGCGCTGCGTTCAGTTGTCCATACCCCAGTCCTTGGAACGCAAGCACAAATATGCAGCCAACGCTTCATAGGCCACACTACTAAGTTCTCACATTTCACGACTGCTTGCGCTCGAAATGTTGCCTTTTAGGCTGGTGGAGACGGAAGCATTCCGCAACCTGATGGCGGCGGCCATCCCTCGGTACTCGGTCCCCAGCCGCCACTATTTCTCCCGGTGTGCCGTCCCCGCATTACACAAGCACGTGTCCCAAAACATTAGCCGTGCTCTCAACAACGCAGTTACCGGTAAAGTCCACTTAACCACGGACACGTTGAAAAGTGCTTGTGGGCAGGGACGGTACATCTCGCTGATGGCACACTTGGTTAACATAGTGGAAGCCAGGACCCAGTCGGACCTTGGGACAGAACACGTCCTCCCGACGCCAAGGATTGCGGGCCCTAGGTGAATCAGGGTTGCCCCCACGGTCTACAGCTCCTGCACCTCATCCTCCTCAGCCTCCTCCTCCTCTCCAGCCTCCATCTCTGAAATGATCACATCAGTCACAAGCTGGAAGCACTGCAGCACTGCCTCGGCCAAGCGGCAACAGGCTGTGCTGAAGTTAATATGCTTAGGTGAAAAACCACACAATGCTGAAGAGTTGAGGACAGCTCTGAAAGAGGAGGCAGATCTGTGGCTCACACCGCTGAACCTACAGCCAGGCATGGTCGTGTGTGACAATGGCCAGAACCTGGTGGCGGCTCTGAGTTGAGGCAAGCTCACACATGTACCATGCCTGGCCCATGTGTTTAACCTCATGATTCAGCGGTTTCTCAAATCCTACCCAGAGCTGCTGGATCTGCTAGTTAAAGTACGCCGCCTGTGTGCCCATTTTAGAAAGTCAACTACAGCTTCCGCCGCCCTTGCAGTGTTTCAGCAGCATTTGCAGCTTCCGGCTCACAGACTGATGTGTGATGTCCCCACACGTTGGAACTCTACACTGCAGATGTTGGGAAGGATTTGTGAGCAGAAGAGGGCAGTTATTGAGTACCAGCATCAACAAGGCCGTCGGTATTCAGTTCAGACTCCACACATAAGACCTCAGGAGTGGACATGGATGTCAGACATATGTACCATCCTCCAAAACTTTGAGGATTCCACCAAGATGGTGAGCGGCGATGACATCATAATTAGCATCACCATCACGCTTCTCTGTCTTCTGAAACACTCTCTGCTCACAATCAAAGAGGATGCATTGCAGGGGGAGCTCGATGAGATGAAGCAAGGAACCATACAGGGTGATTACACACAGCCAAGCCTCATCTCATCCCAACGTGGATTGGGTGACAATGAGGAAGAGGAGGAGGAGGAAGGACAGGAGCTAGTTTCATGCTCTATAGACGGTACTACCTGCACAGCTGTCATACCATCTGTTCAGCGTGGATGGCCAGAGTACAGACAGGAGGAGGAGGAGGAGAGCATAGTCAGTCATCCTCTTGGTGAGGACACGGAAGTCTTGCCTGTTAGTAGTTTGGCACCCATGGCCGAGTTTATGCCTTTCCCATAACCCTCGCGTTCTAAAAATTTTGGGTGACAGTCATTACTGGTTGGTGACACTTCTAGACCCACGCTTCAAGGAGAACTTTATATCTCTTATTCCTGAGGCGTACAGGTCTACAAAAAGGGGCTGTACCAGAAGGCCCTTGTTGCCGAACTATTAAAAAAATTCCCATCTGAAAACGCTGGCAGCAGAGGGCACACTACGTTGGACAACCAAGGAGTACAGGCGAGAGAGACACTTCAATCCAGCAGAGGCAGGGGAACACTGTCAAAATTTTTGGAGAGTTTTCTCAGACCCTCCCATCTAGCAGGCCCTGAGGCGCGGGGTACTCTCACAAGGAGTGCAAAGTTTGGGAAGATGCTGAGGGAGCACCTTGCCGACCGTACCAACGTCCTCCTTTATTCTGCTGTGCCTTATAATTATTGGGTATCCAAGCTGGATACGTGGAATGAACTGGATCTCTATGCCTTGGAGGTCCTGGCCTGCCCTGCCGCCAGTGTTTTATCAGAGCGGGTTTTTAGTGCCGCTGGTGGAATTGTAACTGATAAGTGCATCCGCCCGTCGTCCGAAAATGCTGACAGTCTGACTCTTATAAAAATGAACAAGTGCTGGATTGGGCCAGACTTCTCAACACCACCAAATGATAGCAGCGTAACATAAACTCCAATCTAGTGTCTTTTCTTGGGAGGTGTATTCCCATGCACCTTTTCACACCCACACATGGGTATAGGTTTCCTGATTTTGGCTATTTGCTCTTGTCCTCCTCCTTCTCCTCATCCTCCACCACCATATCACCAGGGTGTCCGTGGTCAGTGATGCAACACCCACCTAATTTTTGCAAAGGGTGTTTATGATGCCCGTAAAAAAAATTTTTTATACAGTATGCTCATGTATACCCCCCCAGGGGAAATGTTTGTCAGCCCATACACTTAGCACATGGGCATTACAAGTATAGGAGGCCCTCTCCTTTCTAATGGGAACATTTTTTTATAAGGCCCTTCTCCACGTCTCTTCCAAGGGGCATTAAAGTGCCTCCAAATTTTTGGTTGCCCTTGCATTCACTGCATAGGCCAACACCATGGGAGACCCTGTCCTTTCTAATGGTAATTTGTCGTTACTGTGGCCCTGCTCTGTGTGTCTTTAAATTCTTATTGGGGTTTTTCCTAAAATTGGTCAGCCGTTGGACTCACTGCATACCCTATAACTGCATAGCAGACTCTCTCCTTCCTAATGGGAACATGTCGTACCTTGTTACTGTGGCCCTGCTCTGTGTGTCTTTAAATTCTTAGTGGGGTTTTTCCTAAAATTGTCAGCCGTTGGACTCACTGCATACCCTATAACTGTATAGAAGATGCTCTACTTTCTAATGGGAACATGTCGTACTTGTTACTGTGGCGCTGCTCCAAGTGTCTTTAAATTCTTTGTGGGGTTTTTACTAAAATTGTCAGCCGTTGGACTCACTGCATACCCTATAACTGTATAGCAGACCCTCTCCTTTCTAATGGGAACATGTCGTACCTTGTTACTTTGGCCCTGCTCTATGTGTCTTTAAATTCTTAGTGGGGTTTTTCCCAAATTTTGGCAGCCCTTACAGTCACAGCATGAGCATTTCCACTATAGGAGACAAGCTCCTTTAAAATGGGAACATTTTTTTACTGTGACCCTCCTCTATGTTTCTTTGAAGGGATAATGGGTTGCGTCCAAATTTTTGGCAGCCCTTGTGTGACACCCCAGGGGTCTGGTTGCCACAGTAACAGCAATGTTATGTCTGAGAGCAGGTGGGAGGTCTCTTGGTCAGGAATCCTATGCATGCCACACCTCCTGCCCAGTCCTGGGAGGGGAAGAACTTCCCCTATATAAACCTAGGGCTGAGTCAGGGTTAGTGAGTAGAGAAGAAGTAGAGACAGAGAAAAGAAGCAAATATAGGAACAGAACATCAGGAGCTCTGTGGGAGCAGTGTTACAAGGAGTCAGGGGCTGGCAGCTGCAGAGCTCGCCCTGACTGAGAAGATTTCTTACCGGACCCGGAGTCCGAGGCTGTGGGGACTAACTCCTACCCAGCAGCAGAATCCGTCAGGCAGGGGATTTCAGGTCCTCTGGCCAAGAAGCCCGAAGGCACGGTCACACGCATGGGACCAGCACCGCCGTCGTGGAGCGGAAGCTACTAGAAGGCCCCGAGTCACCGGCCATACGGGTGAGCACCACACGGTACACTCAGGGATGTGGGCTACTTATACCGCCTCTAGCAAGGTAGCCAGAAGAGTACAGTTAGTTTGGGAGGCCTACAACTCCGCCTGGCCAGGGGAGATCCCATCTGCTCAAGGACTGACCAGGCCCCAATCGCTAGCCAGTACTCCGGGAGGGTCTGTCTTTGTCACCAGTAAAGACCCTGAACTACACCGTACCGTCTCCGAGTGGTTCCTGCTACCCCCATCATCCACGTCGGCTGCCCTGAGGCCATACCCCTCCCGTTGGGGGTTATACCATCTACGCTGCACTATCCTACCACCGGCCTCAGCGGTCTGCCCTGCAGCGGCAGCTCCATAGCTGCATTCAACGGGTGGCGTAGTCGTCCTACATCTACCGCTAATACAGCGCCACTTAGTCTGACTCCCTGGGCACGGACCGGATCACCGCCACGAGACTACAACCCTCAAGAGGTCCGGCTCCGGGTAAGCTCCCGCGTGCGCAACGCAGCGCGACACAGGCCCAGGGGCGCGTCACTTGCAGTCACTGGATACGCAAAAACAGTATAGGAAACCCACTTGTTAATAATGGGAACAACAAAGCATAGCCGGCTGATGGCTCTCTAACAATAGCTAGGGCCGACTGCTGACCTTTTAAGAATAGTAAGGGCCATCTGATGTCCCTGTAAAAATAGGCTTTATGACTTTCAGAGTCCCTCCATCATAAATAAAAAAGGATGTGTCTGATGATGTGTCACACACCACATTGCAGGTAAGGTTGTAAAATGTTAAAATGACATATCCCGGTGAATGCATTTGTCTTAAAAATAACGTAAAAAAAACAAAACAATAGGATCTTTGTTTAGTAGAAAAAACAGCGTCACCAATTTAACCTCAATGTAATCACATTGTTCAGCTCATGCACCTCCTCCTCCATCTCCGAAATGATCACATCAGTCAGAAGCTGACAGCACTGCAGCACTGCCTTAGCCAAGCGGCAACAGGCTGTGCTGAAGATAACATGCTTAATGCTTAATTGACAAACCACCCAGAGCTGCAGAGTTGTTGAAAGCTGTAACACAGCAGCCTGATCTGTCGCTCTCACCGCTGAACATACAGCCATGCATGGTCGTGTGTGACAATGGGCGGAACCTGGTGACGGAGAAATGACAGCCGGGGTAGATACGGTTTCCCTCTATGCCAGTCCTTTCACCGAGCTAAAGAATATGGCTGTGGTGAAATACAAGTCCCACTGAGAAGCTGTTTCAGATTGAAAAACATTGTGCCCACCAGAGGATTTGATTCTGATGGCTAACCTCCCCCGCTCAAGAGCCCCATAGCAGCTGCAAAGTTAGCGCTATCATGAACTCTCCTGAGGTAGAAGCCAAGGCACACCAGAGGATTCTCTGTTGCAACCATCCAACCCTGCCAAGAAGCAGTTCTGGCTAAGAAAAGTGTGTGGAAAGGTTCCCGGACACTCTATGGCAGCTTTTTTACTGAGGAGGAAACACACACAAACACGGGGAGAACATACAAAGTCTTTGCAGATGTTGTCCTTGCTGGTATTTGAACCCAAGATCCCAGCGCTGCAAGTCTTCAGTGCTAACCACTGATCCAATGTGCTGCCATTCAACCTCTAATATCTAACAGGCTGGAGAAACCTGCACCTACTGCCACTCTATCTTCAGCTCCTTTGTTAGAAAATGTATTTGGGCCGCCACTCAGTCTATCAAATAAAATTCCTGAGAAGGAAATTGGGGATGGCTTCGCTACTGGTACTGGGGGCAGTGCTAATACCATGGTGTCGTACCATAGTTTGCTGGAAATATTTCAGGCTGGTAGGAGGCAAGCAAATTCCCACAGAAAAGTACCAGCAGTAATGTTCAGGGACCCACGCTTGTAGAAGACAGAGACAACGCCGGGAGAAATAGTGACAGCTGGGGACCGAGTATGGACACGAGGCATGAGGCATGTGGTTGTGAAAAGCTTCCGCCTCCACGAGCCTAAAAGGCCACACTTCAAGTGAAAGCAGCTTTACAGGACTTCCTGTGAGAAATGATACGCAGGATAGATAGGGTTTTCCTCTATGCCAGTCCTTTCTCCGAGCTAAATACAACTGTCAGCAAAAAAGTTGAGGACTGGCTCCGTACCATCCCTGGCCACATTCACCTGTCCACGTGTTTGTGGTTAGGCGGTCCTTCTCAGTAAGTGCACTGGGGAGGGCACGAGTAATGTTGTGGGACCAGTGCTTGTGGAAGGCGGAGGCGATACCAGGAAATATAGTGGTGGCTGGGGACCGAGTATGGACACCCGGCCGCCGCCGGCATGAGGTTGTGAAAAGCTTCCGCCTCCACGAGCTTAAAAGGCCATATTTCAAGTGCAAAGAGCTGCCCAGAAATCTGGCAGTTTAGTGTTGCGGCCTGTGGGTGGGTGTCCGGCTGCATACTTGCACTTGCATTCCAAGTAACAGAAAACTAAGCAGATGGTGGCCTCTATCATCATCATGGCCTCACCTCGGCACTATGAACTCTCCTGAAGGAGAAGCCAGGACTCGCAGGAGGAGTCTCCGGTTCTCTGGTGGGCCCGTCCAACCCTGCCGAAAAGCAGCCCTGGCTAAGAAAAGTGTGGGGGATGGTTCCCAGACACTCTATGGCTGCTTTTTTAATGTGGATCGGCCATGCTTATACATGTTATTTCTCAAACCGCATTACAGATCAGGCCATTGTCCAACTCTGTATTCAAGAAACTAAATGCGAAAAGAAAGATGTGTGTGTGTCAAAGCACCACCGACAAGGGCGAGTTGATGTTGGACGGGCTGCCATTGCTTCTGCAACAAGCTGCATTACAGGACTTCCTGTGAGAAATGACATGCATGGTAGATGTAGATAGGGTTTCCCTCTATGCCAGTCCTTTCACCGAGCTAAATACAACTGTCAGCAAAAAAAGTTGTGGATTGGCTCCGTACCGTCCCTGGCCACATTCACCTGTCCATGTGTTTGTGGTTAGGTGGTCCTTCCCAGTAAGTGCACTGGGGAGGGCACGGGTAATGCTGTGGAAGGCGGAGGCGATACCTGGAAATATAGTGGTGGCTGGGGACCGAGTATGGACACCCGGCTGCCGCCGGCATGAGGTTATGAAAAACTTCCACCTCCACGAGCCTAAAAGGCTACATTTCAAGTGCAAGCAGCTGTCAAAAATTTGGCAGTATAGTATTGCACCCTGTGGGTGGGTGGGTGGCTGGCTGGCTGTCTGCATGCTTGCGCTTGCATTCCAAGGAATGGGGTAGGGACAACGGAACCCTGCAGTGGGACAAGGACGTGGACGGTGATGTTGCAGTATTTTTGTTTTTGGTTATTTATTTTGCATTATATACATTGTACTTGTCATGGAAAGGATGTTTCTTAACATATTTCCCAGGAAAATCCATTTTGGTTTCGTTTTTATATGTTTTATTGTGAGTCCGTAAAAGTGGCGTAATAACTCTGACAACATTGTTGACAGAAGTGACCTGGGCGTCAGAAATGCTTCCAGGGGTTTTCCCCATGCTGTTCCCATGTCATTTGAGCACTGTTCCCATCGATTTGGGCAATTTTTATGCCCTCTGCAGACTGCCGGGGGGAGCTGCCTGAAAAATGCTCGAGTTTCCCATAGACTTACATTGGACTCTTTGCTCGGGTTGAGCACCCGAGTATTCCAATTTGCTCGACCCGAGCAATGAGTACCCAAGCATTTTAGGGCTCGCTCATCACTAGTGATAAGTAAGATGAATATTCGTTGTTTTTTTCCCCCATACATCTTATTTTTATAAAGCCCTGGGGTCTACTATGTTTTTCACTTATTATGCCTTGGGAAATTCAATTAGTGGAGAATAAATTCACTGCAAATTTATCAATTTTCACACTGGTGCTGAAGCTATTTTAGACTCTTACTTCCTTTTCTTTCACAAAGAATTTTCAGAAGTCTCATTATCATCAGAGACAGGATTAAAATGACAGATAACACATAGCACACTGCTGATAACACTGTATCCACCAATCTCAATAGGCGATATCACAGTTCTTTCTGTTCCCAATGCTTTCTGTTCCCCATGCCTTCACACTGACCTTTACACTTGCACATTAGATGCATCAATACAAAAGATAGGATCTGAGTCAGAGTGTTGCAGCTAATAAGTATGAACAGAAAGAGCCCATAGCCCCATGACCAGTGTACAAAATTGCTAGATTTCTCTTTTTTTTAGTACAAATCATGATATGAAAAATAAAGCAAATTACCAAACATTGTTAAAAATTACTTTTCAAACAAAAAACTGATTTAAACATTAAGGTTATGTTTTGGTGACACACTCCCTTTAAAGTTATTACTTATCCAAAAGATAATTGATAACTTTCAGATTAGCAAGGATCAAACCACAGGGACCTGGGCTGCTATCTCCATTAGGTCCATAAAGAAGGAATGAATTAGTGGTTTATGTGTACAGCCATTACTCTATTCCTATGGTTCATCTCAGCTCCATTCTCAGGATTGGTGGGGCTCCAACTGTTTGAATAGACAGTGATAAGCAAAAGGGTAACAATTAGTGTTGAGCGAGCACTAAAATGCTCGGGTGCTCGAAGCTTGGGCCGAGCTCACCGTGATACTCGGGTGCTCGACCCGAGTAACGAGCCCAATGTTAGTCTATGGGAGACCCGAGCATTTTTGCTGCGGCACACCCGGCAGTCTGTAGAAAGCCTAAAAACTGCCCAAAACGATAGTGACAGTGTTCAAATGACATGGGGACAGCATGATGATCGCCCCAGGAAGCATTTCTGACCCCCAGATCACTGCTGTCAACAACGTGGTCAGAGGTATTAAACCACTTTTACGGGCTCGCAATAAAACGTTTAAAAAAGAAACTGAAACGGTTTTCCTGTGAAATATGTTAAGGAACTTCCTTTCCAGGGTAAAGACTTGTGTATAAGGTAAAATAAATAACCAAAAACAAAAATACTCCTCCACACCTTGGGCTATGTTCACAAGTAGCATTTTTTATGTGTTTTTGCACTTTTGTATTGCTTTCAACCGTGACAAATGCATTCACCGGGAAATGTCATCTTAACATTTTACAATCTTATCTGGCCATGTGCTGTGTGACACATGCATACAGTGCTGAAAAGACATGGGAACAGCATGGGGAAGACCCCTGGAAGCATCTCTGACACCCAGGTCACTGCCTAAATGTGTGCCCATCAGAAGTGATCCTTGCCGCATCAGAAGATGCAGACTTGCAACTATCCCCGTGCAAATCCTTGTCCCAGGGCAGTGTTCAATTGTACCTCCCCCATTCCTTGCAATGCAAGCGCAAGTATGCAGCCTGCCGCCCACCCACCCCCAGGCTGCAATACCATACTGCTAGCTTGCACTTGAAATGGGGCCTTTTAGTTTGGAGGAAGCAGAAGCTGGCCACTACCTCATGGCTGCTTCGGCAGTGAGGTATTCATACTCAGTCCCCAGCCGCCCGGCGGCCGCGTGTCCACGCTCGGTCCCCAGCCACCAGGGGGCGGCCGGGTGTCCATATTCGGTCCCCAGCCGCCCCGCGGCCGGGTGTCCATAAATGGTCCCCAGCCGCCCCTATTTCTCCTGTCAACTTCCCCCACACTTTTCTTTGCCTGGCCTGCTTTAGGGCAGCATTGGATGAGCCCACCAGAGAACCAGACTCCTCCGGTGGGCCCTGGCTTCTCCATCAGGGAAGTTGAGGGTGCCAAGGTGAGGAGCATGATGATGATGATAGAAGTTGGCATCTGCTTTGTTTTCTTGGAATGCAAGCGTAAGTGTGCAACCTGCCACCCACCCACCCCTAGGCTGCAATACCATACTGAGAGCTTGCTTGCACTTGAAATTGGGCCTTTTAGGCATGTGGAGGCAGACGCCAGCCACCATGTCATGGCTGCATCGGCGGCCTGGTATCCAAACTCAGTTCCCAGCCGCCCAGCGGCCGGGTGTCCACGCTCGGTCCCCTGCCGCCAGGGGGCGGCCGGGTGTCCATACTCGGTCCCCAGCCGCCCCGCGGCCGGGTGTCCACACACGGTCCCCAGCTGCCTGGGGGCAGCCGGGTGTCCATAGACAGTCCCCAGCCGCCCCTATTTCTCCTGTCAACTTCCCCCACACTTTTCTTAGCCTGGCCTGCTTTAGGGCAGCATTGGACGATTCCACCAGAGAACCAGACTCCTCCGGTGGGCCCTGGTTTCTCCATTAAGGGAGTTGAGAGTGCCAAGGTGAGGAGCATGATGATGAATAGTGTTGAGCGAACATGCTCGACACTGCTCGGTACTCGCCAGAGCATCACGCTACTCGGGATGTTCGGCGAGCACCGAGCATTTCCGGGTTACTCGGGCGAGAGCTCGGGTCTCCGCCATGCATGTTTGGCGCTCTTTACAGAGCCAAGGAACATGCAGGGATTGCCAGCAAGTCACTGTAATGCCGCAGCCATGTTGGTTGTGGGCATTACATTGATTGGCTGGCCGCACAGCGTCACCTCGAGTATTTAAAACCAGGCGCTGCCATCTTGGACACAGACGGCTGGGATCAGACAGTGTAGGGACAGCGCTGCTTATTTAGGGAGAGATATATACTGCGAAATAGTTAGTGTAGGGTCTGAAAGGCTGCCAGATCAAATAAGCAGTCCTTCTCAGGACTAATATCCTTCCCAGATATCAGGCAAGCAGGCAGGCAGGCTGTGTAGGAGATGCAGTGGTTATATCAGCAAACGCTGCAATACAGTCCTGTGTGCTCCTGTTGCTGAAATTTCTGGACTTAGCTCCAGGTCTTGGGGGCCAGGAAAAATCATTTTTTTTCATCTAAATCCTATTTTTTTTTTCCTCCTTCACACTGTACAAATACCCGTCTTATTAACCTTTTGGTGTCCCCCTCCCCACCCTCCCCAAAAAAAAAAAAAAGTGTGTCTGTGACAGTTCAGACACAAATATATCTGTTTAAAAAGTCTGGTGTAGGCCAGAGAAATAGAAGTGTGGTTTTGCAGTTCCACGGTTCAAACCTCTGCATTATCCACTTTTGAGCCATTTTTACCTAAAAAAATACAGTTTGAGTGTGTCGCTCACTGTTCAGCCGCAAATATTTTTTTTTTAAAAAGTCTGGTATACACCAGTAAATTATAACTGTGGTTTTGCCGTTACATGGAGAAAAATCTCTATTATCCTGCTTTTGACATTTTTTGCCGTAAAGAAAAGCAGTAGTAATGTCTCCTGATTGTTCAGACACAAATATATCTGTTGAAAATAGTCTGATGTAGGCCCGAGAAATAGAACTGTGGTTTTGCAGTTCCAGGGGTCAAATCTCTGTATTATCCTGCTTTTGGCATTTTTGCCGTAAAGAAAAACAGTAATAATGTCTTCTGATTGTTCAGACACCAATATATCTGTTTTAAATAGTCTAGTGTAGGCCCGAGAAATAGAACTGTGGTTTTGCAGTTCCACGGGTCAAATCTCTGTATTATCCTGCTTTTGGCATTTTTTGCCGTAAAGAAAAACAGTAATAGTGTCTCCTGATGGTTCAGACACAAATATATCTGTTGAAAATAATCTGGTGTAGGCCCGAGAAATAGAACTGTGGTTTTGCAGTTCCACGGGTCAAATCTCTGTATTATCCTGCTTTTGGCATTTTTTGCCGTAAAGAAAAACAGTAATAGTGTCTCCTGATGGTTCAGATACAAATATATCTGTTTAAAAGAGTCTGGTATACACCAGTAAATTATAACTGTGGTTTTGCCATTACACGTTAAAAAATTCTCTATTATCCTGCTTTTGGCATTTTTTGCCGTAAAAAAAAAAATTAATTGTGTCTCCCTGATTGTTCAGACACAAATATATTTGTTGAAAATAGTCTGGTGTAGGCAAGAGAAATAGAAGAGTGGTTTCGCAGTTCCACGGTTCAAACCTCTGTATTATCCACTTTCGGGCCATTTTTACCTAAAAAAAAAAACAGTTTGAGTGTGTCGCTCACTGTTCAGCCGCAAATATATCTATTTAAAATTGTCTGGTATACCCCAGTAAACAATAACTGTGGTTTGCCATTCCATGGTAAAAAATCTCTATTATTCAGCTTTTGGTATTTTTTCCGTAAAGAAAAACAGTAATAGTTTCTCCCTGATTGGTCAGATTGTTTAAAAGAGTCGGGTGTAGGCCAGAGAAATAGAACTGTGGTTTTCCTCTTCCACGGTTCTAATCTACTTTTTATTACCCTTTTTCCATTGATAGTGCGAGTGTAAGCTATTTTACTTCCTTTACAATGGGCAAGGCGCGTGGCAAGGGACGTGGAACTGGACGTTCTGGTGATGGTGCGTGCAGAGGACGGGGCCGTGGCCAAGGTGAAAATGTGCCACAACCAACAGCCACATCTTCTCGCTCCCACTTCTTGTCCAAATTACTAGGGAAGCACAGAACAACACCAGTAATTGCCAACTGATCAGTGTGAACAGGTTATTAATTGGAGAGAAGATAATACTTCCAGTTACCTGGGCACCAGCACCTCCGGTCTGTCTTCCACACGGTCAAATCTTAGCAGCCGTGAGTCTCGACCGCATACTCCTCCTCACCCTGATGCTCCTTTCTCCCGCCATGCCAAGTTTCGTCAGACAGCAACTGATCCCACACTTGGACACTCTGAAGAGCTGTTCACTGGTCCATTTCCAGATTTGTGCCCCTCGCCTGCTCCGCTTGAAGTGGTGGAAGAGGAGATCCCATGTAGCGATGCCCAAATATTTGAACAGCCACGGCCACAGGAAGTCCACGCTGGCAATTTGTCACAAGAGGTGGACGATGACAAGACACAATAGCCAGGAAGTGAGGAGGAGGATCGTGGTGCTCAAGTGGAAGAGGAGAAGGTGGTGGATGATCTAGTAACTGACCCAACGTGGCAGGAGGACATGCAGAGCGAGGCCAGCAGCACACAGGGTGAGGGAGGCAGAGTACCCCAAAAGGCAGGAAGAAGCAGTGTGGTGGCCGCAAACAGAAGGCAGGCAACAGTTCCCCATAACACCAACATGAGGGACGTTGCCAGTACAACCTACAGGTCTTCCAGAGTCTGGAATTTTTTTAAAGACTCTGCTGATAACCCCAAAAAGGCCATTTGTCCCACCTGCCATGCCAGCATCAGCAGGGGTGACAAAACTACCAGCCTGACCACCACCAGCATGATCAGGCACATGGCAGCAAAGCACCCGACTTTGTGGGTTGAACCCTAGGGTCCACGACCAGTGTCAGTGGGTGTCACCACTGCTTCTTCTGCTGTTGTGCATGCAATAGAACTCCCTGTTGTGTGTGCAAGGCAATCCCCTGTCCATACTGCATGCAAAGATGCCCCCTCCTCTCTGTCTTCACTTGTTATGGCTGTTTCTCAAGAAACAGCATCAACGTCCACGTCCACGTCCCACCGCAGCATTCAATTGTCCATATCCCAGACCTTTGAAAGAAAGCGGAAATTCGCAGCCAACGCTCCACAGGCCACAGTCCTAAATTCACACATTTCATAACTGCTTGCTTTGGAAATGCTGCCTTTTAGGCTGGTGGAGACGGAATCCTTCCGCAACCTTATGGCGGTTGATGTCGCTCGGTACTCTGTCCCCAGCCGACACTATTTTGCCCGGTGTGCCATCCCCGCACTACAAAAGCATGTGTCCCAAAACATCTGCCGTGCCCTCAACAACGCAGTTATTGGGAGAGTCCACCTGACAACAGACACGTGGACAAGTGCTTGTGACCATGGACGGTACATCTCCCTGACGGCACACTGGGTAAACATAGTGGAAGCCGGGACCCAGTCAGACATTGGGACGGAACACATCCTCCCCACACCAAGGATTGCGGGCCCTATGTTAGTCAGAGTTGCCCCCACAGTGTACAGCTCCTGCGCATCATCCTCCTCCTCCTCCTCCTCATGTTCAGCCTCCATCTCAGATATCACCACATCAGTTACAATCTGGAAGCACTGCAGTACTGCCTCCGCCAAGTGGCAACAGGCTGTGCTGAAACTCATAAGCTTAGGTGAGAATCCTCACACTGCTTGTGAGTTGTGGACAGCTGTGAAAGAGCAGGCAGATCTGTGGCTGAGATCGCTGAACCTACATCCAGGCATGGTCGTGTGTGACAATGGCCGTAACCTGGTGGCGGCTCTGAGGCGAGGCGAGATCACACACGTACCATGCCAGGCTCATGCACTTATCCTCGTGGTTCAGCGGTTTCTTAAATCGTACCCCGAGTTGCCAGATCTGCTCGTCAAAGTACGCCACCTGTCAGCTCACTTTTGCAAGTCGGCTACAGCTTCCGCCAGCCTTGCTGTGTTGCAGCAGCGTTTGCAGCTTCCGTCACATCGACTGGTGTGTGATGTCCCCACACATTGGAACTTTACCCTCCACATGTTGCAAAGGATTTGTGAGCAGAAGAGAGCAGTTGTGGAGTACCAGCTGCAACAAGGCGGTCAGACTCCACACATAAGACCTCAGGAGTGGACCTGGATGTCTGACATATGTACCATCTTGACAAACTTTGAGGAGTCCACCAAGATGGTGAGTGGCGATGATGCCATCATTAGCGTCAGCATTCCACTTGTCTGTCTTTTGCAACGCTCTCTCTGTGCAGAGAATTAAAGAGGAGGTATTGCAGCCAGAGTTTGATGAGATGGATGAAGAAGCCGTAGCGGTCGATTTCACAGAGCCCAGCCTCATCTCATCAGAACGTGCATTGGGGGACAATGAGGGAGAGGAGGAGGAGGAGGAGGAAGAACAGGAGCTGGTATCATGCGCTGTAGATGGTGGTACCTGTACAATTGTCATACCGTCGGTTTAGCGTGGGTGACCTGAGTACAGGGGGGAGGAGGAGGAGGAGGAGAGCATGGTCAGTCGTCATCTTGGTGAGGACACGGAAGTCTTGCCCGTTACCAGTCTGGCACGCATGGCTGACTTTATGTTACGCTGCCTTAACCGTGACCCTCGCATTGTCAAAATGTTGGGTGACAGTCATTACTGGTTGGTGACACTTTTAGACCCCCGCTACAAAGAGAACTTTCACTCTCTTATTCCTGAGGTGGAGAGGTCTACAAAAATGGGGCAGTACCAGAAGGCCCTTGCTGCAGAACTGTTAAAAAAACTCCTATCTGAACACGCTAGCGGCAGAGTTCACAGTTCCTTGCCCAACCAAGGCATACATGCGAGAGAGACGCAACTCCAATCCAGCAGAGGCAGGGGAACACTGTCAACATTCTGGGACAGTTTTCTGAGACCCGCCCAGCTTACAGGCTCTGAGGCGCGGGGTACTCTCACAAGGAGTGTAAAGTTTCAAAAGATGGTGAGGGAGTACCTTGTCGACCGTACCAGTGTCCTCCGTGATTCCTCTGTGCCATTTTATTATTGGGTATCCAAGCTGGACACTTGGAATGAACTCTCTCTGTACGCCTTGGAGGTCCTGGCCTGCCCTGCCGCTAGCGTGTTATTGGAGCGTGTTTTTAGTGCCGCTGGGGGAATTATAACTGATAAGCGCACTCGCCTGTCAACTGACAATGCTGACAAGCTGACCATTATCAAAATGAACAAGGGCTGGATTGGGCCAGACTTCTCATCACCACCAAATGACAGCAGAGTAACATAAAGTCAAATCCACTGTGTTATTTCGGGAGGTGAATTCACATGCACCGCTTCACACCCACACATGGGTATACGCTTCCTCATTTTGGCTGTTTTATGCTCTTCTCCTTATCCTCAGCCTCCACCACCACTATACCACCAGGGTGACCGTGGTCCGTGTTGCCATTATTGAAAGTTCCTCCGTCCTAATTTTTGGCAGCTTTTGCGTGGAAGGCATAGGCAAAGACTATGGGAGACCCATTCCCCAATAATGAGAATAATGTTTTTAAGATGCTGTACTGTATGGTTCTTGTAAGGGGCATTAAAACCATCTTGTTAAGCTCCTGTGACCTCCACCACTTTTACAAGGGGCACTAAAACCATCTTGTTAAGCTACTGTGACCTCCACCACTTTTCCAAGGGGCATTAAAACCGTCTTGTTAAGCAACTGTGACCTCCACGTCTCTTCCAAGGGGCATTAAAACCGTCTTGTTAAGCTACTGCGACCTCCACGTCTCTTCCGAGGGGCATTAAAACCGTCTTGTTAAGCTACTGCGACCTCTACCACTTTTCCAAGGGGCATTAAAGCCATCTTGTTAAGCTACTGTGACCTCCACGTCTCTTCCAAGGGGCATTAAAACCGTCTTGTAAAGCTACTGTGACCTCCACCACTTTTCCAAGGGGCATTAAAACCGTCTTCTTAAGCTACTGTGACCTCCACAACTTTTCCAAGGGGCATTAAAACCGTCTTGTTAAGCTACTGTGACCTCCACGTCTCTTCGAAGGGGGATTAAAACCGTCTTGTTAAGCTACTGTGACCTCCACGTCTCTTCCAAGGGGCATTAAAACCGTCTTGTAAAGCTACTGTGACCTCCACCACTTTTCCAAGGGGCATTAAAACCGTCTTGTTAAGCTACTGTAACCTCCACCACTTTTCCAAGGGGCATTAAAACCATCTTGTTAGGCTACTGTGACCTTCACCACTTTTCCAAGGGGCATTTAAACCATCTTGTTAAACTACCGCGACCTCCACGTCTCTTCCAAGGGGCATTAAAACCATCTTGTTAAGTTACTGTGACCTCCACCACTTTTTCAAGGGGCATTTAAACCATCTTGTTAAGCTACTGTGACCTCCACGTCTCTTCCAAGGTGCATTGAAATGTTGTTTTTAATTAACCCTAACCTCCACCACTCTTCGAACGGGCATTGCATTTCCTCCTAATTTTTGGCAGCTTTTGCTTGGAAGGCACAAGCAAAGACTATGGGAGACCCACTCCCCAATAATGGGAATAATGTTTGTAATATGCTGTACTGCATGGCTCTTGTAAGGGGCATTGCAAGTTCCTACGTCCTAATTTTTGGCAGCTTTTGCTTGGAAGGCATAACTAAAGACTATGGGAGACCCACTTCCCAATAATGGGAATAATGTTTGAAATATGCTGTACTGCATGGCTCTTGTAAGGGTATTGCAAGTTCCTCTGTCCTAATTTTTGGCAGCTTTTGCTTGGAAAGCATAAGCAAAGACTATGGGAGACCCACTCCCCAATAATGGGAATAATGTTTTTAAGATGCTGTACTGTATGGCTCTTGTAAGGGGCATTAAAACAGTCTTGTTAAGCTACTGTGACCTCCAAGACTCTTCCCAGGGGCATTAAAACTGTCTTGTTAAGCTACTACGACCTCCACGTCTCTTCCGAGGGGCATTAAAACTGTCTAGTTAAGCTACTGCGACCTCCACCACTTTTCCAAGGGGCATTAAAACCGTCTTGTTAAGCTATTGTGACCTCCACGTCTCTTCCGAGGGTCATTAAAACCGTCTTGTTAAGCTACTGTGACCTCCACCACTTTTCCAAGGGGCATTAAAACCGTCTTGTTAAGCTACTGCGACCTCCACCACTTTTCCAAGGGGCATTAAAACCGTCTTGTTTATCTACTGCGACCTCCACCACTTTTCCAAGGGGCATTAAAACCTTCTTGTTAAGCTACCGTGACCTCCACATCTCTTCAAAGGGGCATTAAAAGCGTCTTGTTAAACCACTCTGAACTCCACAGCTCTTCCAAGGGGCATTGAAATGTTGTTTTTAATTACCTCTAACCTCCACTACTCTTCCACAGGGCATTGCATTTCCTCTTAATTTTAGTCAGCTTTAGCTTTTCAATGCAAAGGCAAAAACTAACAGAGACCCACTCCCCAATAATGGGTAGAAGGTTTTTAGAACGCTGTAATCCACGTCTGTTTCAAGGGGCATTGCAGTTCCTCATAATTTTTGGAAAGCCTTCCATTCACTGCTTAGGCCAACAGTGTACAGTAGACACAGTTGCTATAAATGGAAAAAATGGTTTAGTTAAGGCCATCTGACCTCCATGTCACTTCGAAGGGGCATTGGAGTGCCTCGAAATTTTTGGTAGGCATTGCACTCACTGTATGCCCTATAACTGTATAGACGAACCGCTCCTTTTGTTACAGAAACATATCCTACAAGACATGTGTGGTTGACTGGCCTGATATTGATGTGAATGCTCTTTCTCCTTTGCCACCACCTCATCCATCATTCATCACCTGAAGTTTTGTTTTAACGGGAGTCATAGAACTGGGATAGTAGCAGGAAAACATCCAGCAAACCTCAGAGGAGGTAAGATATGCGCCAAATCGCTGACCACCTCAGGCCTAGCCGCTACTACATACATGTGCTTGCATTCCAAGAAAACAAAGCAGATGCTAACTTCTATCATCATCATCATGCTTCTCACCTTGGCACTCTCAACTCCCCTGATGGAGAAGCCAGGGCCCACCGGAGGAGTCTGGTTCTCTGGTGGGCTTGTCCAATGCTGCTCTAAAGCAGGCCAGGCTAAGAAAAGTGTGGGGGGAAGATCCCAGGAGAAATGGGGGAGGCTGGGGACCGTGTGTGGATACCCGGCCGTGGGGCGGCTGGGGACCGAGCAATGACACCCGGCCGCCCCCTGGCGGCTGGGGACCGAGTGTGGACACCCGGCCGCAAGGCGGCTGGGGACTGAGTATGGATACCAGGCCGCCGACGCAGCCATGACGTGGTGGCCAGATTCCGCCTCCACGTGCCTTAAAGGCCCAATTTAAAGTGCAAGCAAGCAGTATGGTATTGCAGCCTGGGGGTGGGTGGGTGGCAGGCTGCATACTTGCGCTTGCATTGCAAGGAATGGGAGAGGTACAATTGAACACTGCCCTGGGAATAGGACTTGAACGTGGATAGTTGCAAGTCTGCAACGACAGGTGCAGGGTGGGAGGCATCTTCGCATTTGCCATGAACAGGGGGTTGGCATGCACACACTACAGTGGAATAGGCTGTCCTTCCCACTAAATGCACTGGGGAGGGCACAGGTAATGTTTTGGTATGCGCGCTTAATCTTATGTATAAGGAGCACCGGGACAAATAGGGGCGGCTGGGGACCGAGTATGGATACCTCGCTGCCGAAGCCGCCATGAGGTAGTGGCCAGCTTCGGCCTCCTCCAAACTAAAAGGCCCCATTTCAAGTGCAAGCTAGCAGTTTGGCATTGCAGCCTGGGGGTGGGTGGGTGGCAGGTAGGCTGCACACTTACGCTTGCATTAAAAGAAAACAAAGCAGATGCTAACTTCTATCATCATCATCATGCTCCTCACCTTGGCACTCTCAACTCCCCTGATGGATAAGCTAGGGCCCACCGGAGGAGTCTGGTTCTCTGATGGGCTCGTCCAATGCTGCCCTAAAGCAGGCCAAGCTAAGAAAAGTGTGTGGGAAGGTGACAGGAGAAATAGGGGCGGCTGGGGACCGTGTGTGGACACCCGGCAGCCGGGCGGCTGGGGGCTGAGTATGGATACCAGGCCGCCGAAGCAGCCATGAGGTAGTGGCCAGCTTCGGCCTACTCCAAAGTAAAAGGCCCCATTTCAAGTGTAAGATTGCAGTATGGCATTGCAGCCTGGGGGTGGATGGGTGTCAGGCTGCACACTTACGCTTGCATTAAAAGAAAACAAAGCAGATGCTAACTTCTATCATCATCATCATGCTCCTCACCTTGGCACTCTCAACTCCCCTGATGGAGGAGCCAGGGCCCACCGGAGGAGTCTGGTTCTCTGGTGGGCTTGTCCAATGCTGCTCTAAAGCAGGCCAGGCTAAGAAAAGTGTGGGGGGAAGATCCCAGGAGAAATGGGGGAGGCTGGGGACAGTGTGTGGATACCCGGCCGTGGGGCGGCTGGGGACCGAGTAATGACACCTGGCCGCCCCCTGGCGGCTGGGGACCGAGTGTGGGCACCCGGCCGCAGAGCGGCTGGGTACTGAGTATGGATACCAGGCCGCCGACGCAGCCATGACGTGGTGGCCAGATTCCGCCTCCACATGCCTAAAAGGCCCAATTTAAAGTGCAACCAAGCAGTATGGTATTGCAGCCTGGGGGTGGGTGGGTGGCAGGCTGCATACTTGCGCTTGCATTGCAAGGAATGGGAGATGTAAAATTGAACACTGCCCTGGAATAGGACTTGAACGTGGATAGTTGCAAGTCTGCAATGACAGGTGCAGGGTGGGAGGCATCTTCGCATTTGCCATGAACAAGGGGTTGGCATGCACACACTACAGCGGAATATACTGTCCTTCCCACTAAATGCACTGGGGAGGGCACAGGTAATGTTTTGGTATGCGCGCTTAATCTTATGTATGAGGAGCACCGGGACAAATAGGGGCGGCTGGGGACCGAGTATGGATACCTCGCTGCCGAAGCAGCCATGAGGTAGTGGCAAGCTTCGTCCTCCTCCAAACTAAAAGGCCCCATTTCAAGTGCAAGCTAGCAGTTTGGCATTGCAGCCTGGGGGTGGGTGGGTGGCAGGTGGGTGGCAGGTAGGCTGCACACTTACGCTTGCATTAAAAGAAAACAAAGCAGATGCTAACTTCTATCATCATCATGCTCCTCACCTTGGCACTCTCAACTCCCCTGATGGAGAAGCCAGGGCCCACCGGAAGAGTCTGGTTCTCTGGTGGGCTCGTCCAATGCTGCCTTAAAGCAGGCCAGGCTAAGAAAAGTGTGTGGGAAGGTGACAGGAGAAATAGGGGCGGCTGGGGACCGTTTGTGGACACCCGGCCGCCGGGCGGCTGGGGACTGAGTATGGATACCAGGCCGCCGAAGCAGCCATGAGGTAGTGGCCAGCTTCGGCCTACTCCAAACTAAAAGGCCCCATTTCAAGTGCAAACTAGCAGTATGGCATTGCAGCCTGGGGGTGGGTGGGTGGCAGGCTGCACACTTACGCTTGCATTAAATGAAATCAAAGCAGATGCTAACTTCTATCATCATCATCATGCTCCTCACCTTGGCTTTCTCAACTCCCCTGATGGAGAAGCCAGGGCCCACCGGAGGAGTCTGCTTCTCTGGTGGGCTCGTCCAATGCTGCCTTAAAGCAGGCCAAGCGAAGAAAAGTGTGTGGGAAGGTGACAGGAGAAATAGGGACGGCTGGGGACCGTGTGTGGACACCCGGCCGCGGGGCGGCTGGGGACAGAGTATGGACACCCAGCCGCCCCCTGGCGGCTGGGTACCGAGTGTGGACACCCGGCAGTCAGCCGGTTTGTGGACTGAGTATGGATACCAGGCCACTGAAGCAGCCATGAGGTAGTGGCCAGCTTCGGCCTCCTCCAAATTAAAGGCCCCATTTTAAGTGCAAGCTAGCTGTATGGCATTGCAGCCTGGGGGTGGGTGGGTGGCAGGCTGCACTCTTACGCTTGCATTCCAAGAAAACAAAGCAGATGCTAACTTCTATCATCATCATCATGCTCCTAACCTTGGCACTCTCAACTCCCCTGATGGAGAAGCCAGGGCCCACCGGAGGAGTCTGGTTCTCTGGTTGTCTCGTCCAATGCTGCCCTAAAGCAGGCCAGGCTAAGAAAAGTGTGGGGGAAGGTGACAGGAGAAATAGGAGCAGCTGGGGACCGTTTTTGGACACCCGGCTGCCCCCAGGCGGCTGGGGACCGTTTGTATACACCCGGCCGTGGGGCAGCTGGGAACCGAGTATGGACACCTGGCTGCCCCCTGGCGGCTGGGGACCGAGCGTGGACACCCCACCGCCGGGCTGCTGGGGACTGAGTGTGGATACCTTGCTGCCGAAGCAGCCATGAGGTAGTGGCCTGCTTCGGCCTCCTCCAAACTAAAAGGCCCCATTTCAAGTGAAAGCTAGCAGTATGGTATTGCAGCCTGCGGTTGGGTGGGTGGTTGGCTGCATATTTGCGCTTGCATTGCAAGGAATGGGGGAGGTACTATTGAACACTGCCCTGGGACAAGGACTTGCACGGGGATAGTTGCAAGTCTGCATCTTCTGATGCTGCAAGGATCACTTCTGATGGGCACACTTTTAGGCAGTGACCTGGGTGTCAGAGATGCTTCCAGGGGTCTTCCCCATGCTGTTCCCATGTCTTTTCAGCACTGTATGCATGTGTCACACAGCACATGGCCAGATAAGGTTGTAAAATGTTAAAATTACATTTCCCGGTGAATGCATTTGTCACGGTTGAAAGCAATACAAAAGTGCAAAAAAGCATGAAAAATGCTACTTGTGAACATAGCCCAAGGTGTGGAGGAGTATTTTTGTTTTTGGTTATTTATTTTACCTTATACACAAGTCTTTACCCTGGAAAGGAAATTCCTTAACATATTTCACAGGAAAACCGTTTTAGTTTCGTTTTTGAACGTTTTATTGCGAGCCCGTAAAAGTGGCTTAATACCTCTGACCACGTTGTTGACAGCAGTGACCTGGGGGTCATAAATGCTTCCAGGGGCGATCCCCATACTGCCCCCATGTCTTTTGAGCACTGTCACTATCGTTTTGGGCACTTTTTAGGCTTTCTACAAACTGCCGGGGGTGCCACAGCAAAAATGCTCGAGTCTCCCATAGACTAACATTGGGCTTGTTGCTCGGTTCGAGCACCCGAGCATTTTAGTGCTCGCTCAACACTAATGATGATAGAAGTTAGCATCTGATTTGTTTTCTTGGTATGCAAGTGTTTGTTCAACCTGGCACCCACCCACCCGCAGGCTGCAATACCATACTGCTAGCTTGCTTGCAATTCAAATTGGGCCTTTTAGGCATATGGAGGCAGACGCCGGCCACCATGCCTGGTATCCATACTCAGTCCTCAGCCGCCCAGCGGCCGGGTGTCCAAGCTCGGTCCCCAGCCGCCAAGGGGAGGCCGGGTGTCCATACTCTGTCCCCAGCCGCCCCGCGGCCGGGTGTCCACACACGGTCCCCAGCCGCCTGGGGGCAGCCAGGTGTCCATAAACGGTCCCCAGCCACCCATATTTCTCCTGTTAACTTTCCCCACACTTCTCTTAGCCTGGCCTGCTTTAGGGCAGCATTGGACGAGCCCACCAGAGAACCAGACTCCTCCGGTGGGCCCTGGCTTCTCCATCAGGGGAGTTGAGAGTGCCAAGGTGAGGAGCATGATGATGATGATAGAAGTTAGCATCTGCTTTGTTTTCTTGGAATGCAAGCGCATGTATGTAGTAACGACTTGGCCTGAGGTGGTCAGCATTTTGGCACATATCCTACCTCCTCCGAGGATTGCTGGATGTTTTTCTGCTACTATCCCAGTTCTATGACTCCCGTTGAAACAAAGCTTCAGGTGATGAATGATGGATGAGGTGGTGGCAAAGGAGAAAGAGCAGGAGGAACAGGGACCATTCACATCAATATCAGGCCAGTCAACCACACATGTCTTGTAGGATATGTTTCTGTAACAAAAGGAGCGGATCGGGTACACAGTTATATGGCATACAGTGAGTGCAATGCCTACCAAAAATTGCGAGGCACTCCAATGCCCCTTGGAAGTGACATGGAGGTCCCCGGGGGACTTAACTAAACCTTTTTTTCCATTTATAGCAACTGGGTCCTCTGTGCACTGTTGGCCAAAGCAGTGAATGGAAGGCTTTCCAAAAATTATGAGGAACTGCAATGCCCCTTGAAACAGACGTGGATTACACATACTAAAAACCTTCTACCCATTATTGGGGAGTGGGTCTCCCTTAGTGTTCGCCTATGCATTGAAAAGCAAAAGCTGACTAAAATTAGAAGGAAATGCAATGCCCGTTGGAAGAGTCGTGGAGGTTAGAGTAAATTAAAAACAACATTTCAATGCCCATTCGAAGAGCTGTGGAGTTCAGAGTGGTTTAGCAATACAGTTTTAATGCCCCTTGGCAGAGATGTGGAGGTCGCAGTAGCTTAACAAGACGGTTTTAATGCCCCATGGAAGAATGGTGGAGGTCACAGTGGAATAAAAAGACAATATCCATGCCCCTTGGAAAAGTGGTGAAGGTCGCAGTAGCTTAACAAGACGGTTTTAATTCCCCTTGGAAGAATTGTGGAGGTCGCAGTAGCTTAACAAGACGGTTTTAATGCACCTTGGAAGAGACATGGAGGTCGCAGTAGCTTAACAAGATGATTTTAATGACCCTTGGAAAAGTGGTAGAGGTTGCAGTAGCTTAACGAGACAGTTTTAATGCCCCTTGGAAAAGTGGTGGAGGTCGCAGTAGCTTAACAAGACGGTTTTAATGCCCCTTGGAAGAATGGTGGAGGTCGCAGTGGAATAAAAAGACAATATCAATGCCCCTTGGAAAAGTGGTGGAGGTCGCAGTAGCCTAACGAGTCGGTTTTAATGCCCCTTGATAGAATGGTGGAGGTCGCAATGGAATAAAAAGACAATATCAATGCCCCTTGGAAAAGTGGTGGAGGTCGCAGTAGCTTAACAAAACGGTTTTAATGCCCCTTGGAAAAGTGGTGGAGGTAGCAGTAGCTTAACAAGACTGTTTTAATGCCCCTTAGAAAAGTGGTGGAGGTTGCAGTAGCTTAACAAGACGGTTTTAATTCCCCTTGGAAGAATTGTGGAGGTCGCAGTAGCTTAACAAGACGGTTTTAATGCACCTTGGAAGAGACATGGAGGTCGCAGTAGCTTAACAAGATGATTTTAATGACCCTTGGAAAAGTGGTAGAGGTTGCAGTAGCTTAACGAGACAGTTTTAATGCCCCTTGGAAAAGTGGTGGAGGTCGCAGTAGCTTAACAAGACGGTTTTAATGCCCCTTGGAAGAATGGTGGAGGTCGCAGTGGAATAAAAAGACAATATCAATGCCCCTTGGAAAAGTGGTGGAGGTCGCAGTAGCTTAACGAGTCGGTTTTAATGCCCCTTGATAGAATGGTGGAGGTCGCAGTGGAATAAAAAGACAATATCAATGCCCCTTGGAAAAGTGGTGGAGGTCGCAGTAGCTTAACAAAATGGTTTTAATGCCCCTTGGAAAAGTGGTGGAGGTAGCAGTAGCTTAACAAGACTGTTTTAATGCCCCTTAGAAAAGTGGTGGAGGTCGCAGTAGCTTAACAAGACGGTTTTAATGCCCCTTGGAAGAATGGTGGAGGTCGCAGTGGAATAAAAAGACAATATCAATGCCCCTTGGAAAAGTGGTGGAGGTCGCAGTAGCTTAACAAGACGGTTTTAATGCCCCTTGGAAAAGTGGTGGAGGTCACAGTAGCTTAACAAGACGGTTTTAATGACCCTCGGAAGAGACGTGGAGGTCACAATAGCTTAACAAGACGGTTTTAATGCCCCTTGGAAAAGTGGTGGAGGTCGCAGTAGCTTAACTAGACAGTTTTAATGCCCCTTGGAAGAGATGTGGAGGTCGCAGTAGCTTAACAAGACTGTTTTAATGCCCCTTGGAAGAATGGTGGGGGTCGCAGTGGAATAAAAAGACAATGTCAATGCCCCTTGGAAAAGTTGTGGAGGTCACAGTAGCTTAACAAGACGGTTTTAATGCCCCTTGGAAGAGACGTGGAGGTCGTACTAGCTTAACAAGACAGTTTTAATGCCCCTTGGAAGAGACGTGGAGGTCACAGTAGCTTAACAAGACGGTTTTAATGCCCCTTGGAAGAATGGTGGAGGTCGCAGTGGAATAAAAAGACAATATCAATGCCCCTTGGAAAAGTTGTGGAGGTCGCAGTAGCTTAGCAAGATGGTTTTAATGCCCCTTGGAAGAATGGTGGAGGTCGCAGTAGGTTAACAAGATGGTTTTAATTCCCCTTGGCAGAGACTTGGAGGTCGCAGTAGCTTAACAAGACTTTTTAATGCCCCTTGGAAAAGTGGTAGAAGTCGCAGTAGCTTAACAAGATGGTTTTAATGCCCCTTGGAAGAATGGTGGAGATCGCAGTAGGTTAACAAGACGGTTTTAATGCCCCTTGGCAGAGAAGTGGAGGACGCAGTAGCTTAACAAGACGGTTTTAATGCCCCTGGGAAAAGTGGTGGAGGACGCAGTAGCTTAACGAGACGGTTTTAATGCCCTTTGGAAGAATGGTGGAGATCGCATTGGAATAAAAAGACAATATCAATGCCCCTTGTAGAAGTGGTGGTGGTCGCAGTAGCTTAACAAAACGGTTTTAATGCCCCTTGGAAAAGTGGTGGAGGTAGCAGTAGCTTAACAAGACTGTTTTAATGCCCCTTGGAAAATTGGTGGAGGTCGCAGTAGCTTAACAAGACGGTTTTAATGCCCCTTGGAAGAATAGTGGAGGTCGCAGTGGAATAAAAAGACAATATAAATGCCCCTTGGAAAAGTGGTGGAGGTCGCAGTAGCTTAACAAGATGGTTTTAACGCCCCTTGGAAAAGTGGTGGAGGCCGCAGTAGCTTAACAAGACGGTTTTAATGCCCCTTGGAAAAGTGGTGGAGGTCGCAGTAGCTTAACATGATGGTTTTAATGCCCCATGGAAGAGACGTGGAGGTCGCAGTAGCTTAACAAGACAGTTTAAATGCCCCTTGGAAGAGACGTGGAGGTCGCAATAGCTTAACAAGACGGTTTTAATGCCCCTAGGAAGAATGGTGGAGGTCACAGTGGAATAAAAAGACAATATCAATGTCCCTTGGAAAAGTTGTGGAGGTCGCAGTAGCTTAACAAGACGGTTTTAATGCCCCTTGGAAGAGACGTGGAGGTCGCAGTAGCTTAACAAGACAGTTTTAATGCCCCTTGGAAGAGACGTGGAGGTCGCAGTAGCTTAACAAGACGATTTTAATGCCACTTGGAAGAATGGTGGAGGTCGCAGTGGAATAAAAAGACAATATCAATGCCCCTTGGAAAAGTTGTGGAGGTCACAGTAGCTTAACAAGATGGTTTTAGTGCCCCTTGGCAGAATGGTGGAGGTCGCAGTAGCTTAACAACACGGTTTTATTGCCCCTTGGAAGAGACGTGGAGGTCACAGTAGCTTAACAAGATGGTTTTAATGCCCGTTGGAAAAGTGGTGGAGGTCGCAGTAGTTTAACAAGACAGTTTTAATGCCCCTTGGAAAGTGGTGGAGGTCGCAGTAGCTTAACAAGACAGTTTTAATGCCCCTTGGAAAAGTTGTGGAGGTCGCAGTAGCTTAACAAGATGGTTTTAATGCCCCTTGGAAAAGTGGTGGAGGTCGCAGTAGCTTAACAAGACAGTTTTAATGCTACTTGGAAGAATGGTGGAGGTCGCAGTGGAATAGAAAGACAATATCAATGCCCCTTGGAAAAGTTGTGGAGATTGCAGTAGCTTAACAAGACGGTTTTAACCCCTTACTTACCGGGGACGTATTAGTACGCATATTTGCGTACTGCCCGTTCAGTGAGGGCTGCTGCGCTGAGCCCTCACTGAACCGAGCACATGTCAGCTGATTCTTACAGCTGACATGTGCCCGCAACAGCCGCGGGTGGAATCGCGATCCACCCGCGGCTGTTAACATGTTAAATGCCGCTGTCAATCTCCGACAGCAGCATTTAACGCGCGCTTCCGGGTAGCGCGTCATAAGCCCCGCCCACCGGCGACGCCGTCACGTGATCGCGGGTCGCCGATGGGCGTGAATGACAACCCAGGGTCTGCAGCAGACCACTGTGGTTGTCATGATCTTGTCGCTATGAGCGCCACCTAGTGGTCGGCGCTCATAGCACAGGACCATTTCTGCTGCATGCAGGGGACCTGCTCGTCCCCTGTATGTAGCAGAGGCGATCGGATAGTTGCTGCTTCTAGTCTCCTATGGAGACTATAGAAGCATGCAAAAAGTAAAAAAAAAAAAGTTTTTAAAAATATAAAAAAAAAAAAAAAATATAAAAGTTTAAATCACCCCCCTTTCGCCCCATTCAAAATAAAATATCTAAAAAAAAACACATACACATATTTGGTATCGCCGCGCTCAGAATCGCCCGATCTATCAATATAAAAAAAGAATTAATCCGATCGTTAGACGGCGTAATGAGAAAAAAATTCTAAACGCCAGAATTACGTTTTTTGGTCGCCGCAAAATTGCAATAAAATGCAATAACGTGCGATCAAAACATCGGATCTACCCCAAATGTTATAAAAAAAATCACAAGCCCACAACGCAAAAAATAAGCCATCAACCAGCCCCAGATCACGAAAAGTGGAGACGCTACAGGTCTTAGAAAATGGCGCTATTTTTTTATTTTTTTTTTTACCAAATTTTGGAATTTTTTTTCACCTCTTAAATAAAAAAGAACCTATACATGTTTGGTGTCTATGGACTCGTAATGACCGGTAGAATGAGAAGGGCAGGTCAGTTTTAGCATTCAGTGAACGTGGTAAAAAAAATAAATAAAAAACTACTGTGGTATTGCACTTTTTTTGCAATTTTACCGCACTTGGAATTTTTTTCTTGTTTTCCCGTACAGGATATGATAAAACTAGTAAGGGCGTTGAAAAGTACAACTCATCCCGCAAAAAATAAGCCCTCACATGGCCATATTGACCAAAAAATAAAAACGCTATGGCTCTGGGAACAAGGGGAGCAAAAACAAAAATGCAAAAACGAAAAATGCTCCGGGGCTTAAGGGGTTAATGCCCCTTGGAAGAGACGTGGAGTTCAGTGTAGCTTAACAAGACGGTTTTCATGCCCCTTACAAGAGCTGTGCAGTACAGCATCTCAAAAACATTATTCCCTTAATTGGGGAGCGGGCCTCCCATAGTCTTTGCCTATGCCTTCCAATCAAAAGCTGCCAAAAATTAGGACGCAGGAACTTGCAATGCTGGCAACACGGACCATGGTCACCCTGGTGGTATAGTGGTGGTGGAGGCTGAGGATAAGGAGAAGAGCAAAATATAGCCAAAATGAGGAAGTGTATACCCATGCGTGGGTGTGAATCTGTGCATGGGAATACACCTCCCAAAATAACACAGTGGATTTTACTTTATGTTACTCTGCTGTCATTTGGTGGTGATGAGAAGTCTGGCCCAATCCAGCCCTTGTTCATTTTGATAATGGGTCAGCTTGTCAGCATTGTCAGTTGACAGGCGAGTGCGCTTTTCAGTTATAATTCCCCCAGCGGCACTAAAGACACGCTCCGATAACACGCTAGCAGCAGGGCAGGCCAGGACCTCCAAGGTGTACAGAGCGAGTTCATTCCAAGTGTCCAGCTTGGATACCCTATAATTAAAAGGCATAGAGGAATCACGGAAGACGCTGGTACAGTCGGCAAGGTACTCCCTCACCGCTAGCGTGTTCAGATGGGAATTTTTTTAACAGTTCTGCAGCAAGGGGCTTCTGGTACTGCCCCATTTTTGTAGACCTCTCCACCTCAGGAATAAGAGAGTGAAAGTTCTCCTTGTAGCGGGGGTCTAAAAGTGTCACCAACCAGTAATGACTGTCACCCAACATTTTGACAACGCGAGGGTCATGGTTAAGGCAGCGTAACATAAATTCAGCCATGCGTGCCAGACTCGTAACGGGCAAGACTTCCGTGTCCTCACCAAGATGACGACTGACCATACTCTCCTCCTACTCGCCCCAGTCCTCAGGCCACCCACGCTGAACCGACTGTATGACAGTTGTACAGGTACTACCGTCTAGAGCACATGATACCAGCTCCTGTTCTTCCTCCTCCTCCTCCTCCTCTCCCTCATTGTCCCCCAATGCACGTTGGGATGAGATGAGGCTGTGTGTAATCGCCCGCTACGGCTTCTTGATCCATCTCATCATACTCTGGCTGCAATGCCTCCTCTTTAATCTTCTGCAGAGAGCGTTGCAAAAGACAGACAAGTGGGATGCTGACGCTAATGATGGCGTCATCGCCACTCACCATCTTGGTGGACTCCTCAAAGTTTTTCAGGATGGTACATATGTCAGGCATCCAGGTCCTCTCCTGAGGTCTTATGTGTGGAGTCTGACCTGAATATCAACGGTCTTGTTGCAGCTGGTACTCCACAACTGCTCTCTTCTGCTCACAAATCCTTTGCAACATGGGTAGAGTTCCAACGTGTTGGGACATCACACACCAGTCGGTGTGCCGGAAGCTGCAAACGCTGCTGCAACACAGCAACGGCGGCGGAAGCTGTAGCCATCTTCTGAAAATGAGCTGACAGGCGGCGTACTTTGACGAGCAGATCTGGCAACTCGGGGTATGATTTAAGAAACCGTTGAACCACGAGGTTAAGCACATGAGCCATGCATGGAACGTGTGTGATCTCGCCTCGCCTCAGAGCCGCCACCAGGTTACGGCCATTGTCACACACAACCATGCCTGGATGTAGGTTCAGCGGTCTCAGCTACAGATCTGCCTGCTCTTTCACAGCTGTCCACAACTCACAAGCAGTGTGAAGTTTATCACCTAAACTTATGAGTTTCAGCACAGCCTGTTGCCGCTTGGCCGAGGCGGTACTGCAGTGCTTCCAGCTTGTAACCTGATGTCTTGATATCTGAGATGGAGGCTGAACATGAGGAGGAGGAGGAGGACAATGCACAGGAGCTGTACACTGTGGGGGCAACTCTAACTGACATAGGGCCTGCAATCCTCAGTGTGGGGAGGATGTGTTCTGTCCCAAGGTCCGACTGGGTCGCGGCTTCCACTATGTTTATCCAGTGTGCCATCAGGGAGATGTACCATCCCTAGCCACAAGCACTTGTCCACGTGTCTGTTGTCAGGTGGACACTCCAAGTAACTGCGTTGTTGAGGGCACGACAGATGTTTTGGGACACGTGCTTGTGTAGTGCAGGGATGGCACACCGGGCAAAATAGTGTCGGCTGGGGACCGAGTACCGAGGAACGGCCACCGCCATAAGGTTGCGGAAGAATTCCGTCTCCACCAGCCTAAAAGGCAGCATTTCCAACGCAAGCAGGAGTGAAATGTGTGAATTTAGGACTGTGGCCTGTGGGGCTATGGCTGCGAATTTGCGCTTTCGTTCAAAGTTCTGGGATATGGACAATTGAACGCTGCGGTGGGACGTGGACGTTGATGCTGTTTCTTGAGAAACTGCCAAAACAAGTGAAGACTGAGAGGAGGGGGCATCTTTGCGTGCAGTATGGACAGGGGATTGCCTTGCACGCACAACAGGGGGTTCTCTTACATGCACAACAGTGGAAGAAGCAGTGGTGACACCCACTGACACTGGTCATGGACTCTGGGTTTCGCCCCACAAAGTCGGGTGCTTTGCTGACATGTGCCTGATTATGCTGGTGGTGGTAAGGCTGGTAGTTTTGTCACCCCTGCTGATGCTGGCATGGCAGGTGGTACAAATGGCCTGTTTGGGGTTATCAGCAGAGTCTTTAAAAATTTCCAGCCTCTGGAAGACCTACCGGTTGTACTGGCAATGTCCCTCCTGTTGGTGTTACGGGGAACTGTTGCCCGCCTTTTGTGTGCGGCCACCACACTGCTTCTTCCTACCTGTTGGGGTACTCTGCCTCCCTCCCCCTGTATGCTGCTGGCCTCGCTCTGCGTGTCCTCCTGCCACGTTGGGTCAGTTACTAGATCATCCACCACCTCCTACTTTTCTACTTGCGCACCACGATCCTCCTCCTCACTTCGTGGCAATTGTGTCTCGTTATCGTCCACCTCTTGTGACAAATTGCCAGCGTCGACTTCCTGTGGCCGTGGCTGTTCAAATATTTGGGCATTGCTACATGGGATCTCCTCTTCCACCACTTCAAGCGGAGCAGACGAGGGGCACAAATCTGGAAATGGACCAGTGAACAGCTCTTCAGAGTGTCCAAATGTGTGATCAGTTGCTTTCTGACAACACTTGGCATGGTGGGAGGAAGGAGCATCAGGGTGAGGAGGAGTATGCGGTCGAGACTCATGGCTACTAAAACTTGACCGTGTGGAAGACAGACCGGAGGTGGTGGTGCCCAGGAAACTGAAAGTATTATCTGCTCTCCAATTAATAAAGTGTTCACACTGATCAGTTCGCAATACTGGTGTTGTAGTGTGGTTCCCTAGTAATTCGGTCAAGAAGTGGGAACGAGAAGATGTGGCTGTTGGTTGTGGCACATTTTCACCTTGGCCACGGCCCCGTCCTCTGCACGCACCGTCACCAGAACGCCCAGTTCCACGTCCCTTACCACGCGCCTTGCCCATTGTAAATGAAGTAAAATAGCTTACACTCGCACTAACAATGGAAAAAGGGTAATAAAAAGGAGAAGAGAACTGTGGAAGAGGAAAACCACAGTTCTATTTCTCTGACCTACACCAGACTCTTTTAAACAGATATATTGGTGTCTGACAAGTCAGAGAGACGCTATTACAGATTTTTTTTACAGCAAAAAATTCTAAAAGCGGGATAATACTGAGATTTGACCGGTGGAACTGCAAAACCACAGTTCTATTTCTCTGGCCTACACCAGATTCTTTTAAACAGATATATTGGTGTCTGACCAGTCAGGGAGACACTATTACTGTTTTTTTTTACGGCAAAAATGCCAAAGTAGGATAATAAAGAGATTTGACCAGTGGAACTGTAAAACCACAGTTCTATTTCTCTGGCCTACACCAGACTGTTTTAAACAGATATATTGGTGTCTGACCAGACAGGGAGATATTATTACAGGTTTTTTTTACGGCAAACAATGCCAAAAGCTGGATAATACAGAGATTTGACCCATGGACTTGCAAAACCACAGTTCTATTTCTCTGACCTACACCAGACTCATTTAAACAGATATTTTTGGTGTCTGACCAGTCAGGGAGACACTGTTACAGTTTTTTTTACGGCAAAAGATGCCAAAAGCAGGATAATACTCAGATTTGACCCGTGGAACTGCAAAACCACAGTTCTATGTCTCTGGCCTACACCAGACTCTTTTAAACAGATATATTGGTGTCTGACCAATCAAGGAGACACTATTACAGTTTTTTTTACGGCAAAAAATGCTAAAAGCAGGAAAATACAGAGATTTGACCCGTAGAACTGCATAATCACAGTTTTATTTCTCTGGCCTTCACCAGACTCTTTTAAACAGATATATTGGTGTCTGACCAGTCAGGGAGACACCATTACAGGTTTTTTTGCGGCAAAAAATGCCAAAAGCAGGATAATACAGAGATTTGACCCGTGGAACTGCAAAACCACAGTTCTATTTCTCTGGCCTACACCAGATTCTTTTAAACAGATATTTTTGGTGTCTGACCAGTCAGGGAGACACTATTACATTTTTTTTTACGGCAAAAAATGCCAAAAGTAGGAAAATACAGAGATTTGACCCATAGAACTGCAAAACCACAGTTCTATTTCTCTGGCCTACACCAGACTCTTTTAAAAAGATATATTGGTGTCTGACCAGTCAGGGAGACACTATCACAGTTTTTTTTCATGGTAAAAAATACCAAAAGCAGGATAATACAGAGATTTGACCCATGGAACTGTAGAACCACAGTTCTATTTCTCTGGCCTACACCAGACTCTTTTAAACAGATATATTGGTGTCTGACCAGTCAGGGAGACACTATTACAGTTTTTTTTTACGGCAAAAAATGCCAAAAGCAGGATAATACAGAGATTTGACCCGTGGAACTGCAAAACCACAGTTCTATTTCTCTGGCCTACACCAGACTCTTTTAAACAGATATATTGGTGTCTGACCAGTCAGGGAGACACTATCACATGTTTTTTCACGACAAAAAATGCCAAAAACAGGATAATACAGAGAATTGACCTGTGGAACTGCAAAACCACAGTTCAATTTCTCTGGCCTACACCAGACTCTTTTCAACAGATATATTCATGTCTGAACAGTCACAGACACACTCAATTTTTTTTGGGGGGGGGAGGGGGGTTATACCAAAAGATTAATAAGACGCGTATTTGTACAGTGTGACTAAGGGAAAAAAAAATACAGGATTTAGATGAAAAAAAAAAAGGATTTTCCTGGCCCCTGAGACCGGGGGATAAGTCTAGCAATTTGACAAACAGGAGCACACAGGACTGTAATGCAGCATTTGCTGGTATAACCACTGCATCTCCTATAAAGCCTGCCTGCCTGCCTGATATCTGAGATGGATATTAGTCCTGAGAAGGACTGTTTGTTTGATTTGGCAGGCTTTCGAGACCCTACACTACCTATTTCGCACTATATATCTCTCCCTAACTCAGCAGCACTCTCCCTACACTGTCTGATCCGGAGTGACTGTGTCCAAGATGGCAGCGCCCGGTTTTAAATACTTGAGGTGAGGCTGTGCGGCCATCCAATCAATGTAATGCCCACAAACAACATGGCTGCGGCATTCCAGTGACTGGCTGGCAATCCCTGCATGTTCATTGGCTCTGTAAAGAGTGCCAAACGTGCAGGGCGGAGACCCGAGCTCCCGCCCGAGTAAGCCGGAAATGCTCGGTGCTCGCCGAACATCCCAAGTAGTGAGATGCTCGGGCGAGTACCGAGCAGTGTCGAGCATGCTCGTTCAACACTAGTAACAATGTTTTGAATTTTTGACTTTTAGGCTCCATATCGCACTGTCCATTACTGCTTCGAAGTGAGACTCTCATCATTTTTTAGGCTTTCATCTTGACCAATTCATGCTTAAATTTGACTTGCAATGATTTAGCATATGATTTGTTATGCAGATTCTTGTCATGTCACTGCATTGCTACTATTTTGCTCCTGGTGGTGGAATAATCTTTTTCTTCCTGTATGCTAAGAATTAAAACCTGTTTTCACATTCCCTAATAGCTCAGTGTGTTATTAGGTTGATTCCCAAGCTAGAGGTCACTGGTTTGAATTGAGGAGTAACCATGGAGAACATTTTCCCAAGAAAATTGCCAAACTGCATCATGTGAGTGCCATGACAGTTGAAATAATACAAAATTAAGTCGTCTGTCCTTCCATCCAAAAGCCAAAAGGTGGACGTCCAGACAAAATATCAAAGTCAACAAATCGGCTCATCACAAGGTCTATCAGTTCTGTCTTGACAAACACTGGCAAGCAGCGTTTGTCACATGTTGAACAAGTCTGAAATGTTGGATTGAAAAAAGGTGAAGAAGCCTCGACTTCAATATCGTTATAAGAAGCGTCAGCTCGAGTTTGAAGAAAGGTATGAAACGTGGACAGTAGAAGATTGGAAACGGATGATTTGGAGCAATGAGACGAAAGTCAATAGACTAAGCTCTGATAGGTGCAAATGGATCTGGAAGAATCAAGGGAAAAGGGGGCTAATGGATCGAAAAATTAAAGGAATTGTCAAGTTCGGTGGAGGAAGCCTAATGTTACGAGGCTGTTTCACAGCCAAAACACTGGATACTTGACCAGAATCGATGGTGGTCTAAATGCTGAGCTATATGTGAGTATCCTACAAGATGAGTTACGCCATACACTCCAGTACTATGTGTATGAAAAGGACGACGTAGTGTTTCAGCAGGACAAGGACCCAAAGAATACATTGAGATTGGTTAAGAAATGGTTCAATGACAGTGAAGTAGAGGTGGATTGGCCCCTACAGTCCCTAGACCTCAAACCAATCGAAAACTTGTGGGTAGAGTTGAAGAAAAAACTGTATACCCAAGTAAGTTGACCAGTATACACCAACTTTGGGAACGTGTAGAAAAGACCTGAGATTAGATTTTGGTTGAGACATGTATGAATTTGATTCAGAGAATGTCCAGAAGTATTCAGGCAGTGTTGAAAGCCAAATGTGGATTCACAAAATACTAAAAATTATAAAAAATGTAAATTTATATTTTTAGGACCTAAACAGTAATAATGCAGTGACATTAGAAGAATCTGAATAACTAATCATATGCAAAATAGCTGCATGGGCAATGTATATTTGAGATAGTCAAGATGATTGTCTATAAAATTATGGGTCTCGTGTTCAAAGCAGTAGTGGATGATGAGATATGGAGCCTGAAACTCAAAAGTTCAAAACATTGTTACGCTTTTACTCTTCACTGTATAATGTTAAAGAGGTTGTCCACTACTTTATCATTGATAATCTATCCTTAGGATAGGTCATCAATGTCTGACTGGTCAACGTCCGACATCCGGGAACAACACTGATCAGCTGTTCTTGGTGAATTTGATTTGAATAGGAGGTGGAAGTGCAGTAATCTTATGCAGCCACTATCAGAAGGCGGAGCAGCTCCGCAATTGAGCATTTCTGGAAGGTGGACCCTGCCACCGACACTGAGAATAGCTGATCGGTGGGGGTGTCGGGAGTCGGACCGCAACAGATCAGACATTGATTACTTATCCTAAGGATAGATCATCAGTGATAAAGTAGTGGACAACCTCTTTAAATGTTGGTAATAATTGTTTCAATTTTAACTATTTTTGCCTTTTAAAGTGGACCACACTGTTACCACCAAAGGTGTTGATAGCATGTAAGCATTGTAATGTAATTCCTTTCAATGTCATGTTTCAAAGTCAAAGTGTTTTTCCTTTATATTGCACCACATTTTGACCCAAAAACGACCATTTTGATGGGGCAAAATTTTTAAAAAAACTAAGGTGCCGATTCATCAAGATCAGCAATGTTCATGCCAATCTAGATGAGAGGGCGTGCTGGAGTCAGGTGCTCCTGATTCATTAAGAGGCAACGTTCCTGGTGAATCAGGAGCATCTGACAAGTGGCGTGCACCTCCTTGTGCCTCATCAAAAATCTTAGTAAGTTTTCTAGTTAAGGAACACCACAGGATGTCATTAATTTGACGAGCCGTGGCATCATGCCCCCGTAGTACCCATTTTGCCCCAGCTGGTTGAAACTGGTATGAAAATTTCAAAAATTGCAACATTTTTGCATCATTGCCTTGATAAATTTGGGCCTAAGCCCTTAATATCTGGCACAGAGGAGTGTTGGGGCACAAAAGATGTAGACATATTTTTTGTCACTGCTTATCTTTATGTAGGCTTAGGTACTTGCAAATGTACTAAATTCGAAAATTAAAGAAAGTGAAAAATTACCCATAATTTATTTCTCAATATTTTTCCAGCCTCTTAGTTGATTTCCAAGAATTTTAGCAGTCTGCTGAGTTCATAGACTACTCAACTATTAGATCCACCTCTTGCGACTGGGGTGTGAAATGGTTAAGACTGTCTTTCATGAAGTAATGTACTTTTATGCTATTAAGAACCATTTCGCTATTACGTAGGCTCTACTCTAGCAAGATGACAAGTCTGAATGCAGTAGCTGTGTGAGGCCTGATGTTGGATCCTGTTACTAAATTCCTTTTACAGAGCAAAAACCTTCAGGAAAATGAACATCTTATGCTGTTCTATCTTAATGGATCAAAGGGACATGTAATTTGTGTAAAACATCTATGTATGTGGCAAAGTATCAATGATTGCCATGTTAAAATCCCTCTATTAAGGAAATGTGAGGGCTTCAATCTTGTGGAGAAGCACAACAGAAACTTTATATTCTCCTTCTGTTAAATATATTTATATTGTAGAGTATTAAGCAGCATTTACCATTCACAACCCGCCTTGATGATTACTCTGTGTAACTAATCTGAGTTCAATAGTGACAGGTGCAAACCTTCTTGCACTGCAGGTTCATTATGAAATGGTAACTCGTCTGCCGTGCATGGAATGATTAAAAACATCTGTTTCTTTTACAGAATCTAGTTCTTGCCAGTGCACAGAGAATCAGAGATATCATTGATGCCTAAATATCTTTAAATTGAACCTAGTCCTGAGCCGTTCCCCCTAAGAGTCAAAAAATAACAGTTATGCCCAGAGTGTAAAGTCTTAAAAGCAACCCGTAACCTCGGAAAACGCTATTTACTTGCAGATATACGATTAATCTGCAGGTTAATAGAGTTACAATGCTGCCCGGCTGTCTTACAAAAAAGTGCAGCTACAGGGAGAAAATGAACTTATTTCCTACCAGGAGCCACTGGCTTTCAGTTATAGTGGTGGGCATCATTCACACTCACCATTCACAAAATAGTGAGAAGCATGCCCTAGAACTTTGATGTTCAGTGCTCTGTGTACAGATACGCTGCATAATGAGCTGTCAATCAATGTGCCGGCGCATCCTTACTGCCTCGGCTCACAGTTTAGTGAGTGGACATGTGAGTGAAGACTGTATTCGCTGCTTGCCAAACCCTATGACTGAAAGCTGATGGCTCCCGGGAGGAGATACGTTTATTTTCTCCTGGTAGCCGGACTTTCAGTAAGGCCGACTAAAAACAAGCAGGTAAAAAATTGTCTGAGTTTGGAGATGATTTTCATCCGTGTGTCCTTTTTCTATGCCTGTGGGACATCCGTGTGATGTCCATGTGCGAATCGTTTTCACATATCTACAGTAAAAAATGTACATGATGAAATACAGTTTGTAAGTTTTATGATAGAAATGTATCCGTAAAAATCTGATGCCACATCGATGTTCTGCTTTGGACCCAACTTTTTTACGCACCCACAGACTTAAAGAAAATAGTGCATGCTGTGATTTTTTGTAATGGATAGTGGGACTGAAAGAAAAATCATTCACCTGGACAGCCCTTATGTGTAAAGAAAGACATAACTGAACTAGAGCGGGTGCAGAGACGAGCGACCAAGGTTATTAGAGGACTGGGGGGTCTGCAATACCAAGACAGGTTATTACACTGGGGGTTATTTACTGTGGAAAAAAGAAGGCTTAGGGGTGATCTTATTACTATGTACAAGTATATAAGGGGACAGTACAAAGACCTTTCTACTGATCTTTTTACTCTGAGGCCTGAGACGGGGACAAGGGGGCATCTTCTACGTCTGGAGGAAAGACTATGGAACTCTCTGCCGCATGATGTTGTAATGAGTGATTCACTACTAAAATGTAAGAAGGGCATGGATGCTTTTCTTGAAAAGTATAATATCACAGGTTATATATACTAGATTCCTTGATAGGGCGTTGATGCAGGGAACTAGTCTGATTACCGTATGTGGAGTCAGGAAGGAATTTTTTTCCCCAATGTGGAGCTTAGTGTTTGCCACATGTTTTTTTTTGCCTTCCTCTGGATCAACGTGTTAGGCTATGGGTTGAACTAGATGGACTTAGTCTTCCTTCAACCTTAAAAACTATGTTACTATGTTACTATGTTACTATTCTTCTGCCTGAGCCCTAAGGCAGTCGGGCATCATTGTATTGCCATTTATTGCTATTTGTATTGTTTGCACCATCAGTACAGTAAACAGAGATCTTAAAATTGCTGTTGGGAGAAAGTGCCTTCACATATGAGAGACCTAGAGCAGTTTGCAAATGAAGAGTGGTCCAAAATTCCAGTTGAGAGGTGTAAGAAGCTTGTTGATGGTTATAGGAAGTGATTGATTGCAGTTATTTATTCCAAAGGGTGTGCAACCAGAAATGAAGTTGAGGGTGCCATCAATTTTGTCCGGCCCATTTTGAGATTTTGGCTGAAATTATGTCCGATTTGCTTTTTTTTCTCAGTTTTTTTTTTGTGTTGTTCCAATACACACAAAGGAAATAAACATGTGTATAACAAAACATATGTAATTGCATTAATTTTCTGGGAGAAATATTTCACTTTCTGGAACAATTTCAAGGGTGCCAACACTTTCAACTATGACTGTATGTGAAAGAAAAATAGTCACTTACTAGTATTTTTATTTTTTTAGAGAGAAATGCTCTTTATGCAGCCAATACTTTGAGAGCCACATGTTCTGACCCAATGAAATGTTGCCATTCTTTACCTGTGGAGTCAGTCAATATGGACCATATGCATCCATCTAGGTCAGCCACTATAAAAGAGCATTTAGACCAGCCCACTTGCGGCATTAAACAACTGTTACGTGTTTGCTGATCAGCAATCGCTTAATATCCTGTTTACACAGGCTGACTGTTCTTCCAAAGTGCACATAATGATCAGTAATAGATCATTCTGCATGCATAGAATATCATTGAGCTTGGAAGCTTAAAATAATTTCACGCCTAGGAACAAGTAGTTTGCTCGTTTGTCGGGTGATTGACAGTCTGCTAATTATTGGGAAACCAGCAACCCTGGGCATATCGGTTCAAAATTATCTCGGCCATGGTAAATGCATCCTTATGCCCCTTTCACATTTCTGTATATAAACAGTACTGGTAAAAACAATACCGGTATCATCAGTGTTTTGGATCATTGTGTCATCAGTGTTTTGGATCACTGTGACATCAGTGTGTCATCAGTGTGTCATCAGTGCTTTGGATTAGTGTGTCATCAGTGTGTCACCAGTGTTTTGGATCAGTGTGTCATCGGTGTCTTGGATCAGTGTGTCATCAGTGTTTTGGATCAGTGTGACATCATTGTGTCATCAGTGTTTTGGATTAGTGTGTCATCAGTGTGTCATCAGTTTTTTTGATCAGTGTGTCATCAGTGTCATCAGTGTCTTGGATCATTGTGTCATCAGTGTTTTGGACCAGTGTGACATTGGCGTGCCATCAATGTGTCATCAGTGTCTTGGATCACTGTGTCATCAGTGTTTTGGATCAGTGTGACATCAGCGTGTCATCAGTGTGTCATCAGTGTTTTGGATCAGTGTGACATTAGTGTGTCATCAGTGTTTTGGATCAGTGTGTCATCAGTGTTTTGGATCAGTGTGACATTAGTGTGTCATCAGTGTTTTGGATCAGTGTGTCATCAGTGTGTCATCAGTGTTTTGGATCAGTGTGTCATCAGTGTGTCATCAGTGTACCATATGTGTTTTTCACAGAAGGATAAAGAAATAAATAAATGAAAAATCTTTTCCTATACTTTGCAATGTAGAATACTTACAGCACACGGACTGTACACTGACGCTATCCATGTCCTGTACGTGCTTTTCACAGACCCATAGATTTGTACTGTGGCAATCTCACATTCCCTTATGGCCTAGATGAGTGAAAGGTCAATTGTAAACTCACATTTTTCAGGAAGTCCTATCCTTAAAGGAGGAGGTCTTAGGAGAGGGGATATTGGGCAATTGTCCTTTTATCTAGTCCCTAAAACGTACCCTAAATTAGCTACTCAGAGATACTTACAATGAAATATACCAACATAAGTGAACTAAGCTTGGAGATTTTGAGGTAAAACAAATACATAAATATTAAATATAAAAATTGCCTTTGATAAGAAAAAAAACCCTTTGTTCACACGACGGGACCTGATTTATAATGGATTTCAGACGTGAATATAAAATAGGAATTAATATTCTATCGGAAATATTTTGAAAGGTTGATTTTAAAATTTCAATTTTTATGACCTCCGAAGACGGTTTCAAGGGAACAGTTGGATATTAGAGTGCACAGCAGTTTATAAATGAGGCTGAAAGTGCGTTGTGAAAGTAACACTGATAGCAATGCTTTATTATGAGACAGAACCTTGCACTTTCGGGATAATTACAAATCCAGATCATTATAACTGATGGAGGAATGCTTTTAACAAAGAAAAAACATCTCATTTGAATGTAGCTCCTATTGACACTATCAATATTAGGTTACATGCATAGCACAAATGGAAATTACAAGACTTATGTTGAACAGCTAGAGTGCAATATATCTCATATCTACTTACAAGCAAGTGATGTTTAGTAATTATTCCCTTCTATTGTTACATAATTTTTACTTCAGCTACTTTCCCTATACTCAGTGGCAAACAGATCTGCAAAAGTAATGAAGTCTTTCACCGGAGATCAATTTTTCTAGAAATGAAGGTGTCCTATGATGAGAGACAACTAGCTGCCGCTGAAACTTTCTGACACTCTGTATGCCAAAGATCAAGTTTATGCACCGGATGGGTATGCTACTAGTCTGTTGGTGAAGTATGTAAGCACAGGATAGAGACCAACTCATCATAAATAACATTTTTTCCTCAATGATAACAGTCATCTGCATGTCAGTGTGGCCAAAACAATCCTAGCAGTGATTTTCCTTTTTTAAGTGCAACCTTTTGTACTCCTATTCCCTATGCTGCAGACCACTTTTACAAAGAGGAACATGCAATATGCTGGTATGTTAATGTACATCCACAAGATAGGTTTATTTGTTAAGGTGTGCTCTCTTCTACACCATTCCTATTTTTAACAATAAGTCCAAGTCTTAAAGACATTCTCTACTTTTGACAATCCCTCCTTTTTAAAAGGAACTTCTGGAGGATCAGTGATTAGATGGGAATTCAGAAAGCTTAAAAGTATTATTGTAAATAGTTCTGTTTATGGCATCCTGGCAGCTCTTAATAGGGCTTCCACCAACATGCCTTGTGCATGACTCTAGCAAGTCCAAGAGGGACCTTAACCTTTATCCTTTAACCCCTGTACAGGAATCTAGACGTACACAGGGCCCCTTGGGTTGGGTTCACAGAGTGGCTGCTGGCCAGTGGAGCAGGCTAATTGAGAAGTATCGTATAAGTCGGGTCAACAACAGAGAAGTCAGAAAACAAAGTCAGAATTGTCAGGCAAGTGTAAATTTTAAAACAATCTGAGGTTAGCAACAGCATAACACACAAGATCGGCACTGCAGAAGTATAAGGATAGAATCAGGGTCAAGTATAACCTGTAACTGACAACTGGAGACACTGAGCTGGGGGTTTATATAGTGTGAGCCCTGTCCATGGCCCACAGAAGGGAGCTAATGAGATGACTATGTTCTGGAATTAACCCCCAAGCTCTGTACTTGGATGTTTCAGAATATCAAACACAGCTACTGTCTACTGCACTATTGCCCTGCAGTGGTGGAGGGAGCGAGCACACACATGGATGTTACAGTGCCCCCTGTTATAAAAGTCCTCTGGCCTCAAAACTAAGCTTATCAGGAAAATATCCATGTGAGCGAGAGGTTGTTGGCATTGATTTTATTAGTGAAAACCCAAGATCTTTTCTTTGGCCTGTAATGTTTTCAAATGTACAAGATATTTTAAGAACCCTCTCACAACCCAAGAATCAAGGATTTTTGAACCTCATGTGCGACACTGCCACTAACCAACAAAGGAGAAAGATTAGTAACAGGGTACATGTATTACTAATATGTTTTAAGTAGGGATTCATGGAACACGTTGGGCATCACGAAGGAAGGTGGACTTTTCAAACTGATGGTTACTGGATTAATGACTTTAGTTTTTTCACATGGGCCAATTAACTTGAAACTTAGCTTAAAACTTGGAACTTATTTTTAGTGGTTAACCATACCTTGTCCCCAACACTAAAACGTGGCCCACCCTGGCATCTCTTAATAGAGGAAAAGATCTGTCTGTCCAGTGGCATTTCAGGTTTTCACGTACCCCAGACCAGATGAGCCTCAACCTGTTTACAGATTTACTTGCTTCAGGAGTATCTAATTCAAAGGCCAAAAAATAACTAAAGCGCTAGTGGAATCCAACATTACGCAGGAAAAAAGAGGCCTTAATGGACTCTTGATACTTATTAATAGCAAACTCAACTAAAGGTAGTTATTCTACCTATTCATACTGATGATCAGGGACATAAAAACTAAGACATTGCTCAAGTGTCTGGCTGACACGTTTCTGATCATTGGTCTCTTGGTAGTAAACAGATGAAAAGGGCAATTCAATATCAATCTTATTACAAAATGGCCTCCAAAAACACAGTTCCTCGGTCAAAAACAATATTTTCCGGGAATCTAACATAGATGTACAATGTGTTTAACCCCTTTCTGACATTATACGTACTAATACGTATCTGCGCCCTGTGCCTTATGGACCAGAAATGCATTAATATGCATTGGCGATTCCGCCCCCACATGGGCTGTGCGGGCGCAATCGCCACCGAGTGTCAGCTGATTGTCATAGCTGACACCCGATGCTATGTGCTAGGAGCGGTCTCACACTGCTCCCAGCACATTAACCCCCGAAGTGCTGCGTTCCGGAGGCAAGGGGAGATAAGCGCTGCTTACTCACCTCTTCCTCGGCGTCCCGCGCTATCTGAGCCGGGTCCCGGTGGTTGTCATGTTAACCCGATGTCATCATGATGACATCCAGGTCACCAGACAGCAGGAAGTTAGGTAGATCGTGCTCAGTGTGCGGTCTACCTAACTTATGTGCGCAGGGCTGCAGCCTGTATAGCATAGAGATGCTGCTGCATCATTTCTATGCTATGCAAGCGATCTGAGTTAAAATAATGAAAGTCCTACAGTGGGACAAAGTGTAAAAGTAAAACAAAGAATCGAAAAGTAAAAAAAAAAAATTGTAAAAATATAAAAAATGGAAAAAATAATCCCCAAAAAATAAAAATATACTGTACCTATAAATAAATATTATTCTGAGAAAAAAACAATAAAAGTACATATATTTGGTATCGCCGTGTCCGGAACGACCTGACCTATACAAATGTCCAACTAGTTAACCCCTTTAGCGAACATGGAAAAAAAAGGAAATAAAAAACGAAGCAAAAACAATGCTTTATCATCATACCGCAAAACAAAAAATGGAATAACACACGATCAAAAAGACAAATGTAAATAAAAATGGTACCGCTGAAAACGTCATCTTGTCCCGCAAAAAAAAAAGCCACCATACAGCTCCATGAGCCGAAAAATAAAAAAGTTATAGCTCTCAGAAAAAAGCGATGCAACAAAAAATTTTTTTTCTATTAAATAATTTTTATTGAGTAAAAGCGACAAACATAAAAACTCTATAAATGTGGTACCTCTGTAAACGTACTGACCCGAAGAATAAAGCTACCCTATCAATTTTACCACACGCAGAACGGCATAAAAAAAGCCCCCCCAAAAAATCCTGAATTGTTGTTTTTTGTTTATTCTACCTCCCAAAAATCGGAATAGAAAGCGTTAAAAAAATGTTACATGCCTGAATATGGTACCAATAAAAACGTCAACTCGTCCCGAAAAAAACAAGTCATCATATGACTCTTTTGGCCAATATGGAAAAATTATAGCTCTCAAAATATGGTGATGAAAAGGTTAGTCTTTGCAAAAAAAGGGTTTTTTAGTATGTGACAGCTGTCAATCATAAAAATCCGATATGAATCTGGTATCGCTGTAATCGCAGCGACCCAAAGAATAAAGTCATCTAATCACTTATACCGCATGAGGAAAGGAGTAAAAAATAAACTCTAGGGTTAGGGTTGTGCTAGGGTTAGGGTTCTGTTAGGGTTAGAGTTGGGCTAGGGTTAGGGTTGTGCTAGGGTTAAGGTTATGGTTGTGCTAGGGTTTGGGTTGTGCTAGAGTTGGGATTTTTTCAAAATAAAGAAAAAATGATGACGATATGGTGACTAGTATTGAGCGCAAGTGCTCGCTACTTTAGTTTTCATCGGGTGCTCAGGTATGCACCAAGTATCACGGGTGCTCGAGTGGCATGCTCGAGTTTCCGTCCCATATGCTTCCCGGCCAAAAAACCTTGCAGGGTCGCCTGCCATGCACGAGCGATCCCCGCATGTTTTTTTTGGGTGTCTAATAACCGTGAAACATGTGGGGCAGGGACTCGAGCATGTCACTCGAGCACCCGCAATACATGGTACATGCCTGAGAACCTGATGCAAAATCAAGTAGCTAGCACTTGCTCTCAAGACTAATGACAACTTATTCAATATGATGACCTAATTTTATCAATTTCTGTGTCGTACCTATGGGTTCAAAATGTTCACTATACCTCTTGACAAAATCCTTGAGGGGTCTAGTTTCCAAAATGGTGTCACTTGTGTGGGGTTTCCACTGTTTAGGCACATCAGAGGCTCTCCAAACGCAACATGGCGTCCGCTAATTATTCAAGCAAATTTTGCATTCAAAAAGTCAAATGGCGCCTTCCCTTCCGAACTCTGCCGTGCGCCCAAACAGTGGTTTTCTTCCACATATGGGGTATCGGCTTACTCAGAAGAAATTACACAACAAATGGTAAGGCACAATTTCTCCTGTTACCCTTATGAAAATGAAAAACTGGGGGCTGAAAAACAGTTTTTTGGTTTTGTAAATTTTGTTGGAAAAATGAGAAACCGCTGGTCAACTTTTAACGCTTATAACTTCTAAAAAAAAAAATTTTTGTTCCAAAATTATGCTGATGTAAAGTAGACATGTGGGAAATGTTATTTATTAACTATTTTGTGTGACATATGTCTCTGATTTAAGGGCATGAAAGTTCAAAGTTTGAAAATTGCTAATTTTTTGCCAAATTTCAGATTTTTTCACAAATAAATGCAAGTCATATCGAAGAAATTTTACCACTATCATGAAGTACAATATGTCACGAAAAAAGTATCTCAGAATCAGTGGGATCTGTTGAAGTGTTATTACCTCATAAAGTGACAGTGGTCAGAATTAGTGTTGAGCCACCCCCGTAGTGTTCGAGTTCGGTTCAGTTCATCGAACACCCGTATGTTCGCCGAACTGTTCGTCGAACTGTTCGTCGAACACCGTCGAAAACCGTTAAAACCAATGGCAGGCAAACAAAAACACATAGAAACACATAGAAAACACCTTCAAAGGTGTCCAAAAGCTGACAAACTGCTCAGAAGACACAACTAACACATGGAAAAGTGCCAAGTAGTGTTGAGCCACCCCCGTAGTGTTCGAGTTCGGTTCGGTTCGTCGAACACCCGTGTGTTCGCCGAACTGTTCGTCGAACTGTTCGTTGAACACCTTCGAACACCGTTAAAACCAATGGCAGGCAAACAAAAACACATAGAAACACATAGAAAACACCTTCAAAGGTGTTCAAAAGCTGACAAACTGCTCAGAAGACATAACTAACACATGGAAAAGTGACAAGTACATATAGTCATGCGAAAAGAAAAGAGGTGGAGGAGTAAAAGGAGGGGGAGACACAGATATAGGCATGTCATGCCCTTCTAAAATCCAAAAAGTGAGAAGCCGACACGGCCAGTTCGTTCCTGCCTGTGCCACCTCCGTGTCGCCGGGTTTGTGCCAGAGCCGCGGTGGACCCTGACGGCCAGCCCACCTCTCCCAATACTGGTGCCTGTCCGCTGGTGGGTCGAGCCCCCCCGCAGTGTGGGGGGGTAACATCTGAAGAAGAAAGACCATCTTCCAGCCAAGCTAAGATGTCGACTTCTTTTCGTGGACAATGTGATACGATCCCTTTCTTACGGACACGCCCATCGCTACAAATTCCAGATGAGGCACAAAAACAGCAGGTGCTTCAGCGGATATCAAGTGCTCCTTCACGTGGGCTCTCCTCCACCTCAATTTCAACATCACAAATATTCCAGTCCTCAGAGGTGTCACCCCAATCGCACTTGCTTCCTCACAGCTCCCAAGTCTCCAGCTGCCGGTCTGAGTATGGGGTAACACAGATGGTTGAGTCTGCAGAGTTGTTTACTCATACTATAGCCTGGGAAACGTAAGTCTGCTCCAGAGCTTCTGTTAATCCAGACGAGGAAATGATCTGCACTGATGCCCAGAATCTTTGAGTCGGATCCAGGACCAGATGAAGAAGGTTCTGAGCATAATGTAGACCCTCGTTCCCAAACTGTCACTCCTGTTGGTGGAGACAATGATGAAGACGATGATGAGACTCAAATTCCTGATTGGAGCGACAACTTGACTTTTTGGTCAGGGCAGGAAGAGGTTGGCTTTGAGGACGACGGGTGTGATAACACACAGGTTGATGATGACGAGGTTGGAGATCCCACTTACTGTCAACCCACAGTCAGCCAGTCGATGAGGTCAACGGAGGAGGTGGAGGAGGATGTGACTAGCCCAGGGGATGGGGATGACTCGGTACCCGGGCCTTTGCCTGGCCTTGGGGATGTCGCGGTGGTCGGCTCCCTGGCCCGTACCCTGGGGTCACGCTTTAAAAGAGTGGATAATTGTTAATTTTATAAGAGTTTGTGACGCCACCTGTGGTATCTGGTGAGAAGCACCAGCGCTGCAGCAGTCCACTGAGACCCGTGATAAGGCTGCTCGATGGTATAGCTCCCCACAGGTGGAGCTAGGTCTCAGGGCAGCGTATGCAGGGGGAATGCAGGACAGGCGAGACCCAGCTGGGTCAGAGCATGAACGGGAACGGACACGGTAGTCACTTCAGTACCTTTTACTGGAGGAAATTCAGGCACATCCCGGAGCACTGTAGGGTGAAGGGTGAATATCAGGATCCTCCCCAATGAGCGGGTGTAGGGCCTCCTGTTTCTTGCCTCTGCGTAGTAAGTTTCTGACCTGCCTGTAGCTAGGCCTAACTTTGTCTCTGTCCTGCGCTGGCTGACCTTGTGGTAGGGCCTTTCTTTTGGAGTTCACGCTCCCACTATGCGGGGCCTAAGCGTCTCCTGGCTCTGTTACGTATCAGCACCTTAGCCATCCTGGGACTTGTAGTTCTCCAGGGATTCCGGTTATGCCTTACTGAATCTAGTTAGCAGGAGCCTCGTGCTCCACTGCTGAACTATTAACTGAGTTCTCTAGACTAGACTGAGTTCCACTGCAGACTGACCTCTCTTAGGCTTCTCTACTGCAGGAACTCTTCAGAGGAACTGAACTGCCTAGCCCCACCTTCCCTATTTATATCCCTAACGGGCTCCCTCTGCTGGTCTGAGGTGGAAGGTGGAGATGTGTGAATGTTTATGGGGGCCTCTTGTGGAGGATTCCATCAATTCACTCTTCTAGGATATGTGATACCAAGCACAGCGGGGCGTCACAGATGCTATTGACGACGAGGTTAGGTTGCGCCTTCCTGGACACAGATGGAGTACTGGAAGCACGTCAACAACTGCATCCTCAACCACAACTCTGCCTCTGACCACAAGTCGTAGTGGCTCTTAAGGTTCACCGGCTGAAATGCGATGTGCCGACACGGTGGAATTCAACTCTGACCATGTTGCAGCGACTGTGGCAGCACCGACAAGCCCTGGTGCAATACGTTCTGACGTATAGCCTGGGCCAACGAGATCCAGAGGTGGGGCAAATCACGCTGCAGGAGTGGTCTCAGATCAGGGACCTATGAAGTTGACGCGCCCCCTTGGCCGTGGGGTACCCTGAGCCAGGCCGGTAGACGCTGGGGGTAGTAGTCACTGTGGTTGTGACCCGGTCCGTGATCCAGGGCGGTCAATCCAAGGATAATTTGTATATATGGGTTTTATAATGTCCGACTACGCCACCTCTGGAGTGGGGCAAAAGGGGCCGCCGCTGCGGAACAGTCCTCTGAAGCTGGTGGTTTTGCAGCAATGGTATTATTACTCACCACAGGAAGAGTGTAGCTTGAGGGCAGTGTGGGTGGATGATGGTGGTTGTAGTGCAGGGAGTCAGTAATGAACACAGAGTCCGTGTGATGCAGTCCCAAGATCTTTACTCATAGTTGTTGCAGTCCAGATTACAGGTACCAGAGCAATCTCACCCGTCGTGCTGTGCGTACTCAGTGAGGGGCTCAGTCCACCCCCAGATAGCTCCGGAGTACTTAGCAGGACCCCCTTCTCTGTGTCCTTTCTCTGGCCTTCTACCTGCACCTCACACCCAGTGACACTTCTATCCGGTATCCTCGGGCCTTGGCGGGCGACTTGTGTTCCGTCCCCTGGGTCCTATGTGGCTACCTTCTTAGTGAGACTGGTGTGGACTTTTACCTGCAGTACATGAAATGCTGCAGCCTCCGTTTTCAAGTTGAGCCTTGCTGTTTCTCCGCTAGTTGAGGGACCGGTTCCCCTTATCTGGTCTGACCCCTCTACCTCCTGGTAGCAGCAGGAGTACGGGTGGCCTTCTGCACGGCCCATAGCCCTAGGATCCCTTCGGTTCCTGGAGCCTTCCTGCTCCCACTCCTCTCTTCTCTCCTTTAGTCCTGGGCCTCCCAGGCTAGGCCCGCCTCTGGAGCAGAGCTCATGCCGAGCCTCTGCTCCTGTCACTTTTCCCCCTCTGACTGGCTTGCTCTTTCTAAGATATCTTCCTATTTATACTCTCCCTGTCATGTGCTCCGCTAAGCTGCTCCCCTAAGCACCCACTACATAGGACCCTTCCACCAGCTAGGGACCTGGGACTGTGCTCTCCCTTAGGAGCAATCTTGCCCTACCCCCACTGCGGGTATGTGTTGGATGCAGGTGTTAGGGTCCCGAGCCATATGCCTTCCTTACCTGAGGGTGAGATACCACACCTCTGGGTGAGATGCAGTAACTCTGTGGCGACTGAACCCTCAGGGGCGCCACACACCCTTCTGCACAGTTTTGAAATGGCGACGAAGATGTTTAGTGCTGACGACGATGCCATTATCAGCATGACTATTCCGGTGATTTACATGCTGGAGCACACACTAAACAGAATTCAGAGTCAGGTGGTGGGACAAGAGGAGGTGGAGGAAGTAGAGGAGGAGTCGTATGCGGAAGGGATAACATCTCCAAGGTCCAGACGGTTGGCAGCACCAAGGCGGCAGGCATGGGAGGGTGGGGGAGAGGGATTAACCAGGGCGCATGGTAGCAGCCAAACTGTTGAGGAAGGTGCAGGAGCCGAGGAAGAAGTGGAGGACGAACTGGCGATGGGCATGGAAGACTCATCAGATGAGGGAGACCTTGATCACATTTCTGTTGGGCGAGGTTGAGGGGAGAGGGCAGAGGAAGGAAGCATGATTCTTACCTCGCTACCAACACAACAAGGACTTGGTCCTCCTGGATGCGCAAGACTCATGAGTGCCTTCTTGCTGCACTACCTGCAACATGACCCTCAGATTGTCAGAATTCGAAGTAATCCCAACTACTGGGTTGCCACACTCTTAGATCCCCGGTACAAAAGTAAATTTGCCGAAATAATTCCTGCCATAAATAGGGATTGACGCATGCAGGAGTATCTGCAGACGCTGTTGCAGAATCTTACATGTGCTTTTCCACAAAACACCAGTGGTGCACGTAGTGAATCTCACAGTTCTAACTTGCCAACCGTGGGACTGTCGAGTCTTCATCACTCAAACCGTAACAGTAACACAGTATCTGCTGGTAACAGCAATTTTGTGGAATCGTTTCACCACTTTTTTAGACCATCCTTTGCAAGGCCACAGGAGACAAGAAGTCTGACACATAGTCAACGCCTAGAGAGGATGGTGCAGGAGTATCTCCAAGTGAACATTGAAGCCATGACTGTGTCACTGGACCCTTGCTCATTTTGGTATTCCAATCTGGAAAAATGGCCGGAGCTCGCCACTCACGCCTTGGAGATCTTGTCATGTCCTGCAGCCAGTGTTCTCTCTGAACGTGTGTTCAGAGCTGCTGGTGGTGTGCTGACAGATAAGCGCACGCGTCTGTCCACTGAGAATGTAGACAGACTCACGTTCATAAAGATGAACAAATCATGGATTCGCAAGGACTTTTCTACCCCTGTGTTATGCTTGGGAGACTAAAACCTTGAGGATTTGGTAAAATCACCTCACCAACCGTTTTAAGCAACTGTGGGGCAATTGATGCCACTTAACCCTAGAACGCATGACCATAAAAATCTACACTTTCATATACCTGGGGCCTTGTAGGCTCGTGTGCAAATAACATGGAATAACTCAAACTCAAATGACAAACAACTATATACATGAAGAATACCTAGAGTTTCAAAATTCTAACTAAAGTAATCTTGCAGAAAATAGAAAACAATTAAAAGGGCGGGCCTGCGAGGCCCCAGGTATGCGTTCTAGGGTTAAGTGGTGTCTGTGCCACAATTTTGGAAAAAAATGGAGACTCTTTTTGGAGTCCCCTTGCTGTGTCTTACGTGACGTTGGCATCGTCAATTCCAGGTGGGTTGGGTCGCTCCCCCCCCTTTTTAACTGTAAGAAACTAGATACACTATGGCTTGGGGTAACACAGATGGTTGAGTCTGAAGAGCTCAGAGGTCTGCTCCAAATCTTCAGTGTCTGCTAGTCAGCGTAGAATTTTTAACTGCATCTAGCCTAGGCAATATTTTGGGCGTAGTAGCCCAGCTGCGTAGCAAGCTGCACCGCCTGTGTATCTAATAAGAATTTTTAAATGCATCTAGCCTAGGCAGACTGTGGGGACCCCAAACCAAACCCAGACGCTCAGCCCCCCTACCGCCCCCCTTTCCTTGACAATACAATAATGTAACTATTACAACTGGATGGGTGAGGATCAGTCACAGCTTTATTAACTCTTTATACTCATTCCATTAGAAAGTCATTTTATTTCTAAAATAATTCAGCTTGTTGCAGCATGCCCTGGGTCTCCACTCCAGCAAGTTGGCCAACAAGTGTAACTCTCCAACATGTCCTTTCTATTTCCAGGCCACGGAGGATCCTGCGTACTCGTATGCAGGACTCTGACCCCCACCCATCACTCTTAACGCTTGTTCCACTCCGTCCTGGAGTCCTGACAGGAATATGTCCAGTTCAATATTCATTAAGTGAACAACGTCGGGCCGTATGAGGCCTGCTTTATCTCCTTCCAGTTGTCGGTGTCGTACCACTACACCGCCTCTGTCTCTTCTAAATTTTGACATCCGAATATTTATTACCCGCCTTGTCCGTTCGGTGGCCGTGATGTCTCGCGCACCTTGCCATACCGCTATCGGCACAATCTCTGACCATACTATCGCTAGTTTTGTGAAAAATTCTCTGAAGCGCTCAGTGTCTAGTTTCATTATTGCCATTAGTTATGCGCTGTTATGATGACCTAGATTGTTTCCCCCGGCCTGTATAACTAAGATGACCGGACATCTTGCCTCTCTCCCTACCTTAATTACCTCCATTAGTACCTGTGGCCATAGCAGGCCTCTAATACCTCTCTAGTTGAAATATGTGTTATGAAACTCTAATTTCCTCCCGCCTGGGCAGACTTTCACCCTTTTTTCTGCCCTATACATATACGAGTGGCCTATCACCCACACTGTTGGCTTAGCGTCACCTGTAAAAGAAACAAACCACGTTAGGATAACAAGTCCGGTCTTATGTATCTTGCCAAACTCGTGGATCGCCATCTCCCTATCCTCTGAACTTCCGTTTCTGACAGTCCTGCTCTTGCTGCTTCCGTGGCCGCGCCTATGCGGAATGAGTGTGTCCCGTAATCTTTGGGGTGGTTCCCTGCCGATGTTATGCATTTATTAAATATAGCTTGGAACTGGTATCTTGATAATGGCATTCCATCAATGTGTGATAGGAAGAAATTACTTTGTGATCTGATGGTTAGATATGTTTTTACTATTGTTACCCAACTCAGTGTACCGTTTGTGGGTTGTAGAAGTACCCAAGTGCCCCTGCCCGCTGGAACCGTTTTCGATTTGTGTATGCGTAGACGTATTGCATTATTGGCTATGACTACGTCCTGGTGTAATAAGCCTCCACTGGTGGTAATTTTGGATTGAGGGACTAATTCGCTTATGCATAGCGCCCCGAAGAAGGCGATCACAAATGCAGTAGACAGTAGTGTTGCTTCAAATTGTGAGTGTCATGTTAATGGTGTTAGGGATATGATGTGAGAAATCAGTTTTAGTGACACGGGACGGGACGTCTACACTCCTGACTTGGCTGACCCCTTTTCCACCCTTTTATGGATTGTCTGATGATGAACCTTTGTCACATCTCCCCAATTCAGTAGTTGGAAGTGAAATGCTACTCCGGTCAGACACCGCTGCGCAGACGCCCCTGATATGCCCCTCATAATTAGCTGGTGGAGAAATTCTATGGTGACTTGTGATCTGGCTTGTTCACATTGGTCAACCCGTCTGCCTGCTACTAGTCGTGTCCACTCTTCCCATTCCTTACCGTATGCTTGCCACGTCGACGGTGCAACTGACGCTCTGATTAATGGCATCAACTATTCGCCACTAGATCCCATAGGGAAGGTGGGCAACTGTTGCCCGATGGGTGGGCGTTGTGGAAGAGCTCTGTGAAAATCTGCCAATTGAATTGTTATAAAGCGTTAGCAGCAGCTTTAGACCCCTCAACATAGTGGCTAGCGCGGACCCATACATTTTGTTTTAGGCACAGGAATGCTAGCCTGGGTAGTAGGCCTAGCACTGGGGGAGACGATGATGCCATCTTATTAATGCAGTGCGCTAGGCTGGTGTTTTTTGTTATGAAGCGTATATTTTTGTACGCCCCATATTTCTATTGCTACCACTATTGGGAAGAAAAATTATTTTCAGGGCTAGATGCAGCTAAAAATTATTATTAATTTAAAAGCTGGTGGAGCTTGGTATAGATGGACTAATACAATGAGTCCCACACACTGCTAGAAGGCCAAGTATTTTTTCAGAGCCAGATGCAGATAAAAATTATTTTTCATTTGCAACCTGATGGAGGTCAGTATAGATGGACTAATAGAGAAAGTCCCACACACTGCTAGAAGGCCAAATATTTTTTCAGAGCTAGATGCAGAAAAAAAATTATTTTGAATTTGCAACCTGATGGAGGTCAGTATAGATGGACTAATAGAGAAAGTCCCACACACTGCTAGAAGGCCAAATATTTTTTCAGAGCTGGATGCAGATAAAAATTATTTTTAATTTGCAACCTGATGGAGGTCAGTATAGATGGACTAATAGAGAAAGTCCCACACACTGCTAGAAGGCCAAATATTTTTTCAGAGCTGGATGCAGATAAAAATTATTTTTAATTTGCAACCTGATGGAGGTCAGTATAGATGGACTAATAGAGAAAGTCCCACACACTGCTAGAAGGCCAAATATTTTTTCAGAGCTAGATGCAGAAAAAAATTATATTCAGTTTGCAACCTGATGGAGGTCAGTATAGATGGACTAATAGAACAAGTCCCACACACAGCTAGAAGCCCAAATATTTTTTCAGAGGTAGATGCAGATAAAAATTATTTTTAATTTGCAACCTGATGGAGGTCAGTATAGATGGACTAATAGAGAAAGTCCCACACACTGCTAGAAGGCCAAATATTTTTTCAGAGCTAGATGCAGACAAAAAATTATTTTCAGTTTGCAACCTGATGGAGGTCAGTATAGATGGACTAATAGAACAAGTCCCACACACAGCTAGAAGCCCAAATATTTTTTCAGAGGTAGATGTAGAAAAAAATTATATTCAGTTTGCAACCTGATGGAGGTCTGTATAGATGGATTAATAGAACAAGTCCCACACACAGCTAGAAGCCCAATATTTTTTCAGAGCTAGATGCAGACAAAAAATTATTTTGAATTTGCAACCTGATGGAGGTCAGTATAGATGGACTAATAGAGAAAGTCCCACACACTGCTAGAAGCCCAAATATTTTTTCAGAGCTGGATGCAGATAAAAATTATTTTTAATTTGCAACCTGATGGAGGTCAGTATAGATGGACTAATAGAGAAAGTCCCACACACTGTTAGAAGGCCAACTATTTTTTCAGAGCTAGATGCAGAAAAAAATTTTATTCAGTTTGCAACCTGATGGAGGTCAGTATAGATGGACTAATAGAACAAGTCCCACACACAGCTAGAAGCCCAAATATTTTTTCAGAGGTAGATGCAGATAAAAATTATTTTTAATTTGCAACCTGATGGAGGTCAGTATAGATGGACTAATAGAACAAGTCCCACACACTGCTAGAAGCCCAAATATTTTTTCAGAGGTAGATGCAGAAAAAAATTATATTCAGTTTGCAACCTGATGGAGGTCTGTATAGATGGATTAATAGAACAAGTCCCACACACAGCTAGAAGCCCAATATTTTTTCAGAGGTAGATGCAGAAAAAATATATATTCAGTTTGCAACCTGATGGAGGTCAGTATAGATGGACTAATAGAGAAAGTCCCACACACTGCTAGAAGGCCAAATATTTTTTCAGAGCTAGATGCAGAAAAAAATTATATTCAGTTTGCAACCTGATGGAGGTCAGTATAGATGGACTAATAGAACAAGTCCCACACACTGCTAGAAGCCCAAATATTTTTTCAGAGCTAGATGCAGAAAAAAATTATATTCAATTTGCAACCTGATGGAGTTCAGTATAGATGGACTAATAGAATGATGCTATGCCCAAAAGATTTTACTTCACTAGGTGCAGTAAAAAAATTGGTATTCTATACACAGGTGGTATATCTTGCAACACAGATAGGCTACTCCACTGACTAGCACACTCTGCAATAGGCCAAAAAGGATTAGCTTTGCTAGATTCAGCCAAATGCTGTGAAAAAAACTTGCACAGCACTGGCACAGACCTGCCTGGCAAAAACTGATAGGAACTGATGTAACCTAGTCCTGAAAAGGACTGCAATTACAATTAGTCTTTACTCCCACAATCTATTTATTTAAGAGCACAGACCTGCCTGATAAAAGTCGTAGGAAATGCTGTAACCTAGTCCTTAAAAGGACTGCAATCACAACTATTCCCTACTCCCAAGCTATCTGTAGATTTGTGCGAAAATTGGCTTGAAATTAACAAGGTATAGCGCACACAGCAACAGCGGTGCCGTCTAACACGCAGCTGCAGCAGTGAGAAAATGGTGGCGACGGGGAAAATGGCTTGGTCTTATAGGGCAAGGACATGTGACATACACTGCCAATGACACATGCCCTTGCTTGTGTGAAAAAAGCACTTCGCTCCGTGTGTGCGCTGCTGATAGGCTGACAGATTGCACCTCCCCACTGTAATTGCGGGAAAGAGAAAAAAAAATGGAGATCTTCATTATTCCTGCAGAGATCCATCCCCTGCCCCTCCCCCCACCCCGCTGTACACTCAAACTGCGTATTAACATTAATTTTCATCATTACTGAGAAAAAATCCAGTTATGATTTTGGTGCACGAACAGTTATCGAACATAACCTCGAACAGCCGAATTTTTCTCAAATCGTTCGTGTTCGCCGAACGGCTCGAACACCGCCCAAAACAGCTCGAATTTGAGATTGGCGAACAGTTCGAGTAGAACAACGCTCATCTCTAGTGCCAAGTACATATAGTCATGTGAAAAGAAAAGAGGTAAAAAGGAGGGGGAGACACAGATATAGGCATGTCATGCCCTTCTAACACCAAAAAAGTGCGAAGCCGACACGGCCAGTCCGTTCCTGCCCGTGCGACCTCCGTGTCGCCGGGTTTGTGCCAGAGCTGCGGTGGACCCTGATGGTCAGCCCCCCTCTCTCAATACTGGTGCCTGTTTGCTGGTGGGTCGAGTCCCCCCGCGGTGGGGGGAAGTAACATCTGCAGAAGAAAGACCATCTTCCAGCCAAACTAAGATGTCTACTTCTTTTCGTGGACAATGTGATACGATCCCTTTCTTACGGACACGCCCATCGCTACAAATTCTAGATGAGGCACAAAAACAGCAGGTGCTTCAAAGTATATCAAGTGCTCCTTCAAGTGGGCTCTCCTCCACCTCAACTTCAACATCACAAATTCTCTAGTCCTCAGTTGTGTCACCCCAATCGCACTTGCTTCCTCACAGCTCCCAAGTCTCCAGCTGCCCGTCTGAGTATGGGGTAACACAGATGGTTGAGTATGCACAGCTGTTTACTCATACTATAGCCTGGGAAACGAAGGTCTGCTCCAGAGCTTCTGTTAATCCAGACGAGGAAATGATCTGCCTGATGCCCAGAATCTTTATGAGTCGGATCCAGGACCAGATGAAGAAGGTTCTGAGCATAATGTAGACCCTCGTTCCCAAACTGTAACTCCTGTTGGTGGAGACAATGATGAAGACGATGATGAGACTCAAATGCCTGATTGGAGCGACAACTTTACTTTTCGGTCATGGCAGGAAGAGGTTGGCTCTGAGGACGATGGGTGTGAGAACACACAGGGTGATGATGACGAGGTTGGAGTTGGAGATCCCACTTACTGTCAACCCACAGTCAGCCAGTTGATGGGGTCAGAAGTGGAGGTGGAGGAGGATGTGACTAGCCCAGGGGATGGGGATGACTCGGTACCCGGGCCTTTGCCTGTCCTTTGTGATGTTGCGGTGGTCGGCTCCCTGGCCCGTACCCTGGGGTCAGTCTTTAAAAGGGTGGATAATTGTTAATTTTTTAAGAGTTTGTGACGCCACCTGTGGTATCTGGTGAAAGCACCAGCGCTGCAGAAGTCCACTGAGGCCGGTGATAAGGCAGCTCGATGGTATAGCTCCCCACACGTGGAGCTAGGCCTCAGGGCAGCGTATGCAGGGGGAATGCAGGACAGGCGAGACCCAGCTGGGTCAGAACAAGAACGGGAACGGACACGGTAGTCACTTCAGTGCCTTTTACTGGTGGAAATTCAGGAACATCCCGGAGCACTGTAGGGTGAAGGGTGCATATCAGGATCCTCCCCAATGAGCAGGTGTAGGGCCTCCTGTTTCTTGCCTCTGCGTAGTAAGTTTCTGACCTGCCTGGAGCTAGGCCTAACTTTGTCTCCGTCCTGCGCTGGCTGACCTTGTGGTAGGGCCTTGTCTTGGAGTTCACGCTCCCAGTATGCGGGGCCTAAGCGCCTCCTGGCTCTCTTACGTATCAGCACCTTAGCGATCCTGGGACTTGTAGTTCTCCAGGGATTCCGGTTATGCCTTACTGGGTCATAGAGATCCCGGTAAGCTCGGATCTGGTGTCCGGTAAATGCTTCAGAGTGAGCTGGTTAAGTTCCTCTGCCCCCTATGTACTAACTCTCCACTCGCCTTCAGCCTACATGGGCCCTCACTAGGCTATACACACTAACGGCAGCTTGCCGCGCTTCACCGATCTTATGGCGCCGGCACACCTAAAGCTCTAACTGGGCTCCCTGAATCTAGCTAACAGGAGCCTCGTGCTCCACTGCTGAACTATTAACTGAGTTCTCTAGACTAGACTGAGCTCCACTGCAGACTGACCTCACTTAGGCTTCTCTACTGCAGGAACTCTTCAGAGGAACTGAGCTGCCTAGCTCCACCTTCCCTATTTATATCTCTAACGGGTCCCTCTGCTGGTCTGAGGTGGAAGGCGGAGATGTGTGATTGTTTATGGGTGCCTCTTGTGGAGGATTCCATCAATGCACTCTTCTAGGATCTGTGATACCAAGCGCAGCTGGGTGTCACAGATTCTATTGACGAAGAGGTTAGGTTGCGCCTTCCTAGACAGAGACGGAGTACTGGAAGCACGTCAACAACTGCATCCTCAACCACAACTCTGCCTCTGACCACAAGTCGTAGTGGCTCTTCAGGTCGCATGGGCTCTAAGCCTTGCATAGCCTGGGTATTTTTTCAGATCGATAAGGATGACCCATCTACTGTTATCTGTAATATTTGTCACCAAAAGCTAAGTAGAGGCCAAAAAATACATAGTTTGAGTACTTTATGCATGAACCGACACATGGATATGAAGCGTAAGTTGCAGTGGGAAGCTCACTATGCTACAATGCGGCCTAACGGGCCGGGCCAACCACCGTCTGCCCCATCTTGTGCATCTGCGGCCTCTTCATCCTCTGTGACTGGGGGGACAGCAGTCACACATGTTTTTGGACACAGACCTGCCACCTCTTTACCCGCAACAGCCAGTGTGATTGGCAGGTCATCATTTCATTTGGACGTGGAAACACCAGCTGGTGTTGAGCACTCTCCGACATCGAGAGCACCACCTTTGGATCAAGGCAACCTAACTTTTCCGCCTGCATCTTCATCACAGACCGGCAAGTTTGCCGGGGACACCCTACTCAACCCCGTATAAGCACAATAGCCAGCCCTCGGTCCCTCAGATGTGGACAAGTAAAAGACCATTTCCTCCAAGCCATGAGAAAGCTAAGAGGTTGAATTTCACCATCTGCAAGCTGTTGGCTACAGAAATGCTGCCTTTCCGCCTGGTGGACACAGAGAATTTTTGAGACCTTATGTCCATCGCAGTGCCCCAGTACCAGATGCCCAGTCGGCACTACTTCTCAAAGAAAGGTGTACCTGCGCTCCACCAGCATGTTGCACACAACATCACCACTTCTTTGAGAAACTCTGTGTGTGACAGGGTGCATTTCTCCACAGACACTTGGGCGAGTAGGCATGGACAGGGGCGTTACATGTCGCTGACTGGGCACTGGGTAACTATGGTGACAGCAGGACAAGGGGCTGCTTTCCAAGTCTTGCCATTCCCACGAGTTGTATGTCAATCTTCTTTATCTAGAAGTTTCTCCACTGCTTCTGCCTCCTCAACCACCTCTCGGTCCTCCACCTGCACCCAAAGCCTGTCTGGTAATGCCACCCGCTTTCTAACTGCGCAGAAGGAATCCTGCACACCTCCTTACTATGCTGGCAGCAGGGCTCAACGGCATCAGGCGGTGTTTACTTTGAAATGTCTGGGAAATGTGAGTCACACAGCTGAGGAGTGGTGGTCAGCTCTGAAGACCCAGTTTTATGAATGGTTGTTTCCACTGGACCTGCGACCAGGGAAGGCCGTGTGTGACAATGCTGCAAACCTGGGTGCGGCCTTTCGCCGGGGCAATGTCACATACGTGCCTTGTATGGCTCACGTGTTGAACCTGGTTGTCCAGCAATTTTTAGCCCACTATCCCGGACTAGATGGTCTTCTGCACAGGGCACGGTCGTTTTGTGCTCACTTCCGCCATTTGCATCCCGCAGCTCAACGACTTACATCTCTACAGAAGTCGTTGGGCATGCCAGTTCGCCGGCTGAAATGCGATGTGCCGACATGGTGGAATTCAACTCTGCACATGTTGCAGCGACTGTGGCAGCACCGACAAGCCCTGGTGCAATATATTCTGACGTATAGCCTGGGCCAACGAGATTCAGAGGTGGGGCAAATCACGCTGAAGTTCACGCGCCCCCCTGGGCCGTGGGGTACCCTGAGCCGGGCCGGTAGACGCTGGGGGTTGTAGTCACTGTGGCTGCGACCCGGTCCATGACCCAAGGCGGTCAATCCAAGGATAATTTGTATATATGGGTTTTATAATGTCCGACTACGCCACCTGTGGAGTGCGGCCAAAGGAGCCGCCGCTGTGGAACAGTTCTCTGAAGCTGGTGGTTTTGCAGCAATGGTATTATTACTCCCCACAGGAAGAGTGTAGCTTCAGGGCAGTGTGGGTGGATGATGGTGGTTGTAGTGCAGGGAGTCAGTAATGAACACAGAGTCCGTGTGATGCAGTCCCAAGATCTTTACTCACAGTTGTTGCAGTCCAGATTACAGGAACCAGAGCAATCTCCCCCGTCAAGCTGTGCGTACTCAGTGAGGGGCTCAGTACACCCCCAGATAGCTCCAGAGTACTTAGCAGGACCCCCTTCTGTGTCCTTTCTCTGGCCTTCTCCCTGCACCTCACACCCAGTGACACTTCTATCCGGTACACTCGGGCCTTGGCGGGCGACGTGTGCTCCGTCCCCTGGGTCCTATGTGGCTACCTTCTTAGTGAGACTGGTGTGGACTTTGGCCTGCAGTACATGAAATTCTGCAGCCTCCAGTTTCTAGTTGAGCCTTGCTGTTTCTCCGCTAGTTGAGGGACCAGTTCCCCTTATCTGGCCAGACCCCTCTACCTCCTGGTTGCAGCGGGCGTACGGGTGGCCTTCTGCACGGCCCGTACCCCTAGGGTCCCTTCGGTTCCTGGAGCCTTCCTGCTCCCACTCCTCTCTTTTCTCCTTCAGTCCTGGTCCTCCCAGGCTAGGCCCGCCTCCGGAGCAGAGCTCATGCAGAGCCTCTGCTCCTGTCACTTCTCCTATGACTGGCTTGCTCTTTCTAAGATGGCTTCCTATTTATACTCTCCCTGTCATGTGCTCCCCTAAGCTGCTTTCTCCACCCACACCCACTACATAGGACCCTCCCACCAGCTAGGGACCCCCACTGCGGGTATGTGTTGGATGCAGGTGTTAGGGTCCCGAGCCATACTCCTTCCTTACCTGAGGGTGAGATACCACACCTCTGGGTGAGATGCAGTACCCCTGTGGCGACTGAACCCTCAGGGGCGCCACACACCCTTCTGCACAGTTTTGAAATGGCGACGAAGATGTTTAGTGCTGACGACGATGCCATTATCAGCATGACTATTCTGGTGATTTACATGCTGGAGCACACGTTAAACAGAATTCAGAGTCAGGTGGTGGTACAAGAGGAGGTGGAGGAAGTAGAGGAGGAGTCGTATGCGGAAGGAATAACATCTCCAAGGTCCAGACGGTCGGCAGCACCAAGGTGGCAGGCATGTGAGGGTGGGGGAGAGGGGTTAACCAGGGCGCATGGTAGCAGCCAAACTGTCGAGGAAGGTGCAGGAGCCGAGGAAGAAGTGGAGGACGAACTAGCGATGGGCATGTAAGACACATCAGATGAGGGAGACCTTGATCACATTTCTTTTGTGCGAGGTTGGGGGGAGAGGGCAGAGGAAGGAAGCATGATTCTTACCTCGCTACCAACACAACAAGGACTTGGTCCTCCTGGATGCGCAAGACACATGAGTGCCTTCTTGCTACACTACCTGCAACATGACCCTCGGATTATCAGAATTCGAAGTAATCCCGACTACTGGGTTGCCACACTCTTAGATCCCCGGTACAAAAGTAAATTTGCCGAAATAATTCCTGCCATAGAAAGGGATTCACGCATGCAGGAGTATCAGCAGAGGCTGTAGCAGAATCTTACATGTGCTTTTCCACAAAACACCAGTGGTGCACGTAGTGAATCTCACAGTTCTAACTTGCCAACCGTGGGACTGTCGAGTCTTCATCACTCAAACCGTAACAGTAACACAGTATCTGCTGGTAACAGCAATTTTGTGGAATCGTTTCACCACTTTTTTAGACCATCCTTTGCAAGGCCACAGGAGACAAGAAGTCTGACACATAGTCAACGCCTAGAGAGGATGGTACAGGAGTATCTCCAAGTGAACATCAAAGCTATGACTGTGTCACTGGACCCTTGCTCATTTTGGGCTTCCAATCTGGAAAAATGGCCGGAGCTCAACACTCATGCCTTGGAGATCTTGGCATGCCCTGTAGCCAGCGTTCTCTCTGAACGTGTGTTCAGCGCTGCTGGTGGTGTGCTGACACATAAGCACACGCGGCTGTCCACTGAGAATGTAGACAGATTCACGTTTATAAAGATGAACAAATCATGGATCCGCAAGGACTTTTCTACCCCTGTGTCATCCTGGGGAGACTAAAAGCTTGAGGATTTGGTAAAATCACCTCACCAACCGTTTTAAGCAACTCTGGGGCAATTGATGCCACTTAAGTGGTGTCTGTGCCACAATTTTTGGAAAAAATGGAGACTCTTTTTGGAGTCCCCTTGCTGTGTTTTAAGTGACGTTGGCATCATCAATTCCAGATGGGTTGGGTCACTCCCCCCCCCTTTTAACTGTAAGAAACTACACACACTATGGCTTGGGGTAACACAGATGGTTGAGTCTGAAGAGTTGTTTACTCAGAGGTCTGCTCCAAAGCTTCACTGTCTGCTAGTCAGCGTAGAATTTTTAACTGCATCTAGCCTAGGCAATACTTTGGGCGCAGTAGCCCAGCTGCGAAGCAAGCTGCACTGCCTGTGTATCTAATAAGAATTTTTAAATGCATCTAGCCTAGGCAGACTGTTGGGACCCCCAACCAAACCCAGACGCTCAGCCCCCCTACCGCCCCCCTTTCCTTGACAATACAATAATGTAACTCTTACAACTGGATGGGTGAGGATCGGTCACAGCTTTATTAACTCTTTATACTCATTCCATTAGAAAGGCATTTTATTTCTAAAATAATTCAGCTTGCTGCAGCATGCCCTGGGTCTACACACCGGCAAGTTGGCCAACAAGTGTAACTCTCCAACATGTCCTTTCTATTTCCAGGCCACGCAGGATCCTGCGTACTCGTATGCAGGACTCTGACCCCCATCCATCACTCTTAACGCTTGTTCCACTCCGTCCTGGAGTCCTGACAGGTATATGTCCAATGAAATATCCATTAAGTGAACACCGTCGGGCCGTCTGAGGCCTGCTTTATGTCCTTCCAGCTGTCGGTGTTGTATCACTACACCGACTCTGTCTCTTCTAAATTTTGCCATCCGAATATTTATTACCCGCCTTGTCCGTTCGATGGCTGTGATGTCTCGCGCACCTAGCCATACCGCTATCGGCACAATCTCTGACCATACTATAGTTAGTTTTGTGAAAAATTCTCTGACGCGCTCAGTGTCTAGTTTCATTATTGCCATTAGTTATGCGCTCTTGTGTGACCCAGGTCGTTTCCCCGGGCCTGTATAACTAATATGACCAGACCTCTTGCCTCTCTCCCTACCTTGATTACCTCCATTAGTACCTGTGGCCATAGCAGGCCTCTAATACCTCTCCAGTTGAAATATGTGTTATGAAACTCTAATTTCCTCCTGCCTGGGCGGACTTTCGCCCTTTTTTCTGCCCAATATATGTACGAATGGCCTATCACCCACACTGTTAGCTTAGCGTCCCCTGTAAAAGAAACAAACCACGTTAGGATAACAAGTCCGATCTTATGTATCTTGCCAAACACGTGGATCGCCATCTCCCTATCCTCTGAACTGCCGTTTATGACAGTCCTGCTCTTGCTGCTTCCGTGGTCGCGCCTATGCGGAATGAGTGTGTCCCATAATCTTTGGGGTGGTTCCCTGCCGATGTTATGCATTTATTAAATATAGCTTGGAACTGGTATGTTGATAATGGCGTTCCATCAATGCGTGATAGGAAGAAATTACTTTGTGATCTGACGGTTATATATGTTTTTACTATTGTTACCCGACTCAGTGTACCGTTTGTGGGTTGTAGAAGTACCCAAGTGCCCCTGCCCGCTGGAACCGTTTTCGATTGGCATATGCGTAGACGTATTGCATTATTGGCTATGACTACGTCCTGGTTTAATAAGCCTCCACTGGTGGTAATTTTGGATTGAGGGACTAATTCGTTTATGCATAGCGCCCCGAAGAAGGCGATCGCAAATGCAGTAGACAGTAGTGTTGCTTCAAATTGTGAGTGTCATGTTAATGGTGTTAGGGATATGATGTGAGAAATCAGTTTTAGTGACACGGGACGGGTTGTCTACACTAGAGATGAACGTTGTTCAAATCGAACTGTTCGCCAATCTCAAATTCGAGCTGTTTAGGGCGGTGTTCGAGCCGTTCGGCGAACACGAACGATTTGAAAAAAATTCGGCTGTTCGAGGTTATGTTCGATAACTGTTCAAGCACCAAAATCATAACTGGATTTTTTCTTAGTAATGATGAAAATGAATGTTAATACGCAGTTTGAGTGTACAGCGGGGTGGGGGGAGGGGCAGGGGATGGATCTCTGCAGGAAAAATGAAGATCTCCATTTTTTTTCTCTTTCCCGCATTTACAGTGGGGAGGTGCAATCTGTCAGCCTATCAGCAGCGCACACACGGAGCGAAGTGCTTTTTTTCACACAAGCAAGGGCATGTGTCATTGGCAGTGTATGTCACATGTCCTTGCCCTGTAAGACCCAGCCATTTTCCCCGTCGCCACCATTTTCTCACTGCTGCAGCTGCGTGTTAGACGGCACCGCTGTTGCTGTGTGCGCTATACCTTGTTAATTTCAAGCCAATTTTCGCACAAATCTACAGATAGCTTGGGAGTAGGGAATAGTTGTGATTGCAGTCCTTTTAAGGACTAGGTTACAGCATTTCCTATGACTATTATCAGGCAGGTCTGTGCTCTTAAATAGATAGGTTGGGAGTAAAGACTAATTGTAATTGCAGTCCTTTTCTGGACTAAGTTACATCAGTTCCTATCAGTTTTTGCCAGGCAGGTCTGTGCCAGTGCTGTGCAAGTTTTTTTCACAGCATTTGGCTAAATCTAGCAAAGCTAATCCTTTTTGACCTATTGCAGAGTGTGTTAGTTAGTAGAGCAGCCTATTTGTGTTGCAAGCTACACCACCTGTGTATAGAATACCAATTTTTTTACTGCACCTAGTGAAGTAAAACCTTTTGGGCATAGCATCATTCCATTAGTCCATCAATACTGACCTCCATCAGGTTGCAAATTCAATATAATTTTTTTCTGCATCTAGCTCTGAAAAAATATTTGGGCTTCTTGCAGTGTGTGGGACTTGTTCTATTAGTCCATCTATACTGACTTCCACCAGGTTGCAAATTGAATATAATTTTTTTCTGCATCTAGCCCTGAAAAAATATTTGGGCTTCTAGCAGTGTGTGGGACTTGTTCTATTAGTCCATCTATACTGACCTCCACCAGGTTGCAAATTGAATATAATTTTTTTCTGCATCTAGCTCTGAAAAAATATTTGGGCTTCTAGCAGTGTGTGGGACTTGTTCTATTAGTCCATCTATACTGACCTCCATCAGGTTGCAAATTAAAAATAATTTTTATCTGCATCTAGCTCTGAAAAAATATTTGGGCTTCTAGCAGTGTGTGGGACTTGTTCTATTAGTCCATCTATACTGACCTCCATCAGGTTGCAAATTCAATATAATTTTTTTCTGCATCTAGCTCTGAAAAAATATTTGGGCTTCTAGCAGTGTGTGGGACTTGGTCTATTAGTCCATCTATACTGACCTCCATCAGGTTGCAAATTAAAAATAATTTTTATCTGCATCTAGCTCTGAAAAAATATTTGGGCTTCTAGCAGTGTGTGGGACTTGGTCTATTAGTTCATCTATACTGACCTACATCAGGTTGCAAATTGAATATAATTTTTTTCTGCATCTATCTCTAAAAAAATATTTGGGCTTCTAGCAATGTGTGGGACTTGTTCTATTAGTCCATCTATACTGACCTCCATCAGGTTGCAAATTGAATATAATTTTTTTCTGCATCTAGCTCTGAAAAAATATTTGGGTTTCTAGCAGTGTGTGGGACTTGTTCTATTAGTCCATCTATACTGACCTCCATCAGGTTGCAAATTAAAAATAATGTGTATCTGCATCTAGCTCTGAAAAAATATTTGGGCTTCTAGCAGTGTGTGGGACTTGGTCTATTAGTCCATCTATACTGACCTCCATCAGGTTGCAAATTCAATATAATTTTTATCAGCATCTAGCTCTGAAAAAATATTTGGGCTTCTAGCAGTGTGTGGGACTTGGTCTATTAGTCCATCTATACTGACCTCCATCAGGTTGCAAATTGAATATATATTTTTTCTGCATCTAACCCAGCCAATAGTTTTGGCCTAATACCACAGTTTGGCCACTCAGCTCTGCTCGGTTCCCATCCATTGTTTTTTTGTGCAAACAGCTCCAGAGTTGTGAATTAGTTAACCACTAAAATGAGTGGAAAAAGGCCTGCTGCTGGTGGAAAGGGGAATAGGCGTGTTGGGAAGGGGAAAAAAGGTTGTGTTAAAGCAACAGTAACATCTGCAGAAGAAAGACCATCTTCCAGCCAAACTAAAATGTCTACTTCTTTTAGCGGACAATGTGATAAGATCCCTTTCTTACGGCCACGCCAATCGCTACAAATTCCAGATGAGGCACAAAAACAGCAGGTGCTTCAACGGATATCAAGTGCTCCTTTAAGTGGGCTCTCCTCCACATCAACTTCAACATCACAAATACTCCAGTCCTCAGAGGTGTCACCCCAATCGCACTTGCTTCCTCACAGCTCCCAAATCTCCAGCTGCCCGTCTGAGTATGAGGTAGAACAGATGGTTGAATCTGCAGAGCTGTTTACTCATACTATAGCCTGGGAATCAGAGGTCAGCTCCAGCGCTTCTGTGAATCCAGACGAGGAAATGATCTGCACTGATGCCCAGAATCTTTATGAGTCGGATCCAGGACCAGACGCAGAAGGTTCTGACCACAATGTAAACCCTCATTCCCAAACTATAACTCCTGTTGGTGGAGACAATGAGGAAGACGATGATGAGACTCAAATACCTGATTGGAGCGACAACTTTAGTTTTTTGTCAGGGCAGGAACAGGTTGGCTCTTAGGACGACGGGTGTGATAACACACAGGTTGATGATGATGAGGTTGGAGATACCACTTACTGTCAACCCACAGTCAGACAAGAGATGAGGTCAGCAGAGGAGGTGGAGGAGAATGCTAGTGACGACGAGGTTAGGTTGCGCCTTCCTGGACAGAGACGTAGTACTGGAAGCACGTCAACAACTGCATCCTCAAACACAACTCTGCCTCTCACCACAAGTCGTGGTGGCTCTTCAGGTCGCATGGGTGCTAAGCCTTGCATAGCCTGGGCTTTTTTTTCAGATCGATAAAGATGACCCAACTCATGTTATCTGTAACATTTGTCAGCAAAAGCTAAGTAGAGGCCAAAAAATACATAGTTTGAGTACTTCATGCATGAACGGGCACATGGACATGAAGCATAAGTTGCAGTGGGAAGCTCACTGTGCTACAATGCGGCCTAGCCGGCCGGGCCAACCACCGTCTGCCACATCTTGTGCATCCACGGCCTCTTCATCCTCTGTGACTGGGGGGACAGCAGTCACACCTGTTTTGGGACGCAGACCTGCCACCTCTTTACCCGCAACAGCCAGCGTGATTGGCAGGTCATCATTTTCTTTGGAGGTGGTAACACCAGCTGGTGTTGAGTGCTGTCCGACATCGATAGCACCACCTTTGGATCAAGGCAACCTAACATGTCCGCCTGCATCTTCCTCACAGACCGGCAGTTTGCCGGGGACACCCTTATCAACCCCATCTTAGCACAACAGCCAGCCCTCGGTCCCTCAGATGTGGACAAGTAAAAGACCATTTCCTCCTAGCCATGAGAAAGCTAAGAGGTTGAATTTCACCATCTGCAAGCTCTTGGCTACAGAAATGCTGCCTTTCCGCCTGGTGGACACAGAGGATTTTCGAGACCTTATGTCCGTCGCAGTGCCCCAGTACCAGATGCCCAGTCGGCACTACTTCTCAAGGAAAGGTGTGCCTGCGCTCCACCAGCATGTCGCACACAACATCACCGCTTCTTTGAGAAACTCTGTGTGTGACAGGGTGCATTTCACCACAGACACTTGGACGAGTAGGCATGGACAGGGGCATTACATGTCGCTGACTGGGCACTGGGTAACTATGGTGACAGCAGGACAAGGGGCTGCTGTCCAAGTCTTGCCGTCCCCACGAGTTGTGAGTCAATCCTCTTTATCTCAAGGTTCCTCCACTGCTTCTGCCTCCTCAACCTCCTCTCGGTCCTCCACCTGCACCCAAAGCCTGTCTGGTCATGCCACAAGCTTTCTAACTGCGCAGAAGGGATCATGCACACCTCCTTACTATGCTGGCAGTAGGGCTCAACGTCATCAGGCGGTTTTTACTTTGAAATGTCTGGGAAATGTGAGTCACACAGCTGAGGAGTTGTGGTCAGCTCTGGAGAACCAATTTCATGAATGGTTGTCTCCACTGGACCTGAAACCAGGGAAGGCCATGTGCGACAATGCTGCAAACCTGGGTGCGGCCCTTCGCCGTGGCAATATCACACACGTGCCTTGTATGGCTCACGTGTTGAACCTGGTTGTCCAGCAATTTTTAGCCCACTATCCCGGACTAGATGGCCTTCTGCAGAGGGCACGGTCGCTATGTGCTCACTTCCGCCGTTCGCATCCCGCAGCTCAGCGACTTACATCGCTACAGAAGTCGTTGGGCCTGCCACTTCACCGGCTAAAATGCGATCTGCCTACCCGGTGGAATTCAACTCTGCACATGTTGCAGCGACTGTGGCAGCACCGACAAGCCCTGGTGCAATACGTTCTGACGTATAGCCTGGGCCAACGAGATCCAGAGGTGGGGCAAATCACGCTGGAGGAGTGGTCTCAGATCAGGGACCTATGCACTCTTCTGCACAGTTTTGAAATGGCGACGAAGATGTTTAGTGCTGACGATGCCATTATCAGCATGACTATTCCGGTGATTTACATGCTGGAGCACATGTTAAACAGAATTCGAAGTCAGGTGGTGGCACAAGAGGAGGTGGAGGAAGTAGAGGAGGAGGAGTTGTATGCGGAAGGACTAACATCTGCAAGGTCCAGACGGTCGGCAGCACCAAGGCGGCAGGCATGTGAGGGTGGGGGAGATGGTTTTACCAGGGCGCATGGTAGCAGCCAAACTAGCGAGGAAGGTGCAGGAGCCCAGGAAGAAGTGGAGGACGAACTGATGGAAGACTCATCAGATGAGGGAGACCTTGATCACATTTCTGTTGTGCGAGGTTGGGGGGAGAGGACAGAGGAAGGAAGCATGATTGTTACCTCGCCACCAACACAACAGGGACTTGGTGCACCTGGATGCGCAAGACACATGAGTGCCTTCTTCCTGCACTACCTGCAACATGACCCTCGAATTGTGAGAATTAGAAATAATCCTGACTACTGGGTTGCCACACTGTTAGATCTGCGGTACAAAAGTAAATTTGCAGAAATTAGTCCTGCCATATAAAGGGATGCACGCATGCAGGAGTATCAGCAGAGACTGTGGCAGAATCTTACATCTGCTTTTCCACAAAACACCAGTGGTGCACGTAGTGAATCTCACAGTTCCAACTTGCCAACCGTGGGACCGTCGAGTGTTCAGCACTCAAACCGTAACAGAAACACTGTATCTGCTGGTAACATCAATTTTGCGGAATCATTTCACTACTTTTTTAGCCCATCCTTTGCAAGGCCACAGGAAACAAGAAGTCTGACACATAGTCAACGCCTAGAGACGATGGTACAGGAGTATCTCCAAGTAAACATTGAAGCCACGACTGTGTCACTGGACCCTTGCTCTTTTTTGGCTTCCAATCTGGATAAATGGCCGGAGCTAGCCACTTACGCCTTGGAGATCTTGTCATGCCCCGCAGCCAGCGTTCTGTCTGAACGTGTGTTCAACGCTGCTGGTGGTGTGCTGACAGATAAGCGCACGCGGCTCTCCACTGATAATGTAGACAGACTCACGTTCATAAAGATGAGCAAATCATGGATCCGAAATGACTTTTCTACCCCTGTGTCATTCTGGGGAGAGTAAAAGCTTGATGATTGGTTAAAATCACCTCACCAACCATTTTAAGCTTTCAAATTACTAATCATGTTTATCTGTATCTTGGCTGGAAAATAATTTGGGCATTGTAGCAGTGTGCAGTACTGATTCTATTAGGCCATCTATACTAAGCTCCACCAGATTTAAAATTACTAATCATGTTTATCTGTATCTTGGCTGGAAAATAATTAGGGCTTTGTACCAGTGTGCAGTACTGATTCTATTAGGCCATCTATACTAAGCTCCACCAGATTTAAAATTACTAATCATGTTTATCTGTATCTTGGCTGGAAAATAATTTGGGCTTTGTAGCAGTGTGCAGCACTGATTCTATTAGGCCATCTATACTAAGCTCCACCAGATTTAAAATTACTAATCATGTTTATCTGTATCTTGGCTGGAAAATAATTTGGGCTTTGTAGCAGTGTGCAGTACTGATTCTATTAGGCCATCTATAATAAGCTCCACCAGATTTAAAATTAATAATAATTTTTAGCTGCATCTAGCCCAGAAAATAATTTTGGGGCTCTGAGATGCGCAAGACACATAAGTGCCTTCTTGCTGCACTACCTGCAGCATGACCCTCAGATTGTCAGAATTTGAAGTAATCCTGACTACTGGGTTGCCACACTCTTAGATCCCCCACACTCTTCGATCAACCTTTTCATTTTAATAAAGACCAAAAAAATGGTCATTTTTGAAATTATAAGCATTAGCAGGTTATTACAAACTGAAATCAAACAGTTTTCAACTCAAAACTTTATTCTAGGTGATGTTACATTTGCACATAGGACCCCTTGTTCGAAAGGAGCTTCTGAACTCTCTCGTCCATTGAATTTGTCAGGTTTTGAATGGTTTCTGCTTCAATTGTTTTGCATGAGGACAGAATACCCTCCCAGAGCTGTTGCTTAGATGTGAACTGCCTCCCGCCATCATAGACACTCCTTTTAATGATGCTCCAAAGGTTCTGAATGGGGTAGAGGTCAGGGGAGCATGGGGGTCACACCATAAGTTTGTCCCCTTTTATGCCCATATCAGCCAGAGATGCAGATGTGTTATGTGCAGCATGAGACAGTGCATTATCATGCATGAAAATGATCTTGCTGTGGAATACACCGTTCTTCGTCTTGAACCATGGCAGGAAGTGCTGTTTGAGAAACTCCACATACATTATGGAGTTCATCTTTACCCCTTCAGGGATCCTAAAGGGGCCGACAATCTCTCTCCCCATAATTCCAGCCAAAAACATTACTCCACCTCCTCCTTGTTGGCGCTGTAGCCGTGTTTGCGTGGGGTGTCCATCAACCAGCCATCCTTCACTCCATCCATCTGGACCATCGAGCGTTGCACGGCACTCATCCGTGAACAAAACAGTTTTGAAATCAGTCTTCATGTAATGTTTGGCCCACTGGAGCCGTTTCTGCTTGTGTGCAGTGGATAGAGGAGGTCGACAGGATGGCGTACGCACAGCTGCAAAACTCTGATGGACCCTGCATCTTGTTGTTCGGGGGACGTTGGAGGCACCAGCAGCTTCAAAAACTTGTCTGCTGCTATGACAAGGCTTTTTTGCCGCTGCTCTTTTAACCTGACGTAATTGCCTGTAGGAAAGAGTCCTCAATTTGCCCTTATCAGCACGCACACGTGTGTACTGTGAATCAGCTACATACTTCTTGATTGCCAAGACACTTCATCCTGATCATCGCACAATGTTGATTGTAGTCATGCCTTGACCTAAACACTCCACAATTTGTTGCTTCTCAGCAGCCGACACATCCTTTTTCTTTCCCATTTTGGCAGAAAATGTAGGCTGCTTAATAATATGGGACAGCCTTCTTAAGTCGTCTTGCCTTTCATTGGACACACCTGCCAAACTAATTAGCACAGGTGTCTGCAATTGCTTACAGTGATATAAAGAGCCCTGACACACATCACCATCAAAGAGTGTAACTGACAAACAAACAAATTCTTCCCTTATCACTCCTAAACACTTTTTGCATAATAATTTGGAACACAGTGTACATGTGCTTTTCCACAAAACACCAGTGGTTCACGTAGTGAATCTTACAGTTCTAACGTGCCAACCGTGGTCTGTATGGAGTTGTTCAATAAAGGGCCCAAAATTAAGATAACATCGACGGGAGAGGTCTCTATGAATAGGAATTCCTAAGTATTTGATACCCTGTGATGGCCAGGCAAAGGGAAAGTTGGACTGGATGGAATCCTGCATGGATTTGGGGAGGGAGACATCGAGAGCCTCAGACTTCGCTGCATTGATTTTAAAATTTGACCATGTAACAAAGTGATCTATTTCAGCCATAACAGCAGGGATGGATATATGTGATTGAGTGATATATACTAGGACATCATCAGCAAATAGAGAGCACTTGTACTCGGTGTCTCCCACCTCAACCCGCCTAATATTGGGGTTATGGCAAATTCATGAGAGCAGGTGCTCCGTCACTAGGATGTATAAGAGAGGGGACCGAGGACATCCCTGCCTTCTCCCATTGGTGATTATGAAAGGTGATGAAAATGTTCTGATGTGCCCTCTGGGCCTTGGGACACCCGGAGCCGGACCATTTTTGGTGGATGCTGGTGGTTGTAGTCTCCGTGGCAGCGACCCGGTTCCTTGGCTCAGGGAGGTCAAACTAGTGGCGGAACTATTTATGTGGTTTTGATGTTTAAATGTCCGACTACGCCACCCGTGGATTGCGGTCAGAGTGAACCGCCGCTGCAGGGCAGACCGCTGAGGCTGGTGTTGTGGGTGCAGCAGAGCATAGCATAACTCCCCACGGGAGGAGTATAGCCTCAGGGCAGTGTATGCGGAGGATGGGGGTGATGGTGCAGGGCAGCAGCAGTAACGACACGGAGTCAGTGATGCAGTCCAGGGCCTTTACTCACAGTTCTTATTATCCAGACGACTTCTGCAGGTAACAGCTGCCCACGTCGTACTGTGCTCACCAGGTGAGGGGCTCAGACAACTCCCAGATAACTTTGGAGCGCTTCGCAGGACCCCCTTTGTGTGTCCTTTGTCTGGCCTTTCTTACCAACGCTTCTGTCCGGCTGCCTCGGGCCTCCTCTTGGTAAACTTGGCGCCAGTTTCCCTGACCCTATGTGGTGCCTTCCTAGTGAGTGCAGCGAGGGGCTGCGCCACATAAAATGTCACAGCCTCCGGTTTCTAGCTGAGGGTTGTTTCCCACCTCCACTAGTTTTGGGGACCGGTCTCCCCCTTTGGCCTGACCCCTCCACGCAGGTGGATTCGGGGGTGCGGTGGCGACTCGCCCGTCCGCACCCCTGGGATCCCTTCGTTCCTCGTTCCTGGAGCCTTCTCCGCTCCTCTTCCTTCCTTCTCCCTCTTCCAGGCCTGGGCCTCTGTTACTAGGCCCGCCTCCGGAGCAGAGCTCATGAAGAGCCCCTGCTCCCTGTCACTTCTGCTCAGACTTCTCTGCACTGAACTAAGATGGTGCCCACCTTTTATACTCCCTTCTCAATGCACCCAGGAACTGCTTCCTCCCTGCTCCTGCACTACAGGGTTCCCCTTCCTCAGTGTTCCCTCCCCCCACTCCAGCCAGGGACAGGGACTGTCGTGCCCATCTCAGGGGCATATTGGTCTCCCTGCCCCATGGCAATGTAGTGTAATGCATGCAGGTGTCAGGGTCCTGATCCACACTCCATCCTTACCTGAGAGTGAGATATCACACCTCTGGGTGAGGTGCAGTACCTCTGTAGCAACCGAGCCCTCAGGGTGCTACAGTTCCATTTATCTTCAGCCTAGGTGACGTATTGCGATACAGGGCCGTGATTTTGGCTATAAAAGGGTCCCCTAGACCCCTACCCCAAGCTTTTTAAGAGAATAATATATGGCGTGCCAGGAGACTCTATGGAATGCTTTCTCAGCATCCAACGAGAGTATCTAATTACAAATTTTTAACTGCATCTAGCTCAGGAAATACTTTGTGCCTAGTAGCAGTGTCTGCTAGTCAGCGGATTATCCCGGCTTTTAAGCAAGCTACACCACATGTAGTTTGGACACTTAATTTTTTCAAAGGAAATGCTTCGGGACCACGGGATACTGAGTGAAGAGCATCAGGAGGCACCCCAAGGCATAGGGGCTGGGACTGGCGGTAGGATGCCTTGCGGTGGACAGCCGAGCTCGATCCTTATAAAAGCTTTTTAACTGCAGCAGCTTTAGTGGACGCTACTGGAGCTGGAATTACGTGGCTGCTGGCATGAGACTTGCCCTCCAATAGATCCTTGTAAAAGGATTTAAAGTGTATTCATTCAAATTAGAGAGACAATTTAAATTAAAAAGCTTAGAGCTGCCTCCACCACAGGGGGGCTCGCTCGACCCACCAGCGGACAGGCACCAGTATTGGGAGAGGGGGGCTGGCCGTCAGGGTCCACCGCGGCTCTGGCACAAACCCGGCGTCACGGAGGTGGCACGGGCAGGAACGGACTGGCCGTGTCGGCTTCTCACTTTTTGGATTTTAGAAGGGCATGACATGCCTATATCTGTGTCTCCCCCTCCTTTTACTCCTCCACCTCTTTTCTTTTCGCATGACTATATGTACTTTTCACTTTTCCATGTGTTAGTTATGTCTTCTGAGCAATTTGTCAGCTTTTGGACACCTTTGAAGGTGTTTTCTATGTGTTTCTATGTGTTTTTGTTTGCCTGCCATTGGTTTTAACGGTGTTCGAAGGTGTTCGACGAACAGTTCGGCGAACACACGGGTGTTCGACGAACCGAACCGGACTCGAACACTACGGGGGTGGCTCAACACTAGTCTACACTCCTGACTTGGCTGACCCCTTTTCCACCCTTTTATGGATTGTCTGATGATGAATCTCTTTGTCACATCTCCCCAATTCAGTAGTTGGAAGTGAAATGCTACTCCGGTCAGACACCGCTGCACTGACGCCCCTGATATGCCCCTCATCATTAGCTGGTGGAGAAATTCTATGGTGACTTGTAATCTGGCTTGTTCACATTGGTCAACCCGTCTGCCTGCTACTAGTCGCGTCCACTCTTCCCATGCCTTACCGTATGCTTGCCATGTCGACGGGGCAACTGACGCTCTGATTAATGGCATCAACTATTCGCCACTAGATCCCATAGGGAGGGTGGGCAACTGTTGCCCGATGGGCGGTCGTTGGGGAGGAGCACTGTGAAGATCTGCCAATTGAATTGTGATAAAGCGTTAGAAGCAGCTTTAGACCCCTCAGCATCGTGGCTAGCGCGGACCCATGCATTGTGTTTTAGGAACAGGAATGCTAGCCGGCATAGATGGGAGTGACGATGATGCCATCTTATTAATGCAGTGCGCTAGGCTGGTGTTTTTTGTTATGAAGCTTATATTTTTGTTAGCCAGGAGCGTGCCCCATATTTCTATTGCTACCAGTATTGGGAAGAAAAAATTTTCTCCGGGCTAGATGCAGCTAAAAATTATTATTAATTTCAAAACTGGTGGAGCTTGGTATAGATGGCCTAAAAGAATGAGTACCACACACTGCTAATATGCCCAAAATTAGTTTACAGGCAAGATGCAGCTAAAAATTATTATTAATTTGCAACCTGGTGGAGGTTAGAATAGATGGACTAATAGAACAAGTCCCACACACTGCTACAAGCCAAAGCCCAAATATTTTTTCAGAGCTAGATGCAGATAAAAATTATTTTGATTTTGCAACCTGGTGGAGGTTAGTATAGATGGACTAATAGAACAAGTCCCACACACTGCTACAAGCCAAAATATTTTTTCAGAGCTAGATTCCGATAAAAATTATTGTGAATTTGCAACCTGGTGGAGGTTAGTATAGATGGACTAATAGAACAAGTCCCACACACTGCTACAAGCCCAAGCCCAAATATTTTTTCAGAGCTAGATGCAGATAAAAATTATTTTGAATTTGCAACCTGGTGGAGGTTAGTATAGATGGACTAATAGAACAAGTCCCACATACTGCTACAAGCCGAAATAATTTTTCAGAGCTAGATGCAGATAAAAATTATTTTGAATTAGCAACCTGGTGGAGGTTAGTATAGATGGACTAATAGAACAAGTCCCACACACTGCTACAAGCCGAAATATTTTTTCAGAGCAAGATGCAGATAAAAATTATTTTGAATTTGCAACCTGGTGGAGGTTAGTATAGATGGACTAATAGAACAAGTCCCTCACACTGCAACAAGCCAAAATATTTTTTCAGAGCTAGATGCAGTAAAAAAATTTGTATTCTATACACAGGTGGTGTAGCTTGCAACACATATAGGCTACTCCTCTGAGTAACACACACTGCAAGAGGCCAAAAAGGATTTGCTTTGCTAGATTTAGCCAAATTCTGTGAAAAAAACTTGCACAGCACTAAAACAGACCTGCCTGGCAAAAAGTGATAGGAAATGAGGTAACCTAGCCCTCAAAAGGACTGCAATTACAATTAGTCTTTACTCCCAACCTATCTATTTAAGAGCACAGACCTGCCTGATAAAAGTCGTAGGAAATTATATAACCTAGTCCTTAATAGGGCTGCAATCACAACTATTCCCTACTCCCAAGCTATCGGTAGATTTGTGCGAAAATTGGCTTGAAATTAACAAAGTATAGCGCACACAGCAACAGCGGTGCCGTCTAACACGCAGCTGCAGCAGTGACAAAATGGTGGCGACGGGGAAAATGGCTCGGTCTTATAGGGCAAGGACATGTGACATACACTGCCAATGACACATGCCCTTGCTTGCCGGAAAAAAAGCAGTTCGCTCCGTGTGTGCGCTGCTGATAGGCTGACAGATTGCACCTCCCCACTGTAAATGCGGGAAAGAGAAAAAAAAATGGAGATCTTCATTATTTCTGCAGAGATCCATCCCCTGACCCTCCCCCCGCCCCGCTGTACACTCAAACTGCATATTAACATTAATTTTCAGCATTACTGAGAAAAAATCCAGTTATGATTTTGGTGCACGAATAGTTATCGAACATAACCTCGAACAACCGAATTTTTTTCAAATTGTTCGTGTTCGCCGAACGGCTCGAACACCGCCCAAAGCAGCTCGAATTTGAGATTGGCGAACAGTTCGAGTCGAACACCGCACATCTCTAGTCAGAATCGTAAAAATTGGCCTGGTCATTAACGTGCAAACCACCCTCGAGGGTAAACGGGTTAATAAACGACAAAAGGTTTCAGAGTTATGCTCCCCAGATAGAGGAACAAAATTACACTTTTTAATGAATCTATTCACCACCCAAACATCAGACCTCCCTTCGGTGGATGGCAGGTCAGTTATTACGTCTTTGAAGAAATAGGTCAAAGGACCTTTAGGGGTATGCATATGTAAAGCAGGTGTCAGAAATGCAGAGCGCAGAGACACGAAATGAAGGCAGTCAGAGATGTGTACAAACAATTTATATATATATATATCTATATATATTGTAAGGCAGCACTAGTCATCATCCTGGGGGATACTCGCTGCAGCGCATCAACAAAAGCACACCAGCCACGACTTTGCGGTGTTTCACAGTCCAACAGTTTATTATCTCATCATAAACTGCTGATCACACAGTCCATCTTAGTGCTCACTGGCATATTGCACATATAATGTCAAACGAGCCCCAAGTGGCAGACAGGCACACTTGGTTCCAGGTCCAGCCTTCAGCAAGGTATAATAATAAAGCAATGTCAATATCAACAGTGTTTTTACCTTTTGCTGGCTTATGGCTGCTTCAGGCCTTTTGGTTCCCAGACGGGGGTCTCTAGCCTCTGGCCCTCCAAGGCTTACTGGCATCTTAGTCACAAGACCCAGGCTTCACCCTCCAGGAGTCCACCAAGCTTCATCAGGCCTCACCAGGCCTCACACGATGCCACACACACGGGGAACAGGCCTCACGCCTATCACACCCCTTGCACCACTGCACACACCTGTCCCAAATTACCAGGGTTTTTATATCCTATAGAAACAGCCACAGGACCTGTGCTTATCTCACAGTCACGTGTCCAGACCTTCCGTTGTGCAAAAGGACAGCTGAGGGGGAAGGAAATAGCATAAACAGACATACTAGATCATTATAGCAATGCCGCTGCACCACAATATATATATATAACCAGGCTTTAAACAAAGGGTTAGTAACAAGAACGAACAGGTAATTTACAATAGCAATAAACAATCTCCCAAAATAATGTGATGCGCCCTGGGGTGGGAGTCACCAAGGCAGTTCTTCAACTCTGTAAATGGCCCTTGCGGGGGTCACCGGTTATTCTCGCTAGGCCGCAAGTCTTTTTCTAACAAAGTCAATTAAATCCAGTTTGGCTTTTTCCACTTCGCTCATCCCCCTCCCAACCTGACATCCTAAACCCCACTGTCCCATGTACCTTGGATGATTATTTGAAGTGACGGCCCTGTTCAGCGATGCAGCTCCTCTGTTTCTGCTGGCGTGACTCCTCTGACGCAGTTCTCTCTTATTTCCTCTTTGATCGGCCGTTGGAGGCGGTCTCTCGCACCTTGGATAGCAGGGTCCAGACCTTGTCGGTTGACAGGAAATGTCGGGTACTGTGAAGTCACTCAGCACCGCCAGCAGATCTCGGCTCTCCTCAGCGGCCGTGACACTCGGGGGACCTCTGGGGTGAATCCGGCATTTGTTCACCAGCGTCCGCCTGTCCTGCCTCATAGGTCTCTGACGCCGACCTGTCAGGCTGGCTTCCTCAGCGCATCCAGCCCGCGTCTCCTTCTCTCTGCAACTTGGCACCGAAATCACCTCAGGTTTAGCGCGCTCGACCGTTATATTTAAAAACTCCACACTGGACGACACCTGACCAGGTCTCACGTTCAAATCTGTTCCCCCTTCAACATTATTAAGGCATCTTGGTTCCATTTGATTGCGGTCAACCAGCAGATAACAATAAGGCTTTTTGACTTCTATTACACATGCACTGAAGGAGTGTGGAAGGATGGGTTTGACATGTGTTCACTTGGGTGCAGATTTCACATGCCATAAATATTCCATACAATCCTGAACAATGCTTGGCTATCAATTTTTTGTTACTAGATGGATAGATAGGTTAATTCCAGGGTGACTTGTGAGTACAGATTCATTGGATTCCTGGAAGACTCTCAAATGTAACTGGGGGGACAAATAATTCCTTAATTCGATCAGAAAGTCTGGTACACAATGATGGTGATGGGTCTGGTTTTTCTGTTGCAAATCTATGATCTTGTGTCGCAGCTTAGTATAGTACTCCTCAACAGAATATGGCCCTTGGTGTAGGGCTCCCAATTTACTTTTGCAAACACTATACTGTGATGTTCATTATAATGAAGCCCAACAGCCTCAAAGAATGAGTCATCTATAGAGAGTTTGGGAGCGTCAGGAGGTAGGGAAAAGTCCCAACCCTGGGGATCAGTTTGCGGCAAAGATATAGCAAGTACCATACACAGCCTCTCATAACCAGAGGATTGTGGGTGGAGTCTGATATAAAGCCATCAACTTTCCCTAAAAGTTAAAATATTTGTTTGGTCGCTCAAAAAACAGTCTGCTAAATTCACCTTGGATGCGGACATAGTGATGCTGCAAAATCTTGGCCTGAGCAGTGTGACGCCTCTACTCGAAAGCCCCTTTCTTTACCCTGGGAGATGGGGGACTCGGAGTTGGGTCCTATGATGGAGAGATGGGGTGCAGCCGTTGCCCGGACCCGACCCGTGCTCAGGGCCGTCACATTAAAAGGATGGTGTGGGCTTATCCGGGTTGAGTGGCTGATTCCGACTACGCCACCTATGACACCTGGTGAAGGCCACCAGCGTCGCTGCAGTCTGCTGAGGCATGGTGGTATGGCGGCCATAGTTATTACTACTCCCCACCGGCGGAGCAAGGCATCAGGGCAGAGGGACAAGATGGAGGGGATAGTAGTAGAGGAGAACGGATGCCGCGTCGCGCGGTGTGGCGCAGAATAAACAGTCCGGAGGCCATAGGGGTGAACTTCCAAGGCTTTACTCACTTTAGAGTTGGCAGAAGGAAGGCAACTCCCTGCTCCCCGCTCAGTCCTGCGGTCACCAGGGACGGAGGTCCGACAACCTCCGAGTAAGTCCAGCGTTCAATCGGGACCCTACACCAGAGTGTTCCTGAACTACAGACCGAATCTTTTCCTGTCCGTGTGTGTGCGAATAGGCCGGGACTCCCTCTGAGCTCCTCTCAGAACAAGGGTACGGGTGGCAGCTCCGCTCTGTCCGATACCCGGTGGGATCCTCAGGGCCTACCGGGCTTTCCCGACCAGGACATGGGGTAGCAAGGTCGGGTGTTGGGGGCCGGTACCCCTGTTGCAGCCGGACTCCCTCTGAATATATCAGTTGGTGAGGACAGGTGGCGTACGCCGCTCCGTCTGCATCCTCCCTGGGATCCATTTGCTATGGAGCCACACTCTTAAGCTTCGGGCCTTCTTGGTCCTGGTCCTTGACCGGGTCGAGACATTCCTTGTCTACAACCTACCCCTTGTCCCAAGGCCGGGGTACGAGGGCTTTGTCTCCATCCGATGCAGGCCCACACAGGATCCACTATCAGGGTCGGAGATCACAGTACTTGACAGCCAAAAGAACTAGGCTAAGGACCTTGAACCAAGATGGCTTTTTATTAAATATGAAATTTAAAGTGTAACTAAATTGTAAGTCCTCCACCCTCATCCACTAACTGGTTCCCCTAACTCTTGGTTCCCAGCCTCCCTGTAACCAGGAGGGCAGCACCTAGTGCATAATAGCCCCCTCTGGTGGAGAAATGTGGTGTTGGATGCAAAGTTTGGGTCACGACTACCACACTGTTCTTACCTCAGAGGAGGAACACTACACTCCATTAGAGAAGTGCAGCATCCCTGTGGTGGTCGAACCCTCAGGGGCGCCACAGCAGCTTCATGATCCTGAATCTGCTCTGCCAGATTGTGAACAAGCTGGGTCAAGGTCTGCATTTAATAGACCACAGATTGGAATAAATTCATATTTTTGGATCAGTTATACTGTAAATTCGCTCTGTTTGTAGCCTGGCAGCTCTTCATAGAGCTTCTATGGACAGGCTTTGCTCAAGCCACTTCATCTAGCCGGTTCCAAAGGAACCCTAACTTTCACCCTTTATACCCTGTAGGGGGATATCCCTTTAGCCTCCTGGGTTGGGTCCATGGAGTAGCTGCTGGCCAGTTGAGCGAGCTAGTAGAGAAAGGTCTTATCAGCCAGATCAAAACTATAAAAGTTAGAAAACAAAGTAAAAATCATCAGGAACAGGTCAAAACAATCCTTGGTCTGCAACTGAATTAGACATAGGATCATAGCAACAGAGATATAGAGACAGAACCAGGGTGAGGTATAACCTATTACTGGACACTGGAGGCAGGGAGCTGGGAGCTAGAAGTTTATGTAGAGTGAGCTTCACCCAAGGATTGCAGTAGGGAATTAATGAGATTACGATCATTAATTCAGCCATAAGCTCCCTGTCTGGATGGCATCACAAGTCCTAGAATATCACACAGAGCTGCTTCACTGTTGGTGTGCATCAACTACAACAAAGGTGCGGCGCTGCACGGCGACTATAAGCAGAAGCAGAGATACCGAGCACTGACATGGATGTAACATTTTGAATGTAGTTTTATCTTAGGATAAGTTCTCACAATGAGTTTTTAGTGAAAATTTTCACTCAGCAAAAAAGGCAGCGTCTTACAGTTAAAGGAGTTGTCCAGTCAAAAGTGATAAGTCTGCAGTCACTCTGTGTAAATGCAGATATATGAGATCCCCCAGTGCACGCACTGTGCGCTACGGGGATTCGCCGGTTTCAGACCCAGTAATGGAGGGTATGTTTGTGTTATACATACCCCTGGTCAGTTGGCGCCGCCTCGCTCCATACACTTGCGTGTGCTGGGGGGCGTCATAAGTCTGCAGTCACACAGAGTGACTGTAGATTTATCACTTCTGACCGGATAACCCCTTTAATACAAATTGGATAAGATTTATAGAAATCTCATGCTTACTGTGCTGTTTCTTAGCATAGCAAAAACTGACCTGCGGTGCGTATTTGAAATCTGAAATAGGTTAATTTCTCATGCCAGTTCGCTGACTTTTATGTGTTGAATTTCCCCAGAGACTTACTTTAGAAACAGAAAATCTGCAGGTACCAGAAGCATGTAATCTGCATATGTATCAATGACGTGTTGTTAAAACCAAATATCAGGAAGTATCTAAAACAAGGCAGTTTTATTCAAAACACAACATACCAAAAAGAGACAAAAATTGCAGTGTAAAAAAACATGATAAAATGCATGTAAAAAACAAACAAACTCAAAAATGCAAGTAAAAAGGTTGTGTCACGATTGTGTCAGGTTTGACAGACAGTCATTCTGGATCCGGCCATAGAAGGTAGCAGCGCTTGGCCTTGCAGACACCTTCTTGATCCTTTCATCATCCCTCCCTCTGTAGGACCCAGCAGTGATCTCCACCTTCTGCTGCTAATTAACACAACCTTGCTGGATCTTTAAATACACTTAGCTTCTCCAGAGAGTTGCTGGAGATAGAGTTAACTCCTCTGTTCAGGTCTGAAATTCTATCAGTTTTCTATATTCTCCTAGGAGGTCCTTTGTGGATTGTAGTCATGATCTCTCTGGTGTCTTCTCAAAGCTAAGTGTATCCCCTTGTCTGTTTCGCTGGTTTGTCTTTAGTTGCAGTGGGGCGGCCTAGTGCTCATCCCCTCCCCTCCCTACCTGGGGCCTAGCTCTAGGAACAGCCAGGGCTAAGGTATCCTGCTTGGTGATAGATGCGGAACCTATTTAGGGATGATAAAGGAGTCAGGGTGTTGTTAGATCTGCTTAGAGGTCTCCACTCCCCCTTTCCTTAGTTGCTGGGCTTCTCCTCTTTTCCCATCGCCGTACGCTGGGAAAAGACAAAAACTCACCAAATACTCACCAAATAAAATCTGCAACATCTAAAACTCACCAAATACTCATTGTGGGAATGAAGCCTTAATATTAGCAAATGAGCAGTATATTGTTTATTATATGGAGCTTTTTGATGTTTGTATAAAAAAATAGATATTTATTTGTCACAACTAAGTTGAATTTGCAGATTTGCTAATATTTGTCAAGAAAATTTAATTTGCATCAAATGTATTCAAAGCAAATCGAATGTACTTTATTATGCTCTGGGGGGGTCATCAGCACATAATACACATTGGGTCAAAATAAAAAGTATAAAATAAATAATAAGATTCACCTGGCCGTGCCATTTTTCTGGAATTGTGTGAAGTGAATCACAAAAAATTGAGATTTATGCAAATCGGAATTTTTTTATTTGAAGCAAATTTGATTACTTTTCATCTCTTGTCATGATTGATGCAAAGTAGATGAGGAGAAATGAAGGAGTTGCCATTAGTAACTATAGAGATTAAATCTTTAGTTTAAAAAAAATAAAAAACACCTTGACAAATAAGAGCTTACACCCAGCTGCACTAACTTTCACACATTTCCTCCAAATATTTATTGTTCTTATTATTATTATCACCATATGACAATAATGAATATAACATCACATATCAATTTAAAAATAAGATCTTTCATACTGAGTCGTCTGTAGCCTTCTCTTACCACCGGGCAGTCTGATACTTATTTTATGTACTTAAACAATTATGTCGCATTTACAGCTTAAAAGATACTTTAGCCAAACTCTACAAACCCTATTGAATGCTCCGTGTTATAAGGTAGCCATAAAATGAGCTTCATAAACACGAAACATTGTAGTCCTGCTTAATGTTTATGTCAATAGTTAAATTAAATGTGACAAGGCTAGTAAGCCTGGAGATTTTCAGCACTGCGTGATTGCCTTGAAGTATTTTGTCTCCCAAGAATCTATTTGGCTCCAATAGCCAACAAAGCTGACTCCATGTTAATCCTGTTGGCTATTTAACAAGAGCTTTAACTAGGAAATGTCCAGCCACCCCGAATGAATGGACGGGGCTATTTTGCCAAGAAGCAATCATCATCTGACGGCACAGAGAAGAATGCTAATTGCATAAAGTATATTGTCTAGATCCTAGAAATAGCTGTAATTGTTTCTATTGTCAGTTTGTTCATTTGATACTCTAGAGAGAAAACTAAACTACGACACATCTAAGGTTTAATTTTATTTCATTTCAATTTTTTTTTAATGTCATTGTTTTAATACAGGAAATATCTATATATTTATATTATTACAATTTGAAATGTTTAAAATTGTTCGGCCTTGAGACCCGTTTGGAGCTGAGCTCTGTGTTTACTTTAAGGAGTAATCTCATATAATATACTTTGTTCTTATTGTAACTATTGATCATATACTCATGTTCACATGTTGTAATATATTCTATTTTTTTATTTTCTTAAACATATACAAAAAATAGTTAAATGTAAATTGAATATATTAAATTATACATTTTTTTTATTGCTTTGAAATTAACCTACAATTTATTGTATTTTTTATATGTTGTAGGAGCTTAAATAGCTTGCAGATTGGTTGAGGTTCAGGTCCTGGGACCACAACCAGTCCCTTAAAAAACTATTTAGAAGTGTGCTGCTCAGAAGGCAAAAAGCTCACGAGTCAGAGGCACTGACACGTGCATGAGCGTACGCATGCAGAGCAGTGCATGGCTCATAGATATACAATTGATCATAAAAGTCAGAAACTGAGTGCTTTGCTTACCTAAGAAGTATTCCTCCCATCAAAGTTTTTATCCTCTTACTGTATTGCAATCATCATATTATATAGTACTGTGTACTTACAATTGCTCATTTTTCCTTTCTACCCAGATAATTCTTCTGTTTTCTCTGCTCTATGTAGAAACAGGAAGTCTCTTTTCCCTGCATTTACCATTCCCCTCTTCAACTCCTGACCCAGCTGCTCCCTCCTCCCCCCTGCCAGGGACTTTTGCAGTGACTTATGACTCATACAGGGAAAAATTGATCTCCTGTTTCTATATAGAGCTTAGAAGGATTCAGCTAGTCAGTTTTTAATCACGTGATGTCATAGACCTAATGGAAAAGAGAAGAATTACCTGGGTAGAAGAGAAAATGAGCAATTGTAAGTACACAGTGCTGTAAAATATGATGATTGCAATATACTAAAAGGATAAACATTTTAATGGGAGGAGGAGTGCTTCTTTAAGGGTTTTCCCCACTAACAAAAGTTCATTAAAATCAGTGGCTGTGTCTGACCGTGTACGGAACATGGTCTGATCATACCACAGCTCCTGGGCAGGGGAGGAAGCAAAAGAGTATACAGACAGGACAGCAGGGGATCACAGCTGATTCATTTTATGAGGTAAAATATTGTTTAAAAACAGGCAGGGAAATGTTTTACCTCACAAAATGAATCCTCTGTGATCCCCTGCTGTAATGTCTGTATACTCTTTTGCTTCCTCCCCTTCCAAGGAGATGTGGCATGATCAAACCGTGGTCCGTACACGGTCAGACACAGCCATTGATTTTAGTGAACTTTTGTTTGTGGGAAAACCACTTTAAGCTCTGGATCACTACACTTCTAAACCATAGTCTGAACCACCAGTGGGGTCTCAGGTCATTGATAGGATAGTCCTTTCTGCATCTCCTACGACTTCGGAATTATACAGTGTTGTATTATGTTTGCATTATTGCTTATTATCATTATTATTATTATTCTGCTATTGGTTTACCCCTCTTTTGAAGTTTGTCCTATTTGTCTCCCGGTAGTCTAGCTCTGATGCATGTAACCCCTCACTTCTTCCTCTTCTTTTTCAGTTTTCTCTCAGTCTCCATTGCTTCATATTGCTTTTTGTACATCCCTGGAATCATCTTTTCACTTGCTGTTTTTTTGTCAATAATACAAGAATTCAACCTGAGAATAAATCTCTCCTAGAATCTTCATACATGTCTCTGCAGCTGAGTTGACAGTGTCTGATAAAGTTCTTGGTGTGAGTACTGGTTCAATACAGACATCCATAGAAATGCTGTCTATGCCCAGTTATGGTGTCAGAATATATACTGTATATGTATTTAGCTGTAAGGACAATTTACACACTGTATTGAGAGCACACCCATGAATATTATAAAAAGTGTGACATAACTACAACTTCACCACAACCTCAGTGTTTCATTAAACAAGCAACAATATAGCAATTCGCAGTAATTACATATTGGCACTGAGTCTAAATATTAAAGTACATTTTCACCAAAATATGAGTTACATGCATAGACTTGCAACTCTGGTGCTTTTTATTATGCCCTGATTGGTCGTGGAGATAAAAACCTGGGTTATTTTCATTCTGAGAGCAAGAACACCTAGTCTGCTACACATTCCCCTGCAATCCACTCACTTACTTAAGTAATCAAGGGGATAATAATAATAATAATATTTTTATTTAAATAGCGCCAACATATTCCGCAGGGCTTTACAATTCAGACAATTTACAGACACTATCGGCACTGCCCCCATTGGGGCTCACAATCTAGATTCCCTATCAGTATGTCTTTGGAGTGTGGAGGAAACTGGAGAACCTGCAGGAAACACAGGCAAACATGGGGAGAACATACAAACTCCTTGCAGATGTTGTCCTTGGTGGGACTTGAACCCAGGACCCCAGTACTGCAAGGCTGCAGTGCTAACCACTGAGCCACGCCAGCACTAAACGAAAGTGCTCTGCTCTGTATTCTTGTATGAGTCATGACAGAGAAGAGAGATGGAGATACCAGAATGCAACACAATGAGAGCTAAAGAAAAGATGGAGTTAACAGCATAGTGAGAGAGAGGAGAAATGGAGCTAGCAGACAACTGCAGCAGAGTGAGCACCACAAAAGAGATGGAGATGACTGCATAGTGAGGGAGAGGAGAGATGGAGCTAACATACAACTGCAGCAGAGTGAGCACCACAAAGGAGATGGAGATGACTGCATAGTGAGGGAGAGGAGAGATGGAGCTAACATACAACTGCAGCAGAGTGAGCACCATAGAGGAGATGCAAGTGACTACATAGTGAGAGAGAGGAGAGATGGAGCTAACATACAACCGGCAAAGTGAGCACCACAGAGGAGATGGAGGTGACTGCATAGTGAGGGAGAGGAGAGATGGAGCTAACATATCACCGCAAAGTAAACACCACAAAGGAGATGGCGTTGAATGCACTGTGAGGGAGAGGAAAGATGAAGCTAACATACAACTGCAGAGTGAGCACCACAGAAGAGATGGAGGTGACTTCATAGTGAGGGAGGAAAGATCCAGCTGAAAGACAGCAGCATAAATAGTTAAGGCTTGTGTTTTTAGTTTGATCTTATTTAATTACAGTCCAGTCTATATAAGTATATACATACATTCAGGCAGTGAAAACTTCTGCGAGTCATTGTTAAAATTACCATACAGCTGTATGTAGAAAAAGGCAAATCTAAGATTTTGATTGTGATGGGGTAGTACAGCAGGCCAGTAGAGATAGAGGACAGGGATTTTACTATTACTGTGTGGGGAGTAAAGGTTGCAGATAATGCATAGGTCAAGGAGAAGATGGACAGGAGAGGGCTCTGTATAAACCGTGCAGCAAAGAGAGCTGCTCAATTCTATCTGCTTTATGTACCGCAGTTTACTGCTAGCACAAAGCCCTGCCCCAACTTTCTATGATCTCTACTTCTTTGTTTTTTAGTGATGGATGTGACCTAGCAACAGGCAGCGATGACAAGTTAGAGAGAAAGGTGGCCAGCACTTTAGGGCATTTTTACAGGGGTAAGACATTTTCTGTAAATTAAGTGATGTACAACTTTGCTATTTTGTGCATTGACTATCAAATTCAGGTAGGTTTTTTGAAATGACAGTGACCATTTAATGTGGATCTTATTCTGTAGATAAGTAATATAGAGGTGCAGATTCAAATAGAGCTCCAGTCTGATACCTAGTGATAGCACAGCACTACAGTGTAACCCTCTGAAATAAGAGGACTTGTCCCTTGCTTGCCCTTTACCTCTATGATCCTTGGATTGACTTCCCACATCCTTGTTTCTTAATGTTGCAAAGATCTTTGCAAAGGTTCTCACCATCATAATAATTATTCCAACCTGTGCTGGGAGTCCCATAGCAGCCGCAAGGTTTGCCTCTGTGTTGTATATATGCTATGTTTTGTATATTGTATTGTCTATGTTGTAGACCCATTTTTCTTGTAGATATAGCCTTATTATTCAATGAAGAAGCTGTAGTATTGTATACGATGGGTTACATATAATGCAAAGGATATGGAGTTATACTTTGAGTACATTATGATTTTATTGAAAGCAAGGTGTTGACGAAAGCAATGTTCTGCTTTTTCTACACATAAAAAGGCAGAGCCATTTCATTTGGTTTTCTGAGGGATTAACTTTACCTCTATTTCTATGACCTTGGTGCACATATTTCAGAATGTGTCCATTTGCTGCTGCACATAACAGTCACATTACAAGGTTTCATAGGGTCTGGTTTTAGTGACCACAAAATAGACATAAATGCAAGACCCTCTAAACACTGGTTACCCTTGTACAATGTGTGTCTCCTAAAGTGCCCCCTGGTAATTTCTTATTAATCCAGGGTCAATTTACATGTTTATTAAAAAGTTATTTAAAAGTTGAGCTAAAGTGTGTAAAAACAATGCAAATGCTGGTAATTTACACCTAAACCAGGGGCGCCATTCAAGATAAATCTGGTACATTCTTTAATTCCCTACAGACTTAATTAGGAATGAAAGAATATGTTAGTGAGAATCATCTGGGGAGGGATAGTGTTGTCATGTTCTCATTGGGTATGGTCCTCTGTACCAGTAGTGGTGTTGTAGGAAGGGAGGATAAAAAGACATGAGTAAAATGGATCTTCACATTGTTATCATGATGATATTTTTAAGTTTATTTTTTTTATTAAAGATTAGGATTTATATTAACATTTATTTTTAAAGAGCTATATAATTAACTGGAGTAAAATGTATTTTTCTTTCTCATGCACTGGGGCTGCCATTTTTACTTGCTGGTGTGTAAGTGTCAGAGCGCGGTACTTACACATGACAAATATGGCAGACACAATCCACAGGAGACTCTGGTTGGTGTCCAATCCTATCTCTTATCCTTTAGCCACTTCAGCTGTGAACTGTGCACACCTCCTGTTTATAGTTGTGGAGTGAGCCTGCTGCCATTTTATTATAGCTCAGCGCTATGTGATCATTTGCAAATTCAGTGTGTCATTCCTACTTACAATGTTCAGCAGAGACAGCAGCTCTGGGCCTCAGGGTAGTGGCAGCAGTGGCAATAATATGTCTTCCAACTTACCATTGTACTATTAATGCCTGGCTACCGACCTGTTCTCCCCACTGGCGAAGTAACTGCCACAGTCCTGATGCCAAAACCTGCCCTCACCGCTAATTACAGTGATCAGATTGCAGCAGTTGATGAGTGGTGAGAGCAGGTCTGGGAACCAGGGCTATGGCAGTATCTTATTCCACAATTTGTCGGTAGCCTGGCACTAGTAAATAAAATCATAGGCTTGCCGACTGTACTTACTGCTACTGTTTTGGTGGCCGGACCTGCATCTTGTCTATTTATCTTTCCATAGTCACGTTTAGGTCCTGCTCTGCCCACATCTATTTCGAGGCCTGCTGGCACAAAGTCACGTGAACTGCAAAAATTAGAGACCATCCCGGTTGGGAACACCTTGTTGCGACGTGAAGCCATTTACACTCTTTCAATCAAAATAGTGTCAACTAAGTGCCCTATGTTATTTATACACACGTAGTCAAAATTGTTGGTACCCCTCGTTTAATGAAAGAAAAACCCACAATGATCACAGAAATAAGTTGAATCTGACAAAAGTAATAAATTAAAAATCTATGAAAATGAACAAATGAAAGTCAGACATTGCTTTTCAACCCTGCTTCCACAGAATTTAAAAAAAAATTAAGCTCATGAAATAGGCCTGTACAGAAATGATGGTTCTTCTTGACTTAATATTTTGTTGAACAACCTTTTGAGGCAATCACTGCAATCAAACGATTCCTGTAACTGTCAATGAGACTTCTGCACCTCTCGACGAGTATTTTGGCCCACTCCTCATCATGAGCAAAATGCTCCAGTTGTCTCATGTTTGAAGGTTGCCTTTTCCAGACAAATGAAAAATGAAATTAAAACTTAATTTTTATTTATTTTTTTCAGAAAAAGGTTACGCGGGCTGTTTGCAATTATGTTCGCTTTATAGCATTCTGCACACAAATAACAAACATGCTTTAGATTTCTATTACTATAACATGAAATCTAACTAAATATAACTTTGTGTTAACATATTTTATAAAGCAACAAATGAAAAATAATGAAAAAAAACAAACTATTTATATAAATAAATAACAATAAAAGAGAAAAAAAAATCTATAACCAGTTTCACAACAAAAAGAACTTATATACTACAGTAAGGGCCCCATCGCTCTCCCAGCGATGAAGAAAGGGCAGTGTGACCGCTAGGCCTGCGATGCTGGAGCCTCGCGTTTGTGAAGTTGCAGCATGGCAATCACAAGGTGCATCTGTGTGTGTGTGATAGGGCCCTAAAACACACAAAACACACAAAACACCTAAAAAAAACCCCAGGTCCCAGTGATCAGGTCCCAGTGATGTTAACCCTTTGCTGTCTTCTATATGCTGCGATCTATAGTGATTGCGGCATATAGGAGACAGCAGGAGGAGAGGGGGTCGTCTTACTTACCTCTCCGAAGACCTCCAATTCCTTCCAGGACCTGGGGTTGCTATGGCAGCTGGAGGTCACATGACCGCCTCCAGCTCTGCCATATATGGTGTCCTGCCTGGCTCAGCTGCAGCTGAGCCAGACAGGAGACTCTGACTGAAACAGTCAGGGAAGATCTCATGTAATGTAATATATGTCTATTACATTACATGAGAGCAGTGATCAGAAAAATAAAAATTAGTGTCCCATACAGGGACTAAGTAAAAATGTAAAAAAAAGTAAAAAAAAAAGTTTTTAAACTGTTAAAAAAAAATTCACAAAATAAATAAAAATAAATAAATAAAATATTAAACCAATAAATCCGTATATTTTTACAAAACCAAAAAAAGAACACATATTTGGTATCGCCGCGTCCAAAACAACTCGAGCTATAAAACTGTCACACTAATTAACTCCTTCTGTGCACACCGTAATAAAAATAAATAAAAAAACGGAGCGAAAAAATATGCTTTTTCATCATATCGCCAATCAAAAAGTGGAAAAAAATGCGATCAAAAAGCAAAATAAAAATGGTACCACTGAAAACATCATCTTGTTCCGCAAAAAACAAGCCACCATACAGCTCCATCAGCCAAAAAATAAAAAAGTTATAGTGCTCAGAATAAAGCAATGCAAAAAAAATATTTTTTTCTATAAATTTGTTTTATTGTGTAAAAGCGCCAAAACATAAAAAAAAATACAGTAAGTGTAGTATCACTGTAAATGTACTGACCCGAAGAATAACGCTGCCTGATCACTTTTACCACACGCAGAACGGCATAAAAAGAAACCTCAAAGAATAATTCCTGAATTGTTGGTTTTTGTTAATTTTACCTCCCAAAAATTGGAATAGAAAGCGATCAAAAAATGTCACGTACCCAAAAATGGTACCAATAAAAATGTCAACTCGTCCCGCAAAAAACAAGCCATAACATGACTCTGTCGGCCGAAATATAGAAAAATTATAGCTCTCAAAATATGGTGATGCAAAAACTAGATTTTGCAAAAAAAAGTCTTTTAGTGTGTGACAGCTGTCAATCATAAAAACCCGATATAAATCTGGTATCTCTGTAATCGCACCGACCCGAAGAATAAAGTAATCTCATCACTTATACCGCACGAGGAGCGGCGTAAAAAATAAATAAAACCAATTCTTCACCTGCTACTGATTTGTTTATTATGTCTCCGAAAGATCGCAGTAAGGCTCTGCTCACATTTATCCTGCGCTCTGCGCTGAGCACTTACACCAGAGTTTCCGTGTAAATCTCTGAAATACGTGATTCAGCCAGAACCCATGACGGAAGATTCCCTGTAATGAGGCAGATATAGGCCACTGTGGATGCCGTCTAGCCTGGGATCCCACGGTGTCATTTGTTTTAGGCGTGCATAAAAGTGCGGTTGGCCACAGTTTTGTGCACTTCTGAAAAAAAGGACACCGCTAAACAGAGGCCAGACGGAGTCCAGAGTAACTCTGCTGCCTCATTACAGTGAATGGATCCTGCAGGGGTTTCATCTGAATTATATCACTTGGAAATTTAGATTTAAACCCCGATGTAAGTGCTCAGCCTAGAGCGCCGGATAAATGTTACATAAAATGTTCCCAATAAAAGCTTCAACTCAGTCCTCAAAAAAAGCTAGTCCCCACTCAGGTCTGTCATCTGTTAAAAATATAAGGGACTTCCAAGTTACTGGTAGCAGAAAGGCTCTGGAAAAGCGAAATGGCCCTTGCCCCCCAAAAGAAATTCAGAAAATTTTGTGCTCCCAAATCCAAATGCCTATTCTACAATAATTTGTTCTCCAATTGTCAAATAGCGCTCCGTCCCCCCCAGATCTCGCCGTATGGCTGAGCGGTACGATACAGCCACATATGAGGTATTGCCACTTTTAGAAGAAATTGTGTGACACATGTCAGCACCATTTTTACCCATTGCCCTGTGTGAAAATGTAAAATCTGAGGGTAAAACATTTTTTTGTGGTAAAAATATAATTATGCTTTTTTCACTGTCCAATTGTATAAATTTAAAAATTAAAAAATACTCACTACTTCCCTAGATGAATTCCTTGAGAGGTGTAGTTTACAAAATGGGGTTACTTGTGGAGGTTTCTGCTGTTTCGGCATGTCAGTGACTCTTCAAATGTGACATGGTGTCTGCCACCTATCCCAGCCAACATAGCGCTCCTTTCTCTTCCGAACCCTGCCGTACACCAAAGCAGTGGTTTTCCCCCACATATGGGGTATCGGCGTACTCAGGAGAAATTGCACAACAAATTTCATGGTGCAATTTATCCTATTACCCTTATGATAATGCAAAATTAAGGGATGAAAAACGGTTTTGTGGGAAAAATGTGAAAAATTTATTTTTACAGCTCAATATTATAATCTTCTGTGAAGCACTTTGGGGTTCAAGGTGCTCACCACAAATCTAGATAAGTTCCCTAAGGGGTCTAGTTTCCAAAATGGTGTCACTTGTGGGGGGTTTCCACTGTTTAGGCACATCAGGGGCTCCCCAAATGCAACATGGCATCCGCTAATTATTTAAACAAATTTTACATTCAAAAAGTCAAATGGCGCTCCTTCCCTTTCAAACCCTGCCGTGCGCCCAAACAGTGGTTTGCCTCCACATATGAGGTATCAGCGTGTTCAGGAGAAATTGCACAACAAATTTCATGGTGCAATTTTTCTATTACCCTTATGATAATGCAAAATTAAGGGATGAAAAACGTTTTTGTGGGAAAAATGTGAAAATTTTATTTTTACAGCACAATATTATAAACTTCTGTGAAGCACCTTGGGGTTCAAGGTGCTCACCACACATCTAGATAAGTTCCCTAAGGGGTCTAGTTTCCAAAATGGTGTCACTTGTGGGGGGTTTCTACTGTTTAGGCACTTCAGGAGCTCTCCAAACGCAACATGGCGTCCGCTAATTATTCAGACAAATTTTACATTCAAAAAGTCAAATGGCGCTCCTTCCCTTTCAAACCCTGCCGTGCGCCCAAACAGTGGTTTGCCTCCACATATGGGGTATCAGCGTGTTCAGGAGAAATTGCACAACAAACTTCATGGTGCAATTTTTCCTATTACCCTTATGATAATGCAAAATTAAGGGATGAAAAACGTTTTTGTGGGAAAAATGTGCCAATTTTATTTTTACAGCTCAATATTATAAACTTCTGTGAAGCACCTGGGGGTTCAAGGTGCTCACCACACATCTAGATAAGTTCACTAAGGGATATAGTTTCCAAAATGGTGTCACTTGTGTGGGGTTTCCACTGTTTAGGCACTTCAGGAGCTCTCCAAACGCAACATGGCGTCCGCTAATTATTCAGACAAATTTTACATTCAAAAAGTCAAATGGCGCTCCTTCCCTTTCAAACCCTGCCGTGCGCCCAAACAGTGGTTTGCCTCCACATATGAGGTATCAGCGTGTTCAGGAGAAATTGCACAACAAATTTCATTGTGCAATTTTTCCTATTACCCTTATGATAATGCAAAATTAAGGGATGAAAAACGTTTTTGTGGGAAAAATGTGAAAATTTTATTTTTACAGCACAATATTATAAACTTCTGTGAAGCACCTGGGGGTTCAAGGTGCTCACCACACATCTAGATAAGTTCCCTAAGGGGTCTAGTTTCCAAAATAGTGTCACTTGTGGGGGGTTTTCTACTGTTTAGGCACATCAGGGGCTCTCCAAACGCAACATGGCTTCTGCTAATTATTCAGACAAATTTTATATTCAAAAAGTCAAATGGCGCTCCTTCCCTTCCGAACCCTGCAGTGCGCCCAAACAGTGGTTTTCCCTCACATATGGGGTATCAGCACGCTCAAGAGAAATCGCACAAAAAAATTTGGGGTCCATTTTTTCCTGTTACCCCTGTGAAAATAGAAAAAAATTGGGTCTAAAGTAAAATTTTTGTGAAAAAAGTTAAATGTTAATTTTTTTCTTCCACATTCCAAAAATTCCTGTGAAGCACCTGAAGGGTTAATAAACTTCTTGAATGTGGTTTTGAGCACCTTGAGGGGTGCAGTTTTTAGAATAGTGTCACTTTTTGGAATTTTCTGTCATAAAGACCCCTCAAAGTGACTTCAAATATGATGTGGTCCCTAAAAAACTGTTTTTGTAAATTTTGTTGGAAAAATGAGAAATCGCTGGTCAACTTTTAACCCTTATAGCTCCCTAACAAAAAAAAATTTTGGTTCCAAAATTGTGCTGATGTAAAGTAGACATGTGGGAAATGTTATTTATTAACTATTTTGTGTGACATATCTCTCTGATTTAAGGGCATGAAAATTCAAAGTAAGAAAATTGCAAAATTTTCAAAATTTTCGCCAAATTTCCGATTTTTTCACAAATAAACGCAAGTTATATCGAAGAAATTTTACCACTATCATGAACTACAATATGTCACGAAAAACAATCTCAGAATCAGGGAAATACGTTGAACCGTTCCAGAGTAATTACTTCATAAAGTGACAGTGGTCAGAATTGAAAAAAATTGGCCCGGTCACGAAGGCAAAAACAGGCTCTGGTGCGAAGTGGTTAACAAGCTAAACATTGACTTAAATTCTAATCCAGTTGCTCCCTAAATAGTGAAGATGAGTATATTATTTTTTGGTCGGTCTTGTAGATTTAGTTATTATGCATATTCTTCTGCAACTCTACAATGCTGTGTCACTGTATAGTCTTATGATAGTTCTATAGATGTGACCCCGGGCTGAGATCCTGCTGCATTAGTTCTGCATTTAATTCCATGGTTTTTAGCCGCCTCTATTTTAGTTTTCTGATGGCTGTTCTTCTAATGTGGCAATGTAAAGATATTATTTTTTATATTTAAGCTCCTTCTGCAGTTATGGTAATGGATTTTTTCATGTGAATAAGTTATTAATGGAGCTTGAATGTTTTGATGAGTAGATATTGGTGTTTGGAGCTAGGCCAAGCAGCAGCCGTAGCTAGTTCACAGGTTTCAATTTTATACTTACATTTTATACTCATATTTTCATAGAACTCTTGAATGATATATACACTGCTCAAAAATATAAAGGGAACACTGAAATAACACATCCTAGATCTGAATGAATGAAATATTCTCATTGAATACTTTGCTCTGTACAAAGTTGAATGTGCTGACAATAAAATCACACAAAAATCATCAATGGAAATCAAATTTATTAACCAATGGAGGCCTGGATTTGGAGTCACCCCCAAAATTAAAGTGGAAAAACACACTACAAGCTGATCCAACTTTGATGTAATGTCCTTAAAACAAGTCAAAATGAGGCTCAGTATTGTGTGTGGCCTCCACATGCCTGTATGACCTCCCTACAACGCCTGGGCATGTTCCTGATAAGGTTGCGGATGGTCTCCTGTGGGATCTCCTCCCAGACCTGGACTAAAGCATCCGCCAAATCCTGGACAGTCTGTGGTGCAACGTGACGTTGGTGGATGGAGCAAGACATGATGTCCCAGATGTGCTCAATCGGATTCAGGTCTGGGGAACGGGCGGGCCAGTCCATAGCTTCAATGCCTTCATCTTGCAGGAACTGCTGACACACTCCTGCCACATGAGGTCTGGCATTGACCTGCATTATTAGGAACCCAGGGCCAACCGCACCAGCATATGGTCTCACAAGGGGTCTGAGGATCTCATCTCGGTACCTAATGGCAGTCAGGCTATCTCTGGCGAGCACATGGAGGGCTGTGCGGCCCTCCAAAGTAATACCAGTTCACACTAGGAGGTGCTGGTCAGGTTTCTCTGGTTTGTAGTACCATATATATATATATATATATATATATATATATATATATATATATATATATATATACACAGTACAGACCAAAAGTTTGGACACACCTCATTTAAAGATTTTTCTGTATTTTCTTGACTATGAAAATTGTACATTCACACTGAAGGCATCAAAACTATGAATTAACACATGTGGAATTATATACTTAACAAAAAAGTGTGAAACAACTGAAAATATGTCTGATATTCTAGGTTCTTCAAAGTAGCCACCTTTTGCTTTGATGACTGCTTTGCACACTCTTGGCATTCTCTTGATGAGCTTGAAGAGGTAGTCACCGGAAATGGTCTTCCAACAATCTTGAAGGAGTTCCCAGAGATGCTTAGCACTTGTTGGCCCTTTTGCCTTCACTCTGCGGTCCAGCTCACCCCAAACCATCTCGATTGGGTTCAGGTCTGGTGACTGTGGAGGCCAGGTCATCTGTTGTAGCACCCATCACTCTCCTTCTTGGTTAAATAGCCCTTGCACAGCCTGGAGGTGTGTTTTGGGTCATTGTCCTGTTGAAAAATAAATGATGATCCAACTAAACGCAAACCGGATGTAATAGCATGCCACTGCAAGATGCTGTGGTAGCCATGCTGGTTCAGTATGCCTTCAATTTTGAATAAATCCCCAACAGTGTCACCAGCAAAGCACCCCCACACCATCACACCTCCTCCTCCGTGCTTCACGGTGGGAACCAGCCATGTAGACTCCATCCGTTCACCTTTTCTGCGTCGCACAAAGACACGGTGGTTGGAATCAAAGATCTCAAATTTGGACTCATCAGACCAAAGCACAGATTTCCACTGGTCTAATGTCCATTCCTTGTGTTCTTTAGCCCAAACAAGTCTCTTCTGCTTGTTGCCTGTCCTTATCAGTGGTTTCCTAGCAGCTATTTTACCATGAAGGCCTGCTGCACAAAGTCTCCTCTTAACAGTGGTTGAAGAGATGTGTCTGCTGCTAGAACTCTGCGTGGCATTGACCTGGTCTCTAATCTGAGCTGCTGTTAACCTGCGATTTCTGAGGCTGGTGACTCGGACAAACTTATCCTCAGAAGCAGAGGTGACTCTTGGTCTTCCTTTCCTGGGGCGGTCCTCATGTGAGCCAGTTAATTTGTAGCGCTTGATGGTTTTTGCAACTGCACTTGGGGACACTTTCAAAGTTTTCCCAATTTTTCGCACTGACTGACCTTCATTTCTTAAAGTAATGAGGGCCACTCGTTTTTCTTTACTTAGCTGCTTTTTTCTTGCCATAATACAAATTCTAACAGTCTATTCAGTAGGACTATCAGCTGTGTATCCACAAGACTCCTGCACAACACAACTGATGGTCCCAACCCCATTTATAAGGCAAGAAATCCCACTTATTAAATCTGACAGGGCACACCTGTGAAGTGAAAACCATTTCCGGTGACTACCTCTTGAAGCTCATCAAGAGAATGCCAAGACTGTGCAAAGCAGTCATCAAAGGAAAAGGTGGCTACTTTGAAGAACCTAGAATATAAGACATATTTTCAGTTGTTTCACACTTTTTTTTGTTAAGTATATAATTCCACATGTGTTAATTCATAGTTTTGATGCCTTCAGTGTGAATGTACAATTTTCATAGTCAAGAAAATACAGAAAAATCTTTAAATGAGAAGGTGTGTCCAAACATTTGGTCTGTACTGTATATACACTTAAAAGAATCAGATCTTTTTTTTCCTGAAAGCCTAAAAAAGGTTTATAATGGGGCCCTATAATTAGAGGGACTGTCAGATCTGGTGATATGTCTATTTTAGGAAAAACGTGTGTTCCCCATCTTTTTCAATGCTTTCTATTATCCCTATCGGAAAGATCTGAATAAATTGACAACTGAGTGTTACCACTCCCTTTGTAAAAAAGAGTGTGTCCCATCATGGTCTCACATTGTCAACAATGATTAGACAATATCAAACCCCAAATAATAACATTCAGTAGTTAATATACTCAGAAATTTCTATGAGGTACAATAGAGGAACAGCACAATGGAGAATTATAAAAAAAAAAAATTCTCTAGAATTATTCTGTCACTGGGAATGCAATAATTTACTAAACCTGATATCTTAGAAGAGTTGACATGTTTTTTTTTACAATTTTCACCAGGATTTCCCAGTGGTTAGAAATGATTTGCTGTACATTGTGGTGGGAATCCAATCAAAAGGCAATACCCGATTTCTACCATTTTTGCATTGAATTCCACCTGCATTCAAAAATTCTCATGAGAATATGTTTTACTTTCAATACTTGTCAATCAGACAAGTTATAAAGCTAAGATTAAGTCTGACCAATCACTAGACTTCAAAATGTCATGACGTCATCCTAAAACCTCATAATGTGTCATCAATGGAACCACTGTCAGTCACTGTGGTGCATAACAATCTGGGAGAAAAATAGGGTAAGCTGCTGTGGAATATGCAAGGATTATATCAATAATATTAACGCCATTTTGCCACCCGTTCTCAACAGGTAATGAGCAACATCAGGACGTCAGGGCAAAGCTTGGCAAAATCATGACGTTTTGAAATCTACTCAAGCGTGGAGTGGCCAAAAATTCCAGAATGTGGCTGACTGAACTGGAATGGCTGCTTGAAGATGAGACTGGAGTATAGAGGGGCTGCATGGCTAGACAGTTGAGGGTCGGGTCAAGTTGTGCATATATTTTTTTTAATCCTTTTCAGTTTCATTAGAGTCTAGCAAAAATTGGCTTCTGGCCACCATCTTGTTGGATTCATATGAATCAAATAGCCCAAACTTGGGTTTTTCCCTAATCCACAAATTTTAGGAAATTCTAAATTCATTTTATTAGCTTAGAATCGATTCGCTCGTCTTTAGTAGAGAGCTATGTCTATTACTATAGTATATTTCTATAAATTAGAGATTAGGGTCATTATTTTTTTTTTACATATATAAATTATAAAACATTATTCAGAACTGTGTTTCATCACTGATACTTCTGTGGTATCCATAGATTGTCCATTATTCAGTGCTGTGTGTATCAGGAGTCTGTAGGACTGTAAGACAATAGGCAAGAGATATTGTTTCCTATCATATATCCAATAGGTTTCAAGGGAGTCCTCATAATTCCCAAGATATCCATTCCAGATATGTTGTTTATAGTCGATATAGATGTAGCAGATTGGAGTTTGCCATTAAGCACAAGCCATTGTGATATCGCAAAGCATAAGAGGACAGCAGGCTACTACAGAGTATGGAAGAAGCATGAACACAAATGACGAGTATAGAAGAAGCATGAACACAAATGACGACTATAGATGAGCGGATATTTTAAATATTGAAATCTGCCTTTGATGTGCCCCCTTTGGCCGAAGGGTACTCGGTAGCCGGGTCGGTCCTTTTGTGGTAGTCACGGTGGCAGTGACCTGGTCTGTGGCCCAGGGCGGTCAGTAAATAACAGTCAATTGGGAAATAAAGAAAAGGGGAATAAAGTTTGTGACGCCACCCGTGGTTTGCAGCTATAGGTGGCTGCCGCTGCTGTTCAGATCCACTGGGGCTGTTGATGATGCAACAAAGATGGTTCAGCTCTCCACGGGCAGAGCTTAGCTCCAGGGCAGTATATAGGACTTAATGAGGTAGATGTTGTTGGCAGGGACAGTGTAGTGCAGGGCCAGTGATGCAGCAATAAATCAAGGACACAGTGGGGTGCAGTCTTCGGGTTTTACTCACAGTTCTTAAGCAGCGCCAGGTTACCGCTGCAGCTGATTATAACCGCCCACGTCGTTCTGTGTCCTCCGGGGAAGTGATCCAGCCAACTCTCAGACAACTTGGGTGCACTTGAATGGGATCCCTTTCTGTGTACCTCTCCAGGTCATCTCCATGAGCTGGCTCTCAACCCTCCTGCCCTGCGCCTCACACACAGTATCCCGAGCCAGTGGTCGCGGCCTTGTTGGGCGATGTCCTGTATGTCCCCTTTGTCCTATAAGGCCACCTTTTCAGTGAATGTGTGTGGTGTTTGGCTACGGCACATGTAGATACCGCAACCTCCGGTTTGCTAGCTGAGTCTTGTAGTCCTCCACTAGTCTGGGGCCGGTCCCCTTCTGTGGCCTGATCCTTTCACGGTCAGTGTGAACTCGGGCGCACGTGTGGTCTCCGCACTCTCCGTGCCCCTAGGTTCCCTTCTATCTCTGGATCCCTCCTCACTGCTCTGGTCTTCTCTCCTCACTCTCCTACTGGGTCCCTCTGACTGGGCCCCTCTTCTCCACGGTCCTCACTCACTGTACTCCTGCTCCAAGGACTGGAACCAGGAAAATGGACCCTTCTAGATGTTTCTACCCTTCTTTTATGCTCTTCCTTCAGTGCTCCCCTAAACTACTTCCTCCACCCACCTCCTCTACTTAGTTCTACCCTCCTGACAGGGACCAGGCCTGTGCTCTCCCTTAGGAGCTATCTGGACCTTCCCTTAGGAGTGGTGTGTGTTGGATGTGAGTATTTGAGTCCCGGGTAGTGGTCCCTCCTTACCTGGTAGTGGGGTACTGTGGCACCCCTACTGGTCCAGTTGCCACAGAGATACTGCATCTCACTCAGAGGTGTGGTACCCCACTCTCAGGTAAGGAGGGAGTACTACCCGGGACCCACACACCCACATCCAATACACTCCACTTCAGTAGGAAAGGGCGAGATTGCTCCTAAGGGAGAGCACAGTCCCTGGTCCCTAGCTAGAGGGTGGAACTAGGTAGAGGAGGTGGGCGAGGAAGAAGTTCAGGGGAGCACAGAGAGTAGGAATATATAAGGAAGGTGGAAAGTTCTAGAAGAGGCCAGTCTCCTGTTCCAGTGTTAGGAGCAGGAGGTCAGTTCTGCTCAGGAGAGCAAGGAAGGAGAGAGAGGAGTCGAGCTCAGTCAGAGAGGCCCGGGAGAAAGAAAGAGAGGAAAGAAGATGGGAGCAGTGAGGAGGGCTCCAGAGAGACAGAGGAGATCCCAGGGGCACGGCGAGTGCGGATGCCACCCGTGCGCCTGAATTCATGCTGACATGGAGGGATCAGGCCGCAGAAGGGGACCGGCCCCAGCCTAGTGGAGTACTTTAAGTCTCGGCTAGCCAACCGGAGGCTGCAGCATTTCAGGTGCTGCAGCCACACTCCACACCTAATCGCCAAAAAGGTGGTTATATTGGACCAAGGGGACAGACCGGACGTCGTCCGACAAGGCCCACGGCCACTGGCTTGGGACACTGGCTGTGGGGCGCAGGGTAGGAGGATGAGAGCCAGTGCAGTGAGACGACCTGGAAAGGCACATAGAACGGGGTCCCGTCCAAGTGCTCCTCAGATACCTGAGCAATCTCCTGGATCACTACCCCAGAGGACACAGGACGACGTTGACGGTTACACACCGGTAACTGTAACCTGGAGAACTGAACAACTGTGAGTAAAACCTGAAGACGGCACCCCACTGTGTCTTTGAATAATTGCTGCGCCATCACCAGCCCTGCACTACACTGCACCGGCAACATCTACACAGTGCCGTAACTATAAACTTTGGGGCCCTGGGGCAAAACTTCATAGTGGGGCCCCTCAACATTTCAATCACTAGAGGTTATGCGGAACATGGTGAATCCTGCTACGCATTGTTGTATACAACACATAGGCTTCACCACGTTCCGCAAGACCTTTAATAGATTTTGTTGTTCATGATGCAAGTTTTAGAAGTTAAATATTCAGTGAATATGTTTGGAAAATTAATAAGGTGAATAATTCCAAATATTGCACAACTTTCAAATAACTGTATATGTTTATTAAATAGCATGGCTTCTCACAGTTTGTCACAGAGATATTTGTGTCTGCTGAGACTGTCTCCTCTCAATGATGCTGAGAGTTTGTTACAGTCTGTGTGCACTGTGCCTTGCCAACTCTCTGTGATCTCCAGACTAACATATTGTTACAAATCTTGTGCTATGAGACTCTCCAGGCCAGTGCAGGTTTCCATTCATTGACAGCTGGCAGAGCTCCTGTAAATTATTGAAATGATAGTCTCTCCTGTCCTCCAGGTGACATTGTCTGACAGGAATATAGGAGCTGGGTATTTTATGAGAAATTAAAGTATTAAAATACAATTTTTTTACCATCAGTTTGGGGCCCCTTGGGTTGTTGGGGCCCCGGGGCAGTGCCCCGGCTGCCCCGGTTGTAGTTACGGCCCTGCATATACATCTAAAATCCACTATATACTTAGCTTAGCTCTACCCGTGGAGAGCGGAACCTACTCTGCTGCGTCACCATCAGCTCCAGTGGATCTGCACCGCAGCGGCGGCCTCATATAGCCACATACCATGGGTGGCGTCACGAACATTATCCCAAAAACTTTATTCCTCATTTCTTTATCTTTATTTGCCTGCCCGGGGCCACGGACCGGGTCACTGCCACCGTGACTACCCCAATAGAAAGGTTCGGCCTGGCTACCGAGTACCCCACGGCCCCAGGGGGCGCGTCAAACTTGGAGTCACGAGCAGGATGAACCGACCCATTGTAACGGGTCCTGTGTGCCACAAAGACTGTGTATAACTATATAAACTGCAGCCATTACTGTATCACATGCGGAGCTAATGATATGTGGGGTGTCCTATCATGGGTGGAGCCTTGTAAATGGCGCCAAAATAGGCCACTCTCACTAGCATAGACTGTGCCAGAGTTGTCTGTCACTCAGACTGAAAGGTGCCAGCCTTCCCCTTTGCATCAGACTGAGGGGGGAGATTGTCGCCTCCCCCTGCAGAGGGCTGTGTGATCTCATCCATCCAGCTGCTGCAGCCCTGTGCTGTGTGATCCCATCCATCCATCCATCCCAGCTGCTGTAGCTCTGTGCTGTGTGATCCCATCCACCCAGCTGCTGCAGCTCTGTGCTGTGTGATCCCAGCTATCCATCCATCTATCCCAGCTGCTGCAGCTCTGTGAATACAACACAAGTGTGAGAATGCTGGGCGCCGTAGTAAAATTTGACCTACGAAAGGGCAGGGGTTTCATCAGAGTGTCCAATGCTTCCCAGGATCTCTTTGTTACCAGGAGGGATGTGGATTCCCAACTACAACAGGGACACCCGGGACGGGATCTGTACCTCGAAGACAGAGTCACCTGCACCCGTCACCATGGAGAACGGGGGTGGTACGCCCTACATGTGCGTAGAGTGGTGGAGGAGGAGAACGCACCCCTGCCATCTGAAGCTGATGACCCGGCTGGGCCATCAAGTGGTGGACAAATGTTCCCCCGGAAGGAAGCACCACTATTAAAAACTGAGCTATGCAGTTAAAAGTTAAAGACTGTAAATAGTTACCAGGAAGAGTATTGATAATCATTTAATGTGTTTGAATAGTTATTGTTTGTTTATAGCTACCCGGTTAAGAAAAGGACTTACAGGTTGTGGACGTTGAACAGCCAAAAAACTTTATTTGTACATAGTTAGCACTTCTTAAGGTGCTTCCTGTTGGCTATATAAGACCATTGAACAAAAACCCGTTTGGCGTGGCCGAAGACATGGTCCAACAAGTGGATCAGCTATGGCCTGCAGCCACGCCCAGGGCCTGCGTTAGGGGTTTTTGGACGGGTCCCTCGTGTTGTGCTTTCACCAGTGAGATGGACACCCTGTTAAGGTACTCACTACAGCCTACTGAAAATGTTTGACAAAATGTTATTAAAAGTGGTTTTATAATGTTTTATATACTGATAGAAACATGCAACGTTCAAGAGAAGTGCCTCCCATAAAGGGAAGAAAAGTTATGGTTGTTCTTCTATGTGAATGCAATATAAAAATATTGCATGTCCTAAAATACCTGTGTTTTTACTCTGTTCCAGCCTGCTGACGTGCTGTGTTTAACGGGGGTGGGGAATGTGGCGCCCCTGTGGGTCCAGTTGCCACAGAGGTATTGCATCTCACCCAGAGGTGTGGTACCACACTCTCAGGTAAGGAGGGAGTACTACCCGGGACCCACACACTTACATCCAATACACTCCACTTCAGTAGGGAAGGGCAAGATTGCTCCTAAGGGAGAGCACAGTTCCTGGTCCCTAGCTGGAGGGTGGAACTAGGTAGAAGAGGTGGGTGGAGGAAGAAATTCAGGGGAGCACAGAGAGCAGGAGTAAATAAGGAAGGTAGAAAGTTTTAGAAGGAGCCAGTCTCCTATTCCAGCGTTAGGAGCAGGAGGTCAGTTCTGCTCAGGAGAGCAAGGAAGGAGAAAGAGGAGTCAGGCAAAGTCAGAGAGGCCCAGGAGAAAGAAAGAGAGGAAAGAAGATGGGAGCAGTGAGGAGGGCTCCAGAGAGACAGAGGAGATAACAGGGGCACGACGATTGCGGATGCCACCCGTGCGCCCGAATTCACGCTGACGTGGAGGGATCAGGCCGCAGTAGGGGACCGGCCCCAGCCTAGTGGAGTACTTTAAGTCTCGGCTAGCCAACCGGAGGCTGCAGCATTTCAGGTGCTGCAGCCACACTCCATACCTAATCACCGAAAAGGTGGCCATATTGGACCAAGGGGACAGACCGGACGTCGCCCGACAAGGCCCGCAGCCACTGGCATGGGACACTGGCTGTGAGGCGCAGGGCAGGTGGGTGAGAGCCAGTGCAGTGAGACGACCTGGAAAGGCACATAGAATGGGGTCCTGTCCAAGTGCTCCTGAGATACCTGAAAGTTTGCTGGATCACTACCCTGGAGGCACAGGACGACGTGGGCAGTTACACACCAGTAACTGTAACCTGGAGAACTGAACAACTGTGAGTAAAACCTGAAGACTGCACCCCACTGTGTCCTTGGATAATTGCTGCGCCATCACCAGTCCTGCACTACACTGCAGCGGCAACATCTACCTCTAAAATCCACTATATACTGCCCTGGAGCTTAGCTCTACCCATGGAGAGCTGAACCAACTTTGCTGTGTCACCATCAGCTCCAGTGACTCTGCACCGCAGCGGCGGCCCCATATAGCCGCACACCACAGGTGGCATCACGAACATTATCCCAAAAACTTTATTCCCCTATTCTTTAAATTATTTGACCACCCAGGGACACGGACCAGGTCACTGCCACAGTGACTACCCCGATACAGGATCGGCCCGGCTACTGAGTACCCCACGGCCCCATGGGGCGCGTCAGTACCACACCTCTGGCTGAGATGCAATACCTTTGTGGCAACTGGACCCGCAGGTGCGCCACACCTTCTTTGTCGAATTGTGACAAAAAAATAGATTTGAGCAAATTTCAATATTGTAGAGTCTGTAATTGTTCATAAAATACATGTGGGGGAAAAAGAGATAAAAAGAGAGTCATGCTGACCATTAGAGCTTACACTTTACAGGTGAGAAAGAGAGGATCCCAATGACCATAAGATCTTACACTCTACAGGAGAGTGAGAGGACCCAGCTGACCATAGGAGCTTACACTCTATAGGAAAGAAGAACCACTGACCATAAGAGCTTACACTTTACAAAACAGATAATTTTTCCCAGTGACTATGGAGATGGAAAATGCTTCTATAAACTGTGCTCTGCTGGGAACCGCTGGTATGTGGTGGCCCAGGTACTGATCGCCACTGTTCAAGGTGTGATAATCCGCTAGCTGTCATAGCTGCAGGGCATTATGGGGAGGTCTGAGTGTCAATGGAAAATGACATTAACTCGCTCTCTGATGCTTCAGCAGTGTGGGGAAATGATGCCAGGCAAGTTTTTTTTATTGTTAACTGCAAACCAAACTTCAAAATGTTTGAATTCGTGTGATACAGTATATTTCAGAAAATTCAACTTGAACTCGATCCTCCGCTCATCTTTAATGACGAGTTCAGCTTTGCTACATCTATAATAATTGTTTATATCATTTCTTTTGATTTGCGTAGCTTCATTTTTCATACATTTATATGTATTTATTTATATGTTTTGTATCTTCTAAAATATCTATTCTGCAATGCTGTGCTCCCTTACATGACCTGATGATTGCATGGTGAGCAGATGGGGTGACATGTCCATTCATAAAGTTAACCTGTTACTGCTGTAATGTCTGTATACTCTTTTGCTTCCCCCCCCTGCCCAGGAGATGTGGTATGATCAGACCATATCCCTGCACGGTCAGACACAGCCATTACACAGTACACAGCAGGGGCACGTTTATAAGATTATCTGATCACTGGGACATTTTATTTAAACACATCAAATTGTGGAAGTTATTATTATTCCGAGATCTATTCATTTGTGGGAAATCCCTTTAAAGGGCCCAAAGGAGAGGGGTGATTTACAGAGCCCTTCCCAGACTTCTGTTCAAGGATAGCTGACATCTGGTGATGTGGACGATGTGGTATCAGGTATAAGGGTAAATCCAAAGCTAGCAGCATAAATAAAACTCAAACAAAAGCCAAAGGGAAGCCCTAGGACAATAGCTAATACCGAAGAACGAATAATGACCATTAGCAACTACTGAGAAGCAACTAGCCCAACCAGGAAGCACTCACCATGCCACTACGCAAGTGTACTGAATAAACAGCACTGGACAGGATTAGAAGCAGGCCTAATATAGCCAACAGCAATCCAAGAATAATATTCAGGTCATGCATTACTCCCAGTCATGTCCAGGAAGTCCCTCCCTGCTCACCTGAAGAGTAAGGTGCACAAATTCCCACTATTGGGTAACTCAAGGTAAGGCAGAGTCCTGCGTTCCCTGGAAACCAGGAGACACAGCGTCCCATGTCTCCTGGGCCGCCAAACCAGTGGGAAGTGTCTCGTGTTCCCCCATCGCTCACCAATTCCACACATGCGGCACCACCATATGCAGTCGAACCAACCAAGTGCGCCCTAGTTGTCTGGAAACCAAAGGAGGATAATTGCATCCATGGCAGGTATTCCTAACAACAGATAGGTCATAACTTACTGATAAGTGGGTGTCTCACAGCTGGGCCCTGCACTGATTGGCAGGTTAGGGAATTTGTATCCTTATTACAAAATGGAGCAGCAGATTGAATGCCTGACCTCTGCTCAATTCTTTCTCTATAAGGCTACAGGAAAAAGCTAAGTGCAGCACTTGACAGCCACATAGAGAATGAATGGAGCAGGAGTAGATCATGTGCACTGATGCTCCATTTTAACAGGGGTGAATGTTCTCCCCAAAAGTTATCACCTATCCTCTGGATGGGTGATAATTAGTGATGAGCGAGCACTAAAATGCTCGGGTACTCGTTGCTCGGGTCGAACAAATTGGAATACTCGGGTGCTCGACCCGAGCAATGAGCCCAATGTAAGTCTATGGGAAACTCAAGCATTTTTCAGGCAGCTCGCACCGGCGGTCTGCAGAGGGCCTAAAAATTGGCAAAATCGAAGGGAACAGTATTCAAATGACATGGGAACAGCTTGCGTAGCGTTTTTGATGCGTTTTTGGACTTTTGAATTGCTTTCAACCAGGACAAATGCATTCACCAGGAAATGTCATTGTAACATTTTACAACCTTATCTGGCCATGTGGTATGTGACACATCATCAGACACATGCATACAGTGCATGGAAACTGTAGTATCGGCGTCTCTGCCCCCTGACAGGCAGAGACGCCGTCCCATTTACCGCCGCGCTCCCTGCCCGGCGTCCTCCGGCGCTCCTGCCTCTGTTGCTGCCGGCACGCACAGCTCCCCGGCCACTGTGCTTAGGGCGTGCGTGCGCGTGCTCCCTCCCTCTTAAAGGGGCCGCGCACGCCGCCCTAAGGAGTCCCCGACCAATGGCCGGAGGACCTCTCATATAAAAGGCACCTCCTCCAAAATGGAGGTGCCCGTGCAAGGTTGTAGCTTTGTGTGTTATACTCTGCTTCAGCCCTCAGGTCCCGCTGCTAGCCTGACTACCAGTTCAGCCCGCCAGCCTGACTACCAGTCCAGCCCGCCAGCCTGACTACAAGTCCAGTCCGCCAGCCTGACTACAAGTCCAGTCCCCCAGCCTGACTACAAGTTCAGTCTGCCAGCCTGACTACAAGTCCAGTCCGCTAGCTTGTCTACTCTCCAGCCCGACAGTCTGTCTATGGGCTCTGCCCGCCCGCTTACCTAGGAGCAACTGCCTCTTACCTGCCGTGCCTAACAGCCAGCCTACCTGGAGGCTCCTGCCTGTTACCTGCCGTGCCTACCAGCCAGCCTACCTTGAGGCTCCTGCCCATTACCTGCTGTGCCTGCCAGCCCGCTTACCTAGAAGCACCTGCCTGTTACCTGCTGTGCCTACCAGCCAGCCTGTCTGGAGGCTTCGGCTTGTTACCTGCCGTGTCTGCCAGTCCGTTTGCCGTATCACCCAATAGCCTGCCAGCCATGCTCATCTGCTGTACCGGTCAGTCTCTGCCTTCTGACCCGTGGGAGTCACCTGCTCTCATACAAGGTCGGTCGAAGAGTAGCACCTGGTCCCTCTGCTCGGTCCTTCCCTGGTCACGGAGTCGATTGAGCCGCCGTACGACCTTGGTCGGTCCGAGTTGATACCTAGTTACGACCCTCTGGTCCCTCCTTGCACCGCAGCACAGAGGTTCCACCACCCGGATCCGTAGCAGTTTGCATGGGCCATGGAACCCGGTGACCCACAGGCCCCTTCGCTTGCTGACCTGTACCAGGAGGTTTCTCATCAGAGATCCCAACAGGAATCCATCCTGACCTACCTGCGGTCTGTCTACTCTCGCTTGGTAACGCTGTTTGTTCCACCTGTGTCCGCCCCAAGTCGAGCGACACCCGCTTCGGCAGCGCCGCTACCTACCAATACCACGGCATCCAGCCTAGGACCCCGGCTTTCTGTGCCTCCTTATTTTGGAGGTGACCCCGTCCAATGTCGGGGCTTTCTGAACCAGTGCATGCTGCACTTTCAACTTCTGCCACATCAGTTTCCCTCCGACCGGGCCAAGGTGGCGTTCGTCATGTCTCATCTCACCGGGGAAGCATTGGCATGGCTTAACCCTCTATGGGAGAGAGGGAATTCCCTGGTGTCCGATCTTCCGGCTTTCCTCATTGCCTTCTGGAAGGTTTTCGATGAAACCTGGACAAAGGATTTCTACTGCCTACTCATTGCTCTGTCTCCGCCAAGGGAGTCTCACGGTGGCCGAGTATGCCATACGGTTCCGTACCCTCGCTTCTGAGCTTGCCTGGGACAACAAGGCCCTGGTGTCCACCTTCTGGGAGGGCCTTTCCAGTCGGATTAAGGACGAGTTAGCCTGCAGGGACATTCCTACCACCCTGGATGACCTGGTGTCACTAGCATCCCGGATTGACATCCGTTTCCTAGAACGTGCTAAGGAGACTACCCGGGAGAGAAGATTTCCTCCTCTTGCTCCTGTTTTCCAGAAACCGACTTCCCAATCAGCAACTCCCCGGGCACACTCGCCCGAACCTATGCAGATCGACCAGACCAAGATGGTCAAGTCTCGCCAAGAAACACGCCGAGCCGAGGGGAGCTGCTTCTACTGTGGTAGTAAGGAGCACCTGATCCGTTCCTGCCCGGTGAAGCCGGGAAACTCCAGTGTCTTGGACCACTCGGAGAGGTCATCCTGGGCAAGAGTAAATCCTCTCCGTTCTTGACTTTGTCTGTCTCTATCTCCTGTGGAGAGATCCGCTTCTTTGAGACCGCCCATCTGGACTCTGGAGTGCTGGGAATCTCATTTCCCAGTCCCTTGTACAGAAATATCAGATTCCTACCAAATCTCTAGCTGAACCATTGGCAGTCGCTTCTGTGGATGGAAGACTCCTTCCGGTGACCATCTTGCTCGTCACAGAGCCCGTAACCCTGCAGGTGGGAATGCTGCACTCAGAGAGGATTTCCTTCCATGTGCTTTCCGGACTATCTCACCCTCTTTTGCTAGGTCTACCCTGGCTACAGAGACATGAACCCATTCGGAACTGGCAATACGGTGAGGTGCTCCGTTGGGGGCAGGATTTCCATAAGACCTGCCTGGTTCCGGTTCGCCCGGCTTGATCTCCATCTACTCCGAATAATTTACCTGGTCTACCGGCACCTTACTGGTCCTATGCTGATGTCTTCGACAAGAAGGAGGCAGAGACACTGCCACCTCATAGGCCATATGACTGCCCTATTGACCTGATACCCGGTGCCACTCCACCCCATGGGCATATTTACCCGTTGTCGTTGGCCGAAACCCGGGCCATGCCGGAGTATATCAAAGAAAATCTGGCTAGGGGATTCATCCGGAAATATTCCTCCCCGACTGGAGCCGGATTTTTCTTGGAAAAAAAGAAAGACGGTTCACTAAGCCCATGTATCGATTATAGAGGTCTCAACCAAATCACTATCAAAAACAAATACCCCTTGCCACTCATCTCTGAGCTGTTCGACCGCCTTAAAGGAGCGAAGATCTTCACCAAGCTCGATCTTCATGGGGCGTGTAACTTGGTCCGGATCCGCCAAGTAGACGAGTGGAAGACTGCATTCAATACCCGGGAAGGTCACTATGAATACCGTGTGATGCCCTTCGGCCTCTGTAATGCTCCCGCCATCTTCCAAGAATAGGTTAACGACATCTTCCGTGACCTCTTATATTCTTGCGTGATGGTGTACCTGGATGACATCTTGGTCTTCTCTCCGGATCTTCCCACACACCGGAGGGATGTTCGTCAGGTCCTGCTTAGGCTCGGGCAGAATCACCTTTATGCGAAATTTGAGAAGTGCCTCTTCGAGCAGACCTCCCTTCCGTTCCTGGGCTATATTATCTCTAAGACTGGTCTACGGATGGACCCCGAAAAGGTCTCTGCCGTATTAAAGTGGCCCCGTCTGGAGGGGTTGAAGGTGATTCAGCGATTCCTGGGCTTCGCCAACTATTACCGCCTCTTCATTCCACATTTCTCTTCCCGGACTGCTCCTATCTCTGTGCTCACCCGAAAGGGAGCAAATCCTAAGGAATGGCCGTCCGAAGCGGAGGAGGCCTTTCTTTTCCTTAAAACAAGCCTTCTCTTCCGCCCCTGTGCTGCACCGTCCAGATAGCAACAAACAGTTCTTTCTGGAGGTTGATGCTTCCTCTTCCGGAGCCGGAGCAGTGCTCACCCAGAAATCTCTATCCAGGAGAATGGTAACCTGCGGCTTCTTCTCCAAGCTCTTCTCCTCGTCTGAAGGCAACTACTCCATAGGAGACCGAGAACTGCTAGCCATCAAATTGGCGCTGGAGGAGTGACGTTACCTGCTTGAGGGGACTCTGCACCCGGTGGTCATCTATACTGACAACAAAAACCTGGCTTATCTACAGAATGCCCAAAGACTCAATCCGCGTCAGGCCCGGTGGTCTTTGTTCTTCGCCCGCTTCAACTTTACCCTACATTACCGCCCGGCGGACATGAACGTTAAAGCAGACGCATTGTCCCGATTCTTCCTGTCGTCCGATCAAGAGGAGGAGCCTATGCATATCATCGACCCCTCCAAAGTGATGAATGTGGCCCCCTTGGACCTTTCTCGTCTCCCACCCGGAAAGAAGGTTCTTCACTGGGGTCATTCATCCAAACTAGCCGGCCATGCTGGCCAGAAGAAGACCTTCCTGCTCATAACCCGGCATTACTGGTGGCCTACCCTGCGCCAGGATGTTGTAGACTTCGTCACATCCTGTTCATCCTGTGCTCGCAATAAAGTTCCCAGACATCTTCCAGCTGGCTGTCTCTTGCCTCTCCCCGTACCTGCTTCCCCGTGGCAACACATTGCTATGGACTTTATTACTGATCTCCCTGTTTATGCCGGTTTTACGGTCATTTGGGTGGTCACTGACCGCTTTTCTAAAATGGCCCACTTCATGCCTCGGCCTGGTCTCCCGTCTGCATCTGTGCTGGCTAAGGATTTCATCCATCACATCTTTCTTCTCCATGGCCTACCCCTCCACATAGTGTCTGATCGAGGGGTCCAGTTCACTTCGCGCTTCTGGAGAGCTACGTGTAAACTGCTGGGTGTCACCCTGGATTTCTCCTCTGCTTACCATCCGCAGTCCAATGGCCAAGAGGAACGTATCAATCAAATCCTTACCAGCTACCTCCGGCACTTCGTCAACGCTCACTACACCGATTGGGTGGAGCTCCTACCATGGGCCGAGTTCTCCTACAACAACCATGAGAGCGAATCTTCTTCCAAGTCCCCGTTCTTTGTGGTCTACGGTCAACATCCCCGAATTTCGTTTCCCGTTTCCGCTGCTGTAGACAACCCTGCCACGGAGTCTCTGGTCAGCGAATTTTCTACCATTTGGTAGGACACTAGGTTCGCACTTCTTCAATCCTCCGAGCGGATGAAGAGACATGCTGATAAGAGACGTCTGGATCCGCCTCAATTCCGTCCGGGAGACAAGGTTTGGCTCTCCTCCAAACATGTTCATCTCAAAACACCCTCCTATAAGTTGGGGCCACGGTTCATCGGCCCATTTGAAGTCCTCCAGCGACTCAACTCAGTAGCTTACAAGTTAAAGCTCCCGGCCACCTTACGGATTCCAAATTCCTTCCACGTATCTCTCCTCAAACCAGTTGTGCTTAATTCCTTTTCTGACAATCCAGGTACCTCCCCAGCTCCGGTCTCCACTGAGGACGTCTATGAGGTAGAGAACATTCTGGCCACCAAGAAGGTAAGAGGAAAAACCTTTTTTCTGGTGGATTGGAAAGGGTTTGGCCCAGAGGAGAGAACTTGGGAACCCAGGGAGAACATCCACGCCCCTCTTCTCCTTGAAAAATTTCTTTCAGGCCTAAAAAAGAGGGGGCGTAAAGGGGGGGAACTGTAGTATCGGCATCTCTGCCCCCTGGCAGGCAGAGACTCCGTCCCACTTACCGCCACGCTCTCTGCCCGGCGTCCTCTGGCGCTCCTGCCTCTGTTGCTGCCAGCACGCGCAGCTCCTCGGGCAATGTGCTTAGAGCGCGCGTGCGCGCTCTCCCTCCCTCTTAAAGGGGACGCGCGCGCTGTCCTAAGGAGTCCCCGGCCAATGGCCAGAGGACCTCTCATATAAAAGGCACCTCCTCCAAAATGGAGGTGCCCGTGCAAGGTTGTAGCTTTGTGTGTTATACTCTGCTTCAGCCCTCAGGTCCCGCTGCTAGCCTGACTACCAGTTCAGCCCGCCAGCCTGACTACCAGTCCAGCCCGTCAGACTGACTACAAGTCCAATCCGCCAGCCTGACTACAAGTCCAGTCCACCAGCTTGTCTACTCTCCAGCTCGACTGTCTGTCTATGGGCACTGCTCGCCCGCTTACCTAGGAGCACCTGCCTATTACCTGCCGTGCTTACCAGCCAGCCTACCTGGAAGCTCCTGCCTTTTACCTGCGGTACCTACCAGCCAGCCTACCTGGAGGCTTCTGCCCATTACCTGCCGTGTCTGCCAGTCGGTCTGCCTGGATCACCCGTCAGCCTGCCTGCCGTGCTCATCTGCTGTATCGGTCAGTCTCTGCCTTCTGACCCGTGCGAGTCACCTGCTCTCATACAAGGTCGGTCCCAGAGTAGCACCTGGTCCCTCTGCTAGGTCCTTCCCTGGTCACGGAGTCGATTGAGCCGCCGAACGACCTTGGTCGGTCCGAGTTGATATCTAGTTACGCCCCTCTGGTCCCTCCTTGCACCGCAGCACAGAGGTTCTGTAATGCACACGCCCGGGCTGAGGGGCGTGTGCGTGTAGATATAGTGATTCCACTGGACCGTGCCGGAGAGTGAATGCCTGGACGGGCGTAACTAAGTATTCACCCGATCCGACCAGGGTCGGACAACGGCATACGACTCCAGTGCACCAAGGAGGAACCGAGCAGAGGGACCAGGTGCTACTCCAGGACAGACCCCGGACACGGCTGTTGACCCACACCGGGGAATACAGGAACAGACAGGTTAGGCTGGCACACAGACTGGTGGGTATAGGCAGGCACGACTGGTATACAGGCAGGCGGGTATGCAGGCAGGGGGGTACAGGCAAGCACGGCTAGAGTGTAGACAGGGAGGCACTAGCAGGTTGGAGCACAGGCGGGATAGGACCCAGTACACACTGGGACTCAGGAACAGAACCATAGATGTGGCGGACAAACACAGTAGAGTGAGGCCGCCCAGAGTGGTGAGCGAGAGCAGGGCAAGACGAGACCGCCTAGAGCGGTGAGCGAGAGTAGAGCAGGACGAGACCGCCTGGAGCGGTGAGCAAGAGTAGAGCAGGACGAGGCCACCTGGAGCGGTGAGCAAGAGTAGAGCAGGACGAGACCGCCTGGAGCGGTGAGCAAGAGTAGAGCAGGACGAGACCGCCTGGAGCGGTGAGCAAGAGTCAGAGCAGAGCGAGACTGCCGGAGCAGCGAGCAAAGGGTCAGAGCAGAGCGAGACTGCCGGAGCAGCGAGCAAAGGGTCAGAGCAGAGCGAGACTGCCGGAGCAGCGTGCAAAGGGTCAGAACAGAGCGAGACTGCCGGAGCAGCGAGCAAAGGGTCAGAGCAGAGCGAGACTGCCGGAGCAGCGAGCAAAGGGTCAGAGCAGAGCGAGACTGCTGGAGCAGCGAGCAAAGGGTCAGAGCAGAGCGAGACTGCTGGAGCAGCGAGCAAAGGGTCAGAGCAGGGCGAGAACCGCAGGAGAGGAGAGCAAGGCAGGGCAGGGGGAACAGGACTCTGTTCACACGGAACAGACAGGAAGGGAAAGGCAGAACCAGATACCCACAGGGTACTTGCAGTAAAGTAGCGAGTGGGCCACAAACTCACAAACGGAAGTACAATGACAACGAACAGGAGTTAGGTACGAGTTCAGACTCTGCAGAAAAAGGAAAGGTACGGACATAGAGAAAAACAGGAAACAGGCTAGGAGAATATACAGACAAGAACAGACACAGTAGCAAGATACAGGAGCAGGTCTAGGTATGCAGCCCCTAGAAGGCGGAAGGAACAGGCTAGGAGTGTGTTCAGACAGGACAGACGAGATACAGAAGCGGGTCTAGGTATGCAGCCCCAAGAAGGCGGAAGGAACAGGCTAGGAGCGAGTTCAGACAGGCCTGGAAATACAGCCTCCAGGAAAGGCAGGCAACCAAACACAGAAAGGGACCTGGCACATTCAGAGTGAGAGAGCACACTGAAAGAAACACAATGCTCAGCCAGGGTTTCTTGGGAGGATCTGGGTTAAATACCAGATGACAGACAGCAATAGGCTGAGGACGCACAAGGGGTGTGCCCGCAGCAGGTACAAAAAACAGGAAGTGATCGGGCGCCGCCCTTAAGCAGCAGAAAGAGAGGAAAGCAAACAGCATGGAGGGAAGCCAGGCTAGCGGACTGAAGATCAAGTGCGCGCTCTTGCACAGTGGGAGATGGACCATTATGCAAAGACGCCGCCAGGTATGTTACAGGACCCCCCCTTATGCCCCCTCTTCTTCAGGCCTGGCAGAATGTTCCACAGGGAATTCGAGGGCCAATCCTTCACTTCAAGGAGATCACTTCCACTATCCACAGGAAAAACTGGTCTCATCTGAGTAGCTAGGATGCTACCTCCTGTCCAGCCATCCTCAGCAACAGACGAAACGGATGGAGTACCAGGAACAGTACACAAGGAAGTCTCTCTCCACATATTTTCAGGTGGCACCCCAGAGGGTTCAGGAGACAACTGGAAGTCCTCCGCCAGGTTGGAGGGGTGCAGAGACTCGGGGGTAACCTCTGCTTCGGAGTACACTAGATCGGACTCGCTGGAAGAAGCGGTTGAGGTATCAGGTACTGAGAATAGGAGAGTCCCTGTCCATTCGCTATCAGGTAGCACCCCGAAGGGTTCAGGAGACAACTGGAGGTCCTCCGACTGGTCGGAGGGATGTAGAGACTCGGGGATAACCTCTGCTTCGGAGTACACTAGGTCGGACTCACTGAAAGAAGCAGCCGAAGTATCGGGTACCGAGTGTAGGGAAGTCTCTCTCCATTTGTCATCAGGTGGTATCCCGGAGGATTCAGGAGGCAACAGGGGGTCCTCCGCCAGGTAGTAGAGATGCACAGACTCGGAGGTAATCACTGCTTCAGAGTACCCTTGGACAGGCTCACCGGTTAAAGTGGGTGAAGCATCAGATACCGGGTGCAGGAAGTTCTCCTGTGTGGATTCTAGGTGGGCAGAAGTCTCTTCGGGCAGGAGAACTGGTGCGCTACCCACGCACATTACCCGTCGGGGCTGCTCCGGGATACAGGGAAATGAAGCTTCAGCAGGAACCTCAAGGTTGGGATCAGGGGGTCTTTGGGAAGACAGACCCCGGCGTGACGGCTTGCCTCTACGCCTAGCACGTCTGGACTGCCTCTTGAGGTTGGGAGAAGTATTCCGGAGAGCGTAGTCATCCTGTGTGGATTCTGGGTGGGCAGTAGTCTCTTCGGGCAGGAGGACTAGTGCGCTAGCCACACACATTACCCATCGGGGCTGTTCTGGGATTTTGGGAAGTGAAGCTTCAGCAGGGGTCTCCGGAATAGGGTCATCGAAGACCATTAGAAAGGCCACCAGGAAGGCCTGAAGGTCCAGGAGGATAGGATCCCGTGTTTCCCATAGGGGGTTGATCCATTCCAAGGCATCACCCGCTAGGTTAGACATAATGAATCCCACCTTAACCTGATCGGTGGGAAAACAAAGAGGGTAGAACTTGAAGTGTAGCAAGCATTGCTCCACAAATGCACGGCTTTGTTTTGGATCCCTATAATACCGTGGCGGATCCGCAGGAACGAGTGCTGAAAGATCCATCTGGACGGTTGCGTAATTCGCATGGAACTCAGCTGGTAGCAAAAAAAAAAAAATTTCCTTTAGATGCACGTATTCGCTGGAAAAAGTCTCAGAGAGCGAAGGCCGTGGGGCTCAACGGGAACCATGGCCTGAGCATGCTGTAATCCACACGCCCGGGCTGAGCGGCGTGTGCGTGTATATGTAGTGATTCCACTGGACCATGCCGGAGAGTGAATGCCTGGAGGGGCGTAACTAAGTATTCACCCGATCCGACCAGGGTCGCAGGACGGCATATGACGCCAGTGCACCAAGGAGGAACCGAGCAGAGGGACCAGGTGCTACTCCAGGACAGACCCCGGACACGGCTGTTGACCCACACCGGGGAATACAGGAACAGACAGGTTAGGCTGGCACACAGACTGGTGGGTATAGGCAGGCACGAATGGTATGCAGGCAGGGGGGTACAGGCAAGCACGGCTAGAGTGCAGACAGGGAGCCACTAGCAGGTTGGAACACAGGCGGGATAGGACCCAGTACACACTGGGACTCAGGAACAGATCCATAGATGTGGCGGACAAACACAGTAGAGTGAGGCTGCCCAGAGTGGTGAGCGAGAGTAGGGCAAGACGAGACCGCCTAGAGCGGTGAGCGAGAGAAGAGCAGTACGAGGCCGCCTGGAGCGGTGAGCGAGAGTAGAGCAGGACGAGGCCGCCTGGAGCGGTGAGCAAGAGTAGAGCAGGACGAGGCCGCCTGGAGCGGAGAGCAAGAGTAGAGCAGGACGAGACCGCCTGGAGCGGTGAACAAGAGAAGAGCAGGACGAGGCCACCTGGATTGGTGAGCAAGAGTAGAGCAGGACGAGACCGCCTGGAGCGGTGAGCAAGAGTCAGAGCAGAGCGAGACTGCCAGAGCAGCGAGCAAAGGGTCAGAGAAGAGCGAGACTGCCGGAGCAGCGAGCAAAGGGTCAGAGCAGAGCGAGACTGCCGGAGCAGCGAGCAAAGGGTCAGAGCAGAGCGAGACTGCCGGAGCAGCGAGCAAAGGCTCAGAGCAGAGCGAGACTGCCGGAGCAGCGAGCAAATGGTCAGAGCAGAGCGAGATTGCCGGAGCAGCGAGCAAAGGGTCAGAGCAGAGCGAGACTGCCGGAGCAGCGAGCAAAGGGTCAGAGCAGGGCGAGAACCGCAGGAGCGGAGAGCGAGGCAGGGCAGGGGGGACAGGACTCTGTTCACACGGAGCAGACAGGAAGGAAAAGGCAGAACCAGATACCCACAGGGTACTTGCAGTGAAGTAGCGAGTGGACCACAAGCTCACAAACGGAAGTACAGTGACAATGAACAGGAGTTAGGTACGAGTTCAGACTCTACAGAAAAAGGAAAGGTACGGACATAGAGAAAAACAGGAACCTGGCTAGAAGAGTATACAGACAAGAACAGACACAGTAGCAAGATACAGGAGCGGGTCTAGGTATGCAGCCCCTAGAAGGCGGAAGGAACAGGCTAGGAGTGTGTTCAGACAGGACAGATGAGATACAGGAGCGGGTCTAGGTATGCAGCCCAAGAAGGCGGAAGGAACAGGCTAGGAGCGAGTTCAGACAGGCCTGGAAATACAGCCTCCAGGAAAGGCAGGCAAGCAAACACAGAAAGGGACCTGGCATATTCAGAGTGAGAGAGCACACTGAATGAAACACAATGCTCAGGCAGGGTTTCTTGGGAGGAGCTGGGTTAAATACCAGATGACAGACAGCAATAGGCTGAGGACGCACAAGGGATGTGCCCGCAGCAGGTACAAAAAACAGGAAGTGATCGGGCGCCGCCCTTAAGCAGCAGAAACAGAGGCAAGTAAACAGCATGGAGGGAAGCCAGGCTAGCAGACTGGACTGGAGATCAAGTGCGCGCTCTTGCACAGTGGGAGATGGACCATTATGCAAGGACGCCGCCAGGTATGTTACAGTACCCCCCCCTTATGCCCCCTCTTCTTCAGGCCTGCCAGAATGTTCCGCAGGGAATTCGAGGGCCAATCCTTCACTTCAAGGAGATCACTTCCACTGTCCACAGGAAAAACTGGTCTCATCTGAGTAGCTAGGATGCTACCTCCTGTCCAGCCATCCACAGCAACAGACGAAACGGGTGGAGTACCAGGAACAGTACACAAGGAAGTCTCTCTCCACATATTTTCAGGTGGCACCCCAGAGGGTTCAGGAGACAACTGGAAATCCTCCGCCGGGTTGGAGGGGTGCAGAGACTCGGGGGCAACCTCTGCTTCGGAGTACACTAGATCGGACTCGCTGGAAGAAGCGGTTGAGGTATCAGGTACTGAGTATAGGAGAGTCCCTGTCCATTCGCTATCAGGTAGCACCTGAAGGGTTCAGGAGACAACTGGAGGTCCTCCGCCTGGTCGGAGGGGTGTAGAGACTCGGGGATAACCTCTGCTTCGGAGTACACTAGGTCGGACTCACTGGAAGAAGCGGCCGAAGTATCGGGTACCGAGTGTAGGGAAGTCTCTCTCCATTTGTCATCAGGTGGTATCCCGGAGGATTCAGGAGGCAACAGGGGGTCCTCCGCCAGGTAGTAGAGATGCACAGACTCGGAGGTAATCACTGCTTCAGAGTACCATTGGGCAGGCTCACCGGTTAAAGTGGGTGAAGCATCAGATACCGGGTGCAGGAAGTCCTCCTGTGTGGATTCTAGGAGGGCAGAAGTCTCTTCGGGCAGGAGAACTGGTGCGCTACCCACGCACATTACCCGTCGGGGCTGCTCCGAGATACAGGGAAATGAAGCTTCAGCAGAAACCTCAAGGTCGGGATCAGGAGGTCTTTGGGAAGACAGACCCCGGCGTGACGGCTTGCCTCTACGCCTAGCACGTCTGGACTGCCTCTTGAGGTTGGGAGAAGTATTCCGGAGAGCGTAGTCATCCTGTGTGGATTCTGGGTGGGCAGTAGTCTCTTCGGGCAGGAGGACTAGTGCGCTAGCCACACACATTACCCATCGGGGCTGCTCTGGGATTTTGGGAAGTGAAGCTTCAGCAGGGGTCTCCGGGTTAGGGTCATCGAAGACCATTAGAAAGGCCACCAGGAAGGCCTGAAGGTCCAGGAGGATAGGATCCTGTGTTTCCCATAGGGGGTTTATCCATTCCAAGGCATCACCCGCTAGGTTAGACATAATGAATCCCACCTTAACCCAATCGGTGGGTAAACAAAGAGAGTAGAACTTGAAGTGTAGCAAGCATTGCTCCACAAATGCACGGCTTTGTTTTGGATCCCCATAATACCGTGGCGGATCCGCAGGAACGAGTGCTGAAAGATCCATCTGGACGGTTGCGTAATTCGCCTGGAACTCAGCTGGTAGCAAAAAAAAAAAAAATTTCCTCTAGATGCACGTATTCGCTGGAAAAAGTCTCAGAGAGCGAAGGCCGTGGGACTCAAAGGGAACCATGGCCTGAGCATGCTGTAATGCACACGCCCGGACTGAGCGGCGTGTGTGTGTATATGTAGTGATTCCACTGGACCGTGCCGGAGAGTGAATGCCTGGAGGGGCGTAACTAAGTATTCACCCGATCCGACCAGGGTCGCACGACGGCATACGACGCCAGTGCACCAAGGAGGAACCGAGCAGAGGGACCAGGTGCTACTTCAGGACAGACCCCGGACACGGCTGTTGACCCACACCGGGGAATACAGGAACAGACAGGTTAGGCTGGCACACAGACTGGTGGGTATAGGCAGGCACGACTGGTATGCAGGCAGGCGGGTATGCAGGCAGGGGGGTACAGGCAAGCATGGCTAGATTGCAGACAGGGAGGCACTAGCAGGTTGGAACACAGGCGGGATAGGACCCAGTACACACTGGGACTCAGGAACAGAACCATAGATGTGGCGGACAAACACAGTAGAGTAAGGCCGCCCAGAGTGGTGAGCGAGAGCAGGGCAAGACGAGACCGCCTAGAGCGGTGAGCGAGAGAAGAGCAGGACGAGGCCGCCTGGAGCGGTGAGCGAGAGTAGAGCAGGACGAGGCCGCCTGGAGCGGTGAGCAAGAGTAGTGCAGGACGAGGCCGCCTGGAGCGGTGAGCAGGAGTAGAGCAGGACGAGACCGCCCGGAGTGGTGAGCAAGAGTAGAGCAGGACGAGGCCGCCTGGAGCGGTGAGCAAGAGTAGAGCAGGACGAGGCCGCCTGGAGCGGTGAGCAAGAGTAGAGCAGGACGAGACTGCCTGGAGCGGTGAGCAAGAGTAGAGCAGGACGAGACTGCCTGGAGCGGTAAGCAAGAGTCAGAGCAGAGCGAGACTGCCGGAGCAGCGAGCAAAGGGTCAAAGCAGAGCGAGACTGCCGGAGCAGCGAGCAAAGGGTCAGAGCAGAGCGAGACTGCCGGAGCAGCGAGCAAAGGGTCAGAGCAGAGCGAGACTGCCGGAGCAGCGAGCAAAGGGTCAGAGCAGGGCGAGAACCGCAGGAGCGGAGAGCGAGGCTGGGCAGGGCGAACAGAACTCTGTTCACACGGAACAGACAGGAAGGGAAATGCAGAACCAGATACCCACAGGGTACTTGCAGTGAAGTAGCGAGTGGACCACAAACTCACAGTCGGAAGTACAGTGACAACGAACAGTAGTTAGGTACGAGTTCAGACTCTGCAGAAAAAGGAAAGGTACGGACATAGAGAAAAACAGGAAACAGGCTCGAAGAGTATACAGACAAGAACAGACACAATAGCAAGATACAGGAGCGGGTCTAGGTATGCAGCCCCTAGAAGGCGGAGGGAACAGGCTAGGAGCGTGTTCAGACAGGACAGACGAGATACAGGAGCGGGTCTAGGTATGCAGCCCCTAGAAGGCGGAAGGAACAGGCTAGGAGCGAGTTCAGACAGGCCTGGAAATACAGCCTCCAGGAAAGGCAGGCATGCAAACACAGAAAGGGACCTGGCACATTCAGAGTGAGAGAGCACACTGAATGAAACACAATGCTCTGGCAGGGTTTCTTGGGAGGAGCTGGGTTAAATACCAGATGACAGACAGCAATAGGCTGAGGACGCACAAGGGGTGTGCCCGCAGCAGGTACAAAAAGCAGGAAGTGATCGGGTGCCGCCCTTAAGCAGCAGAAACAGAGGCAAGCAAACAGCATGGAGGGAAGCCAGGCTAGCAGACTGGACTGGAGATCAAGTGCGCGCTCTTGCACAGTGGGAGATGGACCACTATGCAAGGATGCCGCCTGGTATGTTACAGGTTCCACCACTCGGATCCATAACAGGAACAGCATGGGGAAGACCTCTGGAAGCATCTCTGACTCCCAGGTCACTGACTAAAAGTGTGCCCATCATAAGTGATCCTTGGCGCATGCGAAGATGCTTCCCGCCATGCACCTGTCATTGCAGACTTGCAACAATCACCGTCCACTGCCTTGTCCCACTACAGCATTCAGTTGTCCCTACCCCATTCCTTGGAATGCAAGCGCAAGTATGCAGCCAGCTACCCACCCACCCACAGGCTGCAATACTATACTGCCAAATTTTTGACAGCTGCTTGCACTTGAAATGTGGCCTTTTAGGCTCGTGAAGGCGGAAGCTTTTCACAACCTCATGCCAGCAGCGGCCGGGTGTCCATACTCCGTCCCCAGCCGCCACTATATTTCCCGGTATCGCCTCTGTCTTCCACAAGCACGGGTCCCACAACATTACCCGTGCCCTCCCCAGTGCACTTACTGGGAAGGACCGGCTAACCACAAACACGTGGACAGGTGATTGTGGCCAGGGACGGTACGGAGCCAGTCCACAACTATTTTTGATAAGAGTTGTATTTAGCTTTGTGAAAGGACTGGCATAGAGGGAAACCGTATGTACCCTGCGTGTCATTTCTCCCAGGAAGTCCTGTAATTGAGCTTGTTGCAGAAGCAATGGCAGACCATCCAACATCAACTCGCACTTGTCGGTGGTGCTTTGACACACACACACACATCTTTCTTTGAGCATTTAATTTCTTGAACACAGAGTTGGACAATGGCCTGATCTGTAATGCGGTTTGAGAAATAACATGCATAAGCATGGCCGATCCACATTAAAAAAGCAGCCATAGAGTGTCCGGGAACCTTCCCCCACACTTTCTTAGCCAGTGCTGCTTTTTGGCAGGGTTGGACGGGCCCACCAGAGAACCGGAGACACCTCCGGCGGGCCCTGGCTTCTCCTTCAGGAGAGTTCATAGTGTTGAGGTGAGGTCATGATGATGATAGAGGCCACCATCTGCTTAGTTTTCCGTTACTTGGAATGCAAGTGCAAGAATCCAGCCAGCCACCCAGCCACAGGCCACAACACTAAACTGTCAGATTTCTGGGCAGCTCTTTATACTTGAAATGTGGCCTTTTAAGCTCGAGAAGGCGGAAGCTTTTCACAACCTCATGCCGGCAGCCGCCAGGTGTCCATACTCGGTCCCCAGCAGCCACTATATTTCCCTGTATCGCCTCCGCCTTCCACAAGCACGAGTCCCACAACATTACCCGTGCCCTCCCGAGTGCACTTACTGGGAAGGACCGCCTAACCACAAACACTTGGATAGGTGAATGTGGCCAGGGACGGTACGGAGCCAGTCCACAACTTTTTTTGCTGAGAGTTGTATTTAGCTCGGTGAAAGGACTGGCATATAGGGAAACTGTATCCACCCTGCGTGTCATTTCTCCCAGGAAGTCCTCTAAAGCTGCTTGAACTTGAAATGTGGCCTGAACATTACTGCTGATACTTTTCTGTGGGGATTTGCTTGCCTCCTACCAGCCTAGAATATTTCCAGCAAACTATGGTACGACAGACACCATGGTATTAGCATTGCCCCCAGTACCAGTAGCGAAGCCATCCCCAATTTCCATCTCAGGAATTTTATTTGGTAAATTGAGTGGCTGCAAAATACATTTTCTCACAAAGGAGCTGAAGATAGAGTGGCAGTAGGTGCAAGTTTCTCCAGCCTGTTAGATATTAGAGGGTGAACGGCAGCACATTGGATCAGTGGTTAGCACTGAAGCCTTGCAGGGCTGGGATCCTGGGTTCAAATCCCAGCAAGGACAACATCTGCAAGGACTCTGTATGTTCTCCCCGTGTTTGCGTGTGGTTCCTCCTCAGTAAAAAAGCAGCCATAGAATGTCTGGGAACCTTCCCACACACTTTTCTTAGCCAGGACTGCTTCTCGACAGGGTTGAACGGTCCCACCAGAGAATCCTCTGGTGTGCCTTGGCTTCTACCTCAGGAGAGTTCATGATAGCGCTAACTTTTCAGCTGCTATGGGGCTCTTGAGCGGGGGAGAAAGGTTAGCGCTCAGAATCAAATCTTCTGGTGGGCACAATGTTTTTCAATCTGAAACAGCTTCTCAGTGGGAGTTGTATTTCACCACAGCTATATTCTTTAGCTCGGTGAAAGGACTGGCATAGAGCGAAACCGTATGTACCCCGGCTGTCATTTCTCCGTCACCAGGTTCCGCCCATTGTCACACACGACCATGACTGACTGTATGCTCAGCAGTGAGAGCCACAGATCAGGCTGCTGTGTTACAGCTTTCAACAACTCTGCAGCTCTGGGCGGTTTGTCAATTAAGCATTAAGCATGTTATCTTCAGCACAGCCTGTTGCCGCTTGGCTAAGGCAATGCTGCAGTGCTGTCAGATTGTGACTGATGTGATCATTTCGGAGATGGAGGAGGAGGTGCATGAGCTGAACAATGTGATTACATTGAGGTTAAATTGGTGACGCTGTTTTTTATACTAAAGAAAGATCCCATTGTTTTGTTTTTTTTTACGTTATTTTTTAAGACAAATGCATTCACCGGGAAATGCCATTTTAACATTTTACAACCTTATCTGGCAATGTGGTGTGTGACACATCATCGGACACATCCTTTTTTATTTATGATGGAGGGGCTCTGAAAGTCATAAAGCCTATTTTTACAGGGACATCAGACGGCCCATACTCTTTTTAAAAGGCCAGCAGTCGGCCCTAGCTATTGTTAGAGAGCCACCAGCCGGCTATGCTTTGCTGTCTGTTCCCATTATTAACAAGTACGTCTCCTATACTGTTATTGCGTATCCAGTGACTGCCAGGGCTGCTAAAAATTTGGACGCAACCCAATACCCCTTTGAAGAGACATAGAGGAGGGTCTCAGTAAAAAAAAAGTTCCCATTATAAAGGAGCGGGTCTCCTATAGTGGTAATGCCCATGTTGCGACTGCAAGGGCTGCCAAAATTTGGGAAAAACCCCACTAAGAATTTAAAGACACAGAGCAGGGCCACAGTAACAAGGTACGACTTTTTTCTCATTAGAAAGGAGAGGGTCTGCTATACAGTTATAGGCTATGCAGTGAGTCCAACGGTTGACCAATTTTAGGAAAAACCCCACTAAGAATTTAAAGACACATGGAGCAGGTCCACAGTAACAAGGTGCGACATGTTCCCATTATAAAGGAGAGGGTCTCCTATACAGTTATAGGGTATGCAGTGAGTCCAACGGCTGACCAATTTTAGTAAAAACACCACTAAGAATTTTAAGACACACAGAGCAGGGCCACAGTAACAAGGTACGACATGTACCCATTAGAAAGGAGAGGGTCTGCTATACAGTTATAGGGTATGTAGTGAGTCCAACGGCTGACCAATTTTAGGAAAAACCCCATTAAGAATTTAAAGACACACAGAGCAGGGCCACAGTAATGACAAATTCCCATTAGAAAGGATAGAGTCTCCCATAGTGTTGGCCTATGCAGTGAATGCAAGTGCAAGGGCTGCCAAAAATTTGGAGGCACTTTAATGCCCCTTGGAAGAGACGTGCAGGAGGGCCTCATAAAAAAATGTTCCCATTAGAAAGGAGCGGGCCTCCTATACTTGTAATGCCCATGCACTAAGTGTATGGGCTGGCAAACATTTACCCCTGGCGGTATACATGAACATACTGTATAAAAAAAATTTTTCACGGGCATTATAAACACCCTTTAAAAAAATTATGTGGGTGTTGCATCACGGACCACGGTCACCCTGGTGATATGGTGGTGGAGGATGAAGAGAAGGAGGAGGACAAGAGCAAATAGACAAAATCAGGAAGCGTATACCTATGTGTGGGTGTGAAAAGGTGCATGGGAATATACCTCCCAAGAAAAGACACTGGATTTAAGTTTATGTTATGCTGCTATCATTCGGTGGTGTTGAGAAGTCTGGCCCAATCCAGCCCTTGTTCATTTTTATAAGAGTCAGCATTTCAGCATTTTCAGTTGACAGGGGGATGTGCTTATCAGTTATAATTCCACCAGCGGCACTAAAAACCCGCTCTGATAAAACGCTGGCGGCAGGGCAGGCCAGGATCTCCAAGGTATAGAGAGCCAGTTCATTCCACGTATCCAGCTTGGATACCCAACAATTATAAGGCACAGCGGAATCACGGAGGATGTTGGTACGGTCGGCAAGTTACTCCCTCAGCATCTTCCCAAACTTTGCACTCCTTGTGAGAGTACCCCGCGCCTCAGGGCCTGTGCGATGGGAGGGTCTGAGAAAACTCTCCCAGAACTTTGACAGTGTTCCCCTGCCTCTGGTGGATTGAAGTTGTGTCTCTCTCGCCTGTACTCCTTGGTTGTCCAACGAAGTGTGCCCTCTGCCTCCAGCGTTTTCAGATGGGAATTTTTTTAATAGTTCCGCAACAAGGGCCTTCTGGTACTGCCCCATTTTTGTAGACCTGTCCGCCCCAGGAATAAGAGATATAAAGTTCTCCTTGTAGCGTGGGTCTAGAAGTGTCACCAACCAGTAATGACTGTCACCCAAAATTTTGAGAACACGAGGTTCATGGGAAAGGCAGTGTAACATAAACTGATCCATGCGTGCCAGACTACTAACAGGCAAGACTTCTGTGTCCTCACCAAGACGATGACTGACCATGCTTTCCTCCTCCTCCTCTCTGTCCTCTGGCCATCCACGCTGAACAGACGGTATGACAGCTGTGATGGTAGTACCATCTATAGCGCATGAAACTAACTCCTGTCCTTCCTCCTCCTCCTCCTCTTCCTCATTGTCACCCAATCCACGTTGGGATGAGATGAGGCTTGGCTGTGTGTTATCACCCTGTATGGTTCCTTGCTCCATCTCATCGTGCTCCGCCTGCAATGCATCCTCTTTGATTGTGAGCAGAGAGCATTTCAGAAGACAGAGAAGCGGGACGGTGATGCTAATTATGGCGCTATCGCCGCTCACAATCTTGGTGGAGTCCTCAAAGTTTTGGAGGACGGTACCTATGTCTGACATCCATGTCCACTCCTGAGGTCTTATGTGTGGAGTCTGAACTGAATTCCGACGGCCTTGTTGATGCTGGTACTCAACAACTGCCCTCTTCTGCTCACAAATCCTTCCCACATCTGCAGTGTAGAGTTCCAATGCGTGGGGACATCACACACCAATCTGTGAGCCAGAAGCTGCAAGCGCTGCTGAAACACTGCAAGGGCGGCGGAAGCTGTAGCTGACTTTCTAAAATGGGCACACAGGTGGCGTACTTTAACAAGCAGATCTGGCAGCTGTGGGTAGGATTTGATAAACCGCTGAACCACGAGGCTAAGCACATGGGCCAAGCATGGTACGTGTGTGAGCTCGCCTCGCCTCAGAGCCGACACCAGGTTCCGGCCATTGTCACACACGACCATGCCTGGCTGTAGGTTCAGCGGTGTGAGCCACAGATCTGCCTGCTCTTTCAGAGCTGTCCACAACTCTTCAGCATTGTGCGGTTTTTCACCTAAGCATATTAGCTTCAGCACAGCCTGTTGCCGCTTGGCCGAGGCAGTGCTGCAGTGCTTCCAGCTTGTGACTGATGTGGTCATTTTGGAGATGGAGGCTGAAGAGGAGGAGGAGCCTGGGGAGGATGAGGTGCAGGAGCTGTAGACCGTGGGGGCAACCCTGATTGACCTAGGGCCCGCAATTCTTGGTGTCGGGAGGACGTGTTCCGTCTCAAGGTCCGACTGGGTCCCGGCTTCCACTATGTTAACCCCATGTGACATCAGCAAGATGTACCATCCCTACCCACAAGCACTTGTCCACGTGTTCGTGGTTAGGTGGACTTTACCGGTAACTGTGTTGTTGAGAGCACGGTTAATGTGTTGGCACACGTGCTTGTGTAATGCAGGGACGGCACACCGGGAGAAATAGTGGCGGCTGGGGACCGAGTACCGAGGGAATGCCGCCACCATCAGGTTGCGGAATGCTTCTGTCTCCATGAGCCTAAAAGGCAACTTTTCAAGCGCAAGCAGTCGTGAAATGTGAGAATTTAGTAGTGTAGCCTGTGGGGCATTGGCTGCATATTTGTGCTTGCCTTCCAAGGACTGGGGTAGGGACAACTGAACGCTGCGCTGGGACAAGGACATGGACGTGCTTCCTGATGCTGCTATTTGAGAGTGTGCAACGACAGGTGCAGGGCAGGAGGCGTCTTCGCATACACCATGGACAGGAGATTGGCTTGCATGCACAACAGCGGAAGAAGCAAGGGTGCCACCTTCAGACACTGCTCCTGGACCCTGGGGTTTTGCCCACAAAGTCGGGTGCTTTGCTGCCATGTGCCTGATCATGCTGGTGGTGGTCAGGCTGGTAGTTTTGCCACCCCTGCTGATGCTGGCCTGACAGGTGGTGCAAATGGCCTTTTTGGGGTTATCAGCAGAGTCTTTAAAAAACAACCAGACTCGGGAAGACCTAACAGTTGTACTGGCAACTTCCTTCATGTTGGTATTACAGGGAACGGTTGCCTGCCTTCTGTGTGCAGCCACCACACTGCTTCTTCCTGCCTGTTGGGATGCTCTGCCTCCCTCCCCTTGTGTGCTGCTGTCCTCGCTCTGCATGTCCTCCTGCCAGGTTGAGTCAGTTACTATATCATCCACCACCTCGTCTTCCACTTCTGCACCCTGGTCCTCCTCCTGACTTTCTGGCAATTGTGTCTCATCATCGTCCACCTCTTGTGACACTTTCCCACCATCGCCTTCGTGTGACCGTGGCTGCTCAAATATTTGGGCATCGCTACACGCGATCTCCTCTTGCCCCGCTTCAAGTGGACCGGGCGAGAGGCCCGAATCTATAAATGGAAAAGTGAACACCTCTTCAGAGTGTCCAAGTGTGGAATCAGTTGTCTCCGGGTACTCGGCATGGTGGGAGGAAGGAGGATCAGGGTGAGGAATATGCGGTCCAGACTCACGGCTACTGAGACTTGACTGTGTGGAAGACAGGGTGGTTGTGGCTAAGTGACTGGAAGCATTATCCTCTATCCAACCAACAACCTTTGGAACTGCTCTGGGTTCAATAGTGGTGTGCTGTGGTCCCCTAGAAATTGGTATAGGATGGTCAGGCGAGAAGATGTGCGTGTTTGTTGTGACACAATTTCGGCTTGCCCACGGCCTTGTACTTGGCCTCTGCATGCACCATTACCATCACGTCCAGTTCCCCGTCCCTTGCCACGTGCCTTGCCCATTTTAAATGGAGGACAGTATCTTCCACGCTCACTACAAATGACTGAGTTTGTAGCAAACTTATATGTGATCTGTGTGATAGAGAAAACAGAGTTTTAAATACCTGGCCTGTAGGTAAATAGTTTAAACAGCAAACTGCGGTGAATTGCTTCAATGACACACTAAAGCAAATTTTTAATGGAGGCCAGAAATGGCAGTATTTTCTGACAACGTATATGTGATCCATTTGACGGAGAAAACACGGTTTTAAATACCTGGCATGTAGGTAAGTAGTTTGAACAGCAAACTGGTGTCAATTGCTTCACTGACACACTGAAGGAAATTTTTAATGGAGGCCAGAAATGGCAGTATTGTCTGACAACATATATGTGACAAATCTCTCCCTGATGCAGCAGCACCTCTCCCTACACAAGCAAATGGCACAGAAAAACGGTGTTCTCTGGATTGCTTTTTAAGCAAATAATGAGGATTAAGATCCAAAGAAAAGTATTCCTGGGCCTTTGTATAGAAATATCTAACAGCAGAAGAAGGCAGAATTGGAATGGAGCCTCTTGTGCTATATGCACTGCAGTCTGCTATATACACCGCGCCAGGTCTGATATACACCTGATGACGCTGTGCGGCCAGCCAATCACTGTAATGCCCACAACCAACATGGCTACGGCATTACAGTGCATGGCAGGCAATCCCTGCATGTTCATTGGCTCTCTAAAGAGCGCCAAACATGCAGGGATGGGACCCGAGCTCCCGCCCGAACAACCTGGAAATACTCGGCGAGCGCCAAGCATCTCGAGCAGTGAGATGCTCGGGCGAGCACCGAGAAGTAGCGAGCATGCTCGCTCATCACTAGTGATAATTTATTTTCCCCTTACAAACCCTTTAAATCACTAAGATTTAGTTTCAAGCACCCCAGAGTGACTACTTTTGAGGCAAATTACTTGGCTTCTAATTTTCATCCAGAGGTAGTTAGTCAAAAAGGCAAAAAAATACACCGTCTTGAATTATTTGGTTTACATAATAAAGAAAGACCCATTTGGTCCTTAAAAAATCTTAAAACTAGGTAAATTTAACCTCTGATGAATAAAAACATATGATAAATTACACGATGTCATTATATACTGTATTTTACAAACATTAGTCCAAAATGCAGAAACAGTGTGTGATAAATTTAGTACACCCCATGAATCAATAGCTTGCACAACCACCTTTAGCAGCAATAACTTAAAGTCTTGTTTTCTGTATGAGATTATCATTTTTTCACATCTTTCTGGAGGCATTTTGGTCCACCGTTCTTTACAACATTGCTTAAATTCATGAAGTTTGTGCACTTTCGTTTATGCATAGCCCTCTTAAAGGGAATCTATCAGCAGAATATCACCCCCAAGCTATTTATATCTGCATTTAGCTCTTTTAAAGACAAGTACAGCAAATACCTTTTCATGGTCAGTCCGTTCCTCCATTACTAAGATATTGTGTGAATTGATATACTCATGAGGCTGAAGAATTATTTGTAGATGTGAAGCCTCTGTCACACCAGCTCTATTCCCTGCGCCTCCTCTTGTTGCTTGACTGTCAGCTTCTATGTCTTAGTAACTTCAGGATAAGGAGTCATCAAACAAGCAGTAGGAGGCGGCACTGGGCGGGGAATAGAGCTGGAGCCACAGAGGCACTTAGACCTCATTTGCATATCTATTCAAATGATAATTTCTCAGTAATGGAGGAAATAATTGGCCAGGTAAAGGTATTTCTGGACTTTGACTGGGCCTCATTTGCATTTAAATAGTTTAGGTTGTGAAATCCTGCTGAGTAGAGATGAGCGAGTAAATTTGAATGGAATCGAATTCGACTCAAATGTTAAAATTCTGCATTCGCCAAAATGGGGATTTTTTGCAATTAGCTTCAACATGGATTAAGCAATATGGCAGCCACTGGCCCCCATTTTTCTGTACCATAAAGAGACATCAAAAGGTTAAAAGAAAATTGTAAAAAATCCTTATATTCACTTTACCGCACATTTCTCTGACCCCTCCGCTCATCAATTCACCCGTTCAGCTCTGGTCGCACTTGCGCAGAACCCCTCTGTGGCTCATCAGAGTTGGAAGTCTCTATTCAGTGTGAGAAGCCCAGGGATTTTAGCACAAGTGACGGGGATAAGATGATGCCACAATGACCGAACGAGTGACGGTGAAGAGCGGAGGGGCCTCAAAGGCTTATTATTATTTATTGCATATTACATTTATTATGCTCTATGGTCCAGAGCACAATATGAGACATTCAATTCACAGAGAATAACTTCTTCGCATATCAAATTTCCAAGAAAATCTGCACAAACAATTAAATTGAAATTTTGCAAGATCCGCTCATCTACATTGTTGACAGATTCACTTTAAGGTCCACCCACAGCATTTTAAATATATTGTCTGGTCTTTGACTTTGATATTACCGCACCTTGATTCTATTCTTTTTTAGCAATTCTGAAGTAGATTTACTGGTGTGCTTTGGGATCATCGTACTGTTGTATGACCCAGTTTCAGTCACAATTTACGACACAAAGGAGTTTAGGGTTTACTTTATGACTGGAAGTTTTTTTTTATTTCCTGATATGTAAAACTTTAGAAGTTCAAGAGAGTTTACTGAGTTTTTCTCATGACTGTACAACAGTTTGTAGATCCATCCTGCACAATGGCCTTCTTACCACTGAGAAGAACGATAGTATTTTTGCTTGCTTATGTAGGGCCAAGATATTCCGTAGAGCTTTACAGACATTGTTCACTGTTCCCAATGGGCTCACAATGTAAATTCCCTCAGCAACCTGATGAAGGCTCCAATAAAAGCTATGATGCATTATGCAATGCTATTTATTAATAAAGTGCATCTTAGTTTTGAAATAGTGAAGACTTGATGTGCCTCTGGAGAACTCAGTCTTGATCTGCTGTGCCAAGATTGTCCATTATATTATTCAACTACCAATGTAATCAAGTATCTCTATGGGAATGTGGGAAGAAACTTAGTACCTGGAGGAAACCAGCAAAAAACACTGGGAGAATATAAAAACTTCTTTAACCGGTTCCCGACAACCAACTGTACATAAACGTCGGCGCTGCCTGGGCTCTGTGCAGCGCCGACGTTTAAAAACGGTGGGTGGTCCCGCAGCGCTCAGGACCCCCAGGGTCCTGCTAGCGCTGCGATACCGGTTCAGAGCGATAGCTCTGACATGTGGCATCATGGGGACCTGATTAGATCAGGTCCCCATGATGTTAACCTGTTCCTATCTTCTAGATGCCGCGATCCATAGCGATCGCGGCATTTAAAAGATAGTGACAGCCGGCGATCGGGACCCCCCACATACCTGCCAGCGGCGGGGATCCCGGTGCTGTGACCTCTGACATCATCGAGACCTGATTGGCTCAGGTCTCGATGATGTCAGCGTCACACCAGCCAATCAGAGAGATCACCAGGGAAGTTTGTTTTAGCAACAAACTTTCCCGGGCGATCTGCCTGATAAATACATTGTTTCTCCTCCGATCTCAGTGAGAGAGCAGAGGAGAAACACTGTGACAAGAGCTGTCAGCCTTGCCACAGTAAAAGTGAAAAAAATAAAATAAAAAAGAAAGTAAGAGTTAGGGTTAGTCAGTCCTGTCAGATCAGTCAGTCAGTCCTGTCAGATCAGTCAGTCAGTCCAGTCAGTCAGTCCTGTCAGATCTGTCAGTCAGTCAGTCCTGTCAGATCTGTCAGTCAGTCAGTCCTGTCAGATCAGTCAGTCCTGTCAGTCAGTCAGTCCTGTCAGATCAGTCCAGTCAGTCAGTCCTGTCAGATCTGTCAATCAGTCAGTCCTGTCAGATCAGTCAGTCCTGTCAGTCAGTCAGTCCTGTCAGATCAGTCCAGTCAGTCCTGTCAAGTCAGTCAGTCCTGTCAGATCAGTCCGGTCAGTCCAGTCCGGTCAGCCCAGTCCGGTCAGTCCAGTCCGGTCCCGTCCTTTCAGTCCGGTCCGTTCAGTCCGGTCCGTTCAGTCCAGTCAAAAAATATTAAAATAAAATGGCCCGTCAGACTTATATCGCAGAAGAGGTGTATGCCCTGCTATGTTCTGACACTGATGACAGTGCAATCTCAGATGGAGATATGGATTTTGAGGGCTTTAGTAGCGGCAACACTGAGAGCTCAGAAATGAGCAGTGATTCTGTTCCATCCTCAAGCCCAAGGACCAGTACAGCAATAGGGGCAAATAGCGCTACTGGAGAAACGTCTCCAAATCAGGGAACACTGCCCAGTACAAGCGCTGTCCCTGCTACTAGTGAATTGGCGCATGCCAGTGTACAAGGGGCGTTGCCACATGATCTAGCATTTCCCAGATGGGAGGCTTCGGATTCGGCTGCTCCATTCAGCCCTGATTTCAACGCCATTCCTGGTATAAATGTGGAGGTGGAAGATTTTGGACCAATTCATTTTTTTAATTTGTTTTTTACAGACAGCTTGCTAGAGCATATTGTCGTGCAAACAAATTTATATGCATCCCAATTCATAAGCCAGAATCCCCGATCTTACTATGCTAGGGCAAATTTATGGACACCAACTAATGTCCCGGAAATAAAAACATTTTTAGGACTTACATTTGCTATGGGGCTTGTTAAAAAACCGAGCATTCGATCCTACTGGTCCAACCACCCTGTTCAAGCCACCCCTATGTTTTCAGTCGTTCTGCCTAGGACCCGTTATGAAATGCTCATGCGGTTTGGCATTTTAACGACAATAGTCAATGCCTGCCCAGAAATGCCCCAGAACATGACAGGTTATATAAAATTAGACCCGTCATTGAAAATTTGTCAGAAAAATTCTTAAGCCTCTACACCCCAACACAAAATATTTCTATAGATGAGTCCCTTGTAAAATTCAAAGGAAGACTGCACCTAAAGCAATTTATCCCATCTGAAAGGGCAAGGTTTGGAATATAGCTCTATAAAATGTGCGAAAGTTCAACCGGATACACATCCGCTTTTCGCATATATGAGGGGAAAGATAGCCAACTAAACCCACCAGGATGCCCTACTTATCTGGGGACATCTGGAAAAATTGTTTGGGAGCTGATAAGTCCATTTTTTCAAAAAGGCTACAATCTATATGTGGACAATTATTACACCAGCATACCCCTATTTAAAAGTCTGGTTGAACACAACATCGGGGCTTGTGGGACCATCCGTAAAAAACCGTCAGGGGTTTCCACAACCATTGGTCAACCAAAAGTTTCAAAAGGGGCAGTCAGGGGCTGTACGCAACGGAGAGCTGCTTGCCCTGAAATATAGGGTTAAGAGGGATATTTTTGTCCTCAGCTCGATCCACACAGATGCCACAAGGGCCACTGTAGAACTAGGATCCACCACTCCGAAGCAAAAACCTGTGTCAGTCATTGACTACAACAAACACATGGGGAGTGTGGACCTTGCAGACCAGGTTCTACAGCCATACCAGGTATCAAGAAAGTCCTATACCTGGTATAAAAAGTTGGTTATTTATTTGTTTCAGGTGGCCACATACAATTCTTTTGTGTTGTACAAAAAAGCAGGAAATTCAGATCCTTTTCTTGTTTATCAAGAAAAGGTAATTGAAAATCTTGTCTTTCAAATTGTTAGCCCCGCACATCCATTAGAATCTGAGGATGTGAAAAGACTCACTGAGCGACATTATATTGCACTTATTCCAGCAACGGAAACAAGAAGGAACCCCCAGAAAAGATGTCGTGTATGTACTAAGAGAGGAATGAGGCGTGATACCCGCTACTATTGCCCACAATGCCCATCATTGCCAGCCTTATGCGTCACTGACTGCTTTAAAATCTTCCACACAGAACCACGTTTTTAAACAGTAAAAATGTATCCCAATTTGTCATTCAAACATTTGGTTCATTTAGTGAATGACACATTCGAGTAGAGCTCACTTAATTTCCAGGGGGGGGGTTCTCCAGAATCTAAACCTTCCATTGCGTGCTTGTTTCTGGAAATCATCCATTGAGTTAAAATGGTCACTAAACCCATAGATGAATTCCCAGAGAGGTGTCATTTCCAAAATGGGGTCACTTCAGGGGGGATTCTTTAGCTCTGGTACTCTGAAAAGTGCCAGAACAGCATAATCCCCCCTGAAGTGACCCCATTACGGAAAAGACACCTCTGTGGGAATTCATCTATGGGTTTAGTGACCATTTACCTATCTACTTATTTTCCCACCACTAGATTAATTTATACAGAGGAGTAGATTGTAAAATTCGGTCACTTGTTGTGGGTTTCCTCTGTTTAGGCACCTCAGGGGCTCTCCAAATGCAACATGGCGTCCGCTATCCATTCCAGTCAAATTTCCATTCCAAAAGTCAAATGGCGCTCCTTACCTTCCGAGCCATGCCGTGCGCCCAAACAGTGGCTTTGTACCACATATGGGGTATCAGCGTGCTCAGGAGAAATTGCACAACACATTTTGGGGTCCATTTTTTCTGGCTGCCCTTGTGAAAATTAAAAATTTGAGGCTAAAATAGCAGTTTTGTGTTAAAAATGTGTTTTTTTATTTTCACACTTCAACATTATAAAATTCTGTGAAGCCCCTGGTGGTTCAAGGTGCTCACCACACATCTAGATAAGTTCCTTGAGGGGTCTAGTTTCCAAAATAGGGTCACTTGTTGGGGGTTTCCTCTGTTTAGGCACCTCAGGGGCTCTCCAAATGCAACATGGCGTCCGCTATCGATTCCAGTCAAATTTCCATTCCAAAAGTCAAATGGCGCTCCTTACCTTCCGAGCCATGCCGTGCGCCCAAACAGTGGTTCTGCACCACATATGGGGTATCAGCGTGCTCAGGAGAAATTGCACAACACATTTTGTGGTCCATTTTTTCTGGCTGCCCTTGTGAAAATTAAAAATTTGAGGCTAAAGTAGCAGTTTTGTGTTAAAAATGTGTTTTTTTATTTTCACACTTCAACATTATAAAATTCTGTGAAGCCCCTGGGGGTTCAAGGTGCTCACCACACCTCTAGATAAGTTCCTTGAGGGGTCTATTTTCCAAAATAGGGTCACTTGTTGGGGGTTTCCTCTGTTTAGGCACCTCAGGGGCTCTCCAAATGCAACATGGCGTCCGTTATCCATTCCAGTCAAATTTCCATTCCAAAAGTCAAATGGCGCTCCTTACCTTCCGATCCATGCCGTGCGCCCAAACAGTGGTTCTGCACCACATATGGGGTATCAGCGTGCTCAGGAGAAATTGCACAACACATTTTGTGGTCCATTTTTTCTGGCTGCCCTTGTGAAAATTAAAAATTTGAGGCTAAAGTAGCAGTTTTGTGTTAAAAATGTGTTTTTTTATTTTCACACTTCAACATTATAAAATTCTGTGAAGCCCCTGGGGGTTCAAGGTGCTCACCACACATCTAGATAAGTTCCTTGAGGGGTCTAGTTTCCAAAATGGGGTCACTTGTTGGGGGTTTCCTCTGTTTAGGCACCTCAGGGGCTCTCCAAATGCAACATGGCGTCCGCTATCGATTCCAGTCAAATTTCCATTCCAAAAGTCAAATAGCGCTCCTTACCTTCCAAGCCATGCCGTGCGCCCAAACAGTGGCTTTGCACCACATATAGGGTATCAGCGTGCTCTGGAGAAATTGCACAACACATTTTGGGGTCCATTTTTTCTGGCTGCCCTTGTGAAAATTAAAAATTTGAGGCTAAAGTAGCAGTTTTGTGTTAAAAATGTGTTTTTTTATTTTTACACTTCAACATTATAAAATTCTGTGAAGCCCCTGGGGGTTAAAGGTGCTCACCACACATCTAGATAAGTTCCTTAAGGTGTCTAGTTTCCAAAATGGGGTCACTTGTTGGGGGTTTCCTCTGTTTAGGCACCTCAGGGGCTCTCCTAATGCAACATGGCATCCGCTATCGATTCCAGTCAAATTTCCATTCCAAAAGTCAAATGCGCTCCTTACCTTCCAAGCCATGCCGTGCGCCCAAACAGTGGCTTTACACCACATATGGGGTATCAGCGTGCTCAGGAGAAATTGCACAATACATTTTGTGGTCCATTTTTTCTGGCTGCCCTTGTGAAAATTAAAAATTTGAGGTTAAAGTAGCAGTTTTGTGAAAAAAAGTTAAATGTTCATTGTTTTCTTCCACATTCCAAAAATTCCTGTGAAGCACCTGAAGGGTTAATAAACTTCTTGAATGTGGTTTTGAGCACCTTGAGGGGTGCAGTTTTTAGAATGGTATCACTTTTGGGTATTTTCTGTCATAAAGGCTCCTCAAAGTCACTTCAAATAAGATGTGGTCCCTAAAAAAATGTTTTTGTAAATTTTGCTGTAAAAATGAGAAATCGCTGGTCAACTTTTAACCCTTATAGCTTCCTAACAAAAAAATATTTTGGTTCCAAAATTGGGCTGATGTGAAGTAGACATGTGGGAAATGTTATTTATTAACTATTTTGTGTGACATATCTCTCTGATTAAAGGGCATGAAAATTCAAAATTTGAAAATTGCAAAATTTTCAAAATTTTCGCCAAATTTCTGATTTTTTCACAAATAAACGCAAGTGATATCGAAGAAATTTTACCACTATCGTGAAGTAAATATGTCACAAAAAACAATCTCAGAATCAGGGGGATCCGTTGAAGCGTTCCAGAGTAATTACCTCATAAAGTGACAGTGGTCAGAATTGAAAAAATTGGCCCGTTCACGAAGGCAAAAACAGGCTCTGGCGCGAAGTGGTTAAGATGTTGTTCTTGGTTGGATAATGAATCCAGGAGTCACCCCCAAATTGCAAGGTAACAATGCTAAAAACTTAAAGAGGTTGTCCTGATGTAACAAGTGAAAACATATCCACCATAGTACCAAGAACGAGAATCCTAAGTGCCTCATCTGAGTGGAGCAAATGTCATGAATGTGTAAAGGAGTGGAGAAGCTGCCCACACCACCCTTGAAGGTTTTATGGATATGTAATGCATTGCCATGTTTTGAATGTTGTTGTATCTGGTTTGTGGCTCCAGCAGTTGGTTAGCTGCAGACAGGGTTAACTATTGGGGACAGCCCACTGTGAGAGGAGTTACATGGCAAAAAGGAGATAGGTTCCTCTTATTAGGCAGATAGGGAAGAGTACTAAAAAGAATCTATAGTCCTGTTGCTCACAGACCTGCAATGAAAAGGGTGTTTGTGTGCAAAGAAAGGAGGCCTTTATTGGATAGCATGTTCTGAATGAAAAAAAGAATAGGTGGCAGAAGGATTCCTTATCTCAAGTAAGGGATCCTAAAGCAAAGACTAAGTGGAAGAAGGATTCCTTATCTCAGGAAAGTAGGTCCACAGCAACTGTTATTTATACTAGATAAGAAGCTAGAGTGTAGTAAGGCCTCTTCCTATGGGGAACTGAGGATTCAGAAACACAGCAAGGAGTGAGTGGCCTTCATTGAATGAACTTTGAGAATAGTAGTGAGGAGTTGTAACGACGCACCTCAGCCAATGAGGTCCTCACAACTCAACTGGAAGGTGAGGCTAGCTGGGAAGGGCTGTAGTGACACACCTTAACTCATGTGATCCTCACAGGGGAAAAAGGAGATTCCCACAATGGTTTACTGGACTGATGTAACATGTAATGGAAGTAAAGTACCGCCATGTGTAGCTGTGAAGTTCTTGCCCCTGGATTGTGCAGAAGAAGTGTTCTTTAAATGGTGTGCCTGCTATCTGATGTATAGACTTCTCATCAAGTTGTTCAGTAAAGAAAAGTTTATTCTTAGACTCTGGTCTCCCTCATTCATCTCTATTCCATCTGGTTCTGGCCTGCCATGTTAAGCAGCAGCATGCAGTCTACGAAGGCGTATGTCCAAGGTAATAGCAACACACCTACCCAGCCAGGACCCACATTTTCCTGTATTGTGGCGGGGTGCCGATGCAAATCTTGGCCACAGCTGCCCCACCCGTTACACATGATCAACTATCCTCCATTTATTGTCTATTGAACTGTCAGAACAGTACCCAGATATCTCCATCAGTTAATTGCCAATGAAAGTAGTTGTCATGTGATTGTGCAGCCATTACTTCATTCAGATGGGGCACTTCACAGATCACTTCTTGGAATTGGTCAATAAGTTATCAGAAAGTTATCACTTATCCTGTAGATGGGTGCTGATTTGCAAGTTAAAACAGCCAATGTAAGGGTTAAACCTACTGTGGTATCAAGGTTATCAATACAGATTACATTTTCTTTCTTCTGGAGAAGAGCTATATTGCATACATTTTTCCCAGAGATCTTTCCTCTAAAAAACTACCTGCCAGATGGATCTCTTCTACTTTTTTTCATATTTATATGACTTGAGCTAAAGAAAAACTGTAATGAATTCATATTATTACAATAGCTAAGAAATGAATCATTACTTCCCAGCTGAGAAAAAGTTCTAAATTCACATTAAATAAAAATAAAATATTTCAAGGACTAATCAATCATAAAGAAGTAAAATAAATTTTACCAGACATGAAATTGAGCAATATATCAAATGTTAATGCAGACTGGAAAGGATTTTGTTAACTGAGCAGTAAATTCTCAAGGGTAATTCTAGTACATAAAAGTGACACTTTGTCCTCATCAATTAAGTAACTTTAAGGAGGAGAGTGAAACATCTTCTCATCACAAGCCATTATCAGCAGATTTGTGCGTGCATGTGGCTGTGACATATGGACTCATCTTTTGCTTAGCACATATGAAACATGGTACATAAGAAATTGTCTGTCCACTGTAAATTAACCTTTATCCTATGGACGTAATGTGCTTGTATTAATTCTAAGAGAGCTTTTTACGGTGGTGTACCAGAATTCAGCCTTATGCTTGATGTCATACCGACTCCAGCAGATTCCTCTAGTGTTGAGGTCTTCTTAGTTGCCAATAATCCTAAACTTGCCTGTAGCATCCCAAATATTCAGGAAATCCTGGCAAAGTTTTAATCTAAAGAGGTGGTGCGATGGGGGTATATTTTTATCTAAAACAGGTGTTCTTTGGGTGACGAAACCATAGTCGCTTACAAACCTAGATGTTGGTGAGTACAAATTCGACATGTTTCAAAGGAAACACAGTCCTTCTTCCTCAGGACACCCTAAGGAAGTAGGACTGTGTCTTCTTTGAAACATGTCAGTTTGTGGCCACACCTAGGTCCTGTAGCTTTGCTTTTAGTGATGTCACTTTGCTCATGCCCCCGCTCATGCCGCGGTTCAGCAACAGCGCTTCAGGCCGGAGCACTCCTCTGTTTACCATCACCCCGGACGAGGACACAGGAGAGGGGCTGATTCGGGAGGATGCTTCCTCAAGGTTTCCACCTTGTCAGGGGACCCTGCCATATTTACTACCATAGAATGGGAGCTGGAGGCCAGCTATCAAAATAAAATAGTAAGTGTTTTAATCATTTGACTACTTGAACCAATGGTGCTGTACATACCTAGCACTGAACTGAACTCAGCTAGTCTCCCTGCCGTGCTTCAGGGGAGACTCTGACTATCGATCTATTGATCCCTCAATCCAACATTACTCCCACTATATCACATTGTGGGCACAGGTCACTTTGCAGTCTTGGGGAAGGTACCTATCAACTATTGGGCAGCAATATCTGTACTATATATAAGTGTTAGCGCATTAGTATACACTGATATCTTCTATTATTTATTTGCTAACAGGCTAACACACAGAGCCTGTCTTACTACCAGCTGCTTCACTGCAATAGCACTGGATTGATGTAAAGCGCAAGTGAGTTTTTTCTACTTGCATATAGTAAAACTTCTCAAAAAGAACCTCAACGTAAATATTGACAACTGCTCTCTTCTGGTATTGCCAGAGAGAGGACCTAGTAGGCAATACAAGTGGTACTGCTTCTTTATTTATGTAAGTATATATATATATTTATATATATATATATATATATATATATATGTATATATATGTATATATACAGTGGATACGGAAAGTATTCAGACCTAAATTTTTCACTCTTTCATTGCAGCCATTTGGTAAATTCTAAAAAGTTAATTTTTTTTCTCATTAAAGTACACTCTGCACCCCATCTTGACTGAAAAAAACAGAAATGTAGAAATTTTTGCAAATTTATTAAAAAAGAAAAACTGAAATATCACATGGTCATAAATAGTGTTGAGCGAGCACTAAAATGCTCGGTGCCCGAAGCTCGGGCCGAGCTCGCCGTGATACTCGGGTGCTTGACCCGAGCAACGAGCCCTATGTTAGTCTAGGGAGACCCGAGCATTTTTGCAGCGGCACCCCCGGCAGTCTTTTAAAAGCCTAACAAGTGCCCAAAATGATAGCGACAGTGCTCAAATAACATGGGGACAGCATGGGGATCGCCCCAGGAAGCATTTCTGACCCCCAGGTCACTGCTGTCAACGTGGTCAGAGGTATTAAGCCACTTTTAAGGGCTCACAATAAAATGTTCAAAAACAAAACTGAAACTGCTTTCCTGTGAAATATGTTAAGGAAGTTCCTTTCCAGGGTAAAGACTTGTGTATAAGGTAAAATAAATAATCCCCCCCAAAAATACTCCTCCACACCTTTGACTATGTTCACAAGTAGCATTTTTTATGCATTTTTTGCACTTTTTTATTGCTTTCAACTGTGACAAATGCATTCACCGGGAAATGTAATTTTAACATTTTACATCCTTATCTGGCCATGTGCTGTGTGACACATGCATACAGTGCTGAAAAGACATGGGAACAGCATGGGGAAGACCCCTTGAAGCATCTCTGACACTCAGGTCACTGCCTAAAAGTGTGCCCATCAGAAGTCATCCTTGCCGCATCAGAAGATGCCGACTTGCAACTATCCCCGTGCAACTTGCTACTATCCCCGTGCAAGTTCTTGTCCCAGGGCAGTGTTCAATTGTACCTCCCCCATTCCTTGCAATGCAAGCGCAAGTATACAACCTGCCACCCACCCACCCCCAGGCTGCAATACCATACTGCTTGCTTGCACTTGAAATTGGGCCTTTTAGGCATGTGGAGGCGGAATCTGGCCACCACGTCATGGCTGCGTTGGTGGCCTGGAATCCATACTCAGACGCCAGCCGCACGGCGGCCGGGTGTCCACACTCGTTCCCCAGCCACCAGGGGGCGGCCGGGTGTCCATACTCGGTCCCCAGCAGCACCGTGGCCGGGTGTCCACACACGGTCCCCAGCCGCCTGGGGGCAGCCGGGTGTCCATAAACGGTCCCCAGTCGCCCCTATTTCTCCTTGGAACATCCCCCACACACTTTTCTTAGCCCGGCCTGCTTTAGGGCAGCATTGGACGAGCCCACCGGAGAACCAGACTCCTCCGGTGGGCCCTGGCTTCTCCATCAGGGGAGTTTAATGCCACTCAGAAGAGATCTGGAGGTCCCAGTAGCTTAACAAGACTCTTTTAATGCCCCTCAGAAGAGACGTGGAGGTCCCAGTAGCCTAACAAGACGCTTTTAATGCCCCTCGGAAAAGTGGTGGAGGTCCCAGTAGCTTAACAAGATGCTTTTAATGCCCCTCAGGAGAGACGTGGAGGTCCCAGTAGCTTAAAAAGACCCTTTTAATGCCCCTTGGAATAGTGGTGGAGGTCCCAGTAGCTTAACAAGACGCTTTTAATGCCCCTCAGAAGAGACATGAAGGTCCCTCTAGCTTAACAAGATGCTTTTAATGCCCCTCAGAAGAGACGTGGAGGTCCCAGTAACTTAACAAGATGCATATAATGCCCCTCGGAAAAGTGGTGGAGGTCCGAGTAGCTTAACAAGACGCTTTTAATGCCCCTCAGAAGAGACATGGAGGTCCCAGTAGCTTAACAAGACTCTTTTAATGCCCCTTAGATAAGACGGGGAGGTCCCAGTAGCTTAACAAGACGCTTTTAATGCCCCTCGGAAAAGTGGTGGAGGTCCCTGTAGCTTAACAAATCGCTTTTAATGCCCCTCCCTCAGAAGAGACGTGGAGGTCCCAATAGCTTAGCAAGACCCTTTTAATGCCCCTCGGAAAAGTGGTGGCGGTCCCAGTAGCTTAGCAAGACGCTTTTAATGCCTCTCAGAAGAGACGTGGAGGTCCCACTAGCTTAACAAGACGCTTTCAATGCCACTCAAAAGAGTTGTGGAGGTCCCAGTAGCTTAACAAGATGCTTTTAAAGCTCCTCGGAAAAGTGGTGGAGGTCCCAGTAGCTTAACAAGACGATCTTAATGCCCCTCAGAAGAGACGTGGAGGTCCCAGTAGCTTAACAAGACGCTTTTAATGCCCCTCAGAAGAGACGTGGAGGTCCCAGTAGCTTAACAAGACGCTTTTAATGATCCTCGTAAAAGTGTTGGAGGTCCCAGTAGCTTAACAAGACGCTTTTAATGCCCCTCGGAAAAGTGTTGGAGGTCCAGTAGCTTAACAAGACACTTTTAATGCCCCTCAGAAGAGACGTGGAGGTCCAACTAGCTTAACAAGATGCTTTTAATGCCCCTCGGAAAAGTGGTGGAGGTCCAAGTAGCTTAACAAGACGCTTTTAATGCCCCTCGGAAAAGTGGTGGAGGTCCCAGTAGCTTAAAAAGACGCTTTTAATGCCCCTCAGAAGAGACGTGGAGCTCCCAGTAGCTTAACAAGATGCTTTTAATGCCCCTCAGAAGAGACGTGGAGGTTCCAGTAGCTTAACATAACGCTTTGAATGCCCCTCAGAAGAGACGTGGAGGTCCCAGTAGCTTAACAAGACGCTCTTAATGCCCCTCAGAAAAGTGGTGGAGGTTCCAGTAGCTTAACAAGACGCTTTTAATGCCCCTCAGAAGAAAAGTGGAGGTCCCAGTAGCTTAACAAGACCCTTTTAATGCCCATCAGAAAAGTGGTGGAGGTCCCAGTAGCTTAACAAGACGCTTTTAATGCCCCTCAGAAGAGAAGTGGAGGTCCCAGTAGCTTAACAAGATGCTTTTAATGCCCCTCAGAAGAGACGTGGAGGTCCCAGTAGCTTAACAAGACGCTTTTAATGCCCCTCGGAGAAGTGGTGGAGGTCCGAGTAGCTTAACAAGACGCTTTTAATGCTCCTCAGAAGAGACGTGGAGGTCCCAGTAGCTTAACTAGACCCTTCTAATGCCCCTCGGAAAAGTGGTGGAGGTCCCAGTAGCTTAACAAGACGCTTTTAATGCCCCTCAGAAGAGACGTGGAAGTCCCACTAGCTTAACAAGATGCTTTTAATGCCCCTCGGAAAAGTGATGGAGGTCCCAGTAGCTTAACAAGACGCTTTTAATGCCCCTCGGAAAAGTGGTGGAGATCCCAGTAGCTTAACAAGATGCTTTTAATGCCCCTCAGAAGAGACGTGGAGGTCCCAGTAGCTTAACAAGACATTTTTAGTTCCCCTCAGAAGAGACGTGGTGGTCCCATTAGCTTAAAAAGACGCTTTTAATGCCCCTCAGAAGAGACGTGGAGGTCCCAGTAGCTTAACAAGACGCTTTTAATGCCCCACAGAAGAGACGTGGAGGTCCCAGTAGCTTAACAAGACGCTTTTAATGTCCCTCAGAAGAGAAGTGGAGGTACCAGTAGCTTAATAAGATGCTTTAATGCCCCTCGGAAAAGTGTTGGAGGTCCCAGTAGCTTAACAAGACGCTTTTAATGCCCCTCAGAAGAGACGTGGAGGTCCCAGTAGCTTAATAAGATGCCTTTATTGCCCCTCGGAAAAGTGTTGGAGGTCCCAGTAGCTTAACAAGACGCTTTTAATGCCCCTCAGAAGAGACGTGGAGGTCCCAGTAGCTTAACAAGACTCTTTTAATGCCCCTCAGAAGAGACGTGGAGGTCCCAGTAGCTTAACAAGGCGCTTTAAATGCCCCTCAGAAGAGACGTGGAGGTCCCAGTAGCTTAACAAGACGCTTTTAATGCCTCTCGCAAAAGTGGTGGAGGTCCCAGTAGCTTAACAAGACGCTTTTAATGCCCCTCAGAAGAGACGTGGAGGCCCCAGTAGCTTAACAAGACACTTTTAATGCTCCTCAGAAGAGACGTGGAGGCCCCAGTAGCTTAACAGGACTCTTTTAATGCCCCTCAGAAGAGACGTGGAGGTCCCAGTAGCTTAACAAGACGCTGTTAATGCCCCTCGGAAAAGTGGTGGAGGTCCCAGTAGCTTAACAAGATGCTTTTAATGCCCCTCAGAAGAGACGTGGAGGTCCCAGTAGCTTAGCAAGACACTTTTAATGCCCCTCAGAAGAGACGTGGAAGTCACAATAGGTTAACAAGACGCTTTTAGTGCCCCTTAGAAGAGACATGTAGGTCCCAGTAGCTTAACAAGACGCTTTTAATGCCCCACGGAAAAGTGGTGGAGGTCCCATTAGCTTAACAAGATGCTTTTAATGCCCCTCAAAAGAGACGTGGTGGTCCCAGTAGCTTAACAGGACACTTTTAATGCCCCTCAGAGGAGACATGGAGGTCCCAGTAGCTTAACAAAATGCTTTTAATGCCCCTCAGAAGAGACGTGGAGGTCCCAGTAGCTTAACAAAACGCTTTAAATGCCCCTCGGAAAAGTGGTGGATGTCACAGTAGCTTAACAAGACGCTTTTAATGCCCCTCAGAAAAGTGGTGGAGGTCGCAGTAGCTTAACAAGATGCTTTTAATGCCCCTCGGAAAAGTGGTGGAGGTCGCAGTAGCTTAAGAAGATGCTTTTAATGCTCCTCACAAGAGCCATACACCACAGCATCTTAAAAACATTATTCCCATTATTGGGGAGTGTGTCTCCCATATTATTTGCTTATGCCTTCCAAGCAAAAGCTGCCAAAAATTAGGACGGAGGAACTTGCAAAGCCCCTTACTAGAGCCATACAGTACAGCATCTTAAAAACATTATTCCCATTATTGGGGAGTGTGTCTCCCATAGTATTTGCTTATGCCTTCCAAGCAAAAGCTGCCAAAAATTAGGATGGAGGAACTTGCAATGCCCCTTACAAGAGCCATGCAGTACAGCATATTACAAACATTATTCCCATGATTGGGGAGTGGGTCTCCCATAGTATTTGCTTATGCCTTCCAAGCAAAAGCTGCCAACAATTAGGATGGAGGAACTTGCAATGCCCCTTACAAGAGCCATGCAGTACAGCATATTACAAACATTATTCAAATTATTGGGGAGTGTGTCTCCCATAGTCTTTGCTTATGACTTCCAAGCAAAAGCTGCCAAAAATTAGGACGGAGGAACTTGCAATGCCCCTTACAAGAGCCATGCAGTACAGCATATTTCAAACATTATTCCCATTATTGGGGAGTGGGTCTCCCATAGTATTTGCTTATGCCTTCCAAGCAAAATCTGCCAAAAATTAGGATGGAGGAACTTGCAATGCCCCTTACAAGAGCCATGCAGTACAGCATATTACAAACATTATCTCCATGATTGGGGAGTGAGTCTCCCATAGTATTTGCTTAAGCCTTCCAAGCTAAAGCTGCCAAAATTTAGGACGGAGGAACTTGCAGTGCCCCTTACAAGAGCCATGCAGTACAGCATATTACAAACATTATTCCCATGATTGGGGAGTGGGTCTCCCATAGTATTTGCTCATGACTTCCAAGCAAAAGCTACCAAAAATTAGGACGGAGGAACTAGCAATGCCCCTTAGAAGAGCCATACAGTACAGCATCTTAAAAATATTATTCCCATTATTGGGAAGTGGGTCTCCCACAGTCTTTGCTTATGTTTTCCAAGCAAAAGCTGACAAAAATAAGGACGGAGGAACTTTCAATAATGGCAACATGGACCACGGTCCCCCTGGTGGTATAGTGGTGGTGGAGGCTGAGGATAAGGAGAAGAACATAAAACAGCCGAAATGAGGAAGCGTTTACCCATGTGTGGGTGTGAAGTTGTGCATGTGAATACACCTCCCGAAAAAACAAAGTGGATTTGACTTTATGTTACTCTGCTGTCATTTGGTAGTGATGAGAAGTCTGGCCCAATCCAGCCCTTGTTCATTTTGATAAGGGTCAGCATGTCAGCATTGTCAATTGACAGGCGAGTGCGCTTATCAGTTATAATTCCCCCAGCGGCACTAAAAACACGCTCCGATAACACGCTAGCGGCAGGGCAGGCCAGGACCTCCAAGGTGTACAGAGCGAGTTCATTCCAAGTGTCCATCTTGGATACCCAATAATTAAAAGGTACAGAGGAATCACGGAGGACGCTGGTACGGTCGGCAAGGTACTCCCTCACCATCTTATGAAACTTTCCACTCCTTGTGAGAGTACCCCACGCCTCAGGGCCTGTAAGCTTGGCGGGTCTCAGAAAACTGTCCCAGAACATTGACAGTGTTCCCCTGCCTCTGCTTGTACGCCTTGGTTTGTCAATGAACTGTGACCTCTGCCGCTAGTGTGTTCAGATGGGAACTTTTTTAAAAGTTCTGCAGGAAGGGCCTTCTGGTACTGCCCCATTTTTGTAGACCTCTCCACCTCAGGAATAAGAGAGTGAAAGTTCTCCTTGTAGCGGGGGTATAAAAGTGTCACCAATCAGTAATGACTGTCACCCAACATTTTGACAACGCGATGGTCACGGTTAAGGCAGCGTAACATAAAGTCAGCCATGCGTGCCAGACTGGTAACGGGCAAGACTTCCGTGTCCTCACCAAGATGACGACTGACAATGCTCTCCTCCTCCTCCTTTTCCTCCCCCCTGTCCTCAGGCCACCCACGCTGAACCGACGGTATGACAGTTCTATAGGTACTACCGTCTACAGCGCATGATACAAGCTCCTGTTCTTCCTCCTCCTCCTCCTCCTCCTCCTCCTCCTCTCCCTCCTTGTCCCCCAATGCACGTTGGGATGAGATGAGGCTTGGCTGTGTGTAATCGACCGCTACAGCTTCTTGATCCATCTCATCATACTCTGGCTGCAATGCCTCCTCTTTAATTTTCTGCAGAGAGCGTTGCAAAAGACAGACAAGTGGAATGCTGACGCTAATTATGGCATCATCGCCACTCACCATCTGGGTGGACTCCTGAAAGTTTGTCAAGATGGTACAGATGTCAGACATCCAGGTCCACTCCTGAGGTCTTATGTGTGGAGTCTGACCTGAATATCGACGGCCTTGTTGCAGCTGGTACTCCACAACTGCTCTCTTCTGCTCACAAATCCTTTGCAACATGTGGAGGGTAGAGTTCCAATGTGTGGGGACATCACACACCAGTCGGTGTCACGGAAGCTGCAAACGCTGCTGCAACACAGCAAGGGCGGCGGAAGCTGTAGCCGACTTGCGAAAATGAGCTGACAGGCGGCGTACTTTGACGAGCAGATCTGGCAACTCGGGGTACGATTTAAGAAACCGCTGAACCACGAGGTTAAGCACATGAGCCAGGCATGGTACGTGTGTGATCTCTCCTCGCCTCAGAGCCGCCACCAGGTTACGGCCATTGTTACACACGACCATGCCTGGATGTAGGTTCTGCAGTCTCAGCCACAGATCTGCCTGCTCTTTCATAGCTGTCCACAACTCACTAGCAGAGTGAGGTTTCTCACCTAAGCTTAGGAGATTCAGCACAGCCTGTTGCCGCTTGGCAGAGGCAGTACTTCAGTGCTTCCAGCTTGTAACTGATGTGTTGATATCTGAGATGGAGGCTGAACATGAGGAGGAGGAGGACGATGATGCGCAGGAGCTGTACACTGTGGGGGCAACTCTGACTGACATAGGGACCGCAATCCTCGGTGTCGGGAGGATGTGTTCCGTCCCAAGGTCCGACTGGGTCCCAGCTTCCACTATGTTTACCCAGTGTGCCGTCAGGGAGATGTACCGTCCCTTGCCACAAGCACTTGTCCACGTGTCCGTTGTCAGGTGGACTAGCCCAGTAACTGCGCTGTTGAGGGCACGGCAGATGTTTTGGGACACGTGCTTGTGTAGTGCGGGGATGGCACACCGGGCAAAATAGTGTCGGCTGGGGACCGAGTACCGAGGGACAGCCACCGCCATAAGGTTGCGGAAGGATTCCGTCTCCACCAGCTTAAAAAGGCAGCATTTCCAATGCAAACAGTCGTGAAATGTGCGAATTTAGGACTGTGGCCTGTGGGGCGTTAGCTGCGAATTTCCGCTTTCGTTCAAAGGTCTGGGATATGTACAATTGAACGCTGCGGTGGGACGTGGACAAGGACGTTGATGCTGTTTCTTGAGAAACTGCCATAACAAGTGAAGACTGAGAGGTGGGGGTATCTTTGCATGCAGTATGGACAGGGGATTGCCTTGCACACACAACAGGGGGTTCTATTTCACGCACAACAGCGGAAGAAGCAGTGGTGACACCCGCTGACACTGGTCGTGGACCCTGGGGTTCGCCCCACAAAGTCGGGTGCTTTGCTGCCATGTGCCTGATCATGCTGATGGTGGTAAGGCTGGTAGCTTTGTCACCCCTGCTGATGCTGTCTTGGCAGGTGGTACAAATGGCCTTTTGGGGTTATCAGCAGAGTCTTTAAAAAAATTCCAGACTCTGGAAGACCTACCGGTTGTACTGGCAACGTCCCTCGTGTTGGTGTTACGGGGAACGGTTGCCCGCCTTCTGTCTGCAGCCACCACACTGCTTCTTCCTGCCTGTTGGGGTACTCTGCCTCCCTCCCCCTGTGTGCTGCTGGCCTCACTCTGCATGTCCTCCTGCAACGTTGGGTCAGTTACTAGATCATCCACCACCTCCTCCTCTTCCACTTGCGCACCACGATCCTCCTCCTCACTTCCTGGCAATTGTGTCTCGTCATCGTCCACCTCTTGTGACAAATTGCCATCATCGACTACCTGTGGCCGTAGCTGTTCAAATATTTGGGCATCGCTACATGGGATCTCCTCTTCCACCACTTCAAGCGGAGCAGGCGAGGGGCACAAATCCAGAAATGGACAAGTGAACAGCTCTTCAGAGTGTCCAAGTGTGGGATCAGTTGCTGTCTGACGAGACTCAGCATGGTGGGAGGAAGGAGCATCAGGGTGAGGAGGAGTATGCGGTCGTGACTCATAGCTACTAAGAGTCGACCGTGTGGATGACAGGCCGGAGGTGGTGGTGCCCAGGTAACTGGAAGTATTATCTGCTATCCAATTAATAACCTATTCACACTGAATAGTTCGCAATACTGGTGTTGTTCTGTGCTTCCCTAGTAATTCAGTCAAGAAGTGGGAGCGAGAAGATGTGGCTGTTGGTTGTGGCACATTTTCACCTTGGCCACGGCCCCATCCTCTGCACGCACCATCACCAGAACGTCCACTTCCACGTCCCTTGCCACGCGCCTTGCCCATTCTAAAGGAAGTAAAATAGCTTACACTCACACTATCAATGGAAAAAGGGTAATAAAAAGTAGATTAGAACCGTGGAAGAGGAAAAACCACAGTTCTATTTCTCTGTCTACACCCCACTCTTTTAAACAATCTGAACAATCAGGGAGAAACTATTACTGTTTTTCTTTACGGAAAAAATACCAAGAGCTGAATAATAGAGATTTCTTACCGTGGAACAGCAAAACCACAGTTATAATTTACTGGTGTATACCAGACTTTTTTAAATATATATATTTGCGGCTGAACAGTGAGCAACACCCTCAAACTGTTTTTTTTAGATACAAATGGCCCAAAAGTGGATAATACAGAGGTATGAACCGTGAAACTGCAAAACCACACTTTTATTTCTCGGGCCTACACCAGACTATTTTCAACAGATTTATTTGTGTCTGAACTATCAGGAGACACTATTATTTATTTTTTACGGCAAAAATTGCGAAAGCAGGATAATACAGAGATTTGACCCGTGGAACTGCAAAACCACACTTGTATTTCTCGGGCCTACACCAGACTATTTTCAACAGATATATTTGTGTCTGAACAATCAGGAGACACTTTTATTTATTATTTACGGCAAAAAATGCCAAAAGCAGGATAATAGAGATTTTTTACCGTGGAACAGCAAAACCACAGTTATAATTTACTGGTGTATACCAGACTTTTTTAAATATATATATTTGCGGCTGAACAGTGAGCGACACACTCAAACTGTTTTTTTTAGATACAAATGGCCCAAAAGTGGATAATACAGAGGTTTAAACCGTTGAACTGCAAAACCAGACTTGTATTTCTCGGGCCAACACGAGACTATTTTCAACAGATATATTTGTGTCTGAAAAATCAGGGAGACACTATTATTATTTTTTTTATGGCAAAAAATGCCAAAAGCAGGATAATAGAGATTTTTTACCGTGGAACAGCAAAAGCATACTTCTGTCTCTCTGGCCTACACCAGACTATTTTCAACAGATATATTTGTGTCTGAAAAATCAGGGAGACACTATTATTTTTTTTTTACGGCCAAAAATGCCAAAAGCAGGATAATAGAGATGTTTTACCGTGGAACAGCAAAAGCACACTTCTGTCTCTCTGGCCTACACCAGACTATTGTCAACAGATATATTTGTGTCTGAAAAATCAGGGAGACACTATTATTATTTTTTTTACGGCAAAAAATGCCAAAAACAGGATAATAGAGATTTTTTACCGTGGAACAGCAAAACCACAGTTATAATTTACTGGTGTATACCAGACTTTTTTAAATATATATATTCGCGGCTGAACAGTGAGCGACACACTCAAACTGTTTTTTTAGATACAAATGGCCCATGGAACTGCAAAACCACACTTCTATTTCTCTGACCTACACCACACTATTTTCAACAGATATATTTGTGTCTGAAAAATCAGAGACACACTTTTTTTTTTAAAGGAGGAGGACACCAAAAGGTTAATAAGACGGGTATTTGTACAGTGTGAAGGAGGAAAAAAAAAAGAGGATTTAGATGGAAAAAAAAGGATTTTTCCTGGCCCCCGAGACCTGGAGCTAAGCCCAGCAATTTCAGCCACAGGAGCACACAGGACTGTAATGCAGCGTTTGCTGGTATAAACACTGCATCTCCTATACAGCCTGCCTGCCTGCCTGCCTGATATCTGGGATGGATATTAGTCCTGAGAAGGACTGTTTGTTTGATCTGGCAGCCTTTACAGACACTACACTATTTCGCAGGATATATCTCTCCCTAAATCAGCAGCGCTGTCCCTATACTGTCTGATCCGGAGCGACTGTGTCCAAGATGGCGGCGAGCGCTTTTAAATACTCGAGGTGATGCTGTGCGGCCAGCCAATCACTGTAATGCCCACAAACAATATGGCTGCGGCATTACAGTGACTGGCTGGCAATCCCTGCATGTTCATTGGCTCTGTAAAGAGCGCCAAACATGCAGGGCAGAGACCCGAGCTCCCACCCGAGTAACGCGGAAATGCTCGGTGCTCGCCGAACATCCCGAGTAGCGTGATGCTCGGGCGAGTACCGAGCAGTGTCGAGCATGCTCGCTCAACACTAGTCACAAATATTCAGACCCTTTGCTCAGACACTCATATTTAAGTCACATGCTGTCCATTTCCTTGTGATCCTCCTTGAGATGGTTCTACTCTTTCATTGGAGTCCAGCTGTGTTTAATTAAACTGATATGACTTGATTTGGAAAGGCACACACCTATCTATATAAGACCTCACAGCTCACAGTGCATGTCAGACCAAATGAGAATCACGAGCTTAAAAGAACTGCCCAAGGTGCTCAGAGACAGAATTGTGGCAAGGCACAGATCTGGCCAAGGTTACAAAAGAATTTCGGCATTACTCAAGGTTCCTAAGAGCACAGTGGCCTCCATAATCCTTAAATGGAAGAAGTTTGGGACCACCATAAGTCTTCCTAGACCTGCCATCCAGCCAAACTGAGCACTCATAGGAGAAGAGCCTTGGTGAGAGAAGTAAACAAGAACCCCAAGATCACTGTAGCTGAGCTCCAGAGATGCACTAGGAGATGGGAGAAAGTTCCACAAAGTCAACTATCACTGCAGCCCTCCACCAGTCAGGCCTTTATGGCAGAGTGGTCAGACAGAAGCCTCTCCTCAGTGCAAGACATATGAAAGCCCGCATAGAGGTTGCACAAAAACACATGAAGGACTCCCAGACTATGAGAAATAAGATTCTCTGGTCTGATGAGACGAAGATAGAACTTTTTGGAGATAATTCTAAGTGGTATGTGTGGAGAAAACCAGGCACTGCTCATCATCTGCCCAATACAATCCCAACAGTGAAACATGGTGGTGGCAGCATCATGCTATGTGGGTGTTTTTCAGCTGCAGGGACAGGATGACTGGTTGCAATTGAAGGAAACATGAATGTGGCCAAGTACAGAGATATCTTGGATGAAAATCTCTTCCAGAGTGCTCTGGATCTCAGACTTGGCCAAAGGTTCACCTTTCAACAAGACAATGACCCTAAGCACACAGCTAAAATAACAAAGGAGTGGCTTCAGAACAACTCTGTGACCATTCTTGACTGGCCCAGCCAGAGCCCTGACCTAAACCCAACTGAGCACCTCTGGAGAGACCTGAAAATGGCTGTCCACCAACGTTCACCATCCAACCTGACGGAACTGGAGAGGATCTGCAAGGAAGAGAGGAACCCCAAATCCAGGTGTGAAAAACTTGTTGCATCATTCCCAAGAAGACTCATGGCTGTACTAGCTCAAAAGGGTGCTTCTACTCAATACTGAGCAAAGGGTCTGAATACTTATGACCATGTGATATTTCAGTTTTTCTTTTTTAATAAATTTGCAAAAATTTCTACATTTGTTTTTTTCAGTCAAAATGGGGTGCAGAGTGTACTTTAATGAGAAAAAAAATTAACTTTTTAGAATTTACCAAATGGCTGCAATGAAACAAAGAGTGAAAAATTTAAAGGGATCTGAATACTTTCTGTACTCACTGTGTATATATATATATATATATATATATATATATATATATATATATATATATAAATTTGTATATTTATATATAATTACCATTACTTGGATTAATAGTGTTAGTAATAACAAATTATTGGATTTTCTACATAGGTAAATGGCAACAATATACAATCAATTTATACAAAAGAATGAGACAATGCATGTCAATAAAACCATTATTCTATACAAAAGGTCTTATGAGAAAAAAAAAATATTATTATTACTTGGGAATAATATAGTGGATTTCCCTGGGAAAAAAAGCTGTAACTTGATCAGTAGAAGTAAACACAATCACAAAAACACTTTTGCCGCTGACGCTGAGGTATTGATTTTGTACTAACGGGGATGTTTGATGTCGCCGGCGAGCATTGAGGCAGGAAAAATGATTATTGACAGATTTTACCAAGAGAGGAGAGACTAAAGCAGAGACATGCAGGATGGCCTTTATGTGTTCTTCATGGGTAGACAGTAACCTGACACAGGAGTCAGTACAGCTGTCTACTTTTAACCTCTTCATTTGCAGAAATGACTGTGATTCAGTAATTTGATGTAATAATGGAAGAAGCCTGATATCGGGTTATGCATGTTCTTTAAAAAGCCAAAGCAGTATTATATTACTGAAGTTATTTTACATCTTATAACATTGATACCTTCAAATATTTTTACACAGAATGATTTAAACAAATCTTGAATAGGGTACATTGGACATGCATAGATTTATAAACAGATTATCTGGTTTATAAAACCCATTTTTATAGATCATTTTACTACTGGAAATGCATACAGCTATATGCCTCTGCTTGCTTATAGGCATAACAGAGAAAAGGACTTTCAGTTCACAGAAAATAAGCCATTGGACAATGGCAGGAGCAATGCATCCTGGAAAATAAAGGAATGGATGTTTCAGTACTTATAGTGCTAGCAGAATGCCCACTCATAATCAGTGGATAGCATGTTACATCATGATAATAAGGACTGTTCTGGACTTAATAGAGTGGTATGTTCACCAAAAGCAATTTTATCTTGTTGTGGAAATGAGTGAGCCAAGTTAATGCTTTTCCACGTTTTTTGAATAATAGGCAGGTACAATTTGACGTCTGTAAGTTGTAAGGTTCTATCTACATGAATTGAACTTGTTTTTACAACATAGATTTTCAATAGGATTGAGGCCTGGGGTATTTGGAGGTCAGAATAAGAATCTTTATCATGTTCTTCAAACCATTCCTGAACATATTTTCAGTATGAGAGTGAAATTGTCTAACTTAAAAAGGTTACTGCCACTTAGGAATTTCTCTGCCATAAGGGGGTGCATTTGGTCTATATAATGTTTAGGTATGCACACATGTCAAAGTAACATCCACATGATAGGCAAAACCTAAAGTTTTGCAGAACATTGTTCAAAACATCACACTGCCTCCACCGCTCGTCTCTGTCCCATAATGCTTCCTGGTGTCATTTCATTCCTGGGTAAGTCATGCACATGCAGTTGGTTGCCCACGTGTTGTAAAAAATATATAGTTTATCAAACCAGGCTACTTTTTCCCATTGCTTCATGATCTAGTTCTCGCATCTCCATTGAAGGTGCTTTTGAGCATGGGTACTCTGACCAGTCGTCTGTCACCTTTCTATCATAGCTAGTGTTAACTTTTTCAGCAACTTGTGGTGCAGTAGTTCTTCTATGGGATTTGTCTAAATGTGCTAGCCTTCACGCTCCATACTCATAATGGGCCTACCTTTATTTGATTTGGTCCTGGAATCAGTGCCACAGCCATGACTCCAAAGTGTCACAGGAAACAACACGACTACGCCACCCCGCATGTTGCTCCTGCTACTGTGATCAGCCTGCGTGGCCTAAACGTGCCACCATGGCCTGCAACGTATGCTGACTTGAGTACTTTAAAAAAGGGAGCTGCCAGCAGTGGATCTTGATGATTTGTGCTCCCAATTACATTCAGAGAGGGAAAAGAAACCTCATACAATCATTAATAGCCTCATTGGTAGCAGCCAAGGCATGTAACTGTGGGGATTTCTGCACATGGTGCATACTGAATAAATCGAGATGTTTTGAAAATTTTGTTTCCATTTTCTCATCATTTGCAGATCATCAACATGTCTATCCATCCTGTGGTAGGCATAATTCGACAACTTTTCCATTTTGGTGTTGTAATTTCAATGCTGAGAAGCGTATATGTAGTGGATACAAAAAATCTATACAACCCTGTTAAATGCCCGGTTTTTGTCTTGCAAAGATTCATATTAAGAAGAAGAATTTCAGAACTTTTCACATCTTTAGTGTAACACATAATCAGTTTCAGTTGCATTAATACAGCCAAAGCCATTGTCCATAAACAGTTTACAACACTGAAAAAGGATCTCATTGTTGAAAGTTATTAGTCAGTAGAAGGGTACAAAAAAATCCCAAGCCATTAGATATACCATGGAACACTGTGAAGACAATCATCATGAAGTTAGTTATATTTGGCATTACCTAAAACTAAATGTCCCCGAAAAATTTATGAAAATACAAGACAATTGTCCAGGAGGCTGCCAAGAGGCCTACAGCAGCATTAAAATGAATCTGTCAAGTTCCAAATGCTATTAACCTGCTAATATGGGAATAATCTGTAGGTTAAAAGCTTTCTAAAGCTGTGCGGTCACTGCACTGAAAGCTCGGTTACCGAAAGGAAATAAAATTTATTCCTCCCAGCAGCATCCTGTTTTCAGTCATTGAGGTACGTCTAGCGCAGCTTCAGTCACTGCTCAATGCACAGTGAGTGGGAGTTGTAACAACGCCGCAGCACTATCTGACAGCCGGTTGAGCAGTGTATCAGTGCTGAGATGACAGTACAAGGAAGTGATTAAAGTTACCACTCTCTATGTACTGAGCGGTGACTAAAGCTGTGCCGGCCGTGCCTCTAACACTGAAAGCCAGAGGCTGCTGGGAGGAATGAAGTTAATTTTCTCCCAGTAGCAGAACTTTCAGTGCCTCAGCTACACAGCTTTATAATGCTATTAACTTTTAGAACACAAACTAACCTCATATCTGCAGGTTCATATCGATTAGGAACATGACTGGTTCCCTTTAATGGAACTGCAGGAATTTCTGGCAAGTACTGGTCATGTATTGCATGTGACAACAATCTCCCGTATTCTTCATATTTGTGGCCTGTGGGGTAAAGTGGCAACACAGAAGCCTTTTCTTACAAAGGAAAGTATCCAAACCCGCATATGTTTTGCCAAAATCTACATCAAGTCTGCCAAAATCATGTAGGAAATTGTGTTATGGTCTAATGAGACCAAGGTAGAACTTTTTGGCTATTATTCCAAAGGGTATGTTTGGCGCAAAGCCAACACTGTGCATCACCAAAATAAAACCATACCCACAGTGAAGCATAGTGGAGGCAGCATTAGCCTTTGGGGCTATTTGGCAGTTGAAACTGGGATTTTAGTCATGGTGGAAGGAATGATGAACAGTTCATTTTTCTACACAGCCTTCCAGCCTTTGCTAAAAAGTTGAAGATGAGGAAGAATTTCACCTTTCAGCATGACAGCTACCTAAACATTCAAGGTTTTGGAATGGCCCGACCAGAGCCCAGAAATAAATCCAATTGAAAATCTGTGGTCTGGCCTGAAGAGGGCGCTGTATACAGGAGATGCTCTCACAATCTGACAGAATTGGACCGTTACAGCGAGGGTTGCCAATTCTTGATGTGCCATGCTGATAAACTCCTCCTCAAAAAAGACTGAATGCTGTCATAAATTCAAAGGGTACTTCAACAAAGTATTAGTTTATTGGTTTGTGTAGCACCCCGAGGACTCGGCTGCTACAGGGGTATTGCACCTCAGACCAGAGGTGTGGTATTCCACTCCCGGGTAAGGATGGAGTGTGGAACTGGGCTCAGATAGCTGCATGCACTACACTCACCCCATTTCCGGGGGACAGATCAACGGTACTCCCACCAGATAGATGTGCAGGTACGACAGCTTCTGTCCCTGGCTGGAGTGGGGGGGGGGGGACATCCCAGTGGTGTAGGAGCAGAGAGGGGAGGGACTCTGGGCAGAGGTAGGAGCCCATTGGTTGCTCGTCACCTGGGCTCGGGTGTCAGAGGGAGTATATAAGGTGGGCACCATCTTAGGACAGGGTCTGTTCTGTGCAGAGAGGAGCTCAGCCAGAGAGGGCTGACAGGGAGCTGTGGCTCAGTCTGGGCCCAGCTCCAGAGTCAGGCCTGGAGTGGAGGCCTGAAGCTGAGAGAGGGAGAGAGAGAGAAGTCAGAGGAAGAAGGAACAGAAACACCAGGAAAGGCCCAGAGACGCAGGAAAAGAGGGAACCCTAAGATCCCACGGAATAACGGGTGAAGGGTTGGCAGAACAGGGTGCCGGATCCCAAACTGGTGGAGGCCAATTATCCTTAGCCAGGAACCGGAGGTCGTGGACAAGTTTTGGCGTGACCCCTCGCCATATCTACCAGGAAGGCATACCATATAGGGTCAGGGAAACCGGGAAAGGTTTCACCACTAGAAGGCCCGAGGGAGCTGGAAAAAGGTGGATCCCTGGTGGGGACGGCCAGTAGGAAGGAAGAGAGGGGAGCTCAGGACCACGCTCTGGAACTGCCTGGGAGTTGGCCGAGTCCCGCACCTGGTGGACGCAGCACGGCTCGGGTGGTCCTAACTGTGCACAAGGGACCTGATAAAGAACTGTGAGTAAAGCTGTGAAAACTGCAATTGCAAGTCTCAGTGATTCCTTGTCACACCATCACTACCACTATCATCTTTTCCTGCTTCATCAGCTGCCCTGAGGCTATACCCCTCCCGTTGGGGGTTATACCATCCACGCTGCACATCCGTACCACCGGCCTCAGCGGACTGCCCTGCAGCGGCGGCTTCACAGCTGCATTCAACGGGTGGCGTAGTCGGACACTAATACCATCATATCAATAACGCCACTTAGTTTGACACCCTGGGCACGGACCGGGTCACCGCCACGAGGACTACTACCCCCATCGGATCCGGCTCCGGGTATTCCCCCGCGCGCACGCGCGCCGCACTACAGCACTGGCCCAGGGGGTGAGTCATTTGCATATTTATGCAATCACATTATTTTGATTCTATAATTTTCTTTTCCCACCCGACAAGATTTCAGTTTATTTTTCAATGGATTTGTACAGATTATGGGTAACATTAAAGGTGGAAATAGTTCTGAAACGTTTCTTCTTGGCATGAATTTTTTACGGAACAAACACTTGGAATTTTAATAGGGGTGTGTAGAATTTTTATATCCACTGTATATATATATATTCTGTATATTCTTGCAGTTATTGAGGAGTGATTACTGTTAGAAGTAAACTTGCTATATTCCTTGCAATAGCACTTGATAACAATGACTACAGTTGCTATGTGAGCGCCCTATCTGACGCAGGGCTTTTGAACTAGTTGTGATTATATTGTTTAAAAATTACACATTTTTGAAGATAACATTTCAGCACATAACATGGGAAACAAATATAGCTTTACAAATAGCAGCGATTACACGTTATCAGCGACATGGAGAGATAGGATTATTACTACCAACAAAAGAGGGTTTTTTTACTCTCTAATTAGAATCGCAGTTGTCTGCCATGTTCTAAAGCATCGAATGTTGGAATGACTTTAAAGAAGGTTGCATAGTTTATTTTCCCAGATTCTAGGTTTCCTATAGATAGCAGCAGTAATCTAAAGGTCAAGCCTGAGATTTTGAGGCAGGAAAGACACACTTACAGACCTAGTTTACATATAAATTTCCAATATTTTATTACGATTATATTAGAAAATATTACTGCATATTGTTATTTGTGCAGCATTTGCTGAACATGTACTTCATTATTATTTTATTATGAATTTGACAATATTTTTGACTTGCTTTGTAACAGGTTGTTCTCCACATTAAAATGAATGGAATCCTTAAAAGAAGGCGAATAGATGAAATGACAATCCTTAAATAGGGAGTATATCAGGACAAAAACTCTGTTTAAATCAATCACAGGTGCACCGTTGACATGGTCAAAGATTTCAGTGCACCCTCCTCTATGTATATATACCCTCCTAAATGTACATATTTATATAGGTACACGTACAAAATACCAGCAACTGCAACAGGTAGCTGTTTTAGTGTGGCATGTACAGATGTAAAAGTTGACCAGTAAAACAGAAGTGCAAAAAGAAAAAATTGCTTGCGACATGCACACTTTGTAAGTTAGACAGTCATAGTTAAATCTCTCTTTTATATTTTTAAAAACTATTATTCCCCACTTAAAAAAATTCACAAAAAAGCATTGCACAAGTTATGCAAAAAGTCAGTATAGTCGTTTGTGACCAGCAATCACACCCAGGGGCATAACGACTGTGTTTGCTGAGGTTGCGACTGTGATCAGGCCCATGAGAGTGAGGGGCCCGCCAACGCCATCGCAAACTTCAACTGGATTTGCGGCCTCAGACGCACATTCAGCTGAAGTGTATTGCGGCGCAGAGACTCGTCTGGTCCGTGTACGGCAATACACGCTGTTGGCCAGTCAGAGGCCAGCAGCTGACGTCAGCGTGCATGTGACTGGGGAGCATGGCAGTGACAACATGCGCTCCCATCACTTGCACGATGAAGTCAGCAGCCGGCTTCAGAAGAGGATGCCATGCAGCGGGGGAGGAAATGGGAGGGGATATATACCAGGATGAGGCCCAGGATAAGGGACATATATACGAGGATAGTGGATATATATACCAGGATAGGGCCCAGCATAAGGGATATATATACCAGGATGAGGCCCAGGAAAAATAACATATATACCAGGATGAGGGATATATATACCAGGCAAGGGCCCAGGATAAGGGACATACAGTATATATGACTCGCCCCCTGAGCCGTGGGGCACCTGGAACCGGGCTTCTATGCGATGCTGGGGGTAGTAGTGGCAACCTGATCCCGAGGCTCAGGGTGGTCAGACCAAATGCTGTGGCGGTCTATTTGTAGAGTTATCAATGTCCGACTACGCCACCCGTGGATTGCGGTCAGGGATGACCGCCGCTGCAAGGCAGACCGCTGAGGCTGATGTTGGTGTGCAGCACAGGGATAGGATAACTCCCCACGGGAAGAGTGTAGCCTCAGGGCAGCGTATGTGAATGCTGGGGGTGATAGTGCAGGCCGCAGTAATAAGAGTGCAGAATCTGCTTCAAACAGTACAGGGTCTTTATTGTAGGTATTACTAATGACCCAACAGGAGTACTGGTTAGGAATGGGCCTGGGTGTCTGAGAGCATTCGGGCGAGCCCCACTGGTCAGGGTGAGTGTGAAGGCCTACCGTTCTCTCTCTGCCCTTGCTGACTATCCCCCTTTTCGTGGTGTAATAGCCCACGTCCCTGAGCTGGCCGTGTACTTCGCTTGTATGTCTTGCGACTCGGGCCTTAGGTACCTTTTGCTTCTCCGTGCTGTACTGGTCCCTCTGTGTGGCGGAGCCTCCAGGCTTCTTAGGCCAAGGGACCTGAAATCCCTTGCGGGTTGGTTCTCTGCTGCTGGGCTTGCAACCCTGACAGCCTCGGACCCCAATGTCCGGTAGTGTAGTTCTCTCAGCCAGGACCGTCTCTCGTCGCCTCTGTCCCTGGCTCGCAGCTTCTCCTCTGCCTCACTGACTCCTCGGCTACAGCTGAATTGTCCCTCCTTCTCTGGGACTAGTCTCAGTCCTGAGCTAGGTCGTCCAGTTCTCCCTACCCCTGCCCTCAGTTCAGCTTTTATAGGGGCAGCCTGCTTCCCCTACTGGCCTGGGACAGGAGGTGCTGTATGCTAATTGTCCCTGACCAGGGAACCTCCCTCCTGCTCTCAGACACAGCCTTTAATATTTGTGGCATTCAGGCCTGGGGTGACACATATACAAGGATGAGGTTTATATATACCAGGATTGGGCCAGGATGAGTGGACATATATACCAGTATGGAAAACATATATATAAAAATATACTAGAATGGGGCCAGGATGAGGGACATATATACCAGGATGGAGGACATATACAATGGAGAAAAAAAGCATTTAGTCAGCCACCAATTGTGCAAGTTCTCCCACTTAAAAAGATGAGAGAGGCCTGTAATTGACATCATAGGTAGACCTCAACTATCAGAGACAAAATGAGAAAACAAATCCTGAAAATCAAATTTATGATTTGGAAAGAATTTTTTTTCAAATTTTGGTGGAAAATAAGTATTTGGTTACTTACAAAAGTACATCTCAATACTTTGACCTCTGTCATTGCCAACAAAGGATATATAACAAACGTTTTCTGTAAGACTTCAAATGGTTGGCACACACTGTTGATGGTATGCTGGCCCATTCCTCCATGTAGAACTCCTCTAGAGCAGTGATGTTTTGGGGCTGAGGCTGGGCAACACGGACGTTCAACTCCCTCCAAAGGTTTTCTATAGGGTTTATATCTGGAGACTGGCTTGGCCACTCCAGGACCTTGAAATGCTTCTTAAGAAGCCACTCCTTCATTGCCCTGGCGGTGTGCTTGGGATTATTGTCATACTGAAAGACCCAGCCACGTTTCATCTTCAATGCCCTTGCTGATGGAAGAAGGTTTGCACTCAAAATCTCACGATACATGGCCCCATTCATTCTTTCATGTACACGGATCAGTCGTCCTCGTCCCTTGGCAGAGAAAGAGCCCCAAACAATGATGTTTCCACCCCCATGCTTCACAGTAGGTATGATGTTCTTTGGATGCAACGCAGCATTCTTTCTCCTCCAAACACGCGGAGTTGTGTTTCTACCAAACAGTTCTACTTTGGTTTCATCTGACCATATGACATACTCCCAATTCTCTTCTGGATCATCCAAATGCTCTCTAGCAAACTTTAGACGGACCCGGACATGTAATGGCTTAAGTAGAGGGACACGTCTGGCACTGCAGGATCTGAGTCCTTGGCGGCTTAATGTGTTACTGATAGTAGCCTGTGTAACGTTGATCCCAGCTCTCTGCAGGACATTCATTAGGTCACCCCGTGTGTTTCTGGGATTTTTGCTCACAGTTCTTGAGATCATTTTGACCCCACGGGGTGAGATCTTGTGTGGAGCCGCAGATCGAGGGAGATTATCAGTGGTCTTGTATGTCTTCCATTTTCTAATTATTGCTCCCACAGTTGATTTCTTCACGCCAAGCTGATTGCCTATTGCAGATTCAGTCTTCCCAGCCTGGAGCAGGGCTACAATTTTGTTTCTGGTGTCCTTCGACAGCTCTTTGGTCTTCACCATAGTGGAGTTTGGAGTGTGACTGTTTGAGGTTGCGGACAGGTGTCATTTATACTGATAACAAGTTCAAACAGGTGCCAGTACTACAGGTAATGAGTGGAGGACAGAGGAGCCTCTTAAAGAAGAAGTTACAGGTCTGTGAGAGCCAGAAATCTTGCTTGTTTGTAATTCATCAAAATTTGAAAAAAATTTCTTTCCAAATCAGACAATGTGATTTTCAGGATTTGTTTTCTCATTTTGTCTCTCATAGTTGAGGTCTACCTATGATGTCAATTGCAGGCCTCTCTCATCTTTTTAAGTGGGAGAACTTGCACAATTGGTGGCTGAATAAATACTTTTTTTCCCCACTGTAAGTGCGCTGAAAATTCTGTCATTTCTGGCCTCCATTTTAATTTTGTTGCAGTGTGTTAGCAAAGTTATTGACACCAGTTCGCTGTTAAAAATAGTTACCTACAGGCCAGCTTCTTAAAACTGTGGTTTGTCCGTCACATGGATCACATATAAGTGCGCTGAAAATTCTGTCATTTCTGGCCTCCATTGAAATTTTGTTGCAGTGTGTCAGTGAAGTTATTGACACGAGGTCACTGTTAAAAATAGTTACCTAGAGGTCAGCTATTTACAACTGTGTTTTTCCGTCACACGTATCACATATCACTGCGGTTCAAATCCAGCCATTTGTAGTAACGTGGAAAATATTGTCCTCCATTTAAAATGGGCTAGGCACGTGGCAAGGGACGGGGAAGTGGACCTGATGGTGATGGTGCATGCAGAAAACGAGTCCGAGGCCGTGGGCAAGCTGAAATTGTGCCACAACAAACACCCACATCTTGTTGTTCGACCTTCCTGTCCCCATTACTAGTGGACCACAGTACACCACTATTGAACACAGAGCAGTGTCAAAAGGTTGTTAGTTGGATAACAGATAATGCTTCCAGTCTATTTGCCACCATCACCACCGCCCTGTCTTCCACATGGTCAAGTCTCAGAAGCCGTGAGTCTGGACCACATATTCCTCACCCTGTTTCTCCTTCCTCACACCATGCCGAGTGCCCAGAGACAACTGATTCCACACTTGGACACACCGAAATGCAGTTCACTTTTCCATTTATAGATTCGGGCCTCTCGCTTGGTCCTCTTGAAGCGGGGCAAGAGGAGATCGCATGTAGCGATGCCCAAATATTTGAGCAGCCACGGTCACACGAAGACGGGAAAGTGTCACAAGAGGTGAACGATGATTAGACACAATTACCAGAAATTCAAAAGGAGGACCAGGGTGCGGAAGACGAGGTGGTGGATAATATAGTAACTCACCCAACCTGGCAGGGGGATATACAGAGAAAGGACAGCAGCACACAGGGGGAGGGAGGCGTAACACCACAACAGGCAGGAAGAAGCAGTGTGGTGGCCTCAGACAGAAGGTGGGCAACCATTCCCCGTAACATCAACATGAAGGAAGTTGCCAGTACAACTGTTAGGTCTTCCCAAGTCTGGTTGTTTTTTAAAGACTCTCCGGATAACCCCAAAAAGGCCATTTGCAACACCTGCCAGGCCAGCATCAGCAGGGGTGGCAAAACTATCAGCCTGACCACCACCAGCATGATCAGGCACATGGCAGCAAAGCACCTGACTAAATGGACCGAACCCCAGGGTCCAGGAACTGTGTTTGTGGGTGGCACCACTGCTTCTTCCGCTGTTGTGCTTGCAAGCCAATCCTCTGTCCATGGTGCATGCGAAGATGCCTCCTGCCCTGCACCTGTAGTTGCACACTCTCAAGTAGCATCATCAGCAAGCACGTCCACGTCCTTGTCCCAGAGAAGCATTCAGTTGTCCATACCCCAGTCCTTGTAACGCAAGTGCAAATATGCAGCCAACACTACTAAATTCACACATTTCGCAACGGCTTGCACTCGAAATGTTGCCTTTTAGGCTCGTGGAGACGGAAGTCTTCCGCAACCTGATGGCGGTGGCCGTCCCTCGGTACTCGGTCGCCAGCTGCCACTATTTCTCCCGGTGTGCGGTCCCTGAATTACATGAGCACGTGTCCCATAACTTTAGCAGTGCCCTCAACAATGCAGTTACTGGGAAAATCCACCTAACCACGGACATGTGGACAAGTGCTTGTGGGAAGGGACGGTACATCTCGCTGACGGCACACTGGATTAACATAGTGGAAGCCAGGACCCAGTCGGACCTTGTACAGAACACGTCCTCCTAACACCGAGGACAGCGGGCCCTGGGTCAATCAGGGTTGCCCCCACATTCTACAGCTCCTGCACCTCCTCTTCAGCATCCATCTGCGAAATGACCAAATCAGTCGCAAGCTGGAAGCACTGCAGCACTGCCTCGGCCAAGCGGCAACAGGCTGTGCTGAAGCTAATATGCTTAGGTGAAAAACCACACAACGCTGAAGAGTTGTGGACAGCTCTGAAAGAGCAGGCAGATCTGTGGCTGACACCGCTGAACCTACAGCAAGGCATGGTCGTGTGTGACAATGGCTGGAACTTAGTGGCGGCTCTGAGGCGAGGTGAGCTAAAACACGTACCATGCCTGGCCCATGTGCTTAACCTCGTGGTTCAGCGGTTTCTCCAAACCTACCCGGAGCTGCCAGAGCCTGCTTGTCAAAGTACGCCACCTGTGTGCCCATTTTAGAAAGTCACCTACAGCTTTCGCCGCCCTTGCCGTGTTTCAGCAGCGTTTGCAGCTTCCTGCTCACCGAATGGTGTGTGATGTCCTAACGCATTGGAACTCTACATTGCAGATGTTGGGAAGGATTTGTGAGCAAAAAAGGGCAGTTGTTGACTACCAGCATCAACAAGGCCATCGGTATTCAGTTCAGACTCCACACATAAGACCTCAGGAGTGTACATGGATGTCAGACATCTGTACATCCTCCAAAACTTTGAGGACTCCACCAAGATGGTGAGCGGCGATGACGTTATAAATAGCATCACCATCCCGCTCCTCTGTCTTCTGAAATGCTCTCTGCTCACAATCAAAGTGCATGCATTTCAGGCAGAGCATGATGAGATGGAGCAAGGAACTATACAGGGTGATTACACATAGCCCAGCCTCACCTTATCCCAACTTGGATTGGGTGACAATGAGGAAGAGGAGGAGGAGCTAGTTTCATGTGCTATAGATGGTACTACCTGCACAACTGTCATACCATCTGTTCAGCGAGGATGGCCTGAGGACAGGGAGGAGAAGGAGAGCATGGTTAGTCGTCCTCTTGGTGAGGACACGGAAGTCTTGCCTGTTAGCAGTCTGGCACGCATGGCTGAGTTTAAGTTATGCTGCCTTTCCCATGACCCTCGCATTCTCAAAATAAATTTTGGTTGACAGTCATTACTGGTTGGTGACACTTCTAGACCCACGCAACAAAGAGAACTTTCTATCTCTTATTCTTGAGGAGGACAGGTCTACTAAAATGGGGCAGTACCAGAAGGCCCTTGTTGCGGAACTATTAAAAAAATTCCCATCTGAAAACGCTGGCGGCAGAGGTCGCAGTTCGTTGGACAACCAAGGAGTACAGGCGAGATAGACACAACTTTAATCCAGCAGAGGCAGGGGAACACTGTCAAAGTTCTGGGAGAATTTTCTCAGCCCCTCCCATCGCACAGGCCCTGAGGCGCGGGGTACTCTCACAAGGAGTGCAGAGTTTGGGAAGATGGTGAGGGAGTACCTTGCCGACTGTACCAACATCCTCCGTGACTCCCCTGTGCTTTATAATTATTGGGTATCCAAGCTGGACATGTGGCATGAACTGGCTTTCTCCGCCTTGGAGTTCCTGGCCTGCCTTGCTGCTAGCGTTTTGTCAGAGCTGGTTTTTAGTGCCGCTGGTGGAAAAATAACTGATAAGCACATCCGCCTGTCAACTGAAAATGCTGACAGGCTGACTCTTATAAAAAAGAACAAGGGCTGGATTGGGTCAGACTTCTCAACACCACAGAATGATAGCAACGTAAAAGAAACTCAAATCCATTGTCTTTTTTTGGGAGGTCAATTCTCATGCACCTCTTCACACCTACACATTGGTATACGCTTCCTGATTTTGTCTATTTGCTTTTGTCCTCCTCCTTCTCCTCATCCTCCATCACCATATCATTCACCACCATATCTAACATATCACCTCCTCTACCAGTCTTGCAAGGGGCATTGGAGTTCCTCCAAATGTTTAGCAGCTTTTGCTTTCACTGCATAGGCAAACACTATGGGAGACCCACTTCCTAATAATTGAAACATTGTTTTCAGGAGGCTCTCCGACCTCTACGTCTCTTGCAAGGAGCATTGGAGTGCCTCCAAATTTTTGGTAGCCCTTGCAGTCATTGCATACACAATAACAGTATAGGAGACCCACTCGTTAATAATGGGAACAACAAAGCATAGCCGGCTGATAGCTCTCTAACAATAGTGAGGGCTGACTGCTGGCCCTTTAAGAATAGCAAAGGCCGCCTGATGGCTCTATAAAAATAGGCTTTGTGACTTTCAGAGTCCCTCCATCATAAATGAAACAGGATGTGTCTAATGATGTGTCACACACCACAAGGCCAGATAAGGTTGTATAATGTTAAAATGATATTTACCAGTGAATGCGTTTGTCTTGGTTGAAAGCAATGCAAAAGTGCAAAAACGCATCAAAAACACTACGTGTGAACATAGCCCAAGGTGTGGAGGAGCATTTTTGTTTTTGTATATTTATTTTGCCTTATATACAAGTCATTTCCCTGGAAAGGATGTTCCTTATTATATTTCCCAGGAAAATCCATTTTGGTTTCGTTTTTGTATGTTTTATTGTGAGTCCATAAAAGTGGCGTAATTCCTCTGACAACGTTGACAGCAGTGACTTGAGAGTCAGAAATGCTTCCAGGGGTCTTCCCCATGCTGTTCCTATATCATTTTAGCACTGTTCCCATCGATTTGGGCAATTTTTAGGCCCTTTGCAGACCGCTGGGGGGAGCCGGCTGAAAAATGCTCAAGTTTCCCATAGACTTACATTGGGCTCGTTGCTCAGGTCGAGCACCCGAGCATTCCAATTTTCTCAACCCAAGCATCGAGCACCCGAGAATTTTAGTGCTCGCCCATCATTAATCACAAGTCTCATGTGTGAACTTGCTTTCTGATTTTCTATTGAAGAAATACATAGGCTTGGTGAGCAAAAAGTGAAATAAACATGCCTTATGCCAGTGAAGTCTGCAAGAGATCCTTCTACAATTCTGTTTTCATAGGAAAAACAATGGTTTTAATTAAAACTGGTACTTCGCTGCTACTCTTACCAGTTATGTTGATTGATATATGCTGTGTCTTGCAGTTATTTAGGAAATACCCACTTATTACTTCATGTTAGGCACATTTCAGACATCTGGGTTTCAAATGCTACTCTCAACATTGTCCCTAGCTATCGCTGATCGCAGCATCAGCAGGGGACAATAATGAGGGCAGCGTTTAACAGTCCGCGCCTGGGAACAGTACTAACTGAACCACTTATTCCCAGGCGCCGGTACAAGTGATACTGATGCGGCAGCACACGGTTGCCACGCGTATCATACACACGGACACACGTACACAGAAAAAACAGTACCAGAAATATCCAGACGTGTGAAAGAGGCCATAAGAAGCAAGAGTTTGACTTCACTCTTAAATTGTGAGCCTTGTACTTTATCTCGAGTGCTGATATTCTCCATTTCTAAACCTCAGTTAGTACAAGATTTTATGCTTAGCTTGTTTCTCTTTGTATATTCTTTCACTACTGGATTTCTTTTTTTTCTGGGACAGGCTACTTTTCAAAACATTCTTTGACAATTCAATCAATTAATTTTGTTCTTACCTGGCGTGACTATTAGATTTCTGCTTCTCCCCTATGGACACGTTGCAGATGATTCAGCTTTCTATGAAAAAAATCTGTGAAATACTAAAATCCACAGCATATTGGGCAGAATTTATTGGAGTATAGGAAAAAGTGTTAGTTCATACACTGTCCTATCAAATTTTGTTAAAGTCAACTGTATGTGAAGGGTTTTCCCCTCTCAGAAAATGTTCTGCTATAGCATAGGGTAGTTTTAGAAACAAACTGAATATTATTTACCATTCACATTATCTGCAGTCCTGACGTTAGGTTGATGGGGCTGCAGACAATCACTGAGCTTAGCGACTCAGCCCTTGTAGATGATGTGAGCTGCAGAGCCCAGTGATTGGCTGCAGTGTTGTTGACGTGACATCTGCAGTGCTGAAGCCCTGCTATGTGTAGCACAAATGATCAGACAATCGAAGCTTCAAGTCTCCCAAGGTGACTATTAAATTCAGTAAAAAGAAAAAAAGTTTTTAAAAATATGAAAAAAAAAATAACACAAAAATTCAAATCATCCCCATAAAAATAAAACAAATAAAAAATACACATATTTGATGTCACTGCATTCAGAAATGTCTGATCTATCAAAATATAAAATAAATTAATCCAATCGATAAATGGCATAACAAGAAAAATAATTAAAACCAGAATTACGTTTTTTGGCTGCCACAACATTGCAATAAAATGCAGTAACAGACGATCAAAACATTGTATCTACCCCAAAATGTTAACATTAAAAACGTCAGCTGAGGGTGCAAAAAATAACTTTCACCCAGTCCCAGATCCCCAAAAATGAAAATATTATGGGTCCTGTAAAATGGCGACAAAAGTAAAATTTTTTTTTACAAATTTCCGATTTTTTTTTCACTACTTAAATTAAAAAAAAAAACGGTACACGTTTGGTATCTGCGTACTCGTACTTTCCTGGGGAATCATATTATCTTGTCAGTTTTGCGATAGAGTGAACATGGTAAATTAAATACTAAATGAACAATAGTGGAATTGCACTTTTTTTGAAATTTCAACGCACTTGAATCTTTTTTCCCTTTTTATAGTACACTATGGGGTAAAATGAATGGTGTAATTCAAAAGTACAACTCGTCCTGCAAAAAAACAAGTCCTCATAGGGCTATATGACCAGAAAAATAAAAGAGTTGTGGTTCTTGGAAGAAGGGGAGGAAAAAACAAAATCGGAAAATTGTCAGGTAGTGAAGGGGTTAAACTATATGTCCGAAGTTACTCTATGTGACTAAAGAGTTGTGAATCCACACATTGTGTGCACAGCACACTGTGAGGATGCTCTGGTGCTAGCGACAGGAGCGGACGGTCACCTGACAGCAAGCATGCAATTTGCACATTTCCGGCCACATTGTGACTAGATTATGTCCGGCTTCACCCAATACACTTGCATTGAGGCAACACCCATCTAGTCGGCATGTGACCGCTTGTATGTAAATCACATACTTGCAATCACTCACCCACCGCCGGCACTGGAGACTTCTCACAGCGTGTTGTGCGCACATTGTAAGGACTCTCCAGTCTGCAATCACATAGTGTGACTGCAGACTTATAGTTTAAGACAACACCTTTAAGCTGGCCATACATATTAGATACATATCTGACAAATCCTTTGATTTGATGTGGCCTTCCATTACCTCTTTTCTGACATGCTTAGTAATAGTACGTCGTACTGATCTGGTCCTATTGGACTAGGTACGTACTCTTACGCGCACTGCGATCGTACCCGCACACTAGCGGTGCGGGGCGATCGCCACCGGGTGTCAGCTAATTCTCACAGCTGACACCCGGTGCTATGTGCAAGGAGCGTTGCCGCACCAATCCGGAACATTAACCCCCGAAATGCTGTGATCAAAGTCGATCGCAGCATTCCGGGAGCAAGGGGAGGTAAGCACAACCTATTTACCTCCTCTCCGGTGTCCCAAGCTGTCTGTGCCGGGTCTCGGTGGTTGTCATGGTGACCCGATGTCATCATGGCGACATCCGGGTCACCAGGCAGGGCAGCGGGCAGTTACCTTGATCATGCGCAGTGCATGATCAAAGTAACTTCTGCCTGTGCAGTGCTGACAGGCTGTATAGCATCTCTATGCTATGCAAGTGATCAGCCTGCAAAAAATCAAAGTCCCATAGTGGGACAAAGTGTAAAAGTAAAAAAAGTGTCAGAAAGTGAAAAAAAAAAAAAAAAAAATTGTAAAAATATTGAAAAAATAATCAAAAAAAAATTAAAATATACTGTATCCATAAATAAATATTATTCTGAAAAAAACAACAACAAACCAATAAAAGTACACATGTTTGGTATCATTGTGTCTGAAACTACCTGACCTATAAAACTGTCCCATTAGTTAACCCCAAAATAAAAAAAGCAAAAAACAATGTTTTATCATCATACCGAAAAACAAAAAATGGAATAAAACGCTGTCAAAAAGACAAATATAAATAAAAATGGTACCGCTGAAAACATCATCTTCTCCTGCAAAAAACAAGCCACCATACAGCTCCATCAGCCGAAAAATAAAAAAGTTATAGCTCTCAGAATAAAGCAATACAAAAAAAATTTTTTTTCTATAAAATAGTTTTTATTGTGTAAAAACGCCAAAGCATAAAAAAAGATATAAATGTGGTACCGCTGTAAACGTACTGACCCGAAGAATAAAGCTACCTTATCAATTTTACCACACGCAGAGCGGCATAAAAAAAACTCAAAAAAACAATTCCTGAATTGTTTGTTTTTGTTTATACTGCCTCCCAAAAATCAAGAAAGAAAGCGATCAAAAAATGTCATGTGCCCGAAAATGATACCAATAAAAACATCAACTTGTCCCGCAAAGAAACAAGCCCTTACATGACTCTGTTGGCCGAAAAATGGAAAAATTATTGCAAAAACTAGTCTTTGCAAAAAAGTGTCTTTCAGTGTATGACAGCTGCCAAACATAAAAACACAATATGAATCAGGCATCGCTGTAATCGCACCGAACCAAAGAATAAAGCTGTCTAATCAATTAAACCGCACAAGAAATGGCATAAAAAATAAACTCTAGGGTTAGGGTTGTGGTAGGGTTAGGGTTGGGGTTGTGCTAGGATTAGAGTTAGAATTGTTCTAGGGTTGGGGTTGTGCTAGGGTTCAGGTTGTGATTTTTTCAAAAGTAAAGAAAAAAAATGATGATGATATGGCGATTAGTGTTGAGCGCTAGTGCTCGCTACTTGAGTTTGCATTGGGTGCTCGGGTATGCACTGAGTATCGCTGATGTGCTCGAGTGACATGCTCGAGTCTCCGCCGCCATATGCTTCACGGCAAAAAAAATGTTTAGGCACATCAGGGGCTCCCAAAGCGCAACATGACGTCCGCTAATTACTCAAGCACATTTTACATTCAAAGGGTCAAATGGCGCTCCTTCCCTTCTGAACTCTGCTGTGCGCCCAAACAGTGTATTTTCCCCACATATGGGGTATCAGTGTACTCAGGAGAAATTGCACAACAGTTTTTTGGGTCCATTTTCTCCTCTTACCCTTATGAAAATAAAAAATTTGAGGCTAAAAATCATTTTTGTGGAAAAAGTTAGATTTTTTTATTTTCACTGCTCCATGTTATAAACTTCTGTGATGCACCTAGCGGTTCAGGGTGCTCATCACACATCTAAATAAATTCCCTGAGGGGTCCAGTTTCCAAAATGGTGTCACTTGTGAGGGGTTTCCACTGTTTAGGCACATCAGAGGCTCCGCAAACGCAACATGGCGTCCGCTAATTACTCAAGCACATTTTACACTCAAAAAGTCAAATGGCACTCCTTCCCTTTCGAGCCCTGCTGCACACCCAAACAGTAGTTTTCCCCACATATGGGGTATTGGTATGCTCAAGAGAAATTGCGCAACACATTTTGGGGTCCATTTTTTCCTGTTACACTTGCGAAAATAAAAAAATTGGAGTTCAAATTAACATTTTTGTGAAAAAAGTTAAATGTTCATTTTTTTCTTCCACATTCCAAAAATTTCTTCGAAGCACCTGAAGGGTTACTTAACTTCTTTAATGTGGTTTTGAGCACCTTGATGGGTGCAGTTTTTAGAATGGTGTCACTTTTGGGTATTTTCTGTCATTAAGGCCCCTCAAAGTCACTTCAAATGTGATGTGGTCCCTAAAAAAATGGCTTTGTAAATTTTGTTGGAAAAATGAGAGGTCACTGGTCAATTTTAACCCTTATAACTTCCTAACAAGACAAAATTTTGGTTCCAAAATTGTGCTGATGTAAAGTTGACATGTGAGAAATGTTATTTATCAACTATTTTGTGTGACATATCTCTCTGATTTAAGGGCATGAAAATCAAAAGTTTGAAAATTGCGAAATTTTAAACATTTTTGCCAAATTTCTGATTTTTTTCATAAATAAGCGCAAGTGATATCGAAGAAATTTTATCACTATCATATAATACAATATGTCATGAAAAAACATTCTCAGAATCAGTGGTATCCGTTGAAGCGTTCCAGAGTTATTACCTCAGAAAAGTGACAGTGGTCAGAATTGTAAAAATTGGCCTGGTCATTAACGTGCAAACCATCTTCGGGGTAAAGGTGCTAAAGATTGGCATTTGGATTTCAACAACCGTACTCTTTCCACTTTCAGGAACGTAAGCTTCTAGTAGAGGTGTCTGTTCACGGTTTACTCCCACTCTTCCTGCAGAGAAATCGAGGATGCATGTCCATGGGAGAGGGAAGATATCTAATAAGTTTTCCCAGTTTAATACTAATATTACTGGAAGGCATGAAGGAGAGGATCAAGAGAGAAGGTAGATCAGGAAAATTTTATGTATACCTTAATTGTTCAAAACCATTGATCTATAGCTAGATAAATTGACTGCCTGTAGTTTGAATTTCAAAATAGTGATCATCAGGATAAACTTTAATTATATCTTATTAAGGCAAAAAGAAATCATAGATTGAACTCTGTGGTTTTAATCTGCAGGACCAACATGCAAGAACTAAGAACGTTCTGTTAGTGGTCTCCTGGCAGCTCTAAAATGGCTATCACAGAGAAGCTAAGAGTGGCCTTCACTCTTTGAACCCCTGTAAAGGGATCTGGACTTAAACAGGGGCCCTTGGCTGCAGCCACGAAGTAAGCTACTGCTACGGCTAGCAGGATTGATCAGGTTGCCAGGTCTGAACTATGAAGGCAATAAAAGTACAAAATCAGAATCTGTAAGAATAGTCAGAAACGCAAGCCAAGGTCAAAACAAGGAATAACACTACTACAAGTAGCTAAAAAGACAGGCCTGAAAAAGAGAAGCACAAGCCTATATCTGGCAGCTTCTATCAGTAAGCTGGAAGCTTAAGTAGGGTGTGGTGCTCTCCAATTGGTTGGAGCATAAAGCTGATAACTCCAGCAGGAAGCACACACACCCATACTGCCAGACTGGACGACACTACAGGTCCCAGACACTCTAATCTAAATCACTGGACAGAGCCTGCATCGTCCAAAATTTCTGGTTCCATTGTTTCCTCTATCTGGCTCGGAGAATGCGTATGGTGGTGCCTAGTGACAGAAGAAGACTGGAACAGGTCCTGGTGGCGATGTGACACCACATTATTTTATAGCGAGTGGGTATGAACTATAAAATGTTTTCTTCATAGAACGATTTTCTTTGATAAAAATAGGATATATGATATGATAAAAAAAGGAACCTATACTTCCTGTTTATTCACCCACTGGCTCCAGCACTGCTGCTCTTGTAGTCCCTGAAGGTCTCTACCTACTTCCTGCATTGATGATGCACATGTGACCTCTACAGCCTATCAGTGATCTTAGTAGTCAGGTTCCATAAATATCAGCATCACCACTAAGGTCAGTGATTGGCTGCAACACATGGCTGGCACATAATCACTGCCATAAGTTATCACGGACCATTAGCAAGGGATTAAACAGGTTATTTCTTTATTTGCACCATTTCCTCTTTGGGGGCAGTTTTCTTCAAATACTAGAATGTTTGTATATACGTAGCTGCAGTACAAAATACAGCTCTGGAGCACAAATTGCAGCTATGTCAAGTAAAACACCATGCTGACTGACTGATGAGAAACTTGAAGTACATGTAAAGGTTACTTTTTTATTATATTATTTTTTCTATATGTATTATTTTCAGTTACACTTTAACTATGTTGTTTCCACTCATAGGGCACAAGCCATTAAAAGCAATATTTGTATGAAAACCCCTATAACCACTTGCCAAAAGCGTCATAAAGAATTAGATGGTTTTTCTATTTCCGACCACAGCCGGATTCATAAATGCAGAATTACTATCTCTGTCCCTTTAATGAATCCAACTCGTTTTCCAGTATTTACACAGTGATAAAACAAACTTTACTTATTCCCAGCCGTCGGCAGGAATTGTAGGATCCTGTCAGGTATTCTTGTATCCTGGAAGGAATTAGAATGTAGAGTACACAGCACAACACAAGCAGCAGAATAGTATCTGGATCTGATTAGAATACCGTTTCCAGACATAAAGGATAAGTTAATTATTAAACAATCAAACGAAAGATCATATTAACTCTTAACAGTCATGGCAGTTCCCTTTACAATTTCAGCTTAGAACATGTTATCCCTGCTGCAATAGTGATAAGGGAGCATTAAAGGACATGACATAAAGTATATTTTAACTCAGCTTAATAATAATAATAATAATAATAATAATAATAATAAGCAAAAGCTGCATAAAAATCTATGCAAAGAGCTAAGTCACATGTCTAGACCCACTTGGCATCACACAGAAATCCCTGCATATCCCATGTACCACCATAGGATACTTGTTTTGGAAAATACCATATTTCTCATGGATTTCATACGATCTATGGAAAAAGATGCAACATCACAGGCACCACACGTTACAGTATGACCCAATAATAGTCCAGAGGAACACTATTGCAGACCTATAATGCATGGATTTCTAAGGGTACACAAAAGACCAATATGCAACAGATTTTTCGCAACAGAAAATCAGCAAAATCGACATTTATAAAAACAACATCAAAGTAAATGTGATCATACCCTAATAAAGCCCACTGCAGTGGATATAAAAGTCTACACTACCCTATACTCCTCTACACTCCAGGTTTTGTCATGTAAAGCCATGTCAAGCCACATAAAACCTGTATCCTCCATACAACTGTGACCTAGTTTCCCGGTACTTACCTGCACGCAGCCTCCGATTCTCACAAGATCTTCTTCTCTACTCCCCTCTTATCTCCTCCTCTCACAATCGCATACAGGATTTCTCCCGTGCATCCCCCTAATCTGGAATTCTCTACCTCAATATCTCAGGCTCTCGTCTACCATGGAAACCTTCAAAAGGAACCTGAAGACCTACCTCTTCCGACAAGCCTACAACCTGCAGTAACCCTCGCTCCACCATGCCGCTGCACAATGAGCTCTACCCCAACTTATTGTATTCTTGCCCATCTCTTGCAGATTGTGAGCCTTCACGGGCAAGGTCCTCTCTAATCTTGTACCAGTCACTGACTCGTTTTTGCTCAAGATTACTGTAATTGTTTTTCGCTATGTATACCCCTTTTCACATGTAAAGCGCTATGGAATAAATGGCGCTATAATAATAAATAGTAATAATAATAATATTGTAAAAAAATCATTTCATGAAGAATAATTTTAGACCTTTTTCCACTGTCGGACTCCTTTCCTGCTCTACTCTAATTCACATTGAGGTCAGCTGACATAAGGTACCGTCCCGATTGGATACACCTTGTGATGGTGGGATGGCTTTTATGCTCTTTTGATCAAAATAGCGTTAACTAAGTACCCTATGTTATTTACATTACTATTACTCTTTACTTATTTACTTACTACTGGGTATATGCTCATTCTTGGGTTTTCTCTGTGATATGGCCACAGTGTGAACATGCTCTTAAACATTGCACATATTCCAACTTTTGTTCCTGCTCATTTCTTTGGTTTCGCTTTTCCACCTTTAATGTCGCCCATAATCTTTACAATTCAATTGAGAAACATACTGAAATATTTTTGAGTAGAAAAATAAAAATTAAAAAAGTAAAATAATGTGGTTTCATAAATATACACACCCTTAAACTAATACTTTGTGAAGTATCCTTTGCATTATGATAGCATTCAGTCTTTTGAGTTGGAGTCTATCAGCATGGCACATCTAGAACTGGCAATCTTTACCCACTCTTTCTTGCAGTAGCTAAATCTGTCAGATTGTGAGGGCATCTCCTGTATTCAGCGCCCTCTTCAGGACAACCCACAAATTTTCATTCAGATTCAGTCTCTGGCTGGTCTCTTGATCTTCTTCTAACAAAACTGTTCTTTTGTAGATTTAAAGGTATGCTTAGGATGTTGTCTTGCTGAAAGGTAAAATTCATCTTCATCTTTAGCTTTTTAGTAGAGGCCTGAAGGTTTTGACGGGAAATTGATTGATATTTGCAACTGTTACTTATTCACTTCAACTTGACTAAAGTCCCAGTAGAGAAAATAAACAAAAACATAAAAATAAAAGAAAATGAATGAAACCCTCCCAAAGTTTTAATTTAGGCCCATCAGGGCAATGGTCTCTAGTCTGAAAATCCACATACATTCTAATTGGGCTAGTTTTCTCCCAATATCTCCCCCTCTATTGTTAAGATACAGTTTGTCAATACTTTTAATTCCTTCCTTTTTAGGCAAAAAATATATATATTTTCATCTTTTACATTTTAAAAATTAAAAAAAGGAAAATGGGCCCATGCAAAAGTTTGGGCACCCTGCATGGTTAGTACCTAGTAGCGCCCCATTTTGAAAGTACCACAGCTTGTAAACACTTTTTGTAGCCTGACAAAAGTGTTTCAATTCTTGTTTGAGGCATTTTCATCCATTTTGTCTTGGAAAATTCTCCAGATCTGTGCGATTCCTTGGTCTTCTTGCATGCACTGCTATTTTGAGGTCTAGCTACAGATTTTCAATGATGTTCAGATCAGAGGACTGTGAGGGCCATTGTAAAACCTTCACCTTTGCGCCTTTTCAGGTAGTCTATTGTGGATTTTGACTTGTGTTTAGGATCATTATCCATTTGTAGAAGCCATCCTCTTTTCAACTTCAGCTTTTTTACATATGGTATTATGTTTGCATCAAGAACTTGATGAAATTTCATTGAATCCATTCTTTCCTCTACACGTGAAATGTTCCCTGTGCCATTGGCTGCAATACAAACCCAAAGCATGATTGATTCACCCCCATGCTTAATGGTTGGTGAGATGTTCTTTTCCTGAAATTCTGTGCCCTTTTTCCTCCACACATAACCTTGATCATTGTGGCCAAAGAGTTCTATTTAAATCTCATTGGTCCACAGGACTTGTTTCCAAAATGTTTCATGGTTGTTTAGATGTTCTTTTCCATACTTCTGATGCTAAATTTTATGGTGTGGGCGCCATAGAGGTTTTCTTCTGATGACTCTTCCATGATGGCCATATTTGTGCAAGTGTCACTGAACAGTAGAACAATGTACCACAACTCCAGAGTCTACTAATTCTTTCTGAAGGTCTTTTGCAGTCAAGCGGGGGTTCTGATTTGCCTCTCTAGCAATCTTACGTGCAGCTCTCACTGAAATTTTGCTTGGTCTTCCAGTGACGGTTGCGTGACCTGTCACATGACTAAATGACATCATGGAAGGTCCTTTTAGACCACCGCAAGCCAGCCAACACACCGGACGCACCAGAGAAGGAGACGGTGGCCATCAGAAGGTGAGTATAATGTTTATTTTTATTCTTTACCTTTCTTTTTAACTATTAACTTGGTCACATTATATAAATACATGCCGATTGCATGGATATATATAGTGTGACAAAGTTGTTAAGCACTTTTCCAAGTGATGCTAAAAGCACTTGGAAAAGCGCTTGACAACCCGGATGCGAAATCGCATGTGAAAAACGCGGGACATATGCTTGTCCCTGGCAGAAAAGCGCATGTAGAATCCGCATGCGTTTTTCTGCCAGGGAGATGCAGTAACGCTCAGGAAAAAATCCGGAGCATTTCTGCATTGTGGGCACATAGCCTAATAGTGAACAAGCCATAATCCTAACAGGCTAATTAAGCTCTGAAACCTTGGTGAAAGTTATCTGAGCACACAAATCTCCAAGGGTGCCCAAACTTTTGCATTGGCCCTGTGAGGACCTGGCCACTTACTAAAAACTTTTCCAGCACTGAGCACCCATTTTCATCGATCTTATTTTTGTATTTTGTTAGAAATTTGCTGGATCTGAAATGGGTTCAGAGCCATCTGAGGATATTGTGGTCTCCAATTCAGGTCCAGCAAGGGCTGATGTTGCACAGCATATCCTTCAGTCCCAACACCTAGCTTGTGCACAAGATACTCGGGTTGTATCTTGGGTGTTTGTGCCTAGCACTATGAAGTATAGGTTGCGGAGGGAGTCGAGGCTCCGGCAGCCTAAGTCCGAGATGCGCCGCACTGAGCATGTCCGTGACATGGCGGACCGTGATTGGTGGTTCAGGAACCAGCTGATCCGGTGACCTGGCACCGCCTGATTGGTCACGGGTGTCGTCACCAATGGTGCGACAGTGGGGCAGGGCTTAATCTTTAAAAGGCCCGCCCACAAACATGGCAGCGCGCTCAGATCATTTTAGCAAGTGTGGCTGTTGTGTAGACGAGTGTATTACACGTGCTCCTTAGCTGCTCTCCCCGTGACCTGCCGATGCCAGAGTTCGCTCGGCTAATTACCACAGGTCACTCAGGCAGGCTTAGATTTGCTTAGGCAGGTAGCTACGTCTTTCGGCCTGGCTCAGCCTAGGAGGTCGCCTAGTACCTCGAGCAGCCTGCAGACGCCCTGTCCACGGCTATCGCCTCTCAGCCACGTGGAGCAGTACCCTTCAGTCCGGTGGCACGCCGGCTGGAGGCACGTGTACCCGTCGCGTAGTCACACACACATCCTAGCGCCGCCAGAGAAGTCCCTGTGCTGTAACAGGGCTACAGTTAGTTTCACGGTCGCACATCTCCTGTGCTGTTAACGGAGAAAGAGCGTACCGCTATACCCGGTCCCGTGTGAAGTTAACACAGAAGGGTTACATTTAAGTTGTCTCCTTCCTTTCCACCCGGTAAGTGTTCGGCAGCAGTCCACCAGGCTGCATTGCGGACCCCGGGGTCGGTTGCGTTCCATTAAATTAAAGTTGTCTGCAACCGCCCTCCTATCAGAGTGTGTCATCACTTCTGGGCTTTTGAAGGGGCTGACCCCAGGGAGAAAGAGAGACACATGCTTTAGTGAGGAGTTGGGTGGAAGGACATTGAAGGAAGAGGATGGAGACCGTGGACTTGGAAGGATGGATAAACATGTTACCATTATGGATTACGTCGTTTGGATTTAAACTTTCTTAAAAGGACTGTTGCTACTGGATACTTATGCTTTCATCGTTTTATCAGTCGTTTAAAGGATCGTGGACTGTGGCTACAGACTATACTGGCTGGAAATATGCAATCTGTGAGCTAACCAAAAGTTGGGAGACAGTGAGTATTGCCTGGCACAAAGTCAGTGGAACTACTGAACCCAGATTGGGAACTTAAGGCCTGAGAGAAATGTATTTTGGCCATTTCCCTGGAATTGCTTTATTACCATGGCTGTGATTTATAAAATTTTGTTGCATCGTTAACCTGCCTAGGTGATTACTTACAACCCACAACCTCAGATCTCTACAAGTGGTGGCAAGCGGTGGGATCACCTATCTCTGGACAGCATACCTGGGGAAGTTACTGAGAGGTGACTTGGCAGAAGAGATGACAGACTCCTTCTACAAGAGGCTCAATAAGGAGGATCTGAGAGCCCTTTGCTCTGAGAGAGAACTAGAGTGGTTGCCGGAGGACAATCGCGCTACCCTAATGCAACACTTGGACGAGTGGGAACAGGAACAACCACATGAGGAGGTCAGTTCAGATGTGTATGAGGGACAACTGCTAAGGGCTGTCATCCAGATGGAGGATCGACCAACTGAGTTGAGAAGGATGCTGGACGTGCTAGGAGAGCGGGCCACGGAGATAGAGCAGGCGGCAGTGTTAAGCAGATACCTGGGTGTGCACGTAGCAGTACCCCCACCCGCCCCAGCGCAGAGGACAGTGGATAACAGGAGAGAGGGGCCTGTATCTTTAAGGTACCGGGATATACCACAGTTCAATGAGGACATCTTGGATATTGATGAACATCTCCGGTTATTTGAGAACCTCTGTTTGCTACATGAGGTGTCAGTCAGTGACTGGCCCAGATTCTTGAGCGTTGGCCTGACCTCAAAAGCAAGAAAAGCTTTTAATAACTTGTCATCTGTGGATCAGATATGTTATTCTACCATTCGCAGCGCATTACTAGAGAGGTATGCTGTCACTCCTGAAACCTACCGGAGGAAGTTTCGAGAGACTGACAAGCCTGCTGCACACACACATCGGGAGTTTGCCAGCACACTACATATGGCATGCACTCCGTGGATAGAAGGACTAGGGGCTCGGGAAGCAGAACATGTCATGGATATTTTCATGCTGGAACAATTTATGTCCAAACTCCCAGGTGATTTAAAAGAATGGGTGGCGGATAGAAAACCACTCAGCCTGGATGAGGCTGCAAGATTGGCTGATGATTGGTCTGCTAATCGACCAAGGCTACGTGGAAGTACAGCCCCAGCGAGTCGAGATCAGGACCTTACAGGGAGGCCAGCGAGATTCATGGACCAGCCAGATGAGGAACTGCAGGAATTTTGGACTTCACAAAGAAGGGGAGGTTTCCCAAGCCCCCACGTATGGCCTGTGTTGGAGCGAGGAGGACTAAACTGTCATAACTGTGGACGCATGGGATATTTTGCCAGGGAATGCTGGGAACATTCTAGCCCACATCACAACCTAAGAGGAGGATTGGTGTGCCACTGGGCCAATATTGTAACTGGAAGCCAAGGATCAGTTCTTACTGCTTTAGCGGAGAGGGAGCGGTGCTATCTGCAGACTGACCCCCCACCTTTGGTGAGTAATACACAAAATACAATGGCTTCTACCATGAATGAATGTGACTTGGGAGAGGTAAATGAAATCAGGGAGGAGGCTCAGGGACTTCGGGACACTGGTTCTACCATCACCCAGGTCAGCCCAGATATTGTCCCCCCAGAACTCTATTTTTTTGGCAGCCAAGTGACCAGTCCCCTAACTGGGTGTCGGCACTCTGAGGTTGGTCGCAATGAATACAAGTTTGGTTCTCATCAGGCACGTGGGAAGTTTCCCAGGACAAACCGGGAATCAGGGGGAGGATATGGAGGACTCTGCAGAAGGGACAGACCCCTGATCCAGCGAACTAAATACAGAGTCCTCGTCTCAGGGCTTCCCACATTGGGGAGTTGGCAGGATCTGAAAGACCATATGAGAGAAGCTGGAGATGTGTATTACACTGATGTATACCAGGGTGGAATGGGGACTGTAGAGCATATTCGCAAGGGAGACATGGAATATGCTTTGAGGAAACTGGATGATACAAAGTTTCGTTCTCATAAAGGCGAGTCCTCTTACATTCATGTCCGTGCTGAAAAAGTGGGGGAGGAGTGTGAGGACCTGGCTACTTAATAAATACTTTTCCAGCACTAAGCACCCATTTTCATTGATCTTATTTTTATATTTTGCTAGAAATTTGCTTGCTGTGTTTTGTTAGGATTTGTTTGCTCATCAGTTCAACCTCAGGTATCAATTCTATTCAGTGACCTTATCTCAGGTGCCTTGGGCCATTGTTTTTAAGCCAAGGGACCTCTTATGTAGATGGAAAGAGTGGACTCAGAGGAGCTGTCACCACAGGAGGTCTTACATGCAGTCTCATGTTAAAGTAAATGGTTAAGGGGGAGGGTGTCATCACTTCTGGGCTTTTGAAGGGGCTTTTCCCAGGGAGAAAGAGAGACACATGCTTTAGTGAGGAGTTGGGTGGAAGAACATTGAAGGAAGAGGATGAAGACCGTGTACTTGGAAGGATGGATGGATAAACATGTTACCATTATGGATTACGTCGTTTGGATTTAAACTTTCTTAAAATGACTGTTGCTACTGGATACTTATGCTTTCATCGTTTTATCTGTTGTCTAGAGAATCGTGGACTGTTGCAACAGACTATACTGGCTGGAGATATGAAATCTGTGGGCCAACCAAAAGTTCGGAGACAGTGAGTATTGCCTGGCACAAAGTCAGTGGAACTACTGAACCCAGATTGGGAACTTAAGGACTGGGAGAACTGTATTTCGGCCATGTACCTGGAATTGCTTTATTACCATGGCTGTGATTAATAAAATATTGTTGTATCGTTAACCTGCCTAGGTGATTACTTACAACCCACAACCTCAGATCTCTACAGGCTCATTTTCCTTTTTGTAATTTTGAAAATGTAAAAGATGAAAATATATATATTTTTTGCCTAAAATGCAAAGGGAATGAGTCATCCTTAACTTTAGGCTTTTTAGAGATCATTTCATCTTCAATTTGATTAAAGGGGTTGTCCAGTACTATTGATAATGCCCCACTGTATTTTTATGGTGAATAGAAGTGTCTTTGTAAATACCTTGTGCTGCTGTCCTTGCCTGTGAGCGGTGTTATCACTGGCCGCTCACAGGCATCACGTGACCACTGGCTGCAGCTGGCTCTGACATCCGCTGATGTCACGTCATGTTCTGGATGCAGCCGGGGGTGACTCACTTCTGCGTTCCACGGTGGACATCCAGCATCCACTGCGCTAGCGCTTTTTCTCTCCTCATTCATTGGGAAACTGTGGTGCCCTGCTGCGCAAGGTGCCACAGAACCCAGAAGGATGCATGGACGGATTTGTCCACAAGAGGCCCTCGCTACATGCAAACACCTCCACCTTCCACCTCATACCAGCAGAGGGAGCCCTGATAGGGATATATATAAGGAAGGTGGGGCCAGGCAGCTCAGCTGGTCATTAGATTAGTCAGAGTGTAGTGATTAGTTGAGCTACAGTGTGCTCTGAAGAGAGAGCAGAACGCAGGCTGCTGTGTGAGGCAAGCTAGGCCTCCAGCAGCACTGAAGCCTAGTGAGGGCCCTGAGCGTGGCTGAAGGCGAGAGGAAGGAAAGAGTGACAAAAAGGGGGCAGAGGAGCATACCAGGCTCACCCCAGTATTTACACCGGACACCGGGTCCGAGCCTACAGGGACCTTTTACACCCAGTAGGGATAACCGGAATCCCAGGAGGACTACAAGTCCCTGGCAAACCTGAAGCTAGACACATACAGGGCAAGGAACCACGAAGGCCCCGATGTCCAGGGAAAGTGGTTACCAACCGGAGGTCCTACTTCAGAGCAACAGGTGGAGTAGAAAAAGCAAGACACATAAGCTAGGCACAGTTGCAGGCTGGCCAGGAGCTTACACAGAGGCAGACACTGATCAGGAGGCCTTATACCCGCTCCCTGGGGAGAAGTCCAAAAGTGCGCCTTTCACCTAGAGTACCCTGGACCGTATCTACCAGCTGAACCAGTAAAGGTAACGAAGCAAAACCCCCTCTCTCTGTCCATTACTCCTGCTGCGTTCTCTACCTGCACAACAATGCCCAGCGCACCCACCATCTATCTATCTACTCTGCCCTGGTGCCCGCTCCACCTGTGGGGAGCTGTACCATCTTTAGCTGCCTTGTCATCTGCCTCAGAGGACTGCTATCAAAATACAGCAATGGGGTTTCTAAAGTAACCACACAGTAGAGCAGATAATAAAGCAAATATAGTGGTGCCAAAAAAGTTAAAACTTAACATTTAATACAAATAGGTAAAATATATACAGTACATCAGTAACTAGGACCTAAAATCATGTGCGTGCCTGCCTGTGGTAATGAATAACCACACCAATCAATACCTCGTTATATACAGGAATTCAACAATATATTGTACCGATATAGTCTATCTGTGTCATAACCCAGATTAGTGGCAGATAATAAGGGAGCTATCAAGACAATGTCTCAGCATTTTAAGAACCTTAGTACACTTTAAGTATTGTGGTGAGCACTCAGACCTTATATATGCTATTGGAACGACCTCACCATGCAAAAATGTCAGTTCTCGTCTTCCAGCTTTAAGACAGCTCCATGTAGTGGGGCATCCAAACCTTTTCAGCCTCCAACTACACGTGGAACACCGCTCCCAATTCATTTCATTGCCTCATCAGGGGAGAAGGGGGTGTATTATCACACAGTGAAGAACTGGTGTCCGTCGCTCAGCCTATCCCAGAGGCAGCGCCATTACCAAGTAGATTTGTCCTCTTTTTGTATATGCCCGCGCTCCCTAATCGCTCATCTCTATTTGCTACCCTGTCAGTTCTATGTGTGGGTAGGTTGTAATCCTGCCTTAACCTCTCCATGGGACTGGAACACGAACAATTTGAGAAAAATTCGGCTGTTCGAGGTTATGTTCGATAACTGTTCGTGCACCAAAATCATAACTGGATTTTTTCTCAGTAATGATGAAAATTAATGTTAATACGCAGTTTGAGTGTACAGCGGGGTGGGGGGAGGGGCAGGGGATGGATCTCTGCAGGAACAATGAAGATCTCCATTTTTTTTTTCTCTTTCCCGCATTTACAGTGGGGAGGTGCAATCTGTCAGCCTATCAGCAGCGCACACACGGAGCAAAGTGCTTTTTTTCACACAAGCAAGGGCATGTGTCATTGGCAGTGTATGTCACATGTCCTTGCCCTATAAGACCAAGCCATTTTCCCCGTCGCCACCATTTTCTCACTGCTGCAGCTGCGTGTTAGACGGCACCGCTGTTGCTGTGTGCGCTATACCTTGTTAATTTCAAGCCAATTTTCGCACAAATCTACAGATAGCTTGGGAGTAGGGAATTGTTGTGATTGCAGTCCTTTTAAGGACTAGGTTACAGCATTTCCTACGACTTTTATCAGGCAGGTCTGTGCTCTTAAATAGATAGATTGTGGGAGTAAAGACTAATAGTAATTGGAGTCCTTTTCAGGACTAGGTTGCATCAGTTCCTATCAGTTTTTGCCAGGCAGGTCTGTGCCAGTGCTGTGCAAGTTTTTTTCACAGCATTTGGCTGAATCTAGCAAAGCTAATCCTTTTTGGCGTATTGCAGAGTGTGTTAGTCAGTGGAGTAGCCTATCTGTGTTGCAAGATATACCACCTGTGTATAGAATACCAATTTTTTTACTGCACCTAGTGAAGTAAAATCTTTTGGGCATAGCATCATTCTATTAGTCCATCTATACTGACCTCCATCAGGTTGCAAATTGAATATAATTTTTTTCTGCATCTAGCTCTGAAAAAATATTGGGCTTCTAGCTGTGTGTGGGACTTGTTGTATTAGTCCATCTATACTGACCTCCATCAGGTTGCAAACTGAATATATTTTTTTCTGCATCTACCTCTGAAAAAATATTGGGCTTCTAGCTGTGTGTGGGACTTGTTCTATTAATCCATCTATACAGACCTCCATCAGGTTGCAAACTGAATATATTTTTTTCTGCATCTACCTCTGAAAAAATATTGGGCTTCTAGCTGTGTGTGGGACTTGTTGTATTAGTCCATCTATACTGACCTCCATCAGGTTGCAAACTGAATATATTTTTTTCTGCATCTACCTCTGAAAAAATATTGGGCTTCTAGCTGTGTGTGGGACTTGTTCTATTAATCCATCTATACAGACCTCCATCAGGTTGCAAACTGAATATATTTTTTTCTGCATCTACCTCTGAAAAAATATTGGGCTTCTAGCTGTGTGTGGGACTTGTTGTTTTAGTCCATCTATACTGACCTCCATCAGGTTGCAAACTGAATATATTTTTTTCTGCATCTACCTCTGAAAAAATATTGGGCTTCTAGCTGTGTGTGGGACTTGTTCTATTAATCCATCTATACAGACCTCCATCAGGTTGCAAACTGAATATATTTTTTTCTGCATCTACCTCTGAAAAAATATGTGGCCTTCTAGCAGTGTGTGGGACTTTCTCTATTAGTCCATCTATACTGACCTCCATCAGGTTGCAAACTGAATATAATTTTTTTCTGCATCTAGCTCTGAAAAAATATTTGGCCTTCTAGCAGTGTGTGGGACTTTCTCTATTAGTCCATCTATACTGACCTCCATCAGGCTGCAAATTAAAAATAATTTTTATCTGCATCTACAGTACCTCTGAAAAAATATTTGGGCTTCTAGCTGTGTGTGGGACTTGTTTTATTAGTCCATCTATACTGACCTCCATCAGGTTGCAAATTGAATATAATTTTTATCTGCATCTAGCTCTGAAAAAATATTTGGCCTTCTAGCAGTGTGTGGGACTTTCTCTATTAGTCCATCTATACTGACCTCCATCAGGTTGCAAATTAAAAATAATTTTTATCTGCATCTACAGTACCTCTGAAAAAATATTTGGGCTTCAAGCTGGGTGTGGGACTTGTTCTATTAGTCCATCTATACTGACCTCCATCAGGTTGCAAATTAAAAATAATTTTTATCTGCATCTAGCTCTGAAAAAATATTTGGCCTTCTAGCAGTGTGTGCGACTTTCTCTATTAGTCCATCTATACTGACCTCCATCAGGTTGCAAATTAAAAATAATTTTTATCTGCATCTACCTCTGAAAAAATATTTGGGCTTCTAGCTGTGTGTGGGACTTGTTCTATTAATCCATCTATACAGACCTCCATCAGGTTGCAAACTGAATATAATTTTTTTCTGCATCTAGCTCTGAAAAAATATTTGGCCTTCTAGCAGTGTGTGGGACTTGTTCTATTAGTCCACCTATACTGACCTCCATCAGGTTGCAAATTCAAAATAATTTTTTGTCTGCATCTAGCTCTGAAAAAATATTTGGCCTTCTAGCAGTGTGTGGGACTTGTTCTATTAGTCCATCTATACTGACCTCCATCAGGTTGCAAATTGAATATAATTTTTTTCTGCATCTAACCCAGCCAATAGTTTTGGCCTAATACCACAGTTTGGCCACTCAGCTCTGCTCGGTTCCCATCCATTGTTTTTTTGTGCAAACAACTCCAGAGTTGTTAATTAGTTAACCACCAAAATGAGTGGAAAAAGGCCTGCTGCTGGTGGAAAGGGGAATAGGCATGTTGGGAAGGGGAAAAAAGGTTGTGTCCGTGGGGTAGGTGTTAAAGCAACAGTAACATCTGCAGAAGAAAGTCCATCTTCTAGCCAAACTAAAATGTCTACTTCTTTTAGCGGACAATGTGATAAGATCCCTTTCTTACGGCCACGCCAATCGCTACAAATTCCAGATGAGGCACAAAAACAGCAGGTGCTTCAACGGATATCAAGTGCTCCTTTAAGTGGGCTCTCCTCTACATCAACTTCAACATCACAAATACTCCAGTCCTCAAAGGTGTCACCCCAATCGCACTTGCTTCCTCACAGCTTCCAAATCTCCAGCTGCCCGTCTGAGTATGAGGTAGAACAGATGGTTGAGTCTGCAGAGCTGTTTACTCATACTATAGCCTGGGAATCAGAGGTCGACTCCAGCGCTTCTGTGCATCCAGACGAGGAAATGATCTGCACTGATGCCCAGAATCTTTATGAGTCGGATCCAGGACCAGACGCAGAAGGTTCTGACCATAATGTAGACCCTCATTCCCAAACTGTAACTCCTGTTGGTGGAGACAATGAGGAAGACGATGATAAGACTCAAATACCTGATTGGAGCGACAACTTTAGTTTTTTGTCAGGGCAGGAACAGGTTGGCTCTGAGGACGACGGGTGTGATAACGCACAGGGTGATGATGATGAGGTTGGAGATCCCACTTACTGTCAACCCACAGTCAGCCAAGAGATGAGGTCAGCAGAGGAGGTGGAGGAAGATGCTAGTGACGACGAGGTCAGGTTGCGCCTTCCTGGACAGAGACGTAGTACTGGAAGCACGTCAACAACTGCATCCTCAAACACAACTCTGCCTCTCACCACAAGTCGTGGTGGCTCTTCAGGTCGCATGGGTGCTAAGCCTTGCATAGCCTGGGCATTTTTTCAGATCGATAAAGATGACCCAACTCATGTTATCTGTAACATTTGTCAGCAAAAGCTAAGTAGAGGCCAAAAAATACATAGTTTGAGTACTTCATGCATGAACCGGCACATGGACATGAAGCATAAGTTGCAGTGGGAAGCTCAGTGTGCTACAATGCGGCCTAGCCGGCCGGGCCAACCACCGTCTGCCATATCTTGTGCATCCGCGGCCTCTTCATCCTCTGTGACTGGGGGGACAGCAGTCACACCTGTTTTGGGGCGCAGACCTGCCACCTCTTTACCCGCAACAGCCAGCGTGATTGGCAGGTCATCATTTTCTTTGGAGGTGGTAACACCAGCTGGTGTTGAGCGCTGTCCGACATCGATAGCACCACCTTTGGATCAAGGCATCCTAACATGTCCGCCTGCATCTTCCTCACGGACCGGCAGTTTGCTGGGGACACCCTTATCAACCCCGTCTAAGCACAATAGCCAGCCCTCGGTCCCTCAGATGTGGACAAGTAAAAGACCATTTCCTCCTAGCCATGAGAAAGCTAAGAGGTTGAATTTCACCATCTGCAAGCTCTTGGCTACAGAAATGCTGCCTTTCCGCCTGGTGGACACAGAGGATTTTCGAGACCTTATGTCCGTCGCAGTGCCCCAGTACCAAATGCCCAGTCGGCGCTACTTCTCAAAGAAAGGTGTGCCTGCGCTGCACCAGCATGTCGCACACAACATCACCGCTTCTTTGAGAAACTCTGTGTGTGACAGGGTGCATTTCACCACAGACACTTGGATGAGTAGGCATGGACAGGGGTGTTACATGTCGCTGACTGGGCACTGGGTAACTATGGTGACAGCAGGACAAGGGGCTGCTGTCCAAGTCTTGCCGTCCCCTCGAGTTGTGCGTCAATCCTCTTTATGTCAAAGTTCCTCCACTGCTTCTGCCTCCTCAACCTCCTCTCGGTCTTCCACCTGCACCCAAAGCCTGTCTGGTCATGCCACAAGCTTTCTAACTGCGCAGAAGGGATCCTGCACACCTCCTTACTATGCTGGCAGTAGGGCTCAACATCATCAGGCGGTTTTTACATTGAAAAGTCTGGGAAATGTGAGTCACACAGCTGAGGAGTTGTGGTCAGCTCTGGAGAACCAATTTCATGAATGGTTGTCTCCACTGGACCTGAAACCAGGGAAGGCCGTGTGCGACAATGCTGCTAACCTGGGTGCGGCCCTTCGCCGGGGCAATGTCACACACGTGCCTTGTATGGCTCACGTGTTGAACCTGGTTGTCCAGCAATTTTTAGCCAACTATCCCAGACTAGATGGCCTTCTGCAGAGGGCACGGTCGCTGTGTGCTCACTTCCGCCGTTCGCATCCCGCAGCTCAGCGACTTACATCTCTACAGAAGTCGTTGGGCCTGCCACTTCACCGGCTAAAATGCGATGTGCCTACCCGGTGGAATTCAACTCTGCACATGTTGCAGCGACTGTGGCAGCACCGACAAGCCCTGGTGCAATACGTTCTGACGTATAGCCTGGGCCAACGAGATCCAGAGGTGGGGCAAATCACGCTGGAGGAGTGGTCTCAGATCAGGGACCTATGCACCCTTCTGCACAGTTTTGAAATGGCGACGAAGATGTTTAGTGCTGACGATGCCATTATCAGCATGACTATTCCGGTGATTTACATGCTGGAGCACATGTTAAACAGAATTCGGAGTTAGGTGGTGGCACAAGAGGAGGTGGAGGAAGTAGAGGAGGAGGAGTTGTATGCGGAAGGGCTAACAACTGCAAGGTCCAGACAGTCGGCAGCACCAAGGCGGCAGGCATGTGAGGGTGGGGGAGATGGTTTTACCAGGGCGCATGGTAGCAGCCAAACTAGTGAGGAAGGTGCAGGAGCCCAGGAAGAAGTGGAGGACGAACTGATGGAAGACTCATCAGATGAGGGAGACCTTGATCACATTTCTGTTGTGCGAGGTTGGGGGGAGAGGACAGAGGAAGGAAGCATGATTGTTACCTCGCCACCAACACAACAGGGACTTGGTGCTCCTGGATGCGCAACACACATGAGTGCCTTCTTGCTGCACTACCTGCAACATGACCCTCGAATTGTGAGAATTAGAAATAATCCTGACTACTGGGTTGCCACACTGTTAGATCCCCGGTACAAAAGTAAATTTGCAGAAATTATTCCTGCCATAGAAAGGGATGCACGCATGCAGGAGTATCAGCAGAGACTGTTGCAGAATCTTACATGTGCTTTTCCACAAAATACCAGTGGTGCACGTAGTGAATCTCACAGTTCCAACTTGCCAACCGTGGGACCGTCAAGTGTTCAGCACTCAAACCGTAACAGAACCACAGTATCTGCTGGTAACATCAATTTTGCGGAATCATTTCACCACTTTTTTAGCCCATCCTTTGCAAGGCCACAGGAGACAAGAAGTCTGACACATAGTCAACGCCTAGAGACGATGGTACAGGAGTATCTCCAAGTAAACATTGAAGCCATGACTGTGTCACTGGACCCTTGCTCTTTTTGGGCTTCCAATCTGGATAAATGGCCGGAGCTAGCCACTTACGCCTTGGAGATCTTGTCATGCCCCGCAGCCAGCGTTCTGTCTGAACGTGTGTTCAGCGCTGCTGGTGGTGTGCTGACAGATAAGCGCACGCGGCTCTCCACTGATAATGTAGACAGACTCACGTTCATAAAGATGAGCAAATCATGGATCCGAAACGACTTTTCTACCCCTGTGTCATCCTGGAGAGAGTAAAAGCTTGATGATTGGTTAAAATCACCCTACCAACCGTTTTAAGCTTTCAAATTACTAATCATGTTTATCTGTATCTTGGCTGGAAAATAATTTGGGCTTTGTAGCAGTGTGCAGCACTGATTCTATTAGGCCATCTATAATAAGCTCCACCAGATTTAAAATTACTAATCATGTTTATCTGTATCTTGACTGGAAAATAATTTGGGCTTTGTAGCAGTGTGCAGCTCTGATCCTATTAGGCCATCTATACTAAAGCTTCACCAGATTTAAAATTAATAATAATTTTTAGCTGCATCTAGCCCGGAAAATAATTTTGGGGCTCCGAGATGCGCAAGACACATAAGTGCCTTCTTGCTGCACTACCTGCAGCATGACCCTCATATTGTCAGAATTCGAAGTAATCATGACTACTGGGTTGCCACACTCTTAGATCCCCCAAACTTTTCGATCAACCTTTTCATTTTAATAAAGACCAAAAAAATTGTCATTTTTGAAATTATAAGCATTAGCAGGTTGGTAGAAACTGATATCAAACAGTTTTCAACTCAAAACTTTATTCTAGGTGATGTTACATTTTCACATAGGACCCCTTGTTCGAAAGGAGATTCTGAACTCTCTCGTCCATTGAATTTGTCAGGTTTTGGATGGTTTCTGCTTCAATTGTTTTGCATGAGGACAGAATACCCTCCCAGAGCTGTTGCTTAGATGTGAACTGCCTCCCGCCATCATAGACACTCCTTTTAATGATGCTCCAAAGGTTCTGAATGGGGTAGAGGTCAGGGGAGCATGGGGGTCACACCATAAGTTTGTCCCCTTTTATGCCCATATCAGCCAGAGATGCAGATGTTTTATGTGCAGCATGAGATGGTGCATTATCATGCAAAAAAATGATCTTGCTGTGAAATACACGGTTCTTCTTCTTGAACCATGGCAGGAAGTGCTGTTTGAGAAAATCCACATACATTATGGAGTTCATCTTTAGCGCCTTCAGGGATCCTAAAGGGGCCGACAATCTCTCTCCCCATGATTCCAGTCCAAAACATTACTCCACCTCCTCCTTGTTGGCGCTGTAGCCGTGTTTGCGTGGGGTGTCCATCAACCAGCCATCCTCCACTCCATCCATCTGGACCATCGAGCGCTGCACGGCACTCATCCGTGAACAAAACAGTTTTGAAATCAGTCTTCATGTAATGTTTGGCCCACTGGAGCCGTTTCTGCTTGTGTGAAGTGGATAGAGGAGGTAGACAGGATGGCGTATGCACAGCTGCAAACCTCTGAAGGACCCTGCATCTTGTTGTTCGGGGGACGTTGGAGGCACCAGCAGCTTCAAAAACTTGTCTGCTGCTATGACAAGGCTTTTTTGCCGCTGCTCTTTCAACCTGACGTAATTGCCTGTAGGAAAGAGTCCTCAATTTGCCATTATCAGCACGCACACGTGTGTACTGTGAATCAGCTACATACTTCTTGATTGCCAAGACACTTCATCCTGATCATCGCACAATGTTGATTGTAGTCATGCCTTGACCTAAACACTCCACAATTTGTTGCTTCTCAGCAGCCGACACATCCTTTTTCTTTCCCATTTTGGCAGAAAATGTAGGCTGCTTAATAATGTGAGACAGCCTTCTTAAGTAGTCTTGCCTTTCATTGGACACACCTGCCAAACTAATTAGCACAGGTGTCTGCAATTGCTTACAGTGATATAAAGAGCCCTGACACACATCACCATCAATGAGTTTAACTGACAAACAAACAAATTCTTCCCTTATCACTCCTAAACACTTTTTGCATAATAATTTGGAACACAGTGTACATGTGCTTTTCCACAAAACACCAGTGGTTCACGTAGTGAATCTTACAGTTCTAACTTGCCAACCGTGGTCTGTATGGAGTTGTTCAATAAATGGCCCAAAATTAAGATAACATAGATGGGCGAGGTCTCTATGAATAGGAATTCCTAAGTATTTGATACCCTGTGAGGGCCAGGCAAAGGGAAAGTTGGACTGGATGGAATCCTATATGGATTTGGGGAGGGAGACATCGAGGGCCTCAGACTTCGCTGCATTGATTTTAAAATTTGACCATGTAACAAAGTGATCTATTTCAGCCATAACAGCATGGATGGATATATGTGATTGAGTGATATATACTAGGACATCATCAGCAAATAGAGAGCACTTGTACTCGGTGCCTCCCACCTCAATCCACCTAATATTGGGGTTATGGCGAATTGATGAGAGCAGGTGCTCCGTCACTAGGATGTATAAGAGAGGGGACAGAGAACATCCCTGCCTTGTCCCATTGGTGATTGTGAAAGGTGATGAAAATGTTCTGACGCGCCCCCTGGGCCTTGGGACACCCGGAGCCGGACCCTTTTTGGTGGATGCTGGTGGTTGTAGTCTCCGTGGCAGCGACCCGGTTCCGTGGCTCAGGGCGGTCAAACCAGTGGCGGAACTATTTATGTGGTTTTGATGTTTAAATGTCCGACTACGCCACCCGTGGATTGCGGTCAGAGTGAACCGCCGCTCCAGGGCAGACCGCTGAGGCTGGTGTTGTGGGTGCAGCAGAGCGTAGCATAACTCCCCACGGGCGGAGTATAGCCTCAGGGCAGTGTATGCGGAGGATGGGGGTGATGGTGCAGGGCAGCAGCAGTAACGACACGGAGTCAGTGATGCAGTCCAGGGCCTTTACTCACAGTTCTTATTATCCAGACCACGTCTGCAGGTAACGGCTGCCCACGTCGTACTGTGCTCACCAGGTGAGGGGCTCAGACAACTCCCAGATAACTTTGGAGCGCTTCACAGGACCCCCTTTGTGTGTCCTTTGTCTGATGTTATGTTCTGCTACCAGAGCTAAGGAAAGAGAGGAGATCTGTCCCTACGATAGAACTCAGCTTTATCCCTACGATGTAACAGGGGACCTGATCCTGCGATCAGACCTGCTAAAGTCCTAAGCTAGTCTGTACGGAGACCTATAGATGTGGGGAAGGAATCCCTACAAGTACTAAGGACTGGGAGGAAAATGGGACACCTCCTAACAGAAATAGTAGCAGACAGACAAACAAGCAAAATATATAGAACACTGAGGTCCGTAGACCAAGCAAACTAACAGAGTTAGATACAGAGCACAGGCTAGCTAGAAAGTAGTTATACAATGAAGTCCAGCAAAGCCAGAAGGGCAGAGCAGGATTAAATAGGCCAACAAGGTCATGTGACCAGCAAAGGAAAAAACCTAAGAGCAAGGTTCTAACAGTACCCCCCCTTCTAAGAGGATCCTCCGGATCCCCTAGGACCAGGCTTATCAGGAAATCTCCTGTGAAACGCTCTGATAAGTCTGGACGCGGAAACATCATCTGACCTCACCCAAGAGTTATCCTCGGGTCCGAAACCTTTCCAGGCCACAAGATACTGCAAACTACCTCTATACCGTCTAGAGTTAAGGATGCGAGAAATTTCATATTCCCCGTCCTCCACCACCGGAGGAACAGAGGCAGAGGCATCACCATCCGACACAACAGCTTTTTTTAACAGAGAGACATGAAATACCGGATTAATTCTCCAGGAGGTAGGAACCTCCAACCTAACAGCAGATTGGTTGACAACCTGAAGCACCTTATAGGGCCCTACAAACTTGGGACCCAATTTCTTAGAAGGAATCCTCAACCGCAGATTCCTAGAGGACAACCAAACCATGTCACCAACAGCGAACAAAACCTCCTGTCGTTTCCTATCAAAGTAGTCTTTAGATTTTCTGTTGGCCTCCTGAAGATTACCACGCACATCCGTCCAAACTCTCTCCAAATCACCGGAAAAATTCTCCTCCTCAGGCACGGCAGATCCCAACTTGGAGAACGACCCAAACGACGGATGTCTCTCAGAGCAACAAAAAAAAGGCGAACAACCAGCAGAAGAAGATGTATGATTGTTCAGAGCAAATTCAGCAAGTGGCAGAAACTCAGACCACCCCTCTTGATTGTCTGCCACAAAACAACGCAAGAACTGCTCAACATCCTGGTTTTTCCTTTCTGTCTGGCCATTAGATTCAGGATGATATCCGGACGAGAACGACAAATGAACTCCCAACCTGTCACAAAAGGCAGCCAAAAACGAGCCACGAACTGAGGACCCCTATCAGAAACAATGTCAGTAGGAACGCCATGAAGTCTGACAATTTCCTTGACAAAGGCCTTAGCGAGAGTTTTAGCGCAGGGCAGTTTGACGAAGGGAACCAAGTGACACATCTTGCTAAAATGGTCCACGACCACCCAGATGACAGTAAAACCCTCAGAGGGGGGAAGGTCAGTTATAAAGTCCATAGCCAAATGTGTCCAAGGAGCACTGGGAACCTCCAAAGGACAAAGCAACCCCGCAGCAGGAGTATGTGAGGACTTAGATCTAGCACATATAGTACATGACGCACCCACTTAATGACTTCCTTCTGCCATCCAGGCCACCAAAAACTGCGACCCACCAGTCTCTTGGTCTCAGAGATTCCGGGATGACCTGCCAACCGAGATTCGTGACACTCAACAAACAAATCTCTCCTAAAGGTCCCAGGCACAAACAACCTCCCATGAGGAGTGTTAGATGGGGCATTCTCCTGTGCTTTAAGAATCTCATCTTCCAAAACGGAGTCCAAAGCAGCTATCACAACACCTTCTTGTAAAATGTTCTCCTCTTTCTCAGCACCGACTATGGGAGAAAAACTGCGAGACAAGGCATCCGCCTTAACATTCTTAGTACCAGGGATGTAAGTAACGGAGAAATTAAACCGCGAGAAAAACAGTGCCCACCTAGCCTGACGGGCATTCAGGCGCTTGGCAGCATCAAGATAAATCAGATTTTTATGATCCGTAAGAACCTGAACGGGAAATTCCGCACCTTCCAAGAAGTGGCGCCAGTGTTCAAATGCGAGTTTAATAGCCAATAATTCCCGATTACCAATATCGTAATTCAGTTCAGTCTCCGAAAAATTTTTTGAAAAAAAGGCACAGGGATGTAATCCATCCCCGTTATCCTGAGACAATACTGCGCCAACCCCCACAGAGGAAGCATCAACCTCAACCAAAAACGGCTTAGTCACATCAGGCTGCATAAGGATGGGAGCAGAGGTGAACCTCTCCTTGAGATACACAAAAGCTTCAATGGCCTCAGAAGACCACTGAACCGCATCAGCACCTTTCCTGGTGAGATCGGTCAGAGGTTTGACAATACTAGAAATTTTTTTTATGAATTTTCTGTAATAATTGGCGAAACCTAAAAACCTCTGTATCGATTTCAAACCAATAGGCCTAGGCCATTCCTGTACAGCTTGAACTTTAACCGGGTCCATCTCAAAACCTTCGCTGGAGATAATGTAACCCAAAAAACTAATTCTCTGTACAGCGAACTCACATTTCTCCAGCTTAGCAAAAAGCGAATTGTCCATTAACAACTGTAATACCTCACATACGCTCCGCCAATGAGACTCCAGATCCGGCGAATAAATCAAAATGTCATCCAAATACACAACCACATTTTTGCCGATCAAAGGTCTAAGGATGTCATTAATAAGATTCTGAAAAAATGCAGGAGCATTAGTAAGACCAAAAGGCATAACCAGATTATCAAAATGACCCACAGGAGTGTTAAAAGCAGTCTTCCATTCGTCACCCTCCTTCATGCACAACAGATTGTATGCCCCCTTAAGGTCAATTTTAGAGAACCACTTGGCCCCCATTAACTGGTTAAACAGATCAGGAATCAATGGCAGTGGGTAAGGATTGCGTACAGTAATTTTGTTAATCTCACGAAAATCCAGACAAGGACGTAAACCGCCGTCCTTTTTTTTTACAAAAAAAAATCCAACCGCCACAGGAGACTTAGAGTGCCTAATGTGACCGGCGGACAAACTTGTCTGTATGTATTCCTCCAAAGCTTTCCTCTCAGGAATAGTAAGGTTAAATAAACGACTTTTAGGAAGAGTCGCTCCAGGGACAAATTCAATAGAACAATCATAGTCTCTATGGGGAGGCAAAACCTGCGATTCCTTCTCAGAAAAAACTCTCCAAAAATCCTGAATAGGAACAGGCAATTCTCCCCTATCCAAAGCTGCAATACGCCCGTTACAACACTTGTCATAACATTTATGGCTCCAGGATTTAATTTCACTGGTAGACCAATCCAGTACAGGATTGTGAAATTTTAACCAGGGCAATCCCAATATTACTGGAGAAGGCAAGTTATTCAAAACTACCAAATCCAATTTCTCATGGTGAACACCATTAATAGTGAGAGGAAATTCACAGACCTTGAGAGTAATATTCTTCAAAGGGGAACCATCCACAGAAACCACAGCAATGGGGGATGATAAAGGTTCGGGTTTTAAATTGAGTCTTTCCAAGAATCCCCCATCAATTACATTCAGAGTAGACCCACAATCAACAAACACCCGAAATTCCATTAATTTTTCCTGAGCAATCGTGGAAGCAGCTAAAAATACACCCTTGGAATTTAAACAGGCAATACGGGCATGACTGACCATTTTTTTTTCTTTCTTCATACGAAGCTCACAGCCTTTAATCAAATGACCAGATTTTCCGCAATAGAAACACAAGCCTTCAGAAAATCTGCGATCTTTTTCTAGAGAGCGAGGTGCCACCGATCCAATCTCCATCGGTTCACCACTGTTAGTTCACACATTCTCATAACCAGAAACTGACATAGCAGAGGATTTGCTCTCATTAACCCTTGCACGCAGTCTCCTATCCACCCGTATAGCTAATTGCATAGCCTGTTGCAAATCTTCAGGTGTAGGATAAGCAATTAGCAGGTCTTTAACCCTTTCATTGAGCCCAGCAAGAAATAGACTTTTCAGAGCAGAATCGTTCCACCCTGTTTGAGTAGACCAACGACGGAAATGAGTACAATATTTTTCCACATTACCTGATCCCTGTTTCAAACGTCTCAACTCAGTCTCAGCTGATGCGACACGGTCAGGATCGTCATATAATAGCCCCAAAGCAGAAAAAAAACTATCCACTGATCTGAAGCATGTATCACTAGGTTGCAAAGAAAAGGCCCACTCCTGAGGCTCTTTGCGCAAAAGTGACATTATGAACCCTATGCGCTGGGATTCATCCCCAGAGGACTTGGGTCTCAAACGAAAATACAATAAGCAAGCATTTTTAAATGAAAAAAATTCTCGGTGTTCACCAAAAAATAAATCCGGCAAACATACCTTAGGCTCCAAGAAATGTGCTCCAGGACAGTTACTCACGTGCTGACGGAGCTCGGCCACCTCCAGAGAGAGTCCCTGCAGGCGTTTAGCCAAATCCAGAACCGACACCATGATGGAACAGAAAAATCTTTCCTTAGAGAATTTGCAGGCTGGACTTACTGTTATGTTCTGCTACCAGAGCTAAGGAAAGAGAGGAGATCTGTCCCTACGATAGAACTCAGCTTTATCCCTACGATGTAACAGGGGACCTGATCCTGCGATCAGACCTGCTAAAGTCCTAAGCTAGTCTGTACGGAGACCTATAGATGTGGGGAAGGAATCCCTACAAGTGCTATGGACTGGGAGGAAAATGGGACACCTCCTAACAGAAATAGTAGCAGACAGACAAACAAACAAAATATATAGAACACTGAGGTCCGTAGACCAAGCAAACTAACAGAGTTAGATACAGAGCACAGGCTAGCTAGAAAGTAGTTATACAATGAAGTCCAGCAAAGCCAGAAGGGCGGAGCAGGATTAAATAGGCCAACAAGGTCATGTGACCAGCAAAGGAAAAAACCTAAGAGCAAGGTTCTAACATCTGGCCTTTCTTACCAACCCTTCTGTCCGGCTGCCTCGGGCCTCCTCTTGGTAAACTTGGCGCCAGTTTCCCTGACCCTATGTGGTGCCTTCCTAGCGGGTGTAGCGAGGGGCTGCGCCACATAAAATGTCACAGCCTCCTGTTTCTAGCTGAGGGTCGTTTCCTGCCTCCACTAGTTTCGGGGAGCGGTCTCCCCCTTTGGCCTGACCCCTCCACGCAGGTGGATTCGGGCGTGCGGTGGCGACACGCCCGTCCGCACCCCTGGGATCCCTTCGTTCCTCGTTCCTGGAGCCTTCTCCGCTCCTCTTCCTTCCTTCTCCCTCTTCCAGGCCTGGGCCTCTGTTACTAGGCCCGCCTCCGGAGCAGAGCTCATGCAGAGCCCCTGCTCCCTGCCACTTCTGCTCAGACTTCTCTGCACTGAACCAAGATGGTGCCCACCTTTTATACTCCCTTCTCAATGCACCCAGGAACTGCTTCCTCCCCGCTCCTGCACTACAGGGTTCCCCTTCCTCAGTGTTCCCTCCCCCCACTACAGCCAGGGACAGGGACTGTCGTGCCCATCTCAGGGGCATATTGGTCGCCCTGCCCCACGGCAATGTGGTGTAATGCATGCAGGTGTTGGGTCCTGATCCACATTACATCCTTACCTGAGAGTGAGATATCACACCTCTGGGTGAGGTGCAATACCTCTGTAGCAACCGAGCCCTCAGGGTGCTACAGTTCCATTTATCTTCAGCCTAGGTGACGTATTGCGATACAGGGCCGTAATTTTGGCTATAAAAGGGTCCCCTAGACCCCTACCCCAAGCTTTTTAAGAGAATCATATATGGCGTGCCAGGAGACTCTATGGAATGCTTTCTCAGCATCCAACGAGAGTATCTAATTACAAATTTTTAACTGCATCTAGCCCAGGAAATACTTTGTGCCTAGTAGCAGTGTCTGCTAGTCAGCGGATTATCCCGGCTGTTAAGCAAGCTACACCACCTGTAGTTTGGACACTTAATTTTTTCAAAGGAAATGCTTCGGGACCACGGGATACTCAGTGAAGAGCATCAGGAGGCACCCCAAGGCATAGGGGCTGGGACTGGCAGTAGGATGCCTTGCGGTGGACAGCCGAGCTCGATCCTTATAAAAGCTTTTTAACTGCAGCAGCTTTAGTGGACGCTACTGGAGCTGGAAGTACGTGGCTGCTGGCATGAGACTTGCCCTCTAATAGATCCTTGTAAATGGATTTAAAGTGTATTCATTCAAATTAGAGAGACAATTTAAATTAAAAAGCTTAGAGCTGCCTCCACCACAGGGGGGCTCGCTCGACCCACCAGCGGACAGGCACCAGTATTGGGAGAGGGGGGCTGGCCGTCAGGGTTCACCGCGGCTCTGGCACAAACCCGGCGACACGGAGGTGGCACGGGCAGGAGCGGACTGAACGTGTCGGCTTCTCACTTTTTGGATTTTAGAAGGGCATGACATGCCTATATCTGTGTCTCCCCCTCCTTTTACTCCTCCACCTCTTTTCTTTTCGCATGACTATATGTACTTGTCACTTTTCCATGTGTTAGTTGTGTCTTCTGAGCAGTTTGTCAGCTTTTGGACACCTTTGAAGGTGTTTTCTATGTGTTTCTATGTGTTTTTGTTTGCCTGCCATTGGTTTTAACGGTGTTTGAAGGTGTTCGACGAACAGTTCGACGAACAGTTCGGCGAACACACGGGTGTTCGACGAACCGAACCGAACTCGAACACTACGGGGGTGGCTCAACACTAGTAACAAACACAGATACCATCCACACTCCCATACTACGCAGATCCACACGTAGCACCAAAGGCCAGGCCCCTGTTAGGTTTAGCGAAAAAGCAGAAATACTTGCTGTATAAATAGTTGTCCCTGGGGTATGTTATAATTGTGAAATTGCCATGTATTTAATTATTGTTGTGTTTTGCCTTGCTGATGGACAATTTAGGTGACATGGACACTTTTCTATTGTATTTAGTTACCCCTAAGGGTATATATAAAAAAGACTCTGTGTCTGAGGACTGTGAGCAGCCCAAAAACTCTTCATGTACATAATTGCACTCCCTGGAGTGCCTTGTTACTGACCACTGAACAAAAACCCGTTTGGCATGGAGGAAGACGTGGTCCATCACCTGAATCACCTATGCCCTGAAGCCACGCCCAGGGCCTACGTGGAGGGTTTGCGGACGGGTCCCTCATGCTGCTTATCTACTTTTGGTGAAAAGGACAGCAGGTTACGGGACTTGTTGTAGCAATATTGTTATTATTATAAATGTTAATGTTATTGTTTAACTTGTTTTTGCAAAAATGCTTCAGTCCAGGAGTACTGAGTTTTACTAGGGGGGAATATGGCGCCCTGCTGCGCATGGTGCCACAGAACCCAGAAGGGTGCATGGATGGATTTCTCCACAAGAGGCCCTCGCTACATGCAAACACCTCCACCTTCCACCTCATACCAGCAGAGGGAGCCCTGATAGGGATATATATAGGGAAGGTGCAGCCAGGCAGCTCAGTTGTTGATTAGATTAGTCAAAGTGTAGTGATTAGTTGAGCTACAGTGTGCTCTGAAGAGAGAGCAGCACGCAGGCTGCTGTGTGAGGCAAGCTAGGCCTCCAGCAGCACTGAAGCCTAGTGAGGGCCCCGAGCGTGGCCGAAGGCGAGAGGAAGGAAAGAGTGACAAAAAGGGGGCAGAGGAGCATACCAGGCTCACCCCAGTATATACACTGGACACCGGGTCCGAGCCTACAGGGACCTTTTACACCCAGTAGGGATAACCGGAATCCCAGGAGGACTACAAGTCCCTGGCAAACCTGAAGCTAGACACATACAGGACAAGGAACCATGAAGGCCCCGACGTCCAGGGAAAGTAGTTACCAACCAGAGGTCCTACTTCAGAGCAATAGATGGAGTAGTAAAAGCAAGACACATAAGCTAGGCACAGTTGCAGGCTGGCCAGGAGCTTACACAGAGGCAGACACGGATCAGGAGGCCTTATACCCACTCCCTGGGGAGAAGTCCAAAAGTGCGCCCTTCACTTAGAGTACCCTGGACCGTATCTACCAGCTGTACCAGTAAAGGTAACGAAGCAAAACCCCCTGTCTCTGTCCGTTACTCCTGCTGCGTTCTCTACCTGCACAACAACGCCCAGCGCACCCACCATCTATCTATCTACACTGCCCTGAGGCCCGCTCCACCTGTGGGGAGCTGCACCATCTTTAGCTGCCTTGTCACCTGCCTCAGAGGACTGCTGTAGTGCTGGTGACCTTCACCTGACACCACAGGTGGCGTCACAAATTTCTCTGAACTTTATTAGTAATCGCTACCCCTTATGTGCACTTTTCGCCCTTGGGCCAGCCACCGTGATATATATACATACTGTCCCCAAACAGTAAGGCCCCCAGGGGCGCGACAAAAGTGCGCGGTGGATGCAGGGTGTGATGCGGGGGTTAACCCCTCCACATCCCAGCAGCCACCGCCGGGATCCCAGCGCTGAGTCACGCCTCACTTGACGTGACATCAGCGGGGGGTCACGTGATGCCTGTGAGCGACCCATGATAGCGCTGCTCACAGGCAGAAACAGCAGGACAAGGTATTTACAAAAACACTTCTTTTCACCATAAAAATACATTAGGGCATTATCAATAGTACTGGACAACCCCTTTAACTGTTCACAATAACAGTAATTTTTACCAGGGATGCCCAAACTTTTACATGCCACTGTATGATGAGGGTTGTCACGCTGTAAACACCGGCAATAGTCTACCATCATGTTTGTGTTACATCTGCCTTGAAATCTACAGTAGGGAAAATAGGAATTTTCATACACTGCCAATTTTGCATATTTTCCCTCCAACAAAGAATGGAGAGGTCTGTAATTTTCACACTTCAACAGTGAAAGACAGAATCTAAAAAAATTAATTTGCATTTTATTGTATGAAATAAGTATTTGATCATCTGCCAGCCAGCAGGAATTGTAACACTCACAGACCTGTTAGTTTTTCTTTAAGAAGCCCTCCTACTCTGCACTTATTACCTTATACAGTCTTCCTGTTATGCATATTCAGCATTTCTTTTTGCATATTCAGTATAGGTAAATAATATACTTTTATTTATATATAATGTTTTATTAGTTCCTTAGTAAACAGCGTTTTGCAGAAAACCGGACATAACTGGATTCAAAAAGATCAAATGTTATCTTGAAGTCAGCAAAATGAATGTAAAGCAGTGATGTATTTATGCACATCCTTTCTTAATCAAATTACTATACACATAAGGTATTATTTATTTATGTACACATTATCATATTTTCACATCATTATATACGATGGCTTCTATATGACATTGATTTTATTTGCTTTATAATCTTATTTCTTATTCAGTATTAATAATTATGTCTTTATTAGTGTTGAGCGAGCACTAAAATGCTCGGGTGCTCGAAGCTCGGGCCGAGCTCACCGTGATACTCGGGTGCTCGACCCGAGCAACGAGCCCAATGTTAGTCTATGGGAGACCCGAGCATTTTTGCGGTGGCACCCCCGGCAGTCTGTAGAAAGCCTAAAAAGTGCCCAAAACAATAGTGACAGTGCTCAAATGACATTGGGACAGCATGGGCATCGACTTCCAGGTCACTGCTGTCAACAACGTGGTCAGAGGTATTAAGCCACTTTTACGGGCTCACAATAAAACATTCAAAAACGAAACTGAAACTGTTTTCCTGTGAAATATGTTAAGGAACATCCTTTCCAGGATAAACACTTGTGTATAAGGTAAAATAAATAACCAAAAACAAAAATACTCCTCCACACCTTGGGCTATGTTCACAAGTAGCATTTTTTATGCGTTTTTGCACTTTTGTATTGCTTTCAACCGTGACAAATGCACTCACCGGGAAATGTCATTTTAACATTTTACAACCTTATCTGGCCATGTGCTGTGTGACACATGCATACAGTGCTGAAAAGACATGGGAACAGCATGGGGAAGACCCCTGGAAGCATCTCTGACACCCAGGTCACTGCCTAAAAGTGTGCCCATCAGAAGTGATCCTTGCCGCATCAGAAGATGCAGACTTGCAACTAACCCCGTGCAAGTCCTTGTCCCAGGGCAGTGTTCAATTGTACCTCCCCCATTCCTTGCAATGCAAGCGCAAATATGCAGCCAATCACCCACCCACCCACAGGCTGCAATACTATACTGCTAGCTTGCACTTGAAATGGGGCCTTTTAGTTTGGAGGAGGCCGAAGCTGGCCACTACCTCATGGCTGCTTCAGCAGCAAGGTCTCCATACTCAGTCCCCAGCCACCACTATTTTTCCCGGTTAACTTCCCCACAGTTTTCTTAGCCTGGCCTGCTTTAGGGTAGCATTGGACGAGCCCACCAGACAACCAGACTCCTCTGGTGGGCCCTGGCTTTTCCATCAGGGCAGTTGAGAGTGCCAAGGTGAGGAGTAGTGTTGAGCCACCCCCATAGTGTTCGAGTTCGGTTCGGTTCGTCGAACACCCGTGTGTTCGCCGAACTGTTCGTCGAACTGTTCGTCGAACACCTTCGAACACCATTAAAACCAATGGCAGGCAAACAAAAACACATAGAAACACATAGAAAACACCTTCAAAGGTGTCCAAAAGCTGACAAACTGCTCAGAAGACACAACTAACACATGGAAAAGTGACAAGTACATATAGTCATGCGAAAAGAAAAGAGGTGGAGGAGTAAAAGAAGGGGGAGACACAAATATAGGCATGTCATGCCCTTCTAAAATCCAAAAAGTGAGAAGCCGACACGTTCAGTCCGTTCCTGCCCGTGCCACCTCCGTGTCGCCGGGTTTGTGCCAGAGCCGCGGTGAACCCTGACGGCCAGCCCCCCTCTCCCAATACTGGTGCCTGTCCGCTGGTGGGTCGAGCGAGCCCCCCTGTGGTGGAGGCAGCTCTAAGCTTTTTAATTTAAATTGTCTCTCTAATTTGAATGAATACACTTTAAATCCATTTACAAGGATCTATTGGAGGGCAAGTCTCATGCCAGCAGCCGCGTAATTCCAGCTCCAGTAGCGTCCACTAAAGCTGCTGCAGTTAAAAAACTTTTATAAGGATCGAGCTCGGCTGTCCACCGCAAGGCATCCTACTGCCAGTCCCAGCCCCTATGCCTTGGGGTGCCTCCTGATGCTCTTCACTGAGTATCCCGTGGTCCCGAAGCATTTCCTTTGAAAAAATTAAGTGTCCAAACTACAGGTGGTGTAGCTTGCTTCACAGCCGGGATAATCCGCTGACTAGCAGACACTGCTACTAGGCACAAAGTATTTCCTGGGCTAGATGCAGTTAAAAATTTGTAATTAGATACTCTCGTTGGATGCTGAGAAAGCATTCCATAGAGTCTCCTGGCACGCCATATATGATTCTCTTAAAAAGCTTGGGGTAGGGGTCTAGGGGACCCTTTTATAGCCAAATTCACGGCCCTGTATCACAATACGTCACCTAGGCTGAAGATAAATGGAACTGTAGCACCCTGAGGGCTAGGTTGCTACAGAGGTATTGCACCTCACCCAGAGGTGTGATATCTCACTCTCAGGTAAGGATGGAGTGTGGATCAGGACCCGACACCTGCATGCATTACACCACATTGCCGTGGGGCAGGGCAATCAATATGCCTCTGAGATGGGCACGACAGTCCCTGTCCCTGGCTGGAGTGGGGGGAGGGAACACTGAGGAAGGGGAACCCTGTAGTGCAGGAGCAGGGAGGAAGCAGTTCCTGGGTGCATTGAGAAGGGAGTATAAAAGGTGGGCACCATCTTAGTTCAGTGCAGAGAAGTCTGAGCAGAAGTGGCAGGGAGCAGGGGCCAGACAAAGGACACACAAAGGGGGTCCTGTGAAGCGCTCCAAAGTTATCTGGGAGTTGTCTGAGCCCCTCACCTGGTGAGCACAGTACGACGTGGGCAGCCGTTACCTGCAGACGTGGTCTGGATAATAAGAACTGTGAGTAAAGGCCCTGGACTGCATCACTGACTCCGTGTCGTTACTGCTGCTGCCCTGCTCCATCACCCCCATCCTCCGCATACACTGCCCTGAGGCTATACTCCTCCCGTGGGGAGTTATGCTACGCTCTGCTGCACCCACAACACCAGCCTCAGCGGTCTGCCCTGCAGCGGCGGTTCACTCTGACCGCAATCCACGGGTGGCGTAGTCGGACATTTAAACATCAAAACCACATAAATAGTTCCGCCACTGGTTTGACCACCCTGAGCCACGGAACCGGGTCGCTGCCACGAAGACTACAACCACCAGCATACACCAAAAAGGGTCCGGCTCCGGGTGTCCCAAGGCCCAGGGGGTCCATCAGAACATTTTCATCACCTTTCACAATCACCAATGGGACAAGGCAGGGATGTCCTCTGTCCCCTCTCTTATACATCCTAGTGATGGAGCACCTGCTCTCATCAATTCGCCATAACCCCAATATTAGGCGGATTGAGGTGGGAGGCACCGAGTACAAGTGCTCTCTATTTGCTGATGATGTCCTAGTATATATCACTCAATCACATATATCCATCCATGCTGTTATGGCTGAAATAGATCACTTTGTTACATGGTCAAATTTTAAAATCAATGCAGCGAAGTCTGAGGCCCTCGATGTCTCCCTCCCCAAATCCATATAGGATTCCATCCAGTCCAACTTTCCCTTTGCCTGGCCCTCACAGGGTATCAAATACTTAGGAATTCCTATTCATAGAGACCTCTCCCATCTATGTTATCTTAATTTTGGGCCCTTTATTGAACAACTCCATACAGACCACGATTGGCAAGTTAGAACTGTAAGATTCACTACGTGAACCACTGGTGTTTTGTGGAAAAGCACATGTACACTGTGTTCCAAATTATTATGCAAAAAGTGTTTAGGAGTGATAAGGGAAGAATTTGTTTGTTTGTCAGTTAAACTCATTGATGGTGATGTTTGTCAGGGCTCTTTATATCACTGTAAGCAATTGCAGACACCTGTACTAATTAGTTTGGCAGGTGTGTCCAATGAAAGGCAAGACTACTTAAGAAGGCTGTCTCACATTATTAAGCAGCCTACATTTTCTGCCAAAATGGGAAAGAAAAAGGATGTGTCGGCTGCTGAGAAGCAACAAATTGTGGAGTGTTTAGGTCAAGGCATGACTACAATCAACATTGTGCGATGATCAGGATGAAGTGTCTTGGCAATCAAGAAGTATGCAGTTGATTCACAGTACACACGTGTGCGTGCTGATAATGGCAAATTGAGGACTCTTTCCTACAGGCAATTACGTCAGGTTAAAAGAGCAGCGGCAAAAAAGCCTTGTCATAGCAGCAGACAAGTTTTTGAAGCTGCTGGTGCCTCCAACGTCCCCCGAACAACAAGATGCAGGGTCCTTCAGAGGTTTGCAGCTGTGCATACGCCATCCTGTCGACCTCCTCTATCCACTTCACACAAGCAGAAATGGCTCCAGTGGGCTAAACATTGCATGAAGACTGATTTCAAAACTGTTTTGTTCACGGATGAGTGCCGTGCAGCGCTCGATGGTCCAGATGGATGGAGTGGAGGATGGCTGGTTGATGGACACCCCACGCAAACACGGCTACAGCGCAAACAAGGAGGAGGTGGAGTAATGTTTTGGGCTGGAATCAAGGGGAGAGAGATTGTCGGCCCCTTTAGGATCCCTGAAGGCGCTAAAGATGAACTCCATAATGTATGTGGATTTTCTCAAACAGCACTTCCTGCCATGGTTCAAGAAGAAGAACCGTGTATTTCACAGCAAGATCATTTTTTTGCATGATAATGCACCATCCCATGCTGCACATAAAACATCTGCATCTCTGGCTGATATGGGCATAAAAGGGGACAAACTTATGGTGTGACCCCCATGCTCCCCTGACCTCTACCCCATTCAGAACCTCTGGAGCATCATCAAAAGGAGTGTCTATGATGGCGGGAGGCAGTTCACATCTAAGCAACACCTCTGGGAGGGTATTCTGTCCTCATGCAAAACAATTGAAGCAGAAACCATCCAAAACCTGACAAATTCAATGGACAAGAGAGTTCAGAAGCTCCTTTCGAACAAGGGGTCCTATGTGCAAATGTAACATCACCTAGAATAAAGTTTTGAGTTGAAAACTGTTTGATTTCAGTTTCTAATAACCTGCTAATGCTTATAATTTCAAAAATGACAATTTTTTTAGTGGTTATTAAAATGAAAAGGTTGATCGAAAAGTTTGGGGGATCTAAGAGTGTGGCAACCCAGTAGTCATGATTACTTCGAATTCTGACAATGTGAGGGTCATGTTGCAGGTAGTGCAGCAAGAAGGCACTTATGTGTCTTGCGCATCTCGGAGCCCCAAAATTATTTTCCGGGCTAGATGCAGCTAAAAATTATTATTAATTTTAAATCTGGTGGAGCTTAGTATAGATGGCCTAATAGGATCAGTGCTGCACACTGCTACAAAGCCCAAATTATTTTCCAGCCAAGATACAGATAAACATGATTAGTAATTTTAAATCTGGTGGAGCTTATTATAGATGGCCTAATAGAATCAGTGCTGCACACTGCTACAAAGCCCAAATTATTTTCCAGCCAAGATACAGATAAACATGATTAGTAATTTTAAATCTGGTGGAGCTTATTATAGATGGCCTAATAGAATCAGTGCTGCACACTGCTACAAAGCCCAAATTATTTTCCAGCCAAGATACAGATAAACATGATTAGTAATTTGAAAGCTTAAAACGGTTGGTAGGGTGATTTTAACCAATCATCAAGCTTTTACTCTCCCCAGGATGACACAGGGGTAGAAAAGTCGTTTCGGACCCATGATTTGTTCATCTTTATGAACGTGAGTCTGTCTACATTATCAGTGGAGAGCCGCGTGCGCTTATCTGTCAGCACACCACCAGCAGCGCTGAACACACGTTCAGACAGAACGCTGGCTGCGGGGCATGACAAAATCTCCAAGGCGTAAGTGGCTAGCTCTGGCCATTTATCCAGATTGGAAGCCCAAAAAGAGCAAGGGTCCAGTGACACAGTCATGGCTTCAATGTTTACTTGGAGATACTCCTGTACCATCGTCTCTAGGCGTTGACTATGTGTCAGACTTCTTGTCTCCTGTGGCCTTGCAAAGGATGGGCTAAAAAAGTGGTGAAATGATTCCGCAAAATTGATGTTACCAGCAGATACTGTGGTTCTGTTACGGTTTGAGTGCTGAACACTTGACGGTCCCACGGTTGGCAAATTGGAACTGTGAGATTCACTACGTGCACCACTGGTGTTTTGTGGAAAAGCACATGTAAGATTCTGCAACAGTCTCTGCTGATACTCCTGCATGCGTGCATCCCTTTCTATGGCAGGAATAATTTCTGCAAATTTACTTTTGTACCGGGGATCTAACAGTGTGGCAACCCAGTAGTCAGGATTATTTCTAATTCTCACAATTCGAGGGTCATGTTGCAGGTAGTGCAGCAAGAAGGCACTCATGTGTGTTGCGCATCCAGGAGCACCAAGTCCCTGTTGTGTTGGTGGCGAGGTAACAATCATGCTTCCTTCCTCTGTCCTCTCCCCCCAACCTCGCACAACAGAAATGTGATCAAGGTCTCCCTCATCTGATGAGTCTTCCATCAGTTCGTCCTCCACTTCTTCCTGGGCTCCTGCACCTTCCTCACTAGTTTGGCTGCTACCATGCGCCCTGGTAAAACCATCTCCCTCACCCTCACATGCCTGCCACCTTGGTGCTGCCAACCGTCTGGACCTTGCAGATGTTAGCCCTTCCGCATACAACTCCTCCTCCTCTACTTCCTCCACCTCCTCTTGTGCCACCACCTGACTCCGAATTCTGTTTAACATGTGCTCCAGCATGTAAATCACCGGAATAGTCATGCTGATAATGGCATCGTCAGCACTAAACATCTTCGTCGCCATTTCAAAACTGTGCAGAAGGGTGCATAGGTCCCTGATCTGAGACCACTCCTCCAGCGTGATTCGCCCCACCTCTGGATCTCGTTGGCCCAGGCTACACGTCAGAACGTATTGCACCAGGGCTTGTCGGTGCTGCCACAGTCGCTGCAACATGTGCAGAGTTGAATTCCACCGGGTAGGCACATCGCATTTTAGCCGGTGAAGTGGCAGGCCCAACGACTTCTGTAGAGATGTAAGTCGCTGAGCTGCGGGATGCGAACGGCGGAAGTGAGCATACAGCGACCGTGCCCTCTGCAGAAGGCCATCTAGTCTGGGATAGTGGGCTAAAAATTGCTGGACAACCAGGTTCAACACGTGAGCCATACAAGGCACGTGTGTGACATTGCCCCGGCGAAGGGCCGCACCCAGGTTTGCAGCATTGTCGCACACGGCCTTCCCTGGTTTCAGGTCCAGTGGAGACAACCATTCATGAAATTGGTTCTCCAGAGCTGACCACAACTCCTCAGCTGTGTGACTCACATTTCCCAGACATTTCAAAGTAAAAACCGCCTGATGACGTTGAGCCCTACTGCCAGCATAGTAAGGAGGTGTGCAGGATCCCTTCTGCGCAGTTAGAAAGCTTGTGGCATGACCAGACAGGCTTTGGGTGCAGGTGGAAGACCGAGAGGAGGTTGAGGAGGCAGAAGCAGTGGAGGAACTTTGACATAAAGAGGATTGACACACAACTCGTGGGGACGGCAAGACTTGGACAGCAGCCCCTTGTCCTGCTGTCACCATAGTTACCCAGTGACCAGTCAGCGACATGTAATGCCCCTGTCCATGCCTACTCGTCCAAGTGTCTGTGGTGAAATGCACCCTGTCACACACAGAGTTTCTCAAAGAAGCGGTGATGTTGTGTGCGACATGCTGGTGGAGCGCAGGCACACCTTTCTTTGAGAAGTAGTGCCGACTGGGCATCTGGTACTGGGGCACTGTGACAGACATAAGGTCTCAAAAATCCTCTGTGTCCACCAGGCGGAAAGGCAGCATTTCTGTAGCCAAGAGCTTGCAGATGGTGAAATTCAACCTCTTAGCTTTCTCATGGCTAGGAGGAAATGGTCTTTTACTTGTCCACATCTGAGGGACCGAGGGCTGGCTATTGTGCTTAGACGGGGTTGATAAGGGTGTCCCCGGCAAACTGCCGGTCTGTGAGGAAGATGCAGGCGGACATGTTAGGTTGCCTTGATCCAAAGGTGGTGCTATCGATGTCGGACAGCGCTCAACACCAGCTGGTGTTACCACCTCCAAAGAAAATGATGACCTGCCAATCACGCTGGCTGTTGCGGGTAAAGAGGTGGCAGGTCTGCGCCCCAAAACAGGTGTGACTGCTGTCCCCCCAGTCACAGAGGATGAAGAGGCCGCGGATGCACAAGATATGGCAGACGGTGGTTGGCCCGGCCGGCTAGGCCGCATTGTAGCACACTGAGCTTCCCACTGCAACTTATGCTTCATGTCCATGTGCCGGTTCATGCATGAAGTACTCAAACTATGTATTTTTTGGCCTCTACTTAGCTTTTGCTGACAAATGTTACAGATAACACGAGTTGGGTCATCTTTATCGATCTGAAAAAATGCCCAGGCTATGCAAGGCTTAGCACCCATGCGACCTGAAGAGCCACCACGACTTGTGGTGAGAGGCAGAGTTGTGTTTGAGGATGCAGTTGTTGACGTGCTTCCAGTACTACGTCTCTGTCCAGGAAGGCGCAACCTGACCTCGTCGTCACTAGCATCTTCCTCCACCTCCTCTGCTGACCTCATCTCTTGGCTGACTGTGGGTTGACAGTAAGTGGGATCTCCAACTTCATCATCATCACCCTGTGCGTTATCACACCCGTCGTCCTCAGAGCCAACCTGTTCCTGCCCTGACAAAAAACTAAAGTTGTCGCTCCAATCAGGTATTTGAGTCTCATCATCATCTTCCTCATTGTCTCCACCAACAGGAGTTACAGTTTGGGAATGAGGGTCTACATTATGGTCAGAACCTTCTGCGTCTGGTCCTGGATCCGACTCATAAAGATTCTGGGCATCAGTGCAGATCATTTCCTCGTCTGGATTCACAGAAGCACTGGAGTCGACCTCTGATTCCCAGGCTATAGTATGAGTAAACAGCTCTGCAGACTCAACCATCTGTTCTACCTCATACTCAGACGGGCAGCTGGAGATTTGGAAGCTGTGAGGAAGCAAGTGCGATTGGGGTGACACCTTTGAGGACTGGAGTATTTGTGATGTTGAAGTTGATGTGGAGGAGAGCCCACTTATAGGAGCACTTGATATCCGTTGAAGCACCTGCTGTTTTTGTGCCTCATCTGGAATTTGTAGCGATTGGCGTGGCCGTAAGAAAGGGATCTTATCACATTGTCCGCTAAAAGAAGTAGACATTTTAGTTTGGCTGGAAGATGGTCTTTCTTCTGCAGATGTTACTGTTGCTTTAACACCTACCCCACAGACACAAACTTTTTTCCCCTTCCCAACACGCCTTTTACCCTTTCCACCAGCAGCAGGCCTTTTTCCACTCATTTTGGTGGTTAACTAATTCACAACTCTGGAGTTGTTTGCACAAAAAAACAATGGATGGGAACCGAGCAGAGCTGAGTGGCCAAACTGTGGTATTAGGCCAAAACTAATGGCTGGGTTAGATGGAGAAAAAAATTATATTCTATTTGCAACCTGATGGAGGTCAGTATAGATGGACTAATAGAACAAGTCCCACACACAGCTAGAAGCCCAAATAATTTTTCAGAGGTAGATGCAGAAAAAAAATATATTCAGTTTGCAACCTGATGGAGATCAGTATAGATGGACTAATAGAGAAAGTCCCACACACTGCTAGAAGGCCAAATATTTTTTAAGAGCTAGATGCAGAAAAAAATTATATTCAATTTGCAACCTGATGGAGGTCAGTATAGATGTACTAATAGAACAAGTCCCACACACAGCTAGAAGTCCAAATATTTTTTCAGAGGTAGATGCAGATAAAAATTATTTTTAATTTGCAACCTAATGGAGGTCAGTATAGATGGACTAATAGAGAAAGTCCCACACACTGCTAGAAGGCCAAATATTTTTTCAGAGCTAGATGCAGATAAAAATTATTTTTAATTTGCAACCTGATGGAGGTGAGTATAGATGGACTAATAGAGAAAGTCCCACACACTGCTAGAAGGCCAAATATCTTTTCAGAGCTAGATGCAGATAAAAATTATTTTTAATTTGCAACCTGATGGAGGTCAGTATAGATGGACTAATAGAGAAAGTCCCACACACTGCTAGAAGGCCAAATATTTTTTCAGAGCTAGATGCAGAAAAAAATTATATTCAGTTTGCAACCTGATGGAGGTCAGTATAGATGGACTAATAGAACAAGTCCCACACAAAGCTAGAAGCCCAAATATTTTTTCAGAGGTAGATGCAGATAAAAATTATTTTTAATTTGCAACCTGATGGAGGTCAGTATAGATGGACTAATAGAGAAAGTCCCACACACTGCTAGAAGGCCAAATATTTTTTCAGAGCTAGATGCAGATAAAAATTATTTTTAATTTGCAACCTGATGGAGGTCAGTATAGATGGACTAATAGAGAAAGTCCCACACACTGCTAGAAGGCCAAATATTTTTTCAGAGCTAGATGCAGATAAAAATTATTTTTAATTTGCAACCTGATGGAGGTCAGTATAGATGGACTAATAAAGAAAGTCCCACACACTGCTAGAAGGCCAAATATTTTTTCAGAGCTAGATGCAGAAAAAAATTATATTCAGTTTGCAACCTGATGGAGGTCAGTATAGATGGACTAATAGAACAAGTCCCACACACAGCTAGAAGTCCAAATATTTTTTCAGAGGTAGATGCAGATAAAAATTATTTTTAATTTGCAACCTGATGGAGGTCAGTATAGATGGACTAATAGAGAAAGTCCCACACACAACTAGAAGCCCAAATAATTTTTCAGAGGTAGATGCAGAAAAAAAATATATTCAGTTTGCAACCTGATGGAGGTCAGTATAGATGGACTAATAGAGAAAGTCCCACACACTGCTAGAAGGCCAAATATTTTTTAAGAGCTAGATGCAGAAAAAAATTACATTCAGTTTGCAACCTGATGGAGGTCAGTATAGATGTACTAATAGAACAAGTCCCACACACAGCTAGAAGTCCAAATATTTTTTCAGAGGTAGATGCAGATAAAAATTATTTTTAATTTGCAACCTGATGGAGGTGAGTATAGATGGACTAATAGAGAAAGTCCCACACACTGCTAGAAGGCCAAATATCTTTTCAGAGCTAGATGCAGATAAAAATTATTTTTAATTTGCAACCTGATGGAGGTCAGTATAGATGGACTAATAGAGAAAGTCCCACACACTGCTAGAAGGCCAAATATTTTTTCAGAGCTAGATGCAGAAAAAAATTATATTCAGTTTGCAACCTGATGGAGGTCAGTATAGATGGACTAATAGAACAAGTCCCACACAAAGCTAGAAGCCCAAATATTTTTTCAGAGGTAGATGCAGATAAAAATTATTTTTAATTTGCAACCTGATGGAGGTCAGTATAGATGGACTAATAGAGAAAGTCCCACACACTGCTAGAAGGCCAAATATTTTTTCAGAGCTAGATGCAGATAAAAATTATTTTTAATTTGCAACCTGATGGAGGTCAGTATAGATGGACTAATAGAGAAAGTCCCACACACTGCTAGAAGGCCAAATATTTTTTCAGAGCTAGATGCAGATAAAAATTATTTTTAATTTGCAACCTGATGGAGGTCAGTATAGATGGACTGATAGAGAAAGTCCCACACACTGCTAGAAGGCCAAATATTTTTTCAGAGCTAGATGCAGAAAAAAATTATATTCAGTTTGCAACCTGATGGAGGTCAGTATAGATGGACTAATAGAACAAGTCCCACACACAGCTAGAAGCCCAAATATTTTTTCAGAGGTAGATGCAGATAAAAATTATTTTTAATTTGCAACCTGATGGAGGTCAGTATAGATGGACTAATAGAGAAAGTCCCACACACTGCTAGAAGGCCAAATATTTTTTCAGAGCAAGATGCAGATAAAAATTATTTTTAATTTGCAACCTGATGGAGGTCAGTATAGATGGACTAATAGAGAAAGTCCCACACACTACTAGAAGGCCAAATATTTTTTCAGAGCTAGATGCAGAAAAAAATTATATTCAATTTGCAACCTGATGGAGGTCAGTATAGATGGACTAATAGAACAAGTCCCACACACAGCTAGAAGCCCAAATATTTTTTCAGAGGTAGATGCAGATAAAAAAATTTTTTAATTTGCAACCTGATGGAGGTCAGTATAGATGGACTAATAGAGAAAGTCCCACACACTGCTAGAAGGCCAAATATTTTTTCAGAGCTAGATGCAGATAAAAATTATTTTTAATTTGCAACCTGATGGAGGTCAGTATAGATGGACTAATAGAGAAAGTCCCACACACTGCTAGAAGGCCAAATATTTTTTCAGAGCTAGATGCAGATAAAAATTATTTTTAATTTCCAACCTGATGGAGGTCAGTATAGATGGACTAATAGAGAAAGTCCCACACACTACTAGAAGGCCAAATATTTTTTCAGAGCTAGATGCAGAAAAAAATTATATTCAGTTTGCAACCTGATGGAGGTCAGTATAGATGGACTAATAGAACAAGTCCCACACACAGCTAGAAGCCCAAATATTTTTTCAGAGGTAGATGCAGATAAAAATTATTTTTAATTTGCAACCTGATGGAGGTCAGTATAGATGGACTAATAGAGAAAGTCCCACACACTGCTAGAAGGCCAAATATTTTTTCAGAGCTAGATGCAGATAAAAATTATTTTTAATTTGCAACCTGATGGAGGTCAGTATAGATGGACTAATAGAGAAAGTCCCACACACTACTAGAAGGCCAAATATTTTTTCAGAGCTAGATGCAGAAAAAAATTATATTCAGTTTGCAACCTGATGGAGGTCAGTATAGATGGACTAATAGAACAAGTCCCACACACAGCTAGAAGCCCAAATATTTTTTCAGAGGTAGATGCAGATAAAAATTATTTTTAATTTGCAACCTGATGGAGGTCAGTATAGATGGACTAATAGAGAAAGTCCCACACACTGCTAGAAGGCCAAATATTTTTTCAGAGCTAGATGCAGATAAAAATTATTTTTAATTTGCAACCTGATGGAGGTCAGTATAGATGGACTAATAGAGAAAGTCCCACACACTGCTAGAAGGCCAAATATTTTTTCAGAGCTAGATGCAGAAAAAAATTATATTCAGTTTGCAACCTGATGGAGGTCAGTATAGATGGACTAATAGAACAAGTCCCACACACAGCTAGAAGCCCAAATATTTTTTCAGAGGTAGATGCAGATAAAAATTATTTTTAATTTGCAACCTAATGGAGGTCAGTATAGATGGACTAATAGCGAAAGTCCCACACACTGCTAGAAGGCCAAATATTTTTTCAGAGCTAGATGCAGAAAAAAATTATTTTTAATTTGCAACCTGATGGAGGTCAATATAGATGGACTAATAGAGAAAGTCCCACACACTGCTAGAAGGCCAACTATTTTTTCAGAGCTAGATGCAGAAAAAAATTATATTCAGTTTGCAACCTGATGGAGGTCTGTATAGATGGATTAATAGAACAAGTCCCACACACAGCTAGAAGCCCAATATTCTTTCAGAGGTAGTTGCAGAAAAAAAATATATTCAGTTTGCAACCTGATGGAGGTCTGTATAGATGGATTAATAGAACAAGTCCCACACACAGCTAGAAGCCCAATATTTTTTCAGAGGTAGATGCAGAAAAAAAATATATTCAGTTTGCAACCTGATGGAGGTCAGTATAGATGGACTAATAGAGAAAGTCCCACACACTGCTAGAAGGCCAAATATTTTTTCAGAGCTAGATGCAGAAAAAAATTATATTCAGTTTGCAACCTGATGGAGGTCAGTATAGATGGACTATTAGAACAAGTCCCACACACTGCTAGAAGTCCAAATATTTTTTCAGAGCTAGATGCAGAAAAAAATTATATTCAATTTGCAACCTGATGGAGGTCAGTATAGATGGACTAATAAAATGATGCTATGCCCAAAAGATTTTACTTCACTAGGTGCAGTAAAAAAATTGGTATTCTATACACAGGTGGTATATCTTGCAACACAGATAGGCTACTCCACTGACTAACACACTCTGCAATACGCCAAAAAGGATTAGCTTTGCTAGATTCAGCCAAATGCTGTGAAAAAAACTTGTACAGCACTGGCACAGACCTGCCTGGCAAAAACTGATAGGAACTGATGTAACCTAGTCCTGAAAAGGACTGCAATTACAATTGGTCTTTACTCCCACAATCTATCTATTTTAGAGCACAGACTTGCCTGATAAAAGTCGTAGGAAATGCTGTAACCTAGTCCTTAAAAGGACTGCAATCACAACTATTCCCTACTCCCAAGCTATCTGTAGATTTGTGCGAAAATTGGCTTGAAATTAACAAGGTATAGCGCACACAGCAACAGCGGTGCCGTCTAACACGCAGCTGCAGCAGTGAGAAAATGGTGGCGACGGGGAAAATGGCTTGGTCTTATAGGGCAAGGACATGTGACATACACTGCCAATGACACATGCCCTTGCTTGTGTGAAAAACAGCAGTTCGCTCCGTGTGTGCGCTGCTGATAGGCTGACAGACTGCACCTCCCCACTGCAAATGCGGGAAAGAGAAAAAAAAATGGAGATCTTCATTATTCCTGCAGAGATCCATCCCCTGCCCCTCCCGCCACCCCGCTGTACACTCAAACTGCGTATTAACATTAATTTTCATCATTACTGAGAAAAAATCCAGTTATGATTTTGGTGCACGAACAGTTATCGAACATAACCTCGAACAGCCGAATTTTTCTCAAATCGTTCGTGTTCGCCGAACGGCTCGAACACCGCCCAAAACAGCTCGAATTTGAGATTGGCGAACAGTTCGAGTAGAACAACGCTCATCTCTAGTGAGGAGCATGATGATGATGATAGAAGTTAGCATCTGCTTTGTTTTCTTGGAATGCAAGCATAAGTTTGCAGCCTGCCACCCCCGAGCTGCAATACCATACTGATAGCTTGCTTGCACTTGAAAGGAGGCCTTTTAGGCTCGTGAAGGCAGACGCCGGCCACCATGTCATGGCTGCGCTGGCGGCCTGGTATCCATACTCAGTCCCCAGCCGCCCAGCGGCCGGGTGTCCACACTCGGTCCCCAGCCGCCAGGGGGTGGCCGGGTTTCCATACTCGGTCCCCAGCCGCCCCTATTTGTCCCGGTGCGCCTTATACACAAGCGCACATACCAAAACATTACCTGTGACCTCCCCAGTGCATTTAGTGGGAAGGAAAGCCTAACCACAAACACGTGGACAAGTGAATGTGGCCAGGGATGGTCCATCTCACTGACGCCTTCACACTGGGTTAAAATTGTGGAAGCCGGGACACAGTTGGACACTGGGATGCAACACGTCCTCCAAACATAGAGGATTGCGGGTCCTGGGTCAATCAGGCTTCAACACAAAGTTCAGAAGGTAGACAGCAGCAGTGTCGGCCTCCTACAAAACAAGTAAATTATTCATGATCATGAGGCAATCCATCTCCTTAGCTTTATGTTCCTTGTAATGCAAGCGCATGTATGTAGTAGCAGCTAGGCCTGAGGTGGTCAGCGTTTTGGTGCATATCCTACCTCCTTCGAGGATTGCTGGATGTTTTCCTGCTACTATCCCAGTTCTATGACTTCCGTTAAAACAAAGCTTCAGGTGATGAATGATGGATGAGGTGGTGGCAAAGGAGAAAGAGCAGGAGGAACAGGGACCATTCACATCAATATCAGGCCAATCAACCACACTTGTCTTGTTGGATATGTTTCTGTACCAAAAGGAGCGGTTCGGCTACACAGTTATAGGGCATACAGTGAGTGCAATGCCTACCAAAAATTTCGAGGCACTCCAATGACCCTTGGAAGTGACATGGAGGTCAGAGGGCCTTAACTAAACCGTTTTTCCATTTATAGCAACTGGGTCTCCTGTACACTGTTGGCCTAAGCAGTGAATGGAAGGCTTTCCAAAAATTACGAGGAACTGCAATGCCCCTTGAAACAGACGTGGATTACAGCGTACTAAAAACCTTCTACCCATTATTGGGGAGTAGGTCTCCCTTAATGTTCGCCTATGCATTGAAAAGCAAAAGCTGACTAAAATTAGGAGGAAATGCAATGCCTGTTGGAAGAGTCGTGGAGGTTAGAGGTAATTAAAAACAACATTTCAATGCCCCTTGGAAGAGCTGTGGAGTTCAGAGTGGCTTAACAAGACCTTTTTATTGCCCCTTGGAAGAGACGTGGAGGTCACAGTAGTTTAACAAGATGGTTTTAATGCCCCTTGGAAGAGACGTGGAGTTCAGAGTGGTTTAACAAGACGGTTTTAATGCCCCTTGGAAGAGACGTGGAGGTCCCAGTGGAATAAAAAGACAATATCAATGCCCCTTGGAAGAGTTGTAGAGGTCCCAGTGGAATAAAAAGACAATATCAATGCCCCTTGGAAGAGTGGTGGAGGTTACATTGGAATAAAAAGACAATATCAATGCCCCTTGGAAGAGTGGTGGAGGTTACAATGGAATAAAAAGACAATATCAATGCCCCTTGGAAGAGTGGTGGAGGTCGCAGTGGAATAAAAAGACAATATCAACGCCAGTTGGAAGATTGGTGGAGGTCCCAGTGGAATAAAAAGACAATATCAATGACCCTTGGAAGAGACGTGGAGGTCACAGTAGCTTTACAAGACGGTTTTAATGCCCCTTGGAAGAGACCTGGAGTTCAGAGTGGTTTAACAAGATGGTTTTAATGCCCTTTGGTAGAGACGTTGAGGTCACAGTGGCTTAACAAGACTGTTTTAATGCCCCTTGGAAGAGACGTGGAGGTCATAGTGGAATAAAAAGACAATATCAATGCCCCTTGGAAGAGACGTGGAGGTCCCAGTGGAATAAAAAGACAATATCAATGACCCTTGGAAGAGACGTGGAGGTCACAATAGCTTAACAAGATGATTTTAATGCCCCTTACAAGAGCCATGCTGTACAGCATATTAAAAACATTATTCCCATTATTGGGGAGTGGGTCTCCCATAGTCTTTGCCTATGCCTTCCAAGCAAAAGCTGCCAAAAATTAGGACGGAGGAACCTGCAATGCCCCTTACAAGAGCCATGCAGTACAGCATATTAAAAACATTATTCCCATTATTGGGAAGTGGGTCTCCCATAGTCTTTGCCTATGCCTTCCAAGCAAAAGCTGCCAAATTTTAGGACGGAGGAACTTGCAATGCCCTGTACAAGAGCGACGCAGTGCAGCATATTAAAAACATTATTCCCATTATTGGGGAGTGGGTTTCCTATAGTCTTTGCCTATGGCTTCCAAGCAAAAGCTTCCAAAAATTAGGATGGAGGAACTTGCAGTGCTGGCAACACGGACCACGGTCACCCTGATGGTATAGTGGTGGTGGAGGCTGAGGATAAGGACAAGAGCAAAAAACAGCCGAAATGAGGAAGCGTATACCCATGTGTGGGTGTGAAGCGGTGCATGGAAATACACCTTCCGAAATAACACAGTGGATTTGACTTTATGTTACGCTGCTGTCATTTGGTGGTGATGAGAAGTATGGCCCAATCCAGCCCTTGTTCATTTTCATAAGGGTCAGCTTGTCGGCATTGTCAGTTGACAGCGAGTGCGCTTATCAGTTATAATTCCTCCAGCGGCACTAAAAACACGCTCCAATAACACGCTAGCGACAGGGCAGGCCAGGACCTCCAAGGCATACAGAGCGAATTTATTCCAAGTGTCCAGCTTGGATACCCAATAATTAAAAGGCACAGAGGAATCACGGAGGACGCTGGTACGGTCGGCAAGGTACTCCCTCACCATCGTTTGAAACTTTCCACTCCTTGTGAGAGTACCCCGCGCCTCAGGGCCTTTAAGCTGGGCAGGTTTCAGAAAACTGTCCAGAACGTTGACAGTGTTCCCCTGCCTCTGCTGGATTGGAGTTGCTTCTCTCTTGCCTGTACGCATTGGTTGGGCAACAAACTGTCACCTCTGCCGCTAGCGTGTTCAGTTGGGAATTTTTTTAACAGTTCTGCAGCAAGGGCCTTCTGGAACTGCCCCATTTTTGAAGACCTTTCCACCTCAAGAATAAGAGAGTGAAAGTTCTCCTTGTAGCGGGGGTCTAAAAGTGTCACCAACCAGTAATCACTGTCACCCAACATTTTGACAATGCGATGGTCACGGTTAAGGCAGCGTAACATAAAGTCAGCCATGCGTGCCAGACTGGTAATGGGCAAGACTTCTGTGTCCTCACCAAGATGAAGACTGACCATGCTCTCCTCCTCCTCCTCCCCCCTGTTCTCAGGCCACCCACGCTGAACCGATGGTATGACAGTTGTACAGGTACTACCATCTACAGCATGATACCAGCTCATGTTTTTCCTCCTCCTCCTCTCCCTCATTGTCCCCCAATGCACATTGGGATGAGATGAGGCTGGACTAAGTGTAATCGCCCGCTACGGCTTCTTGATCCATCTCATCATACTCTGGCTGCAATACCTCCTCTTTACTTCTCTGCAGAGAGCGTTGCAAAAGACAGACAAGTGGGATGCTGATGCTAATGATGGCATCATAGCCACTCACCATCTTGGTGGACTCCTCAAAGTTTGTCAAGATGGTACATATGTCAGACATCCAGGTCCACTCCTGAGGTCTTATGTGTGGAGTCTGACCTGAATATCGACGGCCTTGTTGCAGCTGGTACTCCACAACTGCTCTCTTCTGCTCACAAATCCTTTGCAACATGTGGAGGGCAGAGTTCCAACGTGTGGGGACATCACACACCAGTCGGTGTGCCGGAAGCTGCAAATGCTACTGCAACACAGCAAGGGCGGTGGAAGCTGTAGCCGACTTCTGAAAATGAGCTGACAGGCGGCGTACTTTGACGAGCAGATCTGGCATCTCGCGGTACGATTTAAGAAACCGCTGAACCACGAGGTTAAGCACATGAGCCAGGCATGTTACGTGTGTGATCTCACCTCGCCTCAGAGCCGCCACCAGGTTACGGCCATTGTCACACACGACCATGCCTGGATGTAGGTTCAGCAGTCTCAGCCACAGATCTGCCTGATCTTTCACAGCTGTCCACAACTCACAAGCAGTGTGAGGTTTATCACCTAAGCTTATGAGTTTCAGCACAGCCTGTTGCCGCTTGGCTAAGGCAGTACTGCAGTGCCTCCAGCTTGTAACTGTTGTGGTGATATCTGAGATGGAGGCTGAACATGAGGAGGAGGATGATGTTCAGTAGCTGTACACTGTGGGGGCAACTCTGACTGACATAGGGCCCGCAATCCTTGGTGTGCGGAGGATGTGTTCCATCCCCAGGTCTGACTGGATCCCGGCTTCCACTATGTTTACCCAGTGTGCCGTAAGGGAGATGTACCGTCCCTGGCCACAAGCAGGTGGACTCTCCCAGTGACTGCATTGTTGAGGGCACAGCAGATGTTTTGGAACACGTGCTTGTGTAGTGCGGGGATGGCACACCGGGCAAAATAGTGTCGGCTGGGGACCGAGTACCGAGGGACGGCCACCGCCATAAGGTTGTGGAAGGATTCCGTCTCCACCAGCCTAAAAGGCAGCATTTCCAACGCAAGCAGTCGTGAAATGTTAGAATTTAGGACTGTGGCCTGTGGGGCGTTGGCTGCGAATTTGCGCTTTCGTTCAAAGGTCTGGGATATGGACAATTGAACGATGCGGTGGGACGTGGAAGTGGACGTTGATGCTGTTTCTTGAGAAACTGCCATAACAAGTGCAGACTGAGAGGAAGGGGCATCTTTCCATGCTGTATGGACAGGGGATTGCCTTGCACGCACAACACGGGGTTCTCTTACACACACAACAGCGGAAGAAACAGTGGTGACACCCGCTGACACTGGTCATGGACCCTGGGGTTTTCCCCACAAAGTTGGGTGCTTTGCTGCCATGTGCCTGATCATGCTGTTGGTGGTCAGGCTGGTAGTTTTGTCACCCCTGCGGATGCTGGCCTGGCAGGTGGTACAAATGGCCTTTTTGGGGTTATCAGCAGAGTCTTTAAAAAAATTCCAGACTCTGGAAGACCTACCAGTTGTACTGGCAACGTCCCTCGTGTTGGTGTTACGGGGAACGGTTGCCCGCCTTCTGTCTGCGGCAACCACACTGCTTCTTCCTGCCTGTTGGGGTACTCTGCCTCCCTCCCCCTGTGTGCTGCTGGCCTTGCTCTGCGTGTCCTCCTGCCACGTTGGGTCAATTACTAGATCATCCATCACCTCCTCCTCTTCCACTTCCTCACCACTGTCCTCCTCCTTACTTCGAGGCAATTGTGTCTCGTCATCGTCCACCTCTTGTGACAAATTGCCAGCGTCACCTTCCTGTGGCCGTGGCTGTTCAAATATTTGGCCATCGCTACATGGGATCTCCTCTTCCACCACTTCAAGCGGAGCAGGCGAGGGGCCTAAATATGGAAATGGACCAGTGAACAGCTCTTCAGAGTGTCCAACTGTGGGATCATTTGCTGTCTGACGACACTCGGCATGTTGGGAGGAAGGAGCATCAGGGTGAGGAGGAGTATGCGGTCAAGACTCACGGCTACTAAGACTTGACCGTGTGGAAGACAAACCGGAGTTGGTGGTGCCCAGGTGACTGGAAGTATTATCTGCTATCCAATTAACAACCTGTTCACACTGATCAGTTGGCAATAGTGGTGTTGTTGTGTGCTTCCCTAATAATTCGGTCAAGAACTGGAAGCGAGAAGATGTAGCTGTTGGTTGTGGCACATTTTCACCTTGGCCACGGCCCCGTCCTCTGCACTCACCATCACCAGAACGTCCAGTTCGACGTCCCTTGCCACGCACCTTGCACATTGTAAATGTAGTAAAATAGCTTACACTCGCACTATCAATGGCAAAAGGGTAATAAAAAGGAGATTAGAACCGTGGAAGAGGAAAACCACAGTTCTATTTCTCTGGCCTACACCAGAATCTTTTAAACAGATATATTTGTGTCTGAACAGTCAGCGAGACTCTCAAACTGTTTTTTTATGTAAAAAAAGCAAAAAAGGGGATGACACCCAGATTTGAACCGTGGAAGAGGAAAACCACAGTTCTAGTTCTCTGGCCTACACCAGAATCTATTAAACAGATATATTTGCGTCTGAACAGTCAGCGAGACACTCAAACTGTTTTTTTTTATGGAAAAAAGGCAAAAAGGTGGAAAACACCCAGATTTGAACCATGGAATAGGAAAACCACAGTTCTAATTTCCTGGCGTATACTAGACTTATTTAAATAGATATATTTGTGTCTGAACAGTCACCGAGACACTCAAACTGTATTTTTTTATGGAAAAAAGGCAAAAAATTGGATAATACAGAGATTTTAACCGTGGAACTGCAAAACCACAGTTCTTGTTTTCTGGCCAAAACCAGACTCTTTTAAACAGATATATTTGTGTCTGAACACTCACAGACGCACTCAATTTTTTTTTGGGGGGGGGGAATACCAAAAGGTTAATAAGACGGATATTTGTACAGTCTGACTGAGGGAAAAAAAAAAAAGAGGATTTAGATGAACAAAAAAAAAGGATTTTTCCTGGCCCCTGAGACCTGGGGCTAAGTCTAGCAATTTGAGCAGCAGCAGCACACAGGACTGTAATGCAGTATTTGTTGGTATAACCACTGCGTCTCCTATACAGCCTGCCTGCCTGACATCTGGGATGGATATTAGTCCTCAGAAGGACTGTTTGTTTGATTTTTGCAGGCTTTAGAGACCCTACACTACCTATTTCGCAGTATAAATCTCTCCCTAGCTCAGCAGCACTCTTCCTACACTGTCTGATCCGGAGCAACTGTGTCCAAGATGGCGGCGCCCGGTTTTAAATACTCGAGGTGACGCTGTGCGGCCAGCCAATCACTGTAATGCCCACAACCAACATGGCTGCGGCATTACAGTGACTGGCTGGCAATCCCTGCATGTTCATTGGCTCTGTAAAGAGCGCCAAACATGCAGGGTGGAGACCCGAGCTCCCGCCCAAGTAACCCGAAAATGCTCGGTGCTCGCCGAACATCCCGAGTAGTGAGATGCTCGGGCGAGTACCGAGCAGTGTCGAGCATGCTCGCTCAACACTAGTCTTTATTCATGTACTTTAGCACTCATACACTTTTTGTTGATTGCATGTATTGATCCGCAATCCATGCACATTGTTATACATACTGTATTATCTTAATTTCATATACTACATATAACACAATCCTTTATTCATATCACTTTTCTATATTTACATTAAGTTATTGCCACCATTCCCCTTGTTTTCGTATAGTATTTTTAGGTTCCATAGTGGATGCATTCAATATCCCCTCCCTGGGTCTTCGGCTCAGCCGGCACTAGGATCATGACTCGATTACATCGCCATGAATAAGGTTTCTTTGGTGACTCCGCGCACTATGTTTATGTCAAGAGGGTGGAAGCTATCATCATGGTTCTGCAGTACAAGAGATGACAAATCTATGATACTTACGTGTCCTGTCTCCTTGTCATTGGCCACATGTTGGTTGAGGCTTGCTTAATATACTTACCTTCCTCCTTCTTTCCTGTATGGGAAAGTAGAAACCTGCCTTAATTAAAAATGCCTGAGGCTTAGGGGTAGAGTGCTTAGTCAGAAAGCCTATTATATTGGAATATCAAAAGACTAACCGTCACTTCCAAAAAAGAAAACAGGTGTGTACAGGTGCTTACTAAGAGTAGCCATCTCCATATACAACTAAAAGGCTTTCTGACTGAGCACTCTACCCCTAAGCCTCAGGCGGTTTTAATTACAGCAGGATCTTACCTTCCCATACATATGCAGACTTTAGTCTCTAAGAGAGGTTTCACATTAGGTAGGTTCCTGGCAACGAGAAACGCCTTTTCGTAAACATGAATTGGCCAATTTATGGGCTAAGATTTCTCAGTTATTTCTATTTTATAGAGCAGTAATGCTATTCAAATTTCATATATTTCATATTTGCATACTTAGTGTTGCAGAGTGCTACTTTATTTGTTAGTTACTCAGACATAGTAGACTGCATCTGAGTGTCTTCTTCCAGTAGGCGTATATGCCCGAACATTATGCACGTCAGAGCACACGTTGACTCTGTTGGCACCATTATAGTCTATGGCCCCATGAGCACATACGCCTGATTCCTGTTTTGCAGGGTGGGGTTTGAACATAAGCCCCAATGTGACCAACGAATGTGGGCAAAAACGCAATGTGAAAGGAGCCTTAGACCTCATTCAGATGTCAGTGATTTTTCTAGCATGTAATAACAGATCGTTGTTCATCTGTGTTTTGCATCTGAGTTTCATCAGTGTTTGGTCAGTATCAGTTTTTACCAACATTATTTCAAAGTTTTTAGCCATCAATTTTAAAGTTTATTTAACACTTTTTGCTCTAGTTTGTATCTTTTCCGAATCCTGCTGTAATATATGATTACCCTTCCCCTGTGTCAAAACCTTATAGAGCTCAGTGTTCTCTGTATATATGGAAATTACTGTCTGTATATGCATCCAAAAAAAATCTCAGGAATATACAAAAAAGTATAGCACCCTAATGCTATATTACCCATCTAGTCACTTTTTGTTTTCTAGCTATCTGTATATAATATCTATTCAATCTCATAAGGCCCCTTATGTCAGTCACGCACTTATTTTTTTGATGTTGCTCGCTCTACATAGAAGTTCATTTTAACATTTGGTACATTTAAAAAGTGCCAGGTGGAGATTACAGGAGGCAGATGAACATCTGCTCCACTATTTGGAGTGTAAGTGATAGTACTGCATGTTATCCCATAAACAGCCTGGGGTAAAAGGACTACTCAACTTCCTGACACAAATGTAACTGTTGCTAGTAGGTTGGATTCCATCTCCCCATCTGCCTCACAAACCAGCAAAGCAAGAAAATGTCATCTACCAATGGAAGAGGAACACAGCAATCTGTTCCCAAATTCAGTCATAAATATTTCACAGTGGACAGAATATTTAATCGTCCCATTGTGCTCCTGATAAGAGGCTTTGGTCATTTTTTTATAATCTTATGTTGTTTTAAGGCTATTTTATTCAAGTCAATTTACATCTTTATATGGGAAATAAATAAAGATGAGTGAATCTATCCGATGACAATCAAATTCAATATTTATTGTCGTGTCAAATTATAACAATTTACTTTATGAAAATTGACTAAAATGGCCACTGCTATTTTATTTTACACATTGCAGAAGACTGTATCAGACAGAAAAGGATCACATGACCTCAGGTAGGCTTCCCCTTAATGCCTTGCTGCCATCACATGACATGGTATTGCATGGCCAACTATCATATTCTCAGCAGCGTAAATTACAGAGGGGCAAAGGGGGTGATCCACCCCGGCCCCTGACTTGGAAGAGCCCTCCTAGTGTGACCACCACCCTAAACTGTATAACTATTAGGTATCCAAGCTGGACACGTGGCATGAACTGTACAGTTCCCTCTGTGCCTTGGAGGTGCTAGCCTGCCGCCCTACCACTAACATTTTATCAGAGCGGGTTTTTAGTGCCGCTGGTGGAATTATAACTGATAAGCACATCCGCTTGTCAACTGAAAATGCTTACAGGCTGACTCTTGTAAAAATGAACAAGGCCTGGATTGGGCCAGACTTCTCAACCCCACCAGATAACAGCAGCAGAACATAAAGTCAATTCAAATATTCCTTTTTTTTCTGGTGCTTTCCAATGCACCCATTCCCAACCAAAAAGGGTATACGGTTCATGGTTTCTTATTTTTTTTCCTCCTCCACCATATCAAAGGGTCATCAGGCGGCCCTCACTCAAAATGTTTAAAGGATCATCAGGCGGACTTCACTAACAATCTTTATAGGATCATCAGACGACCCTCACTCAAAAATAGCAAAGCCTGGATTGGCCCACACTTCTCAACCCCATCAGATGACAGCAGCGGAACATAAAGCCAATTAATATGAAGCATCATCAGGTGGCCCTCGCTCAAAATCTTTATTGGGTCATCAGACAGCCCTCACTCAAAATTAACAAGGCCTGGACTGGTCCAGACTTCTCAACCCCACTGGATTACAGCAGCTGAACATAAAGTCATTTCATATGAAGCGTCATCAGGCGGCCCTAACCCAAATTCTTTATTGGGTCATCAGGCTGCCCTCATTCAAAATATTTATACGCTCATCAGGTGGCCCTTACTCAAAATCTTTAGAGAGTCATCAGGCAGCCCTCACTCAAAATTTTTAGATGGTCATCAGGCGGCTCTCGCTCCAAATTTTTAGAGGGTCATCATGAGACCCTCGCTCTTAATTTTTCTAGCGTGTGCATGATGCCCACCTTCATAATTTTTACAGTATGTGTATGAAGCCTACCTCTAAAATTCACTTTAATATACTGTATATATGTAGACCCCCCAGGGGTAAATGTATTTCAGCCCTTGCACTTAGTGCATAGGCTTTACCAGTATAGGAGTCCAACTTTTTAAAAATGGGAAAAAAAAATTTCTGAGTTCCTCCTCTTTCAGGGTGTATTGCAGTCCCTCCTTCTAATTTGTGGCAGCCCTTGCACTTAGGCTTTAGGAGTCTAGGAGTTCCACTACCTAACAATTTTAACAGAATGTCCCTCCTTTACGTCTAATACAGGGTGTATTAGACATAATACACTTCGTTTTAATTTTTGGCAGTTCTTACATTGTCTGCATAGGCTTTATGAGTTTAAGAGTCCCTTCTTCATAAATTAAGCAGGATGTGTCTGACCATGTCACACACACACTACATGCCCAGATAAGGTAGTAAAATGTTATAATTACATTTACCGGTGACTACCAGTGGGTGTAGTTTTATTTCCCCCTCTACCATGTCATCTACTGTAGTCATAGGTGACGGGGTAATAGCCTAGCTATTAAGGGTTGGAGGAGACTTTTTTTTTCTTTTTTTAATTTTGCCTTAAATACAGGTCATTTGACAGGAATGAATGTTTCCTAACATTTTTTCCTTTAAAATCCATTTTCTCTTTGGTTTTGTATGTTTTATTGTCAATCCGTAAAAGAGGCGTAATACTCTGACAACATTGTTCCCATCAGCGACCTGGGATTCAGAGATGCATCCAGACTTCTTCCCCATCTATTTCAGCGATTTTTCTGTTTACCCCAGCCCTTCTGTTATGGCTTTTTTCGGAAAAATGCTGCAGTTTCCCGTTGACTTTCATTAATCTTGTTACTCGAGTCAAGCCCATCCGAGCGTCTGGCCTGCTTTATTCGATTACCGAGCACTAGAGCATTTAAGTGCTTGATCATCACTAGACCAGATCTGTACATCAGCCTCCTTCAATAGAAAAGCAGCTTTCCCATGTGAGGTGTTTTACAATAGGAGGTGGCTGATGGACTGGTTTGGTCACATGCGCCTTCACCACCAGACATTTTATGGACAGAAGTGCTGCGCAGATTGTGAGGAAAACTGCACTAACAAGCGTTTGGTCAACCCCTTTGTACAAATGCATATACACTACTATCACTTTCATTATTGTTGTAGTACTACATTGGTACAGGCAGTCTCTAACTTACAAAAATCCGACTTACGTTCGACCCCTAGTTAGGAACGTCAGATGTTAAAATAAAATCCTAATACTTACCTCATCATATAGCTCTTTGGCCATCAATATTGTCTTCTTTTCACTGTAGCACCTCCAGCCTCTTCACTATAGGCCTGGTTTCCTGACCGAGTCCAGACACGTCATAAGGTCGAGTCATCATGGCAACCTTATGATGCGCAACCTGAACACAACCTGAAGTCCCAACCTACAGTGAAGAGCCCGAAGATGCAGCACAGCCAATGACAGATAAAAGAGGAACGGACAGTGAACCATGGGGCAACCAGAGAGGTATTGATTAAAAAAAAAGTATTGGTTAAAAGAAAAAAAAATAACACTCACTTCTCTGGGTGCTCAACATGTGATCCTCTTCTTTCTGCCATAGTGCGCCACATCTCCAAGGCTTCCAGCAACGTCCAGGCTCCTGTGGTCACTGTGCATCACTAGGACAATTCATAAAGTCCCATAGCTTCCAGTATCATCTAAACGCTGAAGACATTCAGATCTACAGTACTTCTCTGGCCCAGACGTCACCTCTCTGCTTACCAAAATTCCAATGTGTATCAGCCATATCTTACTTCTTTTCATTAGTGTTGAGTGAACATGCTTGGATAACGTGTTATGCAAGCATGCTCGGTCTTATCCGAGTATTTTTGGCGTGCTCTGCTAATATTTTTTCCTCCCTGCGGTTGCAAGTTTTCTGGGGGTAGACAGATGCAACACATGCGGGGATTGCCTATTTGTTAAGCAACCCCTGTATGTGTTGTGCCTGTCTACCGACGGAAAACATGCAGCCGCAGGAAGGCAAACATATTAGCCAACCAGACTGAAAATACTCAGATAAGACTGAGCATGCTCGGATAACGTTATCTGAGCACGTTCATTCAACACTACTTATCATCACTCTTCCTAAAGCTCAGTGTGGATAAAACCAAACTCGCCATCTTTCTGTGGCTCCATGCTACGCACAGGTGCCACAGAACCCAGTAGGGGGCATGGATGGACTTCTCCACAAGAGGCCCTCACACATTCACACACCTCCACCCTACCACCTCAGACCACCAGATGGAGCCCCATTAGGGATATATATATGGAGGGTGGAGCCAGGCAGCTCAGTTAGTTAGTAGTGAGTTGTTGGAGAGCGTGCTGACGCTGAGAGCAGCGAAGACGCAGCTCGTCTGCTGCTGCCGTAGTGAGGGCCCTGAGTGTGGCCGATGGCAATGAGGAAAGTAGAGAGGAGTTGAGGGGGCAGAGGAGCGTACCAGGCTCACCCCGAAATATATACCGGACACCGGGTCTGCGCCCACCGGGTCCCTTTATACCCAGTAGGGACCACCGGACACCTGGAGGACTACAAGTCCCAGGTAGACCAACGCTGACTACAGTACCAGGGCTAGGAGTCACGGAGGCCCCAGCGTCCAGGGAGAGTGATCTCCAAGAGAAGGGCCTACCACCAGGTCAGCAGGTGCAAGAGAGAGAGACAGTAATTAAGCCAGGCCTAGCTCCAGGCAGGTCAGAAGCTTAGCAAGTGAAAGCAATGGATCAGGAGGCCTATACCCGATCACTGGGGAGAGTCCAGAAGTGCACCCTGCCTACTGAGTACCCTGGACCATACCTGCAACTACACCAGTAAAGGTACCGAAGCGAACCCCCCGTGTGAGTGTCCATCATTTCTCCCTGAACCATCCTGGCCGTCTCTCCCCTGTACCACCATCCATTACCTCACGCTGCCCTGAGGCCCGCTCAACCTGTGGGGAGCCGTTCCATCATAAGCTGCCCTAACATCTGCCTCAGAGGACTACTCCGCAGCGATAGCTCCCTTTAGCCGCATTCCACAGGTGGCGTCACGAACACTTTACAAATCCCCTATAAATAATCCCCCCTTTTGGGTGACTGCCCTGGGCCACGGACCGGGCCAGCCACCGTGATATCCCCCACCAGCATCCATAGGCCCGGCTGCCGGGTACCCCACGGCCCTGGGGGCGAGTCATTTCCTCCATCCTTCTCAACTCCCCTACTTAATCTATCTGTCATAATAAATAATTATTTTTATTTCTTTTTAGAACATCATTGATTCCATTGTGTACAATAAGAAAGGGTTACATACAAAATACAGATATCACTTACAGTAAACAAACTAACAATGATAGACTGGTACAGAGGGGCGTGGGCCCTGCCCTTGTGGCCTTACATTCTACCGGATAATGGGGAAGGATAATAAATTAATAAATGACATCACGCTTTCCCCTGTATCAGCAATCCACTTTCTCGGAGTAACCCTCGACTCTGCTTTTTTCCTTCTAACTGCACATTCAAGCCCTTACCACCACCTGCAGTCTCCAACTCAAAAATATTTCCAGAATCCTTCCTTTACTCAACCATGAGTCTACTAAAATGTTAGTGCTGCCCTCATCATCTCCTTCCTCGAGTACTACATGGTCTCCCATCTAACACTCTCGCACCTTTTCAGTCCATCCTTACCTGCTGACAGATTAATCCACCTCTCTACTCCTCCACTTTCCCCTCTACAAATCTCATCATTGGCTCCCAATTCCCCAACATATCCAGTTAAAACTAAAGAAAGAAACGCTTTTGGGACTTTGTTAGCCAGTTGAAAAAAGGTTGATTGTTCTCAGTAGAAGAACGCTTGCTTTGTAACATCACTTATTTTATTTTTGTTAGCCATTCAAAGGTATCATAACTGCAAGATCATTATTTTGTTTCTCCCGGTGAGAACAATCAATCAGCTCAAACTACTAAAACTGACCATCAAAGCCATTCATAATCTATCTCATCCATACATCTCTGAACTAATCTCTTGATATATTCTCATAATTTTCATGCTCTCTGGTCCTCCTTCTCTCCACCACATTAGTATGTTCCTCGCCCAATTGTCTCCAAAACGTCTCCCAAATATCCCCCATCCTCTGGAACTCGTTGCTCCAACATGTTCAATTTTATCCACCACATTGGGAACTTTCAGATGGAACTTGAAAACCCATATCATCAAGAAAGCTTAAAGCCTGCAAAGACCCCGCTGTCACCTCAACACCACTGGAGCAACTGTCTGCTTCCCCATTACCCTGTAGACTCTAAGCCCACAAAAGAAGGGCCATCTATTCTCTGTAGCAGTCTGTCATTGTTAGTTTGTTCATTATAGTTTATATTTGCAATTTCTATGTAACCCCTCCTCATGTACAGCACCATGGAATCAATGGTGCTTTAAAAGCAAATAATAATAATAATGCTAAAAAAATCATCAGGTCTTGATGTTGAAATCGTGTCCTTATAACTTTATTTGACATTGCTTTCTCTGCAAAAATAAAAAAATAATAATATGTACATAAAGAAAAAAATAAATAAAAACAAATATATTAGATAAAATAAAAAATGGGTTGCAACTAAATTACATGGCCTTTTGATTACTATTAGTTTGTTTCATTTAGCAATATGAAAAATTTGTAGCTTCTTTTCTATTTATCTACTCTACAGTCATTGATTTAATACTGTATATCTGCACTGTAATTAAAACACAGATTCAATGTGTTTGAGTAAAGTTGTATAATTACTTGTGATGTAATGAAGCATCTTATAAAACATTGTCTGTCCACATTGTCCTTGTTAAACATGTTATAATTAATTCAAATTACCTCTGTCAAGTTTTCCTTGATTTACCTGATACTTATAGCTTACCTAATGAAGCATTCTTCTCCTATTGTAACCTAATACCTGAACAACTGAATAATGGGGGCTTCTGACTGGATATAAATAAATTTTTCACTTGTTTTTTCGATTAAACTCCTCACACCAGACATTGTATGAAAATATAGAACATGTGTTACAGATGTAACAGATTTACATTAAATATTCTATTCCATCCTAAGTCCAGGACTTGAGGTCATGTGTATTGATTTGTGACACCATGTCATCTAAGTATTCCCCTGAATGAACAGATGACATTATATTTTCCATCTGTCCCTTACTATTTGCCTTTGTTTTGCTAGAATTTTCTACTTTTGAAATAGAGCGAAAACTTTAGCCTGTTTTATGCATTTATGCAGCGCATTATTCTAATTAAAATATAGCATCATCTGGATATCATATATAGAGATGAGCGGTGTTTGACTAGAACTGTTCGCCAATCTCAAATTCGAGCTGTTTTGGGCGGTGTTCGAGTCGTTCGACGAACGCGAACGATTTGCAAAAAATTCGCTGTTCGAGGTTATTGTTAGAACCTTGCTGTTAGGTTTTTTTTCCTTTGCTGGTCACATGACCTTGTTGGCCTATTTAATCCTGCTCCGCCCTTCTGGCTTTGCTGGACTTCATTGTATATCTACTTTCTAGCTAGCCTGTGCTCTGTATCTAACTCTGTTAGTTTGCTTGGTCTACGGACCTCTAGGTTCTATCTATTTTGTTTGTTCGTCTGTCTGCTGCTATTTCTGTTAGGAGGTGTCCCATATTCCTCCCAGTCCTTAGTACTTGTAGGGATTCCCTCCCCAAATCTATAGGTCTCCGTACAGACTAGATTAGGACTTTAGCAGGTCTGATCGCAGGATCAGGTTCCCTGTTACATCGTAGGGATTCAGCTGAGTCTTATAGTAGGGACAGATCTCCTCTCTTTCCTTAGCTTTGGTAGCAGAACATAACAGTAAGTCCAGCCTGTAAATTCTCTAAGGAAAGATTTTTTTTTTGTTCCATCATGGTGTCGGTTCAGGATTTGGCTAAACACCTGCAGGGACTCTCTCTGGAAGTGGCCGAGCTCCGTCAGCACGTGAGTAACTGTCCTGGAGCATATTTCTTGGAGCCTAAGGTATGTTTGCCGGATTTATTTTTTGGTGAACATCGAGAATTTTTTTCATTTAAAAATGCTTGCTTATTGTATTTTCGTTTGAGACCCAAGTCCTCTGGGGATGAATCCCAGCGCGTAGGGTTCATAATGTCACTTTTGCGCAAAGAGCCTCAGGAGTGGGCCTTTTCTTTGCAACCTAGTGATACATGCTTCAGATCAGTGGATAGTTTTTTTTCTGCTTTAGGACTATTATATGATGATCCTGACCGTGTGGCATCAGCTGAGACTGAGTTGAGACGTTTAAAACAAGGATCAGGTAATATGGAAAAATATTGTACACATTTTCGTCGTTGGTCCACTCAAACAGGGTGGAACGATTCTGCTCTGAAAAGTCTATTTCTTGCTGGGCTCAGTGAAAAGGTTAAAGACCTGCTAATTGCTTATCCTACACCTGAGGATTTGCAACAGGCTATGCAATTAGCTATACGGGTGGACAGAAGACTGCGTGCTAGGGTTAATGAGAGCAAATCCTCTGCTATGTCAGTTTCTGGTTATGATAATGTGTGTACTAACAGTGGTGAACCGATGGAGATTGGATCGGTGGCACCTCGCTCTCAAGAAAAACACCGTCGTTTTTCAGAAGGCTTGTGTTTCTATTGTGGAAAATCTGGTCATTTGATTAAAGGCTGTGAGCTTCGTATGAAGAAAGAAAAAAAAATGGTCAGTCACGCCCGTATTGCCTGTTTAAATTCCAAGGGTATATTTTTAGCTGCTTCCACGATTGCTCAGGAAAAATTAATGGAATTTCGGGTGTTTGTTGATTGCGGGTCTACACTGAATGTTATTGATGGGGGATTCGTGGAAAAACTCAATTTAAAACCTGAACCTTTATCATCCCCCATTGCTGTGGTTTCTGTGGATGGCTCCCCTTTGAAGAATATTACTCTCAAGGTCAGTGAATTTCCTCTCACTATTAATGGTGTTCACCATGAGAAATTGGATTTGGTAGTGTTGAATAACTTGCCTTCTCCAGTAATATTGGGTTTGCCCTGGTTAAAATTTCACAATCCTGTACTGGATTGGTCTACCAGTGAAATTAAATCCTGGAGCCATAAATGTTATGACAAGTGTTGTAACGGGCGTATTGCAGCTTTGGATAGGGGAGAATTGCCTGTTCCTATTCAGGATTTTTGGAGAGTTTTTTCTGAGAAAGAATCGCAGGTTTTGCCTCCCCATAGAGACTATGATTGTTCTATTGAATTTGTCCCTGGAGCGACTCTTCCTAAAAGTCGTTTATTTAACCTTACTATTCCTGAGAGGAAGGCTTTGGAGGAATACATACAGACAAGTTTGGCCGCCGGTCACATTAGGCCCTCTAAGTCTCCTGTGGCGGTTGGATTTTTTTTTGTAAAAAAAAAGGACGGCGGTTTACGTCCTTGTCTGGATTTTCGTGAGATTAACAAAATTACGGTACGCAATCCTTACCCACTGCCATTGATTCCTGATCTGTTTAACCAGTTATTGGGGGCCAAGTGGTTCTCTAAAATTGACCTTAAGGGGGCATACAATCTGTTGCGCATGAAGGAGGGTGATGAATGGAAGACTGCTTTTAACACTCCTGTGGGTCATTTTGAGAATCTGGTTATGCCTTTTGGTCTTACTAATGCTCCTGCATTTTTTCAGAATCTGATTAATGACATCCTTAGACCTTTGATCGGTAAAAATGTGGTTGTGTATTTGGATGACATTTTGATTTATTCGCCAGATCTGGAGTCTCATTGGCGGAGCGTGCGTGAGGTATTACAGTTATTAATGGACAATTCGCTTTTTGCTAAGCTGGAGAAATGTGAGTTCGCTGTACAGAGAATTAGTTTTTTGGGCTACATTATCTCCAGCAAAGGTTTTGAGATGGATCCGGTTAAGGTTCAGGCTGTGCAGGAATGGCCTAGGCCTATTGGTTTGAAATCAATACAGAGGTTTTTGGGTTTCGCCAATTACTATAGAAAATTCATAAAAAATTTTTCTAGTATTGTCAAACCTCTGACTGATCTCACCAGGAAAGGTGCTGATGCGGTTCAGTGGTCTTCTGAGGCCATTGAAGCTTTTGTGTATCTCAAGGAGAGGTTCACCTCTGCTCCCATCCTTATGCAGCCTGATGTTACTAGGCCGTTTTTGGTTGAGGTTGATGCTTCCTCTGTGGGGGTTGGCGCAGTATTGTCTCAGGACAACGGGGATGGATTACATCCCTGTGCATTTTTTTCAAAAAAATTTTCGGAGACTGAATTGAATTACGATATTGGTAATCGGGAATTATTGGCTATTAAACTCGCATTTGAACACTGGCGCCACTTCTTGGAAGGTGCGGAATTTCCCGTTCAGGTTCTTACGGATCATAAAAATCTGATATATCTTGACGCTGCCAAGCGCCTGAATGCCCGTCAGGCTAGGTGGGCACTGTTTTTCTCGCGGTTTAATTTCTCCGTTACTTACATCCCTGGTACTAAGAATGTTAAGGCGGATGCCTTGTCTCGCAGTTTTTCTCCCATAGTCGGTGCTGAGAAAGAGGAAAACATTTTACAAGAAGGTGTTGTGATAGCTGCTTTAGACTCCGTTTTGGAAGATGAGATTCTTAAAGCTCAGGAGAATGCCCCATCTAACACTCCTCATGGGAGGTTGTTTGTGCCTGGGACCTTTAGGAGAGATTTGTTTGTTGAGTGTCACGAATCTCGGTTGGCAGGTCATCCCGGAATCTCTGAGACCAAGAGACTGGTGGGTCGCAGTTTTTGGTGGCCTGGATGGCAGAAGGAAGTCATTAAGTGGGTGCGCCAATGTACTATATGTGCTAGATCTAAGTCCTCACATACTCCTGCTGCGGGGTTGCTTTGTCCTTTGGAGGTCCCCAGTGCTCCTTGGACACATTTGGCTATGGACTTTATAACTGACCTTCCCCCCTCTGAGGGTTTTACTGTCATCTGGGTGGTCGTGGACCGTTTTAGCAAGATGTGTCACTTGGTTCCCTTCGTCAAACTGCCCTGCGCTAAAACTCTCGCTAAGGCCTTTGTCAAGGAAATTGTCAGACTTCATGGCGTTCCTACTGACATTGTTTCTGATAGGGGTCCTCAGTTCGTGGCTCGTTTTTGGCGTGCCTTTTGTGACAGGTTGGGAATTCATTTGTCGTTTTCGTCCGGATATCATCCTGAATCTAATGGCCAGACAGAAAGGAAAAACCAGGATGTTGAGCAGTTCTTGCGTTGTTTTGTGGCAGACAATCAAGAGGGGTGGTCTGAGTTTCTGCCACTTGCCGAATTTGCTCTGAACAATCATACATCTTCTTCTGCTGGTTGTTCGCCTTTTTTTTGTTGTTCTGGGAGACATCCGTCGTTTGGGTCGTTCTCCAAGTTGGGATCTGCCGTGCCTGAGGAGGAGAATTTTTCCGGTGATTTGGAAAGAGTTTGGACGGATGTGCGTGGTAATCTTCAGGAGGCCAACAGAAAATCTAAAGACTACTTTGATAGGAAACGACAGGAGGTTTTGTTCGCTGTTGGTGACATGGTTTGGTTGTCCTCTAGGAATCTGCGGTTGAGGATTCCTTCTAAGAAATTGGGTCCCAAGTTTGTAGGGCCCTTTAAGGTGCTTCAGGTTGTCAACCAATCTGCTGTTAGGTTGGAGGTTCCTACCTCCTGGAGAATTAATCCGGTCTTTCATGTCTCTCTGTTAAAAAAAGCTGTTGTGTCGGATGGTGACGCCTCTGCCTCTGTTCCTCCGGTGGTGGAGGACGGGGAATATGAAATTTCTCGCATCCTTGACTCTAGACGGTATAGAGGTAGTTTGCAGTATCTTGTGGCCTGGAAAGGTTTCGGACCCGAGGATAACTCTTGGGTGAGGTCAGATGATGTTTCCGCGTCCAGACTTATCAGAGCGTTTCACAGGAGATTTCCTGATAAGCCTGGTCCTAGGGGATCCGGAGGATCCTCTTAGAAGGGGGGGTACTGTTAGAACCTTGCTGTTAGGTTTTTTTTCCTTTGCTGGTCACATGACCTTGTTGGCCTATTTAATCCTGCTCCGCCCTTCTGGCTTTGCTGGACTTCATTGTATATCTACTTTCTAGCTAGCCTGTGCTCTGTATCTAACTCTGTTAGTTTGCTTGGTCTACGGACCTCTAGGTTCTATCTATTTTGTTTGTTCGTCTGTCTGCTGCTATTTCTGTTAGGAGGTGTCCCATATTCCTCCCAGTCCTTAGTACTTGTAGGGATTCCCTCCCCAAATCTATAGGTCTCCGTACAGACTAGATTAGGACTTTAGCAGGTCTGATCGCAGGATCAGGTTCCCTGTTACATCGTAGGGATTCAGCTGAGTCTTATAGTAGGGACAGATCTCCTCTCTTTCCTTAGCTTTGGTAGCAGAACATAACAGTTATGTTCGATAACTGTTCGTGCACCAAAAGCGCGTCCTGCATGTCTGGCATTTAGAGCACCAATCATGCAGGGATTGTCTGCCACTCACTGTAATGCCACAGCCATTGTGGTTGTGGCATTACAGTGGTTACCCAAATCTATGGGAACAGTGCTCACAGTGAAACATGAAAAGCCGGCAATTCAGCAGCGGCATACACCGGTACCCGACAATTTAGAACCGAAAGAATAGAGCATCACACATAGATTAGATAGATAGAAACATGTCAGTCACATATATATGAAGTACAGGGACAGAGTTGCTTACTGTACTTGTCATTTAGTGTAAAGGATTTCTTAAAAAAATATTAGTGTTTTCATGCACCGTCTCTTTAAAAAAGCCGGCCAGCAATTCAGCATCAGTACCCGACAATTTATAACAGAAAGAATAGAGCATCACACATAGATTAGATAGATAGAAACATGTCAGTCACATATATAAGAAGTACAGTGATAGTGTTGATTACTGTACTTGTCATTTAGTGTTAAAATAAAGGATTTATTAAAAAAAAAATTGCCGTGGGGTTCCCCGTAATTTTAGTCTCTAGCGGAGGTTAAGCAGACGGCTGGGGCAGATGTTTGAAGCCAGGGAAGAGGGTAATACCCACGGAGCTTCCCAGGCTACTAATATCAGCCACCAGCTGAATACGTAGCCTTTACTAGCTATTAAAATGGGGGACCCCCAAAAAAATGATGTGGGGTCCCCCCTATTTTAATAGCTTTAAAGGCTAGGCAGACAGCTGGGGGCTAATATTAATAGCCCAGGAAGGGTGCCATGAATATTGGCCCCCTCCCAGACTAGAAACACCAGCCGTCAGCCGCCCCAGAAATGGCACATCCATAGGATGTGCCAATTCTGGCACTTAGCCTTGCTCTTCCCACTGCCCTGTAGCGGTGGCAGTGGGGTAGTAGGGTTGGGGTTGATGTCAGCTTATAATGCCAGCTGACATCAAGCCCAGGTTAGTAATGGAGAGGCGTCTATAAGACACCCCCATTACTAACCCCATAGTCAAAGTTACAAAAAAACACAAACACCCAGAATAAAGTCCTTTAATTGAAATAAAGACACAATTCTTTATTGTTCTAAATTAATCCATACTTACCATCACGCCCATTCCAGCTGAAGCCAACGATCTCCTGCAATAAAAGTAAAATAATAAAGCAACATCATCCTTACCTTTCCATGGTTCCCACGACAGCTTCAGCTCTGCTACATTCACATGACAGGCTGGACCGCACCGTTTCTACCTTGCTTTAAAAGAGCGCCCAATTTAAAAGATTCCCTAATATGAGCCGATGTGGGCTCAACTGCTCCCAGCACACGCCAGAGACTGTTGCAACACAGAAAAGGGGAACATATCCTTGTCTTCAGTGCCATCAGTGTAATAACGTCCAGAGAGGCGACACGATCAATCATCCCCACACTGGCAAGAGATACCCGATAAAAGGATTCTTTACATGCGACACAAGCTTTGTGGTCTATCTCATTAAATGCCCTTGTGGTCTGGTATATGTAGGCGAGACGACACAACCCATCAAAGACAGAATATCGAAACATAAATCCACCATCAGATGCAAACAGTTATTACTACCCATTCCTCATCACTTTCACACATCAGGAGAAAGTGTTGCACAATTAAAGTTCCAGATAATTGAGCACGTCCAGCAACCCCATCGCGGCGGCAACCGCATCCAAAAATTAAAACAACGAGAAGCCTTTTGGATACATGAACTGCAGTCCTTAGCCCCCAGACGGCTCAACAAGGACTATGACCTCCTGTCATTTATGTGAACTCGCACACTCGAGTATGTGAACTCATAATCATGTCTAAATTGACACCATGAGGATGTTGTTACACCAATAATATTGGGGTTTCTTGGTGTCATTTTATCTGTTTAGCCTGCACTATATACTAACGTATTTGTTCTCTATTATAGATCAACATCAGGGCCTCCGCTCATCTCTCCCCTGCCTCCTCCCCTTCTACTTCGTATGTAATCCACAGCTTCTCTCCCACACAAGGTGAAACGCTTCCACATTCCTGTGCCAAATGCCTCCCACATTGTGGAGCGCATCGACACACTCTGTGACACGCAAGGATCTGAGCATGCGCGTGCTCCAGCCAATCACGTTCGCCTCCTGAAGTTCGTAACGTCACTTCCTGTGATGTCACCGGAAGACGTTCGCTGCCGAGCACTCGGGCGATAAGGCATTGGCTATTCCCCCGTCCTTAAGCCCGCCCCCCTTCTAAATCTTCCTGCACGCCACTCTCCTCACCAGCAGACCATTTACCAGCGGTGGATACCGCGTTTGTCTGTCTGGAGAGGCATCTGCACAGTGCCCAAGGTATGCAGGATTAACCAGGTAACTTCCACACCCCTTAGAACACACTATTTTTACTCACCTTGTACATCATATCCACAGGACATCCCTCCAAGGACACTGCGTTCCTCATTCCTCCCTCCTCTCCCCATCTCAATAGCATCAGGGTACGTTACTACCTCCTTTGTTACGTTTATATACTATGACTGTTTAAATACCATGACTGATATGCTCTGTGATACTGTGAACCTTTGTCCATGTTAAATGTACATACATGCATAGGCACCTTGTTGACCCAATGTGATACCTCGCATCTTATTTCCAATTTTGACCCATGTATATTGATGAATTTATGTTATACTTTTCTCTTTACCTGCAGTACACTGACGAAGGTCCGTAAAAGGACCAAAACGTTTGATGTGGACTGCTATAATAAAAATTAACTAATATTCAGCTAATGGTGAGCCGAGACTTTACTACTAACTTCATGGTCTTGGATTCCTCTCGAGCACCCTGGTCCAGTTGTGCTGCGTGTCCTATCTCTAATTAAACTGAAGTGCACATGGGTTATGCAGAAGGACAATGATTCAAAACACACCAGCAAGTCCACCTTTGAATGGGTAAAGAAAAACAAAATTAAGACTTTGGAGTGGCCAAGTCAAAGTCCTGACCTTAATTCGATTAAGATGCTGTGGCATGACCTAAAAAAGTTGGCCATGCTCGGAAACCTTCCAATGTGGCTGAATTATAAAAATTTAGCAAAGATGAAAGGGACAAAATTCCTTCAGAGTATTGTAAAAACTCATTGCCAGTTATCGTAAACGTTTGATTGTAGTTGTTGCTGCTAAGGGTGGCCCAACCAGTTATTAGGTTTAGGGGGCAATCACTTTTTCATACAGGGCCCTGTAGGTGTGGATTTCTTTTCGCCTTAATAATAAAGACCTTCATTTAAAAACTGCATTTTGTGTTTACTTGTGTTATCTATGTCTAATACTTAAATTTATTTTATGATTTGAAACATTGAAGTGTGACAACAAACATGCAAAAGAATAAGAGTTCAGGAAGGGGGCACACACTTTTTCATATATATATATATATATATATATAAAGTTTGAGGTCACCCAGACAAGTTTGTGTTTTCCATGAAAACTCATACTTTTATTTATTAAATGAGTTGCAAAATGATTAGAGAATATAGTCCAGACATTTACAAGGTTAGAAATAATGATTTTTATTAGAAAGAATAATTTTCTCCTTCAAACTTTGCTTTCGTCAAAGAATGCTCCCTTTACAGCAATTGCAGCATTGCAGACCTTTGGCATTCTAGCTGTTAATTTGCTGAGGTAATCTTGAGAAATTTCACCCCATGCTTCCTGAAGCCCCTCCCACAAGTTGGATTGGCTTGATGGGCACTTTTTGCGTACCATAAGGTCAAGCTGCTCCCACAACAGCTCAATGGGGTTGAGATCTGGTGACTGCACTGGCCACTCCTTACAGATAGAATACCAGCTGCCTGCTTCTTCCCTAAATAGTTCATGCATAATTTGGAGGTGTGCTTTGGGTCATTGTTCTGTTGTAGGATGAAATTGGCTCCAATCAAGCGCTGTCCACATGGTATGGCATGGGGTTGCAAAATGGAGTGATAGCCTTCCTTATTCAAAATCCCATTTTCCTTGTACAAATCTCCCACCTTACCAGCATCAAAGCAACTCCAGACCATCACATTACCTCCACCATGCTTGACAGATGGCGTCAGGCACTCTTCCAGCATCTTTTCAGTTGTTTTACGTCTCACAAATGTTCTTCTCTGTGATCCCAATACCTCAAACTTTGATTTGTCTGTCCATAAAACTTTTTTCCAATCTTCCTCTGTCCAATGTCTGTGTTCTTTTGCCCATATTAATCTTTTCCTTATATTAGCCAGTCTCAGATATGGCTTTTTCTTTGCCACTTTGCCCTGAAGGCCAGCATCCCAGAGTCTCCTCTTCACTGTAGACGTTGACACTGGCATTTTGCGTGTACTATTTAATGAAGCTGCCAGCTGAGGAGCATTGAGGCGTCTCAAACTAGAGACTCTAATGTACTTGTCTTGTTGCTCAGTTGTGCAGTTGGGCCTCCCATTTCTCTTTCTACTCTGGTTAGAGCCTGTTAGTGCTCTCCTCTTAAGTGAGTAGTACACACCGTTGTAGGAAATCTTCAGATTCTTGGCAACTTCTAGCATGGAATAGCCTTCATTTCTAAGAACAAGAATAGACTGTTGAGTTTCACATGAAAGTTCTCTTTTTTCTGGCCATTTTGAGAGTTTCATAAAACAAACAAATGTAATGCTCCAGATTCTCAGCTAGCTCAAAGGAAGGTCAATTTTATAGCTTCTCAAATCAGCCGAACTGTTTTCAGCTGGGCTAACATACTTGTCCAAGTGTTTTCTAGGGTGTTCTAAACATCCATCAGCCTTCTTACACAGTTAGCAATCACAATGTACCATTAAAATACTGGTGTGGTGGTTGTTGGAAATGGGCCTCTATACACCTATGTAGATATTGCAATAAAATCAAGACGTTTGCAGCTAGAATAGTCATTTACCACATTAACAATGTATAGAGTGTATTTCTGATTCATTTAATGTTAGCTTCATTGAAAAAAAATGTGCTTTTCTTTCAAAAATAATGAAATTTCTAAATGATCCCAAACTTTTGAACGGTAGTGTACACAGTAAAGACCAAAAGTTTGGACACACCTTCTCATTTAAAGATTTTTCTGTATTTTCATGACTATGAAAATTGTACATTCACACTGAAGACATCAAAACTATGAATTAACACATGTGGAATTATATACGTAACAAAAAAGTGTGAAACAACTGAAAATATGTCTTATATTCTAGGTTCTTCAAAGTAGCCACCTTTTGCTTTGATGACTGCTTTGCACACTCTTGGCTTTTTCTTGATGAGCTTCAAGAGGTAGTCACCGGAAATGGTCTTCCAACAATCTTGAAGGAGCTCCAAGAAATGCTTAGCACTTGTTGGGCCTTTTGCCTTCACTCAGCAGTCCAGCTCACCCCAAACCATCTCGATTGGGCTCAGGTTTGGTGACTGTGGAGGCCAGGTCATCTAGCGTAGCACCCCATCACTCTCCTTCTTGGTCAAATAGCCCGCACACAGCCTGGAGGTGTGTTTGGGGTCATTGTCCTGTTGAAAAATAAATGATGGTCCAACTAAACGCAAACTGGATGGAATAGCATGCCGCTGCAAGATGCTGTGGTAGCCATGCTGGTTCAGTATGCCTTCAATTTTGAATAAATCCACAACAGTGTCACCAGCAATGCTCCCTCACACCATCACACCTCCTCCTCCATGCATCACGGTTGGAACCAGGCATGTAGAGTTCATCCGTTCACCTTTTCTGCGTCGCACAAAGACACGGTGGTTTGAACCAAAGATCTCAAATTTGGACTCATCAGACCAAAGAACATATTTCCACTGGTCTAATGTCCATTCCTTGTGTTCTTTAGCCCAAACAAGTCTCTTCTTCTTGTTGCCTGTCCTTAGCAGTGGTTTCCTAGCAGCTATTTTACCATGAAGGCCTGCTGCACAAAGTCTCCTCTTAACAGTTGTTGAAGAGTTGTGTCTGCTGCTATAACTCTGTGTGGCATTGACCTGGTCTCTAATCTGAGCTGCTGTTAACCTGCGATTTCTGAGGCTGGTGACTCGGATAAACTTATCCTCAGAAGCAGAGGTGACTCTTGGTCTTCCTTTCCTGGGGGGGTCCTCATGTGAGCCAGTTTCTTTGTAGCGTTTGATGGTTTTTGCAACTGCACTTGGGGACACTTTCAAAGTTTTCCCAATTTTTCGCACTGACTGACCTTAATTTTTTAAAGTAATGATGGCCACTCTTTTTCTTTACTTAGCTGCTTTTTCTTGCCATAATACAAATTCTAACAGTCTATTCAGTAGGACTATCAGCTGTGTATCCACCAGACTTCTGCACAACACAACTGATAGTCCCAACCCCATTTATAAGGCAAGAAATCCAACTTATTAAACCTGACAAGGCACACCTGTGAAGTGAAAACCATTTCCGGTGACTACCTCTTGAAGCTCATCAAGAGAATGCCAAGAGTGTGCAAAGCAGTCATCAAAGCAAAAGGTGGCTATTTTGAAGAACCTAGAATATAAGACATATTTTCTGTTGTTTCACACTTTTTTGTTAAGTATATAATTCCACATGTGTTAATTCATAGTTTTGATGCCTTCAGTGTGAATGTACAATTTTCATAGTCATGAAAATACAGAAAAATCTTTAAATGAGAAGTTGTGTCCAAACTTTTGGTCTGTACTGTATGTACAACAATCCCCTGATCATGATGCAAGCAAAGCGGTCTCACACCCTGCACCTGTCGTTGCACACTTGCAACCACCACCGTCAGCAACCAAGTCCATGTCTTTGTCCCAGCACAGCATTCAGTTGTCCCTAACACAGTCCTTGGAATGCAAGCGCAAATACGCAGCCACCCATCCACAGGCCATAATACTAAACTGCCACATTTCTAGACAGCTTGCACTGGAAGCTTTCCAAAACCTCATGGCGGCTGTCCCTCGGTACTCATCTGCCACTATTTCTCCCGGTGTGCTGTCCCCTCATTATACAAGCATGTGTCCCAGAACATTAGCAGTGCCCTCACCAACACAGTTACTGGGAAGGTTCACCTAACCATGTACACGTGGACAAGTGCTTGTGTCCAGGGACGTTACATTTTACTGACAGCACACTAGGTGAATAATGTGAAAGCCGGGACCCAGTTGGACCCTGGGACGGAATGCGTCCTCCAAATGCTGAGGATTTCAGGCTATGGGTCAATTATGGTTGCACCCACATTCTACAGCTCCTGCACCTCCGCCTCATCTTCAGCCACCATCTCTGAAATGACCACATCAGTTGCAAGCTGGAAGTACTGCAGCACTGCCTCGACCAAGCGGAAACAGGCTCTGCTGAAGCTAATCTGCTTAGGTGACAAATCACACACCGCTGCAGAGTTGTTGAAAGCTGTAACACAGCAGGCTGATCTTTGGCTCTCACCGCTAAATCTACAACCAGGCATGGCCGTGTGTGACAATGGCTGTAACCTGTTGGCGGCTCTGAAGCTTGGCAACCTCACACATGTACCATGCCTAGCCCATGTGCTCAACTTAGTGGTTCAGCGGTTTCTCAAAACCTACCCTGGTCTGCATGAGCGGCTTGTGAAAGTATGCTGCGTGTGTGCCCATTTCTGAAAGTCAGCTACAGCTTCCGCCACCCAGGCAGTGCTTCAGCAGCATTTGCAGGTACCAGCTCACTGACTGGTGTGCTATGTCATCACGAGTTGGAACTCAACGTTGCATATGTTGGGAAGGATTTGTGAGCTGTAGAGGGCAGTTGTTGAGAACAAGCTTCAACACACCCGTTGGTATTCCGGTCAGCCTCCACACATAACAGCTGATGAGTGGGCATGGATGTCTGACATCTGTGCCATTCTCCAAAACTTTGGGGACTCGACCAAGATGGTGAGCGGTGATGACACCATAATTAGTGTCACCATCCCGCTTCTCTGCCCACTGAAACGCTTGCTGCTCACAGGCTTTGCAGTTGGAGCACAATGAGATAGAGCAAGGAACTATACAGGGTGATGCTACATAGCCCTGTCTCATCTCATCTCAATGCAGATTGGGTAATAATGAGGAGGAGGAGCAGGAGCTGGTTTCCTGCACTACAGACAGTACTACCCACACCACATTCATACCGTCTGTTCAGCATGGATGGGCTGAAGAGGAGGAAGACCAGGAGGAGGATGAGGATGAGGAGGAGAACATGGACAGTCATCCTCTTGGTGGGGACAGGGAAGGCTTGGCTGTTGGCAGTCTCGCACACATGGCTGAGTTTATGTTACACTGCCTTTCCTATGACCCTCGTGTTGTATACATTTTGGGCAACAGCAATTACTGGTTGGTCACACTTCTAGGCCCACGCTACAAGGAGAAATTTCTCCTTCCAATGGCAGAGAGATAAAATAAAATGTTGCAGTACCATAAGGCCCTTTTTGAAGAATTATTAAAAAAATTCCCATCTGACAACACTGGTGGAAGAGGTCATAGCTCCTTGGGCAACCAAGGAGTACAGGCGAGGGAAACCCAGACCTTTGACAATGTTCCCCTGCCTCTGCTGCATCTGGTTTGTGACAGTTTGCTCAGACCCTCCCAGAGCTCAGGCCCTGATGCACGGGTACCTTGGCGACCGTACCAGAGTCCTTTGTGATTCCTCTGTGCCTTTCAACTATTGGGTATCCAAGCTGAACACATGGCATGTACTGGGCATTCCCAGTCTAGGAGACCCACTCAATAATGGGAAAAAAAATTAACTGAGGCCCCCCAATACGTCTTTTCAAATTGTTATTGGAGTGCGTCCTAATTTTTGGCTGCCCTTGCACTTACTGCATATGCAATAACAGTATATGAGAGCCACTGCTTAATAAAGGGAAGGCCAATTCAAATTGATTCTTCATTCTACAATATTAACTCTCGTATCTGAAATACATGTATGGGTGAGCTATCGCAATATGGATAGCGTATTATATGGATCCAGACAGGGATTATTGTCTTATACCACTTGCTGCTGCAACCAAACAAAAAAAAGAAAAACATGTCTGTCCCTATTAATACTGCTGTTAGCTGCATTTAGGTGCTAGGTATCATCAGCTGGAAATGAGTGTTCATTGTGGTTGCATACATCTCTATAACAGTCCATAACTTGATTGCTTTTTTCAAAAAATCTTTGACAGATTCATGTTTTTTAATATAGTCTGTTCTCATAAATTCATCAAAAATTCATCAAAGCAGGCAGGGTTGCTTCCATTCTTCCACAGTTTGGTGCGGTCACGTACCAAAAAAAATATCTTTGGAGCTGGTTAAAATCTATTTTATATTCTAAAATATTACCTCTCTTATCTGAAATTTGTGTATGGGTGAGCTATTGCAATATGGATAGCATATTACACAGATCCAGCCAGGGATTATTGCCTTATACTGCTTGTCTTCTACAAAAAAATATTTTCTATTCCCTATTGATACCGCTATTAGCTGCACTTACAATAAGGACAGGTGCTAGGTGGTAACATCTGCGGGAAATGTGTGTTCATTCTGTTCGCATACAGTCCATAACTATATTGATTTCTTCCATACACTCATTGACTGATTCAGAATTTTTACAGTGATCTGTACTCAGAAATTAATCAAAGTTGACAGAAATGTAACATATTTGACAGAAATTCATCGAAGTTGACAGAAATTTTTCAAATTTGACAGAAATTAATCAAACTTAACAAAATCTAATGATTTGATGCTCGCAGTTTCTCTGTAGCTTCTGTATGTAAGAGGCAGTGGTGGGAGACTTGATGCTAGTGGAGCTGAAATTACCACTTCAGAACTCTCCAGTTCTTTGTGTCCATCCATTTCTGGGTGCTTCTTGAAGTATGTTTGGGGTCATTGTTCTGCTGGAAGACCCATGAGCTATGATGCAAATCCAACTTTATGACACTGGGCTCTACATTGCAACCCAAAATCCTTTGGGAATCTTCACATTTCATGATGCCTTGCACACAGTCAAGGCACCCAGTGCCAGAGGCAGCAAAATAACCCCTAAATATCTTTGAACATCTACCATATTTGACTGTGTTTTTAATTGTAGGCCTGCTTGCATTTACAGTAAACAGTAGAATGATGTGTGTGACGACACAGCTTCTAATCTTAATTAACCAGACGTATAGTTGTGTTAGGAGAAAGACACTATTATCCTTATGGTGACTTTTGAATTTATGTGTTATTCTTTGGCTAGTCAAGAAGTTCAGACCAGTATTGGTATAATACTAGTTATTATTTATATATATGTATTTATGCACTTTTTTTATTCTAGGGTGCAGGTAAGCCCATCAGTGCTGGCATTGTAAACTAGGGTGTCTGTTATCATGGGGTGAACTCAGATAGTACTGGGCAGCCTGCCTAATCTAATAGTATGGGTGTAACTAATAGGCTGTAAGCCAGATACTGTGCACTACACAGGTGTGAACAGCATCCTATACAAGCCTTTTTGTGTTAAATTCTAACACTAAGCAATCACCCCCTCTATGAAATGGTAGGTTGTGAGTGATTGTCTCATCAGTAGTTTGCACCTGTGTTGCCGCCATCTTATATGGGTTTGCTGCATCCTGGTAGTGCATTAGTTCTGAAGACCTGGGCAGGTAAACACTGCTACCCTTTTTTGCTGTGTTTTTTTCTTGAATCTTGGGGGAATTCATATATTATATATTAGCATAGTATTTGTATAAAGCTGAATGTTGACATTTGAGTAGATGTTTACTTCAACCTATTGTATGAAGCACAGTGATTCAGGGTTGGGGAACAATGATCTTTATTAATATTCTAATTACATATTGTACTAAGCCAGCTAGTTGTGGATCTACAGCGGAGGGGAATACAAACTATGCAAATTGATTAAATGCCTTTCCCCCTGACCTGTGAATGATGACCTTAGCCACATATGGAAATATAGGAAGGGATTTCTATCGCGCTGCAAGGAGAATCAGAGACACTCTTAAGGACATCAGCTTGGTAACATGGTTCCAGCCAGAGGGACACAGATTTTGATTCTACAGGATGCCATCCTAAGGAGTCACAGCCCTGGCTGGAAGAATACAGATCTTCCCCCATTGTTCATCACTGACCCTATGGAAACGTTTGGGAAAACCAGGTTGGGACCATCCGGTCACCTGGCCCCATGGATTTGTTGTTTGGGGTTGCCAGGTGGGACACTCCAGTCACCTGGAACCCATCTATACGACCAGAGAATTCCAGGTTGGCACTATCCAGTCACCTGGTTCAGGGGATATGTTCAGAGAAGCCAGGATGGGACCCTTGGGTCTCCTGGCCTTGTACCTCAATGGACTGTCAGCATCCTAAGCTTGCCGCTACCTCCTCTCTGAAGGTGTCTACCCAAAGCTGGGTGCCACTAGTGAGGCAGTTGGTCCTGGAAGTCCCAAAGTCGCAGCTACTCTATTTCCGGCAGGCCAGTGGAAGGGTGACGCTGTGCAATGTTGTACCATCTTGGGTATTTGCTGGTACTGTTAGAGAACTGTTTATTGTCTGTTTGGTGGTTTAATAAATTATTGATACACTATTTTACCATCAGCCTGTGTTGTCTGAGTAGTATTATGCCATGGAAGACCCCAGGTCTTCACAATGTGCTTTACCAAAAAATTCTATCTTGGTCACTAGAGATGAGCATTGTTCGACTCGAACTGTTCGCCAATCTCAAATTCGAGCTGTTTTGGGCGGTGTTCGAGCCGTTCGGTGAACACGAACGATTTGAGAAAAATCCGGCTGTTCGAGGTTATGTTCGATAACTGTTCGTGCACCAAAATCATAACTGGATTTTTTTTCAGTAATGATGAAAATTAATGTTAATACGCAGTTTGAGTGTACAGCGGGGCGGGGGGAGGGGCAGGGGATGGATCTCTGCAGTAATAATGAAGATCTCCATTTTTTTTTCTCTTTCCCGCATTTACAGTGGGGAGGTGCAATCTGTCAGCCTATCAGCAGCGCACACACGGAGCGAAGTGCTTTTTTTCACACAAGCAAGGGCATGTGTCATTGGCAGTGTATGTCACATGTCCTTGCCCTATAAGACACAGCCATTTTCCCCGTCGCCACCATTTTCTCACTGCTGCAGCTGCGTGTTAGACGGCACCGCTGTTGCTGTGTGCGCTATACCTTGTTAATTTCAAGCCAATTTTCGCACAAATCTACAGATAGCTTGGGAGTAGGGAATAGTTGTGATTGCAGTCCTTTTAAGGACTAGGTTACAGCATTTCCTACGACTTTTATCAGGCTGGTCTGTGCTCTTAAATAGATAGGTTGTGGGAGTAAAGACAAATTGAAATTGCAGTCCTTTTCAGGACTAAGTTACATCAGTTCCTCTCAGTTTTTGTCAGGCAGGTCTGTGCCAGTGCTGTGCAAGTTTTTTTCACAGCATTTGGCTGAATCTAGCAAAGCTAATCCTTTTTGGCCTATTGCAGAGTGTGTTAGTCAGTGGAGTAGCCTATCTGTGTTGCAAGATACACCAACTGTGTATAGAATACCAATTTTTTTACTGCACCTAGTGAAGTAAAACCTTTTGGGCATAGCATCATTCTATTAGTCCATCTATACTGACCTCCATAAGGTTGCAAATTGAATATAATTTTTTTCTGCATCTAGCTCTGAAAAAATATTTGTCCTTCTAGCAGTGTGTGGGACTTGTTCTACTAGTCCATCTATACTGACCTCCATCAGGTTGCAAATTCAAAATAATTTTTTGTCTGCATCTAGCTCTGAAAAAATATTTGGGCTTCTAGCAGTGTGTGGGACTTGTTCTATTAGTCCATCTATACTGACCTCCATCAGGTTGCAAATTAAAAATATATTTTTGTCTGTATCTAGCTCTGAAAAAATATTTGGCCTTCTAGTAGTGTGTGGGACTTGGTCTATTAGTCCATCTATACTGACCTCCATCAGGTTGCAAATTAAAAATATTGTTTTGTCTGCATCTAGCTCTGAAAAAATATTTGGCCTTCTAGCAGTGTGTGGGACTTGTTCTATTAGTCCATCTATACTGACCTCCATCAGGTTGCAAATTAAAAATAATTTTTATCTGCATCTAGCTCTGAAAAAATATTTGGGCTTCTAGCAGTGTGTGGGACTTGTTCTATTAGTCCATCTATACTGACCTCCATAAGGTTGCAAATTGAATATAATTTTTTTCTGCATCTAGCTCTGAAAAAATATTTGTCTTCTAGCAGTGTGTGGGACTTGTTCTATTAGTCCATCTATACTGACCTCCATCAGGTTGCAAATTAAAAATAATTTTTTGTCTGCATCTTGCTCTGAAAAAATATTTGGGCTTCTAGCAGTGTGTGGGACTTGTTCTATTAGTCCATCTATACTGACCTCCATCAGGTTGCAAATTAAAAATATTTCTTTTGTCTGCATCTAGCTCTGAAAAAATATTTGGCCTTCTAGCAGTGTGTGGGACTTGTTCTATTAGTCCATCTATACTGACCTCCATCAGGTTGCAAAAAAAAAATAAAGGTTATCTGCATCTAGCTCTGAAAAATATTTGGGCTTCTAGCAGTGTGTGGGACTTGTTCTATTAGTCCATCTATACTGACCTCCATAAGGTTGCAAATTGAATATAATTTTTTTCTGCATCAAGCTCTGAAAAAATATTTGTCCTTCTAGAAGTGTGTGGGACTTGTTCTACTAGTCCATCTATACTGACCTCCATCAGGTTGGAAATTCAAAATAATTTTTTGTCTGCATCTAGCTCTGAAAAAAATATTTGGGCTTCTAGCAGTGTGTGGGACTTGTTCTATTAGTCCATCTATACTGACCTCCATCAGGTTGCAAATTAAAAATATTTTTTTGTCTGCATCTAGCTCTGAAAAAATATTTGTCCTTCTAGCAGTGTGTGGGACTTGTTCTACTAGTCCATCTATACTGACCTCCACCTCCATCAGGTTGCAAATTAAAAATAATTTTATCTGTATCTAGCTCTGAAAAAATATTTGGCCTTCTAGCAGTGTGTGGGACTTGTTCTATTAGTCCATCTAAACTGACCTCCATCAGGTTGCAAATTAAAAATAATTTTTTATCTGCATCTAGCTCTGAAAAAATATTTGGCCTTCTAGCAGTGTGTGGGACTTGTTCTATTAGTCCATCTATACTGACCTACATCAGGTTGCAAATTGAATATCATTTTTTTCTGCATCTAGTTCTGAAAAATATTTGGACTTCTAGCAGTGTGTGGGACTTGGTCTATTAGTCCATCTATACTGACCTCCATCAGGTTGCAAATTGAATATAATATTTTTCTGCATCTAGCTCCGAAAAAATATTTGTCCTTCTAGCAGTGTGTGGGACTTGTTCCAATTGTCCATCTATACTGACCTCCATCAGGTTGCAAATTGAAAATAATTTTTATCTGCATCTAGCTCTGAAAAAATATTTGGGCTTCTAGCAGTGTGTGGGACTTGTTCCAATAGTCCTTCTATACTGACCTCCATCAGGTTGCAAATTAAAAATAATTTTTATCTGCATCTACCTCTGAAAAAATATTTGTCCTTCTAGCAGTGTGTGGGACTTGTTCTACTAGTCCATCTATACTGACCTCCATCAGGTTGCAAACGGAATATAATTTTTTTCTGCATCTACCTCTGAAAAAATATTTGGGCTTCTAGCAGTGTGTGGGACTTGTTCTATTAGTCCATCTATACTGAGCTCCATCAGGTTGCAAATTGAATATAATTTTTTTCTGCATCTAGCTCTGAAAAAATATTTGGGCTTCTAGCAGTGTGTCGGACTTGTTCCAATAGTCCATCTATACTGACCTCCATCAGGTTGCAAATTAAAAATAATTTTTATCTGCATCTAGCTCTGAAAAAATATTTGGGCTTCTAGCAGTGTGTGGGACTTGTTCTATTAGTCCATCTATACTGACCTCCATAAGGTTGCAAATTGAAAATAATTTTTTTCTGCATCTAGCTCTGAAAAAATATTTGTCTTCTAGCAGTGTGTGGGACTTGTTCTATTAGTCCATCTATACTGACCTCCATCAGGTTGCAAATTAAAAATAATTTTTTGTCTGCATCTAGCTCTGAAAAAATATTTGGGCTTCTAGCAGTGTGTGGGACTTGTTCTATTAGTCCATCTATACTGACCTCCATCAGGTTGCAAATTAAAAATATTTCTTTTGTCTGCATCTAGCTCTGAAAAAATATTTGGCCTTCTAGCAGTGTGTGGGACTTGTTCTATTAGTCCATCTATACTGACCTCCATCAGGTTGCAAAAAAAAAATAAAGGTTATCTGCATCTAGCTCTGAAAAAATATTTGGGCTTCTAGCAGTGTGTGGGACTTGTTCTATTAGTCCATCTATACTGACCTCCATAAGGTTGCAAATTGAATATAATTTTTTTCTGCATCAAGCTCTGAAAAAATATTTGTCCTTCTAGAAGTGTGTGGGACTTGTTCTACTAGTCCATCTATACTGACCTCCATCAGGTTGGAAATTCAAAATAATTTTTTGTCTGCATCTAGCTCTGAAAAAAATATTTGGGCTTCTAGCAGTGTGTGGGACTTGTTCTATTAGTCCATCTATACTGACCTCCATCAGGTTGCAAATTAAAAATATTTTTTTGTCTGCATCTAGCTCTGAAAAAATATTTGTCCTTCTAGCAGTGTGTGGGACTTGTTCTACTAGTCCATCTATACTGACCTCCACCTCCATCAGGTTGCAAATTAAAAATAATTTTATCTGTATCTAGCTCTGAAAAAATATTTGGCCTTCTAGCAGTGTGTGGGACTTTTTCTATTAGTCCATCTAAACTGACCTCCATCAGGTTGCAAATTAAAAATAATTTTTTATCTGCATCTAGCTCTGAAAAAATATTTGGCCTTCTAGCAGTGTGTGGGACTTGTTCTATTAGTCCATCTATACTGACCTACATCAGGTTGCAAATTGAATATCATTTTTTTCTGCATCTAGTTCTGAAAAATATTTGGACTTCTAGCAGTGTGTGGGACTTGGTCTATTAGTCCATCTATACTGACCTCCATCAGGTTGCAAATTGAATATAATATTTTTCTGCATCTAGCTCCGAAAAAATATTTGTCCTTCTAGCAGTGTGTGGGACTTGTTCCAATAGTCCATCTATACTGACCTCCATCAGGTTGCAAATTAAAAATAATTTTTATCTGCATCTAGCTCTGAAAAAATATTTGGGCTTCTAGCAGTGTGTGGGACTTGTTCCAATAGTCCATCTATACTGACCTCCATCAGGTTGCAAATTAAAAATAATTTTTATCTGCATCTACCTCTGAAAAAATATTTGTCCTTCTAGCAGTGTGTGGGACTTGTTCTACTAGTCCATCTATACTGACCTCCATCAGGTTGCAAACGGAATATAATTTTTTTCTGCATCTACCTCTGAAAAAATATTTGGGCTTCTAGCAGTGTGTGGGACTTGTTCTATTAGTCCATCTATACTGAGCTCCATCAGGTTGCAAATTGAATATAATTTTTTTCTGCATCTAGCTCTGAAAAAATATTTGGGCTTCTAGCAGTGTGTGGGACTTGTTCCAATAGTCCATCTATACTGACCTCCATCAGGTTGCAAATTAAAAATAATTTTTATCTGCATCTAGCTCTGAAAAAATATTTGGGCTTCTAGCAGTGTGTGGGACTTGTTCTATTAGTCCATCTATACTGACCTCCATAAGGTTGCAAATTGAAAATAATTTTTTTCTGCTTCTAGCTCTGAAAAAATATTTGTCCTTCTAGCTGTGTGTGGGACTTGTTCTACTAGTCCATCTATACTGACCTCCATCAGGTTGCAAATTCAAAATAATTTTTTGTCTGCATCTAGCTCTTAAAAAATATTTGGGCTTCTAGCAGTGTGTGGGACTTGTTCTATTAGTCCATCTATACTGACCTCCATCAGGTTGCAAATTAAAAATAATTTTTATCTGCATTTAGCTCTGAAAAACTATTTGGCCTTCTAGCAGTGTGTTGGACTTGTTCTATTAGTCCATCTATACTGACCTCCATCAGGTTGCAAATTAAAAATAATTTTTTGTCTGCATCTAGCTCTGAAAAAATATTTGGCCTTCTAGCAGTGTGTGGGACTTGTTCTACTAGTCCATCTATACTGACCTCCATCAGGTTGCAAATTCAAAATAATTTTTTGTCTGCATCTAGCTCTGAAAAAATATTTGGCCTACTAGCAGTGTGTGGGACTTGTTCTATTATTCCATCTATACTGACCTCCATCAGGTTGCAAACTGAATATAATTTTTTTCTGCATCTAGCTCTGAAAAAATATTTGGGCTTCTAGCTGTGTGTGGGACTTGTTCTATTAGTCCATCTATACTGACCTCCATCAGGTTGCAAATTGAATATAATTTTTTTCTGCATCTAGCTCTGAAAAAATATTTGGGCTTCTAACAGTGTGTGGGACTGGGTCTATTAGTCCATCTATACTGACCTCCATCAGGTTGCAAATTGAATATAATATTTTTCTGCATCTAGCTCTGAAAAAATATTTGGCCTTCTAGCAGTGTGTGGGACTTGTTCTATTAGTCTATCTATACTGACCTCCATCAGGTTGCAAACTGAATATAATTTTTTTCTGCATCTACCTCTGAAAAAATATTTGGGCTTCTAGCTGTGTGTGGGACTTGTTCTATTAGTCCATCTATACTGACCTCCATCAGGTTGCAAATTGAATATTATTTTTTTCTGCATCTAACCCAGCCAATAGTTTTGGCCTAAAACCACAGTTTGGCCACTCAGCTCTGCTCGGTTCCCATCCATTGTTTTTTTGTGCAAACAACTCCAGAGTTGTGAATTAGTTAACCACCAAAATGAGTGGAAAAAGGCCTGCTGCTGGTGGACAGGGGAATAGGCTTGTTGGGAAGGGGAAAAAAGGTTGTGTCCGTGGGGTAGGTGTTAAAGCAACAGTAACATCTGCAGAAGAAAGACCATCTTCCAGCCAAACTAAAATGTCTACTTCTTTTAGCGGACAATGTGATAAGATGCCTTTCTTACGGCCACGCCAATCGCTATAAATTCCAGATGAGGCACAAAAACAGCAGGTGCTTCAACGGATATCAAGTGTTCCTTTAAGTGGGCTCTCCTCCATATCAACTTCAACATCACAAATACTCCAGTCCTCAAAGGTGTCACCCCAATCGCACTTGCTTCCTCACAGCTCCCAAATCTCCAGCTGCCCATCTGAGTATGAGGTTGAGCAGATGGTTGAGTCTGCAGAGCTGTTTACTCATACTATAGCCTGGGAATCAGAGGTCGGCTCCAGCGCTTCTGTGAATCCAGACGAGGAAATGATCTGCACTGATGCCCAGAATCTTTATGAGTCGGATCCAGGACCAGACGCTGAAGGTTCTGACCATAATGTAGACCCTCATTCCCAAACTGTAACTCCTGTTGGTGGAGACAATGAGGAAGACGATGATGAGACTCAAATACCTGATTGGAGCGACAACTTTACTTTTTTGTCAGGGCAGGAACAGGTTGGCTCTGAGGACGACGGGTGTGATAAACACAGGGTGATGATGATGAGGTTGGAGATCCCACTTACTGTCAACCCACAGTCAGCCAAGAGATGAGGTCAGCAGAGGAGGTGGAGGAGAATGCTAGTGACGACGAGGTCAGGTTGCGCCTTCCTGCACAGAGACGTAGTACTGGAAGCACGTCAACAACTGCATCCTCAAACACAACTCTGCCTCTCACCACAAGTAATGGTGGCTTTTCAGGTCGCATGGGTGCTAAGCCTTGCATAGCCTGGGCATTTTTTCAGATCGATAAAGATGACGCAACTCGTGATATCTGTAACATTTGTCAGCAAAAGCTAAGTAGAGGCCAAAAAATACATAGTTTGAGTACTTCATGCATGAACCGGCACATGGACATGAAGCATAAGTTGCAGTGGGAAGCTCACTGTGCTACAATGCGGCCTAGCCGACCGGGCCAACCACCGTCTGCCATATCTTGTGCATCCACGGCCTCTTCATCCTCTGTGACTGGGGGGACAGCAGTCACACCTGTTTTGGGGTGCAGACCTGCCACCTCTTTACCCGCAACAGCCAGCGTGATTGGCAGGTCATCATTTTCTTTGGAGGTGGTAACACCAGCTGGTGTTGAGCGCTGTCCGACATCGATAGCACCACCTTTGGATCAAGGCAACCTAACATGCCCGCCTGCATCTTCCTCACAGACCGGCAGTTTGCCCGGGACACCCTTATCAACCCCGTCTAAGCACAATAGCCAGCCCTCGGTCCCTCAGATGTGGACAAGTAAAAGACCATTTCCTCCTAGCCATGAGAAAGCTAAGAGGTTGAATTTCACCATCTGCAAGCTCTTGGCTACAGAAATGCTGCCTTTCCGCCTGGTGGACACAGAGGATTTTCGAGACCTTATGTCCGTCGCAGTGCCCCAGTACCAGATGCCCAGTCGGAACTACTTCTCAAAGAAAGGTGTGCCTGCGCTCCACCAGCATGTTGCACACAACATCACCGCTTCTTTGAGAAACTCTGTGTGTGACAGGGTGCATTTCACCACAGACACTTGGACGAGTAGGCATGGACAGGGGCGTTACATGTCGCTGACTGGGCACTGGGTAACTATGGTGACAGCAGGACAAGGGGCTGCTGTCCAAGTCTTGCCGTCCCCACGAGTTGTGCGTCAATCCTCTTTATCTCAAAGTTCCTCCACTGCTTCTGCCTCCTCAACCTCCTCTCGGTCCTCCACCTGCACCCAAAGCCTGTCTGGTCATGCCACAAGCTTTCTAACTGCGCAGAAGGTATCCTGCACATCTCCTTACTATGCTGGCAGTAGGGAACAACGTCATCAGGCGGTTTTTACTTTGAAATGACTGGGAAATGTGAGTCACACAGCTGAGGAGTTGTGGTCAGCTCTGGAGAACCAATTTCATGAATGGTTGTCTCCACTGGACCTGAAACCAGGGAAGGCCATGTGCGACAGAATACCATCCCAGAGCTGTTACTTAGATGTGAACTGCCTCCCGCCATCATAGACACTCCTTTTGATGATGCTCCAGAGGTTCTGAATGGGGTAGAGGTCAGGCGAGCATGGGGTCACACCATAAGTTTGTCCCCTTTTATACCCATATCAGCCAGAGATGCAGATGTGTTATGTGCAGCATGAGACGGTGCATTTTCATGGATAAAAATGATCTTGCTGCGGAATACACGGTTCTCCTTCTTGAATCATGGCAGGAAGTGCTGTTTGAGAAACTCCACATACATTATGGAGTTCATCTTTACCCCTTCAGGGATCCTAAAGGGACCGACAATCTCTCTCCCCATGATTCCAGCCCAAAACATTACTCCACCTCCTCCTTGTTGGCGCTGTAGCCGTGTTTGCGTGGGGTGTCCATCAACCAGCCATCCTCCACTCCATCCATCTGGACCATCGAGCGTTGCACGGCACTCATCCGTGAACAAATCAGTTTTGAAATCAGTCTTCATGTAATGTTTGGCCCACTGGAGCCGTTTCTGCTTGTGTGAAGTGGATAGAGGAGGTCGACAGGATGGCTTATGCACAGCTGCAAACCTCTGAAGGACCCTGCATCTTGTTGTTCGGGGGACGTTGGAGGCACCAGCAGCTTCAAAAACTTGTCTGCTGCTATGACAAGGTTTTTTTGCCGCTGCTCTTTTAACCTGACGTAATTGCCTGTAGGAAAGAGTCCTCAATTTGCCCTTATCAGCACGCACACGTGTGTACTGTGAATCAGCTACATACTTCTTGATTGCCAAGACACTTCATCCTGATCATCGCACAATGTTGATTGTAGTCATGCCTTGACCTAAACACTCCACAATTTGTTGCTTCTCAGCAGCCGACACATCCTTTTTCTTTCCCATTTTGGCAGAAAATGTAGGCTGCTTAATAATGTGGGACAGCCTTCTTAAGTAGTCTTGCCTTTCATTGGACACACCTGCCAAACTAATTAGCACAGGTGTCTGCAATTGCTTACAGTGATATAAAGAGCCCTGACACACATCACCATCAATGAGTTTAACTGACAAACAAACAAATTCTTCCCTTATCACTCCTAAACACTTTTTGCATAATAACTTGGAACACAGTGTACATGTGCTTTTCCACAAAAACCAGTGGTTCACGTAGTGAATCTTACAGTTCTAACTTGCCAACCGTGGTCTGTATGGAATTGTTCAATAAAGGGCCCAAAATTAAGATAACATAGATGGGAGAGGTCCCTATGAATAGGAATTCCTAAGTATTTGATACCCTGTGAGGGCCATGCAAAGCGAAAGTTGGACTGGATGGAATCCTGTATGGATTTGGGGAGGGAGACATCGAGGGCCTCAGACTTCGCTGCATTGATTTTAAAATTTGACCATGTAACAAAGTGATCTATTTCAGCCATAACAGCAGGGATGGATATATGTGATTGAGTGATATATACTAGGACATCATCAGCAAATAGAGAGCACTTGTACTCGGTGCCTCCCACCTCAATCCACCTAATATTGGGTTTATGGCAAATTGATGAGAGCAGGTTCTCCGTCACTAGGATGTATAAGAGAGGGGATAGAGGACATCCCTGCCTTGTCCCATTGGTGATTATGAAAGGTGATGAAAATGTTCTGACGCGCCCCCTGGGCCTTGGGACACCCGGAGCCGGACCCTTTTTGGTGGATGCTGGTGGTTGTAGTCTCCGTGGCGGCGACCCAGTTCCTTGGCTCAGGGCTGTCAAACCAGTGGCGGAACTATTTATGTGGTTTTGATGTTTAAATGTCCGACTACGCCACCCGTGGATTGCGGTCAGAGTGAACCGCCGCTGCTGGGCAGACCGCTGAGGCTGGTGTTGTGGGTGCAGCAGAGCGTAGCATAACTCCCCACAGGAGGAGTATAGCCTCAGGGCAGTGTATGCAGAGGATGGGGGTGATGGTGCAGGGCAGCAGCAGTAACGACACGGAGTCAGTGATGCAGTCCAGGGCCTTTACTCACAGATCTTATTATCCAGACCACGTCTGCAGGTAACGGCTGCCCACGTCGTACTGTGCTCACCAGGTGAGGGGCTCAGACAACTCCCAGATAACTTTGGAGCGCTTCACAGGACCCCCTTTGTGTGTCCTTTGTCTGGCCTTTCTTACCAACCCTTCTGTCCAGCTGCCTCGGATATAAACCCTATAGAAAACCTTTGGAGGGAGTTGAAAGTCCGTGTTGCCCAGCGACAGCCCCAAAATATCACTGCTCTAGAGGAGATCTTCATGGAGGAATGGGCCAACATACCAGCAACAGTGTGTGCCAACCTTGTGAAAACTTACAGAAAACGTTTGACCTCTGTAATTGCCAAGAAAGGATATAAAACAGAGTATTGAGATGAACTTTTGCAATTGGACAAATACTTATTTTCCACCAAAATTTGAAAAAAAATTCTTTCCAAATAAAACAATGTGATTTTCAGGATTTGTTTTCTCATTTTGTCTCTCATAGTTGAGGTCTACCTATGATGTCAATTACAGGCCACTCTCATCTTTTTAAGTGGGAGAACTTGCACAATTGTTGGCTGACTAAATACTTTTTTTCCCCACTGTATTATATTGATGGCTGGACCATACAATACAAGCACTTTTTACCATTTACCTTTTGTGCCTCAGCCATTTTCTCATAGATTGTAAGCCTTCGAGCAGGGTCCTCATTCCTCTTGTTTTCTGAACTATGTGTTACTCTGTAATTTCTATATTGTCTGTACACGTATCTTCTGTAATGGAAAGTGGTGCAAAGTATGCTGGTTCTATAGAAATAAAAAATATTATTATAAAATTGATCAAAGGGATAATATTTAATCAATAATATTGATTAAATATTCAATTAAATGATTAAAGGGAAGCTGTCAAATCAAGGACAGGACCCAAGCCATGGATGATTAGTTCAGTACACATTTCCACCTAATTGTTTTCCATTAATCTCTGTCTTTCTGTGGCTCCTGTAATACCAAAGCTGTCAATGAATAGGAAATGGAAATCAAATAGGTAGAAAGATGCACTAAAGTGCCAGCCTCACCAAGAGTAAACTGTGTGCTTGTGCTTGGCTTGAACAGTAATTTTCATGCTGACAGACTCTTTTTAACTCAGTTCATATATTCAGTTCTACAGGCACAGCCATACAGTTTTCCATTGTAAAGACTTGCCAAACTGCAGCACAGATCTCAGCTTCCTATAAACCTGTATTTTAAAGTTTTAGTGTGATCTCTATTACTAAGAAACATCTAAAGTCAGAACTGTCAAAATCCATTCTCCTTCAGCTCGGTAAAGCACTTGAGTGATTTGTTTTAAAAATGATTTTATATAAATTTTAATATCAAGATTTTTTTTATTTCCCAAGAGCCTCTTTTAGTTCTAGTTATAGGTAGTAAATGACGATTGTTAATTGAATCTCCTCATTTACACCTCATATCAGTTTAATTCCAGCTGCGTGTGTTAGGTTCTTGTATGTTAGGTCGGATTTGCACTTAATGGGACTCATTAGCAGGTTAAAGTTGTCATTTCATTAAAAAAAAGTGTTACAAGTAGGAGGTATAATTGACATAGTAAGGTTATCTCATTATGTTAAACTGTGAAAAATACGACTTTCTGAATTTAGAATGAAACTAGGAATGAAACAAAATAATTAATTTCTCATGCTGAGAATTTAAAAGGATTTACTTTGGCTCAATAGGTAATTATTTCAAATGTTATTTTATGCATTGATGCTTAAGTCTCCATTTAAGATCACAGATTATTCCAGTGTTGAATTTGTTATGTTTTAATAAAAGTACATTTCTCCCGTGGCACTCTCAGCGGCTGATCACCTGTTCAACCTACTTCTACAAAGCAACAAATTCTTTTTAATGAATTATGGGTTATAATGCCAGAATTTATTTAGCTTTTATGTACAATCTTTAATAAAATCCTAACACTTCATACATTAGTGGTGCTTTTACCAACCTGCCATTTGCCAGTAAAAATGTGTTGTTTGCCCACAATCTTCGTTTTCAACTATGCCATGTGGAGAGGAGATGTCCATACAAAATCCCTCAACTCTTAAAAATTTGGTCAACCAAATGCTAGACCCCTATCAATGGACAGTTTCTGTGATACCTACATCAAATTCTGAATCATCTCCGACAATTCCAGTTTGCATTCGCTATTGCCTCCACCAAAAAGTTCCAGAACTCAAGTCTCTTCTTTCAATCTTCATTTCTTGTGTAAAGCAAAACATTCTACTCAATCAGCTTTTCCCAACCTGAAATTTGATAGTAAAAGTGTATAGTGTGAAAATGGTTCCAGATAAAAAGATGGCTAAGAAAGAAAATACAGAAATGTCTACCCTTACTTTTTTATGAATTTCATTAAGGACTCATATTGTATAAACAAATAACAAAATTGACCAGCACATCCAGGCTAGTGTGAATAGGCGCCAACTAAAAAAATTGACACTGAAAAAACGTCAAAGTTGCATCTTAAATTGCTAAGAGTGATTGCGCTGAAATATTGAAACTGTTAAAACCCTCCTGTTTGTTTTTCCATCTTGTGTTTTGCGGTCACATGACCACCTGCCTTTATATTCCAGCTCCGCCCTCCTGGCTGTGCTGGACTGCAGTGTTTGACTGTTTCACTAGCCAGGTGCTTCTGTGCCTTTCTCTGTCAGTTCGTTTGGTCCTTCAGGGACCTCTAGTACCTTTTTGTCTGTTTGTCTTTTTGTGTTCTGCAACAACTTCTCTGTTTAGGAGGTGTTCCATTTTTGTCCCAGTCCTTAGTTCTTTTAGGGACCCCTCCCCTTATGCTATAGGTCTTCGTTCAGACTAGCCGAGAACTAAGGCGGGTCTGTTCGCTAGGAACAGGCAGCCCGCTACATTGTAGGGATTCAGCTTAGTCTTACTGTAGGGACAGCTTTCCCCTATCTTTCCTTAGTACTTGTTGCAGATCATAACAGTAAGTCCAGCCAAAAAAAAGCTAAAAGGAAAGAAATTCAGGGACCAGTATGGTTTCCATCCAGGATTTGGCTCAATGCCTACAGGGATTGTCTCTGGAGGTAGCCAAGTTCCAGCAACACTTGAGTAGCTGTTCTGAAGCGCATTTTGTGGAACCCAAGGTAGAACTGCCTGATGATTTTTATGGTAAACAGCAAGATTTTTTTTTCCTTTAAAAATGCTTGTTTGTTATATTTTTGTTTGAGACCAAGGTCCTCTGGGAGTGAATCACAGCGCATTCATTTTATTATGTCACTATTGCGCAAAAAACCACAGGGGTGAGCCTTTTCTCTCCAACCTAATAATCCATGTTTAAGGTCTGTAGAAGAATTTTTTTTTGCTATGGGGCTATTATATGATGATCCTGATTGAGTCTCATCTGCTGAGGCAGAACTCAGGCGTTTGAATCAGTGGTCAGGTGATGTTGAAAATTATTGCTGGTCTGAGTGAAAGGGTTAAGGATTTGATAATTGCATTCCCCGCACCTGAGACTCTGCAGGATGCCATGCAATTAGCTGTTCGTGTGGATAGGAGACTGAGATATAGACAGAATGAGGTAAAGACTCCTGTAATGGCAGGTCCTAGTCCCCAGAAAATCTGCTCTGACGGCGGAGAACCGATGGAGGTTCTGGCGAAGTTGCTCCCCTCTCAGGAAAGAGACCGGAGGTTTGCCGATGGATTGTGTCTTTATTGTGGTAAAGCTGACCATTTGATTAAGTATAGTGAGCTTAGTTTAAGTAATGAAAAAAAAAAGGTCAGTTGCGCCCGTATAGCTTGTTTACCCTCTGCAGGAGTATTTCTTTCTGGGAGTACTACTTTGCAGAAAAATTTGATTGAATTTCAGGTATTTGTGGGTTGTGGTTCAACACTTAATGTGATTGATAAAGGGTTTTTGGAAAAACTAAAATTGAAATCCAAACCTTTGTCATCACCTATTTCTGTGATTGCAATTGATAACACTCCCTTGAAATGCATTACTCACAAGGTTGCTGCATTTCCCCTCACTATCAATTGAGTTCACGAAGAAATTTTGTACTTATTTGTATTAGATAATTTACCCTCTCCGGTCGTTTTATCTTTGCCTTGGTTAAAACTGCACAATCCTTTGCTGGACTGGTCTACTAATGTGATTAAGTCTTTGAGTCCGAAGTGCTATGATAAATGTTGTAATGGTCGCATTGCGGCTGTGGAAAAAGGGGAATTACCTGTACCTATTCAAGATTTTGGAGGTTTTTTTTCAGAGGAGGAATTGCAAGTTTTACCTCCTCATAGGGATTATGATTGCGCCATTGAGTTTGTTCCTGGAGCTACTCTTCCCAAGAGTCACTTGTTTAATCTGACTATCCCTGAAAGAAAGTACATACAGACAAGCCTGGCTGCTGGTCCCATTAGACCTTCTAAGTCGCCTGTGGCAGTTGGATTTTTATTTGTTAAAAAATAAGGATGGGGGTTTACGTCCATGTCTGGATTTTCGTGAAATTAATAAAATTACCGTATGCAATTCCTACCCATTGCCATTAATTCCTGACTTGTTTAACCAGTTTATGGGGGCCAAGTGGTTCTCTAAAATTGATCTCCAGGGGGCATACAATTTGTTATGAGTGAAGAAGGGTGATGAATGGAAAACTGCTTTTAACACTCCGGTAGGTCATTTTGAGAATCTGGTGATGCCTTTGGTCTTACCAATGCACCTGCATTTTTTCAGAACCTTATTAATGACATCCTGAGACCTTTGTTTGGTAAGAATGTGGTTGTGTATTTGGATGACATTTTGATTTATTCACCAGATCTAGAGTCCCATTGGCAGAGTGTACGTGAAGTTTTGAAGTTATTGAGTGATAATTCACTTTTTGCTAAGCTGGAGAAATGTGAGTTCGCTGTGCAGAAAATTAGTTTTTTGGGCTATATTGTCTCCAGCGAGGGCTTTGAGATAGACCTGGTGAAGGTTCAGGCTGTGCAGGAATGGACTAGGCCTATTGGTTTGAAATCTATACAGAGATTTTTGGGTTTTGCCAATTATTACAGGAAAGTCATTAAGAATTTTTCTGTAATTGTTAAGCCTCTGACCGATCTCACCAGGAAAGGTGTGAATATGGTCCAGTGGACTACTGAGGCCATTAAAGCATTTGAGTATCTCAAAGAGAGGTTCAGTTCTGCCCCTATCCTTATGCAGCCTGATGAGACCAAGCCTTTTTTGGTCGAGATCGATGCTTCATCAGCGGGGGTCGGAGCAGTTTTGTCTCAGGAGAACAAGGATGGAGTACATCCTTGTGCCTTCTTTTCGAGAAAAATTTCAGAAATCGAACTGAATTATGATGTTGGAAATCAGGAGTTGCTGGCTATTAAACTTGCGTTTGAACACTGGCGTCATTTTTTGGAAGGCGCTAGATTTCCTATTCAGGTGTTCACAGATCATAAGAATTTGATCTATCTGGATGCTGTCAAGCGCTTGAATGCCCGTCAAGCTAGGTGGGCACTTTTATTTTCTCAGTTTCATTTTTCTGTTACCTATATCCCTGGAACTAAGAATGTTAAAGCCATTGCTTTATCTCGCAGCTTCTCTCCTACGGTCGGTGCCGAGGAGGAGGAGAGCATTTTACAGAAAGGAGTTGTGGTGGTGGCATTGGACTCCGTTTTGGAGAATGGGATTCAGAAAGCTCAAGATGATGCTCCATCTAACACTCCCCATGGGAGGTTGTACGTGCCTAGAGCCTTTAGGAGAGATTTGTTTGTGGAGTGTCATGTGTCTCGGTTGGCAGGTCATCCAAGAATTTCGGAGACTTAAAGACTTATCATTCGCAGTTTTTGGTGGCCTGGATGGCAGAAGGAAGTCATCAAGTGGGTGCGTCAATGTACTGTGTGTGCTAGGTCAAAGGCTTCACATACTCCTGCTGCGGGGTTGCTTTGCCCTCTGGAGTTTCCTAGTACGCCTTGGACGCATCTCACAATGGATTTTACTGTCACATGGGTGGTCGTGGACCATTTTAGTAAGATCATAGAATCATAGAATGGTAGAGCTGGAAGGGACCTCCTGGGTCATCTGGTCCAACCCCCTGCTCAAAGCAGGATTCACTAATTCATGTCAGACAGATGTCTGTCCAGCTTCTGTTTGAAGACGTCCATTGAAGGAGATCTCACCCCCTCTCGTGGCAGCCTGTTCCACTCATTGATCACCTTAACTGTCGAAATGGTTTTTCTAATATCTAATCTGTGTCTCCTCCCATTCAGTTTCATCCCATTGCTTCTAGTCTTTCCTTGTGCAAATGTGAATAAAGATGATCCTTCTACAATGTGACAGCCCTTGAGATATTTCAAGACAGCTAAAAAGTCTCCTCTCAGTCTTCTTTTTTGCAAGCTAAACATTCCCAAATCCTGTAACCGTTCCTCATAGGACATGGTTTGTAGACAGGTCACCATTCTGGTCGCTCTTCTCTGAACTTGCTCCAGTTTGTCAATGTCATTTTTAAAATGTGGTGCCCAAAATTGGACACAGTATTCCAGATGAGGTCTGACCAAAGAGGAGTAAAGTGCGATAATGACTTCACGTGATCTAGACTGTATGTTTCTGTTAATACATCCCAGAATTGTATTTGCCTTTTTTGCTGCTGCATCATACTGTTGACTCATCTTCAGTCTATGATATATTAGTATACCTAAGTCTTTTTCACATGTACTGTTGCTTTGCTCTATTCCTCCCATTCTGTATATGCTTTTTTCATTTTTATTGCCCAGATGTAGTACTTTGCATTTTTCCCTGTTAAAAGCCATTCTGTTAGTTGCTGCCCACTGCTCCATTTAATTTAGGTCTTTTTGAAGCCTCTCTCTCTCTTCTCTAGTGTTAGCTATCCCTCCTAGCTTTGTGTCATCAGCAAATTTAATCAGTTTACCCTCAATTCCTTCATATAAATCATTGATAAAGATGTTGAACAATACAGGTCCCAGGACAGAGCCCTGTGGTACCCCACTTGAGACATTCATCCAGCTCGATGTGAAGCCATTTACGACCACTCTTTGAGTCCGATCACTAAGCCAGTTATAAATCCACCTAACAGTTGCCTTGTCCATTCCATACTTGGTCATTTTTTCAATAAGGATGGAGTGAGATACTTTGTCAAATGCTTTGCTGAAGTCAAGATATACTATATCTACAGCATTTCCCTGATCCACCCAGTCAGTGATTCTGTCATAGAAGGAAATTAAATTAGTCTGACATGACTTGTTAGTTACAAACCCATGCTGACTCTGGTTAATCACTTCATTCTTATCCAGGTACTTACATACATGTTGTTTAATAATTTATTCAAAGATCTTTCCTGGTATAGAAGTCAGACTCACCAGCCTATAGTTCCCTGGGTCCACATTCTTCCCCTTTTTGAAGATAGGAACAACATTTCCTCTTCTTCAGTCTTCTGGGACTTCTCCTGTTCTCCAAGAATTTGACATCTCTTGCAAGCCTTAATTCATTGTCAGCTTTAGCTAACCTGATATGTGCCCTGCAGGTTCTGCAGACTACATTATAATCTTCTTTAGATATGCCTCCCTCTTTCCATTTGATAAACATTTCTTTCTTTCTTTTTATCATGTGTTTAAGTTCTGTGTTCATCCATTCTGGTTTCCTTAAATGCTTTCCATTCTTCCTACTTTTCGGGATTGTTAAGGATTGTGATTTGATAATCTCATTTTTAAAAATTTCCCATCCTTCCTGGACATTTTTGTCCTTAAGGACATCCAGCCATTGGATCACTCCTATTCTCTTTCTGAGTCACCTAAAATCTGCCTTTCTGAAATCTAACCTTGAAGTTTGAGTCTTCACATGTCTTCCTCCTCTAGTTATCCAGAATTCTATAATAGCATGATCGCTGCCTCCTAGCATCCCAGACACTTTTAACTCCTCAACCATTTCCTCCCTGTTTATAAGGATTAATCCAAAGTAGCAGATCCCCTTGTTTTCTTCCCTACCTTTTGGAAGATAAAGTTGTCAGCAAGAGAGGATAAGAATTTGCTTGACCTGTTAGTTTTACTTGAGAGAGATTCCCAACAAATGTCTGGATAGTTGAAATCTCCCATGACCACTACGTCATATTTTTTGGAGAACTTGGTCATTTGATACATAATGAGTTCATCCATGTCTTCAGTTTGCGCAGGTGGACTGTAGTAAATGCCTACAATGGTGTCATTTCCATTGTTCTCTCCTTGTATTCTTACCCAAACAGTTTCCACAGAACTCCCAGTCTCTGAAGCTTCAATCTCTGTGCAGATATACGCTTTTCTAACATACAAAGCGACACCTCCTCCTCGTTTATCAAGTCTGTTTCTTGCAAATAAGTTGTATCCTTTTAGCCTTGTATTCCAATCATGTGTATCGTCCCACCAAGTTTCAGTGATTCCAATGACATCATATTCCTTTTCCTGCATTAGTAGTTCCAGTTCTCCTTGTTTGTTGCCCATCCTTTGTGCATTTGTATAAAAACATTTTAGTTTGCGATTGGTTTCTCTTCCTTCCATATTTTTATTATTTTGATTTTTTTGTCTTTGTTCTTTCTTACCACTTCCAATAGCAGAGATCTCAATAGTAGATGTGTCATTTGGTTCCATTCATTAAGTTGCCCTGCGCCAAGACACTTGCTCAGGCATTTGTTAAGGAGATTGTCAAGCTTCATGGCGTTCCCACGGGATTTGTTTCTGATAGAGGACCTCAGTTTGTGGCTCGCTTTTGGCGTGCTTTTTGTGACAGGTTGGGAGTCCATTTGTCATTTTCGTCTGGGTATCATCCTGAGTCTAATGGACAAACTGAAAGAAAGAATCAGGATGTAGAACAGTTTTTACGTTGCTTTGTGGCAGACAATCAAGAGGTGTGTTCTGAGTTTCTGCCTCTCGCAGAATTTGCTCTTAACAATCATACATCCTCCTCTGTTGGGTGTTCTCCTTCTTTTTGTTGTACTGGGAGACATCCGTCTTTTGGTTCATTCTCCAAATTGGGGTCGGCGGTGCCAGAGGAGGAGAATTTTTCTGGTGATTTGGAGAGAGTTTGGACTAATGTACGTTGCAACCTTCAAGAGGCTAACAAGAAGCCAAAGAAGTATTTTGACAGGAAACATAAGGAAGTTTTGTTTACTGTGGGTGAAATGGTTTGGTTGTCCTCAAAGAACCTGCGGTTGAGGATTCCCTGTAAAAAACTGGGTCCTAAGTTTGTGAGTCTATTTAAAGTGCTTCAGGTTCTTAACCCATCTGCGGTTAGGTTGGATATCCCTACTTCCAGGAAGATTAAACATGTTTTTCATATTTCCTTGTTGAAAAAGGCTGATGTATCAGATAAGGATTCCACTGTCACAGTTCCTCCTGTGGTGGAAGACGACGTATATGAAATTTCTCGTATCCTGAATTCGAGATGGCATAGAGGGAGATTACAATATCTTGTCTCCTGGAAGGGTTTTGGTCCCGAAGATAACTCCTGGGTAAGGGCGGATGATGTCTCTTCTCCTAGGCTTGTCAGAGCTTTCCACAGGAGGTTTCCAGATAGGCCTGGACCTAGAGGATCCGGAGGATCCTCATAAAAGAGGGGGTACTGTTTTGCGGTCACATGACCACCTGCCTTTATATTCCAGCTCCATCCTCCTGGCTGTGCTGGACTGCAGTGTTTGACTGTTTCTCTAGCCAGGTGCTTCTGTGCCTTTCTCTGTCAGTTCGTTTGGTCCTTCTGGGACCTCTAGTACCTTTTTGTCTGTTTGTCTTTTTGTATTCTGCAACAATTTCTCTGTTTAGGAGGTGTCCCATTTTTGTCCCAGTCCTTAGTTCTTTTAGGGACCCCTCCCCTTATGCTATAGGTCTTCGTTCAGACTAGCCGAGGACTAAGGCGGGTCTGTTCGCTAGGAACAGGCAGCCCGCTACATTGTAGGGATTCAGCTTAGTCTTACTGTAGAGACAGCTTTCCCCTATCTTTCCTTAGTACTTTTTGCAGATCATAACAGAAACTGCATTGCTGCTATAGAAAAATAGGAAAGCGCTACATAATGTACACATGAAATATTTAAAAAATATTCTGTAATATAAATATGAAAAATTACGTTTCCTGAGTTCAAAATGTAATTAAGAAATGACAGTTACCAGGAACAGTGATAATGTCTGGAACACCAAGCAAAATTTCAGTGAGAGCTCCTCGTAGGATTGCTAGAGAGGCAAATCAGAACCCCCGCTTGACTGCAAAAGACCTTCAGAAAGATTTAGTAGACTCTGGAGTTGTGGTACATTATGCTACTGTTCCGAGACACCTGCATAAATGTGGCCTTCATGGAACAGTCATCAGAAGAAAACCTCTCCTGCGTCTTCACCATAAAATTCAGAATCAGAAGCATGTAAAAGAACATCTAAATAAGCCTGATACATTTTGTAAACAAGTCCTGTGGAAAGATGAGGCCAAAATAGAACTCTTTGGCCACAATGATCAAAGGTATGTGTTGAAAAAAAAGGGTACAGAATTTCAGGAAAAGAAAATCTCTCCAACCATTAAGTATGTGGGTGGATCAATCATGCTTTGGGGTTACGTTGCAGCCAAAGGCACAGGGAACATTTCACGGGAAGAGGGAAGAGTGGATTCAATGAAATTTCAACAAATTCTTGATGCAAACATAACACCATCTCAAAAAGCTGAGGTTGAAAAGAAGATGGCTTCTACAAATGGATAATGATCATAAACACACGTCAAAATCCACAATAGACTGTCTCAAAAGGCACAAGCTGAAGGTTTTACAATGGCCCTCACAGTCCTCTGATCTGAACATCATTGAAAATCTGTGGCTAGACCTCAAAATAGCAGTGCATGAAAGAGAACCCAGGAATCTCACAGAACTCGAAGAATTTTCCAAGGAAGAATGGATGAAAATCCTTCAAACAAGAATTGAAAGACTCTTGTCTGGCTGCAAAAAGCGGGTACAAGCTGTGATACTTGAAAAAAGGGGGTGCTACTAGGTACTAACCATGCAGGGTGCCAAAACTTGTGCATCAGCCCATTAACCTTTTTGTAATTTTTAAAATGTAAAAGATAAAAAAAAAATTATTTTATTTTAATCCAGATTATTTTCTTAAAAAACGATCCAGAGAACACCATTTTACTGCGCCATTTGCTTGTTGGCACAGCAGAATACAGCCAGGTCCTTTCCATATTGCAGAGCTAAAAATCTAGCTATTTAAACTGGTTTGTCTGTCACACGGATCACATATAATAGCGCTGAAAATATTGCCATTTCAGGCCTCCATTGAAATTTTGTTTCAGTGAAGCTATTGACACCAGTTTGCTGTTAAAAATAGTTACCTACATGCCATGTATTTTAAACTGTGGTTTGTCTGTCACACGGATCACATATAATTGTGCTGAAAATATTGCCATTTCTGGCCTCTTTTGAAATTGTGTTTCAGTGTGTCAGTGAAGCTATTGACACCAGTTTGCTGTTAAAAACAGTTACCAACAGGCCAGCTATTTAAAACTGTTTTGTCCGTCACACGGATCACATATAATTGCCATTTCTGGCCTCCATTAAAATTTTGTTTCAGTGTGTCAGTGAAGCTATTGACACCAGTTTGCTACAGACTAGCTATTTTAGATAGCGGTTTGTCCGTCATACGGATCACATATAATTGTGCTGAAAATATTGCCATTTCTGGCCTCTTTTGAAATTGTGTTTCAGTGTGTCAGTGAAGCTATTGACACCAGTTTGCTGTTAAAAACAGTTACCAACAGGCCAGCTATTTAAAACTGTTTTGTCCGTCACACGGATCACATATAATTGCCATTTCTGGCCTCCATTAAAATTTTGTTTCAGTGTGTCAGTGAAGCTATTGACACCAGTTTGCTACAGACTAGCTATTTTAGACAGCGGTTTGTCCGTCATACGGATCACATATAATTGCGCTGAAAATATTGCCATTTCTGGCCTCCATTCAAATTTTGTTTCAGTGTGTCAGTAAAAATAGTTACCTACAGGCCAGCTATTTAAAACTGTGATTTATCCGTCACATGGATCACATATAATTGGGCTGAAAATGTTGCCATTTCTGGCCTCCATTGAAATTTTGTTTCCATGTGTCAGTGAAGCTATTGACACCAGTTTGTTGTTAAAAATAGTTACCTACAGGCCAGCTATTTAAAACTGTGGTTTGTCCGTCACACGGATCACATACAAGTTCGCTCCAAATTCAGCCATTTGTAGTGAGCGTGGAAGATATTGTCCTCCATTTAAAATGGGCAAGGCACGTGGCAAGGGATGGGGAACTAGACGTGATGGTGATGGTGCATGCAGTGGCCGAGGCCGTGGGCAAGCGGAAATTGTGCCACAACAAACACCCACATCTTCTAGCTCAACCTTTCTATCCCAATTAATAAGGCACCACAGAACACCACTATTGAACACAGAGCAGTGTGAAAAGGTTATTGGTTGGATAGCAGATAATGTTTCCAGTCACTTAGCCACAGCCACCACCACCCTGTCTTCCACACAGTCAAGTCTCAGTAGTCGTGAGTCTGGACCGCTTATTCCTCACCCTGATCCTCCTTCCTCCCACCATGCCACGTGCCCAGAGACAACTGATGCCAAGCTTGGACACTCCGAAGAGCTGTTCATTTTTCCATTTATAGATTCGGGCTTCTCGCCCAATCCTCCAGAAGAGGGGCAAGAGGAGATCGCATGTAGCAATGCCCAAATATTTGAGCAGCCACGGTCATACGTAGGCGACGGTGGGAAAAGTGTCACAAGAGGTGGACGATGATAAGACACAATTGCAAGAAAGTCAGAAGGAGGACTAGGGTGCAGAAGTGGAAGACGAGGTGGTGGATGAAATAGTAACTGATCCAACCTGGCAGGAGGACATGTAGAGCGAGGAGAGCAGCACACAGGGGGAGGGAGGTAGAGCACACTAACAAGCAGGAAGAAGCAGTGTGGTGGCCTCAGACAGAATGCGGGCAACCGTTCCCCGTAACACCAACACGAAGGAAGTTGCCAGTACAACTATTAGGTCTTCTCGAGTTTGGTTGTTTTATAAAGACTCTGCCGATAACCCCAAAAAGGCCATTTGCACCACCTGCCAGGCCAGCATCAGCAGGGGTAGCAAAACTAGCAGCCTGACCACCACCAGCATGATCAGGCACATGGCACAAAGCACCCGACTTTGTGGGATGAACCCCAGAATCCAAGAACCGTGTCTGCAGGTGACACCACTGCTTCTTCCACTGTTGTGCATGCAAGCCAATCCCCTGTCCATAGTGCATTCAAAGATGCCTCCTACCCTGCACCTGTCATTGCACACTCTCAACTAGCACCATCAGCAAGCATGTCCTTGTTCCAGCGCAACGTTCAGTTGTTCATACCCCTGTCCTTGGAATGCAAGCGCAAATATGCAGCCAACACCCCACAGGCCACTACTAAATTCCCACATTTCGCAACTGCTTGAGCTCGAAATGTTGCCTTTTAGGCTCGTGGAGACGGAAGCTTTCCGTAACCTGATGGCGACGGCTGTCCCTCGGTACTCGATCCCCAGCTGCCACTATTTCTCCCGGTGTGCCGTCCCCGCATTACACAAGCATGTGTCCCACAACATTAGCCGTGCCCTCAACAATGCAGTTACTTGGAAAGTCCACCTTACCATGGACACGTGGACAAGTGCTTGTGGGCAGGGACGGTACATCTCGCTGACTGCACACTGGGTTAACATAGTGGAGGACGGGACCCAATCAGACCTTGGGATGGAACACATCCTCCCGACACTGAGGATTGGGGGCCATAGGTCAATCAGGGTTGCCCCCACAGTCTACAGCTCCTGCACCTTATCCTCCTCAGCCTCCTCCTCCTCTTCAGCATCCATCTACGAAATGAACACATCAGTCACAAGCTGGAAGCGCTGCAGCACTGCCTCAGCCAAGCGGCAACAGGCTGTGTTGAAGCTAATATGCTTAGGTGAAAAACCGCACAATGCTGAAGAGTTGTGGACAGCTATGAAAGAGCTGGCAGATCTGTGGCTGACAACGCTGAACCTACAGCCAGGCATGGTCGTGTGTGACAATGGCCGGAACCTGGTAGCAGCTCTGAGGTGAGACGAGCTCACACATGTACCATGCCTGGCCTATGTGCTTAACCTCGTGGTTCAGCGGTTTCTCAAAACCTATCCGGAGCTGCCGGATCTGCTTGTCAAAGTATGCCAACTGTGTGCCCATTTTAGAAAGTCAGCTACAGCTTCAGCCGCCCTTGCCGTGCTTCAGCAGCATTTGCAGCTTCTGGCTCACTGACTGGTTTGTGACGTCCCCACGCATTGGAACTCTACACTGCAGATGTTGGGAAGGATTTGTGAGCAGAAGAGGGCAATTGTTGAGTACCAGCATCAACAAGGCTTTCTGTATTCAGTTCAGACTCCAAACATAAGACCTCAGGAGTAGTGTTGAGCGATACCTTCCGATATCAGGAAATATTGGATCGGATTGGATCGGGCCGATACCCAAAAAGTATTGGATATCGCCGATTCCGATACCGGAAACCAATGCAAGTCAATGGGACACAAATATCGGAATGAAAATAAACCCTTTCTTTCCTTGTAGGTTAATTCTACATGAAGTAAAACAACTAACAATAATGTAGAATGTATTGGGGGAGGTGGTTGCCCAAATCTATGGGAACAGTGCTCACAGTGAAACATGAAAAGCCGGCAATTCAGCAGCGGCATACACCGGTACCCGACAATTTATAACAGAAAGAATAGAGCTTCACACATAGATTAGATAGAAACATGTCAGTCACATATATATGAAGTACAGTGACAGTGTTGCTTACTGTACTTGTCATTTAGTGTAAAGTATTTATTAAAAAAAATATTAGAGTTTTCATGCACCGCCTCTTTAAAAAAGCCGGCCGGCAATTCAGCAGCGGTACCCGACAATTTAGAATAGAAAGAATAGAGAATCACACATAGATTCGATAGATAGAAAAATGTCAGTCACATATATATGAAGTACAGTGACAGTGTTTCTTACTGTACTTGTCATTTAGTGTAAAGGATTTATTTAAAAAAATATTAGTGTTTTCATGCACCGTCTCTTTAAAAAAGCCGGCCGGCAATTCAGCATCTGTACCCGACAATTTAGAATAGAAAGAATAGAGAATCACACATAGATTAGAGAGATAGAAACATGTCAGTCACATATATAAGAAGTGCAGTGATAGTGTTGATTACTGTACTTGTCATTTAGTGTTAAAATAAAGGATTTATTAAAAAAAAAATTGGCCTAATTTTAGTCTCTAGCGGAGGTTAAGCAGACGGCTGGGGCAGATGTTTGAAGCCTGGGAAGGGGGTAATACCCACGTAGCTTCCCAGGCTACTAATATCAGCCCCCAGCTGAATACCTAGCCTTTACTAGCTATTAAAATGGGGGACCCCCCCAAAAAAATGACGTGGGGTCCCCCCTATTTTAATAGCTAGCAAAGGCTAGGCAGACAGCTGGGGGCTGATATTAATAGCCCAGGAAGGGTGCCTTGAATATTGGCCCCCTCCCAGGCTAGAAACACCAGCCGTCAGCCGCCCCAGAAATGGCGCATCCATAGGATGCGCCAATTCTGGCACTTAGCCTCGCTCTTCCCACTGCCCTGTAGCGGTGGCAGTGGGGTAATGGGGTTGGGGTTGATGTCAGCTTATAATGCCAGCTGACATCAAGCCCAGGTTAGTAATGGAGAGGCGTCTATAAGACACCCCCATTACTAACCCCATAGTCAAAGTTAAAAAAAGCACAAACACCCAGAATAAAATCCTTTAATTGAAATAAACACACAATTCTTTATTGTTCTAAATTAAACCATACTTACCGTCACACCCATTCCAGCTGAAGCCAACGATCTCCTGCAATAAAAATAAAATAATAAAGCAACATCATCCTTACCTTCCCATGGTTCCCAGGACAGCTTCAGCTCTGCTACATCGAGATGACAGGCTGGACCGCAGCAGAACGCTGCCATCCAGCCTGTCATCCCGCAGACACTGAGAAGCGCAGGCATGCTTGCGCTCCTCAGTGTCTGGCTGTGACGGCATCCAGATGAGCCGACAATGAACTCAGCTCACCTCATGCATGTCACTGACAGCGTGGGAGAATTCTCCTGCGCATGTGACTCGCCCCCTGGGCCGTGGGGCACTCGGATCTGGGCAATTAGGGAAACGGTGGGAGTAGTAGTGGCAACCCGGTTCCGTGGCTCAGGGTGGTCAGGCCAGTGGTAGTCCGTTATGTGCTATTGATAATGTCCGACTACGCCACCCATGGATTTGCAGTCATTTGGTACTGCCGCTGCAAGGCAGACCGCTGGGGCTGATGAGGTGTGCAGCTGGGATGGTGTGACTCACCACGGGAAGAGTGCGGCCCCAGGGCAGTGTAGTGGATGGTGGGAGTGATGGTGGTGAGAGTCCCAGTACCGGTAGTGCTGGAGGCGCGAAGGAGCACACAGACAATAGGTTACAGTCCAGGGTCTTTACTGAAACAGGTAAACTGACCCATAAACAGTCCCAGCTAGGAGGGGACCTGGATGTCTGAGAGCAACGGGGAAATTGGCCCTGGTCAGGGTAAGGGTGTAGGCCTACCGTGCTTTCTGCGCTCCTTCTGGCTATCTCCTCGTTATAGGGTAACAGCCCACGTTTCCGAGCTTTCCGTGTATTCTCGCCTGTATGGCCTGCGACGTGGGTTCCTTTCTGCTCCCAGCCTTGTACGGCTTTACTGGTCCCTTCGGTTGTGGCAGGGCCTCCAGGCTTCTTAGGCCAAGGAATATACAGTCCCTTGCGAACTGGTTATCTACTGGAGAATGTGGAATCCTCCCAGCCTCAGACACCAAAGTCTGGTAGATTAAGCCCTTTATCTGCCAAGACAGGCTCTCTTCGCCTCTTGTCTCTGGCCTGTGGCTCTCCTCCTGCCACACTTCCTCTTAGGTGCAATACGACTGTCTGTCCCTGCTCTGCTCTGAGACAAGTCTCAGTCCTGAGACAGGCCTTCAAGTTCTCTCTAACCCTGCCCCCAGCACCAGCTTTTATAGGGGCAGCCTGCTCCCCCTACTGGCCTGAGACAGGAGGTACTGCATGCTAATGTTCCCCTAACTAGAGAACCTCCCCCTTGCTCTCAGACACAGCTTTATTACATTTTGTGGCATCCAGGCCAGGGTGACACATTCCCCCCTAGTAAAATTTAGTACTCCGGGACTAAACAATAAACAAAGACAATATGCATAACCATAAAACATTAACAGACAGACGACGCACAAATTGAGTTCTTAAGGTCACAGTGTGGTCTGTGACCGGGTGTCCATATCACCAATACAACGGGGAGCCTTAACCAGGTGGGGGTCTGTCCTACCCCAAGTCCTTTACAGTCTTAGTTCATTCCTGGGTTAGGCTCCAAACGCAGTCCATACAAAGGTCCCGGTTATAAAAAGTCCATAACCTTTGAGTCCTTACGGTAGCTGCAAGAAACTGAAACACAGAATTACCAAACATGCATGTAACTTGGCAAACAATTCAACATTTGGCAACAGGGTTATTTACACTTTTAGTACATCCTATATTCTCCAGCGAGCGGGTATCTGTCCCTTTGTGCTCCTGGTTGACCTACGTAGCCCACTGTCTGGTGGTGGACCAACCTGGCTTTCCCCACTAGCGTTAGGGGTACAGCTACCAGCTGGGTGTACAGGTAGGGCAGGCAGCTGTCTGCGGGTCCTTTGGCTTACCGCAGGCATGGCAGGCTCACTGTCAGCAGAGGGTTGACTCTCCTGGGCTGCTGGTACAGGCTCTTCTGCCTCTGGAACCGCTTGCTCCTCTTCACCTTCCGGCTCTGGTGTTGGTTGTTGCTGTGCCGGTTGCAGGAAATGCAGGACGGGTACCACTATGGCATCATTTATGCGAGTCCAGGACTGAGGGAACTCTCCGAGAACGGTGCTGATCATTTCTTCCTTGTCCTCTGCGGGTTCAAGGTCACTCTGATCCTCTTCTGCACTACGGAGTTGCTTGGGGCACCTTTTGAGGTGGTCTCTGGAGACGACACTAGTGGTTTCTCCTCCGTTCTTGGTGATTACGCACACCTTTGGGTTGTCGTGGTCAGACTGCAGTACGGTGTAGGGTTCCCTTTCCCACTGGTCGTCCAACTTATGTAGCCTTCTTTTTCGCTTTAGGACTTGCTCACCAGGTTCTAGGGGACCAGCAGGGGCGTGTTGATTGAAGAGTTTTTCTTGCCTCTCTCTCACCTGGGCCAGGCTCTTCTCCACACTCTCCTGTACCTTCTTGTACTGCAGTTGCCTTTCCGTATCCCAGTCCGCATCCGGGGAGGTGTCCTCAGGTATTAGGACTCCCATCTCCAGGTCTACGGGCAGCTTACCTGGTCTAGCTCGCATCAGGTAAGCCAGGGTGCAGTTTGTAGCATTCACCGCGATATTGTTGTATAGGTCTATCAGGTCCGGCAGTTTTTCTGGCCACAGGCTGCGTTCCTCCAGGGGCAACGTCTTCAGGAGATCAATGACTATATTGTTCATCTTCTCACACATCCCGTTGGTTTGAGGGTGGTAAGGCGTTGTGCGAATCTTCTTACAGCCATAGAGGTTGCAGAACTCCTGGAAGATTTCAGCCTCGAACGCTGGACCCTGGTCTGTCAGGACCTGTTCCGGATACCCGTGTGGACGGCAGAAATATTGCTGGAAGGCTCTGGCCGCTGTTTGGGCTGTCAAGTCCTTTACCGGGACCACCACTAGGAAACGGGAATAGTGGTCCACGATTGTCAGGGCATAGATGTATCCTGACCGGCTGGGAGCCAATTTGACATGGTCCAGAGCTACCAGCTCAAGAGGCTGCGTGGTGACGATGGGCCTCAAGGGTGTCTTCTGGCTGGTGCGGTCCTTCCTCCTTAGGTGACAAGGGCCACAGTCTCTGCACCATTTTTCTACAGCTCCTCTCATGCCGACCCAAAAGAATCTTCCTCTTAGCAGGAACTCCAGTTTCTTCCAACCGAAGTGCCCCGCTCTGTCATGGTAAGCCCCCAGGACCATAGCTGCATCCCGCCTTGGGACCACGACTTGCCAGGTCAGCTCGTGCGTCCGGTGGTTAACAATCCTTCTGCACAACTTGCCTTCGTAGTGGAACAGCTTGCTCTTCTCCTTCCATAGCTGCTTGGCTTCTTCTGGGGCATCTGGATCTAGGCGGGCGTCTTTCCGGGTCAGCAGATCTTTCACCAGGCGGACTGCAGGGTCACTATCTTGGGTCTCGGCCCAGCTGTGGTGAGGTAGGGGATTGATCATCACAGTGGTTAGATCCTCCTCCTTCACGTGGTGAGAGTATTGAACGGCTCCATACCGGTGAAACACGGGGAGTTCTACCTCCTCCAGCTCTTCTGGGTCTTCGTCACCTTCAGGTAAGTGAGGCATTCTTGATAGGGCGTCCGCGTTGGCATTGGTTTTGCCTGCCCGGTACTTGATCACGAAGTCATAGTTGGAGAGAAGGGCCATCCACCGCTGTTCTAGGGCACCCAGTCTTGCATTGTCCAGGTGTGTCAACGGGTTGTTGTCCGTGTACACGGTGAACTTTGCAGAGGCCAGGTAATGCTTGAAGCGTTCTGTCACGGCCCACACCACCGCCAAGAATTCTAGCTTGAAGGAGCTGTAATTCTCCGGGTTCCTCTCGGTGGGTCTCAGCTTCCGGCTGGCGTATGCGATCACCCTTTCTCTGCCCTGTTGGTTTTGGGACAGTACGGCTCCCAGTCCCACATTACTGGCATCTGTGTGGAGAATGAAAGGCTGGCCATAATCAGGGTAGGCCAGGATCTCGTCCCCTGTGAGGGCCATCTTTAGCTGGCGGAAGGACTCCTCTTCCGGTTTATCCCACTTGAAGGGCGGCTTTTGGCTCCTGGACTTAGACTGTCCGATCAGGAGGTCCTGCATAGGAGCAGCCATCTTGGTGAACCCGGGGATGAATCTTCGGTAGTAGCCTACCAACCCGAGAAACTGTCTCACCTCTTTGATGTTCGAGGGGCTTGAACAGCTCTTGATTGCTGTGACCTTGTCAGGGTCAGGGGGCCACTCCTTCCGCGCTTACCACGTGCCCTAGGTACTGGACCTTTGGTTTCAGCAGGTGACACTTCGATGGTTTCACCTTCAGGCCATAGCCTGCCAGGGCTTCGAACACCTTTGCCAGGTGTTTGAGATGGTCCTCGTAGGTCTTCGAATAGGCGATCACGTCGTCCAGGTAAAGGAGGACCGTCTCGAAGTTTCGGTGCCCTAGACAGCATTCCATCAGCCGCTGGAAGGTCCCTGGTGCGTTGCAGAGCCCGAAAGGCATACAGTTGAATTCGCTCAGTCCCATCGGGGTGGTGAAGGCGGTCTTCTCCTTGTCAGCCTCTGCCACAGGAACCTGCCAGTACCCGCTAGTAAGGTCCAAAGTAGAAAAGAAGTTAGCTGATTTTAGTGCGGCTAAAGACTCCTCTATTCTAGGCAGCGGATATGCGTCTTTGTGGGTGATACGGTTGATTTGTCTATAGTCCACGCACACTCTCATGGTGCCGTCTTTCTTTTTCACCAGAACCAAGGGGGCTGCCCAGGGGCTACAGCTATCTCTAATGACCCCAGCTTCTTTCATCTCCCTTAGCATGCCCTTTGTGTTCTGATAATGTGCAGGGGGTACAGGTCTGTGTCTTTCTTTTATCGGTGGGTGGCTCCCTGTGGGGATGTGGTGTTCTATCCCCTTTACTCGGCCGAAGTCTAGCGGGTGCTTACTAAAGACTCTCTCGTACTCCTGTACCACCCGGTAGACTCCTTGTTTTTGGTGCAGGGGAGTGGAGTCAGCACCCACATGGAGTTTCTGGCACCAGTCCTCCTTTTGTTTCTGGGAGCCATTACCCTCCGCCTGTGGAGATGGAGGCAAGGGTTCCACGGCCCTGATAGCTTTGTATTCGACAACAAATAGTTTGGCGAGTGTAGCGTACCTGGGTAAGTGTACTTCCCTCTCCCCAATGTTGAGGATGCGGACGGGCACCCTCCCATGACGGACATCAACCATCCCCCGGGCTGTCAAAATGGTGGGCCTGCTGTCTGAGTACACGGGTTCTACCATGGCTTGGTAGTCTCTACCTCTCAACCCGATTGCAGTCCGACACCAGATCATCATTTCACTTTTGGGAGGCATGGAAATGGGGAATGGGTCACTCAGTCTTACGCTACCGATCTCACCACCAGACAGTTCTACCTGCTGCCGTCTCATCAGGGCTTTTATCTCCTTGTTGAGGACTCTCTGTTGGCTGGAACTAGCATTCACCGCCACCTGTTGTAGAATTACAATTACCTCTGAAAGACAATTTTCAATTACGTTAGTACCCACAGTTATTTTAGGGTGACTTTCACGATGGTCAATGTCCACAATAATCACTCCCTGTGCCGGTAGTTCAACTTTACCAATCTTAATGGTCATCTCCTTGAACCCCATCTGCGGCACAGGTAAGCCATTACTGGCGATGATGCTCAAGTTACTGTCTGGATACCGTGTGATATCAGCATCAGTCCAATACCGCTTAAAAAGTACATAAGGGATAGTGGTTACTTGCGACCCAGTATCCAGCAAGGCGCTCATGGGGATACCGTCCAGCACCACGGCTAAAACCGGGCGCCCCCCAACGTACTTATCACGCCAATTATAAGGGCCTGGTGATCTTATGCCTGGGGGTTGGCCCTCTGCCCCAGGTTGGACCCGTTTAAATTACAGTACCTGGAAATGTGTCCGGGCTGGTTGCATCGACGGCAAATGGGCTGTCCATCCTCTGCGTAGCGGTCTGTGGGCCTCCCTCGGAACGACGGGATCCTCCTCTGTCGACGCCACGGGACATCCTCCGGACTTGATGCCAGCTCGATGGGTCTTGACGGGTCCACTTGCAACGCCTGGACGGTCCTGGTCAACGCCGCGACACTCCTGGTCAGCTCCTGGACTTGGTGGTGCAGGTCTTTCGACGGGGCTTGGTTCAGGGCCTGTGCATCAGCCCCCACGGGGTCCATAGAGGAGGGCGCCGCCTCCTGGTGGTAGGTGAGAGCAGGGCGCCGGGGGTTTATAGCGCCACCAGTTGCAGATTCACGGAGCACCCTTATGGCCCTGTCCTTAAATTGGGCAAAGGTCAGGTCGGGGTTCTGAAAGAACATGAGGCGCAGTTGGGCCCTGTGGGCGCTAGACAGCAGACCTTCTATGAATTGTTCTGTTAGCAGCTTATCCGTTTCCTGCACACTGCCAGGGTCAGTTTGTTGAATAGCCCTCAAGGCTTCCTGCAGATTTAGGGCATAGTCTCTGATGCTGTCCTGTGCCCGCTGCTTACATCCATAGAACCTCATTTTAATCTCAGCGGAGGTACGTGTGTCAAAGGTACCCCGCAGCCGGGCCAGAATACCCTTCACAGTCCTTTTCTCCTCAGTGGGCCATGACTTTACCTCCCTTTGGGCTGCGCCAGTTAACTGCCCTGTCAATATGCTGACCTTCTGTTCCTCTGTCAGGGGGTAAACCTGGAACAAACTGTACAGCCTTTCTTTAAAGTCAGTTAGGGCATGGGGCTCCCCTGAGTATTTGGGCAGCCAGGCCGCTCCAGGGATGTAGGGCAGGTAAAAGGGCATCACCGCTGCTGCAGCTGCGTTGGTGGTAGTGGGCGCCTCTGTGTCCGACATCTTCCTCCCCCCTAGTTAAGCGTGGCCTACCTTCTGACGATCCTCTTCTGTAGGCCGCGGCTCCGCTGCTGCTGCTCTGGACGAGGACCTTGCGTCGCGTCCTGATGACGTCAGCGTCGCTCTCTCTCCCTTCCAGGACCTTGCGCAGCGTCAGTGCGTGGGGCGGAGCTTCGGGTCTCGCGCGCTTTCGGCGTCCACGCCCCTCTTCTTCCCGCGCCGCGTCCTGAAGATGGCGTCCGATGGCGGGAAACAGCTGCGGATGGCGGGAAGACGGCAGAAGATGGCGGGAAACGGTCCAAGATGGCGTCTGATGGCGGGAATCGGCTCCGGATGGCGGGAAACGACTCCGGACGGCGGGAAACTTCACCACAGGTAAGTTACAAAAGTCTTTTTCAGGCACGCAGTACCCGGTGGTTGCGGGCACGAAATCCTGCCGACTACGCCAAAGCTGACTCACCCCCTGGGCCGTGGGGCACTCGAATCCGGGCAATTAGGGAAACGGTGGGAGTGGTAGTGGCAACCCGGTTCCGTGGCTCAGGGTGGTCAGGCCAGTGGTAGTCCGTTATGTGCTATTGATAATGTCCGACTACGCCACCCGTGGATTTGCGGTCATTAGGTACTGCCGCTGCAAGGCAGACCGCTGGGGCTGATGAGGTGTGCAGCTGGGATGGTGTGACTCCCCACGGGAAGAGTGTGGCCCTAGGGCAGTGTAGTGGATGGTGGGAGTGATGGTGGTGAGAGTCCCAGTACCGGTAGTGCTGGAGGCGCGAAGGAGCACACAGACAATAGGTTGCAGTCCAGGGTCTTTACTGAAACAGGTAAACTGACCCATAAACAGTCCCAGCTAGGAGGGAACCTGGATGTCTGAGAGCAATGGGGAAATTGGCCCTGGTAAGGGTGAGGGTGTAGGCCTACCGTGCTTTCTGCGCTCCTTCTGGCTATCTCCTCGTTATAGGGTAACAGCCCACGTTTCCGAGCTTTCCGTGTATTCTCGCCTGTATGGCCTGCGACGTGGGTTCCTTTCTGCTCCCAGCCTTGTACGGCTTTACTGGTCTCTTCGGTTGTGGCAGGGTCTCCAGGCTTCTTAGGCCAAGGAAAATACAGTCCCTTGCGAACTGGTTATCAACTGGAGAATGTGGAATCCTCCCAGCCTCAGACACCAAAGTCTGGTAGATTAAGCCCTTTATCTGCCAAGACAGGCTATCTTCGCCTCTTGTCTCTGGCCTGTGGCTCTCCTCCTGCCACACTTCCTCTTAGGTGCAATACGACTGTCTGTCCCTGCTCTGCTCTGGGACAAGTCTCAGTCCTGAGACAGGCCTTCAAGTTCTCTCTAACCCTGCCCCCAGCACCAGCTTTTATAGGGGCAGCCTGCTCCCCCTACTGGCCTGAGACAGGAGGTACTGCATGCTAATGTTCCCCTAACTAGAGAACCTCCCCCTTGCTCTCAGACACAGCTTTATTACATTTTGTGGCATCCAGGCCAGGGTGACACACATGCGGTGAGCGTGAGAGACTCGGCTCATCGGGATGCCGTCACAGCCTGACACTGAGGAGCGCAAGCATGCCTGCGCTTCTCAGTGTCCGCGGGATGACAGGCTGGATGGCAGCGTTCTGCAGGTCCAGCCTGTCATCTCGATGTAGCAGAGCTGAAGCTGTCCTGGGACCCATGGAAAGGTAAGGATGATGTTGCTTTATTATTTTACTTTTATTGCAGGAGATAGTTGGCTTCAGCGGGAATGGGCGTGATGGTAAGTATGGTTTAATTTAGAACAATAAAGAATTATGTGTTTATTTCAATTAAACGACTTTATTCTGGGTGTTGTGTTTTTTTTAAATACTTTACTAGAAATTCATGGCGGTCATGTCTAATATTGGCGTGACCCCAGGAATTTCGGGCTTAGGGCCAGCTGATAATGCCAAGCTGTCCCTAACCCCTTTATTACCCAGTGAGCCACCGCACCAGGGCCCTGGATGAGTTGGGTACAGCGCCAGAGGATGGCGCTTTTATGAACGCGCCATTTTCCGGGGTGGCTGCGGACTGCAATTTGCAGCGAGGGGGGGCCCAGAAAGCTTGGGCCTCCCTGCGCTGCAGATTCCAGCCCCCAGTTGCCTAGTTGTACCTGGCTGGACACAAAAATAGGGCGAAGCCCCACGTATTTTTTTTTTTTAATTATTTCATGAAATTCATGAAATAATTAAGAAAAAAAGGGCTTCCCTATATTGTTGTGTCCGGCCAGGTACAAATAGGCAGCTGGTGGTTGGGGGCAGCCCGTTCCTGCCTGCTGTACCTGGCTGGACACAAATATAGTGCGAAGCCCCACGTCAATTTTTTTTTAATTATTTCATGAAATAATTTAAAAAAAAAGGGCTTCCCTATATTGTTGTGTCCGGCCAGGTACAAATAGGCAGCTGGTGGTTGGGGGCAGCCCGTTCCTGCCTGCTGTACCTGGCTGGACACAAATATAGGGCGAAGCCCCACATCAATTTTTTTTTAATTATTTGATGAATTTCCTGAAATAATTAAAAAAAAATTGACGTGGGGCTTCACCCTATATTTGTGTCCAGCCAGGTACAGCAGGCAGGAACGGCTGCCCCCAACCACCAGCTGCCTATTTGTACCTGGTTGGACACAACAATATAGGGAAGCCATTTTTTTCTTTATTATTTCATGAATTTCATGAAATAATTAAAAAAAAAAATACGTGGGGCTTCGCCCTATTTTTGTGTCCAGCCAGGTACAACTAGGCAGCTGGGGGATGGAATCTGCAGCACAGGGAGGCCCAAGCTTTCTGGGCCCCCCCACCCCAGCTGCAAATTGCAGTCCGCAGCCACCCCGGAAAATGGCGCGTTTATAGAAGCTGGATGCTGTACCTGGCTGGCATACAAAAATATGGCAAAGCCCACGTCAAAATTTTTGGGAGAAATTAATTAAAAAATAAATAATAAATTAGGGACTGCATCTTTATTAACTCCTCAAATGTCATTTAGTGTTAAAATAAAGGATTTATTTAAAAAAAAATTGGCGTGGGATCCCCCATAATTTTAGTCTCTAGCAGAGGTTAAGCTGACGGCTGGGGCAGATGTTTGAAGCCTGGGAAGGGGGTAATACCCACGGAGCTTCCCAGACTACTAATATCAGCCCCCAGCTGAATACCTAGCCTTTACTAGCTATTAAAATGGGGGACCCCCCCAAAAAATGACGTGGGGTCCCCCCTATTTTAATAGCTAGCAAAGGCTAGGCAGACTGCTGGGGGCTGATATTAATAGCCCAGGAAGGGTGCCATGAATATTGGCCCCCTCCCAGGCTAGAAACACCAGCCGTCAGCCACCCCAGAAATGGCGCATCCATAGGATGCGCCAATTCTGGCACTTAGCCTCGCTCTTCCACGCTACCCTGGTGCGGTGGCAGGGGGTAATAGGGTTGGGGTTCATGTAAGCGCCAGCTGCCATGAAGCCCAGGTTAGTAATGATGGGCGTCTATAAGACACCCCCATTACTAATCTACAAAGTGTTAAAAAGAAAAAAACACACTACACCCAGAAAAAAATAATTTATTTGAAATAAAACACACCATTTTATTTAATTCTTAGTTTACTAAAAAAAAATAATGGTTACCTGTCCACGTTCCTGCGCTGATCTCCCATGCACAGCTGTCACATCTGGAGATGGTGACAGCTGTGCATGGCTGCTGTAAGCTCACGCTGCCAGGAACACGTCCGCTCACGGCAGCGGGAGCCCCTGACTGAGGTCACCGGAGTGCATTCAGGCAGCGCAGCTCCGGAGACCTCCTTTACGGCACTGCTGTACCGTGGGAATTTCTCACGATACAGCAGGGCCGTAAAGGAGCTAACCGGTGCAGCGCTGCCTGAACTCCGGCGAACCCGCTTATGCAGTGACGGGGCTGCTTTACGGCCCCGTCATTCTAGCGGCGGCAGTGGTTCAGAGCGGTCACATTCTATGTGGCTGCTCTAAACTGGAGATCATCGTGGGACACTTGTGGACTACTACGGAGGGGTAAGGATAAGGTTGTGGTTTATTATTTTAGATTTTATTACAGAAGATCGATGGCTTCGGGGAATTAGGTGTCTAGGTGAGTATAGGTGTATTTTTTTATTTTTTACTTTATTTTAGGTGGCGATCGGCGGGGACAGGTAATGTATAAACTAATTTATTTTAGGTAACCACTGGCCACCAATGACATGTATTTAAAATTTATTGGGGACACAGTAGGGCAATTTAAATAGCAGGATCAGGCTGATGGGATCTACTGCTCCCATCGAGCTGATCCTCCTGGCACGAGTGGACGGGGGACAGACATAGGCCGATGGGAGTAGTAGTGTCACATCGGCCTATGTATGCCTGCACGCACACACTCGCAGACATCGCACAGACACCGCGCACACACGCGCAGACGTCGCATAGACACCGCACACACCCGCAGACATTGCACAGACACCGCACACACCCGCAGACATCGCACACACACTAATGGTGACGGACTGAATGTCTGGGAGGTGAGGCTGACCTGTACGGCCGTGGGAAAGTTCATGTGAGTTCATGCAATGCAGTCAAGCATGAACTCACATGAACCCTCTGAGGGCACCGCGGACACTTCAAATTAACAGCTGATCGGCATCACCTGATACCTCAGCTGTTCATTTGAAATAACCGGCGGAAAAGCGCAGCACAGAACGGGAAAGCCGGCGGTGAAGTCTTTTCACTGCCGGCTTCCCCGCCCGGGTCCTTCGCTCCCCACTCCTTGGTGCTGTGCTCCCCGCCCGGTCCTAACTTACGATCGGGATGGGAGGTGGCGAGGGGAGCAGAGGATCGGGGTCGGAGGCTGCGGGGAAGCAGTATGGGGCTGTGTGATTGTTTAAAAGCCGGCGGCTTTTTACCGCCCGCCGGCTTTTAAACAATCAGGAGAATTCTCTCACGCTGGGATGGCATTCTGATGACAGGCTGGATCGCAGCTGAGCGCTGCCATCCAGCTTGTCATCCTTCAGAGACACTGCAGAGTGCAGGCATTATGGGAACTTCCGATTCCGGTATTCGATATTGTAAAAGTATCGGAATTAAGTATCGGAATTCCGATACCGCGAATATCGGCCGATACCCGATATTTCAGTATCGGAATGCTCAACACTACTCAGGAGTAAACATGGATGTCAGACATATGTACCAACCTCCAAAACTTTGAGAAGTCTACAAAAGATGGTGAGTGGCGATGATGCCATAATTAGCATCACCATCCTGCTTCTCTGTCTTCTGAAACGCTCTCTGCTCACAATCAAAGATGATGCATTGCAGGCGGAGCACGATGAGATAAAGCAAGTAACCATACAGGGTGATTACACACAGCCCAGCCTCATCTCATCCTAACGTGGATTGGGTGACAATGAGGAAGAGGAGGAGTAGGAAGAAGAACAGAAGCTAGTTTCATGCACTATAGACAGTACTACCTGCACAACTGTCATACCGTCTGTTCAGCGTTGACGGCCTGAGGACAGGGGGGTGGAGGAGGAGGATGAGGAGGAGGTCATGGTCAGTCGTCCACTTGTTGAGGACACGGAAGTCTTGCCTGTTAGCAGTCTGGCACGCATGGCTGTGTATATGTTAAGCTGCCTTTCCCGTGACCCTCGAGTTCTCCAAATTTTGGGTGACAGTCATTACTGGTTGGTGACACTTCTAGACCCACGCTACAAGGAGAACTTTATATTTCTTATTCCTGAAGCGGACAGGTCTACAAAAATGGGGCAGTACCAGAAGGCCCTTCTTGAGGAACTATTAAAAAAATTCCCATGTGAAAACGCTTGTGGTAGAGGTCACAGTTCGTTGGACAACCAAGGAGTACAGGCGAGAGAGACACAACTCCAATCCAGCAGAGGCAGGGGAACACTGACAAAGTTCTGGGAAAGTTTTCTTAGCCCCTCCCATCGCACAGGCCCTGAGGCATGGGGTACTCTCACAAGGAGTGAAGGGAGCACCTTGCCTCCATGATTCCTCTGTGCCTTATAATTATTGGGTATTCAAGCTGGATACGTGGAATGAACTGGCTCTATACGCCTTAGAGGTCCTGGCCTGCCCTGCTGCTACTGTTTTATCAGATTGGGTTTTTTGTGCCGCTGGTGGAATTATAACTGATAAGCGTATCTTATAACTGAAAATGCTGACAGGCTGATTATTATAAAAATGAACAAGAACTGGATTGGGCCAGACTTCTCAACACCACCGAATGATAGCAGCGTAACATAAACTCAATTCCACTGTCTTTTTTTGGGAGGTGTATTCCCATCCACCTTTTCACACCCACACATGGGTATATGCTTCCTGATTTTGGCTATTTGTTCTTGTCCTCCTCCTTCTTCTCATCCTCATCCTCCACCACCATATCACCAGGGTGACCGTGGTCCGTGATGCAACACTCACCTAATTTTTTAAAGGTTTTATGAAGCACTTAAAAATATTTTTTATACAGTATGTTCATGTATACCCCCCAGGGGTAATTGTTTGTCAGCCCATATGCTTAGTGCATGGGCATTACAAGTATAGGAGACCCGCTCCTTTCTCATGGGAACATTTTTTTATAAGGCGCTCCTCCACATCTTTTCCAAGGTGCATTGGAGTGTCTCCCAATTTTTTTTTCAGCCGTTGCATTCACTGCATAGGCCAACACTATGGGAGACCCACTTCCTAATAGTGGGAACATTGTTTTCAGGAGGCCCTCTGACCTCCACATCTCTTCCAAGGGGCATTGGAGTGCCTCCAAATTTTTGGCAACCTTTGCATTCACTGCATAGGCAAACACAATGGGAGACCCACTTCTTAATAATGGGAACATTTTTTTTCAGGAGGCCCTCCCCTACGTCTCTTCCAAGGGGCATTGGAGTAGGTCCAAATTTTTGGCAGCCCTTGCATTCAATGAAAAGGCAAACAGTATGGGAGACCCACTTCCTAATAATGCGAACATTGTTTTCAGAAGGCCCTCCTCTAAGTCTCTTCAAAGGGGTATTGGGGTGTGTCCAAATTTTCAAAGGGGTATTGGGGTGCATCCAAATTTTGGGCAGCCTTGCCATTCACTGCATATGCAATAACAGTATAGGAGACCCACTCTTTAGTGATGGGAACAACAAAGCATAGCCGGCTGATGGCTCTCTAAGAATAGTGAGGACCAACTGCTGGCCCTTTAAGAATAGTAAAGGCCGCAAATGGCTCTATAAAAATAGGCTTTGTGACTTTCAGAGTCCCTCCTTCATAAATGAATCAGGATGTGTCTGATGATGTGTCACACACCACATGGCCAGGTAAGGTTGTAAAATGTTAAAATGACATCTGTCACCATTGAAAGCAATGCAAAAGTGCAAAAACACATCAAAAATGCTACGTGTGAACATATCCCAAGTTGTGGAGGAGTATTTTTGGTTTTGGTTATTTATTTTGCCTTATATAAAAGTCATTACCCTGGAAAGCAGTTCCTTAACATATTTCCCAGGAAAATCCATTTTGGTTTCGTTTTTGTATGTTTTAATGTAAGTCCGTAAAAGTGGCGTAATACCTCTGACAACGTTGTTGACAGCAGTGACCTGGGAGTCAGAAATGCTTCCAGGGGTCTACCACATGCAGTTCCCATGTCATTTGTGCACTGTTTACAATGGGCCCGTTTATCCGGTTAAGCACCCAAGCATTCCAATTTGCTCGACCCGAGCATCGAGCACCCGAGCATTTTAGTGCTCGCCCATCACTAATTGTCAGCATTACAGAAGGTTCACTTTGGAGACATCTTTTGTAATAAAAAGTTCTTTTTTTTCAATTTTCATACAACATACTTATCATACAGTATAGACCAAAGTTTGGACACACCTTCTCATTTAAAAATTTTTCAATATTTTCATGACTATGAAAATTGTACATTCACACCGAAGGCATCAAAACTATGAATTAACATTATGTGGAATTATATACTTAACAAAAAAGTGTGAAACAACTGAAAATATGTCTTATATTCTAGGTTCTTCAAAGTAGCCACCTTTTGCTTTGAAGACTGCTTTGCACACTCTTGGAATTCTCTTGATGAGCTTCAAGAGGTAGTAACTGGAAATGGTCTTCCAACAATCTTGAAGGAGTTCCCAGAGATGCTTAGCACTTGTTGGCCCTTTTGTCTTCACTCTGCGGTCCAGCTCACCCCAAACCATCTCGATTGGGTTCAGGTCTGGTGACTGTGGAGGCCAGGTCATCTGGTGTAGCGCCCCATCACTATCCTTCTTGGTCAAATAGCCCTTACACAGCCTGGAGGTGTGTTTGGGGTCATTGTTCTGTTGAAAAATAAATGATGGTCCAACTAAACGCAAACCGGATGGAGTAGCATGCCGCTGCAAGATGCTGTGGTAGCCATGCTGGTTCAGTATGCCTTCAATTTTGAATAAATCCCCAACAGTGTCACCAGCAAAGCACCCCCACACCATCACACCTCCTCCTCCATGCTTCACGGTGAGAACCAGGCATGTAGAGTCCATCCGTTCACCTTTTCTGCGTCGCACAAAGACACTCAAATTTGGACTCATCAGACCAAAGCACATATTTCCACTTGTCTAATGTCCATTCCTTGTGTTCTTTAGCCTAAACAAGTCTCTTCTGCTTGTTGCCTGTCCTTAGCAGTGGTTTTCTTGCAGCTATTTTACCATGAAGGCCTGCTGCACAAAGTCTCCTCTTAACAGTTGTTGTAGAGATGTGTCTGCTGCTAGAACTTTGTGTGGCATTGACCTGCTCTCTAATCTGACCTGCTGTTAACCTGCGATTTCTGAGGCTGGATACTCGGATAAACTTATCCTCAGAAGCAGAGGTGACTCTTGGTCTTCCTTTCCTGGGGCGGTCCTCATGTGAGCCAGTTTCTTTGCAGGGCTTGATGGTTTTTGCAACTGCACTTGGGGACACTTTCAAAGTTTGCCCAATTTTTTGGACTGACTGACCTTCATTTCTTAAAGTAATGATGGCCACTCGTTTTTCTTTACTTAGCTGCTTTTTTCTTGCCATAACACAAATTCTAACCGTCTATTCAGCAGGACTATCATCTGTGTATCCACCTGACTTCTGCACAACACAACTTATGGTCCCAACCCCATTTATAAGGCAAGAAATCCCACTTATTAAACCTGACAGGGCACACCTGTGAAGTGAAAACTATTTCCAGTGACTACCTCTTGAAGCTCATCAAGAGAATGCCAAGAGTGTGCAAAGTAGTCATCAAAGCAAAAGGTGGCTACTTTGAAGAACCTAAAATATAAGACATATTTTCAGTAGTTTCACACTTTTTTGTTAAGTATATAATTCCACATGTGCTATTTCATAGTTTTGATGCCTTCAGTGTGAATGTACAATTTTCAAAGTCATGAAAATGCAGAAAAATCTTTAAATGAGAAGGTGTGTCCAAACTTTTGGTCTGTACTGTACATGTCATAAATACCCTCAAGAATGCCAAGAATTATCTAGAAGTGCCAAATTTATGTATTTTCTCCATGTGCACATATAGATGAAGGGATACCTAAAGCATATGGTCCTAAGAAAAACTAAGTACACCCTATTTGAACTTCCGTATATGGTTTTAAATATCAGGATATCATAAAACAAATCTGGTCCTTTGAATTTCCTAAAATTAGCTAAATGCTACCTCAGATGAACAAGAACTAGGAGTGTGAAAAATTAAGTACGGTACATCCCATGAATGTATAGCTTTTAGAATCACTACTAGCAGCAGTAATAACTTAACGTAATTGCTTTCTGTCTGACTTTTTTAGTTTCTAACATTGCTATGGAGGATTTTTGTCTCACTCTTCTTTACATTGTTGCTTTAGTTCATTGAGGTTTTGGCCATTTGTTAATGCACAGGTCTCTTAGCGTCCTGCTACAACATATCAGTTGGGTTGGGGTCCGGGTTTTAACTGGCCCATTGCAACACTTTGATTCTTTTATTTTTCAGCCAATCTGATTTAGATTTTCTGATGTGCTTGGGATCTTTGTCAGGTTGCATGATCCAGTTTCAGCCAAGCTTTAGCTTTTCAATAGATGGCCTCATATTTGACTTTAGAATACTTTTGTATACAGAGGAGTTCATGATTAAATCAATTAAATCAGCTCCTCTGGATTCAAATCAAGCCTTTGCTGAAATGCAGTGTTTCGTATTTGCCAAAAATGGTGGAGGACATTATGATTAAACATATCCACTTTGGTCTCGTTTGTGCAAAGGACATTATTGCAGATGGCTAGTGGTTTGTTCAGATGCAAATTTGCAAACTTTATCCATGCTGCTGTGTCCTTTTTAAATAGAAAAGGCTTTCTCCTGGCAACCCTTCCAAACAAGTAATGCTTATCCAGTCTTTTTCTAATTGCAATGTCATGAACTAAAACATTTAAATAGACATAGGCAAAATTACTAGAGCGGAATTGAATTTTACTTAAATTTTACAAAAATCCATATTCCCCAAAACATGGACTTTTTTGTAATATTCTCCTAGCGAATTCAGCAAAATGACAGCCAGTAGAACAGAGAGCATCCATACTGTATATTTCCCTATAGGTCTGTTTGCAACAGTCCTCTACTATAACTAATTAATTCGGGTCCTGAGTAGTGATGGGCGAGCACTAAAATGCTCGGGTGCTCGATGCACGGGCCGAGCAAATTAGAATGCTTGGGTGCTTGACCCACGCAACGAGCCCATAGTAAGTCTAGGGGAAACTCGAGCATTTTTCAGGTGGCTCCCCCCGGCGGTCTGCAGAGAGCCTAAAAATTGCCCAAATCGATGGGAACAGTGCTCCAATGACATGGGAACAGCATGGGGAAGACCCCTGGAAGCATTTCTTACTCCCAGGTCACTGCTGTCAACAAAATTGTCATAGGTATTACGCCACTTTTACGGACTCACAATAAAACATACAAAAACGAAACCAAAATGGACTTTCCTGGGCAATATGTTAAGGAACATCCTTTCCAGGGTAATGACTTGTTTATAAGGCAAAATAAATATACAAAAATAAAAATGCTCCTCCACACCTTGGGCTATGTTCACATGTAGCGTTTTTGGTGCTTTCAACCGTGACAAATGCATTCACCGGGAGATGTCATTTTAACATTTTACAACCTTATCTGGCCATGTGGTGTGTGAGACATGATCAGACAAATCCTGTTTCATTTATGAAGGAGGGACTCTGAAAGTCACAAAGCCTATTTTTATAGGGCCATCAGGCGGCCCTTACTATTCTTAAAGGGCCAGCAGTCGGCCCTCGCTATTGTTAGAGAGCCATCAGCCGGCTATGCTTTGTTGTTTCCATTATTAACGAGTGGGAACAACACTTCCAATGCCCCTTGGAAGAGACGTAGAGGTCGGAGAGCCTCCTAAAAACAATGTTCCCATTATTAGGAAGTGAGTCTCCCATAGTGTTGGCCTATGAAGTGAATGCAAAAGCTGCCAAAAATTTGGAAGCACTCCAATTCCCCTTGGAAGGGACACAGAGGTCGGAGAGCCTCCTAAAAACAATGTTCCCATTATTTGGAAGTGGGTATCCCATAGTGTTTGCCTATGCATTGAATGCAAAAGCTGCCAAAAATTTGGAGGAACTCCAATGCTCCTTGCAAGAGACGTAGGGGTCCGAGAGCCTCCTAAAAATAATGTTCCTATTATAAGGAAGTGGGTCTCCCATAGTGTTTGCCTATGCAGTGAATGCAAAAGCTGCCAATAATTTGGAGGCACTCCAATGCCCCTTGGAAGAGATGTAGAGGTCAAAGAGCCTCCTAAAAACAATGTTCCCATTATTAGGAAATGGGTCTCCCATAGTGTTTGCCTATGCAGTGAATGCAAGGGATGACAAAAATTTGGAGGAACTCCAATGCCCCTTGAAAGACACGTAGAGGAGGTGATATGGTAGATATGGTGGTGAATGATATGGTGATGGAGGATCAGGAGAAGGAGGAGGACAAAATAGACAAAATCTGGAAGTGTATACCCATGTGTAGGTGTGAAGAGGTGCATGTGAATAGATCTCCCAAAAAAGACACTGGATTTGAGTTTATGTTACGCTGCTATCATTCAGTGGTGTTGAGAAGTCTGGCCCAATCCAGCCCTTGTTCATTTTTATAAGAGTCAGCCTGTCAGCATTTTCAGTTGACAGGTGGATGCACCTATCGGTTATAATTTCACCGGCGGCACTAAAATCACGCTCTGATAAAATGCTAGCATTTTCAGATGGGAATTTTTTTAATAATTCCGCAACAAGGGCCTTCTGGTACTGCCTCATTTTAGTAGACCTGTCCGCCTCGGGAATAAGAGGTATAAAGTTCTCCTTGCAGCGTGGGTCTAGATGTGTCACCAACCAGTAATGACTGTCACGCAAAATTTGGAGAACGCGATGGTCACGGGAAAGGCAGCCAACATAAACTCAGCCATGCGTGCCAAACTGCTAATAGGCAAGACTTCCGTGTCCTCACCAAGAGGACGACTAACCATGCTCTCATCCTCCTCCTCTCTGTCCTAAATCCATCCACTCTGAACAGAGGGTATGACAGTTGTGCAGTTAGTATTGTCTATAGTGCATGAAACTAGCTCTTCCTCCTCCTCTTCCTCATTGTCACCCAATCCACGTTGGTAGGAGATCAGGCTGGGCTGTGTGTAGTCACCCTGTATGGTTCCTTGCTCCATCTCATCGTGCTCCACCTGCATTGCAGTGCATCATCTTTGATTGTGAGCAGAGAGTGTTTCATAAGACAGAGAGGCAGGATGATGATGCTAATTATGGCACCATCACCGCACACCATCTTGGTGGAGTCCTCAAAGTTTTGGAGGATGGTACATATGTCTGACATCCATGTCCACTCCTGATGTCTTATGTGTGGAGTCTGAAATGAATATAGACAGCCTTATTGATGCTGGTAGTCAACAGCTGCCCTCTTCTGCTCACAAATCCTTCCCAACATATGCAGTGTAAAGTTCCAATGAGTGGGGACATCACACACCAGTCGGTGAGCCGGAAGCTGCAAACGCTGCTGAAACACGGCAAGGGCCGACCTCGTGTCAATAACTTCGCTGACACACTGCAACAAAATTTCAATGGAAGCTAGAAATGGCTGAATTTTCAGCGCAATTATATGTGATCCTTGTGACGGACAAACCACAGTTTTAAATAGCTGGCCTGTAGGTAACTGTTTTTAACAGCGCCGACCTCGTGTCAATAAGTACGCTGACACACTGCAACAAAATTTCAATGGAGGCCAGAAATGGCAGAATTTTCAGCACAATTATATGTGATCCGTCTGATGGACAAACCACAGTTTTAAATACATGGATTTTTATCGCTGTAATATGGAAAGGATCTGGCTGCATTCTGCAGTGCCAACAATTAAATGGAGCAGAAAAACAGTATTTTCTGGATTGCTTTTTAAGCAAATAATCAGGATTAAGATCCAAAAAAAAATTATTCCTGGTCCCTGATACCTGGGGCTGTTTCTAGAAATATCTGTAAAAGCACCTGCAGACAGAACTGGAATGTACCGTCTTGCTATATGCACTGCTGTCTACCACATACACTGCCTTCCTGCCTAGCACTGATATCTATGCTGCTGGATTAGTCCTCAGAAGGACTGTTAGTTGAGATGGATATGTGTAGAATATGTTGTGGTATACCTACACTAACTAAGAAACAAGTGAATCTCTCCCTAGCTCAGCAGCACCTCTCCCTACACTGCCTGATTCTGGAGTAGACTCTGACGAGCATAGCGGCGCCAGGTCTGATATAGACCTGATGACGCTGTGCGGCCAGCCAATCAAGGTAATGCCACAACTTCATGGCTGCAACATTACAGTGCATGGCAGAAAATCCCTGCATGTTGATTGGCGCTCTGAAGAACTCTCGCCGAGCAACCCTGGGAATACTCGGCAATCACCGATCATCTCGAGCAGTGAGATGCTTGGGCGAGCACCAAGCAGTAGCGAGCATGCTCGCTCATCACTAGTCCTGAGTTCAAAAATCCCAATTGTGATGTTCATTTCCAATAAAAGTGTTGTCCAGGAGTATAAAAAATTAACTAAAAACAATAAATGTTTTAAATGAAACAAAACAACTACATCTAAGTTGTTAAATCCTCTACCCCTACAGCACTGCCTCTCTGGTGGTAAATTTATTCTTCATTTTCCAACAGTATTGATGTGTCATATATCTAGATGACTGTTGCAGCAAATCACTAACCACTGCTAAGGCCAGTGATTGGCTGCAGTGGTCATGAGAATAGATAGGACATAATATCTTCAGAAACCACACATTAGAATAGCTAGAGGATAAAAGTGAGTGGAGCTGTATTTCGGATAACCCCATAAATTTCTCTAAACCTGCAATTCAGTATCCTTAAGTGTCACTCATTTTCCTGCCACAACCAGACAAGATTTTGAATTAAGGGAATATGCATAAGAATGAGAAAATCTGAATTTTGAATTTAGAAGATTCTCTCAAATTTGGTCTTAATATTTGATTTGCATTGAATTTCCAGACTACAGAGAATAGCAAAAGGCTTGTTAGGAGTTAAAAAAAAATAACCTAAAAAGAGGCATAACTCAAAGGGCAGGGCTATGTGGTGGGATATGTGAGGACTGAGTGACCAATTAAGTAGAACTTTATATATAAAAAAATAACCCCTTACCAGCTATCTATAATCCAGAAAATTAGTAAATCCATTTTTTTATTTGTGAAAATCAATTCAGTCACCTCTAGCCATAAGAACATGACAAGAGAGTAAAAAATACAGTATTTTTCAGTTTTGAAAATTTTCTTTCTATTTTCAACCTCTGAAAGCTCGGTCTTGTAATTTACATGTTTCTCTCATTCATTATAATGTTATAATCTTTACATGTCATTTTGTACAGCCTTGGGTTTCTCCCATGAAAATACTGTACATTGGAGGGTGTATTTGGAGTAAACTTTAATTTTCTAAAGCACTTTAAAAATGTATTTTTTAAGTGACTTTTGACGCGTTTCACATCCCCATCGTGTCCTATATAGTCCATATCTATGGTTAAGTCTCCACAAATAAACTGCTCTTCAATGATTAGCGTCGAACGTAGGAGAGAAAAAAATATTATAGACCTCACACAAGGTTTGTCACCTTGCAATTTCATTGTGAACCTTTTAGCATTACTTATTGTTCCAAAGGCCAGGAAAGGCCAAAGGGTCATAGCAGAAACAAATTTCTGGAGGATTCTTGATATCCATTGTATATGAGACTTAAACAAACAAGAAATGACTTCCCATTGATTAAATGTAGCTTGAATTAGTAAGGAAAAATGACAGGCTCTGCTAAGGTTATGTCCTTTATTCATTGTTTAACTCAGCTTGACAGATTCAATCTGCTGAGCCCAAAGGAAGGCCAGAGATGTCACTCACAGACCCCGCATAATACTGGAGCAAAATCGAAAAGTTGCACTTTATCAACTCACAGCCTGGAGCCTCTGTTCTCATTCAGTCTTCTGTTAGGAGAACAATAAGCTACAACAGGCACAAGGCTGCTTCACATAATAATTATGGGTATCCCACAGGCAAGGCTGTTTCGGCTTTTAAGACCAGACAGAATGTGTCTTGTGGGCATGACCTAGCAGATGGGGGACTTTCTTTTCTTTGCTTCATCTCTCCCTTCTAAAAGAAAAGAAAGAAACCTAAGAAAAACATAGAAAGAATAGCAATAAAGGATGTATTTTTTTCCTATAGAGAAGGACAATTGCTATAAGCTACTCGTCTCTTTCATTCCCAGTACATTAGCTGAAAGAAGTCAAGTGCAGGAAAAGAGTTGGGGGAGAGGGAGGGCGGGTTCGATGGGCACTGGCTCCATCCAGCTAATTTGTGTCACCTATTGCACTGACTTATGTATTGATGGCAAAAAATATGAAGCAGAAAATTAAGCCTGAAAGGGTTTTTTGTAACGCTGTCACTTTGTACAAGATTTAACTCAGCTGACATGACACTGTGCCTTTTGTTACATAAAACTGTCATGTAGTCCCCTTCTGAATAAATACTGGACAGATCAATAACATCTGCCAGGGAGAAAAATCATATACAGTGGATATAAAAAGTCTACACACCCCTCTTACAGTGGCAGGTTCTTGTCACGTAAAAAAAATCATACCAAGAAGAATCATTTTGGAATTTTTTCCTACCTTTATTGTCACCTACAATCTTTACAGATCCATTGAGAAACAAACTGAAATCATTTTGAGAGGGGATAGAAAAATAACAAAAATAAAATAATGTGGTTGCATAAGTGTGAACATCATTTTATAATCAGGGATGTGGTTGAGTTTGTAAAAAGTAGTCAGTACACAGCTGCCATCATTTACAGTGATTTAATCCCATATAAAGTTTTGTTGCTCATGGAGGATTTTCATTACATTTACTACATTGCTTTTTACAGCTAAAACCATGGTCCATAAACAGCTCATAACACAGCAAAGGGACCTCATTCTTGAAGGTTATCAGTCAGGACAAGTCATCAAGAAGTGACTTAAATTTGGCACAACATACCTAGAACTGGATGTCCCTAGAAAATTGATGAAAGGACAATAAGAAAATTGGTCCAGGAGGCTGCTAAAGGCATACAGCAACATTAAAGGAGCTGCAGGAATTTCTGGCAAGTACTGGTTGTGTACTGGATATGACCACAATCTCTCATGTTCTTCATAAGTCTGGCCTGTTGGGTACAGTTTCAAAAAGGAAGCCTTTTCTTACAAAGGACAATATCTAAGTCCGGCTATGTTTCACCAAAGCCTAAATTAATTCTGTCAAAACATGTGGGGAAACGTGTTATAGTCAACCAGGTTGAACTTTTTGAAATAATTCCAAAAGGAATGTTTGGCGCAAAGCCAACACTGCGTATCACCAAAAAAAACATCATACCTGCAGTAAAGCTTGGTGGAGGCAACAGTATGCCTTGGGGCTATTTTTCAGCAGTGGAGAGAATTCCAAATATCAGTCAATTTGCAACAAAACCTTCAGGCTTGTATTAAAATCCTGAAGATGAGGAATTCCACCTTTCATCATGACAATAGTTCTAATCACACTTCCAAATCAACAAAACAATGGCTTTGCCAGTAGAAGATCAGAGTTTTGTGATGGCCCAGCCAGAGCCCAGACCTGAATTCAATTGAAAATCTGTGGGTGACCTGTAGAGGCCACTTTAGAAAGGAAATACCCTCACAATCTGACAGATTTGGAGCGCTACTGCAAGGATGGGGGTTGTCAGTTCAAGATGTGCCATGCTTTTAGGCTTTGACTCAAAATGACAGAATGCTGTCAAAGGGTGCTTCAATTAAGTATTGGTTTAAGGGTATGCATATTTATGGAACCACATTATTTTAGTTCTTTCATTTTTATTTTTCTACCAGAAAAAAATTCAGTTTATTTTTTAACTGAATTGTACAGAGAGTTATGAATTTGAGAGACATTAAAGGTGGAAAAAGTTCTGAAATTATTCTTCTTGGTATGATTTTTTTACGTAGCATAAACCTTTTTAACAGTGGCGTGTATACTTTTTATATTCAAAGTTATATACATACGTATAGGTGACATCATAATTGCTAATCTGTAAATAGCATATGGAGAAACCAGAAACACCCGTGTGTTCGCCGAACTGTTCGTCGAACTGTTCGTCGAACACCTTCGAACACCATTAAAACCAATGGCAGGCAAACAAAAACACATAGAAACACATAGAAAACACCTTCAAAGGTGTCCAAAAGCTGACAAACTGCTCAGAAGACACAACTAACACATGGAAAAGTGACAAGTACATATAGTCATGAGAAAAGAAAAGAGGTGGAGGAGTAAAAGGAGGGGGAGACACAGATATAGGCATGTCATGCCCTTCTAAAATCCAAAAAGTGAGAAGCCGACACGTTCAGTCCGCTCCTGCCCGTGCCACCTCCGTGTCGCCGGGTTTGTGCCAGAGCAGCGGTGAACCCTGACGGCCAGCCCCCCTCTCCCAATACTGGTGCCTGTCCGCTGGTGGGTCGAGCGAGCCCCCCTGTGGTGGAGGCAGCTCTAAGCTTTTTAATTTAAATTGTCTCTCTAATTTGAATAAATACACTTTAAATCCATTTACAAGGATCTATTGGAGGGCAAGTCTCATGCCAGCAGCCGCGTAATTCCAGCTCCAGTAGCGTCCACTAAAGCTGCTGCAGTTAAAAAGCTTTTATAAGGATCGAGCTCGGCTGTCCACCGCAAGGCATCCTACTGCCAGTCCCAGTCCCTATGCCTTGGGGTGCCTCCTGATGCTCTTCACTGAGTATCCCGTGGTCTCGAAGCATTTCCTTTGAAAAAATTAAGTGTCCAAACTACAGGTGGTGTAGCTTGCTTAACAGCCGGGATAATCCGCTGACTAGCAGACACTGCTACTAGGCACAAAGTATTTCCTGGGCTAGATGCAGTTAAAAATTTGTAATTAGATACTCTCGTTGGATGCTGAGAAAGCATTCCATAGAGTCTCCTGGCACGCCATATATGATTCTCTTAAAAAGCTTGGGGTAGGGGTCTAGGGGACCCTTTTATAGCCAAAATCACGGCCCTGTATCGCAATACGTCACCTAAGCTGAAGATAAATGGAACTGTAGCACCCTGAGGGCTCGGATGCTACAGATGTATTGCACCTCACCCAGAGGTGTGATATCTCACTCTCAGGTAAGGATGGAGTGTGGATCAGGACCCGACACCTGCATGCATTACACCACATTGCCGTGGGGCAGGGCGACCAATATGCCCCTGAGATGGGCACGACAGTCCCTGTCCCTGGCTGGAGTGGGGGGAGGGAACACTGAGGAAGGGGAACCCTGTAGTGCAGGAGCAGGGAGGAAGCAGTTCCTGGGTGCATTGAGAAGGGAGTATAAAAGGTGGGCACCATCTTAGTTCAGTGCAGAGAAGTCTGAGCAGAAGTGACAGGGAGCAGGGGCTCTGCATGAGCTCTGCTCCGGAGGCGGGCCTAGTAACAGAGGCCCAGGCCTGGAAGGGGGAGAAGGAAGGAAGAGGAGCGGAGAAGGCTCCAGGAACGAGGAACGAAGGGATCCCAGGGGTGCGGACGGGCGAGTCGCCACCGCACGCTAGAATCCACATGCGTGGAGGGGTCAGGCCAAAGGGGAGACCGGTCCCCGAAACTAGTGGAGGCAGGAAACGACCCTCAGCTAGAAACCGGAGGCTGTGACATTTTATGTGGCGCAGCCCCTCGCTACACCCGCTAGGAAGGCACCACATAGGGTCAGGGAAACTGGCGCCAAGTTTACCAAGAGGAAGCCCGAGGCAGCCGGACAGAAGGGTTGGTAAGAAAGGCCAGACAAAGGACACACAAAGTGGGCCTGTGAAGCGCTCCAAAGTTATCTGGGAGTTGTCTGAGCCCCTCACCTGGTGAGCACAGTTCGACGTGGGCAGCCGTTACCTGCAGACGTGGTCTGGATAATAAGAACTGTGAGTAAAGGCCCTGGACTGCATCACTGACTCCGTGTCGTTACTGCTGCTGCCCTGCACCATCACCCCCATCCTCCGCATACACTGCCCTGAGGCTATACTCCTCCCGTGGGGAGTTATGCTGCGCTCTGCTGCACCCACAACACCAGCCTCAGCGGTCTGCCCTGGAGCGGCGGTTCACTCTGACCGCAATCCACGGGTGGCGTAGTCGGACATTTAAACATCAAAACCACATAAATAGTTCCGCCACTGGTTTGACCGCCCTGAGTCACGGAACCGGGTCGCCGCCACGGAGACTACAACCACCAGCATCCACAAAAAAGGGTCCGGCTCCGGGTGTCCCAAGGCCCAGGGGGTGCATCAGAACATTTTCATCACCTTTCACAATCACCAATGGGACAAGGCAGGGATGTCCTCTTTCCCCTCTCTTATACATCCTAGTGACAGAGCACCTGCTCTCATCAATTCGCCATAACCCCAATATTAGGTGGATTGAGGTGGGAGGCACCGAGTACAAGTGCTCTCTATTTGCTGATGATGTCCTAGTATATATCACTCAATCACATATATCCATCCATGCTGTTATGGCTGAAATAGATCACTTTGTTACATGGTCAAATTTTAAAATCAATGCAGCGAAGTCTGAGGCCCTCGATGTCTCCCTCCCCAAATCCATACAGGATTCCATCCAGTCCAACTTTCCCTTTGCCTGGCTCTCACAGGGTATCAAATACTTAGGAATTCCTATTCATAGAGACCTCTCCCATCTATGTTATCTTAATTTTGGGCCCTTTATTGAACAACTCCATACAGACCACGGTTGGCAAGTTAGAACTGTAAGATTCACTACGCGAACCACTGGTGTTTTATGGAAAAGCACATGTACACTGTGTTCCAAATTATTATGCAAAAAGTGTTTAGGAGTGATAAGGGAAGAATTTGTTTGTTTGTCAGTTAAACTCATTGATGGTGATGTGTGTCAGGGCTCTTTATATCACTGTAAGCAATTGCAGACACCTGTGCTAATTAGTTTGGCAGGTGTGTCCAATGAAAGGCAAGACTACTTAAGATGGCTGTCCCACATTATTAAGCAGCCTACATTTTCTGCCAAAATGGGAAAGAAAAAGGATGTGTCAGCTGCTGTGAATAGAAATGAGCGTTGTTCTACTCGAACTGTTCGCCAATCTCAAATTCGAGCTGTTTTGGGCGGTGTTCGAGCCGTTCGGCGAACACGAACAATTTGAGAAAAATTCGGCTGTTCGAGGTTATGTTCGATAACTGTTCGTGCACCAAAATCATAACTGGATTTTTTCTCAGTAATGATGAAAATTAATGTTAATTCGCAGTTTGAGTGTACAGCGGGGTGGGGGGAGGGGCAGGGGATGGATCTCTGCAGGAACAATGAAGATCTCCATTTTTTTTTTCTCTTTCCCGCCTTTACAGTGGGGAGGTGCAATCTGTCAGCCTATCAGCAGCGCACACACGGAGCGAAGTGCTTTTTTTCACACAAGCAAGGGCATGTGTCATTAGCAGTGTATGTCACATGTCCTTGCCCTATAACACCAAGCCATTTTCCCCGTCGCCACCATTTTCTCACTGCTGCAGCTGCGTGTTAGACGGCACCGCTGTTGCTGTGTGCGCTATACCTTGTTAATTTCAAGCCAATTTTCGCACAAATCTACAGATAGCTTGGGAGTAGGGAATAGTTGTGATTGCAGTCCTTTTAAGGACTAGGTTACAGCATTTCCTACGACTTTTATCAGGCAGGTCTGTGCTCTTAAATAGATAGATTGTGGGAGTAAAGACTAATTGTAATTGGAGTCCTTTTCAGGACTAGGTTACATCAGTTCCTATCAGTTTTTGCCAGGCAGGTCTGTGCCAGTGCTGTGCAAGTTTTTTTCACAGCATTTGGCTGAATCTAGCAAAGCTAATCCTTTTTGGCCTATTGCAGAGTGTGTTAGTCAGTGGAGTAGCCTATCTGTGTTGCAAGATACACCACCTGTGTATAGAATACCAATTTTTTTACTGCACCTAGTGAAGTAAAATCTTTTGGGCATAGCATCATTCTATTAGTCCATCTATACTGACCTCCATCAGGTTGCAAATTGAATATAATTTTTTTCTGCATCTAGCTCTGAAAAAATATTGGGCTTCTAGCTGTGTGTGGGACTTGTTGTATTAGTCCATCTATAGTGACCTCCATCAGGTTGCAAACTGCATATATTTTTTTCTTCATCTACCTCTGAAAAAATATTGGGCTTCTAGCTGTGTGGGGGACTTGTTCTATTAATCCATCTATACAGACCTCCATCAGGTTGCAAACTGAATATATTTTTTTCTGCATCTACCTCTGAAAAAATATTGGGCTTCTAGCTGTGTGTGGGACTTGTTGTATTAGTCCATCTATACTGACCTCCATCAGGTTGCAAACTGAATATATTTTTTTCTGCATCTACCTCTGAAAAAATATTGGGCTTCTAGCTGTGTGTGGAACTTGTTGTATTAGTCCATCTATACAGACCTCCATCAGGTTGCAAACTGAATATATTTTTTTCTGCATCTACCTCTGAAAAAATATTGGGCTTCTAGCTGTGTGTGGGACTTGATGTATTAGTCCATCTATACTGACCTCCATCAGGTTGCAAACTGAATATATTTTTTTCTGCATCTACCTCTGAAAAAATATTGGGCTTCTAGCTGTGTGTGGGACTTGTTCTATTAATCCATCTATACAGACCTCCATCAGGTTGCAAACTGAATATATTTTTTTCTGCATCTACCTCTGAAAAAATATTGGGCTTCTAGCTGTGTGTGGGACTTGTTGTATTAGTCCATCTATACTGACCTCCATCAGGTTGCAAACTGAATATATTTTTTTCTGCATCTACCTCTGAAAAAAATATTGGTCTTCTAGCTGTGTGTGGGACTTGTTGTATTAGTCCATCTATACAGACCTCCATCAGGTTGCAAACTGAATATATTTTTTTCTGCATCTACCTCTGAAAAAATATTGGGCTTCTAGCTGTGTGTGGGACTTGATGTATTAGTCCATCTATACTGACCTCCATCAGGTTGCAAACTGAATATATTTTTTTCTGCATCTACCTCTGAAAAAATATTGGGCTTCTAGCTGTGTGTGGGACTTGTTCTATCAATCCATCTATACAGACCTCCATCAGGTTGCAAACTGAATATATTTTTTTCTGCATCTACCTCTGAAAAAATATTGGGCTTCTAGCTGTGTGTGGGACTTGTTCTATTAATCCATCTATACAGACCTCCATCAGGTTGCAAACTGAATATATTTTTTTCTGCATCTACCTCTGAAAAAATATTGGGCTTCTAGCTGTGTGTGGGACTTGTTGTATTAGTCCATCTATACTGACCTCCATCAGGTTGCAAACTGAATATATTTTTTTCTGCATCTACCTCTGAAAAAATATTGGGCTTCTAGCTGTGTGTGGGACTTGTTGTATTAGTCCATCTATACTGACCTCCATCAGGTTGCAAACTGAATATATTTTTTTCTGCATCTACCTCTGAAAAAATATTGAGCTTCTAGCTGTGTGTGGGACTTGTTCTATTAATCCATCTATACAGACCTCCATCAGGTTGCAAACTGAATATATTTTTTTCTGCATCTAGCTCTGAAAAAATATTTGGCCTTCTAGCAGTGTGTGGGACTTTCTCTATTAGTCCATCTATACTGACCTCCATCAGGTTGCAAATTGAATATAATTTTTTTCTGCATCTAACCCAGCCAATAGTTTTGGCCTAATACCACAGTTTGGCCACTCAGCTCTGCTCGGTTCCCATCCATTGTTTTTTTGCGCCAACAACTCCAGAGTTGTTAATTAGTTAACCACCAAAATGAGTGGAAAAAGGCCTGCTGCTGGTGGAAAGGGGAATAGGCGTGTTGGGAAGGGGAAAAAAGGTTGTGTCCGTGGGGTAGGTGTTAAAGCAACAGTAACATCTGCAGAAGAAAGACCATCTTCCAGCCAAACTACAATGTCTACTTCTTTTAGCGGACAATGTGATAAGATCCCTTTCTTACGGCCACGCCAATCGCTACAAATTCCAGATGAGGCACAAAAACAGCAGGTGCTTCAACGGATATCAAGTGCTCCTTTAAGTGGGCTCTCCTCCACATCAACTTCAACATCACAAATACTCCAGTCCTCAAAGGTGTCACCCCAATCGCACTTGCTTCCTCACAGCTCCCAAATCTCCAGCTGCCCGTCTGAGTATGAGGTAGAACAGATGGTTGAGTCTGCAGAGCTGTTTACTCATACTATAGCCTGGGAATCAGAGGTCGACTCCAGCGCTTCTGTGAATCCAGACGAGGAAATGATCTGCACTGATGCCCAGAATCTTTATGAGTCGGATCCAGGACCAGACGCAGAAGGTTCTGAACATAATGTAGACCCTCATTCCCAAACTGTAACTCCTGTTGGTGGAGACAATGAGGAAGACGATGATAAGACTTAAATACCTGATTGGAGCGACAACTTTAGTTTTTTGTCAGGGCAGGAACAGGTTGGCTCTGAGGACGACGGGTGTGATAACGCACAGGGTGATGATGATGAGGTTGGAGATCCCACTTACTGTCAACCCACAGTCAGCCAAGAGATGAGGTCAGCAGAGGAGGTGGAGGAAGATGCTAGTGACGACGAGGTCAGGTTGCGCCTTCCTGGACAGAGACGTAGTACTGGAAGCACGTCAACAACTGCATCCTCAAACACAACTCTGCCTCTCACCACAAGTCGTGGTGGCTCTTCAGGTCGCATGGGTGCTAAGCCTTGCATAGCCTGGGTATTTTTTCAGATCGATAAAGATGACCCAACTCGTGTTATCTGTAACATTTGTCAGCAAAAGCTAAGTAGAGGCCAAAAAATACAAAGTTTGAGTACTTCATGCATGAACCGGCACATGGACATGAAGCATAAGTTGCAGTGGTAAGCTCAGTGTGCTACAATGCGGCCTAGCCGGCCAGGCCAACCACCGTCTGCCATATCTTGTGCATCCGCGGCCTCTTCATCCTCTGTGACTGGGGGGACAGCAGTCACACATGTTTTGGGGCGCAGACCTGCCACCTCTTTACCCGCAACAACCAGCGTGATTGGCAGGTCATCATTTTCTTTGGAGGTGGTAACACCAGCTGGTGTTGAGCGCTGTCCGACATCGATAGCACCACCTTTGGATCAAGGCAACCTAACATGTCCGCCTGCATCTTCCTCACAGACCGGCAGTTTGCCGGGGACACCCTTATCAACCCCGTCTAAGCACAATAGCCAGCCCTCGGTCCCTCAGATGTGGACAAGTAAAAGACCATTTCCTCCTAGCCATGAGAAAGCTAAGAGGTTGAATTTCACCATCTGCAAGTTCTTGGCTACAGAAATGCTGCCTTTCCGCCTGGTGGACACAGAGGATTTTCGAGACCTTATGTCCGTCGCAGTGCCCCAGTACGAGATGCCCAGTCGGCACTACTTCTCAAAGAAAGGTCTGCCTGCGCTCCACCAGCATGTCGCACACAACATCACCGCTTCTTTGAGAAACTCTGTGTGTGACAGGGTGCATTTCACCACAGACACTTGGACGAGTAGGCATGGACAGGGGCATTACATGTCGCTGACTGGGCACTGGGTAACTATGGTGACAGCAGGACAAGGGGCTGCTGTCCAAGTCTTGCCGTCCCCACGAGTTGTGCGTCAATCCTCTTTATGTCAAAGTTCCTCCACTACTTCTGCCTCCTCAACCTCCTCTCGGTCTTCCACCTGCACCCAAAGCCTGTCTGGTCATGCCACAAGCTTTCTAACTGCGCAGAAGGGATCCTGCACACCTCCTTACTATGCTGGCAGTAGGGCTCAACGTCATCAGGCGGTTTTTACATTGAAATGTCTGGGAAATGTGAGTCACACAGCTGAGGAGTTGTGGTCAGCTCTGGAGAACCAATTTCATGAATGGTTGTCTCCACTGGACCTGAAACCAGGGAAGGCCGTGTGCGACAATGCTGCAACCTGGGTGCGGCCCTTCGCCGGGGCAATGTCACACACGTGCCTTGTATGGCTCACGTGTTGAACCTGGTTGTCCAGCAATTTTTATCCCACTATCCCAGACTAGATGGCCTTCTGCAGAGGGCACGGTCGCTGTGTGCTCACTTTCGCCGTTCGCATCCCGCAGCTCAGCGACTTACATCTCTACAGAAGTCGTTGGGCCTGCCACTTCACCGGCTAAAATGCGATGTGCCTACCCGGTGGAATTCAACTCTGCACATGTTGCAGCATCTGTGGCAGCACCAAAAAGCCCTGGTGCAATACGTTCTGACGTATAGCCTGGGCCAACGAGATCCAGAGGTGGGGCAAATCACGCTGGAGGAGTGGTCTCAGATCAGGGACCTATGCACCCTTCTGCACAGTTTTGAAATGGCGACGAAGATGTTTAGTGCTGACGATGCCATTATCAGCATGACTATTCCGGTGATTTACATGCTGGAGCACATGTTAAACAGAATTCGGAGTCAGGTGGTGGCACAAGAGGAGGTGGAGGAAGTAGAGGAGGAGGAGTTGTATGCGGAAGGGCTAACATCTGCAAGGTCCAGACGGTCGGCAGCACCAAGGCGGCAGGCATGTGAGGGTGGGGGAGATGGTTTTACCAGGGCGCATGGTAGCAGCCAAACTAGTGAGGAAGGTGCAGGAGCCCAGGAAGAAGTGGAGGACGAACTGATGGAAGACTCATCAGATGAGGGAGACCTTGATCACATTTCTGTTGTGCGAGGTTGGGGGGAGAGGACAGAGGAAGGAAGCATGATTGTTACCTCGCCACCAACACAACAGGGACTTGGTGCTCCTGGATGCGCAACACACATGAGTGCCTTCTTGCTGCACTACCTGCAACATGACCCTCGAATTGTGAGAATTAGAAATAATCCTGACTACTGGGTTGCCACACTGTTAGATCCCCGGTACAAAAGTAAATTTGCAGAAATTATTCCTGCCATAGAAAGGGATGCACGCATGCAGGAGTATCAGCAGAGACTGTTGCACAATCTTACATGTGCTTTTCCACAAAATACCAGTGGCGCACGTAGTGAATCTCACAGTTCCAACTTGCCAACCGTGGGACCGTCAAGTGTTCAGCACTCAAACCGTAACAGAACCACAGTATCTGCTGGTAACATCAATTTTGCGGAATCATTTCACCACTTTTTTAGCCCATCCTTTGCAAGGCCACAGGAGACAAGAAGTCTGACACATAGTCAACGCCTAGAGACGATGGTACAGGAGTATCTCCAAGTAAACATTGAAGCCACGACTGTGTCACTGGACCCTTGCTCTTTTTGGGCTTCCAATCTGGATAAATGGCCGGAGCTAGCCACTTACGCCTTGGAGATCTTGTCATGCCCCGCAGCCAGCGTTCTGTCTGAACGTGTGTTCAGCGCTGCTGGTGGTGTGCTGACAGATAAGCGCACGCGGCTCTCCACTGATAATGTAGACAGACTCACGTTCATAAAGATGAACAAATCATGGATCCGAAACGACTTTTCTACCCCTGTGTCATCCTGGGGAGAGTAAAAGCTTGATGATTGGTTAAAATCACCCTACCAACCGTTTTAAGCTTTCAAATTACTAATCATGTTTATCTGTATCTTGGCTGGAAAATAATTTGGCCTTTGTAGCAGTGTGCAGCACTGATTCTATTAGGCCATCTATAATAAGCTCCACCAGATTTAAAATTACTAATCATGTTTATCTGTATCTTGACTGGAAAATAATTTGGGCTTTGTAGCAGTGTGCAGCACTGATCCTATTAGGCCATCTATACTAAAGCTTCACCAGATTTAAAATTAATAATAATTTTTAGCTGCATCTAGCCCTGAAAATAATTTTGGAGCTCCGAGATGCGCAAGACACATAAGTGCCTTCTTGCTGCACTACCTGCAGCATGACCCTCATATTGTCAGAATTCGAAGTAATCATGACTACTGGGTTGCCACACTCTTAGATCCCCCAAACTTTTCGATCAACCTTTTCATTTTAATAAAGACCAAAAAAATGGTCATTTTTGAAATTATAAGCATTAGCAGGTTGTTAGAAACTGAAATCAAACAGTTTTCAACTCAAAACTTTATTCTAGGTGATGTTACATTTTCACATAGGACCCCTTGTTCGAAAGGAGCTTCTGAACTCTCTCGTCCATTGAATTTGTCAGGTTTTGGATGGTTTCTGCTTCAATTGTTTTGCATGAGGACAGAATACCCTCCCAGAGCTGTTGCTTAGATGTGAACTGCCTCCCGCCATCATAGACACTCCTTTTAATGATGCTCCAAAGGTTGTGAATGGTGTAGAGGTCAGGGGACCATGGGGGTCACACCATAAGTTTGTCCCCTTTTATGCCCATATCAGCCAGAGATGCAGATGTTTTATGTGCAGCATGAGATGGTGCATTATCATGCAGAAAAATGATCTTGCTGTGAAATACACGGTTCTTCTTCTTGAACCATGGCAGGAAGTGCTGTTTGAGAAAATCCACATACATTATGGAGTTCATCTTTAGCGCCTTCAGGGATCCTAAAGGGGCCGACAATCTCTCTCCCCATGATTCCAGCCCAAAGCATTACTCCACCTCCTCCTTGTTGGCGCTGTAGCCGTGTTTGCGTGGGGTGTCCATCAACCAGCCATCCTCCACTCCATCCATCTGGACCATCGAGCGCTGCACGGCACTCATCCGTGAACAAAACAGTTTTGAAATCAGTCTTCATGTAATGTTTGGCCCACTGGAGCCGTTTCTGCTTGTGTGAAGTGGATAGAGGAGGTCGACAGGATGGCGTATGCACAGCTGCAAACCTCTGAAGGACCCTGCATCTTGTTGTTCGGGGGACGTTGGAGGCACAAGCAGCTTCAAAAACTTGTCTGCTGCTATGACAAGGCTTTTTTGCCGCTGCTCTTTCAACCTGACGTAATTGCCTGTAGGAAAGAGTCCTCAATTTGCCCTTATCAGCACGCACACGTGTGTACTGTGAATCAGCTACATATTTCTTGATTGCCAAGACACTTCATCCTGATCATCGCACAATGTTGATTGTAGTCATGCCTTGACCTAAACACTCCACAATTTGTTGCTTCTCAGCAGCCGACACATCCTATTTCTTTCCCATTTTGTCAGAAAATTTAGGCTGCTTAATAATGTGAGACAGCCTTCTTAAGTAGTCTTGCCTTTCATTGGACACACCTGCCAAACTAATTAGCACAGGTGTCTGCAATTGCTTACAGTGATATAAAGAGCCCTGACACGCATCACCATCAATGAGTTTAACTGACAAACAAACAAATTCTTCCCTTATCACTCCTAAACACTTTTTGCATAATAATTTGGAACACAGTGTACATGTGCTTTTCCACAAAACACCAGTGGTTCACGTAGTGAATCTTACAGTTCTAACTTGCAAACCGTGGTCTATATGGAGTTGCTCAATAAAGGGCCCAAAATTAAGATAACATAGATGGGAGAGGTCTCTATGAATAGGAATTCCTAAGTATTTGATACCCTGTGAGGGCAAGGCAAAGGGAAAGTTGGACTGGATGGAATCCTATATGGATTTGGGGAGGGAGACATCGAGGGCCTCAGACTTCGCTGCATTGATTTTAAAATTTGACCATGTAACAAAGTGATCTATTTCAGCCATAACAGCATGGATGGATATATGTGATTGAGTGATATATACTAGGACATCATAAGCAAATAGAGAGCACTTGTACTCGGTGCCTCCCACCTCAATCCACCTAATATTGGGGTTATGGCGAATTGATGAGAGCAGGTGCTCCGTCACTAGGATATATAAGAGAGGGGACAGAGAACATCCCTGCCTTGTCCCATTGGTGATTGTGAAAGGTGATGAAAATGTTCTGACGCGCCCCCTGGGCCTTGGGACACCCGGAGCCGGACCCTTTTTGGTGGATGCTGGTGGTTGTAGTCTCCGTGGCGGCAACCCGGTTCCGTGGCTCAGGGCGGTCAAACCAGTGGCGGAACTATTTATGTGGTTTTGATGTTTAAATGTCCGACTACGCCACCCGTGGATTGCGGTCAGAGTGAACCGCCGCTCCAGGGCAGACCGCTGAGGCTGGTGTTGTGGGTGCAGCAGAGTGTAGAATAACTCCCCACGGGAGGAGTATAGCCTCAGGGCAGTGTATGCGGAGGATGGGGGTGATGGTGCAGGGCAGCAGCAGTAATGACACGGAGTCAGTGATGCAGTCCAGGGCCTTTACTCACAGTTCTTATTATCCAGACCACGTCTGCATGTAACGGCTGCCCACGTCGTACTATGCTCACCAGGTGAGGGGCTCAGACAACTCCCAGATAACTTTGGAGTGATTCACAGGACCCCCTTTGTGTGTCCTTTGTCTGGCCTTTCTTACCAACCCTTCTGTCTGGCTGCCTCGGGCCTCCTCTTGGTAAACTTGGCGCCAGTTTCCCTGACCCTATGTGGTGCCTTCCTAGCGGGTGTAGCGAGGGGCTGCGCCACATAAAATGTCACAGCCTCCTGTTTCTAGCTGAGGGTCGTTTCCTGCTTCCACTAGTTTCGGGGACCGGTCTCCCCCTTTGGCCTGACCCCTCCACGCAGGTGGATTCGGGCGTGCGGTGGCGACTCGCCCGTCCGCACCCCTGAGATCCCTTCGTTCCTCGTTCCTGGAGCCTTCTCCGCTCCTCTTCCTTCCTTCTCCCTCTTCCAGGCCTTGGCCTCTGTTACTAGGCCCGCCTCCGGAGCAGAGCTCATGCAGAGCCCCTGCTCCCTGCCACTTCTGCTCAGACTTCTCTGCACTGAACTAAGATGGTGCCCACCTTTTATACTCCCTTCTCAATGCACCCAGGAACTGCTTCCTCCCTGCTCCTGCACTACAGGGTTCCCCTTCCTCAGTGTTCCCTCCCCCCACTCCAGCCAGGGACAGGGACTGTCGTGCCCATCTCAGGGGCATATTGGTCGCCCTGCCCCACGGCAATGTGGTGTAATGCATGCAGGTGTCGGGTCCTGATCCACACTACATCCTTACCTGAGAGTGAGATATCACACCTCTGGGTGAGGTGCAATACCTCTGTAGCAACCGAGCCCTCAGTGTGCTACAGTTCCATTTATCTTCAGCCTAGGTGACGTATTGCGATACAGGGCTGTGATTTTGGCTATAAAAGGGTCCCCTAGACCCCTACCCCAAGCTTTTTAAGAGAATCATATATGGCATGCCAGGAGACTCTATGGAATGCTTTCTCAGCATCCAACGAGAGTATCTAATTACAAATTTTTAACTGCATCTAGCCCAGGAAATACTTTGTGCCTAGTAGCAGGGTCTGCTAGTCAGCGGATTATCCCGGCTGTTAAGCAAGCTACACCACCTGTAGTTTGGACACTTAATTTTTTCAAAGGAAATGCTTCAGGACCACGGGATACTCAGTGAAGAGCATCAGGAGGCACCCCAAGGCATAGGGTCTCGGACTGGCAGTAGGATGCCTTGCGGTGGACAGCCGAGCTCGATCCTTATAAAAGCTTTTTAACTGCAGCAGCTTTAGTGGACGCTACTGGAGCTGGAATTACGCGGCTGCTGGCATGAGACTTGCCCTCCAATAGATCCTTGTAAATGGATTTAAAGTGTATTTATTCAAATTAGAGAGACAATTTAAATTAAAAAGCTTAGAGCTGCCTCCACCACAGGGGGGCTCGCTCGACCCACCAGCGGACAGGCACCAGTATTGGGAGAGGGGGGCTGGCCGTCAGGGTTCACCGCGGTTCTGGCACAAACCCGGCGACACGGAGGTGGCACGGGCAGGAGCGGACAGAACGTGTCGGCTTCTCACATTTTGGATTTTAGAAGGGCATGACATGCCTATATCTGTGTCTCCCCCTCCTTTTACTCCTCCACCTCTTTACTTTTCGCATGACTATATGTACTTGTCACTTTTCCATGTGTTAGTTGTGTCTTCTGAGCAGTTTGTCAGCTTTTGGACACCTTTGAAGGTGTTTTCTATGTGTTTCTATGTGTTTTTGTTTGCCTGCCATTGGTTTTAACGGTGTTAGAAGGTGTTCGACGAACAGTTCGACGAACAGTTCGGCGAACACACGGGTGTTCGACGAACCGAACCGAACTCGAACACTACGGGGGTGGCTCAACACTAGCTGTGAAGCAGCAAATTGTGGAGTGTTTAGGTCAAGGCATGACTACAATCAACATTGTGCGATGATCAGGATGAAGTGTCTTGGCAATCAAGAAGTATGTAGCTGATTCACAGTACACACGTGTGCGTGCTGATAAGGGCAAATTGAGGACTCTTTCCTACAGGCAATTACGTCAGGTTAAAAGAGCAGCGGCAAAAAAGCCTTGTCATAGCAGCAGACAAGTTTTTGAAGCTGCTGGTGCCTCCAACGTCCCCCGAACAACAAGATGCAGGGTCCTTCAGAGGTTTGCAGCTGTGCATACGCCATCCTGTCGACCTCCTCTCTCCACTTCACACAAGCAGAAACGTCTCCAGTGGGCCAAACATTACATGAAGACTGATTTCCAAACTGTTTTGTTCATGGATGAGTGCCATGCAACGCTCGATGGTCCAGATGAATGGAGTGGAGGATGGCTGGTTGATGGACACCCCACGCAAACACGGCTACTGCGCCAACAAGGAGGAGGTGGAGTAATGTTTTGGGCTGGAATCATGGGGAGAGAGATTGTCGGCCCATTTAGGATCCCTGAAGGGGTAAAGATGAACTCCATAATGTATGTGGAGTTTCTCAAACAGCACTTCCTGTCATGGTTCAAGAAGAAGAACCGTGTATTCCACAGCAAGATCATTTTTATGCATGATAATGCACCATCTCATGCAGCACATAAAACATCAGCATCTCTGGCTGATATGGGCATAAAAGGGGACAAACTTATGGTGTGACCCCCATGCTCCCCTGACCTCTACCCCATTCAGAACCTCTGGAGCATCATCAAAAGGAGTGTCTATGATGGCGGGAGGCAGTTCACATCTAAGCAACAGCTCTGGGAGGGTATTCTGTCCTCATGCAAAACAATTGAAGAAGAAACCATCCAAAATCTGACAAATTCAATGGACGAGAGAGTTCAGAAGCTCTGTTATGTTCTGCTACCAGAGCTAAGGAAAGAGAGGAGATCTGTTCCTACGATAGAACTCAGCTGAATCCCTACGATGTAACAGGGAACCTGATCCTACGATCAGACCTGCTAAAGTCCTAAGCTAGTCTGTACGAAGACCTATAGATGTGGGGGAGGAATCCCTACAAGTACTAAGGACTGGGAGGAATATGGGACACCTCCTAACAGAAATAGTAGCAGACAGACGAACAAACAAAATATATAGAACATAGAGGTCAGTAGACCAAGCAAACTAACAGAGCAAGACAAAGAGCACAGGCTAGCTAGAAAGTAGATATACAATGAAGTCCAGCAAAGCCAGAAGGGCGGAGCAGGATTAAATAGGCCAACAAGGTCATGTGACCAGCAAAGGAAAAAAAACCTAACAGCAAGGTTCTAACAGTACCCCCCCTTCTAAGAGGATCCTCCGGATCCCCTAGGACCAGGCTTATCAGGAAATCTCCTGTGAAACGCTCTGATAAGTCTGGACGCGGAAACATCATCTGACCTCACCCAAGAGTTATCCTCGGGTCCAAAACCTTTCCAGGCCACAAGATACTGCAAACTACCTCTATACCGTCTAGAGTCAAGGATGCGAGAAATTTCATATTCCCCGTCCTCCACCACCGGAGGAACAGAGGCAGAGGCGTCACCATCAGACACAACAGCTTTTTTTAACAGAGAGACATGAAAGACCGGATTAATTCTCCAGGAGGTAGGAACCTCCAACCTAACAGCAGATCGGTTGACAACCTGAAGCACCTTAAAGGGCCCTACAAACTTGGGACCCAATTTCTTAGAAGGAATCCTCAACCGCAGATTCCTAGAGGACAACCAAACCATGTCACCAACAGCGAACAAAACCTCCTGTCGTTTCCTATCAAAGTAGTCTTTAGATTTTCTGTTGGCCTCCTGAAGATTACCACGCACATCCGTCCAAACTCTTTCCAAATCACCGGAAAAATTCTCCTCCTCAGGCACGGCAGATCCCAACTTGGAGAACGACCCAAACGACGGATGTCTCCCAGAACAACAAAAAAAAGGCGAACAACCAGCAGAAGAAGATGTATGATTGTTCAGAGCAAATTCGGCAAGTGGCAGAAACTCAGACCACCCCTCTTGATTGTCTGCCACAAAACAACGCAAGAACTGCTCAACATCCTGGTTTTTCCTTTCTGTCTGGCCATTAGATTCAGGATGATATCCGGACGAAAACGACAAATGAATTCCCAACCTGTCACAAAAGGCATGCCAAAAACGAGCCACGAACTGAGGACCCCTATCAGAAACAATGTCAGTAGGAACGCCATGAAGTCTGACAATTTCCTTGACAAAGGCCTTAGCGAGAGTTTTAGCGCAGGGCAGTTTGACGAAGGGAACCAAGTGACACATCTTGCTAAAACGGTCCACGACCACCCAGATGACAGTAAAACCCTCAGAGGGGGGAAGGTCAGTTATAAAGTCCATAGCCAAATGTGTCCAAGGAGCACTGGGGACCTCCAAAGGACAAAGCAACCCCGCAGCAGGAGTATGTGAGGACTTAGATCTAGCACATACAGTACATTGGCGTACCCACTTAATGACTTCCTTCTGCCATCCAGGCCACCAAAAACTGCGACCCACCAGTCTCTTGGTCTCAGAGATTCTGGGATGACCTGCCAACCGAGATTCGTGACACTCAACAAACAAATCTCTCCTAAAGGTCCCAGGCACAAACAACCTCCCATGAGGAGTGTTAGATGGGGCATTCTCCTGAGCTTTAAGAATCTCATCTTCCAAAACGGAGTCTAAAGCAGCTATCACAACACCTTCTTGTAAAATGTTTTCCTCTTTCTCAGCACCGACTATGGGAGAAAAACTGCGAGACAAGGCATCCGCCTTAACATTCTTAGTACCAGGGATGTAAGTAACGGAGAAATTAAACCGCGAGAAAAACAGTGCCCACCTAGCCTGACGGGCATTCAGGCGCTTGGCAGCGTCAAGATATATCAGATTTTTATGATCCGTAAGAACCTGAACGGGAAATTCCGCACCTTCCAAGAAGTGGCGCCAGTGTTCAAATGCGAGTTTAATAGCCAATAATTCCCGATTACCAATATCGTAATTCAATTCAGTCTCCGAAAATTTTTTTGAAAAAAAGGCACAGGGATGTAATCCATCCCCGTTATCCTGAGACAATACTGCGCCAACCCCCACAGAGGAAGCATCAACCTCAACCAAAAACGGCCTAGTAACATCAGGCTGCATAAGGATGGGAGCAGAGGTGAACCTCTCCTTGAGATACACAAAAGCTTCAATGGCCTCAGAAGACCACTGAACCGCATCAGCACCTTTCCTGGTGAGATCAGTCAGAGGTTTGACAATACTAGAAAAATTTTTTATGAATTTTCTATAGTAATTGGCGAAACCCAAAAACCTCTGTATCGATTTCAAACCAATAGGCCTAGGCCATTCCTGCACAGCCTGAACCTTAACCGGATCCATCTCAAAACCTTTGATGGAGATAATGTAGCCCAAAAAACTAATTCTCTGTACAGCGAACTCACATTTCTCCAGCTTAGCAAAAAGCGAATTGTCCATTAATAACTGTAATACCTCACGCACGCTCCGCCAATGAGACTCCAGATCTGGCGAATAAATCAAAATGTCATCCAAATACACAACCACATTTTTACCGATCAAAGGTCTAAGGATGTCATTAATCAGATTCTGAAAAAATGCAGGAGCATTAGTAAGACCAAAAGGCATAACCAGATTCTCAAAATGACCCACAGGAGTGTTAAAAGCAGTCTTCCATTCATCACCCTCCTTCATGCGCAACAGATTGTATGCCCCCTTAAGGTCAATTTTAGAGAACCACTTGGCCCCCAATAACTGGTTAAACAGATCAGGAATCAATGGCAGTGGGTAAGGATTGCGTACCGTAATTTTGTTAATCTCACGAAAATCCAGACAAGGACGTAAACCGCCGTCCTTTTTTTTTACAAAAAAAAATCCAACCGCCACAGGAGACTTAGAGGGCCTAATGTGACAGGCGGCCAAACTTGTCTGTATGTATTCCTCCAAAGCCCTCCTCTCAGGAATAGTAAGGTTAAATAAACGACTTTTAGGAAGAGTCGCTCCAGGGACAAATTCAATAGAACAATCATAGTCTCTATGGGGAGGCAAAACCTGCGATTCTTTCTCAGAAAAAACTCTCCAAAAATCCTGAATAGGAACAGGCAATTCTCCCCTATCCAAAGCTGCAATACGCCCGTTACAACACTTGTCATAACATTTATGGCTCCAGGATTTAATTTCACTGGTAGACCAATCCAGTACAGGATTGTGAAATTTTAACCAGGGCAATCCCAATATTACTGGAGAAGGCAAGTTATTCAACACTACCAAATCCAATTTCTCATGGTGAACACCATTAATAGTGAGAGGAAATTCACAGACCTTGAGAGTAATATTCTTCAAAGGGGAACCATCCACAGAAACCACAGCAATGGGGGATGATAAAGGTTCAGGTTTTAAGTTGAGTTTTTCCACGAATCCCCCATCAATTACATTCAGTGTAGACCCGCAATCAACAAACACCCGAAATTCCATTAATTTTTCCTGAGCAATCGTGGAAGCAGCTAAAAATATACCCTTGGAATTTAAACAGGCAATACGGGCATGACTGACCATTTTTTTTTCTTTCTTCATACGAAGCTCACAGCCTTTAATCAAATGACCAGATTTTCCGCAATAGAAACACAAGCCTTTCGAAAAACGACGGTCTTTTTCTTGAGAGCGAGGTGCCACCGATCCAATCTCCATCGGTTCACCACTGTTAGTACACACATTATCATAACCAGAAACTGACATAGCAGAGGATTTGCTCTCATTAACCCTAGCACGCAGTCTTCTATCCACCCGTATAGCTAATTGCATAGCCTGTTGCAAATCCTCAGGTGTAGGATAAGCAATTAGCAGGTCTTTAACCTTTTCACTGAGCCCAGCAAGAAATAGACTTTTCAGAGCAGAATCGTTCCACCCTGTTTGAGTGGACCAACGACGAAAATGAGTACAATATTTTTCGACATTACCTGATCCTTGTTCCAAACGTCTCAACTCAGTCTCAGCTGATGCGACACGGTCAGGATCATCATATAATAGTCCTAAAGCAGAAAAAAAACTATCCACTGATCTGAAGCATGTATCACTAGGTTGCAAAGAAAAGGCCCACTCCTGAGGCTCTTTGCGCAAAAGTGACATTATGAACCCTACGCGCTGGGATTCATCCCCAGAGGACTTGGGTCTCAAACGAAAATACAATAAGCAAGCATTTTTAAATGAAAAAAATTCTCGATGTTCACCAAAAAATAAATCCGGCAAACATACCTTAGGCTCCAAGAAATATGCTCCAGGACAGTTACTCACGTGCTGACGGAGCTTGGCCACTTCCAGAGAGAGTCCCTGCAGGTGTTTAGCCAAATCCTGAACCGACACCATGATGGAACAAAAAAAATCTTTCCTTAGAGAATTTGCTGGCTGGACTTACTGTTATGTTCTGCTACCAGAGCTAAGGAAAGAGAGGAGATCTGTCCCTACGATAGAACTCAGCTGAATCCCTACGATGTAACAGGGAACCTGATCCTGCGATCAGACCTGCTAAAGTCCTAAGCTAGTCTGTACGAAGACCTATAGATGTGGGGGAGGAATCCCTACAAGTACTAAGGACTGGGAGGAATATGGGACACCTCCTAACAGAAATAGTAGCAGACAGACGAACAAACAAAATATATAGAACATAGAGGTCAGTAGACCAAGCAAACTAACAGAGCAAGACAAAGAGCACAGGCTAGCTAGAAAGTAGATATACAATGAAGTCCAGCAAAGCCAGAAGGGCGGAGCAGGATTAAATAGGCCAACAAGGTCATGTGACCAGCAAAGGAAAAAAAACCTAATAGCAAGGTTCTAACAAGCTCCTTTCGAACAAGGGGTCCTATGTGAAAATGTAACATCACCTAGAATAAAGTTTTGAGTTGAAAACTGTTTGATTTCAGTTTCTAATAACCTGCTAATGCTTATAATTTCAAAAATGACCATTTTTTTGGTCTTTATTAAAATTAAAAGGTTGATCGAAAAGTTTGGGGGATCTAAGAGTGTGGCAACCCAGTAGTCAGGATTACTTCGAACTCTGACAATATGAGGGTCATGTTGCAGGTAGTGCAGCAAGAAGGCACTTATGTGTCTTGCGCATCTCGGAGCCCCAAAATTATTTTCCGGGCTAGATGCAGCTAAAAATTATTATTAATTTTAAATCTGGTGGAGCTTAGTAAAGATGGCCTAATAGAATCAGTGCTGCACACTGCTACAAAGCCCAAATTATTTTCCAGCCAAGGTACAGATAAACATGATTAGTAATTTTAAATCTGGTGGAGCTTATTATATATAGCCTAATAGAATCAGTGCTGCACACTGCTACAAAGCCCAAATTATTTTCCAGCCAAGATACAGATAAACATGATTAGTAATTTGAAAGCTTAAAACGGTTGGTGAGGTGATTTTAACCAATCATCAAGCTTTTACTCTCTCCAGGATGACACAGGGGTAGAAAAGTTGTTTCGGATCCATGATTTGTTCATCTTTATGAACGTGAGTCTGTCTACATTATCAGTGGAGAGCCGCGTGCGCTTATCTGTCAGCACACCACCAGCAGCGCTGAACACACGTTCAGACAGAACGCTGGCTGCGGGGCATGACAAGATCTCCAAGACGTAAGTGGCTAGCTCCCGCCATTTATCCAGATTGGAAGCCCAAAAAGAGCAAGCGTCCAGTGACACAGTCATGGCTAAAATGTTTACTTGGAGATACTCCTGTACCATCGTCTCTAGGCGTTGACTATGTGTCAGACTTCTTGTCTCCTGTGGTCTTGCAAAGGATGGGCTAAAAAAGTGGTGAAATGATTCTGCAAAATTGTTGTTACCAGCAGATACTGTGGTTCTGTTACGGTTTGAGTGCTGAACACTCGACGGTCCCACGGTTGGCAAGTTGGAACTGTGAGATTCACTAAGTGCACCACTGGTGTTTTGTGGAAAAGCACATGTAAGATTCTGCAACAGTCTCTGCTGATATCCTGCATGCGTGCATCCCTTTCTATGGCAGGAATAATTTCTGCAAATTTACTTTTGTACAGGGGATCTAACAGTGTGGCAACCCAGTAGTGAGGATTATTTCTAATTCTCACAATTCGAGGGTCATGTTGCAGGTAGTGCAGCAAGAAGGCACTCATGTGTGTTGCGCATCCAGGAGCACCAAGTCCCTGTTGTGTTGGTGGCGAGGTAACAATCATGCTTCCTTCCTCTGTCCTCTCCCCCCAACCTCGCACAACAGAAATGTGATCAAGGTCTCCCTCATCTGATGAGTCTTCCATCAGTTCGTCCTCCACTTCTTCCTGGGCTCCTGCACCTTCCTCACTAGTTTGGCTGCTACCATGCGCCCTGGTAAAACCATCTCCCCCACCCTCACATGCCTGCCGCCTTGGTGCTGCCGACCGTCTGGACCTTGCAGATGTTAGCCCTTCCGCATACAACTCCTCCTCCTCTACTTCCTCCACCTCCTCTTGTGCCACCACCTGACTCCGAATTCTGTTTAACATGTGCTCCAGCATGTAAATCACCGGAATAGTCATGCTGATAATGGCATCGTCAGCACTAAACATCTTCGTCGCCATTTCAAAACTGTGCAGAAGGGTGCATAGGTCCCTGATCTGAGACCACTCCTCCAGCGTGATTTGCCCCACCTCTGGATCTCGTTGGCCCAGGCTATACGTCAGAACGTATTGCACCAGGGCTTTTCGGTGCTGCCACAGATGCTGCAACATGTGCAGAGTTGAATTCCACCGGGTAGGCACATCGGATTTTAGCCGGTGAAGTGGCAGGCCCAAAGACTTCTGTAGAGATGTAAGTCGCTGAGCTGAGGGATGCGAACGGCGGAAGTGAGCACACAGCGACCGTGCCCTCTGCAGAAGGCCATCTAGTCCAGGATAGTGGGCTAAAAATTGCTGGACAACCAGGTTCAACACGTGAGCCATACAAGGCACGTGTGTGACATTGCCCCGGCGAAGGGCCGCACCCAGGTTTGCAGCATTGTCGCACACGGCCTTCCCTGGTTTCAGGTCCAGTGGAGTCAGCCATTCATGAAATTGGTTCTCCAGAGCTGACCACAACTCCTCAGCTGTGTGACTCACATTTCCCAGACATTTCAAAGTAAGAACCGCCTGATGACGTTGAGCCCTACTGCCAGCATAGTAAGGAGGTGTGCAGGATCCCTTCTGCGCAGTTAGAAAGCTTGTGGCATGACCAGACAGGCTTTGGGTGCAGGTGGAGGACCGAGAGGAGGTTGAGGAGGCAGAAGCAGTGGAGGAACTTTGAGATAAAGAGGATTGACGCACAACTCGTGGAGACGGCAAGACTTGGACAGCAGCCCCTTGTCCTGCTGTCACCATAGTTACCCAGTGCCCAGTCAGCGACATGTAATGCCCCTGTCCATGCCTACTCGTCCAAGTGTCTGTGGTGAAATGCACCCTGTCACACACAGAGTTTCTCAAAGAAGGGGTGATGTTGTGTGCGACATGCTGGTGGAGCGCAGGCACACCTTTCTTTGAGAAGTAGTGCCGACTGGGCATCTGGTACTGGGGCACTGCGACGGACATAAGGTCTCGAAAATCCTCTGTGTCCACCAGGCGGAAAGGCAGCATTTCTGTAGCCAAGAGCTTGCAGATGGTGAAATTCAACCTCTTAGCTTTCTCATGGCTAGGAGGAAATGGTCTTTTACTTGTCCACATCTGAGGGACCGAGGGCTGGCTACTGTGCTTAGACGGGGTTGATAAGGGTGTCCCCGGCAAACTGCTGGTCTGTGAGGAAGATGCAGGCGGACATGTTAGGTTGCCTTGATCCAAAGGTGGTGCTATCGATGTCGGACAGCGCTCAACACCAGCTAGTGTTACCACCTCCAAAGAAAATGATGATCTGCCAATCACGCTGGCTGTTGCGGGTAAAGAGGTGGCAGGTCTGCTCCCCAAAACAGGTGTGACTGCTGTCCCCCCAGTCACACAGGATGAAGAGGCCGCGGATGCACAAGATATGGCAGACAGTGGTTGGCCCGGCCGGCTAGGCCGCATTGTAGCACAGTGAGCTTCCCACTGCAACTTATGCTTCATGTCCATGTGCCGGTTCATGCATGAAGTACTCAAACTATGTATTTTTTGGCCTCTACTTAGCTTTTGCTGACAAATGTTACAGATAACATGAGTTTGGTCATCTTTATCGATCTGAAAAAATGCCCAGGCTATGCAAGGCTTAGCACCCATGCGACCTGAAGAGCCACCACGACTTGTGGTGAGAGGCAGAGTTGTGTTTGAGGATGCAGTTGTTGACGTGCTTCCAGTACTACGTCTCTGTCCAGGAAGGCGCAACCTGACCTCGTCGTCACTAGCATCCTCCTCCACCTCCTCTGCTGACCTCATCTCTTGGCTGACTGTGGGTTGACAGTAAGTGGGATCTCCAACCTTATCATCATCACCCTGTGCGTTATCACACCCGTCGTCCTCAGAGCCAACCTGTTCCTGCCCTGACAAAAAACTAAAGTTGTCGCTCCAATCAGGTATTTGAGTCTCATCATCGTCTTCCTCATTGTCTCCACCAACAGGAGTTACAGTTTGGGAATGAGGGTCTACATTATGGTCAAAACCTTCTGCGTCTGGTCCTGGATCCAACTCATAAAGATTCTGGGCATCAGTGCAGATCATTTCTTCGTCTGGATTCACAGAAGCGCTGAAGTCAACCTTTGATTCCCAGGCTATAGTATGAGTAAACAGCTCTGCAGACTCAACCATCTGTTCTACCTCATACTCAGACGGGCAGCTGGAGATTTGGGAGCTGTGAGGGAGCAAGTGTGATTGGGGTGACACCTTTGAGGACTGGAGTATTTGTGATGTTGAAGTTGATGTGGAGGAGAGCCCACTTAAAGGAGCACTTGATATCCGTTGAAGCATCTGTTGTTTTTGTGCCTCATCAGGAATTTGTAGCGATTGGCGTGGCCGTAAGAAAGGGATCTTATCACATTGTCCGCTAAAAGAAGTAGACATTTTAGTATGGCTGGAAGATGGTCTTTCTTCTGCAGATGTTACTGTTGCTTTAACACCTACCCCACGGACGCAACCTTTTTTCCCCTTCCCAACACGCCTATTCCCCTTTCCACCAGCAGCAGGCCTTTTTCCACTCATTTTGGTGGTTAACTAATTCACAACTCTGGAGTTGTTTGCACAAAAAAACAATGGATGGGAACCGAGCAGAGCTGAGAGGCCAAACTGTGGTATTAGGCAAAAACTATTGGCTGGGTTACATGCAGAAAAAAATTATATTAAATTTGCAACCTGATGGAGGTCAGTATAGATGGACTAATAGAACAAGTCCCACACACAGCTAGAAGCCCAAATATTTTTTCAGAGGTAGATGCAGAAAAAAATTGTACTCAGTTTGCAACCTGATGGAGGTCTGTATAGATGGACTAATAGAGAAAGTCCCACACACTGCTAGAAGGCCAAATATTTTTTCAGAGCTAGATGCAGACAAAAAATTATTTTGAATTTGCAACCTGATGGAGGTCAGTATAGGTGGACTAATAGAACAAGTCCCACACACTGCTAGAAGGCCAAATATTTTTTCAGAGCTAGATGCAGATAAAAATTATTTTTAATTTGCAACCTGATGGAGGTCAGTATAGATGGACTAATAGAAAAAGTCCCACACACTGCTAGAAGGCCAAATATTTTTTCAGAGCTAGATGCAGAAAAAAAATTATATTCAGTTTGCAACCTGATGGAGGTCAGTATAGATGGACTAATAGAACAAGTCCCACACACAGCTAGAAGCCCAAATATTTTTTCAGAGGTAGATGCAGATAAAAATTATTTTTAATTTGCAACCTGATGGAGGTCAGTATAGATTGACTAATAGAGAAAGTCCCACACACTGCTAGAAGGCCAAATATTTTTTCAGAGCTAGATGCAGACAAAAAATTATTTTGAATTTGCAACGTGATGGAGGTCAGTATAGATGGACTAATAGAACAAGTCCCACACACTGCTAGAAAGCCAAATATTTTTTCAGAGCTAGATGCAGATTAAAAATAATTTTTAATTTGCAACCTGATGGAGGTCAGTATAGATGGACTAATAGAGAAAGTCCCACACACTGCTAGAAGGCCAAATATTTTTTCAGAGCTAGATGCAGAAAAAAATTATATTCAGTTTGCAACCTGATGGAGGTCAGTATAGATGGACTAATAGAACAAGTCCCACACACTGCTAGAAGCCCAAATATTTTTTCAGAGCTAGATGCAGAAAAAAATTATATTCAATTTGCAACCTGATGGAGGTCAGTATAGATGGACTAATAGAGAAAGTCCCACACACTGCTAGAAGGCCAAATATTTTTTCAGAGCTAGATGCAGACAAAAAATTATTTTGAATTTGCAACCTGATGGAGGTCAGTATAGGTGGACTAATAGAACAAGTCCCACACACTGCTAGAAGGCCAAATATTTTTTCAGAGCTAGATGCAGAAAAAAATTATATTCAGTGTGCAACCTGATGGAGGTCAGTATAGATGGACTAATAGAACAAGTTCCACACACAGCTAGAAGCCCAAATACTTTTTCAGAGGTAGATGCAGAAAAAAATTAAATTCAGTTTACAACCTGATGGAGGTCAGTATAGATGGACTAATAGAACAAGTCCCACACACAGCTAGAAGCCCAAATATTTTTTCAGAGGTAGATGCAGAAAAAAAATATATTCAGTTTGCAACCTGATGGAGGTCAGTATAGATGGACTAATAGAGAAAGTCCCACACACTGCTAGAAGGCCAAACATTTTTTCAGAGCTAGATGCAGACAAAAAATTATTTTTAATTTGCAACCTGATGGAGGTCAGTATAGATGGACTAATAGAGAAAGTCCCACACATTGCTAGAAGGCCAAATATTTTTTCAGAGCTAGATGCAGACAAAAAATTATTTTCAATTTGCAACGTGATGGAGGTCAGTATAGATGGACTAATAGAACAAGTCCCACACACTGCTAGAAGGCCAAATATTTTTTCAGAGCTAGATGCAGAAAAAAATTATATTCAGTTTGCAACCTGATGGAGGTCAGTATAGATGGACTAATAGAACAAGTCCCACACACTGCTAGAAGCCCAAATATTTTTTCAGAGCTAGATGCAGAAAAAAATTATATTCAATTTCCAACCTGATGGAGGTCAGAATAGATGAACTAACAGAATGATGCTATGCCCAAAAGATTTTACTTCACTAGGTGCAGTAAAAAAATTGGTATTCTATATACAGGTGGTATATCTTGCAACACAGATAGGCTACTCCACTGACTAACACACTCTGCAATAGGCCAAAAAGGATTAGCTTTGCTAGATTCAGCCAAATGCTGTGAAAAAAACTTGCACAGCACTGGCGCAGACCTGCCTGGCAAAAACTGATAGGAACTGATGTAACCTAGTCCTGAAAAGGACTGCAATTACAATTAGTCTTTACTCCCACAACCTATATATTTAAGAGCACAGACCTGCCTGATAAAAGTCGTAGGAAATTATGTAACCTAGTCCTTAAAAGGACTGCAATCACAACTATTTCCTGCTCCCAAGCTATCTGTAGATTTGTGCGAAAATTGGCTTGAAATTAACAAGGTATAGCGCACAGAGCAACAGCGGTGCCGTCTAACACACAGCTGCAGCAGTGAGAAAATGGTGGCGACGGGGAAAATGGCTTGGTCTTATAGGGCAAGGACATGTGACATACACTGCCAATGACACATGCCCTTGCTTGTGTGAAAAAAAGCACTTCTCTCCGTGTGTGCGCTGCTGATAGGCTGACAGATTGCACCTCCCCACTGTAAATGCGGGAAAGAGAAAAAAAAATGGAGATCTTCATTATTCCTGCAGAGATCCATCCCCTGCCCCTCCCCCCGCCCCGCTGTACACTCAAACTGTGTATTAACATTAATTTTCATCATTACTGAGAAAAAATCCAGTTATGATTTTGGTGCACGAACAGTTATCGAACATAACCTCGAACAGCCGAATTTTTCTCAAATCGTTCGTGTTCGCCGAACGGCTCGAACACCGCCCAAAACAGCTCGAATTTGAGATTGGCGAACAGTTCGAGTCGAACAACGCTCATCTCTAGTCAAAATCCTCCCTGATGGTATTCACATTAAGCTCTAGATACTCCTCCACCATCCTCTCCAGTCATTCACCACGTGTCAGACTTGTACTCTGTTTTGCTGGTGCATGAGCTGGTGCAAAAAAATGTGTGAAAGGACTCCAAGAAATTGCTCCTGCCACTTATTCTGCTGCATCTGCTAATGTTTTGGCATTGATGAACTGACATGCCGGAGGTTGAAAGACTACAGCTGTGATGCACACTGTGTGCCTCACAGTTATCTTGGGGAAAACCTCTATTAAGTTTTCTTAAAAGATTGTTTCAATACTCCAACATAAGCGGGTCCCTTTCCAGGGCGGGAAACATCTGGTAAAATTGACTCTTATAACGTGGATCTAACAGAGTGGCAACCCAGTAGTCAGCATTTTTCCAAATGCTAACTATACAGGGATCATGTTGCATTAAGAAGGCACTCATATGTCTGGCTCTTCCAGGAGGTCCAAAGCCAGGCTGTATTGTGGGCTGTGTAACACTGATGCTTGTTTCCTCCGTCCCCTCCTGCCAACCACGTTCAAACGAGAGGAGATGATTATCCTCTTCATCCTCAGACAGCTGCTCGCCCATCATCTCTTCCTCCTCCATTAGTTCCTCGGCTCTTGCACCTTCACTAACAGTTTGCCTGGTATCACCAAACCCCCTCGATCGCTGTAATCCACCGTCACTTGGCATCCGCCTGTGTGACGACAGTCTGGCAATTTGAGACATTGGTATTCCTTCCGCATCCTCCTCTTCTTCTGGGGCCACCACCTCCTGCCGCAGGTTATTCAAAGTTTGCTCCAGCATGTACTTGACCAGAATAGTGATGCTGATGACGGCATCGTCAGCGCTAACCAGTTTAGTAGCCATTTCAAAACCATGCAGAAGGGTGCATAGGTCCTTAATCTGTTCCCACTCCACAAACGTGATATGCGCCAAGTCTGTACTGCGTTGCCTTAAGCTATACGTTATGACATACTGCATCAGCGCTCGTTGCTGCTGCCACAGTCACTGAAACATGTGCAGTGTGGGATTCCTCCACGTCAGCACATTGCAGATCAACCTGTTAACTGGCATGGACAAAATCCTCTATATCGATGCAAGTCGATGACATCAGGGGTGCGAATGGCGGAAGTGAGCACACAGCTGCTGTACTTTGTGAAGCAGCTCACCCAGGCCAGGATAGTGGCAGAGAAATCACTGTACCACCAGGTTGAGGACATGAGCCATGCGAGGCATGTGTGGGAACTTGCCTCGGCATAGGGCTGTATGACTGTGATCTCCAAGGCATATTAATTTGAAGACTGCTTGGTTACAGTGAGCTCTGACTGCGCAGTACGGAGGTGGTGTGTATTCGCTCCGCACTCTTGGAACGCGTGTCTTGTTAAGGCGGAGGTTGAGTGTGCAGGTGGAGGCCCTAGAGGAGGTGGAGGACGCAGAAGCAGCGGAGGAAGTTGGAAATACAGAGGTTTCTTCTGCAAGCCATGGGGATTCCAAGATTTGTGGAGCAGCCCCTTCCCCGCCTGACCCCTCTCCTCTTGTTGCCCTGACAGCACAGTATAGTCCGCATGAGCCTCAGGTATTTGAGTCTCATCAGGATCACCTCCCTCCCCTGCGGTTAACATCTGGTGATGCGGGTCAGGAACCTGCTTGGCCCTTACTTCGTCCTGCCCCGAATCCAAGCTAAAAAAAATTTGGGCATCGGTGCAGATGCTTTCCTCCCCTTATCTCTTTGACTGTTTGGAGTACACTTCTGATGCCCATGGTGTAGAATGGGTGGTTCGCTACAGTCAGTTGGTCAGTTGTGAAGCGGAGGGAAGAATAGGTAATTGGGGTGCCACCTCTGTGGACTGTACTGCGTGTGATGGTGATGTGGACAAAGAAGAGGAGAGGCCACTGGAATCAGAGCTTGCCATCCACTGGACCACATGCTCTTTCTGGGCCTTATCAACAAGGCGTATCGCTGTGCGGCTGCCAAAGGAACGGAGTGCAGTAGGCCATCCACTAACGTAAGTTGTTATTTGTCTTTGGATAGGACCTGTTTGCGTTGGTTCACTAGTGCTTTCACTAACATTACCAAGTACCCCACGTACACCTTGAACACAAAGCCTATTTCACCTTTCACCACGCCCTCTCTTTTTCCCACTCATGTTGGTCAGATACAGTGGTAGGAGCACGCAATTAACTAAAGAAAAATAAGTTTTTTTCAGCGACACTAAATTACAAGGTAAGATATGGCCTGCCGTATAAATTTACTAACAGACAAAAGAAATTTGCTAGCGTGCATGAGGCCTATAAAATCTACGAGATATTCTCCAAACAATTTTAAACTGAGATGTCCCCTGCTGTATTACTTTAGGAAAAGAAGAATTTTTTTTTTAATGTGGATGAGGCCAGTATGACATAGAATATATGCTCCAAAATATTTCAAACTCAAATCTAGCCTGCTGTATCACTTTACTCAGAGCAAAAAATATTTTTGGGTTACTCTGCATAAGCTCTGCGTCCAAATGACTTTGACCGCCACTGACGTAGTAGCTGGTTTATAGCACTGTATGACTTTTGGCACAGGAAAAAATATTTTTTGGACTGAGCCTACTAAGAGAAGCTTTTCTTTTTTACTGTGAAACCAGGACTAGTTCAACGCCACTAAAATAGGATCTACCTTTTAGTAGACTGGATCAACTTTGCCACCGTAAAAAACCTTTGGTGGACTCTGCCTGAAAACCAAAAATATATATAGGTTTGACTGAGTGTGCAAGCTGAATTTGACCACCACTGACGTAGTAGCTGGCTTATAGCACTGTATGACTTTTGGCACAGGAAAAAATGTTTTTTTGGACTCAGCCTAGTAAGAGTATTTTTTTTTTTTTTTACTGTGAAACCAGGACAAGTTCAACGCCACTAATATAGGATCTGCCTTTTAGCAGAATGGATCAACTTTGCCACAGTAAAAAACCTTTAGTGGACTCTGCCAGCCAACCAAAAATATATATAGGTTTGACTGTGCGTACAAGCTGAATTTGACTGCCACTGACGTAGTAGCTGGCTTATAGCACTGTATGACTTTTGGCACAGAAAAAAATATTTTTTGGACTGGGTGTAGCAAGTGAAAAAATGTATTTTTTTATACTATGAAACCACCTGAAGTTCAACTCCACTAAAATAGTATATGACTTAAAAAACCTTTAGTGCACACAGCTTTCAATATCACAATAGCAACAGAAAAAAAACAGATGTTGTGCTCTACACTAAGAAGCTCTGCAGACTGTGCAGAGCACAATTTCAACCCCACTAAATAGAAAGGTGCACTGCGCTTGCTTTTATCACATTAGCAAGTGCAAAAAAATATTCAAGGTATACTGAGACATGGAGTTCTATACCAGCAGTGCACAGCACTATTGTATGGCATGGGCCCTCTGTTTCTGTCAGAATCTCAGTACTTGCACAAGAACACCAAAAATGTGCTGCACCAGCGGTCCACATGCCAGGAATTATCTACACTATCTGACTACCACACAAGCGCCCATATCTCTAGCTAATATCTCTCATTACACAGGAGAACACTGAGCTGCGTCTGTCTCCAGCAGTGACATGGATATAATGGTGCCGAGGGAACATGGCCGCTTTTTAGATTGAGATGACATGTGATTTCTGCAGTCAATTACAGAAGCCCTTATGTCTGGACAGTTTAGATGCCTCCTGCGCTATGATTGGCTGGCCTCGCTTTCCTCAGTTAAAGTTACCTCCCACAGGAAAAAAAAAAATACAGTGCGCCTCTGATCTGACCTGTTCTGAGCTCTCCACAGCCCCCACACTCACCTGGCACATGTCACCGCTCATCATACACTTGCACTATGCTAACAAAACTGTTCAAAACTCCGTGGCTGACCTATATTCGCGGTCCCACGCAAATTCGTCAAACTTTTCCGATTTTAAGAAAATGTATTCGCCTTTGCGATCACGAATCCGATTGTACCATATTCGTGCCGAATTTGAAACTTTTGAACATTCACTGAACAAATTCGCTCATCACTAGTCAGGATGTGGATGTATGAATAAATGACCAGTTCCCTTCGCTAGTTCCCGTGAGGAACGGCGGCTGAATCTGGATAAGATTGGAGAAATATCCTTTTAAGGATGTAGTTGTGCATATGTTAATGGTGGATATATATTAGAGTATACCTCACTGGATATAACTGGCGTCTGGTGTCTATGGTAGACTTCCACGTAGTATTTCCCAATGTTCAAGGCTGTATGGATGCATGCCCTTTAAGGGTTAATTGAGAAGCTGATTTCGCTCGGGTCCCTTGAGGATAGACCCAGCGTACTGGATGCCTAGGGGTAATACCGATGCTGTGTGGGACGCCGACCCATATATGGTTAGGGTAATGCCCCTATGTAGAGGTGGAGTACCGTTGGTGGTAAGGGGTAGCTGTGGCGTCAAGTCCCCCTGATGTTAGTAGATAAAGTGTCCGTGGTGATACAGTGACTGGTGAGGGGAGCACCCTCAACTTGGCTGTAGTGTCACAGGGTGGAGATCACTTACCCTGAAGCCGACTGACTGTATCGCTGGTGTTGTTTGATGTGCTTGTTGCATCCAGGGGTAGAGGATTAATGAGATTTACTTGGTTGCTGAGATCCGGTAAGGACCTGTGTGACGGGGAAACACGTGATGTGCACGTGACCCGTACCAGTACAGCGGCTGAATAGGATCAAACCTCTTCATCAACCGGCACCTGGAAAAACTCCCTCCCACCCATCTATGTATTTGTAATAGAGGTGTATATCTAAATATTTTATCTGCATTCTTTTACTACAGTATATCTATTCTTTTAACCAATCAATAAATATTTGTTTTAATTTCACCTAAACTTTATCTTATTTTTTGGTCAACTAGACCAGTGCGAATCAACTCTCTCTCTGATTAACCAATTCTTATATTGACAAGGTTGTGGTAATTGTAGCATTCGCAGCAGGTCTAACTGACCAACCTACTAGCGCCACTATGCCTATTTGTTTTAATAAAATAATATTGTTTAAAAAATAATAGATCAGTAATCAACCAAAATAGGGGAATGGAAATAAATATTACAAAACCCTAAAGAATAAATGAATAAAATAGCAAACTTGTAAATAATTCTGAATAACAAACTTCAAAGAAGTGACCACCCCATATGTGCAGTGCATAATGAAAACCCTGTGCATATCAAATATTCCTATGAAGAATACAAAGGAAAAAATATACCTTTTTGTAGTGATACTCTTTATGGACACAGCCAAGAAAACATAGGGAGTAGGGATAATCAAATCTTTTGAAATTCAAATTTGCCAGGTTGTGAATTTAAAAAAATAGATTTGCAATGAATTGATTCATCAAAAATCGCAATACTGCAAAGCCTCCAACTGCCCTGAAGAGATGCGTCTAAAACTCTGAAGTCTCCTAGGGCGGCATCCAACCCCTTTTGAGCTTTTTAACATAAACAAAGCCTTACTAATGTCAGTGATCTCCCCATAGAAATAGATGGTAACCAGTAGTAAACAACAGACCAATTAATAACACAGCACAGTGACAGATTTTTCATGTTTTTAAAGTAAAAAAAAAACTATAAAGATCTATCCTTCTCAGTCATTTGTGATTAGACAAATCATTATGTGCGGAGCACTAACTCTCACAGGTAACAACATCCTGCTGTAGCTGAGACAGATGATGTGCCATAGGCTATGTCCCCACTATCAGTATTTGGTCCGTATTCAGTCAGTATTTTGAGGTGAGGAACAATACAATCTTACAAATACTCAACATGTGCACATGGCCTATCTATATTAAATCACGCTAAAATAGCTGCGGAATTCCCTGCCTGGGCTATTATTCATTTGTTTTCATCTTTTGGGCATTTTTTTTCTGTTTCAGGGTTTAAAAATTGCCTGCTCAGAGAAAAGAAAAGTACATGCCACTCATTTGAAGTGTTTAATGATGGATCCTACTCCGAAATAAACGCTGTCAAATCAAAAGGCTTCAAAAAATCCTTTAGGAAAACAAAAAACTCTTCCAAAATGCTTCAAAAATGCTTTAAAACAGCCTTAGAAAATGCTTCATGAAATTACTCCAAAAACTCTCCAAAAAAGGGGCATGTGACGCGCCCCCTGGGCCAGTGCTGTTTGGGGGATACCCGGAGCCGGATCAGATGGGGGTTGTAGTCTCCGAGTGGCGGTGACCCGGTCCGTGCCCAGGGTGTCAAGCTCAGTGTGTGGCAGTCCTTACTGATGTTACTAAAGTTCTTTATGTCGACTACGCCACCCGTTGAATTGCGGTCACTACGGCCGCCGCTGCAGCAGGGTCCGCTGAGGCTGATGGTGTTTGTGCAGCTTAGGTGGTATAACCCCCAACGGGAGGGGTATAGCCTCAGGGGGTCAGGTGCAGAGAATGGTGGTTGTGGAAGTGCAGGGATGATGGTAATGAGAGTCAGAGTCGGGTTGTGCAGTTCAGGGTTCTTTACTTACTGCTGTTCTTGTACCGGTCACTCCGGCCTTGAGTGACCACCCGAGCCGCGCTGCGTCCACCAGGTCCTGGACTCGGCCAACCCCCAAGTAGTTCTGGAGCGTGGTTCTGAGCTCCCTTTCTGTCCTGTCCTCGTCTCTGGCCTTCCCCACCAGGGATCCACCTATGTCCGGCTCCCTCGGGCCTCTTGTTGGTGAACCCTTGTCTCTGGGTTCCCTGACCCTATTCGTGGTCTGCCTTCCGGGTGGATATAGTTGGTGGCCGTGGCAGATTCTGCCCACGGCCTCCGGTTCCTGGCTAAGGTGTGCTGTAGCCTCTGCCAGCTTGGGATCCGGTACCCTGTTGCCAACTCTTCACCCTTTGATTTAGTTTGGGCTCTCAGAGTTCCTTCTTTCTCCCCCTCTGGGTCTTTCTTTCTCCTCTCTCTTGGCCTTGGGGCTGCTCTGCTCTTCTGCTCTCTTCCTCTGCAAAGACTTACTGACTGACTTCTCACAGACTGACTGACTGACCCTGATCTCAGATGGTGCCCACCTTATATACTCCCTCTATGTGTGAGCTCAGGTGACCAGCACCCAATGAGCTCCTAGCTTTACCCAGGCTGCTCCCCCTATCTGCCCCTACACTACTGGGATGTTCCACCCCCCTCCCACTCCAGCCAATGACAGACTCGGTCGTACCTGCACATTATTAAGTGGGAGTACCATTGGTCCGTCCTCCGGAAATGGGATGTGTGTAGTGCACGCAGCTGACTGAGCTCAGTTCCACACTCCATCCTTACCCGGGAGTGGAATACCACACCTCTGGCTTGAGGTGTAATACCCCTGTAGCAGCCGAATCCTCAGGGTGCTACACATGCATTTCCTTTCCACCAGATAACTCCTTGCTTTTGATTGTCTTATTTTTTTCCTGCGATTTTTCAGGCAGATTTCAGCTGGAATCCACCTGAAAAAGACATAGTGTGCATATACCCAAAATGAGACCCTAGAATGGCTAAATGTTCTATTTCCAAATTGCAGGAATTAATAACTTTATAAAATGTATTAGGAATTGGTATGTGAAGGATGTTGGGTCCTACAGTGTTAATTATTTCTGATTTATCTGTTATTCTAGTCTTCTAATCCTGAAATTACTATTTTCTAAATGAAATGTTTCTGTGATCAGCTAGCCATATGGAAAACAATTAGCAGTAGGTTTGATGATGGGTCTTACCTAGTGCCAAAACATTGTGCATGTAAATATAGCATGATGGAATTATGAATAAAATTATGAATCTTGTGATCTGAAATAAATAAAAACAAAAAATCATAATGTGTTAGGTGGTTCCTTTCCTTATAAGATGAAGAAACAACATAACACTGAATGAAAAGTTCCATTTCTGCACAGTCCTGCTGTCTGCTCTCTATGATGTGGAAAGTTAAAGGGCTATGCTTACTAAGGTTAAAACTATACAGGGATAGTGGTCACATGAAACAAAAAACTACATTTCATTTTGACAAAACAACTAATTATTGTCAGTGTGGGTGCATAATGGTGCATGACTGACCATGTGCAGATTGTTGCCAAAATTATAACCCTTCTGGATTTTTGGTTACAGGTAGCATATCCCACATGACTTTGCCACCATTAACCATGTTGTAAGTCATGGTCTTATGCTACATGCCTGTGACCTGCCTGTGAACTTGTTATTTTTCTACAGCCAAATTGCAACTTTAAAGGGAGTCTATTACCCCTAAAATGCAGTTTAAATGGGCTATATGGTGTTGTAGGGGACTTAGCCCCTATAACAACCATACTAGCACTGTACCTATTACTGGTACAGACAGTCCCTGAGAAATGCAAATGAGGCGGCTTTGGTGCACCCTTGGCGAGGCCAAGAGTTTGGTGCAGTATTATGCCTCATCATTTGCATATTGAGGACCTACCCCTGCTTGAATGCTGTCAGCGTGTGTGGCTGGGCGCATTCTCCTTCCTGTCTTTTAATGCTGCTCGCTAGACTAATACATCTGGAAGTATGGTGGCTGTAAGCGCACCATGACATGTTAACTGACAGCCGTCGCTGCACTGATAAGCTGCAGAACCGACTGTCAGTAAATATGCCAGGGCGTGCTTATAGCCACCGCTTACTGTACACTGAGCAGTCACTGAAGCCATGCTGGTTGCACTTCTGTAATTGAAAATGGCTAAACTTCATCATACGTGGAGATTAAAGACTACTACTTGGACAACTCTTTGTCATTCCTCACGCTTGGCCCCGATAAAATAAAAAGCTTATACTTACCTCCCGTGCTGACGTCGTTCCCGTGGTGTCGTCAATCGCTCTCCCCGAGGCTCCCGTGCTGTTGTTGCAACATGTCACCAACCAGCGCTGGCGTCACTGTCCCCGCCTCCTGTTGAATTGAACATGAAGATGAAGTCAGAGATCAGCTGAAGCCAGGACTTCCTCTTCATGTTCAATTTGTCCGAAGGCGGGGACTGTGATGCCAGCAGTGATTGAGTGCCGGGGTCAAGTATTATAACAACCACATGTGAGCTCCGGGACTGCGCGTGCTGATGGGACACACGGGAGGTGAGTATAAGCTTTTTTATTTAATCAGGACCAAACATATCGATCAAGAAGGGGTTGTCCAAGCACTGGACAACCCCTTTAAATCTTTTCTTACAGCAATAACCATGTTGTGGTGGTATTCATTTTTGCACTCTCTTTTGTTAATGACAGTACTCTCATGCAGCTGGGCTATTGTTCCACACCTGAGGCATACTACATCAACAGCAAAACAGGCTGCACTTTCATATTTGCCCCTCTGGAAGCACACCATTTATAGAGAGTGCTTCATACCTTCACTTGCTAGCCTGTGTCTGCAACATCCGGGTCACCAGAGCTAGGAAAGTTGCCAGATCATGTGCAGTGCATAATCTGACAACTGTGTGTCAGTGCAGAATTGACAGTTTGAATAGTATAGAAATGCTGCTGCATCCCTATACTATACAAGCGATCAACCTGCAATTAGTGAAAGTCCCATAGTGGGACAAAATGAAAAAGTAAAAAAAAATTGTAAAAATATTTAAAAAAAAAATAAAAAAAATAATAATAAAAAAATAAAAATATATTGTAACTAAAATTTAATATTTTTTATGAAAAAAAAAAGCAAAGAGTATACATATTTGGTATCCGGAACGACCTGACCTATAAAACTGTTCCACTAGTTAACCCCTTCAGTGAACATCATAAAAAAATGAAATAAAAAATGTGACAAAAAGCTATGCTTTATCATCATACCGCCAATCAAAAAGTGGAATAAAACGCGATCAAAAAGATGACTATAACTAAAAATGGTACCTCTGAAAATGACATCTTGACCTGCAAAAAGCAAGCCACCATACTGCATCATCAACGGAAAAATAAAAAAGTTATAGCTCTCAGAATAAAGCGATGCAAGAATAATTATTTTTTCTATAACATAGTTTTTTTTATTGTGTAAAAGTGCCAAACAAAGAAAAACGCTATAAATGTGGTACCGCTGTAATTGTACTGACCCAAAGAATAAAGCTCCCTTCTCAATTTTACCACACGTGGAATGACATAAAAAAAACAAAAAAACAATTCCTGAATTGCTGGTTTCTTTTCATTTTGCCTCTCAAAAGGAGAATAGAAAGTGATCAAAAAAAGTCACATTCCGAAAATGGTATCAATAAAAATGTTAACTCATCCAGCAAAAAATAAGCCCTCATATGACTCTGTTGGCCGAAATATGGAAAGATTTTTGCTCTCAAAATATGGCGATGCAAAAACTATTTCTTGCAATAAAAGCGTCTTTTAGTGTGTGAAAGCTGTCAATCATAAAAACCCTCTATAAATCTGGTATCACTGTAATCGCACCGAACCAAAGAATAAAGTCGTCTAATCACTTATATCACATGAGGAATGGCGTAAAAAATAAATAAAACCAATTCTTCACCTGCTGTTGACTTGTTCATTCAGCCTCCCAAAGATCATAGTAAGGTTCAGCTCACATTTCATTTATTCTGCGCTCCGCGCTGAGTGCTTACACCGTGAGTTTCCGTGTAAATCACTGAAATGCATGATTCAGATAGAACCCCTGGTGGAAGATGGAGACACTGTGAACGCCGTCTGACCTATAATCTGTCGGCGTCTGTCTTTTTATTAGGTGTGCAAAAAAGTGCCGTCGCCAACAGTTTTGTGCACTTCTGAAAAGGATAACGCTGAACAGAGGCCAGACTGATCTAGAGCAACTCTGCTGCTCATTATAGTGAATGGATCACTCTGGGATTTCATCTAAATAATGTCACTCGGAGATTTAGACGGAAACCCCAATATCAGTGCTCAGCGTAAAGCGCCGGATAAATGTGATCCAAAATGTTATTTAAAATGCTCCCAACAAAAACTTCAACTCAATCCACAAAAAAAGCAAGTCCCCACTCAGGTCCAATATATGTTATTGTAAATATACAGGTGTTTGTCACAAAATTAGAATATCATCAAAAAGTTTATTTATTTCAGTTCTTTAATACAGAAAGTGAAATTCATATACTATATAGAGACATTACAAATTGAGTGATCTATTACAAGTGTTTATTTCTGTTAATATTGATGATTATGGCTTACAGACAATGAAAACACAAAAGTAATTATCTCAGTAAAGTAGAATAATTAACAAAAACACCTGCAAAGGCTTTCTACACGTTTAAAAAGATCCCTTAGTCTGTTTCAGTAGGCTCCACAATCGTGGGGCAGACAGCGGACTTGACTGTTGTCCAGAAGGCAGTCATTGACACACTCCACAAGGAGGGTAAGCCACAAAAGGTCATTGCTAAAGAAGCTGGCTGTTTCATTAGTGCTATATCCAAGCATATTAATGGAAAAAGTGGAAGGAAAAAGTGTGGTAGAAAAAGGTGCACAAGCAACCGGGATAACCGCAGCCTTGACAGGATTGTTAAGAAAAGGCCATTCAAAAATTTGGGGGAGATTCACAAGGAGTGGACTGCTGATGGAGTCATTGCTTCAAGAGCCACCACACACAGACGTATCCAGGACATGGGCTACAAGTGTCGCCTTCCTTGTGTCAAGCCACTTATGACCAACAGACAACGCCAGAAGCGTCTTACCAGGGTAAAGGAGAGAAAGACCTGGACTGTTGCTCAGTGGTTGTTTTCAGATGAAAGTAAATTTTGCATTTCTTTTGGAAATCAAGGCCCCAGAGTCTGGAGGAAGAGTGGAGAGGCACACAATCCAAGCTGCTTGAGGTCTAGTGTGAAGTTTCCACAATCAGTGATGGTTTGGGGAGCCATGTCACCTGCTGGTGTAGGTCCACTGTGTTTTATCAAGACTAATGCTGAGCGAGCACTAAAATGCTCGGGTGGTCGAAGCTCGGGCCGAGCTCACCGTGATACTCGGGTGCTCTACCCGAGCAACGAGTCCAATGTTAGTCTATGGGGGACCCGAGCATTTTTGCGGCGGCACCCCCGGCAGTCTGTAGAAAGCCTAAATAGTGCCCAAAACGATAGTGACAGTGCTCAAATGTCATGGGGACAGCATGGAGATCGCCCCAGGAAGCATTTCTGACCCCCAGGTCACTGCTGTCAACAACGTCGTCAGAGGTATTAAGCCACTTTTACGGGCTCACAATAAAACGTTCAAAAACTAAACTGAAACTGCTTTCCTGTGAAATATGTTAAGGAACATCCTTTCCACGGTAAAGACTTGTGTATAAGGTAAAATAAATGACCAAAAACAAAAATGCTCCTCCACACCATTCACATCAATATCAGGCCAGTCAACCACACATGTCTTGTAGGATATGTTTCTGTACCAAAAGGAGCGGTTCGGCTACAAAGTTATAGGGCATACTGTGAGTGCAATGCCTACCAAAAATTTCGAGGCACTCCAATGCCTCTTGGAAGTGACATGGAGGTCAGAGGGCCTTAACTAAACCGTTTTTTCCATTTATAGCAAATGAGTCTCCTGTACACTGTTGGCCTAACCAGTGAATGGAAGGCTTTCCAAAAATTATGAGGAACTGCAATGCCCCTTGAAACAGACGTGGATTACAGCGTACTAAAAACCTTCTACCCATTATTGGGGAGTGGGTCTCCCTTAGTGTTCGCCTATACATTGAAAAGCAAAAGCTGCCAAAAATTAGGACGGAGGAACTTGCAATGTCCCTTACAAGAGCCATGCAGTACAGCATTTTAAAAAAATTATTCCCATTATTGGGGAGTGGGTCTCCCATAGTCTTTGCCTATGCCTTCCAAGCAAAAGCTGCCAAAAATTAGGATGGAGGAACTTGCAATGCCCCTTACAAGAGCCATGCAGTACAGCATATTAAAAACATTATTCCCATTATTGGGGAGTGGGTCTCCCATAGTCTTTGCCTATGCCTTCCAAGCAAAAGCTGCCAAAAATTAGGACAGAGGAACTTGCAATGCTGGCAACACGAACAACAGTCACCCTAGTGATATAGTGGTGGTGGAGGCTGAGGATAAGGAGAAGAGCAAAAAACAGCTGAAATGAGGAAGCGTATACTCATGTGTGGGTGTGAAGCGGAGCCTGGGAATACACCTCCCGAAATAACACAGTGGATTTGACTTTATGTTACTCTGCTGACATTTGGTGGTGATGAGAAGTCTGGCCCAATCCAGCCCTTGTTCATTTTGATAAGGGTCAGCTTGTCAGCATTGTCAGTTGACAGGCGAGTGCGCTTATCAGTTATAATTCCCCCATCGGCACTAAAAACATGCTCCGATAACACGCAAGTGGCAGGGCAGGCCAGGACCTCCAAGGCGTACAGAGCGAGTTCATTCCAAGTGTCCAGCTTGGATACCCAATAATTAAAAGGCACAGAGGAATCATGGAGGACCCTGGTACGGTCAGCAAGGTACTACCTTACCGTCTTTTGAAACTTTCCACTCCTTGTGAGAGTACCCCGCGCCTCAGGGCCTGTAAGCTGGGCGGGTCTCAGAAAACTGTCCCAGAACATTGACAGTGTTTCCCTGCCTCTGCTGGATTGGAGATGGGTCTTTCTCACCTGTGCACCTTGGTTGGGCAACGAACTGTGACCTCTGCTGCTAGTGTGTTCAGATGGGTATTTTTTTTAACAGTTCTGCAGCAAGGGCCTTCTGGTACTGCCCCATTTTTGTAGACCTCTCAACCTCAGGAATAAGAGAGTGAAAGTTCTTCTTGTAGCGGGGGTCTAAAAGTGTCACCAACCAGTAATGACTGTCACCCAACATTTTGACAACATGAGGGTCACGGTTAAGGCAGCGTAACATAAAGTCAGCCATGCGTGCCAGACTGGTAACGGGCAAGACTTCCGTGTCCTCACCAAGATGACGACTGACCATGCTCTCCTCCTCCTCCTCCCCCTCCTACTCCCCCCTGTCCTCAGGCCACCCACGCTGAACCGACGGTTTGACAGTTGTACAGGTACTACCGTCTACAGCGCATGATACCAGCTCCTGTTCTTCCTCCTCCTCTTCCTCCTCCTCCTCCTCTCCCTCATAGTCCCCCAATGCACGTTGGAATGAGATGAGGCTGAGCTGTGTGTAATCGCCCCATATGGCTTCTTGATCCATCTCATCATACTCTGGCTGCACTGCCTCCTTTTTAATTCTCAGAGAGCATTGCAAAAGACAGACAAGTGGGATGCTGACGCTAATGATGGCGTCATAGCCACTCACCATCTTGGTGGACTCCTCAAAGTTTGTCAGGATGGTACATATGTCAGACATCCAGGTCCAATCCTGAGGTCTTATGTGTGGAGTCTGACCTGAATATCGACGGCCTTGTTACAGCTGGTACTTCACAACTGCTCTCTTCTGCTCACAAATCCTTTGCAACATGTGGAGGGTAGAGTTCCAACGTGTGGGGACATCACACACCAGTCGGTGTGCCGGAAGCTGCAAACGCTGCTGCAGCACAGCAAGGGCGGCAGAAGCTGTAGCCGACTTCCGAAAATGAGCTGACAGGCGGCGTACTTTGACGAGCAGATCTGGCAACTCGGGATACGATTTAAGAAACCGCTGAACCACGAGGTTAAGGACATGAGCCAGGCATGGTACATGTGTGATCTCGCCTTGCCTCAGAGCCGCCACCAGGTTACGGCCATTGTCACACACGACCATGCCTGGATGTAGGTTCAGCGGTCTCAGCCACAGATCTGCCTGCTCTTTCACAGCTGTCCACAACTCACAAGCAGTGTGAGGTTTATCACCTAAGCTTATGAGTTTCAGCACAGCCTGTTGACGCTTGGCTGAGGCAGTACTGCAGTGCTTCCAGCTTGTAACTGATGTGGTGATATCTGAGATGGAGGCTGTACATGAGGAGGAGGAGGAGGATGCGCAGGAGCTGTACACTGTGGGGGCATCTCTGACTGACATAGGGCCCGCAATCCTCGGTGTGGGGAGGATGTGTTCCGTCCCAAGTTCCGACTGGGTCCCTGCTTCCACTATGTTTACCCAGTGTGCTGTCAGGGAGATGTACCGTCCCTGGCCACAAGCACTTGTCCACGTGTCCGTTGTCAGGTGGACTCTCCCAGTAACTGCATTGTTGAGGGCACAACAGATGTTTTGGGACATATGCTTGTGTAATGCCGGGATGGCACACCGGGCAACTTAGTGTCAGCTGGGGACCGAGTCCCGAGGGACGGCCACCGCCATAAGGTTGCGGAAGGATTCCGTCTCCACCAGCCTAAGAGGCAGCATTTCCACTGCAAGCAGTTGTAAAATGTGCAAATTTAGGACTGTGGCATGTGGGGTATTGGCTGCGAATTTGCACTTTCGTTCAAAGGTCTGGGATATGGACAATTGAATGCTGTGGTGGGACGTGGACGTGGACGTTGATGCTGTTTCTTGAGAAACGGCCATAACAAGTGAAGACTGAGAGGAGGGGGCATCTTTGCATGCAGTATGGACAGGGTATTGCCTTGCACGCACAATAGGGGGCTCTCTTACACGCACAACAGCAGAAGAAGCAGTAGTGACACCCTCTGACCCTGGTTGTGGACCCTGGGGTTTGCCCCACAAAGTCGGGTGATTTGCTGCCATGTGCCTGATCATGCTGGTGGTGGTCAGGCTGGTAGTTTTGTCACCCCTGCTGATGCTGGCCTTGCAGGTGGTACAAATGGCTTTGTTGGGGTTATCAGCAGAGTCTTTAAAAAAATTCCTGACTCTGGAAGACCTACCGGTTGTACTGGCAGCCCTCGTGTTGGTGTTACGGGGAACGGTTGCCCGCCTTCTCTCTGTGGCCACCACACTGCTTCTTCCTGCCTGTTGTGGGACTTTGCCTCCCTCCCCCTGTGTGCTGCTGGCCTCGCTTTGCATGTCCTCTTGCCATATTGGGTCAGTTACTAGACCATCCACCACCTCCTCCTCTTCCACTTCCGCACCACGGTCCTCCTCCTCACTTCGTGGCAATTGCGTTTCGTCATCGTCCACCTCTTGTGACAAATTGCCAGGGCCCCCTTCTGTGGCCGTGACTGTTCCCAAATATGGAAATGGACCAGTGAACAGCTCTTCAGAGTGTCCAAGTGTGGGATCAGTTGCAGTCTGACGACACTCGGCATGGTGGGAGGAAGGAGCATCAGGGTGAGGATGAGTATACTGTCGAGACTCACGGCTACTAACACTTGACCCTGTGGAAGACTGACCAGAGGTGGTGGTGCCCAGGTGAGTGGAAGTATTATCTGCTATCCAATTAATAACCTGTTCACACTGATCAGTTCGCAATAGTGGTGCTGTTGTGTGCTGTTGTGTGCTTCCCTAGTAATTCGGTCAAGAACAGGGAGCGAGAAGATGTGGCTGTTGGTTGTGGCACATTTTCACCTTGGCCATGGCCCCGTCCTCTACATGCACCATCACCAGAACGTCTAGTTCCATGTCCCTTGCCACGCGCCTTGCCTATTGTAAATGAAGTAAAATAGCTTACACTCGCACTATCAATGGCAAAAGGGTAATAAAAAGGAGATTTGAACCGTGGAAGAGGAAAACCACAGTTCTAGTTATCTGGCCTACACCAGAATCTTTTAAACAGATATATTTGTGTCTGAACCGTTAGCGAGACACTCAAAATGTTTTTTTTATGGAAAAAAGGCAAAAAAGTGGATAATACAGAGATTTGAACCTTGGAACTGCAAAACCACAGTTCTAGTTATCTGGCCTACACCAGAATCTTTTAAACAGATATATTTGTGTCTGAACAGTCAGCGAGACACTCAAAATGTTTTTTTTTTATGGAGAAAAGGCAAAAAAGTGGATAATACTGAGATTCGAACCGTGGAACTGCAAAACCACAGTTCTAGTTAACTGGCCTACACCAGAATCTTTTAAACAGATATATTTGTGTCTGAACAGTCAGCGAGACACTCAAAATGTTTTTTTTATGGAAAAAGGGCAAAAAAGTGGATAATACAGAGATTTGAACCGTGGAACTGCAAAACCACAGTTCTATTTATTTGGCCTACACCAGACTCTTTTAAACAGATATATTTGTGTTTGATCCATCAGTGAGACACTCAAAATGTGTTTTTTTATGCAAAAAGGTGGATTACACCCAGATTTGAACCGTGGAAGAGGAAAACCACGGTTCTAGTTATCTGGCCTACACTAGAATCTTTTAAACAGATATATTTGTGTCTGAACAGTCAGCAAGACACTCAAAATGTCTTTTTTTATGGAAAAAAGGCAAAAAAGTGGATAATACAGAGATTTGAACCATGGAACTGCAAAACTACAGTTCTAGTTATCTGGCCGAAACCAGACTCTTTTAAACAGATATATTTGTGTCTGAACACTCACAGACACACTCAATTTATTTTTTTGGGGGGAGGGGGAATACCAAAAGGTTAATAAGATGGGTATTTTTACAGTTTGAGTGAGGGGAAAAAAAAGAAGAGGATTTAGATGAAAAAAAAGGATTTTTCCTGGCCCCTGAGACCTGGGGCTAAGTCTAGAAATTTGAAAAGCAGCACACATGATTGTAATGCAGTGTTTGTTGGTATAACCACTGAGTCTCCTATACAGCCTGCCTGCCTGCCTGATATCTGGGATGGATATTAGTCCTGAGAAGGACTGTTTGTTTTATTTTGCAGGCTTTAGAGATCCTACACTACCTATTTCGCAGTATAAATCTCTCCCTCAGCAGCACTCTCCCTACACCGTCTGATCCGGAGCGACTGTGTCCAAGATGGCGGCGCCCGGTTTTAAATACTCGATAATAATAACACTTTGTCCAACATGGCTGTGGCATTACAGTGACTGGCTGGCAATCCCTGCATGTTCATTGGCTCTGTAAAGAGCGCCAAACATGCAGGGCGGAGACCCGAGCTCCTGCCCGAGTAACCCAGAAATGCTCGGTGCTCGCCGAACATCCCGAGTAGTGAGATGCTCGGGCGAGTTCCGAGTAGTGTCGAGCATGCTCGCTCAACACTAATCAAGACCAAAGTCAGCGCAGCCGTCTACCAGTAAATTTTAGAGTACTTCATGCTTCCCTCTGCCGACAAGCTTTTTGAAGATGGAAATTTCATTCTCCAGCAGGACTTGGTACCTGTCCACACTGCCAAAAGTATCAATACCTGGTTTAAAAACAACAGTATCACTGTGCTTAATTGGCCAGCAAACTCGCTTAACCTTAACCCCATAGAGAATCTATGATGTATTGTCAAGAGGAAGATGAGATACACCAGACCCAACAATGCAGACGAGCTGAAGGCTGCTATCAAAGCAAACTGGGCTTCCATAACACCTCAGCAGTGCCACAGCCAGATTGCCTCCATGCCACGCCGCATTGCTGCAGTAATTGATACAAAAGGTGCCCCAACCAAGTATTGAGTGCATTAACTGAACATACATTTCAGTAGGCCAACATTTTGGATTTTAAAATCATTTTTCAGGCTGGTGTTATAAAGTATTCTAATTTAATGAGGGAATAACTTTTGTGTTTTCATTGACTGTAAACCATAATCATCAACATTAACAGAAATAAACACTTGACATAGATCACTCTGTTTGTAATGACTCTATATAATATATTAGTTTAACTTTTTGTATTGTAGAACTGAAATAAATAAACTTTTTGATGATATTCGAATTTTGTGAGACGCATCTGTAGGGGCTTCCATGTTACTGGTAGCACAAAGGCTCTGGAATAGTGCCATGGCTCATCATCCCCCAAAAGGAACAGAGCAAATTCTGCATTCCCAAATCCAAATGCCCCCTTCCCTTCTGAGCTCCAGTGTGCCTAAACCGCAGTTAGTGTCCACATGTTCAGCATTTTTGTAGCAATGAGAGGCAGCTTAACTTAAGGTGAGTGTCTTCAGAAGCATGAGCTGGGCATTACGTACTGGTCACTGCAAAGTACTGGTCACTACAGCGTACTGGTCACTAAAACAGCAGTTTGCAATTTTCACTCAGCAACATCTGCTACTTCTTGTTTCTGAAGAAGACCCATGGAGTCCAAATCATCACGAGACCTGTAGATAAATTCCCAAAGGGGTATAATTTTACAAAATGGGGTCACTTGAGGGGGGATTCTGCTATTCTAGCACTTATCGGCTCTGTATATGGAGTCTGCATAATATTTTAGAAAAATCTGCTCTCTAGGAGGCAAATAGCAACCCGTCCCTCCCAAGTCTCGCCATATGGCTAAACAGTACTGCACAGCCATATATGGGGTATTTCTACATTCAGAAGAAGTTGCGGGACACATTTGAGTGCCATTTTTATCCATTGCCCAGTGTGAAAATGTAAAATCTGGGGCTAAAACAAAATGTTGGTGGTAAAAGTTTAATAATTTTTTTCTTCACTACCTAATGGTATAAAAATATGTGACCCATCTGTGGTGTCAATATGCTGACTACACTCCTAGATTAATTCAATGAAAGGTGTAGTTTGTAAAATGCATTCTCTTATGGGGGTTCTGCTGTTCTGGCACCTCAGGGGCTCTGCCAATGTGACATGGAAACCTCAAACCAGTCCAGCAAAATCTGAACTCCAATATGATGCTTCTTCCATTCTGAGCTTTGCACTGTGCATCAAAAGTATTTTTTTTCGACCGCATATGGGGTATCGGTACACATAGGAAAAATTGCACAACAAATTTTGGGGTCCATTTTCTCCTGTTCTCTTTGTAAAATTGAAAAAATTGGAGCTAAAACAACATTTTTGTGGGAAAAAAAATGTTTTTTCTCTTTTAAAGATCCACGTTGTAAAATTCTGTGAAGCACCTGTGAGTTCAAGGTGCTCACCACACAGCTAAATAAATTCCTTGAGGGGCCTAGTTTCCAAAATGGTGTCACTTGTGGGTGTTTTCTAGTGTTGAGCCACCCCCGTAGTGTTCGGGTTCGGTTCGGTTCGTCGAACACCGGGATGTTCGAGGAACTGTTCGTCGAACTGTTCGTCGAACACCTTAGAACACCGTCGAACACCGTTAAAACCAATGGCAGGCAAACAAAAACACATAGGAACACATAGAAAACACCTTCAAAGGTGTCCAAAAGCTGACAAACTGCTCAGAAGACGCTTTCTTTAAAAAAGCCGGACGGCAATTCAGCAGCGGCATACACCGGTACCCGACAATTTAGACATGAAGGAATAGAGCATCACACATAGATTAGATAGATAGAAACATGTCAGTCACATATATATGAAGTACAGTGACAGTGTTGCTTACTGTACTTGTCATTTAGTGTAAAGGATTTATTAAAAAATATAATAGTGTTTTCGTGCACCGTCTCTTTAAAAAAGCCGGCCAGCAATTCAGCAGCGGTACCCGACAATTTATAACAGACAGAATAGAGCTTCACACATAAATTAGATAGATAGAAACATGTCAGTCACATATATATGAAGTACTGTGACAGTGTTGCTTACTGTACTTGTCATTTACTGCAAAGAATTTATTTAAAAAAATAATAGTGTTTTCATGCACCGTCTCTTTAAAAAAGCCGGCCGGCAATTCAGCAGCGGTACCCGACAATTTAGAATAGAAGGAATAGAGAATCACACATAGATTAGATAGAAACATGTCAGCCACATATATACGAAGTACAGTGACAGTGTTGCTTACTGTACTTGTCATTTAGTGTAAAGGATTTATTCAAAAATATAATAGTGTTTTCGTGCACCGTCTCTTTAAAAAAGCCGGCCGGCAATTCAGCATCTGTACCCGACAATTTATAACAGACAGAATAGAGCTTCACACATAGATTAGATAGATAGAAATATGTCAGTCACATATATATGAAGTACAGTGACAGTGTTGCTTACTGTACTTGTCATTTACTGCAAAGGATTTATTAAAAAAAATAATAGTGTTTTCATGCACCGTCTCTTTAAAAAAGCCGGCCGGCAATTCAGCATCTGTACCCGACAATTTATAACAGACAGAATAGAGCTTCACACATAGATTAGATAGATAGAAACATGTCAGTCACATATATAATAAGTACAGTGACAGTGTTGGTTACTGTACTTGTCATTTAGTATTAAAATAAAGGATTTATTATTAAAAAAAATTGGCGTGGGGTTCCCCGTAATTTTAGTCTCTAGCAGAGGTTAAGCAGACAGCTGGGGCAGATGTTTGAAGCCTGGGAAGGGGGTAATACCCACGGAGCTTCCCAGGCTACTAATATCAGCCCCCAGCTGAATACCTAGCCTTTACTAGCTATTAAAATGGAGGACCCCCCCAAAAAAATGACGTGGGGTCCCCTCTAATTTAATAGCTAGCAAAGGCTAGGCAGACAGCTGGGGGCTGATATTAATAGCCCAGGAAGGGAGCCATGAATATTGGCCCCCTCCCAGGCTAGAAACACCAGCCCTCAGCCGCCCCAGAAATGGCGCATCCATAGGATGCGCCAATTCTGGCACTTAGCCTCGCTCTTCCACGCTGCCCTGGTGCGGTGGCAGGGGGTAATAGGGTTGGGGTTGATGTCAGCTTATAATGCCAGCTGACATCAAGCCCAGGTTAGTAATGGAGAGGCGTCTATAAGACACCCCCATTACTAACCCCATAGTCAAAGTTAAAAAAAAAACACAAACACCCAGAATAAAGTCCTTTAATTGAAATAAAGACACAATTCTTTATTGTTCTAAATTAAACCATACTTACCATCACGCCCATTCCAGCTGAAGCCAACGATCTCCTGCAATAAAAGAAAAATAATAAAGCAACCTCATCCTTACCTTTCCATGGTTCCCAGGACAGCTCCAGCTCTGCTACATCGAGATGACAGGCTGGACCGCAGCAGAACGCTGCCATCCAGCTTGCCATGCCGCACACACTGAGAAGCGCAGGCATGCTTGCGCTCCTCAGTGTTTGACTGTACGGCATACAGATGAGCCGACAATGAACTCGGCTCACCTCATGTACGTCACTGACAGCGTGGGAAAATTCTCCTGCACTCAGCGCTTCAGCGTGAGAATTTTCCCACGCTGTCAGTGACGTGCATGAGGTGAGCCGAGTTCATTGGACATGACCTCGGCTCATCTGGATGCCGTCACAGCCAGACACTGAGTAGCGCAAGCATGCCTGCGCTTCTCAGTGTCTGCGGGATGACAGGCTGGATGGCAGCGTTCTGCTGCGGTCCAGCCTGTCATCTCGATGTAGCAGAGCTGAAGCTGTCGTGGGAGCCATGGAAAGGTAAGGATGATGTTGCTTTATTATTTTACTTTTATTGCAGGAGATCATTGGCTTCAGCTGGAATGGGCGTGGCGGTAAGTATGGTTTAATTTAGAACAATAAAGAATTGTGTGTTTATTTCAATTAAAGGACTTTTTTCTGGGTGTTTGTGTTTTTTTTAAATACTTTACTAGAAATTCATGGTGGTCATGTCTAATATTGGCGTGACCCCATGAATTTCGGGCTTAGGGCCAGCTGATAATGCCAAGCTGGCCTTAACCCCTTTATTACCCAGTGAGCCACCGCACCAGGGCCCTGGATGAGTTGGGTACAGAGCCAGAAGATGGCGCTTCTATGAACGCGCCATTTTCCGGGGCGGCTGCGGACTGCAATTTGCAGCGGGTGGGGCCCAAAAAGCTTGGGCCTCCCTGCGCTGCAGATTCCAGCCCCCAGCCGCCTAGTTGTACCTGGCTGGACACAAAAATAGGGCGAAGCTCCACGTATTTTTTTTTTAAATTCATGAAATTCATGGAATAATTAAGAAAAAAAGGGCTTCCCTATATTGTTGTGTCCGGCTAGGTACAAATAGGCAGCTGGTGGTTGGGAGCAGCCCGTTCCTGCCTGCTGTACCTGACTGGACACAAATATAGGGCGAAGCCCCACATCAATTTTTTTTTCATTATTTCATGAATTTCCTGAAATAATTTAAAAAAAATTGACGTGGGGCTTCGCCCTATATTTGTGTCCAGTCAGGTACAGCAGGCAGGAACGGGCTGCCCCCAACCACCAGCTGCCTATTTGTACCTGGCCAGACACAACAATATAGGGAAGCCCTTTTTTAAAACAATTATTTCATGAAATAATTAAAAAAAAATTGACGTGGGGCTTCGCACTATATTTGTGTCCAGCCAGGTACAGCAGGCAGGGACGGGCTGCCCCCAACCACCAGCTGCCTATTTGTACCTGGTTGGACACAACAATATAGGGAAGCCCTTTTTTTCTTAATTATTCCATGAATTTCATGAAATAATTTAAAAAAAAAATGCGTGGGGCTTCGCCTTATTTTTGTGCCCAGCCAGGTACAACTAGGCAGCTGGGGGCTGGAATCTGCAGCGCAGGGAGGCCCAAGCTTTCTGGACCCCACCCGCTGCATATTGCAGTCCGCAGCCGCCCCGGAAAATGGCGCGTTCATAGAAGCGCCATCTTCTGGCGCTGTACCCAACTCATCCAGGGCCCTGGTGCGGTGGCTCACTGGGTAATAAAGGGGTTAAGGCCAGCTTGGCATTATCAGCTGGCCCTAAGCCCGAAATTCATGGGGTCACGCCAATATTAGACATGACCACCATGAATTTCTAGTAAAGTATTTAAAAAAACACAACACCCAGAATAAAGTCCTTTAATTGAAATAAACACACAATTCTTTATTGTTCTAAATTAAACCATACTTACCGTCACGCCCATTCCAGCTGAAGCCAATGTCTTCTGCAATAAAAGTAAAATAATAAAGCAACCTCATCCTTACCTTTCCATGGTTCCCACGACAGCTTCAGCTCTGCTACATCGAGATGACAGGCTGGACCGCAGCAGAACGCTGCCATCCAGCCTGTCATCCCGCGGACACTCAGAAGCGCAGGCATGCTTGCGCTCCTCAGTGTCTCGCTGTGACGGCATAAAGATGAGACAAGCTCATGTCCAATGAACTCGGCGCACCTCATGCACGTCACTGACAGCGTGGGAGAATTCTCCTGCACTCAGCACTTCAGCGTGAAAATTCTCCCACGCTGTCAGTGACATACATGAGGTCAGCTGAGTTCATTGGACATGAATGAGCTCACCTCATGCACGTCACTGACAGCGTGGGAAAATTCTCACGCTGAAGCGCTGAGTGCAGGAGAATTTTCCCACGCTGTCAGTGACGTGCATGAGGTGAGCTCATTCATGTCCAATGATCTCAGCTCACCTCATGCACGTCACTGACAGCGTGGGAAAATTCTCCTGCACTCAGCGCTACAGCGTGAGAATTCTCCCACGCTGTCAGTGACGTGCATGAGGTGAGCTCATTCATGTCCAATGAACTCAGCTGACCTCATGCACGTCACTGACAGCGTGGGAGAATTCTCACGCTGAAGTGCTGAGTGCAGGAGAATTCTCCCACGCTGTCAGTGACGTGCATGAGGTGCGCTGAGTTCATTGGACATGAACTCGTCTCATCTTTATGCCGTCACAGCCAGACACTGCAGAGCGCAAGCATGCCTGCGCTTCTCAGTGTCTGCGGGATGACAGGCTGGATGGCAGCGTTCTGCTGCGGTCCAGCCTGTTATCTCGATGTAGCAGAGCTGAAGCTGTCCTGGGAACCATGGAAAGGTAAGGATGAGGTTGCTTTATTATTTTTCTTTTATTGCAGGAGATCGTTGGCTTCAGCTGGAATGGGCGTGACGGTAAGTATGGTTTAATTTAGAACAATAAAGGAATGTGTCTTTATTTCAATTAAAGGACTTTATTCTGGGTGTTTGTGTTTTCTTTTAACTTTGACTATGGGGTTAGTAATGGGGGTGTCTTATAGACGCCTCTCCATTACTAACCTGGGCTTGATGTCAGCTGGCATTATAAGCTGACATCAACCCCAACCCTATTACCCCCTGCCACCGCACCAGGGCAGCGTGGAAGAGCGAGGCTAAGCGCCAGAATTGGCGCATCCTATGGATGCGCCATTTCTGGGGCGGCTGGCGGCTGGTGTTTCTAGCCTGGGAGGGGGCCAATATTCATGGTTCCCTTCCTGGGCTATTAATATCAGCCCCCAGCTGTCTGCCTAGCCTTTGCTAGCTATTAAATTAGGGGGGACCCCACGTCATTTTTTTGGGGGGTCCCCCATTTTAATAGCTAGTAAAGGCTAGGTATTCAGCTGGGGGCTGATATTAGTAGTCTGGGAAGCTCCGTGGGTATTACCCCCTTCCCAGGCTTCAAACATCTGCCCCAGCTGTCTGCTTAACCTCCGCTAGAGACTAAAATTACGGGGAACCCCACGCCAATTTTTTTTAATAATAAATCCTTTATTTTAATACTAAATGACAAGTACAGTAACCAACACTGTCACTGTACTTATTATATATGTGACTGACATGTTTCTATCTATCTAATCTATGTGTGAAGCTCTATTCTGTCTGTTATAAATTGTCGGGTACAGATGCTGAATTGCTGGCCGGCTTTTTTAAAGAGACGGTGCACGAAAACACTATTATTTTTTTTAATAAATCCTTTGCAGTAAATGACAAGTACAGTAAGCAACACTGTCACAGTACTTCATATATATGTGACTGACATGTTTCTATCTATCTAATCTATGTGTGAAGCTCTATTCTGTCTGTTATAAATTGTCGGGTACCGCTGCTGAATTGCCGGCCGGCTTTTTTAAAGAGACGGTGCACGAAAACACTATTATATTTTTTAATAAATCCTTTACGCTAAATGACAAGTACAGTAAGCAGCACTTTCACTGTACTTCGTATATATGTGGCTGACATGTTTCTATCTATCTAATCTATGTGTGATTCTCTATTCCTTCTATTCTAAATTGTCGGGTACCGCTGCTGAATTGCCGGCCGGCTTTTTTAAAGAGACGGTGCATGAAAACACTATTATTTTTTTTGATAAATCCTTTACACTAAATGACAAGTACAGTAAGCAACACTGTCACTGTGCTTCTTATATGTGTGACTGACATGTTTCTATCTATCTAATCTATGTGTGATTCTCTATACCTTCTATTCTAAATTGTCGGGTACAGATGCTGAATTGCCGGCCGGCTTTTTTAAAGAGACGGTGCATGAAAACACTATTATATTTTTGGATAAATCCTTTACACTAAATGACAAGTACAGTAAGCAGCACTTTCACTGTACTTCGTATATATGTGGCTGACATGTTTATATCTATCTAATCTATGTGTGAAGCTCTATTCTTTCGGTTCTAAATTGTCGGGTACCGGTGTATGCCGCTGCTGAATTGCCGGCTTTTCATGTTTCACTGTGAGCACTGTTCCCATCGATTTGGGCAATCACTGTAATGCCACAACCACCATGGCTGTGGCATTACAGTGAGTGGCAGACAATCCCTGCATGATTGGTGCTCTAAATAGCACCAGACATGCAGGACACGCTTTTGGTGCACGAACAGTTATCGAACATAACCTCGAACAGCCGAATTTTTTGCAAATCGTTCGGGTTCGTCGAACAACTCGAACACCGCCCAAAACAGCTCGAATTTGAGATTGGCGAACAGTTCTAGTCGAACACCGCTCATCTCTAGTGTTTTCCACTGTTTAGGCACATCAGGGGATCTCCAAATGGAGTATGAAACCCGCAGACCATTCCATCAAAGTCTATGCTCAAAAATGTCACTCCTTCCTTTCTGAGGCCTGCCGTGTGCCAAAAACAAGTTTTCCCCCACATATGGAATATCTGCGTGCTCAGGAGAAACTGCACAACAAATTTTGGGGTCCATTTTCTCCAGTTATCCCTTTGAAAATAAGAAATTTGGGGCTAAAAATACATTTTTGTGAGAAAAATGGGATCTAGGTTCCAAAATGGTGTCACTTGTGGGGGGTTTCCACTGTTTATGCACATCATGGGCTCTCCAAACACTACATGGAGTCTGCTGATTATTCAAGCAAATTTTACATTCAAAAATTCAAATAACGCGCCTTCCCTTCCGAGCCCTGCTGTGGGCCCAAACAGTGGTTTTCCTCCACATATGAGGTATCAGCTTACTCAGAAGAAATTGCACAACAAATGGCATGGTGTAATTTCTCCTGTTACCCTTATGAAAATGCAAAATTTGGGGCTGAAAACATTTTTGTGGGAAATTTTATTTTTACAGCTTAATGTTATAAATTTCTGTGAAGCACCTGGGGGTTCAAGGTGCTCACTACACATCTAGATCAGTTCCCTGAGGGGTCTAGTTTCCAAAGTGGTGTCACTTGTGGGGGGTTTCCACTGTTTACACACATCAGGGGTTCTCCAAACGCAACATAGCGTCCGCTAATTATTCAAGTAAATTTTAAATCCTTCCCTTCCGAGCTCTGCCGTGTGCCCAAACAGTGGTTTTCCCCCACATATGGGGTATCTGCAAGCTCAGAAGAAATTGCACAACAAATTTTGGGGTCCATTTTCTCCTGTTACCCTTGCAAAAATAAAACAATTTGGGTCTAAAGTAAAATTTTTGTGAAAAAAAGTTAAATGTTCATTGCTTTCTTCCGCATTCCAAAAATTCCTGTGAAGCACCTGAAGGGTTAGTAAACTTCTTGAATGTGGCTTTGAGCACCTTGAGTAGTGCAGTTTTGAGAATGTTGTCACTTTTGGGTATTTTCTGTCAAAAAGGCCCCTCAAAGTCATTTCAAATGTGATGTGATCCCTAAAAAAATGGTTTTGTAAATTTTGTTGGAAAAAGCTGGTCAACTTTAACCCTTATAACTTCTTAACAAAAAAAAATTTTGGCTCCAAAATTATGCTGAAGTAAAGTAAATATGTGGGAAATGTAATTTATTAACTATTTTGTGTGACATATCTCTCTGATTTAAAGGCATTAAAATTCAAAGTTTTAAAATTGCAAAATTTTCCACATTTTCGCCAATTTCCATTTTTTCCACAAATAAACGCCAGTTATATTAAATAAATTTTACCAAAATCATGAAGTACAATATGTCACAAAAAATCTCAGAATCAGTGGGATTCGTTTAAGCATTCCAGAGTTATTACCTCATAAAGTTACACTGGTCAGAATTGTAAAAATTTGCCTGTTCATTAACGTGCAAAAAGCCTCAGGTGGTAAAGGGATTAAACAGTAACTGTAATTTCAAGAAACTTTTCAGAATAACTGTCCTGTATGTGTGCATGAGGAATAACACTTTCTTTGGCTATTATTAGTGATGAGCGAACGTGCTCTCCACTGCTCGGTACTCGCCTGAGCATCACGTTGCTCGTCAAACTCGGTGCTCGGCAAGTATTTCCGGGTTTCTCAGACGGGAACTCGGGTCCTCTCCCTGCATATTTGGCACTCTTTAGAGGGCCAATGAACATGCAGGGATTACCTGCCATGCACTGTAATGTCGTAGCCATGTTGGTTGTGTGCATTACAGTGATTGGCTGGCCGCACAGAATCATCAGGTCTATACAAGACCTGGCGACGCTATGCTCGTCAGTCTACCCCGGAACCAGGCAGTGTAGGGAGAGGTGCTGCTGAGTTAGGAAGAGATTTGCTTGGTTATAGTTAGTATAGGTATTCCACAACATATATATATAAAGTATATCCATCTGAACTAAAAGTCCTTCTGAGGACTAATCCAGCTGCATATAATCAGTGTTAAGCAGGCGGGCAGTGTATGTAGTGAGCTGCTGCTGTAAAAATTACAGATATTTGTAGACAAAGCCACTAGTGATGAGCGAGCATACTCGCAAGTACTCGGTACTCGCGTGAGCATCTTAGTACTCGAGATGCTCAGAGCTCGCCGAGTACTTGCGAGATGCTTGGGTGGATGTGTGTCACCCCAGGCCTGGATGCCACATATAATAAAGGCTGTGTCTGAGAGCAGGAGGGAGGTTCCCTGGTTAGGGACAATTGGCATATAGCACCTCCTGTCCCAGGCCAGTAGGGGGAGCTGGCTGCCCCTATAAAAGCTGGAACTGGGAGTAGGGTTAGAGAAAACTGGATGACCTAGCTCAGGAGTGAGACTAGTCCCAGAGAAGGACGGACAGTTCAGCTGTAGCTGAGGAGTCCGTAAGGCAGAGGAGGAACTGCAAGCCAGGGACAGAGGCGACGAGAGCCGGTCCTGGCAGAGAACCAATCTACCGGACATTGGGGTCCGAGGCTGTCAGGGTTATAAGCCCAGCAGCAGAGAACCAATCCGCAAGGGATTTCATGTCCTTTGGCCTAAGAAGCCCGGAAGCTCCGCCACAACAGAAGGGACCAGCAAGGACAAGAGAGGGCAAAGGTAAAAGGAACCCAAGTTGCAATTAATACGGGCGAGAAGTACACGGCCAGCTCAGGGACGTGGGCTATTACACCACGAAGAGGGGGATAGTCAGAAAGAGCATAGAGAGAGCAGTAGGCCTACACACTCACCCTGACCAGTGGGGCTCGCTGAATGCTCTCAGACACCCAGGCCCATTCCTAACTGGTACCACTGTTGGGTCATTAATAATACCTAGAATAAAGACCCTGGACTGTTTGAAGTGGACTCTGAACTCTTACTATTGCGGCCTGCACTATCACCCCCAGCATCCACCTACACTGCCCTGAGGCTACACTCTTCCCGTGGGGAGTTATCCTACCCCTGTGCTGCACACCAACATCAGCCTCAGCGGTCTGCCTTGCACTGGCGGTTATCCCTGACCGCAATCTACGGATGGCGTAGTCGGACATTCAAAACACAGATAAATAGACTGCCGCCATTTGGTCTGACCACCCTGAGCCACGGGATCGGGTTGCCACTACTACCCCCATCAGCACCGTACACCAGAAAGCCCGGTTCCGGGTACCCCACGGCCCAGGGGGGCGAATTAGCTTTGGCGTAGTCGGCAGGATTGTGACCAACCCGCCACAAACGGGTATTGCGTGCCTGTAAAAGACTTTATACTTACCTGAGTGATGTTTCCCGCCATTCGGGGCCATTTCCCGCCAATCAGAGCCGTTTCCCGCCATCGGGCGCCATCTTCGGGACTCCGCGCGGGAAGAAGAGGGGCGTGGACGTCAAAAACGTGTGAGACCCGAAGCCCCGCCCTACGTTGAGATGCTGCGCAAGGTCCTGGAAGGAGATCCAGCGGACGCCGACATCATCACCGAGCGACGCAAGGTCCTCACCCAGAGCATCGCGAGCGGAGCCGCGGCCTACAGAAGAGGATCGCCGGAAGGTAGGCCACGGTTAACTAGGGGGGAGGAAGATGTCGGACACGGAGGGACCCTCTACCACCAGCGTAACCGCTGCAGCTGTGATGCCGTTTTCCATGCCCTATATCCCCGGAGCGGCCTGGCTGCCACAGTATGCCGGCGAGTCGCATACCTTGGGCGACTTTAAAGAAAGGCTGTATAGCCTGTTCAAAGTTTATCCCCTGACAGAAGAACAGAAAGTAAGCATACTGATAGGGCAGTTAACTGGTGCGGCCCAGCGGGAGGTAAAGTCTTGGACAGCTGAGGAGAAAAGGACTGTAAGGGGGGTTCTGACCCGTCTACGGGACACCTTTGATACCCGTACCTCAGCAGAAATCAAAATGCGGTTCTATGGATGTAAGTAGCGAGCTCAAGATAGCATCAGAGATTATGCCCTAAATTTACAGGAAGCCTTGGGGGCAATTAAGCAAGCTGACCCTGGCAGCGTGCAGGATACAGATAAACTATTGACTGACCAGTTCATAGAAGGTCTGCTGTCCAGCGCCCACAGAACTCAGCTGCGCCTCATGGCCCTACAGAACCCCAATTTGACTTTTGCACAGTTCAAAGATAGGGCCATCCGGGTGCTCCGAGAACCTGCACCGGGTGGCGCTGTAGCTTCCCGGCGCCCTACCATCACTTACCACCAGGGGGTGGTACCCTACCCCGCAGACCTTGTGGGGGCTGATGCGCAGGCGCTAAACCCATCCCCGCCTGCAAACCTGCACCATCAGGTCCAAGAACTAACAAAGAGTGTTGCTGCATTGACCAGGACCGTACAGTCGTTACAGATGGACCCGTCAGGACCAATCAAGCTGGCTTCCAGTCCGGAGGATGTCCCGTGGCGTTGACAGTGGAGGATCCCGCCATTCAGAGGGAGGCCCGCCGATCGTTACACTGAGGATGGACTGCCAATTTGCCGCCGTTGCAGCCAGCCGGGACACGTAGCCAGGTACTGTACTTTAAATGGGTCCGACCTGGGGCAGAGGGCCAACCCCCAGGCATAAGGTCATCAGGCCCGTCTAATTGGCGTGATAAGTACGTAGGGGGATGCCCGGTTTTACCCGTGGTGCTTGACGCTATCCCCATGAGTGCACTGCTGGACACCAGGTCCCAAGTGACTATCATCCCCTATGTACTTTTCAAGCAGTACTGGAGTGACACTGATATAACCCGTTATCCAGACAATGACTTGAGCATCTTCGTCAGCAATGGCCAGCCCGTGCCGCAGGTGGGGTTCAGAGAGATGACCATTAAGATTGGTAAAGTTGAACTGCTGGCACAGGGAGTGATCATTGTAGACATTGACCGTCGAGAAAGTCACCCTAAAATAACTTTGGGTACTAACGTGATTGAAAATTGTCTTTCAGAAGTAATTGTAATTTTGCAGCAGGTGGTGATGAATGTGAGCTCCAGCCAACAGAGGGTCCTCCAGAAAGAGATAAGAGCCCTGATGAGACGACAACAGGTAGAACTGTCTGGTGGTGAGATTGGTAGCGTGAGGATGAGCGACCCGTTCCCCATTGCCATGCCTCCCAAAAGTGAAATGATGATCTGGTGTCGGACTGCAATCGGGTTAAGAGGGAGAGACTACCAAGCCATGGTAGAACCCGTGTACTCAGACAGCAGGCCCACCATTTTGACAGCCCGGGGGGTGGTTGATGTCTGCCATGGGAGGGTGCCCGTCCGGATCTTAAACATTGGGGAAAGGGAAGTACACTTGTCCCGGTACGCTACACTAGCCAAATTTTATACTGTTGAACACAATGCTGTCAGGGCCGTGGAACCCTTGCCTCCATCTCCCCAGGCGGAGGGTAATGGCTCCCAGAAACCCAAGGAGGACTGGTGCCAGAAACTCCACGTGGGTGCTGACTCCACTCCCTTGCACCAAAAACAAGGAGTCTACCAGGTGGCTCAGGAGTACGAGAGAATCTTTAGTAAGCACCCGCTAGACTTCGGCAGAGTAAAAGGGGTAGAATACCACAACCCCACGGGGAGCCACCCACCAATAAAAGAGAGACACAGGCCTGTTCCCCCTGCACACTATCAGAACGTAAAGGGCATGCTGAGAGAAATGAAAGAAGCCGGAGTCATTAGAGACAGCTGTAGCCCCTGGGCAGCCCCCTTGGTTCTGGTAAAAAAGAAAGACGGTACCATGAGAATGTGCGTGGACTATTGAAAGGTCAATCGTATCACCCATAAAGACGAGTACCCGTTACCTAGGATAGAGGAGTCTTTGGCCGCACTAAAATCAGCTAATTTCTTCTCTACTTTGGACCTTACTAGCTGGTACTGGCAGGTTCCTGTGGCAGAGGCTGACAAGGAGAAGACCGCCTTCACCACCCCGATGGGATTAAGTGAATTCAACTGTATGCCCTTTGGGCACTGCAACGCACCCGGGACCTTCCAGAGGCTGAGGGAATGCTGTCTAGGGCACCGAAACTTTGAAACGGTCCTACTTTACTTAGACGACGTGATTGTATATTCAAAGACCTACGAGGACCATCTAAAACACCTGGCAAAGGTGTTCGAAGCCCTGGCAGGCTATGGCCTGAAGGTGAAGCCCTCAAAGTGTCACCTGTTTACAGTACCTAGGAAACGTGGTGAGTGCAGAGGGAGTAGCCCCTGACCCCGACAAGGTTACAGCCATCAAGAGCTGGCCAAGCCCCTCTAACATCAAAGAAGTGAGGCAATTCCTCGGGTTGGTAGGCTACTACCGAAGGTTCATACCCGGGTTCACCAAGATGGCAGCTCCTATGCAGGACCTCCTGATAGGACAATCTAAGACCAGAAGCCAAAAGCCACCCTTCAAGTGGGATAAGCCGGAAGAGGAGTCCTTCCTCCAGCTGAAGATGGCCCTCACGGGGAATAAGATCCTGGCCTACCCCGATTATGGCCAGCCTTTTATCCTCCACACAGACGCCAGTAATGTGGGGCTGGGAGCCATACTGTCACAAAACCAACAGGGCAGAGAAAGGGTGATAGCGTATGCCAGCCGGAAGCTGAGGCCCACTGAAAGAAACCCAGAGAATTACAGCTCCTTCAAGCTAGAATTCTTGGCAGTGGTGTGGGCCATCACAGAACGGTTTTAACATTACCTGGCCTCTGCAAAGTTCACCGTGTACACGGACAACAACCCGTTGACACACCTGGACAATGCAAGACTAGGTGCCCTAGAACAGCGGTGGATGGCCCGGCTATCAAATTATGACTTCACAATCAAATACCTGGCAGGCAGAACCAACGCCAACGCAGACGCCCTATCAAGAATGCCCCACCTACCCGAAGGAGAAGAGGACTCAGAAGAGCTGGAGGAAGTAGAGCTCCCTGCGTTCCACCGGAATGGGGCCACTCAGTATTCTCACCGGGTAAGAGACAAAGACCTAATCACCGTCATGTTCAACCCCTTACCCCACCACGGCTGGGCTGAAACGCAAGATAGTGACCCTGCAATTTGCCTGGTGAAAGACCTGTTGACTCAGGCAGACGCTAGCCCTGGCCCGGATGCTCCAGAGGAAGCCAAGCAGTCATGGAAGGAGAAAAGCAGGCTATTCCTCTACGAAGGTAAGCTGTGCAGAAGGCTTGTCAACCACCGGACGCACGAGCTGACCTGGCAAGTAGTGGTCCCAAAACAAGATGCAGCAATGGTCCTGGAGGCCTACCATGACAGAGCGGGACACTTCGGGTGGAAGAAGCTGGAGTTCCTACTGAGAGAGCGGTTCTACTGGGTCGGTATGAGAGGGGCCATAGAGAAGTGGTGCCGGGACTGCGGCCCATGTAACCTCAGAAGGAAGGACGGTACCAGCCAGAAGACACCCTTGAGGCCCATCGTCACCAGGCAGCCTCTTGAGCTGGTAGCTCTGGACCATGTGAAGTTGGCTCCAAGCCGGTCGGGCTACGTCTATGCCCTGACAATAGTGGACCACTATTCCCGGTTCCTGGTGGTGGTTCCCGTTAAAGACTTGACAGCCCAAACAGCGGCCAGAGCCTTCCAACAACACTTCTGCAGTCCACACAGGTATCCGGAACAGGTCTTGACAGATCAAGGTCCAGCGTTCGAGGCGGAAATCTTCCAGGAGTTCTGCAACCTCTACGGCTGTAAGAAGATTTGGACAATGCCTTACCACCCACAAACCAACGGCTGTGTGAGAAAATGAATAATATCGTCATTGATCTCCTCAAGACATTGCCCCTGGAAGAATGCAGCCTGTGGCTGGAGAAGCTGCCAGACCTGATAGACTTATACAACCATATCCCGGTGAATGCTACCAACTGCACCCCAGCTTACCTGATGCGAACAAGACCAGGTAAGCTGCCTATGGACCTGGAGATGGGAGTCCTGACACCCGAGGACACCTCCCCAGACGCGGACTGGGATACGGAACGGCGGCTAAAGTACAAAAAGGTACAGGAGAGCGTGGAGAGGAGCCTGGCTCAAGCAAGAGAAAAGCAAGAGAGGCTCTTCAACCAACACGCCCCTGCTGGTCCTCTGGAACCTGGAGAGCAGGTCCTGAAGCGGAAGAGAAAGCTTCACAAGCTAGATGACCAGTGGGAGAGGGACCCGTGCACAGTACTGCCGTCCAACCACGACAACCCGAAGATATGTGTAATTACCAAGGATGGAGGAGAAACCACTAACACTGTCTCCAGAGACCACCTAAAACAGTGCCCCGAGCAACTTCAGAGTCCAAGTGAAGATCAAGATGACCTTGAGCCCGCCGTGGACAAGGAAGAAATGGTCAGCACCGTTCTCGGAGAGTTCCCCCTGACCTGGACTCGGATAAACGACGCAATAGTGGTACCCGTCCTACACTTCCTTCATCCAATCCAGCCTGAGCCTACAGGAGAGCAGGAAGAACAAGAGGAACAAGCAGCCCCAGAGGAAGAAGAACCCATGCCAGCAGCCCAGTAGAGTCAACCCTCTGCTGACAGTGAGCCTGCCATGCCTGCGTAAGCCAAAGGACCAGCACACAGCTGCCTGCCCTGCCTGTAAACCCAGCTAGTAGCTGTACCCTAAATGATAGTGGGGAAAGCCAGGTTAGACCACCACCAGACAGTGGGTTACGCAGGTCAACCCGGAGCACTAGGGGGCAGATACCCGCTCGCTGGAAAATATAGGGACAACCTAGCTCAGGAGTGAGACTAGTCCCAGAGAAGGAGGGACAGTTCAGCTGTAGCTGAGGAGTCCGTAAGGCAGAGGAGGAACTGCAAGCCAGGGACAGAGGCGACGAGAGCCGGTCCTGGCAGAGAACCAATCTACCGGGTCCGAGGCTGTCAGGGTTAAAAGCCCAGCAGCAGAGAACCAATCCGCAAGGGATTTCATGTCCTTTGGCCTAAGAAGCCCGGAAGCTCCGTCACAACAGAAGGGACCAGCAAGGCCAAGAGAGGCCAAAGGTAAAAGGAACCCAAGTTGCAAGCCATACGGGCGAGTAGTACACGGCCTGCTCAGGGACGTGGGCTATTACACCACGAAGAGGGGGATAGTCAGAAAGAGCATAGAGAGAATGGTAGGCCTACACACTCACCCTGACCAGTGGGGCTCGCCCGAATGCTCTCTGACACCCAGGCCCATTCCTAACCGGTACCACTGTTGGGTCATTAATAATACCTACAATAAAGACCCTGGACTGTTTGAAGTGGACTCTGAACTCTTACTATTGCGGCCTGCACTATCACCCCCAGCATCCACCTACACTGCCCTGAGGCTACACTCTTCCCGTGGGGAGTTATCCTACCCCTGTGCTGCACACCAATACCAGTCTCAGCAGTCTGCCTTGCAGCGGCGGTTATCCCTGACCTCAATCCACGTGTGGCGTAGTCGGACATTCAAAACACTGATAAATAGACTGCCGCCATTTGGTCTGACCACCCTGAGCCTCGGGATCGGGTTGCCACTACTACCCCCATCAGCACTGTACACCAGAGATCCCGGTTCCGGGTACCCCACGGCCCAGGGGGCGAGTTAGATGCTCGGGTCTCCTCCCTGCATGTTTGGCGCTCTTTAGAGCGCCAATCAACATGCAGGGATTACCGGCCACTCATTGTAATTCCGCAGCCATGGTGATTGTGGCATTACAGTGATTGGATGGCCGCACAGCGTCATCAGGCCTATATCAGACCTGGCGCCGCTGTGCTCGTCAAAGTCACTCCGGAATCAGGCAGAGTAGGGAGAGGTGCTGCTGCGTCAGGCAGAGATTTGCTTGTGTATTAGGTAGTGTAGGGAGAAAAACGGATCACATATACGTTGTCAGAAAATACTGCCGTTTCTGGCCTCCATTAAAAATTTCTTTCAGTGTGTCAGTGAACCAATTGACACCAGTTTGCTGTTCAAAATAGTTACCTACAGGCCAGGTATTTAAAACCCTGTTTTCTCCGTCACATGGATCACATATACGTTGTCAGAAAATACTGCCGTTTCTGGCCTCCATTAAAAATTTCTTTCAGTGTGTCAGTGAACCAATTGACACCAGTTTGCTGTTCAAAACACTTACCTACAGGCCAGGTATTTAAAACTCTGTTTTCTAAGTCACACGGATCACATATAAGTTCACTCCAAACTCAGTCGTTTCTAGTGAGCGTGGAATATACTGTCCTCCATTTAAAATGGGCAAGGCATGTGGCAAGGGATGGGGAACTAGACGTGATGGTGCATGCAGAGGCCGAAGACAAGGCCGTGGGCAAGCTGAAATTGTGCCACAACAAACACCCACATCTACTCGCCTGACCTTCCTGTCCCAATTCCTATGGGACCGCAGCACACCACTATTGAACCCAGAGCAGCGTCAAAAGGTTGTTGGTTGGATAGTGGATAATGCTTCCAGTCACTTAGCCACAACCACCACAACCCTGTCTTCCACACGGTCAAGTCCTAGTAGCCGTGAGTCTGGACCGCATATTCCTCACCCTGATCCTCCTTTCTTCCACCATGCTGAGTGCCCGGAGACAACTGATCCCACACTTGAACACTCTGAAGTGCTGTTCACTTTTCCATTTATAGATTCGGGCTTCTCGCCCGGTCCACTTGAAGCGGGGCAAGAGGAGATCGCATGTAGCGATGCCCACATATTTGAACAGCCACGGTCACACGAAGGCGACGGTGGGAAAGTGTCACAAGAGGTGGACGATGATGAGACACAATTGCCAGAAGTCAGGAGGAGGACCAGGGTGCGGAAGTGGAAGACAAGGTGGTGGATGATATAGTAACTGATCCAACCTGGCAGGAGGACATGCAGAGCGAGGACAACAGCACACAGGGGGAGAGAGGCAGAGCACCCCAACAGGCAGGAAGAAGCAGTGTGGTGGCCGCAGACAGAAGGCAGGCAACTGTTCCCCGTAACACCAACACAAAGGAAGTTGCCAGTACAACTGTTAGGTCTTCCCGAGTCTGGTTGCTTTTTAAAGACCCCAAAAAGGCCATTTGCACCACCTGCCAGGTCAGCATCAGCAGGGGTGGCAAAACGACCAGCCTGACCACCACCAGCATGATCAGGCGCATGGCAGCAAAGCACCCAACTTTGTGGGCCGAACCCCAGGGTCCAGGAACCTGGTCTGCGGGTGGCACCATTGCTTTTTCCGCTGTTGTGCATGCAAGCCAATCCCCTGTCCATTGTGCATGCAAAGATGCCTCCTGCCCTGCACTTGTCGTTGCACACTCTCAAGTAGCAGCATCAGGAAGCAAGTCCATGTCCTTGTCCCAGCTCAGTGTTCAGTTGTCCATACCCCAGTGCTTGGAACGCAAGCGCAAATATGCAGCCCCACAGGCCACACTGCTAAATTCTAACATTTCACGACTGCTTGCACTTGAAATGTTGCCTTTTAGGCTTGTGGAGACGGAAGCATTCCGCAACCTGATGGCAGCGGCCGTCCCTCGGTACTCGGTCCCCAGCCGCCACTATTTCTCCCGGTGTGCCGTCCCCGCATTACACAAGCACCTGTCCCAAAACCTTAGCCGTGCCCTCAACAACGCAGATACCGGGAAAGTCGACCTAACCACGGACACGTGGACAAGTGCTTGTGGGTAGGGACGGTACATCTCGCTGATGGCACACTGGGTTAACATAGTGGAAGCCGGGACCGAGTCGGACCTTGGGATGGAACATGTCCCCCCGACGTCAAGAATTGCGGGCCCTAGATCAATCACGGTTGCCCCCACGGTCTACAGCTCCTGCACCTCATCCTACTCAGCCTCCTCCTCCTCCTCAGCCTCCATCTCTGAAATGACCACATCAGTCACAAGCTGGAAGCACTGCAGCACTGCCTCGGCCAAGCAGCAACAGGCTGTGCTGAAGCTAATATGCTTAGGTGACAAACCGCACAATGCTGAAGAGTTGTGGACAACTCTGAAAGACCAGGCAGATCTGTGGCTCACACCGCTGAACCTAAAGCCAAGCATGGTCGTGTGTGACAATGGCCGGAACCTGGTGGCAGCTCTAAGGCGAGGCGAGCTCACACACGTACCATGCCTGGCCCATATTCTTAACCTCATGGTACAGCAATTTCTCAAATCCTACCCGGAGCTGCCGGATCTGCTTGTTAAAGTATGCCGCCTATGTGCCCATTTTAGAAAGTTACCTATGGCTTCCGCCGCCCTTGCCGTGTTTCAGCAGCGTTTGCAGCTTCCAGCTCACAGACTGGTTTGTGATGTCCCCACGCGTTGGAACTCTACACTGCAGATGTTGGGAAGAATTTGTGAGCAGAAGAGGGCAGTTGTTGAGTACCAACATCAACAAGGCCATCAGTATTCAGTTCAGACTCCACACATAAGACCTCAGGAGTGGACATGGATGTCAGACATATGTACCATCCTCCAAAACTTTGAGGACTCCACCAAGATGGTGGGCGGCGATAACGCCATAATTAGCATCACCATCGAGCATCTCTGTCTTCTGAAACGCCCTCTGCTCAATGAAAGAGGATGCACTGCAGGTCGAGCACGATGAGATGGAGCAAGGAACCATACAGGGTGATTACACACAGCCCAGCCTCATCTCATCCCAGATTGGATTGGGTGACAATGAGGAAGAGGAGGAGGAGGATGGACAGGAGCTAGTTTCATGCGCTATAGACGGTACTACCTGCACAGCTGTCATACCGTCTGTTCAGCGTGGAAGGCCAGAGGACAGAGAGGAGGAGGAAGAGAGCATGGTCAGTCATCCTCTTGGTGAGGACACGGAAGTCTTGCCTGTTAGTAGTCTGGCACGCATAGCTGATTTTATGTTACGCTACCTTAACCTTGATCCTCATGTTCTCAAAATTTTGGGTGACAGTCATTACTGGTTGGTGACACTTCTAGACCCACGCTACAAGGAGAACTTTATAGCTCTTATTCCTGAGGCGGACAGGTCTACAAAAATGGGGCTGTACCAGAAGGCCCTTGTTGTGGAACTATTAAAAAAATTCCCATCTGAAAACGCTGGCGGCAGAGGGCACACTTTGTTGGACAACCAAGGAGTACAGGCAAGAGAGACAAAACTTCAATCCAGCAGAGGCAGGGGAACACTGTCAAAGTTCTGGGAGAGTTTTCTCAGCCCTCCCATCGCACAGGCCCTGAGACGCGGGGTACTCTCACAAGGAGTGCAAAGTTTGGGAAGATGCTGAGGGAGTACCTTGCCGACCGTAGCAACGTCCTCTGTGATTCTTCTGTGTCTTATAATTATTGAGTATCAAAGCTGGATACGTGGAATGAACTGGCTCTCTATGCCTTGGAGGTCCTGGCCTGCCCTGCTGCCAGCGTTTTTATCAGAGCTGGTTTTTAGTGCCACTGGTGGAATTATAACTGATAAGTGCATCCGCCTGTCAACTGAAAATGCTGACAGGCTGACTCTTACAAAAATGAACAAGGGCTGGATTGGGCCAGTTTTCTCAACATCACCGAATGATAGAAGAGTAACATAAACTCAAATCCAGTGTCTTTTCTTGGGAGGTGTATTCCCATGCACCTTTTCACACCCAGACATGGGTATACGCTTCCTGATTTGGGCTGTTTGCTCTTGTCCTCCTACTTCTCTTCATCCTCCACCGCCAGATCACCAGGGTGACCGTGGTCCGTGATGCAACACCCACATAATTTTTTTAAAGAGTGTTTATGATGCCCGTTAAAAAAATTTTTTATACAGTATGTTCATGTATACCCCCCAGGGGTAAATGTTTGTCAGCCCATACACTTAGTGCATGGGCATTACAAGTATAGGAGGCCCGCTCCTTTCTAATGGGAACATTTTTTTTATGAGGCCCTCCTCCACGTCTTTTTCAAGGGGCATTGGAGTGCCTCCAAATTTTTGGCAACCCTTGCATTCACTGCATAGGCCAGCACTATGGGAGACCCACTTAATAATAATGGGAGCATTGTTTTGAGGAGGCCCTCTGACCTCCATGTCTCTTCCAAGGGGCATTAATGTGCCTCCAAATTTTTGGCAACTCTTGCATTCACTGCATAGGCAAACACAATGGGAGACCTACTTCTTAATAATGGGAACATTGTTTTCAGGAGGCCCTCCTCTAAGTCTCTTCAAAGGGGTATTGGGGTGCATCCAAATTTTCAAAGTGGTATTGGGGTGCGTCCAAATTTTGGGCAGCCCTGGCACTCACTACATACGCAATAACAGTATAGGAGAACCACTCTTTAGTAATGGGAACAATGAAACATATCCGGCTAAGAATAGTGAGGGCCGACTGCTGGTCCTTTAAGAATAGTAAAGGCCTCCTGATGGCCCTATAAAAATAGGCTTTGTGACTTTCAGGGTCCCTCCTTCATAACTGAAACACGATGTGTCTGATGATATCTCACACACCACATGGCCAGATAAGGTTGTAAAATGTTAAAATGACATTTCCTGGTGAATGCATTTGTCACAGTTGAAAGCAATGCAACAGTCATTACCCTGGAAAGGATGTTTCTCAACATATTTCCCAGGAAAATCCATTTTGGTTTCGTCTTGGTATGTTTTATTGTGAGTCCGTAAAAGTGGCGTAATACCTCTGACAACTTTGTTGATAGAAGTGACCTGGAAGTCAGAAATGCTTCTAGGAGTCTTCCCCGTGCTGTTCCCATGTCATTTGATCACTGTTCCCATCGATTTGGGCAATTTTTTGGCCCTCTGCAGACCGCCGGGGGGAGCCACCTGAAAAATGCTCGAGTTTCCCATAGACTTACATTGGGATCGTTGCTCGGGTCGAGCACCCGAGTATTCCAATGTGCTCGACCCGAGCATCGAGCACCCGAGCATTTTATTGCTCGCTCATCTCTAATAGCCACAGGTATCAGGGGCAAGGGCAATTTTTTTTTTTTACTTAATCCTTGTTATTTGCTTAAAAAGCAATCCAGAGTACACCATTTTCTGCTCCATTTGCTTGTTAGCACTGCAGAATACAGCCAGATCTGTTCCATATTTTAGCGATAAAACTCCTGAAATTTGAACTGAACGTGGAAAATATTCCCCTCCCTTTCCATTCTGTTGCAGTGTGTCGGTCAAGCTATTCACACTAGGTTTCTGTGTAGAATAATATTAGTAAATTACAGGCCTGCTATTTAAAAACGTGGTTCTCTGTCAGACACATTACCTATAACAGTGTTCCAAAATCATCCATTTCTTCCATTTTCATTTCGTTGCAGTGTGTCTGTCAAACTATTCACACTAGGTCTCTGTGCAGAATAATATTAGTAAATTACAGGCCTGCTATTTAAAACCGTGGTTCTCTGTCAGAGATACAGTGGGTACAGAAAGTATTAAGACCCCTTTAAATTTTTCACTCATTGTTTCATTGCAGCCATTTGGTAAATTCTAAAAAGTTAATTTTTCTCATTAAAGTACACTTTGTACCCCATCTTGACTGAAAAAAAACAGAAATGTAGAGATTTTTGCAAAATTAATTAAAAAAGAAAAACTGAAATATCACATGGTACAGCCATGAGTCTTCTTGGGATTGATGCAAGAAGTTTTACACACCTAGATTTGGGGATCCTCTGCCATTCTTCCTTGCAGATCGCCTCCAGTTGTGTCAAGTTGGATGGTGAACGTTGGTGGACAGCCATTTTCAGTTCTCTTCAGAGATGCTTAATTGGGATTAGGTCAGGGATCTAGCTGGGCCAGTCAAGAATGGTCACAGTGTTGTTCTGAAGCCACTTCTTTGTTATTTTAGTTGTGTGCTTAGGGTCATTGTCTTGTTGGAAGGTGAACCTTCGGCCAAGTCTGAGGTCCAGAACACTCTGGAAGAGGTTTTCATCCAGGATATCTATGTACTTGGCAGCATTCATGTTTCCTTCAATTGCAACCAGACGTCCTGTCCCTGCAGCTGAAAATCACCCCCATTGCATGATGATGCCACCACCATGTTTCACTGTTGGGATTGTATTGGGAAGGTGATGAGCAGTGCCTGGTTTTCTCCACACATACCGTTTAGAATTATCACCAAAAAGTTCTATCTTCATCTCATCAGACCAGAGAATCTTAGTTCTCATAGTCTGGGAGTCCTTCATGTGTTTTTGAGCAAACTCTATGCGGGCTTTCATATATCTTGCACTGAGGAGAGGCTTCCGTCGGGCCAATTTTCCATAAAGGCCTACTGGTGGAGGGCTGCAGTGATAGTTGACTTTGTGGAACTTTCAACCATCTCCCTACTACATCTCTGGAGCTGTGCCACAGTGATCTTGGGGTTCTTCTTTACCTCTCTCACCAAGGCTCTTCTCCCATGATTGCTCAGTTTGGATGGACGGCCAGGTCTAGGAAGACTTCTGGTGGTCCCAAACTTCTTCCATTTAAGGATTATGGAGGCCATTGTGCTCTTATGAACCTTGAGTAATGCAGAAATTGTTTTGCAACCTTGGCCTGATCTGTGCCTTGCCGCAATTCTGTCTCTGAGCTCCTTTTGCAGTTTCTTTGAGCTCATGATTCTCATTTGGTCTAACATGCACTGTGAGCTGTGAGGTCTTATATAGATAGATATGTGCCTTTCCAAATCAAGTCCTAACAGTTTAATTAAACACAGCTGGACTCCAATGAATGAGTAGAACCATCTCAAGGAGGATCACAAGGAAATGGACAGCATGTGACTTAAATATGAGTGTCTGAGCAAACGGTCTGAATACTTATGACCATGTGATATTTCAGTTTTTCTTTTTTAATAAATTTGCAAAAATGTCTACATTTCAGTTTTTTTTCAGTTAAGATGGGGTGCAGAGTGTACTTTAATGAGTAAAAAAATGAACTTTTTAGAATTTACCAAATGGCTGCAATGAAACAAAGAGTGAAAAATTTAAAGGGGTCTGAATACTTTCCGTACCCACTGTATCACCTATATCAGTGTTTCAAAATCAGCCATTTCTTCCATTTTCATTTTTGCAGTGTGTTGGTCAAGCTATTCACACTAGGTTTCTGTTTACAGGGTCGGACTGGGCTGGCGGGGTACCGGGGATTTCCCAGGTGGACTCTGCCCCCTGCTGCAGAAGAGAGGGGGGAAGAAGAGAAGGGGAAAAAAACCCTGCGGTTTTAAGGGGCACGGGCCCTTTAAAAGCGCATTCAGAGTATATGCAGTGACGCGCACACACAGCGTTCATTACCTGAATCGCCACGCCGCACGTCCCGTTGAAGCAGCTGAAGCTGTGTGTCTCCCTTCGCCGGCCGGCGTATGACATTATCGTCATGCGCCTGCTGTGAAGGAAGCACGCAACTCAGCCCCTGGGCTCTGCTACCAGAGAGCTGGATCTCAGCAGAGGAAGAGGACACCGCACGGGAATGCAGGAAGGTTAGAGGAATCTTTTTTTTCTTTTTTGTGTGTGTGTGTGTGTGTGTGAATGCAGAATGGGATGGGGGCCTGGCTGTACACATAAGGGGGGCCTGTCTGAACACATAAAGGGGGCCTGTCTGGAGACATAAGGGAGGCCTGGCTGTACACATAAGGGGGGCCTGGCTGGACATATAAGGAGTCCTGGCTGGAAACATAATGGGGGTCTGGCTGGACACATAAGGGAGGCCTGGCTGGACATGCAGGGGGGGTCTGGCTGGACGCATGGCAAGGGGGCCTGGCTTGACAGATGGGAAGGGCCTGGCTGGACACATTGCAAGGGGGGCCTGGCTGGACACATGGCAAGGGGGGACTGGCTGGACAAATGAAAGGGGGGGCCTGGATGGACACATAAGGGCGGCAGGATGGGTATATGGGGAGGGCAGACTGAACATATAGAGGCCAGAATGGATATATGGGGGGGCAGGATGGACACATGGAGCCCAGGATGGATATATGGGAGGGACAGGATGGATATATGAAGGGGGGTGGGCAGGACACATGGGGGCAAGGATGGATATATGGGGGGGCAGGCTGGACACATGGAGGCAAGTATGGATATATGAAGGGGGTTGGGCTGGACACATGGGGGCCAGGATGGATACATAGGGGGCAGGCTGGACACATGGAGGCCAGGATGGATATATGGGGGGGCAGACTGGACACATGGAGGCCAGGATGTATATATGGGGGGCAGGCTGGACACATGGGACCAATAAGGAATACGGGGTGGGCAGGCTGGACACATGGGGGGCCTGGATGGATATATGGGGAGGCAAGCTGGACACATGGGGGCCTGGATGGATATATGGGGAGGCAGGCTGGACAAATGGAACCAGTAAGGAAATATGGGGGGCAGGCTGGACACATGGGGACCTGGATGTATATATGGGGGGCAGGCTGGACACATGGGAGACAGGATGGATATATGGGGGTTTGGTTGAACACATGGGGGCCAGGATGGATATATGGGGGGGAAGGCTGGTCACATAGGGGCCAGAATGGATATATATGGGGGGATAGGATGGATATATGAAGGGGGCGGGCTGGACACATGGGGACCAGGATGGATATATGGAGGGGCAGGCTGGACACATAGAGGGCAGGATGGATATATGGGGGGGCAGACTAGACACATGGGGGGCCAGGATGGATATATGTGGGGCAGACTAGACACATGGGGGGCCAGGATGGATATATGGGGGGGCAGGCTGGACACATGGAGGCCAGGATGGATATATGGGAGGGGGCAGGCTGGACACATAGAGGCCAGGATGGATATATGGAGAGGCAGACTGGACACATGGAGGCCATGATGGATATATGGGGGGGGCAGGCTGGACACATGGGGTGCCAGGATGGATATATGGGAGGGGGCAGGCTGGACATATGGAGGCCAGGACAGATATATGGAGGAGTGGGTGGCAGAATGGATATATGCGAGGGTGGGTGGCAGAATGGATATATGTGGGGGTGGGTGGCGGAATGTATATATGTAGGTGTGTGTGGCAGAATGGATATATGTGAGGATGGGTGGCAGAATGGATATATGCGGGGGGCGGTGGCAGAATGGATATGTGAGTGAGGAGGCAAGGCTGGACACATGGGGGACCAGGCTGGACAAGGGACATGGGGGCCAGGCTGGACAAGGGACTTAATAACTGTTTGGGAGCAGATTGAGGAACTTACATTATTAGTTTATGGTGGCGAGTGGGGAACTTTATTACTTTAGAGTCTAATTAGGGACATTATTAATTCTGTAATATAATTTACTTTTTAAGAAGGGGACAAAAGGGGGGTCCTGTTACTGTGCAGCGTGGCACTATATCGCTTTTTTTCTTCAACTGGCGTAGTATAGAAGTCGGGGGGGGGGAATGTGCTCTAGAAAAGATCATTTATTGATAACTGTGTGTTATTTTCTGCAGCAATGATTCCTGGCTGGAAGAAGTGATGGCGGTCTATGCCAGATGAAGAAGAAAAGCGAAGATGAAGGACTTCACCTAGAGACGTCACTGGTGAGTCAGTGTATTACACGTACACTTACACTATATAGTATATACAGAGTTCCTGTGTATGTCACTGGTGACCACTGTATTACCTATTACAGAGCTCCTGTGTATAATGTCACCTGTGATCACTGTATTACCTGTACACTATATACAGAGCTCCTGTTTATAATGTCACTGGTGATAACTGTATTACCTGTACACTGACACTATATACAGAGCTCCTGTGTATAATGTCGCTGGTGGTAATAACAGTGTTGCTAATATTGCGGTTTGTATTCATGATCAGTATTGTGCATTTGGTCACTATGTGGTGGTAATATGTGGTCCGATCATGGTGTGGCATTATTTGTTTCTTGTATGTGGTATTATTCGGTCACTTTGTGGTGGTAATATGTGGCCTGGTCATGGTGTGGCGGTATTAGTTCCTTGTACAGTACAGACCAAAAGTTTGGGCACACCTTCTCATTTAAAGATTTTTCTGTATTTTCATGACTATGAAAATTGTTCATTCACACAGAAGGCATCAAAACTATGAATTAACACATGTGGAATTATATACCTAACAAAAAAGTGTGAAACAACTGAAAATATGTCTTATATTCTAGGTTCTTCAAAGAAGCCACCTTTTGCTTTGATGACTGCTTTGCACACTCTTGGCATTCTCTTGATGAGCATCAAGAGGTAGTCACCAGAAATGGTCTTCCAACAATCTTGAAGGAGTTCCCAGAGATGCTTAGCACTTGTTGGCCCTTTTGCCTTCACTCTGCGGTCCAGCTCACCCCAAACCATCTCAATTGGGTTCAGGTCTGGTGACTGGGGAGGCCAGGTCATCTGGCGTAGCACCCCATCACTCTCCTTCTTGGTCAAATACCCATTACACAGCCTGGAGGTGTGTTTGGGGTCATTGTCCTGTTGAAAAATAAATGATGGTCCAACTAAACGCAAACCGAATGGAATAGCATGCCGCTGCAAGATGCTGTGGTAGCCATGCTGGTTCAGTATGCCTTCAATTTTGAATAAATCCCCAACAGTGTCACCAGCAAAGCACCCCCACACCATCACACCTCCTCCTCCATGCTTCACAGTGGGAACCAGGCATGTAGAGTCCATCCGTTCACCTTTTCTGCGGCGCACAAAGACACGGTGGTTGGAACCAAAGATCTCAAATTTGGACTCATCAGAACAAAGCATAGATTTCCACTGATCTAATGTCCATTCCTTGTGTTCTTTAGCCCAAACAAGTCTCTTCTGCTTGTTGCCTGTCCTTAGCAGTCGTTTCCTAGCAGCTATTTTACCATGAAGGCCTGCTGCACAAAGTCTCCTCTTAACAGTTATTTAAGAGATGTGCCTGCTGCTAGAACTCTGTGTTGCATTGACCTGGTCTCTAATCTGAGCTGCTGTTAACCTACGATTTCTGAGGCTGGTGACTCGGATAAACTTATCCTCAGAAGCAAAGGTGACTCTTGGTATTCCTTTCCTGGGGCGGTCCTCATGTGAGCCAGTTTCTTTGTAGCGCTTGATGGTTTTTGCAACTGCACTTGGGGACACTTTCAAAGTTTTCCCAATTTTTCAGACTTTCTGACCTTCATTTCTTAAAGTAATGATGGCCACTCGTTTTTCTTTACTTAGCTGCTTTTTTCTTACCATAATACAAATTCTAACAGTCTATTCAGTAGGACTATCAGCTGTGTATCCACCAGACTTCTGCACAACACAACTGATGGTCCCAACCCCATTTATAAGGCAAGAAATCCCACTTATTAAACCTGACAGGGCACACCTGTGAAGTGAAAACCATTACCAGTAACTACCTCTTGAAGCTCATCCAGAGAAGGCCAAGAGTGTGCAAAGCAGTCATCAAAGCAAAAGGTGGCTACTTTTAAGAACCTAGAATATAAGACATATTTTCAGTTGTTTCACACTTTTTTGTTAAGTATATAATTCCACATGTGTTAATTCATAGTTTTGATGCCTTCAGTGTGAATGTACAATTTTCATAGTCATGAAAATACAGAAAAATCTTTAAATGAGAAGGTGTGTCCAAACTTTTGGTCTGTACTGTATGTGGTATTATTTGGTCACTTTGTGATGGTAATATGTGATCTGGTCATGGTGTGGCAGTATTTGTTCCTTGTATGTGGTATTATTCAGTCATTTTGTGGTGGTAATATATGGTCTGGTCATGGTGTGGCAGTATTTGTTCCTTGTATGTTGTATTATTCGGTCACTTTGTGGTAGTAATATGTGATCTTGTCATGGTCTGTCGGTATTTGTCCCTTTTCTATGTGGTATTATTGGTGTTGGTATAGTGGATTGTGTTGTTTATAGCGGTCATTTGTTCTCGCTGATATTAACTAGGACACAGCCCCACTAACATTATTTGGTCAGTTTTCTGTCAGTATTTTTTCTCAAGAGTCGGAGCCAAAACCGGGAGTGGGTGATAAATGCAGAATTGATGACTTGTTTCTATTATACCTTTTCTCTGATTGTTCCTCACCTGGTTTTGGCTCCCACTCCTGAGAAAAAATACTGACCGGAAACTGACCAAATACTGATAGTGGGGCCGTGGCCTTAGAGATAAAATACTTGGACCAGAGAGACAGAGATGCACTTACAAGGGTTGTCCGGTGAAAACAAGTAATCACCTCTCCACATGATAAGTGATAAGTTATTGATTGGTGGGGGTCTGACTGCTGGGATCCAATCGGAAGAATGGGGAGCTTTTCTCCCCATTAGACTGGAACTCATGTGCCACTCGACCACTGATCCATTCATTCCCTCAGTGGCTGTGAATGAGAATGAATGGAGCTCCGGTCAGACATCCCACCTATCGCTTCATTTTAAAATGGGGATAAGTGTCCTGTCAGCGATAAAACTTCCCGATTCTTCCGATTGGTGCGGTTTCCAATGTTTGGACCCAAATGATCAATAACTGATCACCTGTCCTGTGGAGCCCATGGATCAGTGATAACTAGTGATGAGCGAACGTGCTCGCCACTGCTCGGTACAGTCCCAAGCATCTTACTGCCCGAGATGCTCAGCGCTCGGCGAGTATTTCCGGGTTGTTCGGGCGGAAGCTCGGGTCCCGTCCCTGCATGTTTGGCGCTCTTTAGAGAGCCAATGAATATGCAGAGATTTCCTGCCACACACTGTAGTGCCGTAGCCATGGTGGTTGTGTGCCTTACAGTGATTGGCCGGCCGCACAGCATCATCAGGTGTATATAAGACCGGCTGCCGCCATGCTCGTCACAGTCTACCCCGGAATCAGGCAGAGTAGGGAGAGGTGCTGCTGCGTCAGGGAGAGATTTGCTTGTTTAAAGTTAGTATAGGTATTCCACAACATATATATATAATATCCATCTGAGCTAACAATCCTTCTGAGGACTAATCCAGCTGCATATAATCCGTGCTAGGCAGGCAGGCAGTGTATGTTGCAGACTGCAGTGCATGATACAGCACAAGAGGGTCCATTGAACGTCCTGTTAGTATAGGTATTCCACAACATATATCTATATCCATCTGAACTAACAGTCCTTCTGAGGACTAATCCAGCTGCATATAATCAGTGCTAGGCAGGCAAGAAGTGTATGTGGCAAACTACAGTGCATATAGTGCAAGAGGGTCCATTGAATGGTCCTGCTGCTGCTGTTCTTACAGATATTTGTAGACATAGCCCCATATATCAGGGGCGGGGAAATTTTTTTTCTAACTTAAGCCTGGTTATTTGCTTAAAAAACAATCCAGAGTACACCATTTTTCTGCTCCATTTGCTTGCTGGCACTGCCTAATACAGCCAGATCCTTATTGCAGCGATAAAAATCTAGAAATTTGTAGTGAACATGGAAAATATTGGCCTCCATTTAAATTTTGTTGCAGTGTGTCAGTGAAGTTATTGACACGAGGTCGCTGTGAAAAACAGTAACCTAAAGGCCAGCTATGTAAAACTGTGGTTTTCAGTCGCATGTATCACATATAAGTGAGCTCCAAATTCAGCCATTTCTGGCCTCCATTTATATTGTGTTGCAGTGTGTCAGTGAAGTTATTGACACAAGGTTGCTGCGAAAAATAGTAACCTACAGGCCAGCTATTTAAAATTGTGGTTTTCCCTCACACAAATCACATATAAGTGAGCTCCAAATTCAGCCATTTATGGCCTCCATTTAAATTTTGTTGCAGTGTGTCAGTGAAGTTATCGACACGAGGTCGCTGTGAAAAATAGTAACCTACAGGCCAGCTATTTAAAACTGTGGTTTTCCGTCACACGTATCACATATAAGTGAGCTCCAAATTCAGCCATTTGTAGTGAACGTGGAAAATATTGTCCTCCATTTAAAATGGGCAAGGCACATGGCAAGGGACGGGGAAGTGGACGGGATGATGATAGTCCATGCAGAGTACGAGGCCGAGGTCATGGGCAACCTGAAATTTTGCCACAACAAACACTCATATCTTGTCGCTCGACCTTCCTGTCCCAACTAATAGGGGACCGCAGAACACCACTATTGAACACAGAGCAGTGTCAAAAGGTTATTGTTGGATAGCAGATAATGCTTCCAGTCACTTAGCCACCACCACCACCCTGTCTTCCACACGGTCAATTCTCAGTAGCCATGAGTCTGGACAGCATATTCCTCACCCTGATCCTCCTTCCTCCCACCATGCCGAGTGCCCAGAGACAATTCATCCCACACTTGGACACTCCGAAGAGCTGTTCACTTTTCCATTTATAGATTCGGGCCTCTCGTCTGGTCAACTTGAAGTGGGGCAAGAGGAGATCGCATATAGCAATGCCTAAATATATGAGCAGCCATAGTCACACGAATGCGACGGTGGGAAACTGTCACAAGAGGTGGATGATGATGAGACACACTTGCCAGAAAGGCAGGAGGAGGACCAGGGTGCGGAAGTGGACGATGAGGTGGTGGACGATGAAGTCACTGACCCAACCTGGCAAGGTGACATGCAGAGTGAGGACAGCAGCACACAGGGGAAGGGAGGCGTAGCACCACAACAAGCAAGAACAAGCAGTGTGGTGGCCGCATACAGAAGGCGGGCAGCCATTCCCCATAACATCAAAACGACGGAAGTTGCCAGTACAACTGTTAGGTCTTCCCGAGTCTGGTTGTTTTTTAAAGACTCTGCCGATAACCCCAAAAAGTCCATTTGCACTGCCTGCCAGGCCAGCATCAGCAGGAGTAGCAAAACTAGTAGCCTGACCACCACCAGCATTATCAGGCACATGGCAGCAAAGCACTCGACTAAGTGGGCCAAACCCCAGGGTCCAGCAATAGTGTCTGCGGGTGACCCCACTGCTTGTTCCACTGTTGTGCATGCACACCAATTCCCTGTCCATGGCGCATGCCAAGATGCCTCCCGCCCTGCACCTGTCCTTGCATACTCTCAACTAGCACCATCAGCAAGCATGTCCACGTCCTTGTCCCAGTGCAGCGTTCAGTTGTCCATACCCCAGTCCTTGGAACGCAAGCGCAAATACGCAGCTAACACCCCACAGGCCACACTACTAAATTCACACATTTCGTGAATGCTTATGCTCGAAATGTTGCATTTTAGGCTCTTGGAGATGGAAGCTTTCTGCAGCCTGATGGCGGCGTCTATCCCTCGGTACTCGGTCCCCAGCCGCTACTATTTCTCCCAGTGTGCCATCCCCGCATTACACGAGCACATGTCCCTCAACAATGCAGCTACTTGGAAAGTCCATCTAACCACGAACATGTGGACAAGTGCTTGTGGGCAGGGAAGGTGCATCTCACTGACGGCACACTGGGTTAGCATAGTGGAAGCCGGGACCCAGTCGGACCTTACACAGAGCACGTCCTCCCGACGCTGAGGATTGCAGGCTCTAGATCAATCAGGGTTGCCCCCACATTTTACAGCTCCTGCACCTCCTCCTCCTATTCAGTCTCCATCTCTGAAATAACCACATCAGTCACAAGCTGGAAGCAGTGCAGCGCTACCTCAACCAAGCGGCAACAGGCTGCGCTGAAGCTAATATGCTTAGGTGACAAACCGCACAATGCTAAAGAGTTGTGGACAGCTCTGAAAGAGCAGGCAGATCTGTGGCTGACACCGCTGAACCTACAGCTAGGCATGGTCGTGTGTGACAATGGCCGGAACCTGATGGTGGCTCTGAGGTGAGGAGAGCCTGGCCCATGTGCTTAACCGCATGGTTCAGCGGTTACTCAAAACCAATCCGGATCTCTCGGATCTGCTTGTCAAAGTACGCCGCCTGTATGCCCATTTTAGAAAGTCAGCTACAGCTTCCGTCGCTCTTGCCATGCTTCAGCAGCGTTTGCAGCTTCCAGCTCACTGACTGATCTTCGATGTCCCCACACGTTGGAACTCTACATTGCAGATGTTGGGAAGGATTTGTGAGCAGAAGAGGGCAGTTGTTGACTACCAGCATCAACAAGGCCATCGGTATTCAGGTCAGACTCCACACATAAAAGGTCAAGAGTGGATATGGATGTCAAACATAAGTACCTGTTATGATCTGCAACATAAACTAAGGAAAAGATAGGGGAAAGCTGTCCCTACAGTAAAACTAAGCTGAATCCCTATGATGTAGCGGGCTGCCTGTTCCTTGTGAACAGACCCGCCTTAGTCCTCGGCTAGTCTGAACGAAGACCTATAGAATTAAGGGAGGGGTCCCTATACCCTGAACTAAGGACTGGGACAAAATGGGACACCTCCTAAATAGAGATGAGCGTTGTTCTACTCGAACTGTTCGCCAATCTCAAATTCGAGCTGTTTTGGGCGGTGTTCGAGCCGTTCGGCGAACAGGAACAATTTGAGAAAAATTCGGCTGTTCGAGGTTATGTTCGATAACTGTTCGTGCACCAAAATCATAACTGGATTTTTTCTCAGTAATGATGAAAATTAATGTTAATACGCAGTTTGAGTGTACAGCGGGGTGGGGGGAGGGGCAGGGGATGGATCTCTGCAGGAACAATGAAGATCTCCATTTTTTTTTCTCTTTCCCGCATTTACAGTGGGGAGGTGCAATCTGTCAGCCTATCAGCAGCGCACACACGGAGCGAAGTGCTTTTTTTCACACAAGCAAGGGCATGTGTCATTGGCAGTGTATGTCACATGTCCTTGCCCTATAAGACCAAGCCATTTTCCCCGTCGCCACCATTTTCTCACTGCTGCAGCTGCGTGTTAGACGGCACCGCTGTTGCTGTGTGCGCTATACCTTGTTAATTTCAAGCCAATTTTCGCACAAATATACAGATAGCTTGGGAGTAGGGAATAGTTGTGATTGCAGTCCTTTTAAGGACTAGGTTACAGCATTTCCTACGACTTTTATCAGGGAGGTCTGTGCTCTTAAATAGATCGGTTGTGGGAGTAAAGACTAATTGTAATTGCAGTCCTTTTCAGGACTAGGTTACATGAGTTCCTATCAGTTTTTGCCAGGCAGGTCTGTGCCAGTGCTGTGCAAGTTTTTTTCACAGCATTTGGCTGAATCTAGCAAAGCTAATCCTTTTTGGCCTATTGCAGAGTGTGTTAGTCAGTGGAGTAGCCTATCTGTGTTGCAAGATATACCACCTGTGTATAGAATACCAATTTTTTTACTGCACCTAGTGAAGTAAAATCTTTTGGGCATAGCATCATTCTATTAGTCCATCTATACTGACCTCCATCAGGTTGCAAATTAAAACTAATTTTTATCTGCATCTACAGTACCTCTGAAAAAATATTTGGGCTTCTAGCAGTGTGTGGGACTTGTTCTATTAGTCCATCTATACTGACCTCCATCAGGTTGCAAACTGAATATATTTTTTTCTGCATCTACCTCTGAAAAAATATTGGGCTTCTAGCTGTGTGTGGGTCTTGTTCTATTAATCCATCTATACTGACCTCCATCAGGTTGCAAACTGAATATATTTTTTTCTGCATCTACCTCTGAAAAAATATTTGGCCTTCTAGTAGTGTGTCGGACTTTCTCTATTAGTCCATCTATACTGACCTCCATCAGGTTGCAAATTAAAACTAATTTTTATCTGCATCTACAGTACCTCTGAAAAAATATTTGGGCTTCTAGCAGTGTGTGGGACTTGTTCTATTAGTCCATCTATACTGACCTCCATCAGGTTGCAAACTGAATATATTTTTTTCTGCATCTACCTCTGAAAAAATATTGGGCTTCTAGCTGTGTGTGGGTCTTGTTCTATTAATCCATCTATACTGACCTCCATCAGGTTGCAAACTGAATATATTTTTTTCTGCATCTACCTCTGAAAAAATATTTGGCCTTCTAGTAGTGTGTCGGACTTTCTCTATTAGTCCATCTATACTGACCTCCATCAGGTTGCAAATTAAAACTAATTTTTATCTGCATCTACAGTACCTCTAAAAAAATATTTGGGCTTCTAGCAGTGTGTGGGACTTGTTCTATTAGTCCATCTATACTGACCTCCATCAGGTTGCAAACTGAATATATTTTTTTCTGCATCTACCTCTGAAAAAATATTGGGCTTCTAGCTGTGTGTGGGTCTTGTTCTATTAATCCATCTATACTGACCTCCATCAGGTTGCAAACTGAATATAATTTTTTTCTGCATCTAGCTCTGAAAAAATATTTGGCCTTCTAGTAGTGTGTCGGACTTTCTCTATTAGTCCATCTATACTGACCTCCATCAGGTTGCAAATTAAAACTAATTTTTATCTGCATCTACAGTACCTCTGAAAAAATATTTGGGCTTCTAGCTGTGTGTGGGACTTGTTGTATTAGTCCATCTATACTGACCTCCATCAGGTTGCAAACTGAATATATTTTTTTCTGCATCTACCTCTGAAAAAATATTTGGCCTTCTAGTATTGTGTCGGACTTTCTCTATTAGTCCATCTATACTGACCTCCATCAGGTTGCAAATTAAAACTAATTTTTATCTGCATCTACAGTACCTCTGAAAAAATATTTGGGCTTCTAGCAGTGTGTGGGACTTGTTCTATTAGTCCATCTATACTGACCTCCATCAGGTTGCAAACTGAATATATTTTTTTCTGCATCTACCTCTGAAAAAATATTGGGCTTCTAGCTGTGTGTGGGTCTTGTTCTATTAATCCATCTATACTGACCTCCATCAGGTTGCAAAATGAATATATTTTTTTCTGCATCTACCTCTGAAAAAATATTTGGCCTTCTAGTAGTGTGTCGGACTTTCTCTATTAGTCCATCTATACTGACCTCCATCAGGTTGCAAATTAAAACTAATTTTTATCTGCATCTACAGTACCTCTGAAAAAATATTTGGGCTTCTAGCTGTGTGTGGGACTTGTTGTATTAGTCCATCTATACTGACCTCCATCAGGTTGCAAACTGAATATATTTTTTTCTGCATCTACCTCTGAAAAAATATTTGGTCTTCTAGTAGTGTGTCGGACTTTCTCTATTAGTCCATCTATACTGACCTCCATCAGGTTGCAAATTAAAACTAATTTTTATCTGCATCTACAGTACCTCTGAAAAAATATTTGGGCTTCTAACAGTGTGTGGGACTTGTTCTATTAGTCCATCTATACTGACCTCCATCAGGTTGCAAACTGAATATAGTTTTTTCTGCATCTACCTCTGAAAAAATATTGGGCTTCTAGCTGTGTGTGGGTCTTGTTCTATTAATCCATCTATACTGACCTCCATCAGGTTGCAAACTGAATATATTTTTTTCTGCATCTACCTCTGAAAAAATATTTGGCCTTCTAGTATTGTGTCGGACTTTCTCTATTAGTCCATCTATACTGACCTCCATCAGGTTGCAAACTGAATATAATTTTTTTCTGCATCTAGCTCTGAAAAAATATTTGGCCTTCTAGTAGTGTGTCGGACTTTCTCTATTAGTCCATCTATACTGACCTCCATCAGGTTGCAAATTAAAACTAATTTTTATCTGCATCGACAGTACCTCTGAAAAAATATTTGGGCTTCTAGCAGTGTGTGGGACTTGTTCTATTAGTCCATCTATACTGACCTCCATCAGGTTGCAAACTGAATATAGTTTTTTCTGCATCTACCTCTGAAAAAATATTGGGCTTCTAGCTGTGTGTGGGTCTTGTTCTATTAATCCATCTATACTGACCTCCATCAGGTTGCAAACTGAATATATTTTTTTCTGCATCTACCTCTGAAAAAATATTTGGCCTTCTAGTAGTGTGTCGGACTTTCTCTATTAGTCCATCTATACTGACCTCCATCAGGTTGCAAACTGAATATAATATTTTTCTGCATCTAGCTCTGAAAAAATATTTGGCCTTCTAGTAGTGTGTCGGACTTTCTCTATTAGTCCATCTATACTGACCTCCATCAGGTTGCAAACTGAATATATTTTTTTCTGCATCTACCTCTGAAAAAATATTTGGCCTCCTAGTAGTGTGTCGGACTTTCTCTATTAGTCCATCTATACTGACCTCCATCAGGTTGCAAATTCAAAATAATTTTTTTCTGCATCTAACCCAGCCAATAGTTTTGGCCTAATACCACAGTTTGGCCACTCAGCTCTGCTCGGTTACCATCCATTGTTTTTTTGTGCAAACAACTCCAGAGTTGTGAATTAGTTAACCACCAAAATGAGTGGAAAAAGGCCTGCTGCTGGTGGAAAGGGGAATAGGCGTGTTGGGAAGGGGAAAAAAGGTTGTGTCCGTGGGGTAGGTGTTAAAGCAACAGTAACATCTGCAGAAGAAAGACCATCTTCCAGCCAAACTAAAATGTCTACTTCTTTTAGCGGACAATGTGATAAGATCCCTTTCTTACGGCCACGCCAATCGCTACAAATTCCAGATGAGGCACAAAAACAGCAGGTGCTTCAACGGATATCAAGTGCTCCTTTAAGTGGCTCTCCTCCACATCAACTTCAACATCACAAATACTTCAGTCCTCAAAGGTGTCACCCAAATCGCACTTGCTTCCTCACAGCTCCCAAATCTCCAGCTGCCCGTCTGAGTATGAGGTAGAACAGATGGTTGAGTCTGTAGAGCTGTTTACTCATACTATAGCCTGGGAATCAGAGGTCGACTCCAGCGCTTCTGTGAATCCAGACGAGGAAATGATCTGCACTGATGCCCAGAATCTTTATGAGTCGGATCCAGGACCAGACGCAGAAGGTTCTGATAATAATGTAGACCCTCATTCCCAAACTGTAACTCCTGTTGGTGGAGACAATGAGGAAGATGATGATAAGACTCAAATACCTGATTGGAGCGACAACTTTAGTTTTTTGTCAGGGCAGGAACAGGTTGGCTCTGAGGACGACGGGTGTGATAACGCACAGGGTGATGATGATGAGGTCGGAGATCCCACTTACTGTCAACCCACAGTCAGCCAAGAGATGAGGTCAGCAGAGGAGGTGGAGGAAGATGCTAGTGACGACGAGGTCAGGTTGCGCCTTCCTGGACAGAGACGTAGTACTGGAAGCACGTCAACAACTGCATCCTCAAACACAACTCTGCCTCTCACCACAAGTCGTGGTGGCTCTTCAGGTCGCATGGGTGCTAAGCCTTGCATAGCCTGGGCATTTTTTCAGATCGATAAAGATGACCCAACTCGTGTTATCTGTAACATTTGTCAGCAAAAGCTAAGTAGAGGCCAAAAAATACATAGTTTGAGTACTTCATGCATGAACCGGCACATGGACATGAAGCATAAGTTGCAGTGGGAAGCTCAGTGTGCTACAATGCGGCCTAGCCGGCCGGGCCAACCACCGTCTGCCATATCTTGTGCATCCTCTGTGACTGGGGGGGACAGCAGTCACACCTGTTTTGGGGCGCAGACCTGCCACCTCTTTACCCGCAACAGCCAGCGTGATTGGCAGGTCATCATTTTCTTTGGAGGTGGTAACACCAGCTGGTGTTGAGCGCTGTCCGACATCGATAGCACCACCTTTGGATCAAGGCAACCTAACATGTCCGCCTGCATCTTCCTCACAGACCGGCAGTTTGCCGGGGACACCCTTATCAACCCCGTCTAAGCATAATAGCCAGCCCTCGGTCCCTCAGATGTGGACAAGTAAAAGACCATTTCCTCCTAGCCATGAGAAAGCTAAGAGGTTGAATTTCACCATCTGCAAGCTCTTGGCTACAGAAATGCTGCCTTTCCGCCTGGTGGACACAGAGGATTTTCGAGACCTTATGTCCGTCGCAGTGCCCCAGTACCAGATGCCCAGTCGGCACTACTTCTCAAAGAAAGGTGTGCCTGCGCTCCACCAGCATGTCGCACACAACATCACCGCTTCTTTGAGAAACTCTGTGTGTGACAGGGTGCATTTCACCACAGACACTTGGAACGAGTAGGCATGGACAGGGGCGTTACATGTCGCTGACTGGGCACTGGGTAACTATGGTGAAAGCAGGACAAGGGGCTGCTGTCCAAGTCTTGCCGTCCCCACGAGTTGTGCGTCAATCCTCTTTATGTCAAAGTTCCTCCACTGCTTCTGCCTCCTCAACCTCCTCTCGGTCTTCCACCTGCACCCAAAGCCTGTCTGGTCATGCCACAAGCTTTCTAACTGCGCAGAAGGGATCCTGCACACCTCCTTACTATGCTGGCAGTAGGGCTCAACGTCATCAGGCGGTTTTTACATTGAAATGTCTGGGAAATTTGAGTCACACAGCTGAGGAGTTGTGGTCAGCTCTGGAGAACCAATTTCATGAATGGTTGTCTCCACTGGACCTGAAACCAGGGAAGGCCGTGTGCGACAATGCTGCAAACCTGGGTGCGGCCCTTCGCCGGGGCAATGTCACACACGTGCCTTGTATGGCTCACGTGTTGAACCTGGTTGTCCAGCAATTTTTAGCCCACTATCCCAGACTAGATGGCCTTCTGCAGAGGGCACGGTCGCTGTGTGCTCACTTCCGCCGTTCGCATCCTGCAGCTCAGCGACTTACATCTCTACAGAAGTCGTTGGGCCTGCCACTTCACCGGCTAAAATGCGATGCGCCTACCCGGTGGAATTCAACTCTGCACATGTTGCAGCGACTGTGGCAGCACCGACAAGCCCTGGTGCAATACGTTCTGACGTATAGCCTGGGCCAACGAGATTCAGAGGTGGGGCAAATCACGCTGGAGGAGTGGTCTCAGATCAGGGACCTATGCACCCTTCTGCACAGTTTTGAAATGGCGAAGAAGATGTTTAGTGCTGACGATGCCATTATCAGCATGACTATTCCGGTGATTTACATGCTGGAGCACATGTTAAACAGAATTCGGAGTCAGGTGGTGGCACAAGAGGAGGTGGAGGAAGTAGAGGAGGAGGAGTTGTATGCGGAAGGGCTAACATCTGCAAGGTCCAGACGGTCGGCAGCACCAAGGCGGCAGGCATGTGAGGGTGGGGGAGATGGTTTTACCAGGGCGCATGGTAGCAGCCAAACTAGTGAGGAATGTGCAGGAGCCCAGGAAGAAGTGGAGGACGAACTGATGGAAGACTCATCAGATGAGGGAGACCTTGATCACATTTCTGTTGTGCGAGGTTGGGGGGAGAGGACAGAGGAAGGAAGCATGATTGTTACCTCGCCACCAACACAACAGGGACTTGGTGCTCCTGGATGCGCAACACACATGAGTGCCTTCTTGCTGCACTACCTGCAACATGACCCTCGAATTGTGAGAATTAGAAATAATCCTGACTACTGGGTTGCCACACTGTTAGATCCCCGGTACAAAAGTAAATTTGCAGAAATTATTCCTGCCATAGAAAGGGATGCACGCATGCAGGAGTATCAGCAGAGACTGTTGCAGAATCTTACATGTGCTTTTCCACAAAATACCAGTGGTGCACGTAGTGAATCTCACAGTTCCAACTTGCCAACCGTGGGACCGTCAAGTGTTCAGCACTCAAACCGTAACAGAACCACAGTATCTGCTGGTAACATCAATTTTGCGGAATCATTTCACCACTTTTTTAGCCCATCCTTTGCAAGGCCACAGGAGACAAGAAGTCTGACACATAGTCAACGCCTAGAGACGATGGTACAGGAGTATCTCCAAGTAAACATTGAAGCCACGACTGTGTCACTGGACCCTTGCTCTTTTTGGGCTTCCAATCTGGATAAATGGCCGGAGCTAGCCACTTACGCCTTGGAGATCTTGTCATGCCCCGCAGCCAGCGTTCTGTCTGAACGTGTGTTCAGCGCTGCTGGTGGTGTGCTGACAGATAAGCGCACGCGGCTCTCCACTGATAATGTAGACAGACTCACGTTCATAAAGATGAACAAATCATGGATCCGAAACGACTTTTCTACCCCTGTGTCATCCTGGGGAGAGTAAAAGCTTGATGATTGGTTAAAATCACCCTACCAAACGTTTTAAGCTTTCAAATTACTAATCATGTTTATCTGTATCTTGACTGGAAAATAATTTGGGCTTTGTAGCAGTGCGCAGCACTGATCCTATTAGGCCATCTATAATAAGCTCCACCAGATTTAAAATTAAAAATAATTTTTAGCTGCATCTAGCCCGGAAAATAATTTTGGGGCTCCGAGATGTGCAAGACACATAAGTGCCTTCTTGCTGCACTACCTGCAGCATGACCCTCATATTGTCAGAATTCGAAGTAATCATGACTACTGGGTTGCGACACTCTTAGATCCCCCAAACTTTTCGATCAACCTTTTCATTTTAATAAAGACCAAAAAAATGGTCATTTTTGAAATTATAAGCATTAGCAGGTTGTTAGAAACTGAAATCAAACAGTTTTCAACTGAAAACTTTATTCTAGGTGATGTTACATTTTCACATAGGACCCCTTGTTCGAAAGGAGCTTCTGAACTCTCTCGTCCATTGAATTTGTCAGGTTTTGGATGGTTTCTGCTTCAATTGTTTTGCATGAGGACAGAATACCCTCCCAGAGCTGTTGCTTAGATGTGAACTGCCTCCCGCCATCATAGACACTCCTTTTAATGATGCTCCAAAGGTTCTGAATGGGGTAGAGGTCAGGGGAGCATGGGGGTCACACCATAAGTTTGTCCCCTTTTATGCCCATATCAGCCAGAGATGCAGATGTTTTATGTGCAGCATGAGATGGTGCATTATCATGCAGAAAAATGATCTTGCTGTGAAATACACGGTTCTTCTTCTTGAACCATGGCAGGAAGTGCTGTTTGAGAAAATCCACATACATTATGGAGTTCATCTTTAGCGCCTTCAGGGATCCTAAAGGGGCCGACAATCTCTCTCCCCATGATTCCAGCCCAAAACATTACTCCACCTCCTCCTTGTTGGCGCTGTAGCCGTGTTTGCGTGGGGTGTCCATCAACCAGCCATCCTCCACTCATTCATCTGGACCATCGAGCGCTGCACGGCACTCATCCGTGAACAAAACAGTTTTGAAATCAGTCTTCATGTAATGTTTGGCCCACTGGAGCCGTTTCTGCTTGTGTGAAGTGGATAGAGGAGGTCGACAGGATGGCGTATGCACAGCTGCAAACCTCTGAAGGACCCTGCATCTTGTTGTTCGGGGGACGTTGGAGGCACAAGCAGCTTCAAAAACTTGTCTGCTGCTATGACAAGGCTTTTTTGCCGCTGCTCTTTCAACCTGACGTAATTGCCTGTAGGAAAGAGTCCTCAATTTGCCCTTATCAGCACGCACACGTGTGTACTGTGAATCAGCTACATACTTCTTGATTGCCAAGACACTTCATCCTGATCATCGCACAATGTTGATTGTAGTCATGCCTTGACCTAAACACTCCACAATTTGTTGCTTCTCAGCAGCCGACACATCCTTTTTCTTTCCCATTTTGGCAGAAAATGTAGGCTGCTTAATAATGTGAGAGAGCCTTCTTAAGTAGTCTTGCCTTTCATTGGACACACCTGCCAAACTAATTAGCACAGGTGTCTGCAATTGCTTACAGTGATATAAAGAGCCCTGACACACATCACCATCAATGAGTTTAACTGACAAACAAACAAATTCTTCCCTTATCACTCCTAAACACTTTTTGCATAATAATTTGGAACGCGGTGTACATGTGCTTTTCCACAAAACACCAGCGGTTCACGTAGTGAGTCTTACAGTTCTAACTTGCCAACCGTGGTCTGTATGGAATTGTTCAATAAAGGGCCCAAAATTAAGATAACATAGATGGGAGAGGTCTCTATGAATAGGAATTCCTAAGTATTTGATACCCTGTGAGGGCCAGGCAAAGGGAAAGTTGGACTGGATGGAATCCTATATGGATTTGGGGAGGGAGACATCGAGGGCCTCAGACTTCACTGCATTGATTTTAAAATTTTACCAGGTAACAAAGTGATCTATTTCAGCCATAACAGCATGGATGGATATATGTGATTGAGTGATATATACTAGGACATCATCAGCAAATAGAGAGCACTTGTACTCGGTGCCTCCCACCTCAATCCACCTAATATTGGGGTTATGGCGAATTGATGAGAGCAGGTGCTCCGTCACTAGGATGTATAAGAGAGGGGACAGAGGACATCCCTGCCTTGTCCCATTGGTGATTGTGAAAGGTGATGAAAATGTTCTGACGCACCCCCTGGGCCTTGGGACACCCGGAGCCGGACTCTTTTTGGTGGATGCTGGTGGTTGTAGTCTTCGTGGCGGCGACCCGGTTCCGTGGCTCAGGGCGGTCAAACCAGTGGCGGAACTATTTATGTGGTTTTGATGTTTAAATGTCCGACTACGCCACCCGTGGATTGCGGTCAGAGTGAACCGCCGCTACAGGGCAGACCGCTGAGGCTGGTGTTGTGGGTGCAGCAGAGCGTAGCATAACTCCCCACGGGAGGAGTATAGCCTCAGGGCAGTGTATGCGGAGGATGGGGGTGATGGTGCAGGGCAGCAGCAGTAACGACACGGAGTCAGTGATGCAGTCCAGGGCCTTTACTCACAGTTCTTATTATCCAGACCACGTCTGCAGGTATCGGCTGCCCACGTCGTACTGTGCTCACCAGGTGAGGGGCTCAGACAACTCCCAGATAACTTTGGAGCACTTCACAGGACCCCCTTTGTGTGTCCTTTGTCTGGCCTTTCTTACCAACACTTCTGTCCGGCTGCCTCGGGCCTCCTCTTGGTAAACTTGGCGCCAGTTTCCCTGACCCTATGTGGTGCCTTCCTAGCGGGTGTAGCGAGGGGCTGCGCCACATAAAATGTCAGAGCCTCTTGTTTCTAGCTGAGGGTCGTTTCCTGCCTCCACTAGTTCGGGGACCGGTCTCCCCCTTTGGCCTGACCCCTCCACGCAGGTGGATTCGGGCGTGCGGTGGCGACTCGCCCGTCCGCACCCCTGGGATCCCTTCATTCCTCGTTCCTGGAGCCTTCTCCGCTCCTCTTCCTTCCTTCTCCCTCTTCCAGGCCTGGGCCTCTGTTACTAGGCCCGCCTCCGGAGCAGAGCTCATGCAGAGCCCCTGCTCCCTGCCACTTCTGCTCAGACTTCTCTGCACTGAACTAAGATGGTGCCCACCTTTTATACTCCCTTCTCAATGCACCCAGGAACTGCTTCCTCCCTGCTCCTGCACTACAGGGTTCCCCTTCCTCAGTGTTCCCTCCCCCCACTCCAGCCAGGGACAGAGACTGTCGTGCCCATCTCAGGGGCATATTGGTCGCCCTGCCCCACGGCAATGTGGTGTAATGCATGCAGGTGTCGGGTCCTGATCCACACTCCATCCTTACCTGAGAGTGAGATATCACACCTCTGGGTGAGGTGCAATACGTCTGTAGCAACCGAGCCCTCAGGGTGCTACAGTTCCATTTATCTTCAGCCTAGGTGACATATTGCGATGCAGGGCCGTGATTTTGGCTATAAAAGGGTCCCCTAGACCCCTACCCCAAGCTTTTTAAGAGAATCATATATGGCGTGCCAGGAGACTCTATGGAATGCTTTCTCAGCATCCAACGAGAGTATCTAATTACAAATTTTTAACTGCATCTAGCCCAGGAAATACTTTGTGCCTAGTAGCAGTGTCTGCTAGTCAGCGGATTATCCCGGCAAGCTACACCACCTGTAGTTTAGACACTTAATTTTTTCAAAGGAAATGCTTCGGGACCATGGGATACTCAGTGAAGAGCATCAGGAGGCACCCCAAGGCATAGGGGCTGGGACTGGCAGTAGGATGCCTTGCGGTGGACAGCTGAGCTCGATCCTTATAAAAGCTTTTTAACTGCAGCAGCTTTAGTGGACGCTACTGGAGCTGGAATTACGCGGCTGCTGGCATGAGACTTGCCCTCCAATAGATCCTTGTAAATGGATTTAAAGTGTATTCATTCAAATTAGAGAGACAATTTAAATTAAAAAGCTTAGAGCTGCCTCCACCACAGGGGGGCTCGCTCGACCCACCAGCGGACAGGCACCAGTATTGGGAGAGGGGGGCTGGCCATCAGGGTTCACCGCGGCTCTGGCACAAACCCGGCGACACGGAGGTGGCACGGGCAGGAGCGGACTGGCCGTGTCGGCTTCTCACTTTTTGGATTTTAGAAGGGCATGACATGCCTATATCTGTGTCTCCCCCTCCTTTTACTCCTCCACCTCTTTTATTTTCGCATGACTATATGTACTTGTCACTTTTCCATGTGTTAGTTGTGTCTTCTGAGCAGTTTGTCAGCTTTTGGACACCTTTGAAGGTGTTTTCTATGTGTTTCTATGTGTTTTTGTTTGCCTGCCATTGGTTTTAACGGTGTTCGAAGGTGTTCGATGAACAGTTCGACGAACAGTTCGGCGAACACACGGGTGTTCGACGTACCGAACCGAACTCGAACACTACGGGGGTGGCTCAACACTACTCCTAAACAGAAGTTGTTGCAGAGCACAAAAGACAAACTGACAAAAAGTACTAGAGGTCCCAGAGGACCAAGCGAACTAGACAGAGATAGGCACCGAAGCACCTGGCTAGAGAGACAGTCAAACAACACTGAAGTCCAGCAAAGCCAGAAGGGTGGAGCTGGACTATATAGGCAGATGGTCACGTGACAGCAAAACACAAGATAGAAAAAACTAACAGGAGTGTTCTAACAGTACCCCCTCTTTTATGAGGATCCTTTGGATCCTCCAGGCCCAGGCCTATCCGGAAACCTCCTATGGAAAGCTTTAACAAGCCTAGGAGCAGAGACATCATCTGTCCTTACCCAGGAGTTGTCTTCAGGACCGAAACTCTTCCAGGAGACAAGATGCTGTAATCTTCCTCTATGCCATCTAGAATTCAAGATGCGAAAAATTTCATATTCGCCGTCTTCCAGCACAGGAAGAACTGTGACAGTGGTGTCCCTATTAGATACGTCAGCCTTTTTCAACAAAGAAACATGAAACACAGGATTAATCTTCCAGGAAGTCGGGACATCCAACCTAACTGCAGACGGGTTAACAACCTGAAGCACTTTAAATGGACCCACAAACTTAGGACCCAGTTTTTTAGAGGGAATCCTCAACCGCAGGTTCTTTGAGGACAACCAAACCATGTCACCCGCAGTAAACAAAACCTCTTTACGTTTCCTGTCAAAATACTTCTTGGACTTCTTGTTAGCCTCTTGCAGGTTACAATGTACATTAGTCCAAACTCTCTCCAAATCACCGGAAAAATTCTCCTCCTCCGGCACCGCCGAGCCCAATTTGGAGAATGAACCAAAAGACGGATGTCTCCCAGTACAACAAAAAAAAGGAGAACACCCAGCAGAGGAGGATGTATGATTGTTAAGAGCAAATTCTGCGAGAGGCAGAAACTCAGACCACACCTCTTGATTGTCCGCCACAAAACAACGCAAAAACTGTTCAACATCCTGGTTCTTTCTCTCAGTCTGCCCATTCGACTCCGGATGATAACCAGACGAAAATGACAAATGGACTCCCAACCTGTCATAAAAAGCACGCCAAAAGCGAGCCACAAACTGAGGTCCTCTATCAGAAACAATATCCGTGGGAACGCCATGGAGCTTGACTATCTCCTTAACAAACGCCTTAGCGAGTATCTCGGCGCAGGGCAACTTAATGAATGGATCCAAATGACGTATCTTACTAAAACGGTCCACGACCACCCAGATGACAGTAAAACCCTCGGACACAGGAAGATCAGTAATAAAATCCATAGTGAGATGCGTCCAAGGCACACTAGGAACCTCCAGAGGGCAAAGCAACCCCGCAGATGGAGTATGTGAAGCCTTTGACCTAGCACACACAGTACATTGACGCACCCACTTGATGACTTCCTTCTGACATCCAGGCCACCAAAAACTGCGACTGATAAGTCTCTTAGTCTCCGAAACTCCTGGATGACCTGCCAACCGAGACTCATGACACTCCACAAACAACTCTCTCCTAAAGGCTCTAGGCACGTACAACCTCCCATGGGGAGTGTTAGATGGAGCATCATCTTAAGCATTCAGAATCTCATTCTCCAAAATGGAGTCCAAAGCTACCACCACAACTCCTTTCTGCAAAATGCTCTCCTCCTCCTCGGCACCGACCGTAGGAGAGAAGCTGCGAGATAAAGCATCGGCTTTAACATTCTTAGTACCAGGGATATAGGTAACAGAAAAATGAAACCGAGAAAAAAAAAGTGCCCACCTAGCTTGACGCTGCCCTGCGCTGCGCTTGGCAGCATCCAGATAGATCAAATTCTTATGATCTGTGAAAACCTGAATAGGAAATCTAGCGCCGTCCAAAAAATGACGCCAGTGTTCAAACGCAAGTTTAGTAGCCAGCAACTCCCGATTTCCAACATCATAATTCAGTTTGGTTTCCGAAATTTTTTTCAAAAAGAAGGCACAAGGATGTACTCCACCCTTGTTCTCCTGAGGCAAAACTGCTCCGACCCCCACTGATGAAGCATCGACCTCGACCAAAAAAGGCTTCGTCTCATCAGGCTGCATAAGGATAGGAGCAGAACTGAACCTCTCTTTGAGATACTCAAACGCTTCAGTGGCCTCAGTAGTACACTGGGCCGTATTTGCACCTTTCCTGGTGAAATCGTTTAGAGGTTTAACATTTACAGAAAAATTCTTAATGAATTTCCTGTAATAATTGGCAAAACCCAAAAATCTCTGTATACATTTCAAACCAATAGGCCTAGGCCATTGCTGCACAGCAAGAACCTTCACAGGGTCCATCTCAAAGCCCTCGCTGGAGACAATGTAGCCCAAAAAATGAATTTTCTGCACAGCGAACTCACATTTCTCCAGCTTAGCAAAGAGTGAATTATCACTCAATAACTGCAAAACTTCACGTACACTCTGCCAATGGGACTCTAGATCTGGTGAATAAATCAAAATGTCATCCAAATACACAACCACATTCTTACCAATCAAAGATTTCAGGATGTCATTAATAAGATTCTGAAAAAATGCAGGTGCATTGGTAAGACCGAAAGGCATCACCAGATTCTCCAAATGACCTACCGGAGTGTTAAAAGCACTTTTCCATTCATCACCTTCCTTCACACGTAACAAATTGTATGCCCCCCGGAGATCAATTTTGGAGAACCACTTGGCTCCCACTAACTGGTTAAACAAGTCAGGAATTAACGGCAATGGGTAGCAATTGCGTACGATAATCTTATTAATTTCATGAAAATCCAGACATGGATGTAAATCGCCGTCCTTTTTTTTAACAAAGAAGAATCCAACTGCCACAGGTGACTTAGAAGGTCTAATGTGACCAGCAGCCAGGCTAGTCTGTATGTACTCCTCCAAGGCCTTTCTTTCAGGGATAGTCAGATTAAACAAGCGACTTTTGGGAAGAGTAGCACCCGGAACAAACTCAATGGCGCAATCATAATCCCTATGAGAAGGTAAAATTGCGACTCCTCCTCCGAAAAAACCCTCCAAAAATCTTGAATAGGTATAGGTAATTCCCCTTTTTCCACAGCCGCAATGCAACCATTACAACATTTATCATAGCACTTCGGACTCCAAGACTTAATCACATTAGTAGACCAGTCCAATAAAGGATTGTGCAGTCTTAACCAAGGCAATCCTAGAACAACTGGAGAGGGCAAATTATCCAAAACAACCAAGTCCAAAATTTCTTGATGACCTCCATTGATAGTGAGAGAAAATGCAGCAGTCTGGTGAGTAATACATTTCAAAGGAGTGTTATCAATAGCAACCACAGAAATAGGTGATGACAAAGGTTTAGATTTCAATTTAAGGTTTTCCAAAAACCCTTTATCAATCACATTAAGTGTTGAACCACAATCCACAAATACCTGAAATTCAATCAAATCTCCCTGCAGAGTAGTACTCCCAGAAAGAAACACTCCTGCAGAGCGTAAACAAGTAATACGGGCGTAACTGACCTTTTTTTTTTCTTTACTTAAACGACGCTCACAATACTTAATCAAATGGTCAGCTTTACCACAATAAAGACACAATCCCTCGGCGAATCTCCGATCTCTTTCCTGAGAGCGGAGTGACATCGCCCCAACCTCCATTGGTTCTCCGCTGTCAGAGCAGATTTTCTGGGAACTAGGACCTGACGTTACAGGAGTTTTTACATCATTAACCCTGGACCTCAGTCTCCTGTCCACACGAACAGCTAACTGCATAGCTTCCTGCAGAGTCTCAGGTGCAGGGAATGCAATTAGCAAATCCTTAACCCTTTCACTCAGACCAGCAAGAAATAAACATCTCAGCGCAGAATCATTCCATTTAACTTCTGAAGCCCATCTCCTGAAGTGTGTGCAATAATTTTCAACATCATCTGACCCCTGATTCAAACGTCTAAGTTCTGATTCAGCAGATGAGATTCGATCAGGATCGTCATATAATAGCCCCATAGCAGAAAAAAATTCTTCAACAGACCTTAATCACGGATCATTAGGATGGAGAGAAAAGGCCCACCCCTGTGGTTCTTTGCGCAAAAGTGACATAATAAAACCAATGTGCTGTGATTCATTCCCAGAGGATCTTGGTCTCAAACGAAAATATAACAAACAAGCATTTTTAAAGGAAAAAAAAATCATGCTGTTTACTATAAAAAACATCAGGCAGTCCTACCTTGGTTCGACAAAATGCGCTCCAGGACAGCTATTCACGTGTTTCTGAAGCTCGGCCACCTTCAGAGACAATCCCTGCAGGCGTTGAGCCAAATTCTGGACAGAAACCATACTGATCCCCGAATTTCTTTCCTTTTAGTTTTTTTTGGGCTGGACTTACTGTTATGATCTGCAACATAAACTAAGGAAAAGATAGGGGAAAGCTGTCCCTACAGTAAGACTAAGCTGAATCCCTACGATGTAGCGGGCTGCCTGTTCCTTGTGAATAGACCCGCCTTAGTCCTCGGCTAGTCTGAACGAAGACCTATAGAATTAAGGGAGGGGTCCGTAAATGAACTAAGGACTGAGACAAAATGGGACACCTCCTAAACAGAAGTCGTTGCAGAGCACAAAAGACAAACTGACAAAAAGTACTAGAGGTCCCAGAGGACAAAGCGAACTAGACAGAGATAGGCACAGAAGCACCTGGCTAGAGAGACAGTCAAACAACACTGAAGTCCAGCAAAGCCAGAAGGGCGGAGCTGAACTATATAGGCAGATGGTCACGTGACCGCAAAACACAAGATAGAAAAAACTAACAGGAGGGTTCTAACAGTACCATCCTCCAAAACTTTGAAGACTCCGTCAAGATGGTGAGCAGCGATGATGCCATAATTAGCGTCACCATCCCGCTTCTCTTTCTTCTGAAACGCTCTCTGCTCTCAATTAAAGAGGATGCATTACAGGCAGAGAACGATGAGATGGAGCCAGGAACCATACAAGGTGATTACACACAGCCCAGCCTCATCTTATCTCAACGTGGATTGGGTAACAGTGAGAAAGAGGAGGAGGAGGAAGAACAGGAGCTAGTTTCCTGTGCTATAGATGGTACTACTTGCACACCGGTCAAGCTGTCTGTTCAGCGTGAATGGCCTGAGGACAGGGAGGAGGAGAAGGAGGAGGAGGAGGATGAAGAGGAGAGCATGGTCAGTTGTCCTCTTTGTGAGGATACGGAAGTCTTGCCTCTTTGCAGTCTGGCACACATGGCTAAGTTTATGTTTCTCTGCCTTTTCCGTGACCCTTGCGTTGTCCAAGGGACATTGGAGTTCCTCCAAATTTTTGGCAGCCGTTGCATTCACTGCATAGGCAAAAAGTATGGGAGACCCACTTCCTGATAATGGGAACATTGTTTTCAGGAGGCCCTCCGACCTCTACGTCTCTTGCAAGGGACATTGGATTTCATCCAAATTTTTGGTAGCTGTTGCATTCACTGCATAGGCAAGCAGTATGAGAGACCCACTTCCTAATAATGGGAAAATTGTTTTCAGGAGGCCCTCTGACCTATTCGTCTCTTGCAAGGGACATTGTAGTTCCTCCAAATTTTTGGTAGCCGTTGCATTCACTGCATAGGCAAACAGTATGGGAGACCCACTCCTTTTTCATGGGAACATGTCATTACTGTGACCCAGCTCTATGTGTGTTTAAATTGTTATTGGGGTTTTTCCTAAATTTTTGCAGCCATTGGACTCACTGCATACCCTGTAACTATAAAGCAGACCCTCTCCTTTCTAATGGGAACATGTCATTACTGTGGCCCAGTTCTATTTGTCTTTAAATTGTTAGTAGGGTTTTTCCTAAATTTTGGCAGCCGTTGGACCCATTGCATACCCTGTAACTGTATAGCAGACGCTCTCCTTTATAATGGGAACATGTCATTACTGTGGCCCAGCTCTATGTGTCTTTAAAATTGTTAGTGGGATTTTCCTAAATTTTGGCAGCCCTTGCAGTCACAGCATGGGCATTACCACTGTAGGAGGACCACTCCTTTATAATGGGAACATTTTTTTACTGAGTCCCTCCTCTATGTCTCTTCATGGGGGTATTGGGGTGCATCCAAATTTTTGGCAGCCATTGCAGTCATTGCATTTGCAATAACAGTATAGGAGACTCACTTGGTAATAATGGGAACAACAAAGCATAGCCAACTGCTGGCCTTTTAAGAATAGTAAGGGCCGCCTGATGGCCCTATAAAAATAGTGTTTGTGACTTTTAGAGTCCCTCCTTCATAAATGAAACAGGATGTGTCTAATCATGACTCACTCACCACATGGCCAGATAAGGTAGAAAAATGTTAAAATGTAATTTCCTGGTGAATGCATATTTCACCATTGAAAGCAATGCAAAAGTATAAAAACGCATCAAAAACTCTACTTGTGAACATAGCCCAATGTGTGGAGGAGCATTTTTGTTTTTGGTTATTTATTTTGCCTTATATACAAGTCATTACCCTGGAAAGGATGTTCCTTAACATATTTCCCTGGAAAATCCATTTTTGTTTCGTTTTGTATGTTTTATTGTGAGTCCGTAAAAGTGGTGTAATACCTCTGACAACGTTGTTGACAGCAGTGACCAGGGAGTCAGAAATGCTTCCAGGGGTCTTCCCCATGCTGTTCCCATGTCATTTGAGCACTGTTCCGATTAATTTGGGCAATTTTTTAAAATCCTCGAGTTTCCCATAGACTTACATTGGGCTCATGACTCGGACCGAGCACTCAATCATTCCAATTTGTTTGACCAGAGCAACAAGTGCCCGAGCATTTTATTGCTCGCTCATCACTAATAAAAACATATAATAGACTTCAAGAAAAGCAAAACAGAATAATTATTTGAGGAAAAACAAAAAAAAGGCTCGGAACACAGAAAACTAGATCCGTACAAATGCAATGATGAATAAGGGCCAAATATTCTACTGCTACGTTCCCACTATGAGCTTTGATGTTGCAGATTGTGTTTTTGACAAACATTTTATGGCATTTTTAACGCTGTGTATTTTCTCTTTTTTTATGTCTTTTTTTAAATAAAGCTGCTTTGTTTTTGATACTTCCTGGTATTTGGTGTTGCTGAAACTGTATTGCTATAGTCATGTGCCAATTACATGCTTTTTTACTGTGTTTCTGCAGCAGAAGGGCACTGAAAACGCATATGCATTTTTTAGCTGCGGATTTTCTGCAACTAATGCATAATCTATGGAGACATTATGCACATAAAACTCAGTACCCTCAGGTGAAATTGACATGTTGTGCATTTGAAACATAGCCCACAGGACAGTTTATGCTGATCAAAAAAAAAAAACACAGTGGGAACAAGATTTCTATAAATCCCAACCACTTTGCTGCATCTGTAAGATGCTGCGTTTTTTACATCCCGAAAATATGGGGTGTCTAACACTCACCCAAAACTCATTGTGGGCACACAGCCTAAGTCCTCTTTCACACATCCATGTTTAAACACGTATGTGAAAGAAATAGTATTGGTGTCATCAGCGTTGTATCAATGCACGGTCCGCGGGTCCATTTTTACCATCAGTTTGTCGTCCGTGTTTTTCACTTATGGATAAAAAAATAAATAAATTCCTATCCTTTGCTATGTTTAACATGGACGGCCCACAGACTGTACACTGCTGCCATCCGGGTGCCGTATATTTTTTTCACGGACCCATAGACTTATATTGGCCCTTGTCATCCGTGATACCAGAAAAAAATGGACATGTCTCCATGAGTTTTGCACAGATACACAGTCCATGAAAAAATACATACATGTGAATAGCACCATAGATTATAATGCGTAATTAGTGTGTTTGTGGAAAAAAAATGGTTACAACACTTATGTGAAACATGGACGTGTGAATGAGGCCTAAGGGTCAGTCTTGGTATGAGCTATTTTTCCATTGTATCTATGAGAACTAGCTATTGAACCCATTCTATGCCCGGGTGGCAAGCATTTTTATTGGTACATTTTAAAATTTAACTCACTGTCCAAGCAACGGGGGCGCATGATGTCACTGCCATGTGACCAGTCACATGCACGCCAACGTCAACTGCTAGCCTCTGATTGGTCGGCAGCGTGTATTGCGGCGCACGGACCCGGCAACTTCTTGCACTGCAGTGCACTTCAGCTGAATGTGCGTCCGAGGATGCACATCCAGCTGAAGCAGGGGCTGGTGTCAACGGCGTTGGCGTTAGCACTACAGTGCCATTTTATTGAAGACGCTCTTCAATAAAATGGCGCCAAAGTGCAGCATGCGCACGCGCTGACTCCAGCGTCACACTGCACAGGAGCCACAGGCTTTGGACAGAAGGACACATCCACCATTATACATAAGATGTAGCCTATTCTTGCTTATTATGTTTGATATCTGGGGTTTATAATATTTTTTAATCTATCTATTTATCTATCTATCTATCATCTATCTATCTATCTATCTATCTTCTATCTATCTATCTATCTATCTATCTACAGTATCCATCTATTTATCTATCCATCTATTATCTATCTATATCTACAATATCTATCTATCGACATACATTCTGCTCCCCCAAAATAGAACATAAAGCCATATAAAAGACGCACTTTTTTAGGTCACTGCCATTTCATTGCTTCTTTATTAATATCTCCAGTGTTTCACATACTACAAATTACACTGGCTTTGTGCTCTGCTTGTATGCCAGACAATTTTGACCACCATACGCTCAATTGTGCTCAAGTAGGCCTATTTAAACTATAATTGGCTTCCTCGGCAATTATTGTGAATAGCAGCTGACTGCTAGTACAAAAAAAGCAACATACAAACAGAAAGGCACATAATATACAGTTTACAGTCTACAAATGTAACAAAAAAATAAACACAGCAACTATTTCTGTAACTCATTACAGTAAATATTAGAATAAATGACATTTACAAATTATCTTTCTTATAAAAAAAAAAACATTTTCTTTTATTTTTATAAAAAAAATGTCAAAATTCTCTGTTTGTGATTAAACCTAACAGATAATTAGAATTTTCCTAATTTTTAAGCTTACTGGTCCTGTGTATTCATTAAATAATTTGATTTTTTAATATGTATTATAGCATCCGTATCCCTATAAGGTTCGGAAGTAAAAAAAAAAGAACACCTTCCTTTGTTTTCCTCCTAAAAAACCCTGACATAATTAGATGGATTATTTTGTGTCTGTGCATGTGTATGCTAAAGAGAACAAGCCAGATAAATTAGCACTTAGGGGAACTTACAATAGCACATAATATGCCCTTGTGTTTCATATAAAGCTTTATTTGTCATTCACGGCTGGTTGGCAAAACTGACTTTGCTTTTGAAAATGACAGGTGGTGCGGCGGTGTGTTATACATGGAGGAAAAAAAAGACAAACCTTCCCCAACACGGCTTCTGTCAATAACACCAGTGATTTTCTATTCAACCCTTGCTCTGTATTTTATATTCAAAAATTTACATTTCCGAGCCCCTTTTTGTAATTGCCTTCCTAAATCATATGTTATGCCATGTCTCCGACGAGACGACAGGTGAGTTTCGTTGTGTTATAATAGCGTTGGGCATTCCATGTCAGAAATCAATGCTCCTCCTCCCCTTCTTGGGGGTTTATTAAATTTTAGCTGTAACATTAAACTTCTTTATCCCATCGATCTTCTTTTCACAGAACCCCAGGAATCATTCAAAATCAATAGAAATGTCCTATTTGTACGTAGTAGATATTTTTGTCTAATTGTCTGTCCAGGTGGCTCGACTCCGCTCTCAGTATGGGTTTTTTTTTTCTTCCTCTTAAATCCACAACGTGCCGCAGTGCCAGGATCCAGCTTACCGCTCGCTATAGTTATCGATTTTAAAATGAAATACAGAGAGATCAATGGCAATCGGGAATGTAGATGAAATTTCCTAAGTATGCAAAGGCAAAGGGCAAGCACACTTTTCTAGGAACTCAAGCTGTGATCCAATTAAAGGTGTCCATAATGTTTTGTCAAGTAAATACTGTACTCCTCTCAGCTAATATATTGCTTTTACATAGATCAGAGGGAAAATCAAATACCTAATCAACTATTCTGAGCAAAGGATTTCTCCAAGCCAACCAGCAGAGAATGTAGCACAATTCTCTTCTTAGCAATAACATTTTTTACTGGAAAATGCTTATTTATTTTCAAATGATCATCATTTTTATTGCATATTATAATAATTATATTATTATTACTATTAATATTATTATTATTTGTATTTTATTTATTATAAGGCAATCCCCTTACATGGGCAACACCAGCTGCAAAGATTTACTCTACGGCAAGGAACTAGAAATAACAAATTTAGAAAACATTTCTGGAGAGAATGGAGAGTGTTATGAGCATGCTCTGTGTCATATGCCTGAATACTCAGTAGGGAGAAAGAGGAGGTAGGTGAAGCTGAGTTGTCCTCATCATCTGTTATCAATAGTGGGCTCCTAGGTTATCACTTCAAAATTTTATAAGAACATGATTTATTAGGATTTTGTCCTCTCTATGCAACAGGAACAAAAATAAAACAAAATTCTTAAAAAATATATATGTATGTTTAGCATGCAAAATTAAAGTTATAGCGAACCTGACAGCTGATTCATGCTAAGTGGACCATGGCAACATGAATCAGAGTCCGGCTCCATAATTTCTGCCGGGTTTGTTTTACTCTGAAATGCTGCAACGTTTTAGAGAAAATGAGGGGAAGAAAACAAGTGCAATAGAGTCTCATATAGGGATGAGCAGACCCGTGGAAGTTCGGGTTTGACCGAACTTTGGACTAAAGTTCGGTCAAACCAGATGGGTACCGAAGAGTACTAGAACTGTACCTGAATCTGAACCTGAACCCCATAGAAATAAATGGGGACCCAAACTTTGGATCTTGAAATTATCTCTCCCCAAACTCTAAAAAGGACTTCCAGAAGAAGTCCTTGTTTGGAGTTCAGTACGAACACCAAACTTTATGGCTCGAGTTCATCCATCTCTAGTCTTAACCGATAAACCAGTGAGTAATAGAAGGATGCGAAAACTGCTCACCTTGTGAGGTTGTGTGACCCACAACAAAAGTTAGCTGCTTCTTCTAGGTGATACTCCTGAAGAAGTTTGCTAACTTTGAAACACAACAAGAATAAAAAAACACATTTTTTTTTTTAAACCGCATTAAGAACTTTATTGTTAACACAAATCAAGCAGTGCAGATTTAACCACTCCCTTCCATTATCTGAAAGTTTTTGAGAAAGTGTAGATCTAAAAGCCAGCCCCGGGCTATGCTGCTCGAATGACTAGTCCCTGGCGGCTTCTCCCAGCCCCACTCCCCTTGAGTAACAGGTCTCTCATTATACACACATATAGAAAGAGACCTGTCACTCAAGGAGAATGGGGCATGGAGAATCCACAGGGAACCGGTCTCTTGGACTAATCACCAATGTGATATGATCCCTGGTCATCTGTTAAATGTATGTTTTCTCTCAAAATAAATGGTACCTGCCTGAAATGATGGAGCCAGGGTCTGATTCATGCTGCCCATAGTTCAGGCAAAATGAATCACCTGTCAGGTTCCCTTTAAACATTATATTAGAAACCAACTATTTGCCAGAATCCAGCATCTATCTGACATCAAGACATCAAGAAAGAAGAGAATACGTTATCATTAGTGTTGAGCGAACATGCTCGACACTGCTCGGTACTCGTCTGAGCATCACGCTACTTGGGATGTTCGGCGAGCACCGAGCATTTCCGGGTTACTCGGGCGGGAGCTCGGGTCTCCGCCCTGCATGTTTGGCACTCTTTACAGAGCCAATGAACATGCAGGGATTGCCAGCCAGTCACTGTAATGCTGCAGCCATGTTGGTTGTGGGCACTACAGTGATTGGCTGGCCGCGCAGCGTCACCTCGAGTATTTAAAACCGGGCGCCGCCATCTTGGACACAGTCGCTCCGGATTAGACAGTGTAGGGACAGCGCTGCTGAGTTAGGGAGAGATATAAACAACGAAATAGTTAGTGTAGGGTCTGTAAAGGCTGCCAGAACAAACAAACAGTCCTTATCAGGACTAATATCCATCCCAGATACCAGGCAGGCAGGCTGTATAGGAGACACAGTGGTTATACCAGCAAACGCTGCATTACAGTCCTGTGTGCTCCTGTTGCTGAAATTGCAGGACTTAGCACCAGGTGTCGGGAGCCAGAAAAAATCCTTTTTTTTCATCTAAATCCTCCTTTTTTTTCCTCCTTCGCACTGTACAAATACCCGTCTTATTAACCTTTTGATGTGTCCCCCCCCCACAAAAAAAAAGCGTGTCTCTGATTTTTCAGACACAAATATAACTGTTGAAAATAGTCTGGTGTAGGCTAGAGAAACAGAAGTGTTGTTTTGCACTTCCACTGTTCAAACCTCTGTATTATCCATTTTGGGCCATTTGTATCTAAAAAAAAACAGTTTGAGTGTGTCGCTCACTGTTCAGCCGCAAATATCTCTATTTAAAAAAGTGTGGTATACCCCAGTAAACAATAACTGTGGTTTTGCCATCCCACGGTAAAAAATCTCTATTATTGAGGTTTTAGTCATTTTTTCCGTAAAGAAAAACAGTAGTGTCTCCTGACTGTTGTGACACAAAAATATATCTGTTGAAAATAGTCTTGTGTAGGCCCGACATCCCAGTGTGGTTTCGCAGTTCCACGGGTCAAATCGCTGTACTATCCAGTTTTGGGCCTTTGGTATCTAAAAAAAAAGCAGTTTGACTGTGTCGCTCACTGTTCAGCCGCAAATATCTCTATTTAAAAAAGTGTGGTATACCACAGTAAACAATAACTGTGGTTTTGCCATCCCACGGTAAAAAATCTCTATTATTCAGGTTTTGGTATATTTTCCGTAAAGAAAAACAGTAGTGTCTCCTGACTGTTGTGACACAAAATATATCTGTTGAAAATAGTCTTGTGTAGGCCCGACATCCCAGTATGGTTTCGCAGTTCCACGGGTCAAATTGCTGTACTATCCAGTTTTGGGCCATTTGTATCTAAAAAAAAAGCAGTTTGAGTGTGTCGCTCACTGTTCAGCCGCAAATATCTCTATTTAAAAAAGTGTGGTATACCCCAGTAAACAATAACTGTGGTTTTGCCATCCCACGGTAAAAAATCTCTATTATTCAGGTTTTGGTAGTTTTTTCCGTAAAGAAAAACAGTAGTGTCTCCTGACTGTTGTGCACAAAAATATATCAGTTGAAAATAGTCTTGTGTAGGCCTGACATCCCAGTGTGGTTTCGCAGTTCCACGGGTCAAATCGCTGTACTATCCAGTTTTGGGCCTTTGGTGTCTAAAAAAAAAGCAGTTTGAGTGTGTCGCTCACTGTTCAGCCGCAAATATCTCTATTTAACAAAGTGTGGTATACCCCAGTAAACAATAACTGTGGTTTTGCCATCCCACGGTAAAAAATCTCTATTATTCAGGTTTTGGTAGTTTTTTCCGTAAAGAAAAACAGTAGTGTCTCCTGACTGTTGTGCACAAAAATATATCAGTTGAAAATAGTCTTGTGTAGGCCCGACATCCCAGTGTGGTTTCGCAGTTCCACGGGTCAAATCGCTGTACTATCCAGTTTTGGGCCTTTGGTGTCTAAAAAAAAAGCAGTTTGAGTGTGTCGCTCACTGTTCAGCCGCAAATATCTCTATTTAAAAAAGTGTGGTATACCCCAGTAAACAATAACTGTGGTTTTCCTCTTCCACGGTTCTAATCTACTCTTTATTACCCTTTTTCCATTGATAGTGCAAGTGTAAGCTATTTTACTTCATTTAAAATGGGCAAGGCGCGTGGCAAGGGACGTGGAACTGGACGTTCTGGTGATGGTGCGTGCAGAGGATGGGGCCGTGGCCAAGGTGAAAATGTGCCACAACCAACAGCCACATCTTCTCGCTCCCACTTCTTGAACGAATTACTAGGGAAGCACAGAACAACACCAGTATTGAGAACTGATCAGTGTGAACAGGTTATTAATTGGATAGCAGATAATACTTCCAGTTACCTGGGCACCACCACCTCTGGGCTGTCTTCCACACGGTCGACTCTTAGTAGCCGTGAGTCTCGACCGCATACTCCTCCTCACCCTGATGCTCCTTCCTCCCACCATGCCGAGTGTCGTCAGACAGCAAGTGATCCCACACTTGGACACTCTGAAGAGCTGTTCACTGGTCCATTTCCATATCTGGGCCCCTCGCCTGATACGCTTGAAGTGGTGGAAGAGGAGATCCCATGTTGCGATGCCCAAATAATTGAACAGCCACGGCCACAGGAAGTCGATGTTGGCAATCTGTCACAAGAGGTGGACGATGACGAGACACAATTGCCAGAAAGTGAGAAGGAGGATCGTGGTGTGCAAGTGGAAGAGGAGGACGTGGTGGATGATCTAGTAACTGACCCAACGTGGAAGGAGGACAGGAAGAGTGAGGCCAGCAGCACACAGGGGGAGGGAGGCAGAGTACCCCAACAGGCAGGAAGAAGCAGTGTGGTGGCCGCAGACAGAAAGCAGGCAACCGTTCCCCGTAACACCAACACGAGGGACGTTGCCAGTACAAGCGGTAGGTCTTCCAGAGCCTGGAATTTTTTTAAAGACTCTGCTGATAACCCCAAAAAGGCCAGATGTTCCACCTGCCATGCCAGCATCAGCAGGGGTGACAAAACTACAAGCCTGACCACCACCAGCATGATCAGGCACATGGCAGAAATGCACCCGACTTTGTGGGGTGAAACCCCGGGTCCAAGACCAGTGTCAGCGGGTGTCACCACTGCTTCATCCACTGTTGTGCGTGCAATAGAACCCCCTGTTGTGTGTGCAAGGCAATCCCCTGTCCATACTGCATGTAAAGATGCCCCCTCCTCTCAGTCTTCACTTGTTATGGCAGTTTCTCTAGAAACAGCATCAACGTCCACGTCCACGTCCCACCGCAGCGTTCAATTGTCCATATCACAGACCTTTGAACGAAAGCGGAAATTCGCAGCTAACGCCCCACAGGCCACAGTCCTAAATTCGCACATTTCATGACTGCTTGCGTTGGAAATGCTGCCTTTTAGGCTGGTGGAGACGGAATCCTTCCGCAATCTTATGGCGCTGGCCGTCCCTCGGTACTCTGTCCCCAGCCGACACTATTTTGCCCGGTGTGCCATCCCCGCACTACACAAGCACGTGTCCCAAAGCATCTGCCGTGCCCTCAACAACGCAGTTACTGGGAGAGTTCACCTGACAACGGACACGTGGACAAGTGCTTGTGGCCAGGGACGGTACATCTCTCTGACGGCACACAGGGTAAACATAGTGGAAGCCGGGACCCAGTCGGACCTTAGGACGGAACACATCCTCCCCACACCGAGGATTGCGGGCCCTATGTCAGTCAGAGTTGCCCCCACAGTGTACAGCTCCTGCGCATCCTCCTCCTCCTCCTCCTCATGTTCAGCCTCCATCTCAGATATCACCACATCAGTTACAAGCTGGAAGCATTGCAGTACTGCCTCCACCAAGCGGCAACAGGCTGTGCTGATACTCATAAGCTTCTACTCATAAGTCATAAACCTCACACTGCTTGTGAGTTGTGGACAGCTGTGAAAGAGCAGGCAGATCTGTGGCTGAGACCGCTGAACCTATATGCCGGCATGGTCGTGTGTGACAATGGCCGTAACCTGGTGGCGGCTCTGAGGCGAGGTGAGATCACACACGTACCATGCCTGGCTCATGTGCTTAACCTCGTGGTTCAGTGGTTTCTTAAATCGTACCCCGAGTTGCCAGATCTGCTCGTGAAAGTACGCCGCCTGTCAGCTCATTTTCGCAAGTCTGCTACAGCTTCCGCCGCCTTTGCTGTGTTGCAGCATCGTTTGCAGCTTCCAGCACACCGACTGGTGTGTGATGTCCCCACACATTGGAACTCTACCCTCCACATGTTGCAAAGGATTTGTGAGCAGAAGAGAGCAGTTGTGGAGTACCAGCTGCAACAAGGCCGTTGATATTCAGGTCAGACTCCACACATAAGTCCTCAGGAGTGGACCTGGATGTCTGACATATGTACCATCCTGACAAACTTTGAGGAGGCCATCAAGATGGTGAGTGGCAATGACGCCATTATTAGTGTCAGCATCCCACTTGTCTGTCTTTTTCAACGCTCTCTGCAGAGAATTAAAGAGGAGGCATTGCAGCCAGAGTATGATGAGATGGATCAAGAAGCCGTAGCGGGCGATTACACACAGCCCAGCCTCATCTCATCCCAACGTGCATTGGGGGACAATGAGGGAGAGGAGGAGGAGGAGGAGGAGGAGGAAGAACAGGAGCTGCTATCATGCATTGTAGACTGTAGTACCTGTACGAGTGTCATACCGTCGGTTCAGCGTGGGTGGCCTGAGGACAGGGGGGAGGAGGAAGAGGAGGAGGAGGAGAGCATGGTCAGTAGTCATCTTGGTGAGGACACGGAAATCTTGCCCGTTACCAGTCTGGCAGGCATGGCTGACTTTATGTTACGCTGCCTTAACCGTGACCCTCGCGTTGTCAAAATGTTGGGTGACAGTTATTACTGGTTGGTGACACTTGTAGACCCCCGCTACAAGGAGAACTTTCACTCTCTTATTCCTGAGGTGGAGAGGTCTACAAAAATGGGGCAGTACCAGAAGGCCCTTGCTGCAGAACTCTTAAAAAAATTCACATCTGAACACGCTAGCGGCAGAGGTCACAGTTCGTTGCCCAACCAAGGTGTACAGGCGAGAGAGATGCAACTCCAATCCAGCAGAGGCAGGGGAACACTGTCAACGCTCTGGGACAGTTTTCTGACACCCGCCCAGCTTACAGGCGCTGAGGCGCGGGGTACTCTCACAAGGAGTGGAAAGTTTCAAAAGATGGTGAGGGAGTACCTTGCCGACCGTACCAGCGTCCTCTGTGATTCCTCTGTGCCTTTTAATTATTGGGTATCCAAGCGGGACACCTGGAATGAACTCGCTCTGTACGCCTTGGAGGTCCTGGCCTGCCCTGCCGCTAGCGTGTTATCGGAGCGTGTTTTTAGTACCGCTGGGGGAATTATAACTGATAAGCGCACTCACCTGTCAACTGACAATGCTGACAAGCTGACCCTTATCAAAATGAACAAGGGCTGGATTGGGCCAGACTTCTCATCACCACCAAATGACAGCAGAGTAACAAAGTCAAATCCACTGTGTTATTTCGGGAGGTGTATTCACATGCACCGCTTCACACCCACACATGGGTATACGCTTCCTCATTTCGGCTGTTTTATCTTCTTCTCCTTATCCTCAGCCTCCACCACCACGATACCACCATGGTGCCAGCATTGCAAGTTCCTCCGTCCTTATTTTTGGCAGCTTTTGCTTGCAAGGCATAAGCAAATACTATGGGACACCCACTCCCCAATAATGGGACTTATGTTTGTAATATGCTGTACTGCATGGCTCTTGTAATGGGCATTGCAAGTTGCTCCGTCCAAATTTTTGGCAGCTTTTGCTTGGAAAGCATAAGAAAATACCATGGGACACCCACTCTCCAATAATGGGACTTATGTTTGTAATATGCTGTACTGCATGGCTCTTGTAAGGGGCATTGCAAGTTGCTCCGCCATAATTTTTGGCAGCTTTTGCTTGGAAAGCATAAGCAAATACTATGGGACACCCACTCCCCAATAATGGGACTTATGTTTGTAATATGCTGTACTGCATGGCTCTTGTAAGGGGCATTGCAAGTTGCTCCGTCCTAATTTTTGGCAGCTTTTGCTCGGAAAGCATAAGCAAATACTATGGGACACCCACTCCCCAATAATGGGACTTATGTTTGTAATATGCTGTACTGCATGGCTCTTGTAAGGGGCATTGCAAGTTGCTCCGTCCTAATTTTTCGCAGCTTTTGCTTGGAAAGCATAAGCAAATACTATGGGAGACCCACTCCCCAATAATGGGACTTATGTTTGTAATATGCTGTACTGCATGGCTCTTGTAAGGGGCATTGCAAGTTGCTCCGTCCTAATTTTTGGCAGCTTTTGCTTGGAAAGCATAAGCAAAAACTATGGGAGACCCACTCCCCAATAATGGGACTTATGTTTGTAATATGCTGTACTGCATGACTCTTGTAAGGGGCATTGCAAGTTGCGCCGTCCTAATTTTTGGCAGCTTTTGCTTGCACAGCATAAGCAAATACTATGGGACACCCACTCCCCAATAATGGGACTTATGTTTGTAATATGCTGTACTGCATGGCTCTTGTAAGGGGCATTGCAAGTTGCTCCGTCCTAATTTTTGGCAGCTTTTGCTTGCAAGGCATAAGCAAATACTATGGGAGACCCACTCCCCAATAATGGGACTTATGTTTGTAATATGCTGTACTGCATGTGATGCGCCCCCTGGGCCGTGTGTACACGTGTGTGGGATACCCGGTGCCGGGTCTCTGGGGTCTGTAGTCTCTGTGGCGGTGACCCGGTCCCGTGTCTCAGGCTGGTCAAACCAGTGGCAGTCTTTCTTAGGTTTTGAGGTTAATTGTCCGACTGCGCCACCCGTGGATTGCGGTCAGGGAGTACAACCGCTGCGAGGCTGACCGCTGAGGCTGGTGTTGTGTGCACAGCAGAGAATGGGATAACTAAACACGGGAGGAGTATAGCCTCAGGGCAGTGAGTGGGGGTGATGGTGCATGAGCGCAGCAGGAACGACTCAGAGTCTTTGCAGTGCAGTTCAGGGTCTTTACGGATGATTATAAGGTAGACCCTCCCGGGAGTACTGACTAGCATAAGAGGCCTGGTCCGTCTGTGAGCAAGCAGGAGTTCCCCTGGCCAGATGGAGTTGTAGGCCTCCCCGTCTGTCTGCACTCTTCCTGGCTACCTTGCTGTCAGCGGGTAGAAGTAGCCCGCGTCCCTGAGTGTACCGTGTAGTGCTCACCCGTATGGCTGGTGACTTGGGGCCTTCTGTTAGCCTCCCCTCCACGACAGCGGTGCTGGTCCCTTGCTTGTGACTGAGCCTCCGGGCTTCTATGGCCAGAGGACCTGAAATCCCCTGCCGGCTGGTTTCTGCTGCTGGATATATAAGTCCTCACAGCCTCGGACTCCTGTGTCCGGTTCCTATTGTCTTCTGCCAGGGCGAGCTCTGCTCAGCTTCCAGCCCCTGGTCTTTAGCTCCAAGCTCCTACAGAGCTCCTTGCTGTTACTTTCCCTTGCTCTCACTCTGACTCTGACTGTTCTCTGTTCTCTGACTCACTCAACCCCGCCCAAGATCCAGTTTATAAGGGCAGAATTCTCCCCTCCCAGGACTGGGGCAGGAGGATGTTGCATGTTTAAGGGATCCTGACCAGGAAACCTCCCACTTGCTCTCCGACGTAATATCTTTATTACTGTGGTGACCAGACCCCTGGGGTGCCACACATGGCTCTTGTAAGGAGCATTGCAGTTCCTCATAATTTTTGGAAAGCCTTCCATTCACTGCTTAGGCCAACAGTGCACAGGAGACTCAGTTGCTATAAATGGAAAAAAAGGTTTAGTTAACGCCCTCTGACCTCCATGTCATTTCCAAGGGGCATTGGAGTGCCTCAAAATTTTTGGTAGGCATTGCACTCACTGTATGCCCTATAACTGTGTAGCCGAAGCGCTCCTTTTGTTACAAAAACATATCCTACAAGACATATCTGGTTGACTGGCCTGAAATTGATGTGAATGGTCCCTGTTCCTCCTGCTCTTCCTCCTTTGCCACTACCTCATCCATCATTTATCACCTGAAGGTTTGTTTTAACAGGAGTCATAGAACTTGGATAGTAGCAGGAAAACATCCAGCAATCCTCGGAGGAGGTAGGATATGTGCCAAAACGCTGACCACCTCAGGCCTAGCTGCTGCTACATACATGCGCTTGCATTACAACAAAACAAAGCAGATGCTAACTTCTATCATCCTCATCATGCTCCTCACCTTGGCAGTCTCAACTCCCCTGATGGAGAAGCCAGGGCCCACCGGAGGAGTCTGATAGTCCGGTGTGCTCGGCCAATGCTGCCCTAAAGCAGGCCAGGCTAAGAAAAGTGTGGGAAAGGTTACCTGGACAAATAGAGGTGGCCGGGGACCGAGTATGGACACCCGGCCACCCCCTGGAGGCTGGGGAGCAAGCGGGGACACCCGGCCACCAGGCGGCTGGGGACTGAGTATGGATACCAGGCCGCCGACACAGCCATGGCGTGGTGGCCAGATTCCGCTTCCATATGCCTAAAAGGCCCAATTTAATGTGCAAGCAAGCAAGCAGTATGGTATTGCAGCCTAGGGGTGGGTGGGTGGCAGGCTGCATACTTGCACTTGCATTGCAAGGAATGGGAGAGGTACAATTGAACACTGCCCTGGGACAAGGACTTGAATGGGGAGAGTTGCAAGTCTGCAACGACAGGTGCAAGGTGGGAGGCATCTTCGCATGTACCATGAACAGGGGTTTGGCATGCACACACTACAGCGGAATAGGCTCTCCTTCCCACTAAATGCACTGGGGAGGGCACAGGTAATGTTTTGGTATACGCGCTTAATCTTATGTATAAGGTACACCAGGACAAATAGGGGCGGCTGGGGACTGAGTATGGATACCTCGCTGCCGAAGCAGCCATGAGGTAGTGGCCAGCTTCGGCCTCCTCCAAACTAAAAGGCCCCATTTCAAGTGCAAGCTAGCAGTATGGAATTGCAGTCTGGGGGTGGGTGGGTGGCAGGCTGCACACTTACACTTGCATTAAAAGAAAACATAGCAGATGCTAACTTCTGTCATCATCATCATGCTCCTCTCCTAGGCACTCTCAACTCCACCGATGGAGAAGTCAGGGCCCACAGGAGGAGTCTGGTTCTCTGATGGGCTCGTCCAATGCTGCCTAAAGCAGGCCGGGCTAAGAAAAGTGTGTGGGGGGATGTTCCAAGGAGAAATATGGGCGGCTGGCTACCGTTTATGGACACCCGGCTGCCCCCAGGCGGATGGGGACCATGTGTGGACACCCGGCCGTGGGGCGGCTGGGGACCGAGTATGGACACCCGGCCGCCGGGCAGCTGGGGACTGAGTATGGATTCCAGGCCGCCAACACAGCCATGACGTGGTGGCCAGATTCCGCCTCCACATGCCTAAAAGGCCCAATTTCAAGTTCAAGCAAGCAAGCAGTATGGTATTGCAGCCTGGGGGTGGGTGGGTGGCAGGCTGCATACTTGCGCATGCATTGCAAGGAATGGGGGAGGTACAATTGAACACTGCCCTGGGACTAGAACTTGCATGGGGATAGTTGCAAGTCTGCATCTTCTGATGCGGCAAGGATCACTTATGATGGGCACACTTTTAGACAGTGACCTGGGAGTCAGAGATGCTTCCAGGGGTCTTCCCCATGCTGTTCCCATGTCTTTTCAGCACTTTATGCAGGTGTCACACAGCACATGGCCAGATAAGATTGTAAAATGTTAAAATGACATTTCCCGGTGAATGCATTTGTCATAGTTGAAAGCAATACAAAAGTGCAAAAACGCATAAAAAATGCTACTTGTGAACATAGCCGAAGGTGTGGAGGAGTATTTTTGTTTTTGGTCATTTATTTTAACTTATACACAAGTCTTTTCCCTGGAAAGGATGTTCCTTAACATATTTCACAGGAAAAAAGTTTCACTTTCGTCTTTGAACGTTTTATTTTGAGCCCGTAAAAGTGGCTTAATACCTCTGACCATGTTGTTGACAGCAGTGACCTGGGGGTCAGAAATGCTTCCTGGGGCGATCCCCATGCTGTCCCCATGTCATTTGAGCACTGTCACTATCGTTTTGGGCACTTGTTAGGCTTTTAAAAGACTGCCGGGGGTGCCACCGCAAAAATGCTCGAGTGTCCCATAGACTAACATTGGGCTCGTTGCTCGGGTCGAGCACCCGAGTATCACGGCGAGCTCGGCCCGAGCTTCGAGCACCCGAGCATTTTAGTGCTCGCTCAACACTAGTTATCATGATTATGTTCTACAATTAATTAGCATACATATAAAGTAATCTTAAGGACAGAAACTATAACACTGAAGAAAGTTGAATCCTGTTCATATTATAACTGGTTCCTTTCCAAAAAACTGCTAACGGGCAGTGAAGACCATATGCAAAGAAAGGTAGGAAACGGCACATCTAGGAATAATAAAATCTTCAAACTTTATAAGGCTCGAAGATTTTATTATTCTTGGATGTGCTGTTTCCACCTTGCTTTGCATAATCTTAAAGACAATGAACTAGGGGCAGATCCAGGGTGACTAGATTGACCAGGCTACGACTTTTGCAGCTCTGCTGGTTGATATTGACAGCTGAGGTCCAGAAGATTGCATGCAACAGATTGTATGGCTTTGTACTCCAGCTGTTGCTCCATAGATAAATCTAAATAATCATGTCACAAAACGTCTGTGCAAAAAACAAGTGCTTTTATTAATTTCCAGGAGGAATAATAGATGAATGAACACAGAGTAAATGCTCCAAAACTGTTATCTCATGGTTAAAACAAGGATTTACTATAATAGACATGTCAGGAGAGGTGAACATTTCTCAATAAATCCAAGGACTTAGACTCTGATTGAAGCCCGTCACTCTACCTTTTCTTCTCAACTTGGCGCAAACCATCATGAAAACTTCTAGCTATGAGTCTTCTCAGCAGAATGTACCCACAGACATCTTTGGCCTTTTGCTTTTCCAGCATAATCTTCACCTCTATATAAACTGGCTACTTACAGTGTCCAAGATAGTATTAGTGTCAAAGGTGGAAATTTTTCACCTTTATATTCTCCATGAAGCTAAAGCACCTACTAGAGATGAGAGAATAAACTTGAGTGGAATTTTACAAAAATCTGCATTCACAACATTTTTTGTAAAGTGTTTTTGTGCGGATTTAGCAAAATGGTGCACTCTGGCTATGCCATAGCTTCCAAGTTTGATAGGCGTGGTAAGGTTCTGCGCATACTCCTGCAAAGGTCACAGCAGAGGATCTCCACCGTGCAAGTCTGAAGGCTGCCCTCGCCATTTGCATCTTTGATGACCTTTTAGCCTAGCATCATCATCATCATTAGTAGTATTAGTTTGGAGGATGGTGAGACATGGGAGCACACACATCGCTGGTCTCTCATCCATAATCCTGGGAAAAACCATTACCAAGGAGATGCTCTACTCACCACTGCTGGATCTACTGCTGCCTGGTTTGGAGGACAATTTGTGCCAGTAGCTGCTCTCATTATATCAACAATATGCACCCACCAAACTTTAGTCTGGCAGGAAGCATTGACACTGTGGACAGTAAAAGAGAAGAGTTCACTAGAGAAACTCTACTGCAAACAGGTTAAAGTGAGCTGCACAATGTACTGATATCATTGCATTACCTGCGTCTAACCATTGATATCCTCATCATACTCCGCATTTTTGTAGGTAATGGGAGTAAAGGAGCCTTGTAGTTTATGAGAAAGAAGCAACTTACTCTCTGCGTCTCTATAATTTTTAACTGTATCTAAATTCTGAGAAAGCGGACACAGTCGTACTTGTCATTTAAAGGTAGTCTGCCAGCCCAAACTGACAGTATAAGCTAAGCACATAGCTTTGTAGGGGATCTAGACTCTGAATTATGAAAAGTCACAACATTTTTGCACGATTTGGAGTTAAGCAAAAATTTTGCAGCTTTCGGCATTTTCACGTCAGTTTCTCCTAGCTCTGCCAAAATGGGTGGAGCTGGGGTCAGGCGGGGACATGGCAACAGCTCATCTAATTCATGATGAACTGTGGCACTGTTTATGTCAGCAATCTTACGCCAATCCATTACTGGAGTAGGCTTTGTGGTGAGGCGCACAGAGGTGCACCCCACTCGTCAGATGCTCCTGATTCATTAAGAGGCAGCCGTATGACTCCAACACTTCCTCTCACCTAGACTAGCATGAAAATCACCAGTCTTGATGAATCAGGACCTTAATGTTTTAATCACTACCTCTATTCTGCTGAAACTGAAGTTTAATTCAATATGCTCTGCCCAAATTTTGCTCACTTGATTTGCATTCTTCACCTCCTTCAATGGTGATTGACAGTGTTGGATTGCTTGGAGCAAACATTGTGTGCAGAGAAAGCTCGGGCAAGTCAGTGTTGTGAAACAGGAGTGAATAAGCATGGAAAAACTGTCAGCTGAATGTTGCACTGAGCCTTTTGGGCATTATACGGGTGCACCGAGCACCCCAAATAGCATTTTTTAAACATCAGTTGGAGTCATCAATTTGAAGAACACTAAAGGTGCAATTTTTATAAGGCCTTTATGCTCTACAAGACTGTATCTTTAGTTTTTTACTGTTAGTTTGGGCTGACAATCTCCGTTAACCCTCCGTCACATGCAATAGGCCTGACAGGCACATCTCTTTTATTTTCATTTCTCCTTCCTCACCAGATTGTGAGGAAATCCCCTCCCTCCAGGTAGTCTACTGTCTCTAGCAGCTCTGTGAAACCTCATACCACAGTTGGATTGCAGAGCTTCAGGAGGACAGATATAACTGTGCTAATCTCTCAGGCTCATTGTATGTGAACACGTCACACTCAATAAGGTTGGTATTTTATGTTTTTATTCATCACAATTGTTTATTTAGCTTGTTTTATGAATGTATAGCACAAAGTGTGAGGATATTTCATAGAAATAAGGCAGATTAAAAAAGAAAGTGTGCTGCTCAGGCATATACAGTAGTTCCCTAACACATATTCCTTCTCTTGCTTCAGATTATCTGCTGAAATGGAGAGGAAAATATACAATTTATCAAACAACCTTGATGTTGAGGAAGCAACAAACATGCTGTTAGATGATGCAGACCCCACACTGAATGAGGATTTAGGAGAAGAAAGTGAGATTGATTCTCATGATGAGGTAGAAGTATGTGAAGTGGATTCTGAAACAGACCAAGATGGTGACAGTGATGAGGATGAAGATGTAGAATCTTATTATATGGGAAAAGATAAAAAAAAAACAATGGAACAAGAAGCCACTCCAGAAAAAATGTAGGGAACCTCAAAACATTATTACTCACCTTCCTGCAGTTATAGGAACTGCAAGTAATGCAAAAACTGCAGTTGAATGCTGGAATAGTTTATTCACAGATGACATTCTGGACTCTATTGTCACATATACCAACCAATATATAGACATTATAAAGGACAAGTTCATCTGCAACAGAACCATCAAGGCCACAGATGAAATAGAACTGCGTGCTTTTTTTGGATTATTATACCTTGCAGGAGCTTATAGGGCAAATAGACAACGTTTGGAGGAACTTTGGAGTAAAGATGGGATGGAGTTGAAAAATTTGGCCTTGTTATGTCCATAAACAGATTCAAGCTTCTAATTCGTTGCCTTCGGTTTGACGACAGAACTACCCGAACCGAACGTAAAACACATGATCGACTTGCTCCAATTCGTGATATATTCCAAAAATTTGTTGAAAACTGTAAAAAAACCTATTGCCCTGGGGAGAATCTCACTATTGACGAAATGCTCCCTGGTTTTCGTGGTAAATGTGCCTTTCGTCAATATATTCCATCAAAGCCTAACAAATATGGAATAAAAATGTATGCCCTTGTTGATGCCAGTAAGACCTACACTTACAACCTGGAAGTTTATGCAGGAAAACTACCAGAAGGTCCTTACTGTGTCAGCAACAAACCCAGTGATGTTGTAAAAAGACTGGCTGAGCCCTTATTTGGATCGGGTCGCAATATAACAGCTGACAATTGGTTTTCAAATTGTGATCTGATTGATTATCTGAAAATGCAGAAGCTTTCATATGTCGGAACTGTAAGAAAAAATAAAAAAGAATTGCCTACACAGTTTGTAAGTTTGAAAGGGAGACAACAGTACAGCAGTATGTTTGCATTCCATAATGGAAAGGTTTTGGTTTCCTATGTACCACAAGCAAAAAAAATTGTACTTCTTCTATCAACACTTCATGATGATGATGCCATCGATCCTGGGACTGAGGCACACAAAAAAACGGAGATAATTACATTTTATAATGCAACCAAAGGGGGTGTTGATACAGCTGATCAGATGTGCTCAACTTTCAACATCAGCAGAAACACCAAACGCTGGCCAATGGTCATATTTTTTGCTATGTTGAATTTGGGTGGTATAAATTCACAAGTCATTTACCTTGAAAACAAGCTTGAACCACTCCGTAGACGATTCTATCTGAAAAAATTGGCCCATGAACTAGTGCTTGGAGAGCTACGCAGAAGTATGAAAACAATCGGTATCCCCTCTCGCCTTCAAGTTCAGCTCAAAAGATTCCGCCCAGAAGATGATAGTGAAAATTCACCACATGCACCACCTCCCAAAAGAAGGAGATGCACCACCTGCACCACGGAAAGCGGAATCAGAAGGCTTTCTAATTATGAATGTCACAAATGTCATAATGCAATCTGCCTGACGCATGCAAAAATGATGTGTAATTCTTGCTCTTTGCTCTGCAAGTGTAATTTTTCTGGGGAAACTTCAGGATCTAATTCTGATTGAATATGTGTTTAATAGTACTTAAGGTACCTTAAAATTAAGTTTGTTTCCATAAATTTTCTTTGTAGAGTTTTTTGACAGAGTCGAACTGGGGACTATTTGGCGGGAGTTTTGAAATGTTTGTATTTCAGAGTTATTAGTTTTATGTTAAGTAAATGGGGTTTTTTTGCACCTGATTATGTGTAGTCTCTTTTATTACATCCCTATGAAGGTCACTGATCACTTTTAGAGCACTGAAATTGCAAACATTAGATATTATAGGTATTTTTCTAGCCTGCGTCTGACAGTGACATTGTATGTGAACTCGTTAGAACCGATATTGTATGTGACGGAGGGCTAACTCTAGTCTCCAATAATCGTTGACCTACATCATCCCTATTTCCTAAATATAATTCTACAAAAAAGCAACAGCTTGGAGGGATCACTTCTTGTTAAAACAGACCTTGGAATGATTATTGAGAGGGTGAAATTTCACACTGACTAACTAACCAAACTGTAACACTGATTAATACACTTACAAACTTCAAGCTCCATGGGTCCATTTCATAATTTGCATTTCTTGTCCTGTGATATTTTCTGACCTTTTTGGCACCAAATTCTTCAAAATGGTACATGTAATTCATAAATTTTCACGCAAAATAAAAAAATATATATATCTTTTTGTTTTTTAACCTTATTTTTGCAACTTTTCAGCATTAAAAGTTGCAAATTCTTTAAAAAGTCACTGGACTTTTACAAACAGCAATACCAAATGTTGTATACATACCTTTTAACTTTATTTTATTTCCTTATTGTTATTGGGGGAAAATAGGATGATTCTAATTTTTAGATTTTTTTATAATATTAAAAACTTTATTTTTTGAGTCTTTATTTTCTTTTTTTCAGTCCTATTAGCGGACTTGAACCTGTGATTGTACAATCGCTTATACTATGCACTACAATATCGTAGTATTGTAGTATATAGTAAAAATAACTATCACTTATGAAGTCCAGCCACAGGAAGGTCTTCACAGGAGTAATGGTATGTATGGGCGTTTTCAGCAAATCCCTGACTTCACAAGGGAGGGTTGTGGGTGCGTGGAATGGTGATCTATAAATGTCGCTGTTATAAATTGACAATGTTAGAGGCAGATGATTGCTCTGAGCTTGCATCAAAGTTGGCATATGTCTTTCCTGGGCTTGCATCAAAAGCAAGGACCTGTCATATGATATAATAGTATGTTATATGTTGGCAAGGAGTGAAAGGGGTTTTCCACTTTTTTAAAATTGGTGCCAAAACAATTGCATAGTAAAATTACAAACACTGCACTCACATTCCCCATGTCTAGGCTCTCTGTTGATCCATTGGTGTCTGTGTTTTAGCTGTGTTTGTGAATGTCGAAAACACCTTTAGGCTTAGTGCCCACGATGCAGAAATGAAGCAGAAATTTTCGTGAGCATTTCTGCATCTCCTTGGCAGAAAAACGCATGCGTTTTTTACATGCATTTTTTACGCGTATTTAACGCGTATTTGCATGCGTATTTGCCATGCGTTTTTCCAATGCATTGTATAGGCAAATACGCTTGCAGAAACGCACAAGAATTGGTCATGTCCGTATTTTTTCTGCGAGTAAAATCTGCGCAGAAAAAATACGGACCATGTGCACAGAACTTGCAGAATGTCATAGGAAGTCATGGGATAAGGTATGCAATGCGTTTCTGGAGCGTTTACGCACAGCAAATACGCACCAAAATACGCATGAAAAACGCATCGTGGGCACACAGCCTAGAAAAAACATAAGGAAGAAAACAAAACTAGAAAGTGAGAGTTTCCTAAAATCCAAAAGCTGGGTGTAGACAGAATTACTTGTAGCCAATGAGATGTACAGTATGTATGCTAATGCCAGCACATATGTAGAGATAAGCTAAGCCAATTATATTGTTACCATGTATGACTATTAACAAGCTATAAAAACCTTAACCGATGATGTAATAAAAACAGATCTGCCCTGATGCTCAATGTATCAGAAGTGGTTCTTCCGTGCACGTATTTGAATTTTGCAATTTAATTTGGAACAGGCACAACGTCTCAGAACTAGTAATGAGCGAGCATAATCGCAAATACTCGGTGCTCGCCCAAGCATCTCAGTAGTCGAGATGCTCGGAGCTCGCCGAGTACTTCTGAGATGCTCGGGCGGATGCTCGGGTCCCCTCCCTGCATGTCTTTAGAACATCAATCAACATGCAGGGATTGTCTTCCACACACTGTAATGCCGCAGCCAAGTTCGTTGTGTCATTACAGTGATTGGCTGGCCGCACAGCGTCATCACGTCTATATCAGACCTGGCGCCGACGTGCTCGTCACAGTCACTCCAGAATAAGACAGAGGAGAGGTGCTGCTGAGCTAGGGAGAGATTTGGTTGTTATTAGTTAGTGTAGGTATTCCACAAGATTCTCTACACATATTCATCTCAACTAACAGTCCTTCTGAGGACTAATCCAGCTGCAGAGATATCATTGCTAAGCAAGCAGGCAGGGTATATAGCAGACTGCAGTGCATATAGCAATAGGGTCCATTTCAGTTCTGTCTGCTGGTGCTTTTACCGATATTTGTAGAAATAGCCCCAGGTATCAGGGGCCAGGAATAATTTTTTTTTATCTTAATCCTGATTATTTGCTTAAAAAGCAATCCTGAGAACATCATTTTTCTGCGCCATTTGCTTGCTGGCGCTGCAGAATACAGCAAGGTTCTTTTCATATTACATGCCTAAAAATCCAGCTATTTAAAACTGTGGTTTGTCCGTCACATGGATCACATTTAAGTTTGCTCTAAATTCTGCCATTTCTGGCCTCAATTTAAATTTTATTTCAGTGTGTCAGCGAACTTATTGACACGAGGTCGCTGTTAAAAATAGTTACCTACAGGCCAGCTATTTAAAACTGTGGTTTGTCCGTCACACGGATCACATATAATTGCGCTGAAAATATTGCCATTTCTGGCCTCCATTGAAATTTTGTTTCAGTGTGGCAGGGAAGTTATTGACACGAGGTCGCTGTAACAAATGGTTACCTACAGGCCAGCTATTTAAAACTGTGTTTTTTACGTCACACGGATCACATATCATTGTGCTGAAAATTCTGCCATTTCTGTCCTCTATTAAAATATTGTTTCAGTGTGGCAGTGAAGTTATTGAAACCAGATTGCTGTTAAAAATAGTTACCTACAGGCCAGCTATTTAAAACTGTGGTTTGTCCGTCACACGGATCACAAATAAGTTCTCTCTAAATTCTGCCATTTCTGTCCTCCATTAAAATTGTTTCAGTGTGTCAGCAAACCTATTGACACAAGGTCGCTGTTAAAAATAGTTACCTACAGGCCAGCTATTTAAAACTGTACTTTGTCCGTCACATGTATCACATATAAGTTCACTGAAAATTCTGCCATTTCTGGCCTCCATTAAAATGTTGTTTCAGTGTGTCAGTGGAGTTATTGACACCAGATTACTGTTAAAAATTGTTACCTATAGGCCAGCTATTTAAAACTGTGGTTTGTCCGTCACATGGATCACATTTAAGTTTGCTCTAAATTCTGCCATTTCTGGCCTCAATTAAAATTTTGTTTCAGTGTATCAGCGAACTTATTGACACGAGGTCGCTGTTAAAAATAGTTACCTACAGGCAAGCTATTTAAAACTGTGGTTTGTCCGTCACGTGGATCACATATAAGTTTGTTCCAAATTCAGACATTTGCAGTGAGTGTAACGACTGGAACACCGGTCGAATGTGTATGAGGGATATGGAGCTGCTATGAATAACTCTGACCTCGTATAGTGGCAAATAACTTTCTTTATACTGGTCACACAAATGACAGGGTTAAACAATTCTACAAAATATGGGCCACAATAGCCACTAACACAAAATACAAGTTATGCTGCCCGAGAGAGCCCAAGTGCCAATCTTGCGGGAATGAGTCAAACTACCCTTGGGCTATGCTGCTCCCACCTTTATTAAGTACAGGGCCTACCCAGGATGTTACCGTGGACGTGGCACGTGGTCCTCCCAGGAATATAATAATATATATTTAGCCAACGAGTTACCTATACAATGTACAGTTTCTCTTCTTATAAGAGCAAAAAGAAATCTCTTAGACTTAATACATATACAAACAGTTAGCAAACTAAACCTTTTGTTAGACCCTGATCTCTGGCCACAGGGTTTGATCAGCTTCTCCTTCTCACCAAGCTCTTCAGCACATCCAGGTGTAAGCATCAATTAGAATCAATGTCAGTCTCAAAGTTTAGTTCTCAACAGGGCTCCTTTGTAGTATCCATGTACACAGAGTCTTAGTATACCAGATCCTTCACAATCTCTGGATCAAGCCTGATCAGTCTGTCAGCAGTGATATACACCAGGCAGTTCTCAGCACTACTGGAATCACTAACTAGCTTTCCTTAACTGACTACACAGTTGCTGACCGGTCACATATCTCAGTTACTCACAAGGCACAGCTTCTTCTGGGACACACTGTCCGGCGGCAGTCTGTACGATCTCCCAAACGCCCCCGGGCATCAGACATGTCTCGTCTCCTCAGAGGACTTCCTGGTTCTGTGTTTCCCGGGCTTTTTTACAGATCCCCAGGCTTTTAATTTTCTTGCTGACCCCTAATGGCCGGACTAAGTCATTGCAGGAGAAGTTTATACTGTCAGTAATATGAACTCATTACTAGAAACACATGTCAACATGTTACATGATCATGGAAGATATTGTCCTCCATTTAAAATGGGCAAGGCGCGTGGCAAGGGACGGGGAACTGGACGTGATGGTGATGGTGCATGCAGAGGTCGAGGCCGTGGGCAAGCTGAAATTGTGCCACAACAAACACCCACATCTTCTCGCTCGACCTTCCTTTCCCAATTAATAGGGGACTACAGAACACCACTATTGAACACAGAACAGTGTGAAAAGGTTATTGGTTGGATAGCAGATAAAGCTTCCAGTCACTTAGCCACCACCACCACCCTGTCTTCCACACGATCAAGTTTCAATAGCCATGAGTCTGGACTGCATATTACTCACCCTGATCCTCCTTCCACCCACCATGTCGAGTGCCCAGAGACAACTGATCCCACACTTGGAAACTCCGAAGAGCTGTACAGTTTTCCACTTATAGATTCGGGCCTCTCGCCAGGTCCACTTGAAGCAGGGCAAGAGGAGATCGCATGTAGCGATGCCCAAATATTTGAGCAGCCACGGTCACACGAAGGCCACGGTGGGAAAGTGTCACAAGAGGTGGACGAAGATGAGACACAATTGCCAGAAAGTCAGGAGGATGACCAGGGTGCGGAAGTGGAAGACGAGGTGGTGGATGACATAGTAACTGACCCAAACTGGCAGGAGGACATGCAGAGCTAGGACAGCAGCACACAGGTGGAGCAAGGCAGAGCACCCCAACAGGCATGAACAAGCAGTGTGGTGGCCGCAGACAGAAGGCGGGCAACAGTTCCCCGTATCACCAAAACGATGGAAGTTGCCAGTACAACTGTTAGGTCTTCCCGAGTCTGCTTATTTTTTAAAGACTCTGCTGATAACCCCAAAAAGGCCATTTGCACCACCTGCCAGGCCAGCATCAGCAGGGCTGGCAAAACTGCCATCCTGACCGCCACCAGCAAGATCAGGCACATTAGAGCAAAGCACCTGACTAAGTGGGCCGAACCCCAGGGTCCAGCAACAGTGACTGCGCGTGACACCGCTGCTTGTTCCGCTGCTGTGCGTGCACACCAATCCCCTCTCAATTGCGCATGCCAAGATGCCTCCCGCCCTGCACCTGTCATTGAACACTCTCAACTAACACCATCAGAAAGCACGTCCACATCTTTGTCCCAGCGCAGAGTTCAGTTGTCCCTACCCCAGTCCTTGGAACGCAGCTAATGCCCCACAGGCCACACTACTAAATTCCCACATTTCGCGACTGCTTGCGCTCGAAATGTTGCCTTCTAGGCTCATGAAGATGGAAGCTTTCTGCAACCTGTTGGCAGTGGCCGTCCCTCGGTACTCGGTCCCCAGCTGCCATTATTTCTCCCTGTGTGCCATCCCCGCATTACACAAGCACGTGTCCCAAAACATTAGCCATGCCCTCAACAACGCAGATACCGGTAAAGTCCACCTAACCATGGACACGTGGACAAGTGCTTGTGGGCAGGGATGGTACATCTTGCTGACGGCACACTGGGTTAACATAGTGGAAGCCGGGACCCAGTCGGACCTTGGGACTGAACACGTCCTCCCCACACCAAGAATTGCGGGCCCTAGATCAATCAGGGTTGCCCCCACGGTCTACAGCTCCTGCACCTCATCCTACTCAGCCTCCTCCTCCTCTTCAGCCTCCATCTCCAAAATGACCACATCAGTCACAAGCTGGAAGCACTGCAGCACTGCCTCGGTCAAGCGGCAACAGGCAGTGCTGAAGCTATTGTGCTTAGGTGACAAAGCGCACAATGCTAAAGAGTTGTGGTTAACTCTGAAAGAACACGCAGATCTGTGGCTGACACCGCTGAACCTACAGCTAGGCATTGTCGTGTGTGACAATGGCTGGAACCTGGTGGTGGCTCAGAGGCGAGCTGACCCATGTACCATGCCTGGCCCATGTGCTTAACCTCGTGGTTCAGCAGTTTCTCAAAATCTACCCGGAGCTACCGGATCTGCTTGTCAAAGTACGCCGCCTGTGTGCCCATTTTAGAAAGTAAGCTACAGCTTCCGCCGCTCTTGCCATGCCCCAGCAGCACTTGCAGCTTCCGGTTCACCGACTGGTGTGTGATGTCCCCACGCATTGGAACTCTACACTGCAGATGTTGGGACTGATTTGTGAGCAGAAGAGGGCAGTTGTTGACTACCAGCATCAACAAGGCCGCCGGTGTTCAGGTTAGTCTCCACACATAAGACCTCAGGAGTGGACATGGATGTCAGACATCTGTACCATCCTCCAAAACTTTGAGGACTCCACCAAGATGGTGAACGGCGATGACGCCATAATTAGCATCACCATGCTGCTCCTCTGTCTTCTGAAACGCTCTCTGCTCACAATCAAATGATGCATTGCAGGCGGAGCACGATGAGATGGAGCAAGGAACTATACAGGGTTATTACACACAGCCCAGCCTCATCTCATCCCAACGTGGATTGGGTGACAATGAGGAAGAGGAGGAGTAGGAGGAGGAGGAAGAATATGAGCTAGTTTCATGCGCTATAGACTGTACTACCTGCACAATTGTCAAACCGTCTGCTCAGTGTGGATGGACTGAGGACAGGGAAGAGGAGGAGAAGAGCATGGTCAGTCGTCCTCTTGGAGAGGACTCGGAAGTCTTGCCTGTTAGCAGTCTGGCACGCATGGCTGAGTTTATATTATGCTGCCTTCCCCGTGATCCTCGCATTCTCAAAATTTTGCGTGACAGTCATTACTGGTTGGTGACACTTCTAGACCCACACTACAAGGAGAACTTTATATCTCTTATTCCTGAGGCGGACAGGTGTACAAAAATGGGGCAATATTAGAAGGCCCTTGTTGCGGAACTATTAAAAAAATTCTCATCTGAAAATGCTGGCGGCAGAGGTCACAGTTCGATGGACAACCAAGGAGTACTGGCGAGAAAGACACAACTCCAAACCAGCAGAGGCAGGGGAACACTGTCAAAGTTCTGGGAGAGTTTTCTCAGAGCCTCCCATCGCACAGGCCCTGAGGCGCGGAGTACCCTCACAAGGAGTGCAAAGTTTGTGAAGATGCTGAGGGAGGACCTTGCCAACCATACCAACATCCTCCGTGATTCCTCTGTACCTTATAATTATTGAATATCCAAGCTGGACATGTTGAATGAACTGGCTCTCTACGCCTAGGAGGTCCTGCCCTGCCCTGCCACTACCATTTTACCAGAGCGGGCTTTTAGTGCCACTGGTGGAATTATAACTGATAAGCGCATCCTCCGCCTGTCAACTGAAAATGCTGTCAGGCTGACTCTTATAAAAATGAACAAGGACTGGATTGGGCCAGACTTCTCAACACCACCGAATAAAAGCAGCGTAACATAAACTCAAATCCAGTGTCTTTTTTTGGGAGGTGTATTCCCATCCAACTTTTCACACCCACACATGGGTATATGCTTCCTGATTTTGGCTATTTGCTCTTGTCCTCCTCCTTCTCCTCATCCTCATCCTCCATCACCATATCACCAGGGTGACAGAGGTCTGTGAAGCGACACCCGCATAATTTTTTTAAAGGGTGTTTATGATGCCCGTAAAAATTTTTTTTATACAGTATGTTCATGTATACCCCCCAGGGGTAAATGTTTGTCAGCCCATAAACTTAGTGCATGTGCATTACAAGTATAGGAGACCCACTCCTTGCTAATGGGAATATTTTTTATGAGGCCCTCCTCCACGTCTTTTCCAACGTGCATTGGAGTGCCTCTCAATTTTTGGCAGCTCTTGCATTCACTGCATAGGCCAACACTATGGGAGACCCACTTCCTAATAATGCAAACATTTTTTCATGAGGCCCTCTACATCTCTTCCAAGGGGCATTGGAGTGCCTCCCAATTATTTTTTCATCTCTTGCATTCACTGCATAGGCCAACACTATGGGAGACCCACTTCCTAATAATGGGAACATTTTTTCATGAGGCCCTCTAAGTCTCTTCCAAGGGGCATTGGAGTGCCTCCCAATTTTTGGCAACCCATGCATTCACTGCATAGGCCAACACTAGGGGTGACCCACTTCCTAATAATGGGAACATTGGTTTTACCTGTAACTACTCCATGCTCGCCCGAGCATACTCGGCGAAACGGTTAACAAAACATACTCGCTCATCGCTACTCAGAACGTTTCACATTATGTGGCGAAGACACCACCAATGATTTTTCTTTCACTTAAGTACACAGAGAATCTACACAATCTCTCTGCACACCAGATCAGAGAAAACAATGGAGTTCAGAGCAGTGATCATCATTTTCATTCAACCCTTTTGGCATCAGTAAATAATGTTCAACTAATCGGTGTCAAAAGGGTTAATCAACAGAGGTGATGTCGTGATCACCCAGTCCATTTTGACTGCTGTGATTGGTGCTGTCTCAGACAGTACCAAACACAGCATGTCACTTTGATTTTTTTTTTACTTTATTGTCAAATCCATGTGATTGGTTGGTCAGAATGGTTTGGCCAATCACAGTGATCGCCAATTCAGGGGGATGGTACAGTCGCCTGGGGCGATGTGCAGGGATGGCCTCTGTCAAAGACAGCAGCCTTCTTAACTCAGTCACCACACGATGCAGCATGGTGACTGGAACTAGCTGCGCCATACATGTATGGCAGTTTGCAGAAACGCAGCTCCAGGAGCGCCGTACATGTATGGGGGATGTCATGAAGGGGTTAAGGCCAAAACATCCAATGTCTCTTGATTTATTATCTTCATTTTGGGTATAAGTACTATTAGAGATGAATGAGTCTATTAAAAGTGTATCAAATTCAAAATGAATTAAAAAAAATCTTTGCCAGAATCCAAAATGAACAAATTTACCAGAATCAGAATTTTTTTTTAATCTAATTAGTTTGAATCCAGCAAAATGGTGGTTGGATCATTACCAATTTGCTTGACTCTTTTTTTTAGGGCTGGGAAGGGTTTATAAAGTAAAATGTATATATTTTTTAACCCTAATCTAGATTATACTTCGGCTTCTAGAAAGGATGTGTCATCAAAAATGATCTATTATTTAAATTAGGTTTTTGCATTAAATGCATATTCTTTTAATTTTTGGCAGTGTTTTTTTTCTATGTTACAATCTGTATTAAAAATAAAAATGAGAAGTCTTGTAATTGTCACATTAATTGTTTCAGGAAATCTGCATGGATATTAGCAATAATAGATTAACTCATACTCTGTCCTTAGCATTGAAGCATTTAATGAGCATGTACAAAGATCATTGTGAAAGAAGCAGAGATGTGACATCATCCATTGTGATTGGTGATTCCTGTGTATCAGTATGGGCTGTGTATAGAAGTGTTACCTGCCTCTGATGATAATGAGCCTGCTGAAAAATCTTCCTGAAGCAGGAAGTATGAGAAAAAAAAGCCCCAGCGGCCAGTGTGCAAAATTGCAAGATTACTAATTTTTAGTGGTGAGTGAGCATGCTCGACATTGCTCGGTACTCGCCCGAGCATCTCAGTACTCGGGATGTTCGGCGAGCACAGAGCATTTCCGGGTTACTCGGGCAGGAGCTCGGGTCTCCGCCCTGCATGTTTGGCGCTCTTTACAGAGCCAATGAACATGCAGGGATTGCCAGCCAGTCACTGTAATGCCGCAGCCATGTTGTTTGTGGGCATTACAGTGATTGGCTGGCCACACAGCGTCACCTTGAGTATTTAAAAACGGGCGCCGCCATCTTGGACACAGTCGCTCCGGATCAGACAGTGTAGGGTCAGTGCTGCTGAACTAGGGAGAGATTTATCCAGCAAAAAAGTTAGTGTAGGGTCTATAAAGCCTGCCAAATCAAACAAACAGTCCTTCTCAGGACTAATATCCATCCCAGATATCATGCATGCAGGCAGGCAGGCTGTATAGGAGACGCAGTGGTTATACCAGCAAATGCTGCATTACAGTCCTGTGTGCTCCTGCTGGTCAAATTGCTAAACTTATTCCCCGGTCTCAGGGGCCAGGAAAAAATCCTGTATATTTTTTTCCCTCAGTCAGACTGTCAAAATACGCGTATTATTAACCTTTTGGTATCCCCACCGCCCAAAAAAAAAATTGAGTGTGTCTGTTACTGTTCAGACACCAATATATCTGTTTAAAAGAGTCTGGTGTAGGCCAGAAAAATATAACTGTGGTTTTGCAGTTCCACGGGTCAAATCTCTGTATTATCCTTTTTTTGACATTTTTTCAGTAAAAAAAAACTGTAATAGTGGCTCCCTGGCTGGTCAGACACAAATATATCTGTTTGAAAGATTCTGGTGTAGGCTAGAAAAATATAACTGTGGTTTTGCAGTTACACAGGTCAAATCTTTGTATTATCCTGTTTTTGGCATTTTTTGCCGTAAAAAAAACATTAATAGTGTCTCCCTGACTGGTCAGACACAAATATATCTGTTTAAAAGAGTCTGGTGTAGGCCAGAAAAATATAACTGTGGTTTTGCAGTTCCATGGGTCAAATCTCTGTATTATCCTGTTTTTGGCATTTTTTGCCGTAAAAAAAAACAGTAATAGTGTCCCCCTGATTGTTCAGACACAAATATATCTGTTTGAAAGATTCTGGTGTAGGCCAGAAAAGTATAACTGTGGTTGTGCAGTTCCACAGGTCAAATCTCTGTATTATCCTTTTTTTGGCATTTTTTGCCATAAAAAAAAAACTGTAATAGTGTCTCCCTGACTGGTCAGACACAAATATATCTGTTTAAAAGAGTCTGGTGTAGGCCAGAAAAATATAACTGTGGTTTTCCTCTTCCACTGTTCTAATCTCCTTTTTATTACCCTTTTTCCATTGATAGTGTGAGTGTAAGCTATTTTACTTCATTTACAATGGGCAAGGCGCGTGGCAAGGGACGTGGAACTGGACGTTCTGGTGATGGTGCGTGTAGAGGACGAGGCTGTGGCCAAGGTGAAAATGTGCCACAACCAACAGCCACATCTTCTCGCTCCCAGTTCTTGACCAAATTACTAGGGAAGCACACAACAAGACCACTATTGCGAACTGATCAGTGTGAACAGGTTATTAATTGGATAGCAGATAATACTTCCAGTTACCTGGGCACCACCACCTCCGGTCTGTCTTCCACATGGTCAAGTTTTAGTAGCCGTGAGTTTCGACCGCATACTCCTCCTCACCCTGATGCTCCTTCCTACCACTATGCTGAGTGCTGTCAGACAGCAACTTATCCCACATTTGGACACTCTGAAGAGCTGTTCACTGGTCCATTTCCATATTTGGGCCCCGCGTCTGCTCCGCTTGAAGTGGTGGAAGAGGAGATCCCATGTAGCGATGCCCAAATATTTGAACAGCCACGGCCAGAGGAAGTCGACGCTGGCAATTTGTTACAAGAGGTGGACGATGACGAGACACAATTGCCACAAAGTGAGGAGGAGGATCGTGGTGCGCAAGTGGAAGAGGAGGAGGTGGCGGATGATCTAGTAACTGACCCAATGTGGCAGGAGGACACACAGAGCAAAGCAAGCATCACCCAAGGGGAGGGAGGCAGAGTACCCCAACAGGCAGTTAGAAGTAGTGTGGTGGCCGCAGACAGAAGGCGGGCAACCATTCCCCGTAACACCAACACGAGGGACGTTGCCAGTACAACCGGTAGGTCTTCCAGAGTCTGGAATTTTTTTAAAGACTCTGCTGATAACCCCAAAAAGGCCATTTGTACCACCTGCCATGCCAACATCAGCAGGGGTGACAAAACTACCAGCCTGACCACCACCAGCATGATCAGGCACATGGCAGCAAAGCACCCGACTTTCTGGGGTGAACCCCAGTGTCCACGACCAGTGTCAGCGGGTGTCACCACTGCTTCTTCAGCTGTTGTGTGTGTAAGAGAACCCCCTGTTGTGCGTGCAAGGCAATCCCCTGTCCATACTGCATGCAAAGATGCCCCCTCCTCTCAGTCTTCACTTGTTATGGCAGTTTCTCAAGAAACAGCATCAACGTCCATGTCCCACCGCAGCGTTCAATTGTCCATATCCCAGACCTTTGAACGAAATCGCAAATTCGCAGCCAACGCCCCACAGGCCACAGTCCTAAATTCGCACATTTCACGACTTGTTGCGTTGGAAATGCTGCCTTTTAGGCTGGTGGAGATGGAATCCTTCTGCAACCTTATGGCGATGGCCGTCCCTCGGTACTCGGTCCCCAGCCGACACTATTTTGCCCGGTGTGCCATCCCCGCACTACACAAGCACGTGTCCCAAAACATCTGCCATGCCCTCAACATCGCAGTTACTGGGAGAGTCCACCTGACAACGGACACGTGGACAAGTGCTTGTGGCCAGGGATGGTACATCTCCCTGACGGCACACTGGGTAAACATAGTGGAAGCCGGGACCCAGTCGGCCTTGGGACGGAACACATCCTCCCCACACCGAGGATTGCGGGCCCTATTTCAGTCAGAGTTGCCCCCACAGTGTACAGCTCCTGTGCATCATCCTCCTCCTCCTCCTCATGTTCTGCCTCCATCTCAGATATCACCACATCAGTTACAAGCTGGAAGCACTGCAGTACTGCCTCAGTCAAGCGGCAACAGTCTGTGCTGAAACTCATTAGCTTAGGTGATAAACCTCACACTGCTTGTGAGTTGTGGACAGCTGTGAAAGAGCAGGCAGATCTGTGGCTGAGACCGCTGAGCCTCCATCCAGGCATGGTCGTGTGTGACAATGGCCGTAACCTGATGTCGGCTCTGAGGCGAGGCGAGATCACAAACGTACCATGCCTGGCTCACGTGCTTAACCTCGTGGTTCAGCGGTTTCTTAAATCGTACCCCGAGTTGCCAGATCTGCTCGTCAAAGTACGCCGCCTGTCAGCTCATTTTTGGAAGTCGGCTACAGCTTCCGCCAACCTTGCTGTGTTGCAGCAGCGTTTGCAGCTTCCAACACACCGACTGGTGTGTGATGTCCCCACACGTTGGAACTCTACCCTCCACATGTTGCAAAGGATTTGTGAGCAGAAGAGAGCAGTTGTGGAGTACCAGCTGCAACAAGGCCATCGATATTCAGGTCAGACTCCACACATAACACCTCAGGAGGGGACCTGGATGTCTGACATATGTACCATCCTGACAAACTTTGAAGAGTCCACCAAGATGGTGAGTGGCGATGACGCCATCATTAGCATCAGCATCCCTCTTGTCTGTCTTTTGCAACGCTCTCTGCAGAGTATTAAAGAGGAGGCATTGCAGCCAGAGTATGATGAGATGGATCAAGAAGCCGTAGCGGGCGATTACACACAGCCCAGCCTCATCTCATCCCAACGTCCATTGGGGGACAATGAGGGAGAGGAGGAGGAGAAAGAACAGGAGCTGGTATCATGCGCTGTAGACGGAAGTACCTGTACAACTGTCATACAGTCGGTTCAGCGTGGATGGCCTGAGGACAGAGGGGAGGAGGAGGAGGAGGAGGAGGAGAGCATGGTCAATCATCATCTTGGTGAGGACACGGAAGTCTTGCCTGTTACCAGTCTGGCACGCATGGCTGACTTTATGTTACGCTGCCTTAACCGTGACCCTCGCATTGTCAAAATGTTGGGTGACAGTCATTACTGGTTGGTGACACTTTTAGACCCCCGATACAAGGAGAAAATTTACTCTCTTATTCCTGAGGTGGACAGGTCTGCAAAAATGGGGCAGTAACAGAAGGCCCTTGCTGCAGAACTGTTTAAAAAATTCCCACCTGAACACGCTAGCGGCAGTTGTCATAGTTCGTAGACCAACCAAGGCGTACAGGCGAGAGAGACGCAACTCCAATCCAGCAGAGGCAGGGGAATACTGTCAATATTCTGGGACAGTTTTCTGAGAGCTGCCCAGCTTACAGGCCCTGAGGCGCGGGGTACTCTTACAAGGAGTAGAACGTTTCAAAAGATGGTGAGGGAGTACCTTGCCGACCGTACCAGCATCCTCCCTGACTCTTCTGTGCTTTTTAATTATTGGGTATCCAAGCTGGACACCAGGAATGAACTCGCTCTGTACGTCTTGGAGGTCCTGGCCTGCCCTGCTGCTAGCATGTTATTGGACCGTGTTTTTAGTGCCGCTGGGGGAATTATAACTGATAAGCGCACTCGCCTTGTCAACTGACAATGCTGACAAGCTGACCCTTATCAAAATGAACAAGGGCTGGTTTGGGCCAGACTTCTTATCACCACCAAATGACAGCAGAGTAACATAAAATCAAAACCACTGTGTTATTTCGGGAGGTGTATTTCCATGCACCGCGTCACACCCACACATGGGTATATGCTTCCTCATTTCGGCTGTATTTTGCTCTTCTCCTTATCCTCAGCCTCCACCACCACTACACCACCAGGGTGACCGTGGTCCGTGTTGCCAGCATTGCAAGTTCCTCCATCCTAATTTTTGCCAGCTTTTGCTTGGAAGGCATAGGCAAAGACTATTGGAGACCCACTCCCCAATAATGGGAATAATGTTTTTAATATGCTGTACTGCATGGCTCTTGTAAGGGGCATTAAAATCGTCTTGTTAAGCTACTGTGACATCCACCATTCTTCCAAGGGGCATTTAAACCATCTTGTGAAGCTACTGCAACTTCCTGTTTCTTCCAAGGGTCATTTAAAGCGTCTTGTTAAGCTACTGCGACCTCCACGTCTCTTCCAAGGGGCATTAAAACCGTCTTGCTAAGCTACTGCGACCTCCACCACATTTTCAAGGGGCATTGATATTGTCTTTTTATTCCACTGTGACCTCCACGTCTCTTCCAAGGGGCATTAAAACCGTCTTTTTAAGCTACTGCGACCTCCACCGCTCTTCCAAGGGGCATTAAAACCTTCTTGTTAAGCTACTGTGACCTCCAAGTCTCTTCCAAGTGGCATTAAAACCATCTTTTTAAGCTACTGCGACCTCCATTACTTCTCCAAGGGACATTAAAACCGTCTTGTTAAGCTACTGCGACCTCCACCACTTCTCCAAGGGGCATTAAAACCATCTTGTTAAGCTACTGCGACCTCCACCACTTTTCCCAGGGGCATTAAAACTGTCTAGTTAAGCTACTGCAACCTCCACGTCTCTTCCAAGGGGCGTTTAAACCGTCTTGTTAAGCAACTGAGACCTCCACTACTTTTGCAAGGGGCATTAAAACCGTCTTGTTAAGCTACTGCGACCTCCACCGCTCTTCCAAGGAGCATTAAAACCGTCTTGTTAAGCTACTGCGACCTCCACCACTTTTCCCAGGGGCATTAAAACTGTACTGTTAAGCTACTGCGACCTCCACCACTTCTCCAAGGGGCATTAAAACCATCTTGTTAAGCTACTGCGGCCTCCACCACTTTTCCCAGGGGCATTAAAACAGTCTTGTTAAGCTACTGGGACCTCCACGTCTCTTCCAAGGGGCATTTAAGCCGTCTTGTTAAGCAACTGAGACCTCGACCACTTTTCCAAGGTGCATTAAAATCGTCTTGTTAAGCTACTGCAACCTCCACGTCTCTTCCAAGGGACATTAAAACCATCTTTTTAAGCTACTGCGACCTCCACCACTTCTCCAAGGGGCATTAAAACCGTCTTATTAAGCTACTGCGACCTCCACCACTTCTCCAAGGGGCATTAAAACCGTCTTGTTAAGCTACGGAGACCTCCACGTCTCTTCCAAGGGGCATTTAAACCATCTTGTTAAGCAACTGAGACCTCCACCACTTTTCCAAGGGGCATTAAAATCGTCTTGTTAAGCTACAGCAATCTCCACGTCTCTTCGAAGGGGCATTAAAACCATCTTGTTAAGCTACTGCGACCTCCACGTATCTTCCAAGGGGCATTAAATCCGTCTTGTTAAGCTACTGCGACCGCCACGTCTCTTCCAAGGTGCTTTAAAACCATCTTCTTAAGTTACTGCGACCTCCACGTCTCTTCCAAGGAGCATTAAAACCGTCTTGTTAATCCATTCTGAACTCCACAGCTCTTCCAAGGGGCATTGAAATGTTGTTTTAATTAACTCTAACCTCCATGACTCTTCCAATGGGCATTGCATTTCCTCCTAATTTTAGTAAGCTTTTGCTTTTCAATGCATAGGCGAACACTAAGGGAGACCCACTCCCCAATAATTGGTAGAAGTTTTTTAGTATGCTGTAATCCACATCTGTTTCAAGGGCCATTGCAGTTCCTCATAAATTTTGGAAAGCCTTCCATTCACTGCTTAGGCCAATAGTGTACAGGAGACCCAGTTGCTCTAAATGGAAAAAACGGTTTAGTTAAGGCCCTCTGACCTCCATGTCACTTCCAAGGAGCATTGGAGTGCCTCAAAATTTTTGGTTGGCATTGCACTCACTATATGCCCTATAACTGTGTAGCCGAACCGCTCCTTTTGGTACAGAAACATATCCTACAAGACATGTGTGGTTGACTGGCCTGATATTGATGTGAATGGTCCCTGTTCCTCCTGCTCTTTCTCCTTTGCCACCACCTGATCCATCGTTCATCACCTGAAGCTTTGTTTTAACTGGAGTCATAGAACTGGGATAGTAGCAGGAAAACATCCAGCAATCCTCGGAGGAGGTAGGATATGCGCCAAAACGCTGACCACCTCAGGCCTAGCCGCTACTACATACATGCTCTTGCATTCCAAGGAACAGAAAGCTAAGGAGATGGATGGCCTTATGATCATGAATAATTTACTCGTTGTGTAGGTGGCCGACCACTGCTGCTATCTACCTTTTGAACTTTGTATTGAAGCCTGATTGACCCAGGACCCGCAATCCTCTATGTCTGGAGGATGTGTTGCATCCCAGTGCCCAACTGTGTCCCGGCTTCCACAATATTAACCCGTGGAAGCCGTGAGATGGACCATCCCTAGCCACATTCACTTGTCCACGTGTTTGTGTTTAGGCTGTCCTTCAAATAGGGGCGGCTGGGGACCGACTATGGACACCCGGCCGCCCCCTGGCGGCTGGGGACCGTGTGTGGACAACCGGCCGCCCCCTGGTGGCTGGGGACCGAGGATGGACACCCGGCCGCCGGGCGGCTGGGAACTGAGTATGGATACCTCGCTGCCGAAGCATCCATGAGGTAGTGGCCACCTTCGGCCTCCTCCAAACTAAAAGACCCCATTTCAAGTGCAAGTTAGCAGTATGGTACTGCAGCCTGGGGGTGGTTGAATGGGTGGCAGGCTGCACACTTACACTTGCATTCCAAGAAAACAAAGCAGATGCAAACTTCTATCATCATCGTCATGCTCCTCACCTTGGCACTCTCAACTCCCCTGATGGAAAAGCCAGGGCCCACCGGAGGAATCTGGTTCTCTGGTAGGCTCGTCCAATGCTGCCCTAAAGCAGGCTGGGCTAAGAAAGCTGTGTGGGGGATGTTCCGTGGAGAAATAGGGGCGGCTGGGGACCGTTTATGGACACCCGGCCGCCCCCAGGCGGCTGGGGACTGTGTGTGGACACCCGGCCGCAGGGTGGCTGAGGATCGAGTATGGACACCCGGCCGCCCCCTGGCGGCTGGGGACCGAGCGTGGACACCCGGCCGCCGGGCGGCTGGGGACTGAGTATGGATACCTTGAACGAGGATAGTTGCAAGTCTGCATCTTCTGATGCTGCAAGGATCACTTCTGATGGGCACACTTTTAGGCAGTGACCTGGGTGTCAGAGATGCTTCCAGGGGTCTTCCCCATGCTGTTCCCATGTCTTTTCAGCACTGTATGCATGTATCACACAGCACATGGCCAGATAAGATTGTAAAATGTTAAAATGACATTTCCCGGTGAATGCATTTGTCACGGTTGAAAGCAATACAAAAGTGCAAAAACGCATAAAAAATGCTACTTGTGAACATAGCTCAAGGTGCTGAGGAGCATTTTTGTTTTTGGTTATTTATTTTACCTTATACACAAGTCTTTACCCTGGAAAGGAAGTTCCTTAACATATTTCACAGGAAAGCACTTTCAGTTTGGTTTTTGAACGTTTTCTTGTGAGCCCGTAAAAGTGGCTTAATACCTCTGACCACATTGTTGACAGCAGTGACCTGGGGGTCAGAAATGCTTCCTGGGGCGATGCCCATGCTGTCCCCATGTCTTTTGAGCACTGTCACTATCGTTTTGGGCACTTTTTAGGCTTTCTACAGACTGCCGGGGGTGCCACCGCAAAAATGCTCGGATCTCCCATAGACTAACATTGGGCTCGTTGATCGGGTCGAGCACCCGAGTATCACGGCGAGCACCCAAGCATTTTAGTGCTCGCTCAACACTACTAATTTTGTTTTTCAATACAAATTGTATTATGAAAAAAAATTGCAAAAAATGTTTTATTAAACAGGTTATTTTCTAATGACACGATCCATTCAATTAGTATCTGAAGTCAAATTTTGTCAAATTCACTAATCTCTAATTTCTACTATGTCTTTTACAATTATACTGCATTTTCTTCCTTTTTTAGTTCAAATTTATTTAAAAATAATTGAAGAGTTCATGATAAGCATTATATCAGTAAAAAAATCATTTTTTTAAATCAAAATGTCAAAATCTAGAAGCACAGAATGTCTCATGCTAGAAATCATGTCTTATTACATGTGGTAATTAATTTAGATCCCTTTGAGACACTGGGATCTTTTCATTGTAGTCTCTGTTCCCCATTGACTTGTATTTAAATGCTAATGAATGTCAAGTACTACCTAAATCTGATGTTTTTTTTGTTCAACCTGATTGGAAATTATCAAAGGGAATAATCCCCAGTGAACTGTACAGTAACAACCTTTCTCAATGAGAAAATAAAATAGTAAGTTACAGATATGTGAAAAAATACAGTAGAAATCTAATGTAATACTTGCCTGTAATTATATATAAAGCTATGCTGTGCCACTGATTTTATGAGATGATTAGACTCATATTGATTTCTTTTGTAAGGGAGGCAAAACAAGAAAGCTAATAGAAAAAAAAGCTAATAAAAGAAAGTTAATAGGAAAAAATATATATAATTTTCACGACAAGGATGAAAGAGATGACAAAAATGTAAATATTTTAAATGGGAATCCACTTTAAAGTATACACATCCTCTAGAGATGAGCGAATAAATTTGAATTGGATTCTATAAAAATCCGCATTTGCCAAAATGTGGAAATTTTATATTTTGCTTCTGTGCAGATTTAGCAAAATTGCTGCCGCTGGTTGGCCTTTTTCTGAGCCATAATAGCCATCAAAATGTAAAAAAAAATCCAGATACTTCACTGGCCTCTCAGCTCCTCAGTGCCACCCATCCAACCCTCATTGTACCTTTGGATCGCCAGAAATCCCCGGGCCTTGCTCACTATGCTGAGCTCTCCAACTTTTCTAGGCCCGGCAGGGTTCTATGTATGCACCAACAAAGGTCGTGACACACACTGTGACATCATACATCTCGCCGTGGGGTACAACTTTTGTGGGCGAATGTGCAGAACCCTCACGGACATAGCAAACTCTGAAGCATCAGCCTAGCGAACGAGGCCCAGGGATTTCTCGCCCATGCAAGTCAATGAGTCTGTGGAAACCATCGGACTGCATGCGGATAACATCTAAGTGCAGTTTGATTTTCATGGCTTGACAAAATGGAGAAGATGGAGAATTTTTCCTCTATCTTCTCCTCATCAAAGAGAACTGGGTCACACTGTGCTCACACTCTGATCAAACTCCGATAAGAGTGTAATTTGCATAATCAGCCCAGTTCTCTTGGATGAAAGATTCTATGGTCATCTGCAATTGGCCTTAGTATAGATGATTAATACCTGATTGATGAGGGTTCAACACCTGAGACCCTGTCGATTAGCTGTTTCCAGTGTCCAGATGTGATCAGTTGCAGAGTAGAACAGCACAGCTCCCTTAACTGCATAGTGGGCAAATAAATAGGGGTGGGTCTGCAGTTCCCCGCTTAGCCACAATGCAGTTGATGAAGCTGTGCTGTTCCACAACTCAGCACATCTGGCCACAGTCATCAAAGGGAACAGATGATTAGCCTTGATTACTGGTGTCACACCCTCATCGATATGGTATTGATGACTCATCCTAAGGATAGACATATTAAAGTACCAGATAACCTCTTTAAAGAGGAATTATAAAAACTAAAAAATTGTGACTTCTCTCTTTTAAAAATAGTGCCACACAAGTCCACAGATTATAGGTGGTATTGCAACTCAGCCCTACTTACATTAATTATTTTGAGCTGTAATACCAGACACCTGTCGGCAGAACTTGCCATGTTTTTCCAAAAACTAGACAACCTGTTTAAAAGATTGAACCAAAATACTCTTAGTAATATTTGCTAAATCCCTGCCCAACTGATCTCAGTCCTATAAAATGAGTAAATCAATCACACCACTATATTTTTTTGACAAGGTCCAATTTATAATATGGAATCCACATCACAATATGACGGGTTTTCTTATGGGTTTTCCTCATAGGGACCAAACAATATACTTTAGAATAAGCCAATTGTCCACATATTGTATTTATATGGATTGGTTTCCTAGAGAAGAAGAGGCCGCTGCTTCCCTCGAAGAGGTCAGCTGCAGCACAGTCTTGTGCGGCTGCCAGGTTTTAATTGAAACATTGTGATAAATTTCAATAGAAGGTCAGAAGTCTTATTCTGGTTGAAAAGGGGTCAAACAGGTCTCTTAAAGAAGTCCTCTTAATTTTTATAGTGTCCACTGAGAGTTGATTTACCACACAAATGACCTGATCACTCTTAGCTGACCTTTTACAAGGAAGCAAGACTCAGCTCCTCTGTCAGTCAAGAGTGGAAAAGACAATATTTTATTTATTGGGATTTATATTCTTTGGAGGAAGATGGATGCCACCAAATCAATACAGCACAGGCATTTTGCTGATTGCTTTACAGAAAGGAAGAAAAAAAACGGAAGTAGAAGGGAACTGGGAAGGTGACTAACGTGTAGTTTATGGGAAGTATAGGGCCATAGGCTTCAAAAAAAATGTATAACTTTGTTAAATTTTAATCTTGTGATGATTTTGTTCTTCGTGCATGAGTTCCAGTTAACGATCATGAATGTATTCTTCTTCTCTGGGTAATTTATCACAAAAACGCAATAGATACATAATATGTATTTGCTTCAGAATTCGTTTTAGAAGGTTCCAATAGAAGAGTACAAATTAATTAGCTACTGTATTCGCACTACATTGAAGAGGACTAGACTAGAACTCTTCCCCACTCTCTGTGTCAGTGTCATTTGGAATAAGACTGGTTCTCCAGATCAGTTCCTTATCTGTGCCAGCCCCATTATCTATCTTTGACAAACTGGAGACTGGCTTAACAACTAAACGGAACCTAACAGCTAGCTCCCTTTTTCCAGCATATAACTGATCACATGCCATAAGAGACTAAAGCCCCCGTCTCACATAGCGAGATCACTGCTGTGTCACGGTTTTGGTGACGCAACAGCGACCTCACCAGCGATGTCGCTATGTGTGACACTTTGCAGCGATCAGGCCCCTGCTGTGAGGTCGCTGATCGCTGCAAAGTGTCCTGGACCATTTTTTGGTCGTTGCCCTCCCACTGGTCAGCACACATCGCTGTGTGTGACCAGAGGGAGCAGCGACCAGGCTGGTAACCATGATAAACATCGGCTTACTAGGGGCACACGCGCACTTAGTAACCCGCTGTTTTTCATGGTTACGAGTCTGCTAAAGTGAGCGGTAACCTCCCGCTCACCGTAGCAGAGTGGTAACCATGATAAACAGCGGGTTACTAGGTGCGCGTGTGCCCCTAGTAACCCGCTGTTTATCATGGTTACCAGCCTGCTCCTGCTTCAGCAGGCTGGTAACCAGGAGCAGGACATCGTGGAAAGATTCTTTCCACGATGTCGCTGCTCCCCTGATCGTTGGTGAGCCTGCCTGTTGGACAGCTCACCAGCGACCACATAGCGATGCAGCAATGATCCCTGACAGGTCGTATCGTTGTCGGGATCATTGCAGCGTCGCTAAGTGTGACTGGGCCTTTAGTGGCTATGTTCTCTATTGCTGTGTCGTGATGAACATGGAAGTGGAGAAGCCAGGATTGTGAATGGGGCAGCCAGGACCATGAGAAGCCAGGATCAGGAGAGGGTCACCAAGACCCAAGAGAGGCAACCATCATCATGAAAGGGGAAATAAGGAACAAGAAAGGAGCAGCCAGGATCATGAGAGGGGCGGTAAGGAACAGGAATGGAAATGCCAGGACTATGATAGGGGCACACTGAACCATTTGAGGTGAAGCTAGGACCATGAGAGGAACAGCCATGATAAGGAGAGGGGCAGCAACAAACATGACAGGGGCAGCCAAGATAAGGAGAGGGGCAGCCAGGACCATGAGAGGGGCAATATTGACCAGTAGAAGGGCAGTCTGAACCAAAAGAGGGGCAGACTAGAACAGAGATGGAGCAGCCTAAGCCATGACAGGGCTCTGAAACCAGGATATTGTAGAATAGTTAAACAATTAGTAAGTTCAATTATACTATATTCAATACATCTTATAACATTTCAGCACTTTGGTGCTGTTTTTTTATTTTATTTTTATTTTTAACACTCATTTTTCTATGAAAAATTATGGAAAAAGAACCAATAGAATGGCACAACCAGGGCATTCAGCTTTAAATAAAAAAAGAAACCATAAGACACCTAAAATGATCACCAAAAAACTAAATTTTTAATATAGTTTCAGCATTTTGATAAAAAAAAATATTAAAAAAGCATAAAAAGCCCAGACAAATACATAATTAAAAAAATAAAATATGGTATGACACGTTTTGTAAATTCCGCCTTGAAAAACTGTAGCAGTTGAATATCTGCAATCTAAAGAAGCAGCTTCTCCTGTTTCAGTGACATTTTCACATATTTTTGTAGCATGAATAAAATTTACAGAAATTTGCAAATATTCAGGTCATAGCATTTAATTGCCTTCATAGGAAACTATTATGTGAATAGTCATAGCCATCACATGCTGCAGTACAGAGGTATTGTCAGGCTACGGCCCCACTTTGGTCAGGATTTGGTCAGTATTCGGTCAGTATTTTTTCTCAGGAGTGGGAGCCAAAACCAAGAGTGGTTGATAAACGCAGAATTGGTGACTTGTTTCTATTATACCTTTTCTCTGATTGTTCCTCACTTGGTTTTGGCTCCCACTCCTGAGAAAAAATACTGACCGAATACTGACCATATCTTGATAGTGGGGCCGTGGCCTCAGTGCAATGCTTCTAGCATATTTCAGGAATGGTGTGGTAAGGAGGATTGATGTGGCGGCTTGTATGAAGCCAGAGAGACTCTATTAAACTTTTCCAGAGAGACAGAAAAAAAATGCATTTTTTTCCCAGTACTGTACATAGCCTCTAAGTTTCTCTACCAGGTGCATCATACAATAGCTCATAACACAGTCAGACACCTGTATCTAGAAAACAATATACCATTCATCTCCGAATATATCCTCTCTGTAGGGCAAGGTTGTAACTCGATTCACTTGCAGCTAAAATGTTGGGTAAGTGGCCATTGTGCCTCAGGACTGTCATGTTTGTTTAGTGTTCATGATATGCTTCAATTGACTTGACTAGTTCCAGGTTATGACAAGGTCACTTCAGTAAAAGACTTCTCATGAAGGAAATGCTTCCACAACAAAAAGTAAAGATAGACGGTTCAACACCTTGCAACTTTTATGTCATTTTTGCTTATTGCTTTCACAAAACACACAAACACTTACTAATATACGAATGTATTGACCTGTGGCTATTGCTAAACATATTCCTCTATATATTTACTCTAAATGTATGTAAGCATAACAGTTAAAAAAAAAAAATATATATTTATATATATATATTTATACACAAGTATATTAGGCAGGTGTTGAAAAACGCTGCAAACAAGAATGTTTTTAAAATAGTAAGGCTGTGTTCACACGATGCGTATTTCATGCGTTTCCGCGGCGTTTTTGCAGTTGCGTAAAGGCTGCGGAAACGCATGAAAAACGCATGGTAGAAGGGAAGCAATCTTCCCCAATGGAAATCCGCATGTGCTGTGCCCATGATGCGGATTTTTCCGCAGCGTTAACGCTGCGGTCAAAAATCCGCAGCATGTCAATTAATTTTGCGGAAACGCGGCGATTTCGCCGCCATTGACTTGCATTAGAACGCGCCAATTCCGCAAGACAGCATTTGTACTTGCGTAATTGGTGCGTTCTAATGTGCGGATGGTACCCGGGTGTGGAGGAGAGGAGAGTCTCATCCACACCCAGGTACCATTAAAAAAGCTGTAAAACAAGAATAAAATAAAAAATAAATGTATTCTTACCATCTGTCGGCCCGCACAGCGCTCCCGCTTGGTTCCCGGCACTTGCAGTGAGTTGTAGGACCTGCGGTGACGTCAGAGTCATGTGACGGGTCACGTGACGCTGACGTCGGCAGGTCTTTCAATTCAAAGTTGCCGGCGAGGGAGAACAGATTGAGCAGGACAGCGCGGGCCATCGGAGGTAAGTATATACACTCTCTCGGTTCACACTGTATAAATCCATGCTGTTTGCATGGATTTATATAGTGTGACCTAGTTATCAAGCACTTTCCAGGTGATGCTAACATCGCCTGGAAAGCGCTTGTCAATCTGCATGCGGAAACGCATGTGAATCTGCATGTGGATCCGCATGTATTCTGCAGGAAAAACGCATGCACAATCTGCATGCGTTTTTTCTGCCAGGGAGATGCAGAAATGATGCAGAAATTTTCTGCTTCATTTCTGCATCGTGTGCACATACCCTAATAGTATATTTTTAGCAATTAAAAAGGTTGTCCACTACTATATACACTGCTCAAAAAAATAAAGGGAACACTGAAATAACACATCCTAGATCTGAATGAATTAAATATTCTCATTGAATACTTTGTTCTGTACAAAGTTGAATGTGCTGACAACAAAATCACACAAAAATCATCAATGGAAATCACATTTATTAACCAATGGAGGCCTGGATTTGGATTCACCCCCAAAATTAAAGTGGAAAAACACACTACAGGCTGATCCATCTTTGATGTAATGTCCTTAAAACAAGTTAAAATGAGGCTCAGTATTGTGTGTGACCTCCACGTGCCTATATGACCTCCCTACAATGCCTGGGCATGCTCCTGATGAGGTTGCGGATGGTCTCCTGTGGGATCTCCTCCCAGACCTGGACTAAAGCATCCGCCAACTCCTGGACAGTCTGTAGTGCAATGTGACGTTGGTGGATGAAGCGAGACATGATGCCCCAGATGTGCTCAATCAGATTCAGGTCTGGGGAACGGGCGGGCCAGTCCATAGCTTCAATGTCTTCATCTTGCAGGAACTGCTGACACATTCCAGCCACATGAGGTCTGGCATTGTCCTGCATTAGGAGGAACCCAGGACCAACCGCACCAGCATATGGTCTCACAAGGGGTCTGAGGATCTCATCTCGGTACCTAATGGCAGTCAGGCTACCTCTGGCGAGCACATGGAGGGCTGTGCGGTCCTCCAAAGAAATGCCACCCCACACCATTACTGACCCACTGCCAAACTGGTCATGCTGAAGGATGTTGCAGGCAGCAGATCGCTCTCCACGGCGTCTCCAGACTCTGTCACGTCTGTCACATGTGCTCAGTGTGAACCTGCTTTCATCTGTGAAGAGCATAGGGCGCCAGTCGCGACTTTGCCAATCCTGGTGTTCTGTGGCAAATTCCAAGCGTCCTGCTCGGTGTTGGGCTGTGAGCACAACCCCCATCTGTGGATGTCGGGCCCTCATACCACCTTCATGGAGTCGGTTTCTAACCGTTTGTGCAGACACATGCACATTTGTGGACTGCTGGAGGTCATTTTGCAGGGCTCTGGCAGTGCTCCTCCTGTTCCTCCTTGCACAAAAGCGGAGGTAGCAGTCCTGCTGCAGGGTTGTTGCCCTCCTACGACCCCCTCCACATCTCCTGGTGTACTGGCCTGTCTCCTGGTAGAGCCTCCAGCCTCTGGACACTACACTGACAAACACAGCAAACCTTCTTGCCACAGCTCGCATTGATGTGCTATCCTGGATGAGCTGCACTACCTGAGCAACTTCTTTGGGTTGTAGAGTCCATCTCATGCTACCACAAGTGTGAAAGCACAACCAACATTCAAAAGTGACCAAAACATTAGCCAGAAAGCATTGGTACTGAGATGTGGTCTGTGGTCCCCACCTGCAGAACCACTCCTTTATTGACGGTGTCTTGATAACTACCAATAATTTCCATCTATTGTCTATTCCATTTGCACAACAGCATGTGAAATTGATTGTCAATCAGTGTTGCTTCCTAAGTGGACAGTTTGATTTCACAGAAGTTTGACTTACTTGGAGTTATATTCTGTTGTTAAAGTGATCCCTTTATTTTTTTGAGCATTGTAAAATGCCCCAATGTATTTAAACGGTAGAAATAAGTGCTTTTGTAAATACCTTCTGCTGTGTGCCTTGCCTGTGAGCGGCGCTATCGCTGGCCGCTCACGGGTGACCCCCGGCTGCAGCCGGCTGTGACATCCGCTGATGTCACATCACGTTCTGGCTGCAGCCGGGCATGACCCAGTGACGCGTCCCCCCTGGTTGATGGACTGTGGGTGGGGTTTTCCCGTGAGTCACAGTCCAGCATCCACAGCACGGTTTCCCTCTCCTGCATTCATTGGTAAAGCGCACGATAGATGCTGGGCTGTGACGCCCGGGGAAACCCCACCATAGCCCATCAATCAGTGGGGAGCACGTCATTGAGTCATGCCCGGCTGCAGTCGGAACTTGACGTGACATCAGCGAATGCCAGAGCCGGCTTCAGCCAGGGGTCACATGATGCCTGTGAGTGGTCAGCGATAGCGCCGCTCACTGGCAAGACACACAGCAGAAGGTATTTACAAAAACACTTATCTCCACCGTTTAAATACTTTGGGGCATTTTATATAGTAGTGGAAAACATCTTTAACCCCTTAAGGACCGAGCCACTTTGTAAGTTAATGACCAGGCCTCATTTTTTAAATCTGTCCACTGTCACTTTATGAGTTAATAACTCTGGAATGCTTCAGTGGATCCTACTGATTCTGAGCTTGTTTTTTCGTAACATGTAGTACTTTATGATAGTGGTAAAATTTCTTTGATACCACTTGCATTTATTTGCAAAAAAAATGTAAATTTGGCAAAAATTCTGAAAATTTTGCAGTTTTCAAACTTTGAATTGTTATGGCCTTAAATTAGAGAGATATGTCATGCAAAATAATTAATAAAAAACATTTCCCACATCCTACCTTACATCAGCACAATTTTGGAAGCAAAATTTTGTTTTGTTAAGAAGTTATAAGGGTTAAAAGTTGACCAGCGATTTCTCATTATTCCAACAAAACCATTTTTTTAGGGACCAAATCACATTTGAAGTGACTTTTAGGGATCTATAGGACAGACAATACCCAAAAGTGACACCATTCTAAAATGGTTCTCAAATATACATTCAAGAAGTTTATTAACTCTTCAGGTGCTTCACAGGAAATGAAGCAATGAGAAAGAAAAAAATTAACATTTACCGTATTTTTTGGACTATAAGACGCACTTTTTTCCTCTAAAATTGTGGAGGAAAGTGGGGGGTGCGTCTTATAGTCCGAGATACATAAATATTGTGGCTGTGGGTAGTGGGGGATGTGAGGGAAGCGACTGCGGTGGAGTAGCGGGGCACAGGAGGCAGCAGCCGCCTGCTGCAGCCAACACTGTGCTTGCTAGTAAAGAAAATGTATATTTACTGCTCCTCACGCCCATGGGTGTGGTGAATATTCATGGACTTTAATAGCGGACACGCTGACAGCCGAGCGCAGCAGGAGCGCAGCTACAGTGTGCGCGCTATTAGGGAAAATGAATGGTCAATGCAGTGACTATTTCAGCACAGAGCGGGACACAGTGCTGGAGGAGAGAGGAGGTGAGTATAATTGTTTATTTTTTCTTGGCAGCGCGATGGGTATCAGGGGGTGCCAAGCATACCAGGATGAAGGGGGCCATACATACAGGGTGAAGGGTGCCATACATACCAGGATGAGGGGGGCCCTACATACAGGGATGAAGACTGTCATACATACCAGGAAGAGGAATAAAGGTGCCATACATACCAGGAAGAGGGATGAAAGTGCCATACATACTAGGATGGGTGTGAGGGGGGCCATACATACCAGGATGAAGAGTGCCATACATAGCATGAAGATGGATGAGGGGGGCCATGCATACTAGGATGGGGGATTGGGGTGACTTGCATACCAGAATGGTGGATTGGGGTGCCATGTACTGTATATCAGGATGAAAATGAGGGCCACGTATAACAGGAAGGAGGGGACCATATATACCAGGATGGGGGATAGTAAGAGAATTGGGGGACATTACCCCTATAACAGTGTCAGCAGCAGACCCGCTCCCCCTTAATAGGGCATCATGACCACATTTTTTGCTTACATTTTTCTTCTATTTTCCTCCTCTAAAACCTAGGTGCGTCTTTTGGTCCGGTGCATCTTATAGTCCGAAAAAATTTATAATCCGAAAAATACGGTAACTTTTTTTCATAAAAAATTAAATTTAAACCCATTTTTTTTATTTTCACAAAGGTAATAGATAAATGTATTGTGCAATTTCTCCTGAGGATGCCAATACCCAATATGTGGTGAAAAACCACTGTTTGGAAGCATGGCATGGCTCGGAAGGGAAGGAACACCATTTGACTTTTTGAATTCAAAATTTGCTGAAATAATTAGCGGACGCCATGTCACATTTGGAGAGCTCCTGATGTGCCTAAACAGAGGAAAACCACCACAAGTGACCCTATTTTAGAAAATAGCCCCTCATTGACCTTATCTAGATGTGGGGTGAGCACTTTGAACCCCCAGGTGCTTCACAGAAGTTTATAATGTAGAACCCTGAAAATAAAAAGTCTAATTTTTTTTCACAAAAATGAACTTTTAGCCCAAATGTTTTTATTTTCACAAGGATAACAGGAGAAAATTGACCAAAAAAGTTGTTGTGCAATTTCTCCCGAGTACTCTGATACCCCATATATGGGGGAAAAACACTGTTTGGGTACATTGCTGGGTTCAGAAGGGAAGGAGCACCGTTTGACTTTTTGAGCGCAAAATTGGTTGGCAATGGGAACAGACACTATGTCACATTTAGAGAGCCCCTGATGTGCCTAAACAGTGGAAACCCCACACAAATGACATCATTTTGGAAACTAGACCCCTCAAGGAACCTATATAGATGTGTGGTGAGCACTTTGATCCCCCAGGTGCTTCACAGAAGTTTATAACGTAGAGCCGTAAAAATAAAAAAATCAAATTTTTTCCCCAAAAAATTTCTTTTAGCCCCAAATTTTTTATTTTCACAAAGGTAACAGGAGAAAATGGACCTTTCATTTTGTTGTGCGATTCCTCCTGAGTACGCCAATACCCTACATGTAACTGGGAACTACTTTTGAGGCACAGTGCAAAGGTCAGAAGGGAAGGAGCACCATGTTATAGTGCAGATTTTACTGTTATGGTTGGAGGGTGCCATGACCCACTGGGAGAGCCTCTGAGGTGCCAGAACAACAGAATCCCCCATAAGTGACCCTACTTTATAAACAATACCTCTCAATGAATTAATCTAGGGGTGCAGTGATCATATTGACACAATGGGTGTGTCACAGAAATTGATACCATTTGGCAGTGAAGAAAAAATAATTACATTTTTACTGCAATCATTTTGTTTTAGCCCCAGATGTTACATGTTCACATGGGGATAATGGATAAAAATGCCACCAAAATTTGTCACACAATTTCTGCTGAGTATGGCAATACCTCATATGTGACTGTACAGTACTGCTTAGCCACAAGGCGACATTCGGGAGGGATGGAGCGCTATTTGCATCCTTCAGTATTTCCGAGTTTGCGGACAACATATACAGAGCCCCTTAATGCCAGAAGAACAAAATCCCTCGTCTTGGAAATTATACCCCTGCCAAACATGTGGATGTTAAATGTGGTTTAGGCACACACTGGGGTTCAGAAGGGTGGGGGGGCGTTAGTATTTTGGAATGCAGAATCTGCTGAATTTCTTTTGGAGGGCGAGGAGCCATTTCACTTTTCTGGAGCCTTTTTTATACTAGTAACATGGAAGCCCCCTATATTTCCATTGACAGATGGCGGACCTGAGTGAGTTTTTTTTGTGAGTTGAAGCTTTTATTGGGAGCATTTTACATAACATTTGGGATCACATTTATCCTGCGCTGTACGCTGAGCAATTACTTTGGGGTTTCCATCTAAATCTCTGAGTGACGTGATTCAAGTGAAATCTCTGAGGGATCCATCCACTCTAATGAGGCAGCACAGTTACTCTCCACTCCATCTGGCCTCTGTTCAGTGTTGCTCTTCTTTTCAGAAGTGCACAAAACTGTGGCTGACCGTGCTTCTATGCATGCATAAAAAGACGGACACCGAATCATAGGTCAGAAGGTGTCCACAGTGCCTCCATCTGCTTCATTATAGGTAGTGTTGAGCCACCCCCGTAGTGTTCGAGTTCGGTTCGGTTCGTCGAATACCCGTATGTTCGCCGAACTGTTCGTCGAACTGTTCGTCGAACACCTTCGAACACCGTTAAAACCAATGGCAGGCAAACAAAAGCACATAGAAATACATAGAAAACACCTTCAAAGGTGTCCAAAAGCTGACAAACTACTCAGAAGACGCAACTAACACATGGAAAAGTGACAAGTACATATAGTCATGCGAAAAGAAAAGAGGTGGAGGAGTAAAAGGAGAGGGAGAAACAGATATAGGCATGTCATGCCCTTCTAAAACCAAAAAAGTGCGAAGCCGACACGGCCAGTCCGTTCCTGCCCGTGCAAACTCCGTGTCGCCGGGTTTGTGCTAGAGCTGCGGTGGAGCCTGACGGCCAGCCCCCCTCTCCCAATACTGGTGCCTGTCCGCTGGTGGGTCGAGCGAGCCCCCCTGTGGTGGAGGCAGGTCTAAGCTTTTTAATTTAAATTGTCTCTCTAATTTGAATGAATACACTTTAAATCCTTTTACAAGTATCTATTGGAGGGCAAGTCTCATGCCAGCAGCCGCTTAATTCCTGCTCCAATAGCGTCCACTAAAGCTGCTGCAGTTAAAAAGCTTTTATACGGATCGAGCTCGGCGGTCCACCGCAAGGTGTCCTACCGCCAATCCCAGCCCCTATGCCTTGGGGTGTCTCCCCGATGCTCTTCACTGAGTGTCCCCGGGGCCCGAACCATTTCCTTTGAAAAAATTAAGTGTCCAAACTACAGGTGGTGTAGCTTGCTTAACAGCTGGGATAATCCGCTGACTAGCAGACACTGCTACTAGGCACAAAGTATTTTCTGGGCTAGATGCAGTTAAAAATTTGTAATTAGATACTCTCATTGGATGCTGAGAAAGCACTCCATGGAGTGTCCTGGCACGCCATATATTATTCCCTTAAAAAGCTTGGGGTAGGGGTCTAGGGGACCCTTTTATAGGCAAAATCACAGCCCTGTATCGCAATACGTCACCTAGGCTGAAGATAAATGGAACATTTTCATCACCTTTCATAATCACCAATGGGACAAGGCAGGGATGTCCTCTGTCCCCTCTCTTATACATCCTAGTGATGGAGCACCTGCTCTCATCAATTCGCCATAACCCCAATATTAGGTGGATTGAGGTGGGAGGCACCGAGTACAAGTGCTCTGCATTTGCTGATGATGTCCTAGTATATATCACTCAATCACATATATCCATCCCTGCTGTTATGGCTGAAATAGATCACTTTGTTACATGGTCAAATTTTAAAATCAATGCAGCGAAGTCTGAGGCCCTCGATGTCTCTCTCCCCAAATCCATACAGGATTCCATCCAGTCCAACTTTCCCTTTGCCTGGCCCTCACAGGGTATTAAATTCTTAGGAATTCCTATTCGTAGAGACCTCTCCCGTCTATGTTATCTTAATTTTGGGCCCTTTATTGAACAACTCCATACAGACCACGGTTGGCAAGTTAGAACTGTAAGATTCACTACGTGAACCACTGGTGTTTTGTGGAAAAGCACATGTACACTGTGTTCCAAATTATTATGCAAAAAGTGTTTAGGAGTGACAAGGGAAGAATTTGTTTGTTTGTCAGTTAAACACATTGATGGTGATGTGTGTCAGGACTCTTTATATCACTGTAAGAAATTGCAGACATCTGTGCTAATTAGTTTGGCAGGTGTGTCCAATGAAAGGCAAGACTACTTAAGAAGGCTGTCCCACATTATTAAGCAGCCTAAATTTTCTGCCAAAATGGGAAAGAAAAAGGATGTGTCGGCTGCTGAGCAGCAACAAATTGTGGAGTGTTTAGGTCAAGGCATGACTACAATCAACATTGCCAAGACACTTCATCCTGATCATCGCACAATCAAGAAGTATGTAGCTGATTCACAGTACACACATGTGCGTGCTGATAAGGGAAAATTGAGGACTCTTTCCTCCAGGCAATTAAGTCAGGTTAAAAGAGCAGCAGCAAAAAAGCCTTGTCATAGCGGCAGACAAGTTTTTGAAGCTGCTGGTGCCTCCAACGTCCCCTGAACAACAAGATGCAGAGTCCTTCAGAGGTTTGCAGCTGTGCGTAAGCCATCCTGTCGACCTCCTCTATCCACTTCACACAAGCAGAAACGGCTCCAGTGGGCCAAACAATACATGAAGACTGACTTCAAAACTGTTTTGTTCACCGATGAGTGCCGTGCAACGCTCAGTGGTCAAGATGGATGGAGTGGAGGATGGCTGGTTGATGGACACCCCACGCAAGCACGGCTACAGCGCCAACAAGGAGGAGGTGTCGTAATGTTTTGGGGTGGAATCATGGGGAGAGAGATTGTCGGCCCCTTTAGGATCCCTGAAGGGGTAAAGATGAACTCCATAATGTATGTGGAGTTTCTCAAACAGCACTTCCTGCCATGGTTCAAGAAGAAGTACCGTGTATTCCGCAGCAAGATCATTTTCATGCATGATAATGCACCGTCTCATGCTGCACATAGCACATCTGCATCTCTGGCTGATATGGGCATAAAAGGGGACAAACTTATGGTGTGACCCCCATGCTCTTCTGACCTCAACCCCATTCAGAACCTCTGGAGCATCATCAAAAGGAGTGTCTATGATGGCGGGAGGCAGTTCACATCTTAGCAACAGCTCTGGGAGGGTACTCTGTCCTCATGCAAAACAATTGAAGCAGAAACCATCCAAAACCTGACAAATTCAATGGACGAGAGAGTTCAAAAGCTCCTTTCGAACAAGGGGTCCTATGTGCAAATGTAACATCACCTAGAAAAAAGTTTTGAGTTGAAAACTGTTGATTTCAGTTTCTAATAACCTGCTAATGCTTATAATTTCAAAAATTACCATTTTTTTGTTCTTTATTAAAATGAAAAGGTTGATCGAAGAATGTGGGGGATCTAAGAGTCTGGAAACCCAGTAGTCAGGATTACTTCGAATTCTGACAATCTGAGGGTCATGTTGCAGGTAGTGCAGCAAGAAGGCACTCATGTGTCTTGCGCATCTAGGAGACCCAAAATTATTTTCCGGGCTAGATGCAGCTAAAAAATATTATTAATTTGAAAGCTGTTGGAGCTTAGTATAGATGGCCTAATAGAATCAGTACTGCAAACTGCTACAAAGCCCAAATTATTTTCCAGCCAAGATACAGATAAACATGATTCTGCCCTCTGCAGAAGGCCATCTAGTCCGGGATAGTGGGCTAAAAATTGCTGGACAACCAGGTTCAACACGTGAGCCATACAAGGCACGTGTGTGACATTGCCCTGGCGAAGGGCCGCACCCAGGTTTGCAGCATTGTCGCACACGGCCTTCCCTGGTTTCAGGTCCAGTGGAGACAACCATTCATGAAACTGGTTCTCCAGAGCTGATCACAACTCCTCAGCTGTGTGACTCACATTTCCCAGACATTTCAAAGTAAAAACCGCCTGATGACGTTGAGCCCTGCTGCCAGCATAGTAAGGAGGTGTGCAAAATCCCTTCTGTGCAGTTAGAAAGCTTGTGGCATGACTAGACAGGATTTGGGTGCAGGTGGAGGACCGAGAGGTGGTTGAGGAGGCAGAAGCAGTAGAGGAACTTTGAGATAAAGAGGATTGACGCACAACTCGTGGGGACGACAAGACTTGGACAGCAGCCCCTTGACCTGCTGTCACCATAGTTACCCAGTGCCCAGTCAGCGACATGTAATGTCCCTGTCCATGCCTACTCGTCCAAGTGTCTGTGGTTAAATGCACCCTGCCACACACAGAGTTTCTCAAAGAAGCGGTGATGTTGTGTGCAACATGCTGGTGGAGCGCAGGCACACCTTTCTTTGAGAAGTAGTGCCGAAGGGGCATCTGGTACTGGGGCACTGCGACGGACATAAGGTCTCGAAAATTCTGTGTCCACCAGGCGGAAAGGAAGCATTTCTGTAGCCAAGAGCTTGCAGATGGTGAAATTCAACCTCTTAGCTTTCTCATGGCTAGGAGGAAAAGATCTTTTACTTGTCCACATCTGAGGGACCGAGGGCTGGCTGTTGTGCTTAGACGGGGTTGAGAATGGTGTCCCCGGCAAACTGCTGGTCTGTGAGGAAAATGCAGGCGGACAAGTTAGGTTGCCTTGATCCAAAGGTGGAGCTATCGATGTCGGACAGCGCTGAATACCAGCTGGTGTTTCCACCTCCAAAGAAAATGATGACCTGCCAATCACGCTTTCTGTTGTGGGTAAAGAGGTGGCAGGTCTGCGTCCCAAAACTGGTGTGACTGCTGTCCCCCCAGTCACAGAGGATCAAGAGGCCGCGGATGCACAAGATGTGGCAGACGGTGGTTGGCCCGGCCGGCTAGGCCGCATTGTAGCACAGTGAGCTTCCCACTGAAACTTATACTTCATGTTCATGTGCTGGTTCATGCATGAAGTACTCAAACTATGTATTTTTTGGCCTCTACTTAGCTTTTGCTGACAAATGTTACAGATAACACGAGTTGGGTCATCTTTATCGATCTGAAAAAATGCCCAGGCTATGCAAGGCTTGGCACCCATGCGACCTGAAGAGCCACCACGACTTGTGGTCAGAGGCAGAGTTGTGTTTGAGGATGCAGTTGTTGACGTGCTTCCAGTACTACGTCTCTGTCCAGGAAGGCGCAACCTGACCTCGTCGTCACTAGCATCCTCCTCCACCTCCTCTGCTGACCTCATCTCTTGGCTGACTGTGGGTTGACAGTAAGTGGGATCTCCAACCTCATCATCATCACCCTGTGTGTTATCACACCCGTCGTCCTCAGAGCCAACCTGTTCCTGCCCTGACAAAAAACTAAAGTTGTCGCTCCAATCAGGTATTTGAGTCTCATCATCGTCTTCCTCATTGTCTCCACCAATAGGTGTTACAGTTTGGGAACGAGGGTCTACATTATGGTCAGAACCTTCTGCGTCTGGTCCTGGATCTGACTCATAAAGATTCTGGGCATCAGTGCAGATCATTTCCTCGTTTGGATTCACAGAAGCTCTGAAGCCAACCTCTGATTCCCAGGCTATAGTATGAGTAAACAGCTCTGCAGACTCAACCATCTGTTCTACCCCATACTCAGACTGGCAGCTGGAGACTTGGGAGCTTTGATGAAGCAAGTGCGATTGGGGTGAGACCTCTGAGGACTGGAGTATTTGTGATGTTGAAGTTGAGGTGGAGGAGAGCCCACTTAAAGGAGCATTTGATATCCGTTGAAGCACCTGCTGTTTTTGTGCCTCATCTGGAATTTGTAGCGATTGGCGTTGCCGTAAGAATGGGATCTTATCACATTGTCCGCTAAAAGAAGTAGACGTCTTAGTTTGGCTGGAAGATGGTCTTTCTTCTGCAGATGTTACTGCTGCTTTAACACCTACCCCATGGACACAACCTTTTTTTCCCTTCCCAACACGCCTATTCCCCTTTCCACCAGCAGCAGGCCTTTTTCCACTCATTTTGGTGGTTAACTAATTCACAACTCTGGAGTTGTTTGCACAAAAAACAATGGATGGAAACCGAGCAGAGCTGAGTGGCCAAACTGTGGTATTAGCCCAAAAGTATTGGCTGGGTTAGATGCAGAAAAAAATTATATTGAATTTGAAACCTGATGGAGTTCAGTATAGATGGATTAAAAGAACAAATCCCACACACTGCTAGAAGCCAAAATATTTTTTCAGAGCTAGATGCAGAAAAAAATTATATTGAATTTGCAACCTGATGGAGGTCCGTATAGATCGACTAATAGAACAAGTCCCACACACTGCTAGAAGCCGAAATATTTTTTCAGAGCTAGATGCAGAAAAAAATTATATTGAATTTGCAACCTGATGGAGGTCAGTATAGATGAACTAATACAACAAGTCCCACACACTGCTACAAGCTCAAATATTTTTTCAGAGCTAGATGCAGAAAAAAATTATATTGAATTTGCAACCTGATGGAGGTCAGTATAGATGGACTAATAGAACAAGTCCCACACACTGCTAGAAGCCTAAATATTTTTTCAGAGCTAGATGCATAAAAAAATTATATTGAATTTGCAACCTGATGGAGGTCAGTATAGATGGACAAATAGAACATGTCCCACACAGTGCTAGAAGCCTAAATATTTTTTCAGAGTTAGATGTAGAAAAAAATTATATTGAATTTGCAACCTGATGGAGGTCAGTATAGATGGACTAATAGAACAAGTCCCACACACTGCTACAAGCTGAAATATTTTTTCAGAGCTAGATGCAGAAAAAGATTATATTGAATTTGCAACCTGATGGAGGTCAGTATAGATGGACTAATAGAACAAGTCCCACACACTGCTAGAAGCCGAAATATTTTTTCAGAGCTAGATGCAGAAAAAAATTATATTGAATTTGCAACCTGATGGAGGTCAGTATAGATGGACTGATAGAACAAGTCCCACACACTGCTAGAAGCCTAAATAGTTTTTCAGAGCTAGATGCAGAAAAAATTATATTGAATTTGCAACCTGATGGAGGTCAGTATAGATGGACTAATAGAACAAGTCCCACACACTGCTCGAAGCCTAAATAGTTTTTCAGAGCAAGATGCATAAAAAAATTATATTGAATTTGCAACCTGATGGAGGTCAGTATAGATGGACTAATAGAACAAGTCCCACACACTGCTAGAAGCCAAAATAGTTTTTCAGAACTTGATGCAGAAAAAAATTATATTGAATTTGCAACCTGGTGGAAGTTAGTATAGATGGACTAATAGAATGATGCTATGCCCTAAAGGTTTTACTTCACTAGGTGCAGTAAAAAAATTTGTATTCTATACACAGGTAGTGTAGCTTGCAACACAGATAGGCTACTCCACTGACTAACACACTCTGCAATAGGCCAAAAAGGATTTGCTTTGCTAGATTTAACCAAATGCTGTGAAAAAAACTTGCACAGCACTGGCACAGACCTGCCTGGCAAAAAGTGATAGGAACTGATGTAACCTAGCCCGGAAAAGGACTGCAATTACAATTAGTCTTTACTCCCAACCTATCTATTTAAGAGCACAGACCTGCCTGATAAAAGTCGTAGAAAATGCTGTAACCTAGTCCTTAAAAGGACTGCAATCACAACTATTCCCTACTCTCAAGCTATCTGTAGATTTGTGCGAAAATTGGCTTGAAATTTACAAAGTATAGCGCACACAGCAACAGCGGTGCAGTCTAACACGCAGCTGCAGCAGTGAGAAAATGGTGGCAACAGGGAAAATGGCTGGGTCTTATAGGGCAAGGACATGTGACATACACTGCCAATGACACATGCCCTTGCTTGTGTGAAAAAAAGCAGTTCGCTCCGTGTGTTCGCTGCTGATAGGCTGACAGACTGCACCGCCCCACTGTAAATGCGGGGAAGAGAAAAAAAAATGGAGATCTTCATTATTTCTGCAGAGATCCATCCCCTGCCCCTCCCCCCGCCCCGCTGTGCACTCAAACTGCGTATTAACATTAATTTTCAGCATTACTGAGAAAAAATCCAGTTATGATTTTGGTGCACGAACATTTATCGAACATAACCTCGAACAGCCGAATTTTTTTCAAATCATTCGTGTTCACCGGACGGCTCGAACACCGCCCAAAACAGCTCGAATTTGAGATTGGCGAACAGTTCGAGTCGAACAACGCTCATCTCTAATTATAGGTCATCTTCCTCCGGAACAGTCATGTGAATGCTTGTTTTTTGTGGGACGAGTTGACATTTTTATTGGTACCATTTTCGGCCACATAACTTTTTTTGTTTTCTATTAGCTTTCTATTTTGATTTTTGGGAGGCAGAATGAACAAAAATCGGCAAAATTCAGGATTTTTTTTTTATGCCGTTCCGCGTGTGGTAAAATTGATAAGGCAGTTTTATTCTTTGGGTCAGTATGATTGCAGCGATACTGTTTTTTTTATGTTTTGGCGCTTTTACACAATAAAAACTTTTATAGAAAAGAGAATTATTTTTGCATCTCTGTATTCTGAAAGTTATAACTTTTTTATTTTTCCACTGATGGGGCTGTATTGTGGCTTGTTTTTTGCAGGACAAGATGTCATTTTCAGCGGTAACAATTTTATTTCTATTCGTCTTTTTGATCGCTTTTTATTCCTCTTTTTCCAGCGGTATGATAAAAAAGCATAATTTGCCTCATTTGTTTAGTTTTTTTTCACGGCGTTCACTGAAGGGGTTAACTAGTGTGACATTTTTATAGGTTGGGTCATTCCAGATGTGGCAATACCAAATGTGTACTTTTTTTATTTATTTTTTTTAACATAAAAATGTGTATTTATTAGAGTAATGTTATTATTATTATTATTAATATTATTATTATTATTATTATTATGATTATGTAATTTTTTTTTGCATATTTAAAAAAAAATAGCATTTTTTTTACTTTTTTACTCAGTCCCTTTATGGGACTTTCACTTTTTTCCCTTTGATCACAGGTAAAATGCATTGCAATGCACTAGATTACAGTGCATTAAACCTATGGTGAAAGCTTCTGAGACTATGCTCCGAGCATGGTCTCAGCAGCTTCCCATAGCTTGGTGACCTGGGGGTCGTCATGACGACCCCTGGTCACCATGGCAACGATCGGGCCCAGCGATTGCATTGCGGGGGCACCAATCTGAAGGCAAAGGGAGCTTCCAGCCCTCTGCCTGCATCCTGAATGCTGCGATCGCGCTCGATCACAGCATTCAGGGGCTTAACAGGCAGGGGCGGTGATGACACCGCTTCTGGATGTTTACTGCTGGAGCTGCAGGCACAGGACGACTGGTTGCAATTGAAGGAAGCATGAATGTGGTAAAGTACAGCGATATCCTGGATGAAAACCTCTTCCAGAATGCTGTGGACCTCCAACTTGGCCAAAGGTTCACCTTCCAACAAGACAATGACCCTAAGCACACAGCTAAAATAACAAAGGAGTGGCTTCAGAGCAATTCTGCGACCATTCTTGACAGGCCCAGCCAGAGCCCTGACCTAAACCCAATTGAGCATCTCTGGAGAGACCTGAAAATGGCTGTCCTCCAATGTTCACCATCCAACCTGATGGAACTGGAGAGGATCTGCAAGGAAGAATGGCAGAGGATCCCCAAATCCAGGTGTAAAAAAACTTGTTGCATCATTCTCAAGAAGACTCATGGCTATAGTAGCTCAAAAGGGTGCTTCTACTCAATACTGAGCAAAAGGTCTGAATACTTATGACCATGTGATATTTCAGTTTTTCTTTTTGAATAAATTTGCTACAATTTCTACATTTTTCCAGTTTTTTTCCAGTCAAGATGGGGTGCAGAGTGTACTTTCATGAGAAAAAAATATGAACTTTTTAGAATTTACCAAATGGCTACAATGAAACAAAGAGTGACAAATTTAAAGGGGTCTGAATACTTTCCGCACCCACTGTACATATATATATGTATATATATACATATATATATATATATATATATATATATATATACAGTGAAGGAAATAAGTATTTGATTTGTGATGAGCGAGTACCATAATATTCGTAATCGCTATACTCGTAACGAGTACTTTGTAGTAATCGCGTACTCGTTCCAAATAGCGAGTACAATGTAAGACAATGGGAAATGCAAGTAATTTTCTGCTGGACCCTACAAAGGAGTCTGGGGGCCTGAGGAAAAGGCTGAAATGGATGGGAAAGTGATGAAACAGAATGGGAAGAACCTGGAGAATTTGCCTGCATGCATTTCTGACTCACATATGACTTCTGGAAATAAGTTTGTCGCAGTGTTACGCCACTTTTACAGACACACAAGAACAACTACCAAACCTTACCTAAATTGCATTTAACATGCCAAAAAGGTTAAGAAACAGTTTTTACTGCATAATTACTTGTATATAAGGCTAATTAAACCAGAGAAACCAAAAAAATATCCCTTTTAGCATTTGTTCGCACATACTGTTGTGGCTTTTTTTCGCCCTTTACAATTGGGAGGGCCCTGACTTATACATTTTGTAGGTTCCTCTGTCATACATCATTTTTAGTTCGCTATTCCCCAGCACTTTACAAGCACAGCTAGAACCTACCAGTAGGTATGTTGATCTTTGATCTGAGAGGCCTCAGGTGGCTTTGTAACATGCGTTTTGGAGGGACAGCTGTTACTTAGACATTTGGGCGGTCCCTTCATCATTCACACTCAGATAGTAGAATACATATTCTATAGCAGTTTACAATGTGCCCATTGTAGCGTTGGGCTTGACCCTCCTCCTGCTCCACCACCATGTTATACTGCGGCCCTAAGTTCAAATGTTCTGAGGGCCTGCAGTAGGCAGGAAAGCTGAGTTTTGTGAGAGCCCTCGTGTGGCCCTGTAACATACATTTTGAAGTGCCCTCCTCTAGAAATTTTGGAGGTGCCTCTTGTGTACATTTGTAGTGCCCTCACTTATTCATATTGTAGGGCCCTCACTATATTATTTAACTAATTTAAGGGCAGAGACTACAGAGAAAAAGGCCAAGAGACATGGAGTACTAGAAGGTAGCAGTGAGTGCGGCCTGCGATCCTCAGGTTTGGCTGAATTCTGTGAGCCAGAAAAATAAAGCTGCAATAGTCAACTGGATGAAGAGCTCAAATATATCACTTGTGCAAGTCAATGGACAAAGGATATATGGTGCCCCCTCTCCTGGATGGGTTGGAGAAGCTTCTCCAAATGGCTCAGAGATTTTGATTGTCAATATTCCCCAGATTATATAGGAAGAGAAGATTTCTTGATGCTGTACTGCTTGGTCTAGTGCAGAATGTGCATAGTATTTCCAAAAATCACTCCTGGGGGCTGTGTCATAGGTGCAGGAAGATTCCATGACAAGGGCCTCCCTTGAGAAACATTATCTTTGTTGGAGCTGGTCTTCGTGTCTCTCCCCATTATCCCTTGGTGTTGAAAAGAGCCAGTACCTCTGCCACCAGCATTGTCTGAGGGTGATGTTTTCAGCAATTGATCTACAACGGCCCTCTTGAACGATTCCATTGTAAAACGCTTTGGTGACTCCAAAAGGAGAGAAGGAAATTTCTCCTTGTACCGTGGATCGAGAAAGGTAGTCAACCAGTATAGGTTGTTGGATAAAATGTGTATCACGCGAGGGTCTTGCCACAGACACTTACACATGAACTGTGCCATGTGAGCCAAGGTGCAAAAGGGCAAATGTTCTGTGTCCCTAACAGTAGAAACAGTACCCATATTCTCCTCACGCTGACTCCCCTCCTCTTTCTCCACCTCTTAGTGCGTGCTATGTAGCAGGCAGTAGGAAATGTTTGGACTACTGCTTTGCGTAGTGCACTAAACGTCTTTTAAAGTGGACTAATGTGGACAGAAGACAGGCTGACACCCCAAAAACAGAGGGGAAAATGGCCCGGTGCATGCTTGGTAGCAGGCAGTAGGAAATGTTTGGACTACTGCTTTGCGTAGGGCACTAAACGCCTTTTTATGTGTACTAATGTGGACAGAAGGCAGGCTGTCACCCCAAAAACAGTGGGAAAATGGGCTGATAGGTGCTTTGTAGCAGGCAGTAGGAAATGTTTGGACTAGTGCTTTGCGTTGGGCACTAACCGCCTTTTTAAGTGAACTAATGTGGACAGCAGAAGCCAGGCTCTGACCCCTAAAACAGCAGGAAAAATAGACCGGTGCTTTTAAAAAAAAAAGGCAGCACAAAATGGTACTACTCTGTGTGCTGGAAAAATATTGCTTTGCCTCTGACAAGAGCTGTTTTAAAATGGACACTGGAAAACACTTTAACCTCTCCCTACCTAATACACAATCTCTCCCTCCCTGTATTCTGACTTTGTTGTATGTCTTCAGCTCTGAAAAGAGATATTTTTTGGTGGTAATATGGAGCTAGTGAGCAGTTCCTTTAAACTGTCCCTGCTCGAGTATCTCTCCCTCCCTACTCTACACTGAACTAGTATACACTGCAGGTAGACCTTAAAAGGGCTTTTGTTTTATCAAAAGGCCTAAACACTCTCCCAAGCAGCTCAGTGATCTCTCCCTATGCTTGTAGAACCCAGGCTGCGGACGCGATGTGCACAAAATGGCGGCGGCAGGGCTTAAATAGACCCTATGACGCTGGGTGGCCAGTCAGTTACAGTAATACCACAACCAAGATGTCTGCGGCATTACTGTGATTGATTAAGAAGCCCAGCATGTTTAGTGGCTGCAAAGGAGGCGCCAAAACTGCAGGGCGGGACATCCAAATATAGTGAGGCGAGTACACAAATACTCGCAATATAACGAGTAACTCAAATACCGTACTATCCGTGCGAATAGCGAATAGTAACGAATACACTCGCTCGTCACTATATTTGATCCCTTGCTGTTTTTGTAAGTTTGGCCACTGACAAAGACATGAACAGTCTATAATTTAAGGGTAGGTTAATTTTAGCATTGAGAGATAGAATAAACAAAAAAAAAATCAAGAAAATCATATTGTATAAATTAGATACATTTTTTTTGCATTTTGCAGTGAGAAATAAGTATTTGATCCCTCTGGCAAACAACACTTAATACTTGGTGGCAAAACCCTTGTTGGCAAGCACAGCAGTCAGACATTTTTTTGATGATGAGGTTTGCGCACATGTCAGGAGGAATTTTGGTCCACTCCTCTTTGCAGCTCATCTCTAAATCATTAAGATTTTGAGGCTGTCGCTTGGCAACTCGGAGCTTCAACTCCCTCCATAAGTTTTCAATGGGATTAAGGTCTGGAAACTAACTAGGCCACTCCATGATCTTACTGTGATTCTTTTTGAGCCACTCCTTTATTGCCTTGGCTGTATGTTTTGGTTATTGTCTTGCTGGAAGACCCAACCATGACCCATCTTCAATGCTCTTACTGATGGAAGGAGGTTGTTGGCCAAAATCTCGCGAAACATGACCCCATCCATCTTCCCTTCAGTACGGTGCAGTCGTCATGTCCCCTTTGCCGAAAAGCACCCCCAATTTATAATGTTTTCCCCACCATGCTTCATGGTTGGGACGATGTTCTTAGGGTTGTACTCATCCTTCTTCTTCCTCCAAACACGGCGAGTTGAGTTAATGCCAAAGAGCTCAATTTTTGTCTCATCTGACTACATCACCTTCTCCCAATAACTCAGAATCATCCAGGTGTTCACTGGCAAACTTCAGACAGGCCTGCACCTGTGCTTTCTTGATCAGGTGGACCTTGCGGGCACTGGAGGATTTTAAACCTTTAAGGTGTAATGTGTTACCAATGGTTTTCTTGGTGACTGTGGTCCCAGCTGTCTTGAGATCATTAACAAGTTCCCCTTGTGTAGTTTTAGGCTGATCTCTCACCTTCCTTATGATCAAGGATACCCCACGAGGTGAGATTTTGCATTGTGCCCCAGATCAATGTCAATTGACAATCATTTTGTATTTCTTCCATTTTCTTACTATTTCAACAACAGTTGTCTCCTTCTCACCCAGCATCTTACTTATGGTTTTGTAGCCCATTCCAGCTTTGTGCAGGTCTATGATCTTGTCCCTGACATCCTTAGAAAGCTCTTTGGTCTTGCCCATGTTGTAGAGCTTAGAGTCTGACTGATTAATTGAGTCTGTGGACAGGAGTCTTTTATACAGGTGACTATGTAAGACAGCTTTCTTTAATGCAGGTAACGAGTTTATTAGTAGCGTCTAACTGGTCTGTAGGAGCCAGAACTCATAATGGTTTGTAGGGGATCAAATACTTATTTTTCACTGCAAAATGCAAAAAAAAAAAATATCTAATTTATACAATCTGATTTTCTTGATTTTTTGGGGGGATATTCTATCTCTCAATGTTAAAATTAATTTACCCTTAAAAATATAGACTGTTCATGTCTTTGTCAGTGGGCAAACTTACAAAAACAGCAAGGGATCAAATACTTATTTCCTTTACTGTCCAGATAGATAGATAGATAGATAGATAGATAGATAGATAGATAGATAGATAGAGTGGATGCATATGTGTATGTATACATATGCAGTATATATATATATATCTGTTTATCCACTGGTGGAAGAGGGCCCCCGTGCAAGAACAATACATGGGCCCTTTGCAGTCCAATGGGCTATGAGAATGTGCAGTTCCAACTGCTCTGAACATTGGAATGGGACCCCTTAACTCTTGGGCCCCTTTTTGACTGCACAGGTTGCACCATTGATATGTTCACCCCTGTGGCTTTCTATTATGTATATGTTTGTAAGGCAGCTACTGGACATATAGTTGATGGTAGGTATGTGTCACAGAGATGGTTGTCATCTATGATGTAATCCTGGAATGTTGCTCTAGTGCACATAAGCACTAAGAGGATTGTTTGGTGCATCCAGGACTAGGTTTAATGGGCAACTTGAGAGACAGGAGGTCTTGTTGCCCACATACCTCAGCTGTGGGTGTGGTTAAGAGGATAAAATGGAGTCCTTTGTTTGGCAAATGCCAGAATAGTGAGAGAGAGAATGTTTTAAGGCATTTTTATTACTTACTGCAAAGTCAAAAGTTTACAAACATTTCATTAGCATTTGGTACCATTGCCCTTAAACTGAATGACTTGGGTCAAACATTTGGGATATCCTTCCACAAGCTTCTCACAATAGTTGGTCAGAATTTGGGCCCATTCCTCCTGACAAAACTGATGCAACTGATCCAGATTTGTAGGTCGCCTTGCTTGCACCTGCCTTTTCAGCTTTGCCAATACATTTTCAATAGAACTGAGATCAGGGCTTTCTGATGGCCACTCCAGAACATTGACTTTGTTATCCTTAAGCCACTTTGTTACCATTTTGGCTGTATGCTTCGGGTCATTATCCATTTGGAAGACCCATTTCCGCCCAAGCTTTAACTTCTTGGCTGATGTTGCTTCAGTATTGCCACATAATCTTCTTTGCTCATGATGCCATCTATTTTGTGAAGTGCACCAAAGTGCTGCTCCTGCAGCAAAACAAACCCACAAAATGATGCTGCTAAAGTTCAATTTTAGTTCATCAAACCACAGGACATGTCTCCAAAAATTAAGGTTTCTGTTCCTGTGTGCATTTGCAAACATTAATCTGGCTTTTTTATGTTTCTTTTGGAGTAATGGCTTCTTCCTGGCAGGGTGGCCTTTCAGCTCATGTTGATACAGTACATGTTTCACTGTGGATATTGACACAATCTTACCAGCTTACGCATCATCTTCACAAGGTCTTGCTTTTGTCCTTCAGTTAATATGCACATGTCAGACCAAAGCAAGTTCATCTATGGGGCAAAGAACCCATCACCTTCCTGAGCGGTAAGATGGCTGGACATTCTCATCTTGTTTGTACTTCTGTACAATTGTTTGTACAGATGAACAAGGCACCTTCAGGTATCTTGAAATTGTACCCAAGGATGAGCCAGACTTGTGCAAGTCCACAATTCTCTTCCTGATATATTGGCTGATTTCATAAGACTTTCCCATGATGCTACACAAAGAAGCAGTGTGTTTCAGGTGTGCATTAAAATACACCCACAGGTGTGTCTCTAATTAACTCAGATGTTTCCAAAAAAAGAAGCTTCCAAATACATGACATCATCATATGGGCAGCCCAGAATTGTTTAAAGGCACCTAATTTTACCACAAATAACTGGGAAAACCTATTGACTCGAGTATAAGCCTAGGGTGGCAAATTGGGGCCCCATAAAATGCTCCATGCCGTATGAGCCCCATATAATGCTCCATGGTGTATGGGCCCCATATAATGCTCAATGCTGTATGGGCCCCATATAATGCTCCATGCTGTATGGGGCCCATATAATGCTCCATACATAAAAAAAATAAAAAGATAAAATATTCACCCCTCCTTGCTGCCGCTGATCACTCTGGACTCCTCAGCATCACCGTCTTCCCGCTCTCTGCGCTGTGACTGCTCAGCAGAGGGCGCATTGTAAAGACGTCATCTCACCCTCTACCCTGAGACATCAGTCAGGAGTCACGGAAGAGACAGGATCTGCGGAGGAACAGGGAGAAGTAAGTATAGTGTCAGGGCCATGAGCAAGCGGGGGGGCCCCACTCGAGGGCACTGGCACCGGTCATGGGCCCCATAGCTCCCTGGTGTCCCTAATGGCAAGTGGACCCTCCACCTGCTAAGGGCCCTGGCATTTGCCCAGGTGCGCTGGGTGCTGATGCCAGCCCAGGGTAAGTGGGACTCTCACTCAAGTATAAGCCGAGGGGGTCTTTTTCAGCATAAAAAATGTGCTGAAAAAGTCAACTTATACACAAGTATATACAGTATATACAAACACAATATTTTGATTGCATGAAGCATTAAAATTCATCAGAATGCTGAAAATATGAACATGTACCAAGAAAATGTTCAAAATATAAAATCAATGGATTCATGAAGTGAAGTTTTTGCCAAATTGAGATATGTGCAAAGTACATCAGAAAAGGGTAGAGCCCAATGACCTTCAGCTGCTATATCCTGTCAAATGTACCATAGCTGGTAAATCCTATCAACTTCTAATGGGTTCGTCAGATTCTCAAGTTTTTTTATTATTCTTTTTTTTTACAGGAATGAATATTGCAATTGAAAAAATATTTTGACAATCAAAAAGCAAGAGAAACCTTATGGAAGGACCTTAACAGAAATATGAAAAGAGCACTAGGATAACAAGACAGATTTAACAGTTAGAAATTTGAGAACTTTGAGTCTCAGGCTCCGATTGATTCCATAATTTCGATCATCTTGGTTGCCAATTTAGATTTTGTAGACCTTGATGGAAGAAGCTGGAAGCTCAAGGACTTCTTTATGTTATATATACTTTGTTAAATATAAGGTCCTTGAATGGGAGTTGTGTAAAGGGTGGAAATGCATATTTATAAAGCAATGTAATTGTATGATGTGAATATATGTGAGTAAATAAATAGATATAATGTATGAGAAGTATGCATTTTCATTTTATCATGCACTACTGTTGATGGTTGACGTAGACCTCCATGAGGTGTTACAGAGGTCATATTCTCCTCCCATCAGTCTCTGTCACAATTGAGCTCACAATCTAATCTCTACCATAGGCACAAGCTTGCATAGCTGCACTCATTTCATCTGGGCCTGAAATCAATTTGTTTCAGTTGGCAAAGTGCCATATGTATATTAATCTCGCCATTAGTGCTGCCCTTTAGCACTTTGGACACTGTGACCTGATTTTACATGCAAATAGAGTATTTATATGCATATAGATGGCAACTTGGCCGGATATTACAGAATTTAGCAGAATTCAAGGTAGACATGGCAGAATACAGACAGAAACTCATGATGTGAATATGGACAAGCTCAAGATCAGGCCTACACTGAAATGGAAATGTTGCATCTACCGAAATAAAGAAAACCTCTGGTGATCACTTCCATTCCATTAAAGCTATAATATACCGTATGTGAAACCATATCCAATACATTATTTATCCCCTCTTCTGTGCAGCTTTGACCATTTTTTCACTAATATGTAAACCTGCTGGTGGCCACGCTGATCTATACAACAGCATGAAGATCGAATGTTGTCGAATGCTAATTTTAGCTCACAATGGGTGAAAGTTACATCCAGATACCTTTTTAAGACAAATGGCGTGGTCAATATACAATAAAATCTGTCCAATATATATGGCACTCTGGAAAAGATGGGGCACAGTCAAATGCTCTTAGCAGTCCAAAATACTATATAAAAATAAACAAATAGAGTACATCTGCCAGCAATATAGTAGCAGGTTGCGTCTCAGATGATATCTGTTTCGCCTCCAATTGATGCTTCCTCTAGCCTCCAGAGCAGTGTTTCCCATCCCCGTCTTCATGACCCCCTAACACATCATGTTTTCAGGATTTCCTTAGTATTGCACAGGTGAGAGAACCCATGGTAGTTTCTAATGCCTTAATAATAATTCCATAACCTGTGGAAATACCTGAAGGAAATCCTGAAAATATGACGTGTTGGGGACAGTGAGGACTGAAGTTTGGAAAACACTGCTCTAGAGGAAGTGGCTAATGGAAGCATCATTAAAAAGCGAAACGTTCATCATCTGAGAAGCACACTGCTGCTTTTCCTGCTGTATTCCGGAACATGGATTATCATTAATAAAGTAAAAAAAAATGCCAGTGGTGAGTGACGTCTTTTTGGTTAAAATATATAAAGATTTGAAAAAGTTTCCTTTCCAACTTGAGCCTTACAAATTATTTGGAATGTAAAATATGAGAGACAACCTTCAATTTTTATATTGAGAGATGTGCATATATGGAGAATATGTTGGACAAGTGTGAATATCAGCTACTGTACTTTACATTAATTTCTACTACCTCAGTACTTTCTGCCACTTTGACGGCATTGATTAAACATCTCATGTGGCCAATTAGCGCAGGCTTCACTCTCCCCACCTTAAGACAAATCACATACATCCGGAGGAAGTCAGGACTGCTGCTCTCTCATTTACTCTGGATGTATGTAATAAGCCCGAAGGTAGGCTGGCCATATGGATTGCGTGATGTAACAATTTACATGATCCCCGGGAGAGCCGGTGCCGTCACCACTGAAATTGTGCTAGCACCGGAGGTTAGTATAAGAGTTGTTGATTAGTTCTGCTCATCAGCTTGGAGTAATTTTAGCCCATTCTTCCCTATAAAACAGTTTCAATTTTGTTACATTGGTGTATTTCTTTCTCCCATGGACTGATCACTTCAGGACCTTAAGGTCAGGACTTTGGCTTGGCCAATCAAACTTTAATTTTATTCCTCATTAACCATTTTTTTGTATAATAACTTGTGTGCTTTGCATCGTTCCCTTGCTTCATGATCCCCCTTCTCATGAGATTCAGCTCATGGATAGATGTTTCCTTTTAAATTTGCTGATAAAATTTGGAATTGTTTTATCAATGATGGGAATCCGTCATGAACCAGATGCAACAAAACAGGAGCAAACCATGATACTATCACAACTATGTTTCACAGATAGTATGAGGTTTTATGCTTTAATGCAGTGTTTTTCTTTCTCCAAATATAACACTTCTCTTTTAAACAAAAAAGCTCTATTTTGGTTTCATTCCTCCACAAAATAGTGTTCTGATAACCTTCTAGCTTGTTCAGGTGATCTTTAGCATACTGCGGATGAGCAGCAATATTCTCTTTTAAGAGTGGCTTTTTCCTTGCAATCCTGCCATGCACATCATTGTTGATTAGTGTCCTTCTTATGCTGGACTCATCATCATTAACAATAGCTAATACTAGAGAGACCTTTATTTGTTTAGAGTTTACCTTAGGTTCATTATTGATCTAGGCTTCCTAGCTCTTGGTCGACCACGCTTGGAGAGCATAATAATGGTCTTGAATATACTCCATTTGTACACAATCTGTCTGACTGTAGATTAATGTAGTCCAAGCTCTTTAGAGATGGTTTTGTAAACTTCTCAAGCCTGATGAACACCAACATTTCATCTTCTGAGGTCCTCAGCAATTTCCTTTGTGCCATGATAGACTTCCATAAATGTGTTGTGAAGATCAGACTTAGATAGATCCCTGTTCTTTTTATAAAACATGTCACCTACTCACAACTGATCTAATCCTATTGATTGAAAACACCGAACTAATTTACCTTCAAATTATCTGCTAATCCTAAAGGTTCACATACTTTTGCCATGGATGGAAATCACATATAACTAACTGATTACCTGTGAACCGACCCCACCATATAAATCCCCATAGCTCTAATTTCTATACTCCAGTTACTCTAAGTTTTGTGCAGAGTTTGGTTTTGAAGTAAAGTTTGGGGTTGAATCTAGGAAACTTTGTTCATATGAGTAAATTGTGATTGATATGTTGTTTCATTTTTCAATACACTTTCCCTATAAATGATTCTCGATTTTCAAGATATTTGCTTGCAGACATTCCTTTGAACCAAACATGCGCTTCTGCATCTTTGAGAGATGACTTAGATGGCTGCTCAGCCAACATCCATCTAATGTGTATGGCAGGCTTTAAGGGAACCTGTTCCTTGAAAAAATGCTATTAACCTGCACATGTGGAGTTAATCTGCAGGTTAACAGTGTTCTGAACCGGCCAGGTGCTAACACTTAGACCCAAGCTGCTGAGGGGAAATTAATTTTATTCCTCCCAGTAGCATTGGGGTTTCAGTCACAAGGGTGGTGCTGGCGCGAGTTCAGTTACTGCTCTGAGTATGGTGCGCAGTGGCTGTACTTGCACCCCTGGCACTGACTGACAGCCGGCCCTAATGAAGAGTCTGCTGTCAGTCAGTGCAGGGGGCGCGGTTACATTCACTGCGCTGTATACACAGAGCGGTGACTGAAACTGTGTCGCCGCCACCCCGGTGACTAAAACCCAAATACTGCTGGGGGGAATAAAGATAATTTCCTCCTGGCAGTGGGGGTCTGAGTGCAGGCACCACACGTTGCCAGGACACTATTAACCTGCAGATTAACCCCATATCTGTAGGATAAGGCTGTGTGCCCACTATGCGTTTTTTAAACTTTTCCGCAGCGGCAAATTCCGCTGCAGAAACGCTTAAAAAATGCTTGGTAGAAGGTCTGCCATGTTCCCCAATGATAATCCGCATGTGCTGTGCACATGCTGCGGAAATTTCCGCTGCAGATTATCATTGCGGAAAAATCCGCAGCACTACCAATTATTTTGCGGAATCGCTGCATTTTTGCCGCCATTGACTTGCATTGGAACGCATGGAATCCGCATCACTGCATCTGCCGATGAGGATACCATGCGTTTCAATGTGCGGATGGTACCCGGGTTTGGAGAAGAGGAGACTCTCCTTCGGACCCGGGTTCCATAGTACCTGTAAAAAAAAGAATAAAGTAAAAAAAAAAAAGCATTATACTCACCTTCTGATGGCCCCCGGTGTCCTTAGCAATGCGTCCTGGCTTGCCAGCAGCTCGCAATGGTCTAAAAAGCTCCTGCCATAACATCATTTAGTCATGTGACGTCAGCGGTCGTGTGACCAGTCACATGACTACATGACGTCATGGCAGGTCCTTTTAGTCCACCGCGAGCTGCCAGCAAGCCAAGACGCATCGGATAAGGACACCGGGGACCATCAGAAGGTAAGTATAATATTTAATTTTTCTATTTTACCATTCTTTTACGGTCACACTATATAAATCAATGCCGTTTGCATGGATTTATACAGTGTGACCAAGTTGACAAGCACTTTCCTAGTGATGCTAAAATCGCTTGGAAAGCGCTTAACAACCCGGATGTGGAAATGCATGTGAAGAACGCTTCACATCCGCATGTCCCTGGCAGGAAAAACGCTTGTACAATCCGCATGTACAATCCGCATGAGTTTTTTCTGCCAGAGAGATGCAGAAACGCTCAGGAAAAATCTGAAGCATTTCTGCATCGTGGGCACACAGCCTAATAGTGTTTTTTCATGTGACAGGTTCCTTTTACGTCATATGGCAAGGCTCATTAAAGGGTAGATATTGACTTTTAGGATTGCTATATCCAGGAGGTGCCACTAGAGTTCCAGTCCTCTTCCTTTCTGAAAAAGCTTTTTTACAAAACATGCTATTTTATACCAATGGAGGTCTCCTCCACACTTTGCACGACCGTCATATGGACAGGACACATTATTATCCTCAGTAAACTAACATGAAGGTTACTATTCACTGACTACGAACAGAGTTCTTTAATACTACTAGGAAATTATATAACTTGCAATTACTCAATTGTCTAAGCTTTTTTTTGCTAATAGCATCAACTTTTCTCCTTGTGGAGAGTGACAAGCCAAGCCTTGCATGTCGGAGTGAGGAGACTTATAAGCCATGCATGCTCCTCTGGGAAATGAAATATGCAAATTGTTTCCTCAGAGAGGACGAGGACAAGAACTCTAGCGCCACCTGAGTTGATGTTGACTTTTAGGATAGCTGCTTCCAATAGGTGGCGCTAGAGATCCAGTCCTCTTCCTCTCTGAAGAGACAATTTGAATGTGTGAAGTTGCAAAGTTTTGCTTAGTTTATCAACTAAGATATATCTATTGTAGTATCTTAGCATAAAAATGCAAGAATATTACTTCAAAGAGTTAAATGATAACTTTAGCTCTGCTACATCTGTCCATCCCCTTGAAATGTTTCCCTTGTGAGTTTGCCACCATCACATTTACTGTATCTGGGATATTCACTATATAAGCCAAACCAGTTTTAGACAGGTATTTTAATATTTAATCATCAACTCATAATAAATCAACTGGTAAACATGAATGAGCGCATGCATAATCTATGAGGCCATGTAGTGGGTTTGTCATGTAAAGGAGCAACTGTTGTAGGATGATACAAAGCAGATGTCCATTATTTACAATGTACAGGTTGTTTATTGTGTGTGGGGAGTGCGGCATGCAAATACACTTCTTCAGAGTCCAATTATTTCAAGTTGGTATTGAGTTTGATCAGCTATAAAGCAAAAAAAGGCACTTTATGAATTGTGTCACCAACTGTCCTTTACAGCATCAGCTGCTCCGCTCGTGGCCGCTGCTCCAGCAATGAATCTCTGTCTTGTTTTGTTTGCTGGGCAATTACCAGCAGGATTCACTTGATGTGTGGGTTTTGCTTTAGTCAAGATGCTTGTCTTATTCTAATTAGAGTGGACTGATAATAGAGAAACATTAGGTACAAAGTGTCCAGCTTGGTGGCCTAGCGTCATATGGTCAGTGCTCAATTACCTCCTGTGCTTCCTCCTTACAGTGCAATAAGCAGTCAATGTACAATCACAGATCAGGAATCAATAGTTAAAAAGTACAAGAAAACCAGGGCAGAGCCAGACATGGATTCAAATTGAAGGGCAATTAATTTGTACTTTGCAAAAATTAATTTATGAATTAAATTTACTGGTTTTCCATAATATTATAAGCTTTGTCCACTGCCACACTTGTCATGCATACTCAAAGAAGTTGCCGTTGCTTCTCACTTCTAGATCAGGATAACATCCGATTATTAGAATAAGGGCTCATTCACACATCCGATTATATCTGATGAGTGCTATCTGTGTTTTTCAGGGATAGCATTCCCACCAATATTATTCTATAGGGCTGTGCCCATGTCTGATTTTTTCCTCGGACCAAGGAAAAAATCAGTGACATCTGATTTTGATCAAGGTGCCAGATCAAAATGGGCTTTGTAAGTCTAAGGGTCAATGGAAAACATCTGATTTTCACAGACTGACATAATATAGAAGGTGGAGAACCTTTTTTTCACTCTCCACCTCCAAGAACAATTGATCCTACTCTGATCAAACTCTAATCAAATCTGACCAGCATAATTGAACTATTTTTTATGGTTTGATGGTCGTGTGCACTTGTCTTAAGTGGCATGTACAGTGCTGGTCACTATTATTGGCACCCTTTCATTTTTTTTCATTGACTGTACAATATCTTCAGAAAAAAATGGTAATCTACCAAAGTTATATCCTCAGGATTTTTTAATTAGTGGTCCAAAGTAATAAACAATAAAACATAGTTTTCAACTTCCAATTTCAAAGAAGAAACAGAATAAACAGCATGTGCAGCAATAAAGTCACCCCTAATTAATACTTGGATGCACTCCCTTTGACATTGCTGACAGCCTCCAAACATTTCTTGTAACCATCTATAGTCTTCTTGCACTTCTCAGCTGGAATTTTCTCCCACTCCTCCTTTCTCCTTTGCAGTTTGTTCAAGCTCTTGAATGTTTGCAGGGTTCTTTTTCCTTATGGAAGATTTCTTCTCACCCCAAAGATTTTCAATGGGATTGAGGTCAGGACTCATTGCTAACCATTTTAAAATAGTCCATTTTTTCTTTTTAAACCATTCCTGTGTACTGTTGGATGTGTGCTTTGGGTCATTGTCTTGCTGGAGGACCCATGATCTTCGACTCAAACCAAGTTTTCTTACACTGGGTAGGATATTTCGCTTTAAAATCTCTTGATAATTCTCTGATTTCATGATTCTTGTGATACGGTCATGGGCTTCAGTACCAGACACAGCAATGCAACTCCACAGTATTATGGATCCCCCACCATGCTTAACTGTTGTTAAGGTGTTATTTTCCTTATAAGCTTCATTGCGCTGTCTGTAAATAAACTGTTGCTTTTAATTGCCAAAAAGCTCTATTGTTGTTTAATTTGTCCACATAATATTCTCCAGAAGGATTGTGGTTTGCCAAGATACTCTTTGGAAAAGATCAGTCGTTCATTTTTATGTCTTTTCTTCAGCAATGATTTCTTCCTTTGCCTTTGCCCATAAAGTTCTGCTTGGTTTAGTGTGCAGTGTATGGTACTTGTTGAAACCATGACCCCAGACTGTTCCCGGTTGGCCTTCAGGTCTTTGGATGTTTGACGTGGTGTTTTTTTCCACCATTTGCACAAACCTTCGAAGACCTATCTTGTCAATTTTCCTCTTTCCCCCACATCCAGGGAGGTTCTTGACGGTTACATGCTTGACAAACTTCATTGCACACTGTTGAAATTGGGATACCAAGGTCTTTGGAGATGGCCTTATACCCTTTGGAAGTCTTGTGATTGCTAATAATAGCAGTTTTGATGTCCTCAGACAGCTCCTTTGTCTTCACCATTGTGACAAAGGAACAGGGCTTATTATGTGACTTATTAAAACACTGAAGTCATCATTGATTGGCTAATTCATGTCACATGGGCACCAACAATGAATCACAGGAGAATCTCTTTTGTGATTTATCACAGGCGAGTCAAAATGTGTTTCCATAGTAAATTAATGTAAAGGGTGCCAATAGCACTGTCACAGCAAGCTTTAGGTTTTCTATTTTTCCCTCTCATTGTTTTTGGCTTTAAGTTATTGTTTATCATTTGCTCTTTTGTATTTAACATAAGTGCTCTATACAAAGAAAACTGTTTCTCTTGTTTAATTTTTTTTGAGGAAATATTCAACATTATGTACTTAAACTTCATGGGTGTCAATAACGATGAGCAGGACTGTATGATACCTGGCAATTGTACAAACATCCTGGCAGATGCACCCTCATCAGTGCCATGTAACTCCCAATGTGGCAAGGAGCAGGTCCAGACAACATTGTTAAGTCTATATCATACACTCGAATTTGAAATTGCAACTTGAAGAAGGGCTTATACAAACAGGCAAGACTAGTATGGAGTCTCACAGCCTCTAAGTATGCACTCTATTAGATGACATAAATATGGAGCTATTCTCCCTGTATCAAGGCTTTTTGCAAATGGCATCTAAAAGTCACACATTTTAGCACACACAAATTTTGAACAAAAATTTGCAACCTTTTCTAATTTTATGCAACTCTTGGGATTTGTAAAAAAAATTGCATGGTTAGCTATGGAAATGAGGTTTTAGCAAGATTTCTGAATTCCAAATAAGCTCCTATTTAGATTATCTGCAGAATTTCCAAGCAGCTACTAAACAGTTTGATGGAGCAGTGCTGTTCCATTCTACACACTGCATCCAGTCATTGCCAGAGCTGGTAACAGCTAACCAGTGGGGATACCTGATGTCAGACTCCTACCAATTTTATATTGATGATCTATCCTTAGTATAGATGTGGAAATGAATATGAGTGGAATTGTATTAGAATTTTACAAAAATCCACATTTGCCATAATGTGGATTTTTTGTGGTTTGCTTCTGTGTTGATTGAAAAGAAATGCAGTCACTGGCTGCCAATTTTCTGTCCCATAATGTGCCATCAAATTGTTAAAATTTTTAACACTAGGACTACTGGACTCGTGACCCCGCCTAGAACTACTGAAAGGAGTCATTTTGACTCCTTGCTTGTTTTCGTTTATTTTTAGAGTTTCATTTGTGGTTATTTATTAATAATTATATTTTTTGTAATGTATTATTATTGTGAGATCCAACAGTAATGCTTTTGATTGTTTTTTTTCTGCTTTTCTTATTTTTCTACAGAAAATAACAATAATTATAATAGACGTTTTTCAAACATTTTTTTTTATTCAAGTGCACACATATAAACAACAACTGAAGAACAAAAAGCAGAGAAAATGTAGGTGGAGGAGCATAAAAATGAAAATATGGTGCAGAATTCACCTTCTAAACATTTGGTGTTTCGCATTTTAGGCATTGCCTTTGATTTATGGTAGTACATTGCCCACACAAAGACTTACCACAAGTCTTACAATTTCCGACAGATCTATTATTCTTGCACTTTTCTTTGATCTGGCAAAATTTTGTTTGAACCATCACTTCTGAGCATGTAGAAACTTGGGACGTGGAACCCTTTTCCCTATCTGTGACATAAGGACCACTCAACTCTCTCACAAGCGTTTGCAAAAATGCCTTGCGTGACATTTTTTGGTGGGTAATCTCCTTGAATATTATCCATGCATTTATACCCGCAAAGTCTAAGGCATTTTCAAATGCATGAACAGGCCATCTCCTTGTGCATGTTCGTGTGGTATATTTTCGTGCCATCTGATCCACTACATCTACTCCATATTTTGTTTCATTGTAAAACTTTACCGTTTCTGGAGTTTTTTTAGCGGAATCAGACGCAACAACAACATCTGGATGGACGGAACTCAAAATGACAACATTTTTGTTGGGCTTTCCTTGATATACTGTAAGTGTAAAATTGTCTTCATTTCTAAACACTTTAGTGTTGTACAATTCCTCTTTCATGGATTTTATTTCTTTAGGCACTTCTCGCCTTATCTTGTTCAGTGTTCCCACGATGGTTGTTCCTTTGCTTTTTAGCTGTTTAGCTAATTTTACTGAAGTAAAATAATTATCGGTTGTAACATTGCGACCCTTTTTCAAAAACGGGTCCAATAACTTCATTACCACATGGTCAGCTAAACGGTCCTCAGCACGGCGTGTGTCATCTTTGCCTAGATAAGGGAAGCCATTTGCCAGATATTTGCTCCTCTTATCAACAGCTAGCCAATATTTGTGGCCATATTTATCTGGTTTGGAAGGCATGTACTGCGTGAATGGACACCTAGTTTTGCTTGGGAAAAGTTGCTCATCCACCGTTATGTATGGGCCAGGTTTGGAACACGCAATACAATTTTCAATAAACCTGTCCCACACAGTAGAAAATAGAGCAAACTTGTCCGTTTGCAGTCTCTCCGATCGAGTAGATTTCTCATCAAATCTGAGAAATCTCATAATTTCAACAAAGCGGTCCCTAGACATTGTCGCTTTGCAAAACGGTATTCCCCAGTCATTACACCAAATATTGCTAATCGAGTGACGGTTCGTGCCAGATATTCCACGAGCATAGAATATCGCAATGAATGCATCTAGCTCCTCATCAGATAGAGTAAACTGTAAATTATTGTTCCTGCATGCTTCTGCAAGCGTACAGTTCTTTATATGTGTCAAAATATAAGAATCAAAAAATAAACGCCATGCGCTCAAAGGACTATCGATAATGATATTTCTTCTGGCGTATCCTGTAGGGCCAGGTGCTTCTCGAAGAATATTTTGGCTGTCACGCCTACCAGGCAAGTGTTCTCCAATTTCAACAGGTTTCCATTGAATACCATCCGCTGAATCTAGTATTCCTTCAGATTCGCCTTCTCTGGTGTTTGTTGTTGCATTACCTTCGCCGCCATCGTTATCTGTTGTTCTTTCATTTCTGGGACGTTTTGCTGATTTTTTCTGTCCACGACCAGGAGGATGGTCACGAGGCAACATAACTGCATGAGCCCGATCCCCAGTTGATGTGCTTGGAATATCTGGAAAAAAGTTGATGAATATTTAGAATTTTTGTTTTGTAAGGGTCCGTGCACACTGGCTGGATTAGCGGCGGAATATCCGACCTGATATTCTCACCACAATCCGGCCCGTACCTGCCCGCTCAGGTACAGAGCGGAGTTTCATACCTGAAGCTCCGCTCCGAACCCCGGGCTGGAGCCGCTGTCTGGGACGGAGCCGTGCTCGCGCGTAAGCAAGCGCTGCTCCGTCCCTGACAGCGGCTCCAGCCCGGGGTTCGGAGCGGAGCTTCAGGCATGAGCGGGCAGGTACAGCCTGTATTGCAGCAAGAATATCCAGATGGCTATTCAGCCAGAATTCTGCTAGTGTGCACAGGCCCTAACTCAGTGTGTGGAAGAACAAATAAATACACATAACTACTTACCTTCTGGATTTGTTCCTTCTGAGTCTTCAGATTCACTTGATATGTTCTGAGGAATGAAATCTTCATCACTGTCAGAATCAAATACATGTTCCTGCAATTCGGATTCCGATTCATCCTCCGGTATGGATTGCAAAGTAGCCAGAATATCCTGAGGCTTTATCAAACGTCTTCTCTCCATATTCCTCACAAATTCCATAATTCTATATAGTTCCCTGCTGAAAAATAGAAATGAAATGAAAACTAAAAGAAATAATAACTGTTCTGCCACCTTCAAAAGTAGGTGGGCTGAATCAGTTGACAGACAGCTAAACTATTTCATAACAATTCATACCTGTATGAGTCTTCAGAGCTCGTATGTCTGCGTCTGTTCTCTTTGTCTCTTCAGCTGAACTGAAAGTAAAGTTACTATCCAGAATACTGTCTCCTGCTAGGACCTTAGAAAAACACCACCCTTCATTAGCATAAGATAAGAGCCTAGAGTAAACAAGCTATTTTGTTCAGCATTACACAGTAATACAAGCAGGTAAAACACAAGGAAAATGTGAAAAGTTGACATGTAAATTGAACTACATCTATATGAACATCAGGGTAAATAAGACAGAGTGAAAAAATCATGCACAAAACTTTATAGAAACATTTAGTGACAAAAGTACCTCAAAATATAGTAGGGAGTCAAAATGACTCCCTTCAGTAGTTCTTGGTAAATTTTGAAAAAAACGCGCAAATTTTTCACCAAAATTATTTATTCTCACAAAATCTTTTTTCACATCATATTTGAGGAAAAGTCACCGAGTTTCAAGCCGGAATTCTGAAAAATGTAGTCACAGAAGAGAAATAAAAAATGAAAGGAGTCAAAATGACTCCATCAGTAGTTCTAGTGTTAAAAGTCATCTGTCTGACCCCTCGACTACTCATTGTGGGTAGTCCGGTCCTCTCTGGATCTTCTGATCCCCTACCACTCATGTTGGAATGTTTGGTCCTTTAACACTGTTTCGAATTTCTGGGTTTCATGGTGCCCTGGAGGGTTCTATTCAGGTGTGTAAGAGGTCACAATGGGCGCCATTGACCCCAGAGCATAATAAGAGACATTAAATTTGCAGAGATTAACTTCTCAGTGAATTGGATTTCCTGGGAAACACCACACGAACATGCAAATTCGAATTTTGCCTGATCCGCTCATCTATAATGATTAGGTTAGGTTATAGTAGGAAAATCCATTTATGAAAACATGACTTCAAAACTCCCACTAATGATTAATTTCTTCTCCTAGAGTTATCCCAATGTAAAAACAAATGTGGGAACTTTTCATTAGAGGATTTTTTTTAATTTGTTTGTGACTGCTTTGCTCCATATATATCTCGTACTATTTGTCTCATGCTATATTTGATAAATTGGGCACATCTTTAAGTATAACACTTCTATCTGCAGCTGTTTTTGCTACTTTATTCAGCCTTCCTACAACTGAAGCAATAAATTTGGAATAGACGTATTTGCATATCTAATCAAGTCCACTTTTCCAACCACATTTCAAAAGGGAAATCAAATCATAAAAAGTTTCACATTTTTGTAGCAAAAATAAAGTGAGAAGAAATCTCCAACTTTTTCACTCCCGCCTACCCCCTAAAAAAGGCACAAAATTGTTGATAAATTCACCCATTGAATCCTAAAACAGTGGAATGGCTAATTCACTTTATCAAGAAAAAAGTGGATAGGCACATCCAATGATAAAAAATTCTTCAAGCTTTATTACAAATACAAATCCTTAAAAATCCGTACAGAAATGATGTGGTACAGCCAGTCTGTGCATTGTGGTCCCATCTCGATCTGATTTGCACAGACATCTGAATGGGCCCTAATAGAAACCACTACAGCAGTGGTGTAACCTGAAGCTTATGGGCCCCAATGCAAAAGCTCCAATGGGGTTCAAAATTATTGCAGGTCTTATTGTCAATGGTCTTTTTATATAGGAAAAAGGGACTTATGGGGGCCCCCTAGAGTCCAGGATCTGGGTGCGTATGCAACCCCTGCATCTATTGTAGCTACACCCCTGCCCTGCAGCCCTTACATCTCCAGATGACATGCAGGGAAATGAAAGGTGAATATAAGTCCTGGCACATTTGTAAAGGAAACTATTTTTATCCGCACGTTTCTAACTGTCAGGGGGTAAAAACAAAGTTAGCAGCTATTACGGGTCCCTGTCACACTGTTTATGAGCACAATACTATGGCAGGTATAATCTGACTAAACCTAATTCTCTTTCTACTATTTCTTTTAATAACATTTTTCTCAATTTCTACTGAATGCGGATTGTTAGCATGAGGCAATCATAGAAATTTAAAATTGCTTATAATTTATTTTATGTAATTTCCCTCTGCATTGTCTGCATTGATACGGAGAAATTGCAGGGGAGAAAGGCTTGCAATGCTTCATTAGCTAATTGTGCATGGTACAGCTCTTTAGGGGTAAACAAGTGAAGGACATTTGCTGAATGGCCAATGCTTGTCATGCATATCATGGCCTAATGATGCTCGTAATGGTACTGGCCAAGCTCCCGGAGAGTCATCTGTCAAATTAGCACATTGAATTATTTATTACCTCAATGTAAAATTGTGCAAAGCAGCTGAGACTTGTTTTTCTTTCGCTATTTTTTTTTTTCTACAAAAGCAAATGAATGAGGCCGGGACTTTATAAATGATAATGGTAAATGTGACATCCAAAACTCAAGAATTATTATAGACCAGGGAATGAGGTGATTGCTGTTTACTGTGGTTTCTGCTTTTCTTTTTGTTTATGTTATTGCTATTATTTCAATTTCAGTAAATTTGTCACCTCTGTGACTCAGACGGTGCTGACCCACAAGGATTATTTCAATGTGGCCTATGTCAAATGTTATATTTCCTATAAGTGAGCTAGGTATAGATTCCACAATATATCTGAATGGCTTTGATAGTGTGGTGTAGTTTAGATGCTTTTGTGGTGTTTTATCTTTACATATTAAAGTGAGTCTGCCAGCACAAAATGACTGTTCAAACAAAGCACAGGTGATCAGCGCACTCTTAGCTTGGCAGAGCAGTTCAGTGCACCTTCCCACTTTTTTGTTTTCTTTCAAATTATTTTTATTAGGAGATTTTTACAGTATAGGGAACAAGGGGTCAGGAAAGGGATGAAGGGAAAGGAAAGGCAACCAAATAAAGGAAAGGAGAAAATGGGGTAGGGAGGAAGAGTAGAGAAGAAGAGAGAGAGAGAAAAAAAAAAGAAATGAAGAAGATCATCTTAACATAATTGTACTACAAAGTTAACATACCAAGTGAAAAAAACAACATAGAATGAAGTATAGATTAAAAGAATTCTGGAAAAGTATTAAAGCATCATATAAAGAGTCTTCTCTTGCTTGGAGGAAAAATTGCGTTCTAAGAGGACCATTTGGAATTATATTTAGGTAGCGAGTTATTCCTTAAAGCTAAGGAGATTTCAAAGGCGTTATGGGAGAACATAATATCAATTATGTTGGAAATAGAGGGAATATCGATCGATTTCCATTTTGACGCAATACAAGTTTTTATAACAGAAAAAATATGTAAAGAAACTTGTCTAATTTTTGAGGAAGGTCATCTGCTTCCAGAAAACCAATTGGGGAGAAATTTTTACAGGAGATTCATTGATTTTATTCAGTAGTAAGGAGACATCTCTCCTAAGTATCAAAAGTTTTGGACATTCCCAGAATATGTGAAGATGATTGCCTCTTTGACCACAATTCCTCTAGCACAAATCAGATTGATCAAGAAAAACGTTTTTAAGTCTAGCCGGAGTGTAGAACCATCTAGATAAAATTTTAAAATAATTTTCATGTAGGTTTGCGCTAATAGAAGATTTGTACGCTAGTTCCACCGCTTTTTTCCATTTATCTAGGAGGAAATGATTATTTAGATCTTTTTCCCATCTCCACATATAATTCAGTTTTTCAAATGAGACATCAGAATTTAAAATTGAGTAGATATTCTTCATATTCCAAATTGAGTTATTCATAGGATTTTCTAAAAGAGTAACACGTTCTCTTGAAAGGGTCAAAGGTAAAGTGAATTTATTTCTAATATACTTCCTTAAGTCTCGAAAATTATAGAATTCTTCATCAGGAAGATTGTATAGGGTTTTTAGTGACTGAAAGTTTATAATGGAGTCTAATTTAGGGCCTGTTATAAGTGAAGCACCTTTTTCTTTTCTATCACTGCCTCTGGTAAAGCTAAAGCTGTCACCCCCCTGGGCGACATCAGACCTCTACTATGGCCATACATATAGAAAAGTATAGAAAAGTAAATCTATACATACCTGTATGGCCCATAGTAGAGGTCTGATTGCAGAGAAAAGCACTTTAATCAATTCTATTCTGTACAGGCTTGGCGTCCTGGGGATGCCAAGCTATCTCCGCCTATCTGCTTATTATTCCCCCAAATCCCCGACTGTATGCTTAATTATCATATTCCCACCCCCCTGCATGTCATAGGGCCCTGTGAAGTGCACTGTTCTCCCCGACTTCTCGGGCATGCGCAAAGCGCCACTCACATAGCGCTTTGCTTATCCCCGCCCCGACTGACTGTGCACTGCGCTGCTGGGTTCTTTTGCACAGGCATTAGGGGGGGAATATGATAACTAAGCATATAGGCGGGGATTTGTGGGAATAATAAGCACATAGGTGGGGTGAGTCCCCCGGATGCCAAGCCTGTACAAAATAGCATTGATTAAAGTGCTTTTCTCTGCAATCAAACCTCTACCATGGGCCATACAGGTATGTATATGTAGCACCCCGAGGGCTTGGCTGCTACAGGGGTATTGCACCTCGAACCAGAGGTGTGGTATTCCACTCCCGGGTAAGGATGGAGTGTGGACTAGGGCTCAGTAAGCTGCATGCACCACACACACCCCATTTCCGAGGGACAGGTCAACGGTGCTCCCACTAGACAGAAGTGCAGGCACGACAGCATCTGTCCCTGGCTGGAGTGGGGCGGGGGGTGGAATACCCAGTGGTGTAGGAGCAGATAGGGGTGGGTCTCTGAGCATAGGTAGGAGCCCATTGGTTGCTAGTCACCTGGGCTCACACATAGAGGGAAGTATATAAGGTGGGCAGCATCTTAGATCTAGGTTCAGTTCAGAGAGGAGTTCAGCCAGAGAGGGCTGACAGGGAGCTGCGGCTCAGTCTGGGCCCAGCTCCAGAGGCAGGCCTGGAGTGGAGGCCAGAAACAGCAGAAAGAGAGAGGAGAAGGAACGGAAAGGAAAGTAAGAAAGGAACTGGAACAGAGGAGAAAGGAAACAAGGAACACAGAGAAAGGCCCAGAGACACGAGGACAGAAGGAACCCCATATGCCCAGGAGATACAGGGTGAAGGGTTGGCAGAGCAGGGTACCGGAACCCAAATTGGTGGAGGCGACTAATCCTCAGCCAAAACCGGAGGTTGTGACCACATCTTGGTGCGACCCCTCACTACATCCACCAGGAAAGCATACCACATAGGATCAGGGAAACTGGAGAGAGGTTTCGCCAACAGAAGGCCCGAGGAAGCTGGACAAAGGTGGGTCACTGGTGGGGACGGCCAGAGAAAGGAAAGGAAGGGAGCCCTGTGCCACGCTCTGGAATTGCCTGGGAGTTGGTCGAGCCCCTTGCCTGGTGAACGCAGCACGGCTCAGGCGGTCCTTCACGTGCACAAGTGACCTGGGTGAGAACTGTGAGTAAAGCATTGGAAACTGCACCACACGTCTCTGTGTTTCATCGCCGCACCAGCACCATTAGTACTGGGACGCTCACACCATCACTACCATCATTTACTCTAGCTGGATACCAGACGAAGACGGCATGGTGTCCTTCTCCACTGTAGGAACAGAAGAAAGCCTAGAATATATACGCATGCTGATTGAGTACCGAGTGACCTACCTGCAGGAGGTAGAACAATTGAATCTCGCTAGACTGCGAGTAGATAGACAGCATCATCTGAGCAGCAGAAGATGGAGGCCGTCTAGAAATAATGAGACCCGACAGAGAAAGGGCCCCCTAAATAACAGAACTGCTACAGCTGGAGTTAGGGACCTTTCAAGATGTCCTGAGAGTAGTGGGCGTGGGTTTAGAGGTAGTGAGACCTCCAGTAACTCAGGTTTGAGCAGCCCATACAAACGACCCCATAGAGGACGTGACAGTACGGAGTCGAACCGGACCTTAGATACCAGGGCATGTGAGTCACACCGCTGTATGACTGACCGCTGGGAGCGGGGGAGGTCTGACAAGATTATGACTTACCGCTGGGAGCGGGGGAGACCTGGCAAGGTTATGACCCGGAAAGGTGACCTGACGAAGTCAGTGACAGTGACAAATGGTAGGTCCTTAAGGAATGGGCTAATATCGTTGACTAAGGTTCCAGGGGCTGAGTAGCACAATTGTAAAGTTCATGGTCTCTATGTGAGCTGGGGGTTATAATGTTGTTGTGTATATTATGTGTTCAACCCCACAAGTTTGAACAGAGGGGGGGGATATGTAATGCAGCAGCTTTCTAGCATTACTGTCAATGGTCCAGGATGTGTTTACCGGACCATGTACCTTCCCCTTTAACTGACTGGTCACATGACTGGGACAGCACACAGGACCTATACACACACCTGACTGATCACATGACTGTGACATCAGCAAGGTCCTGTCAGTATGTGGCTGTCTGTGCACAGCATATATAAACCCTGCTTAATTTGAGACAGGTGTGTTCGGTGTGAGGCCTGTGCTCCATGTGTGTGGGACACCGTTTGTGAGAGGCCTAGTGAGGCCGAGAGTGAAGCCTGGCAGCCTGGCAGCCTGGAAGGCAGAGCCCGGATCCTGTGCGTGGATGCCAGTGGCCTTTGATGGAGAGCCAGCTTGGTGCAGAACCCTGAAAGGCGCAGGCTGGTTGTCAAGTGTGGAGGACATACCAGTAGCCTACGAGGGGACGACGGCTAGAGACCCCCACCTGGGAAAGCCGCAAAGCCACAGTGGTGGCGGATTAAATGGACTGCAGCAACTAAACCTGGAAAAGGTAATACACTTTGTTACATGGACTGTGTTATGGACATTGATAATCTATTACCTTGCCGTAGGCTGTAACCTGGAGCAAGTGGGCCTGTGTGCCGCTTGGCTCATGAACTCTGATGTGTGTAATATGCCGGTCTGCCACTTGAGAAACTCCCAGAGGTGATAGCTGTAAACATGCCGGGCGTATACTAAGATGGACTGTGTGACTAGCGGTTTATGCCGAAATAAACTGCATGGTGAATTAACGGAAGGACATTGCTTATGTGCCTTAATTGACCCGATGCAGCGAGTATCCCCCATTATGATGTCTAGCGCTGCCTTACACTACTTACAAGTAAAGCAATACTATAAATTGAGCATGGTAGGGGGATAAGAGCAACTGTTATAGGTTTTGGAATAATATTGAATAAACAATATTGTATCTTCACATAAGATGATGTAATTTTTATATAAGGAATTATCAAAGTATCTGAGCTAGCATGAATAAACATAATTCCTAAAGACCCCCATGCAGCAATAACCTCTCCTTGATGGTATGATGCCTCCACTGTTTTCCTACATACAGTATGATGCTCCCATAATAGAGACACCCCCACAGTATGATTCTCCTATAGTGACCCCCACAGTATGATGCTCCTATCGTGACCCCCCACAGTATGATGCTCCTATAGTGACCCCATGATACTCCTATAGTGACTCCCCGCAGTATGATGCTCCTATAGCACTCCCCGCAGTATGATGCCTACTGTGATCACCCCAAATTTCCCTACACACATGTTGAGGCCACACAGTTCTCTCAATAAATACTTACTGATAAAATAATAAAAAAATGCTGATCTAGCCCCATAACCCCAGTGCGTTGCTCCAGTCAGTGCTGTATGTTGACTGAGGCTCTGTGCAGTAGGCGCCAATCTAATGATGTGCTTGTTGCAGCTGCGCTGAGACTCAGTCACATGAGGCTGAAAAATGGAGCAGAGATCTGACAACGCCCTGTTCCATCATTGTATTCAACCGTATCTGTATTCTAAGGATGAATATATAATTGAAATTGAGACGCCGGATGGGGGCTGGAAGAAGTCATAACTTTCAGTTCTCATAGTGTCTCCATCTGTGGCTATTAGAAGTACAGCACTGTTATCTAATATCGTGTAACCTTCCTCAGCCAGCACTCAAATGTCGGCATCTTGGGGGCCTCTGGTGTATCTGTCATAATGTCATGCCATGCCTTGTATATGGCAGAGCTGAACCGGGGTTTTGACGGTCGCGTGTCGATCAATGAAATTCAAAGACCAGGATCCTATCTACCACAGTGTACTGACATGGACACCGATCTCGAGTCCTGAAAACTTTTTTTCTCAACTCTAATAGATGACAGATAAATTATTATTATCTATTATTATAGCGCCATTTATTCCATGGCGTTTCACATGTGAAAAAGGGGTGTACATAGCAAAAACAATTACAAAAATCTTGAACAAAAATGCAACAGCAACTGGTACAGGAGGAGAGAGGAATGCCCGTGAGGTAGGTAGATAGATTGATATAGATAGATAAATAGATAATAGTAATCAGTATTAGTCGTGTATGATATGCTGAATTATGTCAGCAGTAGTAATATAATAGCATGACCCTTGAAGTTTCAGAAGTTGTATTGAAATGTCTCGGATAAGTACTTAATTAGACAGGAGAGGATTTTTTTTCTCTAAACTGCTGTTGTAACAAGTGTGAAATTAAGCAATAAGCAACATACAGCCACCACAAAAATACTGTCCCAAATCTAATTAGACACAAGTTGCCCATCTGTTCTGCATTATCATGGGGCTTACATACATGCTCGCTGCCTCATTACAAAAAGGCAGAGGAGCAAATTGAATTCAGTTGAACTTCCTCTTAGACAAAGATCAAGGCTTGAAGTTTAGTCTCTTGCTGTGATCCAACAAAGCCCCACCAGGAGAAAGTCGCCTGAGAGGTGTTTCCTTAGAGGAAAGCAGCATGGCAGCTCTTTAGAATGGGCCATAAGGGAGCTTTAATACTATTGTTCTCTACAATGTGACACGAGCTGCAACAATATAAAGCTAGTTCACCATGCAAATTGTTGGTTTTTTGTCTTTATTCCCCCGTGGCAGATGCCCTTTTTTATTCGCTGTCTGTTCTAGTCAAGCCAATCTCAAGGCCATTGTGTGGTCAAAGAAAAATTAGCTCCATTAAAAATAAATCTATTACCCTTTAATGTGGTTTACATGTTTTATTTCAATTTTTGTACTTGGAATTGTATCTACGGTATGTGTTTCTACAGGGAAGAGTTTTTAATGTGAAATTTAACGGTATATTTGTTAAAGGATTGATTTTCATTTATGGCATATCTATTGTTCTGGTTCTCCACAAAGAATAAAGAGTTTTATCAACTGATTATTATACTACAGATTAGCTCTTTATCTGGAGCTGATGAGCGAAAAAATCATGTAGTAAGGATAAATGAAAAAAGTAAAAAAAGATATTATTGTATAATAAGCAAATACATAAAAAGCTCCCTCATCTCCCTCATCCTAACAATAGTCTGCAGTTTAACCCTAACCTTATCCATATCTATGCATTATGTATTAAAATAAACATATTGCTGCAGATGTCAATGTATTTACAACATTTTGTTTTTTTTGGCCCGCTGTAAAGTAGCATGAGTCACAGCATGTTGAGACCCATGCGTCAAGAATTTTCAGGATTTAGAAAAACGATAGAAAACTATTTCAGACTGCATGGGATGAGGTCACAGTGCGTTAACATTGATACATTTCTCCATTTTGGTATATTAATGTATATTAAACCAGGGGAGGAGTCCTGAGGAGATAATTTGCATATTCCCACTGCATTTTGGGGTAAGTGAAGAGTCTCCGTGAGCTCAAAGAACACTGGATTTTGGCTGTTGGAGCTGAAAAGAGGACATCGGTAAACCGCGCGCCGGCATTTTGAAGCTTTTTTTTGAAGCTTTGTTCACTGTTTTCAGAACATTAACAGTAAGAACATGGAAGAGTCCAGGACCCATTTGGTGAGCTGCATATCCTGCTACATGTTCACAGACTTGCCAGTGGAAAAGCCAAACTTCACATGCCAGAAATGCAAGCTTGTGTCCCTGTTGGAGGAAAAGTTGCGAAATCTAGAAGAGAGGTTAACTACCTTGAAAATCATTAAGGAAGGTGAAGAGTTCTTAGACAGAGCAGAATTATCTCTTCATGATTCAGAAAGAGAAGAAATTCGAACTGCACCTGACGAAACAGAGGAATGGAAGCATGTGACCCAGAGAAGCAGGAGGCTCGAGAGGCAGTCAGCAACCATACTGCTCAGGAACCAGTACCAGGCTCTCTCGCAGGAGAACCATGAAGAAATACAGCAAAATAAGACTTTGCCAGCAATGAATAACCTTGTAAGCCCTCAGAATCCTCCTGGATGGAGAAAGAAGAATGTTGTGAAGAAAAAACGGAGAGTGGTGGTCATGGGGGATTCCCTGTTAAGAGGAACAGAGGCTGCTATCTGCAGACCAGACATAACCTCAAGAGAAATGTGCTGTCTTCCAGGAGCAAAAATTAAAGATGTGTCTGACAGGATATCAAGACTCTTCAGACCTACAGATCACTACCCATTCCTGCTAATACATGTGGGGACAAATGACACCGCAAGAAAGGACCTGGAAACCATCTGCAGTGACTTTGAAGACTTGGGCAAGAAAGTGAAAGAATTGGGAGCGCAGGTGGTCTTCTCATCCATCCTCCCAGTGGATGGCCATGGAACAATGAGGTGGAATAAGATTCTACAGGTGAACAACTGGCTACGTCGATGGTGCCGTCAACAAGGATTTGGATTTCTGGATCACAGAATGAATTACCTATACGATGGACTACTTGCTAGAGATGGGGTGCACCTTACGAAGACTGGAAAACATGTATTTGGAAGTCGCCTTGCTACACTCATCAGAAGAGCTTTAAACTAGAACAATGTGGGAAGGGAAGCAAAAGGCCAGAAAAAGCCAGACAGCTGACAAATACTATTGAGATCTCTGCTACTGGAAGTGGAAAGGAAGAACAAAGACAAAACAATTTAAATAATAAAAATATGGGAGGAAGAGAAACCAATCACAAACTAAAATGTTTTTATACAAATTCACAAAGCATGGGCAACAAACAAGGAGAATTAGAACTACTAACGCAGGAAAAGAAATATGATGTCATTGGAATCACTGAAACTTGGTGGGACGATACACATGATTGGAATAAAAGGCTAAAAGGATACAACTTATTTGCAAGAAACAGACTTGATAAACGAGGAGGAGGTGTCGCATTGTATGTTAGAAAAGCGTATATCTGCACAGAGATTGAAGCTTCAGAGACTGAGAGTTCTGTGGAAACTGTTTGGGTAAGAATACAAGGAGAGAACAACGGAAAGGACACCATTATAGGCATTTACTACAGGCCACCTGGGCAAGCTGAAGATATGGATGAACTCTTTATGTATCAAATGACCAAGTTCTCAAAAAAATATGACGTAGTGGTCATGGGAGATTTCAACTATCCAGACATTTGTTGGGAATCTCTCTCAAGTAAAACTAACAGGTCAAGCAAATTCTTATCCTCTCTTGCTGACAACTTTATCTTCCAAAAGGTAGGGGAGAAAACAAGGGGATCTGCTACTTTGGATCTAATCCTTATAAACAAGGAGGAAATGGTTGAGGAGGTAAAAGTGGCTGGGACCCTAGGAGGCAGCGATCATGCTATTATAGAATTTTGGATAACTAGAGGAGGAAGACATGTGAAGACTCAAACTTCAAGGTTAGATTTTAGAAAGGCAGATTTTAAGAGACTCAGAAAGAGAATAGGAGGGATCCAATGGCTGGATGTCCTTAAGGACAAAAATGTCCAGGAAGGATGGGAAATTTTTAAAAATGAGATTCTCAAAGCACAATCGTTAACAATCCCGAAAAGTAGGAAGAATGGGAAGCATTTAAGGAAACCAGGATGGATGAACACAGAACTTAAACACATGCTAAAAAGAAAGAAAGAAATGTTTATTAAATGGAAAGAGGGAGGCATATCTAAAGAAGATTATAATGCAGTCTGCAGATCCTGTAGGGCACGTATCAGGTTAGCTAAAGCTGACAATGAATTAAGGCTTGCAAGAGATGTCAAAAGCAATAAAAAAGGATTTTGGGGGTATGTCAAAAGTAAAAGAAAAGTCAAAGATGCTATAGGATTTTTACAGGATGAAAATGGAGAAATGGTAAGAGAGGATGTTGAGAAGGCCAAACTTTTTAATTCCTATTTTGCATCTGTTTTCTCTCAGAAAGAAAATGTAACATCAACTGATCTTCACTGTCCTTTTAAAGGAATAGAAGAATCCAAGTTATCTGTAAACAGAAAGATTGTGAGGGAATATTTAGCTAACATAAATGAGTTCAAGTCTCCAGGTCCAGATGAATTACACCCCAGAGTACTGAAGGAGATCGTAGAAGAAATTTTAGAACCACTCTCCATAATCTTTGAAAATTCTTGGAGAACAGGAGAAGTCCCAGAAGACTGGAGAAGAGCAAATGTTGTTCCTATCTTCAAAAAGGGGAAGAAGGTGGACCCAGGGAACTATAGGCCGGTGAGTCTGACTTCTATACCAGGAAAGATCTTTGAACAAATTATTAAACAACATGTATGTAAGTACCTGGATAAGAATGAAGTGATTAACCAGAGTCAGCATGGGTTTATAACTAACACGTCATGTCAGACTAACTTGATTTCCTTCTATGACAGAATCACTGACTGGGTGGATCAGGGAAATGCTGTAGATATAGTATATCTTGACTTCAGCAAAGCATTTGACAAAGTATCTCACACCATCCTTATTGAAAAAATGACCAAGTATGCAATGGACCAGGCAACTGTTAGGTGGATTCATAACTGGCTTAGTGATCGGACTCAAAGGGTGATTGTAAATGGCTTCACATCCAGCTGGATGAATGTCTCAAGTGGGGTACCACAGGGCTCCGTCCTGGGACCTGTATTGTTCAACATCTTTATCAATGATTTAGATGAAGGAATTGAGGGTAAACTGATTAAATTTGCTGATGACACAAAGCTAGGAGGGATAGCTAATACTAGAGAAGAGAGAGAGAAGATTCAAAAAGACCTAAATAAACTGGAGCAGTGGGCAGCAACCAACAGAATGGTTTTTAACAGGGAAAAATGCAAAGTACTACATCTGGGCAATAAAAATGAAAAAAGCATATACAGAATGGGAGGAATAGAGCTAAGCAACAGTACATGTGAAAAAGACTTAGGTATACTAATAGATCATAGACTGAACATGAGTCAACAGTGTGATGCAGCAGCAAAAAAGGCAAATACAATTCTGGGATGTATTAACAGAAGCATACAGTCTAGATCACGTGAAGTCATTATTGGTCTTTACTCCTCTTTGGTCAGACCTCATCTGGAATACTGTGTACAGTTTTGGGCACCAAATTTTAAAAAAGACATAGACAAACTGGAGCAAGTTCAGAGAAGAGCGACCAGAATGGTGACTGGTCTGCAAACCATGTCCTATGAGGAACGGTTGCAGGATTTGGGAATGTTTAGCTTGCAAAAAAGAAGACTGAGAGGAGACTTAATAGCTGTCTACAAATATGTCAAGGGCTGTCACATTGTAGAAGGATCATCTTTATTCTCATTTGCACAAGGAAAGACTAGAAGCAATGGGATGAAACTAAATGGGAGGAGACACAGATTAGATATTAGAAAAAACTTTTTGACAGTTAGGGTGATTAATGAGTGGAACAGGCTGCCACGAGAGGTGGTGAGTTCCCCTTCAATGGACGTCTTCAAACAGAGGCTGGACAGACATCTGTCTGAGATGATTTAGTGAATCCTGCTTTGAGCAGGGGGTTGGACCAGATGACCCAGGAGGTCCCTTCCAACTCTACCATTCTATGATTCTATGATTCTATGAATTTTAGAATGTTTATTCATATTTTGAGTATTTTGGGCTGAAGCAAATTTTATTTTTGGTGTCTCATTTGCAGTCATATTTGGACTCTACTTTATCTTTGTCAAAGATTTAGCTCACTACCCAAGCCTGTATCTAAATGCTTGGTAACCAATAGAGGCTTCTTGCTGCCCCTCCCCGGCAAACAGCATATGAGACATTTATGTAACCAACACTCCACATAGATACCTCAATCTTTCTATTGATATGTAGTAATATATATTCACAATATTAATCTCAATTTTATTACTTTTTTTAGATCATTCTTCTTATTTTAGTGCATATTTGGGATTTTCAGTAAATTGCCGTGTGCATAGGTAACTTGTTGGGTTTTTTTCTCAATGCATTAGTTGTTTACTATTTCTGAATGTACTGTAAGTGGGAAGACCTGGGTGTAAGTACCTTCAGAGCAAGGGATCCGGAACTGCTGGGGCCATGCTTCTGGTTGCAGGGGGAAGACAGTCTGCGAGCACAGGAGTCAGGTGACTGGGAAGCTGGGGGCGTGTCCAGAGTGAGAGCTGGGAGCCCCTAAATCTAGCTTGCCGCTGGGGGCCATGCTCAGCAATCTCCCAAAGTTCACCGGGGACAATATGATGCTGTGGGACTGGATTGAGAGAGTTAGGAGTATGTTGCGCAAGCATCCAATGACCCCAGCTATGCAAGCCGAAATAGCCTTACTGCCCCTGGACGGCGAGGCCCGACAATCCGTGATATACCGCCCTTCCAATGACCGGGATACTGTAGAAAAAGTGGTGCGGATACTGGAGGAGATGCATGGGGATCCCACCAATGTAGAAGAGCTGAGGATACGGCTGTTTCACCAAGTGCAGCAGGAGGGGGAGACTGTGACGCAGTATGTTAATGCCTTACAGAGGGTGCATGCCTATATCACTAGAAAAGACAACATGGGGAATTTGGGAATGGGCCCCCCTGATGTGATCTTAAGGGACCAGTTTGTGGCAGGACTCAGGGATGTACAGCTGAAGTAGGCCTTGCGGGAGCGCCTGCGCGCCAACCCACGTGTGACTTTTCTAGAAGTGGGGGCGGAGGCACGTGTGAGAGAGCAGGAGATGGGGGTGACAGCCCTGGCAGGGATGGTCCGGAGTAATGAGGTACCCACCCCGCCTGCAGCTGAACCAGAATAGGCTCGAGAGATACAAAAGGAGATACAGGAGATGCGGGATGAATGATCCAGTCTCAAGAAGACCCCTGCCCCGACACCAGAGATACCCAGATCGATTGCTCCAGTTATGGAAAGAATTGAATTCAGGACCCCCCTGCAGGAGAGTTAAGTAGGGGAGTGAGGCAGCCCTACACAGATAAAGACACGACCTGCTGGAAGTGTGGAGGTGCAGGACATTACGCCAGGGGCTGTGCTAGCTGTGGGTGGCCCCTGTCGCGGCAGTCGTTAAACTAGCGGGCTCCATGTTTGGGGGACACAGCCCGGAGCCTGAGGAAGGGGAAAGAAAAAGAGGAAGTCCCAAGGACCTGGTATCCACCAGCCCGACTGTCTGGGCTGAAATAAGCGGTCGGGCTGTTCACTGCCTGATTGACATGGGATCCCAGATGACTACGATGACAGAAGCCTACTTCCAACAGCGATTTCCAGAGATAGCGCGGGCTGAATGGGGACCAGTAATTAGACTCATGGCAGCTAATCAATTACCCATCCCGGTCGCAGGGGTGGTGTGGATGAAGATCCGAGTGTGTGGAAAAGATGTGGGAACAAAAGGAGTCGTCCTGGTCGCAGGGGGAACCGGAAGTGGACCCTCGGTGACCCTCGGAATGAATGTGCTGAAAGAGATTGGGCAAATCCTGATTAATGAGCCGAATTAGATTCCTCTAGACCAGTGGGACCCGCGAACCCCCCAAAGGAGGGTTTTTCAACAACTAATCCGAGCTGTCCAGGCTCAGGAGACATCGAGTGAAGGGAAGATCCTGGGGAAAATAATAGTGGCAGCAGCTACGGTGATCACCTTACCGCACGGACAAACTGTACTCACGTTATCCGCACGGGCCTGCGCACCTCTTGAGGGGTTCGAAGTTCAGATAGAACCAACATGGATGGACAAAGTACCCCCCAGACTCTTGGTGGCAAGGACACTGGCCACTGTTCGGGGTGGCAATGTTATAGTGCGGTGTGTTAATCTGGGTGAAGATGATCTCACACTCCCTCCCAAGGCGGAAATAGCCCAGATTCTGGGAATGCCAGAGAAGTTGGTGTGACCTGATGTGGTACAGCTGTCTGTTGTACGTGGAGACCCCTGGACACTGGCGGTCACCGTGCCGCCAGAATCCCACCGAGCTAGTGTGAAGGGGGGACAAAGAATCCTAGAATGAATGCGGGCTGAATTGATGGGATTTACACCTCGACAGGTGCAGCAGGTTGAAGAGGTGCTGGAGCGGTACCAGGAAGTCTTTGCTCGCCATGAGGATGATTTTGGTTGCACCGAAGCCACTACCAATGAGATTCTCATGGGGAGCGCTGTCCCAGTGCGGGAGAGATACCGGCAGATACCTCCCCAGATGTATAAAGAGGTTAAGGAGATGCTAGCCCATATGTTACAGAATGGTGTGATACAGGAGAGTCAGAGTCGGTGGGCAGCCTCGATTGTCCTAGTCCGGAAGATACTTCTCCTCTTTGGATCTGGCCAGTGGGTACTGGCAGGTGTCTGTGGCCGAACATAACGTGCAAAGACGGCGTTCATATTACCCATGGGACTGTTCGAGTACAATCGGATGCCCTTCGGCCTGACTAACGCCCCCGGGACGTTCCAGCGTCTGATGGAGAGGTGCCTGGGTGATTTGAATTTCGAGGCCACACTGATTTACCTTGACAACATAATTGTCTATGCCGCCACCTTCGAGGAGCACCTCCAGCGACTGGAGCAAGTACTGAGTCGCCTGCAAAGTCATGGCCTAAAGGTGAAGCCCCAGAATTGCCACCTGTTCCTCAAACAGATCAAATATCTCGGTCATACTGTGTCCGTTGAAGGAGTCAGGCCCACCCATGAAAAGGTGGCCTCCGTACAGGAGTGGCCTTCCCCGAAGATAGTGAAGGACGTTCGGGCCTTCCTGGGACTTGCCGGGTACTACCGAAGATTTGTGAACAAGTTCACCTGCATAGCCAACCCATTGCTGGAGCTACTTAAGGGAGTGCCGGCGGGCTCCAAGAATCAGGCGATTCCGTGGGGAAGCAGCAAGGAAGAGGCCTTCCGTGCCCTAAAAATGGCCCTGAAAGAGGCCCCAATACTTGCCTATGCGGATTTCTTCCAACCCTTCATACTCCACACTGATGGGAGCCTACATGGTCTGGGAGCCGTATTATCCCAAGTACAGGAAGGGGAAACAGCGCGTGATTGCGTACTTCAGCCGCTCCCTTCACGACGCCGAGAGGAACCCAGATAATTATAGCTCTTTCAAATTAGAGTTGCTGGCTCTGGTTTGGGCAATGACCGAGAAGTTTGCAGAGTATTTGTCTGGGTCCGAAGTACTGGTGAGAACAGATAACAACCCGCTGGCCCACCTGGAGAATGCGAAATTGGGGGCCCTGGAGCAGCGATGGGTGGCCCGCATGGCCAGGTACCGGTATAAAAATGCCTACCGGCCTAAGGCAGAGAATACTCACGCCGACGCCCTCTCCAGAGTGACATATGAACGGCCTGATAATGACCCCGATGAAGATTTGGAGGCGGATGAGACCCCTAGCTTCCGAAGTTTCGTGGGACCGCTGGCCGCAGCTAAAAGGACAGATCGGAGAGACGTCGGAAGGGCGGAAGTGGTAGGGCGGCCAAGAGATGTCTGGATCCGACTTCAACCGACTGACAGAGAAGTTGCTCAATTACGTCAATGGGTGGCTTTGCGGCAAGTCCCCAGTCGAGAAGAGAGGAGTACCCTGTCCCCGGGAGCACTGAAGATGCTGGGACAATGGGAGAGACTGTGTTTGCGAGACAGGCTGCTGTACCGATGGGTGCTGCTACTGCGAGAGTTCGGGACCACCTGGCAAGCGGTGATCCCAGAGAAGTTGGTCGGAATAGTGGCTAAGGAGGCTCATGGACGAGGGGCTCACTTTGGACCAGAGAAGAAAATTCAGTGGTTGCAGAGGATGGTGTATCATCCCCGACTGCGAGCAACAATAGAAGACACTTGTCGAAGATGTCGGAGCTGTGAGCTGGTTAAGCCCCCAGAGCAGCGGGTCCCCATACAAACTATTGTGACTTCTACCCCCTTGGAGTTGTTGATGATCGACTATTTGACTGTTAGACCGGCGCATCTTGGGTATGAACATTGCCTGGTAATGAAAGACCACTTCACAAAGTTTGCGGTAGTGACCCCGACCAAAGACCAGACCGCCGAGTCCGCTGCGCAGGCCATCTGCCGAGACTTCATTCGGGTGTACGACTGCCCAAAGAGGATTCACTCCGATCAAGGCGCCTGCTTCCAAGGCCGGGTGATGGAAGAGCTGCAACGGTTGTACAAGTTTGAGAAGTCACGGAATACTCCTTACCACCCTCAAGGAAATAGGGCCTGTGAACGCTTTAATCGGACACTGATCCAAATGCTCCGCACGTTGGAGGAAGATCGGAAGGTACGGTGGCCTGAGTTTGTGGCCGAGCTGGTGTGGGTCTACAACAACCGAGTGAATAGTACGACGGGGTTCACTCCTTATACCTTGCTGTTCGGGAGAAAGGGGCGAGAGATTACCGAGTTAGAGCTGGACCCCGAGGAGGACTACCCACAGACGGGGGTGTCTTCCTGGGTCGGGGAACATCGGCATAGACTACAGACCCTCCGACGGTTGGTATAACAAAAGTTTCAGGAGATCAAACATCATGAGATATTGCCTCTTCGAGGGACAGCTCTGAGGCCCGCGGAGCGGGTTTTGGTTCGGGACAGGCGGCCCCGGGGCAAATTGAGTAGGTGGTGGGAACGGACCCCACACCGAGTGAAACAGAGGAATGGAAGCATGTGACCCACAGAAGCAGGAGGATCGAGAGGCAGTCAGCACCCATACTGCTCAGGAACCAGTACCAGGCTCTCACGCAGGAGAACCATGAAGAAATACAGCAAAATAAGACTTTGCCAGCAATGAATAACCTTGTAAGCCCTCAGAATCCTCCTGGATGGAGAAAGAAGAATGTTGTGAAGAAAAAACGGAGAGTGGTGGTCATGGGGGATTCCCTGTTACGAGGAACAGAGGCCGCTATCTGCAGACCAGACATAACCTCAAGAGAAATGTGCTGTCTTCCAGGAGCAAAAATTAAAGATGTGTCTGACAGGATATCAAGACTCTTCAGACCTACAGATCACTACTCATTCTTGCTAATACATGTGGGGACAAATGACACCGCAAGAAAGGACCTGGAAACCATCTGCAGTGACTTTGAAGACTTAGGCAAGAAAGTGAAAGAATTGGGAGCGCAGGTGGTCTTCTCATCCATCCTCCCAGTGGATGGCCATGGAACAATGAGGTGGAATAAGATTCTACAGGTGAACAATTGGCTACGTCGATGGTGCCGTCAACAAGGATTTGGATTTCTGGATCACGGAATGAATTACCTATACGATGGACTACTTGCTAGAGATGGGGTGCACCCAACGAAGACTGGAAAACATGTATTTGGAAGTCGCCTTGCTACACTCATAAGAAGAGCTTTAAACTAGAACAATGTGGGAAGGGAAACAAAAGGCCAGAAAAAGCCATACAGCTGACAAATACTATTGAGATCTCTGCTACTGGAAGTGGAAAGGAAGAACAAAGACAAAACAATTTAAATAATAAAAATATGGGAGGAAGAGAAACCAATCACAAACTAAAATGTTTTTATACAAATGCACAAAGGATGGGCAACAAACAAGGAGAATTGGAACTACTAATGCAGGAAAAGGAATATGATGTCATTGGAATCACTGAAACTTGGTGGGACGATACACATGATTGGAAGAAAAGGCTAAAAGGATACAACCTATTTGCAAGAAACAGACTTGATAAACGAGGAGGAGGTGTTGCATTGTATGTTAGAAAAGCGTATATCTGCACAAAGATTGAAGCTTCAGAGACTGGGAGTTCTGTGGAAACTGTTTGGGTAAGAATACAAGGAGAGAACAACGGAAAGGACACCATTGTAGGCATTTACTACAGGCCACCTGGGCAAGCTGAAGATATGGATGAACTCTTTATGTATCAAATGACCAAGTTCTCAAAAAAATATGACGTAGTGGTCATGGGAGATTTCAACTATCCAGACATTTGTTGGGAATCTCTCTCAAGTAAAACTAACAGGTCAAGCAAATTCTTATCCTCTCTTGCTGACAACTTTATCTTCCAAAAGGTAGGGGAGAAAACAAGGGGATCTGCTACTTTGGATCTAATCCTTATAAACAGGGAGGAAATGGTTGAGGAGGTAAAGGTGGCTGGGACCCTAGGAGGCAGCGATCATGCTATTATAGAATTTTGGATAACTAGAGGAGGAAGACATGTGAAGACTCAAACTTCAAGGTTAGATTTTAGAAAAGCAGATTTTAAGAGACTCAGAAAGAGAATAGGAGGGATCCAATGGCTGGATGTCCTTAAGGACAAAAATGTCCAGGAAGGATGGGAAAGCACAATCGTTAACAATCCCGAAAAGTAGGAAGAATGGGAAGCATTTAAGGAAACCAGGATGGATGAACACAGAACTTAAACACATGCTAAAAAGAAAGAAAAAAATGTTTATTAAATGGAAAGAGGGAGGCATATCTAAAGAAGATTATAATGCAGTCTGCAGATCCTGTAGGGCAAGTATCAGGTTAGCTAAAGCTGACAATGAATTAAGGCTTGCAAGAGATGTCAAAAGCAATAAAAAAGGATTTTGGGGGTATGTCAAAAGTAAAAGAAAAGTCAAAGATGCTATAGGATTATTACAGGATGAAAATGGAGAAATGGTAAGAGAGGATGTTGAGAAGGCCGAACTTTTTAATTCCTATTTTGCATCTGTTTTCTCTCAGAAAGAAAATGTAACATCAACTGATCTTCACTGTCCTTTTAAAGGAATAGAGAAATCCAAGTTATCTGTAAACAGAAAGATTGTGAGGGAATATTTAGCTAACATAAATGAGTTCAAGTCTCCAGGTCCAGATGAATTACACCCCAGAGTACTGAAGGAGATCGTAGAAGAAATTTTAGAACCACTCTCCATAATCTTTGAAAATTCTTGGAGAACAGGAGAAGTCCCAGAAGACTGGAGAAGAGCAAATGTTGTTCCTATCTTCAAAAAGGGGAAGAAGGTGGACCCAGGGAACTATAGGCCGGTGAGACTGACTTCTATACCAGGAAAGATCTTTGAACAAATTATTAAACAACATGTATGTAAGTACATGGATAAGAATGAAGTGATTAACCAGAGTCAGCATGGGTTTGTAACTAACAAGTCATGTCAGACTAACTTGATTTCCTTCTATGACAGAATCACTGACTGGGTGGATCAGGGAAATGCTGTAGATATAGTATATCTTGACTTCAGCAAAGCATTTGACAAAGTACCTCACACCATCCTTATTGAAAAATGACCAAGTATGCAATGGACCAGGCAACTGTTAGGTGGATTCATAACTGGCTTAGTGATCGGACTCAAAGGGTGGTTGTAAATGCCTTCACATCCAGCTGGATGAATGTCTCAAGTGGGGTACCACAGGGCTCCGTCCTGGGACCTGTATTGTTCAACATCTTTATCAATGATTTAGATGAAGGAATTGAGGGTAAACTGATTAAATTTGCTGATGACACAAAGCTAGGAGGGATAGCTAATACTAGAGAAGAGAGAGAGAGGATTCAAAAAGACCTAAATAAACTGAAGCAGTGGGCAGCAACCAACAGAATGGTTTTTAACAGGGAAAAATGCAAAGTACTACATCTGGGCAATAAAAATGAAAAAAGCATATACAGAATGGGAGGAATAGAGCTAAGCAACAGTACATGTGAAAAAGACTTAGGTATACTAATAGATCATAGACTGAACATGAGTCAACAGTGTGATGCAGCAGCAAAAAAGGCAAATACAATTCTGGGATGTATTAACAGAAGCATACAGTCTAGATCACGTGAAGTCATTATCGGTCTTTACTCCTCTTTGGTCAGACCTCATCTGGAATACTGTGTACAGTTTTGGGCACCACATTTTAAAAAAGACATAGACAAACTGGAGCAAGTTCAGAGAAGAGCGACCAGAATGGTGACTGGTCTGCAAACCATGTCCTATGAGGAACGGTTGCAGGATTTGGGAATGTTTAGCTTGCAAAAAAGAAGACTGAGAGGAGACTTAATAGCTGTCTACAAATATGTCAAGGGCTGTCACATTGTAGAAGGATCATCTTTATTCTCATTTGCACAAGGAAAGACTAGAAGCAATGGGATGAAACTAAATGGGAGGAGACACAGATTAGATATTAGAAAAAACTTTTTGACAGTTAGGGTGATTAATGAGTGGAACAGGCTGCCACGAGAGGTGGTGAGTTCCCCTTCAATGGACGTCTTCAAACAGAGGCTGGACAGACATCTGTCTGAGATGATCTAGTGAATCCTGCTTTGAGCAGGGGGTTGGACCAGATGACCCAGGAGGTCCCTTCCAACTCTACCATTCTATGATTCTATGATTCTATGATTGTCGCTGAAGGACCTGTGTATGAAGTTTAACCTGAGGGGGCTGAAGGAGCCCCTACCAGAGAGGTTCATCATAGTATGCTGCGACTCTGTTTGTCTAAAGATGACGAGGATGGAGAAGAATCACCTGTTTCTAGAGAGGGTCCTGTCACAGTTGCCCCAAGCCACAATGTGGACGAAGAAGAGTTGTTGATTCTACCTCCGAGCCCCAGCACTCGATTACCTGCAGTCCCCAGTGCAGGCAGAGAGGGAACAACGTCGGTTGAAGCCACTGGGCAGGCGGAGATTGGAAATCCGAGTGACCCTGTATCCCCCATCGGTCAGACTGAGTTACGCCGGTCAGATCGGACAACAGTAGTGTTGAGCCACCCCCGTAGTGTTCGAGTTCGGTTCGGTTCGTCGAACACCCGTGTGTTCGCCGAACTGTTCGTCGAACTGTTCGTCGAACACCTTCGAACACCGTTAAAACCAATGGCAGGCAAACAAATACACATAGAACACATAGAAAACACCTTCAAAGGTGTCCAAAAGCTGACAAACTGCTCAGAAGACAAAACTAACACATGGAAAAGTGACAAGTACATATAGTCATGCGAAAATAAAAGAGGTGGAGGAGTAAAAGGAGGGGGAGACACAGATATAGGCATGTCATGCCCTTCTAAAATCCAAAAAGTGAGAAGCCGACACGGCCAGTCCGCTCCTGCCCGTGCCACCTCCGTGTCGCCGGGTTTGTGCCAGAGCCGTGGTGAACCCTGATGGCCAGCCCCCCTCTCCCAATACTGGTGCCTGTCCGCTGGTGGGTCGAGCGAGCCCCCCTGTGGTGGAGGCAGCTCTAAGCTTTTTAATTTAAATTGTCTCTCTAATTTGAATGAATACACTTTAAATCCATTTACAAGGATCTATTGGAGGGCAAGTCTCATGCCAGCAGCCGCGTAATTCCAGCTCCAGTAGCGTCCACTAAAGCTGCTGCAGTTAAAAAGCTTTTATAAGGATCGAGCTCGGCTGTCCACCGCAAGGCATCCTACTGCCAGTCCCAGCCCCTATGCCTTGGGGTGCCTCCTGATGCTCTTCACTGAGTATCCCATGGTCCCGAAGCGTTTCCTTTGAAAAAATTAAGTGTCTAAACTACAGGTGGTGTAGCTTGCTTAACAGCCGGGATAATCCGCTGACTAGCAGACACTGCTACTAGGCACAAAGTATTTCCTGGGCTAGATGCAGTTAAAAATTTGTAAGTAGATACTCTCGTTGGATGCTGAGAAAGCATTCCATAGAGTCTCCTGGCACGCCATATATGATTCTCTTAAAAAGCTTGGGGTAGGGGTCTAGGGGACCCTTTTATAGCCAAAATCACGGCCCTGTATCACAATACGTCACCTAGGCTGAAGATAAATGGAACTGTAGCACCCTGAGGGCTCGGTTGCTACAGAGGTATTGCACCTCACCCAGAGGTGTGATATCTCACTCTCAGGTAAGGATGGAGTGTGGATCAGGACCCGACACCTGCATGCATTACACCACATTGCCGTGGGTCAGGGCGACCAATATGCCTCTGAGATGGGCACGACAGTCCCTGTCCCTGGCTGGAGTGGGGGGAGGGAACACTGAGGAAGGGGAACCCTGTAGTGCAGGAGCAGGGAGGAAGCAGTTCCTGGGTGCATTGAGAAGGGAGTATAAAAGGTGGGCACCATCTTAGTTCAGTGCAGAGAAGTCTGAGCAGAAGTGGCAGGGAGCAGGGGCTCTGCATGGGCTCTGCTCCGGAGGCGGGCCTAGTAACAGAGGCCCAGGCCTGGAAGAGGGAGAAGGAAGGAAGAGGAGCGGAGAAGGCTCCAGGAACAAGGAATGAAGGGATCCCAGGGGTGCGGACGGGCGAGTCGCCACCGCATGCACGAATCCACCTGCGTGGAGGGGTCAGGCCAAAGGGGGAGACCGGTCCCCGAAACTAGTGGAGGCAGGAAACGACCCTCAGCTAGAAACCGGAGGCTGTGACATTTTATGTGGCACAGCCCCTCGCTACACCCGCTAGGAAGGCACCACATAGGGTCAGGGAAACTGGCGCCAAGTTTACCAAGAGGAGGCCCGAGGCAGCCGGACAGAAGGGTTGGTAAGAAAGGCCAGACAAAGGACACACAAAGGGGGTCCTGTGAAGCGCTCCAAAGTTATCTGGGAGTTGTCTGAGCCCCTCACCTGGTGAGCACAGTACGACGTGGGCAGCCGTTACCTGCAGACGTGGTCTGGATAATAAGAACTGTGAGTAAAGGCCCTGGACTGCATCACTGACTCCGTGTCGTTACTGCTTCTGCCCTGCACCATCACCCCCATCCTCCGCATACACTGCCCTGAGGCTATACTCCTCCCGTGGGGAGTAATGCTACGCTCTGCTGCACCCACAACACCAGCCTCAGCGGTCTGCCCTGCAGCGGCGGTTCACTCTGACCGCAATCCACGGGTGGCGTAGTCGGACATTTAAACATCAAAACCACATAAATAGTTCCACCACTGGTTTGACCACCCTGAGCCACGGAACCGGGTCGCCGCCACGAAGACTACAACCACCAGGATCCACCAAAAAGGGTCCGGCTCCGGGTGTCCCAAGGCCCAGGGGGTGCATCAGAACATTTTCATCACCTTTCACAATCACCAATGGGACAAGGCAGGGATGTCCTCTGTCCCCTCTCTTATACATCCTAGTGACGGAGCACCTGCTCTCATCAATTCGCCATAACCCCAATATTAGGTGGATTGAGGTGGGAGGCACCGAGTACAAGTGCTCTCTATTTGCTGATGATGTCCTAGTATATATCACTCAATCACATATATCCATCCATGCTGTTATGGCTGAAATAGATCACTTTGTTACATGGTCAAATTTTAAAATCAATGCAGCGAAGTCTGAGGCCCTCGATGTCTCCCTCCCCAAATCCATATAGGATTCCATCCAGTCCAACTTTCCCTTTGCCTGGCCCTCACAGGGTATCATATACTTAGGAATTCCTATTCATAGAGACCTCTCCCATCTATGTTATCTTAATTGTGGGCCCTTTATTGAACAACTCCATACAGACCACGGTTGGCAAGTTAGAACTGTAAGATTCACTACGTGAACCACTGGTGTTTTGTGGAAAAGCACATGTACACTGCGTTCCAAATTATTATGCAAAAAGTGTTTAGGAGTGATAAGGGAAGAATTTGTTTGTTTGTCAGTTAAACTCATTGATGGTGATGTGTGTCAGGGCTCTTTATATCACTGTAAGCAATTGCAGACACCTGTGCTAATTAGTTTGGCAGGTGTGTCCAATGAAAGGCAAGACTACTTAAGAAGGCTGTCTCACATTATTAAGCAGCCTACATTTTCTGCCAAAATGGGAAAGAAAAAGGATGTGTCGGCTGCTGAGAAGCAACAAATTGTGGAGTGTTTAGGTCAAGGCATGACTACAATCAACATTGTGCGATGATCAGGATGAAGTGTCTTGGCAATCAAGAAGTATGTAGCTGATTCACAGTACACACGTGTGCATGCTGATAAGGGCAAATTGAGGACTCTTTCCTACAGGCAATTACGTCAGGTTGAAAGAGCAGCGGCAAAAAAGACTTGTCATAGCAGCAGACAAGTTTTTGAAGCTGCTTGTGCCTCCAACGTCCCCTGAACAACAAGATGCAGGGTCCTTCAGAGGTTTGCAGCTGTGCGTACGCCATCCTGTCGACCTCCTCTATCCACTTCACACAAGCAGAAACCGCTCCAGTGGGCCAAACATTACATGAAGACTGATTTCAAAACTGTTTTGTTCACGGATGAGTGCCGTGCAGTGCTCGATGGTCCAGATGGATGGAGTGGAGGATGGCTGGTTGATGGACACCCCACGCAAACACGGCTACAACGCCAACAAGGAGGAGGTGGAGTAATGTTTTGGGCTGGAATCATGGGGAGAGAGATTGTCGGCCCCTTTAGGATCCCTGAAGGCGCTAAAGATGAACTCCATAATGTATGTGGATTTTCTCAAACAGCACTTCCTGCCATGGTTCAAGAAGAAGAACCGTGTATTTCACAGCAAGATCATTTTTTTGCATGATAATGCACCATCTCATGCTGCACATAAAACATCTGCATCTCTGGCTGATATGGGCATAAAAGGGGACAAACTTATGGTGTGACCCCCATGCTCCCCTGACCTGTACCCCATTCAGAACCTTTGGAGCATCATTAAAAGGAGTGTCTATGATGGCGGGAGGCAGTTCACATCTAAGCAACAGCTCTGGGAGGGTATTCTGTCCTCATGCAAAACAATTGAAGCAGAAACCATCCAAAACCTGACAAATTCAATGGATGAGAGAGTTCAGAAGCTCCTTTCGAACAAGGGGTCCTATGTGAAAATGTAACATCACCTAGAATAAAGCTTTGAGTTGAAAACTGTTTGATTTCAGTTTCTAACAACCTGCTAATGCTTATAATTTCAAAAATGACCATTTTTTGGTCTTTATTAAAATGAAAAGGTTGATCGAAAAGTTTGGGGGATCTAAGAGTGTGGCAACCCAGTAGTCATGATTACTTCGAATTCTGACAATATGAGGGTCATGCTGCAGGTAGTGCAGCAAGAAGGCACTTATGTGTCTTGCGCATCTCGGAGCCCCAAAATTATTTTCCGGGCTAGATGCAGCTAAAAATTATTATTAATTTTAAATCTGGTGAAGCTTTAGTATAGATGGCCTAATAGGATCAGTGCTGCACACTGCTACAAAGCCCAAATTATTTTCCAGCCAAGATACAGATAAACATGATTAGTAATTTGAAAGCTTAAAAAGGTTGGTAGGGTGATTTTAACCAATCATCAAGCTTTTACTCTCCCCAGGATGACACAGGGGTAGAAAAGTCGTTTCGGATCCATGATTTGTTCATCTTTATGAACGTGAGTCTGTCTACATTATCAGTGGAGAGCCGCGTGCGGTTATCTGTCAGCACACCACCAGCAGCGCTGAACACACGTTCAGACAGAACGCTGGCTGCGGGGCATGACAAGATCTCCAAGGCGTAAGTGGCTAGCTCCGGCCATTTATCCAGATTGGAAGCCCAAAAAGAGCAAGGGTCCAGTGACACAGTCGTGGCTTCAATGTTTACTTGGAGATACTCCTGTACCATCGTCTCTAGGCGTTGACTATGTGTCAGACTTCTTGTCTCCTGTGGCCTTGCAAAGGATGGGCTAAAAAAGTGGTGAAATGATTCCGCAAAATTGATGTTACCAGCAGATACTGTGGTTCTGTTACGGTTTGAGTGCTGAACACTTGACGGTCCCACGGTTGGCAAGTTGGAACTGTGAGATTCACTACGTGCACCACTGGTGTTTTGTGGAAAAGCACATGTAAGATTCTGCAACAGTCTCTGCTGATACTCCTGCATGCGTGCATCCCTTTCTATGGCAGGAATAATTTCTGCAAATTTACTTTTGTACCGGGGATCTAACAGTGTGGCAACCCAGTAGTCAGGATTATTTCTAATTCTCACAATTCGAGGGTCATGTTGCAGGTAGTGCAGCAAGAAGGCACTCATGTGTGTTGCGCATCCAGGAGCACCAAGTCCCTGTTGTGTTGGTGGCAAGGTAACAATCATGCTTCCTTCCTCTGTCCTCTCCCCCCAACCTCGCACAACAGAAATGTGATCAAGGTCTCCCTCATCTGATGAGTCTTCCATCAGTTCGTCCTCCACTTCTTCCTGGGCTCTTGCACCTTCCTCACTAGTTTGGCTGCTACCATGCGCCCTGGTAAAACCATCTCCCCCACCCTTAAATGCCTGCCGCCTTGGTGCTGCCGACCGTCTGGACCTTGCAGATGTTAGCCCTTCCGCATACAACTCCTCCTCCTCTACTTCCTCCACCTCCTCTTGTGCCACCACCTGACTCCGAATTCTGTTTAACATGTGCTCCAGCATGTAAATCACCGGAATAGTCATGCTGATAATGGCATTGTCAGCACTAAACATCTTCGTCGCCATTTCAAAACTGTGCAGAAGGGTGCATAGGTCCCTGATCTGAGACCACTCCTCCAGCGTGATTTGCCCCACCTCTGAATCTCGTTGGCCCAGGCTATACGTCAGAACGTATTGCACCAGGGCTTGTCGGTGCTGCCACAGTCGCTGCAACATGTGCAGAGTTGAATTCCACCGGGTAGGCACATCGCATTTTAGCCGGTGAAGTGGCAGGCCCAACGACTTCTGTAGAGATGTAAGTCGCTGAGCTGCGGGATGCGAATGGCGGAAGTGAGCACACAGCGACCGTGCCCTCTGCAGAAGGCCATCTAGTCTGGGATAGTGGGCTAAAAATTGCTGGACAACCAGGTTCAACACGTGAGCCATACAAGGCACGTGTGTGACATTGCCCCGGCGAAGGGCCGCACCCAGGTTTGCAGCATTGTCGCACACGGCCTTCCTTGGTTTCAGGTCCAGTGGAGACAACCATTCATGAAATTGGTTCTCCAGAGCTGACCACAACTCCTCAGCTGTGTGACTCACATTTCCCAGACATTTCAATGTAAAAACCGCCTGATGACGTTGAGCCCTACTGCCAGCATAGTAAGGAGGTGTGCAGGATCCCTTCTGCGCAGTTAGAAAGCTTGTGGCATGACCAGACAGGCTTTGGGTGCAGGTGGAAGACCGAGAGGAGGTTGAGGAGGCAGAAGCAGTGGAGGAACTTTGACATAAAGAGGATTGGCGCACAACTCGTGGGGACGGCAAGACTTGGACAGCAGCCCCTTGTCCTGCTGTCACCATAGTTACCCAGTGCCCAGTCAGCGACATGTAACGCCCCTGTCCATGCCTACTCGTCCAAGTGTCTGTGGTGAAATGCACCCTGTCACACACAGAATTTCTCAAAGAAGCGGTGATGTTGTGTGCGACATGCTGGTGGAGCGCAGGCACACCTTTCTTTGAGAAGTAGTGCCGACTGGGCATCTGGTACTGGGGCACTGCGACGGACATAAGGTCTCGAAAATCCTCTGTGTCCACCAGGCGGAAAGGCAGCATTTCTGTAGCCAAGAGTTTGCAGATGGTGAAATTCAACCTCTTAGCTTTCTCATGGCTAGGAGGAAATGGTCTTTTACTTGTCCACATCTGAGGGACCGAGGGCTGGCTATTGTGCTTAGACGGGGTTGATAAGGGTGTCCCCGGCAAACTGCCGGTCTGTGAGGAAGATGCAGGCGGACATGTTAGGTTGCCTTGATCCAAAGGTGGTGCTATCGATGTCGGACAGCGCTCAACACCAGCTGGTGTTACCACCTCCAAAGAAAATGATGACCTGCCAATCACGCTGGCTGTTGCGGGTAAAGAGGTGGCAGGTCTGCGCCCCAAAACAGGTGTGACTGCTGTCCCCCCAGTCACAGAGGATGAAGAGGCCGTGGATGCACAAGATATGGCAGACGGTGGCTGGCCCGGCCGGCTAGGCCGCATTGTAGCACACTGAGCTTCCCACTGCAACTTATGCTTCATGTCCATGTGCCGGTTCATGCATGAAGTACTCAAACTATGTATTTTTTGGCCTCTACTTAGCTTTTGCAGACAAATGTTACAGATAACACGAGTTGGGTCATCTTTATCAATCTGAAAAAATGCCCAGACTATGCAAGGCTTAGCACCCATGCGACCTGAAGAGCCACCACGACTTGTGGTGAGAGGCAGAGTTGTGTTTGAGGATGCAGTTGTTGACGTGCTTCCAGTACTACGTCTCTGTCCAGGAAGGCGCAACCTGACCTCGTCGTCACTAGCATCTTCCTCCACCTCCTCTGCTGACCTCATCTCTTGGCTGACTGTGGGTTGACAGTAAGTGGGATCTCCAACCTCATCATCATCACCCTGTGCGTTATCACACCCGTCGTCCTCAGAGCCAACCTGTTCCTGCCCTGACAAAAAACTAAAGTTGTCGCTCCAATCAGGTATTTGAGTCTTATCATCGTCTTCCTCATTGTCTCCACCAACAGGAGTTACAGTTTGGGAATGAGGGTCTACATTATGGTCAGAACCTTCTGCGTCTGGTCCTGGATCCGACTCATAAAGATTCTGGGCATCAGTGCAGATCATTTCCTCGTCTGGATTCACAGAAGCGCTGGAGTTGACCTCTGATTCCCGGGCTATAGTATGAGTAAACAGCTCTGCAGACTCAACCATCTGTTCTACCTCATACTCAGATGGGCAGCTGGAGATTTGGGAGCTGTGAGGAAGCAAGTGCGATTGGGGTGACACCTTTGAGGACTGGAGTATTTGTGATGTTGAAGTTGATGTGGAGGAGAGCCCACTTAAAGGAGCACTTGATATCCGTTGAAGCACCTGCTGTTTTTGTGCCTCATCTGGAATTTGTAGCGATTGGCGTGGCCGTAAGAAAGGGATCTTATCACATTGTCCGCTAAAAGAAGTAGACATTTTAGTTTGGCTGGAAGATGGTCTTTCTTCTGCAGATGTTACTGTTGCTTTAACACCTACCCCACGGACACAACCTTTTTTCCCCTTCCCAACACGCCTATTCCCCTTTCCACCAGCAGCAGGCCTTTTTCCACTCATTTTGGTGGTTAACTAATTCACAACTCTGGAGTTGCTTGCACAAAAAAACAATGGATGGGAACCGAGCAGAGCTGAGTGGCCAAACTGTGGTATTAGGCCAAAACTATTGGCTGGGTTAGATGCAGAAAAAAATTATATTCAATTTGCAACCTGATGGAGGTCTGTATAGATGGATTAATAGAACAAGTCCCACACACAGCTAGAAGCCCAATATTTTTTCAGAGGTAGATGCAGAAAAAAATTTATTCAGTTTGCAACCTGATGGAGGTCAGTATAGATGGACTAATACAACAAGTCCCACACACAGCTAGAAGCCCAATATTTTTTCAGAGGTAAATGCAGAAAAAAATATATTCAGTTTGCAACCTGATGGAGGTCTGTATAGATGGATTAATAGAACAAGTCCCACACACAGCTAGAAGCCCAATATTTTTTCAGAGGTAGATGCAGAAAAAAATATATTCAGTTTGCAACCTGATGGAGGTCTGTATAGATGGATTAATAGAACAAGTCCCACACACAGCTAGAAGCCCAATATTTTTTCAGAGGTAGATGCAGAAAAAAATATATTCAGTTTGCAACCTGATGGAGGTCTGTATAGATGGATTAATAGAACAAGTCCCACACACAGCTAGAAGCCCAATACATTTTCAGAGGTAGATGCAGAAAAAAATATATTCAGTTTGCAACCTGATGGAGGTCAGTATAGATGGACTAATACAACAAGTCCCACACACAGCTAGAAGCCCAATATTTTTTCAGAGGTAGATGCAGAAAAAAATATATTCAGTTTGCAACCTGATGGAGGTCAGTATAGATGGACTAATACAACAAGTCCCACACACAGCTAGAAGCCCAATATTTTTTCAGAGGTAGATGCAGAAAAAAATATATTCAGTTTGCAACCTGATGGAGGTCTGTATAGATGGATTAATAGAACAAGTCCCACACACAGCTAGAAGCCCAATATTTTTTCAGAGGTAGATGCAGAAAAAAATATATTCAGTTTGCAACCTGATGGAGGTCTGTATAGATGGATTAATAGAACAAGTCCCACACACAGCTAGAAGCCCAATATTTTTTCAGAGGTAGATGCAGAAAAAAATATATTCAGTTTGCAACCTGATGGAGGTCAGTATAGATGGACTAATACAACAAGTCCCACACACAGCTAGAAGCCCAATATTTTTTCAGAGGTAGATGCAGAAAAAAATATATTCAGTTTGCAACCTGATGGAGGTCTGTATAGATGGATTAATAGAACAAGTCCCACACACAGCTAGAAGTCCAATATTTTTTCAGAGCTAGATGCAGAAAAAAATTATATTCAATTTGCAACCTGATGGAGGTCAGTATAGATGGACTAATAGAATGATGCTATGCCCAAAAGATTTTACTTCACTAGGTGCAGTAAAAAAATTGGTATTCTATACACAGGTGGTATATCTTGCAACACAGATAGGCTACTCCACTGACTAACACACTCTGCAATAGGCCAAAAAGGATTAGCTTTGCTAGATTCAGCCAAATGCTGTGAAAAAAACTTGCACAGCACTGGCACAGACCTGCCTGGCAAAAACTGATAGGAACTGATGTAACCTAGTCCTGAAAAGGACTCCAATTACAATTAGTCTTTACTCCCACAATCTATCTATTTAAGAGCACAGACCTGCCTGATAAAAGTCATAGGAAATGCTGTAACCTAGTCCTTAAAAGGACTGCAATCACAACTATTCCCTACTCCCAAGCTATCTGTAGATTTGTGCGAAAATTGGCTTGAAATTAACAAGGTATAGCGCACACAGCAACAGCGGTGCCGTCTAACATGCAGCTGCAGCAGTGAGAAAATGGTGGCGACGGGGAAAATGACTTGGTCTTATAGGGCAAGGACATGTGACATACACTGCCAATGACACATGCCCTTGCTTGTGTGAAAAAAAGCACTTCGCTCCGTGTGTGCGCTGCTGATAGGCTGACAGATTGCACCTCCCCACTGCAAATGCGGGAAAGAGAAAAAAAATGGAGATCTTCATTGTTCCTGCAGAGATCCATCCCCTGCCCCTCCCCCCACCCCGCTGTACACTCAAACTGCGTATTAACATTAATTTTCATCATTACTGAGAAAAAATCCAGTTATGATTTTGGTGCACGAACAGTTATCGAACATAACCTCGAACAGCCGAATTTTTCTCAAATTGTTCGTGTTCGCCGAACGGCTCGAACACCACCCAAAACAGCTCGAATTTGAGATTGGGGAACAGTTCGAGTAGAACAACGCTCATCTCTAGACAACAGCAGGAGTGCCTCCTCACCGTTACGAAAAAGATCAATTCATATGGTACCGTATCATCCAGGAAGTCCAAGAATGTGAACGTTTGATGAAGGAACTCTCGCCCATGGAATGGCGAGTTAAAGGAGAGCGGGAGTGTAAGGGGGAAGACCGGGGTGTAAGTACTTTCAGAGCAAGGGATCCGGAACTGCCGGGGCCTTGCCTCTGGTTGCAGTGGGAAGACCGACTGCGAGCACAGGAGTCAGGTGACTGGGAAGCTGGGGACGTGTCCAGAGTGAGAGCTGGGAGGTCAGGTGACCGGGAGACTGGTGGCGTGGGTAGAGAGAGGAAGAGACGAGGACGTTGGCGCCGGAAAGTGGAGCTGGGTCCTGCTCAGCAGAGCAGTGTGAGAGGGTCAAGGCTCCCGGGTCCAGGACTGGGAGCAAGAGCCGAGTGCAGTGGACCGGAGGAGTCAAGCTGACTAGAGAAGAGATGCAGGGTCGGTGCAGCCGGGCACGTGAGGTGCCGTGTTATGGACTAGGGGCTCAGCGGGTAAAACCAGAGACCACCCGCTGCCGCCAGATGACAGAGCATTGTTTGGGCAGGGAAGCCTGAAGAAAACAACACCGGCCTCAGCTGGCAACTGCCTTGTGGAGGAAAAGAGTCAGCTAAGTGTAAAAACTGTTGTTTACAACCGGTTCGACTCTGCTATATATAGTAAAACTGTGAACTGTCAGTTAAAGACTTTTACCTGCTACTTGCCTTGTTTTCCCCCATATTTTCCCCTGTTACTCCCCGCGTGGAGATTAACCCTGTTATTATAAACTTCCCCTATTTATTAACCCTGTATTGGCTGCTCTGTGTTTCTGTGTCGCTGCATCTAAAGTACCTGTGTTACAGTACCAATAAACAGTGGCTTAACAAAAGGGGGTCATAGAGGCATTTACCTGGGGCACAAAATTCTTAAGGGAGAGAAATATCAGCCCACCCATCCCACTCTGCATTGTCTGAGGCTAGGGAATCCATTTAGCGGCAAGCACCACTACTTCCTCTATGAGTGTGGCAATGAGCTCTTAGATTTCCCGGCGGCCAGCGAGAAGATTGCTTTGTTGTCTCTATCGCAAATGCCTATGTAGAGACCAGCAGTTGAGATGACTTTGTCATAGGCATCAATCAAGATGACATAGCTTAGAATAGCAAAGTGCTGAATGTGAGCACACGCTTCACGTTCAATATTTAATTTTTATTGAGAGCTTTGTCATGTCAGATGCTGCGTATGCAAAGCACAGCAGCCAACAACAAAGGCATCTCGACTGCTGTGCTCTGCATCGGCAGTGATCAAAATGACAGAGGCAAAGCTAAGTAATGAAGTACTAAATCATGTGCAGATCACAGGATATAACGCAAGAGGACAAAAGATTACAATCTGCAGAGGGAGGAGTTAGACCAAGGTCTACTCAGAGAAAATTCGGAACTTTTGGAGGGGACTCAGGGAGGACTAATGGTTCACAGATTAGGGAGCACAAATTACTTGCCTTATCGCTGGCACCAGCAACCCATGATGTGCTGCTGGGAAAGATTCCAGCTCATACATTATATGGATTCATTGACCTCTTTTTAACAAAAGATTATTCCTTTGGCTTTTTGCTAGCCACTATGTCTGGGTTTCTGTTTTTTGACAATATAGAATAGCACAGCAGCATGGTATTAGAGATGAGCGAATCCATTTAATTTACTGCAGAGCCAGTACCATCTCAACCTTTTCTACGGGGTTGGAACCTCACTGTCAAAAAAGCCAGACCCACCATAATCTCACTGAGGTAACACAGGTGTCTGTTGAAAGTTTTTCATTGCTTCCTCGGTAACAGACGCGTTGATTCCTTTGTATGCTATAAGTTCTTGCAGTAATGTCAAGTAATTTCGCAGTGATGTGGCTGAGATCTGACAGAGGTACCAAGCCTTCAAGTAAAAGCGGACAGTAAGAGTGCAAAATTGACAGAGATTTTTTAACTCTGTCAAAGTTAAATGAACTTGGTGATGAAGAATGAAGATCTTCAGAGCGTGTATCACTTTGGCCATCCAATGTGCCTGATTTTAGGTGCCTGTGTAAGGGGGAAGACCGGGTTGTAAGTGATTTCAGAGCAAGGGATCTGGAACTGCCGGGGCCGTACCTCCTGTTGCAAGGGGGATACAGACTGTGAGCACAGGAGTCATGTGACTGGAAAGTTGGGGGTGTGTCCAGAGACAGAGCTGGGAAGTCAGGTGACCGGGGGACTCCTGGTGTGACTAGAGAGAGGAAGAGACGAGTACGTTTTGCGCGGGAAAGTGGGGCTGGATCCGGCTCAGCAGAGCAGCGTGAGAGGGTCCAGGCTCCTGGCTCCAGGACTGGGAGCAAGAGTCGAGTGCAGTGGACCGGAGGAGTCAGGCCGACTAGAGAAGAGACGCAGGGTCGGTGGAGCCGGGCACGTGAGGTGCCGTGTTATGGACTAGGGGCTCAGCGGGTAAAACCGGAGACCGTCCGCTGCCGCCAGAAGACAGAGCATTGTTTGGGCGGGGACGCCTGAAAAATCAACACCAGCATCAGCGTGCATCTGCCTTGTGAAGAGCGAGAGTCAGCTAAGTGAAAAAAACTGTTGATTATAACCGGTTCGACTCTGCTACATCAAGTTAAACTATGAACTGTCAGTGATAGACTCTTACCTGCTTTTCCCTTGTCTTTCCCCAATATTTTCCCCTGATACTCCCTGCGTGGAGATTTACCCTGTTATTATAAATTTCCCGTTTATTAACCCCGTATTGACTGCTCTGTGTTTCTGTGTCGCTGCATCTAAAGTGCCCGTGTTACATTTGGCGTAGTCGGCAGGATGCAGTCGTTAAACACAGACACTGCAGAGCAGTCCATCCTGGGAGCCCCTAAATCTAGCTTGCCACGGGGGCCATGCTCAGAAATCTCCCAAAGTTCACCGGGGACAATATGATGCTGTGGGACTGGATTGAGAGAGTTAGGAGTATGTTACGTATGCACCCGATGACCCCAGCTATGCAAGTTGAAATAGCCTTACTGGCCCTGGACGGCGAGGCCCGACAATCCGTGATGTACTGCCCTCCCCATGACCGAGATTCTCTAGAAAAAGTGGTGCAAATACTGGAGGAGATGCATGGGGATCCCACCAATGTAGGAGAGCTGAGGATAGAAGTGAGGCAGCCCTACACAGACAGAGACATGACCTGCTGGAAGTGTGGAGGCGCAGGACATTACGCCAGGGGTTGTGCTAGCTGAGGGCGGCCCCTGTCGCGGCAGCCTTTAAACCAGCGGGCTCCGTGTTCGGGGGACACAGCACGGAGCCTGAGGAAGGGGAAAGAAAAAGAGGAAGTCCCAAGGACTTAGTTTCCAGGAGCCCGACTGTCATGGCCGAAATAAGTGGTCGGGCTATTCTCTGCCTGATTGACACGGGATCCCAGGTGACTATGATGACAGAAGCCTACTTCCAACAGCGATTTCCAGAGATAGCGCGGCCTGAATGGGGACCAGTAATTAGACTCACGGCAGCTAATCAATTACCCATCCCAGTCGCAGGGGTGGTGTGGATGAAGATCCGAGTGTGTGGGAAAGATGTGGGTAAAAAAGGAGTCGTCCTGGTCGCAGGGGGAACCGGAAGTGGTTTCCCGGTGACCCTTGGAATGAATGTGCTGAAAGAGATCGGGCAAATCCTGCTTAGTGAGCCGAAGGAGATGCCTCTGGACCAGTGGGACCCGCGAACTCCCCAAAGGAGCATCTTTCAACAACTAATTTGAGCTGCCCAGGCTCAGGAGACGTCGAGTGAAGGGAAGATCCTGGGGAAAATAATAGTGCCAGCAGCTGCGGCGCTCACCTTACCGCCCGGGCAAACTGTACTCATGTTACCCGCATGGGCCTGCACACCTCTTGAGGGAGTCGAAGTTCAGATAGAACCAACATGGATGGACAAAGTACCCCCCGGAACTCTTGGTGGCTCGAACACTGGCCACTGTCCAGGGTGGCAATGTTATAGTGCGGTGTGTTAATCTGGGCGAAGATGATCTCACACTCCCTCCAAGGGTGGAAATAGCCCAGATTCTGGGAATGCCAGAGAAGTTGGTGCGACCTGATGTGGTACAGCTGTCTGCTGTATGAGGAGACCCCTGGACTCTGGCGGTCACTGTGCCGCCAGAATCCCACCGGGCTAGTGCGAAGGGGGACGAAGAATCCTAGAACGAATGCGGGCTGAATTGACGGGACTTACACCTCAACATGTGCAGCAGGTTGAGGAGGTGCTGGAGCGGTACCAGGAAGTCTTTGCTCGCCATGAGGATGATTTTTGTTGCACCGAAGCCATTACCCACGAGATTCCCACGGGGAGCGCTGCCCCAGTGCGGGAGAGATGCCGGCAGATACCTGCCCAGATGTATAAAGAGGTTAAGGAGATGCTAGCCCATATGTTAAAGAATGGTGTGATACGGAAGAGTCAGAGTCCATTGGCAGCCCCGATTGTCCTGGTCTGGAAGAAAGATGGGACCCTGCGGTTCTGTGTGGACTATAGACGGCTAAATGCCTGTACAGTGTGGGACTCTTACCCACTACCCCGAATCGAAGCGTCCCTGTCAGCCTTAGAGAATGCAAGATACTTCTCCTCTTTGGATCTGGCCAGTGGGTACTGGCAGGTGCCCGTGGCCGAATATGACCGTGCAAAGACGGCGTTCATATTACCCATGGGACTGTTCGAGTACAATCGGATGCCCTTCGGCCTGACTAACGCCCCCGGGACGTTCCAGGGTCTGATGGAGAGGTGCCTGGGCGATTTAAACTTCAAGGAGACACTGATTTACCTTGACGACATAATTGTCTATGCCGCCACCTTCGAGGAGCACCTCCAGCGACTGGAGAAAGTACTGAATCGCCTACAGAGTCATGGCCTAAAGGTGAAGCCACAGAAGTGCCACCTATTCCGCAAACAGATTGAATATCTCGGTCATACTGTGCCGGGTGAAGGAATCAGGCCCACCCAGGAAAAGGTGGCCGCCGTAGAGGAGTGGCCTACCCCGAAGACAGTGAAGGACGTTCGGGCCTTCCTGGGACTTGACGGGCACTACCGAAGATTCGTGAAGAACTTCACTCGCATAGCCAACCCATTGCTGGTGCTACTTAAGGGAGTGCCGGCGGGCTCCAAGAATCAGGCGATTCGGTGGGGAAGCAGCCAGGAAGAGGCCTTCCATGCCCTAAAAATGGCCCTGACCGAGGCCCCCAATACTTGCCTATGCAGATTTCTCCCAACCCTTCATACTCCACACTGATGGGAGCCTACATGGTCTGGAAGCCGTGTTATCCCAAGTACAGGAGGGGAAAGAGCGCGTGTTTGTGTGGCGCCCCTGAGGGTTCAGTCGCCACAGAGGTATTGCATCTTATCCAGAGGTGTGGTATCTCACTCTCAGGTAAGGAAGGAGTATGGCTCAAGACCCTAACACTACATCCACTACACCACATTTACGGGGGACAGGGCAAGATTGCTCCAGTCCCTGATCCCTGGCTGGAGTGGGGAGGAACCACCTAGAGAGGGGGAACTAGGTAGGGAATGGGTGGAGGACGCAGATCCTGGGAGCACTGTAGTAGGGAGTATAAAAGTAAGGAACCATTTTGGTTCAGGGAGTTGGTAGTGGAGAGGAGACAGGAGCAGGGGCTCTGTACGAGCTCTGCTCCACAGGCAGGCCTAGTTAAGAGGCCTGAGCCTGGAAGGAGAAGAGAGGTAAGGGGAGCAGGAAGGCCCCAGGATAGGAACCGAAGGGACCCTAGGGGTACGGGCCATGCAACCGCTACCAGTACTCCCGCCGTTACTAGGAGAGTAAGGGGGTCAGGCCAAGAAGGGGAACCGGGTCCCCCAGACAGCAAAGACTACAGGACTCAACTGGGAACCGGAGGCTGCAGAACTTCAAGTACAGCAAGCCGTCCACACCAGCCACGAGGAAGGTAGCCACATAGGGCCAGGGGACGGAACACACGTCACCCGCCAAGGCCCAAGGACACTGGACAGAGGTGCCGCTAGGTGTGAGGTACAAGGAGAGAGGCCAGAGAGGACACACTGAAGGGGGGGTCCTGCTAAATGCTCCAGGGATACCTGAGGGTCGACCGAGCCCCTTACTGCGTGAGCACAGGACGCCGTGGGCTCTTACAGTGGCCTTGTAAGTGGAACTGCTTAACCATGAGTAAAAGATCTGGGACTGCATCATCTGGACTCTGTGATTCTTCCTACACCGCGACACCCTGCACTATCACCACCATGATCCATACATGCTGCTCTGAAGCTACACTCTTCCTGTGGGGAGTTACAATATCTTGCTGCGCATATCAACAGCTTCAGTGGACTGCTTCGCAGCACCGGTTCCCAATAACTGCATTCCACAGGTGGCGTAGTCGAACTATTTGAACCAGATACACATAGACTACAACTGGTTTGACTGCCATGGGTCATGGACCGGGTCACCGCCACGGTGACTACAACCCCCAGTATCTACAAGGCCCGGCTCCCAGTATCCCCACGGCCCATGTGGCGCATCAATTGCGTATGCCAGTCGCTCCCTTCACGACTCAGAGAGGAACCCAGATAATTATAGCTCTTTCAAATTAGAGTTGCTGGCTCTGGTTTTGGCAATGACCGGGTCCGAAGTACTGGTGAGAACAGACAACAACCCGCTGGCCCACCTGGAGAATGCGAAATTGGGGGCCCTGGAGCTGCGGTGGGTGGCCCGCATGGCCAGGTACAGGTATAAGATCGCCTACCGGCCTAAGGCAGGGAATACTCACGCCGACGCCCTCTCCAGAGTGACATATGAACGGCCTGATCATGACCGCGATGAAGATTTCGAGGCGGATGAGACCCCTAGCTTCCGAACTTTCGTGGGACCGCTGGCCGCAGTGCAGGAACAGATCGGAGAGACGTCGGAAGAACAAGTGCTAGGGCGGCCAAGAGATGACTGGATCCGACTTCAACAGACTGACAGAGAAGTTGCTCAATTACGTCAATGGGTGGCTTTGCGACAAGTCCCCAGTTGAGAAGAGAGGAGTACCCTGTCCCCGGGAGCACTGAAGATGCTGGGACAATGGGAGAGACTGTGTTTGCAAGACGGGCTGCTGTACCGACGGGTGCAGCTACTGCGAGAGTTCGGGACCACCTGGCAAGTGGTGATCACAGAGAAGATGGTCGGAGTAGTGGCTAAGGAGGCTCATGAACGAGGGGCTCACTTCAGACCAGAGAAGACGTTTCAGTGGTTGCAGAGGCTGGTGTATCATCCCCGACTGCGAGCAACAATAGAAGACACTTGTCGAAGATGTCGGAGCTGTGAGCTGGTTAAGCCCCCGGAGCAGCGGGTCCCTATGCAAACTATTGTGATTTCGGCCCCTCCCTTGAAGGTGCTGATGATCGACTATTTGACCGGCACATCTCGGGTATGAACATTGCCTGGTAATGACAGACAACTTCACAAAGTTTGCGGTAGTGACCCCGACCAGAGACCCGACCGCCGAGTCCGCTGCGCAGGCCATCTGATGGAAGAGCTGCACCGGTTGTACAAGATTGAGAAGTCACGGACTACTCCTTACCACCCTCAAGGAAATGATGGAAGAGCTGCACCGGTTGTACAAGATTGAGAAGTCACGGACTACTCCTTACCACCCTCAAGGAAATGGGGCCTGTGAACGCTTTAATCGGACACTGATCCAAATGCTCCGCACGTTGGAGGAAGATCGGAAGGTACGGTGGCCTGAGTTTGTGGCCGAGCTGGTGTGGGTCTACAACAAAAGAGTGAATAGTACGACGGGGTTCACTCCTTATACCTTGCTGTTCGGGCGAAAGGCGCGAGAGATTACCGAGTTAGAGCTGGACCCCGAGGAGGACTACTCACGGACGGGGGTGTCTTCTTGTGTCCGGGAACAATTTCATCGACTGCAGACCCTCCGACGGTTGGTACAACAAAAGTCTCAGGAGCTCAAACATCATGAGACATTGCCTCTTCGAGGGATAGCTCTGAGGCCGTGGAGCGGGTGTTGGTTCGGGACAGGCGGCCCCGGGGCAAATTGAGTAGGCGGTGGGAACGGACCCCGCACCGAGTAAAGCGCAGGATTGGCGCTGAAGGACCTGTGTATAAAGTTCAACCCGAGGGGGCTGAAGGAGCCCCTACCAGAGTGGTTTATCGTAGTATGCTGCGACCCTGTCTGTCTAAAGATGACGAGGATGGAGAAGAATCACCTGCTTCTAGAGAGGGTCCTGTCACAGTTGCCCCAAGCCACGGTGTGGACGAAGAAGAGTTGTTGATTCTACCTCCGAGCCCCAGCACTCGATTACCTGCAGTCCCCAGTGCAGGCGGCGAGGGAACAACATCGGTTGAAGCCTCCCGGCCGGTGGAGATTTGGAATCCGAGTGACCCTGCACCCCCCCATCGGTCAAGCTGAGTTACGCCAGTCAGAACGGACAACAACAGGAGTGCCCCCTCAACGTTATGAACAAGATCAATTTATATGGCACCGTATCGTCCAGGAAGTCCAAGAGTGTGAACGTTTGATGAAGGAACTCTCGCCCGTGGAATGGCGAGTTAAAGGAGAGCGGGAGTGTAAGGGGAAGACCAGGGTTTAAGTGTTTTCAGAGCAAGGGATCCAGAACTGCCGGGGCCGTACCGCCTGCTGCAGGGGGGAGACAGACTGCGAGCACAGAAGTCATGTGACTGGGAAGTTAGGAGTGTGTCCAGAGACAGAGTTGGGAAGTCAGGTGTCCGGGGGACTCCTGGTGTGACTAGAGAGAGGAAGAGACGAGTACGTTTTGCGCGGGAAAGTGGGGCTGGATCCGGCTCAGCAGAGCAGCGTGAGAGGGTCCAGGCTCCTGGCTCCAGGACTGGGAGCAAGAGCCGAGTGCAGTTGACCGGAGGAGTCAGGCCGACTAGAGAAGAGACGCAGGGTCGGTGGAGCCGGGCACGTGAGGTGCCGTATTATGGACTAGGGGCTCAGAAGGTAAAAGCAGAGACCGCCCGCTGCCGCCAGAAGACAGAGCATTGTTTGGGCGGGGACGCCTGAAAAATTAACACCGGCATCAGCATGCATCTGCCTTGTGAGGAGCGAGAGTCAGCTAAGTGAAAAAAACTGTTGATTATAACCGGTTCGACTCTGCTACATCCAGTTAAACTGTAAACTGTCAGTGATAGACTCTTACCTGCTTTTCCCTTGTCTTTCCCCCATATTTTCCACTGATAGTCCCTGCGTGGATTTTTACCCTGTTATTATAAACTTCCCCTGTTTATTAACCCCGTATAGGCTGCTCTGTGTTTCTGTGTCGCTGCATCTAAAGTGCCCGTGTTACACCTGGAGTGTTGATGTGTTCATCTGGGTTTGCTGGCGATCCAATTTCTTATTATCATCTCTTGGCATTGTGCAAGCCAGTTGGTGCAATATTCAATTAGACACTCCTTAGGTGGACCTAGCTGAGCTGAAACTGTCATCTTCCATTTCAGCCGAAAACTTAGTTTTATAGTTGATTCCAGGCAGCCAAAAATCTCTCTAACAACTTTATATTTGGACCTGTTAATGCCGGCTGCAATTTATCAAACACGCTTGCAATAATCAGCTCGTGAATGTGCTGCCTACTCGAGGGCCAACAGCCCAAAACACCGTGTCTGCAAATTGAGATTCTGATTTGGCTTTTATCCTAAGTCATATTGCAAGACTCGTTAAAGGGTTGATTGTGACTTGTAGGATTGCTGCTTCCAATAGGTGGCGCTATAGAGTACAAGTCCTCTTTTTCTCTGAAGAGGCAATTTGCATATTAAATTTCCCAGAGGAGCATTGCACGGCGAATAAGCCTCCTTACCTTGACGTGCCAGAGCTGGTGTGTCACTCTCCATAAGGAAAAACGTTAACACTTAGACCTCTGCCTACATGGAAAACTCAGTAGTTCTTTCTGCAGTTTCTGTTGCAAGAGAACGCATGCACCGGCCTTTGTACCAGTGTTACTACTGGTTGTGTCAAATGACATAAACTTCGCTTTAACCTAGTTGCCCCAAATCACCCTAATATCGCTCATTACCACTTGCAAATTACTATTATAAATTAAAGCAAGTGAATTTCAGGCAAAAATGTAATTAGACAGTAAAAGACACAATGGGAGTGGTGTAGGCTACTGCGTAAATATTTAGAGATTAGACTTAAACAGTGAATAATACTGAATGTTGTCTGTAATCTGGCAAGTTTACTTTGAAACAGGAAATATAAACTAATATTAATAATATTAAATGTTCTTTACAAATTACAAATAAGCAAATTGTAGAGAGTTTCAAGGAGCGGTTGGGCCCTTATTATTGCTGTTCTATATTGAAACAATCTAAATCCTATTTTAATGGCTATTAAGTGTTCAAGGGCTGACATTGAGGACATTGAGCCACCTTTTAAACACAACTAAGGCTGAGTTCACACGATGCGTATTTAATGCGTTTCCGCGGCGTTTTTGCAGTTGCGTAAACGCCACGGAAACGCATGAAAAACGCATGGTAGAAGGGCAGCAATGTTCCCCAATTGAAATCCGCATGTGCTGTGCCCATGATGCGGATTTTTCCGCAGCGTAAACGCTGCGCTCAAAAATCCGCAGCATGTCAATTAATTTTGCGTAAACGCGGCCATTGACTTGCATTAGAACGCGCCAATTCCGCAAGACTGCATCTGTACTTGCGTTATTGGCGCGTTCTAATGTGCCGATGGTACCCAGGTGTAGAGGAGAGGAGAGTCTCATCCACACCCAGGTACCATTAAAAAAGCTGTAAAACAAGAATAAAATAAAAAAAATATATATATACTTACCATCTGTCGGCCCGCGCAGCGCTCCTGCTTGGTTCCCGGCACTTGCAGTGAGTTGAAGGACCTGCGCTGACGTCAGAGTCATGTGACGGGTCACGTGACGCTGACGTCGGCAGGTCTTTCAATTCAAAGTTGCCAGCAGCCGGGAGAACGGAATGTAAAGCAGGAAAGCGCGGGCCATCGGAGGTAAGTATATACACTCTCTCGGGTCACACTATATAAATCCATGCTGTTTGCATGGATTTATATAGTGTGACCTAGTTGTCAAGCACTTTCCAGGTGATGCTAAAATCGCCTGGAAAGCGCTTGTCAATCTGCATGCGGAAACGCATGTGAATCCGCATGTGAATCCACATGTATTCTGCAGGAAAAACGCATGCACAATCTGCATGCGTTTTTTCTGCCAGGGAGATGCAGAAATGATGCAGAAATTTTCTGCTTCATTTCTGCATCGTGTGCACATACCCTAAAAGAAACAATTTTTTAAAGGAAATTACAGATCATTATTAGTGTTGAGCGAGTATGTTCTATTAACCCTTTCGCCGAGTATGCTCGGGCCGAGCTCCGAGTATTTTCAGCTGCTCGGTGATATGTTTGAATCGCTCCCGTGTGCATGATTTGCGACTGTTTGACAGTTTTAATACATGTGAGGAATGTCTATTTCTTACACATTTCTCACATGTAATAAAGCTGTCAAACAGTTGCAAATCATGCACACGGGAGCGATTCAAACACATCACCGAGTAGCTGTAAATACTCGGAGCTTGGCCCGAGCATACTAGGACAGAACATACTCGCTCAACACTAGACGTGAGACTAATTTTTATTTATTCTATAGAATGCATTGTCACCCTATTACTGGTTTATATGTCCCTTATCCTGGACCACATCCTGGTATACTGTATGTCCTCCATTTTGCCGCTCTTTTTTAATGCATAGAAAAAAATAAACAATTATACTCACCTTCCATCTTAACCCCATCACACTGTGTCCTCTTCTGAAGCCAGCAGCTGACTTCAACGTGCAAGAGACTGGAACGCATGACGTCACTGCCATGTGTCTCCAGTCACATGCACGCCAACGTCAACTGCTGGCCTCTGATTAGCCAGCAGCATATATTGCCGCTCACGGACCCGATGGATCTCTACGACGCAATACCCTTCAGCTGAATGTGTGTCTGTAGACACACATCTAGTTGAAATTTGTGCTAGCGTCGGCGGACCCCCACCCACATGGGCCCAGTAGAGATTGTGACCTTTTTGACCACGGTCATTACGCCTTTGTTTGCACATCTCTACATTGTACACATTTTTTTAACATGAGAATCTAGATGTGTTGGATTCTACTACCAGACAATCATTTAGTATATATATTGTAGCATCGGCGTCTCTGCCTCCAGCCAGGCAGAGACGCCGTCCCTCTCACCTCCCCGCTCCCCGTGTGGCGTCCTCCTGCGCTCCTCTTCCTGCTGCGGCCTGCGCACATTCTCTCCCGGGCACTGTGCTTAGGGCTCGCGCATGCACGCTCCCTGTCTCTTAAAGGGGCCGCGCGCCATCCTAAGGAGTCCCCGGCCAATAGCCGGAGGACCTCCCATATTTAAGGCATCTCCTCCAAAATGGAGGTGCCCGAACAAAAGTTGTTGCACAAGTATACTTACCTCTGCTTCAGCCCTCAGGTCCCGTTGCCAGCCTGACTACCAGTCCTGTCTGCCAGCTTGTCTACTCTCCAGCCCAACAGTCTGTCTCTGGTCATCCGCCAGTCTGTCTATGGGCAAGTCCACCTGCTTACCAGGAAGCACCTGCCTGTTACCTGCCTGCTACCTGCCTTGCTTGCTAACCCGCTCACCTAGGAGCGCTCACCTGTTACCCGTCTGTTACCTGCTAGCCTACCTGGAGGCTCTGCCGTCACTTGCCGTGACCACCTGCCTGCTACCCTAGAGACTTCACCCTGCTTGGCCGTCACTTGCCGTGACCACCTGATAGCCTACCTGGAGGCTCCTGCCGTCACTTGCCGTGACCACCCGCCTGGTAAACCTAGAGACTACTACCTGCTCTGCTGTCACATACCGTGACCACCTGTCAGCTATACCAGAGACTTCTGCCTGCTTGCTGTGTCCATCCGTCATACCGGTCAGTCCCAGTCATCTGACCCGTGGGAGCCACCTGCTCTCTTACAAGGTCGTCCCCAGAGTAGCACCTGGTCCCTCTGCCCGGATCCTCCCTGGTCACGGAGTCTTTCGCCAGGGTCGTTTCTGGTTGATACTTAGTTACGCCCCTCTGGGTCCCTCCTTGCACCGCGGCACAGAGGTTCCACAACCCAGACCCGTAACATATATTATGAGTCTTTCATGATATATACATTAAAAAGAACACCTTTAAGGCCTCTTTTACAGCATTCTAGTAAGCTGTATGTAAGTCCCCACCTTTAATTATACCCACATACAATGCGGTTCAGTCAGATGGTTGTCTCTGGTCTTGTTCCGATGCGTCATCTCTTCCTACAATTGCCGTCTTACTTCCCTGCTTCATGTGGTGGATGCATCGTACGTTATCCACCCAGTGCCCTCAATTGTTCTCCTGTGCAGGCAAACTTTTCTCTGCCCTGCTAAGGGCAGAGCAAAGTACAGTAATGCGCAAGCACAGGGAAAGGCTAAGGAGCACCGACAACTGGGAAGTAAACCTGGCCCATGCACACCACAGTACTTAGCTCTGCCCTCAGCAGGACAAACAGAAGTGCACAAGCACAGGAACGCTAATTGGATCCATTGTGTGGATGTCTTTGAACACTCACTGATCATAAAGGCGCTTTGGATAGATCTCTTTCTATGGCTGCCCTTAGTTGTATGTAAATAGATATAACATTGTATCTATATTCATATTCTTAGCATCACATAACATAGCATAATATAAGATATTGGGATGGGTTGGTCTTCATTTCTCTGGCTCTTCAGCTGCTGTTTAACTTACAGCTTCACAACAGCTAAAGGCCCTAGGTTGGAATCCACTATTATAGAGTATTCTCCTTATAAAATGAAGAAGGCAATGATCACAGTCATTTGATGAGCAGCTGGACCATTTTCATGGTCCATAAGGGTGTAATGGCTGCTATGAGTAAGGTGAGTTCAATTAAAAATTTGGTGATTCCTGCAACTGCGACCTGAGACATATTTTCCAACCAATTTTCTAACAATTTGGTTAACTATATACTGGAATAACTTTTAGCTTGAAAAGCCAAATATGGGTGTGAAGATAGCAGTGCGAACAATAATGTACCATAATTAAAAAGTTGAATGACTGTAGCAGAGGGAATTTTGCCCAACTATGGATTATGTTTAGTATTATTCACTCAATATTTAGGTCAGGATTTTGGAGGCATTTTTCGTCATATTTTTTGTGCTTCTTGACTTTGCTACTGTGCAGAAACATAAGAGAAACCTTATTTCCCATTGACACAATGCATTTTGAAGGATGGGAAACCCTACACCGGCATAACCTGAAGCTTGGTGCCACTGTTCTGTCAGTGTGATAATGTAGACTCTAGTCATGACAGCTTTGGTTGCTCTCTCTGGAGTTAGCATTCCCATGGTGAAACCTCAGTGCCGTAGCAAAAGCACCAGACACCAACTCTCAAATGACATCCAGTTTCATGGAGAGATCCTTCAGGAGGAATTACACTAGTTCCATGTGTCTTAATAAATAAAGGTCAAATAACAGAACATTAGATGCTGGCTTCCTTATAGAAGATATATATATATATTATTTAATACATTCTGCTGTGCAAAATGGACTTTGAAATAAACAAAGCTGTGCAAAAATATACTTTTTCTTAAAATATGATCATCCGTAGGTTTCATGCTAGGATCTGACCAAAAGAGGGATTTTACAACATTTAGTTAGAATATGTCTAGCTAATGGTATAATCATGTATGGAAGAAGTAACTTTTGTAATTTACTACTTATAAAAAATCTTTAATTTCTCAAGAACAGAGGGAATTTTTAATAGCACTATTCCCAATTCATTATCTAGGTTATCAGTAGAGATGAGTGTTGTTCGACTCGAACTGTTCGCCAATCTCAAATGCGAGCTGTTTTGGGCGGTGTTCGAGCCGTTCGGCGAACACGAACGATTTGAAAAAAATTCGGCTGTTCGAGGTTATGTTCGATAACTGTTCGTGCACCAAAATCATAACTGGATTTTTTCTCAGTAATGATGAAAATTAATGTTAATACGCAGTTTGAGTGTACAGCGGGGCGGGGGGAGGGGCAGGGGATGGATCTCTGCAGGAATAATGAAGATCTCCATTTTTTTTTCTCTTTCCCGCATTTACATTGGGGAGGTGCAATCTGTCAGCCTATCAGCAGTCAACACACGGAGCGAAGTGCTTTTTTTTACACAAGCAAGGGCATGTGTCATTGGCAGTGTATGTCACATGTCCTTACCCTATAAGACCCAGCCATTTTCCCCGTCGCCACCATTTTCTCACTGCTGCAGCTGCGTGTTAGACGGCACCGCTGTTGCTGTGTGCGCTATACCTTGTTAATTTCAAGCCAATTTTCGCACAAATCTACAGATAGCTTGGGAGTAGGGAATAGTTGTGATTGCAGTCCTTTTAAGGACTAGGTTACAGCATTTCCTATGACTTTTATCAGGCAGGTCTGAGCTCTTAAATAGATAGGTTGGGAGTAAAGACTAATTGTAATTGCAGTCCTTTTCAGGACTAAGTTACATCAGTTCCTATCAGTTTTTGCCAGGCAGGTCTGTGCCAGTGCTGTGCAAGTTTTTTTCACAGCATTTGGCTAAATCTAGCAAAGTTAATCCTTTTTGGCCTATTGCAGAGTGTGTTAGTCAGTGGAGTAGCCTATCTGTGTTGCAAGCTACACCACCTGTGTATAGAATAACAATTTTTTTAACTGCACCTAATGAAGCAAAACCTTTTGGGCATAGCATCATTCTATTAGTCCCTCTATACTGACCTCCATCAGGTTGCAAAATGAATATAATTTTTATCTGCATCTAGCTCTGAAAAAATATTTGGGCTTCTAGCAGTGTGTGGGACTTGTTCTATTAGTCCTTCTATACTGACCTCCATCAGGTTGCAAATTAAAAATAATTTTTTTCTGCATCTAGCTCTGAAAAAATATTTGGGCTTCTAACAGTGTGTGGGACTTGTTCTATTAGTCCATCTATACTGACCTCCACCAGGTTGCAAATTGAATATAATTTTTTGCTGCATCTAGCTCTGAAAAAATATTTGGGCTTCTAGCAGTGTGTGGGACTTGGTCTATTAGTCCATCTATACTGACCTCCATCAGGTTGCAAATTCAATATAATTTTTTTCTGCATCTAGCTCTGAAAAAATATTTGGGCTTCTAACAGTGTGTGGGACTTAGTCTATTAGTCCATCTATACTGACCTCCATCAGGTTGCAAATTAAAAATAATTTTTATCTGCATCTAGCTCTGAAAAAATGTTTGGGCTTCTAGCAGTGTTTGGGACTTGGTCTATTAGTCCTTCTATACTGACCTCCATCAGGTTGCAAATTAAAAATAATTTTTATCTGCATCTAGCTCTGAAAAAATATTTGGGCTTCTAGCAGTGTGTGGGACTTGGTCTATTAGTCCATCTATACTGACCTCCATCAGGTTGCAAATTGAATATAATTTTTTTCTGCATCTAGCTCTGAAAAAATATTTGGGCTTCTAGCACTGTGTGGGACTTGGTCTATTAGTCCATCTATACTGACCTCCATCAGGTAGCAAATTAAAAATAATTTTTATATGCATCTAGCTCTGAAAAAATATTTTTGCGTCTAGCAGTGTGTGGGACTTGTTCTATTAGTCCATCTATACTGACCTCCATCAGGTTGCAAATTGAATATATTTTTTTTCTGCATTTAGCTCTGAAAAAATATTTGGGCTTCTAGCAGTGTGTGGGACTTGGTCTATTAGTCCATCTATACTGACGTCCATCAGGTTGCAAATTCAATATAATTTTTTTCTGCATCTAGCTCTGAAAAAATATTTGGGCTTCTAGCAGTGTGTGGGACTTGGTCTATTAGTCCATCTATACTGACCTCCATCAGGTTGCAAATTGAATATAATTTTTTTCTGCATCTAACCCAGCCAATAGTTTTGGCCTAATGCCACAGTTTGGCCACTCAGCTCTGCTCGGTTCCCATCCATTGTTTTTTTGTGCAAACAACTCCAGAGTTGTGAATTAGTTAACCACCAAAATGAGTGGAAAAAGGCCTGCTGCTGGTGGAAAGGGGAGTAGGCGTGTTGGGAAGGGGAAAAAAGGTTGTGTCCGTGGGGTAGGTGTTAAAGCAACAGTAACATCTGCAGAAGAAAGACCATCTTCCAGCCAAACTAAAATGTCTACTTCTTTTAGCGGACAATGTGATAAGATCCCTTTCTTACGTCCATGCCAATCGCTACAAATTCCAGATGAGGGACAAAAACAGCAGGTGCTTCAACGGATATCAAGTGCTTCTTTAAGAGGGCTCTCCTCCACATCAACTTCAACATCACAAATACTCCAGTCCTCAGAGGTGTCACCCCAATCGCACTTGCTTACTCACAGCTCCCAAATCTCCAGCTGCCCGTCTGAGTATGAGGTAGAACAGATGGTTGAGTCTGCAGAGCTGTTTACTCATACTATAGCCTGGGAATCAGAGGTCAGCTCCAGCTCTTCTATGAATCCAGACGAGGAAATGATCTGTACTGATGCCCAGAATCTTTATGAGTCGGATCCAGGACCAGACGCAGAAGGTTCTGACCATAATGTAGACCCTCATTCCCAAACTGTAACTCCAGTTGGTGGAGACAATGAGGAAGACGATCATGAGACTAAAATACCTGATTGGAGCGACAACTTTAGTTTTTTGTCAGGGCAGGAAAAGATTGGCTCTGAGGACGATGGGTGTGATAACACACAGGGTGAAGATGATGAGGTTGGAGATCCCACTTACTGTTAACCCACAGTCAGCCAAGAGATGAGGTCAGCAGAGGAGGTGGAGGAGAATGCTAGAGACGACGAGGTCAGGTTGTGCCTTCCTGGACAGAGACGTAGTACTGGAAGCACGTCAACAACTGCATCCTCAAACACAACTCTGCCTCTGACCACAAGTCGTGGTGGCTCTTCAGGTCGCATGGGTGCTAAGCCTTGCATAGCCTGGGCATTTTTTCAGATCGATAAAGTTGACCAAACTCGTGTTATCTGTAACATTTGTCAGCAAAAGCTAAGTAGAGGCCAAAAAATACATAGTTTGAGTACTTCATGCATGAACCGGCACATGGACATGAAGCATAAGTTGCAGTGGGAAGCTCACTGTGCTACAATGCAGCCTAGCCGCCCGAGCCAACCACCGCCTACCACATCTTGCGCATCCGCGGCCTCTTCATCCTCTGTGACTGGGGGGACAGCAGTCACACCTGTTTTGGGACGCAGACCTGCTTCCTCTTTACCCGCAACAGCCAGCGTGATTGGCAGGTCATCATTTTCTTTGGAAGTGGTAACACCAGCTGGTGTTGAGCGCTGTCCGACATCGATAGCACCACCTTTGGATCAAGGCAACCTAACATGTCCGCCTGCATCTTCCTCACAGACCGGCAGTTTGCCGGGGACACCCTTATCAACCCCGTCTAAGCACAACAGCCAGCCCTCGGTCCCTCCGATGTGGACAAGTAAAAGACCATTTCCTCCTAGCCATGAGAAGGCTAAGAGGTTGAATTTCACCATCTGCAAGCTCTGGGCTACAGAAATGCTGCCTTTCTGCCTGGTGGACACAGAGGATTTTCGAGACCCTATGTCCGTCGCAGTGCCCCAGTACCAGATGCCCAGTCGGCACTACTTCTCAAAGAAAGGTGTGCCTGCGCTCCACCAGCATGTCGCACACAACATCACCGCTTCTTTGAGAAACTCTGTGTGTGATAGGGTGCATTTCACCACAGACACTTGGACGAGCAGGCATGGACAGGGGCGTTACATGTCGCTGACTGGGCACTGGGTAAATATGGTGACAGCAGGACAAGGGGCTACTGACAAGTCTTGCCGTCCCCACGAGTTGTGCGTCAATCCTCTTTATCTCAAAGTTCCTCCACTGCTTCTGCCTCCTCAACCTCCTCTCGGTCCTCCACCTGCACCCAAAGCCTGTCTGGTCATGCCACAAGCTTTCTAACTGCGCAGAAGGGATCCTGCACACCTCCTTACTATGCTGGCAGTAGGGCTCAACGTCATCAGGCAGTTTTTACATTGAAATGTCTGGGAAATGTGAGTCACACAGCTGAGGTGTTGTGGTCAGCTCTGGAGAACCAATTTCATGAATGGTTGTCTCCACTGGACCTGAAACCAGGGAAGGCCGTGTGCGACAATGCTGCAAACCTGGGTGCGGCCCTTCGCCGGGGCAATGTCACACACGTGCCTTGTATGGCTCACGTGTTGAACCTGGTTGTCCAGCAATTTTTAGCCCACTATCCCGGACTAGATTGCCTTCTGCAGAGGGCACGGTCGCTGTGTGCTCACTTCCGCCGTTCGCATCCCGCAGCTCAGCGACTTACATCTCTACAGAAGTCGTTGGGCCTGCCACTTCACCGGCTAAAATGCGATGTGCCTACCCGGTGAAATTCAACTCTGCACATGTTGCAGCGACTGTGGCAGCACCGACAAGACCTGGTGCAATACGTTCTGACGTATAGCCTGGGCCAATGAGATCCAGAGGTGGGGCAAATCACGCTGGAGGATTGGTCTCAGATCAGGGACCTATGCACCCTTCTGCACAGTTTTGAAATGGCGACGAAGATGTTTAGTGCTGACGATGCCATTAACAGCATGACTATTCCGGTGATTTACATGCTGGAGCACATGTTAAACAGAATTCGGAGTCAGGTGGTGGCACAAGAGGAGGTGGAGGAAGTAGAGGAGGAGGAGTTGTATGCGGAAGGGCTAACATCTGCAAGGTCCAGACGGTCGGCAGCACCAAGGCGGCAGGCATGTGAGGGTGGGGGAGATGGCTTTACCAGGGAGCATGGTAGCAGCCAAACTAGTGAGGAAGGTGCAGGAGCCCAGGAAGAAGTGGAGGACGAACTGATGGAAGACTCATCAGATGAGGGAGACCTTGATCACATTTCTGTTGTGTGAGGTTGGGGGAAGAGGACAGAGGAAGGAAGCATGATTGTTACCTCGCCACCAACACAACAGGGACTTGGTGCTCCTGGATGCGCAAGACACGAGTGCCTTCTTGCTGCACTACCTGCAACATGACCCTCGAATTGTGAGAATTAGAAATAATCCTGACTACTGGGTTGCCACAATGTTAGTTCCCCGGTACAAAAGTAAATTTGCAGAAATTATTCCTGCCATAGAAAGGGATGCACGCATGCTGAAGTATCAGCAGAGACTGTTGCAGAATCTTACATGTGCTTTTCCACAAAACACCAGTGGTGCACGTAGTGAATCTCACAGTTCCAACTTGCCAACCGTGGGACCGTCGAGTGTTCAGCACTCAAGCCGTAACAGAAACACAGTATCTGCTGGTAAAATCAATTTTGCGGAATCATTTCACCACTTTTTTAGCCCATCCTTTGCAAGGCCACAGGAAACAAGAAGTCTGACACATAGTCAACGCCTAGAGACGATGGTACAGGAGTATCTCCAAGTAAACATTGAAGCCATGACTGTGTCAATGGACCCTTGCTCTTTTTGGGCTTCCAATCTGGATAAATGGCTGGAGCTAGCCACTTACGCCTTGGAGATCTTGCCATGCCCCGCAGCCAGCGTTCTGTCTGAACGTGTGTTCAGCGCTGCTGGTGGTGTGCTGACAGATAAGCGCACGCGGCTCTCCACTGATAATGTAGACAGACTCACGTTCATAAAGATGAACAAATCATGGATCCGAAACGAATTTTCTACCCCTGTGTCATCCTGGGGAGAGTAAAAGCTTGATGATTTGTTAAAATCACCTCACCAACCGTTTTAAGCTTTCAAATTACTAATCATGTTTATCTGTATCTTGGCTGGAAAATAATTTGGGCTTTGTAGCAGTGTGCAGTACTGATTCTATTAGGTCATCTATACTAAGCTCAACCAGATTTAAAATTACTAATCATGTTTATCTGTATCTTGGCTGGAAAATAATTTGGGCTTTGTAGCAGTGTGCAGCACTGATTCTATTAGGCCATCTATACTAAGCTCCACCAGATTTAAAATTGCTAATCATGTTTATCGGTATATTGGCTGGAAAATAATTTGGGCTTTGTAGCAGTGTGCAGTACTGATTCTATTAGGCCATCAATACTAAGCTCCACCAGATTTAAAATTAATAATAATTTTTAGCTGCATCTAGCCCGGAAAATAATTTTGGGGCTCCGAGATGCACAAGACACATAAGTGCCTTCTTGCTGCACTACCTGCAACATGACCCTCAGATTGTCAGAATTCGAAGTAATCCTGACTACTGGGTTGCCACACTCTTAGATCCCCCACACTCTTCGATCAACCTTTTCATTTTAATAAAGACCAAAAAAATGGTCATTTTTTAAATTATAAGCATTAGCAGGTTATTAGAAACTGAAATCAAACAGTTTTCAACTCAAAACTTTATTCTAGGTGATGTTACATTTGCACATAGGACCCCTTGTTCGAAAGGAGCTTCTGAACTCTCTCGTCCATTGAATTTGTCAGGTTTTGGATGGTTTCTGCTTCAATTGTTTTGCATGAGGACAGAATACCCTCCCAGAGCTGTTGCTTAGATGTGAACTGCCTCCCGCCATCATAGACACTCCTTTTGATGATGCTCCAGAGGTTCTGAATGGGGTAGAAGTCAGGGGAGCATGGGGGTCACACCATAAGTTTGTCCCCTTTTATGCCCATATCAGCCAGAGATGCAGATGTGTTATGTGCTGCATGAGACGGTGCATTATCATGCATGAAAATGATCTTGCTGTGGAATACACGGTTCTTCTTCTTGAACCATGGCAGGAAGTGCTGTTTGAGAAACTCCACATACATTATGGAGTTCATCTTTACCCCTTCAGGGATCCTAAAGGGGCCGACAATCTCTCTCCCCATGATTCCAGCCCAAAACATTACTCCACCTCCTCCTTGTTGGCGCTGTAGCCGTGTTTGCGTGGGGTGTCCATCAACCAGCCATCCTCCACTCCATCCTTCTGGACCATCGAGCATTGCACGGCACTCATCCGTGAACAAAACAGTTTTGAAATCAGTCTTCATGTATCGTTTGGCCCACTGGAGCCGTTTCTGCTTGTGTGAAGTGGATAGAGGAGGTCGACAGGATGGCGTATGCACAGCTGCAAACCTCTGAAGGACCCTGCATCTTGTTGTTCGGGGGACGTTGGAGGCACCAGCAGCTTCAAAAACTTGTCTGCTGCTATGACAAGGCTTTTTTGCCGCTGCTCTTTTAACCTGACGTAATTGCCTGTAGGAAAGAGTCCTCAATTTGCCCTTATCAGCACGCACACGTGTGTACTGTGAATCAGCTACGTACTTCTTGATTGCCAAGACACTTCATCCTGATCATCTCACAATGTTGTTTGTAGTGATGCCTTGACCTAAACACTCCACAATTTGTTGCTTCTCAGCAGCCGACACATCCTTTTTCTTTCCCATTATGGCAGAAAATGTAGGCTGCTTAATAATGTGGGACGGCCTTCTTAAGTAGTCTTGCCTTTCATTGGACACACCTGCCAAACTAATTAGCACAGGTGTCTGCAATTGCTTACAGTGATATAAAGAGCCCTGACACACATCACCATCAATGAGTTTAACTGACAAACAAACAAATTCTTCCCTTATCACTCCTAAACACTTTTTGCATAATAATTTGGAACACAGTGTACATGTGCTTTTCCACAAAACACCAGTGGTTCACGTAGTGAATCTTACAGTTCTAACTTGCCAACTGTGGTCTGTATGGAGTTGTTTAATAAAGGGCCCAAAATTAAGATAACATAGAAGGGAGAGGTCTCTATGAATAGGAATTCCTAAGTATTTGATACCCTGTGAGGGCCAGGCAAAGGGAAAGTTGGACTGGATGGAATCCTGTATGGATTTGGGGAGGGAGACATCGAGGGTCGCAGACTTCGCTGCATTGATTTTAAAATTTGACCATGTAACAAAGTGATCTATTTCAGCCATAACAGCAGAGATGGATATTTGTGATTGAGTGATATATACTAGGACATCATCAGCAAATAGAGAGCACTTGTACTCGGTGCCTCCCACCTCAATCCACCTAATATTGGGGTTATGGCGAATTGATGAGAGCAGGTGCTCCCTCACTAGGATGTATAAGAGATGGGACAGAGGACATCCCTGCCTTGTCCCATTGGTGATTATGAAAGGTGATGAAAATGTTCTGACGTGCCCCCTGGGCCTTGGGACACCCGGAGCCGGACCCTTTTTGGTGGATGCTGGTGGTTGTAGTCTCCGTGGCGGCGACCCGGTTCCGTGGCTCAGGGCGGTCAAACCAGTGGCGGAACTATTTATGTGGTTTTGATGTTTAAGCGTCCGACTACGCCACCCGTGGATTGCGATCAGAGTGAACCGCCGCTGCAGGGCAGACCGCTGAGACTGGTGTTGTGGGTGCAGCAGAGCGTAGCATAACTCCCCACGGGAGGAGTATAGCCTCAGGGCAGTGTATGCGGAGGATGGGGGTGATGGTGCAGGGTAGCAGCAGTAACGACACGGAGTCAGTGATGCAGTGCAGGGCCTTTACTCACAGTTCTTATTATCCAGACCACTTCCGCAGGTAACGGCTGCCCACGTCATACTGTGCTCACCAGGTGAGGGGCTCAGACATCTCCCAGATAACTTTGGAGTGCTTCTCAGGACCCCCTTTGTGTGTCCTTTGTCTGGCCTTTCTTACCAACTTTTCTGTCCGGCTGCCTCGGGCCTCCTCTTGGTAATCTTGGCGCCAGTTTCCCTGACCCTATGTGGTGCCTTCCTAGCGGGTGTAGCGAGGGGCTGCACCACATAAAATGTCACAGCCTCCGGTTTCTAGCTGAGGGTCGTTTCCCGCCTCCAGTAGTTTCGAGGACCGGTCTCCCCCTTTGGCCTGACCCCTCCATGCAGGTGGATTCGGGCGTGCGGGGGCGACTTGCCCGTCCGCACCCCTGGGATCCCTTCGTTCCTTGTTCCTGGAGCCTTCTCCTCTTCCTTCCTTCTCCCTCTTCCAGGCCTAGGCCTCTGTTACTAGGCCCGCCTACGGAGAAGAGCTCATGCAGAGCCCCTGCTCCCTGTCATTTCTGCTCAGACTTCTCTGCACTGAACTAATTTGGTGCCCACCTTTTATACTCCCTTCTCAATGCACCCAGGAACTGCTTCCTCCCTGCTCCTGCACTACAGGGTTCCCCTTCCTCAGTGTTCCCTCCCCCCAGTCCAGCCAGGGACAGGGACTGTCGTGCCCATCTCATGGGCATATTGGTCACCCTGCCCCACGGCAATGTGGTGTAATGCATGCAGGTGTCGGGTCCTTATCCACACTCCATCCTTACCTGAGAGTGAGATATCACACCTCTGGGTGAGGTGCAATACCTCTGTAGCAACCGAGCCCTCAGGGTGCTACAGTTCCATTTATCTTCAGCCTAGGTGATGTATTGCGATACAGGGCCATGATTTTGGCAATAAAAGGGTCCCCTAGACCCCTACCCCAAGCTTTTTAAGAGAATAATATATGGCGTGCCAGGAGACTCTATGGAATGCTTTCTCAGCATCCAACGAGAGTATCTAATTACAAATTTTTAACTGCATCTAGCCCAGGAAATACTTTGTGCCTAGTAGCAGTGTCTGCTAGTCAGCGGATTATCTCGGCTGTTAAGCAAGCTACACCACCTGTAGTTTGGACACTTAATTTTTTCAAAGGAAATGCTTCGGGACCACGGGATACTCAGTGAAGAGCATCAGGAGGCATCCCAAGGTTAGGGGCTGGGACTGGCGGTAGGATGCCTTGCGGTGGACAGCCGAGCTCTATCCTTATAAAAGCTTTTTAACTGCAGCAGCTTTAGTGAACGCTACTAGAGCTGTAATTGCGCGGCTGCTGGCATGAGACTTGCCCTCCAATAGATCCTTGTAAAAGGATTTAAAGTGTATTCATTCAAATTAGAGAGATAATTTAAATTAAAAAGCTTAGAGCTGCCTCCACCACAGGGGGGCTCGCTCGACCCACCAGCGGACAGGCACCAGTATTGGGAGAGGGGGGCTGGCCGTCAGGGTCCACCGCGGCTCTGGCACAAACCCGGCGACACGGAGGTGGCACGGGCAGGAACGGACTGGCCGTGCCGGCTTCTCACTTTTTGGATTTTAGAAGGGCATGACATGCCTATATCTGTGTCTCCCCCTCCTTTTACTCCTCCACCTCTTTTCTTTTTGCATGACTATATGTACTTGTCACTTTTCCATGTGTTAGTTATGTCTTCTGAGCCGTTTGTCAGCTTTTGGACACCTTTGAAGGTGTTTTCTATGTGTTTTTGTTTGCCTGCCATTGGTTTTAACAGTGTTCGAAGGTGTTCGATGAACAGTTCGACGAACAGTTCGGCAAACACACGGGTGTTCGACGAACCGAACCGTACTCGAACACTACGGGGGTGGCTCAACACTAGTTATCAGCCACTTCTGCACTAGCTGGTATCCTAGGCAAGGAGCATGTGCTTGCAAGCTGATTGATATACAGATTGCAAGCGCTGCTATGAAGTAATCTGTCCAGTTGTAATGTGGTAAAAAACTAATTAACCCATTTATGACCGGGAGGTTTTCCATTTTTTCACTTTTGTTTTTTCTTCCCCTTCTTCCAAAAGCCATATTTTTTATTTTTCTGTTGACATATGATGCTGTATGAAAGTTTGTACGATTCTGTTATAATGTCCCCCATTGTGGCCCTTTTCTTTATTAATGTCCCCCATCTTGGCCCCAATCCTTACATAAAGGATGGGGGTCAATATGGGGGACATTATTAAGGAAAAGGGCCAGAACAGGTGACATTATCAAAAGAAAGTGGCCAGAATGTGGAACATTATTACAGAATGGGGGACATTATTACAGGATGAGGGACATTATTAACCAAGCGGCCAGGATTGGAGACCACTAAAAAAGAGAGGGCATAAGATTAGAAACATTATTACAGGATGTGGGCCAAGATGAAAACATTATTAAAGGATGAGGGCCAAGAGGAGGGACATAATTACAGGATAGCACCAGAACAGATGACATTTTTTTAAGATTGGGAGACATTAATACAGAAATTGGGACATTATTACAGGATGGGGTAAATTATTACAAGATGTGTGCCAGGATATGGGACATTATTACAAGATGGGGGAAATTTCTTTAATAACGTCCCCATTTGGCCCCCATCCTGTTATCATTTCCCCCAGTCTGTAATAATGTCCCTGTCATTTCTTTAGTAATAATCATAACCCCTTCCTTTAATAATGTCCCCCATCCATCATGTAAGGATAGGGGCTAGGATGGAGGACATTTTTACAGGATGGGGGGACATTATTACAGAATGGGGTCCAGGATGTAGGATATTATTTTAGGATAAGGCCTGGATTGAGACAAGAATGAACCCCAGCAACAATACAGCTGATAATAGGAGATCACAACAAAGTCAACCTGTGATCAGTTTTTGAAACCCTCCTTACAGAAGGGAATTTTTAAAAGTTTTTAAGTCTGATTCATTTTTTATGTAAAATGTTGTTGATTACAGTCATCCTTGAAGACACATCATTTGTATAACATATATAGTGACCTCTTAAGATACCAACACACATATCCATTTGAACAATACACAAAATTAATACGAAAAAGTACAATTCATTTGCATATTACAGTTTATATTATACCACCAGACTAATTGTACTATTTCTCATCCCCCTTTTTTCTCTAAGAACCTCTAAGAGCAGTAGTTGAAATAATAGATTATTCAATAATTGTTTATTTCTTCATGCTCAATTAGAATTATTCCTTTTTCTTTGTGACTCTGTAGGTCTGATGAAAAACAGTGGCTCTTTATTTGCTCTGGCCTCGGGGTCAATTATCAATTTATCATCGTGTCCTGCATGTCTAAAATAAAATACTCTGTGCAGTGCAGCTCTTGGACAAAATTGACATTAAGTAGATTCTGCGTGCATGGACCTAATAAAAAAATATAAGCAGTACTGCCTGAAAGGCTTTTACTACCATAAATTCTATTATGTGTCTTTCAGTAGGCAACAATATTAGGTTGGTAACTATATTTTTATACTGTAAATGTCTTTCCTGGATTTGTTTTATGGCAAATCTTAATAAATTCTAGATTGTTTTACGTTTTTTTTTCCTTTTAATTAGGTTACTTGGTTACCAATTCTGAGTTCTGCCGTGGTCATTTTTCAATACATGTTTCTCGATGTCAGGTAAACTAAGAGAGATAGCCGGTATAATTGATTAACACAGTTGAAACAAATACTGGTAAAACCCACCAATGTTCTTGTAGTACATTGACAAATTACTGCCATTGTGTGAAACGAGGGCGAGGTCTGACGCTTGGCCTTTCACAAGACAGGAAAAGAAATTATTACGATAGGTTCCTATTGACTGGGGTGTTTTTGAACAGTTGTGCTTATACCAAAAGGTTAATTGGACTTGAACTCAAGAAGTGAAGAGGTTAGTTATGGTCACTGTGACAGCAGGCGTACTGTTTCATTACCTCAAACAACAGTTGGGATGAGATGAATGGATTGGGTTACTTTAGTTCCGGGACAATCAAAATATTAGTTTAGACAATTGTTTACTTAGGTTTTAAGAATGCCAATAGTATGTGACACATACACAGCTATTTCCTGTTGGTTCATTTTCCCGGGCGCTCAGTCAAGTCATTATTTTTCATAAAAGACTCCTTTAGGTAAAACTTTAATTCCACTTTTCTTTCTTTTGAACCTTGTATAGAAATACTATATTCCTACTGTTCAGTCATTATTGAGCTTAAAGGGATTATCCAGTGAAGGTAAGTTAAAAAAAGAGTTCCAGTGAAGGTAAGTTAAAGCACTACTCCAGTTGGTTGTTTTTTTTCATTGCAGAGCTGTGAGTGGTGCTACTAATCTATGTTCCCTGTACTTAGTTTTATACTTACATTCTGATATCTTCACCTTCTAGCAGCACAGCTCTGGATGGTCTTCAGCAGGTTGTGGCCTGCCGGTTCGCTGCAGTGTGTCTCTTATAGTCTTACATTAAGTGCTTGAAACTATTACTTATAACTTCTGCCCAGCGCCAGTCCAGTGAGTCTGAAACACAAACAGGTAGATGCTGGTGGGCATGGCAGATACACAAGCAGGCAGATGCTGGCGGACACGGCTGATATACAGGCAGGCAGGTGAGCTGGAAGATATAACTAACACAAGCCATCACGGATATACAGGACAGGTATACTGAGATACAAGTAGAGATGAATCAAGGTTTGATTCGGTTCCAATCAACGAATTTCCCGATGTTTGCCGAACAGTTCGTCGAACATACCCGAATCCCATTGGATTCAATGGGAGGCAAAATCAAACGCATAGACAACACCTTCAAATGGGCCCAAAAGCTACCAAAATAACTCAAATGAGGGGCAGACACCAGGAAAAGTGGCATCAATTGACCCACAGTAGAAATTTTATAGTGGCATCGCAGCAGTCAACCATGTTCTAAGTTCAAATTAAGACCAGGTGGGTGAGGGACCAATATGCGTCTGCTGTGCTGGGAGCCCTGATACCTCATGCAACAGCTCAAATTGCTTTTGTGCTTAGCCACACTCAGTTGGCATAAACATCAGTTTCATAGACTACTATTGGTAGAAAAATGTAAGGATAGTAACACAGGTAGTTGACTGAAAGTAAGTGCAGGCCTGTTGGTCTAGGAGCCCTACTGCTACAGTCAACACACATGAAGGAGAACCAACTTGGAGTCTCCACATTTCAAAAAATTATTGCCACACACTACTCAATTTCACCAGAGTAGAAATAGTATAATGGGGCACTGACACCCCTTCCTCTACAGGAAACACACCAGATGGAGACCCAACCAGGAGTCTCCACATTTCAAAAAAATATTGCCACACACCACTAAAGTGGCATTAATTTTACCAGAGTAGAAATTGTATAATGGAGGACTGACACCCCTTCCACTACAGGAAACACACCAGATGGAGACCCAACCAGGAATCTCCACATTTCCAAAAGGAGGCTGAGACACTACCACTGCATAGGCCATATGACGGCCCCATCGACCTTCTAACAGGCGCTTCCAGTTGTTTGATCATCTTTCAGGTTCCAGAGTCTTCATAAAGCTCGACCTTCGGGGGCATACAACCTGATCTGAATATGCCAAGGAGATGAATGGAAGACTGCCTTTAATACCCGAGATGGCAATTATGAGTGTTGTGTAATGCCATTTGGACTCTGTAATGCCCCGGCAGTCTTTCAAGAACTGGTGAACGACATCTTCCGGAACCTTCTCTACAAGTCTATGGTATTCTACTTAGACAATATCTTGGTGTTCTCTCCCGATCTGGCTTCACACCGAAGGGATGTTCGCCAGGTCCTGCAGAGATTAAGGAAAAACTGTCTGTTCGCCAAATATAAAAGTTCATCTTTGAGCAGACCTCTTTTCCATTTCTTGGGTAACTCATCTCCGAGACCAGCCTGAAAATGGATCCCAAGAAGGTATCTAAAGTCTTGAAGTGGCTCCGTCCAGATGGTCTGAAATCTATTTAGCGGTTTGTCAGATTCACAAATTACTACCGCCAGTTAATTATGCATTTCTCCTCTCAGATTGCTTCTATTTCCACCCTGACCAACAAGGGGCCAATCCTAAGATGTGGATTTCTGAGGCAGAGAATGCTTTTCAACAACGCTGTCATTAAAACAGGCCTTCTCAGCTCCTGTGCTGCATAACAAGCAGTTCTTTCTGGAGGTGGATGCTTCTTCCTCTGGGGTTGGAGTTGCTCTTACCCAGAAGTCTTCTTCCAGTCACAGGGTGACCTGCAGTTTCTTTTACAAAATCTTCTCAGCTCCAGAATGCAAGTACTCTATAGGCGATCGAGAACTTCTGGCGATAAAACTGGCTCTGAAGGAGTGGCGATTTTTGCTTGAAGGAGTATTGCATCCAGTGGTTATCTACACTGACCATAATAATCTAGCCTATCTGCAGTCCGCACAGTGATTTAATCCAAGACAAGCCATTTCCGGCTGGCTGATAAGAACGTCAAGGCGGATGCACTCTCTAGGTCTTTCCTGTCTTCCGACCAGGAGGAGCAGCCTTAACACATCAATGAGTCCTCCAAAATGATTACATATGGATTTGTCTCGGCTCCCTTTCAGAAAGACTTACGTTGCAGAACCAGATAGGAAGCGGGTTCTTCTGTGGGGTCATTTGTCTAAATTGGCTGGCCATGCCGGACAGAAGAAAACGGCTCTCCTCATTTCCCAACATTATGGAAAGGTAGGTAAAAGTGAACTTGTTTGCTTGTTTTAGTTAGTGTCATTGTTTCATGCACTTGCATGTTCTACGAAGCATAAGAAAAGCTTTATAGTTAGCTCTTAACTTCAATAGCTTTTATTCAATTATGCCCAGAACAAGACTGCAAAACAGCTTCCGACCAGTCGGCTTCTTTCTTGATCCATATTTAATGCTCCATGGCAGCATATTGCAATAGATTTCATCACTGATCTTCCAGTATCAGCCTGGGTGTACCATTATCTGAGTGGTTGTGGATCGCTTCTTCAAGATGGCCCATTTAATTCCTCTGTCTGTTCTCCCATCCACTCGAGTGCTTGCAGAGAAGTTTATGATACATATTTTCCACCTCCATGGTCTACTGCTCCATATTGTCTTGGATAGAGGCATTGAGTTTACTTCTTGCTTCTGGAGGGCCATCTGCAAATTACTAAATGTCACTCCAGATTTCTCTTCAGCCTGCCATCCTCAATCCAATGGCCAGGTAGAGCGGGTCAATGAGATCTTGACGAACTTCTTGCTTCACTTTGTCAATGTCCATCACAGTGACTGGGCCGATCTCCTGCCTTGGGCTGAATTCTCATATAACAACCATGTCAGTGAATCCTCTGCCAAATCTCCTTTTTTTGGGATCTATGGTCAACATCCCAATATTCAGTTCCCTGTATCTACCACCTTGAATATTCCTGCTGCTGAATCCCCCATCAAGGGTTTTTTTAGGATCTGGGGGGACACCAGCTCCCTATTATTGATGTCCTCTGAACGGATGAAAAGACACGCAGACAAGAGGCACCTGGATCTGCCTCTGTTTTGTCCTGGGGACAAGGTTTGGCTGTCATCTAAGTATTTCCATCTCAAGGTACCCTCCTATAAACTGGGTCCTCGTTTCATTGGTCCGTTAGAGGTTCTGAAACAGAATAATCCAGTAGCCTACAAACTCAAACTACCGGCCTCTTTATGGATTCCCCAGTCTTTTCATCTGTCTATCCTCAAGCCTGTCACCCTCAGTCCTTTTTTAAAGATCCTGGTATCATTCCTTTTCCAGTGAGCGCTGAAGATATTTTTGAGGTAGAGAACATTCTGGACACCAAGAGGGTATGAGAAAAAACTTTTTTTCTTGTGGATTGGAAGGGGTTTGGTGATGAGTAGAGGTCCTGAGAGTCCAGGGAAAATATCCATGCTCCTCTCCTCCTGGAGAAATTTCATGTGGGCTTGAAAAAAAGGGGGTGTAAAGGGAGGGCACAGTAGTGCTGGTGTCGCTGCACACTGCCCCTCTCCCATGGCAGGGATGCAAACTAACTCACCACCGCAGTCCCCATCCCACTCCTCCTTCTCCTCCTGCTCTACTGCTGCTATATTGTATGGCCAGCAGACCACCTTTATGGGCATATCATCTAACCACTATAATGTACCAGTTTGGAGATATTATTTACTTTTTTAACTTCTCTCCCATTTTGATAGTGGGGTTTACATATTTAAAAACAAAATTAACTACAGGTTATCTGACGAAATACCGAGAAATAAAGCTAAGAAAAATAAACACATTTTTAGTATGTAACGTGTTTTTTTTTACATATGTCCCAGTAATTACATTAATAATAATTTAAAATGTATTTAGCATTGCACAATATACATGGTGCACAGTTTATATGCAAAAGAATTAAATCAGCTTTCCGAGATAGAATCCTATTCATATTGTTTATTACGCCATTATTGTTCTGGCAGGCAGAATATAATGGCATATAAACTAGTATGATGTTTTACTTTTATTAAGCTTTTGCAGTATGCATCTTCTAAATAGCAAAAGAAAATGTTCGGGAATTTAAAATAGAGAGGTTTCATTTGCATTAGAGCGTTGCATTAAAATATTAGGCAAAAGCGAAAAGTAAAAAAATATATCATTTTTTTAATGATAGTTTTAATATAATTCTAAACAAAGTCATGTGAAAAAAGTCCATATAAAAATTAAACATGGAGAAAAAGTCCACTGTCATAAAGGCACAGAAGAAAATTGCCCATGCAAAAAATTGCCCTCATGGATAATACACTAGCACACCCACAGATCAGCTGGTACTAGAAAACTCCTTTAACTACTGCAAGCTTTATATTGTATGCAGGAGATTAATTGCACTGTATTCATTAATTTTTAGTGCACTGTCTCTCAATTTACTGCATATGGGAATGATGATTATGGCCAATTTCTATCATAGTCACCAACAAACGCAATCTACAGGACAGCAGAGCACATACACAACCAGTCGCTCTCTTCATCGCCTTCTGGAAGCAAACTGTCAGACTATGGTTTTGGCATATGGCAAGGTCTCTCTCTTATCCGCTTAGCTGAGTATGACATATGGTCATTCTAAGGATCATCTCCCGTCAGGCAGTTCTATCCCACGTTGCTGCTCTCAGTTCGCCAAGTCATTCCCATTTCACTCTTGATGGTGTCAATATAAAGGATTCTTGGACATCCTCTTCTTCTGCCAATGACAGATCCAAGCAAATGGCAAGGTGTTGGTTTATAATGTTGTGCTTGGTTATCTTCATAAGTCACTAGTGTTGAGCGATACCTTCCGATATCGGGAAATATCGGATCGGATTGGATCGGACCGATACCGAAAAAGTATCGGATATCGCCGATTCCGATACCGGAAACCAATGCAAGTCAATGGGACATAAATATCGGAATTAAAATAAACCCTTTCTTTCCTTGTAGGTTATTTCTACATGAAGGAAAACAACTAAGAATAATGTAGAATGTATTGGGGGAGGTGGGGGAGACAATAAAGGCATAGAGGTTTAGCCCAGTCAAATGGAATAGCAGGAATTAATATTTTTTTATTATGTTCTGAGTTACGGAAATATTAACTATGTTAAGTATTTTTATATTTTGTCAGATATTTATGTTTCACTACTTCCATGCTCTTCACCTTCTTTTTTACTTCTCCCACACTTTCTCCTTCATCATCCTCAGCATCTTTTTCATCCACTTCTTCTTCACCTTCTTCTTCTTCACCTTCTTCGTATTATTCTTTTTTTTACATTCTTCATATTCTACTTCTTCATCTTCTTCATATTCTTCTTCTTCATCATATTCTTATTTGTGACAGGCATTCCTGTAGTTGTTATCTATAAAAGGTTGGACATTACACCTTTCGTTCTGCCCGTCACAAAAGATTTACAACAGGATTTGTCCGCGTTCAGTTTGGCCTGCAGCAGCAGGTCTTTTCCAGGGGCACCACGAGGAGGAACGGACTCACCCCCATACACTGCTTAGTCATCTTCTGCTTATAATTTAGATATTATCTTTTGCTCTGATTTTTAGTCTTATGCTTAATGTTCTTCCGCTTTTTGTTCTGCAGCTTCTTGTATTTCTGCTTCTTGGTTTTCTGTCTCTTGTTTTTCTGTATCTTGGTGCTTGTCTTCTCTTCTTTGTCTTCTTGGTCAACTTCTTCAGGGTCATCTTCTTGGTCTTCTTCGGGGTGGTCTTCAGGGTCGTCGTCTTCGGGGGTCCTCGTCTTCGGGGTCCTCGTCTTCTTCGGGTTGGTCTTCTGGGTCCTCGTCTTCGGGGTCCTCGTCTTCTTCGGGGTGGTCTTCAGGGTCCTCGTCTTCTTCGGGGTGGTCTTCAGGGTCCTCGTCTTCTTCGGGGTGGTCTTCAGGGTCCTCGTCTTCAGGGTCATTGTCTTCGGGGTCCTCGTCTTCTTAGGGTTGGTCTTCAGGGTCCTCGTCTTCAGGGTCCTCATCAGGGAGATCCAGAGTGATTACCAAGAACCATTTCAAAAAGCTTGAACTTGGAAATGTAGCAGAAGGTACAAGAAAGCTGAGGAACTACCGAGGACCAGCTGACGGTACTGGAACCCGGATGGATAGCAGAAGGTACAAGAGCCAATGGAACTACCGAGGACCAGCTGATGTTACTGGAACTCGGTTACTAAGCAGGAGGTACCTGTGCCAGAAAGCACTACCAAGGACCAGCAGACGTTGGTGGAACTTGGATACCGAGAAGGAGGCACCTAATCCAAAGGCACTGCCGAGAACCAGCTGACGGTACTGGAACCCGGATGGGTAGCAGAAGGTACAAGAGCCAATGGAACTACCGAGGACCAGCTGATGTTACTGGAACCCGGATGGGTAGCAGAAGGTACAAGAGCCAATGGAACTACCGAGGACCAGCTGATGTTACTGGAACTCGGTTACTAAGCAGGAGGTACCTGTGCCAGAAAGCACTACCAAGGACCAGCAGACGTTGGTGGAACTTGGATACCGAGAAGGAGGCACCTAATCCAAAGGCACTGCCGAGAACCAGCTGACGGTACTGGAACCCGGATGGGTAGCAGAAGGTACCCATGTAAAAAAAAAGTTCAAGGCCGCGAGCCGGCCGCAGTTACCAAAACCCACAGTCCTACAGAGGGTGCTTGTCCTATTGGCACTATGGAACCAGCCTTCATTGCCAGATCCCGCAGCCCACATAGGAGTCACCTAAACTGCAGGCACCATAGAGTCGGCTAACCCGACCGCAACACGACAGGACAACGCATTGGAGGCAAAGTGACGTTGACACTACCCGGAAACAGCTGGCGTGCTGGAACCAGGCTGGGCAGGAGGGAGTACCCGTGCCAAAGACACTGCCGAGAACCAGCTGACGGTACTGGAACCCGGATGGGTAGCAGAAGATACAAGAGCAAATGGAACTACCGAGGACCAGCTGACGGTACTGGAACCCGGATGGGTAGCAGAAGGTACAAGAGCCAATGGAACTACCGAGGACCAGCTGATGTTACTGGAACTCGGTTACTAAGCAGGAGGTACCTGTGCCAGAAAGCACTACCAAGGACCAGCAGACGTTGGTGGAACTTGGATACCGAGAAGGAGGCACCTAATCCAAAGGCACTGCCGAGAACCAGCTGACGGTACTGGAACCCGGATGGGTAGCAGAAGGTACCCATGTAAAAAAAAAGTTCAAGGCCGCGAGCCGGCCGCAGTTACCAAAACCCACAGTCCTACAGAGGGTGCTTGTCCTATTGGCACTATGGAACCAGCCTTCATTGCCAGATCCCGCAGCCCACATAGGAGTCACCTAAACTGCAGGCACCATAGAGTCGGCTAACCCGACCGCAACACGACAGGACAACGCATTGGAGGCAAAGTGACGTTGACACTACCCGGAAACAGCTGGCGTGCTGGAACCAGGCTGGGCAGGAGGGAGTACCCGTGCCAAAGACACTGCCGAGAACCAGCTGACGGTACTGGAACCCGGATGGGTAGCAGAAGATACAAGAGCAAATGGAACTACCGAGGACCAGCTGACGGTACTGGAACCCGGATGGATAGCAGAAGGTACAAGAGCCAATGGAACTACCGAGGACCAGCTGATGTTACTGGAACTCGGTTACTAAGCAGGAGGTACCTGTGCCAGAAAGCACTACCAAGGACCAGCAGACGTTGGTGGAACTTGGATACCGAGAAGGAGGCACCTAATCCAAAGGCACTGCCGAGAACCAGCTGACGGTACTGGAACCCGGATGGGTAGCAGAAGGTACCCATGTAAAAAAAAAGTTCAAGGCCGCGAGCCGGCCGCAGTTACCAAAACCCACAGTCCTACAGAGGGTGCTTGTCCTATTGGCACTATGGAACCAGCCTTCATTGCCAGATCCCGCAGCCCACATAGGAGTCACCTAAACTGCAGGCACCATAGAGTCGGCTAACCCGACCGCAACACGACAGGACAACGCATTGGAGGCAAAGTGACGTTGACACTACCCGGAAACAGCTGGCGTGCTGGAACCAGGCTGGGCAGGAGGGAGTACCCGTGCCAAAGACACTGCCGAGAACCAGCTGACGGTACTGGAACCCGGATGGGTAGCAGAAGATACAAGAGCAAATGGAACTACCGAGGACCAGCTGACGGTACTGGAACCCGGATGGGTAGCAGAAGGTACAAGAGCCAATGGAACTACCGAGGACCAGCTGATGTTACTGGAACTCGGTTACTAAGCAGGAGGTACCTGTGCCAGAAAGCACTACCAAGGACCAGCAGACGCTGGTGGAACTTGGATACCGAGAAGGAGGCACCTAATCCAAAGGCACTGCCGAGAACCAGCTGACGGTACTGGAACCCGGATGGGTAGCAGAAGGTACCCATGTAAAAAAAAAGTTCAAGGCCGCGAGCCGGCCGCAGTTACCAAAACCCACAGTCCTACAGAGGGTGCTTGTCCTATTGGCACTATGGAACCAGCCTTCATTGCCAGATCCCGCAGCCCACATAGGAGTCACCTAAACTGCAGGCACCATAGAGTCGGCTAACCCGACCGCAACACGACAGGACAACGCATTGGAGGCAAAGTGACGTTGACACTACCCGGAAACAGCTGGCGTGCTGGAACCAGGCTGGGCAGGAGGGAGTACCCGTGCCAAAGACACTGCCGAGAACCAGCTGACGGTACTGGAACCCGGATGGGTAGCAGAAGGTACAAGAGCCAATGGAACTGCCGAGAACCAGCTGGCGGTGCTGGAGCCCAGGGTAAATACTAAAAACAGAAGAGCCAGAGGTGTATTTGGAGGAGGTTTTAAATCCGTACTACAGTGGATGTGGACAAAGCAGGAGAATTTGCCGGACACACAGCTGGGGATCAGCTGACGTTACTGAATCCCAATAACACTGGAGCCAGCGTTGACTGTGCAGACGGCACTTCTGAGCAGCAACTAGCGGTATTGGAGCCCAGGGTAAATACTAAAAACGGAGGAGCCAGAGGTGTAATTGGAGCAAGTTTTAAATAAGTAGCACAGTGAATATGGACAGAGCAGGAGAAATTGCCGTGAACACAGCAGGGGAACAGCTGACGTTACCGAACCCCAATAACACCGCAGCAAGTGTTGACTGTGCAGACGGCACTTCCGAGCGCCAACTGGCGGTGCTGGAGCCCAGGGATAAGAATGAAAACAGAGGAGCCAGAGGTGTAATTGGAGCAACTTTAAAATCTGTAGTAGTGAGAATGTGGACAGAGCAGGAGAAATTGCCATCCGCACAGCAGGGGAACAGCTGACGTTACTGAACCCCAATAACATGGTAGCAAGTGTTGACTGTGCAGACAGCACTTCCGAGCGCCAACTGGCGGTGCTGGAGCCCAGGGATAAGAATGAAAACAGAGGAGCCAGAGGTGTAATTGGAGCAACTTTAAAATCTGTAGTAGTGAGAATGTGGACAGAGCAGGAGAAATTGCCGTCCGCACAGCAGGGGAACAGCTGACGTTACTGAACCCCAATAACACGGCAGCAAGTGTTGACTGTGCAGACGGCACTTCCGAGCGCCAACTGGCGGTGCTGGAGCCCAGGGATAAGAATGAAAACAGAGGAGCCAGAGGTGTAATTCAAGCAACTTTAAAATGTGTAGTACAGTGGATTTGGACAAAGCAGGAGAAATTGCCGTCCGCACAGCAGGAGAACAGCTGACGTTACTGAACCCCAATAACACGGCAGCAAGTGTTGACTGTGCAGACGGCACTTCCGTGCGCCAACTGGCGGTGTTGGAGCTCAGGGATAAGAATGAAAACAGAGGAGCCAGAGGTGTAATTCGAGCAACTTTAAAATGTGTAGTACAGTGGATGTGGACAAAGCAGGAGAAATTGCCGTCCGCACAGCAGGAGAACAGCTGACGTTACTGAACCCCAATAACACGGCAGCAAGTGTTGACTGTGAGGGGCACTTCCGAGCGCCAACTGGCGGTGCTGGAGCCCAGGGATAAGAATGAAAACAGAGGAGCCAGAGGTGTAATTCGAGCAACTTTAAAATGTGTAGTACAGTGGATTTGGACAAAGCAGGAGAAATTGCCGTCCGCACAGCAGGAGAACAGCTGACGTTACTGAACCCCAATAACACGGCAGCAAGTGTTGACTGTGCAGACGGCACTTCCGTGCGCCAACTGGCGGTGTTGGAGCTCAGGGATAATACTGAAAACAGAGGAGCCAGAGGTGTAATTGGAGCAACTTTAAAATCTGTAGTAGTGAGAATGTGGACAGAGCAGGAGAAATTGCCGTCCGCACAGCAGGGGAACAGCTGACGTTACTGAACCCCAATAACATGGTAGCAAGTGTTGACTGTGCAGACAGCACTTCCGAGCGCCAACTGGCGGTGCTGGAGCCCAGGGATAAGAATGAAAACAGAGGAGCCAGAGGAGTAATTGGAGCAACTTTAAAATGTGTAGTACAGTGGATGTGGACAAATCAGGAGAAATTGCCGTCCGCACAGCAGGAGAACAGCTGACGTTACTGAACCCCAATAACACGGCAGCAAGTGTTGACTGTGCAGACGGCACTTCCGAGCGCCAACTGGCGGTGCTGGAGCCCAGGGATAAGAATGAAAACAGAGGAGCCAGAGGTGTAATTGGAGCAACTTTAAAATCTGTAGTAGTGAGAATGTGGACAGAGCAGGAGAAATTGCCGTCCGCACAGCAGGGGAACAGCTGACGTTACTGAACCCCAATAACATGGTAGCAAGTGTTGACTGTGCAGACAGCACTTCCGAGCGCCAACTGGCGGTGCTGGAGCCCAGGGATAAGAATGAAAACAGAGGAGCCAGAGGTGTAATTGGAGCAACTTTAAAATCTGTAGTAGTGAGAATGTGGACAGAGCAGGAGAAATTGCCGTCCGCACAGCAGGGGAACAGCTGACGTTACTGAACCCCAATAACACGGCAGCAAGTGTTGACTGTGCAGACGGCACTTCCGAGCGCCAACTGGCGGTGCTGGAGCCCAGGGATAAGAATGAAAACAGAGGAGCCAGAGGTGTAATTCGAGCAACTTTAAAATGTGTAGTACAGTGGATTTGGACAAAGCAGGAGAAATTGCCGTCCGCACAGCAGGAGAACAGCTGACGTTACTGAACCCCAATAACACGGCAGCAAGTGTTGACTGTGCAGACGGCACTTCCGTGCGCCAACTGGCGGTGTTGGAGCTCAGGGATAATACTGAAAACAGAGGAGCCAGAGGTGTAATTGGAGCAACTTTAAAATCTGTAGTAGTGAGAATGTGGACAGAGCAGGAGAAATTGCCGTCCGCACAGCAGGGGAACAGCTGACGTTACTGAACCCCAATAACATGGTAGCAAGTGTTGACTGTGCAGACAGCATTTCCGAGCGCCAACTGGCGGTGTTGGAGCTCAGGGATTACAGTTCAGGTGGTAGAAACATGAACAGAACAGGAGACCTGGATACTGTTGCCAACCAATTATTTATTCTGGAAGAGGACTGGCAAATTCATGAGAGATCCAGGCCTTGTTCATTTTGAGAAAAGTAAGCCGGTCAACGTTATCGGAGGATAGTCGCATGCGACGGTCTGTTAGTACACCACCTGCGGCACTAAAGACGCGTTCCGATAATACACTAGCAGCAGGGCAAGCTAGCACCTCCAGTGCATACTGACTAAGCTCTGGCCATGTATCCAGCTTACAGACCCAAAACTTGAAGGGAGAAGAGCCGTCTGGGAGTACACTAAGAGGGCAAGACATGTAGTCTGTCACCATCTGACGGAAACGTTGCCTCCTGCTGACTGGAGCTGTCTGTGATGGTGTAGACATTTGTGGCGGCGGGGACACAAAACTTTGCCACATTTCGGCCATACTGGTCTTGCCTTGTGCTGAGGCGCTGCTTCTGCTCCCTCTTTGTGCAGAGCTTCCTCCACTGCCTCGACGCACTGAGCTGCTTTGTAAAGCACTAGCAGCACTGCTCTCGGTTGGAATGGAGAACATGATGGAATGCACCAGTGCGTCTTGGTACTCCCGCATTTTACGCTCCCGGTTCAATGGTGTTATGAGGCTTTGTAAGTTGTCCCGGTAGCGAGGATCTAGGAGGGTGGACACCCAATAATCAGCCGTGTTGAGAATGTGGGCGATGCGGCGGTCGTTTCTGAGGCACTGCAGCATGAAATCAACCATGTGCTGCAGACTGCCAACTGGCCAAGAAACGCTGTCCCCTGCTTGAGGCGTGATCTCTGCCTGCTCTGCATCACCCCACCCTCGCTCTAGATACTGACTACTAGAGCATTGTGTACCTCCCTCCTCTGGACAGATGTCTTCCTCATCCATTGACTCCTCCTCATCCTCCTCACAAAGTGTCCCCTGCCTAGGCCTTTGTGAGGAACCACATTGCGCAGACTGTAGAGAAGCAGATGGCATTTGTGACTCCTCATCCTCCACCTCTTCCAAAACCTCGTCCCTTAGTGCTTGCAGTGTTTTTTCAAGCAGGCAGATAAGGGGGATAGTCATGCTGACTAGTGCATCATCTGCACTCGCCATCCGCGTGGAATAATCGAAGGCACGCAAAACGTGGCAAATGTCCTTCATAGAGGCCCACTCAGTGGTGGTGAAGTGTGAACGGCGCGCACTGCGACTTGTTTGCGCCTGCTGCAGCTGGTACTCCATTACTGCTGCCTGCTGCTCACACAACCTCTCCAACATATGTAACGTTGAATTCCACCTGGTGGGTAGGTCACATATGATGCAATGTTCCGGAAGACATAATCGGCGCTGCAGAGCTGCAATGCGTGATCTTGCATTGCTGGAACGCCGCAAGTGAGCGCACTCTATGCGGACCTTGTGAAGCAGTGCATCAAGATCCGGATAGTCCCTCAAAAAACTCTGCACGACCAAGTTGAGCACATGTGCCAGACATGGGATGTGAGTGAGGTTGCCTAGGCCCAGAGCTGCCACCAGATTTCGGCCATTGTCACACACTACCATGCCTGGCTGGAGATTCGCTGGCACAAACCACACGTCACTCTGCTGCTTGATGGCATTCCAGAGCTCCTGCGCTGTGTGGCTTCGATTCCCCAAAGAAATTAATTTTAATACGGCCTGTTGACGTTTGGCCACGGCTGTGCTCATATCGGTCATCATAACAGGTAACCGTTCACGGGTCGATGTGGAGGTAGACCGTGACGGCTCCTGCAGCGCTGATTCAGAGGAACTGGAGTATGAGGAGGAGTCAATGTGTACAGACTGGATTCCTGCAATCCTTGGAGTTGGCAGAACACGTACAGCGCCACTCTCAAGATCTGTACCCGGCTCCACAACATTTACCCAATGGGCAGTGAGGGAAAGGTATCGTCCCTGTCCATGCTTACTGGTCCACGCATCAGTGGTCAGGTGGACCTTGCTACTGACGGCGTTTTGTAGCGCATGTTTAATTTTTCCCTCCACATGATGTTGCAGGGCAGGGACGGCTTGCCTGCTGAAATAAAAGCGGCTGGGCACGTTGTATTGTGGGACTGCCAATGCCATAAAGTTACGGAATGTGTCAGTCTCCACCAGCCTGAATGATAGCATTTCAAGGGCCAGTAGTTTAGCAATGCCAGCATTCAGAGCCTGTGCTCGGGGGTGGTTTGCCGAGTATGGGCGCCTTTTCTCCCATGCCTGTGCTAACGATGGCTGTAGACTGGCCTGGGAGTGTGAGGATGACTGGGAAAGTGGTGCTGTGGGTGGAATTACACTGTGTCTCTGTACAACAGTGCCAGAGATTCTTCCATGGCGATCCTGTGAGGAAGCCGAACCAGCTGTGTGTGAGCTGGAGGAAGAGGCTACAACACGAGCTGAAGAGGTGGTAGGTGGCGCTGTAGGTTGGCCTAGGTCTTCAGTGTGTTTGTGTAACTCCACCACGTGCTTGGTCCGCACATGTTTCCACATATTTGTGGTATTGAGGTTGCTGACACTTTTCCCTCTTTTCACCTTCTGATTACACAGCTTGCATTTGACAAAGCAAATGTCATCTGCAACTGTGTCAAAAAAGGACCAGGCACTGCAAGTCTTGGGAGCGCCCGCTTTGGATTTTGGAAGAGCCATGCTCCTAATGGGTGCCGAAGTGGAGGCTACAGGCAACCAAGTCTGCCCCCTCCCTCTCCCTCCTTTTTGGGCCGTTCGGGGAATCTCTTCCTCAGAGCTGCTCCCACCACCTTCCTGTCCCTCACGCCATGATGGGTCAAGGACCTCATCATCTACACCACCCTCTTCAAACAACTGCTTCTCCTGGGTAGTCTCGACAGCACAGTACGCACCAGAAAGTGGCACCTGAGTCTCATCATCAGATGCGTACTGAGGTGTGCTGCTGACCATAGGCACTGGCCCACCCGCCTCTTCAGATTCAGAGAGACAAAACGGTTGCGCATCACTGCATACTACCTCTTCTTCAAATTCTCGAATTCTGCTTGGCTGGCCCCCTCTTTCCAAGCCAAGAGATTCAGAGAACAGAAGTAGAGATGGCTCCTGTCCAGGGCTCTCTGACTGCCTGGGCAATTTGGCAGGTGGTGAAGAGACAGATGGGTGCTCTTCAGTGCTCAGGACCTGAGAGGATCTGGAACTAATTGAAGTCGATGCGTTAGCTGCCATCCATCCGACAACGGCTTCAATTTGGTCCTCGCGCAGCAGTGGGGTACGGCTAGCTCCTACAAAGCTGCGCATAAAGGACTGTTCCCTGGTAAAACTGGGGGATGCTGAGTCACTGGTGCCCGCAGCAGGCACAGAATCCCCACGTCCTCTCCCTGCAGGCACAGAATCCTCACGTCCTCTCCCTGCAGAAACTCCACGCCCACGCCCACGACCACGACCACATGCCTTACTCCCTGCCTTCTTCATCTTGGTAGACTGATAAAGATAGGCAGAAAAGTACTAAGGGCTTAGTGTGCTTATTCCTGAACAGCTGCTAACAGGTATAAGAAACACTAATTTTATAAAGTGTGGACTAGACTTTAATATGAGCTAATGTGGCCTACACAACTGTAAAGTGGAGTGTTTGGTGAACTTTATTTAGGTTTTTTTTGTCACAAAAAGACACTGGATGTGCCTAAAGATGTAATAACGATAGTATCACAAACTTTTTGTAGCTATTACAATGTAGGAAGGTAACCTACAATGCAATAGATGAGGCTGCAAAAAATAGGCTAATACTAATCTGGCTGGGGCTGCAGGGCCCAATGCTGCAGAAAGGCTCCTCTATCTACTCCTATATAGTGTGTTTGGAATCAATTTAGCTGAATATGGATGGAACCACCACACTAATAGGAGATATCAGGAAAAATTATGAATTGGCAATAAAGGACAATGTATGAGGCAGTGACACACACTGAGTGCACTACAACCAGACGGGGTTGAAGCACACACTACAGGGTGAGCTGCACTCACACACCAGACCTTGCAGACAGCGGTGAACACTACAGATGCAGAGCACTGTGCACTAGTGCTGCAAGACGGAAAAAAAATTCTCTATCTACTCCTATATAGTGTGTTTGGAACCAATTTAGCTGAATACAGATGGAACCACCACACTAATAGGAGATATCAGGAAAAATTATGAATTGGCAATAAAGGACAATGTATGAGGCAGTGACACACACTGAGTGCACTACAACCAGACGGGGTTGAAGCACACACTACAGGGTGAGCTGCACTCACACACCAGACCTTGCAGACAGCGGTGAACAGTACAGATGCAGAGCACTGTGCACTAGTGCTGCAAGACGGAAAAAAATTTCTCTATCTACTCCTATATAGTGTGTTTGGAACCAATTTAGCTGAATACAGATGGAACCACCACACTAATAGGAGATATCAGGAAAAATTATGAATTGGCAATAAAGGACAATGTATGAGGCAGTGACACACACTGAGTGCACTACAACCAGACGGGGTTGAAGCACACACTACAGGGTGAGCTGCACTCACACACCAGACCTTGCAGACAGCGGTGAACAGTACAGATGCAGAGCACTGTGCACTAGTGCTGCAAGACGGAAAAAAATTTCTCTATCTACTCCTATATAGTGTGTTTGGAACCAATTTAGCTGAATACAGATGGAACCACCACACTAATAGGAGATATCAGGAAAAATTATGAATTGGCAAAAAAGGACAATGTATGAGGCAGTGACACACACTGAGTGCACTACAACCAGACTTGGCTGAAGCACACACTACAGGGTGAGCTGCACTCACACACACAGACCTTGCAGATAGCGGTGAACAGCACAGGGAACTGTGCACTAGCACTGCAAGGCACAGTGATTTAGAAAGTAGCTTGGGTAAAGCAGTATAGAGCAAATAGGTAGCTAAAACTGTCCCTCAGAACAACAGCGTCCTATCCCTAACTGAATTCACAGCAGAGTGAGCTCAAAATGGCGGCGGTGGCTTTTATAGTGCATCATGACATCATTTCAGCAGCCAATCACAGCCATGCCATTAGTTAAGATGCCTACATGCCTAACAGGATGTGCCCACACTTCTTAGGATCCTCATTGGCTGAATAAAATGAAAATGTCTCATTGCATTATGGGAACTTCCGATTCCGGTATACGATATTGCAATAGTATCGGAATTAAGTATCGGAATTCCGATACCGCGAATATCGGCCGATACCCGATATTTCAGTATCGGAATGCTCAACACTATAAGTCACATAGACAATGAGTTGAGCGTCAAGACCTTTCCATATCTCCATTTGACTCCTCTTACTCATGGTCTTTAATTCAAGGGAGAACAAAGGACATGTGAGGTTCCCAGCATTGCAACCCAAACCAATCTAACATTTACCATATATCCAGTGAATAGCTATTACATTTTGGAGCCTGGAATACTTCTTTAAAACACCACTCCAGCATTTTTTTTAATTTCATGGTTTCATGGTCCATGGTTATGACCATTAACAACTAGCTAACTGTTACTATATCAATGGTCATAACCATGGATACCTAATGTCCTGCAATGCCTGCACATGAGGAAAGAGACATAGCGAATCAGAAAAACTATACTACATTTCTAATTGGAGGTATTTGCTTTTATTATTATTATTATTATTACACATACTACGTATTGGGATAGTATCTTGGAGATGGGAATACCCCTTTAAGCATGCATTTGGCAACATTTGAAGGTGTTTTACACCATAATTTTGATAAAAACACCTTCATGAATGAGACCCCATATTTATATATTTCATACAACCTCAAAATGCATTTGAAATGATAGATAATGAAATTACATTGTGAATATATTACTAATAGTGGAAATGTCTTTGTCATTGATATAAAGTTATATGTAGTTGTTTAACTTTTGCAAGTTACTTGCCCTCAAGTAGATATTATTTCCTTAATTAAAGGGGACAGCAGGTAAAAGTACACTTGTTTGCTTGTTTTAGTTAGTGTCATTGTTCCATGCACTTGCATGTTCTACGAAGCATAAGAAAAGCTTTATAGCTAACTCTAAACTTCAATAGCTTTTATTCAATTTTAAGATTTCCCTTTGTTTTGTTCCTTTGTTCTTTTTTTGCAGCTGAATTGCTACTTAAAATATTCTCAATACATTTTAAATGTGATTATCTTTTATTATTCTTTCTTGCCACATTGTGTGCACTTTCAATAAAATGTAACATTTCTAAAATGTATGTAAAATAAAAATAACTTATACTTGAATTATATTCGAGGAAAAATAATTACCCAAATAAATATATAGGTAAATATAAAATGGATATCTACATAGACTGAATGATTTCACCAGAGAAAGATTTCACAGAACACTATACTTGCTTGATAGGAACAATTTAAGCTACAATAATAAGAACTTAAAAACATAATCTTACAATTTTTATTTAATGGTGCCCCCAGACTTCTGGCATCCTAGTATAGTTAATGTTTTATATATAGAGATACCGGCTAATGACGGCTTCCACAGCTTTATCGATTCTTCCCTATATTTCCTTAAACATAGCTTGATAGATTGTAAGCTCTTGAAAGCAGGGCCTTCAGTACTCTTGTTTCACTTGCAGAATAATATGTTACTCTGTCTGATATTGTTTGTACATGTACCCTGTCAGTTGTAAATCAATGGTGAATAAATAAGAGTAATAGAAATATAATAATAAAAATAATAATAGTTATTATTATGCAGTTATACAAAGAGTCAGTACAGAATTCAGTAAAAAAAAATTATATTCCAATGACATACATACATTTTGGTGTATTTACTTCTAATAGCAAAAAAATTAAGTACACCCTCTAAATTCTAAGATTTTACATGTCATGATGTAATAAAAACCATCTTTCATCAACTAGAACATTTAACTTGCTATCTAAGGCCTTTAGAGTCCGATCCCTAGCCCTTGGGTTTCTTTTGAGTCTCACTAAACATTATCTAAGAATTGCAAGGTCTGAACATGGTGTGAATGTGCTAGAGCATTCACTACAGGCAAGAAAGTCAACTGTTTGGTTATCAAAAATGTGGCCTGTTGTTGTTGTTGCTGCTACTGTATTTTGGCATGTAGCTATCATTTCTTCACATTTTTTGTGAAGGTGGAATTTAGATTGAAAGTTAATTCTAGTGTAGTAAAAAGCAATGTACGGCAATGAAAAAGGAGCTGTAAATGGAGAAATGTAAAAAAAATAAAATAAACAAAACATTCCATGGCATCTAGCAATAAAAATGTGGAAGCAGCATGCAACAGCAAAACCACTGAAATTGGCTGTCTAGACAGTATACTACCAAACGCAGTGGCAATTATCCTCCTTTTTTCTCTGGCAAGCTTATTAGTGAAATTTACTGAATATGGAATATATGGCAAATCACTTATCTCAGTCAGAGCATGATGATGTTATCTCTGACAGTGAAACTGTCTGTTTGAGTCAGTGTTTTACAAATTCTTCCCACTTTGCCACTGTATCAGTTAATATCTTACATTGTGGACTCTCAATTCCATCATGACACCTGTATCTTTACTGCCAACTAGTCCCCTAAGCTAAATTACACAGGGTGCTAAAGAAGATATTTCACAATTAGTGATGAGCGAGCATGCTCGCTATTGCTCGGTGCTTGCCCGAGCATCTCACTGGTCGAGATGCTCAGCGCTCGCCGAGCATTTCTGGGATTGCTCGGTGGGAGCTCAGGTCCCCTCCCTGCATGTTTGGCACTCTTTATGCAGGGATTGCCTGCCACACACTGTAATGCCACAGCCATGTTGGTTGTGGCATTACACTCATTGGCTGGCAGAACAGCATCATCAGGTCTATATTAGACCTGGTGCAGCCATATTCATCACAGTCTACTCCGGAATCAGGCAGTGCTGCTTAGCTAGGGAGAGATTTGGTTGTTTCTTAGTTAGTGTAGGTATTCCACAACATATTCTACACATATCCATCTCAACTAAAAGCCCTTCTGAGGACTAATCCAGATGCATAGATATCAGTGCTAGGCGGGCAGGCAGTGTATGTGGCAGACTCCAGTACATATAGCAAGAGGGTCCATTCCAGTTCTGTCTGCTGCTGGTGCTTTTACAGATATTTCTAGAAATAGCCCAAGGTATCAGGGGCCAGGATTAATTCTTTTTTTTGGATCTTAATCCTGATTATTTGCTTAAAAAGCAATGCAGAGAACACTGTTTTTCTGCTCCATTTGCTTGTCGGCACTGCAGAATGTAGCCAGATCCTTTCCATGTTACAGAGCTAAAAATTAATCTATTTAAAACTGTGGTTTGTCCATCACATGGATCACATTTAAGTTTGCTCTAAATTCTGCCATTTCTGGCCTCAATTAAAATTTTGTTGCAGTGTGTCAGCGAAGTTATTGACACCAGTTTACTGTTAAAAATAGTTACAGACAGGCCAGCTATTTAAAACTGTGGTTTGTCCGTCACATGGATCACATATAAGTGCACTGAAAATTCTGCCATTTCTGGCCTCCATTGAAATTTTGTTGCAGTGTATTAGTGAAGTTATTGACACGAGGTCGTTGTTAAAAATAGTTACCTACAGGCCAGCTATTTAAAGCTGGTTTTCCGTCACACGTATCACATATCGCTGCGGTTTAAAACTATCCATTTGTAGTGTACGTGGAAAATATTGTCCTCCATTTAAAATGGGCAAGGCGCGTGGCAAGGGATGGGGTAGTGGACGTGATGATGATGAAGGTGCATGCAGAGGATGAGACAGAGGCCGTGGGCTAGCTGAAACTGTGCCACAACAAACACCCACATCTTCTCGCTCGACCTTCCTGTCCCAATTAATAGGGGACCACAGAACACCACTATTGAACACAGAACAGTGTGAAAAGGTTATTGGTTGGATAGCAGATAAAGCTTCCAGTCACTTAGCCACCACCACCCTGTCTTCCACATGGTAAAGTCTCAGTAGCCATGAGTCTGGACCGCATATTCCTCACCCCAGGGCCGGCTCCAGGTTTTTTTTGGGCCCCGGGTGAAAGAGTCTCTGTCGGCCCCTTTAACACATACCACGCTTCATGATGCACAGATACAGCAGAGAAATATATATATAGTATAAGGCCAAAGATTTCACTTCTTACATTACATGACCGATATCTATTGTAAATTCCACAACAGCTCAGAAATTGGTGAATCGCTCTATACAAAATAATGGCCCCCATAAAATGCTCCATACAGGATACTGGCCCCCATATTACGCTCTGTACAGGATACTGGCCCCCTTATAATGCTCCATACAGAATACTGGCCCTCAAATAATGCTCCATGCAGGATACTGACCCCTATATTGCGCTCTGTACAAAATACTGGCCCCCTTATAATGCTTCATACAGAATACTGGCCCTCAAATAATTCTCCATGCAGGATACTGGCCCCCATATTACGCTCTGTACAGGATACTGGCCCCCTTATATTGCTCCATACAGAATACTGGCCACAAAATAATGCCCCATGCAGAATACTGGCCCCCATATTACACTCTGTACAGGATACTGGCCCCCTTATAATGCTCCATACAGAATACTGGCCACAAAATAATGCTCCTTGCAGGATACTGGCCCCCATATTATGCTCTGTACAGGATGCTGGCCCCCTTATAATGCTCCATACAGAATACTGGCCCCCAAATAATGCTCCATGCAGGATACTGACCCCTATATTACGCTCTGTACAAAATACTGGCCCCCTTATAATGCTTCATACAGAATACTGGCCCTCAAATAATTCTCCATGCTGGATACTGGCTCCCATATTATGCTCTGTACAGGATACTGGCCCCCTTATAATGCTCCATACAGAATACTTGCCCCAAAATAATGCTCCTTGCAGGATACTGGCCCCCATATTATGCTCTGTACAGGATACTGGCCCCCTTATAATGCTCCATACAGAATACTGGCCCCCAAATAATGCTCCATGCAGGATACTGACCCCCATATTACGCTCTGCACAGGATACTGGCCCCCTTATAATGCTCCATACAGAATACTGGCCCCAAAATAATGCCCCATGCAGGCTGTTCCCCCCACATAATGCCCCATGCAGGCTGTTCCCCCCATATAATGCCTTATGCAGGATGTCACCTCTCCCCTCCCTTATAATGCCCCATGCAGGATGTCACCCCCCTTATAATGCCCCATGCAGGATGTAATGCCCCCTTATAATGCCCCATACAGGCTGTTCCCCCCACATAATGCCCAATGCAGGATGTCACCCCCTCTTATAATGCCCTATGCAGGATGTCACCCCTCTTATAATGCCCCATGCAGGATGTCATCCCCCTTAAAATGTGCCATGCAGGCTGTTCCCCCCACATAATGCCCCATGCAGGATGTCACCCCCCTTATAATCTCCCATGCAGGATGTCTTCCCTCATTTAATGTCCCATGCAGGATGTCGTCCCTCATATAATGCCCCATGCAGGATGTCACCCCTCATATAATGTCCCATGCAGGATGTCACCTCTCCCCCTATATAATGCCTCATGCAGGATGTCACCTCTCCCCTTATATAATGCCCCATGCAGGATGTCACCTCTCCCCCCCATATAATGCCCCATGCAGGATGTCACCCCCCCATATAATGCCCCATGCAGGATGTAACCTCTCCCCCCCATATAATGCCCCATGCAGAATGTCACCTCTCTCCCCCCATATAATGCACCATGCAGGATGTCACCCCCTCTTATAATGTCCCATGCAGGATGTCACCCCCCCATATAATGACCCATGCAGGATGTCACCCCCTCTTATAATGCTCCATGCAGGATGTCACCCCCCCTTATAATGCCCCATGCAGGATGTCATCTCTCCCCCCCCTATAATGCCCACGCCTCCATATATTAAAAAACAAAAACACAAATACTCACCTCACTTCTCACCTGCTGCTGCTGCTCTGGACTCCTCACCCGCGCCGGCGTCATCCCGCTCTGCGCTGTGATGGCTCAGGAGAGAGCGTGGTGTAAAGTCGTCACCACGCCCTCTGACCTGAGACGTCACTGTGCAGCAGCTGCAGAAGAGACCGGACCTGCTGCGGAGGCACGGGGAGAGGTAAGTATTGTGCCGGGGCCCTGAGCAAGCGGGGGGGAGCGGGTGCTGGCACCGCACCACTCACGGGTCTCATAGCGCGCAGGAGTCCCTGACAGTGAGTGGGCCCCTCCGCCTGCTTAGGGCCCCGGCACTTGCCCAGGTGCGCCGGGTGCTGACGCCGGCCCTGATCCTCCTTCCTCCCACCATGTCGAGTGCCCGGAGACAACTGATCCTACAGTTGGACACTCAGAATAGCTGTTCACTTTTCAATTTATAGATTCGGCCTCTCGCACGGTTCAGTTGAAGCGGGGCAAGAGGAGATCGCATGTAGCGATGCCCAAATATTTGAGCAGCCAAGGTCACACGAAGGCGAGATGGAGCAAGGCACCATACAGGATGATTACACACAGCCCAGCCTCATCTCATCCCAGCGTGGATTGGGTGACACTGAGGAAGATGAGGAGGATATAGTTTTGTGCACTATAGACGGTACTACCTGCACAACTGTCATACTGTCTGTTCAGCGTGGATGGCCTGAGGACAGGGAGGAGGAGGAGAGCATGGTCATTCGTCCTCTTGGGGAGGACACAGAAGTCTTGCCTGTTTGCAGTCTGGCACGCATGGCTGAGTTTATGTTATGCTGCCTTTCCTGTGACCTTTGCATTCTCCAAATTTTGGGTGACAGTCATTATTACTGGTTGGTGACACTTCTAAACCCACGCTACAAGGAGAACTTTCTATCTCTTATTCCCGAGGCAAACAGGTCTCCTAGAATGGAGCAGTACCAGAAAGCTCTTGTTGTGGAATTATTAAAAAAAAATTCCCATCTGAAAACACTGGCGACAGAGGTCACAGTTCGTTGGACAACCAAGGAGTACAGGCGAGAGAGACACAACTCCAATCCAGCAGATGCAGGGGAAGACTGTCAAAGTTCTGGAACAGTTTCCTCAGACCCTCCCATCTTACAGGCCCTGAGGCGTGAGGTACTCTCACAAGGAGTGCAAAGTTTGGGAAGATGGTGAGGGAGTACCTTGCAGACTGTACCAATGTCCTCTGTGCCTTATAATTATTGGGTATTCAAACTGGACACGTGGCATGAACTGTCTCTCAACGCCTTGGAGGTCCTGGCCTCCCCTGCCACTAGCGTTTTGTCAGAGCGGGTTTTTAGTGCCTTTGGTGGAATTATAAATGATAAGCGCATCCGCCTGTCAACTGAAAATGCTGACAGGCTGACGCTTATAAAAAGGGCTGGATTGGGTCAGACTTCTCAACAACACTGAATGATAGCAGCGTCACTTAAACTCAAATCCAGTGTCTTTTTTAAGGAGGTCTATTCCCATGCACTTCTTCATACCTATACATGGGTATACGCTTCCTGGATTTATCTATTTGCTCTTGTCCTCCTCCTTCTCCTCATCCTCCATCACTATATCATTCACCACCATATCTACTGTAGTATCGGCGTCTCTGCCCCCTGACAGGCAGAGACGCCGTCCCTCTTACCGCCGCGCTCCCGGCCCGGCGTCTCCCGGCTCTCCTGCTGCTGCTACCAGCGCACGCAGCTTCTCGGGCACTGTGCTTAGGGCGCGCGCGTGCTCCCTCCCTCTTAGCGCGCGCTGTCCTAAAGAGTCCCCGGCCGATGGCCAGAGGACCTCTCATATAAAAAGCACCTCCTCCAAAATGGAGGTGCCCGTGCAAGGTTATAGGTTTGTGTCCTAATCTATGCTTCAGCCATCCGGTCCCGCTGCTAGTCTGACTACCAGTCCAGTCCGCCAGCCTGACTACCAGTCCAGTCCGCCAGCCTGACTACCAGTCCAGTCCGCCAGCCTGACTACCAGTCCAGTCCACCAGCCTGACTACCAGTCCTGTCCGCCAGCTTGACTACCAGTCCAGTCCGCCAGCCTGACTACCTGTCTCCGCCAGCCAAGTGTACTCTCCAGCCCGACGGTCTGCCTACGATCCAAACCCGCCAGTCTATCTATGGGCCTGGCTTGCCTGCCTACCCGGAGAATATACCAGTTACCTGCCATGCAAATCAGTCAGCCTACCTGGAGGCTCCTGTCAGTTACCTGCCGTGCCTACCCGGAGGCTCCTGCCAGTGACCAGTGGGAGTCACCTGCTCTCATACAAGGACAGGCCCAGAGTAGCACCTGATCCCTCTGCTCGGTCCTTCCCTGGTTCACGGAGTCTATTGAGCCGCGCGTGCAACCTTGGTCAGTCCGAGTTGATACCTAGATACGCCCCTCTCGTCCCTCCTTGCACTACATCACAGAGGTTCCACCACCCGGATCCATAACATCTACCATATAACCTCCTTTACATGCCTTGCAAGGGGCATTGGAGTTCCTCCAAATTTTTGGCAGTTCTTGCATTCATTGCATAGGCCAACACTATGGGAGACCCACTTCCTAATAATGGGAACATTTTTTCATGAGGCCCTCTACGTCTCTTGCAAGGGGCATTGGAGTGCCTCCAAATTTTTGGCAGCTTTTGCATTCACTGCATAGGCAATCACAATGGGAGACACACTTCCTAATAATGGGAACATTGTTTTTAGGAGGCTCTCTGACCTCTACGTCTCTTGCAAGGTGCACTAGAGTTCCTCCAAATTTAGGGCAGCTTTTGCCTTCACTGCATAGGCAAACACTATGGGAGACACACTTCCTAATAATGGGAGCATTGTTTTTAGGAGGCTCTCTGACCTCTACGTCTCTTGCAAGGAGCATTGTAGTTCCTCCAAATATTTGGTAGCCATTGCTTCACTGCATAGGCAAACACTATGGGGCACCCACTTCCTAATAATGGGAGCATTGTTTTTAGAAGGCTCTCCGGCCTCTTCGTCTCTTGCAAGGGCATTGGAGTTCCTCCAAATTTTTGGCAGCCGTTGCTTCACTGCATAGGCAAATACTATGGGAGACCCACTTCCTAATAATGGTAACATTGTTTTTAGGAGGCTCTCTGACCTCTACATCTCTTGCAAGGGGCATTGGAGTGCCTTCAAATTTTTGGCAGCCCTTGCAGTCACTGTATATACAATAACAGTGTAGGAGACACACTAATTAATAATGGAACAACAAAGCATAGCCGACTGATGGCTCTCTAACAATAGCAAGGGCCGACTGAGGGCCTTTAAGAATAGTAAATGCCGCCTGCTGGCCCTATAAAAATAGGCTTTGTGGTCCCTCCATCATAAATGAAACAGGATGTGTCTGATGATGTGTCACACACCACATGGCCAGATAAGGTTGTAAAATGTTAAAATGACATTTACCAGTGAATGCATTGTCTTGGTTAAAAGCAATGAAATACTGCAAAAACATATCAAAAACTCTACATGTGAACATATCCCAAGGTGTGGAGTAGGCATGAGCGAACATTTTAATGTTCAGTTTGGAAAAGTTCACCAAACAAATTGATATTCGCTGAATTTATTCGCCAAATGTTCAACGAACATTTCCAAATCAGATAGGAGTCAATGGGGGACCAAAAAAATGCATATACAACACCTAGAAATGGGACCAAAAGCTACCAAAACAGATCAAATTAGGTGTAGACACCAGGGAAGTGTCATCAATTGACCCAGAGTACAAGTACTATAATTATTATTACTGTGACAGCGACATTTATTCAGTTGCGCTTTACATGTCAAAAGGGGTCACCGACTGGTACAAAAGGAGAGAGGACCCTGCCTGCGATGGCGCACTGTCACGGACGTGGTTTGTGGAACCGCTGTGCCACGGACCCCGGGGAGCCTGGAGGGACGTGACTAAGCGAGCACCGGACTGTTCACTAGAGCCTCTGATGGTGAGGTTAGACTTGGCTCCCGATGAACGCCAGGTACCACTCCATTAAAGACAAACGGACGCGCAGCAGCTGGACCCAGCAGGACAGACTAGATGGTGCAGCAGGCAGAGTCTGTATCAGAGTGCAGCAGGAAGAGTCTGTATCAGGAGTGCAGCAGCTGCAGAGTCTGTATCAGAGTGCAGCAGGCAGAGTCTGTATCAGTAGTGCAGCAGGCAGAGTCTGTATCAGAGTGCAGCAGGCAGATGCCAGCAAAGTGGCATCAATTTCACTACTATAGAAATAGTGTAAATAAGACCCACACCTGTTCTAGTACAGGCAACCCAGGAGATGGAGACCTAACCAGGAGTGTTCACATTGCCCTAAATGAGGGCCTAACGCAACCGAAGTGGCATCAATGTCATCAGACTACAAGTAGTTTAACGCAGACCCAAACCTGTCCCACTACAGCCAACCCAAAGGATGGAGACACAATCAGAATTCTCCACATTTCCCAAAATTAGGGCCTAAAACCTGCAGCAGCAGCAGAAAGAGCAGGCACAGAAGCCATATCACAGATTGCAATTTCAAGAGATCAATGCAGCACACTCAAAACGACAACATCGCCTACTCTGTACAGTCTGCAATTGGGGTGCAAAAGTCCTTAGAGATCCATGACTTGTTCATCTTGATGAAAGTTAGGCGGTCTACACATTCAGGGGACAGCCGAGTGCGCTTATCCATCAAGACACTACCAGCAGTGCTGAAGACTAGTGTTGAGCGAGCACTAAAATGCTCGGGTGCTCGAAGCTCGGGCCGAGATCACCGTGATACTCGGGTGCTCGACCCGAGCAACGAGTCCAATGTTGGTCTGTGGGAGACCAGAGCATTTTTGCGGTGGCACCCCCGGCAGTCTGTAGAAAGCCTAAAAAGTGCCCAAAACGATAGTGACAGTGCTCAAATGACATGGGGACTGCATGAGGATCGCCCCAGGAAGCATTTCTGACCCCCAAGTCACTGCTGTCAACAACGTGGTCAGAGGTATTAATCCACTTTTACGGGCTCACAATAAAACGTTCAAAACGAAACTGAAACTGTTTTCCTATGAAATATGTTAAGGAACATCCATTCCAGGGTAAAGACTTGTGTATAAGGTAAAAGAGGATTTAGATGAAAAAAAAGGATTTTTCCTGGCCCCTGAGACCTGGGGCTAAGTCTAGCAATTTGAGCAGCAGCAGCACACAGGACTGTAATGCAGTGTTTGTTGGTATAACCACTGCATCTCATATACAGCCTGCCTGCCTGCCTGATATCTGGGATGTATATTAGTCCTCAGAAGGACTGTTTGTTTGATTTTGCAGGCTTTAGAGACCCTACACTACCTATTTTGCAGTATAAATATCTCCCTAGCTCAGCAGCACTCTCTCTACACTTTCTGTTCCGGAGCGACTGTGTCCAAGATGGCGGCGCCCTGTTTTAAATACTCGAGGTGATGCTGTGCGGCCAGACAATATCTGTAATGCCCACAACCAACATGGCTGCAGCATTACAGTGACTGTCTGGCAATCCCTGCATGTTCATTGGCTCTGTAAAGAGCGCCAAACATGCAGGGCGGAGACCCAAGCTCCCGCCCAAGAAACCCGAAAATGCTCGGTGCTCGCCGAACATCCTCTCCAGTCGTTCACCACGTGTCAGACTTATACTCTGTTGTGCTGGTGCAAAAAATGTGTGAAAGGACTCCCAGAAATTGCTTCTGCCACTTACTCTGCTGCTGCTGCTAATGTTTTGGCGTTGACTAATTGACGTGGCGGAGGGTGAAATACTACAGCTGCGATGCACACTGTGTGCCTCACTGTTATCTTGGGGAAAACCTCTATTAAGGTTACTTAAAAGCTTGTTTCGATACTCCAACATAAGCGGGTCTCTTTCCAAGGCGGGAAGAATCTGGCAAAATTGACTCTTATAACGTGGCTCTAACTGAGTGGCAACCCAGTAGTCAGCATTATTTTCAATCCTAACTATACGGGGATCATGTTGCAGATAGTGCATCAAGAAGGCACTCATATGTTGGGCTCTTCCAGGAGGTTCAAAGCCAGGCTGTATTGTGGGCTGCATAACACTGATGCTTGTTTCCTCTGTCTCCTCCTGCCAACCACGTTCAAACGAGAGGAGATGATTATCCTCTTCATCCTCTGACAGCTGCTCACCCATCACTACTTCCTCCTCAATTAGTTCCTTGGCTCTTGCACCTTCACTAACAGTTTGCCTGGTATCACCAAACCCTCTTGATTGCTGTAATCCACCGTCACTTGGCCTCCGCCTGTGTGACAACAGTCTGGAAATTTGAGACATTGGTATCCCTTCCGCATCCTCCTCTTCTTCTAGGCCCACCACCTCCTGCCGCAGGTAATTCAAAGTTTGCTCCAGCATGTATATGACCGGAATAGTGATGCTGATGATGGCATCGTCATCGCTAACCAGCTTAGTAGCCAATTCAAAACCGTGCAGAAGGGTGCAGAGGTCCTTAATCTGTTCCCACTCCGCAAACGTGATATGCCCCAAGTTCGTACTGCGCTGCCTCAAGCTATACGTCATGACATACTGCATCAGAACTCGTTGCTGCTGGCACAGTCACTGCAACATGTGCAGTGTGGAATTCCACCGTGTCGGCACATCGCAGATCAACCTGTTACCTGACACGGACAAAGACCTCTGTATCGATGCAAGTCGATGACATGAGGGATGCAAACGGCGGAAGTGAGCACACAGCTTCCGTGCTTTGTGAAGCAGCTCACCCAGGCCAGGGTAGTGGCGGAGAAATCACTGTACCACCAGGTTGAGGACGTGAGCCATGCAAGGCACGTGTGTGAGCTTGCCTTCTTTTTCTCTAGGTTCAGCAGAGACAGCCATTGCTCAAACTGAGCCTGAAGAGCTGCCCACAACTTTTCACCTGTATGACTGCAATCTCCAAGGCATATTAATTTGAAGACTGCCTGATTACCGTGAGCCCTGACTGCTCAGTATGAGGTTGAGTGCACAAGTGGAGACCCTAGAGGAGGTGAAGGACGCAGAAGCAGTGGAAAAAGTGGGAAATACAGAGGTTTCTTCTGCAAGCCATGGGGATTCCAAGATTTTTGGAGCAGCCCCTTCCCCGCCTGCCCCCACAGCCACAAGAGTCACTCAGTGCCCAGTCAGAGAGATGTAACGCCCTTGGCCTTGCTTACTCATCTAAGTATCTGTGGTGAAATGCACCCTGGCACATGTAGATTTAGACAAGGAATGGGTGATGCTGTCTGCGACATGCTGGTGTAGCGCAGACACAGCTTTCTTAGAGAAGTAATGGCGACTGGGCAACTGGTACTGGGGGACTGCGACGGCCATCAGTTTTCCGAAACCGTCTGTATCTACCAGGCGGAAAGGCAGCTTTTCCGTAGCTAGCAGATTGGAGATGGTGAAGTTCAACCTCTTAGCTTTGTCATGCGTTGATGAAAAAATCTTTTACGTGACCACAACTGCGGGACCGAGGGCTTGCTAAGGTGCTGAGAGAAGGCGGAGTATGGTGAACTGGAAAAACTGCTGGAGCGTGATTGAGGTGCAAATGTTACGGTGAATTGAGAAACATGTAGTGTGCTCGGTGAAACAATCACAGAAGGCGCGTCCACTTCAGTTACTGCTGACGGGCTGTCACTCAGCCTGACTGGAATGGGTAAAGAACCTGAGTTTCTGCGATGGGAGACCTGCGTGACAATACTTGGCACGGTAACAGAGGAGAAGGAAGAAGCAGCGGATGCATTTGATAGGGCAGCTGATGGTTGTTGAGGTGAGCTGGTCCGCATTTCAGCGCGGTAAGATTCTTAGAGTAAAGAATGTTGTTTGAGCATGTGAACGTTCATGCATGTAGTAGTCAATTATTGCAGTTTTTCCCTCAACTGAGTTTTTTATTGCAAAGTTTGTAGATAACGTGAGTTGGCTCATCCTTTGCAGTGACAAAAAAGGCCCATGCTAGGCAACCCTTGCTGCGCCTGAAAGTTGCAGACCTGTGACCACTGCTTGCCACAGCCACGGTTGTGGCTAAGGATGCAATGCTCTTTGTGGTTGCATAACTCTGTGTCTATGCCGTAGGGCGAAATGTACCCTCCTCGTCTTCCCCCTCCACCTCCTTAGATGAGCTACTCGGCTGCGTGATTCTGGGTTCACACCAAGTAGGATCTTCAACCTCGTCCTCATCCAAAGTGTTATCCCATTCCTCGCCCTCAGAGTAGAGATGAGCGTTGTTCTACTCGAACTGTTCGCCAATCTCAAATTCGAGCTGTTTTGGGCGGTGTTCGAGCCGTTCGGCGAACACGAACGATTTTAGAAAAATTCGGCTGTTCGAGGTTATGTTCGATAACTGTTCGTGCACCAAAATCATAACTGGATTTTTTCTCAGTAATGATGAAAATTAATGTTAATACGCAGTTTGAGTGTACAGCGGGGTGGGGGGAGGGGCAGGGGATGGATCTCTACAGGAATAATGAAGATCTCCATTTTTTTTTTCTCTTTCCCGCATTTGCAGTGGGGAGGTGCAGTCTGTCAGCCTATCAGCAGCGCACACACGGAGCGAACTGCTGTTTTTCACACAAGCAAGGGCATGTGTCATTGGCAGTGTATGTCACATGTCCTTGCCCTATAAGACCAAGCCATTTTCCCCGTCGCTACCATTTTCTCACTGCTGCAGCTGCGTGTTAGACGGCACCGCTGTTGCTCTGTGCGCTATACCTTGTTAATTTCAAGCCAATTTTCGCACAAATCTACAGATAGCTTGGGAGTAGGGAATAGTTGTGATTGCAGTCCTTTTAAGGACTAGGTTACAGCATTTCCTACGACTTTTATCAGGCAGGTCTGTGCTCTTAAATAGATAGATTGTGGGATTAAAGACTAATTGTAATTGCAGTCCTTTTCAGGACTAGGTTACATCAGTTCCTATCAGTTTTTGCCAGGCAGGTCTGTGCCAGTGCTGTGCAAGTTTTTTTCACAGCATTTGGCTTAATCTAGCAAAGCTAATCCTTTTTGGCCTATTGCAGAGTGTGTGTTATGTTCTGCTACCAGAGCTAAGGAAAGAGAGGAGATCTGTCCCTACGATAGAACTCAGCTTAATCCCTACGATGTAACAGGGAACCTGATCCTGCGATCAGACCTGCTAAAGTCCTAAGCTAGTCTGTACGGAGACCTATAGATATGGGGAAGCAATCCCTACAAGTACTTAGGACTGGGAGGAAAATGGGACACCTCCTAACAGAAATAGTAGCAGACAGACGAACAAACAAAATATATAGAACAAAGAGGTCCGTAGACCAAGCAAACTAACAGAGTTAGACACAGAGCACAGGCTAGCTAGAAAGTAGTTATACAATGAAGTCCAGCAAAGCCAGAAGGGCGGAGCAGGATTAAATAGGCCAACAAGGTCATGTGACCAGCAAAGGAAAATACCTAAGAGCAAGGTTCTAACAGTGTGTTAGTCAGTGGAGTAGCCTATCTGTGTTGCAAGATATACCACCTGTGTATAGCATACCAATTTTTTTACTGCACCTAGTGAAGTAAAATCTTTTGGGCATAGAATCATTCTATTAGTCCATCTATACTGACCTCCATCAGGTTGCAAATTGAATATAATTTTTTTCTGCATCTAGCTCTGAAAAAATATTTGGGCTTCTAGCAGTGTGTGGGACTTGTTCTATTAGACCATCTATACTGACCTCCATCAGGTTGCAAACTGAATATAATTTTTTTCTGCATCTAGCTCTGAAAAAATATTTGGCCTTCTAGCAGTGTGTTGGACTTTCTCTATTAGTCCATCTATACTGACCTCCATCAGGTTGCAAACTGAATATAATTTTTTTCTGCATCTACCTCTGAAAAAATATTTGGGCTTCTAGCTGTGTGTGGGACTTGTTCTATTAGTCCATCTATACTGACCTCCATCAGGTTGCAAATCGAATATAATTTTTTTCTCCATCTAACCCAGCCAATAGTTTTGGCCTAATACCACAGTTTGGCCACTCAGCTCTGCTCGGTTCAGATCCATTGTTTTTTTGTGCAAACAACTCCAGAGTTGTGAATTAGTTAACCACCAAAATGAGTGGAAAAAGGCCTGTTGCTGGTGGAAAGGGGAATAGGCGTGTTGGGAAGGGGAAAAAAGGTTGTGTCCGTGGGGTAGGTGTTAAAGCAACAGTAACATCTGCAGAAGAAAGACCATCTTCCAGCCAAAGTAAAATGTCTACTTCTTTTAGCGGACAATGTGATAAGATCCCTTTCTTACGGCCACGCCAATCGCTACAAATTCCAGATGAGGCACAAAAACAGCAGGTGCTTCAACGGATATCAAGTGCTCCTTTAAGTGGGCTCTCCTCCACATCAACTTAAACATCACAAATACTCCAGTCCTCAAAGGTGTCACCCCAATCGCACTTGCTTCCTCACAGCTCCCAAATCTCCAGCTGCCCGTCTGAGTATGAGGTAGAACAGATGGTTGAGTCTGCAGAGCTGTTTACTCATACTATAGCCTGGGAATCAGAGGTCGACTCCAGCGCTTCTGTGAATCCAGACGAGGAAATGATCTGCACTGATGCCCAGAATCTTTATGAGTCGGATCCAGGACCAGACGCAGAAGGTTCTGACCATAATGTAGACCCTCATTCCCAAACTGTAACTCCTGTTGGTGGAGACAATGAGGAAGACGATGATGAGACTCAAATACCTGATTGGAGCGACAACTTTAGTTTTTTGTCAGGGCAGGAACAGGTTGGCTCTGAGGACGACGGGTGTGATAACGCACAGGGTGATGATGATGAGGTTGGAGATCCCACTTACTGTCAACCCACAGTCAGCCAAGAGATGAGGTCAGCAGAGGAGGTGGAGGAAGATGCTAGTGACGACGAGGTCAGGTTGCGCCTTCCTGGACAGAGACGTAGTACTGGAAGCACGTCAACAACTGCATCCTCAAACACAACTCTGCCTCTCACCACAAGTCGTGGTGGCTCTTCAGGTCGCATGGGTGCTAAGCCTTGCATAGCCTGGGCATTTTTTTCAGATTGATAAAGATGACCCAACTCGTGTTATCTGTAACATTTGTCAGCAAAAGCTAAGTAGAGGCCAAAAAATACATAGTTTGAGTACTTCATGCATGAACCGGCACATGGACATGAAGCATAAGTTGCAGTGGGAAGCTCAGTGTGCTACAATGCGGCCTAGCCGGCCGGGCCAACCACCGTCTGCCATATCTTGTGCATCCGCGGCCTCTTCATCCTCTGTGACTGGGGGGACAGCAGTCACACCTGTTTTGGGGCGCAGACCTGCCACCTCTTTACCCGCAACAGCCAGCGTGATTGGCAGGTCATCATTTTCTTTGGAGGTGGTAACACCAGCTGGTGTTGAGCGCTGTCCGACATCGATAGCACCACCTTTGGATCAAGGCAACCTAACATGTCCGCCTGCATCTTCCTCACAGACCGGCAGTTTGCCGGGGACACCCTTATCAACCCCGTCTAAGCATAATAGCCAGCCCTCGGTCCCTCAGATGTGGACAACTAAAAGACTATTTCCTCCTAGCCATGAGAAAGCTAAGAGGTTGAATTTCACCATCTGCAAGCTCTTGGCTACAGAAATGCTGCCTTTCCGCCTGGTGGACACAGAGGATTTTCGAGACCTTATGTCCGTCGCAGTGCCCCAGTACCAGATGCCCAGTCAGCACTACTTCTTAAAGAAAGGTGTGCCTGCGCTCCACCAGCATGTCGCACACAACATCACCGCTTCTTTGAGAAACTCTGTGTGTGACAGGGTGCATTTCACCACAGACACTTGGACGAGTAGGCATGGACAGGGGCGTTACATGTCGCTGACTGGGCACTGGGTAACTATGGTGACAGCAGGACAAGGGGCTGCTGTCCAAGTCTTGCCGTCCCCACGAGTTGTGCGTCAATCCTCTTTATGTCAAAGTTCCTCCACTGCTTCTGCCTCCTCAACCTCCTCTCGGTCTTCCACCTGCACCCAAAGCCTGTCTGGTCATGCCACAAGCTTTCTAACTGCGCAGAAGGGATCCTGCACACCTCCTTACTATGCTGGCAGTAGGGCTCAACGTCATCAGGCGGTTTTTACTTTGAAATGTCTGGGAAATGTGAGTCACACAGCTGAGGAGTTGTGGTCAGCTCTGGAGAACCAATTTCATGAATGGTTGTCTCCACTGGACCTGAAACCAGGGAAGGCCGTGTGCGACAATGCTGCAAACCTGGGTGCGGCCCTTCGCCGGGGCAATGTCACACACGTGCCTTGTATGGCTCACGTGTTGAACCTGGTTGTCCAGCAATTTTTAGCCCACTATCCCAGACTAGATGGCCTTCTGCAGAAGGCACGGTCGCTGTGTGCTCACTTCCGCCGTTCGCATCCCGCAGCTCAGCGACTTACATCTCTACAGAAGTCGTTGGGCCTGCCACTTCACCGGCTAAAATGCGATGTGCCTACCCGGTGGAATTCAACTCTGCACATGTTGCAGCGACTGTGGCAGCACCGACAAGCCCTGGTGCAATACGTTCTGACGTATAGCCTGGGCCAACGAGATCCAGAGGTGGGGCAAATCACGCTGGAGGAGTGGTCTCAGATCAGGGACCTATGCACCCTTCTGCACAGTTTTGAAATGGCAACGAAGATGTTTAGTGCTGACGATGCCATTATCAGCATGACTATTCCGGTGATTTACATGCTGGAGCACATGTTAAACAGAATTCGGAGTCAGGTGGTGGCATAAGAGGAGGTGGAGGAAGTAGAGGAGGAGGAGTTGTATGCGGAAGGGCTAACATCTGCAAGGTCCAGACGGTCGGCAGCACCAAGGCGGCAGGCATGTGAGGGTGGGGGAGATGGTTTTACCAGGGCGCATGGTAGCAGCCAAACTAGTGAGGAAGGTGCAGGAGCCCAGGAAGAAGTGGAGGACGAACTGATGGAAGACTCATCAGATGAGGGAGACCTTGATCACATTTCTGTTGTGCGAGGTTGGGGGGAGAGGACAGAGGAAGGAAGCATGATTGTTACCTCGCCACCAACACAACAGGGACTTGGTGCTCCTGGATGCGCAACACACATGAGTGCCTTCTTGCTGCACTACCTGCAACATGACCCTCGAATTGTGAGAATTAGAAATAATCCTGACTACTGGGTTGCCACACTGTTAGATCCCCGGTACAAAATTAAATTTGAAGAAATTATTCCTGCCATAGAAAGGGATGCACGCATGCAGGAGTATCAGCAGAGACTGTTGCAGAATCTTACATGTGCTTTTCCACAAAACACCAGTGGTGCACGTAGTGAATCTCACAGTTCCAACTTGCCAACCGTGGAACCGTCAAGTGTTCAGCACTCAAACCGTAACAGAACCACAGTATCTGCTGGTAACATCAATTTTGCGGAATCATTTCACCACTTTTTTAGCCCATCCTTTGCAAGGCCACAGGAGACAAGAAGTCTGACACATAGTCAACGCCTAGAGACGATGGTACAGGAGTATCTCCAAGTAAACATTGAAGCCATGACTGTGTCACTGGACCCTTGCTCTTTTTGGGCTTCCAATCTGGATAAATGGCCGGAGCTAGCCACTTATGCCTTGGAGATCTTGTCATGCCCCGCAGCCAGCGTTCTGTCTGAACGTGTGTTCAGCGCTGCTGGTGGTGTGCTGACAGATAAGCGCACGCGGCTCTCCACTGATAATGTAGACAGACTCACGTTCATAAAGATGAACAAATCATGGATCCGAAACGACTTTTCTAAACCTGTGTCATCCTGGGGAGAGTAAAAGCTTGATGATTGGTTAAAATCACCCTACCATCCGTTTTAAGCTTTCAAATTACTAATCATGTTTATCTGTATCTTGGCTGGAAAATAATTTGGGCTTTGTAGCAGTGTGCAGCACTGATTCTATTAGGCCATCTATACTAAAGCTTCACCAGATTTAAAATTAATAATAATTTTTAGCTGCATCTAGCCCGGAAAATAATTTTGGGGCTCCGAGATGCGCAAGACACATAAGTGCTTTCTTGCTGCACTACCTGCAGCATGACCCTCATATTGTCAGAATTCGAAGTAATCATGACTACTGGGTTGCCACACTCTTAGATCCCCCAAACTTTTCGATCAACCTTTTCATTTTAATAAAGACCAAAAAAATGGTCATTTTTGAAATTATAAGCATTAGCAGGTTATTAGAAACTGAAATCAAACAGTTTTCAACTCAAAACTTTATTCTAGGTGATGTTACATTTTCACATAGGACCCCTTGTTCGAAAGCAGCTTCTGAACTCTCTCGTCCATTGAATTTGTCAGGTTTTGGATGGTTTCTGCTTCAATTGTTTTGCTTGAGGACAGAATACCCTCCCAGAGGTGTTGCTTAGATGTGAACTGCCTCCCGCCATCATAGACACTCCTTTTGATGATGCTCCAGAGGTTCTGAATGGGGTAGAGGTCAGGGGAGCATGGGGGTCACACCATAAGTTTGTCCCCTTTTATGCCCATATCAGCCAGAGATGCAGATGTTTTATGTGCAGCATGAGATGTTGCATTATCATGCAAAAAAATGATCTTGCTGTGAAATACACGGTTCTTCTTCTTGAACCATGGCAGGAAGTGCTGTTTGAGAAAATCCACATACATTATGGAGTTCATCTTTAGCGCCTTCAGGGATCCTAAAGGGGCCGACAATCTCTCTCCCCATGATTCCAGCCCAAAACATTACTCCACCTCCTCCTTGTTGGCGCTGTAGCCGTGTTTGCGTGGGGTGTCCATCAACCAGCCATCCTCCACTCCATCCATCTGGACCATCGAGCGCTGCACGGCACTCATCCGTGAACAAAACAGTTTTGAAATCAGTCTTCATGTAATGTTTAGCCCACTGGAGCCGTTTCTGCTTGTGTGAAGTGGATAGAAGAGGTCGACAGGATGGCGTATGCACAGCTGCAAACCTCTGAAGGACCCTGCATCTTGTTGTTCGGGGGACGTTGGAGGCACCAGCAGCTTCAAAAACTTGTCTGCTGCTATGACAAGGCTTTATTGCCGCTGCTCTTTTAACCTGACGTAATTGCCTGTAGGAAAAAGTCCTCAATTTGCCCTTATCAACACGCACACGTGTGTACTGTGAATCAGCTACATACTTCTTGATTGCCAAGACACTTCATCCTGATCATCGCACAATGTTGATTGTAGTGATGCCTTGACCTAAACACTCCACAATTTGTTGCTTCTCAGCAGCCGACACATCCTTTTTCTTTCCCATTTTGGCAGAAAATGTAGGCTGCTTAATAATGTGAGACAGCCTTCTTAAGTAGTCTTGCCTTTCATTGGACACACCTGCCAAACTAACTAGCACAGGTGTCTGCAATTGCTTACAGTGATATAAAGAGCCCTGACACACATCACTATCAATGAGTTTAACTGACAAACAAACAAATTCTTCCCTTATCACTCCTAAACACTTTTTGCATAATAATTTGGAACACAGTGTACATGTGCTTTTCCACAAAACACCAGTGGTTCACGTAGTGAATCTTACAGTTCTAACTTGCCAACCGTGGTCTGTATGGAGTTGTTCAATAAAGGGCCCAAAATTAAGATAACATAGATGGGAGAGGTCTCTATGAATAGGAATTCCTAAGTATTTGATACCCTGTGAGGGCCAGGCAAAGGGAAAGTTGGACTGGATGGAATCCTATATGGATTTGGGGAGGGAGACATCGAGGGCCTCAGACTTCGCTGCATTGATTTTAAAATTTGACCATGTAACAAAGTGATCTATTTCAGCCATAACAGCATGGATGGATATATGTGATTGAGTGATATATACTAGGACATCATCAGCAAATAGAGAGCACTTGTACTCGGTCCCTCCCACCTCAATCCACCTAATATTGGGGTTATGGCGAATTGATGAGTGCAGGTGCTCCATCACTAGGATGTATAAGAGAGGGGACAGAGGACATCCCTGCCTTGTCCCATTGGTGATTGTGAAAGGTGATGAAAATGTTCTGATGCACCCCCTGGGCCTTGGGACACCCGGAGCCGGACCCTTTTTGGTGGATGCTGGTGGTTGTAATCTTCGGGGCGGCGACCCGGTTCCATGGCTCAGGGTGGTCAAACCAGTGGCAGAACTATTTATGTGGTTTTGATGTTTAAATGTCCGACTACGCCACCCGTGGATTGCGGTCAGAGTGAACTGCCGCTGCAGGGCAGACCGCTGAGGCTGGTGTTGTGGGTGCAGCAGAGCGTAGCATAACTCCCCACGGGAGGAGTATAGCCTCAGAGCAGTGTATGCGGAAGATGGGGGTGATGGTGCAGGGCAGCAGCAGTAACGACACGGAGTCAGTGATGCAGTGCAGGGCCTTTACTCACAGTTCTTATTATCCAGACCACGTCTGCAGGTAACGGCTGCCCACGTCGTACTGTGCTCACCAGGTGAGGGGCTCAGACAACTCCCAGATAACTTTGGAGTGCTTCACAGGACCCCCTTTGTGTGTCCTTTGTCTGGCCTTTCTTACCAACCCTTCTGTCCGGCTGCCTCGGGCCTCCTCTTGGTAAACTTGGTGCCAGTTTCCCTGACCCTATGTGGTGCCTTCCTAGCGGGTGTAGCGAGGGGCTGCGCCACATAAAATGTCAGAGCCTCCGGTTTCTAGCTGAGGGTCGTTTCCTGCCTCCACTAGTTTCGTGGACCGGTCTCCCCCTTTGGCCTGACCCCTCCACGCAGGTGGATTCGGGCGTGCGGTGGCGACTCGCCCGTCCGCACCCCTGGGATCCCTTCATTCCTCGTTCCTGGAGCCTTCTCCGCTCCTCTTCCTTCCTTCTCCCTCTTCCAGGCCTGGGCCTCTGTTACTAGGCCCGCCTCCGGAGCAGAGCTCATGCAGAGCACCTGCTCCCTGCCACTTCTGCTCAGACTTCTCTGCACTGAACTAAGATGGTGCCCACCTTTTATACTCCCTTCTCAATGCACCCAGGAACTGCTTCCTCCCTGCTCCTGCACTACAGGGTTCCCCTTCCTCAGTGTTCCCTCCCCCCACTCCAGCCAGGGACAGGGACTGTCATGCCCATCTCAGAGGCATATTGGTCGCCCTGCTCCACGGCAATGTGGTGTAATGCATGCAGGTGTCGGGTCCTGATCCACACTCCATCCTTACCTGAGAGTGAGATATCACACCTCTGGGTGAGGTGCAATACCTCTGTAGCAACCGAGCCCTCAGGGTGCTACAGTTCCATTTATCTTCAGCCTAGGTGACGTATTGTGATACAGGGCCGTGATTTTGGCTATAAAAGGGTCCCCTAGACCCCTACCCCAAGCTTTTTAAGAGAATCATATATGGCGTGCCAGGAGACTCTATGGAATGCTTTCTCAGCATCCAACGAGAGTATCTAATTACAAATTTTTAACTGCATCTAGCCCAGGAAATACTTTGTGCCTAGTAGCAGTGTCTGCTAGTCAGCGGATTATCCCGGCTGTTAAGCAAGCTACACCACCTGTAGTTTGGACACTTAATTTTTTCAAAGGAAATGCTTTGGGACCACGGAATACTCAGTGAAGAGCATCAGGAGGCACCCCAAGGCATAGGGGCTGGGACTGGCAGTAGGATGCCTTGCGGTGGACAGCCGAGCTCGATCCTTATAAAAGCTTTTTAACTGCAGCAGCTTTAGTGGACGCTACTGGAGCTGGAATTACGCGGCTGCTGGCATGAGACTTGCCCTCCAATAGATCCTTGTAAATGGATTTAAAGTGTATTCATTCAAATTAGAGAGACAATTTAAATTAAAAAGCTTAGAGCTGCCTCCACCACAGGGGGGCTCGCTCGACCCACCAGCGGACAGGCACTAGTATTGCGAGAGGGGGGCTGGCCGTCAGGGTTCACCGCGGCTCTGGCACAAACCCGGCGACACGGAGGTGGCACGGGCAGGAGCGGACTGAACGTGTCGGCTTCTCACTTTTTGGATTTTAGAAGGGCATGACATGCCTATATTTGTGTCTCCCCCTCCTTTTACTTCTCCACCTCTTTTCTTTTCGCATGACTATATGTACTTGTCACTTTTCCATGTGTTAGTTGTGTCTTCTGAGCAGTTTGTCAGCTTTTGGACACCTTTGAAGGTGTTTTCTATGTGTTTCTATGTGTTTTTGTTTGCCTGCCATTGGTTTTAACGGTGTTCGAAGGTGTTCGACGAACAGTTCGACGAACAGTTCGGCGAACACACGGGTGTTCGACGAACCGAACTCGAACACTACGGGGGTGGCTCAACACTACCTCAGAGTTACCCCTCTCCTCTTATTGCCCTGACAACACAGTACAGTCCGCATGAGCCTCAGGTATTTTAGTCTCATCGGGATCACTTCCCTCCCCTGCGGTTAACGTCTGGCTCGGATCTTACTTCGTCCTACCCCAAATCCAAGCTAAAAATATTTTGGGCATCATTGCAGATGCTTTCCTCCCCTTCACTCTGTGACTGTTTGGAGTACACTTCTGATGCCCATGGTGTAGAATGGGTGAAGAGTTCTACAGACTCGCCCATTTGTGGTTCGCTACAGTCAGTTGGGCAGTTTGCCAGTTGTGACGCGGGGGGAAGCATGGGTAATTGGGGTGCCACCTCTGTGGACTGTACTGCATGTGATGTTTTGTTATTGGAAGAAGAGGAGAGGGCACTAGAAGCAGAGCTTGCCATCCACTGTAGTACCTGCTCTTTCTGGTCCTTATCAACAAGGCGTATCGCTGTGCGGCTGCCAAAGGAAGGGAGTGCAGTAGGCCGTCCACTAATATAAGTTGTCAGATGTCTTTGGATAGGACCTGTTTGTGTTGGTTCACTAGTGCTTTCACTAACATTACCACGTGCCCCACGTACACCTTGAACGCCAAGCTTATTCCCCCTTCCACCACGCCCTCTCTTTTTCCCACTCATGTTGGTCAGATACAGTGGTAGGAGCACGCAATTAACTAAATAAAAATATTTTTTTTTCCTGTGCAATAGCTCAGCACACACCTGAATTTCAGCACTAAATGACAAGGTAAGATATGGCCTGCTGTATAACGTTACTAACAGACAAAAGAAATTTGTTAGTGTGCATGAGGCCGATAAAACCTACGGAATATTCTCCAAACAATTTCAAACTGAGATGTCCCCTGCTCTATTACTTTAGGAACAGAAGAAATTTTTTTTTGAATGTGGATGAGGCCAGTATTACATAGAATATATGCTCCAAAATATTTCAAACTTAGATCTAGCCAGCTGTATCACTTTACTCAGAGCAAAAAATATTTTTGAGTTACTCTGCATAAGCTCTGCGTCCAGCTGACTTTGACCGCCATTGATGTAGTAGCTGGCTTATAGCACCTTATGACTTTTGGCACAGGAAAAAATATTTTTTGGACTGGTCCTAGTAAGAGAAGTTTTTTTTTTACTGTGAAACCAGGACAAGTTCAACGCCACTAAAATAGGATTTGCCTTTTAGTAGACTGGATCAACTTTGCCACCGTAAAAAACCTTTGGTGGACTCTGCCTGCCAACCAAAAATATATATAGGTTTGACTGTGCGTACAAGCTGAATTTGACCGCCACTGACGTAGTAGCTGTCTTATAGCACTGTATGACTTTTGGCACAGGAAAAAATATTTTTTTGGACTGGACATAGCACGAGAAAAAAATTAATTTTTTTAGTCTGAAACCACCTGAAATAGTATCTGACACAAAAAAAACCTTTAGTGCACACAGCTTTTAATATCACAATAGCAACAGAAAAAAACTGATTTTGTGCTCTGCAATAAGAAGCTCTGCAGACTGTGCAGAGCACAATTTCAACCCCACTAAATGAAAAGGTGCACTGCGCTTGCTTGATCACATTAGCAAGTGCAAAAAAAGATTCAATGTATACTGAGACATGGAGTTCTATACCAGCGGTGCACAGCACTATTGTATGGCATGTGCCCTCTGTTTCTGTCAGAATCTCAGTACTTGTGTAGCGCCCCGAGGGCTCGGCCGCTACAGGGGTATTGCACCTCTGCCAGAGGTGTGATATTCCACTCCCGGGTAAGGATGGAGTATGGACCAGAGCTCAGGTAGCTGCATACAGTACACACACCCCATTTCCGAGGGACAGTTCAACGGTGCTCCCATTAGACAGAAATGCAGGCACGACAGACCATGTCCCTGGCTGGAGTGGGGAGGGGGGAGGAAAACCCAGTGATGTAGGAGCAGAAGGGGATGGTTCCTGAGGGTAGATAGGAGCCCATTGGTTGCTGGTCACCGGGGCTCATGTTCTAGAGGGAAGTATAAGAGGTGGGCACCATCTTAGTTCTGGGTATAGAAGGAGGTGAAGTCCAGTCAGAGAAGACAGGGAGCAGAGGCTCTCTAGGAGCTCTGCTCAGAGGCAGGCCTAGAGAAAAGGCCAGGGCCTGAGAAGAGAAGGAACAGGAAAAAAGAGAGAGAGAGAAACAGAAGGGCTCAGGAACAAGAAGGTGGAAGGGACCCTAAGAACCCATGAGAATACCGGGTGAAGGGTCAGGCAGATTAAGGGTACCGAATCCCAAGTTGGTGGAGGAGAAACTACCCTCAGCCAAAGGCCGGACGTCGTGATCATTTATTGGTGCGACACCTCATCAAACCTGCTAGGAAGGCACCATAAAGGACAGCGGGGAACGGGGCCCATGTTTACCCGCGCAGATCCCCGGCAGCTGGACAAAAGTGGGTCACTGGTGAGGCAGGCCAGAAAAAGGATAAAAGGGGGTTTTGGGCCATGCTCCTGAATTGCCTGGGGGTTGACTGAGCCCCTCACCTGGTGGACGCAGCACGGCTTGGGCGGTCATTGCTGACAGAAGTGACTGGGAATATACGAACTGTGAGTAAAAGGCATTGGACTGCAGTACATCGTTTGTGTGTTTCTTGCTCCTCCTGCACTAACGGTACCGGGACTCTCCTCACCATCACTCCCACCATCCACTGCACTGCCCTGGGGTTACACTCTTCCCGTGGGGAGTTACACTACCTCAGCTGCATATACCATCAGCCCCAGCGGTCTGCCTTGCAGCGGCGGTTCATAATAGCCGTGATCCACGGGTGGCGTAGTCGGACAATATCAGAAGCACATAGCGGACTACCATTGGTCTGACCACCCTGAGCCACGGAACCGGGTCGCCACCACTACCCCCATCGTCTCCCTATTGCCCGGCTCCGAGTGCCCCACGGCCCAGGGGGTGAGTCACTTGCACAAGAACGCCAAAAATGTGCTGCACCAGCGGTTGCAGAGGTTCACATGCCAGGAATTATCTACACTATCTGACTACCACACAAGCTCCCATCTATCTAGCCAATATCTCTCATTACACAGGAGAACAATGAGCTGTGTCTGTCTCCAGCAGTGACATGGATATAATGGTGCTGAGGGAACATGGCCACTTTTTATATTGAGAGGACATGTGATTTCTGCAGCCAATTGCAAATGCCCTTATGTCTGGACAGTGTAGATGCTTCCTGCGCTATGATTGGCTGGCCGTGCTTTCTTCAGTTAAAGTTACCGCCCACAGGAAAAAAAAAACCGTGCGCCGCTGATCTAACCTGTTCTAAGATCTCCACAGCCCCCACACTCACCTGGCAAATGTCACCGCTCATCATACACTTGCACTATGCTAGCAAAACTGTTCAAAACGCCGTGGTTGCCCTGTATTCGCGGTCCCACGCAAATTTGTCAAACTTTTCCAATATTAAGAAATTTGCTCACCTTTGCGATCACGAATCCAAATGTGCCATATTCGTGCCGAATTTGAAACTTTCGAACATTCGCCGAACAAATTCGCTCAACACTAGTCTTCATCTACTGGGTTGGCTGTAGTGGAAAAGGTGTCAGTCCCCATTATACTAGCTCTACTCTACTGAGATTGATGCCACTTCGGTGGTGTCAGCTCCTTATTTAGAGAAATGTGAACACTCCTAATTGGGTCTCCATCTGCTGGGTTGGCTGTAGAGGAAGAGATGTCGGTCCCCATTATAATATTTCCACTCTTGTGAAATTGATGCCACTTTGGTGGTGTCAGCCTTTAATTTTTGCAAATGGGGAGACTCCTGGTTGGGTCTCCTTCATGTGTGTTGCCTGCAGCAGTAAGCATCCCAGACCGGCAGTCCTCCACTTACTTTCATTCAACTACCCATGTTACTATTCTTAAATTTTTGCACCGATACTAATCTGAAACTGATTTTACTGCCATCTGAGTGTGGCTGAGTATAAAAGCAGGTTGAGCTGTTGTATGTGATATCAGGGCACCCAGCACAGCAGACCTACACCAATTCCTCGTCACCCACCTCGTCTTAATTTAAAGTTCAATTCAAAGCTGTAAATGCTGGCGCAGACCCTGATGCCTCATGCATGGCCAATGGCTGATTGCTGCTGTGCCATTTAGTGTTGAGCGAGCATGCTTAACACTGCTCGTTACTCGCCCGAGCATCACGCTACTCGGAATGTTCGGTGAGCACCGAGCATTTCCGGGTTACTCGGGCGGGAGCTCGGGTCTCCGCCCTGCACGTTTGGCCCTCTTTACAGAGCTAATGAACATGCAGGGATTGCCAGCCAGTCACTGTAATGCCGCAGCCATGATGTTTGTGGGCATTACAGTGATTGGCTGGCCGCAGAGCGTCACCTCGAGTATTTAAAACCGAGCGCCGCCATCTTGGACACAGTCGCTCCTGATCAGACAGTGTAGGGAGAGTGCTGCTGAGTTAGGGAGTGATATATAGTGCAAAATAGGTAGTGTAGGGTCTCTAAAGCCAGCCAAATCAAACAAACAGTCCTTCTCAGGACTAATACCCATCCCAGATATCAGGCAGGCAGGCAGGCAGGCAGGCTGTATTGGAGATGCAGTGGCTATACCAGCAAATGCTGCATTACAGTCCTGTGTGCTCCTGTTGGTCAAATTGCTAGACTAATCCCCCCGGTCTCAGGGGCCAGGAAATTTTTTTTTTTCATCTAAATCCTGTATTTATTTCTTTTCCTCAGTCAGACTGTACAAATATGCATCTTATTAACCTTTTGGTATCCCCCCCCCCCCAAAAAAAAAGAAAATTGAGTGTGTCTATGACTGTTCAGACACCAATATATCTGTTTAAAAGAGTCTTGTGTAGGCCAGAAAAATAGAACTGTGGTTTTGCAGTTCCACTGGTAAAATCTCTGTATTATCCTGTTTTTGGCATTTTTTGCCATAACAAAAAACTGTAATAGTGTCTCCCTGACTGGTCAGACACCAATATTACTGTTTAAAAGATCTGGTGTAGGTCAGAAAAATATAACTGTCGTTTTGCAGTTCCACAGCTCAAATCTCTGTATTATCCTGCTTTTGAAATTTTTTGCCGTAAAAAAAAACTGTAATAGTGTCTCCCTGACTGTTCAGACACCAATACATCTGTTTAAAAGAGTCTGGTGTAGGCCAGAAAAATATAACTGTGGTTTTGCAGTTCCACGGGTCAAATCTCTGTTTTATTCTGTTTTTGGCATTTTTTTCCTAAAAAAAAAACTGTAATAGTGTCTCCCTGACTGGTCAGACACCAATATATCTGTTTAAAGAGTCTGGTGTCTGCCACATAACTATAACTGTGGTTTTGCAGTTCCACAGCTCAAATCTCTGTATTATCCTGCTTTTGGAATTTTTTGCCGTAAAAAAAACTGTAATAGTGTCTCCCTGACTGTTCAGACACCAATATATCTGTTTAAAAGAGTCTGGTGTAGGCCAGAAAAATATAACTGTGGTTTTGCAGTTCCACGGGTCAAATCTCTGTTTTATTCTGTTTTTGGCATTTTTTTCCTAAAAAAAAAACTGTAATAGTGTCTCCCTGACTGGTCAGACTCCAATATATCTGTTTAAAAGAGTCTGGTGTATGCCACATAACTATAACTGTGGTTTTGCAGTTCCACTGGTCACATCTCTGTATTATTCTGCTTTTGGCATTTTTTGGCGTAAAAAAAAACTGTAATAGTGTCTACCTGACTCATCAGACATCAATATATCTGTTTAAAAGAGTCTGGTGTAGGCCAGAAAAATAGAACTGTGGTTTTGCAGTTACACGGGTCAAATCTCTGTATTATCCTGTTTTTGGCATTTTTTGCAATAAAAAAAACCTGTAATAGTGACTCCCTGACTGGTCAGACACCAATATATCTGTTTCAAAGAGTCTGGTGTAGGCCAGAACAATATAACTGTGGTTTTGCAGTTCCACGGGTCAAATCTCTGTTTTATCCTGTTTTTGGCATTTTTTTGCTATAAAAAAACCTGTAATAATGTCTCCCTGACTGGTGAGACACCAATATATCTGTTTAAAAGAGTCTAGTGTAGGCCAGAAAAATAGAACTGTGGTTTTGCAGTTAAACGGGTCAAATCTCTGCTTTATCCTGTTTTTGGCATATTTTGCCATAAGGAAAAATGGTAATAGTGTCTCCCTGACTGGTCAGACACCAATATATCTGTTTAAAAGAGTTTTGTGTATGCCACATAACTATAACTGTGGTTTTGCAGTTCCACCGGTCAAATCTCTGTATTATCCATCTTTTTGCACTTTTTGCCGTAAAAAAAACTGTAATAGTGTCTCCCTGACTGGTCGGACACCAATATATCTGTTTAAAAGAGTCTGGTGTAGGCCAGAAAAATATAACTGTGGTTTTGCAGTTCCACGGGTCAAATCTCTGCTATATCCTGTTTTTGGCATTTTTTGTCATAAAAAAACCTGTAATAGTGTCTCCCTGACTGGTCGGACACCAATATATCTGTTTAAAAGAGTCTAGTGTAGGCCAGAAAAATAGAACTGTGGTTTTGCAGTTACACGGGTCAAATCTCTGTTTTTTCCTGTTTTTGGCATTTTTTGCCATAAGAGAAAACTGTAATAATGTCTCCCTGACTGGTCAGACACAAATATATCTGTTTAAAAGAGTCTGGTGTATGCCACATAACTATAACTGTGGTTTTGCAGTTCCACGGGTCAAATTTCTGTATTATCCTGCTTTTGGCATTTTTTGCCGTTAAAAAAACTGTAATAGTGTCTCCCTGACTGTTCAGACACCAATATATCTGTTTAAAAGAGTCTGGTGTAGGCCAGAAAAATATAACTGTGGTTTTGCAGTTCCACGGGTCAAATCTCTGTTTTATTCTGTTTTTGGCATTTTTTTCCTAAAAAAAGACTGTAATAGTGTCTCCCTAACTGGTCAGACACCAATATATCTGTTTAAAGAGTCTGGTGTCTACCACATAACTATAACTGTGGTTTTGCAGTTCCACAGCTCAAATCTCTGTATTATCCTGCTTTTGGAATTTTTTGCCGTAAAAAAAACTGTAATAGTGTCTCCCTGACTGTTCAGACACCAATATATCTGTTTAAAAGAGTCTGGTGTAGGCCAGAAAAATATAACTGTGGTTTTGCAGTTCCACGGGTCAAATCTCTGTTTTATTCTGTTTTTGGCATTTTTTTCCTAAAAAAAAAACTGTAATAGTGTCTCCCTGACTGGTCAGACTTAAATATATCTGTTTAAAAGAGTCTGGTGTATGCCACATAACTATAACTGTGGTTTTGCAGTTCCACTGGTCAAATCTCTGTATTATTCTGCTTTTGGCATATTTTGGCGTAAAAAAAAACTGTAATAGTGTCTACCTGACTCATCAGACACCAATATATCTGTTTAAAAGAGTCTGGTGTAGGCCAGAAAAATAGAACTGTGGTTTTGCAGTTACACGGTTCAAATCTCTGTATTATCCTGTTTTTGGCATTTTTTGCCAAAAAAAAAACTTGTAATAGTGACTCCCTGACTAGTCAGACACCAATATATCTGTTTCAAAGAGTCTGGTGTAGGCCAGAACAATATAACTGTGGTTTTGCAGTTCCACGGGTCAAATCTCTGTTTTATCCTGTTTTGGGCATTTTTTGCCATAAAAAAACCTGTAATAGTGTCTCCCTGACTGGTCAGACACCAATATATCTGTTTAAAAGAGTCTAGTGTAGGCCAGAAAAATAGAACTGTGGTTTTGCAGTTAAACGGGTCAAATCTCTGCTTTATCCTGTTTTTGGCATATTTTGCCATAAGAAAAAACTGTAATAGTGTCTCCGTGACTGGTCAGACACCAATATATCTGTTTAAAAGAGTCTTGTGTATGCCACATAACTATAACTGTGGTTTTGCAGTTCCACGGTTCAAATTTCTGTATTATCCTGCTTTTGGCATTTTTTGCCGTTAAAAAAACTGTAATAGTGTCTCCCTGACTGGTCAGACACCAATATATTTTATTAAAAGAGTCTGTTGTATGCCACATAACTATAACTGTGGTTTTGCAGTTCCACGGGTCAAAGTTCTGTATTATCCTGCTTTTTGCATTTTTGCCGTGAAAAAAACAGTAATAGTGTCTCACTGATTGTTCAGACACAAATATATCTGTTTGAAAGATTCTGGTGTACACCACATAACTATAACTGTGGTTTTGCAGTTCCACGGTTCAAATGTCTGTATTATCCACTTTTGGCCTTTTTTACATAAAAAAAACAGTTTGAGTGTGTCGCTGACTGTTCAGCCCCAAATATATCTATTAAAAATGTGTGGTATAAGCCAGTAAATTAGAACTGTGGTTTTGCAGTTCCACGGTTCAAATCTCTGTATTATCCAGCTTTTGGTATTTTTTCGGTAAAGAAAAACAGTAATAGTGTCTCCCTGATTGTTCAGACCCAAATATATCTGTTTGAAAGATTCTGGTGAACGCCACATTACTATAACTGTGGGTTGCATTTCCAAGGTTCAAATCTCTGTATTATCCTGTTTTTAGCATTTTTTGCCGTATAAAAAAACTGTAATAGTGTCTCCCTGACTGGGCAGACACCAATATATCTGTTTAAAAGAGTCTGGTGTAGGCCAGAAAAATAGAACTGTGGTTTTCCAGTTCCACGGTTCAAATCTCTGTATTATCAAACATATGGTATTTTTTCTGTAAAGAAAAACAGTAATAGTATCTCACTGATTGTTCAGACACAAATATATCTGTTTGAAAGATTCTGGTGTACGACACATAACTATAACTGTGGTTTTGCAGTTTCACTGTTCAAATTTCTGCATTATCCACTTTTGGGCCTTTTTTACATAAAAAAAACAGTTTGAGTGTGTCGCTGACTGTTTAGCCCCAAATTTATGTATTTAAAAAAGTCTGGTATGCAAGAATAAATTAGAACTGTGGTTTTGCAGTTCCACAGTTCAAATCTCTGTATTATCCTGCTTTTTGCATTTTTTGCCGTGAAAAAAAACAGTAATAGTGTCTCAATGCTTGTTCAGACACCAATATATCTGTTTAAAAGAGTCTGGTGTAGGCCAGAAAAATATAACTGTGGTTTTGCAGTTCCATGGGTCAAATCTCTGTTTTATCCTGTTTTTGGCATTTTTTGTCATAAAAAAACCTGTAATAGTGTCTCCCTGACTGGTCAGACACCAATATATCTGTTTAAAAGAGTCTAGTGTAGGCCAGAAAAATAGAACTATGGTTTTGCAGTTACACGGGTCAAATCTCTGTTTTATCCTGTTTTTGGCATTTTTTGCCGTAAGAAAAAACTGTAATAGTGTCTCCCTGACTGGTCAGACACCAATATATCTGTTTAAAAGAGTCTGGTGTATGCCACATAACTATAACTGTGGTTTTGCAGTTCCACGGGTCAAATCTCTGTATTATCCTGCTTTTGGCATTTTTTGCAGTAAAAAAACCTGTAATAGTGTCTCCCTGACTGGTCAGACACCAATATATCTGTTTAAAAGAGTCTAGTGTAGGCCAGAAAAATAGATCTGTGGTTTTGCAGTTCCACGGGTCAAATTTCTGTATTATCCTGCTTTTTGCATTTTTGCCGTGAAAAATACAGTAATAGTGTCTCACTGATTGTTCAGACACAAATATATCTGTTTGAAAGATTCTGGTGTACGCCACATTACTATAACTGTGGGTTGCCTTTCCACGGTTCAAATCTCTGTATTATCCTGTTTTTAGCATTTTTTGCCGTATGAAAAAACTGTAATAGTGTCTCCCTGACTGGCCAGACACCAATATATCTGTTTAAAAGAGTCTGTTGTAGGTCAGAAAAAAAGAACTGTAGTTTCGCAGTTCCACGGTTCAAATCTCTGTATTATCCAGCTTTTGTTATTTTTTCTGTAAAGAAAAACAATAATAGTGTCTCACTGATTGTTCAGACACAAATATATCTGTTTGAAAGATTCTTGTGCATGCCACCTAAATATACCTGTTGTTTTGCAGTTCCACTGTTCAAATCTCTGTATTATCCACTTTTGGGCCTTTTTTACATAAAAAAACAATTTGAGTGTGTCGCTGACTGTTCAGCCCCCAATTAATCTATTTTAAAAAGTCTGGTATACGCCAGTAAATTAGAACTGTGGTTTGCAGTTCCACGGTTCAAGTCTCTGTATTATCCGGCTTTTGGTATTTTTTCCGTAAAGAAAAACAGTAATAGTGTCTCCCTGATTTTTAAGACACAAATATACCTTTTTGAAAGATTCTGGTGTACGCCATATAACTATAACTGTGGTTTTGCAGTTCCCCGGGTCAAATCTCTGTATTATCCTGCTTTTTGCATTTTTTGCCGTAAAAAAAAAAAACAGTAATAGTGTCTCCCTGACTGTTCAGACACCAATATATCTGTTTAAAAGAGTCTGGTGTAGGCCAGAAAAAAAGAACTGTAGTTTTGCAGTTACACGGTTCAAATCTCTGTATTATCCAGCTTTTGGTATTTTTTCAGTAAAGAAAAACAATAATAGTGTCTCACTGATTGTTCAGACACAAATATATCTGTTTGAAAGATTCTTGTGCATGCCACCTAAATATAACTGTAGTTTTGCAGTTCCACTGCATTATCCACTTTTTGGCCTTTTTTACATAAAAAAACAATTTGAGTGTGTCGCTGACTGTTCAGCCCCAAATAAATCTATTTTAAAAAGTCTGGTATATGCCAGTAAATTAGAACTGTGGTTTGCAGTTCCACGGGTCAAATCTCTGTATTATCCAGCTTTTGGTATTTTTTTCCGTAAAAAAAAACTGTAATAGTGTCTCCCTGACTGGTCAGTCACCAATATACAGTACAGACCAAAAGTTTGGACACACCTTCTCATTTAAAGATTTTTCTGTATTTTCATGACTATGAAAATTGTACATTCACACTGAAGGCATCAAAACTATGAATTAACACATGTGGAATTATATACTTAACAAAAAAGTGTTAAACAACTGAAAATATGTCTTATATTCTAGGTTCTTCAAAGTAGCCACCTTTTGCTTTGATGACTGCTTTGCACACTCTTGGCATTCTCTTGATGAGCTTCAAGAGGTAGTCACCGGAAATGGTCTTCCAACAATGTTGAAGGAGTTCCTAGAGATGCTTAGCACTTGTTGGCCCTTTTGCCTTCACTCTGCGGTCCAGCTCACCCCAAACCATCTCGATTGGGTTCAGGTCTGGTGACTGTGGAGGCCAAGTCATCTGGCATAGCACTCCATCACTCTCCTTCTTGGTCAAATAGGCCTTACACAGCCTGGAGGTGTGTTTGGGGTCATTGTCCTGTTGAAAAATAAATGATGGTCCAACTAAACGCAAACCGGATGGAATAGCATGCCACTGCAAGATGCTGTGGTAGCCATGCTGGTTCAGTATGCCTTCAATTTTGAATAAATCCCCAACAGTGCCACCAGCAAAGCACCCCCACACCATCACACCTCCTCCTCCATGCTTCACGGTGGGAACCAGGCATGTAGAGTCCATCCGTTCACCTTTTCTGCGTCGCACAAAGACACGGTGGTTGCAACCAAAGATCTCAAATTTGGGCTCATCAGACCAAAGCACAGATTTCCACTGGTCTAATGTCCATTCCTTGTGTTCTTTAGCCCAAACAAGTCTCTTCTGCTTGTTGCCTGTCCTTAGCAGTGGTTTCCTAGCAGCTATTTTACCATGAAGGCCTGCTGCACAAAGTCTCCTCTTAACAGTTGTTGAAGAGATGTGTCTGCTGCTAGAACTCTATGTGGCATTGACCTGGTCTCTAATCTGAGCTGCTGTTAACCTGCGATATCTGAGGCTGGTGACTCGGATAAACTGATCCTCAGAAGCAGAGGTGACTCTTGATCTTCCTTTCCTGGGGCGGTCCTCATATGAGCCAGTTTCTTTGTAGCGCTTGATGGTTTTTGCAACTGCACTTGGGGACACTTTCAAATTTTGCCCAATTTTCCGTACTGACTGACCTTCATTTCTTAAAGTAATGATGTCCACTGGTTTTTCTTTACTTAGCTGCTTTTTTCTTGCCATAATACAAATTCTAACAGTCTATTCAGTAGGACTATCAGCTGTGTATCCACCACACTTCTGCACAACACAACTGATGGTCCCAAACCCATTTATAGTGCAAGAAATCCCACTTATTAAACCTGACAGGGCACACCTGTGAAGTGAAAACCATTTCCGGTGACTACCTCTTGAAGCTCATCCAGAGAATGCCAAGAGTGTGCAAAGCAGTCATAACAGCAAAAGGTGGCTACTTTGAAGAACCTAGAATATAAGACATATTTTCAGTTGTTTCCCACTTTTTTGTTAAGTATATAACTCCACATGTGTTAATTCATAGTTTTGATGCCTTCAGTGTGAATGTACAATTTTCAAAGTCATGAAAATATAGAAAAATCTTTAAATGAGAAGGTGTGTCCAAACTTTTGGTCTGTACTGTATCTGTTTAAAAGAGTCTGTTGTATGCCACATAACTATAACTGTGGTTTTGCAGTTCCACGGGTCAAATTTCTGTATTATCCTGCTTTTGGCATTTTTTGCCATTAAAAAAACTGTAATAGTGTCTCCCTGACTGGTCAGACACCAATACATCTGTTTAAAAGAGTCTGGTGTAGGCCAGAATAATAGAACTGTGGTTTTGCAGTTCCACGGGTCAAATTTCTGTTTTATCCTGCTTTTTGCATTTTTGCCGTGAAAAAAACAGTAATAGTGTCTCACTGATTGTTCAGACACAAATATATCTGTTTGAAAGATTCTGGTGTACACCACATAACTATAACTGTGGTTTTGTAGTTCCACGGTTCAAATGTCTGTATTATCCACTTTTGGGCTTTTTTACATGAAAATAACAGTTTGAGTGTGTCGCTGACTGTTCAGCCCCAAATTTATCTATTTAAAAAGTCTGGTATACAAGAATAAATTAGAACTGTGGTTTTGCAGTTCCACAGTTCAAATCTCTGTATTATCCAGCTTTTTGGTATTTTTTCCGTAAAGAAAAACAGTGATAGTGTCTCCCTGATTATTCAGACACAAATATATCTGGTTGAAAGATTCTGGTGTACGCCATATAACTATAACTGTGGTTCTGCATTTCCACGGTTCAAATCCCTGTTTTATCCTGTTTTTGTCATTTTTTGCCTTAAAAAAACTGTAATAGTGTCTCCCTGACTGGTCAGACACCAATATATCTGTTTAAAAGAGTCTGGTATACAGTGCCTACAAGTAGTATTCAACCCCCTGCAGATTTAGCTGGTTTGATAAGATGCAAATAAGTTAGAGCCTTCAAACTGCAAACGAGAGTAGGTTTTATGAACAGAAGCATAAATCTTACAAACCAAAAAGTTATGTTGCTCAGTTGAATTTTATTAAATTTTAAACATAAAAGTGTGGGTCAATTATTATACAACCCCTATGTTTAATATTTTGTGGAATAACCCTTGTTTTCAATTACAGCTAATAATTAGAGATGAGCGTTGTTCTACTCGAACTGTTCGCCAATCTCAAATTCGAGCTGTTTTGGGCGGTGTTCGAGCCGTTCGGCGAACACGAACGATTTGAGAAAAATTCGGCTGTTCGAGGTTATGTTCGATAACTGTTCGTGCACCAAAATCATAACTGGATTTTTTCTCAGTAATGATGAAAATTAATGTTAATACGCAGTTTGAGTGTACAGCGGGGTGGGGGGAGGGGCAGGGGATGGATCTCTGCAGGAACAATGAAGATCTCCATTTTTTTTTCTCTTTCCCGCATTTGCAGTGGGGAGGTGCAGTCTGTCAGCCTATCAGCAGCGCACACACGGAGCGAACTGCTGTTTTTCACACAAGCAAGGGCATGTGTCATTGGCAGTGTATGTCACATGTCCTTGCCCTATAAGACCAAGCCATTTTCCCCGTCGCCACCATTTTCTCACTGCTGCAGCTGCGTGTTAGACGGCACCGCTGTTGCTGTGTGCGCTATACCTTGTTAATTTCAAGCCAATTTTCGCACAAATCTACAGATAGCTTGGGAGTAGGGAATAGTTGTGATTGCAGTCCTTTTAAGGACTAGGTTACAACATTTCCTACGACTTTTATCGGGCAGGTCTGTGCTCTTAAATAGATAGGTTGTGGGAGTAAAGACTAATTGTAATTGGAGTCCTTTTCAGGACTAGGTTACATCAGTTCCTATCAGTTTTTGCCAGGCAGGTCTGTGCCAGTGCTGTGCAAGTTTTTTTCACAGCATTTGGCTGAATCTAGCAAAGCTAATCCTTTTTGGCCTATTGCAGAGTATGTTAGCCAGTGGAGTAGCCTACCTGTGTTGCAAGATATACAACCTGTGTATAGAATACCAATTTTTTTACTGCACCTAGTGAAGTAAAATCTTTTGAGCATAGCATCATTCTATTAGTCCATCTATACTGACCTCCATCAGGTTGCAAACTGAACATAATTTTTTTCTGCATCTACCTCTGAAAAAATATTTGGGCTTCTAGCTGTGTGTGGGACTTGTTCTATTACTCCATCTATACTGACCACCATCAGGTTGCAAATTGAATATAATTTTTTTCTGCATCTAGCTCTGAAAAAATATTGGGCTTCTAGCTGTGTGTGGGACTTGTTGTATTAGTCCATCTATACTGACCTCCATCAGGTTGCAAACTGAATATATTTTTTTCTGCATCTACCTCTGAAAAAATATTGGGCTTCTAGCTGTGTGTGGGACTTGTTCTATTAATCCATCTATACAGACCTCCATCAGGTTGCCAACTGAATATAATTTTTTTCTGCATCTAGCTCTGAAAAAATATTTGGCCTTCTAGCAGTGTGTGGGACTTTCTCTATTAGTCCATCTATACTGACCTCCATCAGGTTGCAAATTAAAAATAATTTTTATCTGCATCTAGCTCTGAAAAAATATTTGGGCTTCTAGCTGTGTGTGGGACTTGTTCTATTACTCCATCTATACTGACCTCCATCAGGATGCAAATTGAATATAATTTTTTTCTGCATCTAGCTCTGAAAAAATATTGGGCTTCTAGCTGTGTGTGGGACTTGTTGTATTAGTCCATCTATACTGACCTCCATCAGGTTGCAAACTGAATATATTTTTTTCTGCATCTACCTCTGAAAAAATATTGGGCTTCTAGCTGTGTGTGGGACTTGTTCTATTAATCCATCTATACAGACCTCCATCAGGTTGCAAACTGAATATAATTTTTTTCTGCATCTAGCTCTGAAAAAATATTTGGCCTTCTAGCAGTGTGTGGGACTTTCTCTATTAGTCCATCTATACTGACCTCCATCAGGTTGCAAACTGAATATAATTTTTTTCTGCATCTAGCTCTGAAAAAATATTTGGCCTTCTAGCAGTGTGTGGGACTTTCTCTATTAGTCCATCTATACTGACCTCCATCAGGTTGCAAACTGAATATAATTTTTTTCTGCATCTAGCTCTGAAAAAATATTTGGCCTTCTAGCAGTGTGTGGGACTTTCTCTATTAGTCCATCTATACTGACCTCCATCAGGTTGCAAATTAAAAATAATTTTTATCTGCATCTAGCTCTGAAAAAATATTTGGGCTTCTAGCTGTGTGTGGGACTTGTTCTATTACTCCATCTATACTGACCTCCATCAGGTTGCAAATTGAATATAATTTTTTTCTGCATCTAGCTCTGAAAAAATATTTGGGCTTCTAGCTGTGTGTGGGACTTGTTGTATTAGTCCATCTATACTGACCTCCATCAGGTTGCAAACTGAATATATTTTTTTCTGCATCTACCTCTGAAAAAATATTGGGCTTCTAGCTGTGTGTGGGACTTGTTCTATTAATCCATCTATACAGACCTCCATCAGGTTGCAAACTGAATATAATTTTTTTCTGCATCTAGCTCTGAAAAAATATTTGTTCTTCTATCAGTGTGTGGGACTTTCTCTATTAGTCCATCTATACTGACCTCCATCAGGTTGCAAACTGAATATAATTTTTTTCTGCATTTAGCTCTGAAAAAATATTTGGCCTTCTAGCAGTGTGTGGGACTTTCTCTATTAGTCCATCTATACTGACCCCCATCAGGTTGCAAACTGAATATAATTTTTTTCTGCATCTAGCTCTGAAAAAATATTTGGCCTTCTAGCAGTGTGTTGGACTTTCTCTATTAGTCCATCTATACTGACCTCCATCAGGTTGCAAATTAAAAATAATTTTTATCTGCATCTAGCTCTGAAAAAATATTTGGGCTTCTAGCTGTGTGTGGGACTTGTTCTATTACTCCATCTATACTGACCTCCATCAGGTTGCAAATTGAATATATTTTTTTTCTGCATCTAGCTCTGAAAAAATATTGGGATTCTAGCTGTGTGTGGGACTTGTTGTATTAGTCCATCTATACTGACCTCCATCAGGTTGCAAACTGAATATATTTTTTTCTGCATCTACCTCTGAAAAAATATTGGGCTTCTAGCTGTGTGTGGGACTTGTTCTATTAATCCATCTATACAGACCTCCATCAGGTTGCAAACTGAATATAATTTTTTTCTGCATCTAGCTCTGAAAAAATATTGGCCTTCTAGCAGTGTGTGGGACTTTCTCTATTAGTCCATCTATACTGACCTCCATCAGGTTGCAAATTAAAAATAATTTTTATCTGCATCTACCTCTGAAAAAATATTTGGGCTTCTAGCTGTGTGTGGGACTTGTTCTATTACTCCATCTATACTGACCTCCATCAGGTTGCAAATTAAATATAATTTTTTTCTGCATCTACCTCTGAAAAAATATTGGGCTTCTAGCTATGTGTGGGACTTATTCTATTAATCCATCTATACAGACCTCCATCAGGTTGCAAACTGAATATAATTTTTTTCTGCATCTAGCTCTGAAAAAATATTTGGCCTTCTAGCAGTGTGTGGGACTTTCTCTATTAGTCCATCTATACTGACCTCCATCAGGTTGCAAAGTAAAAATAATTTTTTATCTGCATCTAGCTCTGAAAAAATATTTGGGCTTCTAGCTGTGTGTGGGACTTGTTCTATTACTCCATCTATACTGACCTCCATCATGTTGCAAATTGAATATAATTTTTTTCTGCATCTAGCTCTGAAAAAATATTGGGCTTCTATCTGTGTATGGGACTTGTTGTATTAGTCCACCTATACTGACCTCCATCAGGTTGCAAATTCAAAATAATGTTTTGTCAGCATCTAGCTCTGAAAAAATATTTGGCCTTCTAGCAGTGTGTGGGACTTTCTCTATTAGTCCATCTATACTGACCTCCATCAAGTTGCAAACTGAATATTTTTTTTTCTGCATCTACCTCTGAAAAAATATTTGGGCTTCTAGCTGTGTGTGGGACTTGTTCTATTAGTCCATCTATACTGACCTCCATCAGGTTGCAAATTGAATATAATTTTTTTCTGCATCTAACCCAGCCAATAGTTTAGGCCTAATACCACAGTTTGGCCACTCAGCTCTGCTCGGTTACCATCCCTTGTTTTTTTGTGCAAACAACTCCAGAGTTGTGAATTAGTTAACCACCAAAATGAGTGGAAAAAGGCCTGCTGCTGGTGGAAAGGGGAATAGGCGTGTTGGGAAGGGGAAAAAAGGTTGTGTCCGTGGGGTAGGTGTTAAAGCAACAGTACCATCTGCAGAAGAAAGACCATCTTCCAGCCAAACTAAAATGTCTACTTCTTTTAGCGGACAATGTGATAAGATCCCCTTCTAACGGCCACGCCAATCGCTACAAATTCCAGATGAGTCACAAAAACAGCAGGTGCTTCAACGGATATCAAGTGCTCCTTTAAGTGGGCTCTCCTCCACATCAACTTCAACATCACAAATACTCCAGTCCTCAAAGGTGTCACCCCTATCGCACTTGCTTCCTCACAGCTCCCAAATCTCCAGCTGCCTGTCTGAGTATGAGGTAGAACAGATGGTTCAGTCTGCAGAGCTGTTTACTCATACTATAGCCTGGGAATCAGAGGTCGACTCCAGCGCTTCTGTGAATCCAGACGAGGAAATGATCTGCACTGATGCCCAGAATCTTTATGAGTCAGATCCAGGACCAGACGCAGAAGGTTCTGACCATAATGTAGACCCTCATTCCCAAACTGTAACTCCTGTTGGTGGAGACAATGAGGAAGACGATGATGAGACTCAAATACCTGATTGGAGCGACAACTTTAGTTTTTTGCCAGGGCAGGAACAGGTTGGCTCTGAGGACGACGGGTATGATAACGCACAGGGTGATGATGATGAGGTTGGAGATCCCACTTACTGTCAACCCACAGTCAGCCAAGAGATGAGGTCAGCAGAGGAGGTGGAGGAAGATGCTAGTGACGACGAGGTCAGGTTGCGCCTTCCTGGACAGAGACGTAGTACTGGAAGCACGTCAACAACTGCATCCTCAAACACAACTCTGCCTCTCACCACAAGTCGTGGTGGCTCTTCAGGTCGCATGGGTGCTAAGCCTTGCATAGCCTGGGCATTTTTTCAGATCGATAAAGATGACCCAACTCGTGTTATCTGTAACATTTGTCAGCAAAAGCTAAGTAGAGGCCAAAAAATACATAGTTTGAGTACTTCATGCATGAACCGGCACATGGACATGAAGCATAAGTTGCAGTGGGAAGCTCAGTGTGCTACAATGCGGCCTAGCCGGCCGGGCCAACCACCGTCTGCCATATCTTGTGCATCCGCGGCCTCTTCATCCTCTGTGACTGGGGGGACAGCAGTCACACCTGTTTTGGGGCGCAGACCTGCCACCTCTTTACCCGCAACAGCCAGCGTGATTGGCAGGTCATCATTTTCTTTGGAGGTGGTAACACAAGCTGGTGTTGAGCGCTGTCCGACATCGATAGCACCACCTTTGGATCAAGGCAACCTAACATGTCCGCCTGCATCTTCCTCACAGACCGGCAGTTTGCCGGGGACACCCTTATCAACCCCGTCTAAGCACAATAGCCAGCCCTCGGTCCCTCAGATGTGGACAAGTAAAAGACCATTTCCTCCTAGCCATGAGAAAGCTAAGAGGTTGAATTTCACCATCTGCAAGCTCTTGGGTACAGAAATGCTGCCTTTCCGCCTGGTGAACACAGAGGATTTTCGAGACCTTATGTCCGTCGCAGTGCCCCAGTACCAGATGCCCAGTCGGCACTACTTCTCAAAGAAAGGGGTGCCTGCGCTCCACCAGCATGTTGCACACAACATCACCGATTCTTTGAGAAACTCTGTGTGTGACAGGGTGCATTTCACCACAGACACTTGGACGAGTAGGCATGGACAGGGACGTTACATGTCGCTGACTGGGCACTGGGTAACTATGGTGACAGCAGGACAAGGGGCTGCTGTCCAAGTCTTGCCGTCCCCACGAGTTGTGCGTCAATCCTCTTTATGTCAAAGTTCCTCCACTGCTTCTGCCTCCTCAACCTCCTCTCGGTCTTCCACCTGCACCCAAAGCCTGTCTGGTCATGCCACAAGCTTTCTAACTGCGCAGAAGGGATCCTGCACACCTCCTTACTATGCTGGCAGTAGGGCTCAACGTCATCAGGCGGTTTTTACTTTGAAATGTCTGGGAAATGTGAGTCACACAGCTGAGGAGTTGTGGTCAGCTCTGGAGAACCAATTTCATGAATGGTTGTCTCCACTGGACCTGAAACCAGGGAAGGCCGTGTGCGACAATGCTGCAAACCTGGGTGCGGCCCTTCACCGGGGCAATGTCACACACGTGCCTTGTATGGCTCACGTGTTGAACCTGGTTGTCCAGCAATTTTTAGCCCACTATCCCAGACTAGATGGTCTTCTGCAGAGGGCACGGTCGCTGTGTGCTCACTTCCGCCGTTCGCATCCCGCAGCTCAGCGACTTACATCTCTACAGAAGTCATTGGGCCTGCCACTTCACCGGCTAAAATGCGATGTGCCTACCCGTTGGAATTCAACTCTGCACATGTTGCAGCGACTGTGGCAGCACCGACAAGCCCTGGTGCAATACATTCTGACGTATAGCCTGGGCCAACGAGATCCAGAGGTGGGGCAAATCACGCTGGAGGAGTGGTCTCAGATCAGGGACCTATGCACCCTTCTGCACAGTTTTGAAATGGCGACGAAGATGTTTAGTGCTGACGATGCCATTATCAGCATGACTATTCCGGTGATTTACATGCTGGAGCACATGTTAAACAGAATTCGGAGTCAGGTGGTGGCACAAGAGGAGGTGGAGGAAGTAGAGGAGGAGGAGTTGTATGCGGAAGGGCTAACATCTGCAAGGTCCAGACGGTCGGCAAAACCAAGGCGGCAGGCATGTGAGGGTGGGGGAGATGGTTTTACCAGGGCGCATGGTAGCAGCCAAACTAGTGAGGAAGGTGCAGGAGCCCAGGAAGAGGTGGAGGATGAACTGATGGAAGACTCATCTGATGAGGGAGACCTTGATCACATTTCTGTTGTGCGAGATTGGGGGGAGAGGACAGAGGAAGGAAGCATGATTGTTACCTCGCCACCAACACAACAGGGACTTGGTGCTCCTGGATGCGCAACACACATGAGTGCCTTCTTGCTGCACTACCTGCAACATGACCCTCGAATTGGGAGAATTAGAAATAATCCTGACTACTGGGTTGCCACACTGTTAGATCCCCGGTACAAAAGTAAATTTGCAGAAATTATTCCTGCCATAGAAAGGGATGCACGCATGCAGGAGTATCAGCAGAGACTGTTGCAGAATCTTACATGTGCTTTTCCACAAAACACCAGTGGTGCACGTAGTGAATCTCACAGTTCCAACTTGCCAACCGTGGGACCGTCAAGTGTTCAGCACTCAAACCATAACAGAACCAAAGTATCTGCTGGTAACATCAATTTTGCGCAATCATTTCACCACTTTTTTAGCCCATCCTTTGCAAGGCCACAGGAGACAAGAAGTCTGACACATAGTCAACGCCTAGAGACGATGGTACAGGAGTATCTCCAAGTAAACATTGAAGCCATGACTGTGTCACTGGACCCTTGCTCTTTTTGGGCTTCCAATCTGGATAAATGGCCGGAGCTAGCCACTTACGCCTTGGAGATCTTGTCATGCCCCGCAGCCAGCGTTCTGTCTGAACGTGTGTTCAGCGCTGCTGGTGGTGTGCTGACAGATAAGCGCACGCGGCTCTCCACTGATAATGTAGACAGACTCACGTTCATAAAGATGAACAAATCATGGATCCGAAACGACTTTTCTACCCCTGTGTCATCCTGGGGAGAGTAAAAGATGGATGATTGGTTAAAATCACCCTACCAACCGTTTTAAGCTTTCAAATTACTAATCATGTTTATCTGTATCTTGGCTGGAAAATAATTCGGGCTTTGTAACAGTGTGCAGCACTGATTCTATTAGGCCATCTATAATAAGCTCCACCAGATTTAAAATTACTAATCATGTTTATCTGTATCTTGGCTGGAAAATAATTTGGGCTTTGTAGCAGTGTGCAGCACTGATCCTATTAGGCCATCTATACTAAGCTCCACCAGATTTAAAATTAATAATAATTTTTAGCTGCATCTAGCCCGTAAAATAATTTTGGGGCTCCGAGATGCGCAAGACACATAAGTGCCTTCTTGCTGCACTACCTGCAACATGACCCTCATATTGTCAGAATTCGAAGTAATCATGACTACTGGGTTGCCACACTCTTAGATCCGCCAAACTTTTCGATCAACCTTTTCATTTTAATAAAGACCAAAAAAATGGTCATTTTTGAAATTATAAGCATTAGCAGGTTATTAGAAACTGAAATCAAACAGTTTTCAACTCAAAACTTTATTCTAGGTGATGTTACATTTTCACATAGGACCCCTTGTTTGAAAGGAGCTTCTGAACTCTCTCGTCCATTGAATTTGTCAGGTTTTGGTTGGTTTCTGCTTCAATTGTTTTGCATGAGGACAGGATACCCTCCCAGAGCTGTTGCTTAGATGTGAACTGCCTCCCGCCATCATAGACACTCCTTTTGATGATGCTCCAGAGGTTCTGAATGGGGTAGAGGTCAGGGGAGCATGGGGGTCACACTATAAGTTTGTCCCCTTTTATGCCCATATCAGCCAGAGATGCAGATGTTTTATGTGCAGCATGAGATGGTGCATTATCATGCAAAAAAATGATCTTGCTGTGAAATACACGGTTCTTCTTCTTGAACCATGGCAGGAAGTGCTGTTTGAGAAAATCCACATACATTATGGAGTTCATCTTTAGCGCCTTCAGGGATCCTAAAGGGGCCGACAATCTCTCTCCCCATGATTCCAGCCCAAAACATTACTCCACCTCCTCCTTGTTGGCGCTGTAGCCGTGTTTGCGTGGGGTGTCCATCAACCAGCCATCCTCCACTCCATCCATCTGGACCATCGAGCGCTGCACGGCACTCATCCGTGAACAAAACAGTTTTGAAATCAGTCTTCATGTAATGTTTGGCCCACTGGAGCCGTTTCTGCTTGTGTGAAGTGGATAGAGGAGGTCGACAGGATGGCGTATGCACAGCTGCAAACCTCTGAAGGACCCTGCATCTTGTTGTTCGGGGGACGTTGGAGGCACCAGCAGCTTCAAAAACTTGTCTGCTGCTATGACAAGGCTTTTTTGCCACTGCTCTTTTAACCTGACGTAATTGCTTGGAGGAAAGAGTCCTCAATTTGCCCTTATCAGCACGCACACGTGTGTACTGTGAATCAGCTACATACTTCTTGATTGCCAAGACACTTCATCCTGATCATCGCACAATGTTGATTGTAGTCATGCCTTGACCTAAACACTCCACAATTTGTTGCTTCTCAGCAGCCGACACATCCTTTTTCTTTCCCATTTTGGCAGAAAATGTAGGCTGCTTAATAATGTGAGACAGCCTTCTTAAGTAGTCTTGCCTTTCATTGGACACACCTGCCAAACTAATTAGCACAGGTGTCTGCAATTGCTTACAGTGATATAAAGAGCCCTGACACACATCACCATCAATGAGTTTAACTGACAAACAAACAAATTCTTCCCTTATCACTCCTAAACACTTTTTGCATAATAATTTGGAACACAGTGTACATGTGCTTTTCCACAAAACACCAGTGGTTCACGTAGTGAATCTTACAGTTCTAACTTGCCAACCGTGGTCTGTATGGAGTTGTTCAATAAAGGGCTCAAAATTAAGATAACATAGATGGGAGAGGTCTCTATGAATAGGAAATCCTAAGTATTTGATACCCTGTGAGGGCCAGGCAAAGGAAAAGTTGGACTGGATGGAATCCTATATGGATTTGGGGAGGGAGACATCAAGGGCCTCAGACTTCGCTGCATTGATTTTAAAATTTGACCATGTAACAAAGTGATCTATTTCAGCCATAACAGCATGGATGGATATATGTGATTGAGTGATATATACTAGGACATCATCGGCAAATAGAGAGCACTTGAACTCGGTGCCTCCCACCTCAATCCACCTAATATTGGGGTTATGGCGAATTGATGAGAGCAGGTGCTCCGTCACTAGGATGTATAAGAGAGGGGACAGAGAACATCCCTGCCTTGTCCCTTTGGTGATTGTGAAAGGTGAGGAAAAGGTTCTGACGCGCCCCCTGGGCCTTGGGACACCCGGAGCCGGACCCTTTTTGGTGGATGCTGGTGGTTGTAGTCTCCGTGGCGGCGACCCGGTTCCGTGGCTCAGGGCGGTCAAACCAGTGGCGGATCTATTTATGTGGTTTTGATGTTTAAATGTCCGACTACGCCACCCGTGGATTGCGGTCAGAGTGAACCCCCGCTCCAGGGCAGACCGCTGAGGCTGGTGTTGTGGGTGCAGCAGAGCGTAGCATAACTCCCCACGGGAGGAGTATAGCCTCAGGGCAGTGTATGCGGAGGATGGGGGTGATGGTGCAGGGCAGCAGCAGTAACGACACGGAGTCAGTGATGCAGTCCAGGGCCTTTACTCACAGTTCTTATTATCCAGACCACGTCTGCAGGTAACGGCTGCCCACGTCGTACTGTGCTCACCAGGTGAGGGGCTCAGACAACTCCCAGATAACTTTGGAGCGCTTCACAGGACCCCCTTTGTGTGTCCTTTGTCTGGCCTTTCTTACCAACCCTTCTGTCCGGCTGCCTCGGGCCTCCTCTTGGTAAACTTGGCGCCAGTTTCGCTGTCCCTATGTGGTGCCTTCCTAGCGGGTGGAGCGAGGGGCTGCGCCACATAAAATGTCACAGCCTCCGGTTTCTAGCTGAGGGTCGTTTCCTGCCTCCACTAGTTTCGGGGACCGGTCTCCCCCTTTGGCCTGACCCCTCCACGCAGGTGGATTCGGGCGTGCGGTGGCGACTCGCCCATCCGCACCCCTGGGATCCCTTCATTCCTCGTTCCTGGAGCCTTCTCCGCTCCTCTTCCTTCCTTCTCCCTCTTCCAGGCCTGGGCCTCTGTTACTAGGCCCGCCTCCGGAGCAGAGCTCATGCAGAGCCCCTGCTCCCTGCCACTTCTGCTCAGACTTCTCTGCACTGAACTAAGATGGTGCCCACCTTTTATACTCCCTTCTCAATGCACCCAGGAACTGCTTCCTCCCTGCTCCTGCACTACAGGGTTCCCCTTCCTCAGTGTTCCCTCCCCCCACTCCAGCCAGGGACAGGGACTTTTGTGCCCATGTCAGGGGCATATTGGTTTCCCTGCCCCACGGCAATGTGGTGTAATGCATGCAGGTGTCGGGTCCTGATCCACACTCCATCCTTACCTGAGAGTGAGATATCACACCTCTGGGTGAGGTGCAATACCTCTGTAGCAACCGAGCCCTCAGGGTGCTACAGTTCCATTTATCTTCAGCCTAGGTGACGTATTGTGATACAGGGCCGTGATTTTGGCTATAAAAGGGTCCCCTAGACCCCTACCCCAAGCTTTTTAAGAGAATCATATATGGCGTGCCAGGAGACTCTATGGAATGCTTTCTCAGCATCCAACGAGAGTATCTAATTACAAATTTTTAACTGCATCTAGCCCAGGAAATACTTTGTGCCTAGTAGCAGTGTCTGCTAGTCAGCGGATTATCCCGGCTGTTAAGCAAGCTACACCACCTGTAGTTTTGACACTTAATTTTTTCAAAGGAAATGCTTCAGGACAACGGAATACTCAGTGAAGAGCATCAGGAGGCACCCCAAGGCATAGGGGCTGGGACTGGCAGTAGGATGCCTTGCGGTGGACAGCCGAGCTCTATCCTTATAAAAGCTTTTTAACTGCAGCAGATTTAGTAGACGCTACTGGAGCTGGAATTACGCGGCTGCTGGCATGAGACTTGCCCTCCAATAGATCCTTGTAAATGGATTTAAAGTGTATTCATTCAAATTAGAGAGACAAATTAAATTAAAAAGCTTAGAGCTGCCTCCACCACAGAGGGGCTCGCTCGACCCACCAGCGTACAGGCACCAGTATTGGGAGAGGGGGGCTGGCCGTCAGGGTTCACCGCGGCTCTGGCACAAACCCGGCAACACGGAGGTGGCACGGGCAGGAGCGGACTGAACGTGTCGGCTTCTCACTTTTTGGATTTTAGAAGGGCATGACATGCCTATATCTGTGTCTCCCCCTCCTTTTACTCCTCCACCTCTTTTCTTTTCGCATGACTATATGTACTTGTCACTTTTCCATGTGTTAGTTGTGTCTTCAGAGCAGTTTGTCAGCTTTTGGACACCTTTGAAGGTGTTTTCTATGTGTTTCTATGTGTTTTTGTTTGCCTGCCATTGGTTTTAACGGTGTTCGAAGGTGTTCGACGAACAGTTCAACGAACAGTTCGGCGAACACACGGGTGTTCGACGAACCGAACCGAACTCGAACACTACGGGGGTGGCTCAACACTACTAATAATCGTCTTTTATAAGACCTGATCAGGCCGGCACAGGTCTGTGGAGTTATCTTGGCCCACTCCTCCATGCAGATCTTCTCCAAGTTATCTAGTTTCTTTGGGTGTCTCATGTGGACTTTATTCTTGAGCTCCTTCCACAAGTTTTCAATTGGGTTAAGGTCAGGAGACTGACTAGGCCACTCCAACACCTTGACTTTTTCCCTCTTGAACCAGGCCTTGGTTTTCTTGGCTGTGTGCTATGGGTCGTTGTCTTGTTGGAAGATGAAATTACGACCCATCTTAAGATCCTTGATGGAGGAGCGGAGGTTCTTGGCCAAAATCTCCAGGTAGGCCGTGCTATCCATCTTCCCATGGATGCGGACCAGATGGCCAGGCCCCTTGGCTGAGAAACAGCCCCACAGCATGATGCTGCCACCACCATGCTTGACTGTAGGGATGGTATTCTTGGGGTCGTATGCAGTGCCATCCAGTCTCCAAACGTCACGTGTGTGTTTGGCACCAAAGATCTCGATCTTGGCCTCATCAGACCATAGAACCTTGAACCATTCTGTCTCAGAGTCCTTCAAGTGATCATGAGCAAACTGTAGACGAGCCTTGACATGACGCTTTGATAGTAAAGGTACCTTACGGGCTTGTCTGGAACGGAGACCATTGCGGTGGAGTACGTTACTTATGGTATTGACTGAAACCAATGTCCCCACTGCCATGAGATCTTCCCGGAGCTCCTTCCTTGTTGTCCTTGGGTTAGCCTTGACTCTTCGGACAAGCCTGGCCTCGGCACGGGAGGACACTTTCAAAGGCTGTCCAGGCCGTGGAAGGCTAAAGCCTTCCACTTTCGGATGATGCTCCCAACAGTGGAGACAGGTAGGCCCAACTCCTTGGAAAGGGTTTTGTACCCCTTGCCAGCCTTGTGACCCTCCACGATCTTGTCTCTGATGGCCTTGGAATGCTCCTTTGTCTTTCCCATGTTGACCATGTCTGAGTGCTGTTCACAAGTTTGGGGAGGGTCTTAAAGAGTCAGAAAAGGCTGGCAAAAAGATCTTTAATCCACACATGTGAAGCTCATTATTCTTGGTGCCTGAACTACTTCTTAATACTTTAGGGGGACCAAACAGAATTCTTGTGGTTTGAGGGGTTGAATAATAAATGACACTCTGAATTAACTTTTAACGTTTTAAAAAAAAAAAAAAAAAAATCAAAAACAAAATTTGCTGCAGTGCATTTCCCACTTCCAGGCTTATCTACAGTACAAATGTCACAATGCCAAGTTAATTCCGCATGTGTCAACCTGCTAAATCTGCAGGGGGTTGAATACTACTTGTAGGCACTGTATGCCACATAACTATAACTGTGGTTTTGCAGTTCCACGGGTCAAATCTCTGTATTATCCTGCTTTTGCATTTTTTGCCGTGAAAAAAACAGTAATAGTGTCTCACTGATTGTTCAGACACAAATATATCTGTTTAAAAGAGTCTGGTGTAGGCCAGAAAAATATAACTGTGGTTTTGCAGTTCCACGGGTCAATTCTCTGTTTTATCCTGTTTTTGGCATTTTTTGCCATAAAAAAACCTGTAATAGTGTCTCCCTGACTGGTCAGACACCAATATATCTGTTTAAAAGAGTCTAGTGTAGGCCAGAAAAATAGAACTGTGGTTTTGCAGTTACACGGGTCAAATCTTTGTTTTATCCTGTTTTTGGCATTTTTTGCCATAAGAAAAAACTGTAATAGTGTCTCCCTGACTGGTCAGACACCAATATATCTGTTTAAAAGAGTCTGGTGTATGCCACATAACTATAACTGTGGTTTTGCAGTTCCAAAGGTCAAATCTCTGTATTATCCTGCTTTTGGCATTTTTTGCCGTAAAAAAAAACTGTAATAGTGTCTCCCTGACTGGTCAGACACCAATATATCTGTTTAAAAGAGTCTAGTGTAGGCCATAAAAATAGAACTGTGGTTTTGCAGTTCCACGGGTCAAATTTCTGTATTATCCTGCCTTTTGCCGTGAAAAATACAGTAATAGTGTCTCACTGATTGTTCAGACACAAATATATCTGTTTGAAAGATTCTGGTGTACACCACATAACTATAACTGTGGTTTTGCAGTTCCACGGTTCAAATGTCTGTATTATCCACTTTTGTGCTTTTTTACATAAAAAAAACAGTTTGAGTGTGTCGCTGACTGTTCAGCCCCAAATATATCTATTAAAAAAAGTCTGGTATACGCCAGTAAATTAGAACTGTGGTTTTGCAGTTCCACAGTTCAAATCTCTGTATTATCCAGCTTTTGGTATTTTTTCGGTAAAGAAAAACAGTAATATGTCTCCCTGATTGTTCAGACCCAAATATATCTGTTTGAAAGATTCTGGTGTACGCCACATTACTATAACTGTGGGTTGCATTTCCACGGTTCAAATCTGTGTATTATCCTGTTTTTAGCATTTTTTGCCATATAAAAAAACTGTAATAGTGTCTCCCTGACTGGTCAGACACCATTATATCTGTTTAAAAGAGTCTGGTGTAGGCCAGAAAAATAGAACTGTGGTTTTCCAGTTCCACGGTTCAAATCTCTGTATTATCAAACATATGGTATTTTTTCTGTAAAGAAAAACAGTAATAGTGTCTCCCTGATTATTCAGACACAAATATATCTGGTTGAAAGATTCTGGTGTACGCCATATAACTATAACTGTGGTTTTGCAGTTCCATGGTTCAAATCTCTGTATTATCCAGCTTTTGGTATTTTTTCCGTAAAGAAAAACAGTAATAGTGTCTTCCTGATTGTCAGACACAAATATATCTGTTTGAAAGATTCTGGTGTACGCGACATAGCTATAACTGTGGTTTTGCATTTCCACGGTTCAAATCTCTGTATTATCCTGTTTTTGGCATTGTTTGCCATAAAAAAAACTGTAATAATGTCGCTCTGACTGGTCAGACACCAATATATCTGTTTAAAAGAGTCTGGTATACGCCACATAAATATAACTGTGGTTTTGCAGTTCAACGGGTCAAATTTCTGTATTATCCTGCTTTTTGCATTTTTTGACGTGAAAAAAAACAGTAATAGTGTCTCACTGATTGTTCAGACACAAATATATCTGTTTGAAAGATTCTGGCGTATGCGGCAGAACTGTAACTGTAGTTTTGCAGTTCCACGGTTTAAATTTCTGTATTATCCACTTTTGGCCATTTTTACATAAAAAAACAGTTTGAGTGTGTCGCTGACCTTTCAGCCCCAAATTTATCTATTTAAAAAAGTCTGGTATACACCAGTAAATTAGAACTGTGGTTTTGCAGTTCCACGGTTCAAATCTCTATATTATCTAGCTTTTGGTATTTTTTCCGTAAAGAAAAGCAGTAATAGTGTCTCCCTGATTGTCAGACACAAATATATCTGTTTGAAAGATTCTGGTGTACGCCACAAAACTATAACTGTGGTTTTGCACTTCCACGGTTCAAATCCCTGTTTTATCCTGTTTTTGTCATTTTTTGCCTTAAAAAAAACTGTAATAGTGTCTCCCTGACTGGTCAGACACCAATATATCTGTTTAAAAGAGTCTGGTATATGCCACATAAGTATAACTGTGGTTTTGCAGTTCCACGGTTCAAATCTCTGTATTATCCAGCTTTTGGTATTTTTTCCGTAAAGAAAAACAGTAATAGTGTCTCCCTGATTTTTCCGACACAAATATACCTTTTTGAAAGATTCTGGTGTATGCCATATAACTATAACTGTGGTTTTGCAGTTCCACGGGTCAAATCTCTGTATTATCCTGCTTTTTGCATTTTTTGCCGTAAAAAAAAGAACAGTAATAGTGTCTCCCTGACTGTTCAGACAACAATATATCTGTTTAAAAGAGTCTGGTGTAGGCCAGAAAAATATAACTGTGGTTTTGCAGTTCCACGGTTCAAATCTCTGTATTATCCTGTTTTTGGCATTTTTTGCCGTAAAAAAAACTGTAATAGTGTCTCCCTGACTGGTCAGACACCAATATATCTGTTTAAAAGAGTCTATTGTATGCCACATAACTATAACTGTGGTTTTGCAGTTCCACGGGTCAAATTTCTGTATTATCCTGCTTTTGGCATTTTTTGCCGTTCAAAAAACTGTAATAGTGTCTCCCTGACTGGTCAGACACCAATATATCTTATTAAAAGAGTCTGTTGTATGCTTCATAACTATAACTGTGGTTTTGCAGTTCCACGGGTCAAATTTCTGTATTATCCTGTTTTTGGCATTTTTTGCCGTTAAAAAACTGTAACAGTGTCTCCCTGACTGGTCAGACACAAATATATCTGTTTAAAAGAGTCTGGTGTAAGCCAGAAAAATATAACTGTGGTTTTGCAGTTCCACGGGTCAAATCTCTGTTTTTTCTTTTTTTTTGGCATTTTTTGCCATAAAAAAACCTGTAATAGTGTCTCCCTGACTGGTCAGACACCAATATATCTGTTTAAAAGAGTCTAGTTTAGGCCAGAAAAATAGAACTGTGGTTTTGCAGTTCCACGGGTCAAATTTCTGTATTATCCTGCTTTTGGCATTTTTTGCCGTTAAAAAAACTGTAATAGTGTCTCCCTGACTGGTCAGACACCAATACATCTGTTTAAAAGAGTCTGGTGTAGGCCAGAATAATAGAACTGTGGTTTTGCAGTTCCACGGGTTCAAATTTCTGTATTATCCTGCTTTTTGCATTTTTGCCGGGAAAAAAACAGTAATAGTGTCTCACTGATTGTTCAGACACAATTATATCTGTTTGAAAGATTCTGGTGTACACCACATAACTATAACTGTGGTTTTGCAGTTCCACGGTGCAAATGTCTGTATTATCCACTTTTGGGCTTTTTTACATAAAAAAAACAGTTTGTGTGTGTCGCTGACTGTTCAGCCCCAAATATATCTATTAAAAAAAAGTCTGGTATACGCCAGTAAATTAGAACTGTGGTTTTGCAGTTCCACGGTTCAAATCTCTGTATTATCCAGCTTTTGGTATTTTTTCGGTAAAGAAAAACAGTAATAGTGTCTCCCTGATTGTTCAGACCCAAATATATCTGTTTGAAAGATTCTGGTGTACGCCCCATTACTATAACTGTGGGTTGCATTTCCACGGTTCAAATCTCTGTATTATCAAACTTAAGGTATTTTTTCTGTAAAGAAAAACAGTAATAGTATCTCACTGATTGTTCAGACACAAATATATCTGTTTGAAAGATTCTGGTGTATGACACATAACTATAACTGTGGTTTTGCAGTTTCACTGTTCAAATTTCTGTATTATCCACTTTTGGGCCTTTTTTACATAAAAAAAACTGTTTGAGTGTGTCGCTGACTGTTTAACCCCAAATATATCTATTTAAAAAAGTCTGGTATACAAGAATAAATTAGAACTGTGGTTTTGCAGTTCCACAGTTCAAATCTCTGTATTATCCAGCTTTTTGGTATTTTTTCCGTAAAGAAAAACAGTGATAGAGTCTCCCTGATTATTCAGACACAAATATATCTGTTTGAAAGATTCCGGTGTACGCGACATACAGTAGCTATAACTGTGGTTTTGCATTTCCACGGTTAAAATCTCTGTATTATCCTGTTTTTGGCATTTTTTGCCATAAAAAACTGTAATAATGTCACCCCGACTGGTCAGACACCAATATATCTGTTTAAAAGAGTCTGGTATACGCCATTTAATTATAACTGTGGTTTTGCAGTTCCACGGGTCAAATCTCTGTATTATCCTGCTTTTTGCATTTTTTGCCGTAAAAAAAAGAACAGTAATAGTGTCTCCCTGACTGTTCAGACAACAATATATCTGTTTAAAAGAGTCTGGTGTAGGCCAGAAAAATATAACTGTGGTTTTGCAGTTCCACGGTTCAAATCTCTGTATTATCCTGTTTTTGGCATTTTTTGCCGTAAAAAAAACTGTAATAGTGTCTCCCTGACTGGTCAGACACCAATATATCTGTTTAAAAGAGTCTATTGTATGCCACATAACTATAACTGTGGTTTTGCAGTTCCACGGGTCAAATTTCTGTATTATCCTGCTTTTGGCATTTTTTGCCGTTCAAAAAACTGTAATAGTGTCTCCCTGACTGGTCAGACACCAATATATCTTATTAAAAGAGTCTGTTGTATGCTTCATAACTATAACTGTGGTTTTGCAGTTCCACGGGTCAAATTTCTGTATTATCCTGTTTTTGGCATTTTTTGCCGTTAAAAAACTGTAACAGTGTCTCCCTGACTGGTCAGACACAAATATATCTGTTTAAAAGAGTCTGGTGTAAGCCAGAAAAATATAACTGTGGTTTTGCAGTTCCACGGGTCAAATCTCTGTTTTTTCTTTTTTTTTGGCATTTTTTGCCATAAAAAAACCTGTAATAGTGTCTCCCTGACTGGTCAGACACCAATATATCTGTTTAAAAGAGTCTAGTTTAGGCCAGAAAAATAGAACTGTGGTTTTGCAGTTCCACGGGTCAAATTTCTGTATTATCCTGCTTTTGGCATTTTTTGCCGTTAAAAAAACTGTAATAGTGTCTCCCTGACTGGTCAGACACCAATACATCTGTTTAAAAGAGTCTGGTGTAGGCCAGAATAATAGAACTGTGGTTTTGCAGTTCCACGGGTTCAAATTTCTGTATTATCCTGCTTTTTGCATTTTTGCCGGGAAAAAAACAGTAATAGTGTCTCACTGATTGTTCAGACACAATTATATCTGTTTGAAAGATTCTGGTGTACACCACATAACTATAACTGTGGTTTTGCAGTTCCACGGTGCAAATGTCTGTATTATCCACTTTTGGGCTTTTTTACATAAAAAAAACAGTTTGTGTGTGTCGCTGACTGTTCAGCCCCAAATATATCTATTAAAAAAAAGTCTGGTATACGCCAGTAAATTAGAACTGTGGTTTTGCAGTTCCACGGTTCAAATCTCTGTATTATCCAGCTTTTGGTATTTTTTCGGTAAAGAAAAACAGTAATAGTGTCTCCCTGATTGTTCAGACCCAAATATATCTGTTTGAAAGATTCTGGTGTACGCCCCATTACTATAACTGTGGGTTGCATTTCCACGGTTCAAATCTCTGTATTATCAAACTTAAGGTATTTTTTCTGTAAAGAAAAACAGTAATAGTATCTCACTGATTGTTCAGACACAAATATATCTGTTTGAAAGATTCTGGTGTATGACACATAACTATAACTGTGGTTTTGCAGTTTCACTGTTCAAATTTCTGTATTATCCACTTTTGGGCCTTTTTTACATAAAAAAAACTGTTTGAGTGTGTCGCTGACTGTTTAACCCCAAATATATCTATTTAAAAAAGTCTGGTATACAAGAATAAATTAGAACTGTGGTTTTGCAGTTCCACAGTTCAAATCTCTGTATTATCCAGCTTTTTGGTATTTTTTCCGTAAAGAAAAACAGTGATAGAGTCTCCCTGATTATTCAGACACAAATATATCTGTTTGAAAGATTCCGGTGTACGCGACATACAGTAGCTATAACTGTGGTTTTGCATTTCCACGGTTAAAATCTCTGTATTATCCTGTTTTTGGCATTTTTTGCCATAAAAAACTGTAATAATGTCACCCCGACTGGTCAGACACCAATATATCTGTTTAAAAGAGTCTGGTATACGCCATTTAATTATAACTGTGGTTTTGCAGTTCCACGGGTCAAATTTCTGTATTATCCTGCTTTTTGCATTTTTTGACGTAAAAAAACAGTAATAGTGTCTCACTGATTGTTCAGACACAAATATATCTGTTTGAAAGATTCTGGTGTATGCGGCATAACTATAACCGTGGTTTTGCAGTTCCACGGTTTAAATTTCTGTATTATCCACTTTTGGGCATTTTTACTTAAAAAAAAACAGTTTGAGTGTGTCGCTGACCTTTCAGCCCCAAATATATCTATTTAAAAAAGTCTGGTATACACCAGTAAATTAGAACTGTGGTTTTGCAGTTCCACGGTTCAAATCTCTGTATTATCCTGCTTTTGGTATTTTTTCCGTAAAGAAAAACAGTAATAGTGTCTCCCTGATTGTTCAGACACAAATATATCTGTTTGAAAGATTCTGGTGTACGCCACAAAACTATAACTGTGGTTTTGCATTTCCACGGTTCAAATCCCTGTTTTATCCTGTTTTTGTCATTTTTTGCCGTAAAAAAAACCTGTAATAGTGTCTCCCTGACTGGTCAGACACCAATATATCTGTTTAAAAGAGTCTGTTGTATGCCACATAACTATAACTGTGGTTTTGCAGTTCCACGGGTCAAATTTCTGTATTATCCTGCTTTTGGCATTTTTTGCCGCTAAAAAAACTGTAATAGTGTCTCCCTGACAGGGCAGACACCAATATATCTTATTAAAAGAGTCTGTTGTATGCTTCATAACTATAACTGTGGTTTTGCAGTTCCACGGGTCAAATTTCTGTATTATCCTGTTTTTGGCATTTTTTGCCGTTAAAAAACTGTAATAGTGTCTCTCTGACTGGTCAGACACAAATATATCTGTTTAAAAGAGTCTGGTGTAGGCCAGAAAAATATAACTGTGGTTTTGCAGTTCCACGGGTCAAATCTCTGTTTTTTCTTTTTTTTGGCATTTTTTGCCATAAAAAAACCTGTAATAGTGTCTCCCTGACTGGTCAGACACCAATATATCTGTTTAAAAGAGTCTAGTGTAGGCCAGAAAAATAGAACTGTGGTTTTGCAGTTCCACGGGTCAAATTTCTGTATTATCCTGCTTTTGGCATTTTTTGCCGTTAAAAAAACTGTAATAGTGTCTCCCTGACTGGTCAGACACCAATACATCTGTTTAAAAGAGTCTGGTGTAGGCCAGAATAATAGAACTGTGGTTTTGCAGTTCCACGGGTCAAATTTCTGTATTATCCTGCTTTTTGCATTTTTGCCGGGAAAAAAACAGTAATAGTGTCTCACTGATTGTTCAGACACAATTATATCTGTTTGAAAGATTCTGGTGTACACCACATAACTATAACTGTGGTTTTGCAGTTCCACGGTGCAAATGTCTGTATTATCCACTTTTGGGCTTTTTTACATAAAAAAAACAGTTTTTGTGTGTCGCTGACTGTTCAGCCCCAAATATATCTATTAAAAAAAGTCTGGTATACGCCAGTAAATTAGAACTGTGGTTTTGCAGTTCCACGGTTCAAATCTCTGTATTATCCAGCTTTTGGTATTTTTTCGGTAAAGAAAAACAGTAATAGTGTCTCCCTGATTGTTCAGACCCAAATATATCTGTTTGAAAGATTCTGGTGTACGCCACATTACTATAATTGTGGGCTGCATTTCCACGGTTCAAATCTCTGTATTATCAAACTTAAGGTATTTTTTCTGTAAAGAAAAACAGTAATAGTATCTCACTGATTGTTCAGACAAAAATATATCTGTTTGAAAGATTCTGGTGTATGACACATAACTATAACTGTGGTTTTGCAGTTTCACTGTTCAAATTTCTGTATTATCCACTTTTGGGCCTTTTTTACATAAAAAAAACTGTTTGAGTGTGTCGCTGACTGTTTAACCCCAAATATATCTATTTAAAAAAGTCTGGTATACAAGAATAAATTAGAACTGTGGTTTTGCAGTTCCACAGTTCAAATCTCTGTATTATCCAGCTTTTTGGTATTTTTTCCATAAAGAAAAACAGTGATAGAGTCTCCCTGATTATTCAGACACAAATATATCTGTTTGAAAGATTCCGGTGTACGCGACATACAGTAGCTATAACTGTGGTTTTGCATTTCCACGGTTAAAATCTCTGTATTATCCTGTTTTTGGCATTTTTTGCCATAAAAAACTGTAATAATGTCACCCCGACTGGTCAGACACCAATATATCTGTTTAAAAGAGTCTGGTATACGCCACTTAATTATAACTGTGGTTTTGCAGTTCCACGGGTCAAATTTCTGTATTATCCTGCTTTTTGCATTTTTTGACGTAAAAAAACAGTAATAGTGTCTCACTGATTGTTCAGACACAAATATATCTGTTTGAAAGATTCTGGTGTATGCGGCATAACTATAACCGTGGTTTTGCATTTCCACGGTTTAAATTTCTGTATTATCCACTTTTGGGCATTTTTACTTAAAAAAAACAGTTTGAGTGTGTCGCTGACCTTTCAGCCCCAAATATATCTATTTAAAAAAGTCTGGTATACACCAGTAAATTAGAACTGTGGTTTTGCAGTTCCACGGTTCAAATCTCTGTATTATCCTGCTTTTGGTATTTTTTCCGTAAAGAAAAACAGTAATTGTGTCTCCCTGATTGTTCAGACACAAATATATCTGTTTGAAAGATTCTGGTGTATGCCACAAAACTATAACTGTGGTTTTGCATTTCCACGGTTCAAATCCCTGTTTTATCCTGTTTTTGTCATTTTTTGCCGTAAAAAAAAACTGTAATAGTGTCTCCCTGACTGGTCAGACACCAATATATCTGTTTAAAAGAGTCTGGTATATGCCACATAACTATAACTGTGGTTTTGCAGTTCCACGGGTCAAATCTCTGTATTATCCAACTTTTGGTATTTTTTCCATAAAGAAAATCAGTAATAGTGTCTCCCTGATTGTTCAGATACAAATATATCTGTTTGAAAGTTTCTGGTGTACGCCACATTAGTATAACTTTGGTTTTGCATTTCCACGGTTTCAAATCTCTGTATTATTCTGTTTTTGGCATTTTTTGCTGTAAAAAAAAACTGTAATAGTGTCTCCCTGACTGGTCAGACACCAGTATATTTGTTTAAAAGAGACAGGTGTAGGCCAGAAAAATAGAACTGTGGTTCTGCAGTTCCACGGTCCAAATCTCTGTATTATCCACTTTTGGGGATTTTTTACATAAAAAAAACAGTTTGAGTGTGTCGCTGACTGTTCAGCCCCAAATATATCTATTTAAAAAAGTCTGGTATATGCCAGTAAATTAGAACTGTGGTTTTGCAGTCCCACGGATTAAATCTCTGTATTATCAAGCTTTTGGTATTTTTTCAGTAAAGAAAAACAGTAATATTGTCTCCAAGATTGTTCAGACACAAATATATCTGTTTGAAAGATTCTAGTGTACGCCACATAACTATAACTGTGAATTTGCAGTTCCATAGTTCAAATCTCTGTATTGTCCACTTTGTGGCCTTTTGTTACATAAAATAAACAGTTTGAGTGTGTCGCTGACTGTTCAGCCCCAAATATATCTATTTAAAAAAGTCTGGTATACGCCAGTAAATTAGAACTGTGGTTTTGCAATTCCACTGTTCAATTCTCTGTATTATCCAGCTTTTGGCCTGTTTTACGTAAAAAAAAATAGTAATAGTGTCTCCCTGTCTGTTCAGTCACAAATATATCAGTTTTAAAGAATCTGTTGTAGGCAAGAGAAATAGAACTGTGGTTTTCCTCTTCCACGGTTCTAATCTCCTTTCTATTACCCTTTTTCCATTGATAGGGCGAGTGTAAGCTATTTTACTTCATTTAAAATGGGCAAGGCGCTTGGCAAGGGACGTGGAACTGGACGTTCTGGTCATGGTGCTTGTCGAGGACGGGGCCCTGGCCAAGGTGATAATGTGCCACAAACAACAGCCACATCTTCTCGCTCCCACTTCTTGACCGAATTACTAGGGAAGCACATTACAACACCAGTATTGCAAACTGATCAGTGTGAACAGGTTATAAATTGGATAGCAGATAATACTTCCAGTTACCTGGGCACCACCACTAGAGATGAGCGTTGTTCTACTCGAACTGTTCGCCAATCTCAAATTCGAGCTGTTTTGGGCGGTGTTCGAGCCGGTCGGCGAACACGAACAATTTGAGAAAAATTCGGCTGTTCGAGGTTATGTTCGATAACTGTTCGTGCACCAAAATCATAACTGGATTTTTTCTCAGTAATGATGAAAATTAATGTTAATACGCAGTTTGAGTGTACAGCGGGGCGGGGGGAGGGGCAGGGGATGGATCTCTGCAGGAACAATGAAGATCTCCATTTTTTTTTCTCTTTCCCGCATTTGCAGTGGGGAGGTGCAATCTGTCAGCCTATCAGCAGCGCACACACGGAGCGAAGTGCTTTTTTTCACACAAGCAAGGGCATGTGTGATTGGCAGTGTATGTCACATGTCCTTGCCCTATAAGACCAAGCCATTTTCCCCGTCGCCACCATTTTCTCACTGCTGCAGCTGCGTGTTAGACGGCACCGCTGTTGCTGTGTGCGCTATACCTTGTTAAATTCAAGCCAATTTTCGCACAAATATACAGATAGCTTGGGAGTAGGGAATAGTTGTGATTGCAGTCCTTTTAAGGACTAGGTTACAGCATTTCCTACGACTTTTATCAGGCAGGTCTGTGCTCTTAAATAGATAGATTGTGGGAGTAAAGACTAATTGTAATTGGAGTCCTTTTCAGGACTAGGTTACATCAGTTCCTATCAGTTTTTGCCAGGCAGGTCTGTGCCAGTGCTGTGCAAGTTTTTTTCACAGCATTTGGCTGAATCTAGCAAAGCTAATCCTTTTTGGCCTATTGCAGAGTGTGTTAGTCAGTGGAGTAGCCTATCTGTGTTGCAAGATATACCACCTGTGTATAGAATACCAATTTTTTTACTGCACCTAGTGAAGTAAAATCTTTTGGGCATAGCATCATTCTATTAGTCCATCTATACTGACCTCCATCAGGTTGCAAATTAAAAATAATTTTTTTCTTCATTTAGCTCTGAAAAAATATTTGGGCTTCTAGCAGCGTGTGGGACTTGTTCTATTAGTCCATCTATACTGACCTCCATCAGGTTGCAAATTAAAAATAATTTTTTTCTTCATTTAGCTCTGAAAAAATATTTGGGCTTCTAGCAGTGTGTGGGACTTGTTCTATTAGTCCTTCTATACTGACCTCCAGCAGGTTGCAAATTGAATATAATTTTTTTCTGCATCTAGCTCTGAAAAAATATTTGGGCTTCTAGCGGTGTGTGGGACTTGGTCTATTAGTCCATCTATACTGACCTCCATCAGGTTGCAAATTAAAAATAATTTTTTTCTGCATCTAGCTCTGAAAAAATATTTGGGCTTCTAGCGGTGTGTGGGACTTGGTCTATTAGTCCATCTATACTGACCTCCATCAGGTTGCAAATTAAAAATAATTTTTTTCTGCATCTAGCTCTGAAAAAATATTTGGGCTTCTAGCAGTGTGTGGGACTTGGTCTATTAGTCCATCTATACTGACCTCCATCAGGTTGCAAATTGAATAAAAAAATTTTCTGCATCTAGCTCTGAAAAAATATTTGGGCTTCTAGCGGTGTGTGGGACTTGGTCTATTAGTCCATCTATACTGACCTCCATCAGGTTGCAAATTAAAAATAATTTTTTTCTGCATCTAACCCAGCCAATTGTTTTGGCCTAATACCACAGTTTGGCCACTCAGCTCTGCTCGGTTACCATCCATTGTTTTTTTGTGCAAACAACTCCAGAGTTGTGAATTAGTTAACCACCAAAATGAGTGGAAAAAGGCCTGCTGCTGGTGGAAAGGGGAATAGGCGTGTTGGGAAGGGGAAAAAAGGTTGTGTCCGTGGGGTAGGTGCAGAAGAAAGACCATCTTCCAGCCAAACTAAAATGTCTACTTCTTTTAGCGGACAATGTGATAAGATCCCTTTCTTACGGCCACGCCAATCGCTACAAATTCCAGATGAGGCACAAAAACAGCAGGTGCTTCAACGGATATCAAGTGCTCCTTTAAGTGGGCTCTCCTCCACATCAACTTCAACATCACAAATACTCCAGTCCTCAAAGGTGTCACCTAAATCGCACTTGCTTCCTCACAGCTCCCAAATCTCCAGCTGCCCGTCTGAGTATGAGGTAGAACAGATGGTTGAGTCTGCAGAGCTGTTTACTCATACTATAGCCTGGGAATCAGAGGTCGACTCCAGCGCTTCTGTGAATCCAGACGAGGAAATGATCTGCACTGATGCCCAGAATCTTTATGAGTCGGATCCAGGACCAGACGCAGAAGGTTCTGACCATAATGTAGACGCTCATTCCCAAACTGTAACTCCTGTTGGTGGAGACAATGAGGAAGACGATGATAAGACTTAAATACCTGATTGGAGCGACAACTTTAGTTTTTTGTCAGGGCAGGAACAGGTTGGCTCTGAGGACGACGGGTGTGATAACGCACAGGGTGATGATGATGAGGTCGGAGATCCCACTTACTGTCAACCCACAGTCAGCCAAGAGATGAGGTCAGCAGAGGAGGTGGAGGAAGATGCTAGTGACGACGAGGTCAGGTTGCGCCTTCCTGGACAGAGACGTAGTACTGGAAGCACGTCAACAACTGCATCCTCAAACACAACTCTGCCTCTCACCACAAGTCGTGGTGGCTCTTCAGGTCGCATGGGTGCTAAGCCTTGCATAGCCTGGGCATTTTTTCAGATCGATAAAGATGACCCAACTCGTGTTATCTGTAACATTTGTCAGCAAAAGCTAAGTAGAGGCCAAAAAATACATAGTTTGAGTACTTCATGCATGAACCGGCACATGGACATGAAGCATAAGTTGCAGTGGGAAGCTCAGTGTGCTACAATGCGGTCTAGCCAGCCGGGCCAACCACCGTCTGCCATATCTTGTGCATCCGCGGCCTCTTCATCCTCTGTGACTGGGGGGACAGCAGTCACACCTGTTTTGGGGCGCAGACCTGCCACCTCTTTACCCGCAACAGCCAGCGTGATTGGCAGGTCATCATTTTCTTTGGAGGTGGTAACACCAGCTGGTCTTGAGCGCTGTCCGACATCGATAGCACCACCTTTGGATCAAGGCAACCTAACATGTCCGCCTGCATCTTCCTCACAGACCGGCAGTTTGCCGGGGACACCCTTATCAACCCCGTCTAAGCACAATAGCCAGCCCTCGGTCCCTCAGATGTGGACAAGTAAAAGACCATTTCCTCCTAGCCATGAGAAAGCTAAGAGGTTGAATTTCACCATCTGCAAGCTCTTGGCTACAGAAATGCTGCCTTTCCGCCTGGTGGACACAGAGGATTTTCGAGACCTTATGTCCGTCGCAGTGCCCCAGTACCAGATGCCCAGTCAGCACTACTTCTCAAAGAAAGGTGTGCCTGCGCTCCACCAGCATGTCGCACACAACATCACTGCTTCTTTGAGAAACTCTGTGTGTGACAGGGTGCATTTCACCACAGACACTTGGACGAGTAGGCATGGACAGGGGCGTTACATGTCGCTGACTGGGCACTGGGTAACTATGGTGACAGCAGGACAAGGGGCTGCTGTCCAAGTCTTGCCGTCCCCACGAGTTGTGCGTCAATCCTCTTTATGTCATTTTTCCTCCACTGCTTCTGCCTTCTCAACCTCCTCTCGGTCTTCCACCTGCACCCAAAGGCTGTCTGGTCATGCCACAAGCTTTCTAACTGCGCAGAAGGGATCCTGCACACCTCCTTACTATGCTGGCAGTAGGGCTCAACGTCATCAGGCGGTTTTTACATTGAAATGTCTGGGAAATGTGAGTCACACAGCTGAGGAGTTGTGGTCAGCTCTGGAGAACCAATTTCATGAATGGTTGTCTCCACTGGACCTGAAACCAGGGAAGGCCGTGTGCGACAATGCTGCAAACCTGGGTGCGGCCCTTCGCCGGGGCAATGTCACACACGTGCCTTGTATGGCTCACGTGTTGAACCTGGTTGTCCAGCAATTTTTAGCCCACTATCCCAGACTAGATGGCCTTCTGCAGAGGGCACGGTCGCTGTGTGCTCACTTCCGCCGTTCGCATCCCGCAGCTCAGCGACTTACATCTCTACAGAAGTCGTTGGGCCTGCCACTTCACCGGCTAAAATGCGATGTGTCTACCCGGTGGAATTCAACTCTGCACATGTTGCAGCAACTGTGGCAGCACCGACAAGCCCTGGTGCAATACGTTCAGACGTATAGCCTGGGCCAACGAGATTCAGAGGTGGGGCAAATCACGCTGGAGGAGTGGTCTCAGATCAGGGACCTATGCACCCTTCTGCACAGTTTTGAAATGGCGACGAAGATGTTTAGTGCTGACGATGCCATTATCAGCATGACTATTCCGGTGATTTACATGCTGGAGCACATGTTAAACAGAATTCGGAGTCAGGTGGTGGCACAAGAGGAGGTGGAGGAAGTAGAGGAGGAGGAGTTGTATGCGGAAGGGCTAAAATCTGCAAGGTCCAGACGGTCGGCAGCACCAAGGCGGCAGGCATGTGAGGGTGGGGGAGATGATTTTACCAGGGCGCATGGTAGCAGCCAAACTAGTGAGGAAGGTGCAGGAGCCCAGGAAGAAGTGGAGGACGAACTGATGGAAGACTCATCAGATGAGGGAGACCTTGATCACATTTCTGTTGTGCGAGGTTGGGGGGAGAGGACAGAGGAAGGAAGCATGATTGCTACCTCGCCACCAACACAACAGGGACTTGGTGCTCCTGGATGCGCAACACACATGAGTGCCTTCTTGCTGCACTACCTGCAACATGACCCTCGAATTGTGAGAATTAGAAATAATCCTGACTACTGGGTTGCCACACTGTTAGATCCCCGGTACAAAAGTAAATTTGCAGAAATTATTCCTGCCATAGAAAGGGATGCACGCATGCAGGAGTATCAGCAGAGACTGTTGCAGAATCTTACATGTGCTTTTCCACAAAATACCAGTGGTGCACGTAGTGAATCTCACAGTTCCAACTTGCCAACCGTGGGACCGTCAAGTGTTCAGCACTCAAACCGTAACAGAACCACAGTATCTGCTGGTAACATCAATTTTGCGGAATCATTTCACCACTTTTTTAGCCCATCCTTTGCAAGGCCACAGGAGACAAGAAGTCTGACACATAGTCAACGCCTAGAGACGATGGTACAGGAGTATCTCCAAGTAAACATTGAAGCCACGACTGTGTCACTGGACCCTTGCTCTTTTTGGGCTTCCAATCTGGATAAATGGCCGGAGCTAGCCACTTACGCCTTGGAGATCTTGTCATGCCCCGCAGCCAGCGTTCTGTCTGAACGTGTGTTCAGCGCTGCTGGTGGTGTGCTGACAGATAAGCGCACGCGGCTCTCCACTGATAATGTAGACAGACTCACGTTCATAAAGATGAACAAATCATGGATCCGAAACAACTTTTCTACCCCTGTGTCATCCTGGGGAGAGTAAAAGCTTGATGATTGGTTAAAATCACCCTACCAACCGTTTTAAGCTTTCAAATTACTAATCATGTTTATCTGTATCTTGACTGGAAAATAATTTGGGCTTTGTAGCAGTGTGCAGCACTGATCCTATTAGGCCATCTATAATAATCTTCACCAGATTTAAAATTAAAAATAATTTTTAGCTGCATCTAGCCCGGAAAATAATTTTGGGGCTCCGAGATGCGCAAGACACATAAGTGCCTTCTTGCTGCACTACCTGCAGCATGACCCTCATATTGTCAGAATTCGAAGTAATCATGACTACTGGGTTGCCACACTCTTAGATCCGCCAAACTTTTCGATCAACCTTTTCATTTTAATAAAGACCAAAAAAATGGTCATTTTTGAAATTATAAGCATTAGCAGGTTGTTAGAAACTGAAATCAAACAGTTTTCAACTCAAAACTTTATTCTAGGTGATGTTACATTTTCACATAGGACCCCTTGTTCGAAAGGAGCTTCTGAACTCTCTCGTCCATTGAATTTGTCAGGTTTTGGATGGTTTCTGCTTCAATTGTTTTGCATGAGGACAGAATACCCTCCCAGAGCTGTTGCTTAGATGTGAACTGCCTCCCGCCATCATAGACACTCCTTTTAATGATGCTCCAAAGGTTCTGAATGGGGTAGAGGTCAGGGGAGCATGGGGGTCACACCATAAGTTTGTCCCCTTTTATGCCCATATCAGCCAGAGATGCAGATGTTTTATGTGCAGCATGAGATGGTGCATTATCATGCAGAAAAATGATCTTGCTGTGAAATACACGGTTCTTCTTCCTGAACCATGGTAGGAAGTGCTGTTTGAGAAAATCCACATACATTATGGAGTTCATCTTTAGCGCCTTCAGGGATCCTAAAGGGGCCGACAATCTCTCTCCCCATGATTCCAGCCCAAAACATTACTCCACCTCCTCCTTGTTGGCGCTGTAGCCGTGTTTGCGTGGGGTGTCCATCAACCAGCCATCCTCCACTCCATTCATCTGGACCATCGAGCGCTGCACGGCACTCATCCGTGAACAAAACAGTTTTGAAATCAGTCTTCATGTAATGTTTGGCCCACTGGAGCCGTTTCTGCTTGTGTGAAGTGGATAGAGGAGGTCGACAGGATGGCATATGCACAGCTGCAAACCTCTGAAGGACCCTGCATCTTGTTGTTCGGGGGACGTTGGAGGCACAAGCAGCTTCAAAAACTTGTCTGCTGCTATGACAAGGCTTTTTTGCCGCTGCTGTTTCAACCTGACGTAATTGCCTGTAGGAAAGAGTCCTCAATTTGCCCTTATCAGCACGCACACGTGTGTACTGTGAATCAGCTACATACTTCTTGATTGCCAAGACACTTCATCCTGATCATCGCACAATGTTGATTGTAGTCATGCCTTGACCTAAACACTCTACAATTTGTTGCTTCTCAGCAGCCGACACATCCTTTTTCTTTCCCATTTTGGCAGAAAATGTAGGCTGCTTAATAATGTGAGAGAGCCTTCTTAAGTAGTCTTGCCTTTCATTGGACACACCTGCCAAACTAATTAGCACAGGTGTCTGCAATTGCTTACAGTGATATAAAGAGCCCTGACACACATCACCATCAATGAGTTTAACTGACAAACAAACAAATTCTTCCCTTATCACTCCTAAACACTTTTTGCATAATAATTTGGAACGCGGTGTACATGTGCTTTTCCACAAAACACCAGTGGTTCACGTAGTGAATCTTACAGTTCTAACTTGCCAACCGTGGTCTGTATGGAATTGTTCAATAAAGGGCCCAAAATTAAGATAACATAGATGGGAGAGGTCTCTATGAATAGGAATTCCTAAGTATTTGATACCCTGTGAGGGCCAGGCAAAGGGAAAGTTGGACTGGATGGAATCCTATATGGATTTGGGGAGGGAGACATCGAGGGCCTCAGACTTCGCTGCATTGATTTTAAAATTTTACTATGTAACAAAGTGATCTATTTCAGCCATAACAGCAGGGATGGATATATGTGATTGAGTGATATATACTAGGACATCATCAGCAAATAGAGAGCACTTGTACTCGGTGCCTCCCACCTCAATCCACCTAATATTGGGGTTATGGCGAATTGATGAGAGCAGGTGCTCCGTCACTAGGATGTATAAGAGAGGGGACAGAGGACATCCCTGCCTTGTCCCATTGGTGATTGTGAAAGGTGATGAAAATGTTCTGACGCACCCCCTGGGCCTTGGGACACCCGGAGCCGGACCCTTTTTAGTGGATGCTGGTGGTTGTAGTCTTCGTGGCGGCGATCCGGTTCCGTGGCTCAGGGCGGTCAAACCAGTGGCGGAACTATTTATGTGGTTTTGATGTTTAAATGTCCGACTACGCCACCCGTGGATTGCGGTCAGAGTGAACCGCCGCTACAGGGCAGACCGCTAAGGCTGGTGTTGTGGGTGCAGCAGAGCGTAGCATAACTCCCCACGGGAGGAGTATAGCCTCAGGGCAGTGTATGCGGAGGATGGGGGTGATGGTGCAGGGCAGCAGCAGTAACGACACGGAGTCAGTGATGCAGTTCAGGGCCTTTACTCACAGTTCTTATTATCCAGACCACGTCTGCAGGTAACGGCTGCCCACGTCGTACTGTGCTCACCAGGTGAGGGGCTCAGACAACTCCCAGATAACTTTGGAGCGCTTCACAGGACCCCCTTTGTGTGTCCTTTGTCTGGCCTTTCTTACCAACACTTCTGTCCGGCTGCCTCGGGCCTCCTCTTGGTAAACTTGGCGCCAGTTTCCCTGACCCTATGTGGTGCCTTCCTAGCGGGTGGAGCAAGGGGCTGCGCCACATAAAATGTCAGAGCCTCCGGTTTCTAGCTGAGGGTCGTTTCCTGCCTCCACTAGTTCGGGGACCGGTCTCCCCCTTTGGCCTGACCCCTCCACGCAGGTGGATTCGGGCGTGCGGTGGCGACTCGCCCGTCCGCACCCCTGGGATCCCTTCATTCCTCGTTCCTGGAGCCTTCTCCGCTCCTCTTCCTTCCTTCTCCCTCTTGCAGGCCTGGGCCTCTGTTACTAGGCCCGCCTCCGGAGCAGAGCTCATGCAGAGCCCCTGCTCCCTGCCACTTCTGCTCAGACTTCTATGCACTGAACTAAGATGGTGCCCACCTTTTATACTCCCTTCTCAATGCACCCAGGAACTGCTTCCTCCCTGCTCCTGCACTGCAGGGTTCCCCTTCCTCAGTGTTCCCTCCCCCCACTCCAGCCAGGGACAGGGACTGTCGTGCCCATCTCAGGGGCATATTGGTCGCCCTGCCCCACGGCAATGTGGTGTAATGCATGCAGGTGTCGGGTCCTGATCCACACTCCATCCTTATCTGAGAGTGAGATATCACACCTCTGGGTGAGGTGCAATACGTCTGTAGCAACCGAGCCCTCGGTGCTACAGTTCCATTTATCTTCAGCCTAGGTGACGTATTGTGATACAGGGCCGTGATTTTGGCTATAAAAGGGTCCCCTAGACCCCTACCCCAAGCTTTTTAAGCGAATCATATATGGCGTGCCAGGAGACTCTATGGAATGCTTTCTCAGCATCCAACGAGAGTATCTACTTACAAATTTTTAACTGCATCTAGCCCAGGAAATACTTTGTGCCTAGTAGCAGTGTCTGCTAGTCAGCGGATTATCCCGGCTGTTAAGCAAGCTACACCACCTGTAGTTTGGACACTTAATTTTTTCAAAGGAAATGCTTCGGGACCACGGGATACTTAGTGAAGAGCATCAGGAGGCACCCCAAGGCATAGGGGCTGGGACTGGCACTAGGATGCCTTGCGGTGGACAGCCGAGCTCGATCCTTATAAAAGCTTTTTAACTGCAGCAGCTTTAGTGGACGCTACTGGAGCTGGAATTACGCGGCTGCTGGCATGAGACTTGCCCTCCAATAGATCCTTGTAAATGGATTTAAAGTGTATTCATTCAAATTAGAGGGACAATTTAAATTAAAAAGCTTAGAGCTGCCTCCACCACAGGGGGGCTCTCTCGACCCACCAGCGGACAGGCACCAGTATTGGGAGAGGGGGGCTGGCCGTCAGGGTTCACCGCGGCTCTGGCACAAACCCGGCGACACGGAGGTGGCACGGGCAGGAGCGGACTGGCCGTCTCGGCTTCTCACTTTTTGGATTTTAGAAGGGCATGACATGCCTATATCTGTGTCTCCCCCTCCTTTTACTCCTCCACCTCTTTTCTTTTCGCATGACTATATGTACTTGTCACTTTTCCATGTGTTAGTTGTGTCTTCTGAGCAGTTTTTCAGCTTTTGGACACCTTTGAAGGTGTTTTCTATGTGTTTCTATGTGTTTTTGTTTGCCTGCCATTGGTTTTAACGGTGTTCGAAGGTGTTCGACGAACAGTTCGACGAACAGTTCGGCGAACACACGGGTGTTCGACGAACCGAACCGAACTCGAACACTACGGGGGTGGCTCAACACTAGTGTGCACCTACTACATCCTTTTCGGTAAGGGTTGAATAATTGTGGTGAAAAAAATTAATTATAGCACAAGCTGTATAGTAAAAGAAAAAGTTGCAAAGGCAATGGACGAGGTAGACAAAAGAAAACATATCACAGCTAAGAATGTGGGAGCTGATAGCAGCAGAAGTTCCATCACCACTGGCACCAGCCATCCAATCAGTAGTACTACCAAACTCAGATGAAAGTCGGCCTCTTTTGCATCTGGCAAGCATATTAGCGGGGAGGAATCAGAGGGTTCTGTGGGCTCCTTCTATGAAATCTGAGCCTTAGTTCCTTCCGTAAAAATCCTATTGAATTCAGTTCAGATTAGCTCGGCCATTATTGCAGCTTTATTTTAGGTCTCTAAACCCAATTGAGAGTTTACCTGGCTGTGTGTTCGGGATCATTGTCTTGCTGAAATATCCACCCTCGTTTAATCTTCATCATCCTGGTAGATGGCAGTAGATTGTTTTCAAGAATATCTCCGCACATTTGTCCATTCATCCTTGCTTCAACTATATGAAGTTTGCCAGTGTTGTATGCTGAACAATAGCCCTACACCATGATGTTCCCACCTACCAGCTTCACCTTTGGTATGGTGTCTTTGGGGCGATATGCAATGCCTTTTGGCCTCCAAACATGTGTGTTAAGGCATCCAAAGATCATAAATTTGGTCTCATCTGACAAGACCATATTCTCCCAGTGTTTTACAGGCTTGTCTACATGTTGTTGTGAAAACTTTAAAAGCTCTTGAACATGCTTTTTGTTCAGCAATGGAGTCTGTGGTGAGCGTGCACACAGGCCAAGGAGGTTGAGTGCATTACTTTTTGCCCCAAAAGTGCTTACTGAAACCTTCAGTAGTTTAGAAATTCTTTTGTAACCAAGGCCATCAGTATGTTTTGCAGCAATAAAGTTGCAAAGGCCTTGAGACAGCTCACTGGTTTTACCCATCATGAGATGTTTCTTGTGTGGCACCTTGGTAATGAGACACCTTTTTATAGGCCATCAGTTGCACCAACTGATATTATATTTCACTAACTGAAATTATTTTCACTTTCTAATTACTAAAAGATTTCTGCTGGTGTCATGCCTTTTTACACCTCTCTTTCTTCATGTGTTCAACACGTTCAACACTTTTCCCTGTGTTATTTCTCATCATTATTACACATAACTTAATTTTTGGACACCTGTGGTTTGATTTATTTGCCTCTGTGGATTGGATGGGTTGTTACCGACATCTGGTAAGAATTTCATGTCAATAGAAATATATGAGGGTCAGTCAATAAGTAATGCCTCCTATTTTTTTCTCCTTAAATAAGGTAGTTATGTTAAATATTCGAATTTGGCACAATTCCTCAAACCTTCTTCTCCAATCCCCAGCAATTGCAACTTCCTGCACCAACAGGTGGCAGGACTGTATCCGTTTGCAAAATGGCTGACATCGATGTTCGTATTAGACAACGTTCTGTGATTGAATTCTTGCATGCAGAAGGTGAAACGCCCGTTTGAATTCATGAGAGACTGAAAAATGTGTAGGGTGATGAAACAGTGGATGTCAGTACTGTTAGATGATGGGTTCGTCGCTGTAACACAGCTGAAGGGCCATCACTGTTGGCTGACAAAATGCGGAGTGGCAGGCCAGTAACCGCAGTGACTCCAAGCAACATTCAGCGAGTCGATGACATCATTCGTGGTGACCGCCGGGTGACTGCAGATGAATTGTGTGGCATTATCTGCCTCAGTAAAGGCAGTGTGATGAAAATTATTGGACAACTGGGATACAGAAAAGTTTGTGCACGGTGGGTCTCAAGAATGCTTTTTACCATGCCAGAATACATGCCCTTGTTAAACGGTGGACCAAGACTGTGGAAATGGATGGAGATTATATTGAAAAGTGACAAATTAATTGTTAATGTTGTGGTTTTCAACCTATGTAATTGCATTTGAATTTCTTGCCAATTAAAAGGAGAAAAAAATAGGAGGCATTACTTATTGACTAACCCTCGTATTTATTTAGAAAATTGGTGACGTGTTCAATACTTTTTTAACCCGCTCTATATATAGTATACATATGCTTGACTATAGCTAGACCAAAATTTGTAAAGTAAGTAAAGTTTGTAAAGTGTCTTATTTCCCATTTAAATCTTCAACACTAAATTTATTATATCTCATAGGATACAATACAACATATATAGAGTATATTATTTAAATTATTGTTTTTGTAATATGTATAATTTTACATTGAAAAGTTTGATAATGTAAAAAATATATATACTGTATATTTTTTATGGCTTGTAAAATGTATCTATATACCTGTATTTTTTTAATAGTTACTCAGCTTCTACAATGTAACTACTCCTTTTGAAAGACTATCCCTCCTACCCGGTCTCTTCATAGCATTGTGAAACATCTGCAAAAACACTTTTGAGATTCTGTGACTGGAGAGATTGGTGTATCACCATTTCCAGGATCTGTTGTAGCACTCTCTCCTTGGGACATGGGGAGATGACAGGAGGGTCATGGGAGTCTTCTTTTCTACTTTGGGATTTTGCTCCAGTGCCATCTGCAATCAGATTGTTAACACGTCAGTTCAATCTGTCAGAATCCCCTGAGTGCTGTTCAGCCGAGCGTGAAGAAATACCTTGTGTATTAGTAGCGGATGTCCCCAAACAGTACAGTGGCTCAGTCAGGCAACCTAAATGGGAACAAAGACAATACCTTCACACCAGTGTATATTACTTATGTGCCCTGACCTAATACAGCAACAACACAATGGGGCTGTGCTGAAACGTGCAGATTTTAAATGATTCTCATAAGCTACAAGTGCACCATTAAAATGTTTATGCTTCCTGTCAAATAATTTATTTGCAAAGGAAAAAAGAATCTGAAAAAAAAAAGAGAAGGCAGATAAATAAAATTCTCTATGTAATGCGGGAAGATAACCACTAGATGACAGCCATAGATAATTTCCTTTATCCTTAATTCTAAATTTATATTCCGCATCTTCCTGTCTACTGAAAAGGTGACATTCTTGCTGAGATTGTAATTAAGATGACTGAGGTAAGCAAATTAAAGACGCTGGCACAATCGCAACCTTCATTAAATATTACCAATTACTGTCCTAAAGAGCAGAAAGCCTTGAATTTACGAAAGGGCGAATGGTGGACTTCTATCTTAATATTTTCTTCTCTTTTTTCACTTTAGTATGTGCCTTTAATTGGTTAATACATTAATGGGCAACTCAGTAATCATCATCCAGCCTTCAGAATTCCGGCTTTTCAATACAGCTTTAAAAATATTCCAGTTTCCTAATTTTTTATTTTTTTTTTTCACTTTTCTGTTACAGCTATTTTCTTTTCTTTTTCTCCTCCATTTACAGGTGCAGAATTAAAGAACACGTGCACTCACTATATTATTGATGCACTTAAGTGGAGTGTTCCAAAGCCTGCAATTACCGTGTAGGCTTATGGCCCTGAAGTAGATGGGGATAGTGGTGCTGCATATCCATGATTTGAAGGACATACAGTGATGATTATAGAGGTAGTACTCTACTTCCATTCCAGGCCTTTGTGTTTAGCTGGTTGTCATGGCAAGTAATTGGATAGAATTTAAGCCACTTTCTTCCAGGTGGGAAATTCATAATTTTACCCCTCTACCTAATTTTGTACATACTTTAAAAGAATGTAAAAGTTTCTACAGGATTTATGTTTTTTTTTTGTATTCATTTTTCAATTGAAGACCCAATTTATTATATTAATTAGAATTTATTTTTGGTATTAGCTGATTAGATTTTAAATTATTTTTACACATATTTTATATGAATTTCAAATTTTTCTTTTTTTTTGCAGAAAGTAACCCTACTAAGGAACAGAACACAACAAATGCTGTTTTTTTTAGCTAGGATATTGTCTCAAGTAGACAGCTGCTCTCAAAGGCAATCTCTTGCCTAAAGCAGAAAGGCCAGAATCCTCTACTCCTTTGTGACTGTATATACTGATACAGCTGGTGGCCTCTTCTCATCTAAGGTCCTTGCATCAGCACTGAAAAAAAAAGAGAAAAAAACCCGCACTCATCTGACTCCATATGCTAAACCTCCATTTTGCCTCCTTCAGCAGTCAATAAGCCTAATCCATTTTAATAACTACTGTTTATGCCTTTAAATTGAGTCTTTTCTTGTTTAGTACCTTCAGTTAGAACATATGGTGGGCTTTTATTCTTACCCCCAACAACAAAAACATGTTTGGTTTTGCCAAAATAAACGTTAAGCCCTCTTCATTTAGCTGAATTTCATAGGGAGAACATGAATTATTTATCAAAACAATGAAAAGCCAATTAACTGTAGCTTTTTCTCGAGAACCTGCAACACTTGTCTACAAATTGTAGACAAAAGTAATTAGAGGTTTAGAATACTGTTTATTTTTGGAATCCAGAGAGGGGCGTTCTGTTTGGATCATCATTAACGGTTCACAATCCTCTGTTCTTCTGAGACTTAGAACAGACGAAATTGTTACCAGGTAAAGAGGGTGCCATATGTTTGTGCCGTGGATTATTATGTCGAACACCTGTTTGGAAGCCATTTCCATAACAAAAGCAAGTTGTTCTTCCTACAATATACTCTTGTTTCATAAAGTAGTATGTAGCTACATAAAATGGACAAAGTTTTGGGGCACATATCTTAATCATTGAATTCAGATTTTTTCGTCAGTCCCATTGTCCCAGGTGTATAAATCCAGCCCCTTCCCATGACGCCTGCCTTTACTAATATTTGTGACAGCAACAAAACTCACTGATACCAGCCTGCCACAATTGACATTTCTTCCCTCCTACACATTCTGCCATATCCTGTGAGTTGTGTTATTGAATTATTATTTATTATGCATACTTATATAGCGCCATCATTTTCCACAGCTTTACAGACATCATCATCGCTGTCCCCTTTGAGGCTCACAATCTACATTCCCTATCAGTATGTCTTTGGAATGTGGGAGGAAACCGGAGAACCCGGAGGAAACCCACACAAACATGGGGAGAACATATAAACTCCTTGAAGATGAAAGTCCTAAGGAAGCACAGCAACTCACCCATGCAATGGAAGACTTGTAAAGTTATATCATGGGATTACCAAATGCTGTGGTGATAGTGCATAAAAGTTGTCAACACTCTGCTGACTCCATAACTACAGAGTCCAAACCTACTATGGCATTAACATTAAATTAAAATCTGCATGCCGAGAGCTTCCTAGCATGGATTTCCATGGCGAAGCTGCTGCATTCAAGCCTTACATCACCAAGTACAATGTAAAGCATGGGATGGAGTGGTGTAAAGCACCCCAACTGTGGATTTTGGAGCAGTGGAAATGTGATTGGTGACATGACAAATCACACTTCTCTTTCTGGCAGTCTGATGGATGATCCCACAGATATACTCCAAAATCTTGTAGAAAGCCTTCATAGAAGAGCAAAAACTGCTATAGGTGCAAAGGGAACCAACTCTATATTAATTGGTATGGATCTAGAATGAGATATCAAAAAGCTTGTGTAGGTGTCTCAGTACTATTGTCCATAGAGTTTACTATTTTCTGTAATAACCTATATGCTCATGAATAATAGAAGCTTTGGATCATTTACCATTCTCCTTTATAGCCTTTATAGATAAAACATAAAGCATATTTATGAGACATACAGTATAGGCATATGACAAGTATCATATGTAACATTTATATGATATCTATGTGAAGGGGGTACTGATATTTATCTAGACCCCTGGGCTGGCATTTTTGATAACATAATGAAGATACTCATCAAAGGACTGATAATTGATGTACCCCATGGCTGCTATCACAGGAACCACCACCTATCAAAAGAACATGGTCCTTGTTTGCTCCAATTAAAGGGAGTTGTGCTTGGCACTTGGGTCTGTGGGGTACTCCATGAGCTCGGGATGCGCTTCTTAGTCTTAACCAACCAAGGTGTTACTTTCCTTTTTCCACAAACAATCCTCACCAAAAATGTATTCCACTTCCCTCCCCCATTGTCTTTTTATTTTTCAAAGTTTACCGGTTCAGCATCTCATAACACCTAAAGATTTATAATAACTACACATGAGTTTCTACATCCCTAAGAATGAACCATTTTAGCTCTTAGTCTAAAACAATAAATCCTTTGTTAAAAAAAAAAAAAAGACTTCAATATACCTATTTTTCTTGAGTAGGCTCTTGTTGAGGAATTGTCATTGTATTACTTCAATCTGTATATCATAGTGGGATGTAGAGGTGGGGTCATTTGTGTTTTTAATGTCTATGGGAATGATAGTGATAGCCAACAGTGACCACCCATTTCTACAAACAAGACACATAAGATTCCCCTCTGTTCTCATGATTGGCAAAGGTCCGAGCAGTGGGACCCTCAGTGATCATACTTTTATCATCTATCTTGCAATAGTTTTCATGAGCCAATCTCTTAACAGAGAACCTGTCATCAGATTTTTCTATCACAAACTAATGGCATCTATGTAAAGTCATTGAAATGCTGATTACATCTGTACCTATATTTTAGAAATCTTGGTTTATGTTTTAGAGAAATTTATTGTTTCATTTTTATGCTAATGAACCACAAGTGCAGTGGGCACTAGACTTATAGTACAGCTGCCTCTCTTCCCTATTCTCCCCGCTGCAGCCTGCCTCCTATCAGTGATTGACAGGTCTAGTGCAAGTATCATTCCCCAAGGCAGTGCATGCACAGTAAGTTCCTGATGAAGAAAACTGTTAGTTTCTGCCATGATCTGCAAAAGCTTTCTTCAATAGGATAACTGGCACGGGAACGAGAGTCAGGAACGAGAGGCAGAAGTGAAGAGAACAGTCTAAGTCTGGAGCAATCTGCAAGTTATGCAGGTCACACCGGACACTGATAGCCTCCTTCATCACTATCTTACTGCACAGCTCTGGGGAATGACGCCACTTATACTAGCGGGTAGAATTGCTCTAGCAACTTATACTACAGTAGATCTCGGGTGGGAGATTCAGGTCACTGAAAAAAGAGGGACCTGTCAATCACTGTCTTGACAGAAAAAAGGTGGCAGGCGGGGAGGATAGGGAAGAGAGGCAGCAGAGCTGTAAGCACAGTAGCGGCTCACTACACTTGTGGCTCATTTACATAAAAATTTGACAATAAATTTAAACCCATATTTTTAAAATTAATGTATGAATGTAATTAGCATTACAGTGCCTTTTACATAGATGCCATTAGTTTGTGTAAAAAAAAATCTGATGACAGGTTCCTGTCAAAGAGTTCGCCACATAAAAACGTAAACATTTATCATCTTGTCGCAGGATAGGTGATATATGTATGATCACTCAGGGTCCCACCACTTGGACCTTCACCAATTATGAGAACGGAGGGGGATCTGAAATAAAAGTATGGATGTAATCTCATCATTACAGTTGCTTTTTGTACTGTAGATGGCATTCATTTGGGATATGACACATTCTTGACATGTAGAGGAGGGTTCAATTATGAAGATCCAGAATTGTCAATATGCATGTACATGATAATATATTTATTAGGCAATTATTTTTTAAAGTGCAAATGATTTTTCTTCAAATTATAAAACTGTAAAATAAAATAATAAATAGTTTACACTATCCAACAAAGTACGATAGTGTTACCTAGAACATGGCTGTTGAGGTTTCCTCAATACATGAAGACAAAGATATGCCATTTTAATACTTAGCAGTGATCCAATAACTGAAAGTCCTACAAATCACTTGAACAAAATTTCTCTGCTCCTTTTGACCGTGACCGGGGATGGCGCAGTGCAAGAATTAACGATTGCTATTTTGAAGGAATAAAGATTGTAAAAATCACTAAGCTTTACTGCAGACTTGCATTTACCAAAAATTTTTTTTTTGGTTATGCTTCTGCATATTGAACAATAATAATAATTATTAACTACTCATGCAGAAAATCATTATCATGTTTATGTTTATGAATATCAGTTTTTCCGACCAATGTAAATATATTTAACTGGTCATAGCTAGAAAAAAGAACCAATCCTCCACTTGACATTTTGGATACCCCTGCCTAATAATAGCCCCACGTGACATCATGACTCTTGTGTTAGGCTTAGGGACTATTGTAAAAGCACAGATTGCTTTAATGATGCATAACCACTGCTATATACATTTCTTATGGGACAGACATAGATAATTATTCTGTCAGTCTTTAAGAAGTAAAAGGTGCAGTGGTCATGAATGAGCACTATCAATTCATTGACATGTAATGTTGCACGGGGTGGTAGCCGTGGGCGGGATAATCATCTCTTGTATGCTAGTACGTCACATGAAGGTGGGGATCCTGGCTGGTTGTGTGGACTTGTGTTGTGGAGGCCCTATGCCCTTGCAGGCCGCTTGTAACTGATGACTTGGGTTTGCCAGGACCAGGTGTTTGACAGGTAAAGGAAGGAGACCACCCGTCAAAAATAAACTTTTTACTTAATGATAACTTGGGAGGGATTATATACAGGAGATAGCAGGCCAATATCTTCATAAACGTTTCTTTTACATTACGGAGCATATTGCACATTCTTTCCTCTTTTCTCTCTTATCCTCTCTCTTCACCATTCCTTTACACTTCACCACAATCCAGCTCAATACTACAGTCCAGTTAGCAAGAGTCCTATTCTCAACCCACGGTTACGCGTCTTCTCTCCCCTCTAGGGAACTATATTGCCAGTATGGTCAGTACTTCTTTTCTCTGTTTCTGACGCTCTGGAACTCCCACCAGAGGCACTCTATTTGTCTTATGTACTCTGTCCCGTCTAAGCCCGTTACCTCTGCGAGTTATAAACTCTGAGGTGTACTGCTAGGCATTCTGACCCAGGATCCATCTCTGATCACTATTCCCTCAGTCACTTCTCTTTTACTTCTCGCTCAGGATCTGGCAATCCTCTATCTCCTTCTTCTCCCTTGGTAGGGACTAGAGATGAGCGTTGTTCTACTCGAACTGTTCGCCAATCTCAAATTCGAGCTGTTTTGGGCGGTGTTCGAGCCGATCGGCGAACACGAACAATTTGAGAAAAATTCGGCTGTTCGAGGTTATGTTCGATAACTGTTCGTGCACCAAAATCATAACTGGATTTTTTCTCAGTAATGATGAAAATTAATGTTAATACGCAGTTTGAGTGTACAGCGGGGCGGGGGGAGGGGCAGGGGATGGATCTCTGCAGGAACAATGAAGATCTCCATTTTTTTTTCTCTTTCCCGCATTTGCAGTGGGGAGGTGCAATCTGTCAGCCTATCAGCAGCGCACACACGGAGCGAAGTGCTTTTTTTCACACAAGCAAGGGCATGTGTCATTGGCAGTGTATGTCACATGTCCTTGCCCTATAAGACCAAGCCATTTTCCCCGTCGCCACCATTTTCTCACTGCTGCAGCTGCGTGTTAGACGGCACCGCTGTTGCTGTGTACGCTATACCTTGTTAATTTCAAGCCAATTTTCGCACAAATATACAGATAGCTTGGGAGTAGGGAATAGTTGTGATTGCAGTCCTTTTAAGGACTAGGTTACAGCATTTCCTACGACTTTTATCAGGCAGGTCTGTGCTCTTAAATAGATAGATTGTGGGAGTAAAGACTAATTGTAATTGGAGTCCTTTTCAGGACTAGGTTACATCAGTTCCTATCAGTTTTTGCCAGGCAGGTCTGTGCCAGTGCTGTGCAAGTTTTTTTCACAGCATTTGGCTGAATCTAGCAAAGCTAATCCTTTTTGGCCTATTGCAGAGTGTGTTAGTCAGTGGAGTAGCCTATCTGTGTTGCAAGATATACCACCTGTGTATAGAATACCAATTTTTTTACTGCACCTAGTGAAGTAAAATCTTTTGGGCATAGCATCATTCTATTAGTCCATCTATACTGACCTCCATCAGGTTGCAAACTGAATATAATTTTTTTCTGCATCTAGCTCTGAAAAAATATTTGGGCTTCTAGCAGTGTGTGGGACTTGGTCTATTAGTCCATCTATACTGACCTCCATCAGGTTGCAAATTAAAAATAATTTTTTTCTTCATTTAGCTCTGAAAAAATATTTGGGCTTCTAGCAGTGTGTGGGACTTGTTCTATTAGTCCTTCTATACTGACCTCCAGCAGGTTGCAAATTGAATATAATTTTTTACTGCATCTAGCTCTGAAAAAATATTTGGGTTTCTAGCGGTGTGTGGGACTTGGTCTATTAGTCCATCTATACTGACCTCCATCAGGTTGCAAATTAAAAATAATTTTTTTCTGCATCTAGCTCTGAAAAAATATTTGGGCTTCTAGCAGTGTGTGGGACTTGGTCTATTAGTCCATCTATACTGACCTCCATCGGGTTGCAAATTAAAAATAATTTTTTTCTTCATTTATCTCTGAAAAAATATTTGGGCTTCTAGCAGCGTGTGGGACTTGTTCTATTAGTCCATCTATACTGACCTCCATCAGGTTGCAAATTAAAAATAATTTTTTTCTGCATCTAGCTCTCAAAAAATATTTGGGCTTCTAGCAGTGTGTGGGACTTGGTCTATTAGTCCATCTATACTGACCTCCATCAGGTTGCAAATTGAATAAAAAAATTTTCTGCATCTAGCTCTGAAAAAATATTTGGGCTTCTAGCGGTGTGTGGGACTTGGTCTATTAGTCCATCTATACTGACCTCCATCAGGTTGCAAATTAAAAATAATTTTTTTCTGCATCTAGCTCTGAAAAAATATTTGGGCTTCTAGCAGTGTGTGGGACTTGGTCTATTAGTCCATCTATACTGACCTCCATCAGGTTGCAAATTGAATAAAAAAAATTTCTGCATCTAGCTCTGAAAAAATATTTGGGCTTCTAGCGGTGTGTGGGACTTGGTCTATTAGTCCATCTATACTGACCTCCATCAGGTTGCAAATTAAAAATAATTTTTTTCTGCATCTAGCTCTGAAAAAATATTTGGGCTTCTAGCAGTGTGTGGGACTTGGTCTATTAGTCCATCTATACTGACCTCCATCAGGTTGCAAATTGAATAAAAAAATTTTCTGCATCTAGCTCTGAAAAAATATTTGGGCTTCTAGCGGTGTGTGGGACTTGGTCTATTAGTCCATCTATACTGACCTCCATCAGGTTGCAAATTAAAAATAATTTTTTCTGCATCTAGCTCTGAAAAAATATTTGGGCTTCTAGCAGTGTGTGGGACTTGGTCTATTAGTCCATCTATACTGACCTCCATCAGGTTGCAAATTGAATAAAAAAATTTTCTGCATCTAGCTCTGAAAAAATATTTGGGCTTCTAGCGGTGTGTGGGACTTGGTCTATTAGTCCATCTATACTGACCTCCATCAGGTTGCAAATTAAAAATAATTTTTTTCTGCATCTAACCCAGCCAATAGTTTTGGCCTAATACCACAGTTTGGCCACTCAGCTCTGCTCGGTTACCATCCATTGTTTTTTTGTGCAAACAACTCCAGAGTTGTGAATTAGTTAACCACCAAAATGAGTGGAAAAAGGCCTGCTGCTGGTGGAAAGGGGAATAGGCGTGTTGGGAAGGGGAAAAAAGGTTGTGTCCGTGGGGTAGGTGCAGAAGAAAGACCATCTTCCAGCCAAACTAAAATGTCTACTTCTTTTAGCGGACAATGTGATAAGATCCCTTTCTTACGGCCACGCCAATCGCTACAAATTCCAGATGAGGCACAAAAACAGCAGGTGCTTCAACGGATATCAAGTGCTCCTTTAAGTGGGCTCTCCTCCACATCAACTTCAACATCACAAATACTCCAGTCCTCAAAGGTGTCACCCAAATCGCACTTGCTTCCTCACAGCTCCCAAATCTCCAGCTGCCCGTCTGAGTATGAGGTAGAACAGATGGTTGAGTCTGCAGAGCTGTTTACTCATACTATAGCCTGGGAATCAGAGGTCGACTCCAGCGCTTCTGTGAATCCAGACGAGGAAATGATCTGCACTGATGCCCAGAATCTTTATGAGTCGGATCCAGGACCAGACGCAGAAGGTTCTGACCATAATGTAGACCCTCATTCCCAAACTGTAACTCCTGTTGGTGGAGACAATGAGGAAGACGATGATAAGACTCAAATACCTGATTGGAGCGACAACTTTAGTTTTTTGTCAGGGCAGGAACAGGTTGGCTCTGAGGACGACGGGTGTGATAACGCACAGGGTGATGATGATGAGGTCGGAGATCCCACTTACTGTCAACCCACAGTCAGCCAAGAGATGAGGTCAGCAGAGGAGGTGGAGGAAGATGCTAGTGACGACGAGGTCAGGTTGCGCCTTCCTGGACAGAGACGTAGTACTGGAAGCACGTCAACAACTGCATCCTCAAACACAACTCTGCCTCTCACCACAAGTCGTGGTGGCTCTTCAGGTCGCATGGGTGCTAAGCCTTGCATAGCCTGGGCATTTTTTCAGATCGATAAAGATGACCCAACTCGTGTTATCTGTAACATTTGTCAGCAAAAGCTAAATAGAGGCCAAAAAAAACATAGTTTGAGTACTTCATGCATGAACCGGCACATGGACATGAAGCATAAGTTGCAGTGGGAAGCTCAGTGTGCTACAATGCGGTCTAGCCGGCCGGGCCAACCACCGTCTGCCATATCTTGTGCATCCGCGGCCTCTTCATACTCTGTGACTGGGGGGACAGCAGTCACACCTGTTTTGGGGCGCAGACCTGCCACCTCTTTACCCGCAACAGCCAGCGTGATTGGCAGGTCATCATTTTCTTTGGAGGTGGTAACACCAGCTGGTCTTGAGCGCTGTCCGACATCGATAGCACCACCTTTGGATCAAGGCAACCTAACATGTCCGCCTGCATCTTCCTCACAGACCGGCAGTTTGCCGGGGACACCCTTATCAACCCCGTCTAAGCACAATAGCCAGCCCTCGGTCCCTCAGATGTGGACAAGTAAAAGACCATTTCCTCCTAGCCATGAAAAAGCTAAGAGGTTGAATTTCACCATCTGCAAGCTCTTGGCTACAGAAATGCTGCCTTTCCGCCTGGTGGACACAGAGGATTTTCGAGACCTTATGTCCGTCGCAGTGCCCCAGTACCAGATGCCCAGTCGGCACTACTTCTCAAAGAAAGGTGTGCCTGCGCTCCACCAGCATGTCGCACACAACATCACCGCTTCTTTGAGAAACTCTGTGTGTGACAGGGTGCATTTCAGCACAGACACTTGGACGAGTAGGCATGGACAGGGGCGTTACATGTCGCTGACTGGGCACTGGGTAACTATGGTGACAGCAGGACAAGGGGCTGCTGTCCAAGTCTTGCCGTCCCCACGAGTTGTGCGTCAATCCTCTTTATGTCATTTTTCCTCCACTGCTTCTGCCTCCTCAACCTCCTCTCGGTCTTCCACCTGCACCCAAAGCCTGTCTGGTCATGCCACAAGCTTTCTAACTGCGCAGAAGGGATCCTGCACACCTCCTTACTATGCTGGCAGTAGGGCTCAACGTCATCAGGCGGTTTTTACATTGAAATGTCTGGGAAATGTGAGTCACACAGCTGAGGAGTTGTGGTCAGCTCTGGAGAACCAATTTCATGAATGGTTGTCTCCACTGGACCTGAAACCAGGGAAGGCCGTGTGCGACAATGCTGCAAACCTGGGTGCGGCCCTTCGCCGGGGCAATGTCACACACGTGCCTTGTATGGCTCACGTGTTGAACCTGGTTGTCCAGCAATTTTTAGCCCACTATCCCAGACTAGATGGCCTTCTGCAGAGGGCACGGTCGCTGTGTGCTCACTTCCGCCGTTCGCATCCCGCAGCTCAGCGACTTACATCTCTACAGAAGTCGTTGGGCCTGCCACTTCACCGGCTAAAATGCGATGTGCCTACCCGGTGGAATTCAACTCTGCACATGTTGCAGCGACTGTGGCAGCACCGACAAGCCCTGGTGCAATACGTTCTGACGTATAGCCTGGGCCAACGAGATTCAGAGGTGGGGCAAATCACGCTGGAGGAGTGGTCTCAGATCAGGGACCTATGCACCCTTCTGCACAGTTTTGAAATGGCGACGAAGATGTTTAGTGCTGACGATGCCATTATCAGCATGACTATTCCGGTGATTTACATGCTGGAGCACATGTTAAACAGAATTCGGAGTCAGGTGGTGGCACAAGAGGAGGTGGAGGAAGTAGAGGAGGAGGAGTTGTATGCGGAAGGGCTAACATCTGCAAGGTCCAGACGGTCGGCAGCACCAAGACGGCAGGCATGTGAGGGTGGGGGAGATGATTTTACCAGGGCTCATGGTAGCAGCCAAACTAGTGAGGAAGGTGCAGGAGCCCAGGAAGAAGTAGAGGACGAACTGATGGAAGACTCATCAGATGAGGGAGACCTTGATCACATTTCTGTTGTGCGAGGTTGGGGGGAGAGGACAGAGGAAGGAAGCATGATTGCTACCTCGCCACCAACACAACAGGGACTTGGTGCTCCTGGATGCGCAACACACATGAGTGCCTTCTTGCTGCACTACCTGCAACATGACCCTCGAATTGTGAGAATTAGAAATAATCCTGACTACTGGGTTGCCACACTGTTAGATCCCCGGTACAAAAGTAAATTTGCAGAAATTATTCCTGCCATAGAAAGGGATGCACGCATGCAGGAGTATCAGCAGAGACTGTTGCAGAATCTTACATGTGCTTTTCCACAAAATACCAGTGGTGCACGTAGTGAATCTCACAGTTCCAACTTGCCAACCGTGGGACCGTCAAGTGTTCAGCACTCAAACCGTAACAGAACCACTGTATCTGCTGGTAACATCAATTTTGCGGAATCATTTCACCACTTTTTTAGCCCATCCTTTGCAAGGCCACAGGAGACAAGAAGTCTGACACATAGTCAACGCCTAGAGACGATGGTACAGGAGTATCTCCAAGTAAACATTGAAGCCACGACTGTGTCACTGGACCCTTGCTCTTTTTGGGCTTCCAATCTGGATAAATGGCCGGAGCTAGCCACTTACGCCTTGGAGATCTTGTCATGCCCCGCAGCAAGCGTTCTGTCTGAACGTGTGTTCAGCGCTGCTGGTGGTGTGCTGACAGATAAGCGCACGCGGCTCTCCACTGATAATGTAGACAGACTCACGTTCATAAAGATGAACAAATCATGGATCCGAAACGACTTTTCTACCCCTGTGTCATCCTGGGGACAGTAAAAGCTTGATGATTGGTTAAAATCACCCTACCAACCGTTTTAAGCTTTCAAATTACTAATCATGTTTATCTGTATCTTGACTGGAAAATAATTTGGGCTTCGTAGCAGTGTGCAGCACTGATCCTATTAGGCCATCTATACTAAAGCTTCACCAGATTTAAAATTAATAATAATTTTTAGCTGCATCTAGCCCGGAAAATAATTTTGGGGCTCCGAGATGCGCAAGACACATAAGTGCCTTCTTACTGCACTAGCTGCAGCATGACCCTCATATTGTCAGAATTCGAAGTAATCATGACTACTGGGTTGCCACACTCTTAGATCCCCCAAACTTTTCGATCAACCTTTTCATTTTAATAAAGACCAAAAAAATGGTCATTTTTGAAATTATAAGCATTAGCAGGTTATTAGAAACTGAAATCAAACAGTTTTCAACTCAAAACTTTATTCTAGGTGATGTTACATTTTCACATAGGACCCCTTGTTCGAAAGGAGCTTCTGAACTCTCTCGTCCATTGAATTTGTCAGGTTTTGGATGGTTTCTGCTTCAATTGTTTTGCATGAGGACAGAATACCCTCCCAGAGCTGTTGCTTAGATGTGAACTGCCTCCCGCCATCATAGACACTCCTTTTAATGATGCTCCAAAGGTTCTGAATGGGGTAGAGGTCAGGGGAGCATGGGGGTCACACCATAAGTTTGTCCCCTTTTATGCCCATATCAGCCAGAGATGCAGATGTTTTATGTGCAGCATGAGATGGTGCATTATCATGCAGAAAAATGATCTTGCTGTGAAATACACGGTTCTTCTTCTTGAACCATGGCAGGAAGTGCTGTTTGAGAAAATCCACATACATTATGGAGTTCATCTTTAGCGCCTTCAGGGATCCTAAAGGGGCCGACAATCTCTCTCCCCATGATTCCAGCCCAAAACATTACTCCACCTCCTCCTTGTTGGCGCTGTAGCCGTGTTTGCGTGGGGTGTCCATCAACCAGCCATCCTCCACTCCATCCATCTGGACCATCGAGCGCTGCACGGCACTCATCCGTGAACAAAACAGTTTTGAAATCAGTCTTCATGTAATGTTTGGCCCACTGGAGCCATTTCTACTTGTGTGAAGTGGATAGAGGAAGTCGACAGGATGGCGTATGCACAGCTGCAAACCTCTGAAGGACCCTGCATCTTGTTGTTCGGGGGACGTTGGAGGCACAAGCAGCTTCAAAAACTTGTCTGCTGCTATGACAAGGCTTTTTTGCCGCTGCTCTTTCAACCTGACGTAATTGCCTGTAGGAAAGAGTCCTCAATTTGCCCTTATCAGCACACACACGTGTGTACTGTGAATCAGCTACATACTTCTTGATTGCCAAGACACTTCATCCTGATCATCGCACAACGTTGATTGTAGTCATGCCTTGACCTAAACACTCCACAATTTGTTGCTTCTCAGCAGCCGACACATCCTTTTTCTTTCCCATTTTGGCAGAAAATGTAGGCTGCTTAATAATGTGAGACAGACTTCTTAAGTAGTCTTGCCTTTCATTGGACACACCTGCCAAACTAATTAGCACAGGTGTCTGCAATTGCTTACAGTGATAAAAAGATCCCTGACACACATCACCATCAATGAGTTTAACTGACAAATGAGTTTAACTGACAAACAAACAAATTCTTCCCTTATCACTCCTAAACACTTTTTGCATAATAATTTGGAACACAGTGTACATGTGCTTTTCCACAAAACACCAGTGGTTCACGTAGTGAATCTTACAGTTCTAACTTGCCAACCGTGGTCTGTATGGAGTTGTTCAATAAAGGGCCCAAAATTAAGATAACATAGATGGGAGAGGTCTCTATGAATAGGAATTCCTAAGTATTTGATACCCTGTGAGGGCCAGGCAAAGGGAAAGTTGGACTGGATGGAATCCTATATGGATTTGGGGAGGGAGACATCGAGGGCCTCAGACTTCGCTGCATTGATTTTAAAATTTGACCATGTAACAAAGTGATCTATTTCAGCCATAACAGCATGGATGGATATATGTGATTGAGTGATATATACTAGGACATCATCAGCAGATAGAGAGCACTTGTACTCGGTGCCTCCCACCTCAATCCACCTAATATTGGGGTTATGGCGAATTGATGAGAGCAGGTGCTCCGTCACTAGGATGTATAAGAGAGGGGAGAGAGAACATCCCTGCCTTGTCCCATTGGTGATTGTGAAAGGTGATGAAAATGTTCTGACGCGCCCCCTGGGCCTTGGGACACCTGGAGCCGGACCCTTTTTGGTGGATGCTGGTGGTTGTAGTCTCCGTGGCGGCAACCCGGTTCCGTGGCTCAGGGCGGTCAAACCAGTGGCGGAACTATTTATGTGGTTTTGATGTTTAAATGTCCGACTACGCCACCCGTGGATTGTGGTCAGAGTGAACCGCCGCTCCAGGGCAGACCGCTGAGGCTGGTGTTGTGGGTGCAGCAGAGCGTAGCATAACTCCCCACGGGAGGAGTATAGCCTCAGGGCAGTGTATGCGGAGTATGGGGGTGATGGTGCAGGGCAGCAGCAGTAATGACACGGAGTCAGTGATGCAGTCCAGGGCCTTTACTCACAGTTCTTATTATCCAGAACACGTCTGCAGGTAACGGCTGCCCACGTCGTACTGTGCTCACCAGGTGAGGGGCTCAGACAACTCCCAGATAACTTTGGAGTGCTTCACAGGACCCCCTTTGTGTGTCCTTTGTCTGGCCTTTCTTACCAACCCTTCTGTCCGGCTGCCTCGGGCCTCCTCTTGGTAAACTTGGCGCCAGTTTCCCTGACCCTATGTGGTGCCTTCCTAGCGGGTGTAGCGAGGGGCTGCGCCACATAAAATGTCACAGCCTCCTGTTTCTAGCTGAGGGTCGTTTCCTGCCTCCACTAGTTTCGGGGACCGGTCTCCCCCTTTGGCCTGACCCCTTCACGCAGGTGGATTCGGGCGTGCGGTGGCGACTCGCCCGTCCGCACCCCTGAGATCCCTTCGTTCCTCGTTCCTGGAGCCTTCTCCGCTCCTCTTCCTTCCTTCTCCATCTTCCAGGCCTGGGCTTCTGTTACTAGGCCCGCCTCCGGAGCAGAGCTCATGCAGAGCCCCTGCTCCCTGCCACTTCTGCTCAGACTTCTCTGCACTGAACTAAGATGGTGCCCACCTTTTATACTCCCTTCTCAATGCACCCAGGAACTGCTTCCTCCCTGCTCCTGCACTACAGGGTTCCCCTTCCTCAGTGTTCCCTCCCCCCACTCCAGCCAGGGACAGGGACTGTCGTGCCCATCTCAGGGGCATATTGGTCGCCCTGCCCCACGGCAATGTGGTGTAATGCATGCAGGTGTCGGGTCCTGATCCACGCTACATCCTTACCTGAGGGTGAGATATCACACCTCTGGGTGAGGTGCAATACCTCTGTAGCAACCGAGCCCTCAGGGTGCTACAGTTCCATTTATCTTCAGCCTAGGTGACGTATTGCGATACAGGGCCGTGATTTTGGCTATAAAACGGTCCCCTAGACCCCTACCCCAAGCCTTTTAAGAGAATCATATATGGTGTGCCAGGAGACTCTATGGAATGCTTTCTCAGCATCCAACGAGAGTATCTAATTACAAATTTTTAACTGCATCTAGCCCAGGAAAAACTTTGTGCCTAGTAGCAGGGTCTGCTAGTCAGCGGATTATCCCGGCTGTTAAGCAAGCTACACCACCTGTAGTTTGGACACTTCACTTTTTCAAAGGAAATGCTTCGGGACCACGGGATACTCAGTGAAGAGCATCTGGAGGCACCCCAAGGCATAGGGGCTCGGACTGGCACTAGGATGCCTTGCGGTGGACAGCCGAGCTCGATCCTTATAAAAGCTTTTTAACTGCAGCAGCTTTAGTGGACGCTACTGGAGCTGGAATTACGCGGCTGCTGGCATGAGACTTGCCCTCCAATAGATCCTTGTAAATGGATTTAAAGTGTATTTATTCAAATTAGAGAGACAATTTAAATTAAAAATCTTAGAGCTGCCTCCACCACAGGGGGGCTCGCTCGACCCACCAGCGGACAGGCACCAGTATTGGGAGAGGGGGGCTGGCCGTCAGGGTTCACCGCGGCTCTGGCACAAACCCGGCGACACGGAGGTGGCACGGGCAGGAGCGGACTGAGCGTGTCGGCTTCTCACTTTTTGGATTTTAGAAGGGCATGACATGCCTATATCTGTGTCTCCTCCTCCTTTTACTCCTCCACCTCTTTTCTTTTCGCATGACTATATGTACTTGTCACTTTTCCATGTGTTAGTTGTGTCTTCTGAGCAGTTTGTCAGCTTTTGGACACCTTTGAAGATGTTTTCTATGTGTTTCTATGTGTTTTTGTTTGCCCGCCATTGGTTTTAACGGTGTTCGAAGGTGTTCGACGAACAGTTCGACGAACAGTTCGGCGAACACACGAGTGTTCGACGAACCGAACCGAACTCGAACACTACGTGGGTGGCTCAACACTAATGACAGGTTCCCTTTAAATGGAACAAATATCACATTCAGTACAATAGACAACATGTTGACGCTCACAGTTGAGAAAGATATTAATTGCATGGTCCACACCTTGTTGCATTTAAAATTTAGCTTCTGATCGACATAATAACAAGTTGTATTTGTTGCCAGAACATTTAAAAAAAATATATATATTTTATGGAAATTACAGTTTGTTCCTTTTTTTCTTTTCATTTTTTATGTTATTATAGAAACTTGTGATCATTTGATATTCCATAGACTAAAATAAAATGTTCTAAATTTGCCAGCGGTAACAATTTCCTTCATTAAGCCGCTAGTACCTATATTTCAATTAACAAGAACAGTGTAATTTGAAATTTGACAATTTCTTCCTTCTTCTGCCAGGTTTGGAGCGAAGTAAATATTTATACCAGGTGGCAGCAAAAGCAATTTGCTCTGTGTTTTGTCTACAACCCCGAGCAGCAGTAATATCACTTGTAGCATCAGAGCCTTTGAAGTAAGTGAATTTGATTTGAAATCCAAGTGTCAGGCTCCTTATGATCTTGAACAGATCCCTTTATCTCCCTGCGCTACAGGCACCAATAATTAAATTGCCTGCTGCTTAGAGTGTGTGCAGTTATAATGATGTACAGGTAATTGAGAAATTGCCAGAACAAACTGATGATGAAGTAGCATGTCCTACAGCACTTCTCTTTTTCATACACAACTCTGTCATAAGCACACATTTAATTTTCTAGAACATATAAATATATATATATATATATATATATATATATATATATGTAATGTTCAACAAACTAATTCCTTGAAACATTTTGTATATTATCTATTACTTTTATATTAACAAGGGTTTGGCCTACAGCTATCTGCCTGCAATCTCCAACAAAATATGCACAGTTGTCGAGACCAACTATGCATGTCTATTTCATGGAAAGAGGGAGACAAAACAAAAAGGTTCGGACCCCCTAACATCTACAATAGGCGACATTCGGGAGAACAGTAGTCGGAACTGATCTGATATATTCGAAGAGCAATTTATATCTATGTTGCGGTCGGCTCACCCAAGGTGAGGTTTTAATACTAGAAGATAAGACCGTCCCGATTGGGTACATCTTGTTGAGGTGGGATGGCAACTAAGTTCCTATATTATTTACCATTTCTATTTACTCATTTACTTACTGCAGGGTACTTGCTCATTTTGTTTTTATCTTGGGTTTTGTTTCTTAAAAGGGCACAGTGTGAATGTGCTTCTTCAGATTCCAACTCATGCTCTGGCTCATTTCTTTGGTTTTGCTGTAGTTTTTTGTAATTTTTACCAACAGCGATGTGGCTCCCCACTTTTTGAGCTAGGCATTTCATCTATATAGCTTCTAGTGTTGAGCAAGCACTAAAATGCTCGGGTGCTCGAAGCTCGGCCCGAGCTCGCCGTGATACTCGGGTGCTCGACCCGAGAAACGAGCCCAATGTTAGTCTATGGGAGACCCGAGCATTTTTGCGGCGGCACCCCCGGCAGTCTTTTAAAAGCCTAACAAGTGTCCAAAACGATAGTGACAGTGCTCAAATGACATGGGGACAGCATGGGGATCGCCCAGGAAGCATTTCTGACCCCCAGGTCACTGCGGTCAACAACGTGGTCAGAGGTATTAAGCCACATTTAAGGGCTCACAATAAAACGTTCATAAACGAAACTGAAACTGCTTTCTTGTGAAATATGTTAAGGAAATGTCATTTTAACATTTTACAACCTTATTAGGCCATGTGCTGTGTGACACATGCATACAGTGCTGAAAAGACATAGTAACAGCATGGGGAAGACCCCTGGAAGCATCTCTGACACCCAGGTCACTGCTTAAAAGTGTGCCCATCAGAAGTCATCCTTGCCGCATCAGAAGATGCAGACTTGCAACTATCCCAGTGCAAGTTCTTGTCCCAGGGCAGTGTTCAATTGTACCTCCCCCATTCCTTGCAATGCAAGCGCAAATATGCAGCCAAACACCCATCCACCCCTAGGCTGCAATACCATACTGCTTGCTTGCACTTGAAATTGGGCCTTTTTCGGCATGTGGAGGCGGAATCTGGCCACCACGTCATGGCTGCGTTGGCGGCCTGGTATCCATACTCAGTCCCCAGTCGCCCGGCGGCCGGGTGTTCACACTCGGTCCAAAGCTGCCAGGGGGCGGCCGGGTGTCCATACTCGGTCCCCAGCCGCCCCGCGGCCGGGTGTCCACACACGGTCCCCATCCGCCTGCGGGCAGCCGGGTGTCCATAAACGGTCCCCAGCCGCCCCTATTTCTCCTGTCAACTTCCCCCCACCCACTTTTCTTAGCCCGGCCTGCTTTAGGGCAGCATTGGACGAGCCCACCAGAGAACCAGACTCCTCCGGTGGGCCCTGGCTTCTCCATCAGGGGAGTTGAGAGTGGCAAGGTGAGGAGCATGATGATGATGATAGAAGTTAGCATCTGCTTTGTTTTCTTGGAATGCAAGCGTAAGTGTGCAGCCTGCCACCCACCCACTGCCAGGCTGCAATACCATACTGCTTGCTTGCACTTGAAATTGGGCCTTTTAGGCATGTGGAGGCAGAATCTGGCCACCACGTCATGGCTGCGTTGGCAGCCTGTTATCCATACTCAGTCCCCAGCCGCCCGGCAGCCGGGGGTCCAAACTCGGTCCCGAGCCGCCTGTGGGCAGCCGGGTGTCCATAAACGGTCCCCAGCCGCCCCTATTTCTCCTGTCAACTTCCCCCCACACACTTTTCTTAGCCTGGCCTGTTTTAGGGCAGCTTTGGACGAGCCCACCAGAGAACCAGACTCCTCCGGTGGGCCCTGGCTTCTCCATCAGGGGAGTTGAGAGTGCCAAGGTGAGGAGCATGATGATGATGATAGAAGTTAACATCTGCTTTGTTTTCATGGAATGCAAGCGCATGTATGTAGTAGCGGCTAGGCCTGAGGTGGTCAGCGTTTTGGCGCATATCCTACCTCCTCCGAGGATTGCTGGATGTTTTCCTGCTACTATCCTTGTTCTATGACTCCCGTTAAAACAAAGCTTCAGGTGATGAATGATGGATGAGGTGGAGGCAAAGGAGAAAGAGCAGGAGGAACAGTGACCATTCACATCAATATCAGGCCAGTCAACCACATATGTCTTGTAGGATATGTTTCTGTAACAAAAGGAGCGGTTCGGCTACATAGTTATAGGGCATACAGTGAGTGCAATGTCTACCAAAATTTTTGAGGCACTCCAATGCCCCTTGGAAATGACATGGAGGTCAGAGGGCCTTAACTAAACCGTTTTTTCCATTTATAGCAACTGGGTCTCCTGTACACTGTTGGCCTAAGCAGTGAATGGAAGGCTTTCAAAAAATTATGAGGAACTGCAATGCCCATTGAAACAGACATGGATTACAGCATACTAAAAACCTTATACCCATTATTGGGGAGTGGGTCTCCTTTAGTTTTCGCCTTTGCATTGGAAAGCAAAAGCTGACTAAAATTAGGAGAAAATGCAATGCCCGTTGGAAGAGTCGTGGAGGCTAGAGGTAATTAAAAACAACATTTCAATGCCCCTTGGAAGAGCTGTGGAGTTCAGAGTGGCTTAAGAAGACGCTTTTAATGCCCCTTTTATGAGACATGGAGGTCGCAGTAGCTTAACAAGATGGTTTTAATGCCCCTCGGAAAAGTGGTGGAGGTTGCAGTAGCTTAACAAGACGGTTTTAATGCCCCTTACAAGAGCCATACAGTACAGCATATTGCAAACATTATTCCCATTATTGGGGAGTGGGTCTCCCATAGTATTTGCTTGTGCCTTCCAAGCAAAACATGACAAAAAATAGGACGGAGGAACTTGCAATGCCCCTTACAAGAGCCATGCAGTACAGCATATTTCAAACATTATTCCCATTATTGGGGAGTGTGTCTCCTATAGTCTTTGCTTATGCCTTCCAAGCAAAAGCTGCCAAAAATTAGGACGGAGGAACTTGCAATGCCCCTTACAAGAGCCATGCAGTACAGCATATTACAAACATTATTCCCATTATTGGAAAGTGGGTCTCCCATAGTCTTTGCTTATGCCTTTCAAGCAAAAGCTGCCAAAAATTAGGACGGAGGAACTTGCAATGCCCCTTACAAGAGCCATGCAGTACAGCATATTACAAACATTATTCCCATTATTGGGGAGTGTGTCTCCCATAGTCTTTGCTTATGCCTTCCAAGCAAAAGCTGCCAAAAATTAGGAGGAAATGCAATGCCCATTCGAAGAGTCGAGGAGGTTAGAGTTAATTAAAAACAACATTTCAATGCCCCTTGGAAGAGCTGTGGAGTTCAGAGTGGTTTAACAAGATGGTTTGAATGCCCCTTGGAAGAGACGTGAAGGTCCCAGTAGCTTAACAAGACGTTTTGAATGCCCCTTGAAAGAGACGTGGAGGTCCCAGTAGCTTAACATGACAGTTTGAATGCCCCTCGAAAGAGACGTGGAGGTCGCAGTAGCTTAACAAGATGGTTTTAATGCCCCTTGGAAAAGTGGTGGAGTTCGTAGTAGCTTAACAAGATGGTTTGAATGCCCCTTGGAAGAGACGTGGAGGTCCCAGTACCTTAACAATGTGGTTTTAATGCCCTTCGGAAAAGTGGTGGAGGTCACAGTAGCTTAACAAGATGCTTTTAATGCCCCTCAGAAGAGACGTGGAGGTCCCAGTAGCTTAACAAGATGGTTTTAATGTTCTTGGAAAAGTGGTGGAGGTCGCAGTAGCTTAGCAAGATGATTTGAATGCCCTTTGGAAGAGACGTGGAGGTCCCAGTAGCTTAACAAGACAGTTTGAATGCCCCTCGAAAGAGACGTGGAGGTCCCAGCAGCTTAACAAGACGGTTTTAATGCCCCTTGGAAGAGATGTTGAGGTCCCAGTAGCTTAACAAGACGGTTTTAATAACCCTTGGAAAAGCAGTGAAGGTCGCAGAAGCTTAACAAAACGGTTTTATTGCCCCTTGGAAGAGACGTGGAGGTCCCAGTAGCTTAACAAGACGGTTTTAATGCACCTTGGAAGAGACGTGGAGGTCCCAGTAGCTTAACAAGATGGTTTGAATGCCCCTTGGAAGAGACATAGAGGTCCCAGTAGCTTAACAAGACAGTGTGAATGCCCCTCGAAAGAGACGTGGAGGTCCCAGTAGCTTAACAAGACGGTTTTAATAACCCTTGGAAAAGCGGTGAAGGTCGCAGTAGCTTAACAAGACGGTTTTAATGCCCCTTGGAAGAGACGTGGAGGTCCCAGGAGCTTAACAAGACGGTTTTAATGCCCTTCGGAAAAGTGGTGGAGGTCACAGTAGCTTTACAAGTCACTTTTAATGCCCCTCAGAAGAGACGTGGAGGTCCCAGTAGCTTAGCAATACGGTTTTAACGCCCCTTGGAAAAGTGGTGGAGGTCGCAGTAGCTTAACAAGACGGTTTGAATGCCCCTTGGAAGAGACGTGGAGGTCCCAGTAGCTTAACAAGATGATTTGAATGCCCCTCGAAAGAGACATGGAGGTCCCAGTAGCTTAACAAGTTGGTTTTAATGCCCCTTGGAAAAGTGGTGGAAGTCGCAGTAGCTTAACAAGATGGCTTGAATGCCCCTTGGAAGAGACGTGGAGGTCCCAGTAGCTTAACAAGATGGTTTTAATGCCCTTCGGAAAAGTGGTGGAGGTCACAGTAGCTTAACAAGACGCTTTTAATGCACCTCAGAAGAGACGTGGAGGTCCCAGTAGCTTAACAAGACGGTTTTAATGCTCCTTGGAGTAGTGGTGGAGGTCGCAGTAGCTTAACAAGATGGTTTGAATGCCCCTTGGATGAGACGTGGAGGTCCCAGTAGTTTAACAAGACGGTTTTAATGCCCCTTGGAAAAGTGGTGGAGGTCGCAGTAGCTTAACAAGACGGTTTGTATTCCCCTTGGAAGAGACGTGGAGGTCCCAGTAGCTTAACAAGACAGTTTGAATGCCCCTCGAAAGAGACGTGGAGGTCCCAGTAGCTTAACAAGACGGTTTTAATGCCCCTTTGAAAAGTGGTGGAGGTCGCAGTAGCTTAACAAGATGCTTTTTATTCCCCTCAGAAGAGACGTGGAGGTCCCAGTAGCTTAACAAGACGCTTTTAATGCCCCTCGGAAAAGTGGTGGAGGTTGCAGTAGCTTAACAAGATGGTTTTAATTCCCCTTACAAGAGCCATAGAATACAGCGTCTTAAAAATATTATTCCCCTTATTGGGGAGTGGGTATCCCACAGTCTTTGCTTATGCCTTCCAAGCAAAAGCTGACAAAAATAAGGACGGAGGAACTTTCAATAATGGCAACACGGACCACTGTCACCCTGGTGGTATAGTGGTGGTGGAGGCTGAGGATAAGGAGAAGAACATAAAACAGCCGAAATGAGGAAGCGTATACCCATGTGTGGGAGTGAAGCGGTGCATGTGAATACACCTCCCGAAATAACACAGTGGATTTGACTTTATGTTACTCTGCTGTCATTTGGTGGTGATGAGAAGTCTGGCCCAATCCAGCCCTTGTTCATTTTGATAAGGGTCAGCTTGTCAGCATTGTCAGTTGACAGACGAGTGCGCTTATCGGTTATAATTCCCCCAGTGGCACTAAAAACACGCTCCGATAACACGCTAGCGGCAGGGCAGGCCAGGACCTCCAAGACGTACAGAGCGAGTTCATTCCAAGTGTCCAGCTTGGATACCGAATAATTAAAAGGCACAGAGGAATCACGGAGGACACTGGTATGGTCGGCAAGGTACTCCCTCACAATCTTTTGAAACTTTCCACTCCTTGTGAGAGTACCCCGCGCCTCAGGGTCTGTCCGAAGGGAGGGTCTGAGAAAACTGTCCCATAACGTTGACAGTGTTTCCCTGCCTCTGCTGGATTGGAGTTGCGTCTCTCTCGCATGTACGCCTTGGTTGGGCAACGAACTGTGACCTCTGCCGCTAGCGTGTTCAGATGGGAGCTTTTTTAGCAGTTCTGCAGCAAGGGCCTTCTGGTACTGCCCCATTTTTGTACATCTCTCCACCTCAGGAATAAGAGAGTGAAAGTTCTCCTTGTAGTGGGGGTCTAAAAGTGTCACCAACCAGTAATGACTGTCACCCAACATTTTGACAACGAGAGGATCACGGTTAAGGCAGAGTAACATAAAGTCAGACATGCGTGCCAGACTGGTAACGGGCAAGACTTCCGTGTCCTCATCAAGATTACGACTGACCATGCTCTCCTCCTCCTCCTCCTCCCCCCTGTCCTCAGGCCACCCAAGCTGAACCGACGGTGTGACAGTTGTACAGGTACTACCGTCTACAGCGCAATATACAATCTCCTGTTCTTTCTCCTACTCCTCCTCCTCTCCCTCATTGTCCCCCAATGCACGTTGGGATGAGATGAGGCTGGGCTGTGTGTAATCGACCTGCTTCTTGATCTATCTCATCATACTCTGGCTGCAATGCCTCCTATTTAATTCTCTGCAGATAGCGTTGCAAAAGTGGATGGCGTCATCGCCACTCACCATCTGGGTGGACTCCTCAAAGTTTGTCAAGATGGTACATATGTCTGACATCCAGGTCCACTCCTGAGGTCTTATGTGTGGAGTCTGACCTGAATATCGATGGCCATGTTGCAGCTGGTACTTCACAACTGCTCTCTTCCGCTCACAAATCCTTTGCAACATGTGGTGGGTAGAGTTCCAACGTGTGGGGACATCACACACCAGTCGGTGTGACAGAAGCTGCAAACACTGCTGCAACACAGCAAGGGCGGCGGAAGCTGTAGCCGACTTGCGAAAATAAGCTGACAGGCGGCATACTTTGACGAGCAGATCTGGCTACTCGGGGTATGATTTAAGAAACCGCTGACCCACGAGGTTAAGCACATGAGCCAGGCATGGTACGTGTGTGATCTAGCCTCGCCTCAGAGCCGCCACCAGATTATGGCCATTGTCACACACGACCATGCCTGGATGTAGGTTTAGCGGTCTCAGCCACAGATCTGCCTGCTCTTTCACAGCTGTCCACAACTTACAAGCAGTGTGAGGTTTCTCACCTAAGCTTATGAGTTTCAGCACAGCCTGCTGCCGCTTGGCGGAGGCAGTACTGCAGTGCTTCCAGCTTGTAACTGATGTGGTGATATCTGAGATGGAGGCTGAATATGCAGAGGAGGAGGAGGATGATGCGCAGGAGCTGTACACTGTGGGGGCAACTCTGACTGACATAGGGCCCACAATCCTCGGTGTGGGGAGGATGTGTTCCATGCCAAGGTCCGACTGGGTCCCGGCTTCCACTATGTTTACCCAGTGTGCCATCAGGGAGATGTACCGTCCCTGGCCACAAGCACTTGTCCACGTGTCCGTTGTCAGGTGGACTCTCCCAGTAACTGCATTGTTGAGGGCATGGCAGATGTTTTGGGACACGTGCTTGTGTAGTGCGGGGATGGCACACCGGGAAAATAGTGTCGGCTGGGGACCGAGTACCGGGGGATGGCCACCGCTATAAGGTTGCGGAAGGATTCTATCTCCACCAGCCTAAAAGGCAGCATTTCCAACGCAAGCAGTCGTGAAATGTGCGAATTTAGGACTGTGGCCTGTGGGTCGTTAGCTGCGATTTTCCGCTTACATTCAAAGGTCTGGGATATGGACAATCGATTGCTGCGGTGGGACGTGGACGTGGACGTTGATGTTGTTTCTTGAGAAACTGCCATAACAAGTGAAGACTGAGAGGAGGGAGCATCTTTGCATGCAGTATGGACAGGGGATTGCCTTGCACACACAACAGGGGGTTCTACTGCATGCACAACAGCGGAAGAAGCAGTGGTGACACCCGCTGGCACTGGTCTTGGACCCTGGGGTTCACCCAACAAAGTCGGGTGCTTTGCTGCCATGTGCCTTATCATGCTGGTGGTGGTCAGGCTGGTAGTTTTGTCACCCCTGCTGATGCTGGCATGGCAGGTGCTACAATTGGCCTTTTTGGGATGATCATCAGAGTCTTTAAAAAAATTCCAGACTCTGGAAGACCTACAGGTTGTACTGGCAACGTCCCTCTTGTTGGTGTTACGGGGAACTGTTGCCCGCCTTCTGTGTTCAGCCACCACACTGCTTCTTCCTGCCTGTTTGGGTACTCTGCCTCCCTCACCCTGTGTCATGCTGGCCTCGCTCTGCATGTCCTCCTGCCACGTTGGGTCAGTTACTAGATCATCCATCACCTCCTCCTCTTCCACGTGTGCACCAAGATCCTCCTCCTCACTTCGTGGCAATTGTGTCTCGTCATCGTCCACCTCTTGTAACAAATTGCCAGCGTCGACTTCCTCTGGCCGTGGCTGTTCAAATATTTGGGCATCGCTACATGGGATCTCCTCTTCCACCACTTCAAGCGGAGCAGGCGAGGGGCCCAAATATGGAAATGGACCAGTGAACAGCTCTTCAGAGTGTCCAAGTGTGGGATCAGTTGCTGTCTGACGACACTCAACATGGTGGGAGGAAGGAGCATCAAGGTGAGGAGGAGTATGCGGTCGGCTACTAAGAGTTGACCGTGTGGAAGACCGACCGGAGGTGGTGGTGCCCAAGTAACTGGATGTATTATCTGCTATCTAATTAATAACCTGTTCACACTGATCAGTTCGCAATACTGGTGTTGTTCAGTGGTTCCCTAGTAATTCGGTCAAGAAGTGGGAGCGAGAAGATGTGGCTGTTGGCTGTGGCACATTTTCACCTTGGCCACGGCCCCATCCTCTGCACGCACCATCACCAGAACGTCCAGTTCCACGTCCCTTGCCACGTGCCTTGTCCATTGTAAAGGAAGTAAAATAGCTTACACTCACACTATCAATGGAAAAAGGGTAATAAAAAGTAGATTTGAACCGTGGAAGAGGAAAACCACAGTTCTATTTCTCTGGCTTACACTGGACTCTTTTAAACAATCTGAACAATCAGGGAGAAACTATTACTGTTTTTCTTTACGGAAAAAATACCAAAAGCTGAATAATAGAGATTTTGTACCGTGGAATGGCAAAACCACAGTTATTGTTTACTGGGGTATACCAGACAATTTTAAATAGATATATTTGTGGCTGAACAGTGAGCGACACACTCAAACAGGTTTTTTTTTAGGTAAAAATGGCCCAAAAGTGGATAATACAGAGGTTTGAACCGTGGAACTGCAAAACCACACTTGTAATTCTTAGGCCTACACCAGACTATTTTCAACAGATATATTTGTGTCTGAACAATCAGGAGACACTACTGTTTTTCTTTACGGCAAAAAATGCAAAAAAGCAGGATAATACAGAGATCTGACCCGTGGAACTGCAAAACCACAGTTCTAGTAATCTGGCCTACACTAGACTATTTTCAACAGATATATTTGTGTCTGAACAATCAGGAGACACTACTGTTTTTCTTTACAGCAAAAAAGCAGGATAATACAGAGATTTGACCCGTGGAACTGCAAAACCACACTTGTATTTCTCGGGCCTACACCAGACTATTTTCAACAGATATATTTGTGTCTGAACAATCAGGAGACACTACTGTTTTTCTTTACAGCAAAAAAAGCAAAAAAGCAGGATAGTACAGAGATTTGACCTGTGGAACTGCAAAACCACACTTGTATTTCTCTGGCCTACACCAGACTATTTTCAACAGATATATTTGTGTCTGAACAATCAGGAGACACTATTATTTTTTTTTTACAGCAAAAAATGCCAAAAGCAGGATAATAGAGATTTTTTACCGTGGAACAGCAAAACCACAGTTATAATTTACTGGTGTATACCAGACTTTTTTAAATATATATATTTGCGGCTGAATAGTGAGCGACACACTCAAACTGTTTTTTTTTTAGATACAAACGGCCCAAAAGTGGATAATACAGAGGTTTGAACCGTGGAACTGCAAAACCTCACTTGTTTCTCTGGCCTACACAAGACTATTTTCAACAGATATATTTGTGTCTGAAAAATCCGAGACACACTTTTTTTTTATTTGGGGGGGGGGCACCAAAAGGTTAATAAGACGGGTATTTGTACTCTGTGAAGGAGGGAAAAAATAAGAGAATTTAGATAACAAAAAAGGATTTCTCCTGGCCCCCGAGACCTGGAGCTAAGTCCAGCAATTTCAGCAAAAGGAGCACACAGGACTGTAATGCAGCGTTTGCTGGTATAACCACTGCGTCTCCAATACAGCCTGCCTGCCTGATATCTGGGATGGATATTAGTCCTGAGAAGGACTGTTTGTTTGATTTAGCAGCCTTTATAGACCCTACACTAACTATTTCGCAGGATATATCTCTCCCTAAATCAGCAACGCTGTCCCTACACTGTCTGATCCGGAGCCACTGTGTCCAAGATGGCGGCGCCCGGTTTTAAATACTCGAGGTGACACTGTGCGGCCAGCCAATCACTGTAATGCCCACAAACAACATGGCTGCGGCATTACAGTGACTGGCTGGCAATCCCTGCATGCTCATTGGCTCTGTAAAGAGCGCCAAATGTGCAGGGCGGAGACCCGAGCTCCAGCCCGAGTAACCCGGAAATGCTCAGTGCTCGCCGAACATCCTGAGTAGCGTGATGCTCGGACGAGTACCGAGCAGTGTCGAGCATGTTCGCTCAACACTAATAGCGTCCCATGGGCAGGTGTCTGAATAGTCAGGCTTGGGTCCTGCTCTGCCCCATTTACATTGAGGTTGACTGACACAAGGTGAGGTTTTAATACTAGAAGATAGGACCCTCCTAATTGGGTAGACTTGTCATGGTGGGATGGATTTTACGTTTATTTGATCAAAATAAGTGTTATCTAAGTACCCTATGTTCTTTACATGTACTATTGCAATTTACTTATTTACTTACTGCAGGGTATTGGCTCATTTTGTTTTTATATTGGGTTAGGAAGAGCATTATTCTACTGTTCTATACAAATAATAGGTCATTGTGGACAGAACGGGAAAACTTTATAATGTTGTGCCATCAGGACAAACCCATTTTCATACAGTTCATTAGAGAATTTGGGCTTCATAGATTAGGTCTTCTACTCAGGGTTTCCTTTTATCACAGAAGTTTCTCATCTCTTTGATCTTCAACTATTGCCACTGAATATCAATATCTTGGTCTTCTCTTTAATATTAAATCAAACTTTGTTCAGTGAGAGTGATTCTTAAAGGGTTTTTCGCAAGTTTATAAATGGGTTATATTGTAAAGTACTTGTGAAAATAATCAACTTTGATATTTATCTCTTATTAAAAATCCTCTCCGTTTTTAAAGGAGTTGTTTAATACTTGGACAATCTCTTCTCATTCCCCATTTTTGGCCACATTAAAATAAAATAGCTTATACTCACCTCCCGTGGAGGTGCGGTTCCAGCGATGTCAGCACTCACTCTCCCGAGGCTCACATGAGATTATTATGTCACGTGAGCCCTGTGCTCAATCAGCATTGGTGTCACTGTCCTCACCTTGAGACGTATAAGTAATCAACAGGAAGTGAGAAGCCATCTGCATCTCTTACTTCCTGTTGATTATTTATATGTCTGAAGGTGGGGACAGTGACACCAATGCTGATTGAGCACAGGGCTCACGTGACATAATAATCTCATGTGAGCCTCGGGAGAGCGAGTGCTGACATCGCTGGAACCGCACCTCCACGGGAGGTGAGTATAAGCTATTTTAATTTAATGGGGTCAAACACTGATTGATAAGGGGTTGTCCTAGTAGTGGAAAACCTCTTTAAGAATCGTTGCACAAAGAAACAGTAAACTACGCTTTATAGCCAGCTTGCAGTACTCTGAAGCTGGTCAGGTCCATGGAGCTGGCCAGCTTCAGTGCCCCTGTGCTTCTCCCATGTTGCAGAAGCAAAGCTGTCATTGCTAGCAGCTTGGAGAGAGCACAGTTTGGACCAGAGGCACAACCATGTTGCTCTTCTGAACTGTCAATCTCAAAGGGAGTCTGTCACCAGGTTTTTGTTACCCCATCTGAGAGCAGCATAATGTAGGGGCAGAGATCCAGATTCCAGTGATATATCACTTACAGGGTTGCTTGTCGTCAATTTCATAAGATTACTGATTTATCTGCTGCTGATCTAGCAGTTATTTGAATCCTGAGCTCTGTATAACCCCATCCCCACCAATGGTTGGCAGCTCGCTGATCGTGTACAGTGTACAAAGAAAACTGCCAATCAGTGGTGGTGTCGGGGTTATACTGAGCTCATGAATATGGAGGACTACATGGAAGCAGGTTTACTAGTCCTTTAATGATAATCTCCTTCTGATAAAACTGTGATTTTATCAAAACTACTGTACACTAAGCAGCCCAGTAAGTGACATCACTGCAATCTGGGTCTCTGCCCCTACATCATACTGCTCTCAGATTAGTTGGCAAAAGCCCGATGACAGATTCTCTTTAAAGCGTGAACCACTTCTGTCAAAGCAGGAAGCAGAGTGCCGGGTCTGAAGATTCATCCTGAGACAACTCCTTTAAGCTGGTCAAACACATTAGGGTAATGTTGACTGAGCCTGCTAGCTGTGGTGGCACCGATCAACCATCTAATGTGTATAAGGGTGTCCTGACTTTCCCCTGATGGAAAATTTTGATTAAAAAAAGGATCAGGCTGCTGAATTTCAATATGCATAATCATTTTGTTCTCAGGGAAGATAAGATCCTGCCGGAAGTATCTGACAGCCGCTCATTCCTCTCCTCTCATTCAGAACACATGTACTCTTGGCCAAATCATTTCTGATCATGTAATTGTGTATGGAAGATATGGGGGAATAACTGTCAGCTAATTAAATGTTCAGCTAAAAGCTAAAGGTTATAGTCAACTTTAGAAATTGTAGATTACAGTAAAATGAATTTTCCATACCACAGTTGTATGCCTACTTTTTAACTATAAGGGGGTGTTGAGAGTACAGTGACACTTGAGCCTTGGTGTGTAAGATGACTTAAAGGTCATATACCATAGAAATATCTATGTCTATATCTATATATAAACAGCGGCTTGAGAAAGTGTAAAGGACATATTGATATTCATGCTATGGCAACTCCATTTTGTCTGCTTGCTTCAAAATCACGTTATTATACTCTTTGCATAACATACATTCTTTCCTTCTTTCCTCTTGATTCACTTCCAACTTTCCCACACTAACCTTTTCTCTCAAGAACATTCTATGGGACACCCTGCTCCTGTTATCTAGCTAGTCTGAGCCGGCATGTATAACCTTGTAACTTTCCATCGTACACCGAACTAACGATAATATGACCATATTTGTATTTCCGTAATAATTGTACTAACATTGGTTCAAGCTTGTAGTATGGGTGTAGATGATTGGCTATTGATATACTCAAAACAATATAAAATGCTAAGTAGAAATAAACGGGGTTAGAGATTTTCTGAATCCACACATACAGAGCTTTGCCTCCGTCTGGTTTTCTATTGGATTGCGCAATCAACCGTGTAACATAATAATTTAACACTCACTTGGTCAACCGTGAAGGGTCATTGCTGCCCTCCCTCAACAAAAGTATTCACTCCCCTTGGCTTTTTACCTATTTTGTTACATTACGACCTGTGTTTAAATATTTTTGTAATCCAATTTGTGTGGGATGCATCAGCACTAAATAGTGTAAGTTGGTGAAGTGAAGTGAGAAAAATAAAGGCATAAATTAAATTTCTGGGATCAAATAGCTAAAAATTGGCATATGCATATGTTACGCTCGCGCCCGGACTGACTGGCGTGAGCGTGGTTAGTGGTCCCACTGGGCCACGAACCGAGGAGTGCCTGGAGGGGCGTGACTAGGGGCCTCGCCAAATCTACCACGAACGCACGGCGGCTTAATCGACTCCGTGGTCCAAGGAGGGATGTGGGAGGTGGCCCAGGTGCTACTCCAGGTCAGATCCCAGTGACAGCTGTTGACCCTCACTGGGGAATGCAGAAACAGGCAGGTTTGGCTGGTATGCAGACAGGCAGGTATTGGCAGGCACGGCTGGTATGCAGACTGGTGGGTACTGGCAGGTACGGCTAGTATGCAGACTGGACGGTACTGTCAGGTAGGAAAACAGGCTGGATAGGGACCAGTACAGACTGGGATAAAGGAACAGAGCCGCAGGTGCGGAGAGCACGCGGAGCGGGGCAGAGCAGAGCAAAGCCAAAGTTGCGGAGAACAAGTGGAGCGGGGCATAGCAGAGCAAAGACACAGCTGCGAGCAGACAAGACAGGGCTCTGTTCACATGGAACAGACTGGGAAACACAGGAAGATAGCTAGAACACAGGAGGTACGGTAGATACAGAGGCAGGGAAACGGAAAAAGCAGAACCAGATACACACAAGGTACTTGCTATGAAGTAGCGAGTGGACACAAAACTCATAGACAGAAGTACAGAGACAACAAGTAGGAGTTAGGAACTGGTTCAGACACTGCAGGAAAAGGAAAGGATCGGACATAGAGACAAACAGGTAACGGGCTAGGACACAGTTCAGTCAGGAACTGACTCAGAAACGAGCCTGGGCATTCAGCCCCCAGGGTGGCGGAAATAGACAAGAAGTCACAGATACAGGTAACGGGCCTGGGTACTCAGCCCCCAGGGTGGCGGAAACAGACAAGATTCAGGACAGGACCTGGCAACTCAGTTGCACAGAACACACTGAAAGAAAGTGTTGCTCAGGCACCTCCCACTGGGTGGGGGAGGTTTAAGCATCCAGTGACTCACAGCAATAGGCTGGGGATGCATTAGGACTGCTCACACTGTATCTTTAAGAATCAGGAAGTAACAGCACTGCTGCCTTAAGCCAGCAGACAAGAGACACGCACACAGCAAGCAGAGGAGTACAGTGCACAGCCTGGACTGATAGGTAAGTTGGTGGTCTTGCATGGTGGGAGATGGTAAGCCATGCCAGCATGCCACCAGGGATGTTACACATATACAGTACAGACCAGAAGTTTGGACACACCTTCTCATTTAAAGATTTTTCTGTATTTTCATGACTATGAAAATTGTACATTCACACTGAAGGCATCAAAACTATGAATTAACACATGTGGAATTATATACTTAACAAAAAAGTGTGAAACAACTGAAAATATGTCTTATATTCTAGGTTCTTCAAAGTAGCCACCTTTTGCTTTGATGACTGCTTTGCACACTCTTGGCATTCTCTTGATGAGCTTCAAGAGGTAGTCACATTATCGCCGGCCGGGAGCATTTTTAAAAGCGAAAAAAAAACTGACACTTTGGTTTTTATTTTGTGTGTGTGTTTTTTGGGTATGGACTTTCTTTTTCCTTTCTCCCTTGGTATGGTTTCCGTTGCAGAGCTCGCAGAGCAACTGTGCAGTCTGTCTCTGGAGGTGTATGACCTCTGCTGTGAGGTTCAGCAACTTCATCAGCGGCTTCAGATCGCTAATGTGGGGGTCTCTGCAGATAGGCCTGTCCAGCCTGAACCCAAGGTTGCCCTCCCGGACAGGTTTTCAGTAGGTAGGGACAACTTTTTTCGCATTCAAGGAGGCTTGCAAACTATTTTAAACTTCGTCCTTACTCCTCCGGAAATGAGGAGCAACAGGTTGGAATTGTGATCTCTCCACTGCAGGGAGATCCCCAGTCATGGACATTTTCTTTACCGCAGGACTGAGTTTGTCTCCAGTCTGTGGAGGGGATTTTCAGGGCTCTGGATCTCATCAATGATGACCCTGACCGAGTCACCTTGGCTGAGTCTAGGCTACATGGGCAACAGATTCCAAATGGAATGACTCAGCCCTTAGAAGTCAATTTTGTGAGGGTCTTACTGAAAGTTTGAAAGACACCTTGGCTGTATATGAAACCTCTCAGTCCTTAGAGGCTGCCCATGTCATTGGCCATACGTCTTGATAGACGCCTTCGGGATAGACAAGTGAGACAACCTTCTCCGGGGCCTTCTTGTTGGGGTTATGTACCTCTATCGGGGGAGCGGTCTGGGGGTGAACCAGTACTTGGGGAGGTGGAGGAACCCATGCAGTAAGGGGGTGTCTCTGCATCATACATTTCCCCGGAGATTCGCATGAAAAAAGGAGTATGTTTTTTTTGTGGGAAAAAGGGACATTTTGTTGGGACCTGTCCTTCAATTCCTAAACAAAAGGAGACTCGATTAACTCTTGGTAGTCTGGAATTGGATAAACAAGGAGTGCATTTGTTGCCAACCTCCAGTTCCCGGTTTGTCCTGACAGCAGAAGGGGTGCTAGAGAGCAAAACCAAGAAAATTCCTGTGTTTGTTGACAGTGGAGCCGGAGTCAACATGGTTGATTCTGAGTTTGTGAAAACTCATGGTTTTGCTTGCTGTACTTTAGCTAAACCTATTTCCATCTTCGACATTGACTCGGCACTTGTGTTGAGCGATACCTTCCGATATCAGGAAATATCGTATCGGATTGGATCGGACCGATACTCAAAAAGTATCGGATATCGCCGATTCCGATACCGGAAACCAATGCAAGTAAATGGGACACTAATATCGGAATGAAAATAAACCCTTTCTTTCCTTGTAGGTTAATTCTACATGAAGTAAAACAACTAAGAATAATGTAGAATGTATTATGCGAAAAGCCGGCAATTCATCAGCGGCATACATCGGTACCCGACAATTTACAACAGAAAGAATAGAGCTTCACACATAGATTAGATAGATAGAAACATGTCAGTCACATATATATGAAGTACAGTGACAGTGTTGCTTACTGTACTTGTCATTTAGTGTAAAGGATTTATTTAAAAAAATAATAGTGTTTTCATGCACCGTCTCTTTAAAAAAGCCGGCCGGCAATTCAGCATCTGTATCCGACAATTTATAACAGACAGAATAGAGCTTCACACATAGATTAGATAGATAGAAACATGTCAGTCACACATACAAGAAGCACAGTGACAGTGTTGGTTACTGTACTTGTCATTTAGTGTAAAGGATTTATTAGAAAAAATAATAGTGTTTTCATGCACCGTCTCTTTAAGAAAGCCGGCCGGCAATTTAGCAGCGGTACCCGACAATTTAGAATAGAAAGAATAGAGGATCGCACATAGATTAGATAGATAGAAACATGTCAGTCACATATATAAGAAGTACAGTGACAGTGTTGATTACTGTACTTGTCATTTAGTGTTAAAATAAAGGATTAATTTAAAAAAAAATTGGCGTGGGGTTCCCCTTAATTATAGTCTCTAGCGGAGGTTAAGCAGACAGCTGGGGCAGATGTTTGAAGCCTGGGAAGGGGGTAATACCCACGGAGCTTCCCAGGCTACTAATATCAGCCCCCAGCTGAATACCTAGCCCTTACTAGCTATTAAAATGGGGGACCCCCCAAAAAAATGACGTGGGGTCCCCCCTCTTTTAATAGCTAGCAAAGGCTAGGCAGACAGCTGGGGGCTGATATTAATAGCCCAGGAAGGGAGCCATGAATATTGGCCCCCTCCCAGGCTAGAAACACCAGCCGTCAGCCGCCCCAGAAATGGCGCATCCATAGGATGCGCCAATTCTGGCACTTAGCCTCGCTCTTCCCACTGCCCTGTAGCGGTGGCAGTGGGGTAATAGGGCTGGGGTTGATGTCAGCTTATAATGCCAGCTGACATCAAGCCCAGGTTAGTAATGGAGAGGCGTCTATAAGACACCCCCATTACTAACCCCATAGTGAAAGTTAAAAAAAAAAACACAAACACCCAGAATAAAGTCCTTTAATTGAAATAAACACACAATTCTTTATTGTTCTAAATTAAACCATACTTACCGTCACGCCCATTCCAGCTGAAGCCAACGATCTCCTGCAATAAAAGAAAAATAATAAAGCAACCTCATCCTTACCTTTCCATGGTTCCCACGACGGCTCCAGCTCTGCTACATTGAGATGACAGGCTGGACCGCAGCAGAATGCTGCCATCCAGCTTGTCATCCCGCAGACACCGAGAAGCGCAGGCATGCTTGCGCTCTGCAGTGTCTAGCTGTGACGGCATAAAGATGAGACGAGTTCATGTCCAATGAACTCGGCTCACCTCATGCATGTCACTGACAGCGTGGGAGAATTCTCACGCTGAAGCGCTGAGTGCAGGAGAATTTTCCCACGCTGTCAGTGACGTGCATGAGGTGAGCCGAGTTCATTGGACATGACCTCACCTCATGCACGTCACTGACAGCGTGGGAAAATTCTCCTGCACTCAGCGCTTCAGCGTGAGAATTTCCCCACGCTGTCAGTGACGTGCATGAGGTGAGCTCATGTCCAATGAACTCAGCTCACTTCATGTATGTCACTGACAGCGTGGGAGAATTCTCACGCTGAAGCGCTGAGTGCAGGAGAATTTTCCCACGCTGTCAGTGACGTGCATGAGGTGAGCTGAGTTCATTGGACATGAACTCGGCTCATCTTTATGCCGTCACAGAGAGAGACACAGGAGCGCAAGCATGCCTGCGCTTCTCAGTGTCTGCGGGATGACAGGCTGGATGGCAGCGTTCTGCTGCGGTCCAGCCTGTCATCTCGATGTAGCAGAGCTGAAGCTGTCGTGGGATCTATGGGAAGGTAAGGATGAGGTTGGTTTATTATTTTTCTTTTATTGCAGGAGATCGTTGGCTTCAGCTGGAATGGGCGTGATGGTAAGTATAGTTTAATTTAGAACAATAAAGAATTGTGTGTTTATTTCAATTAAAGGACTTTATTCTGGGTTTGTGTTTTTTTTAAATACTATACTAGAAATTCATGGTGGTCATGTCTAATATTGGCGTGACCCCATGAATTTCGGGCTTAGGGCCAGCTGATAATGCCAAGCTGGCCTTAACCCCTTTATTACCCAGTGAGCCACCGCACCAGGGCCCTGGATGAGTTGGGTACAGCGCCAGAAGATGGCGCTTCCATGAAGGCGCCATTTTCCGGGGTGGCTGCGGACTGCAATTTGCAGCGGGTGGGGCCCAGAAAGCTTGGGCCTCCCTGCGCTGCGGATTCCAGCCCCCAGCTGCCTAGTTGTACCTGGCTGGACACAAAAATAGGGCGAAGCCCCACGTATTTTTTTTTTTAATTATTTCATGAAATTCATGAAATAATTAAGAAAAAAAGGGCTTCCCTATATTTTTGTGTCCGGCCAGGTACAAATAGGCAGCTGGTGGTTGGGGGCAGCCCGTTCCTGCCTGCTGTACCTGGCTGGACCCAAATATAGTGCGAAGCTCCACGTCAATTTTTTTAAAATTATTTCATGAAATAATTTTTTAAAAAAAGGGCTTCCCTATATTGTTGTGTCCGGCCAGGTACAAATAGGCAGCTGGTGGTTGGGGGCAGCCCATTCCTGCCTGCTGTACCTGGCTGGACCCAAATATAGTGCGAAGTTCCACGTCAATTTTTTTTTAATTATTTCATGAAATAATTTTTTTAAAAAAGGGCTTCCCTATATTGTTGTGTCCGGCCAGGTACAAATAGGCAGCTGGTGGTTGGGGGCAGCCCATTCCTGCCTGGTGTATCTGGCTGGACACAAATATAGGACGAAGCCCCACATCTATTTTTTTTTAATTATTTCATGAATTTCCTGAAATAATTAAAAAAAAATTGACGTGGAGCTTCGCACTATATTTGTGTCCAGCCAGGTACAGCAGGCAGGAACGGGCTGCCCCCAACCACCAGCTGCCTATTTGTACCTGGCCAGACACAACAATATAGGGAAGCCCTTTTTTTCTTTATTATTTCATGAATTTCATGAAATAATTAAAAAAAAAAATACGTGGGGCTTCTCCCTATTTTTGTGTCCAGCCAGGTACAACTAGGCAGCTGGCGGCTGAAATCCGCAGCGCAGGGAGGCCCAAGCTTTCTGGGCCCCCCCACTGCTGCAAATTGCAGTCCGCAGACGCCCCGGAAAATGGCGCGTTCATAGAAGCTGGATGCTGTACCTGGCTGGCATACAAAAATATGGCAAAGCCCACGTCAAAATTTTTGGGAAAAATTAATTAAAAAATAAATAATAATTTAGGGATTGCATCTTTATTAACTCCTCAAATGTCATTTAGTGTTAAAATAAAGGATTTATTTAAAAAAAAAATTGGCGTGGGATCCCCCATAATTTTAGTCTCTAGCGGAGGTTAAGCAGACGGCTGGGGCAGATGTTTGAAGCCTGGGAAGGGGGTAATACTCATGGAGCTTCCCAGGCTACTAATATCAGCCCCCAGCTGAATACCTAGCCTTTACTAGCTATTAAAATGGGGGACCCCCCCAAAAAAATGACGTGGGGTCCCCCCTAATTTAATAGCTAGCAAAGGCTAGGCAGACAGCTGGGGGCTGATATTAATAGCCCAGGAAGGGTGCCATGAATATTGGCCCCCTCCCAGGCTAGAAACACCAGCCGTCAGCCGCCCCAGAAATGGCGCATCCATAGAATGTGCCAATTCTGGCACTTAGCCTCGCTCTTCCACGCTGCCCTGGTGCGGTGGCAGGGGGTAATAGTGGTGGGGTTCATGTCAGCGCCAGCTGCCATGAAGCCCAGGTTAGTAATGATGGGCGTCTATAAGACACCCCCATTACTAACCTACAAAGTGTTAAAAAGAAAAAACACACACTACACCCAGAAAAAAATAATTTATTTGAAATAAAACACACCATTTTATTTAATTCTTAGTTTACTAAAAAAAAATAGTTACCTGTCCACGTTCCTGCGCTGATCTCCCATGCACAGCTGTCACATCTGGAGATGGTGACAGCTGTGCATGGCTGCTGTAAGCTCACGCTGCCGGGAACACGTCCGCTCCTGGCAGCGGGAGCCACTGACTGAGGTCACCGGAGTGCATTCAGTCAGCGCAGCTCCGGAGACCTCCTTTACGGCACTACTGTACCGTGGGAATTTCTCACGATACAGCAGGGCCGTAAAGGAGTTGACCGGAGCAGCGCTGCCTGAACTCCGGTGAACCCGCTTATGCAATGACGGGGCTGCTTTACGGCCCCGCCATTCTAGCGGCGGCAGCGGTTCAGAGCGGTCACATTCTATGTGGCTGCTCTAAACTGTAGATCATCGTGGGACACTCGTCGACTACTATGGAGGGGTAGGGATAAGGTTGTGATTTATTATTTTATATTTTATTACAGGAGATCGATGGCTTCGGGGAACTAGGTGTCTAGGTGAGTATAGGTGTAGTTTTTTATTTTTTACTTTATTTTAGGTGTCGATCGGCGGGGACAGGTAATGTATAAACTAATTTATTGTAGGTAACCACTGGCCACCAATGACATGTATTTAACATTTATTGGGGACACAGTAGGGCAATTTAAATAGCAGGATCAGGCTGATGGGAACTACTGCTCCCATCGAGCTGATCCTGCTGGCACGAGTGGACGGGGGACAGACATAGGCCGATGGGAGTAGTAGTGTCACATCGGCCTATGTCTGCCTGCACGCACACACACACACCCGCACACATCGCACAGACACAGCGCACACCCACAGACATCACACAGACACCGCACACATCGCACAGACACCGCACACACCCGCAGACACTCGCAGACATCGCACAGACACCGCACACATCGCACAGACACCGCACACATCGCACAGACATCGCGCACACCCGCACACATCGCACAGACACCCACACACACCAATCATGACGGGTCTGGGAGGTGAGGCTGACCTGTGCGACCGTGGGAAAGTTCATGTGAGTTCATGCAGTCAAGCATGAACTCACATGAACCCTCTGAGGGCACCGCGGCGACTTCAAATGAACAGCTGGTCGGCATCACCTGATACCTCAGCTGTTCATTTTAAATAACCAGCGGGAAAGCCGGCGGTGAAGTCTTTTCACTGCCGGCTTCCCCGCCCGGGTCCTTCGCTCCCCGCTCCTTGGTGCTGTGCTCCCCGCTCGGTCCTAACTTACGATCGGGATGGGAGGTGGCGAGGGGAGCGGAGGATCGGGGTGGGAGGCTGCGGGGGAGCAGTATGGGGCTGTGTGATTGTTTAAAAGCCGGCGGCTTTTTACTGCCCGCCGGCTTTTAAACAATCAGGAGAATTCTCCCACGCCGGGATGGCATTCTGATGACAGGCTGGATCTCAGCTGAGCGCTGCCACCCAGCTTGTCATCCTTCAGAGACCCTGCAGAGCGCAGGCATTATGGGAACTTCCGATTCCGGTATTCGATATTGTAAAAGTATCGGAATTAAGTATCGGAATTCCGATACCGAGAATATCGGCCGATACCCGATATTTCAGTATCGGAATGCTCAACACTACTCGGCACCACTTGCATAGAAAGCATTTACTCAGATTGTACATAATGTAAAACTGAGGGTGGGGTCAGTTCATTGTTAAATAATCCCTTGCTATGTCCTTGACAGTCTTCTCACACGTATTGTTTTGGGTCTTCCTTGGCTTGTTAAACATAATCCGTTGATGGATTGGCAAACTGGGGAGATTATTGAATTGGGAGATTACTGGCATGAGAACTGTTTAGATATTTTCCTTGCTACTGTCTTTACGGAAATATTACCTGCTTTTCTGTCTGGTTTTGAGGACATTTTTTCTGAGAGGGGTTGTCAGGAATTGCCTCCTCATCGTGCATATGACTGTCCTATTAACCTGACCCCCACAGCTAAACTACCGAAGTCCAGACTGTATAATCTTTCTGGCCCTAAGAGACAAGCCATGAAGGATTTCATTGCGGAAAGTCTGGAGAAGGGGCATATCAGAACCTCATCTTCACCTGTGGTGGCAGAGTTCTTCTTTGTGAAGAAAAAAGATGGCGGTCTACGTCCTTGTTTATATTTCCGGGAATTAAATAAAATTACCATCCGTGATCTATACCCTCTTCCTCTGATTCGTAATTTGTTCAGCCAGGTTGTAGGAACTAAGGTATTCTTCAAGTTAGATTTAAGGAGAGCCTAAAATCTGGTTAGAATCAGAGAAGGGGACGAATTGAAAACAGCGTTCAATACCCCTCAAAGGCATTTCGAGAGTCTGGTTATGACTTTCAGCTTGACCAATGCACCTGCGGTATTCCACCATTTCATAAATTATATTTTCCATCATTTGGTGTTGAGGTTTGTGGTGGTCTACTTGGACAATATTTTGGTCTACTCACCTGATTTTGAGACACATCGGGGGCATGTTAAGCAGCTGCTTCAGATATTAAGGGTTAACAAATTTCATGCCAAACAGGAAATATGTGTTTTCGCTGTTCAGGAGGTGCAGTTTTTGGGGTACTTGCTGTCATATTCGGGTTTTCAGATGGTTCCGGAGAGGATCCGTGCTGTCCTTGATTGGGACTGTCCCGAGAACCTGAAGGCACTACAACGTTTTCTGGGCATTACTAATTTTTACGGGAAATTCATCCAAAATTACTCTGTAATTGTGAAACCCCTTACTGACATGACTAAGAAGAGGTCTGATTTTTCCAAATGGTCAGATACATCCCTCCAGGCTTTTTATTCCTTAAAGAATCATTTTGGCACTGCACCTATACTCAGTCAACCCAATGTTTCCCAACCCTTTATTGTGGAGGTTGATGCGTTGGATGTCCGGGTTGGGGCTGTGTTGTCTCAACATTTGTCCTGTGGCAAATGGTGTCCATGCGCCTTCTTTTCTGAAAAATTGTCTTTGGCTGAGAGAAATTATGACGTGGGTAATAGGAAACTTTGGCGATCAAACTGGCTTTGGAAGAATGGCGACTTTGGTTGGAGTGGGCTGTCCATCCTATTACTGTTATTACTGACCATAAGAACCTGTCATATCTCCAGTCAGCTAAACATCTCAACCCTAGGCATTTTACCAAGTTCAATTTTGATGTCACTTTTCGTCCAGTGGTCAAAAATGTCAAGGCTTATGCTTTGTCCCAGAGCTTCCCTGGTGGTGGTGACCATGAGAACCCTGCCCCGATATTGCAGAAAGGGGTAGTCATTTCGGCACTGTATCCTGAACAAGAGGGTGAGGTGTTCGAGGCTCAGGGAGATGCACCTGCCTACTGCCCTTCAGGAAGGTTAATTGTACCATCTAATCTGCTCCGCAAAGTAATTAAGGAACATCATAACTCTGTGCTTGCTGGGCATCCAGGTGGTAAGGCAACCGCGGACCTCCTCTCTTGTCATTTTTGGTGGCCAGGGTTGCATCGGGATGTGATTGAACACGTATCTGCTTGTAGTATTTGCATGCATTCTAAGGTTTCGCATACCCGTCAGTCTGGTACTCTTTTTCTGCTACCTGTCCCTAGTAGGCCATGGACACACTTGTCTATGGATTTTATTACTGATCTACCGGTTTCTGCAGGCAAAACGGTGGTTTTGGTGGTTGTAGATAAGTTCAGTAAAATGGTTCACTTTGTCGCATTACCTGCACTTCCGAATGCCAAGACTCTTGTTCAGGTGTTCATAAATGAAATTGTGAAGCTTCACGGGGTTCCCTCTGACGTGGTGTCAGATCGGGGGACCTAGTTTGTTTCCAAGTTCTGGAAGGCATTCTGTTCTCGACTGGCGGTGCATGTGTCCTTTTTCTCTGCCTTCCACCTTCAGTCGAATGGACAGACCCAGCGTGTCAATCAGAATTTGGAGACCTACCTCAAGTGTTTTGTCAGGAGGATTGGGCATCCTACTTACCGCTGGCAGAATTTGCCATTAATATTCGTCAAGAATCCACTGGCAGGTCACCGTTCTTCGGTGCATGCGTTTATCACCCACAGTTTGGTACCTTTAGTGGGGGACAAGCTTCAGGAGTTCCTGAGGAGGAAAGGCTTGCTTCGTTGCTCTCCTGAGTATGGCAGGGTGTTCTGAGTAATTTAAAGATCATGGGAGTCAGGTATAAACATATGTCTGACAGAAAATTCTTGTCAGGTCCGGACTTAAATGTGAATGACATTGCATAGTTGTCTACCAGGAATATAAGATTGAAAGTTCTTTCTTGGAAGATGGGACTAAGTTTATTGGTCCCTATAAAATAACCACCGTCATTAACCCAGCAGCATTTTGTCTTGAACTTCCTCAGGCCCTTAAGGTCCACAATGTGTTCCACAGGTCCTTACTCAAGAAGTATGTGGAACCTCGTGAGCCCTCACCTCTACCACTGCCCCCAGAAAATGGTTGATGGTAATCTGGAATTACAGATTTTGTGGATTGTAGAATCTCGTCTCCAACGTCATTCTCTACAATACTTGGTGTAGTGGAAGGGTTATGGTCAAGAGTAGAGATGAGCGTTGTTCTACTCGAACTGTTCGCCAATCTCAAATTCGAGCTGTTTTGGGCGGTGTTCGAGCCGTTCGGCGAACACGAACAATTTGAGAAAAATTCGGCTGTTCGAGGTTATGTTCGATAACTGTTCGTGCACCAAAATCATAACTGGATTTTTTCTCAGTAATGATGAAAATTAATGTTAATACGCAGTTTGAGTGTACAGCAGGGTGGGGGGAGGGGCAGGGGATGGATCTCTGCAGGAACAATGAAGATCTCCATTTTTTTTTCTCTTTCCCGCATTTGCAGTGGGGAGGTGCAATCTGTCAGCCTATCAGCAGCGCACACACGGAGCGAAGTGCTTTTTTTCACACAAGCAAGGGCATGTGTCATTGGCAGTGTATGTCACATGTCCTTGCCCTATAAGACCAAGCCATTTTCCCCATCGCCACCATTTTCTCACTGCTGCAGCTGCGTGTTAGACGGCACCGCTGTTGCTGTGTGCGCTATACCTTGTTAATTTCAAGCCAATTTTCGCACAAATCTACAGATAGCTTGGGAGTAGGGAATAGTTGTGATTGCAGTCCTTTTAAGGACTAGGTTACACCATTTCCTACGACTTTTATCAGGCAGGTCTGTGCTCTTAAATAGATAGATTGTGTGAGTAAAGACTAATTGTAATTGGAGTCCTTTTCAGGACTAGGCTACATCAGTTCCTATCAGTTTTTGCCAGGCAGGTCTGTGCCAGTGCTGTGCAAGTTTTTTTCACAGCATTTGGCTGAATCTAGCAAAGCTAATCCTTTTTGGCCTATTGCAGAGTGTGTTAGTCAGTGGAGTAGCCTATCTGTGTTGCAAGATATACCACCTGTGTATAGAATACCAATTTTTTTACTGCACCTAGTGAAGTAAAATCTTTTGGGCATAGCATCATTCTATTAGTCCATCTATACAGACCTCCATCAGGTTGCAAATTGAATATAATTTTTTTCTGCATCTAGCTCTGAAAAAATATTGGGCTTCTAGCTGTGTGTGGGACTTGTTCTATTAATCCATCTATACAGACCTCCATCAGGTTGCAAACTGAATATATTTTTTTCTGCATCTACCTCTGAAAAAATATTGGGCTTCTAGCTGTGTGTGGGACTTGTTCTATTAATCCATCTATACAGACCTCCATCAGGTTGCAAACTGAATATATTTTTTTCTGCATCTACCTCTGAAAAAATATTGGGCTTCTAGCTGTGTGTGGGACTTGTTCTATTAATCCATCTATACAGACCTCCATCAGGTTGCAAACTGAATACATTTTTTTCTGCATCTACCTCTGAAAAAATATTGGGCTTCTAGCTGTGTGTGGGACTTGTTGTATTAGTCCATCTATACTGACCTCCATCAGGTTGCAAACTGAATATATTTTTTTCTGCATCTACCTCTGAAAAAATATTGGGCTTCTAGCTGTGTGTGGGACTTGTTCTATTAATGCATCTATACAGACCTCCATCAGGTTGCAAATTGAATATAATTTTTTTCTGCATCTAACCCAGCCAATAGTTTTGGCCTAATACCACAGTTTGGCCACTCAGCTCTGCTCGGTTCCCATCCATTGTTTTTTTGTGCAAACAACTCCAGAGTTGTGAATTAGTTAACCACCAAAATGAGTGGAAAAAGGCCTGCTGCTGGTGGAAAGGGGAATAGGCGTGTTGGGAAGGGGAAAAAAGGTTGTGTCCGTGGGGTAGGTGTTAAAGCAACAGTAACATCTGCAGAAGAAAGACCATCTTCCAGCCAAACTAAAATGTCTACTTCTTTTAGCGGACAATGTGATAAGATCCCTTTCTTACGGCCACGCCAATCGCTACAAATTCCAGATGAGGCACAAAAACAGCAGGTGCTTCAACGGATATCAAGTGCTCCTTTAAGTGGGCTCTACTCCACATCAACTTCAACATCACAAATACTCCAGTCCTCAAAGGTGTCACCCCAATCGCACTTGCTTCCTCACAGCTCCCAAATCTCCAGCTGCCCGTCTGAGTATGAGGTAGAACAGATGGTTGAGTCTGCAGAGCTGTTTACTCATACTATAGCCTGGGAATCAGAGGTCGACTCCAGCGCTTCTGTGAATCCAGACGAGGAAATGATCTGCACTGATGCCCAGAATCTTTATGAGTCGGATCCAGGACCAGACGCAGAAGGTTCTGACCATAATGTAGACCCTCATTCCCAAACTGTAACTCCTGTTGGTGGAGACAATGAGGAAGACGATGATAAGACTCAAATACCTGATATGAGTGACAACTTTAGTTTTTTGTCAGGGCAGGAACAGGTTGGCTCTGAGGACGACGGGTGTGATAACGCACAGGGTGATGATGATGAGGTTGGAGAGCCCACTTACTGTCAACCCACAGTCAGCCAAGAGATGAGGTCAGCAGAGGAGGTGGAGGAAGATGCTAGTGACGACGAGGTCAGGTTGCGCCTTCCTGGACAGAGACGTAGTACTGGAAGCACGTCAACAACTGCATCCTCAAACACAACTCTGCCTCTCACCACAAGTCGTGGTGGCTCTTCAGGTCGCATGGGTGCTAAGCCTTGCATAGCCTGGGCATTTTTTCAGATCGATAAAGATGACACAACTCGTGTTATCTGTAACATTTGTCAGCAAAAGCTAAGTGGAGGCCAAAAAATACATAGTTTGAGTACTTCATGCATGAACCAGCACATGGACATGAAGCATAAGTTGCAGTGGGAAGCTCAGTGTGCTACAATGCGGCCTAGCCGGCCGGGCCAACCACCGTCTGCCATATCTTGTGCATCCGCGGCCTCTTCATCCTCTGTGACTGGGGGGACAGCAGTCACACCTGTTTTGGGGCGCAGACCTGCCACCTCTTTACCCGCAACAGCCAGCGTGATTGGCAGGTCATCATTTTCTTTGGAGGTGGTAACACCAGCTGGTGTTGAGCGCTGTCCGACATCGATAGCACCACCTTTGGATCAAGGCAACCTAACATGTCCGCCTGCATCTTCCTCACAGACCGGCAGTTTGCCGGGGACACCCTTATCAACCCCGTCTAAGCACAATAGCCAGCCCTCGGTCCCTCAGATGTGGACAAGTAAAAGACCATTTCCTCCTAGCCATGAGAAAGCTAAGAGGTTGAATTTCACCATCTGCAAGCTCTTGGCTACAGAAATGCTGCCTTTCCGCCTGGTGGACACAGAGGATTTTCGAAACCTTATGTCCGTCGCAGTGCCCCAGTACCAGATGCCCAGTTGGCACTACTTCTCAAAGAAAGGTGTGCCTGCACTCCACCAGCATGTCGCACACAACATCACCGCTTCTTTGAGAAACTCTGTGTGTGACCGTCACACAGCTGAGGAGTTGTGGTCAGCTCTGGAGAACCAATTTCATGAATGGTTGTCTCCACTGGACCAGAAACCAGGGAAGGCCGTGTGCGACAATGCTGCAAACCTGGGTGCGGCCCTTCGCCGGGGCAATGTCACACACGTGCCTTGTATGGCTCACGTGTTGAACCTGGTTGTCCAGCAATTTTTAGCCCACTATCCCAGACTAGATGGCCTTCTGCAGAGGGCACGGTCGCTGTGTGCTCACTTCCGCCGTTCGCATCCCGCAGCTCAGCGACTTACATCTCTACAGAAGTCGTTGGGCCTGCCACTTCACCGGCTAAAATGCGATGTGCCTACCCGGTGGAATTCAACTCTGCACATGTTGCAGCGACTGTGGCAGCACCGACAAGCCCTGGTGCAATACGTTCTGACGTATAGCCTGGGCCAACGAGATTCAGAGGTGGGGCAAATCACGCTGGAGGAGTGGTCTCAGATCAGGGACCTATGCACCCTTCTGCACAGTTTTGAAATGGCGACGAAGATGTTTAGTGCTGACGATGCCATTATCAGCATGACTATTCCGGTGATTTACATGCTGGAGCACATGTTAAACAGAATTTGGAGTCAGGTGGTGGCACAAGAGGAGGTGGAGGAAGTAGAGGAGGAGGAGTTGTATGCGGAAGGGCTAACATCTGCAAGGTCCAGACGGTCGGCAGCACCAAGGCGGCAGGCATGTGAGGGTGGGGGAGATGGTTTTACCAGGGCGCATGGTAGCAGCCAAACTAGTGAGGAAGGTGCAGGAGCCCAGGAAGAAGTGGAGGACGAACTGATGGAAGACTCATCAGATGAGGGAGACCTTGATCACATTTCTGTTGTGCGAGGTTGGGGGGAGAGGACAGAGGAAGGAAGCATGATTGTTACCTCGCCACCAACACAACAGGGACTTGGTGCTCCTGGATGCGCAACACACATGAGTGCCTTCTTGCTGCACTACCTGCAACATGACCCTCGAATTGTGAGAATTAGAAATAATCCTGACTACTGGGTTGCCACACTGTTAGATCCCCGGTACAAAAGTAAATTTGCAGAAATTATTCCTGCCATAGAAAGGGATGCACGCATGCAGGAGTATCAGCAGAGACTGTTGCAGAATCTTACATGTGCTTTTCCACAAAATACCAGTGGTGCACGTAGTGAATCTCACAGTTCCAACTTGCCAACCGTGGGACCGTCAAGTGTTCAGCACTCAAACCGTAACAGAACCACAGTATCTGCTGGTAACATCAATTTTGCGGAATCATTTCACCACTTTTTTAGCCCATCCTTTGCAAGGCCACAGGAGACAAGAAGTCTGACACATAGTCAACGCCTAGAGACGATGGTACAGGAGTATCTCCAAGTAAACATTGAAGCCACGACTGTGTCACTGGACCCTTGCTCTTTTTGGGCTTCCAATCTGGATAAATGGCCGGAGCTAGCCACTTACGCCTTGGAGATCTTGTCATGCCCCGCAGCCAGCGTTCTGTCTGAACGTGTGTTCAGCGCTGCTGGTGGTGTGCTGACAGATAAGCGCACGCGGCTCTCCACTGATAATGTAGACAGACTCACGTTCATAAAGATGAACAAATCATGGATCCGAAACGACTTTTCTACCCCTGTGTCATCCTGGGGAGAGTAAAAGCTTGATGATTGGTTAAAATCACCCTACCAACCGTTTTAAGCTTTCAAATTACTAATCATGTTTATCTGTATCTTGGCTGGAAAATAATTTGGGCTTTGTAGCAGTGTGCAGCACTGATCCTATTAGGCCATCTATACTAAAGCTTCACCAGATTTAAAATTACTAATCATGTTTATCTGTATCTTGACTGGAAAATAATTTGGGCTTTGTAGCAGTGTGCAGCACTGATCCTATTAGGCCATCTATACTAAAGCTTCACCAGATTTAAAATTAATAATAATTTTTAGCTGCATCTAGCCCGGAAAATAATTTTGGGGCTCCGAGATGCGCAAGACACATAAGTGCCTTCTTGCTGCACTACCTGCAGCATGACCCTCATATTGTCAGAATTCGAAGTAATCATGACTACTGGGTTGCCACACTCTTAGATCCCCCAAACTTTTCGATCAACCTTTTCATTTTAATAAAGACCAAAAAATGGTCTTTTTTGAAATTATAAGCATTAGCAGGTTGTTAGAAACTGAAATCAAACAGTTTTCAACTCAAAACTTTATTCTAGGTGATGTTACATTTTCACATAGGACCCCTTGTTCGAAAGGAGCTTCTGAACTCTCTCGTCCATTGAATTTGTCAGGTTTTGGATGGTTTCTGCTTCAATTGTTTTGTATGAGGACAGAATACCCTCCCAGAGCTGTTGCTTAGATGTGAACTGCCTCCCGCCATCATAGACACTCCTTTTAATGATGCTCCAAAGGTTCTGAATGGGGTAGAGGTCAGGGGAGCATGGGGGTCACACCATAAGTTTGTCCCCTTTTATGCCCATATCAGCCAGAGATGCAGATGTTTTATGTGCAGCATGAGATGGTGTATTATCATGCAGAAAAATGATCTTGCTGTGAAATACACGGTTCTTCTTCTTGAACCATGGCAGGAAGTGCTGTTTGAGAAAATCCACATACATTATGGAGTTCATCTTTAGCGCCTTCAGGGATCCTAAAGGGGCCGACAATCTCTCTCCCCATGATTCCAGCCCAAAACATTACTCCACCTCCTCCTTGTTGGCGCTGTAGCCGTGTTTGCGTGGGGTGTCCATCAACCAGCCATCCTCCACTCCATCCATCTGGACCATCGAGCGCTGCACGGCACTCATCCATGAACAAAACAGTTTTGAAATCAGTCTTCATGTAATGTTTGGCCCACTGGAGCCGTTTCTGCTTGTGTGAAGTGGATAGAGGAGGTCGACAGGATGGCGTATGCACAGCTGCAAACCTCTGAAGGACCCTGCATCTTGTTGTTCGGGGGACGTTGGAGGCACAAGCAGCTTCAAAAACTTGTCTGCTGCTATGACAAGGCTTTTTTGCCGCTGCTCTTTCAACCTGACGTAATTGCCTGTAGGAAAGAGTCCTCAATTTGCCCTTATCAGCACGCACACGTGTGTACTGTGAATCAGCTACATACTTCTTGATTGCCAAGACACTTCATCCTGATCATCGCACAATGTTGATTGTAGTCATGCCTTGACCTAAACACTCCACAATTTGTTGCTTCTCAGCAGCCGACACATCCTTTTTCTTTCCCATTTTGGCAGAAAATGTAGGCTGCTTAATAATGTGAGACAGCCTTCTTAAGTAGTCTTGCCTTTCTTGGACACACCTGCTAAACTAATTAGCACAGGTGTCTGCAATTGCTTACAGTGATATAAAGAGCCCTGACACACATCACCATCAATGAGTTTAACTGACAAACAAACAAATTCTTCCCTTATCACTCCTAAACACTTTTTGCATAATAATTTGGAACGCAGTGTACATATGCTTTTCCACAAAACACCAGTGGTTCACGTAGTGAATCTTACAGTTCTAACTTGCCAACCGCGGTCTGTATGGAGTTGTTCAATAAAGGGCCCAAAATTAAGATAACATAGATGGGAGAGGTCTCTATGAATAGGAATTCCTAAGTATTTGATACCCTGTGAGGGCCAGGCAAAGGGAAAGTTGGACTGGATGGAATCCTATATGGATTTGGGGAGGGAGACATCGAGGGCCTCAGACTTCACTGCATTGATTTTAAAATTTGACCATGTAACAAAGTGATCTATTTCAGCCATAACAGCATGGATGGATATATGTGATTGAGTGATATATACTAGGACATCATCAGCAAATAGAGAGCACTTGTACTCGGTGCCTCCCACCTCAATCCACCTAATATTGGGGTTATGGCGAATTGATGAGAGCAGGTGCTCCGTCACTAGGATGTATAAGAGAGGGGACAGAGGACATCCCTGCCTTGTCCCATTGGTGATTGTGAAAGGTGATGAAAATGTTCTGATGCACCCCCTGGGCCTTGGGACACCCAGAGCCGGACCCTTTTTGGTGGATGCTGGTGGTTGTAGTCTTCGTGGCGGCGACCCGGTTCCGTGGCTCAGGGTGGTCAAACCAGTGGCGGAACTATTTATGTGGTTTTGATGTTTAAATGTCCGACTACGCCACCCGTGGATTGCGGTCAGAGTGAACCGCCGCTGCAGGGCAGACCGCTGAGGCTGGTGTTGTGGGTGCAGCAGAGCGTAGCATAACTCCCCACGGGAGGAGTATAGCCTCAGGGCAGTGTATGCGGAGGATGGGGGTGATGGTGCAGGGCAGCAGCAGTAACGACACGGAGTCAGTGATGCAGTCCAGGGCCTTTACTCACAGTTCTTATTATCCAGACCACGTCTGCAGGTAACGGCTGCCCACGTCGTACTGTGCTCAACAGGTGAGGGGCTCAGACAACTCCCAGATAACTTTGGAGCGCTTCACAGGACCCCCTTTGTGTGTCCTTTGTCTGGCCTTTCTTACCAACCCTTCTGTTCGGCTGCCTCGGGCCTCCTCTTGGTAAACTTGGCGCCAGTTTCCCTGACCCTATGTGGTGCCTTCCTAGCGGGTGTAGTTAGGGGCTGCGCCACATAAAATGTCACAGCCTCCAGTTTCTAGCTGAGGGTCGTTTCCTGCCTCCACTAGTTTCGGGGACCGGTCTCCCCCTTTGGCCTGACCCCTCCACGCAGGTGGATTCGGGCGTGCGGTGGCGACTCACCCGTCCGCACCCCTGGGATCCCTTCATTCCTCGTTCCTGGAGCCTTCTCCGCTCCTCTTCCTTCCTTCTCCCTCTTCCAGGCCTGGGCCTCTGTTACTAGGCCCTCCTCCGGAGCAGAGCTCATGCAGAGCCCCTGCTCCCTGCCACTTCTGCTCAGACTTCTCTGCACTGAACTAAGATGGTGCCCACCTTTTATACTCCCTTCTCAATGCACCCAGGAACTGCTTCCTCCCTGCTCCTGCACTACAGGGTTCCCCTTCCTCAGTGTTCCCTCCCCCCACTCCAGCCAGGGACAGGGACTGTCGTGCCCATCTCAGAGGCATATTGGTCGCCCTGCCCCACGGCAATGTGGTGTAATGCATGCAGGTGTCGGGTCCTGATCCACACTCCATCCTTACCTGAGAGTGAGATATCACACCTCTGGGTGAGGTGCAATACCTCTGTAGCAACCGAGCCCTCAGGGTGCTACAGTTCCATTTATCTTCAGCCTAGGTGACGTATTGTGATACAGGGCCGTGATTTTGGCTATAAAAGGGTCCCCTAGACCCCTACCCCAAGCTTTTTAAGAGAATCATAAATGGCGTGCCAGGAGACTCTATGGAATGCTTTCTCAGCATCCAACGAGAGTATCTAATTACAAATTTTTAACTGCATCTAGCCCAGGAAATACTTTGTGCCTAGTAGCAGTGTCTGCTAGTCAACGGATTATCCCGGCTGTTAAGCAAGCTACACCACCTGTAGTTTAGACACTTAATTTTTTCAAAGGAAATGCTTCGGGACCATGGGATACTCAGTGAAGAGCATCAGGAGGCACCCCAAGGCATAGGGGCTGGGACTGGCAGTAGGATGCCTTGCGGTGGACAGCCGAGCTCGATCCTTATAAAAGCTTTTTAACTGCAGCAGCTTTAGTGGACGCTACTGGAGCTGGAATTACGCGGCTGCTGGCATGAGACTTGCCCTCCAATAGATCCTTGTAAATGGATTTAAAGTGTATTCATTCAAATTAGAGAGACAATTTAAATTAAAAAGCTTAGAGCTGCCTCCACCACAGGGGGGCTCGCTCGACCCACCAGCGGACAGGCACCAGTATTGGGAGAGGGGGGCTGGCCATCAGGGTTCACCGCGGCTCTGGCACAAACCCGGCGACACGGAGGTGGCATGGGCAGGAGCGGACTGGCCGTGTCGGCTTCTCACTTTTTGGATTTTAGAAGGGCATGACATGCCTATATCTGTGTCTCCCCCTCCTTTTACTCCTCCACCTCTTTTATTTTCGCATGACTATATGTACTTGTCACTTTTCCATGTGTTAGTTATGTCTTCTGAGCAGTTTGTCAGCTTTTGGACACCTTTGAAGGTGTTTTCTATGTGTTTCTATGTGTTTTTGTTTGCCTGCCATTGGTTTTAACGGTGTTCGAAGGTGTTCGACGAACAGTTTGACGAACAGTTCGGCGAACACACGGGTGTTCGACGAACCGAACTCGAACACGACGGGGGTGGCTCAACACTAGTCAAGAGGTGAGTATATGAGTTTCAGCATCAGAGGTGAGCGCTCCCAGGTTGGTTTGTTCATTCCACACCTCTTATCCCGAGAAACTCGGTCCTGAGTGTCTGGCGGTCACTCGTAGAGGGGGGTTACTGTCACGGGTCAGAAGTGACAGACAGTCGCCCTGTAGTTGGTTGCAGGAGATCTCTTCGTTTGGCATTGCAGACACCTTCTTAGAGGCTGTATCTCTAGGACCCAGCGGCTACCTTTCTTTGCTAATTAACACCCTGGCCTGTGTGTATAAATACCTCTTGTCTGCTAGAGGGAGGTGCTGGCGATACTCAAATTACCCCTTGTAAATAATAAACATAAACAAGGGTAAGCACAAAATTAGATTCCTGATGATGGTTAATTATATACACTGCTCAAAAAAATAAAGGGAACGCTCAAATAACACATCCTAGATCTGAATGAATGAAATATTCTCATTGAATACTTTGTTCTGTACAAAGTTGAATGTGCTGACAATAAAATCACACAAATCTCATCAATGGAAATCAAATTTATTAACCAATGGAGGCCTGGATTTGGGGTCACCCCCAAAATTAAACTGGAAAAACACACTACAGGTTGATCCAACTCAGGTCTTTGGAGGGCTGTGCGGCCCTCCAAAGAAATGTGACAGAACATCAGGATTGGCAAAGTCACCAATGGCGCCCTGTGCTCTTTACAGAAGAAAGCAGGTTCACACTGAGCACATGTGACAGACGTGACAGTCTGGAGACGCGTGGAGAGCGATCTGCTGCCTGCATCATCCTTCAGCATGACCGGTTTGATAGTGGGTCAGTAATGGTGTGGAGTGGCATTTCTTTGGAGGGCCGCACAGCCCTCCATGTGCTTGCCAGAGGTAGCCTGCCTGCCATTAGGTATCGAGATGAGATCCTCAGACCCTTTGTGAGACCATATGCTGGTGCGGTTGGCCCTGGGTTCTTCCTAATGCAGAACAATGCAGACCTCATGTGGCTGGAGTGTGTCAGCAGTTCCTGCAAGATGAAGGCATTGATGCTATGGACTGGCCCGCCCGTTCCCCAGACCTGAATCCGATTGAGCACATCTGGGACATCATGTCTTGCTCCATCCAGCAATGCCACGTTGCACCACAGACTGTCCAGGAGTTGGCATCTGCTTTAGTCCAGGTCTGGGAGGAGATCCCACAGGAGACCACTGGGAGGAGGACACACAGGCACGTGGAGGCCACACACAATACGGAGCCTCATTTTGACTTGTTTTATGGACATTACATGAAAGTTGGATCAGCCTGTAGTGTGTTTTTCCACTTTAATTTTGGGGGTGACTCCAAATCAAGGCCTCAATTGGTTAATAAATTTGATTTCCATAGATGATTTTTGTGTGATTTTGCTGTCAGCACTTTCAACTTTGTACAGAACAAAGTATTCAATGAGAATATTTCATTCATTCAGATCTAGGATGTGTTATTTGAGTGTTCCCTTTATTTTTTTGAGCAGTGTATATATGTGTATGATAAATGCATATATTTACAGTACAGACAAAAAGTTTGGACACACCTTCTCATTTAAAGATTTTTCTGTATTTTCATGACTATGAAAATTGTACATTCACACTGAAGGCATCAAAATTATGAATTAACACATGTGGAATTATATGCTTAACAAAAAAGTGTGAAACAACTGAAAATATGTCTTATATTCTAGGTTCTTCAAAGTAGCCACCTTTTGCTTTGATGACTGCTTTGCACACTCTTGGCATTCTCTTGATGAGCTTCAAGAGGTAGTCACCGGAAATGGTTTTCACTTCACAGGTGTGCCCTGTCAGGTTTAATAAGTGGGATTTCTTGCCTTATAAATGGGGTTGGGACCATCAGTTGTGTTGTGCAGAAGTCTGGTGGATACACAGCTGATAGTCCTACTGAATAGACTGTTAGAAGTTGTATTATGGCAAGAAAAAAGCAGCTAAGTAAAGAAAAATGAGTGGCCATCCTTACTTTAAGAAATGAAGGTCAGTCAGTGCGAAAAATTGGGCAAACTTTCAAAGTGTCCCCAAGTGCAGTTGCAAAAACCATCAAGCGCTACAAAGAAATTGGCTCACATGAGGACCGTCCCAGGAAAGGAAGACCAATAATCACCTCTGCTTCTGAGGATAAGTTTATCTGAGTCACCAGCCTCAGAAATCACAGGTTAACAGCAGCTCAGATTAGAGACCAGGTCAATGTCACACAGAGTTCAAGCAGCAGACACATCTCTTCAACAACTGTTAAGAGGAGACTTTGTGCAGCTGGCCTTCATGGTAAAATAGCTCCTAGAAAACCACTGATAAGGACAAGCAACAAGGAGAAGAGACTTGTTTGGGCTAAAGAACACAAGGAATGGACATTAGACCAGTGGAAATCTTTGCTTTGGTCTGATGAGTCCAAATTTGAGATCTTTGGTTCCAACCACCGTGTCTTTGTGCGACGCAGAAAAGGTGAACGGATGGACTCTACATGCCTGGTTCCCACCGTGAAGCATGGAGGAGGAGGTGTGATGGTGTGGGGGTGCTTTGCTGGTGACACTGTTGGGAATTTATTCAAAATTGAAGGCATACTGAACCAGCATGGCTACCACAGCATCTTGCAGCGGCATGCTATTCCATCCGGTTTGCGTTTAGTTGGACCATCATTTATTTTTCAACAGGACAATGACCCCAAACACACCTCCAGGCTATGTAAGGGCTAAGAAGGAGAGTGATAGGGTGCTACGCCAGATGACCTGACCTTCACAGTCACCAGACCTGAACCCAATCGAGATGGCTTGGGGTGAGCTGGACCGCAGAGTGAAGGCAAAAGGGCCAACAAGTGCTAAGCATCTCTGGGAACTCCTTCAAGATTGTTGGAAGACCATTTCCGGTGACTACCTCTTGAAGCTCATCAAGAGAATGCCAAGAGTGTGCAAAGCAGTCATCAAAGCAAAAGATGGCTACTTTGAAGAACCTAGAATATAAGACATATTTCCAGTTGTTTCACACTTTTTTGTTAAGTATATAATTCCACATGTGTTAATTCATAGTTTTGATGCCTTCAGTGTGAATGTACAATTTTCATAGTCATGAAAATACAGAAAAATCTTTAAATGAGAAGGTGTGTCCAAACTTTTGGTCTGTACTGTATATGATGTATCTCAATGAATAAAGTCCACTTTTTTCACTTATTTTTTCATTTATTTCTATTGGAGTGCTGCTTCCAATCAATTTTTTCTACATTTGGAGGCTTCTTGGCTGGCTGTTAGTGGACGTATTGCATCCACAACATTAGGACTATGTATATGTATATTTATATATATAGATATATATATATATCCATATATATATATATATATATATATATATATATATATAGACATATGTAGCACCCTGAGGATTCGGCTGCTACAGGGGTATTGCACCTCAACCCAGAGGTGTGATATTCCACTCCCGGGTAAGGAAGGAGTGTGGAACTGAGCTCGGTAGGCTGCATGCACTACACACATCCCATTTCCGAGGAGCAGACCGACGGTACTCCCACTTAGAAATGTGCAGGTACGACCGAGTCTGTTCCTGGCTGGAGTGGGAGGGGGGTGGTACATCCCATGTAGTGTAGGGGCAGATAGGGGGAGCAGCCTGGGTAAAGATAGGAGCTCATTGGGTGCTGGTCACCTGAGCTCACACATAGAGGGTGTATATAAGGTGGGCACCAACTAAGAACAGGGTCAGATGCAGAGGATCAGATGCAGAGAGGATCAGCTGCAGAGAACAAGTCAGGAGAGGAGAGAAGAAAGACCAAGACCCAGAGTGAGAGAGGAGAAAAGAGAGAGACCCAGAGCACAGAAGAGAAGGACTCTGAGATCCCAACTAAAAGCACCGGGTGAAGAGTCGGCATCAGGGTACCGGAACCCAAGCTGGTGGGGGTAAAAACATTCCCCAGCCAGAGACCGGAGACCGTGGGCAGCGTCTGCCACGGTCACCCATCACATCCACCCCGAAGGCACACCACACGAAGGGTCAGGGAACCCAGGGCCAAGGGTGTCCCAACAGAAGGCCCGAGGGAGCTGGACCTAGGTGGATTACTGGTGGGGACGGCCAGAGAACGGGACAGAAAGAGAGCTCAGGGCCACGCTCCGGACTTGTTTGGGGGTTGGCTGGATCCAGGACCTGGTGGACGCAGCACGGCTCGGGTGGTCACTAGCAGCTGGAGTGACCAGTACAACATCTGCAGTAAGTAAACACCCTTAACTGCACAACCCGACTCTGTCTTCACTGCCGTCTGCACTACACCACCACAACCCCCATCCTCTGCGCCTGTCCCCTCTGAGGCTATACCCCTCCCGTTGGGGGTTATCCCACCAAGCTGCGCATCCACCATCAGCCTCAGCGGAACCTGCTGCAGCGGCGGCCACAGTGACCGCATCACAACGGGTGGCGTAGTCGACACAAAAGAACTCTTAATAACATCTGTAGGACTGCCACAACACTGAGTTTGACGCCCTGGGCACGGGGCCGGGTCACAGCCGCTCGGAGACTACAACCCCCCATCTGATCCGGTGCCGGGTATTCCCCTCAAAAAGGAATATGTCCCAGGGGGCGCGTCACATATATATACCGTATATAAATATTTGTATATAGTTCTTTTGTGTTTTTATATTTAGGTGTCATTCATATACATAATTTTGTATAGAGTACATTTCTGTGTTTTATGCATGTATGGGTTTAATATATATTTTTCTCAAATTTCTTGATAAACTTTGACTAAGAAACCTTTTGGGTTTTTTGCTCGCTGCTGTAAAATGTGAGTTTTCTGTATCTTCTTATGCTTATTTTAATGGTAGAACACAAGTGTGGTTTAAACAGGTGCTGCTTGTAGTGTTTATATAAACACATTAGCACTCCTTTGACACAGCATGACCTGAACAAGCAGTTCATCCTACTGGTAGCAAAGAAACAAAACCCGAGTGTGCCAGACCCTGCTTCATTCATGTACGGCAAAATTAACACCAGATTATGAATACGCTTGCCTCTGGTAATTAATTGTGAAAATTGCTGGAGGAGTTTCCCTACTGTGAAGGATATTGGCAGAACTATTTACTGCTAATAGACCTTGTTTAAGCTTTTTTCCTTCAGTAGTTCTACTTACAATAGACAGAAAAAAAATCTGACAGTCTGTTTTTTTTTATATATATTAGTATTTTTACAGTTTCCAGAGAGACATCCTCTTGCTTTATTATTTTTAATGTTACATTAGAAGATCAAGCTGCACTTTCAACCATTGTTCTCATGAACTAAAAATAAAGGCAAAGTTAAACTGTGATGATAAATTGTGACAATGCTAAAATGAAAATCAGAAATACATTTTCAGGGTACATTTTGTTTTGAAAACGTTTTTATTTTTTAGTGAGAAAGCTAGGGGGCAGTGTAGTATATGAAAGAAAATATGTCAATAAATTGCAAGAGAAGGCTATTCTTAATGAAATAACATAATAACAATAAAAAACGTATTCATAATAATAATAACATTTTTGAACTGGTAATGCAAAGTTAAAGATGTTAACCACTACTTTATTATTGATGACCTAGTATCCTATTCAAATCAATAGGAGGTGGATGAGCAGTTCCGCAATTGAGCAGTTCCGGCCAGCGAACGCTGACACCGAGAACAACTGATCAGCAAAGATGCTGGGTGTTGGACCCCGATTGATGCGCTAGGCTATTTCTATCAGTTCCATAGACAATGAATGGAGTAGAGGATGCACATGCATACCTGCAGCTCATTCAAGACAGTACTGAAGAGCCCATTTTATGAGATTTAACCCCCCCCACCCCCAGTGATCTTCATTTTTTGGTAATACCTTCTTAAAAACATATTGCACTGATATACATACACAGAACCAAAGACAAAAAAAAAAGGAGCATATGCCCTACAGCAAGTAAATCAGAAAATTGTAATAGCACATGTAAATAACATAGGGTACTTACTTAACGTTATCATGATCAAAAGAACATAAAAGCCATACCGCCATAACAATGTGTACCCATCGGAATGGTCTGAACCTGCTCTGCCCTTATTCACATTGATGTCGTTTGACACATGGCAAGGTTTTAATACTAGAGACAGGTTAGGACTATTCCAATGGGTACACCTTGTCGTGGTGGGATGACTTTTATGTTTTTTTTTAGGGTATAAGCTCATTTTTGTGTTTTTGTTTTTCTTCTTGGGTTTTGTCTATGAAGTTGCCAGTGTAAACTCGCTCTTATGCTTTGTACGCATATCAGCTTTTAGTCCAGCTCAGTTTCTTTATTATATTGATATACAGTTAAGTGAAAAAGTTTGGGCACCCCTATTAATCTTAAGCTTAATGTTTTATAAAAATTGGTGTTTTTCCAACAGCTATTTCAGTTTGATATATGTAATAACTGTTGGACACAGTAATGTTTCTGCCTTGAAATGAGGTTTATTGTACTAACAGAAAATGTGCAATCTGCATTCAAACAAAATTTGACAGGTGCATAAGTATGGGCACCCTTATCATTTTCTTGTTTTAAATACTCCTACCTACTTTTTACTGACTTACTAAAGCACTTTTTTTTGGTTTTGTAACCTCATTGAGCTTTGAACTTCATAGCCAGGTGTATGCAATAATGAGAAAAGCTACTTAAAGTGGCCACTTGCAAGTTGTTCTCCTGTTTGAATCTCCTCTGAAGAGTGACATCATGGGCTCCTCAAAACAACTGTCAAATGATCTGAAAACAAAGATTATTCAACACAGTTGTTCAGGGGAAGATTACAAAAAACTGTCTCAGAGATTTAACCTGTCAGTTTCCACTGTGAGAAGCATAGTAAGGAAATGGAAGAACACAGGGACAGTTCTTGTTAAGGCCAGAAGTGGCAGGCCAAGAAAAACATCAGAAAGGCAGAGAAGAAGAATGGTGAGATCAGTCAAGGACAATCCTCAGACCACCTCCAGAGAGCTGCAGCATCAACTTGCTGCAGATGGTGTCACTGTGCATCGGTCAACTATACAACGCACTTTGCACAAGGAGAAGCTGTATGGGAGAGTGATGCGAAAGAAGCCGTTTCTGCAAGCACGCCACAAACAGAGTTGGCTGGGGTATGCAAAAGCACATTTGGAGAAGCCAATATCTTTTAGGAAGAAGGTCCTGTGGACTGATGAAACCAAGATTGAGTTGTTTGGTCATACAAAAAGGCGTTATGCATGGCGGCAAAAAAACACAGCATTCCAAGAAAAACACTTGCTACCCACAGTAAAATTTGGTGGAGGTTCCATCATGCTTTGGGGCTGTGTGGCCAATGCCGGCACCGGGAATCTTGTTAAAATTGAGGGACGCATGGATTCCACTCAGTATCAGCAGATTCTTGACAATAATGTTCAAGAATCAGTGATAAAGTTGAAGTTATGCAGGGGATGGATCTTTCAGAAAGACAATGATCCAAAACACGGCTCCAAATATACTCAGGCATTCATGCAGAGGAACAATTACAATGTTCTGGAATGGCCATCCCAGTCCCCAGACCTGAATATTATTGAACATCTGTGGGATCATTTGAAGAGGGCTTTCCATGCTCGGCGACCATCAAACTTAACTGAACTGGAATTGTTTTGTAAAGAGGAATGGTCAAAAATACCTTCATCCAGGATCCAGGAACTCATTAAAAGCTACAGGAAGTGACTAGAGGCTGTTATTTTTGCAAAAGGAGGATCTAAATATTAATGTCACTTTTCTGGTGAGGTGCCCATACTTATGCACCTGTCAAATTTTATTTGAATGCAGATTGCACTTTTTCTGTTAGTACAATAAACCTCATTTCAAGGCAGAAACATTACTGTGTCCAACAGTTATTACATATATCAAACTGAAATAGCTGTTGCAAAAACACCAATTTTTATAAAACATTAAGCTTAAGATTAATAGGGGTGCCCAAACTTTTTCATATAACTGTACATATGCATTGTATACAAATATTACACATACATGAACATTAATATATACACACATATACTATAACTACACACTTTCTATATGTAAACAGGTATAGTCCTGTTCACCTAAGTTAAAGAACGTCAGTGCCAATCCTGCCCCTTGTCACCAAAGACTGCATAACAACTTGAAGATTTTCCAGCCGATTTTTGATTAAAATATTTCAAAAGCATTTATTTCATACCGTTAAAATTGGCACTCACAATAAATCCAAGCAAGATGTAGTTTTTCTACGCGTTTCAGACTGAAAAAAATCCTTAACCGTGGATTTAGTCTGAAATGTGTAGGAAACTACATCATGCTTGGATTTATTGTGAGTGCTAATTTTAAAGATATAGAATAAAACTTTTTGAAATATTTTAGTCAAGAATCGGCTGGAAAATCTTCTGTTTGATATGCACACTTTACATATCTTTCCTGCAGGTTTCTGTTACATCCCGATAGTACACTTGAATGCATAATAAGATTCCTTCTTTGATTCTATGCAGAGATAATGACGTCCAGATTCATCGAGATCAGCATTGAAATAGGTCCTTAGGTCCACCATAAAAAAAATCTAGGGCTATCCTTCACTATCAATAAAATCTAATGGGTTGTGTGTGAATCAACCCACAAAAAGGGATGAAAAAAGGCAAATAATTGCTCCAAAATCATCCCCACATTTTTTTCCCTAATAGACCTTTAGGCTTTATTATTTTTGAACTTGGGGTCACTAAGGGATCCACTATGATCCAAGTTTTCATGAGGTCCATTGTCATTGAGATAACACTAAACTGCCAGATCCTGAGAGAATAGAAGTTTTCTTGGGAAATCATGTACAGAAACTGTTATTTTTTAATGTTTTCTTTTTCCTAAATCTAACTAGAATACAGAAGCAAAAAAGGGACTTGTTCAAAAAATCAACCTTAAATATTAAAGAACTCAGGTGAAATGAGCTTGCCTCGCCTTATAAATAAGTTATTGATTCAAATACCTCAAATAAGATGGTACAGGCTTATGTGGAATTTTCGTTTTAAAAGTACTTTTGAAGTGAAAGATGGAGATGAAAGGAGCCATTTCTTTATTTTGAAATAATCCATAACTGGCGACTGTTTGTTTAACACATTATTGTATTTACTCAGGGTAGAAAATTACATTGTTAAAATGTTTACAAATACTCTTATTGCACCTTAAAAGGAGAATTCTTGGCAGTAAACTTGCTCTTGTGCCTTTCTTCTGCCTTTTTATTAGACAACTGTAAGTATTTTTAAATATGTATATGCTCGAAGATATGCTGTGCTGGCTTGTTTGATTTATTTCTTTATCCTTTTGCTGTCACGAGTAGTATATTAGGAAATATGTGAGTAATCAAAACATTGGGAATATTGGCTCATACTGATAAAATACAAAAGAACAAGTGAGAATTAATACGAATTTTTGCGGGTAGCTTGGGCAGAAAATAATTGAAATTCATTATCTTTAGGAGCTAGTAGATTCTTGTCCTATACCTACCCATATGCAAAATCCCTTTTACCATGTGCCATTTGAATTTGCATCATCTTATTAGACCCAAGAAACTTTTAAGCACTAGGGACTGGGTGCAATTTTGACCTCTGCACCACCAATGGAAATGCCCTTACTTCTTCCTATTCTAAAAAATATAAGGGGTGTCTGAAAAGTAGCAAAGGAAAATGACTTGGTGTCCCAGAAGCCATCCATTTTTCAAATAGTATTCCTAAAATCAGTAAATAACAGCAATTATTAAGGGGGAGGTAGCCTACAGCAGTAATCTCCTTATTCATCATATTCTTTTATAATGGAAGACCATGGTTTGCAATCTGCACCCTACTGGCTAAGTCCCAGCTTTTCAGTCATTTCCCAGTCAGCAAGCTATTGACTTCAGTGAGTGTCCATGTTGTCACGGGGTTACCGCGACAGAGAGGTTCCAGAGAACTGCAGCTTTCTTGGCATTGTTCACATACACTCGGCGGAAGCTCCTCTCCAGTTTATTAACTGCTTTTTGCCATCAGTGCAGGAGTTAATCTGGGTTGCTGGGATTTCCTGAGATTCTGGTATCTCAGCTGATTTGGGTTAACTACTCTTTCCTATTGTTGGGCGAACCTGAACAGTAGAGTTCGGCGTCCATAACGAACATCTACTGTTCGTTCCCGGACCTCAAACATGGACTTCCTCTGGAAGCCGTGTTAATGTTCGGGCTCAGGTTCGGTATGTGTTACTGCGATCAGAGCACTGTGGCATCATGCTGACAGATGTCAACATGATGCCAAAGCTGTGCCAGTAATTTGGTTTCCCACACTGTCACTTGCCTGACAGCGCAGGAAACACAGCCTCTGATCAGTGGTAATTGCATAACCGTGACCAGAGCTCTGTGGCATCATGCTGACAGGTGGCTTATCGTGGGTCATAGGCGCTGGCTGATGGTACTACTACCACCATCAGCCGGCACCTCCTGCCATTGGAAAAAGCAAGCACAAGCACCGCTGGGTGGGAGCAGTAGTCTCCCATCAGCCGGCGCATGTGCTATGCTGAATGTTAAAAAAAAAGTTAAAATTAATAAAAAAAATATTAAAATAAAAATAAAACACATTATACTCACCTACACCTTGTCCCCTATGTTCGCCGCCCCTGCAAAACATAAAAAATGAAAAAACACCATATACTCACCTTACAACTAATCCCCAAAGCCCACGATCACCTGTAATAAGAGTAAAATAATAGACCAACCTCATCCTTACCTTTCCGATGCAGTCTAAATAATGAGTGTCCCACAAAGATTACATGAACAGAGAGGCCACATTGTATGTGACCGCTCTGTACATTTGCTGGCAATACACTGACTCAGTGCATTCCCGGCAAATGAGGTCGCGCATGCGTGGGAAAATACTCACTGCGCATGCGGTGACCTGTTTTGCCGGCAATACACTGAGTCAGTTTATTGCTGGCAAATGAACAGAGAGGTCACATACAATGTGGCTGCTCTGTTCATGGGATCTTCGTGGGACACTCGTTATTTGGACTGCGTCGGAAAGGTAAGGATAAGGTTGTTTTTTCATTTTATTTTTATTACAGGGGACGTTGGATTCAGCTGGAATGGGTGTGACGGTAAGTATGGTTTAATTTAGAATATTAAAGGAATACTGTCTTTATTTCAAATAAAATATTTTATACACAGTATGGGAGTTTTTATTTTACATTTTACTTACACTATGGGGTTAGTAATGGGGGCGTCTTATAAACGCCTCTCCATTACTAACCTGGGCTTGATGTCAGCTGGCATTATAAGCTGACATCAACCCCAACCCTATAACCCCACTGCCACAGCTACAGGGCAGTGGGTAGAGCAAGGCTAAGTGCCAGAATTGGCGCATCCTATGGATGCGCCATTTCTGGGGCAGCTGAGGGCTCCTGTTTCTAGCCTCGGAGGGGGCCAATATTCATAGCCCCTTCTTAGGCTATTAATATCAGCGCCCAGCTGTCTGCATAGCCTTTGCTAGCTGTTAAAATAAGGGGTCATTTTTTGGGGGGTCCCCCATTTTAATAGCCAGTAAAGGCTATGCATACAGCTGGGGGTTGATATTAGTAGCCTGGGAAACTCCATGGGTTTACACCCTTCCAAAGCTAAAAACATCCACCCCAGCTGTCCGCTTTCCCTCTGATGGTTAATAAAATTACAGGGAACCCAACGCCATTTTTTTCCAGAAATTTAGTCATTTATTAATAAATTACATGAACAGTGATCAACGTGATCAAAATTGTTGGTATCCCTCGTTTAATGAAAGTAAAACCCACAATGGTTACAGAAATAACTTAAATCTGACAAAAGTAATAATAAATTAAAATTCTATGAAAATGAACACATAAAAGTCAGACATTGCTTTTCAACCCTGCTTTCACAGAATTTAAAAAAAATTAAACTCATGAAATAGGCCTGGACAGAAATGATGGTACCCCTGAAAATAATGTGACAAAAGGGACATGTTAAATCAAGTTGTGTCCTGTAATTAGCATCACAGATGTCTACAATCTTGTAATCAGTCAGTGGGCCTGTATATAGGGCTACAGATACTCACTGTGCTGTTTGGTGACAAGGTGCGTACCACACTCTACATGGACAAGAGGAAGCAAAGGAAAGAGTTGTCTCAGGAGATTAGAAAGAAAATTATAGACAAGCATGTTAAAGGTAAAGGTTATAAGACCATCTCCAAGCAGCTTGATGTTCCTGTGACTACAGGTGCACATATTATTCAGAAATTTAAGATCCATGGGACTGTAGCTAACCTCCCTGGACGTGGGTGCAGGAGGAAAATTGATGAGAAATTAAAGAGACAGATAAAACGAATGGTAACTAAAGAGCCCAGGATAACTTCTAAAGAGATTAAAGGTGAACTTCAAGCTCAAGGAACATTGGTGTCAGATCGCACCATCCGTCGATGTTTGATCCAAAGTGGACTTCATGGGAGACGACCAAGGAGTACACCATTGTTGAAAAAAAATGATAAAAAAGCCAGACTTGAATTTGTCAAACTATATGTTGACAAGCCACAAAGCTTCTGGGAGAATGTCCTATGGACAGATGAGAGAAAAATGGAAGATTTTGGCAAGGCACATCAGTTTTATGCTCACAGATGGAAAAATGAAGTAAATCAAGAAAAGAACACTGTCCTTACTGTGAAACATGGAGGAGGCTCTGTTATGTTCTGGGGCTGCTTTGCGGTATCTGGCACAGGTTGTCTTGAATCTGAGCAGGGTACAATGAAATCTCAAGAATATCAAGGGATTCTAGAGAGAAATGTGCTGCCCAGTGTCAGAAAGCTTGGTCTCAGTCGCAGGTCATGGGTCTTGCAACAGGACAATGATGAGTTGCCTTCTATGAGCCCTGACCTAAATCCTATTGAGCATCTTTGAAAAGAGCTGAAACATGCTGTCTGGAAAAAGCAACCTTTAAACACGAGACAACTGGAGCAGTTTGCTCATGATGAGGAGTGGGCCAAAATATCTGTCGAGAGGTGCAGAAGTCTCATTGACTGTTACAGGAATTGTTTGATTACAGTGATTGCCTCAAAAGGTTGTTCAACAAAATATTAAGTTAAGGGTACCATCATTTCTGTCGAGGCCTATTTCATGAGTTTAATTTTTTTTTTTAATTCTGTGGAAGCAGGGTTGTAAAGCAATGTCTGACTTTCATTTGTTCATTTTCATCGATTTTTAATTTATTATTACTTTTGTCAGATTCAAGTTATCTGTGACCATTGTGTGTTTTTATTTCATTAAACGAGGGGTACCAACAATTTTGACCACGTGTGTATATCACATATTTATATCTATCTATCCATATATCTATTTATCTCTTGACCTATCTAATTATCTATCTAAGATAGCTAGATATATAGATATATTGATAGATAATATTTATTTATTTTACTCACTTACATAGCACCATTAATTCCACAGCATTTTACTGACATCATCGTCACTGTCCAAATTGGGGCTCACAATCTAAGTCCCCTATCAGTATGTCTTTGGAATGTGGGAGGAAACCAGAGTATCCAGAGGAAACCCACGCAAACACAGGGAGAACATACAAACTCCATGCAGATGTTGTCCTTGGTGAGATTTGAACCCAGGACCCCACCGCTGCAAGGCTGCAGTTCTAACCACTGAGGCACCATGCTGCCCAGGTATACTAGATATATGGATGGATAGATAGATAAATAGCTTAATAGATACAGTATATGGATAGATAGATGATAGATATATGGATAGATAGATAAATAAATAGATTAATATGTTTATGGATAGATTTCTTGAGATATATATATATATATATATAGATAGATAGATAGATAGATAGATAGATAGATAGATAGATAATAGATATATGGGTAGATAGATAGATAATAGATATATGGATAGATAATATATAGAAATATAAATAGATAATAGATCAATAGATAGATGGATAGATTTATAGATAGATAATATATATATTGATAGATAGATATATGGATAGATAAATAAATAGATAAATAGATAATAGATCGATAGATTGATAGATCGATAGATATATGGATAGATAGATATATACCGTATATACTCGAGTATAAGCCGAGTTTTTCAGCACATTTTTTGTGCTGAAAAAGCCCCCCTCGGCTTATACTCGGGTATATACCCGATTATATAGAGATTCCAATGGTGGATAGTGGGGGAAGGTTGCAGCAGCGGTGGAGCGAGTTGCAGCGGCGGAGGAGCGGGGCACACGCAGGAGCTGCTGCTGCAGCTACCACGTGTGCCCGCTGTTAAAAGGCTCATGGGCGTGGAGAAGAGGGAAGATTCATTTTCTTTAGTAGCGGGCACAGAGGAGCGCTGAGCCGCATCTCCTGCTGACAGTGCCCGCTACTAAAGAGAATTCATATTCACTGTTCTCCACACCCATAGTCCCGGCGTGGAGAGGAGTGAATACGCTGCCAGCAGCTCACATCAGTGTCTGAGAGCACGCGCTGTGCCTCAGATGTTGACATGAGCTGCAGCAGGAGAACAGGATGCAGCGCTGGAGCAGAGGTGAGGAAGGAAGGTGAGTTTAAGTGTTTATTTTTTTATATCTGAGGTGATGGGGCCATACATACCAGGATTGGGGGATGAGGGGTCCTATACATACCAGGATTGTGTGTGAAGGGGCCATACATACTTGGATTGGGGGATGAGGAGGCCATGCATGCCAGGATAGGGGGATGAGGGGTCCTATACATACCAGGATTGAGGGATGAGGGGTGCCATACATACCAGGATTAGAGGATGAGGGGGCCATGCATACCAAGATTGGGGGATGAGGGGGCTAAGCATAGCAGGATTGGGGAATGAGGAGGCCAAGCATACCAGGATTGGGGGATGAAGGGGCAATGCATTCCAGGATTGGGGGATGAGGGGATCATGCATACCAGGATTGGGGATGAGTGGATCATGCATACCAGGATTGGGGATGAGGGGACCATGCATACCAGGATTGGGGATGAGGGGACCATGCATACCAGGATTGGAGATGAGGGAGCAATGCATACCTGGATTCTGGATGAAGGGGCCATGCATACCAGGATTGGGGATGAAGGGGCCATGCATACCAGGATTGGTGATGAGGGGACCCATGCATACCAGGATTGAGGATGAAGGGGCCATGCATACCAGGATTGGGGATGAGGGGGTCATGCATACCAGGATTGGGGATGAGTGGGCAATACTTACCAGGATGTGGAAATTTACCAGTAGCTGCTGCATTTCCCACCCTAGGCTTATACTCAAGTCAATAAGTTTTCCCAGATTTTTGTGGAAAAATTAGGTACCTCAGCTTATACTGGGGTCGGCTTATACTCGAGTATATACGGTAGATAGTAGATTGATAATAGATAGATATACAGATAGATATAAATATGTGATATATATAATCCGTGTTTTGGATGTGTACCTAACTGTTCATGTAATTTATTAATAAATTACTAAATTTATGGAAAAAAATGGCATGGGGTTCCCCGTAATTTTATTAACCAGCAGAGGGAAAGCGGACAGCTGGGCCGGATGTTTTTAGCCTGGGAAGGGGGTAATACCCATGGAGCTTTCCAGGCTACTAATATCAACCCCCAGCTGTATACATAGCCTTTACTGGCTATTAAAATGGGGAACCCCAAAAAAATGTTTAGTCCCCTTATTTTAACAGCTAGCAAAGGCTATGTAGACAGCTGCGGGATGATATTAATAGCTTAGGAAGGGGCCATGAATATTGGCCCCCTCCGAGGCTAGAAACAGGAGCCCTCAGCCACCCCAGAAATGGCGCATCCATTGTGCTCTGAGTGAGCATTTCATGTGACTGCTATTTCTGTTTACCCTGTCTATATTTCCCTGTCTTGTCACAGTATCATTATTTTGTATTGTCTTCCTCCCTGGGGGAGAGGGGGTCACTCTAAGGGCCTGCGCAGGAGATAAGGAGACTCTGAGGCCTCAGGCTCAGGCCTTCTGACCATCAGAGGTACCCCTGAGACAAGGGAAAGTCAGGGCCTCCCTAGTGTGGCAGGGACAGGTGCGGGTCCCAACACTCAGCCATTTCCTGGTTTTGCCATTTACGGCGTAACACATGTGGTCCTGATAGCTAGATATCTCTAGAAAAGACAAATACATATAATAAAGAGAAATATAAGCCAAACCTTGAGAAAGGTTCACGCCATGAACCAAGCTGTCGCCACATGGACTAATAAAGCCCATTAACTATTTTTGGACTGCTGCTTCCGTTTTTTCAATATACACATGAACCGAAACATCGTCACATGAGCCAAGAAAGTCCATTAGTTTTTATATATTTTTGGAGAGCTGCCTCTGTCTTTTCAATATATGTGTCAGGTTGCTATTTGGCTGGTGCTGGTGAATAAAGGATCCTTACTAGTGTTGAGCCACCCCCGTAGTGTTCGGGTTCGGTTCGGTTCGTCGAACACCGGGATGTTCGAGGAACTGTTCGTCGAACTGTTCGTCGAACACCGTCGAACACCGTTAAAACCAATGGCAGGCAAACAAAAACACATAGAAACACATAGAAAACACCTGCAAAGGTGTCCAAAAGCTGACAAACTGCTCAGAAGACACTCTCTTTAAAAAAGCCGGCCGGCAAATTCAGCAGCGGCATACACCGGTACCCGACAATTTAGACAAGAAGGAATGGAGCATCACACATAGATTAGATAGATAGAAACATGTCAGTCACACATATAAGAAGCACAGTGACAGTGTTGGTTACTGCACTTGTCATTTAGTGTAAAGGATTTATTAAAAAAAATATTAGTGTTTTCATGCACCGTCTCTTTAAAAAAGCCGGCCAGCAATTCAGCATCTGTACCCGACAATTTAGAACAGAAAGAATAGAGCTTCACACATAGATTAGATAGATAGAAACATGTCAGTCACATATATAATAAGTACAGTGATAGTGTTGCTTACTGCACTTGTCATTTAGTGAAAAGGATTTATTTAAAAAAATAATAGTGTTTTCATGCACTGTCTCTTTAAAAAAGCCGGCCGGCAATTCAGCAGCGGTACCCGACAATTTAGAACAGAAAGATAGAGCATCACACATAGATTAGATAGATAGAAACATGTCAGTCACATATATATGAAGTACAGTGATAGTGTTGGTTACTGTACTTGTCATTTAGTATTAAAATAAAGGATTTATTATTAAAAAAATTGGCGTGGGGTTCCCCTTAATTTTAGGCTCTAGCGGAGGTTAAGCAGACGGCTGGGGCAGATGTTTGAAGCCTGGGAAGGGGGTAATACCCACGGAGCTTCCCAGGCTACTAATATCAGCCCCCAGCTGAATACATAGCCTTTACTAGCTATTAAAATGGGGGACCCCCCCAAAAAAAATGACGTGGGGTCCCCCCTAATTTAATAGCTAGCAAAGGCTAGGCAGACAGCTGGGGGCTGATATTAATAGCCCAGGAAGGGAGCCATGAATATTGGCCCCCTCCCAGGCTAGAAACACCAGCCGTCAGCCGCCCCAGAAATGGCGCATTCATAGGATGCGCCAATTCTGGCACTTAGCCTCGCTCTTCCACGCTGCCCTGGTGCGGTGGCAGGGGGTAATAGGGTTGGGGTTGATGTCAGCTTATAATGCCAGCTGACATCAAGCCCAGGTTAGTAATGGAGAGGCGTCTATAAGACACCCCCATTACTAACCCCATAGTCAAAGTTAAAAAAAACACAAACACCCAGAATAAAGTCCTTTAATTGAAATAAAGACACAATCCTTTATTGTTCTAAATTAAACCATACTTACCATCACGCCCATTCCAGCTGAAGCCAACGATCTCCTGCAATAAAAGAAAAATAATAAAGCAACCTCATCCTTACCTTTCCATGGTTCCCACGACAGCTTCAGCTCTGCTACATCGAGATGACAGGCTGGACCGCAGCAGAACGCTGCCATCCAGCCTGTCATCCCACAGACACTGAGAAGCGCAGGCTTGCTTGCGCTGCTCAGCGTCTCTCTGTGACGACATCCAGATGAGCCGAGTTCATGTCCAATGAACTCGGCTCACCTCATGCACGTCACTGACAGCGTGGGAAAATTCTCACGCTGAAGCGCTGATTGCAGGAGAATTTTCCCACGCTGTCAGTGACGTGCAGGAGGTGAGCTGAGTTCATTGGACATGAGCTCACCTCATGCACATCACTGACAGCGTGGGAGAATTCTCCTGCACTCAGCACTTCAGCGTGAGAATTTTCCCACGCTGTCAGTGACGTGCATGAGGTGAGCCGAGTTCATTGGACATGACCTCGGCTCATCTGGATGCCGTCACAGCGAGACAGTGAGGAGCGCAAGCATGCCTGCGCTTCTCAGTGTCTGCGGGATGACAGACTGGATGGCAGCGTTCTGCTGCGGTCCAGCCAGTCATCTCGATGTAGCAGAGCTGAAGCTGTCGTGGGAACCATGGAAAGGTAAGGATGAGGTTGGTTTATTATTTTACTTTTATTGCAGGAGATCGTTGGCTTCAGCTGGAATGGGTGTGATGGTAAGTATGGTTTAATTTAGAACAATAAAGGATTGTGTCTTTATTTCAATTAAAGGACTTTATTCTGGGTGTTTGTGTTTTTTTTAACTTTGACTATGGGGTTAGTAATGGGGGTGTCTTATAGACGCCTCTCCATTACTAACCTGGGCTTGATGTCAGCTGGCATTATAAGCTGACATCAACCCCAACCCTATTACCCCCTGCCACCGCACCAGGGCAGCGTGGAAGAGCGAGGCTAAGTGCCAGAATTGGCGCATCCTATGAATGCGCCACTTCTGGGGCGGCTGACGGCTGGTGTTTCTAGCCTGGGAGGGGGCCAATATTCATGGCTCCCTTCCTGGGCTATTAATATCAGCCCCCAGCTGTCTGCCTAGCCTTTGCTAGCTATTAAATTAGGGGGGACCCCACGTCATTTTTTTTGGGGTGTCCCCCATTTTAATAGCTAGTAAAGGCTATGTATTCAGCTGGGGGCTGATATTAGTAGCCTGGGAAGCTCCGTGGGTATTACCCCCTTCCCAGGCTTCAAACACCTGCCCCAGCCGTCTGCTTAACCTCCGCTAGAGCCTAAAATTAAGGGGAACCCCACGCCAATTTTTTTAATAATAAATCCTTTATTTTAATAGTAAATGACAAGTACAGTAACCAACACTATCACTGTACTTCATATATATGTGACTGACATGTTTCTATCTATCTAATCTATGTGTGAAGCTCTATTCTGTCTGTTATAAATTGTCGGGTACCGCTGCTGAATTGCCGGCCGGCTTTTTTAAAGAGACGGTGCATGAAAACACTATTATTTTTTTTGATAAATCCTTTACGCTAAATGACAAGTACAGTAAGCAACACTGTCACTGTACTTCGTATATATGTGACTGACATGTTTCTATCTATCTAATCTATGTGTGATGCTCTATTCTGTCTGTTATAAATTGTCGGGTACCGCTGCTGAATTGCCGGCCGGCTTTTTTAAAGAGACGGTGCATGAAAACACTATTATTTTTTTTGATAAATCCTTTACGCTAAATGACAAGTACAGTAAGCAGCACTTTCACTGTACTTCGTATATATGTGGCTGACATGTTTATATCTATCTAATCTATGTGTGAAGCTCTATTCTTTCGGTTCTAAATTGTCGGGTACAGGTGTATGCCGCTGCTGAATTGCCGGCTTTTCATGTTTCACTGTTGGCACTGTTCCCATCGATTTGGGCAATCACTGTAATGCCACAACCACCATGGCTGTGGCATTACAGTGAGTGGCAGACAATCCCTGCTTGATTGGTGCTCTAAATAGCGCCAGACATGCAGGACACGCTTTTGGTGCACGAACAGTTATCGAACATAACCTGGAACAGCCGAATTTTTTGCAAATCGTTCGGGTTCGTCGAACAACTCGAACACCGCCCAAAACAGCTCGAATTTGAGATTGGCGAACAGTTCTAGTCGAACACCGCTCATCTCTAATCCTTACTAGTATTGAGCGAGCATGCTCGACACTGCTTGGTACTCGCCCGAGCATCTCACTACTCGGGATGTTCGGCGAGCACTGAGCATTTCCGGGTTACTCGGGCGGGAGCTCGGGTCTCCACCCGGCATGTTTGGCATTCTTTACAGAGCCAATGAACATGCAGGGATTGCCAGCCAGTCACTGTAATGCCGCAGCCATGTTGTTTGTGGGCATTACAGTGATTGGCTGGCTGCACAGCGTCACTTCGAGTATTTAAAACCTGGCGCCGCCATCTTGGACACACCCCCTCCGGATCAGACGGTGTAGGGAGAGTGCTGCTGAGTTAGGGAGAGATTTATACTGCGAAATAGGTAGTGTAGGATCTCTAAAGCCTGCAAAATCAAACAAACAGTCCTTCTCAGGACTAATATCCAGATATCAGGCAGGCAGGCAGGCTGTATAGGAGACGCAGTGGTTATACCAACAAACACTGCATTACAGTCCTGTGTGCTGCTTTTCAAATTGCTAGACTTAGCCCCAGGTCTCAGGGGCCAGGAAAAATCCTTTTTTTTCATCTAAATCCTCTTTTTTTTTTTTCCTCAGTCAGACTGTACAAATACCCGTCTTATTTAATTCCCCCCCCAAAAAAAAAAAATGAGTGTGTCTGTGACTGTTCAGACACAAATATATCTGTTTAAAAGAGTCTGGTGTAGGCCAGATAACAAGAACCGTGGTTTTGCAGTTCCACAGTTCAAATGTCTGTATTATCCACTTTTTTGCCTTTTTTGCATAAAAAAAAACGTTTTGAGTGTCTCACTGACTGTTCAGATACAAATATATCTGTTTAAAAGAGTCTGGTGTAGGCCAGATAACTAGAACTGTGGTCTTGCAGTTCCTCGGTTCAAATATCTGTATTATCCACTGTTTTGACTTTTTTGCTTAAAAAAAAATCATTTTGAGTGTCTCGCTGACTGTTCAGACAAAAGTATATCTGTTTAAAAGAGTCTGGTGTAGGCCAGATACCTAAAACTGTGGTTTTGCAGTTCCACGGTCCAAATCTCTGTATTATCCACTGTTTTGCCTTTTTTGCATAAAAAAAAACATTTTGAGTGTCTCGCTGACTGTTCAGACACAAATATATTTGTTTAAAAGAGTCTGGTGTAGGACTCTTTTAACTAGAACTGTGGTTTTCCTCTCCCACGATTCAAATCTAGGTGTAATCCACCTTTTTGCTTAAAAAAAAATTTTGAGTGTCTCGCTGACTGTTCAGACACAAATATATGTGTTTAAAAGAGTCTGGTGTAGGCCAGATAACTAGAACTGTGGTTTTGCAGTTCCACGGTTCAAATCTCTAAATTATCCACTTTTTTGCCTTTCTTCAATATAAAAAAACATTTTGAGTGTCTCGCTGACTGTTCAGACACAAATATATCTGTTTAAAGAGTCTGGTGTAGGCCAGATAACTAGAACTGTGGTTTTCCTCTTCCACGGTTCAAATCTCTGTATGATCCACTTTTTTGCCTTTTTTCAATTAAAAAAAATCATTTTGAGTGTCTCTCTGACTGTTCAGACACAAATATATCTGTTTAAAAGAGTCTGGTGTAGGCCAGATAACTAGAACTGTGGTTTTGCAGTTCCACAGTTCAAATCTCTGTATTATCCACTTTTTTGCCTTTTTTCAACAAAAAAACAACATTTTGAGTGTCTCGCTGACTGTTCAGACACAAATATATCTGTTTAAAAGAGTCTCGTGTAGGCCAGATAACTAGAACTGTGGTTTTCCTCTGTATTATCCAGAGGAGGATATGTTCCCATGTCTTTTCAGCACGGTATGCATGTGTCACACAGCACATGGCCAGATAAGGTTGTAAAATGTTAAAATGACATTTCCCGGTGAATGCATTTGTCACAATTGAAAGCAATACAAAAGTGCAAAAACGCATAAAAAATGCTACTTGTGAACATAGCCCAAGGTGTGGAGGAGTATTTTTGTTTTTGGTTATTTATTTTACCTTATACAGAAGTCTTTACCCTGGAAAGGATGTTCCTTAACATATTCCACAGGAAAGCAGTTTCAGTTTCGTTTTTGAACGTTTTATTGTGAGCCCGTAAAAGTGACTTAATACCTCTGGCCACGTTGTTGACAGCAGTGACCTGGGGGTCAGAAATGCTTCCTGGTGCGATCCTGGCACTTTTTAGGCTTTCTACAGACTGCCGGGGGTGCCGCCGCAAAAATACTCGGGTCTCCCATAGACTAACTGTTAGGAGGGCGGTTGCAAACAACTTTATTATAATGGAACGCAACCGACCCCGGGGTCCGCGATGCAGCCTGGTGGGCTGCTGCCAAACACTTTCCGGGTGAAAAGGAAAGCAACCAACTTAACTGATAAACCCTTCCGTGTTACTGCACACGGGAATGAGTATAGCAATTTGCACAATCTCCTTTAGCAGCACGAGAGATGTGCGGTGAAAAATCTGTAGTCCTGTTACTGCACAGGGACTACACTGGCGGCACAAGGATGCGTGTGTGACTACGCAGACGGGTACACGTGCCTCCAGCCGGCGTGCTACCGGACTGAAGGGTACTACTCCACGTGTCTGACAGGCGATAGTCGTGAATAGGACGTCTGCAGGCTGCTCGGGGTGTTAGGCGACCCCATTGGCAGAGCCAGACTGCAAGACGAAGCTACCTGCCTACTTCCACTAGCCTGCTTATTTCCACTAAACCTGCCTATGGAAACTACGTGGAACACAGTCGTCCACACAACAGCATCACATGCTCTATGATTAGAGAGCACCGCCATGTTTGTGGGCGGGCCTTTTAAAGACTAAGCCCTGCCCATTGTCACACCATTGGTGACGCCACCCGTGGACCAATCAGGCGGTGCCAGGTCACCGGGTCAGGTGGTTGCCAAACCACCAATCACGTCCGCCGGGTCACGGGCATGCTCAGTGCGGCGAATCCTGGACTTAGACTCCAAGAGCCCTGTCTCTCTCCGTAACCTATGATTAACATTGCTAGGCACAAATACCCAAGAGACAATCTGTGCGTTTCATGGACCAGGTAGGTGTTGAGGCTGACGACGATGCTGAGCAGCATCAGCCCCAGTTGGACTGGAATGGGAGACCACATAAGGTTCTGAACCCATTTCGAATCCAGCAACAGCCCGACACCCAACATAATCCACCTTCTAACATCCCCCTCCAATTGACGTTCATTTTCCTCAATGAGCATGGGAGCATGAATGTGGTCCATCGGGTCACAGAGAAGATTCTCAGAACTGTGACCCCTCCAGTGTCCAGGGTACCCTTTTTTAAAGTGGGGGGCAAACTTGGCAGACTCCCCGCGTACTTTTGTATTGTGAGCTGTGAGCCACACTCTGTCGCCCAGATAGCATACGGGGGCAGGATGATGAGAAGGGACAACCGACTCTCTATGTGTGGAGTCCGTAATGGGTGACAGATGGCATAGACCAGCCAGACTTTGACGGAAAGATCTATCTCTCGCACAGACGGGACACGCGAGAACAAAGTCCTTGATGTCCTGGCACCACCGGGGCCACCAAAAGGACCGTTGAGGGGACTTAGTGGTACGTTTCACCCCCAAATGAGCTCCGATCTTAGGGGCATGAGCCCAGGAGAGCATCATATTTTGTAGATGAGGGGAAACAAACGTCCTTCCCAACGGAACCTGGTTATAGGACACTGCAGCCATCCTCTCTACCTGAGAGTTCTTTTTGACATAGTCTGGCAAGGCCCGGGTCCTGGGTACAGTCAAAGAATCTGTACTGGAAGCCACAACGGTAGAGGGATCAGAGACTAACCTCCGGGTGACTGTGACCATACACTAAGACACACAATTCTCACTCCAGAAAGAAATTCTCCCCGTATTCCAGTCAATGTGTGGAGTATGACAACGTAGCCAGGGGAGACTCAATAACACCTCGTCTAATCCACCGGGAATAATAAGAAAGGAGATGACCTCCTGGTGGCCCTGAGGAAATGACATGGTGAGGGGAATCGACTGGTGGGTGATTTGCGTGTCCAGGAATGAACCATTGACTACACTGATGTTCATTGGCCTTGACAGTAACTCTATAGAGATGGCGTGCCTCTGGGCAAACGCAGATGACAAAAAATTGCCATCAGCACCAGAGTCCACCCACGCCTTGGCAGTAACTGCAGATGTACCAAAGGATAATGTCACATGATATAACAATTTGGAGGAAGAAGTCCCAGAATCTAATACACTTCTTCCAATGGTGGTAAGACCTACTCGTTCTCCCGACTGCTTGGAACCCTTATTTACGGGGTACTCCAAGAGATGTGCAGGTCGGGGACGAGAGGGACTAGAGTCAGTCCGGGATATACCCATAGCCTCAGGCTCCGGGTCGGGAGTCACGAGTTCGGAAATGGGTCTAGAGAAGGATGATGCCAATCGATACTGAGGTTTGGCGACCTCCAGCTCTAACCTGTGTTCTGCATGACCCAAATCAATTAGGTTTGTGAGAGATATTAACTCTTCCAGGGAGGTTGGAATCTCTCTGGTAGATAGAGCATTTTTAACATGACCAGCCAGACCCTTCCAGAACACCGGGATAAGCGACCGCCCAGACCAATCCAGTTCAGCCGCTAGCATTCTTAACTGGATGGCATAGTGGCTGGCGGTGGCTGAACCCTGGATCAACGCAAGAAACATAATGGCCGTACCATGCGTGACCTGAGGACCAAGGAATATACATTTTAGAGTCTTAAGGAAAATATCCGCATTTGCTACAACCGGATCATTCCTCTCCCATAGAGGAGTAGCCCACTCCAGAGCCCTGTGGGAGAGTAATGAGATGACATAACCCACTTTGGCTGTTTCGGAGGGGAACCTTGCCTCCATCATCTCCAAGTGAATGGAGCATAAATTAATAAAACCCCTGCAACATTTACTGTCCCCAGAAAATTTTTCCGGGAGAGCAAAGCGGGGTAATGGAGCACTTGCAGTGGTCGCATTATTCGCCGCAGTCGAGTTAATAATATTGGCTGCTAGAGAATCCGCCTGGGTAGCTACTGCAGTGATATCAGTGACCGGGACAGCTTGTTCAAGAGACTTAAGTCTGGCCTCAATTCACTGTATATATTGCAGCAGTTGCTGGTTGTCGGCCATGTTCGGCAAGACCTTGGCTCTCTGATACTGTTAGGAGGGTGGTTGCAAACAACTTTATTATAATGGAATGCAACCGACCCCGGGGTCCGTGATGCAGCCTGGTGGACTGCTGCCGAACACTTTCCGGGTGAAAAGGAAAGCAACCAACTTAAATGATAAACCCTTCCGTGTTACTGCACACGGGAACGGGTATAGCAATTCACACAATCTCCGTTAGCAGCACGAGAGATGTGCGGTGAAAAACTATCTGTAGTCCTGTTACTGCACAGGGACTACACTGGCGGCACAAGGATGCGTGTGTGACTACACCGACGGGTACACGTGCCTCCAGCCGGCGTGCTACCGGACTGAAAGGTACTACTCCACGTGGCTGACAGGCGATAGTCATGGATAGGACGTCTGCAGGCTGCTCAGGGTGTTAGGCGACCCCTTTGGCAGAGCCAGACTGCAAGACGAATCTACCTGCCTATTTCCACTAGACTGCCTATTTTCACTAAACCTGCCTATGGAAACTTCGTGGAACACAGTCGTCCACACAACAGCATCACATGCTCTATGATCAGAAGAGCACCGCCATGTTTGTGGGCAGGCCTTTTAAAGACTAAGCCCTGCCCACCGTCGTACCATTGGTGACGCCACCCGTGGACCAATCAGGCGGTGCCAGGTCACAGGGTCAGGTGGTTGCCAAATCACCAATCACTGTCCGCCAGGTCACGAGCATGCTCAGTGCTGCGAATCCTGGACTTAGACTCCAAGAGCCCTGTCTCTCTCCACAACCTATGCTTAACATTGCTAGGCACAAATACCCAAGAGACAATCTGTGCATCTCATGGACCAGGTAGGCGCTGAGGCTGATGATGATGCTGAGCAGCATCAGCCCTGGCTGGACCTGAATGGGAGACCACAGAAGGTTCTGAGCCCATTTCAAATCCAGCAACAGCCCGACACCTAACACTAACATTGAGCTCGTTGCTCGGGTTGAGCACCAGAGTATCATGGTGAGTTTGGCCCGAGCTTTGAGCACCTGAGAATTTTAGTGCTCGCTCAACATTAATCCTTACTCTTTCATTATGACAAGAAATTGAGCTAGTAAGCACACCAGTTAAAAAACATAGAAAGAAGTTTGCGGTTTAATAGCCCATAGTGGCAAAAGCAACATATCGGTTATATATATATAATATATTCATATGTTATTTTCTAGAGGTATATTAAAGCTATTCTTTTCCTTTTTTTTCCCTAAAGAGAAGAGTATTCAGTTTGTACAAAGCAGTACGTCTTAAGCACCTTGAGCAGTACTTAAGTGTCTTATTAAGCCCAAGGCACACAGGCTTTCCACAACCTGTTCTGGCTGGAATTGTGTCTCTTTCTGCCTTTCAGAACAGAGCACAGAATGCTTCCTATTCCTTATCAGAGTGTCTAAATCTAACAGATTGTAGACTCAAATTTCTCCTCCCAGGCAATGTTGGCTTTGTCTATTGTTTGCCATTACAAGATTGTCATGACTTCTACAGCTTGGATTTCTGTCTTTTTCCCCCAGCATCACCCTTTAGGCAAATAACGACTATTTCCACATCCTTTAAAAGTGCCCATAAGACTGCTGGAAGCAATGTGCTCTTAGATACCTTTCCGGCAAACATTGTCTTTTGATTGTTTTGATGGTTCATTGCAGCAAGGAAAGTTATATGAATATCCAAAGGGATTATAAACATGTTATACCTGAAGGGAGATATAGACCATGGGATTTGTGTTTGACATGCGTCTGGTATTGACTGCCTTTTATTGTGCTCGCACACTGGCTTATAGATCTAGATGAGTGAACTAATAGCTAGTTTAGAAACTAATTGCTATAATCATCTTTATCCAGGTATTAATGGGCAAACGTAGTGTTTCCTACTTTTATTTTATACATTGATTTGTGGCTAATTCTCTCATTCAAATCATATTTTGTGTCATCTGTGAATTGAGTTTGCAGTAGTTTACCCTTTGACATCATTGACTATAAATAAATTAATGAGTGCTGAATTCTCACTAGCACAATAAGGGTCACTGAATAAAGCTTGGACGATCATCAGCTGGTTTTATGAAACGTGACCTACTGATGGATCATTAGTAAAAAAACAGGTGAGTTGGATTTTTTCGGCTTATGATCAGTATTGGCAGCATCATAGTGTAGTTTATCTTGTGTTTGGAGCCATCTACTATTGGGGTATCTACCTGGTGCTAGATGAGGGGTTTTAGTCTTCCTGCTTGGAAAGCTAAGTTTTTGGGTTGGAAGTGTAAAACTGATTTTTTCCACTAGATGAAGAATAATCTTTGTAGTCTAATAACTCCAGCATACTATGCCTGATGAAGAGACCTGAGTAGTCTCGAAAGCTTGCAACTTGTTACTATCTTTTCAGTTAGCCATTAAAAGGTATCAACCACTGAGGACTCTCAAATCGAAATATTTTTCTATCTACTGGCTAACAAAGATATATATTTTCCCTGTATCAGTATATTTTTGCAGCATGAGAACTTTTCTCTGATACTGTTTGCAGTAAATTAATCACTGGGTATTATTTTTAGGCAAAAAGAGCAATATCATCTCTATGTCTATGCTTATAAATGGTACTATGAATTTTTTTTAGCATATTCTGTTTTACTCCCCAGATCGCATGCCATCATTACTGGTTACATAAGTGGACTTTTAATACTTATGACGTATATTGTAAATGCACAACAATATTGAAATTGCTGCATATTTTGGCCATGCCTGTCTAATTCATACATTTCCAATACTTTCTTGGCCATTTCAGAATATTTATGAAAGAGATTTACTTCTTTAGAAAATGCATTTTTCTATTAAAAACGTCTACTGGCAATAAGCTGATATCAGGGTGCCTTGCTTTAAGGGTACCCCAGTAAGCAGAATAATAGGCAACAATAAGGATCTGAGCAACTTTGAGAAGGGCTACATTGTGATAGTTATACAGTTATATGAAAAAGTTTGGGCACCCCTATTAATCTTAAGCTTAATGTTTTATAAAAATTGGTGTTTTTGCCACAGCTATTTCAGTTTGATATATGTAATAACTGTTGGACACAGTAATGTTTCTGCCTTGAAATGAGGTTTATTGTACTATCTGAAAATGTGCGATCTGCATTCAAACAAAATTTGACAGGTGCATAAGTATGGGCACCTCACCAGAAAAGTGACATTAATATTTAGTAGATCCTCCTTTTGCAAAAATAACAGCCTCTAGTCGCTTCCTGTAGCTTTTAATGATTTCCTGGATCCTGGATGAAGGTATTTTTGACCATTCCTCTTTACAAAACAATTCCAGTTCAATTAAGTTTGATGGTCGCCGAGCATGGACAGCCCTCTTCAAATGATCCCACAGATGTTCAATGATATTCAGGTCTGGGGACTGGGATGGCCATTCCAGAACATTGTAATTGTTCCTCTGCATGAATGCCTGAGTAGATTTGGAGCAGTGTTTTGGATCATTGTCTTGCTGAAAGATTCATCCCCTGCGTAACTTCAACTTTGTCACTGATTCTTGAACATTATTGTCAAGAATCTGCTGATACTGAGTGGAATCCATGCGTCCCTCAACTTTAACAAGATTCCCAATGCCGGCATTGGACACACAGCCCCAAAGCATGATGGAACCTCCACCAAATTTTACTGTGGGTAGCAAGTGTTTTTCTTGGAATGCTGTGCTTTTTTCCCGCCATGCATAACGCCTTTTTGTATGACCAAACAACTCAATCTCGGTTTCATCAGTCCACAGGACCTTCTTCCAAAAAGAAATTGGCTTCTCCAAATGTGCTTTTGCATACCTCAGCCGACTCTGTTTGAGGCGTGCTTGCAGAAACGGCTTCTTTCGCATCACTCTCCCATACAGCTTCTTCTTGTGCAAAGTGCGTTGTATAGTTGACCGATGCACAGTGACACAATCTGCAGCAAGTTGATGCTGCAGCTCTCTGGAGGTGGTCTGAGGATTGTCCTTGACTGATCTTACCATTCTTCTTCTCTGCCTTTCTGATGTTTTTCTTGGCCTGACACTTCTGGCCTTAACAAGAACTGTCCCTGTGTTCTTCCATTTCCTTACTATGTGCCTCACAATGGAAACTGACAGGTTAAATCTCTGAGACAGCTTTTTGTATCCTTCCCCTGAACAACTATGCTGAATAATCTTTGTTTTCAGATCATTTGACAGTTGTTTTGAGGAGCCCATGATGCCACTCTTCAGAGGAGATTCAAACAGGAGAACAACTTGCAAGTAGCCACTTTAAGTAGCTTTTCTCATGATTGCATAAACCTGGATATGAAGTTCAAAGCTCAATGAAGTTACAAAACCAAAAAAAGTGCTTTAGTAAGTCAGTAAAAAGTAGGTAGAATTATTTAAAACAAGAAAATGATAAGGGTGCCCATACTTATGCACCTGTCAAATTTTGTTTGAATGCAGATTGCACATTTTCTGTTAGTACAATAAACCTCATTTCAAGGCAGAAACATTACTGTGTCCAACAGTTATTACATATATCAAACTGAAATAGCTGTTGCAAAAACACCAATTTTTATAAAACATTAAGCTTAAGATTAATAGGGGTGCCCAAACTTTTTCATATAACTGTACAATAGGGGCAAAGAATCTCTAAAATGGTAGGTCTTGTGGAATATACCACGTAATTGGGTGATGGTACCTACCAAAAGTAGTCAACTGGAAGGACAACTTCTAAACCAGAGACAGGGTTGTGGATGTCCTTTTTTTTTGGAGGGGGGGAGGTTTGGATCCCGTAAAAGGTGATGTAGCAGAAAAAGATAAAGTGGGTTTCGAGGATCAGAAAACAGACAAACACAAAATGGATGGATTACTATAAAATAACAAAAAGAACCTATACTCATTAAATAATAAGGATCCCTCGTTTGCTGTGTGTGGTGGCTAAATAACTGGCAACTGATTACAACACTCATGCTTACCCCTGTTCATCAAAAAAGCACCTGCAATTTGTACAAAAACATTAGAACTGAACCATAAATCTATAGAAAGAAGAAGTAGCGTAACTTGAATCTCATGGGCATGGACACCAATGCAAAAGCTCCAACAGTGCCCCCAATTATTGCAAGTCTTTAATAGTAGTGATCTTTTCAAATTGACCAAAGGTACCCTTTGGTCCCCTAGACTTCAGGGCCCAGCTGCAATTGCAACTCTTGAACCTATTGTAGTTACTCCCCTGGAAAAATGTGTCATCATCTGATTGTCTGGTCTGCTGCTGGGGAACCTTGTTTCCTGGCATTGATGTATATATTACTTTGATATGTGTCACCTACCTAAATATTGTACAGACCAAATGAATACCTTCATGGCAATAGTACTCTCTAACAACAGTGGCCTGTAATGCATTCTGAAACACTACATAAACTGGTGAGGAATGGTTTGAGGAAAATTGAAATGGGATTAGGGTGATGGCCTGGCAACCAAATTCCCCAGATTTTAGTCCTATGGAGCATCTTTGAGATGTGCTGGAATACAAATACAATCTATTGAGGCTTGGTGCCAGATATCACAGGACACGTTGAGAGATCTTGTGGAGTCCATGCCTTCATGGGTTGTAGCTGTTTTGGTGGCACTGGGGGCGACCAACACAATAGCAGGTTTTAATGGCTGATTTGTGCATGTTCTTCTAGAGGGAACATCACAAAGACTTGTGCGCTTTAGAAAATCTACATTAAAGATATTTCATAGGTTTTTAAAAAATTTTACTTCATAAATTGGTTAGCTATTAGCAATTCACAAGCAGAACTAACAAATTACGTACGAGTCAATATGCTGCCTCTCTATAGGGATCAGTATATAAATAAGAGAATACAGATGGAAACACAAATGGTGAATTTGGCAGTATTAGCTTTATCTCAATTAGATTTTATGTAAGGGGAGGCCAATATTCAAGGGGAATATTGATTATCTCTTTTTGTCCTTTTTCCAATTTTACATTTTAGTTTCAGTGTCAAACAAAACGGATTAAAACCCTACAACAAAATAAAAATTTGGTCCGATTCAGGTGTCATTTCATACTGCACTTAGCCTTATTACCTGAGACAGAAGACCCCAGCCTATTTCCAGGAGTACATAACCACCTATTAAAATGCAGACTAGTCTTGCCTGAAATGACTCTCAATGATATGTGTCCCTCTATTACATTTGTTCCCTTTAGTAAGGCAACCAATATGGCAATATTATCTCTTACTCAACTGGTAGTGTGCCATGTGGTCACAAAGCCACAAACATGGAGTGTGGAAACGTGCCATATACAGATCAATCCACAGATAATTGAGCTAGAATTGACTAAAATTGACGGTTTCAGGTGAATTTGAACTTTTTGAGTTTCGACTTGTGGCTCGCAAAAAAAAAACTTGCCCTGGATCATTACCCACACTGCTGAAGTATTACAGAGTGGGCTAATTTATTTTTGTATGATCATGCTTAATTGTTCATAATGTAATGGAGCGATAACATCTAACGGATTACCATACCTTTTACAGTGGTGGTCAGAACCTGGGCCATCACAGATCAGTGGTGCCCAGCAGAGCACACTTTGTACCACAGTCATTTTCTATCTTCAGAATCACAGGATAAGTCTCTCTCTCGTGTAGAGCGTAAGCTCTTATGGTCGGCGGGTCATTTCTCGTTCATGTAGAGTGCAAGCTCTTATGATGAGTGGGGTCCTCTCTCTGTCTCGCCTGTACAGTGTAAGCTCTTTTGGTCAGTGGTGTCCTCTCTTTTTTTACCCCATGTGTATTTTCTGAGCAAGGACAAGGTTTCCAGTATTGAGATTCATGCAAATTTTTTTGACGCAAATTGATTTTCTTGCAAAAATTATGCCATCAAATTCAAATTTCAAAAGATTTGGTTATGTCAAAATCCAATAGGTACATTTTCTCCAATAGGTGGCACTAGAGTTCAAGTCCTCTTTTTCTCTGAAGAGGCAATTTGCATATTTATATCTAAATGAATGACTTTTCAAAGGTCAATTTATTAAACATATTTTAGTATTTTCTATGAAAATAGGCAAAACATATGTGTATTTAACAGGGTCTGATTTAAGCAAAGACGGAATCAAATAAAATAATATCCGCACATACAATCATGGCTGAAATTGTTGGCACCCTGGAAATTGTTCCAGAAAATGAAGTATTTCTTCCAGAAATGTATTGCAATTACAGATGCTCTGTTATACACAAGTTTATTTACTTTGTGAGTATTGGAACAACAGAAAAACAGAGAAAAAAAGGCAAATTGGGCATAATTTCACACAAAACCCCAAAAAACGGACAGAACTAAATTGTTGGCACCTTTCCAAAATTGTGGGTAAACAACTTTGTTTCAAGCAACCAAAATTGTTGAAAAATATCAACAATCTCAAGGTTACAAGTACATCTACAGAGATGTTGATATTTCTTTGTCCATGGTGTGCAACATAATCAAGACGTTTACAACCCATGGCACTGTGACCAATCTCCCTGGACGTGGGCAACAGAAAAATTGCTGAAAGGTTGCAACGCAGAAAAGTCCAGATGGTGAATAAGCAGCCTCAATCAAATTCCAAAGAAATTTAAGGTGTCTTGCAGGCTAAGGGCGCATCAGTGTCAGCACGAACTATCTGGGAAAATTTGAAAGAAATGAAATGCTATGGCAGGAGACCCAGGAGCACCCCACTGCTGACACAGAGACATAAAAAAGCTAGACTGCAGTTTGCCAAAATGTACATGAGTAAACCAAAATCCTTCTGGGAAAGTGTCTTGTGGACAGTTGAAACCAAGATAGAGATTTTTGGTAAAGCACATCATTCTACTGTTTACTGAAAACATAATGCCACCTACAAACAAAATGACACAGTACCTACAGTCAAATATGGTGGAGGATCAAAGATGTTTTGGGGTTGTTTTGATGCCTCTGGCACTGGATGCCTTGACTGTGTGCAAGGTATCATGAAATCTGAATATTACCAAAGGATTTTTGGACGCAGTGTAGTGCCCAGTGTCAGAAAGCTGGGTTTGTATCCTAGGTCATGGGTCTTTCAGCAGGACAATGACTCCAAACATACTTCAAGAAGCACCCAAAAAAGGATTAAAACAAGGCACTGGAGAGTTCTGAAGTGGCCAGCAATGAGTCCAGTTCTAAATCCCATTGAACATCTATGGAGAGATCTTAAAATTGCTTTTGGGAGAAGACGCCTTCAAATATGAGAGACCTGGAGCAGTTTGCAAAAGAAGACTGGTCCAAAATTCCAGTTGAGAAGTGTAAGAATCTTGTTGACAGTTGTAGGAAGTGATTGATTGCAGTTATTTATTCCAAAGGGTGTGCAACCAAATATTAAGTTGAGGGTGCCATCAATTTTGTCTTGCCCATTTTTGGAGTTTGTGTGAAATTATGTCTAATTTGCCATTTTTTTGTATTGTTCCAATACACAAAAAGGAAATAAACATGTATAACAAAACATGTGTAATTGCAATAATTTTCTGGGAAAAATAATTCATTTTCTGTAACAATTTCAAGGGTGCCAACACTTTTGGCCATGACTTTATAAGGTTCTTCTACAGTGCCTCCAAGTAGTATTCAACCCCCTGCAGATTTAGCTGGTTGACACATGCGGAATTAACTTGGCATTGTGACATTTGTACTGTAGATCAGCCTGGAAGTGGGAAATGCTCTGCAGCAAATTTTGTTTGTTTTTTTTTTTTTTTTTTTTTTTAAAACGTTAAAAGTTAATTCAGAGTGTCATTTATTATTCAACCCCTCAAACCACAAGAATTCTGTTTGGTCCCCCTAAAGTATTAAGAAGTAGTTCAGGCACCAAGAATAATGAGCTTCACATGTGTGGATTAAAGATCTCTTTTGCCAGCCTTTTCTGACTATTTAAGACCCTCCCCAAACTTGTGAACAGCACTCAGACATGGTCAACATGGGAAAGACAAAGGAGCATTCCAAGGCCATCAGAGACAAGATCGTGGAGGGTCACAAGGCTGACAAGGGGTACAAAACCCTTTCCAAGGAGTTGGGCCTACCTGTCTCCACTGTTGGGAGCATCATCCGTAAGTGGAAGGCTTATGGAACTACTGTTAGCCTTCCACGGCCTGGACAGCCTTTGAAAGTGTCCTCCTGTGCCGAGGCCAGGCTTGTCCGAAGAGTCAAGGCTAACCCAAGGACAACAAGGAAGGAGCTCCGGGAAGATCTCATGGCAGTGGGGACATTGGTTTCAGTCAATACCATAAGTAACGTACTCCACCGCAATGGTCTCCGTTCCAGACGAGCCTGTAAGGTACCTTTACTTTCAAAGCGTCATGTCAAGGCTCGTCTACAGTTTGCTCATGATCACTTGGAGGACTCTGAGACAGACTGGTTCAAGGTTCTATGGTCTGATGAGACCAAGATCGAGATCTTTGGTGCCAACCACACACGTGACGTTTGGAGACTGGATGGCACTGCATACGACCCCAAGAATACCATCCCTACAGTCAAGCATGGTGGTGGCAGCATCATGCTGTGGGGCTGTTTCTCAGCCAAGGGGCCTGGCCATCTGGTCCGCATCCATGGGAAGATGGATAGCACGGCCTACCTGGATATTTTGGCCATGAACCTCCACTCCTCCATCAAGGATCTTAAGATGGGTCGTAATTTCATCTTCCAACAAGACAACGACCCAAAGCACACAGCCAAGAAAACCAAGGCCTGGTTCAAGAGGGAAAAAGTCAAGGTGTTGGAGTGGCCTAGTCAGTCTCCTGACCTTAACCCAATTGAAAACTTGTGGAAGGAGCTCAAGAATAAAGTCCACATGAGACACCCAAAGAACCTAGATAACTTGGAGAAGATCTGCATGGAGGAGTGGGCCAAGATAACTCCACAGACCTGTGCCGGCCTGATGAGGTCTTATAATAGACGATTATTAGCTGTAATTGCAAACAAGGGTTATTCCACAAAATATTAAACATAGGGGTTGAATAATAATTGACCCACACTTTTATGCTTAAAATTTAATAAAATTCAACTGAGCAACATAACTTTTTGGTTTGTAAGATTTATGCTTCTGTTCATAAAACCTACTCTCGTTTGCAGTTTGAAGGCTCTAACTTATTTGCATCTTATCAAACCAGCTAAATCTGCAGGGGGTTGAATACTACTTGTAGGCACTGTATAAATATGCTTCTAGAAGCCTAAAGTATTTTTTAAGATAACCAGCCATTTGGTCAAATTCTCTATGTACTGTATCTGCTGTGCTAAATTGATAAAATGGATGCTAGATTGAGCAATAAGTGATGTGAGGACATCTCTAAAAGCTATTCACATGTCTATAGGAGAGATTAATGAAGTCTCTGTCTGTAGCCACAAAAAAACAGAGAAATTTCATCTCCGAGGAGGTCAGCCATGTGAAACTTCAGATCTTCTGAGGGTTTGGTTTACATTTACATTGTCCTATATTTTAATTTATTGCTAAATAAAAGTATTGTCAATGCTACAATCAACCATTCAAAGAATCTAACTTACCAAAATCTAATGTCGCTACTGCAGAGCAGTATTAGGTCACATTTTCTCGCTATCTTTATCCGTGTTCTTTTATGGGTCCTTTTGATGTAAATGCTTAAAGCAAAGCGAATTTATTTAAACTTTCGGCATCTTTTCGACATGTGTTTCTAATTCGTTGAAAGCAAAGGTAGCTAATGGATGTTGATTTTTAGCTTATTTATACCATGATGACAGTGTTTAAAAAGAGAAATAAAATAATAAATAAAGAAAAATGGTTGCAATTTTCCCGTAAAAGTAAAAAAAATGGCATGGCTGATGTGATGTTTCAATGAATCTATTAAAATTTAGTTCGCTTTTGCAAGATTTATTTTATTGATTTCTATTAAAATAAAGGAAGTATATATTATTTAGAATAATTATTTGGTCCTAATATTACTAGTATTAATTATATCCATATTATAATATACAAGGAAAACATAACAGGAAAAATAATGCAAAATACATTACAAGATGGAAATAAATATATAAATATAAGATTAAAACTTAACTTAAAAACTTGAAATACAACAAAAATGATTAAAAAAAAATGGTGGATGTTAAAATTTATAACACCTAATCCTACCATGTCACCCTTCTCCAAATGTTGCTGAAGTTCCCTCAACATTTTGTGCTTGTTTCTAGCTAACTTGAGTTATATATTGCATATGGTAAACTGTTAATACCTCAACCATCAAACTATTGAAAAAAATTATGTTCCCCTTAGTAAAGGTTCAGCCTGAATCATTCCATGTATGTGTCCTACTATTGACCTCGACTTTGACCTGCTCGGACCACCCTCACCAGCAGTGTGAGGGGTAATAAAGTTCCCTAGCATGTTAAAGCAAGAGGGTAAGCTCAGAAAAAAAAACTATTAATCATGGGAAATTAAGCGTACTTGGTTTATGATGTAGACATTTACTAGCAACTCAGCTCAAACCACATTTTTCAAAGCTTAAAGATGAACTAAAAAGTAAGGCATGGGAGAAATGAAGGCCTGTAATCATTTAATGTCTAGTTTACCATTTCCTAGGCTTCTTACAAGTGTAATTGTAAACATGGACATAAGAGTTTAATTCTGTTCGCAATTTACAAAATGAAGGGAAAGTTTACTCAGAATTCCGAGATGAAACGCAGAAATACAAAACATGTGATATAACATCTTTTTTTATTTTTTGAGAAAACTAAATTAAGGGAAAATCAACTTTACAAATGTAAATTATTTTATGGGCTTTTTTTGGAAATAACGAAAAAGGGCAAAAAATATTGTATAAACACACTATTTTTTGCTAATTAATTATGTTAATTATATAAAAAAAAATAGATAATGCTAATAAAAAAATGGAAGTTGTCAAGGGCTTCAACCTACTCAGATCGATGATCACTCAAGATGCAGCGACTACACCGGAAGTCAATAGGAAAATAGCTATGGGCAAATCAACAATGAAGTCACTGGACAATGTCTTCAAATAGAGAATCATTTCACTGGTGACGAAGGCAGAGCTTGTACATAGTTTGGTCTTTTCTATGCTAACATATGGATGCGAAACCTGGACCATGAAGAAACAAGACAGAAGAAGAATCGACGTCTTCGAAGTGTGGTGCTGGAGAAGGATGTTATCAATACCATGGAGGGAATAAAGCACAAATAAATCAATTTTGGAATAAATCAAACCAGACATGTCACACAAAGCGAGGATCGCCAAGCTATGACTTGCCTACTTTGGATACATCATACTAAGAGATAATAGAATGGACAGCAAGCGCAATAGGGTCTTATCCAAGGGAGGAATAGTGTTACGTGAGAAAGGGAACTGCACACCTATAAGGGCTGTATTAACCCACAACAATGGAATTTAGATGGATCAGCTGCTGCAGCACCCACAGAAAGGCAGTCCCAACATAGGTGATAATCCACATTGTGGTTCCCCGTAGGAAGAAGTTGGTCCAACGTTGAAACACATAGAGAATAAACCATACGAACCTTTCGTTGCTGTTTCCTGATTTCTGACTTTCAACATCAGCAGAACAGACTATGACCCCCATTCTCCCATCTACTGTTTCATACGATGAGAGTAATCTCTGGAGAATGACATCATTGTCTGAAGAATAGCCGGAACAACTAAAAATGGAAGACCAGCCCCCCAATAGCTTGATACTATCAAAATAACATTTGAGAAGACTCTGGTGGACCTATCTAGGCTTGCACAAGATCGATCTTCTTACAGATTTTTCATCCATCAAGCCGTCATGGCTGGAGATTGAGCCAAAGGCGTCAATAAATAAATAAATAAAAAAGAGTATGAGTATATTATAGAGGTTTTCTGCCTGATTTTAAAAAGTGTTCAAAGTCATGTAATCTTTCAAAAAAAAAAAAAGAGTGAAAAAAGTCATACTTACCTTTTCAAACTCCTTATGCTGAAGTGCCTCTTCTCTGCTGGTATCTGTCATTGCCAGAAGTGATGAACTCCTATTCATTCAGTCATTCAGTCACCCAACTGTTGAGTCCACTGATTGGCTACATGGTCAAGTGACTGGTGGACAAAATAAAAAACAAAGGGCACATACACCTTTAGAATTAAAGGGAATCTGTCACCCCCGGCACTTATCTGACCTACTAATATGGGCATACAGGTGGTAGAAGTGTAAATCTATACCTACCTGTATGCCTCATATTAGAGGTCTTGTTGCTGTGAAATGTCATTTTATTCAATCATGTTTCTGATGGCTTGCAGGCCCGGGACCTGGAAGAAATCCCCACCTACTGAGTTAATTACAATGTTTCCCCCCTCCTCTGCACGTCACAGTGACTCGCCGGCGCCTGCGCACAAGATCACTGCTGTATACTGGATAAAGACTGGAGGAAAAGTGCGCCTTGCGTAAAAGGTGAAGTGAGCAGGATAAGGATTTGGCCGCCGAAACTACACGTCACAGGGCTCTGTGACGTGCAGGAGAGGAAGGAAACATTGTAATTAACACAGTAGGCGGGGATTTCTTCCAGGCCCCGGGCCTGCAAGCCATCAGAAACATGATTGAATAAAAAGACATTTCACAGCAACAAGACCTGTAGTATGAGGCATACAGGTAGGTATAGATTTATATTTCTATCATCTGTATGCCCATATTAGTAGGTCAGATAAGTGACGGGAGTGACAGATTCCCTTTAAACTAATGTAAAGCTACACAAATAAAATTTGGCCAATATACAAACCTATATATACTCACTGCAATAAATGAATGCATACATTTCATCAATATACTCAAAGTGCAAAAGCCATCCAACCACATCAGGTGAACCTTTTATATTGATGGTCTCTGCTACGCGTGTCTCACCTCTCCATGTGCTAAACTAGGCCTTATCTGAACTGGAGAATTGAAAGGAAACCAGGCGCAGCTCACAATTATAACCTTGCTGGAAAAGATGGGTGCTGATGAGCCCTGGAGGGGGCCATAACCCTCAAAGACAGAATGTTACTTTTGGTGTAGACCAATACTTCAACAACACTGGAGTTGAGAGTTCAGAGTGGTAACACTTCTTTGTTTTTTTCTCTAAAAATCACCTTAAAGGCATCCTGCCGAATGATTCTTGCTGATCAAACCAGACAGGTTCCATCATCATTACTCATATGTGTTTTACTCTGGTGTTTCAGAGCCAACACATTTAAAAGACAAAGCTGGCTTCTCCTGGGTCAGTTCTACTTGGTTGGCAGTAGTGTTGAGCCACCCCCGTAGTGTTCGAGTTCGGTTCGGTTCGTCGAACACCCGTGTGTTCGCCGAACTGTTCGTCGAACTGTTCGTCGAACACCTTCGAACACCGTTAAAACCAATGGCAGGCAAACAAAAACACATAGAAACACATAGAAAACACCTTCAAAGGTGTCCAAAAGCTGACAAACTGCTCAGAAGACACAACTAACACATGGAAAAGTGACAAGTACATATAGTCATGCAAAAAGAAAAGAGGTGGAGGAGTAAAAGGAGGGGGAGACACAGATATAGGCATGTCATGCCCTTCTAAAATCCAAAAAGTGAGAAGCCGACACGTTCAGTCCGCTCCTGCCCGTGCCACCTCCGTGTCGCCGGGTTTGTGCCAGAGCCGCGGTGAACCCTGACAGCCAGCCCCCCTCTCCCAATACTGGTGCCTGTCCGCTGGTGGGTCGAGCAAGCCCCCCTGTGGTGGAGGCAGCTCTAAGCTTTTTAATTTAAATTGTCTCTCTAATTTGAATAAATACACTTTAAATCCATTTACAAGGATCTATTGGAGGGCAAGTCTTATGCCAGCAGCCGCGTAATTCCAGCTCCAGTAGCGTCCACTAAAGCTGCTGCAGTTAAAAAGCTTTTATAAGGATCGAGCTCGGCTGTCCACCGCAAGGCATCCTACTGCCAGTCCGAGCCCCTATGCCTTGGGGTGCCTCCTGATGCTCTTCACTGAGTATCCCGTGGTCCCGAAGCATTTCCTTTGAAAAAATGAAGTGTCCAAACTACAGGTGGCGTAGCTTGCTTAACAGCCGGGATAATCCGCTGACTATCAGACACTGCTACTAGGCACAAAGTATTTCCTGGGCTAGATGCAGTTAAAAATTTGTAATTAGATACTCTCGTTGGATGCTGAGAAAGCATTCCATAGAGTCTCCTGGCACGCCATATATGATTCTCTTAAAAAGCTTGGGGTAGGGGTCTAGGGGACCCTTCTATAGCCAAAATCACGGCCCTGTATCGCAATACGTCACCTAGGCTGAAGATAAATGGAACTGTAGCACCCTGAGGGCTCGGTTGCTACAGAGGTATTGCATCTCACCCAGAGGTGTGATATCTCACTCTCAGGTAAGGATGTAGTGTGGATCAGGACCCGACACCTGCATGCATTACACCACATTGCCGTGGGGCAGGGCGACCAATATGCCCCTGAGATGGGCACGACAGTCCCTGTCCCTGGCTGGAGTGGGGGGAGGGAATACTGAGGAAGGGGAACCCTGTAGTGCAGGAGCAGGGAGGAAGCAGTTCCTGGGTGCATTGAGAAGGGAGTATAAAAGGTGGGCACCATCTTAGTTCAGTGCAGAGAAGTCTGAGCAGAAGTGGCAGGGAGCAGGGGCTCTGCATGAGCTCTGCTCCGGAGGCGGGCCTAGTAACAGAGGCCCAGGCCTGGAAGAGGGAGAAGGAAGGAAGAGGAGCGGAGAAGACTCCGGGAACGAGGAACGAAGGGATCTCAGGGGTGCGGACGGGCGAGTCGCCACCGCACGCCCGAATCCACCTGCGTGGAGGGGTCAGGCCAAAGGGGGAGACCGGTCCCCGAAACTAGTGGAGGCAGGAAACGACCCTCAGCTAGAAACAGGAGGCTGTGACATTTTATGTGGCACAGCCCCTCGCTACACCCGCTAGGAAGGCACCACATAGGGTCAGGGAAACTGGCGCCAAGTTTACCAAGAGGAGGCCCGAGGCAGCCGGACAGAAGCGTTGGTAAGAAAGGCCAGACAAAGGACACACAAAGGGGGTCCTGTGAAGCACTCCAAAGTTATCTGGGAGTTGTCTGAGCCCCTCACCTGGTGAGCACAGTACGACGTGGGCAGCCGTTACCTGCAGACGTGGTCTGGATAATAAGAACTGTGAGTAAAGGCCCTGGACTGCATCACTGTCTCCGTGTCATTACTGCTGCTGCCCTGCACCATCACCCCCATCCTCCGCATACACTGCCCTGAGGCTATACTCCTCCCGTGGGGAGTTATGCTACGCTCTGCTGCACCCACAACACCAGCCTCAGCGGTCTGCCCTGCAGCGGCGGTTCACTCTGACCGCAATCCACGGGTGGCGTAGTCGGACATTTAAACATCAAAACCACATAAATAGTTCCGCCACTGGTTTGACCGCCCTGAGCCATGGAACCGGGTAGCCGCCACGGAGACTACAACCACCAGCATCCACCAAAAAGGGTCCGGCTCCGGGTGTCCCAAGGCCCAGGGGGCGCGTCAGAACATTTTCATCACCTTTCACAATCACCAATGGGACAAGGCAGGGATGTTCTCTGTCCCCTCTCTTATACATCCTAGTGACGGAGCACCTGCTCTCATCAATTCGCCATAACCCCAATATTAGGTGGATTGAGGTGGGAGGCACCGAGTACAAGTGCTCTCTATCTGCTGATGATGTCCTAGTATATATCACTCAATCACATATATCCATCCATGCTGTTATGGCTGAAATAGATCACTTTGTTACATGGTCAAATTTTAAAATCAATGCAGCGAAGTCTGAGGCCCTCGATGTCTCCCTCCCCAAATCCATATAGGATTCCATCCAGTCCAACTTTCCCTTTGACTGGCCCTCACAGGGTATCAAATACTTAGGAATTCCTATTCATAGAGACCTCTCCCATCTATGTTATCTTAATTTTGGGCCCTTTATTGAACAGCTCCATACAGACCACGGTTGGCAAGTTAGAACTGTAAGATTCACTACGTGAACCACTGGTGTTTTGTGGAAAAGCACATGTACACTGTGTTCCAAATTATTATGCAAAAAGTGTTTAGGAGTGATAAGGGAAGAATTTGTTTGTTTGTCAGTTAAACTCATTGATGGTGATGTGTGTCAGGGCTCTTTATATCACTGTAAGCAATTGCAGACACCTGTGCTAATTAGTTTGGCAGGTGTGTCCAATGAAAGGCAAGACTACTTAAGAAGGCTGTCTCACATTATTAAGCAGCCTACATTTTCTGCCAAAATGGGAAAGAAAAAGGATGTGTCGGCTGCTGAGAAGCAACAAATTGTGGAGTGTTTAGGTCAAGGCATGACTACAATCAACATTGTGCGATGATCAGGATGAAGTGTCTTGGCAATCAAGAAGTTTGTAGCTGATTCACAGTACACACGTGTGCGTGCTGATAAGGGCAAATTGAGGACTCTTTCCTACAGGCAATTATGTCAGGTTGAAAGAGCAGCGTCAAAAAAGCCTTGTCATAGCAGCAGACAAGTTTTTGAAGCTGCTTGTGCCTCCAACGTCCCCCGAACAACAAGATGCAGGGTCCTTCAGAGGTTTGCAGCTGTGCATACGCCATCCTGTCGACCTCCTCTATCCACTTCACACAAGCAGAAACGGCTCCAGTGGGCCAAACATTACATGAAGACTGATTTCAAAACTGTTTTGTTCACGGATGAGTGCCGTGCAGCGCTCGATGGTCCAGATGGATGGAGTGGAGGATGGTTAGTTGATGGACACCCCACGCAAACACGGCTACAGCGCCAACAAGGAGGAGGTGGAGTAATGTTTTGGGCTGGAATCATGGGGAGAGAGATTGTCGGCCCCTTTAGGATCCCTGAAGGCGCTAAAGATGAACTCCATAATGTATGTGGATTTTCTCAAACAGCACTTCCTGCCATGGTTCAAGAAGAAGAACCGTGTATTTCACAGCAAGATCATTTTTCAGCATGATAATGCTGCACATAAAACATCTGCATCTCTGGCTGATATGGGCATAAAAGGGGACAAACTTCTGATGTGACCCCCATGCTCCCCTGACCTCTACCCCATTCAGAACCTTTGGAGCATCATTAAAAGGAGTGTCTATGATGGCGGGAGGCAGTTCACATCTAAGCAACAGCTATGGGAGGGTATTCTGTCCTCATGCAAAACAATTGAAGCAGAAACCATCCAAAACCTGACAAATTCAATGGACGAGAGAGTTCAGAAGCTCCTTTCGAACAAGGGGTCCTATGTGAAAATGTAACATCACCTAGAATAAAGTTTTGAGCTGAAAACTGTTTGATTTCAGTTTCTAACAACCTGCTAATGCTTATAATTTCAAAAATGACCATTTTTTTGGTCTTTATTAATAATGAAAAGGTTGATCGAAAAGTTTGGGGGATCTAAGAGTGTGGCAACCCAGTAGTCATGATTACTTCGAATTCTGACAATATGAGGGTCATACTGCAGGTAGTGCAGCAAGAAGGCACTTATGTGTCTTGCGCATCTCGGAGCCCCAAAATTATTTTCCGGGCTAGATGCAGCTAAAAATTATTATTAATTTTAAATCTGGTGAAGCTTTAGTATAGATGGCCTAATAGGATCAGTGCTGCACACTGCTACAAAGCCCAAATTATTTTCCAGTCAAGATACAGATAAACATGATTAGTAATTTTAAATCTGGTGGAGCTTATTATAGATGGCCTAATAGAATCAGTGCTGCACACTGCTACAAAGCCCAAATTATTTTCCAGCCAAGATACAGATAAACATGATTAGTAATTTGAAAGCTTAAAACGGTTGGTAGGGTGATTTTAACCAATCATCAAGCTTTTACTCTCCCCAGGATGACACAGGGGTAGAAAAGTCGTTTCGGATCCATGATTTGTTCATCTTTATGAACGTGAGTCTGTCTACATTATCAGTGGAGAGCCGCGTGCGCTTATCTGTCAGCACACCACCAGCAGCGCTGAACACACGTTCAGACAGAACGCTGGCTGCGGGGCATGACAAGATCTCCAAGGCGTAAGTGGCTAGCTCCGGCCATTTATCCAGATTGGAAGCCCAAAAAGAGCAAGGGTCCAGTGACACAGTCATGGCTTCAATGTTTACTTGGAGATACTCCTGTACCATCGTCTCTAGGCGTTGACTATGTGTCAGACTTCTTGTCTCCTGTGGCCTTGCAAAGGATGGGCTAAAAAAGTGGTGAAATGATTCCGCAAAATTGATGTTACCAGCAGATACTGTGGTTCTGTTACGGTTTGAGTGCTGAACACTTGACGGTCCCATGGTTGGCAAGTTGGAACTGTGAGATTCACTACGTGCACCACTGGTATTTTGTGGAAAAGCACATGTAAGATTCTGCAACAGTCTCTGCTGATACTCCTGCATGCGTGCATCCCTTTCTATGGCAGGAATAATTTCTGCAAATTTACTTTTGTACCGGGGATCTAACAGTGTGGCAACCCAGTAGTCAGGATTATTTCTAATTCTCACAATTCGAGGGTCATGTTGCAGGTAGTGCAGCAAGAAGGCACTCATGTGTGTTGCGCATCCAGGAGCACCAAGTCCCTGTTGTGTTGGTGGCGAGGTAACAATCATGCTTCCTTCCTCTGTCCTCTCCCCCCAACCTCGCACAACAGAAATGTGATCAAGGTCTCCCTCATCTGATGAGTCTTCCATCAGTTCGTCCTCCACTTCTTCCTGGGCTCCTGCACCTTCCTCACTAGTTTGGCTGCTACCATGCGCCCTGGTAAAACCATCTCCCCCACCCTCACATGCCTGCCGCCTTGGTGCTGCCGACCGTCTGGACCTTGCAGATGTTAGCCCTTCCGCATACAACTCCTCCTCCTCTACTTCCTCCACCTCCTCTTGTGCCACCACCTGACTCCGAATTCTGTTTAACATGTGCTCCAGCATGTAAATCACCGGAATAGTCATGCTGATAATGGCATCGTCAGCACTAAACATCTTGGTCGCCATTTCAAAACTGTGCAGAAGGGTGCATAGGTCGCTGATCTGAGACCACTCCTCCAGCGTGATTTGCCCCACCTCTGGATCTCGTTGGCCCAGGCTATACGTCAGAACGTATTGCACCAGGGCTTGTCGGTGCTGCTACAGTCGCTGCAACATGTGCAGAGTTGAATTCCACCGGGTAGGCACATTGCATTTTAGCCGGTGAAGTGGCAGGCCCAACGACTTCTGTAGAGATGTAAGTCACTGAGCTGCGGGATGGGAACGGCGAAAGTGAGCACACAGCGACCGTGCCCTCTGCAGAAGGCCATCTAGTCTGGGATAGTGGGCTAAAAATTGCTGGACAACCAGGTTCAACACGTGAGCCATACAAGGCACGTGTGTGACATTGCCCCGGCGAAGGGCCGCACCCAGGTTTGCAGCATTGTCGCACACGGCCTTCCCTGGTTTCAGGTCCAGTGGAGACAACCATTCATGAAATTGGTTCTCCAGAGCTGACCACAACTCCTCAGCTGTGTGACTCACATTTCCCAGACATTTCAATGTAAAAACCGCCTGATGACGTTGAGCCCTACTGCCAGCATAGTAAGGAGGTGTGCAGGATCCCTTCTGCGCAGTTAGAAAGCTTGTGGCATGACCAGACAGGCTTTGGGTGCAGGTGGAAGACCGAGAGGAGGTTGAGGAGGCAGAAGCAGTGGAGGAACTTTGACATAAAGAGGATTGACGCACAACTCGTGGGGACGGCAAGACTTGGACAGCAGCCCCTTGTCCTGCTGTCACCATAGTTACCCAGTGCCCAGTCAGCGACATGTAACGCCCCTGTCCATGCCTACTCGTCCAAGTGTCTGTGGTGAAATGCACCCTGTCACACACAGAGTTTCTCAAAGAAGCGGTGATGTTGTGTGCGACATGCTGGTGGAGCGCAGGCACACCTTTCTTTGAGAAGTAGTGCCGACTGGGCATCTGGTACTGGGGCACTGCGACGGACATAAGGTCTCGAAAATCCTGTGTGTCCACCAGGCGGAAAGGCAGCATTTCTGTAGCCAAGAACTTGCAGATGGTGAAATTCAATCTCTTAACTTTCTCATGGCTAGGAGGAAATGGTCTTTTACTTGTCCACATCTGAGGGACCGAGGGCTGGCTATTGTGCTTAGACGGGGTTGATAATGGTGTCCCCGGCAAACTGCCGGTCTGTGAGGAAGATGCAGGCAGACATGTTAGGTTGCCTTGATCCAAAGGTGGTGCTATCGATGTCGGACAGCGCTCAACACCAGCTGGTGTTACCACCTCCAAAGAAAATGATGACCTGCCAATCACGCTGGTTGTTGCGGGTAAAGAGGTGGCAGGTCTGCGCCCCAAAACAGGTGTGACTGCTGTCCCCCCAGTCACAGAGGATGAAGAGGCCGCGGATGCACAAGATATGGCAGACGGTGGTTGGCCCGGCCAGCTAGGCCGCATTGTAGCACACTGAGCTTCCCACTGAAACTTATGCTTCATGTCCATGTGCCGGTTCATGCATGAAGTACTCAAACTATGTATTTTTTGGCCTCTACTTAGCTTTTGCTGACAAATGTTACAGATAACACGAGTTGGGTCATCTTTATCGATCTGAAAAAATGCCCAGGCTATGCAAGGCTTAGCACCCATGCGACCTGAAGAGCCACCACGGCTTGTGGTGAGAGGCAGAGTTGTGTTTGAGGATGCAGTTGTTGACGTGCTTCCAGTACTACGTCTCTGTCCAGGAAGGCGCAACCTGACCTCGTCGTCACTAGCATCTTCCTCCACCTCCTCTGCTGACCTCATCTCTTGGCTGACTGTGGGTTGACAGTAAGTGGGATCTCCAACCTCATCATCATCACCCTGTGCGTTATCACACCCGTCGTCCTCAGAGCCAACCTGTTCCTGCCCTGACAAAAAACTAAAGTTGGCGCTCCAATCAGGTATTTGAGTCTTATCATCGTCTTCCTCATTGTCTCCACCAACAGGAGTTACAGTTTGGGAATGAGGGTCTACATTATGGTCAGAACCTTCTGCGTCTGGTCCTGGATCCGACTCATAAAGATTCTGGGCATCAGTGCAGATCATTTCCTCGTTTGGATTCACAGAAGCGCTGGAGTCGACCTCTGATTCCCAGGCTATAGTATGAGTAAACAGCTCTGCAGACTCAACCATCTGTTCTACCTCATACTCAGACGGGCAGCTGGAGATTTGGGAGCTGTGAGGAAGCAAGTGCGATTGGGGTGACACCTTTGAGGACTGGAGTATTTGTGATGTTGAAGTTGATGTGGAGGAGAGCCCACTTAAAGGAGCACTTGATATCCGTTGAAGCACCTGCTGTTTTTGTGCCTCATCTGGAATTTGTAGCGATTGTCGTGGCCGTAAGAAAGGGATCTTATCACATTGTCCGCTAAAAGAAGTAGACATTTTAGTTTGCTTGGAAGATGGTCTTTCTTCTGCAGATGTTGCTGTTGCTTTAACACCTACCCCACGGACACAACCTTTTTTCCCCTTCCCAACACGCCTATTCCCCTTTCCACCAGCAGCAGGCCTTTTTCCACTCATTTTGGTGGTTAACTAATTAACAACTCTGGAGTTGTTTGCACAAAAAAACAATGGATGGGAACCGAGCAGAGCTGAGTGGCCAAACTGTGGTATTAGGCCAAAACTATTGGCTGGGTTAGATGCAGAAAAAAATTATATTCAATTTGCAACCTGATGGAGGTCAGTATAGATGGACTAATAGAGAAAGTCCCACACACTGCTAGAAGGCCAAATATTTTTTCAGAGCTAGATGCAGAAAAAAATATATTCAGTTTGCAACCTGATGGAGGTCTGTATAGATGGATTAATAGAACAAGTCCCACACACAGCTAGAAGCCCAATATTTTTTCAGAGGTAGATGCAGAAAAAAATATATTCAGTTTGCAACCTGATGGAGGTCAGTATAGATGGACTAATACAACATGTCCCACACACAGCTAGAAGCCCAATATTTTTTCAGAGGTAGATGCAGAAAAAAATATCTTCAGTTTGCAACCTGATGGAGGTCTGTATAGATGGATTAATAGAACAAGTCCCACACACAGCTAGAAGCCCAATATTTTTTCAGAGGTAGATACAGAAAAAAATATCTTCAGTTTGCAACCTGATGGAGGTCTGTATAGATGGACTAATACAACAAGTCCCACACACAGCTAGAAGCCCAATATTTTTTCAGAGGTAGATGCAGAAAAAAATTAATTCAGTTTGCAACCTGATGGAGGTCTGTATAGATGGATTAATAGAACAAGTCCCACACACAGCTAGAAGCCCAAGATTTTTTCAGAGGTAGATGCAGAAAAAAATATATTCAGTTTGCAACCTGATGGAGGTCTGTATAGATGGATTAATAGAACAAGTCCCACACACAGCTAGAAGCCCAATATTTTTTCAGAGGTAGATGAAGAAAAAAATATATGCAGTTTGCAACCTGATGGAGGACAGTATAGATGGACTAATACAACAAGTCCCACACACAGCTAGAAGCCCAATATTTTTTCAGAGCTAGATGCAGAAAAAATTATATTCAATTTGCAACCTGATGGAGGTCAGTATAGATGGACTAATAGAATGATGCTATGCCCAAAAGACTTTACTTCACTAGGTGCAGTAAAAAAATTGGTATTCTATACACAGGTGGTATATCTTGCAACACAGATAGGCTACTCCACTGACTAACACACTCTGCAATAGGCCAAAAAGGATTAGCTTTGCTAGATTCACCCAAATGCTGTGAAAAAACTTGTACAGCACTGGCACAGACCTGCCTGGCAAAAACTGATAGGAACTGATGTAACCTAGTCCTGAAAAGGACTCCAATTACAATTAGTCTTTACTCCCACAATCTATCTATTTAAGAGCACAGACCTGCCTGATAAAAGTCGTAGGAAATGCTGTAACCTAGTCCTTAAAAGGACTGCAATCACAACTATTCCCTACTCCCAAGCTATCTGTAGATTTGTGCGAAAATTGGCTTGAAATTAACAAGGTATAGCGCACACAGCAACAGCGGTGCCGTCTAACACGCAGCTGCAGCAGTGAGAAAATGGTGGCGACGGGGAAAATGGCTTGGTCTTATAGGGCAAGGACATGTGACATACACTGCCAATGACACATGCCCTTGCTTGTGTGAAAAAAAGCACTTCGCTCCGTGTGTGCGCTGCTGATAGGCTGACAGATTGCACCTCCCCACTGTAAATGCGGGAAAGAGGAAAAAAAATGGAGATCTTCATTGTTCCTGCAGAGATCCATTCCCTGCCCCTCCCCCCACCCGGCTGTACACTCAAACTGCGTATTAACATTAATTTTCATCATTACTGAGAAAAAATCCAGTTATGATTTTGGTGCACGAACAGTTATCGAACATAACCTCGAACAGCCGAATTTTTCTCAAATTGTTCGTGTTCGCCGAACGGCTCGAACACCGCCCAAAACAGCTCGAATTTGAGATTGGCGAACAGTTCGAGTAGAACAACGCTCATCTCTAGTTGGCAGGTCTCTCCCTATGTATATGTAAGGAGAGACCTGTCAATCTAACAAAGCAAGGAAGGAAGAAACTAGCGAGGACAGACTAGGGACAGATGGATCTGTTCAGTCACATTGTTCCCAGATTCTACTTCCAACTAAGTTTGCTTTAAGATATTTGTAATCATGTAGTCTATGGTTGATTCATTCTGCTCATAGTTCGGTCAGCATAAATCATCTGACAGGTGGAGCTGGGAGTTAGAAACCCAGAAATCTGATCTTGATTACCTATCTAAAGTATAGGTCATCAATATTTTATTACCAAACAACCCCTTTAAATATTGGTACCTACAGCACATAAAACAGGATTCTTGTTTAGATTAAGTGCCTTAAAACTGTAGAATTTAAATGGTCTACAAAAAAGACTTCATGCATCTCATTATGGCAATCTTTAAAGCGGTTCTCCAGTGAAAACAATTTTTCAGCAATCCACAGGACAGATGATAACTTATTGATTAGTTAGTATCCAACTGCTGGGACCCCCATTGATTAGCAGAATGGGGAACTTTTATCCCTGACAGGGCACTTTTAGCCCAATGACAGTGCAGATGCCCAACAACTACTCCACTCATTCTCTATGGAACTGTTGGAGAAAGACAAGCACAGTGTTCATCAGACCAATGGTAACCACTAGGTCATTTTTATTTTCCATCTTATATATTCCTAATTTCAAAATGGTCTCAATCATAGATACTAGTTAAAAGAAATATATTAAAGGGGATCTGTCACCAGATTTTTTTATATGTAATCTGGGAGCAGCATGATGTAAGGGCAGAAACCCCTGTTTCCGGCAATGTGCAACTTCCTGGGCTGCTTGCTGTCATTTTGATAAAAATCACTTTTCTCTGCTGCAGGTCTAGCAGTTCTCTTAAGGCTGAGTTCTTTATAACCCCGCCCACACCACTGATTGGCTTATTTCTGTGTTGACTGTGCATAGGCAGAAAGCTGCCAATCAGTGGTGGAGGTGAGGTAAGCACAGAGCACGAAGACTGCCTAAAATGAGACAGCTATTATAGCGATATTCTCCTGCTGACAAAACATTGATTTTATTGAAACAACAACACACACATTAGTAAGTGACACATCTCTGAAATCAGGGTCTAAGCCCCTACATCATGTTTCTCTCAGATTAATAAATATTAAACTGCTTTTAAAATCCATTTAAAAGTATTAACTGCCAGATAGGGAAGAACTTGTACATAAGAAGTAAAGCTCGCATACAGGCAGTGTTCCCTAAACAGAAAATTTGGTATAGCATAGAAGTTTAGTAGTGTCATATATTTGGGCTCCATTATGTGCAGACGTATATATGCACAGGGGCTTAACTGCGGTAGATGCAGTGTTTGCAATCGCACCCGGGCCCTAGAGAAACTAATGGGCACAAAAACTCCTTTTGGACAGACAAATGCTATTAAAAACTGGCAATAATTGGGAGCCCTATTGGAGCTTTTGCATTGGGGCTCATGGGCTTCAAGTTACGCCACTGCTTGTGCATGAGTTTTTATTCTTATTCTCAGTTCTAGTTCTGTCAATACCTTTCAATGAGAAATTATATTTCATGGGTTATATGTTCTTCTACCAGTGCAATTAAATTATTTCTAGGTAGAAAATGTTTTAAAGTGGTCTTGTCTCCATAAGTTTATTGTACGAATGGTTAAATGGATTACTAAACCTCTTTGATTACTCATTGATGCCTGCAGGTGGGGATGAATAATTGTCTCATTTGGGCTACATTGTGTACTCAGGGAAATACAGATTTATGGTTCTCCTTTCATGTCAGATATATGGAGAAATTAACCCTTTGTCCTTACCCTGCCAAACAAATGCTAATTAATTGCAGAGTAATGTGATTAAATTTGTGTACAGAAGCAGAATAAAGCGAAGTCAAAAACACAATACATGCACGTATTCAGATTTGCCACCAACGTGAGCAGATAGGATCATTTGTGGAAACTGGATTTAGGCACACGTGTATGAATGCTAATTATTAATGATAGTAATGCATTGCTTGCCATTATCTAACTGTACACAATACATAAAGGTTAGTTGAATTTGGCTAGTATTGCATCATACAAGGAGAGATTTACAATGCCTTGAAAAAGTGAACTTTTCCACATTTTTTTCATTTTACACCCACAAATTTAAAAGCATTTTATTGGTATTTGATGTGATATACTGTACCAACATAAAGTAGCTAGTGTTTGTGAAGGGTAAAGGAAATGATACATAGTGTTCTAATTATTTTAAAAATATATATCTGAAAATTGTGATGTGCATTTGTATTCAGCCCCTGTAGTCCGATACCCCTAAATAAAATCCTAATTGCCAGTGGCTTCCCAAAGTCACATAATTAGTAAATCTATTCCACCAATGTGTAATTTATTCTCAGTATAACTACAGCTTCTCTGTAAAAAACATTAAGGATTAAACAGCATAATGAAAATCAAGAAACACACCGGACAGGTCAGGGATAAAGTTTTGTTGAAGAGTAAATCAGGGTTAGGTTATAAATAAATAGCCCAAGCTCTGAACATCTCACGGAGCACTGTTCAATCCAAAATGTAAGGAGTATGGTACAACTGGAAATCTAAAAATCTACCAAGAAATGGTTGTCCACCTAAAGTGACATCGCAAGCAAGGAGAGCACTAATTAGACAAGCAGCCAAAAGGCCCGTGTTCACTCTGGAGGAGCTGCAGAGATCCACTGCTCAGGTGTGATAATCTGTCCACAGGACAACTGTTAGCCCTTTAATCCATAAATTTGACCTTTATGGAAGAGTGGCAAGAAGAAAGATATATTTTTAAAGAAAGTTATAATAAGTCATGTTTGCAGCTTGCAAAAAGTCATGTAAGGCACAGCTTGCAAGTGGAAGAAGGTGTTCTGGTCCGATGAGACCAAAGTAGAACTTTTTGGGCTGAATTCAAGATACTATTTGTCATGGAAAACTAACACTGCACATCACCCTAAAAACAACATCTCCACCGTCAAACATGTTGGTGGCAGAATCATGCTGTTGAGATGCTTTTTTCAGTAGGAACAGGGAAGCTGGTCAGAGTTGATGGGAAGATGGATGGAGCTAAATACAGGCAATCTTAGAGAAAAACCTGTTAGAGGCTGCCAAAAACTTGAGACTGGAGCATAGGTTCATCTTCTAGCACGACAATGACCCTAAACATACTGCCAGATCTACAATGGGATAGTTTAGATCAAAGCATATTCATGTATGTGAATGGCCCATTCACAGTCCAGGCCTAAATTCTATTAAGAATCTGTGGCAAGACTTGAAAATTGCTCTTCACAGATACCTCCATCCAATCTCACTGAGCTAGAGATATTTTTCAAAGAAGAATGGGCAAAAATGTCAGCCTCTAGATGTGCAAAGCTGGTAAAGATATACCCCAAAAGACTTGCAACAGTAATTGCAGTGACTGATGGTCCTATAAAGTATTGACTCAGAGGGGCTGAATGAAAATGCATGTCATAATTTTCAGATCTATATTTTTTAAATATTTACAAAACCATGAATCATTCCATTTATACTTCTCAAATGCTTCCTACTTTGTGTTGGTATATCATGCAAAATCCCAATAAAATACATTTAAATTTGTGGAAATCACACCCGAACCAGATAAAAAGGGGAGAAGTGAACTCAATCTTTGCAGTGTGAGTCTGTGCATGCCACACTAAGCATGGAGAACAGAAAGAGAAGAAGAGAACTATCTGAGGACTTGAAAACCAAAATTGCTGAAAAGTATCAACAATCTCAAGGTTACAAGTCCATCTCCAGAGATCTTGATGTTCCTTTGTCCATGGTGCTCAATATAGTAAAGAATTTTTCAACTCATGGCACTGTAGCTAATCTCCATGGATGAGGACGACAGAGCAAAATTGATGAAAGTTTGCAGCGCAGGATAGTTCAAGAAGCACCCAGAAATGGATGGAAACAACATGCTGGAGAATTCTAAAGTGACCAGCAATGAGTCCAGGTCGAAATCCCATTGAACACCTGTGGAGAGATCTTAAAATTGTTATTAGGAGAAGGCGCCTTCAAATATGAGACATCTGGAGAAGTTTGCAAAAGAAGAGTGGTCCAAAATTCCAGTTGAGAGGTGTAAGAAGCTTGCTGATGGTTATAGAAAGCAATTGATTGTAGTTATTTATTCCAAAGAATGTGCAACCAAATATTAAGTTGAGGGTGCCAACAATTTTGTCTTTCCCATTTTGGGGTTTTTGTGTGAAATTATGTCCAATTTGCATTTTCTTTCTCTGTTTTTTCATGTTGTTCATTACATACAAAGGAAATAAACATGTCTATAGCAAAACATATGTAATTGCAATTATTATCTAGGAGAAATACTTCATTTTCTGGAACAAATTCAAGGGTGCCAACACTTTTGGTCATGACTGTATATAAAAAATGCATACATGTCATTGTTTGCTCATGAAAAAAAATAAACTCTTAAAATAAATTTAAAGAAAACATTTTTATTTTTGTCTGAGTATCTGATGCAGGAGGTGGTACAGGATGAAGATTCACATGCCTGGTATTCATGACAAACAAATCAGAAGAGACTAATTTATATTTGAATGTTTCATTTTTCCTCTTCCTGCCTAGATCCTTAAGAACTTTGTTAAAGGTTTTTTATGTAACTCTGATCTCATTGTAAGATATAGCAATAATAATAATATTAATAATAATAATAATAAGGGGAGGTTAACATGTAATATTTTTGCAACATTACTTGTTGGCAGCGTTTTTACTTGCACTTTTTCACTCATTCATTTTCATGGGTGAAAACGACAACAAAAACACTGAAAAACATGTGTCTTGGTAAAAACGTAGCAGAATTCAAAATATGCATGGGAAACTAACAACGTGCATAAGAAATTTCAGAAATCTCATTGATTATGCTGGTACCAAATACGATGCGTAAAATATGCAGCAAAAAATGATGCAAAAAACCCACGTGTGAACATACCGTTATATATGGCTTATGTGTGGACCAGTAGAAATGTGCTCAGCTGTGTGGAGAAGCATTTAATCCCTCCCCACCCCATGATGTACTGTTAGGCTAAAGGAACTATGCAAAATCCAAAAATTGACATAATACTAATAATACTAAAAGTGCTAGAAAGTAGGCAAGAGCTGTGTGGGAGTCCCAAACAATTTCAGTGGAAGGTGGCTAACTACCAGTGATACACATGTCTGCCATTGCAGTAAAGCATGTTTCACCCTTGCTTCGTCACTCTCCCTGATGAAGCATGGATGAAACACTCGTTGGGGCGCCAGGACCACATGTCACACTAGCTTGCATGAAATGTAAGTACTTTTCTTTCTTTTTAGAATATATGTTCTGCCATTAAGGATCTAACTTGACTGCAAAGGAATAGTACAACTTATAGATTATTTGGATAGTAAGGATAAATAATACAGCTAGGATGTGTATACATTGGCACCATGTTTATTTACATTTATTATAATTCATGTGGTCCTCCATTGGGTTACTCTGTTATAATGCAGGTGCATCTCACAAACGTAGAATATCATCAAAAAGTTAATTTATTTCAGTTCTTCAATACAAAAATTGAAACTCATATATTATATAGAGTCAATACAAACAGAGTGATCTATTTCAAGTGTTTATTTTTGTTAATGTTGATGATTATGGCTCACAGCCAAAGAAAACACAAAAGTCATTATCTCAATAAATTAAAATAATTAACAAAAACACCTTCAAAAGGCTTCCTAAGCGTCAGAAAAGGTCCCTCCACAATCATGGGGAAAACTGCTAACTTGACAGATGTCCAGAAGGCATTCATTGACACACTCCACAATGTCCCAGAGTTCCAATTTTCATTTGAAATCAAGGTCCTAGAGTCTGGAGGAAGAGTGGAGAGGCCACAATCTAGGCTGCTTGAGGTCTAGTGTGAAGCTTCCACAATCAGTGATGGTTTAGGGAGCCATGTCATCTGCTGGTGTAGGTCCATTGTGTTTTATGAAGACCAAAGTCAGCACAGCCGCCTACCAGGAAATTTTAGAGCACTTCATGCTTTCTTCTGCCGACAAGCTTTTGGGAGATGGAAATTTCATTCTCAAGCAGGACTTGGCACCTGTTCACACTGCCAAAAGTACCAATATCTGGCTTACAAGCAACAGTATCACTGTGCTTGATTGGCAAGCAAATTTTCCTGACCTTAACCCCATAGAGAATGTATGGGGCATTTTCAAGAGGAAGATGAGAGACGCCAGACCCAATGATGGAGATGAGCTGAAGGCTGCTATCAAATCAACCTGGGCTTCCATAACACCTCAGCAGAGCCACAGGCTGATCGCCTCCATGCCACGCCGCATTGATGCAGTAATTGATGCAAAAGGAGGCCCGACCAAGTATTGAGTGCATTTACTGAACATACATTTCAGTAGGCCAACATTTCGGATATTAAAAACATTTTTCAAGCTGTTGTTATAAAGTATTCAAATTTACTGAGATAATGACTTTTGTGTTTTCATTGGCTGTAAGCCATAATCATCAACATTAACAGAAATAAACACTTGAAATAGATCACTCTGTGTGTAATAACTCTATATAATATATGAGTTTCACTATTTGTATTGAAGAACTGAAATAAATTAACTTTTTGATGATATTCTAATTTAGTGAGATGCACCTGTATGTTTGATGTTTTAATTTTATAAACTTAATAAACATTGTATATTAAGAGACAATATGCACCTATTGTGTTCATTTTGGTGGTATTCTCGGTTAGAGGTGTGTCTCTAGTTACAAAGAATTTTTTTCTGAGGTTGTTGCTCTCATGTGTTGGTAGTCCAACATTGAAATTATAAGTTCCTCCACATCTGGAATTGTTGCTTGCTAATATTTTCACTGTTCTTGTTCATAAAACAGATGAGAATAATGCATGCTGAATTTTCGGACCTTAGGTCCATCGAATGAGAATTGCTCATGTACATCAGCACATTGACTTACATTGGTGCCCTTTGCACACACAGACAGCAGTCTAACTGAAAACATGGTTACCTATACCTGGCCAGTGTCTCATATATATTCAAATCTCTTAGAGGGACTAAAAGAACAAAGCAGAAAAAAAGTGAAAAAAAGTGGAAAAATGTAAAAAAATAAAGAATGAAAACCTTTTTCCTAGTGAAAAAGTAAAAAACAAAACAAAAAACATGTTATTATTTGAAAACATAAAAAGTGAAAAACACAATTACCACACAAGAAAAATTTTAACTTTATTTAGCCCGGACTGTAATAAATAAACAAAAATAAGTAAATAAACCTATACCCTAATTGATGTTTTTGTTCATCCTACAACTTTACATTGTATCCCACCAAAAAAAACAAACCATCATATTAATCTATAATTTAAAAAAAAAAAGAAATAGCAACGAAACAAAACAAAAAGACAAACTTTAAAGTGCTTATCCAGGCTTCTGAAAAAAAAAAGAAAAATAATACTCAATTCTTCTTAGGCCTTTAAAATGTCCTCATCATTTTCATGTAGGCGTTTTTTGTGAAATTTCTTATCAAAGTTATTGTTGAAGAAAAAACTCATACCAGTTTGTAAAAAAATGGAAATGTCGTCTTTGATATATGTTTATCTTTGGGGAAGGGTGACTTTAAAGTCTCTTTCTATAACATTGTTGGTGTGTGTGCTTTTTAACCTCTTTACACTGTCTAGGATCATTATCATGATTTAGCAAGGTCAAGGTGATTTGACCTCCTTTAGATTTTGAACTTGGTCTCTCGCAATAAATACTTCCACTTTGTTGTCAGGAGTCTCTGTGAATGATCTACAACATACAAAGGTATCATAATATTCTGAGTAAGAATTTGTGTGGAAATTGTGCAGCTTTTGCTCGAAACCCAAAACAGAGTTACAAATCTGTAGATTTGTCAAATCTCATCCTCTTGTTTTGTAGTTTAATCTGTTGAGGATTTTACTTATTGTGTGAATTTACCCAAAGATTACATTCATACATCCGTGTGACACTTCCTAGTTAGTTTTTTTCTTGGACAGCAAAATGACCCAAAAAGTTTCATTGACCCATACACACATCAGGTTTAAAAATGGATCCATATCTCCATTCCATAAGAGTTAGGGCATGTCCTGTTCTCATCAGTTCTGCGGTTTGATCAAACTCGGCTGTTAAAGTCAATTGTGATCCGTAAGTCAAGAATGAAACTAGGAAGACAGACTTTGTGCTTCCGAGTTACAACCGAGTTTTTTCAGTTTTAAACTGACCCATGGTTAATAGTAGATAAATTAGGCCACATTCAGTATTTGGTCAGTATTTTCCATCAGTACTTCTAAGCCAAAATAATGGAGTGGGTGAAAAATGCAGAAGTGGTGACGTGTTTCTATTATACTTTTCCTCTGAAAACTGTGGATGAATACAGCACTGTGGTCACCTTGTGTATCTAGCTTACATTTTTTTCTAAATTCAGATAAGTCACCTACTGACTACAGTAGGTCTGCAAAGAAGGCAGCTCCCTAGCCCAGTAATACACTGAAAGGGTTATTCCCATTTTCTTACAGGGTTATATTAGTTAGTAGTGTTGAGCGAATTTGTTCGGCATTTCAAATTCGGGTTTGTGTTTGGGGTTCCGGCTTGTTCGCGCAAAAAATCGTCTCCGCCCACGAACATCCCTGATTTGCCACACTGTCACACAGATGTTATCTGCGTGACAGCGTGGCAAATTAGGGATGTTCATTGGCGGAGACTTATTTTTTGCACGAACAAGCCGGAACCCCAAACACAATCCCGAATTTGAAATGCCGAACAAATTCGCTCAACACTAGTTAGTCCTTACAAAAACAAGACACCTTGCAAATTACTTTTTAGAAAAACTTGACCCCATTCTTCCTCTAAGTCTAATTTTTTATTTAATGCTTATTGCCAAGGGGACCACAGTGGAGTCCGAATACGTGCCTTGCTTACAAGTTCTTTTACACTGAGTTTGTAAGCATTGCATTGAAGCTGGCGATGATTTCTAGAGGTTGCAGTTCCTAATATCAGCCACCTCTCTGCTTCCCATAGTTTTTTTAATGTTGCAAATGAAATACGACCTTATATAGGATCAATAGGAGCACAAACCATTCCAGCCAGCAGAACAATGATGATGCTGGCCTGAACTGTCACTTAAGCAAAAGTGGCTGCCTACCCACAAACCAGGAAGTTGGCTGGTTGGGCTGCGTTGCATTCCTGAAAACTGCAAAGGAGAAGTCAGAGACACTGTTTAACCCTAGGATGCATAATGCAGGCCTTTTAGGCCTGTTAGCTTATTTTTTTGCTATTTTCTGCACGATTACTTAACTTGGAATTTTGAAACTCTAGGTATTCCTCGGGTTTGTAGTTTTCCAGTTGTTTATATAGTTTTATGTGATAGGCATTTTTTTTTATAAAAATGTTTTGTTTTTTTTTGGAAAACCACATATTTCCATGACACGGCATATTTTTATGTACTTGGAGATTTTGAAATCAACTTGTAAAATTCTTAAGAAATTATTTATTTTAATTCCTCCTTATGATTTGCACGCGTGTTATGTGAAAGCGTAGATTTCTACTGTCATTCATAGTAGGGTTAAAAGAAGATCTGTTTTCATCATTTATATCTGGACACAATGTTGGAGTCTTTTTTTAAAATGTTGCGAGTAACATGATTTAAGTCACTTTGCATTAGATTTAGTGTTTAGAGGGTAAAGGAAACCATTTTAGAAATCTCTTTCTTCTATTATAAGTCATCATACATCAGTGCTCATTTTTTTGCTTTGTAGATGTTGGTGAATTGATGTATTAATGCTATCAATTGCTCGTTGTAGTTCTCAATGGTCGGGAATCTTGCTCATGCACGTGACTGACAATACATTTTGATTGGTCTCCTGGTTATTGCTCCTTCCTTTGTATTTTCTAAAAGGAATTTGATTTAGGCCTTTGGTATATCTAGAGACTAGGAGGGCGAAATGACAGTGAGCAGGGGCGCCATTCTTGTGTTGCCTATGAGGATGCCAACCTCCAAGGTCAAGTAAGATCAAGTACTTAGGGATATTCATAGGAGAAGGTTAGCAATTTTTAACTTGTGCTCCTTCCTTTTTGTCTCCCAGGGTATATCTGTTGGGTAATTGGTTATAGTCAATATCTTTTTTTTTAAATGTTTGTTATTTTGGTGTTTTTTCTAGTTCTTAGTATATTACTAATAAAGTATCTAAGCTTTTATTACAAAACGGGAGGATGTTCTCTTTGTTAGACAATTAAAATAGGAGCACCCTAGATGCCCGTTCTAGGACCACTCGTGAGCTGACAGTCAAAACCAGGGACCCACCCTGCACTAATTTTGGCATGTATAACTAAGCTCTTTTTTGATTAAACTGTTTGTGTTTTTCTATGTGAATTTCTATATTACAAATGGTAATTAGCTAATGTCACAGTTGGCCGGCGGGAGAACTTTCTCGTCATTGGGAGAGGCACCAAGACATACCAACAAATGGGCTCACAGGCAGAAGGATGGCGATGGCATTCTGGAGACTTCCCAATCAAAGTCTCTCAGGGTAAGCAATGTCCTTCTTGTTAAATTTTTGATGTTTTTTGATTAATACAGTTGTAGCCTATCCCATGCATTACTTTTCTTTGGTTCTCTGGTTATTTATTTCATTCATAGAGGTACAGTATGCAGACTATTCCTGTCTGGCAAGTCTTGTTTTTTCATTATTTCCCATTTTGTTTTTAATTGAAAAATTGTTATTATTATTATTGGATTTTTTTTTTTACTTTTGTCTTTTAACACTGTTAGATAGCTAGATGAAAACAACCATTTACTCCTACAGTAAACTGTCTTGATCATGCTCTGTGTCTTGAGCAAAGGTTACTGTGAAGGGATAGAGAAGAGGGAGAAGAAACCGGTCAGGAACAAAAAAAATGGAAGATTGTGTATTATTTGTCATTTTTTAGACCGAAGTGTTAAAAAAATCGATAAAAATTTCATAAATGCTGGTCCATAATCCTTTTATTAAAGCTTGGACAACCATTTAAAAATAAATCTATCACCAGAAAATGCATGGAAAAAAAGTCCTTTAAGAAAATATAGTGGGTTTATCCTCATCCCTATTTAAAACCACACATTCTGCTTTTACTATTAGTTTTGCCAAATGTCAATTTCAGCCTCTACATCTATACAAATGAGTGTTATTTTAACATGACTTTATTCTATACACTTAGATTTGATTTTGTAACTTTGATATTACCGCAACCACTAATGCAAAGAAGGCTCAGCTATCTGGAGCACATTACCATAACATGGCTCGGAATATTTATGCCAAGACCTGTCTTTATCTGAAGATGTGCCATCATGTCACTAAATTTGAAAAGTCATAAAAAGCAGAGAAAAATAAAATATGTCTAAAGAAAAAAAGAACGCGATACATGTGGGTGGCAACGAATGTATCTCTTAAAATAAACAAAGATGGTAAATGACACATACCTATTTAATGACACTTGGAGTTCACGTTAAGTTTGGACGTGTAATAAAATTCTTATCTTTAGCTTTCACTGTTATTACACTGATTTAAAACTCTGTCTTGATGGCAGTTTTACTATCTTTGCTCAATCTACCCTATAAAAAGAGACTTGATTTGCTCAGCATGAGAACAGATCAATAAAAATGCAGTTGTGTGGTAGATTAGACCACTAACCTTAAGATCAAAGATGTCAAGAAATAAGTTGTGCTTAGATTACATCAAAAGTTCCCAGTAAAATGTATATCTTAAAAGGCCGCATACAGAGATGCTTCTAATGTTGCAATTATTGAAATAAATCTTCGGCTTGGAAAATATGTTTCTAGTACGCAGGAATCTACCATTTAGAACTTCAAGGTGGTCTTGAAAGAAAAACTTCACAAAAAAACAGCAAACACAAAAAATATATATAATTTATGTAAGTTAGCAGTAATTAGTTAACATTCATTATCAAGGCAGGTTTGTTTTAACCCCCATACACATTAGATAGCTGTCTGCCAAACAATCGTTCGGCCAACTGCTATCTATCCAAACTCTCCCATACACAGGAATGTTGGCTTAGACGACAGCGCCTGTATTCCCTTAGGCCTTATTCACACATCTGTGCTTAAACACAAAAGAGAAAAAATGTTATCGGTGTCATCAGTGTTTTGGATCAGTGTTTGGTCCGTGTGTCCATTTTTACCATCAGTGCGTCCTCCTTGTTTTTCATGGATAAATAAATTTCAAAGCTTCTCCTATACTTTGCAATGTTAAACATGGACTGTACACTGATGCCATCCATGTGTGTGTCCACCCATAGACTTGTATTGGCACTTTTCATCATAATACCGAAAAAAGCGGATGACTCCGTGAGTTTTGTACGGACACACAGACATGTGAAAAGCACAATGGATTATAATGGATACATGTTGTAGGCGTTAAAAAAAATGGATACAACACGTAAGTGCAACACAGACATCTGAATGAGACTTCTACCTTCTTCTGAATGAAGAACAAAATGATCGGTCGCTGAAATTCAGAGAGTTGAGGGGGCCCCCAAACAGATTGGACTTTCAGCCGATCCCATCGATATCGATAGGTTTGGTTGACTTTATTTTAAAAGGTAATGAAGGCCTTCAGTGTTTGAGCTCAGGTTAAAACATTTATTGTTAATCATTATTTTATGTATTACCAGCATATCCTTCAGCATTGTACAAAGATAACAAGATGGCTACCCATAAATTTTGTACAGTAGTGGTAAAGATAGGTAAATAGTGTAGCATTCCATGGCACAAAACAAACATTCATTTGGGGGCTGCTACATCTCTATGTATTTGGAGAATTGAAGGAAACTCATGCAGACATAGGGAAAACATGCAAACTCTAAGGCAGATTTTGCCTTAGTCGAATTTGTATCTATAATCCTGACACTTAAAAAGCTAGCCACAGAGCTATCATGTTAAAGATGGAGTATACAAAAGCTGCAGGCTTATGTTGTATAGGGACTATGTGAAGTAGACATCAAATGGCATGGTGTTAAAACACCAATCAAAAGATTTTTTATTAATTTCAGTGCTGGAATGGTGCAACTAATCTAAGTTGCCTGACCCTAGTATTGTTCTTACCAGCCGCTGTCATCAGCTGTTCCTGGCAGCGATCCGGTCCCGATTCACCATCTTGTGACCTGAACTTCTGACTGACCGGAAGTCAGCAGTAATGGTCACAAACTCTCAATGTATGTGCATGGCAGTCTCATTCTGGCCTCGCTTTGGATCTCATACAGTCACATTGAGTTATGTCTTTCGAATTGTTTCAGCAAACACTAGTCACAAACTGATGAAAACCAATTGGAGCTGATAAAGATAAAGATCATAGAATCATAGAATCATAGAATGGTAGAGTTGGAAGGGACCTCCTGGGTCATCTGGTCCAACCCCCTGCTCAAAGCAGGATTCACTAGATCATCTCAGACAGATGTCTGTCCAGCCTCTGTTTGAAGACGTCCATTGAAGGGGAACTCACCACCTCTCGTGGCAGCCTGTTCCACTCATTAATCACCCTAACTGTCAAAAAGTTTTTTCTAATATCTAATCTGTGTCTCCTCCCATTTAGTTTCATCCCATTGCTTCTAGTCTTTCCTTGTGCAAATGAGAATAAAGATGATCCTTCTACAATGTGACAGCCCTTGACATATTTGTAGACAGCTATTAAGTCTCCTCTCAGTCTTCTTTTTTGCAAGCTAAACATTCCCAAATCCTGCAACCGTTCCTCATAGGACATGGTTTGCAGACCAGTCACCATTCTGGTCGCTCTTCTCTGAACTTGCTCCAGTTTGTCTATGTCTTTTTTAAAATGTGGTGCCCAAAACTGTACACAGTATTCCAGATGAGGTCTGACCAAAGAGGAGTAAAGACCGATAATGACTTCACGTGATCTAGACTGTATGCTTCTGTTAATACATCCCAGAATTGTATTTGCCTTTTTTGCTGCTGCATCACACTGTTGACTCATGTTCAGTCTATGATCTATTAGTATACCTAAGTCTTTTTCACATGTACTGTTGCTTAGCTCTATTCCTCCCATTCTGTATATGCTTTTTTCATTTTTATTGCCCAGATGTAGTACTTTGCATTTTTCCCTGTTAAAAACCATTCTGTTGGTTGCTGCCCACTGCTCCAGTTTATTTAGGTCTTTTTGAATCCTCTCTCTCTCTTCTCTAGTATTAGCTATCCCTCCTAGCTTTGTGTCATCAGCAAATTTAATCAGTTTACCCTCAATTCCTTCATCTAAATCATTGATAAAGATGTTGAACAATACAGGTCCCAGGACGGAGCCCTGTGGTACCCCACTTGAGACATTCATCCAGCTGGATGTGAAGCCATTTACAACCACCCTTTGAGTCCGATCACTAAGCCAGTTATGAATCCACCTAACAGTTGCCTGGTCCATTGCATACTTGGTAATTTTTTCAATGAGGATGGTGTGAGATACTTTGTCAAATGCTTTGCTGAAGTCAAGATATACTATATCTACAGCATTTCCCTGATCCACCCAGTCAGTGATTCTGTCATAGAAGGAAATTAAGTTAGTCTGACATGACTTGTTAGTTACAAACCCATGCTGACTCTGGTTAATCACTTCATTCTTATCCATGTACTTACATACATGTTGTTTAATAATTTGTTCAAAGATCTTTCCTGGTATAGAAGTCAGACTCACCGGCCTATAGTTCCCTGGGTCCACCTTCTTCCCCTTTTTGAAGATAGGAACAACATTTGCTCTTCTCCAGTCTTCTGGGACTTCTCCTGTTCTCCAAGAATTTTCAAAGATTATGGAGAGTGGTTCTAAAATTTCTTCTACGATCTCCTTCAGTACTCTGGGGTGTAATTCATCTGGACCTGGAGACTTGAACTCATTTATGTTAGCTAAATATTCCCTCACAATCTTTCTGTTTACTGATAACTTGGATTCCTCTATTCCTTTAAAAGGACAGTGAAGATCAGTTGATGTTACATTTTCTTTCTGAGAGAAAACAGATGCAAAATAGGAATTAAAAAGTTCGGCCTTCTCAACATCCTCTCTTACCATTTCTCCATTTTCATCCTGTAAAAATCCTATAGCATCTTTGACTTTTCTTTTACTTTTGACATACCCCCAAAATCCTTTTTTATTGCTTTTGACATCTCTTGCAAGCCTTAATTCATTGTCAGCTTTAGCTAACCTGATACGTGCCCTGCAGGATCTGCAGACTGCATTATAATCTTCTTTAGATATGCCTCCCTCTTTCCATTTAATAAACATTTCTTTCTTTCTTTTTAGCATGTGTTTAAGTTCTGTGTTCATCCATCCTGGTTTCCTTAAATGCTTCCCATTCTTCCTACTTTTTGGGATTGTTAACGATTGTGCTTTGAGAATCTCATTTTTAAAAATTTCCCATCCTTCCTGGACATTTTTATCCTTAAGGACATCCAGCCATTGGATCCCTCCTATTCTCTTTCTGAGTCTCTTAAAATCTGCCTTTCTAAAATCTAACCTTGAAGTTTGAGTCTTCACATGTCTTCCTCCTCTAGTTATCCAAAATTCTATAATAGCATGATCGCTGCCTCCTAGGGTCCCAGCCACCTTTACCTCCTCAACCATTTCCTCCCTGTTTATAAGGATTAGATCCAAAGTAGCAGATCCCCTTGTTTTCTCCCCTACCTTTTGGAAGATAAAGTTGTCAGCAAGAGAGGATAAGAATTTGCTTGACCTGTTAGTTTTACTTGAGAGAGATTCCCAACAAATGTCTGGATAGTTGAAATCTCCCATGACCACTACGTCATATTTTTTGGAGAACTTGGTCATTTGATACATAAAGAGTTCATCCATATCTTCAGCTTGCCCAGGTGGCCTGTAGTAAATGCCTACAATGGTGTCCTTTCCGTTGTTCTCTCCTTGTATTCTTACCCAAACAGTTTCCACAGAACTCCCAGTCTCTGAAGCTTCAATCTCTGTGCAGATATACGCTTTTCTAACATACAATGCAACACCTCCTCCTCGTTTATCAAGTCTGTTTCTTGCAAATAAGTTGTATCCTTTTAGCCTTTTATTCCAATCATGTGTATCGTCCCACCAAGTTTCAGTGATTCCAATGACATCATATTCCTTTTCCTGCATTAGTAGTTCCAATTCTCCTTGTTTGTTGCCCATGCTTTGTGCATTTGTATAAAAACATTTTAGTTTGTGATTGGTTTCTCTTCCTCCCATATTTTTATTATTTAGATTTTTTTGTCTTTGTTCTTCTTTTCCACTTCCAGTAGCAGAGCTCTCAATAGTATTTGTCAGCTGTATGGCTTTTTCTGGCCTTTTGCTTCCCTTCCCACATTGTTCTAGTTTAAAGCTCTTCTGATGAGTGTAGCAAGGCGACTTCCAAATACATATTTTCCAGTCTTCGTAAGGTGCACCCCATCTCTAGCAAGTAGTCCATCGTATAGGTAATTCATTCCGTGATCCAGAAATCCAAATCCTTGTTGACGGCACCATCGACGTAGCCAGTTGTTCACCTGTAGAATCTTATTCCACCTCATTGTTCCATGGCCATCCACTGGGAGGATGGATGAGAAGACCACCTGCGCTCCCAATTCTTTCACTTTCTTGCCTAAGTCTTCAAAGTCACTGCAGATGGTTTCCAGGTCCTTTCTTGCGGTGTCATTTGTCCCCACATGTATTAGCAGGAATGGGTAGTGATCTGTAGGTCTGAAGAGTCTTGATATCCTGTCAGACACATCTTTAATTTTTGCTCCTGGAAGACAGCACATTTCTCTTGAGGTTATGTCTGGTCTGCAGATAGCGGCCTCTGTTCCTCTTAACAGGGAATCCCCCATGACCACCACTCTCCGTTTTTTCTTCACAACATTCTTCTTTCTCCATCCAGGAGGATTCTGAGGGCTTACAAGGTTATTCATTGCTGGCAAAGTCTTATTTTGCTGTATTTCTTCATGGTTCTCCTGCGTGAGAGCCTGGTACTGGTTCCTGAGCAGTATGGGTGCTGACTGCCTCTCGATCCTCCTGCTTCTGTGGGTCACATGCTTCCATTCCTCTGTTTCCTCAGGTGCAGTTCGAATTTCTTCTCTTTCTGAATCATGAAGAGATAATTCTGCTCTGTCTAAGAACTCTTCACCTTCCTTAATGATTTTCAAGGTAGTTAACCTCTCTTCTAGATTTCGCAACTTTTCCTCCAACAGGGACACAAGCTTGCATTTCTGGCATGTGAAGTCTGGCTTTTCCACTGGCAAGTCTGTGAACATGTAGCAGGATATGCAGCTCACCAAATGGCTCCTGGACTCTTCCATGTTCTTATTGTTAATGTTCTGAAAACAGTGAAAAAAGATAAAAAAAAAAGCTTCAAAATGCGCGCGCCTAACGGCGCGCGGTTTACCGATGTCCTCTTTTCAGCTCCAACAGCCAAAATCCAGTGTTCTTTGAGCTCGCGGAGACTCTTCACTTACCCCAAAATGCAGTGGGAATATGCAAATTATCTCCTCAGGACTCCTCCCCTGGTTTGAGATGGCAGCTGGTAAGTGAAAGGCTATGTGCCCACGATGCAGAAATGCTCCGGATTTTTTCCTGAGCATTTCTGCATCTCCATGGCAGAAAAAACGCATGCGGATTGTACATGCGGATTGTATATACGTTTTTCCTGCCAGGGACATGCGAATGTGAAGCATTCTTCACATGCATTTCCGCATGCGGGTTGACAAGCGCTTTCCAAGTGATTTTAGCATCACTTGGAAAGTGCTTGACAACTTGGTCACACTATATAAATCCATGCAAATGGCATGTATTTATATAGTGTGACCGTAAAGAATGTCAAAAAATAAAAAAATAAATCTATACTTACCTTCCGATGGCCCCGGGAGTCTTGCTTCGCTCCATCCTGGCTTGCTGGCAGCTCGCGGTACACTACACTGAAGGACCTGCCATTCCATGACTAAATGACATCAGCACAGGTCCTTCAGTTCACCGCGAGCTGCCGGCAAGCACAGACAAGAATACCGGGGGTCATCAGAAGGTAAATATAATATTTATTTTTTATTTTATTCTTTTGTTTTACAGGTTCTATGGTACGCGGGTCCGGAGGAGAGTCTCCTCTCCTCCACACCCGGGTACCATCCGCACATTGAAACGCATGTAATCCGCATGTACAGATCCAGTGAAGCTGATTACATGCGTTCCAATGCAAGTCATTGGCGGCGAAAACGCAGCGCTTCCGCAAAATAATTAGTAGTGGTGCGTTTTTTTCCGCCATGATAATCCACAGCGGAAATTTCAGCAGCATGTGCACAGCACATGCGGATTATCATTGGGGAACATGGCAGGCCTTCTACCATGCATTTTTTAAGCATTTCTGCAGCATTTTTGCCGCTTCGGCAAATGCTTAACAAATGCATCGTGGGCACACAGCTTAAGCCTAGGGGCAGGAATATTAGATTAGCTGCATCACTCCAGAGCTGCAGTAAAAAAAAAACGGTAGAGTGGTACTTTAACTATTGTAGCTAATTATTGTGGATGTAGTCCCTCTAGATTCTATTGAATGACCTCTCAGTTTTATTTGTATTAGTTCTTTCCTGTAATAATTAATATTTTGTTGATGATGGTAATGGTTTCTGTATGTCCCAAGAAAAACAGTTCATTGTCACACAATGTCTGACTGCTGAATGATTCTGCTGAAAGCTGTAATCTGCAACAGTTGAGATATAAATCATTTTTTTAACTGATTAAGCTCATAAGTAGAGATGAGCGAATATGGTCGGGAAACGATCGCAAGTTTCAAATTCGCCACGAATGTGGCATACTCGGATCCGTGTTCGGGTTACCAAGCGTTTGTGCAAAAATTGGCAAAAGTCGACCCCGAACACGAACATCTCTGGTTTCCAGCGCTGTCATCTGTGTGACAGCGCAGGCATCAGGGGCTGTGATCGGCAGTTATATCGCTCCTGCTGCGGGATCAGGCTGACAAGTGTCAGCCTGATCCCGCAGCTGGGACAGTGACTCGCGGTAAAAAGCTTACCACAGGTCATAGGCGTTGGCTGATGGGACTACTACCCCCATCATCCAGCGCCTGTTACTGTACACAAGCTGCAGAACCGCAGCTGATGGGAGAAGTAATCTTTCATCAGCTGCGCTTGCACAGTGAAAGTGGAAGTAAAAAAAAGTTAAAATAAATAATTAATTATTTAAATAAAAATAATAACACATTATACTCACTTACCACTTGCCTACACCTTGACCCCAATATTCTCATCCCCTGTAAAAAAATTAAGAATAAAAATACACAATTGTCCCCTGCAATAAAGGTAAAATAATAAACAAACCTCATCCTCACCTGTTTGCCATAGTCCATATACCGAGTGTCCCATGACGATCTCACTGATAGGACAGCCAAATTCAGAGATGTGACCATCCTATCAGGTAGCAGGCGATACATTGACAGGAGCACTATGGCTTCCGCAGTGTATCACGAGAGGCTGCCAGGACTGAGGTCATCATAGTTCAAACAGCTGATAATCAGCTGAGCGCTCCGAGACTTCACTTACAGCACCGATGCTGTGTGGGAATTTTCCCACGCAACACTAATGGTCCTGGAGCTCTCAGCTGATCATCAGTTGTTTGAACTCCAGTGAACTCAGCCCCAGCAGCGCAGCACTATACACTGACAGGAGTGATTACCCTCCTGTCAGTGTATAGAGTGCTGTCTTCTACAGCAGTCAAATCAGTGATTGCTAATGTGGCTGCTGTAGAAGTTACCCGGATCGCCGTGGGACACAGGGATTACGTCATGACGGCGGACAGGTGAGAGGTTTTGTTGTCTTTTATTTTTGTTTTTTCACAGGAGATGAGGGATTCGGGGACTGGGAGTTAGGTGAGTATACAGTGTTTTTTTATTTTTAAATAAATTATTAAAACCGTGTGGAATTTTAATTAAATAAAAGACTTTATTCTGGCCGTGTCTTTATTGAAAAAGCGTCGTAAACATTACTACGGGGTTAGTAATGGGGGCGTCTTATAGACGCCCTCCATTACTATCCTGGGGTTCATGTCAGCCGCCAATACAAACCCCAACCTTTTATCCCACATACCACCGTTACACGGCAGTGCAAAGTGTGGACAGTAAGTGCCAAAATTGGTGCGTCTAATGGATGCGCCATTTCTGGGGCGGCTGAGGGCTGATATTATTAGCCTCGGAGGGGGCCAGGATCCATTTCCCTTTCAGTGGCTATTAATATCAGCTCACAGCTGTCTGTTTAGCCTTTTCTGGTTAGATTTTATAGGGGGACCCTACTTCAATTTTTTTATGGGTTCCCCGTTTAATTTAGCCATTAAAGGCTAAGCAAACAGCTGTGAGCTGTTATTAATTGTCAGGGAATATTTTTGGCTAATGGCCCCTTCCCCGACTAGTAATATCAGCCCCCAGTGGTCAGCTGTCCCTCTGCTGATTATGAAAATGACGCGGGAGCCCACTCCATTTTTTTAATTTAATTCTTTATTTTATTTTATCTCTAAGAAATTCCATGCCCACTGTGCTTGTTTTTGATGCTGCGTAAACTCACCCGCAGCGTGTCAATTTCAGTAGCAGAAACGCAACACTTCGCTGCAGATTTTGACCGACTGAAATGTCATTACATGCAGTGGATCCACATGTACTGACAAAACAAGTGCCGCAGTAGAGCACAGCGTTTTGGACGCAGCGAAAATACTCATCCCTGGTCCAATGATAATCCAAGGGTTAGAGTATGTGCACACGATCCGGACAGGCAGCATTTTGGATGCAGCAAACTTTATGCTGCGTCTAAAGTGCTGTGTTCTATTGAACGCAGGTGAATCCGCATGTGTTCAATACATTGTACTGATCGGACTTCTCTTGTGGAAACTAGCAATTCCGCAAGAGAAATTGACATGGTGCAGTCTTGAAGAACGCGCCACATGTCTATGTCCGCAGGTGATCCGAAGGCACAGATGAATGCATAGTGAACATGGGATTTCTACAAATTCCATTCACTAAGCTGTAACATCTGGCAGCTGCAGGTTTGACGCTGCATAAACACGCAGTGTCAAACCAGCAGCAGCTCCTGATCGTGTGCACATACCCTTAAAGGAAAGTCCCACATTTTTTTTTAAATATCTTTAGCTCCAAAAGCATTTATTGCTGTTCAAAAACGCATGCAAAAAATGCACCAAAAACTTTGCAGCAAAGCTAATGAGAAACGTGAAGTGTCATGCACACATTGAGTATTGTTGACTTGCAGATTTGGTACAGAAAATATTCATAAGCATGTCAATTCTCTGTGCATTTTGCCGCATTTCTTGCCTGCATTTTTTCAGTGCATTTAATGGGTGAAAAAACGCAGGCAAAATGCACAAACAGCGAAAATAGAAAATAATCTTCAGCATGTCAATTCTCTGTGCACTGAATTCACTGAGAAAACGCAGGCAAAATCGCTACAAAAACGCGACAAAATTGCGGCAAAAATACAGGCAAATAAATGCATCAAAATGGCGGTAAAATTGTGGAAAAAACACAAGCAATAAGGCTATGTTCACACATTGTGTTTTTTCACTGTTTTTATGCTATTTTTTGCTGCTTTTTACAGTACCAGCCAAGTCTATGAGATTCCAGAAATCTCATTCACACATCTTGTTTTTTTATCAGGATTTTGTGCTTTGCATGTTTTTTTGCAGAATAAGGTTATGTTCACAAATTGAGTTTTTGCTGAGTTTTTGCTGTGATTTTACTGCAATTTTTTTGTGATATTTATGTGTTTAGTTGCCTGCCTTTTTGCCCCAATTTTGCCACAATTTTATAGTGATTTTACCAAGCGATATTGATGCGTTTTATTGCCTGTCATTTTGCGGCAATTTGGCCACAATTTTACTGCGATTTTGATACGTGTTATTGCCTGTGTTTTTGCCGCAATTTTATTGCATTTTTTGTTGCTATTTTGCCTTTTTTTCAGTGCATTCAATGCACAGAGAATTGACATGCTGATGGTTATTTTCTGCACCAAATCTGCAAGTCAAAAATACTCAGCATGTGCATGACACGTCACGTTTCTCATTCACTTTGCTGCAGAGTTTTTGGTGCATTTTTCATGCATTTTTTGATGTGCTTTTGTAAAGCAATGAATGCTTTTTGAAAATTAAAGATATTTGAAGAAAGAAACGTGAGACATCGCTTTAAGGGCTCATATGTGAGAAAAATGGACTAGTGTAATCTGATTAAACATATTCATGGCCCCTTCCTAGGCTATTGATATGAGCCCTCAGCAGTCTGCCTAGCCTTTGATGGCTGTTAAAATAGGGGGACCCCACATAAATTTTTTTTGGTGTCCCACATTTTAATAGCCAGTAAAGGCTAAGTATACAGCTGGGGGCTGATATTAATAGTCTGGGAAGCACCATGGGTATTACCCCCTTCACAGGCTACAAATATCTGCCCACAGCTGTCCACTTATCCTCTGCTGGTATGTAAATTTAAGGGAGACCCCATACCATTATTTTATTTTTTTAATTCTTTAATTTAGCAAAAAATTACATGTACAGTAAGCAGCCCAGTCACTGTACTAATTATATATGTCACTAACATCTTTCTATCTAACTATTCTATGTATGCATAGCTATTCTATAATGTCGGGCACCGCTGTGATTTTACAGTACGCGGTTGATGAATTGTCAGGTTTCAAGGAGATGGGTGCATGAAAATCGGACAGCAGTCGCATGGTCCGAGTGCCGTGCAAATTTTTTTTCACGCACCAATTGACTTGCATTGGTGAGTCTCGTCCGAGATACGTGGCAATACGTAGCAGGCTACGATTTTTTTCTCAGTTTGATTTTAGCTGAGAAAAAAATCACAGATGAGAGGTGCCTCATAGAATAATATTAGCCAGAGTGCAATCCGAAATTTTTACTAGTCCGTTTTTCTCGCATATGGGTATTGGCCCTTAAAGCAATGTCCCACGTTTCTTTTTTCAAATATCTTTAATTATCTCCAACAATTGCTTTACAAAAATGCAGCAAAAAAGCATGTAAAAATTGCATGCAAAAATGCACCAAAAACTCTGCAGAAAAGTGAATGAGAAAAGTGAAGTGTCATGCACACATTGAGTATTTTTGATTTGCAGATTTGGTGCAGAAAATAATCATCAGCATATCAATTCTCTGTCCATTTTGGCCGCATTTTTTGCCTGCATTTTTTCAGTGCATTCAATGGGTGAAAAATGCAGGCAAAATGCAACAAAAGTCAAAATACTAAATAATATTCAGAATGTCAAAAACGCAGGCAAAATCGGGACAAAAAACGTGACAAAATCACGGCAAAAATGCAGGCAATAAAATGTATCAATATTACAGTAAAATCGCGGTGAAAACGCAGGTAATAAAACGCATCAATATTGTGGTAAAATTGCGGCAAAAAGGCAGGAAATAAAATGCATCAATATCGCAGTAAAATCAGTAAAATCACGGTAAAAATGCAGCCAATAAAACGCATCAATATCACATCAAAATGGCGGTAAAATCGCGGCAAAAACATAATGTGTGAACATAGCCCTATTCTGCAAAACACCATGCAAAGCACAAAATCCTGATTTAAAAAAAAAAACAAGATGTGTGCATGAGATTTCTGGAATCTCATAGACTTTGCTTGTACTGTAAAACGCACAAGAAAATTTGCACAAAAACGCATCATAAACACAAATTTGTTGCGCTTTTGTCGCGATTTTGCCTGCATTTTCTTAGTGCATTCAATGCACAGAGAATAGATATGCTGTAGATTATTTTCTATTTTCGCTTTTGGTGCAGCAAAAATGCACAGAGAATTGACATGCTGATGATTATTTTCTGCACCAAATATGCAAGTCAAAAAATACCCAACCTGTGCATGACACTTCACATTTCTCATTCGCTTTGCTGCAGAGTTGTTGGTGCATTTTTTGCATGCGTTTTCGTACAGCAATGAATGCTTTGGAGCTAAAGATATTTGAAAAAAGAAATGTGGGACTTTCCTTTAAGGGTATGTGCACACGATCAGGAGCTGCTGCGGGTTTGACACTGCGTGTTTATGCAGCGTCAAACCTGCAGCTGCCAGATGTTACAGCTTAGTGAATGGAATTTGTAGAAATCCCATGTTCACTATGCATTCATCTGTGCCTTCGGATCACCTGCGGACATAGACATGTGGCGCGTTCTTCAAGACTGCACCATGTCAATTTCTCTTGCGGAGTCGCTAGTTTCCGCAAGAGAAATCTGATCAGTACAATGTATTGAACACATGCGGATTCACCTGCATTCAATAGAACGCAGCGCTTTGGATGTAGCATGCAGTATGCTGCATCCAAAACGGTGCCTGTCCGAATCGTGTGCACATATCCTAACTCTTGGATGACTGCTGGACACGTGGTGCGTATTTTCAATGCATCCAATGCCTAAACCTAATTCTGCACTTGTTTTGCCAGAACATGCGCATCCACCGCATGTTATGACATTTCAATTGGTCAAAATCTGCAGTGGAGACTTGCGTCTCCTCTACAGGAATTGACATGCTGCGGGTGAGTTTACAAAGCATCAAAAACAAGCACAGTGGGCATGGGACTTCTTATAAATGAAATAAAATGAAGAATTAAATTAAAAAATGGGGTGGGCTCCCGCGTCATTTTCATAACCAGCAGAGGGAAAGCTGACCACTGGGGGCTGATATTACTAACCGGGTAAGGGGCCATTAGTCAAAGATGTTCCCTGGTTATTAATAAAAGCTCACAGCTGTTTGCTTAGCCTTTACTAGATAAATTACAGGGGAACCCCAGAAAAAAAGTTGACGTAGAGTCCCCATATAAAATCTAACCAGCAAAGGCTAAACAGACAGCTGTGAGCTGATATTAATAGTCAGGGAAGGGGCCATGGATCCTTGCCCCCTCCGAGGATAATAATATCAGCCCTCAGCAGCCGCAGAAATGGTGCATTCATAAGATGCTCCAATTCTGGCACTTAGTCTCCACTCTTCTCATTGCTGTGTAGCGGTGACCAGTGGGGTAAGAGGGTGGGGTTCATGTCAGCCTTGTATTAGATGCTTCAATGAAAAAAGATAGGATCAGAGTCTGTTTATTTTGGCTACTGTAAATGTGGATTTCCTTAAAAAAAAGAGGAAATTAGAAAAGAGACCCAGTAGCTAGTTTAAAAATTTCTAAATTTATATTTTTAAATTTTAATACAGACTGTGAGATTAGAAGAAAAATTATCAAAAAAAAAACAAAACATTTAACACAGAAACTTGATTTAGAAAATATTTTAAACAATTTAAGTGAATTTGGAATTTAGTGTATTTGAAAACAGAGAGAAAAACATATATGTATGGTTATAGTATGTAGTACATATTGTAAAGACTTTGGTCTGAACAAAAAAGCTGCATTAAATATCATCTGCTTTAATACATTTCCAAATTAAACTAAATGCCATATGTCAAAAGTCATATTTAACCCTTTCTATCTTCTGTAAATTTTGCTGTCATATTGGATTGGGAGTAAAAGTGCTAATTAACTAATTAACCAACCAACCACTTAAGTAGCTAAAATCGGTTTAGTAAGACCATATATTTAGAAACAGGTTACAGCACTAACTCTAAACTCAGCTTGTTGGCTTCCTCACTCTCTAATGACCTGTTGACAAACAGCTCTAGCATGCCATTAAAATATTGATGGAAAGGATTGCTCTCAATTCTATCTCGGTGGAGCAAAAGAAAATAAGGAAATGTTCACAAAGGCACGTGAGACAAAGGAGGAATCTGAAATCAGCAAAATCTGTTTTTAAAAAAATAGTCTAAAAGCAAAAACATCACTTTAGACATGTCAAATGATTAATCTACCAAATAAGTCAGAAAATAAATAATGTTATCTATCTATCTATCTATCTATCTATCTATCCATCTATCTAATATCTATCTGTCTAATATCTATCTCCCAAAAAATTGAGCCAGAGCATGTGTTGATATAAGTGCAATGCTTAAGTGTGCATTCACACTGTGGTCATTTAACAAACAGAACCTAAGAAAAAAACAAAATGGGCAAATACCCTGTAGTAAGTAAATAAATAGTAATAGTACATGAAAATAACATAGGGCACATGGGCAGCCATGCTTGCTAAATGGCCCTAGTGTGAATGCACACCTATGCATTGCACTAATACCAACATATGCGCTGGCTCAAGTTTTGGGGGTTTTAGTTTAGTTTACCGTGACCATCTCTAATCTCTTTGGAAGTTGCTGTAGGTTCTTTGGTTACCATGCATATTATCCATCTCTTCAATTTGTCATCAATTTTCCCCTTGTGGCCAAGTGCAGGGAGGTTGGCTACCATTTCATAAACCTTAAACTTCTGAATAATATGTGCAGCTGTAGTATCAGTGACATCAAGCAGTTTGGAAATGGTCGTATAGCTTTTACCATTAACACATTTTCCTATAATTTTCTTTTTAATCTCCAAAGACAACTCTCTCCTTAGCTTTCTGTGATCCATGTTCAGTATGGTACACACCATGATATCAAACTGCACAGTGACTACTTTTCATCCTTTAAAAATGTAGACTGTGATGCTAATTACAGGACACACCTTAGTGTAACATGTCGCTATGGTCAAATTATTTTCAACCTTTTCTAAGGTGAACCTTCATTTTTGTCTAGGCCATTTTCATTTCATTATTTTTTTTCTGTTGAACCACAATTCAAAAGTAATGTCTGATTTTAGTTAGTTGATGTTCAGTAAATTTAAATTTAAATCTACTTTTGTCAGTTACAAATTATTCCAGTGACCATTGGGTTTTTTCTTACGTTAACAGAAGTTTACTAACAATTTTGTCCAATTTTGTTTTATTCTGAACAGCTGCGATGTTTCAGTGATAAACATACATTAAAAGCTGCTGAGTACTGAATGGTAAAACTGACTAATAGAAGAGGCGGGTCCCTGGTGACTTCCCCTGCCTGCTCTCTTTAAGTGACTAGTCTCTCACAGTTAGGGCTTTTCAAATGAATGGGTCTGCGCACAAGTCAATGTGTTTCCATGGACCATGTGATGCACACGTAGACATGACCGCTTTTTTCCAGTAGCATGGATCATATGGACCCATTCAAGTTAATGGGTCCATGTAAACACGTACCGCACACGGATGTCATTTGTGTGACACGTATCGGCGCTTGGGAATCAGTGTACAGCTAGCGCTGTTGTCAAGTGCCGGGTGCTGAACGCTGCCATCCAGGAGCAAGGAGCGGGCCCCAGAGCTGCGCTGCACTCATTGAGTGACAGGACACCACTCGCTGAGTGCAGCTCCAGGGCCCACTCGCTGCAGGAGTCATTCTCCCCGGCTCCTTGGTGTGAGCGATCGCATGGATTACAGCAGGGGACACTTAGGACAGGTGAGTATAAGGATTTTTTTATTTTATTCTTATTTTTACAGGTGGACACAGCGGGAACAGACACTACTACCCTCATCATTGTCCCTGCTGGTGCTGATTGCAGCACCGGCAGGGGACTATGATGAGGGCAACGTTCAGCGCCCGGCGCTTGGGAACAGTGCTAACTGTACCGCTGATTCCCAAACGCCGATACATATGCTCCTGATGCGGCACACGGGCGGCACACGTGTGCCACACAGGTGCACACGGACACGGATATCTCCTGTATGAGTTTTTTTCAGTGCTGGAAATATCCAGACGTGTGAAACCTAATGTGTATAGGAAGACACCAGTCTCCCTGTTTAAAACAAAGGTAGTTGAAACAACTAACAATTTAACTAATGTGAATTACTCCTTGACCTTTGATTAATATGCTTTTTCTGCTACCTTTTTCTTTTTCCAAAGCAAGCATGCATTATTTTTTTTAGCAATTATAGAAATAGGATGCTTATCATAAAAGTTGTAAACTTTAAGATCAGCATTATTTTACTGACAGGGACAGACGGCCATAGATTCTCTTACCTGGGCGAATCAGGTCAATTATGCAAATCACACCCTGATCAAACTCCTGTGTGATCTGATTCTCTTGGATGAGGAGAAGATGGAGAAAAAAAATTCCATACTGTCAATCCATAAAAATTGGACTGCAGTCAGATATCATCTCAGTGCAGTCCAATGGTTTCCATGCACTCATTGACTTGCATGGCTGAGTGAGATACAAATATCGAAACAAAATCTGGCATGCTGTGATTTTTTTCCTCAGACAGACTCTGTCCAAGGAAAAAATTGGACATGTACACAGCTCCATAGAATAACTCTGGTCCAAGTGTGTTCCGATGTTTTGTCAGATCACACTCTGACTGATAATATGGTTGTCTGCACCTGCCCTAAGGCTGGTTTCATACATACATGTTTCACAGTCCAGTTACAGACTGAGATGTGCAGACTGAACGCGGGTCTCCTGACCTGAAACTCAATGGCCTTGTATATGCATAAAAAATTTCAGAGAACTTGTAAGCTTTTTTATTACTTTTTTTAGACACTGTGCCACTGTTGCCTATCAGTTTTACCTGGTTTATAGCTCAGATTTATTGCAATAAAGTGTAATAATGCTTAAAAATAACAGAAGACATCTCACCTAACCCTGATCCAACAGTATACATATTGAATGTTTATTCACGAACAGGAATAAAAATGAAATTCTGTATTTTGTGTCTGACTTTGTTATAACTGAGAGTATAAACAAGTACGCTGACAACACTTGTTAGAACTAATTACACCATCCATATCTTCGGAAATGTAGTGTTTCCTGCATATAAAGAAAAAGACCACACTCTTGTATAAAAGAACAAAACCGCCATACTACACACGAAGGCAAACTGTGTTACGGATAAGTGGCACGTGGAGACTATTTCTAAATAAGAATCTGGCACCAAAGCACTCTTATGGGCTGACAAAGGTGGTCTTTCAAGTGCCTCTTCTTTAGACATGCACACAACAGGTGCATGCCGGAGCCGTGCAACCCCTAATAAATAGTAAAAAGATACATGTTTAAATGGACTACAGGAGATGTCAGATATTTTCCCAGCTGCAGGAAGAAGAATGACTCATCGAGACCAAGAAAACAAGGATAAAAAAAAAAAAGAAAAAGTAATATTATTGAAACTTGGGTTCATAACGTAGAGTGGCTAAAAGAGATATGGCACTATGACCTTTCCGGACCTAGCGGAGATATCAGCATCTCCTGAGAGTGCTGATAATAACAGGACCAGTGAAACTCATTATAGCAATTAGGCACAGGCTGTTAGAGTAAACAATTTACCCGACTCTCAAGGAGAAGGAGCCGGAATAAAAAACATTGGAAAATGTATTAAAAAAATTAAAAAGGGGTATAAATGTAAAAAAAAAACATAATAATATTTTTTTTATTGTTATTATTTTTTAATGTTTCTTTATATTCAATAAAAATACACTTATATTCAAGGAAATTACTCTTCATATCATAACAGTATCCTGAGCCATAGGCTTTATTATTCATTATAGTTTTCTAATTAGATTTTACTATGTAAAAAAAAAAAAATCTTTTTTGTCTTTGACCACACATGAAAAAGCATGTGCCATAGTAGGGTGCTGTACAACTTCTGAGGTCTGTGTACACGGCTCTACCATATGCATGGGCCTTTGATTGTGATGTACTACTGCCAGGCGCACCAGATAAAGTCTTAGTGAAACGTGCATTGGGTGTGTTTCCTTACAAATGGATATATGTATTTCACCTTGAATGGCTTAACTCTTGATATCTTTTTTTTTTGGCAGGGTATTGTTATCTGTGACTACTGACATATTTCTATTTTATTCTATCTTTGACCTATTCCTGACTTTCACAACCCGGGTATTACTTTCATATTGACATAGCCATTCTCCATGTGTTTACGTTTTCTATAAACAGACCTCCTTGTCAGTCACGTCTGTGACCCCGTTTTCCCAATTTTATTAATTACTTGTCTTTTTATCTCTTCAATTAATAAAGATATTTATTTATAATTATACTTGTGTCTGGCATTTATCTTTCCTCTTGTCTTTTATCCTAATTATTCCTTGAGATACACTATCTGGCTGTTTTTTGCCCTGTAGGTTTAATGTATGATACAGTTTATATGAGCAGATATAAGATCTACATGCTTTATCTTATCTAAGACATGGTTTCAATTAACTTTTTTTAACTGGAATTTTAGAAAAAATATTAACAATTATTATCAGTTTATATTATAGCATAGTTATTATAAATTACAGATTATTTGGGTCATATTTGAAACCTCCATACAAATGGCTTCATATTGTACATCGCAATATCATAACGACACAAGACCAAGCCAGCCAATCACTGACCACAGGAATTACATCAGTAAGCAGACTGGGACTGGCCCAAAGGAGAACAGTAGAATTCTCCGGTAGGCCGCCCCTGTGAATGAGTGCTAATGAGTAGTACTATTACACTTGATTCACAATTTGCACAAATAGGTATAATCTAATCATTCATTAAACAAGCTAGCCAAGTTAATATTACATAGAAGCAAAAGTAAATTTGTGTACTGGGGTCGGGTTATTTTTGCATGGCGGGCCTTAGCCAACCCAGTCCGACACTGTTAGTAAGGCTATATACTTTATATCTTGTATCTACACAGGTCAGAGATATATGACAATATGATAATTTTCACAAACATATACCACTGGCCTGTCATTTGGCCTACTTGCTATGTGGCCAGCATTTTCCCAAAGCATACCATTTATTTCTACTATATAGTAAAGCTTAGTCTATTATAATTTCCTGAACATAGGATCTAAGTAAAAAGATGTACCCTGTACTGCATGGAAGTGTGGAGCCAATATGACTACATGCCTATATGGTGACAAACTGTATATTGGAGGCTTCCATCAAAGATATACGACATTGATACCCTCCTAACCCACCAAAAAATGTGAACAGAGTCTAAGGATGACACATAATTGCTGTAATTTTTCTGCTGCAATCACATCAAAAAGCAAACAACAGGGAAAAAAAAGGAAGCCATCAAAGCAGGAGCATTAAAGTATCTAAAAGGGAAATAAATCTAGAAATCTAAAAATTTTGTACATTTTTTTCAGATTCTTAAAAACTTATTTATGGACTATAATATTCAGCATGGAGACCTCAGTGAGATATTTGGGATCCATAACTTAAAATGAACCAATTTATCAATATAAATGCTAGATTGATAGTAAAATCTCTATATCCACCATAAAGGGAAAGTCTTGTCCCAAAATTATTTACTGTTTAAATCAGGTTTTATGTGTGGTGCATTTTAAACATGTTTTCACTTATTTTTCATATCACAATTTTTATTAAACAAAGATTTTCACATTGGTCTCTGGGGCTGTTTTAGACTCTAACTTGAAATTGACATGTACATTAACCACATCTAACGGACTCGGACCCTATCTTTTATATTGGAGCATCTAATGAGCATGTGAAAAGGACATTGCAAAGGGAGGCGGAGCAGGATCAGCTGTGACATGGCCTAATGTGAATGTTGAATCCTGTGTTACCAGTTGTGTATAGAGGTGTTTTCAGTAGATGAGTGAATCTTTTAAAATTTGAAATCGCCGACTTTGCCACATTTTCATCAAAAATTAGACTTGCGGAGAATAAATTTGCACAAATCTCATTACTGGAAAACTTCTAATTGCTCAGAAAATACGCATGGTGTAGAAGAGGGAGAGGACTCAACTGACCATAAGAGCCAACTAGTGATGTGCGAGCGTGCTCAGGTACGCTCGTTAGTTGATCGAGTATCACGCCATGTTCGAGTCCCTGCCCTGCATATTTTGCGACTGTTAGACAGCCAATAAACAAGCAGTTACTTCCTTCCATACACGGTAATGCTGTAGCCATGTTGGGAACTGGCATTAATGTGATTGGCCAGCCACATCGCTGCATCGGGTCTTATGTAAGACTCGGTGACGTGATACTCGGCACACTCTCCTCTGGAAGCAGTTCAGGGAGAGTTGATCTAGAAAGGAGAGCATAGGTTAGAGCAGGTATATAGGCAGTGTTTAATTTCTATTGCAGTACTTGTATACCGCTGCTGCACTATTAAAACAAAAGTCCTTTTCAGGGATACATACTGTCCTTTCTCTAGTAAAACCGCTGTTACTTGCATTCAGTGTAGATAAGTTGCTTATTTTCATGTCTACTATTGATTTATAAAATAAAAATTAAAACGATGGTTATTCTTTAAAGTCTAAATTAGCCCCAGTGGTCAGGGTAAAAATTGCAAGATTACTAATTAATTTATTTAAAATAAAAGAGATTGCAAAAAATATTTTAATATAAAAAAAAACAATTTAACAAAAAAATCTGAATGAAACAATAGGCAATTTTCTGACAACAATTCCTTGTAAGGCTATTTGCCCACGATGCAGAAATGCTCCGGATTTTTTCCTGAGCGTTTCTGCATCTCCCTGGCAGAAAAAATGCATGCGGATTGTACATGTGGATTGTACATGCGGATTGTTCATGCGTTTTTCCTGCCAGGGACAAGCGGAAGTGAAGCGTGCTTCACATGCATTTCCGCATGTGGGTTGTCAAGCGCTTTCCAAGCGATTTTAGCATCACTTGAAAAGTGCTTGACAACTTGGTTACATTATATAAATCCATGCAACCAGCATTGATTTATATAGTGTGACCGAAAGAATGGTAAAAAAATAAAAAAATAAATCTATACTTACCTTCTGATGGCCCCCGGAATCTTGATTCGATCCGTCCTGGCTTGCCGGCAGCTGGCGGTACACTGAAGGACCTGCCAACATCAGCGTTGCATGACCCATCACATGACTAAATGACGTCAGCACAAGTCCTTCAGTCCACCGCGATCTGCCGGCAGGTGAAGACAAGCGCACCGCGGGCCATCAGAAGGTAAATATAATATATATACAGTACAGACCAAAAGTTTGGACACACCTTCTCATTTAAAGATTTTTCCGTATTTTCTTGACTATGAAAATTGTACATTCACACTGAAGGCATCAAAACTATGAATTAACACATGTGGAATTATATACTTAACAAAAAAGTGTGAAACAACTGAAAATATGTCTTATATTCTTGGTTCTTCAAAGTAGCCACCTTTTGATTTGATGACTGCTTTGCACACTCTTGGCATTCTCTTGATGAGCTTCAAGAGGTAGTCACCGGAAATGGTCTTCCAACAATCTTGAAGGAGTTCCCAGAGATGCTTAGCACTTGTTGGCCCTTTTGCCTTCAGTCTGCAGTCCAGCTCACCCCAAACCATCTCGATTGGGTTCAGGTCTGGTGACTGTGGAGGCCAGGTCACCTGGCGTAGCACCCCATCACTCTCCTTCTTGGTCAAATAGACTTACACAGCCTGGAGATGTGTTTGGGGTCATTATCCTGTTGAAAAATAAATGATGGTCCAACTAAACGCAAACTGGATGGAATAGCATGCCGCTGCAAGATGCTGTGGTAGCCATGCTGGTTCAGTATGCCTTCAATTTTGAATAAATCCCCAACAGTGTCACCAGCAAAGCACCCCCACACCATCACACCTCCTCCTCCATGCTTCACAGTGGGAACCAGGCATGTAGAGTCCATCCGTTCACCTTTTCTGCGTCGCACAAAGACACGGTGGTTGGAACCAAAGATCTCAAATTTGGACTCTTCAGACCAAAGCACAGATTTCCACTGGTCTAATGTCCATTCCTTGTGTTCTTTAGTCCAAACAAGTCTCTTCTGCTTGTTGCCTGTCCTTAGCAGTGGTTTCCTAGCAGCTATTTTACCATGAAGGCCTGCAGCACAAAGTCTCCTCTTAACAGTTGTTGAAGAGATGTGTCTGCTGCTAGAACTCTGTGTGGCATTGACCCGGTCTCTAATCTGAGCTGCTGTTAACCTGCAATTTCTGAGGCTGGTGACTCGGATAAACTTATCCTCAGAAGCAGAGGTGACTCTTGGTCTTCCTTTCCTGGGGCGATCCTCATGTGAGCCAGTTTCTTTGTAGCGCTTGATGGTTTTTGCAACTGCACTTTTGGACACTTTCAAAGTTTTCCCAATTTTTCGCACTGACTGACCTTCATTTCTTAAAGTAATGATGGCCACTCATTTTTCTTTACTTAGCTGCCTTTTTCTTGCCATAATACAAATTCTAACAGTCTATTCAGTAGGACTATCAGCTGTGTATCCACCTGACTTCTGCACAACACAACTGATGGTCCCAACCCCATTTATAAGGCAAGAAATCCCACTTATTAAACCTGACAGGGCACACCTGTGAAGTGAAAACCATTTCCGGTGACTACCACTTGAATATCATCAAGAGAATGCCAAGAGTGTGCAAAGCAGTCATCAAAGCAAAAGGTGGCTACTTTTAAGAACCTAGAATATAAGACATATTTTCAGTTGTTTCACACTTTTTTGTTAAGTATATAATTCCACATGTGTTAATTCATAGTTTTGATGCCTTCAGTGTGAATGTACAATTTTCATAGTCAGGAAAATACAGAAAAATCTTTAAATGAGAAGGTGTGTCCAAACTTTTGGTCTGTACAGTATATATATATATTTTTTACAGGTTCTATGGTACCCGGGTCCGGAGGAGAGTCTCCTCTTCTCCAAACCCGGGTACCATCCACACATTGAAACGCTTGGATTCCACATGTTCAGATCCAGTCATGCGGAATCCAAGCATTCCAATGCAAGTCAATGGCGGCAAAAACGCAGCGCTTCCGCAAAAAAATTGGTAGTGCTGCGTTTTTTTCCGCAATGATAACCCGCAGCGGAAATTTCCGCAGCATGTGCACAGCACATGCGGATTATCATTGGGGAACATGGCAGACCTTCTACCAAGCATTATTTAAGCATTTCTGCAGCGGAATTGCCGCTGCAAAAACGCTTAAAAAACGCATGAACGGCACACAGCCTAACTGATTTACAATTTAAAGATGTTTACCATAAATCTAGTTGTCATCCTTACGTAGCTGGTCTAAGCTTAATTGTGTAACTGCGGGCATCGCTATAGCCTGACGCAAATTTGTTTGTCCAAGGATGTTTTTCTACACTGTTTTCTTTCGGAAGCTGCAATGTTGATTTTCCTGCACGCCTGCTGGCCGAGCAACCACTGTACAGTGAACAAAGTGAAAACAATTTTATTTATTTTTTACAAGCTATTAAAGTGTACCCATGGAATAAAATACATGACAGCACAATTTCTAGTCTGCGCAAAAGATTTGATTAGTCTTTGGTCATACTACTGAATATATTCAAATGGATAGATAAGCAATGGATACATAATCCATAAAATTCAAATCTATTGTCATTTATATCTAAGTTCTTCTAATTAAAAAGGGATTCCAAAAGGGATCCGGTATTCCCCACAGTAACAGTCACAGTAGTTGGAATAACTAACAGTAACATACTTTTTCATTAGGACTTGGTGGTTTCACCATCTTATTCTTATCTAGTATGGGGATCGTTCAGCTGCTTCTGCTATATGTTTTTGAGTAGGTCTTTAAGCTTTAGTTTACCTTTTCTGCTACTCTATGATGAACGGTAGGCCTGAAAATTTTAGTTCTACTACTTACAAATGTAGCATTGTGTAATTTTAGTCATACATAAATACAACAAGATACTTTGATGCCGAAGACGAGTGCCAAGAGTTGCGCAAAAGTTTAACGACTTTTGGAGGTCTCACTGCAGTTTCTCCCAGCGCCTCAAAAATGAGAGGAGGTGGAGTGGGATGGGGCCTGACACCTCAGCTTGTCTTATTCATGAAAATCTGTGGCATTCCTTATGCCAGAAATATTACCTGGGTAAGTGACTGGAGAAAGATTTGTGCCATAGCACACTGAGGTGCATGCCATTTGTCAGATACCCCTGATTCATTATTAGGGGAACACCTCTTCAGGAATTAATGCAATGAGGGAACGGTGAAAAGAAAGGAAAGTCAGCTCACCGAATTAAGATCACCATGTTGAGATTAAATTCACCAGATGGAGCCGCCCTAGTCTGGGTCGTGAAGGTAATGCAGTGAAAAGGAAAAATTCTCTAGCGATGGCAGGTATGATTTTAAATATAAAATTTCAATTGTATTAGTACATTTAAAAAATAGCAAAGATCATTGGAAAACGACAGAGGACCCACAGAAAAAAAAACGCGTTTCTGCTATTGAGCCTCAGTCATGGTCCCAAGGCTCAATAGCCAAAATGTGTACTAATAAATGTGAAATTTTATTTAAAATCACACCTGTCATCTTTGGAAAATTCATCAATAGTTTAGGTTTTAGAAGCTACTTAAACATTTATATCGAGGACTTAGCTGTAATAAAAAACATTCTTGTAGTATACATTATAGGGTATTAGCGGCTAAGAAGTCAATTTTTAAAACAAATTTTAATCCATATGTAAATGAGAGGGCTTAGGTGCACCCTGTCCATAGCAAAGCGCTCAGTGCACCATTACACCTCCAGTTTACATGTCTAGCAGTTCCCCTGATCCTAATTAACAGTGTTCACTTCACCAGATCAAGCAATGCATGATCTCAATCTGCATATCTGCACATGCAGACTGGCACAGTGTCTTGCACACTGATCCCCGACTACTAACACACTTCGCTGCACTGATACAAGGGGAGCATACGAGTAAGTAGCTTCAATGAGATTGAAATAGTGATGAGCGATCATGCTCGCCACTGCTCGGTACTCGCCCGAGTAGTAAGGATGAGGTTGGTTTATTATTTTATTTTTATGGCAGGAGATCGTTGGCTTCAGCTGGAATGGGAGTGATGGTAAGTATGGTTTAATTTAGAACATTAAAGAATTGTGTGTTTATTTCAATTAAAGGACTTTATTCTGGGTGTTTGTGTTTTTTTTAACTTTGACTATGGGGTTAGTAATGGGAGTGCCATTGCTAACCTGGGCTTGATGTCAGCTGGCATTATAAGCTGACATCAACCCCAACCCTATTACCTCACTGCCACCGCTACAGGGCAGTGGGAAGAGCGAGGCTAAGTGTCAGAATTGGCGCATCCTATGGATACGCCATTTCAGGGGCGGCTGCCGGCTTGTGTTTCTAGCCTGGGAGGGGGCCAATTTTCATGGCACCCTTCCTGGGCTATTAATATCAGCCCCCAGCTGTCAGCCTAGCCTTTGCTAGCTATGAAAATAGGGGGGACCCCACGTCATTTTTTGGGGGGGTCCCCCATTTTAATAGCTGGTAAAGGCAGGGTATTCAGCTGGGGGCTGATATTATTATTATTTTTTTAAATAAATTCTTTATTTTAACACTAAATAACAAGTACAGTAACCAACACTGTCACTATACTTATTATATATGTGAATGACATGTTTCTATCTATCTAATCTATGTGTGATGCTCTATTCTTTCTGTTCTAAATTTTCGGGTACTGGTGAATGCCGCTGATGAATTGCCGGCCGGCTTTTTTAAAGAGACAGGTGCATGAAAATCGGAGGGCATTAGTGTGTTCCAAGTGCCCTGCTATGTTTTTCATGCACCCTCCTATATACCCTGCCTGCCTGTCTGTCTGCCTATATATTCTGCCTGCCTGACGTTTAATTGAGCACCGTTCTCATCGATTTGGGCAATTTTTGACCTTCTGCAGACCACCGGGGGGGACCACCAAAAAAATGCTCGAGTTTCCCATAGACTTACATTGGGCTCGTTGCTCGGGTAGAGCACCCGAGTATTCCAATGTGCTCGACCCAAGCTTCGAGCACCCGAGCATTTTAGTGCTTGCTCATCACTACTGGTAAACATTTCATACATGTGGCTTCTGATATCATTCCATCAATGCAGGGATGCACATTTGGTTCAGGCAATCCTCAGTCTTGGGAAGTGTGCGCTGTCAATCAGGATTAGGGGAAGGGTTAGAAAAGCAAATAAGGGGTGTAGCAATGTTCTTGGCCACGCCAAGGGTGCACCAAAGCCCCCTAATTTGCATATGAATTGACGATCAAGGGCTAAGTCTCTTATACACAGTATCTGTAAAGTAGTTAAGTTTACAAATTTTTGGGTGCGCAGTCTGCTAATCGCTATTGCTGCAGACTCAACTTTTTCTTAGTGTAAAAATAATCTTTCAGCATAAATTGATAAAATATATCTTCAGTAATTTATAAACCTGTAGATATTTGTATGTAATGGTTTATACATTCTGTCACCTGTTTTATTTGTCATTTACTGTATTGAGCTGAAATAAAAAGAATCAAGAATAATAAAGGAGTCTTAAAGTATTTCCTCTTCAAAAAGATCATTTTAAAACACTTTACGATAATAGGGTATGGGATCAATTCAGGAAACTAATCCTTTTGTAGGGTGCAGATCAGCTACGAAAACAGCTCTCTGTGGAGAACACAGCATGTTGATGTGCTACATACAGTGGCTTGCAAAAGTATTCACTCTCCTTGGCATTTTTCGTGCTTTGCTACCTCATAACCTGGAATTTTACAGGTTTTTTTGAGGGTTTGCATCAGTTCATGTAAAGAATATGCCTACAAATGTGAACATTTAGTTTTCTTTTTATTGTGAAGCAAACAACAAATAGAACAAAATAAATGAAAACTTCAGTGTGCATAACTGTTCACCCCCTAAAGTCAGTACTATGTAGATCCTCATTTTGTGGTAATTACAGCTGAAAGTCACTTTGGATTAGTCTCTATGAGCTTTCCACATCTTGCCACTAGGATTTATGCCCAATCCTCAAGGCAAAACTGCTCTAACTTCTTCAAGTAAGATGGTTTCATCTGGTGAACAGCAATCTTCAAGTATGATCACAGATTCTCAATTGAATTAAGGTCTGAACTTTGACTAGGCTACTCCAAAACATTTACACGTTTCCCTTTAAACCACTCAAGTGTTGCTTTAGCAGTATGCTTTGGGTCATTGTCTTGTTGGAAAGTGAACCTCCATCACCGTCTCAACTCACTGACAGACTGAAACAGGTTTTGCTCAAGAATATCCCTGTATTTCACACCATCCACCTTCCCCTCAACTCAGACCATTTTCCCTGCACCTGCTGCAGAAAAACATCCCCACAGTATCTTGTTGCCACCACCATGTTTCACTGTTGTGTTTTTGGGGTGATAAGTTGTGTTGGTTTGGTGCCAGAAAAAGCATTTAACTTGGAATGAATGGAGCTGTGGCAAGCATGCATAACTATTGCTTGGTTCCTATGGAGCATTTCGGAGCCCCTTACCTGTATCAGAATGGGTCACAGCGGTTTACCTCCCCCAATCCAAAAGTTACCCCTACTCTTTTGATAAGCGATTACATTAAATGTTTGAAATAACCCTGTAAAAACAAGGTAATAAAGAAACAATACAGATGAAGAATCAAGGCCTTTGAAATGTGATGCTGGAAAGGATTTTGGAACAAATCAAGCCAGACATGTCACTTGAAGCAAGGATCACCAAGCTACAAGTCGACTAATTTGGACACATCATACGAAGAGAGCGATCACTGGACAAGGACATCATGGTTGGAAGAATAGAAGGAACAAGGCAAAGAGGATGACCACTAACCTGATGGCTTAATACTATTAAGATAATGGTAGAAAAGACCCTGATGGACCTATCTAGGCTTGCACAAGATAAATCTTCCTACAGAGAGTTAATTTTTCAAGTCGTCATGGCTCAAGACCAAGCTGAAGGTTGTTAAATAATAATTAGTGATGAGCGAGCACTAAAATGCTTGGGTGCTCGAAACTCGGGTCGAGCACATTGGAATACTCGGGTGCTCGACCTGAGCAACGAGCCCAATGTAAGTCTATGGGAAACTCAAGCATTTTTCTGGCGTCCCCCCCAGCGGTCTGCAGAAGGTCAAAAATTGCCCAAATCGATGGGAACAGTGCTCATTTAAAAGTCAGGCAGGCAGAATATATAGGCAGACAGGCAGGCAGGGTATATAGGAGGGTGCGTGAAAAACATAGCAGGGCACTCAGAACACACTAGTGCCCTCCGATCTTCATGCACCCGTCTCTTTAAAAAAGCCGGCAGGCAATTCATCAGCGGCATACACCCGTACCCGACAATTTAAAACAGAAAGAATAGAGCATCACACATAGATTAGATAGATAGAAACATGTTAGTCACATATATAATAAGTATAGTGACAGTGTTGGTTACTGTACTGGTCATTTAGTGTTAAAATAAAGGATTTATTAAAAAAAAATGGCCTGGGGTTCCCCGTAATTTTAGTCTCTAGCGGAGGTTAAGCATATGGCTGGGGCAAAAGTTTGAAGCCTGTGGAGGGGGTAATACCCATGGAGCTTCCCAGGCTACTAATATTAGTCCCCAGCCCCCAGCTGAATACCTAGCCTTTACTAGCTATTAAAATGGGGTACCCAAAAAAAAATGACGTGGGGTCCCCCTATTTTAATAACTAGCAAAGGCTAGGCAGACAGCTGGGGGCTGATATTAATAGCCCAAGAAGGGTGCCATGAAAATTGGCCTCCTCCCAGGCTAGAAACACCAGCCGTCAGCTGCCCCAGAAATGGCGCATCCATAGGATGCGCCAATTCTGGCACTTAGCCTCGCTCTTCCAACTGCCCTGTAGCGGTGGCAGAGGGGTAATAGGGCTGGCGTTGATGTCAGCTTATAATGACAGCTGAAATCAAGCCCACGTTAATAAAGTAGAGGCGTCTATAAGACGCCCCCATTACTAACCCCATAGTGAAAGTTAAAAAAACACCAACACCCAGAATAAAATCCTTTAATTGAAATAAAGACACAATACTTTAATGTTCTAAATTAAACTCTACTTACCGTATCGCCCATTCCAGCTGAAGCCAACGATCTCCTGCAATAAGAGTAAAATAATAAACCAACCTCATCCTTACCTTCCCATGGTTCCCAGGATGGCTTCAGCTCTGCTACATTGACATGACAGGCTGGATCACAGCAGAACGCTGCCATCCAGCTTGCCATGCCGCAGACACTGAGAAACTCCTCAGTGAAGCTCCTAAGTGTCTGTCTGTGATGGCATCAAGATGAGCCGAGTTCATGTCCAATGAACTCAGCTCACCTCATGCACGTCACTGACAGCGTGGGAGAATTCTCCTGCTCAAGCGGTGCCGGCAAATGACGTCATCGCTTGAGCAGGAGAATTCTCCCACGCTGGGATGGCATTGAGATGGCAGGCTGGGTGGTAGCAGAACGCTGCCATCCAGCTTGTCATCTTTCAGAGACATTGCCTGCGCTCCGCAGTGTCTCTGAAGGATGACATGCCCTTCCTGGGCTATCAATATCAGCCCCCAGCTGTCTGCCTAACCTTTGCTAGCTATTAAAATAGGGGTAAAGGCTAGGTATTCAGCTGGGGGCTGATATTAGTAGCCTGGGAAGCTCCGTGGGTATTACCCCCTCCCCCAGGCTTCAAACATCAGCCCCAGCCATCTGCTTAACCTCTGCTAGAGACTAAAATTACGGGGAACCCCACGCTAATTTTTTTTTATTAATCCTTTATTTTAACACTAAATGACAAGTACAGTAACCAACACTGTCACTGTACTTATTATATATGTGACTGACATGTTTCTATCTATCTAATCTATGTGTGATGCTCTATTCTTTCTGTTGTAAATTGTCGGGTACCGATGTATGCCGCTGATGAATTGCTAGCCGGCTTTTTTAAAGAGACGGGTGCATGAAAACACTATTATGTTTTTTTAATAAATCCTTTATTTTAACACTAAATAACAAGTACAGCAACCAACACTGTCACTGTACTTATTATATATGTGACTGACGTGTTTCTATCTTTCTAATCTATTTGTGATGCTCTATTCTTTCTGTTCTAAATTGTCGGGTAGCGGTGTATGCTCCTGATGAATTGCCGGCTTTTCATGTTTCACCGTGAGCACTATTCCCATCGATTTGGGCAATCACTGTAATGTCAGAAAATAGCAAAATTGGGGATTTAAAACGTAACTTTTACTCAGTATTTTTCTTAAAAAGAGATTATTTTTGGTAGAAAAACATATTAAAATTGTAAGAGAGAACTGACCGATGACCCTTGTCCCTATAAGAGTACAATTATTGACAGTGGTCAAAATTATTAGGGTCTCAATACACACGAGTCCATATTGTGAACAGATTAAATACATATAACATTTGAGTGTCCAAAGGATGAAATAAGAAAGATCTCACCCATATTCGGTTTTGTCCTCTATGTCCTTTGTACCTCTTCAGGATTCCCTGTTAGTGGTGGAGTTCTCATCGTTTATTGTCCCTGCCAGTCCCTGTAACTTAGAGATGGCCCTGAGACCCCAAGAACTGCCGCCCTTACAAGGGCAGTCCACAGCTGACCCTGTACTTGTACAGCCCTGAACTAGCCATATTAGTGCCTCCCAACATGTTTCTTCAGGATTCTGAGTCTTCAGGGGATTGGCACATGCATCTCCACATCAGGAATCAGGGAAAAAGACCCACCCTACAGATTATTGATGGGATAAACAGATATTGGAAGAGGTCCTGAGGGATCTTTACTATGCCTTGGCATCTCTATATATTTTTTGCTTAATTGCAATCACTGTAATGCAACAACAACCATGGCTGTGGCATTACAGTGAGTGGCAGACAATCCCTTCATGATTGGTGCTCTAAATAGCGCCAAACATGCAGGACGGGGACCTGAGCTCCTGCCCGAGCATCGAGCAAGTACTCGGCGAGCTCCGAGCATCTCGAGTACTGAGATGCTTGGGCGAGTACCAAGCTGTGGCGAGCATGCTCGCTCATCACTAATAATAATAATTAAAGGGAACCTGTCAAGTCAAAAAACAATATTAGCCTGCAGATATGGAGTTAATCTGCAGGTTAATAAACATTTTAAAATTGTGCGGCCGTCATGATGATAGCCTGGCTACCAGGAGGAAGTGAGCTTTATTTCTCCTGGCAATCTCAGGCTTTCAGTCATAGAAGCACTGCTGGAGCGCAGTTACAGCCACCATTCATTATGCACTGAGTGGTGACTGAAGCTGTGCCAGCCACACCTCTATGACTGAAAGCAAGAGGCAGACTAAAGTTAACTTCCTCCCAGTAGCCGAGCTATCAGTATGTTTGCCACAAGCTTTAGAACACTATTAATCTGCATATTAACCCTATATTTGCAGGTTAATAGTGTGTTTAGACATGACAGGTTCCCTTTAAGCGAACACCTAATTGCAACCATAATGTACAAACATTGATCTACCTGTTTCAGGTGCACTTCTGAAAATAATTGTCCATGTTTTTACTCATTCATTATTCCACAATGCACCATCAATCAATATTCCTTCTATTTACAGACAGCAATACAATGATATTTCCTGTCCTGTAGGGACAATGGAGGTGTAATTGATTATTCTGTGCTTTCCAATGGACTTCATCTTGTTTCCTTCCTTGTAACAATGCTTCAAGTTTTTCATTTCTCAAATAATTTGTGTCTGTGTTTGTAGAAAGACTCTTGTTCAATGGACTTGCTATTTCTGGTCTTCCCGGATTGTTTTGGCTTTCAGTCCAGTCAATGTGTCTATTGTACCAGTAATGCAAGTTAGACTACATGTTTTTATGTAATTAGCTTTCTCCATTCTTAGATCTAATTTATTAGCAAAATACAACACAATATTTTCTAATTAGGAGAATTAGAAGAACTCTAAAGATTCAGGGGTGTAACTACAGGAGTTACAGTAGTTGCAGTTGCACTGGGGACCTTGGCTCATAGAGAAGACCAATAATATTAAAATCATGATAGTTTGTGACCCTGTTATTGATTTTGTATTGGGGCTCAGATACTTCAAGTTACGCCACTGTAAAGATTCATAAGCATAGACCAACAATGATTCTTAAAATCTAAACCTTCAAAATCCTCAATGACCAATCAGTTCTCATACTTTGCACTGACGAGGGCCAACAGCCCAAAACACCGGGTCTGCAAATTGAGATTCTGATTTGGCTTTTATCCTAAGTCATATTGCACGACTTGTTAAAGGGTTGATTGTGACTTGTAGGAATGCTGCTTCCAATAGGTGGTGCTATATAGTTCAAGTCCTCTTTTTCTCTGAAGAGGCAAATTGCAAAATGATAGTTCACACTTCATGTTACTATTGTTTAACCAGTGTGTAGTTTGGGGAAAGGAAAGTTGGTAGAGAGGTTGCTCCATGTGCTGGGTACAAGTAATGAGGGGTGCCAAAAAGCCTTTTTTGCTTTCGATTCAGAACAATTTGTTTTGGATCAAACCTAATATGCCAGCTGAATGAAGTGAATCTGCCCAAAATTAATTAATGAAGATTTGCTGATCTCTGCTGTTGATTAAGGAGCATGAATCCAGACCTATAATTTTCATAACTGTCAACATTATTGATGAGCAAATAAATATGATTTGATATTTTAGAAAACTACGCATTTGAGAAATTGTGGATTTTTTTGTAATTGTCTGGAGTGTGAATTGAAGCAGCTGGAAATTTTAATGGGCCATCAAAAGGTTAAAAAAAAAATTGTTGTTCCCACTTCAACTCTCACCTCTTTGATCCCTCCGCCACTCACGGTCATCTGTCCGGTTAATTCCTCATATTCTGCTCTCCCACCACTAACAATGAAATCTTCAGTCCTTTCACATTGTGTGGGTGTCATGGCACCCGGCAGGGTTATGTGCGTGGAAGGTCACAGTGCACATTGTGACATCATGAGACTCTTGACCTCCTGCGCATTTGCACCAAACCTTCCTGGGCACCATGACAGAGGGAAGTCTGTCACAGTGTGAGAGGACCAAAGGTTCTAACGCTTGCAACGTGGGATCAGAAGATGGGGAAAGGACCGGACAGATGGCGTTGAGGAGCAAGAGCCCGGAGAAGGGAGCAGAATGTAAGTACAACAATTTTTTTTTTTTACGGAGTGATCCCAAAGCATAATAAGGGAAATTAAATTTACGGAGAATAACTTCTCCGCATATCAAATTTTCTGGGGAAAAAACGAGCTAACAGATGAATTAGAATTTTGCCTAATCTGCTCATTTCTAGTCAACATTGTTATACTTGCAATCTCATCCACTGACAGTTCTGTTAAAGGGGTTTTCCACTACTTTTTAACCATACTTAATTTATCCTAACTCTAGAAATAAAACAACTTTTTAATTTACGGTACTTAAACTACCTGAGTTTCTTTATCAGCGCAGGTGTCAGCGGGTCACGGGATTTATTGATTACACTCAACTCCTACTTCCTGTTCAGTTTTGTCTGATCCACCTCACTTCCGTACACTGGAATTGAAGGAAACTGGAAGAGCATGTCACACTCCTTCTGGTGACAGTGGGATAACAGCCTTTTGATTGATTCTTGGTCTGCATCTGTATCTCAGTCGACAAGCGCAGGACCCGGCACACGCACTCAGATGAGTCTGAATTGCGCTCTGTATTTAGAAGGGTTTGCAGTGGAAAGTGGAGGCTTTGTACTGAGCATGCAGATCCAGACTAATGGACTGATATGTAGACGCAGACAAAGAATTAAACAAATGACTGATGTTCCCCCCCCATCCAAAATAGTGTGACATGCTCATCCAGTTTTGTCAAATTTTAGAGTCGAGAAGAGGATCAGGCAAAACTGAACAGAAAAAAGAGCTGCTTGTAAACAATAGATCACATAACTCACTGTCAGCTGCATTAATAGAAGAAGCTCAGGTAACTGAAACATATTGAAAAGTTTGATTTCATCATGAGTTAAGACAAATGAAATATGTTTAAAAAGTAATGTGAAAACCCCTTTAAAACTATTCAACTACACATTAACTAATACACTTTAAGAATCCTTTGTAGTCCATGCTTGAATTTCTCAGTAATATTCCCAGATTTCATAAATATGTTTATAGAATATGTAAAAGTGATACCTGAACATTGAAATTTCAGAATGTAAACATTTCCATGACACATTTTACATTATTACCAAGACCTAAAACTCTTCTAATAACAAACAAAAAAATATAATAGCAGCAAAATGTACATTAGATTCCAACTTTTTATATCAATTACAGAATGCATTACGAATTACTTAGCCCTAAGTTAAAAGACATTTTTTTTTCTAAATAAAAGCCTTAATACAGAATTGTTTATTTATAATACTTACCCTTAATGCATCCATTTCACATGAGTGATTTCAGGAAATTAAAATGCAAGAATAATCTACATAAAAACACAAGACTGCAATACTTAAAAGCAAAATATCTTTCTAAGTAAACAACAGATCGAATGCAAAAAAATATATAAAGGTAATAACAAAATGCATAAAAGCACAAAATAAGACAAAAATAACAAAATACAACCAATGAAAAACTCTTAATTTTTTTTTTATAAGCTTGACAAAAATTAGTTTCAGTATCTATACAGTATATATAGTATGTAAAATAAATGGAGTTAAATCCCAAAACATGATCAAAGGGACGTTCTTACACCCACTAGATTGTGACCTCAGATGGTGGTCCAAAGTCTGCACCATTTGCCAAGTGGCTAATTATATTCAAAAGGTTGTGGCCATAGAAATCATGAAATCAAAGAAATCATGGCTTTAAAAATGTGGTGTCCCTTGGTCATGATTATGCAAATTGACTCTTCGGAGAGGAAGAGGACCTGAACTCTAGTGCCACCAATTGGATGTAACAATGCTAAAAGTCAATATCGACCCTTTAATGAGCCAGAAACTAAATTTGCGGACACTGTGTTTCAGGGTGTTGCCCCTCATCATGATTAGCATGCAACATGCACTTTTCAACAGTGCTCTAAACAGTAGGCCAGGCATCACTTAGGAGGGGCAATAGCACTGACTAAAGTCTGACTCTAGTGCCTCGCTCACACTAAAATTCTGGGATACTCGTTGCTCAGGTCGAGCAAATTGAAATGCTAGAGTGCTCGGTCTGAGCAACCAGCCCAATGTAAGTCTGTGGGAAACTCGAATGTTTTTCTGGTGGCCCCACCTGGCGGTCTGCAGAGGGACTAAAAATTGCCCAAATCGATGGGAACAGTGCTCAAATGACATGGGAACAGCATGGGGAAGACCCCTTAAAGCATTTCTGACTCCCAGGTCACTGCTGTCAACAATGTTGTCAGAGATATTATGCCACTTTTACGGACTCAAAAAAAACCATACAAAAACAAAATCAAAATGGATTTTCCTGGGAAATATGTTAAGGAACGTTCTTTCCAGGGTAATGACTTGTATATAAAGCAAAATCAATAACCAAAAACAAAAATGCTCCTCCACACCTTGGGCTATGTTCACACATAGCGTTTTTGATGCGTTTTTGCACTTTTGCATTGCTTTCAACGGTGAAAAATGCATTCATCGGGAAATGTCATTTTAACATTTTACAACCTTATCTGACCATGTGGTGTGTGACACATCATCAGACACATCCTGTTTCATTTATGAAGGAGGGAGTCTGAAAATCACAAACACTATTTTTATAGGGCCATCTGGTGATCCTTACTATTCTTAAAGGGCCAGCAGTCGGCTATGCTTTGTTATTCCCATTATTAAAGAGAGGGTCTCCTATACTGTTATTGCGTATTCAAAGACTGCAAGGGCTGCCAAAAATTTGGACGCACCCCAATACCCCTTTGAAGAGACATAGAGGAGGGTCTCAGTAAAAAAAATGTTCTCATTATAAAGGAGTGGGTCTCCTATAGTGGTAATGCCCATGCAGTGACTGTAAGGGCTGCCAAAATTTGGTAAAAACCTCAATAACAATTTAAAGACACATAGAGCTGGGCCACAGTAATGACATGTTCCCATTAGAAAGGAGCGGGTCTGCTATACAGTTATAGGGTATGTAGTAAGTACAACGGCTGCCAAAATTAGGGTAAAACCCCAGTAACAATTTAATGACACAAAGAGCTGGGCCACAGTAACGACATGTTCCCAATAAAAAGGAGTGGATCTCCCATACTGTTCTTGCACATGCAGTGACTAGAACAGCTGCCAAATATTTGTAGGCACTCCAATGTCCCTTGAAAGAGACGTAGAGGTTGGAGGGCCTCCTGAAAACAATGTTCCCATTATTAGAAAGTGGGTCTCCCATACTGTTTGCCTATGCAATGAATGCAACGTCTGTCAAAAATTTGGAGGAACTCCAATGCCCCTTGCAAGAGACAAAGATATGGTAATATGGTACATATAGTGGTGATATGGTGGTGGAGGATGAGGATGAGGAGAAGGAGGAGGGCAAGAGATAATTGACAAAATCAGGAAGCAAATACCCATGTTTGGGTGTGAAGACAAAGGTGTATTAGAATAGAGTTAAACCCACCCAAAAAAAGACACTGTATTTGAGTTTAAGTTACGCTGCTATCATTTGGTGGTGTTGAGAAGTCTGGCCCAATCCAGCCCTTGTTCATTTTTATAAGAGTCAGCCTGTCAGCATTTTCAGTTGACAGGCTGATGCGGCTATCAGTTATAATTCCACCAGCGGCACTAAAAATCCGCTCTGGCAAAACGCTAGCGGCAAGGCAGGCGAGGACCTCCAAAGCGTAGAGAGCCAGTTCATGCCATGTGTCCAGTCCAGCTTGGATACCCAATAATTATAAGGCACAGAGGAATCACGGAGGATGTTGGTACGGTCGGCATGGTACTCCTTCAGCATCTTCCAAAACTTGTCCCTCCTTGTGAGAGAAAACAGTCCCAGAACTTTAACAGTGTTCCCCTGACTCTGCTGGATTGGATTTGTGTCTCTCTCACCTGTACTCCTTGGTTGTCCAACGAACTGTGACCTCTGCCACCAGCGTTTTCAGATGGGAATTTTTTTAATAATTCCGCAACAATGGCATTCTGGTACTGCCCCATTTTATTAGGTCTTTCCTATTCAGAAATAAGAGACAGAAATTTCTCCTTGTAGCGTGGGTCTAGAAATGTCATCAACCAGTAATGACTGTCACCCAAAATTTGGACAACGTGAAGGTCATGGGAAAGGCAGCATAACATAAACTCAGCCATGTGTGCCAGACTGCTAACAGACAAGACTTCCGTGTCCTCACCAAGAGGACGACTAACCATGCTCTCCTCCTCATCCTCCCCCTCCCTGTCCTCAGGCCATCCACGCTGAACAGACGATATGACAGTTGTGTAGGTAGTACTGTCTATAGAGCAGGAAACTAGCTCCTGTTCTTACTCTTCCTCCTCCTCTTCATCATTGTCACCCAATCCATGTTGAGATGAGATGAGGCTGGGCTGTGTGGAATCACCCTGTATGATTCCTTGCTCCATCTCATCGTTCTCCGTCTGCAATGAATCCTCTTTATTTGTGAGCAGAGAGTGTTTCAGAAGACAGAGAAGCGGGATGTTGACTCCAATTATGGCGTCACCGCCGCTCATCATCTTAGTGGAGTCCTGAAAGTTTTGGAGGATGGTACATATGTATGACATCCATGTCCACTCCTGAGGTTTTATGTCTGACCTGAATACCAACCGCCTTGTTGATGCTGGTAGTCAACAACTGCCCTCTTCTGCTCACAAATCCTTCCCAACATCTGCAATGTAGAGTTCCAATGCGTGGGGACATCGCACACCAGTTGGTAAGCTGGAAGCTGCAAACACAGCTGAAGCACAGCAAGGGCAGCAGAAGCCTAGCTGAATTTCTAAAATGGGCACACAGGCGGCGTACTTTGACAAGCAGATCCACCAGATCTGGATAGGTTTTGAGAAACCGCTGAACCACGAGGTTAACGACATGGGCCAGGCATGGTACATGTGTGAGCTCACCTCACTTCAGAACCGCCACCAGGTTCCGGCCATTGTCACCCACGATCATGTCTGGCTGTAGGGTCAGCTGTGTCAGCCACAGATCTGTCTGCTCTTTCAGAGCTGTCCACAACTCTTCAGCGTTTTGAGGTTTGTCACCTAAGCATATTAGATTCAGCACAGCCTGTTGCTGCTTGGCCGAGGCAGTGCTGCAGATTTCTTAGATGGAGGCTGAAGAGGAGGAGGTGGTGCAAGAGCTGTAGAAGAGCTGTGTGTCCAGATTGACCCAGGACACACAATCCTCGGCGTCGAGAGGACGTGTTCCGTCCCAAGGTCCAACTGGGTCCCGGATTCCAGTATATTAACCCAGTGTACCGTCAGCGAGATGTACAGTCTCTGCCCACAAGCACTTGTCCAAGTGTCCGTGGTTAGGTGGATTTTCTCAGTAACTGCGTTGTTGAGGGCATGGCTAATGTTGTGGGACACGTGCTCATGTAATGCGGGGGCGGCACACCTGGAGAAATAGTGGCGGCTGGGGACCGAGTACCGAGGGACGGCCGCCGCTATCAGGTTGCGGAAAGCTTCCGTCTCCATGAACTTAAAAGGCAATATTTTGAGCGCAAGCATTCTTGAAATGTGTGAATTTAGTAGTGTGGCTTGTGGGGCGTTGGCTGCATATTTGCCATGGACATTGGGGTGCTTTACTGCAATGTGCCTGATCATGCTGGTGGTGGTAAGGCTGTCAGTTTTGCTACCCTGCTGAGGCTGGCCTGGCAGGTGGTGCAAATGACCTTTTTGGGGTTATCTGTAGAGTCTTTAAAATACAACCAGACTCGGGAAGACCTAACAGTTGTACTGGCAACTTCCGTCGTGTTGGCGTTACAGGGAATGCTTTCCAGCCTTTCATCTGCGACCAACACAATGATTTTTCCTGCCTGTTGTGGTGCTATGCCTCTCTCCCCCCTGTGTGCTGCTGTCCTTGCTTTGTCGGGTCCTTGCTCTGTCTCCCTGCCAGGTTGGGTCAGTTACTATATCATCCATCACCTCGTTTTCCTCTTCCGCACCATGGTCCTCCTCCTGACTTTCTGGAAATTGTGTCTCATTATCATCATCCACCTCTTGCAACAGTAATTGCACTTTCCCTCCATTGCCTTTATGTGACCGTGGCTGCTCAAATATTTGGGCATCGCTACACACGTTCTCCTCTTGATTCGCTTGAAGCTGGCCGGGCGAAAGGCCCGAATCTACAAATGGAAAAGTGAACAGCTCTTCTGAGTGTCTAAGTGTGGGATCAGTTGTCTCCAGGCACTCGTCATGGTGGGAGGAAGGAGGATTAGAGTGAGGAATATGCGGTCCAGACTCACGGCTACTGAGGCTTGACCGTGTTGAAGACAGGGTAGTGGTGGTGGTGGTGGCAAAGTGACTGGAAGCATTATCTGCTATCCAACCAACAACTTTTTGACACTGCTCTGTGTTCAATAGTGGTGTGCTGCGGTCCCTTAGTAATTGGGACAGGAAGGTCGAGGGAGAAGATGTGGGTGTTTGTTGTGGCACAATTTAAGCTTGCCCACGCCTACGTCCTCGGCCTCTGCATGCACCATCACCATCATGTCCACTTCCCCTTCCCCTGCCATGCATCTTGCCCATTTTAAATGGAGGACAATGTTTTCCACATTTACTAGAAATGGTTAATTTTGGAACGCAGTTAAATGTGATTCGTCTGACAGAGAACCACAGGCCTGTAATTTGCTAGTACTATTATTCACAGAGACCTAGTGTGAATAGCTTGACAGACACACTGCAATGAAAAATGGAAGTCAGAAATGGCTTATTTTGGAACGCTGTTATATGTGATACGTCTGACAGAGATCCATGGTTTTAATTAGCATGCCTGTAGTTTACTAATACTATTCTTCACAGAGACCTAGTGTGAATATCTTGACTGACACACTGCAACAAAATGGAAATGGAATCCGGAAAAGGCTGATTTGGGAACGCTGTTATATGTGACACGTCTGACAGAGAACCACGGTTTTAAATAGCATGCCTGTAGTTTACTAATACTATTCTTCACAGAGACCTAGTATGAATAACTTCAATGACACACTGCAATGAAATGGAAATGGAAGCCAGAAATGGCTGATTTTTTAATGCTGTTATATGTAATACGTCTGACAGAGAAGCACGGTTTTAAACAGCAGGCCTGTAGTTTACTAATACTATTATTCACAGAGACCTCGTGTGAATAGTTTGACTGACACACTGTAATGAAAGTCGGAAGCCAGAAAAGGCTAATTTTGGAACACTGTTATATGTGATACGTCTGACAGAGAACCACGATTTTAAATACCATGCCTATAGTTTACTAATACTATTCTTCACAGAGACCTAGTGTGAATAGCTTAACCGACACACTGCAATGAAATGGAAATGGAAGCCAGAAATGGCTGATTTTAGAACGCTGTTATACAGTACAGACCAAAAGTTTGGACACACCTTCTCATTTAAAGATTTTTCTGTATTTTCATTACTATGAAAATTGTACATTCACACTGAAGGCATCAAAACTATGAATTAACACATGTGGAATTATATACTTAACAAAAAAATGTGAAACAACTGAAAATATGTCTTATATTCTAGGTTCTTCAAAGTAGCCACCTTTTGCTTTGATGACTGCTTTGCACACTCTTGGCATTCTCTTGATGAGCTTCAAGAGGTAGTCACCGGAATTGGTTTTCACTTCACAGGTGTGCCCTGTCACGTTTAATAAGTGGGATTTCTTGCCTTATAAAGGGGGTTGGGACCATCAGTTGTGTTATGCAGAAGTCAGGTGGATACACAGCTGATAATCCTACTGAATAGACTATTAGAATTTGTATTATGGCAAGAAAAACAGCTGCTAAGTAAAGAAAAACGAGTGGCCATCATTACTTTAAGAAATGAAGGTCAGCCTGTCCGAAATATTGGGAAAACTTTGAAATTGTCCCCAAGTGCAGTTGCAAAAACCATCAAGCGCTACAAAGAAACTGGCTCACATGAGGACCGCCCCAGGAAAAGAAGACCAAGGGTCACCTTTGTTTCTGAGGATAAGTTATCTGAGTCACTAGCATCAGAAATTGCAGGTTAACAGCAGCTCAGATTAGAGACCAGGTCAATGCCACACAGAGTTCTAGCAGCAGACACATCTCTTCAACAACTGTTAAGAGGAGTGTTTGTGCAGCAGGCCTTCATGGTAAAATAGCTGCTAGGAAACCACTGCTAAGGACAGGCAACAAGCAGAAGAGACTTGTTTGGGCTAAAGAACACAAGGAATGGACATTAGACCAGTGGAAATCAGTGCTTTTGTCTGATGAGTCCAAATTTGAGATCTTAGGTTCCAACCACTGTGTCTTTGTGCGACGCAGAAAAGGTGAACGGATGGACTCTACATGCCTGGTTCCCACCATGAAGCATGGAGGAGGAGGTGTGATGGTGTGGGGGCGTTTTGCTGGTGACACTGTTGGGGATTTATTCAAAATTGAAGGCATACTGAACCAGCATGACTACCACAGCATCTTGCAGCGGCATGCTATTCCATCCGGTTTGCGTTTAGTTGGACCATCATTTATTTTTCAACAGGACAATGACCCCAAACACACCTCCAGGCTGTGTAAGGGCTATTTGACCAAGAAGGAGAGTGATGGGTAGAGATGAGCGTTGTTCTACTCGAACTGTTCGCCAATCTCAAATTCGAGCTGTTTTGGGCGGTGTTCGAGCCGGTCGGCGAACACGAACAATTTGAGAAAAATTCGGCTGTTCGAGGTTATGTTCGATAACTGTTCATGCACCAAAATCATAACTGGATTTTTTCTCAGTAATGATGAAAATTAATGTTAATACGCAGTTTGAGTGTACAGCGGGGCGGGGGGAGGGGCAGGGGATGGATCTCTGCAGGAACAATGAAGATCTACATTTTTTTTTCTCTTTCCCGCATTTGCAGTGGGGAGGTGCAATCTGTCAGCCTATCAGCAGCGCACACACGGAGCGAAGTGCTTTTTTTCACACAAGCAAGGGCATGTGTGATTGGCAGTGTATGTCACATGTCCTTGCCCTATAAGACCAAGCCATTTTCCCCGTCGCCACCATTTTCTCACTGCTGCAGCTGCGTGTTAGACGGCACCGCTGTTGCTGTGTGCGATATACCTTGTTAATTTCAAGCCAATTTTCGCACAAATATACAGATAGCTTGGGAGTAGGGAATAGTTGTGATTGCAGTCCTTTTAAGGACTAGGTTACAGCATTTCCTACGACTTTTATCAGGCAGGTCTGTGCTCTTAAATAGATAGATTGTGGGAGTAAAGACTAATTGTAATTGGAGTCCTTTTCAGGACTAGGTTACATCAGTTCCTATCAGTTTTTGCCAGGCAGGTCTGTGCCAGTGCTGTGCAAGTTTTTTTCACAGCATTTGGCTGAATCTAGCAAAGCTAATCCTTTTTGGCCTATTGCAGAGTGTGTTAGTCAGTGGAGTAGCCTATCTGTGTTGAAGATATACCACCTGTGTATAGAATACCAATTTTTTTACTGCACCTAGTGAAGTAAAATCTTTTGGGCATAGCATCATTCTATTAGTCCATCTATACTGACCTCCATCAGGTTGCAAAGTGAATATAATTTTTTTCTGCATCTAGCTCTGAAAAAATATTTGGGCTTCTAGCGGTGTGTGGGACTTGGTCTATTAGTCCATCTATACTGACCTCCATCAGGTTGCAAATTAAAAATAATTTTTTTCTGCATCTAGCTCTGAAAAAATATTTGGGCTTCTAGCAGTGTGTGGGACTTGGTCTATTAGTCCATCTATACTGACCTCCATCAGGTTGCAAATTAAAAATAATTTTTTTCTTCATTTATCTCTGAAAAAATATTTGGGCTTCTAGCAGCGTGTGGGACTTGTTCTATTAGTCCATCTATACTGACCTCCATCAGGTTGCAAATTAAAAATAATTTTTTTCTGCATCTAGCTCTGAAAAAATATTTGGGCTTCTAGCAGTGTGTGGGACTTGGTCTATTAGTCCATCTATACTGACCTCCATCAGGTTGCAAATTAAAAATAATTTTTTTCTGCATCTAGCTCTGAAAAAATATTTGGGCTTCTAGCAGTGTGTGGGACTTGGTCTATTAGTCCATCTATACTGACCTCTATCAGGTTGCAAATTGAATAAAAAAATTTTCTGCATCTAGCTCTGAAAAAATATTTGGGCTTCTAGCGGTGTGTGGGACTTGGTCTATTAGTCCATCTATACTGACCTCCATCAGGTTGCAAATTAAAAATAATTTTTTTCTGCATCTAGCTCTGAAAAAATATTTGGGCTTCTAGCAGTGTGTGGGACTTGGTCTATTAGTCCATCTATACTGACCTCCATCAGGTTGCAAATTGAATAAAAAAATTTTCTGCATCTAGCTCTGAAAAAATATTTGGGCTTCTAGCGGTGTGTGGGACTTGGTCTATTAGTCCATCTATACTGACCTCCATCAGGTTGCAAATTAAAAATATTTTTTTTCTGCATCTAGCTCTGAAAAAATATTTGGGCTTCTAGCAGTGTGTGGGACTTGGTCTATTAGTCCATCTATACTGACCTCCATCAGGTTGCAAATTAAAAATAATTTTTTTCTTCATTTAGCTCTGACAAAATATTTGGGCTTCTAGCAGTGTGTGGGACTTGTTCTATTAGTCCTTCTATACTGACGTCCAGCAGGTTGCAAATTGAATATAATTTTTTTCTTCATCTAGCTCTGAAAAAATATTTGGGCTTCTAGCGGTGTGTGGGACTTGGTCTATTAGTCCATCTATACTGACCTCCATCAGGTTGCAAATTAAAAATAATTTTTTTCTGCATCTAACTCTGAAAAAATATTTGGGCTTCTAGCAGTGTGTGGGACTTGGTCTATTAGTCCATCTATACTGACCTCCATCAGGTTGCAAATTAAAAATAATTTTTTTCTTCATTTAGCTCTGAAAAAATATTTGGGCTTCTAGCAGTGTGTGGGACTTGTTCTATTAGTCCTTCTATACTGACGTCCAGCAGGTTGCAAATTGAATATAATTTTTTTCTGCATCTAGCTCTGAAAAAATATTTAGGCTTCTAGCGGTGTGTGGGACTTGGTCTATTAGTCCATCTATACTGACCTCCATCAGGTTGCAAATTAAAAATAATTTTTTTCTGCATCTAGCTCTGAAAAAATATTTGGGCTTCTAGCAGTGTGTGGGACTTGGTCTATTAGTCCATCTATACTGACCTCCATCAGGTTGCAAATTAAAAATAATTTTTTTCTGCATCTAGCTCTGAAAAAATATTTGGGCTTCTAGCAGTGTGTGGGACTTGGTCTATTAGTCCATCTATACTGACCTCCATCAGGTTGCAAATTAAAAATAATTTTTTTCTGCATCTAGCTCTGAAAAAATATTTGGGCTTCTAGCAGTGTGTGGGACTTGGTCTATTAGTCCATCTATACTGACCTCCATCAGGTTGCAAATTAAAAATAATTTTTTTCTGCATCTAGCTCTGAAAAAATATTTGGGCTTCTAGCAGTGTGTGGGACTTGGTCTATTAGTCCATCTATACTGACCTCCATCAGGTTGCAAATTAAAAATAATTTTTTTCTGCATCTAACCCAGCCAATAGTTTTGGCCTAATACCACAGTTTGGCCACTCAGCTCTGCTCGGTTACCATCCATTGTTTTTTTGTGCAAACAACTCCAGAGTTGTGAATTAGTTAACCACCAAAATGAGTGGAAAAAGGCCTGCTGCTGGTGGAAAGGGTAATAGGCGTGTTGGGAAGGGGAAAAAAGGTTGTGTCCGTGGGGTAGGTGCAGAAGAAAGACCATCTTCCAGCCAAACTAAAATGTCTACTTCTTTTAGCGGACAATGTGATAAGATCCCTTTCTTACGGCCACGCCAATCGCTACAAATTCCAGATGAGGCACAAAAACAGCAGGTGCTTCAACGGATATCAAGTGCTCCTTTAAGTGGGCTCTCCTCCACATCAACTTCAACATCACAAATACTCCAGTCCTCAAAGGTGTCACCCAAATCGCACTTGCTTCCTCACAGCTCCCAAATCTCCAGCTGCCCGTCTGAGTATGAGGTAGAACATGTGGTTGAGTCTGCAGAGCTGTTTACTCATACTATAGCCTGGGAATCAGAGGTCGACTCCAGCGCTTCTGTGAATCCAGACGAGGAAATGATCTGCACTGATGCCCAGAATCTTTATGAGTCGGATCCAGGACCAGACGCAGAAGGTTCTGACCATAATGTAGACCCTCATTCCCAAACTGTAACTCCTGTTGGTGGAGACAATGAGGAAGACGATGATAAGACTCAAATACCTGATTGGAGCGACAACTTTAGTTTTTTGTCAGGGCAGGAACAGGTTGGCTCTGAGGACGACGGGTGTGATAACGCACAGGGTGATGATGATGAGGTCGGAGATCCCACTTACTGTCAACCCACAGTCAGCCAAGAGATGAGGTCAGCAGAGGAGGTGGAGGAAGATGCTAGTGACGACGAGGTCAGGTTGCGCCTTCCTGGACAGAGACGTAGTACTGGAAGCACGTCAACAACTGCATCCTCAAACACAACTCTGCCTCTCACCACAAGTCGTGGTGGCTCTTCAGGTCGCATGGGTGCTAAGCCTTGCATAGCCTGGGCATTTTTTCAGATCGATAAAGATGACCCAACTCGTGTTATCTGTAACATTTGTCAGCAAAAGCTAAGTAGAGGCCAAAAAATACATAGTTTGAGTACTTCATGCATGAACCGGCACATGGACATGAAGCATAAGTTGCAGTGGGAAGCTCAGTGTGCTACAATGCGGTCTAGCCGGCCGGGCCAACCACCGTCTGCCATATCTTGTGCATCCGCGGCCTCTTCATCCTCTGTGACTGGGGGGACAGCAGTCACACCTGTTTTGGGGCGCAGACCTGCCACCTCTTTACCCGCAACAGCCAGCGTGATTGGCAGGTCATCATTTTCTTTGGAGGTGGTAACACCAGCTGGTCTTGAGCGCTGTCCGACATCGATAGCACCACCTTTGGATCAAGGCAACCTAACATGTCCGCCTGCATCTTCCTCACAGACCGGCAGTTTGCCGGGGACACCCTTATCAACCCCGTCTAAGCACAATAGCCAGCCCTCGGTCCCTCAGATGTGGACAAGTAAAAGACCATTTCCTCCTAGTCATGAGAAAGCTAAGAGGTTGAATTTCACCATCTGCAAGCTCTTGGCTACAGAAATGCTGCCTTTCCGCCTGGTGGACACAGAGGATTTTCGAGACCTTATGTCCGTCGCAGTGCCCAAGTACCAGATGCCCAGTCGGCACTACTTCTCAAAGAAAGGTGTGCCTGCGCTCCACCAGCATGTCGCACACAACATCACCGCTTCTTTGAGAAACTCTGTGTGTGACAGGGTGAATTTCACCACAGACACTTGGACGAGTAGGCATGGACAGGGGCGTTACATGTCGCTGACTGGGCACTGGGTAACTATGGTGACAGCAGGACAAGGGGCTGCTGTCCAAGTCTTGCTGTCCCCACGAGTTGTGCGTCAATCCTCTTTATGTCATTTTTCCTCCACTGCTTCTGCCTCCTCAACCTCCTCTCGGTCTTCCACCTGCACCCAAAGCCTGTCTGGTCATGCCACAAGCTTTCTAACTGCGCAGAAGGGATCCTGCACACCTCCTTACTATGCTGGCAGTAGGGCTCAACGTCATCAGGCGGTTTTTACATTGAAATGTCTGGGAAATGTGAGTCACACAGCTGAGGAGTTGTGGTCAGCTCTGGAGAACCAATTTCATGAATGGTTGTCTCCACTGGACCTGAAACCAGGGAAGGCCGTGTGCGACAATGCTGCAAACCTGGGTGCGGCCCTTCGCCGGGGCAATGTCACACACGTGCCTTGTATGGCTCACGTGTTGAACCTGGTTGTCCAGCAATTTTTAGCCCACTATCCCAGACTAGATGGCTTTCTGCAGAGGGCACGGTCGCTGTGTGCTCACTTCCGCCGTACGCATCCCGCAGCTCAGCGACTTACATCTCTACAGAAGTCGTTGGGCCTGCCACTTCACCGGCTAAAATGCGATGTGCCTACCCGGTGGAATTCAACTCTGCACATGTTGCAGCGACTGTGGCAGCACCGACAAGCCCTGGTGCAATACGTTCTGACGTATAGCCTGGGCCAACGAGATTCAGAGGTGGGGCAAATCACGCTGGAGGAGTGGTCTCAGATCAGGGACCTATGCACCCTTCTGCACAGTTTTGAAATGGCGACGAAGATGTTTAGTGCTGACGATGCCATTATCAGCATGACTATTCCGGTGATTTACATGCTGGAGCACATGTTAAACAGAATTCGGAGTCAGGTGGTGGCACAAGAGGAGGTGGAGGAAGTAGAGGAGGAGGAGTTGTATGCGGAAGGGCTAACATCTGCAAGGTCCAGACGGTCGGCAGCACCAAGGCGGCAGGCATGTGAGGGTGGGGGAGATGGTTTAACCAGGGCGCATGGTAGCAGCCAAACTAGTGAGGAAGGTGCAGGAGCCCAGGAAGAAGTGGAGGACGAACTGATGGAAGACTCATCAGATGAGGGAGACCTTGATCACATTTCTGTTGTGCGAGGTTGGGGGGAGAGGACAGAGGAAGGAAGCATGATTGTTACCTCGCCACCAACACAACAGGGACTTGGTGCTCCTGGATGCGCAACACACATGAGTGCCTTCTTGCTGCACTACCTGCAACATGACCCTCGAATTGTGAGAATTAGAAATAATCCTGACTACTGGGTTGCCACACTGTTAGATCCCCGGTACAAAAGTAAATTTGCAGAAATTATTCCTGCCATAGAAAGGGATGCACGCATGCAGGAGTATCAGCAGAGACTGTTGCAGAATCTTACATGTGCTTTTCCACAAAATACCAGTGGTGCACGTAGTGAATCTCACAGTTCCAACTTGCCAACCGTGGGACCGTCAAGTGTTCAGCACTCAAACCGTAACAGAACCACAGTATCTGCTGGTAACATCAATTTTGCGGAATCATTTCACCACTTTTTTAGCCCATCCTTTGCAAGGCCACAGGAGACAAGAAGTCTGACACATAGTCAACGCCTAGAGACGATGGTACAGGAGTATCTCCAAGTAAACATTGAAGCCACGACTGTGTCACTGGACCCTTGCTCTTTTTGGGCTTCCAATCTGGATAAATGGCCGGAGCTAGCCACTTACGCCTTGGAGATCTTGTCATGCCCCGCAGCCAGCGTTCTGTCTGAACGTGTGTTCAGCGCTGCTGGTGGTGTGCTGACAGATAAGCGCACGCGGCTCTCCACTGATAATGTAGACAGACTCACGTTCATAAAGATGAACAAATCATGGATCCGAAACGACTTTTCTACCCCTGTGTCTTCCTGGGGAGAGTAAAAGCTTGATGATTGGTTAAAATCACCCTACCAACCGTTTTAAGCTTTCAAATTACTAATCATGTTTATCTGTATCTTGACTGGAAAATAATTTGGGCTTTGTAGCAGTGTGCAGCACTGATCCTATTAGGCCATCTATAATAAGCTTCACCAGATTTAAAATTAAAAATAATTTTTAGCTGCATCTAGCCCGGAAAATAATTTTGGGGCTCCGAGATGCGCAAGACACATAAGTGCCTTCTTGCTGCACTACCTGCAGCATGACCCTCATATTGTCAGAATTCGAAGTAATCATGACTACTGGGTTGCCACACTCTTAGATACCCCAAACTTTTCGATCAACCTTTTCATTTTAATAAAGACCAAAAAAATGGTCATTTTTGAAATTATAAGCATTAGCAGGTTGTTAGAAACTGAAATCAAACAGTTTTCAACTCAAAACTTTATTCTAGGTGATGTTACATTTTCACATAGGACCCCTTGTTCGAAAGGAGCTTCTGAACTCTCTCGTCCATTGAATTTGTCAGGTTTTGGATGGTTTCTGCTTCAATTGTTTTGCATGAGGACAGAATACCCTCCCAGAGCTGTTGCTTAGATGTGAACTGCCTCCCGCCATCATAGACACTCCTTTTAATGATGCTCCAAAGGTTCTGAATGGGGTAGAGGTCAAGGGAGCATGGGGGTCACACCATAAGTTTGTCCCCTTTTATGCCCATATCAGCCAGAGATGCAGATGTTTTATGTGCAGCATGAGATGGTGCATTATCATGCAGAAAAATGATCTTGCTGTGAAATACACGGTTCTTCTTCTTGAACCATGGCAGGAAGTGCTGTTTGAGAAAATCCACATACATTATGGAGTTCATCTTTAGCGCCTTCAGGGATCCTAAAGGGGCCGACAATCTCTCTCCCCATGATTCCAGCCCAAAACATTACTCCACCTCCTCCTTGTTGGCGCTGTAGCCGTGTTTGCGTGGGGTGTCCATCAACCAGCCATCCTCCACTCCATTCATCTGGACCATCGAGCGCTGCACGGCACTCATCCGTGAACAAAACAGTTTTGAAATCAGTCTTCATGTAATGTTTGGCCCACTGGAGCCGTTTCTGCTTGTGTGAAGTGGATAGAGGAGGTCGACAGGATGGCGTATGCACAGCTGCAAACCTCTGAAGGACCCTGCATCTTGTTGTTCGGGGGACGTTGGAGGCACAAGCAGCTTCAAAAACTTGTCTGCTGCTATGACAAGGCTTTTTTGCCGCTGCTCTTTCAACCTGACATAATTGCCTGTAGGAAAGAGTCCTCAATTTGCCCTTATCAGCACGCACACGTGTGTACTGTGAATCAGCTACATACTTCTTGATTGCCAAGACACTTCATCCTGATCATCGCACAATGTTGATTGTAGTCATGCCTTGACCTAAACACTCCACAATTTGTTGCTTCTCAGCAGCCGACACATCCTTTTTCTTTCCCATTTTGGCAGAAAATGTAGGCTGCTTAATAATGTGAGAGAGCCTTCTTAAGTAGTCTTGCCTTTCATTGGACACACCTGCCAAACTAATTAGCACAGTTGTCTGCAATTGCTTACAGTGATATAAAGAGCCCTGACACACATCACCATCAATGAGTTTAACTGACAAACAAACAAATTCTTCCCTTATCACTCCTAAACACTTTTTGCATAATAATTTGGAACGCGGTGTACATGTGCTTTTCCACAAAACACCAGTGGTTCACGTAGTGAATCTTACAGTTCTAACTTGCCAACCGTGGTCTGTATGGAATTGTTCAATAAAGGGCCCAAAATTAAGATAACATAGATGGGAGAGGTCTCTATGAATAGGAATTCCTAAGTATTTGATACCCTGTGAGGGCCAGGCAAAGGGAAAGTTGGACTGGATGGAATCCTATATGGATTTAGGGAGGGAGACATCGAGGGCCTCAGACTTCGCTGCATTGATTTTAAAATTTTACCATGTAACAAAGTGATCTATTTCAGCCATAACAGCAGGGATGGATATATGTGATTGAGTGATATATACTAGGACATCATCAGCAAATAGAGAGCACTTGTACTCGGTGCCTCCCACCTCAATCCACCTAATATTGGGGTTATGGCGAATTGATGAGAGCAGGTGCTCCGTCACTAGGATGTATAAGAGAGGGGACAGAGGACATCCCTGCCTTGTCCCATTGGTGATTGTGAAAGGTGATGAAAATGTTCTGACGCACCCCCTGGGCCTTGGGACACCCGGAGCCGGACCCTTTTTGGTGGATGCTGGTGGTTGTAGTCTTCGTGGCGGCGATCCGGTTCCGTGGCTCAGGGCGGTCAAACCAGTGGCGGAACTATTTATGTGGTTTTGATGTTTAAATGTCCGACTACGCCACCCGTGGATTGCGGTCAGAGTGAACCGCCGCTACAGGGCAGACCGCTAAGGCTGGTGTTGTGGGTGCAGCAGAGCGTAGCATAACTCCCCACGGGAGGAGTATAGCCTCAGGGCAGTGTATGCGGAGGATGGGGGTGATGGTGCAGGGCAGCAGCAGTAACGACACGGAGTCAGTGATGCAGTTCAGGGCCTTTACTCACAGTTCTTATTATCCAGACCACGTCTGCAGGTAACGGCTGCCCACGTCGTACTGTGCTCACCAGGTGAGGGGCTCAGACAACTCCCAGATAACTTTGGAGCGCTTCACAGGACCCCCTTTGTGTGTCCTTTGTCTGGCCTTTCTTACCAACACTTCTGTCCGGCTGCCTCGGGCCTCCTCTTGGTAAACTTGGAGCCAGTTTCCCTGACCCTATGTGGTGCCTTCCTAGCGGGTGGAGCAAGGGGCTGCGCCACATAAAATGTCAGAGCCTCCGGTTTCTAGCTGAGGGTCGTTTCCTGCCTCCACTAGTTCGGGAACCGGTCTCCCCCTTTGGCCTGACCCCTCCACGCAGGTGGATTCGGGCGTGCGGTGGCGACTCGCCCGTCCGCACCCCTGGGATCCCTTCATTCCTCGTTCCTGGAGCCTTCTCCGCTCCTCTTCCTTCCTTCTCCCTCTTGCAGGCCTGGGCCTCTGTTACTAGGCCCGCCTCCGGAGCAGAGCTCATGCAGAGCCCCTGCTCCCTGCCACTTCTGCTCAGACTTCTCTGCACTGAACTAAGATGGTGCCCACCTTTTATACTCCCTTCTCAATGCACCCAGGAACTGCTTCCTCCCTGCTCCTGCACTGCAGGGTTCCCCTTCCTCAGTGTTCCCTCCCCCCACTCCAGCCAGGGACAGGGACTGTCGTGCCCATCTCAGGGGCATATTGGTCGCCCTGCCCCACGGCAATGTGGTGTAATGCATGCAGGTGTCGGGTCCTGATCCACACTCCATCCTTATCTGAGAGTGAGATATCACACCTCTGGGTGAGGTGCAATACGTCTGTAGCAACCGAGCCCTCGGTGCTACAGTTCCATTTATCTTCAGCCTAGGTGACGTATTGTGATACAGGGCCGTGATTTTGGCTATAAAAGGGTCCCCTAGACCCCTACCCCAAGCTTTTTAAGAGAATCATATATGGCGTGCCAGGAGACTCTATGGAATGCTTTCTCAGCATCCAACGAGAGTATCTACTTACAAATTTTTAACTGCATCTAGCCCAGGAAATACTTTGTGCCTAGTAGCAGTGTCTGCTAGTCAGCGGATTATCCCGGCTGTTAAGCAAGCTACACCACCTGTAGTTTGGACACTTAATTTTTTCAAAGGAAATGCTTCGGGACCACGGGATACTTAGTGAAGAGCATCAGGAGGCACCCCAAGGCATAGGGGCTGGGACTGGCACTAGGATGCCTTGCGGTGGACAGCCGAGCTCGATCCTTATAAAAGCTTTTTAACTGCAGCAGCTTTAGTGGACGCTACTGGAGCTGGAATTACGTGGCTGCTGGCATGAGACTTGCCCTCCAATAGATCCTTGTAAATGGATTTAAAGTGTATTCATTCAAATTAGAGGGACAATTTAAATTAAAAAGCTTAGAGCTGCCTCCACCACAGGGGGGCTCTCTCGACCCACCAGCGGACAGGCACCAGTATTGGGAGAGGGGGGCTGGCCGTCAGGGTTCACCGCGGCTCTGGCACAAACCCGGCGACACGGAGGTGGCACGGGCAGGAGCGGACTGGCCGTCTCGGCTTCTCACTTTTTGGATTTTAGAAGGGTATGACATGCCTATATCTGTGTCTCCCCCTCCTTTTACTCCTCCACCTCTTTTCTTTTCGCATGACTATATGTACTTGTCACTTTTCCATGTGTTAGTTGTGTCTTCTGAGCAGTTTGTCAGCTTTTGGACACCTTTGAAGGTGTTTTCTATGTGTTTCTATGTGTTTTTGTTTGCCTGCCATTGGTTTTAACGGTGTTCGAAGGTGTTCGACGAACAGTTCGACGAACAGTTCGGCGAACACACGGGTGTTCGACGAACCGAACCGAACTCGAACACTACGGGGGTGGCTCAACACTAGTGATGGGGTGCTACGCCAGATGACCTAGCCTCCACAGTCACCAGACCTGAACCCAATCGAGATGGTTTGGGGCTAGCTGGACCGCAGAGAGAAGGTAAAAGGGCCAACAAGTGCTAAGCATCTCTGGGAACTCCTTCAAGATTGTTGTAAGACCATTTCTGGTGACTACCTCTTGAAGCACATCAAGAGAATGCCAAGAGTGTGCAAAGCAGTCATCAAAGCAAAAGGTGGCTACTTTGAAGAACCGAGAATATAAGACATATTTTCAGTCGTTGCACACTTTTTTGTTAAGTATATAATTCCACATGTGTTAATTCATAGTTTTGATGCCTTCAGTGTGAATGTACAATTTTCATAGTCATGAAAATACAGAAAAATCTTTAAATGAGGTGTGTCCAAACTTTTGGTCTGTACTGTATGTGATACGTCAGACAGAGATCCACGGTTTTAAATAGCAGGCCTGTAGTTTACTAATACTATTCTTCACAGAGACCTCGTGTGAATAGCTTGACCGACACACTGCAACAAAATGGAAAAGTAGGCCAATATTTTCCACGTTCAGTTCAAATTTCTGGATTTTTATCGCTGTAATATTGAAAAGTTCTGGCTGTATTCTGCAATGCTAACAAGAAAATGAAGCAGAAAAATGGTGTACTCTGGATTGCTTTTTAAGCAAATAACCAGGATTAAGATAAAAAAAAATAGTCCAGGCTCCTGATACCTGGGGCATTGTTTACAAATATTTGTCACAGCAGGATCAGTCAGAAGTTGAATATGCAATGCATCCTCTTGTGCTGTATCATGTACTGCAGTCAGTCACATACCCTGCCTGCCTTGGTTTTTAAGCAATTAACCAGGATTAAGAAAAATTAAATTTGCCATGGCCCCTGATGTCTGGGGATATGTCTACAAATATCTGTAAGAACAGCAGCAGCAGACAGAGTATTCAATGGACCCTTTTGTGCTGTATCATGCACTGCAATCTGCCACATGCACTGCCTGCCTAACACCTGCTATCACCACTGAATATATGCAGCTAAATTAGGCCTCAGAGGGACTGTTAGTTCAGAAGGATATATATATATATATATATTTATATATATATATATATATATATATATATATATATACACATATTGTTACGCTCACGCCCGGACTGACTGGCGTGAGCGTGATTAGTGATCCCACTGTACCATGAACCGAGGAGTGCCTGGAGGGGCGTAACTAAGTATCAACCCGATCCGACCAAGGTCGCACGGCGGCTCAGTCGACTCCGTGAACCAAGGAGGAACCGAGCAGAGGGACCAGGTGCCACTCCAAGTCAGACCCCGTTCAGAGCTGTTGACCCACACCGGGGAATGCAGGAACATGCAGGTTAGACTGGCATACAGACAAGTGGATATTGGCAGGAACGGCTGGTATGCAGACAGGTGGGTACTGGTAAGCACGGCTGGAATGCAGACAGGTGGGTACTGACAAGCACGGCTGGTATGCGGACATGTGGGTACTGGCAAGCATGGCTGGAGTGCAGACAGGGAGATACTGACAAGCACGGCTGGAGTACAGACAGGTAGGCACTAGCAGGTTGGAGCGCAGGCTGGATAGGGTCCAGTACACACTGGGAGAGAGGAACAGAGCCGCAGATGCGGTGGACAAGCAGAGTAAAGCGAAACCGCCGGAGCGGAGGACAAGGCAGAGCAGAGCGGAACCGCAGGTGCGGTGGACAAGGCAGAGCAGAGCGAAACCGCCGGAGCGGTGAGCAAGCAGAGTGGAGCGAAACCGCAGATGCGGTGGACAAGGCAGAGCAGAGCGAAACCGCCGAAGCGGTGGACAAGGCAGAGCAGAGAGGAACTGCCGGAGTGGTGGACAAGGCAGAGCAGAGCGAAGCCGCAGGTGCGGTGGACAAGGCAGAGCAGAGAGGAACCACCGGAGCGGTGGGCAAGGCAGTGCAGAGAGAAACCGCTGGCACGGTGAGCAAGCAGAACAGTACAAAACCACAGGTGCGGTGGAAAAAGCAGAGCAGAGAGGAACCGCCGGAGCGGTGGGCAAGGCAGAGCAGAGAGGAACCACTGGTGCGGTGAGCAAGCAGAGCAGAACAAAACCGCAGGTGCGGTGAACAAGGCAGAGCAGAGAGGAACCGCCGGAGCGGTGGACAAGACAGAGCAGAGCGAAACCGCAGGTGCGGTGGACAAGGCAGAGCAGAGAGGAACCGCCGGAGCGGTGGGCTAGGCAGAGCAGAGCAAAACCGCCGGAGCAATGAGCAAGCAGAGCAGAACAGGGCTGATGGTGCAGGCAGAGAGGACAGGGCTCTGTTCACATGGAACAGAAAGGAAAATACAGGAAGATGGCTAGAACACAGGAGGTAGATACGGAGGAAGGGAAAAGGGACAAGCAGAACCAGATACACACATGAAGTAGCGAGTGGACACAAAACTCACAAACAGAAGTACAGAGACAACGAGTTGGAGTTAGGTGCAGGTTCAGACACTGCAGGAAAAGGGAGGGTACGGGCATAGAGACAAACAGGTAACAGGCTAGGAGACAGTTCAGACTGGAACTGATACTGCAACGAGATGCAGGAACGAGCCTGGGTATACAGCCCCCAGGGTGGCGGAAAAGGACTAGAAGTCACAGATAACATGCTTGGGTATACAGCCCCCAGGGTGGCAGAAACAGACTAGAAGTCAGAGATAACAGGCCTGGGTATGCAGCCCCCAGGGTGGCAGAAACAGACTAGAAGTAAGAGATAACAGGCCTGGGTATGTAGCCCCCTGGGTGGCAGAAGCAGACAAGATACAGGACAAGACCTGGCAACTCAGAGGCAAGGAGCACACTGATAGATAGTGTTGCTCAGGCACCTCCTTCTGGGTGGAGGGGGTTTAAATATCCAGTGACTCATAGCAATAGGCTGGAGATGCATTAGGAGTGCGCCCACAGCAGCTATAAGAATCAGGAAGTAACCGGGCCACCGACACTGTGCGGCCAGCCAATCACTGTAATGCCCACAACCAACATGGCTACGGCATTACAGTTCATGGCAAGCAATCCCTGCATGTTCATTGGCTCTCTAAAGACTGCCAAACATGCAGGGCGGAGACCTGAGTTCCCGTCCGTGCAACCCGGAAATACTCGCCGAGCTTGTCAAGCACAGTGATGCTCAGGCGAGTACTGAGCAGTGGCGAGCACATTTGCTCATCACTAGTGTGAACACATTCGGCCATGACTGTAAGAGCTTATACTCTCCAGAATGGAGACAATTATCCAGTGACTCTGGAGATGGAAAACGACTCTTCCATACAAACTGTGCTCCTCTGGAAAACACTGATCTGTGGTGGCCTCGGTACTGACCACCATTGTACAGGGTGTGATAATCTGTAAAATATCATAGCTGTAGCACAATATGATAAAGCCATTTGGCCACACAGAATCACTATAACCCATTCTTTGTTGCATTAGCAGTGTGGGAAATGGTGCTGGACCAATTTTATTTTTCAAAGCACAACTTTAATTTCAAAGTGTTCAAATTCGCTTGAAACTACAAATTTCAGGAACTTTGACTCAAGCTTGAATTACCTGGGATAAAACCATTTATCTCTAATATTCATATCGGAAATCTGTTGTGGAATTTGTGTGAATTTGATGCATGTTTTACAGTTTACTGAAGCACAGCGCAGGGCTATGTCAGGGCTATGTACGGGATAGGGAACTTTACCTCCACTCACCGCCGACTCTTGAGGACAGGGCCACAGCATCGCCCCCTGAACTCGCCCAGCTCTCACCGCCACCACCACCACCTTGAATCACTGACACTTCTGAGGACGGGGCCACAGCATCGCCGCGCTACCACCACAGCCACTGCCAATCTCCGGTATGTTTGACCCTGGCTCCTGTTACCCCACTCCACCACTGCTGCCCCCCCCTCGTTAAAAAGAATTATAAGGTGCACCATTTTATTTAAAACATTTTTTTTACTTATTTTGCACCCCAAAATTTGGGGTGCGTCTTATAATCCTGTGCATTTTATAATCCGAAAAATACGGTATATGACAAAGAAAAAGTTGTTTGGCAGGCCTTGCACCCATCTTTTGTCAATTTGGTGGTGTTCTGGTATTTTTCAACATATATCTATCTATATGTCTATCCATCTATCTGTCTATTTATCTAACTATCTATCTATATCTCTATATCTATCCATTTATCTATCTACAGTATTTATCTATATCTATCAATCCATATCTTTTTATCCATATCTTTCTATCCATATCTTTCTATCCATATCTATCTATTTTTCTGTCTCTTTTTTTTCCATAAAAAAATTCCAGAAGCAAATCTTCAAATGTTCGATGGATATCAGCAATCATGTGGATATAGGTAATCTTGGTCGATGAAGAATTATGTTTTATATTATCTATAATAAGCCTCATACGGTAGAGTCTCTGGGATATATTACTGCTCTCAATATGAGGGCAATTACTGATAATAATCCAAACAAAATCAAGTGGACAATTTTCTTGGGAACCTTGACTAGAAGATAACTGCCGATGCACACACTGATTCCAGGAGCATAAAAATATCTCCTTAAAAAAACGTGGGGAATCTAGCTACACTGACTATTGAATTTATGGAACATGTTCTTTTTTACTCTTCATATTATGCAAACACAAAAGTGAAAATATTGAAGGACTACTATTCTCAGCATTTTACTAATTAATTAGAGAGTAAAACAGTCATGGCAGTGGTGAATGTAAGGTTTCATTTACACTATTCAATGCGAAATGTTAAACAACTATAGACCGGAAAAACATGCTTGCCGGTTGGCGGTCTTTTAGTAGCCTGTTAACACAGGCCGACACTGCTTCAGATGCACAGTGAATGATCTGTGACAGATTGGTCAATGGGCATTGGATGTCAAAACACTGCTGAATATGATAATCTTTTGTGCAAATCAAAGGATCATTTCACCAGGCAAACAAGCGATTTCGTAATTCATCTGATGATCGGCAGCCTGTTTAGATTGATTATTGTGAAAAAAGTTGGACCTTGAAAGTAAGGCCATACATAAAGAAACATAGGGGGAGACTGCCATGATAGGTAGGACTAAAATTGGGGCAGGGACACCATAAAGGAGGGAAGGTGATTGGAGTGAGAGCAGGTTTAAATAAGAGGAGGAAATGGGATTCATTCCCCATGATCCCCTCCCCCAGCCACCCTACCTTGTTTGAGGGCAATATCAGGCAAGGTATCATAGTGAGAGAAGTAAAATGCATTTTATGGGCAAGATTTGAAAATGATGGAGGGCAGTTGGAATGTAGTGTATCTTTCATGGTAATGTTGAGGCGGGCGTTTTTGAAGTTGGGAGAACAACACTTGGACTTAGCGGTTGGGAGTTCAATAATTGGCTCTGGACTTTCAAACTTAAAGAAGAACTACTGCTAACTTTTTTATGTAGTAAATGTGTGTGTACTTACATGTAGCGTAGGTGAGTGTAATAATATACTCACCTATCGCCGCTGTCTCCAGTGTCCAGCACCACTCTTCTCTGTTTATGAGTTCCTAGCCTGCTTGTTCTATGCGCTATGCATAAGCCGGAAGATGCTGTTACAATGAAAGCCTATCAAACCTCGTTCTAACGCTCCATAGGCGTTCATTGTAAAAGAGACTTCTGGGTCATGCAGAGCGCAGCGTGACCTGGAGTGTCTGCAGAGTGGTGACATCACAGTGAAGCAGAGAAGAACGACCCTGGACACTGGAGATAGTAGTGGTAGGTGACTATATTAATACACTCACATTACATTACATATACACACATTTAATGTATAAAAAAAAGTCAGTGGGAGTGCTTCTTTAAGTAAATGTCTCTGTACTTGGCCATTGTTATAAGGTTTGGTATGAAAGGTTAGCTGTGGGAGCTCGGGCTTATCTAAGCATAAGGTTTGGTGCCTTTGAGCCCGAGTTCAGGCTGTTGAAAGCAAATTTAGATCTTCTATTGGTGAGAAGATTGGGGTTGAGGTGGAGACAAATTTTGATTGTGGACAGATGGATGTGTAGATTCATTGTTTCTTAATTATGTAAATAAAGGCTACTCTGGCTATTAAAGTCCACTCCAGGTCTCTGTCATGATAAAGCATGGTGGCTCAGTTCAAATCCCACCAAGGAGAAAATCTGCAAGGAGTTTGTATATTCTCCCCATGTTTGCATGGGTTTCCTCCGGGTTCTCCAGTTTCCTCCACACTCCAAAGACATACTGATAGGGAATCTAGATAATGAGCTCCAATAGGGACAGTGCTGATAATTTATGTATTTATTAAGTGTTGTGGAATAAATGGCTCTATATATGTGAGTAAAATAAATAAATTGATGGGAAAGGGGATGAAAGCAGTCAACAATATACCTATCATATCATTTTACTTTAAAATAAAATGTTAGGTTCTCCTATAATTTTTTCATATATGTATGTCTTCTGATGCAACACTTTCTGTCAGTGATAGTAAAATTGACTTACTTTTTGACATGTATTAGTCTGAGTTCCTCAGTTCAGCAGATATTTTTTTTTATCTTTCGTTACTAAATTCAGATGTTTGTATTTACAGTCAAAGTACAGATCGTATTAACTGGCCAGACAGCAGATCTCATTATTAACCGGTTCCCAACCGCTCACTGTAGATAAACGTCCGCGCTGCCTGGGCTCTGTGCAGCGCCGACGTTTAAAAACGGTGGAAGGTCTCGCAGCGCTCAGGACCCCCAGGGTCCTGCAAGCGCTGCGATTCCGGTGCAGAGCGTTAGCTCTGACAGGGGACATCATCGGGACCTGATGTTAACCTGATGTAATACATGTCTATTACATTACATGAGATCAGTGATCAGAAAAATAAAAATTAATGTCCCATACAGGGACTAAGTAAAAATGTAAAAAAAAGTCAAAAAAAAGTTTTTAAACTGTTAAAAAAAAATATCACAAAATCACAAAATATCACAAAATAAATAAAAATAAATAAATAAAATATTAAGCCAATAAATCCGTATATTTTTACAAAACCAAAAAAAGTACACATATTTGGTATTTGGTAAACAACCCGAGCTATAAAACTGTCACACTAACTAACTCCTTCTGTGCACACCGTAATAAAAATAAATAAAAAAAGGAGCAAAAAAATATGCTTTTTCATCATATCACCAAACAAAAAGTGGAAAAAAATGCGATCCAAAAACAAAATAAAAATAAAATGGTACCGCTGAAAACATCATCTTGTTCCGCAAAAAAAAAGCCGCCATACAGCTCCATCAGCCGAAAAATAAAAAAGTTCTAGCGCTCCGAATAAAGCAATGCAAAAAAAATATTTTTTTCTATAAAATTGTTTTATTGTGTAAAAGCGCCAAAACATAAAAAAAAGTACAGTAAGTGTAGTATCGCTGTAAACGTACTGACCCGAAGAATAACGCTGCCTGATCACTTTTACCACAAGCAAAACGGCATAAAAAAAACCCTCAAAAAACAATTCCTGAATTGTTTGTTTTTGTTAATTTTACCTCCCAAAAAACGGAATAGAAAGCGATCAAAAAATGTCCCGTACCCAAAAATGGTACCAATAAAAATGTCAACTCGTCCCGCAAAAAACACGCCGTCACATGACTGTCGGCCGAAATATGGAAAAATTATAGCTCTCAAAATATGGTGATGCAAAACTAGATTTTGCAAAAAAAAGCGTCTTTTAGTGTGTGACAGCTGTCAGTCATAAAAACCCGATATAAATCTGGTATCTCTGTAATCGCACCGACCCGAAGAATAAAGTAATCTAATCAGTTATATCACACTAGGAATGGCGTAAAAAATAAATAAAACCAATTCTTCACCTGCTACTGATTTGTTTATTATGTCTCCCAAAGATCGCAGTAAGGCTCTGCTCACATTTATCCTGCGCTCTGCGGTAAGCGCTTACACCAGAGTGTCCGTGTAAATCTCTGAAATACGTGATTCAGACGGAACCCATGATGGAAGATTCCCTGTAATGAGGCAGATATAGGCCACTGTGGATGCCGTCTGGCCTGTGATCCCACGGTGTCATTTGTTTTAGGCGTGCATAAAAGTGCGGTTGGCCACAGTTTTGTGCACTTCTGAAAAAAAGGACACCGCTAAACAGAGGCCAGACGGAGTCCAGAGTAACTCTGCTGCCTCATTACAGTAAATGGATCTGGCAGGGGTTTCATCTGAATTACATCACTTGGAAATTTAGATGGAAACCCCGATGTAAGTGCTCAGCCTAGAGCGCCGGATAAATGTTACGTAAAATGTCCCCAATAAAAGCTTCAACTCAGTCCTCAAAAAAAGCTAGTCCCCACTCAGGTCCGTCATCTGTTAAAAATATAAGGGACTTCCAAGTTACTGGTAGCAGAAAGGCTCTGGAAAAGCGAAATGGCCCTTGCCCCCCAAAAGAAATTCAGAAAATGTTGTGCTCCCAAATCCAAATGCCTATTCTACAATAATTTGTTCTCCAATTGTCAAATAGCACTCCGTCCCCCCCAGATCTCGCCATATGGCTGAGCGGTACGATACAGCCACATATGGGGTATTGCCACTTTTAGAAGAAATTGTGTGACACATTTCGGCACCATTTTTAACCATTGCCCTGTGTGAAAATGTAAAATCTGAGGGTAAAACATTTTTTTGTGGTAAAAATATAATTATGCTTTTTTCACTGCCCAATGGTATAAATTTAAAAATGAAAAAATACTCACTACTTCCCTAGATGAATTCCTTGAGAGGTGTAGTTTACAAAATGGGGTCACTTGTGGGGGTTTCTGCTGTTTCGGCATGTCAGCAACTCTTCAAATGTGACATGGTGTCTGCTGCCTATCCCAGCCAACATAGCACTCCTTTCTCTTCCGAACCCTGCCGTACACCAAAGCAGTGGTTTTCCCCCACATATGGGGTATCGGCGTACTCAGGAGAAATTGCACAACAAATTTCATGGTGCAATTTATCCTGTTACCCTTATGATAATACAAAATTAGGGAATGAAAAACATTTTTTTGTGGGAAAAATGTGAAAATTTTATTTTTACAGCTCAATATTATAATCTTCTGTGAAGCACCTGGGGGTTCAAGGTGCTCACCACACATCTAGATAAGTTCCCTAAGGGGTCTAGTTTCCAAAATGGTGTCACTTGTGGGGGGTTTCCACGGTTTAGGCACATCAGGAGCTCTCCAAACGCAACATGGTGTCTGCTAATTATTCAGACAAATTTTACATTCAAAAAGTCTAATGGCGCTCCTTCCCTTCCGAACCCTGCAGTGCGCCCAAACAGTGGTTTTCCCTCACATATGGGGTATCAGCACGCTCAAGAGAAATTGCACAAAAAAATTTAGGGTCCATTTTTTCCTGTTACCCCTGTGAAACTAAAAAAAATTGGGTCTAAAGTAACATTTTTGTGAAAAAAGTTAAATGTTAATTTTTTTCTTCCACATTCCAAAAATTCCTGTGAAGCACCTGAAGGGTTAATAAAGTTCTTGAATGTGGTTTTAAGCACCTTGAGGGGTGCAGTTTTTAGAATGGTGTCACTTTTGGGTATTTTCTGTCACAAAGACCCCTCAAAGTGACTTCAAATATGATGTGGTCCCTAAAAAAATGTTTTTGTAAATTTTGTTGGAAAAATGAGAAATCGCTGGTCAAATTTTAACCCTTATAGCTCCCTAACAAAAAAAAATTTTGGTTCCAAAATTGTGCTGATGTAAAGTAGACATGTGGTAAATGTTATTTATTAACTATTTTGTGTGACATATCTCTCTGATTTAAGGGCATGAAAATTCAAAGTTTGAAAATTGCAAAATTTTCAAAATTTTCACCAAATTTCCGATTTTTTCACAAATAAACGCAAGTTATATCGAAGAAATTTTACCACTATCATGAAGCACAATATGTCATGAGAAAACATTCTCAGAATCAGGGGAATACGTTGAAGCGTTCCAGAGTAATTACTTCATAAAGTGACAGTGGTCAGAATTGAAAAAATTTGCCCGGTCACGAAGGCAAAAACAGGCTCTGGTGCGAAGTGGTTAAAGGTCCCATGCACTTTAGACTAATGTCAGCTGAACCCGCCGATTTCATCAGTATCGAATATCGGCCATACGATAAGCCAAAGCATTGTTGGCCATCAGCCATCTAATGTGTATGGCCAGCCTAATAGACTGTTGTCTAGCTGGGCATTGCAGTCCATGTACAGACCGTGAGTTTAGCTTAAGGGCTTTTTCACACACCGCATTTTTGCTGCGCAAAAAATAAAAATAAAACAAGCATTTCACAGTACCAGCAAAGTGAATGATATTTCTGAAATCTAATGCACATGCTGCTTATAATTTCCTTTGAACTATCAAAGGATTTTTTTCAAATCTGCAGCATGTAATTATTTTTAGCATTTTTGCAGCATTCTTCACCAATTCAATGAATGGGGGAAAAGTATGTAAAAATGCATAGAAAAGCAAACAAAAATGCATCAAAAACACATAATAAACTTAAGTATTTTACAAAGTATTTCTCCTGCCAATACTCTGGTTTGCATTGCAGAAAAATCTGCTGCAAATAGTCAACATGTCCACATACCGTAAGGCCACGTGCACACGTTGAGTATTTGGTGAGTTTTTTTAACTCAGTATTTGTAAGTCAAAACCAAGAGTGGAACAATCACAGGAAAAAATATAGCAGAAACACATCACCACTTCTGGTGGCTTACAATTACTGATGTAAACAACACACCAAATACTCAACGTGTGCACGTGGCCTAACTGTTAAAGGATGGCAGTGGTATTGCAGCGAAAAATAATTACACAGAGTGAAAGCTCATTACTATTAGGGTCTTTACATGTGACTTGCCTACTTTGGACACATCATACGAAGAGAGTAAACACTAGAGAAGTACATCATGGTCGGAAGAATAGAAGGAACAAGGAGAAGAGGAAGACCAACAACCCAATGGCTTGATACAATCAAGATAATGGCAGAGAAGACCCTGGTGGACCTATCTAGGCTTGCACAAGATTAATCATCCTACAGATCGTTCATTTATCAAGTCGCCATGGCTTGAGATCGATCCGAAGGCCGATAATAATAATCATTTAGAAAGAGAGCCAAGATGGCAGTTGCATCTGTGCTTACATCATTCAAAATCAGTACCAACATCATTTATCATATAAAAAAGAGGTAATATGGTATGTACTTACACCATTGACTGTATAAACAGGGAGGTAGCACTATCTGTGCCTACAAATCTAAGTGTAAGAAACAAGGAGGAAGTACTATTTATGCAGCCATCAGTTACAAGTATATAAACTTAAAAGCAGCACTATTTATGTGTAAATCATTTGGAGAAAGGGATGGGTTTCTATCTGCACCTTCATCATTTAGCTTATGAACAGGAGTTGGTTTTATCTGTGCATCCATCAGTTGGATTTAGAAAATGAGAGGCAGTACTGTGCGTAAATAATATGGAAGGAGAGATGGGGTGGCAGTAATATCCAGGCCTACATTAATTAGCATATAAACATAGAGGCAGTACTTTTTGTGTCTATTTACTTTAGAGGGAGAAACAGGGAAGGATCACTATTTAGACCTACATCACGTATCATATACACAGAGAGGTTGTATTATTTGTATCTACAGTGTTCCTGCCATCAGATATATTAGAGCCTTATACTGCCAATCCTAACTGAGGGTTCACCCTCAGATTTCTGCAATGGTTCAAAGGCAAAATCACTGTTGGATATAACCAGCACTGATTTTACACATGATCCCATATGAACGTGGCCTAATAATTCCACTAAAGCTGCAGCCATGGCAGATGCAGTCAGGCAGCAGTTACAGAAGCTCCCCCTAAACTCCCTCTACCACCGCATCCTAGCCTAACACACACTTGATGATAGCTTCATCAAGACCAGTAAGAAAGAAAGAATGAGGAAGAGGAAAACAATGAAGGGAGCAGGTGAGGAACCAGAGATCAGAGGAACATTAAGAGAGAAGAACAAACAGAAAAAAGACTCAGAGAGGAAGAAGCAGAGAGCTGGGCAAACAAAAATCTGAACTGGCGATGTTCTCTCTCTTCTCCCCCCACATATATTTTACGAGCAATTTAGCAAATTAGAATTTCAAAAGATACGCTCATCAACTGTGTCTATTATCCCTGTATGGTGACATCACTGTGTTTATTATCCCTATACTGTGACATCACTGTATTTATTATCCCTGTACTGTGACATCACTGTGTTTATTATCCCGGTACTGTGACATCACTGTGTTTATTATCCCGGTACTGTGACATCACTCTGTGTATTATCCTTGTACTGTGACATCACTGTGTATATAATCCCTCTACTGTGACATCACTGTGTTTATTATCCCTGTACAGTGACATCACTGTTTTTATTATCCCGGTACTGTGACATCACTGTGTTTATTACCCCTGTACTGTGACATCACTGAGTTTATTATTCCTGTACTGTGAAATCACTATGTTTTTTATCCATGTACTGTGACATCACTGTGTTTATTATCCCTGGACTGTGACATCCCTGTGTTTATTACCCCTGTACTGTGACATCACAGTGTTTATTACCCCTGTACTGTGACTTCACTGTGTTTAGCATCCCTGTACTGTGACATCACTGTGTTTATTATCCCGGTACTGTGAAATCAATGTGATTATAACCCCTGTACTATGACATTTCAGTGTTTATTATCCCTGTAGAGTGACATCACTATGTTTATTACCTCTGTACTGTGACATCACTGTGTTTATTACCCCTGTACTGTGACATCACTGTGTTTATTACCCCTGTACTGTGACATCACTGTGTTTATTACCCATGTAGTGTGACATCACTGCATTTATTATCCCAGAACTGTGACATCACTGTGTTTATTATCACTGTACTGTGACATCATTGTGTTTATTACCCCTGTACTGTGACATCACTGTGTTTCTTACCCCTGTACTGTGACATCACAGTGTTTATAACCCCTGTACTGTGATATCACTGTGTTTATTATCCCTGTTCTGTGACATCACTGTGATTATTATCCCTGTACTGTGACATCACTGTGTTTATTACCTCTATACTGTGACATCACTGTGTTTATTACCCCTGTACTGTGACATCACTGTGTTTATTATCCCTGTACTGTGACATCACTGTGTTTATTATCCCTGTACTGTGACATCACTGTGTTTATTACCCCTGTACTGTGACATCACTGCATTTATTATCCCGGTACTGTGACATCACTGTGTTTATTATCCCCGTACTGTGACATCAATGTGATTATAACCTCTGTACTGTGACATCACTGTGTTTATTACGCATGTAGTGTGAGATCACTGCATTTATTATCCCGGAACTGTGACATCACTGTGTTTATTATCACGGTACTGTGACATCATTGTGTTTATTACCCCTGTACTGTGACATCACTGTGTTCCTTACCCCTGTACTGTGACATCACAGTGTTTATTACCCTGTACTGTGATATCACTTTGTTTATTATTCCTGTACTGTGACATCACTGTGATTATTATCCCTGTACAGTGACATCACTGTGTTTATTACCCCTGTACTGTGACATCACTGTCTTTATTACCCCTGTACTGTGACATCACTGTGTTTATTATCCCGGTACTGTGACATCACTGTGTTTATTACCCCTGTACTGTGACATCACTGTATTTATTATCCCGGTACTGCGACATCACAGTGTTTATTATCCCTGTACTGTGACATCCCTGTGTTTATTATCCCTGTACTGTGACATCACTGTGTTTATTTCCCTGTACTGTGACATCACTGTGATTATTAACCCGGTACTGTGAGATCACTGTGTTTATTACCTCTGTACTGTGACATCACTGTGTTTATTACCCCTGTACTGTGACATCACTGACTTTATTACCCCTGTACTGTGACATCACTGTGTTTATTTTCCCTTTACTGTGACATCACTGTAGTTTTTATCCCGGTACTGTGACATCACTGTGTTTATTATCACGGTACTGTGACATCACTGTGTTTATTATCCCTGTACTGTGACATCACTGTGTTTATTATCATGATACTGTGTCATCACGGTGTTTTTTACTCTTGTACTCTGAAATCACTGTGTTTATTATCCCTGTACTGTGACATCACTGTGTTTGTTATCCCGGTACTGTGACATCACTGTGCTTATTATCCCGGAACTGTGACATCACTGTGTGTATTATCCTTGTACTGTGACAACACTGTGTGTATTATTCTTGTACTGTGACACTACTGTGTTTATTATCCTTGTACTGTGACATCACTGTGAATATAATCCCTGTACTGTGACATCACTGTGTTTATTATCCTTCTACTGTGACAAAACTGTATTTATTATCCCTATACTGTGACATCACTCTTTTTATTATCCCGGTACTGTGACATCACTGTGTTTATTACCCCTGTACTGTGACATCACTGAATTTATTATTCCTGTACTGTGACATCACTATGTTTATTATCCATGTACTGTGACATCACTGTGTTTATTTTCCATTTACTGTGAAATCACTGTGTTTATTATCCCTGTATTGTGACATCACTGTGTTTATTATCCCGGTGCTGTGACATGACTGTGTTTATTAGCCCTGTCCTGTGACATTACTGTGTTTATTATCCCGGTACTGTGACATCACTGTGATTATTATCCCTATACTGTGACATCACTGTGTTTATAACCCCTGTACTGTGACATCACAGTGTTTATTACCCTTGTACTGTGACATCACTGTGTTTAGTATCCCTGTACTGTGACATCGCTGTGTTTATTATCCCAGTACTGTGACATCAATGTGATTATTACCCCTGTACTGTGACATCACTGTCTTTATTATCCCTGTTCTGTGACATCACTATGTTTATTACCTCTGTACTGTGACATCACTGTGTTTACTACCCCTGTACTATGACATCACTGTGTTTATTTCCCCTGCACTGTGACATCACTGTGTTTATTACCCCTGTACTGTGAAATCACTGTATTTATTATCCCGGTACTGTGACATCACTGTGTTTATTATCCCCGTACTGTGACATCAATGTGATTATAACCTCTGTACTGTGACATCACTGTGTTTATTACGCATGTAGTGTGAGATCACTGCATTTATTATCCCGGAACTGTGACATTACTGTGTTTATTATCATGGTACTGTGACATCATTGTGTTTATTACCCCTGTGCTGTGACATCACTGTGTTTCTTACCCCTGTACTGTGACATCACAGTGTTTATCACCCTGTACTGTGATATCACTTTGTTTATTATTCCTGTACTGTGATATCACTGTGATTATTATCCCTGTACAGTGACATCACTGTGTTTATTACCCCTGTACTGTGACATCACTGTCTTTATTACCCCTGTACTGTGACATCACTGTGTTTATTATCCCGGTACTGTGACATCACTGTGTTTATTACCCCTGTACTGTGACATCACTGTATTTATTATCCCGGTACTGCGACATCACAGTGTTTATTATCCCTGTACTGTGACATCCCTGTGATTATTATCCCTGTACTGTGACATCACTGTGTTTATTAGCCCTGTACTGTGACATTACAGTGTTTATTACCCCTGTACTGTGATATCACTGTGTTTATTTCCCTGTACTGTGACATCACTGTGATTATTATCCCGGTACTGTGACATCACTGTAGTTTTTATCCCGGTACTGTGACATCACTGTGTTTATTATCACGGTACTGTGACATCACTGTGTTTAATATCCTTGTACTGTGACATCACTGTGTTTATTATCATGGTACTGTGTCATCACGGTGTTTTTTACCATTGTACTCTGAAATCACTGTGTTTATTATCCCTGTACAGTGACATCACTGTGTTTGTTATCCCGGAACTGTGACATCACTGTGTGTATTATCCTTGTACTGTGACATCACTGTGTGTATTATTCTTGTACTGTGACATTACTGTGTTTATTATCCTTGTGCTGTGACATCACTGTGAATATTATCCCTGTACTGTGACATCACTCTTTTTATTATCCTGGTACTGTGACATCACTGTGTTTATTACCCCTGTACTGTGACATCACTGAATTTATTATTCCTGTACTGTGACATCACTATGTTTATTATCCATGTACTGTGACATCACTGTGTTTATTATCCATGTACTGTGACATCACTGTGTTTATTATCCCTGTATTGTGACATCACTGTGTTTATTATCCCGGTGCTGTGACATGACTGTGTTTATTACCCGTGTCCTGTGACATTACTGTGTTTATTATCCCGGTACTGTGACATCACTGTGTTTATTATCCCTATACTGTGACATCCCTGTGTTTATAACCCCTGTACTGCGACATCACAGTGTTTATTACCCTTGTACTGTGACATCACTGTGTTTAGTATCCCTGCACTGTGACATCGCTGTGTTTATTATCCCGGTACTGTGACATCAATGTGATTATTACCCCTGTACTGTGACATCAATGTCTTTATTATCCCTGTACTGTGACATCACTATGTTTATTACCTCTGTACTGTGACATCACTGTGTTTACTACCCCTGTACTATGACATCACTGTGTTTATTACCCCTGCACTGTGACATCACTGTGTTTATTACCCCTGTACTGTGAAATCACTGTATTTATAATCCCGGTACTGTGACATCACTGTGTTTTTTATCACGGTACTGTGACACCACAGTGTTTATTACCCCTGTACTGTGACATCACTGTTTTTATTACCCCTGTACTATGACATCACAGTGTTTATTACCCCTGTACTGTGACATCACTTTTTTTATTCTCCCAGTAATGTGACATCACTGTGGTTATTACCTCTGTACTGTGACATCACTGTGTTTATTACCCCTGTACTGTGATATCACTGTCTTTATTACCCCTGTACTGTGACATCACTGTTTTTATTATCCCTGTACTGTGACATCACTGTGTTTATTATCCCTGTACTGTGACATCACTGTGTTTATTATCCCTGTACTGTGACATCCCTGTGTTTATTACCCCTGTACTGTGACATCACTGTCATTATTACCCCTGTACTTTGACATCCCTGTGTTTATTGTTCCTGTACTGTGACATCACTGTGTTTATTACCCCTATACTGTGACATCACAGTAGTTTTTATCCTGGTACTGTGACATCACTGTGTTTATTACCCTGTACTGTGACATCACTGTGTTTATTATCATCGTACTGTATCATCATGGTGTTTATTACCCTTGTACTCTGAAAACACTGTGTTTCTTATACTTGTACTTTTACATCACTGTGTTTATTATCCCTGCACTGTGACATCACTGTGTTTATTACCCCTGCACTGTGACATCACTGCGTTTTTTTCCCCTGTTCTGTGACATCACTGTATTTATTATCCCGGTACTGTGACATCACGGTATTTATTATCCCGTTACTGTGTCATCACTGTGTTTATTATCACGGTATTGTGACATCACTGTGTATATTATCCCTGTACTGTGACATCACTGTGTTTATTATCCCTGCACTGTGACATCACTGTCTTTGTTATCCCTGTACTGTGACATCTCTGCTTTTATTTCCCCTGTTCTGTGACATCACTGTATTTATTATCACGGTACTGTGACATCACTGTATTTATAACCCCTGTACTGTGACATCAATGTGTTTATTATCCCGGTACTGTGACATCACAGTGTTTATTACCCCTGTACTGGGACATCACTGTGTTTATTATCCCTGTACTGTGACATCACTGTGTTTATTATCACTGTAGTCTAACAACACTGTGTTTATTACCGCTATACTGTGACATCACTGTGTTTAATATCCCTGTACTGTGACATCACTGTGTTTATTATCCCTGAACTATGACATTACTGTCTTTATTATCCCATTACTGTGACATCTCTGTGTTTATTATCACAGTACTGTGACATCACTGCGATTGTTTCCCCTGTTCTGTGACATCACTGTATTTATTATCCCGGTACTGTGAAATCACTGTATTTAATATCCCGGTATTGTGACATCACTGTGTACATTATCATGGTACTGTGACATCACTGTGTTTATTACCCCTGTACTGTGACATCACTGTGTTTATTATTTCTGTACTGTGACATCACTGTGTTTATTACCACTGCACTGTGACATCACTGTCTTTATTTTCCCTGTACTGTGACATCACTGTGTTTATTATCACTGTACTGTGACATCACTGTGTTTATTATCATAGAACTGTGACATCACTGTGTTTATTACCCTTGTACTGTGACATCGCTGTGTTTATTATCCCGGTGCTGTGACATCACGTAGTTTATTACCCTTGTACTGTACTGTGACATCACTGTGTTTATTACCCCTGTAGTTTAACAACACTGTGTTTATTACCTCTATACTGTGACATCACTGTGTTTATTATCCCGGTACTGCAACATCACCCCTGTACTGTGACATCACTATATTTATTATCCCTGTACTGTGAAATCACTATGTTTATTACCCCTGTAGTTTAACAACACTGTGTTTATTACCCCTGTACTGTGACATCACTGTGCTTTTTATCCTGGTACTGTGACCTCACTGTTATTATTACCCCTGAACTGTGACATCACAGTGTTTATTATCCCTGTTCTGTGACATTACTGTGTTTATTATCCCTGCACTGTGACATCACTGTGTTTATTATCACGGTACTGTGACATCACTGCGTTTGATTCCCCTTTTCTTTGACATCACTGTATTTATTATCCCAGTACTGTGACATCACTGTATATATTATCCCGGTACTGTACTTTGACATCACTGTGTTTATTATCACGGTACTGTGACATCACTGTGATAATTTCCCCTGTACTGTGACATCACTGTGTTTATTATCCAAGTACTGTAACATCACTATGTTTATTACCCCTGCACTGTGACATCACTGTCTTTATTATCCCTGTACTGTAACATCACTGTGATTATTATCACGGTACTGTGACATCACTGCGTTTGTTTCCCCTGTTCTGTGACATCACTGTATTTATTATCCCGGTACTGTGACATCACTGTGTTTATAATCACGGTACTGTGACATCACTGTGTTTATTACCCCTGTACTGTGACATCACTGTGTTTATTATCCCTGTACTGTGATATCACTGTGTTTATTACCCCTGTACTGTGACATCACTGTGTTTTTTATCCCTGTACTGTGACATCACTGTGTTTATTATCACGGTACTGTGACATCACTGTGTTTATTATCCCGGTGCTGTGACATCACTGTGTTTATTATCCCGGTGCTGTGACATCACCCCTGTACTGTGTCATCACTATATTTATTATCCCTGTACTGTGACATCACTGTGTTTATTATCCCTGTAGTTTAACAACAGTGTGTTTATTACCCCATTATTGTGACATCACTGTGTTTATTATCCTTGTACTGTGACATCACTGTGTTTATTATCCCTGTACTGTGACATCACTGTGTTTATTACCCCTGTAATTTAACAACACTGTTTTTATTACCCCTGTACTGTGACATCACTGTGTTTATTATCCCTGTACTTTGAAATCACTGTTTATTATCCCTGTACTGTGACATCACTGTGTTTATTACCCCTGCACTGTGACATCACTGTGATTATTACCCCTGTACTGTGACATCACTCTGTTTATTATCCCTGTACTGTGACATCACTGTATTTATTATCTCTGCACTGTGACATCACTGTGTTTATTATCACGGTACTCTGACATCACTGTGATTATTAACCCTGTTCTGTGACATCACTGTATTTATTATCCCAGTACTGTGACATCACTGTATTTATTATCCCGGTACTGTACTGTGACATCTCTGTGTTTATTTTCCCGGTACTGTGACATCACTGTATTTATTATCCCGGTACTGTGACATCACTGAGTTTATTATCCCTGTAGTTTAACAACAGTGTGTTTATTACCCCATTATTGTGAAATCACTGTGTTTATTATCCCTGTACTGTGACATCACTGTGTTTATTATCCCTGTACTGTGACATCACTGTGTTTATTACCCCTGTAGTTTAACAACACTGTTTTTATTACCCCTGTACTGTGACATCACTGTGTTTATTATCCCTGTACTTTGAAATCACTGTTTATTATCCCTGTACTGTGACATCACTGTGTTTATTACCCCTGCACTGTGACATCACTGTGATTATTACCCCTGTACTGTGACATCACTCTGTTTATTATCCCTGTACTGTGACATCACTGTATTTATTATCCCTGCACTGTGACATCACTGTTTATTATCACGGTACTCTGACATCACTGTGATTATTAACCCTGTTCTGTGACATCACTGTATTTATTATCCCAGTACTGTGACATCACTGTATTTATTATCCCGGTACTGTACTGTGACATCTCCGTGTTTATTATCCCGGTACTGTGACATCACTGTATTTATTATCCCGGTACTGTACTGTGACATCACTGTGTTTATTATCCCTGTACTGTGACATCACTGTGTTTATTACCCCTGCACTGTGACATCACTGCGTTTGTTTCCCTTGTTCTATGACATCACTGTATTTATTATCCCGGTACTGTGACATCACTGTGTTTATTATCACGGTACTGTGACATCACTGTGTTTATTACCCCTGTACTGTGACATCACTGTGTTTATTAGCCCTGTACTGTGACATCACTGTGTTTATTACACCTGTACTGTGACATCACTATGTTTATTATCCCTGTACTGTGACATCACTGTGTTTATTACCCCTGTAGTTTAACAACACTGTGTTTATTACATCTATACTGTGACATCACCCCTGTACTGTGCCATCACTATATTTATTATCCTTGTACTGTGACATCACTATGTTTATTACCCCTGTAGTTTAACAACACTGCGCTTATTACCCCTGTATTGTGACATCACTGTGTTTATTATCCCTGTACTGTGACATCACTGTGTTTATTATCCCTGTACTGTGACATCACTGTGTTTATTTCTCCTGCACTGTGAGATCCCATGTGCATTATCTCTGTACTGTGACTTCACTGTGTTTATTTTCCCTGTACTTTGACATCACTGTGTGCATTAGCCTTTTACTGTGATATCATTGTGTTCATTATCTCTGTAATGTGGGGAGTTTAACTATTGTATGTGTGGCCATAAAGGGGAGATCATGATTACTAGTATTGTTTGGGAGTGACAGAGGTCTGCATTTATACTGGCTGGTGGGTAGGGTGGGTCACTAAGGGGGGATATCACTACTTAATATATTTTATTGTTGATGATATTGTTTCAGAATAATCAAAGTAAATGTATGGTTCTGGGACTATATACAATGAAGGCACTATGGAATTTGAGTAGAAATGGAGGAAAAGGTGGGCAGCGTGTGTATAATAGTAACACGTCACCACTTCTGTACTTTTCACTCACTACTGGTTTTTGACATTCACATACTGATGTAAAATACTGACCAAATACTCAGCGTGTGCATGTCACCTAAAAGGCAAGGCAATGGACATTTATTGCAGTATGTACACAGTAACTTGCCCCTATTGAAGCCCCTTAGTAACCTCATCTACTTCGATATCTTTACTGGCTCCTATAACAACAAATACTGAAGTAAGAAACTCACCAAATACTCAACGTGTGCACGTGGCCTAATACTCACCTCTCCTTGACCCTCCTCATACCTGCTCCGTCGCCCTTCCCTGGTACTCTAATCAGCAATAACATACATCACACCTTATGTTATTGCGTGGGACCTAGTCAGAAGCGGTGGACACCAGAAGACCCTGAAAGAGAAGAAGACCAAAGAGGTGCCGATTGGAAGACCAGTTCCTCCTTCAAGTAAGGGGCCAAGGACATGTAACTATATTACTTTTTTAACTCTTTCCCAGTCCTCAAAATCCAGCAAAATAGTAGCCAACTACCCAAATGGAATCCTAAAAAAAATGTTATCTGAGCTTTATGGAAAAATCATAGTCAAATCGATTTGTTTAGAAAGTTTTCGCTCATCTCTAACTATAATCGGTACTTTTTCGATCATTGAAAAACACTGTTAAAATATGTATGTGAAAAGCATGAGACCTTTGTACAAATCAGAACTGCACCAATTTACTATTACTCATCTTAACCCTTTACAGGCTGTACAAAAATCCAAAATCACGTCATAAAGAGATCCAATGTTGAGAAGTTGTATTTTTTTAATGTAAATCAATAATTTATCATCTCACTCTCATTTTCTGCTGTTAACCAGCTGCTTCAGTATTACAGTGCCAAACAATGTCAGCTGTGGAGCATAATGCCCAAGTGCTTCATGTAGAAATAGGGACATAAATATTTAAAACTAAATGCGCTGCAAAAAGCCAAAGGACTTGGGGTGGGTGTGAGAGATTTTACTAGTTCCCTGTAAGAGGTGTAATTCTACATATTTAATGGGATGGTTACCAGCAGTGAAAGCAGGGACATCTTGTTGTTTGATTTTTATCTCCTGACAAGGTACAAAGACTGAAGTCTTTTCATGGCAATTTGTTGAAGACATCTGTTGAAGCTTTCTAGTGGATGAACACGGGGCTGAGTGTTCCGCTGGTATCAGTTGCTATGGTAACTAGTTTAAAAAAAGCTGCCGACATCAGTAGGTTTCAACAAGCTTAAGGCCTAGCTGAACATCCATTTGGGTTCTTACCTGAAAATAGAAAATAAATTGAAAATCCACAAAAATCTAAGATAGTTATAAAAATACGTATTTATACCATTTTAGTCTAAGAGAACAGAAATATACAAGTATCATAATGCACGGTGACTATCATAGCAGCTCAACTTCCTGCTGACAACTACTCTCCACCACATTGAGGAGGTGGTGGGTGATTGCAAAGAGTATCTCTCGCTCCAGATGATATGCCCTGTCCTGAATTGCATAGACAATCCCTAATTTGAATGGATACTGTGCAATGTCATTTCCTTTGTGATGGTGCTGCAAAGAAATTAAACACTCACTGCCAAGTTTCTACACAGATTAGAGCTGATGACTAGGAAGCTCAGTACCCAGAAAAAGGGCACTCATACTCTTTGATCTGATTATTGTCAATAGGATGTCCTAAAAAGTATGCATTGGAGGGGGAAAACTTTTCCAAATGGGTGGTGACCATGGTGGCCATTTTGAAGTTGGCCATTTTGGATCCAACTTTATTTTTTTCAATGTGAAGAGGGTCATGTGACACATCAAACTTATTGAGAATTTCAAAAGAAAAACAATGGTGTGCTTGGTTTTAACATAACTTTATTCTTTCATGAGTTATTTACAAGTTTATGACCACTTATAAAATGTGTTCAAAGGGCTGCCCATTGTTTTGGATTGTCAATGCAACCCTCTTTTCCCACTCTTGACACACTGATAGCAACACCACAGAAGAAATGCTAGCACAGGCTTCCATTATCCGTTGTTTCAGATGCTGCACATCTCGTATGTTCGCAGCATAGGCAATTGTCTTCAGATGAACCCAAAGATAAAAGTCTAAGGGGGTTAGATTGGGAGACCTTGGTGGCCATTCAACTGGCCCATGACGACCAATCCACTTTCCAGGAAACTGTTCATGTAGGAATGCTCGGACCTGACACCCATAATGTGGTGGTGCACCATCTTGTTGGAAAAACTCAGGGAACATGCCATCTTCAATGCGTAAAGAGAGCAACACATCACCATGTAGCAATTTCAGATATCCAGTGACACTGAGTTTTCCATTGATGAAGAATGGCCCCACTATCTTTGTACCCCATATACCACACCATACCATCAATTTTTGTGTTCCAACAGTGTTGGAGGGATCTATCCACTGTGTGTTATTGTCAGACCAATAGCGTTGGTTTTGTTTGTTAAATTCACCATTCACAAAAAAGTTTGCCTCATCACTGAACATAATGTTCTGTGTAAACTGAGGGTCCTGTTCCAATTTTTATTTTGCCCCTTCTGCAAATTCAGTGCGCCGATCTGGGTCATCGTCATTGAGATGCTGCAGCAGCTGGATTTTGTAAGGGTGCCATTTGTGAGTAGCTAATATCCGCCGAAGGGATGTTTGACTTTACAATGGCTGTAAACAAAGAGAAACTTGTAAATAACTCATGAAAGAATAAAGTTACATTAAAACCAAGCACACCATTGTTTTTCCTATGAAATTCTGAATAAGTTTGATATGTCACATGACCCTCTTCCCATTGAAAAAAATAAAGTTGGATCCAAAATGGCTGACTTCAAAATGGCCACCATGGTCACCACCCATCTGGAAAAGTTTTCCCCCTCCCATATATTAATGTGCATCAAACAGGAAGTTTATATCACCAACCATTCCCATTTTATTTAGGTGTATCCATATAAATGGCCCACCCTGTATATGGTAGTGCAGCAATATTCACACAGTGCAGTAAATAGGAAGTTACCCCAAGAAAGTTCAACTTAAGTGTCTTTATTTTCCAAAAACTCACAAAGTAAAGGCAAATGATAACCTCCAGATCGCAGCCGGGTCGTCCAAATAGTCCTTATCAAAACCCATTGTCGTGGGTATCTACACTGTCGTATGACTCTTGGGTGCGTTTGAAGCTTCGCTTTCCTTGGCTGTGTTCACCTCATGTAGGCTTGTATTGCATAGAGCCTCCTGCTCATCACTCTTGGGTGCGTTTGAAGCTTCGCTTTCCTTGGCTGTGCTCACCTCACATAGGCCTGTATTGCATAAAGCCTCCTGCTCTGCAGCTTGCAAATAGAACACTGACCCACCCAAACCTTAACTGCAAATTTAAATGGGTTTTTGTGGACATGGGCTACTCCCAAAACCCGGAGAGGAGGGAGAGATTCGTCCCACTACCAAACCTGCAGATCTCTCCAAAAATAAAAGCCCATGTCAGGTTTTCTTAAAATCTGACTTGGTCAAATAGTTTGACCAAATCCACACTCTCTTTTATTCTGCATTGTAACCACAGGCATTGCTGTAATCACAATCCGCTCCAGCAGGTTTAATATGCATCTATGCACATCCTAAGGGACACATACTGGCTCTCATGTAGGATTCCCCTCATTGCTTCACAATATATTGTATATATATTTCTCATATTTAAAGGGTGCCTTCTCCCATCAGCAATTGTGAAATCTCTCCACAGGCGTTCAATGGGATTTAGATCCGGACTCATTGCTGACCACTTCAGAACTTGACAGCGCTCTGATTTCATATATTTCTGGGTGCTTTTTGATGTATGTTTGGGTTCATTGTCCTCCTGGAAGACCCATGACCTAGGACGCAAACCCAGCTTTCTGACACTGGCACTGCATTGCGACCCAAAATCAATTAGTAATCTTAGAAACATAGAAAAGTAGAATTGGAAGGGACCTACAGGGTCTTCTGGTCAAACCCCCTGCTCAATGTAGGATTCACTAGATCATCTTAGATGTCTGTCCAGCCTTCGTTGAAGACTTCTTTTGAATGAGAACTCACCACCTCTCGTTGCAGCCTTTTCCACTCGTTTATCACCATCATTGTCAAAGTTTTTTGTAATATCTTATCTGTATCTTCTCCCATTTAGTTTCATCTTATTGCATCTAGTCTTTCTTTGTGCAAATGAGAATAGAGCTGATCCCTCTACAGTGTGACAGCCCTTGAGATATTTGTGGACAGCTATTAAATCTACTCTTAGTCTTCTCTTTTGCAAGCTAAACATTCCCAAATACTCTAACCAGTCCTCATAACACGTTGTTTGCAGACTGATAAACATTCTGGTCGCTCAACTCTGAAATTGCTTCAGTTTCTTCATGTCTTTTTTAAAATGTGATGCCCAGAATTGAACATGGTATTCCAGATGAGGTCTGACAAAGGAGCAGTAGAGGGGGACCAAGGAGGACTAGAGGAAGAATCTTCAGATTTCATGATGCCTTGCACACAGTCAAGGCACCCAGTGCCACAGGCAGCAAACAACCCCAAAACATCTTTTAACCTCCACCTTGTTTGACTGTAAGTGCTGTTTTCTTTTCTCCATAGGCCTCATTATGTTTTCGGTAAACAGTAGAATGATGTGCTTTACCAAAAAGCTCTATCTTAGTCTCATCTGTCCACAAGATGCTTTCTCAGAGGGATTTTAGCTTATTCACGTACACTGACAAGCAAAAAGGTAACAACGTTTTGAACTTTTGAATTTCAGGCTCCATATCTCACCATCCACTACTGCATCGAAAGAGAGACTACCATCATTTTATAGACAATCATCTTGGCTATCTGTCAGAATTACTGTTGTCCTTCTTCAGTTTGACTACTAGTGGCTGCTATTGTTCACCTTAATCATTGTGCTGCAATCCCCCTCCTTACCACTGGAGGCTGCTGTAGTGGTCTGCAATTGCCCTATACTAAGATGGCAGATTCTGAACCTGTGGGATCCAACTTGTTTCCTGTTTGGGCCTACTTAAAACCACATGGATCTCTCACTCATTGCTTGAGTATTGTGTTTAGCTGTTAGTTTAGGTCCAGTCTCCAGCTCCTGAACATTCTTACCCAGACTGTTCTCACCTATCTCACCTACATTTTTGAACCTGAAAGAGGCTGTTATATTTTGTTTCCTGACAGGTTTATGGACACTTAATAAATCACCAGTTTGTTTGAACCTGCGAACTGCATCCCTGTGTGTGAACCACCGTCTACCACAGATCTGATCCCTCACAATACACACTGCTCAATAAAATAAAGGGAACATTCAAATAACACATCCTAGATCTGAATGAATGAAATATTCTCATTGAATACTTTGTTCTGTACAAAGTTGAATGTGCTGACAACAAAATCACACAAAAATCATCAATGGAAATCAAATTTATTAACCAATGGAGGCCTGGATTTGGAGTCACCCCCAAAATTAAAGTGGAAAAACACACTACAGGCTGATCCAACTTTGATGTAATGTCCTTAAAACAAGTCAAAATGAGGCTCAGTATTGTGTGTGGCCTCCACGTGCCTGTATGACCTCCCTACAATGCCTGGGCATGCTCCTGATGAGGTTGCGGATGGTCTCCTATGGGATCTCCTCCCAGACTGGACTAAAGCATCCGCCAACTCCTGGACAGTCTGTGGTGCAACGTGATGTTGGTGGATGGAGCGAGACATGATGTCCCAGATGTGCTCAATCGGATTCAGGTCTGGGGAACGGGTGGGCCAGTCCATAGCTTCAATGCCTTCATCTTGCAGAAACTGCTGACACACTCCAGCCACATGAGGTCTGGCATTGTCCTGCATTAGGAGAAACCCAGGGCCAACCGCACCAGCATATGATCTCACAAGGGGTCTGAGGATCTCATCTCGGCACCTAATGGAGGTCATGCTACCTCTGGCGAGCACATGGTGGGCTGTGCGGTCCTCCAAAGAAATGCCACCCCACACCATTACTGACCCACTGCCAAACCGGTCATGCTGAAGGATGTTGCAGGCAGCAGATCACTCTCCACGGTGTCTCCAGACTCTGCCATGTCTGTCACATGTGCTTAGTGTGAATCTGCTTTCATCTATGAAGAGCACAGTGGCGACTTTGCCAATCCTGGTGTTCTGTGGCAAATGCCAAGCGTCCTGCACGGTGTTGGGCTGTGAGCACAACCCCCATCTGTGGATGTTGGGCCCTCATACCACCCTCATGGAGTCAGTTTCTAACCGTTTGTGCAGACACATGCACATTTGTGGCCTTCTGGAGGTCATTTTGCAGGGCTCTGGCAGTGCTCCTCCTGTTCCTCCTTGCACAAAGTCAGAGGTAGCAGTCCTGCTGCTGGGTTGTTGCCCTCCTACGGCCCCCTCCATGTCTCCTGGTGTACTGGTCTGTTTCCTGGTAGCGCCTCCAGCCTCTGGACACTACGCAGACAGACACAGCAAACCTTCTTGCCACAACTCGTATTGATGTGCCATCCTGGATGAGCTGCACTTCCTGAGCAACTTCTGTGGGTTGTAGAGTCCGTCTCATGCTACCATGAGTGTGAAAGCACAACCAACATTCAAAAATGACAAAAACTTCAGCCAGAAAGCATTGTTACTGAGATGTGGTCTGTGGTCCCCACCTGCAGAACTACTCCTTTATTGAGGGTGTCTTGATAATTGCCAATAATTTCCATCTATTGTCTATTCCATTTGCACAACAGCATGCGAAATTGATTGTCAATCAGTGTTGCTTCCTAAGTGGACAGTTTGATTTCACAGAAGTTTGATTTACTTGGAGTTATATTCTGTTGTTTAAATGTTCCCTTTATTTTTTGAGCAGTGTATATATATTGGGTATCGCCGACTTTACTCTAATGGTTATAGGTTCTATAGAGTTGCCGAAAATGTTGGTACTACAGTATGCATTGCACAGATGGAGTGTATATGCACGTAAGTATCTTATTTGTAATTCTAATGACTATATATTTGCTGAGAGCACCTGCCTTGTAGATGAGTGTTTCCATTTTCTGTGTTCTTGTGTACATGTCTACCAATTAACATTGTTGTTCTAAAGATGTTGCCATTGCCATTACAATCACTGAAGAGTCGTTCAGGGAAAATAACATACTGGAGGCAAAGGTATGATATGATCTGATGATAATAAAATGGATTTGACACACAAAAGGTTACCATCAACGCGTTTTGAAGAGCCTTTGCTAATGGAATCTGTTTTATTTACACTAATTAGTTTGATAATTTGATTAAAAGTTTAGCATGAATAATACAAAGGTTTTACTTATATTAACTATAACACTTTGACTTAAGTTGAATAGGAGAGAAGTACTTCATGTACATTAAGAGTACCAGCCTCCTATAAATGCTGGTTGAAACCATTCGGTAGGCATGATAATATTAACAATAAGTCACAAATAAATGAATGGGATTACAGAAATATTGGCATCACATCTAGGGTTGCCAATCGTCCACAAATTCCTGGACAGTTTCTAAAAATAGGTCATTTTTTGCGTTGCCCATAAAAAAAGTTAATGCTTTTGTGATTTTTTTGAAACTGAAAAAACCTATACAGATTATTTTGATTGTAATTATCATAATTTTACAGTTTACAGTGAATGCAACTGATGTCTTCATATAACAATTATGGGCTGTAGACCAATATCACTAATAATCATAATGATTTATTTTTGGTTTTCCAATGTGTTCATAAAAAATATTGTCTGTGATTTTTTGATAAAGAGTCCAGAAAACAATAAAAAGTTAAGTTGGCAACTCTGATCACATCTCCTCATATCAACAGTAAATTTGAGATTATATTACCTATGAAATAATGTACATTACTTTTAGTATTAACTACAGCATCCAGAAGTCAACAAAATTTGAATGACACCTGACAAGGGGTGAGATATGTTAGCCAGGAAGTGAACAATCCATTCTTAAAACTGATGTGTTGGAAGCAAGAAAAATGGACAAGAGAAAGATTTTGAACAACAATGACAGGCACAAAATTCTGAAAGGTATATATAACTAAGTCAGTACATCTCCAAAATTACAGATTGTAAAGAATGTTCCTGTCATGTGTTGGTTTGTGCCTACGAAAAGGGAACTAAAGAAGGTTGCCCGAGTTTCTTTGATGCACATATGGCATGAAGGCTTGCTTACCTATTCAGATCCCAAAGAAATTAAAATGCAGCACAAATTGCTGAAAAAAAGTTAATACTAACTATGATAGAAAGGTATAAAATAAGAACACAAAAAGCTGGTCCCTGTTCAATGGTGCTGGTCCTTGTTCATTGCAGAAAGTGTCAGTTTACAATGGGCATGTAAGCATCAGAACTACACTATAGAGCTACTGAAGAAGGTAGACTGCTCCTGTAAATCTCATTTCCTTTTATATCATGTAAGGCTCACGTGGTGAGATGATTTCACAAAGCCGCAGTTAAAGGTAGACATAAGAGCCCAGGGTGTTGGCAAAGCAGGCTGAAACAGTAGGAAACCAGACAACAGGCTATGCTAGACAGCAGACAAACAAGGCAGGACACAATAGAAGCCACAGGTTCAAGGGGTCAGATGTAGGGATGAGCGAGTAGTGAAATAATCGCTATACTCGTAACGAGTAGGTCCCAAGACTCGGGTACTCGTTACGAGTAGCAAGTTCAATGTAAGTCAATGGGAAATGCGAGTAAGCCGACTTAGTGTCTGCTGGAGCCTATAAAGCGGTCTGGGGGCTAAGGAAAAGGCTGAAATGGGTGCATGATTGTTTAAAAGCCGGCTGTAAAAAGCCTCTGACTTTTAAACAATCACTCAGCCCCATACTGCTTCACCGCAGACTCCATCCCTATCTTCCGCTCCACCGCCACCTCCCATCCCAATCCTAAGGTAGGACCGGGCGGGGAGCGCAGCACCAGTGAACGGGGAGCGAAGGACCCGGGCGTGGAAGCAGGCAGTGAAAAGACTTCACCGTCGGCTTTCCCGTTTGGTGCTGCACTCCCTGATGTACACTCCCCGCTCCCTGGTGCTTCACCGCCGGGAAAGCCGGCGGTGAAGTCTTTTCACTGCCGGCTTTCCTGCCGGTTATTTCAAAGCGGTCTCAAGCGGTGATGTCATGTCATTTGCCGGCACCGCATGCACAGGAGAATCCTCCCACGCTGTCAGTGACATGCATGAGGTGAGCTGAGTTCATTGGACATGAACTCGGCTTATCTGGATGCCGTCACAGCGAGACACTGAGGAGCTTCTCGGTGTCTGCGGCATGGCAAGCTGGATGGCAGCATTCTGCTGCGATCCAGCCTGTCATGTAAATGTAGCAGAGCTGGAGTCGTCCTGGGAACCATGGAAAGGTAAGGATGAGGTTGGTTTATTATTTTACTTTTATTGCAGAAGACATTGGCTTCAGCTTGAATTGGCGATACGATAAGTAGAGTTTAATTTAGGACATTAAAGGAATGTGTGTTTATTTCAATTAAAGGATTTTATTCTGGGTGTTGGTGTTTTTATTTTACATTTGCCTTACACTATGGGGTCAGTAATGGGGGCGTCTTATAGACGCCTCTCCATTACTAACCTGGGCTTGATGTCAGCTGGCATTATAAGCTGACATCAACCCCAGCCCTATTACCCCACTGCCACCGCTACAGGGCAGTGGGAAGAGCGAGGCTAAGTGCCAGAATTGGCACATCCTATGGATGCGCCATTTCTGGGGCGGCAGAGGGCTGGTGTTTCTAGCCTCAGAGGGGGCCAATATTCATGACACCCTTCCTGGGCTATTAATATCAGCCCCCAGCTGTCTGCCTAGTCTTTGGACCCCACGGGGGGACCCCACGTCATTTTGTTTTGGGGTCCCCCATTTTAATAGCTAGTAAAGCCTAGGTATTCAGCTGGAGGCTGATATTAGTAGCCTGGGAAGCTCTGTTGGTATTACCCCCTTCCCAGGCTTCAAACATCTGCCCCAGCCTTCTGCTTAACCTCCGCTAGAGACTAAAATTATGGGGAATCCCACACCAATTTTTTTTTAATAAATCCTTTATTTTAATGCTAAATGACACTTGAGGGGTTAATAAAGATGCAGTCCCTAAATTATTATTATTTTTTTAATTTTTTAATTCATTTTTCCCAAAAATTTTGACGTGGACTTCGCCAAATTTTTGTATGCCAGCCAGGTACAGCATCCAGGAATGGGCTGCCCCCAACCCCCAGCTGCCTATTTGTACCTGGCCGAACAAAACAATATAGGGAAGCCCTTTTTTTTATTATTTCATGAATTTCATGAAATAATAAAAAAAAAAATACGTGGGGCTTCGCCCTATTTTTGTATCCAGCCAGGTACAACTAAGTAGCTGGGGGCTGTCATCTGCAGCGCAGGGTGGCCCAAGCTTTCTGGGCCCCCCCCCCACTGCAAATTGCAGTCCGCAGCCACCCCAGAAAATGGCGCGTTCATAGAAACGCCATTTTCTGGCGCTGTACCCAACTCTTCCAGGGCCCTGGTGTGGTGGCTCACTGGGTAATAAAGGGGTTAGTACCAGCTTTGTATTATCCGCTGGCCCTAAGCCCAAAATTCATGGGGTCACGCCAATATTAGACATGACCACCATGAATTTCTAGTAAAGTATTTAAAAAAAACACAACACATAGAAAAAAATATTTTTTTAGAAATAAAACAAAAAAACACTTAAGAGACTCCATCTTTATTAAAAAAATTATCTTCCGTCTGACATAGTCCAATGTAGTCTTCTTCTTTAGCTCAGCTACATCTCTGGTAGAGAGATTCTCTACCAGAGATGTAGCTGAGCCGTGCGGCCGTGGGAAAGTTGATGTGAGTTCATGCAGTCAAGCATGAACTCACATGAACCCTCTGAGGGCACCGCGGCTGCTTCAAATGAACAGCTGATCAGCAGCAGCTGATACCACAGCTGTTCATTTGAAATAACCGGTGGGAAATCCGGCAGTGAAAAGACTTCACCGCCGGCTTTCCCGTTTGGTGCTGTGCTCCCCGCTCCCTGATGTACACTCCCCACTCCCCCACCACCTCCCATCCCGATCCTAAGTTAGGACCGGGCCGGAAGCGAAGCACCAGGGAGCGTACATCAGGGAGCCGGGAGCGCAGCACCGAATGGGAAAGCAGGCAGTGAAGTCTTTCCACTGCCGGCTTCCCCACCCGGGTCCTTTGCTCACTGGTGCTGCACTCCCCGCTCCCTTGTGCTTCGCTCCGCGCCCGGTTCTAACTTAGGATCGGGATGGGAGGCGGCGGGGGGAGCGGAGGATCGGGATGGGAGGCTGCAGGGAAGCTAGTATAGCGCTGAGTGATTGTTCAAAAGCCAGCGGCTTTTTATCGACGGTTTTTAAACAATCATGCGGCTTACTCGCATTTCCCATTGACTTACATTGTACTCATTACTCCTAGCAAGTAATCACAAGGAAACTCGAGGAGTAACGAGTAGCCCGAGTACCGTACTATTCGGCGAGTACCAAATAGTAACGAGTATACTCGCTCATCCCTATTTATAATGCTTTCTACAAACAATGAGTTAATTTATAAGTCTAGAAGATCAATAGGTGCTAATTGTAGAAATTACAGGAGTCTGAGGACATGTCAGCAATAGCAGACACTGGATAGTGGCAAATTCCAAACAGCAACTGAACCTATTACAATCTTAATTCTAAGACACAGTGATGTGTCCAAGTGGTTTAAAAGTGTTTGGGAGACGATGTCACTGAGGAATGCCAAGCCACTTTTAAGGCCCAATGTGGAGCACAAAAAAGGATGGTGGCCAATGGAGAAGGGAGCAGAGCTCAGCCCTAAAGAAGAGACAGGTGTGTAACACATAAGGTTTGTGTGTTGCTTAACTTGGGAAGGATGTCACCGGAATACCCTATTAAAAGCGGCCTTGTGCTGTTACTTTCCTGATGTTTATGTAAATGTTACTGTGACACGTATCACCTACTTATGCATTGTACAGGCCAAGTACACACCTTGATAGCAACAATATTACTGAATGACAATTGTTTGAGTCAAAATCTTGATTACAGTTCCAAATTTTCTACATCTCAGTTTGACTGAGATTTTGTGTGATGCACAGGAAAAATTTATCTGATTAATTGTGGCCACATCTTCCAACTGACAGGAGGACTTACCGATTTTAAGGAGGTCATGCCTTTACCGGTCAGACCTGTTTTAGTAGCAATAGCGGGACCTAAATAATATTAAACATGTGGTTTTTAAGGTGCAATCCCATCTCTTACATTTATGGCGTATACACAGGGACAACAATGTCACTTGAATTTATATGAATAAAGCAATAAGCATATTAATGAGGTTTCATTCATCCACAAGGTATTTGAAGGTGGCTTGTTCGGGAATTTCTACAGGTCAAATAAAGTTCTTCCATGCAATGAAGCAATGAAACAGACCAGTGCCTACACTGTAGTGCAGCTGAAGCCACCAAGTAAGCAAAGAAAATTGTGTCAAAAAGTTATTTTTACTTTTTTATGTTTTTCCCTTGCAACCATATAATTATGCTAAATATGAGCGCACACAACTTCAGTTGATGTGCTAGTTCCACAGCCCTATGGATGATCATGGATGAATCTGAATATAGAGATGTATTAAAGCTGCAATCCCCCCTGGTAATTGGCATTGACATTTTAGTTTCTTCTCTTCTAGCATCATCTCTCTTTTTACTTTTTTCTGTTTCAGAATATGCCTCTTCTTCCTCTCGAGAAATCAGTTCTTAATTTTCTGCTGTGACCAGCTCATGAGGTGACTGTTACACATGTTCACTGCTCTTATGGTAATGAAGTCATGTATTCTTGGCATTGACATTTTTTCCTACGGATTGTAGGAATCTACATTATATTTTGAAATGATTTTTCATGGTCCAGCTCTTCCATACCATTCCTTTTACGAAGTGGTTGTTGTTCGTCATGACTTTTTCCATGAATGGCTTTATTTGCCTCCATAATGAATAGGATTCAATGATTCAGATGCTTGTGAGCTTATACCTCCTACTTGAGAAGGAAGCTTTAAACCTATCCTAGCATGTGACAATTATTAATATCGAAAAGGAGGTAAGTAGTGATGAGCGAACATGTTCTTTTAACCCTTTCGGTGAGCATGCTCGGGTGCTCTCCGAGCATGCTCGGGTGCTAGCCGAGCATCTTCAGCGTGCTCGGGTGTTATGTTTGAGTCACTCCGTGTGCATGATTTGCGACTTTTTGACAGCTTTAATACATGCGAGGAATGCCTAAGAAACAGGCATTCCTCACATGTATTAAAGTTGTCAGTCACAAATCATGCCCACGGAGTGACTCAAAGATAACACCTGAGCACGCCGAAGATACTCGGAAAACACCGGAGCATTCTCGTAAATCTTGAGTAACGAGCATGCTCGCTCATCAGTAGAGGTAAGAGTTGATAAAGAAGCAATGAGAAAAGACAACATAGTGAGCATTACTTACGAGTCCTGAATGACAACATCCCTTTTACTTTAGCACAGATTTTCAAATCTTGCATGCAAAATTTTAGTCCTATTGAAGATTCTTTAGATTGATTTGGACTGGCTAAATTGGTTATTTGCAAGTCCTTGATCTCTGAGCTGCTCATAACCGTATATGCATTATGGAAGTGTGTAAAACTACCCAATTATTCCAGGTCTAGCATTCTATTACAGCTACTGTAGTTTTTTATCTATCATCATGTCACATTCCACCTCCTCTTATATCTCTTCCATATTATCCTCCACGTTTGTATTGATGCCCCAGTTTTGGGTGTTCAAGTGAAAGAGGTTTCATTGCCTTTCTTTCCTATAGTAATACAAGTTTTTCTTTCTTAATATCTCTACAACTGTTTTGTTCGTCTTTTATGCAGTTATTTCACGGACTGATTTATATTTCATATCTATGACCAAGGGCTATAGAGCATTTTATGTAGGAAACACCTATGTGGTCCATTAGGCCTTCTAAATTTATGATGATAAATCCCCTGATTTTCTGGCATGACAGCGATGAGATTTTCTAATGAGTAATGACTGTAGACATGAATCCCAATGGTTTACTTGTATAGAGATTCCTGAAGACTAATTGTTTAAAATGTATCCAAAATCCAATATACGTTTTATTGCCTGAAATTGCTTTTTCATATATTGTTTTATTACCGATATTCATTATCTATATAGCTTTATCCTAAAGCAGGGGCATCCAGTAACTGGAAGCTACTAAAATCTTATCCTAAATCTGTATTAGGGCATCCCAGCTAATAAACACCAGTTATAATAATGCTGTTTCCCATTCAGCAGAGGGCACTTTTGGTCTCTTGAACATTGGGGACTAGGTGTTACCCCTCAGGCTATGTGCCCACGTAGCAGATTTGATGAAGAGCGTTTTTGCCTCTCTCTGGCAGAAAAAAACGCATGCAGATTTACCTGCGTTTTTTTCTGCCAGAGAGAAGCATTTTTTAGCGTTTTTACATGCGTTTTCGCATGCATTTTTTAAAGCACTTTTCCAAGCGATTTTGAGCATCACTTGGAAAGGTGCTAGACAAGTTGGTCACACAATATAAATTCATGCAACTGGCATGGATTTATATTGTGTGACCAACTTAGATGCTTTAAATTCTGCATCTATAGTAAAAAAAAAAAGAATTAAAAAGTTAAAAATAAAAAAACCCTATATATTCACCTCTCCAGTCTTCTCCCGGCGGCGATCCTCTCTCCTCGGCGTCCCGCGGTGTACTTGCAGGACCTGCGGTGACGTCATTTAGTCAGCTGATGGTCACGCGACCATCACCTGACCGCTGACGTCAGCGGTCACGTGACCATCAGCTGACTAAATGACGTCACCGCAGGTACTGCAAGTACACCGCGGGACGTCAAGGAGAGAGGATGTGGCCAGGAGGAGACTGGAGAGGTAAGTATATAGGTTTTTTTTATTTTTAACTTTTTAATTTCTTTTTTTCACCGCGAAGTAGCCGGGATGAAGAGGAGTTGTAGTCTCCTCTTCATCCTGGGTACCACACGCACTGCGATTACGCTGCAAATTCACGGCCATTGAATTTAATTGAAACGCAGCAAATCCACATATACCTGCGGGTTTGCTGCGTTTCATTATTCCTCAATGGCCGCGAATTTGCAGCGTAATCGCGGTAGAAATGGTCATGCTGCGTTTTGCAACGCAAAGCGAATTTGGCGCGCTAATTAGCGCATCATGTGCACAGCACATCCGAATGCACATTGCTTTGCATGGCAGACGGTTTTACAAGCATTTTTAAAAGCACCGCAAAAACGCTACAAAAACGCTACGTGGGCACATAGCCTTACTGTCCCCACTGTCATCAGTCTATTTATCTATCTATCTATCTATCTATTTATCTATCTATCTATTATCTATATATCAGTCTATCTATCTATCTATCTTCTATTTTAAATATATCTTATATCTCTTTCTATCTACATAAGAAGTGGCTGGATGACAACCAGTATATTAGATCATCTATAGTTTGTTAGCTGGACTATTTAGCAGGACTATCATCTACAGTGGGCACGGAAAGTTTTCAGACCCCTTTAAATTTTTCACTCTTTGTTTCATTGCAGCCATTTGGCAAATTCTAAAAAGTTAATTTTTTCTCATTAAAGTACACTCTGCACCCCATCTTGACTGAAAAAAAACAGAAATGTAGAAATATTTGCAAATTTATTAAAAAAGAAAAACTGAAATATCACATGGTCATAAATATTGAGACTAGTGTTGAGCGATACCTTCCGATATCGGGAAATATCGGATCGGATTGGATCGGACCGATACCCAAAAAGTATCGGATATCGCCGATTCCGATACAGGAAACCAATGCAAGTCAATGGGACACTAATATCGGAATGCCAACCCAGCGTGAGAGAATTCTCCTGATTGCTTAAAAGCCGGCGGGCGGTAAAAAGCCGCTGGCTTTTAAACAATCACACAGCCCCATACTGCTTCCCCGCAGCCTCCCACCCCGATCCTGCGCTCCCCCCGCCACCTCACATCCCGATCGTAAGTTAGGACCGGGCGGGGAGCGCAGCACCAAGGAGCAGGGAGCGAAGGACCCGGGCGGGGAAGCCGGCAGTGAAAAGACTTCACCGCCGGCTTTCCCGTTCTGTGCTGCGCTCTCCCGCCGGTTATTTCAAATGAACAGCTGAGGTATCAGGTGATGCTGATCAGCTGTTCATTTGAAGTAGCCGCGGTGCCCTCAGAGGGTTCATGTGAGTTCATGCTTCACTGCATTGCATGAACTCACATGAACTTTCCCACGGCCGCACAGGTCAGCCACACCTCCCAGACCTATACAAAAAACTATCGCACCTCCTGATTGTTATAGGTGCTACGGGTAAGGTACCAAACCAGAATGAAGTCTATCAAAAAACCTGGCACTCAGAGAGATAAGTAAGATTATGTATTTTTAATCAAGTGAGTACAAAATAAATATCAGACGTTTCGGTCCCTTAGGACCTTCATCAGTGTACTACAAAGTAAAATGACAAACAAAAACAAAATTAGATACAAAAAGTGGTCAAATTTCAGTAGTATATATATAAAGACAAAGTTTACATGGATACGTTTATTTCATCCGAAATATAGATCTACCTTCTTGAGATACGACATGGAGGGAGGGAGAGATTTGGGAGGGAGTTTGGTTGGATGTCCCGTGAGAGATAAAAGAGGAAAAAGTAACATACCGGAGTAGAGGTCATGCGAGTGGACGATTTCCACTAAGGAGCTGTAAGGGAGAGGTGACTGGATTAATAGTGACCCATGTGAAGTTGAAGTAAGACATATATAAACTAGAGCAAACCTGAAATGGAAGCTGTGACAGTAAAGCTGTAATGTCCAAGAGGTATGGAGAGTCTTGTAAAGGAGACTAAAGAAGAAGAAAGGACACAATGATGAAGGAGGTATGTATATAGCTTCCCCCAAGAAAGAAGTCTATGGAGGGAAGCAAGTACCTGTGGCTCTCAGTCATGTGGAGTGTCCTCAGGAGACGCGGAATCCACCGCTAGTCAGGAGGGGAGGAGATCCCCAAGGTATACCCCTAGTATTTATATAGGAGAGGGAGAAGTGGTGAGAATCGCCGCAGGCGTGTGCGTACGAGAGGAGACCCGAAACCGGAAGTGACGCGACGTGTGCGTCATAGGGTCCGTGGTCAGGTGCTGGTCACGTGGGCGGAAGTGCCTCTGTTTGCGTTCCAGCGGAGAAGATATGCGTTCCACTGCTGCTGCTGGAAAAGCAGACAATAGGAGGAGGTCGGGTCACAAAGTGGGAGCATCCAAGGGGAGCAGGAGAGGAGGCAGAGGTTTAGGAAGGATGCTGGAGATAAAGGAAAACAAAATTAACATAATATACAAAATACAGACAAGTCTCCAACATGCATATGTGTCTATCTGAGTATAAATAAAGGAAGCATGTAGGTGTCCAAATTAGTTCTGTGTCCTAATGTAGTGTGTGACCTGGCCATGGTATACCTATTACATGAAAGAGAGCAAATCATAGTCACGATTAAGACCTTTAGGGGTCAGTGATTGCAGTTCATGGATCCAAAACGATTCCCTACGTTTGAGCATGCGGATCCGATCGCCCCCTCTACGTGGAATGGGTACATGGTCTATGACTTGAAATTTCAGTTGTGAGATGGTGTGCCCTGCTGATGAAAAATGTTGTGGCAGTGGTAGTAATAAATTTTTACAGCGAATGGTGGACTTATGTTTGGATATACGATCTTTAACTGGTTGAGTGGTTTCTCCAATGTAAATGAGGCCACATGGGCATTTGATAAGATAAACTACAAAAGAAGAATTGCATGTGAAATAGTCCCTGATATGATATTGTTTGCCAGATTGTGGGTGGTAGAAGGAACTGCCTCTGATGATATTATTACATTGGAAACAATGGAGACAAGGGAAGGTGCCAGTTTTAGGGTTTGAAAGAAATCTTTGTCTCAATCTGGGGGTGTTGATTGATAGATCCACCCGAATGAGGTGATCCTTGATATTGGGAGCCCTCTTGAAACATGGTAGAAAAGGGTTCCCAAACTCAGGGACAGAAGGGTATGCTGTATGTAGAATTTTCCAGTGTTGGCGAATTTTTTTGTGAAGGATACGTACTGCTGGATGATATGTGTGAACAAAAGGTAAACGGTTGGAAATGGTATGTCGGTTCTGGGTGTCAGAGACTAGAGATTTTTGTAGGAGGGCAGAAGGGTATCCTCGTTCCACAAATTTGTGTTTCATTTCGCTAAGACGGGTGTCCCTGGTGGTGGTGTCACTAACTATGCGTCTGACCCTGTGGAACTGTGATTTAGGTATAGACGAAATAGTGGATTTGGGATGGAGGCTATCAAAGCGGAGTAGGCCATTTCTGTCTGTAGGTTTGACAAATAGGTCAGTGGATAGGAAACCATCCTTATCTTTAATGACCTTAGTATCTAGAAAGTTAATAGATTCAGTACTGGATGAGATGGTAAAATTGAGACCCTCCCAAGCTGTGTTGATGGTATTGAAAAAGATGTCAAGTGATTCCCTAGAGCCTCCCCATAAGCAGAAGATATCGTCAATATATCTTTTCCATACCAAAGCATGTTTAGTGTACAAATCATTAGAGTAAATGATATTCTGCTCAAATTCCGCCATGTAGCAATTAGCGTACGGGGGTGCTACATTCGAACCCATCGCGGTACCCTGTTTCTGGAGATAGAAAGTGTTCCCAAATAGGAAGAAGTTTCTTGTGAGGACTAAGGTCAACAGGTCCAAACAGAGATTCTGTGTATCGATGGGTGTGTTAAAACTCTTCAATAAATTGCCCACGCATTTTATGCCCTTATTGTGTGGAATGGATGTGTATAAACTGTTCACATCTAGGGTTACAAGAAGAGAGTTGGGTGGTATCTGGTGGATGGAATGGATTATGTCCAGAAAAGCCCCCGTGTCTAAAAGATAAGACGGGCTTTTTTGGGTCAATGGGGTGAGTATTTTTTCAAGAAAAATGGATAAGGGGGACAATAAGGAGTCAGTGGAAGCGACGATCGGACGTCCTGGGGGATTTTCAAGGCATTTGTGTATTTTAGGGAGGATGTAAAAAACAGGTGTAATGGGAAATTGCTTAATCAAGAAATCCCGTGTTTTGGGATCTATTGTGTTGATAGATAGATAGTGGTCTACTGTATTGAGTATAGCAGTGCTGGTGTTGCGTGTAGGATCAGATTCTAGTTTCGAGTAGATATTAGTATCGCTTAGTTGGTGTAGTATTTCTAAGGTATATTTATCCTTATCCATGACCACTATGGCCCCACCTTTGTCAGCAGGTTTGATAATGATCGATTTGTCAGTTTGCAATGTTTTGAGGGCTTGTTTATCGATGTTTGACATGTTGTGATGGTAGTGAATTGAACCTTTCTGCATATCTCCTCTCAACTGTTCAAAAGAACTATTTATAAAGCCTATGAAAGTTTCCACAGCATGTTTATCTCGGGGTGGGCGATATGTGCTTTTGGATTTAAGGCCTAGACTCGCTGCAGTAATCTGAACTGGATTTGCTGGAGAAGTGCTAGGGACCAAAGGGGGGAGAGGCTCCTGTGAAAAGTGTGCTTTCAAGCGAATGGCGCGGTAGAATCTCTGTAGCTCCATATCGAGCAGAAATGTATTAAATTTGCCAGAGGGGCAGAAATTGAGTCCTTTTTGTAGAGTAGAAATTTCAGCAACACTGAGCGATCGCGAAGAGATGTTAACAACTAATGTGGTTGTACCTGTGAGCGTGTCACTCGAATGAAGTCCGTGTTGCTTCTTCCAGGTGCCTCCTCTTCTGGTTCTTTTCTTCTGGGAAATCTCTTTTTGTTGCCTAAAAAACGGGTAGTAGAAGGGGGATCTCGTCGGTCCGTCTCCGAACCCGAAGTGGATGGTTCTGATGAGGAGTTTCTGAAGCGTGAAAAGTTGCGCCTGGGAGCTTGCCTGTCGCGCCATCTGTAGACTTTATTCTGCTGATAATCTTCCAAGTCTCTAGTAAATTTGATCCGTTTTCTGCTCTCAGTATCTCGTCTGTGTTGTTCGATGATAGTGTCTATTCTTTTTTTCAGGGTTGTGAACTCCTCTGGCGGGATTAACGCAGAGAGTTGTGTCTCGATGCTGGAAATCTGGTCCTTGACTGTTGAGATCTCTTTCTGTAAAAATTCAATGGTGAGAATCATTAAATCGAATGAGCATTTATTGAGTATCTTTTCAAATTTAGAGCAGTATTCTTTTTTGTCGCTGAATAAAGTTGGGCGTAGAGGCACCCTCAGGCCGCGTGGAATCCGCTGGACACGAACATACTCAGAAAGAGTGGCGCAGTGAAGTTCAATATTGGTTAAATGTCGTAGTTCTCTCTCCCAATCCTTCCCTCTTGTTTCCTTGGGCGGCACTTGAAGGAAATCGCAAGGAAGGTTTGATTGTGAAATAATGTGGGTAGTTTCTTCAGCGTTGTACGAAAAGGTATTGCTGGTAGTCATGACCTATCAGGGTGCAGATATATTGGAATCATATAGTCTATACAAAAAACTATCGCACCTCCTGATTGTTATAGGTGCTACGGGTAAGGTACCAAACCAGAATGAAGTCTATCAAAAAACCCGGCACTCAGAGAGATAAGTAAGATTATGTATTTTTAATCAAGTGAGTACAAAATAAATATCAGACGTTTCGGTCCCTTAGGACCTTCATCAGTGTACTACAAAGTAAAATGACAAACAAAAACAAAATTAGATACAAAAAGTGGTCAAATTTCAGTAGTATATATATAAAGACAAAGTTTACATGGATACGTTTATTTCATCCGAAATATAGATCTACCTTTTGAGATACGACATGGAGGGAGGGAGAGATTTGGGAGGGAGTTTGGTTGGATGTCCCGTGAGAGATAAAAGAGGAAAAAGTAACATACCGGAGTAGAGGTCATGCGAGTGGACGATTTCCACTAAGGAGCTGTAAGGGAGAGGTGACTGGATTAATAGTGACCCATGTGAAGTTGAAGTAAGACATATATAAACTAGAGCAAACCTGAAATGGAAGCTGTGACAGTAAAGCTGTAATGTCCAAGAGGTATGGAGAGTCTTGTAAAGGAGACTAAAGAAGAAGAAAGGACACAATGATGAAGGAGGTATGTATATAGCTTCCCCCAAGAAAGAAGTCTATGGAGGGAAGCAAGTACCTGTGGCTCTCAGTCATGTGGAGTGTCCTCAGGAGACGCGGAATCCACCGCTAGTCAGGAGGGGAGGAGATCCCCAAGGTATACCCCTAGTATTTATATAGGAGAGGGAGAAGTGGTGAGAATCGCCGCAGGCGTGTGCGTACGAGAGGAGACCCGAAACCGGAAGTGACGCGACGTGTGCGTCATAGGGTCCGTGGTCAGGTGCTGGTCACGTGGGCGGAAGTGCCTCTGTTTGCGTTCCAGCGGAGAAGATATGCGTTCCACTGCTGCTGCTGTACTCACTTGATTAAAAATACATAATCTTACTTATCTCTCTGAGTGCCGGGTTTTTTGATAGACACCTCCCAGACCATCAGACCCATCATGATTGGTGTGTGCGCGGTGTCTGTGCGATGTCTGCGGGTGTCTGCGTGCAGGCAGACATAGGCCCATGTGACACTATTACTCCCATCGGCCTATGTCTGTCCCCCGTACACTCGTGCCAGCAGGATCAGCTCGATGGGAGCAGTAGTTCCCATTAGCCTGATCCTGCTATTTAGACTGCCCCATATGTTATTTTTGCCCCTATACATCTTTTATTCTTTTAGGCCCCCATATATATTTTTTGTTTTTGGTCCCCAATAAATTTTAAATACATTTCATTGGTGGCCAGTGGTTACCTAAGATAAATTAGTTTATACATTAACTGTCCCCGCCGATCGCCACCTAAAATAAAGTAAAAAATAAAAAACTACACCTATACTCACCTAGACACCTAATTCCCCGAAGCCATCGATCTCCTGTAAAAAAATATAAAATAATAAACCACAACCTTATCCTTACCCCTCCGTAGTAGTCCACGAGTGTCACAAAATGATCTCCAGTTTAGAGCAGCCACATAGAATGTGACCGCTCTAAACCGCTGCCACCGCTAGAATGATGGGGCCGTAAAGCAGCCCCGTCATTGCATAAGCGGGTTCGCCAGAGTTCAGGCAGCGCTGCTCCGGTTAGCTCTTTACGGCCCTGCTGTACCGTGAGAAATTCCCACGGTACAGCAGTGCTGTAAAGGAGGTCACTGGAGCTGCGCTGACTGAATGCACTCCAGTGACCTCAGTCAGGGCTCACGCTGCCGGGAGCGGACGTGTTCCCGGCAGTGTGAGCTTACAGCAGCCATGCACAGCTGTCACCATCTCCAGATGTGACAGCTGTGCATGGGAGATCAGCGCAGGAACGTGGACAGGTAACTATTTTTTTTTTAGTAAACTAAGAATTAAATAAAATGATGTGTTTTATATCAAATAAATTATTTTTTTCTGGGTGTAGTGTGTTTTTTTCTTTTTAACACTTTGTAGGTTAGTAATTGGGGTGTCTTATAGACGCCCATCATTACTAACCTGGGCTTCATGGCAGCTGGCGCTGACATGAACCCCACCACTATTACCCCCTGCCACCGCACCAGGGCAGCGTGGAAGAGCGAGGCTAAGTGCCAGAATTGGCGCATCCTATGGATGAGCCATTTCTGGGGCGGCTGACAGCTGGTGTTTCTAGCCTGGGAGGGGGCCAATATTCATGGCACCCTTCCTGGGCTATTAATGTCAGCTCCCAGCTGTCTGCCTAGCCTTTGCTAGCTACTAAAATAGGGGGCACCCTATGTCATTTTTTGGGGGGGGTCACCCATTTTAATAGCTAGTAAAGGCTAGGTATTCACCTGGGGGCTGATATTAGTAGCCTGGGAAGCTCCGTGGGTATTACCCCTTTCCCAGGCTTCAAACATCTGCCCAAGCCGTCTGCTTAACCTCCGCTAGAGACTAAAATTATGAGGGATCCCACGCCAATTTTTTTTTAAATAAATCCTTTATTTTAACACTAAATGACACTTGAGGGGTTAATAAAGATGCAGTCCCTAAATTATTATTTATTTTTTAATTAATTTTTCCCAAAAATTTAGACGTGGGCTTTGCCATATTTTTGTATGCCAGCAGGTACAGCATCCAGGAACGGGCTGCCCCCAACTCCCAGCTGCCTATTTGTACCTGGCCGGACACAACAATATAGGGAAGCCCTTTTTTATTTTATTATTTCATGAATTTCATGAAATAAGTTAAAAAAAAAAATACGTGAGGCTGCGCCCTATTTTTGTGTCCAGCCAGGTACAACTAAGCAGCTGGGGCTGGAATCCACAGCGCAGGGTGGCCCAAGCTTTGTGGGCCCCCCCTGCTGCGAACTGCAGTCCGCAGCCACCCCAGAAAATGTTGCGTTCATAGAAGCGCCAACTTCTGGCGCTGTATCCAGCTCATCCAGGGCCCTGGTGCGGTGGCTCACTGGCTAATAAAGGGGTTAGGGCCAGCTTTGTATTATCCGCTGGCCCTAAACCCGAAATTCATGGGGTCACGCCAATATTAGGCTATGTGCCCACGATGCAGAAATTTTCCGGAGTTCAGGCAGCGCTGCTCCTGAACGTGAGAAATTCCCACGGTACAGCAGGGCCATAAAGGAGGTCACCGGAGCAACGCTGACTGAATGCACTCTGGTGACCTCAGTCAGGGACTCACGCTACCGGGAGCGGACGTGTTCCCGGCAGTGTGAGCTTACAGCAGCAATAACAGCTGTCACATCTCCAGATGTGACAGCTGTGCATGGGAGATCAGCGCAGGAACGTGGACGGGTAACTATTTTTTTTTTTTAGTAAACTAAGAATTAAATAAAATGGTGTGATTTATTTCAAATAAATTATTTTTTTCTGGGTGTAGTGTGTGTTTTTTCTTTCTAACACTTTGTAGGATAGTAATGGGGGTGTCTTATAGACGCCCATCATTACTAACCTGGGCTTCATGGCAGCTGGCGCTGACATGAACCCCACCACTATTACCCCCTGCCACCGCAACAGGGCAGTGTGGAAGAGTGAGGCTAAGCGCCAGATTTGGCGCACAAATAGGATGTGCCAAATCTGGGGTGACTGAGGGCAGATATTATAGCCTGGGAGGGGGCCTATAACCATGGCCCCTTTCTAGGCTATTAATATCAGGTCGCAGCTGTCCGCCTAGCCTTTGCTGGCTCCAATTTATAGGGGGACCCTATTTTTTTTTTTTTTTTTTGGGGGGGGGTCCCACCTGTAGAATGGGCTGTAAAGCCTAAGCTAACTGCTGCGGACTGATATTAATAGCAAGGGAAGGGGCCATGATCCTTGGCTACTTCCCAGACTATTAAATCAGCCATCAGCTTTCCCTCTTTTCCTTAAAAATACGCGTGAGCCCACCTTTTTTTTTTTTTTTTTTTTTTTTATGCATTGATTAGGGGTTGGACTAGGAAATTACATCAAATTGGCCTTTTTTTTCTCACTAACTTTATTTGTCTTCAAAAATGCTTCAAAAATGCCCCAAAAACGCACATAGAATCCGCATGCGTTTTTCTGGCAAGGAGATTCAGAAATGGTCAGGAAAATTTCTGCTTCATTTCTGCATCGTGGGCATATAGCCTAATATTGGCGTGACCCCATGAATTTCGGGTTTAGGGCCAGCGGATAATACAAAGCTGGCCCTAACCCCTTTATTACCCAGTGAGCCATCGCACCAGGGCCCTGGATGAGCTAGATACAGCGCCAGTAGATGGCGCTTCTATGAACGCGAAATTTTCTGGGGTGGCTGCAGACTGCAGTTCGCATCAGGGGGGTCCACAAAGCTTGGGCCACCCTGCGCTGTGGATTCCAGCCCCCAGCTGCTTAGTTGTACCTGGCTGGACACAAAAATAGGGCGAAGCCTCACGTATTTTTTGTTTTTAATTATGTCATGAAATTCATGAAACAATAATAAAAAAAAAAAGGGCTTCCCTATATTGTTGTGTCCGGCCAGGTACAAATAGGCAGCTGGGAGTTGGGGGCAGCCCGTTCCTGGATGCTGTACCTGCTGGTATACAAAAATATGGCAAAGCCCACGTCAAAAATTTTTGGGAAAAATTAATTAAAAAATAAATAATAATTTAGGGACGGCATCTTTATTAACCCCTCAAGTGTCATTTAGTGTTAAAATAAAGGATTTATTTAAAAAAAAATTGGCGTTGGATCCCTCATAATTTTAGCCTCTAGCGGAGGTTAAGCAGACAGCTGGGGCAGATGTTTGAAGTCTGGGAAGGGGGGTAATACCCACGGAGCTTCCCAGGCTACTAATATCAGCCCCCAGCTGTCTGCCTAGCCTTTGCTAGCTATTTAAATAGGGGGGACCCCACGTCATTTTTTTGGGGGGTCCCCCATTTTAATAGCTAGTAAAGGCTAGGTATTCAGCTGGGGGCTGATATTAGTATATTGGCCCCCTCCCAGGCTAGAAACACCAGCCGTCAGCCGCCTCAGAAATGGCTCATCCATAGGATGCGCCAATTCTGGCACTTAGCCTTGCTCTTCCATGCTGCCCTGGTGCGGTGGCAGGGGGTAATAGTGGTGGGGTTCATGTCAGCGCCAGCTGCCATGAAGCCCAGGTTAGTAATGATGGGCGTCTATAAGACACCCCCATTACTAACCTACAAAGTGTTAAAAAGAAAAAAACACACTACACCCAGAAAAAAATAATTTATTTGAAATAAAACACACCATTTTATTTAATTCTTAGTTTACTAAAAAAAATAGTTACCTGTCCACGTTCCTGCGCTGATCTCCCATGCGCAGCTGTCACATCTGGAGATGTGACAGCTGTGCATGGCTGCTGTAAGCTCACACTGCCGGGAACACGTCCGCTCCCAGCAGCGTGAGCCCTGACTGAGGTCACCGGAGTGCATTAAGTCAGCGCAGCTCCGGAGACCTCCTTTACGGCACTGCTGTACCGTGTTAATTTCTCACGGTACAGCAGGGCCGTAAAGGAGCTAACCGGAGCAGCGCTGCCTGAACTCCGGCGAACCCACTTATGCAATGACGGGGCTGCTTTACGGCCCCGTCATTCTAGCGGTGGCAGCGGTTTAGAGCGGTCACATTTTATGTGGCTGCTCTAAACTGGAGATCATCGTGGGACATTCGTGGACTCCTACAGAGGGGTAAGGATAAGGTTGTGGTTCATTATTTTATATTTTATTACAGGAGATTGATGGCTTCGGGGAATTAGGTGTCTAGGTGAGTATAGGTGTAGTTTTAATATTTTTACTTTATTTTAGGTGGCGATCGGCGGGGACAGGTAATGTATAAACTAATTTATTTTAGGTAACCACTGGCCACCAATGAAATGTATTTAAAATTTATTGGGGACCAAAAACAAAAAAAATATATGGGGGCCTAAAAGAATAAAAGATGTATAGGGGCAAAAATAACATATGGTGCAGTTTAAATAGCAGGATCAGGCTGATGGGAACTACTGCTCCCATCGAGCTGATACTGCTGGCACGAGTGGACGGGGGACAGACATAGGCCGATGGGAGTAGTAGTGTCACATCGGCCTATGTCTGCCTGCACACAGACACCCGCAGACATCGCGCACACACCCGCAGACATCACACAGACACTGCTCTCACACCAATCATGATGGGTCTGATGGTCTGGGAGGTGTGGCTGACCTGTGCGGCCGTGGGAAAGTTCATGTGAGTTCATGCAATGAAGTCAAGCATGAACTCACATGAACCCTCTGAGGGCACCACGGCTACTTCAAATGAACAGCTGATCAGCATCACCTGATACCTCAGCTGTTCATTTGAAATAAACGGAGGGAGAGCGCAGCACAGAACGGGAAAACCGGCGGTGAAGTCTTTTCACTGCCGGCTTCCCCGCCCGGGTCCTTCACTACCTGCTCATTGGTGCTGCGCTCCCCGCCCGGTCCTAACTTACGATCGGGATGTGAGGTGGCGGGGGGAGCGCAGGATCGGGGTGGGAGGCTGTGGGGAAGCAGTATGGGGCTGTGTGATTGTTTAAAAGCCGGCGGCTTTTTACCGCCCTCCGGCTTTTAAACAATCAGGAGAATTCTCCCACGCTGGGATGGCATTCTGATGACAGGCTGGATCGCAGCTGAGCGCTGCCATCCAGCTTGTCATCCTTCAGAGACACTGCAGAGTGCAGGCATTATGGAAACTTCCAATTCCGGTATCCGATATTGTAAAAGTATCGGAACTCAGTATCGGAACTCCGATACCGCGAATGTCGGCCGATACCCGATATTACAGTATCGAAATGCTCAACACTAATTGAGACCCTTTGCTCAGATGCTCATATTTAAGTCAAATGTTGTCCATTACCTTGTGATCCTCCCTGAGATGGTTCTACTCCTTCATTTAAGTCCAGCTGTGCTTAATTAAACTGATAGGACTTGATTTGGAAAGAAGCACACCTGTTTATATAAGACCTCACAGCTCACATTGCAAGTCAGACCAAATGAGAATCATGAGCTCAAAGGAACTGCCCAAGGAGCTCAGAGACAGAATTGTGCCAAGGCACAGATCTGGCCAAGGTTACAAAATAATTTCTGCATTACTCAAGGTTCCTAAGAGCACAGTGGCCTCCATAATCCTTAAATGGAAGAAGTTTGGGACCACCAGAAGTCTTCCTAGATCTGGCTGTCCAGCCAAACTGAGCAATCGTGGAAGAAGAGCCTTGGTGAGAGAGGTAAAGAAGAACCCCAAGATCACTGTGGCTGAGCTCCAGAAATGCAGTAGGGAGATGGGAGAAAGTTCCACAAAGTCAACTATCACTGCAGCCCTCCACCAGTTGGGCCTTTAAGGCAGAATGGCCCAATGGAAGCCTCTCCTCAGTGCAAGACATATGAAAGCCCGCTTAGAGTTTGCTCAAAAACACATGAAGGACTCCCAGACAATGAGAAATAAGATTTTCTGGTCTGATGAGGTGAAGATAGAATGTTTTGGCGATGATTCTAACCGGTATGTGTGGAGAAATCCAGGCACTGGTCACCACCTGCCCAATACAATCCCAACAGTGAAACATGGTGGTAGCAGCATCATGCTATGGGGGTGTTTATCAGCTGCAGGGACAGGATGACTGGTTGCAATTGAAGGAAACATGAATGCGGCCAAGTGCAGAGATATCCTGGATGAAAACCTCTTCCAGAGTGCTCTGGACCTCAGACTTTGCCGAAGGTTCACTTTCCAACAAGACAATGACCCTAAGCACACAGCTAAAATAACAAAAGAGTGGCTTCAGAACAACTCTGTGACCATTCTTGACTGGCCCAGCCAGAGCCCTGACCTAAACCCAATTGAGCATCTCTGGAGATACCTGAAAATGGCTGTCCAACAACATTCACCATCCAACCTGACGGAACTGGAGAGGATCTGCAGGGAAGAATGGCAGAGGATCCCCAAATCCAGGTGTGAAAAACTTGTTACAATCTTCTCAAGAAGACTCATGGCTGTACTAGCACAAAATGGTGCTTCTACTCAATACTGAGCAAAGGGTCTGAATACTTACTTTAATTTTTCTTTTTTAATAAATTTGCAAAAACTTCTACATTTCTGTTTTTTTTTTCAGTCAAGATGGGGTGCAGAGTATAAAAAAAATGAACTTTTTAGAATTTACCAAATGGCTGCAATGAAACAAAGAGTGAAAAATTTAAAGGGGTCTGAATACTTTCCGTACCCACTGTATCTAGGTAAGTAGTGATATTTCCTCTTCTTCCATATCACTACAAAACTAAGCACATTTATCTGTTTTAGGAACCCTATTGTGAAACCTCTTAGTTATCATAGATGAATCCCAGGCCCCTGTTCTTTAGCCAATGTAAACAATGGCTGCAAACAGCAATTTGAAAAAGCTGTCTCTCACTCTGGTGGACCATCCATGCATCAAGATTTCATTTCAACTGGTAGGATGCAATGGCTGATATTCCCATTCAAACACTGTATGTGTAAGGCAATTAATAAATTCCTGCTGGATTCTTTTGAAGAGGTTATCAGGCCTTAGGTTACAAGTATGCGATAAACTGTGGTAACTAAAGTTGTAAAATTACAGTTTTGATGTCACCTAGTTTTCTTCAGTAAACTGATAATTGGGTGTGTCATTATGGAGAAGCCGAATAATAGTTTGTAATCTTTAAAGGGGTTGTCTGTCCTTAGGCTACAAGTCTGCAATCACTGTTTGTGACTGCAGACTTGTGAATCCTCACATTGCTCGCACTGTGCACTGTGAGGATTATCTGGTGTCGGGGCTGGAAGCGGTAGATGCATGATCAAAAGTATGCATAGGGTCAAGTGCACACTACACGTACGCAGCCTTGATTAATCAAGGCTTAACATGGCTAGTCGAAATGTGGCCAGATGTTTGCAAAACGCATACATGCGGTCACATGGTCATCCATGCACGGCACTGGAAAATCCAAGTGACTGCAGACTTGTACCCTAAGCTCACATCAAAACTATAATTTTGCAACGTTATTTATCACAGTTTTTTATAGTTGCATTGCATTGAATTACTAATGCACATTAGATGCTCATTCAGACATCTGCAAGTTTCTTGGATGAGAAACACGGACCATTGTTTTTCAGTGATTTGGATCAGATTTTCATCGGTGTTTGGTCATTTATTTTCAATCAGTATTTCATCAGTGATTTTGTCATATGAGAAAATGAATAAATTGTGACTAGTGTTGAGCGATACCTTCCGATATCGGGAAATATCGGATCGGATTGGATCGGACCGATACCGAAAAAGTATCGGATATCGCCGATTCCGATACCGGAAACCAATGCAAGTCAATGGGACATAAATATCGGAATTAAAATAAACCCTTTCTTTCCTTGTAGGTTATTTCTACATGAAGGAAAACAACTAAGAATAATGTAGAATGTATTGGGGGAGGTGGGGGAGACAATAAAGGCATAGAGGTTTAGCCCAGTCAAATGGAATAGCAGGAATTAATATTTTTTTATTATGTTCTGAGTTACGGAAATATTAACTATGTTAAGTATTTTTATATTTTGTCAGATATTTATGTTTCACTACTTCCATGCTCTTCACCTTCTTTTTTACTTCTCCCACACTTTCTCCTTCATCATCCTCAGCATCTTTTTCATCCACTTCTTCTTCACCTTCTTCTTCTTCACCTTCTTCGTATTATTCTTTTTTTTACATTCTTCATATTCTACTTCTTCATCTTCTTCATATTCTTCTTCTTCATCATATTCTTATTTGTGACAGGCATTCCTGTAGTTGTTATCTATAAAAGGTTGGACATTACACCTTTCGTTCTGCCCGTCACAAAAGATTTACAACAGGATTTGTCCGCGTTCAGTTTGGCCTGCAGCAGCAGGTCTTTTCCAGGGGCACCACGAGGAGGAACGGACTCACCCCCATACACTGCTTAGTCATCTTCTGCTTATAATTTAGATATTATCTTTTGCTCTGATTTTTAGTCTTATGCTTAATGTTCTTCCGCTTTTTGTTCTGCAGCTTCTTGTATTTCTGCTTCTTGGTTTTCTGTCTCTTGTTTTTCTGTATCTTGGTGCTTGTCTTCTCTTCTTTGTCTTCTTGGTCAACTTCTTCAGGGTCATCTTCTTGGTCTTCTTCGGGGTGGTCTTCAGGGTCGTCGTCTTCGGGGGTCCTCGTCTTCGGGGTCCTCGTCTTCTTCGGGTTGGTCTTCTGGGTCCTCGTCTTCGGGGTCCTCGTCTTCTTCGGGGTGGTCTTCAGGGTCCTCGTCTTCTTCGGGGTGGTCTTCAGGGTCCTCGTCTTCTTCGGGGTGGTCTTCAGGGTCCTCGTCTTCAGGGTCATTGTCTTCGGGGTCCTCGTCTTCTTAGGGTTGGTCTTCAGGGTCCTCGTCTTCAGGGTCCTCGTCAGGGAGATCCAGAGTGATTACCAAGAACCATTTCAAAAAGCTTGAACTTGGAAATGTAGCAGAAGGTACAAGAAAGCTGAGGAACTACCGAGGACCAGCTGACGGTACTGGAACCCGGATGGATAGCAGAAGGTACAAGAGCCAATGGAACTACCGAGGACCAGCTGATGTTACTGGAACTCGGTTACTAAGCAGGAGGTACCTGTGCCAGAAAGCACTACCAAGGACCAGCAGACGTTGGTGGAACTTGGATACCGAGAAGGAGGCACCTAATCCAAAGGCACTGCCGAGAACCAGCTGACGGTACTGGAACCCGGATGGGTAGCAGAAGGTACAAGAGCCAATGGAACTACCGAGGACCAGCTGATGTTACTGGAACCCGGATGGGTAGCAGAAGGTACAAGAGCCAATGGAACTACCGAGGACCAGCTGATGTTACTGGAACTCGGTTACTAAGCAGGAGGTACCTGTGCCAGAAAGCACTACCAAGGACCAGCAGACGTTGGTGGAACTTGGATACCGAGAAGGAGGCACCTAATCCAAAGGCACTGCCGAGAACCAGCTGACGGTACTGGAACCCGGATGGGTAGCAGAAGGTACCCATGTAAAAAAAAAGTTCAAGGCCGCGAGCCGGCCGCAGTTACCAAAACCCACAGTCCTACAGAGGGTGCTTGTCCTATTGGCACTATGGAACCAGCCTTCATTGCCAGATCCCGCAGCCCACATAGGAGTCACCTAAACTGCAGGCACCATAGAGTCGGCTAACCCGACCGCAACACGACAGGACAACGCATTGGAGGCAAAGTGACGTTGACACTACCCGGAAACAGCTGGCGTGCTGGAACCAGGCTGGGCAGGAGGGAGTACCCGTGCCAAAGACACTGCCGAGAACCAGCTGACGGTACTGGAACCCGGATGGGTAGCAGAAGATACAAGAGCAAATGGAACTACCGAGGACCAGCTGACGGTACTGGAACCCGGATGGGTAGCAGAAGGTACAAGAGCCAATGGAACTACCGAGGACCAGCTGATGTTACTGGAACTCGGTTACTAAGCAGGAGGTACCTGTGCCAGAAAGCACTACCAAGGACCAGCAGACGTTGGTGGAACTTGGATACCGAGAAGGAGGCACCTAATCCAAAGGCACTGCCGAGAACCAGCTGACGGTACTGGAACCCGGATGGGTAGCAGAAGGTACCCATGTAAAAAAAAAGTTCAAGGCCGCGAGCCGGCCGCAGTTACCAAAACCCACAGTCCTACAGAGGGTGCTTGTCCTATTGGCACTATGGAACCAGCCTTCATTGCCAGATCCCGCAGCCCACATAGGAGTCACCTAAACTGCAGGCACCATAGAGTCGGCTAACCCGACCGCAACACGACAGGACAACGCATTGGAGGCAAAGTGACGTTGACACTACCCGGAAACAGCTGGCGTGCTGGAACCAGGCTGGGCAGGAGGGAGTACCCGTGCCAAAGACACTGCCGAGAACCAGCTGACGGTACTGGAACCCGGATGGGTAGCAGAAGATACAAGAGCAAATGGAACTACCGAGGACCAGCTGACGGTACTGGAACCCGGATGGGTAGCAGAAGGTACAAGAGCCAATGGAACTACCGAGGACCAGCTGATGTTACTGGAACTCGGTTACTAAGCAGGAGGTACCTGTGCCAGAAAGCACTACCAAGGACCAGCAGACGTTGGTGGAACTTGGATACCGAGAAGGAGGCACCTAATCCAAAGGCACTGCCGAGAACCAGCTGACGGTACTGGAACCCGGATGGGTAGCAGAAGATACAAGAGCAAATGGAACTACCGAGGACCAGCTGACGGTACTGGAACCCGGATGGGTAGCAGAAGGTACAAGAGCCAATGGAACTACCGAGGACCAGCTGATGTTACTGGAACTCGGTTACTAAGCAGGAGGTACCTGTGCCAGAAAGCACTACCAAGGACCAGCAGACGTTGGTGGAACTTGGATACCGAGAAGGAGGCACCTAATCCAAAGGCACTGCCGAGAACCAGCTGACGGTACTGGAACCCGGATGGGTAGCAGAAGATACAAGAGCAAATGGAACTACCGAGGACCAGCTGACGGTACTGGAACCCGGATGGGTAGCAGAAGATACAAGAGCAAATGGAACTACCGAGGACCAGCTGACGGTACTGGAACCCGGATGGGTAGCAGAAGGTACAAGAGCCAATGGAACTACCGAGGACCAGCTGATGTTACTGGAACTCGGTTACTAAGCAGGAGGTACCTGTGCCAGAAAGCACTACCAAGGACCAGCAGACGTTGGTGGAACTTGGATACCGAGAAGGAGGCACCTAATCCAAAGGCACTGCCGAGAACCAGCTGACGGTACTGGAACCCGGATGGGTAGCAGAAGGTACCCATGTAAAAAAAAAGTTCAAGGCCGCGAGCCGGCCGCAGTTACCAAAACCCACAGTCCTACAGAGGGTGCTTGTCCTATTGGCACTATGGAACCAGCCTTCATTGCCAGATCCCGCAGCCCACATAGGAGTCACCTAAACTGCAGGCACCATAGAGTCGGCTAACCCGACCGCAACACGACAGGACAACGCATTGGAGGCAAAGTGACGTTGACACTACCCGGAAACAGCTGGCGTGCTGGAACCAGGCTGGGCAGGAGGGAGTACCCGTGCCAAAGACACTGCCGAGAACCAGCTGACGGTACTGGAACCCGGATGGGTAGCAGAAGGTACAAGAGCCAATGGAACTGCCGAGAACCAGCTGGCGGTGCTGGAGCCCAGGGTAAATACTAAAAACAGAAGAGCCAGAGGTGTATTTGGAGGAGGTTTTAAATCCGTACTACAGTGGATGTGGACAAAGCAGGAGAATTTGCCGGACACACAGCTGGGGATCAGCTGACGTTACTGAATCCCAATAACACTGGAGCAAGCGTTGACTGTGCAGACGGCACTTCTGAGCAGCAACTAGCGGTATTGGAGCCCAGGGTAAATACTAAAAACGGAGGAGCCAGAGGTGTAATTGGAGCAAGTTTTAAATAAGTAGCACAGTGAATATGGACAGAGCAGGAGAAATTGCCGTGAACACAGCAGGGGAACAGCTGACGTTACCGAACCCCAATAACACCGCAGCAAGTGTTGACTGTGCAGACGGCACTTCCGAGCGCCAACTGGCGGTGCTGGAGCCCAGGGATAAGAATGAAAACAGAGGAGCCAGAGGTGTAATTCGAGCAACTTTAAAATGTGTAGTACAGTGGATGTGGACAAAGCAGGAGAAATTGCCGTCCGCACAGCAGGAGAACAGCTGACGTTACTGAACCCCAATAACACGGCAGCAAGTGTTGACTGTGCAGACAGCACTTCCGAGCGCCAACTGGCGGTGTTGGAGCCCAGGGTAAATACTAAAAACGGAGGAGCCAGAGGTGTAATTGGAGCAAGTTTTAAATAAGTAGCACAGTGAATATGGACAGAGCAGGAGAAATTGCCGTGAACACAGCAGGGGAACAGCTGACGTTACCGAACCCCAATAACACCGCAGCAAGTGTTGACTGTGCAGACGGCACTTCCGAGCGCCAACTGGCGGTGCTGGAGCCCAGGGATAAGAATGAAAACAGAGGAGCCAGAGGTGTAATTGGAGCAACTTTAAAATCTGTAGTAGTGAGAATGTGGACAGAGCAGGAGAAATTGCCGTCCGCACAGCAGGGGAACAGCTGACGTTACTGAACCCCAATAACATGGTAGCAAGTGTTGACTGTGCAGACAGCACTTCCGAGCGCCAACTGGCGGTGCTGGAGCCCAGGGATAAGAATGAAAACAGAGGAGCCAGAGGTGTAATTCGAGCAACTTTAAAATCTGTAGTAGTGAGAATGTGGACAGAGCAGGAGAAATTGCCGTCCGCACAGCAGGGGAACAGCTGACGTTACTGAACCCCAATAACACGGCAGCAAGTGTTGACTGTGCAGACAGCACTTCCGAGCGCCAACTGGCGGTGTTGGAGCCCAGGGTAAATACTAAAAACGGAGGAGCCAGAGGTGTAATTGGAGCAAGTTTTAAATAAGTAGCACAGTGAATATGGACAGAGCAGGAGAAATTGCCGTGAACACAGCAGGGGAACAGCTGACGTTACCGAACCCCAATAACACCGCAGCAAGTGTTGACTGTGCAGACGGCACTTCCGAGCGCCAACTGGCGGTGCTGGAGCCCAGGGATAAGAATGAAAACAGAGGAGCCAGAGGTGTAATTGGAGCAACTTTAAAATCTGTAGTAGTGAGAATGTGGACAGAGCAGGAGAAATTGCCGTCCGCACAGCAGGGGAACAGCTGACGTTACTGAACCCCAATAACATGGTAGCAAGTGTTGACTGTGCAGACAGCACTTCCGAGCGCCAACTGGCGGTGCTGGAGCCCAGGGATAAGAATGAAAACAGAGGAGCCAGAGGTGTAATTCGAGCAACTTTAAAATCTGTAGTAGTGAGAATGTGGACAGAGCAGGAGAAATTGCCGTCCGCACAGCAGGGGAACAGCTGACGTTACTGAACCCCAATAACACGGCAGCAAGTGTTGACTGTGCAGACAGCACTTCCGAGCGCCAACTGGCGGTGTTGGAGCCCAGGGTAAATACTAAAAACGGAGGAGCCAGAGGTGTAATTGGAGCAAGTTTTAAATAAGTAGCACAGTGAATATGGACAGAGCAGGAGAAATTGCCGTGAACACAGCAGGGGAACAGCTGACGTTACTGAACCCCAATAACATGGTAGCAAGTGTTGACTGTGCAGACGGCACTTCCGTGCGCCAACTGGCGGTGTTGGAGCTCAGGGATAATACTGAAAACAGAGGAGCCAGAGGTGTAATTGGAGCAACTTTAAAATCTGTAGTAGTGAGAATGTGGACAGAGCAGGAGAAATTGCCGTCCGCACAGCAGGGGAACAGCTGACGTTACTGAACCCCAATAACATGGTAGCAAGTGTTGACTGTGCAGACAGCACTTCCGAGCGCCAACTGGCGGTGCTGGAGCCCAGGGATAAGAATGAAAACAGAGGAGCCAGAGGAGTAATTGGAGCAACTTTAAAATGTGTAGTACAGTGGATGTGGACAAATCAGGAGAAATTGCCGTCCGCACAGCAGGAGAACAGCTGACGTTACTGAACCCCAATAACACGGCAGCAAGTGTTGACTGTGCAGACGGCACTTCCGAGCGCCAACTGGCGGTGTTGGAGCTCAGGGATTACAGTTCAGGTGGTAGAAACATGAACAGAACAGGAGACCTGGATACTGTTGCCAACCAATTATTTATTCTGGAAGAGGACTGGCAAATTCATGAGAGATCCAGGCCTTGTTCATTTTGAGAAAAGTAAGCCGGTCAACGTTATCGGAGGATAGTCGCATGCGACGGTCTGTTAGTACACCACCTGCGGCACTAAAGACGCGTTCCGATAATACACTAGCAGCAGGGCAAGCTAGCACCTCCAGTGCATACTGACTAAGCTCTGGCCATGTATCCAGCTTACAGACCCAAAACTTGAAGGGAGAAGAGCCGTCTGGGAGTACACTAAGAGGGCAAGACATGTAGTCTGTCACCATCTGACGGAAACGTTGCCTCCTGCTGACTGGAGCTGTCTGTGATGGTGTAGACATTTGTGGCGGCGGGGACACAAAACTTTGCCACATTTCGGCCATACTGGTCTTGCCTTGTGCTGAGGCGCTGCTTCTGCTCCCTCTTTGTGCAGAGCTTCCTCCACTGCCTCGACGCACTGAGCTGCTTTGTAAAGCACTAGCAGCACTGCTCTCGGTTGGAATGGAGAACATGATGGAATGCACCAGTGCGTCTTGGTACTCCCGCATTTTACGCTCCCGGTTCAATGGTGTTATGAGGCTTTGTAAGTTGTCCCGGTAGCGAGGATCTAGGAGGGTGGACACCCAATAATCAGCCGTGTTGAGAATGTGGGCGATGCGGCGGTCGTTTCTGAGGCACTGCAGCATGAAATCAACCATGTGCTGCAGACTGCCAACTGGCCAAGAAACGCTGTCCCCTGCTTGAGGCGTGATCTCTGCCTGCTCTGCATCACCCCACCCTCGCTCTAGATACTGACTACTAGAGCATTGTGTACCTCCCTCCTCTGGACAGATGTCTTCCTCATCCATTGACTCCTCCTCATCCTCCTCACAAAGTGTCCCCTGCCTAGGCCTTTGTGAGGAACCACGTTGCGCAGACTGTAGAGAAGCAGATGGCATTTGTGACTCCTCATCCTCCACCTCTTCCAAAACCTCGTCCCTTAGTGCTTGCAGTGTTTTTTCAAGCAGGCAGATAAGGGGGATAGTCATGCTGACTAGTGCATCATCTGCACTCGCCATCCGCGTGGAATAATCGAAGGCACGCAAAACGTGGCAAATGTCCTTCATAGAGGCCCACTCAGTGGTGGTGAAGTGTGAACGGCGCGCACTGCGACTTGTTTGCGCCTGCTGCAGCTGGTACTCCATTACTGCTGCCTGCTGCTCACACAACCTCTCCAACATATGTAACGTTGAATTCCACCTGGTGGGTAGGTCACATATGATGCGATGTTCCGGAAGACATAATCGGCGCTGCAGAGCTGCAATGCGTGATCTTGCATTGCTGGAACGCCGCAAGTGAGCGCACTCTATGCGGACCTTGTGAAGCAGTGCATCAAGATCCGGATAGTCCCTCAAAAAACTCTGCACGACCAAGTTGAGCACATGTGCCAGACATGGGATGTGAGTGAGGTTGCCTAGGCCCAGAGCTGCCACCAGATTTCGGCCATTGTCACACACTACCATGCCTGGCTGGAGATTCGCTGGCACAAACCACACGTCACTCTGCTGCTTGATGGCATTCCAGAGCTCCTGCGCTGTGTGGCTTCGATTCCCCAAAGAAATTAATTTTAATACGGCCTGTTGACGTTTGGCCACGGCTGTGCTCATATCGGTCATCATAACAGGTAACCGTTCACGGGTCGATGTGGAGGTAGACCGTGACGGCTCCTGCAGCGCTGATTCAGAGGAACTGGAGTATGAGGAGGAGTCAATGTGTACAGACTGGATTCCTGCAATCCTTGGAGTTGGCAGAACACGTACAGCGCCACTCTCAAGATCTGTACCCGGCTCCACAACATTTACCCAATGGGCAGTGAGGGAAAGGTATCGTCCCTGTCCATGCTTACTGGTCCACGCATCAGTGGTCAGGTGGACCTTGCTACTGACGGCGTTTTGTAGCGCATGTTTAATTTTTCCCTCCACATGATGTTGCAGGGCAGGGACGGCTTGCCTGCTGAAATAAAAGCGGCTGGGCACGTTGTATTGTGGGACTGCCAATGCCATAAAGTTACGGAATGTGTCAGTCTCCACCAGCCTGAATGATAGCATTTCAAGGGCCAGTAGTTTAGCAATGCCAGCATTCAGAGCCTGTGCTCGGGGGTGGTTTGCCGAGTATGGGCGCCTTTTCTCCCATGCCTGTGCTAACGATGGCTGTAGACTGGCCTGGGAGTGTGAGGATGACTGGGAAAGTGGTGCTGTGGGTGGAATTACACTGTGTCTCTGTACAACAGTGCCAGAGATTCTTCCATGGCGATCCTGTGAGGAAGCCGAACCAGCTGTGTGTGACCTGGAGGAAGAGGCTACAACACGAGCTGAAGAGGTGGTAGGTGGCGCTGTAGGTTGGCCTAGGTCTTCAGTGTGTTTGTGTAACTCCACCACGTGCTTGGTCCGCACATGTTTCCACATATTTGTGGTATTGAGGTTGCTGACACTTTTCCCTCTTTTCACCTTCTGATTACACAGCTTGCATTTGACAAAGCAAATGTCATCTGCAACTGTGTCAAAAAAGGACCAGGCACTGCAAGTCTTGGGAGCGCCCGCTTTGGATTTTGGAAGAGCCATGCTCCTAATGGGTGCCGAAGTGGAGGCTACAGGCAACCAAGTCTGCCCCCTCCCTCTCCCTCCTTTTTGGGCCGTTCGGGGAATCTCTTCCTCAGAGCTGCTCCCACCACCTTCCTGTCCCTCACGCCATGATGGGTCAAGGACCTCATCATCTACACCACCCTCTTCAAACAACTGCTTCTCCTGGGTAGTCTCGACAGCACAGTACGCACCAGAAAGTGGCACCTGAGTCTCATCATCAGATGCGTACTGAGGTGTGCTGCTGACCATAGGCACTGGCCCACCCGCCTCTTCAGATTCAGAGAGACAAAACGGTTGCGCATCACTGCATACTACCTCTTCTTCAAATTCTCGAATTCTGCTTGGCTGGCCCCCTCTTTCCAAGCCAAGAGATTCAGAGAACAGAAGTAGAGATGGCTCCTGTCCAGGGCTCTCTGACTGCCTGGGCAATTTGGCAGGTGGTGAAGAGACAGATGGGTGCTCTTCAGTGCTCAGGACCTGAGAGGATCTGGAACTAATTGAAGTCGATGCGTTAGCTGCCATCCATCCGACAACGGCTTCAATTTGGTCCTCGCGCAGCAGTGGGGTACGGCTAGCTCCTACAAAGCTGCGCATAAAGGACTGTTCCCTGGTAAAACTGGGGGATGCTGAGTCACTGGTGCCCGCAGCAGGCACAGAATCCCCACGTCCTCTCCCTGCAGGCACAGAATCCTCACATCCTCTCCCTGCAGAAACTCCACGCCCACGCCCACGACCACGACCACATGCCTTACTCCCTGCCTTCTTCATCTTGGTAGACTGATAAAGATAGGCAGAAAAGTACTAAGGGCTTAGTGTGCTTATTCCTGAACAGCTGCTAACAGGTATAAGAAACACTAATTTTATAAAGTGTGGACTAGACTTTAATATGAGCTAATGTGGCCTACACAACTGTAAAGTGGAGTGTTTGGTGAACTTTATTTAGGTTTTTTTTGTCACAAAAAGACACTGGATGTGCCTAAAGATGTAATAACGATAGTATCACAAACTTTTTGTAGCTATTACAATGTAGGAAGGTAACCTACAATGCAATAGATGAGGCTGCAAAAAATAGGCTAATACTAATCTGGCTGGGGCTGCAGGGCCCAATGCTGCAGAAAGGCTCCTCTATCTACTCCTATATAGTGTGTTTGGAATCAATTTAGCTGAATATGGATGGAACCACCACACTAATAGGAGATATCAGGAAAAATTATGAATTGGCAATAAAGGACAATGTATGAGGCAGTGACACACACTGAGTGCACTACAACCAGACGGGGTTGAAGCACACACTACAGGGTGAGCTGCACTCACACACCAGACCTTGCAGACAGCGGTGAACAGTACAGATGCAGAGCACTGTGCACTAGTGCTGCAAGACGGAAAAAAAATTCTCTATCTACTCCTATATAGTGTGTTTGGAACCAATTTAGCTGAATACAGATGGAACCACCACACTAATAGGAGATATCAGGAAAAATTATGAATTGGCAATAAAGGACAATGTATGAGGCAGTGACACACACTGAGTGCACTACAACCAGACGGGGTTGAAGCACACACTACAGGGTGAGCTGCACTCACACACCAGACCTTGCAGACAGCGGTGAACAGTACAGATGCAGAGCACTGTGCACTAGTGCTGCAAGACGGAAAAAAATTTCTCTATCTACTCCTATATAGTGTGTTTGGAACCAATTTAGCTGAATACAGATGGAACCACCACACTAATAGGAGATATCAGGAAAAATTATGAATTGGCAATAAAGGACAATGTATGAGGCAGTGACACACACTGAGTGCACTACAACCAGACGGGGTTGAAGCACACACTACAGGGTGAGCTGCACTCACACACCAGACCTTGCAGACAGCGGTGAACAGTACAGATTCAGAGCACTGTGCACTAGTGCTGCAAGACGGAAAAAAATTTCTCTATCTACTCCTATATAGTGTGTTTGGAACCAATTTAGCTGAATACAGATGGAACCACCACACTAATAGGAGATATCAGGAAAAATTATGAATTGGCAAAAAAGGACAATGTATGAGGCAGTGACACACACTGAGTGCACTACAACCAGACTTGGCTGAAGCACACACTACAGGGTGAGCTGCACTCACACACACAGACCTTGCAGATAGCGGTGAACAGCACAGGGAACTGTGCACTAGCACTGCAAGGCACAGTGATTTAGAAAGTAGCTTGGGTAAAGCAGTATAGAGCAAATAGGTAGCTAAAACTGTCCCTCAGAACAACAGCGTCCTATCCCTAACTGAATTCACAGCAGAGTGAGCTCAAAATGGCGGCGGTGGCTTTTATAGTGCATCATGACATCATTTCAGCAGCCAATCACAGCCATGCCATTAGTTAAGATGCCTACATGCCTAACAGGATGTGCCCACACTTCTTAGGATCCTCATTGGCTGAATAAAATGAAAATGTCTCATTGCATTATGGGAACTTCCGATTCCGGTATACGATATTGCAATAGTATCGGAATTAAGTATCGGAATTCCGATACCGCGAATATCGGCCGATACCCGATATTTCAGTATCGGAATGCTCAACACTAATTGTGACCCTTCTCCTACCCATTGCAGTGTGGTTAAATATGGACAGCACACACATTGCACACTGATGCCATTTTCATGGCAACATTGGCTTGTAAGGGTAATTTGTCTTTAAAAATTGGATCAAAAATGAACATGTCGTTATTATTTTTTTGAGGATTTTTTTTGAGGCTTTAGTTCTCAAAATAAAACATGGAAATGTAAATAGCTTGAAAGACTAAACTGGCCATGAAAATCTCAGACAGAACATGTGAGTGATTCATGGATATTTTAATGTGGTCTAAGGTTAACGTTGGCCAAACTCATCATTTTCATCGGGACTGAACAACCATTTATTGGGTATGGCAACTTTGCAAAGGTTTCCCAAAGTCATCTGAAGGTTACAACACCTGATCCTTTTCTTCCCACTTGAGATAAGCCTACCCGTTGCTTACACACCTCTCACCATTCAAAACACTTGCACGCTCAGCTGAGCCGAGCAAGCATATTTATGGCTAGTCAGAAGGAAAAACTAGCGACCGACTAAGCATTTGGACAGCCGGAGTAAAAAAGTGTATTTGCACCCCTAGGCTTTTAAAGTTATTAGTTATTTATTATTCAATTTTCTCTATTATCAATATTTTCCTGGAAAACTAAAGTAGAAAAAAAAAACAGCTATAGCTTAAATATACTAAAGTAAGGTTTTATTCACGCATTCTACAATTTACTACAGAGTAAATTAATGAAGCAGTGAAGCTAATTTTGCTGTAGAAGTGAACAACAGAATCGTTCAGGATGAAAACAATGAAAATGAAGGAGAAATGAGACAATGACTGACATGATTCTTTGTTCTAGTAATTGTACTCTGCCGTGCACTATAATCCATTAACATTTTTCTGCTAGGGCAATGTGTATATTATTAATCACTTATCTTGAGCTTACTGTTCTGTAATGGTAATATACACTTGTAAACCTCTGAAACTAATACGATAATATCTAGAAAATATTCATGACATGCTTATTTACAATAATATTTAGTAGAATTTCACATTGTGAAGTGGATAAGTGCCGGGATTGGTAATGAGTTTATCTATTACTGTAGATGGAAAGTTCTCGAGTGCATTGTTTACAAAGTTCTTACTTCTGTCATTATTTTATATCGCAACAGGAAATATGGGGGAATGGCGAGTTGACTTATCAAAGTCTGTAGGCCACTTGTCTGGCGTTAAAAAATGTTCAGCTTTTTTGCTGTTTTACAGTTTTCTAGTCAATTTGGAAAATTGAAAAGAAAAGTGGTCAGAGTTTAGCCTGAGGGGATTGGACCTACTGTGGCTCAACACCTTTGCCATCATTTATGCCAAAAATGTAAGCGTATTATAGAGCAAATTTACATCAGCTCATAGCTAGGGTTGCTTTAATATTCAGAAAAGGATGCGGCACATTTACTAAGAAACATGCACCTCTTAATTTATTTGATGCAACTTACTCCATCAAACTATCACTTTAGGCTATGTTCACATGTTGGTTTTTGCTGCGTTTTTTTATGCAAATTAAAAGCTGCTTTTTACAGTTCGAGCAAAAGTTATGAAATTTCAGAATTGTCATGCACATGCTTGTTTTTTTTTTCTGCCTGAATTGGAAAACTGCTGCGTTTTTGAAAACTGCAGAATGTCTATTCTTTCAGCATTTTTTTATACATTTTTGCTTCTTTTTCATGCATAGAAAGCAAATGCCAAGTGCAAAAAAGCAGCAAAACACTGCAGGGTGTGAAACCGATTTATTTTTGTGATTTTCCCAAGTTTTAACCATAATGTCTTGAAATCCTCGCATGAGCATGGCTGTTAGTATGGTTTTATTAAATTTGTGATATTTGGAAAAGTAGTCAATGCCCTACAACTCAATGCCCTACCAAAGGGAAAAAGTAAACAATGCCTTACCAAAGTTTGAAAGTGAACAATGCCTAGGAATTCAATGCTATAACAAAGTGTTAAAATAAACAATGCCCTACCAACTGAATGCCCTATCAATGTGTTAAGTAAACAACGTCCAACCAATTCAACTTCTTCCCACTGTTTCTATGTTTGCAATTGTGTATTTTTTCATGAACTCATGTAGCCTTAGCACATGGCTTTGCTTCATCCACAAATCCAGCTTTTTTTTGTTTAGAATAATCACTATTTTTTTCAAACATAAACTTTTCCTCTGAAATAATTTGATCAAATTGCCCTTTTTTCCAAAAATGTTTTAAGGTTTCACATACATCTTGCATTGGTGGCCTAACACCTTGTATTGTTTCTGCTTGCAAGGTAGAAGCAAAGCTGAACTTTGGTATCCTGAAAATCGCAGCAAAAAACGCAACAAAAACTGCTTTTTTGTAAGCAGCGTCTTTACTGACAAGAGAGTAGGTTTTGCCTGCAGAAAAAAAAAGCAAAAAAGCAACGTGTGAACATAACCATAGTCTACCATATGAAAAACAAGTCTTAGTAAATATTCCCCATGGTGTCATATAAAAAATGTGGCATTTATTTTATGGGTAACCAGTTTATATGGCCAAACTCCAAGTTCACCAGGCCAGTCCACCAAGGTTGTTTGCCAACTCTCCAGGATCGGCATATCTCACGGGTCTCACAAAAAAATTCCTAGAATCCAGAGATTTTTGGACTTTTAGTATTAAAGGAAACCTGACAGATGATTCATGCTGCATGAACCATGGAGAGCATTTATCAGACAGTGGCTGCACAATTCCAGCCATATATGTTTATCTCTGAAATGCTTGAAAGCCACTGGGGGTCGAGACACACGAAGACAAGTCAGACAGGCGGGTCCCCGGCAGCTTCTTCCTACCAGCTTCCCAAGAATAAGAGGTCTCTCCCTGCATGTGTCTATATGGAGAGACCTGTCACTCTCGGTCAGCGGGCTGTGAGAAAGCGGCTTTTAAACTATGCTCTACTGTGAAACGCTACAGCATTTCAGGGTTAAACATATGTGGCTAGAATCATGAGGCCAGTGACTGACACATGCTGCTCGTGGATTTATAGATAATAAAGCAGAGGTTGAGCATGTAGACCACCGTTCTATTCAAGATGATGTTCTGGAGCCCCATTCTTGTGATTTCTGGGAGCCCAAATGATCAACAAATTACCCCTTATCTGTTCTGGGAAACCTTTTAAGGGCAAAATTAATGCTCATGAATGGTTTGAAAGAAAAAAAAAAGTTGCACTAGTGATCCTCTTCAGTCGCTGTTAACTATCCAGCAGCTAATCATGTGCAGTCTCTCCATGTAACTGCTGCAGTCAATTACTGACCTAAAAAAATATTCCTGAATGTACAGACAAGATTACTGAGGTCAATGATTACATGTAATGGTCATGTGGGTAGATAGCATGTGATTAGATATAGATAAGTAAACCAAGACTGTTGGGGATGACTATGGGAGCGGTGGATTAAACAAGTGCATCATTTTTATTTATTTATTTATTTAGTATATTATTATTAATTTTATTTTTTTAAAGCATTGATCCCCTTTGCAAGAAAAAAAGTATGCTTATATTTTAATTGTAATTCTTCTATGATCTGTATTCTGTTCAGTTAGGTCTGTAGTATAAAAATAGTAATATAGAAATAGTTGCTTTAGTGTTTTTCTTTTAGACACCCTCACAACAAAAGGCATATTTTATACCTAAACACCATAGATCCTCATGCGATATAACATTTTTATCAAGGACGGGATATCTAGACTAAAACCTTTTTTTTCTTCTTATATGTCGAGTGCTTTTCCTATGCCATTGTATTGTAAGATGTGACGAGTCCCCCTATTGTTATTTTGAATCCCATTGTTAAATAAATTAGTATAGTATAGCACTTTCTAAATTTGAATTGCATAGTAGGGGAATATTGAAAGAAAAAAAATTATGGTTTAATAACCATCCTGACACTTTAAATAATTTTTGTATCCACATTTTATATACATTAACTATGCATTTTGGTTCATCTATAAATTTCATATCCAAGTTTCTATGGAGGGTTTTTTTCTAAAGAAGATTGTTCATTTTTCATTTTGTATTTCGGAAATCCTTGGAAATTGAATGGCTCTTTTATTACTTTGTTGGTTTTTTTTGTGAAATTAGGAAGCTTTTTAGGAATCGTTCAACAAACCTTGCTTAATATTTTTATAATAATGTGTCCTTGTGGAACGAAAATTGTTTTCATTGTTTCCTTCTCTTTTAAGAATTTATGTTATTCACAATTTTTGGCAAATTCATGGAAATCCTTTAACAATACATGTAAAACAAAATGATTCCCATTAAGGTAGAACTTGCAGCCTGAAAGTGAAGCTCACAAGGATTTTCCATTGGTAGAAGAAAACCACATTTTGCTAGGATGTTTGGTCACATGCTAAACAATAGGGTTCAAAAATATGGACACCCACAATTTGGTAGACTGAATAGGACAATGCTTTTTGGGGAGCAACAATACTCCTTCTCAGATTTTTCTAATATTTTTTTTTTCAAAAGCTGTTCAGATACTGGTCAGTCCCCATTTATTTTAAAGAGTAACTAAACTTTGACATTTGAATATGATTTTTCGTGTTTGACAGGAATTTTAACTGCCTGCAGATCCTTTGGGGTTTGTGTCACAAGAATTCCACCAAAGAACCCTAAACAATGCGCAGCTCAGAAGACAGGAGCAAAGAGCTCCTGTCTGCGCATGCACACAAAGGGGAGTATGGATTCAATAGAAAGCATGGGATTTATAGGTATTGATTTATTCTTAAAGTAAACTAAGTACAGAAGATGTATATTTAGAACTAAAGATTAGCTGGGATCTTGTACCAAGAGATCATTATAGGATCTCATTATGTGAGATCAAAGGGACATTCCTAATCTCATGAGACAAGCTCTCATCCCTAGTTCTTTATCCATTCCCAATATATGACATATTATTTCATAATATGTCAGGTCCCTTGTCTTAGATGTGGGCTCAGTTCCTGAGCCTGCATCTTTCCTGGCAGATGATGGCTATGTTACAAAACCATCATTTGCCTCTCACAGCAGTGAGCAGAGTTGAGCTCTGCCCATTACTAATAACCTTTTAAATGTCATTGTCAATCTCTGACAACAGCATTCAAACTGCTTGAACAAGGCATACCATTCAACATGCCCATTTGCCCCCCCTTCTCCGATAACATTGTCATGATGCCATAATGGGGCTCCTTTTAAGACCAGACTGTGGTTGGTGTTCACAGGAGAACTTGTTACAAATGTGATATTGCAGTATGTATCCTAAACCCTCAGGTCATCCCAGATTCAAGTCACCTAAGGGAAATAAGATCTAAAAAAAGTAAAGATAAAAAAGAAGAAGCTGTGACAGCATTGAAGATGCTGTTTTGAGCCTTATTTCCTTCCTGTTGCTTCATAACACAGGTTAAACCTTTTACATCTCTTCTTACTTAATTACATTCAGTAAGAAGATAACAGCATCTTCTCTATATGTGACAATAACAACACCTCCCTTACATATGAAGACAACATCATCTCCATTGTATTTTCATGCTGCATGATACCAATACACAGGAGTATCTACCAGCTGAGAAGCAGAAATAATAATAATAATCTTTGTATTTATATTGCGCCAACATATTTTGCAGTGTTTTACAATTCAGACAATTTACAGACAGTATGGGCACTGTCCCTATTGGGGCTAACAATCTAGATTCCCTATCAGTATGTCTTTGGAGTGTGGGAGGAAACTGGAGAACCCGGAGGAAACCCACACAAACACGGGGAGAACATACAAACTCCTTGCAGATGTTGTCCTTGGTGGGATTTGAACCCAAGACACCAGTGCTGCAAGGCAGCAGTGCTAACCACTGAGCCACCATGCTGCCCTGCAATCTAACAGAACTGTCACATAATGAGACAGGAGGGAGCCCAAACTTTAGCCAATTTTTTTCTGACAGCGGAAACCTCCTGTCCAAACCACGAGCAGCATGTATTAGTCACTGGCTATATCATTTCAGCCATGTATGTTTGACTCTGAAACATTGCGGCTAATTCCTGGCAACTTCTTCCCCTCCTTCCAATGACAGAAAAAGTCTCTCTGCATACATGGGGAGAGAGACTTGTCATCCAATGGGAAAGAGCAGGGAGAAGCCGCAAAGGACCAGCTTTTTATGCTAGCCAACCATGTGGCTTGATCAAGTTTTTAAAGTATCTTTACTCTCTAAAATGCCGCATCATTTCAGAGTCAAACATACATGGCTGAAATCATGCAACCAATGATACACACTGATACACACTGAATGTCCAAAACAACTAGCTCACCGTAACATAAGGTCTAGTATGCCGGGAACAACGCTCCTCTGACAGGCGTGGAAATCAAGGAAAAAACTGTGGTTCTAGCTTCTGGTAGAATAGTAAAACTCCAACTTTATTTAGTCCTTAACCCCTTAACCCCCTAGGGTGGTTTGCACGTTAATGACCAGGCCAATTTTTACATTTCAGTCCACTGTCATTTTATGAGGTAATTACTCTGGAATGCTTCAACAGATCCCCCTGATTCTGAGATTGTTTTTTCGTGACATATTGTACTTCATGATAGTGGTAAAATTTCTTCGATATCACTTGCGTTTATTTGTGAAAAAAACTGAAATTTGGCGAAAATTTTGAAAATTTTGCAATTTTCAAAATTTGAATTTTTATGCCCTTAAATCAGAGAGATATGTCACACAAAAGAGTTAATAAATAACATTTCCCACATGTCTACTTTACATCAGCACAATTTTGGAACCAAAATTTTTTTTTGTTAGGGAGCTATAAGGGTTAAAAGTTGACCAGCGATTTCTCATTTTTCCAACAAAATTTACAAAACCATTTTTTAGGGACCACATCACATTTGAAGTCACTTTGAGAGGTCTTAATGACAGAAAATACCCAAAAGTGACACCATTCTAAAAACTGCACCCCTCAAGGTGCTCAAAACCACATTCAAAAACTTTATTAACCCTTCAGGTGCTTCACAGGAATTTTTGGAATGTGGAAGAAAAAAATTAACACATAACGTTTTTCACAAAAATGTTACTTTAGACCCAATTTTTTTTATTTTCACAGGGGTAACAAGAAAAAATGGACCCCAAAATTTGTTGTGCAATTTCCCCTGGGCACGCAGATACCCAATATGTGAGGAAAAAACACTGTTTAGGCGCACGGCAGGGCTCGGAAGGGAAGGAGCGCCATTTGACTTTTTGATTGTAAAATTTGCTTGAATAATTAGCGGATGCCATGTTGCGTTTGGAGAGCCCCTGTGTGCCCAAACATTGGAGCTCCCCCACAAGTGACCCCATTTTTGAAACTAGACCCCCAAAGGCACCTATCTAGATGCATAGTGAGCACTTGGAACCCACAGGTGCTTCACAAATTGATTCGTAAAAATGAAAAAGTGTTTTTTTTTTTCACTTTTTCATTTTTATGAATCAATTTGTGAAGCACCTAGGGGTTCCAAGTGCTCACTATGCATCTAGATAGGTGTCTTGGGGGGTATAGTTTCCAAAATGGGGTCACTTGTGGGGGAGCTCCAATGTTAGGGCACACACTGACTCTCCAAATGCAACATGGTATCCGCTAACAAATTGAATGGAAAATCGGCTCAAATTGTTAGCGGACACCATGTTGTGTTTGGAGAGCTGTGCCTAAACAGTGGAGCTCCCCCATAAGTGACCCCATTTTGGAAACTATACCCCTCAAGGATTTTATTAAGGTGTATAGTGAACATTTTGAACCCAAAGGTACGACACAGAATTTGATAACATTAGGTCATCACATTGAATAAGTTGTCATTAGTCTTGAGCGCAAGTGCTCGCTACTTGAGTTTGCATCGAGGACTCAGGTATGCACCATGTACTGCGTGTGCTCGAGTGACATGCTCGAGTCCCTGCCCCGCATGTTTCACGGTTATTAGACACCCAAAAAAAAACATGCGGGGATCGCTCGTGCATGGCAGGCAATCCCCGTAAAGTTTTTCTGGCCGCAAAGCATATGGGGCGGAGACTCGAGCATGTCACTCAAATACCCACGATACTCAATGCATACCAGAGCACCCGATGCAAACTCAAGTAGCGAGCACTTGCGCTCTACACTAGTCGCCATATCATCATCTTTTTTTCTTACTTTTGAAAAAAATCCCAACCCCATCACAACCCTAACCCCAAACCCAGCCCTAACCCTAGCCCTAACCCTAGCCCAACCCTAACCTGAGAGTTTATTTTTTACGCCGTTCCTCATGCAGTATAAGTGATTAGACGACCTTATTCTTCGGGTCGGTGCGATTACAGCGATACCAGAATCATATGGGGTTTTTATGACTGACAGCTGTCACACGCTAAAAGACGCATTTTTTGTAAAATCTAGTTTTTGAAATGCCATATTTTGAGAGCTATAATTTTTCCAGATTTTGGCAGACAGTCATGTGATGGCTCGTTTTTTGCGGGATGAGTTGACGTTGTTATTGGTGCCATTTTCAGGCACGTGACATTTTTTGATCACTTTCTATTCCGATTTTTTGGAGGCAGAATAAGCAAAAACCAACAATTCAGGAATTGTTTTATTAGTTTTTTTTATTCTGTTCCGCGTGTGGTAAAATTGATAAGGTAGCTTTATTCTTCGGGTCAGTACGTTTAGAGCAGTACCACATTTATATCGTATTTCTATGTTTTGCACTTTTACATAATAAAAGCAATTTTATAGAAAAAATTATTTTTTAGCATAGCTTTATTCTGAGAGCTATAACTTTTTATTTTTCGGCTGATGGAGCTGTATGTTGGCTTGTTTTTTGCTGGACGAGATGACGTTTTCAGCGGTACCATTTTTATTTATAGCTGTCTTTTTGATCGCATGTTATTCCATTTTTTGTTTGGCGGTATGGTGATAAAGCATTGTTTTTTGCTTCGTTTTTTTTTTTTTTTTTTTACCGTGTTCACTGAAGGGGTTAACTAGTGGGACAGTTTTATAGGTCAGGTTGTTTCGGACGCTGCGATACCAAATATGTGTACTTTTATTGTTTTTTTTTGCTTTCTTTTTATAATAATATTTATTGATGGGTACATTATATTTTTATTTTTGGTGGATTATTTATTTATTTATTTTTTTATATTTTTGCAGTTTTTTTTTTATTTTTTTTTCACTTTCTGAAAGTTTATATACTTTACTACTTTGTCCCATTATGGGACTTTCACTTTTTTTTCTCTGATCGCCTGCATGGCACAGGAATGCAGCACCATCCCTGTGCCATGCAGGTGTGGCACCCCAGGGTTCTGGTTACCACAGTAATAGCAATATTACGTCTGTGAGCAGGTGGGAGGTCTCCTGGTCAGGAACCCTAAGCATGCCACACCTCCTGCCCAGTCCTGGGAGGGGAAGAACTTCCCCTATATAAACTGGGGCTGAGGTGGGGTTAGAGAAAAAAGAAGAGAAGAAGAGGAGTCCCAGACAGAGACACAGTCTGGTCTGGAGTGGAGCAGATGCAGGGAGAGCAAGATCAGGAGCTCTGTGGGAGCAGTGATAAAAGGGGTCCAGGACTGGAAGCTGTAGAGCTCGTCCTGACTGAAGAGATCTCACCGGACACGGAGTCCGAGGCTGTGGGGACTGTTCCATACCCAGCAGCAGAAACCGTCCGGCAGGGGATTTCAGGTCCTCTGGCCAAGAAACCCGAAGGCACGGTCACACGCAAGGGACCAGCACCGCCGTCGTGGAGCGGAGGCTACCAGAAGGCCCCGAGTCACCGGCCATACGGGTGAGCACCACACGGTACACTCAGGGACGTGGGCTACTTTTACCCGCTTCTAGCAAGGTAGCCAGGAAGAGTACAATTAGTTGGGGAGGCCTACAACTCCGCCTGGCCGGGGGAGATCCTATCTGCTCACGGACTGACCAGGCCCCGATCGCTAGCCAGTACTCCCGGGAGGGTCTACCTTTGCCACCAGTAAAGACCCTGAACTACACCGCACCGTCTCTGAGTGGTTCCTGGTGCCTGCGTGCAATTCTGCTATCCCCATCATCCACGTCTGCTGCCCTGAGGCCATACCCCTCCCGCTGGGGGTTATACTACCCACGCTGCACAACTGTACCACCGGCCTCAGAGGTCTGCCCTGCAGCGGCGGCTTCATAACCACATTCAACGGGTGGCGTAGTCGAACACTATAACATCTTCTGCTAAATTCCGCCACTTAGTTTGACACCCTGGGCACGGACCGGGTCACCGCCACGAGGACTGCTAACCCCGACAGATCCGGCTCCGGGTATTCCCCGCGTGCGCAACGCTACACAACACAGGCCCAGGGGGCGCGTCAACTTTGGCGTAGTCGGCAGGATCTCGTGCCCGCAACCACCGGGTACTGCGTGCCTGAAAAAGACTGTTAAACTTACCTGTGGTGAAGATTCCCGCCATCCGACGCCATCTTTTGCCTTCTTCCCGCCATCCGTGGAGTTTTCCCGCCATCCGACGCCATCTTTTGCCTTCTTCCCGCCATCCGTGGAGTTTTCCCGCCATTGGACGCCATCTCGAGGACGCCGCGCGAGAAGGAGAGGGGCGTGGACTCCGAAAGCGCGCGAGAACTAAAGCCCCGCCTCACGTCCGGACGTTGCGTAAGGTCCTGGAAGGAGCCCAGCAGATGCCGACATCACAGGAGCGCGACGGAAGGTCCTCAACCCTGACGATCCACTGCGGAGCCGCGGCCTGCGGAAGAGGATCATCGCAAGGTAGGCCACGGTCCACTAGGGGGGAGGAGGATGTCGGATACGGAGGAGAGCTTCACTGCTACAGCCACCGCCAGCACCACCGCTGCTGTGGTCATGCCTTTCACCATGCCCTACATCCCGGGGGCAGCCTGGCTACCCCAGTACTCAGGGGAGTCCCATACCCTAAATGACTTCAGAGAAAGGCTGGATAGCCTCTTCCAGGTGTACCCCCTCACAGAACAGCAAAAAGTGAGCATCCTGGTGGCTCAATTAACAGGGGCAGCCCAAAGGGAGGTAAAGTCCTGGCCACTTGGGAGGAGGAGGACTGTCGCAGAGATACTAGCCCGGCTGAAGGACACCTTTGATACCCGTACCTCAGCCGAGATCAAGCTTAGATTCTACGGGTGCAAGCAGCGAGCACATGAGAATATAAGGGACTATGCACTAAACCTACAAGAGGCCCTGAGAGCCATTAAGCAGGCCGACCCTGACGGCGTGGGAAACGAAGACAAGTTGTTGACTGAACAATTTATAGAGGGTCTACATTGCAATGCCCACCGAACCCAGTTGCGAGCAATGGCCTTACAGGACCCTCATCTGGACTTTGCACAGTTCAAGGACAGAGCCATCCGGGTGCTCCGAGAACCGGCACCAGGTGGCGCTGTGACCCACAAACGCCCTGCTACCATTTACCACCAGGAGATGGCGCCCTTGTCGGCAGGGCCTGTGGGAGCTGGTGCGCAGGCTTTAAACAATGACCCGGCTACAGACCTGCACCGTCAGGTCCAAGAGCTAACTAAAAGCGTTGCCGCGCTAACCCGAACTGTGCAGTCTTTACAGGTTTCTACTCCAGGGAAGATCCAGCTGGCATCCGGACCGGAGGATATCCCGTGGCGCCGACCAAGGAGGACCCCACCGGCCAGAGGATGACCCAGCGACCGATACAACGAGGACGGACAACCCATCTGCCGCCGCTGCAATCAACCCGGACATATGGCAAGGTACTGTCCTTTAAACTGGCACAACCTGGGGTAGAGGGCCAACCCCTAGGAATAAGATCACCAGGCCCATCGAACTGGCGTGACAAATACGTGGGAGGACGTCCAGTCTTGCCTGTAGTACTGGATGGCATTCCTATGAGTGCCCTACTTGACACCGGGTCACAGGTCACCACCATCCCGTACGTGCTCTTCAAGCAGTACTGGAATGACTCGGATATAACCCGCTACCCAGACGACGACTTGAGTATCATCGCCAGCAATGGTCAGCCCGTGCCACAGATCGGATTTAAAGAGATGACCATTAAAATCAGTAAAGTCGAACTGGCAGCACAGGGACTGATCATTGTAGACATTGACAAGCGCGAGAGTCACCCAAAGATAACTCTAGGAACTAATGTGATTGAAAATTGTCTTGCAGAGGTGATTCTCATTTTACAGCAGGTTGCCAAGAACGCCAGCTCCGGCCAGCAGCGAGTGCTCCAAAAAGAGATCCGGGCACTGATGCGACGGCAACAGGTGGAACTCTCCGGTGGTGAGATTGGTAGCGTGAGAATGTGTGACCCTTTCCCTATTGTCATGCCCCCGAAAAGAGAAATGATGATTTGGTGCCGGGCAACTATTGGTCTGAGAGGTAGAGATTACCAGGCAATGGTAGAACCTGTCTACTCAGATAGTAGGCCCACCATTTTGACGGCACGGGGGGTGGTTGATGTACGCCATGGGAGGGTGCCCGTTCGCATAATAAATATCGGGAAGAGGGAAGTGTACCTGCCCCGGTATGCTACGCTAGCCAAATTGTATACCATCAACCAAAATTCTGTACAGTCCGTGGAACCCTTGCCTCCATCTCATCCAGAGGAAGGTAACGGCTCTAAGCAACAAATGGAGGACTGGTGTCAGCAACTGCATTTGGGTACTGACTCCACACCTGCTCACCAAAAGCAGGGAGTCTACCGGGTGATCCAGGAATACGAGAGAGTGTTCAGTAAACACCCGCTGAACTTCGGGCGAGTAAAGGGAGTGGAACATCACATCCCCACGGGAGATCATCCTCCCATAAAGGAAAGGTATCGTCCCGTACCCCCTGCACACTACCAACACGCCAAGGGGATGCTTAGAGACATGAAGGAGGCTGGGGTAATCAGGGATAGCTGTAGCCCCTGGGCAGCTCCACTAGTCTTGGTTAAAAAAAAAGACAACACCATGAGAATGTGTGTAGATTACCGGAAAATCAACCGTATCACACACAAAGATGCGTACCCCTTACCAAGGATAGAGGAGTCTTTGGCTGCTTTAAAATCTGCTAACTTCTTCTCCACTTTGGATCTCACTAGCGGGTACTGGCAGGTTCCTGTCACAGAGGCGGACCGGGAGAAGACCGCATTCACCACCCCGATGGGACTTAGCGAGTTTACCTGCATGCCGTTCGGACTCTGCAATAGTATTGAGCCACCCCCGTAGTGTTCGAGTTCGGTTCGGTTCGTCGAACACCCGTGTGTTCGCCGAACTGTTCGTCGAACTGTTCGTCGAACACCTTCGAACACCGTTAAAACCAATGGCAGGCAAACAAAAACACATAGAAACACATAGAAAACACCTTCAAAGGTGTCCAAAAGCTGACAAACTGCTCAGAAGACACAACTAACACATGGAAAAGTGACAAGTACATATAGTCATGCGAAAATAAAAGAGGTGGAGGAGTAAAAGGAGGGGGAGACACAGATATAGGCATGTCATGCCCTTCTAAAATCCAAAAAGTGAGAAGCCAACACGGCCAGTCCGCTCCTGCCCGTGCCACCTCCGTGTCGCCGGGTTTGTGCCAGAGCCGCGGTGAACCCTGATGGCCAGCCCCCCTCTCCCAATACTGGTGCCTGTCCGCTGGTGGGTCGAGCGAGCCCCCCTGTGGTGGAGGCAGCTCTAAGCTTTTTAATTTAAATTGTCTCTCTAATTTGAATGAATACACTTTAAATCCATTTACAAGGATCTATTGGAGGGCAAGTCTCATGCCAGCAGCCGCGTAATTCCAGCTCCAGTAGCGTCCACTAAAGCTGCTGCAGTTAAAAAGCTTTTATAAGGATCGAGCTCGGCTGTCCACCGCAAGGCATCCTACTGCCAGTCCCAGCCCCTATGCCTTGGGGTGCCTCCTGATGCTCTTCACTGAGTATCCCATGGTCCCGAAGCATTTCCTTTGAAAAAATTAAGTGTCTAAACTACAGGTGGTGTAGCTTGCTTAACAGCCGGGATAATCCGCTGACTAGCAGACACTGCTACTAGGCACAAAGTATTTCCTGGGCTAGATGCAGTTAAAAATTTGTAATTAGATACTCTCGTTGGATGCTGAGAAAGCATTCCATAGAGTCTCCTGGCACGCTATATATGATTCTCTTAAAAAGCTTGGGGTAGGGGTCTAGGGGACCCTTTTATAGCCAAAATCACGGCCCTGTATCGCAATACGTCACCTAGGCTGAAGATAAATGGAACTGTAGCACCCTGAGGGCTCGGTTGCTACAGACGTATTGCACCTCACCCAGAGGTGTGATATCTCACTCTCAGGTAAGGATGGAGTGTGGATCAGGACCCGACACCTGCATGCATTACACCACATTGCCGTGGGGCAGGGCGACCAATATGCCCCTGAGATGGGCACGACAGTCCCTGTCCCTGGCTGGAGTGGGGGGAGGGAACACTGAGGAAGGGGAACCCTGTAGTGCAGGAGCAGGGAGGAAGCAGTTCCTGGGTGCATTGAGAAGGGAGTATAAAAGGTGGGCACCATCTTAGTTCAGTGCAGAGAAGTCTGAGCAGAAGTGGCAGGGAGCAGGGGCTCTGCATGAGCTCTGCTCCGGAGGCGGGCCTAGTAACAGAGGCCCAGGCCTGGAAGAGGGAGAAGGAAGGAAGAGGAGCGGAGAAGGCTCCAGGAACGAGGAATGAAGGGATCCCAGGGGTGCGGACGGGCGAGTCGCCACCGCACGCCCGAATCCACCTGCATGGAGGGGTCAGGCCAAAGGGGGAGACCGGTCCCCGAACTAGTGGAGGCAGGAAACGACCCTCAGCTAGAAACCGGAGGCTCTGACATTTTATGTGGCGCAGCCCCTCGCTACACCCGCTAGGAAGGCACCACATAGGGTCAGGGAAACTGGCGCCAAGTTTACCAAGAGGAGGCCCGAGGCAGCCGGACAGAAGTGTTGGTAAGAAAGGCCAGACAAAGGACACACAAAGGGGGTCCTGTGAAGTGCTCCAAAGTTATCTGGGAGTTGTCTGAGCCCCTCACCTGGTGAGCACAGTACGACGTGGGCAGCCGTTACCTGCAGACGTGGTCTGGATAATAAGAACTGTGAGTAAAGGCCCTGGACTGCATCACTGACTCCGTGTCGTTACTGCTGCTGCCCTGCACCATCACCATCATCCTCCGCATACACTGCCCTGAGGCTATACTCCTCCCGTGGGGAGTTATGCTACGCTCTGCTGCACCCACAACACCAGCCTCAGCGGTCTGCCCTGTAGCGGCGGTTCACTCTGACCGCAATCCACGGGTGGCGTAGTCGGACATTTAAACATCAAAACCACATAAATAGTTCCGCCACTGGTTTGACCGCCCTGAGCCACGGAACCGGGTCGCCGCCACGAAGACTACAACCACCAGCATCCACCAAAAAGGGTCCGGCTCCGGGTGTCCCAAGGCCCAGGGGGCGCGTCAGAACATTTTCATCACCTTTCACAATCACCAATGGGACAAGGCAGGGATGTCCTCTGTCCCCTCTCTTATACATCCTAGTGACGGAGCACCTGCTCTCATCAATTCGCCATAACCCCAATATTAGGTGGATTGAGGTGGGAGGCACCGAGTACAAGTGCTCTCTATTTGCTGATGATGTCCTAGTATATATCACTCAATCACATATATCCATCCATGCTGATATGGCTGAAATAGATCACTTTGTTACATGGTAAAATTTTAAAATCAATGCAGCGAAGTCTGAGGCCCTCGATGTCTCCCTCCCCAAATCCATATAGGATTCCATCCAGTCCAACTTTCCCTTTGCCTGGCCCTCACAGGGTATCAAATACTTAGGAATTCCTATTCATAGAGACCTCTCCCATCTATGTTATCTTAATTTTGGGCCCTTTATTGAACAATTCCATACAGACCACGGTTGGCAAGTTAGAACTGTAAGATTCACTACGTGAACCGCTGGTGTTTTGTGGAAAAGCACATGTACACCGCGTTCCAAATTATTATGCAAAAAGTGTTTAGGAGTGATAAGGGAAGAATTTGTTTGTTTGTCAGTTAAACTCATTGATGGTGATGTGTGTCAGGGCTCTTTATATCACTGTAAGCAATTGCAGACACCTGTGCTAATTAGTTTGGCAGGTGTGTCCAATGAAAGGCAAGACTACTTAAGAAGGCTCTCTCACATTATTAAGCAGCCTACATTTTCTGCCAAAATGGGAAAGAAAAAGGATGTGTCGGCTGCTGAGAAGCAACAAATTGTGGAGTGTTTAGGTCAAGGCATGACTACAATCAACATTGTGCGATGATCAGGATGAAGTGTCTTGGCAATCAAGAAGTATGTAGCTGATTCACAGTACACACGTGTGCGTGCTGATAAGGGCAAATTGAGGACTCTTTCCTACAGGCAATTACGTGAGGTTGAAAGAGCAGCGGCAAAAAAGCCTTGTCATAGCAGCAGAGAAGTTTTTGAAGCTGCTTGTGCCTCCAACGTCCCCCGAACAACAAGATGCAGGGTCCTTCAGAGGTTTGCAGCTGTGCATACGCCATCCTGTCGACCTCCTCTATCCACTTCACACAAGCATAAACGGCTCCAGTGGGCCAAACATTACATGAAGACTGATTTCAAAACTGTTTTGTTCACGGATGAGTGCCGTGCAGCGCTCGATGGTCCAGATGGATGGAGTGGAGGATGGCTGGTTGATGGACACCCCACGCAAACACGGCTACAGCGCCAACAAGGAGGAGGTGGAGTAATGTTTTGGGCTGGAATCATGGGGAGAGAGATTGTCGGCCCCTTTAGGATCCCTGAAGGCGCTAAAGATGAACTCCATAATGTATGTGGATTTTCTCAAACAGCACTTCCTGCCATGGTTCAAGAAGAAGAACCGTGTATTTCACAGCAAGATCATTTTTCTGCATGATAATGCACCATCTCATGCTGCACATAAAACATCTGCATCTCTGGCTGATATGGGCATAAAAGGGGACAAACTTATGGTGTGACCCCCATGCTCCCCTGACCTCTACCCCATTCAGAACCTTTGGAGCATCATTAAAAGGAGTGTCTATGATGGCGGGAGGCAGTTCACATCTAAGCAACAGCTCTGGGAGGGTATTCTGTCCTCATGCAAAACAATTGAAGCAGAAACCATCCAAAACCTGACATAATTGAATGGACGAGAGAGTTCAGAAGCTCCTTTCGAACAAGGGGTCCTATGTGAAAATGTAACATCACCTAGAATAAAGTTTTGAGCTGAAAACTGTTTGATTTCAGTTTCTAACAACCTGCTAATGCTTATAATTTCAAAAATGACCATTTTTTTGGTCTTTATTAAAATGAAAAGGTTGATCGAAAAGTTTGGGGGATCTAAGAGTGTGGCAACCCAGTAGTCATGATTACTTCGAATTCTGACAATATGAGGGTCATGCTGCAGGTAGTGCAGCAAGAAGGCACTTATGTGTCTTGCGCATCTCGGAGCCCCAAAATTATTTTCCGTGCTAGATGCAGCTAAAAATTATTTTTAATTTTAAATCTGGTGGAGCTTATTATAGATGGCCTAATAGGATCAGTGCTGCACACTGCTACAAAGCCCAAATTATTTTCCAGTCAAGATACAGATAAACATGATTAGTAATTTGAAAGCTTAAAACGTTTGGTAGGGTGATTTTAACCAATCATCAAGCTTTTACTCTCCCCAGGATGACACAGGGGTAGAAAAGTCGTTTCGGATCCATGATTTGTTCATCTTTATTAACGTGAGTCTGTCTACATTATCAGTGGAGAGCCGCGTGCGCTTATCTGTCAGCACACCACCAGCAGCGCTGAACACACGTTCAGACAGAACGCTGGCTGCGGGGCATGACAAGATCTCCAAGGCGTAAGTGGCTAGCTCCGGCCATTTATCCAGATTGGAAGCCCAAAAAGAGCAAGGGTCCAGTGACACAGTCGTGGCTTCAATGTTTACTTGGAGATACTCCTGTACCATCGTCTCTAGGCGTTGACTATGTGTCAGACTTCTTGTCTCCTGTGGCCTTGCAAAGGATGGGCTAAAAAAGTGGTGAAATGATTCCGCAAAATTGATGTTACCAGCAGATACTGTGGTTCTGTTACGGTTTGAGTGCTGAACACTTGACGGTCCCACGGTTGGCAAGTTGGAACTGTGAGATTCACTACGTGCACCACTGGTATTTTGTGGAAAAGCACATGTAAGATTCTGCAACAGTCTCTGCTGATACTCCTGCATGCGTGCATCCCTTTCTATGGCAGGAATAATTTCGGCAAATTTACTTTTGTACCGGGGATCTAACAGTGTGGCAACCCAGTAGTCAGGATTATTTCTAATTCTCACAATTCGAGGGTCATGTTGCAGGTAGTGCAGCAAGAAGGCACTCATGTGTGTTGCGCATCCAGGAGCACCAAGTCCCTGTTGTGTTGGTGGCGAGGTAACAATCATGCTTCCTTCCTCTGTCCTCTCCCCCCAACCTCGCATAACAGAAATGTGATCAAGGTCTCCCTCATCTGATGAGTCTTCCATCAGTTCGTCCTCCACTACTTCCTGGGCTCCTGCACCTTCCTCACTAGTTTGGCTGCTACCATGCGCCCTGATAAAACCATCTCCCCCACCCTCACATGCCTGCCGCCTTGGTGCTGCCGACCTTCTGGACCTTGCAGATGTTAGCCCTTCCGCATACAACTCCTCCTCCTCTACTTCCTCCACCTCCTCTTGTGCCACCACCTGACTCCGAATTCTGTTTAACATGTGCTCCAGCATGTAAATCACCGGAATAGTCATGCTGATAATGGCATCGTTAGCACTAAACATCTTCGTCGCCATTTCAAAACTGTGCAGAAGGGTGCATAGGTCCCTGATCTGAGACCACTCCTCCAGCGTGATTTGCCCCACCTCTGAATCTCGTTGGCCCAGGCTATACGTCAGAACGTATTGCACCAGGGCTTGTCGGTGCTGCCACAGTCGCTGCAACATGTGCAGAGTTGAATTCCACCGGGTAGGCACATCACATTTTAGCCGGTGAAGTGGCAGGCCCAACGACTTCTGTAGAGATGTAAGTCGCTGAGCTGCGGGATGCGAACGGCGGAAGTGAGCACACAGCGACCGTGCCCTCTGCAGAAGGCCATCTAGTCTGGGATAGTGGGCTAAAAATTGCTGGACAACCAGGTTCAACACGTGAGCCATACAAGGCACGTGTGTGACATTGCCCCGGCGAAGGGCCGCACCCAGGTTTGCAGCATTGTCGCACACGGCCTTCCCTGGTTTCAGGTCCAGTGGAGACAACCATTCATGAAATTGGTTCTCCAGAGCTGACCACAACTCCTCAGCTGTGTGACTCACATTTCCCAGACATTTCAATGTAAAAACCGCCTGATGACGTTGAGCCCTACTGCCAGCATAGTAAGGAGGTGTGCAGGATCCCTTCTGCGCAGTTAGAAAGCTTGTGGCATGACCAGACAGGCTTTGGGTGCAGGTGGAAGACCGAGAGGAGGTTGAGGAGGCAGAAGCAGTGGAGGAACTTTGACATAAAGAGGATTGACGCACAACTCGTGGGGACGGCAAGACTTGGACAGCAGCCCCTTGTCCTGCTGTCACCATAGTTACCCAGTGCCCAGTCAGTGACATGTAACGCCCCTGTCCATGCCTACTCGTCCAAGTGTCTGTGGTGAAATGCACCCTGTCACACACAGAGTTTCTCAAAGAAGCGGTGATGTTGTGTGCGACATACTGGTGGAGCGCAGGCACACCTTTCTTTGAGAAGTAGTGCCGACTGGGCATCTGGTACTGGGGCACTGCGACGGACATAAGGTCTCGAAAATCCTCTGTGTCCACCAGGCGGAAAGGCAGCATTTCTGTAGCCAAGAGCTTGCAGATGGTGAAATTCAACCTCTTAGCTTTCTCATGGCTAGGAGGAAATGGTCTTTTACTTGTCCACATCTGTGGGACCGAGGGCTGGCTATTGTGCTTAGACGGGGTTGATAAGGGTGTCCCCGGCAAACTGCCGGTCTGTGAGGAAGATGCAGGCGGACATGTTAGGTTGCCTTGATCCAAAGGTGGTGCTATCGATGTCGGACAGCGCTCAACACCAGCTGCTGTTACCACCTCCAAAGAAAATGATGACCTGCCAATCACGCTGGCTGTTGCGGGTAAAGAGGTGGCAGGTCTGCGCCCCAAAACAGGTGTGACTGCTGTCCCCCCAGTCACAGAGGATGAAGAGGCCGCGGATGCACAAGATATGGCAGACGGTGGTTGGCCCGGCCGGCTAGGCCGCATTGTAGCACACTGAGCTTCCCACTGCAACTTATGCTTCATGTCCATGTGCCGGTTCATGCATGAAGTACTCAAACTATGTATTTTTTGGCCTCTACTTAGCTTTTGCTGACAAATGTTACGGATAACACGAGTTGGGTCATCTTTATCGATCTGAAAAAATGCCCAGGCTATGCAAGGCTTAGCACCCATGCGACCTGAAGAGCCACCACGACTTGTGGTGAGAGGCAGAGTTGTGTTTGAGGATGCAGTTGTTGACGTGCTTCCAGTACTACGTCTCTGTCCAGGAAGGCGCAACCTGACCTCGTCGTCACTAGCATCTTCCTCCACCTCCTCTGCTGACCTCATCTCTTGGCTGACTGTGGGGTGACAGTAAGTGGGATCTCCGACCTCATCATCATCACCCTGTGCGTTATCACACCCGTCGTCCTCAGAGCCAACCTGTTCCTGCCCTGACAAAAAACTAAAGTTGTCGCTCCAATCAGGTATTTGAGTCTTATCATCGTCTTCCTCATTGTCTCCACCAACAGGAGTTACAGTTTGGGAATGAGGGTCTACATTATGGTCAGAACCTTCTGCGTCTGGTCCTGGATCCGACTCATAAAGATTCTGGGCATCAGTGCAGATCATTTCCTCGTCTGGATTCACAGAAGCGCTGGAGTCGACCTCTGATTCCCAGGCTATAGTATGAGTAAACAGCTCTGCAGACTCAACCATCTGTTCTACCTCATACTCAGACGGGCAGCTGGAGATTTGGGAGCTGTGAGGAAGCAAGTGCGATTTGGGTGACACCTTTGAGGACTGAAGTATTTGTGATGTTGAAGTTGATGTGGAGGAGAGCCCACTTAAAGGAGCACTTGATATCCGTTGAAGCACCTGCTGTTTTTGTGCCTCATCTGGAATTTGTAGCGATTGGCGTGGCCGTAAGAAAGGGATCTTATCACATTGTCCGCTAAAAGAAGTAGACATTTTAGTTTGGCTGGAAGATGGTCTTTATTCTGCACCTACCCCACGGACACAACCTTTTTTCCCCTTCCCAACACGCCTATTCCCCTTTCCACCAGCAGCAGGCCTTTTTCCACTCATTTTGGTGGTTAACTAATTCACAACTCTGGAGTTGTTTGCACAAAAAAACAATGGATGGTAACCGAGCAGAGCTGAGTGGCCAAACTGTGGTATTAGGCCAAAACTATTGGCTGGGTTAGATGCAGAAAAAAATTATTTTTAATTTGCAACCTGATGGAGGTCAGTATAGATTGACTAATAGACCAAGTCCCACACACCGCTAGAAGCCCAAATATTTTTTCAGAGCTAGATGCAGAAAAAAATTATATTCAATTTGCAACCTGCTGGACGTCAGTATAGAAGGACTAATAGAACAAGTCCCACACACTGCTAGAAGCCCAAATATTTTTTCAGAGCTAAATGAAGAAAAAAATTATTTTTAATTTGCAACCTGATGGAGGTCAGTATAGATGGACTAATAGACCAAGTCCCACACACTGCTAGAAGCCCAAATATTTTTTCAGAGCTAAATGCAGAAAAAAATTATTTTTAATTTGCAACCTGATGGAGGTCAGTATAGATGGACTAATAGACCAAGTCCCACACACCGCTAGAAGCCCAAATATTTTTTCAGAGCTAGATGCAGAAAATTTTTTTATTCAATTTGCAACCTGATGGAGGTCAGTATAGATGGACTAATAGACCAAGTCCCACACACTGCTAGAAGCCCAAATATTTTTTCAGAGCTAGATGCAGAAAAAAATTATTTTTAATTTGCAACCTGATGGAGGTCAGTATAGATGGACTAATAGACCAAGTCCCACACACTGCTAGAAGCCCAAATATTTTTTCAGAGCTAGATGCAGAAAAAAATTATTTTTAATTTGCAACCTGATGGAGGTCAGTATAGATGGACTAATAGAACAAGTCCCACACGCTGCTAAAAGCCCAAATATTTTTTCAGAGATAAATGAAGAAAAAAACTATTTTTAATTTGCAACCTGATGGAGGTCAGTATAGATGGACTAATAGACCAAGTCCCACACACTGCTAGAAGCCCAAATATTTTTTCAGAGCTAGATGCAGAAAAAAATTATTTTTAATTTGCAACCTGATGGAGGTCAGTATAGATGGACTAATAGAACAAGTCCCACACGCTGCTAGAAGCCCAAATATTTTTTCAGAGATAAATGAAGAAAAAAATTATTTTTAATTTGCAACCTGATGGAGGTCAGTATAGATGGACTAATAGACCAAGTCCCACACACTGCTAGAAGCCCAAATATTTTTTCAGAGCTAGATGCAGAAAAAAATTATTTTTAATTTGCAACCTGATGGAGGTCAGTATAGATGGACTAATAGAACAAGTCCCACACGCTGCTAGAAGCCCAAATATTTTTTCAGAGATAAATGAAGAAAAAAATTATTTTTAATTTGCAACCTGATGGAGGTCAGTATAGATGGACTAATAGACCAAGTCCCACACACTGCTAGAAGCCCAAATATTTTTTCAGAGCTAGATGCAGAAAAAAATTATTTTTAATTTGCAACCTGATGGAGGTCAGTATAGATGGACTAATAGACCAAGTCCCACACACCGCTAGAAGCCCAAATATTTTTTCAGAGCTAGATGCAGAAAAAAATTATATTCAATTTGCAACCTGCTGGAGGTCAGTATAGAAGGACTAATAGAACAAGTCCCACACACTGCTAGAAGCCCAAATATTTTTTCAGAGCTAAATGAAGAAAAAAATTATTTTTAATTTGCAACCTGATGGAGGTCAGTATAGATGGACTAATAGACCAAGTCCCACACACTGCTAGAAGCCCAAATATTTTTTCAGAGCTAGATGCAGAAAAAAATTATATTCAGTTTGCAACCTGATGGAGGTCAGTATAGATGGACTAATAGAATGATGCTATGCCCAAAAGATTTTACTTCACTAGGTGCAGTAAAAAAATTGGTATTCTATACACAGGTGGTATATCTTGCAACACAGATAGGCTACTCCACTGACTAACACACTCTGCAATAGGCCAAAAAGGATTAGCTTTGCTAGATTCAGCCAAATGCTGTGAAAAAAACTTGCACAGCACTGGCACAGACCTGCCTGGCAAAAACTGATAGGAACTGATGTAACCTAGTCCTGAAAAGGACTCCAATTACAATTAGTCTTTACTCCCACAATCTATTTATTTAAGAGCACAGACCTGCCTGATAAAAGTCGTAGGAAATGCTGTAACCTAGTCCTTAAAAGGACTGCAATCACAACTATTCCCTACTCCCAAGCTATCTGTATATTTGTGCGAAAATTGGCTTGAAATTAACAAGGTATAGCGCACACAGCAACAGCGGTGCCGTCTAACACGCAGCTGCAGCAGTGAGAAAATGGTGGCGACGGGGAAAATGGCTTGGTCTTATAGGGCAAGGACATGTGACATACACTGCCAATCACACATGCCCTTGCTTGTGTGAAAAAAAGCACTTCGCTCCGTGTGTGCGCTGCTGATAGGCTGACAGATTGCACCTCCCCACTGCAAATGCGGGAAAGAGAAAAAAAAATGGAGATCTTCATTGTTCCTGCAGAGATCCATCCCCTGCCCCTCCCCCCGCCCCGCTGTACACTCAAACTGCGTATTAACATTAATTTTCATCATTACTGAGAAAAAATCCAGTTATGATTTTGGTGCACGAACAGTTATCGAACATAACCTCGAACAGCCGAATTTTTCTCAAATTGTTCGTGTTCGCCGACCGGCTCGAACACCGCCCAAAACAGCTCGAATTTGAGATTGGCGAACAGTTCGAGTAGAACAACGCTCATCTCTACTCTGCAACGCACCAGGAACCTTCCAACGATTGATGGAATGCTGTCTGGGACACCGGAATTTTGAGACGGTCCTGCTGTACCTGGACGATGTTATAGTTTATTCCAAAACCTACGAGGACCACCTGAAACACCTGGCGTAAGTGTTGGAAGCTCTGGCAAACTACGGTCTGAAGGTGAAACCGTCGAAGTGTCACCTGCTAAAACCAAAAGTGCAGTACCTGGGACACGTGGTGAGTGCTGACGGAGTGGCTCCCGACCCTGAAAAGATCACCGCGATTAAGGAATGGCCAAGACCCTCCAGCATAAAGGAAGTGCGGCAGTTCCTCGGGTTGGTAGGCTACTACCGAAGATTCATTCCCGGTTTCACCAAAAAGGCAGCTCCTATGCAGGACCTCCTGATAGGCCAGTCCAGGAAGGCCAAGAACCAGAAGCCGCCCTTCAGATGGGAGAAGCTGGAAGAAGAGTCCTTCCGCCAGCTGAAGATGGCCCTCACGGGGGATGAAATCCTGGCGTACCCTGATTACAGCCAGCCCTTTATCCTCTACACCGATGCAAGTAACATCGGGCTAGGAGCCGTACTGTCCCAGATCCAGCAGGGGAGAGAACGGGTAATTGCTTACGCCAGCCGAAAACTGCGACCCACCGAAAGAAACCCTGAGAATTACAGCTCATTCAAGCTAGAGTTCCTGGCAGTGGTGTGGGCAGTCACCGAACGCTTTAAGCACTACCTCGCCTCTTCGCGGTTCACCGTGTACACGGATAACAACCCGTTGACACACCTGGACACTGCAAGACTCGGTGCCCTGGAGCAGAGATGGATGGCCCGCCTGTCCAACCATGAGTTCACGATCAAATACCGGGCAGGACGCTCCAATACCAACGCGGATGCCTTGTCCAGAATGCCAAACCTACCGGACGTAGGGGAAGATCCAGAGGAACTGGAAGAAGTTGAACTCCCCGCGTTTCACCGTCATGGGACTACCCAGTATTCCCACCGTGTAAGGGGTAAGCAATCCGCTACGTTCAACCCCTTACCTCATTACAACTGGGCGGAAACACAAGACAGTGACCCCGCCGTCCGACTAGTGAAGGAGATGCTGACTCGGCCAGATGCCCGCCTTGACCCAGACGCTCCGGAGGAGACCAAGCAACTGTGGGCTGAGAAGAGTCGACTGCTTCTTTACAAGGGGAAGTTGTGCCACAGAATGGTTAACTCCCGGACGCATGAACTGATCTGGCAAGTAGTGGTGCCAAGAAGAGACGCGGCTATGGTACTGGAGGCATACCACGACGGAGCTGGGCACTTCGGATGGAAGAAGCTGGAGTTCCTGCTGCACGGGCGGTTCCACTGGGTAGGCATGAGAGGGACCATCGAGAGGTGGTGCAGAGACTGTGGCCCATGCAACCTAAGAAGGAAGGACCGTGCCAGCCAGAAGACTCCCCTGCAGTCCATCGTCACCAGGCAGCCGTTGGAACTGGTAGCCTTGGACCATGTAAAACTGACCCCCAGCAGAAGTGGCTACGTCTATGCGTTAACCATCGTGGATCACTACTCCCGGTTCTTGGTTGTAGTCCCCGTCAAGGACTTAACGGCTCAAACAGCAGCTAGAGCCTTCCAGCAGCACTTCTGTCGTCCACACGGATACCCAGAGCAGGTGCTGACGGACCAAGGACCTGCCTTTGAAGCGGAAGTCTTCCAGGAGTTCTGCACTCTGTATGGCTGCCGGAAGATAAGAACAACACCCTATCATCCGCAAACCAATGGACTTTGCGAGAAGATGAACCAGGTGGTGATAGACCTTCTGAAAACATTGCCCCTGGAAGAACGCAGTCTGTGGCCTGAGAAACTGCCTGATCTGGTGGACCTATACAACCACATCCCTGTAGGTTCTACCAACTGTACCCCGGCTTACCTAATGAGAGCAAGACCTGGTAAGCTGCCTGTTGATCTGGATATGGGAGTCCTGACACCCGAGGACACTTCACCAGAAGCAGACTGGGACACAGAGAGGCAGCAGCAGTACCGGAAAGTACAGGAGAGCGTTGAGCGAAGTCTCCGTCAAGCAAGAGAAAGACAGGAGAAGACTTACAACCAGTGTGCTCCCGCTGTTCCCCTGGTACCTGGAGAGCAGGTCTTGAAGAGGAAAAGACGGCTCCACAAGTTGGACGACCAGTGGGAGAAGGACCCGTACACCGTACTGCCATCAAGCCATGAAAACCCAAAAATCTGCACAATCAGTAAGGATGGAGGAGAAACCACAGCCATTGTCTCCCGAGATCACCTGAAGAAGTGTCCCGAGCAGCTACGAAACCCTGAAGAAGATCAAGAAAACCCTCGACCCGCAGAGGAAAGGGAAGAGATGGTCAGTACTGTACTCGGAGACTTCCCTCGGTCTTGGAAACAGGTAAATGGCGCTGTTGTGGTTCCCGTCCTCACCTTCCACCAGCCAGCATCCCAAGTGCCTACGGAAAAACAGGTAGAGCTGGAAGAGCAGCCGGTCCAGGAGGCAGAAGACCCCACACAAGCAGACCAGGAGAATCGACCCTCTGCTTATAGTGAGCCTGCCGTGCCCCTAGTGAGCCAAAGAGTCCGTAGACAGCTGCCCAGCTTACCTTTGACAGCTCCTACACCCTGTAGCTCAGGACCGGTCAGTAAGCTCTGTAGGTCTACTAGGGCCAATAGAGGCCAGTTGCCCGTACGTTGGAGGATCTAAAGTGTTCAGACTGTCTTATTGGTATTTACCTGTTTACTGTTGCTTGTAAATAATTATGTTTTTCCAGTTATTTTATAGGTGTCTTTTGTGGTTTAACCGGAACTCTGTTGTATATATGTTTGGAGCGTAATCCAGGAACGAACTATAGACTGTTAAAGACTCGGGGCAGGACAGACCACTACCTGGTTACGGCTCCCTGTTCTTTGGTGAAATGGACACCCTTTTTGCTTCAAAAATTGCACCCGGTTGCGGACACTCCGTGACCACCCTAACGTGTTTTTCCTTATTGTATTGTTCCTGTTTATACCCTGTTATGTTTTCAAAAATATGTTTAGTCCCGGAGTACTAAATTTTACTAGGGGGGAATGTGGCACCCCAGGGTTCTGGTTACCACAGTAATAGCAATATTACGTCTGTGAGCAGGTGGGAGGTCTCCTGGTCAGGAACCCTAAGCATGCCACACCTCCTGCCCAGTCCTGGGAGGGGAAGAACTTCCCCTATATAAACTGGGGCTGAGGTGGGGTTAGAGAAAAAAGAAGAGAAGAAGAGGAGTCCCAGACAGAGACACAGTCTGGTCTGGAGTGGAGCAGATGCAGGGAGAGCAAGATCAGGAGCTCTGTGGGAGCAGTGATAAAAGGGGTCCAGGACTGGAAGCTGTAGAGCTCGTCCTGACTGAAGAGATCTCACCGGACACGGAGTCCGAGGCTGTGGGGACTGTTCCATACCCAGCAGCAGAAACCGTCCGGCAGGGGATTTCAGGTCCTCTGGCCAAGAAACCCGAAGGCACGGTCACACGCAAGGGACCAGCACCGCCGTCGTGGAGCGGAGGCTACCAGAAGGCCCCGAGTCACCGGCCATACGGGTGAGCAACACACGGTACACTCAGGGACGTGGGCTACTTTTACCCGCTTCTAGCAAGGTAGCCAGGAAGAGTACAATTAGTTGGGGAGGCATACAACTCCGCCTGGCCGGGGGAGATCCTATCTGCTCACGGACTGACCAGGCCCCGATCGCTAGCCAGTACTCCCGGGAGGGTCTACCTTTGCCACCAGTAAAGACCCTGAACTACACCGCACCGTCTCTGAGTGGTTCCTGGTGCCTGCGTGCAATTCTGCTATCCCCATCATCCACGTCTGCTGCCCTGAGGCCATACCCCTCCCGCTGGGGGTTATACTACCCACGCTGCACAACTGTACCACCGGCCTCAGCGGTCTGCCCTGCAGCGGCGGCTTCATAACCGCATTCAACGGGTGGCGTAGTCGAACACTATAACATCTTCTGCTAAATTCCGCCACTTAGTTTGACACCCTGGGCACGGACCGGGTCACCGCCACGAGGACTACTAACCCCGACAGATCCGGCTCCGGGTATAACACAGGCCCAGGGGGCGCGTCACAGGCTGTCAGCGCTGGACAGGGAGAGGATTGTTTGGAGATGCACTGCGCATGTCCAAACAATCTTCCTGCTGTCTGGTGACCCGGATGTTGTCATGACGACATCGGGTCGTCATGGCAACACCCGGGAAGCCACGTCACACAGCGCTGGAAGCCGGAAGAGGAGGTGAGTATCTGCGATCACCTCCCCTTGCCCCCGCAATGCTGCGATCGACTTCGATCGACTTCGATCGCAGCATCGCGGGGGTTAATGTGCTGGGAGCGGTGCAGGACCGCTCCCTGCACATAGTATCGGGTGTCAGCTGTGACAATCAGCTGACACCCGGCGGCGATCGCGCCCGCACAGCCTGTGTGCTGGCGCGATCGCCATGACGTACTAATACGGGTCTGGCTCTTAAGTCCCAGGGCACAGATGCGTATTAGTATGTCAAATGTTGTTAAGGGGTTAAAGACCACCCTCAGAGCTTTGAGGTGGAACATCAGACTGCGTTCGAAATACAAGGTCTTGTGTTTCCTTATCCCCCACACATTATTTTGAAAAAAATGTTTAGTGATTGAATAAAGATGGAGTTTTAGTATTCTACCAGAAGCTGGAACCACCATTTTTTTCTCTGATACATGTTGCCTGTAGTTTGGGCAGCATGTATCAGGTTCACTTAAAAGGGCCAGAGCTATTTCAGTAAATTTAAAGAGAACCTGTCAGCACGATTTTGTAATGTAAAATCATGACTGTGATGGCACTGTAATATTGATTAAATTGATACCTTTAATTAAGAAATACTCTTTGTGATTCTTCTATAATAACCATTTGAAGTTGTCTGCTAATTTGAATTAGATTCTATTTTTTTGTTTCAAGAAACCCAAATGTGCATTATCCACAATGAAGAGACTCTGGCTGTATCTTTTGTACTGAAGCAAGGTTATTGTAAAGGGAGGGAGAGTATAGTCAGCTGTGACATTGCTTATTCTGATTGGTGGATCTTGTGATATCACGAATGTATGGAGACTGCCTGTCAATGCAATCCTGTCTCTGCTGATACGGAGCTTTACTGAAAAGTCTTCCTGAAAACAACACGAAGTATGAGTCTAAAAAAGCCCCAATAGCCAGTGTTAAGATTTCAAGTTTACCAATTTTTTTTCAATAAAAAATTGTGATAAGAATAAAAAATTGCCATTTAAAAAAAATATGTGTGTAACACAAAAACCTTAATTAAACAATAGGTCATTTTCTGATTATACAGTCCTTTAAATTAAATGCACTGGAATACTAGAGAATAGAGCTGTTTCTGGAAAAAAAAGCAGACATTTTTGCTATTCATGGATAAGTAGATATTATACATGAGCAAATTTATTTAATGCAAATTTGTGTTGAACTTTAGGAAATTCGCTAAATCTAGTCAATTTTAACAATTGCTCACCGCCTTTTTACATCAGCCAGAGTAGGCCGTCATGACCTCACATGTGGCCTCAAAGGTTTTCCCATAATGGCTTGCAGCTATAAAATTACATGGTATGCCACAGCCAATGAGGAGGGACTATCATAAACTGTATAAAAGCAGATGCAGGGAATGCAACAGCCATTTTATTTTGTGATGAATCTTGATAGTGAGCTTGTTCACAACGTAACTATAGAGATAGAAAGCCATAAAACACTGATTAAATATTAAAGATATTGGGTGACAGGACGCCAGTGAAAAACAGCCAACATCCATTAACCCATAGCCGTATTTGTTGAGGTCACTGCAATAAAGTCACTAGGAGATGTCTGAGAGTCAAATGTGTTGTTCTTATCAATTGGAGGCTTTGTAGTACTTGCGATTCGTGGTGAATCGATTCTCTGCAGATACGATTTTGGAGAAAAATTCTGAAAAGTTGGCGAATTGGTATTTCATGAGTTGCAGAAAGTTGCAAAAAAAACTATGGAGAATTGAGCCCCTGCTACACCTCTCGTTATCTCTTCCTTTGTTTCTCTCACATACGTTTAAATCATATTTTTAATGAGAAAACTTTACTTATATCATTAACATTTGCACTTGAATTACATTGACACTTTTTTCTTCACTTTAGTAAGCAATAAACAGAAGGAAGCAAGGAATGTTTGTGTCTCCTACTGAGAAAATCACATTCAATTAGTAATTCGTAAATGAACATAAGTTTTGGAGACATATTTGCAAACATTTTGCAGCGTATCTCCATTTCAATTTGGGTGTCACGCCTTACACCATTGAGGTTTCCATGGAAACACATCTACACATCCTTTTTATCCAAACTGAGTTCTGTTTAATTGATACACTAATGTATTGCTTAATACTAAGTGTTAAGCAGTCTTTTGTTCCCGGGTCATATTTACGGTTCATGAATTTGCATAAAAGCATTTAATTACTCGAAACCAATCATTATTAGCAATTTTCCTTTTGTGGTTTAAAATAACTAATCCTTCATCCAACATTTCCGTAGCAAATATTTATACTATCAAAAAAATGGGCTTTCTTTGCTAAGAGCTGCTATGTGTTTTTCTGATAAAGAAAAGGAAAATTAAAATATATTTTTATAAGACTCCAATAATATTATCTATATTATACAATTTTACATCTGAGAATGTTAATAGGATGCTCTTCTTTTTATTTGCATTTTTAATGTGTTTTGAATGCATAAATTCAGCATAAAATAACACCCTAGTAACAGCCTTTATTTCTAATTTCTGCACTGTACAAGCCCATTGGTATACATTTTTTTTTTTAAAATCTGGCTTGAAATATAAAAATATTTTTCACTTTATGCACTTTGCTACTGGAGCACACACTATAGGCTGACATTTTGTTTTGTCTCTGGAGCACTGCACCATTTCTTAAATGGGTTGTCTGATCCAAATCGATAAGTCTGCAGTCACTCTTTGTGTCGCACTGTGAGTTGCGAGGATTCGCCAGTTTCTGAGCTGGGACTGGAGGGTATGTATGCATTATGCATACCCATGGCCAGAGCCTGTCCAATAGGCGCTGCTTTGTTCCATACACTTGTATGGCGCGAGGCCGCACCCTCTGGTCCGCCACGCCCTCTGGACGACAGCATCACTAGTCGGGGTGCGGCCTCGCTCAATACAAGTGTATGGAGCGAGGCCGAACCCATTGGACAGGCTCTGTCTGGAGGTATGTATAACGCCTACATACCCACCGGTCCTGGCTCAGAAACCTGGTGAATCCCCCCAGTGCACAGTGCGTGTGCTGGAGGGATTCAAAAGTCTGCAGTCACACAGAGTGAATGCAGATTTATCGATCTGCACCAGACAACCCTTTAAGAAGTTATTTTAGCATATAGATATTTTTTTGTCAAATGACTTTCATTAATTGCAGCTCCCATAATGCGCGTTGATGTGCAGTTAAAAATAAAAAAGTGGCGGGATCGTCCCCAAATAGACATCAGTGGCTGCAAAATTCCACCAATGTTCAACCACTGCGACCCTCCTCTCATATCTAAAAAGCTGTGTTAGCTTTTGTCTAACTAACAATAGATACAGTGGTGGCCAAAAGTATTGGCACCCCTGCAATTCTGTCAGATAATACTCAGTTTCTTCCTGAAAATGATTGCAATCACAAATTCTTTGGTATTATTATCTTCATTTAATTTGTCTTCAATGAAAAAAACACAAAAAGAATTGTCCTAAAGCCAAATTGGATATAATTTCACACCAAACCTAAAAAAGGGGGTGGACAAAAGTATTGGCACTGTTTGAAAAATCATGTGATGCTTCTCTAATTCGTGTAATTAACAGCACCTGTAACTTACCTGTGGCACCTAACAGGTGTTGGCAATAACTAAATCACACTTGCAGCCAGTTAACATGGATTAAAGTTGACTCAACCTCTGTCCTGTGTCCTTGTGTGTACCACAATGAGCATGGAGAAAAGAAAGAAGACCATAGAACTGTCTGAGGGCTTGAGAAACCAAATGGTGAGGAAGCATGAGCAATCTCAAGGCTACAAGTCCATCTCCAAAGACCTGAATGTTCCTGTGTCTTCCGTGCGCAGTGTCATCAAGAAGTTTAAAGCCCATGGCACTGTGGCTAACCTCCCTAGATGTGGACGGAAAAGAAAAATTGACGAGAGATTTCAACGCAAGATTGTGCGGATGGTGGATAAAGAACCTCGACTAACATCCAAACAAGGTCAAGCTGCCCTGCAGTCCGAGGGTACAACAGTGTCAACCCGTACTATCCATCATTGTCTGAATGAAAAGGGACTGTATGGTAGGATACCCAGGAAGACCCCACTTCTTACCCCGAGACATAAAAAAGCCAGGCTGGAGTTTGAAAAAAGCCGAAAATGTTTTGGAAGAATGTTCTCTGGTTAGATGAGACAAAAGTAGAGCTTTTTGGGAAAAAGCATCAACATAGAGTGTACAGGAAAAAAAAAGAGGCATTAAAAGAAAAGAACACGGTCCCTACAGTCAAACATGGCGGAGGTTCCCTGATGTTTTGGGATTGCTTGCTGCCTCTGGCACTGGACTGCTTGACCGTGTGCATGGCAATATGAAGTCTGAAGACTACCAACAAATTTTGCAGCATAATGTACGGCCCAGTGTGAGAAAGCTGGCTCTCCCTCAGAGGTCATGGGTCTTCCAGCAGGACAGTGACCCAAAACACACTTCCAAAAGCACTATAAAATGGTTTGAGAGAAAGCCCTGGAGACTTCTAAGGTGGCCAGCAATGAGTCCAGACCTGAATCTCATAGAACACCTGTGGAGAGATCTCAAAATGGCAGTTTGGAGAAGGCACCCTTCAAATATCAGGGACCTGGAGCAGTTTGCCAAAGAAGAATGGTCTACAATTCCAGCAGAGCATTGTAAGAAACTCATTGATGGTTACCGGAAGCGGTTGTTCGCAGTTATTTTGGCTAAAGGTTGTGCAACCATGTATAAGGCTGAGGGTGCCAATACTTTTGTCTGGCCCATTTTTGGAGTTTTGTGTGAAATGATCAATGATTTGATTTTTGCTTCATTCTCTTTTGTGTTTTTTCCTTGCAAGCAAATTAAATGAAGATAATAATACCAAAGAATTTATGATTGCAATCATTTTCAGGAAGAAACTGAGTATTATCTGACAGAATTGCAGGGGTGCCAATACTTTTGCCCACCACTGTATATCCTATAGGATAGTGCCAGGACAAAACATAGCAATACAGATTACCAAGAAAGAGTTTATTGAGCACAAATTCTAAAAGCACAAAAATACAAATAGTTCCAGCTATGTAGACAAATGCTAAAATTGGTGAATGAGCAGCAGTGGGAACCCCAAAAGTATAATTATATGTTATATGTAATATAGTTGAGCAATATACATGAATAAGCATTCAATTATATACAGACATGTAAATATACATAAGTGTCCATACAAAAAATGGCAATAGATAAGTAGCCCACAGCAGCAAATGTTACTAGTAATAAATGTATGTAGTCAATTATAGAGGAGCTTAACCTCCACCCTACGTGCATTTCAAAAATGCTCAAATGCTTCATCAGGGGTGATATTTATTATGATCTCGGATTATAATTTTTAGTTGTTTGTCTAATACCAGCATACAATTTCTTCAGAGGCTGTATGTTTAGGCCATTATACTCAATGACAAAGAAAGCAACATCCTAGGGAAAGTTAACATGGGAGCCGAAAGATAAAATAGTATAAAACTTGCATTGTACTTTATGCCAGCAAGTAGCAGAGGTAACATTGATTGGGCCTTTACTGCTTGGTAATGGATATGACCTAGTCATGGACCTTGCTCTATCAATATATATAGTATAGAGACGTACAGATGCAGAAAAGTTTAACTTGATAAATATCACACCATCTTGATACATTATCACACAAGGTTCTCTCACTTAAAAAGAACCTGTCCTGTCCAAAAACACTATTTAACTGCAGGATAGATCAGCATTTAAATAACTTTAAAATCCTGCCTGGCTACCTTATTGGGGCTGTGGCGAAAGGGAGAAAACAAGCTTATATCCTCTTTGTAACTGCTCGTTTCCAGTCAAAAGGGCGATGCAGGAAGTTGATACGGTACTGTACTATATTGTGTGCGCATTTTTTATCACTCCCCTACCACTTTGATTGAAAGTTTGCTCTGTACATACGCGCTCACTGAAATCACCCCTATGACCGGAAGCAAGCAGCAAAAGGGAGAACATAAGTTCATTTTCTCCCTATAGCCACTGCCAAAGAGAATGGAAAAAAATACCCATGCTCTTTGATTGAGCAGACGTCTTTGAAATCCAGTGCATAAATTTGCAGAATCTTGGTTCAGAATGTCTCTGTTATGTGCAGTATAAATACCTCGGCTCACTGGGCATGACAAAGATGCTCTTAGCCCGGAACCTGTAAGTGTATGTACTGGATTTCAAAGACATCTGCTCTGAAATCTCCAGACTAGAGCGATCAATCAAATGTAATGGGAGTGTTTTCTAAAGACGACTTGGTCACTCGGCCTGGATACCTTACTGCCCCGATCACTCGGGTAACAGTCTTACACACATGAAGACAATTTTTTAATTTAGAACTATAGCAAAAACCACAAAACTATATTCATCATATAACTGCCTGCAGGCACATGGGGTTAGATCAATTTTCTGGTTTCAGGTTTCTTTTAATGCAAAATTCTGGTGTCACCTTAAACAGCGGAGTAGCATTTGACACCTCTCAGCTCTGGAACCTTGGTGGAATTTTTACAACTCCATTAATTGGAAACTTAAAAAAAATCATGACGTTTTTTCAATCTAAATTTGCACAAAGATCCAGAATTTTGAAGGTGCCGATGTGCAATGTTACATTCATTACTGACCAAGTTATTGACTGTTCTCCCCAAAAGGCACTATGCTCGTCTTCTCTCTGTGCACATGCTGAGTTCAAGATTTTCAAGTAAATTCTTGCATTGTCTGTGTCGAATGCATATTAAGCATATATTTTCCACAAAACTAGACAATATTGTATGCACGGAATATAAAGTGCATCCTCCGTGCTCATTGTTTTGTACATTCTAGAGTGATTTAAATATTCTGAGCTAACTGCCCTTTATGCTGCTTTCTAAATGAACCCTTCATTAACATGGCAAATTATTCCTGATGGGTGATGATGAGTTACATTCAATGCTTATAAAGATACGTAAAAATGATGTCTTTGTTTATGCTGCTGGTGTATTATTTGATATAGTAATTATTATACCAGTGGGTGGTTGGTGGAAACTTATGTGTGTACACTGATAATGAGTATAATTTATAGGTAAACATAATGTTTTACAACTGCAAAATGGAAATAACCCATTGAACTTTCCTGTCTGTTAAAAAAAAATCTCCATGATCAGCAAAATGAATTAAGGTACCGTCATGTTAATACAGATGTGGTTATATCGAATCCTCAGGGTTTCCAACTTGACGTTTTATTTTTTCTGGACAGTTTATCAAAAAATCACAGACAGACAATATTTTTTTAGGGGCACATTGGAAAACCATAATAAATCATTATGAATATAACTGATCCAGTCTACAGCCCATAATTCTGATATGAAGACATCAGCTGCATTCACTGTAAACTGTAAAATAATGATAATTACAGTCAAAAAATTTTTTAAAATTTTCTTCAGCTTCAAAGAAATCACGGATGCCGCAATTTTTTTATAGACCAGTCAAAAAAGTGCCCTATTTTTATAGACTGTCCTGGAATTTCTAGACAATTTGCAACCCTAGCAGCACTGCATTTCAGCCGAATAGGCTTAGTTACACTATTGTTTTCCTAGTACTGCACTGAAGAACCTACTGCGCTCCAGCAAAGCATCTATAATGCTGATTATGGTGGTTAATAGGTGGGGCCATCACTAACCATTTGGTATGAGCTACTCTAGTGACAGGTCATGAATGTTTATTCTATTTTGCTAGATCTAGTAAGCTCTGCCCATAGGGCATAGTTCCAAATGGCTTAAGGATAGAGATGAGAAAATTTAATAGAAGCCAAGAAATTACAGGCTAGTGAGCCTTACTTCTACACAAGGAAAGATCTTTGAACAAATTATTAAACAGAATACAGTAATTAACCAGAGCCAACATGGGTTTGTAGCAAACAAGTCATGCCAGACGAATTTAATTTCCTTCAAAAGCCTTTTGGTTAAAATTTAGGTCTTGCATGATGACAACTTCATGCACTTTCAATTCATCACCAGGAAAATGGCATCACAACAACCAGACAGAAATAATCACACTTTAAAAAAAATGCAAAACTTTTGGTCATTACTGTATATCTTCTTTGTGTATAAGAGAAGCATAGAGTCACATGAAGTAATTATCCCCCTTTACTTCTCCTTGGTCAGACCTCATCTGGAATACTGTTTCCAGCTCTCGGCGCACATTTTTAAAAAGACATAGACAAACTGGAGCAATTTCAATGAAGAGCTACCAGGATGGTGAGCGGACTGCAAACTATGTCCTTTGAGCAGGGGTTAAATGATCTGGGAATGTTTAGCTTACAAAAAAGAAGACTAAAAGGAGACTTACCAGTTGTCTACAAATATCTGAAGGGATGTCACAGTGTAGAGGGATCATCCTTATTCTCATTTGCACATGGAAACATGAGAAGCAATGGAATGAAACTGAAAGATACAGATTAGATATTAGAAAAAACTTTTTGACAGTGTGAGTGATCAATGAGTGGAACAGGCTGTCATGAGAGGTGGTGAGTTTTCCTTTATAGGATTTCAAACAGAGGGTGGACAGACATCTGTCTGAGATCGTTTAGTGAATCCTGCATTGAGCAGGGGGTAGGACACGATGATCCTGGAGGTCTCTTAGTCCTCTAACATTCTATGAGTCTATACAGAGGCTGGACAGACATCTGTCTGAGATGGTTTAGTGAATCCTGCATTGAGCAGAGGGTGGACATGATGACTCTGGAGGTCTGTTCCAACTCTAACATTCTATGATTCTTAGACAATGGATTTCAATTCACCTCAAATTTAAAAAAAATAATAATTTTGCCAGAATCTGAATTTTTTCCTAGTCAATTCTTGCCAATACAGCAAAATACCGGTATTTCTCTTGATTCAGTGGGGAGGGGTTAAAAAAATTATACTCATTAATCCATGGCTGTCACCTTCTCCATTCAGTTCAATCCTAATAATTCAGGTACAGTAATTTTTCCCAATTCTTTTTTAAGTATTTTCCCAGCTAAGGGTCATTCTCACATCTGTATTTTTAGTCTGAGTATGGTCCGTTTTCCCAAAGACGTGGACAGAATCAATTGTATTCCATGGGGAAGTGCTGATGAATGATTTTTTTCACTGACCAAATCTTTGTGAAAAAAAATCACAGCATACTCTAGTTTCTTCCATGAATCGGATAAGACTCGCCCATTTAAGTCTATGTGTCTGAGAAAAAAATCAGATGCCATACGGAGCCAAAGTTTAGCGCTTTTTACAGACAAATTACAATTCTTCAAAATAGGACATTGTAATTGGTCCTGTAAATGATTAATAGCCTCTTCTGTAAAAAATGGATTACATATGGACTGCACCCGGATGACTAGTGAAAAAAAAATTGTCCCACATTTCTGGATGAAACTCTGAATGATTTTTTATACGCTCATGTGAACCTACCCTTAGGCCACGTGCACACATTGAGTATTTGGTGAGGTTTTTGTACCTCTGTATTTGTAAGCCAAAACCAGGAGTAGGACAATCAGAGGAAAAGTATAATAGAAACACGTCACCACTTCTGTATGTATCACCCACTCCTGATTTGGGCTTACAAATACAGAGGTAAAAACTCACCAAACACTCAACATGTGGATGTGGTCTTACGGTCCGGTCTTCCCCATCTTTGCTGCTAAACAGACCTCGCAAGACTTTTTGACATAGTAAGGTTTAGTCAATGCCAGAGGCAATGAAGACTCGGCCAAAACTGTGAGATTGAAGACCTTAGACCTCTGAAGAAAAGATCAGACCGGGAATGTGTGGTCCTGACGAGGAGCTGCCCGAAGAAGGTGAGGACCATTTGGCATAAATTGTTTAATTCTAAAACTCTATGACCCCTATTCGTCATGTTCTTTGCACCTGTTTTTTTTGTCTAGTTTTGTGTGCTTTTTGCCTTTATTTTGTTTGCACGCAATTCTATTTGCATCTCTTTTAATGTCTATTCTACATGTGCTCGCCTGTGTTTTTTCTGCTTTGTGGGTGGAGTCGAGCAACTACAGTTGTTTTCTGTTGACTCATGAATTGCCAAGAAAAAATAACACAAACCATCAATTAAGGAAGTAGAGAAGAACTTGCGGCATGTATAAATAAATTCAACTACCTCCATTCATCATTTGCATTTTTTTAGAGTCATTTTCCTTTTTTAGTCTTATGGTATTAGTTGCCATTTTTGGTGCCAAATTTATCAAAATATATTTTGATATGCGATTCCTTAATAGGTTTTTTTCCTGTTTTAAACTGCTTTTGTGCCATCAAGTGTCAAAAGTTGCAAAAAATGCATCAAAAGTTTTGGCATACTCAAAAATGCACCAGTTGGTTGATAGGAGTGAAATCGCATCAAGTTTTGATGAACCAGGCAAAATCACCTGGAATTGCTAAACTCTGCCCACAAAATGGAAAAAACAAAAACAAAATAAAAAGTAAATAGGTGATTGTATATAAAATAGACTACAAAAACAATGGAAATAGAATAATAAATTGGGTGCAAACAAAAAAAGGCGCAAAACACATAAAACTAGACAAAAATACAGGAGGGTAGGCAATGATGAATAGGGGCCAATGTGCTTTATTCCATAACATTGCAGATATAGGGGGTAAGCAGTGCTCCCTATTATAGAGTAAGGCCACGTTCACACAATTAGTATTTTGTCAATATTTTACATCAGTATGTGTAAGCCAAAACCAGGAGTGGAATAATCAGAGGAAAAGTATAATAGAAACACGTTACTACTTCTGCATTTTTCACTCATTCATACTGAACGTGTGAACGTAGCCTAAAGTACATTGTATTTATTGACGAGTTCCGCAAGTTCTTCTCTACTTCTTAAATTCTCCATATTCATTATTCACTGGGATCTAGAGAGACATCAGAACATTCTATCTGCATTAAATAAACTCAAATTTCGGCAGATTTGCTCATCCTTACTTAGTGATTTTTATTTAAATATTAGTTGAGCATTGATGTCACCTTTTGACAATATTGTTTTTTTTAAGTATTTTCTCATAATTTCATTTTTTCTTAGTCTTATTTATAGTATTTAATACTTGGACGTCATGAGGCAAAAAAATTCTATGAATCATCTATGATGTTTAGTGACTTCTTAGTTGTGTTCTTAATACATTACTACAGGAATTGTAAATTGGCTCTCATGGTGGTTTAATAGAATCCAAGAATTTTAGAAATGCTTTTTAACTATTTCTCGCCTCTTGCCTGTTATCATGTCATGCTGTCCTTGTGAAAACAACTTCACATGCATATTTCTAAAGCTTAAAATCAAGAGAGATATGAACATTAACAGAGAGATGTGAACATTTAGAGCCTATCACCCACAAAATGCAAATTAAACTACTTATACAGTTATAGGGGAATTATCCCCCTATAAAAATCACATCTGCAGTATAACTTACAGTGTATTAGTGGTGAGAAAAAACGTTTTGTTTCCTATACAAATGAGGGAGCTTTGCGGCACCCTCGGCCTGGTCAAGGTTTCAGTGCACCATTATGGGCACTTGGGCACTTAGGCACTGCTCCTTATCCTAATTGACATAATTTGTTCTCGGCAGATGAGTGCTTCCTGAACTCAAGCTATGGCAAGAATCCCTTCAAAGCTCAAAAAGTGCATGCACGCAGTGTGGGTCTAGGCATGCTCTCTATGGATGAGCGGAAACCATGAAAGTCCAGGTTCTGGTACCTTACTCAAACTTTATTCCCAAGTTCAGTTCAGTTACTAGAGCTTTACCTGAACTTCAACCCGAATCCCAAAGAAATTAATTGAGACCTTAACTTTTGATGTGGAAAATATTCTCTCTCTCTCACTATGGAACTCCGAACATCGCAATTGACTTCCCGGAGAAGTCTGTGTTTGGCGATTAGCACCGGACACTAACTGTCAAGTACAAACCCATAACTTTTAAGTTTGGGTTCGCTCATCTCTAGTTCTCTCATCTGTGTATCCTGTCTGATGCCGCCTATCATTACATTCTCGGGTGTATCGAAAGGGCAGATGCAGACAGGAACTGGGGATCAAAATGCGTACGCATCCTCAAGGTGTGAGCGCTACTGGGCTCCTCACATTGAGTTCAGCCAATGCGCGCTCTTGGAAAGTGAGCGTTGATAATCAGGAAGTGGGGACGTGCCTAGAATGCAAATTGAATGGATATAACGTGCACTGGGCCCTTGGTCAAGGCAACCGTACACCGAATCACTTTTATTTGTGTATGAAAAAAATGCTTTTTTATTGCCACTAAAACACTGTAATCTATGCTACAGGTAGGACTTGTATAGGGAAGTGAATTTTGGCACATTTCACATACTGGTTGCGCCATTTGGTAATATACTGTGTATACCTTTATTCTGTTTCCTGATGTAAAATATACAGGCTTATAATAATTTTCAAAATGTGATTTAGTGTTTATTTGGGTCTCTTTCTAGAGTATAAATCACTCATGTATGCCACACAAGAGGTCTGTCTGCACAGAGACTTGGTGGTACAGTTGTTATGTAGCCATAGGGGTTGTAGCTATCAGAGACCAATTTTGAACATTGTTACTTTATATGATTGGATATTTTCTGTCTCATTATTTGGAATTTTTATTGTTAGAGCTGTATAACAGCATATAACTGGTAGCAGATCAGCGGGAGTAATAATAATTGAAAGATCGGTAACTCCCCTGAAACTCTAACATAACAGACTTTTATCCTTATTTGTGATGGTATTATCTTTAAGCTGCTGTGAAGTCTTTATTAGGAAGCATGCTGAACTAATTCCTGGCAATTGCAATCTACTAATTTACTAATAATCAGGAAATGGAGCAGAACATTTATTTTATGTATAAAGAGAGTAGAAATAAAATATAAAGTTTGGCTATGATAGTTCCTTTGGAGGGTTATTTCAGTTACACAGGAATAGACCCTCTGCAAAAAAATCAGTTGTCTTAGGGCTGTGCCTAAAAGGAGGTATAATTCAAACCTATCCGATAATGCTATAAAACTGTAGATATAGGGTTAATGTGCAGATTAATAGTGCTAGAAAAGTGCCCGGCCACCATACAGAAAGCGTGACACCCGGGAGAAAATAAACTTTATTTCTCCTGTGAGCCGCCATCTTTCAGTCATAGAGGCGTGTGAGTGGCAGATGTCAACACACCCCGACACTTTGACTGACAGCTGGTCCTGCACTCAAGCACTGCATGTATGACTGTCAGTCAAAGTGCCAGGGCTTTCTTACCGATACCAATCACAGTGATGTAAGCGGTGACTGTAGTCTTGCTCACACACCTCTATGACTGAAAGCCGGCGGCTCCCAAGAGGAATTATGTTCAATTTCTCCCAGTGGCAACGCTTACAGTATAGCAGCCAGGCACCTACATCTGCAGATACATAGCATTATCTGATGTGATAGGTTCCCTTTAACAAAGGGAGAAAATGTGTGACAGCACAGCAGTGAAGAAGATGAGGACCATGCATATGACCATATTAATCAGACGAGTGCTATACATCGTTTTGAAGCATAGCACTCGTCCAATTATTACTGTCGAGTGCACGAGTCCTAATCTTCATGCAGCATTCTCGAGTTGCCTCCCATAATCGGATAACACTCGACCATTCATGTCTATGGGTCTGTGGAAAATATCAGATCGGACTTGGATGACATCTGAGTGCAGTCAGATTTTCACGGAAACACTACATGTAGAAGATGGAGAATTTTTTTTTCTCTTCATCCAAGAAAATCAGATCACAGTCTGAGCGCACTCTTATCAAACTCAGATCAGAGGCTAATCAGAGGGTGATTAGCATAATCAGACCGATTTTCTCTGATGAGAGAAAAACAATCGTGTGACCCTAGCCTAAGTGTGAGAGGAAAATAGAGTAGTGTTATCTATATTTTCATAGCAATTGGAGGATTTGGACTATTTTTATTTTGCATTGTCATGCTGAGGTTGGAGTTTAGGGTTGAGAGTTTCAACACGATCATAGACCATATTGTTTAAAGAGAAGAAAAGTTTTTTTTTCTCTCTAAAGTTCTGGGTCAGATGGCAATATGAAAAAAAAATGGCCCAGTCATGTCTACAAATAATGGCCTTGACTGGCTCCATGTGCAACTTCATCTGCAATAGCTAATGGGTCCAGAAGCTGGCTGCATTTATATGCACTAATCTAGTAGTTAAAATGGGCCATTCTAATGCATGCAGCACTTAAAATACATTTTACAGTAGACAAATCCACCAAAACTTTGGATCTGGGATTTGATTCGATTGTAAACTCTATTGAGGTCAGTATGTAAAAGGAGATTGTCAAGATGCTCAGATTAGAAGCAAGAATAACTGGACAGCTTGACTTTCCAGATAGACCACTTGGGTATGGTAACTACTTTATTTTAGGTCTCAAATACATGTTTTAGGGCACTGTGGTCATCAGTCTTGGTTACTAAGTTAAGGGACGTAAAGCCCTGAAATGTAATGGCGACCTAAAATGATATCTACATATATACTATACTCAAGAATTCTCTATGTCTGTCCATCTGTTTCTTGCTGTTGTTCTGAACATCTGGGCAGCTTTCTTTAGTACTTTCACTTATGAGGTTTTGGACTGCCCAACCCAGAGATTACGACACTGGCAGTTCCTCCATATTAATAAGCTTTGCGATAGCATTGTGCCTTTAGAACAAGTACTAGAGATGAGCAAACAATGTGATGGAAATCAAAGTCATGTTGAATTTTTAGAAATTTACTGAACCCATTCAAACAATTTGAGATTCTCTTCACCAAACTCGTTAATTTGTTACCATCATCAGTTAACACGTCAGAGAAATGCATCAATCAGGGACGGATCATAAGACCTCAGGCGCGTCTGGGCATTCTTCCCCATAATGCCATGCAGCTATCACATCACATGGCATAGCACAGTCAATCAGAAGACACTATCATAGCCTGTATAAAAGCAGAAGAAGAACATGAAACAGGTATTTATGGTGAATCTGGATAGAGAAAGGATGTTACAGCTCACACAATAGCTACAGAGATAAGGAGTAAAAACCATAAAACACTGAAGAAAATGTTCAGGTAGTGTGTGACAGCGCAGCACTGAGCAGATTAGGGTGTGAGGATAAGAGTATAGTGTCATACATGTCCTTTCTGGGTTATTATAGGTTTTGGAGTACTTTCAATTAATTCACTGCAACTTAGATTTAGTGGGAAAATTTTAAAAGATTAACTCATCTCTTTGAATTACCATGTTATATATGATAACCTCTGTAGTATTGTGGGATATGATCATTCTAACTTAAAGCAGATGCAGACAAGTGTATTTTCGGTTCAATTGTGATCCGACAAATTTTTGGATCGGCCATGCACATGTCCCATTTTTCTTTCCGATAGAGTCTGCTCGAGACAAAAATTGCAGCATGCTCGATTTGCATCCAATATTCAGATCTCACTCGGCCATGCAAATCAATGAGTCCCTGGAAAAAAAGTCTGCCTGCACTTGGTTGACATCTGAGTACACTTCGATCTTCATGGACTGACAAAATGGAGAATAAGGAGAATTTTTTCCATCTCTTCCTCATTCAGGAAAATCGCATCACACTATGATCAGAGTGTGATTAGTATAATCGGCTCGATATAATCGTCATCCATTTAAAACGGGTCCAGCGGCAATCAGTTATCATATGAGGACAAAAAAAAGTGCTGACACAACTTTTTTGTCCGATTGAAAAAACGAATTGAAACATTTTTTTTTAAATATTTAAGTCTATCGAAATGGAGTTTTTCCTCCATTTGAAAAGGATGTTTCTTTTTTTACTGGATCTGTTTTAAATTGATGATTACTGGACATGTCAACTTCATCTACGCAAATAAACAATTGAACATTTCTTAATATACATGGTATTAGTTTAATAGATTCTTACAAATTATGAGTACAGTGATCACAGTGCTCTATATATAGATTTCCTTCAAAACTTAGAAGTTATTATTATATTTTTTCTTTACCTTTTCAGATATAAAATTGAATTGCTGTTTACATCCTTTGAGGTTTCTATGGTTAAGTGTTACAATACCATTTACCATATAATGAATTACTGCAGAAGGTCTTATGATGTTACTACATTCCTGGAGACGCAAATGGACCTGGTGGCTTAATGTAAAGTGAACACAACTTCATAGAAATCACTATTGAAGAATTCACAATTATAGTTCTTTATAAAGCTTGTTTAATAGCATCCTTTTAGCAGTTCTTTTATCTGTGAGGACAAATCCTCCAGACTTAATGACATTTTTAGCATGTTAATTCACAGGTTTCAGAGCCATTTGCCTCTATACATGCTTTGCACTCACTGCTATCTGTTAAGAAAAGAACCATGTTCTGGTATTGTTATGCGATGCCAATCAATACATATGACATGTATGCTTAAATGGGGGTGAAAGGAAAGTGATAGACTATGCTCTGGATAAGATATTATAAAGGAGTGCAATTAGTTAGCTCATACAGAGGGAAATTTATTGTAAAATTGATGGAGGCAAAGAACTTCTAAGTTAAAAGGGTCAAACTATCCAAGGACAAATGATGGTGGCACAGCCATGGTGTCATTAAATTGTTCCGTATGAGAATAATTGATATTAAAGAGAAGAATAATTCACTTAGGGTGAAGCAATACATACAGTGACATTTCTAAAAGCAGAAATAGTCTTTTATTGTATTGATTTGGGGAAACACATTTAAAGGTTTTCAAGGTTCAACAAAACAACCGTTAGACACATTACACAGAGAGTGCACACATACATAGAGACATATACACTCAAACACATATACACACATGTATATATCAATGTATACTCAATTGAGATTGAGAAAGGGTTTGAGATCCGTTGATATCTATTATATTAATGATATTCATTATATACTGCATATTATATATTACAATTGCCATAATTTTAATATTTTAAAGTTTTTAAAAGATCATACCATTAAGTTGTTGTCTAGTGTGCTAGGAACTGGACTGATTGAAGGAAAACAGACACCGGTTTTAAGACTCTTTAAATGGTGAGCCCATAAAAATTAGACTAATGTCGGCTGAACCTTTTTTATAGTGACAGGTTCAGCCATCAGTCTAATGTGTAGGGTGGCGCCAGCCAATTGCTAGTCAGGAGAGATGTGGATCATGCATCTTCGATTTTAGTCTGCTGATCGCATTGTTCTCCTTGAGATAGGCCATTGACCAACATGTCAGCCAGGGGCTTTCCACAGAGAACCCACGAGCGCTTGGCCGAACAAGAGGGTCAGCTCAGATGACTGTTGGTAAAACAATCAGCTGAATGAATATTTAGCCGACAGCCATCTAATGTGTATCGTGAGCCTTAGATTTTTTTTATACTGGCATGTTTTATATCAGTTTATACATTAAATGGATCCATTTACCCCTATTTAGCCCTTTTTTGTGGTATACATTTGGTTTTCTTTCTTCGATGAATTTTCCCCCAAAATCTGATTTTCAGCAAATAAAAGTTGCACAAATCTCAATACTTGAAAGCATGTAATTGCATAGAAAACACACATAAGGAAGAGGAGAGAGAAAACTGAGCTGACAATAAGAGCCTACACTCTTCTGGAGGGGTAGAGAGAGAGAACCCCGCTGATCATAAGAGCTTACACTCTACAGGAGAAAGAAAGAGTGAACCACGTTAGCCATAAGAGCTTACATTCTACAGAAGATAGAGGGCCCAGCTGACCATAAGAGTTTACGCTCTACAGGAGATAGAGAGAAGACCCCACGGACTATAAGAGCTTACACTCTACAAGAGAGAGAGACTTACCCAGTGAATCTGGAGATGGAAAATGACTCTGCCTTAAAAACTATGCTCCACTTGGAACCTCTGATCTGTGATGACCCAGGTACTGACCACCACTGTACATGGTATGATAATCCGTAAGATGTCATAGCTTCAGGACATTATGGGGAGGCCCTTACAGCAGTGCAAAATTACATTAGCCTGCTCTCTGATGTTTCTCTTGCTGACCAAGTTTTCTTTTGTGAATCAAAAATCGAATCTCAAAATGTTCGACTTCGCATGAAACCACAAATTTCAGAAAATGTTACTTGAATTCGATCCTGCGCAGATCAAATCACTCATCTCTGTCAGTTATTGAGTAAGACCACCCATTGTAAAGAACATATTAACCAGAGGGTAAATAGACCCTATTTAAGGGATATGCTTAAAAATTTCTTTTATTATTTTTTTGTTAAAAAGTGGTTGTTTAGAATTTTTCGTCTATGAAGAGGTGCTCACTCTCTGAAGTATAATTAGGCCACTCATTTCATTCCTTTTTCCTTAATGGGCAAAGATTTAAAGTAATAAATTATAGTTTAAAGTAATCTTTTCTGATAACGCTGAAAATGCAGTAAATGGTGCCAACACCCTCACAAAATTATACTCATGTATTCCCAACCATTACATAGATAATTTAGGAGATCATGTCCATAACCATATATGGAGTTATTTCCCCTAAAAATTCCCAGGCTGATGATAACCACTGAACATACAGCCAAGTCTGGTGTGTGGTAGTGACCATCAAGTGTTGGTATGGAGAGTGACCCATCTATGTGATGTATGTATGAGTTGGATTCGCAGGAGGGGCAGACTTGTTTTGGCAGTGGCTATCCACTGTGACTATTATGGAGGTTTAAATCAGGAGCCCATACCCCACTTATTTTTTATTACATTCATTTGTGAATAGGTTGTTTAAATCAGACAACTCATATGGAATATCCCTTAATTAATATATTATAACAAAGACTAATGAATGATCTTTATAGCGTTCTTCTTTATCAGCGCCAACTTGAAACTAATACTGGTTTCCAAAATGCACTGTAAATAGGACATTTATAAATCACCACTCCAGATGCTTAGAACTTGTTAGAGCAATAAGAGTAAAATTAAACAGATATTCAGACTTATTTGTAGAAGCAAACCTTTAGTATTCATAACCAGGCAAAATGTACCCATAAGTAAATATTAGCATGCCAACAAATAGCATAAAAAAGTAGTTAAATTGAATCTGTCACCAGGTGTTTCCAATTTAAAGTAGGCCCAGCACCTGTAAGCCCTCTGTTACAGCATACTAGAATGCTGTCTATATGTTTCCAATGCGCTCTCCATAATACAAAAGTTAGCTTTTATTATGCTCACCTGCGAAGCGGTCTGGTCCGATGTGTGTCGCTTGTCTTGGTCCGGTGCCTCCTCTCTTTTTGCGATCACCATCCTCTTATTGCTTTGTGTGAATGATGTGTCCTGCACCATCACACAGTGTTTTCGGCATTGCACTCCTACACAGGTGCCGAGGGCAGAACAAAGTATTGTACTGAGAATGTGCTGGCGCTCTTTCACCTTTCCCCGCACATGCGCATTACAGTACTTTGCTCTGCCGGGCAGAGCTTTGCAGTCCAGAGTGAATGGTGCCAGCGCAGGAATGCACTGCCAAGAATACTGTGTGGTGATGTAGGATATATTATCCACATGAAACAAGAAGGAGGACGGCGATTGAAAGAAGAGAGAAGGCACCAGACCAAGACCAGCAACCCCTAGGTGAGTGTAGTAAAAGTTATTATTTGTTTTATGGAGAGCAGATTGGGGACTTATATGCTGTTCGTGCTTCATAGTCAAAGATGAACATGACAGGGTTTAGAGGAAGATCAGTGGCTGTGGGTCCAGAGGTGACTTACGAGGCCAATCGGGGCTGTGAAGGATTGCCCACATATGTGACATAAGTAAGTAGATGTGGTCAGAACAGTAGATGCCGCTTGTGCCTTGCTCACAGCTTTTCTTTTTGTCTCAAATATACTTCTATCTTCAGCTGGATATGCTCCTGAGGTGATCCTGCCTTGCAAAGCTGGGCAAACCATGGCATGCTTCTCCCATTAGTTGATGTTGATCCCTGGTTTTTGAGAGACACTGTAAGGTAGTCTTTGTAAGGTTTCTTCTGCCCCCCAACTGATTGCTTTCCCTTTATCTATACAGCAGATGTTTATTTTTAGGCAATTGGCTGTTTGACATTCTGTCCACATGTCCAGCCCACCTGGCTTGGGCTTTCAGCAGGCGATTGTAAGCGCTACAGAGCCCAGCTTGTTCCAGGATTGCTGTGTCAGGGACACTGTCTTGCTACCTAATGTGGAGAAGTCTGTGGAGACAGCTCAAGTGAAAATGATTGAGCTGTTTGGCATGCCAGCTGTAGACAGTCCAGGTCTCGGTGGCATAGAGAAGTGTGGTAAGGACCACCACGCAATAGATCTTCAGTTTGGTGGTAAGGCTGAGTCCTCTACATTCTTATGCAGTCTCCTGAAGGCAGTGATGGCTTTGGCAATTCTGTTTTTGGCCTCAGATTCTATGGTCACTACACGGAGAGTGTACTGCCCAGATAGGTGAAGTTATCAATTCTTTTGAGGTTTTTCTCCTTAACCATAATGCATGGCTGCTGATATGGTTTTCCTGGAGCAGGTTAGTACATAACTTTGGTCTTCCTAGTATTGATAATGAGACTGAAGTTTTTGCAAGATTGTAAAAAACAGTCCATTTCATGCTGCATCTGATGCTCTGTGCTGGTATTGAGTGCGCAGTAATCATCAAGAAAGAAGTCACGGATAACAGTCTCATGCACCTTTTGTAACGGCCTTCAGGCATCTCGGATTGAATAGCATGCAGCCAGCCCTGTACCTGACATGGATTCCGTTTTCGCAGTTGCTAAAGGTTAGAGATGAGCGGTGTTCGACTCGAACTGTTCGCTAATCTCAAATTCGAGCTGTTTTGGGCGGTGTTCGAGTCGTTCGACGAACTCGAACGATTTGCAAAATTTTCGGCTGTTCGAGGTTATGTTCGATAACTGTTCGTGCACCAAAAGCGTAACTTTATATTTTCACATTAATACTGTTAATTAGTGATGAGCGAGCATGCTCGCCACTGCTCGGTACTCGCCCGAGCATCTCAGTACTCGAGATGCTCGGGCAGGAGTTCGGGTCCCCGTCCTTCATGTTTGGCGTTAGTTAGAGCACAAATCATGCAGGGCTTGTCTGCCACTCACTGTAATGTCACAGCCATGGTGGTTGTGGCATTACAGTGATTGCCCAAATCAATGGCAACAGTGCTCACAGTGAAACATGAAAAGCCGGCAATTCATCAGCGGCATACATCAGTACTCGACAATTTAGAACAGAAAGAATAGAGCATCACACATAGATTAGATGGATAGAAACATGTCAGTCACATAGAAAATAAGTACAGTGACAGTGTTAGTTACTGTACTTGTCATTTAGTGTTAAAATAAAGGATTTATTAAAAAAAAAATTGGCGTGGGGTTCCCCGTAATTTTAGTCTCTAGCGGAGGTTAAGTAGATGGCTGGGGCAGATGTTTGAACCCTGGGAAGGTTGTAATACCCACGGAGCTTCCCAGGCTACTAATATCAGCCCCCAGCTGAATACCTAGCCTTTACTAGCTATTAAAATGGGGGACCCCCCAAAAAAATGACGTGGGGTCCCCCCTATTTTAATAGATAGCAAAGGCTAGGCAGACAGCTGGGGGCTGATATTAATAGTCCTGGAAGGGTGCCATGAATATTGGTCCCCTGCCAGGCTAGAAACACCAGCAGTTAGCCGCCCCAGAAATGGCGCATCCATAGGATGCGCCAATTCTGGCACTTAGCCTCGCTCTTCCCACTGCCCTGTAGCGGTGGCAGTGGGGTAATAGGGCTGGGGTTGATGTCAGCTTATAATGCCAGCTGACATCAAGCCCAGGTTAGTAATGGAGAGGCGTCTATGAGACGCCCCCATTACAAACCCCATAGTGAAAGTTAAAAAAAACACAAACACCCAGAATAAAGTCCTTTAATTGAAATAAAGACACAATTCTTTAATGTTCTAAATTAAACTGTACAGTCACGCCCATTCCAGCTGAAGCCAATGTATTCTGCAATAAAAGTAAAATAATAAACCAACCTCATCCTTACCTTTCCATGGTTCCCAGGATGGCTTCAGCTCTGCTACATTGACATGACAGGCTGGAACGCAGCAGAAAGCTGCCATCCAGCTTGCCATGCCGCAGACACTGAGAAGCTCCTTAGTGAAGCTCCTCAGTGTCTCGCTGTGACGGCATCCAGATGAGCCGTGTTCATGTCCAATGAACTCAGCTCACCTCATGCACATCACTGACAGCGTGAGAGAATTCTCCTGCGCATGCGGTGCCGGCAAATGACGTCACCGCTTGAGCAGGAGAATTCTCCCACGCTGGGATGGCATTGAGATGGCAGGCTAGGTGGTAGCAGAACGCTGCCATCCAGCTTGTCATCCTTCAGAGATATTGCCTGCACTCCACAGTGACTCTGAAGGATGGCATGCTGGATGGCAGCATTCTGCTACCATCCAGCCTGCCATCTCAATGCCGTCCAAGCGTGGGAAAATTCTCCTGCTCAAGCAATGATGTCATTTTCCGGCACCGCATGCGCAGGAGAATTCTCTCACGCTGTCAGTGATGTGCATGAGGTGAGCTGAGTTCATTGGACATGAACCCGGCTCATCTGGATGCCGTCACAGCGAGACACTGAGGAGCGCAAGCATGCCTGTGCTTCTCAGTGTCTGCAGCATGGCAAGCTGGATGGCAGCTTTCTGATGCGATCCACCTGTCATGTCAATGTAGCAGAGCTGAAGCCATTCTGGGAACCATGGAAAGGTAAGGATGAGGTTGGTTTTTTATCTTACTTTTATTGCAGAATACATTGGCTTCAGCTGGAATGGGCGATACGGTAAGATGGGTTTAATTTATAACATTAAAGAATTGTGTCTTTATTTCAATTAAATGATTTTATTTTGGGTGTTTGTGTTTTTTTTAACTTTCACTATGGGGTTAGTAATGGGGGCGTCTTATAGACGCCTCTCCATTACTAACCTGGGCTTGATGTCAGCTGGCATTATAAGCTGACATCAACCTCAACCCTATTACCCCACTGCCACCGCTACAGGGCAGTGGGAAGAGCGAGGCTAAGTGCCAGAATTGGCACATCCTATGGATGCACCATTTCTGGGGCGGCCGACGGCTGGTGTTTCTAGCCAGGGAGGGGGCCAATATTCATGGCACCCTTCCTGGGCTATTAATATCAGCCCCCAGGTGTCTGCCTAGCCTTTGCTAGCTATTAAAATAGGGGGGACCCCCACGTCATTTTTTTTGGGTTCCCCAATTTAATAGCTAGTAAAGGCTAGGTATTCAGCTGGGGGCTGATATTAGTAGCCTGGGAATCTCCGTAGGTATTACCCCCCTCCCAGGCTTAAAACATATGCCCCAGCCGTCTACTTAACCTCCGCTAGAGACTAAAATTACGGGGAACCCCACGCCAAATTTTTTTAAAATAAATCCTTTATTTTAACACTAAATGACAAGTACAGTAACCAACACTGTCACTGTACTTATTATATATGTGACTGACATGTTTCTATCTATCTAATCTATGTGTGATGCTCTATTCTTTCTGTTCTAAATTGTCAGGTACTGATGATGAATTGCCGGCCGGCTTTTTTAAAGAGACGGGTGCATGAAAACACTATTATTTTTTTTAAATAAATCCTTTATTTTAACACTAAATGACAAGTACAGTAACCAACACTGTCACTATACTTATTATATATGTGACTGACATGTTTCTATCTATCTAATCTATGTGTGATGCTCTATTCTTTCTGTTCTAAATTGTCGGGTACCGGTGTATGCTGCTGAATTGTGAATTGAACTGTGTCTCCTCCTCCTTTTACTCCTCCACCTTTGAAGGTGTTTTCTATGTGTTTTCTATGTGTTTCTATGTGTTTTTGTTTGCCTGCCATTGGTTTTAACGGTGTTCGACGAACCGTTCGACAAACATGCCAGTGTTCAACGAACCGAACCAAACCCGAACACTATGTGGGTTGGGTCAACACTACTAAAGGTATCTCTCAACATGGCAGAAAATAATATACTGAAAAGGGTCAAGGCGAGTAACCAGCCTTGTTTTACGCCATTTGTAACTGGGAAGTCCTCTGATTCATCTCCATCATTCAGGACCTTCAACATCATACCATCATGGAGCTGTCAGATTATTGTGATGAACTTGCTCGGGCAGCCAGACTTTGCCATGATTTTCCACAGGTTATCTCTGCTGACTGTGTCGTAAGCCTTGGTCAAGTCACCAAAGGTCATTAAAAGGTCGCTGTGTTGCTCCTAGCACTTTTCCTGGAGTTGACACACTGCAAAGACCATATCTGCAGTCCCACATTTAGAACGGAAGCCTCACTGGCTTTTGGAAAGTATACCTTGCTCAAGGTGCTAGAGCAGGCGATTAAGCAGGAGGCGAGCAGAATCTTTCCAGAAGTGGACAGAAGGGCGATGCCTCGATGGTTGTTGCCTTTTCTCTCATAGATGTGGATTATGCTGGCATCTTTCAGCTGTTGTGGAACCTGTTCCTATTTTGACATGGACTGGACTGGTATAGTTTAGTCATCATTTGCATCAGGACAGGGTCACCTGCTTTGTATACCTTGGCAGGTATAGCATTGTTTCCTGGCACTTTGCCATGTTAAAGTGAGCTAGCTCCTTAGCAATCAGTGCCATTCTTTTCTCTGGTCAGTGTGCCTTGATATTGTCCAGCAGAGTTCTCACATTCCATGTGCCAAGGTTGAGTACCATCATTTACTTCTTTGTGTGTTGACCGCTATGAGGGATACCTGCCAACTGCAGTAGACTGGCAAGGTCAAGGTGAAGCAAATTATGTTTGAGGCATCTTTTCTAGCCCCTTCCTCAATGGAAGTGAGCAGGGTGATCCTAAATAGGGCTTCTCAGACACCCAGGGGGCTGCTGAAGTCCATTGCTGCTTCGGTCCAGTGGGGAGCGACCCTTTGCCCTGGGCTGCCTGTGTGCAGGTTCGTGACTACAGATTCCAGTGATTCCACACCTGCTGCTTTGCAGCTCCCCCATCACCACAGGACTTTGAAGTGCAGTGATTGAAGTCATGACTTGCGCTTGACTTGGATTAAAGGGAGGAAGAGTTGCGCAGATCATCAGCCTCACTCTCTGATCCATGCCTATTGAGTCCTAGTGGCAAGAGCTAGTCAAGACAACTGGAGATAGGTCAGGATGCAATGGATGGCCAGCAGTGTCCTATACCTTATGTGTCTCGCTGTGCTCTCTCATCACGCCATAACTCTTTGCTAGGAATCGCTTTTCTGTCCTTTGAATCTTAAATGGTTTCTTCTGCACAGTCTGCCGAATCCAGCCTTCACATGCATTGTTAGGCAAAACCTTAAAGTCAGTGTGAGCCTGAAAACGAATGGCTACCCTCACCTGGTTTGGTCCTCCTGCCAAGGCAGTGTTCCAGGGTCGCAATTTGAGTGATAAGAGATGAACGGATAGGTCACCGTGAATATTGTGAAGTTATGACGATGTGACCTTACTTGCACTTGCACAGAACCCTCCCAGGCCTCATCAGAGTCAGAAGTTCTGGGTCAGTGTGTGAGGTCTGGGGATTCAGTATGACCAGCGGGGAACAGAATATGCAAGGAGAACTGTACTGGTGGTGGTTTGGAGCAGAGGGACTAGAAAGACAGGTGATGAGGTGAGTATAAGGATTTTCTTTAATTCTTTAGATATTACTTTTATTATGCTCTGAGGTATGGAGAGATCACCTAGCATAATAAAAGAACATTACATTTTCTGAGAATAATTTCTCAACGAATTGAATTTCCCAAAAAAATCTGCGCTAATAGTCAACTTTGAATTTTTCTTGATCTGTTCATCTCCTTTAAAGATAGAGCAATTTTGGAAAGGAAAGGACTGCACTACCAAGTACATGGTCATACTTTATAGGGTAAAGAGAAAGAGAACTTGAACTCCAATGTCACCTTAGTGGCAATCTTAAAAGTCAATATCGACCTTTTAGTAAGGTTTGCCAGATGATTTAGGATTGGTGATGAGCAAGCACTAGTGATGAGCGAGCACTAAAATGCTCGGGAGCTCGTTTCTCAGGTCAAACAATTTGTAATGCTCGGGTGCTCGACTCGAGTAACGTGCCCAATGTAAGTCAAAGGGAAACTTGAGCATTTTTCTGGTACCCCCCAGGAGGTCGGGAGGGAGCCTAAAAATTATTGGTCAAATTGATGGAAACAATGCTCAAATGACATGGGAACAGCATGGTAAAGACCCCTGGAAACATCTCTGAGGTTATTGCTGTGAACAATCTTGTCAGAATATTACGCCACTTTTACAGACTGACAATAAAATGTACAAAAACTAAGCAAAAAATGGATTTTCTTGGAAAAAATGTTGAGAAACATTCTTTCCATGATAAAGACTTATATATAAGACAAAATAAATAGCCAAAAACAAAAATGCTCCTCCACACCTTGGGCTATGTTCACACGTAGTGTTTTTGATGCGTTTTTGCACTTTTGCATTTCTTTCAATGGTGAAAAGTACATTCACCAGTAAATGTAATTTTAACATTTTACTACCTTATCTGGCCATATGGTGTGTGAGACATGATCAGACACATCCAGAATGAACACTCATTTCCAGCTGATAATACCATCTAGCACCTATCCCTATTTTAACAGCAGCTAACAGCGTTATCAATAGGGATTATAATAATTTTTTTTCAGCACAGAGTATAATACCATAATCCCTGACTAGATGCCTGTAAGACGCTATCCAAACTGCTATTGGTCACCAATATATGAATCTCAGATAATAGAGGTGATATAGTACAATAAAAAATAGAGTTTAACTGGCTCCGAAGAGGTCTTTATGGTATGTTGCACCACCAAACTGTGAAGGAACGCAAGCAAACCTGCCTGTTTTCATCAATTTCTAACTATAGATCACCGTTAAAAATTAACGGTCAACGAATGCATGGAGAGAATCAATCAAGATATGCACTGTGGAAGATATGTATGTGACCAGAATATGAACACTCATTTCCAGCTGATGATATCTAGCACCTGTCCCTATTTTAAAAGCAGCTAACAGTGGTATCAATAGGGAATAACATTCTTTTTTTCAGCACGTTGTATAATACAATAATCCCTGAATAGATGCCAGTAACATGCTATCCTTACTGCTATAGGTCACCCGTACATAAATATCAGATAAAAGAGATAATATTGTACAATAAAAAATAGATTTTAACCAGCCCAAAGGAGTTTTTTCTGGACGTGGCAACAACAAACTGTGAAAGGATGCAAGCAACCCTTCCTGCTTTCATGAATTTGTGATCACCTTTAAAAAATATGAATCGGTCAACGAGTGCATGGAGAAAATCAAGTTATGCACTGTGGAAGATATGTATGTGACCAGAATATGAACTCTCATTTCCAGCTGATGATATCTAGCACCTGTCCCTTTTTTAAAAGCAGCTAACAGCGATATCAAAAGGGAATAACATTTTTTTTTCAGCACAGAGTATAATACAATAATCCCTGACTAGATGCCAGTAACACGCTATCCTTACTGCTATAGGTCACCCGTACATGAATCTCAGATAAGAGAGGTAATATTGTACAATAAAAAATAGATTTTAACCGGCCCCAAAAAGTTCAAGTAATCAAGTAATGCACTGTGGAAGAGATGTATTCGACGACAATGAACAACACTTATCTCCTGCTAATGATATTTTGCACCTGTCCCTATTGTAAATGCAGCTAACAACGGTATCAATAGGGAATAGAATAGATTTTTTTTTGCAGCAGCAGCAGCTGTACGCAGTATAAGGCAATAATGCCTGGCTGGATTGGTGTAATACGCTATCCATACTGCGATAGCTCATCTGTAAACGAATTTCATATAAGAGAGTTAATATTGTAGAATGTAGAATCGATTTGAATTGGCCTTCAATTAGAGTGTGTCTCCTATACTGTTATTGTGTATATATCATCGTACCCAAAGTGGCACTAAAACCCATCTCTGGCAAAACACTAGCGGTAAGGACCTCCACGGCATAGAGAGACAGTTCATGCCACATGTCCAGCTTGAATACCCAATAGTTGTAAGGCACAGAGGACTCACTGAGGATGCTGGTACGGTCGCCAAAGGTAGTCCTCCAGCATCTTTCAAAACTTTTCCCTCCTTGTCAGACTAACCCGCGCATCAGGGCCTGGGCACTGGGAGGGTCTGAGAAAACTGTCCTAGACCTTTGACAGCATTCCCCTGCATCTGTTGTATCTTCTTTGTTTCTCTCTCGTCTGCACCCCTTGGTGGTCCAAGGAACTTTGGCCTCTGCCACCAGCGTTGTCAGCTGGGAATTTTTTTAATAATTCTTCAACAAGGGTTTTCTGGTTCTGCAACATTTTATTAGACCTCTCTGCCACAGGAAGGGGAGATAGAAAGTACTCCTTGTAGTGTGGGTCTAGAAGTGTCACCAACCAGTAATTACGGTCGCCCAAAATGCGTACAAGGTGAGGGTCACGGGAAAGGTAGTGGAACATAAAGTCAGCCATGTGTGCCAGACTGCCAACAGCCAAGACTTGCCTGTCTTGACCAAGAGGACGACTGTCCATGCTCTCCTCCTTATCCTCCTCCTGGTCCTCCTCCTCTTTTTACTTCTGCTCAGGTTATCCTTGCTGAACAAATGGTGTGAATAGTACTGTCTGTAGCGCAGGAAACCAGCTCCTGTTCCTCCTCTTCCTAATTATCACCCAATCCGCTTTGAGATGAGATGAGGCTGGGCTGTGCAGCATCACCCTGTATAGTTCCTTGCTCCATCTCATCTTGCTCCACCTGAAATCCCTCCTCTTTAATTGTGAGCAGCAAGCATTTCAAGTAGACAGAAAAGCAGGATGGTGATGCTAATTATGGCCACTTGCCATCTTGGAGAAGTCCTCAAAGTTTTGGAGGACGGCACAGACATCCATGCCCACTCATCAGCTCTGATGTGCGGAGGCTGACCTGAATTCAAATGGACATGTTGAAGCTGGTACTCAAGAACTGCCCAGTGCTGCTCACAAAACCTTCCCAACATATGTATCCTTGAGTTCCAATGCATGGTTACGTCGCACATCAGTCGGTGAGCTGGAAGCTGCAAACGCTGAAGCACGGCGAGGGCGGCAGAAGCTGTAGCTGACTTCCTGAAATGGACACACATGCGGCGTACTTTCACAAGAAGCTCAGGCAGATCCGGGCAGGTTTTGAGAAACCGCTGAACCACTAGGTTGAGCACATGGGCCAGGCATGGTATGTGTGCGAAGTTGTCAAGCCTCAGAGCCGCCACCAGGTTCCGGCCATTATCACACACAACCAGGCCTGGCTTGTAGGTTCAGCAGTATCAGCCACAGATTGGCCTGCTCTGTTTCAGCTTTCAACAATTCTGCAACGTTGTGCGGTTTGTCACCTAAGCATATTAGCTTCAGCACAGCCTAGTGCTGCAGTGCTTCTAGAGTCCAACTGATGTGGTCATTTCGGAGATGGAGACTGAAGAGGAGGAGATGGATGTTCAGGAGCTGTGGAATGTGGAGGCAACCCTGATTGACCCAGGGCCTGCAATCCTTGGCGTCGGGAGGACGTGTTCTGTCCCAGGGTCCAACTGGGTCCCGGCTTCCACAATATTAATCCAGTGTGGCATCAGTGAGATGCACTGTCCCTGCCGCAAGCACTTGTCCACGTGTCAGTGGTTAGGTGGACCTTCCCACTAACTGTGTTGGTGAGGGCACGGGCAATGTTCTGGAACACGTGCTTGTTTAAGGTTGTGATGGCACACCCGGAGAAATAGTGATGGCTGAGGACCAAGTACTAAGGGACGGCCGCAGTCATCAGGTTGCGGAAAAATTCAGTTTCCACGAGCCTAAAAGGCAAAATTTTCAGTGCAAGCAGTCGAGATGTAGCAGTTTAGTTTTGTAGACTGTGAGTGGTTTGCTGCGTATTTCCGCTTGCGTTCAAAAGACTGTAGCAGGGACAACTGAACGCTGTGCTGAAACAAGGACGTGGTTGATGATAGTGGTGGTTGCAAATGTGAAATGACAGGTAAAGGCTGGGAGGCATCTTCGCATGCGCAATGGACAGGGGATTGGCTTGCACGCACAACAGCGGAACAGGCAGTGGTGTCACCTGCAGACATTGTTTCTGGACCCTAGCGTTCGGCCCAACTAGTCAGGTGCTTTGCTGTGCCTGAACATGCTGGTGGTGGTAAGGCTGGTAGTTTTGCTGCCCCTGCAGATGCTGGCATGACACATGTTGCAAATGGCCTTTTTGGGGTTAACTGGGCAATCTTTAAAAAAGAGTCAAACTCGGGAAGACCTAACAGCTGGACTAGCAACTTTCCTTGTGTTGATGTTCTGGGGAACAGTTGCCTGCCTTGTGTCTATTGCCACCCCACTACTTGTTCCTGTCAATTGTGGTGCTATGGCTCCCTCTCCCTCTGTACTGCTGTCCTCGCTATGAATGTCACCTTCCCAGGTTGGGTCAGTGACTTCATTGCCCAGCACCTCGTCTTCCACGTACGCACCCTGGGCCTCTTCCTGACTTGCTGGCTATTGTGTCTCATCATCATCATCCACCTCTCGCGACAGTAATTGTATTTTCCTACTGTCGCCTTTGTGTGATCGTGGCTGCGCAAATATTTTGGCATCGCTACATGTGATCTCCTCATGCCAAACTTTAAACGGGCTAGGCGAGAGGCCCGAATCTATAAATGGAAAAGTGAATAGCTTTTCAGAGTGTCCAAGTGTGGTTTCACCTGTCTCCGGCACTCGGCATGGTGGGAGAAAGGAGGATCAGGGTGTGAAATATGTGGTCCAGACTCATGGCTACTGAGACTGGACCATGAGGAAGACAGGGTGGTGATGGTGGCAAATTGACTAGAAGCAGTATCTGCTGTCCAATCAACAACCTTTTCACACTGGTCTGGCTTCAAGAGTGGTGTTCCACGGCCCCCTAGAAATTGTGACAGGAAGGTAGGGTGACTTGATTGGGTGCTTGTTGTGCTCCCTCAGCAGGCACAATTTCAGCTTGCCCACGCCCACGGCCTCAGCCTCTGCATGCACCATCACCATCACGTCCACTTCCCGTCCCTTGCCACATGCCTTGCCCATTTTAAATAGAGTATAATATTTGTCATGTTCCCAAAAATGACAGGATTATTACGACAGTAATATAGGATCATGTCTGATGACCACGGTTTTAGGCAGTGGTCTAAGAGATATGGTATTGGTCAGTGACCAAGTGTGAATAGGTTTGAACACACAACTGGAAAACTTTAAATGGAGTATAATATTTTCACGTTCCCAAAAATGTCAGGATTATTACAGCAGCAATATAGGATCACGTCTGATGACCATGGTTTTAGTCAGTGGCCTAATAAAAATGGCATTGGTTAGCGACCTGAATAGGTTTGAACACACAACTGGCAGACTTTAAATGGAGTATAATATTTGTCAGGTTCTCAAAAATGTCAGGATTATTACCGCAGTAATATAGTATCATGTCTGATGATGGATAAGTTTCTCTGCTTCCACAATACATCAATGCTATTAAAATCAACCAAATCTGGCTGTAATGCTGCTAACAAGCAAACAGAGCAGTAAAAGTTGTGTATTATATTGCTTTTCAACAAAATAATCAGGATTAAGAGCAAAAAAGATTATTAGCCCTGATATCTAGGGCTATGGATATGAGTAACAGCAGCAGAAAGAACGTGCTATGGACCCTATTCTGTTGTATATGCTCTCCACAAACTCTGACTAACTACAGCTATCACCAGGATCAATATGCATCAGAATGAGTCCTTAGAAGGACTGTTAGTTTAGATTCATAATAATGTGGAATACCTCACTAGAATAAACAACAATTCTCTCCTTCACTCAGCAGCACCACTCCCTACTCTGCTTGTCTGACGGGTAGACTGTGACGAGCATAGGGTCCTGGGTCTTATATAGACTCGATGACGCTATGCAGCCAGCCAATCACTGTAATGCCACAACCAACATGGTTTATGCAAAAACTAAAAATTTACAGTGTTGATCCTAATTTTTCAGGACTTCTGCAATTGGCCCCTGGCATGCCCGATATCATCTTCTGGGCCAAGTCCTGACTGACAACCCATTCTTGTCTCACCAGTGCTTGGGGGTGATCACACTTTCTGAGTGCTTTTGTTCATTCTCTCGTTTTCTGAGGATTGACCACAGGTTTCAATGGAATTAAGATCTGGGAATTCTCCTGGCCATGGACCCAAAATATCAAAGTTTTGTTCACATAAGCCACTTAATTATCATTTTGCCTTGTGACATGGTCTCCATTAAGCTGGAAAAAAGCATTCTTTATCACCAAATTGATCCTGTATAATTTTTTAAATTTAGACTACAGAAGCCAAAACAATCTGGAACGGAATAGGTTTAAAATGTGTAGCTATATATAAAAGCTAAAAGTATCAAATGTGTGGAATATTGATAGATCACATTTAACCGATGATCATATTGTTATAAGTTAAGTATACTAACAAGATAAAAATATAACAGTGCGATATGACTGAAAAAGCTAAATAAACATATGGAATAATATGTTGTCAGCAGATAAAACATACTAAGATAAGATATGACAGCAAAGTAAACTGGAATTTGATAAAGTAAACTATAGCTCCTTTACCAAACACAGCCTCTGGACATATAAGTGGCACTGACTCTTAAAGAAATCAGCCATGTTTTTGTTATGCCATACAAACTCATTAGGGTAAGAGTAATAAGTTAAGGAATTTGAAAAAAATATTGGAATATTTATTTAAAAAAAATATTGTTGGGATGTTGGGATTATTTTTAGGTGACGCATGCTTACTATTAGGTTTGACTCATTTTGAAATGTAGGCTCCTATCCCTATAAACAGATAAAAATTTGCATCAGAAATTAGTACAATTTTTCTATTGATGCACTTGTCTAAACCATTCCTCTTGGTAAACTATGTTTTCACTTCTTAAAATGTAAGAAGTACAGAAAAAAAGTCCCAGAATTTGGAACAAGTTGCATTTTATGACAAAAACTTTAATGGTCACTGCCATTTCAACTATTGCATAAATCAATAGTATAAACAAATGTAAGACACTTTGTAGAATATTTTATTAGAGAAAATGCCTCTTTTCATTCTTCTTCTCACCCTACACACCTCTTCTGCCTCTTAAACCATCATTCACTCTAAAATACTACTAAAATCGATCTTAAGAGATAAAACAGACTTTAAGTTTCCCAAAGTACACATGGGCATTGAATAAATGCTGCCTATAAATGCTGTCTAAGGAGAAGATGAAGAGGATTTTGAGAGAGACAGAGGCAAATAGACTCACAGAGACAATAAGGGTTTTTTTTCACCCAGGAGCTGGATTCACAATAACACTGCTCAATACTTCAGTATAATGTCATCCATGATGCAGCTGATGCTTTGAACATGTGCTACATAGAGACATAGAGATAGGAGAGAACAAATTCCTTCTGTCTCCATGTACTTTGTGTGGGAGTACATGGAGATATGTACATGTATTTTTGCAGCTAGTCTAAACCCACTAGCTCATACTAGTGAAAAATGCAAGTTACAAAGCATGGAATGGTCAAAAAATAGTTATTCCTCATGTGCACACACATAATAGCTTATTCTGAAAAGTCACATGAAGATACAAGTATACCTTGATGCATTCATAATGCATTGGAAAATGTATTGTTAAAAGGGTTGTCCTCTTTCATAAAACCTTTGTTCCTGGATGCAATTGTTTCATTAGACACAATGCTCTTTACTTACTATCCCCAGGTCCTGCACTGAGTCTCTGGAGCTGGTCCCATTGTCCATTTTTGACTTCAGCACTGGTGTCACATTGACAGCATGGCAGCCAATTGGTGCACTCAGCGGCTTTGTAGGTGACAATCTATGTACATGGGCAGAGCCATTGAGCTTACTGATTGGCTGTCTCGTTGCTAATGTGATGTAAGTGCCACAGCTAACACTGGACAGTAGGAGCAGCGCCAGACACTCGGCTCAATACTTTACTGAAATTAGAACATTATTTTAAAATGCATCTTTAATCTCATCCTTTCCCAGGATGATTGTATAGAATAGACTCAAAAACTGAGCCCATCCCATAAACTATAGGTGCCGGCTGTGTCACACAGCTGACACATGCATCTAACAACAGAGATTAAAGACAGCTGCTGTTTTAACTATTAAAAGCTAAATGTTTCTGTTAATCTATTGGGTGTATTTTCTGGCGTCCATTGTTCCCCAATAAGTCTAACTTTACACAATCTTTTAGTTTTCTTACTTTATGCCAAAAATTCATGTAAAAATGTTGCGACATTTTTTTGGCGGACAGCCCCTTGTCTGATGAGTAACAAAAAATGTCCAAAACACATAATAAATGAGGTTTAAGGCTGGTAGGACAGCTTGTGTTATGAAATGTGCCAGAATTCTAGCACATGTAGCAAATTTCTTTATTTTCTTCATTTTGGTTATTTTGTGGATTTTTTTCCTCCTCCATCTAAATGCAGCATACTCTAGATTTGGAGGTTTTTATTCAGCTAGTGGTGTTTTACTCCTATAGACATGAGTTGTTGTTGTTTTTTTTTTTAACTGAAGTATTATTGTGTCTTATGTTTTGGGTGCCTTTTTTCTATTTTTTGCAAACAAATCTTGAATTACATGAATTACATGACTTATCAAAAACACAATAAAAAAAGCCACTAAAAAATCAAGCACTAAAGCACATTAATGTAACAGTACAAAAAAACTGCTGGCTTTGGACAAAAAAAAAAATGCTGACAACAAAAGGATGCATACAGTAATCTTCATGGAAGCAAGGATTTTTCCAAAGGACACATCACCTTTGCAAATTCTTACCTATATGTTGAATTCATTGTTAGTGTGAAGAAAAAATTGTATAGATTACTTAGATGATAGAAACTAAATAACAAAATGAGTTTGCTGTAGAGAAAGAAAGAAAAAAAAAACAACATATTGACTATGTAAAGATTGGACAAATGAGCCTAATGCAGAGAGGAACAATGCACAATTACCAAAGCCATGTAAACATCAGCATCCCTTCTGTGCTTATTTTCAATGACTTTATTACCCATAATGTTTATTGAATTTTCTTAAAGGAAGCAATAGTTGCTGAATGAATGACTACAGTATTGTTAAAGGTTATTATCACCTCTGCGTGACTTTTCTCCCTGGAACCGAGTGTTATTGACTATTCTCAGAGAGCCTGATAATGAATATAATAACAGGATATTTTATCTGTGTCCACAGTAAACTGGATGAATGGTGCAGTTTACTCTTCACATGCTTTCACATACCAATAGGACTGATTTATAATAAGCAACATGAATGCTAAAAATTAGAAGACCATCGATAGACCATAGAAAGAAATCAGGTTACTTCACCCACCCACAAAATTGAATTAATAATCCCAGCTCATTATACTTTCTGTTTGCAACTCTAGCATTTTATAGTTTCATGGAGCTTTAATAAGCTATGGTAAATATAAAAAAAAATACCATATTGTCTAACTGAATTAATTTTTAATTCAATCCTTTTATCTATCTACTAGGGGTCATGGGATTTTCTGTGCTTCATTGTTTTAGAACAGGGTGGAGCAAACTGCAGCCCGCGGACCACAACTGGCCCTCTGGCTGTTCCAGTCAGGCCCACGGACTGAGACAGTCGAAAAGCTGAAATAGCGGCTAACGGTCCACAGCATAGGTTCAGCCACCTTCCATGTACCGCCGCCCCCTGGAAGCAGACAGTGGTGAATATATTAGTGGAGGACTGAGCCGCCGGCTCCTTCTCCCACTAATCAGTGTGTATGACTGAACCAGCAGACCCGATGACTTCACTTCATTGCATCAACTGTGCAGAGAGTCGGCACACTGGAGACAGGAGTAGAGATGAGCAGACCAGTGGACGTTCGGATTCTGGTACTCGATCTGAACTTATTCCAAAGTTCGGTTCGGGTATCAGAACCCGAACTCCATTGAAAACAATGGGTACCAGAACTTTTGATAGGGGAAAATTTCTCTCTTTTTCTCTCTCTCTGCCCCCCGGAACTCCGAACATTGCAACTGACTTCCGGGAGAAGTCTGTGTTCGGCAATTAGCTCCGGACACTAACTGTCCAGTGCAAACCTGAACTTTGAAGTTCAGATTCGCTCATCTCCAGACAGGAGCAGAAGGCTGAGGGAACAGGATTGAGGTAGTATGTGTTGTTTTTGTGTTTTTTTTCATATATGTATGGGATGTTTGCATGTATATACTGTAGGTGCATGTATATAAGAGGCTATGTTTGTTTTTCTTTCCATTTGTTGGCGCTCTTGGTCTCGGGCAGCTCCGTACAAGGACACTGACAGCCTGTCTGCTACAACGTGCCGGATAAGCTGACACTCCTTCCCTCCCCCCCTCTCCCTATATTTTGATAGTCTTTTTATTTAGTGCTAATTGTTATGGTCTTTACAAAAGGGGATATTATGCCCAAGATTCTTTGTGAATGTGTCTTTAGAATACTCTGCATGACCACTCTTTGAGGCACACTCCTTTGGTAAATATCATAAAAATTGGTGCTAAATCTGGACAGCATGGTGGCTCAGGGGTTAGCAATGCAGCCTTGCAGCACTGGGGTCCTGGGTTCAAATACCACCAAGGACAACATCTGCAAGGAGTTTGTATGTTCTCCCCATGTTTATATGGGTTTCCTCCAGTTTCCTCCCACACTCCAAAGACATACTGATAGGGAATGTAGATTGTGAGCCCTAATAGGGACAGCAATGATAATGTCTGTAAAGCACTGTGGTATTAATTGTGCAATATAAGTGAGTAAAATAAATAAAAAGGCCCATATCTCTGAAACTGTATGTTTGGTTAAAAAAAATACAACCTCAGGGAAGCCACAGGAATAAAATAAGAGCAAAAACTGGTCACTTTTTATCAGGGGACAGGTTCTCTTTAATAAAGTAATTTTCCAATTTTGTAAAAATAGTCACACGGAACATACCAAAATTACAAATATATAGCAGGCAGTTAAAAAAATTCTCCTTCCGTCTCTACATTGAAGAGATTAATCTATCTCAGTGCAATATAGTTCAATTACCAGACTCATTTATCAGACAGTAAGATGTGGAACTGTAGAGAGAGGTTAAAATGTCACCAAGGGTATCTTCATCACTTCAATATCATTGCCTTAAAAGGCACTGACCAGAATAAGTAGATGACCTAATTTCAAAATTATTATAGTACCAAGAACTCAGTTTCAACATTATAATTCATTTTCTAGAGGAATATTTCAAATTTATTATCAGTTTCCTGACGTATAATGGCTAATCGTTAAGGATAGGCACTTTAACATAATATGAATACGCATTTCTCCATAGGTAATGCCACAGTTTCTGCATTAGCATTATTGACTAAGGTACATTAAACTTCTTCACTAATACTTAATGGAAGGTTAATGTAAAAGTCATAAGATTAAATGGCTTTTACTTAAAAGAAGTATATTGATTAAAATAACTTAGTGAGAATTTTAAAGCTGTTGATATAAAAGCAGTCACACTTTTATATCATTTTATTTGAGTGGAGTGCTAAATATTAGACCAGGAACGGCCGATATTACTGGAAGTTATGGTTCTAATTGTTCTCAATACTGTAATTATTCAGTATTTCTAACAAATTGATATTTCAGATTGAGAGAGGGATAAATTGTTTTAGCTAATTGAAAGTTTATTTTCAAAGGACACCAGTTAGGTGCCTTCTCTGTCTTTCTATATTTGATGTGCTGTGACTTATGCTCCATACAAAAAGCACAAAAATGGGAGTCCAACATGGCTTGTTCTCAAGCAGACAGTAAAAGGATTCTTCTGTTTTTAAGAATGGCATAGTGTATTTGGCAGATCAATTATGATCCTTCTCAATCAGCTATAATACACTGAACTGACAAATGAATATTTTTATTTATTTTTCATATTGAATTATAATGAATACATCAGGTCGATGTATCACTTTTTTGATGGATCCAATAAGCCATGTTATTATTAGTGTAAAAGAGAAAATATATAAATATCCAAAAATTAGTAACAATAGATAAATATTAGTGATGAGCGAGCACTAAAATGCTCAGGTACTCGTTGCTCGAGTCAAGCAAATTGGAATGCTTGAGTGCTCGACCTGAGCAACGAGCCCAATGTAAGTCTATGGGAAACTCGAGCATTTTTCCGGCGGCCCTCCCTGGCGGTCTGCAGAGGGCCTAAAAATTGCCCAAATCAATGGGAACAGTGTTCAAATAACATGGGAACAGCATTGGGAAGACCCCTTGAAGCATCTGAGACTCTCAGGTCACTGCTGTTACAATGTTGTTAGAGTATTACGCCACCTTTACAGACTCAAAATAAAACATACAAAACAAAACCAAAATGTTAAGGAACATCCTTTCCAGGGTAATGACTTGTATATAAGGCAAAATAAATATATGAAAACAAAAATGATCCTCCATGCCTTGGGCTATGTTCACACGTAGCGTTTTTGATGTGTTTTTGTACTTTTGCATTGCTTTCAATGATGAAAATACATACACGGGCAAAAGTCATTTTAATATTTTAGTACCTTATCTGGCCATGTGTTGTGAGAGGCATGATCAGATACATCCTGTTTCATTTATGAAGGAGGGACTCTGAAAGTCACAAAGCCTATTATTATAGGGCCATCAGGCAGCCCTTACTATTCTTAAAGGGCCAGCAATCGGCCCTTGCTATTGTTAGAGAGCCATCAGCCGGCTATGCTTTGTTGTTCCCATTATTAATGAGTTGGTCCCCTATACTGTTATCGCAGTGACTGCAAGGGCTGCCAAAAATTTGTACGCACCCTAATACCCCTTGGAAGAGACATAAAGGAGGGCCTCAGTAAAAAAAAAGTTCCTATTATAAAGGAGTGGGTCTCCTATAGTTGTGATGCCCTTGCAGTGACTGCAAGGGCTGACAAAATTTGGGAAAAACATAAAAACAATTTAAAGACACATAGAGGTGGGCCTCAGTAACATGTTCCCATTAGAAAGAAGTGGTTCTGCTGTACAGTTATAGGGTATTCAGTGAGTACAATGGATGCCAAAATTTAGGAAAAACCCCAATAACAATCAAGACATATAGATGTGGGCCTCAGTAACTATATGTTTCCATTAGAAAGGAACAATTTTGCTATACAGTTATAAGGTATGCAGTGAGTACAACAGCTGCCAAAATTTAAGAAAAACCCCATTAACAATTTAAAGACACATAGAGATGGGCCTCAGTAACGAGTATGACATGTTTCCATTAGAAAGGAGTGGTTTTGCTATCCAGTTATTGGGTATGCAGTGAGTACAACGGCTACCAAAAATTTGGACGCATTCCAATGCCCCTTGCAAGAGAGGTAGAGGAGGGCCTCCTGAAAAAAATGTTCCCAATATTAGGAAGTGGGTCTCCCATACAGTTTGCCTATGCAGTGAATGCAATGGCTCCCAAAAATTTGGAGGCACTCCAATGGCCCTTGCAGGAGATGTATAGGAGGGCCTCCTGAAAGAAATGTCCCCATTATTAGGAAGTGGGTCTCCCATACTGTTTGTCTATGCAGTGAATGCAACGGCTGCCAAAAATTTGGAGGCATTCCAATGCTCCTTGCAAGAGACATAGATATGGTGATATGGTATATATGGTGGTGATATGGTGGAGGATGAGGATGAAGAGAAGGATGAGGACAATAGCAAATAAACCAAATTAGGAAGCGTATACCCATGTCTGGGTGTGAAGACAGAGGTGAATGGGAATAGAGTTAGACAACCCAAAAAAAGACACTGGATTTGAGCTTATGCTACGCTGCTATCATTCGGTGGTGTTGAGAAGTCTGGCCCAATCCAGCCCTTGTTCATTTTTATAAGAGTCAGCCTGTCAGCATTTTAACTTGACAGGTGGATGCGCCTATCATTTATACAACCCCTGGCAAAAATTATGGAGTCACCGGTCTCAGGGGATGTTCATTCAATGTTTAATGTTGTTGAAAAAAAGCAGATCACAGACATGGCACAAAACTAAAGTCATTTCCAATGGCAACTTTAGGGCTTTAAGAAACACTAAAAGAAATCAAGATAAAAATGTGGCACTCAGTAAAGGTAATTTTTTTCAGATCAAGCAGAGGGAAAAAATTATGGAATCACTCAATTCTGAGGAAAAAATTATCGAATCATGAAAAACAAACACACAAAAGAACACTCCAATACATCACTAGTATTTTGTTGAACCACCTCTGGCTTTAATAACAGCTTACAGTCTCTGAGGCATGGACTTAATGAGTGACAAACAGTACTCTTCATCAATCTGGCTCCAACTTTCTCTGATTGCTGTTGCCAGATCAGCTTTGCAGGTTGGAGCCTTGTCATGGACCATTTTCTTCAACTTCCACCAAAGATTTTCAATTGAATTGAGATCCGGACTATTTGCAGGCCATGACATTGACCTTATGTGTCTTCTTTCAAGGAATGTTTTCACAGTTTTTGCTCTATGGCAGGATGCATTATCATCTTGAAAAATGATGTCATCGTCCCCAAACATCCTTTCAATTGATGGGATAAGAAAACTGTCCAAAATAACAATGTAAACTTGGGCATTTATTGAAGATGTAATGACAGCCATCTCCTCAGTGCCTTTACCTGACATGCAGCCCCATATCATCAATGACTGTGGAAATTTGTTCTCTTCATGCAGTCATCTTTATAAATCTCATTGGAACGGCACCAAGCAAAAGTTCCAGCATCATCACCTTGCCCAATGCAGATTCGCGATTCATCACAGAATATGACTTTCATCCAGTCATCCACAGTCCACGATTGCTTTTCCTTAGCCTATTGTATCCTTGTTTTTTTCTGTTTATGTGTTAATGATGGCTTATGTTTAGCTTTTCTTTATGTAAATCCCATTTCCTTTAGGCGGTTTCTTACAGTTCAGTCACAGACATTGACTCCAATTTCCTCCCATTCGTTCCTCATTTGTTTTGTTGTGCATTTCCTGTTTTGGAGACATATTGCTTTGAGTTTCCGGTCTTGACGCGTTGATGTCTTCCTTGTTCTACCAGTATGTTTGCCTTTAACAACCATCGCATGTTGTTTGTATTTGGTCCAGATTTTTGACACAGCTGACTGTGAACAACCAACATCTTTTGCAACATTGCGTGATGATTTACCTTCTTTTAAGAGTTTAATAACCCTCTCCTTTGTTTCAATTGACATCTCTCATGTTGGAGCCATGATTCATGTCAGTCCACTTGGTGCAACAGCTCTCCAAGGTGTGATCTCTCCTTTTTAGATGCAGACTAACGAGCAGATCTAATGTGCTGTAGGTGTTAGTTTTGGAAATGAAAATTTACAGAGTGATTCCATATTTTTTTCTCAGAATTGAGTGATTCCATAATTTTTTCCCTCTGCTTGGTCTGAAAAAAATTACCCGTACTGAGTACCACATTTTTAATCTTGATTTCTTTTAGTGTTTCCTAAAGCCCTAAAGTTGCCATTTGAAATGACTTTAGTTTTGTGCCATGTTTGTGATCTGCTTTTTTTCAACAATGTTAAACAACTGAATGAACATCCTCTGAGCCCGGTGATTCCATAATTTTTGCCAGGGGTTGTAATTGCCACAGTGGCACTAAAAACCCACTCTAACAAAACGCTAATGGCAGGGCAGGCCAGGATCTTCTTGGTGCAGAGAGCCATTTCATGCCACGTGTCCAGCCTGGATAACCAATAATTATAAGGCACAGAGGAATCATGGAGAACGTTGGTACGGTTGGCAAGAATACCCCGCCCATCAGGGCCTGTGCGATGGGAGGGTCTGAGAAAACTGTCTCAGAACTTTGACAGTGTTCCTCTGCTGGATTGGATTTGTGTCTCTCTTGTCTGTACTCCTTGGTTGTCCAACGAACTGTGACCTCTGCTGACAATGTTTTCAGATGGGAATTTATTTAATAATTCCGCAACAAGGGCCTACTGGTAGTGCCCCATTTTATTAGGCCTGTCCACCGCAGGATTAAGAGAGAGAAAGTTCTCCTTGTAGCGTGGGTCTAGAAGTGTCACCAAACAGTAATAACTGTCACCCAAAATTTGGACAAAGTGAGGGTCACGGGAAAGACAGCGTAACATAAACTCAGCCATGTCTGCCAGACTGATAACAAGCAAGACTTCCATGTCCTCACCCAGAGGACACCTGACCATGCTCTCCCCCTCATCCTCCTCCTCTTCCTCCCTGTCCTCAAGCCATCCATGCTGAACAGACGGTATGACAGTTGTGCAGGTAGTACTGTCTATTGTGCAGGAAACTAGTTGCTGTTCTTCCTCCTTCTCCTCCTCTTCCTCATTGTCACCCAATCCACACTGGGATGAGATCAGGCTTGCCTGTGTGAAATCACCCTGTATGGTTCCTTGCTACATCTCATCATGCTATGCCTGCAATGCATCCTCTTTCATTGTGGGCAGAGAGCGTTTCAGAAAACAGAAAAGCATGATAGTAATGCTAATTATGGCTTCATCACTGCTCACCATCTTGGTGAAGTCCTTAAAGTTTTGAGGATGGTATAGATGTCTGACATCCATGTCCACTCCTGAGGTCTTATGTGTGGAGTCTTACCTGAATACAGATGGCCTTGTAGATGCATGTAGTCAACAACTGCCCTCTTCTGCTCACAAATCCTTCCCAACATCTGCAATGTAGAGTACCAATGCGTGTGGACATTGCACACCAGTCGGTAACCTGGAAGCTGCAAACGCTGCTGAAGCACGGCAAGGGCGACGGAAGCTGTAGCTGACTTTCTAAAATGGGCACACACGTGGTGTACTTTGACAAGCAGACCCAGCAGATCTTGGTAGGTTTTGAGAAATTGCTGAATTACGAACTTAAGCTCATGGGCCAGGCATGGTACATGTGTGAGCTCGACTTGCTTCAGAGCTGCCACCAGGTTCTGGCCATTGTCACACATGACCATGCTTGGCTGTAGGTTCAGCAGTGTCAGCCACAGATCTGCCTGCTCTTTCACAGCTGTCCACAACTCTTCAGCATTGTGCAGTTTGTCACCTAAGCATATTAGCTTCAGCACAGCCTGCTGCCGCTTGGCCAAGGCAGGACTGCCGTGCTTTCACCTTGTGACTGATGTGGTCATTTCTGAGATGGAGTCTGAAGAGGAGGAGGAGGTGGCAGGAGCTGTAGAATGTGGGGGCAACCCTGATTGACCCAGGGACCGCAATCCTTGGCATCGGGAGGACGTGTTCTATCCCAAGGTCTGACTGGGTCCCGGGTTCCACTATATTAACCCAGTGTGTAATCAGTGAGATGTAACGTCCCTGCCCACAATCACTTGTCCACATGTCCGTGGTTTGGTGGACTTTCCCACTAACTACGTTGTTGAGGGCTTGGCTACTGTTGTGGGACACATGCTTGAGTAATGCGGGGACGGCACACTGGAAGAAATAATGGCGGCTGGGAACCAATTACCGAGGGTGCTGCCATTAGGTTATGGAAAGCTTCCGTCACCACGAGCCTAAAAGGCAACATTTCGAGCGCAAGCTTTCGCAAAATGTGTGAATTTAGTAGTGTGGCCTGTGGAGCATTGGCTGTGTATTTGTGCTTGCGTTCCAAGGACTGGGGTAGGGACAACTGAACGCTGCGCTGGGACAAGGACGTGGACATGCTTTTTGATGGTGCTAGTTGAGAGTGTGCAATGACAGGTCAAGGGAGGGAGGTATCTTCACATGCGCCATAGACATGGAATTGGCGTGCATGCACAACAGCAGAAAAAGCAGTGGTGTCGCCCGCAGACACTATTTATGGACCCTGGGGTTCGGCCCACTTAGTGGGGTGCTTTGCTGCCTTGTGCCTGATCATGCTGGTGGTGGTCAGGCTGCTAGTTTTGCTACCCCTGCTGATGCTGGCCTGGCAGTTGGTGCAAATGGCCTTTTTGGGGTTATCGGCAGAGTCTTTAAAAAATAACCAGACTCGGTAGGACCTTACATTAGTACTGGCAACTTCCTTCGTGTTGGCGTTACAGGAAACGCTTTCCTGCCTTGTGTCTGCGGCCACTACACTGCTTCTTCCTGCCTGCTGTGGTGCTACGCCTCCCTCCTCCTGTGTGCTGCTGTCCTTGCTCTGCATGTCCCCCTGCCAGGTTGGGTCAGCCCGAATCTATAAATGGAAAAGTGAACAGATCTTCTGAGCATCCAAGTGTGGGATCAGTTGTCTCCGGGCACTCGGCATGGTAGGAGGAAGGAGAATCAAGGTGAGGAATATGCGGTCCAAACTGATGGCTTCTGAGACTTGACGGTGTGGAAGACAGGGTGGTGGTGGCAAACTGACTGGAAGCATTATCTGCTATACAACCAACAACCTTTTGACACTGCTCTGTGTTCAATAGTGGTGTTCTGCAGTCCACTAGTAATTGGGACAGGAAGGTCGAGCTACAAGATGTGGGTGTTTGTTGTGGCACAATTTCAGCATGCCCAAAGCCTCGGCCTCAGCCTCTGCATGCACGATCACCATCACGTCCACTTCCCCGTCCCTTGCCACGCACCTTTCCCATTTTAAGTGGAGGACAATAATTTTCACGTTCGCTACAAATGGCTGGATTTTAACCACAGTTATATTTGATATGTCTGGCAGACAACCACGGTTTTAAATAGCGCGCCTGTAGGTTACTATTCTTCACAGCGACCTTGTGTGAATAGCTTCGCAGACACACTGCAACAAAATGTAAATGGAGGCCAGAAATGGCTGAATTTGGACCGCAGTTGCATGTGATACTTCTGAGGGAAAACCACGGTTTTAAAGAGAGCGCCTGTAGGCTACTAGTCTTCACAGTGACCTCGAAGGAATAGCTTCACTGACACACTACAACAAAATGTAAATGGAGGCCAATATTTTCCACGTTCACTACAAATTTCTGGATTTTTATCGCTGTAATATGGAAAATATCTGGCTGTATTCTGCAGTGCTAACAAGCAAATGGAGCAGAAAAATGGTGTTCTCTGGATTTCATTTTAAGAAAATAACCAGGATTAAGATAAAAAAATAGCCCTGGCCCCTTTTATCTGGGGCTATGTCTACAAATATCTGTAACAACAGCAGCAGCAGACAGAACGTGCAGTGGACCCTCTTCTGATGTATGCACTGCAGTCTGCCACAAACCCTGCCTGCCTGCCTGCACTCCTGCTATCACCACTGAATATATGCAGCTGGATTAGTCCTCAGAAGGACTGTTAGTTCAGATGCATATATAGATATGCTGTGGAATACTTTTACTAACTATAAACAAGCAAATGTCTCCTTGACTCAGCAACAGCTCTGCCTGTTTCCAGGGTAGACTGTGACAAGCCTAGAGTCACCGGGTCTTAAATAGACCCGATGACGCTATGCGGCCAGCCAATCACTGTAATGTCACAAATAACATGGCTATGACATTAGAGTGTGTGGGAAGCAACCCCTGCATGTTCATTGTCTCACTAAAGAGCACCAAACATGCAGGGCAGGGACCTGAGCTCCTGCCTGAGCAACCCTGAAATACTCGCCGAGCGATGAGCTTGTCGAGCACCGTGATGTTCAGGTGAGTACCGAGTAGTGGCAAGCACGTTCACTCATCACTAATAAATATATGTTTTGTTCTTAGATATTGCTATCACTGGAGAAGGACATCATGGTCGGAAGAATAGAAGGAAAAAGGCGAAGCAAATCCTCCAGCAAAGCAGCAGGTGCTTGAAATAAAGCTCAGCTTTTATAGTTGCAGTTAAAACAATACTGGTTCCTCCAGTGGCATACAACTAATGTAGTCATGCGGATCTTATGCGATTTAATGTGCGGATGGTACCCAGGTCTGGAGAAGTAGAGACTCTCATCAGACCCAGGTACCATCGTACCTACAAATTAAAAAAGAATTATAAACTTAAAAATAAAAAAAAATAATCATACTCACCTCTCCGGCACCCTCGGTGTCCTCCTGGCGATGATGCGCTATCCTTGGCTCCCAGCGGTGAGCTGCAAAGACCTTCAGTGATGTCATTTAGTCAGCTGATGGTCACGTGATCGCTGACGTCAGTGGTCAGGTGATGGTCGCGTGACCATCAGCTGACTAAATGACATCACCGAAGGTCCTTGCAGATCACCACTGGGAGCCAAGGAGAGCGCATCGTCGCTGGGTGGACACCGGGAGGACATCGGGGCCCGGCGGAAGGTGAGTATGAATATTTTTTAACTTTATAATTCCTTTTTTTAAACTATTTTATGGTCACACAATATGAATCCATGCCAGATTTCTATTGTGTTACCAACTTATCAAGCCCTTTTTCAAGTGATGCTCAAAATCGCTTGGAAAAGTGCTTGAAAGTACGTATGCTTAAAACGCATGTAAAAAAGCTAAAACGCTTCTGCCTGGCAGAAAAAGTGCATGTCAATTCCGCATGTGTTTTTTCTGCTAGGGAGAGGAAAAAACGCGTGTGGATTTTCGCGGGAATTTACGCCTCGTGTGCACATAGCCTAACACTGTGAGATCAGGTTTCAAAAAGCTTGTAAAGAGAGGAAATAACTTGGAGGGGGAGATTTTCTGATAATTTGATGAGGAGAGAGAAACAAAATTAATTGAGCTGCGCCTGTCAGATCAGCTGCGCATGATGGAGGGTTGAGGATGCCCAAAGATCCCCATTTACTCCACCTACAATGTGACCGGCCCCCAATTAGATTGATAGATTGATAATGTACTGCACTTGGTACTGTTGTTCAATTTTAATAGACAATTATTGGAATTCAATTAATCTTTAAAAATTTTATAATCTCTAATTGACATCATTCTAATTTAATTGCTTTGACTATCCAACTTTTGTAATATTGCATAGCTAAGGAGCTTAAAGGAGTTGTCCACTACTCAAACAATTCCTTCTCAATCCCTATGTTTCCTACTTGTAAAATAACACCTATACTCACCTCCGGTGGCGGCACCATTCTAGAGGTGTTGGCATTGGTTCTCTTGGGACAATGCAACATTATTATGTCAAGCGATCACTGCGACCAATCCAATCCAGAGGAAGTGGGAGAGCAGCAGCTCTCATTTCTTCCAGAGTATGTGATTTGTCAAAAGGAGGGGAGAGTGAAACCAGCTCTGACTGGCTGCAGGAACTGCATGACATAACAATTTCACACGGTCCCCAGGTGATCCAGTGCCGATACCGCTGGAATGGCACTGGCACCAAAAGTGAGTACAGATGTTTTTATTTTACAAGGGGGGAAACAAAGGGATTGATAATGAGTTGTCCAAATAATGGATAACCCATTTAAATAAGGCTAATTTTATTAATATCAAGTTTTGAAATGAGACAAACTTTTTTACTTGCAACTTTCCATCTTCAATACCCTGAAGTAAAGTGAAATTTCTTAGAGATAACAAAAAAATATTCAGATTTAAGAGAATTGAAAGCCATCACAGGAAAAACTGGTCTAGAATAAAGGAGAACTTTCAAAGATTTTGTTTTTTTAAACAGGTTTTAATTTAAAGGTATGCATGGAATAGTGTTTTAATGTGAGAAGGAGTAAAAAGAAAGACTATGAAACAAGCAAGGAAATGGACCACGTAAGCATATTCTTTTTTATAAAGCACCTGGAAAAATGTTGGCACTTCATTAATGTTGGATGTTCCCAATGCTAATAACACAAGATCCTGTGTATAGGTGTAAGAGGATATGGCACACAGAAGGTACACCTAGTAAACCTCCCACAACACTCGCAAGTAAATGCAGTCATCAGCTGGTTCGACTGGACAGGCAGGACCTGAAGGACATAAAGTGTGTTACCTGGGGGAAGAGGTTGACCAGGACACAGGGTCAGGTGATAGCTGTGATGCAGTTTCTAAATATAAAAGGCTGGGACACTGATGTAGGGGAGAAGTTGGTGCCAGGATGAGAAAGGAAGAACATACATGGGCAACCAAATGGACTTGTGGCCGACATTGTACTAGAACTAAATGAGAGTAGTATGGCCCTTCGTAGGTCAAGCACCAAAGACCGACTTCTTAGGTTAAGCACCAAAGACCGACTTTGTAGGTCACGTATCAAAGATCAACTTCGTAGGTCCAGCCTCGAAAGTCATAAAGAAACACCTGTCATCCCTGAAAGAAGACTCCAAATGAACCAGGCCGTTACTTCAAGTGTAGACGTATGGTACAGGACGAGGGCCGTGGTCGTGCTTCAAGGAATGAAGATGGCCAGTGTGATGACCACACTATGTATCAAGTGACTTACATATCTGGGACTTGCGGCCTAGCGGGATATACCAATGACACCCATTAGGGCCAGGGTAACATTAAGCTGAAACATAAAGGCTAAGCATTACTCATCAACCGTCGTTTAACAGCTTGATCACAATGACAGCGCATGTAAATAGAACGATGAATAGATATCATATTTAGTCGCATCGCTGATAGCGTCATAATATACTGTATTGCCCTTGTGATTGTTATCCACGATATTGTGCTTACTTACCATACACTGTGTTCCAAATTATTATGCAAATAATATTTTCTCAGATTTTCCCAAATTACCCATGCATGAAAATTATCTTGCTGCGGAATGCACGGTTCTTCTTCTTGAACCATGGAAGGAAGTGCTGTTTGAGAACCTCAACATACATTATGGAGTTCATCTTTACCTCTTCAGGGATCCTAAAAGGGCCGACAATCTCTCTCCCCATGATTCCAGCCCAAAACACTACTCCACCTCCTCCTTGTTAGCGCCGTAGCCGTGTTTGTATGGGGTGTCCACCAACCAGCCATCCTCCACTCCATACATCTGGACCATCGAGATCATTTCATGCATGATAATGCCCCGTCTCATGCTGCACATAACACATCTGCATCTCTGGCTGCTATGGGCATAAAAGGGGACAAACTTATGGTGTGGCACCCATGCTCCCCTGACCTCAACCCCATTGAGAACCTCTGGAGCATCATCAAAAGGAGTGTCTATGATGGCAGGAGGCAGTTCACATCTAAGCAACAGCTCTGGGAGGGTATTCTGTCATCATGCAAAACAATTGAAGCAGAAACCTTCCAAAACCTGACAAATTCAATGGACGAGAGAGTTCAGAAGCTCCTATCGAACAGGGGGTCCTATGTGCAAATGCAACATCACCTAGAATAAAGTTTTGAGTTGAAAACTGTTTGATTTCAGTTTGTAATAACCTGCTAATGCTTATAATTTCAAAAATGACCATTTTTTTGTTCTTTATTAAAATGAAAAGGTTGAAAACTCTGCTGTGCATAATAATTTGGAACATGCATTTTGAGTGCAGTTTGAGTTTTTTATTTTTTTAAAAATATACTGTTATCATAGGCAGTTTGTACAAAAACCTTTCAATTGTACTCTAATAGTTATTTGACTGGAAAATTACAATGACTGCAATTCATATAGGTAATTTGGGAAAATCTGAGAAAATATTATTTGCATAATAATTTGGAACACAGTGTATATATAAACTTATAGATAGATTTTCTTTCTGTGTTAATCAAATAAATAAGTGTTGGTCGATTACCACTGTTTCTGTCTTGTCTGTGCTGTTGCATCCAAGTAACCTGATTAAATAGGCCCTTTCCTTTGAGAAGACCATCCATCTAGAAGACATTTCTAAGCTGCAAATTTTGGGTTGTCATGTATAAACTGATGCACTCTAATTAAAATTACTTTCTAATTTATCGAGTTTTAAAGTGGATAAAATGGATAAACTTTGTCCCTCACTTACGAAGAGGAAAATCGAACTAATAGTGAAATATGTAATTTTCATACCATACACTTAGGTAAATGGTGCAAACCTGAATCAACAATAATATTTTTGTTCTGTTTGCAAAGTACTATTAAATGTGAAGATTTAAAGGAGTAAATTATATATGGAGAAGCCCTTGAAATCTTGACTTGACAGCCATGTGGAGAATTAAATTGCCGAGCTTTTGGTTGCACATAAAATATTATTTTTATAAAAGTAAAAAACTTGGCCTTCTTTGACATATTTATCTAGAAGAATATGGAATATGATGATAACAAAATAAGTGTTGGAGTATTGTTATAATGTTCTCTGTTAATCATGAATGAAACCTCTTTAGACAACCAAAGTGTCAATGAAGCAGTCTTCTAGAGGAGGTCCTGTCAAAAAGGAAGGTGTACATACAAAGGAAATATGAGATCTTCACAAATTTCTCACATAAAAATGAGCTCAAGATCTGGGGTGGTCTTTCAATGAGGTGGGCTTTTGGGGAGCTTTTATTGTACGTGTTAAGATTGTCTCTTAAACACTTTTTACATTGTAATCAGCCTTGACACCAGGATGTCTCACTTCTGGAAGCTTTTACAATCATTTGTGATCTAAGGAACCAATTTAAAAATGAATTATATTTTTAAATAGATTGTCTGGGACTATTGATTACCTATTTAGAGGATAAGTCATCAATATCAAATCGGTTTACATCTGACACTCCTGATCAGCTAAGATCTGCTCTAGCAGAAGTCTGATGCACACTGTTTAGTGGCCAGTCTCAGGTCTTTCACCTTATTTCCCATCTACTGCATCTTATCTCCTATAGAAAGGTCACAAATATGCTAGTTCCTTTAAAGAATTTTTTACCCCCCCAAATAAATTGGAAAAAAAATGCATGGTGTCACGTGGCACCGGGTGCGGTGGAATTGTCATAACTGATTAGTAAAAGATGGCAGGGAAGCCGCATCAAAACTAGAAGATCTGGGACAGGAGCAGAATTGTGAAGCAAAACAGTGATTAAAATATAGGCTAAGGTCAAACAACTGGAATCTACATAGCAGGGAAATGTCAGGAAAATATGTACTAACCACATCAATCGTAACTTATAACTGGCAGTGGGAAATAGGAATTAATTAGCTTAAAAAGCCTGTGATTCCACCCAGGGTTGACAGCAAGGATTTAACACTAACGAGAAGTTAACTCTCAGCCTGGATGGCATCACAAGTCCAAGAAACGTATATAGGACCATTTCATTGTCGCCTCGCAATAAAGGGGCGGCATCACCAAGGGGGGCAGCAGGCACCAACAAGGATGTCACATATGATATGTTACTGATTCGTGTTGAGACATTTAATCCTGCACAGTGTTGAGAACCGTGCAGTTTTTTTTTTAGCTGAAGAAAATTGGGATCCATTTTAGGAAGGCCCAAATAAGGCAAGCAAAAAATTGTTGATTAAGTTTAAACTTATACCATGCTTTAACTTTACAAGTTTGTGCCACTAAATGCATTCAACTATTGTACATGCTTGTAGTTGCATTTGTATGCCATTGACTCAACAGTAGCCTTGCAGTGCTGGGGACAAGGATTGTGTTCAAATCCCACTAAGTACAACATCTGAAAGGAGTTTCTATGTTCTGTGTTTGTGTGGGTTTCTTCAGATTGTTTCAGTTTCCTCCCGCTTTCCAAAGACATACTGACAGGGAATTGGAATTTAGATTGTGAGCCCCAATGGGGATAGTGATGGTGATATCTGTAAAAAATTAACGGTGCTATATAAGCAAGTAAAAATAAATAAGGTATAAAAACGAAAGAGTCACGAATTGGAGCCTGCTATGGCATAAGTCTAGTTAATTGAAGACCATGGTAATGTTCCCAATGTATATGCCAGACTCGACATGATTATAGCCAAAGTGAGAAAATTCCCATTAAAAATATTAAACACCTACAGGGAAATTCTTGAAGCATAAAATGATTTCAGTGTAATATGTTGAAGGAGAAAATGTCATTTTACCATAATTTAACTCCTAAAGTGCTTGCGAGACCAGAGCTACATTAATGAATTGGCAGTTATCATACATTATTTTTGGGTGACAAATGTAAAGTTACCTCAATAAATAAATGCAGCTTTCTAGAGATAGCATTTGTAAAGTGAAGAGCCGTAGAAATGTAATAACACATAGTGCTCCTAATGCAACTATCAATAACAGCTGTAGAGCACCTATTGATTTTTGCTCTCCGTACAAATGGCAGCAGCCTGCACTTATTTCTCGGTCTCATAAAACTATATCTCTGCACAGAGAATAGAGGGGAAAAAAGTTCACTCGCTAAAGTGCATCACTACAATATTGATGCACTTGAAAAAAAATATGCCACATACCAACTCTAAAGTCAATTCATTATGCTAACTTAATAAAAACAAAGTTGAATCTGAGCACATACTACTATGCTTTTAGCATTCCAGGAACGAATCTACTTAGAGCGTACACCTTTTAATTCCATAACAAAAAGTGGCCATTTCATTATATACATCTACCCAGCAGCGAGGTGCTTCCCTAGTAACCATGTAATGAAAGCCCTGAAATTACTTGGGGTGGCCTTGAAATGGTACTAAAAGGGATGCAGAAGGATTTTGCTCATTGTGATCAAATACATTTTAGAAATGTTATCCGCTTGTGAATCAATATTTCATTATATATATTTCATTATATAAACTGATAAATGATGAGTTTTGAATGCACAAAATATTTTTTACTCTGTAGTATAAATGGGCTGCTCTCTCCATAGTTTATATTTTTTAAGGTCAATAATTATGTGACCCACTAACATCTCCCTACACCGATGTAATTTCTCAGATGTCTGCATAATGATAATATTGTAGAAAGAGAGAGCACCAACATGAAAATTTAGTCTATATTATGAGCCAATTTTAGATGGTTGGCAGTCGGGAGATTATTGTAGCCATGCTTCCCCGTTTATGTCCTACCCATTTTGTGCCAATCTCTGCTTCAGTCTCCCAAGAACACTTCTACAATAAACCTTCCAGAATTGTTCTTTTGACGATTATGAGAGTCTGGGAGGTCTCTACTTTCTCCAGAAACCTCCTCGATGTTCCAGGGAGAGTTGGCAAGTTTGATTACATGTATTTAGTACATTTCAACTGTTTCACTTATGTCCAATTTAATTCTTGCAAATATATAGAGTATATAGCCAGTTTATATAATTTACCAAGTCTCAAGAGGCTCATGAGTAACACATATCTGTTGTTTTGGCCACCACGGATTTCAGCTGTGGGCTAGGAGAGAACATTGGGGGCAGCAGGGTATCTCTGTAAGGACACCATACAACCAAATTAATGGAGTTTTCAAACAATAAACATTTATCAGCTATCATATGGATAGCTGATGAATGTTTGAGCTCTTCAAGATCAATCTAGAATGGATGTCCTGAGCCACCTTTCCCTTTCAATGCATGACCACAGTGAGGAGAACTCTGAAACAACCAATGGTTGAACACTAGCCCTGATACTCATTGAAATAATTTCTAGGACTGATGGACACAACTGAATATAGAGTTTACCTCTTTCAACTCTACACGAAATGTAGCAGCAGTATGGCTGCTTGGCCACCATTACATTCAAGCTCCTTCTGACTTCAGTTCTGCAGATAGCAGGAACAGGGAATTTAGAAACTTTGATGTAATGATTATTATTATGCTTTGCTTATTTAACACCATCATATTCCACAGTGCTTTAAAGCCATCATTATCACTGTCCCCATTGGGGCTCACAATCTAAATTCCCTATCAGTATGTCTTTGGAGTGTAGGAGGAAATCAGAAAACCCAGAGGAAAGTCACCCAAACACAGGGAGATCATACAAACTCCTTGCAGATGTTGTACTTGGTGGGAATTAAACCCAGGACCCCAGCGCTGCAAAGCAACAGTGCTAGCCACTGAGCCACAACAAGTGTCACAAGGCTACAGCCCCACTATCAGTATTTGGTCAGTATTATTTCTCAGGAATAGGTCCAGAACCAGGAGTGGGTGATAAATACAGAATTGGTGACTTGTTTCTATTATACCTTTTCTCTGATTGTCCTTCACCTGGTTTTGGCTCCCACTCCTGAGAAAAAATACTGCCTGAATACTGACCAAATACTGATAGCGGGGCCGTGGCCTAAGGTTGAGGCTTCTAACAATAAGACTTTTCTTTTTATCTGTCCTTAGATAGGAGAGGTCTCAATTATTGTAAAGCCTTTTTAACTCTGGGGCAAGTAGAACCAGACAAGCCAAAAGCAGATTTTAACTTTTTTTGCCTGGGGTGACTAAAATTTGAATTTTGAGCAAGGAAATTTGGTAAGCACCAATATAGGGTTTCGTTTTTGTTTTTCTAGGTCATTACTCATTTTAAGATTTTTAAGAATACTTGGGTACTATGACTCCTTCTTCTGGTATTTTGTCATCAAAAAATCATTTAATACACTGACCCTTAAATAAGTGAAAACCACTAGAATGTAAACATGTGGTGAAGTTTAGAACTTTAATTGGAACCTGTAAGAATGCTGTTACAACTTGAGATTTTTGTCTTATTTTTAGTTCTAGTTCCAAATGAATTTAAAGGTCACATTATCACAGGTCTCCACAGTGAAAACTAAACCTTGGCCACCTCATGTGTCTTGCCAGGGTAGTCAGATGCATTGGCCCTTCCATCATCCTTCCACATCCAATGTTTTCTTTTAATACTTTTATTGGGATTTGGCTAATACTCATCTGGGCCCTTTGCCCAGCCCACTGTAGTCTTGACAAGATGTTGGCTAACCGCTGTACTTCCCTTGAACTTTTGCTCTAATAAATCACTAACATACATTGAAGTCAGCCAAGCATTGTAGCACATTTCCACATATAAACCAGAACTTTTGACTGAGTCTAACAAAGACTATGAGGAATTGAACACTTTTGTTATGTTTCAATGATTATTACAGCTGATTGCTGGGGACTCAACAGCCTGCAATCAGTTATTTCTTACCCAGTGAGGAAATATTATTCAAAAACTAATAGTTATGTAAAGTTTACTCCATTTTTCAATAACACTTTGGAACAACTTCATCAAAGTGTTCACAACAGTTTTCTTGTCTAAACACTTTGAAATGTATCAAATATTTTATGCAATGTGAAGTTACTCAAAATCTTTCCTATTTTTGGCATTTGCATGCCAGTTTGGAACAGCTACTCCAATATGGGCAGCGCTGGAGAGGAATGGGGGTGGGACAGGTTGTGGCTATGTTCACCCATCAAATTCTGCAAAAGTGCAGACGTTTCAAACTTCAAAAATACATTAGTAACAGTAGCATATATGGTGAGGAGCACAAAGGCCCATCCACTGAGAAGTTGCATCAAGATCATTAAGTGGCGTGCACCTTTTAATAAATTTGGCAAATTGTACTCCAGCAAAACTTTCATTAAGACTGACATGAGCAACGCCAGTCTTCTATAATTGGCTCCTATATGTTTAAATATGCTGCTTTTCACAGTTTTAAAAGTTGGATGCACATGAGCCATCTGGAAACTTTTGCAATTTTTTAGGGTCATATGCTCTACATTTTTGCCAAAAAATAGCAGTCTGGAGGGTCGTATATTAGGTGCAATGGAATCCACTAGCTTAATTGATTTAGTATATTTTGTATATAATATAATTTAAAGGGCATATGTATCCTAAAAATACAAGTCTACTGGTATCATGGTACAGAACAGGAGGATGAGCTGAGCAAATTGACATTTTTGTGCCAAAAGATTTGGTATAATTTTTAACTTGTTGATTGAAATCCCTGCTAATTTGGGGTTTAGGAGTCCAGGTGGGTAGTGTTGTTCTCGTACTGTCCATTGGACTCCTAAGACCAGGATAAGTAGAGGTTCAAATAAATAAATAAATTGGAAGTTATACTGAATCTTTTCCCATAAACCAATATACACTGCTCAAAAAAATAAAGGGAACACTTAAACAGCAGAATATAACTCCAAGTAAATCAAACTTCTGTGAAATCAAACTGTCCACTTAGGAAGCAACACTGATTGACAATCAATTTCACATGCTGTTGTGCAAATGGAATAGACAATAGATGGAAATTATTGGCAATTATCAAGACACATTCAATAAAGGAGTGATTCTGCAGGTGGGGACCACAGACCACATCTCAGTACCAATGCTTTCCGGCTGATGTTTTGGTCACTTTTGAATGTTGGTTGTGCTTTCACACTCGTGGTAGAATGAGACGGACTCTACAACCCAGAGAAGTTGCTCAGGTAGTGCAGCTCATCCAGGATGGCACATCAATGCGAGCTGTGGCAAGACGGTTTGCTGTGTCTGTCAGCGTAGGGAGGCTGGAGGCGCTACCAAGAGACAGCCTGTACATCAGGAGACATGGAAGGGGCTGTAGGAGGGCAACAACCCCACAGCAGGACCGCTACCTGTGCCTTTGTGCAAGGAGGAACAGGAGGAGCACTGCCAGAGCCCTGCAAAATGACCTCCAGCAGGCCACAAATGTGCTTGTGTCTGCACAAATGGTTAGAAACCGACTCCACGGGAGTGGTGCAAGGGCCCGACATTCACAGATGGGGGTTGTGCTCACAGCCCAACACCGTGCAGGATGCTTGACATTTGCCACAGAGCACCAGGATTGACAAAGTCGCCACTGGCGCCCTGTGCTCTTCACAGATGAAAGCAGGTTCACACTGAGCACATGTGACAGACGTGACAGAGTCTGGAGACGCCGTGGAGCGCGATGTGCTGCCTGCAACATCCTTCAGCATGACCGGTTTGGCAGTGGGTCAGTAATGGCGTGGGGTGGCATTTCTTTGGAGGGCCGCACAGCCCTCCATGTGCTCGCCAGAGGTAGCCTGACTGCCATTAGGTACCGAGAGGAGATCCTCAGACCCCTTGTGAGACTATATGCTGGTGCTGTTTACCTTGGGTTGCTCCTAATGCAGGACAATGCCAGACCTCATGTGGCTGGAATGTGTCAGCAGTTCCTGCAAGATGAAGGCATTGAAGCTATGGACTGGCCCACCCATTCCCCAGACCTAAATCCGATTGAGCACATCTGGGACATCATGACTCGCTCCTTCCACCAACGTCACATTGCACCACAGACTGTCCAAGAGTTGGGGGATGCTTTAGTCCTGGTCTGGGAGGAGATCCCATAGGAGACCATCCGCAAACTCATCAGGAGCATGCCCAGGCATAGTAGGGAGGTCATACAGGCACGTGGAGGCCACACACAATACTGAGCCTCATTTTGACTTGTTTTAAGGACATTACATCAAAGTTGGATCAGCCTGTAGTGTGTTTTTCCACTTTAATTTTGGGGGTGACTCCAAATCCAGGCCTCCATTGGTTAATAAATTTGATTTCCATTGATGATTTTTGTGTGATTTTGTTGTCAGCACATTCAACTTTGTACAGAACAAAGTATGCAATGAAAATATTTCATTTATTCAGATCTAGGATGTGTTATTTAATTGTTCCCTTTATTTTTTTGAGCAGTGTATTGATGTGTTCACCTCCCCCTGTTCTATAACATGATGCCGTTGATGATGTGATAGGAATAAAATAATTGTAAGATGGCAAATTTAAATAGGTGCCATATAAATAATATATAGCGATCATGCAAATATTTCATATTATGTGTTTAATATATTATATATATATTTTTTGTCTGTTAATAGATTATCAGTTTTGTTAGACTGCTTACATCAGTGTGCCACTGGTGCAAATTTCAGTGATTTAACTTAGTTTTGAGAATGCTAAACACATACATCTCCCTGGAAAAATCATACATAACATAGTAATAATTCTAATGGAAAAAAAACAGTCGATACCTTCAGCATGTTCAACTATGGCTCGTATGTTAGCATGTAAATAACATTATATTGTATTGTTCCAATACTGGAATAACTTACCGTATGTATTGATTGAGAAAACAATATAACCTGGTAACAGCTGTCTGGTTCTATAGGAGAAGTTTTAAAACTATAAATAAGGTGCAATCATTGAAGATTAGTCATATAATGCATAAGATCATTTTAAGCTTCATATTTTTGTGTGTTCTAGTAAAATGAAGCTTCACATTCACACATTAATTTACACATTTTTAGGCATTCTGTAAGTTGTGACAAGTGTACCATTAGCAATTACATTTACTTTTAAACAACTAATTGTAGCTAAGAAAAATTTGAGCATGAATTGAGTGGATTTGAGCCAAGTAATCCAATAAGAATTGACTGCAAGTCGAATTTTCTGAAAATCAAAGATCCCTGTGAATGCAATTTGAATCACGAGAATCTCAAAAATATAAAATTGTTATAATGCTTTGTCACATGGTCTACTACAGCCAATCAGAGGAGACTATCACAGACACTATAAAAGGTGAAGGCAGGGCCAGCAGCGGCCATTTTTAGGATTTTACAGCCTAGTGATAGGTGATCAGAGTATTACACATGGTGATATAACAAAGCCTAAATTTGATTGTGATATTTTACTGCAGTGCTGATGCATATAAAAAATAAAAGTGGTGGTCTCAGTCTTTGAATATTGCTCCAAAATATTCAAGGTATAAGGAGGTGCTGTGCTTGAATAGTCAGAATGACTGTGAATTGATTGATCTGTGATTTACTTCAGTAAAGCACCTTAATAACACCATGTCTATTAAACTTCACATACTAGAAATATGGAATATGGTTTAAAGCCCCTCTGTCCTAATTTTTGCTACTGTAGAAAAATCCTGAAATCAAGGCTTTTGAGCCTGAGAAAATTTACTTCCATCCTGATTTGTGAGATAGACAAGCTATCATTTGTTTTGTTTTTTTCTTTAATTTTCACATTCCATAAATTTAAACCAAAAAATCTGCCTCACATGTGTGAATGTTGTAGAAAAAAAATATTTTTCACACACTTCCTTGTTGTAATAATCCAATATTAGACCAAAATACACAATCTGAATACAGCATCCTGCTGCAGGTGCTTGGGACGGGAACCTCTATAGCATCATTTCTTGTGAAAGAGTCATGGCTTCTACCTTTTTGCACTGTTTGAGTATAAACACCAGCAAAAAAAGCTAAATTCCCCAGAAGGGGATAATTTTTTGACAATGTTTACAATTGAAGCAGCCTAAAAAGTCTGGTAAAAATGTCTCATACTGCAAAGTGTTGTTAAATGAGCTGTTGATTTTCACCGGATATCATCCGTTTTCACCTAGCTAGATATGTGGAGGTCACTTGAACATTAATTAGGCTATATTTGCACTAAAGAGCATGCAAGACATCGGCAGTGTCAGCCTATTGTGAGGTCCAGTGCAGAATTCCCAAATATCCATAAACTTACTAATGGCCAGCTATAAGTTAGATGTGCTCATTATAATTAGCATTCACAGACTTGCATTACAAATAATATTAAAGGACAACACTGTATATAATATAAAGGGAAGATACTATATGTAATAAGGGGCGATGGGGAAGAGGGAACAAACACATCTGAGTGGATGCCCAAAGCCAGGTTTTGAATAGATCTGTATATACATGCTATATATGATTGAGCAGTGTAAAGCTACACTGCCCAGTATAACCCCTACAAAGGTAACAGTATCCTGGGAACTGTTGTTTTACAGTGTTATCACCAGTCATAATCAATCTGCGGATCAGACAGTGATCAGAGGCAAAATAAAGTGTTACATTCAGTACCATTTAGGTGATGTCTACTTCGGAGTTGCTCTCTTTCTTTTCTTCTCCATCTGCCCTGTCCATCATAGTGACTCCTCTACAATTTGTCTCTGCAGTGTTTACTTCCTTGCCTTTGCTGCAGATCCACACATTGTGCCCCTGAAAATAGCAATATACACTGCTCAAAAAAATAATGGGAACATTTTAACACCCGAGTATAACTCCAAGTAAATCAAACTTCTGTGAAATCAAACTGTCCACTTAGGAAGCAACACTGATTGACAATCAATTTCACATGCTGTTGTGCAAATGGAATAGACAATAGATGAAAATTATTGGCAATTATCAAGACCCACTCAATAAAGGAGCAGTTCTGCAGGTGGGGACCACAGACCACATTTCAGTACTTTATGGCTGATGTTTAGGTCACTTTTGAATGTTGGTTGTGCTTTCACACTCGTGGTAGCATGAGATGGACTCTACAACCCACAGAAGTTGCTCAGGTAGTGCAGCTCATCCAGGATGGCACATCAATGCGAGCTGTGGCAAGAAGGTTTGCTGTGTCTGTCAGCGTAGTGTCCAGAGGCTGGAGGCACTACCAGTAGACAGGCCTGTACACCAGGAGACATGGAGGGGGCCCTAGGAGGGCAACAACCCAGTAGCAGGACCGCTACCTCCACCTTTGTACAAGGAGAAACAGGAGGAGCACTGCCAGAGCCCTGCAAAATGACCTCCAGCAGGCCACAAATGTGCATGTGTCTGCAGAAACGGTTAGAAACCGACTCCGTGAGGGTGGTATGATGGCCTGACGTCCACAGATGGGGGTTGTGCTCACAGCCCAACACCGTGCAGGACACTTGGCAATTTCTAAAGAACACCAGGATTGGCAAAGTCGCCACTGGTGCCCTGTGTTCTTCACAGATGAAAGCAGGTTCACACTGAGCACATGTGACAGACGTGAAAGAGTCTGGAGATGCCATGGAGAGCGATCTGCTGCCTGTGGGGTGGCATTTCTTTGTAGGGCTGGACAGCCCTCCATGTGCTCGCCAGAGGTAAGTGACTGCCATTAGGTACCGAGATGAGATCCTCAGACCCCTTGTGAGACTATATGCTGGTGCAGTTGGCCCTGGGTTCCTCCAAATGCAGGACAATGCCAGATCTCATGTGGCTGGAGTGTGTCAGCAGTTCCTGCAAGATGAAGGCATTGAAGGTATTGACTGGCCTGCCCGTTCCCCAGACCTGAATCCGATTGAGCACATCTGGGACATCATGTCTCGCTCCATCCACCAACGTCACGTTGCACCACAGACTGTCCAGGAGTTGGTGGATGCTTTAGTCCAGGCCTGGGAGGAGATCATCTGCAACCTCATCAGGAGCATGCCCAGGCATTGTAGGGAGGTCATACAGGCACGTGAAGGCCACACACAATACTGAGCCTCATTTTGACTTGTTTTAAAGATATTACATCAAACTTGGATCAGCCTGTAGTGTGTTTTTCCACTTTAATTTTGGGGGTGACTCAAAATCCAGGCCTCCTTTGGTTAATATATTTGATTTCCTTTGATGATTTTTGTGTGATTTTGTTGTCAGCACATTCAACTTTGTACAGAACAAAGTATTCAATGAGAATATTTCATTCATTCAGATCTAGGATGTGTTATTTCAGTGTTCCCTTTATTTTTTTGAGCAGTGTATATGTAATTCCAATTTTAAAGGGTGCAATGCATTTATAGTGGCAAACAGTGGTGCTTGAAAGTTTGTGAACCCTTTAGAATTTTCAATATTTTTGTTTACATTTCAACTAAATCTCTTTCAGATGCCCCTATACACCTATGCCCCTATAAATAAAGAGTATATCATTAGCCACTGTGCCACCAAAATATATATATCGTTAGCCACTGTGACTCCCTTAATATATAATTAACTACTGTGCAACCTAAATATATACAATTAGCTTCTGTGACTCCCTAAAGATATATAGTTAACCACTGTGCCCTCTCCCTCCACAACAATAATAAAAAAAATAAATGATCATTCACATTCCATGAGGGTAATATGCAACTTCTTCTCCTTGCAGTCCTGGCTTCTATTGGCCAGTGTCTTTCTGAATGAACTGAAGCTGCAAGTGACAGCTTCTTGCACCTCTACTGATACAATCAACTGTGTCCATAATAGTGTGTAGATACAAAAAGCCGTGGCCAGCCTCTTACCTCATCACCCACACTAAAGAAAAAACAACCTTTCATTTCATTGATCACATGTGTGCAGGCAAACCGGTGAGCAGTGTCAGTGATTTACTAAAGTAAGACGGCCATATAACTTGGACAAGGATCGCAACTAGTGTTGAGCCACCCCCGAAGTGTTCGGGTTCGGTTCGGTTCGTCGAACACCGGGATGTTCGAGGAACTGTTCGTCAAACTGTTCGTCGAACACCTTAGAACACCGTCGAACACCGTTAAAACCAATGGCAGGCAAACAAAAACACATAGGAACACATAGAAAACACCTTCAAAGGTGTCCAAAAGCTGACAAACTGCTCAGAAGACGCTTTCTTTACAAAAGCCGGCCGGCAATTCCGCAGCGGCATACACCGGTACCCGACAATTTAGACATGAAGGAATAGAGCATCACACATAGATTAGATAGATAGAAACATGTCAGTCACATATATATGAAGTACAGTGACAGTGTTGCTTACTGTACTTGTCATTTAGTGTAAAGGATTTATTAAAAAATATAATAGTGTTTTCGTGCACCGTCTCATTAAAAAAGCCGGCCGGCAATTCAGCAGCGGTACCCGACAATTTATAACAGACAGAATAGAGCTTCACACATAGATTAGATAGATAGAAACATGTCAGTCACATATATATGAAGTACTGTGACAGTGTTGCTTACTGTACTTGTCATTTACTGAAAAGGATTTATTAAAAAAAATAATAGTGTTTTCATGCACCGTCTCTTTAAAAAAGCCGGCTGGCAATTCAGCATCTGTACCCGACAATTTAGAATAGAAGGAATAGAGAATCACACATAGATTAGATAGATAGAAACATGTCAGCCACATATATACGAAGTACAGTGACAGTGTTGCTTACTGTACTTGTCATTTAGTGTAAAGGATTTATTAAAAAATATAATAGTGTTTTCGTGCACCGTCTCTTTAAAAAAGCCGGCCGGCAATTCAGCAGCGGTACCCGACAATTTATAACAGACAGAATAGAGCTTCACACATAGATTAGATAGATAGAAACATGTCAGTCACATATATATGAAGAACTGTGACAGTGTTGCTTACTGTACTTGTCATTTACTGCAAAAGATTTATTAAAAAAAATAATAGTGTTTTCATGCACCGTCTCTTTAAAAAAGCCGGCAGGCAATTCAGCATCTGTACCCGACAATTTATAACAGACAGAATAGAGCTTCACACATAGATTAGATAGATAGAAACATGTCAGTCACATATATAATAAGTACAGTGACAGTGTTGGTTACTGTACTTGTCATTTAGTATTAAAATAAAGGATTTATTATTAAAAAAAATTGGCGTGGGGTTCCCCGTAATTTTAGTCTCTAGCGGAGGTTAAGCAGACAGCTGGGGCAGATGTTTGAAGCCTGGGAAGGGGGTAATACCCACGGAGCTTCCCAGGCTACTAATATCAGCCCCCAGCTGAATACCTAGCCTTTACTAGCTATTAAAATGGAGGACCCCCCCCAAAAAAATGACGTGGGGTCCCCCCTAATTTAATAGCTAGCAAAGGCTAGGCAGACAGCTGGGGGCTGATATTAATAGCCCAGGAAGGGAGCCATGAATATTGGCCCCCTCCCAGGCTAGAAACACCAGCCGTCAGCCGCCCCAGAAATGGCGCATCCATAGGATGCGCCAATTCTGGCACTTAGCCTCGCTCTTCCACGCTGCCCTGGTGCGGTGGCAGGGGGTAAGAGGGTTGGGGTTGATGTCAGCTTATAATGCCAGCTGACATCAAGCCCAGGTTAGTAATGGAGAGGCGTCTATAAGACACCCCCATTACTAACCCCATAGTCAAAGTTAAAAAAAAAACACAAACACCCAGAATAAAGTCCTTTAATTGAAATAAAGACACAATTCTTTATTGTTCTAAATTAAACCATACTTACCATCACGCCCATTCCAGCTGAAGCCAACGATCTCCTGCAATAAAAGAAAAATAATAAAGCAACCTCATCCTTACCTTTCCATGGCTCCCACGACAGCTTCAGCTCTGCTACATCGAGATGACAGGCTGGACCGCAGCAGAAAGCTGCCATCCAGCCTGTCATCCCGCAGACACTGAGAAGCGCAGGCATGATTGCGCTCCTCAGTGTCTGACTGTGACGGCATCCAGATGAGCCGACAATGAACTCGGCTCACCTCATGTACGTCACTGACAGCGTGGGAAAATTCTCCTGCACTCAGCGCTTCAGCGTGAGAATTTTCCCACGCTGTCAGTGACGTGCATGAGGTGAGCCGAGTTCATTGGACATGACCTCGGCTCATCTGGATGCCGTCACAGCCAGACACTGAGTAGCGCAAGCAAGCCTGCGCTTCTCAGTGTCTGCGGGATGACAGGCTGGATGGCAGCGTTCTGCTGCGGTCCAGCCTGTCATCTCGATGTAGCAGAGCTGAAGCTGTCGTGGGAGCCATGGAAAGGTAAGGATGATGTTGCTTTATTATTTTACTTTTATTGCAGGAGATCGTTGGCTTCAGCTGGAATGGGCGTGACGGTAAGTATGGTTTAATTTAGAACAATAAAGAATTGTGTGTTTATTTCAATTAAAGGACTTTTTTCTGGGTGTTTGTGTTTTTTTTAAATACTTTACTAGAAATTCATGGTGGTCGTGTCTAATATTGGCGTGACCCCATGAATTTCGGGCTTAGGGCCAGCTGATAATGCCAAGCTGGCCTTAACCCCTTTATTACCCAGTGAGCCACCGCACCAGGGCCCTGGATGAGTTGGGTACAGCGCCAGAAGATGGCGCTTCTATGAACGTGCCACTTTCCGGGGCGGCTGCGGACTGCAATTTGCAGCGGGTGGGGCCCAGAAAGCTTGGGCCTCCCTGCGCTGCAGATTCCAGCCCCCAGCTGCCTAGTTGTACCTGGCTGGGCACAAAAATAGGGCAAAGCTCCACGTATTTTTTTATTAAATTCATGAAATTCATGGAATAATTAAGAAAAAAAGGGCTTCCCTATATTGTTGTGTCCGGCTAGGTACAAGTAGGCAGCTGGTGGTTGGGAGCAGCCCGTTCCTGCCTGCTGTACCTGACTGGACACAAATATAGGGCGAAGCCCCACATCAATTTTTTTTTCATTATTTCATGAATTTCCTTAAATAATTAAAAAAAAATTGACGTGGGGCTTCGCCCTATATTTGTGTCCAGTCAGGTACAGCAGGCAGGAACGGGCTGCCCCCAACCACCAGCTGCCTATTTGTACCTGGCCAGACACAACAATATAGGGAAGCCCTTTTTTAAAAAAATTATTTCATGAAATAATTAAAAAAAAATTGACGTGGGGCTTCGCACTATATTTGTGTCCAGCCAGGTACAGCAGGCAGGGACGGGCTGCCCCCAACCACCAGCTGCCTATTTGTACCTGGTTGGACACAACAATATAGGGAAGCCCTTTTTTTCTTAATTATTCCATGAATTTCATGAAATAATTAAAAAAAAAAATGCGTTGGGCTTCGCCCTATTTTTGTGCCCAGCCAGGTACAACTAGGCAGCTGGGAGCTGGAATCCGCAGCGCAGGGAGGCCCAAGCTTTCTGGGCCCCACCCGCTGCAAATTGCAGTCCGCAGCCGCCCCAGAAAACGGCGCGTTCATAGAAGCGCCATCTTCTGGCGCTGTACCCAACTCATCCAGGGCCCTGGTGCGGTGGCTCACTGGGTAATAAAGTGGTTAAGGCCAGCTTGGCATTATCAGCTGGCCCTAAGCCCGAAATTCATGGGGTCACGCCAATATTAGACATGACCACCATGAATTTCTAGTAAAGTATTTAAAAAAACACAACACCCAGAATAAAGTCCTTTAATTGAAATAAACACACAATTCTTTATTATTCTAAATTAAACCATACTTACCGTCACGCCCATTCCAGCTGAAGCCAATGTCTTCTGCAATAAAAGTAAAATAATTAAGCAACATCATCCTTACCTTTCCATGGTTCCCACGACAGCTTCAGCTCTGCTACATCGAGATGACAGGCTGGACCGCAGCAGAAAGCTGCCATCCAGCCTGTCATCCCGCGGACACTGAGAAGCGCAGGCATGCTTGCGCTCCTCACTGTCTCGCTGTGACGGCATAAAGATGAGACAAGCTCATGTAGAATGAACTCGGCGCACCTCATGCACGTCACTGACAGCGTGGGAGAATTCTCCTGCACTCAGCACTTCAGCGTGAAAATTCTCCCACGCTGTCAGTGACGTACATGAGGTCAGCTGAGTTCATTGGACATGAATGAGCTCACCTCATGCACGTCACTGACAGCGTGGGAAAATTCTCACGCTGAAGCGCTGAGTGCAGGAGAATTTTCCCACGCTGTCAGTGACGTGCATGAGGTGAGCTCATTCATGTCCAATGAACTCAGCTGACCTCATGCACGTCACTGACAGCGTGGGAGAATTCTCACGCTGAAGTGCTGAGTGCAGGAGAATTCTCCCACGCTGTCAGTGACGTGCATGAGGTGCGCCGAGTTCATTGGACATGAACTCGTCTCATCTTTATGCCGTCACAGCCAGACACTGCAGAGCGCAAGCATGCCTGCGCTTCTCAGTGTCTGCGGGATGACAGGCTGGATGGCAGCATTCTGCTGCGGTCCAGCCTGTCATCTCGATGTAGCAGAGCTGAAGCTGTCCTGGGAACCATGGAAAGGTAAGGATGAGGTTGCTTTATTATTTTTCTTTTATTGCAGGAGATCGTTGGCTTCAGCTGGAATGGGCGTGATGGTAGGTATAGTTTAATTTAGAACAATAAAGGAATGTGTCTTTATTTCAATTAAAGGACTTTATTCTGGGTGTTTGTGTTTTCTTTTAACTTTGACTATGGGGTTAGTAATGGGGGTGTCTTATAGACGCCTCTCCATTACTAACCTGGGCTTGATGTCAGCTGGCATTATAAGCTGACATCAACCCCAACCCTATTACCCCACTGCCACCGCACCAGGGCAGCGTGGAAGAGCGAGGCTAAGTGCCAGAATTGGCGCATCCTATGGATGCGCCATTTCTGGGGCGGCTGACGGCTGGTGTTTCTAGCCTGGGAGGGGGCCAATATTCATGGCTCCCTTCCTGGGCTATTAATATCAGCCCCCAACTGTCTGCCTAGCCTTTGCTAGCTATTAAATTAGGGGGGACCCCACGTCATTTTTTGGGGGGGGGTCCTCCATTTTAATAGCTAGTAAAGGCTAGGTATTCAGCTGGGGGCTGATATTAGTAGCCTGGGAAGCTCCGTGGGTATTACCCCCTTCCCAGGCTTCAAACATCTGCCCCAGCTGTCTGCTTAACCTCCGCTAGAGACTAAAATTACGGGGAACCCCACGCCAATTTTTTTTAATAATAAATCCTTTATTTTAATACTAAATGACAAGTACAGTAACCAACACTGTCACTGTACTTCATATATATGTGACTGACATGTTTCTATCTATCTAATCTATGTGTGAAGCTCTATTCTGTCTGTTATAAATTGTCGGGTACAGATGCTGAATTGCCTGCCGGCTTTTTTAAAGAGACGGTGCACGAAAACACTATTATATTTTTTAATAAATCCTTTACACTAAATGACAAGTACAGTATGCAACACTGTCACTGTGCTTCGTATATATGTGGCTGACATGTTTCTATCTATCTAATCTATGTGTGATTCTCTATTCCTTCTATTCTAAATTGTCGGGTACAGATGCTGAAATGCCAGCCGGCTTTTTTAAAGAGACGGTGCATGAAAACACTATTATGTGTGAAGCTCTATTCTTTCGGTTCTAAATTGTCGGGTACCGGTGTATGCCGCTGCTGAATTGCCAGCTTTTCATGTTTCACTGTTGGCACTTTTCCCATCGATTTGGGCAATCACTGTAATGCTACAACCACCATGGCTGTGGCATTACAGTGAGTGGCAGACAATCCCTTCATGATTGGTGCTCTAAATAGCGCCAGACATGCAGGACACGCTTTTGGTGCACGAACAGTTATCGAACATAACCTCGAACAGCCGAATTTTTTGCAAATCGTTCGGGTTCGTCGAACAACTCGAACACCACCCAAAACAGCTCGAATTTGAGATTGGCGAACAGTTCTAGTCGAACACCGCTCATCTCTAATCGCAACGCGATGCTTAGACTGGATGTCGGCTCTCCCCACCCGAGCTTGACAAAATGTGTTTCTATACAGCTGTCACACTCGGGTCGGGAAAGCCACTGGCCAGTCTGAGCACTGCATTGTGATCCTCATCCAAATTATACGGCCATCTGACTCTTCCCTAATACTGATTGGTCTGCCTGCACTCTCGGTGTCACTATGCACACCCTTCATCTCGGCTTTGGTAGCAGACAGATATGGCATATGCTGTGGCTATATCTATCCCCTTTTTTTCTGGCGTGTCTCTTAAGAACTGTGTTCTATTAATCTAGCTTGAGTACATTTGAGAGCATGGACTTTATATTCGGTGGGGCATTTGGTTGTCAATATGTTCGACTTATTCTTTTAGTCTCAATTGTCCAGAAAGAGCATGTTGACAATCCTGGCCTCGTGGCCAATGTGTAAACTTATATATTTCAAGAATTTGCTTTACTTTTAGAAATTAAAAAATTATATATTTTTCACAAGCCTATTTTTAAAATAAAAACATAATTCAAACAAAGTGACATTTTATGGTTGTTGATTGCTAATGAAGAAATCAATATACCTAAAATATATTATCCTTATTTACCTTAGTTGAGTAAATGGGTTCATACTCAAGCACCACTCCAGGGTTTTTTTTGTTTTATTTCACCACTGGAGTGGTGTCATTAATCTAAGTGTAATACTCACCAGCAGCCGTCTTCATCTGTTATCAGCGCCATTCCGGATGGTCTTCTGCAGTTTGTGACCTGCTGGATCGATACAAAAGTCCCTACTTAATTTAAGTCTATGAGAACCAGAATGAGGATCTCATAGACTTACACTGAGAACTTGTGACCGTTACCTCTGACTTCCGGTCAGTCAGAAGTTGTGATCAAAAGATAGTGGGGTGGGACCGGAGCGGTGCTGGGAAGAGCTGAAGATGGCATTTGGTAAGCATATTAATAGAATCAGGGAACTTAGATTATTGGCACCACCCTAGCGCTGAAAGAAAAAACACGATGGTGTGGTGCTTTAATGGCAGCTTATATATATATATATTTTCCTTTATAAAGCCACGTTCTGACGTTCAGTATTTGGTCAGTATTTTACATCAGTATTTCTAAGCCAAAACCAGGAGTGGTTGATAAATACAGAAGTGGTGACGTGTTTCTATTATACGTTTCCTCTGATTGTTCCTCTCCTGGTTTTGGCTTACAAATACTGATGGAAATTACTGATCAAATACTGAATTTTGAATGTGCCCTAAGTTATATGGTTTTAGTTATTATGTTTGTTTAATTAAAATATATTTTGCTTCTTCGGCTGCTTGAGACGATATACTAAACCAGCCCGGAACCTCAAGGCAGATATCATAAACAGCTCTCCGGTAAAGGACACTGCAAAGGAGAGCTTTTAATCTGATTGACGAAATAAATGGGACGTAATCTATCCTTCTGTTCAACAGTTTGCCGATGATATGAAAGAATTCCTGTTTGAGCCAGCACGGGACCGAAGAAGAAAAAAAAAATACAAAAAGAGAAAGAAAGGGTCCTTTTATCTTATCCCTGTCAGGTCCTCATTTCTTTTCTTTTTTTTTTTTGCAAAAGTTAAGTTTTTCATCATGGTTCAGGGGAGATCTTGTAAAACGTTCATTGAAAATTTCAGTGCAATTACAGTGTCAGACAGCAAGAAAAATTGCTTTTACTGAGTGAGAGTTGTCTGACAGATGCATTGTGGGAGAATTGATTTGCAAAAGGATAAGTGAACTGTCATTGTAGTCTTATCTGGTGACATCCACATAGATGTCATCTGATTTGTTAGGGGAGATTTGAATCAGACAACTGTGTTCAATACTAGACTGTATCTAGGTGAGTCTTGGGAGAAATTGCTCTTTTACTCTCTGTATGGGACATGCTCAATTGTTAAAGCTAGAAAAAAACAAAAACGGACAATGGCTGCAAAAAGTCAAAAAAAAATAAAAAGATACAAGGAAAAAAAAATCTTTATAGGCACTTGAGAAGAGCCTGGATTCTTTAAGCAGCAGGAAAGTATGTCAAATGCTGGAGAAAACCACATAGTGAAAAGATCAATCTAATCTACAGGCTCCATTAGTCTGATTTATAAGGGGAAGAGGTAACGCTGGTCCTTCGGTAGGGATAAAGCTACATTATTCTTGGGATTATGCAGCACAGAAGATGGAGAAAAAAAAACTTATACCAAGAAGATTTGTATTGGGACAGAGCTGGAATGAAGGGGATTTGTCAGGTAAATGTACCATGGAAAAAGCATTGCATTGTATTTAGAAAGTGGTGTAATTAATTAGGTCTTCATTAGCATGAGCAGAATGAATGTACGGCAGGATAAAAAAAAAATAATAAAATGATAAAAAATAGAATTATTGCTCTTAACCTTCTAGAAGTTTGATTTCTTTTTATTTATTTATTATTAGGTTTGTAGCCTTTTCTGCTACATATATTGCTGGTATTTAGATCACATTGCTATTGCTATCTCTGATAATTATGTAGGTCTCCAGGTCTCCTAGTGCTGCTTATCAGTACCCAGTATTGATGTTGTTTACACTTATTATTGCTCTTTATTTACTAATATATTTGTATGTCATTTAATTGTTTGTTTTTTTTCATGTTTAATGTCTGTTGCATAGATGTATGCCAAAAAAATAGCAAGCTTAAGAAAAGGTATCATTGTATAGATTGTTTTGGTTTCAAATATTATCTGTTGCCTCCGATACTATTATTTGATCGTTTTCAAAGTTAGAAAGCACATTCAGTGTTTTGCCAAGGACGAATATCCTGGCACTAAATATTCCCTTTTGTTTAAATCATACAACCTTGATTCAAGGGAAATAAATGAATGCCGATTAATTAAAATGAATACCATTTGAGGTCTTAAGACAAAAAAATAAAAAGTTATTATATTGGTTGATTATATAAAAAAAAATACAAAACAAAAATAAGAATAATATCAAAATATTATGGTACAATCATATGTTTCTCATAGGATTTGTTTGCATATTTTAATTACTTTTTCAATGTCACAATCATATATTTCTCATAGGATTTGTTTGCATGTTTTAATTACTTTTTCAATGCTTTTCATTGAATGCAATGTTGTGGTATAGCCAGCTAGGGCTTTGTATAGTGAAATAAATAAAAGTACCTTTTCTTTACAACTAAAAAGGTTATGTTGCACTAAATGTATCCTGTGTATCTCATCAAACGTTCATTTACTTCATTAAAGTGCAAAGCTGAATATATTTTCAATTGAACAAATCCCATAGGACTTGAGGATTAAAATGTGACAAAGATTTAGTGCTCAATAACTCAAGTGTCTACGCTTACTATACTTACTTGCTATAATTACACTAAAGCTTTCCAAAGCTGATTGCTGACTGAAAACTACACATGCTACTTAACATACTCTTCATTTATAACTATGAAAATTCCAACACTGTTTGCGTGAATCTGAAGATCCGAGAGTGTCAACAGAAAATGACGATCAGCCTTATGAATAGCATTTTCATAACATATCGTATTCGTATGCATCATAACATAGGTCCCATTAATGGAAAACAGTGACATCGGATAAGTCTAGACCCCTTTACTGTTTATTTATGGAGCATGCTCGCCACATTAAAACAAAAAAAAAACTTTTTTCTATAGCGTTTGTATATTGGCGTCACAAATAATTATATTTAAGGGAATAATAGATCACAGAAGACCATGGCAGAGTCTTCTGTAAACAGTCCATGTGAGGTCTTGTCATTGTTCTTGGTGTCTCTCAAGACTTTCTCTTTTGTGTGTATAATCAAGTATAAGCCACTCACTAGACCAATAATGGACATGAAAAAGGTTGGAGGATTGGGGAGTGGCACATAATACCTTGGGTTGACTGTTAACCTGTTGCCTGTTTTTAATAGAAACTAATATCAAGTCATGTCAAATAATGAAATAACTACAAAATTAAAAATTTATTTTTGAAGAAAGAACAAAATTAAAAAAAAATGTTTAAATACTGCACATAATATAAACAATAAACATATTGTTATTATTATAAAAAATACATAGAAGCATCTATATATTTTTTTTAATTACACAATTATTCTTAGTTTTTGGATCTTTTTAATCATTTTTTTTTCAATTTTGCCAGTTTTTATATCTTAACAGCTTGGATCCCTTTGGGATCCTTAAAAATATGACAATTTTTTTATGTTAGATTAATGAGTTATCTCATAAAAAAACAACCTTTTTGTATTTCCATATAACAGGAGAAGCATATAAAGGTACAGTAGGACTTCTAATGTCTTCCGCAATATGCCTCCATGGCTTCATACAATCTAAAGAATGGAAAGAGCCGTAATATGGTTTTGTGCAGAGATGTAACTTATAATAATTAAGCAGAATTAAATAGAACAACAATATGTCCGCATCATGGGTTTTGCATACAAAGTCCAAAGATTTAGGATCCATATATTAGTGTTAAGTGGAGAACCAGTAGCTGGATCCCCAACGAACTAACATAACAATTGTTCTATGTCACTGGTTGTTAGGAATTAAGCAAAAAAATTCAATGAATGTAAATAAAATTGGTACCGCTGAAAACGTCATCTTGTCCAGCAAAAAACAAGCAGCCATACAGCTCCATCATCCGAAAAATAAAAAAGTTATAGCTCACAGAATAAAACAATACAAAAAAATTCCTTTTTCTATAAAACACTTTTTATTGTGTAAAAGCGCCAAAAAATAAAAAAAAAATATAAATGTGGTACCGCTGTAAATGTACTGAACCGAAGAATAAAGCTGCCTTATCAATTTTACCACTCACAGAATGGCATAAAAGAAAAAAACCTCCCAAAATTTTGAATAGAAAGTGATCAAAAAATGACACATGCCTGAAATTGGTAACAATAAAAACATCAACTTGTCCCGCAAAAAACAAAAGCCATCACATGACTCTGTCAGCCGAAATATGGAAAAATTATAGCTCTCAAAACATGGCAATGCTAAAACTAGTCTTCGCAAAAAAAATGTTTTTTTTTAGTGTGTGACAGCTGTCAATCATAAAAACCCATTATCAATCTGGTATCTCTGTAATCGCATCGACCTGAAGAAGAAAGTCATGTAATCACCTATACCGCACGAGGAACAGCGTAAAAAATATATTTTCTAGGGTTAGGGTTGTGTTGGATTAGGGTTTGCTAGAGTTAGGGTTGTGCTAGGGTTAAAGTTAGGATTGTGCTAGGATTGGGCTTGGGTTGGAGATGGTGTTAGGCAAGGGTTAGGGTTGGGCTGGGGTTAGGGTTGGGCTATGGTTAAGGTTGTGCTAGGGCTATGGTTCGGGTTGTGCTAGGGTTAGGGTTAGGATTGTGCTAGAGTTGGGCTTAGGTTGGGCTAAGGTTGGGCTAGGGTTAGGGTTGGGCTGGGGTTAGGGTTGAGTTAGGGCTAGGGTTGTGCTAGGGCTAGGATTAGGGTTGTGCTATGGCTAGGGATAGGTTTGAGCTAGGGTTAGGGTTGTGTTAGGGTTGTGCTAGGGTTAGGGTTGTGCTAGTGCTAGGGTTAAGGTTGGGATAGGGCAAGGTTTAGGGTTGAGTTAGGGTTAGGGTTGTGCAAGAGGTAGGGTTAGTGTTGTGCTAGGGTTAGGGTTGGGCTAGGGTTAGGCTAGGGTTAGGGTTGTGCTAGGGTTAGGGTTAGAGTTGGTCTAGGGTTAGGGTTGGGTTAGGGTTAGGGTTGGGTTGAGGTTGGTATTTTTTCAAAAGTAAAGAAAAAAAATGATGACGATATGCTGACTAGGGTTGAGTAGAAGTGCTCGCTACTTGAGTTTGAATTGGGTGCTCAGGTAGGCATCGAGTATCACGGGTGCTCGAGTGACATGCTCAAGTCTCCGCCCCATATGTTTTGCAGCTGTTATACAACCAAAAAAACCTTGTGGGGACTGCCTGCCATGCACAAGCGATCCCCGCATGGATTTTTTTGGGTGTCTAACAACCGGGAAACATGTGGGGTGGGGACATGAGCATGTCACTTGAGCACCCGCGATACTTGGTGCATACCCGAGTACCCGATGCAAACTCAAGTAGCGAGCGCTTGTGCTCAAGACTAATGACAACTTATTCAATATGATGACCTAATGTTATCAAATTCTGTGTCGAACCTCTGGGTTCAAAATGTTCACTAGAACCCTTGATCAAATTCTTTAGTGGTCTAGTTTCCAAAATGGGGTCACTTGTGGGGTGTTTCTACTGTTTAGACACAGCAGTGGCTCCCCAAACACAACATGGTGTCCGCTAATTATTCAAGCAAATTTTACATTCAAGAAAGTCAAATAGTGCTCCTTCCCTTCTGAATCCTGCCGTATCACCCAAACAGTGGTTTTCCACCACATATGGGGTATCGGCTTACCTAGGAGAAATTGCACAACAAATTGCATGGTGCAATTTCTCCTGTTACCCTTATGAAAATGCAAAATTGGAGGCTGAAAAACATTTTTGTGGGAAAAATGTGAACATTTTATTTTTACGGCTCAATATTATAAACTTCTGTGAAGCACCTGGGGGTTCAAGGTGCTCACCACACATCTAGATAAGTTTCCTGAGGGGTCTAGTTTCCAAAATGGTGTCACTTGTGGGGGGATTCCACTGTTTAGGCACATCAGAGGCTCCCCAAATGCAACATGGGGTCCGCTAAATATTTAAGCAAATTTTACATTCAAAAAGTCAAAAAGCGCTCCTTCCCTTCCGAGCCCTGCTGTGTGCCCAAACAGTGGTTTTCCCCCACATATGGGGTATTGGCATGCTCTTGAGGAATTGCAAAAATTTTGGAGTCCATTTTTTCCTGATACCCTTGTGAAAATAAAAAAAAATGAAAGTCTAAATTAAATTTTTTGTGAAAAAAAATAAATGTTCATTTTTTTCTTCCACATTCCAAAAATTCTTGTGAAGTACCTGAACAGTTAATAAACTTCTTAAATGTGGTTTTGAGCACCTTGAGGGGTTCAGTTTTTAGAATGGTGTCACTTTTGGGTATTTTCTGTCATAAAGGCCCCTCAAAGTCACTTCAAATATGATGTGGTCCCAAAAAAAATGGTTTTGTAAATTTTGTTGGAAAATGAGAAATCGCTGGTCAACTTTTAGCTCTTATAACTTCCTAGCAAAAAAAAATTTTGGTTCCAAAATTGTGCTGATGTGAAGTAGACATGTCAGAAATGTTATTTATTAACTATTTTGTGTGACATATCACTCTGATTTAAGGGCATGAAAATTCAAATTTTGAAAATTGCGAAATTTTCGTCAAATTTCTGATTTTTTCACAAATAAACTCCAGTCATATCGAAATTTTACCACTATCGTGAAGTACAATATGTCACACAAAAAAGCAATCTCAGAATCAGTGGGATCTGTTAAAGCGTTCCAGAGTTATTACCTCATAAAGTGACAGTGGTCACAATTGTGTAAATTGGCCTGGTCATTAAAGTGCAAACCACCCTCGGGAGTAAAGGGGTTAATTGAATTTTCCAGGAAATAGGAACAGGAAAATTCTAATTTTGCTTGATCTGCTCATCTTTACTAGATGTTTTAATAGGTAATATTTCAAATAAGTGATGGACTTTGGGAAGAATAATATGGTCTCCCTCACTGTGCGAGAGTGCATTAAAACTTTTATAAGATCCTTACCCTATTGTACAGCACCCCAACACAGATAAACAAATGTTTCCTATCTTTATTTGATAGACTCTGGAGATGTCTTGGGTATAGATGTTCCTTTCTACACATTTGGTGGCTTTGCCCTAAGATACAATCTTATTGGATGAAAACAACAAAATGAATCTCTCATAAAGCTATGCCTGATGAAGAGACCTGAGTAGTCTCGAAAGCTTGCAATTTGTTACCATCTTTTCAGTTAGCCATTAAAAGGTATCAACCACTGAGGACTCTCAAATCTAAATATTTTTTATAAATCTAACACACCTTCCACCATTAGAACAAAAACAAAATATTTCTCAATCTGCCGGTAAGGCTAAGTTTACCCAAGTGTATAAAAAAATCACCTGATTTTCATCCAGAAAAGACAGTTTTCATCTGTATTGTCACTTGTATGCCATCCATGTGCAATGCATTTGGCCTTTGTTTTTTTGCATCAGCAGTGAATAAAATGTACCAGTTTCCTAAGTTAATAATTGAAATGTATCTGTAAAAATCTATAGGTGGTATACACACCTCACTGCTCACTTTGCTGGCCATCCCTTCTTTTTCCTGCCCGCCATCGAGTTCTCCGCACTCCAGAGTTATCACATCCCCCATCCCAGTATACACTCTAGGCCAGGGACTCTAACTTCCTGTTGATTCATAAAATTCATGTACATTAGCTACGATATGTAGACTATCTTTTGTATTAAACCATACTGTATTAAAGGTGTGACCTGTTAATGTAATCCTGCTTCTGATAGTAGAAAGCCATGCTGAATTTTTTTAATAAAAAAGCAAAAAATACTGTATGAGTCTCAAAAGTCCCCAATGGCCAGTGTAAAAATTGCAAGATCACTAATTTTGTCTTTTAATGAAGATTGTAATATGGAAAAAAACATTGGCAAAATAAAAAAAAATTTGAGTAACACAAAAACACGATTTAAACACTATTTTTTTTTCTGATTATAGCTGTATAGTTTTTTCAGTGCTTTATGGCATTATCCCAAAATGTATGTTTTCTCTTTTCACCTCTTGTCACTATCCAGCAGATTCACTTCAAAATGACTACTGAGCTACCTGCCCCTGCTTTTATGCAGGCTATGATAGATCCTCTTGATTGGCTGTACTGGACCATGTGTTGTGATAACTGCAAGGCATTATGGGCAAGTCCACAGAGCTATGCTTGAGGTCATTAGTGATGAGCGAGCATGCTCGCTACTGCTCGGTGCTCGCCCGAACATCTCACTGATCGAGAAGCTCGGCGCTCGCCGAATATTTCCGAGGTTGCTCGGCGGGAGCTCAGGTCCCCTCACTGCATGTTTGGCACTCTTTAGAGCGCCAATCAACATGCAGGGATTGCCTGCCACTCACTGTAATGTCGTAGCCATGTTGGTTGGGCATTACAGTGATTGGCTGGCCACACAGCATCATCAGGTCTATATCAGACCTGGCACCGCTGTGCTCGTCACAGTCACTCCGGAATCAGGCAGAGTAGGGAGAGGAGCTGCTGCGTCAGGGAGAGATTTTCTTGTGTATTAGGTAGTGTAGGGAGAAAAACATATCCATCTTAACAAACAGTCCTTTAGAGGACTAACTAATCCATCTGCAGAGATATCAGGCAGGCAGTGTATATAGGCAGGCAGGCAGGGTATATAGCAGACTGCAGTGCATATAGCACAAGAGGCTTCATTCCAATTCTGCCTACTGCTGCTGCTAGATATTTCTATACAAAGGCCCATGTCTCAGGGGCCATGAATACTTTTCTTTGGAGCTTAATCCTCATTATTTGCTTAAAAAGCAATCCAGAGAACACCATTATTCTGCGGCTTTTGCTTGTTGGCACTGCAGAATACAGCCAGGTCCTTACCATATTACAGCGCTAGAAATCCAGCTATTTAAAACCGTGTTTTCTCCGTCAAACGGATCACATATAACTTGTCAGAAAATACTGCCATTTCTGGCCTCCATTAAAAATTTCTTTCAGTGTGTCAGTGAAGCAATTCACTCCAGTTTACTGTTCAAACTACTTACCTACAGGGCAGGTATTTAAAACGGTGTTTTCTCAGTCACAATGATCACATATATACAGTGCCTACAAGTAGTATTCAACCCCCTGCAGATTTAGCTGGTTGACACATGCGGAATTTACTTGGCATTGTGACATTTGTACTGTAGATCAGCCTGGAAGTGGGAAATGCACTGCAGCAAATATTGTTGTTTTTTTTTTTTGTTTTTTTTTTTAAAAACGTTAAAAGTTAATTCAGAGTGTCATTTATTATTCAACCCCTCAAACCACAAGAATGCTGTTTGGTCCCCCTAAAGTATTAAGAAGTAGTTCAGGCACGAAGAATAATGAACTTCACATGTGTGGATTAAAGATCTCTTTTGCCAACCTTTTCTGACTATTTAAGACCCTCCCCAAACTTGTGAACAGCACTCAGACATGGTCAACATGGGAAAGACAAAGGAGCATTCCAAGGCCATCAGAGACAAGATCGTGGAGGGTCACAAGGCTGGCAAGGAGTACAAAACCCTTTCCAAGGAGTTGGGCCTACCTGTCTCCACTGTTGGGAGCATCATCTGTAAGTGGAAGGCTTATGGAACTACTGTTAGCCTTCCACGGCCTGGACAGCCTTTGAAAGTGTCCCCCCGTGCCGAGGCCAGGCTTGTCCGAAGAGTCAAGGCTAACCCAAGGACAACAAGGAAGGAGCTCCCGGAAGATCTCATGGCAGCGGGGACATTGGTTTCAGACAATACCATAAGTAATGTACTCCACCGCAATGGTCTCCGTTCCAGACGAGCCCGTAAGGTACCTTTACTTTCAAAGCGTCATGTCAAGGCTCGTCTACAGTTTGCTCATGATCACTTGGAGGACTCTGAGACAGACTGGTTCAAGGTTCTATGGTCTGATGAGACCAAGATCGAGAACTTTGGTGCCAACCACACACGTGACGTTTGGAGACTGGATGGCACTGCATACGACCCCAAGAATACCATCCCTACAGTCAAGCATGGTGGTGGCAGCATCATGCTGTGGGGCTGTTTCTCAGCCAAGGGGCCTGGCCATCTGGTCCGCATTCATGGGAAGATGGATAGCACGGCCTACCTGGAGATTTTGGCCAAGAACATCCGCTCCTCCATCAAGGATCTTAAGATGGGTCGCAATTTGATCTTCCAACAAGACAACGACCCAAAGCACACAGCCAAGAAAACCAAGGCCTGGTTCAAGAGGGAAAAAGTCAAGGTGTTGGAGTGGCCTAGTCAGTCTCCTGACCTTAACCCAATTGAAAACTTGTGGAAGGAGCTCAAGAATAAAGTCCACATGAGACACCCAAAGAACCTAGATAACTTGGAGAAGATCTGCATGGAGGAGTGGGCCAAGATAACTCCACAGACCTGTGCCGGCCTGATCAGGTCTTATAAAAGACGATTATTAGGTGTAATTGCAAACAAGGGTTATTCCACAAAATATTAAACATAGGGGTTGTATAATAATTGACCCACACTTTTATGTTTAAAATTTAATAAAATTCAACTGAGCAACATAACTTTTTGGTTTGTAAGATTTATGCTTCTGTTCATAAATCCTACTCTCGTTTGCAGTTTGAAGGCTCTTATTTGCATCTTATCAAACCAGCTAAATCTGCAGGGGGTTGAATACTACTTGTAGGCACTGTACGTTGTCAGAAAATACTGCCATTTCTGGCCTCCATTAAAAATTTCTTTTAGTGTGTCAGTGAAGCAATTCACACCAGTTTGCTGTTCAAGCTACTTATCTACAGGCCAGGTATTTAAAACTCTGTTTTCTCCGTCACGGATCACATATACGATGTCAGAAAATACTGCCATTTCTAGCTTCCATTAAAAAAAATTTTTCAGTGTGTCACTGAAGCAATTCACCGCAGTTTGCTGTTCAAACTAGTTACCTACAGGCCAGGTATTTAAAACTCTGTTTTTTTTGTCACACGGATCACATATACGTTGTCAAAAAATACTGCCATTTCTGGCCTCCATTAAAAATTTCCTTTAGTGTGTCAGTGAAGCAATTCACACCAGTTTGCTTTTCAAGCTACTTATCTACAGGCCAGGTATTTAAAACTCTGTTTTCTCCATCACACGGATCACATATACGTTGTCAGAAAATACTGCCACTTCTGTCCTCCGTTAAAAATTTCTTTCAGTGAAGCAATTCACACCAGTTTGCTGTTCAAACTACTTACCTACAGGCCAGGTATTTAAAACTTTGTTTTCTCCGTCACACGGATCACATATGCGTTGTCAGAAAATACTGCCATTTCTGGCCTCCATTAAAAATTTCCTTTAGTGTGTCAGTGAAGCAATTCACACCAGTTTTCTGTTGAAATTAGCTACCTACAGGCCAGGTATTTAAAACTGTGTTTTCTCCGTCACACGGATCACATATACGTTGTCAGAAAATACTGCCATTTCTGGCCTCTATTAAAAATTTCCTTTAGTCTGTCAGTGAAGCAATTCACACCAGTGTGCTGTTCAAGCTACTTATCTACAGGCCAGGTAATTAAAACTCTGTTTTCTCCGTCACACGGATCACATATACTTTGTCAGAAAATACTGCCATTTCTGACCTCCATTAAAAATTTCTTTCAGTGTTTCAGTGAAGCAATTCACACCAGTTTGCTGTTCAAACTACTTACCTACATGCCAGGTATTTAAAATTCTGTTTTCTCCTTCTCCGTCTCACAGATCACATATACATTGTCAGAAAATACTGCCATTTCTGGCCTCTATTAAAAATTTCTTTCAGTGTGTCGTTGAAGCAATTCACAGTCACTTAGCCACCACCACCACCACCACAGTCTTCCTCACGGTCAAGTCTCAGTAGCCGTGAGTCTGGACCGCATATTCCTCACCCTTATTCTCCTTCCTCCCGCCATGCTGAGTGCCCGGAGACAACTTATCCCACACTTGGACACTCTGAAGAGCTGCTCACTTTTCCTTTATTGATTCGGGCCTCTCACCCGGTCCACTTGAAATGGGGCAAGAGGAGATCGCATTTAGAGATGCCCAAATATTTGAGCAGCCACGGTCACACGAAGGTGACGGTGGGAAAGTGTCACAAGAGGTGGACGGTGATGAGACACAATTGCCAGAAAGTCAGGAGGAGGACCAGGGTGTGGAAATGGAAGACGAGGTGGTGGATGATATAGTAACTGACCCAACCTGGCAGGAGGACATGCAGAGCGAGGACAGCAGCACACATGGGGAGGAAGGCAGAGCACCCCAACAGGCAGGAAGAAGAAGTGTGGTGGCCACAGACAGAAGGCAGGTAACCGTTCCCTGTAACACCAACACGAAGAAAGTTGCCAGTACAACTGTTAGGTCTTCCCGAGTCTGGTTGTTTTTTAAAGACTCTGCCGATAACCCCAAAAAGGCCATTTGCACCACCTGGCAGGCCAGCATCAGCAGGGGTGGCAAAACGACCAGCCTGAACACCACCAGCATAATCAGGCACATGGCAGCAAAGCACCTGACTTTGTGGGTCGAACCCCAGGGTCCAGGAACATTGTCTGCAGGTGGCACCATTGCTTCTTCTGCTGTTGTGCATGCAAGCCAATCCCCTGTCCATGGTGCATGCAAAGATGCCTCCTGCCCTGCACCTGTCATTGCGTACTCTAAAGTAGCAGCATCAGGAATCACGTCCATGTCCTTGTCCCAGCGCAGCATTCAGTTGTCCATACCCCAGTCCTTGGAACGAAAGTGCTAATATGCAGCCAACACCCCACAGGCCACACTACTAAATTCTCACATTTCATGACTGCTTGTGCTCAAAATTTTGCCTTTTAGGCTTGTGGAGACGGAAGCATTCCGCAACCTGATGTTGCAGCGGCCATCCCTCGGTACTCGGTCCCAAGCAGCCACTATTTCTCCCGGTGTGCCATCCCCGCATTACACAAGCAGGTGTCCCAAAACATTAGCCGTGCCCTCAACAACGCAGTTACCGGGAAAGTCCACCTAACCACGGACACGTGGACAAGTGCTTGTGGGCAGGGACGGTACATCTCGCTGACGCCACACTGGGTTAACATAGTGGAAGCGGGGACCAAGTCAGACCTTGGAACGGAACACGTCCTCCCGACTCCAAGGATTGCGGGCCCTAGGTCAATCAGGGTTGCCCCCACAGTCTACAGCTCCTGCACCTACCCCTCCCATTGCACAGGCTCTGAGGCGTGGGGTACTCTCACAAGGAGTGCAAAGTTTTGGAAGATGCTGAGGGAGTACCTTGCCGACTGCAACAACATCCTCCGTGATTCCTCTGTGCCTTATAATTATTGGATATCCAAGCTGGATATGTGGAATGAACTGGCTCTCTATGCCTTGAAGGTCCTGGTCTGCCCTGCAGCCAGCATTTTATCAGAGCGGGTTTTTAGTGCCGCTGGTGGAATTATAACTTATAAGCGCATCCGCCTGACAACTGAAAATGCTGACAGGCTGACTTTTATAAAAATGAACAAGGGCTGGATTGTGTCAGACTTCTCTAGACACCGAATGATAGCAGCATAACATAAACTCAAGTCCAGTGTCTTTTTTGGGAGGTTTATTCCCATGCACCTTTTCACACCAACACATGGGTATACGCTTCCTGATTTTGGCTATTTGCTCTTGTCCTCCTCCTTCTCCTCATCCTCCACCACCATATCACCAGGGTGACCGTGGTCCGTGATGCAACACCCACATGATTTTTTTAAAGTGTGTTTATGATCTCCGTAGTATTGAGAGAGTATGTTCCATTAACCCTTTCGCCGGGCAGAGCTCCGAGTATTTATAGCTGCTCGGTGATATGGTTGAATCGCTCCCGTGTTCATGATTTGCAACTGTTTGACAGCTTTATTACATGTGAGGAATGTCTATTTCTTACACATTCCTCACATGTAATAAAACTGTCAAACAGTTGCAAATCATGCATACGGGAGTGATTTAACCTTATCACCGAGCAGCTATAAATACTCGGAGCTCGGCCTGAGCGTACTCGGACAAAACAAACTCGCTTAACACTAGATGCCCGTAAAAAATTTTTTTATACAGTATGTTCATGTATACCCCCCAGGGGTAAATGTTTGTCAGCCCATACACTTGTGCATGGGCATTGCAAGTATATGAGGCCCTCTCCTTTCTAATGGGAACATTTTTTTATGAAGCCACCCTCCACGTCTCTTCCAAGGGGCATTGAAGTGCCTCCAAATTTTTGGCAGCCCTTGCATTCACTGCATAGGCCGACACTATGGGAGACTCTCTCCTTTCTCATGGGAATTTGTCATTACTGTGGCCCTGATCTATGTCTCTTTAAATTGTTGGGTTTTTCCTAAATTTGGTCAGCCATTGGACTCACTGCATACCCTATAACTGTATAGCAGACTCTCTCCTTTCTAATGGAAACATGTCGTACTTGTTACTGTGGCCCTGCTCTAAGTGTCTTTAAATTCTTAGTGGGGTTTTTCCTAAAATTGGTCAGCCGTTGGACTCACTGCATACCCTATAACTGTATAGCAGACTCTCTCCTTTCTAATGGGAATTTTTCATACCTTGTTACTGTTGCCCTGCTCTATGTGTCTTTAAATTCTTAGTGGAGTTTTTTCCTATAATTGTTCAGCCTTTGGACTCACTGCATACCCTATAATTGTATAGCAGACTCTCTCCCTTCTAATTGGAATTTGTCGTTACTGTGGCCCTGCTCTATGTGTCTTTAAATTCTTAGTGGGGCTTTTCCTAAAATTGTTCAGCCATTATATAGTATTGCAGCCTGTGGGTGGGTGGGTGGCTGCCTGCATACTTGCGCTTGCATTCCAAGGAATGGGGTAGGGACAACTGAACGCTGCAGTGGGACAAGGACATGGACGGTGATTGTTGCAAGTCTGCAACGACAGGTGCATGGTGGGAGGCATCTTCGCATGCGCCAAGGATCACTTATGATGAGCACACTTTTAGGTAGTGACCTGGGAGTTAGAGATGCTTCCAGAGGTCTTCCCATGCTGTTCCCATGTCTTTTCAGCACTGTATGCATGTGTCTGATGACGTGTCACACACCACATGGCCAGATAAGGTTGTAAAATGTTAAAATGACATTTCCCAGTGAATGCATTTGTCTTTGTTGATAGCAATGCAAAAGTGCAAAAATGCATCAAAAACGCTATGTGTGAACATAGCCCAAGGTGTGGAGTAGTATTTTTGGTTTTGGTTATTTATTTTGACTTATATACAAGTCATTACCCTGGAAAGGATGTTCCTTAATATATTTACCAGGAAAATCAATTTTGGTTTTGTTTTTGTATGTTTTAATGTGAGTCCGTAAAAGTGGCGTAATACTCTGACAACATTGTTGACAGCAGTGACCTGCGAGTCAGAAATGCTTCCAGGGGTCTTCCCCATGCTGTTCCCATATCATTTGAGCACTGTTCCCATTGATTTGGGCAATTTTTAGGCCCTCTGCAGATCACCGGGGGGAGCCGCCTGAAAAATGCTCGAGTTTCCCATAGACGTACATTGGGCTCGTTGCTTTGGTCGAGCACCCGAGTATTCCAATTTGCTCGACCCAAGCAATGAGTACCCGAGCATTTTAGTGCTCGCTCATCACTAGAGGTCATGTTAGACTTTTATGGCTGATGTAATTTCCTGTAATGTGTAAAATGGATGTGGCTATTGTTGGCGATTGACTCGAATCGTTCAAATCTAATACATATATGTAACTCGTATATATATTAATATTTCTAAAGTATAAATATATATTGCAAAACTTTTTTGGCAGTTGTAAAATAAATTATGCGAAGTAAGAATGTTTTAAAATATAGAGAAATCATTAGTTTAACTTTTAAAGGAGAAAAGGAGGGCGCACTAGATCAAAATAATTAGTATATCAAAAAAGTTTATTTTATCAAAATAATTTAAAATATGTTATAGTATACAGTACAGACCAAAAGTTTGGACACACCTTCTCATTTAGAGATTTTTCTGTATTTTCATGACTTTGAAAATTGTACATTCACACTGAAGGCATCAAAACTATGAATTAACACATGTGGAATTATATACTTAACCAAAAAGTGTGAAACAACTGAAAATATGTCTTATATTCTAGGTTCTTCAAAGTAGCCACCTTTTGCTTTGATGACTGCTTTGCACACTCTTGGCATTCTCTTGATGAGCTTCAAGAGGTAGTCACCGGAAATGGTCTTCCAACAATCTTGAAGGAGTTCCTAGAGATGCTTAGCACTTGTTGGCCCTTTTGCCTTCACTCTGCGGTCCAGCTCACCCCAAACCATCTCGATTGGGTTCAGGTCTGGTGACTGTGGAGGCCAGGTCATCTGGAGTAGCACCCCACCACTCTCCTTCTTGGTCAAATAGCCATTACATAGCTTGGAGGTGTGTTTGGGGTCATTGTCTTGTTGAAAAATAAATGATGGTCCAACTAAACGCAAACCGGATGGAATAGCATGCCGCTGCAAGATGCTGTGGTAGCCATGCTGGTTCAGTATGCCTTCAATTTTGAATAAATCCCCAACAGTGTCACCAGCAAAGCACCCCCACACCATCACACCTCCTCCTCCATGCTTCACGGTGGGAACCAGGCATGTAGAGTCCATCCGTTCACCTTTTCTGAGTCGCATAAAGTCACGGTGGTTGGAACCAAAGATCTCAAATTTGGACTCATCATGATGGATAAGTATCTGCCTTTATTTATATATTATTTATGTGTATATATAGAGATACAGAGATACTTATACATTATGAAATATCATCAGGGAGTCATCTAACGGGCTGCAAATTTATGATATATATAATTGTATGCATAATTATATACAGTCATGGCAAAAAGTGTTGTCACCTTTGAAATTGTTCCAGAAAATGAAAATTTTCTCCCAGAAAATTATTGCAATTATACGATTTGTTATACACGTTTATTCCCTGTGTGTTTATTGGAACAACATAAAAGAAAACACATAAAAAGGCAAATTGAACATGATTTCACCAAAAAAAAATGGTCTGGACAAAATTATTGGCACCCTCAACTTAATATTTGGTTGCACACCCTTTGAAATTAATAACTGTAATCAATCTCTTCCTATAACCATCAACAAGCTTCTTATACAACTAAACTGGAATTTTGGACCACTCTTCTTTTGCAAACTGCTCCAGGTCTCTCAAATATGAAGGGTACCTTCTCCCATCAACAATTTTGAGATCTCTACACAGGTGTTCAATGGGATTTAGATCTGGACTTATTACTGGCCATAACTTCATAACTCTCTAGTGCTCTGTTTGCATCCTTTTCTGGGTGTTTCTTGAAGTATGTTTGGGGTCATTGTCCTGCTGGAAGACCAATGACCTTCGACGCAAACCCAGCTTTCTGACATTGGGCCCTACATTATGACCCAAAATCCTTTGATAATCTTCAGATTTCATGAAGCCTTGCACACAGATGCAGGAAAACAACCCCGAAACATCTTTGAACCTCGACCACATTATAGGCACTGTGTTCTTTTCTTTGTAGGCGTCATTTCATTTTGAGCAAATAGAATGATGTGCTTTACAAAAAAGTTCAATCTTGGTCTCATTTGTCCACAAGATGCTTTCCAAGAAGGATTTTGGCTTATTCACATACATTTTGGCAAACTTCAGTCCAACTTTTTGTGTCTCTCTGTGAGCAGTGGGGTCCTTCTGGGTCTTCTTGCATAGCGTTTAATTTCATTCAAATGTCAACGGATAGTTCGACAGCTGGCACAGAAGCACCCTTAGCTTGCAGGACAGCTTGAATTTCTTTGGAACTTGATTGGGTCCGTTTATTCACCATCCGGACTATCTTGTGTTGCAACCTTGCATCAATTTTTCTCTGCCGTCCATGTCCAGGAAGCTTACCAACAGTGCCATGGGTTGTAAACTTCTTTATTATGTTGCACACTGTGGAAAAAGAAACTTCAAGATCTGTCGAGATAGTCTTGTAACATTAAGATTGTTGATATTGTTCAACAATTTTGGTTTTCAAGTCCTCAGACAGTTCTCTTCTCCTCTTGCTGTTCTTCATGCTTAATGTGGCACACACAGACACACAATGCAAAGATTGAATCAATTTCTCCCCTTTTTATGTTTTCAGTTGAGATATTCATATTGCCCACACCTGTTACTTGTCAGAGGTGAGCTTGAACGAGCATCACATACTTAAAACAAAGTTGTTTACTTACAAGTTTGGAAACGTGCCAACGATTTTGTCAGGTCCATTTTTTTTAACTTATGTCCAATTTGCCTTTTTTCTCTGTATTTTTGTTTTGTTCCAATACACAAAATAAATAAACATGTGTATAACAAAACATTTCTAATTGCAATAATTTTCTGGGAGAAATTATTCATTTTCTGAAATAATTTCAAGGGTTCTAACACTTTTGGCCATGACTGTAAATATATGATAAGTGACTAGGGCTCTAGAAAAGGGAAAATTAAATATTTAGAATAAGAGCTAAACAAAAACATTTTGATGTACTGTCTTTTCATTAGTGTGTGCAACCAAGATGATGCAGTGTCTAAACCTCTGGTACTGCTTTAGCTGATTCAGTACAATATGAAATGAAAGGTGTCCCACAGGAATATTTAGCTGTGTGTCCATCTAACACTGCATTGAGAACTGAGACCATGTGTGAGGGTACAAGGTTGAAGGAAATGGGAATTCAGAATCATAAATAAGAAGTCTAGAAATTGGTGGCAAAGGAGGGAGAGAGGAGCAATTAAATGGATGCTTGTTGATTGACAGTTATCATGTTGAACTTCAAGAACACATAATGGGAGAGGGATGCATTCTATAGTCCCTACCTTGGGCATGAGAAGTGCTGCATCTGGAAACCAGGATCAAGTGCACATTCCCACCTATTGCCACAAGTTGTATCCTCATAATAAGGATTATCATTGTAAAGAGGGTGCATTTAGAAGACCTGACAATCAGCCAACAAGCATTTTTAATAGTGTTTGTTGGGGATTATCAGCCCATGTAAACATGAGTAAAACGCTAATTCATCAGGTGATTGGGACATTTAAAAAGGGGATGAGCAGGCAATAATATGATGTCGTATGTGGACAAAAAATATAATATTATCGATTGTTTGTTATCATCAATATTTGATGACATGTATAAAGCATTATTGGCTTCTACCGACTTGTCAATGACCAAGATCAGCACCATTAGATGTCACTGATGAATTTTGTTATCTTTATGTTTGGATGACTTTCTAGTATATGCCCCAATCCTAGCTGGGTAAGATGGCAGCTACCATTTCTTTGGTAGTAAGTCTTCTCAGTATCTCCTTCGCCACTGTTCTATCTTCTCCACTTTGACAATTGAGTCTTTCCTACTATAAGTAAAAATCTAGTTATTTACAGTCATATACTCACACATACAGTATATAACACTAATGCGCTCTTAATCCTAGTTTTGCATCTGTAAATTTAGTGAATAATTGCCATCTTTTATATAATTGCTGAGCTGAAAGTATAATTGCCTTTCCATTTCTTTATCTTTAGATTTTGCCCATGTAACATTTTAAAAAAAGATCTGAAACCCATTTACTGTTTCATTTTTGAAACCCTTCCCAAATTAATCAATGATTGAATGCGTTCCCATACACATGGAGAAATATTTAATTTACTTTCGCTGTGAAATAGATAAACAATATCTTTTGTATATCCCTGTTGAAACTCTTATCTTCTGCATAATTAATGGAGCCTTTTTAAGAACACTTTGGAAATATCCATCTTTTGTGGTAGTGAAAAGAATGACACAGTGATTATGTCTGTGAAAGATAAGTACATATGTGCTCTGTTAGATCATCAGAATTTAGGAATCTCAGCTACTCCTGCCTGTCCGTAATTTGGAACCAAACTATGAATGTAAAAAAAGGCAGAGAAAATATTAGTTCATAGTTTCTTAATACCGCAAAGAAAATGGAAATTACTTTGTGACTAAAACATTATTTTACAAAGCCAACCTAAAAACAATTTGTGCTTTATCGATTCATACTACTGTACTGTATAATAAGCTGAATAAAATAAAAATAATTGCAACTTAGAGAAAATCTAATGTACATTCATCCAGTAAATAGTAAAGTTGGCATTTTTTGCTAATATAATGAAAACTAGGAAAATACACTAAGGTAGATATTAAAATAATACATTATTAATATAATTTTTTCTTAATTAAAAGTATCTTGCTTAGTTCTGCAAGTCATAGCAACAAAATTTGAAATTGGATCTAGCCCAAAACTAATTGATCAAAATCTATAAACTAACTTTTATAAGACTATGTTGAAATTTTAGGAATACCCACATATACAACTTATTATTTTGCCTACATATAAATAATAGAAAGGGGTGTCCCACTCTAGCATGCACTACAGTTCCTACGTTCTGCAGGGGTTGGCCCTTAACTAAACACACATCAACGGTTTATTATAAGAGTATGCAAATCTTTCCCTGATTAATTCCATCATGTACTGTGTTATTATTGTGCACTGTAGATATATGATTAATATGAGCTTATACCTTATTTGGAAAGCAATCCATAAGAAATATTGGTGAGTGATTGGGTCCAATGTCAACTTTAACCCTACAATGCGTATCGGGGGCCTTTTAGGCTCCGGTGCTTACTTTTTTGCTATTATCTGCAAAATTACTTTAGTTAGAATTTTGAAACTCTAGGTATTCCTCAAGTATGTCATTGTTGGTAATATCCAGTTGTTCATATAATTTTTTTGATAGGCAATTTCGTGTAACAATACTTTTTTGGGGAAAACCACATCTGTACGGAACTGGGACCTTTTAGGCCCCTGCTATTTTTATCATGTACTCAGCAGTGTTTGTGTCTCAAGTTACTTTATTTGTAGTCAGGGTTGCTAGTGGAGGGGCCAAGGGGTGGATCATGCCATGTGAAGATGTCATGTGATTTTGGGAGGGAGTGATAAGGCCTAGAAGGAAGACGTATCGCTTCTGCAAAATATAAGTCTTGGAAAAATATCTTAAAAGAGGAACTTTATGCATATATTGGACTTTTACTGCTGGCAGAGAGTCAAAAATCGACTGATGTTCCAATCAGAGAATTATTTCTCGATCCACTTTCTTCTAATCCACACTACAAAGCGACAATGGCAGTGGACAGATTTGAGGAAATTAGAAGAAATATTCGATTTGATGATAAGCGAACTCATACAGCAAGGCCCTCGTTACGTAAAAGTGTAGATTTGTGATGACACGCATGCTAGGGTTAAATAGGGTTGTCTTCTGTCTTAAAGGGTTTTATTGTCAACAAGAAAATTTATCATATCTGCTGGATAACTGATACTTTTATGATAGGGTTGGTCTAAAGAGAGCTGTCAGGAAATCAAGTTATCTTGGATTTATCTAGAAGTCCCAAGACAGAGCATTTCAGAACCTCATTCTCAGATTGGTCAGATACCCACTGATCAAAAAGTTATCCCTTATCCTGTAACTAAATGATATCTTTTAATATTTAAAGGGAATCTGACCGGATCAACCTTTCAAAGCCGTATATATGAGCATGCAGGCCATAGAAAGTTGTATAAGATGATACATTGATATCATTGATGTTTTATTCCAAAGTAATCTACATTTTTTAAATATGTAAATAAGCTGTAAAGATCTATGGGCAGGGCATAGATCTCCATGAGAATCTGTCTCTAAAGATTACTGTAAATGAAAGTGTCGTTATCAGTGTGAGACATGTAATGACTGAGAGTCTGCTCTCCTGATCTACATGTCTCACACTGGTAATAGCCCCTTTCATTTAAAATAAGCTCTGGAGGAAGATTCTTGGGGAGATCTATGTCTGGCCCATAGATCTTTACATATTTAGCTAATATACAAATTAAAAAAAAACTGGATTTCTTTGGAATAAGTCATCGGATTGCAGATATCAGCATATAATTTTATTCAGCTTCCTATGACCTACATGTTCATATAGACGGCATAGGAGGGTTGATCCTACTGACAGATTCCCTTTAAAGTGCACCTGTCAGCAGGATTGTGCTTAGTAAACCACATACACTGCCAGGTGTACACTGAGTAAAATGATACCTTTGTTGATAAAATCCATCCAGTGTTTTTTTATAATCTTTATTTTAATTTCTGACATAATGAGATGCCCGTGCATCCTGCTGACAGGTGCGCTTTAAAGAGTCATTTTAATTTCCATTTCATAAATCAATAGTACACATGAAAATAAGAGATTTTATAATATATGTTATTGGAGAAATCTTCTTATTTTACCAACTGGGTTGATCTTTCACTATCAAATCATGGATAAAATCTGTATTCAGTGAAAACAGATTTTCACATTACTATGATAGGAAATGGCATTTGGTGCCTGTATTTATAGAGTATTATATGGAGGACGGAAGAGCTAGAGATGAACACAAACATTCTGCTGCAAGATCACCTGGAATGACAATTCTCCATAGAACTTTATGATCACAATTCTCCATAGAACTTTATGATCACCAACTGTCATCTCCTATCTCAGTAATGGTAAACACTGTATTCACTGGAGACAGATTCTACACACAAATTGAGAATATTGAGAGTCCAGGAGGTGAAAGAAGCTTATTTCTCTGATATACTAGATATACTACAAAGTTTCTTATTTTCATGTTTATTATTAATTTGTGAAAAAAATTAAAATAAAATGTACTCTTTAATTTTTTTCCAAGTACTTTCCATCTGCATCTAGAGGTCAGGGGCTCTTAAGAATCTAGTTGACAATGGATGCAAACTTTCAAGGTTTCTCTTCTTCAGGAATTTCATAAAATGTGTAACAATGAACACGTTAAACATGTCTGGTAAAAAAAAACACATGCTCATAAAGCATAAGGTAACTGAAAAATTATTCTTTTCTGTGATCTGATAAACCTCCTTCCTCCGTATTTGCTCTAAGCTTGATGGCAATTGGGCCTTTAGCTTTAGGGATGCTACGGATCTGTTATTGACAGTCCCTTAATAACCATATTATATTAGATCAGCTGCTTAGGTCAAAGCTAGAGTAGACAACATGCATGAAAAAAAGATATCTTTAAGGAACATTCACGGGTGGTTAGGCACATCATTATTTACCTAAATGTCTCCATGCAAAGGGTGTATTGGGCAAATTTTTTACCTCAAAATCGCCTATAGCCTCATTCAGATGTGCATTTTACACGTACATGTCCTATCTGTGCTTTCAATGATGGAATACATAAATATTAAAGGGGTTGTACAGCCTTAGGGTACAAGTCTGCAGTCACTTGATGTGCATGCTGTGAGGTGCCGGCACTAGGAGTGACAGGATCGTGACAAAGTATGCGATTTGCAATCATCTGGCCACATTTCGACTAGACATGTCTGGCCTCACTCAATACACTTGCATTGAGCAAGGCCTCGTACGACTAGTCAGCCTGTGACCGCATATATGCAAATCGCATATTTGAAGTTATGCGCTTGTCACTCCCGGCACCGAAGAATCATCACAGCGCGTAGTGTCCACGATGTGAGGATTCACAAGTCTGCAGTCACATAGAGTGACAGCTGACTAGTACCCTTAGGTCAGACGACCCCTTTAAAGAGGTTGTCCACTACTAGGACAACCCCTTCTTAAATATTATATTATATTCTCCCTTGTAAAATAACAATACCCTATACTCACCTCCGGTACTTGTGCCATTGCAGAAATGTCTGCAGCGGATCTCACATTATATTGTTACCCCATGTAAGCCCTGCAGCTTATCAATGGTCGCTAATAGGCTTCTTCGATCACAGTTCTTTTGGAGTCCAAGATTCATCCAAAGAAAACAAGAGCACAGCAGCTGAACAGCAACCACTCATTGTCTACTGGGCTCACATGGCATAAAGACGTCACAGGAGCCTCGAGAGGCCCGGCTCCGACATCACTGGAGCAGCTAAAAGTATGGGAGGTTATTGCAGAGTATTTTCATTTTACAAGGGGGAATATAGTATTTAAGAAGGGGTTGTCCTAGTAGTGGACAGTAGTAACCCCTTTAAAGTCTGTGGTGCTATTCACACGTCTATATTTCTAAGCAGATTTTGTATCAGCAAAAAAATCATGTCCATTTTTTATCAGAGTTGCAAATTAAAATTACCTATACAAGTCTTTGGGTCTGCGGAGATCACGGGCAGCACACGAATGGCATCAGGGTGCAGTCCGTGTGCTGTTCATGATTAACATCGTAAGGGAAGATTTGTCATGTATTTATTTTTCCCTAAGATGAAAAACTGATGGTAAAATCTGACACACTGATGAAACCCTGATGAAACTTGTATCCAAAACACTGATGACTCAGACTGCTTTTTATGTGCATGTAAAATCACGGACGTCTGAATGACGCCTTACCGAATGGCTGACCTCTTTTACCATTGCAGCCAATGACAATTTTGTATTTGTCGTTCTTTAACAATTTTAATTCTTCTAAGAGCCGTAACATTTTTATTTTTCTGTTGACATAAGCAGTATGAGAGGTTGGTTTTTTTTCAGAACGAGTTGAAGTTTGGAGTGATGCCTTTAATTTTAGCTTTCAATGTATGGTGAAACAGGAAAAAAATCCAATCAAAACGAAGTTGGAAAAAAAAATAATTCCGCATTTGTTTTTTGAGTTTTGATTTTACGGTGTTCATTGTATCATAAAAATGACATGTTTTTTTATTTTTTGTTATGATTTTTTTTTTTAATAAAGAATATATTCATATTTTTGATGCCTTTTTCTGACACTTGCAATGATTTCATTTTTCTGTCAATGGAGCTCTGTGAGAGCTTGATTTTTGCGTGGTGAGCTGACATTTTGATTCATACCATTTATGGGTACATATGAAATTTTGGTTGCTGGTTACTGATTTTTTTTAAGCAATTGTAGTGACAGAAAAGCTACAAATTAAATTTAGTTTTGCCATTATGATGTTTACTAATCGGGTTAAATTCATTAGCGTTTTTGATAGTTAAGATTTTTAAGGATGCAGTGATAAAAAAAAAACTAAAATGAATATCTTTGTCTTTACTTTTACTTGGGATCTGGGGAAAATGAGTTGAATTTTTAGAATTTTTGTTCATATAATAAAAACTTTTTCTATTTTTAACTTTTTTTTTTTTAGTCCCTTTAGGGGATTTGAACCTGTAATCATAAAATGAAATAGTGAAATTACGGATCTTCTATTAAGTTCCATCTAAAGCTGAGCTTCACAAAAGGACTAACATGGTAGACAACATCTGCAAGGAGTTTGTATGTTCTCCCCGTGTTTGTGTGGGCTTCCTCAGGGTTCTCTGGTTTCCTCCACACTCCAAAGACATAGTGATAGGGAATTTAGATTGTGAGCCCCAATGGGGACATTGCAGATAATGTCTGTAAATTGTCTGAATTGTAAAGCCCTGCGGAATATGTTGGCGCTATATAAATAAAAAGATTATTATTATTATAGTTACAGGGGCCTTCAGCAAATGATCGTGCTATTTAAATTCCGATATCAGATATTGACAGCGGCATTTAATTAGTTAAATGACAGCAATCGGAGCAAACTCCAACTGCTCCTGTTACAGGAAAATGTCAGCTATTTAAAGCAGCTAGTATTTTTCCCAGTTTGGTGCAGGCTCAACTCATGAGCCCGCTCTATTCACATGGACCCAATCTGTGGCATACTATTATGTCACACGTCAGGAACGGTTTAACAGACTAGGCTCCCCCTTTTTCTCCCTCCCCTATCTAATTTGTAGCTAATGGCTTTCAGCTGTGCTACCTATCATCTATTGCTCGTACACACATTATTTTTGGTCCGAGTTCTATCCGGTAAAAAAACGGATCACACTCGGTCCAATGTTATTCAATGGGGCTGTGCAGGTGACAATTATTTTCACTGACTGAATGTATCTGAAAAAAATTTCAGTGTGCCCCAGTTTCATCCATAAATGAGATGAGGCTCACTCATTGAAGTCTACTGGTGCGCAAAAAAATTGAATGTTGTACGGAGCCACAGTACAGAATCCAATTTTAACAGATACATTGCAGTTCTGTAACATAAGAAACTGTAAATGGTCTTGTAAATGATTGACAGCTGCTGCTGGAAAAAAGAGGATTGTATACGAACATCACACAGATGACAAGTGAGAAAATCATAGCCCCACTGTTCTGGATGAAAGATTTTTTACAGGTTTGTGTGAATCTACCCTAATTGTTCATCTGCACTGCCCCATTGAATAACATTGGTCAGAGTGCTGTCCGTTTTTTTTAACGAATTGCACTCGGACCGAAAATACGCATGTCTGCATGAGCCCTTGTTGTGAGCAGGGTAGGCGGAAGGCAGAGGAATAGATCCCGTCATAAATAAAGCAGATTCATATCTATGAGTCCAATGTTTTCCTTTATTGCTCCTATTGCTAAGTTCTGTTTGCGCAGTCTCTTAGGTTTTCTTCATTAATGGAGCAAAAAAAAATCAGAGACAAAAAGAAAAAAATGCAATTGAATTTGTTAATGAATCTTTTCAAGTTTTCTAATGTATAAGACAAAACTTTTTACAGGGGCTTCATTTGTACGCAGCATATTTCTGTGTAAAGTTATGCTCACGTGGCGTCTTGTTTAGGCTGCTTTGGAGTAAGTCCACTCCAAATGCCATCTGAAAAAGCGCTTAGAAAAAAAAACAAAACAAAGAAAATTTTCATTTCTATGAAAAAAAGGACTTGCTGTGCATATATGTTCAAGCTCAGTAGTATTTTGTCTTCAAAAACTTCACTCTTCAAAAGATGCCAATGCTAGAAATGAGCGAACCCTAAGTTCGGCGTTTGTACTGGACAGTTAGTGTCCGGTGCAAAAATCCAAACATAGGCTTCTCCTGGAAGTCCGTTGCAATTCTAGGAGTTCCGGGGGAAGTTCGGGAGAGAGAGATATTTTTCCAGTTCAAAAGTTCGAGTCCCTTTTGTTTTCAATGGGGTTTGACCCGAACCAAACTTTGGAATATAGTTCAGGGTCGTGTACTAGAACCCGAACTCCCATGGGTCCGCTCATTCATAGACAATACTTAAAAGAGGTGACCACGGCATTATTCAGGCATCTTTTACTCTGAAGACGTTTAATACTTTACAATGCAGATCAATCTGAAGGCTCAAAAAGCGTCTTGTTAGTTTTTATTCTTTAAAAACTACTATTGGATTCGTCATTGGTGAATGGAGTAAAAACTGCTAGCATAAAAACTTCTCCAAAAGTATTGGGAAAACTCCAAAAAAAACCACTGCCGGAATAAAAAAAGACCTATGGAAATGATCAAAATATGTTAAAAAAGATGCTTCAGGTTTTCAAAAATCTGTTGAAAAGGAGATTTTCCTGAAGCATCTTCCATTTGAAAATGATCTTTTTGGGCCACCTGAAAAGGACGTAATTTGCACATACCCTGGCTGTGCCTTTATGTAGTACAACCCCTGGCAAAAATTATCGAATCACCGGGCTCGGAGGGTGTTCATTCAGTTGTTTAACGTTGTTGAAAAAAAGCAGATCACAGACATAGCACAAAACTAAAGTCATTTCAAATGGCAACTTTAGGGCTTTAAGAAACACTAAAAGAAATCAAGATTAAAAATGTGGTACTCAGTAAGGGTAATTTTTTTCAGACCAAGCAGAGGAAAAAAATATGGAATCACTCAATTCTGAGGAAAAAATTATGGAATCACCCTGTAAATTTTCATTTCCAAAGCTAACACCTGCATCAAATTAGATCTGCTCGTTAGTCTGCATCTAAAAAGGAGTGATCACACCTTGGAGAGCTGTTGCACCAAGTGGACTGACATGAATCATGGCTCCAACACGAGAGATGTCAATTGAAACAAAGGAGAGGATTATCAAGCTCTTAAAAGAAGGCAAATCATCACGTAATGTTGCAAAAGATGTTGGTTGTTCACAGTCAGCTGTGTCTAAAATCTGGACCAAATACAAACAACATGGGAAGGTTGTTAAAGGCAAACATACAGGTAGACCAAGGAAGACATCAAAGCGTCAAGACTGGAAACTTAAAGCAATATGTCTCCAAAACAGGAAATGCACAACAAAACAAATGAGGAACAAATGGAAGGAAACTGGAGTCAATGTCTGTCACCTAAAGGAAATGGGATTCACATACAGAAAAGCTAAACATAAGCCATCATTAACACCTAAACAGAAAAAAACAAGGTTACAATGGGCTAAGGAAAAGCAATCGTGGACTGTGGATGACTGGATGAAAGTCATATTCAGTGATGAATCTGCATTGGGCAAGGTGATGATGCTGGAACTTTTGTTTCGTGCCATTCCAATGAGATTTATAAAGATGACTGCATGAAGAGAACATGCAAATTTCCACAGTCATTGATGATATGGGGCTGCATGTCAGGTAAAGGCACTGGGGAGATGGCTGTCATCACATCTTCAATAAATGCCCAAGTTTACATTGATATTTTGGACAGTTTTCTTATCCCATCAATTGAAAGGATGTTTTGGGATAATGACATCATTTTTCAAGATGATAATGCATCCTGCCATAGAGCAAACACTGTGAAAACATTCCTTGAAAGAAGACACATAAGGTCAATGTCATGGCCTGCAAATAGTCCGGATCTCAATCCAATTGAAAATCTTTGCTGGAAGTTGAAGAAAATGGTCCATGACAAGGCTCCTACCTGCAAAGCTGATCTGGAAACAGCAATCAGAGAAAATTGGAGCCAGATTGATGAAGAGTACTGTTTGTCACTCATTAAGTCCATGCCTCAGAGATTGCAAGCTGTTATTAAAGCCAGAGGTGGTGCAACAAAATACTAGTGATGTATTGGAGTGTTCTTTTGTGTGTTTGTTTTTCATGATTCCATAATTTTTTCCTAAGAATTGAGTGATTCCATAATTTTTTCCCTCTGCTTGGTCTGAAAAAAATTACCCTTACTGAGTACCACATTTTTAATCTTGATTTCTTTTAGTGTTTCGTAAAGCCCTAAAGTTGCCATTTGAAATGACTTTAGTTTTGTGCCATGTCTGTGATCTGCTTTTTTTCAACAACATTAAACAACTGAATGAACATCCTCCGAGCCTGGTGATTCCATAATTTTTGCCATGGGTTGTATAAGCCAGAATATTCCAGAATATACCATTCTGTCATCGTTTTTGCCTGGTTGAGATATAATAAAACAGGCGGGACACATCCAATATACACTATGTAAGCCCAATTACATTTTCAGATTTCCAACCCAAAGATGCCGATCACTGATATAATAAGACCCTATCACTGGTCGTTAACAAGACCCTATTATTGATACACTCATTCGTCTCCCGTACAGTTTTCATATTGTTAACAGCACATCCTTTTTAACTGGGATTTAGAGATCTGCTTAAATGATCTTGCTTGTTCATCGGTTGATTAGTGCCATTTTGACATGGGCCAATGATCAAGAACAAGCAATCAAGTGCTTGTTAGGGCTCGTGCACGTGACCATATTTTCGGATCGAGTGCTATTCATTAAAACGGATCACACTCGGACGAATGTTACTCAATGGGGCAGCAAAGGTGAACATTTTTTTTAACTGACCGAACCTGCATGTGAAAAAAATTGCAGCATGTATGATTTTTCTCCAAACATAAGATGAGACTCACCCATTCAAGTCTATGGGTGTGAGACAAAAAACAGATGCCACAGTACAGCATCCAATTTTTATGGATACATTGCAATTCAATAACATAGGAAACTGCAAATGATCCTGTAAAAGATTAATAGCTGCTGAGTAAAAAATGGATTGTATACCGATGACAAGTGAGAAAAAATCGTCCCATTTTTCTGAATATGAATTGGACTGATTTTTTATGCTGTTGTGTAACCTCAACCCCATAGTCTGTTTGGTTGGTCTCACTAACCGTTGTTTAAAAAGAGAAAAAAAATTTCTATAAAATTATTTTTTACCTCTTTTGGAAAAAATACAGGAAAATATCAGTTAAAGAAACCTTTATTGGACATTTCCAGTTCATTTTTTTTTCCAAATTTGACTTCTTAAATAAAGACAAACATACCAAAACCATATTTCTTTAATCATCTATTTTCTTATGATCATTTGCATGGATTATATATCCATATATTCTAATAATGCCTTTTTATAAGATATATAAAAAGTGTGAAGAAAGCGGTGGGCTTGTATGAGATTGCATAAATATTACATTTTTATCTCTATGATATATTTTCTTTGTCTTCGGGTTCAGTTACTTTCCTTGACTAAAACCAGACCACCCTTTTATCTGAGCTGGGTCATCCACACCTCATATATTCCCACAATTCATAGAGATAGAATATAAGACCCCAAGGAAAAAATATATATAATTTTAGCGATGGGAATTAATATCTCAGAAAAAGTGCAACCATTAGGTTTTAAACATTTTATTTAACTTTATTGTACAAAAGGTGAGTTTTATAAACACTGCTGGGCTTCGCTTAGATAGGAGTGCTGCATTGTCTTTCATTAAAAAAAGGAATAAAGGAAAAAGAGGATGAAATACAATAATTCAATTAATGGTTTTAACTTGTTTTTGATGTGTTTTTGTACTTTTGCATTGGTTTCAACCAAGACAAATGCATTCACTGGGAAACGTCATTTTAACATTTTACAAACTTATCTGGCCATGTGGTGTGTGACACATCATCAGACACATGCATACAGTGCTGACAAGACATGGGAACCGCATGGGGAAGACCCCTGGAAGCATCTCTGACTCCCAGGTCACTACCGAAAAGTGTGCTCATCATAAGTGATCCTTGGCACATGCGAAGATGCCTCCTGCCATGCACCTGTCGTTGCAGACTTGCAACAATCACCGTCCACGTCCTTGTCCCAGTGCAGCGTTCAGTTGTCCCTACCCCATTCCTTGGAATGAAAGTGTAAGTAGGCAGCCAGCCACCCACCCACAGGTTGCAATAGTATACTGCCAAATTTTTGACAGCTGTTGGCACTTGAAATGTGGCCTTTTGGGCTCGTGGAGGCGGAAGCTGTCCACAATCTTATGGCGGTGGAGACCGGGTATCCATAATTGGTCCCCGGCCGCCACTATTTTTCCCGGTATCTTCTCCGCCTTCCACAAGCACGGGTCCCACAACATTACCCATGCCCTCCCCAGTGCACTTACTGGGAAGGACCGCCTAACCACAAACACGTGGCCAGGGACGGTACGGAGCCATTCCACAGCTTTTTTTGCTGAGTTGTATTTCACCACAGCCATATTCTTTAGCTTGGTGAAAGGACTTGGGAAACCATATCTACTGAGCTGTCATTTCTCCCAGGAAGTCCTCTAAGGCTGCTTTCACTTGAAATGTGGCCTTTTGTGCTAGTGGAAGCGGAAACTTTTCATAACCTCATGCCGGCGGCAGCCCAGAGTCCATACTCGGTCCCCAGCCGCCATTATTTCTCCCGGTATCGTCTCCACCTTCTACAAACACGGGTCCCACAACATTCCCCATGCCCTCCCCAGTGCACTTAGTGGGAAGGACCGTCTAATCACAAACACGTGGACAGGTGAATGTCACCAGGGATGGTACAGAGCCAGTCCACAGCTTTTTTTGCTGAGTTGTATTACTATTTTGAACAGCAATCTGGAGTCAATTGCTTCACTGACACACTGCAACAATTATTTAATGGAGGTCAGAAATAGAGATGAGCGTTGTTCTACTCGAACTGTTCGCCAATCTCAAATTCGAGCTGTTTTGGGCGGTGTTCGAGCCGTTCGGCGAACACGAACGATTTGAGAAAAATTCGGCTGTTCGAGGTTATGTTCGATAACTGTTCGTGCACCAAAATCATAACTGGATTTTTTCTCAGTAATGATGAAAATTAATGTTAATACGCAGTTTGAGTGTACAGCGGGGTGGGGGGAGGGGCAGGGGATGGATCTCTGCAGGAATAATGAAGATCTCCATTTTTTTTTCTCTTTCCCGCATTTGCAGTGGGGAGGTGCAGTCTGTCAGCCTATCAGCAGCGCACACACGGAGCGAACTGCTGTTTTTCACACAAGCAAGGGCATGTGTCATTGGCAGTGTATGTCACATGTCCTTGCCCTATAAGACCAAGCCATTTTCCCCGTCGCCACCATTTTCTCACTGCTGCAGCTGCGTGTTAGACGGCACCGCTGTTGCTGTGTGCGCTATACCTTGTTAATTTCAAGCCAATTTTCGCACAAATCTACAGATAGCTTGGGAGTAGGGAATAGTTGTGATTGCAGTCCTTTTAAGGACTAGGTTACAGCATTTCCTACGACAATATCAGGCAGGTCTGTGCTCTTAAATAGATAGATTGTGGGAGTAAAGACTAATTGTAATTGCAGTCCTTTTCAGGACTAGGTTACATGAGTTCCTATCAGTTTTTGCCAGGCAGGTCTGTGCCAGTGCTGTGCAAGTTTATTTCAGAGCATTTGGCTGAATCTAGCAAAGCTAATCCTTTTTGGCCTATTGCAGAGTGTGTTAGTCAGTGGAGTAGCCTATCTGTGTTGCAAGATATACCACCTGTGTATAGAATACCAATTTTTTTACTGCACCTAGTGAAGTAAAATCTTTTGGGCATAGCATCATTCTATTAGTCTATCTATACTGACCTCCATCAGGTTGCAAATTGAATATAATTTTTTTCGGCATCTAGCTCTGAAAAAATATTTGGGCTTCTAGCAGTGTGTGGGACTTGTTCTATTAGTCCATCTATACTGACCTCCATCAGGTTGCAAACTGAATATAATTTTTTTCTGCATCTAGCTCTGAAAAAATATTTGGCCTTCTAGCAGTGTGTGGGACTTTCTCTATTAGTCCATCTATACTGACCTCCATCAGGTTGCAAATTAAAAATAATTTTTATCTGCATCTAACTCTGAAAGAACATTTGGGCTTCTAGCTGTGTGTGGGACTTGTTCTATTAGTCCATCTATACTGACCTCCATCAGGTTGCAAACTGAATATAATTTTTTTCTGCATCTAGCTCTGAAAAAATATTTGGCCTTCTAGCAGTGTGTGGGAATTTCTCTATTAGTCCATCTATACTGACCTCCATCAGGTTGCAAATTAAAAATAATTTTTATCTGCATCTAGCTCTGAAAAAATATTTGGCCTTCTAGCAGTGTGTGGGACTTTCTCTATTAGTCCATCTATACTGACCTCCATCAGGTTGCAAATTAAAAATAATTTTTATCTGCATCTACCTCTGAAAAAATATTTGGGCTTCTAGCTGTGTGTGGGACTTGTTCTATTAGTCCATCTATACTGACCTCCATCAGGTTGCAAACTGAATATAATTTTTTTCTGCATCTAGCTCTGAAAAAATATTTGGCCTTCTAGCAGTGTGTGGGACTTTCTCTATTAGTCCATCTATACTGACCTCCATCAGGTTGCAAATTAAAAATAATTTTTATCTGCATCTACCTCTGAAAAAATATTTGGGCTTCTAGCTGTGTGTGGGACTTGTTCTATTAGTCCATCTATACTGACCTCCATCAGGTTGCAAGCTGAATATAATTTTTTTCTGCATCTAGCTCTGAAAAAATATTTGGCCTTCTAGTAGTTTGTGGGACTTTCTCTATTAGTCCATCTATACTGACCTCCATCAGGTTGCAAATTAAAAATAATTTTTATCTGCATCTAGCTCTGAAAAAATATTTGGCCTTCTAGCAGTGTGTGGGACTTTCTCTATTAGTCCATCTCTACTGACCTCCATCAGGTTGCAAATTAAAAATAATTTTTATCTGCATCTACCTCTGAAAAAATATTTGGGCTTCTAGCTGTGTGTGGGACTTCTTCTATTAGTCCATCTATACTCACCTCCATCAGGTTGCAAACTGAATATAATTTTTTTCTGCATCTAGCTCTGAAAAAATATTTGGCCTTCTAGCAGTGTGTGGGACTTTCTCTATTAGTCCATCTATACTGACCTCCATCAGGTTGCAAATTAAAAATAATTTTTATCTGCATCTAGCTCTGAAAAAATATTTGGCCTTCTAGCAGTGTGTGGGACTTTCTCTATTAGTCCATCTATACTGACCTCCATCAGGTTGCAAATTAAAAATAATTTTTATCTGCATCTAGCTCTGAAAAAATATTTGGCCTTCTAGCAGTGTGTGGGACTTTCTCTATTAGTCCATCTATACTGACCTCCATCAGGTTGCAAATTAAAAATAATTTTTATCTGCATCTACCTCTGATAAAATATTTTGGCTTCTAGCTGTGTGTGGGACTTGTTCTATTAGTCCATCTATACTGACCTCCATCAGGTTGCAAACTGAATATAATTTTTTTCTGCATCTAGCTCTGAAAAAATATTTGGCCTTCTAGTAGTGTGTGGGACTTTCTCTATTAGTCCATCTATACTGACCTCCATCAGGTTGCAAATTAAAAATATTTTTTTTTCTGCATCTACCTCTGAAAAAATATTGGGCTTCTAGCTGTGTGTGGGACTTGTTCTATTAATCCATCTATACAGACCTCCATCAGGTTGCAAACTGAATATAATTTTTTTCTGCATCTACCTCTGAAAAAAATATTTGGGCTTCTAGCTGTGTGTGGGACTTGTTCTATTAGTCCATCTATACTGACCTCCATCAGGTTGCAAACTGAATATAATTTTTTCCTGCATCTAGCTCTGAAAAAATATTTGGCCTTCTAGCAGTGTGTGGGACTTTCTCTATTAGTCCATCTATACTGACCTCCATCAGGTTGCAAATTAAAAATATTTTTTTTTCTGCGTCTACCTCTGAAAAAATATTGGGCTTCTAACTGTGTGTGGAACTTGTTCTATTAATCCATCTATACAGACCTCCATCAGGTTGCAAACTGAATACAATTTTTTTCTGCATCTACCTCTGAAAAAATATTTGGGCTTCTAGCTGTGTGTGGGACTTGTTCTATTAGTCCATCTATACTGACCTCCATCAGGTTGCAAACTGAATATAATTTTTTTCTGCATCTAGCTCTGAAAAAATATTTGGCCTTCTAGCAGTGTGTGGGACTTGTTCTATTAGTCCACCTATACTGACCTCCATCAGGTTGCAAATTCAAAATAATTTTTTGTCTGCATCTAGCTCTGAAAAAATATTTGGCCTTCTAGCAGTGTGTGGGACTTTCTCTATTAGTCCATCTATACTGACCTCCATCAGGTTGCAAACTGAATATATTTTTTTTCTGCATCTTAGCCAGTGAATAGTTTTGGCCTAATACCACAGTTTGGCCACTCAGCTCTGCTCGGTTCCCATCCATTGCTTTTTTGTGCAAACAACTCCAGAGTTGTGAATTAGTTAACCACCAAAATGAGTGTAAAAAGGCCTGCTGCTGGTGGAAAGGGGAATAGGCGTATTGGGAAGGGGAAAAAAGGTTGTGTCCGTGGGGTAGGTGTTAAAGCAACAGTAACATCTGCAGAAGAAAGACCATCTTCCAGCCAAACTAAAATGTCTACTTCTTTTAGCGGACAATGTGATAAGATCCCTTTCTTACGGCCACGCCAATCGCTACAAATTCCAGATGAGGCACAAAAACAGCAGGTGCTTCAACGGATATCAAGTGCTCCTTTAAGTGGGCTCTCCTCCACATCAACTTCAACATCACAAATACTCCAGTCCTCAAAGGTGTCACCCCAATCGCACTTGCTTCCTCACAGCTCCCAAATCTCCAGCTGCCCGTCTGAGTATGAGGTAGAACAGATGGTTGAGTCTGCAGAGCTGTTTACTCATACTATAGCCTGGGAATCAGAGGTCGACTCCAGCGCTTCTGTGAATTCAGACGAGGAAATGATCTGCACTGATGCCCAGAATCTTTATGAGTCGGATCCAGGACCAGACGCAGAAGGTTCTGACCATAATGTAGACCCTCATTCCCAAACTGTAACTCCTGTTGGTGGAGACAATGAGGAAGACGATGATGAGACTCAAATACCTGATTGGAGCGACAACTTTAGTTTTTTGTCAGGGCAGGAACAGGTTGGCTCTGAGGACGACGGGTGTGATAACGCACAGGGTGATGATGATGAGGTTGGAGATCCCACTTACTGTCAACCCACAGTCAGCCAAGAGATGAGGTCAGCAGAGGAGGTGGAGGAAGATGCTAGTGACGACGAGGTCAGGTTGTGCCTTCCTGGACAGAGACGTAGTACTGGAAGCTCGTCAACAACTGCATCCTCAAACACAACTCTGCCTCTCACCACAAGTCGTGGTGGCTCTTCAGGTCGCATGGGTGCTAAGCCTTGCATAGCCTGGGCATTTTTTCAGATCGATAAAGATGACCCAACTCGTGTTATCTGTAACATTTGTCAGCAAAAGCTAAGTAGAGGCCAAAAAATACATAGTTTGAGTACTTCATGCATGAACCGGCACATGGACATGAAGCATAAGTTGAAGTGGGAAGCTCAGTGTGCTACAATGCGGCCTAGCCGGCCGGGCCAGCCACCGTCTGCCATATCTTGTGCATCCGCGGCCTCTTCATCCTCTGTGACTGGGGGGACAGCAGTCACACCTGTTTTGGGGCGCAGACCTGCCACCTCTTTACCCGCAACAGCCAGCGTGATGGGCAGGTCATCATTTTCTTTGGAGGTGGTAACACCAGCTGGTGTTGAGCGCTGTCCGACATCGATAGCACCACCTTTGGATCAAGGCAACCTAACATGTCCGCCTGCATCTTCCTCACAGACCGGCACTTTGCCGGGGACACCCTTATCAACCCCGTCTAAGCACAATAGCCAGCCCTCGGTCCCTCAGATGTGGACAAGTAAAAGACCATTTCCTCCTAGCCATGAGAAAGCTAAGAGGTTGAATTTCACCATCTGCAAGCTCTTGGCTACAGAAATGCTGCCTTTCCACCTGGTGGACACAGAGGATTTTTGAGACCTTATGTCCGTCGCAGTGCCCCAGTACCAGATGCCCAGTCGGCACTACTTCTCAAAGAAAGGTGTGCCTGCGCTCCACCAGCATGTCGCACACAACATCACCGCTTCTTTGAGAAACTCTGTGTGTGACAGGGTGCATTTCACCACAGACACTTGGACGAGTAGACATGGACAGGGGCATTACATGTCGCTTACTGGGCACTGGGTAACTATGGTGACAGCAGGACAAGGGGCTGCTGTCCAAGTCTTGCCGTCCCCACGAGTTGTGCGTCAATCCTCTTTATGTCAAAGTTCCTCCACTGCTTCTGCCTCCTCAACCTCCTCTCGGTCTTCCACCTGCACCCAAAGCCTGTCTGGTCATGCCACAAGCTTTCTAACTGCGCAGAAGGGATCCTGCACACCTCCTTACTATGCTGGCAGTAGGGCTCAACGTCATCAGGCGGTTTTTACTTTGAAATGTCTGGGAAATGTGAGTCACACAGCTGAGGAGTTGTGGTCAGCTCTGGAGAACCAATTTCATGAATGGTTGTCTCCATTGGACCTGAAACCAGGGAAGGCCGTGTGCGACAATGCTGCAAACCTGGGTGCGGCCCTTCGCCGGGGCAATGTCACACACGTGCCTTGTATGGCTCACGTGTTGAACCTGGTTGTCCAGCAATTTTTAGCCCACTATCCCAGACTAGATGGCCTTCTGCAGAGGGCACGGTCGCTGTGTGCTCACTTCCGCCGTTCGCATCCCGCAGCTCAGCGACTTAAATCTCTACAGAAGTCGTTGGGCCTGCCACTTCACCGGCTAAAATGCGATGTGCCTACCCGGTGGAATTCAACTCTGCACATGTTGCAGCGACTGTGGCAGCACCGACAAGCCCTGGTGCAATACGTTCTGACGTATAGCCTGGGCCAACGAGATCCACAGGTGGGGCAAATCACGCTGGAGGAGTGGTCTCAGATCAGGGACCTATGCACCCTTCTGCACAGTTTTGAAATGGCGACGAAGATGTTTAGTGCTGACGATGCCATTATCAGCATGACTATTCCGGTGATTTACATGCTGGAGCACATGTTAAACAGAATTCGGAGTCAGGTGGTGGCACAAGAGGAGGTGGAGGAAGTAGAGGAGGAGGAGTTGTATGCGGAAGGGCTAACATCTGCAAGGTCCAGACGGTCGGCAGCACCAAGGCGGCAGGCATGTGAGGGTGGGGGAGATGGTTTTACCAGGGCGCATGGTAGCAGCCAAACTAGTGAGGAAGGTGCAGGAGCCCAGGAAGAAGTGGAGGACAAACTGATGGAAGACTCATCAGATGAGGGAGACCTTGATCACATTTCTGTTGTGCGAGGTTGGGGGGAGAGGACAAAGGAAGGAAGCATGATTGTTACCTCGCCACCAACACAACAGGGACTTGGTGCTCCTGGATGCGCAACACACATGAGTGCCTTCTTGCTGCACTACCTGCAACATGACCCTCGAATTGTGAGAATTAGAAATAATCCTGACTACTGGGTTGCCACACTGTTAGATCCCTGGTACAAAAGTAAATTTGCAGAAATTATTCCTGCCATAGAAAGGGATGCACGCATGCAGGAGTATCAGCAGTGACTGTTGCAGAATCTTACATGTGCTTTTCCACAAAACACCAGTGGTGCACGTAGTGAATCTCACAGTTCCAACTTGCCAACCGTGGGACCGTCAAGTGTTCAGCACTCAAACCGTAACAGAACCACAGTATCTGCTGGTAACATCAATTTTGCGGAATCATTTCACCACTTTTTTAGCCCATCCTTTGCAAGGCCACAGGAGACAAGAAGTCTGACACATAGTCAACGCCTAGAGACGATGGTACAGGAGTATCTCCAAGTAAACATTGAAGCCATGACTGTGTCACTGGACCCTTGCTCTTTTTGGGCTTCCAATCAGGATAAATGGCCGGAGCTAGCCACTTACGCCTTGGAGATCTTGTCATGCCCCGCAGCCAGCGTTCTGTCTGAACGTGTGTTCAGCGCTGCTGGTGGTGTGCTGACAGATAAGCGCACGCGGCTCTCCACTGATAATGTAGACAGACTCACGTTCATAAAGATGAACAAATCATGGATCCGAAACGACTTTTCTACCCCTGTGTCATCCTGGGGAGAGTAAAAGCTTGATGATTGGTTAAAATCACCCTACCAACCATTTTAAGCTTTCAAATTACTAATCATGTTTATCTGTATCTTGGCTGGAAAATAATTTGGGCTTTGTAGCAGTGTGCAGCACTGATTCTATTAGCCATCTATAATAAGCTCCACCAGATTTAAAATTACTAATCATGTTTATCTGTATCTTGACTGGAAAATAATTTGGGCTTTGTAGCAGTGTGCAGCACTGATCCTATTAGGCCATCTATACTAAGCTCCACCAGATTTAAAATTAATAATAATTTTTAGCTGCATCTAGCCCGGAAAATAATTTTGGGGCTCCGAGATGCGCAAGACACATAAGTGCCTTCTTGCTGCACTACCTGCAACATGACCCTCATATTGTCAGAATTAGAAGTAATCATGACTACTGGGTTGCCAAACTCTTAGATCCCCCAAACTTTTCGATCAACCTTTTCATATTAATAAAGACCAAAAAAATTGTCATTTTTTAAATTATAAGCATTAGCAGGTTATTAGAAACTGAAATCAAACAGTTTTCAACTCAAAACTTAATTCTAGGTGATGTTACATTTTCACATAGGACCCCTTGTTCGAAAGGAGCTTCTGAACTCTCTCATCCATTGAATTTGTCAGGTTTTGGATGGTTTCTGCTTCAATAAGTTTGTCCCCTTTTATGCCCATATCAGCCAGAGATGCAGATGTTTTATGTGCAGCATGAGATGGTGCATTACCATGCAAAAAAATGATCTTGCTGTGAAATACACGGTTCTTCTTCTTGAACCATGGCAGGAAGTGCTGTTTGAGAAAATCCACATACATTATGGAGTTCATCTTTAGCGCCTTCAGGGATCCTAAAGGGGCCGACAATCTCTCTCCCCATGATTCCAGCCCAAAACATTACTCCACCTCCTCCTTGTTGGCGCTGTAGCCGTGTTTGCGTGGGGTGTCCATCAACCAGCCATCCTCCACTCCATCCATCTGGACCATCGAGCGCTGCACGGCACTCATCCGTGAACAAAACAGTTTTGAAATCAGTCTTCATGTAATGTTTAGCCCACTGGAGCCGTTTCTGCTTGTGTGAAGTGGATAGAGGAGGTCGACAGGATGGCGTATGCACAGCTGCAAACCTCTGAAGGACCCTGCATCTTGTTATTCGGGGGACGTTGGAGGCACCAGCAGCTTCAAAAACTTGTCTGCTGCTATGACAAGGCTTTTTTGCGCTGCTCTTTTAACCTGACGTAATTGCCTGTAGGAAAGAGTCCTCAATTTGCCCTTATCAGCACGCACACGTGTGTACTGTGAATCAGCTACATACTTCTTGATTGCCAAGACACTTCATCCTGATCATCGCACAATGTTGATTGTAGTCATGCCTTCACCTAAACACTCCACAATTTGTTGCTTCTCAGCAGCCGACACATCCTTTTTCTTTCTCATTTTGGCAGAAAATGTAGGCTGCTTAATAATGTGAGACAGCCTTCTTAAGTAGTCTTGCCTTTCATTGGACACACCTGCCAAGCTAATTAGCACAGGTGTCTGCAATTGCTTACAGTGATATAAAGAGCCCTGACACACATCACCATCAATGAGTTTAACTGACAAACAAATTCTTCCCTTATCACTCCTAAACACTTTTTGCATAATAATTTGGAACACAGTGTACATGTGCTTTTCCACAAAACACCAGTGGTTCACTTAGTGAATCTTACAGTTCTAACTTGCCAACCGTGGTCTGTATGGAGTTGTTCAATAAAGGGCCCAAAATTAAGATAACATAGATGGGAGAGGTCTCTATGAATAGGAATTCCTAAGTATTTGATACCCTGTGAGGGCCAGGCAAAGGGAAAGTTGGACTGGATGGAATCCTATATGGATTTGGGGAGGGAGACATCGAGGGCCTCAGACTTCGCTGCATTGAATTTAAAATTTGACCATGTAACAAAGTGATCTATTTCAGCCATAACAGCATGGATGGATATATGTGATTGAGTGATATATACTAGGACATCATCAGCAAATAGAGAGCACTTGTACTCGGTGCCTCCCACCTCAATCCACCTAATATTGGGGTTATGGCAAATTGATGAGAGCAGGTGCTCCGTCACTAGGATGTATAAGAGAGGGGACAGAGGACATCCCTGCCTTGTCCCATTGGTGATTGTGAAAGGTGATGAAAATGTTCTGATGCACCCCCTGGGCCTTGGGACACCCGGAGCCGGACCCTTTTTGGTGGATGCTGGTGGTTGTAGTCTTCGTGGCGGCGACCCGGTTCCATGGCTCAGGGTGGTCAAACCAGTGGCGGAACTATTTATGTGGTTTTGATGTTTAAATGTCCGACTACGCCACCCATGGATTGCGGTCAGAGTGAACCGTCGCTGCAGGGCAGACTGCTGAGGCTGGTGTTGTGGGTGCAGCAGAGTGCAGCATAACTCCCCACGGGAGGAGTATAGCCTCAGGGCAGTGTATGCGGAGGATGGGGGTGATGGTGCAGGGCAGCAGCAGTAACGACACGGAGTCAGTGATGCAGTCCAGGGCCTTTACTCACAGTTCTTATTATCCAGACCACGTCTGCAGGTAACGGCTGCCCACGTCGTACTGTGCTCACCAGGTGAGGGGCTCAGACAACTCCCAGATTACTTTGGAGCGCTTCACAGGACCCCCTTTGTGTGTCCTTTGTCTGGCCTTTCTTACCAACCCTTCTGTCCGGCTGCCTCGGGCCTCCTCTTGGTAAACTTGGCGCCAGTTTCCCTGACCCTATGTGGTGCCTTCCTAGCGGGTGTAGCGAGGGGCTGCGCCACATAAAATGTCACAGCCTCCGGTTTCTAGCTGAGGGTCATTTCCTGCCTCCACTAGTTTCGGGGACCGGTCTCCCCCTGTGGCCTGACCGCTCCACGCAGGTGGATTCAGGCGTGCGGTGGCGACTCGCCCATCCGCACCCCTGGGATCCCTTCATTCCTCATTCCTGGAGCCTTCTCCGATCCTCTTCCTTCCTTCTCCCTCTTCCAGGCCTGGGCCTCTGTTACTAGGCCCGCTTCCGGAGCAGAGCTCATGCAGAGCCCCTGCTCCCTGCCACTTCTGCTCAGACCTCTCTGCACTGAACTAAGATGGTGCCCACCTTTTATACTCCCTTCTCAATGCACCCAGGAACTGCTTCCTCCCTGCTCCTGCACTACAGGGTTCCCCTTCCTCAGTGTTCCCTCCCCCCACTCCAGCCAGGGACAGGGACTGTCGTGCCCATCTCAGAGGCATATTGGTCGCCCTGCCCCACGTCAATGTGGTGTAATGCATGCAGGTGTCGGGTCCTGATCCACACTCCATCCTTACCTGAGAGTGAGATATCACACCTCTGGGTGAGGTGCAATACCTCTGTAGCAACCGAGCCCTCAGGGTGCTACAGTTCCATTTATCTTCAGCCTAGGTGACGTATTGTGATACAGGGCCATGATTTTGGCTATAAAAGGGTCCCCTAGACCCCTACCCCAAGCTTTTTAAGAGAATCATATATGGCGTGCCAGGAGACTCTATGGAATGCTTTCTCAGCATCCAACGAGAGTATCTAATTACAAATTTTTAACTGCATCTAGCCCAGGAAATACTTTGTGCCTAGTAGCAGTGTCTGCTAGTCAGCGGATTATCCTGGCTGTTAAGCAAGCTACACCACCTGTAGTTTGGACACTTAATTTTTTCAAAGGAAATGCTTCGGGACCACGGGATACTCAGTGAAGAGCATCAGGAGGCACCCCAAGGCATAGGGGCTGGGACTGGCAGTAGGATGCCTTGCGGTGGACAGCCGAGCTCGATCCTTATAAAAGCTTTTTAACTGCAGCAGCTTTAGTGGACGCTACTGGAGCTGGAATTACGCGGCTGCTGGCATGAGACTTGCCCTCCAATAGATCCTTGTAAATGGATTTAAAGTGTATTCATTCAAATTAGAGAGACAATTTAAATTAAAAAGCTTAGAGCTGCCTCCACCACAGGGGGGCTCGCTCGACCCACCAGCGGACAGGCACCAGTATTGGGAGAGGGGGGCTGGCCGTCAGGGTTCACCGCGGCTCTGGCACAAACCCGGCGACACGGAGGTGGCACGGGAAGGAGCGGACTGAACGTGTCGGCTTCTCACTTTTTGGATTTTAGAAGGGCATGACATGCCTATATCTGTGTCTCCCCCTCCTTTTACTCCTCCACCTCTTTTCTTTTCGCATGACTATATGTACTTGTCACTTTTCCATGTGTTAGTTGTGTCTTCTGAGCAGTTCGTCAGCTTTTGGACACCGTTGAAGGTGTTTTCTATGTGTTTCTATGTGTTTTTATTTGCCTGCCATTGGTTTTAACGGTGTTCGAAGGTGTTCGACGAACAGTTCGACGAACAGTTCGGCGAACACACGGGTGTTCGACGAACCGAACCGAACTCGAACACTACGGGGGTGGCTCAACACTAGTCAGAAAGCTCAGTATCTTCTGAAAACGTATATGTGATCCGTGTAACGGAGAAAGCACAGTTTTAAATAACTGGCCTATAGGTAACTATTTTGAACAGCAAACCGGTGTCAATTGCTTCATTGGCAGGTTGAAACAAATTTTAATGGAGGTCAGAAATGGCAGTATTTTCTGAAAACATATATGTGATCCGTGTGACGGAGAAAACACAGTTTTAAATACCTGGCCTGTAGGTAACTATTTTGAACAGCAATCTGGTGTCAATTGCTTCATTGGCATGCTGAAACAAATTTTTAATGGAGGACAGAAATGGCAGTATTTTCTGAAATCGTATATGTGATCCGTATGACGGAGAAAACACGGTTTTAAATACCTGACCTGTAGGTAACTATTTTGAACAGCAATCTGGTGTCAATTGCATCACTGGCACACTGAAACAAATTTTTTACGGAGGTCAGAAATGGCAGTATTTTCTGAAAACGTATATGTTATCTGTGTGACGGAGAAAACACAGTTTTGAATAGCTGGATTTTTAGTGCTGTAATATGGAAAGGACCTGGCTGTATTCTGCAGTGCCAACAAGCAAATGGCGCAGAAAAATGGTGCTCTCAGGATTGTTTTTTAAGCAAATAATGAGGATTAAGATCCCAAAAAAATTATTCCTGGCCCCTGAGACCTGGACCTATTTCTAGAAATATCTAACAACAGCAGCAGCAGACATAACTGGAATGGAGCCTCTTGTCCTATGTGCACTGCAGTCTGCTATATACCCTGCCTTCCTGCCTCATATCTCTGCAGATGGATTAGTCCTCAGAAGGACTGTTTGCTGAGATGGATAGGTGTCTCTAATATAGTTTGGTACACCTACACTAACTAGAAACAAGCAAGTCTCTCCCTAGCTCAGCAGCACCTCTCCCTACATTGTCTGATTCCGGAGTGACTGTGATGAGCATGGCGGCGCCAGGTCTGATATAGACCTGATGACGCTGTGCGGCCAGCCAATCACTGTAATGCCACAACCAACATGGCTACGGCGTTACAGTGAGTGGCAGGCAATCCCTGCTTGTTCATTGGGAAAGAGCGCCAAACATGCAGGGAGGAGACTCGAGCTCCCGCCGAGCAACCCCGGAAATACTCGGCGAGCGCCGAGCATGTCGAGAAGTGAGATGCTCAGGCGAGCACCGAGCAGTAGCGAACATGCTCGCTCATCACTACTAGCAACCATTCAGAGACAACACTAGCAGATACCAATAAAGCTAAGCTCACAGTTTGTTACCATGGATTTCAGTCTTCATAAATGGTAGAACATTCTGTTAATGTATACTTCTAATTTTGCACGTAAATAATAATAATAATAGTAATAATAATTACCGATGCAAAAATTAAATGAAAATAACAATAATAATAATAATAATAATTCTTTTTTTCATAGGTAATTATTAACAAATATATACTAAAAAGAGTTTCTTTTCCATACATTTTTCCTGTATCTATTTGTTTAATTCTTAGTGATGAGTAGTGTTGAGTGATACCTTCCGATATCAGGAAATATCGGATCGGATTGGATCGGGCCGATACCCAAAAAGTATCGGATATCGCCGATTCCGATACCGGAAACCAATGCAAGTCAATGGGACACAAATATCGGAATGAAAATAAACCCTTTCTTTCCTTGTAGGTTAATTCTACATGAAGGAAAACAACTAACAATAATGTAGAATGTATTGGGGGAGGTGGTTGCCCAAATCGATGGGAACAGTGCTCACAGTGAAATATGAAAAGCCGGCAATTCAGCAGCGGCATACACCGGTACTCGACAATTTATAACAGAAAGAATAGAGCTTCACACATAGATTAGATAGATAGAAACATGTCAGTCACATATATATGAAGTACAGTGACAGTGTTGCTTACTGTACTTGTCATTTAGTGTAAAGGATTTATTAAAAAAAATATTAGTGTTTTCATGCACCGTCTCTTTAAAAAAGCCGGCCGGCAATTCAGCATCTGTACCTGACAATTTAGTATAGAAAGAATAGAGAATCACACATAGACTAGATAGATAGAAAAATGTCAGTCACATATATATGAAGTACAGTGACAGTGTTGCTTACTGTACTTGTCATTTAGTGTAAAGGATTTATTAAAAAAAATATTAGTGTTTTCATGCACCGTCTCTTTAAAAAAGCCGGCCGGCAATTCAGCATCTGTACCCGACAATTTAGAATAGAAAGAATAGAGAATCACACATAGATTAGATAGATAGAAACATGTCAGTCACATATATATGAAGTACAGTGACAGTGTTGCTTACTGTGCTTGTCATTTAGTGTAAAGGATTTATTTAAACAAAATATTAGTGTTTTCATGCACCGCCTCTTTAAAAAAGCCGGCCGGCAATTCAGCATCTGTACCCGACAATTTAGAATAGAAAGAATAGAGAATCACACATAGATTAGATAGATAGAAACATGTCAGTCACATATATATGAAGTACAGTGACAGTGTTGCATACTGTACTTGTAATTTAGTGTAAAGGATTTATTTAAAAAAATATTAGTGTTTTCATGCACCGTCTCTTTAAAAAAGCCGGCCGGCAATTCAGCATCTGTACCCGACAATTTAGAATAGAAAGAATAGAGAATCACACATAGATTAGATAGATAGAAACATGTCAGTCACATATATAAGAAGTACAGTGATAGTGTTGATTACTGTACTTGTCATTTAGTGTTAAAATAAAGGATTTATTAAAAAAAAAATTGGCGTGGGGTTCCCCTAATTTTAGTCTCTAGCGGAGGTTAAGCAGACGGCTGGGGCAGATGTTTGAAGCCTGAGAAGGGGGTAATACCCACGGAGCTTCCCAGGCTACTAATATCAGCCCCCAGCTGAATACCTAGCCTTTACTAGCTATTAAAATGGGGGACTCCCAAAAAAATGACGTGGGGTCCCCCCTATTTTAATAGCTAGCAAAGGCTAGGCAGACAGCTGGGGGCTGATATTAATAGCCCAGGAAGGGTGCCATGAATATTGGCCCCCTCCCAGGCTAGAAACACCAGCCCTCAGCCGCCCCAGAAATGGCGCATCCATAGGCACTACAAACACCCACATCTTGTCGCTTGACTTCTGTCCCAATTGCTAGGAGACCGCAGTACACCACTATTGAACCGAGAGCAGTGTCAAACGTTTGTTGGTTAGATAGCAGATAATGCTTCCAGTCACTTTGTCACCACCACAACCTGTCTTCCACACGGTCAAGTCTCAGTAGCTGTGAGTGTGGATCGCATATTCCTCACCCTGATCCTCCTTCCTCCCAACATGCCGAGTGCCCGGAGACAACTAATCCCTCACTTGGACACTCAGAAGAGCTGTTCACTTTTCCATTTGTGGATTCGCGCCTCTCGCCCGGCCAGCTTCAAGTGAGTCAAAAGGAGAGCGCGTGAAGCGATGCCCAAATATTGGAGCAGCCACAGTCACATGAAGGCAATGGTGTGAAAGAGCAATTACTGTCGCAAGAGGTGGATGATCATGATGTGACACAATTGCCAGAAAGTCAGGAGGAGGACCAGGGTGTGGAAGTGGAAGATGAGTTGGTGGATGATAAAGTAAATGACCCAACCTGGCAGGGGAACATACAGAGCAAGGACAGCAGCACACAGGGGGAGGGAGGCATATCACCACAACAGGCAGGAAGAAGCAGTGTGGTGGCCGCAGTCACAAGTGGCCAGAGACACAAGGCGGGAAAACGTTCCTCGTAATGCCAACACAATGGAAGTTGCCAGTACAACTGTTAGGTCTTCCCTATACTGTTTATTTTTTACATACACTGCAGATAACCCCAAAAAGGCCATTAGCAACACCAGCCAGGCCAGCATCAACAGAGGAAGCAAAACAAGCAGTCTGACCACCACCAGCATGATCAGGCACATGGCAGCAAAGCACCCGACTAAGTAGGCTGAACCCCAGGGTCCAGAAACAGTGTCATGGGTGACACCACTGCTTTCTCCACTGTTGTGCGTGCATGCCAATCCCCTGTCCATCGCGCATGCGAAGATGCCTCCCACCCTGCATGTGTCGGTGCACACTCCCAACTAGCACCATCAGCAAGCACGTCCACTTCCTTGTCCCAGTGCAGCATTCAGTTGTCCCTACCCCAGTCCTTGGAACGCAAGCGCAAATACGCAGCCAACGCCCCATAGGCCACACTACTAAGTTCCCACATTTCGCGACTGCTTGCGTTCTAAATGTTGCCTTCTAGGCTCATGTAAACGGAAGTTTTCCACAACCTGAAGGCGGTGGACGCCCCTCGGTACTTGATCCCAAGCCGCCACTATTTCTCCCAGTGTGCCGTCCCTGCATTACACGAGCATGTGTCCCACAACATTAACTGTACCCTCAACAAGGCAGTTGCTGGGAAAGTCCACCTAACCACGGATAGGTGGACAAGTGCTTGTGGGCAGGGACAGTACATCTCGCTGACGGCTTATAGTGGAAGCCGGGACCCAGTCGCACCTTGGGACGCAATCCGATGCAATCTAAGGCATATATTGTAAACACAGCGAAAAAACTATGAGAGTAATGTAAATAGATGACTTATCTTGCCCATAAGGAGATGGTCCAGGATGTATAATAAAGGTTTCAGCCTTTTATCAGTGTCCCAGTGTCTCCAATGGAGGACGTATCATGACCAGAGATAAAAAGTTGTCCCACATAGACAATAGAAGTGTGAAGCCTCAAGGAAATCGGATTGTGGTGCAATTAGGAATTAATTCTAGGGCGAGCCAGGATATTTAGAGATAGCCGGCATGCAGCAGGGGCTCCAAAATCACCAACTTTAATTAGGGTGCCAAACTCCGCAGATAGGCAGGAATCAGCATATAGGTAATAATTAAGGGCCTGGTCAGTGGTATATTCATTGTAGAGGTCTATGGAAGAGTGATCCTACTTGTTTGTTTTAATTATGCACTACAATCAATTTGTTCCCTGGGTAGCACTTATCCTTGTTAGGTACTGAAAGACTCGCTATATGATTCTATTTAATCCTTTCTACATGTATAAAGGAAGGGATTATTTGATTTTGATAAATGGTATACTAGCTGTGTGAGATAACCCCTTCCTTTTGCCAATAGGGCTCTGTGGAATAAACCAATAGAGTCCAGTACCTCTAGTGTAGTTTTTTCACAATAATATGTGTTAGGTGTCAGCTGGATCTGAAATTGGGCCAGAATCATCAGTGTAATCTGTGGTCTCCCATTCTGGTCCAGCCAGGGAAGATGCTGTTCAGCATCACCATCAGTCCCAACACCTAGCTAGTGCACAAGATGTATAAGCTGTATCTCGGGTCTTTGTTCCTAGTAGTGTTAAGCATAGGTTGCGGAGGGGAACAGGGCTGCTGCAGCCTAAGTCCAGGGTGCACTGCACTGAGCATGCCTGTGACATGGCGGACCGTGATTGTTGGTTTGGTTTCAGCTGATCCGGTGACCCGGTACCGCCTGATTGGCCGCGGGTGACGTCATCAGTAGTGCGACCAATAATGCGACTGTGGGCAGGGCTTAGTCTTTAAATAGCCCGACCACAAGCATGGCAGTGCGCTCTGATCATTCCATTTAGGTTGTGTTCATGTGTGGACGCTTGTCTGTTTGGGCTCCACATGCTCCCTAGCTGCTCTCCGTGACCTGCCGATGCCAGAGTTTGCTCGGCTGATTAGCACAGGTCACTTAGGCAGGCTCCAAGTGCTCCCTAGCTGGTCTCTCCGTGACCTGCTGATGCCAGAGTTTTCTCGGCTGATTAGCACAGGTCGCTTAGGCAGGCTTAGAAGTGCATAGGCAGGTAGTTCCCGTTTGGCAGTCTGGCTCCGGCAAGGGGGTTGCTATACACCCCGAGCAGACTGCGGGTTCCGTATCCCTGGCACCGCCTGTTAGCCACTTGGAGAGTTACTCCGCAGGCCGGTCACACTCCGGCTGGGAGCACGTACACTCCGGAGTGAGTCACACACATTTCCTAGCGCCTGCGGTGTAGTCTCTGTGCAGTCAACAGAGCTACGGCTGCGTTATTTGCCGCATATCTCCCGTGCAGTTAACGGAGATAGTGTGAATCCTTTCCCGTCCCGATGTGTAGTAACACTGGAGGGATTTATACTTTAAGTTGGTTGTTTTACATTCTTTCCCGGTGGGTGTTCGGCCGCAGTCATCTAGGCTGCACCACGGACCCCTGGTTCGGTTGCTTTCCATTTTAAGAAAATTGTTGCAACCGTCCCCCTAACAGTATCAGAGCGCCCGGGTCTAGCCGAACATGGCTGACAACCAGCAACTGCAGCGCTTTATACAACAACTTGAGGCCAGACTTAGGACTCTGGAACAAAATGTCCCGGTTGCTGATCTCACTGCAGTAGCTACCCAGGCAGCTTCACAGGCAGCTAATCTTGTTAACACGGCTGCGCTGAATGCTGCAGCAGCCGCTATTGCCCCATTACCCCGTTTTGCTCTCCCGGAAAAATTTTCTAGTGACAGCAGATACTGCAGAGGTTTTATTAATCTGTGCTCCATTCAGTTAGAGATGATGGAGCCACAGTTCCCCTCCAAAAGGGCCAAAGTGGGTTTTGTCATCTTGTTACTTTCTCACAGGGCTGTGGAGTGGGCTACCCCTCTGTGGGAGCGGAATGACCCAGTAGTGGCTAATGCGGGTCTCTATCTTAGAGCCCTAAAGAGTGTTTTCCTAGGTCCTCAGGTCACGCACGATACAGCTCTTAAGCTTCTTGGGTTGGTCTAGGGTTCGGCCACTGCCAGCCACTATGCCATCCAGTTCAGAACCTTAGCGGCTGAATTGGATTGGTCTGAGCGGTCGCTAATCCCGGTGTTCTGGAAGGGTCTGGCTGGGCATATTAAAGATGCTCTAGCTACCAGAGAGATTCCAATCTCTCTGTAAGATTTAATCACTCTCGCTAATCGAATAGATTTGCGTCATGCAGAAACCAAGTTAGAGCTGGAGGTCTCCAGACCTCGGTTTTGGCTGGCACCTTCATTCTCTAGACCTATTTCCAAACCCGCGGCTCCCGACCCGGAGTCTGAGGCTATGGATATATCCCGGACAAAGTCTAGGTCCCCTCGTTTCCGACCAGCACATCTCTTGGAGTATCCCATTAATAAGTGTTCCAAGCGGTCGGGAAACGAGTGTGTCTAACTGCCGTTGGAGGAGGTGTGTTAGATTCTGGGGATTCTTCCACCAAATTATTGTATGAGGTGACGTTGCTCTTCGGAACAACCATGGTTACTGCCAAGGCGTGGGTGGATTCTGGCGCCGATGGCAATTTTTTGTCATCAACTTTTGCCCTGAAGCACGCCATTCCTATGGAGTTACTGCAAAAACCAATGAACATTAGGGTAGCCAACGGTTCACTTCTGGACACGCAAATCACTCACCAGTCGGTTCCCCTCACCATGTTGTTTCCTCAGGGTCACTGGGAGGTTATCTCCTTTCTTATTATTCCCAGTGGATTGGATGAGGTGCTATTGAGTCTTCCATGGCTACGTTGTCACACTCCACACATTGACTGGAATAGGGGGAGAATTTCTTCCTGGGGTGAGAATTCTGTGTCTCAGTGTATGGTTACAACCGCCCGTAGTGTAGTCTCAGAGCCGTATACTGACTTGGCCGCTCTTGCTGTGCAACATCAGAGTTTTGCGGATGTCTTTTCCAAAAAGGCTGCTGAGACTTTACCTCCCCACCGACCGTATGACTGTCCTATTGATTTAGTCCCCGGTACGAAGCCTCCTCGCGGTAGGGTTTATCCTCTTTCTGTTCCCGAGACCCAGGCCATGTCAAATTATATCAAAGAGAACCTGGCCCGGGGGTTTATCAGAAAATCGGTCTCTCCTGCTGGAGCGGGGTTTTTCTTTGTCCAGAAGAAAGAGGGTGATTTACGTCCCTGCATTGATTACAGAGGACTAATTTCCATCACCATCAAAAATAAATACCCTCTGCCCCTTATTTCTGAACTGTTTGACAGGTTGCGAGGGGCTAACATCTTTACAAAATTGGACCTGCGAGAGGCATATAATCTTGTGCGAATCAGTGAGGGTGATTAGTGGAAAATGGCTTTTAACACTCGTGATGGTCATTATGAGTACCTCGTCATGCCCTTCGGGTTATGCAATGCCCCCGCTGTTTTTCAGGATTTTGTCAACGATATCTTTCGAGATTTGCTGCTATCATCCGTGGTAGTCTATCTTGATGACATTCTTATATTTTCCCCGGACCTCTCCACACACAGAGAGGATGTACGCAGAGTTTTCAAAAGCTTGCGTGCAAATTCTCTGTATTGTAAGCTGGAGAAATGCCAGTTCGAATGGGAGTCTCTACCATTCCTGGGTAACATTGTATCCAGTAAGGGATTGGCCATGGACCCACAAAAGTTGGTGGCGGTACAGAACTGGCAGGAGCCCCATTCCATTAAGGCGGTGCAACGCTTCATGGGGTTTGTCAACTACTACCTGCAGTTCATACCACATTTTTCCACACTGGTGGCTCCTTTGGCCGCTTTAACCAGGAAGGGTGCCAATCCCAAGAACTGGTCTAAGGAGACATCCGAGGCATTCCAGGAGATTAAATCCTATTTTTTTAGAGCTCCCATTCTCCATCGCCCGGATGTTGACAGACCATTCTTCCTGGAGGTTGACGCTTCCTCTGTAGGAGCAGGAGCGGTTCTCTCTCAAAAGAATGAACAGGGTCGGAGAAGACCATGTTTTTTCTTCTCCAAGACCTTCTCTCCAGCAGAGAGGAATTACATGATTGGGGGCAAAGAATTACTTGCTATTAAGATGGCTTTTTCAGAGTGGGGGTACCTCTTGGAGGGAGCTAAACACCCTTTCGTGGTATATTCCAATCATAAGAATCTCTCATATCTACAGACGGCGCATCGTCTTAACCCGAGGCAGGCCTGGTGGTCCCTTTTCTTTTCCCGATTCAATTTTTCCATTCACTTTCTAAAAGGGGAGAAGAACCCTCGGGCAGACGCTTTGTCCCGGTCTATGGATACGGTTTAGGACGAGGACGAGCCCAGGCTTATCGTTCCTCCGGAGAGTATGCGGACGGTGGCTCCAGTGTTCCTAAACCAGGTTCCTCCCGGGAGGACGTTCGTTTCGCCTGATCTACAAAATTAGGTGCTCTCCTTGGCACATGCCTCTAAGATCGGAGGTCATTTTGGGGTCAAACGTACCACGGAGTTTCTCCAACGGTCGTATTGGTGGCCTCGGTTGCCCCAGGATGTTAAGGAATACATTCAAGCGTGTGTCTCCTGTGGGAGAAATAAACCGTACCGTCAGAGGCCGGCTGGTCTTCTTCATCCGTTACCCGTGGCGGATAGACCTTGGGAGCTGGTTAGGATGGATTTCGTTTTCGAGTTACCTAAGTCCCGGGGAAACATGACAATATGGGTGGTTTCTGACCATTTTTCTAAGATGGTTCACCTGGTTCCTCTTCCTAGGGTTCCTTCTTCCTGGGTTCTGGCATCACTGTTCATTCATCACGTTTTCCGTCTCCACGGAATGCCTGATAGGATTGTCTGTGATCGGGGTCCACAATTTACCTCCCGGTTCTGAAGAGAATTGTGTAATTTGCTTAGCATTGAACTGAATCTTTCTACGGCCTATCACTCGGAGACCAATGGTCTGGTGGAACATACTAACCAGACTCTTGTGACATACTTGCGCCATTTCGTTTCTGCCAACCATAATGATTGGGCGATATTGCTTCCTTGGGCAGAGTTTTCTGTAAACAATTCAGTGGCGGACTCCACAGATCAGACTCCGTTTCTTTTGAATAATGGCCAACATCCACGCTTCCTATGCCAGTTTTCTCTGTGGAACCTGGGGTCAGAGATTGGGCTCTGGAGGTTTCGGGAGGTTTGGGACCATACCCAGGAGGCTATGTTGGCTTTCAAGAATCGGATGAGAGAGTCGGCTGACACTCATCGCCGTCCAGCCCCCGTATTCTCTCCGGGCGACAGGGTATGGCTCGCGGCTCGCAATATCAGAGGATGTGGGGAATCTGCTAAGTTTACCCCCTGTTTTATTGGCCCTTTCAAAATTTTGGCCCAAGTAAACCCCGTAGTGTACCATTTACAGTTACCACGACACCTGAAGATTCACAACACTTTTCATGTGTCGCTCCTTAAGCCCGTTCGCCTGACAAAATTTCCTGAATACCAACCTGCTTCAGATACCAGGGGTGATAATCTTGAGGTACAGGCAACTGTGGGGTCTAAGATGGTTCATGGGAAAAAATATTATCTGGTACATTGGAGGGATCATGGATCTGAAGATTGCTCCTGGGAACTGGGGGACCACATTCATGCTCCTCTGCTCATTGAGGAATATGAGCATCAAGTGGAAGGGGATGATAATGTTAGGTGTTGGCTGGATCTGAAATTGGGTCAGAATCATCAGTGTATTCTGTGGTCTCCCATTCTGGTCTAGCCAGGGGAGATGCTGCTCAGCATTGCCATGAGTCCCAATGCCTAGCTAGTGCACAAGATGTACAAGCTGTCTCTTGGTTCTTTGTTCCTAGTAGTGTTAAGCATAGGTTGCGGAGGGGAACAGGGCTGCTGCAGCCTAAGTTCAGGGTGCACTGCACTGAGCATGCCTGTGACATGGCGGACCGTGATTGGTGGTTTGGTGTTAGCTGATCCGGTGACCCGGTACCGACTTATTGGCCGCGGGTGACGTTATCAGTAGTGTGACTAATAATGAGACTGTGGGCAGGGATTAGTCTTTAAATAGCCCGACCACAAGCATGGCGGTGCGCTCTGATCATTCCATTTAGGTTGTGTTCTTGTGTGGACGCTTGTCTGTTTGGGCTCCACATGCTCCCTAGCTGCTCTCCGTGACCTGTCGATGCCAGAGTTTGCTCAGCTGATTAGCACAGGTCGCTTAGGCAGGCTCCAAGTGCTCCCTAGCTGCTCTCTCCGTGACCTGCCAATGCCAGAGTTTTCTCGGCTGATTAACACAGGTCGCTTAGGCAGGCTTAGATGTGCATAGGCAGGTAGTTCCCGTTTGGCAGTCTGGCTTCGCCAAGGGGGTTGCTAGACTCCCCGAGCAGACTGCGGGTTCCATATCCCTGGCACTGCCTGTTAACCACTTGGAGAGTTACTCCGCAGGCCGGTCACACACCGGCTGGGAGCACGTACACTCTGGCGTGAGTCACACACACTTCCTAGTGACTGCGGCGTAGTCTCTGTGCAGTCAACAGAGCTACGGCTACGTTATTTGCCGCATATCTCCCGTGCAGTTAACGGAGATAGTGTGAATCCTTTCCAGTCCTGGTGTGTAGTAACACTGGAGGGATTTATACTTTAAGTTGTTTTTTTTACATTCTTTCCCGGTGGGTGTTCGGCCACAGTCTTCTAGGCTCGGTTGTTTCCATTTTAATAAAGTTGTTGCAACCGTCCCCCTAACAAATATGTATATTGGTCTGCTTTTTAAAGAGATTTTTCTGATTAAAGGTTTTTTTTATTCTGAGGTTACATGTTAGCTACGTTTTTTCCTCAGAACAGTTGTTTTTTAATGTAAAAATAGGGCATTAGAGTTACTCCAAATTTTTGGCAGCCGTTGCATTCACTGCATAAGCAAACAGTATGGGAGACCGACTTCCTAATAATGAGAACATTGTTTTCATGAGGCCCATCAACCTCTAAGTCTCTTGCAAGGGACACTAGAGTTCCTCCACATTTTTTGCAGCTGTTGCATTCACTGCATAGGCAAACAGTATGGGAGACCCACTTCCTAATAATGGGAACATTGTTTTCAGTAGGCCCTCTGACCTCTACGTCTCTTGTAAGGGACACTGGAGTTCCTCCACATTTTTGGCAGCCATTGCATTCACTCCATTGGCAAACAGTATGAGAAACCCCCTCCTTTTTAATGGGAACATGTCATACTCATTTCTGTGACCCAGCTCCATGTATCTTTAAATTGTTAGTAGGGTTTTTCCTTAATTTTGGCAGCCATTGGACTCACTGCATAACCCTATAACTGGATAGCAGACTCTCTCTTATCTAATGGGAACATGTCGTTACTGTGGCCGAGCTGTATGTGCCTTTAAATTGTTAGTGCAGTTTTTCCCAAATTTTGGCAGCCATTGGACTCACTGTATACCCTATAACTGTAAAGGAGACCCTCTCCTTTCTAATGGGAACATGTCGTTACTGTGGCCCAGCTCTATGTGTCTTTAAATTGTTAGTGGGGTTTTTCCTAAATCATGGCAGGCTTTCGACTCACTGCATACCCTATAACTGTATAGCAGACCCTCTCCTTTCTAATGGGAACATGTCATTACTGTGGCCTGCTCTATGTGTCTTTAAATTGTTAGTTGGGTTTTTCCTAAATTTTCGCAGCCCTTGCTGTCATAGGATGGGCATTAACACTATAGGAGACCCACTCCTTTTTAATGGGAACATGTCGTACTCGTTACTGTAGCCCAGATTCATGTATCATTAAATTGTTAGTAGGGTTTTTCCTAACTTTTGGTAGCCATTGGACTCACTGCATACCCTATAACTGGATAGCAGACCCTCTCCTTTCTAATGGGAACATGTCGATACTGTGGCCCAGTTATATGTGTCTTTAAATAGTTAGTTGGGTTTTTCCCAAATTTTGGCAGCCCTTGCAGTCACAGCATGGGCATTACCACTAGTGATGAGCGAGTACCATAATATTCGCAATCGCTATATTCGTAACTAGTGTTGAGCCACCCCCGTAGTGTTCGAGTTCGGTTCGGTTCGTCGAACACCCGTGTGTTCGCCGAACTGTTCGTCGAACTGTTCGTCGAACACCTTCGAACACCGTTAAAACCAATGGCAGGCAAACAAAAACACATAGAAACACATAGAAAACACCTTCAAAGGTGTCCAAAAGCTGACAAACTGCTCAGAAGACATAACTAACACATGGAAAAGTGACAAGTACATATAGTCATGCGAAAATAAAAGAGGTGGAGGAGTAAAAGGAGGGGGAGACACAGATATAGGCATGTCATGCCCTTCTAAAATCCAAAAAGTGAGAAGCCGACACGGCCAGTCGGCTCCTGCCCGTGCCACCTCCGTGTCGCCGGGTTTGTGCCAGAGCCGCGGTGAACCCTGACGGCCAGCCCCCCTCTCCCAATACTGGTGCCTGTCCGCTGGTGGGTCGAGCGAGCCCCCCTGTGGTGGAGGCAGCTCTAAGCTTTTTAATTTAAATTGTCTCTCTAATTTGAATGAATACACTTTAAATCCATTTACAAGGATCTATTGGAGGGCAAGTCTCATGCCAGCAGCCGCGGTAATTCCAGCTCCAGTAGCATCCACTAAAGCTGCTGCAGTTAAAAAGCTTTTATAAGGATCGAGCTCGGCTGTCCACCGCAAGGCATCCTACTGCCAGTCCCAGCCCCTATGCCTTGGGGTGCCTCCTGATGCTCTTCACTAAGTATCCCATGGTCCCGAAGCATTTCCTTTGAAAAAATTAAGTGTCTAAACTACAGGTGGTGCAGCTTGCTTAACAGCCGGGATAATCCGCTCACTAGCAGACACTGCTACTAGGCACAAAGTATTTCCTGGGCTAGATGCAGTTAAAAATTTGTAATTAGATACTCTCGTTGGATGCTGAGAAAGCATTCCATAGAGTCTCCTGGCACGCCATATATGATTCTCTTAAAAAGCTTGGGGTAGGGGTCTAGGGGACCCTTTTATAGCCAAAATCACGGCCCTGTATCGCAATACGTCACCTAGGCTGAAGATAAATGGAACTGTAGCACCCTGAGGGCTCGGTTGCTACAGACGTATTGCACCTCACCCAGAGGTGTGATATCTCACTCTCAGGTAAGGATGGAGTGTGGATCAGGACCCGACACCTGCATGCATTACACCACATTGCCGTGGGGCAGGGCGACCAATATGCCCCTGAGATGGGCACGACAGTCCCTGTCCCTGGCTGGAGTGGGGGGAGGGAACACTGAGGAAGGGGAACCCTGTAGTGCAGGAGCAGGGAGGAAGCAGTTCCTGGGTGCATTGAGAAGGGAGTATAAAAGGTGGGCACCATCTTAGTTCAGTGCAGAGAAGTCTGAGCAGAAGTGGCAGGGAGCAGGGGCTCTGCATGAGCTCTGCTCCGGAGGCGGGCATAGTAACAGAGGCCCAGGCCTGGAAGAGGGAGAAGGAAGGAAGAGGAGCGGAGAAGGCTCCAGGAACGAGGAATGAAGGGATCCTAGGGGTGCGGACGGGCGAGTCACCACCGCACGCCCGAATCCACCTGCGTGAAGGGGTCAGGCCAAAGGGGGAGACCGGTCCCCGAACTAGTGGAGGCAGGAAACGACCCTCAGCTAGAAACCGGAGGCTCTGACATTTTATGTGGCGCAGCCCCTCGCTACACCCGCTAGGAAGGCACCACATAGGGTCAGGGAAACTGGCGCCAAGTTTACCAAGAGGAGGCCCGAGGCAGCCGGACAGAAGTGTTGGTAAGAAAGGCCAGACAAAGGACACACAAAGGGGGTCCTGTGAAGTGCTCCAAAGTTATCTGGGAGTTGTCTGAGCCCCTCACCTGGTGAGCACAGTACGACGTGGGCAGCCGTTACCTGCAGACGTGGTCTGGATAATAAGAACTGTGAGTAAAGGCCCTGAACTGCATCACTGACTCCGTGTCGTTACTGCTGCTGCCCTGCACCATCACCCCCATCCTCCGCATACACTGCCCTGAGGCTATACTCCTCCCGTGCGGAGTTATGCTATGCTCTGCTAAACCCACAACACCAGCCTCAGTGGTCTGCCCTGTAGCGGCGGCTCACTCTGACCGCAATCCACGGGTGGCGTAGTCGGACATTTAAACATGAAAACCACATAAATAGTTCCGCCACTGGTTTGACCGCCCTGAGCCACGGAACTGGGTCGCCGCCACGAAGACTACAACCACCAGCATCCACCAAAAAGGGTCGGGCTCCGGGTATCCCAAGGCCCAGGGGGTGCGTCAGAACATTTTCATCACCTTTCACAATCACCAATGGGACAAGGCAGTGATGTCCTCTGTCCCCTCTCTTATACATCCTAGTGACGGAGCACCTGCTCTCATCAATTCGCCATAACCCCAATATTAGGTGGATTGAGGTGGGAGGCACCGAGTACAAGTGCTCTCTATTTGCTGATGATGTCCTAGTATATATCACTCAATCACATATATCCATCCATGCTGTTATGGCTGAAATAGATCACTTTGTTACATGGTAAAATTTTAAAATCAATGCAGCGAAGTCTGAGGCCCTCGATGTCTCCCTCCCCAAATCCATATAGGATTCCATCCAGTCCAACTTTCCCTTTGCCTGGCCCTCACAGGGTATCAAATACTTAGGAATTCCTATTCATAGAGACCTCTCCCATCTATGTTATCTTAATTTTGGGCCCTTTATTGAACAACTCCATACAGACCACGGTTGGCAAGTTAGAACTGTAAGATTCCCTACGTGAACCACTGGTGTTTTGTGGAAAAGCACATGTACACTGCGTTCCAAATTATTATACAAAAAGTGTTTAGGAGTGATAAGGGAAGAATTTGTTTGTTTGTCAGTTAAACTCATTGATGGTGATGTGTGTCAGGGCTCTTTATATCACTGTAAGCAATTGCAGACACCTGTGCTAATTAGTTTGGCAGGTGTGTCCAATGAAAGGCAAGACTACTTAAGAAGGCTCTCTCACATTATTAAGCAGCCTACATTTTCTGCCAAAATGGGAAAGAAAAAGGATGTGTCAGCTGCTGAGAAGCAACAAATTGTGGAGTGTTTAGGTCAAGGCATGACTACAATCAACATTGTGCGATGATCAGGATGAAGTGTCTTGGCAATCAAGAAGTATGTAGCTGATTCACAGTACACACGTGTACGTGCTGACAAGGGCAAATTGAGGACTCTTTCCTACAGGCAATTACGTCAGGTTGAAAGAGCAGCGGCAAAAAAGCCTTGTCATAGCAGCAGACAAGTTTTTGAAGCTGCTTGTGCCTCCAACGTCCCCCGAACAACAAGATGCAGGGTCCTTCAGAGGTTTGCAGCTGTGCATGCGCCATCCTGTCGACCTCCTCTATCCACTTCACACAAGCAGAAACGGCTCCAGTGGGCCAAACATTACATGAAGACTGATTTCAAAACTGTTTTGTTCACGGATGAGTGCCGTGCAGCGCTCGATGGTCCAGATGGATGGAGTGGAGGATGGCTGGTTGATGGACACCCCACGCAAACACGGCTACAGCGCCAACAAGGAGGAGGTGGAATAATGTTTTGGGCTGGAATCATGGGGAGAGAGATTGTCGGCCCCTTTAGGATCCCTGAAGGCGCTAAAGATGAACTCCATAATGTATGTGGATTTTCTCAAACAGCACTTCCTGCCATGGTTCAAGAAGAAGAACCGTGTATTTCACAGCAAGATCATTTTTCTGCATGATAATGCACCATCTCATGCTGCACATAAAACATCTGCATCTCTGGCTGATATGGGCATAAAAGGGGACAAACTTATGGTGTGACCCCCATGCTCCCCTGACCTCTACCCCATTCAGAACCTTTGGAGCATCATTAAAAGGAGTGTCTATGATGGCGGGAGGCAGTTCACATCTAAGCAACAGCTCTGGGAGGGTATTCTGTCCTCATGCAAAACAATTGAAGCAGAAACCATCCAAAACCTGACAAATTCAATGGACGAGAGAGTTCAGAAGCTCCTTTCGAACAAAGGGTCCTATGTGAAAATGTAACATCACCTAGAATAAAGTTTTGAGTTGAAAACTGTTTGATTTCAGTTTCTAACAACCTGCTAATGCTTATAATTTCAAAAATGACCATTTTTTTGGTCTTTATTAAAATGAAAAGGTTGATCGAAAAGTTTGGGGGATCTAAGAGTGTGGCAACAGAGTAGTCATGATTACTTCGAATTCTGACAATATGAGGGTCATGCTGCAGGTAGTGCAGCAAGAAGGCACTTATGTGCCTTGCGCATCTCGGAGCCCCAAAATTATTTTCCGGGCTAGATGCAGCTAAAAATTATTTTTCATTTTAAATCTGGTGAAGCTTTAGTATAGATGGCCTAATAGGATCAGTGCTGCACACTGCTACAAAGCCCAAATTATTTTCCAGTCAAGATACAGATAAACATGATTAGTAATTTGAAAGCTTAAAATGGTTGGTAGGGTGATTTTAACCAATCATCAAGCTTTTACTCTCCCCAGGATGACACAGGGGTAGAAAAGTCGTTTCGGATCCATGATTTGTTCATCTTTATGAACGTGAGTCTGTCTACATTATCAGTGGAGAGCCGCGTGCGCTTATCTGTCAGCACACCACCAGCAGCGCTGAACACACGTTCAGACAGAACGCTGGCTGCGGGGCATGACAAGATCTCCAAGGCGTAAGTGGCTAGATCCGGCCATTTATCCAGATTGGAAGCCCAAAAAGAGCAAGGGTCCAGTGACACAGTCGTGGCTTCAATGTTTACTTGGAGATACTCCTGTACCATCGTCTCTAGGCGTTGACTATGTGTCAGACTTCTTGTCTCCTGTGGCCTTGCAAAGGATGGGCTAAAAAAGTGGTGAAATGATTCCGCAAAATTGATGTTACCAGCAGATACTGTGGTTCTGTTACGGTTTGAGTGCTGAACACTTGACGGTCCCACGGTTGGCAAGTTGGAACTGTGAGATTCACTACGTGCACCACTGGTATTTTGTGGAAAAGCACATGTAAGATTCTGCAACAGTCTCTGCTGATACTCCTGCATGCGTGCATCCCTTTCTATGGCAGGAATAATTTCTGCAAATTTACTTTTGTACCGGGGATCTAACAGTGTGGCAACCCAGTAGTCAGGATTATTTCTATTTCTCACAAATCGAGGGTCATGTTGCAGGTAGTGCAGCAAGAAGGCACTCATGTGTGTTGCGCATCCAGGAGCACCAAGTCCCTGTTGTGTTGGTGGCGAGGTAACAATCATGCTTCCTTCCTCTGTCCTCTCCCCCCAACCTCGCACAACAGAAATGTGATCAAGGTCTCCTTCATCTGATGAGTCTTCCATCAGTTCGTCCTCCACTTCTTCCTGGGCTCCTGCACCTTCCTCACTAGTTTGGCTGCTACCGTGCGCCCTGGTAAAACCATCTCCCCCACCCTCACATGCCTGCCGCCTTGGTGCTGCCGACCGTCTGGACCTTGCAGATGTTAGCCCTTCCGCATACAACTCCTCCTCCTCTACTTCCTCCACCTCCTCTTGTGCCACCACCTGACTCCGAATTCTGTTTAACATGTGCTCCAGCATGTAAATCACCGGAATAGTCATGCTGATAATGGCATCGTCAGCACTAAACATCTTCGTCGCCATTTCAAAACTGTGCAGAAGGGTGCATAGGTCCCTGATCTGAGACCACTCCTCCAGCGTGATTTGCCCCACCTCTGAATCTCGTTGGCCCAGGCTATACGTCAGAACGTATTGCACCAGGGCTTGTCGGTGCTGCCACAGTCGCTGCAACATGTGCAGAGTTGAATTCCACAGGGTAGGCACATCGCATTTTAGCCGGTGAAGTGGCAGGCCCAACGACTTCTGTAGAGATGTAAGTCGCTGAGCTGCGGGATGCGAACGGCGGAAGTGAGCACACAGCGACCGTGCCCTCTGCAGAAGGCCATCTAGTCTGGGATAGTGGGCTAAAAATTGCTGGACAACCAGGTTCAACACGTGAGCCATACAAGGCACGTGTGTGACATTGCCCCGGCGAAGGGCCGCACCCAGGTTTGCAGCATTGTCGCACACGGCCTTCCCTGGTTTCAGGTTCAGTGGAGACAACCATTCATGAAATTGGTTCTCCAGAGCTGACCACAACTCCTCAGCTGTGTGACTCACATTTCCCAGACATTTCAAAGTAAAAACCGCCTGATGACGTTGAGCCCTACTGCCAGCATAGTAAGGAGGTGTGCAGGATCCCTTCTGCGCAGTTAGAAAGCTTGTGGCATGACCAGACAGGCTTTGGGTGCAGGTGGAAGACCGAGAGGAGGTTGAGGAGGCAGAAGCAGTGGAGGAACTTTGACATAAAGAGGATTGACGCACAACTCGTGGGGACGGCAAGACTTGGACAGCAGCCCCTTGTCCTGCTGTCACCATAGTTACCCAGTGCCCAGTCAGCGACATGTAACGCCCCTGTCCATGCCTACTCGTCCAAGTGTCTGTGGTGAAATGCACCCTGTCACACACAGAGTTTCTCAAAGAAGCGGTGATGTTGTGTGCGACATGCTGGTGGAGCGCAGGCACACCTTTCTTTGAGAAGTAGTGCCGACTGGGCATCTGGTACTGGGGCACTGCGACGGACATAAGATCTCGAAAATCCTCTGTGTCCACCAGGCGGAAAGGCAGCATTTCTGTAGCCAAGAGCTTGCAGATGGTGAAATTCAACCTCTTAGCTTTCTCATGGCTAGGAGGAAATGGTCTTTTACTTGTCCACATCTGAGGGACCGAGGGCTGGCTATTGTGCTTAGACGGGGTTGATAAGGGTGTCCCCGGCAAACTGCCGGTCTGTGAGGAAGATGCAGGCGGACATGTTAGGTTGCCTTGATCCAAAGGTGGTGCTATCGATGTCGGACAGCGCTCAACACCAGCTGGTGTTACCACCTCCAAAGAAAATGATGACCTGCCAATCACGCTGGCTGTTGCGGGTAAAGAGGTGGCAGGTCTGCGCCCCAAAACAGGTGTGACTGCTGTCCCCCCAGTCACAGAGGATGAAGAGGCCGCGGATGCACAAGATATGGCAGACGGTGATTGGCCCGGCCGGCTAGGCCGCATTGTAGCACACTGAGCTTCCCACTGCAACTTATGCTTCATGTCCATGTGCCGGTTCATGCATGAAGTACTCAAACTATGTATTTTTTGGCCTCTACTTAGCTTTTGCTGACAAATGTTACAGATAACACGAGTTGGGTCATCTTTATCGATCTGAAAAAATGCCCAGGCTATGCAAGGCTTAGCACCCATGCGACCTGAAGAGCCACCACGACTTGTGGTGAGAGGCAGAGTTGTGTTTGAGGATGCAGTTGTTGACGTGCTTCCAGTACTACGTCTCTGTCCAGGAAGGCGCAACCTGACCTCGTCGTCACTAGCATCTTCCTCCACCTCCTCTACTGACCTCATCTCTTGGCTGACTGTGGGTTGACAGTAAGTGGGATCTCCGACCTCATCATCATCACCCTGTGCGTTATCACACCCGTCGTCCTCAGAGCCAACCTGTTCCTGCCCTGACAAAAAACTAAAGTTGTCGCTCCAATCAGGTATTTGAGTCTTATCATCGTCTTCCTCATTGTCTCCACCAACAGGAGTTACAGTTTGGGAATGAGGGTCTACATTATGGTCAGAACCTTCTGCGTCTGGTCCTGGATCCGACTCATAAAGATTCTGGGCATCAGTGCAGATCATTTCCTCGTCTGGATTCACAGAAGCGCTGGAGTCGACCTCTGATTCCCAGGCTATAGTATGAGTAAACAGCTCTGCAGACTCAACCATCTGTTCTACCTCATACTCAGACGGGCAGCTGGAGATTTGGGAGCTGTGAGGAAGCAAGTGCGATTTGGGTGACACCTTTGAGGACTGGAGTATTTGTGATGTTGAAGTTGATGTGGAGGAGAGCCCACTTAAAGGACCACTTGATATCCGTTGAAGCACCTGCTGTTTTTGTGCCTCATCTGGAATTTGTAGCGATTGGCGTGGCCGTAAGAAAGGGATCTTATCACATTGTCCGCTAAAAGAAGTAGACATTTTAGTTTGGCTGGAAGATGGTCTTTCTTCTGCAGATGTTACTGTTGCTTTAACACCTACCCCACGGACACAACCTTTTTTCCCCTTCCCAACACGCCTATTCCCCTTTCCACCAGCAGCAGGCCTTTTTCCACTCATTTTGGTGGTTAACTAATTCACAACTCTGGAGTTGTTTGCACAAAAAAACAATGGATGGTAACCGAGCAGAGCTGAGTGGCCATACTGTGGTATTACGCCAAAACTATTGGCTGGGTTAGATGCAGAAAAAAATTATTTTGAATTTGCAACCTGATGGAGGTCAGTATAGATGGACTAATACAAATAGTCCCACACACTGCTAGAAGCCCAAATATTTTTTCAGAGGTACTGTAGATGCAGATAAAAATTATTTTTAATTTGCAACCTGATGGAGGTCAGTATAGATGGACTAATAGACCAAGTCCCACACACTGCTAGAAGCCCAAATATTTTTTCAGAGCTAGATGCAGAAAAAAATTATTTTTAATTTGCAACCTGATGGAGGTCAGTATAGATGGACTAATAGACCAAGTCCCACACACCGCTAGAAGAATAAATATTTTTTCAGAGCTAGATGCAGAAAAAAATTATTTTTAATTTGCAACCTGATGGAGGTCAGTATAGATGGACTAATAGACCAAGTCCCACACACTGCTAGAAGCCCAAATATTTTTTCAGAGCTAGATGCAGAAAAAAATTATTTTTAATTTGCAACCTGATGGAGGTCAGTATAGATGGACTAATAGACCAAGTCCCACACACCGCTAGAAGCCCAACTATTTTTTCAGAGCTAGATGCAGAAAAAAATTATATTCAATTTGCAACCTGCTGGAGGTCAGTATAGAAGGACTAATAGAACAAGTCCCACACACTGCTAGAAGCCCAAATATTTTTTCAGAGCTAAATGAAGAAAAAAGTTATTTTTAATTTGCAACCTGATGGAGGTCAGTATAGATGGACTAATAGACCAAGTCCCACACACTGCTAGAAGCCCAAATATTTTTTCAGAGCTAGATGCAGAAAAAAATTATTTTTAATTTGCAACCTGATGGAGGTCAGTATAGATGGACTAATAGACCAAGTCCCACACACTGCTAGAAGCCCAAATATTTTTTCAGAGCTAGATGAAGAAAAAAATTATTTTTAATTTGCAACCTGATGGAGGTCAGTATAGATGGACTAATAGACCAAGTCCCACACACTGCTAGAAGCCCAAATATTTTTTCAGAGCTAGATGCAGAAAAAAATTATTTTTAATTTGCAACCTGATGGAGGTCAGTATAGATGGACTAATAGACCAAGTCCCACACACCGCTAGAAGCCCAACTATTTTTTCAGAGCTAGATGCAGAAAAAAATTATATTCAATTTGCAACCTGCTGGAGGTCAGTATAGAAGGACTAATAGAACAAGTCCCACACACTGCTAGAAGCCCAAATATTTTTTCAGAGCTAAATGAAGAAAAAAATTATTTTTAATTTGCAACCTGATGGAGGTCAGTATAGATGGACTAATAGACCAAGTCCCACACACTGCTAGAAGCCCAAATATTTTTTCAGAGCTAGATGCAGAAAAAAATTATATTCAGTTTGCAACCTGATGGAGGTCAGTATAGATGGACTAATAGAATGATGCTATGCCCAAAAGATTTTACTTCACTAGGTGCAGTAAAAAAATTGGTATTCTATACACAGGTGTTATATCTTGCAACACAGATAGGCTACTCCACTGACTAACACACTCTGCAATAGGCCAAAAAGGATTAGCTTTGCTAGATTCAGCCAAATGCTGTGAAAAAAACTTGCACAGCACTGGCACAGACCTGCCTGGCAAAAACTGATAGGAACTCATGTAACCTAGTCCTGAAAAGGACTCCAATTACAATTAGTCTTTACTCCCACAACCTATCTATTTAAGAGCACAGACCTCCCTGATAAAAGTCGTAGGAAATGCTGTAACCTAGTCCTTAAAAGGACTGCAATCACAACTATTCCCTACTCCCAAGCTATCTGTATATTTGTGCGAAAATTGGCTTGAAATTAACAAGGTATAGCGCACACAGCAACAGCGGTGCCGTCTAACACGCAGCTGCAGCAGTGAGAAAATGGTGGCGACGGGGAAAATGGCTTGGTCTTATAGGGCAAGGACATGTGACATACACTGCCAATGACACATGCCCTTGCTTGTGTGAAAAAAAGCACTTCGCTCCGTGTGTGCGCTGCTGATAGGCTGACAGATTGCACCTCCCCACTGCAAATGCGGGAAAGAGAAAAAAAAATGGAGATCTTCATTGTTCCTGCAGAGATCCATCCCCTGCCCCTCCCCCCACCCCGCTGTACACTCAAACTGCGTATTAACATTAATTTTCATCATTACTGAGAAAAAATCCAGTTATGATTTTGGTGCACGAACAGTTATCGAACATAACCTCGAACAGCCAAATTTTTCTCAAATTGTTCGTGTTCGCCGAACGGCTCGAACACCGCCCAAAACAGCTCGAATTTGAGATTGGCGAACAGTTCGAGTAGAACAACGCTCATCTCTATTCGTAACTAGTACTTTGTAAAAATTGCGTATTCGTTCCGAATAACGAGTACAATGTAAGTCAATGGGAAATGCGAGTAATTTTCTGCTGGAGCCTACAAAGGGGTCTGGTGGCCTGAGGAAAAGGCTGAAATGGATGGGAAAGAGATGAAACAGAATGGGAAGAGCCTGGAGAATGTGCTTACATGCATTTCTGACTCACATATGGTTTCTGGGAATAAGCTTGTCGCAGTATTACGCCACTTTTACAGACACACAAGAACAACTACCAAACCTTACCTAAATTGCATTTAACAGGCCAAAAAGGTTAAGAAAGTTTCCCCTACATAATCACTTGTAGAAGGCTAAATAAACCAGAGAAACCAAAAAATATCCCTTTTAGCCTTTGTTCACACATACTGTTGTGGCTTTTTTTCGTCTTTTACAATTGGGGGGGCGCTGACTTATACATTTTGTAGGTCCCTCTGTCATACATCATTTTTAGTACGCTATTCCCTAGCACTTTACAAGCACAGCTAGAACGCACCAGTTGGTATGTTGATCTTTGACCTGAGAGGCCATGCATGTGTTTTGGAGGGACAGCTGTTACTTAGACATTTGGGCGGTCCCTCCATCATTGAAACTCAGATAGTGGAATACATATTCCATAGCAGTTTACAATGTGCCTATTGTAGCATTAGGCTTGACCCTCCTCCTCCACCACCATGTGATGCTGCAGCCCTAAATTCAAATTTTCAGAGGGCCTGCAGTAGGCAGGAAAGCTGAGTTTTGTGAGAGCCCTCGTGTGGCCCTGAAGCATATATTTTGAAGTTCCCTCCTCTAGAAATTTTGGAGGTGCCTCTAGTATACATTTGAGAGTGCCCTGACTAATTCATATTGTAGGGCCCTCACTATTATTTAACTCATTTAAGGGCAGAGACTACAGAGAAAATGGCCAAGAGACATGGAGTAATAGAAGGTAGCAGTGAGTGCGGCCTGCGATCCTCAGGTATGGTTGAACTCTGTGAACTGGAAAAATAAAGCTGCACTAGTCAACTGGATGATGAGCTCAAACATATCACTTTTGCAAGTCAATTGACAAAGGATATATGGTGCCCCCCCTCCAGGATGAGTTGGAGAAGCCAGAAGAGTGAGAGCAGATTCTGTCTTGGATAGCAGACAAGGCCTCTACGCATTTGTCAAGCAGCAACAAATCTTCCACTACCACACAGTCTACTGTGGATACACAGAAGGCTGGCCCTTCCAATCCTGAAGCTGGTTTTCCTTCCTCCTGCCATTATCAGTCACAGGAGACATATGACCCAAGCTTGGCCGCTCCGAGGATCTGTTTGGTATGTATCCTTTGGTTAGCTCTGGCCTATCACCGTGCAGCATTGAAAAGGGACAAGAGGAGGTGGCGTGATTGATTTCTCAAGTATTTGAAGATCTACGGCCAGAAGAATGCCACTTAGAGAAACATCATTTACTGTCTCCAGAGGTGGAGGCTGATGATCATGAGACACAGTTGCCATCAGGTCAGCCTACAATGTCAACTGGGAAGGAGGATGAGATAGAAGACGAGGTGGTCGATGATGAGTCCACTGATACGACCGGGACCGTTGGCACGCATAGCCATGACAGCAACACAGAGGAAGATGGATATGTAGCACCAACACAGGCACCAAGGGGTCGTGGTTTGCCCAGAGTGAGAACTGGGTCAACTGTTCTCAAGAGCACACCCGCTGTGCGCCAAGTCAGGGCTAGGGGTCGTTCAGCTTTTGTGTGGATTTTTTTTTCTGAAAGTCCTTCAGAGAAAAACATTATTGTCTGTAGCATCTGCCATACCAAGTTGAGCACAGGCCAGGGCAAAGGCAACCTGAGCACCACCAGTGTGAGAAACCACATGACAGCCAAGCACCCCAGTAGGTGGGCGGAACACCAGGGTACCAAATCTGCGTCTGCAGGTCAAAACCAATATTAATAATAATAATAATAATAATAATACTCTTTATTTATATAGCGCCAACCTATTCCGCAGCGCTTTACAATTCAGAGGTTCATATTCAACAGTCATAAGTAACATAGCTAAAGATAATGCAATAATTAAAGCAAAAATAATGGCGACCCTGCTCATAAGAGCTTACGATCTACAATGAGGTGGGGGTGACACAAAGGACAGGGGCTTATTTACACTGATGGTCCAGCCATCTTGAGGGGATGAGGGATAAATAAAGGCTGCATGAGCTCATCAACAGCCAGTATCTGTAGTGCTTTTGGGTTCAATATAAACTTATGCCATGTCACCTGGGCTATGTCCTTCAGAATCTGCTGTTCAAGAAGCAGGCTCTCATACCTCCTGCCCACAAGCTGCGGTTGCTCACACACAACAAACATCAACCACATCCACTTCCTTGTGCCAGCAAAGCGTCAAATTGTCCGTGCCTGAGAGCTTGGAAAGAAAGCGTAAATACCCAGCCAGGCACCCACAGGCACAAATACTAAACTCACGACCTCACCTCGGCACTATGAACTCTCCTGAAGGAGAAGTCAGGGCCCACAGGAGCAGTCTCCGGTTCTCTGGTTGGCCCATCCAACCCTGCCGAGAAGCAGCCCTGCCTAAGAAAAGTGTGGGAAGGTTCCTGGACACTATATGGCTGTTTTTCTTTTACTGTGGACTGGCTCCGTACCATTCCTGGCCACATTCACCTGTCCACATGTTTGTGTTAAGTGCACTGGGGAGGGCACAGTCATTTTCTGGGACCCGCGCTTGCAAGTGCAAGCAAGCAGTCCAGAAATGTGGCAGTTTAGTATTACGGCCTGTGGAGGGTGGGTGGTTGGCTGCATACTTGCGCTTGCATTCCAAGTAACACAAAGCTAAGGAGATGGATGATCCAACCATCATGAATAATTTGGTCGTTGTCTACGAGACCAAGCACAATATTAACCCAGTGACATGCGTCAGTGAGATGTATCGTCCCTGGCCACATTCACTTGTCTACGTGTTTGTGGCTAGGCGTTCCTTCCCACTTAAGTGCACTGGGAAGGGCACAGGTAATGTTCTGGGACTAGTGCTTGTGGAAGGCGGAGATGATACCCGAAGAAATAGTGGCAGCTGGGGACCGAGTATGGACACCCGGCCGCCGCCGCCGCCGCCATGAGGTTGTGGAAAGCTTCCGCCTCCAAGAGCCTAAAAGGCAGCATTTCAAGTGCAAGCAGTCCAGAAATGTGGCAGTTTAGTATTGTGGCCTGTGGGTGGGTGGCTGGCTGCATACTTGCATTTGCATTCCAAGGACTGTGGTAGGGTCAACTGAACGCAGCAAAGGGACAAGGACGTGGACAGTGATGGTTGCAAGTCTGCAATGACAGGTGCAGGGCAGGAGGCATCTTCGCACATGCCATGGACAGGGGATTGGCGTGCACGCACAACAGCGGAAGAGGCAGTGGTGTCACCCGCAGACACTGTTTTTGGACCTTTGTGTTCGGCCCAACTAGTCAGGTGCTTTGCTGTCATGTGCCTGAGCATGCTGGTGGTGGTCAGGCTAGTAGTTTTGGTGCTCTTGCTGATGCTGGCCTGGCAGATGTTGCAAATTGCCTTTTTGGGGTTATCTAAACAGTCTTTAAAAAATAACCAGACTCAGGAAGAGCTAACAGTTGTACTGGCAAATTCCGTCGTGTTAGTGTTCTGGAGAGCAGTTGCCCGCCTAGTTTCTGTGGCCACCACACTGCTTGTTCCTGACTGTTGTGGTGCTACACCTCCCTCCCCCTCTGTGCTGCTGTCCTCTCTCTATACGTCCCCTTGCCAGGTTGGATTAGTGACTTCATCGTCCACCGCTTCATTTTCCACTTCCACACCCTGGTCCTCCTCCTGACTTTCTGTCCATTGTGTCTCACCATTATCCACTTCTTGCGACAGTACTTGCACTTTCCTACAGTCACTTTCGGGTGACCATGGCTCCTCAAATCGCTACATGTGATTTTCTGCTGCCCTGCTCGAAGCTGGCCGGTCGAGAGGCCCAAATTTGTGAACAGCTCTTCACAGCTCTTGGGGTAACCCTGGACTCAAACCTCTCCTTCAAACCACATAGCCAAGCTCTTTCCACTTCCGAGCGGACCAAGCGAGAGGCCAGAATCTATAAATGGAAAGATGAACTAAACAGCTCTTTGAAGTGTCCAAGTGTGGGATCAGTTGTCTCAGGGCACTCTGAATCGTAGGAGGAAGGAGGATCAGGGCGAGGAGGATGCTGACTCCAAGTAAAAAAAATCTCCCAGATCCGCACATACCTCAACCACGAATCTACAAAAACACTAGTGCACACGCTCATCATCTCCCTTCTCGACGACTGCAAACTCCTGCTGTGTGGCCTCCAATCTATCCTAAACTCTGTTGCCTGACTTATCCACCTGTCCCTTCGCTATTCCCTGGCCTCTCCTCTCTGTCAATCCCTTCACTGTGTCCCCATTACCCAGTGACTCCAGTTCAAAACCCTAACCTTGGAATGCAAAGCTATCCACAACTTGTCTCCTTACATCTGTGACCTAGTCTTCCGGGACTTACCTGCACGTAACCTCCGATCCTCAAAAGATCTCCTTCTCTACTCCCCTCTTATCTCCTCTTAACACAATCTCATGCAAGATTTCTCCCGTGCATCCCCCCTTCTCTGGAACTCTCTACCCCACCATTCCAGACTCTCGCCTACTGTTGAAATCTTTAAAAGGAAGCTGAAGACCCACCTCTTGCGACATGCATACAACCTACAGTAACCCTCGCTCCACCATACCACTGCAAGACCAGCTCTATCCTCACCTACTGTATCCTCACTCATGCCTTGTAGACTGAGCCCTCACGGGCAGGGTCCTCTTCTTTCCTGTACCAGTCGCTGTCACATTTTATTCAAGAATATTGTAATTGTTTTTGCGTTGTTTACCCCTTTTTCACATGTAAATTGCCATGGAATAAATGGCGATAAAGTAATAATAATAATGTGATCCAGATTCACATCTACTGAGACTGGACCATGTGGAACACAGGGTGGTAGTGGTGGCAAACTGACTGGAAACTTTATCTGCTATCCAACCATCAATCTTTTCACACTGCTCTGGTTTCAATAGTGGTTTTCCGTGGTCCCTTTTAAATTAGGTCAAGAAGGTAGTTTGGCATGACATGGGTGTTTGTTGTGCTCTCTCAGCAGGCACAGTCTCATCTTGCCCACGCCCTCTGTGTGCACTATCACCATCAACATAATGTCCACTTCCCCGTCCCTTGACACAGACCTTGCCCATTTTAAATGGAGTTTAAGATTTGTCACGTTGCCAAAAATGTCTGTATTATTACTGCAGTAATATAAGATCACGTCTGATGAGATGGCCACAGTTTTAGGCAGTGCCCTGGGAGTCAGAGATGCTTCCAGGGGTCTTCCCCATGCTGTTCCCATGTTACACACCACATGGCCAGATAAGGTTGTAAAATGTTAAAATGAAATTTCCCGGTGAATGCATTTGTCTTGGTAGAAAGATATGCAAAAGTGCAAAAAAGCATCAAAAAGCTACTTGTGAACATAGCCCAAGATGTGGAGGAGCATTTTTGTTTTTGGTTATTTATTTTGCCTTATATACAAGTCATTACCCTGGAAAGGATGCTCCTTAACATATTTCCCAGGAAAATCCATTTTGTTTTTGTTTTTGTATGTTTTATTGTGAGTCCGTAAAAGTGGCGTAACACCTCTGACAACATTACATTGTTTACAGCAGTGACCAGAGAGTAAGAAATGCTTCCATGGGTCTTCCCCATGCTGTTCCCACATCATTTGAGCACTGTTCCCATCGATTTTGGCAATTTTTAGACCCTCTGAAGACTGCTGGGAGGGGGGCACCAGAAAAATGCTCGAGTTTCTCATAGACTTACATTGGGCTCGTTACTCAGGTCGAGCACTCTAGCATTCCAATTTGCTCGACCCGAGCAATGAGTACCCGAGCATTTTAGTGCTTGCTCATCACTGGATGCCAACCAACTTTGTCTTTTGCATTCTACATTTTTGGATGGTAATTGCCTACAATCAATTTTCCAAAACTGTTCTTGATTAGTATAGAAAAAAATAGTTTGAGTTAGTTCCATAGGTCATTGTGGGTAATTTGATCGAAATGTATGCAAAGAATCGTAAAAAAATGGATTTATAGTAACCTTAGCTGTAATGCAATTTAAATATTGAAATATTACTTTGCAAGTGTGTTCCTAGATTGTTCTTGTCATTCAATCATAAGATGAGATAAGAGGTTTAGTCTTCATTCATGCATTTGTCTACTTTCCACATACACTATAAATGGCCATTATTTTAGAGACATCTAGTACTGCATTAGAGCTTCCTTGACCTTTAGAACCACAGGAATTCATCATAGCATAATTGCTCTAAATGTTAATATTGTTCTGGACTCAGTGATTAGCACTGTAGCATTGCAGTGCTCGGGTCCTGGGTTCGAATCGCTCCAAGAACACATCTGCAAAGAGTTTGTATTTTCTCCCCATGTTTGAGTGTGTTACCTCCAGGTTCTCGGGTTTCCTCCAAAGACATACTGATAGGGAATTTAGATTGTGAGCCCCAATGGGGACAATGATGTTAATGCCTCTAATGCACTGTGGAAAATAACAGCGCTACATAAGTGAGCAAATAGAATAAAATAAACAAATATTGTCCAATGCAGAGAGGACAACTTCTTGGACTTGTCGCAAATTAGATGGAGATACTGGCATGCTCTAAACAGTCCGGACTGGTGCCATAAGTGCTTTATAGGATTACGAACTGGGGATTATGAATTACCGGCATCGTGCACTGTAATTCTAACATAGTGTATATGGCTACCATGAAGGGATGAACTTGTTTGGACTTGTATTGTTAAGCCCTTCTATCCAAACGTCCATCCAAAGGACCCAGGTTATGCAAAGAAAACATTCCCAACTCTTTTCTTACTTCTTCCACTTTGACCTATTGATGCCTGACAGGAAGGGTTCATCCACTTATGATAATTGCTAGAGCTGAGTGAATCGATTTGATGCAAATCAAATTCATGTCAAATTTACTGAAAATCAAAGGCCCTGGAGAATTGAAACAATTTGTGATTGTGAATCATTTTGTGTGAATCACCAACTTCTATTTTGCACATTGCAGAGGATTTAATCAGCCAAAAATGACTCATATGAATTCAAGTGCCCCATTATAATTTGTATTGATCACATCACATGGTATAGAGAAACCCATCAGAATGTACTATCAAAGCCTGTATAAAAGAAGAAGCAGGGAATGCAGCAGCCATTTAAGAGTGATTCAGAATAATGGGAGGACATCAGAGCTCACAGCTCAGCAATAGAGAAAAGAAGAGAAAGTCATAAAACTTTGAAAAAATGCTCCAGACAGTAAAGGATTGTACAACAGTGCCACAAGAGAAGATGAATGTAGTAGTCTGTGAATAATACAGAGATTAGATTCATATGGGGAAAACATAAATAATAATAATATTTTTTTATTTTTATAAGGCCAACATATTCCACAACACTTTACATTTTAGAGGGTACTTGTACAAAAAATAAAGACATTAAAGAATAACACATAATTCAACAGATAAACAAGAGGAGAGAGGGCCCTGCTCACAAGCTTACAATCTATCCAAGACATAGGAGAGATGCTGGAAGCAGTGCTAGACTCAGTGTGATTGATCAGCGATCAGATGTAGACTGCATCTGTCCTGTTGAATTTGAATTATATATTGTGCTCTTCATACTTATTGCGCTAAGAAACAGCAGCCAGGCAACGCAACATTTTTCACAGAACAAAAAAATCTGAAATCAGTTTCAGTCATAAATGGTGTGCTTGTTTGCCAAAACCATTCTAAGTTTTGCATTTTCTGTGCAATTCTTGTTGTGAAAGAGGAAAAAAATTGTAAAAACTACAAAAGAAAATGACCTAAAATCTAGACAGTTAACTGCAACTGTCTTCCACACAAAACAAGCATGTGACAAACAAGTTAATTTTTGCACATCTGTTTTACTAGTCAGAATTTGCATCCATAATGACTACACTAATACAGTGTCATGTTGCAGATGATGGCCTTTTTTGAACATGTACTAATTTTCACATCCATGTCTAAACATACTGCAACAAACCCTGCCCTGGTTGCTAGATGGGGCCAGACTAATACTTCAGCTTTTAAATAACAGAGACTAGTTGTCTCTTTCTTGTCCATCTGTGTTTTGCTGCAGTGAGCTGGTATGTAATTAGTTCTCTGTTTGGAGACATTAGTGGGGCTTCCTTCTATACAAAACCCAGCAGACATTCTCTAGCTGCCAGTTATTTATTTCAGCTGCTAGAACTGGTTACTCTGATCATTTGCTCCTGTGTGCTATTTTGTATATCCTATAGTCTGACCTTGGCTTGTATTTTCACCATTCGCTTGTCCTCTGATTTTGTTCCTGATGTGACCCCTTTATATTGACCACGCTTTACAATACCTCTTCCCTCTGGTTTGCTCCTTCAACCAGCAGCCCTTCTATAGGAAGAGTACAGTGTAACCCGTTGTAAGACCAGAACCCTGTACAGAATTCAAAGGGTGATGGCCAGGGTTCCTCTGAAATCTGCCAGATGAAGTAGCTTTTGCCAATTCTGTAGGATGTAGCCTTTTTGAATCTGTGCGTATTTTTTAAAAACACCTTTACAACAGTACAAGCCACATCTATATTGAGGCCTGCTGCCACATTTTGATTTTTGTACTTGTACCTACCCACCTAGCATTTCTTATTATGGACTTTTTTGGCAAAAGTTGAATAATTGGGGGTGAAATGCAGGCCTTTGCCTACTTTGACTCTGGCAAGTGTATTAGTGGGGAGGCAATGGAATATATGCCACATCACTCATCTCAGTCAGAGTCAGATTCTGTACATGAAAAGTCTCTCAATGCTCTTTGTTATTAAATGGACTGTTGGTTACTCCCAGGTTACCATCTATTTCTACGGTGAGGTCACTTTGACATTATTAAGACTGTGATTACATTAAAGGGATTGAAAGCAGTTGGCTAAAATCCTAGGACACTTCAGAGTGTTATACTCATCTTTTCAAGGCAATTAGAGTACATGAAATCCGTGGATTTTTTTAAATATAATTTGTGGAATCTGGCGAATTTGAATTTCAAAATATTTTGTCATCTCTAATCTTTAAATATAAAACTTCTGTTTAGTGTTATTTTATAACTACGCACAATGTTGCCTCATTCTGGAGTGATAAATGTAACTTTCTTGTGACTTTTTAGTCATATATTAATAATCTGGCTTAATTTACATAGCTAACCACATCAACTTTATTCATGGTGCCTGGTTTATAGGGGCTCATTAAAATTCATACAGCAAGGGACAATGTGGTTGGCTTTCTGGGTAAATTAAAACTATTATTGGAGTCATTGTCATTGACTACGACACAGTGAAACTCTATGGGACATGCTGTGGCTGGTAAATTGAGATCTATGTTATGAATGAAAAACAGCCCCTTCTTTAATAAAAAAAAATCTTTACTACTCACAGTATGATTTTTACCATATAGTAGAAATGGTTGAATCTTTCAAAATTCAAATTCACTAGGTTTGGCGAAGTTTCCTCCTAAGTTTGATTTGTGACCTTGTGCAAGTATTCCAATTGAAAGACTTTCATGGTTTTTAAATTAAAAACTGGTCCAAAAATTATCCTTTTTAGTTAATTGTGATCAGGCAGAGGGTTCTGTATAGAACGCTGACTCAAACTGATGGTCCACTGTCAGAGGTAACATCAGAGGTAACATCATAATTCTGTTACTCTGACAACTGATGTGCCTATTTTCCATATGCAAATAGTCTCCGAGAGGAGGAGAACTTCAGTTATTTTCTATTTATTGGATGTCTTTACACAAGGGCCCAATTCATATTCAAAGGTAAATTTTATTGATAACAAAAAAGTTAAAAAGGACATAAAAAGTGAGCAAACCAAATACAAAGAAATAAGGTGGGTACACACGGATACGGTGCAAATACATTTATGTTAGATATACGATAAACATGTTATCCCTAACAATTCATAGATTTATATAAGCGACAAAGTCTTACAATACAATAAAATAGCAGATAACAGTCAGACATATTTGTACAAGTGTAAACTATAATTGTCTATAAATTCAAAGTATCTATCTTAGTATAATTGCATAATAGCATAATCACAGTTTATGTAACAATAGTACTGACATAAGGCTGAATTACACACTCCAAAGCATAAAATAAGTTAGTAACAGACTATGTGGCAACTGTATGCATAAAAAAAAGTGTGCCATACATTACCTTGGTAGTATCTCCGGGGACCCACCACACCTGATGGATGAAAGCATTATTGCTTTACTGCCGTATAAGTGGGATACTTTAGTTGTGTGTATATATATATCTATAATATAAGGCGGTATGCGTGTTTCTGTCTGAAGCCTCGATAGACTGCGCATGCGTGACGCGCAGTCTGGCTCCAGAGAGAAGCACGCATCCAGCCGTTACAGGAAAGAGGACGTGTATGGCGCCGGAGATCGCACGGTATGCGTAGACACTGTACGCATACTGCGATCTCCGACGCCATACTTACATACTTACCTGACCGGGAGGAGCGTTGCCGCAGCGCATCTCTTCTCTGGAGACCGGGGGCGGAGTGAAGGCGTAGGACCGGCGCGTGCGCATTGCGCTATCCGGCGCCATTTAACTGAAGACACATTTACAGTGCGTCTTCAGCAAAATGGCGCCGGACAGCGCGGTGCTCCGACGCTGCACTCCTCCCCCGGCCTCCGGCAGAGAGGACACAGCAGCGCTGGAGTACAGAGAAGAAAGGTGAGTATAACTGTTTATTTTTTTTGTATATGTGTACAGTGTGAAAGGGATGAGGGGCCACACATAACAGGATAGTGGGGTGAGGGGACCATGCATATATCAGGATTGGGGGGGTGAAGGGTACCACACATACCAGGATTGGGGGGTGAGGGGTACCACACATACCAGGATTGGGGTTGAGGGGTACCACACAGACCAGGATTGGGGGGTGAGGGGTACCACGCATACCAGGATTGGGGGGTGAGGGGTACCACGCATACCAGGATTTGGGGGTGAGGGGTACCACACATACCAGGATTGGGGGTGAGGGCTACCACGCATACCAGGATTGGGGGTGAGGGGTACCATGCATACCAGGATTGGGCGGTGAGGGGTGCCATGCATGCCAGTATTGGGGGGTGAAGGGTGCCACGCATACCAGGATTGGGGGGTGAGGGGTGCCACACATACAAGGATTGGGGGTGAGGGGTGCCACGCATACCAGGATTGGGGGTGAGGGGTACCACGCATACCAGGATTGGGGGGTGAGGGGCGCCACGCATACCAGGATTGGGGGGTGAGGGGTGCCACGCATACCAGGATTGGGGGTGAGGGGTGCCACGCATTCCAGGATTGGAGGGTGAGGGGTAACTCGCATACCAGGATTGGGGGGTGAGGGGACCATGCATACCAGGATTGGGGGGTGAGGGGACCATGCATACCGGGATAGGGAATGAGGGGTGCCACGCACACCGGAATTGGGGAAGTGGGGTGCCACGCATACCGGGATTGGGGATGAGGGGTGCCACACATACAAGGATTGGGGATGAGGGATGGAGTGCCATGCATACCGGGATGAGGGATGGGGTACCATGCATACCAGGATGAGGGATACCATACACACCAAGATAGTGATGAGGGGTGCCATACATACCAGGATGAGGGGTGAGGGGTGCCAAGCATAGAGGGGTGAGGGGTGCCACGCATAATGGGATTGGGGGTGAGGAGTGCCACGCATACTGGGATTGGGGGTGAGGGGTGCCACGCTTACCGGGATTGGGGCTGAAGGGTGCCATGCATACCGGGATTGGGGGTGAGGGGTGCCACGCATACCGGGATTGGGGATGAGGGGTGCCAGGCATACTGGGATTGGGGATGAGGAGTGCTATGCATACCTGGATTGGGGATGAGGGATGGGGTGCCATGCATACCAGGATGAGGGATACCATACACACCAGGATAGGGATGAGGGATGGGGTACCATGCATACCAGGATGAGGGATACCATACACACCAGGATAAAGGTGAAGGGTACCACACATACCAGGATTGGGGGTGAGGGCTACCACGCATACCAGGATTGGGCGGTGAGGGGTGCCACGCATACCAGGATTGGGGGGTGAGGGGTGCCACGCATATCAGGAAGGGGGTGAGGAGTGCCACGCATGCCGGGATTGGGGATGAGGGGTGCCACGCATGCCGGGATTGGGGATGAGGGGTACCACGCATGCTGGGATTGGGGATGAGGGGTGCCAAGCATGCCGGGATTGGGGATGAGGGGTGCCGCGCATGCCGGGATTGGGGATTAGGGGTGCCACGCATGCCGGGAATGGGGATGAGGGGTGCCATGCATGCCAGGATTGGGGGGTGAGGGGTGCCACGCATACCAGGATTGGGGGGTGAGGGGTGCCACGCATATCAGGATTGGGGGGTGAGGGGTGCCACGCATGCCGGGATTGGGGATGAGGGATGGGGTGCCATGCATACCAGGATGAGGGATACCATACACACCAGGATAGGGATGAGGGATGGGGTACCATGCATACCAGGATGAGGGATACCATACACACCAGGATAAGGATGAGGGGTGCCACGCATACTGGGATTGGGGGTGAGGGGTGCCACGTATACTGGGATTGGAGGTGAGGGGTGCCACGTATACCGGGATTGGGAGTGAGAGATAGGGTGCCATGCATACCAGGATGAGGGATACCATACACACCAGGATAGGGATGAGGGGTGCCACACATACCAGAATTGGGGGTGAGGGGTGCCACGCATACCAGGATTGGGGGTGAGGGGTACCACGCATACCAGAATTGGGGGTGAGGGGTGCCACGCATACCGGGACTGGGGGTTAGTGGTGCTACGCATACCGGGATTGGGGGTGAGGGGTGCCATGCATACTGGGATTGGGAGTGAGGGATAGGGTGCCATGCATACCAGGATGAGGGATACCATACACACCAGGATAGGGATGAGGGGTGCCATGCATACCAGGATTGGGGGTGAGGGGTGCCACGCACACCAGGATTGGGGGTGAGGGGTGCCACGCATACTAAGATTGGGGGTGAGGGGTACCACGCATACCAGGATTGGATGGTGGGGACACGATGGGGGCAGCACAAATACAAGGAGGGGGGCAGCACATACCAGCATGGGAGACCATATACCAATAAAAATGCTCGCCACCCGGGCATAGAATGGGTTCAATAGCTAGTATAAATATATATATTTATTGGATGTAGCAATCCTAAGTTTCAATATTGACCCTTTATAAGTTCTTGCCATTTGGCATAGGATAAGAAATCATACCAGAAACTCCATTTGCGATGTGTTTTGGGTTGTTTACCTCTCAGTGCAGAGCAGAAGACCTGACAAGGCAGATTAGAATCCTAAGGGAGGACGTTTCTGGTTTGGCTTCTTATCCTAATTCAAGTGGCAATGCTCATTAAAGGGACAATATTAATCTTTAGGATTGCTGCATCAAAAAGGCGGCACTAGAGTTCAAGACCTCTTCCTCTCTGGCATGGCTATTTGCATATTTAAATTCCCAGAAGAACATTTCATGGCTTATAATTCTCCGTACGCCATTTTGGCACTCCCCACAAGGAGAAACACTCAACCTTAGATGCCATATATTCAATAATGCGCTCCGCTTCCTCCCTACTAATGCTTTTGTTGAAGACAAAAGAGGTCAATTGTGGTGTGTATTTGGTGGCACTACCGCCTGGATGACAGGTGCCAGTGGTGATGTTGGTAAATCTGCTACTACTAGCGGTTTCCACTTTCTTAGCTGGCGTATGAGTTTCTTTTCTTTGCACTACCCCATCCATTGCCATTGCCATTTTTTAACAAACATTTTGTGCAACATCATGATTAACTTTTCTCAATCTTTTCAACCCCAATTATTCAACTTAAAAAGTGGTAGCAGGACATATTTGTAGAGTGTATGATAATTAAATCTATATTGAGTTATTTTCATGTTTGTCCTGACTGGGAGTTTCCTAGAGAAGCAACTGGTTTTGGCTGCTCCAAAACTTTACTAAAGTATCAACAACTTGAAAGCATATATTGCATATTTGGGATAGACATCAGAAATATTACTGTATGAATTATTTCAAGGAAATACTGTAAGTAGAATTTTATTTTAAGCTATCTTTTGTTTTTGTTTGTTTGTTTATTTTAGTTTTATTTTCTATTTTGTAGCCTTTCTAGAAAGTTTTGGGTTTCTTACCTTTTTAAAGCAATTGTCAAAAGGTCAGTGCCATTTAAAGATATATACCCATGATATTTCTTCTGTGAAAAATAGTTTTTCTCTGATGCACTCACCATAAGATTTGGCCTCTAATTTTTCAAAGCGAAATTGTGGAAATAGTATAACAGCTAACTTCAAGAACTTGTTACAACTCTTGCCCCGCACAATAACTTAATGCATGTTTTCATCATCTAATGCTATAGCATATCGCTAGCATAAGCTGTAACATTTTTTACATGATTTGATCGGTGGGAGTCATTATCAGAAAATGAAGAGACTGAGGTCTATTTTATGTACTTCCAGTTGTGGAAAAAACTGCAACACTGTTTTGTTCAAGGAATTGGACTAAGTTGTAGTCGCCTGCACAGTAAGTGGCAAGGAGTTTAGAGCAGGGAAACTTTGAACGTTGATTGTGCAACCAATCATTGGCCTTAGCATTAAATTTTTGCATGTATAGCAGCAGAGATTTACATAGGTTAATAACAATTATTTTATTAGGCTGTTTCTAATAAATCCCAACAACCTCTTTAGAGTGTGTTCACACTGCGTTTTTGGAGGCATAAAAATCTGGTGATTTTTTTCAAGAGGAATCCACCCCAGGAAATGCTGCTTTTTTGATACTTTGAAGCTCTTTGACTTAACAGTGTGAAGTTTGGAGCATATCACTTATATTTTTTCATGTGAGGCTTTCATGACCTAGTAGTAAAAAAACACTCAAAGTACTCATCAATATGCATAGCATATTTGAAATGGTTTTTGATGTGAATTTTTGAGCAGATCCGCTTCAACATACTCTTCAAAAAATGCAATCTGAATATATTCTTATGTTCATTAGACCCTAGACATTTTAATTATGAGACCTCAAATGCCTATATAATTAACCCCCATACACCAAAATTATAAGCCTCAGACCAGAACCTGTACCAAAAAGACCTCAGACTAGACCGCTTAATTAATTGACCTCTGACCAAAGTCCTTTAATATCAGACATCCACATCATACTATATAAACAAACAGAAAAAAATAGCAGAACCCAAACCTGCGTCTCTAACATTATTGGTCCTTGTATATGACATAGCTTAGTCCTGTTGGCCATAATTTGAAGTTGGGCTCTTGTAGAAATCACATTTTGGTTTGGCTGGTCAAATTGTTGGCTAATTTTTTAAAAAATACATTTTATAAACCAGAAAGTTACCGTAACCTATTGTCTAAACCAGATTAGGAACTTTACCCACTGAAATTATTTTCAGACATGTACTAAATCCGTTTATGCCTAGGCACAGTTTTACAAATTGGAACTGTATTAACAATGACACCATTTTTGCTCACATAACCCTTACCTTTCTGAAAAAGGTCCATTTTACTAAATATGCTCCACAGTTCATTAAACCATTTTCCTCTGTGGGTCGTTGATGCTTAGATCAATATATAATTATCATATTGTATAGTGGACAACCCACAACTCATTTGTTCAGTGTTGTTGCACTGTTGTAGACCAATTCCATTCATCTACAGGTGTTCAGTATTATCACCAGGCTCTCAGTTTCTTCAAATGTAGTGTGTCCTTAGCATTTCCTATTATCAGCAATGTGCGAAGATGAAAAACCAAGCCAAAACCACTTTACTATGACTATTGAAGAGCCCACTCACTCCCCAGGATGGTAGCTATTATTAGTAATTTCAATCACAAATTTGGACCATTAATGGATAGGAGCTCAACCTTTGCTCATCTGCAATGATATCAGTGGTGACCTGTGGCTATTGTCTATTAGCGCACTATTTATTTCTTTAATTACATTGATCATAGTATATAAGTAGACATGGACTTCAGCTCAATAAATGGTAAAAAAAAAAACTTAAGTGTACCTAAATTTCAATAATTTCAATGGAATGTGGCCCCGCATACAAAGCCTTTTGTGAGAACAGGGCATTGAGCCCCCTTTTTCTCTGTTGTAGTGGAGGGCCCAGCTGTCTGGCCTCCACCGATTATGCATTTGTTACATATCCAGTTGACAATATACTGTGGAGAAAATAAGTATTTGATACACTGCCGATTTTGCAAGTTTTCCTACCTACAAAGAATGGAGAGGTCTGTAATTTTTATTGTAGGTACACTTCACCTGTGAGAGACAGAATCTAAAAAGAAAAATCACATTGCATGATTTTTAAATAATTAAATTGCATTTATTGCATGAAATAAGTAATTAATAATCTACCAACCAGCAAGAATTCTGTCTCTCACAGATCTGTTAGTTTTTCTTTAAGATGCCCTCCTACTCTGCACTCATTACATGTATTAATTGCACTTATTTGAACTCATTACCTGTATAAATGACACCTGTCCACACACTCAATCAATCACACTCCAACCTCTCCACCATGGCCAAGACCAAAGAACTGTGTAAGGGCACCAGGGACAAAATTTTAGACCTGCATAAGGCTTGAATGTGCTACAAAACAATAGTCAAGCAGCTTGGTGAGAAGGCAACAACTGTTGGCACAATTATTAAAAATAGAAGAAACACAAGATAACTGCCAATCTTCTTCGGTCTGGGGCTCCATAAAGGATCTTGTCTCGTTGGGTAAGGATTATTCTGAGAAACGTCAGATATCAGCTTAGTACTACACGGGAGACCCTGATCAATCACCCGAAGAGACAACAGTCTCAAATATTATTGTTAATAACACACTACGCCATCATGGATTAAAATCCTGCATGGAATGCACTGTCCCCCCGCTCATGCTAACAGATGTCTAGGCCCATTTAAAATTCACCAGTAACCATCTGGATGATCCAAAGGAGGCTTGGGAGAAGGTCATGTGGTCAGATGAGAACAAAATAGAACATGAAGCATGGTAGGAGAAACATCATACTTTGGGGGTGCTTTTCTGTAAAGGGGACTGGATGACTGCACCATGTCAAAAGGAGGATGGTAGGGGTCATGCATTGTGATATTTTGGCCTTCAACCTCCTGCCCTCAGTAAGAGCATTGTAGATGGGTCAAGGCTGGGTCAATCAGCATGACAATAACCAAAGACACACAGCCAGGGCAACTAAGGTGTGGCTCTGTAAGAAGCATTTCAAGGTCCTGGAGTGGCTTAGCCAGTCTCCGACTTGAACCCAATAGAAAGTCTTTGGAAGGAGCTGAAACTCAATGTTGCCCAGCGACAGCCTCGAAACCTGAAAGATCTGGAGAAGATCTGTATGAAGGAGTGGGCCAAAATAGCTGCAGTGTGTGCAAACTTGGCCAAGAACTACAGTAAACATCTGACCTCTGTAATTGCAAACAAAGGTTTCCATACCAAATATTAAGTTCTGTTTTTCTATTGTTTCAAATACTTATTTCATGCAATAAAATGCTAATTAATTATGTAAAAATCATACCATGTGATTTTCTGGATATTTCTTAAGATTCTGTCTCTCACAGTTGAAGTGTACCTACGATAAAAATTACCGACCTCTCCATTCTTTGTAGGTGGGAAAACTTGCAAAATCGGCAGTGTATCAAATACTTATTTTCCCCACTGTATATTAGATGATCCTTTTAACACAATAATGCCCATGATGAATTCAGTTGTGCTCATGTTGTTTTTTCTTTTCTATTTCTCAAAAGACTGAACACCTCTATGGCATCCATAAGGCAGTCTTCATAGCTGTTTTGTTTAGGCTTCCATTAAGTCTATAAACAAATTGATATGTCTCGTCTGTCTGTACTGGTAACACAGTAAAAATATTGCAGCCTAGTAACTAAAATCATCTGTACAAATAAGCAAGATTTTGACATTTTAATGCACCAGTGTTTTGGCAAATTCAGCCATCTGACATAGATAGTGGATGAAGTAAAGGAGTGTGAGTAAACCTTAGGAATTTGGTCATCACACTAGTAATAGTGAGAATGAAATAAAACTTTATTTTTAATATGGGGGTATACATTAAAACATCTAAAGAGACATAAAAACATATACTGTGTATAAACACACAACCTACCATAATATAATCCCATAGAACAAAGTAGAAGATAGTCCATGTAATAAATACACTGATAGTCAAAGGTGTATACTAACAGAAATAGTGATGGTAAAGAAATTGGCTTGATCTCACCAGGTATAAATTGTTCTGGGCAGAAGAAGAAGAACACAAGAGAATCAGGACAGTTCCAGATTCAAGTATTGAAAATGATGATGATTTCTGTCCCATTTATACCCTATAGTAAAGTTACCTCATGTGAATGCTCCTGGCTTTAAAATGGCAGGACTTTTCTGTTCCCTACTAATTAAGGATAGACCCTATCATTCTCCTGATGCATTCCAATTAATCACTTGGATTCATCAGGGAAATTGGACATAGCTTCCTGGGACTGAAGTATGTAGCAGCCCTTTTAGTTTGAAGGGCCTGCCTTGTGCTGTTGCTCCATGGTGCAGGGTAGAATCCTATATCTGTGGACTAAAGCAATGGTGACTTTAAGGTAAACTTCCAAACTGGCGTCTGATGATATCTATGACATCAGCATCCAGGCACCAGTCTTGTATACAAAGTGGAAGTCTTCCTATAGCAGGTCCTTCTTCTTTGAACTGTATGTAACATCGCGAACAATACATGAACCAACAATACATGAACCAATCTGCTCTAACAAAATAATAGTTTCTCCACTGATCAATAGTGTTGATTAAGCTGGATCCACAATCAAAACAAAAATTCTATGGCCCCAATTCATCAAAGTGTTTACACAAGAAAACTAGCAGAACACACTTTTAAAAGTTGCAAAATTGTTGTACAACACAAAGTTGAGCAAAAATGTTCTAACTTACAGATTTTTTTCACCAGTTACAGGCAACTCTACTAAAATTGATGCAGTTGGGGAGGAGCCTGGACGGGCCGTGGCTATGCTCATCTGTCAAATTCATAAAAAGTGGCTGCGTTTTTAATGGAGACCCAAACATCACTAATAAATGGGATGCATCTCTCACTGAATGAGGCTCATTATGGTATATTCTTGCAAACCCTTCATTAATGCTTGCATATTAAATCCTCCAGAACAAGAGTGCAGTTCCTGGTAGACTCTGACCACAGCTAATAATATTGTCAACGAGATTAGGTCCTAGGGATGAGTGAACTGAATTGTAAAATTCGGGGTTCGTACTGGACACTTGGTGTCAGGTACCGAACTCCGAAAACAGATTTTTTTCCCAGAAGTAGGTTTTACTGTTCAGGTACAGTGGCGAGTAAAGTTTGCTGAAAGGGTGCATCGCAGCCAATCAATAATCTTTTAGGTTGTGGGCACTTCCATAGCCATCACAAGGATTGGCATGACTGTGATTGGCTGGTGCCACCCATGACCAGGCCATTGTGCTCTGACTAGCGCTAGGACAGTGTAAAATAAATAAATAAATGGAAAAAATGACGTGGGGTTTCCCCTATTTTTAATTTTAAATTAAGGAATTTGTCCCATGAAGAAAATCCCTTTTTCAACTCTAGCAATTTTTGAGCTTTTAAAATCCCCTGCAATCAGTCAAAATAGCCTATAGAAGCTGCAAACTACTAAGACTTCCCCTTCAAAGACTACTACAATGGAAATGAAGCACTACATTGCAACCATTCAGATGATTGATCGTTCATGTATTAAATGGATGGGCCACTTCTGCCAGAACACCAAGACATCATAGAGGACCCTTTTGTGATGTCCATGTACCTAAAAAAAATATATAGAGAGGAGTTGACTTTGCGGACAATCCCTTTATTGTAACCGAAAAGGTCTACTTAAATTTCTAATCTTTGCTTAAAAAAGGTTTACTCAATGGCTTATAACATTTTTGTCTATAAAACTCTACTTGTATCTTTTACAAAAATAACTCTCTGTGCAAAAGTTTGAGAGTTGAGACAGGTGTGGAAAGGATCTTGAAAGTTAAGAATGCTTTCAAAGTTAGAAGTCTTAATAATTTATTTTTAGCAATTAACATAATACAAACTGAATGAATAAAAAAGAAATCTAAATCACATCAATATTTGATGTGACAACTTGTGATGAGTGAGCGAGCTCGTCACTGCTCGTTACTTGTTATAGCATCAGTGTGCTCAAGATGCTTGTTATTCGGAGAGTATTTTTGAATGCTCGGGTGGAAGCTCGAGTTCCTGCCCCGCATGTTTGACGCTTTTTAGACATCAAATAAACATATGGGGATTGCCTGCCAGTTACTGTAATGCTGTAGCCATGTTGATAGTGGCATTAATGTGATTGGCTGGCCGCATAGCGTCATCATGTTTATATAAGACCGGGAGGCTATGCTCGTCACAGTCTACCAACGGAAACAGGCAGAGCAGGGAGAGGTGCTGCTGAACAAGGGACAGAGTTTTATCTGTGTATAGGCAGAGATTCAACACCACTCTTAGGCTGTGTGCCCACGATGCGTTTTTGGTGCGTATTTTGGTGGGTATTTGCAGCGCGTAAACGCTCCAGAAACGCATTGCATACCTTATCCCATGACTTCCTATGACGTTCTGCAAGTTCTGTGCACATGGTCCGTATTTTTTCTGCGCAGATTTTGCTCGCAGAAAAAATACGGACATGACCAATTCTTGTGCGTTTCTGCATGCGTATTTGCCTATACAATGCATTGGAAAAACGCATGGCAAATACGCATGCAAATACCCGTCAAATATGCATCAAAAACGCATGGAAAAACCGCATGCGTTTTTCTGCCAAGGAGATGCAGAAATGCTCAGGAAAATTTCTGCTTCATTTCTGCATCGTGGGCACTAAGCGTTAGGCTATGTGCCCACGATGCAGAAATGCTCCGGATTTTTTCCTGAGCATTTCTGCATGTCCCTGGCAGAAAAAACGCATGCGGATTGTACATGCATTTTTCCTGCCAGGGACAAGCGGATGTGAAAAGTTCTTCACATGCATTTCCACATGCGGGTTGTCAAGCTCTTTCCAAGCGATTTTAGCATCACTTGGAAAGTGCTTGACAACTTGGTCACACTATATAAATCCATGCAAACGGCATGGATTTAAACAGTGTGACTTTAAAGAATGGTAAAAAATAAAAAAATAAATCTATACTTACCTTCTGATGGCCCCAGCAGTCTTTATTCGCTCCGTCCTGGCTTGCCGGCAGCTCGTGGTGCACTGAAGGACCTGCCGACGTCAGCGTCGCGTGACCCGTCACATGATTAAATGACGTCAGCGCAGGTCCTTTAGTCCACCGTGATCTGCCGGCAAGCACAGACAAGGACACCGCGGGCCATCAGAAGGTAAATATAATATTTATTTTTTATTTTATTCTTTTTTTACAGGTTCTATGGTACCCGGGTCCGGAGGAAAGTCTCCTCTCCTCCAGACCCGGGTATCGTCCGCACATTGAAATGCTTAGATTCCGCATGTACAGATCCAGTGATGCGGAATCCAAGCGTTCCAATGCAAGTCAATGTCAGCGAAAATGCAGCGCTTCCGCAAAATAATTGGTAGTGCTGCATTTTTTTTCCGCAATGATAACCCACAGCGGAAATTTCCGCAGCATGTGCACAGCACATGCGGATTATCATTGGGGAACATGGCAGGCCTTCTACCATGTGTTTTTTAAGCGTTTCTGCAGCATTTTTGCCTCTGCGAAAACACTTAAAAAACGCATCGTGGGCACACAGCCTTATTTATTTCATTGCCGCTCACTATCTTGATCGAGTCCTCATAGGTTTGGAGAACTGCACAGATGTCAGACATCCATGCTCACTCATTAGCTTTTATGTGCGAATGCTGACCGGAATAGCGACAGACATGTTGAAGCTGGTATTCAACTACTGTCCTCTGCTGCTCGCAAAGCTTTGCCAGCATATGTAACATTGAATTCCAAAGTGTGGTGACATTGCACACCAGTCGGTGAGCTGAAAGCTGCAAATGCTGCTGTGGCACTGCCAGGGCAGTGGCAGCTGTAGCTGACTTGCAGAAACACGTGGTATACTTTCACAAGCAGCTCAGGCAGATCAGGGTATGTTTTGAGAAACCACTGAGCACGTGGGACAGGCATGGTACATTTGTGAAGTTGCCAAGCTTCAGAGCCACCACCAGGTTACGGCCATTGTCACACAAGACCATGCCTTGCTGTAGGTTAAGGGGTGAGAGCCACTGATCAGTCTGGTCTGTTAGACCTTTCAATAACTCTGCGGCAGTGTATGGTTTGTTACCTAAGCAGATTAGCTTCAGCAGAGCCTGTTGGTGCTTTGCCGAGGCAGTGCTCTAGTGCTTCCAGCTTGCAACTGATGTTGACGTTTTGGAGATGGAGGATGAGGAAGAGGAGAAGGTGAAGTAACAGTGCCCACAATATTGGATGTCGGTAGCCTGTGTTCTCTCCCAGGGTCCGACTCGGTCCCGGCTTCCACAATATTCACCCAGTGTGCCGTCAGGGAAATGTAGAGGTTCCTGGCCACAAGCACCTGTCCACATGTATGTGGTTAAGTGGACCTTCCCAGTAACAGCATTGGTGAGGGCACGGATGATGTTATGGGACATGTACTTGTGTAAGGTGGGGATGGCACACCAGGAGAAATAGTGGTGGCTGGGGACCGAGTACCGGGGGACTTCTGCCACCATGAGGTTGCAGAAACCTTCTGTCTCCACAAGTCTAAATGGCAACATTTCCAAGGCAAGCAGTCTGGAAATGAGGCCATTTAGTACTGTGGCCTGTGGTTGGGTGGCTGCGTATTTACTCTTTAGGAGCAGAATAAATAAACAGTTCAAGAATTGCTTTTATTTATTCATTTATGTACATAGTTCATCGTGCAGTATAAGTGATTACAGATTTATTCTTCAGGTCAGTACAATTTACATCTTTTATGCTTTGATACTTTTGTACACTAAAAGTGAGTACGCTACTATTCCAACTGCGAATCTGGAGACTCCTGATGATGTATTTCCTTCCTATTGACTATCGGGTATTGAATATACATATGGTGGTGCATTGGCTTTTCATGATTGGCTCTTGAGAGCTTTCCAATTTGATGGACACTTCTCATTGGAAAGAGTGTTGTTGTTGTCAAGGTGGTTTATTGGACAGTATATTTGCCATTGAGATGGTATGTCTGATTGGCTAACTGCATCAGCTATGTCACTAACCTAATCTTTAAAAGGTCTGTATGCCCACGAGGAGGCTCATTATAGCCTCATTCCCCTGATGACGCCAGAATGGTGAAACATGTTGGGGAAGCTTTGAGTTTTTAACCTGCAAATACAATTGACTTTCATAGCTTACTATGCTTTCCAATATATTGAGGGACTGCAGCCACAATCTATAGCAAATGACAAATAGATATTGATATTAGCAATTCTGTTAGGAAGCATTTGTAATGAGATGGAAATGCTGCCCATATTCCCAATTGAAGAATATGTGTATTATTGATGTGTAATGTGAACTGTGAAATGAATTATGTTGTTAATATTGTATTCTGCCCAGCAACAGGTAGTTGACAGGGACAGATAAAGTTAATGGTTGGAACTTGCCCAGAGTGGGAGGGGTTAAGCTTAAGGGACAGAGACAATTTCCTGTGAGAACGTCAGAAAGGGTCCAGTATGCAAAGAAAAGATGTAAGATCTAGTGTGAGCAGTGCCGCATGATGTGGGTGTCCCTAACGAGAGAGGAGACAAAGAAAAAAAGAGAAGTGACCAAAGGAATAGAGTGATCGATCAGAAACGCCTAGCAGTATGGTCCAGAGGTTATAACTAGCAGAGGTAATGGGCCTAGATGGGACAGAGTACGTAAGAAGAAGAGAGTGCCTCAGGCGGGAGTTCCAGAGCATCAGAGACAAAGAAGATAAGTATCGGCCATACTGGCAATATACAGTAGTTCCCTAAAGGGGAGAGAAGATGTGGAGCCGTGGGTTGAGAATAGTAACTCTTACTTACTGGACTGTAATATTGAGCTGGACTGTGGTGAAGTGTAAAGGAATGCTGAAGATAGAGAACAAGAGAAAAGAGGAAAGAATTGATACTGTATGTGGAAAATGCTCTGTATTGTAAAAGAAACATTCATCAAGATATGTGCCCACGTTCTCCTGCATATAATCCCTCCCAAGTTATCATTGAGTAAAAAGTTTATTTTTGACTGGTGGTCTCCCTCATTGAACTGTCAAACATTTGGTCCTGGCCAACCAAAATCATTGGTTACATGCGGGCTGCAAGGAAGTAGCACCTCCATAGCACAAGTCCACACATCCAGCCAGGACCCCCACTTTCAAGTAACGTGACAGGGCATAAGAGATGAGTACCTCGCACAGGACTATTGCCTCCGCCCTGTGTACATTTAAACGGTCTTTAAATGCTAATAGTGAGAGAATTAATATACCCAGCAAGGATCTCCAATCATATTTTGTGTTTCTTAACATTAAGTTTAGAGATTCCCTTTTTTAATTTTTATAGATTAAAAGTTAAATTTTAATCATATTGTGAAGGATGATGGGATTTAATGACAGCTTACAATCATCCTTTAAGCATGTGTAGTTGTATTGAGACACCTGGCCAGCTTCAAACCAAGGAATGTCATCCCCACTAGCTAGCTTGTAAGCTACTACAGGAAGACTCCCTGTGTATCCAACCATGTGGTCTCCTTTGTTTCAGACAGCTATAATTCCATATCGAGTTATGGAAATACTATATGTCCTAGCCATACTTTGAGTATATTTCCGAGATCCCCAGGACATGGAAAATGTCCGCCTGGGTCTTGACCCATTTTAGCCCATAGGGATAGGGAGATACATAGAACGGCTATTAGGAAACAGATAGCACAGCTGTATTTAGTCTCCAAGAGTTGCAGGGGTCTGGCAGGATCCGATTACACCAGGACCGCCTCCCTAGGACCGTCAATTAAGGAGTTATGACCCATCTGAAGTTATTGAGTTATTATCTGCCAGGGACACAGGGAAGGGATTCAGGTTCAACGCAGGAGGCAGGAGGGAAGTGACCCAGAGGAGTTAAATGCTGCTGCAGATTTTGGCCTAGTGCATTTTATCTGGGAGGTTGCAACGACATATTGTGTGGGGAAAAGTCACACAACTGAGGGAAACACAAGCCTCCCATGTAGAAGCACCTTCCCTGCAAGCCAGGTCTTTCATCTGACAGGTAACTGACTCTTAATATTTGCATACTTTTGTACAACTACTATTGTATTTGCATCTCTGACCTGACCATTATATATGTTTAATCCTTGTGTATATAGTGTATTCTCTAGTGTGCCCTTAAGGCGATAAAATATATAATTTAACCTTGAGCCGCTCTTTTATCTCGATCCATGAATCCACATGTCCATTATTCGGTTAATTCTCATGCTGCCGGGGCTGGTTTCTGGCCTGATATAAATCTCATTAACGGACCAGGGCTTATACCAAATAGGAACTAGTGACAGCTCTACCAGGTTGATAAGGTTCTGTTTTTACTGGGGCTAGTGTAAGGTGCTTCTCAGCCTGTCAGGGGTGTGAGCGAGTGTGGTGCCACATCAGTGCCTGAGTGGGCCTCCTCTTCTCACTCTTGGTACCTACCTGAACCTGTACGGAGAGGATGTGTCTGTGTAAAACTCTACCAATCTGACCTTATGTATCCCTGAGGGGGTGTGGAACGTCACGTTGGTGCAAAATGCAGATCCGTATCACGTAATCCGTCTCAAGTAATAGCGACGTCAGGCAGTAGGTGAGGTGGGGATCCTTCACACATAGTCTTTAGAACAGGGATTCATTTGCCTTTGGCAGTTATAGTTGTGAATTGATTGTTTCTACATAGACTGTGAAACAGTATCTATATGATGTGTGTAAACAGTATGCTATGACCACATATGGAGTATCACTGTATTCAGGAGACAATGCTAAACAAATTTTGGAAATTTGGACCATTTTCTCCTGACACTCTTACGAAAACCAGAAATTTGGGGCTGAAGCAACATATTTGCGAAAAAAAAGGTGGAGTATTTTACAGTCCAAATTCAATGAATCACTTGTGGTTTTAAAATGCTCACTGCCTCTGTACATAAATTCCATGAGTTTCTAAAATGGTGTTACTTGGGGGGTTTTCTGCTTTTTATGGCACTACAGTGCCTTTCCAAATGCAGCATTGCAGCCACAATTTGTTGCAGAAAAAATGGCGCTTTTTCTCTTCCAAGCACAGCCGTGCTTTCAATCAGTAGTTTCCGACCACATGTGGGGCATCAGCATATTCAGGAGAAAATGGACCCCACAATTTATACTGTTACTTTTGATAAAATTAAAAATTTGAGGCTAAACAAACATCTTCAAAGAAAAAACGTAATAACTAATTTTCAGGCCTAAATTTGGAAAATTCTTTGAGGAACCTATGGATTCAAGGTAGTCATCACAAACCTACATGAATTCCTTAATGAGGGTACTTCCCAAAATGTGACCACTTGTGGGAGGTTTATGCTGTTTTGGCACCCCAAGGGCTTGACAAATGTGATATAGTTTCAACAATTTATTGAAGCCAATCTTGAGCTCCAGAAATCAAATAGTTCTTCTTTTCCAAGGCCTGTCTTGGGCTCAAACCACAGGACTCAGACGAAATTGCAAAACAAATTGTTGGTCAATTTTCTCCTATTACTCTTGTGAAAATGAAACATTTGAAGCAAAAAAGCAACATGTTAGTAAAAAAAATGTCATTTTTCATTTTTTTGTTCCAGTTTACATCAATTCCTGTGAAGCACCAAAATAATTAATAAACTTTCTGAATTTTTTCTTGAATACCTTTCGGGTACAGTTTTTAAAATTATGTCCTTTCTGTGGGTTTTCTGACGAATAGGCCCCTCATTGTCATTTGAAAAGTGATGTGGTCCCTAAACCTATAGGTTTTGTAAATTTCACTGTAAAAATGAAAAATCACTGCTAAACTTTTAATCCTTCTAACATCTCAACAACAAAAAAGTTTTTTTTATATACACTGACGCTGATGTGTAGTAGAAATATAGTAAATGTTATTTATTAACTATTTTGTGTGGTATGACTATCTGTTTTAAAAGTTTAAAATATTCCAAGTTTTAAAATTGAGAATCTTTTAAATTTTTCGGCAATTTTTTAATATTTTTTATGAATAAATGCAAATGTCAACTTAAATTTAATACTATCGTAAAGTACAATGTGTTGCTAAAAAATATTCTCGATTTATGTGGAAGCATTACAGAGTTATTACTACATAAATTAAAACATGACAGATTTAAAAATTTGACCTGGTCATGAAGGTGACTTTGGTGGTATGGGGGTTAAACAATGTTGTAAAGAAGAGAGGGACAAAATTCCGCCAGAATGATGTGAGAAACTGATAGTCATGCGTAAAATGATTATTTCAAGTTTTAGGTAGCAGAAGTGGTTCTGGAAGCTGTAGGGTTCATGGGTTGTACCTAATTATATGTTACCTGGATATCCAGCTGTTTTATGGATAAAACATTTCAAAAACAGTTTATTGGTAGAGTTAAATAAAAACACAAGATTCCCAGTACTACAGAAAAAATATATATATTTGAGAGCTTTTCCTACATGTTTGAAACTGAATCTCAGTCCTTATGGATTTTTCCACTGAATCACTTTCACGCTGTTCTTCTTCAGAAATGCAACAGATGTGTGTTTTGGATCATTGTTATGTTGGAAAAGTTAACATCTACCAAGGGCACGGAGTGATGGCAGCATTTTCTATTGCAATATAGAGCAGTCTATCTGTGCATTCATGATACCATTAAACAAATATAGCTCCCACCAGTGGCACTCATGCAGCCCCACATAAGGATACTGCCACCTTCATGTTTCACTGCAGGCACCATGTATTTTTCTAAATTCATATTTGCAAACACATGTGGACTATCACTTATAATATTATTTTCTACTACATACTCCTGTAGTTGCTGGCTTAAAAGCCCTTCAGACATTTGTCCCACAATGGATGTTAAGCTTGCTAGTCTATAATTACCCAGAAAAGGCCTGGAGTCCTTTTGGAAAATGATCACCACGTTAGCTTTGTGCCAGTTGCTTGGCATAATGCAAGTCACTAGAGAGTCTCTAAAAATTATGCACAGGGGCACAGCAATAAGTGAGCGGAGTTCTTTAAGAACTCTCTAGTGTAGTCTCTCTGGGCCTTGTTCATATTGATTTTATTTACCTTCGCTGGGACTATATTTACATTTAACCAACTGAGTTTATTATACACTGCTCAAAAAAATTAAGGGAACACTCAAATAACACATCCTAGATCTGAATGAATGAAATATTCTCATTGAATACTTTGTTCTGTACAAAGTTGAATGTGCTGACAACAAAATCACACAAAAATCATCAATGGAAATCAAATTTATTAACCAATGGAGGCCTGGATTTGGAGTCACCCCAAAAATTAAAGTGGAAAAACACACTACAGGCTGATCCAACTTTGATGTAATGTCCTTAAAACAAGTCAAAATGAGGCTCAGCATTGTGTGTGACCTCCACGTGCCTGTATGACCTCCCTACAACGTCTGGGCATGCTCCTGATGAGGTTGCGGATGGTCTCCTGTGGGATCTCCTCCCAGACCTGGACTAAAGCATCTGCAAACTCCTGGACAATCTGTGGTGCAACATGACGTTGGTGGATGGAGCGAGACATGATGGTTCCAGATGTGCTCAATCAGATTCAGGTCTGGAGAACGGGCAGGCCAGTCCATAGCTTCAATGCCTTCATCTAGCAGGAACTGCTGACACACTCCAGCCACATGAGGTCTGGCATTGTCCTGCATTAGGAGGAACCCAGGGCCAACTGCACCAGCATATGGTCTCACAACGGGTCTGAGGATCTCATCTCGGTACCTAATGGCAGTCAGGCTACCTCTGGCGAGCACATGGAGGGGTGTGCGGCCCGCCAAAGAAATGCCACCTCACACCATTACTGATCCACTGCCAAACCGGTCATGCTGAAGGATGTTGCAGGCAGCAGATCGCTCTCCACGGCATCTCCAGACTCTGTCACGTCTGTCACATGTGCTCAGTGTGAACCTGCTTTCATCTGTGAAGAGCACAGGGCGCCAGTGGCAACTTTGCCAATCCAGGTGTTCTGTAGCAAATGCCAAGCGTCCTGCACTGTGTTGGGCTATGAGCACAACCCCTATCTGTGGACGTCGGGCCCTCATGCCACCCTCATGGAGTTGGTTTCTAACCGTTTATGCAGACACAAGCACATTTGTGGTCTTCTGGAGGTCATTTTGCAGGGCTCTGGCAGTGCTTCACCTGTTCCTCCTTGCACAAAGGCAGAGGTAGTGGTCCTGCTGTTGGGTTGTTGCCCTCCTACGGCCCCCTCCACGTCTCCTGGTGTACTGGCCTGTCTCCTGGTAGCTCCTCCAGCCTCTGGACACTACGCTGACAGACACAGCAAACCTTCTTGCCACAGCTCGCATTGATGTGCCATCCTGGATGAGCTGCACTACCTGAGCAACTTCTGTGGATTGTAGAGTCCGTCTCATGCTATCACAATTGTGAAAGCACAACCAACATTCAAAAGTGACTAAAACATCAGCCAGAAAGCATTGGTACTGAGATGTGGTCTGTGGTCCCCACCTGCAGAACCACTTCTTTATTGAGGGTGTCTTGATAATTGCCAATAATTTCTATCTATTGTCTATTCCATTTGCACAACAGCATGTGAAATTGATCGTCAATCAGTGTTGCTTCCTAAGTGGACAGTTTGATTTCACAGAAGTTTGATTTACTTGGAGTTATATTCTTTTGTTTAAGTGTTCTCTTTATTTTTTTGAGCAGTGTATGACATACTAAGAGTCTCAAAGATTAGTTCTAAACTTTATGCACCCCAGTTTTTATGTTATTGTCCATATTTGAGTCATTCAGCCTTGTTTTCATGATGAAGGTATGGTTTTTGGCAACAATTCTTCTATGAAAGCCGCTTCTTGCCAGACCTCTCCAAGCAGTAGATTGGTGTAGCTGATTTCCAATGGTTGCTAACCACGTCTGATCTGATGGTACTGCTGGACATCTTCCTATTTTGAAGAAAAGTAAGCATGTGTTTCAAGTTTTCTTTGCTGACCTCTGTATTTATGGTCGTCAACATTGCACATTTCTTTGGGTTCTCAATATTGAAAAATACAGCCAGATACTTATCCATCATGCAGTACCATCAGGGAGGCATCTGATTGGCTCCAAATTTATTTTTTAGCAGGTCTACAACTTCAAACATACAGCCAATGTCAGTAAAAATTGTCATCACTGTAAACAAAAACATGGAATCTGGGAAGTGATGATATGGACCCCACAAAGCCCTGATCTTGAAGTCATCCAATCTGTCTCGGATTATATAAAGAGACAGAAGGATTTGCACAAGTGACATCCCAGAATATCTGTGGTTAGTTTTTCAATTTTCCAAGATATTGTGAACAACCTCCATGCCAAGTTGCTTTAAAAATTGTGTGCAAGTGACAAATGTGCCTAGAAGAATTGAGTTGTACAGAAGGCAAAGGGTGGTCACACCAAATATTGATGTGGTTTACATGTTTCTTTGGATTTTATTATTTGATAATAAAAAACTATTAACACCCCTATTTATTAAAACAATCATTCTTTGAAGCAGTTTTTCACACACCTGCCTAGAACACTTACACAGTCACAGTATATATATATATATATATATATATAGTGATTCAAAGCCCTGTCTTATTATTTTCATTTATGTTGTGCCTTAACAATGGTGACAAAAATGTACTCTACATTTATAGCATGACACTATAATCTTGCCTGTCGTTTTTCAAAGATGGCCTCTTTGTCTAGAATAAAGCAAACAATGGAGACGATTCTATGCTTTTCCCATCCAATACAATGTGACATCTGCTTTTCAGCTCCTCCAACACACTGACAGCCACCGGGTATTTTTTTCCTATTCTGACAACTTAAATATACCACCTCCATGTTCTTATAATGGTAGGTGTATACAGAAGATATCAGGACACGTTGCTGTAGATCTATACATGTTTGCAAAGGACTGCTAGCAACTTAATTATCAGTGTAAAATGCTTTGTACTGATAAAATAAAAGGTTATGGTTTTAAAATATGTTTTTGATATAAGAGATGTTGAAGGTGAGAAAGGAGCAGTAGTTGATCTTGACAGAGATGTCTATTTTATCAACCATGCTCACGGCAATTATCTACAGCCATGCATAATAGTGTGGATGGTAGATTGTTTTTTAGAATTTCATCATTAATTATGTCATTGTTTTCTTGTCTTTTCTCAAGTTTTGATTTTTTTTTTCACTTTTACAGTTATATCTGTCTGATCCCAATATGGCAAGCCACAACAGCTGCAAACTAAAATTATTGAGGAGCTTATCTGCTTAATGAAACAGGGATATGATAGGGTAGGTTTGTCTTCCATGAGTCTAAGTAAAATTTAAAGTTATTCAACAAGGCAAATAAGCAAAAATTGAGGGAAATGGAAGTCTTTTCCAATAAGAGCTTTCAATCTACATGAAAACAATGGTTTTCCTTTAGCTTCTTATTATTTTTGCTTTGTGCTTTTTGTTTTAGATCACAAAGGTCTAAAGTTCTGATTGAGTCTAAGGTAGATGATTAATAAATAGATAGATAGATAGAAAGATGGATAGATACAGTGGGGGAAATAATTATTTGATCCCTTGCTGATTTTGTAAGTTTGCCCACTGACAAAGACATGAACAGTCTATAATTTTAAGGGTAAGTTAATTTTAACATTGAGAGATAGAATATCCCCCCAAAAAATCAAGAAAATCACATTGTATAAATTAGATACATTTTTTGCATTTTGCTGTGAGAAATAAGTATTTGATCCCCTACAAACCATTATGAGTTCTGGCTCCTACAGACCAGTTAGACGCTCCTAATCAACTCGTTAGCTGCATTAAATACAGCTATCTTACATGTCACCTGTATAAAAGACTCCTGTTCACAGACTCAATTAATCAGTCAGACTCTAATCTCTACAACATGGGCAAGACCAAAGAGCTTTCTAAGGATGTCAGGGACAAGATCATAGACCTGCACAAATCTGGAATGGGCTACAAAACTATAAGTAAGACGCTGGGTGAGAAGGAGACAATTGTTGGTGCAATGGTAAGAAAATGACTGTCAGTCGACATCGATCTGGGGCACCATGCAAAATCTCACCTCGTGGGATATCCTTGATCATGAGGAAGGTGAGAGATCAGACTAAAACTACACGGTGGGAACTTGTTAATGATCTCAAGGCAACTGGGACCACAGTCACCAAGAAAACCATTGGTAACACATTACGCCTTAAAGGTTTAAAATCCTGCAGTGCCCGCAAGGTCCCCCTGCTCAAGAAGGCACAGGTGCAGGCTGGTCTGAAGTTTGCCAATGAGCAGCTCGATGATTCTGTGAGTTATTGTGAGCCATGGTCAGATGAGCCAAAAATTGAGCTCTTTGGCATTAACTCAACTCGCTGTGTTTGGAGGAAGAAGAAGGATGAGTACAAACCAAAGAACATCGTCCCAACCATGAATCATGGTGGGGGGAACATTATACTTTGGGGGTGCTTTTCTGAAAAGGGGACATGATGACTGCACTGTACTGAATGGAAGATGGATGGGGTCATGTATCGCGAGATTTTGGCCAACAACCTCCTTCCCTCGGTAAGTGCATTGAAGATGGGTCGTGGCTGGATCTTCCAGCAAGTCAATGACCCAAAACATACAGCCAAGGCAACAAAGGAGTGGCTCAAAAAGAAGCACAGTAAGGTCATGGATTGGCCTAGCCAGTCTCCAGACCATAATCCCATAGAAAACGTATGGAGGAAGTTGAAGCCCCGAGTTGCCAAGCGACAGCCTCAAAATCTTAATGATTTAGAGATGATCTGCAAAGAGGAGTGGACCAAAATTCCTCCTGACATGTGCGCAACCCTCATCATCAACTACAGAAAACGTCTGACTGCTGTGCTTGCCAACAAGGGTTTTGCCACCAAGTATTAAGCGTTGTTTGCCAGAGGGATAAAATACTTATTTCTCACTGCAAAATCCCCAAAAAATTATCCAAATTATACAATGTGATTTTCTTGATTTTTTTTGGATATTCTATCTCTCAATGTTAAAATTAACCTACCCTTAAAATTATAGACTGTTCATGTCTTTGTCAGTGGGCAAACTTACAAAAACAGCAAGGGATCAAATACTTATTTCCCCCACCTTAGATAGATAGTTAGATAGATAGATAGATAGATAGATAGATAGATAGATAGATATAGTAGATGTCATCTCATATTTCAGCTATGGTAAAACCTGTCTTCACTAAATACAAATTATACAGATTTTACTAGTGATGAGCAAGCATGCTCGCTACGGCTCGGTGCTCGCCCGAGCATCTCACTGCTCGAGATGCTTGGCGTTCGCCGAGTATTTCCAGGTTGCTCGGGCGGGAACTCGGGTCCCCTCCCTGCATGTTGGCGCTCTTTAGAGAGCCAATGAACATGCAGGGATTGTCTGCCATGCACTGTAATGCCATAGTCATGTTGGTTGTGAGCATTACAGTGATTGGCTGGCCACACAGAGTCATCAGGTCTATATAAAACCTGGCACCGCCATGCTCTACACAGTCACTCGGGATCAGACAGTGTAGGGAGAGCTGCTGCTGCGTCAGGGACAGATTTGCTTGTGTATTAGGTAGTGTAGGGAGAAAAAGCATACATTACACATATCCATCTTAACAAACAGTCCTTCTGAGGACTAATCCATCTGCAAAGATATCAGGCAGGCTGGGCGTATAGGCAGGCAGTGTATATAGCAGACTGCAGTGCATATAGCACAAGAGGCTACATTCCAATTCTGCCTTCTGATGCTTTTAAATATTTATATACAAAGAGCCAGGTCTCAGGGGCCAGGAATACTTTTCTTTGGATCTTAATCCTCATTATTTGCTTAAAATGCAATCCAGAGAACACAGTTTTTCTGCGCCATTTGCTTGTGTAGGGAGAGGTGCAGCTGTATCAGGGACAGATTTGCTTGTGTATTAGGTAGTGTAGGGAGAAAAAACATGCATTACACATATCCATCTTAACAAACAGTCCTTCTCAGGACTAATCCATCTGCAGAGATATAAGGCAGGCAGGGTGTATAGGCAGGCAGTGTATATAGCAGACTGCAGTGCATATAGCACAAGAGGCTACATTCCAATTCTGCCTTCTGCTGCTGTTAAATATTTCTATACAAAGGGCCAGGTCTCAGGGGCCAAGAATACTTTTCTTTGGATCTTAATCCTCATTATTTGCTTAAAACGCAATCCAGAGAACACCGTTTTTCTGCGCCATTTACTTGAGTAGGGAGAGGTGCTGCTGTGTCAGGGACAGATTTGCTTGTGTATTAGGTAGTGTAGGGAGAAAAAACATACATTACACATTTCTATCTTAACAAACAGTCCTTCTGAGGACTAATCCATCTGCAGAGATATCAGGCAGGCAGGGTGTATAGGCAGGCAGTTTATATAGCAGACTGCAGTGCATATAGCACAAGAGGCTACATTACAATTCTGCCTTCTGCTGCTGTTAAATATTTCTATACAAATGCCCAGGTCTCAGGGGCCAGGAATACTTTTCTTTGGATCTTAATCCTCATTATTTGCTTAAAAAGCAATCCAGAGAATACAATTTTTTCTGCGCCATTTGCTTGTTGGCACTGCCGATTACAACCAGGTCCTTTCCATATTAGAGCGCTAGAAATCCAGCTATTTGAAACTGTGTTTTCTACGTCAAACGGATCACATATATGTTCTTCGACACAGCTTCCATTCATAGATGAACAGCTTACTCTTCTCTTTCCACAGCTGTATGGTCTCCTCTGGAGCATCTGGGTCAGGGTATGAGTCGGCTCGTGTCACCAACTCTTTGACTAGGTGGACGGCCGGGTCACTGTCTTGTGTTTCTGCCCATCCGTGATGGGGCAAGGGATTGAACGTGACCTCTTTGGAGGCAGAGTACCTGTCTTTCACACAGTGGGAGCACTGAGTTATCCCATGACTGTGGAAAGTGGGGATTTCTATCTCTTAAAGTTCTTCTGGGTCTTCTCCCCCATCTGGCAAGTTAGGCATCCTGGATAGTGCATCTGCGTTGGCATTCTTGCGCCCAGCCCGGTACTTGATGGTGAATTCATAATTGGAAAGTCGGGCCATCCATCTCTGCTCCAGGGCACCAAGTTTCGCAGTGTCCAGGTGTGTCAGCAGGTTGTTGTCTGTGAATACGGTGAACTTGGAAGAGGCGAGGTAATGCTTAAAGCGCTCTGTCGCTGCCCATACCACTGCGAGGAACTCTAGCTTGAAGGAGCTGTAATTTTCATGGTTCCTTTCTGTTGGCCGGAGCTTCCTGCTGGCATAAGCAATTACGCGCTCTCTGCCCTGCTGGATCTGGGACAGCACCGCTCCCAGTCCCACGTTGCCCGCGTCCGTGTGGAGGATGAAGGGCTCGCCATAATCAGGGTAAGCCAGGATCTCGTCCCCCGTGAGGGCCATTTTCAGCTGGTGGAAGGACTCATCTTCTAGCTTGTCCGATTTGAGCGGCGGCTTCTGGTTTTTGGCCATCTTGGACTGGCCTATCAGGAGGTCCTGCATGGGTGCCGCCATCTTGGTGAAGCCTGGAATAAATCTTCGATAGTAGCCTACCAACCCGAGGAACTGCTGCACTTCCTTTACGGTGGAGTGTCTTGGCCAGTCCTTGATTACTGTGATTTTATCGGGGTCTGGAGCTACACCGTCAGCGCTCACCACGTGCCCCAGGTACTGTACCTTGGGTTTCAACAGATGACATTTTGAGGGCTTCACCTTTAGACCAAAGCCAGCCAGGGCGTCAAACACTTCCGCCAGGTGCTTCAGATGGTCCTCATACGTCTGGGAGTATACAATGACGTCATCCAGGTACAGCAGGACCGTCTCGAAATTCTTATGCTCCAGACAGCACTCCATCAACCGCTGGAAGGTTCCTGGGGCGTTGCAGTTGAACTCGCTGAGGCCCATCGGGGGGGTGAATGTGGTCTTCTCCTTTTCCGCCTCTGCTACAGGAACCTGATAGTACCCACTAGTAAGATCCAGAATAGAGAAATAGTTAGCAGATTTTAACGCAGCTAGTGACTCCTCTATCCTGGGTAGCAGGTATACATCTTTGTGTGTTATGCGGTTGATTTTCCTGTAGTCTACACACATTCTCATAGTGCCATCCTTTTTCTTTACAAGAACTAATGGAGCTGCCCAGGGGCTACAACTGTCTCTTATTACCCCAGCCTCTTTCATTTCTCGCAACATCCCTTTGGCATTTTGGTAGTGTGCAGGGGGTACAGGCCGATACCTTTCTTTAATGGGTGGATGGTCTCCCGTGGGGATATGGTGTTGAACCCCTTTTACCTGCCCGAAGTCAAGTGGATGTTTACTGAAGACCCTTTCGCATTCCTGTACCACCCGGTACACTCCTTGTTTTTGGTGTGGAGGGGTGGAGTCAGTGCCCACATGCAGCTTCTGACACCAGTCCTCCATTTGCCCCTTGGAGCCGTTATCCTCCGCCTGTTGGGATGGAGGCAAGGGTTCCACTGTTTTTATAGAATTCTGGTTGACAGTGAACAGTTTGGCTAGGGTGGCATACCGGGGCAAATGGACTTCTCTCTCCCCAATGTTTAGGATGCGGACGGGTACCCTCCCATGGCGGACATTAACCACCCCCCGGGCTGTCAAAATGGTGGGCCTACTGTCAGAGTAGACGGGCTCTACCAAGGCCTGGTAATCTCTACCCCTTAGACCATTAACTGCCCTGCAGCATATCATCATTTCACTTTTTGGGGGCATGGCGAATGGGAATGGGTCACTCATCCTAACACTACCAATTTCACCACCAGACAGTTCTACCTGTTGTCTTTTCATCAGGGCTCGGATCTCCCTCTGTAGAACCCGCTGCAGGCTGGAACTGGCGGTTTCCGCAACCTGCTGCAATAAGACAATTATCTCTGCAACACAATTTTCAATGACATTAGTGCCTAAAGTTATCATAGGATGACTTTCTCGGCGATCAATATCGACAATAATCAGTCCTTGTGCTGGCAGTTCGACTTTGCCAACCTTTATGGTCACTTCTTTGAACCCCACCTGAGGCACGGGTTGACCATTGCTGGCATAAATGCTCAAATGTTCGTCTGGACGGCGGGTGATGTCAGAGTCAGTCCAGTACCATTTGAAAAGAATGTAGAGGATGGTGGTCACCAGGGATCCAGTGTCCAGCAATGTGCTCATTGGAAAGCCGTCCAGCACGACAGGTAGGACCGGTCGTCCTCCCACATATTTGTCTCGCCAGCTTGATCGGCCTGGTGGCCTATTGCCTGGGGGTTGGCCCTCTGCCCCAGGTTTTGCTCGTTTAAATGACAGTACCTTGCATAATGTCCTAGCTGGTTGCAGCGGCGGCAGATGGGTTATCCGTTCTGGTCGTAGCGGTCGCTGTTCCTCCCTCTGGATGGTGGAATCCTCTTCTGTCGGCGCCACGGGACGTCCTCCGGACTGGAAGCCAGCTGGATCTTTCCTTTGGGAGACACCTGCAAGGACTGTACAGTTTTGGTTAGCGTAGCTACACTTTTGGTTAACTCTTGGACCTGATGGTGCAGGTCTGTAGATGGGGCATTGTCCAGAGTCTGCGCATCAACTCCTACAGGCTCCGGGGAAAAGGGTGCCACCTCCTGGTGGTAGGTGATAGCTGGGCGCCGGTCAGCTGTAGCGCCACCTGGTGCTGGTTCCGGTAGCACCCGGATGGCTCTGTCCTTAAACTGAGCAAAGTCCAAGTCAGGGTTTTGCAGGGCCATTATGCGCAGCTGGGTTCGGTGGGCGCTGGACAGTAAACCCTCAATAAATTGTTCGGTTAACAGTCTGTTTTCATCTCGCACACTGTCAGGGTCTACCTGTTTGATAGCCCTCAGCGCCTCCTGCAGGTTTAAAGCATAGTCCCGTACACTGTCCTGTGCCCATTGTTTGCACCCATAAAACTTCATTTTTATCTTTGCGGTGGTGCAGGTGTCAAAAGTGTCCTTTAGGCGGGCCAGTATCTCCTTTACAGTCCCTTTTTCTCTGGCTGACCAGGATTTTACCCCTCTCTGGGCTGCACCAATCAACTGGCCTATAAGGATGCTCACTTTCTGCTCCTCGGACAGGGGATATACCTTAAACATGCAGCTTAGTCTCTCTTTGAAGTCACTCAGGGTGTGCAACTCTCCTGAGTAGAGATGAGCGTTGTTCTACTCGAACTGTTCGCCAATCTCAAATTCGAGCTGTTTTGGGCGGTGTTCGAGCCGTTCGGCGAACACGAACAATTTGAGAAAAATTCGTCTGTTCGAGGTTATGTTCGATAACTGTTCGTGCACCAAAATCATAACTGGATTTTTTCTCAGTAATGATGAAAATTAATGTTAATACGCAGTTTGAGTGTACAGCGGGGTGGGGGGAGGGGCAGGGGATGGATCTCTGCAGGAACAATGAAGATCTCCATTTTTTTTTTCTCTTTCCCGCATTTACAGTGGGGAGGTGCAATCTGTCAGCCTATCAGCAGCGCACACACGGAGCGAAGTGTTTTTTTTTCACACAAGCAAGGGCATGTGTCATTGGCAGTGTATGTCACATGTCCTTGCCCTATAAGACCAAGCCATTTTCCCCGTCGCCACCATTTTCTCACTGCTGCAGCTGCGTGTTAGACGGCACCGCTGTTGCTGTGTGCGCTATACCTTGTTAATTTCAAGCCAATTTTCGCACAAATCTACAGATAGCTTGGGAGTAGGGAATAGTTGTGATTGCAGTCCTTTTAAGGACTAGATTACAGCATTTCCTACGACTTTTATCAGGCAGGTCTGTGCTCTTAAATAGATAGATTGTGGGAGTAAAGACTAATTGTAATTGGAGTCCTTTTCAGGACTAGGTTACATCAGTTCCTATCAGTTTTTGCCAGGCAGGTCTGTGCCAGTGCTGTGCAAGTTTTTTTCACAGCATTTGGCTGAATCTAGCAAAGCTAATCCTTTTTGGCCTATTGCAGAGTGTGTTAGTCAGTGGAGTAGCCTATCTGTGTTGCAAGATATACCACCTGTGTATAGAATACCAATTTTTTTACTGCACCTAGTGAAGTAAAATCTTTTGGGCATAGCATCATTCTATTAGTCCATCTATACTGACCTCCATCAGGTTGCAAATTGAATATAATTTTTTTCTGCATCTAGCTCTGAAAAAATATTGGGCTTCTAGCTGTGTGTGGGACTTGTTGTATTAGTCCATCTATACTGACCTCCATCAGGTTGCAAACTGCATATATTTTTTTCTTCATCTACCTCTGAAAAAATATTGGGCTTCTAGCTGTGTGTGGGACTTGTTGTATTAGTCCATCTATACTGACCTCCATCAGGTTGCAAACTGAATATATTTTTTTCTGCATCTACCTCTGAAAAAATATTGGGCTTCTAGCTGTGTGTGGGACTTGTTGTATTAGTCCATCTATACAGACCTCCATCAGGTTGCACACTGAATATATTTTTTTCTGCATCTACCTCTGAAAAAATATTGGGCTTCTAGCTGTGTGTGGGACTTGTTGTATTAGTCCATCTATACTGACCTCCATCAGGTTGCAAACTGAATATATTTTTTTCTGCATCTACCTCTGAAAAAATATTGGGCTTCTAGCTGTGTGTGGGACTTGTTCTATTAATCCATCTATACAGACCTCCATCAGGTTGCAAACTGAATATATTTTTTTCTGCATCTACCTCTGAAAAAATATTGGGCTTCTAGCTGTGTGTGGGACTTGTTCTATTAATCCATCTATACAGACCTCCATCAGGTTGCAAACTGAATATATTTTTTTCTGCATCTACCTCTCAAAAAATATTGGGCTTCTAGCTGTGTGTGGGACTTGTTGTATTAGTCCATCTATACTGACCTCCATCAGGTTGCAAACTGAATATATTTTTTTCTGCATCTACCTCTGAAAAAATATTGGGCTTCTAGCTGTGTGTGGGACTTGTTCTATTAATCCATCTATACAGACCTCCATCAGGTTGCAAACTGAATATATTTTTTTCTGCATCTAGCTCTGAAAAAATATTTGGCCTTCTAGCAGTGTGTGGGACTTTCTCTATTAGTCCATCTATACAGACCTCCATCAGGTTGCAAATTGAATATAATTTTTTTCTGCATCTAACCCAGCCAATAGTTTTGGCCTAATACCACAGTTTGGCCACTCAGCTCTGCTCGGTTCCCATCCATTGTTTTTTTGTGCAAACAACTCCAGAGTTGTTAATTAGTTAACCACCAAAATGAGTGGAAAAAGGCCTGCTGCTGGTGGAAATGGGAATAGGCGTGTTGGGAAGGGGAAAAAAGGTTGTGTCCGTGGGGTTGGTGTTAAAGCAACAGTAACATCTGCAGAAGAAAGACCATCTTCAAGCCAAACTAAAATGTATACTTCTTTTAGCGGACAATGTGATAAGATCCCTTTCTTACGGCCACGCCAATCGCTACAAATTCCAGATGAGGCACAAAAACAGCAGGTGCTTCAACGGATATCAAGTGCTCCTTTAAGTGGGCTCTCCTCCACATCAACTTCAACATCACAAATACTCCAGTCCTCAAAGGTGTCACCCCAATCGCACTTGCTTCCTCACAGCTCCCAAATCTCCAGCTGCCCGTCTGAGTATGAGGTAGAACAGATGGTTGAGTCTGCAGAGCTGTTTACTCATACTATAGCCTGGAAATCAGAGATCGACTCCAGCGCTTCTGTGAATCCAGACGAGGAAATGATCTGCACTGATGCCCAGAATCTTTATGAGTCGGATCCAGGACCAGACGCAGAAGGTTCTGACCATAATGTAGACCCTCATTCCCAAACTGTAACTCCTGTTGGTGGAGACAATGAGGAAGACGATGATAAGACTCAAATACCTGATTGGAGCGACAACTTTAGTTTTTTGTCAGGGCAGGAACAGGTTGGCTCTGAGGACGACGGGTGTGATAACGCACAGGGTGATGATGATGAGGTTGGAGATCCCACTTACTGTCAACCCACAGTCAGCCAAGAGATGAGGTCAGCAGAGGAGGTGGAGGAAGATGCTAGTGACGACGAGGTCAGGTTGCGCCTTCCTGGACAGAGACATAGTACTGGAAGCACGTCAACAACTGCATCCTCAAACACAACTCTGCCTCTCACCACAAGTCGTGGTGGCTCTTCAGGTCGCATGGGTGCTAAGCCTTGCATAGCCTGGGCAATTTTTCAGATCGATAAAGATGACCCAACTCGTGTTATCTGTAACATTTGTCAGCAAAAGCTAAGTAGAGGCCAAAAAATACAAAGTTTGAATACTTCATGCATGAACCGGCACATGGACATGAAGCATAAGTTGCAGTGGGAAGCTCAGTGTGCTACAATGCGGCCTAGCCGGCCGGGCCAACCACCGTCTGCCATATCTTGTGCATCCGCGGCCTCTTCATCCTCTGTGACTGGGGTGACAGCAGTCACACCTGTTTTGGGGCGCAGACCTGCCACCTCTTTACCCGCAACAGCCAGTGTGATTGGCAGGTCTTCATTTTCTTTGGAGGTGGTAACACCAGCTGGTGTTGAGCGCTGTCCGACAACGATAGCACCACCTTTGGATCAAGGCAACCTAACATGTCCGCCTGCATCTTCCTCACAGACCGGCAGTTTGCCGGGGACACCCTTATCAACCCCGTCTAAGCACAATAGCCAGCCCTCGGTCCCTCAGATGTGGACAAGTAAAAGACCATTTCCTCCTAGCCATGAGAAAGCTAAGAGGTTGAATTTCACCATCTGCAAGTTCTTGCTGCCTTTCCGCCTGGTGGACACAGAGGATTTTCGAGACCTTATGTCCGTCGCAGTGGCCCAGTACCTGATGCCCAGTCGGCACTACTTCTCAAAGAAAGGTGTGCCTGCGCTCCACCAGCATGTCGCACACAACATCACCGCTTCTTTGAGAAACTCTGTGTGTGACAGGGTGCATTTCACCACAGACACTTGGACGAGTAGGCATGGACAGGGGCGTTACATGTCGCTGACTGGGCACTGGGTAACTATGGTGACAGCAGGACAAGGGGCTGCTGTCCAAGTCTTGCCGTCCCCACGAGTTGTGCGTCAATCCTCTTTATGTCAAAGTTCCTCCACTGCTTCTGCCTCCTCAACCTCCTCTCGGTCTTCCACCTGCACCCAAAGCCTGTCTGGTCATGCCACAAGTTTTCTAACTGCGCAGAAGGGATCCTGCACACCTCCTTACTATGCTGGCAGTAGGGCTCAACGTCATCAGGCGGTTTTTACTTTGAAATATCTGGGAAATGTGAGTCACACAGCTGAGGAGTTGTGGTCAGCTCTGGAGAACGAATTTCATGAATGGATGTCTCCACTGGACCTGAAACCAGGGAAGGCCGTGTGCGACAATGCTGCAAACCTGGGTGAGGCCCTTCGCCGGGGCTATGTCACACACGTGCCTTGTATGGCTCACGTGTTGAAACTGGTTGTCCAGCAATTTTTAGCCCACTATCCCAGACTAGATGGCCTTCTGCAGAGGGCACGGTCGCTGTGTGCTCACTTTCGCCGTTAGCATCCCGCAGCTCAGCGACTTACATCTCTACAGAAGTCGTTGGGCCTGCCACTTCACCGGCTAAAAGGCGATGTGCCTACCCGGTGGAATTCAACTCTGCACATGTTGCAGCGACTGTGGCAGCACCGACAAGCCCTGGTGCAATACGTTCTGACGTATAGCCTGGGCCAACGAGATCCAGAGGTGGGGCAAATTACGCTGGAGGAGTGGTCTCAGATCAGGGACCTATGCACCCTTCTGCACAGTTTTGAAATGGCGACGAAGATGTTTAGTGCTGACGATGCCATTATCAGCATGACTATTCCGGTGATTTACATGCTGGAGCACATGTTAAACATAATTCGGAGTCAGGTGGTGGCACAAGAGGAGGTGGAGGAAGTAGAGGAGGAGGAGTTGTATGCGGAAGGGCTAACATCTGCAAGGTCCAGACGGTCGGCAGCACCAAGGCGGCAGGCATGTGAGGGTGGGGGAGATGGTTTTACCAGGGCGCATGGTAGCAGCCAAACTAGTGAGGAAGGTGCAGGAGCCCAGGAAGAAGTGGAGGACGAACTGATGGAAGACTCATCAGATGAAGGAGACCTTGATCTCATTTCTGTTGTGCGAGGTTGGGGGGAGAGGACAGAGGAAGGAAGCATGATTGTTACCTCGCCACCAACACAACAGGGACTTGGTGCTCCTGGATGCGCAACACACATGAGTGCCTTCTTGCTGCACTACCTGCAACATGACCCTCGAATTGTGAGAATTAGAAATAATCCTGACTACTGGGTTGCCACACTGTTAGATCCCCGGTACAAAAGTAAATTTGCAGAAATTATTCCTGCCATAGAAAGGGATGCACGCATGCAGGAGTATCAGCAGAGACTGTTGCAGAATCTTACATAATTTTTTTGCACAAAATACCAGTGGTGCACGTAGTGAATCTCACAGTTCCAACTTGCCAACCGTGGGACCGTCAAGTGTTCAGCACTCAAACCGTAACAGAACCACAGTATCTGCTGGTAACATCAATTTTGCGGAATCATTTCACCACTTTTTTAGCCCATCCTTTGCAAGGCCACAGGAGACAAGAAGTCTGACACATAGTCAACGCCTAGAGACGATGGTACAGGAGTATCTCCAAGTAAACATTGAAGCCACGACTGTGTCACTGGACCCTTGCTCTTTTTGGGCTTCCAATCTGGATAAATGGCCGGAGCTAGCCACTTACGCCTTGGAGATCTTGTCATGCCCCGCAGCCAGCGTTCTGTCTGAACGTGTGTTCAGCGCTGCTGGTGGTGTGCTGACAGATAAGCGCACGTGGCTCTACACTGATAATGTAGACAGACTCACGTTCATAAAGATGAACAAATCATGGATCCGAAACGACTTTTCTACCCCTGTGTCATCCTGGGGAGAGTAAAAGCTTGATGATTGGTTAAAATCACCCTACCAACCGTTTTAAGCTTTCAAATTACTAATCATGTTTATCTGTATCTTGGCTGGAAAATAATTTGGGCTTTGTAGCAGTGTGCAGCACTGATTCTATTAGGCCATCTATAATAAGCTCCACCAGATTTAAAATTACTAATCATGTTTATCTGTATCTTGACTGGAAAATAATTTGGGCTTTGTAGCAGTGTGCAGCACTGATCCTATTAGGACATCTATACTAAAGCTTCACCAGATTTAAAATTAATAATAATTTTTAGCTGCATCTAGCCCGGAAAATAATTTTGGGGCTCCGAGATGCGCAAGACACATAAGTGCCTTCTTGCTGCACTACCTGCAGCATGACCCTCATATTGTCAGAATTCGAAGTAATCATGACTACTGGGTTGCCACACTCTTAGATCCCCCAAACTTTTCGATCAACCTTTTCATTTTAATAAAGACCAAAAAAATGGTCATTTTTGAAATTATAAGCATTAGCAGGTTGTTAGAAACTGAAATCAAACAGTTTTCAACTCAAAACTTTATTCTAGGTGATGTTACATTTTCACATAGGACCCCTTGTTCGAAAGGAGCTTCTGAACTCTCTCGTCCATTGAATTTGTCAGGTTTTGGATGGTTTCTGCTTCAATTGTTTTGCATGAGGACAGAATACCCTCCCAGAGCTGTTGCTTAGATGTGAACTGCCTCCCGCCATCATAGACACTCCTTTTAATGATGCTCCAAAGGTTCTGAATGGGGTAGAGGTCAGGGGAGCATGGGGGTCACACCATAAGTTTGTCCCCTTTTATGCCCATATCAGCCAGAGATGCAGATGTTTTATGTGCAGCATTATCATGCAGAAAAATGATCTTGCTGTGAAATACACGGTTCTTCTTCTTGAACCATGGCAGGAAGTGCTGTTTGAGAAAATCCACATACATTATGGAGTTCATCTTTAGCGCCTTCAGGGATCCTAAAGGGGCCGACAATCTCTCTCCCCATGATTCCAGCCCAAAACATTACTCCACCTCCTCCTTGTTGGCGCTGTAGCCGTGTTTGCGTGGGGTGTCCATCAACCAGCCATCCTCCACTCCATCCATCTGGACCATCGAGCACTGCACGGCACTCATCCGTGAACAAAACAGTTTTGAAATCAGTCTTCATGTAATGTTTGGCCCACTGGAGCCGTTTCTGCTTGTGTGAAGTGGATAGAGAAGGTCGACAGGATGGCGCATGCACAGCTCCAAACCTCTGAAGGACCCTGCATCTTGTTGTTCGGGGGACGTTGGAGGCACAAGCAGCTTCAAAAACTTGTCTGCTGCTATGACAAGGCTTTTTTGCCGCTGCTCTTTCAACCTGACGTAATTGCCTGTAGGAAAGAGTCCTCAATTTGCCCTTATCAGCACGCACACGTGTGTACTGTGAATCAGCTACATACTTCTTGATTGCCAAGACACTTCATCCTGATCATCGCACAATGTTGATTGTAGTCATGCCTTGACCTAAACACTCCACAATTTGTTGCTTCTCAGCAGCCGACACATCCTTTTTCTTTCCCATTTTGGCAGAAAATGTAGGCTGCTTAATAATGTGAGACAGCCTTCTTAAGTAGTCTTGCCTTTCATTGGACACACCTGCCAAACTAATTAGCACAGGTGTCTGCAATTGCTTACAGTGATATAAAGAGCCCTGACACACATCACCATCAATGAGTTTAACTGACAAACAAACAAATTCTTCCCTTATCACTCCTAAACACTTTTTGCATAATAATTTGGAACACAGTGTACATGTGCTTTTCCACAAAACACCAGTGGTTCACGTAGTGAATCTTACAGTTCTAACTTGCCAACCGTGGTCTGTATGGAGTTGTTCAATAAAGGGCCCAAAATTAAGATAACATAGATGGGAGAGGTCTCTATGAATAGGAATTCCTAAGTATTTGATACCCTGTGAGGGCCAGGCAAAGGGAAAGTTGGACTGGATGGAATCCTATATGGATTTGGGGAGGGAGACATCGAGGGCCTCAGACTTCGCTGCATTGATTTTAAAATTTGACCATGTAAAAAGTGATCTATTTCAGCCATAACAGCATGGATGGATATATGTGATTGAGTGATATATACTAGGACATCATCAGCAAATAGAGAGCACTTGTACTCAGTGCCTCCCACCTCAATCCACCTAATATTGGGGTTATGGCGAATTGATGAGAGCAGGTGCTCCGTCACTAGGATGTATAAGAGAGGGGACAGAGAACATCCCTGCCTTGTCCCATTGGTGATTGTGAAAGGTGATGAAAATGTTCTGACGCGCCCCCTGGGCCTTGGGACACCCGGAGCCGGACCCTTTTTGGTGGATGCTGGTGGTTGTAGTCTCTGTGGCGGCAACCCGGTTCCGTGGCTCAGGGCGGTCAAACCAGTGGCGGAACTATTTATGTGGTTTTGATGTTTAAATGTCCGACTACGCCACCCGTGGATTGCGGTCAGAGTGAACCGCCGCTCCAGGGCAGACCGCTGAGGCTGGTGTTGTGGGTGCAGCAGAGCGTAGCATAACTCCCCACGGGAGGAGTATAGCCTCAGGGCAGTGTACGCGGAGGATGGGGGTGATGGTGCAGGGCAGCAGCAGTAATGACACAGAGTCAGTGATGCAGTCCAGGGCCTTTACTCACAGTTCTTATTATCCAGACCACGTCTGCAGGTAACGGCTGCCCACGTCGTACTGTGCTCACCAGGTGAGGGGCTCAGACAACTCCCAGATAACTTTGGAGTGCTTCACAGGACCCCCTTTGTGTGTCCTTTGTCTGGCCTTTCTTACCAACCCTTCTGTCCGGCTGCCTCGGGCCTCCTCTTGGTAAACTTGGCGCCAGTTTCCCTGACCCTATGTGGTGCCTTCCTAGTGGGTGTAGCGAGGGGCTGCGCCACATAAAATGTCACAGCCTCCTGTTTCTAGCTGAGGGTCGTTTCCTGCCTCCACTAGTTTCGGGGACCGGTCTCCCCCTTTGGCCTGACCCCTCCACGCAGGTGGATTCGGGCGTGCGGTGGCGACTCGCCCGTCCGCACCCCTGAGATCCCTTCGTTCCTCGTTCCTGGAGCCTTCTCCGCTCCTCTTCCTTCCTTCTCCCTCTTCCAGGCCTGGGCCTCTGTTACTAGGCCCGCCTCCGGAGCAGAGCTCATGCAGAGCCCCTGCTCCCTGCCACTTCTGCTCAGACTTCTCTGCACTGAACTAAGATGGTGCCCACCTTTTATACTCCCTTCTCAATGCACCCAGGAACTGCTTCCTCCCTGCTCCTGCACTACAGGGTTCCCCTTCCTCAGTGTTCCCTCCCCCCACTCCAGCCAGGGACAGGGACTGTCGTGCCCGTCTCAGGGGCATATTGGTCGCCCTGCCCCACGGCAATGTGGTGTAATGCATGCAGGTGTCGGGTCCTGATCCACACTACATCCTTACCTGAGAGTGAGATATCACACCTCTGGGTGAGGTGCAATACCTCTGTAGCAACCGAGCCCTCAGGGTGCTACAGTTCCATTTATCTTCAGCCTAGGTGACGTATTGCGATACAGGGCCGTGATTTTGGCTATAAAAGGGTCCCCTAGACCCCTACCCCAAGCTTTTTAAGAGAATCATATATGGCGTGCCAGGAGACTCTATGGAATGCTTTCTCAGCATCCAACGAGAGTATCTAATTACAAATTTTTAACTGCATCTAGCCCAGGAAATACTTTGTGCCTAGTAGCAGGGTCTGCTAGTCAGCGGATTATCCCGGCTGTTAAGCAAGCTACACCACCTGTAGTTTGGACACTTCATTTTTTCAAAGGAAGTGCTTCGGGACCACGGGATACTCAGTGAAGAGCATCAGGAGGCACCCCAAGGCATAGGGGCTCGGACTGGCAGTAGGATGCCTTGCGGTGGACAGCCGAGCTCGATGCTTATAAAAGCTTTTTAACTGCAGCAGCTTTAGTGGACGCTACTGGAGCTGGAATTACGCGGCTGCTGGCATGAGACTTGCCCTCCAATAGATCCTTGTAAATGGATTTAAAGTGTATTTATTCAAATTAGAGAGACAATTTAAATTAAAAAGCTTAGAGCTGCCTCCACCACAGGGGGGCTCGCTCGACCCACCAGCGGACAGGCACCAGTATTGGGAGAGGGGGCTGGCCATCAGGGTTCACCGCGGCTCTGGCACAAACCCGGCGACACGGAGGTGGCACGGGCAGGAGCGGACTGAACGTGTCGGCTTCTCACTTTTTGGATTTTAGAAGGGCATGACATGCCTATATCTGTGTCTCCCCCTCCTTTTACTCCTCCACCTCTTTTCTTTTCGCATGACTATATGTACTTGTCACTTTTCCATGTGTTAGTTGTGTCTTCTGAGCAGTTTGTCAGCTTTTGGACACCTTTGAAGGTGTTTTCTATGTGTTTCTATGTGTTTTTGTTTGCCTGCCATTGGTTTTAACGGTGTTCGAAGGTGTTCGACGAACAGTTCGGCGAACACACGGGTGTTCGACGAACCGAACCGAACTCGAACACTACGGGGGTGGCTCAACACTACTCCTGAGTACTGGGGTAGCCACGCTGCTCCCGGGATATAGGGCATTGTGAATGGCATCACCGCGGCAGCGGCCGCGCCGGCGGTGGAAGTCCCCTCCATATCCAGCGTCTTCCTCCCCCCTAGTGAACCATGGCCTACCTTCCTTCTCTTTTCCTCCATAGGCCGCAGTTCCGCAGGCGATGGTCTCCTTGTAGGACCTGGCGTCGCACTCGTCTGACGTCAGCAGTCGCTGGGGCTCCTTCCAGGACCTGGCGTTGCGTCAGCGCGCGGGACGGGGCTTTAAACTTCACGCATTTCCAGCAGTTCCACCCCTCTTCTTCCCGCGCGGCGACCAAAAAATGGCGGATGATGGCGGGAAAACGACAGCAGATGGCGGGAAAACATCACCACGGTATACGACACAGTCTGTGAAGGCACGCAGTACCCGGTGGTAGCGGGCACGTAATCCTGCCAACTACGCCAAAGTTGACGCGCCCCCTGGGCCGTGGGGGTACCTGGAGCCGGGCCTTGTGGATACTGGGGGTAGTAGTCACCATGGCGACAACCCCGTCCATGACCCAGGGCGGTCAAACCAGGGTAGTCTATGTGTATCTGGTTTAAATAGTCCGACTACACCACCTGTGGATTGCGGTCATTGGTAACTGCCGCTGCGGAGCAGTCCACTGAAGCTGGTGATATATGCAGCAAGGTAGTGTAACTCCCCACAGGAAGAGTGTAGCTTCAGGGCAGCGTAAGTGGATGATGGTGGTGATAGTGCCTGGATCAGTAATAACAACACAGAGTCTTTGCAGTGCGGTCCTGGGATCTTTACTGGTGGTAATTATATAGGCCCCAACGGGAGTACTTGCTAGGGATGAGGGCCTGGTCAGTCTGGGAGCAATCCTAGAATTCCCCTGGCCAGGTGGAGTTGTAGGCCTGCCATTCTGACTGAACTCTTTGGCTATCCCGCTTATAGTCGTATTGTAGCCCACGTTCCTGAGTGTGACGAGCTGTGCTCACCCGTATGGCTGGCGACAGGTCTACAAAAATGGGGCTGTACCAGAAGGCCCTTTTTGCGGAACTATTAAAGAAATTCCCATCTGAAAACGCTGGTGGCAGAGGGCACACTTCGTTGAAAAACCAAGGAGTACAGGCGAGAGAGACACAACTTCAATCCAGCAGAGGCAGGGGAACACTGTCGAAGTTCTGGGAGAGTTTTCTCAGACCCTTCCATTACACAGGCTCTGAGGCGTGGGGTACTCTTACAAGGAGTGCAAAGTTTGGGAAGATGCTGAGGGAGTACCTTGCCGACAGTACCAACGTCCTCCGTGATTCCGCTGTGCCTTATAATTATTGGGTATCCAAGCTGGATACATGGAATGAACTGGCTCTCTATGCCTTGGAGGTCCTGGCCTGCCCTGCCACCAGCGTTTTATCAGAGCGGCTTTTAGTGCTGCTGGAGGAATTATAACTGATTAGCGCATCCGCCTGTCAACTGAAAATGCTGACAGGCTGACTCCTATAAAATTGAACAAGGGCTGGATTGGGCCAGACTTCTCAACACCACCGAATGATAGCAGCGCAACATAAACTCACATCCAGTTTCTTTCCTTGGGAGGTGTATTCCTGATTTTGGCTATTTGCTCTTATCCTCCTCCTTCTCCTCATCCTCCACCAACATATCACCAGGGTGACCATGGTCCGTGATGCAACACCCACATAATTTTTTAAAAGGGTGTTTATGATGCCTTTAAAAAAAATAATTTATACAGTATGTTCATGTATACCCCTCAGGGGTAAATGTTTGTCAGCCCATACACTTAGTGCATGGGCATTACAAGTATAGGAGGCCCGCTCCTTTCTAATTGGAACATTTTTTTATGAGGCCCTCCTCCTCGTCTCTTCCAAGGGGCATTGAAGTGCCTCCAAATTTCTGGCAGCCCTTGCATTCACTGCATAGGCCAACAATATGGGACTCTCTCCTTTCTAATGGGAATTTGTCATTACTGTGGTCCTGCTCTATGTGTCTTTAATTTCTTAGTGGGGTTTTTCCTAAAATTGGTCAGTCATTGGACTCACTGCATACCCTATAGCTGTATATTAGACCCTCTCCTTTCTAATGGGAACATGTTGTACTTGTTACGATGGCCCTGCTCTGCTTGTCTTTAAATTCTTAGTGGGGTTTTTCCTAAAATTGGTCAGTGGTTGGACTCACTGCATACCCTATAACTGTATAGCAGACCCTCTCCTTTCTAATGGGAACATGTCGTACCTTGTTACTGTGGCCCTGCTCTGTGTGTCTTTAAATTCTTAGTGGGGTTTTTCCTAAAATTGGTCAGCCGTTGGACTCACTGCATACCCTATAACTGTAGAGCAGACCCTCTCCTTTCTAGTGGGAACATGTCGTACTTGTTACTGTGGCCCTGCTCTGTGTGTCTTTAAATTCTTAGTGGGGTTTTTCCTAAAATTGGTCAGTCGTTGGACTCACTGCATACCCTATAACTGTATAGCAAACTCTCTCCTTTCTAAATGGAATTTGTCGTTACTGTGGCCCTGCTCTATGTGTCTTTAAATTCTTAGTGGGGTTTTTCCAAAATTTTGGCAGCCCTTGCAGTCACAGCATGGGCATTACCACCCGCTCCTTTATAATGGGAACATTTTTTTTACTGAGACCCTCCTCTATGTCTCTTCAAAGGGGTATTGGGTTGCGTCCAAATTTTTGGCAGCCCTTGCAGTCACTGGATACGCAATAACAGTATAGGAGACCCACTTGTTAATAATGGGAACAACAAAACATCGCCGGCTGATGGCTCTCTAACAATAGCGAGGGCCGACTGCTGACCTTTTAAGAATAGTAAGGGCCGTCTGATGGCCCTATAAAAATAGGCTTTATGAATTTCAGAGTCCCTCCATCATAAATAAAACAGGGTGTGTCTGATGATGTGTCACACACCACATTGCCAGATAAGGTTGTAAAATGTTAAAATGACATTTCCTGGTGAATGCATTTGTCTTAAAAAATAACGTAAAAAAACCAAAACAATGGGATCTTTCCTTAGTATAAAAAACAGCGTCACCAATTTAACCTCAATGTAATCACATTGTTCAGCTCATGCACCTCCTCCTCCATCTGCGAAATGACTACATCAGTCACAAGCTCACAGCACTGCAGCACTGCCTTGGCCAAGCGGCAACAGGCTGTGCTGAAGATAACATGCTTAATGCTTAATTGACAAACCGCCCAGTGCTGCAGAGTTGTTGAAAGCTGTAACACAGCAGCCTGATCTGTGGCTCTCACCGCTGAGCATACATCCAGGCATGGTCATGTGTGACAATGGGCGGAACCTGGTGACGGAGAAATGACAGCCGGGGTAGATATAGTTTCCCTCTATGCCAGTCATTTCACAGAGCTAAAGAATATGGCTGTGGTGAAATACAACTCCCACTGAGAATCTGTTTCAGATTAAAAAACATAGTGCTCACCAGAGGATTTGATTCTGAGGGATAACCTTTCTCACCCGCTCAAGAGCCCCATAGCAGCAGTAAAGTTAGCACTATCATGAACTCTCCTGAGGTAGAAGCCAAGGCACACCAGATGATTCTCTGGTGGGAACATTCAACCCTGCCGAGAAGTAGTCCTTGCTAAGAAAAATGTGTGGGAAGGTTCCCGGACACTCTATTTTTACTGAGGAGGAAACACACGCAAACAAGGGGAGAACATACAAAGTCCTTGCAGATGTTGTCCTTGCTGGGATTTGAACCCAGGATCCCAGTGCTGCAAGGCTTCAGTGCTAACCACTGATCCAATGTGCTGCCATTCACCCTCTAATATCTAACAGGCTGGAGAAACTTGCACCTACTGCCACTCTATCTTCAGCTCCTTTGTGAGAAAATGTATTTGGGCAGCCACTCAGTCTACCAAATAAAATTCCTGAGAAGGAAATTGGGGATGGCTTCGCTACTGGTACTGGGGGCAGTGCTAATACAATGGCGTTGTACCATAGTTTGCTGGAAATATTCCAGGCTGGTAGGAGGCAAGCAAATTCCCCCAGAAAAGTACCAGCAGTAATGTTCAGGCCACATTTCAAGCGCAAGCAGCTTTAGAGGACTTCCTGGGAGAAATGACACGCAGGGTAGATACGGTTTCCCTCTATGCCAGTTCTTTCACCGAGCTAAATACAACTCTCAGCAAAAAAAAGTTGTGGACTTGCTCCATACCGTCCCTGGCCACATTCACCTGTCCATGTGTTTCTGGTTAGGCGGTCCTTCCCAGTAGGTGCACTGGGGATGGAACGGGTAATGTGGGACCCGTGCTTGTGGAAGGCGGAGCATATAACGGGAAATATAGTGGCAGCTGGGGACCAAGTATGGACACCCGGCCGCAGCCGGCAAGAGGTTATGAAAAGCTTCCACCTACACGAGCCTAAAAGGCCACATTTCAAATGCAAGCAGCTGTCAAAAATTTGGCAGTCTAGTATTGCAGCCTGTGGGTGGGTGGCTGCCTGCATACTTACAATTGCATTCCAAGGAATGGGGTAGGGACAACTGAACGCTGCAGTGGGACAAGGACGTGGACAGTGATTGTTGCAAGTCTGCATTGACAGGTGCATGGCGGGAGGCAGCTTCGCATGCGCCAAGGATCACTTATGATGGGCACACTTTTAGGCAGTGACCTGGGAGTCAGAGATGCTTCCAGAGGTCTTCCCCATGCTGTTACCATGTCTTTTCAGCACCGTATGCATGTGTCTGATGATGTGTCACACACCACATGGCCAGATAAGGTTGTAAACTGTTAAAATGACATTTCCTGGTGAATGCATTTGTCTTGATTGAAAGCAATGAAAAAGTGCAAAAATGCATCAAAACGCTACGTGTGAACATAGCCCAAGTTGTGGAGGAGTATTTTTGGTTTTGGTTATTTAGTTTACCTTATATACAAATCATTACCCTGGAATGGATGTTCCTTAACATATTTCCCAGGAAAATCCATTTTGGTTTTGTTTTTGTATCTTTTATTGTGAGTCTGTAAAAGTGAGGTAATACTCTGACCACGTTGCTGACAGCCGTGATCTGGGAGTCAGAGATGCTTCCAGTGGTCTTTCCCATGCTTTTCCCATATCATTTGAGCACTGTTCCCATTGATTTGGGCAGTTTTTAGGCCCTCTGCAGACCGCCGGGTGGAGTCGCCTGAAAAATGCTCGCGTTTCCCATAGACTTACATTGGGCTCGTTGCTCGGGTCGAGCACCCGAGTATTCCAATTTGCTCGACCCTAGCATTTTAGTGCTCGCTCATCACTAGATTTTACGCATGAGTTGAGAATAAAAGATCAGTCTAGAAGGAAAAAAAAGCAGATATCTTGGATAAAATAATATTAGAAAGTTGCATATTTTCATGTGCATTTTTGATGCATAAAATAACAATTAAAACTACGGTTACACTTTTGGAGGGTGTTTTTAGAGTGTAATAATAGGATCAGCAATATAAATTTCTAAATGTCTTTCAAAAGCAGGAATCATTTTCATTGTTATTTATTTCCCGCCCAGCGTTGCCTGCTTCTGTTTGACTGACAGACAGTATGTTGTGTGACTTCAAGTAAGGAAGTCGACAGTCAAGCAGAAAGTGGTGGCACTAGATGGGGAATAGAGCTGGAGTGACAGAGGCTTCAAATCTACAAATAGCTCTTTAGCCTCATTTATATTAATTCAAACCACAGATTTTTTGGCAATGGTTGTACCTACTGGTCATGTAAAGGTATTGCTGTATTTTTCTCTGAAAGAGCGACATGCACATATAAATAGTTTGAGGAGGGGAAATCATGCTGACAGATTGACTTTAAGTAATTTTTGCAGTGTCTAGGACAAACTTCAGTGTATACAATATTTCTTTTGCAGAAGGTGGAACTTCATGTGAATCACTCACAGATGAGGTTTAACAGTGACTTAAATCCATAGGTGTGCCAAGAAAATCCTTTGTAAAATCTATGACAGGGAAATCACTTTCTATGTATATTATTGGTGCCCTCATAAATGGGGGCAATATGTCCTTTCAGGCCCCAGATGAGATTGAATTTTCTGCATATTTTGGAGTTTTTCCTCCACATGAAATTCCCTTCCTGCTTTTATCATGCAGTTTCCATATACAGAATACTTGCAATCTTTGCAATGACAGGTTCCAGCAACAATTCACCTGCTCAACGTCAACAGAGCAGCTCTTCCTCTTCCGGGCTGCTCTGACGAAAGGGCATGACTGTGGACCTCATGCTGATTGACAGCCGGCTCCTCACAGTAAGGCTACGTTCACATGTTCAATATTTGGTCAGTATTTTACCTCAGTATTTGTAAGCCAAAACCAGGAGTGGAACAATCAGAGGAAAAGTATAATAGAAACACATCACCACTTCAGCATTTTTTCACCCACTCCTGATTTTGGCTTACAAATACTGATGTAAAATACTGACCAAATACTGAGCGTATCAACATGGCCTTAGTCAGTGGGGAGCCAGTTGTCAATGATGACATAAGCAGTCAAGCCCCATCAACAGAGCAGAGCAGAAGAAAAGCCGTTGCTCTGTTAAAGTGGCATTAGCGGAAGCTGTTGACTTGCCGGCAGGAGCGGTCTGTGACTATTTTGTGCTGGCAGAGATCAGCGCTGAGCACAACATGCAGGTAGGCAGAAACTAACTGCCTGTTAGTTTTTAGGCCCATAATAAAAAAAAAATTGTCCTAGACAACCCCTTACATATTTTTGTAATTGGGAAATGAGTATGTTTGCAATGACCGGAGAGCACAGCTGGAAAGAGACCATTCCCTTTCCACCCATTCTTTGCTCCACTATGTGTTTACCACCGTACCTTGAGGTGCCAGGGCACAAGAAACCTACTACTAGTCCCTTTTCCAGGAAGTTCTGGGATATTTGTTATATATAATATACAATACATCCCTGCTGCTGCAGACTTTTTTGACCGAAAAAGATTTTGAATAAGTCTGTTCCAATACATAAAATTACCGTACGTATAAATTCTAAAGTTATGAAATGTAAGATGAAAAAAGAATCTTTTCTATCGAAGTTCAACTGATTTTATTGAAAGCTGTTGTACGGTCCCCACCATAGAACACTAGGACTTGTCTTTCCTTCCTATACGAAACTCTGTTTCTACTTGTGATGTTACGAAATACTTCACTATTATAGTAAAACAAGAGTTTATTACATGGCCAAGTAAGACGATCTTTAGAAAAATGCACAAGTGCTTTGAAACAACATAAAAACTACTTAATTCAATCTTCTCTCATACAATTTCTATCAGAGAGAACAGACACAGCTTGTTAAATTAACAAAGAATGTAGGCTTTCCATTCATAGACAAAGTGTCCTCATTGAAATGCTTGTTCTAAAGCTCCCTATTCTCCGTACTCGTTTTTCTGTGTGAGAGGAAACACGACTCCATAGAGACTCTGTTGATTTTGTTTTATGTTAATTGGCTGTGTTCTTTGAGATTCACAGACTTGGTGTCACCTAAATGGCACACACTTGGTATTGTCTTGTTGTGTGGAAAAGGTAGATGGAGGGAGGAGGAGTAACATTAAACAGGTGGAGAAGGGTAAAATGGTATTATCAATGGTATTATCAAATGTTTCATGGATCAAGGATCTGGCTAAAGTCCATTGCGAAGAAGGCCAATTGCTTTGTGGAGATTATTTTAAGCATTAGGTGTTAGGTTACTTGCAAGTCCTGAAAATGGCGTAGTGTACGATGGCTTTGTAGACTGATACCCAATGATCGACTTGTTAAATCTAAAGTCTTTTGAATTTAAAGACTTAAATGAGCAAATGCTTATACCCTACTAATTGTACTGAATGGTACAAGTGCTGCTTAGACCTCCTCAGCCAGTTATACTTTGTATTACCATGGTCATTCTTTATTGTGCTCGGGAAATCAGGAGGATCTGACATAAGCTTTTAGTGTAGACGTTGTCTTGATAAGTAGGTCACCACTTGTACTAGATTTACAACATTTGCAACAGTAAAGTTTCTGTGGTTCACAGGTCACAGCTGACAATCAAACACAGGACAGACAAGTAAGAATATCTTTTTCTTAAGAGTATCTGTCAACAGATTTTTCATTACAGCTTAATACATTTCTCCATAGCAGTAATATCACCCAGATGCCATACTCTCAAGTGCAGGTTTTTCTGCGTGTGTCAGTGATGTGCTGCCTAAAATCAATGGCTACATTCAGTTTAGGACTTCCCAGAGGTCATCATATTTGTATTTTATCTATTCTCAGCCTTGGGTGGCTTTTGCTGCTGAAAATTTTAAAAGGTGATCATATATATTTATTAGTAATCAGCCAACAATTATTCCTGCCAACCTTCCAATTCATATTCACAATAGGTTTGGCTAAGGGTGTGTCACATTTACACTTGGACCTGTTAATGTGATGCTTGCTTCTGTCACCAGGCGCCACTGTATTCATTCTGTGTGCAGCGCTGATGATGGAGGAGATGACATGAACAGAAGCTTTGAGTGGCCTTTCCCTTGCTTCTCAAAACGAGAACTATCTGAATGCCACCAGCATGGGGTGGCCGTGCAGCACGCAGTGGCCGTACATGTTCTTCTTCCTGTCTCCTTTGTTCTCTCGCTCGCTGCACTTTCAGGTGTATTTACATAGACAATAATAGAATGAATTCAAGTGGAATAGAATTTTACTTGAATGCTACAAAAATCTACGTTCGACAAAATGTAGATTTTTTATAATTCTCTTCCATGCGGATTAAGTAAAATGACTGGTCGCCATTTCTCGGAATATTTTAAGGTCATCAAATAGTTAAAAAATAAAAAAAAATACTTATACTCATCTTATTGCTCATTTCTCCATCTCTTCCACTCCTCACCGTTACTTGTCTGATCCTCACTGCATCTTCTTAGCGCTGTGTTCACTGAAATCCAATGACCACTCGTGTTAAGCTGGGACTTCCTGCTCTGATGAGACCCAGGATGTTTTCCCATGTGCTAGAGTCACGGCACAAATCATGACATCATGAAGGCACTATCTTTCATGCTTTTGTGCAGAACCCTCCCTGAGCTCACTAGAGCCAGGAGTTCTGGCATAGCATGAGGAGGGCCGGTAATTTCAGTGCAGTAATAAGAAGAATCGACATGGCCCGGACGGGTGATGGTAAGGAGTAGAGGAGATTGAGAGGTGTAAGATAAGGTGAATAAAAGTATTTTTTTTTTTGGTTTTTTTACATCTTAAGTTTATTTTGTCCTGGAGAGACCCCAAAGCATAATAAGGGACATTAAATTTGCAGATAATAACTTCTTAACAATCTAATTTCCCAGTAATATAATCACAACAGCCAAATTCAAATTTTGTTTGATCTGCTCATCTCTAATCAATAATGATTTTTTACCAAGCTAAAAACATTTTCTCAGTGGATGAACAAATGTGTTGCTCATTCATCAATAGATTGGCTGCCTTTTCATACAGACCAATTATTAGGAAATGCGCTTTCCTAGTAATGCTCATCTACTATATAATCGGCTTATCCCGTCTGTCTGTCCGTCCAGGAAATCCCGTGTCGCTGATTGGTCCGGCCGCGGCCAATCAGCGACGCAGGATTTCAGAACAAGATGGCGGCCGTTAGCGGCTCATCTGCCGCACGGAGGTCAGCGGTGATGAAACCGGGAGATGACCGGCGCTAGCCAGTCATCTCCCGGCTGCTCGCAGCAGAAGTACCCCGACCGGCGGCCTAGGCGGCGCCACTCTCCGGTCCTCCCTTCACACTTGCCGTTTGGAGATAAGCAGCCCTAGCCGCTGATCTCCCGACGGTAGCCGCATGGAGGTCAGCGAAGATGCAGCCGGGAGATGACCAGCGCTAGCAGCGGAAGTACCCGCACAGGCAGCGCCGCTCCCCGGTCCTCACTAACACGGTTCGCTGATTGGTCACGGCCGCGACCAATCAGTGATATTGGCGCGAAATTTAAAACAACGCTGTCCTGATTGGTCGCAGCCAGCCGGCGGCGACCAATCAATGACTGGCGCAGCCCGGCCGCGAATTGGTGCCGGATTTGAAACACACAGGCCACCGTCGGGAGATCAGCAGCTACGCAGCCGGGAGATGATCGGTGCTAGCAGGTCATCTCCCGGCTGCTCGCAGCAGAAGTACCCCGCCGGTGGCCTCGCTCCCTGGTCCTCCCTTCACACTTGCCGCGTGGTCAGCGATGTTGTCACAAACAGTATTGATAACATGACGTAATTACAAAATTCATTAGGGGCCCCGGGGGGATACATTGGGGGGTTAATTTAAAGTAGTGCACAACCCATTTAAACACTGCTTCGCTGATTAGTCGCGCCCGGTCGGCGCACACATATTCTAGAATACCCGATGCGTTAGAATCGGGCCACCATCTAGTTTCATGATAATTGGCCAGTGTAATTGCACAGTATGTGCATGGTCCAATTTTTACTGAAGAACTAAAAACTATTCACACCTAGATAGTTTATTTTGTATCTAGTTTATATGCTCTATTAAGATCCACTAGAGCAGATAATTTGGGCAGAAAAATTAAAATAAAATAATATGCATGAACACAACTGTAAAGGGTTAGCTTATCTTTTTTCTATCTGTTCCTCCTTTGTTCCTCCAGATACAGTATAAATGGATGTCGTGGCATTCAATACACAGATGCTATGATAGTGCAGGCATGTCTGAAAGTTTATTTTAAAGATTTAAAGACTTCTGCCCCAAGCAAGCACTTTTTGATTGTATGCAAATCTATCAACTTTTATTTAAAGGCCCGTTGACATGAACAATACAAACTTTATAGGACGAGAACAATGGTCATTATTATCATTTTTTGATCATCAATAACTATAGATTATATAAATGAAAGTATGATAATAGAAAATAGAAAAATTAGTTAAAGAATGCCTGGAGACCTATATATGTATTTGTTAATTATTATAATAGTTGCCTACCTTGGACCCATCATATGAACAGAGCAATGGCTAGAGAAGGACATCATGGTAGGAAGAATAGAAGGAACAAAGCTGATAGGAAGATCAGTAACTCGATGGCTTGATACTATCAAGATAACAGTGGAGAAGACCTTGGTGGACCTATCTAGGTTTACTCTCACTAGCGCTGGCGTTAATGAGGTGACCGGAGTTCATCGGCTATGAACGTCGATCACCTTTTGACATCAGAACTCGACACTGAAGTGAAGTTTTCAGGCTCAGCTCAGTGTCTCCTGGATTCACAGTTGAGTGGTCACATCATGACACCACTCAGCCATGAGATCTAGATGTAGCAGAGTTGGACCACGTTGTGGTACAAATGGATTATTGACAGGTGAGAAATATGGTGTTTTATTATTTTTATCTTTACAGTAATAAATAGATTAAAAAGGGTGTGGAGTGTTTCTTTCAAATAAAGGAGTCTGTGTTTTTATTTCAATTATATTACTTCACTCTCTGTGTTTTTATTACATTTAACTATGGGGTTAGTAATGGGGGCGTCTTAGACGCCTCTTCATTACTAACCTGTGGGCTTGATGTCAGCTGACATTACGAAGCTGACATCAACCCCAAAAACATTACCCCACTTGCCAGCACACCAGGACAAGTGGAAAGAGTCGGGCAAAGCGCCAGAATTGGCTCATCTAATAGATGTGCCTTTTCTGGGGCGTCTGCGGGCTGCTATTTTTTGGCTGGAGAAGGCCAATATCCATGACCCCTTCCCATTCTGAGAATACCAGCCCCCAGCTGTCTGCTTTAGATTGGCTGATTATCTAAAATGAAGGGACCCCACTCTGATTTTTTTAATTATTTATTTAAATAATTTAAAAAAATGACTTGGGACCCCTCTATTTTTGATAACCAGCCAATATAAAGCTGACTGCTGGGTGCTGCAGCCCGCAGCTGTCAGCTTTACTTGTGCAAATAAAGCACAAATAGAGCGGACTACATGTAATTTTTTTTTACAATGTGTCCTGGCCAATGCTTGCCATGGCTATAATTGAGCAGGAAGTGCCCACACCGAAAAAAGCTTGTTGATTGGCTGTGCTACAGCCTTTCAATAAACTTTGTTCTGGCTGCTGAACCCAAACAGTTGCATGGACTTCCTGGAGAAGTCTGTGTTCAGGCTCTGTGCACGGACACTAGGTGTTTGGTTCGGACCTCAAACTTTTCCGTTCGGGTTCATCCATCCCTAATGCAGAAAGAAGAGTCTAACAAATCTAAGAAAACAATGAAGTTTTGATTCTTTAATTAAAACATGTATTAAACTTAAATTTGAATAAAATTTCTGGAGAAAAAAAATTGTTTCCACCAATTCTTCTTATACCATGCAATCATTGCTTGTGCTTGATAAGCTCTTGGCATATATGACAAGCAGGTCTAAAGAGTTCCATTCACCTGTTGGATGTCATTAATGTGTTCAACTGGCATTCATCAGGAAGGTATACATGATATAGAGGAAAAAGGGGAAAGGAATTCCAGCTTCATAAATAGTCTACTTCTTGAAGCTCATCAAGAGAATGCCAAGAGTGTGCAAAGCAGTCATCAAAGCAAAAGTTGGCTACTTTGAAGAACCTAGAATATAAGACATATTTTCAGCTGTTTCACAATTTTTTGCTAAGTATATAATTCCACATGTGTTAATTCATAGTTTTGATGCCTTCAGTGTGAATGTACAATTTTCATAGTCCTGAAAATACAGAAAAATCATTAAATGAGAAGGTGTGTCCAAACTTTTGGTCTGTACTGTATATGGTAGTCCATCAATAAGATTACAAATGATGGTCATCTGATCTGATTACTAAAAAGCATGCAAATACATCAAAAAACAAACAAAATCTCAGACAGTGCATTAAAATGACGAGAACAAAAAATGTAATTCAAATTGATTGATAATGGAACAATAGTTCATGGCGCATTTTCAATCCATCCGGAACGCGTGTGTTCAAATTGTACATCCAGAAAACCTCACGGTCCAATAGGCGTCTCCTGATGTCTCCGCCTCTTGGATTCATGGACAACCTAGGCTACATGTCTTAGCCTATGTCGGGCAATACAATATTGCATGCTGCTAGTGGACATTCACAACACACAATTAAAGTGATTTCGGTGGGTGAGTTCACCAGAATTAAACGCAATTGTAGCGACACAAGTAAACTAAATAGAGAATTTATGGAATGTAGGACTAAACTTAAAAATAGGGGATATCCATCCTGGACTCTCAATAGAGCAGATAATATAGTTCGTAAGAAGAACACAATGGATTTAAAGTTCCAGATAACAATAAAATTAATGTTAATGCTCGAAAAATTAAAAAGTCAGTAGTTTCCTTAAAATTCAGTCCATAATTCTATCAGATTAAACGAATTATCATGAAATACTTACCCATTTTGCATGAGAATACCATCATGTCCAATATTCTGGATTTTGGGTGTCTGGTGGTAGCCAAAAGGGCACAAAAGCTAGGCAGTATTTTGTCTCCCAGCTTCCAGAATCCTGCAAAAAAAATGCCATACTTGGTTTAATTGCAGGAGTTTTTACAGGTGCGGTTTTGGCTGCTGTGGTATGTGTAGCTTTGTTTTAGTTGCAAAAAGTTTTTCCAACACAGATGAGTCACAGCAGTATGGTGTACAAAGTTACATCAAATGCAATAGTGATCATGTTATCTATGTAATGAAATGTGCCACATGCAATAAATTATATGCGGACTGTACTATACGTAAACTAAAGAAACGTATTGCGGAGCATATAGGTGATATTTGTAATTTAAATGAAACTAACCGTAATGTTTCTTATGCTTCAAGACATTTCATTAAATTCCACAACAGGAATATATCTTCTCTTCAGGTGTACAGCATAGTGAGGTTGTCCATGAATCCAAGAGGCGGAGACATCAGGAGACGCCTGTTGGACCGTGAAGTTTTCTGGATGTACAATTTGAACACATGCATTCCGGATGGATTGAACATGTGCCGTGAATTATTGTTCCATTATCAATCAATTTGAATTGCGCTTTTTGTTCACATCATTTTTATGTATTGTCGGAGATTTTGTTTGTTTTTTTTATGTATTTGCATGCTTTTTAGTAATCAGATCAGATGACCATCATTTGTAATCTTATTGGTGGACCACCATACATATAGAACCTTGGTGTCAATATGTAGGTAGCTCTGATAAAGAACGCAGGTCTGTTACTTTTGAAACCCGTTGCTCCTAGTCCTGATATGGAATTTGATTATAGAATCTGCTTTTAAAGAATACATTTTGGTCTATTTATGAAGCTGGAATTCCTTTCCCCTTTTTCCTGTAAGTTGTGCAATGAGTGGTTCCTCGTGTTCCGCGCTTCAGGACGCCTGAGTCTAGGTGAGCTAGTGTTTCTTTAATTTATACATGATATACCTTTTCTACAGCGTGTGGTTGACTGTACTTTTGTATATAGATGTATCCTCTGCAAGTACTTTGTGCAATACATGTTTTTTTTCACATGAGAACCTATTTGTAATATATGCCAGTGTATTATGCTCAGAAGGGAGAACGAGGGCTATGCCAAACCTGAAATGTGTTAGCGTTTGTAACATCCCTGGCGGCGTGCTGGCATGGCTTACCATCTCGCACCATGCAAGACCGCCAACTTACCTATCAGTCCAGGCTGTGCACTATACTGTTATACCGTTATTAGCGGCGGCGCTGGTACTTTCTGATTCTTAAAGTTACAGTGTGTGCAGTCCTAATGCAACCCCAGCCTATTGCTGTGAGTCACTGGATACTTAAACCTCCCCCACCCAGAGGGAGGTGCCTGAGCACCACTTTCTTTCAGTGTGATCTGTGCAACTGAGTTGCTAGTTCCTGTCCTGTATCTTGTCTGTTTCCGCCACCCCGGAGGCTGTGAACCCAGGCCCGTTGCCTGCATCTGTGACTTCTAGTCTATTCCTGCCCCCCTGGGGGATGATTACCCAGGCTCATTCCCGTATCTCATTCCAGTGTCAGTTCCTGTCTGAACTGTGTCCTAGCCCGTTACCTGTGTGTCTCTATGTCCGATCCTTCCCTTTTCCTGCAGTGACTGAACCAGTACCTAACTCCAACATGTTGTCTCTGTACTTCTGTTCATGAGCTTTGTGTCCACTCGCTACTTCATTGCAAGTACCTTGTGTGTATCTGGTTCTGCTTGTCCAGTTTCCCTGCCTCCGCTTCTACCTTCTGTGTTCTAGCTACCTTCCTGTGTTTCCCAGTCTGTTCCATGTGTACAGAGCCCTGTCCTGTCTGCCTGCACCTGTGGCTCTGCTCTGCTCTGCTCTGCTTGCTCTCCGCACCTGCAGCTTTGCTCTGCTCTGCCCTGGTCTGCTTGTCCTCCGCACCTGCGGCTCTCCTCTGCTCCACTTGTCCTCCTCCCCTGCGGTTCCGCTCTGCTCCGCTTGTCCTCCGCACCTGCAGTTCTGCTCTGCTCTGCTCCGCTTGTCTTCTGCACCTGCAGCTCTGTTCCTGTATCCCAGTCTGTACTGGTCCCTATCCAGCCTGTTTTCCTACCTGCCAGTACAGGCCTGTTTATATACCAGCCGAGCCTGCTATTACCCGCCTGTCTTCATACCAGCTGTGCCTGCCAGTACCCACCTGTCTGCATACCAGCCGTGCCTACCAGTACCCACCTGTCTGCATACCAGCCTAACCTGCCAGTTCCTGCATTCCCCACTGTAGGTCAACAGCTGTGACCAGGGTCTGGCCTTGGAGTAGCACCTGGGCCACCTCCCACGTCCCTCCTCGGACCACGGAGTCGATTAAGCCGTCGTGTGTTTATGGTCAAATATGGCGAGGCCCCTAGTTACGCCCCTCCAGGCACTCCTCGGTTCCTGGCCCAATGGGACCACTAACCATGATCACGCCAGTCAGTCTGGGTGTGAGCGTAACAGCATTTTTATTTTTTGCACAGGCTATGATTGCCAATATGAAGCTTTTATGATGCTGTGAATAAAGTTACAATTAATTTTAATCTCCAAGTGTTGGACCTTATTTGTTTTTCAATGTGTCGCTTTACACTGATTCAATGGGTTAAGATGGTTCCATCTGATACATATACATAAATGCTGGTATTCCTTTATGAGACAATTTTTTTAAGATTTTATTACATTTTTAAAGGGGTTGAACCAGAAATGTTTAATATATGACCGAACGTGAGTGTAATATTGTAGAATAGAAATTGCCACTTAAAATAACATCTTTGTATAGAAAGAGAACAGTAAAATATCCTATTCAAACAGACGGAAACACCGTGTGTTACTAAAGTAAAGTTACAATATCTAAGTACAATGGATTTGAAGGTTATTCTGCTCGGTACTGACAAGAGATGAATTATTGAACGACGTTGAAAAAGTCTTTGTGAGTTATAATTGAAATCATTATGCCTTCTGGGACATGTACCAGATGAGAAGTGTGACATCTTTTGACAACAACAGCATTCTGGCTGTTTTGTACATAATTTAGATCATCTTAATGAATATTTTAAGTTGTATCATTTTAGTATGAATTATCATACATGTATGTTTGGAATCACATGGGAGGCGGGCTATAACTTTGGTTTTGAAATGCGTCCTATGCATAATTTATTGATTATGCTGGAATAAATTCATCTGCATCAGAGATTAAATAAAATTGAGATCACAAAATCTTTTGAAATTAAAATTTGCGAAAATTACCAAATTTTTCTAAAAATATTCAACCTAATTCAAATGATTTGCCACAAAGCCACAAATCAAGAGCTGCAAATCCTCAAATCCTCCAATTGTCATGAAAAATGTGTATGACCCTATTCTCTTTTTATTACTAGTCTTGTTCACTTCTGTGCTTTCATGCACACTATCTAACATTTTTGTATATTTTTTTATTACTTTTTTTTTAAGTTAGCCCCCCTCCTTTGCCAAAAATGTAATTTATGATGTAACCCTAAAATACTAAAACAATAATAAACATCTGTACAAGTTTCATCAGTTCTTTATGGCTTTCTATCTCCATAGCTAAACTGTGAGCTGTGACGTCCTCTCACTATCCAGATTTACCAAAAAATGGTTTCTGCATATCCGATTTCTGCTTTTATGCATGCTATAATTCTCCTTATGATTGGCTGTGTGAAAGCTGCAAGGTATTATGGGGAAACTTGCCTGAGGTCATGTGATTATTCTCTGACTGATGCGGTCATCTAAAATATGTAAAATGGCAGTGGCCATTTTAGGCGATCCACGTGAATGGGATTGAAAAATTGCTTGAATTCACGTTTTGCTCATCTTTATAAATAAGGCAATCTATGCAGAGCAAGAAATGATTTTTGTGTGAAGCTCAGATTGGTGTGCATTTATTAAGTAGTCGCCATCATCAACAGTGATTTACATGATTAAGCTTATATGTTTTCAGATTTATGCTATTGACTACCATCTAAGACATCTTGATGACCACAAAGGAAGGGACTTTAAAGATACATACATGTTCCAACATTTCTCTGTGTGACACATTTGATATACTTTCTTCTAAATATACAGTTTACTACAAAAAGTTATTGGGCCCAATTTACTGATGTGGGTTTGTCTTGACCTTGGTATTAATTGGTATTGACTTTGGTATTAATTGTGCCAATTTCAGCAACATTTTGCACAGGGACACCACCATGGATTTAGGGATCCCATGCAGTCAAGGAATTTTAGCTCCTGTCCAACCACATGTGCTGTTGACGATGATATCTATACATAGAAATATCTTAACAATCATTCTGGGTGCTTGGAAGTATGTCAGGCCTGTCTAACAAACTATTAAATTACCACTGATCACCTTCTATGTAGCTGATCAGCAATCATTTAACATTTGCCATCAGCTAGGGTAAAAACCCTCCAAGTTTGCACTGTTTGCATGTACTGTAGGACAAGATTATTAAATCTGCCCATTGCAAGCAGCCTGTGATGTTTTTATAGCCAGAGAGATAAAAGTTCTGACATGTGAGGTGTAAGATGCATAAACTCTTCAATATTGAATTTGCAACAAAAGTCATGAAATTGTAGACACCACATGATCGATGTTAATGTTAATGATATGCTGATATGATATAGTCATTATCGAGAATGAGCGCCACGTTCAGAAATCCCCACACCTACATCCTTGGCTGCTATCAGTGAGGTTCTAAATGGTTGTCTGAAGTATGTTCTGCTGCACTGACTGCACTTGGGGAGCAAATCATCAAGATCCACTGCTGTCAGCACTCTTTGCAATTTTCATCCATTGATATCCCAAATCTGCTAGATGAAAGACAAGTCTTGAGATGCTGCAGGCCATGGTAGCACTTTAGGCCATGCAGGCTACTCAGTAGCATGAACAACATACGGCCTGGCATTGTATTGTGGACACATTAGAGAAAATGGCAGTACCAATGTTTTTTTTATATTATTTTTTTTATTTGCTTATATAGCACCATTACTTTTGGTTTGTGTAGACACTGTTTAATGCCTTAGGCTTGGCATGTGATGTCCAATACTGCTTGAAGTGCTGAATAGATCAATTATGGAACTAGTGGTATGGCCAATTTCTCTAAAGTGTCTCAGTAACAACAAAGTCAGGCCGCATGTTTCTCGTGATACTGTGAGCAGCTTGCCTGGCCTAAATGTGCTACCATAACCTGCAGCTTCTCCCAACATGTCTCCCTTCGAGCAGTTGCTGGCAGAAAATATTGATGATTTGCCCAAGTGCATTCTGCGTGGTAGAGCATTCCTCAGACAACCATTAATAATGTCATGGATAGCAGCCAAAGTATGTAAATGCAGGGATTTCTGCATGTGGTGCTCGTACACAAAACTGAATACATCGAGCTGGTTTGAAAATTTTGGCCCCGATTCTTCAAAGTGTTTTCACCAGAAAAATAATTTAGCAACATTTGTCATTTTTACGCCCAAGCTGGGGTGGTATGGTGGCAGAACGGGGCAGGAACTCCACAGCACACCTATTATTATTATTTATTATTATTATAGTGCTATTTATTTCATGGCGCTTTACATGTGAAAAAAGGGGTATACATAGCAAAAACAATTTCAAAAATATTGAACAAAAATGCAACAGCAAACTGGTACAAAAGGAGAGAGGACTCTGCCCACGAGGGCTCACAATCTACAAGGGATGGGCAAGGATACAGTAGGTTAAGGTAGAGCTGGTCATGCAGTGATGTGGTGGAGTGAGGATTACTGCAGGTAGTAGGCTTGTCGGAAGAGGTAGGTCTTCAAGTTCCTTTTGAAGGTTTCCAAGGTAGGCGAGAGTCTGATGTGATGGGGTAGAGAGTTCCAGAGTAGGGGGGATGTACGGAAGAAATCTTGTATGTGATTGTAGGAGGAGGAGATAAGAGGGGAGTAGAGAAAGAGATCTTGTGAGGATTGGAGGTTACGTGTAGGTAAGTACCGGGAGACTAGGTCACAGATGTATGGAGGAGACAGGTTGGGAATGGCTTTGTATGCCATGGTTAGGGTTTTGATCTGGAGTCTCTGGGCAATGGGGAGCCAGTAAACTGATTGACAGAGGGGAGAGGTGGGGGATTAGCGGGGGGACAGGTGTATTAGTCGGGCAGCAGAGCTTAGGATAGATTGGCGGGGTGCGAGAGTGTTAGAAGGGATACCACAGAGCAGGAGGTTGCAGTCGTCGAGGCAGGAGATGATGAGAGCATGCACTAGAGTTTTTGCAGATTCGTGGTTGAGGAATGTGCAGATCCGGGAGATATTTTTGAGTTGGAGTTGGCAGGAAGTGGAAAGGACTTGAATGATGAATTCAGTTTCATCAATGTTAAGTTTTAGAAATCTCGCAGGGAAGAAGGATGAAATTGCAGACAGACATTGTGGGATTCTGGTTAGTAAGGAGGTGATATCAGGTCCAGAGAGGTAGATCTGTGTGTCATCAGCATAGAGATGATACTGAAAGCCGTGGGACTCTATGAGCTGTCCCAGGCTGAGAGTGTAGATGGAGAAGAGCAGAGGTCCTAGGACTGAACCTTGGGGGGCACCGACAGATAGGGGGCGAGATGCGGAGGTGGTGTGTGAGTGGGAAACACTGAATTTCCTGTCTGTTAAGTATGAGGAAATCCAAGATAGGGCCTCATCTTTGATGCCAAGAGGTGAGAGAGTCTGTAGTAAGATGGAATAGTTCACTGTGTCGAAGGCAGATGACAGGTCCAGGAGGAGGAGGATAGAATAGTGTCGCTTGGATTTGGCAGTTAGTAGGTCATTGGTGACTGCAGTTTCAGTAGAATGGTGCTGTCGGAAGCAAGACTGTAAGCAAAGAGGGAGCAGGAGGAGAGGTGGGAGGACAGTTCAAAATGGACTTGTTGTTCAAGTAGTTTTGAGGCATAGGGGAGATGTGATATTGGGGCGAAAGCTAGTCAGGGATGATGGGTTGAGGGAGGGCCTTTTGAGGATGGGTGTGATCAGGGCATGTTTGAAGCATGATGGGAAGACACCAGTTGTTAGTGACAGGTTGAAAAGGTGGGTTAGAATTGGGATGAAGACTGTGGTAAGGTTAGGGATGAGGTGGGACGGGATTGGGTCAAGTTCACAGGTGGTGAGGTGTGACTTGGAGAGTAAAGAGGAAAGTTGATCTTCCATAATGGTGAAGAAATTGGTTTTGGAGGAGGAGGATGAGAAGGGGCTGTTGAGACTTTAGGCAAAAGCTTTGTCTGATGGTATCAATCTTCTGTTTGAAGAATGAGGCAAAGTCCTCGGGTGAGATGAGAGAAGAGGGAGGAGGCTCTGGGGGACGAACGAGAAAATTTAAAGTGTTGAATAGCTGTTTAGGGTTGTGAGACAGGGAGGATATGAGAGATGAGAAGTAGGTTTGTTTTGCTGCAGTGAGTGTGGACTTGAAAGTGGTGAGGGATTGTTTGAATGCGATGAAGTGTTCGTTGGAGTGCAACTTTTTCCATCTCCGCTCAGCAACCCTGGAGGCCCATCTCAGTTGTATTCCATGATAAGCTGTGGTATAACTTACACCAGGAAATCTTATGCTAGCCTCTCATTGGAGTGAGATTTGTGGTGAGGCACACGGTGGCGCATGCCACTTTTCATATGCACCTGATTCATTAAGAGACGTTTGCCTCTTAATCAAGACCGCCATTATTCACATCGGTCTTGAAGAATTGGAGACTTTCTATTTTTTTTATCATTTGAATGATTTTACAACTTTTCCTTTTAGGTGTTGCAATTTCAAAGTTGACGAGTGTAGATGACAGAACACATCAAGTGATTGTGTGACACTTATGTAGCTCCATGTGCCATCTAATACTGCTGTGCTGCCCCAAGATACTACCTCATAAAATCCCAGCCACAGTGCCACCTAATACCTCAGCACTGGTGCAACTAATACTATTTTTGATGCACTGCCACAGGTTCCCACCTAATGGTTATGCTGGTTTTTATCGTATCTTTAATGTGCCTTTCTCCCAGATGGGGTCAGAAGTAGAGATGAGCGTTGTTCTACTCGAACTGTTCGCCAATCTCAAATTCGAGCTGTTTTGGGCGGTGTTCGAGCCGTTCGGCGAACACGAACAATTTGAGAAAAATTCGGCTGTTCGAGGTTATGTTCGATAACTGTTCGTGCACCAAAATCATAACTGGATTTTTTCTCAGTAATGAAGAAAATTAATGTTAATACGCAGTTTGAGTGTACAGCGGGGTGGGGGGAGGGGCAGGGGATGGATCTCTGCAGGAACAATGAAGATCTCCATTTTTTTTTCTCTTTCCCGCATTTGCAGTGGGGAGGTGCAATCTGTCAGCCTATCAGCAGCGCACACACGGAGCGAAGTGCTTTTTTTCACACAAGCAAGGGCATGTGTCATTGGCAGTGTATGTCACATGTCCTTGCCCTATAAGACCAAGCAATTTTCCCCGTCGCCACCATTTTCTCACTGCTGCAGCTGCGTGTTAGACGGCACCGCTGTAGCTGTGTGCGCTATACCTTGTTAATTTCAAGCCAATTTTCGCACAAATATACAGATAGCTTGGGAGTAGGGAATAGTTGTGATTGCAGTCCTTTTAAGGACTAGGTTACAGCATTTCCTACGACTTTTATCAGGGAGGTCTGTGCTCTTAAATAGATAGGTTGTGGGAGTAAAGACTAATTGTAATTGGAGTCCTTTTCAGGACTAGGTTACATGAGTTCCTATCAGTTTTTGCCAGGCAGGTCTGTGCCAGTGCTGTGCAAGTTTTTTTCACAGCATTTGGCTGAATCTAGCAAAGCTAATCCTTTTTGGCCTATTGCAGAGTGTGTTAGTCAGTGGAGTAGCCTATCTGTGTTGCAAGATATACCACCTGTGTATAGAATACCAATTTTTTTACTGCACCTAGTGAAGTAAAATCTTTTGGGCATAGCATCATTCTATTAGTCCATCTATACTGTCCTCCATCAAGTTGCAAATTAAAACAAATTTTTATCTGCATCTACAGTACCTCTGAAAAAATATTTGGGCTTCTAGCAGTGTGTGGGACTTGTTCTATTAATCCATCTATACTGACCTCCATCAGGTTGCAAACTGAATATAATTTTTTTCTGCATCTAGCTCTGAAAAAATATTTGGCCTTCTAGTAGTGTGTCGGACTTTCTCTATTAGTCCATCTATACTGACCTCCATCAGGTTGCAAATTAAAACTAATTTTTATCTGCATCTACAGTACCTCTGAAAAAATATTTGGGCTTCTAGCTGTGTGTGGGACTTGTTGTATTTATTAGTCCATCTATACTGACCTCCATCAGGTTGCAAACTGAATATATTTTTTTCTGCATCTACCTCTGAAAAAATATTTGGCCTTCTAGTAGTGTGTCGGACTTTCTCTATTAGTCCATCTATACTGACCTCCATCAGGTTGCAAATTAAAAATAATTTTTATCTGCATCTACAGTACCTCTGAAAAAATATTTGGGCTTCTAGCTGTGTGCGGGACTTGTTGAATTAGTCCATCTATACTGACCTCCATCAGGTTGCAAACTGAATATATTTTTTTCTGCATCTACCTCTGAAAAAATATTTGGCCTTCTAGTAGTGTGTCGGACTTTCTCTATTAGTCCATCTATACTGACCTCCATCAGGTTGCAAATTAAAACTAATTTTTATCTGCATCTACAGTACCTCTGAAAAACTATTTGGGCTTCTAGCAGTGTGTGGGACTTGTTCTATTAGTCCATCTATACTGACCTCCATCAGGTTGCAAACTGAATATATTTTTTTCTGCATCTACCTCTGAAAAAATATTTGGCCTTCTAGTAGTGTGTCGGACTTTCTCTATTAGTCCATCTATACTGACCTCCATCAGGTTGCAAATTAAAACTAATTTTTATCTGCATCTACAGTACCTCTGAAAAAATATTTGGGCTTCTAGCAGTGTGTGGGACTTGTTCTATTAGTCCATCTATACTGACCTCCATCAGGTTGCAAACTGAATATATTTTTTTCTGCATCTACCTCTGAAAAAATATTGGGCTTCTAGCTGTGTGTGGGTCTTGTTCTATTAATCCATCTATACTGACCTCCATCAGGTTGCAAACTGAATATATTTTTTTCTGCATCTACCTCTGAAAAAATATTTGGCCTTCTAGTAGTGTGTCGGACTTTCTCTATTAGTCCATCTATACTGACCTCCATCAGGTTGCAAATTAAAACTAATTTTTATCTGCATCTACAGTACCTCTGAAAAAATATTTGGGCTTCTAGCAGTGTGTGGGACTTGTTCTATTAGTCCATCTATACTGACCTCCATCAGGTTGCAAACTGAATATATTTTTTTCTGCATCTACCTCTGAAAAAATATTGGGCTTCTAGCTGTGTGTGGGTCTTGTTCTATTAATCCATCTATACTGACCTCCATCAGGTTGCAAACTGAATATATTTTTTTCTGCATCTACCTCTGAAAAAATATTTGGCCTTCTAGTAGTGTGTCGGACTTTCTCTATTAGTCCATCTATACTGACCTCCATCAGGTTGCAAATTAAAACTAATTTTTATCTGCATCTACAGTACCTCTGAAAAAATATTTGGGCTTCTAGCAGTGTGTGGGACTTGTTCTATTAGTCCATCTATACTGACCTCCATCAGGTTGCAAACTGAATATAGTTTTTTCTGCATCTACCTCTGAAAAAATATTGGGCTTCTAGCTGTGTGTGGGTCTTGTTCTAATAATCCATCTATACTGACCTCCATCAGGTTGCAAACTGAATATATTTTTTTCTGCATCTACCTCTGAAAAAATATTTGGCCTTCTAGTAGTGTGTCGGACTTTCTCTATTAGTCCATCTATACTGACCTCCATCAGGTTGCAAACTGAATATAATTTTTTTCTGCATCTAGCTCTGAAAAAATATTTGGCCTTCTAGTAGTGTGTCGGACTTTCTCTATTAGTCCATCTATACTGACCTCCATCAGGTTGCAAATTAAAACTAATTTTTATCTGCATCTACAGTACCTCTGAAAAAATATTTGGGCTTCTAGCAGTGTGTGGGACTTGTTCTATTAGTCCATTTATACTGACCTCAATCAGGTTGCAAACTGAATATAGTTTTTTCTGCATCTACCTCTGAAAAAATATTGGGCTTCTAGCTGTGTGTGGGTCTTGTTCTATTAATCCATCTATACTGACCTCCATCAGGTTGCAAACTGAATATATTTTTTTCTGCATCTACCTCTGAAAAAATATTTGGCCTTCTAGTAGTGTGTCGGACTTTCTCTATTAGTCCATCTATGCTGACCTCCATCAGGTTGCAAACTGAATATAATTTTTTTTTGCATCTAGCTCTGAAAAAATATTTGGCCTTCTAGTAGTGTGTCGGACTTTCTCTATTAGTCCATCTATACTGACCTCCATCAGGTTGCAAATTAAAACTAATTTTTATCTGCATCTACAGTACCTCTGAAAAAATATTTGGGCTTCTAGCAGTGTGTGGGACTTGTTCTATTAGTCCATCTATACTGACCTCCATCAGGTTGCAAACTGAATATAATTTTTTTCTGCATCTACCTCTGAAAAAATATTGGGCTTCTAGCTGTGTGTGGGTCTTGTTCTATTAATCCATCTATACTGACCTCCATCAGGTTGCAAACTGAATATAATTTTTTTCTGCATCTAGCTCTGAAAAAATATTTGGCCTTCTACTAGTGTGTCGGACTTTCTCTATTAGTCCATCTATACTGACCTCCATCAGGTTGCAAATTAAAACTAATTTTTATCTGCATCTACAGTACCTCTGAAAAAATATTTGGGCTTCTAGCTGTGTGTGGGACTTGTTGTATTAGTCCATCTATACTGACCTCCATCAGGTTGCAAACTGAATATATTTTTTTCTGCATCTACCTCTGAAAAAATATTTGGCCTTCTAGTAGTGTGTCGGACTTTCTCTATTAGTCCATCTATACTGACCTCCATCAGGTTGCAAATTAAAAATAATTTTTATCTGCATCTACAGTACCTCTGAAAAAATATTTGGGCTTCTAGCTGTGTGCGGGACTTGTTGTATTAGTCCATCTATACTGACCTCCATCAGGTTGCAAATTCAAAATAATTTTTTTCTGCATCTAACCCAGCCAATAGTTTTCGCCTAATACCACAGTTTGGCCACTCAGCTCTGCTCGGTTACCATCCATTGTTTTTTTGTGCAAACAACTCCAGAGTTGTGAATTAGTTAACCACCAAAATGAGTGGAAAAAGTCCTGCTGCTGGTGGAAAGGGGAATAGGCGTGTTGGGAAGGGGAAAAAAGGTTGTGTCCGTGGGGTAGGTGTTAAAGCAACAGTGGCATCTGCAGAAGAAAGACCATCTTCCAGCCAAACTAAAATGTCTACTTCTTTTAGCGGACAATGTGATAAGATCCCTTTCTTACGGCCACGCCAATCGCTACAAATTCCAGATGAGGCACAAAAACAGCAGGTGCTTCAACGGATATCAAGTGCTCCTTTAAGTGGGCTCCCCTCCACATCAACTTCAACATCACAAATACTCCAGTCCTCAAAGGTGTCACCCAAATCGCAATTGCTTCCTCACAGCTCCCAAATCTCCAGCTGCCCGTCTGAGTATGAGGTAGAACAGATGGTTGAGTCTGCAGAGCTGTTTACTCATACTATAGCCTGGGAATCAGAGGTCGACTCCAGCGCTTCTGTGAATCCAGACGAGGAAATGATCTGCACTGATGCCCAGAATCTTTATGAGTCAGATCCAGGACCAGACGCAGAAGGTTCTGACCATAATGTAGACCCTCATTCCCAAACTGTAACTCCTGTTGGTGGAGACAATGAGGAAGACGATGATAAGACTCAAATACCTGATTGGAGCGACAACTTTAGTTTTTTGTCAGGGCAGGAACAAGTTGGCTCTGAGGACGACGGGTGTGATAACGCACAGGGTGATGATGATGAGGTCGGAGATCCCACTTACTGTCAACCCACAGTCAGCCAAGAGATGAGGTCAGCAGAGGAGGTGGAGGAAGATGCTAGTGACGGCGAGGTCAGGTTGCGCCTTCCTGGACAGAGACGTAGTACTGGAAGCACGTCAACAACTGCATTCTCAAACACAACTCTGCCTCTCACCACAAGTCGTGGTGGCTCTTCAGGTCGCATGGGTGCTAAGCCTTGCATAGCCTGGGCATTTTTTCAGATCGATAAAGATGACCCAACTCGTGTTATCTGTAACATTTGTCAGCAAAAGCTAAGTAGAGGCCAAAAAATACATAGTTTGAGTACTTCATGCATGAACCGGCACATGGACATGAAGCATAAGTTGCAGTGGGAAGCTCAGTGTGCTACAATGCGGCCTAGCCGGCCGGGCCAACCACCGTCTGCCATAACTTGTGCATCCGCGGCCTCTTCATCCTCTGTGACTGGGGGGACAGCAGTCACACCTGTTTTGGGGCGCAGACCTGCCACCTCTTTACCCGCAACAGCCAGCGTGATTGGCAGGTCATCATTTTCTTTGGAGGTGGTAACACCAGCTGGTGTTGAGCGCTGTCCGACATCGATAGCACCACCTTTGGATGAAGGCAACCTAACATGTCCGCCTGCATCTTCCTCACAGACCGGCAGTTTGCCGGGGACACCCTTATCAACCCCGACTAAGCACAATAGCCAGCCCTCGGTCCCTCAGATGTGGACAAGTAAAAGACGATTTCCTCCTAGCCATGAGAAAGCTAAGAGGTTGAATTTCACCATCTGCAAGCTCTTGGCTACAGAAATGCTGCCTTTCCGCCTGGTGGACACAGAGGATTTTCGAGACCTTATGTCCGTCGCAGTGCCCCAGTACCAGATGCCCAGTCGGCACTACTTCTCAAAGAAAGGTGTGCCTGCGCTCCACCAGCATGTCGCACACAACATCACCGCTTCTTTGAGAAACTCTGTGTGTGACAGGGTGCATTTCACCACAGACACTTGGACGAGTAGGCATGGACAGGGGCGTTACATGTCGCTGACTGGGCACTGGGTAACTATGGTGACAGCAGGACAAGGGGCTGCTGTCCAAGTCTTGCCGTCCCCACGAGTTGTGCGTCAATCCTCTTTATGTCAAAGTTCCTCCACTGCTTCTGCCTCCTCAACCTCCTCTCGGTCTTCCACCTGCACCCAAAGCCTGTCTGGTCATGCCACAAGCTTTCTAACTGCGCAGAAGGGATCCTGCACACCTCCTTACTATGCTGGCAGTAGGGCTCAACGTCATCAGGCGGTTTTTACATTGGAATGTCTGGGAAATGTGAGTCACACAGCTGAGGAGTTGTGGTCAGCTCTGGAGAACCAATTTCATGAATGGTTGTCTCCACTGGACCTGAAACCAGGGAAGGCCGTGCGCGACAATGCTGCAAACCTGGGTGCGGCCCTTCGCCGGGGCAATGTCACACACGTGCCTTGTATTGCTCACGTGTTGAACCTGGTTGTCCAGCAATTTTTAACCCACTATCCCAGACTAGATGGCCTTCTGCAGAGGGCACGGTCGCTGTGTGCTCACTTCCGCCGTTCGCATCCCGCAGCTCAGCGACTTACATCTCTACAGAAGTCGTTGGGCCTGCCACTTCACCGGCTAAAATGCGATGTGCCTACCCGGTGGAATTCAACTCTGCACATGTTGCAGCGACTGTGGCAGCACCGACAAGCCCTGGTGCAATACGTTCTGACGTATAGCCTGGGCCAACGAGATTCAGAGGTGGGGCAAATCACGCTGGAGGAGAGGTCTCAGATCAGGGACCTATGCACCCTTCTGCACAGTTTTGAAATGGCGACGAAGATGTTTAGTGCTGACGATGCCATTATCAGCATGACTATTCCGGTGATTTACATGCTGGAGCAAATGATAAACAGAATTCGGAGTCAGGTGGTGGCACAAGAGGAGGTGGAGGAAGTAGAGGAGGAGGAGTTGTATGCGGAAGGGCTAACATCTGCAAGGTCCAGAAGGTCGGCAGCACCAAGGCGGCAGGCATGTGATGGTGGGGGAGATGGTTTTACCAGGGCGCATGGTAGCAGCCAAACTAGTGAGGAAGGTGCAGGAGCCCAGGAAGAAGTGGAGGACGAACTGATGGAAGACTCATCAGATGAGGGAGACCTTGATCACATTTCTGTTGTGCGAGGTTGGGGGGAGAGGACAGAGGAAGGAAGCATGATTGTTACCTCGCCACCAACACAACAGGGACTTGGTGCTCCTGGATGCGCAACACACATGAGTGCCTTCTTGCTGCACTACCTGCAACATGACCCTCGAATTGTGAGAATTAGAAATAATCCTGACTACTGGGTTGCCACACTGTTAGATCCCCGGTACAAAAGTAAATTTGCAGAAATTATTCCTGCCATAGAAAGGGATGCACGCATGCAGGAGTATCAGCAGAGACTGTTGCAGAATCTTACATGTGCTTTTCCACAAAATACCAGTGGTGCACGTAGTGAATCTCACAGTTCCAACTTGCCAACCGTGGGACCGTCAAGTGTTCAGCACTCAAACCGTAACAGAACCACAGTATCTGCTGGTAACATCAATTTTGCGGAATCATTTCACCACTTTTTTAGCCCATCCTTTGCAAGGCCACAGGAGACAAGAAGTCTGACACATAGTCAACGCCTAGAGACGATGGTACAGGAGTATCTCCAAGTAAACATTGAAGCCACGACTGTGTCACTGGACCCTTGCTCTTTTTGGGCTTCCAATCTGGATAAATGGCCGGAGCTAGCCACTTACGCCTTGGAGATCTTGTCATGCCCCGCAGCCAGCATTCTGTCTGAACATGTGTTCAGCGCTGCTGGTGGTGTGCTGACAGATAAGCGCACGCGGCTCTCCACTGATAATGTAGACAGACTCACGTTCATAAAGATGAACAAATCATGGATCCGAAATGACTTTTCTACCCCTGTGTCATCCTGGGGAGAGTAAAAGCTTGATGATTGGTTAAAATCACCCTACCAAACGTTTTAAGCTTTCAAATTACTAATCATGTTTATCTGTATCTTGACTGGAAAATAATTTGGGCTTTGTAGCAGTGTGCAGCACTGATCCTATTAGGCCATCTATAATAAGCTCCACCAGATTTAAAATTAAAAATAATTTTTAGCTGCATCTAGCCCGGAAAATAATTTTGGGGCTCCGAGATGCGCAAGACACATAAGTGCCTTCTTGCTGCACTACATGCAGCATGACCCTCATATTGTCAGAATTCGAAGTAATCATGACTACTGGGTTGCCACACTCTTAGATCCCCCAAACTTTTCGATCAACCTTTTCATTTTAATAAAAACCAAAAAAATGGTCATTTTTGAAATTATAAGCATTAGCAGGTTGTTAGAAACTGAAATCAAACAGTTTTCAACTCAAAACTTTATTCTAGGTGATGTTACATTTTCACATAGGACCCCTTGTTCGAAAGGAGCTTCTGAACTCTCTCGTCCATTGAATTTGTCAGGTTTTGGATGGTTTCTGCTTCAATTGTTTTGCATGAGGACAGAATACCCTCCCAGAGCTGTTGCTTAGATGTGAACTGCCTCCCGCCATCATAGACACTCCTTTTAATGATGCTCCAAAGGTTCTGAATGTGGTAGAGGTCACGGGAGCATGGGGGTCACACCATAAGTTTGTCCCCTTTTATGCCCATATCAGCCAGAGATGCAGATGTTTTATGTGCAGCATGAGATGGTGCATTATCATGCAGAAAAATGATCTTGCTGTGAAATACACGGTTCTTCTTCTTGAACCATGGCAGGAAGTGCTGTTTGAGAAAATCCACATACATTATGGAGTTCATCTTTAGCGCCTTCAGGGATCCTAAAGGGGCCGACAATCTCTCTCCCCATGATTCCAGCCCAAAACATTACTCCACCTCCTCCTTGTTGGCGCTGTAGCCGTGTTTGCGTGGGATGTCCATCAACCAGCCATCCTCCACTCCATCCATCTGGACCATCGAGCGCTGCACGGCACTCATCCGTGAACAAAACAGTTTTGAAATCAGTCTTCATGTAATGTTTGGCCCACTGGAGCCGTTTCTGCTTGTGTGAAGTGGATAGAGGAGGTCGACAGGATGGCGTATGCACAGCTGCAAACCTCTGAAGGACCCTGCGTCTTGTTGTTCGGGGGACGTTGGAGGCACAAGCAGCTTCAAAAACTTGTCTGCTGCTATGACAAGGCTTTTTTGCCGCTGCTCTTTCAACCTGACGTAATTGCCTGTAGGAAAGAGTCCTCAATTTGCCCTTATCAGCACGCACACGTGTGTACTGTGAATCAGCTACATACTTCTTGCTTGCCAAGACACTTCATCCTGATCATCGCACAATGTTGATTGTAGTCATGCCTTGACCTAAACACTCCACAATTTGTTGCTTCTCAGCAGCCGACACATCCTTTTTTCTTTCCCATTTTGGCAGAAAATGTAGGCTGCTTAATAATGTGAGAGAGCCTTCTTAAGTAGTCTTGCCTTTCATTGGACACACCTGCCAAACTAATTAGCACAGGTGTCTGCAATTGCTTACAGTGATATAAAGAGCCCTGACACACATCACCATCAATGAGTTTAACTGACAAACAAACAAATTCTTCGCTTATCACTCCTAAACACTTTTTGCATAATAATTTGGAACGCGGTGTACATGTGCTTTTCCACAAAACACCAGCGGTTCACGTAGTGAATCTTACAGTTCTAACTTGCCAACCGTGGTCTGTATGGAATTGTTCAATAAAGGGCCCAAAATTAAGATAACATAGATGGGAGAGGTCTCTATGAATAGGAATTCCTAAGTATTTGATACCCTGTGAGGGCCAGGCAAAGGGAAAGTTGGACTGGATGGAATCCTATATGGATTTGGGGAGGGAGACATCGAGGGCCTCAGACTTCGCTGCATTGATTTTAAAATTTTACCATGTAACAAAGTGATCTATTTCAGCCATAACAGCATGGATGGATATATGTGATTGAGTGATATATACTAGGACATCATCAGCAAATAGAGAGCACTTGTACTCGGTGCCTCCCACCTCAATCCACCTAATATTCGGGTTATGGCGAATTGATGAGAGCAGGTGCTCCGTCACTAGGATGTATAAGAGAGGGGACAGAGGACATCCCTGCCTTGTCCCATTGGTGATTGTGAAAGGTGATGAAAATGTTCTGACGCACCCCCTGGGCCTTGGGACACCCGGAGCCGGACCCTTTTTGGTGGATGCTGGTGGTTGTAGTCTTCGTGGCGGCGACCCGGTTCCGTGGCTCAGGGCGGTCAAACCAGTGGCGGAACTATTTATGTGGTTTTGATGTTTAAATGTCCGACTACGCCACCCGTGGATTGCGGTCAGAGTGAACCGCCGCTACAGGGCAGACCGCTGAGGCTGGTGTTGTGGGTGCAGCAGAGCGTAGCATAACTCCCCACGGGAGGAGTATAGCCTCAGGGCAGTGTATGCGGAGGATGGGGGTGATGGTGCAGGGCAGCAGCAGTAACGACACGGAGTCAGTGATGCAGTCCAGGGCCTTTACTCACAGTTCTTATTATCCAGACCACGTCTGCAGGTAACGGCTGCCCACGTCGTACTGTGCTCACCAGGTGAGGGGCTCAGACAACTCCCAGATAACTTTGGAGCACTTCACAGGACCCCCTTTGTGTGTCCTTTGTCTGGCCTTTCTTACCAACACTTCTGTCCGGCTGCCTCGGGCCTCCTCTTGGTAAACTTGGCGCCAGTTTCCCTGACCCTATGTGGTGCCTTCCTAGCGGGTGTAGCGAGGGGCTGCGCCACATAAAATGTCAGAGCCTCCGGTTTCTAGCTGAGGGTCGTTTCCTACCTCCACTAGTTCGGGGACCGGTCTCCCCCTTTGGCCTGACCCCTCCACGCAGGTGGATTCGGGAGTGCGGTGGCGACTCGCCCATCCGCACCCCTGGGATCCCTTCATTCCTCGTTCCTGGAGTCTTCTCCGCTCCTCTTCCTTCCTTCTCCCTCTTCCAGGCCTGGGCCTCTGTTACTAGGCCCGCCTCCGGAGCAGAGCTCATGCAGAGCCCCTGCTCCCTGCCACTTCTGCTCAGACTTCTCTGCACTGAACTAAGATGGTGCCCACCTTTTATACTCCCTTCTCAATGCACCCAGGAACTGCTTCCTCCCTGCTCCTGCACTACAGGGTTCCCCTTCCTCAGTGTTCCCTCCCCCCACTCCAGCCAGGGACAGGGACTGTCGTGCCCATCTCAGGGGCATATTGGTCGCCCTGCCCCACGGCAATGTGGTGTAATGCATGCAGGTGTCGGGTCCTGATCCACACTCCATCCTTACCTGAGAGTGAGATATCACACCTCTGGGTGAGGTGCAATACGTCTGTAGCAACCGAGCCCTCAGGGTGCTACAGTTCCATTTATCTTCAGCCTAGGTGACGTATTGCGATACAGGGCCGTGATTTTGGCTATAAAAGGGTCCCCTAGACCCCTACCCCAAGCTTTTTAAGAGAATCATATATGGCGTGCCAGGAGACTCTATGGAATGCTTTCTCAGCATCCAACGAGAGTATCTAATTACAAATTTTTAACTGCATCTAGCCCAGGAAATACTTTGTGCCTAGTAGCAGTGTCTGCTAGTCAGCGGATTATCCCGGCTGTTAAGCAAGCTACACCACCTGTAGTTTAGACACTTAATTTTTTCAAAGGAAATGCTTCGGGACCATGGGATACTCAGTGAAGAGCATCAGGAGGCACCCCAAGGCATAGGGGCTGGGACTGGCAGTAGGATGCCTTGCGGTGGACAGCCGAGCTCGATCCTTATAAAAGCTTTTTAACTGCAGCAGCTTTAGTGGACGCTACTGGAGCTGGAATTACGCGGCTGCTGGCATGAGACTTGCCCTCCAATAGATCCTTGTAAATGGATTTAAAGTGTATTCATTCAAATTAGAGAGACAATTTAAATTAAAAAGCTTAGAGCTGCCTCCACCAGAGGGGGGCTCGCTCGACCCACCAGCGGACAGGCACCAGTATTGGGAGAGGGGGGCTGGCCATCAGGGTTCACCGCGGCTCTGGCACAAACCCGGCGACACGGAGGTGGCACGGGCAGGAGCGGACTGGCCGTGTCGGCTTCTCACTTTTTGGATTTTAGAAGGGCATGACATGCCTATATCTGTGTCTCCCCCTCCTTTTACTCCTCCACCTCTTTTATTTTCGCATGACTATATGTACTTGTCACTTTTCCATGTGTTAGTTGTGTCTTCTGAGCAGTTTGTCAGCTTTTGGACACCTTTGAAGGTGTTTTCTATGTGTTTCTATGTGTTTTTGTTTGCCTGCCATTGGTTTTAACGGTGTTCGAAGGTGTTCGACGAACAGTTCGATGAACAGTTCGGCGAACACACGGGTGTTCGACGAACCGAACCGAACTCGAACACTACGGGGGTGGCTCAACACTAGTAAAGACTAATTGTAATTGGAGTCCTTTTCAGGACTAGGTTACATCAGTTCCTATCAGTTTTTGCCAGGCAGGTCTGTGCAGTGCTGTGCAAGTTTTTTTCACAGCATTTGGCTGAATCTAGCAAAGCTAATCCTTTTTGGCCTATTGCAGAGTGTGTTAGTCAGTGGAGTAGCCTATCTGTGTTGCAAGATATACCACCTGTGTATAGAATACCAATTTTTTTACTGCACCTAGTGAAGTAAAATCTTTTGGGCATAGCATCATTCTATTAGTCCATCTATACTGACCTCCATCAGGTTGCAAATTAAAACTAATTTTTATCTGCATCTACAGTACCTCTGAAAAAATATTTGGGCTTCTACCTGTGTGTGGGACTTGTTGTATTAGTCCATCTATACTGACCTCCATCAGGTTGCAAACTGAATATATTTTTTTCCTGCATCTACCTCTGAAAAAATATTGGGCTTCTAGCTGTGTGTGGGTCTTGTTCTATTAATCCATCTATACTGACCTCCATCAGGTTGCAAACTGAATATAATTTTTTTCTGCAACTAGCTCTGAAAAAATATTTCGCCTTCTAGTAGTGTGTCGGACTTTCTCTATTAGTCCATCTATACTGACCTCCATCAGGTTGCAAACTGAATATAATTTTTTTCTGCATCTAGCTCTGAAAAAATATTTGGCCTTCTAGTAGTGTGTCGGACTTTCTCTATTAGTCCATCTATACTGACCTCCATCAGGTTGCAAATTAAAACTAATTTTTATCTGCATCTACAGTACCTCTGAAAAAATATTTGGGCTTCTAGCTGTGTGTGGGACTTGTTGTATTAGTCCATCTATACTGACCTCCATCAGGTTGCAAACTGAATATATTTTTTTCTGCATCTACCTCTGAAAAAATATTGGGCTTCTAGCTGTGTGTGGGACTTGTTGTATTAGTCCATCTATACTGACCTCCATCAGGTTGCAAACTGAATATATTTTTTTCTGCATCTACCTCTGAAAAAATATTGGGCTTCTAGCTGTGTGTGGGTCTTGTTCTATTAATCCATCTATACTGACCTCCATCAGGTTGCAAACTGAATATAATTTTTTTCTGCATCTAGCTCTGAAAAAATATTTGGCCTTCTAGTAGTGTGTCGGACTTTCTCTATTAGTCCATCTATACTGACCTCCATCAGGTTGCAAATTAAAACTAATTTTTATCTGCATCTACAGTACCTCTGAAAAAATATTTGGGCTTCTAGCTGTGTGTGGGACTTGTTGTATTAGTCCATCTATACTGACCTCCATCAGGTTGCAAACTGAATATATTTTTTTCTGCATCTACCTCTGAAAAAATATTGGGCTTCTAGCTGTGTGTGGGTCTTGTTCTATTAATCCATCTATACTGACCTCCATCAGGTTGCAAACTGAATATAATTTTTTTCTGCATCTAGCTCTGAAAAAATATTTGGCCTTCTAGTAGTGTGTCGGACTTTCTCTATTAGTCCATCTATACTGACCTCCATCAGGTTGCAAACTGAATATATTTTTTTCTGCATCTACCTCTGAAAAAATATTTGGCCTTCTAGTAGTGTGTCGGACTTTCTCTATTAGTCCATCTATACTGACCTCCATCAGGTTGCAAATTAAAACTAATTTTTATCTGCATCTACAGTACCTCTGAAAAAATATTTGGGCTTCTAGCTGTGTGTGGGACTTGTTGTATTAGTCCATCTATACTGACCTCCATCAGGTTGCAAACTGAATATATTTTTTTCCTGCATCTACCTCTGAAAAAATATTGGGCTTCTAGCTGTGTGTGGGTCTTGTTCTATTAATCCATCTATACTGACCTCCATCAGGTTGCAAATTCAAAATAATTTTTTTCTGCATCTAACCCAGCCAATAGTTTTGGCCTAATACCACAGTTTGGCCACTCAGCTCTGCTCGGTTACCATCCATTGTTTTTTTGTGCAAACAACTCCAGAGTTGTGAATTAGTTAACCACCAAAATGAGTGGAAAAAGGCCTGCTGCTGGTGGAAAGGGGAATAGGCGTGTTGGGAAGGGGAAAAAAGGTTGTGTCCGTGGGGTAGGTGTTAAAGCAACAGTAACATCTGCAGAAGAAAGACCATCTTCCAGCCAAACTAAAATGTCTACTTCTTTTAGCGGACAATGTGATAAGATCCCTTTCTTACGGCCACGCCAATCGCTACAAATTCCAGATGAGGCACAAAAACAGCAGGTGCTTCAACGGATATCAAGTGCTCCTTTAAGTGGGCTCTCCTCCACATCAACTTCAACATCACAAATACTCCAGTCCTCAAAGGTGTCACCCAAATCGCACTTGCTTCCTCACAGCTCCCAAATCTCCAGCTGCCCGTCTGAGTATGAGGTAGAACAGATGGTTGAGTCTGCAGAGCTGTTTACTCATACTATAGCCTGGGAATCAGAGGTCGACTCCAGCGCTTCTGTGAATCCAGACGAGGAAATGATCTGCACTGATGCCCAGAATCTTTATGAGTCGGATCCAGGACCAGACGCAGAAGGTTCTGACCATAATGTAGACCCTCATTCCCAAACTGTAACTCCTGTTGGTGGAGACAATGAGGAAGACGATGATAAGACTCAAATACCTGATTGGAGCGACAACTTTAGTTTTTTGTCAGGGCAGGAACAGGTTGGCTCTGAGGACGACGGGTGTGATAACACACAGGGTGATGATGATGAGGTTGGAGATCCCACTTACTGTCAACCCACAGTCAGCCAAGAGATGAGGTCAGCAGAGGAGGTGGAGGAAGATGCTAGTAATGACGAGGTCAGGTTGTGCCTTCCTGGACAGAGACGTAGTACTGGAAGCACGTCAACAACTGCATCCTCAAACACAACTCTGCCTCTCACCACAAGTCGTGGTGGCTCTTCAGGTCGCATGGGTGCTAAGCCTTGCATAGCCTGGGCATTTTTTCAGATCGATAAAGATGACCCAACTCGTGTTATCTGTAACATTTGTCAGCAAAAGCTAAGTAGAGGCCAAAAAATACATAGTTTGAGTACTTCATGCATGAACCGGCACATGGACATGAAGCATAAGTTGCAGTGGGAAGCTCAGTGTGCTACAATGCGGCCTAGCCGGCCGGGCCAACCACCGTCTGCCATAACTTGTGCATCCGCGGCCTCTTCATCCTCTGTGACTGGGGGGACAGCAGTCACACCTGTTTTGGGGCGCAGACCTGCCACCTCTTTACCCGCAACAGCTAGCGTGATTGGCAGGTCATCATTTTCTTTGGAGGTGGTAACAGCAGCTGGTGTTGAGCGCTGTCCGACATCGATAGCACCACCTTTGGATCAAGGCAACCTAACATGTCCGCCTGCATCTTCCTCACAGACCGGCAGTTTGCCGGGGACACCCTTATCAACCCCGTCTAAGCACAATAGCCAGCCCTCGGTCCCTCAGATGAGGACAAGTAAAAGACCATTTACTCCTAGCCATGAGAAATCTAAGAGGTTGAATTTCACCATCTGCAAGCTCTTGGCTACAGAAATGCTGCCTTTCCGCCTGGTGGACACAGAGGATTTTCGAGACCTTATGTCCGTCGCAGTGCCCCAGTACCTGATGCCCAGTCGGCACTACTTCTCAAAGAAAGGTGTGCCTGCGCTCCACCAGCATGTCGAACATAACATCACCGCTTCTTTGAGAAACTCTGTGTGTGACAGGGTGCATTTCACCACAGACACTTGGACGAGTAGGCATGGACAGGGGCGTTACATGTCGCTGACTGGGCACTGGGTAACTATGGTGACAGCAGGACAAGGGGCTGCTGTCCAAGTCTTGCCGTCCCCACGAGTTGTGCGTCAATCCTCTTTATGTCAAAGTTCCTCCACTGCTTCTGCCTCCTCAACCTCCTCTCGGTCTTCCACCTGCACCCAAAGCCTGTCTGGTCATGCCACAAGCTTTCTAACTGCGCAGAAGGGATCCTGCACACCTCCTTACTATGCTGGCAGTAGGGCTCAACGTCATCAGGCGGTTTTTACATTGAAATGTCTGGGAAATGTGAGTCACACAGCTGAGGAGTTGTGGTCAGCTCTGGAGAACCAATTTCATGAATGGTTGTCTCCACTAGACCTGAAACCAGGGAAGGCCGTGTGCGACAATGCTGCAAACCTGGGTGCGGCCCTTCGCCGGGGCAATGTCACACACGTGCCTTGTATGGCTCACGTGTTGAACCTGGTTGTCCAGCAATTTTTAGCCCACTATCCCAGACTAGATGGCCTTCTGCAGAGGGCACGGTCGCTGTGTGCTCACTTCCGCCGTTCGCATCCCGCAGCTCAGCGACTTACATCTCTACAGAAGTCGTTGGGCCTGCCACTTCACCGGCTAAAATGCGATGTGCCTACCCGGTGGAATTCAACTCTGCACATGTTGCAGCGACTGTGGCAGCACCGACAAGCCCTGGTGCAATACGTTCTGACGTATAGCCTGGGCCAACGAGATTCAGAGGTGGGGCAAATCACGCTGGAGGAGTGGTCTCAGATCAGGGACCTATGCACCCTTCTGCACAGTTTTGAAATGGCGACGAAGATGTTTAGTGCTGACGATGCCATTATCAGCATGACTATTCCGGTGATTTACATGCTGGAGCACATGTTAAACAGAATTCGGAGTCAGGTGGTGGCACAAGAGGAGGTGGAGGAAGTAGAGGAGGAGGTGTTGTATGCGGAAGGGCTAACATCTGCAAGGTCCAGACGGTCGGCAGCACCAAGGCGGCAGGCATGTGAGGGTGGGGGAGATGGTTTTACCAGGGCGCATGGTAGCAGCCAAACTAGTGAGGAAGGTGCAGGAGCCCAGGAAGAAGTGGAGGACGAACTGATGGAAGACTCATCAGATGAGGGAGACCTTGATCACATTTCTGTTGTGCGAGGTTGGGGGGAGAGGACAGAGGAAGGAAGCATGATTGTTACCTCGCCACCAACACAACAGGGACTTGGTGCTCCTGGATGCGCAACACACATGAGTGCCTTCTTGCTGCACTACCTGCAACATGACCCTCGAATTGTGAGAATTAGAAATAATCCTGACTACTGGGTTGCCACACTGTTAGATCCCCGGTACAAAAGTAAATTTGCAGAAATTATTCCTGCCATAGAAAGGGATGCACGCATGCAGGAGTATCAGCAGAGACTGTTGCAGAATCTTACATGTGCTTTTCCACAAAATACCAGTGGTGCACATAGTGAATCTCACAGTTCCAACTTGCCAACCGTGGGACCGTCAAGTGTTCAGCACTCAAACCGTAACAGAACCACAGTATCTGCTGGTAACATCAATTTTGCGGAATCATTTCACCACTTTTTTAGCCCATCCTTTGCAAGGCCACAGGAGACAAGATGTCTGACACATAGTCAACGCCTAGAGACGATGGTACAGGAGTATCTCCAAGTAAACATTGAAGCCACGACTGTGTCACTGGTCCCTTGCTCTTTTTGGGCTTCCAATCTGGATAAATGGCCGGAGCTAGCCACTTACGCCTTGGAGATCTTGTCATGCCCCGCAGCCAGCGTTCTGTCTGAACGTGTGTTCAGCGCTGCTGGTGGTGTGCTGACAGATAAGCGCACGCGGCTCTCCACTGATAATGTAGACAGACTCACGTTCATAAAGATGAACAAATCATGGATTCGAAACGACTTTTCTACCCCTGTGTCATCCTGGGGAGAGTAAAAGCTTGATGATTGGTTAAAATCACCCTACCAACCGTTTTAAGCATTCAAATTACTAATCATGTTTATCTGTATCTTGACTGGAAAATAATTTGGGCTTTGTAGCAGTGTGCAGCACTGATCCTATTAGGCCATCTATACTAAAGCTTCACCAGATTTAAAATTAAAAATAATTTTTAGCTGCATCTAGCCCGGAAAATAATTTTGGGGCTCCGAGATGCGCAAGGCACATAAGTGCCTTCTTGCTGCACTACCTGCAGCATGACCCTCATATTGTCAGAATTCGAAGTAATCATGACTACTGGGTTGCCACACTCCTAGTTCCCCCAAACTTTTCGATCAACCTTTTCATTTTAATAAAGACCAAAAAAATGGTCATTTTTGAAATTATAAGCATTAGCAGGTTGTTAGAAACTGAAATCAAACAGTTTTCAACTCAAAACTTTATTCTAGGTGATGTTACATTTTCACATAGGACCCCTTGTTCGAAAGAAGCTTCTGAACTCTCTCGTCCATTGAATTTGTCAGGTTTTTTATGGTTTCTGCTTCAATTGTTTTGCATGAGGACAGAATACCCTCCCAGAGCTGTTGCTTAGATGTGAACTGCCTCCCGCCATCATAGACACTCCTTTTAATGATGCTCCAAAGGTTCTGAATGGGGTAGAGGTCAGGGGAGCATGGGGGTCACACCATAAGTTTGTCCCCTTTTATGCCCATATCAGCCAGAGATGCAGATGTTTTATGTGCAGCATGAGATGGTGCATTATCATGCAGAAAAATGATCTTGCTGTGAAATACACGGTTCTTCTTCTTGAACCATGGCAGGAAGTGCTGTTTGAGAAAATCCACATACATTATGGAGTTCATCTTTAGCGCCTTCAGGGATCCTAAAGGGGCCAACAATCTCTCTCCCCATGATTCCAGCCCAAAACATTACTCCACCTCCTCCTTGTTGGCGCTGTAGCCGTGTTTGCGTGGGGTGTCCATCAACCAGCCATCCTCCACTCCATCCATCTGGACCATCGAGCGCTGCACGGCACTCATCCGTGAACAAAACAGTTTTGAAATCAGTCTTCATGTAATGTTTGGCCCACTGGAGCCGTTTCTGCTTGTGTGAAGTGGATAGAGGAGGTCGACAGGATGGCGCATGCACAGCTGCAAACCTCTGAAGGACCCTGCATCTTGTTGTTCGGGGGACGTTGGAGGCACAAGCAGCTTCAAAAACTTGTCTGCTGCTATGACAAGGCTTTTTTGCCGCTGCTCTTTCAACCTGACGTAATTGCCTGTAGGAAAGAGTCCTCAATTTGCCCTTATCAGCACGCACACGTGTGTACTGTGAATCAGCTACATACTTCTTGATTGCCAAGACACTTCATCCTGATCATCGCACAATGTTGATTGTAGTCATGCCTTGACCTAAACACTCCACAATTTGTTGCTTCTCAGCAGCCGACACATCCTTTTTCTTTCCCATTTTGGCAGAAAATGTAGGCTGCTTAATAATGTGAGAGAGCCTTCTTAAGTAGTCTTGCCTTTCATTGGACACACCTGCCAAACTAATTAGCACAGGTGTCTGCAATTGCTTACAGTGATATAAAGAGCCCTGACACACATCACCATCAATGAGTTTAACTGACAAACAAACAAATTCTTCCCTTATCACTCCTAAACACTTTTTGCATAATAATTTGGAACGCAGTGTAAATGTGCTTTTCCACAAAACACCAGTTGTTCACGTAGTGAATCTTACAGTTCTAACTTGCCAACCGTGGTCTGTATGGAGTTGTTCAATAAAGGGCCCAAAATTAAGATAACATAGATGGGAGAGGTCTTTATGAGTAGGAATTCCTAAGTATTTGATACCCTGTGAGGGCCAGGCAAAGGGAAAGTTGGACTGGATGGAATCCTATATGGATTTGGGGAGGGAGACATCGAGGGCCTCAGACTTCGCTGCATTGATTTTAAAATTTTACCATGTAACAAAGTGATCTATTTCAGCCATAACAGCATGGATGGATATATGTGATTGAGTGATATATACTAGGACATCATCAGCAAATAGAGAGCACTTGTACTCGGTGCCTCCCACCTCAATCCACTTAATATTGGGGTTATGGCGAATTGATGAGAGTAGGTGCTCCGTCACTAGGATGTATAAGAGAGGGGACAGAGGACATCACTGCCTTGTCCCATTGGTGATTGTGAAAGGTGATGAAAATGTTCTGACGCACCCCCTGGGCCTTGGGACACCCAGAGCCGGACCGTTTTTGGTGGATGTTGGTGGTTGTAGTCTTCGTGGCGGCGACCCGGTTCCGTGGCTCAGGGCGGTCAAACCAGTGGCGGAACTATTTATGTGGTTTTGATGTTTAAATGTCTGACTACGCCACCCGTGGATTGCGGTCAGGGTGAACCGCCTCTACAGGGCAGACCGCTGAGGCTGGTGTTGTGGGTGCAGCAGAGAGTAGCATAACTTCCCACGGGAGGAGTATAGCCTCAGGGCAGTGTATGCGGAGGATGGGGGTGATGGTGCAGGGCAGCAGCAGTAACGACACGGAGTCAGTGATGCAGTTCAGGGACTTTACTCACAGTTCTTATTATCCAGACCACGTCTGCAGGTAACGGCTGCCCACGTCGTACTGTGCTCACCAGGTAAGGGGCTCAGACAACTCCCAGATAACTTTGGAGCACTTCACAGGACCCCCTTTGTGTGTCCTTTGTCTGGCCTTTCTTACCAACACTTCTGTCCGGCTGCCTCGGGCCTCCTCTTGGTAAACTTGGCGCCAGTTTCCCTGACCCTATGTGGTGCCTTCCTAGCGGGTGTAGCGAGGGGCTGCGCCACATAAAATGTCAGAGCCTCCGGTTTCTAGCTGAGGGTCGTTTCCTGCCTTCACTAGTTCGGGGACCGGTCTCCCCCTTTGGCCTGACCCCTCCACGCATGTGGATTCGGGCGTGCGGTGGCGACTCGCCCGTCCGCACCCCTGGGATCCCTTCATTCCTCGTTCCTGGAGCCTTCTCCGCTCCTCTTCCTTCCTTCTCCCTCTTCCAGGCCTGGGCCTCTGTTACTAGGCCCGCCTCCGGAGCAGAGCTCATGCAGAGCCCCTGCTCCCTGCCACTTCTGCTCAGACTTCTCTGCACTGAACTAAGATGGTGCCCACCTTTTATACTCCCTTCTCAATGCACCCAGGAACTGCTTCCTCCCTGCTCCTGCACTACAGGGTTCCCCTTCCTCAGTGTTCCCTCCCCCCACTCCAGCCAGGGACAGGGACTGTCGTGCCCATCTCAGGGGCATATTGGTTGCCCTGCCCCACGGCAATGTGGTGTAATGCATGCAGGTGTCGGGTCCTGATCCACACTCCATCCTTACCTGAGAGTGAGATATCACACCTCTGGGTGAGGTGCAATACGTCTGTAGCAACCGAGCCCTCAGGGTGCTACAGTTCCATTTATCTTCAGCCTAGGTGACGTATTGCGATACAGGGCCGTGATTTTGGCTATAAAAGGGTCCCCTAGACCCCTACCCCAAGCTTTTTAAGAGAATCATATATGGCGTGCCAGGAGACTCTATGGAATGCTTTCTCAGCATCCAACGAGAGTATCTAATTACAAATTTTTAACTGCATCTAGCCCAGGAAATACTTTGTGCCTAGTAGCAGTGTCTGCTAGTCAGCGGATTATCCCGGCTGTTAAGCAAGCTGCACCACCTGTAGTTTAGACACTTAATTTTTTCAAAGGAAATGCTTCGGGACCATGGGATACTTAGTGAAGAGCATCAGGAGGCACCCCAAGGCATAGGGGCTGGGACTGGCAGTAGGATGCCTTGCGGTGGACAGCCGAGCTCGATCCTTATAAAAGCTTTTTAACTGCAGCAGCTTTAGTGGACGCTACTGGAGCTGGAATTACCGCGGCTGCTGGCATGAGACTTGCCCTCCAATAGATCCTTGTAAATGGATTTAAAGTGTATTCATTCAAATTAGAGAGACAATTTAAATTAAAAAGCTTAGAGCTGCCTCCACCACAGGGGGGATCGCTCGACCCACCAGCGGACAGGCACCAGTATTGGGAGAGGGGGGCTGGCCGTCAGGGTTCACCGCGGCTCTGGCACAAATCCGGCGACACAGAGGTGGCACGGGCAGGAGCGGACTGGCCGTGTCGGCTTCTCACTTTTTGGATTTTAGAAGGGCATGACATGCCTATATCTGTGTCTCCCCCTCCTTTTACTCCTCCACCTCTTTTATTTTCGCATGACTATATGTACTTGTCACTTTTCCATGTGTTAGTTATGTCTTCTGAGCAGTTTGTCAGCTTTTGGACACCTTTGAAGGTGTTTTCTATGTGTTTCTATGTGTTTTTGTTTGCCTGCCATTGGTTTTAACGGTGTTCGAAGGTGTTCGACGAACAGTTCGACGAACAGTTCGGCGAACACACGGGTGTTCGACGAACCGAACCGAACTCGAACACTACGGGGGTGGCTCAACACTAGTCAGAAGCAGTATAACACTATTATATTTTATAAAGCACCCTATAAGATGCTTCAAAATTGTCTTTTATATACAGTGCCTACAAGTAGTATTCAACCCCCTGCAGATTTAGCTGGTTGACACATGCGGAATTAACTCGGCATTTTGACATTTGTACTGTAGATCAGCCTGGAAGTGGGAAATGCACTGCAGCAAATTTTTTTTTTTTTTTTAACGTTAAAAGTTAATTCAGAGTGTCATTTATTATTCAACCCCTCAAACCACAAGAATTCTGTTTGGTCCCCCTAAAGTATTAAGAAGTAGTCCAGGCACCAAGAATAATGAGCTTCACATGTGTGGATTAAAGATCTCTTTTGCCAGCCTTTTCTGACTATTTAAGACCCTCCCCAAACTTGTGAACAGCACTCAGACATGGTCAACATGGGAAAGACAAAAGAGCATTCCAAGGCCATCAGAGACAAGATCGTGGAGGGTCACAAGGCTGGCAAGGGGTACAAAACCCTTTCCAAGGAGTTGGGCCTACCTGTCTCCACTGTTGGGAGCATCATCCGCAAGTGGAAGGCTTATGGAACTACTGTTAGCCTTCCACGGCCTGGACAGCCTTTGAAAGTGTCCTCCCGTGCCGAGGCCAGGCTTGTCCGAAGAGTCAAGGCTAACCCAAGGACAACAAGGAAGGAGCTCCGGGAAGATCTCATGGCAGTGGGGACAGTGGTTTCAGTCAATACCATAAGTAACGTACTCCACCGCAATGGTCTCCGTTCCAGACGAGCCCGTATGGTACCTTTACTTTCAAAGCGTCATGTCAAGGCTCGTCTACAGTTTGCTCATGATCACTTGGAGGACTCTGAGACAGACTGGTTCAAGGTTCTATGGTTTGAAGAGACCAAGATCGAGATCTTTGGTGCCAACCACACACGTGACGTTTGGAGACTGGATGGCACTGCATACGACCCCAAGAATACCATCCCTACAGTCAAGCATCATGGTTGCAGCATCATGCTGTGGGGCTGTTTCTCAGCCAAGGGGCCTGGCCATCTGGTCCGCATCCATGGGAAGATGGATAGCACGGCCTACCTGAAGATTTTGGCCAAGAACCTCCGCTCCTCCATCAAGGATCTTAAGATGGGTCGTAATTTCATCTTCCAACAAGACAACGACCCAAAGCACACAGCCAAGAAAACCAAGGCCTGGTTCAAGAGGGAAAAAGTCAAGGTGTTGGAGTGGCCTAGTCAGTCTCCTGACCTTAACCCAATTGAAAACTTGTGGAAGGAGCTCAAGAATAAAGTCCACATGAGACACCCAAAGAACCTAGATAACTTGGAGAAGATCTGCATGGAGGAGTGGGCCAAGATAACTCCACAGACCTGTGCTGGCCTGATCAGGTCTTATAAAAGACGATTATTAGCTGTAATTGCAAACAAGGGTTATTCCACAAAATATTAAACATAGGGTTTGTATAATAATTGACCCACACTTTTATGTTTAAAATTTTATAAAATTCAACTGAGCAACATAACTTTTTGGTTTGTAAGATTTATGCTTCTGTTCATAAAACCTACTCTCGTTTGCAGTTTGAAGGCTCTAACTTATTTGCATCTTATCAAACCAACTAAATCTGCAGGGGGTTGAATACTACTTGTAGGCACTGTATATATATATATATATATATATATATATATATATATATATATATATATATAAAATATATTGAAGACAGCACCATTTAATCATTACTCACTAGTGGGTGCCAGGCCTCCAAACAGTCTGTCCAAACTGTCGCATATCACAAGAGAGTATATCAAAAGGCAGCACTCCAAATAATCTTTAGAAAAAGTGGACTTTAATGAGCCCAAGAAGCAACGTTTCGGTTCACAGAACCTTTTTCAAGCAGAAAACGTTGCTTCTTGAGCTCATTAAAGTCCACTTTTTCTAAAGATTATTTGGAGTGCTGCCTTTTGATATACTCTCTTACTTATATATATATATATATATATATATAATATATATATATATATATATATATTTATATATATATAATATATATATACAGTTATATGAAAAAGTTTGGGCACCCCTATTAATCTTAAGCTTAATGTTTTATAAAAATTGGTGTTTTTGCAACAGCTATTTCAGTTTGATATATGTAATAACTGTTGGACACAGTAACGTTTCTGCCTTGAAATGAGGTTTATTGTACTAACAGAAAATGTGCAATCTGCATTCAAACAAAATTTGACAGGTGCATAAGTATGGGCACCCTTATCATTTTCTTGTTTTAAATACTCCTACCTACTTTTTACTGACGTACTAAAGCAGTTTTTTTGGTTTTGTAACCTCATTGAGCTTTGAACTTCATAGCCAGGTGTATGCAATCATGAGAAAAGCTACTTAAAGTGGCCACTTGCAAGTTGTTCTCCTGTTTGAATCTCCTCTGAAGAGTGGCATCATGGGCTCCTCAAAACAACTGTCAAATGATCTGAAAACAAAGATTATTCAACATAGTTGTTCTGGGGAAGGATACAAAAAGCTGTCTCAGAGATTTAACCTGTCAGTTTCCACTGTGAAGAACATAGTAAGGAAATGGAAGAACACAGGGACAGTTCTTGCTAAGGCCAGAAGTGGCAGGGCAAGAAAAACATCAGAAAGGCAGAGAAGAAGAATGGTGAGATCAGTCAATCCTCAGACCACCTCCAGAGAGCTGCAGCATCAACTTGCTGCAGATGGTGTCACTGTGTATCGGTCAACTATACAACGCACTTTGCACAAGGAGAAGCTGTATGGGAGAGTGATGCGAAAGAAGCCGTTTCTGCAAGCACGCCACAAACAGAGTCGGCTGAGGTATGCTAAAGCACATTTGGAGAAGCCAATTTCTTTTTGGAAGAAGGTCCTGTGGACTGATGAAACCAAGATTGAGTTGTTTGGTCATACAAAAAGGCGTTATGCATGGCGGCAAAAAAAACAAAGCATTCCAAGAAAAACACTTGCTACCCACAGTAAAATTTGGTGGAGGTTCCATCATGCTTAGGGGCTGTGTGGCCAATGCCGGCACCGGGAATCTTGTTAAAGTTGAGGGACGCATGGATTCCACCCAGTATCAGCAGATTCTTGACAATAATGTTCAAGAATCAGTGATAAAGTTGAAGTTACGCAGGGAATGGATCTTTCAGCAAGACAATGATCCAAAACACCGCTCCAAATCTACTCAGGCATTCATGCAGAGGAACAATTACAATGTTCTGGAATGACCATCCCAGTCCGCAGACCTGAATATCATTGAACATCTGTGGGATCATTTGAAGAGGGCTGTCCATGCTCGGCGACCATCAAACTTAACTGAACTGGAATTGTTTTGCAAAGAGGAATGGTCAAAAATACCTTCATCCAGGATCCAGGAAATCATTAAAAGGTACAGGAAGCGACTAGAGGCTGTTATTTTTGCAAAAGGAGGATCTACTAAATATTAATGTCACTTTTCTGGTGAGGTGCCCATACTTATGCACCTGTCAAATTTTGTTTGAATGCAGATTGCACATTTTCTGTTAGTACAATAAACCTCATTTCAAGGCAGAAACATTACTGTGTCCAACAGTTATTACATATATCAAACTGAAATAGCTGTTGCAAAAACACCAATTTTTATAAAACATTAAGCTTAAGATTAATAGGGGTGCCCAAACTTTTTCATATAACTGTAGGTGTGATTCCTAAATGGGAAGGGTTTATGGTGATAAACGTCTAAAGCTTTCAAAAAACTTGTCTCCAATCTATATATCAATAGACCCAAATAGACTGTATTCTCCATGGACACAAGAAAGGTGATGATGGAGATAAAAGATGAAGAGCTGAGAGGTGTTAGGATGATGCCTGCAGACAGGAGACAATGTTGTCTCCATAAACCTCAATCTGTCACAAGAGTGCAATCGTCATATAGAGAAACCATGAGCAGATGCTGCTTCATCTACTAATGTGCCTGTAATAGTGCGGGGCTCAGGATGTAGAATATAAACCAGCTGTTGCAGCCAGTGAAGTTGTGCAGCCCATCACTCACATTGTGACCGTGCTTTAGTAATTGGTTACGTTTCCTTGATAAAGTTTATCTTCTCCACGGTCATTGATTTTCTTTCTTATTCAGCTAAGAGCAGCACATGGTCTGTCACTTTAAATGCCAATTGTATTAATGAGATTGACCAAAATGTAGTTTGCCAATTGCTCTTAAAATAAGGCTGCATACACATGCAGGGAAATCCTGCAAGATTACGTGATTGTGCAGGGAAAAAAGTGGTGGTCTTGTCATGTTTTACTGTTGTAAAATCACCTGCAAGATCAAGCTGTTTGTAAGTAGCCTTTAATATGAAATGTGTAGCAGTACCCCCATTTGTAAAACTGGTGTCATATAGTTAATGGTCTCTTCAGGTACCAAAACCCAGGTGCCAGGACCTTTACCTCTCCAGTTTACATAGCCAAAACCCTAAGTATGATTCCAGATGTTGTTCTATGTAAAGTCTTGTGGCACAGGCTATGTTCATTATTAATGTTTTTAAGAGTTGTAAAGTGGTCGATCTGAGAAGAACATGGTATGGTTTTCTGAATAAGATGCCCTTGATGCATCTGTTTTGGTGATTATAGTCAACAGTATGTCCCCAAGCAAGCTTAGGATTTTTATTCTGCCAACTAGACATTGCTCTGTATTGGTGAGGGCCAAGTACTCAAAAACAGTTGTATATGGACCATTGTCAGGCTTAGCTAATATGCCTAGTATACTTATGCACAAAAGTTATGAGACTGACACAAATTTTGGTATTCACGAAGTTTGCTGCTTCAGTATTTTTAGGTCTTTTAGTCAGGTTTTTCTATGGTTACTGAAGTATAATTATCTGCATTTCATAAATTTTTAAACTTTTACTGACAAATACAACAAGTTTATGGATAAACTCAATATTTGCAATGTTGACTCTTATTTTTGAAGACTTCTGCCTTTTTACCCCGCAGCTGGATATCAGCTTCTGGGCCAAATCTTGATTCATCACAATTCATTCTTGCCTCATCAGAACTTGGAGTTTATCACAATTTCTGTGTTTTTGTTTGTCCACCCAATTTTTGAGGATTAACCCCAGGTTTTCAATGGGATTGAGATTTAGAGAGTTTCCTGGAAATGTTTTTTTTTCACTCAGCCACTTTATCATTTTTGCCTTGTGACATGGTCTTCATCATGCTGGCAAATCAGCAGACTGCTTGGGACATATGATTGTACACTGAAGAAAAGGTGAGCGCTACCATGAGTCCTGTTTAACGATGAACTGATCTTTTGAAATTTGAATTTGCCAGCCAGCTTTGAAAATGTTCACAATAACATTGACTTGCAGCAAAACATACATGTGGGAAGAGGAAAGAGAGAAAGAAAAAGAGAAGCAGAGAAAGAACCCTGCTGATCAAAAGAACTTACACTCTACCAATGAGAATGACTTAGTCAGTGAATCTAGAGATAAATAACCACTCTGCCATATAAACTATGCTTCACTGGGATCCGCTGATCTTTGATGGCCCAGATACCAACCACCACTGTTCAAGGTATGATAATCTGTTAGATGTATTAGCTAAGTAGTCAAACAAAAAAACATTAGCCTGCTCGCCGATGCTTCAACAATGTGGGAAATGATGACTGCAATCCTTGTTTCGCAATGAGGATTTAGCCAACTCATAATCAAAGATTAGCAAATCAACTCAAAATAAATTGATACAATCCAATATACCCCATTTTTTAAATTACTTGAACACCAATAATTCTAACCTTCAAGTCACAAATTTCTTTCATGATGATGAGTCCATTATGTTTTTGTACCTTTGTTTGACAGGCAAACATGGTTTCCAAATTACTAGCAGCACCAATAGGAAGAAAACATCAGGAAACACCATACTGCATGCTCATAGTTTCTATCCCCTTCACACAATAAAATCCATCCTGGTTGGTGAGCTCATTAGAGACAAAAGAAATTGTAGTGACTAGAGGGCCTTTCATAGAGAATCGCATATTATCCAACAGCGGTTAAAAAACAGAAACTATCCCGTGTGGTCCTTAAGATGAGCAAAAGCATAGTAAATTCTAAAACTCGACAAGAGCTGATGGTTCTCAATTCCAGAAATCCTACTAGTTTATCTCCACAGAAACCTTCTTTGATTCTCACGTATAACACTCATTTCAAAGCTGTTTCTAATATGGTCAATGTAATTTACATATTCTTAGGGATGATATTACCATGGATTCCATATTGAAAGATGGCATAAGAATTGTCTCCAGAGGTGCACCAACTATTGGAAGCTCCTGTCACCGAAGCCTATACTGTTTGGATACACACTATCGTCCTCAGCATTGGCTTTCTATCGATGGTTATTTTAAATGTGGTCAATCTCTTTGCAAAACATGCGCATATTCAAATTTTGATGGTTCAAAAACTTTCAAAATCAAAGATTTTCTTAATTGTAATTCAGATTATATAATTTATATCATAGAATGTTGTGTCTACAGTATAATCTCAAATGTATTGGGTCCACCATTAGAAAATTAAAATCAAGAATAAGACAGCGTCTTTATGATGTCAACCAATACAATAACTGTAATGTATTCAATGTATCCAAGCATTTTATCTCAGTACACAGTAGACAAGTATCAGATTGTTTTGTTTATGCTGTAGAACACATCCTCAAACACACACGTGGTGGAGACAGAGAAAAAACCTTACGAGATAGGGAATTACTTTGGATCTTTCTCCTCAATACACGAATACCTGTAGGATTAAACTTAAAATGAGAAATCATGTTACATTATTATTTTGGTACATGCTTATATTTATGTATTTAATTGATGCATGTTTTTTCCTTTTTTTCTGCTTTTTCTTATTTGAAATATTGTTTTTAAACTGCACCGCATTCAGTTTCTTTTTTCACAAGGTTTTGTTTCTCATTTGTCCGGGAGCTTCAATTGCCCTACATTGCCTTCTTGACAGGGTCAGGGTTCAGCTTTATCAGATGCTTGATAATTAATTAATTATTGTAACTATGCAGTAACTTTAAAATGCCATCCTCTCTGCCTCTCACTTCATCAGACCGAGTCTAAGAACGCTGCAGTCGTTCAAAATGCGTCCAGTATCCTTACCCCCTCACACCCCTTATCCTCAATCATGCCTATGCCTAGGTGTACCATAGTGTTGCCATAGTGTGGCCATGCTTGCTTTAATTAATAAGTAAAGAATTTTGATTTTATGGATTGAAGCTGGATTCACTTCCTTCACAAGTATATTGCACTCACCATACTCCTCCATACAGTATAATACACTCCCCATAGTCCTCCATATAGTGTAATGCGCTCCTCGGAGTCCTCTACACAGTATAATGCACTCCCCATAGTCCTCCATATGTTCTAATGCACTCCCCATAGCCCTTCATACAGAATACTGCACTCCTCATAGTCCTCCACACAGTATAATGCACAGCCCAAAGGTCTCCACACAGTATAAGTCACTCCCCATAGTCCTCTATATATACTGCTCAAAAAAATAAAGGGAACACTTAAACAACAGAACATAACTCCAAGTAAATCAAACTTCTGTGAAATCAAACTGTCCACTTAGGAAGCAACACTGATTGACAATCAATTTGACATGCTGTTGTGCAAATGGAATAGACAATAGATAGAAATTATTGGCAATTATCAAGACACCCTCAATAAAGAAGTGGTTCTGCAGGTGGGGACCACAGATCACATCTCAGTACCAATGCTTTCTGGCTGATGTTTTGGTCACTTTTGAATGTTGGTTGTGCTTTCACACTCGTGGTAGCATGAGACGGACTCTACAATCCACAGAAGTTGCTCAGGTAGTGCAGCTCATCCAGGATGGTACATCAATGCGAGCTGTGGCAAGTAGGTTTGCTATGTCTGTCAGCGTAGTGTCCAGAGGCTGGAGGCGCTACCAGGAGACAGGCAAGTACACCAGAAGATGTGGAGGGGGCCGTAGGAGGGCAACAACCCAGCAGCAGGATCGCTACCTCCGCCTTTGTGCAAGGAGGAACAGGAGGAGCACTGCCAGAGCCCTGCAAAATGACCTCCAGCAGGCCACAAATGTGCATGTGTCTGCACAAATGGTTAGAAACCAACTCCATGAGGGTGGTATGAGGGCCCGATGTCCACAGATGGGGGTTGTGCTCACAGCCCAACACTGTGCAGAATGCTTGGAATTTGCCACAGAACACCAGGATTGGCGAAGTCACCACTGGTGCCCTGTTTTCTTCACAGATGAAAGCAGGTTCACACTGAGCACATGTGACAGACGTGACAGAGTCTGGAGACACCGTGGAGAGCGATCTGCTGCCTGCAACATCCTTCAGCATGACTGGTTTGGCAGTGGGTCAGTAATGGTGTGCGGTTGCATTTTTTTGGAGGGCCGCACAGCCCTTTATGTAGCCTGACTGCCATTAGGTACCGAGATGAGATCCTCAGACCCCTTGTGAGACCATATGCTAGTGTGGTTGGCCCTGGGTTCCTCCTAATGCAGGACAATGCCAGACCTCATGTGGCTGGAGTGTGTCAGCAGTTCATGCAAGATGAAAGCATTGAAGCTATAGACTGGCCCGCCTGTTTCCGAGACCTGAATCTGATTGAGCACATCTGGGACATCATGTCTCGCTCCATCCACCAACGTCACATTGCACCACAGACTGTCCAGCAGTTGATGAATGCTTTAGTCCAGGTCTGGGAGGAGATCCCACAGGAGACCATCCGCAACCTTATCAGGAGCATGCCCAGGCGTTGCAGGGAGGTCATACAGGCACATGGAGGCCACACACAATACTGAGCCTCATTTTGACTTGTTTTAAGAACATTACATCAAAGTTGGATCAGCCTGTAGTGTGTTTTTCCACTTTAATTTTGGGGGTGACTCCAAATCCAGGCCTCCATTGGTTAATAAATTTGATTTCCATTGATGATTTTTGTGTGATTTTGTTGTCAGCACATTCAACTTTGTACAGAACAAAGTATTCAATGAGAATATTTCATTCATTCAGATCTAGGATGTGTTATTTGAGTGTTGCCTTTATTTTTTTGAGCAGTGTAGTATAATGCATTCCCCATAGTCCTCCATATAGTATAATGCACACCCCATAGTCCTCCATATAGTATAATGCACACCTCATAGTCCTCCATATAGTATAATGCACTCCCCTTAGTCCTCCATACAGTATTATGGCCACTACAATGTACTCACTGATTTAAAAAAAAAATACAATACTCACCTCTCTTCCTCATTCCCTCGCTGCTCTGGTGTCCACAGCGAGCGTTCTGAAAAACCACAGACCTCAGTCCTAGGTCTCCTCATTTTCTCTCTATATACTGCCCTATTGGACAAACCTTCTGCAAATTTGGTTTTCAGCACCATCTCTATGCTGATGACACCTAATTATACATATTTTCTACTGACATCACCCCCACATTGCTGAAAAATACCAATGATTGTCATTCGGCTGTCTCGAATATTATGTCCTCCTCTATCAGATATTGAATAGTTCAAAAACTGAACTTCTAGTGTTTTCTGCCTCTACAAATCTACCTAAACCTAATATTGCCATTTGTATGCATGGTTCTACCATAACTCCCAAACAGCACACCTGCTGTCTTGGGGTTACATTTGACTCAGATCTTTCTTTCACTCCTTATATCCGGTCACTCGCTCACTCATAACATCTCCACGTCAAAAACATTTCTAAAATTCTACCTTTTCTTACCTTTGACACTGCAAACACTCTTACTGTTTCTCTTATTCATTATCATCTGGATTATTGCAATCATTTACTAATTGGTCTCCCTCTTACTAAACCCTATACTCTCCAATTTATCCTGAATGCAGAAGAGAGGAGCATATTTCTGCCCAGCCTCTTCATCAATGCCTCCACTCTGTGCCATTCATTGCACTGGTTGCTAGAGATGAGTAAATAAATTTGAGTGACTCTGAATTGTACTCAAAAATCTGCATTTGCCAAAATGATATTTTTTTTGCTATGTCTCATCTTTGATCCCCAGCATGAGAGGCAAAGGAAATTCAGCATCACTGAAGGTGATCAGAAGATGCAACGGGGACCGGACGGCTGATGGTGAGGAGCTAGGGTTCCAGAGAGTTGAACAATGAGGTGAGTATAAGGATTTTTTTACATTTTTTTTACATATTAAATTTTTTATGCTCTGGGGTCTGAAGAGACCTCAGAGCATAATAAGGCACACTCAATTTGTGGATATTAAGCTCTGGAAATGTAATTTCCTTGGAAAATCCGTGCAAACATGAGAATTCGAATTTTGCCTGATCTGCCCATCTTTTGTGGTTGCAGATCCACTACATAGTACAACATAAACTGATCACTCTCATACATTTCTTCCCTCCTCTCCTCCCATTCCGATAATGACCTAAGACTAACGTTCTCTAAAATCCAAACCTCCCACTTCTGTCTCCAGGACCTCTATGATGCTGACCCAGTTCTCTGGAACACATCTAGACAATTTGGTTAATTGCCAGTTGCCAAAGTTTTAAGCATGCCCTGCAAGCGCATTTCTTTAAACAGGCTTATCACTTCCACTCACTAATGTAACTATTCCCTTTTCTCCCTTTTTTAAACTTTTCTCAGAATTCCTCAGAAATCTCTTTCCACACCCTACATGCACCCAATAGCATTTTATATCTGTATTTATACAGATACTGTCTGGTGAGTGATTCATGCGGCATTATTGGAACGACCCTATTTATTATACTGATGGCTGGCCCATACACGACGCATCTTTTTTATCTTTTGTGCTACCCATATTTCCTCGTTGATTGTAAGCTTGTGAGCAGAGCTCTCACTACCATTGGTAATTGTTAAATTATGTGTCTCTCTGTACTGTCTTATCTTCTTTGTACACGTCCCTCCTGATTTGCATGGTGCTGTGCAAAATGTTGGAGCAATAGAAATAACAAAATTTATTATTATCAAAAACATATTTCAATTTCCTTTATATTTGTCTCATCGATGCCAACTCTCAATGACATCAGAGATGACATCAGAGATTGGAGGGCCAGCATACAGTAACACTAGCCTCTATAGAGACAAATAGTCTTGGCAGCTCCAGGCCCTGACACACGCCAGCTGCAGAGTGACACAAAAGTCACAGCCAATGAACCTACATCTTGGGAAGATATATCTCAGATCTCAGAAGGAAAGCTATAAATGAATAAAGGCTACAAAAGGAAGAAATTAACAACAAAGTATGTGTCTAGCACTTGTAGAAAGGGAATAGTTAACACTAAAACCAAGCATATTGGTGAGAAGCTCTTGCTCCTGAGGAATCTTCAAGAACAAGGACTTTTGGACTTGTAGTACTGCCCACTTGAGGAAATGGCTACAGATATTTTTGCAAAACCAATGACTGCTGAGAAAGATGTTTCGGGCCGATGAAGAGGCTAGGTCTAAGACAATGTGTCTTAGTTGTAGAGAAAGACGGTTGGAGGATATAAAAGCTGCAGATTTACGCTGGAAGGATTGTATTAGACTGGGGATGGCGCTATGTTAATAGTTAAAGAATCTTAATACCGCACTGGATGACCTCTTGGCTTGTTTGCATCGGTTTCTCTTGTGGTGTCCAAGCTGCTGATGATGAAGATGTTGCTGAATGTGCCAAGTAAAACATATCATTCTTCAACAATGTCTGAGTGCTGGATGATTCTGCTGAAAGCTGAAATCTGCAACACACATGACACTATATTATGAAGATATTCTCCTCGAGTAACAAAGTTTTAATTGGGAACAATACGTCCAAAATGAGATGGTGCCTGTGTCATGGCATAATGTTTTTTGCTAAATTCCATATGATCCTATATATGCGTTTGGGATGTATTAGATCCCAACTTCTTTTGCATTATGCTTCTGTACTGCTATGAGGTTAAAATATGGCCTATTTGTTATAATTGTACAAGTAAAATGCAGCAGATCCTCTCAGATGGCAGGACATGTAAGTGATAGTACATTTTATATATATTCTGTAGAAGCATCACCCTGTAGATAACTCACACACTGGAGCGCAATCATCTGAAACTACAACCTCGGAGGAAAGTTTCAATAATTAATCACTTTTTATTTTATTTTTTTGCTTTATTAATGTGCTGGTATAATCCGTCTTGTGTGACATTACATTCTTCTAAGTTGGAAATTAGTGTCACATGTCAGCTATAAAAACAGGTGTAATTAGATGTGGTATACTTGTAAAATAGGATAATTAAATAATTGATGGGTTCAGAGGATAACTATCTCTCCTCTTGTAATACAGAAGGCAGTTCTAATATTCACTTATTTGCACTTTATATATGGGAATTGTTAGGTAGGCACTTCTCTTACATAATAGTATTGCTGGAATCCCTCCTTTGATTGGAATGATTATTCTGCATCACTGCATGTACAGTACAGACCAAAAGTTTGGACACACCTCATTTAAAGATTTTTCTGTATTTTCATGACTATGAAAATTGTACATTCACACTGAGGGCAACAAAACTATGAATTAACACATGTGGAATTATATACTTAACAAAAAAGTGTGAAACAACTGAAAATATGTCTTATATTCTAGGTTCTTCAAAGTAGCCACCTTTTGCCTTGATGACTGCTTTGCACACGCTTGGCATTCTCTTGATGAGCTTCAAGAGGTAGTCACCGGAAATGGTTTTCACTTCACAGGTGTGCCCTGTCAGGTTTAATAAGTGGGATTTCTTGCCTTATAAATGGGGTTGGGACCATCAGTTGTGTTGTGTTGTAGTCAGGTGGACTAGACTGTTAGAATTTGTATTATGGCAAGAAAAAAGCAGCTAAGTAAAGAAAAACGAGTGGCCATCATTACATTAAGAAATGAAGGTCAGTCAGTCCGAAAAATTGGGCAAACTTTGAAAGTGTCCCCAAGTGCAGTTGCAAAAACCATCAAGCGCGACAAAGAAACTGGCTCACAAGAGGACCAACCCAGGAAAGGAAGATCAAGAGTCACCTCTGCTTCTGAGGATAAATTTATCCGAGTCACCAGCCTGCGAAATCGCAGGTTAACAGCAGCTCAGGTTAGAGACAAGGTCAATGCCACACAGAGTTCGAGCAGCAGACACATCTCTACAACAACTGTTAAGAGGAGACTTTGTGCAGCAGGCATTCATGGTAAAATAGCTGCTGGGAAACCACTTCTAAGGAAAGGCAACAAGCAGAAGAGACTTGTTTGGGCTAAAGAACACAAGGAATGAACATTAGACCAGTGGAAATCTGTGCTTTGGTCTGATGAGTCCAAATTTGAGATGTTTGGTTACAACCACCGTGTCTTTGTGCGACGCAGAAAAGGTAAACGAATGGACTCTACATGCCTGGTTCCCACCGTGAAGCATGGAGGAGGAGGTGTGATCGTGTGGGGGTGCTATGCTGGTGATACTGTTGGGGATTTATTCAAAATTGAAGGCATACTGAACCAGCATGACTACCACAGCACCTTGGAGCGGCATGCTATTCCATCCGGTTTGCGTTTAGTTGGACCATCATTTATTTTTCAACAGGACAATGACCCCAAACACACCTCCAGGCTGTGTAAGGGCTATTTGACCAAGAAGGAGAGTGATGGGTTGCTACGCCAGATGACCTGGCCTCCACAGTCACCAGACCTGAACCCAATTGAGATGGTTTGGGGTGAGCTGGACCGCAGAGTGAAGGCAAAAGGGCCAACAAGTGCTAAGCATCTCTGGTAACTCCTTCAAGATTGTTGGAAGACCAATTCTGGTGACTACCTCTTGAAGCTCATCAAGAGAATGCCAAGAGTGTGCAAAGCAGTCGTCAAAGTAAAAGGTGGCTACTTTGAAGAACCTAGAATATAAGACATATTTTCAGTTGTTTCACACTTTTTTGCAAAGTATATAATTCCACATGTATTAATTCATAGTTTTGATGCCTTCAGTGTGAATGTACAATTTTCATAGTCATGAAAATACAGAAAAATCTTTAAATGAGAAGGTGTGTCCAAACTTTTGGTCTGTACTGTATAAGTCCTATAAATATATGGAGTCGCGAAACCCACCAAAGTATAAATATAAAAATGTATTCAATTTTATTAAAAAGAAGGAAAAAAAGGTATAAGCAGCGCACCGTTAACCCCTTAAGGACCTTGGGTTTTTCCATTTTTGCGCTTTCGTTTTTTGCTCCCCTTCTTCCCAGAGCCATAGCCTTTTTTTTTTTGGTCAATATGGCCATATGAGGGCTTAATTTTGGCGAGACGAGTTGTACTTTTAAATGCCATCACTGGTTTTACCATATAGTGTACTGGAAAAAGTGAAAAAATTCCAACTGTGGTGAAATTGCAAAAAAATGCAATTCCACGGTTGTTTTTTGTTTTTTTCTTTACCACATTCACTGAATGCTAAAACTGACCTGCCATTATTATTCTCCAGGTCAATACGAGTTCGTAGACACCAAACATGTATAGGTTATTTTTTATTTAAGTGGTGAAAAAAAAATCCAAAGTTTGCTAGAAACAAAAATAAATGGCGGCATTTTCCGAGACCCGTAGCGTCTCCATTTTTCATGATCTTGGGCCGGTTGAGGGCTTATTTTTTGCGTGTCGAGCTGAAGTTTTTATTGATACCATATTGTGATAAATCCAATGATTTGATCGCCCGTTATTGCATTTTATTTCAATATTGCGACGACCAAAAAAATGTAATTCTGGCGTTTAGAATTTTTTTCTCGTTACGCCGTTTATCTATCGGATTAATTATTTTTTTAAATTGATAGATCGGGCAATTCTGAATGCGTCGATACCAAATATGTGTATGTGGGAATTTTTTTATTATTTTATTTTGAATGGGGCGAAAGGGGGGTGATTTAAACTTTTATTTATTATTTTTTTTTTTATATTTTTAAAAACATTTTTTTTACACTTTCTGTATGGCTTCAATAGTCTCCATAGGAGACTAGAAGCTGCAGTTTCTTGATCATTTCTACTGCATACAGGCGACGAGCAGATCGCCTGTATGTAGGAGAAATGCTCCTGTGCTATGAGCGCTGACCACTAGGTGGCGCTCATAGCTAGCGAGACATGACAACCACAGGGGTCTGCTGCAGACCCCGGTTTGCCATATCCACCCATGACTGACCTGCCATTTCGTGACGGGGTCACTGATTGGTGGGGCTAAGGCCGCGCTTCCGGCGCGGCGCTGTTAAATGCCGCTGTCAGAGATTGACAGCGGCGTTTAACTGGTTAACAGCCGCGGGTGGATTGCGATTCCACCTGCGGCTGTTGTGGGCACATGTCAGCTGTAAGAATCAGCTGACATGTGCCCGGTTCAGTGCGGGCTCAGCGCCGGAGCCCTCACTGAACCGGGGGTGATGGTCTGGAGCATACAAATACGCCCCAGGCTTTAAGGGGGTTAAAGATATATCCAGGTGTATCCCAGAAGCGAGGAATCACACCTTTGCTTGATGTCTGGTGAATGTGCATAGAGAAAACGATCCAGCTTCCAGTCCAAAGTTGTTAAAAAATATGTCCTGTAATGAAGAATAGTTAAAATACACAGCACGCTGGGATACACATATGAGTGTGAATGCGGATATGGGGAAAACATGTTAGAACACCAAACGCATTTTGAATGCACACTGCATTCTTAAACTTGGTCACCAGTATATGAAAATAAAACATCATCAGGGGGCAGAGGCTGCGGTCACTGTCGCAGCCTCTGACCCTTTCCTGAAGCGAAGTGTCATCAGTGACCTCTGTTTCAGGGGTTGAGCTAGTTCCTTCTCTACTAAGCATGTGCCGGTTGTCAATTCCAAAGTATGCTCAGTAGATTCTTGTCACTGTGCAATATGCACAGTGACAGTGCGCTCTTCCACCGGCTCTAATCAGAAATAAGGAGCGGGCAAGAAAGGGCACTGTCAGTGCGTGTTGCAAGAAGAATTAACAGCGTGATGTCACTTATGGGAGCGGCGCTGATCTATACACGTTGGGTATTTCTGCTGATTTGAGCTGTCAACAGAGAGTGCGCTGTCACAGTACACTCCACAGTGCACATCTTTCTGGGACTAGCCCAGCTCCTGAAACGAGCGTCACTGATGACACTTCATTTCAGGCAGGGCAGAGGCTGCAGCAGTTACTGCAGCCTCTACCCCTGATGATAGTTTGTTTGAGTATCCAAGCAAATACTGGGATCCTCAAACAAAGCGTTATCAAAATGGAAGTGAAAAAATAAAGTGAAAAGCAGTCAGATAGTGTATTTAGGGAAGGATAGGGAATTTTTAATTAAAGCATATTAGAAAATAGTTTTGATTATGGCATTGAATAGATACGTTTTTTTATGAAGGAAAGGCAGAGACACTCTATTGACATCTCTGCTTTTGTTTATTGTATTTACAGTAGAGTTAGTGCAAATGTATTTGCATGTCCCATTCTTTCAGCCAACGGTGTTCTGTTAGAGGAAGTATCGATTCTTACCTAGCAGCATCCCTGGTTCTTGACTGGCTGATCTGGAGTGACATCACATGTGTGTCGCGCCGCAGCGATGTTAAAAAAAATAAATAACTAAAATCAATTCAAGATAAATATGAATAAAGCAAACTAATAAAAATATAGCAATTGCTAGTTTAAATCACAATATGCGGCTCCGCCCTATAAAAAATATGTATTCCATAAATAAAAATAATTTTTAATAGAAAATTGACCAAAAAAATATGACTATTAAAGAAAACATAAGAAATAAGCTGGATGTATCATGAAGAAAAAAGTTATTTGAAATAATTTAACATTTATTTTAATAAGCAAATCAAAAAAAAATATCTTTAGAATGCTTAAAAATAAATGCACAAAAAACCCTAATAATATTCTTGGTCGTCAACCCCAAAAATTGCCTAGTCTTGAACTGGCTAATACAGATTACTATTTCAGCCTAAATTGCGATTTCAGAGGGCAAAATTGCTCTATAGTTAAAAATTTGAAGAGTTGAGCAGATCAGGCAAAATTCAAATTCGCATGTTGGCACGGATTTTCCAGAGTAATTCGAAATTATTCTACTTTACTTTAATGTCTGTTATTATGCTTTCCAGATGTCAGAGAATAATAAACGTAAGATGTAAAAAGTAAGAAAAATCTTTATACTCATCTTATTCCTAACTCTTTGGCCCCTTTGCTACTCACCGTCACTCATCCAGTCACCACTACATCTTCTTATCCCTACTTGCAAGCGTGCAAACGTTCATGACATAATGATGTGCAATGTCATCTTACATGCGCAGAAGAGTAAGAGACCTGGGCATTTCAATGTGAGTGACAGTAACAAAAAGATACTGCGAGGATTGGACGAGTGACGGTGAGAAGCGAATGTGCCAAAGTGGTGAGTATAAAGATTTTTTTTTTTATCCTTTTGACGATCAGTGGCCAACATCTTGTTGAAGCTGCGTGGAAGTGAATTATAAAATCTGCATTTCGCGAATGCAGATTTTTAAAAAATTATAGTAGAATTCAATTCCATTCGAATATCCTGTATTTATTAATCTCTAGAAATTTGCCTTAAAGAAGTTGTCCGGTACTTTAGATTACCTCCCCCAATGTATACCCCCCAGGGCCCCTAAAGATTTTTGTAAATACCTTCCGTTGCAGATACTGCCTGTGAGTGGCGCTATTCTTGGCCGCTCACAGGCATCACGTGACCCCGCGCTGAAGTCATGACAAGTGAGGTGTAACTCAGCGCTGGGGTCCCTGCGTAGCTGCTGGTTTGTGGGTGGGGTTACCCCCCGCATCACATCCAGCATCCACGGCGCGCTTTCCCAATGAATGGGGAGAGGCAGAACGCACGATGGATGCCGGGTGTGAAGCGGTGTGGTAACCCCACCCACAACCTGGCATCCACCGTGGAAGCGGAAGACAGAGACCCCGACTACTGCCAGCACTTGTCGTGACATCAGCGGATGTCAGAGCCGGCTGCAGCCGGGGGTCAGGTGATGCCAGTGATATTGACACTCACAGGCAGTATCTGCATCGTAAGCTAATTACAAAAATCCTTAGACGCCCCGGAGGGATACATTGGGGGGGGGTAATCTAAAGTACTGGACAACCCCTTTAATAAACAGCTTATGAAGTGATTTTTCACACATTTCATTTTATGGAAATGTAATGGACTGTCTAGTACTTGATATTGATTATCTGTTGGACATATCAATAAAATCAGCTTGGTGTGAGTTCGACACCTGCTACCCCAAAAGACCTGTGGATACCAACAGTTAAGCTGCAGTACATGTGAACAGCCACAATACAGTGTAATAAGCTGCGGTATGTCTTACTCATTGGCATCAGCCAATCACCTGTCGCTCTGAATACTTGATGACATAGTGTGTCCGTGGCGAACTAGGCCAGTTATTTTGTCCCTGATCAAAGCTGTCAGGTACACATGAATCGGCCAATTTATGAGCTAAGATTTCTCATTTATTTCTATTTTCTACAGCAGTAATGATATTCATATTTCATACTTCATATTTACATACTCAGCATTACAGAGTGCTACTTTGTTTGTTCATTGTACATGGAGGTAGCTCCTCTTAGTAAGCACCTGTTCACACCTATTTCTTGTAGTGGAATTGCCGTCATTTTCTTTGTTACTAGATTTAAGCTTTGACTGAGCACTCCACCCCCATGCCGCAGGTGGTTTTAATTGCATCAGGATCTTATTTTCCCACACATAAGCAGACGGATGTCCCTTAGAGAGGTATTCACGATGTTAGGTCCTGACATCGAGAAACGTCTTATCGCAGCTGTCAGGTACACATGAATTGGCCAATTTATGCGCTAAGATTTCTCATTTATTTCTATATTCTACAGCAGTAATTCTATTCATATTTCATACTTCATATTTACATTACATGCGCTAAAATTTCTCATTTATTTCTATTTTCTACAGCAGTAATGCTCTTTATATTTCATACTTCATATTCACATACTCAGCGTTACAGAGTGCTACTTTGTTTTTTCATTGTATATGGAGGTAGCTCCTCTTAGTAAGCACCTGTTCACACCTATTTCTTGCAGTGGAAGTGCCATCATTTTCTTTGTTACTAGATTTAAGCTTTGACTGAGCACTCCACCCCCATGCCGCAGGTGGTTTTAATTGCATCACGATCTTACTTTCCCACACATAAGCAGATGCATGTCCCTTAGAGAGGTATTCACATTGTTAGGTCCTGACATCGAGAAACGCCTTATCGCGGCTGTTAGGTACACATGAATTGGCCAATTTATGCGCTAAGATTTCTCATTTAGTTCTATATTCTACAGCAGTACTGCTATTCATATTTTATACTTGATATTTACATGCGCTAAAATTTCTCATTTATTTCTATTTTCTACAGCAGTAATGCTATTCATATTTCATACTTCATATTTACATACTCAGCATTACAGAGTGATACTTTGTTTGTTCAGAAAATATACACAGTCCAGGAATATCTGAACCTGGCTGTTCAGGTGGTGCTTCTATTTTTGCTGAAGTGAAGTGAAGTCAGGTTAGTGCAGAGGCAGATAAAACATCTCTTCTCTCATGTCAATTATACTGTAGTCTCTGAGGCCTTGGTTACTTGTGGCTGTAGCACTGGCACAGGTGGGAGAGAAATGGCTCTGCAAGGAGTGGAGAAGGGTCTTTTAGTCAGATGTGAGATCTGAAGGCATCTGCTTGGCAAAGGCTTTGCCAAACAGGGAACACAGCTTATTCTGATAATGCACCAATTTTGACTCCCTTTGACAAACCTGAAAAAAATTCCTCCACTTTACTTTCACAGAGATGGTTTAAAGACATGGGCTAGCCAATAATAATCCCTTTATTTGATGCTAATAATACACCCTTCATAAAGTTCATTTCCTCCCAGCAGCCAGGTATTCACATAACTCTAGAACGCTATTAATCTGTAGACTAGCCTCATATCTACAGGTTAATAGCTTATTTTGACCTGACTGCTTCCCTTTAAATGTCTATTTTTATTTTGAACAACATTCCTCCATGCTTTGCAAAAAGTATATAACAAGAAATGCTAATTAGATAAACATTCAAAAAGCCAACATCTACAACAATGCATTATATAATTCTGGCATGTACCGATATAAAATTTGACGAGTAAGTCTAGGTTCACAATAACACAGTGCTATCTACTGAACATTGGGGTTTCTGGCGGAATTCCATATTTTTGTGCATATCTGAAAAAGATGAACACTGCTAGGATTGAGGTATACAGTGTCTACAATGACTCTGGCGGTTTTATTCAAGTGAGTGCCAATGTTGTGGCTTTGCTGGGTTTCCCGTCAAAATTCAAATACACTGCCTGAGATAATTAGTCTCTGGTTAGGAAGTGACATATGCTTCAAATATTATTAAAATACAAAGCTTCTATTGAAAATTCATATATTAAAAATTCCTAAAATTAAAAATAATAGAGGATTGCTCAATTAAAGCATACAGAGATCATGCAGAGATGTACAATAGATATATGGTGGGTACGGAAAGTATTCAGACCCTTTTATATTTTTCACTCTTTGTTTCATTGCAGCCATTTGGTAAATTCTAAAAAGTTCATTTTTTTTCTCATTAATGTACACTCTTGAATGAAAAAAAAGCAGAAATGTAGATTTTTTTGCAAATTTTTTCAAAATGAAAAACTGAAATATCACATGGTCATAAGTATTCAGACACTTTGCTCAGACACTCATATTTAAGTCACATGCTGTCCATTTCCTTGTGATACTCCTTGAGATGGTTCTACTCCTTCATTGGAGTCCAGCTGTGTTTAATTAAACTGATAGGACTTGATTTGGAAAGGCACACACCTGTCTATATAAGACCTCACAGCTCACAGTGCATGTCAGACCAAATGAGAATCATGAGCTCAAAGGAACTGCGCAAGGAGCTCAGAGACAGAATTGTGGCAAGGCACAGATCTGGCCAAGGTTACAAAAGAATTTCTGCAGTACTCAAGGTTCCTAAGAGCTCAGTGGCCTCCATAATCCTTAAATGGAAGACGTTTGGGACCACCAGAAGTCTTCCTAGACCTGGCCATCCAGCCAAACTGACCAATCATGGGAGAAGAGCCTTGGTGAGTGAGGCAAAGAAGAACCCCAAGAGCACTGTGCTAGAGCTCCAGAGATGCAGTAAGGAGATGGGAGAAAGTTCCACAAAGTCAACTATCACTGCAGCCCTCCACCAGTTGGGCCTTTATGGCAGAGTGGCCCGAAGGAAGCCTCTCCTCAGTGCAAGACATAGGAAAGCCCACATAGAGTTTGCTCAAAAACATATGAAGGACTCCCAGACTATGAGAAATAAGATTCTCTGGTCTGATGAGACGAAGATAGAACTTTTGGGTGATAATTTTAAGCGGTATGTGTGGAGAAAACCAGGCACTGCTCATCACCTGCCCAATACAATCCCAACAGTGAAACATGGTGGTGGCAGCATCATGCTATGGGGGTGTTTTTCAGCTGCAGGGACAGGATGACTAGTTGCAATTGAAGGAAACATGAATGCGGCCAAGTACAGAGATATCCTGGATGAAAACCTCTTCCAGAGCGCTCTGGACTTCAGACTTGGCCGAAGGTTCACCTTCCAACAAGACAATGACCCTAAGCACACACCTAAAATAACAAAGGAGTGGCTTCAGAACAACTCTGTCATCATTCTTGACTGGCCCAGCCAGAGCTCTGACCTAAACCCAATTGAGCATCTCTGGAGAGACCTGAAAATGGCTGTCCACCAACGTTCACCATCCAACCTGATGGAACTGGAGAGGATATGCAAGGAAGAATGTCAGAAAGTTCAGGTCGGGTACCAAAACATGAACTTCCACAGGTCCGCTCATCCCTAATATCCAGTTATCAATGCTTAAAGTTACAGTGGATGTGCATTTACTTACAGCCATAAAAAGTGTAAAGGGAAAGGGTCTGCATGTCCCGTAGCTACCACCCCGATGATGCCGTTTTGCCACGCTTCTTCTAGGGGGCGTTTCCCATCAAAGTATAATTTTCTGGGGATTTCAATAGAAAACCCAACGCAGTGATTGACTGAGAGCACTGTACTGCATATATGTAAACTTAAACAGGTGAGTAAAAGAAAAATATTTGTCAGATCCAACTTTGTGATGTAGACAATCGCAGTCTGGGTTTTGGGAAATTTTGTTTTGGCTTCCAGCTGTTTTCTAGTGCTTTAAGAATGAAGAAAATAAAATGTGTAGCTAAAATGCAGCAGGACAGATGACAATTCTATTTCTTCCTCACCCCACCACTCCTCCCAGTCTCCCATTAACTGAATCTTTGGATTATTTGAAGACTACTACTGTAAATTTCTTCATTGTTGTACAGCACATTACTGTCTGAAGTATTTGTATAAAGTTTTAGGACTTTCTCTACCTAACTATATTGCTAAACTATGAGCTATAATGTCATCATTAGACCCAGATGTCAGTAAGTGCAAGGTGCGCAATTACAGCTGCCACTCTAGATGACTGAAACCATGCTGGAGCCACCCCTATGACTAGAAGCTGAACGCTGCCAGGGAGAATAAAGATAATTTCCTCTTGGCCGCAGAGCTCTCAGTGTAGGTACTACACAGTGTCGGAACGCTATTAACCTGCAGATTATCCCCATATCGACAGGTTTTTAGCGTTTTTTACATGACAGGTTCTCTTTAAGCTAAGATTAGACTCACACTTCCTGTTCTGTACAAAAGACTTTTCAACAGTCTCATTATCATTACAGACAGCCGAATTGCAATGACAGATATCTCTATATACAGGAAATTGCACAGGATCTTTCATTCACAATAGGCGATGTCACAGCTCACCTCCTCTTCCCTGCACAATGACCTTTGTCCAAAATAAAGCATCAGCAGTAAAAATTCTATGCAAGTCAATAGGGTCAGAGTCAGTTTATTGCTGCCTATGTCCATGTGACTACTGAAAAGAACAGGAAGTATAAGTCTAGTACTAGGTTTAGTGGCCAGTGTGTAGATGGCAAGATTCTATTGCATTTTTATTACTACAGATCGTGATATGGTAAATAAAAAAAAATGGATTTACTATAAAACAGTGCTTAAGTAGTTCTGAAAATATTTACTCACATTTCAGATAAATGAATTTTCATTGAATGAATGAATGAATACAGTACATTGAAAAATTTTGAATCGCTTTCATTCAGATATGGCCTCAATGCATGTCATACAACGCTTAGCAAACGTCTTTCTTAAAATTAATTGAAATAAATTGTTGTATTTTACTAATTCACTCAAAATATCTTCCCAAAATAATGCAGGACAAAGCCTGTAAAAAGATGAGGACTTACTGAATAATGACTTGTTGAATGTTACAAAGTAATCACTTATAAAAGAAGAGATTATGGCAGTGAAAACATTAGAATTTAAGGGGCTTTAGTGGTTCTGGGCCGAGAATGCCAAGAGAGGATCCCGACCTCTTACTACAGAATGGTAATAGCAGATGTCACTTTAACAGTGACAGCTCTGAAGTGAGAGCGCACTAATCTCTGTTTGCAATACCCACAGCTTAAACAAAAATTTGCATTGATTCCTAAGCTTGGGATAAGCGTCAACTGTCTAAAAATGTGAAGAATGTCCCATCACTTAACTCCTGAGATAGTCCAGCAGATCATACCTTTACCTTAACATTTCTGGACAAAGAATCATATACTGTAGCTTTCAACCTACAGTCATAATGTCTCAGTAAGCATTTAGTTTAGGGTGAGGCACATTTGATACCTTTTCCTAATTTTACTGAAATAAATAAAAAAAACTTGCCTGACATCTATTGTGTATGTGTATGGGTTCCTCTCAACCATACCTTGCTTGATGATTGGGGAGAAAACAATTGACAGTATACAGTGACATGTAAAAGTTTGGGCACCCCTGGTCAAAATTACTATTATTGTGAACAGTTAAGCAAGTTGAAGATGATATGATCTCTAAAAGGCCTAAAGTTAAAGATGACACATTTCCGTTGTATTTTAGGCAAAAAAATATATGTATTGTCATTTTTAAAATTACAAAAAGCAAAATAGGCCATTGCAAAATTTTGGTCACTCTTGGAGATTTGTGTGCTCAGATAACTTTGACCAAGGTTTCAGACCGTAATTAGCCTATTAGGGAAATGGCTTGTTCACTATCATCGTTAGGAAAGGCCAGGTGATGCAAATTTCCCAGCTTTATAAAAACCCAGCCTCCTCTAACCTTTTGCCAAAAAAACAGCAGCCGTGGGTTCTTCTAAGCAGCTGCCTAGCACTCTGAAAATGAAAATGGCAGAGGCTCACAAAGCAGGAGAAGGCTATAAGAAGATAGCAAAGTGTTTTCAAGTTACCTTTCCTCCATTTGAAATGTAATTAATAAATGGCAGTTAACAGGAACAGTGGAGGTCAAGATAATGTCTGGAAGACCAAGACAAATTTCAGTGAGAGCTGCTCGTAGGATTGCTTGAGAGGCAAATCAGAACCCCCACTTGATTGCAAAAGACCTTCAGAAATATTTAGCAGACTCTAGAGTTGTGATATATTGTTCTACTGTTCAGAGATACCTGCACAAATATGGCCTTAATGGAAGAGTCATCAGAAGAAAACCTCTCCTGTGTCCTCACCATGAATTTCAGTGTCAGAAATACGCAAAAGAAAATCTGAACAAGCAGAAGCATTTTAGAACCAAGTCCTGTGGATCGATGAGGTTAAAATAGAACTTTGGCCACAATGATCAAAGGTATGTGTGGAGAAAAAAAGGCACAGAATTTCAGGAAAAGAACATCTCACCAACCATTAAGCATGGGGCTGGATCAATCATGCTTTGGGATTGTGTTACAGACAATGGCACAAGGAACATTTCAAGGGTAGAGGGAAAAATGGATTCAATGAAATTACAACAAATTCTTGATGCAAACATAACAAAATCTGTAAAAAAGCAGAAGTTAAAAAGAGGATGGCTTCTACGAATGGATAATGATCCTAAACACACCTCAAAATTCCCAATAGGCTACCTCAAAAGGCGCAAGCTGAAGGTTTTACAATGGCCCTCACAGTCCCCTGTTCTCAAAATCACTGAAAATCTGTGGCAAAACCTTAAAATAGCCATGCATGCAAGATGACCCAGGAATCTCACAGAACTGGATGAATTTTTGAAGGAAGAAATTATGAAAATCCCTCAAACAAGAATTGAAAGACTCTTGTCTGGCTACAAAAAGCGTTTACAAGCTGTGATACTTTCAAAAGAGAGTGCTACTATGTATTAAAAATTGCAGGGTGCCAAAACTTTTGCATCGGCCTATTTTCCTTTTTGTAATTTTTTAAAAGTAAAAAATATATTTATTTTTTTTGCCTAAAATGCAAAAGAAATGTGTCATCTTTAACTTTAAGCCTTTAAGAGATAATTTCATCTTCAACTTGCTTAACTGTTCACAATGATAGTAATGTTAACCAGGGGTGACAATATTTTTACATGCCACTGTAACTTCAAACATCTCATCTATTTGCTCTAGAGAAAAGTTTGATCAATTTGCAGAGGATTGAGTATGAGTCGAATCTTATCATACCTTGTACAGTGGTAGTCAGTACCTGGGACATCACAGATTAGCAGTTACCAGGGGAGCAGAGTTTGTTCAGCAGAGTCGATTTCCAACTCCAGAGTCACTGGGTAAGTCTCTCTCTCAGCTGTAGAGTGTAAGCTCTTATGGTTAGAGGGGTTCTCTGTCTTTCTCTGTCCTGCAGTGTAAGCCCTTAAGGTCAGAGGGGTTTGTTCTCTATCCTTTATAGTGTCTGCTCTTATGGTCAATGGGGTCCTCTCTCTCTCTTTCTCCTGTATAGTGTCAGCTCTTGTGGTCAGCATGGTCCTCTCTCTCCCCCTCCTGTAGAGTGTCAGCTCTTATGGTCAGTGGGTCCTTTCTTTCCCCTGTAGAGTGTCTCCTCTTATGGTCAGCAGGATCCTATCTCTCCTAAAAGGTATAAGCCCTTATGGTCAGTGAGATTTTCTCTCCTCTCCTCCACGTGAATTTTGTGAGCAATTACAAGCTTTCCAGTATTGAAATCCATGCAAATTTATTCGCTGTGAATCTAATTTTTTGAGGAAATTTGCCGAAGATGGCGAGTTCGAATTTCAAAAGATTCGCTCCTCTCTGCTTTGTTCTCAGGGAAGATAAACCCTCTCAGAAATGTTTTGCATCAGATTATTACCCTCCACCCTTCAAAATACAGGAACAATCGGGTGAGTGTTGTGTATGGAGAAATCGGGAGACATATGTGACACCCCAGGGGTCTGGTTGCCACAGTAATAGAGATATTATGTCTGAGAGCAAGTGGGAGGTTTCTCTGGTCAGGAGCCCTAAACATGCAACACGGCCCACCCAGACCTGGGAGGGGAGGAATCTGCCCTTATAAACTGGGTCTGGGGCGGGATTAGCGAGTGAAGCTGCAGACAGAGACAGAGCCTGCAGAACAAGCAGAGCAGTCAGAGCCTGGAGAGGGAAAGTGAGATCAGGAGCTCTGTAGGAGCAGCAGCTGAAGGCCAAGGACTGTGAGCAGAGATATAGCTCGCCCTGGATGAAGTTACTAAAACCGGACACAGGAGTCCGAGGCTGTGGGGACTGATATATACCCAGCAGCAGAAACCAGCCGGCAGGGGATTCGACCCGAGCAACGAGCCCAATGTTAGTCTATGGGAGACCCGAACCTTTTTGCGGCGGCTCCCCCGGCAGTGTGTAGAAAGCCTAAAAAGTGCCCAAAACGATAGTGACAGTGCTCAAATGACATGGGGGCAGCATGGGGATCGCCCCTGGAAGCATTTCTGACCCCCAGGTCACTGCTGTCAACAACGTGGTCAGAGGTATTAAGCCACTTTTACAGGCTCACAATAAAACGTTCAAAAACGAAAGTGAAAGTGCTTTCCTGTGAAATATGTTAACCCCTTAACGACCATGGGTCTTTCTGTTTTTGTGTTTACCTTTTTTGCTCCCCTTCTTCCCAGAGCCAGAACTTTTTTAATTTTCGTTCAATATGGCCATATGAGGGCTTATTTTTTGCGGGACGACTTGTACTTTTAACCACCATCACTGGTTTTACCATATCGTGTGCTGGAAAATGGGAAAAAAATTCCAAGTGCAGTGAAACTGCAAAAAATGCAATTCCACAGTTGTTTTTTTGGGTCCTTTTTTTACCACGTTCACAGATTGCTAAAACTGACCTGCCATCATTATTTTCCAGGTCGTTACGAGTTCATAGACACCAAACATGTATAGGTTCTTTATTATTTAACAAAACCTACAAAAGACAAAAGACAAAAATATATCTCATACCCTACCATCATTATATATAAATGTAAAGCAAAGTTGCATAATAAATATAGGGTACTTAGTGAACTATTTTTGATCAAAAAAAGTATACAAGCCGTCCCACCAGCGGCAAGGTGACCCTAAATTGGGACGGTACCTATACTGCCTATATTAAAAACCTTACTGTATATCAAAGTTGAAGCAATGCATATAAAAGGGTAGACAAATAGGACCTCAGTTCACATTGCCTGGTTTTTTGTCTTGTTTGCATTCTGTGCAATTTAAGGGTGTGGCATCCCCTTTGTTGAGCTGACTGGTTATATGTAGCTTACCACGGGCCTGGGTGGTCTGGAGTTGGGACCCGGTCCTATTTGTCTACCCTTTTATATGCATTGCTTCAACTTTGATATACAGTAAGGTTTTTAATATAGGCAGTATAGGTACCGTCCCAATTTAGGGTCACCTTGCCGCTGGTGGGACGGCTTGTATACTTTTTTTGATCAAAAATAGTTCACTAAGTACCCTATATTTATTATGCAACTTTGCTTTACATTTATATATAATGATGGTAGGGTATGAGATATATTTTTGTCTTTTGTCTTTTGTAGGTTTTGTTTCTTTTTTGCTAGTGTGAACATGCTCCTATTTCTTGCATGTCTACCATCTTAGACCTCAGTTCACATTGCCTGGTTTTTTGTCTTGTTTGCATTCTGTGCAATTTAAGGGTGTGGCATCCCCTTTGTTGAGCTGACTGGTTATATGTAGCTTACCACGGGCCTGGGTGGTCTGGAGTTGGGACCCGGTCCTATTTGTCTACCCTTTTATATGCATTGCTTCAACTTTGATATACAGTAAGGTTTTTAATATAGGCAGTATAGGTACCGTCCCAATTTAGGGTCACCATGCCGCTGGTGGGACGGCTTGTATACTTTTTTTGATCAAAAATAGTTCACTAAGTACCCTATATTTATTATGCAACTTTGCTTTACATTTATATATAATGATGGTAGGGTATGAGATATATCTTTGTCTTTTGTCTTTTGTAGGTTTTGTTTCTTTTTTGCTAGTGTGAACATGCTCCTATTTCTTGCATGTCTACCATCTTAGACCTCAGTTCACATTGCCTGGTTTTTTGTCTTGTTTGCATTCTGTGCAATTTAAGGGTGTGGCATCCCCTTTGTTGAGCTGACTGGTTATATGTAGCTTACCACGGGCCTGGGTGGTCTGGAGTTGGGACCCGGTCCTATTTGTCTACCCTTTTATACGCATTGCTTCAACTTTGATATACAGTAAGGTTTTTAATATAGGCAGTATAGGTACCGTCCCAATTTAGGGTCACCTTGCCGCTGGTGGGACGGCTTGTATACTTTTTTTGATCAAAAATAGTTCACTAAGTACCCTATATTTATTATGCAACTTTGCTTTACATTTATATATAATGATGGTAGGGTATGAGATATATTTTTGTCTTTTGTCTTTTGTAGGTTTTGTTTCTTTTTTGCTAGTGTGAACATGCTCCTATTTCTTGCATGTCTACCATCTTAGACCTCAGTTCACATTGCCTGGTTCTTTATTATTTAAGTGGTGAAAAAAAAATCCAAAGCTTGCTAAAAAAAAACCCAAAAATGACGCCATATTCCGAGACCCTTAGCTTCTCCATTTTTCGGGATCTGGGGCCAGGTGAGGGCTTATTTTTTGCGTGCCAGGCTGACATTTTTATTGATACCATTTTGGGGTAGATCCGATGTTTTGATCGCCCGTTATTGCATTTTATTGCAAAGTTGTAGCGACCAAAAAAACTTAATTCTGGCGTTTAAAATTTTTTCTCGTTACGCCGTTTACTGATTGTATTAATTCTTCTTTTATATTGATAGATTGGGCGATTTTGAACGCGGCGATACCAAATATGTGTATGTGGTTTTTTTTTATATATATATATTTTATTTTGAATGGGGCGAAAGGGGGGTGACTTAAACTTTTATATATTTTTTATATTTTTTATTTTTTTAAAAACTTTTTTTTTACACTTTCTGCTTGCTTCTATAGTCTCCAGAGGAGACTAGAAGCAGCAGTTGTCTGATTGCTTCTACTGCATACAAGCGATGAGCAGATCGCTTGTATGCAGGAGAAATGCTCACTTGCTATGAGCGCTGACCACTAGGTGGCGCTTATAGCAATTGAGACATGACAACCACAGGAGTCTGCTGCAGACCCTGAGTTGTCATGCCCACCCATTGGTGACCCGCGATCACGTGACGGTGTCACTGATGGACGGGGCTTAGAACTCCCGGAAGCGCGAGTTAAATGCCACTGTCAGAGATTTAACATGTTAACAGCCGCGGGTGGATTGCGATTCCAATAATCAGCTGACATGTGCTCGCTTCAGTGCGGGCTCACCGCCGGAGCCCCCGCTGAACCGGCCTTCCCGACCTGGTGCGTACTATTACTGACCAGGTCGGAAAGGGGTTAAGGAACATCCTTTCCAGGGTAAAGACTTGTGTATAAGGTAAAATAAATAACCAAAAACAAAAATACTCCTCCACACCTTGGGCTATGTTCACAAGTAGCATTTTTTATGCGTTTTTGCACGTTTGTATTGCTTTCAACCGTGACAAATGCATTCACCGGGAAATGTCATTTTAACATTTTACAACCTTATCTGGCCATGTGCTGTGTGACACATGCATACAGTGCTAAAAAGACATGGGAACAGCATGGGGAAGACCCCTGGAAGCATCTCTGACACCCAGGTCACTGCCTAAAAGTGTGCCCATCAGAAGTGATCCTTGCCGCATCAGAAGATGCAGACTTGCAACTATCCCCGTGCAAGTCCTTGTCCCAGGGCAGTGTTCAATTGTACCTCCCCCATAACTTGCAATACAAGCGCAAGTATGCAGCCTGCCACCCACCCACCCCCAGGCTGCAATACCATACTGCTAGCTTGCTTGCACTAGAAATTGGGCCTTTTAGGCATGTGGAGGTGGAATCTGGCCACCACGTCATGGCTGCGTCGGTAGCCTGGTATTCATACTCAGTCCCCAGCCGCCCGGCGGCCGGGTGTCCACGCTTGGTCCCCAGCCGCCAGGGGGCGGCCGGATGTCCATACTCAGTCCCCAGCCGCCCCGCGGCCGGGTGCCCCCACACTGTCCCCAGCAGCCCCTATTTGTCTCGGTGCGCCTTATACACAAGCGCGCATACCAAAACATTACCTGTGCCCTCCCCAGTGCATTTAGTGGGAAGGACAGCCTAATCACAAACACGTGGACAAGTGAATGTGGCCAGGAATGGTCCATCTCACTGACGCCTTCACACTGGGTTAATATTGTGGAAGCCGGGACACAGTTGGACACTGGGATGCAACACGTCCTCCAGACATAGAGGATTGCGGGTCCTGGGTCAATCAGGCTTCAACACAAAGTTCAGAAGGTAGACAGCAGCAGTGGTCGGCCTCCTACACAACGAGTAAATTATTCATGATCATGAGGCCATCCACCTCCTTAGTTTTCTGTTCCTTGGAATGCAAGCGCATGTATGTAGTAGCAGCTAGGCCTGAGGTGGTCAGATTTTGGCGCATATTCTACCTCCTTCGAGGATTGCTGGATGTTTTCCTGCTACTATCCCAGTTCTATGACTCCCGTTAAAACAAAGCTTCAGGTGATGAATGATGGATGAGGTGGTGGCAAAGGAGAAAGAGCAGGAGGAACAGGGACCATTCACATCAATATCAGGCCAGCCAACCACACATGTCTTGTAGGATATGTTTCTGTACCAAAAGGAGCGGTTCAGCTACACAGTTATAAGGCATACAGTGAATGCAATGCCTACCAAAAATTTTGAGGCACTCCAATGCCCCTTGGAAGTGACATGGAGGTCAGAGGGCCTTAACTAAACCGTTTTTTCCATTTATAGCAACTGGGTCTCCTGTACACTGTTGGCTTAAGCAGGGAATGGAAGGCTTTCCAAAAATTATTAGGCACTGCAATGCCCCTTGAAACAGACGTGGATTACAGCGTATTAAAAACCTTCTACCCATTATTGGGGAGTGGGTCTCCCTTAGTGTTCACCTATGCATTGAAAAGCAAAGGCTGACAAAAATTAGGAGGAAATGCAGTGCCCGTTGCAAGAGTCATGGAGGTTAGAGGTAATTAAAAACAACATGTCAATGCCCCTTGGAAGAGCTGTGGAGTTCAGAGTGGTTTAACAAGACGGTTTAAATGCCCCTTAGAAGAGACGTGGAGTTCAGAGTGGTTTAACAAGACAGTTTTAATGCCCCTTGGAAAGAGATGTGGAGGTCACAGTAGCTTAACAAGATGGTTTTAATGCCCCTTGGAAGAGACGTGGAGTTCAGAGTGGTTTAACAAGACAGTTTTAATGCCCCTTGGAAGAGTGGTGGAGGTTACAGTGGAATAAAAAGACAATATCAATGCCCCGTGGAAGAGACGTGGAGGTCACAGTAGCTTAACAAGACGCTTTTAATGCCTTTTGGAAGAGTGGTGGAGGTCGCAGTGGAATAAAAAGACAATATTAATGACCCTTGGAAGAGACGTGGAGGTCACAGTAGCTTATCAAGACAGTTTTAATGCCCCTTGGAAGAGTGGTGGAGGTCGCAGTGGAATAAAAAGACAATATCAACGCCCTGTGGAAGAGACGTGGAGGTCACAGTAGCTTAACAAGACGCTTTTAATGCCTTTTGGAAGAGTGGTGGAGGTCGCAGTGGAATAAAAAGACAATATTAATGACCCTTGGAAGAGACGTGGAGGTCACAGTAGCTTATCAAGACAGTTTTAATGCCCCTTGGAAGAGTGGTGGAGGTCGCAGTGGAATAAAAAGACAATATCAACGCCCTGTGGAAGAGACGTGGAGGTCACAGTAGCTTAACAAGACGCTTTTAATGCCTTTTGGAAGAGTGGTGGAGGTCGCAGTGGAATAAAAAGACAATATTAATGACCCTTGGAAGAGACGTGGAGGTCACAGTAGCTTAACAAGACGATTTTAATGCCCCTTACAAGAGCCATGCAGTACAGCATATTAAAAACATTATTCCCATTATTGAGGAGTGGGTCTCCCATAGTCTTTGCCTATGCCTTCCAAGCAAAAGCTGCCAAAAATTAGGAAGGGGGAACTTGCAATGTTCCTTACAAGAGCCATGCAGTACAGCATATTAAAAACATTATTCCCATTATTGGGGAGTGGGTCTCCCATAGTCTTTGCCTATGCCTTCCAAGCAAAAGCTGCCAAAAATTAGGACGGAGGAAGTTGCAATGCTGGCAACATGGACCACGGTCACCCTGATGATATAGTGGTCGTGGAGGCTGAGAATAAGGAGAAGAGCAAAAAACAGCCGAAATGAGGAAGCGTATACCCATGTGTGGGTGTGAAGCGATGCATGGGAATACACCTCCCGAAATAACACAGTGGATTTGACTTTATGTTACTCTGCTGTCATTTGGTGGTGATGAGAAGTCTGGCCCAATCCAGCCCTTGTTCATTTTGATAAGGGTCAGCTTGTCAGCATTGTCAGTTGACAGGCAAGTGCGCTTATCAGCTATAATTCCCCCAGCGGCACTAAAAACACGCTCCGATAACACGCTAGTGGCAGGGCAGGCCAGGACCTCCAAGGCATACAGAGTGAGTTCATTCCAAGTGTCCAGCTTGGATACCCAATAATTAAAAGGCACAGAGGAATCACGGAGGACGCTGGTACTCACTCACCATCTTTTGAAACTTTCCACTCCTTGTGAGAGTACCCTGCGCCTCAGGGCCTGTAAGCTGGGCAGGTCTCAGAAAACTGTCCTAGAACATTGACCGTGTTCCCCTGCCTCTGCTGGATTGGAGTTGCGTCTCTCTCGCCTGTATGCCTTAGTTGGGCAGCGAACTGTGACCTCTGCCGCTACCGTGTTCAGATGGGAATTTTTTTAACAGTTCTGCAGCAAGGGCCTTCTGGTACTGCCCCATGTTTGTAGACCTCTCCAACTCAGGAATAAGAGAGTGAAAGTTCTCCTTGTAGAGGGGGTCTAAAAGTGTCATCAACCAGTAATGACTGTCACCCAACATTTTGACAATGCGAGGGTCACGGTTAAGGCAGCGTAACATAAAGTCAGCCATGCGTGCCAGACTGGTAACGGGCAAGAATTCCGTGTCCTCGCACAGATGACGACTGACCATGCTCTCCTCCTCCTCCTCTACCTCCTCCCCCCTGTCCTCAGGCCACCCACGCTGAACCGACGGTATGACACTTGTACAGGTACTACTGTCTACAACGCATGATAGCAGCTCCTGTTCTACCTCCTCCTCCTCCTCCTCTCCCTCATTGTCCCCCAATGCACGTTGGGATGAGATGAGGCTGGGCTTTGTGTAATCGCCCGCTACGGCTTCTTGATCCATCTCATCATACTCTGGCTGCAATGCCTCCTCTTTAATTCTCTGCAGAGAGCGTTGCAAAAGGCAGACAAGTGGGATGCTGACAAAAATGATGGCGTCATCGCCACTCACGATCTTGGTGGCCTCCTCAAAGTTTGTCAGGATGGTACATATGTCAGACATCCAGGTCCACTCCTGAGCTCTTATGTGTGGAGTCTGACCTGAATATCGACGGCCTTGTTGCAGCTGGTACTCCACAACTGCTCTCTTCTGCTCACAAATCCTTTGCAACATGTGGAGGGTAGAGTTCCAACGTGTGGGGACATCACACACCAGTCGGTGTGCCGGAAGCTGCAAACGCTGCTGCAACACAGCAAGGGTGGTGGAAGCTGTAGCCGACTTGCGAAAATGAGCTGACAGGCGGCGTACTTTCACGAGCAGATCTGGCAACTCGGGGTACGATTTAAGAAACCGCTGAACCACGAGGTTAAGCACATGAGCCAGGCATGGTACGTGTGTGATCTCACCTCGCCTCAGAGCCGCCACCAGGTTACCGCCATTGTCACACACGACCATGCCGGGATGTAGGTTCAGAGGTCTCAGCCACAGATCTGCCTGCTCTTTCACAGCTGTCCACAACTCACAAGCAGTGTGAGGTTTATCACCTAAGCTTATGAGTTTCAACACAGCCTGTTGCCGCTTGGCGGAGGCAGTACTGCAATGCTTCCAGCTTGTAACTGATGTGGTGATATCTGAGATGGAGGCTGAACATGAGGAGGAGGAGGATGATGCGCAGGAGCTGTACACTGTGGGGGCAACTCTGACTGACATAGGGCCCGCAATCCTCGGTGTGGGGAGGATGTGTTCCGTCCCAAGGTCCGACTGGGTCCCGGCTTCCACTATGTTTACCCAGTGTGTCGTCAGAGAGATGTACCGTCCCTGGCCACAAGCACTTGTCCACGTGTCCGTTGTCAGGTGGACTCTCCCAGTAACTGCGTTGTTGAGGGCACGGAAGATGCTTTGGGACACGTGTTTGTGTAGTGCGGGGATGGCACACCGGGCAAATTAGTGTCGGCTGGGGACCGAGTACCGAGGGACGGCCACCGCCATAAGATTGCGGAAAGATTCCGTCTCCACCAGCCTAAAAGGCAGCATTTCCAAATCAAGCAGTCTTGAAATGTGCGAATTTAGGACTAGAGATGAGCGTAGTTCTACTCGAACTGTTCGCCAATCTCAAATTCGAGCTGTTTTGGGCGGTGTTCGAGCCGTTCGGCGAACACGAACGATTTGAGAAAAATTCGGCTGTTCGAGGTTATGTTCGATAACTGTTCGTGCACCAAAATCATAACTGGATTTTTTCTCAGTAATGATGAAAATTAATGTTAATACGCAGTTTGAGTGTACAGCGGGGTGGAGGGAGGGGCAGGGGATGGATCTCTGCAGGAATAATGAAGATCTCCAATTTTTTTTCTCTTTCCCGCATTTACAGTGGGGAGGTGCAATCTGTCAGCCTATCAGCAGCGCACACACGGAGCGAAGTGCTTTTTTTCACACAAGCAAGGGCATGTGTCATTGGCAGTATATGTCACATGTCCTTGCCCTATAAGACCAAGCCATTTTCCCCGTCACCACCATTTTCTCACTGCTGCAGCTGCGTGTTAGACGGCACCGCTGTTGCTGTGTGCGCTATACCTTGTTAATTTCAAGCCAATTTTCGCACAAATCTACAGATAGCTTGGGAGTAGGGAATAGTTGTGATTGCAGTCCTTTTAAGGACTAGGTTACAGCATTTCCTACGACTTTTATCAGGCAGGTCTGTGATCTTAAATAGATAGATTGTGGGAGTAAAGACTAATTGTAATTGGAGTCCTTTTCAGGACTAGGTTACATCAGTTCCTATCAGTTTTTGCCAGGCAGGTCTGTGCCAGTGCTGTGCAAGTTTTTTTCACAGCATTTGGCTGAATCTAGCAAAGCTAATCCTTTTTGGCCTATTGCAGAGTGTGTTAGTCAGTGGAGTAGCCTATCTGTGTTGCAAGATATACCACCTGTGTATAGAATACCAATTTTTTTACTGCACCTAGTGAAGTAAAATCTTTTGGGCATAGCATCATTCTATTAGTCCATCTATACTGACCTCCATCAGGTTGCAAATTGAATATAATTTTTTTCTGCATCTAGCTCTGAAAAAATATTTGGCCTTCTAGCAGTGTGTGGGACTTTCTCTATTAGTCCATCTATACTGACCTCCATCAGGTTGCAAACTGAATATATTTTTTTCTGCATCTACCTCTGAAAAAATATTGGGCTTGTAGCTGTGTGTGGGACTTGTTCTATTAATCCATCTATACAGACCTCCATCAGGTTGCAAACTGAATATAATTTTTTTCTGCATCTACCTCTGAAAAAATATTTGGGCTTCTAGCTGTGTGTGGGACTTGTTCTATTACTCCATCTATACTGACCTCCATCAGGTTGCAAATTGAATATAATTTTTTTCTGCATCTAGCTCTGAAAAAATATTGGGCTTCTAGCTGTGTGTGGGACTTGTTGTATTAGTCCATCTATACTGACCTCCATCAGGTTGCAAACTGAATATATTTTTTTCTGCATCTACCTCTGAAAAAATATTGGGCTTCTAGCTGTGTGTGGGACTTGTTCTATTAATCCATCTATACAGACCTCCATCAGGTTGCAAACTGAATATAATTTTTTTCTGCATCTAGCTCTGAAAAAATATTTGGCCTTCTAGCAGTGTGTGGGACTTTCTCTATTAGTCCATCTATACTGACCTCCATCAGGTTGCAAACTGAATATATTTTTTTCTGCATCTACCTCTGAAAAAATATTGGGCTTCTAGCTGTGTGTGGGACTTGTTCTATTAATCCATCTATACAGACCTCCATCAGGTTGCAAACTGAATATAATTTTTTCTGCATCTAGCTCTGAAAAAATATTTGGCCTTCTAGCAGTGTGTGGGACTTTCTCTATTAGTCCATCTATACTGACCTCCATCAGGTTGCAAACTGAATATAATTTTTTTCTGCATCTAGCTCTGAAAAAATATTTGGCCTTCTAGCAGTGTGTGGGACTTTCTGTATTAGTCCATCTATACTGACCTCCATCAGGTTGCAAACTGAATATAATTTTTTTCTGCATCTAGCTCTGAAAAAATATTTGGCCTTCTAGCAGTGTGTGGGACTTTCTCTATTAGTCCATCTATACTGACCTCCATCAGGTTGTAAATTAAAAAAAAATTTTATCTGCATCTAGCTCTGAAAAAATCTTTGGGCTTCTAGCTGTGTGTGGGACTTGTTCTATTACTCCATCTATACTGACCTCCATCAGGTTGCAAATTGAATATAATTTTTTTCTGCATCTAGCTCTGAAAAAATATTTGGCCTTCTAGCAGTGTGTGGGACTTTCTCTATTAGTCCATCTATACTGACCTCCATCAGGTTTTAAATTAAAAAAATTTTTTATCTGCATCTAGCTCTGAAAAAATATTTGGGCTTCTAGCTGTGTGTGGGACTTGTTCTATTACTCCATCTATACTGACCTCCATCAGGTTGCAAATTGAATATAATTTTTTTCTGCATCTAGCTCTGAAAAAATATTGGGCTTCTAGCTGTGTGTGGGACTTGTTGTATTAGTCCATCTATACTGACCTCCATCAGGTTGCAAACTGAATATATTTTTTTCTGCATCTACCTCTGAAAAAATATTGGGCTTCTAGCTGTGTGTGGTACTTGTTCTATTAATCCATCTATACAGACCTCCATCAGGTTGCAAACTGAATATAATTTTTTTCTGCATCTAGCTCTGAAAAAATATTTGGCATTCTAGCAGTGTGTGGGACTTTCTCTATTAGTCCATCTATACTGACCTCCATCAGGTTGCAAATTAAAAATAATTTTTATCTGCATCTAGCTCTGAAAAAAATATTTGGGCTTCTAGCTGTGTGTGGGACTTGTTCTATTACTCCATCTATACTGACCTCCATCAGGTTGCAAATTGAATATAATTTTTTTCTGCATCTAGCTCTGAAAAAATATTGAGCTTCTAGCTGTGAGTGGGACTTGTTGTATTAGTCCATCTATACTGACCTCCATCAGGTTGCAAACTGAATATATTTTTTTCTGCATCTACCTCTGAAAAAATATTTGGGCTTCTAGCTGTGTGTGTGACTTGTTCTATTACTCCATCTATACTGACCTCCATCAGATTGCAAATTGAATATAATTTTTTTCTGCATCTAGCTCTGAAAAAATATTGGGCTTCAAGCAGTGTGTGGGACTTGTTGTATTAATCCATGTATACAGACCTCCATCAGGTTGCAAACTGAATATAATTTTTTTCTGCATCTAGCTCTGAAAAAATATTTGGGCTTCTAGCAGTGTGTGGGACTTGTTCTAATAGTCCATCTATACTGACCTCCATCATGTTGCAAACTGAATATAATTTTTTTTGCATCTAGCTCTGAAAAAATATTTGGCCTTCTAGCAGTGTGTGGGACTTTCTCTATTAGTCCATCTATACTGACCTCCATCAGGTTGCAAACTGAATATAATTTTTTTCTGCATCTAGCTCTGAAAAAATATTTGGCCTTCTAGCAATGTGTGGGACTTGTTCTATTAGTCCACCTATACTGACCTCCATCAGGTTGCAAATTCAAAATAATTTTTTGTCTGCATCTAGCTCTGAAAAAATATTTTGCCTTCTAGCAGTGTGTGGGACTTTCTCTATTAGTCCATCTATACTGACCTCCATCAGGTTGAAAACTGAATATAATTTTTTTCTGCATCTAGCTCTGAAAAAATATTTGGCCTTCTAGCAGTGTGTGGGACTTTCTCTATTAGTCCATCTATACTGACCTCCATCAGGTTGCAAACTGAATATAATTTTTTTCTGCATCTAGCTCTGAAAAAATATTGGGCTTCTAGCTGTGTGTGGGACTTGTTGTATTAGTCCATCTATACTGACCTCCATCAGGTTGCAAACTGAATATATTTTTTTCTGCATCTACCTCTGAAAAAATATTGGGCTTCTAGCTGTGTGTGGGACTTGTTCTATTAATCCATCTATACAGACCTCCATCAGGTTGCAAACTGAATATAATTTTTTTCTGCATCTAGCTCTGAAAAAATATTTGGCATTCTAGCAGTATGTGGGACTTTCTCTATTAGTCCATCTATACTGACCTCCATCAGGTTGCAAATTAAAAATAATTTTTATCTGCATCTAGCTCTGAAAAAAATATTTGGGCTTCTAGCTGTGTGTGGGACTTGTTCTATTACTCCATCTATACTGACCTCCATCAGGTTGCAAATTGAATATAATTTTTTTCTGCATCTAGCTCTGAAAAAATATTGGGCTTCTAGCTGTGTGTGGGACTTGTTGTATTAGTCCATCTATACTGACCTCCATCAGGTTGCAAACTGAATATATTTTTTTCTGCATCTACCTCTGAAAAAATATTTGGGCTTCTAGCTGTGTGTGTGACTTGTTCTATTACTCCATCTATACTGACCTCCATCAGATTGCAAATTGAATATAATTTTTTTCTGCATCTAGCTCTGAAAAAATATTGGGCTTCAAACAGTGTGTGGGACTTGTTGTATTAATCCATCTGTACAGACCTCCATCAGGTTGCAAACTGAATATAATTTTTTTCTGCATCTAGCTCTGAAAAAATATTTGGCCTTCTAGCAGTGTGTGGGACTTTCTATATTAGTCCATCTATACTGACCTCCATAAGGTTGCAAACTGAATATAATTTTTTTTTGCATCTAGCTCTGAAAAAATATTTGGCCTTCTAGCAGTGTGTGGGACTTTCTCTATTAGTCCATCTATACTGACCTCCATCAGGTTGCAAACTGAATATAATTGTTTTCTGCATCTAGCTCTGAAAAAATATTTGGCCTTCTAGCAATGTGTGGGACTTGTTCTATTAGTCCACCTATACTGACCTCCATCAGGTTGCAAATTCAAAATAATTTTTTTCTGCATCTAGCTCTGAAAAAATATTTTGCCTTCTAGCAGTGTGTGGGACTTTCTCTATTAGTCCATCTATACTGACCTCCATCAGGTTGAAAACTGAATATAATTTTTTTCTGCATCTAGCTCTGAAAAAATATTTGGCCTTCTAGCAGTGTGTGGGACTTTCTCTATTAGTCCATCTATACTGACCTCCATCAGGTTGCAAACTGAATATAATTTTTTTCTGCATCTAGCTCTGAAAAAATATTGGGCTTCTAGCTGTGTGTGGGACTTGTTGTATTAGTCCATCTATACTGACCTCCATCAGGTTGCAAACTGAATATATTTTTTTCTGCATCTACCTCTGAAAAAAAATTGGGCTTCTAGCTGTGTGTGGGACTTGTTCTATTAATCCATCTATACAGACCTCCATCAGGTTGCAAACTGAATATAATTTTTTTCTGCATCTAGCTCTGAAAAAATATTTGGCCTTCTAGCAGTGTGTGGGACTTTCTCTATTAGTCCATCTATACTGACCTCCATCAGGTTGCAAATTAAAAATAATTTTTATATGCATCTAGCTCTCAAAAAATATTTGGGCTTCTAGCTGTGTGTGGGACTTGTTCTATTACTCAATCTATACTGACCTCCATCAGGTTGCAAATTGAATATAATTTTTTTCTGTATCTAGCTCTGACAAAATATTGGGCTTCTAGCTGTGTGTGAGATTTGTTGTATTAGTCCATCTATACTGACCTCCATCAGGTTGCAAACTGAATATATTTTTTTCTGCATCTACCTCTGAAAAAATATTGGGCTTCTAGCTGTGTGTGGGACTTGTTCTATTAATCCATCTATACAGACCTCCATCAGGTTGCAAACTGAATATAATTTTTTTCTGCATCTAGCTCTGAAAAAATATTTGGCCTTCTAGCAGTGTGTGGGACTTTCTCTATTAGTCCATCTATACTGACCTCCATCAGGTTGCAAACTGAATATAATTTTTTTCTGCATCTAGCTCTGAAAAAATATTTGGCCTTCTAGCAGTGTGTGGGACTTTCTCTATTAGTCCATCTATACTGACCTCCATCAGGTTGCAAACTGAATATAATTTTTTTCTGCATCTAGCTCTGAAAAAATATTTGGCCTTCTAGCAGTGTGTGGGACTTGTTCTATTAGTCCACCTATACTGACCTCCATCAGGATGCAAATTTAAAATAATTTTTGTCTGCATCTAGCTCTGAAAAAATATTTGGCCTTCTAGCAGTGTGTGGGACTTTCTCCATTAGTCCATCTATACTGACCTCCATCAGGTTGCAAACTGAATATTTTTTTTTCTGCATCTACCTCTGAAAAAATATTTGGGCTTCTAGCTGTGTGTGGGACTTGTTCTATTAGTCCATCTATACTGACCTCCATCAGGTTGCAAATTGAATATAATTTTTTTCTGCATCTAACCCAGCCAATAGTTTTGGCCTAATACCACAGTTTGGCCACTCAGCTCTGCTCGGTTCCCATCCATTGTTTTTTTGTGCAAACAGCTCCAGAGTTGTGAATTAGTCAACCACCAAAATGAGTGGAAAAAGGCCTGCTGCTGGTGGAAAGGGGAATAGGCGTGTTGGGAAGGGGAAAAAAGGTTGTGTCCGTGGGGTAGGAGTTAAAGCAACGGTAACATCTGCAGAAGAAAGACCATCTTCCAGCCAAACTAAAATGTCTACTTCTTTTAGCGGACAATGTGATAAGATCCCTTTCTTACGGCCACGCCAATCGCTACAAATTCCAGATGAGGCACAAAAACAGCAGGTGCTTCAACGGATATCAAGTGCTCCTTTAAGTGGGCTCTCCTCCACATCAACTTCAACATCACAAATACTCCAGTCCTCAAAGGTGTCACCCCAATCGCACTTGCTTCCTCACAGCTCCCAAATCTCCAGCTGCCCGTCTGAGTATGAGGTAGAACAGATGGTTGAGTCTGCAGAGCTGTTTACTCATACTATAGCCTGGGAATCAGAGGTCGACTCCAGCGCTTCTGTGAATCCAGACGAGGAAATGATCTGCACTGATGCCCAGAATCTTTATGAGTCGGATCCAGGACCAGACGCAGAAGGTTCTGACCATAATGTAGACCCTCATTCCCAAACTGTAACTCCTGTTGGTGGAGACAATGAGGAAGACGATGATGAGACTCAAATACCTGATTGGAGCGACAACTTTAGTTTTTTGTCAGGGCAGGAACAGGTTGGCTCTGAGGACGACGGTTGTGATAACGCACAGGATGATGATGATGAGGTTGGAGATCCCACTTACTGTCAACCCACAGTCAGCCAAGAGATAAGGTCAGCAGAGGAGGTGGAGGAAGATGCTAGTGACGACGAGGTCAGGTTGCGCCTTCCTGGACAGAGACGTAGTACTGGAAGCACGTCAACAACTGCATCCTCAAACACAACTTTGCCTCTCACCACAAGTCGTGGTATCTCTTCAGGTCGCATGGGTGCTAAGCCTTGCATAGCCTGGGCATTTTTTCAGATCGATAAAGATGACCCAACTCGTGTTATCTGTAACATTTGTCAGCAAAAAGCTAAGTAGAGGCCAAAAAATACAGAGTTTGAGTACTTCATGCATGAACCGGCACATGGACATGAAGCATAAGTTGCAGTGGGAAGCTCAGTGTGCTACAATGCGGCCTAGCCGGCCGGGCCAACCACCGTCTGCCATATCTTGTGCATCCGCGGCCTCTTCATCCTCTGTGACTGGGGGGACAGCAGTCACACCTGTTTTGGGGCGCAGACCTGCCACCTCTTTACCCGCAACAGCCAGCGTGATTGGCAGGTCATCATTTTCTTTGGAGGTGGTAACACCAGCTGGTGTTGAGCGCTGTCCGACATCGATAGCACCACCTTTGGATCAAGGCAACCTAACATGTCCGCCTGCATCTTCCTCACAGACCGGCAGTTTGCCGGGGACACCCTTATCAACCCCGTCTAAGCACAATAGCCAACCCTCGGTCCCTCAGATGTGGACAAGTAAAAGACCATTTCCTCCTAGCCATGAGAAAGCTAAGAGGTTGAATTTCACCATCTGCAAGCTCTTGGCTACAGAAATGCTGCCTTTCCGCCTGGTGGACACAGAGGATTTTCGAGACCTTATGTCCGTCGCAGTGCCCCAGTACCAGATGCCCAGTCGGCACTACTTCTCAAAGAAAGGTGTGCCTGCGCTCCACCAGCATGTCGCACACAACATCACCGCTTCTTTGAGAAACTCTGTGTGTGACAGGGTGCATTTCACCACAGACACTTGGACGAGTAGGCATGGACAGGGGCGTTACATGTCGCTGACTGGGCACTGGGTAACTATGGTGACAGCAGGACAAGGGGCTGCTGTCCAAGTCTTGCCGTCCCCACGAGTTGTGCGTCAATCCTCTTTATGTCAAAGTTCCTCCACTGCTTCTGCCTCCTCAACCTCCTCTCGGTCTTCCACCTGCACCCAAAGCCTGTCTGGTCATGCCACAAGCTTTCTAACTGCGCAGAAGGGATCCTGCACACCTCCTTACTATGCTGGCAGTAGGGCTCAACGTCATCAGGCGGTTTTTACTTTGAAATGTCTGGGAAATGTGAGTCACACAGCTGAGGAGTTGTGGTCAGCTCTGGAGAACCAATTTCATGAATGGCTGTCTCCACTGGACCTGAAACCAGGGAAGGCCGGGTGCGACAATGCTGCAAACCTGGGTGCGGCCCTTCGCCGGGGCAATGTCACACACGTGCCTTGTATGGCTCACGTGTTGAAGCTGGTTGTCCAGCAATTTTTAGCCCACTATCCCAGACTAGATGGCCTTCTGCAGAGGGCACGGTCGCTGTGTGCTCACTTCCGCCGTTCGCATCCCGCAGCTCAGCGACTTACATCTCTACAGAAGTCGTTGGTCCTGCCACTTCACCGGCTAAAATGCGATGTGCCTACCCGGTGGAATTCAACTCTGCACATGTTGCAGCGACTGTGGCAGCACCGACAAGCCCTGGTGCAATACGTTCTGACGTATAGCCTGGGCTAACGAGATCCAGACGTGGGGCAAATCACGCTGGAGGAGTGGTCTCAGATCAGGGACCTATGCACCCTTCTGCACAGTTTTGAAATGGCGACGAAGATGTTTAGTGCTGACGATGCCATTATCAGCATGACTATTCCGGTGAATTACATGCTGGAGCACATGTTAAACAGAATTCGGAGTCAGGTGGTGGCACAAGAGGAGGTGGAGGAAGTAGAGGAGGAGGAGTTGTATGCGGAAGGGCTAACATCTGCAAGGTCCAGACGGTCGGCAGCACCAAGGCGGCAGGCATGTGAGGGTGGGGGAGATGGTTTTACCAGGGCGCATGGTAGCAGCCAAACTAGTGAGGAAGGTGCAGGAGCCAAGGAAGAAGTGGAGGACGAACTGATGGAAGACTCATCAGATGAGGGAGACCTTGATCACATTTCTGTTGTGCGAGGTTGGGGGGAGAGGACAGAGGAAGGAAGCATGATTGTTACCTCGCCATCAACACAACAGGGACTTGGTGCTCCTGGATGCGCAACACACATGAGTGCCTTCTTGCTGCACTACCTGCAACATGACCCTCGAATTGGGAGAATTAGAAATAATCCTGACTACTGGGTTGCCACACTGTTAGATCCCCGGTACAAAAGTAAATTTGCAGAAATTATTCCTGCCATAGAAAGGGATGCACGCATGCAGGAGTATCAGCAGAGACTGTTGCAGAATCTTACATGTGCTTTTCCACAAAACACCAGTGGTGCACGTAGTGAATCTCACAGTTCCAACTTGCCAACCATGGGACCGTCAAGTGTTCAGCACTCAAACCATAACAGAACCACAGTATCTGCTGGTAACATCAATTTTGCGCAATCATTTCACCACTTTTTTAGCCCATCCTTTGCAAGGCCACAGGAGACAAGAAGTCTGACACATAGTCAACGCCTAGAGACGATGGTACAGGAGTATCTCCAAGTAAACATTGAAGTCATGACTGTTTCACTGGACCCTTGCTCTTTTTGGGCTTCCAATCTGGATAAATGGCCGGAGCTAGCCACTTACGCCTTGGAGATCTTGTCATGCCCCGCAGCCAGCGTTCTGTCTGAACGTGTGTTCAGCGCTGCTGGTGGTGTGCTGACAGATAAGCGCACGCGGCTCTCCACTGATAATGTAGACAGACTCACGTTCATAAAGATGAACAAATCATGGATCCAAAACGACTTTTCTACCCCTGTGTCATCCTGGGGAGAGTAAAAGATGGATGATTGGTTAAAATCACCCTACCAACCGTTTTAAGCTTTCAAATTACTAATCATGTTTATCTGTATCTTGGCTGGAAAATAATTTGGGCTTTGTAGCAGTGTGCAGCACTGATCCTATTAGGCCATCTATACTAAGCTCCACCAGATTTAAAATTAATAATAATTTTTAGCTTCATCTAGCCCGGAAAATAATTTTGGGGCTCCGAGATGCGCAAGACACATAAGTGCCTTCTTGCTGCACTACCTGCAACATGACCCTCATATTGTCAGATTTCGAAGTAATCATGACTACTGGGTTGCCACACTCTTAGATCCGCCAAACTTTTCGATCAACCTTTTCATTTTAATAAAGACCAAAAAAATGGTAATTTTTGAAATTATAAGCATTAGCAGGTTATTAGAAACTGAAATCAAACAGTTTTCAACTCAAAACTTTATTCTAGGTGATGTTACATTTTCACATAGGACCCCTTGTTCGAAAGGAGCTTCTGAACTCTCTCGTCCATTGAATTTGTCAGGTTTTGGATGGTTTCTGCTTCAATTGTTTTGCATGAGGACAGAATACCCTCCCAGAGCTGTTGCTTAGATGTGAACTGCCTCCCGCCATCATAGACACTCCTTTTGATGATGCTCCAGAGGTTCTGAATGGGGTAGAGGTCAGGGGAGCATGGGGGTCACACCATAAGTTTGTCCCCTTTTATGCCCATATCAGCCAGAGATGCAGATGTTTTATGTGCAGCATGAGATGGTGCATTATCATGCAAAAAAATTATCTTGCTGTGAAATACACGGTTCTTCTTCTTGAACCATGGCAGGAAGTGCTGTTTGAGAAAATCCACATACATTATGGAGTTCATCTTTAGCGCCTTCAGGGATCCTAAAGGGGCCAACAATCTCTCTCCCCATGATTCCAGCCCAAAACATTACTCCACCTCCTCCTTGTTGGCGCTGTAGCCGTGTTTGCGTGGGGTGTCCATCAACCAGCCATCCTCCACTCCATCCATCTGGACCATCGAGCGCTGCACGGCACTCATCCGTGAACAAAACAGTTTTGAAATCAGTCTTCATGTAATGTTTGGCCCACTGGAGCCGTTTCTGCTTGTGTGAAGTGGATAGAGGAGGTCGACAGGATGGCGTATGCACAGCTGCAAACCTCTGAAGGACCCTGCATCTTGTTGTTCGGGGGACGTTGGAGGCACCAGCAGCTTCAAAAACTTGTCTGCTGCTATGACAAGGCTTTTTTGCCGCTGCTCTTTTAACCTGACGTAATTGCTTGTAGGAAAGAGTCCTCAATTTGCCCTTATCAGCACGCACACGTGTGTACTGTGAATCAGCCACATACTTCTTGATTGCCAAGACACTTCATCCTGAACATCGCACAATGTTGATTGTAGTCATGCCTTGACCTAAACACTCCACAATTTGTTGCTTCTCAGCAGCCGACACATCCTTTTTCTTTCCCATTTTGGGAGAAAATGTAGGCTGCTTAATAATGTGAGACAGCCTTCTTAGGTAGTCTTGCCTTTCATTGGACACACCTGCCAAACTAATTAGCACAGGTGTCTGCAATTGCTTACAGTGAAATAAAGAGCCCTGACACACATCACCATCAATGAGTTTAACTGACAAACAAACAAATTCTTCCCTTATCACTCCTAAACACTTTTTGCATAATAATTTGGAACACAGTGTACATGTGCTTTTCCACAAAACACCAGTGGTTCACGTAGTGAATCTTACAGTTCTAACTTGCCAACCGTGGTCTGTATGGAGTTGTTCAATAAAGGGCCCAAAATTAAGATAACATAGATGGGAGAGGTCTCTATGAATAGGAATTCCTAAGTATTTGATACCCTGTGAGGGCCAGGCAAAGGGAAAGTTGGACTGGATGGAATCCTATATGGATTTGGGGAGGGAGACATCGAGGGCCTCAGACTTCGCTGCATTGATTTTAAAATTTGACCATGTAACAAAGTGATCTATTTCAGCCATAACAGCATGGATGGATATATGTGATTGAGTGATATATACTAGGACATCATCAGCAAATAGAGAGCACTTGTACTCGGTGCCTCCCACCTGAATCCACCTAATATTGGGGTTATGGCGAATTGATGAGAGCAGGTGCTCCGTCACTAGGATGTATAAGAGAGGGGACAGAGAACATCCCTGCCTTGTCCCATTGGTGATTGTGAAAGGTGATGAAAATGTTCTGACGCGCCCCCTGGGCCTTGGGACACCCGGAGCCGGACCCTTTTTGGTGGATGCTGGTGATTGTAGTCTCCGTGGCGGCGACCCAGTTCCGTGGCTCAGGGTGGTCAAACCAGTGGCGGAACTATTTATGTGATTTTGATGTTTAAATGTCCGACTACGCCACCCGTGGATTGCGGTCAGAGTGAACCGCCGCTCCAGGGCAGACCGCTGAGGCTGGTGTTGTGGGTGCAGCAGAGCGTAGCATAACTCCCCACGGGACGAGTATAGCCTCAGAGCAGTGTATGCGGAGGATGGGGGTGATGGTGCAGGGCAGCAGCAGTAACGACACGGAGTCAGTGATGCAGTCCAGGGCCTTTACTCACAGTTCTTATTATCCAGACCACGTCTGCAGGTAACGGCTGCCCACGTCGTACTGTGCTCACCAGGTGAGGGGCTCAGACAACTCCCAGATAACTTTGGAGCGCTTCACAGGACCCCCTTTGTGTGTCCTTTGTCTGGCCTTTCTTACCAACCCTTCTGTCCGGCTGCCTCGGGCCTCCTCTTGGTAAACTTGGCGCCAGTTTCCCTGACCCTATGTGGTGCCTTCCTAGCGGGTGTAGCGAGGGGCTGCGCCACATAAAATGTCACAGCCTCCGGTTTCTAGCTGAGGGTCGTTTCCTGCCTCCACTAGTTTCGGGGACCGGTCTCCCCCTTTGGCCTGACCCCTCCACGCAGGTGGATTCGGGCATGCGGTGGCGACTCGCCCGTCCGCACCCCTGGGATCCCTTCATTCCTCGTTCCTGGAGCCTTCTCCGCTCCTCTTCCTTCCTTCTCCCTCTTCCAGGCCTGGGCCTCTGTTACTAGGCCCACCTCCGGAGCAGAGCTCATGCAGAGCCCCTGCTCCCTGCCACTTCTGCTCAGACTTCTCTGCACTGAACTAAGATGGTGCCCACCTTTTATACTCCCTTCTCAATGCACCCAGGAACTGCTTCCTCCCTGCTCCTGCACTACAGGGTTCCCCTTCCTCAGTGTTCCCTCCCCCCACTCCAGCCAGGGACAGGGACTGTCGTGCCCATCTCAGGGGCATATTGGTCGCCCTGCCCCATGGCAATGTGGTGTAATGCATGCAGGTGTCGGGTCCTGATCCACACTCCATCCTTACCTGAGAGTGAGATATCACACCTCTGGGTGAGGTGCAATACCTCTGTAGCAACCGAGCCCTCAGGGTAATACAGTTCCATTTATCTTCAGCCTAGGTGACGTATTGTGATACAGGGCCGTGATTTTGGCTATAAAAGGGTCCCCTAGACCCATACCCCAAACTTTTTAAGAGAATCATATATGGCGTGCCAGGAGACTCTATGGAATGCTTTCTCAGCATCCAACGAGAGTATCTAATTACAAATTTTTAACTGCATCTAGCCCAGGAAATACTTTGTGCCTAGTAGCAGTGTCTGCTAGTCAGCGGATTATCCCGGCTGTTAAGCAAGCTACACCACCTGTAGTTTTGACACTTAATTTTTTCAAAGGAAATGCTTCGGGACCACGTGATACTCAGTGAAGAGCATCAGGAGGCACCCCAAGGCATAGGGGCTGGGACTGGCAGTAGGATGCCTTGCGGTGGACAGCCGAGCTCGATCCTTATAAAAGCTTTTTAACTGCAGCAGCTTTAGTGGACGCTACTGGAGCTGGAATTACGCGGCTGCTGGCATGAGACTTACCCTCCAATAGATCCTTGTAAATGGATTTAAAGTGTATTCATTCAAATTAGAGAGACAATTTAAATTAAAAAGCTTAGAGCTGCCTCCACCACAGGGGGGCTCGCTCGACCCACCAGCGGACAGGCACCAGTATTGGGAGAGGGGGGCTGGCCGTCAGGGTTCACCGCGGCTCTGGCACAAACCCGGCGACACGGAGGTGGCACGGGCAGGAGCGGACTGAACGTGTCGGCTTCTCACTTTTTGGATTTTAGAAGGGCATGACATGCCTATATCTGTGTCTCCCCCTCCTTTTACTCCTCCACCTCTTTTCTTTTCGCATGACTATATGTACTTGTCACTTTTCCATGTGTTAGTTGTGTCTTCAGAGCAGTTTGTCAGCTTTTGGACACCTTTGAAGGTGTTTTCTATGTGTTTCTATGTGTTTTTGTTTGCCTGCCATTGGTTTTAACGGTGTTCGAAGGTGTTCGACGAACAGTTCGACGAACAGTTCGGCTAACACACGGCTGTTCGACGAACCGAACCGAACTCGAACACTACGGGGGTGGCTCAACACGGGGGCGTTAGCTGCGAATTTCCGCTTTCGTTCAAAGGTCTGGGATATAGACAATTGAACGCTGCGGTGGGACATGGACGTGGACGTTGATGCTGTTTCTTGAGAAACTGCCATAACAAGTGAAGACTGAGAGGAGGGGGCATCTTTACATGCAGTATGGACAGGGGATTGCCTTGCACACACAACAGGGGGTTCTATTGCATGCACAACAGTGGAAGAAGCAGTGGTGACACCCGCTGACACTGGTCGTGGACCCTGGGTTTCGCCCCACAAAGTCGGGTGTTTGCTGCCATGTGCCTGATCATGCTGGTGGTGGTCAGGCTGGTAGTTTTGTCACCCCTGCTGATGCTGATGCTGGCATGGCAGGTGGAACATATGGCCTTTTTGGGGTTATCAGCAAAGTCTTTAAAAAAATTCCAGACACTGGAAGACCTACCGCTTGTACTGGCAACGTCCCTCGTGTTGGTGTTATGGGGAACGGTTGCCTGCCTTCTGTCTGCGGCCACCACACTGCTTCTTCCTGCCTGTTGGGGTACTCTGCCTCCCTCCCCCTGTGTGCTGCTGGCCTCACTCTGCATGTCCTCCTTCCACGTTGGGTCAGTTACTAGATCATCCACCACCTCCTCCTCTTCCACTTGCGCACCACGATCCTCCTCCTCACTTCCTGGCAATTGTGTCTCGTCATCGTCCACCTCTTGTGACAGATTGCCAACGTCGACTTTCTGTGGCCGTGGCTGTTCAAATATTTGGGCATCGCAACATGGGATCTCCTCTTCCCCCACTTCAAGCATATCAGGCGAGGGGCCCAAATATGGAAATGGACCAGTGAACAGCTCTTCAGAGTGTCCAAGTGTGGGATCACTTGCTGTCTGACGACACTCGGCATGGTGGGAGGAAGGAGCATCAGGGTGAGGAGGAGTATGCGGTCGAGACTCACGGCTACTAAGAGTTGACCGTGTGGAAGACAGACCAGAGGTGGTGGTGCCCAGGTAACTGGAAGTATTGTCTGCTATCCAATTAATAACCTGTTCACACTGATCAGTTCTCAATACTGGTGTTGTTCTGTGCTTCCCTAGTAATTCGGTCAAGAAGTGGGAGCGAGAAGATGTGGCTGTTGGTTGTGGCACATTTTCACCTTGGCCACGGCCCCGTCCTCTACATGCACCATCACCAGAACGTCCACTTCCACGTCCCTTGCCCATTGTAAATGAAGTAACATAGCTTACACTTGCACTATCAATGGAAAAAGGGTAATAAAGAGTAGATTAGAACCGTGGAAGAGGAAAACCACAGTTATTGCTTACTGGTGTATACCAGGCTTTTTAAAATATATATATATTTGCGGCTGAACAGTGAGCGACACACTCAAACTGTTTTTTTTAGATACAAATGGCCCAAAAGTGGATAATACAGAGGTTTGTACCGTGGAACTGCAAAACCACACTTGTATTTCTCGGGCCTACACCAGACTATTTTCAACAGATATATTTGTGTCTGAAAAATCAGGGAGACACTATTATTTTATTTTTTTTACAGCAAAAAATGCAAAAAGCAGGATAATAGAGATTTTTTACCGTGGAACAGCAAAAGCACACTTCTGTCTCTCTGGCCTACACCAGACTATTTTCAACAGATATATTTGTGTCTGAAAAATCAGGGAAACACTATTATTATTTTTATACAGCAAAAAATGCCAAAAACAGGATAATAGAGATGTTTTACCGTGGAACAGCAAAACCACAGTAATAATTTACTGGCATATACCAGACTTTTTTAAATATATATATTTGCGGCTGAACAGTGAGCGACACACTCAAACTGTTTTTTTAAGACACAAATGGCCCATAGAACTGCAAAACCACACTTCTATTTCTCTGGCCTACACCAGACTATTTTCAACAGATATATTTGTGTCTGAAAAATCAGAGGCACATTTTTTTTTTTTGGGGGGGGGGGGGACACCAAAAGGTTAATAAGATGGGTATTTGTACATTGTGAAGGAGGAAAAAAAAAAGAGGATTTAGATAAAAAAAAGGATTTTTCCTGGCCCCCGGGACCTGGAGCTAAGTCCAGCAATTTCAGCAACAGGAGCAGCACACAGGACTGTAATGCAGCGTTTGCTGGTATAACCACTGCGTCTCCTATACAGCCTGCCTGCCTGCCTGATATACCTGGGATGGATATTAGTCCTGAGAAGGACTGTTTGTTTGATCTGGCAGCCTTTACAGACCCTACAATAACTATTTTGCAGGATATATCTCTCCCTAAATCAGCAGCGCTGTCCCTACACTGTCTGATCCGGAGCGACTGTGTCCAAGATGGCGGCGCCCGGTTTTAAATACTCGAGGTGACGCTGTGCAGCCAGCCAATCACTGTAATGCCCACAAACAACATGGCTGCGGCATTACAGTGACTGGCTGGCAATCCCTGCATGTTCATTGGCTCTGTAAAGAGCGCCAAACATGCATGGCGGAGACCCGAGCTCCCGCCCGAGTAACCCGGAAATGCTCGGTGCTCGCCGAACATCCCGAGTAGCGTGATGCTCGGGCGAGTACCGAGCAGTGTCGAGCATGTTCGCTCAACACTAGTGAATATCTATCATTGTAATATCTATGTATGTATCTATCTATCTGTAATAGAAGAAAAGTCTTTCAGAGAATCAATGCGAGATGTATGTAGGAGAAAGAGCGCCATCTGGTGAGCATTTCAAGTTTGCACACTGGACCTGGTCAGGTGACCTCCAGCAGAGGATTTCAAAATTTAACGGTCAAGCGCGCAGTGCCTGAGGTGATTTCGGCGCCAGACACAGAGAGAGACGTGACGCAGGCCGGACGCGCTGAAGGAACCAGCGAGACAGACCGGGGTGAGAGACCCATAAGGCAAGAAGGGTGGCTGCCGGTGAACAAGTGCAGGATTCAGCACAGCGGTCCCTCGGGCGTCACGGCTACGGAAGAAGACCGGGACTTGGATACGCTTTTAAGGAAATGTACAAGACCCTACTACCCACGACGTGGTAAACCGCCTCGATTGACAGGACAAAGAGAGGATAGAAACGAGTCATGCCGGAGAGATCTCGTCAGCAGCAGCCGACGAGTGTCATCACTGAAAAGGGCTGTCACTTCAACCGCTCCCCCACGGTATCGGGAACAATCGGGTTTAGGGTATCAGGTTGGGAGGGGGACGGGTGAGGTGGAACAAGCCAAACGGTATCTAATTGACTTTGTCACAAAAAGACTTAAAGGCCTAGCGGGAAAAACCGGAGACCCCCGCTAGGGCCATTTGGACTTCAGTGATTAATCCCATATTTGTGCTAGATACAGTATTTTAGAGAAGGATTTTATTGCTACTGCTATTGCTATTGTTATTGCTATTGTGATATTGTTCTCATTACTAACCCCTGCTGCAATCCTTGTCAGCTTGTTTAATATATAAATTGTTATTTATAGCTATTTGATTGCCCTCATTTTGTGACTCTGCGCATTGCATTCTGACACTTGCATTACATATCTATCTATCTATTATCTATCTATCTATCATCTATCTATCTATTATCTATATATCTAACTATTATCTACCTATTTATCATCTATTTATTATCTATCCATCTATCTATCTATCTATATGATTTTCTATTAATCCACAACCATCCACTTAAGTGATGATCATGCAAGCAGAAAATAATAGCTTTTAGTATTTCTGTCACTACAACTAATAAAAATAATAATAATATATCTAACAAAAAGAAATAGTAAAATAAATTCATAACATTTTTAAGTAAACTAGAAAGACGTTTTATAGATTTCCTCACATATAATTATAATATTAATATTATTGTATAAATATAAAGAAGACGAGGTAAGAATACAAATAGGAGTCAATTAAATCTATTCACAGCTTATTCTTAAGGAAAACAAATATCTGTTCTGTATTTTTCGCACCATTCAGTGAATGTATTTTCTTTCTGTACCATCAATGTAAACAATGAAGAAATATTCTGTCTGCTCTGTAGGAACAAAAAAGTCATGAAAAAAATATAGGGGCAGTGAAGAGTGATTGACAGCTGGCGCTATTTCATGTCTAGAAAAACATACATAACGACACATCCATACGCTCTCAGGCCAATAATACGGGCGATAATTGCTACAGTCATTTGTGTGCATCTCCCCCTGGTTAGGGTGCTACTAGATTATTTCGAAAGCTAGGAATGCAGCTGTAACCTTTTCATTGCCTAATCCAACTGTCACAATATGTGGCACATTCTTGAGTCATTTTATTGGTGATGGAAATATGTACAGTATATTCTCTCAGTAGACTTTATACTTGATTATTTGTATTCAACGTTTAAGCGTTAATTTTACTAATTTGCCACAACATGTTTTCATTCATGTTATATATTATTTATATAAATGTATATTATTTGTGATTTTGGATATTTTATTATTTTTAAAAACACATATAAAGTCAGTTGTCCAACTCTATGATTTTTTTACAATGCTATAAAATAAAAAAAACTGGTAATACCCACTTTACCAATTGCTTGCAGCTCTCATGCTGATGCATCCCAGGTCAGCTGGCTCCAGTAATGTTGTGGCAAAAATGTCATGAAGCCACTGCAGCCAAACTTTATCCTCAATAATGTTGTTATGTCAGTGGTACAGCCATTGAATGGCTGCAGATGTCATATGTTGAAAAGCCGCATTGTTATTACTATACCTGGGTAAATGCAGACAGGCGGGGATCAGATCAGCACAGGAGCAACCGAGGATTGATCCATTTGTTATTTTAGACCTTTGTAAGCTATTTGTTAAAAAATGTTATATACAGTTATATGAAAAAGTTTGGGCACCCCTATTAATCTTAAGCTTAATGTTTTATAAAAATTGGTGTTTTTGCAACAGCTATTTCAGTTTGATATATGTAATAACTGTTGGACACAGTAATGTTTCTGCCTTGAAATGAGGTTTATTGTACTAACAGAAAATGTGCAATCTGCATTCAAACAAAATTTGACAGATGCATAAGTATGGGCACCCTTATCATTTTCTTGTTTTAAATACTCCTACCTACTTTTTGCTGACTTACTAAAGCACTTTTTTTGGTTTTGTAACCTCATTGAGCTTTGAACTTCATAGCCAGGTGTATGCAATCATGAGAAAAGCTACTTAAAGTGGCCACTTGCAAGTTGTTCTCCTGTTTGAATCTCCTCTGAAGAGTGGCATCATGGGCTCCTCAAAACAACTGTCAAATGATCTGAAAACAAAGATTATTCAACATAGTTGTTCAGGGGAAGGATACAAAAAGCTGTCTCAGAGATTTAACCTGTCAGTTTCCACTGTGAGGAACATAGTACGGAAATGGAAGAACACAGGGACAGTTCTTGTTAAGGCCAGAAGTGGCAGGCCAAGAAAAACATCAGAAAGGCAGAGAAGAAAAATTGTGAGATCAGTCAAGGACAATCCTCAGACCACCTCCAGAGAGCTGCAGCATCAACTTGCTGCAGATGGTGTCACTGTGCATCGGTCAACTATACAACGCACTTTGCACAAGGAGAAGCTGTATGGGAGAGTGATGCGAAAGAAGCCGTTTCTGCAAGCACGCCACAAACAGAGTCGGCTGAGGTATGCAAAAGCACATTTGGAGAAGCCAATTTCTTTTTGGAAGAAGGTCCTGTGGACTGATGAAACCAAGATTGAGTTGTTTGGTCATACAAAAAGGCGTTATGTATGGTGGCAAAAAAACACAGAATTCCAAGAAAAACACTTGCTACCCACAGTAAAATTTGGTGGAGGTTCCATCATGCTTTAGGGCTGTGTGGCCAATGCCGGCACCGGGAATGTTGTTAAAGTTGAGGGACACATGGATTCCACTCAGTATCAGCAGATTCTTGAAAATAATGTTCAAGAATCAGTGACAAAGTTAAAGTTATGCAGGGGATGGATCTTTCAGCAAGACAATGATCCAAAACACCGCTCCAAATCTACTCAGGCATTCATGCAGAGGAACAATTACAATGTTCTGGAATGGCCATCCCAGTCCCCAGACCTGAATATCATTGAACATCTGTGGGATCATTTGAAGAGGGCTGTCCATGCTCGGCGACCATCAAACTTAACTGAACTGGAATTGTTTTGTAAAGAGGAATGGTCAAAAATACCTTCATCCATGATCCAGGAACTCATTAAAAGCTACAGGAAGCGACTAGAGGCTGTTATTTTTGCAAAAGGAGGATCTACTAAATATTAATGTCACTTTTCTGGTGAGGTGCCCATACTTATGCACCTGTCAAATTTTGTTTGAATGCAGATTGCATATTTTCTGTTAGTACAATAAACCTCATTTCAAGGCAGAAACATTACTGTGTCCAACAGTTATTACATATATCAAACTGAAATAGCTGTTGGAAAAACACCAATTTTTATAAAACATTAAGCTTAAGATTAATAGGGGTGCCCAAACTTTTTCATATAACTGTCGTTAGACAATTCCTTTAAGGAGCTGTCATATCAGAGAATATAGATGTTATGCGAGGGGTTTCCTTATGACCCTACTCTATTTGCTCTGCTAACAAGCAGAGGTTTGTGTCCAGATGGAATTAAAATCTCTATATATTATCTAGACATCCATTCACCTGGTTTCCCTTGTAGAGACTACTGCATGGGAAATGATTAAGTCTCAGAAAATGCCTCTTCACACACAATCCCTTTACGTGATCCAAGAATCTTGCTTTAAACGGGTTGTTTTATTACAGACAATTTACATAGTATTGACAACTCAACACGGATCATTTGATCCCCAAAAACCAAAGATAAGTGTATCTGGCAAAATTTGAATTTGCCAGATCTCACAAATTTTCATAGGAAATTCAATTTGAAACAGATGTTTTCTGCAAATTCAATGTTCCTTATTATACTCTAGATCCTATATAATAATAAACGTAATATGTAAAAAAAAATAGTAATACTTTTGCTCCCCTTAACGGTCACCTATCTGGCCCCTCTGCTTCTCACTTTTCCTTGTCTTGAGCATCTTCTTATAACCACTGCTTATGCTGAAATCCCAGACATCTTATTGCTATGCCAGCCTATCATTACATGTGCTGTGAACTTACTCGCGTCTGCACAGAACTATGCTGGGCCTGATCAGCGCTGGAAATCTCAGACTAGCGTAAAGAGGCCCAAGATTTTTGTGCTCGTGGCTATGATAAGAAGATATGATGAGAACCAGACGGGGGACAGTAATAAGTAGAGGGGCCAGAAAGGTTAGCAAGAAGTTGAGTATAAGTTTTGTTTTTGTTTTTTTTAACCTTTTGATAGCCCTATTGTTGCTCAGCTGTCTGCCACTTTGCTGTATGAGCGTGGAGACAATTTGCAAAAGAATCTACAATTTGGTGAATGCAGATTTTTGTAAAATTTGATTAGAATTCAGTTCCACTTCAATAAATTCTCTCATCTCTACACACCATCAATTCAACTTAAAAGGATTGTCTGAAACAAGACAACCCTTTCAAAAAAATTAAATACAGAAATGAGAGAATCTGCTTATTCCAGGAGAACAAAATCTCTCCATGCTTTTGTGCATAGCAGAACATGATCAATCAATAGGCAACTTTGGCTCACCAATCTCACAAAAAAGTTGAGTCAAACTTTCAGGGTTGCAGAGCTGGAAGAAAACATACTCAAAGGAAGACTATCGCATTCAAGCAGTTTATTTTAAATTCAAATTTACACTCTACTACGACTCTTATATCTTGTATAGCTCAACAAGGTCAAGATTATCACTCCCAGAGTAATTTTAAACAAACAAAAAAACTCAAGCTGTATAGGCCAAGTTTAAAGGAAGATAAATAGACACATATAAAATCAATATAGTTTATTTCAATAGTTTTAAAATATATTTTTTATATAAAAAACAGGTGCCTTCAAATATTACAACAACCAAACCTCCAACATAGCTCTATTAGTACATGAAAATTAGCCCATCCATGGCAATTTTGATTCATAGATCCAATATTGCACTAACCCTATTATAAAGTGCTGTTGCCAATTAATCCGTGAATGAAAAATGCATATAGAACTCCCCTGAAACAAGGTAAAGTGCAAGTGCAAAAAAAAGGGGGGGGGTTGTTTTAAGTATGTGGAAAGATTAGCATCAAAGTAGCAGCACAACACAAGAATATTTTACAAACAGAAGTTCAAATATTGGAGCATATAGCCCCTATATGCTATAAGTAAGTCAGCAGATAAGTACAAGGTATAAATGCATCGGGCTTAAGCATATCAAATGTACTAATTACTAAGGCTGTGCATATAGTGTAGCTACATATAGGGTGTGTTATGACAAAACATTAAAGCCAGTGGAGAGTACTCACATATATTAATTCACCATCCCTCCTCTGATCAACTTATTGAATTAATATATGTGAGTACTCTCCACTGGCTTTAATGTTTTGTCATAACACACCCTATATGTAGCTACACTATATGCACAGCCTTAGTAATTAGTACATTTGATATGCATTAGCCTGATGCCTTTATACCTTGTACTTATCTGCTGACTTACTTATAGCATATAGGGGCTATATGCTCCAATATTTGAACTTCTGTTTGTAAAATATTCTTGTGTTGTGCTGCTACTTTGATGCTAATCTTTCCACATACTTAAAACAACCCCCCCTTCCTTTTTTTGCACTTGCACTTTACCTTGTTTCAGGGGAGTTCTATATGCATTTTTCATTCACGGATTAATTGGCAACAGCACTTTATAATAGGGTTAGTGCAATATTGGATCTATGAATCAAAATTGCCATGGATGGGCTAATTTTCATATACTAATATAGCTATGTTGGAGGTTTGGTTGTTGTAATATTTAAAGGCACCTGTTTTTTATATAAAAAATATATTTTAAAACTATTGAAATAAACTATATTGATTTTATATGTGTCTATTTATCTTCCTTTAAACTTGGCCTATACGACTCTTATATCTTCCCTATCCACAGCCCCAGTTCCTAAATAATTACAAATTCTGACTCTGATTACTGAATTTGCTTCATATTTCTAAAACAAGATTGACCCCATTAGAGAAAGCTTTAATCTACGATCCCCAAAATCCCTCTGCATCACAGCTCAATGTTTTTCTCCCATAACTTTTTTCCCACCATCGCTAAAGGAAAGCTTGCCACGATTCTCTCGAAATCTCATCTCACGACTTTTGCACTTTACCCTATCCCAATCCCATCAACTCCCTAAATTTACTGCTGTGCTTATCCCAACCCTAATCTATCACTTCAACTTGTCATTAATCTTCAGGGCCCTCCTTTCTTTTTCAAACTCACAGCTATCACACCCATCCTCAAGAATTCATCCCTTCACCCTCCACCCACTCTCATCCAGCACATTCTTCAACTAACTACAATTCTGCTGCTGTGGCCACCACTGTACTGATGCGATCCTACCCAAAGTCACAAATGACCTGCAGTCTGTCTAAGCTGATATACAATACTTTGTACTGCTCCTCATTGACCTGCCCTCTGCCTTTGACATAGTCAACTACTCCTTCACAAAACAGATCCTCTCATCCATTGACATCACATTTATGTCCCTTTCCTGGATCTCCTCATACTTCACTAACCACACATATGATGTCTGCTATTCTCACACTAAATCCACATCTCATCACCTTTTTGTTGGCGTCCCTCAAGGCTCTGTCCTAGCACCCCTAATCTTCTCCCTCTACACCTTTTATTCTGGGGTAACTCATACAGTGTCATGGCTTTCAGTACCACTTGTATGCTGATGATACTGCAGTCTACCTATCTGACCCATATATCATCTCTCTGCTGTAAAGAATCCCAGCATGTCTAGCAGCTAAATATACCTTTTTCTCTTCACGCTTTTATGTAATTCGGTATTCCCGGTATTCAGCACTGGATACACGGCATGATCCTCTTTCCACCTTCCCAAAGAAAATATTATGGATGGATACTGTACTGTTAGTTCTGAGGTGAAGTAATAGCATCATTGGTTAAAAGTAATGGAGAATAGACTGAATGGATGGCTGCACAGTGGTGAGTTAGGTTAGTTAACATGAAGCAGTTGAAGACCTCAAATTTGGTAATAAAAACATTTAGAATTAATGGTTGGGGGGCTATATAGACTCAAAACTCCTCAATATAAAACAATAAATCCAAGCAATATGTGATTCTTGGTAATAGGCTAGAGCACGACTTAACTAATGGTTAGCCGCTAGGGCTTGGATGAAGCCTAGGTTGAGTAAAGATGCCTTTACTGTTTGGCGACTAAAGATATTTTATGTTGGTTAAGGGCCATTTGTCAATGGCTGATGACTTTGAGAACCTCGTTTCTGTACTATGATGGCAATATGTTAATGTTAACATTGAAGCAATGACTGGAAGAGGAATCTTATGTGTAAGAAATCTTATTGATGCATTGTATATTATTTATGTTGATAAAAAGGTGCTATGGATTTTCTGAATCCATTCTGGTTCCATGTCAATATTGTTATTGGAGCTTCATTTTTTTCTTTTTATGCAAACCATTGGTCCATAAAAAATAAAAATATGAACAGCCTTACAGATTTTAGTATCCCAAGTACTGACAACACCAAACTATGTAGGATATTAAAATCTGATCTTGACGTTACAATATTGCAGAACGATCTGGATAAGATGACTGACTGGGGAAACACTTGGCAGATGAGGTTCAATGTAGATAAATGTAGAGTAATGCACCTAGGACAGAGTAATCCTATTGCTGCATGCACATTAAATGGGAGTGTACTCGGGACTACAGAACAGGAGAAGGTCTTGGGTATTCTGGTTACAAGTAAGCAGAGCAGCAGCACTCAATGTCAAGCAGCAGCCACAAAAGCAAAGATTTTAGGATGTATAAAAAGAGAAAATCCCGCAATCCCAACGTATTGTTACCCCTTTATAAATCACTGGTGAGGCCACAACTGGAATATAGGGTCCAGTTTTGGTCTCCCCATTTTAAAAAGGATATTCCGATGTTAGAGTCAGTTCAAAGGCGGGCAACTAGATTATTACAAGGGATGGAGGCATCTTATATGATGGGAGGTTGAAAAAGTTGAGCTTGTATAGCTTAGAAAAACGACGCCTCAGAGGAGATCTCATTTACATGTATAAATATATGTGTGGTCAGTACAAAGGACTAGCACATGACTTATTCCTTCCAAAGACCATACTAAGGACCAGGGGCACTCATTATGGGTGGAAGAAAGGCGATTCCAGCAGCTAAACAGGAAAGGGTTCTTTACAGTCAGAGCAGTTGGACTGTGGGATGCCGACCACAAGAGGTAGTGATGGCCGACACTATAACAGCTTTCAAAAAAGGGCTGGATGAATTCCTTGATACACATAACATTGTGGGTTACAGTTAAATTAAATAAAATGTTACACCTATAGTAGTACTCATAATTAGGTTTGATCCAGGGTTCTTGGACTGATCGCCTTTTCTCAGGGTTCAGAAGGAATTTTTCCCCTGTGACACAAATATTCTGAATGTGTCCTGGGGTTTTTGCCTTCTTCTGGTTCAACAGATTTAGGCAAAGGGATTTTAGCAATACTATTATTAAAATCACAAGAGTAATATAAAATATAAAACTAATTAAAAAATGTAATTATAAACGGGTTCATTTTTAATTGTAATAGTGCAGCAATAATAAAAATGGCAATAATAATAATACATTTGTGAGACCTAGTCCCAGTTAGTTAGTATGTTAGTGTAGGGAGTACAATTGGGGGAGGAAGTTTGAACTTGATGGACCTAGGTCTTTATTTAACCTACATTACTATGTTACTATGTAAGTATCATTACAACTGAGCCTTTGAAAATGTGGCTTCCACAAGAGTCTGTGCCAATGCCAAGTTTAAGTATGCCTCTTTTTGGAAACTCAAGCATATCGGTGAAAATTAGAGATGATTGAGCCAATTCGATGCAAATTGAATTTGGGTCAAATTTTTCAAAAATTATAGATCCCGACAAATTCAAACAATAGGTAATTTGATTTGCGCCAAAATGCCCCAAAAATGCCCAGTGACTTTTTACATATTGCAGAAGGTATGGAAACTGTAAGTTGAGTATTATTTCTTTTGCAATTTTAGGCAATTGTAAATAGCTTGTAAAACATTCCTTGTAGTTGGACAGTCTCTATATACAGTACAGGCCAAAAGTTTGGACACACTTCATTTAAAGATTTTTCTGTATTTTCATGACTATGAAAATTGTACATTCACACTGAAGGCATCAAAACTATGAATTAACACAGTGGAATTATATACTTAACAAAAAAGTGTGAAACAACTGAAAATATGTCATATATTCTAGGTTCTTCAAAGTAGCCACCTTTTGCTTTGATGACTGCTTTGCACACTCTTGGCGTTCTCTTGATGAGCTTCAAGAGGTAGTCAGCGGAAATAGTTTTCACTTCACAGGTGTGCCCTGTCAGGTTTAATAAGTGGGATTTCTTGCCTTATAAATGGGGTTGCAAAAACCATCAAGCGCTACAAAGAAACTGGCTCACATGAGGACCGCCCCAGGAAAGGAAGACCAAGAGTCACCTCTGCTTCTGAGGATAAGTTTATCCGAGTCACCAGCCTCAGAAATCGCAGGTTAACAGCAGCTCAGATTAGAGACCAGGTCAATGCCACACAGAGTTCTAGCAGCAGACACATCTCTACAACAACTGATAAGAGGAGACTTTGTGCAGCAGGCCTTCATGGTAAAATAGCTGCTAGGAAACCACTGCTAAGGACAGGCAACAAGCAGAGGAGACTTGTTTGGGCTAAAGAACACAAGGAATGGACATTAGACCAGTGGAAATCTGTGCTTTGGTCTGATGAGTCTAAATTTGAGATCTTTGGTTCCAACCACCATGTCTTTTTGCGACGCAGAAAAGGTGAACGGATGGACTCTACATGCCTGGCTCCCACCGTGAAGCATGGAGGAGGAGGTGTGATGGTGTGGGGGTGCTTAGCTGGTGACACTGTTGGGGATTTATTCAAAATTGAAGGCATACTGAACCAGCATGGCTACCACAGCATCTTGCAGCGGCATGCTATTCCATCCGGTTTGCGTTTAGTTGGACCATCATTTATTTTTCAACAGGACAATGACCCCAAACACACCTCCAGGCTGTGTAGGGGCTAAGAAGGAGAGTGATGGGGTGCTACGCCAGATGACCTGACCTTCACAGTCACCAGACCTGAACCCAATCGAGATGGTTTGGGGTGAGCTGGACCGCAGAGTGAAGGCAAAAGGGCCAACAAGTGCTAAGCATCCCTGGAAACTCCTTCAAGATTGTTGGAAGACCATTTCCGGTGACTACCTCTTGAAGCTCATCAAGAGAATGCCAAGAGTGTGGAAAGCAGTCATCAAAGCAAAAGGTGGCTACTTTGAAGTACCTAGAATATAAGACATATTTTCAGTTGTTTCACACTTTTTTGTTAAGTATATAATTCCTCATGTGTTAATTCATAGTTTTGATGCCTTCAGTGTGAATGTACAATTTTCATAGTCATGAAAATACAGAAAAATCTTTAAATGAGAAGGTGTGTCCAAACTTTTGGTCTGTACTGTATGTAATATGAAAAAATAAAAACTAAAGTCCAATATAATAACTGATATAAAAATGTGTAAAATACAACATGAATGGAAACATTTTGCAAACTAGTATTTTTTTGCACAGAATTCCAGCACAAATGGTGAATTTTAAAGTTTAAGTCGTACAAAGAGCATTTGGTGAATTTTGCCATTAACAATAAAATGGTAATTAATAATAATAATAGTAATAATAATAATATATTAATATGATTTTGTATTAGCTACTAGCAACTTTCCATAAATTTGCAGCTCGAACTTGTGCACTCCCCAGATGTATGTAGAAAATACAAATATGATAGGGGAGATGGCAAATTAGAGATGGGCTGCATTATGAATCATCCAATCTAGAAAAGTGCTCCATAACAACAGCTCCTTAGAAGGTACATTTATTCTTGCAAAGCTTCACGCTACAAAATACAGAAAGCACTTCTCCATTTAATAAAAAGCAAAAGGTATAAAAATACAACTATTCATTACAGCAGAAGCACAAATAGAAAGTATGCAAGGGCAAAAAGGAAAAAAAAATGCGAGGAACATAAAAAAGAAAATGTGCACTACCTGCTCAGGGGCTGCACAGTGCTCTCTGTGTCTATATTTAATACCTCCTTAGCAGCTGTACTAAAACGCTGCTTCACTTAATAAAAGAAAGCACATGCTAAAAAGATCTCTCATCATTTGAAATCACTCCATATTAGGCCGTGCAATTTAAAATACTGGAGTGGTTCACTGTTTCATAAAAAGCCTCTGCTTGAGGGTGGTCAATTTCTAGGTCTGCTCAGTGTAAAGCGTTTTCAAATTGTTAGTTTCATTTTTATAAGCACTTGGAATTCGGTTCTAAACTTCAGCGCCTTTAAACATTTAAAACACTTGAAAGAGTTTTGCTTGCAAAAATTATATTATATTCCCTTTTATACGGGTGAAAGAAAGGATCGATGTGGAAATGTGAGCGCAGGGAAATACAGAAAGGGCAAAGCAATGTTATGTTACTTATTACTACTGTATACAGTATGTTTAATATTTTGATGGCTATGTTGTACACTTGACTTTTTTTATATTTAATTTTTGGATTTTTCATTGTAGTTATAATTGACTATAAATTATCAGATACTATAGGTCTTTATATGTAGTGGAGATGGACTTGTGCTCATCTCCTCCCTTCACTAGCCTTAGCCATACACAAGGGAAAGTCAGGGAGAGGCATGCGTGCAGCGATTGGTGAAGAGCCAATATAGGGTTGGTAGTTGAGACAGGGTGAAGCTAGACCAGACTAGGAGGTCTCCAATCCCCCCTTTCCCTAGTGTCTGGGCTCCCTTTCCCTTTTACCTCTGTGTTCCGCTAAGTCTTTCCCACACCTTGAGTGACAATCTATATATCTCTCTAATATATTTTTATCTATTATCTATCTATATCTATCTATCTAATGCTCTGTTATATATCTATCTCTATCTAATCTATCATCTATCTATTTATCTATCTATCCAATATTTATCTGTCTATCTATCTCTCTATTACATATCTATCGATTATCTATCTACCTATCTATCTATCTCATATCTATCTCTATCTGTCTATATATTGTCTATTTCATATCCATCTTTATCAAATCAAATCAAATGGGCTTTATTGGCAACACTAAGTTCATGTTAGCATTGCAAAAACAAGTGGTAAAATAATTGGGGGATAGGGAAAGGGACACATCTAAGATGGAGTATCTGGGTCCATGACATATTAGGCTCCTCTTAGTCTGTGGCAGGCACTGACATATTGCGCTGCTATGGCCGCTTCACTTTCCTCTTCCCCCAGGCAGTTTCTCTTCCTCCTCCATGGAGGTGAAGTCTCATGAAGTGAGTGTCCCTCACTGTGGAGTACTTGGGACACCTCAGCAAGAAGTGGGCCTCATGCTTCATGGCCTCCTGGGGACACTGCTGGCATTCTCTGCGCTTTTGGGGCATGAAGTTCTGTCGGTGCCGCCCGGATTCAATGAGTAGGCCATGGGCGCTTAGTCTGTACTGGTTCAGGATCTGTCACTCTTTGGGGTTTGCGAGTTTCTCTAGATATGGGGCCAGTTTGCATTCCCTCTGTAGGTTCTGGTATATCGTCAGTTTCTGTGATTTGGTAATACCGTTCCTCCAGATGCTAAGATATTCCTCTTTGCCTTTGTGTACCATCTTCTAGATTTCGCCTTTTGTCAGGCCATGTAGGTTGGTGCCTTGGTCAGGCTGGTTTGGGGTGATTTGTGCTAGGGGGCTTCGCTCTTCTAGGGCTTACTGGTGTAGCAAGGCTTTGTAATCTATCTTCTATCTATCTCTCTGTTTTATATCTATCTCTATCTATTATATATTTGTTACTCTATCTACCTATTATCCAAAAAATTAAGGCAGTACACCCGCCCGAGTAACCCGAAAATGCTCGGTGCTCGCCCAACATCCCGAGTAGTGAGATGCTCGGGCGAGTACCGAGCAGTGTCGAGCATGCTCGCTAAACACTAACAGATAGATAAAAAGAAAATTGAAGGCAGCACATGCAAACCATTCAATAGCTCAGGTGGTAAAAAGCCTTCCAGGCATGGACCAATCCTGCATATATTAGCAAAAAAATTAAGGCAGTACACCATTTAGAAAAAATAGAAATTTTGATTTTAATAGCCCTTAGGGTCTCAGCGATATTTCGGGTTCAACTGAGAACCTTTTGGCTTGAAATAGTTTCTCATTGAACCGAAACATCGCTTAGCCCCTATGGGCTATTAAAATCACAATTTCTATTTTTTCTAAATGGTGTACTGCCTTCATTTTTTTGCTAATATATGCAGGATTGGTCCATGCCTGGAAGGCTTTTTAGCACTTGAACTATTGAATGGTTTGCATGTGCTGCCTTCAATTTTCTTTTTATCTATCTATTAGTGTTGAGTGAGCGTGCTCAACACTGCTCGGTACTCGCCAGAGCATCTTACTACTTGGGATGTTGGGCAAGCACCGAGCATTTTGGGGTTACTCGGGCGGGAGCTCGGGTCTCCGCCCTGCATGTTTGGCGCTCTTTACAGAGCCAATGAACATGCAGACATTGCCAGCCAGTAACTATAATTCCGCAGCCATGTTGGTTGTGGGCATTAGAGTGATTGGCTGGTGGCACAGCATCACATCGAGTATTTAAAATCGGGCGCCGCCATCTTGGACACAGTAGCTCCGGATCAGACAGTGTAGGGAGAGTGCTGTTGAGTTAGGGAGAGATTTATACTGTGAAATCAAACAAACAGTCCTTCTGAGGACTAATATCCTTCCCAGATATCAGGCAGGCAGGCTTTATAGGAGACGCAGTGGTTATACCAACAAACACTGTGTAACATACTTGGCGGCGTCCTTGCATAGTGGACCATCTCCCACTGTGCAAGAGCGTGCACTTGATCTCCAGTCCAGACTGCCACTCTGGCTTCTTTCCATGTTGTCTGCTTTGCTTTGCTCTTGCTGTTTAGGGCGACACCCGCCGAACTTCCTGATTCTTGTAGCTGCTGCAGACACACCCCTAATGCGTCCTCAGCCTATTGCTGTCTGTCACCTGGTATTTAAACCAGCTCCTTCTTGGAATCCATGCCTGAGCATCTTGTTCTGTCAGTTGGCTTCTGGTCGCTGACATGCTAGGTCCTGTCTATGTTTCCTGCCTTACGGTATCAGTTCCCGTGTCTGAACTGTGTCCTGTCTGTGCACTCTAGTCAGCTGTCTCTCTGCCTTCCTGGAGGCTGTATTTCCAGGCCTGTCTAAACACGCTCCTAGCCTGTTTGTCTCGCCCTCTGGGGGCCGCATACCCAGACTCGCTCCTGTATTTGTTGCAGTAAAGTTCCTGTCTGAACTGTCTCCTAGCTTCCTACCTGTTTTGTCTTTATACCCGTTTGTTCCCTTTTTCTGCAGTGTCTGAACCAGCGCTTGGCTTTACCTAGGCTCGTTCCTGCATTTTGTTGCAGTAACTGTTCTTGTCTGAACTGTTTCCTAGCTTCTTACCTGTTTTGTCTTTATGTCCGTTTGCTCCCTTTTTCTGTAGAGTCTGAACCTGCACCTAACTTCTACTCGTTGTCATTGTACTTCCGTTTGTGAGTTGGAGTCCTTTCGCTACTTCTTTGCAAGCACCTTGTGTGTATCTGGTTCTGCTTTTCTTTTTTCAGTCTGTTCCGTGTGAACAGAGCCCTATCCCTTTTGCTTTGTCTTTGTTTACCTCTTCGGCGATTTATCTCAGCCTTGTCCACCGCGTCTGCGGTTTCGCTCTGCTCAGCCTTGTCCACCGCGTCTGCGGTTTCGCTCTCCTCAGCCTTGTCCACCGCGTCTGCAGTTTCGCTCTGCTCAGCCTTGTTCACCGCGTCTGCGGTTTCGCTCTGCTCAGCCTTGTCCACCGCGTCTGCGGTTTCGCTCTGCTCAGCCTTGTCCACCGCGTCTGCGGTTTCGCTCTGCTCAGCCTTGTCCACCGCGTCTGCGGTTTCGCTCTGCTCAGCCTTGTCCACCGAGTCTACGGTTTCGCTCTGCTCAGCCTTGTCTACCATGTCTGTGGTTTCTCTCTGCTCAGCCTTGTCTACCGCGTCTGTGGTTTCGCTTAACTTTGTTTGTTTACCGCATCTGCGGCTCTGAACTCGTCTCTCAGTCTGTACTGGACACTACCCAGCCTGCGCTCTAGTCTGCCTGTTCCTGTATTCCCTGGTGTGGGTCAACAGCCGTGTCCGGAGTCTGACCTGGAGTAGACCCTGGTCCCTCTGCTCAGTTCCTCCCTGGTGCACTGGCGTCGGATCGGGCAGATACTTAGTTATGCCCCTCCAGGCACTCTCCGGTTCATGGCACAGTGGAACCACTAAACACGCACACGCCAGTCAGTCCGGGCGTGTGCATTACACACTGCATTACAGTCCTGTGTGCTGCTGCTGCTCAAATTGCTAGACTTAGCCCCAGGTCTCAGGGGCCAGGAAAAATCCTTTTTTTTTCATCTAAATCCGCTTTTTTTATTTTTTTTCCTCAGTCAGACTGTATAAATACTCATCTTATTAAGCTTTTGGTATTCCCCCCCCCCCAAAAAAAAATGAGTGTGTCTGTGAGTGTTCATACATAAATATATCTGTTTAAAAGAGTCTGGTTTCGGCAAGATAACTAGAACTGTGGTTTTGCAGTTCCACGGTTCAGATCTCTGCATTATCCACTTTTATACATTAAAAAAAAAACAGTTTGAGTGTCTCGCTGACTGTTCAGACACAAATATATCTATTTAAAAAAGTCTGGTATATGCCAGGAAATTAGAACTGTGGTTTTCCTCTTCCACGGTTCAAATCTGGGTGTTATCCACCTTTTTGCCTTTTTTCCATTAAAGAAAACAGTTTGAGTGTCTCGCTGACTGTTCAGACACAAATATATCTGTTTAAAAGATTCTGGTGTAAGCCAGAGAAATATAATTGTGATTTTCCTCTTTCACGGTTCAAATCTGGGTGGAATCCACCTTTTTGCCTTTTTTACATAAAAAAAACAGTTTCAGTGTCTCGCTGACTGTTCAGACACAAATATATCTATTTAAAAGAATCTGGTGTAAGCCAGAGAAATATAATTGTGATTTTCCTCTTCCACGGTTCAAATCTGGGTGCTATCCACCTTTTTGCCTTTTTTTACATAAAAAAAAACAGTTTGATTGTCTCGGTGACTGTTCAGAAACAAATATATCAATTTAAAAAAGTCTGGTATATGCCAGGAAATTAGAACTGTGGTTTTCCTCTTCCACGGTTCAAATCTGGGTGTAATCCACCTTTTTGCCTTTTTTCCATAAAAAAAAACAGTTTGAGTGTCTCGCTGACTGTTCAGACACAAACATATCTGTTTAAAAGATTCTGGTGTAGGCCAGAGAAATAGAACTGTGGTTTTCCTCTTCCACTGTTCAAATCTGGGTGTTATCCATCTTTTTGCCTTTTTTCCATGAAAAAAAACTGTTTGAGTGTCTCGCTGACTGTTCAGACACAAACATATCTGTTTAAAAGATTCTGGTGTAGGCCAGAGAAATAGAACTGTGGTTTTCCTCTTCCACTGTTCAAATCTGGGTGTAATCCACCTTTTTGCCTTTTTTACATAAAAAAAAAACAGTTTGAGTGTCTCACTGACTGTTTAGACACAAATATATCTAAGTAAAAGATTCTGGTTTGGCCAGAGAGCTAGAACTGTGGTTTTCCTCTTCCACGGTTCAAATCTGGGTGTAATCCACCTTTTTGCCTTTTTTACATAAAAAAACAGTTTGAGTGTCTCGCTGACTGTTCAGACTCAAATATATCTATTTAAAGAAGTCTGGTATATGCCAGGAAATTAGAACTGTGGTTTTCCTCTTCCACGGTTCAAATCTGGGTGTAATCCACCTTTTTGCCTTTTTTCCATAAAAAAAACTGTTTGAGTGTCTCGCTGACTGTTCAGACACAAACATATCTGTTTAAAAGATTCTGGTGTAGGCCAGAGAACTAGAACTGTAGTTTTCCTCTTCCACGGTTCAAATCTGGGTGCAATCCACCTTTTTGTCTTTTTTACATAAAAAAAAAACAGTTTGAGTGTCTCACTGACTGTTTAGACACAAATATATCTAAGTAAAAGAATCTGGTTTGGCCAGAGAACTAGAACTGTGGTTTTCCTCTTCCATGGTTCAAATCTGGGTGTAATCCACCTTTTTGCATTTTTTACATAACAAAAACAGTTTCAGTGTCTCGCTGACTGTTCAGACACAAATAAATCTGTTTAAAAGAATCTGGTGTTGGCCAGAGAACTAAAACTGTGGATTTCCTCTTTCACGGTTCAAATCTGGATGTAATTCACCTTTTTGACTTTTTTCCATAAAAAAAACAGTTTCAGTGTCTCGGTGACTGTTCAGAAAAAAATATATCTATTTAAAAAAGTCTGGTATATGCCAGGAAATTAGAACTGTGGTTTTCCTCTTCCACGGATCAAATCTGGGTGTAATCCACCTTTTTGCCTTTTTGACATAAAAAAAAACAGTTTGAGTGTCTCGCTGACTGTTCAGACACAAACATATCTGTTTAAAATATTCTGGTGTAGGCCAGAGAAATAGAACTGTGATTTTCCTCTTCCACGGTTCAAATCTGGATGTAATCCACCTTTTTGCCTTTTTTACATAGAAAAAAGAGTTTCAGTGTCTCGCTAATTGTTCAGACACAAATATATCTCTGTAAAAGATTCTCGTGTAGGCCAGGTAAATAGAACTGTGGTTTTCCTCTTCCACGGTTCAAATATGGATGTAATCCACCTTTTTGCCTTTTTTACATAAAAAAACAGTTTCAGTGTCTCGCTAACTGTTCAGCCACAAATATATCTGTTTAAAACAATCTCATGCAGGCCACAGAAATAGAACTGTGGTTTTCCTCTTCCCCAGTTCAAATCTGGATGTAATCCACCTTTTTGCCTTTTTTACATAAAAAAAAACAGTTTGAGTGTCTTGCTGACTGTTCAGACACAAATCTATTTAAAAAAGTCTGGTATACGTCAGGAAATTAGAACTGTGGTTTTCCTCTTCCACGGATCAAATCTGGGTGTTATTCCACCTTTTTGCCTTTTTTCCATTAAAAAAAACAGTTTGAGTGTCTCGCTGACTGTTCAGACACAAATATATCTGTTTAAAAGATTCTGGTGTAAGCCAGAGAAATATAATTGTGATTTTCCTCTTTCACGGTTCAAATCTGGGTGGAATCCACCTTTTTGCCTTTTTTACATAAAAAAAACAGTTTCAGTGTCTCGCTGACTGTTCAGACACAAATATATCTATTTAAAAGAATCTGGTGTAGGCCAGAGAACTAGAACTGTGGTTTTCCTCTTCCACGGTTCAAATCTGGGTGCTATCCACCTTTTTGCCTTTTTTTACATAAAAAAAAACAGTTTGAGTGTCTCGGTGACTGTTCAGAAACAAATATATCAATTTAAAAAAGTCTGGTATATGCCTGGAAATTAGAACTGTGGTTTTCCTCTTCCACGGTTCAAATCTGGGTGTTATGCACCTTTTTGCCTTTTTTCCATAAAAAAAAACAGTTTGAGTGTCTCGGTGACTGCTCAGAAACAAATATATCTATTTAAAAAATTCTGGTATATGCCTGGAAATTAGAACTGTGGTTTTCCTCTTCCATGGTTCAAATCTGGGTGTAATCCACCTTTTTGCCTTTTTTACATGAAAAAAAACAGTTTGAGTGTCTCGCTGACTGTTCAGACACAAATATATCTGTTTAAAAGATTCTGGTGTAGGCCAGAGAACTATAACTGTGTTTTTTCTCTTCCACGGTTCAAATCTGGGTGTAATCCACCTTTTTGCCTTTTTACATAAAAAAAAAACAGTTTGAGTGTATCTCTGACTCTTTACACACAAATATATCTGTTTAAAAGATTCTGGTATAGGCCAGAGAACTAGAACTGTGGTTTTCCTCTTCCACTGTTCAAATCTGGGTGTTATCCACCTTTTTGCATTTTTTACATAAAAAAAAAACAGTTTCAGTGTCTCGCTGACTTTTCAGACACAAATATATCTATTTAAAATAGTCTGGTATACGGGAGGAATTTAGAACTGTGGTTTTCCTCTTCCACGGTTCAAATCTGGGTGTAATTCACCTTTTTGCCATTTTTACATAAAAAAAAACAGTTTGAGTGTCTCGCTGACTGTTTAGACACAAAAATATCTGTTTAAAAAATGTTGGTGTAGGCCAGAGAAATAGAACTGTGGTTTTCCTCTTCCATGGTTCAAATCTGGATGTAATCCACCTTTTTGCCTTTTTTACATAGAAAAAAGAGTTTCAGTGTCTCGCTAATTGTTCAGACACAAATATATCTCTTTAAAAGATTCTCGTGTAGGCCAGAGAAATAGAACTGTGGTTTTCCTCTTCCACGGTTCATATCTGGATGTAATCCACATTTTTGCTTTTTTTAACATAAAAAAAACAGTTTCAGTGTCTCGCTAACTCTTCAGTCACAAATATATCTGTTTAAAAGAATCTCATGTAGGCCACAGAAATAGAACTGTGGTTTTCCTTTTCCACGGTTCAAATCTAGGTGTTATCGACCTTTTTGCCTTTTTTCCATATAAAAAACAGTTTCAGTGTCTCACTGACTGTTCAGACACAAATAAATCTGTTTAAAAGATTCTGGTGTAGGCCAGAGAACTAGAACTGTGGTTTTCCTCTTCCCCAGTTCAAATCTGGATATAATCCACCTTTTTGCGTTTTTTGCATAAAAAAAAACAGTTTGAGTGTCTTGCTGACTGTGCCGACACAAATATATCTATTTAAGAAAATCTGGTATACGTCAGGAGATTAGAACTGTGGTATTCCTTTTCCATGGTTCAAATCTGGGTGTTATCCACCTTTTTGCCTTTTTTCCTTAAAAAAAAACAGTTTGAGTGTCTCGGTTACTGTTCAGAAACAAATATATCTATTTAAAAAAGTCTGGTATACGCCAGGAAATTAGAACTGTGGTTTTCCTCTTCCACGGTACAAAACCCTGTGTAATCCACCTTTTTGCCTTTTTTACATAGAAAAAACAGTTTCAGTGTCTCGCTAATTGTTCAGACACATATATATCTCTTTAAAAGATTCTCGTGTAGGCCAGAGAAATAGAACTGTGGTTTTCCTCTTCCACGGTTCAAATCTGGATTTAATCCACCTTTTTGCCTTTTCTACATAAAAAAAACAGTTTGAGTGTCTTGCTGACTGTTCAGACACAAATATATCTATTTAAAAAAAATCTGGTTTACGCTAGGAAATTAGAACTGTGGTTTTCCTCTTCCATGGTTCAATTCTGGGTGTTATCCACCTTTTTGCCTTTTTTCCATAAAAAAAACAGTTTGACTGTCTCGTTGACTGTTCAGACACAAATATATCTATTTAAAAAAATCTGGTATACGTGAGGAATTTAGAAATGTGGTTTTCCACTTCCATGGTTCAAATCTGGGTGTAATCCACCTTTTTGCCTTTTTTACATAAAAAAAACAGTTTGAGTGTCTCGCTGACTGTTCAGACTCAAATATATCTATTTAAAGAAGTCTGGTATATGCCAGGAAATTAGAACTGTGGTTTTCCTCTTCCACGGTTCAAATCTGGGTGTAATCCACCTTTTTGCCTTTTTTCCATAAAAAAAACTGTTTGAGTGTCTCGCTGACTGTTCAGACACAAACATATCTGTTTAAAAGATTCTGGTGTAGGCCAGAGAAATAGAACTGTAGTTTTCCTCTTCCACGGTTCAAATCTGGGTGCAATCCACCTTTTTGCCTTTTTTACATAAAAAAAAAACAGTTTGAGTGTCTCACTGACTGTTTAGACACAAATATATCTAAGTAAAAGATTCTGGTTTGGCCAGAGAGCAAGAACTGTGGATTTCCTCTTTCACGGTTCAAATCTGGATGTAATTCACCTTTTTGACTTTTTTCCATAAAAAAAACAGTTTCAGTGTTTCGGTGACTGTTCAGAAAAAAATATATCTATTTAAAAAAGTCTGGTATATGCCAGGAAATTAGAACTGTGGTTTTCCTCTTCCACGGATCAAATCTGGGTGTAACCCACCTTTTTGCCTTTTTGACATAAAAAAAAATAGTTTGAGTGTCTCGCTGACTGTTCAGACACAAACATATCTGTTTAAAATATTCTGGTGTAGGCCAGAGAAATAGAACTGTGGTTTTCCTCTTCCATGGTTCAAATCAGGGTGTAATCCACCTTTTTGCCTTTTTTCATAAAAAAAACAGTTTGAGTGTCTTGCTGACTGTTCAATTGCAAAAAGAACTTCGGCACTCCATACATGAAAATATAAGGAATATTGTATCTAGACTAATGTCACTTTGAAAAATGAAGGTTTTTTGCGCATAATTTGGCCAATTTATGTGTGCCCATCAACCACGACAAGGTCACCTTCGTATGATGGGAAACTACGCTACGCTACCACTGGATATGCCACTCTTGGGCTGTAAGCCTGTATGGACAATATGTCTTTGCTTGGGCTTTTAACCTACAATGTATGGGCTGGTAGAGCTAGTTAAAACCACCTGTGACTGAATGGGAGGGACACATGGTCAGAAAAAAAGGCTGTCAAACTTCTAATAGTGTGAACACGTACCTGCTGCAATGCTCCAGGAGCGGGATCCCAAAAATGATTAATAGAAAAAAGAGAGGGGTCGCTCACTGGTCTATTCGGGTGCTCTGAAGAAAAGAGTAATATCAATTGCAAAAAGAACTTCGGCACTCCATACATAAAAATATAAGAAATATTGTATCTAGACTAATGTCACTTTGAAAAATGAAGGTTTTTTGCGCATAATTTGGCCAATTTATGTGTGCCCATCAACCACGACAAGGTCACCTTCGTATGATGGGAAACTACGCTACGCTACCACTGGATATGCCACTCTTGGGCTGTAAGCCTGTATGGACAATATGTCTTTGCTTGGGCTTTTAACCTACAATGTATGGGCTGGTAGAGCTAGTTAAAACCACCTGTGACTGAATGGGAGGGACACATGGTCAGAAAAAAAGGCTGTCAAACTTCTAATAGTGTGAACACGTACCTGCTGCAATGCTCCAGGAGCGGGATCCCAAAAATGATTAATAGAAAAAAGAGAGGGGTCGCTCACTGGTCTATTCGGGTGCTCTGAAGAAAAGAGTAATATCAATTGCAAAAAGAACTTCGGCACTCCATACATGAAAATATAAGTGGCATATCCAGTGGTAGCGTAGCGTAGTTTCCCATCATACGAAGGTGACCTTGTCGTGGTTGATGGGCACACATAAATTGGCCAAATTATGTGCAAAAAACCTTCATTTTTCAAAGTGACATTAGTCTAGATACAATATTTCTTATATTTTCATGTATGGAGTGCCGAAGTTCTTTTTGCAATTGATATTACTCTTTTCTTCAGAGCACCCGAATAGACCAGTGAGCGACCCCTCTCTTTTTTCTATTAATCATTTTTGGGATCCCGCTCCTGGAGCATTGCAGCAGGTACGTGTTCACACTATTAGAAGTTTGACAGCCTTTTTTTCTGACCATGTGTCCCTCCCATTCAGTCACAGGTGGTTTTAACTAGCTCTACCAGCCCATACATTGTAGGTTAAAAGCCCAAGCAAAGACATATTGTCCATACAGGCTTACAGCCCAAGAGTGGCATATCCAGTGGTAGCGTAGCGTAGTTTCCCATCATACGAAGGTGACCTTGTCATGGTTGATGGGCACACATAAATTGGCCAAATTATGCGCAAAAAAACTTCATTTTTCAAAGTGACATTAGTCTAGATACAATATTTCTTATATTTTCATGTATGGAGTGCCGAAGTTCTTTTTGCAATTGATATTACTCTTTTCTTCAGAGCACCCGAATAGACCAGTGAGCGACCCCTCTCTTTTTTCTATTAATCATTTTTGGGATCCCGCTCCTGGAGCATTGCAGCAGGTACGTGTTCACACTATTAGAAGTTTGACAGCCTTTTTTTCTGACCATGTGTCCCTCCCATTCAGTCACAGGTGGTTTTAACTAGCTCTACCAGCCCATACATTGTAGGTTAAAAGCCCAAGCAAAGACATATTGTCCATACAGGCTTACAGCCCAAGAGTGGCATATCCAGTGGTAGCGTAGCGTAGTTTCCCATCATACGAAGGTGACCTTGTCGTGGTTGATGGGCACACATAAATTGGCCAAATTATGCGCAAAAAACCTTCATTTTTCAAAGTGACATTAGTCTAGATACAATATTTCTTATATTTTCATGTATGGAGTGCCGAAGTTCTTTTTGCAATTGATATTACTCTTTTCTTCAGAGCACCCGAATAGACCAGTGAGCGACCCCTCTCTTTTTTCTATTAATCATTTTTGGGATCCCGCTCCTGGAGCATTGCAGCAGGTACGTGTTCACACTATTAGAAGTTTGACAGCCTTTTTTTCTGACCATGTGTCCCTCCCATTCAGTCACAGGTGGTTTTAACTAGCTCTACCAGCCCATACATTGTAGGTTAAAAGCCCAAGCAAAGACATATTGTCTATACAGGCTTACAGCCCAAGAGTGGCATATCCAGTGGTAGCGTAGCGTAGTTTCCCATCATACGAAGGTGACCTTGTCGTGGTTGATGGGCACACATAAATTGGCCAAATTATGCGCAAAAAACCTTCATTTTTCAAAGTGACATTAGTCTAGATACAATATTTCTTATATTTTCATGTATGGAGTGCCGAAGTTCTTTTTGCAATTGATATTACTCTTTTCTTCAGAGCACCCGAATAGACCAGTGAGCGACCCCTCTCTTTTTTCTATTTCTGACTGTTCAGACACAAACATATCTGTTTAAAATATTCTGGTGTAGGCCAGAGAAATAGAACTGTGGTTTTCTTCTTCCACGGTTCAAATCTGGGTGTTATCCACCTTTTTGCCTTTTTTACATAAAAAAAAAGTTTGAGTGTCTCGCTGACTGTTCAGACACAAATATATCTGTTTAAAAGATTCTGGTGTAGGCCAGAGAACTTAAACTGTAGTTTTCCTGTTCCACGGTTCAAATCTGGGTGTAATCCACCTTTTTGCCTTTTTTACATAAAAAAAAAACAATTTGAGTGTCTCACTGACTGTTCAGACACAAATATATCTGTTTAAAAGATTCTGGTGTAGGCCAGAGAACTAGAACTGTGGCTTTCCTCTTCCACGGTTCAAATCTGGGTGTAATCCACCTTTTTGCCTTTTTTACATAAAAAAAAACAGTTTGAGTGTCTCGCTGACTGTTCAGACACAAATATATCTGTTTAAAAGATTCTGGTGTAAGTCAGAGAAATAGAACTGTGATTTTCCTCTTCCATGGTTCAAATCTGGGTGTAATCCACCTTTTTGCCTTTTATCCTTTAAAAAAAGACAGTTTGAGTGTCTTACTGACTGTTCAGACACTAATATATCTATTTAAAAAATCTGGTATATGCCTGGAAATTAGAACTGTGGTTTTCCTCTTCCACGGTTCAAATCTGGGTGTTATCCAACTTTTTGCCTTTTTTCCACAAAAAAAAAACATTCTGGTGTAGGCCAGAGAACTATAACTGTGGTTTTTCTCTTCCACGGTTCAAATCTGGGTGTAATCCACCTTTTTGCCTTTTTCCATAAAAAAAAAACAGTTTGAGTGTATCGCTGACTCTTCGCACACAAGTATATCTGTTTAAAAGATTCTGGTGTAGGCCAGAGAACTAGAACTGGGGTTTTCCTCTTCCACGGTTCAAATCTGGATGTTATCCACCTATTTACCTCTTTTCCATAAGAAAAAACAGTTTGAGTGTCTTGCTGACTGTTCAGACACAAATATATCTTTTTAAAAAAGTCTGGTTTACGTCAGGAAATTAGAACTGTGGTTTTCCTCTTCCACGGTTCAAATCTGGTTGTTATCCACCTTTTTGCCTTTTTTCCATAAAAAAAAACAGTTTGAGTGTCTCGGTTACTGTACAGAAACAAACATATCTATTTAAAAAAGTCTGGTATGCGCCAGGAAATTAGAACTGTGGTTTTCCTCTTCCACGGTACAAATCTCGGTGTAATCCACCTTTTTGCCTTTTTTACATAGAAAAAACAGTTTCAGTGTCTCGCTAATTTTTCAGACACAAATATATATGTTTAAAAGATTCTGGTGTAGGTCAGAGAAATGGAACTGTGGTGTTCCCCCTTCCTCGGTTCAAATCTGTGTGTAATCCACCTTTTTGCCTTTTTTATATAAAAAAAACAGTTTCAGTGTGTCACTAACTGTTCAGACACAAATATATCTGTTTAAAAGATTCTCATGTAGGCCAGAGAAATAGAAATGTGGTTTTCCTCTTACACGGTTCAAATCTGGGTGTTATCCACCTTTTTGCCTTTTTTCCATAAAAAAAAAACAGTTTGAGTATCTCGGTGACTCCTCAGACACAAATATATCTATTTAAAAAAGTCTGGTATAAGCCAGGAATTTAGAACTGTTGTTTCCATCTTCCACGGTTCAAATCTGGGTGTTATCCACCTTTTTGCCTTTTTTCTATATAAAAAACAGTTTGAGGGTCTCGCTGACTGTTCAGACACAAACAAATCTGTTTAAAAGATTCTGGTGTAGGCCAGAGAAATTGAACTGTGGTTTTCCTCTTTCACGGTTCAAATCTGGGTGTAATCTACCTTTTTGCCTTTTTTACATAAAAAAACAGTCTCAGAGTCTTGCTAACTGTTCACACACAAATATATCTGTTTAAAAGAATCTCACGTAGGCCACAGAAATAGAACTGTGGTTTTCCTCTTCCACGGTTCAAATCTTGGTGTTATCCACCTTTTTGCAGTTTTTCAATATAAAAAACAGTTTGAGTGTCTCGCTGACTGTTCAGACACAAATATATCTGTTTAAAAGATTCTGGTGTAGGCCAGAGTACTAGAACTGTAGTTTTCCTCTTCCACGTTTCTAATGTGGGTGTAATCCACTTTTTTGCCTTTTTTACATAAAAAAAAAAACAGTTCGAGTGTCTCGCTGACTGTTCAGACACAAATATATCTGTTTAAAAGATTATGGTGTAGGTCACAGAAATAGAACTGTGGTTTTCCTCTTCCCTGGTTCAAATCTGGGTTTTATCAACCTTTTTGTCTATTTTACATAAAAAAAAAAAAGTTTGAGTGTCTTGCTGACTGTTCAGACACAAATATATCTGTTTAAAAGATTCTGGTGTAGGCCAGAGAAATTGTACTGTGGTTTTCCTCTTCCACGGGTCAAATCTGGGTGTAATCCACCTTTTTGCCTTTTTTACATAAAAAAAAACAGTTTGAGTGTCTCGCTGACTGTTCAGACACAAATATATCTGTTTAAATGATTCTGGTGTAGGCCATAGAAATAGAACGATGGTTTTCCTCTTCCCTGGTTCAAATCTGGGTTTTATCAACATTTTTGCCTTTTTTCCATAAAGAAAGACAGTTTGAGTGTCTTGCTGACTGTTGAGACACAATTATATCTTTTTAAAAAAGTTTGGTATACGCCAAGAAATTAGAACTCTGGTTTTCCTCTTCAACTGTTCAAATCTGGGTGTTATCCACCTAATTGCCTTTTTTCCATAAAAAAAACAGTTTCAGTGTCTTGCTAATTGTTCAGACACAAATATATCTCTTTAAAAGAATCTCAGGTAGGCCATAGAAATAGAACGGTGGTTTTCCTCTTCCACAGTTCAAATATGGGTGTTATCCACCTTTGGCCTTTTGTCCTGAAAAAAATACTGTTTGAGTGTCTCGCTGACTGTTCAGACACAAATATATCTATTTAAAAAAGTCTGGTATATGCTAGGAAATGAGAACTGTGGTTTTCCTCTTACTCGGATCAAATCTGAATGTTATCCACCTTTTTGCCTTTTTTCCATAAAAAAAAACAGTTTGAGGGTCTCGGTGACTCTTCAGACACAAATATATCTATTTAAAAATGTCTGGTATAAGCCAGGAAATTAGAACTGTAGTTTTCCTCTTCCACGGTTCAAATATGGGTGTTATCCACCTTTTTGACTTTTTTCCATTAAAAAAAATAGTTTGAGAGTCTCGCTGACTGTTCAGACACAAATATATCCGTTTAAAAAAATCTGGTATACGCCAGGAAATTAGAACTGTGGTTTTCCTCTTCCACGGTTGAAATCTGGGTGTTATCCACCTTTTTGCCTTTTTTCCATAAAAAAAAACAGTTTGAGTGTCTCAGTGACTGTTCAGACACAAATACATCTATTTAAAAAAGTCTGGTATATGCCAGGAATTTAGAAATGTGGTTTTCCACTTCCACGGTTCAAATCTGAATGTAATCCACCTTTTTGCCTTTTTGACATAAAAAAAAACAGTTTGAGTGTCTCGGTGACTGTTCAGACACAAATAAATCTGTTTAAAAGATTCTGGTGTAGGCCAGAGAAATAGAACTGTGGTTCTCCTCTTCCACGGTTGAAATCTTGGTGTAATCCACCTTTTTGCCTTTTTTACATAAAAAAAAAACAGTTTGAGTGTCTCGCTGACTGTTCAGACACAAATATATCTGTTTAAAAGATTCTGGTGTAGGCCACAGAAATAGAGCTGTGGTTTTTCTCTTTCACGGTACAAATCTGAGTTTTTATCCACCTTTTTGCCTTTTTTCCTTTAAAAAAAACAGTTTGAGTGTCTCGCTGACTGTTCAGACACAAATATATCTGTTTAAAAGATTCCGGTGTATGCCAGAGAAATAGAACTGTGGTTTTCCTCTCCCACGGTTCAAATCTGGGTGTAATCCACCTTTTTGCCTTTTTGACATAAAAAAAAACAGTTTGAGTGTCTCGTTCACTGTTCAGACACAAATATCTGTTTAAAAGATTCTGGTGTAGGCCAGAGAAATATAACTGTGGTTTTCCTCTTCCACGGTTCAAATCTGGGTGTAATCCACCTTTTTGCCTTTTTTGCATGAAAAAACAGTTTGAGTGTCTCGCTGACTGTTCAGACACAAATATATCTTTTTTTTATCCACGGTTCTAATCTCTTTTTTATTAGCCTTTTGCCATTGATAGCGCGAGTGTGAGCTATTTTACTTAATTTACAATGGGCAAGGCGCGTGGCAAGGGACGTGGAATTGGATGTTCTGGTGATGGTGTGTGCAGAGGACGGGCCCGTTGCCAAGTTGAAAATGTGCCACAACCAATGGTCACATCGTCTCTCTCTCAGTTCAAAACCAAATTACTAGGGAAGCACACAACACCACTATTGCAAACTGATCAAGGTGAACAAGTTATTAATTGGATAGCAGATAATACTTCCAGTCACCTGAGCACCACCACCTTCGGTCTGTCTTCCACACGGTCAACTCTTAGTAGCCGTGAGTCTCCACCGCATACTCCTCCTCACCCTGATGCTCCTTCCTCCCACCATGCCGAGTGTCGTCAGACAGCAACTGAACCAACAGTTGGATACTCTGAAGAGCTGTTCACTGGTTCATTTCCATATTTGGGTCCCTCGCATGCTCCGCTTGAAGTGGTGGAAGAGGAGATCCCATGTATAAGTGGCCAAATATTTGAACAGCCACGGCCACAGGAAGGCGACGCTGGCAATTTGTCACAAGAGGTGGACGATGATGACACACATTTGCCAGAAAATCATGAGGAGGGCCAGGGTGCGGAAGGGGAAGTTGAGGTGGTGTATGATATAGTAACTGACCCAACCTGTCAGGAGGACATGCAGATAAAGGACAGCAGCACACAGGGGGAGGGAGGCAGAGTACCCCAGCAGGCAGGAAGAAGCAGTGTGGTGGCCGCACACAGAAGGGGGCAACCGTTCCCCGTAACACCAACACGAGGGACGTTGCCAGTACAACCGGTAGGTCTTCCAGAGTCTGGAATTTTTTTAAAGACTCTGCTGATAACCCCAAAAAGGCAATTTGTACCACCAGCAGGCCAGCATCAGCAGGGGGGAAAAACTACCAGCCTGACCACCACCAGCATGATCAGGCACATGTCAGCAAAGCACCTGACATTGTGGGGCGAACCCCAGGGTCCACGACAAATGTCAGCGGGTGTCACCACTGCTTCTTCCGCTGTTGTGCATGTAAGAGAACCCCCTGTTGTGCATTCAAGGCAATCCCCTGTCCATACTGCATGCAAAGATGCCCCCTCCTCTCAGTCTTCACTTGTTATGGCAGTTTCTCAAGAAACAGCATCAACGTCCACGTCCACGTCCCACCGCAGCGTTCAATTGTCCATATCCCAAACCTTTGAACGAAAGCGCAAATTCGCAGCCAACGCCCCACAGGCCACAGTCCTAAATTCGCACATTTCACGACTGCTTGCATTGGAAATGCTGCATTTTAGGCTGGTGGAGACGGAATCCTTCCGCAACCTTATGGTGGTGGCCGTCCCTCGGTACTCGGTCCCCAGCCGACACTATGTTGCCTGGTGTGCCATCCCCGCACTACACAAGCACGTGTCCCAAAACATCTGCTGTGCCCTCAACAATGCAGTTACAGGCTGAGTCCACCTGACAACGGACACGTGGACAAGTGCTTGTGGCCAGGGACGGTACATCTCTGTGATGACACACTGGATAAAGTGGAAGCCGGGACCCAGTCGGACCTTGGGATGGAACACATCCTCCCCACACCGATGATTGCGGGCCCTATGTCAGTCAGTGTTGCCCCCACAATGAACAGCTCCTGCGCATCATCCTCCTCCTCCTCCTCCTCATGTTCAGCCTCCATCTCAGATATCACCACATCAGTTACAAGCTGGAAGCACTGCAGTACTGCCTCAGCCAAGCGGCAACAGGCTGTGCTGAAACTCATAAGCTTAGGTGATAAACCTCACACTGCTTGTGAGTTGTGGACAGCTGTGAAAGAGCAGGCAGATCTGTGGCTGAGACCGCTGAACCTACATCCCGGCATGGTCGTGTGTGACAATGGCCGTAACCTGGTGGCGGCTCTGAGGCGAGGCGAGATCACACACGTACCATGCCTGGCTCATGTGCTTAACCTCGTGGTTCAGCGGTTTCTTAAATCGTACCCCGAGTTCCCAGATCTGCTCGTCAAAGTTCGCCGCCTGTCAGCTCATTTTCGCAAGTCGGCTACAGCTTCCGCCACCCTTGCTGTGTTGCAGCAGCGTTTGCAGCTTCCAGCACACCGACTGGTGTGTGATGTCCCCACATGTTGGAACTCTACCCTCCACATGCTGCAAAGGATTTGGGAGCAGAAGAGAGCAGTTGTGGAGTACAAGCTGAAACAAGGCCGTCGATATTCATGTCAGACTCCACACATAAGACCTCAGGAGTGGACCTGGATGTCTGATATATGTACCATCCTGACAAACTTTGAGGAGTCCACCAAGATGGTGAGTGGCGATTATGCCATCATTAGCGTCAGCATCCCACTTGTCTGTCTTTTGCAATGCTCTCTGCAGAGAATTAAAGAGGAGGCATTGTAGCCAGAGTTTGATGAGATGGATCAAGAAGCCGTAGAGGGCGATTACACACATCCGAGCCTCATCTCATCCCAATGTGCATTGGGGGACAATGAGGAATAGGAGGAGGAGGAGGAAGAACAGGAGCTGGTATCATGTACTGTAGATGGTAGTACCTGTACAACTGTCATACCGTCAGTTCAGCGTGGGTGACCTGAGGACAGGGGGAAGGAGAAGGAGAGCATGGTCAGTCGTCACCTTGGTGAGGACACGGAAGTCTTGCCCGTTACCAGTCTGGCACGCATGGCTGACTTTATGTTACGCTGCCTTAACCATGACACTCGCGTTGTCAAAATGTTGGGTGACAGTCATTACTGGTTGGTGACACTTTTAGACCCCCACTACAAGGAGAACTTTCACTCTCTTATACCTGAGGTGGAGAGGTCTACAAAAATGGGGCAGTACCAGAAGGCCCTTGCTGCAGAACTGTTAAAAAAATTCCCGTCTGAACACGCTAGCGACAGTGGTCACAGTTCGTTGACCAACCAAGGCATACAGTCGAGAGAGACGCAACTCCAATCCAGCAGAGGCAGGGGAACACTGTCAACGTTCTGGGACAGTTTTATGAGACCCACCCAGCTTACAGGCCCTGAGCCGCAGGGTACTCTCACAAGGAGTGGAAAGTTTCAAACGATGGTGAGGGAGTACCTTGCCGACCGTACCAGCATCCTCTATGAATCCTCTGTGCCTTTTAATTATTGGGTATCCAAGCTTGACACTTGGAATGAACTCGCTCTGTACGCCTTGGAGGTCCTGGCCTGCCCTGCCGCTAGCGTGTTATCGGAGCGTGTTTTTAGTGCTGCTGGGGGAATTATAACTGATAAGCGCACTCGCCTGTCATCTGACAATGCTGACAAGCTGACCCTTATCAAAATGAACAAGGGCTGGATTGGGCCAGACTTCTCATCACCACCAAATGACAGCAGAGTAAAATAAAGTCAAATCCACTGTGTTATTTCGGGAGGTGTATTCACATGCATCGCTTCACACCCACACATGGGTATACGCTTCCTCATTTCGGCTGTTTTTTGCTCTTCTCCTTATCCTCAGCCTCCACCACCACTATACCATCAGTGTGACCGTGGTCCATGTTGCCAGCAATGCAAGTTCCTCCATCCTAATTTTTTGCAGCTTTTGCTTGTAAGGCATAGGCAAAGACTATGGGAGACCCACTTCCCAATAATGGGAAAAATGTTTTTAATTTGCTGTACTGCATGGCTCTTGTAAGGAGCATTGCAAGCTCGTCCTAATTTTTGGCAGCTTTTGCTTGGAAGGCATAGGCAAAGACTATGGGAGACCCACTCCCCAATATTGGGAATGATGTTTTTAATATGCTGCACTGCATGGCTCTTGTAAGGGGCATTGCAAGTAGAGATGAGCATTGTTCGACACGAACTGTTCTCCAATCTCAAATTCGAGCTGTTTTGGGCGGTGTTCGAGCCGTTCGGCGAACACGAATGATTTGAAAAAAATTTGACTGTTCGAGGTTATGTTCGATAACTGTTCGTGCACCAAAATCATAACTGGATTTTTTCTCATTAATGATGAAAATTAATGTTAATACGCAGTTTGAGTGTACAGCGGGGTGGGGGGAGGGGCAGGGGATGGATCTCTGCAGGAATAATGAAGATCTCCATTTTTTTTCTCTTTCCCGCATTTACAGTGGAGAGGTGCAATCTGTCAGCCTATCAGCAGCGCACACACGGAGCGAAGTGCTTTTTTTCACACAAGCAAGGGCATGTGTCATTGGCAGGGAATGTCACATGTCCTTGCCCTATAAGACCCAGCCATTTTCCCTGTCGCCACCATTTTCTCACTGCTGCTGCTGCGTGTTAGATGGCACCGCTTTTGCTGTGTGCGCTATATCTTGTTAATTTCAAGCTAATTTTCGCACAAATCTACAGATAGCTTGGGAGTAGGGAATAGTTGTGATTGCAGTCCTTTTAAGGACTAGGTTACAGCATTTCCTACGACTTTTATCAGGCAGGTCTGTGCTCTTAGATAGCTAGGTTGGGAGTAAAGACTAATTGTAATTGCAGTCCTTTTCAGGGCTAGGTTACATCAGTTCCTATCAGTTTTTGCCAGGCAGGTCTGTGCCAGTGCTGTGCAAGTTTTCTTCACAGCCTTTGGCTGAATCTAGCAAAGTTAATCCTTTTTGGCCTATTGCAGAGTGTGTTAGTCAGTGGAGTAGCCTATCTGTGTTGCAAGCTACACCACCTGTGTATAGAATACCAATTTTTTTACTGCACCTAGTGAAGTAAAACCTTTTGGGCATAGCATCATTCTATTAGTCCATCTATACTGACCTCCATCAGGTTGCAAATTGAATATAATTTTTTTCTGCATCTAGCTCTGAAAAAATATTTGGGCTTCTAGCATTGTGTGGTACTTGTTCTATTAGTCCATCTATACTGACCTCCACCAGGTTGCAAATTTAATATAATTTTTTTCTGCATCTAGCTCTGAAAAAAATATTTGGGCTTCGAACAGTGTGTGGGACTTGGTCTATTAGTCCATCTATACTGACCTCCATCAGGTTGCAAATTAAAAATAATTTTTTTCTGCATCTAGCTCTGAAAAAATATTTGGGCTTCTAGCAGTGTGTGGGACTTGTTCTAATAGTCCATATATACTGACCTCCATCAGGTTGCAAATTGAATATAATTTTTTTCTGCATCTAGCTCTGAAAAAATATTTGGGCTTCTAGCAGTGTGTGGGACTTGTTCTAATAGTCCATCTATACTGACCTCCATCAGGTTGCAAATTGAATATAATTTTTTTCTGCATCTAGCTCTGAAAAAATATTTGGGCTTCTAGCAGTGTGTGGGACTTGTTCTAATAGTCCATCTATACTGACCTCCATCAGGTTGCAAATTGAATATAATTTTTTTCTGCATCTAGCGCTGAAAAAATATTTGGGCTTCTAGCAGTGTGTGGGACTTGGTTTATTAGTCCATCTATACTGACCTCCATCAGGTTGCAAATTAAAAATAATTTTTATCTGCATCTAGCTCTGAAAAAATATTTGGGCTTCTAGCAGTGTGTGGGACTTGGTCTATTAGTCCATCTATACTGACTTCCATCAGGTTGCAAATTAAAAATATTTTTTTTCTGCATCTAGCTCTGAAAAAATATTTGGGCTTCTAGCAGTGTGTGGGACTTGTTCTATTAGTCCATCTATACTGACCTCCATCAGGTTGCAAATTGAATATATTTTTTTTCTGCTTCTAGCTCTGAAAAAATATTTGGGCTTCTAACAGTGTGTGGGACTTGGTCTATTAGTCCATCTATACTGAACTCCATCAGGTTGCAAATTAAAAATAATTTTTTTCTGCATCTAGCTCTGAAAAAATATTTGGGCTTCTAGCAGTGTGTGGGACTTGTTCTATTAGTCCATCTATACTGACCTCCATCAGGTTGCAAATTGAATATAATTTTTTTCTGCATCTAACCCAGCCAATAGTTTTGGCCTAATACCACAGTTTGGCCACTCAGCTCTGCTCAGTTCCCATCCTTTGTTTTTTTGTGCAAACAACTCCAGAGTTGTGAATTAGTTAACCACCAAAATGAGTGGAAAAAGGCCTGCTGCTGGTGGAAAGGGGAATAGGCGTGTTGGGAAGGGGAAAAAAGGTTGTGTTCGTGGGGTAGGTGTTAAAGCAACAGTAACATCTGCAGAAGAAAGACCATCTTCCAGCCAAACTAAAATGTCTAATTCTTTTAGCGGACTGTGTGATAAGATTCCTTTCTTACGGCCACGCCAATCGCTACAAATTCCAGATGAGGCACAAAAACAGCAGGTGCTTCAACGGATACCAAGTGCTCTTTTAAGTGGGCTCTCCTCCACATCAACTTCAACATCACAAATACTCCAGTCCTCAGAGGTGTCACCCCAATCGCACTTGTTCCTCACAGCTCCCAAATCTCCAGCTGCCCGTCTGAGTATGAGGTAGAACAGATGGTTGAGTCTGCAGAGCTGTTTACTCATACTATAGCCTGGGAATCAGAGGTCGACTCCAGCGCTTCTGTGAATCCAGACGAGGAAATGATCTGCACTGATGCCCAGAATCTTTATGAGTCGGATCCAGGACTAGACACAGAAGGTTCTGACCATAATGTAGACCCTCATTCCCAAACTGTAACCCCTGTTGGTGGAGACAATGAGGAAGACGATGATGAGACTCAAATACCTGACTGGAGCGACAACTTTAGTTTTTTGTCAGGGCAGGAACAGGTTGGCTCTGAGGACGATGGGTGTGATAACACACAGGGTGATGATGATGAGGTTGGAGATCCCACTTACTGTCAACCCACAGTCAGCCAAGAGATGAGGTCAGCAGAGGAGGTGTAGGAGAATGCTAGTGACGACGAGGTCAGGTTGCGCCTTCCTGGACAGAGACGTAGTACTGGAAGCACGTCAACAACTGCATCCTCAAACACAACTCTGTCAGTCGTGGTGGCACTTCAGGTCGCATGGGTGCTAAGCCTTGCATAGCCTGAGCATTTTTTCAGATCGATAAAGATGACCCAACTCGTGTTATCTGTAACATTTGTCAGCAAAAGCTAAGTAGAGGCCAAAAAATACAAAGTTTGAGTACTTCATGCATGAACCGGCACATGGACATGAAGCATAAGTTGCAGTGGGAAGCTCACTGTGCTACAATGCAGACTAGCCGGCCGGGCCAACCACCGTCTGCCACATCTTGTGCATCCGTGGCCTCTTCATCCTCTGTGACTGGGGGGACAGCAGTCACACCTGTTTTGGGACGCAGACCTGCCACCTCTTTACCCGCAACAGCCAGCGTGATTGGCAGGTCATCATTTTCTTTGGAGGTGGTAACACCAGCTGGTGTTGAGCGCTGTCCGACATCGATAGCACCACCTTTGGATCAAGGCAACCTAACATGTCCGCCTGCATCTTCCTCACAGACCGGCAGTTTGCCGGGGACACCCTTATCAACCTCGTCTAAGCACAACAGCCAGCCCTCGGTCCCTCAGATGTGGACAAGTAAAAGACCATTTCCTCCTAGCCATGAGAAAGCTAAGAGGTTGAATTTCACCATCTGCAAGCTCTTGGCTACAGAAATGCTGCCTTTCCGCCTGGTGGACACAGAGGATTTTCGAGACCTTATGTCCGTCGCAGTGCCCCAGTACCAGATGCCCAGTCGGCACTACTTCTCAAAGAAAGGTGTGCCTGCGCTACACCAGCATGTCGCACACAACATCACCGCTTCTTTGAGAAACTCTGTGTGTGACAGGGTGCATTTCACCACAGACACTTGGACGAGTAGGCATGGACAGGGGCGTTACATGTCGCTGACAGGGCACTGGGTAACTATGGTGACAGCAGGACAAGGGGCTGCTGTCCAAGTCTTGCCGTCCCCACGAGTTGTGCGTCAATCCTCTGTATCTCAAAGTTCCTCCACTGCTTCTGCCTCCTCAACCTCCTCTCGGTCCTCCACCTGCACCCAAAGCCTGTCTGGTCATGCCACAAGCTTTCTAACTGCACAGAAGGGGTCCTGCACACCTTCTTACTATGCTGGCAGTAGGGCTTAACGTCATCAGGCGGTTTTTACTTTGAAATGTCTGGGAAATGTGAGTCACACAGCTGAGGAGTTGTGGTCAGCTCTGGAGAACCAATTTCATGAATGGTTGTCTCCACTAGACCTGAAACCAGGGAAGGCGGTGTGCGACAATGCTGCAAACCTGGGTGTGGCCCTTCGCCGGGGCAATATCACACACGTGCCTTGTATGGCTCACGTGTTGAACCTGGTTGTCCAGCAACTTTTAGCCCACTATCCCGGACTAGATGGCCTTCTGCAGAGGGCACGGTCGCTGTGTGCTCACTTCCGCCGTTCGCATCCCGCAGCTCAGCGACTTACATCTCTACAGAAGTCGTTGGGCCTGCCACTTCACCGGCTAAAATGCGATGTGCCTACCCGGTGGAATTCAACTCTGCACATGTTGCAGCGACTGTGGCAGCACCGACAAGCCCTGGTGCAATACGTTCTGACGTACAGCCTGGGCCAACGAGATCCAGAGGTGGGGCAAATCACGCTGGAGGAGTGGTCTCAGATCAGGGACCTATGCACCCTTCTGCACAGTTTTGAAATGGCGAAGAAGATGTTTAGTGCTGACGATGCCATTATCAGCATGACTATTCCGGTGATTTACATGCTGGAGCACATTTTAAACAGAATTCGGAGTCAGGTGGCGGCACAAGAGGAGGTGGAGGAAGTAGAGGAGGAGGAGTTGTATGCGGAAGGGCTAACATCTGCAAGGTTCAGACGGTCGGCAGCACCAAGGCGGTAGGCATGTGAGGGTGGGGGAGATGGTTTTACCAGGGCGCATGGTAGCAGCCAAACTAGTGAGGAAGGTGCAGGAGCCCAGGAAGAAGTGGAGGACGAACTGATGGAAGACTCATCAGATGAGGGAGACCTTGATCACATTTCTGTTGTGCGAGGTTGGGGGGAGAGGACAGAGAAAGGAAGCATGATTGTTACATCGCCACCAACACAACAGGGACTTGGTGCTCCTGGATGTGCAAGACACATGAGTGCCTTCTTGCTGCACTACCTGCAACATGACCCTCGAATTGTGAGAATTAGAAATAATCCTGACTACTGGGTTGCCACACTGTTAGATCCCCGGTACAAAAGTAAATTTGCAGAAATTATTCCTGCCATAGAAAGGGATGCACGCATGCAGGAGTATCAGCAGAGACTATTGCAGAATCTTACATGTGCTTTTCCACAAAACACCAGTGGTGCACGTAGTGAATCTCACAGTTCCAACTTGCCAACCGTGGGACCGTCGAGTGTTCAGCACTCAAACCGTAACAGAAACACTGTATCTGCTGGTAACATCAATTTTGCAGAATCATTTCACCACCTTTTTAGCCCATCCTTTGCAAGGCCACAGGAGACAAGAAGTCTGACACATAGTCAACGCCTAGAGACGATGGTACAGGAGTATCTCCAAGTAAACATTGAAGCCATGACTGTGTCACTGGACCGTTGCTCTCTTTGGGCTTCCAATCTGGATAAATGGCCGGAGCTAGCCACTTACGCCTTGGAGATCTTGTCATGCCTCGCAGCCAGCGTTCAGTCTGAACGTGTGTTCAGCGCTGCTGGTGGTGTGCTGACAGATAAGCACACGCTGCTCTCCACTGATAATGTAGACAGACTCACGTTCATAAAGATGAACAAATCATGGATCCGAAACGACTTTTCTACCCCTGTGTCATCCTGGGGAAAGTAAAAGCTTGATGATTGGTTAAAATCACCTCACCAACCGTTTTAAGCTTTCAAATTACTAATCATGTTTATCTGTATCTTGGCTGGAAAATAATTTGGGCTTTGTAACAGTGTGCAGTACTGATTCTATTAGGCCATCTATACTAAGCTCCACCAGATTTAAAATTACTAATCATGTTTATCTGTATCTTGGCTGTAAAATAATTTGGGCTTTGTAGCAGTGTGCAGTACTGATTCTATTAGGCCATCTATACTAAGCTCCACCAGATTTAAAATTACTAATCATGTTTATCTGTATCTTGGCTGGAAAATAATTTGGGCTTTCTAGCTGTGTGCAGCACTTATTCTATTAGGCCATCTATACTAAGCTCCACCAGATTTAAAATTACTAATCATGTTTATCTGTATCTTGGCTGGAAAATAATTTGAGCTTTGTAGCAGTGTGCAGTACTGATTCTATTAGGCCATCTATACTAAGCTCCACCAGATTTAAAATTAATAATAATTTTTAGCTGCATCTAGCCCGGAAAATAATTTTGGGGCTCCGAGATGCGCAAGACACATAAGTGCCTTCTCGCTGCAATACCTGCAACATGACCCTCAGATTGTCAGAATTCTAAGTAATCCTGACTACTGGGTTGCCACACTCTTAGATCCCCCACACTCTTCGATCAACCTTTTCATTTTAATAAAGACCAAAAAAATGGTCATTTTTGAAATTATAAGCATTAGCAGGTTATTAGAAACTGAAATCAAACAGTTTTCAGCTCAAAACTTTATTCTAGGCGATGTTACATTTGCACATAGGACCCCTTGTTCGAAAGGAGCTTCTGAACACTCTCATCCATTGAATTTGTCAGGTTTTGGATGGTTTCTGCTTCAATTGTTTTGCATGAGGACAGAAAACCCTCCCAGAGCTGTTGCTTAGATGTGAACTGCCTCCCACCATCATAGATACTCCCTTTGATGATGCTCCAGAGGTTCTAAATGTGGTAGAGGTCAGGGGAGCATGGGGGTCACACCATAAGTTTGTCCCCTTTTATGCCCATATCAGCCAGAGATGCAGATGTGTTATGTGCAGCATGAGACGGTGCATTATCATGCATGAAAATTATCTTGCTGTGGAATACACGGTTCTTCTTCTTGAACCATGGCAGGAAGTGCTGTTTGAGAAACTCCACATACATTATGGAGTTCATCTTTACCACTTCAGGGATCCTAAAGGGGCCGACAATCTCTCTCCTCATGATTCCAGCCCAAAACATTACTCAACCTCCTCCTTGTTGGCGCTGTAGCCGTGTTTGCGTGGGGTGTCCATCAACCAGCCATCCTCCACTCCATCCATCTGGACCATCGAGCGTTGCACGGCACTCATCTGTGAACAAAACAGTTTTGAAATCAGTCTTCATGTAATGTTTGGCCCACTGGAGCCGTTTCTGCTTGTGTGAAGAGGATAGAGGAGGTCGACAGGATGGCATACGCACAGCTGCAAACCTCTGAAGGACCCTACATCTTGTTGTTCGGGAGACGTTGGAGGCACCAGCAGCTTCAAAAACTTGCCTGCTGCTATGAGAAGGCTTTTTTGCCGCTGCTCTTTTAACCTGACGTAATTGCCTGTAGGAAAGAGTCCTCAATTTGCCCTTATCAGCGCGCACACGTGTGTACTGTGAATCAGCTACATACTTCTTGATTGCCAAGACACTTCACCCTGATCATCTCACAATGTTGATTGTAGTCATGCCTTGACCTAAACACTCCACAATTTGTTGCTTCTCAGCAGCCGACACATCCTTTTTCTTTCCCATTTTGGCAGAAAATGTAGGCTGCTTAATAATGTGGGACAGCCTTCTTAAGTAGTCTTGCCTTTCATTGGACACACCTGCCAAACTAATTAGCACAGGTGTCTGCAATTGCTTACAGTGATATAAAGAGCCCTGACACACATCACCATCAATGAGTTTAACTGACAAACAAACAAATTCTTCCCTTATCACTCCTAAACACTTTTTGCATAACAATTTGGAACACAGTGTACATGTGCTTTTCCACAAAACACCAGTGGTTCATGTAGTGAATCTTACAGTTCTAACTTGCCAACCGTGGTCTGTATGGAGTTGTTCAATAAAGGGCCCAAAATTAAGATAACATAGACGGGAGAGGTCTCTTTGAATAGGAATTCCTAAGTATTTGATACCCTGTGAGGGCCAGGCAAAGGGAAAGTTGGACTGGATGGAATCCTCTATGGATTTGGGGAGGGAGACATCGAGGGCCTCAGACTTCGCTGCATTGATTTTAAAATTTGACCATGTAACAAAGTGATCTATTTCAGCCATAACAGCAGGGATGGATATATGTGATTGAGTGATATATACTAGGACATCATCAGCAAATAGAGAGCACTTGTACTCGGTGCCTCCCACCTCAATCCACCTAATATTGGGGTTATGGCGAATTGATGAGAGCAGGTGCTCCATCACTAGGATGTATAAGAGAGGGGACAGAGGACATCCCTGCCTTGTCCCATTGGTGATTATGAAAGGTGATGAAAATGTTCTGACGCGCCCCCTGGGCCTTGGGACACCCGGAGCCGGACCCTTTTTGGTGGATGCTGGTGGTTGTAGTCTCCGTGGCGGCGACCCGGTTCCGTGGCTCAGGGCGGTCAAACCAGTGGTGGAACTGTTTATGTGGTTTTGATGTTAAAATGTCCGACTACGCCACTCGTGGATTGCGGTCACAGTGAACCGCCGCTGCAGGGCAGACCGCTGAGGCTGGTGTTGTGGGTGCAGCAGAGCGTAGCATAACTCCCCACGGGAGGAGTATAGCCTCAGGGCAGTGTATGCGGAGGATGGGGGTGATGGTGCAGGGCAGCAGCAGTAACGACACGGAGTCAGTGATGCAGTCCAGGGCCTTTACTCACAGTCCTTATTATCCAGACCACTTCTGCAGGTAACGGCTGCCCACGTCGTACTGTGCTCACCAGGTGAGGGGCTCAGACAACTCCCAGATAACTTTGGAGCGCTTCACAGGACCCCCTATGTTTGTCCTTTGTCTGGCCTTTCTTACCAACCCTTCTGTCCGGCTGCCTCGGGCCTCCTCTTGGTAAACTTGGCGCCAGTTTCCCTGACCCTATGTGGTGCCTTCCTAGCGGGTGTAGCAAGGGGCTGCGCAACATAAAATGTCACAGCCTCCGGTTTCTAGCTGAGGGTCGTTTCCCGCCTCCACTAGTTTCGGGGACAGGTCTCCCCCTTTGGCCTGACCCCTCCACGCAGGTGGATTCGGGCGTGCGGTGGCGACTCACCCGTCCGCACCCCTGGGATCCCTTCGTTCCTCATTCCTGGAGCCTTCTCCGCTCCTCTTCCTTCCTTCTCCCTCTTCCAGGCCTGGGCCTCTGTTACTAGTCCCGCCTCCAGAGCAGAGCTCATGCAGAGCCCCTGCTCCCTGTCACTTCTGCTCAGACTTCTCTGCACTGAACTAAGATGGTGCCCTCCTTTTATACTCCCTTCTCAATGCACCCAGGAACTGCTTCCTCCCTGCTCCTGTACTAGAGGGTTCCCCTTCCTCAGTGTTCCCTCCCCCCACTCCAGCCAGGGACAGGGACTGTCGTGCCCATCTCAGGGGCATATTGGTCACCCTGCCCCACGGCAATGTGGTGTAATGCATGCAGGTGTCGGGTCCTGATCCACACTCCATCCTTACCTGAGAGTGAGATATCACACCTCTGGGTGAGGTGCAATACCTCTGTAGCAACCGAGCCCTCAGGGTGCTACAGTTCCATTTATCTTCAGCCTAGGTGACGTATTGCGATACAGGGCCGTGATTTTGGCTATTAAAGGGTCCCCTAGACCCCTACCCCAAGCTTTTTAAGAGAATAATATATGGCGTGCCAGGAGACTCTATGGAATGCTTTCTCAGCATCCAACGAGAGTATCTAATTACAAATTTTTAACTGCATCTAGCCCAGGAAATACTTTGTGCCTAGTAGCAGTGTCTGCTAGTCAGCGGATTATCCCGGCTGCTAAGCAAGCTACACCACTTGTAGTTTGGACACTTAATTTTTTCAAAGGAAATGCTTCGGGACCATGGGATACTCAGTGAAGAGCATCAGGAGGCACCCCAAGGCATAGGGGCTGGGACTGGCGGTAGGATGCCTTGCGGTGGACAGCCGAGCTCGATCCTTATAAAAGCTTTTTAACTGCAGCAGCTTTAGTGAATGCTACTGGAGCTGGAATTACGCGGCTGCTGGCAAGAGACTTGCCCTCCAATAAATCCTTGTAAAAGGATTTAAAGGGTATTCATTCAAATTAGAGAGACAATTTAAATTTAAAAGCTTAGAGCTGCCTCCACCACAGGGGGGCTCGCTCGACCCACCAGCGGACAGACACCAGTATTGGGAGAGGGGGGCTGGCCGTCAGGGTCCACCGCGGCTCTGGCACAAACCCGGCGACACGGAGGTGGCACGGGCAGGAACGGACTGGCCGTGTCGGCTTCTCACTTTTTGGATTTTAGAAGGGCGTGACATGCCTATATCTGTGTCTCCCCCTCCTTTTACTCCTCCATCTCTTTTCTTTTCGCATGACTATATGTACTTGTCACTTTTCCATGTGTTAGTTGTGTCTTCTGAGCAGTTTGTCAGTTTTTGGACACCTTTGAAGGTGTTTTCTATGTGTTTCTATGTGTTTTTGTTTGCCTGCCATTGGTTTTAACGGTGTTCGAAGGTGTTCGACGAACAGTTCGACGAACAGTTCGGCGAACACACGGGTGTTCGACGAACCGAACCGAACTCGAACACTACGGGGGTGGCTCAACACTAATTGCAAGTTCCTCCATCCTAATTTTTGGCAGCTTTTGCTTGTAAGGCATAGGCAAAGACTATGGGAGACCAACTCCCCAATAATGGGAATAATGTTTTTAATATTCTGTACTGCATGGCTCTTGTAAGGGGCATTGTAAGTTCCTCTGTCCTAATTTTTGGCAGCTTTTGCTTGGAAGGCATAGGCAAAGACTATGGGAGACCAACTCCCCAATAATGGGAATAATGTTTTTAATATTCTGTACTGCATGGCTCTTGTAAGGGGCATTGCAAGTTCCTCCATCCTAATTTTTGGCAGCTTTTGCTTGGAAGGCATAGGCAAATACTATGGGAGACCCACTCCCCAATAATGGGAATAATGTTTTTAATATGCTGTACTGCATGGATCTTGTAAGGGGCATTGCAAGTTCCTCCGTCCTAATTTTTGGCAGCTTTTGCTTGGAAGGCATAGGCAAAGACTATGGGAGACCCACTCCCCAATAATGGGAATAATGTTTTTAATATGCTGTACTGCATGGCTCTTGTAATGGGCATTGCAAGTTCCTCCGTCCTAATTTTTGGCAGCTTTTGCTTGGAAGGCATAGGCAAAGACTATGGGAGACCCACTCCCCAATAATGGGAATAATGTTTTTAATATGCTGTACTGCATGGCTCTTGTAATGGGCATTGCAAGTTCCTCCATCCTAATTTTTGGCATCTTTTGCTTGGAAGGCATAGGCAAAGACTATGGGAGACACACTCCCCAATAACAGGAATAATGTTTTGAATATGCTGTACTGCATGGCTCTTGTAAGGGGCATTAAAATTGTCTTGTTACGCTACTGTTACCTCCCCATCTCTTCCCAGGGTCATTGATATTGTCTTTTTATTCCTTTGGGACCTCCACGTCTCTTCCAAGGGGCATTCATATTGTCTTTTTATTCCACTGCGACCTCCACCACTTTTCCAAGGGGCATTAAAACCGTCTTGTTAAGCTACTGTGACATCCACATCTCTTCCAAGGGGCATTAAAACCATCTTGTTAAACCACTCTGAACTCCACAGCTCTTCCAAGGGGCATTGAAATGTTGTTTTTAATTACCTCTAACCTCCACGACTCTTCCAACGGGCATTGCATTTCCTCCTAATTTTAGTCAGCTTTTGCTTTTCAATGCATAGGCGAACACTAAGGGAGACCCATTTCCCAATAATGGGTAGAAGGTTTTTAGTATGCTGTAATCCACGTCTGTTTCAAGGGGCATTGCAGTTCCTCATAATTTTTGGAAAGCCTTCCATTCACTGCTTAGGCCAACAGTGTACAGGAGACCCAGTTGCTATAAATGGAAAAAACGGTTTCGTTAAGGCCCTCTGACCTCCATGTCACTTCCAAGGGGCATTGGAGTGCCTCAAAATTTTTGGTAGGCATTGCACTCACTGTATGCCCTATAACTGTGTAGCCGAACTGCTCCTTTTGGTACAGAAACATATCCTACAAGACATGTGTGGCTGACAGGCATGATATTGATGTGAATGGCCCCTGTTCCTCCTGCTCTTTCTCATTTGCCACCACCTCATCCATCATTCATCACCTGAAGCTTTGTTTTAACGGGAGTCATAGAACTGGGATAGTAGCAGGAAAACATCCAGCAATCCTCGGAGGAGGTAGGATATGCGCCAAAACGCTGACCACCTCAGGCCTAGCTACTACTACATACATGCGCTTGTATTCCAAGGAACAGAAAGCTAAGGAGGTGGATGGCCTCATGATTAGAGATGAGCGGTGTTCGACTAGAACTGTTCGCCAATCTCAAATTCGAGCTGTTTTGGGCGGTGTTCGAGTTGTTCGACGAACCCGAACGATTTGCAAAAAATTCGGCTGTTCGAGGTTATGTTCGATAACTGTTCGTGCACCAAAAGCGTGTCCTGCATGTCTGGTGCTATTTAGAGCACCAATCATGCAGGGATTGTCTGCCACTCACTGTAATGCCACAGCCATGGTGGTTGTGGCATTACAGTGATTGCCCAAATCGATGGGAACAGTGCCAACAGTGAAACATGAAAAGCCGGCAATTCAGCAGCGGCATACACCTGTACCCGACAATTTAGAACCGAAAGAATAGAGCTTCACACATAGATTAGATAGATATAAACATGTCAGCCACATATATACGAAGTACAGTGAAAGTGCTGCTTACTGTACTTGTCATTTAGCGTAAAGGATTTATCAAAAAAAATAATAGTGTTTTCATGCACCGTCTCTTTAAAAAAGCCGGCCGGCAATTCAGCAGCGGTACCCGACAATTTAGAATAGAAAGAATAGAGAATCACACATAGATTAGATAGATAGAAACATGTCAGTCACATATATATGAAGTACAGTGACAGTGCTGCTTACTGTACTTGTCATTTAGCGTAAAGGATTTATCAAAAAAAATAATAGTGTTTTCATGCACCGTCTCTTTAAAAAAGCCGGCCGGCAATTCAGCAGCGGTACCCGACAATTTATAACAGACAGAATAGAGCTTCACACATAGATTAGATAGATAGAAACATGTCAGTCACATATATATGAAGTACAGTGATAGTGTGGGTTACTGTACTTGTCATTTAGTATTAAAACAAAGGATTTATTATTAAAAAAATTGGCGTGGGGTTCCCCTTAATTTTAGGCTCTAGCGGAGGTTAAGCAGACGGCTGGGGCAGATGTTTGAAGCCTGGGAAGGGGGTAATACCCACGGAGCTTCCCAGGCTACTAATATCAGCCCCCAGCTGAATACATAGCCTTTACTAGCTATTAAAATGGGGGACCCCCCCAAAAAAATGACGTGGGGTCCCCCCTAATTTAATAGCTAGCAAAGGCTAGGCAGACAGCTGGGGGCTGATATTAATAGCCCAGGAAGGGAGCTATGAATATTGGCCCCCTCCCAGGCTAGAAACACCAGCCGTCAGCCGCCCCAGAAATGGCGCATTCATAGGATGCGCCAATTCTGGCACTTAGCCTCGCTCTTCCACGCTGCCCTGGTGCGGTGGCAGGGGGTAATAGGGTTGGGGTTGATGTCAGCTTATAATGCCAGCTGACATCAAGCCCAGGTTAGTAATGGAGAGGCGTTTATAAGACACCCCCATTACTAACCCCATAGTCAAAGTTAAAAAAAACACAAACACCCAGAATAAAGTCCTTTAATTGAAATAAAGACACAATCCTTTATTGTTCTAAATTAAACCATACTTACCGTCACGCCCATTCCAGCTGAAGCCAACGATCTCCTGCAATAAAAGAAAAATAATAAAGCAACCTCATCCTTACCTTTCCATGGTTCCCACAACAGCTTCAGCTCTGCTACATCGAGATGACAGGCTGGACCGCAGCAGAACGCTGCCATCCAGCCTCTCATCCCGCAGACACTGAGAAGCGCAGGCTTGCTTGCGCTGCTCAGCGTCTCTCTGTGACGACATCCAGATGAGCCGAGTTCATGTCCAATGAACTCGGCTCACCTCATGCACGTCACTGACAGCGTGGGAAAATTCTCACGCTGAAGCGGTGAGTGCAGGAGAATTCTCCCACGCTGTCATTGACTTGCATAAGGTGAGCTCATGTCCAATGAACTCAGCTCACCTCCTGCACGTCACTGACAGCGTGGGAGAATTCTCCTGCACTCAGCGCTTCACCGTGAGAATTCTCCCACGCTGAAGCGCTGAGTGCAGGAGAATTTTCCCACGCTGTCAGTGACGTGCATAAGGTGAGCTCATGTCCAATGAACTCAGCTCACCTCCTGCACGTCACTGACAGCGTGGGAGAATTCTCCTGCACTCAGCGCTTCAGTGTGAGAATTCTCCCACGCTGAAGCGCTGAGTGCAGGAGAATTTTCCCACGCTGTCAGTGACGTGCATGAGGTGAGCCGAGTTCATTGGACATTAACTCGGCTCATCTGGATGCCCTCACAGAGAGACACTGTGGAGCGCAAGCAAGCCTGCGCTTCTCAGTGTCTGCGGGATGACAGGCTGGATGGCAGCGTTCTGCTGCGGTCCAGCCTGTCATCTCGATGTAGCAGAGCTGAAGCTGTCATGGGAACCATGGAAAGGTAAGGATGATGTTGCTTTATTATTTTTCTTTTATTTCAGGAGATCGTTGGCTTCAGCTGGAATGGGCGTGACGGTAAGTATGGTTTAATTTAGAACAATAAAGAATTGTGTGTTTATTTCAATTAAAGGACTTTTTTCTGGGTGTTGTGTTTTTTTTAAATACTTTACTAGAAATTCATGGTGGTCATGTCTAATATTGGCGTGACCCCATGAATTTCGGGCTTAGGGCCAGCTGATAATGCCAAGCTGGCCCTAACCCCTTTATTACCCAGTGAGCCACCGCATCAGGGCCCTGGATGAGTTGGGTACAGCGCCAGAAGATGGCGCTTCTATGAACGCGCCATTTTCCGGGGTGGCTGCGGACTGCAATTTGCAGCGGGGGTGGCCCAGAAAGCTTGGGCCTCCCTGCGCTGCGGATTCCAGCCCCCAGCTGCCTAGTTGTACCTGGCTGGACACAAAAACAGGGCGAAGCCCCACGTCAATTTTCTTTAAATTATTTCATGAAATAATTAAGAAAAAAAGGGCTTCCCTATATTGTTGTGTCCGGCCAGGTACAAATAGGCAGCTGGTGGTTGGGGGCAGCCCGTTCCTGCCTGCTGTACCTGGCTGGACACAAATATAGTGCGAAGCCCCACGTCAATTTTTTTTTAATTATTTCATGAATTTCCTGAAATAATTTAAAAAAATTGAAGTGGGGCTTCGCACTATATTTGTGTCCAGCCAGGTACAGCAGGCAGGAACGGGCTGCCCCCATCCACCAGCTGCCTATTTGTACCTGGCCGGACACAACAATATAGGGAAGCCCTTTTTTTCTTAATTATTTCATGAATTTCATGAAATAATTAAAAAAAAAGTACGTGGGGCTTCGCCCTATTTTTGTGTCCAGCCAGGTACAACTAGGCAGCTGGGGGCTGGAATCTGCAGCGCAGGGAGGCTCAAGCTTTCTGGGCCCCCCCCCGCTACAAATTGCAGTCCGCAGCCACCCCGGAAAATGGCGCGTTCATAGAAGCGCCATCTTCTGGCGCTGTACCCAACTCATCCAGGGCCCTGGTGAGGTGGCTCACTGGGTAATAAAGGGGTTAGGGCCAGCTTGGTATTATCAGCTGGCCCCAAGCCCAAAATTCATGGGGTCACGCCAGTATTAGACATGACCGCCATGAATTTCTAGTAAAGTATTTTAAAAGAACACAACACCCAGAATAAAGTCCTTTAATTGAAATAAAGACACAATTCTTTATTGTTCTAAATTAAACCATACTTACCATCACACCCATTCCAGCTGAAGCCAACGATCTCCTGCAATAAAAGAAAAATAATAAACCAACCTCATCCTTACCTTTCCATGGTTCCCACGACAGCTTCAGCTCTGCTACATCGAGATGACTGGCTGGACCGCAGCAGAACGCTGCCATCCAGTCTGTCATCCCGCAGACACTGAGAAGCGCAGGCATGCTTGCGCTCCTCACTGTCTCGCTGTGACGGCATCCAGATGAGCCGAGGTCATGTCCAATGAACTCGGCTCACCTCATGCACGTCACTGACAGCGTGGGAAAATTCTCACGCTGAAGTGCTGAGTGCAGGAGAATTCTCCCACGCTGTCAGTGATGTGCATGAGGTGAGCTCATGTCCAATGAACTCAGCTCACCTCCTGCACGTCACTGACAGCGTGGGAAAATTCTCCTGCAATCAGCGCTTCAGCGTGAGAATTTTCCCACGCTGTCAGTGACGTGCATGAGGTGAGCCGAGTTCATTGGACATGAACTCGGCTCATCTGGATGTCGTCACAGAGAGACGCTGAGCAGCGCAAGCAAGCCTGCGCTTCTCAGTGTCTGCGGGATGACAGGCTGGATGGCGGCGTTCTGCTGCGGTCCAGCCTGTCATCTCGATGTAGCAGAGCTGAAGCTGTCGTGGGAACCATGGAAAGGTAAGGATGAGGTTGCTTTATTATTTTTCTTTTATTGCAGGAGATCGTTGGCTTCAGCTGGAATGGGCGTGATGGTAAGTATGGTTTAATTTAGAACAATAAAGGATTGTGTCTTTATTTCAATTAAAGGACTTTATTCTGGGTGTTTGTGTTTTTTTTAACTTTGACTATGGGGTTAGTAATGGGGGTGTCTTATAGACGCCTCTCCATTACTAACCTGGGCTTGATGTCAGCTGGCATTATAAGCTGACATCAACCCCAACCCTATTACCCCCTGCCACCGCACCAGGGCAGCGTGGAAGAGCGAGGCTAAGTGCCAGAATTGGCGCATCCTATGAATGCGCCATTTCTGGGGCGGCTGACGGCTGGTGTTTCTAGCCTGGGAGGGGGCCAATATTCATGGCTCCCTTCCTGGGCTATTAATATCAGCCCCCAGCTGTCTGCCTAGCCTTTGCTAGCTATTAAATTAGGGGGGACCCCACGTCATTTTTTTTGGGGGGTCCCCCATTTTAATAGCTAGTAAAGGCTATGTATTCAGCTGGGGGCTGATATTAGTAGCCTGGAAAGCTCCGTGGGTATTACCCCCTTCCCAGGCTTCAAACATCTGCCCCAGCCGTCTGCTTAACCTCCGCTAGAGCCTAAAATTAAGGGGAACCCCACGCCAATTTTTTTAATAATAAATCCTTTATTTTAATACTAAATGACAAGTACAGTAACCAACACTATCACTGTACTTCATATATATGTGACTGACATGTTTCTATCTATCTAATCTATGTGTGATGCTCTATCTTTCTGTTCTAAATTGTCGGGTACAGATGCTGAATTGCCGGCCGGCTTTTTTAAAGAGACGGTGCATGAAAACACTAATATTTTTTTTAATAAATCCTTTACACTAAATGACAAGTGCAGTAACCAACACTGTCACTGTGCTTCTTATATGTGTGACTGACATGTTTCTATCTATCTAATCTATGTGTGATGCTCTATTCCTTCTTGTCTAAATTGTCGGGTACCGGTGTATGCCGCTGCTGAATTTGCCGGCCGGCTTTTTTAAACAGAGTGTCTTCTGAGCAGTTTGTCAGCTTTTGGACACCTTTGCAGGTGTTTTCTATGTGTTTCTATGTGTTTTTGTTTGCCTGCCATTGGTTTTAACGGTGTTCGACGGTGTTCTAAGGTGTTCGACGAACAGTTCGACGAACAGTTCCTCGAACATCCCGGTGTTCGACGAACCGAACCGAACCCGAACACTACGGGGGTGGCTCAACACTACTCATGATCATGAATAATTTACTCGTTGTGTAGGAGGCAGACCACTTCTGCTGTCTACCTTCTGAACTTTGTGTTGAAGCCTGATTGACCCAGGACCCGCAATCCTCTATGTCTGGAGGACGTGTTGCATCCCAGTGTCCAACTGTGTCCCGGCTTCCACAATATTAACCCAGTGTGAAGGCGTCAGTGAGATGGACCATTCCTGGCCACATTCACTTGTCCACGTGTTTGTGGTTAGGCTGTCCTTCCCACTAAATGCACTGGGGAGGGCACAGGTAATGTTTTGGTATGCGCGCTTGTGTATAAGGCGCACCGGGACAAATAGGGGCGGCTGGGGACCGTTTATGGATACCCGGCCGCCCCCAGGCGGCTGGGGACCGTGTGTGGGCACCCTGCCGTCGGTTGGCTGGGGACCGAATATGGACACCGGGCCGCCCCCTGGCGGCTGGGGACCAAGCGTGGACACCCGGCCGCCAGTTGGCTGGGGACTGAGTATGGATACCAGGCCGCCGACGCAGCCATGATGTGGTGGCCAGATTCCGCCTCCACATGCCTAAAAGGTACAATTTCAAGTGCAAGCAAGCAAGCAGTATATTATTGCAGCCTGGGGGTGGGTGGGTGGCAGGCTGCATACTTGCGCTTGCATTGCAGGGAATGGGGGAGGTACTGTACAATTGAACACTGCCCTGGGACAAGGACTTGAACAGGGATAGTTGCAAGTCTGCTACGACAGGTGCAGAGCGGGAGGCATCTTTGCATGTGCCATGAACAGGGGGTTGGCGTGCACACACTACTGCAGAATAGACTGTCCTTCCCACTAAATGCACAGGGGAGGGCACAGGTAAAGTTTTGGTATGCGCGCTTGTGTATGAGGCGCCCTGTGACAAATAGGGGTGGCTGGGGACCGAGTATGGACACCCGGCCGCCCCTTTGTGGCTTGGGAACGAGTGTGGACACCCGGCCGCCGGGCGGCTGGGGACTGAGTATGGATACCAGGTCGTCGACGCAGCCATGACGTGGTGGCCGGCATCTGCCTCCACATGCCTAACAGGCCTCATTTCAAGTGCAAGCAAGCTAGAAGTATGGTATTGCAGCCTGGGGGTGGGTGGGTGGCAGGCTGCACACTTACGCTTGCATTCCAAGAAAACAAAGCAGATGCTAACTTCTATCATCATCATCATGCTCCTCACCTTGGCACTCTCAACTTCCCTAATGGAGAAGCCAGGGCCCACCGGAGGAGTCTGGTTGTCTGGTGGACTAATCCAATGCTGCCCTAAAGCAGGCCAGGCTAAGAAAAGTGTGGGGAAGGTTACCGGGACAAATAGTGGCAGCTGGGGACTGAGTATAGAGACCTCGATGCCGAAGCAGCCATGAGGTAGTGGCCAGCTTCGGCCTCATCCAAACTAAAAGGCCCCATCTCAAGTGCAAGCTAGCAGTATAGTATTGCAGCCTGTGGGTGGGTGGGAGGTTGGCTGCATATTTGCGCTTGCATTGCAAGGAATGGGGGAGAAACAATTGAACATTGCCCTGGGACAAGGACTTGCACGGGGATAGTTGCAAGTCTGCATCTTCTGATGCGGCAAGGATCACTTCTGATGGGCACACTTTTAGGCAGTGACCTGGGTGTCAGAGATGCTTCCAGGGGTCTTCCCCATGCTGTTCCCATGTATTTTCAGCACTGTATGTGTTAGGAGGGCGGTTGCAGACAACTTTATTAAAATGGAACGCAACCGACCCCGGGATCCGCGATGCAGCCTGAAGTACTGCTGCCGAACACTTTCCGGGTGGAAAGTAAAGTAACCAACTTAAATGTTAAACCCTTCCGTGTTACTGCACACAGGAACGGGTATAGCGGTTTGCTCTATCTCCGTTAACTGCACGGGAGAAGAGTGACCGGGATAGCACCTACTTAACTGAAAAACCACTCCGTGTTAATGCACACGGAGCGGGTTTCAGCGGTTCACACAATCTCAAAGAACCGCAGGGAGATGTGCGACCGGGGGAAAAGCAGTAGCCCTGTCTTCGATACATGCGCTACGCTGTAGGAATTGATGCTAAGATGCGTGTGACTCACGCCGACCGGTAAGTGCCCTCTGCCGGCATGCTACCAGACAGAGGAGTGTTTCTCCACGTGGTCCTGAAGGCTGCTCGGGGTGTAAGGTGACCCCCACTGACAGAGCCAGTCTGCAAGGCGAAGCTACCTGCCTACTTCCACTAGCCTGCCTCTATGGAGCTAGCCTGCCTAGCAGAAACTACACGTGGAGCACAGACGTCCACACACCAGCATCATGCTCTATGATCTGAGCGCACTGCCATGTTTGTGGGCGGGACTTTTAAAGACTAAGCCCTGCCCCACTGTCGCACCATTGGTGACATCACCTGTGACCAATCAGGTGGTGCCAGGTCACCGGATCAGCTGGTTCCCTAACCACCAATCACGATCCGCCATGTCACGGGCATGCTCAGTGTGATGCATCTTGGACTTAGGCTGCTGGAGCCCTGACTCCCTCCGCAAGCTATACTTCATAGTGCTAGGCACAAATACCCAAGATACAACTTGCACATCTCGTGCATTGGCTAGGCGTTGGGACCGACGGTGATGCTATGCAGCATCAGCCCTGGCTGAACCAGAATGGAAGACCACAGAAACCGCTGATGACTCAGAACCCATTTCTGATCCAGCAAGCGCCCAGCGCCTAACATTATCCCCCCTTCTATCCTCCCCCTCCACTTGACGCTCATATTCCTCAATGAGCAGGGGAGCATGAATGTGGTCCACTGGCTCCCAGGAGCGATCCTCAGATCCATGACCTTTCCCCCAAACCATCTTAGACCCCACAATTGTCTGCACCTCGAAATCATCACCCCTGGTGTCTGGAGTAGATTGGGGTTCCGAAAATTTTGTCAGACGAACCGGCTTGAGAAGCGACACATGAAAGGTGTCATGAATCCTCATGTGTCAAGGTAATTGTAACTGGTACACTGCGGGGTTTATTTGGGCCAGGATTCTGAAAGGACCAATAAAACGGGGTGCAAACTTAGCGGATTCCCCGTGTACTCTGATGTTGCGAGCCACACTCTGTCGCCCGGGGAGAATACGGGGGCTGAACGACGATGAGCATCAGCCGACTCTCTCATCCGATTCTTAGAAGCCAAAATAGCCTCCTGGGTATGATCCCAAACCTCCCGCGTCTCCAGAGCCCAATCTCTGACCCTTGCTTCCACAGAGGAAATCGGCATAGGAACCGGGACTCGCGGATGTTGGCCATGATTTAAGAGAAACGGAGTCTGGCCCGTGGAATCCGCCAATGCATTGTTTAAGGCAAACTCTGCCCAGGGAAGAAATATCGACCAGTCATTCTGGTTGGCCGAAACAAAATGGCGCAAGTATGTCACCAGCGTCTGGTTAGTGCGTTCCACCAGACCATTGGTCTCCGGGTGATAGGCAGTGGAAAGATTCAGTTCAATGCTGAGCAAATTACACAATTCTTTCCAAAACCGAGAGGAAAACTGTGGTCCTCGGTCACAGGCAATCCTATCAGGCATGCCGTGGATAGAAAACGTGACGAATGAACAATGATGCCAGAACCCGGGAGGAAGGGACCCTAGGCAGAGGGACCAGGTGAACCATCTTAGAGAAATGGTCAGACACCACCCATATAGTCGTATTTCCCCGGGACTTAGGCAATTCAACAATAAAATCCATCCCAACCAGCTCCCAAGGTCTATCCGCCATGGGTAACGGATGAAGAAGACCAGCCAGCCTCTGACCGGACAATTTATTTCTCGCAGAGGAGACACACGCTTGGACATACTCCTTAACTTCCTGGGATAACCGAGGCCACCAATACGACCGTTGGAGAACTCTGTGGTACGCTTAACCCCAAAATGACCTCCGATCTTAGAGGCATGTGCCCAGGACAGTACCTCATTCTGTAAATTTGGAGGAACGAACGTCCTCCCGGGAGGAACCTGGTTTAGAGACACTGGAGCCAGCGTCCGCATACACTCTGGCGGAACAATGAGCCTTGGCTCGTCCTCATCCTCAGCTGTATCCATAGACCGGGACAAAGCGGCCGCCCGAGGATTCTTTTCTCCTTTTAAAAAATGAATGGAAAAATTGAATCGGGAAAAGAAAAGAGACCACCTGGCCTGCCTCGGGTTAAGACGCTGCGCCGTCTCTAGGTATGAAAATTTTTTTTTATTATCGGAATATACCACGAAAGGATGCTTAGCTCCCTCCAAGAGGTACCTCCATTCCGAAAAAGCCATCTTAATAGCCAGCAACTCTTTGTCACCAATCGTATAATTCTTCTCTGCTGGAGAGAAGGTCTTGGAGAAGAAAAAACATGGTCTTGTTCGACCCTGTTCATTCTTTTGGGAGAGAACCGCTCCTGCTCCAACAGAGGAGGCATCGACCTCCAGGAAGAATGGCTTTTCCACATCCGGGCGATGGAGAATGGGAGCTCTAGCAAAGTAGGATTTAATCTCCCGGAATGCCTCGGATGTCTCCTGAGACCAGTCCTTGGGATTGGCACCCTTCCAGGTTAAAGCTGCTAAGGGAGCCACCAGGGTGGAAAAATGTGGTATGAACTGCCGGTAGTAGTTAATAAAGCCCATGAAGCATTGTACCGCTTTAAGAGAATGGGGCTCCTGCCAGTTCTGTACCGCCACCAACTTTTGTGGATCCATAGCCAATCCCTTACTGGATATGATGTAGCCCAGGAACAGTAACGACTCTCGTTCAAACTGACACTTCTCCAGCTTACAATACAAAGAAATTGCTCGCAATCGTTCGAAAACCCTGCGAACATCCTCTCGGTGTGTGGAGAGGTCCGGGGAAAAAATAAGAATATCATCGAGATAGACTACCACGGAAGATAGCAGCAAATTCCGAAAGATATCGTTGACAAAATCTTGAAAAACCGCAGGGGCATTGCATAATCCGAAAGGCATGACGAGATACTCGTAATGGCCATCACGAGTGTTAAAGGCTGTTTTCCACTCGTCGCCCTCACGGATTCGCACTAGATTATATGCCCCTCGCAAGTCCAGCTTAGTGAAAATATGAGCCCCTCGCAACCTGTCAAATAGCTCAGAAATAAGGGGCAGATGGTATTTATTCTTGGTGGTGATGGCATTTAATCCTCTGTAATCAATGCAGGGACGCAAATCACCCCCTTTCTTCTGGATGAAGAAAAACCCCGCTCCCACAGGGGAGACCGATTTTCTGATAAACCCCCGAGCCAGATTCTCCTTGACATAGTCAGACATGGCCTGGGTTTCGGGTACAGACAGAGTGTAGCCCCTACCCCAAGGGGGCTCAGTACCGGGAATCTGGTCAATAGGGCAGTCATACGGTCGGTGGGGAGGTAAAGTCTCAGCAGCCTTTTTAGAAAAGACATCTGCTAAGCTCCGATATTGCACAGGCAGAGCGGACAAGTCGGGAGAAGGCCCAATAACACCTCATCTAACCCCCTGGGATAATAAGGAAGGAGATAACCTCCCGGTGACCCTGAGGAAATGACATGGTGAGGGGAACAGACTGGTGAGTGATTTGTGTATCCAGCAGAGAACCATTGACCACTCTGATGTTCATTAACCTAGACAGTAACTCCATAGGAATGGCATGCCTCTGGGCAAATGCTGAAGACAAACAATTGCCATCAGCTCCAGAATCCACCCACGCCTTGGCAGTAACCATGGTTGTTCCGAAGGACAACGTCACCTCATAAAGTAATTTGGAGGACGAAACCCCTGAATCTAACACACCCCCTCCAACGGTGGTTAGACACCCTCGTTTCCCGACTGCTTGGAGCCCTTATTAACGGGGTACTCCAAGGGATGTGCAGGTCGGGAACGAGGGGGCTTAGACTTAGTCCGGGATATGTCCATAGCCTCAGGCTCCGAGTTGGGAACCGTGGGTTTGGAAATAGGCCTAGAAAAAGCGGGTGCCAACCGAAACCGAGGTCTGGAAACCTCCAGCTCTAACTTGCGTTCTGCATGACGCAGATCTATTCGGTTTGCAAGTGTAATTAACTCTTCCAGAGAGGTTGGAATCTCCCTGGTAGCTAGGGCATCTTTAATATGCCCAGCCAGCCCCCTCCAAAACACCGGGATTAGCGACCGCTCTGGCCAATCCAGTTCAGTCGCAAAGGTTCTGAACTGAATGGCATAGTGGCTGGGGGTGGCCGAACCCTGGGTCAACGCAAGCAGCTTAAGAGCCGTATCATGCGTGACCTGAGGCCCCAGGAAAACACTTTTTAAGGTCCTAAGAAAAAGACCTGCATTAACCACGACTGGATCATTCCACTCCCACAGTGGAGTAGCCCACTCCAGAGACCTGTGGGAGAGCAATGAGATGATATAACCCACTTTGGCTCTCTCGGAGGGGAATCGTGCCTCCATCATCTCCAAGTGTATGGAGCATAAATTAATAAAACCCCTGCAGAATTTACTGTCCCCAGAAAATTTCTCTGGGAGGGCAAAGCGGTGTAATGGAGCATTTCCATTGGTGGCAGCCGAGTTAATCATATTGGCTGCTAGAGAAGCCGCCTGGGTAGCTACTGCAGTGGTATCAGCAAACGGGACAGCTTGTTCCAGAGACCTGAGTCTGGTCTCCAGTTGCTGTATATAGCGCTGCAGCTGCTGATTGTCGGCCATGATCGGCAAGACCCTGGCGCTGAGATACTGTTAGGAGGGCGGTTGCAGACAACTTTATTAAAATGGAACGCAACCGACCCCGGGGTCCGCGATGCAGCCTGGAGGACTGCTGCCGAACACTTTCCGGGTGGAAAGTAAAGTAACCAACTTAAATGTTAAACCCTTCCGTGTTACTGCACACAGATACGGGTATAGCAGTTCGCTCTATCTCCGTTAACTGCACGGGAGAAGAGTGACCGGGATAGCACCTACTTAACTGAAAAACCACTCCGTGTTAATGTGCACGGAGCGGGTTTCAGCGGTTCACACAATCTCAAAGAACCGCAGGGAGACGTGCGACCGGGGGAAAAGCAGTAGCCCTGTCTTCGATACATGCGCTACGCTGTAGATATTGGCGCTAAGATGCATGTGACTCACGCCGACCGGTAAGTACCCTCTGCCGGCGTGCTACCAGACAGAGGAGTGTTTCTCCATGTGGTCCTGCAGGCTACTCGGGGTGTAAGGCGACCCCCACTGAAAGAGCCAGTCTGCAAGGCGAAGCTACCTGCCTACTTCCACTAGCCTGCCTCTATGGAGCTAACCTGCCTAGCAGAAACTACACGTGGAGCACAGACGTCCACACACCAGCATCATGCTCTATGATCTGAGCGCGCTGCCATGTTTGTGGGCGGGCCTTTTAAAGACTAAGCCCTGCCCCACTGTCGCACCATTGGTGACGTCACCTGTGACCAATCAGGCGGTGCCAGGTCACCAGATCAGCTGGTTCCCGAACCACCAATCACGGTCCGCCATGTCACGGGCATGCTCAGTGTGATGCATCTTGGACTTAGGCTGCCGGAGCCCTGACTCCCTCCGCAACCTATACTTCATAATGCTAGGCACAAACACCCGAGATACAACTTGCACATCTTGTGCATTGGCTAGGCATTGGGACCGACGGCAATGCTGTGCAGCATCAGCCACAGCTGAACCAGAATGGAAGACCACAGAATCCGCTGATGACTCAGAACCCATTTCTGATCCAGCAAGTGCCTGGCGCCTAACAGTATGCATGTGTCACACAGCACATGGCCAGATAAGGTTGTAAAATGTTAAAATAATATTTCCCGCTGAATGCATTTGTCACAATTAAAAGCAATGCAAAAACGCATAAAAAATGTTTCTTGTGAACATAGCCCAAGGTGTGGAGGAGTATTTTTGTTTTTGGTTATTTATTTTACCTTATACGCAAGTCTTTACCCAGGAAAGGATGTTCCTTAACATATTTCACAGGAAAACAGTTTCAGTTTAGTTTTTGAATGTTTTATTGTGTGCCCATAAAAGTGGCTTAATGCCTCTGACCACGTTGTTGACAGCAGTGACCTAGGGGTCAGAAATGCTTCCTGGGGCGATCCCCATGCTGTCCCCATGTCATTTGAGCACTGTCACTATTGTTTTGGCCACTTTTTAGGCTTTCTACAGACTGCCGGGGGTGACGCCGCAAAAATGCTCGGGTCTCCCATAGACTAACATTGGGCTCGTTGCTCGGGTCGAGCTCCCGAGTATCACGGTGAGCTCGGCCCGAGCTTCGAGCACCCGAGCATTTTAGTGCTCGCTAGTGTTGAGCATTCCGATACTAAAATATCGGGTATCGACCGATATTCGCGGTATCGGAGTTCCGATACTGAGTTCCGATACTTTTAGAATATCGAATACCGGAATCGGAAGTTCCCATAATGCCTGCGCTCTGCAGTGTCTCTGAAGGATGACAAGCTGGATGGCAGCGCTCAGCTTACTGTACTTGTCATTTAGTGTTAAAGGATTTATTTAAAAAAATAATAGTGTTTTCATGCACCGTCTCTTTAAAAATGCCGCTGGCAATTCAGCATCAGTACCCGACAATTTAGAATAGAAAGAATAGAGCATCACACATAGATTAGATAGATAGAAACATGTCAGTCACATATATAAGAAGTACCGTGATATTGTTGATTACTGTACTTGTCATTTAGTGTTAAAATAAAGGATTTATTTAAAAAAAAATTGGCGTGGGGTTCCCCATAATTTTAGTCTCTAGCGGAGGTTAAGCAGACGGCTGGGGCAGATGTTTGAAGCCTGGGAAGGGGGTAATACCCATGGAGCTTCCAAGGCTACTAATATCAGCCCCCAGCTGAATACCTAGCCTTTACTAGCTATTAAAACGGTGACCCCCCAAAAAAATGACGTGGGGTCCCGCCTATTTTAATAGCTAGCAAAGGCTAGGCAGACAGCTGGGGGCTGATATTAATAGCCCAGGAAGGGTGCCATGAATATTGGCCCCCTCCCAGGCTAGAAACACCAGCCGTCAGCCGCCCCAAAAATGGCGCATCCATAGAATGCGCCAATTCTGGCACTTAGCCTCGCTCTTCCCAATGCCCTGTAGCGGTGGCAGTGGGGTAATAGGGCTGGGGTTGATGTCAGCTTATAATGCCAGCTGACATCAAGCCCAGGTTGGTAATGGAGAGGCGTCTATAAGACATCCCCATTACTAACCCCATAGTCAAAAAAAAACACAAACAACCAGAATAAAGTCCTTTAATTGAAATAAACACACAATTCTTTATTGTTCTAAATTAAACCATACTTATCATCACGCCCATTCCAGCAGAAGCCAATGTCTTCTGCAATAAAAGTAAAATAATAAACCAACATCATCCTTACCTTTCCATGGTTCCCACGACGGCTCCAGCTCTGCTACATTCACATGACAGGCTGGATCACAGCAGAAAGCTGCCATCCAGCTTGCCATGCCGCAGACACTGAGAAGCGCAGGCACGTCACGGAAGGATGAAAAGCTGGATGGCAGCACTCAGCTGCGATCCAGCCTGTCATCTCAATGCCATCCCAGTGTGCATCCCACGCTGTCATTGAAGTGCATCAGGTGAGCTGAGTTCATTGGATATGACCTCGGCTCATCTGGATGCCGTCACAGCCAGACATTTAGGAGCACAAGCATGCCTGCGCTTCTCAGTGTCTGCGGCATGGCAAGCTGGATGGCAGCTTTCGGCTGCTATCCAGCCTGTCATGTGAATGTAGCAGAGCTGGAGCCATCGTGGGAACTATGGAAAGGTAAGGATGATGTTGGTTTATTATTTTACTTTTATTGCAGAAGACATTGGCTTCAGCTGGAATGGGCGTGATGGTAAGTATGGTTTAATTTAGAACAATAAAGAATTGTGTGTTTACTTCAATTAAAGGACTTTATTCTGAGTGTTTGTGTTTTTTTTTTTAACTTTGACTATGGGGTTAGTAATGGGGGTGTCTTATAGACGCCTCTCCATTACTAACCTGGGCTTGATGCCAGCTGGCATTATAAGCTGACATCAACCCCAGCCCTATTACCCCACTGCCACCGCTACAGGGCAGTGGGAAGAGCGAGGCTAAGTGCCAGAATTGGCGCATTCTATGGATGCGCCATTTTTGGGGCGGCTGACGGCTGGTGTTTCTAGCCTGGGAGGGGGCCAATATTCATGGCACCCTTCCTGGGCTATTAATATCAGCCCCCAGCTGTCTGCCTAGCCTTTGCTAGCTATTAAAATAGGGGGGACCACACGTCATTTTTTGGGGGGTCCCCCATTTTAATAGCTAGTAAAGGCTAGGTATTCAGCTGGGGGCTGATATTAGTAGCCTGGGAAGCTCCGTGGGTATTACCCCCTTCCCAGGCTTCAAACATCTGCCCCAGCTGTCTGCTTAACCTCCACTAGAGACTAAAATTATGGGGAACCCCACGCCAATTTTTTTTTTAATAAATCCTTTATTTTAACACTAAATGACAAGTATAGTAATCAACACTATCACTGCACTTCTTATATATGTGACTGACATGTTTCTATGTATCTAATCTATGTGTGATGCTCTATTCTTTCGATTCTAAATTGTCGGGTACCGATGCTGAATTGCCGGCAGCTTTTTTAAAACACTATTATTTTTTTTAAATAAATCCTTTAACACTAAATGACAAGTACAGTAAGCAACACTGTCACTGTACTTATTATATATGTGACTGACATGTTTCTATCTATCTAATCTATGTGTGATGCTCTATTCTTTCTGTTCTAAATTGTCGGGTATCTGTGTATGCCGCTGCTGAATTGCCGGCTTTTCATGTAATACATTCTACATTATTCTTAGTTGTTTTCCTTCATGTTGAATTAGAATCATAGAATCATAGAATGGTAGAGTTGGAAGGGACCTCCTGGGTCATCTGGTCCAACCCCCTGCTCAAAGCAGGATTCACTAGATCATCTCAGACAGATGTCTGTCCAGCCTCTGTTTGAAGACGTCCATTGAAGGGGAACTCACCACCTCTCGTGGCAGCCTGTTCCACTCATTAATCACCCTAACTGTCAAAAAGTTTTTTCTAATATCTAATCTGTGTCTCCTCCCATTTAGTTTCATCCCATTGCTTCTAGTCTTTCCTTGTGCAAATGAGAATAAAGATGATCCTTCTACAATGTGACAGCCCTTGACATATTTGTAGACAGCTATTAAGTCTCCTCTCAGTCTTCTTTTTTGCAAGCTAAACATTCCCAAATCCTGCAACCGTTCCTCATAGGACATGGTTTGCAGACCAGTCACCATTCTGGTCGCTCTTCTCTGAACTTGCTCCAGTTTGTCTATGTCTTTTTTAAAATGTGGTGCCCAAAACTGTACACAGTATTCCAGATGAGGTCTGACCAAAGAGGAGTAAAGACCGATAATGACTTCACGTGATCTAGACTGTATGCTTCTGTTAATACACTGTTAATTAACCTAAAAGGAAAGAAAGGGTTTATTTTCATCCCGATATTTGTGTCCCATTGACTTGCATTGGTTTCTGGTATCGGAATCGTCGATATCCGATATTTTTTGGGTATCGGTCCGATCCAATCCGATCCGATATTTCCCGATATCGGAAGGTATCGCTCAACACTAGTGCTCGCTCAACACTTCTATCTATCTATCTATCTATCTATCTATCTATCTATCTATCTATCTATCTATCTGTAATCTATCTATCTGTAATCTATCTATCATCTATCTATCATCTATCTATCTATCCAAATGCAAAAAAGCATGCAACACACTGTAGGAATATCAAAAAAGAGAAGAAACTTTTAATTTGCCATGTGTGAAAAAAAAGCAACGTTTGTGCTTATTGTGATTATTGATAATATATCACTATGTATTTTCACATGTATTCACTTGAGATTTATATTACTGCTATTTTTTTGTTATGTAAATTGCACTTTATTGATTGATCGTCCTGTGATGTCATTCTAAATGAATACACCTATACATAAGTATATGTGTCTGCTGCACTCTAAGCACTACTTCACAAAGGCTTTGTGACCAATTTGTTAACAAAGATTTCAGCAGCTTGAAAATCATGCCTATAGAGCATATTTCGGATATCACCCCTAACAGAATTCAAACTCTCAACAGAAAAGAGATCTACTGGATATACAAATTGGATACACTGAAACCACGAGGGTTAAATGAGATCACAGAGACCTTTCTCTAAAAACCACCTAAAATATTGGTCACAGCAAAGTTCCTCTCTTTAAACACCAAAAAGTCTCAAAATCCCCTCTTTCTTGTTAAGATGTTGCAGTACAGCGCCTTGTCAACACTTGTTACATTAACAATATTATGGTGGCTAAACATTCCCTTTCGTCTCCTGGGGTGTTGCATCACAGCGCCTCCCGTCACCATGGATCCCACTTCCAATTCCTCTTTAGCTAGCTTCCTTCCAGCACTCTTAAAAAGATATCCATCAATTCCATTCAATAAGTGATTTCCCACACCTAGCCACAATGCTCCGGTGTGGTCATAGGCTTTCTTCTCACTCAGGACCGCAACACGTCAGTGCGATACGCAATCATCAAAAACATAGAAGAGAGCAGCCCATGTCAGTTCAATACTTCATTTGCCGGGTTATCACCCCCCAATGGAGCAAAACTATTTCAGACTGTACTGCTACACGCATTGCACAAGAGGAGATTCCATCGTATATACAACTGACTTATGGGATCATTGAGTACCCATTTTCATTATCCCTACTATCCGGGATAGTAAACCATGTGAAATTAGATCTTAGGAGGAGCACAAAATACTATCATACCCTTTCCTGTTGATGCGGTTAATGTAATTTAATCACTTCTTTGGCTTTATTGGTGACATGAAGCATATTTATATTTCATCCTGACAATAGGGACATGGACAAGATAGGAAACATATGCATAAACTGGTCAGGGTTACACCATGAACATACACTTTAATTATGCTAATCCTTGTTAATGCGTTCATACAGTTGTATCCCTCCTTAAAAATGAAAAAAAATGACTAAATAATGTTAACGAACTATCAGATACCTCCGTGGTCTAGAGGCACTAATCATGGACATTGTTTTGATATGGCATATAATTCCAAGGAACGATGGGTTCGAATTACTAGTGAAAAACTCTTTTATATATTTTTTTTTCTCTTTATAACTTATGTGGAAGATATTTTAAGTCTATTTCAATTTTATACAACTCTCATTACTTTTTTATGAGTGTCCTTCTAATGACACTATCAGACACACTGTTTTGAGGAATATGTAAAGTTTAGTTTAAAAAAAAAAAAAAAAAAAGCTGCTGGCATTTTTGCACTTACCATGGTATATATGTTCCCTGCTGCTAACCTCTCTTAAGCTATACACTTGAAGAAGTGGACGGGACGTCCACGAAACGCATCTGTTTTTAGCTTGTCAAAGGAATAAATCTATCACAAAAGGACTGGAGCCTGTATAATCTAATTTAACGGAGGAGCGCGGAATTACTGACACCTTTCATCATTCTTCTATCTAGCTGCCCAAAGTATGGGGACTTCTATAGAGGTGATACTTAGGATAAAAGCAAGTGGTAAGTGGGTAATAAATAGTGTTGAGCCACCCCCGTAGTGTTCGGGTTCGGTTCGTTGAACACCGGCATGTTCGCCGAACTGTTCGTCGAACGGTTCGTCGAACACCATCGAACACCGTTAAAACGAATGGCAGACAAGCAAAAACACATAGAAACACATAGAAAACACAAAGAAAACACCTTCAAAAAGCTGACAAACTGCTCAGAAGACACAACTAACACATGGAAAAGTGACAAGTACATATAGTCATGCGAAAAGAAAAGAGGTGGAGGAGTAAAAGGAGGAGGAGACACAGATATAGGCATGTCATGCCCTTGTAAAATCAAGAAAGGCTGGAGTAAAAATCTAAAATCAGCCTACCAACACCCAGATGTTGTGACAAGAAAATTAAAAAAAGAAATATCTTTAGGCAGAATGGCGGTTCCATTCAGAACACTTTCCTTACAAGACATAGTGGTATCCCCGTTGGGAGTTGTGCCAAAAACGGAACCCAATACATTCGGACTAATCCACCATTTGTCATATCCAAGGGGCAGGTCAGTAAACGACAACATCGACGTGGAACCAAGTACAGTAGTATATACTGTACATCCTTTGACAAGGCAATCAGGCGGGTCAAGAAGTTGGGAAGGGGCACCCTAATGGCCAAAACAGACATTGAGGGGGCATTCCGGTTACTTACTACCTGTGCCTCCACATAGTGTCCGCCTATTGGGCTGCTTCTGGGAAGGAGCATACTATATAGATCGCTGTTTGCCCATGGGGTGCTCCAGATCCTGCTCACTATTTGAGGCGTTTAGTTGCTTCCTCGAATGGGTCGTCATGGACGTTTCTAAGGAGGCACATATTATCCATTACCTCGACGACTTCTTATGTCTGGGCCCAAAAAATTTGCCACAGTGTGAATACATGCGGTAGTCCACCTGTGAGAAGGAGAGAGCTGGAGGGAGAGCGGACACCACAGAGCCGAGGGGTTAGATGGAGAACGGAAGAAGGAAAGAGGGCGAGGGAGGTAAGGGAGTACGGTGGAAGGCCGACCTGAGCTCTCCCACGTTCCTGCTGGGCGGAGAACAGCCCTGGGAAGAAAATCCGCTTGCGCATCCCTTTAAAGTTACGGGCGCGAGCGGGCAGAGGGACTACGCTGGAGTGCGAAGCCGACACGGACAGGCCGTTCCTGCCCGTGCGACCTCGTGTCTCCGGGTTTGTGCCAGAGCCACGGTGGACCCTGACGGCCAGCCCCCCTCTCCCAATACTGGTGCCTGTCCCCTGGTGGGTCGAGACCCCCCACGGTGGAGGCAGGTCTAAGCTCTGTAATTTGAATGAGTACACTTTAAATCCTTTTACAAGGATCTATTGGAGGGCAAGTCTGCTGCCAGAAGCCGCAGTAATTCCAGCTCCAGTATCGTCCACTAAAGCTGCTGCAGTTAAAAAGCTTTAACAAGGATCGAGCTAAGCGGTCCACTGCAAGGCGTGCTACCGCCAGTCCCAGCCCCCTTGCCTTGGGGCGCCCCCCCGATGCTCTTCATTGAGTGTCCCGTGGGCCAAAGCGTTTCCTTTGAAAAAATTAAGTGTCCAAACCACAGGTGGTGCAGCTTGCTTAACAGCTGGGCTACTCCGCTGACCAGCAGACACTGTTACTAGGCCCAAAGTATTGCCTAGGCTGGATGCAGTTAAAAATTTGTAATTAGATCTACAGGCGGTGTAGCTTGCAAAACAGCTGGGCTACTCCACTGACTAGCAGACACTACTACTAGGCCCAAAGTATTGCCTGGGCTAGATGCAGTTAAAAATTTGTAATTAGATCTACAGGCGGTATAGCTTGCAAAACAGCTGGGCTACTCCACTGACTAGCAGACACTGCTAATAGGCCCAAAGTATTGCCTGGGCTAGATGCAGTTAAAAATTGTTATTAGATACAAAGGCGGTGTAGTTTGCTTCAGATGGGCTACTCCGCTGACTACGAGACACTGCTACTAGCCCAAAACGATTGGCTGGGTTACATGCAGTAAAAAATTGTTATTAGATACACTGGCCATGTAGCTTGCTTCACAGCTGGGCTACTATGCTGACTAGCAGACACTGAAGCTTTGGAGCAGACCTCTGATTCCCAGGCTATAGTATGAGTAAACAGCTCTTCAGACTCAACCATCTGTGTTACCCCAAGCCATAGTGTATGTAGTTTCTTACGGTTAAAAGGGGGGGGAGCGACCCGACCCACCTGGAATTGACGATGCCAACGTCATGTAAAACACAGCAAGGGAACTCCAAAAAGAGTCTCTATTTTTTCCAAAAATTGTAGCACAGACACAACGTAAGTGGCATCAATTGCCCCAGAGTTCCTTAAAATGGTTGGTGAGGTGATTTTCCAAAATCCTCAAGCTTTTAGTCTCCCCAGGATGACACAGGGGTAGAAAAGTCCTTGCCGATCCATGATTTGTTCATCTTTATGAACGTGAGTCTGTCTACATTGTCAGTGGACAGCCGCGTGCGCTTATCTGTCAGCACTAGTGTTGAGCCACCCCCATAGTGTTCGAGTTCGGTTCGGTTCGTCGAACACCCGTGTGTTCGCCGAACTGTTCGTCGAACTGTTCGTCGAACACATTCGAACACCGTTAAAACCAATGGCAGGCAAACAAAAACACATAGAAACACATAGAAAACACCTTCAAAGGTGTCCAATAGCTGACAAACTGCTCAGAAGACACAACTAACACATGGAAAAGTGACAAGTACATATAGTCATGCGAAAAGAAAAGAGGTGGAGGAGTAAAAGGAGGGGGAGACACAGATATAGGCATGTCATGCCCTTCTAAAATCCAAAAAGTGAGAAGCCGACACGGCCAGTCCGTTCCTGCCTGTGCCACCTCTGTGTCGCCGGGTTTGTGCCAGAGCCGCGGTGGACCCTGACGGCCAGCCCCCCTATCCCAATACTGGTGCCTGTCCGCCGGTGGGTCGAGGCCCCCCACGGTGGGGGGGGGAGTAACATCTGCAGAAGAAAGACCATCTTCCAGCCAAACTAAGATGTCGACTTCTTTTCGTGGACAATGTGATACGATCCCATTCTTACGGACACGCCCATCGCTACAAATTCTAGATGAGGCACAAAAACAGCAGGTGCTTCAACGGATATCAAGTGCTCCTTCAAGTGGGCTCTCCATCACCTCAATTTCAACATCACAAATACTCCAGTCCTCAGAGGTGTCACCCCAATCGCACTTGCTTCCTCACAGCTCCCAAGTCTCCAGCTGCCCGTCTGAGTATGGGGTAACACAGATGGCTGAGTCTGCCCAGCTGTTTACTCATACTATAGCCTGGGAAACGGAGGTCTGCTCCAGAGCTTCTGTTAATCCAGATGAGGAAATGATCTGATCCGATGCCCAGAATCTTTATAAGTTGGATCCAGGACCAGATGAAGAAGGTTCTGAGCATCATGTAGACCCTTGTTCCCAAACTGTAACTCCTGTTGGTGGAGACAATGATGAAGACGATGATGAGACTCAAATACCTGATTGGAGCGACAACTTGACTTTTCGGTCAGGGCAGGAAGAGGTTGGCTCTGAGGGCGACGGGTGTGATAACACACAGGGTGATGATAACGAGGTTGGAGATCCCACTTACTGTCAACCCACAGTCAGACAGTCGATGAGGTCAGCAGAGGAGGTGGAGGAGGATGTGACTAGCCCTGGGGATGGAGATGACTCGGTACCTGGGCATTTGCCTGGCCTTGGGGATGTCGCGGTGGTCGGCTCCCTGGCCCGTACCCTGGGGTCTCTCTTTAAAAGGGTGGATAATTGTTAATTTTATAAGAGTTCATGACGCCACCTGTGGTATCTGGTGACAAGCACCAGCGCTGCAGCAGTCCACTGAGGCCGGTGATAAGGCAGCTCGATGGTATAGCTCCCCACAGGTGGAGCTAGGTCTCAGGGCAGCGTATGCAGGGGGAATGCAGGACAGGCGAGACCCAGCTGGGTCAGAGCAAGAACGGGAACAGACACGGTAGTCACTTCAGTACCTTTTACTGGTGGAAATTCAGGCACATCCCGGAGCACTGTAGGGTGAAGGGTGCATATCAGGATCCTCCCCAATGAGCGGGTGTAGGGCCTCCTGTTTCTTGCCTCTGCGTAGTAAGTTTCTGACCTGCCTGGAGCTAGGCCTAACTTTGTCTCTGTCCTGCGCTGGCTGACCTTGTGGTAGGGCCTTCTCTTGGAGTTCACGCTCCCAGTATGCGGGGCCTAAGCGTCTCCTGGCTCTGTTACATATCAGCACCTTAGCGATCCTGGGACTTGTAGTTCTCCAGGGATTCCGGTTATGCCTTACTGGGTCATAGAGATACCGGTAAGCTCGGATCCTGTGTCCGGTAAATGCTTCGGGGTGAGCTGGTTAAGCTCCTCTGCCCCTTATGTACTAACTCACCACTCACCTTCGGCCTACTCGGGCCCTCACTAGGCTATACACACTAACGGCAGCTTGCCGCGCTTCACTGATCTTTCGGCACCGGCACACCTTAAGCTCTATCTGGGCTCCCTGAATCTAGCAAGCAGGAGCCTCGTGCTCCACTGCTGAACTATTAACTGCGTTCTCTAGACTAGACTGAGCTCCACTGCAGACTGACCTCTCTTAGGCTTCTCTACTGCAGGAACTCTTCAGAGGAACTGAACTGCCTAGCTCCACCTTCCCTATTTATATCCCTAACGGGCTCCCTCTGCTGGTCTGAGGTGGAAGGTGGAGATGTGTGAATGTTTATGGGGGCCTCTTGTGGAGGATTCCATCAATGCACTCTTGTAGGATCTGTGATACCAAGCGCAGCGGGGCATCACAGATGCTATTGACGACGAGGTTAGGTTGCGCCTTCCTGAACAGAGACGGAGTACTGGAAGCACGTCAACAACTGCATCCTCAACCACAACTCTGCCTCTGACCACAAGTCGTAGTGGCTCTTCAGGTCACATGGGCTCTAAGCCTTGCATAGCCTGGGCATTTATTCAGATCGATAAGGATGACCCAACTCGTGTTATCTGTAATATTTGTCAGCAAAAGCTAAGTAGAGGCCAAAAAATACATAGTTTGAGTACTTCATGCATGTACCGTCACATGGATATGAAGCATAAGTTGCAGTGGGAAGCTCACTGTGCTACAATGCGGCCTAGCCGGCTGGGCCAACCACCGTCTGCCCCATCTTGTGCATCCGCAGCCTCTTCATCCTCTGTGACTGGGGGGACAGCAGTCACACATGTTTTTGGACGCAGACCTGCCACCTCTTTACCCGCAACAGCCAGTGTGATTGGCAGGTCGTCAGTTCATTGGGAAGTGGAAACACCTGCTAGTGTTGAGCGCTCTCCGACATCGAGAGCACCACCTTTGGAACAAGGCAACCTAACATGTCCGCCTGCATCTTCCTCACAGACCGGCAGTTGCCGGGGACACCCTACTCAACACCGTCTAAGCACAACAGCTAGCCCTCGGTCCCTCAGATGTGGAAAAGTAAAAGACCATTTCCTCCTAGCCATGAGAAAGCTAAGAGGTTGAATTTCACCATCTGCAAGCTGTTGGCTACAGAAATGCTGCCTTTCCACCTGGAGGATACAGAGGATTTTCAAGACCTTATGTCCGTCACAGTGCCCCAGTACCAGATGCCCAGTCGGCACTACTTCTCAAAGAAAGGTGTGCCTGCGCTCCACTAGCATGTCGCACACAACATCACCGCTTCTTTGAGAAACTCTGTGTGTGACAGGGTGCACTTCACCACAGACACTTGGACGAGAAGGCATGGACAGGGGCGTTATATGTCGCTGACTGGGCACTGGGTAACTATGGTGACAGCAGGACAAGGGGCTGCTGTCCAAGTCTTACCGTCCCCACGAGTTGTGTGTTAATCCTCTTTATCTCGAACTTCCTCCACTGCTTCTGCCTCCTCAACCTCCTCTCGGTCCTCCACCTGCACCCAAAGCCTGTCTGGTAATGCCACCTACTTTCTAACTGCGCAGAAGGAATCCTGCACACCTCCTTACTATGCTGGCAGCAGGGCTCAACGCATCAGTGTTTACTTTGAAATGTCTGGGAAATGTGAGTCACACAGCTGAGGAGTTTTGGTCAGCTCTGAAGACCCAGTTTCATGAAAGGTTGTCTCCACTAGACCTGCAACCAGGGAAGGCCATGTGCGACAATGCTGCAAACCTGGGTGCGGCACTTCGCCGGGGCAATGTCACACATGTGCCTTGTATGGCTCACGTGTTGAACCTGGTTGTCCAGCAATTTTTAGCCCACTATCCCGGACTAGATGGCCTTCTGCAGAGTGCACGGTCGCTGTGTGCTCACTTCCGCCGTTCGCATCCCGCAGTTCAACGACTTACATCTCTACAGAAGTCGTTGGGCCTGCCAGTTCACTGGCTGAAATGCGATGTGCCAATACGGTGGAATTCAACTCTGCACATGTTGCAGCGACTGTGGCAGCACCGACAAGCCCTGGTGCAATACGTTCTGACGTATAGCCTGGGCCAACGAGATCCAGAGGTGGGGCAAATCATGCTGGAGGAGTGGTCTCAGATCAGGGACCTATGCACCCTTCTGCACAGTCTTGAAATGGCGACGAAGATGTTTAGTGCTGACGATGCCATTATCAGCATGACTATTACGGTGATTTACATGCTGGAGCACATGTTAAACAGAATTCGGAGTCAGGTGGTGGGACAAGAGGAGGTGGAGGAAGTAGAGGAGGAGTCGTATGCGGAAGGGATAACATCTCCAAGGTCCAGACGGTTGGCAGCACCAAGGCGGCAGGCATGGGAGGGTGGGGGAGAGGGATTAACCAGGGCGCATGGTAGCAGCCAAACTGTTGAGGAAGGTGCAGGAGCCGAGGAAGAAGTGGAGGACGAACTGGAAATGGGCATGGAAGACTCATCAGATGAGGGAGATGATTCTTACCTCGCTACCAACACAACAAGGACTTGGTCCTTCTGGATGCGCAAGACACATGAGTGCCTTCTTGCTGCACTACCTGCAACATGACCCCCGGATTGTCAGAATTCGAAGTAATCCCGACTACTGGGTTGCCACACTCTTAGATCCCTGGTACAAAAGTATATTTGCCGAAATAATTCCTGCCATAAAAAGGTATTGACGAATGCAGGAGTATCTGTTGCAGAATCTTACATGTGCTTTTCCACAAAACACCAGTGGTGCACGTAGTGAATCTCACAGTTCTAACTTGCCAACGGTGGGACTGTCGAGTCTTCATCACTCAAACAGTAACAGTAACACAGCATCTGCTGGTAACAGCAATTTTGTGGAATCGTTTCACCACTTTTTTAGACCATCCTTTGCAAGGCCACAGGAGACAAGAAGTCTGACACATAGTCAATGCCTAGAGAGGATGGTACAGGAGAATCTCCAAGTGAACATCGAAGCCATGACTGTGTCACTGGACCCTTGCTCATTTTGTTATTCCAATCTTGAAAAATCGCCGGAGCTCGCCACTCACGCCTTGGAGATCTTGTCATGCCATGCAGCCAGCGTTCTCTCTGAACGTGTGTTCAGCGCTGCTGGTGGTGTGCTGACAGATAAGCGCACACGGCTGTCCACTGAGAATGTAGACAGACTCACGTTCATAAAGATGATCAAATCATGGATTCGCAAGGACATTTCTACCCCTGTGTCATCCTTGGGAGACTAAAAGCTTGGGGATTTGGTAAAATCACCTCACCAACCGTTTTAAGCAACAGTGGGGCAATTGATGCCACTTAACCCTAGAACGCATGACCATAAAAATCTACACTTTCACATACCTGGGGCCCTTTAGGCCCGTGTGCAAATAACATGGAATAACTCAAACTCAAATGACAAACAACTATATACATGAAGAATACCTAGAGTTTCAAAATTCTAACTAAAGCAATCTTGCAGAAAATAGAAAACAATTAACTGGGCGGGCCTGCAAGGCCACAGGTATGCGTTCTAGGGTTAAGTGGTGTCTGTGCCACAATTTTGGGAGTCCCCTTGCTGTGTCTTACGTGACGTTGGCATCGTCAATTCCAGGTGGGTTGGGTCGCACCCCCCCCTTTTAACTGTAAGAAACTACATACACTATGGCTTGGGGTAACACAGATGGTTGAGTCTGAAGAGCTGTTTACTCAGAGGTCTGCTCCAAATCTTCAGTGTCTGCTAGTCAGCGTAGAATTTTTAACTGCATCTAGCCTAGGCAATACTTTGGGCGTAGTAGCCCAGCTGCGAAGCAAGCTGCACCACCTGTGTATCTAATAAGAATTTTTAAATTAATCTAGCCTAGGCAGACTGTGGGGACCCCCAACCAAACCCAGATGCGGAGCCCCCCTACCGCCCCCCTTTCATGGACAACCCAATAATGTAACTCTTACAACTGGATGGGTGAGGATCGGTCACAGCTTTATTAACTCTTTATACTCATTCCATTAGAAAGGCATTTTATTTCTAAAATAATTCAGCTTGTTGCAGCATGCCCTGGGTCCCCACTCCGGCAAGTTGGCCAACAAGTGTAACTCTCCAACATGTCCTTTCTATTTCCAGGCCACGGAGGATCCAGCGTACTCGTATGCAGGACTCTGACCCCCACCCATCACTCTTAACGCTTGTTCCACTCCGTCCTGGAGTCCTGACAGGAATATGTCCAGTCCAATATCTATTAAGTGAACACCGTCGGGCCGTATGAGGCCTGCTTTATCTCCTTCCAGTTGTCGGTGTCGTATCACTACACTGCCTCTGTCTCTTCTAAATTTTGCCATCCGAATATTTATTACCCGCCTTGTCCATTCGATGGCCGTGATGTCTCGCGCACCTTGCCATACCGCTATCGGCACAATCTCTGACCATACTATAGCTAATTTTGTGAAAAATTCTCTGAAGCGCTCAGTGTCTAGTTTCATTATTGCCATTAGTTATGCGCTCTTGTGATGACCTAGGTTGTTTCCCCCGGCCTGTATAACTAAGATGACCTAACCTCTTGCCTGTCTCCCTACCTTGATTACCTCCATTAGTACCTGTGGCCATAGCAGGCCTCTAATACCTCTCCAGTTGAAATATGTGTTATGAAACTCTAATTTCCTCCCGCCTGGGCGGACTTTCGCCCTTTTTTGTGCCCAATATATATACGAGTGGCCTATCACTCACACTGTTGGCTTAGCATCACCTGTAAAAGAAACAAACCACGTTAGGATAACAAGTCCGGTCTTATGTATCTCGCCAAACACGTGGATCGCCATCTCCCTATCCTCTGAACTTCCGTTTCTGACAGTCCTGCTCTTGCTGCTTCCGTGGCCGCACCTATGCGGAATGAGTGTGTCCCGTAATCTTTGGGGTGGTTCCCTGCCGATGTTATGCATTTATTAAATATAGCTTGGAACAGGTATCTTGATAATGGCGTTCCATCAATGTGTGATACGAAGAAATTACTTTGTGATCTGATGGTTAGATATGTTTTTACTATTGTTACCCGACTCAGTGTACAGTTTGTGGGTTGCAGAAGTACCCAAGTACCCCTGCCCGCTGGAACCGTTTTGGATTGGTGTATGCGTACACGTATTGCATTATTGGCTATGACTACTTCCTGGTGTAATAAGCGTCCACTGGTGGTAATTTTGGATTGAGGGACTAATTCGCTTATACATAGCGCCCCGAAGAAGGCGATCACAAATGCAGTAGACATTAGTGTTGCTTCAAATTGTGAGTGTCATGTTAATGGTGTTAGGGATAAGATGTGAGAAATCAGTTTTAGTGACACGGGATGGGACGTCTACATTCCTGACTTGGCTGACCCCTTTTCCACCCTTTTATGGATTGTCTGATGATGAATCTTTGTCACATCTCCCCAATTCAGTAGTTGGAAGTGAAATGCTACTCCGGTCAGACACCGCTGCGCTGACGCCCCTGATATGCCCCTCATCATTAGCTGGTGGAGAAATTCTATGGTGACTTGTGATCTGGCTTGTTCACATTGGTCAACCCGTCTGCCTGCTACTAGTCGTGTCCACTCTTCCCATGCCTTACCGTATGCTTGCCAAGTTGACGGGGCAACTGACGCTCTGATTAATGGCATCAACTATTCGCCACTAGATCCCATAGGGAGGGTGGGCAACTGTTGCCCGATGGGTGGGCGTTGTGGAAGAGCTCTGTGAAAATCTGCCAATTGAATTGTTATAAAGCGTTAGCAGCAGCTTTATACCCCTCAGCATAGTGGCTAGCGCGGACCCATACATTGTGTTTTAGGCACAGGAATACTAGCCTGCGTAGTAGGCCTAGCACTGGGAGAGACGATGATGCCATCTTATTAATGCAGTGCGCTAGGCTGGTGTTTTGAGTTATGAAGCGAATATTTTTGTTAGCCAGGCGCGCGCCCCATATTTCTATTGCTACCACTATTGGGAAAAATTATTTTCAGGGCTAGATGCAGCTAAAAATTATTATTAATTTCAAAGCTGGTGGAGCTTGGTATAGATGGCCTAATACAATGAGTCCCACACACTGCTAGAAGCCCAAATATTTTTTCAGAGGTAGATGCAGATAAAAATTATTTTTAATTTGCAACCTGATGGAGGTCAGTATAGATGGACTAATAGAGAAAGTCCCACACACTGCTAGAAGGCCAAATATTTTTTCAGAGCTAGATGCAGATAAAAATTATATTCAATTTGCAACCTGATGGAGGTCAGTATAGATGGACTAATAGAGAAAGTCCCACACACTGCTAGAAGGCCAAATATTTTTTCAGAGCTAGATGCAGATAAAAATTATATTCAATTTGCCACCTGATGGAGGTCAGTATAGATGGACTAATAGAACAAGTCCCACACACAGCTAGAAGCCCAAATATTTTTTCAGAGGTACTGTAGATGCAGATAAAAATTATTTTTAATTTGCAACCTGATGGAGGTCAGTATAGATGGACTAATACAACAAGTCCCACACACAGCTAGAAGCCCAATATTTTTTCAGAGCTAGATGCAGACAAAAAATTATTTTGAATTTGCAACCTGATGGAGGTCAGTATAGATGGACTAATAGAGAAAGTCCCACACACTGCTAGAAGGCCCAATATTTTTTTCAGAGGTAGATGCAGAAAAAAATATATTCAGTTTGCAACCTGATGGAGGTCAGTATAGATGGACTAATACAACAAGTCCCACACACAGCTAGAAGCCCAATATTTTTTCAGAGGTAGATGCAGAAAAAAATATATTCAGTTTGCAACCTGATGGAGGTCTGTATAGATGGATTAATAGAACAAGTCCCACACACAGCTAGAAGCCCAATATTTTTTCAGAGGTAGATGCAGAAAAAAATATATTCAGTTTGCAGCCTGATGGAGGTCTGTATAGATGGATTAATAGAAAAAGTCCCACACACAGCTAGAAGCCCAATATTTTTTCAGAGGTAGATGCAGAAAAAAATATATTCAGTTTGCAACCTGATGGAGGTCAGTATAGATGGACTAATTCAACAAGTCCCACACACAGCTAGAAGCCCAATATTTTTTCAGAGCTAGATGCAGACAAAAAATTATTTTGAATTTGCAACCTGATGGAGGTCAGTATAGATGGACTAATAGAGAAAGTCCCACACACTGCTAGAAGGCCACATATTTTTTCAGAGGTAGATGCAGAAAAAAATATTTTCAGTTTGCAACCTGATGGAGGTCTGTATAGATGGATTAATAGAACAAGTCCCACACACAGCTAGAAGCCCAATATTTTTTCAGAGGTAGATGCAGAAAAAAATATATTCAGTTTGCAGCCTGATGGAGGTCTGTATAGATGGATTAATAGAACAAGTCCCACACACAGCTAGAAGCCCAATATTTTTTCAGAGCTAGATGCAGAAAAAAATATATTCAGTTTGCAACCTGATGGAGGTCAGTATAGATGGACTAATTCAACAAGTCCCACACACAGCTAGAAGCCCAATATTTTTTCAGAGCTAGATGCAGACAAAAAATTATTTTGAATTTGCAACCTGATGGAGGTCAGTATAGATGGACTAATAGAGAAAGTCCCACACACTGCTAGAAGGCCACATATTTTTTCAGAGGTAGATGCAGAAAAAAATATATTCAGTTTGCAACCTGATGGAGGTCTGTATAGATGGATTAATAGAACAAGTCCCACACACAGCTAGAAGCCCAATATTTTTTCAGAGGTAGATGCAGAAAAAAATATATTCAGTTTGCAACCTGATGGAGGTCAGTATAGATGGACTAATACAACAAGTCCCACACACAGCTAGAAGCCCAATATTTTTTCAGAGGTAGATGCAGAAAAAAATATATTCAGTTTGCAACCTGATGGAGGTCAGTATAGATGGACTAATAGAACAAGTCCCACACACAGCTAGAAGCCCAAATATTTTTTCAGAGGTAGATGCAGATAAAAATTATTTTTAATTTGCAACCTGATGGAGGTCAGTATAGATGGACTAATAAAGTCCCACACACTGCTAGAAGGCCAAATATTTTTCCAGAGCTAGATGCAGATAAAAATTATATTCAATTTGCAAACTGATGGAGGTCAGTATAGATGGACTAATATAACAAGTCCCACACACAGCTAGAAGCCCAAATATTTTTTCAGAGGTACTGTAGATGTAGATAAAAATTATTTTTAATTTGCAACCTGATGGAGGTCAGTATAGATGGACTAATACAACAAGTCCCACACACAGCTAGAAGCCCAATATATTTTCAGAGCTAGATGCAGACAAAAAATTATTTTGAATTTGCAACCTGATGGAGGTCAGTATAGATGGACTAATAGAGAAAGTCCCACACACTGCTAGAAGGCCAAATATTTTTTCAGAGCTAGATGCAGAAAAAAATTATATTCAGTTTGCAACCTGATGGAGGTCAGTATAGATGGACTAATAGAGAAAGTCCCACACACTGCTAGAAGGCCACATATTTTTTCAGAGGTAGATGCAGAAAAAAATATATTCAGTTTGCAACCTGATGGAGGTCAGTATAGATGGACTAATAGAACAAGTCCCACACACAGCTAGAAGCCCAATATTTTTTCAGAGGTAGATGCAGAAAAAAATATATACAGTTTGCAACCTGATGGAGGTCTGTATAGATGGATTAATAGAACAAGTCCCACACACAGCTAGAAGCCCAAATATTTTTTCAGAGGTAGATGCAGATAAAAATTATTTTTAATTTGCAACCTGATGGAGGTCAGTATAGATGGACTAATAGAGAAAGTCCCACACACTGCTAGAAGGCCAAATATTTTTTCAGAGCTAGATGCAGATAAAAATTATATTCAATTTGCAACCTGATGGAGGTCAGTATAGATGGACTAATAGAACAAGTCCCACAAACAGCTAGAAGCCCAAATATTTTTTCAGAGGTACTGTAGATGCAGATAAAAATTATTTTTAATTTGCAACCTGATGGAGGTCAGTATAGATGGACTAATACAACAAGTCCCACACACAGCTAGAAGCCCAATATTTTTTCAGAGGTAGATGCAGAAAAAAATATATTCAGTTTGCAACCTGATGGAGGTCAGTATAGATGGACTAATAGAACAAGTCCCACACACAGCTAGAAGCCCAAATATTTTTTCAGAGGTAGATGCAGATAAAAATTATTTTTAATTTGCAACCTGATGGAGGTCAGTATAGATGGACTAATAAAGTCCCACACACTGCTAGAAGGCCAAATATTTTTCCAGAGCTAGATGCAGATAAAAATTATATTCAATTTGCAAACTGATGGAGGTCAGTATAGATGGACTAATATAACAAGTCCCACACACAGCTAGAAGCCCAAATATTTTTTCAGAGGTACTGTAGATGTAGATAAAAATTATTTTTAATTTGCAACCTGATGGAGGTCAGTATAGATGGACTAATACAACAAGTCCCACACACAGCTAGAAGCCCAATATATTTTCAGAGCTAGATGCAGACAAAAAATTATTTTGAATTTGCAACCTGATGGAGGTCAGTATAGATGGACTAATAGAGAAAGTCCCACACACTGCTAGAAGGCCAAATATTTTTTCAGAGCTAGATGCAGAAAAAAATTATATTCAGTTTGCAACCTGATGGAGGTCAGTATAGATGGACTAATAGAGAAAGTCCCACACACTGCTAGAAGGCCACATATTTTTTCAGAGGTAGATGCAGAAAAAAATATATTCAGTTTGCAACCTGATGGAGGTCAGTATAGATGGACTAATAGAACAAGTCCCACACACAGCTAGAAGCCCAATATTTTTTCAGAGGTAGATGCAGAAAAAAATATATACAGTTTGCAACCTGATGGAGGTCTGTATAGATGGATTAATAGAACAAGTCCCACACACAGCTAGAAGCCCAAATATTTTTTCAGAGGTAGATGCAGATAAAAATTATTTTTAATTTGCAACCTGATGGAGGTCAGTATAGATGGACTAATAGAGAAAGTCCCACACACTGCTAGAAGGCCAAATATTTTTTCAGAGCTAGATGCAGATAAAAATTATATTCAATTTGCAACCTGATGGAGGTCAGTATAGATGGACTAATAGAACAAGTCCCACAAACAGCTAGAAGCCCAAATATTTTTTCAGAGGTACTGTAGATGCAGATAAAAATTATTTTTAATTTGCAACCTGATGGAGGTCAGTATAGATGGACTAATACAACAAGTCCCACACACAGCTAGAAGCCCAATATTTTTTCAGAGGTAGATGCAGAAAAAAATATATTCAGTTTGCAACCTGATGGAGGTCTGTATAGATGGATTAATAGAACAAGTCCCACACACAGCTAGAAGCCCAATATTTTTTCAGAGGTAGATGCAGAAAAAAATATATTCAGTTTGCAACCTGATGGAGGTCAGTATAGATGGACTAATACAACAAGTCCCACACACAGCTAGAAGCCCAATATTTTTTCAGAGCTAGATGCAGAAAAAAATTATATTCAATTTGCAACCTGATGGAGGTCAGTATAGATGGACTAATAGAATGATGCTATGCCCAAAAGATTTTACTTCACTAGGTGCAGTAAAAAAATTGGTATTCTATACACAGGTGGTATATCTTGCAACACAGATAGGCTACTCCACTGACTAACACACTCTGCAATAGGCCAAAAAGGATTAGCTTTGCTAGATTCAGCCAAATGCTGTGAAAAAAACTTGCACAGCACTGGCACAGACCTGCCTGGCAAAAACTGATAGGAACTGATGTAACCAAGTCCTGAAAAGTACTCCAATTACAATTAGTCTTTACTCCCACAACCTATCTATTTAAGAGCACAGACCTGCCTGATAAAAGTCATAAGAAATGCTGTAACCTAGTCCTTAAAAGGACTGCAATCACAACTATTCCCTACTCCCAAGCTATCTGTAGATTTGTGCGAAAATTGGCTTGAAATTAACAAGGTATAGCGCACACAGCAACAGCGGTGCCGTCTAACACGCAGCTGCAGCAGTGAGAAAATGGTGGCGACGGGGAAAATGGCTTGGTCTTATAGGGCAAGGACATGTGACATACACTGCCAATGACACATGCCCTTGCTTGTGTGAAAAAAAGCACTTCTCTCCGTGTGTGCGCTGCTGATAGGCTGACAGATTGCAACTCCCCAGTGTAAATGCGGGAAAGAGAAAAAAAAAATGGAGATCTTCATTGTTCCTGCAGAGATCCATCCCCTGCCCCTCCCCCTACCCCGCTGTACACTCAAACTGCGTATTAACATTAATTTTCATCATTACTGAGAAAAAATCCAGTTATGATTTTGGTGCACGAACAGTTATCGAACATAACCTCGAACAGCCGAATTTTTCTCAAATTGTTCGTGTTCGCCAAACGGCTCGAACACTGCCCAAAACAGCTCGAATTTGAGATTGGCGAACAGTTCGAGTAGAACAACGCTCATCTCTAGTCAGCACACCACCAGCAGTGCTGAACACACGTTCAGAGAGAACGCTGGCTGTGGGGCACGACAAGATCTCCAAGGCGTTAGTGGCGAGCTCAGGCCATTTTTACAGATTGGAAGCCCAAAATGAGCAAGGGTCCAGTGACACAGTCATGGTTTTGATGTTCACTTGGAGATACTCCTGTACCATCCTCTGTAGGCGTTGACTATGTGTCAGACTTCTTGTCTACTGTGACCTTGCAAAGGATGGTCTAAAAAATTGGTGAAACGATTCCACAAAATTGCTGTTACCAGCAGATTCGGTGTTACTGTTACGGTTTGAGTGATGAAGACTCGACAGTCTCATGGTTGGCAAGTTAGAACTGTGAGATTCACTACATGCACCACTGGTGTTTTGTGGAAAAGCACATGTAAGATTTTGTAACAGCCTCTGCTGATACTCCTGCATGCGTGAATCCCTTTCTATGGCAGGAATTATTTCAGCAAATTTAATTTTGTACCAGGGATCTAAGAGTGTGGCAACCCAGTAGTCGGGATTACTTCGAATTCTGACAATCCGAGGGTCATGTTGCAGGTAGTGCAGCAAGAAGGCACTCATGTGTCTTGCGCATCCAGGAGGACCAAGTCCTTGTTGTGTTGGTGGCGAGGTAAGAATCATACTTCCTTCCTCTGCCCTCTCCCCCCAACCTCGCACAACAGAAATGTGATCAAGGTCTCCCTCATCTGATGAATCTTCCATGCCCATCACCAGTTCATCCTCTACTTCTTCTTTGGCTCCTGAACCTTCCTCAACAGTTTGGCTGCTACCATGCGCCCTCGTTAATCTCTCTCCCCCACCATCCCATGCCTGCCGCCTTGGTGCTGCCGACCATCTGGACCTTGGAGATGTTATCCCTTCCACATACGACTCCTCCTCTACTTCCTCACCTTCCTCTTGTCCACCACCTGACTCCGAATTCTGTTAGAAGTGTGCTCCAGCATGTAAATCACCGGAATAGTCATGCTGATAATGGCATCGTCAGCACTAAACATCTTCGTCGCCATTTCAAAACTGTGCAGAAGGGTGCATAGGTCCCTAATCTGAGACCACTCCTGCAGCATGATTTGCCCCACCTCTGGATCTCGTTGGCCCAGGCTATACATCAGAACGTATTGCACCAGGGCTGCCACAGTCACTGCAACATGTGCAGAGTTGAATCCCACCGTGGCGGCACATCGCATTTCAGCCGGTGAACTGGCAGGCCCAACGACTTCGGTAGAGATGTAAGTCGTTGAGCTGGGGGATGTGAACGGCGGAAGTGAGCACACAGTGACCGTGCCCTCTGCAGATGGCCATCTAGTCTGGGATAGTGGGCTAAAAATTCCTGGACAACCAGGTTCAACACGTGAGCTATACAAGGCACGTGTGTGACATTGCCCCGGCGAAGGGCCGCACCCAGGTTTGCAGCATTGTCGTACACGGCCTTGCCTAGCTGTAGGTTCAGTGGAGACAACCATTCATGAAACTCGGTCTCCAGAGCTGACCACAACTCCTCAACTGTGTGACTCACATTTCCCAGACATTTCAAAGTAAACACCGCCTGATGCACTTGAGCCCTGCTGCCAGCATAGTAAGGAGGTGTGCAGGATTCCATCTGCGCAGTTAGAACGCGGGTGGCATTACCAGACAGGCTTTGGGTGCAGGTGGAGGACCGAGAGGAGGTTGAGGAGGCAGAAGTAGAGGAGGAACTTCGAGATAAAGAGGATTAACGCACAACTCGTGGGGAAGGCAAGACTTGGACAGCAGCCCCTTGTCCTGCTGTCACCATAGTTACCCAGTGCCCAGTCAGCGACATGTAACGCCCCTGTCCATGCCTACTTGTCCAAGTGTCTGTGGTGAAATGCACCCTGCCACACACAGAGTTTCTCAAAGAAGCGGTGATGTTGTGTGCGACATGCTGGTGTAGCGCAGGCACACCTTTCTTTGAGAAGTAGTGCCGACTGGGCATATGATACTGGGGCACTGCGACGGACATAAGGTCTCGAAAATCCTCTGTGTCCACCAGGTGGAAAGGCAGCATTTCTGTAGCCAACAGCTTGCAGATGGTGAAATTCAACCTCTTAGCTTTGTCATGGCTAGGAGGAAATGGTCTTTTACTCGTCCACATCTGAGGGACCGAGGGCTGGCTGTTGTGCTTAGAAGGGGTTGAGTAGGGTGTCCCTGGCAAGCTGCCAGTCTGTGAGGAAGATGCAGGCGGACATGTTATGTTGCCTTAATCCAAAGGTAGTGCTCTCGATGTTGGAGAGCGCTCAACACCAGCAGGTGTTTCCACTTTCAAATGAACTGACGACCTGCCAATCACACTGGCTGTTGCGGGTAAAGAGGTGGCAGGTCTGCATCCAAAAACACATGTGACTGCTGTCCCCCCCAGTCACAGAGGATGAAGAGGCGGCGGATGCACAAGATGGGGCAGATGGTGGTTGGCCCGGCCCGCTAGGCCGCATTGTAGCACAGTGAGCTTCCCACTGCAACTTATGCTTCATATCCATGTGACGGTTCATGCATGAAGTGTTAGAACTCTCCTGTTAGGTTTTTTTTAGTTTGCTGGTCACATGACCATTTTTGCCTATTTAATCCGGCTCCGCCCTCCTGGTCTTGCTGGACTTCATTGTATTTACTACTCTTGAGCTAGCTTGGTGCTCTGTTGCCGTTCTCTGTTAGTTTTGCTAGGTCTTCTGACCTCTATGCTTTTTGTTGTGTGTTTGTCTTTGACTGCTACTATTTCTGCTAGGAGGTGTCCAACTTATCCCAGTCCCTAGTTCTTGTAGGGATCCCTCCCTCACATCTATAGGTCTTCGTTCAGACTAGCCGAGGACTTTAGCGGGTCTGATCGCAAGATCAGGTTCCCCGTTACATCGTAGGGATCTAGTTTAGTTCTATTGTAGGGACAGTTCTCCTGTCTTTCCTTAGTCCTTGTAGCAGATCATAACATGAAGTACTCAAACTATGGATTTTCTGGCCTCTACTTAGGTTTTGGTGACAAAAGTTACAGATAACATGAGTTGGGTCATCCTTATCGATCTCAAAAAATGCCCAGGCTATGCAAGGCTTAGAGCCCATGCGACCTGAAGAGCCACTACGACTTGTGGTCAGAGGCAGAGTTGTGGTTGAGGATGCAGTTGTTGACGTGCTTCCAGTACTCCGTCTCTGTCCAGGAAGGCGCAACCTAACCTCGTCGTCAATAGCATTCTCCTCCACCTCCTCTGCTCACCTCACCGACTGGCTGACTGTGGGTTGACTGTAAGTGGGATCTCCAACCTTGTCATCATCACCCTGTGTGTTCTCACACCCGTCGTCCTCAGAGCCAACCTCTTCCTGCCCTGACCGAAAAGTCAAGTTGTTGCTCTAATCAGGTATCTGAGTCTCATCATCGTCTTCCTCATTTTCTCCACCAACAGGAGTTACAGTTTGGGAACTAGGGTCTACATTATGCTCAGAACCTTCTTCATCTGGACCTGGATCCGACTCATAAACATTCTGGGCATCAGTGCAGATTATTTCCTCGTCTGGATTCACAGAAGCTCTGGAGCAGACCTCTTAATCCCAGGCTATAGTATGAGTAAAGAGCTCTGCAGACTCAACCATCTGTGTTACCACATACTCAGATGGGCAGCTGGAGACTTGGGAGCTGTGAGGAAGCAAGTGCGATTGGGGTGACACCTCTGAGGACTGGAGTATTTGTGATGTTGAAGTTGAGGTGGAAGAGAACCAACTTGAAGGAGCACTTGATATCCATTGAAGCACCTGCTGTTTTTGTGCCTCATCTGGAATTTGTAGCGATGGGCGTGTCCGTAAGAAAGGGATTGTATCATATTGTCCATGAAAAGAAGTAGACATCTTAGTTTGGCTGGAAGATGGTATTTCTTCTGCAGATGTTACTGTTGTTTTACCACCTACCCCACAGACACAACCTTTTTTTCCCTTTCCAACACGCCTATTCCCCTTTCCACCAGCAGCAGGCCTTTTGCCACTCATTTTGGTGGTTAACTAATTGGCAACTCTGTAGTTGTTTGCGCAAAAAACGATGGATGGAAACCGAGCAGAGCTGAGTGGCCAAACTGTGGCACTAGCTCAAAAGGATTGGCTGGGTTAGATGCAGTAAAACAATTTTATTAGATACACAGGCAGTGTAGCTTGCTTCACAGGTGGTCTACTCCGCTGACTACGAGACACTGCTACTATGCCCAAAAGGATTTACTGGGGTAGATGCAGTAAAAAATTGTTATTAGATACACAGGTGGTGCAGGTTGGTTCAGATGGGCTACTCCACTGACTACCAGACACTGCTACATGCCCAAAAGGATTTACTGGGCTAGATGCAGTAAAAAATTGTTATTAGATACACAGGTGGTATAGCTTGGTTCAGATGGGCTACTGCACTGACTACCAGACACTGCTACAGGCCCAAAAGGATTTACTGGGCTAGATGCAGTAAAAAATTGTTATTAGATACACAGATGCTGTAACTTGGTTCAGATGGGCTACTCCACTGACTACCAGACACTGCTACAGGCCCAAAAGGATTTACTGGGCTAGATGCAGTAAAAAATTGTTATTAGATACACAGGTGGTGTAGCTTGGTTCAGATGGGCTACTGCACTGACTACCAGACACTGCTACAGGCCCAAAAGGATTTACTGGGCTAGATGCAGTAAAAAATTGTTATTAGATACACAGATGGTGTAGCTTGGTTCAGATGGGCTTCTCCACTGACTACCATACACTGCTACAGGCCCAAAAGGATTTACTGGGCTAGATGCAGTAAAAAATTGTTATTAGATGCACAGGTGGTGTAGCTTGGTCCAGATGGGCTACTCCACTGACTAACAGACACTGCTACAGGCCCAAAAGGATATACTGGGCTAGATGCAGTAAAAAATTGTTATTAGATACACAGGTGGTATAGCTTGGTTCAGATGGGCTACTCCACTGACTACCAGACACTGCTACTATGCCCAAAAGGATTTACTGTGCTTGATTCAGTAAAAAATTGTTATTAGATACACAGGTGGTGTAGCTTGGTTCAGATGGGCTACTCCAATGACTAACAGACACTTCTACAGACCCAAAAGGATTTACTGGGCTAGATGCAGTAAAAGATTGTTATTAGATACACAGGTGGTGTAGCTTGGTTCAGATGGGCTACTCCAATGACTAACAGACACTGCTACAGGCCCAAAAGCATTTGCTTAGTTACATTTAGTCAAATGCTGTGAAAAACACTTGCACAGCACTGGCACAGACCTGCCTGGCAAAAAGTGCTAGGAACTGCTGTAACCTAGCCCTCAAAAGGGCTGCAATACAACTAGTCCCTACTCCCTAAACCTATCTCTCTATTTAACTGCAAATTCGCTCGCAATTCACACAGTTATACTGTATAGCGCCCACAGCAGCAGCGGTGCCGTCTAACACTCAGCTGTAGCAGTGAGAAAATGGTGGCGACGGGGAAAGTGGCTGGGTCTTATAGGGCAAGGACATGTGACATACACAACCAATGACACATGCCCTTGCTTGTGTGAAAAAAAAAACACTTCGCTGCGTGTGTGCCCTGCTGATAGGCTGACAGACTGCACCTCCCCATTGTAAATGCGGGAAAGAAAAAAAAATGGAGATCGGCATTATTTCTGCAGAGATCCATCCCCTGCCCCTCCCCCCGCCCACTCTGCACTGAAACTGTCTATTAACATTGATTAACAGTATTACTGTGAAAAAATCCATGAACAGTTATTGAACATAACCTCGAACAGCCAAATTTTTTGCAAATCGTTCGGGTTTGTCGAACGGCTCGAACACCGCCCAAAACAGCTTGAATTTGAGATTGGGGAACAGTTCGAGTCGAACACTGCTCATCTCTAGTAATAAACAACCGTATAATCTCACAAAGGGGAGGATGAAACCAAGACCAGGGAACCACCATGATATAACCCAGTGAGAGTAAACCCTATAGTGCTCCATGGGCAATAAGGAGGAAAAATAAATATCCATATACATGAACAGGAGCTCCCCCCAGCCACTCTGGACTTATCAGTAAAACCATACCCCAGGGACATTAGTGGTATACCCAACACAATCCACATATATAAAGATATGCAGAGTAGCAAAGTATACTTATATGAAGATATATTAATCAATGGTCTCCTCAAACAGTCAGATGAAACTCAACAAACCACAAAAATATGCATCATAACTAAAAACAAACAATGTAATCCCATATAGGGAAAATTGGCATTCCAGCTCGCATCTCAGGGTTCCCAGGTTGGATCATACATGGTGAATAAAAGCAGTATCTGTGAAAGAAAGAGAACATATATTAAAAATAATATATTAAAATATTAATACACAGCAACACTGTGGGACAAGTGCACACCAAGGTAAAACACAGAGAAAGACTGGCCTGGCAACACCCCCACGAAACAAATTATGAAATAGCACTGAGTTTAAAATCTACATTGAGGCTATTAAGCCTCAAGGTGTTAAGTCTCAAAATCCATTCAAGCTCTTTCCTTTGAAGGATCCCCTCCCTGTCATCTACTCTTCTCAGGGGGGAACATAATCTATAATGCAGAATTTTAGATGCTGCTCACTATGGCCAGACTCAGAAAAATTTCAAGAGACGGGAAGGTCCAAACGATGTTTTCTTATGGTATATTGAGATCTATGGTCTGTGTTCGTGTGTACGTATGTGATATCTGTGTGACATCCGCGTGATATCGGTGTGTCCATCTGCAGTCCGAATCTGTGTGTCCGTGTGCTGTCACTTTTTCCTTCCACTCAACTTTCCATTAATATGCTTGCATACAGCACTCTGTTAACAGCCAGCTTCTTTAGCAATGATCTTTTGTGGCTTACCCTCCTTGTGGAGTGTGTCAGTGACTGCCTTCTGGACATCTGTCAAGTCAGCAGTCTTCCCCAGGATTGTTGAGCCTACTGAAACAGACTAAGGGACCTTTTTAAATGCGTAGAAAGACTTTGCAGGTGTTTTTTGTTAATTATTCAAATTTACTGAGATAATGACTTTTGTGTTTTCATTGGCTGCAAGCCATAATCATCAACATTAACAGAAATAAACACTTGAAATAGATCACTCTGTTTGTAATGATTCTATATAATATATGAGTTTAACTTTTTGCATTGAACAACTGAAATAAATTAACTTTTTGATGATATTCTAATTTAGTGAGAAGCACTTGTATATTAGTGTGATATATAATCAGTGCTTTTCGTGCTTATTTTTTTGTACTGATTAAAAATTAATTAAAAAAATGACATGGGGTCCTTCCTATATTTACTAACCAGCAAAGGCTAAGCAGACAGCTGTAGACTGATACTAATAGGCTGGGAAGGGGCCGTGAATAATGGCCCCCACCCAACTAAGAACATCAGTCCTCAGCCATCCCAGAAATGGCACATCCATTACATGCACAAATTCTGGCGCTTTGCCCAGCTCTTCCCGCTTGCCCTGGTACCTTGGCAAGGGGGGTAATTGTTTTAGGGTTGATGTCAGCTGGTTTATGTCCACAGACACCAAGCCCAGGGACTACTAATGGAGAGGTGTCTATAAGACACCCCCATTACTAACCCCATAGTTAAAAGTAATAAAGACACAAACAGAGAAACGTCCTTTAATTGAAAGAAATACTCCCTCAAAATAACTCTCTTTTTCCCATTTCTTAATCAAAAAAATTAAAAATCAAAGTAATTCTCACCTGTCCGCCAATAATCCATAATACTGATGTCCCATAGTGATCCCCATCTCTGCTACATCCAGATGGTGTGGTGAGCGGTGACATCAGGAATGTGACCGCTCATGACGCTAGCCGGAACACTCTGAGTTTAGCTTGAGAACGCATTTGTCTGTGACCGGCGGTAACCTTAATGACGTCACCGCTCGTCACTGAAGCTGCGTTCTCACGCTAAGCTCAATGTGTTCCGGCTGACGTGGTGAGCGGTCACATTACTGATGTCACCGCTCACCAAATAATCCTGATGTAGCAGATTTGGGGATCGTCGTTGGACACCAGCATTATGGATTATCGGCGGACAGGTGAGGATTACTTTGATTCTTTATTTTTATTTTTTCGTTAAAAATGGGTAAAAGAGAGTTATTGTGGGGAAGTGTTTTTTCAATTAAAGTACTTTTCTCTGTGTGTCTCTTTATTAATTTATTAATTTTGACTATGGAGTTAGTAATGGGGGTGTTTGATTGAATTGACACCTCTCAATTTCTGCCCCCTGGACTTGATGTCAGAGGACATAAAACATAAAACAGCTGACATCAACCTCAAAACTATTACCCCACTTGCCAACGCAAGAGGACAAGTGGGAAGAGCCGAGGCTAAGCCCCAGAATTGGCACATGTAATGGATGCACCATTTCTGGGGTGGCTGAGGGCTGGTGTTCTTAGTTTGGGAGGGGACCAATATTCAATATCCTATTAAGATCATCATGCAGCTGTCTGTTTAGCTTTTGCTGGTTATTAAATATAGTGGAACCCCACGTCATTTTTTTTTTGATATCCCTCTCTTTACTAATCGGTAAAGGCTAAGCAAACAGCAGTGAGCTGTTATTAATAGGCTGGAAACCTTTATGGCTATTGGCCCCTTCCCAGAATATTACCACCAGCTCCCAGCTGTTTGCTTTTCCTCAGCTTGTTAGGAAAATTAAGAGGGATGTCATCCGTGTGCCATCAGTATGCAGGACACATTTCGTCCGTGGTGCCAGAATAAAAACTAAATGTCTGCAGATTTTTCACATGAACAGACGGTCCTTGTGAAAAACCTGACATGTGCGCACCACCATTGAATATAATGGGTGTGAGCGTGTCCGTATTTGTGGTCCTTAAAAAATGGACCACATATGGACATTTAAAAAAGATATGTAAAGGGGGCCTTATTCTGTATTGATTTGCAGTAATCACACAAGGGAACTTTTTTATTATCACTTACCTACCTTTAGTATTTTATATGTCTGACTTTTGTATGTTTATTTTTAGGTTTTTCAATTATTATGTTATCCAATAAAGAATATATTATTTAATGATTTTGAGCCTTGCTTGCTAACATTTTTATATTGGTATGCTTGAATTTAGTGGTGCATTTTGGCCTCATTGTACTCAGGTAGGTATTTTAAATATATTTCTGTTAACCCGTGAGTTGCTGAAATAAAAGCTGTTTATGTTGGACTTGGATTATATTAAAGTCACAATCACATGAGAAATTGAATAAAAAATATTAGTGTCACAAAAATCAGGTAAGTAGGGGGTCTGAACTCACTTTTTAGACATATCCAAGCTATTAGGTACATATGAGTGGACAATTATTATAGACCATATCTCCCTCCAATCTGTTACCGAGGTGGTGTATAACAATCATATACAAACACACAAGGGGTTAATGGTGCACATCTAAAAAGAGTTCCTACCAATATTAGTAGTTCACCCCCTGCTATCTATCATGTATCTATCTATGTAAAAAAAAATATTTCCACTTTTCATCTGGTTTCAGATGTGATTTTCATATTGTCCACAACTGTTACTTGCCACGGGTGAGTTTGAACGAGCATCACATTCTTGAAACAAAGTTGTATATGCACAATTTTGGAAAAGTGCCAATAATTTTGTCCTGCCCATTTTTGAGGTTTTGGGTGAAATGATGTCCAATTTGCCTTTTTTTCCTCATTTTTTTGTGTTGTTCAAATACACACAAAGGAAATAAACATGTGTATAATAAAATATGTGTAATTGCAATACTTTTCTGGGAGAAATACATGTATATATGTATATACAAACTATGCATCAGTACACTGTAATAAATGAACACATGAACTCCTTTATTGCTTTACACGTTAAAAAATTTAGATACTTAGAAAAATGTTAACTATCAAAAAGCACAAAAGTCATCCAACCACGTCAAGGTGTACCTAAATATTGATGGTCTCTACCACTTGTGGCTCACCTCTCTATGTGTATCTATCTAGAATCTGTTTATCTTAGGTTAAAAGTTTCAATTCTTAGAAAATCGAAAAGTTGTAACAAGCGACAAAACTCTGGTTAGGAGAACGACAGGGAAGGAAGAAGACACACTATACTTTTGTTCAGATACACAGGGTATTCATTGTGGCACAAAGGTGGGCAAATGGTCACATCAGACATCACACACATCCATTCAGGCATCTAAAATATATTCACGTCTTGAAATGGTATCTCTCTATTATCATGAAAAACTCTGAATGTTTAATACCACTGTGTAACTAATACGTTGGGGAATATATTGTGAAATAAAAGAAGCGGCGTATCTCACGAGGAGAGGACATAGACTGCTTAGTGTCACTCACAAATGAACAGATGATCATGTTTTATTAGATGTTGCACTTAGGAAGATTTTCTTTTATTCCTCATTGGCCTGCTGTCTTTTGTCATTACAATTATATGGTCGATCTAATGAATCCTTATTTGCAACACTAGAACCTCAATTTACATCAGTTTGTTGCCCCACATTGGAAGGTTTTTTTTTTAGCCTCCAGCATTGTGATGCAGATTAAACATGTTAAGTTACACTACTTTTAATTCATTCGTCTTCCTCTTAAGAATTCATGGACCAGTCATTTATATCATTAGTTCGACCTGAAGCAGATGCTTTGACTTTTTCAGAGGATCAAGACAAAAAAGTCATATGTTTTAGTAGCTTGTTCTGCAGTGCATTTCAATGGGGCACAAGCCACCCATATGTAGTCATTTGCAAAGTTAGTTGTATTGCTCATTTTGTGTAATAACCCACATTAGCAAAATGAAAGTATGGGGGACAACATATGAAAAAAAGGGCATTAAAAAAGATCTGTAAAAGTACAAAAAATGAAATGGACATTAAAAACTTTAATGTTGTTATTATGGGCATTTTCATAATAAGTGGTGCAGATGTAGGAATCACACCAAGGCCATTTTGCCTTACGGGCACATGGCAGATGGGAAGTCCAAGCTTGCAATTGTCTGGTTCAAAAAAAACAGGTTCTGTTACAATAGGTCACAGCAGCAACTCATTGATACAGTTAAATTCATCCAGAATCCCATTCAGGGGCGCATATACAACCCCTGGCAAAAATTATGGAATCACTGGGCTTGGAGGATGTTCATTCAGTTGTTTAATGTTGTTGAAAAAAAAGTCGATCACAGAAATGGCACGAAACTAAAGTCATTTCATATGGCAACTTTAGGGCTTTAAGAAACACTGAAAGAAATCAATATAAAAAATGTGGTACTCAGTAAGGGTAATTTTTTTCAGACCAAGCAGAGGGAAAAAATTATGGAATCACTCAATTCTGAGGAAAAAAATATGGAATCATGAAAAACAAACACACAAAAGAACACTCCAATACATCACTAGTATTTTGTTGCACCACCTCTGGCTTTAATAACAGCTTGCAGTCTCTGAGGCATGGACTTAATGAGTGACAAACAGTACTCTTTATCAATCTGGCTCCAACTTTCTCTGATTGCTGTTGCCAGATCAGCTTTGCAGGTTGGAGCCTTGTCATGGACCATTTTCTTCAACTTCCACCAAAGGTTTTCAATTGGATTGAGATCCGGACTATTTGCAGGCCATGACATTAACCTTATGTGTCTTCTTTCAAGGAATGTTTTCACAGTTTTTGCTCTATGGCAGGATGCATTATCATCTTGAAAAATGATGTCATCATCCCCAAATATCCTTTCAATTGATGGGATAAATTATCAATGTAAACTTGGGCATTTATTGAAGATGTAATGACAGCCATCTCCCCAGTGCCTTTACCTGACATGCAGCCCCATATCATCAATGACTGTGGAAATTTGCATGTTCTCTTCATGCAGTCATCTTTACAAATCTCATTGGAACAGCACCAAACAAAAGTTCCAGCATCATCACCTTGCCCAATGCAGATTCGCGATTCATCACTGAATATGACTTTCATCCAGTCATCCACAGTTCACGATTGCTTTTCCTTAGCCCATTGTAACCTTGTTTTTTTCTGTTTAGGTGTTAATGATGGATTTTGTTTAGCTTTTCTGTATGTAAATCCCATTTCCTTTAGGCTGTTTCTTACAGCTCGGTCACAGACATTGACTCCAGTTTCCTCCCATTCGTTCCTCTTTTGTTTTGTTGTGCATTTCCTGTTTTGGAGACATATTGCTTTAAGTTTCTGGTCTTGACGCTTTGATGTCTTCCTTGGTCTACCAGTATGTTTGCCTTTAACAACCTTCCCATGTTGTTTGTATTTGGTCCAGATTTTAGACACAGCTGACTGTGAACAACCAACATCTTTTGCAACATTGCGTGATGATTTACCTTCTTTTAAGAGTTTGATAATCCTCTCCTTTGTTTCAATTGACATCTCTCGTGTTGGAGCCATGATTCATGTCAGTCCACTTGGTGCAACAGCTCTCAGAGGTGTGATCACTCCATTTTAGATGCAGACTAACGAGCAGATCTAATTTGATGCAGGTGTTAGTTTTGGAAATGAAAATTTACAGGGTGATTCCATATTTTTTTCCTCATAATTGAGTGATTCCATAACTTTTTCCCTCTGTTTGGTCTGAAAAAAATTACCCTTACTGAGTACCACATTTTTTATCTTGATTCCTTTTAGTGTTTCTTAAAGCCATAAAGTTGCCATTTGAAATGACTTTAGTTTTGTGCCATGTCTGTGATCTGCTTTTTTTCAACAACATTAACCCCTTTCTGACCAAGGGCATATTAGTATGTATCTGTGCTCTCAGCCGTATGGGCCTGATACATATTAATACGCCCTGGCGATTTCGCCCACACACAAGCGGTGCAGGCGAGATCGCCGCCGGGTGTCAGCTGATTGTTACAGCTGACACCCTGTGCTATGTGCAGGGAGCGGTCCCACACCGCTCCCGGCACATTAACCCCTGAAATGCTGAGATGGAAATCGCTCGCAGCCTTCCAGTGGCAAGAGGAGGTAAGCGCGATACTTACCTTCTCTGCCGGCGTCCAGCGGCGTCTGAATTCGGGCCCCGATGTTGCCATGGTGACCCGACGTCATCATGACAACATCCGGGTCACCAGAAGGCAGGAAGTTGCTTTGGTCATGCACAGTGCACGACCAAAGTAACTTCTCCCTGTGCAGCGCTGACAGGCTGCTGCTCTCTATGCCATGCAGGCGATCAGGCTGCAAAAAGTGAAAGTCCCATAGTGGGACAATGTGAACAAGTAATAAAAATGTCAGAAAGTGAAAAAAAAAAAAAAAAAATTGTAAAAATATAAAAAAAAAATAAATAAAAAATAATAAAAAATATATATATATTGTTCCCATAAATAAATAATCTTATGAAAAAAAGAAATAAACCAATAAAAGTACACATATTTGGTATCGCCGCGTCCGGAACGACCTGACCTATAAAGCTGCCCCACTAGTTAACCCCTTTAGTGAACACGGTAAAAAAAAAAAAAAACATAAAACGATGTTTTATCATCATACTGCCAACAAAAAATGGAATAAAACGCGATCAAAAAGACTAATGTAAATGAAAATGGTACCGCTGAAAACGTCATCTTGTCCCGCAGAAAACAAGCCACAATACAGCTCCAACAACAGAAAAATAAAAAAGTTATAGCTCTCAGAATAAAGCGATGCAAAAACAATTATTTTTTCTATAAAATAGTTTTTATTGTGTAAAAGCGCCAAAATATATAAGAAAAAAAAAATGCGGTACCGCTGTAAATATACTGACCCGAAGAATAAAGCTACCTTATCAATTTTACCACACGCAGAACGGCATAAAAAAAAAAAAAAAAAAAAATTCTTGAATTGTTGGCTTTTGTTTATCCTGCCTCCCAAAAATCGAAATAGAAAGCGATCAAAAGATGTCATTTGCCCGAAAATGATACCGATAAAAACGTCAACTTGTCCCGCAAAAAACAAGCCATCATATGACTCTGTCGGCCGAAATATGGAAAAATTATAGCTCTCAAAATATGGCGATGCAAAAACTAGTCTTTGCAAAAAATGCGTCTTTTAGTGTGTGACAGCTGTCAGTCATAAAAACCCAATATGAATCTGGCATCTCTGTAATTGCACCGACCCAAAGAATAACGTCGTCTAATCACTTATACCACACGAGGTACGGCGTAAAAAATAAACTTTAGGGTTAGGGTTGTGCTAGGGTTAGGGTTGTGCTAGGGTTGTGCTGGGGTTTGGGTTAACGTTGGGCTAGGGTTAGGGTTGGGCTAGGGTTGGGGCTAGGGTTGGGGATAGGGTTTTGCTAGGGTTAGGGTTGGGCTAGGGTTAGAGTTAGGTTATTGTTAGGCTAGGGTTAGGGTTGGGATTTTTTCAGAAATAAAGAAAAAAAAATGACGACGATATGGCGACTAGTGAGCGCAAGTACTCGCTACTTGAGTTTGCATCGGTGCTTGGGTATGCACCAAGTATGGCGGATGCTCGAGTGACATGATCGAGTCTCCTCCCCAAATGTTTTGCAGCTGTTATACAGCCAAAAAACCTTGCGGGAATTGCCTGCCATGCACAAGCGATCCGCGCATGGTTTTTTTTGGGTGTCTAATAAAAAAAACATGGGGGCAGGGACTCGAGCATGTCACTTGAGCACCCGCGATACTTGGTGCATACCCTAGTACCTGATGCAAACTCAAAGAGCGAGCACTTGCACTCAAGACTAATGACAATTTATTCAATATGATGACCTAATGTTATCAAATTCTGTGTCGTACCTCTTGGTTCAAAATGTTCACTATACTGTTATGTTCTGCTACCAAAGCTAAGGAAAGAGAGGAGATCTGTCCCTACTATAGGACTCAGCTGAATCCCTACGATGTAACAGGGAACCTGATCCTGCGATCAGACCTGCTAAAGTCCTAATCTAGTCTGTACGGAGACCTATAGATGTGGGGAGGGAATCCCTACAAGTACTAAGGACTGGGAGGAATATGGGACACCTCCTAACAGAAATAGTAGCAGACAGACGAACAAACAAAATAGATAGAACATAGAGGTCCGTAGACCAAGCAAACTAACAGAGCTAGATACAGAGCACAGGCTAGCTAGAAAGTAGATATACAATGAAGTCCAGCAAAGCCAGAAGGGCGGATCAGGATTAAATAGGCCAACAAGGTCATGTGACCAGCAAAGGAAAAAAAACCTAACAGCAAGGTTCTAACAGTACCCCCCCTTCTAAGAGGATCCTCCGGATCCCCTAGGACCAGGCTTATCAGGAAATCTCCTGTGAAACGCTCTGATAAGTCTGGACGCGGAAACATCATCTGACCTCACCCAAGAGTTATCCTCGGGTCCGAAACCTTTCCAGGCCACAAGATACTGCAAACTACCTCTATACCGTCTAGAGTCAAGGATGCGAGAAATTTCATATTCCCCGTCCTCCACCACCAGAGGAACAGAGGCAGAGGCGTCACCATCCGACACAACAGCTTTTTTTAACAGAGAGACATGAAAGACCGGATTAATTCTCCAGGAGGTAGGAACCTCCAACCTAACAGCAGATTGGTTGACAACCTGAAGCACCTTAAAGGGCCCTACAAACTTGGGACCCAATTTCTTAGAAGGAATCCTCAACCGCAGATTCCTAGAGGACAACCAAACCATGTCACCAACAGCGAAAAAAACCTCCTGTCGTTTCCTATCAAAGTAGTCTTTAGATTTTCTGTTGGCCTCCTGAAGATTACCACGCACATCCGTCCAAACTCTTTCCAAATCACCGGAAAAATTCTCCTCCTCAGGCACGGCAGATCCCAACTTGGAGAACGACCCAAACGACGGATGTCTCCCAGAACAACAAAAAAAAGGCGAACAACCAGCAGAAGAAGATGTATGATTGTTCAGAGCAAATTCGGCAAGTGGCAGAAACTCAGACCACCCCTCTTGATTGTCTGCCACAAAACAACGCAAGAACTGCTCAACATCCTGGTTTTTCCTTTCTGTCTGGCCATTAGATTCAGGATGATATCCGGACGAAAACGACAAATGAATTCCCAACCTGTCACAAAAGGCACGCCAAAAACGAGCCACGAACTGAGGACCCCTATCAGAAACAATGTCAGTAGGAACGCCATGAAGTCTGACAATTTCCTTGACAAAGGCCTTAGCGAGAGTTTTAGCGCAGGGCAGTTTGACGAAGGGAACCAAGTGACACATCTTGCTAAAACGGTCCACGACCACCCAGATGACAGTAAAACCCTCAGAGGGGGGAAGGTCAGTTATAAAGTCCATAGCCAAATGTGTCCAAGGAGCACTGGGGACCTCCAAAGGACAAAGCAACCCCGCAGCAGGAGTATGTGAGGACTTAGATCTAGCACATATAGTACATTGGCGCACCCACTTAATGACTTCCTTCTGCCATCCAGGCCACCAAAAACTGCGACCCACCAGTCTCTTGGTCTCAGAGATTCCGGAATGACCTGCCAACCGAGATTCGTGACACTCAACAAACAAATCTCTCCTAAAGGTCCCAAGCACAAACAACCTCCCATGAGGAGTGTTAGATGGGGCATTCTCCTGAGCTTTAAGAATCTCATCTTCCAAAACGGAGTCTAAAGCAGCTATCACAACACCTTCTTGTAAAATGTTTTCCTCTTTCTCAGCACCGACTATGGGAGAAAAACTGCGAGACAAGGCATCCGCCTTAACATTCTTAGTACCAGGGATGTAAGTAACGGAGAAATTAAACCGCGAGAAAAACAGTGCCCACCTAGCCTGACGGGCATTCAGGCGCTTGGCAGCATCAAGATATATCAGATTTTTATGATCCGTAAGAACCTGAACGGGAAATTCCGCACCTTCCAAGAAGTGGCGCCAGTGTTCAAATGCGAGTTTAATAGCCAATAATTCCCGATTACCAATATCGTAATCCAATTCAGTCTCCGAAAATTTTTTTGAAAAAAAGGCACAGGGATGTAATCCATCCCCGTTATCCTGAGACAATACTGCGCCAACCCCCACAGAGGAAGCATCAACCTCAACCAAAAACGGCCTAGTAACATCAGGCTGCATAAGGATGGGAGCAGAGGTGAACCTCTCCTTGAGATACACAAAAGCTTCAATGGCCTCAGAAGACCACTGAACCGCATCAGCACCTTTCCTGGTGAGATCAGTCAGAGGTTTGACAATACTAGAAAAATTTTTTATGAATTTTCTATAGTAATTGGCGAAACCCAAAAACCTCTGTATCGATTTCAAACCAATAGGCCTAGGCCATTCCTGCACAGCCTGAACCTTAACCGGATCCATCTCAAAACCTTTGCTGGAGATAATGTAGCCCAAAAAACTAATTCTCTGTACAGCGAACTCACATTTCTCCAGCTTAGCAAAAAGCGAATTGTCCATTAATAACTGTAATACCTCACGCACGCTCCGCCAATGAGACTCCAGATCTGGCGAATAAATCAAAATGTCATCCAAATACACAACCACATTTTTACCGATCAAAGGTCTAAGGATGTCATTAATCAGATTCTGAAAAAATGCAGGAGCATTAGTAAGACCAAAAGGCATAACCAGATTCTCAAAATGACCCACAGGAGTGTTAAAAGCAGTCTTCCATTCATCACCCTCCTTCATGCGCAACAGATTGTATGCCCCCTTAAGGTCAATTTTAGAGAACCACTTGGCCCCCAATAACTGGTTAAACAGATCAGGAATCAATGGCAGTGGGTAAGGATTGCGTACCGTAATTTTGTTAATCTCACGAAAATCCAGACAAGGACGTAAACCGCCGTCCTTTTTTTTTACAAAAAAAAATCCAACCGCCACAGGAGACTTAGAGGGCCTAATGTGACCGGCGGCCAAGCTTGTCTGTATGTATTCCTCCAAAGCCTTCCTCTCAGGAATAGTAAGGTTAAATAAACGACTCTTAGGAAGAGTCGCTCCAGGGACAAATTCAATAGAACAATCATAGTCTCTATGGGGAGGCAAAACCTGCGATTCTTTCTCAGAAAAAACTCTCCAAAAATCCTGAATAGGAACAGGCAATTCTCCCCTATCCAAAGCTGCAATACGCCCGTTACAACACTTGTCATAACATTTATGGCTCCAGGATTTAATTTCACTGGTAGACCAATCCAGTACAGGATTGTGAAATTTTAACCAGGGCAAACCCAATATTACTGGAGAAGGCAAGTTATTCAACACTACCAAATCCAATTTCTCATGGTGAACACCATTAATAATGAGAGGAAATTCACTGACCTTGAGAGTAATATTCTTCAAAGGGGAGCCATCCACAGAAACCACAGCAATGGGGGATGATAAAGGTTCAGGTTTTAAATTGAGTTTTTCCACGAATCCCCCATCAATTACATTCAGTGTAGACCCGCAATCAACAAACACCCGAAATTCCATTAATTTTTCCTGAGCAATCGTGGAAGCAGCTAAAAATATACCCTTGGAATTTAAACAGGCAATACGGGCGTGACTGACCATTTTTTTTTCTTTCTTCATACGAAGCTCACAGCCTTTAATCAAATGACCAGATTTTCCGCAATAGAAACACAAGCCTTCCGAAAAACGACGGTCTTTTTCTTGAGAGCGAGGTGCCACCGATCCAATCTCCATCGGTTCACCACTGTTAGTACACACATTATCATAACCAGAAACTGACATAGCAGAGGATTTGCTCTCATTAACCCTAGCACGCAGTCTTCTGTCCACCCGTATAGCTAATTGCATAGCCTGTTGCAAATCTTCAGGTGTAGGATAAGCAATTAGCAGGTCTTTAACCCTTTCACTGAGCCCAGCAAGAAATAGACTTTTCAGAGCAGAATCGTTCCACCCTGTTTGAGTGGACCAACGACGAAAATGTGTACAATATTTTTCCACATTACCTGATCCTTGTTTTAAACGTCTCAACTCAGTCTCAGCTGATGCGACACGGTCAGGATCATCATATAATAGTCCCAAAGCAGAAAAAAAACTATCCACTGATCTGAAGCATGAATCACTAGGTTGCAAAGAAAAGGCCCACTCCTGAGGCTCTTTGCGCAAAAGTGACATTATGAACCCTACGCGCTGGGATTCATCCCCAGAGGACTTGGGTCTCAAACGAAAATACAATAAGCAAGCATTTTTAAATGAAAAAAATTCTCGATGTTCACCAAAAAATAAATCCGGCAAACATACCTTAGGCTCCAAGAAATATGCTCCAGGACAGTTACTCACGTGCTGACGGAGCTCGGCCACTTCCAGAGAGAGTCCCTGCAGGTGTTTAGCCAAATCCTGAACCGACACCATGATGGAACAAAAAAAAAAAAAAAAATCTTTCCTTAGAGAATTTGCAGGCTGGACTTACTGTTATGTTCTGCTACCAAAGCTAAGGAAAGAGAGGAGATCTGTCCCTACTATAGGACTCAGCTGAATCCCTACGATGTAACAGGGAACCTGATCCTGCGATCAGACCTGCTAAAGTCCTAATCTAGTCTGTACGGAGACCTATAGATGTGGGGAGGGAATCCCTACAAGTACTAAGGACTGGGAGGAATATGGGACACCTCCTAACAGAAATAGTAGCAGACAGACGAACAAACAAAATAGATAGAACATAGAGGTCCGTAGACCAAGCAAACTAACAGAGCTAGATACAGAGCACAGGCTAGCTAGAAAGTAGATATACAATGAAGTCCAGCAAAGCCAGAAGGGCGGAGCAGGATTAAATAGGCCAACAAGGTCATGTGACCAGCAAAGGAAAAAAAACCTAACAGCAAGGTTCTAACATATACCCCTTGATAAAATCCTGGAGGGGTGTAGCATCCAAAATGGAGTCACTGGGGGGAGGGTGCGGTGGTTTCCACTATTTAGGAACATCAGGGACTCCCCAAATGCAACCTGTTACCCTTGTGAAAATGGAAAATTGGGGGCTGAAAAACATTTTTGTTGAAAAAATGTGAAAATGTTATTTTTACGGTTCAATGTTATAAACTTCTGTGAAGCACCTGGGGGTTCTAGGTGCACACCACGCATATAGATAAGTTCCCTAAGGGGTCTAGTTTCCAAAATGGTGGCACTTGTGGGGGGTTTCCACACTTTAGGCACATCAGGGGCTCCCCAAACGCAACATGACGTCCGCTAATTATTCAAGCAAATTTTACATTCAAAAAGTCAAATGGTGCTCCTACCCTTCCGAACTCTGCCGTGCGTCCAAACAGTGGTTTTCCCCCACATATGGGGTATCGGCTTACTCAGAAGAAATTGCACAATAAACTGCATGGTGCAATTTCTCAAGTTACCCTTATGAAAATGGAAAATTGAAGGATGAAAAACATTTTTGTTGGAAAAATGTGAAAATTTTATTTTTATAGCTCAATGTTATAAACTTCTGTGAAGCACCTGGGGGTTCAAGGTGCACACCACACATCCAGATAAGTTCCCTAAGGATTTGCACATATTTTCTATTTGGTATTTATTATGAGGCTTCTTTTGAGCTCTCTAATTGTCCCATTTTTATTCCCCCTTTCTATTTATTGATTTATACTTGCCCTTAGTCATATATTTATGGATTCAACAACTGTGATTGTCTTGCCCTCCCAGGAATTCCCCATTCTCTGGCACCTTGCACTTTACTCCCCTACTTTTTGTGATTTTGTATATTTTAATACTTGGAATTTATCTACTAATAAAACTTTACTCATTATGCCAAATTACTCATTTTGTTCTCCTTTTTCAAATCTGATGATATGAATAGGCTTATCCGACCCGGGACTCGACATGCCTATTCAGGTACCGTGGTCCGTCTAGTGTCTTATGGTTGGCCCTTGTTTGTTCAATTGTGCTTTTCTGTATTCTTACAGTTTGTGCTTGGCCTAATATGGACTTCCATGCGCGAGACACCACTTGGCTCTCACAATTAAATAAGTTATCTAATAATGGGGGTTTGGTGGTGCCGGATACGGATCAGAAGCTGAGGGAGAGCATCATCAAGCTCAAGGCTTTACTTAAACGCAGGAACCGGACATGGTGGAATCACGCCTTCCTAAATAAATATATTGAGAGGGCCTTAATTCCTAGGGGCCTGCGGATTCAAACGTTCCCTTCTTTTAAAATTGAGGACGAATCCTTTAAGGATAAATGGGAGGCCCTGGTGGATACCTGCTCCCTTGGCTTTCTGAACCTCCTAAAGGAACACAATGAAAAATCTCTCCTTGAGATGGAGTCAGAGATCGATCTTCTACAAGGACAGATAAAAAAAGATCTGCCCAATGATGATATCAAAAAACTCAACGAGGAGGTTGACTCTGAATGTCAGAAACTGGTCAAAGAAATCCAGACTATCAAAACCAAAAAATTCCAACGGGATATTCAAAACAAACTGGCTCACAGAGTTTACAGGTGGAGATCACCAGTAGAGAGTGTGAGATCGAGATTTAGAAATAACTCTTACTCACGTTCAAGATCCACATCTATTACTTCGGGGGCCTCAAGTGAGGATCAGACAGTGGCCATCAGTTCTGATTCCCAGGCGGGCCCCTCCACACAACCAGCAACACGTATCCAGACCAGACCTAACACCAGGAGAAAGCGCACTACCACCTATCAGGTTTGTGATTCCCGGGAGGGGCTCCGTGTTGTGAATTTAACAACTCACTTTTTGACTGAGACACAGATGGAGGTCCTTGGTATGGGCCTATCATTTGCTCCTACTAATGCCTTTGACTACTTTACGGCTCTCAAGGACCTCCATCTGTTTGCTCGCAAACTAATACTTAAAAAACTTCATTCCAGGTCGGGTGGTGATGTTGACTCCATGACGGCAGCGGAGAAGGAGGCCTTACAACATTTGGAGGATCTCCTTTTGGAGCATACAACTCCTTCTACAGGTGTGTTACCACAGGCTAGGATTCCCAAATCAACGAGATTCCATCCCTTGTCCATAAGTCCGGTGGTAGAAATTTTTGTAAATTTGGTTGTGGAGGACTTTAGAAAACTCTCCACGTGGAGAAAATTTGATAATCTAACCTTCGCCCAAAGCTTAGCAATACATCAGCTACAATCATTTAAAGATACGGTTATCAAACCTGCGGACAAGGGTGGGAATATCATCCTGTGGCCTCACCAAAAATACGAGAGGGAGGCTTTACGCCAGCTAAGAGACAAGGATACATATTCTAGGCTACCGTATAACCCCACGGCCTCCTTCTCCGCTGCCCTACAGGGAATCTTGGCTCGTGCCTGCGAGTGGGGTATTATAGATAAGAGGACTGTGGAGGCTCTTACCGTACGTTTCCCCAAAACAGCTACCTTTTACCTGCTCCCTAAGATTCATAAGGACACTGCCAACCCACCGGGACATCCGATCGTGTCCGGGTTGGGGGGGTCTCTGTGGTCCAATTTGTCAATATGTGGACAGCCGTTTGAGACCACTGGTGGAGTCCCTTTCATCCTATACAAAGGATACGACGGACGTCCTCACTAGGGTTGACGGCGTCTTTTTGGAGCCAGGTACTATCATGGTCACGGCCGATGTAGAGAGTCTGTATACCTGTATCAGTCACGATCTGGGCCTTTCAGCAGTTCGTCTTTTCCTCGGGACCTCTGACCTGGATGGCCCTTCACGTGAATTTATTCTCAAGCTCCTCCACATTATCCTCTGCCATAATTATTTTTTATTCAAAGATGCGGTGTACCTGCAGCAGCGTGGCACGGCCATGGGAGCGGCCTGCGCTCCTTCGTATGCAAACCTCTTCCTCGGCGTGTGGGAGAGGGAACTATTTGGGGATGAGGGCGCATGGGGCGCTGACCAGGTCGTGACCTGGCTGAGGTACATCGATGATGTTTTATTTTTTTGGTGAGGGTCAGTGGATGAGCTCGACAATTTGATGAGGCAACTTAATACCAATACGTGGGGCATTAAACTGATTTATGCCTATCACCATCAACGTATGGACTTCCTGGACGTCACTCTGTAGGTGGACTCACACTCCTTCATCCAGACTGACGTCTACAGGAAGCCCACAGCGGTGAATTCACTGGTCCATGCTGCCTCGGCACATATTCCATCAACAATAAGGGCCGTCCCGGTCGGACAGTTCCTGAGGGCGAGACGTATCTGTTCTACTGAGGCTAAATTTGAAAGACAGGCTGCAGATCTGACTGAAAGGTTCAGACAGCGAGGTTACAGCAACAGATGCATCGGCCGTGGTTATGGTAGGGCACGCAGTACCCCCCGCAGTCGTCTTCTATACCCCGCTCGGCAATCCCATTCTGAGATTCCCGAAAGGACCCACTTCATTTCCACCTTCAATCATGAGTGGGGGGCTATGAGGCGGGTCCTTTTCCGACACTAGAATATTCTCAACGCGGAGCCCTCCCTGAGGGATGTGGTGGGGAATTACCCACTTATGACAGCTAGGCGCGCTAAGAATTTGGGTGATCTCCTTACCTGTAGTCATTATATCCCACTGGCAGTCAACCCCTTTGGGTCACGCGGGCCCAGGGTAGGTTCCTTTTCATGTGGCCACTGCGTGGCCTGCACCAATGTCATCCGCTGCTCATCATTTACGTCATCTCATGGCTCCCGCACTTTTCGAATCTCTAAATACATCTCTTGCAGTACAACCCATGTGGTGTATTATGCCACATGTGGTTGTCAAAAGATTTATGTGGGACTCACCATTAGAGAGATGAGGATTCGAGTGCGGGAGCATGTGCGGGACTTTGGCGCAGCCAAATCTGTGACGGATCCCCGGGAGCTCAAAACGTTGCCGCAACATTTTAAAGCAGCCCATGACTGCGATCCACGCACCCTTATGGTGCGTGGTATTGACGTAGTGCATTTGGGCTCTCGGGGGGGGGCAATTCTAAGCTCTGTCTTGTGCAGAAAGAGGCCAGATAGATAACCACTCTGGATACCCTGGCCCAGCGTGTCCTAAATGAAAATCTGGGTTTCTCATCTTTTCTATGATGGTTTCCCTTGTGTTTTGATGCTCTCCCTTAGCCTTCTTTTCTTCTTTTGATCCTATAGTTGGCACCGATGGTTTTTCGCTTGTTTATAAATTTTTGCTTTTAACTTCTGATTTTCTTTCCAACTTTTCAGATTTAGCGTTGCCACCTTATACAAGCAGCGAGCGCCATCTCTATGGACCAAATTCTAATGAGAGACACCTCACATTTAACATGGATGAGAAATGCCCCTGGAGATATCTTTGTCACCTTTATGATATGCTTAATTTATACTTATCTTGTATGATACGTTTCTGTTATGTATGTATAATGTATGTGTCTCTGTATAAGGGGCGCATGTATTAACTTTTGGATGGTGAGGCTGATGGGTAGACACACCCCTTGGTGGTGTGTCTCTGCTGTCCAACCGGGCCGCGGGGTTATGGATAGATTTTTCATACTTACCTTTCTCCACCTTCATCGACATGTCACCGATCTTCCTCTGCTTCTTTAGTGGGATGTCCTCTCCGCTGCGGGAGTAGTGCGTGTGTGCTGTGGTCCCTCACTTACCCGCACTCATGCCCGGCTGTCTCCATGTCCCTGGCGCGTCTCCGCACGCCTGTAACTTGACGGCTGTGGTGCGTGCGACGGGGGGCGTGGCTCCGGGCACACGCGCCGATATCCTCCAATCAGCTCCCTTGACCCTTGGATAACGTGATTGATCCGGGTTGTATAATTACAGGTCCTGGTGGCGCTCTAACTATGTGCCTCTTGAGAAAGACCGGCGAAACGCGCATCAGGGCGCATTCCTTCCCATCTGTGCTATCCTGGGGTTCTCTGGGATTCGTGGGCTCCTCTCTTCTGACCATTCTGGGTGAGTGGAATTGTTCAGGTCTTTGGGAACTCATTGAGACATTATTGAAACTCATCCCTTGTTTTTGACATGTATTATTGTGGTCACACCTTTGTAAAACATGAGACCTCACCTCTTGTCACTAGGCATTACTTGTGATTTGCACATATTTTCTATTTGGTATTTATTATGAGGCTTCTTTTGTTTTATGAGGGGATGAGCTCTCTAATTGTCCCATTTTTATTCCCCTTTTCTATTTATTGATTTATACTTGCCCTTGGTCATATATTTATGCATTCAACAACTGTGATTGTCTTGCCCTCCCAGGAATTCCCCATTCTCCGGCACCTTGCACTTTACTCCCCTACTTTTTGTGATTTTGGATATTTTAATACTTGGAATTTATCTACTAATAAAACTTTACTCATTATGCCAAATTACTCATTTTGTTCTCCTTTTTCAAATCTGATGATATGAGTAGGCTTATCCAGACCCGGGACTCGACATGCCTATTCAGGTACCGTGGTCCGTCTAGCGTCTTATGGTTGGCCCTTGTTTGTTCAAGTTCCCTAAGGGGTCTAGTTTCTAAAATGGTGTCACTTGTGGGGGGTTTCTACTGTTTAGGCACATCATGGGCTCCTCAAACGCAACATGGCGTCCGCTAATTATTCAAGCAAATTTTACATTCAAAAAGTCAAATGGCGCTCCTTCCCTTCCAAACCCTGCCGTGCGCCTAAACTGTGGTTTTTTCTCACATATGGGGTATCTGCGTGCTCAGTGGAAATTGCACAACAAATTTTGGGGTCCATTTTTTCATGTTACCCCTGCAAAAATAAAAAAATTGGGTCTAAAGTAACATTTTTGTGAAAAAAGTTAAATGTTCATTTTTTTCTTCCACATTCCAAAAATTCCTGTGAAGCACCAGAAGGGTTAATAAACTTCCTGAATGTGGTTTTCAGCACCTTCAGGGGTGCAGTTTTTAGAATGGTGTAACTTTTGGGTATTTCTGTCATAAAGGCCCCTCAAAGTCACGTCAAATGTGATGTGGTCTCTAAAAAATTGGTTTTGTAAATTTTGTTGTTAAAATGAGAAATTGCTCGTCAACTTTTAACCCTTATAGCTCCCTACTAAAAAAAAATTTTTGTTCCAAAATTATGCTGATGTAAAGTAGACATGTGGGAAATGTTATTTATTAACTATTTTGTGTGACATATCTCTTTGATCCAAGGGCATAAAAATTAAAATTTTGAAAATTGCTAAATTTTCAAAATTTTCGCCAAATTTTTGATTTTTTCACAAATAAACGCAAGTGATATCGAAGAAATTTTACCACTATCATGAAGTAAAATATGTCATGAAAAACAATCTCAGAATCGGGGGGATCCGTTGAAGCGTTCCAGAGTAATTACCTCAAAAAGTGACAGTGGTCAGAATTGTAAAAATTGGCCTGGTCATTACCCTCGGGGGTAAAGGGGTTAAACAACTGAATGAACATCCTCCGAGCCCAGTGATTCCATAATTTTTGCCAGAGGTTGTAGAAATCATGGTGCCTCATAGCAGAAGTCCTTATTGCCCCCCCAAAAAAATAAATAATAATATATAGCAGGGTCGCAGAAGAGCATATCTCACAACATTACAGCTCTTGCAAAGTAATTGTGCCCCTATTGAAGCCCCTTAGTGTTCCTACAGACTAACATACTACTCTCATAGCCTCAATAAAGTATGATGCCAACAAAAGTGCCACCTTAGCACAATAAGATACCCCCACAGTGACCCCAACACAGTATGTTGGCCTGACACAGCCCTCCACACTATATGATGGATGCCAGGATAGCGGTTCAGTTGAAAGTGCAATGCCGGGTAGGGGAGGGCTCAGTGCTGGCTAACCATAGCGACAATGTGGTTGACGCCATTAGTGGTTGGTATGCCACTGATTCCATTGATATGTGGAGCAGATATCTTGTTAAGTTTTGTGATTGTGTATTAAAGGGTTTGTCATATCTTTTTTTCTTCAGGAGCACACCACTTCCCTAAAGAGGAACCATTGTGTTCCTGATGATTGACAGTTCATACCAGCGGCCAGGCTTGAGCCACTGGCACAAACTGTATGCTCTCTCCTTCTACAACGAGGGGAAGCTTTGCACCTTCATCATCAAAGGAATGCATGGACAATAAAGCTGGCCAGATCCAGCGCAGGACTGTGAGACTGCAGAGATGGCAAGAAATCTAGATAATGAGTAGTAAATGATAAAATTAAAAATTCCCCCCATTCTTGAGAAAGGTGAAGTAAATAACAAAGTTATTTGTTCTTACAAGCACTTTACCCATTTAAGAAGGTGAGACAACCCCATTAATGAATTTTTACAAATATTGCTTTAAATGAACTAATTGTTTGCTGCTAGTCAATAGGAGAATGTGAAGTATTTTAAAATAAATACATAATTATGGGTTTTTTTGGCCATTTTTTTTCAATGTGCTTCATATATGGAGATATCAAGGGAGTTTTCCGCCTATTGACCTTAAATTTAACAAAAATTTCACCAAATGTTACTGCCTGTGTGACAGTGGCGTAATTTAAAGCTATACAGCCCCAATGCAAAATCTCCAACAGGGCATCTAACTCTCATTGAGGGTAGGCTCACAAGACCTGATTCTCCACATAAAAATGGACCTATTATTCTGATTAGGCTTTGATCAGAGTTTTATCAGAGTTTGATCATAGAGGCATCTGTTTTTCTCGTACGTGGAGAGAGAAAGAAAAGTTTCTCCATCTTGTCCTTTCTCCTTAGTCAGTGAAAATCGGACCACTCTCGGATGTCATCTGAGTGCGGTCTGATTTTTTTCACAGACCCATAGACTTGCATAGACCCCTCGGATTATAACCAGACATGTCTCCGATTTTTTCCATGGATCACTCAGTCTTAGGAAAAAAGAGGACGTGCGCAGCGCCACATATAATATGGTAGGTACGTGTGCTATCCGTGAAAGCCACGGAGAGCACTTGTACGAGAAAATCGGTTGTGTGCACAAGCCCTAATCTCATATAGGTCAATGGGACCATTGGAGCCTGCCCTAGGTTCCAGGTCCAGTAGTTACAAATCAGCTTTGTGACCCACCTTGTAGTTTTTGGGGCAGTTTTTAATGGTGTTTTTTTGTGTATTGGGTCTAAGGGAACTTCTAAAAAATATGAACTGTGTGTGCAATGTGTGCAAAGTATGCAATCAAATTTAAGGTAGATATGGACTTTGTGGCTGAGGGTGAGCCAAAGATGTTTTAGTTCTGCTCTAAGAGATACTGAGTGACTGAGTATCAGAAATTCTTAAAGGGAATCTGTCACCACATTTGACCTATCTAAACTATAAATATGGGCATACAGGTTATAGACTGGAAGATAACTATGCCTCAAGAGCTTGTTTTAAATATAACGGGGTGTTCCCAGTGTGATGTATAATGGGCAGCCGCTCTCTTCTCTACTGATCTCACTGCAGAGCTGTGTGTGTTTATACCTAACACATATACAGGTTCCTCTCAGCTTCAGCTTCCATTTTACAAGCAGACAGGGTTGTAATATTGTTACAATGCAGCAGAGTTAAGAGAGAAGCCAAAAATGTGTTTGAAAGAAGACAAATTTCATTTCTCCTGTTCTGGGTTGGTTACTTGTCTCACACTGGTAACTCCCCCTTCATGTAAAATGACCTCTGGGGGCAGAGTTATCTTCCAGACAGCGTCCACCCCTTATCCTGGAAGAGGTTATTTATATAAAGGGAAGAGGTCATTTATATAAAGTGATAAAAGATGATTTCTCAGTAGCAAGGCATCTGATATGAGGCATACAGTACAAGTAGGACTTTTTCAGCTGTCTATAACCTGTATGCCCAAATTAATAGTTTAGATAGGTAAAATGTGGTGACAGATTCCCTTTAAGGCGAGTTTGTAATATTGAGATTTTATAGAACTGCTGGGATATAGTTTCAGTGACCAGTGATTTGTAAATTATAGCAGAGCTAATTACATGGCCAACATGCAAAACCACCATTAGATTATGTGCTTCAGATGTTCGATTGAGTCAACTAACTGTAATCAGACCAATTGGAAAACTGGAAATTTAAAAGGACAACCAGCTTTGCTGATATTCTATCACAAGAACTGTTGTAACATGGAGCGGGGCAGTAGCTGTGGGTGATGTACTCGCCTCTTGCACCCCGGCACATTACATGAAGGTGGAGGTCCTGACTGGGTGTGGACTTGTGCTGTGAGGGCACTACACCCATGCAGGCCGCATGTAACCGATGTTGCTAGTTTGCCAGGACCAGATATTTTACAGTTCACTGAGGGAGACCACCATTTAAAGATAAACTTTTTACTGAACAGGAACTTGGTAGGGAACATATACAGGAGACTGAGTGCAGATACACAATCTTATGAATGTTTCCTTCACAACTCAGAGCATTTTCCACACAGTTTTAATTCCTTCCTTTTTACTCTCATAACTTGTCTTCTGTATTCATTGTCTCTCACTACTTCACCACAACCCAACTCGACACTACAGTTCTGGTTAGCAAGAGTTCTTTACTCAACCTGCAGTTCCAATTCTTGTTCTCCCTTAGGGGAGCTATGGTGCCAGTATGGTAGGTACTTATCTTCTCTAATGCTGACGTTTTGTAACTTCCTCCCAAGGCACTATTTTCATCTCACATACTCAGTCCTGTCTAGGCCTGTTACCTCTTGGAGTTATAAACTCTAGACCTTACTGCTAGGCATCCTCTCCCAGGACCTGTCTCTGATAATTCACTCTGTCTCTTAGTCACTTCTGCTCTGGATATCGCTATCCCTTTCTTTTCGGTCTCCTCTCATGACTAGGGACACCCCCGAAATTCTGCACTGCCTACACTGGACCTTAGGTCCTCTTACTATGCACTTTGTGGCCTTCCACTCTGGTCTAGTCCCAAATATTAATTGTCACTGTCCCTGTCAACTACCTGTTGCTGAGCAGAATACAATACCAACACCATAACATATTTCACGGTTCACATTACACATCGACAATACACATATTCTTCAATGGGGAAAATTGGCAGCATTTCCATCTCCTTACACTGTCATTAGACATAAGCAAAAAGATTGGCAGAACCCTGATCCATTGGCCCTAAACCAAATCCCTCTGAATTACCTAATTAGTTAACACCATGATGTTAGTACAATATGGCGCGACAAGAGTATGACATAGCTGGGGCCTACAAATCAGTATAAGTGCAGTGCATGTTGCAAGTTGTAGAAGGTTTGCAGGGTTCTTGACCAGTATTGAGGTACTACTGATTTTGCCCATTGACTAGGGTCCAGTGAATCTTTTTGCTGAACTATAATTCTCACTAATCTTTCCAAGACTCATAAATTGCAGAATTTTGCTCAGTGTGATGTATGCAGAAATGTAGGTTGCCTGAAACGGTTTACTGCAGAGTTGTTAGCAGTCCTTGTGCCTTGATATGGCGCTTCTGCATGACACATATTTCTTAAACATTCTCCACTTGAATTGGGGTTTGTAAGAATTGAAGTCTATACACTGGGTACATCTGGCCTCACTAGGAGCTGCAGACAGCTGATATATGAGGGTACTGAATGTTGAATTTCCATGGATCTGACATTGATAACCCACCCTAAGAGTAGGTCATCAATATGTAAGTCCTTACTAGTGTTGAGCGAACATGCTCGACACTGCTCGGTACTCGCCCGAGCATCACGCTACTCGGGATGTTCAGCGAGCACCGAGCATTTCCGGGTTACTCGGGCGGGAGCTCGGGTCTCCGCCCTGCATGTTTGGCGCTCTTTACAGAGCTAATGAACATGCAGGGATTGCCAGCCAGTCACTGCAGCCATGTTGGTTGTGGGCATTACAGTGATTGGCTGGCCGCACAGCGTCACCTCGAGTATTTAAAAAGGGGCGCCGCCATCTTGGACACAGTCGCTCCGGATTAGACAGTGTAGGGACAGCGCTGCTGATTTAGGGAGAGATATAAACTGCGAAATAGTTAGTGTAGGGTCTGTAAAGGCTGCCAGAGCAAACAAACAGTCCTTTTCAGGACTAATATCCATCCCAGATACCAGGCAGGCAGGCTGTATAGGAGACACAGTGGTTATACCAGCAAATGCTGCATTACAGTCCTGTGTGCTCCTGTTGCTGAAATTGCTGGACTTAGCACCAGGTGTCGGGGGCCAGGAAAAATCCTTTTTTTTTCATCTAAATCCTCCTTTTTTTTTCCTCCTTCACACTGTACAAATACCCGTCTTATTAACCTTTTGGTGTGTCCCCCCCCCCAAAAAAGCGTGTCTCTGATTTTTCAGACACAAATATAACTGTTGAAAATAGTCTGGTGTAGGCTAGAGAAACAGAAGTGTTGTTTTGCACTTCCACGGTTCAAACCTCTGTATTATCCATTTTGGGCCATTTGTATCTAAAAAAAAACAGTTTGAGTGTGTCGCTCACTGTTCAGCCGCAAATATCTCTATTTAAAAAAGTGTGGTATACCCCAGTAAACAATAACTGTGGTTTTGCCATCCCACGGTAAAAAATCTCTATTATTCAGCTTTTGGTAGTTTTTTCCGTAAAGAAAAACAGTAGTGTCTCCTGACTGTTGTGACACAAAAATATATCTGTTGAAAATAGTCTTGTGTAGGCCCGACATTCCAGTGTGGTTTCGCAGTTCCACGGATCAAATCGCTGTACTATCCAGTTTTGGGCCTTTGGTATCTAAAAAAAAAGCAGTTTGAGTGTGTCGCTCACTGTTCAGCCGCAAATATCTCTATTTAAAAAAGTGTGGTATACCCCAGTAAACAATAACTGTGGTTTTGCCATCCCACGGTAAAAAATCTCTATTATTCAGGTTTTGGTTGTTTTTTCCGTAAAGAAAAACAGTAGTGTCTCCTGACTGTTGTGACACAAAAATATATCTGTTGAAAATAGTCTTGTGTAGGCCCGACATCCCAGTGTGGTTTCGCAGTTCCACGGGTCAAATCGCTGTGCTATCCAGTTTTGGGCCTTTGGTATCTAAAAAAAAAGCAGTTTGAGTGTGTCGCTCACTGTTCAGCCGCAAATATCTCTATTTAAAAAAGTGTGGTATACCCCAGTAAACAATAACTGTGGTTTTGCCATCCCTCGGTAAAAAATCTCTATTATTCAGCTTTTGGTAGTTTATTCCATAAAGAAAAACAGTGGTGTCTCCTGACTGTTGTGACACAAAAATATATCTGTTGAAAATAGTCTTGTGTAGGCCCGACATCCAAGTGTGGTTTCGCAGTTCCACGGGTCAAATCGCTGTACTATCCAGTTTTGGGCCTTTGGTATCTAAAAAAAAAGCAGTTTGAGTGTGTTGCTCACTCTTCAGCTGCAAATAGCTCTATTTAAAATAGTGTGGTATACCCCAGTAAACAATAACTGTGGTTTTGCCATCCCACGGTAAAAAATCTCTATTATTCAGGTTTTGGTAGTTTTTTCCATAAAGAAAAACAGTAGTGTCTCCTGACTGTTGTGACACAAAAATATATTTGTTGAAAATAGTCTTGTGTAGGCCCGACATCCCAGTGTGGTTTCGCAATTCCACGGGTCAAATCGCTGTACTATCCAGTTTTGGGCCTTTGGTATCTAAAAAAAAAGCAGTTTGAGTGTGTCGCTCACTGTTCAGCCACAAATATCTCTAATAAAAAAGTGTGGTATACCCCAGTAAACAATAACTGTGGTTTTCCTCTTCCACGGTTCTAATCTGCTCTTTATTACCCTTTTTCCATTGATAGTGCAAGTGTAAGCTATTTTACTTCATTTACAATGGGCAAGGCGCGTGGCAAGGGACGTGGAAGTGGACGTTCTGGTGATGGTTCGTGCAGAGGACGGGGCCGTGGCCAAGGTGAAAATGTGCCACAACCAACAGCCACATCTTCTCGCTCCCACTTCTTGACCGAATTACTAGGGAAGCACAGAACAACACCAGTATTGAGAACTGATCAGTGTGAACAGGTTATTAATTGGATAGCAGATAATTCTTCCAGTTACCTGGGCACCACCACCTCCGGTCTGTCTTCCACACGGTCAACTCTTAGTAGCCGTGAGACTCGACCGCATACTCCTCCTCACCCTGATGCTCCTTCCTCCCACCATGCCGAGTGTCGTCAGACAGCAAGTGATCCCACACTTGGACACTCTGAAGAGCTGTTCACTGGTCCATTTCCATATTTGGGCCCCTCGCCTGATACGCTTGAAGTGGTGGAAGAGGAGATCCCATGTTGCGATGCCCAAATATTTGAACAGCCACGGCCACAGGAAGTCGACGTTGGCAATCTGTCACAAGAGGTGGACGATGACGAGACACAATTGCCAGGAAGTGAGGAGGAGGATCGTGGTGCGCAAGTGGAAGAGGAAGACGTGGTGGATGATCTAGTAACTGACCCAACGTGGAAGGAGGACAGGAAGAGTGAGGCCAGCAGCACACAGGGGGAGGGAGTCAGAGTACCCCAACAGGCAGGAAGAAGCAGTGTGGTGGCCGCAGACAGAAAGCAGGCAACCGTTCCCCGTAACACCAACACGAGGGACGTTGCCAGTACAAGCGGTAGGTCTTCCAGAGCCTGGAATTTTTTTAAAGACTCTGCTGATAACCCCAAAAAGGCCAGATGTTCCACCTGCCATGCCAGCATCAGCAGGGGTGACAAAACTACAAGCCTGACCACCACCAGCATGATCAGGCACATGGCAGAAATGCACCCGACTTTGTGGGGTGAAACCCCGGGTCCAAGACCAGTGTCAGCGGGTGTCACCACTGCTTCATCCACTGTTGTGGGTGCAATAGAACCCCCTGCTGTGTGTGCAAGGCAATCCCCTGTCCATACTGCATGTAAAGATGCCCCCTCCTCTCAGTCTTCACTTGTTATGGCAGTTTCTCAAGAAACAGCATCAACGTCCACGTCCACGTCCCACCGCAGCGTTCAATTGTCCATATCCCAGACCTTTGAACGAAAGCGGAAATTCGCAGCTAACGCCCCACAGGCCACAGTCCTAAATTCGCACATTTCACGACTGCTTGCATTGGAAATGCTGCCTTTTAGGCTGGTAGAGACGGAATCCTTCCGCAATCTTTTAGCGGTGGCCGTCCCTCGGTACTCGGTCCCCAGCCGACACTATTTTGCCTGGTGTGCCATCCCCGCACTACACAAGCACGTGTCCCAAAGCATCTGCCGTGCCCTCAACAACGCAGTTACTGGGAGAGTCCACCTGACAACGGACACGTGGACAAGTGCTTGTGGCCAGGGACGGTACATCTCTCTGACGGCACACTGGGTAAACATAGTGGAAGCCGGGACCCAGTCGGACCTTGGGACGGAACACATCCTCCCCACACCGAGGATTGCGGGCCCTATATCAGTCAGAGTTGCCCCCACAGTGTACAGCTCCTGCGCATCCTCCTCCTCCTCCTCCTACTCATGTTCAACCTCCATCTCAGATATCACCACATCAGTTACAAGCTGGAAGCATTGCAGTACTGCCTCCGCCAAGCGGCAACAGGCTGTGCTGAAACTCATAAGCTTAGGTGATAAACCTCACACTGCTTGTGAGTTGTGGACAGCTGTGAAAGAGCAGGCAGATCTGTGGCTGAAACCGCTGAACCTACATCCCGGCATGGTCGTGTGTGACAATGGCCGTAACCTGGTGGCGGCTCTGAGGCGAGGTGAGATCACACACGTCCCATGCCTGGCTCATGTGCTTAACCTCGTGGTTCAGCGGTTTCTTAAATCGTACCCCGAGTTGCCAGATCTGCTCGTGAAAGTACGCCGCCTGTCAGCTCATTTTCGCAAGTCGGCTACAGCTTCCGCCGCCCTTGCTGTGTTGCAGCAGCGTTTGCAGCTTCCGGCACACCGACTGGTGTGTGATGTCCCCACACGTTGGAACTCTACCCTCCACATGTTGCAAAGGATTTGTGAGCAGAAGAGAGCAATTGTGGAGTACCAGCTGCAACAAGGCCGTCGATATTCAGGTCAGACTCCACACATAAGACCTCACGAGTGGACCTGGATGTCTGACATGTGTACCATCCTGACAAACTTTGAGGAGGCCACCAAGATGGTGAGTGGCGATGACGCCATCATTAGTGTCAGCATCCCACTTGTCTGTCTTTTGCAACGCTCTCTGCAGAGAATTAAAGAGGAGGCATTGCAGCCAGAGTATGATGAGATGGATCAAGAAGCCATAGCAGGCGATTACACACAGCCCAGCCTCATCTCATCCCAATGTGCATTGGGGGACAATGATGGAGAGGAGGAGGAGGAGGAAGAAAACAGGAGCTGCTATCATGCGTTGTTGACGGTAGTACCTGTACAAGTGTCATACCGTCGGTTCAGCTTGGGTGGCCTGAGGACAGGGGGGAGGAGGAAGAGGAGGAGGAGAGCATGGTCAGTCGTCATCTTGGTGAGGACACGGAAATCTTGCCCGTTACCAGTCTGGCACGCATGGCTGACTTTATGTTACGCTGCCTTAACTGTGACCCTCGCGTTGTCAAAATGTTGGGTGACAGTCATTACTGGTTGGTGACACTTGTAGACCCCTGCTACAAGGAGAACTTTCACTCTCTTATTCCTGAGGTGGAGAGGTCTACAAAGATGGGGCAATACCAGAAAGCCCTTGCTGCAGAACTCTTAAAAAAATTCCCATCTGAACACGCTAGCGGCAGAGGTCACAGTTCGTTGCCCAACCAAGGCGTACAGGCGAGAGAGATGCAACTCCAATCCAGCAGAGGCAGGGGAACACTGTCAACGTTCTGGGACAGTTTTCTGACACCCGCCCAGCTTATAGGCCCTGAGGCGCGGGGTACTCTCACAAGGAGTGGAAAGTTTCAAAAGATGGTGAGGGAGTACCTTGCCGATCGTACCAGCGTCCTCCGTGATTCCTCTGTGCCTTTTAATTATTGGGTATCCAAGCTGGACACTTGGAATGAACTCGCTCTGTATGCCTTGGAGGTCCTGGCCTGCCCTGCCGCTAGCGTGTTATTGGAGCGTGTTTTTAGTGCCGCTGGGGGAATTATAACTGATAAGCGCACTCGCCTGTCAACTGACAATGCTGACAAGCTGACCCTTATCAAAATGAACAAGGGCTGGATTGGGCCAGCCTTCTCATCACCACCAAATGACAGCAGAGTAACATAAAGTCAAATCCACTGTGTTATTTCAGGAGGTGTATTCATATGCACCGCCTCACACCCACACATGGGTATACGCTTCCTCGTTTTGGCTGTTTAATCTTCTTCTCCTTATCCTCAGCCTCCACCACCACTATACCACCAGGGTGCCAGCATTGCAAGTTTCTCCGTCCTTATTTTTGGCAGCTTTTGCTTGCAAGGCATAAGCAAATACTATGGGACACCCACTCTCCAATAATGGGACTTATGTTTGTAATATGCTGTACTGCATGGCTCTTGTAATGGGCATTGCAAGTTGCTCCGTCCTAATTTTTGGCAGCTTTTGCTGGGAAAGCATAAGCAAATACCATGGGACACCCACTCCCCAATAATGGGACTTATGTTTGTAATATGCTGTACTGCATGGCTCTTGTAAGGGGCATTGCAAGTTGCTCCATCCTAATTTTTGGCAGCTTTTGCTGGGAAAGCATAAGAAAATACTATGGGACACCCACTCCCCAATAATGGGACTTATGTTTGTAATATGCTGTACTGCATGGCTCTTGTAAGGGGCATTGCAAGTTGCTCCATCCTAATTTTTGGCAGCTTTTGCTGGGAAAGCATAAGAAAATACTATGGGACACCCACTCCCCAATAATGGGACTTATGTTTGTAATATGCTGTACTGCATGGCTCTTGTAAGGGGCATTGCAAGTTGCTCCGTCCTAATTTTTGGCAGCTTTTGCTGGGAAAGCATAAGAAAATACCATGGGACACCCACTCCCCAATAATGGAACTTATGTTTGTAATATGCTGTACTGCATGGCTCTTGTAAGGGGCATTGCAAGTTGCTCCATCCTAATTTTTGGCAGCTTTTGCTGGGAAAGCATAAGCAAATACTATGGGACACCCACTCCCCAATAATGGGACTTATGTTTGTAATATGCTGTACTGCATGGCTCTTGTAAGGGGTATTGCAAGTTGCTCCGTCCTAATTTTTGGCAGCTTTTGCTGGGAAAGCATAAGCAAATACTATGGGACACCCACTCCCCAATAATGGGACTTATGTTTGTAATATGCTGTACTGCATGGCTCTTGTAAGGGGCATTGCAAGTTGCTCCATCCTAATTTTTGGCAGCTTTTGCTGGGAAAGCATAAGAAAATACTATGGGACACCCACTCCCCAATAATGGGACTTATGTTTGTAATATGCTGTACTGCATGGCTCTTGTAAGGGGCATTGCAAGTTGCTCCGTCCTAATTTTTGGCAGTTTTTGCTGGGAAAGCATAAGCAAATACTATGGGACACCTACTCCCCAATAATGGGACTTATGTTTGTAATATGCTGTACTGCATGGCTCTTGTAAGGGGCATTGCAAGTTGCTCCATCCTAATTTTTGGCAGCTTTTGCTGGGAAAGCATAAGCAAATACCATGGGACACCCACTCCCCAATAATGGGAGTTATTTTTGTAATATGCTGTACTGCATGGCTCTTGTAAGGGGCATTGCAAGTTGCTCCGTCCTAATTTTTGGCAGCTTTTGCTGGGAAAGCATAAGCAAATACTATGGGACACCCACTCCCCAATAATGGGACTTATGTTTGTAATATGCTGTACTGCATGGCTCTTGTAAGGGGCATTGCAAGTTGCTCCGTCCTACTTTTTGGCAGCTTTTGCTGGGAAAGCATAAGCAAATACTATGGGACACCCACTCCCCAATAATGGGACTTATGTTTGTAATATGCTGTACTGCTCAGCTCTTGTAAGGGGCATTGCAAGTTGCTCCATCCTAATTTTTGGCAGCTTTTCCTGGGAAAGCATAAGCAAATACCATGGGACACCCACTCCCCAATAATGGGACTTATGTTTGTAATATGCTGTACTGCATGGCTCTTGTAAGGAGCATTGCAAGTTGCTCCGTCCTAATTTTTGGCAGCTTTTGCTGGGAAAGCATAAGCAAATACTATGGGACACCCACTCCCCAATAATGGGACTTATGTTTGTAATATACTGTACTGCATGGCTCTTGTAAGGGGCACTGCAAGTTGCTCCGTCCTAATTTTTGGCAGCTTTTGCTGGGAAAGCATAAGCAAATACTATGGGATACCCACTCCCCAATAATGGGACTTATGTTTGTAATATGCTGTACTGCATGGCTCTTGTAAGGGGCATTGCAAGTTGCTCCATCCTAATTTTTGGCAGCTTTTGCAGGGAAAGCATAAGCAAATACCATGGGACACCCACTCCCCAATAATGGGACTTATGTTTGTAATATGCTGTACTGCATGGCTCTTGTAAGGGGCATTGCAAGTTGCTCCGTCCTAATTTTTGGCAGCTTTTGCTGGGAAAGCATAAGCAAATACTATGGGACACCCACTCCCCAATAATGGGACTTATGTTTGTAATATGCTGTACTGCATGGCTCTTGTAAGGGGCATTGCAAGTTGCTCATTCCTAATTTTTGGCAGCTTTTGCTTCGAAAGCATAAGCAAATACCATGGGACACCCACTCCCCAATAATGGGACTTATGTTTGTAATATGCTGTACTGCATGTGACGCGCCCCCTGGGCCATGTGTACACGTGTGTGGGATACCCGGTGCCGGGTCTCTGGGGTCTGTAGTCTCCGTGGCGGTGACCCGGTCCCGTGGCTCAGGCTGGTCAAACCAGTGGCAGTCTTTCTTATGTTTTGAGGTTAATTGTCCGACTGCGCCACCCGTGGATTGCGGTCAGGGAGTACCACTGCTGCGAGGCAGACCGCTGAGGCTGGTGTTGTGTGCGCAGCATAGAATGGGATAACTCCCCTCGCGAGGAGTATAGCCTCAGGGCAGTGAGTGTGGATGATGGGGGTGAGGGTGCACGAGCGCAGCAGGAATGACTCAGAGTATTTGCAGTGCAGTTCAGGGTATTTACTGATGATTATCAGGTAGACCCTCCCGGGAGTACTGGCCAACATAAGAGGCCTGGTCAGTCTGTGAGCAAGCAGAAGTTCCCCTGGCCAGGTGGAGTTGTAGGCCTCCCCGTCTGTCTGCACTCTTCCTGGCTACCTTGCTGTAAGCGGGTAGAAGTAGCCCACGTCCCTGAGTGTACCGTGTAGTGCTCACCCATATGGCTGGTGACTTGGGGCCTTCTGTTAGCCTCCGCTCCACGACGGCGGTGCTGGTCCCTTGCTTGTGACTGAGCCTCCGGGCTTCTATGGCCAGAGGACCTGAAATCCCATGCCGGCTGGTTTCTGCTGCTGGATATATAAGTCCTCACAGCTTCGGACTCCTGTGTCGGGTTCCTATTGTCTTCTGCCAGGGCGAGTTCTGCTCAGCTTCCAGCCCCTGGTCTTTAGCTCCTAGCTCCTACAGAGCTCCTTGCTGTTACTTTCCCTTGCTCTCACTCTGACTCTGACTGTTCTCTGACTCACTCAACCCCGCCCCAGATCCAGTTTATAAGGGCAGAATTCTCCCCTCCCAGGATTGGGTTAGGAGGATGTTGCATATTTAAGGGATCCTGACCAGGAAACCTCCCACTTGCTCTCCGACGTAATATCTCTATTACTGTGGTGACCAGACCCCTGGGGTGCCACACATGGCTCTTGGAAGGGGCATTGCAGTTCCTCATAATTTTTGGAAAGCCTTCCATTCACTGCTTAGGCCAACAGTGCGCGGGAGACCCAGTTGCTATAAATGGAAAAAAAGGTTTAGTTAACGCCCTCTGACCTCCATGTCATTTCCAAGGGGCAATGGAGTGGCTCGAAATTTTTGGTAGGCATTGCACTCACTGTATGCCCTATAACTGTGTAGCCGAACCGCTCCTTTTGTTACAGAAACATATCCTACAAGACATATCTGGTTGACTGGCCTGATATTGATGTGAATGGTCCCTGTTCCTCCTGCTCTTTCTCCTTTGCCACTACTTCATCCATCATTTATCACCTGAAGCTTTGTTTTAACGGGAGTCATAGAACTTGGATAGTAGCAGGAAAACATCCAGCAATCCTCGGAGGAGGTAGGATATGCGCCAAAACGCTGACCACCTCAGGCCTAGCCGCTACTACTTACATGCGCTTGCATTACAACAAAACAAAGCAGATGCTAACTTCTATCATCCTCATCATGCTCCTCACCTTGGCACTCTCAACTCCCCTGATGGAGAAGCCAGGGCCCACCGGAGGAGTCTGATAGTCCGGTGGGCTCGGCCAATGCTGCCCTAAAGCAGGCCAGGCTAAGAAAAGTGTGGGAAAGGTTACCGGAACAAATAGGGGTTGCTGGGGACCGAGTATGGACACCCGGCCACCCCCTGGAGGCTGGGGAGCAAGCGGGGACATCCAGCCACCAGGCGGCTGGGGACTGAGTATGGATACCAGGCCGCCGACGCAGCCATGGCGTGGTGGCCAGATTCCACCTTCACATGCCTAAAAGGCCCAATTTAAAGTGCAAGCAAGCAAGCAGTATGGTATTGCAGCCTGGGGGTGGGTGGGTGGCAGGCTGCATACTTGCGCTTGCATTGCAAGGAATGGGAGAGGTACAATTGAACACTGCCCTGGGACAAGGACTTGAATGGGGATAGTTGCAAGTCTGCAACGACAGGTGCAAGGTGGGAGGCATCTTCGCATGTACCATGAACAGGGGTTTGTCATGCACACACAACAGCGGAATAGGCTCTCCTTCCCACTAAATGCACTGGGGAGGGCACAGGTAATGTTTTGGTATACGCGCTTAATCTTATGTATAAGGCACACCAGGACAAATATGGGCGGCTGGGGACTGAGTATGGATACCTCGCTGCCGAAGCAGCCATGAGGTAGTGGCGAGCTTCGGCCTCCTCCAAACTAAAAGGCCCCATTTCAAGTGCAAGCTAGCAGTATGGAATTGCAGTCTGGGGGTGGGTGGGTGGCAGGCTGCACACTTACACTTGCATTAAAAGAAAACATAGCAGATGCTAACTTCTGTCATCATCATCATGCTCCTCACCTTGGCACTCTCAACTCCACCGATGGAGAAGTCAGGGCCCACCGGAGGAGTCTGGTTCTCTGGTGGGCTCGTCCAATGCTGCCTAAAGCAGGCCGGGGTAAGAAAAGTGTGTGGGGGGATGTTCCAAGGAGAAATAGGGGCGGCTGGGGACCATTTATGGACACCCGGCTGCCCCCATGCGGCTGGGGACCGTGTGTGGACACCCGGCCGCGGGGCGGCTGGGGACCGAGTATGGACACCCGGCCGCCGGGCGGCTGGGGACTGAGTATGGATTCCAGGCCGCCAACACAGCCATGACGTGGTGGCCAGATTCTGCCTCCACATGCCTAAAAGGCCCAATTTCATGTTCAAGCAAGCAAGCAGTATGGTATTGCAGCCTGGGGGTGGGTGGGTGGCAGGCTGCATACTTGAGCTTGTATTGCAAGGAATGGGGGATGTACAATTGAACACTGCCCTGGGACTAGAACTTGCATGGGGATAGTTGCAAGTCTGCATCTTCTGATGCGGTAAGGATCACTTATGATGGGCACACTTTTAGACAGTGACCTGGGAGTCAGAGATGCTTCCAGGGGTCTTCCCCATGCTGATCCCTTGTCTTTTCAGCACTTTATGCATGTGTCACACAGCACATGGCCAGATAAGGTTGTAAAATGTTAAAATGACATTTCACGGTGAATGCATTTGTCATAGTTGAAAGCAATACAAAAGGGCAAAAACGTATAAAAAATGCTACTTGTGAACATAGCCGAAGGTGTGGAGGAGTATTTTTGTTTTTGGTCATTTATTTTAACTTATACACAAGTCTTTACCCTGGAAAGGATGTTCCTTAACATATTTCACAGAAAAAAAGTTTCACTTTCGTTTTTGAACGTTTTATTGTGAGCCTGTAAAAGTGGCTTAATACCTCTGACCACGTTGTTGACAGCAGTGACCTGGGGGTCAGAAATGCTTCCTGGGGCGATCCCCATGCTGTCCCCATGTCATTTGAGCACTGTCACTATCGTTTTGGGCACTTGTTAGGCTTTTAAAAGACTGCCGGGGGTGCCACCGCAAAAATGCTCGAGTCTCCCATAGACTAACATTGGGCTCATTGCTCGGGTCGAGCACCCGAGTATCACGGCGAGCTCGGCCCGAGCTTCGAGCACCCGAGCATTTTAGTGCTCGCTCAACACTAGTCCTTACCAATATCTTTAAAAAAAATAAATATGCATATTTGAGATTTATTTGAGACTTGTATATTTATTAAAGATGATAAAATCTTTTAAAATTCAAATGCCTGGACCCGTGGAAGCGTGATAGACACGCAAAACGGCCGTCGTCCGCAAAAGGTGCCGCTTCCCTGCATTTTTAATGGAAATGGAATAAAAGAAGATTTTATTACATCGGTGTGCCACCTCGCTTTCTTCATGTATGAATTGTGACTTGCTTTGTTTCTGGAAGGAGTTGCACCCGATGGTAAGATTGATTGCTCCAGCTGATGAGGTCGAGCTTCTGGAGTCTCGGCACTAGAGATGAGTGGTGTTCGACTAGAACTGTTCGCCAATCTCAAATTCGAGCTGTTTTGGGCGGTGTTCGAGTTGTTCGACGAACCCGAACGATTTGCAAAAAATTCGGCTGTTCGAGGTTATGTTCGATAACTGTTCGTACACCAAAAGTGTGTCCTGCATGTCTGGCGCTATTTAGAGCACCAATCATGCAGGGATTGTCTGCCACTCACTGTAATGCCACAGCCATGGTGGTTGTGGCATTACAGTGATTGCCCAATCGATGGGAACAGTGCTCACAGTGAAACATGAAAAGCCGGCAATTCATCAGCGGCATAATAGTGTTTTCATGCACCGTCTCTTTAAAAAAGCCGGCCGGCAATTCAGCAGCGGTACCCGACAATTTATAACAGACAGAATAGAGCATCACACATAGATTAGATAGATAGAAACATGTCAGTCACATATATATGAAGTACAGTGACAGTGTTGCTTACTGTACTTGTCATTTAGTGTAAAGGATTTATCAAAAAAAATAATAGTGTTTTCATGCACCGTCTCTTTAAAAAAGCCGGCCGGCAATTCAGCAGCGGTACCCGACAATTTATAACAGACAGAATAGAGAATCACACATAGATTAGATAGATAGAAACATGTCAGTCACATATATATGAAGTACAGTGACAGTGTTGATTACTGTACTTGTCATTTAGTGTTAAAATAAAGGATTTATTAAAAAAAAAATTGGCGTGGGGTTCCCCTTAATTTTAGTCTCTAGCGGAGGTTAAGCAGACTGCTGGGGCAGATGTTTGAAGCCTGGGAAGGGGGTAATACCCACGGAGCTTCCCAGGCTACTAATATCAGCCCCCAGCGGAATACCTAGCCTTTACTAGCTATTAAAATGGGGGACCCCCCAAAAAAATGACGTGGGGTCCTCCCTATTTTAATAGCTAGCAAAGGCTAGGCAGACAGCTGGAGGCTGATATTAATAGCCCAGGAAGGGTGCCATGAATATTGGCCCCCTCCCAGGCTAGAAACACCAGCCGTCAGCAGCCCCAGAAATGGCGCATCCTTAGAATGCGCCAATTCTGGCACTTAGCCTCGCTCTTCCCACTGCCCTGTAGCGGTGGCAGTGGGGTAATAGGGTTGGGGTTGATGTCAGCTTATAATGCCAGCTGACATCAAGCCCAGGTTAGTAATGGAGAGGCGTCTATAAGACACCCCTATTACTAACCCCATAGTCAAAGTTAAAAGAAAACACAAGCACCCAGAATAAAGTCCTTTAATTGAAATAAAGACACATTCCTTTATTGTTCTAAATTAAACCATACTTACCGTCACGCCCATTCCAGCTGAAGCCAACGATCTCCTGCAATAAAAGAAAAATAATAAAGCAACCTCATCCTTACCTTTCCATGGTTCCCACGACAGCTTCAGCTCTGCTACATCGAGATAACAGGCTGGACCGCAGCAGAACGCCGCCATCCAGCCTGAGTGCAGGAGAATTTTCCCACGCTGTCAGTGACGTGCATGAGGTGAGCTGAGATCATTGGACATGAATGAGCTCACCTCATGCACGGCACTGACAGCGTGGGAAAATTCTCCTGCACTCAGCGCTTCAGCGTGAGAATTTTCCCACGCTGTCAGTGACGTGCATGAGGTGAGCTCATTCATGTCCAATGAACTCAGCTGACCTCATGTACGTCACTGACAGCGTGGGAGAATTCTCACGCTGAAGTGCTGAGTGCAGGAGAATTCTCCCACGCTGTCAGTGACGTGCATGAGGTGAGCCGAGTTCATTGGACATGAACTTGTCTCATCTTTATGCCGTCACAGCCAGACACTGCAGAGCGCAAGCAAGCCTGCGCTTCTCAGTGTCCGCGGGATGACAGGCTGGATGGCAGCTTTCTGCTGCGGTCCAGCCTGTCATCTCGATGTAGCAGAGCTGAAGCTGTCCTGGGAACCATGGAAAGGTAAGGATGATGTTGGTTTATTATTTTACTTTTATTGCAGAAGACATTGGCTTCAGCTGGAATGGGCGTGATGGTAAGTATGGTTTAATTTAGAACAATAAAGAATTGTGTGTTTATTTCAATTAAAGGACTTTATTCTGGGTGTTTGTGTTTTTTTAAATACTTTACTAGAAATTCATGGTGGTCATGTCTAATATTGGCGTGACCCCATCAATTTCGGGCTTAGGGCCAGCTGATAATGCCAAGCTGGCCTTAACCTCTTTATTACCCAGTGAGCCACCGCACCAGGGCCCTGGATGAGTTGGGTACAGCGCCAGAAGATGGCGCTTCTATGAACGCGACATTTTCTGGGGCGGCTGCGGACTGCAATTTGCAGCGGGTGGGGCCCAGAAAGCTTGGGCCTCCCTGCGCTGCGGATTCCAGCTCCCAGCTGCCTAGTTGTACCTGGCTGGGCACAAAAATAGGGCGAAGCCCCACGCATTTTTTTTTTAAATTATTTCATGAAATTCATGGAATAATTAAGAAAAAAAGGGCTTCCCTATATTGTTGTGTCCAACCAGGTACAAATAGGCAGCTGGTGGTTGGGGGCAGCCCGTCCCTGCCTGCTGTACCTGGCTGGACACAAATATAGTGCGAAGCCCCACGTCAATTTTTTTTTAATTATTTCATGAAATAATTTTTTTAAAAAAGGGCTTCCCTATATTGTTGTGTCTGGCCAGGTACAAATAGGCAGCTGGTGGTTGGGGGCAGCCCGTTCCTGCCTGCTGTACCTGACTGGACACAAATATAGGGCGAAGCCCCACGTCAATTTTTTTTAAATTATTTCAGGAAATTCATGAAATAATGAAAAAAAATTGATGTGGGGCTTCGCCCTATATTTGTGTCCAGTCAGGTACAGCAGGCAGGAACGGGCTGCTCCCAACCACCAGCTGCCTATTTGTACCTAGCCGGACACAACAATATAGGGAAGCCCTTTTTTTCTTAATTATTCCATGAATTTCATGAATCTAAAAAAAAAATGCGTGGAACTACGCCCTATTTTTGTGTCCAGCCAGGTACAACTAGGCAGCTGGGGGCTGGAATCTGCAGCGGAGGGAGGCCCAAGCTTTCTGGGCCCCACCCGCTGCAAATTGCAGTCCGCAGCCGCCCCGGAAAATGGCGCGTTCATAGAAGCGCCATCTTCTGGCGCTGTACCCAACTCATCCAGGGCCCTGGTGCGGTGGCTCACTGGGTAATAAAGGGGTTAAGGCCAGCTTGGCATTATCAGCTGGCCCTAAGCCCGAAATTCATGGGGTCACGCCAATATTAGACATGACCACCATGAATTTCTAGTAAAGTATTTAAAAAAAACACAACACCCAGAAAAAAGTCCTTTAATTGAAATAAACACACAATTCTTTATTGTTCTAAATTAAACCATACTTACCATCACGCCCATTCCAGCTGAAGCCAACGATCTCCTGCAATAAAAGAAAAATAATAAAGCAACATCATCCTTACCTTTCCATGGCTCCCACGACAGCTTCAGCTCTGCTACATCGAGATGACAGGCTGGACCGCAGCAGAACGCTGCCATCCAGCCTGTCATCCCGCAGACACTGAGAAGCGCAGGCTTGCTTGCGCTACTCAGTGTCTGGCTGTGACGGCATCCAGATGAGCCGAGGTCATGTCCAATGAACTCGGCGCACCTCATGCACGTCACTGACAGCGTGGGAAAATTCTCACGCTGAAGCGCTGAGTGCAGGAGAATTTTCCCACGCTGTCAGTGACGTACATGAGGTGAGCCGAGTTCATTGTCGGCTCATCTGGATGCCGTCACAGTCAGACACTGAGGAGCGCAAGCATGCCTGCGCTTCTCAGTGTCCGCGGGATGACAGGCTGGATGGCAGCGTTCTGCTGCGGTCCAGCCTGTCATCTCGATGTAGCAGAGCTGGAGCTGTCCTGGGAACCATGGAAAGGTAAGGATGAGGTTCCTTTATTATTTTTCTTTTATTGCAGGAGATCGTTGGCTTCAGCTGGAATGGACGTGATGGTAAGTATGGTTTAATTTAGAACAATAAAGAATTGTGTCTTTATTTCAATTAAAGGACTTTATTCTGGGTGTTTGTGTTTTTTTTTTAACTTTGACTATGGGGTTAGTAATGGGGGTGTCTTATAGACGCCTCTCCATTACTAACCTGGGCTTGATGTCAGCTGGCATTATAAGCTGACATCAACCCCAACCCTATTACCCCCTGCCACCACACCAGGGCAGCGTGGAAGAGCGAGGCTAAGTGCCAGAATTGGCGCATCCTATGGATGCGCCATTTCTGGGGCGGCTGACGGCTGGTGTTTCTAGCCTGGGAGGGGGCCAATATTCATGGCTCCCTTCCTGGGCTATTAATATCAGCCCCCAGCTGTCTGCCTAGCCTTTGCTAGCTATTAAATTAGGGGGGACCCCACGTCATTTTTTTTGGGGGGGTCCTCCATTTTAATAGCTAGTAAAGGCTAGGTATTCAGCTGGGGGCTGATATTAGTAGCCTGGGAAGCTCCGTGGGTATTACCCCCTTCCCAGGCTTCAAACATCTGCCCCAGCCGTCTGCTTAACCTCCGCTAGAGACTAAAATTACGGGGAATCCCACGCCAATTTTTTTTAATAATAAATCCTTTATTTTAATACTAAATGACAAGTACAGTAACCAACACTATCACTGTACTTATTATATATGTGACTGACATGTTTCTATCTATCTAATCTATGTGTGAAGCTCTATTCTGTCTGTTATAAATTGTCGGGTACAGATGCTGAATTGCCGGCCGGCTTTCTTAAAGAGACGGTGCATGAAAACACTATTATTTTTTTTGATAAATCCTTTACACTAAATGACAATTACAGTAAGCAACACTGTCACTGTACTTCATATATATGTGACTGACATGTTTCTATCTATCTAATCTATGTGTGATTCTCTATTCCTTCTATTCTAAATTGTCGGGTACAGATGCTGAATTGCCGGCCGGCTTTTTTAAAGAGACGGTGCATGAAAACACTATTATTTTTTTTAATAAATCCTTTGCAGTAAATGACAAGTACAGTAAGCAACACTGTCACTGTACTTCATATATATGTGACTGACATGTTTCTATCTATCTAATCTATGTGTGAAGCTCTATTCTGTTTGTTATAAATTGTCGGGTACCGCTGCTGAATTGCCGGCCGGCTTTTTTAAAGAGACGGTGCACGAAAACACTATTATATTTTTTAATAAATCCTTTACACTAAATGACAAGTACAGTAAGCAACACTGTCACTGTACTTCATATATATGTGACTGACATGTTTCTATCTATCTAATCTATGTGTGATGCTCTATTCCTTCATGTCTAAATTGTCGGGTAACGGTGTATGCCGCTGCTGAATTGCCGGCCGGCTTTTTTAAAGAAAGCATCTTCTGAGCAGTTTGTCAGCTTTTGGACACCTTTGAAGGTGTTTTCTATGTGTTCCTATGTGTTTTTGTTTGCCTGCCATTGGTTTTAACGGTGTTCGACGGTGTTCTAAGGTGTTCGACGAACAGTTCGACGAACAGTTCCTCGAACATCCCGGTGTTCAACGAACCGAACCGAACCCGAACACTACGGGGGTGGCTCAACACTACTCGGCACAAGGACTGAGTCGCTGCAGTGCTGGTTGCCTGTGCATTTGTATTTATCTAGTAGAGTTGTCAAGTTGGACTAGTAAAACAGATGTGAAAAAAAAGATATGCAGTTATATGACTGGGGCTTTGCCTCTGCTTTTCCCACTTGCCCTGGTGCGGTTACAAGTGGGGTAATAGGGTTGGGGTACATGTCAGCATTGTATTAGCAGCTGACATGAAGCCCAGGTTAGTAATGGAGTGCGTCTATAAGTAGAAAGTTTTTTATTTTTAAAAAAAATTACACACGGTTTTAAAGGGGTTGTGTGGTACTTTAAATTATCCCCCCATGTATCCCCTCCCAGGTCCCTAAGACTTTTTGTAAATACCTCCTGCTGTTGTTAATGCATGTGAGCGGCGCTATCAGTGGACGCCCACAGGCATCACGTGAGCCCCGGCTGCAGCCAGCTCTAACATCCGCTGATGTCACGACAAGTGCTGGCAGCAGTTGGGGGTCACGATCTTCCAGGTTCCAAGTGGATGCCAGGCTGTGGGCGGGGTTACCCCACCCCCCACCCCCGTGTCACACCCAGCATCCACCATGCGCTCTCCTTCTCCCCATTCATCGGGAAAGCGCTTGGTGGATGCCCGTTGTGATGAGTGGGGTAACTCCGCCCACAACCCAGCAGCCACCACGGGGACCTCATCGCTGAGTCACGCCTCACTTGTCGTGACGTCGGCGCTGGGGTCACATGATGCCTGTGAGCAGCCACTGATAGCGCCGCTCACAGGCATTATCAACAGCAGAAGGTATTTACAAAATGTCTTAGGGACCTGGGAGGGGATAAATGGGGGGGTAATCTAAAGTACCGCAAAACCCCTTTAATCATTTATTTAAAAATAAAAAACACTGTGTACTCACCTAACTCCTGCTGGAAGCCATTGTCACCAAAAAAATAAAAATGAATAAAAAACAACTATATTCCTCACCTGTCTATCGTGATGGCATAATCCAGTGTCCCATGACGATCTGGGTCACTTTTACAGCAGTTACTCCAGCAATCACTAGTGTGACTGTTGTAGAGGACATACAAAAGTAAAAGACAGCGTCTATGCCAGGGTGTTCAACTGCAAAAAAGGTGTTTATTCAGCCATCCCAAAACACACAACATTTCAACCCTGTGTTAGTCTTTGTCAAATATGTTGTAGAGGACAGCACTGTATACACTGACAGGAGTGTAATCACTCCTGTTTCTGTACAGCACTGAGCTGCTGGGAGTGAGGTCACTGGAGCTCAAGCAGCCGGTGACCTCATTTACTGCATCAGTGATGTGTGACGCCCAGCTGCGCTTGGTATCACAGATCCTAGAAGAGTGCATTGATGGATTCTTCCACAAGAGGCCCCCATAAACATTCACACATCTCCACCTTCCACCTCAGACCTGCAGAGGGAGCCCGTTAGGGATATAAATAGGGAAGGTGGAGCTAGGCTGTTCAGTTCCTCTGGAGAGCTCAGCAAGTTCAGACCTGAATACAGAGTCGAGCTCAGTCTAGTCTAGTCTAGTTTAGAGTACAGAGTGATTCAGCAGTTTCTCTGAAGAGTTACCTCAGAGGACAGAGCCTGTTCCAGCTCCTGCAGTTGCTAGCCTGCAGTGGAGCTCATCCAGACTAAGACTCAGTTGTAGCTCAGAATAGTGAGCTTTAGGTGTGCCGACGCCATAAGATCGGTGAAGCACGGCAAGCTGCCGTTAGTGTGAGTAGCCTAGTGAGGGCCCAAGCGTGGCCGAAGGCGAGTGGAAAGTGAGTAGCAGTGGGGGCAGAGGAGCTTACCAAGCTCACCCCGAAACATATACCGGACACCGGGTCCGAGCTTACCGGGATCTCTATGACCCAGTAATGCATAACCGGAATCCCTGGAGAACTACAGGTCCCAGGTTCACCAGAGAGCTGATACGTAACAGAGCCAGGAGACACATAGGCACCGTAAGCTGGGAGCGTGCACTCCAAGAGAAGGCCCTACCACAACGTCAGCCAGTGCAGGACATCGATAAAGTTAGGCCTAGCATCAGGCAGGTCAGAAACTTACTACACAGAGGCAAGAAACAGGAGGCCCTACACCCGCTCATTGGGGAGGATCCTGATATGCACCCTTCACCCTACAGTGCTCCGGGATGTGCCTGTATTTCCTCCAGTAAAAGGTACTGAAGTGACCATCGTGTCTGACCCTGTTCTTGCTCTGACCCGGCTGGGTCTCGCCTGTCCTGCATCCCCCTCTCCGTATGCTGCCCTGAGGCCTAGCTCCACCTGTGGGGAGCTATACTATCGAGCTGCCTTATCACCGGCCTCAGTGGACTGCCGCAGAAACCAGAAACCACAGGTGGCGTCGCGAACTTTCATAAAATTAACAAACAAACCCCTTTTAAAAGCTGACCCCAGGGTACGGGCCCGGGAGCCAACCACCGCGACATCCCCAAAGGCCAGGCAAAGGCTTGGGTACCGAGTCATCCCCATCCCCTGGGCTTGTCAGATGCGTGAGAAAATTCTCACACAGCATTGGTGCTATAAGTGAGGTCACTGGAGCTCTACAGCTGATAATCAGCTGATTGAACTCCAGTGACCTCACTCCCTGCAGCTCAGCGCTATACACTGCTAGAAGCGATCGCGCCCCTGAGCTAAGGAAACTACTTCTCCTCTCAGCCGCGCCTGCTCTCACTATTATCAACGGGAGTGGCTGTAGGATAATGGGAGGGGTAGTCTCCGAGGGCAATTCTTTGTGCGTTTTTGCTGCGTCTTTGGCTCATTGACTTGAATTGAGTCAGTCAAAGATGCTGCAAACATCAGCAGCAAATCTGCAAATATTTTTATACCTGCATTTTTGCAGCGGATTTGGCTGACTCAATTGAAGTCAATGGGTGACAAATGCCGCAAAACCGCGCAAAGAATTGACGAAGGCTTCAGCCGAAACGCGCGTCGGGGTGGGCGCCACTGCAGAGCAACAGTCTTTTACCCACGTGTGAATATGCTTATTTTCTTAGCAATACGTTAGTCCCAAATATTGCATGGGACTTGTTTTTTGTGTACAGTGCCCCACTGACATACATGTTCAGTCTGTGAACGTTCTAGGTTACTTACAACCATAGGTACATCAATTTATGTACATTTTTTAGAAACAGCAATGTGAACATTGTTTTACATCAGCACTGTGCTGCTTATTTTCTTCTTTAGGCACTTTGTACATTTTTTTGGCTACTATATAGGCCAGATACGTCTAATAGATACCACATGGGATTTGGCCCTCTATATATCATTAGTGCCTTACTGATAAGCTTGTTCGGTGTCACGAATGTTCTTTATCCATTTCAGGTTGCTTGGAACCATGTTCACATTTATTTATGTCCATTTTTCAGAAACCATAATGTGAATCTTCTATACTAGCATTGCGCTGCTCATTCTCTTTTCGGGCACATTGTACATTTCTGGTCATTATTAGTGTTGAGCGATACCTTCCGATATCGGGAAATATCGGATCGGATTGGATTGGACCGATACCCAAAAAGTATCGGACATCACAGATTCCGATACCGGAACCCAATGCAAGTCAATGGGACACAAATATCGGAATAAAAATAAACCCTTTCTTTCCTTGTAGGTTAATTCTACATGAAGGAGAACAACTAAGAATAATGTAGAATATATTGGGGGAGGTGGGGGAGACAATAAAGGCATAGAGGTTTAGCCCAATCAAATGGAATAGCAGGAATTAATATTTTTTTTAAGACGTTCTGAGTTACGGAAATATTGACTATGTTAAGTTTTTTTATATTTTGTCAGATATTTATGTTTCACTACTTCCATGCTCTTCACCTTCTTTTTTACGTCTCCCACACTTTCTCCTTCATCATCCTCAGCATCAGCATCTTTTTCATCTTCTTCTTCACCTTCTTCATCTTCTTCTTCACCTTCTTCGTATTATTCTTTTTTTTTACATACTTCATATTTTTCTTATTCAACTATTATTCTTCATATTCTACTTCTTCATCTTCTTCATATTCTTCTTCTTCATCATATTCTTATTTGTGACAGGCATTCCTTTAGTTGTTATCTATAAAAGTTTGAACATTACACCTTTCGTTCTGCCCGTTACAAAAGATTTACAACAGGATTTGTCCACGTTCAGTTTGGCCTGTAGCAGCAGGTCTTTTCCAGTGGCACCACGAGGAGGAACGGACTCACCCCCATACACTGCTTAGTCATCTTCTGCTTATAATTTAGATAGTATCTTTCGCTCTGATTTTTAGTCTTATGCTTAATGTTCTTCTGCTTTTTGTTCTGCAGCTTCTTGTACTTCTGCTTCTTGGTTTTATGTCTCTTGTTCTTCTGTATCTTGGTGGTTGTCTTCTTGTTATTTGTCCTCTTGGTCAACTTCTTCAGGGTCATCTTCTTGGTCTTCTTCGGGGTGGTCTTCAGGCTCGTCATCTTCGGGGTCCTCGTCTTCTTCGGGGTGGTCTTCAGGGTCCTCGTGTTCAGGGTCGTCGTCTTCGGGGTCCTTGTCTTCTTCGGGGTGGTCTTTAGGGTCATCGTCTTCAGGGTTGTCATCTTCAGGGTCCTCGTCTTCTTCGGAGTGGTCTTCAGGGTCATCGTCTTCAGGGTCATCGTCTTCGGGGTCCTCGTTTTCTTCGGGGTGGTCTTCAGGGTCATCGTCTTCAGGGTCATCGTCTTCGGGGTCATCGTCTTCTTCGGGGTAGTCTTCAGGGTCCTCGTCTTCATCGGGGTGGTCTTCAGGGTCCTCGTCTTCGGGGTCATTGTCTTCTTCGGGGTGGTCTTCAGGGTCCTCGTCTTCAGGGTCGTCGTCTTTGGGGTCCTCGTCTTCTTCGGGTTGGTCTTCAGGGTCCTCGTCTACAGGGTCCTCGTCTTCGGGGTCCTCGTCTTCTTCTGGGTGGTCTTCAGGGTCCTCGTCTTCAGGGTCCTTGTCAGGGAGATCCAGAGTGATTACCAAGAACCATTTCAAAAACCTTGAACTTGGAAATGTAGCAGAAGGTACAAGAAGGCTGAGGAACTGCCGAGAACCAGCTCATGGTACTGGAACCCGGATGGGTAGCAGAAGGTACAAGAGCCAATGGAACTACCGAGGACCAGCTGATGGTACTGGAACTCGGTTACTAAGCAGGAGGTACCTGTGCCAGAAAGCACTACCAAGGACCAGCAGACTTTGGTGGAACTTGGATACCGAGAAGGAGACACCTAAGCCAAAGGCACTGCCGAGAACCAGCTGACGGTACTGGAACCCGGATGGGTAGCAGAAGGTACCCAGTAGTGTTGAGCCACCACCGTAGTGTTCGAGTTCGGTTCGGTTCGTCGAACACCCATGTGTTCGCCGAACTGTTCGTCGAACTGTTCGTCGAACACCTTCGAACACCGCTAAAACCAATGGCAGGCAAACAAAAACACATAGAAACACATGGAAAACACCTTCAAAGGTGTCCAAAAGCTGACAAACTGCTCAGAAGACACAACTAACACATGGAAAAGTGACAAGTACATATAGTCATGCGAAAAGAAAAGAGGTTGAGGAGTAAAAGGAGGGGGAGACACAAATATAGGCATGTCATGCCCTTCTAAAATCCAATAAGTGAGAAGCCGACACGTTCAGTCCGCTCCTGCCCATGCCACCTCCGTGTCGCCGGGTTTGTGCCAGAGCCGCGGTGAACCCTGACGGCCAGCCCCCTTCTCCCAATACTGGTGCCTGTCCGCTGGTGGGTCGAGCGAGCCCCCCTGTGGTGGAGGCAGCTCTAAGCTTTTTAATTTAAATTGTCTCTCTAATTTGAATGAATACACTTTAAATCCATTTACAAGGATCTATTGAAGGGCAAGTCTCATGCCAGCAGCCGCGTAATTCCAGCTCCAGTAGCGTCCACTAAAGCTGCCGCAGTTAAAAAGCTTTTATAAGGATCGAGCTCGGCTGTCCACCGCAAGGCATTCTACTGCCAGTCCCAGCCCCTATGCCTTGGGGTGCCTACTGATGCTCTTCACTGAGTATCCCGTGGTCCCGAAGCATTTCCTTTGAAAAAATTAAGTGTCCAAACTACAGGTGGTGTAGCTTGCTTAACAGCCGGGATAATCCGCTGACTAGCAGACACTGCTACTAGGCACAAAGTATTTCCTGGGCTAGATGCAGTTAAAAATTTGTAATTAGATACTCTCGTTGGATGCTGAGAAAGCATTCCATAGAGTCTCCTGGCACGCCATATATGATTCTCTTAAAAAGCTTGGGGTAGGGGTCTAGGGGACCCTTTTATAGCCAAAATCACGGCCCTGTATCACAATACGTCACCTAGGCTGAAGATAAATGGAACTGTAGCACCCTGAGGGCTCGGTTGCTACAGAGGTATTGCACCTCACCCAGAGGTGTGATATCTCACTCTCAGGTAAGGATGGAGTGTGGATCAGGACCCGACACCTGCATACATTACACCACATTGCCGTGGGGCAGGGTGACCAATATGCCTCTGAGATGGCTGGAGTGGGGGGAGGGAACACTGAGGAAGGGGAACCCTGTAGTGCAGGAGCAGGGAGGAAGCAGTTCCTGGGTGCATTGAGAAGGGAGTATAAAAGGTGGGCACCATCTTAGTTCAGTGCAGAGAAGTCTGAGCAGAAGTGGCAGGGAGCAGGGGCTCTGCATGAGCTCTGCTCCGGAGGCGGGCCTAGTAACAGAGGCCCAGGCCTGGAAGAGGGAGAAGGAAGGAAGAGGAGCGGAGAAGGCTCCAGGAACGAGGAATGAAGGGATCCCAGGGGTGCGGATGGGCGAGTCGCCACCGCACGCCCGAATCCACCTGCGTGGAGGGGTCAGGCCAAAGGGGGAGACCGGTCCCCGAAACTAGTGGAGGCAGGAAACGACCCTCAGCTAGAAACCGGAGACTCTGACATTTTATGTGGCGCAGCCCCTCGCTACACCCGCTAGGAAGGCACCACATAGGGTCAGGGAAACTGGCGCCAAGTTTACCAAGAGGAGGCCCGAGGCAGCCGGACAGAAGGGTTGGTAAGAAAGGCCAGACAAAGGACACACAAAGGGGGTCCTGTGAAGCGCTCCAAAGTTATCTGGGAGTTGTCTGAGCCCCTCACCTGGTGAGCACAGTACGACGTGGGCAGCCGTTACCTGCAGACGTGGTCTGGATAATAAGAACTGTGAGTAAAGGCCCTGGACTGCATCACTGACTCCGTGTCGTTACTGCTGCTGCCCTGCACCATCACCCCCATCCTCCGCATACACTGCCTTGAGGCTATACTCCTCCCATGGGGAGTTATGCTACGCTCTGCTGCACCCACAACACCAGCCTCAGCGGTCTGCCCTGCAGCGGCGTTTCACTCTGACTGCAATCCACGGGTGGCATAGTCGGACATTTAAACATCAAAACCACATAAATAGTTCCGCCACTGGTTTGACCACCCTGAGCCACGGAACCGGGTCGCCGCCACGAAGACTACAACCACCAGCATCCACCAAAAAGGGTCCGGCTCCGGGTGTCCAAAGGCCCAGGGGGTGCATCAGAACATTTTCATCACCTTTCACAATCACCAATGGGACAAGGCAGGGATGTCCTCTGTCCCCTCTCTTATACATCCTAGTGACGGAGCACCTGCTCTCATCAATTCGCCATAACCCCAATATTAGGTGGATTGAGGTGGGAGGCACCGAGTACAAGTGCTCTCTATTTGCTGATGATGTCCTAGTATATATCACTCAATCACATATATCCATCCATGCTGTTATGGCTGAAATAGATCACTTTGTTACATGGTCAAATTTTAAAATCAATGCAGCGAAGTCTGAGGCCCTCGATGTCTCCCTCCCCAAATCCATATAGGATTCCATCCAGTCCAACTTTCCCTTTGCCTGGCCCTCACAGGGTATCAAATACTTAGGAATTCCTATTCATAGAGACCTCTCCCATCTATGTTATCTTAATTTTGGGCCCTTTATTGAACAACTCCATACAGACCACGGTTGGCAAGTTAGAACTGTAAGATTCACTACGTGAACCACTGGTGTTTTGTGGAAAAGCACATGTACACTGTGTTCCAAATTATTATGCAAAAAGTGTTTAGGAGTGATAAGGGAAGAATTTGTTTGTTTGTCAGTTAAACTCATTGATGGTGATGTGTGTCAGGGCTCTTTATATCACTGTAAGCAATTGCAGACACCTGTGCTAATTAGTTTGGCAGGTGTGTCCAATGAAAGGCAAGACTACTTAAGAAGGCTGTCTCACATTATTAAGCAGCCTACATTTTCTGCCAAAATGGGAAAGAAAAAGGATGTGTCGGCTGCTGAGAAGCAACAAATTGTGGAGTGTTTAGGTCAAGGCATGACTACAATCAACATTGTGCGATGATCAGGATGAAGTGTCTTGGCAATCAAGAAGTATGTAGCTGATTCACAGTACACACGTGTGCGTGCTGATAAGGGCAAATTGAGGACTCTTTCCTACAGGCAATTACGTCAGGTTAAAAGAGCAGCGGCAAAAAAGCCTTGTCATAGCAGCAGACAAGTTTTTGAAGCTGCTGGTGCCTCAAACGTCCCTCGAACAACAAGATGCAGGGTCCTTCAGAGGTTTGCAGCTGTGCATACGCCATCCTGTCGACCTCCTCTATCCACTTCACACAAGCAGAAACGGCTCCAGTGGGCTAAACTTTACATGAAGACTGATTTCAAAACTGTTTTGTTCACGGATGAGTGCCGTGCAGCGCTCGATGGTCCAGATGGATGGAGTGGAGGATGGCTGGTTGATGGACACCCCACGCAAACACGGCTACAGCGCCAACAAGGAGGAGGTGGAGTAATGTTTTGGGCTGGAATCATGGGGAGAGAGATTGTCGGCCCCTTTAGGATCCCTGAAGGCACTAAAGATGAACTCCATAATGTTTGTGGATTTTCTCAAACAGCACTTCCTGCCATGGTTCAAGAAGAAGAACCGTGTATTTCACAGCAAGATCATTTTTTTGCATGATAATGCACCATCTCATGCTGCACATAAAACATCTGCATCTCTGGCTGATATGGGCATAAAAGGGGACAAACTTATGGTGTGACCCCCATGCTCCCCTGACCTCTACCCCATTCAGAACCTCTGGAGCATCATCAAAAGGAGTGTCTATGATGGCGGGAGGCAGTTCACATCTAAGCAACACCTCTAGGAGGGTATTCTGTCCTCATGCAAAACAATTGAAGCAGAAACCATCCAAAACCTGACAAATTCAATGGACGAGAGAGTTTAGAAGCTCCTTTCGAACAAGGGGTCCTATGTGAAAATGTAACATCACCTAGAATAAAGTTTTGAGTTGAAAACTGCTTGATTTCAGTTTCTAATAACCTGCTAATGCTTATAATTTCAAAAATGACCATTTTTTTGGTCTTTATTAAAATGAAAAGGTTGATCGAAAAGTTTGGGGGATCTAAGAGTGTGGCAACCCAGTAGTCATGATTACTTCGAATTCTGACAATATGAGGGTCATGTTGCAGGTAGTGCAGCAAGAAGGCACTTATGTGTCTTGCGCATCTCGGAGCCCCAAAATTATTTTCCGGGCTAGATGCAGCTAAAAATTATTATTAATTTTAAATCTGGTGGAGCTTAGTATAGATGGTCTAATAGGATCAGTCCTGCACACTGCTACAAAGCCCAAATTATTTTCCAGTCAAGATACAGATAAACATGATTAGTAATTTTAAATCTGGTGGAGCTTATTATAGATGGCCTAATAGAATCAGTGCTGCACACTGCTACAAAGCCCAAATTATTTTCCAGCCAAGATACAGATAAACATGATTAGTAATTTGAAAGCTTAAAACGGTTGGTAGGGTGATTTTAACCAATCATCAAGCTTTTACTCTCCCCAGGATGACACAGGGGTAGAAAAGTCATTTCGGATCCATGATTTGTTCATCTTTATGAACGTGAGTCTGTCTACATTATCAGTGGAGAGCCGCGTGCGCTTATCTGTCAGCACTAGAGATGAGCGTTGTTCTACTCGAACTGTTCGCCAATCTCAAATTCGAGCTGTTTTGGGCGGTGTTCGAGCCGTTCGGCGAACACGAACAATTTGAGAAAAATTCGGCTGTTCGAGGTTATGTTCGATAACTGTTCGTGCACCAAAATCATAACTGGATTTTTTCTCAGTAATGATGAAAATTAATGTTAATACGCAGTTTGAGTGTACAGCGGGGCGGGGGGAGGGGCAGGGGATGGATCTCTGCAGGAACAATGAAGATCTCCATTTTTTTTTTCTCTTTCCCGCATTTACAGTGGGGAGGTGCAATCTGTCAGCCTATCAGCAGCGCACACACGGAGCGAAGTGCTTTTTTTCACACAAGCAAGGGCATGTGTCATTGGCAGTGTATGTCACATGTCCTTGCCCTATAAGACCAAGCCATTTTCCCCGTCGCCACCATTTTCTCATTGCTGCAGCTGCGTGTTAGACGGCACCGCTGTTGCTGTGTGCGCTATACCTTGTTAATTTCAAGCCAATTTTCGCACAAATCTACAGATAGCTTGGGAGTAGGGAATAGTTGTGATTGCAGTCATTTTAAGGACTAGGTTACAGCATTTCCTACGACTTTTATCAGGCAGGTCTGTGCTCTTAAATAGATAGATTGTGGGAGTAAAGACTAATTGTAATTGGGGTCCTTTTCAGGACTAGGTTACATCAGTTCCTATCAGTTTTTGCCAGGCAGGTCTGTGCCAGTGCTGTGCAAGTTTTTTTCACAGCATTTGGCTGAATCTAGCAAAGCTAATCCTTTTTGGCCTATTGCAGAGTGTGTTAGTCAGTGGAGTAGCCTATCTGTGTTGCAAGATATACCACCTGTGTATAGAATACCAATTTTTTTACTGCACCTAGTGAAGTAAAATCTTTTGGGCATAGCATCATTCTATTAGTCCATCTATACTGACCTCCATCAGGTTGCAAATTGAATATAATTTTTTTCTGCATCTAGCTCTGAAAAAATATTGGGCTTCTAGCTGTGTGTGGGACTTGTTGTATTAGTCCATCTATACTGACCTCCATCAGGTTGCAAACTGCATATATTTTTTTCTTCATCTACCTCTGAAAAAATATTGGGCTTCTAGCTGTGTGTGGGACTTGTTCTATTAATCCATCTATACAGACCTCCATCAGGTTGCAAACTGAATATATTTTTTTCTGCATCTACCTCTGAAAAAATATTGGGCTTCTAGCTGTGTGTGGGACTTGTTCTATTAATCCATCTATACAGACCTCCATCAGGATGCAAACTGAATATATTTTTTTCTACATCTACCTCTGAAAAAATATTGGGCTTCTAGCTGTGTGTGGGACTTGTTCTATTAATCCATCTATACAGACCTCCATCAGGTTGCAAACTGAATATATTTTTTTCTGCATCTACCTCTGAAAAAAATATTGGGCTTCTAGCTGTGTGTGGGACTTGTTGTATTAGTCCATCTATACTGACCTCCATCAGGTTGCAAACTGAATATATTTTTTTCTGCATCTACCTCTGAAAAAATATTGGGCTTCTAGCTGTGTGTGGGACTTGTTCTATTAATCCATCTATACAGACCTCCATCAGGTTGCAAACTGAATATATTTTTTTCTGCATCTACCTCTGAAAAAATATTGGGCTTCTAGCTGTGTGTGGGACTTGTTCTATTAATCCATCTATACAGACCTCCATCAGGTTGCAAACTGAATATATTTTTTTCTGCATCTACCTCTGAAAAAATATTTGGCTTCTAGCTGTGTGTGGGACTTGTTGTATTAGTCCATCTATACTGACCTCCATCAGGTTGCAAACTGAATATATTTTTTTCTGCATCTACCTCTGAAAAAATATTGGGCTTCTAGCTGTGTGTGGGACTTGTTCTATTAATCCATCTATACAGACCTCCATCAGGTTGCAAACTGAATATATTTTTTTCTGCATCTAGCTCTGAAAAAATATTTGGCCTTCTAGCAGTGTGTGGGACTTTCTCTATTAGTCCATCTATACTGACCTCCATCAGGTTGCAAATTGAATATAATTGTTTTCTGCATCTAACCCAGCCAATAGTTTTGGCCTAATACCACAGTTTGGCCACTCAGCTCTGCTCGGTTCCCATCCATTGTTTTTTTGTGCAAACAACTCCAGAGTTGTTAATTAGTTAACCACCAAAATGAGTGGAAAAAGGCCTGCTGCTGGTGGAAAGGGGAATAGGCGTGTTGGGAAGCGGAAAAAAGGTTGTGTCCGTGGGGTAGGTGTTAAAGCAACAGTAACATCTGCAGAAGAAAGACCATCTTCCAGCCAAACTAAAATGTCTACTTCTTTTAGCGGACAATGTGATAAGATCCCTTTCTTACGGCCACGCCAATCGCTACAAATTCCAGATGAGGCACAAAAACAGCAGGTGCTTCAACGGATATCAAGTGCTCCTTTAAGTGGGCTCTCCTCCACATCAACTTCAACATCACAAATACTCCAGTCCTCAAAGGTGTCACCCCGATCGCACTTGCTTCCTCACAGCTCCCAAATCTCCAGCTGCCCGTCTGAGTATGAGGTAGAACAGATGGTTGAGTCTGCAGAGCTGTTTACTCATACTATAGCCTGGGAATCAGAGGTCGACTCCAGCGCTTCTGTGAATCCAGACGAGGAAATGATCTGCACTGATGCCCAGAATCTTTATGAGTCGGATCCAGGACCAGACGCAGAAGGTTCTGACCATAATGTAGACCCTCATTCCCAAACTGTAACTCCTGTTGGTGGAGACAATGAGGAAGACGATGATAAGACTCAAATACCTGATTGGAGCGACAACTTTAGTTTTTTGTCAGGGCAGGAACAGGTTGGCTCTGAGGACGACGGGTGTGATAACGCACAGGGTGATGATGATGAGGTTGGAGATCCCACTTACTGTCAACCCACAGTCAGCCAAGAGATGAGGTCAGCAGAGGAGGTGGAGGAAGATGCTAGTAATGACGAGGTCAGGTTGCGCCTTCCTGGACAGAGACGTAGTACTGGAAGCACGTCAACAACTGCATCCTCAAACACAACTCTGCCTCTCACCACAAGTCGTGGTGGCTCTTCAGGTCGCATGGGTGCTAAGCCTTGCATAGCCTGGGCATTTTTTCAGATCGATAAAGATGACCCAACTCGTGTTATCTGTAACATTTGTCAGCAAAAGCTAAGTAGAGGCCAAAAAATACATAGTTTGAGTACTTCATGCATGAACCGGCACATGGACATGAAGCATAAGTTGCAGTGGGAAGCTCAGTGTGCTACAATGCGGCCTAGCCGGCCGGGCCAACCACCGTCTGCCATATCTTGTGCATCCGCGGCCTCTTCATCCTCTGTGACTGGGGGGACAGCAGTCACACCTGTTTTGGGGCGCAGACCTGCCACCTCTTTACCCGCAACAGCCAGCGTGATTGGCAGGTCATCATTTTCTTTGGAGGTGGTAACACCAGCTGGTGTTGAGCGCTGTCCGACATCGATAGCACCACCTTTGGATCAAGGCAACCTAACATGTCCGCCTGCATCTTCCTCACAGACCGGCAGTTTGCCGGGGACACCCTTATCAACCCCGTCTAAGCACAATAGCCAGCCCTCGGTCCCTCAGATGTGGACAAGTAAAAGACCATTTCCTCCTAGCCATGAGAAAGCTAAGAGGTTGAATTTCACCATCTGCAAGTTCTTGGCTACAGAAATGCTGCCTTTCCGCTTGTTGGACACAGAGGATTTTCGAGACCTTATGTCCGTCGCAGTACCCCAGTACCAGATGCCCAGTCGGCACTACTTCTCAAAGAAAGGTGTGCCTGCGCTCCACCAGCATGTCGCACACAACATCACCGCTTCTTTGAGAAACTCTGTGTGTGACAGGGTGCATTTCACCACAGACACTTGGACGAGTAGGCATGGACAGGGGCGTTACATGTCGCTGACTGGGCACTGGGTAACTATGGTGACAGCAGGACAAGGGGCTGCTGTCCAAGTCTTGCCGTCCCCACGAGTTGTGCGTCAATCCTCTTTATGTCAAAGTTCCTCCACTGCTTCTGCCTCCTCAACCTCCTCTCGGTCTTCCACCTGCACCCAAAGCCTGTCTGGTCATGCCACAAGCTTTCTAACTGCGCAGAAGGGATCCTGCACACCTCCTTACTATGCTGGCAGTAGGGCTCAACGTCATCAGGCGGTGTTTACATTGAAATGTCTGGGAAATGTGAGTCACACAGCTGAGGAGTTGTGGTCAGCTCTGGAGAACCAATTTCATGAATGGTTGTCTCCACTGGACCTGAAACCAGGGAAGGCCGTGTGCGACAATGCTGCAAACCTGGGTGCGGCCCTTCGCCGGGGCAATGTCACACACGTGCCTTGTATGGCTCACGTGTTGAACCTGGTTGTCCAGCAATTTTTAGCCCACTATCCCAGACTAGATGGCCTTCTGCAGAGGGCACGGTCGCTGTGTGCTCACTTTCGCCGTTCGCATCCCGCAGCTCAGCAACTTAGATCTCTACAGAAGTCGTTGGGCCTGCCACTTCACCGGCTAAAATGCGATGTGCCTAACCGGTGGAATTCAACTCTGCACATGTTGCAGCGACTGTGGCAGCACCGACAAGCCCTGGTGCAATACGATCTGACGTATAGCCTGGGCCAACGAGATCCAGAGGTGGGGCAAATCACGCTGGAGGAGTGGTCTCAGATCAGGGACCTATGCACCCTTCTGCACAGTTTTGAAATGGCGACGAAGATGTTTAGTGCTGACGATGCCATTATCAGCATGACTATTCCGGTGATTTACATGCTGGAGCACATGTTAAACAGAATTCGGAGTCAGGTGGTGGCACAAGAGGAGGTGGAGGAAGTAGAGGAGGAGGAGTTGTATGCGGAAGGGCTAACATCTGCAAGGTCCAGACGGTCGGCAGCACCAAGGCGGCAGGCATGTGAGGATGGGGAAGATGGTTTTACCAGGGCGCATGGTAGCAGCCAAACTAGTGAGGAAGGTGCAGGAGCCCAGGAAGAAGTGGAGGACGAACTGATGGAAGACTCGTCAGATGAGGGAGACCTTGATCACATTTCTGTTGTGCGAGGTTGGGGGGAGAGGACAGAGGAAGGAAGCATGATTGTTACCTCGCCACCAACACAACAGGGACTTGGTGCTCCTGGATGCGCAACACACATGAGTGCCTTCTTGCTGCACTACCTGCAACATGACCCTCGAATTGTTAGAATTAGAAATAATCCTGACTACTGGGTTGCCACACTGTTAGATCCCCGGTACAAAAGTAAATTTGCAGAAATTATTCCTGCCATAGAAAGGGATGCACGCATGCAGGAGTATCAGCAGAGACTGTTGCAGAATCTTACATGTGCTTTTCCACAAAATACCAGTGGTGCACGTAGTGAATCTCAAAGTTCCAACTTGCCAACCGTGGGACCGTCAAGTGTTCAGCACTCAAACCGTAAAAGAACCACAGTATCTGCTGGTAACATAAATTTTGCGGAATCATTTCACCACTTTTTTAGCCCATCCTTTGCAAGGCCACAGGAGACAAGAAGTCTGACACATAGTCAACGCATAGAGACGATGGTACAGGAGTATCTCCAAGTAAACATTGAAGCCACGACTGTGTCACTGGACCCTTGCTCTTTTTGGGCTTCCAATCTGGATAAATGGCCGGAGCTAGCCACGTACGCCTTGGAGATCTTGTCATGCCCCGCAGCCAGCGTTCTGTCTGAACGTGTGTTCAGCGCTGCTGGTGGCGTGCTGACAGATAAGCGCACGCGGCTCTCCACTGATAATGTAGACAGACTCACGTTCATAAAGATGAACAAATCATGGATCCGAAATGACTTTTCTACCCCTGTGTCATCCTGGGGAGAGTAAAAGCTTGATGATTGGTTAAAATCACCCTACCAACCGTTTTAAGCTTTCAAATTACTAATCATGTTTATCTGTATCTTGGCTGGAAAATAATTTGGGCTTTGTAGCAGTGTGCAGCACTGATTCTATTAGGCCATCTATAATAAGCTCCACCAGATTTAAAATTACTAATCATGTTTATCTGTATCTTGACTGGAAAATAATTTGGGCTTTGTAGCAGTGTGCAGCACTGATCCTATTGGGCCATCTATACTAAAGCTTCACCAGATTTAAAATTAATAATAATTTTTAGCTGCATCTAGCCCGGAAAATAATTTTGGGGCTCCGAGATGCGCAAGACACATAAGTGCCTTCTTGCTGCACTACCTGCAGCAGGACCCTCATATTGTCATATTGTCAGAATTCGAAGTAATCATGACTACTGGGTTGCCACACTCTTAGATCCCCCAAACTTTTCGATCAACCTTTTCATTTTAATAAAGACCAAAAAAATGGTCATTTTTGAAATTATAAGCATTAGCAGGTTGTTAGAAACTGAAATCAAACAGTTTTCAACTCAAAAGGTCAGGGTAGCATGTGGGTCACACCATAAGTTTGTCCCCTTTTATGCCCATATCAGCCAGAGATGCAGATGTTTTATGTGCAGCATGAGATGGTGCATTATCATGCAGAAAAATGATCTTGCTGTGAAATACACGGTTCTTCTTCTTGAACCATGGCAGGAAGTGCTGTTTGAGAAAATCCACATACATTATGGAGTTCATCTTTAGCGCCTTCAGGGATCCTAAAGGGGCCGACAATCTCTCTCCCCATGATTCCAGCCCAAAACATTACTCCACCTCCTCCTTGTTGGCGCTGTAGCCGTGTTTGCGTGGGGTGTCCATCAACCAGCCATCCTCCACTCCATCCATCTGGACCATCGAGCACTGCACGGCACTCATCCGTGAACAAAACAGTTTTGAAATCAGTCTTCATGTAATGTTTGGCCCACTGGAGCCGTTTCTGCTTGTGTGAAGTGGATAGAGGAGGTCGACAGGATGGCGTATGCACAGCTGCAAACCTCTGAAGGACCCTGCATCTTGTTGTTCGGGGGACGTTGGAGGCACAAGCAGCTTCAAAAACTTGTCTGCTGCTATGACAAGGCTTTTTTGCCGCTGCTCTTTCAACCTGACGTAATTGCCTGTAGGAAAGAGTCCTCAATTTGCCCTTATCAGCACGCACACGTGTGTACTGTGAATCAGCTACATACTTCTTGATTGCCAAGACACTTCATCCTGATCATCGCACAATGTTGATTGTAGTCATGCCTTGACCTAAACACTCCACAATTTGTTGCTTCTCAGCAGCCGACACATCCTTTTTCTTTCCCATTTTGGCAGAAAATGTAGGCTGCTTAATAATGTGAGACAGCCTTCTTAAGTAGTCTTGCCTTTCATTGGACACACCTGCCAAACTAATTAGCACAGGTGTCTGCAATTGCTTACAGTGATATAAAGAGCCCTGACACACATCACCATCAATGAGTTTAACTGACAAACAAACAAATTCTTCCCTTATCACTCCTAAACACTTTTTGCATAATAATTTGGAACACAGTGTACATGTGCTTTTCCACAAAACACCAGTGGTTCACGTAGTGAATCTTACAGTTCTAACTTGCCAACCGTGGTCTGTATGGAGTTGTTCAATAAAGGGCCCAAAATTAAGATAACATAGATGGGAGAGGTCTCTATGAATAGGAATTCCTAAGTATTTGATACCCTGTGAGGGCCAGGCAAAGGGAAAGTTGGACTGGATGGAATCCTATATGGATTTGGGGAGGGAGACATCGAGGGCCTCAGACTTCGCTGCATTGATTTTAAAATTTGACCATGTAACAAAGTGATCTATTTCAGCCATAACAGCATGGATGGATATATGTGATTGAGTGATATATACTAGGACATCATCAGCAAATAGAGAGCACTTGTACTCGGTGCCTCCCACCTCAATCCACCTAATATTGGGGTTATGGCGAATTGATGAGAGCAGGTGCTCCGTCACTAGGATGTATAAGAGAGGGGACAGAGAACATCCCTGCCTTGTCCCATTGGTGATTGTGAAAGGTGATGAAAATGTTCTGACGCGCCCCCTGGGCCTTGGGACACCCGGAGCCGGACCCTTTTTGGTGGATGCTGGTGGTTGTAGTCTCCGTGGCGGCAACCCGGTTCCATGGCTCAGGGCGGTCAAACCAGTGGCGGAACTATTTATGTGGTTTTGATGTTTAAATGTCCGACTACGCCACCCGTGGATTGCGGTCAGAGTGAACCGCCGCTCCAGGGCAGACCGCTGAGGCTGGTGTTGTGGGTGCAGCAGAGCGCAGCATAACTCCCCACGGGAGGAGTATAGCCTCAGGGTAGTGTATGCGGAGGATGGGGGTGATGGTGCAGGGCAGCAGCAGTAATGACACGGAGTCAGTGATGCAGTCCAGGGCCTTTACTCACAGTTCTTATTATCCAGACCATGTCTGCAGGTAACGGCTGCCCACGTCGTACTGTGCTCACCAGGTGAGGGGCTCAGACAACTCCCAGATAACCTTGGAGTGCTTCACAGGACCCCCTTTGTGTGTCCTTTGTCTGGCCTTTCTTACCAACCCTTCTGTCCGGCTGCCTCGGGCCTCCTCTTGGTAAAATTGGCGCCAGATTCCCTGACCCTATGTGGTGCCTTCCTAGCGGGTGTAGCGAGGGGCTGCGCCACATAAAATGTCACAGCCTCCTGTTTCTAGCTGAGGGTCGTTTCCTGCCTCCACTAGTTTCGGGGACCGGTCTCCCCCTTTGGCTTGACCCCTCCACGCAGGTGGATTGGGGCGTGCGGTGGCGACTCGCCCGTCCGCACCCCTGAAATCCCTTCGTTCCTCGTTCCTGGAGCCTTCTCCGCTCCTCTTCCTTCCTTCTCCCTCTTCCAGGCCTGGGCCTCTGTTACTAGGCCCGCCTCCGGAGCAGAGCTCATGCAGAGCCCCTGCTCCCTGCCACTTCTGCTCAGACTTCTCTGCACTGAACTAAGATGGTGCCCACCTTTTATACTCCCTTCTCAATGCACCCAGGAACTGCTTCCTCCCTGCTCCTGCACTACAGGGTTCCCCTTCCTCAGTGTTCCCTCCCCCCACTCCAGCCAGGGACAGGGACTGTCGTGCCCATCTCAGGGGCATATTGGTCGCCCTGCCCCATGGCAATGTGGTGTAATGCATGCAGGTGTCGGGTCCTGATCCACACTACATCCTTACCTGAGAGTGAGATATCACACCTCTGGGTGAGGTGCAATACCTCTGTAGCAACCGAGCCCTCAGGGTGCTACAGTTCCATTTATCTTCAGCCTAGGTGACGTATTGCGATACAGGGCCGTGATTTTGGCTATAAAAGGGTCCCCTAGACCCCTACCCCAAGCTTTTTAAGAGAATCATATATGGCGTGCCAGGAGACTCTATGGAATGCTTTCTCAGCATCCAACGAGAGTATCTAATTACAAATTTTTAACTGCATCTAGCCCAGGAAATACTTTGTGCCTAGTAGCAGGGTCTGCTAGTCAGCGGATTATCCCAGCTGTTAAGCAAGCTACACCACCTGTAGTTTGGACATTTCATTTTTTCAAAGGAAATGCTTCGGGACCACGGGATACTCAGTGAAGAGCATCAGAAGGCACCCCAAGGCATAGGGGCTCGGACTGGCAGTAGGATGCCTTGCGGTGGACAGCCGAGCTCGATCCTTATAAAAGCTTTTTAACTGCAGCAGCTTTAGTGGACGCTACTGGAGCTGGAATTACGCGGCTGCTGGCATGAGACTTGCCCTCCAATAGATCCTTGTAAATGGATTTAAAGTGTATTTATTCAAATTAAAGAGACAATTTAAATTAAAAAGCTTAGAGCTGCCTCCACCACAGGGGGGCTCGCTCGACCCACCAGCGGACAGGCACCAGTATTGGGAGAGGGGGGCTGGCCGTCAGGGTTCACCGCGGCTCTGGCACAAACCAGGCGACACGGAGGTGGCACGGGCAGGAGCGGACTGAACGTGTCGGCTTCTCACTTTTTGGATATTAGAAGGGCATGACATGCCTATATCTGTGTCTCCCCCTCCTTTTACTCCTCCACCTCTTTTCTTTTCGCATGACTATATGTACTTGTCACTTTTCCATGTGTTAGTTGTGTCTTCTGAGCAGTTTGTCAGCTTTTGGACACCTTTGAAGGTGTTTTCTATGTGTTTCTATGTGTTTTTGTTTGCCTGCCATTGGTTTTAACGGTGTTCGAAGGTGTTCGACGAACCGAACCGAACTCGAACACTACGGGGGTGGCTCAACACTAGTCAGCACACCACCAGCAGCGCTGAACACACGTTCAGACAGAACGCTGGCTACGGGGCATGACAAGATCTCCAAGGCGTAAGTGGCTAGCTCCGGCCATTTATCCAGATTGGAAGCCCAAAAGGAGCAAGGGTCCAGTGACACAGTCATGGCTTCAATGTTTACTTGGAGATACTCCTGTACCATCGTCTCTAGGCGTTGACCATGTGTCAGACTTCTTGTCTCCTGTGGCCTTGCAAAGGATGGGCTAAAAATGTGGTGAAATGATTCCGCAAAATTGATGTTACCAGCAGATACTGTGGTTCTTTTACGGTTTGAGTGCTGAACACTTGACGGTCCCACGGTTGGCAAGTTGGAACTGTGAGATTCACTACGTGCACCACTGGTGTTTTGTGGAAAAGCACATGTAAGATTCTGCAACAGTCTCTGCTGATACTCCTGCATGCGTGCATCCCTTTCTATGGCAGGAATAATTTCGGCAAATTTACTTTTGAACCGGGGATCTAACAGTGTGGCAACCCAGTAGTCAGGATTATTTCTAATTCTCACAATTCGAGGGTCATGTTGCAGGTAGTGCAGCAAGAAGGCACTCATGTGTGTTGCGCATCCAGGAGCACCAAGTCCCTGTTGTGTTGCTGGCGAGGTAACAATCATGCTTCCTTCCTCTGTCCTCTCCCCCCAACCTCGCACAACAGAAATGTGATCAAGGTCTCCCTCATCTGATGAGTCTTCCATCAGTTCGTCCTCCACTTCTTCCTGGGCTCCTGCACCTTCCTCACTAGTTTGGCTGCTACCATGCACCCTGGTAAAACCATCTCCCCCACCCTCACATGCCTGCCGCCTTGGTGCTGCCGACCGTCTGGACCTTGCAGATGTTAGCCCTTCCGCATACAACTCCTCCTCCTCTACTTCCTCCACCTCCTCTTGTGCCACCGCCTGACTCCGAATTCTGTTTAACATGTGCTCTAGCATGTAAATCACAGGAATAGTCATGCTGATAATGGCATCGTCAGCACTAAACATCTTCGTCGCCATTTCAAAACTGTGCAGAAGGGTGCATAGGTCCCTGATCTGAGACCACTCCTCCAGCGTGATTTGCCCCACCTCTGGATCTCGTTGGCCCAGGCTATACGTCAGAACGTATTGCACCAGGGCTTGTCGGTGCTGCCACAGTCGCTGCAACATGTGCAGAGTTGTATTCCACCAGGTAGGCACATCGCATTTTAGCCGGTGAAGTGGCAGGCCCAACAACTTCTGTAGAGATGTAAGTCGCTGAGCTGTGGGATGCGAACGGCGGAAGTGAGCACACAGCGACCGTGCCCTCTGCAGAAGGCCATCTAGTCTGGGATAGTGAGCTAAAAATTGCTGGACAACCAGGTTCAACACGTGAGCCATACAAGGCACGTGTGTGACATTGCCCCGGCGAAGGGCCGCACCCAGGTTTGCAGCATTGTCGCACATGGCCTTCCCTGGTTTCAGGTCCAGTGGAGACAACCATTCATGAAATTGGTTCTCCAGAGCTGACCACAACTCCTCAGCTGTGTGACTCACATTTCCCAGACATTTCAAAGTAAAAACCGCCTGATGACATTGAGCCCTACTGCCAGCATAGTAAGGAGGTGTGCAGGATCCCTTCTATGCAGTTAGAAAGCTTGTGGCATGACCAGACAGGCTTTGGGTGCAGGTGGAAGACCGAGAGGAGGTTGAGGAGGCAGAAGCAGTGGAGGAACTTTGACATAAAGAGGATTGACGCACAACTCGTGGGGACGGCAAGACTTGGACAGCAGCCCCTTGTCCTGCTGTCACCATAGTTACCCAGTGCCCAGTCAGCGACATGTAACGCCCCTGTCCATGCCTACTCGTCCAAGTGTCTGTGGTGAAATGCACCCTGTCACACACAGAGTTTCTCAAAGAAGCGGTGATGTTGTGTGCGACATGCTGGTGGAGCGCAGGCACACCTTTCTTTGAGAAGTAGTGCCGACTGGGCATCTGGTACTGGGGCACTGCGATGGACATAAGGTCTCGAAAATCCTCTGTGTCCACCAGGCGGAAAGGCAGCATTTCTGTAGCCAAGAGCTTGCAGATGGTGAAATTCAACCTCTTAGCTTTCTCATGGCTAGGAGGAAATGGTCTTTTAATTGTCCACATCTGAGGGACCGAGGGCTGGCTATTGTGCTTAGACGGGGTTGATAAGTGTGTCCCCAGCAAACTGCCGGTCTGTGAGGAAGATGCAGGCGGACATGTTAGGTTGCCTTGATCCAAAGGTGGTGCTATCGATGTCGGACAGCGCTCAACACCAGCTGGTGTTACCACCTCCAAAGAAAATGATGACCTGCCAATCACGCTGGCTGTTGCGTGTAAAGAGGTGGCAGGTCTGCGCCCCAAAACAGGTGTGACTGCTGTCCCCCCAGTCACAGAGGATGAAGAGGCCGCGGATGCACAAGATATGGCAGACGGTGGTTGGCCCGGCCGGCTAGGCCGCATTGTAGCACACTGAGCTTCCCACTGCAACTTATGCTTCATGTCCATGTGCCGGTTCATGCATGAAGTACTCAAACTATGTATTTTTTGGCCTCTACTTAGCTTTTGCTGACAAATGTTACAGATAACACGAGTTGGATCATCTTTATCGATCTGAAAAAATGCCCAGGCTATGCAAGGCTTAGCACTCATGCGACCTGAAGAGCCACCACGACTTGTGGTGAGAGGCAGAGTTGTGTTTGAGGATGCAGTTGTTGACGTGCTTCCAGTACTACGTCTCTGTCCAGGAAGGCGCAACCTGACCTCGTCGTCACTAGCATCTTCCTCCACCTCCTCTGCTGACCTCATCTCTTGGCTGACTGTGGGTTGACAGTAAGTGGGATCTCCAACCTCATCATCATCACCCTGTGCGTTATCACACCCGTCGTCCTCAGAGCCAACCTGTTCCTGCCCTGACAAAAAACTAAAGTTGTCGCTCCAATCAGGTATTTGAGTCTCATCATCGTCTTCCTCATTGTCTCCACCAACAGGAGTTACAGTTTGGGAATGAGGGTCTACATTATGGTCAGAACCTTCTGCGTCTGGTCCTGGATCCGACTCATAAAGATTCTGGGCATCAGTGCAGATCATTTCCTCGTCTGGATTCACAGAAGCGCTGGAGTCGACCTCTGATTCCCAGGCTATAGTATGAGTAAACAGCTTTGCAGACTCAACCATCTGTTCTACCTCATACTCAGACGGGCAGCTGGAGATTTGGGAGCTGTGAGGAAGCAAGTGCGATTGGGGTGACACCTTTGAGGACTGGAGTATTTGTGATGTTGAAGTTGATGTGGAGGAGAGCCCACTTAAAGGAGCACTTGATATCCGTTGAAGCACCTGCTGTTTTTGTGCCTCATCTGGAATTTGTAGCGATTGGCGTGGCCGTAAGAAAGGGATCTTATCACATTGTCCGCTAAAAGAAGTAGACATTTTAGTTTGGCTGGAAGATGGTCTTTCTTCTGCAGATGTTACTGTTGCTTTAACACCTACCCCACGGACACAACCCAACACGCCTATTCCCCTTTCCACCAGCAGCAGGCCTTTTTCCACTCATTTTGGTGGTTAACTAATTCACAACTCTGGAGTTGTTTGCACAAAAAAACAATGGATGGGAACCGAGCAGAGCTGAGTGGCTAAACTGTGGTATTAGGCCAAAACTATTGGCTGGGTTAGATGGAGAAAAAAATTATATTCGATTTGCAACCTGATGGAGGTCAGTATAGATGGACTAATAGAACAAGTTCCACACACAGCTAGAAGCCAAATATTTTTTCAGAGGTAGATGCAGAAAAAAAATATATTCAGTTTGCAACCTGATGGAGGTCAGTATAGATGGACTAATAGAGAAAGTCACACACACTGCTAGAAGGCCAAATATTTTTTCATAGCTAGATGCAGAAAAAAATTATTTTGAATTTGCAACCTGATGGAGGTCAGTATAGGTGGACTAATAAAACAAGTCCCACACACTGCTAGAAGGCCAAATATTTTTTCAGAGCTAGATGCAGAAAAAAATTATATTCAGTTTGCAACCTGATGGAGGTCAGTATAGATCGACTAATAGAACAAGTCCCACACACAGCTAGAAGCCCAAATATTTTTTCAGAGGTAGATGCAGAAAAAAATTATATTCAGTTTGCAACCTGATGGAGGTCTGTATAGATGGATTAATAGAACAAGTCCCACACACAGCTAGAAGCCCAATATTTTTTCAGAGGTAGATGCAGATAAAAATTATTTTTAATTTGCAACCTGATGGAGGTCAGTATAGATGGACTAATAGAGAAAGTCCCACACACTGCTAGAAGGCCAAATATTTTTTCAGAGCTAGATGCAGATCAAAATTATTTTTAATTTGCAACCTGATGGAGGTCAGTATAGATGGACTAATAGAGAAAGTCCCACACACTGCTAGAAGGCCAAATATTTTTTCAGAGCTAGATGCAGATAAAAATTATTTTTAATTTGCAACCTGATGGAGGTCAGTATAGATGGACTAATAGAGAAAGTCCCACACACTGCTAGAAGGCCAAATATTTTTTCAGAGCTAGATGCAGAAAAAAATTATATTCAGTTTGCAACCTGATGGAGGTCAGTATAGATGGACTAATAGAACAAGTCCCACACACTGCTAGAAGGCCAAATATTTTTTCAGAGCTAGATGCAGAAAAAAATTATATTCAGTTTGCAACCTGATGGAGGTCAGTATAGATGCACTAATAGAACAAGTCCCACACACAGCTAGAAGCCCAAATATTTTTTCAGAGGTAGATGCAGATAAAAATTATTTTTAATTTGCAACCTGATGGAGGTCAGTATAGATGGACTAATAGAGAAAGTCCCACACATTGCTAGAAGGCCAAATATTTTTTCAGAGCTAGATGCAGATAAAAATTATTTTTAATTTGCAACCTGATGGAGGTCAGTATAGATGGACTAAAAGAGAAAGTCCCACACACTGCTAGAAGGCCAAATATTTTTTCAGAGCTAGATGCAGATAAAAATTATTTTTAATTTGCAACCTGATGGAGGTCAGTATAGATGGACTAATAGAGAAAGTCCCACACACTGCTAGAAGGCCAAATATTTTTTCAGAGCTAGATGCAGAAAAAAATTATATTCAGTTTGCAACCTGATGGAGGTCAGTATAAATGGACTAATAGAACAAGTCCCACACACAGCTAGAAGCCCAAATATTTTTTCATAGGTAGATGCAGATAAAAATTATTTTTAATTTGCAACCTGATGGAGGTCAATATAGATGGACTAATAGAGAAAGTCCCACACACTGCTAGAAGGCCAAATATTTTTTCAGAGCTAGATGCAGATAAAAATTATTTTTAATTTGCAACCCGATGGAGGTCAGTATAGATGGACTAATAGAGAAAGTCCCACACACTACTAGAAGACCAAATATTTTTTCAGAGCTAGATGCAGAAAAAAATTATATTCAGTGTGCAACCTAATGGAGGTCAGTATAGATGGACTAATAGAACAAGTCCCACACACAGCTAGAAGCCCAAATATTTTTTCAGAGGTAGATGCAGATAAAAATTATTTTTAATTTGCAACCTGATGGAGGTCAGTATAGATGGACTAATAGAGAAAGTCCCACACACTGCTAGAAGGCCAAATATTTTTTCAGAGCTAGATGCAGATAAAAATTATTTTTAATTTGCAACCTGATGGAGGTCAGTATAGATGGACTAATAGAGAAAGTCCCACACAATGCTAGAAGGCAAATATTTTTTCACAGGTAGATGCAGAAAAAAAATTTATTCAGTTTGCAACCTGATGGAGGTCAGTATAGATGGACTAATAGAGAAAGTCACACACACTGCTAGAAGGCCAAATATTTTTTCAGAGCTAGATGCAGAAAAAAATTATTTTGAATTTGCAACCTGATGGAGGTCAGTATAGGTGGACTAATAGAACAAGTCCCACACACTGCTAGAAGGCCAAATATTTTTTCAGAGCTAGATGCAGAAAAAAATTATATTCAGTTTGCAACCTGATGGAGGTCAGTATAGATCGACTAATAGAACAAGTCCCACACACAGCTAGAAGCCCAAATATTTTTTCAGAGGTAGATGCAGAAAAAAATTATATTCAGTTTGCAACCTGATGGAGGTCTGTATAGATGGATTAATAGAACAAGTCCCACACACAGCTAGAAGCCCAATATTTTTTCAGAGGTAGATGCAGATAAAAATTATTTTTAATTTGCAACCTGATGGAGGTCAGTATAGATGGACTAATAGAGAAAGTCCCACACACTGCTAGAAGGCCAAATATTTTTTCAGAGCTAGATGCAGATAAAAATTATTTTTAATTTGCAACCTGATGGAGGTCAGTATAGATGGACTAATAGAGAAAGTCCCACACACTGCTAGAAGGCCAAATATTTTTTCAGAGCTAGATGCAGATAAAAATTATTTTTAATTTGCAACCTGATGGAGGTCAGTATAGATGGACTAATAGAGAAAGTCCCACACACTGCTAGAAGGCCAAATATTTTTTCAGAGCTAGATGCAGAAAAAAATTATATTCAGTTTGCAACCTGATGGAGGTCAGTATAGATGGACTAATAGAACAAGTCCCACACACTGCTAGAAGGCCAAATATTTTTTCAGAGCTAGATGCAGAAAAAAATTATATTCAGTTTGCAACCTGATGGAGGTCAGTATAGATGGACTAATAGTACAAGTCCCACACACAGCTAGAAGCCCAAATATTTTTTCAGAGGTAGATGCAGATAAAAATTATTTTTAATTTGCAACCTGATGGAGGTCAGTATAGATGGACTAATAGAGAAAGTCCCACACATTGCTAGAAGGCCAAATATTTTTTCAGAGCTAGATGCAGATAAAAATTATTTTTAATTTGCAACCTGATGGAGGTCAGTATAGATGGACTAATAGAGAAAGTCCCACACACTGCTAGAAGGCCAAATATTTTTTCAGAGCTAGATGCAGATAAAAATTATTTTTAATTTGCAACCTGATGGAGGTCAGTATAGATGGACTAATAGAGAAAGTCCCACACACTGCTAGAAGGCCAAATATTTTTTCAGAGCTAGATGCAGAAAAAAATTATATTCAGTTTGCAACCTGATGGAGGTCAGTATAAATGGACTAATAGAACAAGTCCCACACACAGCTAGAAGCCCAAATATTTTTTCATAGGTAGATGCAGATAAAAATTATTTTTAATTTGCAACCTGATGGAGGTCAGTATAGATGGACGAATAGAGAAAGTCCCACACACTGCTAGAAGGCCAAATATTTTTTCAGAGCTAGATGCAGATAAAAATTATTTTTAATTTGCAACCCGATGGAGGTCAGTATACATGGACTAATAGAGAAAGTCCCACACACTACTAGAAGACCAAATATTTTTTCAGAGCTAGATGCAGAAAAAAATTATATTCAGTTTGCAACCTAATGGAGGTCAGTATAGATGGACTAATAGAACAAGTCCCACACACAGCTAGAAGCCCAAATATTTTTTCAGAGGTAGATGCAGATAAAAATTATTTTTAATTTGCAACCTGATGGAGGTCAGTATAGATGGAGTAATAGAGAAAGTCCCACACACTGCTAGAAGGCCAAATATTTTTTCAGAGCTAGATGCAGATAAAAATTATTTTTAATTTTCAACCTGATGGAGGTCAGTATAGATGGACTAATAGAGATAGTCCCACACACTGCTAGAAGGCCAACTATTTTTTCAGAGCTAGATGCAGAAAAAAATTATATTCAGTTTGCATCCTGATGGAGGTCTGTATAGATGGATTAATCGATCAAGTCCCACACACAGCTAGAAGCCCAATATTTTTTCAGAGGTAGATGCAGAAAAAAAATATATTCAGTTTGCAACCTGATGGAGGTCTGTATAGATGGATAAATAGAACAAGTCCCACACACAGCTAGAAGCCCAATATTTTTTCAGAGGTACATGCAGAAAAAAAATATATTCAGTTTGCAACCTGATGGAGGTCAATATAGATGGACTAATAGAGAAAGTCCCACACACTGCTAGAAGGCCAAATATTTTTTCAGAGCTAGATGCAGAAAAAAATTATATTCAGTTTGCAACCTGATGGAGGTCAGTATAGATGGACTAATAGAACAAGTCCCACACACAGCTAGAAGCCCAAATATTTTTTCAGAGGTAGATGCAGATAAAAATTATTTTTAATTTGCAACCTGATGGAGGTCAGTATAGATGGACTAATAGAGAAAGTCCCACACACTGCTAGAAGGCCAAACATTTTTTCAGAGCTAGATGCAGAAAAAAATTATATTCAGTTTGCAACCTGATGGAGGTCAGTATTGATGGAATAATAGAACAAGTCCCACACACTGCTAGAAGCCCAAATATTTTTTCAGAGCTAGATGCAGAAAAAAATTATATTCAGTTTGCAACCTGATGGAGGTCAGTATAGATGGACTAATAGAATGATGCTATGCCCAAAAGATTTTACTTCACTAGGTGCAGTAAAAAAAATTGGTATTCTATACACAGGTGGTATATCTTGCAACACAGATAGGCTACTCCACTGACTAACACACTCTGCAATAAGCCAAAAAGGATTAGCTTTGCTAGATTCAGCCAAATGCTGTGAAAAAAACTTGCACAGCACTGGCACAGACCTGCCTGGCAAAAACTGATAGGAACTGATGTAACCTAGTCCTGAAAAGGACTGCAATTACTATTAGTCTTTACTCCCACAATCTATCTATTTAAGAGCACAGACCTGCCTGATAAAAGTCGTAGGAAATGCTGTAACCTAGTCCTTAAAAGAACTGCAATCACAACTATTCCCTACTCCCAAGCTATCTGTAGATTTGTGCGAAAATTGGCTTGAAATTAACAAGGTATAGCGCACACAGCAACAGCGGTGCCGTCTAACACGCAGCTGCAGCAGTGAGAAAATAGTGGCGACGGGGAAATTGGCTTGGTCTTATAGGGCAAGGACATGTGACATACACCGCCAATGACACATGCCCTTGCTTGTGTGAAAAACAGCAGTTCGCTCCGTTCGCTGACAGACTGCACCACCCCACTGCAAATGCGGGAAAGAGAAAAAAAAATGGAGATCTTCATTATTCCTGCAGAGATCCATCCCCTGCCCCTCCCCCCACCCCGCTGTACACTCAAACTGCGTATTAACATTAATTTTCATCATTACTGAGAAAAAATCCAGTTATGATTTTGGTGCACGAACAGTTATCGAACATAACCTCGAACAGCCGAATTTTTCACAAATCGTTCGTGTTCGCCGAACGGCTCGAACACCGCCCAAAACAGCTCGAATTTGAGATTGGCGAACAGTTCGAGTAGAACAACGCTCATCTCTAGTACCCAGTAAAAAAAAGTTGCAAGGCAGGGAGCCGGCCGCAGTTACCGAAGCCAACAGTCCTACAGGGGGTGCTTGTCTTATTGGCACTATGGAACCAGCCTTCATTGCCAGATCCCACAGCCCACATAGGAGTCACCTAAACTGCAGGCACCATAGAGTCGGCTAACCCGACCGCAACACGACAGGACAACGCATTGGAGGCTAAGTGACGTTGACACTACCCGGAAACAGCTGGCGTGCTGGAACCAGGCTGGGCAGGAGGGAGGACCCATGCCAAAGACACTGCTGGGAAACAGCTGGCGGTGCTTTAACCCAGGGTAAATACTAAAAACAGAGTGGAGCCAGAGGCGTAATTGGAGCAACTTTAAAATCTGTAGTAGTGTGAATGTGGACAGAGCAGGAGAATTTGCCGGACACACAGCTCGGGATCAGCTGACGTTACTGAACCCCAATAACACTGGAGCAAGCATTGACTGTGCAGACGGCACTTCTGAGCAGCAACTAGCGGTATTGGAGCCCAGGGTAAATACTAAAAACAGAGGAGCCAGAGGTGTAATTGGAGCAAGTTTTAAATCAGTAGTACAGCGGATGTGGACAGAGCAGGATAATTTGCCGGACACACAGCTGGGGATCAGCTGACGTTACTGAACCCCAATAACACTGGAGCAAGCGTTGGCTGTTCAGACGGCACTTCTGAGCAGCAACTAGCGGTATTGGAGCCCAGGGTAAATACTAAAAACAGAGGAGCCAGAGGTGCATATAGAGCAAGTTTTAAATCAGTAGTACAGAGGATGTGGACAGAGCAGGAGAATTTGCCGGACACACAGCTGGGGATCAGCTGACGTTACTGAACCCCAATAACACTGGAGCAAGCGTTGACTGTGCAGATGGCACTTCTGAGCAGCAACTAGCGGTATTGGAGCCCAGGGTAAATACTAAAAGCAGAGGAGCCAGAGGTGTAATTGGAGCAAGTTTTAAATCAGTAGTACAGTGGATGTGGACAGAGCAGGAGAATTTGCCGGACACCCAGCTGGGGATCTGCTGACGTTACTGAACCCCAATAACACTGGAGCAAGCGTTGGCTGTGCAGACGGCACTTCTGAGCAGCAACTAGCGGTATTGGAGCCCAGGGTAAATACTAAAAACAGAGGAGCCAGAGGTGTAATTGGAGCAAGTTTTAAATCTGTAGTACAGTGGATGTGGACAGAGCAGGAGAATTTGCCGGACACACAGCTGGGGATCAGCTGACGTTACTGAACCCCAATAACACTGGAGCAAGCGTTGACTGTGCAGATGGCACTTCTGAGCAGCAACTAGCTGTATTGGAGCCCAGGGTAAATACTAAAAACGGAGGAGCCAGAGGTGCAATTGGAGCAAGTTTTAAATCAGTAGTACAGTGGATGTGGACAGAGCAGGAGAATGTGCCGGACACACAGCTGGGGATCAGCTGACCTTACTGAACCCCAATAACACTGGAGCAAGCGTTGACTGTGCAGATCGCACTTCTGAGCAGCAACTAGCGGTATTGGAGCCCAGGGTAAATACTAAAAACAGAGGAGCCAGAGGTGTAATTGGAGCAAGTTTTAAATCCGTAGTACAGTGGATGTGGACAGAGCAGGAGAATTTGCCGGACACACAGCTGGGGATCAGCTGACGTTACTGAACCCCAATAACACTGGAGCAAGCGTTGACTGTGCAGACGGCACTTCTGAACACAACAGGAGACCTGGATCCTGTTAGCAACCAATTATTTATTCTGGAAGAGGACTGGTAAATTCAAGCGAGATCCAGGCCTTGTTCATTTTGAGAAAAGTAAGCCAGTCAACGCTATCGGAGGATAGTCACATGCGACGGTCTGTTAGTACACCACCTGCGGCACTAAAGACGCGTTCCGATAATACACTTGCAGCAGGGCAAGCTAGCACCTCCAATGCATACTGACTAAGCTCTGGCCATGTATCCAGCTTACAGACCCAAAACTTGAAGGGAGAACTTTCCTTGTCATCCTCACACTCCCAGGCCAGTCTACAGCCATCGTTAGCACAGGCATGGGAGAAAAGGCGCCCATACTCGGCAAACCACCCCCGAGCACAGGCTCTGAATGCTGGCATTGCTAAACTACTGGCCCTTGAAATGCTATCATTCAGGTTGGTGGAGACTGACACCTTCCGTAACTTTATGGCATTGGCAGTCCCACAATACAACGTGCCCAGCCGCTTTTATTTCAGCAGGCAAGCCGTCCCTGCCCTGCAGCAGCATGTGCAGGGAAAAATTAAACATGCGCTACAAAACGCCGTCAGTAGCAAGGTCCACCTGACCACCGATGCGTGGACCAGTAAGCATGGACAGGGACGATACCTTTCCCTCACTGCCCATTGGGTAAATGTTGTGGAGCCGGGTACAGATCTTGAGAGTGGCACTGTACGTGTTCTGCCAACTCCAAGTATTGCAGGAATCCAGTCTGTACACATTGACTCCTCCTCATACTCCAGTTCCTCTGAATCAGCGCTGCAGGAGCCGTCACGGTCTACCTCCACATCGACCCGTGAACGGTTACCTTTTATGATGACCGATATGAGCACAGCCGTGGCCAAACGTCAACAGGCCATATTAAAATTAATTTCTTTGGGGAATCGAAGCCACACAGCGCAGGAGCTCTGGAATGCCATCAAGCAGCAGAGCGACGTGTGGTTTGTGCAAGCGAATCTCCAGCCAGGCATGGTAGTGTGTGACAATGGCCGAAATCTGGTGGCAGCTCTGGGCCTAGGCAACCTCACTCACATCCCATGTCTGTCACATGTGCTCAACTTGGTCGTGCAGAGTTTTTGAGGGACTATCCGGATCTTGATGCACTGCTTCACAAGGTCCGCATAGAGTGCACTCACTTGCGGCGTTCCAGCAACGCAAGATCGCGCATTGCAGCTCTGCAGCACCGATTACGTCTTCCGGAACATCGCATCATATGTGACCTACCCACCAGGTGGAATTCAACGTTACATATGTTGGAGAGGTTGTGTGAGCAGCACGCAGAAGTAATGGAGTACCAGCTGTAGCAGGCGCAAACAAGTAGCAGTGCGCGCCGTTCACACTTCACCACCACTGAGTGGGCCTCTATGAAGGACATTTGCCACGTTTTGCGTGCCTTCGATTATTCCACGCGGATGGCGAGTGCAGATTATGCACTAGTCAGCATGACTATCCCCCTTATCTGCCTGCTTGAAAAAACACTGCAAGCACTAAGGGACGAGGTTTTGGAAGAGGTGGAGGATGAGGAGTCACAAATGCCATCTGCTTCTCTACAGTCTGCACAACGTGGTTCCTCACAAAGGCCTAGGCAGAGGACACTTTGTGAGGAGGATGAGGAGGAGTCAATGGAGGAGGAAGACATCTGTCCAGAGGAGGGAGGTACACAATGCTCTAGTAGTCAGTATCTAGAGCGAAGGTGGGGTGATGCAGAGCAGGCAGAGATCACGCCGCAAGCAGGGGACAGCGTTTCTTGGTCAGTTGGCAGTCTGCAGCACATGGTTGATTTCATGTTGCAGTGCCTGAGAAACGACCGCCGCATCGCCCACATTCTCAACATGGCTGATTATTGGGTGTCCACCCTCCTACATCCTCGCTACCGGGACAACTTCCAAAGCCTCATAACACCGTTGAACCGGGAGCATAAAATGCGGGAGTACCAAGACGCACTGGTGCATTCCATCATGTTCTCCATTCCAACCGAGAGCAGTGCTGCTAGTGCTTTCCAAAGCAGCTCAGTGCATCGAGGCAGTGGAGGAAGCTCTGCACAAAGAGGGAGCAGAAGCAGCGCCTCAGCACAAGGCAAGACCAGTATGGCCCAAATGTGGCAAAGTTTTGTGTCCCTGCCGCCACAAATGTCTACACCATCACAGACGGCTCCAGTCAGCAGGAGGCAACGTTTCCGTCAGATGGTGACAGACTACATGTCTTACCCTCTCAGTGTACTCCCAGACGGCTCTTCTCCCTTCAAGTTTTGGGTTTGTAAGCTGGATACATGGCCAGAGCTTAGCCAGTATGCATTGGAGGTGCTTGGTTGCCCTGCTGCTAGTGTATTATCGGAAAGCGTCTTTAGTGCCGCAGGAGGTGTACTAACAGACCATCGCAGGCGACTATCCTCCAATAATGTTGACCGGCTTACTTCTCTCAAAATGAACAAGTCCTGGATCTTGCATGAATTTGCCAGTCCTCTTCCAGAATAAATAATTGGTTGGCAACAGTATCCAGGACTCCTGTTGTGTTCATGTTTCTACCACCTGAACTGTAATTCCTGAGCTCCAACACCGCCAGTTGCTGCTCAGAAGTGCCGTCTGCACAGTCAACGCTTGCTCCAGTGTTATTGGGGTTCAGTAACGTCAGCTTATCCCCAGCTGTGTGTCCGGCAAATTCTCCTGCTCTGTCCACATCCACTGTACTACTGATTTAAAACTTGCTCCACTTACATCTCTGGCTCCTCTGTTTTTAGTATTTACCCTGGGCTCCAATACCGCTAGTTGCTGCTCAAATGTGCCGTCTGCACAGTCAACACTTTCTGCCATGTTATTGGGGTTCAGTAATGTCAGCTGTTCCCCTGCTGTGCGGATGGCAATTTCTCCTGATCTGTCCACATTCACACTACTACACATTTTAAAGTTGCTCCAATTACACCTCTGGCTCCTCTGTTTTCAGTATTATCCCTGAGCTCCAACACCGCCAGTTGGCGCTCAGAAGTGCTGTTTGCACAGTCAACACTTGCTGCCGTGTTATTGGGGTTCAGTAACGTCAGCTGTTCCCCTGCTGTGCGTACGGCAATTTCTTCTGCTCTGTCCACATTCACACTACTACAGATTTTAAATTTGCTCCAATTACACCTCTGGCTCCTCTGTTTTCAGTATTATCCCTGAGTTCCAAAACCACCAGTTGGCGCTCAGAAGTGCTGTTTGCACAGTCAACACTTGCTGCCATGTTATTGGGGTTCAGTAACGTCAGCTGTTCCCCTGCTGTGCGTACGGCAATTTCTCCTGCTCTGTCCACATTCATACTACTACAGATTTTAAAGTTGCTCCAATTACACCTCTGGCTCCTCTGTTTTTAGTATTTAGACTGGGCTCCAATACCGCTAGTTGCTGCTCAGAAGTGCCATCTGCACAGTCAACGCTTGCTCCAGTGTTATTGGGGTTCAGTAACGTCATCTGTTCCCCTGCTGTGTGTCCGGCAAATTCTCCTGCTCTGTCCACATTCACACTACTTCAGATTTTAAAGTTGCTCCAATTACGCCTCTGGCTCCATTCTGTTTTTAGTATTTACCCTGGGTTCCAGCACCGCCAGCTGTTTCCCAGCAGTGTCTTTGGCACGGGTACTCCCTCCTGCCCAGCCTGGTTCCAGCACGCCAGCTGTTTCCTCCAATGCGTTGTCCTGTCGTGTTGCAGCCTGGGTTAGCCGACCCTATGGTGCCTGCAGTTTAGGTGACTCCAATGTGGGCTACGGGATCTGGCAATGAAGGCTGGTTCCATAGTGCCAATAAGACAAGCACCACCTGTAGGACTGTGGGTTTCGGTAACTGCGGGCGGCTCGCGGCCTTGCAACTTTTTTTTACATGGTTACCTTCTGCTACCCATCCGGGTTCCAGTTCCGTCAGCTGGTTCTCGGCAGTGTCTTTGGCTTAGGTGCCTCCTTCTCGGTATCCAAGTTCCACCAACGTCTGCTGGTCCTTGGTAGTGCTTTGTGGCACAGGTACCTCCTGCTTAGTAACCGAGTTCCAGTACTGTCAGCTGGTCCTCGGTAGTTCCATTGGCTCTTGTACCTTCTGCGACCCATCCGGGTTCCAGTACCATCAGCTGGTCCTCGGTAGTTCCATTTACCCTTGTACCTGCTGCTACCCATCCGGGTTCCAGTACCGTCAGCTGGTTCTCGGCAGTGCCTTTGGCTTAGGTGCCTCCATCTCGGTATCCAAGTTCCACCAATGTCTGCTGGTCCTTGGTAGTGCTTTCTGGCACAGGTACCTCCTGCTTAGTAACCGAGTTCCAGTACCGTCAGCTGGTCCTCGGTAATTCCATTGGCTCTTGTACCTTCTGCTACCCATCCGGGTTCCAGTACCGCCAGCTGGTTCTTGGCAGTGCCTTTGGCTTACGTGCCTCCTTCTCGGTATCCAAGTTCCACCAACGTCTGCTGGTCCTTGGTAGTGCTTTGTGGCACAGGTACCTCCTGCTTAGTAACAGAGTTTCAGTACCGTCAGCTGGTCCTCGGTAGTTCCATTGGCTCTTGTACATTCTGTTACCCATCCGGGTTCCTGTACCGTCAGCTGGTTCTCGGCAGTGTCTTTGGCATGGGTACTCCCTCCTGCCGAGCCTGGTTTCAGCACTCCAGCTGTTTCCGGGTAGTGTCAACGTCACTTTGCCTCCAATGCATTGTCCTGTCGTGTTGCGGTCGGGTTAGCCGACTCTATGGTGCCTGCAGTTTAGGTGACTCCTATGTGGGCTGTGGGATCTGGCAATGAAGGCTGGTTCCATAGTGCCAATAAGACAAGCACCCCCTGTAGGACTGTGGGTTTCGGTAACTGCAGCCGGCTCGTGGCCTTGCAAATTATTTTTACATGGGTACCTTCTGCTACCCATCCGGGTTCCAGCACCGTCAGCTGGTTCTCGGCAGTGCCATTGACTTAGGTGCCTCCTTCTCGGTATCCAAGTTCCACCAACGTCTGCTGGTCCTTGGTAGTGCTTTCTGGCAGGGGTACCTCCTGCTTAGTAACCGAGTTCCAGTACCGTCAGCAGGTCCTCGGTAGTTCCATTGGCTCTTGTACCTTCTGCAACCCATCCGGGTTCCAGTACCGTCAGCTGGTCCTCGGTAGTTACATTTGCTCTTGTACCTTCTGCTACCCATCCGGGTTCCAGTACCATCAGCTGGTCCTCAGTAGTTCCGTTTACTCTTGTACCTTCTGCTACCCATCCGGGTTCAAGTACCATCAGCTGGTTCTCGGCAGTGCCTTTGGCTTAGGTGCCTACTTCTCGGAATCCAAGTTCCACCAACGTCTGCTGGTCCTTGGTAGTGCATTCTGTCACAGGTACCTCCTGCTTAGTAACCGAGTTCCAGTACCGTCAGCTGGTCCTCGGTGGTTCCATTGGCTCTTGTACCTTCTGCTACCCATCCGTGTTCCAGTACCATCAGCTGGTCCTCGGCAGTGCCTCTGGCTTAGGTGCCTCCTTCTCGGTATCCAAGTTCCACCAACGTCTGCTGGTCCTTGGTAGTGCTTTGTGGCACAGGTACCTCCTGCTTAGTAACCGAGTTCCAGTAACGTCAGCTGGTCCTCTGTAGTTCCATTGGCTCTTGTACCTTCTGCTACCGATCCGGGTTCCAGCACCGTCAGCTGGTTCTCGGCAGTGTCTTTGGCATGGGTACTCCCTCCTGCCCAGCCTGGTTCCAGCACGCCAGCTGTTTCCGGGTAGTGTCAACGTCACTTTGCCTCCAATGCGTTGTCCTGTCGTGTTTCGGTCGGGTTAGCCGACTCTATGGTGCTTGCAGATTAGGTGACTCCTATGTGGGCTGCGGGATCTGGCAATGAAGGCTGGTTCCATAGTGCCAATAAGACAAGCACCCCCTGTAGGACTGCGGGTTTCGGTAACTGCGGCCGGCTCGCGGCCTTGCAACTTTTTTTTACATGGGTACCTTCTGCTACCCATCCGGGTTCCAGTACCGTCAGCTGGTTCTCAGCAGTGCCTTTGGCTTAGGTGCCTCCTTCTCGGCAGCCAAGTTCCACCAACGTCTGCTGGTCCTTTGTAGTGCTTTCTGGCACAGGTACCTCCTGCTTAGTAACCGAGTTCCAGTACTGTCAGCTGGTCCTCAGTAGTTCCATTGGCTCTTGTACCTTCTGCTACCCATCTGGGTTCCAGTACCGTCAGCTGGTTCTCGGCAGTGTCTTTGCACGGGTACTCCATCCTGCCCAGCCTGGTTCCAGCACGCCAGCTGTTTCCGGGTAGTGTGAACGTCAATTTGTCTCCAATGCGTTGTCCTGTCGTGTTTCGGTTGGGTTAGCCGACTCTATGGTGCCTGAAGTTTAGGTGACTCCTATGTGGGCTGCGGGATCTGGCAATGAAGGCTGGTTCCATAGTGCCAATAAGACAAGCACCCCCTGTAGGACTGTGGGTTTCGGTTACTGCGGCCGGCTCGCGGCCTTGCAACTTTTTTTTACATGGGTACCTTCTGCTACCCATCCGGGTTCCAGTACCATTAGCTGGTTCTCGGCAGTGCCTTTGGCTTAGGTGCCTCCTTCTCGGTATCCAAGTTCCACCAACGTCTGCTGGTCCTTGGTAGTGCTTTCTGGCACAGGTACCTCCTGCTCAGTAACCGAGTTCCAGTACCGTCAGCTGGTCCTCGGTACTTCGATTGGCTCTTGTACCTTCTGCTACCCATGGGGTTCCAGCACCATCAGCTGGTTCTCAGCAGTTACTCAGCCTTCTTGTACCTTCTGCTACATTTCCAAGTTCAAGGTTTTTGAAATGGTACTTGGTAATCACTCTGGATCTCCCTGACGAGGACCCTGAAAACGAGGACCCTGAAGACCACCCCGAAGAAGACAAGGACCCCGAAGACGAGGACCCTGAAGACGAGGACCCTGAAGACCAACCCGAAGAAGACGAGGACCCCGAAGACGACGACCCTGAAGACGAGGACCCTGAAGACCACCCCGAAGAAGACGAGGACCCCGAAGACGACGATTCTGAAGACCACACCGATGAAGACGAGGACCCCGAAGACGAGGACCCTGAAGACCACCCCGAAGAAGACGAGGACCCCGAAGACGACGACCCTGAAGACAACGACCCTGAAGACCACCCCGAAGAAAACGAGGACCCCGAAGATGACGACCCTGAAGACAATGACCCTGGAGACCACCCCGAAGAAGACGAGGACCCTGAAGACGACAACCCTGAAGACGACGACCCTGAAGACCACCCCGAAGAAGCTGAGGACCCCGAAGATGACGACCCTGAACATGAGGACCCTGAAGACCACCCCGAAGAAGACGAGGACCCCAAAGACGACGACCCTGAAGACCACCCCGAAGAAGACCAAGAAGATGACCCTGAAGAAGTTGACCAAGAGGACAAATAACAAGAAGACAACCACCAAGATACAGAAGAACAAGAGACAGAAAACCAAGAAGCAGAAGTACAAGAAGCTGCAGAACAAAAAGTGGAAGAACATTAAGCATAAGACTAAAAATCAGAGCAAAAGATATTATCTAAATTATAAGCAGAAGATGACTAAGCAGTGTATGGGGGTGAGTCCGTTCCTCCTCGTGGTGCCCCTGGAAAAGACCTGCTGCTGCAGGCCAAACTGAACGCGGACAAATCCTGTTGTACATCTTTTGTGACGGGCAGAGCGAAAGGTGTAATGTTCAAACTTTTATAGATAACAACTACAGGAATGCCTGTCACAAATAAGAATATGATGAAGAAGAAGAATTTGAAGAAGATGAAGAAGTAGAATATGAAGAAGAATAATAGTTGTATAAGAAGGTGAAGAAGAAGTTGATGAAAAAGATGCTGATGCTGAGGATGAGGAAGGAGAAAGTGTGGAAGAAGTAAAAAAGAAGGTGAAGAGCATGGAAGTAGTGAAACATAAATATCTGACAAAATATAAAAAAACTTAACATAGTCAATATTTCCGTAACTCAGAACGTCTTAAAAAAAAAAATAATTCCTGCTATTCCATTTGATTGGGCTAAACCTCTATGCCTTTATTGTCTCCCCCACCTCCCCCAATACATTCTACATTATTCTTAGTTGTTTTCCTTCATGTAGAATTAACCTACAAGGAAAGAAAGGGTTTATTTTTATTCCGATATTTCTGTCCCATTGACTTGCATTGGTTTCCGGTATCGGAAGCGGCGATATCCGATACTTTTTGGGTATCGGTCCGATCCAATCAGATCCGATATTCCCGATATCAGAAGGTATCGCTCAAAACTAGTGGTGAAAACAAAATCCAAAGTTTGTTACAGAATAAAAATGTCGCCATTTTTCGAGTCCCTTAGCGTTTCCATTTTTTGGGATCTGGTGCCGGGTGAGGGCTTATTTTTTGCGCTCTGAGCTGACATTTTTATTGATACAATTTTGGGGTAGATCCGATGTTTTGATCACCCTTTATTACATATTATTGCAATGTTGTAGCTACCAAAATAATGAAATTCTGGCATTTTGATTTTTTTTCTCGTTACGCCGTTTACCGATTGGATTAATTATTTTTATATATTGATAGATCGGGCGATTTTGAATGCGGCAATTCCAAATATGTGTATTTTTTCCTTTTTTTATTGTTTTATTTTGAATGGGGTGAAAAGGCGGTGATTGGAACTTTTTTTTTACTTTTCTCTAGCTTCAATAGTCTCCGTGGGAGACTAGAAGCTGCGATCAGCCAATCACATGTGCTACCCACAGCAGGGCTTCAGCTCACTTGCTGTGAGTGCCGACCGCTGGGTGGCACTCATAGCATCCCGGCAATGACAACCGCAGGGGTCTCCTGCAGACCCCGGTTGTCATGCCAACCTATCGGCAAACCGCAGTCATGTGACACGGGCGCTGATGGGTGGGATTAGTTACGTGCTTCCAGTGCCGCCATGTTAAATGCCACTGTCGGAGATTGACAGTGGCATGTAACATGTTAACAGCCGCGGGTGAATCACAATTCCACCAGCGCCTGTTAGTGGCACATGACAGCTGATCAGATCAAGGGAAAGATGCGGGCTCAGCACCGAAGCCCGCATCAAAAGTGGGAGACACACCATGTGCCGTACATGTACGGGTCATGACGTGAAAAGGTTCAAGGGAATGTGTCATCAGAAAATGACCTTTTCTTTAAATCAGGTTTTTGTGTTATAAGTATTTTCTAAACTTATTTGGAAACATTTTTTGTCATATCACGATTTTTATAAAAAAGTAAAATTAGTAATCTTGCTATTTTCAAAATGGAGACTGGGGCTTTTTTAAGTATCATAATTCCTGTCCCTTCAAGAAGAGTTTTCATCAGGCTCACTATCATCAGAAGCAGGATTACAATGACAGGTAACACCTCTAGACTCAGCTGATAACACAGGATCCACCAATCACAATATAGAAAGTCACAGCTGACATGCTCCTCCTCCCATCACAATGACCTTTACCTACACTCATTAGATGCTTTAATACAAAAGATATCGTCGGAGTCTGCTCATTGAAACTAATGTACTTGGAGATTTCCTGAAACAACAGCCTAAAAAAGCTGTGGGGTCACACACTCTTCTATGCAGAGTAGTCTATGGGGAAGGTGGCACTAACAAGTGCAGGAAGAGAACCTGTAATATATACACACGTGGTCAAAATTGTTGGTACCCCTCGTTTAATGAAAGAAAAACCCACAATGGTCACAGAAATAACTTGAATCTGACAATAGTAATAATAAATTAAAAATTTATGAAAATGAACAAATGAAAGTCAGACATTGCTTTTCAACCCTGCTTCCACAGAATTTCTAAAAAAAATTAAACTCATGAAATAGGCCTGGACAGAAATAATGGTACTCTTCTTAACTTAATATTTTGTTGAACAACCTTTTGAGGCAATCACTGCAATCAAACGATTCCTGTAACTGTCAATGAGACTTCTGCACCTCTCGACAGGTATTTTGGCCCACTCCTCATCATGAGCAAACTGCTCCAGTTGTCTCGTGTTTCAAGGTTGCCTTTTCCATATGGCATGTTTCAGCTGTTTCCAAAGATGCTCATTAGGATTTAGGTCAGGGCTCATAGAAGCCCACTTCAGAATAGTCCAATGTTTTCCTCTTAGCCATTCTTGGGTGTTTTTAGCTGTGTGTTTTGGGTCATTATCCTGTTGCAAGACGCATGACTTGTGACTGAGACCAAGCTTTCTGACACTGGGCAGTACATTTCTGTCTAGTATCCCTTGATAGTCTTGAGATTTCATTGTACCCTGCACAGATTCAAGACAACCTGTGCCAGATGCAGTAAAGCAGCCCCAAAACATAACAGAGCCTCCTCCATGTTTCACAGTAGGGACAGTATTCTTTTCTTGATATGCTTCATTTTTCCTGTCTATGAACATAGAGCTGATGTACCTTGTCAAAAACTTCCATGTTTGTCTCAACTGTCTATGGGACATTCTCCCAGAAGCTTTGTGGCTTGTCAACATGTAGGTTGGCAAATTCCAGTCTGGCTTTTTTATGATTTTTTTTCAACAATGGTGTTCTCCTTGGTCGTCTCCCATGAAGTCCACTTTGGATCAAACAACGACGGATGGTGCGATCTGACACTGATATTCCTTGAGCTTGAAGTTCACCTTTAATTTCTTTAGAAGTTATCCTGGGCTCTTATGTTACCATTCATATTATCCGTCTCTTTGATTTGTAATCAATTTTCCTCCTGTGGCCACGTCCAGGGAGGTTAGCTACAGTCCCATGGATCTTACATTTCTGAATAATATGTGCAACTGTAGTCACAGGAACATCAAGCTGCTTGAAGATGGTCTTATAACCTTTATCTTTAACATGCTTGTCTATAATTTTCTTTCTAATCTCCTGAGACAACTCTTTCCTTTGCTTTCTCTGGTCCATGTTTAGTGTGGTACACACCATGTCACCAAACAGCACAGTGAGTATCTGTAACCCTATATACAGGCCCACTGACTGATCACAAGATTGTACACACCTGTGTTGCTAATTAGTGGACACAACTTGATTTAACATGTCACTTTTGTCACATTATTTTCAGGGGTACCATCATTTCTGTCCAGGCCTATTTCATGAGTTTAATTTTTTTTTAAATTCTATGGAAGCAGGGTTAAAAAGCAACGTCTGGCTTTCATTTGTTAATTTTCATAGATTTTAAATTTATTATTACTTTTGTCAGATTCAAGTTATTTCTGTGACCATTGTGGGTTTTTCTTTCATTAAATGAGGGGTACCAACAATCAGTCAGAATATTCACCTATAAGCTTCTGCAAAACTGAAAGCATTATCTATCTCTCTCTTTCACTCTCTCTATCTCTCTATCTTCTTTCTTATTTTCTTTTCTTCTCTCCTGTCTTTTTACTATCCCTTGTCTCTTCTCTTCTCTCCTCTATATTTTATCTCTTCTCCTCTCCCTTTTCTCTCTACTCTTTTATCTCTCTTTTTCACTTCTCTCTTCGTCTCTATTTTATACTCTCTCTTTTCTATCTTACTTTCCCTCTCTTTTTCTCCTCTCTGCTCTTAGAATATCTTCTCTCCTCCCCTCTCTTCTACTCTTCTCTTGCTTTTCTCTTTTTTCCCCTTTTCTCACTTCTTTCCTTTATTTTTCTCTCTTTTCACGTGTCTTTCTTCTAGTTACCTTTCTTTCTCTTCTTTTTACTTATCTTCTCTCCTCTGTACTCCTCTTATTATCTTTTGTCTCTCTTCTCTCCTCTCTATTCTATTTCTTCTCCTCTCCCCTTTCTCTTTTTCTCTCTTCTCTGCTTTATCTTTCTCTCTTTTTCGCTTCTCTCTGCCTGTGTCTCTCTTAGGCCACGGCCCCACTATCAGTATTCAGTCAGTATTTGGTCAGTATTTTTTCTCAGGAGTGGGAGCCAAAACCAGGTGAGGAACAATCAGAGAAAAGGTATAATAGAAACAAGTCACCAATTCTGCATTTATCACCCACTCCTGGTTTTGGCTCCCACTCCTGAGAAAAAATACTGACCGAATACTGACCAAATACTGATAGTGGGGCCATGGCCTTTCTCTTTACTATCTTCCTTTCTCTCTTATTTATCTTCTCTATTTCCTCTCTTCTCTTAGTATATTCTCTCCTCTGTCTTCTATTTCTTCTCCTCGCCCCTTTCTCTTTTCTCTCTTCTCTCCTATATCTTTCTCTCTTTTCACGTGTCTTTCTCTATTCTATTTTCCTTTCTTTGTCTTCTTTTCACTTATCTCCTCTCCTCTGTACTCCTCTTATCTTTTGTCTCTCTTCCCTCCTCTCTATTCTATTTCTTCTCCTCTCCTCTTTTTCTATCTTCTCTCCTTTATCTTTCTCTCTTTTTCACTTCTCTCTGCCTGTGTCTCTCTTACTCTCTCTTTACTATCTTCTTTTCTCTCATTTTTCTTCTCTTCTCTCATTTCCTCTCTTCTCTTAGTATCTCATTTCTCCTCTCCCTTTTCTCTTTTTTCCTCTTTTTATCTCTTCTCTCCTTTATCTCTATCTTGTTTGCTTCTCTCTGCCTGTCTCTCTCTCTTTACTATCTTCCTTTCCCTCTCATTTTTCTTCTCTTCTCTCATTTCCTGTCTTCTCTTAGTATCTTCTCTAGAGATGAGCGTTGTTCTACTCGAACTGTTCGCCAATCTCAAATTCGAGCTGTTTTGGGCGGTGTTCGAGCCGTTCGGCGAACACGAACAATTTGAGAAAAATTCGGCTGTTCGAGGTTATGTTCGATAACTGTTCATGCACCAAAATCATAACTGGATTTTTTCTCAGTAATGATAAAAATTAATGTTAATACGCAGTTTGAGTGTACAGCGGGGTGGGGGGAGGGGCAGGGGATGGATCTCTGCAGGAACAATGAAGATCTCCATTTTTTTTTCTCTTTCCCGCATTTACAGTGGGGAGGTGCAATCTGTCAGCCTATCAGCAGCGCACACACGGAGCGAAGTGCTTTTTTTCACACAAGCAAGGGCATGTGTCATTGGCAGTGTATGTCACATGTCCTTGCCCTATAAGACCAAGAAATTTTCCCCGTCGCCACCATTTTCTCATTGCTGCAGCTGCGTGTTAGACGGCACCGCTGTTGCTGTGTGCGCTATACCTTGTTAATTTCAAGCCAATTTTCGCACAAATCTACAGATAGCTTGGGAGTAGGGAATAGTTGTGATTGCAGTCCTTTTAAGGACTAGGTTACAGCATTTCCTACGACTTTTATCAGGCAGGTCTGTGCTCTTAAATAGATAGGTTGTGGGAGTAAAGACTAATTGTAATTGGAGTCCTTTTCAGGACTAGGTTACATCAGTTCCTATCAGTTTTTGCCAGGCAGGTCTGTGCCAGTGCTGTGCAAGTTTTTTTCACAGCATTTGGCTGAATCTAGCAAAACTAATCCTTTTTGGCCTATTGCAGAGTGTGTTAGTCAGTGGAGTAGCCTATCTGTGTTGCAAGATATACCACCTGTGTATAGAATACCAATTTTTTTACTGCACCTAGTGAAGTAAAATCTTTTGGGCATAGCATCATTCTATTAGTCCATCTATACTGACCTCCATCAGGTTGCAAACTGAATCTAATTTTTTTCTGCATCTAGCTCTGAAAAAATATTTGGCCTTCTAGCAGTGTGTCGGACTTTCTCTATTAGTCCATCTATACTGACCTCCATCAGGTTGAAAATTCAAAATAATTTTTATCTGCATCTGCAGTACCTCTGAAAAAATATTTGGGCTTCTAGCTGTGTGTGGGACTTGTTGTATTAGTCCATCTATACTGACCTCCATCAGGTTGCAAACTGAATATATTTTTTTCTGCATCTACCTCTGAAAAAATATTGGGCTTCTAGCTGTGTGTGGGACTTGTTGTATTAGTCCATCTATACTGACCTCCATCAGGTTGCAAACTGAATATATTTTTTTCTGCATCTACCTCTGAAAAAATATTGGGCTTCTAGCTGTGTGTGGGACTTGTTGTATTAGTCCATCTATACTGACCTCCATCAGGTTGCAAACTGAATATATTTTTTTTCTGCATCTAGCTCTGAAAAAATATTAGGCCTTCTAGTAGTGTGTCGGACTTTCTCTATTAGTCCATCTATACTGACCTCCATCAGGTTGCAAATTAAAAATAATTTTTATCTGCATCTACAGTACCTCTGAAAAAATATTTGGCCTTCTAGCAGTGTGTCGGACTTTCTCTATTAGTCCATCTATACTGACCTCCATCAGGTTGCAAATTCAAAATAATTTTTATCTGCATCTACAGTACCTCTGAAAAAATATTTGGGCTTCTAGCTGAGTGTGGGACTTGTTGTATTAGTCCATCTATACTGACCTCCATCAGGTTGCAAACTGAATATATTTTTTTCTGCATCTACCTCTGAAAAAATATTGGGCTTCTAGCTGTGTGTGGGACTTGTTGTATTAGTCCATCTATACTGACCTCCATCAGGTTGCAAACTGAATATAATTTTTTTCTGCATCTAGCCCTGAAAAAATATTTGGCCTTCTAGTAGTGTGTCGGACTTTCTCTATTAGTCCATCTATACTGACCTCCATCAGGTTGCAAATTAAAAATAATTTTTATCTGCATCTACAGTACCTCTGAAAAAATATTTGGCCTTCTAACAGTGTGTCGGACTTTCTCTATTAGTCCATCTATACTGACCTCCATCAGGTTGCAAATTCAAAATAATTTTTATCTGCATCTACAGTACCTCTGAAAAAATATTTGGGCTTCTAGCTGTGTGTGGGACTTGTTGTATTAGTCCATCTATACTGACCTCCATCAGGTTGCAAACTGAATATATTTTTTTCTGCATCTACCTCTGAAAAAATATTGGGCTTCTAGCTGTGTGTGGGTCTTGTTCTATTAATCCATCTATACAGACCTCCATCAGGTTGCAAACTGAATATAATTTTTTTCTGCTTCTAGCTCTGAAAAAATATTTGGCCTTCTAGTAGTGTGTGGGACTTTCTCTGTTAGTCCATCTATACTGACCTCCATCAGGTTGCAAACTGAATATATTTTTTTCTGCATCTACCTCTGAAAAAATATTGGGCTTCTAGCTGTGTGTGGGTCTTGTTCTATTAATCCATCTATACAGACCTCCATCAGGTTGCAAACTGAATCTAATTTTTTTCTGCATCTAGCTCTGAAAAAATATTTGGCCTTCTAGCAGTGTGTCGGACTTTCTCTATTAGTCCATCTATACTGACCTCCATCAGGTTGCAAATTCAAAATAATTTTTATCTGCATCTACAGTACCTCTGAAAAAATATTTGGGCTTCTAGCTGTGTGTGGGACTTGTTGTATTAGTCCATCTATACTGACCTCCATCAGGTTGCAAACTGAATATAATTTTTTTCTGCATCTAGCTCTGAAAAAATATTTGGCCTTCTAGTAGTGTGTCGGACTTTCTCTATTAGTCCATCTATACTGACCTCCATCAGGTTGCAAATTCAAAATAATTTTTATCTGCATCTACAGTACCTCTGAAAAAATATTTGGGCTTCTAGCTGTGTGTGGGACTTGTTGTATTAGTCCATCTATACTGACCTCCATCAGGTTGCAAACTGAATATATTTTTTTCTGCATCTACCTCTGAAAAAATATTGGGCTTCTAGCTGTGTGTGGGACTTGTTGTATTAGTCCATCTATACTGACCTCCATCAGGTTGCAAACTGAATATAATTTTTTCCTGCATCTAGCTCTGAAAAAATATTTGGCCTTCTAGTAGTGTGTCGGACTTTCTCTATTAGTCCATCTATACTGACCTCCATCAGGTTGCAAATTAAAAATAATTTTTATCTGCATCTACAGTACCTCTGAAAAAATATTTGGGCTTCTAGCTGTGTGTGGGACTTGTTTTATTAGTCCATCTATACTGACCTCCATCAGGTTGCAAACTGAATATATTTTTTTCTGCATCTACCTCTGAAAAAATATTGGGCTTCTAGCTGTGTGTGGGACTTGTTGTATTAGTCCATCTATACTGACCTCCATCAGGTTGCAAACTGAATATATTTTTTTCTGCATCTACCTCTGAAAAAATATTGGGCTTCTAGCTGTGTGTGGGACTTCTTGTATTAGTCCATCTATACTGACCTCCATCAGGTTGCAAACTGAATATATTTTTTCTGCATCTACCTCTGAAAAAATATTGGGCTTCTAGCTGTGTGTGGGTCTTGTTCTATTAATCCATCTATACAGACCTCCATCAGGTTGCAAATTGAATCTAATTTTTTTCTGCATCTAGCTCTGAAAAAATATTTGGCCTTCTAGCAGTGTGTCGGACTTTCTCTATTAGTCCATCTATACTGACCTCCATCAGGTTGCAAATTAAAAATAATTTTTATCTGCATCTACAGTACCTCTGAAAAAATATTTGGGCTTCTAGCTGTGTGTGGGACTTGTTGTATTAGTCCATCTATTCTGACCTCCATCAGGTTGCAAATTGAATATAATTTTTTTCTCCATCTAACCCAGCCAATAGTTTTGGCCTAATACCACAGTTTGGCCACTCAGCTCTGCTCGGTTACCATCCATTGTTTTTTTGTGCAAACAACTCCAGAGTTGTGAATTAGTTAACCACCAAAATGAGTGGAAAAAGGCCTGCTGCTGGTGGAAAGGGGAATAGGCGTGTTGGGAAGGGGAAAAAATGTTGTGTCCGTGGGGTAGGTGTTAAAGCAACAGTAAAATCTGCAGAAGAAAGACCATCTTCCAGCCAAACTAAAATGTCTACTTCTTTTAGCGGACAATGTGATAAGATCCCTTTCTTATGGCCACGCCAATCGCTACAAATTCCAGATGAGGCACAAAAACAGCAGGTGCTTCAACGGATATCAAGTGCTCCTTTAAGTGGGCTCTCCTCCACATCAACTTCAACATCACAAATACTCCAGTCCTCAAAGGTGTCACCCAAATCGCACTTGCTTCCTCACAGCTCCCAAATCTCCAGCTGCCCGTCTGAGTATGAGGTAGAACAGATGGTTGAGTCTGCAGAGCTGCTTACTCATACTATAGCCTGGGAATCAGAGGTTGACTCCAGCGCTTCTGTGAATCCAGACGAGGAAATGATCTGCACTGATGCCCAGAATCTTTATGAGTCGGATCCAGGACCAGACGCAGAAGGTTCTGACCATAATGTAGACCCTCATTCCCAAACTGTAACTCCTGTTGGTGGAGACAATGAGGAAGACGATGATAAGACTCAAATACCTGATTGGAGCGAGAACTTTAGTTTTTTGTCAGGGCAGGAACAGGTTGGCTCTGAGGACGACAGGTGTGATAACACACAGGGTGATGATGATGAGGTTGGAGATCCCACTTACTGTCAACCCACAGTCAGCCAAGAGATAAGGTCAGCAGAGGAGGTGGAGGAAGATGCTAGTGACGACGAGGTCAGGTTGCGCCTTCCTGGACAGAGACGTAGTACTGGAAGCACGTCAACAACTGCATCCTCAAACACAACTCTGCCTCTCACCACAAGTCGTGGTGGCTCTTCAGGTCGCATGGGTGCTAAGCCTTGCATAGCCTGGGCATTTTTTCAGATCGATAAAGATGACCCAACTCGTGTTATCTGTAACATTTGTCAGCAAAAGCTAAGTAGAGGCCAAAAAATACATAGTTTGAGTACTTCATGCATGAACCGGCACATGGACATGAAGCATAAGTTGCAGTGGGAAGCTCAGTGTGCTAAAATGCGGCCTAGCCGGCCGGGCCAACCACCGTCTGCCATATCTTGTGCATCCGCGGCCTCTTCATCCTCTGTGACTGGGGGACAGCAGTCACACCTGTTTTGGGGCGCAGACCTGCCACCACTTTACCCGCAACAGCCAGCGTGATTGGCAGGTCATCATTTTCTTTGGAGGTGGTAACACCAGCTGGTGTTGAGCGCTGTCCGACATCGATAGCACCACCTTTGGATCAAGGCAACCTAACATGTCTGCCTGCATCTTCCTCACAGACCGGCAGTTTGCCGGGGACACCCTTATCAACCCCGTCTAAGCACAATAGCCAGCCCTCGGTCCCTCAGATGTGGACAAGTAAAAGACCATTTCCTCCTAGCCATGAGAAAGCTAAGAGGTTGAATTTCACCATCTGCAAGCTCTTGGCTACAGAAATGCTGCCTTTCCGCCTGGTGGACACAGAGGATTTTCGAGACCTTATGTCCGTCGCAGTGCCCCAGTACCAGATGCCCAGTCGGCACTACTTCTCAAAGAAAGGTATGCCTGCGCTCCACCAGCATGTCGCACACAACATCACCGCTTCTTTGAGAAACTCTGTGTGTGACAGGGTGCATTTCACCACAGACACTTGGACGAGTAGGCATGGACAGGGGCGTTACATGTCGCTGACTGGGCACTGGGTAACTATGGTGACAGCAGGACAAGGGGCTGCTGTCCAAGTCTTGCCGTCCCCACGAGTTGTGCGTCAATCCTCTTTATGTCAAAGTTCCTCCACTGCTTCTGCCTCCTCAACCTCCTCTCGGTCTTCCACCTGCACCCAAAGCCTGTCTGGTCATGCCACAAGCTTTCTAACTGCGCAGAAGGGATCCTGCACACCTCCTTACTATGCTGGCAGTAGGGCTCAACGTCATCAGGTGGTTTTAACTTTGAAATGTCTGGGAAATGTGAGTCACACAGCTGAGGAGTTGTGGTGAGCTCTGGAGAACCAATTTCATGAATGGTTGTCTCCACTGGACCTGAAAACAGGGAAGGCCGTGTGCGACAATGCTGCAAACCTGGGTGCGGCCCTTCGCCGGGGCAATGTCACACACGTGCCTTGTATGGCTCACGTGTTGAACCTGGTTGTCCAGCAATTTTTAGCCCACTATCCCAGACTAGATGGCCTTCTGCAGAGGGCACGGTCGCTGTGTGCTCACTTCCGCCGTTCGCATCCCGCAGCTCAGCGACTTACATCTCTACAGAAGTCGTTGGGCCTGCCACTTCACCGGCTAAAATGCGATGTGCCTACCCGGTGGAATTCAACTCTGCACATGTTGCAGCGACTGTGGCAGCACCGACAAGCCCTGGTGCAATACGTTCTGACGTATAGCCTGGGCCAACGAGATTCAGAGGTGGGGCAAATCACGCTGGAGGAGTGGTCTCAGATCAGGGACCTATGCACCCTTCTGCACAGTTTTGAAATGGCGACGAAGATGTTTAGTGCCTACGATGCCATTATCAGCATGACTATTCCGGTGAGTTACATGCTGGAGCACATGTTAAACAGAATTCAGAGTCAGGTGGTGGCACAAGAGGAGGTGGAGGAAGTAGAGGAGGAGGAGTTGTATGCGGAAGGGCTAACATCTGCAAGGTCCAGACGGTCGGCAGCACCAAGGCGGCAGGCATGTGAGGGTGGGGGAGATGGTTTTACCAGGGCGCATGGTAGCAGCCAAACTAGTGAGGAAGGTGCAGGAGCCCAGGAAGAAGTGGAGGATGAACTGATGGAAGACTCATCAGATGAGGGAGACCTTGATCACATTTCTGTTGTGCGAGGTTGGGGGGAGAGGACAGAGGAAGGAAGCATGATTGTTACCTCGCCACCAACACAACAGGGACTTGGTGCTCCTGGATGCGCAACACACATGAGTGCCTTCTTGCTGCACTACCTGCAACATGACCCTCGAATTGTGAGAATTAGAAATAATCCTGACTACTGGGTTGCCACACTGTTAGATCCCCGGTACAAAAGTAAATTTGCAGAAATTATTCCTGCCATAGAAAGGGATGCACGCATGCAGGAGTATCAGCAGAGACTGTTGCAGAATCTTACATGTGCTTTTCCACAAAATACCAGTGGTGCACGTAGTGAATCTCACAGTTCCAACTTGCCAACCGTGGGACCGTCAAGTGTTCAGCACTCAAACCGTAACAGAACCACAGTATCTGCTGGTAACATCAATTTTGCGGAATCATTTCACCACTTTTTTAGCCCATCCTTTGCAAGGCCACAGGAGACAAGAAGTCTGACACATAATCAACGCCTAGAGACGATGGTACAGGAGTATCTCCAAGTAAACATTGAAGCCACGACTGTGTCACTGGACCCTTGCTCTTTTTGGGCTTCCAATCTGGATAAATGGCCGGAGCTAGCCACTTACGCCTTGGAGATCTTGTCATGCCCCGCAGCCAGCGTTCTGTCTGAACGTGTGTTCAGCGCTGCTGGTGGTGTGCTGACAGATAAGCGCACGCGGCTCTCCACTGATAATGTAGACAGACTCACGTTCATAAAGATGAACAAATCATGGATCCGAAACGACTTTTCTACCCCTGTGTCATCCTGGGGAGAGTAAAAGCTTGATGATTGGTTAAAATCACCCTACCAACCGTTTTAAGCTTTCAAATTACTAATCATGTTTATCTGTATCTTGACTGGAAAATAATTTGGGCTTTGTAGCAGTGTGCAGCACTGATCCTATTAGGCCATCTATAATAAGCTCCACCAGATTTAAAATTAAAAATAATTTTTAGCTGCATCTAGCCCGGAAAATAATTTTGGGGCTCCGAGATGCGCAAGACACATAAGTGCCTTCTTGCTGCACTACCTGCAGCATGACCCTCATATTGTCAGAATTCGAAGTAATCATGACTACTGGGTTGCCACACTCTTAGATCCCCCAAACTTTTCGATCAACCTTTTCATTTTAATAAAGACCAAAAAAATGGTCATTTTTGAAATTATAAGCATTAGCAGGTTGTTAGAAACTGAAATCAAACAGTTTTCAACTCAAAACTTTATGGTAGGTGATGTTACATTTTCACATAGGACCCCTTGTTCGAAAGGAGCTTCTGAACTCTCTCGTCCATTGAATTTGTCAGGTTTTGGATGGTTTCTGCTTCAATTGTTTTGCATGAGGACAGAATACCCTCCCAGAGCTGTTGCTTAGATGTGAACTGCCTCCCGCCATCATAGACACTCCTTTTAATGATGCTCCAAAGGTTTTGAATGGGGTAGAGGTCAGGGGAGCATGGGGGTCACACCATAAGTTTGTCCCCTTTTATGCCCATATCAGCCAGAGATGCAGATGTTTTATGTGCAGCATGAGATGGTGCATTATCATGCAGAAAAATGATCTTGCTGTGAAATACACGGTTCTTCTTCTTGAACCATGGCAGGAAGTGCTGTTTGAGAAAATCCATATACATTATGGAGTTCATCTTTAGCGCCTTCAGGGATCCTAAAGGGGCCGACAATCTCTCTCCCCATGATTCCAGCCCAAAACATTACTCCACCTCCACCTTGTTGGCGCTGTAGCCGTGTTTGCGTGGGGTGTCCATCAACCAGCCATCCTCCACTCCATCCATCTGGACCATCGAGCGCTGCACGGCACTCATCCGTGAACAAAACAGTTTTGAAATCAGTCTTCATGTAATGTTTGGCCCACTGGAGCCGTTTCTGCTTGTGTGAAGTGGATAGAGGAGGTCGACAGGATGGCGTATGCACAGCTGCAAACCTCTGAAGGACCCTGCATCTTGTTGTTCGGGGGACGTTGGAGGCACCAGCAGCTTCAAAAACTTGTCTGCTGCTATGACAAGGCTTTCTTGTCGCTGCTCTTTTAACCTGACGTAATTGCCTGTAGGAAAGAGTCCTCAATTTGCCCTTATCAGCACGCACACGTGTGTACTGTGAATCAGCTACATACTTCTTGATTGCCAAGACACTTCATCCTGATCATCGCACAATGTTGATTGTAGTCATGCCTTGACCTAAACACTCCACAATTTGTTGCTTCTCAGCAGCCGACACATCCTTTTTCTTTCCCATTTTGGCAGAAAATGTAGGCTGCTTAATAATGTGAGAGAGCCTTCTTAAGTAGTCTTGCCTTTCATTGGACACACCTGCCAAACTAATTAGCACAGGTGTCTGCAATTGCTTACAGTGATATAAAGAGCCCTGACACACATCACCATCAATGAGTTTAACTGACAAACAAACAAATTCTTCCCTTATCACTCCTAAACACTTTTTGCATAATAATTTGGAACGCAGTGTACATGTGCTTTTCCACAAAACACCAGTGGTTCACGTAGTGAATCTTACAGTTCTAACTTGCCAACCGTGGTCTGTATGGAATTGTTCAATAAAGGGCCCAAAATTAAGATAACATAGATGGGAGAGGTCTCTATGAATAGGAATTCCTAAGTATTTGATACCCTGTGAGGGCCAGGCAAAGGGAAAGTTGGACTGGATGGAATCCTATATGGATTTGGGGAGGGAGACATCGAGGGACTCAGACTTCGCTGCATTGATTTTAAAATTTTACCATGTAACAAAGTGATCTATTTCAGCCATAACAGCAGGGATGGATATATGTGATTGAGTGATATATACTAGGACATCATCAGCAAATAGAGAGCACTTGTACTCGGTGCCTCCCACCTCAATCCACCTAATATTGGGGTTATGGCGAATTGATGAGAGCAGGTGCTCCGTCACTAGGATGTATAAGAGAGGGGACAGAGGACATCCCTGCCTTGTCCCATTGGTGATTGTGAAAGGTGATGAAAATGTTCTGACGCACCCCCTGGGCCTTGGGACACCCGGAGCCGGACCCTTTTTGGTGGATGCTGGTGGTTGTAGTCTTCGTGGCGGCGACCCGGTTCCGTGGCTCAGGGCGGTCAAACCAGTGGCGGAACTATTTATGTGGTTCTGACTACGCCACCCGTGGATTGCGGTCAGAGTGAACCGCCGCTACAGGGCAGACCACTGAGGCTGGTGTTGTGGGTGCAGCAGAGCGTAGCATAACTCCCCACGGGAGGAGTATAGCCTCAGGGCAGTGTATGCGGAGGATGGGGGTGATGGTGCAGGGCAGCAGCAGTAACGACACGGAGTCAGTGATGCAGTCCAGGGCCTTTACTCACAGTTCTTATTATCCAGACCACGTCTGAAGGTAACGGCTGCCCACGTCGTACTGTGCTCACCAGGTGAGGGGCTCAGACAACTCCCAGATAACTTTAGAGCACTTCACAGGACCCCCTTTGTGTGTCCTTTGTCTGGCCTTTCTTACCAACACTTCTGTCCGGCTGCCTCGTGCCTCCTCTTGGTAAACTTGGCACCAGTTTCCCTGACCCTATGTGGTGCCTTCCTAGCGGGTGTAGCGAGGGGCTGCGCCACATAAAATGTCAGAGCCTCCGGTTTCTAGCTGAGGGTCGTTTCCTGCCTCCACTAGTTCGGGGACCGGTCTCCCCCTTTGGCCTGACCCCTCCACGCAGGTGGATTCGGGCGTGCGGTGGCGACTCGCCCATCCGCACCCCTGGGATCCCTTCATTCCTCGTTCCTGGAGCCTTCTCCGCTCCTCTTCCTTCCTTCTCCCTCTTCCAGGCCTGGGCCTCTGTTACTAGGCCCGCCTCCGGAGCAGAGCTCATGCAGAGCCCCTGCTCCCTGCCACTTCTGCTCAGACTTCTCTGCACTGAACTAAGATGGTGCCCACCTTTTATACTCCCTTCTCAATGCACCCAGGAACTGCTTCCTCCCTGCTCCTGCACTACAGGGTTCCCCTTCCTCAGTGTTCCCTCCCCCCACTCCAGCCAGGGACAGGGACTGTCGTGCCCATCTCAGGGGCATATTGGTCGCCCTGCCCCACGGCAATGTGGTGTAATGCATGCAGGTGTTGGGTCCTGATCCACACTCCATCCTTACCTGAGAGTGAGATATCACACCTCTGGGTGAGGTGCAATACGTCTGTAGCAACCGAGCCCTCAGGGTGCTACAGTTCCATTTATCTTCAGCCTAGGTGACGTATTGCGATACAGGGCCGTGATTTTGGCTATAAAAGGGTCCCCTAGACCCCTACCCCAAGCTTTTTAAGAGAATCATATATGGCGTGCCAGGAGACTCTATGGAATGCTTTCTCAGCATCCAACGAGAGTATCTAATTACAAATTTTTAACTGCATCTAGCCCAGGAAATACTTTGTGCCTAGTAGCAGTGTCTGCTAGTCAGCGGATTATCCCGGCTGTTAAGCAAGCTACACCACCTGTAGTTTAGACACTTAATTTTTTCAAAGGAAATGCTTCGGGACCATGCGATACTTAGTGAAGAGCATCAGGAGGCACCCCAAGGCATAGGGGCTGGGACTGGCAGTAGGATGCCTTGCGGTGGACAGCCAAGCTCGATCCTTATAAAAGCTTTTTAACTGCAGCAGCTTTAGTGGACGCTACTGGAGCTGGAATTACCGCGGCTGCTGGCATGAGACTTGCCCTCCAATAGATCCTTGTAAATGGATTTAAAGTGTATTCATTCAAATTAGAGAGACAATTTAAATTAAAAAGCTTAGAGCTGCCTCCACCACAGGGGGGCTCGCTCGACCCACCAGCGGACAGGCACCAGTATTGGGAGAGGCGGGCTGGCCGTCAGGGTTCACCGCGGCTCTGGCACAAACCCGGCGACACGGAGGTGGCACGGGCAGGAGCGGACTGGCCGTGTCGGCTTCTCACTTTTTGGATTTTAGAAGGGCATGACATGCCTATATCTGTGTCTCCCCCTCCTTTTACTCCTCCACCTCTTTTATTTTCGCATGACTATATGTACTTGTCACTTTTCCATGTGTTAGTTATGTCTTCTGAGCAGTTTGTCAGCTTTTGGACACCTTTGAAGGTGTTTTCTATGTGTTTCTATGTGTTTTTGTTTGCCTGCCATTGGTTTTAACGGTGTTCGAAGGTGTTCGACGAACAGTTCGACGAACAGTTCGGCGAACACACGGGTGTTCGACGAACCGAACCGAACTCGAACACTACGGGTGTGGCTCAACACTAATCTTCTCTCCTCTGTCTTCTATTTCTTCTCCTCTCCCTTTTCTCTTTTTTCCTCTTTTCTCTCTTCTCTCTTTTACCTTTGCCTTTTTTCTCTCTCTCTTTCTCTCTCTCCTTTTCATATTACATAATTTCCAAGTATGTGCATCACATATGGATATACACATGTACCGCTCCCGTAATTAAATATGTTGCACAGTCTACTATCGCTGAGGGCCATTGTACCGTCTTCTTCATTTAATAATGCCATTGCAAATTGGCTGATAGCATTTGGGCTAAAATACACACCGGGCATCACACAGACATAACCGCTCTGCCTTTTCTCTAGTGTGCAGCAATTTGTCTCGTAATTAGTCAAGCTAATTAAATTTTTGTAGCACTAATCAAACGAAAATGCTAAAATTTCTCTTGCAAAGCCAGTTTTCTGTCTGCTTCTATTTAGCCTGATGGTCTGAAATAAGCCCTGCGCTGTCTGCCACTCCACTTAACCAGCTCATTTGCATTTTATATTGGTAAATCAAATTAACCATCAGTGGCTTTTAGAGTGATTGACTGCGGCCAGGGCTGTTCAGATGGGATTTTTCACAGAAAAGTATGGACATTTTATTCTGAGGGAGCTCGTACCTTCTTTTTTTTCTTTTGATTTCAAAAAACTCCTTTCACTCAGCTAATTAAAAGTGCTTGACGGGTTTAGCTAGCTTATGATGGATTTGCCCATCTGGTGTGCTACTTTGTGTTGTATTATTATAAGCATTTTGCTAGGAAATCAAATGATTATGTAAATCATTTCTTAGAGGCAGGAAAATGCAATATCCTCATTGGTGGTTGGTTTGGTGGCTTATATTGGATGCTTGAGATACAGTATACGCTACACAGTGTCAGGCTGAAGTTTCTTATACCATCCACAGGAAAGTAACCTAAGAATATGTGCACACTGAGTTTTCTAAGGAGTTTTTTGGAGCAGGTCCCTTATTAAAAATGGGTGGAAAAATTGCTTTGAAAATGCTCGAAAAATGTTCACATTGACTTCTATTGTAAAACTCTTCAAAAATGCTTCCAGAACTCTTCAAAACTGCTCCAGGAAAAAGAAAAACTCATCCAACAATATGTGATATCATCTGCAAAAACTTGGAGGTTCTGCTCTGATAACTCTGCAAAAAGTCTCTGCGCACATAGCTCAAGGAAGGAGCATTTTCTGATGTGATTGTCATTAGTAAACTCCTAAGGCCATGTTCCCACTATGAGCTTTTCATGTTGCAGATTTTATGCACCTATTATGTAAATTAGGTTACTCACATTTTTTCATTGTATTGTGTGCAGTTTTTTTCATGTGGGTTTTTTTTTTGCATTTTTGATGCTGCAGATTTTGAGTTGCACTAAAAACGCATGTGCATTTTTTTACCTGCACCTAATGTACTTCTATGGGGAAAGGCTGCACAGAAAACTCAGCGTAATCTCAAGAGAAATTGACAAGCTTCAGATTTGAAACTCACACCGCAGCTCAGTTTACGCTGAGAAAACAGTGGGCAGAAGATTTCTATAAATCCTATCTACTTTGCTGCGACTGTAAGATGCTGCGTTTTTGGCTTAGCGAAATTAGGCAACATCAAAAACTCACAAAAACTCATCGATGGCACACAGCCTTGGGCCTCGTTCACACACTCAGTATTGGGTCAGTATTTTACATCGGTATTTTCGTGTAATAGATAATTGAAGGAAACATATATGTATCACGTTCTCTTTCTCTGTTTTGGATATCTTAAAACTGTCTCATGTCTCATCTATCAATCTATGAGTAGATTTCACAATACCAGCTGCATATATATATATATATATATATATATATATATTTATGTATACTCTATACTGTATACTGTATATATATATTAGAACTGTTGAGGTTGATATACTTACTTTGAAAACATGTCAAAATGGCCATATAATAATTTAATATCCATAATACATCTAGTTTTTTTAGATATATTTATATATGTTTTGACATCCTTGAAATTGTTCCCGAAAATTAGGTATTTATTGCTATTACTTGTTTTGTTATACAGATTTTCCTCCCATACTCCAAATATATACTGATAGGGAATCTTGTTCGTGATCCCCAATGGGGACAGTGATGATAATATCTGTAACGTACTGTGGAATTAATGGCGCTATATAAGTGAGTAAAATAAATAAATATAAATGTTTATTTCCTTTGTGAATATTGGAATAACACAAAAAAACAGAGAGAAAAAAGACAAGTTGAACATAATTTCAAAAAACCCCAAAAATGGACAGGACATAATTGTTGGCATTTTTCCAAAATTGTGGGTAAACAACTTTATTTCAAGCATGTGATGCTCATTCAAACTCACCAGTGGCAAGAAACAGGTGTGGGCAATATGATAATCACACCTGAACCCAGATAAAAGGTGGAGAAGTTGATTCAAACTTTGCATTGTGTGTCTATGTGTGCCACCCTAAGCATGGAGAACAGGAAGAGAAGAGAACTGTCTGAGGACTTTAGAACCAAAATTGTTAAAAAATATCAACAATCTCAAAATTACAAGTCCATCACCAGAGATCTTGATGCTCCTTTATCCACGGTGAGCAACATAATCAGGAAGTTTACAAACCCTGGCATTGTAGCTATTCTCCCTGTACGTGGATGGCAAAGAAAAATTGATGAAGGGTTGCAACACAGGATAGTCTGGATGGTGGATAAGCAGACCCAATCAAGTTCCAAAGAAATTCAAGTTGTCCTGCAAGGTCAGGGTGCATCAGTGTCAGTGTGGACTATCCATAGACATTTGAATGAAATGCTATGGCACGACACCCAGAAGGACCCCACTGCTGACACAGAGACATAAAAAACCTAGACCGCAGTTTATCAAAATGTACATGAGTAAGCCATCATCCTTCTGGAAAAGCATTTTGTGGACAGGTGAGACCAAGATAGAGCTTTTTGGTAAAGCAAATCATTCTATTGACGAAAAGAGGGATTGAACGGCACATCCAAACAGGAAAATAAAATACAATACTTTAATGAGAAATATTAAAAGTCATTAAAAGGTGTGGAAAGGCTTCTCACCTTTTAATGACTTTTAATATTTCTCGTTAAAGTATTGTATTTTATTTTCCTGATTGGATGTGCCGTTCAATCCCTGTTTTCATCAGTACTATGGCTGCAATCACCAGCAGACTCTGGCACCCTCAGGAACAACTCATATGTGAATTTTATCTGATTTGACCAATGTGGTATGCTCCTAGCCTCCCGTTCCCTCTACACGTCACATCATTCTATTGTTTATTAGAAATGAAATGAGGCCTACAAAGAAAAGAACACAGTACCCACAATCAAATAAGGTGGAGGTTCAAAGATGTTTTGGGGTTGTTTTGCTGCCTCTGGCACTGAGTGCCTTGACTTTGTGCAAGGCATCATGAAATCTGAAGGTTACCAAAGGATTTTGAGTCACAATGTAGTGCCCAGTGTCAGAAATCTGGGTTTGGATCCTAGGTCATGGGGTTTCCAGCAGGACAATGACCCCAAACATAATTCAAGAAGCAGAAATGGATGGAAACAAAGTGCTATCTATTTAACTATCTACAGTCATATGAAAAAGTTTGGGCACCCCTATTAATCTTAAGCTTATTGTTTTATAAAAATTGGTGTTTTTGCAACAGCTATTTCAGTTTGATATATGTAATAACTGTTGGACACAGTAATGTTTCTGCCTTGAAATGAGGTTTATTGTACTAACAGAAAATGTGCAATCTGCAATCAAACAAAATTTGACAGGTGCATAAGTATGGGCACCCTTATCATTTTCTTGTTTTAAATACTCCTACCTACTTTTTACTGACTTACTAAAGCACTTTTTTTGGTTTTGTAACCTCATTGAGATTTGAACTTCATAGCCAGGTGTATGCAATCATGAGAAAAGCTACTTAAAGTGGCCACTTGCAAGTTGTTCTCCTGTTTGAATCCCCTCTGAAGAGTGGCATCATGGGCTCCTCAAAACAACTGTCAAATGATCTGAAAACAAAGATTATTCAACATAGTTGTTCAGGGGAAGGATACAAAAAGCTGTCTCAGAGATTTAACCTGTCAGTTTCCACTGTGAGGAACATAGTAAGGAAATGGAAGAATTCAGGAACAGTTCTTGTTAAGGCCAGAAGTGGCAGGCCAAGAAAAACATCAGAAAGGCAGAGAAGAAGAATGGTGAGATCAGTCAAGGACAATCCTCAGACCACCTCCAGAGAGCAGCAGCATCAACTTGCTGCAGATGATGTCACTGTGCATCGGTCAACTATACAACGCACTTTGCACAAGGGGAAGCTGTATGGGAGAGTGATGCGAAAGAAGCCGTTTCTGCAAGCACGCCACAAACAGAGTCGGCTGAGGTATGCAAAAGCACATTTGGAGAAGCCAATTTCTTTTTGGAAGAAGGTCCTGTGGACGGATGAAACCAGGATTGAGTTGTTTGGTCATACAAAAAGGCATTATGCATGGTGGCAAAAAAACACAGCATTCCAAGAAAAACACTTGCTACCCACAGTAAAATTTGGTGGAGGTTCCATCATGCTTTGGGGCTGTGTGGCCAATGCCAGCGCCGGGAATCTTGTTAAAGTTGAGGGACGCATGGATTCCACTCAGTATCAGCAGATTCTTGACAATAATGTTCAAGAATCAGTGATAAAGTTGAAGTTACGCAGGGGATGGATCTTTCAGCAAGACAATGATCCAAAACACCACTCCAAATCTACTCAGGCATTCATGCAGAGGAACAATTACAATGTTCTGGAATGGCCATCCCAGTCCCCAGACCTGAATATCATTGAACATCTGTGGGATCATTTGAAGAGGGCTGTCCATGCTCGGCGACCATCAAACTTAACTGAACTGGAATTGTTTTGTAAAGAGGAATGGCGAAAAATACCTTCATCCAGGATCCAGGAACTCATTAAAAGCTACAGGAAGCGACTAGAGGCTGTTATTTTTGCAAAAGGAGGATCTACTAAATATTAATGTCACTTTTCTGGTGAGGTGCCCATACTTATGCACCTGTCAAATTTTGTTTGAATGCAGATTGCACATTTTCTGTTAGTACAATAAACCTCATTTCAAGGCAGAAACATTACTGTGTCCAACAGTTATTACATATATCAAACTGAAATAGCTGTTGCAAAAACACCAATTTTTATAAAACATTAAGCTTAAGATTAATAGGGGTGCCCAAACTTTTTTATATGACTGTAACTATCTATTTATCTACCTACACTGCTCAAAAAAAAGGGAACACTTAAACAACAGAATATAACTCCAAGTAAATCAAACTTCTGTGAAATCAAACTGTCCACTTAGGTAGCAACACTGATTGACAATCAATTTCACATGCTGTTGTGCAAATGGAATAGACAATAGATGGAAATTATTGGCAATTATCAAGACACCCTCAATAAAAGAGTGGTTCTGTGTTACGCTCACGCCCGGACTGACTGACATGAGCGTGGTTAGTGTACCCACAGGGCCACCAAGCGAGGAGTGCCTGGAGGGGCGTGACTAGGGGCCTCGCCAGATCCGACCACGAACACACAGCGGCTTAATCGACTCCGTGGTCTGAGGAGGGCAGTGGGAGGTGGTCCAGGTGCTACTCCAGGTCAGAACCCGGTCACAGCTGTTGACCCACACCGGGGAATACAGGAATGGGCAGGCACGGCTGGTATGCAGACAAGCAGGTACTGGCAGGCACGGCTTGTATGCAGACAGGCGGGTACTGGCAGGCACGGCTGGTATGCAGACAGGCGGGTACTGGCAGGCACGGCTGGTATGCAGACAGGCAGATACTGGCAGGTAGGAATGCAGGCTGTATAGGGACCAGTACAGACTGGGATACAGGAACAAAGCCGCAGGTGCAGTGGACATGCAGAGCAGAACTGCAGGTGCAGAGGACAAGTGGAGCAGAGTGAAACTGCAGGTGCGGAGGACAAGCAGAGTAGAGCAAAATCGCAGGTGTGGTGGACAAGCAGAGCAGAGCGAAACCACAGGTGTGGTGGACAAGCAGAGCTGAGCAAAACGGCAGGTGCGGTGGACAAGCAGAGCAGAGCAAAACCGCAGGTGCATTGGACAAGCAGAGCAGAGCAAAACCGCAGGAGCGGTGGACAAGCAGAGCAGAGCAAAACTGCAGGTGCGGTGGACAAGCGAGGCAGAACTAAATCGCAGGTGCAGTGGACAAGCAAGGCAGAATAGAGCAGAGCAAAACCGCAGAGCAGAAGGTGCAGGCAGACAGGACAGGGCTCTGTTCACATGGAACAGGCTGGGAAACACAGGAAGATAGCTAGAACACAGGAGGTAGTTACCGAGACAGGGAAACGAGACAAGCAGAACCAGATACGCACAAGGTACTTGCAATGAAGTAGCGAGTGGACACAAAACTCACGAACAGAAGTACAGAGACAACGAGTTGGAGTTAGGTGCAGGTTCAGACACTGCAGGAAAAGGGAAGGTTCGGACATAGAGACAAACAGGTAACGGACTAGGACACAGTTCAGACAGGAACTGAACCAGGAACAAGATACAGGAACGAGCCTGGGAACTCAGCCCCCAGGGTGGCGGAGACAGACTAGAAGTCACAGATACAGGTAATGGGCCAGGGTATACAGCCCCCAGGGTGGCGGAAACAGACAAGATACAGGACCTGGCAACTTAGTTACACAGAACACACTGAAAGAAAGTGTTTCTCAGGCACATCCTACTGAGTGGAGGGGGTTTAAGACTCCAGTGACTCACAGCAATAGGCTGGGGACGAATTAGGAGTGCGCATACTGTAACTTTAAGAATCAGGCAGTAACCGCACCGCCGCCCTAAGCAATCAGACAAGAGACATGCACACAGCAAGTACTGGAGCAAAGTGTGCAGCCTGGACTGATAAGTAAGTGGGCTGTCTTGCATGGTGGGAGATGGTAAGCCATGCCAGCACGAGGCCAGGGATGTTACATTCTGCAGGTAGGGACCACAAACCACATCTCAATATCAATGCTTTCTGGCTGATTTTTTGGTCACTTTTGAATGTTGGTTGTGCTTTCACATTCGTGTTAGTATGAGATGGACTCTAAAACCCACAGAAGTTGCTCAGGTAGTGCAGCTCATCCAGGATGGCACATCAATGCGAGCTGTGGCAAGAAGGTTTTCTGTGTCTGTCAGTGTAGTGTCCAGAGGCTGGAGGCGCTACCAGGATACAGGCCAGTACACCAGGAGACATGGAGGGGGCCGTAGGAGAGCAACAACCTAGCAGCAGGACCACTACCTCTTCCTTTGTGCAAGGAGGAACAGGAGCAGCACTGCTAGAGCCCTGCAAAATGACCTCCAGCAGGCCACAAATGTGCATGTGTCTGCAAAAATGGTTAGAAACTGACTCCATGAGGGGGATATGACGGCCCGACGTCCACAGATGGGGGTTGTGCTCATAGCCCAACACCGTGCAGGACGCTTGGCATTTGCCACAGAACACCAGAATTGGCAAAGTTACCACTGGCGCCCTATGCTTTTCACAGATAAAAGCAGGTTCACACGGAGCACATGTGACAGACGTGACAGAGTCTGGAGACGCCGTGGAGAGCGATCTGCTGCCTACAACATCCTTCAGCATGACCGGTTTGGCAGTGGGTCAGTAATGGTGTGGGGTGGCATTTCTTTGGAGGGCCACACAGCCCTCCATGTACTTGCCAAAGGTAGCCTGACTGCCATTAGGTACTGAGATGAGATCCTCAGACCCCTTGTGAGATCATATGCTGGTGCGGTTGGCCCTGGGTTCCTCCTAATGCAGGACGATGCCAGACCTCATGTGGCTGAAGTGTGTCAGCAGTTCTTGCAAGATGAAGGCATTGAAGTCATGGACTGGCCCGCCCATTCCCCAGACCTGAATCCGATTGAGCACATCTGGGACATCATGTCTCACTCCATCCACCACAGACTGTCCAGGAGTTGGCGGATGCTTTAGTCCAGGTCTGGGAAGAGATCCCAAAGGATCCGATCCATCAGGAGCATGCCCAGGTGTTGTAGGGAGGTCATACAGGCACGTGGAGGCCACACACAAAACTGAGCCTCATTTTGACTTGTTTTAAGGACATTGCTTCAAAGTTGGATCAGCCTGTAGTGTGTTTTTCCACTTTAATTTTGGGGGTGACTCCAAATCCAGGCCTCTATTGGTTAATAAATTTGATTTCCATTGATGATTTTTGTGTGATTTTGTTGTCAGCACATTCAACTTTGTACAGAACAATGAGAATATTTCAATGAGAATATTTCATTCATTCACATCTAGGATGTGTTATTTGAGTGTTCCCTTCATTTTTTTGAGCAGTGTATATCAGCCTCATATTGAATTGGATCTGTCGCTAGATTTCACAATACAAGTTGCATACATCTTTTAGACCTAATACGGTTGTGTACTTACTTTGAAAACCTTTGCCATAATAGCCATATAATAATCTGATAATTTGATATCCATAATACATCTAATTATCTATTTTATATATATTTCTAGATCTAATTTATATCTATCCAATATAAACTTACTATTTCCTCCCCTCAATCTGTCCATATTAATTAGACATTTCCTATATCTCTCTACAAATCATCTTCAATTTCTTATTGTATGCATCTGTCTACAAAGAAGCAAACAAAATTCTGACCTTTACCTCCTAACAGAATGAAGCAAGTGTGAATGGATGCAAGCTGCTGTGACTGAATAACAACAATAAAACAAATCTGTCTCTATCTATCTATCTATCTATCTATCTATCTATCTATCTATCCAATATCTATCTATCTATCCTTTATCTTTTTCATATATATCTTTTATTTCTGCACAGAATTTCCCTTTTTATGTCTATATACTATTGTATCTATCTGTCTTTGCATTCATCTATGATCTACAGTTATATGAAAAAGTTTGGACACCCCTATTAATCTTAATGTTTTATAAAAATTGGTGTTTTTGCAACAGCTATTTCAGTTTGATATATGTAATAACTGTTGGACACAGTAATGTTTCTGCCTTGAAATGAGGTTTATTGTTCTAGCAGAAAATGTGCAATCTGCATTCAAAAAAATTTGACAGGTGCATAAGTATGGGCACCCTTATCATTTTCTTGTTTTAAATAGTCCTACCTACTTTTTATTGACTTACTAAAGCACTTTTTTTGGTTTTGTAACCTCATTGAGCTTTGAACTTCATAGCCAGGTGTATGCAATCATGAGAAAAGCTACTTAAAGTGGCCACTTGCAAGTTGTTCTCCTGTTTGAATCTCCTCTGAAGAGTGGCATCATGGGCTCCTCAAAACAACTGTCAAATGATCTAAAAACAAAGATTATTCAACATAGTTGTTCAGGGGAAGGATACAAAAAGCTGTCTCAGAGATTTAACCTGTCAGTTTCCACTGTGAGGAACATAGTAAGGAAATGGAAGAACACAGGGACAGTTCTTGTTAAGGCCAGAAGTGGCAGGCCAAGAAAAACATCAGAAAGGCAGAAAAGAAGAATGGTGAGATCAGTCAAGGACAATCCTCAGACCATCTCCAGAGAGCTGCAGCATGAACTTGCTGCAGATGGTGTCACTGTGCATCGGTCAACTATACAACGCACTTTGCACAAGGAGAAGCTGTATGGGAGAGTGATGCGAAAGAAGCCGCTTCTGCAAGCACGCCACAAACAGAGTCGGCTGAGGTATGCCAAAGCACATTTGGAGAAGCCAATTTCTTTTTGGAAGAAGGTCCTGTGGACTGATGAAACCAAGATTGAGTTGTTTGGTCATACAAAAAGGCGTTATGCATGGCGGCAAAAAAACACAGCATTCAAAGAAAAACACTTGCTACCCACAGTAAAATTTGGTGGAGGTTCCATCATGCTTTGGGGCTGTGTGGCCAATACTGGCACCGGGAATCTTGTTAAAGTTGAGGGACGCATGGATTCCACTCAGTATCAGCAGATTCTTGACAATAATGTTCAAGAATCAGTGACAAAGTTGAAGTTATGCAGGGGATGGATCTTTCAGCAAGACAATGATCCAAAACACCGCTCCAAATCTACTCAGGCATTCATGCAGAGGAACAATTACAATATTCTGGAATGGCCATCCCAGTCCCTAGACCTGAATATCATTGAACATCTGTGGGATCATTTGAAGAGGGCTGTCCATGCTCGGCGACCATCAAACTTAACTGAACTGGAATTGTTTTGTAAAGAGGAATGGTCAAAAATACCTTCATCCAAGATCCAGGAAATCATTAAAAGCTACAGGAAGCGACTAGAGGCTGTTATTTTTGCAAAAGGAGGATCTACTAAATATTAATGTCACTTTTCTGGTGAGGTGCCCATACTTATGCACCTGTCAAATTTTGTTTGAATGCAGATTGCACATTTTCTGTTAGTACAATAAACCTCATTTCAAGGCAGAAACATTACTGTGTCCAACAGTTATTACATATATCAAACTGAAATAGCTGTTGCAAAAACACCAATTTTTAAAAAACATTAAGCTTAAGATTAACAGGGGTGCCGAAACTTTTTCATATAACTTTTATTATCTATTTATCTATCTATCTACCTATCCTATATCTATCTCTTATCTATCTATCTATCTATCTATCTATTATCTATCTAACATATACAGTACAGACCAAAAGTTTGGACACACCTTCTCATTTAAAGATTTTTCTGTATTTTCATAACTATGAAAATTGTACATTCACTTTAAAGGCATCAAAACTATGAATTAACACATGTGGAATTATATACTTAACAAAAAAGTGTGAAACAATTGAAAATATGTCTTATATTCTAGGTTCTTCAAAGTAGCCACCTTTTGCATTGATGACTGCTTTGCACACTCTTGGCATTCTCTTGATGAGCTTCAAGAGGTAGTCACCGGAAATGGTCTTCCAACAATCTTGAAGGAGTTCCCAGAGATGCTTAGCACTTGTTGGCCCTTTTGCCTTCACTGTGGAGTCCAGCTCACCCCAAACCATCTCGATTGGATTCAGGTCTAGTTACTGTGGAGGCCAGGTCATCTGGCGTAGCACCCCATCACTCTTCTGCTTGGTCAAATAGCCCTTACACAGCCTGGAAGTGTGTTTGGGGTCATTGTCCTGCTGAAAAATAAATGATGGTCCAACTAAACGCAAACCGGATGGAATAGCATGCCGCTGCAAGATGCTGTGGTAGCCATGCTGGTTCAGTATGCCTTCAATTTAGAATAAATCCCCAACAGTGTCACCAGCAAAGCACCCCCACACCATCACACCTTCTCCTCCATGCTTCACGGTGGGATCCAGACATGTAGAGTCCATCCGTTCACCTTTTCTGCGTCACACAAAGACACGGTGGTTGGAACCAAAGATCTCAAATTTGGACTCATCAGACCAAAGCACAGATTTCCACTGGTCTAATGTCCATTCCTTGTGTTCTTTAGCCCAAACAAGTCTCTTCTGCTTGCTGCCAGTCCTTAGCAGTGGTTTCCTAGCAGCTATTTTACCATGAAGGCCTGCTGCACAAAGTCTCCTCTTAACAGATGTTGTAGAGATGTGTCTGCTGCTAGAACTCTGTGTGGCATTGACCTGGTCTCTAATCTGAGCTGCTGTTAACCTGCGATTTCTGAGGCTGGTGACTCGGATAAACTTATCCTCAGAAGCAGAGGTGACTCTTGGTCTTCCTTTCCTGGGGTGGTCCTCATGTGTGCAGGTTTCTTTGTAGCGCTTGATGGTTTTTGCAACTGCACTTGGGGACACTTTCAAAGTTTGCCCAATTTTTCGGACTGACTGATGGCCACTCAGTAATGATGGCCACTCAGTTTTTCTTTACTTAGCAGCTTTTTTCTTGCCATAATACAAATTCTAACAGTCTATTCAGTATGACTATCAGCTGTGTATCCACAAGACTTCTGCACAACACAACTGATGGTCCCAACCCCATTTATAAGGCAAGAAATCCCACTTATTAAACCTGACAGGGCACACCTGTGAAGTGAAAACCATTTCCGGTGACTACCTCTTGAAGCTCATCAAGAGAATGCCAAGAGTGTGCAAAGCAGTCATCAAAGCAAAAGGTGGCTACTTTGAAGAACCTAGAATATAAGACATATTTTCAGTTGTTTCACACTTTTTTGTTAAGTATATAATTCCACATGTGTTAATTCATAGTTTTGATGCCTTCAGTGTGAATGTACAATTTTCATAGTCATGAAAATACAGAAAAATCTTTAAATGAGAAGGTGTGTCCAAACTTTTGGTCTGTACTCTATCTATCATCTATATATTATCTATCTATTATCTATCTAATATTTATCTATCTAATAACTATCTATCTATCCATTATCTATCTATCTATCTATCTATCTATCTATCTATCTACTGTATCTATCTGTTACCTATCTATCTGTTATCCATCTCCTATCTATCTATCTATCTATCATCTATCAATCATATATTGCTATATATACCCTTCTATATCGCTTGTATTGCCATTTTTCTTTATTTCTGTTTCAGTGTTTCTTGTACAGAGTATAATCTCGCCAGCACTTTTGTGGATGTTATTTTGCTGTACATAAGAACCTGTATACATACTGACTTCATAATAGTCTTTCTTCCAAACCCCAGACCAGATGTAATTAGGACAGTAGTATATGATCCAGTCTTATATTTCAGTTAAACGTATAAATGAATAAAATTGCATGGAGCGGTTCAGGGAGTATTTGAAAGGACAGCTGGAATATGCATGTGAGCTGACAGACACATTTTCTTGTCAATCTAAAAAAGCAACAAAATTATAGCTTAAGGCAGCCATTAGAATAATGTCCCATGGATAAATCAGAATAGTGTGACACGGACATGGGAGAAAGCGATTCACCTAAGCCTCGCTTGCATCTCTGTGTGAAAGGCTCATAATCTCTGATCTGTGCCATAAAAACTATACTGTCAATATTTAACTCTTTGGGGGCCACGTCTTAGAGACCACAAAATCTATTATCCAAGATCGTAGTGTATCAGTGACAGCAAACTTGGTGCAAAATGTAGTAGAAAATGTTTCAGTGAGTCATGAACATAGGAATACCAGGATTCAAGGCGGTTATTAGTATATTAGCGTCAAGCAGCTTCTGAAAAGGGCCTACATTTTATCCAGGGGCGGACACTGACAGCTTGGGGCCGCTGTGTAAAATATGTGTCTGGGCCCTCCTCCTTTTATTGCGACAAAGCTACAGATAATATCTATTAATATATAACCTTGTAATGTCTTCACATCCTGTTCAGTCCAGATGTGTCCGGATCCCAGAATTCCAAGCGGCGCAAGTTCACTGACCGCCATATTGGGACACCCAAGTGATGGGTGTCTCAATATGGAAACCGCTGGTGGTACCAGCACGGGTACTACCAGCGGAACACCGTTGCACCACACACACTGTATACGCTATACACACCACACACACATTCTGTATACGCCGTAAGCATCACACACGCAGACACTCTGTATACGCCGTACGCACCACACACACACACACACTGTATACGCCGTACGCACCACACACACACACTGTATACGCCGTACGCACCACACACACACACTGTATACACCATACACACCACACACACACTCTGAATACGCTGTATACACCACACACACCCTCTGTATACGCCGTAAGTACCACACACACACTGTATACGCCATATGCACCACACACACACTGTATACGCCGTATGCACCACACACACACTCTGAATACGCCGTACACATCACACACACACTGTATACGCCGTACACACCACACACACACTCTGTATAAGCCATAAGCACCACACACACTGTATACGCCGTATGCACCCCACACACACTGTACACACCACACACACACACACACTGTATACGCAATACGCACCACACACATACTCTGAATACGCCGTACACACCACACACACTCTGTATACGCCGTAAGCACCACACACACACTGTATACGTCATATGCACCACACACACAGACACTGTATATGCTGTATACGCCGTATGCACCCCACACACACACACTGTACACACCACACACACACACACACTGTATATGCCGTATGCACCACACACACACACTATATATGCCGTACGCACCACACACACACACTGTATACGTCGTACGCACCACACACACGCACTGTATACGCCGTATGCAGCACACACACACTCTGAATACGCCGTACACATCACACACACACGGTATACGCCGTACACACCACACACACACTGTATACGCCGTATGCACCACACACAAACACACACTGTATACTCTTATGCACCACACACACACACTGTCTATGCCATATGCACCACACACACACACACACACTGTATATGCCGTACGCACCACACACACACTGTATACGCCATACACACCACACACACACACACACTGTATACGCCATACGCACCACACGCACACACACTGGATACGCCGTACGCACCACATACACACACACACTGTATACACCATACGCACCATACACACACACTGTATACACCATACGCACCACACACACTGTATACGCCGTATGCACCACCACACACATACATACTGTATACACCGTTCGCACCACACACACTGTATATGCCGTACACACCACAACACACACACTCTCTATACGCCGTATGCGCCACACACACATTGTATACTCTGTACGCACCACACACACACTGTATACACCGTACGCACCACATACACACACTGTATATGCCGTACGCACCACACACACGCACTGTATACGCTGTATGCAGCACACACACTATATATGTCATACGCACCACACACACACACTGTATATGCCGTACGCACCACACACACTCTGTATACGACGTACACACCACACACACACACACTGTATACACCGTACGCACCACACACATGCACTGTATACGCCGTATGCAGCACACACACTGTATATGCCGTAGGCACCACACACACACACTGTATATACCATACACACCACACACACTCTGTACACGACGTACACACCACAAACACACACACTGTATACGCCGTACGCACCACACACACACTCTGTATATGCCGTATGCACCACACACGCACACTGTATACGCCGTACACACCACACACACACATACACTGTTTAACCATACACACCACACACACACTGACTGTATATGCCATACGTACTGTACTTTTTGTCCTTATGTTGATACAAAGTACATTAAAGCACTCTTGTCATAAATGTTACCTTTACCTACTTTGCTTTCATTTTAACACAGGGGGAGGGGTGAGTGCACATAGGAAAGAGGACACACAGGGGGGAGCAGCTCAAATGAGAGAACACATGAGGGAAGAAGACAGCACAGGGGTGGAGAGAGCAGACAAGGGGGAGAGAGAGCAGACAAGGGGGAGAGAGAGCAGACAAGGGGGAGAGCACATGGGGCACACAGGTCAAAGAAGAAATCACATGAGAGGAGAAGACAGCAGATGGGGGGGAGAGACAGAGCACAGTGGGAGAGCGCTCAAACGGGACAGCACATGAGGGGAGAACACAGCACAGGAAGGAGAGAGACAGCAGACAAGGGGGATAGCACATGGGGTAGACTGGTCACAGAAGAGATCACATGAGAGGAGAAGACTGCAGATGGGGAGAGAGAAAGCACACAAGGGGGAGAGAGACAGAGCACAGGGGGGATACAGCTCAAACGGGACAGCACATGAGGGGAGAACACCGCACAGGAAGGAGAGAGACAGCAGACAAGGGGGATAGCACATGGGGTAGACAGGTCAAAGAAGAGAGCACAGACGGGAAAAGTCAACACATGGGGGAAAGAGAGAGTGGATACGTGGGTGAGCACATGGGGGGGAGAGATTCTCAACGCTGCAAAGCCTGCCCCCATTTGTGACATTACCGCCCTCCAGATAGCATCGGGCCTCCATCTAGTATACATATATATATATATATACAGTATACAGTGGTGGCCAAAAGTATTGGCACCCCTGCAATTCTGTCAGATAATACTCAGTTTCTTCCTGAAAATGATTGCAATCACTAATTCATTGGTATTATTATCTTCATTTAATTTTCTTGCAAGGAAAAAACACAAAAGAGAATGAAGCAAAAATCAAATCATTGATCATTTCACACAAAACTCCGAAAATGGGCCAGACAAAAGTATTGGCACCCTCAGCCTAATACTTGGTTGCACAACCTTTAGCCAAAATAATTGCGAACAACCACTTCCGGTAACCATCAATGAGTTTCTTACAATGCTCTGCTGGAACTGTAGACCATTCTTCTTTGGCAAACTGCTCCAGGTCCCTGATATTTGAAGGGTGCCTTCTCCAAACTGCCATTTTGAGATCTCTCCACAGGTGTTCTATGGGATTCAGGTCTGGACTCATTGCTGGCCACCTTAGAAGTCTCCAGTGCTTTCTCTCAAAGCATTTTATAGTGCTTTTGGAAGTGTGTTTTGGGTCATTGTTCTGCTGGAAGACCCATGACCTCTGAGGGAGACCCAGCTTTTTCACACTGGGCTCTACTTTATGCTGCAAAATTTGTTGGTAGTCTTCAGACTTCATAAAGCCATGCACACGGTCAAGCAGTCCAGTGCCAGAGGCAGCAAAGCAACCCCAAAACATCAGGGAACCTCCGCCATGTTTGACTGTAGGGACCGTGTTCTTTTCTTTGAATGCCTCTTTTTTTTTCCTGTACACTCTATGTTGATGCTTTTTGCCAAAAAGCTCTACTTTTGTCTCATCTGACCAGAGAACATTCTTCCAAAACGTTTTCGGCTTTCTCAGGTAAGTTTTGGCAAACTCCAGCCTGGCTTTTTTATATCTCGGGTTAAGAAGTGGGGTCTTCCTGGGTATCCCACCATACAGTCCCTTTTCATTCAGACGCCGACGGATAGTATGGGTTGACACTGTTGTACCCTCGGACTGCAGGGCAGCTTGAACTTGTTTGGATGTTAATCGAGGTTCTTTATCCACCATCCGCACAATCTTGCGTTGAAATCTCTCGTCAATTTTTCTTTTCCATCCACATCTAGGGAGGTTAGCCACAGTGCCATGGGCTTTAAACTTCTTGATGACACTGCACACGGAAGACGCAGGAACATTCAGGTCTTTGGAGATGGACTTGTAGCCTTGAGATTGCTCATGCTTCCTCACAATTTGGTTTCTCAAGTCATCAGACAGTTCTTTGGTCTTCTTTCTTTTCTCCCTGCTCAATGTGGTACACACAAGGACGCAGGACAGAGGTTGAGTCAACTTTAATCCATGTTAACTGGCTGCACGTGTGATTTAGTTATTGCCAACACCTGTTAAGTGCCACAGGTAAGTTACAGGTGCTGTTAATTACACGAATTAGAGAAGCATCACATGATTTTTCAAACAGTGCCAATACTTTTGTCCACCCCCTTTTTTAGGTTTGGTGTGGAATTTTATCCAATTTGGCTTTAGGACAATTCTTTTTGTGTTTTTTCATTTAAGACAAATTAAATGAAGATAATAATACCAAAGAATTTGTGATTGCAATCATTTTCAGGAAGAAACTGAGTATTATCTGACAGAATTGCAGGGGTGCCAATACTTTTGGCCACCACTGTATATATATATATATATATATATATATATATATATATATATATATATATATATATACAGTGCCCTCTCTTGTTATGTACAGCTCTGTCCCTTACATATCGGATTATTTATAGCCCCCTGTCTTTATTACATACCGTCCTCTCTTGTTTGATATATAATGCAATGATGGCTGATGGAACATGGAAAGCTTCTTTTGTGATGGAGGAGCTGATGGACTGGTCTTCTGGTCACCGGCTGCTCCATCAGCAGTCATTTTATATCTAACAAGAGAGGACTATTTAATAAAAGAGGGCGCTGTGACAAAAGTAACAAGAATACGGTATATAAGGAACAGAACTGTACATAACAGCAGAGGAAGCTATATAATAAGAGACGGCATCATATATAACAAGAGAGGATGGTACGTAATAAAGGAGGGTGTTATACATAATAAAAAGGAAACTATGTAACTAAATACAGCGCTATACATAATGAGTACACTATATACTAAGGGACTATGCTGTACATAATAAGGCGATATTACTGTATCCGTGTGCAGTGTCAGTGTGCTGCCCTGTTTTACAGACGCATTGAGCATGTCCTATTCTGATCCACAAAATCAGATCACAACAGGACATTCTCTGACCCTCACAGATCTCATTCTCAGATCCATGATTTTCACGGATGTGTGAATGAATCTATAAAACTCTACGAGTCCTTTGCTGTCCAATAAAAAAATCTGGCATCACATAGACATATCACACGAATGTGAGAATGTGGCCTAAGTGATTTTGCAAATAACATTTTCACTCCAAGTCACACAGCGCAGATACAGAATAATATTTACATCCAGGCACTTACCGCTGACGTCTCATCTGATCAGAGACGGTTTCTGCTGTTTCTTCTCCGTCTGGTCAGACCTTCATGTCGACATCTCCCAGCCACGACTCGTCTTGTCACGATGATCATCGCAGCCCTGAAAATAACAAGGTCACATATACTGTATATATACACACGTGTCTCCCCCGCACTGCACCACTGATAACAGATATGTATCCAACCATTAATATACTATTAGCCTCACACCAATCAAAATATAAAGTGATAAGCAGCACTGTGCCCCTCATTAACTATAATCTCCGCTGCTCAATAATATAAATGATTCAGTCTCTGTGACTCTCCCCAATTAACTGTAAGTCTCTGTGCACATGGAAAATATACAAGGCTTTACAGCACAAGCAAAGTGAATGAGATTCCTGAAGTCTCATGCGCATGTTGCTTATTTTTTTCTTGCAGATTTGCCTCAGATTAAGATCTGTATAATATCAATTCTTGCAGTGTATTTCACCCGTACTAATGAGTGGGGGAAAATACGAAACAAAAGCAAGTACCTGCCAACACATTAGGATGTGCAGCAGAGTTTTATCCTGCAAATCCTGAATGTGTGCACATAGCATTAACTCCCCCATTTACTATAAGTACTTGATAGCATCATAACTAATTTTGGGGTGGGAGAAGATAATATCAGGTACTGAGTGTCCTCCGCTACCTCCCAATTCATTACAAGCCCCTGACAGCGTCTTCTCCCACCTTTCAATTCACTATAAAGTGTCCTATGCACCTTACCCACATCATTGTTCTCCCCCCATCTTTGTTCCCCCACACCACACCTCAGTGTCCTCTCCCCCACCACCTTCATCATTGCCCATCTCCCACCACCCAATCATTGCTCTCCCACACCACACCAGTGTCCTTTCCCACCACCCCCATCATTGTTCTCCCCACCACACCTCAGTGTCCTCTCCCACCACCCTCATCTTTGTTCTTCCCAACCACCCCCATCATTGCTCTCCCCCACCACCCCCATCATTGCTCTCCCCCACCACCTTCAACACCCTTATCATTGCTCTCCCCCACCACCTCCATCACCTCATCATTTCTCTCCCCCAACACCTCCATCACCTCATCATTGCTCTCTCACACCAGGCCCATCACCCTCATCATTGCTCTCTCACACCACCTGCATCACCCTCATCATTGCTCTCTCCCACCAGCCCCATCACCCCCATCATTGCTCTCCCCCACCAGCCCCATCACCCTCAACATTTCTCTACCCCACCAGTCAGATCACCCTTATCATTTACGCCGTGATAGAGAAGATATCAGGCACCACCTCTGCTTTAAATACACCTCTCCTTCAATGTGATGAAACTCCTGTATATATGGTGGTGCATGTCCAAGTAAGCAGTCAAAATAATACAGAAGCGAAAATAAAGGTAGCACTCACCAACAGTTCCGAAGATGTCCTTTATTTGTACTGACAGTACATGTTGGTTGATGGCATAGGACGGAGACCCCTAAGGGTGTGCGGGGGAGTGAGGGAGAGGACTACGGCCGTTTCGCTCCCTTCCGGAGCTTCAACAGGACCCGTCGTCCTCTCCCTCACTCCCCCGCACACCCTTAGGGGTCTCCGTCCTATGCTGCCAACCAACATGTACTGTCAGTACAAATAAAGGACATCTTCGGAGCTGTTGGTGAGTGCTACCTTTATTTTCGCTTCTGTATTATTTTCACCCTTATCATTGCTCTCTCCCACCCCATACCTCAGTGTACTCTCCCAGTCCCCAGTGTATTGGCTAAAACAAAATAAAAAAAGCACTTACCTCTCAGCACACTCCCCTGCAGCATCATCCTCACCAGCAACTTTTTCCCTGACACAGGCGCACGCCACGCGCTGCTTGCTAACGTCATCAAGCTGTGCGGGCCTGTGTCAGACAGAAAGTCCCGGGCGGGCAGTAAGCAGAGGACGGATCCCTGCAGCTCCGCTGCCCATTTTCTCCTGTAGGCAGCGGAGCTGCAGGGATCGCTCCCTGCCCGCCCTGTATGATGAGGGAAATCTGGCCATGGGCCCCAGGAGCCTCAGGCTCTAAGAAACTGGCCATATTGCCCTCAGTATTAGCCAGCCGGCAAGGGCCCCAATGGACCGCCGGGCCCCTTTGCGGTTGCACCGGCTGTACTGGCGGTAAGTCCACCCCTGATGTTATCACTGCCTCCTATATACCCATTACTTCTGCTTCATCCTGTATTGTGGTCGAAGATGAAAAACTATTTGATAAAAAGGCTAATACCATATAAAACAATGACCTCTATAGGTAGCAAATATCTGGTTTAAAGGGGACCTGTCACTTACTATAAATATTTTTTTATCTGGTGTCAAAGCTGCTGTTCACCTGAATCCGGCATTGTTTTTCTTTTGTTCCTGCTTTTCTCCATTCCTAACATATGTCACCCTCTTCCCTGTATATATCTAGTTTCATTATCCAACTGGGCACAAAAGTAAAAAAAAAACACCCACAGAGAACAGTTGAAGGCAACACCCACTTGGCTAAAAAAAATGCTATATTTCTATGCAAGGAAGAGAGGGTCAATGTCTCAGGAAGAGAAAGGCACAGGAACAAAAGAAAATTATCGCCGGATTCAGGTGAACAGCAACATTAACACCAGGTACAAATATGATATATTTATGGCAAATACAAGGTCTTCTTTAACCCTTTCACCCCGAAGCCTGTTTTCACCTTCCTGACCAGACAACTTTTTCAATTCTGACCACTGTCACTTTATGAGGTGATAAGTCTGGAATGCTTCAATGGATTCCGGTGATTCTGAGACTGTTTTTGCATGACATATTGTACTTCATGAAAGTAGTAAAATTGATTCGATATGACTTGCGTTTATTTGTGAAAAAAATCAGGAATTTGGCAAAAATTTTGAAAATTTTGCAATTTTCAAAATTTTAATTTTTATGCCCTTAAATCAGAGAGTTATGTCACACAAAATAGTTTCCCACATGTCTACTTTATATCAGCACAATTTTTGAAACATAATTTTTTTTTGTTAGGAAGTTAGAAGGGTTAAAAGTTGACCAGCAATTTCTCATTTTTACAACATTTTTTTAGGGAACACATCACATTTGAAGTGACTTTGAGGGGTCTATATGACAGAAAATACTCAAAATTGACACCATTGTAAAAACTGCACCCCCAAGGTGTTCAAAACCACATTCAAGAAGTTTATTAACCCTTCAGGTGCTACACAGGAATTAATGGAATGTGGAAGGAACATTTAACTTCTTTCAAAATGTTTTTAATTTAGCCTCAATTTTTTATATTTTCACAAGGGTAACAGGAGAAAATGCACTTTACAATTTGTTGTGTAATTTCTCGAGAGTATGCCGATACCAAAAATGTGGAGGAAAACTACTGTTTGGATGCACAACAGGGCTTTGAAATGGAAGGAGCGCCATTTGACTTTTTGAATGCAAAATTTGCTGGAATCATTAGCAGACACCATGTCTCGTTTGGAGAGCCCCTGCTGTGCCTAAAAAGTAGAAACACCCCCCAAGTGACCCCATTTTGGAAACTAGACCCCTAAAGGAACTTATCTAGATTTGGGTGAGCACCTTGGACCCCCAGGTGCTTCACAGAAGTTCATAATGTTGATCCGTGAAAATAAAAAAAATCTAATTTTTCCCACAAAAATGTTTTTTAGCACCAATTTTTTTATTTTTTCAAGGGTAGCTGGAAAATATCTAACATACAATTTGTTGTGCAATTTCTCCTGAGTATGCTGATACCCAATATGTGGAGGAAAGCTCCTGTTTTGATGCACGGCAGGGCTCAGAAAGGAAGGAGTGATGTTTTAGAATGCAGATTTTGATGGAATGGTCTGCGGATGTCATGTCGCATTTAGAGAGCCCCTGATGTGCCTAAACAGTGGAAACCCTGCACAATTGACCCAAATTTTTGAAACTAGACCACTCAAGGAATTTATGTAGACATGTGGTGAGCACCTTGAACCCACAGATGCTTCACAGAATTTTACGTTGATCAGTGAAAATGAAGAAAAATTATTTTTCCCACTAGAATGTTGTTTTAGCCCCAAATCTTTTTATTTTCACAAGTATAGCAGGAGAAAATGTACCCCAAAATTTGTTGTGCAATTTATCCTGAGTACGCTCATACCCAATATGTTGTCAAAAACTACTTATGATGCACAGTGCAAAGCTCAGAAGGGAAGCGCCATATTGGAATTCAGATTTTGCTGGACTGGTTTGAGGGTGCTATATCACTTTAGCAGAGCCCCTGAGGTGCCAGAAAAGCAGAACCCCCCATAAGTGACCCCATTTTACAAAATACTCAATGAATTCATCTAGGGATTCAGTGATCATATTGACACCACAGGTGTGTCACAGCATTTATACCATTGGGCAATGAAGAAAAAATAATTAAATTTTATCACCAAAATTTTGTTTTAACCCCAGATTTTACAATTTCACACTGGAAAATGGGCAAAAATGGCACCAAAATCTGTCCCACAATTCCTGCTGAATGTAGAAATACCCAATATGTGGCTATACAGTACTGCTTAGCCACACAGCGAGGCTCGGGAGGGACAGAGCGCAATTTGCCTCCTGGAGCGCAGATTTTCCTAGAATAGTTTGCGGACTCCATATACAGAGCTCCTAAGTGCTAAAAGAGCAGCATCCCCCCTCAAGTGACCCCATTTTGGAAATTATACCCCTTTGGAAACTAATCTACAGGTGTAGTGACGATTTTGACTCCTTTAGGGTTACCATCTAAGTCTCTGAGTGACGTGGCAGATGAAAACCCTGACAGATCCATTCATTATAATGAGGCAGCAGAGTTACTCTGGACTCAGTCTGGCCTCTGTTCCTTCTTTTCAGAGGTATACAAAACTGTGGCCGACGGGACTTTTATGCACGCCTAAAAAGATGGACACCGCCGGATCACAGGTCAGATGGCGTCCACAATGCCTCCATCTGCCTCATTATAGGCAATCTTCCACCGGGGGTTCCATCTAAATCATGCATTTTAGAGATTTACGTGGAGAACCCGGTGTAAATGTGGCACCCCAGGGGTCTGGTTTTCCACAGTAACAGCAATGTTATGTCTGAGAGCAGGTGGGAGGTCTCTTGGTCAGGGATCCTATGCATGCCACACCTCCTGCCCAGTCCTGGGAGGGGAAGAACTTCCCCTATATAAACCTAGGGCTGAGGCAGGGTGAGTGAGTAGAGAAGAAGCAGAGAAAAGAAGCAAATATAGGAAGAAACAACAGGAGCTCTGTGGGAGCAGTGTTACAAGGAGTCAGGGGCTGGCAGCTGCAGAGCTCGCCCTGACTGAGAAGTTATCACCGGACCCGGAGTCCGAGGCTGTGGGGACTAACTCCTATCCAGCAGCAGAAACCGACCGGCAGGGGATTGCAGGTCCTCTGGCCCAGAAACCCGAAGGCCCCGAGTCACCGGCCATACGGGTGAGCACCACACGGTACACTCAGGGACGTGGGCTACTTATACCCGCCTCTAGCAAGGTAGCCAGAAGAGTATCGTTAGTTTGGGAGGCCTACAACTCCGCCTGGCCAGGGGAGATCCCATCTGCTCAAGGACTGACCAGGCCCCAATCGCTAGCCAGTACTCCGGGAGGGTCTATCTTTGTCACCAGTAAAGACCCTGAACTACACAGTACCGTCTCCGAGTGGTTCCTGCTACCCCCATCATCCACGTCAGCTGCCCTGAGGCCATACCCCTCCCGTTGGGGGTTATACTATCACGCTGCACAATCCTACCACCGGCCTCAGCGGTCTGCCCTGCAGCAGCAGCTCCCTGGCTGCACTCAACGGGTGGCGTAGTCGTCCAACATCTACCGCTAAAACAGCGCCACTTAGTCTGACTCCCTGGGCACGGACCGGATCACCGCCACGAGACTACAACCCTCAACAGATCCGGCTCCGGGTAAGCTCCCGCGTGCGCAACGCAGCGCGACACAGGCCCAGGGGCGCGTCAACTTTTGGCGTAGTCGGCAGGATCTCGTGCCCGCAACCACCGGGTACTGCGTGCCTGAAAAAGACTGTGAAAACTTACCCGTGGTGAAGATTCCCGCCATCCGGCGCCATCTTCCGCTTTCTTCCCGCCATCGGTGGAGTTTTCCCGCCATCCGGCGCCATCTTCGGCCTTCTTCCCGCCATCCGTGGAGTTTTCCCGCCATTGGACGCCATCTTGAGGACGCCGCGCGGGAAGAAGAGGGGCGTGGACTCCGAAAACGCGCGAGAACTGAAGCCCCGCCTCACGTCCGGACGTTGCGTAAGGTCCTGGAAGGAGCCCAGCAGACGCCGACGTCACAGGAGCGCGACGGAAGGTCCTCAACCCTGACGATCCACTGCGGAGCCGCGGCCTACGGAAGAGGATCATCGCAAGGTAGGCCACGGTCCACTAGGGGGGAGAAGGATGTCGGATACGGAGGAGAGCTTCACCGCTCCAACCCCCGCCAGCGCCACCGCTGTTGCGGTCATGCCTTTCACCATGCCCTATATCCCGGGGGCAGCCTGGCTACCCCAGTACTCAGGGGAGTCACATACCCTGCAGGACTTTAGAGAAAAACAGGATAGCCTCTTCCAGGTGTACCCCCTCACAGAAGAGCAAAAAGTAAGCATCCTGGTGGCCCAATTAACCGGGGCAGCCCAAAGGGGGGTAAAGTCCTGGCCACCTGGGGGGAGGACTGTCGCAGGGATACTAACCCGGCTGAGGGACACCTTTGATACCCGCACCTCAGCCGAGATCAAGCTTAGATTCTACGGGTGCAAACAGCGGGCACATGAAAGTATAAGGGACTATGCCCTGAACCTACAAGAGGCCCTGAGAGCCATTAAGCAGACCGACCCTGACGGCGTGGGAGACGAGGACAGGCTGTTAACTGAACAATTTATAGAGGGTTTATATTGCAATGCCCACCGAACCCAGTTGCGGGCAATGGCCTTACAGGACCCTCATCTGGGATTTGCACAGTTCAAGGACAGAGCCATCCGGGTGCTCCGAGAACCGGCACCAGGTGGCGTTGTGACCCACAGACGCCCCACTACCACCTACCACCAGGAGGCGGCGCCCTTGTCGGCAGGGCCTGTGGGAGCTGATGCGCAGGCTTTGAACAATGACTCGGCTCCAGACCTGCACCATCAGGTCCAAGAGCTAGCTAAAAGCGTTGCTGCGCTAACCCGAACTGTGCAGTCTTTACAGGTTTCCACTCCAGGGAAGATCCAGCTGGCATCCGGACCGGAGGACATCCCGTGGCGTCGACCAAGGAGGACCCCACCGGCCAGAGGAAGACCCAGCGACCGATACAACGAGGACGGACGACCCATCTGCCGCCGCTGTAATCAACCCGGACATATGGCAAGGTACTGTCCTTTAAACTGGCACAACCTAGGGTAGAGGGCCAACCCCTAGGAAAAAGATCATCAGGCCCATCAAACTGGCGCGACAAATATGTGGGAGGACGTCCAGTCTTGCCTGTGGTACTGGATGGCATTCCTATGAGTGCCCTACTGGACACCGGGTCACAGGTCACCACCATCCCGTACGTGCTCTTCAAGCAGTACTGGAATGACTCGGATATTACCCGATACCCTGACGACGAGTTGAGTATCATCGCCAGCAATGGTCAGCCCGTGCCACAGATCGGATTTAAAGAGGTGACCATTAAAATTGGTAGAGTTGAACTGGCAGCACAGGGACTGATCATTGTAGACATTGACAAACACGAGAGTCACCCAAAGATAACTCTAGGAACTAATGTAATTGAAAATTGTCTTGCAGAGGTGATTTTCCTTTTACAGCAGGTTGCCAAGAACGCCAGCTCCGGCGAGCAGCGAGTGCTCCAAAAAGAGATCCGGGCACTGATGCGACGGCAACAGGTGGAACTCTCCGGCGGTGAGATTGGTAGCGTGAGAATGTGTGACCCTTTCCCTATTGCCATGCCCCCAAAAAGTGAAATGATGATTTGGTGCCGGGCAGCTATTGGTCTGAGAGGTAGAGATTACCAGGCAATGGTAGAACCAGTTTACTCAGACAGTAGGCCCACCATCTTGACAGCACGGGGGGTGGTTAATGTACGCCATGGGAGGGTGCCCGTTCGCATAATCAATATCGGGAAGAGGGAAGTGTACCTGCCCCGGTATGCCACGCTAGCCAAATTATATACCATTAACCAAAATGCTATACAATCTGTGGAACCCTTGCCTCCATCTCACCCGGAGGAAGGTAACGGCTCTAAGAAAACAATGGAGGACTGGTGTCAGCAACTACATTTGGGTACTGACTCCACTCCCTCACATCAGAAACAGGGAGTCTATCGGGTGGTTCAAGAGTACGAGAGAGTGTTTAGTAAACACCCGTTAGACTTCGGGCGAGTCAAGGGGGTAGAACACCACATCCCCACGGGAGACCATCCTCCCATAAAAGAGAGGTATCGACCCGTACCCCCTGCACACTACCAACACGCCAAGGGGATGCTTAGAGACATGAAGGAGGCTGGGGTGATCAGGGATAGCTGTAGCCCCTGGGCAGCTCCACTAGTCTTAGTCAAAAAGAAAGACAACACCATGAGGATGTGTGTAGATTACCGGAAAATCAACCGTATCACACACAAGGATGCGTACCCCTTACCAAGGATAGAGGAGTCTTTGGCTGCTTTAAGATCTGCTAACTTCTTCTCTACCTTGGATCTCACTAGTGGGTACTGGCAGGTTCCTGTAGCAGAGGCGGACCGGGAGAAGACCGCATTCACCACCCCGATGGGACTTAGCGAGTTTACCTGCATGCCGTTCGGACTCTGCAACGCACCAGGAACCTTCCAACGATTAATGGAGTGCTGTCTGGGCCATAGAAACTTCGAGACGGTCCTGTTGTACCTGGACGATGTCATCGTATATTCTAAGACTTATGAGGACCACCTGAAACACCTGGCGGAAGTGTTCGAAGCTCTGGCAAGCTATGGCCTAAAGGTGAAACCCTCCAAGTGTCACCTCCTGAAACCAAAGGTGCAGTACCTGGGACACGTGGTGAGCGCTGACGGAGTGGCTCCCGACCCTGATAAGATCACCGCAATTAAGGAATGGCCAAGTCCCTCCAGTGTAAAGGAAGTGCGGCAGTTCCTCGGGTTGGTAGGCTACTACCGCAGGTTCATCCCCGGTTTCACCAAAAAGGCAGCTCCTATGCAGGACCTCCTGATAGGCCAGTCCCGGAAGGCCAAGAACCAGAAGCCGCCCTTCAGATGGGAGAAGTTGGAAGAGGAGTCCTTCCGCCAGCTGAAGATGGCCCTCACGGGGGATGAAATCCTGGCGTACCCGGATTACAGCCAGCCCTTTATCCTCTACACCGACGCAAGTAACATCGGGCTAGGAGCCGTGCTGTCCCAGATCCAGCAGGGGAAAGAACGAGTAATCGCTTACGCCAGCCGAAAACTGCGACCCACCGAGAGAAACCCTGAGAATTACAGCTCATTTAAGCTAGAGTTCCTGGCAGTGGTGTGGGCAGTCACCGAACGCTTTAAGCACTACCTCGCTTCTTCCCGGTTCGTCGTGTACACGGATAACAACCCGTTGACACACCTGGACACAGCAAGACTCGGTGCCCTAGAGCAGAGATGGATGGCCCGTCTGTCCAACTACGAGTTCACAATCAAATACCGGGCAGGACGCTCCAATACCAACGCGGACGCCCTGTCCAGGATGCCAAACCTACCTGACGTAGGAGAAGATCCAGAGGGACTGGAAGAAGTCGAACTCCCTGCGTTCCACCGGCATGGGACTATCCAGTATTCCCACCGGGTAAGGAGTAAGCAAGCCGCTACGTTTAACCCCTTGCCTCACTACAACTGGGAGGAAACGCAAGACAGTGACCCTGCCGTCCGACTGGTGAAGGAGATGCTGACTCGGCCAGAGGCTCGCCTTGACCCAGACGCTCCGGAGGAAGCCAAGCAACTGTGGGCTGAGAAGAGTCGACTGTTCCTTTATAAGGGGAAGTTGTGCCGCAGAATGGTTAACTCCCGGACGCATGAACTAATCTGGCAAGTAGTGGTGCCACGAAGAGACGCAGCCATGGTGATGGAGGCATACCACGACGGGGCTGGACACTTCGGATGGAAGAAGCTGGAGTTCCTGCTGCGCGAGCGGTTCCACTGGGTAGGCATGAGGGGAACCATCGAGAGGTGGTGCAGAGACTGTGGCCCGTGCAACCTAAGAAGGAAGGACCATGCCAGCCAGAAGACTCCCCTGCAGTCCATCGTCACCCGGCAGCCGTTGGAACTGGTAGCCTTGGATCATGTAAAACTGACCCCAAGCAGAAGTGGCTACGTCTACGCACTAACCATCGTGGATCACTACTCCCGGTTCTTGGTTGTCGTCCCCGTCAAGGACTTAACAGCTCGAACAGCAGCGACAGCCTTCCAGCAGCATTTCTGCCGTCCACACGGGTACCCGGACCAAGTGTTGACAGACCAGGGACCTGCCTTTGAAGCGGAGGTCTTCCAAGAATTCTGCACTCTGTATGGCTGCCGGAAGATAAGGACGACACCCTATCATCCGCAAACTAATGGACTTTGTGAGAAAATGAACCAGGTGGTAATGGATCTTCTGAAAACGTTGCCCCTGGAAGAACGCAGTCTGTGGCCTGAGAAGCTGCCCGATCTGGTGGACCTATACAACCACATCCCGGTAGGTTCCACCAACTGTACCCCGGCTTACCTAATGAGGGCGAGACCTGGTAAGTTACCTGTTGACCTGGAAATGGGAGTCCTGACACCTGAGGACACTTCACCAGAAGCAGACTGGGACACAGAGAGGCAGCAGCAGTACCGGAGAGTACAGGAGAGCGTGGAGCGAAGTCTCTGTCAGGCTAGGGAAAGACAAGAGAAAACTTACAACCAGTATGCTCCCGCTGTTCCCCTGGTACCCGGAGAGCAGGTCTTGAAGAGAAAAAGACGGCTCCACAAGTTGGACGACCAGTGGGAGAAGGACCCGTACACCGTACTGCCCTCAAGCCACGACAACCCAAAGGTCTGTACCATCAGTAAAGATGGAGGGGAAACCACAACCATTGTATCCCGGGATCACCTGAAGAAGTGTCCCGAACAGCTACGGAACCCTGAAGAGGAACAAGAAGACCCTCGACCCATAGAGGAAAGGGAAGACATGGTTAATACTGTGCTCGGAGACTTCCCTCGGTCTTGGACTCAAGTCAATGGTGCAGTTGTGGTACCCGTACTCACCTTCCTCCAACCAGCATCCCAAGCACCTACGGAGCAACAGGTAGAGCTGGAAGAACAGCCGGTCCAGGAGGCAGAAGACCCCACACCAGCAGACCAGGAGGATCAACCCTCTGCTTGCAGTGAGCCTGCCATATCCCTAGTGAGCCAAAGGGCCCGTAGACCGCTGCCCAGTTTACCCTTAACAGCTCCTACACCCTGTAGTTCAGGGCCAGACAGTCAGCTCCGTAGGTCCACTAGGGCCACTAGGGGCCAGTTACCCGCATGTTGGAGGATTTGAAGTGTATAAATTGTTTTATTTGTGGTTACCTGTTTATTGTTGCTTGTGTATAATTATGTGTTTCTAGTTATTTTTAGGAGTCCTTGGTGGATTTACCGGGAATCCTTTGTACATAGTTGGAGCGTAACCCAGGACGGACTAAAGACTGTTAAGGACTCGGGGCAGGACAGACCCCTACCTGGTTACGTCTCCCTGTTTTGGTGAAATGGACACCTTGCTTTCTTCAAAGACTGCACCCGGTTACGGACATGCCGTGACCACCTTTATGTGTTTCTTTATTGTTATTGTTATATCTTGTTATGTTTTTCTAAAATATGTTTAGTCCCGGAGTACTAAATTTCACTAGGGGGGAATGTGGCACCCCAGGGGTCTGGTTTTCCACAGTAACAGCAATGTTATGTCTGAGAGCAGGTGGGAGGTCTCTTGGTCAGGGATCCTATGCATGCCACACCTCCTGCCCAGTCCTGGGAGGGGAAGAACTTCCCCTATATAAACCTAGGGCTGAGGCAGGGTGAGTGAGTAGAGAAGAAGCAGAGAAAAGAAGCAACATTCCCTGATCCGGCTCCGGGTAAGCTCCCGCGTGCGCAACGCAGCGTGACACAGGCCCAGGGGCGCGTCATAAGCGCTCAGCATAGAGCGCAAAATAAATATGTGCCGAGCCTTATTGCGATCTTTGGGAGGCAGAATGAGCAAATCAACAACAGGTGAAGAAATGGTTTTATTTATTTTTTACACTGTTTCTCATATGGAAAAAGTGATTAGATGACTTTACTACCTGGGTCAGTGCGATTACAGTGATTCCAGATTTATATATTTTTTTCTGTTGGGCAGCTGTCACACACTAAAAGACGCTTTGCATCGCCATATTTAGATAGCTATAATTTTTCCATATTTGGGCCGAAAGAGTCATATGAAAGCTTATTTTTCCTGGACAAGTTGACGTTTTTATTGGTACCATTTTCGGGCACATGCCATTTTTTGATAGCTTTCTATTCTGATTTTTGGGAGGCAGAATGAACAAAAACCAGCAATTCAGGAATTGTTGTTTTTTTTATGCCATTCAGCGTGCGGTAAAATTGATAAAGCAGTTTTATTCTTTGGGTCAGTACGATTACAGCGATACAACATTTATTTTGCTTTTTATGTTTTGTCGCTTTTACAAAATAAAAACTATTTTATAGAAAAAAGAATTATTTTGCATTGTTTTATTCTGAGAGCTATAACTTTTTTTATTTTTCCTCTGATAGAGCTCTATCATGGCTTATTGTTTGCAGGACAAGATAACATTGTCAGTGATAACCTGTCGGCGGTCGTTTAAAGGCGGCCATTGTCCAGTATAAATGCCTCCTTAGATCCAGGAAGCCTATTGGTTGACATCTTCTATGGTTGGACCAGATGAAGAAGAATAGGGGGAGAACATTTACAGATGCCATGATGACTTTGGACACCCACAGCTCGACTCTGCAGACTTCCCTCTTCTCTTGTCTTCTATAGCTCATCCTGACACATTGCCCTTAAAAATAACAGTGTCATTATTATTATGCCTAAATAAAAAAATATCCGCACATGCTGTGAACTAAAAAAGCCTTATGCCATGTACCTAAATAAATATTTGCCCCACTGTGCTCCCTGCTGAAAAAGTGACCCCACACTGTCCCCCTTATATACTATAACCACTAGACCATCCCTCCACCATGAACTATGGCCACCACACTGTCTTTTCTTATGAACAATAACTGTCAAACTATCCCCCCTTAACAACTATAGCCCATATGCTGTCCAGACTACATGTACCTGCAATATGCGCTATGGCCTCCATCAGGCCTTCAGTGCCACTCCCCATGCTGCCCCCTCTCCATATTGTGCCCCCTTTTAAAACTGTATAGGCTCCATAATGTGCCCTCACCCTGTCCCTCATATACTGCTCCCCCTATACTGTGTCCTCACAGTGTCCTTTCTTTTGTATACTGCCTCCCATAGTGTGCCCTTACTTTGTATACTGAGTGAACACCCCTATTCCCCTTCCCATAGTCCATATTAAAAGTTCCTTGCATCTTCAGCTCAACTATGGAGCACTTACCTTCTCCATTGTCTTCACCTCCTTTGTGGTGCTCTATCACATACAGCCTGTATCCTCACACACCCCTCTTTCACAGTCTGCATTCCCATGCACCGCTCTATATCACAGACCCTGCACCACCACATAGCCTGCACTCCTCTATCTCACAGCCTGTACCCCCGTAGACCCCTCTATCTTACTAACTCACACACCCATACCCCCTTGCACTCCTCTATCTGAAGCATGATGCACCCATCTACTGCACCCTGCATTCCTATATCTCACACATCCTCCATCCCCTCACACCCATCTATCTCATGCACCCTGTACCCCTCTATCTTATGCTCTCCTCTATAATGCAGCCTGCACCCTTCTATCTCATGCACTCTTTTATCATGCATCTTGCACCCATCTATCTGATGCACCCTACACCCCTCTATCTTACGTCTGGGCAGGGAGCTGTTTAGTGTTCCTCTGTTCCTGCAGCATGCTGGCACATAGAATTCCCTCTTCTCCCGTAAAAAAACCCGCTGGTTTTGTTACTTGACCTGGTGAAAGGGAAGGGGGTTTGAAAAACAAAATAAAATTTTCTACTCATGATGGTACTGCTCCTGCAAACTGCGGCCCTAGGCACCCCCCCGCCAGTGCCTAGTAGCTAATCCGGCACTGATCACAGGTACGATTGTTATCTGTGAAAACCACGGATAGTACTTGTACGTGAAAATCAGTCGAATGAGTCCTTAATCATCATTCATTTAAAGGAAACTTAGAAATGAATCTTTTAATTTAACAAGAAATATAGTAAAACTTGCTATTTTTTTAGTGTGACACTTTTTCTGCATGATTATAAAATGGTCAGTCTTGTAGAAATCTTGCAGAGAATAAAGTTCATTTTCTCCCCGCTGCATTCGGCTGCGTGCAGGCACCGAGCAGCATAATAATGTTGTTAACCTGCAGATAAACCGCATATCTGCAAGTTTATAGCGTTATTTCTGCTGACAGGTTCCCTTTAATGGCTTTGTGAAGCGCTGTCATTTTCACTTAGGGCTTAGGGTGATGCATAGCAATAATTCACACTACTGTAGACTGGACAGAAGCGGGAGGATACTGCTTCAGTCAGTTGTCTTACAGCCAGACACAAGACAGTTATAAAAAGACATGGCTGAGCTCCAACACAGACAGATTTTGTTATATATTTTTCAATTGTAACATGTTACATGAGGCATATGATTTTTTTTTTGTGATTAGTGATCATTTAAGAGGCCTTTTACAAGGAATGATGCTGTTTGGGGACAAACAATGCTTCATACAATTGCTCAGTCTCATTCCAGTTTACATATTGTACGCAGCACATCCGAATGTGATCAGCCAATGTATGAGTATTTGCTCATTTGTTGGCTAATCTTACATGTTGATATAAGGGAGGGATAAGGATTGAGTTTTCTTGCAAATGCTTGTGCCGTCAATTATCGGCCCATGCAAAAAATGGCCTTTTGGTTCTAGTGCAGCTCCAAAACTCCCATTGAACTAAATGGAGAAAGCTGCACATATGCTGCCACCTCTCATTTGCGATGATAGAAGACAGAGGCTTTTTTTCCACAATAAATTTGGGTCCTGGAGGTGGGGCCCCTATAATGTGAATGGAGTGGTAACTGCGCATGCCTCTGTAGGAGTTCTGAAACCACCATAGAAGAGAACAGAGAGAGAGTTGTGCATGCAGGGTCACCCCTCCATACATGAGAGCACAAGACTGGGGTCCATTCTTCAGATAGGTGAGAGACCTGCATTATCAGACATTTATGGGGTGTCCTAAGGATATAACATAATTGCTTTAGACAGGATTGTGCTTATAATAATAAAAGTGAATATTGGCAATATTAATGAGGTTTCCACTATTTTAACACTGACGATCTATCCGTAGGATAAGTCATCACTGTCTGATCGGTGGGGTTGTGATACCCAGAACTCCCGCCGATCAAATGTTTTCAGCGCCAACAACGAAAGAGCTGCTTCATCTACTGATAGTGGCCATGGCCGGGTACTGCACATCCGCCCCCTATTAAAATTAATAGGGGGCGGAGGTGCCATACACAGCCGTGGTCACTATCAGTTAACAGTATTAGGAGCAGTCCGGCTGCCACCAGCACCGAAAACAGCTGATCGGCGAAGGTGTTGGGTGTCGCAACCCCACCAATCAGACACTTATGACCCATTCTTATATTAAAATAGTGGACAACCTCTTGTAATGCAGCGCCTTGCTTGGCATTACTGTGTGGTCCAGGGTATGTTTTGGCCGACCAGGTACCTCCCCCTCAGCTGACTGGTCACATGACTGTGACATCACACACGTCCTTTTGCACACAGAAGGTCTGAACACATGACTGTGACATCAGCTAAGGTCCTGTCTGTGTATGTGTGTGTGTGCTACAGGATATATAAACCCTGGTAGTCTTGAGACAGTGTGTGCGATAGGCGTGAGGCCTGTTCCCCGTGTGTGGGACACCATTCATGTGAGGCCTAGTGAGGCCGAGTGGAGCCTGGCATCCTGAAAAGTCGAGCCTGGATCCTGTGTGTGGATGCTAGAGGCCTTGTAGGGAAAGCCGGCTTGATGAAGAGTCCTGAAAGGCGCAGGCTGGATGTTGGTGGTGTAAGCATACCAGTAGCCTTAGAGGGAGCGACGGTTAGAGACCCCCATCTGGGAAGCCGCAAAGCCATAGTGGTGGCAAACCAAAGGGACTGAAGCAGCTAAAACCCGGCAAAGGTAATACACTGCATTATATGGACATTGATATGGACATTGCTATATTATTACCTTGCTGAAGGCTGTACCTGGAGCCAAGTGGGCCTGTCTGCCACTTGGGGCTCGTGGACATTATATGTGTGAACTGCGGTTTATGATAAAATAATAAACTGCTGCATTCTGAAATACTGAAAAGACATTGCTGGTGTGCACTAATTGACCCGGTGCATGGAGTATCCCCCAATATGATGACAAGCGCTGCCTTACATGTGGTTCGAGAATGCGGGCAACCGCAGTCCGGTTGCTAGGGGCAACTGCAGTCCGGTTGCTAGGGGCAACTGCAGTCCGGTTGCTAGAGGCAACTGCAGCCTTGTTGCTAGGGGCAACGGCACAGGACGATGAGTGTGGATAAAGCATCTTGCTGTGGCTCAGCGGGGTCACGAAGATCAAAGCATCTGGCTGCAACTCGGTGGGGTTGCGAAGATTGTCGTCACACTCAAATCCGGTTTTGCTGTGACTCTGCGGGGTCACGAAGCTTAAAGCTTCTTGCTGTACCTCAGCGGGGATTAGGAAAATTGTCCTCGCACTCAAACCTGGTTTGCTGTGGCTCGGCAGGGCCACGAAAATTTTCCGGGGAGAGCGGTGAAGTTCTAGTGTGAACAGCATACCGCGATGGCTGTGAACGAAGCAGCAGATCTGTATGAAACTATTGAGCGATTAAAGGGCCGGTTGAAACCGGAGCAGGTATTTGAGAGACTTTTACAGGACATGGTGCAGGAACCGCAGGAGCTGTGGGCACCATATAGAATGGCGGCAGTGGACCATTCTATGAACTCTCTGGGGGCGACAGTATTGTCCCAGAGTGCCCGGGGAGGTGGTAAGAGATGTTGTGAACTGAGTCCTAAGACTAGTGCTGATTTTTTTTGTAAAAATTACCCTGCCGGTGTGGTTGTTAAAAAGGGGGCAGAGTCTAAAAAATGGGCGGATTTTCGCATAGGTGAGAAGTGTAGAAAACTGAAAATTGTTACTGGTAGCTGGAGCCTATCAGGCAGCAGTGTCAGAGTGACGTGCAGCAACTATGTGGAAACCTGGAGATCGTGTCCTCAGACCAGCAGAGCCTGGAGTCTGAAAGGCAGAAATTATACCAGGTTGTGAGGAATTTACAGCGAGACCAGAAGGGAAGCAACGAGGACATTAACCAGTGGAAGGAAATGTTCTACGAAATTAAAGAGGACTGCCGCAAAATCAAGGGAGAGGTTTTGCAGTTGAAGCTTGAGAAGGAGACGCGGCAGGATGGAGTTTCTGGACGTGATCAGGAACTAGAACAACTGAACGAACAGTTCAACCAGGAGCAGTGTGAATCCAAAAAGGAGTATGGTGAACTCATGAGGGAGCTGCAGCAACTCCAGGACCAAGTAAAGCCTCTAATGCAGGAGAAGGAGCGGCTGGAGGACTCTCTGTACCAGCAAGACCGGGAGCTATCCACCCTGAAAGAGGCAATAAAAGTTGAAGTGTCTGGTCACGACCATGAGGCAGAAAAGAGGCATGAAAAGTTCAGTGAGGAACTGCAACAGATTAAGAGAGATTATGAGAATCTCCTCAAGGTTAAAGAAAAACTAGAGGAGGGTAAGGCAGATGCAGAGCAAGAGCGCCAAGTGGTTGAGACCACTCTGCAAGACACCCATGGTGAAAATAGTGATCTCCACAGAAAGACCTTAAGTCTGGAAGCTCAGGTGAAGGAGCTGCAGACGTTCTGTGATAATCTCCAGAGGTCAGAGACGTGCCTTAAGGAAAGGCTCAGCAAGATGGAAGCTGAGCGGGAAAAGATGGAGGAGTCCATCGGAGAAGCCACAGACCAGAGCCAGGAGTTGGCCGCTGGTGATGGGAGGTATGAAGCAGATACCTCCTCGAGTGATGTGAGCTCGGATGATTCCGTGGATGTAGGAGCCGAGATCAAGGAGCTCAAGGAGTTGCTACAAACCCATTGGAAGCAAGAGAAGCTTGAGAGACTGGCGGTTGAGAGCCGAGTGGGCACATTGGAGACAGAGAGGTATGATAGAACACTACTGTTAAAGGAACAGTTGAAGCAGGAAGAGCTTCAGAGACGGGCCGCTGAGAGGTGAGTGGCGGAGCTAGAGGAAGAAGTTTCCGGGCTCAAAAGTCGCCATACAAAGCATCACTCAGTGAATGAGGCCTCCTTGGAGAAGGAAAAGGGCAAACACGTTGCACTCACTCCCTTATACCATGAGAAGGTGGACCTGAGGAGAGCTAAGAGAGGGTTAACGGAAGATAAATATGAAATGGAAGTAGTCAGGACGAAAATTCGTGAATTTGTAGCTGTGAGTCAGCTCAGGGGAAGCATACAGGGTGAAGAAGCTGGAAGTCAGTTGTCCCTGAAACCTGAGCTGGTTGATCGTCTGGAAACCACTGGTGAGACCGAAACGTCTCGGTACAAGTGCCTCGTAGATGTACCCGAGGATTTGAGGGAAGAATGCACCAGTGAGTCCATGCATGAGGAGTTTAAGAAGGCTGTGGGAGCCTGTAAGGTGTACTTGACCTCAGAAGCTAAACAGCTGGTGGTCCTGTCCACGACTGAAGTCACAGTGAAGAGGGTGGCTATCCTAAGTGACATGCACTGGCGATGTATTCGCACGAAGCGGGTTCTCCGGTTGAAGACGGAACAAGCCGTTAGACAACTGGAGCTTATGAGAAAAGCTCACAGTCTGCGGGAAGAGGTCATCCGGGTGCCTCATGTTCTGGTGAGAAAGCTCGTTGAGAGAAATGGTCGAGCCATGCAGATGATGGTCAAGAAGTCTGGTGTGGTGAAAGTAAGCTGTCCACGTGATCGTCAGGACTGGATACCAGACGAAGACGGCATGGTGTCATTCTCCGCTGTAGGAACGGAAGAAAGTCTTGCATATATGAGCATGCTGATAGAGTACCGAGTGACCTTCCTGCGAGAGGTAGAACAGTTGAATCTCGCTAGACTGCGAGTGGATAGAGTGTCATGGTGCATAGTTTTCCCTGTCCTGCATTTCTGTATAAAATGTCATGATGTGATGTAAGTACCCATGCCCTTTCCCAGATCTTTGTTCCTCAACCATAATTTAACTTGGGCTTGTGTCAACACCGCTAGAGGACTCCCCATTGTTCTCTTAAGCAGGGGGAGAACTCACAGTACACATCATTCTAGACACATCGGAGCCATGCCATGGACTAAACCATCGACTAGGAGGGGGGAAACCTCTCCTCCCCCACCCTTGGGCTGTTCCCGGTAGTCCAAGACAATGGACTTATGCGTGACCAGTGTTGTGCTGGGAGATCTCTGGAGGAAGAAGTGTGGGGGCTCTTAGCTGCGGCAAGACCTCACGCCCGTTGGTGATTGTGGACTTATTATGGACCTTAGGAATAACATGGATTTTTGATTTGGTATGCTACCTGCCTTAATAAATCCCGTTAGATCGTTCTTAGTCCGGTGGTCTCTTCTTGCTCTGCCGCATACCCCTTCACATAGACAGCATCATCTGAGCAGCAGAAGAGGGCAGCCGTCTAGAAATTGTGAGACCAGACAGAGAAAGGGCCCCCTAAATAACAAAACAGCTATAGCTGGAGTTAGGGACCTTTCAAGATGTCCTGAGAGTAGTGGGTTTAGAGGTAGTGAGACCTCCAGTAACTCAGGTTTGAGAGGCCCATACAAACGACCCAATAGAGTACAGGACAGTACGGAGTCTAACCAGACCTTAGAAACAAGGGCATGTGAGTCACACTGCTGTATGACTGACCGCTAGGAGCGGGGGAGACCTGACAAGGTTACGACTGACCGCTGGGAGGGGGGAGACCTGACAAGGTTACGACCCGGAAAGGTGACCTGACGAAGTCAGTGACATTGACAGATGGTAGGTCCCTAAGGAATGGGCTAATGTCGATGACTAATGTTCCAGGGGCTGGACAACGCAAATGTCAAGTACATGGTCTCGGTGTGAACTGTGGGTTATAGTGGTTTGTTTATGTTATGTGTTCAACTCCACAAGTTTGAAGAGAGGGGGGGGATATGTAATGCAGCGCCTTGCTTGGCATTACTGTATGGTCCAGGGTATGTTTTGGCCGACCAGGTACTTCCCCCTCAGCTGACTGGTCACATGACTGTGACATCACACAGGTCCTTTTGCACACAGAAGGTCTGAACACATGACTGTGACATCAGCTAATGTCCTGTCTGTGTATGTGTGTGTGTTCCCCGTGTGTGGGACACCATTCGTGTGAGGCCTAGTGAGACCGAGTGAAGTCTGGCATCCTGAAAGGTCGAGCCTGGATCCTGTGTGTGGATGCTAGTGGCCTTGCAGGGAAAGCCGGCTTGGTGAAGAGTCCTGAAGGGCGCAGGCTGGATGTTGGCGGTGTAAGCATACCAGTAGCCTTAGAGGGAGCGACGGCTAGAGACCCCCATCTGGGAAGCCGCAAAGCCACAGTGGTGGCAAACCAAAGGGACTGAAGCAGCTAAATCCCGGCAAAGGTAATACACTGCGCTATATGGACATTGATATGGACATTGCTATATTATTACCTTGCTGAAGGCTGTACCTGGAGCCAAGTGGGCCTGCCTGCCACTTGGGGCTCGTGGACATTATATGTGTGAACTGCGGTTTATGATAAAATAATAAACTGCTGCATTCTGAAATACTGAAAAGACATTGCTGGTGTGCACTAATTGACCTGGTGCAGCGAGTATCCCCCAATATGATGACTAGCGCTGCCTTACACTCTTTAAATACAGATAAACTACTTTGAGGGGACCAATCAACATTATATTGTGGGAGGTCTTCTAGGGGAGTGATTTTCTGTAAGATGATGGATAGTATGCAAAAAATGTAATAGAACTGAAGACCCATCACTGGAAATCTGTTTTGGATAAGAAGCTAGTCTTCTCAAAAAGTAGGTCTTTTGGAAAGATTCAACTACCCGGCAACATTATTATAAAGAATTCATATCAAATAAATCAATTAATTCATTGTTTTTACGCCTTTTATAATGAAGGCTGCTTGCAGACAATCTCTACTTAATTGATATTAATGGACAGATGGCAGCTGTTTAACCTGAATGTCAACGTTTAGACTCACCAAAGCCTCATGGCTATGTCTTCTTTTTAAGTAAACCATGATTCACCCACATACATCAATTTCGAAGAGGGCAATTACTTGTTTCCACTCTGTAAGATGACTTCTACAACTCCCTGCTTCATTTCAGAAATGGATTTACTTTATTGCACATTAACATCATCTTCTTCAGTTTGCAAAGTTCTGACAAAAGATGCATTTTCCTGTTTCCTGTTAGCAAATTGCATGTCATTCCTGAATGTTGCATTAGCGAGAGGAGCTGAGAAAACCATCTCTTTATCCCCATGACAGTTATATGGCCCAGCTGGTAAGTGGAATGCAGCCTACTACCAAAATCACTTCAATATATTGCAAGAAGTTTTTGGATCATGGCTTGTAGTTAACTGAAATAATGAGAAAGAGAAAAAAAAACACAAGAAAAAAAGTAGTTCTATTACAGAGTGATACAGAGACAGTTTTTCATTTTCTTTCTGTATTAATTTAATGTTTTGGGTAACTCTGATATTTGAAAGCTCAACATTAAAAGATTATATTACCGTATACAATTATTTATAGTAAATAATGAACTGCGCTCTTAATATTGTGAAATTTGTAACATTCTGCTAAACATTTTTTTAAATATTTACCTTTACACTTTACTAAATGTTTGATGTGTGGAGGCATTTAATATCAGACTGTTTGGGCAGAGTAAGGCTGTGTGCCCACGATGCATTTTTCATGCGTTTCCGCTGCGGAATTTCCGCAGCGGAAACGTATCAAAAACGCTTGGTAATCCGCACTCCATGGTCCCCAACGGATTTTTCCGCAGCGTTTCTGCAGCGCTCATAAATCCGCAGCATTTTCATTAATTTTGCGGAAGCGCAGCGGAATTGCCGCCATTGACTTGCATTGAGACGCATATAATCCGTGTCTGTACATTTGTACTCACGGATTATATGCGGTTCAATGTGCGGATGGTACCCAGTTCTGGAGGAGAGGAGACTCTCATCCAGACCTGGGTACCATTGTACCTGTAAAAAAAAAGAATAAAATAATAAATAAAGTTCATATTCACCTGTCCGGCGGCCCCTGTAGCGCTTATCTTCCAGGACCTGAGATGACGTCGCGGTCATGTGACCGCAGGCTGGCTCGCGATGTGCCGGCAACCCGGAAGAAGCCAGGACGAGCGCGACAGCACATGCGGCGGGGTATCGGGGGTAAGTATAGCTTTATTTTTTTTATTTTTACGGTCTCACTATATAAATCCATGCTGTTTGCATGGATTTATATAGTGTGACCTAGTTGTCAAGCACTTTCCAAGTGATGCTATCGCCTGGAAAGTGCTTGTCAACCCACATGCGGAAACACATGCGTTAACGCATGTGGGTACGCATGTGAATCCGCATGTATTCCGCATGTATTCTGCAGGAAAAATGCATGCACAATCTGCATGCGTTTTTCTGCCAGGGAGATACAGAAATGCTGCAGAAATTTTCTGCTTCATTTCTGCATCGTGGGCACATAGCCTTAGAGCTGTGAAGATTTCAAGATCCAAATATCTTTATTATCCATTCTTCAATAATTTCACTAGGACTTTACTGAGATAATGGCTTTTGTGATTTCATTGGCTGTAAGCCATAATCATCAACATTAACAGGAATAAACACATGAAATAGATAACTCTGTTTATAATGACTCTATATCATATATGAGTTTCACTTTTTGTATTGTAAAACTGAAATAAATTATCTTTTGGATGATATTCTAATTTTGTGAGATGCACCTTTATATGATCTATAGTTTTACATGATTTTCTGGCTTTAGGATTAAAGGGAACCTGACAGATCCCCCATCCCACTAAACTTTCAAATGTAGACTAGTCATCTCAATAATCATGGTACTGCAATCCTGTGGTCGTAATAACATGATTTGCAAGAGCCGGCATCACTGTGGCCTCTTTGTAAGTCTTGTACAAGTGCGCAACTTTCATTATTTCATGTCAGTGCGCAGAGAGCCGGCAGTGAAATTATATTATCATAACCACAAGGGCGCGGTAATAATATTACTGGAACATCTCGTCTGGGCAAACTTAGGCTGTGTGCCCACGATGCGTTTGTCAAGCGTTTACGCTGCGCAATTTCTGCTGCGTAAACGCTTGGGAAATGCTTGGTAAACCTTCCCCCATGGTCTCCAATGCAATTACGCACTTTCAATGCCCATGCTGCGTATTTTTCCGCAGCGTTTATGCTGCGCTCAAAAATACGCAGCATGTCCATTAATTTTGCGGACACGCAGCGTAATCGCCGCCATTGACTTGCATTAGAACGCGCCAATTCCACAAGACTGCATCTGTACTTGCATAATTGGCACGTTCTAATGTGCGGATGGTACCTAGGTCTGTAGAAGAGGAGACTCTCCTCCACACCCAGGTACCATAGAACCTAAAAAAAGAGTTTAAAATAAAAAATAAAGTTTATACTCACCTTCTGGTGTTTTGTCCACGCCATCCGGTCTCTTGCAATGCTCGCGCTGTTGTGAAGGACCTGCCATGACATCACTGAGTCATGTGACCCATCACATGACTCAATGACGTCACTGCAGGTCCTTCACAACAGCGCGAGCATTGCAAGAGACCGGAAGCAGCAGAGATGACACGGGGAAGACACCGGAAGGTGAGTATAATCTTTTTTTTTTTTTTTTTTTTTACCATTCTTATTCTTTTTTTTAACTATTACTTGGTCACACTATATAAATCCATGCTGGTTGCATGGATTTATATAGTGTGACCAACTTGTCAAGCACTTTTCCAAGTGATGCTCAAATCGCTTGGAAAACTGCTTGAAAAAACGCATGCGAAAACGCTGAAAAAACGCTTCTCTCTGGCAGAAAAAACGCATGTAAATCTGCATGCGTTTTTTTCTGCCAGAGAGAGGCAAAAACACTCTGCATCAAATCTGCTACGTGGGCACATAGCCTAAAGCTCCTTTGACTAGTCTAAAACTAATTACCATATTGGAAATGGATTTTTAACATTCTTTTTTGCCATACACTGCACCTATACTGTACAAAGGGCTTGTAGGCGGGGTGTTAATATAAGAATAAACACATAGTGGTGGCATGGTGGGCATGGGGGACATGTCAGGTTCCATTAATAAATCTGTCTATAAGTGGTTTGAAAAGAAAAAGGGAGAAAAGCGCATATAGGGTAATAATGTACTTTAAAAGTGACGTTGGGGTTGAGGGGGTTTCTCACCTGATTGGGTTGAGTATGTCACAACTCCAGTAAATGCCCATAGATTATTCAGCTGCTTCAGTCGTGGTTGCTGATAAAAGATCTTCTTCTGCATTGTAGATTGAGGAGAAGTAGGAGACAGACTTTCTGGTAGACTGTACTACTGTGAAAAATGAGTAGCTCCATGTGTGGTTATACCTCAAATAACTTTTATTAACGCATTTCAGGTTCTACAATATGTAGTTCAGTTTTGAGAAAGGGTTCGGTATGAACCTGAAATGCGTTTGTGATGGGAGCTAGTTACCCCATCCGCAGATGTCCAATCTTCCTCTGCAGGCCCCTGACATGGAAAGGCTTCTCTTACACTGGGATATATAAAATATGACTATCGCACAGTGTCTCCAAGATGAACTTAACTTTTATTCTCACAAGAAGGTTTTATAGAGAATCACACAGGCTATTTTTAGCACCCATTGTTCTCACCAAATAATACCCACAGTAGGCTCCCAGACAGCAGTTATGCAACAACCCATTTATCAGCACATTGTCTGTTTGCCACTGCTAAGTGAGCACAGTAAGGTGGGGGCCAGGAGTGCTTCGGTCACATCACAGAATGTCCAACAATATGCGATCCACAATATTCACCCCACTTTATAACATTATGTCCCATTAGCTGCATAGGTGCTACGACAACCCCCATGTGGCAAAATCTTGGAGTACGGGGTTGATTCGTCACAGCGTTAATAAAAGCTACTTGAAGAAATACCACACGTGAAACTACTCCTTTTTCATAGTCTACCAGAACGTCTATCTCCTCCTTCTCTTCTATGTTTTTTAAATTAAATCAATACCAAAACTGGCGTAAACTGATTAATAAATGCGAACCATTGTTTGAAAAAAACAACACAAAAGTCAATATTTAGGGTTGGTCCTGAGAAGTAAATTGTGTCCTAAAGAGGCTTCAGATTATATCAGTAAGATAATTATCTATTATTTTAAGGCTGCGCACAGAACTTATAGTAAATAATCGAAATCTGCCCTTCATCAATCCACAGTCCAGCTGATAGTGTACAAATGGAAGAGAATGACTGCCATATGAGGTCTCTTTGGTCTATTATGTTTCTTGAATGATTGATTTTTTTTCACAGTGACTTTAAAATTAACAGTTCAGCTTCATATTAGCGCATCGCGATAATGCCGCCATTAAGTGCTGCCACTGAGGAAGCTGCCAGAGCAAGCACAATTACATTAGTAAGAATAATCATTGTGCTCTATACCTTGATATATTGATATATGTACAGTATGTCTTTGTATGTACAAATATACAATGAAAAGTCAATAACTAATTAGTCATTAATTAGTCTATAATATCACATTATTTCCTGTTCTGTCAAGTTTATACTTGCCATATCACTGCAAGTTTTTGCATTTGAGAATTGCACCAACATAATGAGGACCTGTTACCGGAATATTCGACCCATAACTAAAGGCATGAATGAAAAGCCCCTTTAATATTTGTTACATTCATATATTGCTTATAGTATTAAAATTGGGACATTTTTGAAACATCTATCCTTGAAGTTTTACTTGCAAGTGCAGTTGTAAGGTGCACTGCACTACCAGCTCTTCTGTGCTCTCTCCCTTTTCCACGTGTAAGAAGGAAGACTTGCCTAGGGACAGGTGTGGAGCTCCGGCGCCAGAACTGCCAGGGTCCAGCCCAGTGTTGCCAGGGGATGGGGTTAAGAGTGCACGGGGGACTTCCTGGACAGTGCTGGGGGACAGAGGAGAGGGACGGAAAAGAGGAAGTCAGGTGTCTGGGCTCGCGCGAAAGAGACAGTTGGTTGTGGAGTTGGTTGTGGAGAGCAGACCGGCAGTTGGGGAGAAACAGTCTGACCTGCCGACAACGAGAGAGAGACCTGCTGCCCTGTCCTCTGTGAAATAGAGACGTGCTGACCTGTCTGCGGTGACGGACGAACGGGTGACACAGCTTGCCACAAAACAAGTGGCGTGCGGTCTGTACTGGGCCTACAGAAAGTGATCATTCAGTTACCTGCATCACCACAGTTTTCCAGACATCTGACGGTGACCTACGGGTGAGGACGCACCCGGGATTAGTGATCCTAACGCAGTTTGTTGTACGCCGGAGGAGCTTGCTACGGCTCTTAAAGGCGTCGTGACCGCTGTCGTGTGGTCAAAAGGACTGGGAGCCCAGTGGGTGAGACCCGAGACCGCCCACTGCCGCCAGAAGACGGACACCCTCCGGAGTGAGTGTCTGAAGACGGACCTAGTTATTGCTAAAGGACAGATAAGTGCAAGCCTCCAGTAATCTACCTTCTCTTATTCAGCCTGAACTTTTGGGACTGCGCCGTATTGATCATCCTTTCCGTGTTATAGTTAAACCACAATCGTTTATTGTCCGATTTTACTGTTTTATTGTTGTGTTACTTAAATTTACACTCCCTGCGTGGAGAAACCAAATCTTGAATTAAACCTCTGCCATACTCTCTTCGAGCCTTTTAACACACGCTCACCATCTTCTTTCAGTCATTCTTCTCTCAGAGATTTGTCTATCCTGTGCAGGCACCATCATTTTCCAGGTTTGTTTCATCAAAAGGGCCTGTAGGCATGCAGTAGGCTCCTAATGACATTGCGAGAACAATGGACCAGCTCCCACAACTTTATCAAGAGCTCACTGCGAATGTGCCGCCCCTTCTGATGAGACAAACCCAAGTAATGACGATGCCTGTGCGGAATCTTGGGCAAGGAGAGACAAGAGTGACGAGTGACCTGTCAATGAAACACTGGAGTCTGGCAGTGGGTGGAGAAAGGTGTGAGAGCACAGCAGAGCTGGAAGTGCAGTGACCACCCTGCTGCACTTGAAGTAAAACTTCAAAGATGAATTTCTCAAACATGCCCCAACTAAATACTGCAATCAAGGTATGAATGTAATAAACATTAAAGAAGCATTACACTTACGCCTTTAGTTAGGAATTGGATATCCTTCTGTCAGGTCCTCTTTAATTCACTCATTGAGGTCTGAGCTGTAGAATAGAAAAATGGCCACTATACATTGGAACTATACTACACTGGCCACATAGAGAGGGAGCTGCAAACAGCTAATCAGAGGAGCGTTGAAGGTTGGACCACCGCCAATCGGACATTGATGATCTATCATTTTGATAGGCCATCAATATCTAAGTCCTGGATAATCCCTTTAATACCCACATTATTTTTGTGTGTAACACTTCTTCTTGCTACATTGACTTCAGGCTTTGGCTCAAAAAACTAACTCAAACAGTACAATGGTGTTTTTAAAAAATCACTGTATGTGAGGCCAGCTTTACAGACCACGACTCCATGACTTCATTCTGTATGGTGCCTCTGGACGTTTGCATTGGCGGCTCTATTAAGTGCTGTTTGTCTTGTCAAAATGATATATACCGTGTACCAACTCAATGGAGCTTATTGTAAGTCAATGGAGTCCAGTGGATGCATATCTATTTTATGATGTAGTCAACAGTGCATTGAGGTTTCCATTATAAAGTGAACCCATGACATAAGGTTAAACTTAGCATAACAGTCACGTATGGTTCCTTAAAAGCAATGCTGCTTGATTTTGCATGAATTTCTATTGTGAAATTGACAGATTTAGCCTACAGGAGGAATACCAGCTGAGCATTTGTCAAGCAGCATATTTGCTACCAAGTTTTTGAAGACTTAAAGCTTCAAAATAATTTATTTTGTTGAGTTCTGCGTTTTGTAATTGTGGGCTTCTATGTCTGTCCTGATATACCTGTATGGGTCTAACCTTAGGACATGCAATCAAGATGGAGATATGGCACCAAACTTCTCCCAGACGACTTCCTCTACCTATCAGTGAGGGGAGGAAAGAAGTATCGTGTGACAGCAGTATTTCCTCTGCCTGCTTTGTCCTTCTCTTATCATAATACTAGTCAGTACACTGTCAATACAGAGATTGTAGGATGATACGCAGGTATCCTCTGCTTTTGTGGGTTCTCCACTTTTACACACTTTCTCAGAATTAATCAATAGCCTAAAGTAAAGTTACCAACATACTTACTATTTCCAATATGGAGAGGGTCTGATGTGAATTGTGATCACTTCTACATAGCGATGCAAAGTATGTTTGCACTACATAAGCAATTGCAGCTAAAAAATCATATTTTAGCACAATTATTACCAGGAACCTTTAATCATTTGACTGATTGACTTTAAACTGAGAATTGAAATTGAACTAATACAAACACAAGCACATTGTGTATCCATCAGTTTGTAGCCTATGTAAATGAATGGGATTCTTTGAAATTTTGGTTCTAAGAACTAAGGAAACATATAACTTTTAAATAGTCATTAAATGGAACCTGTCACCAAATTTATCCTGCCTAACCATGGAGAATGTGAATCAGAGTCTGGCTGCATGATTAGTATATTCTTTTCTGAAATATTTCTTCATTTCAAATGAAATATACTTTAAAGGTCCAGCCAGGAATCATAGGTGGATTCGAGATGTGTCCGGCTCTGCCCCAGGCCATCATTTCCACACACTGCTTTAGGTGATTGACAAGTCTCTCACTATCGATGAGACCTGTCAATCATCTACAGCTGGACTGGGAGAAGCCAGTCAGGGGCAGAGCCAAATACAACCCATCTCTGGCTATGGTCCCCGGCTGGACCTTTAAAATATGTTTTCTCTGAAACACCAGAACATTTCATAGAAAAATATACCAGGCTGCAATCATGCCACCAGGCTGCAATTCGTGTTGCCCGTGGTTTGGGCAGCACGAATTGTTACCCTTTAACAAAATTAGGCTAGATTTTCACATGCGTTGGAGCATCCACCATATTGGTGGACATCCCTGTGCCATTAACCCCTTCACCCCCAGGCGATTTTCCATTTTTCGTTTTTGTTTTTTCCTTCCTTTTTTCCAAGAGCCATAACTTTTCTATTTTTCTGTCAATATTGCCGTATGAGGGCTTGTTTTTTGTAGGACGAGTTGTACTTTTTTATGACATCATTGATTTTTAGATTATAGTGTACTGGAAAATGGGAAAAAAAATTCCAAAAATGTTTTTTGCTGGTCATTGATGGCTCCTGCCAGAGATTCAGCTACTTCCTATCAACAGAGCAGCAGTTTGTGTTCCTGTTGACAGGGCGGGACTATTGGTGTCATGCTGATTGAAAGTCCCAAATTAGCAATGGATAGCCGGCTGTCAGGCAGCATGACACCAGTAGTCCCACCTTGTCAATAGGAAGAGGTTCACAAAACCTTTGAGAAATCTGTCTTCACTTATTTCTTGGCCCAGTCATGATCTTTCCACATTAGTGTCTTGTTCAGTGGTGGTCAGGTTTCAGCCTTCCTTACCTTGGCCATGTCTATGAACACTGAACACCTCATACTTCTGTATCTTGCTCAGTGGTGGTCGGGTTTCAGTCTTCCTTACCTCGACTATGTCTTTGGTTGAGGAAAACTGGCTGCCTAAAAATTCTGCACGCCCCGATTAAGGGTGTTGTTAGGCCTCACCCCCTCACTACACAAATACACATCACCTGATCTGCTTCATCTAATAAGCATTCAGTTTATACATCTTGGCGTTGGAAAATCTGCATAAAAATAATGATATGGTCAAAATATTCACTTGCCTAATAATTGTGCGCACAGTGTAGAGGTAGTTTATAAATGGTCTCTGCTCCCTACAAGAACTGAATTGTTAGTATACAAAAGTGGTGGAAACTTCACTTAAAGAGAACCTATCATGTAAAAGAATGCTATTAACCTGCAGATATGGGGCTAATCTGCTGGTTAATAAGATTCTGAACCTGCCCGGCGCCCACACTGAGAGTTCAGGTGCTGGAAGAAAATTCACTTTATTCCTCTCTGCAGGTTCGGTCTTTCAGTCGTAGGGGTGCAGCCAGTGTGGCTTCACTAACCACTCAGTGAGTGGTGGCTGTAACCGATCCCCCAGCACTGACTGACAGCCGATTCTGCATTTGATCTTATTTATGCTCTCTGGCAACATCTTTCAGGTGTAGTAAACATATGGTTCATGCATGCACAGTGCATCACAAATGCCTTTTTCCTCTGAAAAGAGAGTACTGTGTGTTAGAGGTTGGGCACGAATAGAGAATTTGGTGGGAGATAGCCATGATGTAGAAGAAGTGATGAGATGTCCAGCCATGATGTAGAAGAAGTGATGAGATGTCAATCTAACACTTATATGTAGGTGGTGAACTAACAGTGAATCAGCCCACTCTCAATGCACTACCACCTTAATTAATAAATAGCTTCAAAGTGGCTTTTCTCAACAATGAAATTTCACTTTATGGAACTCAAAGGTTATGGACAGATTAATTTTAGAGATAAATAAATCTTTTGACATATGAACTCACCAGCTGTACTGAATTTTCATCGAAATGTATTTGCCATTTATGTCAGCACTGCAATGCCCCTAAATGCCCAGGAAAAGCATGTAAAGCGCTCTGAGGTTTTGTAGAAATTTATTGAACTTCTCTTTAGAGCTCTTTATTGCAAATTAAAAATGAAGACAGGTGGATATTAAACTTCTCTCCTTGGTTACAGTTATTCAAGATTAAAAATGTAAATAATGAAAAAATGTATTATTAAGGTGCTCTTACTGCAGTATACCATAGATTAATGAAAGGGTCTCATTGACTATGCAGGTACTGCACCTCCCTATGTGAAGCTATGTGAGGGCTCATACTGTATATAAGAGGCTAGGTGGGGGCTCATATTGTGTTTGGGGGATATGTAATGGCTCATACTGTATATAGTAGGCTATTTGGGGGTTCATACTTTATATAGGAAGCTAAGTGGGGGCTCATACTGTATAATAGTGGGCTACGTGAAGGTTCATACTATATATAGGAGGCAATGTGAGGGCTCATACGGTATATATAAGGCTATGTAAGGGTTCATACTGTATATAGGAGGCTATGTGAGGGCTCATACTGTATTTATGGGGATATGTAATGGCTCATACTGTATATAGGGGCTATTTGGGCGTTCATACTTTATATAGGAATCTATGTGGGGGCTCGTACTGTGTAATAGGGGGCTATGTGAGGGCTCATATTGTATATAGGAGGCAATGTGAGGGCTCATACTGCATATAGAAGGCTATATGAGGGCTCATACTCTATATAGAAAGGCTATGTTTGGGCTCATACTGTATATAGGAGGTTATGTGGGGCTCATACTGTATATTGAAGCTATGTGGGGCTCATACTGTATAAAGGAGGCTAAGTGGTGGCTCATCTGTATATAGGAGGCAATGTGAGGGCTCATACTGTGTATAGAAGGCTATGGGGGCTCATATAGCATATAGGAAGCTATGTGAGGGCTCATACTGTAATACTGTATATAGGAAGCAATGTGGGGGCTCACACTGTATATAGAGATGCTATGTAGTGCCTCATACTTTATATATGGACTGTGTGTGGGCTCATACGACATATAGGGAGATGTTAGGAGATGTTAGCATATTTAATTCTGCTCAATATTAAGTGATGCAATTAATATAACAATTATAATTAATATGTTAATATTAATATTGAGCAGAATTAATTTAGCCTATTGGCTCAGTCCATCATAACAGTCATGGTCTCTAATGTGGCCCTTTAGGAAAAGTAAATGCCCAACCCTGCATTAGACTTTAGAATATGAAAACATCTTATATCATATATATGCTCTATGCATTCGGCATTCATTACACCACTGTGGGCATACATTTACTCTCATTAAAGCCATGCAGGGCAAAACAATACCCCAATTTATGGATATATAACCTTGCCATTTTTTTAATGATAAGTTTATAAAGATGGAAAGGTCTTCTTAGTTATTAGCTGAAAATACTACCTCCAATCAAGGTCAATGGCCTTTAAATAAAATGACCTTATCCCCATATCAGCTGGAAAAGATAAATAATATAAGACAACAGTAAAAAGTGAATTAAGTCCAAGCATTAAACTGAGCTGTAACACAAGGTAAAAGCATCTATGAATTGCAAATTACAATAATGATGCTGTAAAGGGAGTGATCTATTGTACTACTGTGCCATTTCTTCCGTCTGACTCCTTGTGGGATTACCTGGGCACAATTACATAGGCAATTAGCTTGTAGATCTATTGCCTTCCATTGTTTGGAGAGAATTGATGGTCCCAGACATTGAGGAAGAACTAGGAGAGATCTTCTATGTATGACAACAATGAGTCCACTATATACAGTCATAGAATGATACAATATTATTCTCAGTTTTGAAAGTCTCAGACAGAAAGATATTTTTCTTTTCTGATGAGAAACATTTATCATCTATCTAAGGAATAGGAGACAAATGTATGATCGCTGGATGTCTGATTTCTGGGACTTCCACCAATCCTAAGGACAGGAGTCCAAAATTCTTTTTGATCCTGTTTTCAGGATGCTGGGGATCCAAGCAGTTGGACTCCCAATTATTATTCATCTTGTGGGTGGGCATACTTATCAACTCTAACATAATGCTCAAGTCTCTTGAAAAAAAAAAAAGCTGAACTCCTTGACTTCTGGAAGGGCTTGTAAATCTCCTGGGCAAATGCTGAAGCCTCCTGAGACCTCACAGAGAAGCTGAATGTTGTCTTGCATAAATCCAGGATGTTTTATCATGAGATTGAGCTCCAGTATCCAAAATCAGAAGGCTAAAAACAGGATATGGGGGACACATGGCTGCTTGGTACATGGTTGTGTAAAAATGTCATCTTGTCAAGGTCACAAACTTCGCAGACAAAAAGTTTGTAAGTATGTGGATTCAAATGGGTGTGCAGTAGAGATGAGCGAATATATTCAAGTGGAATTAAATTCTAATGGAATATTACAAAAATCCACATTTGCCATAATACCGATTTTTTTTTATAATTCACTTTTGAGTAGATTCAGCAAAATAACAGCTGCTGAACCTCAAAGAGCCATCAAAAGGTTAAAAAAAATACTTATACTCATCTTCCTTCTCTTCTCTGCAGACTCTCCGCTCTTCATCGTCACTCGTCTGGTCATTGTCACATCTTCTTATCACACTAGGCCGGGATTTCCAGCTGTGATGAGGCCCCGGGCATTTCTTATGGCTGCAAGTCAAGGCACACATCGTGACACCATGATGACGTGACATTACGTGTGCTTGAGTGCTTTTGAGGAAAGAAAAGGTTAAACCTGCGCTACCGAATGGAGAGTCGTGGACTGAGGGAGCCAGAAACTTGATAGAGTACGAATGTACAGTAGACAAGTTTCTTACCCATAGTCTGGTGCAGTGGTGGATCCTCAGCTCAGACCCCAAACGCACGCTGTTGCCACTTGCTTCCTCAGGGGGCATTAACGCAAGTGGCAAAAGCGTGCGTTTGGGGTTTGAGCTGGGGATCCACCACTGCACCAGACTATTGGTAAGAAACTTGTCTATATACAATGATTGCACGCTATTAGGGATTTGGCAATACAGTCTTATTTGGACTTATTTCCATTCTCCAGTATTATCTGGCATATGTCACCACAAAAGTCATAGGGTTAAGGTTGAGATGGCACTTGATAATATTATGTGATTAATCTTCTGGTCCCATCCATTGGTCACGGTAGGCTTATCACCTGTTTCTAAGTACAGACCACCAGGTTAGTTGGATTAATGGGATCCATTCATCTAAAACTCCCTGTTGTGTGCAATTTAATACAATCCCTTTCAATTGGTCTGGTGTAGGGGTGCTTTTCCAGCATTACCGTTGGGTTCAACACTGTTCTGCCTTATAAAAATTTGGTATTTATAATTATGTATGTAATCATGTAATATAATTTTTAATGGATGAAATAAAGTATATATTTTTAGCTAGAACTCTATGTGCTCTGTTTTTCTTCATGATTTTGAGAGTTGCTATGAATTGGGCCACTAGCCCTTGAACTATAAACTGATGATGATATTCTGGAACTTGTTCTATGCAAAGCCCTCATTAGCATAGCAAACGGGGAAATTATAAATGCTTTTTTCATACCTTGTTTTCACTCAATAACATTATACATGGCTGGTTAGGCAGGGAATTTGCTGAAAAATAGGTGATTGCTGCTGGGTTGGAAGGCGTGGGGGACCTGACAGGTTCCCTTGAAGGCCAAGTTTCCTCTTGCAAAAACTCTGCGTTTATTACGCTTTGCTTTTTTCTACTGGTTTTCTAAAAACCCACCCAAAAAATGCAATGAAGTATTTGGTCTACAAGGGAGCATGGTCTTAGGTGTACAATTTATTATTTTGCTGTCTTTTTGGCCAATTTTTGGACCAAGTGATTTCACTGTTATTGCATTCATATTTTGGGGCCATAAATGACTTCCCACAAGTTACTTTTACAGTATAGACATAGAAAATGTGATTTTTTTTTTCATAGTGAATCTATCCTATTGCACGCATCGACACTTGAAAAGACATTGAACAGCGAATAGTAACCATACTGGATATTGCTTGTTTAAATTTAGCGAGGAACATTTTACAATCCTCCATACTAGTGTTTACTTAACTAAGAACTGCATGAGCCGCGTCTTGTTATTTTAAAGGACCAAGGTGAATTTTTATACGTGTTATTTGATTGACTGTCACCCTGTTAATAAATACTCAGAGCAACCTACCAACTTATATACTCCTCAAAGTGACATTATTTACGTGCCATATTCCAGAGATAAAGCAGCCCCTTCCTATCCCAATATCTTTCATCAAGCAGCTCAGGCGTTCCTGAAGAATGCCGTCTCAATTTGTTCGTCTCTCTCTTCCCCTCCTATACAAGTCAAATACAATGGGAGACGACAGTGAAGACACGTTTACTAATTCTTTTTCCCACAGGAGACAATTGTGAAAAATCGTTCTCTGAATGGGATTTTAACAATTATTTTTTTTTTTTTGGCCGTAAGGTCAAATCAAAAGAAAACTGATAGTGAAATTAAATAGGGCCCTTAAGGAAAGTTAAGTCAACCTCTACAAGTTCCTGGTACAGCAGGAATCACTTGATTGACAAGGGCCGAGCCACTGACTGTATTATCTTTGCAGTATATCACATGTCAAAACTTCCCTCCTAAGAATAACAGAAATGACCTCTGTGGTGCCACAAGCCTTTTGTGACCTTTTTAGTAGCCATAACAGTGGCTAAAACAACACAAATACATCAAGCAGTGGTTTTTTTTTTAATTGGACTTGCTGAAGTTTTATTTCAGGCTTTGCAGTTAACTTGGTGAAAAAAAAAAGTTTGATAAAGTGTTACACTGAAAGCCGAAAAAGGCAAAAAGTAATTTCCTTTCATATTTAGATGTATTATTTATTTTACTGAACAGTATTCTTTTAGGTTTTAGGTTTCGTTTGTATATATTAATTATAAATTGTTACCTGTTTTTTTTTAAACTTTTAGCAATTTGGCATCGATACTTATCAAATCCTGTGCTCAGCATCTCACATCGACCATAATTACCTTAATGTACAATTATTTTAGATATATTTTTGCATCTCTTTTGTGTGTCAAATGTGTTACACCGCGGTTCCCTTATTGCATATTACAGGAAACTTTTGACATTTCCTCCACTGCCAAGTTATTTGCCAATGCACCCATACAGTAGGGGCTATGCAATGAGAATATATCAGAGGAAGTTTGCAATCACAATGCAACTCCAATCATTCTCTACAGTGGAAAAAGTTGGAAGCAACCATAAATGAGTGAAATATTCCAAAATGAGGAGTATTGGGAATATACAATCTGTAACAGGACCGTCCATCAACCGTGCTCCATTTCTGGCATTTTCTTATGTGGTGGAAGGCCTTTAGGCTCATTTAAGTATTAGGGCCCAGGTGCAACTGCTTCTTCTGCAGACGAAAAACAAGGGGATCAGGCAAAATTTAAATTTGCCTGTTAATACGGATTTTCTTTGAAAATTTGATTCACAGAGAAGATATTTTCTGAGAATTGAATGTCCTTATTATGCTCTGGGTCCCTTATTACGGTCTGGTGTCCCTATAGCAGATGCTTCTGCAATGCCCCAAACCTACTGTATCTTTCCCGATTACCCTGTAGATTATAAGCACACAAGGGCATGTTCCTCTCCCCCTCTGGTCCAGTCTGTCTTTGTTAGTTTGTTCATTGTAATTTATATTTGTATTAAGTATGTAACCCCTTCTGTACAGCACCAAGCAATCAATGGTATTCTAAATAATATGTAAAAAAATAAGAAAATTCCTTTTGCTCGCCTTATCACTCACCTCTCCGGTCCCTCCGATCCTCACCATCCCATCCAGACCTCTTTGCATCATCTTACCACCACCACAAGCATTAAGTCCCCAGGCCTCCTCAAACTAGACATCAACTTCCAACTCTGATAAGGCCGGGCAAGGCTCTGCACAAGCACATGAAAATAAACTACAGGGTGGGCCATTTATATGGATATACCTAAATTAAATGGGATTGGTTGGTGATATCAACTTCCTGTTTATGGCACAATAGTATATGGGAGGGGGAAAACTTTTCCAGATGGGTGGTGACCATGGCGGCCATTTTGAAGTTGGTCATTTTGGATCCAACTTTATTTTTTTCAATGGGAAGATGGTCATGTGACAAATCAAACTTATTGAGACTGGTGTGCTTGGTTTTAACATAACTTTATTCTTTCATGAGTTTTTTACAAGTTTATGACCACTTATAAAATGTGTTCAAAGTGCTGTCCATTGTGTTGAATTGTCAATGAAAACCTGTTTTCCCACTCTTGACACACTGATAGCAACACCGCAGAAGAAATTCTAGCACAGGCTTCCAGTATCCGTTGTTTCAGATGCATGAGTCTACTGGAAAGTCCCCATTATCGGGGCATGCGGGTTTCTTCCTCAGTTCAGCTTGTTTAATAGGAATCGTTCTTCAGGAATATCTGAAGAGAGCAGTTTTCATCATCTATTATGTCGGTGTGGCAAGGGGTTCTTAATAATTTGAAGAAGATTGGATCAGCCAAAAATGAGAGTGTGGCTGATCAGAGACATTTACTGGGACTGGGCCTATGTGTTGGTGACTTGGTGTGGTTGTTCTCAAGGAACATAATGTTGAAGGTTCCCTCTTGGGAATTGGGTCCCAGGTTCATCTGTCCTTATTAGATTGTGGCCATCGTCAATCCTGTAGCATTCCACCTTGCTTTGCCGCCCACCTTTACGATTCATAATGTGTTTCACCGGTCTCTACTCAAAAAATACATTGCGTCTGACTCCTCAGTACCATCACTGCTACCGCCATCTCTGGTTATTATTAATGGAAATTTGAAATTTCAGATAGCTAAGATCATTGATTCTCATTAAGCTCGTTGGTCGCTTCAGTATCTGGTACACTGGAAGGGTTAAAGTCCTGAAGGGAGAATGTGGGTACCCGCATCTGACATCCATGTGGTCAGGTTCATCCGGTCTTTTCACGCGGCACACCTTGATAAACAAAACCCTGAGGTTCCAGAGGTCCTTCGTAGAAGAAGGGGTACTGTCACGGGTTTACTGCTACAGAGAGGAACCAGAAGACCGCGCCGTCTGATTTCTCCTACTCCTGGACTGACTAGAAGCACTTCTCCTTCATAATAAACAATGCAGGTTTCTTCTAGCAGTGTAGGGGTTAATCTGCTCAGTTGAGAGCTTCTAGAAGCTTACCTGCATTAAGGCTCTCAGCTGTTCACTGTTGGCCACTCCCCTCTACTACATATACTCATCTCTGCTAGAGCTAGCTTCATTGCTGCATGGTTCAGAAGTTGATGGAGAGTTGTTGTTTGAGAAGGCGTTTGTTGGATTTATCTAAGACTGTTGCATGGTTTTTGGTTATGTGCAAATCTTCTCCTCCTAATTTGGTTTTCCCCCATCCTCCACTCCTCGGTGTTTTCCTCTGTTGTTTGTGTGCGCATATTTGTATGACTGGTATTTTCCTTTATCTCTGTTCTTATTACCTTGTTAATCTGGTTGGTGTATTGCCATATACCACTACTCCCCTCTGGGTGGGGGGAGGAAACAGACTGAGGGTGGATTCATGAGCTCAGCAAGGTGCGTGACCCTGGCATCAAATAATCTTTAGAAATAATCTGGGGAACAGGGATAGCTAGGGTGTCTGCTAGCATTAGGGACAGGGAAGAAGCCCCTGGTTCCAGGATACCAGACAACAGAGTCGAGACAAAAGAAGTGTTAATAGTTTTTATCAAGTAACAAAATGCAAAGTGAATGAACAAAAGAAAGATTTAAATTGCATAAACATTTTGTGTGACCACCCTTTGCTTTCAAAACATCATCAATTTTTCTACTTACACTTGCAAACAGCTTTTTCAGCAATGAGGTTGTTTCAAACATCTTGGAGAAGTAACCACAGATCTTCTGAATATAGGCTTGCACAAATCGTCATCTCTTAATATAATCTTCATGTCATCTTAGAAATGCAGCTAACTTCAGCATAAAGAAAAACAAGGACTCCTGTCAGTGATGATATGTTCAATTCAATTCAATGAAGCTTTATTGGCAGGACCAAATAAACATTAGTTTTGCCAAAGCAAGTGTACATATGTCGACCACAAGGCCCTGATCTGGGTTTATTTGAATAGGTAGAAGGATTTGCATAAGTCTACATATGCAAGATTAGAAGAGTAGTTCTCCAAGATGTTTGGAACAATCTCCCTACCGCATTATCTCGAAAACTCAGCAAGTGTACAGAGAAGAATTAATGCTTTGATGTTGTTTTGATGGCAAATATTGATTTGATTTTGATTGCTCTTTTGCTTATTCACTTTGCACTTCTATCTTTGAAAGCATTTTACTTTACTGCAATTCTTCCACACCTGCCCAAAACTTTTGCACAGTATTGTGTAAATATATGTAATGTATGTGTGTCACCCTGGCCTGGATGCCACAAATATAATAAAGCTGTGTCTGAGAGCAAGGGGGAGGTCCTCTAGTCAAGTACCATTAGCCTGCAGCACCTCCTGTCCCAGGCCAGTAGGGGGAGCCTCCCCTTATGAAAGCTGGAGCTGGGGGCAGGGTTAGGGAGAACTGGATAACCTGTCTCTGGATTGAGAGGTGTCCCAGAGCAGGGACAGACAGTTGTGTTGCAGCCTAAGAGGCCGTGTGGCAGTAGGAGAGCCACAAGCCAGGGACAAAAGGTGAAGTGAGCCTGTCCTGGCAGATAAAGCAACTAATCTACCAGCCTTTGGTGTCTGAGGCTGGGAGGATTCCAGGTCCTACAGAAGATAACCAGTCCGCAGGGGACTGTATGTTCCTTGGCCTAAGAAGCCCGGAGGCTCCGCCACAGCAGAAGGGACCAGTAAAACCGTACCAGGCCGGGAGTAGAAAGGGACCCAAGTTGCAAGCCATACGAGCGAGAGGACACGGTGAGCTCAGGAACGTGGGCTGTTACATTACCAGAAGGGAAATAGCCAGAAGGAGCACAGAGAGCATGGTAGGCCTACATCCTCACTCTGACCAGGGCCAGCTTCCCACTTGTTCTCAGACATCCAGGCCCCCTCCTAGCCGGGCCTGTTTCTGGGTCATATTACCTGTTCTAATAAAGACCCTGAACTGTTTAAGAGGCCTCCGTTTCCTGGCTAACGCGGTCGGAATCATCCCCTCCATCATCCATTATATACACTGCCCTGAGGCCATACTCCTCCCGTGGGGAGTTGAACTATTCAGTGCTGCACATTTATATCAGCCCCAGCGGTCTGCACTGCAGCGGCGGTTAGCCCTGACCGCAATCCTCGGGTGGCGTAGTCGGACATTACCTACAGCACATCATAGACTACCACTGGTCTGACCACCCTGAGCCACGGGACCGGGTCGCCACTACTACTCCCAGCATTGCCCTGAAGACCGGTCCCGAGTGCCCCACGGCCCATTGGGGTTTCCCCGCGCAAGTTCGAATCCTGCCGACTACGCCAAAGCTGACTCGCCCCCTGGGTCGTGGGGCACTCGGGACCGGTCTTCAGGGCAATGCTGGGAGTAGTAGTGGCGACCCGGTCCCGTGGCTCAGGGTGGTCAGACCAGTGGTAGTCTATGATGTGCTGTAGGTAATGTCCGACTATGCCACCCGTGGATTGCGGTCAGGGCTAACCGCCGCTGCAGTGCAGACCGCTGGGGCTGATATAAATGTGCAGCACTGAATAGTTCAACTCCCCACGGGAGGAGTATGGCCCCAGGGCAGTGTATATAATGGATGATGGAGGGGATGATTCCGACCGCGTTAGCCAGGAAACGGAGGCCTCTTAAACAGTTCAGAGTCTTTATTAGAACAGGTAATATGACCCAGAAACAGGCCCGGCTAGGAGGGGGCCTGGATGTCTGAGAACAAGTGGGAAGCTGGCCCTGGTCAGGGTGAGGGTGTAGGCCTATCGTGCTCTCTGTGCTCCTTCTGGCTATTTCCCTTCTGGTAATGTAACAGCCCACGTTCCTGAGCTCACCGTGTCCTCTCGCCCGTATGGCTTGCAACTTGGGTCCCTTTCTACTCCCGGCCTGGTACGGCATTACTGGTCCCTTCTGCTGTGGCGGAGCCTCCGGGCTTCTTAGGCCAAGGAACATACAGTCCCCTGCGGACTGGTTATCTGCTGTAGGACCTGGATTCCTCCCAGCCTCAGACACCAAAGTCTGGTAGATTAGTTGCTTTAGCTGCCAGGACAAGCTCACTTCACCTTTTGTCCCTGGCTCGTGGCTCTCCTACTGCCACACGGCCTCTTAGGCTGCAACACAACTGTCTGTCCCTGCTCTGGGACACCTCTCAATCCAGAGACAGGTTATCCAGTTCTCCCTAACCCTGCCCCCAGCTCCAGCTTTTATAGGGGCAGCCTGCTCCCTCTACTGGCCTGGAACAGGAGGTGCTGCATGCTAATGGTCCTTGAGTAGAGGACCTCCCCCTTGCTCTCAGACACAGCTTTATTATATTTGTGGCATCCAGGCCAGGGTGACACATATGTACAGCCCTCACCTTTTGCTATCTTTAGTTCAGTGTTCTCTTCTAGTATCTATGGCCAATACAGCGCTGACTAGGCTTCATAACAATATCATGATGTTCCTCACCCTGCAACATCATGATGTCATGATGCATTGTCAGCACCATAGGTGCCAAAGAAACCAGAAAAGAAGACCGGTCTGAGGGAAACAACAGTTGAGGGCTGGGAAGAGATGAGTATTAATTTGTTTCTTACCTCAGAACATAGTAAGGCACATTTCATTTGACTCAAATAAATCAAATGAGAATATCCTTGTCAAATTCAAGCTAATACGCAAAAATAGAATTTTGACAGATTTGCTTATCTCTAGTACAGTATGTATAGATTGTCTATATGCTTTCAACAACTAAAAGCCCTCAAAGCCCTTATACATATTAGACTGATGTTGACTGAATCCACGTCATTAGCTCCACCAACAGAGTAATTTATATATTGGGGGCCTTCTGATTCTACCCCGACATATGTCTGATTATAGACTACCAATTCTTCTGTTCTCGGTGAGATAATCACCTCCACAAGAGTCTGGCAGCGGCTCTCTCACAGAGAACACAGGAGGGCTCGGCAAGGCTAAGCGTTCCTGTGTATATAGGAGTTGGGAGAAATAGTTTTCTGTAAGTTTTAGCTCTTTGTGAAATAGTAAGACTTGTAAAGGCACATACAGTTGAAACCAGAAGTTTACATACACTATATAAAAAGATATATATGCATTTTTTTCTCAATATCTGACATGAAATCAGAATAAACCTTTCCCGTTTTAGGTCAATTATGATTACCGTAATTTTAAATATTTGCCAAATGCCAGAATAATAAGAGAGAGAAGGTTTTAAGGCATTTTTATTACTTACTGCAAAATCAAAAGTTTACATACACTAAGATCACTCTGGACTGCCCATATGATGATGTCATATATTTAGAAGCTCCTGATAGGTTTTTTGTCAACATGTGAGTTAATTAGGGACACACCTGTGCATATATTGTAATGTACATCTGAAAAACATTGCTTCTTTATCTAGCATCATGGGAAAGTCTAAAGAAATCAGCCAAGATATCAGGAAGAGAATTGTGGACTTGCACAAGTCTGGCTCATCCTTGGGTACAATTTCAAGATACCTGAAGGTGCCGCATTCATCTGTACAAACAATTATACGCAAGGACAAACAAGCTGGGAATGTCCAGCCATCACACCGCTCAGGAAGGAGACGGGTTCTAGGTCCCAGAGATGAGCATGCTTTGGTCCAACATGTGCATATCAACCCAAGGACAAAAGCAAAAGACCTTGTGAAGATAATGGCGGAAGCTGGTAAGATTGGGTCAATAACCACAGTGAAACGAGTATTGTATAAACATGCACTGAAAGGCCACCCTGCGAGGAAGAAGCCATTACTCCAAAAGAAACATAAAAAAACAGATTAATGTTTGAAAATGCACACAGGAACAAAGACCTTAATTTTTGGAGACATGTCCTGTGGTCTGATGAAACTAAAATTGAACTTTTTTGGTATAATGACCATCGATACATTTGGAGGAAAAAGGGAGAAACTTGGAAGCCTTAAACACCACCCCAACTGTGAAACACGGGGGTAGCAGCATCATGTTCTGCATTTTTTTTGCTGCAGGAGCTAATAGTGCACTTCACAAAATAGATGGAATTATGAGATGTGGGAATACTGAAGCAACATCTCAAGACATCAGCCAGGAAGTTAAAGCTTGAGCTGAAATGGGTCTTCCAAATGGACAATGACCTGAAGCATACTGTCAAAATGATAACAATGTTTTGAAGTGGCCATCACAAAGCCCTGATCTCAATCCTATTGAAAATTTGTGAGCAAAGCTGAAAAGGCAGGTGCAAGCAAGGCGACCTACAAACCTGGATCAGTTATACCAGTTTTGTCAGGAGGAATGGGCCCAAATTCCAACCAACTATTGTGAGAACCTTGTGGAAGAATATCCCAAACGTTTGACCCAAGTCATTTAGTTTAAGGGCAATGGTACCAAATACTAATGAAATATATGTAAACTTTTGACTTTGCAATAAGTAATATAAATGCCTTAAAACATTTTCTCTCTCATTTTTCTGGCATTTGGCAAATATTAAAAATTATGGTAATCCTAATTGACCTAAAATGGGAAAGGTTTATTCTGATTTCATGTCAGATATTGAGAAAAACATGCATATGTGACTTTTTACATAGTGTATGTAAACTTCTGGTTTCAATTGAAGCTCTGCTCTCCTCTCTTGGTCACATAGATCTTACTGCTGGCACCTACTGTAATTACAAGTGGGTGAGGGAAGGAGAGCAGAGCGTTTTGTCCCTACAAACCCCTCTGCATCTATTGCAGGCATAAGGGATTGAGGAATAATGCTTTGATAGTTGGAACAGAGCCAAGACACGTGTTCACACGTTGCAGCTCGTATTTAACAGCACTGTCAGCTCTGCTATCCGAAACCCACACTAACAGTGCCGTAAGTTGAGAGTTGCAGTGTGACACCCCAGGGGTCTGGTTGTCACAGTGATAGAGATATTACGTCTGAGAGCAGGTGGGAGGTCCTTTGGTCAGGGATCCTGTGCATGCCACACCTCCTGCCCAGCCTTGGGAGGGGAAGAACTTCCCCTGTATAAACCCGGGGCTGAGGCAGGGTTAGTGAGTCCAGGAAGAGTAGAGACAAGAGCAGCATAGGAAGCAGCAGAGTCACAAGGAGTCAGGGGCTGGCAGCTAAAGAGCTCGCCCTGACTAAGAAGATTCTTTACCGGACCCGGAGTCCGAGGCTGTGGGGACTAACTTCTACCCAGCAGCAGAATCCGTCAGGCAGGGGATTTCAGGTCCCCTGGCCCAGAAGCCCGAAGGCCCGGTCACACGCGTGGGACCAGCACCGCCATCGTGGAGCGGAAGCCATTAGAAGGCCCCGAGTCACCGGCCATACGGGTGAGCACCACACGGTACACTCAGGGACGTGGGCTACTTACATCAGCTTCTAGCAAGGTAGCCAGAAGAGTACAGTCAGCTTGGGAGGCCTACAACTACGCCTGGCCAGGGGAGATCCCATCTGCTCAAGGACTGACCAGGCCCCGTTCGCTAGCAAGTACTCCGGGAGGGTCTATCGTTGTTACCAGTAAAGACCCTGAACGCTACCATACCGTCTCTGAGTGGTTCCTGCTACCCCCATCATCCACGTCGGCTGCCCTGAGGCCATACCCCTCCCGTTGGGGGTTATACTATCACGCTGCACCATCCTTCCACCGGCCTCAGCGGTCTGCCCTGCAGCAGCAGCCCCCTGGCTGCATTCAACGGGTGGCGTAGTCATCAACCATTTTCTACCGCTAACAGACTGCCGTCCAGTTTGACTCCCTGGGCACGGACCGGGTCACCGCCACGAGACTACAACCCTAAACAGATCCGGCTCCGGGTAAGCTCCCGCGTGCGCAACGCAGCGCGACACAGGCCCAGGGGCGCGTCAACTTTGGCGTAGCCGGCAGGATCACGTGCCCGCAACCACCGGGTACTGCGTGCCTGAAAAGCAAAGACTGTTCAAACTTACCAGTGGTGAAGATTCCCGCCATCGGTGAAGATTCCCGCCATCCGGCGCCATCTTCAGCCTTCTTCCCGCCATCGGTGAAGTTTCCCGCCATCCGGCGCCATCTTCAGCCTTCTTCCCGCCATCCGTGGAGTTTTCCCGCCATTGGACGCCATCTTGAGGACGCCGCGCGGGAAGAAGAGGGGCGTGGACTCCGAAAGCGCGCGAGAACTGAAGCCCCGCCTCACGTCCGGACGTTGCGTAAGGTCCTGGAAGGAGCCCAGCAGACGCCGACGTCACAGGAGCGCGACGGAAGGTCCTCAACCCTGACGATCCACTGCGGAGCCGCGGCCTACGGAACAGGATCATCGCAAGGTAGGCCACGGTCCACTAGGGGGGAGGAAGATGTCGGATACGGAGGAGAGCTCCACTGCCTCAACCCCCGCCAGCGCTACCGCTGTTGCAGTTATGCCCTTCACCATGCCCTATATCCCGGGAGCAGCTTGGCTACCCCAGTACTCAGGGGAGTCACATACCCTGCATGACTTTAGAGAAAAGCTGGATAGCCTCTTCCAGGTGTACCCCCTCACAGAAGAGCAAAAAGTGAGCATCCTGGTGGCCCAACTAACTGGGGCAGCCAAAAGGGAAGTAAAATCCTGGCCACCTGGGAGGAAGACTGTCGCAGGGATACTAACCCGGCTGAAGGACACCTTTGATACCCGCACCTCAGCCGAGATTAAACTTAGATTCTACGGGTGCAAGCAGCGAGCGCATGAGAGTATAAGGGACTATGCACTCAACCTACAAGAGGCCCTGAGGGCCATTAAGCAGACCGACCCTAATGGAGTGGGAAACGAGGACAGGCTGTTGACCGAACAATTTATAGAGGGTTTATATTGCAATGCCCACCGCACCCAGTTGCGGGCAATGGCCTTACAGGACCCTCATCTAGAATTTGCACAGTTCAAGGACAGAGCCATCCGGGTGCTCCGAGAACCGGCACCAGGTGGCGTTGTGACCCACAGATGCCCCACTACCACTTACTACCAGGAGGCGGCGCCCTTGTCAGCAGGACCTGTGGGAGCTGATGCGCAGGCTTTGGACAATGACCCGGCTCCAGACCTACACCATCAGGTCCAAGAGCTAGCTAAAAGCGTTGCTGCGCTAACCCGAACTGTGCAGTCTTTACAGGTTTCCACTCCAGGGAAGATCCAGCTGGCATCCGGACCGGAGGACATCCCGTGGCGTCGACCAAGGAGGACCCCACCGGCCAGAGGAAGACCCAGTGACCGATACAGCGAGGACGGACGACCCATCTGCCGCCGCTGCAATCAACCCGGACATATGGAAAGGTACTGTTCTTTAAACGGGCACAACCTGGGGTAGAGGGCCAACCCCCAGGAAAAAGATCACCAGGCCCATCGAACTGGCGCGACAGATATGTGGGAGGACGTCCAGTCTTGCCTGTGGTACTGGATGGCATTCCCATGAGTGCCCTACTGGACACCGGGTCACAGGTCACCACCATCCCGTACGTGCTCTTCAAGCAGTACTGGAATGACTCGGATATTACCCGCTACCCTGACGACGACTTGAGTATCATCGCCAGCAATGGTCAGCCCGTGCCACAGATCGGATTTAAAGAGGTGACCATCAAAATTGGTAGAGTCGAACTGGCCGCACAGGGACTGATCATTGTAGATATTGACAAACATGAGAGTCACCCAAAAATAACTCTAGGAACTAATGTAATTGAAAATTGTCTTGCAGAGGTGATTTTCCTTTTACAGCAGGTTGCCAAGAATGCCAGCTCCGGCGAGCAGCGGGTGCTCCAGAAAGAGATCCGGGCACTGATGCAACGGCAACAAGTGGAACTCTCCGGCGGTGAGATTGGTAGCGTAAGAATGTGTGACCCTTTTCCTATTGCCATGCCCCCAAAAAGTGAAATGATGATTTGGTGCCGGGCAGCTATTGGTCTGAGAGGTAGAGATTACCAGGCAATGGTAGAACCAGTTTACTCAGACAGTAGGCCCACCATTTTGACAGCACGGGGGGTGGTCAATGTACGCCATGGGAGGGTGCCCGTTCGCATAATAAATATCGGGGAGAGGGAAGTGTACCTGCCCCGGTATGCCACGCTAGCCAAATTATATACCACTAATCAAAATTCTATACAATCTGTGGAACCCTTGCCTCCATCTCACCCGGAGGAAGGTAACGGCTCTAAGAAAGACATGGAGGACTGGTGTCAGCAACTACATCTGGGTACTGACTCCACTCCCTCACACCAGAAACAAGGAGTCTATCGGGTGGTTCAAGAGTATGAGAGAGTGTTTAGTAAACACCCGTTAGACTTCGGGCGAGTCAAGGGGGTAGAACACCGCATCCCCACGGGAGATCATCCTCCCATAAAAGAGAGGTATCGACCCGTACCCCCTGCACATTACCAACACGCCAAGGGGATGCTTAGAGACATGAAGGAGGCTGGGGTAATCCGGGATAGCTGTAGCCCCTGGGCAGCCCCACTAGTTTTAGTCAAAAAGAAAGACAACACCATGAGGATGTGTGTAGATTACCGGAAAATCAACCGTATCACACACAAGGATGCGTACCCCTTACCAAGGATAGAGGAGTCATTGGCTGCTTTAAGATCTGCTAACTTCTTCTCTACCTTGGATCTCACTAGCGGGTACTGGCAGGTTCCTGTAGCAGAGGCGGACCGGGAGAAGACCGCATTCACCACCCCGATGGGACTTAGCGAGTTCACCTGCATGCCGTTCGGACTCTGCAACGCCCCAGGAACCTTCCAACGATTAATGGAGTGCTGTCTGGGCCACAGAAACTTCGAGACGGTCCTGTTGTACCTGGACGATGTCATCGTATACTCCAAAACTTATGAGGACCACCTGAAACACCTGGCGGAGGTGTTCGAAGCTCTGGCGAGTTACGGCCTAAAGGTGAAACCCTCCAAGTGTCACCTCCTGAAACCAAAGGTGCAATACCTGGGACACGTGGTGAGCGCTGACGGAGTGGCTCCCGACCCCGATAAGATCACCGCAATTAAGGGATGGCCAAGCCCCTCCAGCGTAAAAGAAGTGCGGCAGTTCCTAGGGTTGGTAGGCTACTACCGAAGGTTTATTCCCGGTTTCACCAAAAAGGCAGCACCTATGCAGGACCTCCTGATAGGCCAGTCCCGGAAGGCCAAGAACCAGAAGCCGCCCTTCAAATGGGAAAAGCTAGAAGAAGAGTCCTTCCGCCAGCTGAAGATGGCCCTCACGGGGGATGAAATCTTGGCGTACCCGGACTATAGCCAGCCCTTCATCCTCTACACCGACGCCAGTAACATCGGGCTAGGAGCCGTACTGTCCCAGATTCAGCAGGGGAGAGAACGAGTAATCTCCTATGCCAGCCGAAAACTGCGACCCACCGAAAGGAACCCCGAAAATTACAGCTCATTTAAGCTAGAGTTCCTGGCCGTGGTATGGGCAGTCACCGAGCGCTTTAGGCATTACCTCGCTTCTTCCCGGTTCACCATATACACGGATAACAACCCGCTGACACACCTGGACACGGCAAGACTCGGTGCCCTGGAGCAGAGGTGGATGGCCCGTCTGTCCAACTACGAGTTCACAATTAAATACCGGGCAGGGCGCTCCAATACCAACGCGGACGCCCTGTCCAGGATGCCCAACCTGCCGGACGGAGGAGAAGATCCGGAGGGACTGGAAGAAGTTGAACTCCCTGCGTTCCACCGTCATGGGACTATCCAGTATTCCCACCGGGTAAGGAGTAAGCAGGCTGCTACGTTGAACCCCTTACCTCACTACAACTGGGCGGAAACGCAAGACAGCGACCCTGCCGTCCGACTGGTGAAGGAGATGCTGACTCGCCCGGAGGCTAGCCTGGAATCAGACGCTCCAGAGGAAGCCAAACAACTATGGGCAGAGAAGAGTCGACTGTTCCTTTACAAGGGGAAGTTGTGCCGCAGAATGGTTAACTCCAGGACGCATGAACTACTCTGGCAAGTAGTGGTGCCACGAAGAGACGCAGCCATGGTGATGGAGGCATACCACGACGGAGCTGGACACTTCGGGTGGAAAAAGCTGGAGTTCCTGCTGCCCGAGCGGTTCCACTGGGTAGGCATGAGGGGAACCATCGAGAAGTGGTGCAGAGACTGTGGCCCGTGCAATCTGAGAAGGAAGGACCGGGCCAGCCAGAAGACTCCCCTGCAGTCCATCATCACCCGGCAACCGTTGGAACTGGTAGCCTTGGATCATGTAAAACTGACCCCCAGCAGAAGTGGCTACGTCTACGCGTTAACCATCGTGGATCATTACTCCCGGTTTCTGGTTGTCGTCCCCGTCAAGGACTTAACGGCTCGAACAGCAGCTAGAGCCTTCCAGCAGCACTTTTGCCGTCCACACGGGTACCCGGACCAAGTGCTGACGGACCAGGGACCTGCCTTTGAAGCGGAGGTCTTCCAGGAATTCTGCAATCTGTATGGCTGCCGGAAGATAAGGACGACACCCTACCATCCGCAAACTAATGGACTTTGTGAGAAAATGAACCAGGTGGTAATGGATCTTCTAAAAACGTTGCCCCTGGAAGAACGCAGTCTGTGGCCTGAGAAGTTGCCCGATCTGGTGGACCTATACAACCACATCCCGGTAGGTTCCACCAACTGTACCCCGGCTTACCTAATGAGGGCAAGACCTGGTAAGTTACCTGTTGACCTGGAAATGGGAGTCCTGACGCCTGAGGACACTTCACCAGAAACGGACTGGGACACAGGGAGGCAGCAGCAGTACCGGAAAGTACAGGAGAGCGTGGAGCGAAGTCTCTGTCAGGCTAGGGAAAGACAAGAGAAGACTTACAACCAGTATGCTCCCGCTGTTCCCCTGGTACCCGGAGAGCAGGTCTTGAAGAGGAAGAGACGGCTCCACAAGTTGGACGACCAGTGGGAGAAGGACCCGTACACCGTACTGCCCTCAAGCCACGAGAACCCGAAGGTCTGTACCATCAGTAAAGACGGAGGGGAAACCACAGCCATTGTATCCCGGGACCACCTGAAGAAGTGCCCCGAACAACTGAGGAACCCTGAGGAGGAACAGGAAGACCATCGACCCGTGGAAGAAAGGGAAGATATGGTTAGTACCGTGCTCGGGGACTTCCCTCGGTCTTGGACTCAAGTCAATGGTGCAGTTGTGGTACCCGTACTCACCTTCCTCCAACCATCATCCCAAGAACCTACGGAGCAACGGGTAGAGCTGGAAGAGCAGCCGGTCCAGGAGGCAGAAGACTCCACCCAAGCGGAACAGGAGAATCCACCCTCTGCTTATAGTGAGCCTGCCGTACCCCTAGTGAGACAAAGAGCCGGTAGACAGCTGCCCAGTTTACCCTTGACAGCTCCTACACCCTGTAGTTCAGGGCCAGACAGTCAGCTCCGTAGGTCCACTAGGGCCACTAGAGGCCAGTTACCCGCACGTTGGAGGATCTAAATGTTTAAGTTGTTTTACAATGTTTACCTGTTTATTGTTGCTTGTGTGTAATTTTGTGTTTCTAGTTGTTTTTAGGAGTCTTCGGTGGATTTACCGGGAATCCTTTGTATATAGTTGGAGCGTAACCCAGGATGGACTAGAGACTGTTAAGGACTCGGGGTAGGACAGACCCCTACCTGGTTACGTCTCCCTGTGTTGGTGAAATGGACACTTTTGCTTTTCTTCAAAGACTGCACCCGGTTGCGGACATCCGTGACCATCTTATTGTGTTTCCTTATTGTATTTTATTGTTCTTTGATATACCTTGTTATATTTTTCTAAAAAGTGTTTAGTCCCGGAGTACTAAATTTCACTAGGGGGGAGTGTGACACCCCAGGGGTCTGGTTGTCACAGTGATAGAGATATTACGTCTGAGAGCAGGTGGGAGGTCCTTTGGTCAGGGATCCTGTGCATGCCACACCTCCTGCCCAGCCTTGGGAGGGGAAGAACTTCCCCTGTATAAACCCGGGGCTGAGGCAGGGTTAGTGAGTCCAGGAAGAGTAGAGACAAGAGCAGCATAGGAAGCAGCAGAGTCACAAGGAGTCAGGGGCTGGCAGCTAAAGAGCTCGCCCTGACTAAGAAGATTCTTTACCGGACCCGGAGTCCGAGGCTGTGGGGACTAACTTCTACCCAGCAGCAGAATCCGTCAGGCAGGGGATTTCAGGTCCCCTGGCCCAGAAGCCCGAAGGCCCGGTCACACGCGTGGGACCAGCACCGCCATCGTGGAGCGGAAGCCATTAGAAGGCCCCGAGTCACCGGCCATACGGGTGAGCACCACACGGTACACTCAGGGACGTGGGCTACTTACATCAGCTTCTAGCAAGGTAGCCAGAAGAGTACAGTCAGCTTGGGAGGCCTACAACTACGCCTGGCCAGGGGAGATCCCATCTGCTCAAGGACTGACCAGGCCCCGTTCGCTAGCAAGTACTCCGGGAGGGTCTATCGTTGTTACCAGTAAAGACCCTGAACGCTACCATACCGTCTCTGAGTGGTTCCTGCTACCCCCATCATCCACGTCGGCTGCCCTGAGGCCATACCCCTCCCGTTGGGGGTTATACTATCACGCTGCACCATCCTTCCACCGGCCTCAGCGGTCTGCCCTGCAGCAGCAGCCCCCTGGCTGCATTCAACGGGTGGCGTAGTCATCAACCATTTTCTACCGCTAACAGACTGCCGTCCAGTTTGACTCCCTGGGCACGGACCGGGTCACCGCCACGAGACTACAACCCTAAACAGATCCGGCTCCGGGTAAGCTCCCGCGTGCGCAACGCAGCGCGACACAGGCCCAGGGGCGCGTCAGCAGCATGTCATATACTGGAGCTGTGCCAGCTGTCAGGGAATTATTCATGATACATAGAGGTGTTTGTAATGGCAGTCAGCTTTGCTTTACTCCTCAGGTCACAGAATTCTTACTGCCACCACCTACTGTGATTACAAATGGGGTGTGTGGAGAGCAGACCTGTGCCAGCAATGAGATATGTATGACCTGGAGAGGAGAGCAGAGCTGTGTGTCTTTACATATCTTACCATATCACTCAGAGAAAGTTGGTTTTTACCTTGTCTGAGGGAATTTTCTTTTTTTTTTTTTCTGCATGACTCTTCTTTCTTGTGATTGGTGAAGAATCTATGCTAATGCCCCCTTAGTTATGATGGAAATTAGCAAATTAGGCACCATAAACTTTACTAGCTAATATCTCTGTGACACAAATGAGAAATTACAAAAAAAAAACATTTTATTCAGCACTGCAGCCACTATACCATGATGTGGCCAGATAAAATGCTAAAAACTGTGCTCTTTTATGGGTAACAACAATACATAGTCAATTGTTTAATAATTAACAAGAAATAACGTTTATTATCCACAACCAATAGGTAAAATGATTCAATCTCATAAGTAGAACAAGTCTACTTATCATGAGCTGGAAGAAAAAAAGCTTCAAAAGACATTGAGATAAAACAAAGGAAGAGGGCAGGTGGAGGATTTTTACTACCTGCACTCTTGGCATTAGGTGACTAATCAAAAATTTGCTTCATATCTTATTTCTAGGTAAAGAAATTCAAAAACTGGCATTGAAAAAGGGAAAAAGGGGATTGAAAAAGAGTTTGAGGAGGGGCACAGCACCAGCCAAAAGCCGTTAATGTTACCTATGGAGACTGTGCCATCTTGTGTCCCTTAAGCTAAATTCTATGCATTCTGTACCTATAGTGGTGGTGTAGTACTAAATTTCTATAGTCTACTCTGCCAACAATTTTAGTCATGGACTGTCAAGTGGTCAATTTGTTGTTCCAGATGTCATGGACACAAAAGTCAGTACTTTGTTTTAGATTCAATGCTTAACATCCCCACATAGATGTAGACATAAAGAAAAGCCTAGTACCAGAGAAAAGCCCAGTTCCAACCGAGAAGATAAAGTAAGTAAGGAATTTGATGTAGGACTTAAGTGGCCAATGAGATGAGCTGGGTTTAGAGGGCACTTAACAGGCACGTAAGTGCCTAACTCTAAGGAACATTGGATCCAAACACATTGTGTAAAAATGTGCAAAAGCAAAAAAATAAAAAAGGAAGCCGGATGCTACTAAGTGATACAATGGCCATTAATGGTATTCTCAGCTCTGTTATACAAGCTCAGGGATTGATGTACATCTGTGACATCTTCATGCACTGGTACACAATATACACAATACGCTATAAGTGGGCAGGACACAGAAAAAGTTAACATTTCTTGCATTTCGCTCACCTTAGCATATTTCAACTATACATCCATTTAATGTGATGTGTGCATTTCAATAAATTATATGTAAATGTAAATTCAGGGGTGGGAGAAATTCAGGCTATGGCAAGGACAGATATAAAATTGTTGCCATCTTTTGTGATGATTATTTGAAAACCACACAGTTCTGAAATGACTGACATCCATACAGAATATATCAGAATGATTGACATTGTCTTGGAATATCCTTCTAGGTGAAAAGATTATGGAAATGCAAGGACATTTTATGACTTTTGATGAATTTACGTTTATATGTTATTTATGTATTTTAGTGGATATTTCGACTGAAATATGAGATTTTGCTGAAATACAGATTTAAATAGAGAAGCCCATCTGCAAAGTAAAATCAAAGAGTCATCATCTCTTCATATCTTTTCATATTGTATAATTTCATTTTCATTCCCTCCCTCTCCCACCCAGGCTGCAGTAGCATCCCAAACATGGATTTAATATTCAAGTAAATCAGACAATAGATAACTATAACTACCTATTGTCTAATTTACTTGAATATTAAATACATATATAAACATTAGAAAAAATCCCAAATAAATTTAAGATTGGTCTTCTGCTGAATCAGTAAGCTCCACACTTTTGAATTCTTAAGTATTCTAGGAAGGAACATACAGCGTCTATTTAATACCTTCCATTCACTCTTAAAGTCAGGAGCACACTGACTCAGTTTGAAGTGAAAAGACGTCACCTAGGTTGCCAAATACTGTACTACGTTGCCACACATGTCTGTGGAACACCCTGCCGACAGTCGGTATAGAATCACAAATGGTAAGTTATGTGTTTGAATAATTCCTTAACACTTATTTAAAAACACATTGCATTTAATAAGTATTCAAGTATTTGTCACATACCTTACAGAACATCTTTGATTCTATTATTAATACCCCTGTCGAGAAAAAAAATCCCAAATTCATGAGTGGGCAACTGTACATTATCTCAAAAAGTAGAGCTGCTACAAAAAAAAAGAATGACATATTCTGATTCAAAGGACTGAATATACCTAAAACCAAGCCTAATACCTGAGGCACTCAAAAACTTTTTTTTCGTTTCGTACCTCTATATATAGCTGCAGACATGGCAAAATTAAAATTTTCCAAATCGTGCGGATTTTCCCAGGAAATTCGATGTCTAATGCACACCTATTTCCTACACCCCAAATCCACATACTTTACAACTTTCTCGTCTGAGAAGGGTGTGAGCGTTACATGATTAAATTTTTTTATATGACCATGTTGCTGCTTTGAGGTCATGTATCTGAATCGACACCCTGTTTTTGGCCTCTTGCATTTGGAGGCTGGGGCTTCATCTCATGATGCGATGGATGGCAATTTTTTCACAGTCATTGTCTAAGTAAACCCGGAACAAAATAAAATAATTAGAGATGCATGAATGAAGAGAGTGTGCATTTAAGATATACATTGTAAATATGTTATTATTAACCTATTATGTGAGCATACTTAGGTAGGGGAACACTACCAAAAATGCATGAAAAACAGCCACTTAAAGCTATAATGTATCCTAGTCACCTAAGGTTGGAAGGGCTAAGAGGGTGGCAGTTATGATAGCATGCCTATACACATGTGGCATTAGGGCAGTCAACATATTTTATTCTCAGCTATTTGGCACAAGGGGCTAGATGCAGTCACAGCATGATACGGTTTGCCCTCTGCCTGTGACTTATTGAGGATAAGGATAGATTAAAAGTGGTGCCATTGCCAGGGGACGCAACTGCCGATGGTTAAAGTGGCCTTGCTCTACAGTTAAATCCTTCACACATTAATATTTTTTGCCCTGGAAGTTACAAACCAGCAGATTTCAGAGTTTCGTATGTGTCTCAGTCTATGTGTAAAGGTGGCAAAGTCGTCCAACACCCTCTCTGAATATTTGTGTACCAAGAATTGTTGCATTTGTGATCTATGTGCATTTCAGCATGTTTTCTCAAGTGCATTTCCATAGGGCTGGGACTTGGGAGGGTAGATAGTTAACAATTAGATAGCCCAGGTTGGGAAGAGCTTGGCAGGACACAAAAAGGAGGTTAGTTCTTGCTACCGGAGGAACCGGAAGAAAAAATAGTTTTGATGTGGATGCCATATGTGGAGAGTGTGAATAAAGAGAAATACCTAAAGATGGCATCTTGGAGACCTGCATGTTTGGGACTCTTTACAAAGGCAATGAACATGCAGGGATTGCCTGCCACTCATTGTAATGCCGCAGCCATGTTGGTTGTGGCATTACAGTGATTGGCCAGCCGCACAGCATCATCAGGTGTATATCAGACCTGGTGCCGCCATGCTCATCACAGTCACTCCAGAATCAGACAGCGTAGGGAGAGGTGCTGCTGAGCAACGGAGAGATTTGCTTGTTTATTAGGTAGTGTAGGGAGAAAAACCGTACATTACACATATCCATCTCAACAAAGAGTCCTGATGACTAATCCATCTGCAGAGATATCAGGCAGGCAGTATATATAGCAGACTGCAGTGCATATAGCACGAGAGGCTCCATTCCAGTTTTGTCTGCTGCTGCTGATGTTAGATATTTCTAGACATAGGCCCAGATCTCAGGGGCCAGGAATAATTTTTTTTTATCTTAATCCTCATTATTTGCTTAAAAAGCAATCCAGAGAACACAGTTTTTCAGCGCCATTTCCTTGTTGGCACTGCAGAATACAGCCAGGTCCTTTCCATATTAGAGCGCTAGAAATCCAGCTATTTAAAACTGTGGTTTGTCAGTCACCAGGATCACATATAATTGCACTGAACATATTGCCATTTCTGGCCTCTATTGAAATTTTTTTTCAGTGTGTCAGTGAAGCTATTGACACCAGTTTGCTGTAGTTACCTACAGGCCAGGTATTTAAAATTGAGTTTTCTCCATCACACGGATAACATATATGTTTTCTGAAAATACTGCCATTTCTGGCCTCCATTAAAAATTTGTTTCAGTGAGTCAGTGAAGCAATTGACACCAGTTTGCTGTTCAAAATAGTTACCTACAGGCCAGCTATTTAAAACTATGTTTTCTCCATCACACGGATCACGTATATGCGTTTTCAGAAAAGACTGTCATTTCTGGCCTCCATTAAAAATTTGTTTCAGTGTGTCAGTGAAGCTATTGACACCAGTTTGCTGTTCAAAATAGTTACCTACAGACCAGATATTCAAAACTATGTTTTCTCCGTCACACGGATCACATATACGTTTTCAGAAAATACTGTAATTTATGGACTCCATTAAAAAAAATTTCAGTTTGTCAGCAAAGTTTTTGACACCGGTTTGCTGTTCAAAATAGTTACCTACAGGCCAGCTATTCAAAACTGTGGTTTGTCCATCACATGGATCACATATAAGTTCACTCCAAATTCAGCCATTTGTAGTGAGCGTGGAAGAAACTTCATTTAAAATGGGCAAGGCACGTGGCAAGGGATGGGGAACTGGACGTGATGGTGATGGTGCATGCAGAGGCCGAGGCCGTGGGCAAGCTGAAATTGTGCCACAACAAACACCCACATCTTCTCGCTCGACCTTTTTGTCCCAATTAATAGGGGACCGCAGAACACCACTATTGAACACAGAGCAGTGTGAAAAGGTTATTGATTGGATAGCAGACAATGCTTCCAGTCACTTAGCCACCGCCACCACCCTGTCTTCCACACGGTCAAGTCTCAGTAGCCGTGAGTCTGGACTGCATATTTCTCACCCTGAACCTCCTTCCTCCCACCATGCCAAGTGCCCACAGACAACGGATCCCACACTTGGACACTCCGAAGACCTGTTCACTTTTCCATTTATAGATTCGGGCCTCTCGTCCAGTCCACTTGAAGCGGGCCAAGAGGAGATTGCATGTAGGGATGCCCAAATATTTGAGCAGCCACAGTCACACGAAGGTGACGGTGGGAAAGAGTGACAAGAGGTGGACGATGATGACACACAATTGCCAGAAAGTCATGAGGAAGACCAGGGTGCAGAAGTGGCAGACGAGGTGGTGGATGACATAGTAACTGACCCAACCTGGCAGGAGGACATGGAGAGTAAAGACAGAAGCAGTGTGGTGGCTGCAGACAGAAGGCAGGCAATTGTTCCCCGTAACACCAACACGAAGGAAGTTGCTAGTACAACTATTAGGTCTTCCCGAGTCTGGTTGTTTTTTAAAGACTCTGCCGATAACCCCAAAAAGGCCATTTGCACCACCTGCCAGGCCAGCATCAGCAGGGGTGGCAAAACTACCAGCCTGACCACCACCAGCATGATCAGGCACATGGCAGCTAAGCACCTGACTTTGTGGGCCGAACCCCAGGGTCCAGGAACAGTGTCTGCGGGTGGCACCACTGCTTCTACCGCTGTTGTGCATGCAAGCCAATCCCCTGTCCATATTGCATGCGAAGATGCCTCCTGCCCTTCACCTGTCATTGCACACTCTCAACTAGCAGCATCAGGAAGCACGTTCACATCCTTGTCGCAGCGCAGCGTTCAGTTGTCCATACTTCAGTCCTTGGAACACAAGCACAAATACCCAGCCAAAGCCCAACAGGCCACATTACTAATTTTCCACATTTAGCGACTGCTTGCACTCCAAATGTTGCCTTTTAGGCTCGTGGAGACGGAAGCATTCAGCAACCTGATAGTGGCAGCCGTCCCTTGGTACTCGGTCCCAAGCCGCCACTATTTTTCCCGGTGTGCCATCCCCACATTACTCTAGCACGTGTCCCAAAACAATAGCCAAGCCCTCAACAGCGCAGTTACTGGGAAAGTCCACCTAACCACAGACACGTGGACAAGTGCTTGTAGTGAGGGACGGTACATCTCACTGACGGCACACTGGGTTAGCATAGTGGAAGCCGGGACCCAGTCAGATCTTTGGACAGAACACGTTCTCCCGACGCCAGGGATTGCGGGCCCTAGGTCAATCAAGGTTTCCCCCACAGTCTACAGCTCCAGCACCTCATCTTCCTCAGCCTCCTCCTCCTCTTCAGCCTCCATCTCTGAAATGACCACATCCTTCACAAGCTGGAAGCACTGCAGCACTGCCTCGGTCAAGCGACAACAGGCTGTGCTGAAGCTAATATGCTTAGGTGACAAACCGCTCAACGCTGAAGAGTTGTGGACAGCTCTGAAAGAGCAGGCAGATCTGTGGCTCACACCACTAAACCTGCAGCCAGGCATGGTCGTGTGTGACAATGGCCGGAACCTAGTGGCACCTCTGAGGCGAGGCGAGCTCACACACGTACCATGCCTGGCCCATGTGCTTAACCTCGTGGTTCAGCGGTTTAACAAATCCTACCCGGAGGTGCCGGATCTGGTTGCTAAAGTACGCTGCCTGTGTCCCTTTTTAGAAAGTCACCTACAAACTCCGCCGCCCTTGCAGTGTTTCAGTATCATTTGCAGCTTTCGGCTCACAGATTGGTGTGTGATGTCCCCATGTGTTGGAACTCTACACTGCAGATGTTGGTAAGGATTTGTTAGCAGAAGAGGGCAGTTGCTGAGTACCGGCATCAACACGGTCGTCGGTATTCAGGTCAGACTCCACACATAAGACCTCAGGAGAGGACATGGAAGTCAGATATATGTACCAGCCTCCAAAACTTTGAGGACTCCACCAAGATGCTGAGCGGAAATGATGCCATAATTAGCGTCACCATCCCGCTTCTCTGTCTTCTGAAATGCTCTCTGCTCACAGTCAAAGAGGATGCATTGCAGGCGGAGCATGATAAGATGGAGGAAGGAACCATACAGTTTGATTCCACACAGCCCTGCCTCATCTCATCCCAACATGGATTGGGTGACAATGAGGAAGAGGAGGAGGAAGAACAGGAGCTAGTTTCATGCGCTATAGACGGTACTACCTGCACAACTGTCATACCCTCTGTTCAGTGTGGATGGCCTGAGGACAGAGAGGAGGAGGAGGAGAGCATGTTCAGTCATCCTCTTGGTGAGGACACGGAAGTCTTGCCTGTTAGCAGTCTGGCATGCATGGCTAAGTTTATCTTACGCTGCCTTTCCCATGACTATCACGTTCTCAAAATTTTGGGTAACAGTCATTACTGGTCGGTGACACTTCTAGACCCACGCTACAAGGAGAACTTTATATCTCTTATTCCTGAGGCGGACAGGTCTACAAAAATGGGGCAGCACCAGAAGGCCCTTGTTGCAGAACTATTAAAAAAATTCCCATCTGAAAACGCTGGCGGCAGAGGTCACAGTTTGTTGGACAACCAAGGAGTACAAACAAGAGAGACAGAACTCCAATCCAGGAGAGGCAGGGGAACACTGTCAAAGTTCTGGGAGAATTTTCTCAGCCCCTCCCATCGCACAGGCCTTGAGGCGCGGGGTACTCTCACAAGGAGTGCAAAGTTTGGTAAGATGCTGAGGGAGTACCTTGCCATCTGTACCAATGTCCTCCGTGATTCCTCTGTGACTTTTAATTATTGGATATCCAAGCTGGATACGTGGAATGAACTGGCTCTCTACGCCTTGGAGGTCCAGGCCTGCCCTGCCGCTAGCGTTTAATCAGAGCGGGTTTTTAGTGCCACTGGTGGAATTATAACTGATAAGAGCATCCGCCTGTCAACTGAAAATGTTGACCGGCTGACTCTTATAAAAATGAACAAGGGCTGGATTGCGCCAGACTTCTTAACACCACCGAATGATAGCAGCGCACCTTTTCACACCCAGACATGGGTATGCGCTTCCTGATTTTTGCAATTTGCTCTTGTCCTCCTCCTTCTCCTCATCCTCATGCTCCACCACCGTATCACCAGGGTGACCGTGGTCCGTGATGCAACACTTTATAGGGTGTTTATGATGCCCATAAAAAAAAAATGTATATAGTATGCTCATGTATGCCCCCAGGGGTAAATGCTTGTCAGCCCATACACTTAGTGTATGGGCATTACAAGTATAGTAGACCCGCTCCTTTCTAATGGGAACATTTTTTCATGAGGCCCCCTACGTCTCTTCCAAGGGTCATTGGAGTGCCTCCCAATTTTTGGCAACCCTTGCATCCACTGCATAGGCAAACACAATGGGAAACCCACTTCCTAATAATGGGAACATTGTTTTCAGGAGGCCCTCTGACCTCCATGTCTCTTCCAAGGGGCATTGGAGTGCCTACAAATTTTTGGCAACCCTTGCATTCACTGCATAGGCAAACAGTATGGGAGACCCACATCTTAATAATGGGAACATTGTTTTCAGGAGGCCCTATGACCTCCACGTCTCTTCCAAGGGGCATTGGAGTGCCTCCCAATTTTTGGCAACCCTTGCATTCACTGCATAGGCCAACACTATTGGACACCCACATCCTAATAATGGGAACATTTTTTCATGAGGCCCTCTACGTCTCTTCCAAGGGGCATTGGAGTGCCTCCCAATTTTTGGCAAACTTTGCATTTACTGCATAGGAAAACACAATAGGAAACTCACTTCCTAATAATGCGAACTTTGTTTTCAGGAGGCCTTCATCTAAGTCTCTTCAAAGGGGTATTGGGGTGGGTCCAAATTTTGGGCAGCCCTGCCACTCATTGCATACGCAATAACAGTATAAGAGACCCACTCTTTAGTAATGGGAACAACAAAGCCTAGCCGGCTGATGGCTCTCTAAGAATAGTGAGGGCTGAATGCTGGCCCTTTAAGAATAGTAAAGACCGCCTGATGGCCCTATAAAAATAGGCTTTGTCAATTTCAGAGTCCCTCCTTCATAAATGAAACAGGATGTGTCTGATCATGTCTCACACACCACATGGCCAAATAAGGTTGTAAAATGTTAAAATGACATTTCCTGATGAATGCATTTGTCACGGTTGAAAGCAATGCAAAAGTGCAAAAACGTATCAAAAACGCTACGTGTGAACATAGCACAAGGTGTGGAGGAGTATTTTTGTTTTTGGTTTATTTATTTTGCCTTATATACAAGTTATTGCCCTGGAAAGGATGTTCCTTAACATATTTCCCAGGAAAATCCATTTTGGTTTCGTTTTAGTTTGTTTATTGTGAGTCCGTAAAAGTGGCATAATACCTCTGACAACATTGTTGACAGCAGTGACCTGGGAGTCAGAAATGCTTCCAGGGGTCTTCCCATGCCATTTGAGCACTGTTCCCATTGATTTGGGCAATTTTTAGGCCCTCTGCAGACCACCGGGGAGAGCGGCCTAAAAAATGCTCGAGTTTCCCATAGACTTACAATGGGCTCGTTGCTCGGGTCGAACCCCGGAGTATTCCCATGTGCTTGACCAGATCATTTTAGTGCTCGCCCTTCACTACTTACAACACCTATTCACACTTGGGGACTCATGTCAATAGTGTTAGTGGTCATAGCTAGTGATGAGCGAGCACTAAAATGCTCGGGTACTCATTGTTCAAGTCGAGCAAATTGGAATGCTCGAGTGCTCGGACCGAGTAATGAGCCCAATGTAAGTCTATGGGAAACTCGAGCATTTTTCAGGCGGTTTCCCCCGGCGGTCTGCAGAAGGCCTAAAAATTGCCCAAATCGATGGGAACAGTGCTCAAATGACATGGGAAAAGCATGGGGAAGACCCCTGGAAGCATTTCTAACTCCAAGGTCACTGCTGTCAACATCGTTGCCAGAGGTATTAAGTCACTTTTACGGACTCACAATAAAACATACAAAAATGAAACCAAAATGGACTTTCCTTGGAAATATGTTAAGGAACATCCTTTTCAGGGTTATGACTTGTATATAAGGCAGAATAAATATACAAAAGCAAAAATGCTCCTCCACTCCTTGGGCTATGTTCACACATAGTGTTTTTGATTTGTTTTTCACTTTTTAGTGTTGAGTGAGTATGTTCTATTAACCCTTTCGCCGAGTATGCTCGGGCCGAGCTCCGAGTATTTACAGCTGCTCGGTGATAAGGTTAAATAGCTCCCGTGTGCATGATTTGCAACTGTTTGACAGCTTTATTACATGTGAGGAATGTCTATTTCTTACACATTCCTCACATGTAATTCAGCTGTCAAACAGTTGCAAATCATGCACACGGGAGCGATTTAACCTTATCACTGAGCAGCTATAAATACTCGGAGCTCGGCCCGAACATACTCGGACAGAACATACTCGCTCAACCATAGCACTTTTGCATTGCTTTCAACCAAGACAAATGCATTCACCAGAAAATGTCATTTTAAAGGGAATCTGGGCGATATCAGACCTCTACTTTTGCCATACAGGTTATAGAAAAGTAAATCTATGCAGAGAAAAGCAGTTTAATCAATTCTATTTTCCACAGGCTTGGAGTCCCTGCCCTGCCCTGCAGCAATCCCTGCCTATCTGCTTATTATTCCCCTAAATCCCCACCTCTCTGCTTAATTATAATATCCCCCCCTCCCCTGCACGTCACAGGGCCCTGTGACAGGCCCTGTGACGTGCACTGTGCTCCCTGACTTCCGGGCATGTGCAAAGCGCCGCTGATATAGAGCGTGCTTTTCTCTGCAATCAGACCTCTGCTATGGGCCATACAGGTATGTATATATTTACTTTTCTATACCCTGTATGGCAATAGTAGAGGTCTGATATCGCCCAGGGAGGTGACACATTCCCTTTAACATTTTACAACCTTATCTGGACATGTGGTGTGTGACACATCATCAGACACATCCTGTTTCATTTATGATGGAGGGACTCTGAAAGTCACAAAGCCTATTTTTATAGGGCCATCAGGCAGCCCTTACTATTCTTAAAGGGCCAGCACTCGGCCCTCACTATTGTTAGAGAGCCATCAGCCAGCTATGCTTTGTTGTTCCCATTATTAACGAGTGGGTTTCCTATACTGTTATTGCGGATGCAGTGAAGCAACAGCTGCCAAAAATTTGGAGGCGCTCCAATGCCCCTTGCAAGTGAAATAGAGGTCACAGAGCCTCCTGCAAACAATGTTCCCTTTATTAGGAAGTGTGTCTCCCATACTGTTTGCTATGCAGTGAAGCAACGGCTGCCAATAATTTGGAGGAACTCCAATGCCCCTTGCAAGAGACGTAGAGGTCGGAGGACCTCCTGAAAACAATGTTCCCATTATTAGGAAGTGTGTCTCCCATACTGTTTGCCTATGCAGTGAAGCAACTGCTGCCAAAAATTTGGAGGAGCTCCAATCTCCCTTGCAAAAGACGTAGATATGTTGATATGGTACATATGGTGGTGATATGGTGGTGGAGGATGAGGATGCGGAGCAGGAGGAGGACTAGAGCAAATAGAAAAAATCAGGAAGCGTATACCCATGTCTGGGTGTGAAGACAGAGGTGCATGGTAATAGAGTTAGACATCCCAAAAAAAGGCACTGTATTTGAGTTTATGTTACGCTGCTATCATTCGGTGGTGCTGAGAAATCTGGCCCAATCCAGCCCTTGTTCATTTTTATAATTATGTGGGTGTTGCATCATGGACCACGGTCACCCTGGTGATATGGTGGTGGAGGATGAGGAGAAGGAGGAGGATAAGAGCAAATAGCCCAAATCAGGAAGCGCATACCCATGTGTGGGTGTGAAAAGGTGCATGGGAATACACCTTCCAAAAAAAGACACTGGATTTGAGTTTATGTTACGCTGCTATCATTCGGTGGTGTTGAGAATTCTGGCCCAATCCAACCCTTGTTCATTTTTATAAGAGTCAGCCTGTCAGCATTTTCAATTGACAGACGGATGCGCCTATCGGTTATAATTCCACCGGTGGCACAAAAAACTCGCTCTGAAAAATCGCTAGCGGCAGGGCAGTTCAGGACCTCCAAGGAGTAGAGAGCCAGTTCATTCCACGTGTCCAGCTTGGATACTTAATAATTATAAGTCACAGAGGAATCACGGAGGACATTGGTATGGTCGGCAAGGTACTCCTTCACCATCTTCTGAAACTTTTCACTCCCTGTGAGAGTACTCCGCGCATCAGGACTTGTGCGATGGGAGGGTCTGAGAAAACTGTCCCAGAACTTTGAGAGTGCTCCCCTGCCTCTGCTCGATTGTATTTGTGTCTCTCTCGCCTGTACTCCTTGGTTGTCCAACGAACTGTGAACTCTGCCATCAGCATTTTCAGATGGGAATTTTTTTAATAATTCCGCAGCAAGGGCCTTCTCATACTGCACAATTTTATTAGGCCTGTCCTGCAAGGCAATAAGACACAGAAAGTTCTCCTTGTAGCTTGGGTCTAGTAGTGTCACCAACCAGTAATGACTGTCCCCCAAAATTTGGACAATGCGAGCGTCTCGGAAATGGCAGTGTAACATAAACTTAGCCATGTGTGCCAGACTGCAAAGAGCCAAGACTTCCGTGTCCTCACCAAGAGGACGACTGACCATGCTATCCTCCTCATCCTCTTCCTCTTCCTCCTCCTCCTTGTCCTCAGGCCATCCACGCTGAACAGACAGTATGACAGTTGTGCAGGGAGTACCGTCTATTGTGCATGAAACTAGCTCCTGTTCTTCCTCCTCCTCCTCTTCCTAATCGACACCCAATCCATGTTGGGATGAGATAAAACTGGGCTGTGTGGAATCACACTATATGGTTCCTTGCTCCATCTCATCATGCTCCGCCTGCAATGCATCCTCTTTAATTGTGAGTAGAGAGCGTTTCAGAAGACAGAGAAGCGGGATGGTGACACTAATTATGGTGTCATCGCCGGTCACCATCTTGTTGGAGTCCTCAAAGTTTTGGAGGATGGTACATATGTCTCACATCCATGTCCACTCCTAAGGTATTATGTGTGGAGTCTGACCTGAATACCGACGACCTTGTTGATGCTGGTTGTCAACAACTGCCCTCTTCTGCTCACAAATCCTTCCCAACATCTGCAATGTAGAGATCCAACGTGTGGGGACATCGCAGATTTATCGGTGAGCTGGCGCTGCAAACGCTGCTGAAGCACAGCAAGGACGGCGGAAGCTGTAGGTGACTTTCTAAATTGGGCACACAGGCGGTGTACTTTGACAAGGAGATCCAAACAGATCAGGGTAGGTTTTGAGTAAACGCTGAACCACGAGGTTAAGCACATGCGCCAGGCATGGTACGTGTGTGAGCTGGCCTCGCCTCAGAGCCGCCACCAGGTTCCGGCCATTGTCACACATGACCATGCCTGGCTGTAGCTTCAGTGGTGTCAGACACAGATCTGCCTGCTCTTTCAGAGCTGTTCACAACTCTTCAGCGTTGTGCGGTTTGTCTCCTAAGCATATTAGCTTCACCACAGCCTGTTGCCGCTTTGCCGAGGCAGTGTTGCTGTGCTTCCAGCTTGTGACTGATGTGGTCATTTCGGAGATGGAGGCTGAAGAAGAGGAGGAGGATGAGTTGCAGGAGCTGTAGAATGTGTGGGCAACCTTGATTGACCCAGGCCCACAAATGCTCGGCATCAGGAGGATGTGTTCCGTCCGAAGGTCCGACTGGGTCCTGGCTTCCACTATATTAACCCAGTGTGCCGTTAGCGAGATGTAGCATCCCTGCCCACAAGCACTTGTCCACATGTCTGTGGTTAGGTGGACTTTCCAAGTAACTGCATTGTTGAGGGCACATCTAATGTTTTGGAACACGTGCTCGTGTAATGAGGGGACGGCACACCAAGACAAATAATGGCTTCTTGGAACTGAGTACCGAGGGATGGCCGCTGCCATCAGGTTGCGGAAAGCTTCCGTCTCCATGAGTCTAAAAGGCAACATTTCAAGCGCAAGCATTCGCGAAATGTGTGACTTTAGTAGTGTGACCTGTGGAGCGTTGGCTGCGTATTTGCACTTGCATTCTAAGGACTGGGGTAGGGACAACTGAAAGCTGCGCTGGGACAATGATGCGGACGTGCTTCCTGATGGTGCTAGTTGAGGATGTGCAACGACAGGTGCAGGGTGGGAGGCATGTTGGCATGCGCCATGGACAGGGGATTGGCGTGCACGCAGAACAGCGGAACAAGCAGTGGTGTCATCTGCAGACACTGTTGCTGGACTCTGGGATTCGGCCCACTTAGTGGGGTGCTTTGCTGCCCTGTGCCTGATCATGCTGGTGGTTGTCAGGCTGCTAGTTTTGCTACCCCTGCTTTTGTTGGCCTAGCCGGGGATGCAAATGGCCTTTTTGGGGTTATCTGCATAGTCTTTAAAAAATAACCTGTCTCGGGAAGACCTAACTGTTGTACTGGTAACTTCCGTCGTGTTGGCGTTACGAGAAATGCTTTCCCGGCTTGTGTCTCTGGCCACCATGCTGCTTCTTCCTGCCTATTGTGGTGCTATGACTCCCTCTCTCTGTGTGCTGCTGTCTTCACTCTGTATGTCCCCCAGGCAGGTTGGGTCAATTAGTATATCATCCACCACTTCTTCTTCCACTTCCGCACTCTGGCCCTCCTCCTGACTTTCTGGCAATTGTGTCTCATCATCATCATCATCCACCTCTTGCGACAGTAATTGCACTTTCCCACCGTCGCCTTCTTGTGATCGTGGCTGCTCCAATATTTGGGCATCGCTACACGTGTTCTCCTCTTGACTCACTTGAAGCTGGCCGGACAAGAGGCCCGGATCTACAAATGGAAAAGTGAACAGCTCTTCTGAGTGTCTAAGAGTGGGATCAGTTGTCTCCAGGCACTCGGCATGGTGGGAGGAAGGAGGATCAGGGTGAGGAATATGCAGTCCAGACTTGACCATGTGGAAGACAGGGTTGTGTCTAAGTGACTAGAAGCATTGTCTGCTATCCAACCAATAACCTTTTCACACTGCTCTGGGTTCAATAGTGGTATTCTATGGTCCCCTATTAATTGGGACAGGAAGGTCAAGCGAGAAGATGTGGGTATTTGCTGTGGTACATTTTCAGCTTGCCCACGGACAGGTACTCGGCCTCTGCATGCACCATCACGTCCACTTTTCCATCCCTTGCCTCGCACCATGCTCATTTTTAATTATGGACAATATTTTCCACATGTGATATGTCTGACAGAGAACCACAATTTTAAATAGCAGACCTGTAATTTGATAATACTATTCTTCACAGACACCAAGTGTGAATAGTTTGACCAATATGCTGCAACAAAATGAAAATGGAAGAAATGTCTGATTTTGGAACACTCTTATAGGTGATAAGTCTGATAGAGAACCATGGTTTTAAATAGTAGGTCTGTAATTTACTAATTTTATTCTACACAGAGACCTAGTATGAATAGCTTGACCAACACACTGCAACAGAATGAAAATGGAAGAAATATATGATTTTTGAACAGTCTTTTGAACAGGTGATATGCCTGACAGTGATGCTTGGGCAAGTACCGACCAGTGTTGAGCACGTTTTCTCATCACTAGTCATAGCCTTACACATGGACCCGTGAGGGTCTTACATACTCACCTGCATCAGAGTTGACAAACATTTGGTAATTTTATGCTACTTTTAAACTGAGGTTTCGATGACGCTTCTGTCCCTTTACTATTCCATTTCCATCTAATGTGCTCAAATTGGTCGCACACTAAAGATAGTTTTTGGACCTAACAGCAGCTAATCCTCCTGAACCTATAACATGAAATCAAGACTCAGCTGCAGGTGCATTTTGATTTAAATCCTTAGAAGCAATTGGACCCCTTCTGTCACGATTCCTCCATTCAGTGTGTCCTGGATGCAGTGAGTGAGAGCTCGGTTGTCCAATTTAGTTCAGGGGCATGCTGAGCTCTCGGTATTTTGATAGACAGCTCAGTCATCCAATCTAGTGCAGGGGCATGCTGGGCTGTCGGTATTTTGATAGACCACTCAGCTGTCCAATCTGAGACTGGGAGGTGTTGACCTTCCTTCAGGTGTTCCCTGTTCTAAGTGATTATCGAGCTACTTAGCAAAACTGTCAGTCCCAGATCTCTGCCAGTCACAGCATCTGCTCAATGGTGCATATTTTTGTTGTATTCCTGTGCTCTGTTTGTTGATATATTGCTGTCTGACCATAAAACTCATTCTGACCTTCCGTTGGCCTAGCCCCTTTGCTCTGATCTGCTATTTCCTGGTATTCTGACCTCGGACCATGTCCTGACTACACCTTTGTCTTTCACTTTTAGTTTATGATGTGGTCTCTTGGTATCTGACCCTGGAAGGTTTGAATACCCAGCCTCACGGCTTGTCTGTGAGTAGTGACTAGCGTTACACCTGACAGACACATCTGACGGTGGATTATCTGCTAATGTTGAAATTCAATATGTAGAAGCTTTCTTAGAGTCAGGACATACCATACATACCAGATGGTCAACAAATCCTGCAAAAATTGTTGGCAGACAATTAAATAAAGTGCATGATTTAGTGATGGGCAAAACCACGGATGTTTGGGTCCGACGGGTTCTGCTGAACATTTAAAAAAAAGTTTTGTTTGGGTACAAGAATGGTACCTAAACTCGAAACCAAAACCCAGACCCCATTCAAATGTTTCCAACACTGTCATCTGTGTGACAGCGTGAGAAACATTGGCTTTGATTGGCGGTAAGTTCGTTACCGCCGGTAAGAGCGCTGCAGTTCCCACACTGTCATACATATGGCAGCATGTGGGGCAGCAGCTATGACGAGCAGTAAAAAGGTTATCGCCAGTCACAGGCATCGGCTGATGAGAGTACTACTCTCATCATCATACACCCGGTTTCACTAATAGCAGCAAGAGCAGGCATACTATGATGAGAGTATTCATCAGCCGGTGCCTGTGCAATAAATAAATGAAAAAACAATGGCGTTGGGTCCCCTCTATTTTTGCTAACCAGTGCAGGTAAAACCGACAGCTGCTGACTGCAGCCCTCAGCTCTCAGCGTTCTCTTGGCTGGTTATCAAAAATAGAGGAGTCTCACGGTGCTAGCGGTGATCTCATTGAAGTCACCGCAGTTCATCGGCTCACTCACACTGAGCTGCCTGTGGGAGCCGCAGCCTGTGACTTGTGATAACCTCAATGATGTCACCGTAGGTCACTGAAGCTGCGCTCTCATCAACTCAGTGTCTCCTAGATTCATGGCTGAGTGGTCGCATCATGCTACCCCTCAGCAAGCCATTATGGGCTTGATGTCAGTTGACATTACAATGCTGATTTCAACCCCACAAATATTATCCCACTTTTCACCGCGCCAAGGCAAGTGGGAAGAGCTGGGCAAAGAGCCAGAATTGGCGCATCAAATAGATGCGCCTTTTCTGGGGCAGATGCAGGCTGCTATTTTTGAGAATACCAGCCAACGTCTGTCTGCTTTAGCTTGGCTGGTTGTCAAAAATGGGGGGACCCCATGTCATTTTTTTAAATTATTCACTTAAATAATTGTAAAAAACAGCATAGGGACACCTTTATTTTTATAACCAGCCAAGATAACGCTGACAGCTGAGGGCTTCAGCTGTTGGTTTTCAATTTTTTTATTTATTTATTGCACAGGTGCTGGCTGATGAATACTCTCATCTGCTATCAGTGAAACCGGGCGTAGAATGATGAGAGTAGTACTCTTATCAGCCCCGGAGCGGACATACTCGGAGGGTCACGGGGGCCCTTGCTGGGCAGCTAATGTTGAGGGAAATCTGGCCTAATTCTCATAGACCAAAGATCCGGGGGGCCCATGGCCAGATTGCCCTCTCATGTGCGGCAGGCAGGGAGCGATCCCTCCAGCTGCACTGCCTACAGGAGGAAAATGGCAGTGGAACTGAGGGATCCGTCCTCTGCTTCCTGCGCGGCACTTCCTCCTTGACACAGGCTCGCGCGGCTTGATTACGTCATCATGAAGAGCGCGCCTGGGTCAGAGAGAAAGTTTCTGGCAATGAGGATGCTGCAGGGGAACGAGCAGAGAGGTAAGTTGTTTTTTTAGTTTGTTTGTTTTTACTGATACACTGGGGAGAGGAACAGGAGAATGAGGGGAGGTGGGGAGAGCAATGATGGGGATGGTGGTGATGGGGAGAGCAATGATGAGGATGATGGGGATGGGGAGAGCAATGATGAGGATGATTTGGATGGGGAGAGCAATGATGGGGATGGTGGGAATGGGAGCAATTATGAGGATCGTGGGGTTGGGGAAAGTAATGATGAGGATGGTGGGGCTGGTGAGAGCAATGATGGGGATGGTTGGGATGGGGAGAGCAATGATGGGGCTTGGGAGAGCAATGATGAGGATGGTGGAGATGGAGAGAGCTATGATGAGGATGGTGGGGATGGGGAGAACAATGATGAGGATGGTGGGGCTGGAGAGAGCAATAATTTGGCTCGGGAGAGCAATGATGGGGCTGGCTGGGGAGAGCAATGATGGGGAGAGCAATGATGAGGATGGGGAGAGCAATGATGAGGATGGTGGTGAAAGAGGAGAGCAATGATGAGGATGGCGAGAGCAATGATAGTGATAGTGGGGATAGGGAGAGCAATGATGAAGATGGAGGGAATGGGGAGAGCAATGATGAGGATGGTGGGGATGGGGAGAGCAATGATGAGGATGGTGGGATGGGGAGAGCAATGATGGGGAGAGCAATTATGAGGATGGGAAGAGCAATTATGAGGATGGTGGGGATTGGGAGAGCAATGATGGGGCTGGGGAAAGCAATGATGGGGGTGCTTGGAGAGAGCAATGATGAAGGTGCTGGGAGAGGGCAATGATGGAGGTGCTGGGAAAGAGTAATGATGGAGGTGCTGGGATAGAGCAATGATGGGGGTGCTGGGAGAGGGCAATGATGGGGGTGCTGGGAAAGAGCAATGATGGGGGTTTCATTTTGTTTGTACTGTAAAGCCTTGTATATTTTCCATGTGCACATAGCCTTACAGTTAATAGGGGAGAATCATAGAGACTGAATCATTTATATTATTGGCCGGTGGAGATTATAGTTAATGGGGGGCACAGTGCAGCTTATCACTTTATATTTTGGTTACTAAGTGGCTAATAGTATATTAATGGGGGGGGTACATATCTGTAGACAGAGGCGCAGTGTGGGGGAGACACATGTGTATATACAATATATGTGACCTTGTTATTTTTAGGGCCACGGTGATCATCGTGACAAAACGAGACGTGGCTGGGAGATGTCAACATGAAGGTCTGAGACATCAGAGGTAAGTGCCTGGATGTAAATATTATTCTGTATCTGCACTATGTGACTTGGAGTGATAATGTTATCTGTAAAATCCCTTAGGCTGCATTCTCACATTTGTGTGAAATGTCCGTGTGCTGCCAGATTTTTTATTGGATGCTCCACAGACTCGTAGAGTTTTATAGATCCATTCACACATCCATGAAAATCACGGATCTGAAAATGAGATCTGTGAGGGTCAGAGAATGTCCTGTTCTGATCCGATTTTGAGGATCAGAATATGACATGCTCAATGTGTCTGAAAAAGCAGGCAGCACACCGACACTGCACACAGATGCAGGAATGTAGCCTTATTATGTATAGCACAGTCCCTTAGTATATAGTGTACTCACTTATAATGCATAGCGCCATCCTTAGTTATATAGTTTCATCTTTTATTATGCATAACACCCTCCTTTATTACGTACCATTCTCTCTAGCTATATATGGTACCGTCTCTTATTATATAGCTTCCTCTGCTGTTATGTACAGTGCTGTCCCTTACATAACGTATTCCTGTTATGTTTTTCAGTCACAGCACCCTCTGTGACTAGAAGACCAGTCCGTCAGCTCCTCCATCAGAAAAGAAGCTTTTCCATGCTCCATCAGCCGTCATTGCATTATATATCAAACAAGAGAGGACGGTATGTAATAAAGACAGGGGTCTATAAATAATCCAATGTGCAAGGGACGGTGCTGTACATAACAAGAGAGGGCACTGTGTAATAAGAGAAGGCAATATACATAATAAAGGAGGCTATGTAAGAGGTATATATGTGTGTGTGGCTATATATACAGTACATCTGTAGCTTTGTCACCTTAAAAGGTGGGGGGCCCAGACACATTTCTTGCACAGGGGCCCCAAGCAGTCAGTGTCCGCCCCTGCATCAGCCTATGCCTGTGACCGGCAGTAACCATTTTACTGCCGCAGCTGCTGGCTCACACGCTGTCATCTGTTTGATGGCATGGGAACCACAGCACTCTGACCGGCGGTAACGAACTTACCACTCATCAGAACCAGTCTTTCACTGGTGGGAAACAATGGATATTCGGGCTTCTGAACCCGAACAGTAACACGTACTTCAGGGAAAAGTCTATGTTCAGGTCTGTGCACGGACACTAGGTGTTCGGTAGGGACCTCAAACATTACCATTCGGGTTCACCCATCCCTATTATGGCTACTTTTTGAGGAATGCTCCATGCATCGCCCCTTTTAAAATGTTATTGCACTGTAGAGTTACAGGTCTGAAATAAGAATTGAGGCTGCAAATCACTCTCCCCAGGTTTACAACTACCTATTCACCAATGTTCCAGTCGTTGCTGATCTGATTCTGCAGTGACAATTATTTTGCTTTGCCGATATAAATGGAAAAAAGCTGCTGAAATCAATGATTGGCAGCAGCTGTCAATTATGCTGTTGTTTTGATGCTGCTATTGTACTTTTTCAACAATGAGCGGAACAGCAGGGGAGAGGCAGTACTGGACCAGGAGAAAATGAATAATAACTCCTTTTTGATTGTAGACCTCTGCAATCATATGGTCCAATAACATTTTAAAAGGGACAATCCCTTTCACTGTTATGCCAAGTGCAGGACCTGATGATTCCAGGGACCCAATATTATGTGAGGGTCACACGAGCATATAAAAAATCGGTCCGATTTTCATCCAGAAATGTGGTGTGATTTTATTCTCACTTTGCACTCCATGTCCTGTCCGTTTTTTTCACTCAACAGTTATTAATCATTTACAGGACCATTTACAGTTTCCTAAATTACAGAATTGCAATGTATCTGTAAAAATCAGATGCCATAAAATTTCAGAGTAGACCATTATTGTTCAATTTATTGGGTAGACCATCGTGTGCCAGATAATTGGAATTTATTTACATGTAGATGCATTCATAAACAGAACCTACATACAAAACTTTATATTACAGTAGACACCCCCCATTTTAGGGGACGTGCCATACATCAGCAATATGTTATATGTATATATGTATATATATGATTATTTTAAAGTGAAATAGAATTATTTAATGGCTGAGTTGTTAATCTTTCCATGAAGTAGCCCGGCAGTCATGTTTCTTCTCTCTGCTACGAGGTATAGACTGGTATGTGGTAGGACTATAGTTACAATAGCAGTTCATTCTTTTTGTGTGGTATTTATAGCCTGATCTGGTGAACGTCAATCTTCACTTTATCGTTATTCTCGAAAATCTGACATGGCCTGTGCTTTAAAGAAAATCTTGAACAATGACAAAGTATTTATTTTATTGGACTCCGTAAACATTTAATTTGTTATTTGCTTGAGAAATATATCACATTAATGGTTTTATATCAGTTCCTCCCATTCAGATGAAAAATTGCATTTAAAACAAGAAACAAAATACCATAATTTGTACCTTTGATGATTATTTCCTTCTTCAGATTAAGACTTTGGTCAGAGATGTTGCGGTCATGAGACATGAGACATGCACACAACCATCTAAAAAGATTTTTGAAAAGGATTACAAATACCAATAAGAGTAAATACTGTATTGCAGCCATGGTTTGGCATTTGCCTCATTCAGTGTTTGGTTACTGCTACTTTACAAGACCATCTCTCTACAACTACTTCTTTACAACTTCAGGCCATCCACTTTTCTCATTAACACTGTTTTATTACATTTCTTAAAGGGAGACCTGTCACATGCAAAAATGCTTTAAACCTGCAGATATGGGGTTAATCTGCAGGTAAATAGCATTCTGAACCTGCCCAGCGCCCACAATGAGAGCCTCGCTGCTGGGAGGAAATTAACTTTATTTTCCCCGGCAGCATTTGGGTCTTAGTCTTAGGGTTGGTGCTGGAGCGGGTTCTGCCACCGCTCTGTGTATAGAGAGCAGCGGCTGTAACCGCGCCCCTGGCACTGACTGACAGCCGGCCCTAATGCTGAGCCGCTGTTAGTCAGTGCCGGGGGTGCAGTTTCAGCCGCCTCTCACTATATACAGAACAGTGACTGAACTCACGCTGGCACCACCCCCGTTACTCAAACCAAACACTACCAGGAGGAATAAAGTTAATTTCCTGGAGGCAACAGAGTTCAAAGTGCGGACACCTGGCAGGTTCAGAACGCTATTAACCTGCAGATTAACCCCATATCTGCAGGTTAATAGCGTTTTTTCACGTGACAGGTTCCCTTTAAGAAATGGCATAAAACTCTTGTTAACATAAAAAGTGGATGGCCTGAAGTTGTAAAGATGTAGTTGTAGAGAGATGGTCTTGTAAAGTAGCAGTAACCAAGGTTAATTGCATTTTTTCACGTGTCAGGTTCCTTTTAATATGTTAAAATCTTCCCATAACAACGTAAATAAGGTTCTCCAGCAAATCAGATGAGGTGTGTAATATCAGGAAAAATGAATTTACTATGGACGTTAAAGATAATTTGAAGTCATCAATGAGCTTTTTGACCTCTATCAATGCAAACATGCATTTATTATTTCTTAAACTAAAACCACAGAATTGCTCAAAAAATTTTAATACAGTAGGTGTTTCTTATCTTCTGCCCTTCAAGTATTGCCAGGCATTTACTCCATTATTTTTTGCTCAACAATACTATTTCTAGCAATAGTTGACCGTATAGTAATTACTGAATTGTGAATTTTGAATTAGGCTTGACCATCATGTGGACAATGATATTTCATCCTTCTAAGACTAGAACCTTGGGAACCCAGTCAACCTTCTTGGAAGTAACCACTGCACACAACATTGAAAAGTGATTGTCTTAGGCAATCATGAAAGACAGCACCTAATAACTTGTATACTTTTTTTAAATTATTTGTGGGCTGTTTCCATAACTTTCACGCTTTTTGAGTTGGTGATAATTCTTCATCAGCATTCTACCATCACTACAGATGTAAGAACTTCATTTGCCGCACATCCCAGCATGCATCTTCTAGTGACTTGCCTGCTCTAAACTGGAATCCTGCCTCCTTGTTATACATGAGCAGTATGACCGACAGGAGAGTAGGAGCAGAGCAAAAAAGAGCCATCTCCACTTCACTTCCTATAATCTGTCCCGGATACTTCTTTGCTGGTCAATAGAGATGAGCAAAACCAAACTTAAAAGTTCGGGTTTGTACCGGATAGTTAGTGTCCGCTGCTAAACGCTGAACACAGACTTCTCCCGGACGTCCATTGCAATGTTCGAAGTTCAGGGGGAAGTCCGTTACAGAGAAAGAGCATATTCTCTTGCTCAAAAGTTTGGGTTCTGATTCATATTCTGGCAAAGTTCTTGTACCAGAACCAAACTTTGGAATAAAGTTGAAGTAAGGGTACCAGAGCCCGAATTTCCACGGATCTGCTCATCCCTACAGGAGAGTTTACACTTGTCAACAGCGAGTGGACAGCAGGGTTTTTTTATTATTATGATACATAAAATGATTATCAATCAAATGAGATTAAGTTGTCTGAAAACACAGTGACCATTTTATTTTTCTAGAAACCAGAATATCACTTTAATAACAAATTAAATACAATAGAAACATTAGACAGTTCAGAAAATGTAAATTTCCCCAGTAGATTAACAGTTAAGTTATTTCACAACATGTAAAACGTTTATTGGTAAGATCAGTAAAGTACCCGGCTGCTACAAGACAAACAAATACATTTCTATTAAAAAAGAAATCTCCTGAAATAGTATGACACTAAAATAACAAAACATAACTGGGTTCATTTCACTTCAGCACCGAAGTGGCATTGGATTTTCAGACTGCAATCATGAGAGCACTTAGGACATTATTTGCTATTGAGTAACGACACTGGTGATTTTTCCCACAAACAAATCGCAAATGCTTTTGCTGCTTCTATATGTTCAGCAAGAGAAGAGATTATTTTAGCCAGTGATGATGCATTAAACAAGGTCATTTTAATATAAATTCATATTGCATCATTTAAAGTAGCATTAAAATATTACTATTATTATTATTATCGCTATAATATAAATTATATCTTGTTCCTTAAATCGGGGCTTTGCTTACCATCTCTAAAAAATTTGCATAGTTGACCGACTGTTTCAAACAATAGTTTACAAAGAGGATACATTTTACATGGTGTTATTTTACAATTAATAATACTATGTCTTTAGCGTTCATTAGAGATGAGAGGATCTATCCGTGGAGGTTCAAGTCTGAGTCGAATTTTCAGAAATTTGCAGTTTGCAAAGAGCAATAAAAAAATTTTGAAGTCTATGAGTGCATAAAAAAATATCAGGTGCCATATGGAGTCAAAGTATAGCATTTAATTGTTATATATTCTAATTTTGTAACATAGGAATCTTGCAAATTATTAATTGCTGCTGCAAAAAACATATTGCATACGCACTGCACATGGATTGCACTCAGATCACAAAAAAATTATAAGAGTTTTCTGGATGAAACTCTGAATGATTTCTTAAACGCTCTTGTGCACCTACCCATAGAGTGTAAGCTCTCATGGTCAGTAGGGTTCTCGCTCTTTCTCCTTTCTCATCTCTCCCCCTTACGTGTTTTCTGAACAATTACATGCTCTCCAGTTTTGAGATGCATGTGAATTTATTTTTCAATTAGACCCCCTTCTTTTCTATATTTCTTTATATACCGCTCCTATTGGACAAACAATCAGCAGATTCAGTTTTCAGTACCATCTCTATGCTGATGACACTCAATTATACACCTCTTCTCGGGACATCACCCCTGCATTATTACAAAATAAGAGTGATTGTCTTTCCGCTGTCTCTAACGCTATGTCCTCCCTCTATCTAAAATTGAATCTGTCAAAAAACTGAACTACTCACATTTCCTCCCTCCACTAACCTACCTGTGCCCGATATTGCCATTTCTGTTTGTGGCTCCACCATTACTCCCCAGCACAAACCCGCTGTCTTGGGGTCATACTTGATTCAAATCTTTCCTTCACTCCTCACATCAAATCACTCGCTCGCTCGTGTCATCTACACCTCAAAACCATCTCTAGAATCAGAACTTTTCTTACCTTTGACTCAGCAAAAACTCTTACTGTCGCTCTGATTCATTTTCATCTGGACTATTGCAACTCTTTACTAATCGGTCTCCCTCTTTCTAAACTTTCCCCTCTCCAATCCATCCTGAATGCAGCAGCCAGGATCATCAGGATCTCACCAACCAATACACAGATGCCTCTTCCCTGTGCCAGTCATTGCACTGATTGCCCATCCAATACAGAGTTCAATATAAACTTCTCACTCTCATCCACAAAGCTCTCCACGACTCAGCACCACTCTACATCTTCTCCCTCATCTCAGTCTACCACCCTTCCCGTGTCCTCCATTGTGCTAATGATTTAAAACTAAAATCCTCCTTAATCCGAACCTCCCACTCCCATCTCCAAGATTTCTCACGTGCTGCGCCAAGTCTTTAGAATGAATTACTAAAAACAATTCGATTAATTTCCAATACCCAGTTTTAAGCGTGCCCAAAAAAAACATTTCTTTAGACTGGCCTATCGCCTTAACACACTTATCTAACTGTCCCGGTTTGGCCCATATCAAAATTTTCTTCAAAATTATGTTCATACCATCCATGCACTGATTAGCCTCTGTCTGGACTGTACACATACTGGCTGGTGACCAGTTAATTTAGTGTTATGTACTTACCCTATTTAGCATATTATGGCTGTATTATACAATATTTGTACATTTTACCATTTGTGTCCCACCCTATTTCCTCATAGATTGTAAGCCTGCTGAGGACCTCACACCATCGACTCCAGACCTCCCTGTCTGGATAGTAGATGTATCTATGCAGGGCCCTCACTCCTGTTAATATCTGAGTTATGCTTATTCTGTAATGTCTTTTTGTCTGTTAAAGCCCCCCCTTAAATTGTAAAGTGCTCCGGAATATGTTGGCGCTATAAAAATAAAAATTATTATTATAATTATTATTTATTATTATTATTTTTCACAATTTAAATTTTGATAGACAATTTGTTTAGGCATGTGAATTTGAATATTGAGGGATCCATTCATCTCCAGTGTTAATCATTGTGGATCCAACCACTGAGACCACTCTCAATACAAATAAGGGCAGAGAAGGTTGGAATAAGATCTTTTAAAGGGGTGGTCTGGTACCTAAAATGTTCTTACCAAATATTTATTTTTACACCCTAACCACTTTTGTAATTAGCTTTATTAGCTTCTCCCTTTCTAATCCATAAATGTATTTTTTTTACTTCACTTCCTGTGACATTTCGTTTGAGAGGAGTCTCAAAGGGACGTCACAGGAGGCCAGGGCAGCAAACATTTACCTGCAGCATCTATCGACCCTTCTGGAACAGGACATCATCAGAAGGCAGCGCTGCAGTTACTTGGTATACTTTCTTGCATCACCACCTTCTGAAGATGTCCTGGATCCAATGTGATAGAAGATGCTTGAGAGGTGAGTGCAGCGTCAGTATAAGAGGCGAGTGCAGCGTCGGCATTCTGCTTCTATTCTCGGCAACGCATCTTCTAACTGTGAAACAAGATGTCATCAGGAGGCGTAGATAAAAGCGTGAAGGATATCAGCAGTGCTCCACAGCTTCTAGAAACTCCCCATGATAATGATTCATTGATGGTGGTGCTAGAAACTGTGGGGCAGTGCAACAACAGAGATAGAATATGGCAGTTTCACCATATAATTCATACACATTTACATTTAGATTCACCATTTATTATTTTGTATTGTTTTCACTCACTACACTTACTCACACACATTTTATTACACTTAATTCACACAATTGAACCACTGACTACATATTTTCCAATTAAAAGTTCACTTCAATTAACTGTTACAGCTATTTTTAATCAAAACCATTTTAAAATCACATACCACTTAATTGGGGAGAATATCTAGAGGCTTAGATAACGTTTTACAACTCCGGTGCCTTGGCACGCCCCTTTTAAACTTCGCTACCACCATATGGGGATTCCCAACAGAGAGTGCGCATGCGCGCAAAAACGGGCCCATTTGACTTCCGGTCCTGCATAATAGACACTGCATGCGTTCCATCGCATGCGTGTCAAGCGCAATGGTTCCGGAAGTCCCTTTCGCTCACAGGGTACCCAGTAACTGACGCATGCGCTGTAACCACTCTGATTGATTGAATAAACTATGCACAGCTGGTGAGAACAATATATAAACGGTACACTCTAAACACTAACCAATGCCCCCTGTTGAAGAAGCCCAAGGCGAAACGGAGTCGTCGGGGTAGACCATAGTCTCATCCATAGTAGTTAGGCATCGGGATATGTAAGTACCCTTATTTAATCACTTTGTCTCCTATATGTGAACTGACTTTGCTTCTATAAACATAGCATCTTAACTAGGAGATGGTTAATTTTTGTCAGTCTTATTCCTCTATGCCAGTTTTTTGACATTACCTTGTCTGAAAGATGCTTTAACCGTGAAATGAATTATTGGCACTTGCACTTTATTGGTTTCCCTGAGTAAAAGGATCTAATTCATATTAAAAGGAATACATCTATGCAGCACATTACTATCAGGGGATAATTGTAATATACAGTCATGGCCAAAAGTATTGCGAATTAGACAAATAGTAATTTTTCCAAAGTTTACTGCTTCATTTTTTGTAATGGCAATTTGCATATACTCCTGAATGTCAAAGAGTGATCAGCTTAACAGCAATTACTGTACTTGCAAAGTCAATATTTGCCCAGAAAATGAACTTAAACCCCCAAAACACATTTTAACATCATTGCAGTCCTGCCTTAAAAGGAGCAGCTAACATCGTTTTAGTGATTGATCCATTAACACAGGTGTGGGTGTTAATGAGGACAGGGCTGGCGATCAATCAGTCATGATTAAGTAAGAATGACATCACTGGACACTTTAAAAGGAGGCTGGTTCTTGGTATCATTGTTTCTCTTCAGTTAACCAGGGTTATCTCTAAAGAAACACGTGCAGCCATCATTGCACTGCACAAAAATGGCCTAACAGGGAAGAGTATCGCAGCTACAAAGATTGCACCTCAGTCAACAATCTATCGCATCATCAAGAACTTCAAGGAGAGAGCTTCCATTGTTGTCAAAAAGGCTCCAGGGCTCCCAAGAAAGACCAGCAAGCGCCAGGACCGTATCTTAAAACTGTTTCAGCTGCGGGATCGGACTACCAGCAGTGCCGAGCTTGCTCAGGAATGGCAGCAGGCTGGTGTGAGTGCTTCTGCACGCACTGTGAGGAGGAGACTCTTTGAGCAAGGGCTGGTTTCAAGGAGGGCAGCAAAGAAGCCACTTCTCTCCAGAAAAAACATCAGGGACCGACTGATATTCTGCAAAAGGTACAGGGAGTGGACTGCTGAGGACTGGGCAAAGTCATTTTCTCTGATGAATCCCCTTTTCGATTGTTTGGGACATCAGGAAAGCAGCTTATTCGGAGAAGAAGAGGTGAGCGCTACCACCAGTCTTGTCTCATGCCAACTGTAAAGCATCCTGAAACCATTCATGTGTGGGGTTGCTTCTCAGCCAAGGGAATCGGCTCACTCACAGTCTTGCCTAAAAACACAGCCATGAATAAAGAATGGAACCAGAATGTCCTCCAAGAGCAACTTCTCCCAACCGTCCAAGAGCAGTTTTGCGCCCAACAATGCCTTTTCCAGCATGATGGAGCACCTTGCCATAAAGCAAAGGTGATAACTAAATGTCTCATGGAACAAAACATAGAGATTTTGGGTCCATGGCCTGGAAACTCCCCAGATCTTAATCCCATTGAGAACTTGTGGTCAATCATCAAGAGACGGGTGGACAAACAAAAGCCAACAAATTCTGGCAAAATGCAAGCATTGATTATGCAAGAATGGACTGCTATCAGTCAGGATTTGGTCCAAAAGTTGATTGAGAGCATGCCAGGGAGAATTACAGAGGTCTTGAAGAAGAAGGGGCAACACTGCAAATATTGACTTGCTGCATTAACTCATTCTAACTGTCAATATAACCTATTGGTACTCATAATATGATTGCAATTATATTTCTGTATGTGATATAAACATCAGACAAACACTAATAAAAACCAGAGGCCAGCAGATCATGTGAAAATATAATTTTGGTGTCATTCTCAATACTTTTGGCCATGACTGTACAGTAAGTGGTGTAGGAGTATATATTTTCTTGCCATGATATACTGTAACAATAGAAGCCTATGATTGGGATTTGACTATGTGATCTTGAAAGTACCTGTTTTTTATATATATATATATTTTTTAAAAATTCAAATGTTTTTTAAAATTATTGGAAATAAAAATGAATTAATTTTAAACAATTGTATCTATATCTTCCTTAAAACTGAGCGGATTTGGCTTGAGTTTGTTTGTTGATGTTATATCCTGAATTGGAAGTATTAATCTATTGACCTCATTTTTTTTATATATGAAGCAAGAAACTGTAGTAATTTTTCAAAATCTGCCTCCTTCGTAGTTTAACCCTTTATATGGACCTGTTACAAGATCAAACGTGCCATTTTATTCAATTTCCGCTGCTCCTGTGAGTATTCTGTTTTTGTTCTTTTTTAAAATCCTCCATTAGGTTCCAGAGATATAAACATTTTTATTTTGTGCTAATATTCATAGTCTTTTCTAAGGGGGCATTGCTCACAGAATTTTCAGGTAGTGTGATTTAGGCTGCTCTGCATTAATACCCTGTGAACACTGCCCCCTTGTAAAGACAATAAGAATTAGCACTGAATAAAAAGGCCTATATCTCTGGAACCTTATGGCGGATATATAAAAAATACTCTGGAGAGCAGTAAGTATGAAATAAGAGCAAAAACGAGCAACTTCTGACTTAGTGACATGTCCTCTTTAATGACCAGGCCTTAAAGGACCCTGATGACCCTGGTCAATTTTTGCTGTTTTTTGCCGCTCCACTTTTTGTTAGCCATAACATTTTTTATTTTTTTTAATGACATGGCTACAGGAAGTTTTATTTTAAGTTGAGCAAATTTTATTTTATTCTTTTTTTTGTGCTATTTTGGGGTACATGTACATTATGTACAAAAAAAATAATGCACGGCTCCATTTTTCACACTGCTGAAGACTGCAGCAGCCACAGAATGGGCTAATGATGTCAAGTACAGCACTGCAGCTTTTCCCAAATTGGGAAAAAATAATCCAAGTGTTGAGAAATTGCATAAAAAACTGCAATTCTGACATTATTTTTTGAGGAATTCTTTCTGCGGCTTACATTGTGTGGTAAAAATAACCTGGTGATATGATTCTTGTTGTCAATACTATTACAGTGATTCCAAACTTGTCCAGTTTTTTTTAACTATTTTAGTTTTAGTAAAACATGGAAGTTTGTAAATACATTTTTGTAATTGTGTCGCCATTTTACAAGACCCATAACGTTTTATTTTTTCTGTCCTTGAAGCTGTGAGAGGGCTTATTTTTTGAGTGCTGAGCTGACATTTTTATTGATACGATATTGGGATACATATAGCATTGTGATCGCTTCTTACTCTTACTGCATTTTTACACAGTTGAAGCGACCAAAAAAGCGCAGTTTATGGTGATTAATAATCAAGTTAATTAAAGAAGTTGTACACTACTTTATATTACCTCCCCAATGTATCCCCCCGGGGCCCCTAAGACTTTTTGTAAATACCTTATGCTGCTGATAATGCCTGTGAGCGGCGCTATCGTTGGCCACTCACAGGCATCACGTCACCCCACGCTGACATCACGACAAGTGAGGTGTGACTCAGCGCTGGGGTCCGCACGGTGGCTGATGGGCTGTGGGCGGGGTTACCTCCCGCGTCACACCCAGCATCCACCGCATGCTTTCCCAATGAATGGGGAGAGGCAGAGGGCGGTGGATGCCGGGTGTAACGTGGGGAGTAACCCCGCCCACAGCCTGACATCCACGTGGAACGCGGAAGACAAAGACCCCCAGCTGCTGCCAGCACTTGTCGTGACATCAGCGGATGTCAGAGCCGGCTGCAGCCTGGGGTCACGTGATGCCTGTGAGCAGCCAGTGATAGCGCCCTCACAGGCATTATCTGCAACATAAGGTATTTACAAAAAGTCTTAGGGTCCTAGGGGGATACATTGGGGGAGTAATATAAAGTAGTGTACAACCCCTTTAATTTTATATTTTGATAGCTCAGACTTTTATGGACTGTGATACCACATATGTACTGTATGTGTTTTTTATATCATTACTTTTAATGGGGGAATAAGGGGTGATTCTAGTTTTTGATTTTTTTTTAGAAACTTTTTCATTTTACTCTCTTTGCTAGTCTCCTTGGAGGAGTCGAAGCTGAGATAGTTTGATTGCTTTTACTGTATACAGCAATTCATAGCAATACCATACTATATAGATTACCTGCTGATTTGGGAAAAGCAAGCTGGACAGTTATCGGAGCAAGCTTCAAGTTGTCTTCCTTCCCCTTTTCACAGATTTGTGCCTGGTAAATCAAAGAGTCGACCTGCTCCTGCTAGACTGCAGGAGCAGGAGCTTTATGCATCACTCTGAGATCATTCTTAAAAGGGTTTTCCACTACTAGGACAACCCCTTCTTAAACTAAATGTTCGGCCCCGATAAAATAAAAAACCTATACTCACCTCCCGTGCTGGCTCCATTCCAGCTGTGTCGGCACTCGTGGTCCCGGGGCTGTGATGCGGTGGAATGACATGTGATGTCTGGCGCCCAATTAGCACCGGCATTACTGTCTCCACCTTTGGACAAACTGAACATGAAGAGGAATTCCAGAATCAGCTGCAGCCCTGGAATGGGCCGACACCGCTGGAATGTAACCGGCACGGGAAGTGAGTATAGGTTTTATGATTTTATCAAGGCCGAACATTTAGTTTAAGAAGGGGTTGTCCTAGTAGTGGACAAACCCTTTAACAGGTTAGCCAGAAGTGGAAAACCCCTTTAATATTATTATTACTATTGTTACTATAATAATGTAAATTGCAACTTGCACAATAAATTAAAGGTTTTTGTTCAGTACCTGAAAAAAAATATGGAAAGCAAACCTGATGACTCTGTTTCAAAGAGTAGCTTACAAAACCGGTGTCTATTTCAAGGGATAATGCTAATCACTAGAGGTCCGACAATTGGAACTCATAATTTATTTTTAAAAAATGCTACAACTCAAATCTGAGTGTCAGAATGTAGATTTTGGGGTGGAGAACAAAAACAGAGTACATTTCACATTGTGTGATGCCACAATTTGCTGACCAGTGGAGATCTGACCATTGAGACTATATAATCACTTTCAAAAGCTGTTATCAGTAGTGAAAAACCTCTTTATTTCACAAAAGATTAAGGTATTGTTAGCATGTTAGGGAAGGGCCAGACAGTGCGGTCAGCTGCATTCGGCAAAACTCCACCTACTGCAAAGGCCAATCAGTGCTTGATTTTGCTTTACAGTCGTGTGCTATTGGTCAGCAATGTGTGTGGGCAAAGCTTTGGCCGCTATACCACGGCACTGTCGTTGCACCATCTGGCAAGACCCTGTTGTAAATCCTTCAAGAAAGAATAGCACCCTTTGATAGTATTTAAAATATATAATTGATTACCTCTGAGAACCTCTGGAGCATCATCAAAAGGAGTGTCTATGATGGCGGGAGGCAGTTCACATCTAAGCAACAGCTCTGGGAGGGTATTCTGTCCTCATGCAAAACAATTGAAGCAGAAACCATCCAAAACCTGACAAATTCAATGGACGAGAGAGTTCAGAAGCTCCTTTCGAACAAGGGGTCCTATGTGCAAAAGTAACATCACCTAGAATAAAGTTTAGAGTTGAAAACTGTTTGATTTCAGTTTGTAATAACCTGCTAAAGCTTATAATTTCAAAAATGACCATTTTTTTGTTCTTTATTAAAATGAAAAGGTTGAAAACTTTGCTGTGCATAATAATTTGGAACATGCATTTTGAGTGCAGTTTGAGTTTTTTATTTTTTTAAAAATATACTGTTATCATAGGCAGTTTGTACAAAAACCTTTCAATTGTACTCTAATAGTTATTTGACTGGAAAATTACAATGACTGCAATTCATATAGGTAATTTGGGAAAATCTGAGAAAATATTATTTGCATAATAATTTGGAACACAGTGTACAGCCAACGAAAACACAAAAGTAATTATCTCAGTAAATTAGAATAATTAACAAAAAACACCTGCAAAGGCTTCCTAAGCGTTTAAAATGGTCCCTTAGTCTGTTTCAGTAGGCTCCACAATCATAGAGAAGACTGCTGATTTGACAGTTGTCCAGAAGGCAGTCATTGACACACTTCACAAGGAGGGTAAGCCGCAAAAGGTCATTACTAAAGAAGCTGGCTGTTCACAGAGTTGTATCCAAGCATATTAATGGAAAGTTGAGTGGAAGGAAAAAGTGTGGTAGAAAGAGGTGCACAAGCAACCAGGATAACTGCAGCCTTGAAAGGATTGTTATCAAAAATTTGGGGGAGATTCACAAGGAGTGGCCTGCTGCTGGAGTCTTTACTTCAAGAGCCACCACACACAGACTTATCCAGGACATGGGCTACAAGTGTCGCATTCCTTGTGTCAAGCCAATCATGACCAATAGACAACGCCAGAAACATCTTACCTGGGCCAAGGAGAGAAAGACCTGGACTGTTGCTCAGTGGTCTAAGGTGTTGTTTTCAGATAAAAGTAAATTTTGCATTTCATTTGGAAATCAAGGTCCCAGAGTCAGGAGGAAGAGTGGAGAGGCCACAATCCAAGCTGCTTGAGGTCTACTGTAAAGTTTCCACAATCAGTGATGGTTTGGGGAGCCATGTCACCTGCTGATGTAGGTCCACTGTGTTTTATCAAGACCAAAGTCAGCGCAGCCATATACCAGGAAATTGTAGAGCACATCATGTTTCCCTCTGCTTTTTGGAGATGGAAATTTCATTCTCCAGCAGGACTTGGCACCTGTCCACACTGCCAAAAGTACCAATACCTGGTGTAAAAATAACAGTATCACTGTGCTTGATTGGCCAGCAAACTCGCCTGACCTTAACCCCAGAGAATCTATGGGGTATTGTCAAGATTAGAGACCAGACCCAACAATGCAGACGAGCTGAAAGCTGCTATCATAGCAAACTGGGCTTCCATAGCACCTCAGCAGTGCCACAGCCAGATTGCCTCCATGCCACGCCGCATTTATGCAGTAATTGATACAAAAGGAGCCCCAACCAAGTATTGAGTGCATTTACTGAACATACATTTCAGTAGGCCATACTGTTATATACAAGCCATGTGGATCTACATTGATAGATTTTTGAAACTTACACTGAAATCACACCAAAATCTGCATGTAAAAGAGTTAATGACTAGACAAAGTGTTATCATCTGTAGCCAGGCATCACTTAAAGGAGTTTTCTAAGCAAGACACCCTATTTTCAAATTGAAGAGTGCCTTTGGATCAGTTGATAACTTTAGTCCCAGATCAAGAGTCGAACAGCTTTTAAGTGAACCTGCGGAGAAAATTTACCATTTCATATGGGACATTTAAATGAATGGACAACCAAGTAATTTATGAATGAGCAAAGTTGACCAGAGGGAGAGCTGATTTTGTTGGTGGCTCTTTAATCAAACAAGTAAAGTGTCCCATCTATAGGATCCATGGTCCCTTACTGGTTATATATAAATAAGGGTCCTTGGAGAGACAACTCTATTAACAAGATCAAGTTATATTAATTGATATACACATGGGAGACAGAAATCTGAAAACAGAAGACAATCCTGATTGGCCTAAAAACATATAATTCTCATTTATTTTGGTAAATCTTCATTCATTGGAGATAAAACAGTTAAAAATGCAGGTGCCTTGTAATTCACAGATTGTAGACAAACATGGAAACATCGGAGGTATATACAGAACGTCTTGAATGCACAGTAAAGTTTTTTATTTTCCTCTCTTGGTTTATAAAATGTTCCAGTTTCTTGGATTTCATAGACTGTTTAAGAACATATCACCTCTTCACATCTGTCTCCTTGTACGCAGCTCTGTACGTAAGCTGAAACTTAAAGATGAAGTTGCAAGTCGCATTGCAGACCAGTGTATATATCTATGTATATGGCCTCACTCAAATGTCTGTGATTTTTCTCGTATGTAAAAATATGGACCGTTGTTCATCAGTGGTCAGTTTTTATGATCAGTGTTTCATCAGTGATTTTCATGTTTAACCCTTCATAACATGGCGATTTTCCATTTTTTTTTTCGTTTTCGTTTTTTCCTCCTCTTTTTCCAAGAGCCATAACTTTCTTGTATTCCTGTTAATATGGCTGTATGAGGGCTTGTTTTGTGCGGGACGAGTTGTACTTTTAAATTACATCATTAATTTTCCAACATAGCGTACTGAAAAATGGGAAAAAAATTCCAAGTGCGGGGAATTTGCAAAAAAAGTGCAATTTCACAATTGTTTTTTGGGTTTTTTATTTACCATGTTCACTTTATGGTAAAACTGACCTGGCAATATGATTCTCCAGGCCAGTATGAGTACACATATACCAAACATATATATATATTTTTTTTTATTTAAGTGGTGAAAAAAATTCAGAAATTTATAAAAAAAAATGTTTCTGTCGCCATTTTCCAAGACCGTAATGTTTTCATTTTTCAAGATATGAGGTTGGTTGATGGCTTTTTTTTGCATCCTGAGCTGATGTTTTTAATGATTCTATTTTGGAGTAGGTAAGATGTTTTTGTTGTCTTTTATTTCATTGTTGCAGAGGCCAAAAAACTTAATTCTGGAGTTTTGATCTTTTTTTTCGTTACGCTGTTTATTGATTGGATTAATTTATTTTATATTTTGATAGATTGAATTTTCATGAATGCAGTGATACCAAATATGTGTATTATTATTATTTTTTAATTGTTTTATTTTTAATGGGGCAAGGGGGGGTGATTAGAACTTTTGTGTTTTTTTTTATTTTTTTCATATTTTTAAATACTTTTTTCCACTTTTTACTGTATTTAATAGTCCCCTTAGGGGACTTGAAGCTGCAATTGTCTGATCACCTGTGCTATATATAGTAGTGCATCAGCACTGCTATATATAGCTAAAATCTTAATCTATGAATGCCAGCCACGGGCTATCTTTCACTGGAGCATCATAATGACAAGCACGGGGTCAAATGCAGACCTCTGACTGTCAAGACATCGGAGCTCTGTTTTACATGCAGATGTTAGAGTTACATGATGTGCGTAAGTGTGTGAGTGTGAGCCCGCTTCAGAGGCAGGGACATGACATTTGACATAAGTTAGCATCAAATGTGGTCATGAGGGATTATAAAAATAAATAAATTATGAAACGAAACTTCTCCTATATAACCACAGTGTTGATCCCAACAGCACATTGATGGCATTCCTGTGCTGGCAGTGATTTTCATGGACCCATAGTCTAATTTCATAGGTTAATTTTGATCTGTGACTTGTATCAAAGTAGACATGTCACCATGATTTTTTGTTGGTCACTCGGTCCGCAAAAAGGACATGGGACATGGGAACATCCCTAACAGCTATAATGGATATGTGTTCTATCTATGAAAAATAAAGAAATAAGGCGTAGGCGACTCAGCGATCTCTAAATAAGGCCTGAAATTTAGAGTAAAATGCGTTAATGGGGATTGTCATTGACAATTGTTATAATCTCCCCGATAACCTAACATGGTCATTGTAACATATGCAAAAGCATTGACAATTTTATATAATATTTAATGTGGTCATCTCAGTTTGCTGTTGACCCACAAAACCAACATTGTCTGACCACTAAAACATGGTGTCAAGATTTGGAAAGCTATGGGTTGGAAACTGTGTGACTGATGTATTACTCAGGTTTATATTTTCTTTTATTAAAACTTGATGGTGTATCTGAATCACTTTCTCATTAATGGAGGTCCGACATTCTTATCTGCACAAAGCCACTCCCAGCCATCTCCTGTACAGGAAATTATAATCATTCTATTTAATCAAAGAGGTGGGACATCCAGCAATCCAAATGTTATGTCATATCCCAGTAATATGCCAAAAGATAAGACAGGAATAACACTTTAAATGATGACTACAAAGCACAACTCTAACCATAAAGTATTTGCCAGATTTACAAAAAAATATTTGTATAATAAGGTATTAGTACAGCGAAGAATCCCCATTCCATTATGACATGATTAAGGGCAGCTCTATATCCAAAATGCGGTGGTTTTTGCCTTGATGTAATATTTTTAATGTACTTGAAACCTTTTAAACTGTGCTAATAAATTGGTGTAATTTTATATCCAAACAAATATACAGCTTAATTTTCTTGTCTGCATCTCAAGCCACTTTGTACTTTGTGCTAACCCCCATTCCATTCCCTCATTCCTATACTAGAGAGAAGAATAGGTGAAAAGGCTGTATTTTGCTCTGGAGGACCCAATATGTTCATGGTTGACATAAATAGTTTGCTATTTTTAATTGTATAGTGTAATACCTAAATTGTCCTGTAGAGGCACTGGGTGGGAACTGAGCACCTGCTACATTTTCCCACCAGATTTCAGGTGATCAATAAAGGTTCTGCAGCAGGACAACCTATTATTACCTTATTGGACGGAGTCTTTTCTTTACAAAAAAAAATAGATTCTCATGAAGAATGAGCTCTGGCACAAGGAACGCTTTCCTAGCTGTGCAGACTAATCAGCGTATCAGTATTTAAAATTCTTACCGATATTTTTTTCTAACAATTATAAGAATAACAAGCTGGCTATAACAGAAAAAATAAAATTAGGTCTTGTCTAAAAAAACTATCTTTAGTGACAAATATACCTTTTAAGTTGATGTTCAATGCATAAAAAAGTCTTGATACATGACTGGGCATACTAATCTAACCAGACACCCATCTGTAGACTTCAATTTTGAGGACCTTGCTCATCATTAGTGCACAGGAGAGTACTGGTTAGCTAGATGATATGTTCTCACTGAGGAGATCCAGCTGGTGTATGCTAGGCATAAATGGTGGATAGTAGGCAATGCTCATAGAGATAGGACCATTAATGTAAAGTATACAATCTTGAGTTTTGAGGGCACTGTATTGCTACTGAGTAACAAAACCAATGTACCAATATCTATGGTATGACACATAAAAATCAATAACTGAATACACCAGTATGTGAGTTGTAACATTAGGCTCGTAAAAATGAGAGGCAGAATTCCAAAAGAAGGATCATCATGATGTCATCTGTTAGCAAGAGATAGACACTAGTGTGAATGTGAAAACCTAAATATATAATGGATATAAAAATTCTACACAACCCTGATAAAATGCCAGGTTTTTGTCATGGAAAACAAAATCATACCAAGAAAAGTCATTTCAAACTTTTTCCTCCTTTAATATCACTTACAATCTGTACCTATTCATTGAGGATATACATTATTTTGAGGATGAAAGTAAAAACAGCAAAACTAAAATAATGTGGTTGCATAAGTATGAACACCCTCTCATAGTTTGGGTGTGGTTGTCTTCAAAATTAATTAATCACATTGAAACTCATGTTACATAGTAGTCAGTGCACAGATGCCATCGTTTACATTCATTCTGTTTAATCCTATATAAAGTTTAGCTATTCTAGTAGGATTTTCCTGACATTTTCCTAATTGCATTTTACAGCAGAATCCATGGTCCATAAAGATCTTACAACACAGCAAAGGGATTTCATTGTTGAAAGTTACCAGTAAGAAGAAGGTTACAAAATAATTTAAAATAATTTAAAATTTAATTTAAAAGGCATTAGATAAACAATGGAACACTCTGAAGACAGTCATCAAGAAGTGACTTAAATTTGGCGGAACAGTGACATTACCTAGAACTGGACATCCCTCAAAAATTTATGAAAAGACAAGAAGAAAATAAGTAGTGTTGAGCCACCCCCGTAGTGTTCGAGTTCGGTTCGGTTCGTCGAACACCCGTGTGTTCGCCGAACTGTTCGTCGAACTGTTCGTCGAACACCTTCGAACACCGTTAAAACCAATGGCAGGCAAACAAAAACACATAGAAACACATAGAAAACACCTTCAAAGGTGTCCAAAAGCTGACAAACTGCTCAGAAGACACAACTAACACATGGAAAAGTGACAAGGACATATAGTCATGCGAAAATAAAAGAGGTGGAGGAGTAAAAGGAGGGGGAGACACAGATATAGGCATGTCATGCCCTTCTAAAATCCAAAAAGTGAGAAGCCGACACGGCCAGTCCGCTCCTGCCCGTGCCACCTCCGTGTCGCCGGGTTTGTGCCAGAGCCGCGGTGAACCCTGATGGCCAGCCCCCCTCTCCCAATACTGGTGCCTGTCCGCTGGTGGGTCGAGCGATCCCCCCTGTGGTGGAGGCAGCTCTAAGCTTTTTAATTTAAATTGTCTCTCTAATTTGAATGAATACACTTTAAATCCATTTACAAGGATCTATTGGAGGGCAAGTCTCATGCCAGCAGCCGCGTAATTCCAGCTCCAGTAGCGTCCACTAAAGCTGCTGCAGTTAAAAAGCTTTTATAAGGATCGAGCTCGGCTGTCCACCGCAAGGCATCCTACTGCCAGTCCCAGCCCCTATGCCTTGGGGTGCCTCCTGATGCTCTTCACTGAGTATCCCATGGTCCCGAAGCATTTCCTTTGAAAAAATTAAGTGTCTAAACTACAGGTGGTGTAGCTTGCTTAACAGTCGGGATAATCCGCTGACTAGCAGACACTGCTACTAGGCACAAAGTATTTCCTGGGCTAGATGCAGTTAAAAATTTGTAATTAGATACTCTCGTTGGATGCTGAGAAAGCATTCCATAGAGTCTCCTGGCACGCCATATATGATTCTCTTAAAAAGCTTGGGGTAGGGGTCTAGGGGACCCTTTTATAGCCAAAATCACGGCCCTGTATCGCAATACGTCACCTAGGCTGAAGATAAATGGAACTGTAGCACCCTGAGGGCTCGGTTGCTACAGACGTATTGCACCTCACCCAGAGGTGTGATATCTCACTCTCAGGTAAGGATGGAGTGTGGATCAGGACCCGACACCTGCATGCATTACACCACATTGCCGTGGGGCAGGGCGACCAATATGCCCCTGAGATGGGCACGACAGTCCCTGTCCCTGGCTGGAGTGGGTGGAGGGAACACTGAGGAAGTGGAACCCTGTAGTGCAGGAGCAGGGAGGAAGCAGTTCCTGGGTGCATTGAGAAGGGAGTATAAAAGGTGGGCACCATCTTAGTTCAGTGCAGAGAAGTCTGAGCAGAAGTGGCAGGGAGCAGGGGCTCTGCATGAGCTCTGCTCCGGAGGCGGGCCTAGTAACAGAGGCCCAGGCCTGGAAGAGGGAGAAGGAAGGAAGAGGAGCGGAGAAGGCTCCAGGAACGAGGAATGAAGGGATCCCAGGGGTGCGGACGGGCGAGTCGCCACCGCACGCCCGAATCCACCTGCGTGGAGGGGTCAGGCCAAAGGGGGAGACCGGTCCCCGAACTAGTGGAGGCAGGAAACGACCCTCAGCTAGAAACCGGAGGCTCTGACATTTTATGTGGCGCAGCCCCTCGCTACACCCGCTAGGAAGGCACCACATAGGGTCAGGGAAACTGGCGCCAAGTTTACAAAGAGGAGGCCCGAGGCAGCCGGACAGAAGTGTTGGTAAGAAAGGCCAGACAAAGGACACACAAAGGGGGTCCTGTGAAGTGCTCCAAAGTTATCTGGGAGTTGTCTGAGCCCCTCACCTGGTGAGCACAGTACGACGTGGGCAGCCGTTACCTGCAGACGTGGTCTGGATAATAAGAACTGTGCGTAAAGGCCCTGGACTGCATCACTGACTCCGTGTCGTTACTGCTGCTGCCCTGCACCATCACCCCCATCCTCCGCATACACTGCCCTGAGGCTATACTCCTCCCGTGGGGAGTTATGCTACGCTCTGCTGCACCCACAACACCAGCCTCAGCGGTCTGCCCTGTAGCGGCGGTTCACTCTGACCGCAATCCACGGGTGGCGTAGTCGGACATTTAAACATCAAAACCACATAAATAGTTCCGCCACTGGTTTGACCGCCCTGAGCCACGGAACCGGGTCGCCGCCACGAAGACTACAACCACCAGCATCCACCAAAAAGGGTCCGGCTCCGGGTGTCCCAAGGCCCAGGGGGTGCGTCAGAACATTTTCATCACCTTTCACAATCACCAATGGGACAAGGCAGGGATGTCCTCTGTCCCCTCTCTTATACATCCTAGTGACGGAGCACCTGCTCTCATCAATTCGCCATAACCCCAATATTAGGTGGATTGAGGTGGGAGGCACCGAGTACAAGTGCTCTCTATTTGCTGATGATGTCTTAGTATATATCACTCAATCACATATATCCATCCATGCTGTTATGGCTGAAATAGATCACTTTTTTACATGGTAAAATTTTAAAATCAATGCAGCGAAGTCTGAGGCCCTCGATGTCTCCCTCCCCAAATCCATATAGGATTCCATCCAGTCCAACTTTCCCTTTGCCTGGCCCTCACAGGGTATCAAATACTTAGGAATTCCTATTCATAGAGACCTCTCCCATCTATGTTATCTTAATTTTGGGCCCTTTATTGAACAATTCCATACAGACCACGGTTGGCAAGTTAGAAATGTAAGATTCACTACGTGAACCGCTGGTGTTTTGTGGAAAAGCACATGTACACCGCGTTCCAAATTATTATGCAAAAAGTGTTTAGGAGTGATAAGGGAAGAATTTGTTTGTTTGTCAGTTAAACTCATTGATGGTGATATGTGTCAGGGCTCTTTATATCACTGTAAGCAATTGCAGACACCTGTGCTAATTAGTTTGGCAGGTGTGTCCAATGAAAGGCAAGACTACTTAAGAAGGCTCTCTCACATTATTAAGCAGCCTACATTTTCTGCCAAAATGGGAAAGAAAAAGGATGTGTCGGCTGCTGAGAAGCAACAAATTGTGGAGTGTTTAGGTCAAGGCATGACTACAATCAACATTGTGCGATGATCAGGATGAAGTGTCTTGGCAATCAAGAAGTATGTAGCTGATTCACAGTACACACGTGTGCGTGCTGATAAGGGCAAATTGAGGACTCTTTCCTACAGGCAATTACGTGAGGTTAAAAGAGCAGCGGCAAAAAAGCCTTGTCATAGCAGCAGACAAGTTTTTGAAGCTGCTTGTGCCTCCAACGTCCCCCGAACAACAAGATGCAGGGTCCTTCAGAGGTTTGCAGCTGTGCATACGCCATCCTGTCGACCTCCTCTATCCACTTCACACAAGCAGAAACGGCTCCAGTGGGCCAAACATTACATGAAGACTGATTTCAAAACTGTTTTGTTCACGGATGAGTGCCGTGCAGCGCTCGATGGTCCAGATGGATGGAGTGGAGGATGGCTGGTTGATGGACACCCCACGCAAACACGGCTACAGCGCCAACAAGGAGGAGGTGGAGTAATGTTTTGGGCTGGAATCATGGGGAGAGAGATTGTCGGCCCCTTTAGGATCCCTGAAGGCGCTAAAGATGAACTCCATAATGTATGTGGATTTTCTCAAACAGCACTTCCTGCCATGGTTCAAGAAGAAGAACCGTGTATTTCACAGCAAGATCATTTTTCTGCATGATAATGCACCATCTCATGCTGCACATAAAACATCTGCATCTCTGGCTGATATGGGCATAAAAGGGGACAAACTTATGGTGTGACCCCCATGCTCCCCTGACCTCTACCCCATTCAGAACCTTTGGAGCATCATTAAAAGGAGTGTCTATGATGGCGGGAGGCAGTTCACATCTAAGCAACAGCTCTGGGAGGGTATTCTGTCCTCATGCAAAACAATTGAAGCAGAAACCATCCAAAACCTGACAAATTCAATGGACGAGAGAGTTCAGAAGCTCCTTTCGAACAAGGGGTCCTATGTGAAAATGTAACATCACCTAGAATAAAGTTTTGAGTTGAAAACTGTTTGATTTCAGTTTCTAACAACCTGCTAATGCTTATAATTTCAAAAATGACCATTTTTTTGGTCTTTATTAAAATGAAAAGGTTGATCGAAAAGTTTGGGGGATCTAAGAGTGTGGCAACCCAGTAGTCATGATTACTTCGAATTCTGACAATATGAGGGTCATGCTGCAGGTAGTGCAGCAAGAAGGCACTTATGTGTCTTGCGCATCTCGGAGCCCCAAAATTATTTTCCGGGCTAGATGCAGCTAAAAATTATTTTTAATTTTAAATCTGGTGAAGCTTATTATAGATGGCCTAATAGGATCAGTGCTGTACACTGCTACAAAGCCCAAATTATTTTCCAGTCAAGATACAGATAAACATGATTAGTAATTTGAAAGCTTAAAACGGTTGGTAGGGTGATTTTAACCAATCATCAAGCTTTTACTCTCCCCAGGATGACACAGGGGTAGAAAAGTCGTTTCGGATCCATGATTTGTTCATCTTTATGAACGTGAGTCTGTCTACATTATCAGTGGAGAGCCGCGTGCGCTTATCTGTCAGCACACCACCAGCAGCGCTGAACACACGTTCAGACAGAACGCTGGCTGCGGGGCATGACAAGATCTCCAAGGCGTAAGTGGCTAGCTCCGGCCATTTATCCAGATTGGAAGCCCAAAAAGAGCAAGGGTCCAGTGACACAGTCGTGGCTTCAATGTTTACTTGGAGATACTCCTGTACCATCGTCTCTAGGCGTTGACTATGTGTCAGACTTCTTGTCTCCTGTGGCCTTGCAAAGGATGGGCTAAAAAAGTGGTGAAATGATTCCGCAAAATTGATGTTACCAGCAGATACTGTGGTTCTGTTACGGTTTGAGTGCTGAACACTTGACGGTCCCACGGTTGGCAAGTTGGAACTGTGAGATTAACTACGTGCACCACTGGTATTTTGTGGAAAAGCACATGTAAGATTCTGCAACAGTCTCTGCTGATACTCCTGCATGCGTGCATCCCTTTCTATGGCAGGAATAATTTCTGCAAATTTACTTTTGTACCGGGGATCTAACAGTGTGGCAACCCAGTAGTCAGGATTATTTCTAATTCTCACAATTCGAGGGTCATGTTGCAGGTAGTGCAGCAAGAAGGCACTCATGTGTGTTGCGCATCCAGGAGCACCAAGTCCCTGTTGTGTTGGTGGCGAGGTAACAATCATGCTTCCTTCCTCTGTCCTCTCCCCCCAACCTCGCACAACAGAAATGTGATCAAGGTCTCCCTCATCTGATGAGTCTTCCATCAGTTCGTCCTCCACTTCTTCCTGGGCTCCTGCACCTTCCTCACTAGTTTGGCTGCTACCATGCGCCCTGGTAAAACCATCTCCCCCACCCTCACATGCCTGCCGCCTTGGTGCTGCCGACCTTCTGGACCTTGCAGATGTTAGCCCTTCCGCATACAACTCCTCCTCCTCTACTTCCTCCACCTCCTCTTGTGCCACCACCTGACTCCGAATTCTGTTTAACATGTGCTCCAGCATGTAAATCACCGGAATAGTCATGCTGATAATGGCATCGTCAGCACTAAACATCTTCGTCGCCATTTCAAAACTGTGCAGAAGGGTGCATAGGTCCCTGATCTGAGACCACTCCTCCAGCGTGATTTGCCCCACCTCTGAATCTCGTTGGCTCAGGCTATACGTCAGAACGTATTGCACCAGGGCTTGTCGGTGCTGCCACAGTCGCTGCAACATGTGCAGAGTTGAATTCCACCGGGTAGGCACATCGCATTTTAGCCGGTGAAGTGGCAGGCCCAACGACTTCTGTAGAGATGTAAGTCGCTGAGCTGCGGGATGCGAACGGCGGAAGTGAGCACACAGCGACCGTGCCCTCTGCAGAAGGCCATCTAGTCTGGGATAGTGGGCTAAAAATTGCTGGACAACCAGGTTCAACACGTGAGCCATACAAGGCACGTGTGTGACATTTCCCCGGCGAAGGGCCGCACCCAGGTTTGCAGCATTGTCGCACACGGCCTTCCCTGGTTTCAGGTCCAGTGGAGACAACCATTCATGAAATTGGTTCTCCAGAGCTGACCACAACTCCTCAGCTGTGTGACTCACATTTCCCAGACATTTCAATGTAAAAACCGCCTGATGACGTTGAGCCCTACTGCCAGCATAGTAAGGAGGTGTGCAGGATCCCTTCTGCGCAGTTAGAAAGCTTGTGGCATGACCAGACAGGCTTTGGGTGCAGGTGGAAGACCGAGAGGAGGTTGAGGAGGCAGAAGCAGTGGAGGAACTTTGACATAAAGAGGCTTGACGCACAACTCGTGGGGACGGCAAGACTTGGACAGCAGCCCCTTGTCCTGCTGTCACCATAGTTACCCAGTGCCCTGTCAGCGACATGTAACGCCCCTGTCCATGCCTACTCGTCCAAGTGTCTGTGGTGAAATGCACCCTGTCACACACAGAGTTTCTCAAAGAAGCGGAGATGTTGTGTGCGAAATGCTGGTGAAGCGCAGGCACACCTTTCTTTGAGAAGTAGTGCCGACTGGGCATCTGGTACTGGGGCACTGCGACGGACATAAGGTCTCGAAAATCCTCTGTGTCCACCAGGCGGAAAGGCAGCATTTCTGTAGCCAAGAGCTTGCAGATGGTGAAATTCAACCTCTTAGCTTTCTCATGGCTAGGAGGAAATGGTCTTTTACTTGTCCACATCTGAGGGACCGAGGGCTGGCTATTGTGCTTAGACGGGGTTGATAAGGGTGTCCCCGGCAAACTGCCGGTCTGTGAGGAAGATGCAGGCGGACATGTTAGGTTGCCTTCATCCAAAGGTGGTGCTATCGATGTCGGACAGCGCTCAACACCAGCTGGTGTTACCACCTCCAAAGAAAATGATGACCTGCCAATCACGCTGGCTGTTGCGGGTAAAGAGGTGGCAGGTCTGCGCCCCAAAACAGGTGTGACTGCTGTCCCCCCAGTCACAGAGGATGAAGAGGCCGCGGATGCACAAGATATGGCAGACGGTGGTTGGCCCGGCCGGCTAGGCCGCATTGTAGCACACTGAGCTTCCCACTGCAACTTATGCTTCATGTCCATGTGCCGGTTCATGCATGAAGTACTCAAACTATGTATTTTTTGGCCTCTACTTAGCTTTTGCTGACAAATGTTACAGATAACACGAGTTGGGTCATCTTTATCGATCTGAAAAAATGCCCAGGCTATGCAAGGCTTAGCACCCATGCGACCTGAAGAGCCACCACGACTTGTGGTGAGAGGCAGAGTTGTGTTTGAGGATGCAGTTGTTGACGTGCTTCCAGTACTACGTCTCTGTCCAGGAAGGCGCAACCTGACCTCGTCGTCACTAGCATCTTCCTCCACCTCCTCTGCTGACCTCATCTCTTGGCTGACTGTGGGTTGACAGTAAGTGGGATCTCCGACCTCATCATCATCACCCTGTGCGTTATCACACCCGTCGTCCTCAGAGCCAACCTGTTCCTGCCCTGACAAAAAACTAAAGTTGTCGCTCCAATCAGGTATTTAAGTCTTATCATCGTTTTCCTCATTGTCTCCACCAACAGGAGTTACAGTTTGGGAATGAGGGTCTACATTATGGTCAGAACCTTCTGCGTCTGGTCCTGGATCCGACTCATAAAGATTCTGGGCATCAGTGCAGATCATTTCCTCGTCTGGATTCACAGAAGCGCTGGAGTCGACCTCTGATTCCCAGGCTATAGTATGAGTAAACAGCTCTGCAGACTCAACCATCTGTTCTACCTCATACTCAGACGGGCAGCTGGAGATTTGGGAGCTGTGAGGAAGCAAGTGCGATTTGGGTGACACCTTTGAGGACTGGAGTATTTGTGATGTTGAAGTTGATGTGGAGGAGAGCCCACTTAAAGGAGCACTTGATATCCGTTGAAGCACCTGCTGTTTTTGTGCCTCATCTGGAATTTGTAGCGATTGGCGTGGCCGTAAGAAAGGGATCTTGTCACATTGTCCGCTAAAAGAAGTAGACATTTTAGTTTGGCTGGAAGATGGTCTTTCTTCTGCAGATGTTACTGTTGCTTTAACACCTACCCCACGGACACAACCTTTTTTCCCCTTCCCAACACGCCTATTCCCCTTTCCACCAGCAGCAGGCCTTTTTCCACTCATTTTGGTGGTTAACTAATTCACAACTCTGGAGTTGTTTGCACAAAAAAACAATGGATGGTAACCGAGCAGAGCTGAGTGGCCAAACTGTGGTATTAGGCCAAAACTATTGGCTGGGTTAGATGCAGAAAAAAATTATTTTGAATTTGCAACCTGATGGAGGTCAGTATAGATGGACTATTAGAGAAAGTTCGACACACTACTAGAAGGCCAAATATTTTTTCAGAGGTAGATGCAGAAAAAAATATATTCAGTTTGCAACCTGATGGAGGTCAGTATAGATGGATTAATAGAACAAGACCCACACACAGCTAGAAGCCCAATATTTTTTCAGAGGTAGATGCAGAAAAAAATATATTCAGTTTGCAACCTGATGGAGGTCAGTATAGATGGACTAATAGAACAAGTGCCACACACTGCTAGAAGCCCAAATATTTTTTCAGAGGTACTGTAGATGCAGATAAAAATTAGTTTTAATTTGCAACCTGATGGAGGTCAGTATAGATGGACTAATAGAGAAAGTCCGACACACTACTAGAAGGCCAAATATTTTTTCAGAGGTAGATGCAGAAAAAAATATATTCAGTTTGCAACCTGATGGAGGTCAGTATAGATGGATTAATAGAACAAGACCCACACACAGCTAGAAGTCCAATATTTTTTCAGAGGTAGATGCAGAAAAAAGCTATATTCAGTTTGCAACCTGATGGAGGTCAGTATAGATGGACTAATAGAACAAGTCCCACACACTGCTAGAAGCCCAAATATTTTTTCAGAGGTTCTGTAGATGCAGATAAAAATTAGTTTTAATTTGCAACCTGATGGAGGTCAGTATAGATGGACTAATAGAGAAAGTCCGACACACTACTAGAAGGCCAAATATTTTTTCAGAGGTAGATGCAGAAAAAAATATATTCAGTTTGCAACCTGATGGAGGTCAGTATAGATGGATTAATAGAACAAGACCCACACACAGCTAGAAGCCCAATATTTTTTCAGAGGTAGATGCAGAAAAAAATATATTCAGTTTGCAACCTGATGGAGGTCAGTATAGATGGACTAATAGAACAAGTCCCACACACTGCTAGAAGCCCAAATATTTTTTCAGAGGTACTGTAGATGCAGATAAAAATTAGTTTTAATTTGCAACCTGATGGAGGTCAGTATAGATGGACTAATAGAGAAAGTTCGACACACTACTAGAAGGCCAAATATTTTTTCAGAGGTAGATGCAGAAAAAAATATATTCAGTTTGCAACCTGATGGAGGTCAGTATAGATGGACTAATACAACAAGTCCCGCACACAGCTAGAAGCCCAAATATTTTTTCAGAGGTACTGTAGATGCAGATAAAAATTATTTTTTATTTGCAACCTGATGGAGGTCAGTATAGATGGACTAATAGAGAAAGTCCGACACACTACTAGAAGGCCAAATATTTTTTCAGAGCTAGATGCAGAAAAAAATTATATTCAGTTTGCAACCTGATGGAGGTCAGTTTAGATGGATTAATAGAACAAGACCCACACACAGCTAGAAGCCCAATATTTTTTCAGAGGTAGATGCAGATAAAAATTAGTTTTAATTTGCAACCTGATGGAGGTCAGTATAGATGGACTAATAGAGAAAGTCCGACACACTACTAGAAGGCCAAATATTTTTTCAGAGCTAGATGCAGAAAAAAATTATATTCAGTTTGCAACCTGATGGAGGTCAGTATAGATGGATTAATAGAACAAGACCCACACACAGCTAGAAGCCCAATATTTTTTCAGAGGTAGATGCAGATAAAAATTAGTTTTAATTTGCAACCTGATGGAGGTCAGTATAGATGGACTAATAGAGAAAGTCCGACACACTACTAGAAGGCCAAATATTTTTTCAGAGCTAGATGCAGAAAAAAATTATATTCAGTTTGCAACCTGATGGAGGTCAGTATAGATGGATTAATAGAACAAGACCCAGACACAGCTAGAAGCCCAATATTTTTTCAGAGGTAGATGCAGAAAAAAATATATTCAGTTTGCAACCTGATGGAGGTCAGTATAGATGGACTAATAGAACAAGTCCCACACACTGCTAGAAGCCCAAATATTTTTTCAGAGGTACTGTAGATGCAGATAAAAATTAGTTTTAATTTGCAACCTGATGGAGGTCAGTATAGATGGACTAATAGAATGATGCTATGCCCAAAAGATTTTACTTCACTAGGTGTAGTAAAAAAATTGGTATTCTATACACAGGTGGTATATCTTGCAACACAAATAGGCTACTCCACTGACTAACACACTCTGCAATAGGCCAAAAAGGATTAGCTTTGCTAGATTCAGCCAAATGCTGTGAAAAAAACTTGCACAGCACTGGCACAGACCTGCCTGGCAAAAACTGATAGGAACTCATGTAACCTAGTCCTGAAAAGGACTCCAATTACAATTAGTCTTTACTCCCACAACCGATCTATTTAAGAGCACAGACCTCCCTGATAAAAGTCATAGGAAATGCTGTAACCTAGTCCTTAAAAGGACTGCAATCACAACTATTCCCTACTCCCAAGCTATCTGTATATTTGTGCGAAAATTGGCTTGAAATTAACAAGGTATAGCGCACACAGCAACAGCGGTGCCGTCTAACACGCAGCTGCAGCAGTGAGAAAATGGTGGCGACTGGGGAAATGGCTTGGTCTTATAGGGCAAGGACATGTGATATACACTGCCAATGACACATGCCCTTGCTTGTGTGAAAAAAAGCACTTCGCTCCGTGTGTGCGCTGCTGATAGGCTGACAGATTGCACCTCCCCACTGTAAATGCGGGAAAGAGAAAAAAAAATGGAGATCTTCATTGTTCCTGCAGAGATCCATCCCCTGCCCCTCCCCCCACCCCGCTGTACACTCAAACTGCGTATTAACATTAATTTTCATCATTACTGAGAAAAAATCCAGTTATGATTTTGGTGCACGAACAGTTATCGAACATAACCTCGAACAGCCGAATTTTTCTCAAATTGTTCGTGTTCGCCGAACGGCTCGAACACCGCCCAAAACAGCTCGAATTTGAGATTGGCGAACAGTTCGAGTAGAACAACGCTCATCTCTAAAAATAAGTCCAGAAGGATGTGAAAAAGCCAACAGCAACACTAAAGGAGCTGCAGGAAATTCTGGCAAGTACTAGTTAGTACTGCATGTGACAGCAATCTCCAGTATTCTTCATATGTATGGCTTGTAGGGTAGGGTGTCAAGACAGAAGCCTTTTCTTACAAAAAAAACATTCAAACATGTCCGTTTTGCCAAAACCCACATATCTGCCAAAAGCATGTGGGAAAACATGTTATGTCTGATGAGACCAAGGTTAAACTTTTTGGCCATAATTCAAAAAGGTAATATTTGGCTTAAAACCAACACTGCCCATCACCAAAATAACACCCTATCCAAAGTGAAGCATGGTGGAGGCAGCATTATGCTTTGGGCCTGTTTGTCTGCAGCTGCAACTAGCATATCTCCAAATAAACAAATCAATGCTTTTGCCAGAAGAACATCAGCGTTTTGGCTTGGCCCAGACCTGAATCCAATATGAAAATATGTGGGTGACTTTAAGAAGACAGTACACAGGAGATGCCTTCACAATCTTATAGAAATCTACTGCAAGGAAGAGTGGGCAAAGATTGCCAATTCTAGATGTGCCATACTGGTAGACTCCTACCCCAAAAAAGTTGCCATAAATTCAAAGTGTACTTCAACAAAGTGTTAGTTTAAGATTAAGAGTTTTTATGTCCAGTGTAGAGTACTATAGGTCTTTTGGAACAGCTATTTGCAAGATGTCTTTTTGTTCTATTGTGCTGTAAAATCTATTAGAAGCCATCACACCAAAAAGGCTACGTCAAAAAATCTTAGCTCAAGTCACTCTATCTAGCAGATCCCACAGGAACACCAGCCTTCACCCTTCAATCCCTATTACTGGATCCACTAGATTGAGTCCACAGAGTGGGGGAGGAGGAGCAAGCCTGAGGTAAGGAACGTCAAAACAGCCAGGTCAATAACAAGAGAGAAAGAACTAGAGACAAAATTGGAAGTCAAAACAGTATTAGGGAGTTACAGCCAAGATCAGATATCAGATGGTAACTTATAGCAAAGTCAGGCTAGCCAGTTACAGTCAAGATCAGATACCAGATGGTAACTTATAGCAAAGTCAGGCTAGCCAGTATCAGATTTAGTAGGGATTCCGAACAAAGTCAGGGTCACAAACCAAGTTTGTATCAAGATCAAGACAACAGGAAAAACAGCAGGGCACCAGGAGTAAACCAATTAATAACTGGCAACTCACAGCAGGTAGCTGATTACACATGCTGAGCTATTGAGCAGCACACACCGATATTGCCTGTCTGGGCAGCACTACAGTTCCTAATCACATAAGCATACCTGACTGACCAGAGTCTGTACCACCCAGCATCATTGGCCTTAACATCCCCTCTATCACCAGTGCCTCATGCAAGATGCATATGGCAGTGCTAGTCAACAGAGACAGATATCTTTGGAGCAGGACTTGGCAGTGATTCAGTAGGTGCATGGGATTTTATATACCAATAATGGAAACTATTTATGTTGGATTTAGAGACACATGTCCTTATGCATAACTGTATCTACTCAAACTCCCCTTCAATCACATTCAAAACTTTGTTGAAGTTGATGGATATATGTCTAAAGAGTCTGTTACATATAAAAATGATAAAATGCAAAAATTAATCATTTTCCTTTAGTGGTTCTTCTTCTATCCCAAGGAAAATCAGAGGAGGCTCCCTTCAATGTGTCTGCAGCTAGTCAGAACCAGCCACACATTTCTCAGGAGGCTGTTGGAAGTGGCATTACATGATTGCCATTGAAATACAACTTCTGCCAAAGTGGCTCTTCATTCTGACCCACAACGGGGGACCCTTTGAAGAAATGGAAAGAGGCTGTCTTGGTGAGATATCCATTAAATATTTGTGGTATAATAATATTCTGTTGTTTTGTCTTAAAATTAGAAAAATGGAGCTTCCATAAGTATTTATCCCACGTATTACTGAAAAGGAATGTATTATCAGAAAGTAATATGACAATCTGCATTTAAAAAAATTAAATCTTTTAATTTTCAATTTTCAGCAGTCTCCTTATCAGCACAGACAGGGTTACTATGACAGATAACACGTATATACACAACTAATAACACAGGATTCTCCATTCGCAGTAGGTGATGTCACAGTTCACCTCTTCCATCTCTCTACCAAATGACTTTAGGACATGCTCATTAGATGCTTTGATACAAAAAATAGAGTCTGAGTCAGTTGCTACATGTGGATTTCCTGAAAAAATAGGAAGTATAAGTCTCGAATAGCCTTAGTGACCAGTGTGAAAATGGCGAGATTTCTCCTTTTTTAAAAAGAATTATGACACATAAAAATAATAAAATAAAAAGTACAATTAACTTTTAAACTTGATTTAAATAGTAAGTTATCTTCTGATGACACATTCCATTTAAAAACAATAGGTTGAATATTTTTTGCCAGACAATTTAGAATTGTATTTTAGTTTAATTTTATTTATTTTATTTATTTTTTTTAAACCCTACAGTGCCTGGAATATGGCTGGAATGGAAGAACCTTGAGGGTATGTAAAAAATAATGACACAATCCTGGGATGAAAAATTTGAATTTTGACTATTTAATCAATAAATGATGACTTTATTATGTTAGAAATCTGACTTTTTATGGCCCTAAAACTCTCCTGTATGTATTATTCCATATAGTAGCACACATTAAAAAATTACACAAATTTGTTCCATATTAATGATAAAATAATTGTGAAAAGAAAGCAAATAGTGAGTTTCTCCTAATAACATTTTTTTTATTATTTATACAGAAATCCTGAGCCAGTAGATGCAATGTTGTCTAACCAGAATGTGGCACAATTTTATTAGGTCATTACTGTACAATCGATAGTAACATTAAATCCTGCTTCTGGGGTCTGCTGCTAACAAGAACAAGGATGTTAAAACTCACTTTTTCCACTTTTTTACATTCAAACTCTTTCAACAAGCAATGAAAATATGGTAAAAGGTTTCTTTTTTCTGAACAGCGGGCTTGCCGTTCCTCATTTTGTGTCGAGCTATGCTTTATGAATAAAGTCTGCAAAACATCCACATAAACAGAATGTAACTTTTTATGAACAGATTCCTAATACAGAACGCTATTGACATTTAAAGATTTGGGTGCTACAGGATTAAACCCCAGTTCCTCCGTCATATATTACATTTCTATGGTTTTATGACCATTCCATGAAAAAAAAATGAAGTCTAAATTGAAAAAAACTGTTTTATTTTATACATGGATTTTTTTGTAGCCACAGAAGCCTTGTTAGAATATTTATGTCAATTACAGCCCTACAGGCTTTCTGAAATAGCTAATTTTTATTGTTGCAAACTAATATTAGCTTTTTTTGTTAGATATTTCAAACTGGAGTTGAGCAACGAATGTTTGAATGTTTGAATATTTTGAGCAGTGAACATTTTCTTTTTATGTGTTAAAAAAAACTATTTTTAAAAAAAGGTAAATAAAAATCCTAAAATAAAAATCTACTTTTTTAAAGTTTTTCTGTAAAATGTTATTGCTTTCAAAACTTGCTCTACTGGCTTTCTGTTTGATCGAACCTTTTATTTCAAGCCATCCTCAGAATCTTGACATTGCTTTTGTGTCTTCTAGCGTATGTGGTCATCTTTCCTGCTCCTTGTGACTCTAAGTATCATTTACACCCAAATAATACACAGTTACTGTACATTCACCTTTTCACCTGCCATTTCTGTACCTGCTCTTCTGGACACACTGTATTGTCTCAAATTTAACAGGTTTAGATACTAAATTCCTTATATTCCTTCCCACATTTTGCTAAATATCCAATTTTTCCATTGGAGTATTACGTTGCTGCATAAGTGAAATATTTTATGTCAACTCATTGGCAGAAATTACAATGCTGCATAGAATTTTTAAGTATAGTAACATTTCTTAAAATGTTCTTGTAATTTCAGGCGCCTTTTTATGCTAAGATATGTCCACATGAGGAATAACACTATTTCAGGCCATAAAACTGAATGATGTCCAGCGTTTTTGTCAATTTCCCCTATGCATGCTATAGCTCTAATTTTCAGTTTGCTCTGAGCCAGTGGATGACGACTACTAGCTACTATGATGTCTTCGATACATAGCATACACAGACATGAGGGATTCCTGCTCTCCTATTTCTATATAGCAGTATGGCATACATTATATAGCAGTACTAAGCAGTGTAGCTGTGAATGCAGCATTGGGGTAAGATAAACACTTACTGGAAAGTAACAAAACATTTTCTGTCCTCTAACTCTGCTCTTCTTTCCCCCTCCAAAACTTCAATAGTCAGTTAGCTGCAATCTGATCCCTCAGTGACCTTGTAATTTGTCACTTGTTGGAAAGGGAAAATTTTAGTAGATTTCCAGCAATTAATCATGAGTACAGGAGCACTGAGAATAGAAGAAATGTAGACGTACCAAAAGAAGCATATATCTCAGTTAAGGCATATAATAAAGTTTTTTTATGTTCGCTTGCATTATTGATTTATGCAAAGTTTGTTAAAATGACAGGAACTAAAGATGAGCGGATCAATAACAATTAGAATTTACCAGGTTTGGCAAATTTTTCACCAAGTTTCAGTTTGCAGCAAATTTATTTGCAGCGAATCGCAGATAGCGTAATTACCTTAAAATATTTTTTTTTAAACTTAGAGGTCTATAAGGGTTGTATCAAACCCCATTTCTTGCAATCTTTTTGAGGCTAACATAGGAATAAACAATTTCACGTGAGCCAGTTTTGGCCAGTGAGATGGTGGAGTTTGGTACAAGAGAAAGCCAGAAAAGTGGCAGCATTCCCAGCCAAGTCTTATATACAAGGTCTAATAATTCTCCATGATTGGCTATATCAGACCATGTAATGTGATAGTTTTAGGGCATTACAGGGAAGCCCATGTGGCCACGACTAAAGTCAATAGCCCACATTCTCAGTCTCTATAAAATTGTTTTTTTTTTCCCATCCTCATGAATCAAATAGCAAAGTATTCAAATTCAAATTTTCAGGGAACTTTGAATTTGACAAATTTGACTTGTTGTCTATCCTGCACATAGCAATTCACTCATCTCTAATGGAGACCACTTAACACATTAAACGTAATAGTGATAGTGTGCACTAAACTCCTAAAGCTCCCTCTACAGTCATGGCCAAAAGTATTGAGAATGAGACAAATAGTAATTTTTCCAAAGTTTACTGCTTCATTTTTTGTAATGGCAATTTGCATATACTCCTGAATGTCAAAGAGTGATCAGCTTAACAGCAATTACTGTACTTGCAAAGTCAATATTTGCCCAGAAAATGAACTTTAACCCCCAAAACACATTTCAACATCATTGCAGTCCTGCCTTAAAAGGAGCAGCTAACATCGTTTTAGTGATTGATCCATTAACACAGGTGTGGGTGTTGATGAGGACAGGGCTGGCGATCAATCAGTCATGATTAAGTAAGAATGACATCACTGGACTCGTTAAAAGGAGGCTGGTTCTTGGTATCATTGTTTCTCTTCAGTTAACCATGGTTATCTCTAAAGAAACACTTGCAGCCATCATTGCACTGCACAAAAATGGCCTAACAGGGAAGAGTATCGCAGCTACAAAGATTGCACCTCAGTCAACAATCTATTGCATCATCAAGAACTTCAAGGAGAGAGCTTCCATTGTTGTCAAAAAGGCTACAGGGCGCCCAAGAAAGACCAGCAAGCGCCAGGACCGTATCTTAAAACTGTTTCAGCTGTGGGATCGGACTACCAGCAGTGCCGTGCTTGCTCAGGAATGGCAACAGGCTGGTGTGAGTGCTTCTGCACGCACTGTGAGGCGGAGACTCTTTGAGCAAGGGCTGGTTTCAAGGAGGGCAGCAAAGAAGCCACTTCTCTCCAGAAAAAACATCAGGGACCGACTGATATTCTGCAAAAGGTACAGGGAGTGGACTGCTGAGGACTGGGGCAAAGTCATTTTCTCTGATGAATCCCCTTTTCGATTGTTTGGGACATCTGGAAAACAGCTTATTCGGAGAAGAAGAGGTGAGCGCTACCACCTGTCTTGTCTCATGCCAACTGTAAAGCATCCTGAAACTATTCATGTGTGGGGTTGCTTCTCAGCCAAGGGAATCGGCTCACTCACAGTCTTGCCTAAAAACACAGCCATGAATAAAGAATGGTACCAGAATGTCCTCCAAGAGCAACTTCTCCTAACCGTCCAAGAGCAGTTTGGCGCCCAACAATGCCTTTTCCAGCATGATGGAGCACCTTGCCATAAAGCAAAGGTGATAACTAAATGGCTCATGGAACAAAACATAGAGATTTTGGGTCCATGGCCTGGAAACTCCCCAGATCTTAATCCCATTGAGAACTTGTGGTCAATCATCAAGAGACGGGTGGACAAACAAAAACCAACAAATTCTGGCAAAATGCAAGCATTGATTATGCAAGAATGGACTGCTATCAGTCAGGATTTGGTCCAAAAGTTGATTGAGAGCATGCCAGAGTGAATTACAGAGGTCTTGAAGAAGAAGGGGCAACACTGCAAATATTGACTTGCTGCATTAACTCATTCTAACTGTCAATATAACCTATTGGTACTCATAATATGATTGCAATTATATTTCTGTATGTGATATAAACATCAGACAAACACTAATAAAAACCAGAGGCCAGCAGATCATGTGAAAATATAATTTTGGTGTCATTCTCAAAACTTTTGGCCATGACTTTAGAGGTAAGTGCTGACAACTTAAATTTTATCATTCTAGCTGAAATGATTTTGAGTTCTGTGTTAGTGAAGTGGAGCTCCAAATTCTTTAAAGATATATAACAAAAACTAACCAGTACATAAGATAAATTTAAAAACAGCATTATGTTAAAAGGTGGATATTTATTTAAAGGCTATGTACAACTTTATAGAGATTTTTTTTTAATTTGCTTTCAAAATAATCTTCATTAAAAACATGCTACCTTTTTCTGCTTCAAATTGTCTGTAAATCCTTTGCAAAATGTTACAAATTTGTCAGAGCTTCTGCCTTTAGTCCTGATAGCTCTTTGCTTCCCCCTTCCTTCTCTTAGTGTTAGTGATACCAGTAGGGAGGGGGTTGTACAAATATCTCCACAGCATAGACAGAGGGACAGGACAACTCTGGCTACTCTGGCCATTTGGCATATTCCAAATGTGCCAGGGCGGCAGTTGGAATTAGTTTATTTTTATTCTTTATAAAAAAAAAAAAGCTCCCAATACTCCTTAAAGAAGCCCTCCTCCTCCTCTTTTTATCCTCTTAATATATTGCAGTCATCATATTATAAAGTACTGTGTGCTTAAAATTGCTCATTTTCCCTTTTTATCCAGCTAATCCTTCTGTTTTCCATTAGGTCTATGACATCACGTGATTAAAAACTGACTAGCTGAATCCTTCTAAGCTCTATGTAGAAACAGGAGGTCAATTATCGCTGCATGAGTCATCAGTTACAGGAAAAGTCTTTGGCAGGTGGAGGGGCAGAACAGCTGGGTGAGGAGTTGAAAAAAGGAATGATTTCTGCAGGGACAAGGTACTTCCTGTTTCTACATAGAGCAGATGTAAGAGAAGAATTTATTGGGCATAAAGTCAAATTGAGCAATTGTAAGTACACTGTGTTATATAATATGATGGTGGTATAATTTTAACATTTAAGCTTAGAGGGATTGAAGCTTGAAGAGGACAATTTGCATATTCCAGGTGCCTTCTGGGAAAAGCGAAGAGTCTCCTTCAGCTAGAAGATCGTTGGGTACAGCCGGGACCAGCTGCTTGGAAAGCATCGCCAAACCAGGGATTGAAGCTTGAAGAGGACAATTTGCATATTCCAGGTGCCTTCTGGGAAAAGCGAAGAGTCTCCTTCAGCTAGAAGATCGTTGGGTACAGCCGGAACCAGCTGCTTGGAAAGCATCGCCAAACCAGGGATTGAAGCTTGAAGAGGACAATTTGCATATTCCAGGTGCCTTCTGGGAAAAGCAAAGAGTCTCCTTCAGCTAGAAGATCGTTGGGTACAGCAGGGTCCAGCTGCTTGGAAAGCATCGCCAAACCAGGGATTGAAGCTTGAAGAGGACAATTTGCATATTCCAGGTGCCTTCTGGGAAAAGCGAAGAGGCTCCTTCAGCTAGAAGATCGTTGGGTACAGCCGGGACCAGCTGCTTGGAAAGCATCGCCAAACCAGGGATTGAAGCTTGAAGAGGACAATTTGCATATTCCAGGTGCCTTCTGGACAAAGCAAAGAGTCTCCTTCAGCTAGAAGATCGTTGGGTACAGCCGGGACCAGCTGCTTGGAAAGCATCGCCAAACCAGGGATTGAAGCTTGAAGAGGACAATTTGCATATTCCAGGTGCCTTCTGGGAAAAGTGAAGAGTTTCCTTCAGCTAGAAGATCGTTGGGTACAGCCGGGACCAGCTGCTTGGAAAGCATCGCCAAACCAGGGATTGAAGCTTGACGAGGACAATTTGCATATTCCAGGTGCCTTCTGGGAAAAGCGAAGAGTCTCCTTCAGCTAGAAGATCGTTGGGTACAGCCGGGACCAGCTGCTTGGAAAGCATCGCCAAACCAGGGATTGAAGCTTGAAGAGGACAATTTGCATATTCCAGGTGCCTTCTGGGAAAAGCGAAGAGTCTCCTTCAGCTAGAAGATCGTTGGGCACAGCCGGGACCAGCTGCTTGGAAAGCATCGCCAAGCCGCGCGCCTGATGGCGCGCAAATTTATTTAATTTGTTTATCCTAGGGTATCACAAGAAAGAAGACAGACATCAAGTCAGCAGGGACAAGGAGCAGCATGGCAGATGTGACAACCTACATGGTGAGCTGCAACATGTGCTACATGTTCACAGATCGACCAGAAGCTGAAACCAACTTCACCTGCCAGAAGTGTAGACTACTGGCTCTTTTAGAAGAAAAGGTGCGGGGACTGGAAGAAAGAATTGCGACATTAAAACTCATCAAGGAAAATGAAGACTTCCTGGACAGAACAGAAGCGTCACTACTGGTCACGGAAAGTAAAGGAAGCGTCAGAGAACCTCCAGAGGCAGACAAGTGGAGGCTAGTGACCAAAAGAAGCAAGAAGACCATGGAGACACCACCAACCACACAACTGACAAACAGATTTCAAGGACTTGTGGAGGACAAAGATGGCACACCTAAGAAAAAAAGAAAAGAGCACCCAGAAACACCCAGAAGCGACAAGAAAAAGGACAGCCAAGAAGGGAAGAAGAGTGGTGGTGGTGGTGGGAGACTCACTACTGAGAGGAACAGAAGCTGCTATCTGCAGACCGGACATAACAGCAAGAGAAGTATGCTGCCTCCCAGGGGCGAAGATCAAGGATGTTACCGATAGAATACCGAAGCTCATCAGTTCCAAGGATGTCCACCCATTTCTTCTGATACATGTTGGCACCAATGACACGGCAAAGAAGGACCTACCGACAATGTGCAAGGACTTTGAAGCATTGGGGAAGAAAGTAAAAGAACTGGATGCGCAGGTAGTTTTTTCTTCTATCCTTCCAGTAGACGGGCATGGCGTCAGGAGATGGAACATGATCCTTGATGTGAACAACTGGCTGAGACGATGGTGCAGACAACAAGGATTTGGATTCCTGGACCACGGTGTGAATTACCTCTATGACGGACTCCTTGCCAGAGATGGGCTACACCTCAACAAACCCGGGAAACACACATTCGCCAGGAGACTCGCAACACTCATCAGGAGGGCGTTAAACTAGAAGAAGAGGGGATGGAAAGAAAAACGCCAGACACGAACATGCTACCAGAGAGCATACTAATGAAAGATATGAAGTGCGACAAAGAAGGTCCAAGACAAGATACTTGGAAGGGAGGTAAGAAAATTTCTAATACAATCCACAGGGAGATTGGAACAAAACAAAATCATGTAAACTGCGTGCTAGCAAATGCCAGGAGTCTGACAAACAAGATGGATGAACTGGAAGCAGAAATATCTACAGGTAACTATGACATAGTGGGAATAACCGAGACATGGTTAGATGAAAGCTATGACTGGGCCGTTAACTTACAGGGTTACAGTCTGTTTAGAAGGGATCGAAGAAGTCGGAAAGGGGGTGGAGTCTGTCTATATGTAAAGACGTGTCTAAAGCCTACAATACGGGAGGATGTATGGGAGGGAAATGAGGAGGTCGAGTCCTTATGGGTGGAGATACATGGGGCAAAAAACAATAATAAAATTATCATAGGAGTCTGTTATAAACCACCAAATATAGCAGAAGACACGGAAAGTCTATTAATGAGACAAATAGACGAAGTAGCAAAAAATAACGAGGTGATTATTATGGGGGACTTCAACTACCCCGATATAGACTGGGAAACCGAAAGCTGTAGATCTCAGAAAGGAAACAGGTTTCTGTCAATTATCAAAGACAATTATTTGTCACAACTTGTGCAGGAACCAACTAGAGGGACGGCCCTTTTAGACTTAATATTAACTAACAGGCCAGACAGAATAACTGAGGTGCAGGTCGGGGGGCACCAGGGAAATAGTGACCAAAACATTATACAATTCCACATGTGCTTCAGTAGGGTGCCCAGCAAGGGAGTCACAAAAACATTGAACTTCAGGAGGGCAAAGTTTGATCAGCTAAGAGATGCCCTTCACCTTATAGACTGGGATAGTATCTTTAGTAATAGGAGCACGGATAGAAAATGGGAAATTTTCAAAACAGTCCTACATAGTCACTGTAGAAGGTACATACCTTATGGGAATAAAAGGGCTAGGAATAGGAGGAAGCCAATGTGGCTAAATAAGGAAGTCAAGAGGGCAATGAAAAACAAAAAAAGGGCTTTCGGTAAACATAAACAAGAAGGCAGCGAGGAAGCGCTAATATCTTATAGGGAAAAAAACAAAATCTGTAAGAAACAAATAAGAATAGCAAAAGAGGAGACAGAGAGACTTATTGCCAAGGAAAGTAAAACGAATCCCAAACTGTTCTTTAACTGTATAAACAGTAAAAGGATTAAAACTGATGGAGTTGGCCAATTGAAAAACAACCTGGGTAAAATCATAGAGGGCGATGAGGGTAAAGCAAACCTACTCAATAGCTTCTTCTCCACTGTTTTCACAAGAGAAAACAATTTATCGGAGGAAATGCAGAGTGATAAAGTAAACCCTCCGCTAAATATCACCCACCTAACCCAGGAGGAAGTTCAGAAACGCCTAAATAATATCAAAATAGACAAGTCACCAGGCCCAGATGGCATACACCCCCGGGCACTAAAAGAATTAAGTAATGTGATAGACAGACCGCTGTATGTTATATTCAAGCACTCTTTATGGACAGGGACTGTCCCACTAGACTGGCGCCAATCAAATGTGGTACCAATATTCAAAAAGGGGTCTAAAAGTGACCCTGGGAACAATAGACCAGTCAGCTTAATGTCTGTTGTGGGTAAATTGTTTGAAGGATTTCTTAGAGATGCTATTGTAGAATATCTTAATGATAATAACTGTCTAACTCCATATCAACATGGATTCATGAGGGATCGCTCCTGCCAAACAAACCTGATCGCCTTCTACGAGGAGGTGAGCTCACAGCTGGACCGGGGAGAGTTAGTGGATGTTGTATACCTTGACTTCTCCAAAGCGTTTGATACTGTGCCACACAAAAGGTTGGCATATAAAATGAGAATGCTTGGTCTGGGGGATAATGTTTGCAAGTGGGTAAATAGCTGGCTGAGTGATAGAAAGCAGAGGGTGGTTATCAATGGAGTAAGCTCAGGGTGTGTCAGGGTTACTAGCGGGGTGCCTCAAGGGTCTGTCTTGGGCCCTATATTATTTAATATATTTATTAATAATCTAGTGGAAGGGTTGCATAGTAAAATAGCAATATTTGCAGATGATACTAAACTTTGTAAAATAGTTAATACAGATGAGGATAGGGCACAGATACAGGAGGATTTAGATAAATTGGGGAGTTGGGCCAAAAAATGGCAAATGGGGTTCAATGCCGATAAATGTAAGGTCATGCACATGGGAAAGAAAAACAGCAGTCACCCAAACATATTAAATGGGAAACCGTTGGGGAAATCTGACATGGAGAAGGACCTGGGCGTCTTGGTTAATAGCAAATTAAATTGGAGTGCCCAGTGTCAGGCAGCAGCTGCGAAGGCAAATAGAGTCATGGCATGCATCAGAAGAGGAATAGGGGCATATGATGAGAACATTGTTCTTCCTCTGTATAAAGCGCTGGTAAGGCCGCACTTAGAATATTGTGCACAGTTCTGGGCTCCGGTGCTCAGGAAAGACATATTGGAGCTAGAGAGGGTACAAAGGAGGGCGACTAAGGTAATAAAGGGAATGGAGGGACTAGAATACCCAGAGAGGTTGTCAAAATTAGGCCTATTTACGTTGGAAAAGAGAAGGCTTAGGGGAGACCTCATAAACATGTATAAATACATCAGGGGGCAGTACAGAGATCTCTCCCATGACCTGTTTATACCAAGGATGGTGACAAAGACGAGGGGGCACACTATGCGTCTGGAGGAAAGGAGGTTCCTGCACCAGCATAGAAGGGGATTCTTTACGGTCAGAGCCGTGAGACTCTGGAACTCTCTGGGAGAGGAAGTGGTGATGTCCAACTCACTTAATGAGTTCAAGAGAGGCCTGGACGCCTTTCTTGAGAACAATAAAATTACATCTTATGCTTAGTTAATTAATCCAGGGATTTAATCTGACTGCCAGATTGGTGTCGGGAAGTGAATTTTTCCTCAATGATGTAAATTGGCCTATACCGCATGGTGTTTTTTTTTGCCTTCCCCTGGATCAACGCTGCGGAATAGCTGCAGTGCACAAGAAATAGGCTGAACTGGATGGACGCTTGTCTTTTTTCGGCCTTATAAACTATGTAATTATGTAAGCTTATATAGCAGTATAATTGGTAATTTAGGTCATGCAGTATATATTATTTTCCTTAAACATCAAGCAGGGTCCTATTTGTAGGACAGGGGTACAGGAGCCCATCTGGAGAAGTGGGTGTGGAGGGTTGGATGGGCTTGTGTGTTTTCAAACGTCAGGACTGAATTTCAGTCACAGTCCAGCCATGAAGAGAGAAAAGTATCTCAATTACGGCTAAGACAACAGTCTATGGACAAAGAGGAAAGTACATGAAAGGAAATAAGTGCAGGATAGGAGCTGTGCTGTATAGTTACTTAGGTTGACAAAAGATCTAGGTCCATCCAGTTCAACCTTCCTGTACCAATTGTACCTTTTTTCACTAATTTTAACAATAACCCACAATGTTATGTGTATTGAGAAAATCATCCAGACCTTTTTTAAAAGCTGTTATAGTGTTGACCATTACTACCTCTTGTGGTCCACATTCCACAGCCCAACTGCTCTAACTTTAAAGAAACCTTTCCTATTTAGCTTCCGGAATCGCCTTTCTTCCACCCGTAATGAGTGCCTCTTCGTCTTTGGAAGGAATAAGTCATGTGCTAGTCCTTTGTACTGACCACACATACAGTACAGACCATTTAAAGATTTTTCTGTATTTTCATGACTATGAAAATTGCACATTCACACTGAAGGCATCAAAACTATGAATTAACACATGTGGAATTATATACTTAACAAAAAAGTGTGAAACAACTGAAAATATATCTTATATTCTAGGTTCTTCAAAGTAGCCACCTTATGCTTTGATGACTGCTTTGCACACTCTTGGCATGCTCTTGATGAGCTTCAAGAGGTAGTCACTGGAAATAGTCTTCCAACAATCTTGAAGGAGTTCCCTGAGATGCTTAGCACTTGTTGGCCCTTTTGCCTTCACTCTGTGGTCCAGCTCACCCCAAACCATCTTGATTGGGTTCAGGTCTGGTGACTGTGGAGGCCAGATCATCTGGCGTAGCAGCCCATCACTCTACTTCTTGGTCAAATAGCCCTAACACAGCCTGGAGGTGTGTTTGGGGTCATTGTCCTGTTGAAAAATAAATGATGGTCCAACTAAACGCAAACTGGATGGAATAGCATGCCGCTGCAAGATGCTGTGGCAGCCATGCTGGTTCAGTATGCCTTCAATTTTGAATAAATCCCCAACAGTGTCACCAGCTAAGCACCCCCACACCATCACACCTCCTCCTCCATGCTTCACGGTGGGAACCAGGCATGTAGAGTCCATCCGTTCACCTTTTCTGCATCGCACAAAGGCACGGTGGTTGGAACCAAAGATCTCAAATTTGGACTCATCAGACCAAAGCACAGATTTCCACTGGTCTAATGTCGATTCCGTGTGTTCTTTAGCCAAAACAAGTCTCTTCTGCTTGTTGCCTGTCCTTAGCAGTGGTTTCCTAGCAGCTATTTTACCATGAAGGCCTGCTGCATAAAGTCTCCTCTTAACAGTTGTTGAAGAGATGTGTCTGCTGCTAGAACTCTGTGTGGCATTGACCTGGTCTCTAATCTGAGCTGCTGTTAACCTGTGATTTCTGAGGCTAGTGACTCGGATAAACTTATCCTCAGAAGCAGAAGTGACTCTTGGTCTTCCTTTCCTGGGGCGGTCATCATGTGAGCCAGTTTCTTTGTAGCACTTGATGGTTTTGCAACTGCACTTGGGGACACTTTCAAAGTTTTCCCAATTTTTCACACTGATTGACCTACATTTCTTAAACTAATGATGGCCACTCTTTTTTCTTTACTTAGCTGCTTTTTTCATGCCATAATACAAATTCTAACAGTCTATTCTGTAGGACTATCAGCTGTGTATCCACCAGACTTCTGCACAACACAACTGATGGTCCCAACCCCATTTATTAGGCAAGAAATCCCACTTATTAAACCTGACAGGGCACACCTGTGAAGTGAAAACCATTTCCGGTGACTACCTCTTGAAGCTCATCAAGAGAATGCCAAGAGTGTGCAAAGCAGTCATCAAAGCAAAAGGTGGCTACTTTGAAGAACCTAGAATATAAGACATATTTTCAGTTGTTTCACACTTTTTTGTTAAGTATATAATTCAACATGTGTTAATTCATAGTTTTGATGCCTTCAGTGTGAATGTACAATTTTCATAGACATGAAAATACAGAAAAATCTTTAAATGAGAAGGTGTGTCCAAACTTTTAGTCTGTACTGTATATTTATACATGTAAATGAGATCTCCTCTGACGCGTCATTTTTCTAAGCTAAACAAGCCCTACTTTTTCAACCTCTCATCATATGACAGGCCTCCATCCCTTGTAATAATCTAGTTACCGCCTTTGAACTGACTCTAACTTCTGAATATCCTTTTTAAAATGTGGAGCCCAAAACTGGATCCCACATTCTAGATGTGGCCTCACCAGTGATTTATGAAGGCGTGACCATATGTTGGGATCGCAGGATTTTATCTCTCTTTTTATACATCCTAAAATCTTGTTTGCTTTTGCCGCTGCTGCTTGACATTGAGTACTGCTGCTCAGCTTACTTATAACCAGAATACCCAAGTCCTTCTCCTGTTCTGTAGTCCCTAGTATATTCCCATTTAATGTATATATAGTAATAGGATTACTTCGTCCTAGGTGCATTATTCTACATTTATCTACATTAAAACTCATCTGCCAAGTGTTTGCCCATTCAGTCATCTTATCCAGATCATTTTGCAATATTGTAACGTCAAGATCAGATTTTAATATGCTGCATAGCTTAGTGTCATCATCAAAGACTGACACTTTACTCTCAATCCCACCCCTACGGTCATTAATAAAGAGGTTAAAAATAATACAGCCCAGCATCCATCACGGGAACCGCGTTACTGATGTCACGCCTCACTTGACGTGATATCAGCATAAGGAAAAGCCGGCTGCAGCTGGGGGTCACGTGATGCCTGGGAGCGGCCAGCGATAGCGCCACTCACAGGCAAGAAGGACAACTAAAGGTAATTACAAAAAGACTTTTGGGCACGGTAAATACATTGGCGGACATTGGGGACATTGTAAAAAGTACTGGACAACTTCTTTATTATCTTGTTATTATTGTCTTTTAAGGGGCCGACACAATTTGTTTTTTTTTCTTTTTGGCATTGATGTATTTATAAAAAATTTTGGAATTTATTTTAATGTCTCTGGTGATTTGTTTCTCTGTAGATAATTTAGCTAGCTTGGTTTATTTTTACATTTCTTTTTTAGATCTTTATGCTCCTGAAATGCTATTTCTGTATTCCTGGGCTTAAAGATTTTGAATGCCCTTTGTTTTTATCTTATTAAACTTTGTACTGTCTTATTTATCCATAATAGTTTCTTTTTATTCCTTTACATTTTATTACCAGAGGGTATAAGCTTTCAACAGGATTCTAGTACTATATCCTGAAACATGCCCCATTTATGTTTGGTATCCCCAGTTACCATGACATTGTCCCAGTTTAAAGCTCTTCTCTTAATTTGATGAAACCAGCTTTCCTAAAGTTCCAGGGTTTTGCATTTCCCCTTTTGAATGTTTGACTGAAAATTACTTTGAAACTTGCTGCATTATGTTTAATGCTTCCCAAATGCTCGCTGACCTGTAGATCTGAAATTTTATCTGACCTGTTTGATAGAGCAGATATAGCAGCGCCCTGAATATACACAGAACCCATATCCAGCCTGTATTACTGGGAGAGACACTCACACAAGAGAAAAATCTGACACTTTGATCAGGTTGCAACCTGCATATCAGCGGGTCTGAAAATAAATGAAGAAATGAAGATTGCAGACTGAAACTTAGTATAATTTTATTACCTAAAGGAAAGCATTAACATATGTAAAAATCAAGTTTCCTTATCAAAGGTGTCTATATTCTTTAAGTTGAATACTAACTGTGACTACCCTAATTTTACATAATTGTCATTTGATGATACAAAGCAGATAAACAGTATTTAAAAATAGTCAAATAGATTTTTAACGGTTTCCTTTTTTCGTTTAATATAATGTCAATGAAATTTTTTCCCTCTAAGTCCTTTCTTGAAAAATAAAAATCTGAATGCAATGTTGCCTTTGAAGACACTTCTTAGCACATATTCACAAAGCTGGGTTTCTATAGAAACTGAAGCTGCATAGATTTCAAACTTGGATGGGATTCCTAGGCAAGGTCAGGGCACAGACGTCCCCCGAAGTACGTTAGTGTTAGTGTGGGCATGACAGTAAAATACGTTAAAAGTATAATCAAGCAATGCTTATCCGATGTGGAATATTTTCAGTCACTCTGTAATTGCTTAGAAGTGATTTATCAGATGTCTTTTGATATTTGAATAAAACATTTTCTCATTTTTAGAATTGAATTATATCATTTCAGTGTTACGTTTTTATCCTAGTAACCTGAATTTCAATAAGACAGTCTATAGTCTCGCATAATACTTTGCAAAACCACTACCATCCTCCCCATTGTACTATAGAAATGTAACTAGCAATTGTCTACAATTTCAAATCCAGATTTTAAAGATTCACTCTTTGAAAATGTTGTATCTGGAAATCAATAATGGTGGAAATTTACTCTAAGTTTTGCATAATAAATCATGTCCTCATTTCATTCGCTTTTGAGCTAATTTCATTGATGAAAAGATATAATGTATATAAAGAAAATAATTACATTGTAACCAAGGCCAGAAATTATACTATGGCTCTGATTGCAAAATGTTGTTCAACAGTACTATAAACTCATGTACAAGCCAAGTGTCCTTAAACTGAGTTACAAAAGTTTGTAAATTATGGTGCAAATGACTACAACCAGTTATTAGAAGTGATCGAATTCAACAAATTATAGTTTCATGGTTTTAAAGTTGAAGGTAGACCTAAGCCCATTGAATTCAACCTATAGCCTAATATGTTGATCCAGAGGAAGGCAAAAACCCCATAGGGCAGACATTATTAGCTCCAAATTAGGGGAAAATTCCTTCCTGACTCAGTATGGCAATCAGGACAGATCCCTGGATCAATGTCCCATCACAGAATCTAGTGCCCATAACCTGTAATATAGAAGATGCTTCCTTGTCCCCATCGCAGGCCTAAGTGTAAAAAAGATCATTAGAAAAATCTCTGTACTGTCCCCTCATATATTTATACATTGTAATATAATATCAGAGCCAGCAAACCTATAGAAATGGAACAGATAATGCACTCACCAACAGTGTTGCTTGGAGGGCAATGGTGGTGCTTTATACTATATGAAGAGCAATGAGGGCGCATTATACAATATGGAGATGCACTATACTTTATGAAGTGCAATGGGGGCGCATTATACTATATGAAGGTCAATGGGGGTTCATTATACTATATGGAGTGGACCACTGTGTGGGAGCCATTATACTGTTTGGAGGGCTAGTGGGGCCATCATAGTGTGTGGAGGGTTGTGTTGGAGCCGTAATAACGTGTGGAGGGCTGTGTTAAGGTTACAGGTGGGGCATCATACTGTTTTGGGTTCACCATACTTTGCTTGTGGAAGGTACTGTTGAGGAATTTACTGCGGGGGTATCATACTGTGTTTGGTGTGCATTTTTGTTGTCATTGTACTTTATGGGGGCAATGAGAGAAGAATCCAGGGGGTTCAATAGTTGGAAAATCACTTTGTAAGGGCTGGAAAGTTGTGAGATATGCTCTCCTGTGACCTTGCCGAATATTCTTTTTTATTTTTTAGAGGGACTCAATTAGAACTTCTGCTATAGGGCCACATGATTTCTATGTAAGCCCCTGTCTTCAAGTATATCCAAATATATTTTTTCCTTTTCCTCAGTTCTGACTCACAATCTGAAACACAATGGAAAAGGAAAAATATATTTGGATGTATTTGAAGATGACTTCTTTTTTTAACATGTTGGAATAAAGCTTACCATTTTATCTGGAACATGGCTGGAGAACTTTCTTCTGTGGATCTTCATTGTACCATACCAGGCAGGAATGGCTTCCTCTTCCTCTGGGCCAAGATTCTCATAGTAGCCTTCACAAGGGTGAGCTGTTTTTTTCCAATCTTCTTTTTGCATATCTTATTCAGCCTGCTTTACTGCCGATGAATGGTGAGGAGACAATGTTATGACGTACGTCGCCCGATGCTTACTCAGCATCTCAAACAGTGAATGTCACAGAGTCACGCCATTACGATGCGACAACGCAGGACAGGTCACAATGGAAGACATTTTTCTTACATTTTTACCAGCAGTTTGGAAAATATGAACTTTTGTAAAACTTGAGGACAATTCAATTCCACTGTAATAAATGTGCTCATCTCTATCATTTATTGAATGCAAAATGTACTAAACGCTTTACCAAGAGTCATGTGTGATCTGTTCTCTTTAAAGTATTCTGTCTGAATATAATATATATTAAGTGTACTTGATACTTTGAAAAGTCTCTGTACAATGTTGATCTCACTCCCTCTTTAAACAGATGTGAAGACAGATAAGAAATCTGTCCATCTTATAGAATTACATTTTGTTAGTTCTAACTTTATTTTAAATGATCTGTTGTTTCAACAAACTGTGCATTAATCAATATTATAAGTAAATGTAAGAAACTTTCAAATATATATTATCAAAGTAAAACATCTCTTCCTCTATTTCTCAGCCATTTCTCCCCCTTAACTTATTGTTTTATAAATCACTCTTCAATACTGGTAAAATACATATTGAGAGATGAGATACCCTTTCAACTTATCAGGTTACATGCGGCTCATAGAAGTATTTGCAAATGGGAGGAAGAGGAAGTAGCGGAAGAGAGGGAGGCAAAGTCAGAGAGATACACAGAAATCATGCTTCTGCTTTCTTATATTTTATCACATATCAAAGTTGGAAACACAGCTACACTGCTCAGTGATGATGGTTCATTTTCTGAATGCAGCTGCTGCTGCTCCTTAGAGGTTGTGCTACAGAGAGAAAGAGATGCAGGATCTCCTCTTTTCTGTATGTACGGTATAGAAGATATAATATCTGATAGTTTGCAGCCACTAACCCGGAGACAATTGAGAACTGGAGAAGGGGAATACTGATGAAAACTGCAAGAAATTATTAACTTAATACCCAGACATAGAGTTATACGTCATTTAGGCACATAAAGGACAGCTTTTTCTAAAAAAATCAGCAAAAATAACTGGTATGCCTCAGGTAGTCCTGGAGGATGAAAAAAAAGGAAAAGAAAACATCTGTCTATACATGTAGTTTAGAAAATGAAGTATATTATTAAGTTAAGTGATTTTACACATGAAAAACAATAATCTAATTCATATAATAAAATAGAAATCAGTATACAAATGCACCAATATTAGCACATAATGATGAGCGAGCACTAAAATGCTCGGGTACTCGTTGCTCGGGACGAGCAAATTGGAATGCTCGGGTGCTCGACCCGAGCAACGAGCCCAATGTAAGTCTATGGGAAACGCGAGCATTTTTCAGGCGGCTCCCCCCCGGCAATCTGCAGAGGGCCTAAAAATTGCCCAAATCGATGGGAACAGTGCTCAAATGACATGGGAACAGCATGAGGAAGACCCCTGGAAGCATTTCTGACTCCCAGTTGACTGCTGTCAACAATGTAGTCAGAGGTATTACGCCACTTTTACGGACTCACAATAAAACATACAAAAACGAATCCAAATGGATTTTCCTGGGAAATATGCTAAGGAACATCCTTTCCAGGGTAATGACTTGTATATAAGGCAAAATAAATAACCAAAACCAAAAATACTCCTCCACATCTTGGGCTATGTTCACACATAGTTTTTCTGATGCGTTTTTGCACTTTTGCATTGCTTTCAACCAAGACAAATCCATTCACTGGGAATTGTAATTTTAACATTTTACAACCTTATCTGGCCATGTGGTGTGTGACACATCATCAGACACATTCATACAGTGCCGAAAAGACATGGGAACAGCATGAGGAAGATCTGTGGAAGCAACTCTGACTCCCAGGTCACTGCCTAAAAGTGTGCCCATCATAAGTGATGCTTGGCGCATTCAAAAATGCCTCCCGCCATGCACCTGTCATTGCAGACTTGCAAAAATCACCGTCAACGTCCTTGTCCCAGTGCTGCTTTCAGTTAACCCTACCCCATTCCTTAGAATGCAAGTGCAAGTATGCAGCCAGCCACCCACCCACCCACAGGCTGCAATACTATACTGCCAAATTTTTGACAGCTGCTTGCACTTGAAATGTGTTCTTTTAGGCTAATGGAGGCGGAAGCTGTCCACAATCTTATGGCGGCGGTGACCGGGTATCCATATTCGTTACCCAGCCACCACTATTTGTCCCGGTGTCGTCTCCGTCTTCCACAAGCACGGGTTCCACAACATTACCCGTACCCTCCCCAGTGCACTTACTGGGAAGGACCGCCTACCCACAAACACGTGGTCAAGTGAATGTGGCAAGGGACAGTAGCTTTTTTTGCTGAGTTGTATTTCACAGCAGCCATATTCTTTAGCTTGGTGAAAGGACTGGCATAGAGGGAAAGTGTATCTACTCTGGGTGTAATTTCTCCCAGGAAGTCTAATGCAGCTTGTTTCAGAAGCAATGGCAGTCCATCCAACATTAGCTCGCACTTGTCGGTGGTGCTTTGACACACAAACATCTTTCTTTGCACATTTAATTTCATGACTACAGAGATGGGCAATAGCCTGATCTGTAATGCGGTTTGAGAAATAACATGCATAAGCACATCCAATCCACATTAAAAAAGCAGCCATAGAGTGTCCGTGAACCTTCCTCCACACTTTTCTTAGCCAGGGCTGCTTCTCGGCAGGGTTGGACGGGCTCACCAGAGAACCAGAGACTCCGGTGGGCCCTGGCTTCTCCTTCAGGAGAGTTCATAGTGCCGAGGTGAGGCCATGATGATGATAGAGGTCACCATCTGCTTAGTTTTCTGTTACTTGGAATGCAAGCGCAAGTATGCAGCCAGCCACCCACCCACCCACTTACAGGCCGCAATACTAAACTGACAGATTTCTGGGCAGCTGTTTGCTCTTGAAATGTGGCCTTTTAGGCTCGTGGAGGTGGAAGCTTTTCACAACCTCATGCCGGCGATGGCCGGGTGTCCATACTCTGTCCCCAGCCGCCACTATTTCTCCCGCTGTTGTCTCCGACTTCCTCAAGCACGTGTCCCTCAACATTACCCGTGCCCTCCCCAGTGAACTTATTGGGAAGGACCACCTAACCACAAACACGTGGACAGGTGAATGTGGCCAGGGACGGTATGGAGCCAGTCCACAGCTTTTTTTGCTGAGTTGTATTTCATCACAGCCATATTCTTTAGCTTGGTGAAAGGACTTGGGAAACCATATCTACTCCAGCTATCATTTCTCCCAGAAAGTCCTCTAAAGTTGCTTTCACTTGAAATATGGCCTTTTAGGCTCGTGGAGGCAGATGCTTTTCACAATCTCATGCCTCATGCCTCGTGTCCATCTTCAGCACAGCCTGTTGCCGCTTGGCCAAGGCAGTGCTGCAGTGCTTTCAGCTTGTGACTGATGTGGTCATTTCGGAGATGGAGGAGGAGGTGCAGGAGCTGAACAATGTGATTACATTGAGGTTACTTTGGGGACTCTGTTTTTTATACTAAAGAAAGATCCTACTGTTTTGTTTTTTTTACTTTATTTTTAAAGACAAATGCATTCACCGGGAACTGTCACCGGGATATCGCCCAGGGAGGTGACACATTCCCTTTAACATTTTACAACCTTAACTGGCAATGTGGTGTGTAACACATCATCAGACACATCCTGTTTTATTTATGATGGAGGGACTCTTAAAGTCACAAAGCCTATTTTTATAGGGCCATCAGGTGGCCCTTACTATTCTTAAAAGGCTAGCAGTCGGCCCTCGCTATTGTTAGAGAGCCATCAGCCGGCTATGATTTGTTGTTCCCATTATTAAAAAGTGGGTCTCCAATACTGTTATTGCATATGCAGTGACTGCAAGGGCTGCCAAAAATTCGGACGCCACCCAATACCCCTCTGAAGAGACATGGAGGAGGGTCTCAGTAAAAAAAATGTTCCCATTATAAAGGAGCGGGTCTCCTATAGTGGTAATGCCCATGCTGTGACTGCAAGGGCTGCCAAAATTTGGGAAAAACCCCACTAAGAATTTAAAGACACATAGAGCAGGGCCACAGTAAGGAGTACAACATGTTCCCATTAGAAAGGAGAGAGTATGCTATACAGTTATAGGGTATGCAGTGAGTCCAACGGCTGACCAAATTTAGGAAAAACCCCACTAGCAATTTAAAGACACATAGAGCAGGGCCACAGTACAACAAACTCCCATGAGAAAGGAGAGGGTCTCCCATAATGTTGAACTGTGCAGTGAATGCAAGAGCTGCCAAAAATTGGGAGGTACTTCAATGCCACTGGGAAGAGACATAAAAAAATGTTCCCATTAGAAAGGAGTGGATCTCCTCTACTTGAAATACCCATGCACTAAGTGTATGGGCTGACAAACACTTAACCCTTGGGGGAATACATGAACATACTGTATAAAAAATTTTTTTTACGAGCATCATAAACACCCTTTAAAAAAATTATGTGAGTGTTGCATCACGGACCATGGTCACCCTGGTGATATGATGGTGGAGGATGAGGATGAGGAGAAGGAGGAGTACTAGAGCAAATACTAGAGCAAATAGCCAAAATCAGGAAGCGTATACCCATGTGTGGGTGTGAAAAGGTGCATGGGAATACACCTCCCAAAAAAAGACACTGGATTTGAGTTTATGTTACACTGCTATCATTCGGTGGTGTTGAGAAGTCTGGCCCAATCCAGCCCTTGTTCATTTTTATAAGAGTCAACCTGTCAGCATTTTCAGTTGACAGGCGGATGCGCTTATAAGTTATAATTACCACCAGCGGCACTAAAAACCGACTCTGATAAAACGCTGGTGGCAGGGCATGACCTCCAAGGTTTAGAGAGCCAGTTCATTCCACGTATCCATCTTGGATACCCAATAATTATAAGGCACAGAGGAATCACGGAGGATGTTGGTACTCTCTCAGCATCTTCCCAAATTTCGCATTCTTTATGAGAATAACCCGCGCATCAGGGCTTGTGCAATGGGAGGGTCTGAGAAAACTGTCCCTTCAACAGTGTTCCCCTGCGTCTGCTAGATTGCATTTGTGTCTCTCACGCCGGTACTCCTTGAGAGTACCCCGCGCCTCAGGGCTTGTGCGATGGGAGGGGCTGAGAAAATTCTCTCATAACTTTGACAGTGTTGCTCTGCCTCTGCTGGATTGGAGTTGTGTCTCGCTCAACTGATGTCACAACTACAGGCCAGCGTTTTCAGATGGAAATTTTTTTAACAGTTCCGCAACAAGGGACTTCTGGTACTGCCCGATTCCGCCTCAGGAATAAGAGATATAAAGTTCTCCTTGTAGCATGGGTCTAGAAGTGTCACCAACCATTAATGACTGTCACCCAAAATTATAAGAACGCGAGACTCATGGGAAAGGCAGCATAACATAAACTCAGTCATGCGTGCCAGACTGCTAATAGGCAAGACTTCCATGTCCTCACCAAGAGGGAACGAGTGACCATGCTCTCCTCCTCCTCCTGCTCCTCCTCTCTGTCCTCAGGCCATCCACGCTGAACAGACGGTATGACAGTTGTGCAGGTTGCACCGTCTATAGTGAATGAAACTAGCTCCTGGCCTTCCTCCTCCTCCTCTTCCCCATTGTCACCCAATCCACGTTGGGATGAGATGAGGCTTGGCTGTGTGTAATCACCCTGTATGGTTCCTTTCTCCACCTCATCGTGCTCCGCCTACAATGCATCCTCTTTGATCGTGAGCAGAGAGCATTTCAGAAGACAGAGAATCAGGATGGTGACGCTAATTATGGCGTCATCGCCGCTCACCATCTTGGTGGAGTCCTCAAAGTTTTGGAGGATGGTACATATGTCTGACATCCATGTCCACTCCTGAGATCTTATGTGTGGAGTCTAAACTGAATCCGGACAGCCTTGTTGATGCTGGTACTCAACAACTACCCTCTTCTGCTCACAAATCCTTCCCAACATCTGCAGTATAGAGTTCCAATGCATGGGGACATCACACACCAGTCTGTGAGCCGGAAGCTGCAAACGCTGCTGAAGCACAGCAAGGGCAGCAGAAGCTGTAGCTGACTCTCTAAAATGGGCACAGAGGCGGCGTACTTTGACAAGCAGATCCAGCAGCTCCGGGTAGGATTTGAGAAATCGCTGAACCACGAGGTTAAGCACATGGGACAGGCATAGTACGTGTGTGAGCTCGCATCACCTCAGAGCCGCCACCAGGTTCCGGACATTGTCACACACCGCCATGCCTGGCTGTAGGTTCAGCGGTGTTAGCCGCAGATCTGCCTGCTCTTTCAGAGCTTTCTACAACTCTTCAGCATTGTGCGGTTTGTCACCTAAGCATATTAGCTTCAACACAGCCTGTTGCCGCTTGGCCGAGGCAGTGCTGCAGTGCTTCCAGCTCGTGAAGGATGTGGTCATTTCGGAGATGGAGGCAGAAGAGGAGGAGGCTGAGGAGGATGAAGTGCAGGAGCTATAGACTGTTGGGGCAAACTTGATTGACCTAGGGCTTGAGATCTTTGGCGTCGGGAGGATACGTTCCGTTCCAAGGTCTGACTGGGTCATGGTTTCCACTATGTTAACCCAGTGTGCCGTCAGCGAGATGTACTGACCGTGCCCACAAGCACTTGTCCACGTGTCCGTAGTTAGGTGAATAGTACCTGTAACTACATTGTTGAGGGCATGGCTACTGTTTTTGGACACGTGCTTGTGTAATGCAGGGACGGCATACCAGGAAAAACAGTGGCTGCTGGGCACCGAGTACCGAGGAATGGCCGCCGCCATCAGGTTACGGAATGCTTCTGTCTCCACGAGCCTAAAATGCAACATTTCTAGCGCCATCAGTCACGAAATGTGTGGATTTAGTAGTGTGGCCTCTGGGGCGTTGGCTGCGTATTTTCACTTGCGCTCCAAGGACTGGGGTATGGACAACTGAACGCTGCGCTGGGACAAGGATGTGGACATGCTTCCTGATGCTGCTACTTGAGAGTGTGCAATGACAGGTGCAGGGCAGGAGGCATCTTCGTATGCACCATGGACAGGGGATTGGCTTGCATGCACAACAGCGGAAGAAGCAGTGGTGCCACCCGCAGACATTGTTCCTTGACCCTGGGAATCAGCCCATAAAGTCGTGTGCTTTGCTGCTATGTGCCTGATCATGCTGCTGATGGTCAGGCTGGTGGTTGTCATTTTGCCACCCCTGCTGATGCTGGTTTGGCAGGTGGTACAAATAGCCTTTTTGGGGTTATCAGCAGAGTCTTTAAAAAACAACCAGGCTCGAGAAGACCTAACAGTTGTACTGGTAACTTCCTTCGTGTTGGTGTTACGGGGAATGATCGCCTGCCTTCTTTCTGTGGCCAACACACTGCTTCTTCCTGCCTGTTGGGGTGCTCTGCCTCCCTCCCTCTGTGTGCTGCTGTCCTCGCTCTGCATGTCTTCCTGCCCAGTTGGGTCAGTTATTATATCATCCACCACCTCGTCTTCCACTTCTGCACTCTGGTCCTCCTCCTGACTTTCTGGCAATTGTGTCTCATCATAGTCCACCTGTTGTGACACTTTCCCACCGTCGCCTTCGTGTGACCGTGGCTGCTCAAATATTTGGGCATCGCTACATGCGATCTCCTCTTGCCCCACTTCAAGTGGACCGGGCGAGAGGCCCGAATCTATAAATGGAAAAGTGAACAGCTCTTCGGAGTGTCCAAGTGTGGGATCAGTTGTCTCCGGGCACTCAGAATGGTAGGAGGAAGGAGGTTCAGGGTGAGGAATATGCGGTCCAGACTCACAGCTACTGAGACTTGACCGTGTGGAAGACAAGGTGGTGGTGGTGGTGGCAAAGTGACTGGAAGCATTTTCTGCTATCCAACCAATAACCTTTTGACACTGCTTTGTGTTCAATACTGGTGTTCTGTGGTCCCCTATTAATTGGGACAGGAAGGTCGAGCGAGAAGATGTGGGTGTTTGTTGTGGCACAATTTCAGCTTACCCACGGCCTCAGCCTCTGCATGCATCATAACCATCATGTCCAATTCCCTGTCCCTTGCCACGTGCCTTGCCCATTTTAAATGGAGGACAATATCTTCCTCGCTCACTAAAAATGACTGAATTTGGAGCGAACTTATATGTGATCCGTGTGACAGACAAACCACAGTTTTAAATTCCTGGCCTGTAGGTAACTATTTTGAACAGCAAACTGGTGTCAACTGCTTCACTGACACACTAAAACTAATTTCTAATGGAGGTCAGAAATGGCAGCATTTTCTGAAAACGTATTTGTGATCCGTGTGACTGAGAAAACACAGTTTTAAATATCTGGCCTGTAGGTAACTATTTTGAACAGCAAACTGGTGTCAACTGCTTCACTGACACACTGAAAGAAAAATTTAATGGAGGCCCGAAGCGGCAGTATTTTCTAAAAACGTATATGTGATCCATGTGATGGAGAAAGCACGGTTTTAAATACCTGGCCTGTAGGTAACTATTTTGAACAGCAAACTGGTGTCAATTGCTTCACTGACACACTGAAACAAATTTTTAATGGAGGTCAAAAATGGCAGTATTTTCTGAAAACGTATATGTGATCCGTGTGACAGACAAACCACAGTTTTAAATAGCTGACCTGTAGGTAACTATTTTGAACAGCAAAGTTGTGTCAATTGCCTCACTGACACACTGAAAAAAATTTTAAATGGAGGCCAGAAGTGGCAGTATTTTCTGAAAACGTATATGTGATCCGTGTGACAGACAAACCACAGTTTTAAATGGCTGGCCTGTATGTAACTATTTTGAACAGCAAACTGGTGTCAATTGCCTCACTGACACACTGAAAATTTTTTTTAATGGTGGCCAGAAGTGGCAGTATTTTCTGAAAACGTATATGTGATCCGTGTGATGGACAAACCACAGTTTTAAATAGCTGGCCTGTAGGTAACTATTTTGAACAGCAAACTGGTGTCAATTGCTTCACTGACACACTGAAACAAATTTTTAATGGAGGTCAGAAATGGCAGTATTTTCTGAAAACGTATATGTGATCTGTGTGACGGAGAAAACACAGTTTTGAATATCTGGCCTGTAGGTAACTATTTTGAACAGCAAACTGGTGTCAATTGCTTCACTGACACACTGAAACAAATTTTTAATGGAGGCCAGAAATGGCAGTATTTTCTGAAAACGTATATGTGATCCGTGTGAAGGAGAAAACACGATTTTAAATTGCTGGCCTGTAGGTTACTATTTTGAACAGCAAACAGGTGTCAATTGCTTCATTGACCCACTAAAACAAATTTCTAATGGAGGTCAGAAATGGCAGTATTTTCTGAAAAAGTATATGTGATCCGTGTGACGGAGAAAACACAGTTTTAAATATCTGGCCTGTAGGTAGCTATTTTGAACAGCAAACTGGTGTCAATTGCTTCACTGACACACTGAAACAAATTTTTAATGGAAGCCAGAAATGACAGTATTTTCTGAAAACGTATATGTGATCCGTGTGACAGACAAACCACAGTTTTAAATTCCTGGCCTGTAGGTAACTATTTTGAACAGCAAACTGGTGTCAACTGCTTCACTGACACACTAAAACAAATTTCTAATGGAGGTCAGAAATGGCAGCATTTTCTGAAAACGTATTTGTGATCCGTGTGACTGAGAAAACACAGTTTTAAATATCTGGCCTGTAGGTAACTATTTTGAACAGCAAACTGGTGTCAACTGCTTCACTGACACACTGAAAGAAAAATTTAATGGAGGCCCGAAGCGGCAGTATTTTCTAAAAACATATATGTGATCCATGTGATGGAGAAAGCACAGTTTTAAGTACCTGGCCTGTAGGTAACTATTTTGAACAGCAAACTGGTGTCAATTGCTTCACTGACACACTGAAACAAATTTTTAATGGAGGTCAGAAATGGCAGTATTTTCTGAAAACGTATATGTGATCCGTGTGACAGACAAACCACAGTTTTAAATAGCTGACCTGTAGGTAACTATTTTGAACAGCAAAGTTGTGTCAATTGCCTCACTGACACACTGAAAAAAATTTTAAATGGAGGCCAGAAGTGGCAGTATTTTCTGAAAACGTATATGTGATCCGTGTGACAGACAAACCACAGTTTTAAATGGCTGGCCTGTATGTAACTATTTTGAACAGCAAACTGGTGTCATTTGCCTCACTGACACACTGAAAAATTTTTTTAATGGTGGCCAGAAGTGGCAGTATTTTCTGAAAACGTATATGTGATCCGTGTGACGGACAAACCACAGTTTTAAATAGCTGGCCTGTAGGTAACTATTTTGAACAGCAAACTGGTGTCAATTGCTTCACTGACACACTGAAACAAATTTTTAATGGAGGTCAGAAATGGCAGTATTTTCTGAAAACGTATATGTGATCTGTGTGACGGAGAAAACACAGTTTTGAATATCTGGCCTGTAGGTAACTATTTTGAACAGCAAACTGGTGTCAATTGCTTCACTGACACACTGAAACAAATATTTAATGGAGGCCAGAAATGGCAGTATTTTCTGAAAACGTATATGTGATCCGTGTGAAGGAGAAAACACGATTTTAAATTGCTGGCCTGTAGGTTACTATTTTGAACAGCAAACAGGTGTCAATTGCTTCATTGACCCACTAAAACAAATTTCTAATGGAGGTCAGAAATGGCAGTATTTTCTGAAAAAGTATATGTGATCCGTGTGACGGAGAAAACACAGTTTTAAATATCTGGCCTGTAGGTAGTTATTTTGAACAGCAAACTGGTGTCAATTGCTTCACTGACACACTGAAACAAATTTTTAATGGAGGCCAGAAATGACAGTATTTTCTGAAAACGTATATGTGATCCGTGTGACAGACAAACCACAGTTTTAAATAGCTGGCCAGTATGTAACTATTTTGAACAGCAAACTGGTGTCAATTGCCTCACTGACACACTGAAATTTTTTTTTAATGGAGGCCAGAAGTGGCCGTATTTTCTGAAAACGTATATGTGATCCGTGTGACAGACAAACCACAGTTTTAAATAGCTGGCCTGTAGGTAACTATTTTGAACAGAAAACTGGTGTCAATTGCTTCACTGACACACTGAAACAAATTTTTAATGGAGGTCAGAAATGGCAGTATTTTCTGAAAACGTATATGTGATCCGTGTGAAGGAGAAAACACAGTTTTGTATATCTGGCCTGTAGGTAACTATTTTGAACAGCAAACTGGTGTCAATTGCTTCACTGACACACTGAAACAAATTTTTAATGGAGGCCAGAAATGGCAGTATTTTCTGAAAACGTATATGTGATCCGTGTGAAGGAGAAAACACAGTTTTAAATAGCTGGCCTGTAGGTAACTATTTTGAACAGCAAACTGGTGTCAATTGCTTCACTGACACACTGAAAAAAAAATTTAATGGAGGCCAGAAATGGCAGTATTTTCTGAAAACGTATATGTGATCCGTGTGACAGACAAACCACAGTTTTAAATGGCTGGCCTGTATGTAACTATTTTGAACAGCAAACTGGTGTCAATTGCCTCACTGACACACTGAAATTTTTTTTTAATGGTGGCCAGAAGTGGCAGTATTTTCTGAAAACGTATATGTGATCCGTGTGACGGACAAACCACAGTTTTAAATAGCTGGCCTGTAGGTAACTACTTTGAACAGCAAACTGGTGTCAATTGCTTCACTGACACATTGAAACAAATTTTTAATGGAGGTCAGAAATGGCAGTATTTTCTGAAAACGTATATGTGATCTGTGTGAAGGAGAAAACACAGTTTTGAATATCTGGCCTGTAGGTAACTATTTTGAACAGCAAACTGGTGTCAATTGCTTCACTGACACACTGAAACAAATTTTTAATGGAGGCCAGAAATGGCAGTATTTTCTGAAAACGTATATGTGATCCGTGTGACGGAGAAAACACGATTTTAAATTGCTGGCCTGTAGGTTACTATTTTGAACAGCAAACAGGTGTCAATTACTTCATTGACCCACTAAAACAAATTTCTAATGGAGGTCAGAAATGGCAGTATTTTCTGAAAAAGTATATGTGATCCGTGTGACGGAGAAAACACAGTTTTAAATATCTGGCCTGTAGGTAGCTATTTTGAACAGCAAACTGGTGTCAATTGCTTCACTGACACACTGAAACAAATTTTTAATGGAGGCCAGAAATGACAGTATTTTCTGAAAATGTATATGTGATCCGTGTGACAGACAAACCACAGTTTTAAATAGCTGGCCTGTATGTAACTATTTTGAACAGCAAACTGGTGTCAATTGCCTCACTGACACACTGAAATTTTTTTTTAATGGAGGCCAGAAGTGGCCGTATTTTCTGAAAACGTATATGTGATCCGTGTGACAGACAAACCACAGTTTTAAATAGCTGGCCTGTAGGTAACTATTTTGAACAGAAAACTGGTGTCAATTGCTTCACTGACACACTGAAACAAATTTTTAATGGAGGTCAGAAATGGCAGTATTTTCTGAAAACGTATATGTGATCCGTGTGAAGGAGAAAACACAGTTTTGAATATTTGGCCTGTAGGTAACTATTTTGAACAGCAAACTGGTGTCAATTGCTTCACTGACACACTGAAACAAATTTTTAATGGAGGCCAGAAATGGCAGTATTTTCTGAAAACGTATATGTGATCCGTGTGAAGGAGAAAACACAGTTTTAAATAGCTGGCCTGTAGGTAACTATTTTGAACAGCAAACTGGTGTCAATTGCTTGACTGACACACTGAAAAAAAATTTAATGGAGGCCAGAAATGGCAGTATTTTCTGAAAACGTATATGTGATCCGTGTGAAGGAGAAAACACAGTTTTGAATATCTGGCCTGTAGGTAACTATTTTGAACAGCAAACTGGTGTCAATTGCTTCACTGACACACTGAAACAAATTTTTAATGGAGGCCAGAAATGGCAGTATTTTCTGAAAACGTATATGTGATCCGTGTGAAGGAGAAAACACAGTTTTAAATAGCTGGCCTGTAGGTAACTATTTTGAACAGCAAACTGGTGTCAATTGCTTCACTGACACACTGAAAAAAAAATTTAATGGAGGCCAGAAATGGCAGTATTTTCTGAAAACGTATATGTGATCCGTGTGAAGGAGAAAACACAGTTTTAAATAGCTGGCCTGTAGGTAACTATTTTGAACAGCAAACTGGTGTCAATTGCTTCACTGACACACTGAAAAAAAAATTTAATGGAGGCCAGAAATGGCAGTATTTTCTGAAACCTTATATGTGATCCGTGTGAAGGAGAAAACACAGTTTTAAATAGCTGGCCTGTAGGTAACTATTTTGAACAGCAAACTGGTGTCAATTGCTTCACTGACACACTGAAAAAAAAATTTAATGGAGGCCAGAAATGGCAGTATTTTCTGAAAACGTATATGTGATCCGTGTGAAGGAGAAAACACGATTTTAAATTGCTGGCCTGTAGGTTACTATTTTGAACAGCAAACAGGTGTCAATTGCTTCATTGACCCACTAAAACAAATTTCTAATGGAGGTCAGAAATGGCAGTATTTTCTGAAAAAGTATATGTGATCCGTGTGACGGAGAAAACACAGTTTTAAATATCTGGCCTGTAGGTAGCTATTTTGAACAGCAAACTGGTGTCAATTGCTTCACTGACACACTGAAACAAATTTTTAATGGAAGCCAGAAATGACAGTATTTTCTGAAAACGTATATGTGATCCGTGTGACAGACAAACCACAGTTTTAAATTCCTGGCCTGTAGGTAACTATTTTGAACAGCAAACTGGTGTCAACTGCTTCACTGACACACTAAAACAAATTTCTAATGGAGGTCAGAAATGGCAGCATTTTCTGAAAACGTATTTGTGATCCGTGTGACTGAGAAAACACAGTTTTAAATATCTGGCCTGTAGGTAACTATTTTGAACAGCAAACTGGTGTCAACTGCTTCACTGACACACTGAAAGAAAAATTTAATGGAGGCCCGAAGCGGCAGTATTTTCTAAAAACATATATGTGATCCATGTGATGGAGAAAGCACAGTTTTAAGTACCTGGCCTGTAGGTAACTATTTTGAACAGCAAACTGGTGTCAATTGCTTCACTGACACACTGAAACAAATTTTTAATGGAGGTCAGAAATGGCAGTATTTTCTGAAAACGTATATGTGATCCGTGTGACAGACAAACCACAGTTTTAAATAGCTGACCTGTAGGTAACTATTTTGAACAGCAAAGTTGTGTCAATTGCCTCACTGACACACTGAAAAAAATTTTAAATGGAGGCCAGAAGTGGCAGTATTATCTGAAAACGTATATGTGATCCGTGTGACAGACAAACCACAGTTTTAAATGGCTGGCCTGTATGTAACTATTTTGAACAGCAAACTGGTGTCATTTGCCTCACTGACACACTGAAAAATTTTTTTAATGGTGGCCAGAAGTGGCAGTATTTTCTGAAAACGTATATGTGATCCGTGTGACGGACAAACCACAGTTTTAAATAGCTGGCCTGTAGGTAACTATTTTGAACAGCAAAACTGGTGTCAATTGCTTCACTGACACACTGAAACAAATTTTTAATGGAGGTCAGAAATGGCAGTATTTTCTGAAAACGTATATGTGATCTGTGTGACGGAGAAAACACAGTTTTGAATATCTGGCCTGTAGGTAACTATTTTGAACAGCAAACTGGTGTCAATTGCTTCACTGACACACTGAAACAAATATTTAATGGAGGCCAGAAATGGCAGTATTTTCTGAAAACGTATATGTGATCCGTGTGAAGGAGAAAACACGATTTTAAATTGCTGGCCTGTAGGTTACTATTTTGAACAGCAAACAGGTGTCAATTGCTTCATTGACCCACTAAAACAAATTTCTAATGGAGGTCAGAAATGGCAGTATTTTCTGAAAAAGTATATGTGATCCGTGTGACGGAGAAAACACAGTTTTAAATATCTGGCCTGTAGGTAGTTATTTTGAACAGCAAACTGGTGTCAATTGCTTCACTGACACACTGAAACAAATTTTTAATGGAGGCCAGAAATGACAGTATTTTCTGAAAACGTATATGTGATCCGTGTGACAGACAAACCACAGTTTTAAATAGCTGGCCAGTATGTAACTATTTTGAACAGCAAACTGGTGTCAATTGCCTCACTGACACACTGAAATTTTTTTTTAATGGAGGCCAGAAGTGGCCGTATTTTCTGAAAACGTATATGTGATCCGTGTGACAGACAAACCACAGTTTTAAATAGCTGGCCTGTAGGTAACTATTTTGAACAGAAAACTGGTGTCAATTGCTTCACTGACACACTGAAACAAATTTTTAATGGAGGTCAGAAATGGCAGTATTTTCTGAAAACGTATATGTGATCCGTGTGAAGGAGAAAACACAGTTTTGTATATCTGGCCTGTAGGTAACTATTTTGAACAGCAAACTGGTGTCAATTGCTTCACTGACACACTGAAACAAATTTTTAATGGAGGCCAGAAATGGCAGTATTTTCTGAAAACGTATATGTGATCCGTGTGAAGGAGAAAACACAGTTTTAAATAGCTGGCCTGTAGGTAACTATTTTGAACAGCAAACTGGTGTCAATTGCTTCACTGACACACTGAAAAAAAAATTTAATGGAGGCCAGAAATGGCAGTATTTTCTGAAAACGTATATGTGATCCGTGTGACAGACAAACCACAGTTTTAAATGGCTGGCCTGTATGTAACTATTTTGAACAGCAAACTGGTGTCAATTGCCTCACTGACACACTGAAATTTTTTTTTAATGGTGGCCAGAAGTGGCAGTATTTTCTGAAAACGTATATGTGATCCGTGTGACGGACAAACCACAGTTTTAAATAGCTGGCCTGTAGGTAACTATTTTGAACAGCAAACTGGTGTCAATTGCTTCACTGACACATTGAAACAAATTTTTAATGGAGGTCAGAAATGGCAGTATTTTCTGAAAACGTATATGTGATCTGTGTGAAGGAGAAAACACAGTTTTGAATATCTGGCCTGTAGGTAACTATTTTGAACAGCAAACTGGTGTCAATTGCTTCACTGACACACTGAAACAAATTTTTAATGGAGGCCAGAAATGGCAGTATTTTCTGAAAACGTATATGTGATCCGTGTGACGGAGAAAACACGATTTTAAATTGCTGGCCTGTAGGTTACTATTTTGAACAGCAAACAGGTGTCAATTACTTCATTGACCCACTAAAACAAATTTCTAATGGAGGTCAGAAATGGCAGTATTTTCTGAAAAAGTATATGTGATCCGTGTGACGGAGAAAACACAGTTTTAAATATCTGGCCTGTAGGTAGCTATTTTGAACAGCAAACTGGTGTCAATTGCTTCACTGACACACTGAAACAAATTTTTAATGGAGGCCAGAAATGACAGTATTTTCTGAAAATGTATATGTGATCCGTGTGACAGACAAACCACAGTTTTAAATAGCTGGCCTGTATGTAACTATTTTGAACAGCAAACTGGTGTCAATTGCCTCACTGACACACTGAAATTTTTTTTTAATGGAGGCCAGAAGTGGCCGTATTTTCTGAAAACGTATATGTGATCCGTGTGACAGACAAACCACAGTTTTAAATAGCTGGCCTGTAGGTAACTATTTTGAACAGAAAACTGGTGTCAATTGCTTCACTGACACACTGAAACAAATTTTTAATGGAGGTCAGAAATGGCAGTATTTTCTGAAAACGTATATGTGATCCGTGTGAAGGAGAAAACACAGTTTTGAATATTTGGCCTGTAGGTAACTATTTTGAACAGCAAACTGGTGTCAATTGCTTCACTGACACACTGAAACAAATTATTAATGGAGGCCAGAAATGGCAGTATTTTCTGAAAACGTATATGTGATCCGTGTGAAGGAGAAAACACAGTTTTAAATAGCTGGCCTGTAGGTAACTATTTTGAACAGCAAACTGGTGTCAATTGCTTGACTGACACACTGAAAAAAAATTTAATGGAGGCCAGAAATGGCAGTATTTTCTGAAAACGTATATGTGATCCGTGTGACGGAGAAAACACAGTTTTGAATATCTGGCCTGTAGGTAACTATTTTGAACAGCAAACTGGTGTCAATTGCTTCACTGACACACTGAAACAAATTTTTAATGGAGGCCAGAAATGGCAGTATTTTCTGAAAACGTATATGTGATCCGTGTGAAGGAGAAAACACAGTTTTAAATAGCTGGCCTGTAGGTAACTATTTTGAACAGCAAACTGGTGTCAATTGCTTCACTGACACACTGAAAAAAAAATTTAATGGAGGCCAGAAATGGCAGTATTTTCTGAAAACGTATATGTGATCCGTGTGAAGGAGAAAACACAGTTTTAAATAGCTGGCCTGTAGGTAACTATTTTGAACAGCAAACTGGTGTCAATTGCTTCACTGACACACTGAAAAAAAAATTTAATGGAGGCCAGAAATGGCAGTATTTTCTGAAACCTTTTATGTGATCCGTGTGAAGGAGAAAACACAGTTTTAAATAGCTGGCCTGTAGGTAACTATTTTGAACAGCAAACTGGTGTCAATTGCTTCACTGACACACTGAAAAAAAAATTTAATGGAGGCCAGAAATGGCAGTATTTTCTGAAAACGTATATGTGATCCGTGTGACGGAGAAAACTCAGTTTTAAATAGCTGGCCTGTAGGTAACTATTTTGAACAGCAAACTTGTGTCAATTGCTTCACTGACACACTAAAACAAATTTTTAATGGAGGCCAGAAATGGAAGTATTTTCTGAAAACGTATTTGTGATCCGTGTGACTGACAAACGACAGTTTTAAATACCTGGCCTGTAATTAACTATTTTGAACAGCAAACTGATGTCAATTGTTTCACTGACACACTGAAACAAATTTTTAATGGATGCCAGAAATGGCAGTATTTTCAACGCAATTATATGTGATCCGTGTGACAGACAAACCACAGTTTTAAATAGCTGGATTTTTAGCGCTGTAATATGGAAATTAACTGGCTGTATTCTGCAGTGCCAACAAGCAAATGGTGCAGAACAACGGTGTTCTCTGGATTGTTTTTTAAGCAAATAATGAGAATTAAGATCCGAAAAAAATTATTCCTGGCCCCTGACACCTGGGCCTATTTTTAGAAATATCTAACAGCAGCAGACAAAACTGGAATGGAGCTTCTTGTGCTATGTGCACTGCAGTCTGCTATATACCCTGCTTACCTGCCTATATACACTACCTGCCTGATATCTCTGCAGTTGGATTAGTCCTCAGAAGGACTGTTTGTTGAGATGGATATGTGTCTCTAATATGGTTTGGTACACCTACATTAACTAAAAACAAGCAAATCTCTCCATAGTTCAGCAGCACCTCTTCCTACACTGTCTGATTCCGGAGTCACTGTTACGAGCATGGTGGTGCCAGGTCTGATATATATCTGATGACGCTGTGCGGCCAGCCAATCACTGTAATGCCACAACCAACATGGCTATGGCATTAGAGTGAGTGGCAGGCAATCCCTGCATGTTAATTGGCTCATCACTATTAGCACACATCAATTGCAGGAGGGAGGGCAACAGCTCTTCATAAGTGGAGATACAGAGGGAAAGATGACAATCCACAAGGCGGGTTTCAGTGATAGCAAATTTAAAAAACTCATTACCTTTAACAACCATTAACCTTTTGGTTAATCACAGAACCATTAAAAGTTTTGTTGAAAATAGTCAACAGGGTCACAAATAACGTGTTGAGAAAAAAGTGTACTATAACTGCCAAAGATTTTAAAAGACTGAAACGTGAAGTGACCAGAAGCTGTTATCCTCCAGTGCTGTCATATTCCAGAACTGCAACCTCTCAAGGAGTGCACAGAAGTACAAGGTGTTCAGTATGGGCAAGGAAAGGGTGGTTGAAACCCAACCACCATGGAAAAACACACAGAATATGAATCATCAACACTGGGTCAAGAAATATCAAAAGACAGATTTTTCAATTGGTTTTATGGGCTGATGAGATGATGGACCAGATGGATAGGCAGTGGCTGGATCAATAATGGGCACAAAACTCCACTTCAACTCAGTCTCCAGAGGTGGGATAATTGTATGGGCTGATATTTTTAAAGATTAATCAGTTGGACCTTTGTGGGTTGAAGATGGACTCAAAATCAGCTCCCAAACTTACTGCCAGTTTTTAGAAGACACTTTCTTCAAGAAGTTGTGCAGGAAAAAGTCTGCATTTTTAAAGAAAATCATGATTATTTTTAGGATAATGCTCCATTGCAAAATCAAAATACTCCTTGGCTAATCAAAAAAGACGTGAGGATGAAAATATTATGACATCTGACCTAAACTCTATTGAGAACTTGTGAGCCCTTCATAAATGGGATATTTACAGTAAAGGAAAACAGTCGCCTTTCCGAACCATGTCTGGGAGTCTATATTTAGTGCTGTTGATCGTCAACAGTTATTGTTGACTGTTACTGAAAAGAATGGTGGCTATATTGGTCAGTGATATTTTTTTCCTTTTGGAAAGGCCAGAAATGTATTTTTGTACATTTTGAGTTGTGTGGTTATTATTCTCACCTTAACAAATGAAAATAAATGAGATAGAAAAATTTATGTTTTTAATTTAGTTGCACAATAATTCTGCACACATAGATATTCAGGTTTCAGGTTTAATCTTTTAGACTGATCGACAGCATTGTAGTTGTTCTATAATAAAATTAATCAATAAAAATACAAATTGCCTTATAATTGTGCACACAGTGAACGCTTTCAATAATAGTAGTGTTAATAGTTATTTTTATCAATGAAAAAAATGCAAAGTAAATGAACAAAAGAGAAGTCTAAATAAAATCAATATTTAGTGTGACCATAACCACCATAAATTCTTCTATGTACACTTGCAAACAGTTTTTTAAATAACTTGGCATGAAAGTTGTTCCAAACATTTTGAGAAGAACTAACCACAGATCATAGAATCATACAATCATAAAAAAAGTTGGAAGGAACCTCCAGGGTCATCTTGTCCAACCCCCTTCTCAATGCAGGATTCACTAAACCATTAACTATTCACTAAACCATTCACTAAACCACTAAACCATCTGTTTTCAGAACATTAACAGTAAGAACATGGAAGAGTCCAGGAGCCATTTGGTGAGCTGCATATCCTGCTACATGTTCACAGACTTGCCAGTGGAAAAGCCAAACTTCACATGCCAGAAGTGCAAGCTTGTGTCCCTGTTGGAGGAAAAGTTGCGAAATCTAGAAGAGAGGTTAACTACCTTAAAAATCATTAAGGAAGGTGAAGAGTTCTTAGACAGAGCAGAATTATCTCTTCATGATTCAGAAAGAGAAGAAATTCGAACTGCACCTGATGAAACAGAGGAATGGAAGCATGTGACCCACAGAAGCAGGAGGATCAAGAGGCAGTCAGCACCCATACTGCTCAAGAACCAGTACCAGGCTCTCACGCAGGAGAACCATGAAGAAATACAGCAAAATAAGACTTTGCCAGCAATGATTAACCTTGTAAGCCCTCAGAATCCTCCTGGATGGAAAAAGAAGAGTGTTGTGAAGAAAAAACAGAGAGTGGTGGTCATGGGGGATTCCCTGTTAAGAGGAACAGAGGCCGCTATCTGCAGACCAGACATAACCTCAAGAGAAATGTGCTGTCTTCCAGGAGCAAAAATTAAAGATGTGTCTGACAGGATATCAAGACTCTTCAGACCTACAGATCACTACCCATTCCTGCTAATACATGTGGGGACAAATGACACTGCAAGAAAGGACCTGGAAACCATCAGCAGTGACTTTGAAGACTTAGGCAAGAAAGTGAAAGAATTGGGTGCGCAGGTGGTCTTCTCATCCATCCTCCCAGTGGATGGCCATGGAACAATGAGGTGGAATAAGATTCTACAGTTGAACAACTGGCTACGTCGATGGTGCCGTCAACAAGGATTTGGATTTCTGGATCACGGAATGAATTACCTATACGATGGACTACTTGCTAGAGATGGGGTGCACCTTACGAAGACTGGAAAACATGTATTTGGAAGTCGCCTTGCTACACTCATCAGGAGAGCTTTAAACTAGAACAATGTGGGAAGGGAAGCAAAAGGCCAGAAAAAGCCATACAGCTGACAAATACTATTGAGATCTCTGCTACTGGAAGTGGAAAGGAAGAACAAAGACAAAACAATTTAACTAATAAAAATATGGGAGGAAGAGAAACCAATCACAAACTAAAATGTTTTTATACAAATGCACAAAGCATGGGCAACAAACAAGGAGAATTGGAACTACTAATGCAGGAAAAGAAATATGATGTCATTGGAATCACTGAAACTTGGTGGGACGATACACATGATTGGAATAAAAGGCTAAAAGGATACAACTTATTTGCAAGAAACAGACTTGATAAACGAGGAGGAGGTGTCGCATTGTATGTTAGAAAAGCGTATATCTGCACAGAGATTGAAGCTTCAGAGACTGGAGGTTCTGTGGAAACTGTTTGGGTAAGAATACAAGGAGAGAACAATGGAAAGGACACCATTGTAGGCATTTACTACAGGCCACCTGGGCAAGCTGAAGATATGGATGAACTCTTTATGTATCAAATGACCAAGTTCTCCAAAAAATATGACGTAGTGGTCATGGGAGATTTCAACTATCCAGACATTTGTTGGGAATCTCTCTCAAGTAAAACTAACAGGTCAAGCAAATTCTTATCCTCTCTTGCTGACAACTTTATCTACCAAAAGGTAGGGGAGAAAACAAGGGGATCTGCTACTTTGGATCTAATTCTTATAAACAGGGAGGAAATGGTTGAGGAGGTAAAGGTGGCTGGGACCCTAGGAGGCAGCGATCATGCTATTATAGAATTTTGGATAACTAGAGGAGGAAGACATGTGAAGACTCAAACTTCAAGGTTACATTTTAGAAAGGCAGATTTTAAGAGACTCAGAAAGAGAATAGGAGGGATCCAATGGCTGGATGTCCTTAAGGACAAAAATGTCCAGGAAGGATGGGAAATTTTTAAAAATGAGATTCTCAAAGCACAATCGTTAACAATCCCGAAAAGTAGGAAGAATGGGAAGCATTTAAGGAAACCAGGATGGATGAACACAGAACTTAAACACATGCTAAAAAGAAAGAAAGAAATGTTTATTAAATGGAAAGAGGGAGGCATAACTAAAGAAGATTATAATGCAGTCTGCAGATCCTGCAGGGCACGTATCAGGTTAGCTAAAGCTGACAATGAATTAAGGCTTGCAAGAGATGTCAACAGCAATAAAAAAGGATTTTGGGGGTATGTCAAAAGTAAAAGAAAAGTCAAAGATGCTATAGGATTTTTACAGGATGAAAATGGAGAAATGGTAAGAGAGGATGTTGAGAAGGCCGAACTTTTTAACTCCTATTTTGCATCTGTTTTCTCTCAGAAAGAAAATGTAACATCAACTGATCTTCACTGTCCTTTTAAAGGAATAGAGGAATCCAAGTTATCTGTAAACAGAAAGATTGTGAGGGAATATTTAGCTAACATAAATGAGTTCAAGTCTCCAGGTCCAGATGAATTACACCCCAGAGTACTGAAGGAGATCGTAGAAGAAATTTTAGAACCACTCTCCATAATCTTTGAAAATTCTTGGAGAACAGGAGAAGTCCCAGAAGACTGGAGAAGAGCAAATGTTGTTCCTATCTTCAAAAAGGGCAAGAAGGTGGACCCAGGGAACTATAGGCCGGTGAGTCTGACTTCTATACCAGGAAAGATCTTTGAGCAAATTATTAAACAACATGTATGTAAGTACATGGATAAGAATGAAGTGATTAACCAGAGTCTGCATGGGTTTGTAACTAACAAGTCATATCAGACTAACTTAATTTCCTTCTATGACAGAATCACTGACTGGGTGGATCAGGGAAATGCTGTAGATATAGTATATCTTGACTTCAGCAAAGCATTTGACAAAGTATCTCACACCATCCTTATTGAAAAAATGACCAAGTATGCAATGGACCAGGCAACTGTTAGGTGGATTCATAACTGGCTTAGTGATCGGACTCAAAGGGTGGTTGTACATGGCTTCACATCCAGCTGGATGAATGTCTCAAGTGGGGTACCACAGGGCTCTGTCCTGGGACCTGTATTGTTCAACATCTTTATCAATGATTTAGATGAAGGAATTGAGGGTAAACTGATTAAATTTGCTGATGACACAAAGCTAGGAGGGATAGCTAATACTAGAGAAGAGAGAGAGAGGATTCAAAAAGACCTAAATAAACTGGAGCAGTTGGCAGCAACCAACAGAATGGTTTTTAAAATGCAAAGTACTACATCTGGGCAATAAAAATGAAAAAAGCATATACAGAATGGGAGGAATAGAGCTAAGCAACAGTACATGTGAAAAAGACTTAGGTATACTAATAGATCATAGACTGAATATGAGTCAACAGTGTGATGCAGCAGCAAAAAAGGCAAATACAATTCTGGGATGTATTAACAGAAGCATACAGTCTAGATCACGTGAAGTCATTATCGGTCTTTACTCCTCTTTGGTCAGATCTCATCTGGAATACTGTGTACAGTTTTGGGCACCACATTTTAAAAAAGACATAGACAAACTGGAGCAAGTTCAGAGAAGAGCGACCAGAATGGTGACTGGTCTGCAAACCATGTCCTATGAGGAACGGTTGCAGGATTTGGGAATGTTTAGCTTGCAAAAAAGAAGACTGAGAGGACACTTAATAGCTGTCTACAAATATGTCAAGGGCTGTCACATTGTAGAAGGATCATCTTTATTCTCATTTGCACAAGGAAAGACTAGAAGCAATGGGATGAAACTAAATGGGAGGAGACACAGATTAGATATTAGAAAAAACTTTTTGACAGTTAGGGTGATTAATGAGTGGAACAGGCTGCCACGAGAGGTGGTGAGTTCCCCTTCAATGGACGTCTTCAAACAGAGGCTGGACAGACATCTGTCTGAGATGATTTAGTGAATCCTGCTTTGAGCAGGGGGTTGGACCAGATGACCCAGGAGGTCCCTTCCAACTCTACCATTCTATGATTCTATGATCTCAGACAGATGTCTGTCCAGCCTCTGTTTGAAGACTCACCACCTCTCATGGCAGCCTGTTCCACTCATTGATCACCCTCACTGTTAAAATGTTTTTCCTATAATCCTGTATCTTCTCCCTTTCGGATCCTCTGTTGATTGCAAAATGGTTAAGTACAGTCATGGGCAAAAGTGTTGGCTCTTTTCCAAAATTGTGGGTAAACAACTTTGTTTCAAGCATGTGATGCTCGTTCAAACACACCTGTGGCAAGTAACAGGTGTGGGCAATATGAAAATCAAACCTGAAACCAGATAAAAAGGGGAGAAGTTGATTCAATCTTTGCATTTTGTGTCTGTGTGTGTCACACTAAGCTTGGAGTACTGAAAGAGAATAGAACTATCCAAAGACTTGAGAACCAAAATTGTTGAAAAATATCAACAATCTCAAGGTTACAAGTCCATCTCCAGAGATCTTGATGTACCTTTGTCCCTGGTGCGCAATATAATCAAGAAGTTTACAACCCATGGCACTGTAGCTAATCTCCCTAGACATGAACGGCAAAGAAAAATTGATGAAAGATTTCAATGCAGTATAGTCCAGATGGTGAATGAACAGCCCCAATTAAGTTCCAAAGAAATTCAAGCTGTCCTGCAGGTCAAGTTGCATCAGTGTCAACAGGAACTACCTCTTGAAATTTGAATGAAATGAAAATCTATGGAAGGAGACCCAGGAGGACCCCACTGCTGACACCGAGACATTAAAAAGCTAGACTGCAGTTTTCCAAAACGTACATAAGCCAAAATCCTTCCGGGAAAGCATCTTGTGAACAGCTGAGACCAAGATGGTGCTTTTTGGTAAAGCACATCATTCTACTGTTTATCGAAAACAGAATGAAGCCTACAAATAACAGTTGTTAGGCGTCAGTCTGGTGCTGGATTCGAAATGGGTCCAGGACCTTCTGTGGTCTCCAATTTCAGTCCAGCTGGGGCTGATGCTGCTCAGCATCACCGTCAGCCCCAACGCCTAGCTGGTCCACGAGCACTGTTTGTCTCCAAGGTAGTTGTGCCTAGCAATGTTAAGCCTCGGTTGCAGAGGGAGACAGGGCTTGTGGAATCTAAGTCCAGGATTTGCCGCACTGAGCATGTCCGTGACTTGGCGGATCATGATTAGTGGGTTGGCACCCACCTGACCCGGTGACCTGGCACCGCCTGATTGGTCCACGGATAACGTCACCAATGGCGCGTCGGTGGGCAGGGCTTAGTCTTTAAAAGGCCAGCCCACAAAGATGGCGACGCGCTCAGATCATTTGAGCTGGCTGTTTGTGGTGTGCACGCTTACTCTTGGGCTCCTCGTAGAGCCATAGCTTTAGTTAGGCAGGTTAGAAAAAGTCTGTTCCGCCTGTGAGCTACATAGAGCGGGTTTTCTCAGTCTGGTAGCACGCCGGCTGAGTGCTCGAATACCCGGCGGGAATCACACCTGCACGCTAGCATCAACTCCTATAGCGTAGCGCCTGTATCGAAGACAGGGCTACTGCTTCTCCTACGGTCACACGTCTCCCTGCATTTCTTGGAGATTGTGTGAGCCGTTATACTAGCGCCAAACCCCATAGCGTAGCGCCTGTATCAAAGACAGGGCTACTGCTTCTCCCACGGTCGCATGTCTCCCTGCGGTTCTTAGAGATTGTGCGAACCGTCTTACCCTTCCGTGTGCATTAACACTAAGGGCTAAGATAGTTGATAGGTGCGCCACCGGTCGCTCTCCCTCCGTGCAGTTAACGGAGATAGAGCGTACCGCATTACCCATTCCTGTGTGAAAAAACACGGAAGGGTTTTACATTTAAGTTGTCGCTTGCCTTTCCACCCGGAAAGTGTTTGGCAGCAGCCCTCCGGGCTGCATCGCGGACCCCGGGGTCGGTTGCGTTCCATTAAAATAAAGTTGTCTGCAACCGCCCTCCTAACAGTATATGAGCACCAGGGTCTTGCCAAACATGGCCGACACTAAACAACTGCAGTGGTACATACAGCAACTGGAGGCCAGACTTAAATCTCTGGAACAAACTTCTCCGGTCGCTGATATCACTGCAGTAGCTTCCCAGGTGGCTACTCTAGCAGCCAACATTATTAACTCGGCTGCGGTGAATGCTGCAACCACTGCAAGTGCCCCATTACCCCGGTTTGCCCTCCCGGAGACATTTTCTGGGGATAGTAAACTTTGCAGGGGTTTTATTAATGCATGCTCCATTCATTTGGAGATGATGGAAGCACGCTTCCCCTCTGAAAGAGCCAAAGTGGGATATATCATCTCATTACTCTCTCACAGGGCTCTGGAGTGGGCTACTCCCCTATGGGAGCGGAACGACCCGGTTGTAATAAATGTGGGCCTATTCCTTAAGACTCTAAAAAGTGTTTTTATGGGTCCTCAGGTCACGCATGATACGGCTCTTAAGCTTCTTGCGTTGGCCCAGGGTTCAGCCACCGCCAGCCACTATGCCGTCCAGTTCAGAACGCTAGCGGCTGAACTGGATTGGTCTGAGCGGTCGCATATCCCGGTGTTCTGGAAGGGTCTGGCTGGGCATATTAAAGATGCTTTATCTACTAGAGAAATCCCAACCTCTCTGGAGGAGTTAATATCTCTCGCTGACCGTATTGACTTGCGTCATGCGGAACACAAGTTAGAGGTGGAGGTTGCCAAACCTCAGTATCTATTGTCACCATCCACCTTTAGACCCATTTTCAAACCCAGGACTCTCGACCCGGAGCCTGAGGCTACGGATATATCCCGGTCTAAGTCTAGTTCCTCTCGTTCCCGATCTGCACATACCTTGGAGCGCCCCGTAAATAAGGGTTCCAAGCAGTCGGTAAAATGAGTAGGTCTTACCACCGTTGGAGGAGGTGTATTTAATTCCAGGACTTCTTCCTCCAAATTATTACATAATGTGACATTGTCCTTTGGTAAAGCTGCAGTCACTGCCAAGGCGAGGGTGGATTCTGGTGCTGATGGCAACTTTTTATCATCTACGTTTGCCCAGAGGCATGCCATCCCTATTGAGCTACTCTCTAGTCCAATGAACATTACTGTTGCCAATGGTTCACTCCTGGATGTGCAAATTACCCATCAGTCGATCGCTCTCACCATGTAATTTCCTCAGGGCCACCGGGAGGTTATCTCTTTTCTTATTATTCCTTGTGGATTAGACGAGGTGTTATTGGGTCTCCCCTGGTTACGTTGTCATACTCCACACATTGACTGGAATACAGGGATAATTTCTTCCTGGAGTGAGAATTGTGCATCTCAGTGTTTGGGCAAAGTTACCCGGAGGGTAGTCTCTAATCCTCCTATCATTGCGACATCCGGTACAGATTTTTTGTCTGTTTCCAGGACCCGGCCCTTGTCAGTTTATGTCGCAAAGAACTCTCAGGAAGAGAGGGTGGCTGCTGTGTCCTCCAACCCGGTTCCGTCGGGGAGGACGTTTGTTTCCCCTAATCTACGGAGTATGGTGCTCTCCTGGGCTCATGCCCCTAAGATCGGAGCTCACCTGGGGGTCAAAGGTACCACTAAGTCCATTCTACGGTCCTATTGGTGGCCCCGGTGGCGCCAGTACGTCAAGGACTTTGTTCTCGCGTGTCCCGTCTGTGCGAGAGATAAATCTTTTCGCCAGAGACCAGCAGGTCCTTCCTCCCTGTCACCCGTGAAGGATCCTACGCATAGAGAACCAGTCGTCACTGCTTCCCATCCTAAAAGAGGGTACCCTGTAAATCGCAGGGGTCACTGTTTGGTGAATCCTCTCTGTGACTCGTTGAACCACATCCTTGCCCCACGGCTCATGGAGGAAAATGAGCGTCAAGTGGAGGGGGATGTTAAAGGGGGGGATAATGTTAGGCGTCGGTCTGGTGCTGGATGCAAAATGGGTCCAGGACTTTCTGTGGACTCCCATATCAGTCCAGCCGGGGCTGATGCTGCTCAGCATCGCTGTCAGCCCCAACGCCTAGCTGGTCCACGAGCACTGTTTGTCTCCCAGGTAGTTGTGCCTAGCAATGTTAAGCCTGGGTTGCAGAGGGAGACAGGGCTTGTGGAATCTAAGTCCAGGATTTGCCGCACTGAGCATGTCCGTGACTTGGCGGATCATGATTGGTGGGTTGGCACACACCTGACCCGGTGACCTGGCACCGCCTGATTGGTCCACGGGTAACGTCACCAATGGCGCGTCGGTGGGCAGGGCTTAGTCTTTAAAAGGCTCGCCCACAAAGATGGCGACACACTCAGATCATTTGAGCTGACTGTTTGTGGTGTGCCCGCTTACTCTTGGGCTCCTTGTAGAGCCATAGCTTTAGTTAGGCAGGTTAGAAAAAGTCTGTTCCGCCTGTGAGCTATATAGAGCGGGTTTGCTCAGTCCGGTAGCACGCCGGCTGAGTGCTCGAATACCCGGCGGGAATCACACCCGCATGGTAGTACCAACTCCTATAGCGTAGCGCCTGTATCGAAGACAGGGCTACTGCTTCTCCTACGGTCACACGTCTCCCTGCAGTTCTTGGAGATTATGTGAACCGTTATTCTAGCGCCAAACCCCATAGCGTAGCACCTGTATCAAAAACAGGGCTACTGCTTCTCCCACGGTCGCACGTCTCCCTGCCGTTCTTGGAGATTGTGCGAACCGTCTTACCCTTCCGTGTGCATTAACACGAATGGCTAAGATAGTTGATAGGTGCGTCGCCGGTCGCTTTCCCTCCGTGCAGTTAACGGAGATAGAGCGTACCACTTTACCTGTTCCTATGTGAAGAAACACGGAAGGGTTTTACATTTAAGTTGTTGCTTGCCTTTCCACCCGGAAAGTGTTCGTCAGCAGTCCTCCGGGCTGCATCGCGGACCCCGGGGTCGGTTGCGTTCCATTAAAATAAAGTTGTCTGCAACCGCCCTCCTAACACAGTACCTGCAGCCAAATATGGTGGAGGTTCTAAAATGTTTTGGGGTTGTTTTTTTGGCACAAGGCGCCTTGACTGTGTGCAAGATTACAAAAGGATTTTGCGTCACAATGTAGTGCCCAGTGTCAGAAAGCTGGTTTGTGTCCTAGATTGTATTCTAAATTGCTGTTGGGAGAAGGCACACTTCAAATATGAGAGATCTAAAGCAGTTTTCAAAAGAAAGCTTGTCTAAAATTCCAGTTGAGAGGTGTAAGAAACTTGTTGATGGTTATAGGAAGCCAATGATTGCAGTTATTTATTCCAAAGGGTATGCAACCAAATATTAAGTTGAGGGTGCCAACAATTTTGTCCGGTCCATTTTTGAGGTTTTGTGTGAAATTATGTCCAATTTGCCTTTTTTTCTCAGTTTTTTTTGTTGTCGCAATACACACAAAGGAAATAAACATGTGTATTACAAAACATGTGTAATTGCAATAATTTTCTGGGAGAAATATTTCATTTTCTGGAACAATTTCAAAGATGCCAACACTATTGATCATGACTGTATACACTGTATCTGTATTTCTCAGCAATGAGGATAGAAATCGGAAAATGTCCCATCAACTCAAAGTACCATCAACTCAAAACTGGCCCATATATGGTTCAGAAAAACCTGGCCATAAATGGTATTCATGGAAGAATTGTACACATGGTAAAACACATCTTCAACATGGTAAAAATCCAAGCTACTCAACTATGTACAAAATATAGAAATGGGAGTGCAGTAACATCGCAGCCAGGGCTCTGTTGATGAGTCAAAATGTAAAATATTTTTCTGCAACAGAAGGCAGTTTGATTGACGAAGGGCTAGAGAGCTGTACAATAATGAGTGTCTGCAGGCAACAGTGAAGGATCCTTGAAAGATTGCTGCTATATTTCTACAAATTGAGTTTGGCTTTTGGTCAAGATTAATGATGTCCTAAATGCTGAGAAATAGATACTCATCTATCATGCAATACCATCAGGGAAGTGTCTAATTTGCTCCAAAATTATTCTGCTACTAGACAACGACTTCAAAGATACAGCCAATGTCATTAAGAATGATCTTCAGGATATAGACAAACAAGGAGTCCTGAAAGTGAGGATATGGCCCCCATAGAGCCTTGATTTCAACTTCAACAAACCAACAAGTGGGATTACATGAAGCGACAGAAGGATTTGCACAAGCCTACATCTACTGAAGATCTCTGGTTCTACTAGATATTCGGAATTACCTCCGTGTAGACAAGAGTACCTAGAGGTATTGAGGCTTTGCTACTGTTTTGAAGGCAAAGGCGGTCATACCAAATCTTGATTTGATTTAGATTTCTCTTTTACTGATTCAAGTAATCATTCATTTTTTTCCATGCTTACCTAAATCTTAGGTATAGTATTGTACATGAAAGTGTTTAGATTGTCAGTATTATTTGCACTAGAATAAAAAATATGGAAAACTAGGAGAAACATGACATGCCTCAAAAGAAAACATCTTTTGGAACCCTCTTGCACATAAAACATATGTGAACATTCTTAATGCCAAATACTACTTAATGAAACTTTAGAATCATAAGAAATTTTACCATCTTGTAGACCATAGCTAAATGAATCCAACAGGGATGATCTGGAAATTAAGTGGGTGAATAAGAGAAGCGTCATTTTATGAGGGATGTCATATTGAGAAAGAAAGGTCATACATCAAACTAAAAATTACTGGTGTGCACCAGGTATAGACACCATATGTCATCAACATTTTACATTGCACAGAAATATTGAGTCATTTGGCAACGCGCATTCCATAAAAGAAAAGTTCTCCATCTTTTTCTTACCGAGAGTTTAAATTTCTGGGTAAAATTGAAAAAGAACATCTAAAAAAAATATTCAGATCATATACTAATAAACAACTGCAGCACATGTTTTAGACTTTCTAAAATGACTCTTATCAATGTGGATCAGGCACATTGGATGAGTGTTAGTGACAAATGAGTTCAGGTCATAGCTCATGTAATGAGCATAATGCTATTTTAGCCACAAATGATCCATTAACAGGACAACCCTTGCCGTAGTTCCAAAAACCTGAACAAAGCTCTGCATTGTGGTGAAAAAATGAATGCAGGCCAGAAGCCATTTCACAAAGGTGAAAATTGGATCAGCCTGGCAAACCTTAACTTCCACATAAGAAGCTTCTGAATTAAAATAATATTATGAAAGCACACCGCAAAGTACAGCAAAAAGAGTTTTAGAACTTTTTATTGGATTTAACCATGTGCTGCCATCAAGGCAGCTGCAATGGAAATTGACTAGACTAATGACAAATACTGGGACTAAAGAATAAAATCAAGTTGCTCACCAGTTGTAAAATTTGTGTAAATAAAATCTGTAAAAAAAAACTTTAACTAACCTAAAGTAACTTCAGAGAAATATTCAAATCTTTGTGATATATATGATATATATATACATATATATATGTATGTTCAGAATTTTATTTAAATGTATGTGACCTCAACACAAATTGTTGCTTGAGATTAGTGGATCCTCACTATGCTCCGCTCTATCGGCTTCAAGGACATCGTTCTCTCCTGGTTCTCCTACCTCTCTGACCGCTCCTTCACTGTATCTTTTGCTGGCTCCTCTTACTCTCCTCTTCCCCTTATTATCGGGGTTCCTAAGGATCAGTCTGTTAGAACCTTGCTCTTAGGTTTTTTCCTTTGCTGGTCACATGACCTTGTTGGCCTATTTAATCCTGCTCCGCCCTTCTGGCTTTGCTGGACTTCATTGTATAACTACTTTCTAGCTAGCCTGTGCTCTGTATCTAACTCTGTTAGTTTGCTTGGTCTATGGACCTCAATGTTCTATATATTTTGTTTGTTCGTCTGTCTGCTACTATTTCTGTTAGGAGGTGTCCCATTTTCCTCCCAGTCCTTAGTACTTGTAGGGATTCCTTCCCCACATCTATAGGTCTCCGTACAAACTAGCTTAGGACTTTAGCAGGTCTGATCGCAGGATCAGGTTCCCTGTTACATCGTAGGGATTCAGCTGAGTTCTATCGTAGGGACAGATCTCCTCTCTTTCCTTAGCTCTGGTAGCAGAACATAACAGTAAGTCCAGCCTGCAAATTCTCTAAGGAAAGATTTTTCTGTTCCATCATGGTGTCGGTTCAGGATTTGGCTCATCGCCTGCAGGGACTCTCTCTGGAGGTGGCCGAGCTCCGTCAGCACGTGAGTAACTGTCCTGGAGCACATTTCTTGGAGCCTAAGGTATGTTTGCCGGATTTATTTTTTGGTGAACACCGAGAATTTTTTTCATTTAAAAATGCTTGCTTATTGTATTTTCGTTTGAGACCCAAGTCCTCTGGGGATGAATCCCAGCGCATAGGGTTCATAATGTCACTTTTGCGCAAAGAGCCTCAGGAGTGGGCCTTTTCTTTGCAACCTAGTGATACATGCTTCAGATCAGTGGATAGTTTTTTTTCTGCTTTGGGACTATTATATGATGATCCTGACCGTGTCGCATCAGCTGAGACTGAGTTGAGACGTTTGAAACAGGGATCAGGTAATGTGGAAAAATATTGTACTCATTTCCGTCGATGGTCTACTCAAACAGGGTGGAACGATTCTGCTCTGAAAAGTCTATTTCTTGCTGGGCTCAATGAAAGGGTTAAAGACCTGCTAATTGCTTATCCTACACCTGAAGATTTGCAACAGGCTATGCAATTAGCTATACGGGTGGATAGGAGACTGCGTGCAAGGGTTAATGAGAGCAAATCCTCTGCTATGTCAGTTTCTGGTTATGAGAATGTGTGTACTAACAGTGGTGAACCGATGGAGATTGGATCGGTGGCACCTCGCTCTCAAGAACAAGACCGTCGATTTTCTGAAGGCTTGTGTTTCTATTGCGGAAAATCTGGTCATTTGATTAAAGGCTGTGAGCTTCGTATGAAGAAAGAAAAAAAAAATGGTCAGTCATGCCCGTATTGTCTGTTTAAATTCCAAGGGTGTATTTTTAGCTGCTTCCACGATTGCTCAGGAAAAATTAATGGAATTTCGGGTGTTTGTTGATTGTGGGTCTACTCTGAATGTAATTGATGGGGGATTCTTGGAAAGACTCAATTTAAAACCCGAACCTTTATCATCCCCCATTGCTGTGGTTTCTGTGGATGGTTCCCCTTTGAAGAATATTACTCTCAAGGTCTGTGAATTTCCTCTCACTATTAATTGTGTTCACCATGAGAAATTGGATTTGGTAGTGTTGAATAACTTGCCTTCTCCAGTAATATTGGGATTGCCCTGGTTAAAATTTCACAATCCTGTACTGGATTGGTCTACCAGTGAAATTAAATCCTGGAGCCATAAATGTTATGACAAGTGTTGTAACGGGCGTATTGCAGCTTTGGATAGGGGAGAATTGCCTGTTCCTATTCAGGATTTTTGGAGAGTTTTTTCTGAGAAGGAATCGCAGGTTTTGCCTCCCCATAGAGACTATGATTGTTCTATTGAATTTGTCCCTGGAGCGACTCTTCCTAAAAGTCGTTTATTTAACCTTACTATTCCTGAGAGGAAGGCTTTGGAGGAATACATACAGACAAGTTTGGCCGCCGGTCACATTAGGCCCTCTAAGTCTCCTGTGGCGGTTGGATTTTTTTTTGTAAAAAAAAAGGACGGCGGTTTACGTCCTTGTCTGGATTTTCGTGATATTAACAAAATTACTGTACGCAATCCTTACCCACTGCCATTGATTCCTGATCTGTTTAACCAGTTAATGGGGGCCAAGTGGTTCTCTAAAATTGACCTTAAGGGGGCATACAATCTGTTGCGCATGAAGGAGGGTGATGAATGGAAGACTGCTTTTAACACTCCTGTGGGTCATTTTGAGAATCTGGTTATGCCTTTTGGTCTTACCAATGCTCCAGCATTTTTTCAGAATCTTATTAATGACATCCTTAGACCTTTGATCGGCAAAAATGTGGTTGTGTATTTGGATGACATTTTGATTTATTCGCCGGATCTGGAGTCTCATTGGCGGAGCGTACGTGAGGTATTACAGTTATTAATGGACAATTCGCTTTTTGCTAAGCTGGAGAAATGTGAGTTCGCTGTACAGAGAATTAGTTTTTTGGGCTACATTATCTCCAGCGAAGGTTTTGAGATGGACCCGGTTAAAGTTCAAGCTGTACAGGAATGGCCTAGGCCTATTGGTTTGAAATCGATACAGAGGTTTTTGGGTTTCGCCAATTATTACAGAAAATTCATAAAAAATTTTTCTAGTATTGTCAAACCTCTGACCGATCTCACCAGGAAAGGTGCTGATGCGGTTCAGTGGTCTTCTGAGGCCATTGAAGCTTTTGTGTATCTCAAGGAGAGGTTCACCTCTGCTCCCATCCTTATGCAGCCTGATGTGACTAAGCTGTTTTTGGTTGAGGTTGATGCTTCCTCTGTGGGGGTTGGCGCAGTATTGTCTCAGGATAACGGGGATGGATTACATCCCTGTGCCTTTTTTTCAAAAAAATTTTCGGAGACTGAACTGAATTACGATATTGGTAATCGGGAATTATTGGCTATTAAACTCGCATTTGAACACTGGCGCCACTTCTTGGAAGGTGCGGAATTTCCCGTTCAGGTTCTTACGGATCATAAAAATCTGATATATCTTGATGCTGCCAAGCGCCTGAATGCCCGTCAGGCTAGGTGGGCACTGTTTTTCTCGCGGTTTAATTTCTCCGTTACTTACATCCCTGGTACTAAGAATGTTAAGGCGGATGCCTTGTCTCGCAGTTTTTCTCCCATAGTCGGTGCTGAGAAAGAGGAGAACATTTTACAAGAAGGTGTTGTGATAGCTGCTTTGGACTCCGTTTTGGAAGATGAGATTCTTAAAGCACAGGAGAATGCCCCATCTAACACTCCTCATGGGAGGTTGTTTGTGCCTGGGACCTTTAGGAGAGATTTGTTTGTTGAGTGTCACGAATCTCGGTTGGCAGGTCATCCCGGAATCTCTGAGACCAAGAGACTGGTGGGTCGCAGTTTTTGGTGGCCTGGATGGCAGAAGGAAGTCATTAAGTGGGTGCGTCAATGTACTATATGTGCTAGATCTAAGTCCTCACATACTCCTGCTGCGGGGTTGCTTTGTCCTTTGGAGGTTCCCAGTGCTCCTTGGACACATTTGGCTATGGACTTTATAACTGACCTTCCCCCCTCTGAGGGTTTTACTGTCATCTGGGTGGTCGTGGACCGTTTTAGCAAGATGTGTCACTTGGTTCCCTTCGTCAAACTGCCCTGCGCTAAAACTCTCGCTAAGGCCTTTGTCAAGGAAATTGTCAGACTTCATGGCGTTCCTACTGACATTGTTTCTGATAGGGGTCCTCAGTTCGTGGCTCATTTTTGGCGTGCCTTTTGTGACAGGTTGGGAGTTCATTTGTCGTTCTCGTCCGGATATCATCCTGAATCTAATGGCCAGACAGAAAGGAAAAACCAGGATGTTGAGCAGTTCTTGCGTTGTTTTGTGACAGACAATCAAGAGGGGTGGTCTGAGTTTCTGCCACTTGCTGAATTTGCTCTGAACAATCATACATCTTCTTCTGCTGGTTGTTCGCCTTTTTTTTGTTGTTCTGGGAGACATCCGTCGTTTGGGTCGTTCTCCAAGTTGGGATCTGCCGTGCCTGAGGAGGAGAATTTTTCCGGTGATTTGGAGAGAGTTTGGACGGATGTGCGTGGTAATCTTCAGGAGGCCAACAGAAAATCTAAAGACTACTTTGATAGGAAACGACAGGAGGTTTTGTTCGCTGTTGGTGACATGGTCTGGTTGTCCTCTAGGAATCTGCGGTTGAGGATTCCTTCTAAGAAATTGGGTCCCAAGTTTGTAGGGCCCTTTAAGGTGCTTCAGGTTGTCAACCAATCTGCTGTTAGGTTGGAGGTTCCTACCTCCTGGAGAATTAATCCAGTATTTCATGTCTCTCTGTTAAAAAAAGCTGTTGTGTCGGATGGTGACGCCTCTGCCTCTGTTCCTCCGGTGGTGGAGGACGGGGAATATGAAATTTCTCGCATCCTTAACTCTAGACGGTATAGAGGTAGTTTGCAGTATCTTGTGGCCTGGAAAGGTTTCGGACCCGAGGATAACTCTTGGGTGAGGTCAGATGATGTTTCCGCGTCCAGACTTATCAGAACGTTTCACAGGAGATTTCCTGATAAGCCTGGTCCTAGGGGATCCGGAGGATCCTCTTAGAAGGGGGGGTACTGTTAGAACCTTGCTCTTAGGTTTTTTACTTTGCTGGTCACATGACCTTGTTGGCCTATTTAATCCTGCTCCGCCCTTCTGGCTTTGCTGGACTTCATTGTATAACTACTTTCTAGCTAGCCTGTGCTCTGTATCTAACTCTGTTAGTTTGCTTGGTCTACGGACCTCAATGTTCTATATATTTTGTTTGTTCGTCTGTCTGCTACTATTTCTGTTAGGAGGTGTCCCATTTTCCTCCCAGTCCTTAGTACTTGTAGGGATTCCTTCCCCACATCTATAGGTCTCCGTACAGACTAGCTTAGGACTTTAGCAGGTCTGATCGCAGGATCAGGTTCCCTGTTACATCGTAGGGATTCAGCTGAGTTCTATCGTAGGGACAGATCTCCTCTCTTTCCTTAGCTCTGGTAGCAGAACATAACACAGTCCTAGGCCCCCTCCTCTTCACCTTATATACTGCCCCTATTGGAAAAACCATCAGTAGATTCAGTTTTCAGCACCATCTCTATGCTGAGGACACCCATTTATACACATAGTTACCTGACATCCCCCCTGAATTCCTACAAAATATCCGTGATTGTCTTTCTGCCGTCTCTAACATCATTTGTGTGTGTTGTTCTACCTTTACTCCCCAGCAACAAGCCCATTGTCTTGGGGTCATATTTTATTCAGATTTTTCATTGAACCCCTACATCCGATCACTCGCTCACTCCACTCATGTCACCTACACCTCAAAACCATCTCTAGAATTTGACCTTTTCTTACCTTTGACTCTGCAAAACCTCTTACTGTTGCTCATATTCATTCTCATCTGGACTATTGCAACTTTCTACTAATCGGTCTCTCTTTTACTAAACCCTCTCCTCTCCAATCCGTGCTGAATGCAGCTGCCAGGATAATTTTTTTTTCCAACCTCTAAACCAATGCCTATACCCTCTGCCAGTCATTGCACTGGTTGCCCATCTGCTATAGTCTCCAATATAAACTTATCACTCTCACCCACAAAGTGCTCAATGGTTAATCGCATCTACCCACTCGTCTCATGCCCTGCATGCTACTAATGACCTAAGACTAATATCATCATTAATCTGATTCTTTCATGCATGAGAATTGGATCACAGTAAACTGACACTTTGATCAAACTCTGATCAGAGTTTAAGCCGAGTGTCATTAACATAATTGATCCAATTCTGTCGGAAGAGAGAATCATCGCTCGTGTGAGCGAGCCTTTGCCCAGTGACCCTGGATATGAAAAACGACTCTGCCATACACAATGTGCTCCGCTGAGAACCACTGATGTCTCAGATACTGACCACCACTGTACAAGATATGATAATTCATAAGATGTCACAGCTACAGGACTTCAGCAATGAAAAATTACTTTTGTTTTCTCTCTGATGCTTCAGCGGTGGGAGAAATGGTGCTGGCAAGTTTTTCTACAGTGGGTACGGAAAGTATTCAGACCCCTTTAAATTTTTCACTCTTTGTTTCGTTGCAGCCATTTGGTAAATTCTAAAAAGTTTATTTTTTTTCACATTAAAGTACACTCTGCACCCCATCTTGACTGAAAAAAAACAGAAATGTAGAAATTTTTGCTATTTTTTTAAAAAAAGAAAAACTGAAATATCACATGGTCATAAGTATTCAAACCCTTTGCTCAGACACTCATATTTAAGTCACATGCTGTCCATTTCCTTGTGATCATTCTTGAGATGATTCTACTCCTTCATTCTAGTCCAGCTGTGTTTAATTAAATTGATAGGACTTGATTTGGAAAGACACACACCTCACAGCTCACAGTGCATGTCAGACCAAATGAGAAGCATGAGCTCAAAGGAACTGCCCAAGGAGCTCAGAAACAGAATTGTGGCAAGGCACAGATCTGGCCAAAAGAATTTCTGCATTACTCAAGGATCCTAAGAGCACAGTGGCCTCCATAATCATTAAATGGAAGAAGTTTGGGACCACCAGAAGTCTTCCTAGACCTGGCCGTCCAGCCAAACTGAGCAATAGTGGGAAAAGAGCCATGGTAAGAGAGATAAGGAAGAACCCCAAGATCACTGTGGTTGAGATCAAGAGATGCAGTAGGGAGATGGGAGAAAGTTCCAAAAAGTCAACTATCACTGCAGCCCTCCACCAGTTAGGCCTTTATGGCATAGTGGTCCAACCGAAGCCTCTCCTCAGTGCAAGACATATGAAAGCACACATAGAATTTGCTCAAAAACACATGAAGGACTCCCAGACTATAAGAAATAAGATTCTCTGGTCTGATGAGACAAAGATAGAACTTTTTGGTAATAATTCTAAGTGGTATGTGTGGAGAAAACTAGGCACTGCTCATCACCTGCCCAATACAATCCCAACAGTGAAACAAGGTGGTGGCAGCATCATGCTATGGGGGTGTTTTTCATCTGCAGGGACAGGACGACTGGTTGTAATTGAAGGAAACATGAATGCAGCCAAGTACAGAAATATCCTGGATGAAAACCTCTTCCAGGCTGCTCTGGACCTCAGATTTGGCCGAAGGTTCACCTTCCAACAAGACAATGACCCTAAGCACACAGCTAAAATAACAAAGTGGCTTCAGAACAACTCTGTGACCATTCTTGACTGGCCCAGCCAGAGCCCTGACCTAAACCCAATTGAGCATCTCTTGAGAGACCTGAAAATGGCTGTCCACCAATGTTCACCATCTAACCTGAAGGAACTGGAGAGGATCTGCAAGGAAGAATGGCAGAAGATCCCCAAATCCAGGTGTGAAAAACTTGTTGCATCATTCCCAAGAGGACTCATGGCTGACTAGCTCAAAAGGGTGATTCTACTCAATACTGAGCAAAGGGTCTGAATACTTATGACCATGTGATATTTCAGTTTTTCTTTTTTAATAAATTTGCAAAAATTTCTACATTTGTTTTTTTTCAGTCAAGATGGGGTGCAGAGTGTACTTTAATGAGAAAAAGATTAACTTTTTAGAATTTACCAAATGGCTGCAATGAAACGAGTGAAAAATTTAAAGGGGTCTGAATACTTTCCGTACCCACTGTTTATTGCGAATTATGAACTGAATCTCAGAACATTTGAATTTTCGAATAAACACAAATTTCAGGAATTTTAACTCAAACTCGATCCTAAACGAACTGATGCACTCATCTGTAGTTATTAACCAAAGCTCACACTGTTATTTCTCCTGTCCTTTTCATACTCATGGATGGTTAGGGATATGGGAGTAAGCCGCTCCCTCTGGTGACAGCTTATCTCCTGGTGAAACAAATGAGTTGGGTATCTCTTATAGGTAGAGTCAGGAGGCCCCAAACAAATTAGACAGTAGGTTACTCCTAGCAAAATCAGTGATTTAGGATTACTTTAATGTATATATGGCCTGAAATCCATCAGAATTTACTTACATTGATGCAGAGCAAGAAATACAAAGTTATGTGGCATCTGTCTCCTCCATATATCTCTGACCTAGTACATACCCGCACGCAACCTCCAATCCTCACAAGATCTCCTTCTCTACTCCCCTCTTATCTCCTCTTCATATAATCACATACAAGATTTCTCTTGTGCATCCCCCCTACTCTGAAACTCTCTACCCCAAAATATCAGACTCTCGCCGACAGTGGAAACCTTCAAAAGGAACCTGAAGACCCACCTCTTCCGACAAGCCTATAACCTGCATTAACAATCTCTCCACGACCAGCCCTACCCTCACCTACTGTATCCTCACCCATCCATTGTAGATTGTGAGCCCTCGCGGGCAGGGTCCTCTCTCCTCCTGTACCAGTCGCCTTCACTTTTTGTTCAAGATTATTGTAATTGTTTTCGCTATGTATACCCCTTTTTCACATGTAAAGCGCCATGGAATAAATGTCTCTATAATAATAAATAATAATAATAATCAATAATAATAATCTGCTACTGCTACCATATTCAACTATAGCCATGCGTAAGGGCTGTGTCTGAAATGAGTCTGTTTTTTATTGATGTTGAATTCAGATTTTTTTTCTTGGCTTTTTCTATACAATAAATCTTCATTTCAGAATTCACATTGCTGGAATTTTTAATTTTCATGCTCAAGACTTGGCATACTTCAAAGCTTTCATTCAATCTGACTTTCTGTCTCTCAGGTGATCTGAACTTCCCTTGACTTTCTGTATCCAGAAGAAAGCCACACAAACATAGGGAGAACATACAAACTCTGAGCAGAAATTGTCTTTGGTGGGATTTGAAACCAAGACCCAAGGCTACAGTGCTAACCACTGAGCCACCATTAGTTTGCTTAAGAATCAGGTTATTGAGATTAAGAGGAATACTTGTGCCAGAAATTAACCTAATAAAAATTATAGAAAAGTCTAACCCACAGGATCACCATCCAATGTAAATGAGGGCCTTTCCACTTTTCATTGGCTGACATTGTAAAAGGAAAGAAGAACTTCTCATATTGAATTCCAATGTTTTATTAATTTGTTCCCAGGGCAGATAAGCCCCAACCAAAGAAGTTTGGCTACAGATTACTCCCCTTTCATCATACAGAACTTATACTTGTCTAAGTCAATATTATGTCAGGAGAAAGAAGCATCTGCATTTCAACATCCGATCCTGTTATTCCCAGGGAAGATCTTTCAGTGTACCAGTCCAACCTGGTAAGCATGTGTATAGGGATAGGCCATCTAATGTTTGTAGAAATTGTGGTAATTTGTTTAAAATTTTTAAGAATATATTGGTATTTTAGTAGCAACAGGAGCTAAAATTTAGGAAATAGTTTTATAAAATAGATAAGACTTTTAAAAGAAATAAAGATGACCTCCACAAATTGCAGTGAAAAGTGGTATTTTAGAGAGCAGATGGCCAGTAAGCATAATATATACTGAATTTAAAATATGTGACAGAAAATCTAATCTAGGAAAGGAGAGGTCTTCTGAAACAGATGGTCATGTAGAGAAGTTTCACTGTACAATACACATCTCTTGAAGGCCACGTTTTGAGATGACTTCCCCAACCCCACTTAGATCACATCTTCTTCTATAACATTCCTCAAAATGTATAAATTTATATTAGACCAAATGAACATTTTTCACTGCGATTTTAGGTTGTCATCACAAAGATTTTTTGTTGCTTTTTTTTATCTAATATTTTTGTATCAGTAGATGACGCAATGTTCAAAAAATTTGTGGATTAAGTTGAGTATCTGTAGACAGCAGTTTTTATTCTCATTTCTGTCTCTAATACCAGGCTGTGCCCTGTTGCTTCCAGAGGTAGCCTGCATTTTATTGGCAGCAATTATTGTGACTGAGCAGCAGACCAGTGATCCTCTTTTACGTTACACTCAGTTAAACAGAGCAGTTTCATAAAGGAAACACAATGGGCAGACCAGTAAAGGCAATTCACTGTTTATGGTTTAGTGCGCTCTCTATGAAACCTGTCATCCTTTTGATCTATAAAGTTGGAGACAGGACCCGTTTCTCAAGGAGCTATGGGTGATTAAATTTATAGCAATATCATAAAATTAATTCTTGCAGTATAAACTAGCTATACCCTCGTCTCTATCGTTTAACATTTCACCATCCAGTGAGTGGATTATACTTCTCCAGAGAAACCATAATTATATGTTCTAAAAGAGCCGAGGAGCCCAATGTGGTCATTAACTTCCCTGACATCCATGGGTTGATGATGCTGCAAAGTAAACTGCTCTGCAACTCCTATTGTTGTATCCATGTAATTACAGGAAGTAAATATATGTTATTACAAATTATTCTGTAGAGGCACAAAGTCAGGTACATCCACTATATATAGTCCTAACAGTTGGGCAGAGATTCTCCAAATGTCGAAATGAAAAGTTTTTATTTTTAAAATAAAGAATAATGGCTGGCCGTCTGCTGCAAAGCTGCAACTTTAAACTGTACCTTACAGTCCATACTAAGAATTTTAGTTTTTTCCAGCTGGAGAACCACAACATGAGACACAACAGCCTGGATTAATGTCTTCAACATGGCTCTCTGTCTGTTTTAAAACTACCACTAATTTATTTTACTCTCTTATATATCGCCATCATATTACGCAGCACTTTACAGACATTATCATCGCTGTCTCCATTGGGGCTCACAATCTAGATTCCCTATCAGTATGTCTTTGGAGTGTAGAAGGAAATCGGAGAACCCAGAGGAAACCCACACAAACATGGGGAGAACATACTAACTCATTGTTGCCAGCCTACGCTGGTGGACAGCTTGGCAGAGTTGCCAAATTGATTTTTTTTTCTGGACAGCTTATTAACAATCACACAGTCAACATTTTTTTTTTACTAAAACAATGGAAAATAAATCATTAAGATTTGTAATCATATATGTCTACAGCTCCAAATTATGATATCAAGACATTAGATGTAGAGATGAGCAAATCTGATGAGTTTAGAATTTGAAAAATCCAGCAGATTTTTACAGAGAAAGCAAACTTATTCACTATGAATTGAATGTCCATTATTTTGCTATAGGGTCTCGCCAGACACCAGAGCATAATAAATGTAAAATGGCTAAAAAAAATAATAGCACTCATTGCTCACACACTCTACTCACTGTCCCACATACGGTCCTCGGTGCCTCTTCCTTCCACCGCAGTGCACTGAAACCCTAGGCGTCTTCACGCTAGGTTGAGACTCCCAGCACATGCACAGGGACGTCCTGAGACTAGTCATGGCCAAAAGTTCCTGTCGAATGTACCGGCCTAGAGTGCGCATTTTAAGGTCTCAGCTCACGTCATAACACTACCGCAAAATTACAAGTCACATGTGCAGAGAAGTTCCGGGCCTGGTTACAACCAGAAGCACCGGCCTAGGACCATAAAAGGAAGAACAAGGTGGCCAGAGAAGTGAGCTGTGAGGTGAGCGTTGTTATTTTTTTAAAAAAAACTTTTTCTGACCCTCTACGATTCAGAAAAAATGGAGGTTCAGCCAGACGCCATTTTACTCAATTCGTACAGAGAGAATAACAAAAAATGTGCATCCTGGAGAAAACGAATTTGTGTAAAATTTGAGTAGAATTCAATTCCGCTCATATAAGTTCAGCCAACTGTAATTAAATGTATTCACTGTGAACTGTAAAATGATGCTATTTAATAATATTCTGTACAGGTTTCTCCAGCTTTAAAAAGTCCTGGAGGCATCAACTTTTTTTACGGACAGAGTAAAAAGTGGCCTAACTTTATGGACTTTGAACAGTCAAAAAATTCCTGGAATCCTGATTGTGGAAGTTCTAGTCTTTCAGCAGGAGGTTTGGTGATGGGAGGAGCAATGGTCTAGATATTATTATTTTCTCCTTGTAGTAGTGACATAAAAAAATTACGCAGAATTTCTGATGATATGCCTGCTGATACCTAAGTAAAATAGCCACCCATTGCACTAGATGTATGGATGACCAGTATGCAATAACACCAGTAAGGCAATGAGGCCAATATACATTATTTATACAGTATATTACCTTCATCTATTGTAGCGCCTCATTTTTTTATTCCAATGTGTTTATTAAGTTTTCCATATGTTACAAAAAATATAGTACACAGAAGTGTTACATCACATACATTTGCATTGTAAGATCACAATTGTGTATAATAAGTGGAATATTTTAGTTATCAATATAACAATGATATAAACTTCTGTGAGCTAATTTATTTTTTACAATTAAGAGAGAGCATTGCATATCTCCAATGGTTGACACAGAATCTTCCTAAAAAGGTGATCTCTGATGGAAAGCTCTTACAGAAAAGATGAGCCCCACTTATATTTGTGTAATCGTTAAGTAGTAAAATCCGAATTTCTTTCCAATTGTGGTGTTTTTATCACAATAATATACAATGGTCAATCCTATCAGTAGAAGTGCAGTCTGGAATATACAGCCGACATGCCTTTGTTATCCCAGATCCCAGCCATTTACCACCTACTGCAGATGACGCATTCAGTAGGAACTGCAGCACTTAAGGAGTTCGAAAGAGGCAGCGATCTTTGTTTTGTCAACTCATCAGTGTACCACAGCACCTGACAAGGACCCCTAAGTCTAAAAAAGCATCACTTAATCATTTCATGTTAGTTTGTTCTACCTAATTTTTATGTGAAAAAATTAGTTAAAGGTCCATAGAAAAATATAAAATATGATTTAGGAGCAATGGCAGAATGAAAAATCCATAACATTGACTTCTAATGTGATAGAGGGTTAGTGCCCCAAAGGCACAGAGTCCCAAGTATCACTGCTACCCCTGTACACTGTGTAGGTACCGCTTGAACTTTAAAAACTTTACCATTCCTGTATAAGTAAATAACATCTTTTTATTTATTTATTTATTTTTTTTTTAAGTCTTTGCTTATTTGTGTTACAAACTTCTCCACGGACCAGTACCTTTCTTCTGCTCACCACAGCAAATTACTCTTTTTTCTGTATTCTAACTCATCTTCTGCAAATGCAATTCAATATCTAAAAGTGTTCCTCCTAACACAGAAAATAGCAGTTTGAGCGAAGGCTATCTTGACCTACACCCCCACATTTTTGGACTTGTAACTTCCACTATGTGTTCTGAAAAAAACCTTTAAAGGAGTTTTCCACTAATTGGGAATGAGAAGGGGTTGTCCAATGTTTGGCCCCATTAAAAAGCTTATGCTCACTTGTTGGCGCTGTTCCAATGGCATCGGCACTCGCAGGGCATCACCGTCGCCAACCTTTAGACATATAAGTAATTAACAGGAAGTGAGCAGCCAGACACAACTCTCATTTCCTGTTAAAGGGGGGACGCAGGGTTCACGTGACATAACAACCTCACGTGAGCCATTGGAACGCAAGTGCCAACACCACTGGAACGGCGCTAGCACAGGAGGTACATATAAGCTTTTTCATTTTAACGTAGTCAAACATGAGGAATGAGAAGGGGTTGTCCTAATAGTGGACAACTCCTTTAAGGAATAAGTATCACTGAGGTTGTACTTGACAGCAAGACCAGAAACTTAACCATGTTGGTGAGGATCATATAACAGGATACATTTTATTTTTTGATCACTTAATATGTCTTTAGGTGGTTGACCTGAATTAAAAAGAAAAAAACATGGTGGTATATTATCGAAAGAAACATCACACCTGTTCACAGGTTTTTCATGCTATTGTAGCTCAGACCTTTTTAGTACAATTAGACTGAGATTAATTACTAGACACAGTCCATAGACAGATGTGTTGTTCCTGGGAGAAAGAAGGTAAGGTTTACCAGTCCCAAACAAAATACAATTTCTAATAATTCAATGTGGTTCTTAGTGGCTAAAAAAAGTTGGAAAGTATCCAGAGATGTGATTATAGACATGAGGAGAGATCTTTGAGTCACTACAAGGGGCTAGTACCTAAGGCGGGGGTGCACAAACATTTTTGGTCCAATGGCCAAATTGTCATGCTGAAGTAATCCAGGGGCAGCACTAAAAATTAAAGGGGTATTACTGCCTGTGGCATTTATGGCATATCTGAAGTATATACAATAAATTCTACTTACAGGACTCTTATCTCGACCAATATTCACTCTGATGTTACATTCACAGGTTTCTGGTTTCTGATGAGGATTTAGAAATTGATTCTGCTTCTAAATCCACATCAAAAACTCTTTGAATAAGTTTTCAACTGATTTTAATGGGAAAAGCTCCTATGCACACAGTGCTGTTTTTTTCACATTATTTTGAACATTTCACAGTAAAGGCAGAAGGAAGTGTTTTCAAAGCGTATTTGATTTGAAGCATTTTTGAAATGTAGATTTGCGGTAAAATCTACTGCTAAATCCTTGTAAAAAATTGTGTGAATAAGCCCTGAAAAGGAGAGGTGGTGTATGCAAGTGACTCTAGAATAGATCATGGGTTTTTTGCTTACTGCCTAATGTTTTACAATTTCCATAAACTACAGTGAAGAATCACAGGTAAAGAAGGCCACCTGTCTAATTCACATACAGCTTTCTGGAGTGTCGAATGGATGACAAGACCCCATTCTCCTGTTCTATGAAGCATTCAGAGACATCTACTCTGGGCACCATTAGTACTTCCCAGTTCCTGCTCTTAAGCTGCTGCAACTTCTCTTCTGTGTGACTGCTCACATATAGTTAATCTGTCAGACCATCATTTTTCTATCCATGTGGTTGGGGGCCACACAAAATGGCATCACGAGCCACATGTGGGCCCCTGACCGCAGGTTGTGCACCCCTGGCTTAAGGAAACCCAGTTCACAGGCTAAGTAAGATTGGAGGCTTTTTACTTATCTTACATTCTGTCTGTCCTATAAAACCCTCAGCAAAAAAAAGATTTTTATAAAACATTCCAGGTGTTACTATTACAATAAAAAGAGACCTCTTCGAGTCCTGGAAAAGTTGTCAAATCTCCCAAGTGACGTTGAAACAGAACGTAATACTTCAAAGTTTCTTGTGTGTGATGCTGGAATGCTTCCTCATTCGTCAAATTGTAAGGGGACTTGAAAAAAGCATAGAAGAGCGTGACCTAAAAAGGGGGGCATGGCTAAGATAAATAAATATTCTTACTGGTGTATTTTATATAACATGCAAACAATCTTTCCCAGAGGAGCCTCCATGAAAGTTCACAGGTAAGCAGTAGCAGTCCCACAATATCACCTGAAGGTTAATGTGTAAATCATAAAAGTGTAGTAAAAGGAATAACTTAAAAGTGTTGTCCACTACTTGGACAACCTCTTCTCATTCCCCTTGTTTGGCACCATTAAAATGAAAACATTTATACTCACATCCGCTGCCAGCACCATTCCAGCTGTGTCAGCACTCACAATTCTGGGGCTCACGTGAGGTTGTTATGTCATGTGAGCCCTGAGACCAATCAGGGCTGACATCACTGTCTCCACCTTCAATCAAATCGAACATCAAGAGGATGTTCAATACGTCCAAAGGCGGGGACTATGAAGCCGGCGTTGATTGGATGCAGGGCTCGTGTGATGTAGCAACATCACATGAGCCTCGGGAATGCAAGTGTTGACACCATTGGAACGGCACCAGCATCGGGGGTGAGTATAGCTGTTTTTATTTTAACAGGGCCAGACATGAGGAATGAGACGGGGTCGTCCTAGTAGTAGACAACCCCTTTGAAGATGATGCAAGTCGGTAAAAAGGTCTCCACCGACCTTGTATCATGGATAATAAAGGTATCTTTATGAGGCAAAGTCTTCTTTAGTTTTGGCATCAGTAATGGGTACCAATGCTACTTATGCACCCCTTATAGAAACTCCCCTGAAAGTAGTTTTTATCGTAACTAGATTCCGCCTTGAATAAATTAACGTATAACATGACAAATTGAATTTACGATGAATCTTTACAGTGCATTAGTAATTTATGTTAACGACATAAGTTATAGAGCTGGAAAACTGTTTTTCCATCCACTCAGTAATATTAAGCGAAAGATATATCTGCGAGTTAAAAAAATAACACTAATAAAACATATCAGGAATCTAACACAAGCTTAGAGCGGTGTATGCTGGATACGTGTGATATCTTCTTGACACTTTTATTTGGTTCAAAGATTTTCAAGTAAGTGTGTTAACCAAAATAGTGGCAGATATCACATTACACAGCACAGGTCTGAAACTTTAGCTTACTCATACATTCAGTTATGCCTGCAACCGCTGTCATATCTACCTTCCATCTATACAAATATATCTTTAACATTCCAAACAAACAATTATCTGCACTTTTATCTACATGCCATACTTGCTCACTTTTGAAGCAACTTAATGTAATTTTAAAGACCAAATTGTACAGCGGCGGCCTTCATACATTATAAAGCTTTATTTCTGTTGCATATTTTTGGGTTGTATTACTATATTATGTATATTTTGTAAAACACTTAGTTGAAAACCTATTGGGCCCCATTTAGAAACCCTGACTTGTTCCTAATAGAAACTATAAACTGTGCATATTAAAATGGGCTGTGCCAATTCGACCAGTTAAAGAGGCTGGAAAGAAAGTAGCGCCAATAGGGTCTTATCCTACAAACATTTAAGGGGAATAACAGATTATTCTAACCTGATCCGTTGAATAATGTGTTTTTTAAGAACTTTTTCAGCTGTGGCGAATCCACGGGTCGTCAGACCGATTGAAATGAGAGGATGGAGGATTAGTGGAGTTATTTCATGCTGCTGAGGATTGAAGACATCAATTGCCAAGAAATATTAACATGCAGTTTTATTTGACGCATTTTGAAGTATAACACACTTCTTGTTGAAGTAACCACATATGAGCACATAGACACAGAGGGCAGTTTTTAAATGGATGGATTTCAAATAAAGGAGCCAAACCAATAAAAATTGTTCATTAGATTATTTAATTATTAATTAAATGGGAAAGTAATCTTATCTATTATACAATTTTTATTATAGGTTTTTAATGTATTTTTACACTATATATACACTTCAAACAATTAATTCTGGATATATATCATATAAAATGTATTGACCAAAGTTAATTGTATTAACCATATGTCGATTAAGTGAACTTTGACACATCATGTGCTGTCATGTGTTGGTTTGGCTCCTTTATTTGAAATCCATCCATTTAAAAGTGGCCCTCTGTTTCTATGTGCTCACATGTGGTTATTTCCAGAAGAAGTGTGTTATACTTCGAAACACTTGTTAATATTTCTTGGAAATTGATGTCTTCAATCTTCAGCAGCGCCAAATGATTCCACTAATCCTCCATCCTCTCAATTCGATAAGTTATCACTGATCTACCTATCATTGGAAAGAGCAATTGCTGACTTCTATTTCTCCCTCAGGATTTCAGTCATAGAGGTGCAGCTTCAGTCACCCCTGATTATTCAGTGAGCGAAGGCTGTAGGTACACCGTGGCACTGACTGACAGCCGACTCAGCAGTGCATCAGTGCTGAGCTGTCAGTCAGTGCAAAGGTGTGGTTACAGCCACGGCTCACTATGTACTGGGCAGTGACTGAAGCTGCTCTGACCGCACCTCTAAGACTGAAATCCTGAGGCTACCGGTAGGAATAAAGTTAATTTCCTCCCAGTAGTCAGGCTTTCAGTGTTGTCGCTGCACAGCTTTAGATTACTTTTATCCTTCAGATAAACCCCATATCTGCAGGTTAACAGCATTTTTTTACATGATAGGTCCCCTTTAAGGAAACTGTCCAGCCATAAAAAAAATCTGAGTAACAGCTTCGAATTTGCTGAAATAAAATCAATAAACATATCGGTGAACAACACTTCAACACTGCAGCTAGTGTTTGGCAGCAGCAGTCACATGTCCAAACAACCAGAATAGAATGTACAGAGACCGGCATTGTAAATCTTTTTAAAGTGCTATGAATATGAGACTGATGAAGCCAATCGCTGACATCAGGGACACTTTGCTTACATGTCCTTTTGTGCTGGAAGAGAAAACTATGAGGTTTACAGAGGCAGTGTTAGTAGGTTAGTAGTTGGTAGGTATTCTTTTTTTTATATTTATACGATGCTAGGTCTACTTTTTGAAAAAAACAAACAAAAAAAAGCGGTGGGCAACCACTTTAAGCCGGTTATAGTAAAGATGTGACTTTGTGCTCTTTAATTTGCAGATATGGGGTTAATCTGAAGATTAATAGCATTACTAACCTGCCCGAGAACTGTGGGGAGAAAATGAATTTTATTTCTCCTGGCAGCATTCCAGGTTCAGTCACAGGCATGGCACCGGTGCTGGTACAGTCACCGCTCTGAGAATACAGAGCCACGGCTGTAACCATACCCCCAGACCCGACTGACATGGGCAGGCTGTCAGTTACTCCCTGGGGCACAGTTACAGCAACCACTCTGTATCCTCACAGCGGTGACTTAACCTGCACCGGCGCCGTGCCTTTGACTGAACCTCCAATGCTGCCAGGAGAAATAAAGTTCATTTTCTCCCCGCAGCATTCGGGTAAGTGCAGGCGCCGCGCATGTTACGTAACACTATTAACCTGTAGATTAACCCCGTATCTCCAGGTTAATAGCATTTTTCTGCTGACAGGTTCCCTTTAAGTCTACATTCGCATGAGTTTTGGGACTTTCCATAGCTTCTGGCAGCAATAACAGCACACCATACAGTGTTATTCTTGTCAATATGATGGAAACCTGGATGAAATCATAATGGACCCCATTTTAAGCCAATGGGTGATCAATTGAGTGCCGTTCAGGTCCATTATATCAGAGATGTGGTTCACTTATAAGGCCTGTTTTATCAATGGAAATCATATCTTCGAAATGAACAGACTTTGAGATACACATTGCATCTAAACCAACAAAATCAGCACTTCTGCATGAATATTCTACATCTGATCTGGATGTCAAGCATCACAGTAACAAACAGGATAACTGTATTGATCGCATTAATCCAAAGGTGTATAAAAAGAAAAAAAGACATAACATCTCATTGCAAAAAAATCATAAACTGCATGTACAAAAAAATACAATTTATTTTCCTCTTATTCCTAAAAAAAAGGTATCCGTAGATATTGGATGAAGTGTTTCATGTTTTACTTTCTAAAAAACAAAACCATGAATAAGTCAATTTTGTTAAATATCAAAGAATGATTCATTAAGAAAAAGGAAAAAAGATCAAACAAGAACACACAATCAGTAACCCCAAATGAATCTATTACGTTAATACTTTAATGTTACCTGCAGTGGTAGTGTAATTAGTTGGGTACCTAATTATTTCGGTGATTACCTCAAAACTCTGGAATTACCGCTGTTACTTACAAAGAGCTCTCATTCAATGATTTTTTTATTGTTGAATTAGAGCAGCAGTGATACAGCGAACATGACAGGTATTTAAAAATAAATTGCTTTGTTAAAAAAAAAGGAAAAAAGGAAAAATTTCTAAGCATTTGTACAAGAATAATTCTTTGATTCTATCTGAAACTAAAGTGAAAACTTGATAGATGTAAGTGCATGAATGGAATACCTGACAAAAATCTATTTAAATATGATAAGTTTCCATCATATTTTTTCCTATTTTTTTGCAAACACGGCACCAATCTTTTTGCTAAAACTTATCATCAAAAGGGTAAAAAAGGGCACAAACGGCCTTGACAAATCTGATGTTTGCCTAGAATTGTTTGCCCTTATATAGATTATCTAACACCTTCATATGTGCTATAAAAGTGGAGTAAAGATGAGCGGATCTGGCAAAATCAGATTGTGTGGATTTTCCCGGAAAATTCAATTTGCAGCAATGTTATTCTCTGCGAATTGAAATTGCCTTATTATACTCTGGGGTCTCTCCAAATCCCAGAGCATAATAAAAGTAATATATAAAAAATAAAAAAACACTTATACTCACCTTAGCACATACGCTTGTAAAGTCATGGCGCATATTGTGACATCGTGAACTTATGCGCGCATTGCAGAACAATTCTAAGACTTATCAGAGTAGGACATCCAAATGTGAAGAAGCCCAGGATTTTAGAACTCGGGTTGACGGTATGAAGATGCAATGAAAACCATATGAGGACAGTAAGGAGCTGATGGGCCAGAGAGGAGAGAGGTAAGGTGAGTATAAATTTCTTTTATTTTTAACTTATTGGAATCTCTTCATGGTTCAGGAAAATGGGAGCCAACCTGTACCTATTGTGCTGAGTCAGCTCGAAAGCGAATTATGGAAAAATTTGCATTATGGTGAATGCAAATTTTTGTAAAATTTAAGTATAATTCAGTTCCATTCAGATATATTTTCTCTTCTCTAGTATAGAGGCTTCATTAATATGAAGTAAAAGCTAATATTACCATTTTTATTTTCATCTTTTTTTATGCCAGAGAACTTACACAATTTGAGTGCATCAAAACTTTTGTGCAAATTGGTTTAAGATCTAACGGAGATCGGTCCAAGATTGGACTGGCTGTGGGTCTCCTGACCTAAGCGTGACAACTTCATATATGGGAAGGTGAGAGGCCAGTCAGTGCATTGCTGTCCAATCTCTTACTGATTTGCGTGGACATATGAATGCATGCTTATAGTGATAAACCTGCCCATAAGTGCTTTGTTTGTGGCCCAGTCTTGACCTATTTCCACACGCAAATTCTATAGGTTCCACTTGCTGTAAGTTCTAGGTACAGCATTTTTAACCCATTACGGACATCTATTTTACATGCACATCAGATGTCATATGGTGTGTGGAGAACACCGTGTTGACAAGATGCGGGTCCAGATGGTGTACAGTGACGATTCCCACACTGCTTTGTTGTCAGCTTGAGTAATTGTCATGTTACTGCAATTGTGCAATTTTTATACTCTTGGTCACATGCTGACAACTTTTTTTCTGCTTCTCCCAACAGAACATTATGAGAAGGAGGAAAATATACACCAGCATGCAATTTGACAACCACTCAGTCTAGCAGAAAAACAAAATCCTGATTGTGTGCAAGTTGAACACTGTCAGGATTAAGCAATCTGCCATCACATAGAATAACTACAGAATTGTATTTGTTATATATATTCACACACAGTGGCATGTAAAAGTTTGGGCACCCCTGCTAAAAATTACTGTTATTGCGAACAGTTAAGCAAGAAGAAGATGAAATGACCTCTAAAAAGGCAAAGTTAATGATCATACATTTACTTTGTATTTTAAGCAAAATATATATATATATATATATATATATATATATATAGTCAATTTCTACATTTTAAAAATTCTAAAAAGAAAAATTGATAGATGCAAAAATTTGGGCACCCTTGGAGATTTGTGTACCCAGATAACTTTGACCAAGGTTTCAGACCTTAATTAGCCTTTAAGGCTGTGTGCCCGCTATGCATTTTTTAAGCATTTCCACAGCGGCAATTCCGCTGCAGAAATGCTTAAAAAACGCTTGGTATAAGGTCTGCCATGTTCCCCAATGATAATCCGCATGTGCTATGCACATGCTGCGGAAATTTCCGCTGCGGGTTATCATTGTGGAAATATATGCAGCACTACCAATTATTTTGTGGAAGCACTACTATTTCGCCGCCATTGACTTGCATTGGAACGCATAGAATCCGCATCACTGAATCTGCACATGCTGAATCCATGCGTTTCAATGTGCGGATGGTACCCGGGTGTGGAGGAGAGGAGACTCTCCTCCGGACCCGGGTACCATAGAACCTGTAAAAAAAAGAATAAATAAAAATAAATATTATACTTACCTTCTGATGGCCCCTGCAGTGCTTGTCTTGGCTTGCCGGCAGTTCGCGGTAGACTAAATGACCTGTGCTGACATAATTTAGTCATGTGATGGGTCACGCGACCACTGATGTCGTCAGGTCCTTAAATCTACCACGAGCGGCCGGCAAGCAGAGACAAGGACTCCGGGGGCCATCAGAACGTAAGTATATATTTATTTTTTATTTTTTAACATTCTTTCGGTCACACTAAATAAATCCATTCCGGTTGCATGGATTTATATAGTGTGGCCAAGTTGTCCAGCACTTTCAAGTGATGCTAAAATCGATTGGAAAGCGCTTGACAACCCGCATGCGGAAATGCATGTGAAGAACGCTTCACTTCCGCTTGTCCCTGGCAGGAAGATGCAGAAACGCTCAGGAAAAAATCTGGAGCATTTCTGCATCGTGGGAACAAAGCCTTAGGGTAATAGCTTGTTCACTATCATCATTAGAAAAGGCCTGGTGATGCAAATTTCCCAGCTTTATAAAAAGCCAGCCTCCTCTAAACTTGTGCAAAAAAACTGCAGCCATTGGTTCTTCTAAGCAGCTGCCTTGCACTCTGAAAATGAAAATGGTGGAGGCCCACAAAGCAGGGGAAGGCTGTAAGAATATAGCAAAGCATTTTCATGTTGCCCTTTCTTCAGTTCGAAATGTAATTAAGAAATGGCAGTTAACAGGAACAGTGGAGATCAAGATAAGGTCTGGAAGACCAAGCAAAATTTCAGTGACAGCTACTCGTAAGATTGCTAGAGAGGCAAATCAGAACCCCCGCTTGACTTCAAAAGACCGTCAGAAAGATTTAGCAGACTCTGGAGTTGTGGTACATTGTTCTACTGTTCACAGACACCAAATACGGCCTTCATGTAAGAGTCATCTGAAGAAAACCTCTCCTGCATCCTAACCATAAAATTCAGTCGGAAGTATGCAAAAGAACATCTAAACAAGCCTGATGAATTTTGGAAACAAGTCCTGTGTGCCAATGAGGTTAAAATAGAACTCTTTGGCCAGAATGATCAAAGGTATGTGTGAAGGAAAAAGGGCACAGAATTTCAGGAAAAGAGCATCTCGCCAACCATTAAGCATGGGGGTGGATCAATTATGCTTTGGGGTAGTGTTGCAGCTAATGGCACAGGAAACATTTCATGGGTAGAGGAAAGAATGGATTCAATGAAATTTCAACAAATTCTTGATGCAAACATAACACAGACAGGACAGAGGAGCCTCTTAAAGAAGAAGTTACAGGTCTGTGAGAGCTAGAAATCTTGCTTGTTTGTGATTGACCAAATACTTTCCACCAAAATTTGAAAAAAAATTATTTCCAAATCAGACAATGTGATTTTCAGGATTTGCTTTCTCATTTTGTCTCTCATAGTTGAGGTCTACCTATGATGTCAATTACAGGCCTCTCTCATCTTTTAAAGTGGGAGAACTTGCACAATTGGTGGCTGACTAAATACTTTTTTTCCCCACTGTATATCAAGGAAGGGGGCCAGGACTCCAAGACATATACTTAAAATAATCTTAGCATCTAAAAAAGTAAAGGTAGCAGTACTCCAGTAGATTATTAAATTCTCAAGTAAAATACAAGTATGCAATGAGAATATAAATAGAGGTGTTAATCAAGCGCATAATTGTACATCTATTAACATTAACCCCTTCAGGACCCAGCCTATTTTGACCCTAAAGACCTTGGCATTTTTGTCAATTCTGACCAGTGTCCCTTTACGAAGTAAAAACTCTGGAACACTTCAACGGATCCTAGCAATTCTGAGATTGTTTTTTCGAGACATATTGGGCTTCATGTTAATATTAAATTTAGGTCGATAATATTTGCGTTTATTTGTGAAAAAATCAAAAATATGGGAAAAATTTTGAAAATTTCACAATTTTCAAATTTTGAATTTTTATTCTGCAAAACCAGAGAGTGATGTGACACAAAATAGTTAATAAATAACATTTCCCTCTTGTCTACTTTACATCAGCACAATTTTGGAAAAAAAAAAAATTTTGGTAGGAAGTTAGAAGGGTTCAAAGTTCATCAGCAAATTTTCTTTTTTCCAGCAAAATTTGCAAAACCATTTTATTTAGTGACCACATCACATTTGAAGTCCCTTTGAGGGGTGTACATGACAGAAAACACCCAAAAGTGACACCATTCCAAAAACTGCACCCCTCAAGCTACTCAAAACTACATTCATGAAGATTATTAACCCTTCAGGTGCATCACAGGAACTAAAGCAACATGGAAGAAAAAAATGAACATTTTAATTTGACTAACAAAATTTTTTTTCTAGCCTAAATTTTTTAATTTTTACATGAGTAACAGGGTAAAACGCATCCTAAAATTTGTTGGGCAATTTCTCCTGAGTACACCAATACCTCATATGTGGTCATAAACCACTGTTTGGGCGCACGACAGGGCTCAGAAGGGAAGGAGCGCCATTTCACTTTTTGATTGGAAAATTAGCTCCAAAAGTCAAATTGCGCTCCTTTCCTTCAGAGCCCTGCCATGCACCCAAACAGTGGTTTATGACCACATATGAGGTATCGGTGTACTCAGGAGAAATTGCCCAACAAATTTTAGGATGCATTTTATCCTGTTACCTATGTAAAAATTAAAAAATTTAGGCTAAAAGAAAATTTTTGCAAAAAAAAAAGTACTTTTTAATTTTTACAGATTAATTTGTGAAGCACCTGGGGGTTCCAAGTGCTCACTATGCATCTAGATAGGTGCCTTGGGGGGTCTAGTTTCCAAAATGGGGTCACTTGTGGGGGATCTCCAATGTTTGGGCACACAGGGGCTCTCCAAACGCAATATGGTGTCCGCTAACAATTTCGGCTCAAATTGTTAGTGGACACCATGTTGCGTTTGGAGAGCTCCTGTGTGCCTAAACATTGGAGCTCCCCCATAAGTGACCCCATTTTGGAAACTAGACCCCCCAAGGCACCTATCTAGATGCATAGTGAGCACTTGGAACCCCAAAGTGCTTCACAAATTGATTCGTAAAAATGAAAAAGTGGAAAAAAAAATACTTTTCATTTTTAGGGATTAGTTTGTGAAGCACCTTGGGGTTCCAAGTGCTCACTATGCATCTAGATAGGTGCCTTGGGGGGTCTAGTTTCCAAAATGGGGTCACTTGTGGGGGAGCTCCAATGTTTAGGCACACAGGAGCTCTCCAAACACGACATGGTGTCAGCTAACAAATTGGATCCATGTTGCGTTTGGAGAGCCCCTGTGTGTCCAAACATTGGAGCCTCCCCATAAGTGACCCCATTTTGGAAACTAGACCCCCCAAGGCACCTATCTAGATGCATAGTGAGCAGTTGGAACCCCCAGGTGCTTCACAAATTGATTCGTAAAAATGAAAAAGTGGAAAAAAAATACTTTTTAATTTTTACGAATCAATTTGTGAAGCACTTGGGGGTTCCAAGTGCTCACTATGCATCTAGATAGGTGCCTTCGGGGGTCTAGTTTCCAAAATGGGGTCACTTGTGGGGGAGCTCCAATGTTTCGGCACACAGGGGCTCTCCAAACATGACATGGTGTCGGCTAACAAATTGGAACCATGTTGCGTTTGGAGAGCCCCTGTGTGTCCAAACATTGGAGCTCCCCCATAAGTGACCCCATTTTGGAAACTAGACCCCCCCAGGGAACTTATCTAGATGTAGTGTATGTCAGTTTGGTGTGCGGTGTGGTGTATACACCACACACACACACACAAACAACCTCACATACACTACAACACACACACCAACCTGACATAGGTTGGTGTGTGTGTTATAGTGTACGTGAGGTTGTTGTGTGTGTGTGTGTGATGTTTTGTATGTCATGCTAGTGTGGGTGAGTTCTGTAGGGAAGGTCAGGATGTGTTTAGTCCGGGGACATGTGATGAATTTTGAAGCATTCATTCAAACACAGTCCCGGTTTATCAGGACACGTTTCACATTGGAAACGGGTGACCTTTCTTATCCCCCTTTTATGGCAGACCCGGCACCTTTTTCTTACCGTGACCTCACCAGGAAAATGTTGCCCTGGTACCACACGGGAGACTCGAGTTCCAGGGGTGCTGGGGCCCGCTTCTTCTTCGCTTCTAAAAATCAGGGCCTTTATCACCGCCTCCTGGAAGTTGAGGAAGGTGTTGGTGGTCTGGCCTGCACATCGTGACAGCACGTATGCGTTATACAGTGCCATTTGAGCGATGTGCACGGCCAGTTTTTTATACCAGACTTTCGCCTTCCTCATCGCACTGTACGGCTGGAGGACTTGATCAGAAAGATCAACTCCCCCCATGTGCTTGTTGTACCACAGGGCACAGTCCGGTTTGCGGACCGGTGCTGGGGTACCTCTAACGTTGGTGGCCGTGGTGCCGCGATCATGGATTGTGGTCAAGAAAAAGACGTCCCTTTTGTCTTTGTACTTCACCACAACCATGTTGCCGCTACATTGAGCTCGGCTCTCACCCTTTGGGAAAACCTGCTCAATTAGCGTCAAAGGGAGACCCCTCTGGGTTCTGCGCACAGTACCGCAAGCGGCGGTAGCTCTGGCAGAGAGGGACTGAAATAGGGGAATGCTTGTATAAAAGTTATCAACGTATAGATGGTAACCTTTATCAAGCAGTGGGTGGATCAAATCCCACACTATTTTCCCACTTACCTTCAGAGCAGGTGGACATTCTGGCGGCTGAATCCTCGAATCCTTTCCTTTGTAAACTCTAAAGCTGTGAGTGTACCCTGAGGAACTCTCGCACAGCTTGTAGAGCTTTATTCCGTACCTGGCCCTCTTACTGGGCAGGTATTGTCGGAATTGAAGCCTCCCTTTGAAGTGGATGAGGGATTCATCCACAGAAATTTCCCTTTGGGGAAGGTACACTTCAGCAAACTTGTTGCTGAAGTGTTCTATGACCGGACGAATTTTGAACAGTCTGTCAAAATTCGGGTCATCGCAGGGAAGGCTGTCCACGTTATCCCTGAAATGTAAAAATTTGTGAATGACCTCAAATCTTTTGCGGGACATCACCATTCCGAACACTGGAGTTTGATATAAAATATCGGTACTCCAGTATTGACGGATTTCTGGTTTCTTCACAATCCCCATGTGAAGTACCAGTCCCCAATATTTCAACATTTCTACTGAGTCAACGGGACTCCAAGTAGAAAACATTGAATTTGGGTTTGCAGACAAAAATTGTTGGGCGTAAATGTTAGTCTGCTCCACCATGAGACTGACAATGGCCTCAGAGAAATAGACTTTGAAAAAGTCTATTTCCCTGAGGTTTGCTGTCTCAAACTGGATTCCTGATTGGGGAAGGAAATCAGGAATCCGTGGAGCGTAATTTTCAGGGACGGGGGTCCACACGGGGGAACTGGTGCTAGGTTAGGCGTGACTAGCACCAGGTTGAGGGTTACTTACAGATGGCTGTGGGTCTTCTTCCACGGCCTCCGGACGATGCCTTGACCTCTGACGTCGTCTTGGTGCCGGCTCGGTGTCACTGGAGGAGGAAGAATGAGAGGAATAGAGGAACGTGGGGTCCTCTCCCTCACTATCTGCTTCGGAGGCAATAAATGAATATGCCTCCTCAGCTGAGTACGCCCTAGGGCGGGACGGGCGGGACATTTTGTGTGCTGTGGGTAAAAAAAAAAATATCTAAACTTTATTATTAGTGTGAGTGTACGTGTGTATGTGTGAGTGCTTGGTGTAAATCACGTGTGGGGGCGGTCAGGCGTACAGGGTGCAGGAGGGGGCGCAGTCAGGCGTACGGGGCGCAGGAGGGGGCACGGTCAGGCGTACGGGGTGCAGGAGGGGGCACGGTCAGGCGTACGGGGCGCAGGAGGGGGCACGGTCAGGCGTACGGGGCGCAGGAGGGGGCACGGTCAGGCGTACGGGGCGCAGGAGGGGGCACGGTCAGGCGCACGGGGTGCAGGAGGGGGCACGCTCAGGCGCACAGGGCGCAGGAGGGGGCACGCTCAGGCGCACAGGGTGCAGGAGAGGGTTGAGGAGATAGAAGAGCAATCAGCAGCAGGGTGGGTGATCACTGGGGCGGAAGGGGGCAGAAAGGGGGGCAGGAGCCGGCAGCAGCAAGGGGGGTAGGAGCCGGCAGCAGCCGGGGGGGTGATCACTCGGACGGGGGGGGCTGGTGATCACTGGGGGGGTGATCACTGGGGGGGTGAGATCACTAGGACAGGGGGATGGTGGGTGAGATCTCAAGGACTGGGGGATGGTGGTGTGATCCCTGGGACTGGGGGATGGTGGTGTGATCACAGGCGCAGGAGATTTACACTGAGCCTGCTGCTGCCTGTGATCACAGTCCACCGGCTGTCAGAAGGAGAGCAGCAGCCGGTGGATGAAGATGCGGGAGAGAGAGCGGAGGGAGCGGTAGGAAATTGGGCTGGGGTGGAGGTGGGGGTGGTAGGGGATGAGGGGGGGTGGTAGGGGATGGAGGGTGGGGTCGGGGGCTAAGTGGGGGCTGGAGTGAGACAAGGGGTTAAACAATTACCGGCGGCAGCAATGTGGGGCGGCAGCGGATCGCAGGCAGCGGTGGATCGCAGGCGGCGGGGGTCGCTGGCGGGGGCTGCTGGCGGGGGTCGCTGGCGGGTCTCTGGCGGGTCGCTGGCGGATCTGGGGTCGACGGCGGCGGCTAACCAATCTCCTCAGCATCCACGGACAGGATAAAAGCTGAGGAATTTGGTTAGCCATTTAAATTTCCTCCTCCACATCTGATTGGAGGGCTAGCATCACATGGACACTAGCCCCAATCAGATCTGGGTGGGGCAGAGGTGACACTCCCCCCCAGCCAATGGCTGATGCTATAAGCATCAGGCCATGCCCAGATTGTTTCATTCATTCCGATTGGCAGTTTCACTAAAAGTGAAAGTGAAACTACCAATCGGAGGGGTCTCAGGCACGGGGGGGGTTAATCCACCCCCCCTGGGGTCAACTTCAGGTTGTCTAGTTGCATCAGCAACTGTGACACCTGAGTGACCCCACTCGCAGGCGCTGCAGGGGCGCGATCCCTCCATGTCACACACACTGTGACATGGGTCGGGAACGAACTGTTTTCCATGTCACAAATGGTGTGACACGGGTCGGGAAGGGGTTAAAGTGCAAATAATTTATCAATCAAACATGCAAATCATTTGATAGTCCTAGCAAATAAGCAACAAAATCAATATTGCAAGTTAAATAATGATTGATATAAAAAACCTCCTGAGTCCCTGGATGTACAAACCTGACCCTTTTATCTCTGTGACATAGTGCTCATCTTTCCCCAATACGATAGCATAGCTCAGTTCAGATATGTACAGTAAGTTCTTTAGAACATTGAGAATGGCATTTCACCATTAATATACGAGTCCTATATTCTGCCTTATAGTAAGTGAGTCATCTTTTTTAGCTAGGTATACACCTGTTCCGAGATCATGTGACAGGGGCGCCGATGGGCAGGGTTTTTGATGCTCTTCCGGCACGATCATGTTATATGCTGCTGTCAGAGATTGATTGCGATTCCACCCGCAGTTGTTAGGGACACATGACAGCTGATCAAATCAGGTGTCATGTGCCAGAAAAAATTTGGGTTTAGCGCCGGAGCCTGCATCAAAGGGGAATACATGACCTATGAAGTACCTATACGTCATAGTTCGTTAAGGGGTTAATAATCTTTTCGACATGACTTAGGATAAAAGCCAAACCAGAATCTTTATGTGTAGACTCGTGGAGTCTTAATTGTTTACATTTCTCCTTGTGGATAGTGACATGCATGCAAATAGAGATTCTGGTTTGGTTTTTATCCTAATTCAGGAGGCAAGACTCGTTAAAGGGTCGAAATTGACTTTTAGGATTTCTACTTCCAATAGGTGCCACTAGAGTTCAGGTCCTATTCCTCTCCGAAGAAGCAATTTGAATATTTGTTTTAGAAGAGGAGCATTGCATGGCCTATAACCTCCTTACCCTGGCATTTCAGGTATGTCACTCTCCAGAAGGAAAAATGTTACCCCTTAGACCCCAGTCAGAGGCCTATTCATGCAGCCAAATCAGATCTCTTGCTTGGAACTGAAGAGGGGCAACACCCCAAAACATGTGTCTGCAAATAGAAATTCTGTCTATACTTTTATCTTTAAGGCTCGTTCACACGCGCATATAAATCGGACGAGTGTAATCTGATGAATAAAGGGATTGCACTCGGATAAATGTTATTCAGTGAGACATTGCAGATCTGCATTGTTTTTTTTTAGCTGTGTTAGGCATGAGGAAAAATTTGTAACATGCTGCAATTTGACTCTGTAATCGGTTCAGGATTAAGAACAAAATTGGATGCCAAACAGACTATCAGCATGGCATCCAATTTTTACAGCTACATTGTAGTTCTCTAAGATGCGAAACTATAAAATGGTCCTGTAAAAGATTAATAGCTGCTGAGTAAAAAAAAAACGTATTGTATATGGACAGCATACAGCTGAAAAGTGAGAAAAAAATCGTCCCACTTTTCTGGATGAGAATGGAACCGATTTTTATATATGCTCGTGTGACCCTGGCCTACATTCACACATTCAGTTTTTGGTCAGTATTTTACATCAGTATTTGTAAGCCAAAATCAGGAGTGGAACAATCTGAGGAAAAGTATAATAGAAACACGTCACCACTTCTGTATTTATCACCCACTCCTGGTTTTGGCTTACAAATACTGATGTAAAACACTGACCAAATGCAGAACGTGGCCTAAGGCTGTATATGGATCATGGATATTTATGTACTTTGAAATATTATTGTTGTATAGGAATCTATTCACTTATCAAATGAAATGTATTTGATTAATTGCACTTTAATAGATCTACAATTATGCACTTGATTGACACATCTATTTATACTTTCATTGTACGTTACCACATGAGCTACTAAAAAGTCCACCTTTTGCATATGAATAATCTATTGGGGTGGGACAGCCATTTTTTTATAATATCAAAGTTGTATTCTTAATATGTATTTTCACAAACTCATATTATTTTGTTTTAAATTCTAAAAAAAACTGAAAGAAGTGAAAGATTGACTATTATTTATTTGGCAATTCAATGTAACAGTAAATTCTATCAACTTTTGACAACTTTTAATTTGTAACTCTTTGTTTTTCTTGTCTGTGACTTTTGTCTAGAAATAAGTTCAGATGCGCTTTTCGATATTTATAGTATGTTTAAATTGTTTAAAATGTTTAAATCGGCATACTTTTTCATTTATGCTCTACCTTCCTATTACAGTTTGAGAACGTTTGCTGTCTGGAGGGCTTCACCTTACATTATTTATTAGTAACTTTGTATTTTTTCTCTTTTTTTCCCTTTTGCAAGATGTGAACCTTAGAAAAACATTTAGGGTTTATTAATTTTAAGATTCCTGTCTGCCATGTTGGCCTTAGATTATCTACTTACATTGCTGTAATTTAGGAACATAAAATCAACCATTTCCTTTGGAAAGAGGAAGTACAGTTTTCCTGTAAGAATAAACAGGTGTTGCTAATTTTAAAACAGATTTGAGTTTTTTTTATTATACTGTAACATTAATAGGTCTATGTAGAAATTCATGAATATTAATGAACATAATGACTTAAAATGATTTGCTTAGTGGAGGAGTTTGAGCAAAGAAAATGCACTAAAATGTAAAGTGAAGAATAGTTTTTTTAAGTTCAAAATGTGAAATTATTTTATCAAATAAAACAAATTTGCAAAAGAATTTAGACGTTTTCTCAAAAAAGAAAAATATTAACTTTTCTGGTAAAAAAAAATATTTAAAAGAATATTGAATATAACTGTAATAGTCATAGGCTAGAGATGATGACTGCTTGTAAATGATGGTTCATGGCATAACGAGTTGATATTAATATTAGTCACACTCAGAGTTGCCTACATGAATTTTTATTTTTCTCAAAACAAATTATTAAAAAAATATATGGGGTCAACATTTTTTATAGGTGGATTTAAAAGCCATATTGAATGACAAAGATATATGTTTAGTTGTCTAAGCTATGATAATTGCAATCAGAAAGACCTGTTCAAGTACTACATGCCTCAAAAAAAAATCATGAATGCATTTTTTTTTCATTGACAATGGAAAAAGTCCCTTATTTTTACAGGCTATCCATCAGTTAATAGATGATTGGCAATACTATGAACAGACTGTTTTTAGGGGCCTAAAGAACCCTCTGTCTTATTAAAAGATACACAAATTATAACTGACACCTGCTAAGTAGGGGTCCTGTTACATAAAATTTTCATGGATAACCTAAGATCCATAAGGGCATTTTTTCCAACCAGATTTGGGGCTCATCCTATCAGGCATTAGGTCTTTAAATGTAAGACACGGTGCCTGGTTTGATCATCATTTACAGTCTTGATTTAGTGGTCTTCAGGCTATCTTGAATGATGAGTTTCATTGACATTTCAACAACTTTACTTGAAATGCAATGTAATAGGGTTACCCTTTTGCATTCTTTATGAGCATACAATCCAAGGACTTTTTATTTGGTCTATTTTAGTTTGCATCTCTCCATTCTTGTGACTACTGATATTTTATTGAAACATAGAGTACCCATTTTAGCTTCAATAACAAGTTTTATTTGCAAATGGAAGAAGACCCAATGCTCTAAAAGTTCTCCAAGTGGTCCATTTCATTTGGCTAAGAAACTACCTGTCATTCGAAACGCACAAGCATTGGTGATATTGGACCTGCACAAAAGAGGGTCAAGATCTCAAGAGGTGTCCAATTTTGCACCCCAAAACACTAAAAGGACCCGATGCGGCTATACACATAACTACAGGAGGAGCGGTGTAGGCTTAATTGTTAACATTAGTTTACACTTGGTGGATGTCTATTAGGTTTTATGAAATTAAAGCCTCCGGGCAAGAGCTTTCGTCTGGGATATATCTTTATTTCTCACCTTAGATTAAACTATACCTGATGGAGTTTCTTTAATAATAAAAGGGAAGTGTACCCCAAAACAACATCTCTCCATTTCAATTAACTAAATGACAAAAATAAAGATGACTCTTGTTCATTCCAAGCGTTCTTCTTCCCCATACATGTATATCACGCGGAAACATATTTTATGCTCATCTGCTTCTAGTCTTTTATCTGTAGCTGAATTAGTCAGTCTAATTGTAAATCCCATGTGCTGCTAAATTAAAACAATGAGTTGTCTGTCAACGTATAGATAATTGTCTTACACAGCGACCCAAGATTGGCTAGAGAAGGATCGTCGTTACTACAAACATAGTTAAGGAGCACTTAAGTTGAGTTTGAGACTTCAGCTAATTATCCTGTGATTGCTATGTTGAATTTCTACAAAAGGCACAGGTTGTTGTGGTGACAAATTGTTTAAGCTAAGGTGACCAGACTTGCTCTTTTAATGCTTATAGCAAAGTGCATTACTTAGAGTACTTTTCTTACATTTCTTCCCAGATCATGAAACACTGCAAAATATAATGGAATATGTAAGAAAAATGGTTTTCAAATTCCTCTTATAGACAGAGCAGATAAAAAAAACTAGACACATTTGCATTTAGCTAAAATAATTCATGTGAAAAAATAAGATTTAAGTTTTACTAATTCCAGCTCCTTGCCCAAGTGTTTAAAACTCTGGTTAAAAAAAACATTTACAATGGAAAAATTAATAAAACAGATTGAATGCTTTCATGCACGGGTGAAAGATCTTTTTATGATACCTCAAATCTGAAACAGTTAAAGAGGTTGTTCACTACTTTTTCATTGATCATACATTCACAGAGTCGGCGGCGGCCGGAACTGTTCGATTGCAAAGCTGCTCCGTCTTCTGATACTGACTGCGGTAGGCTACTACACATCCACCTCCTATTCAAATCAATAGGAGGTGAATGTGTAGTATCCTGCCGTGGCCATTATCAAAAGATGGAACAGCTCCACAATCGAGCAGTTCCAGCCGGCAACCGCCACTGAGAACAGCTAATTGGCGGGGGTGCGGGTGTCGGACCCCAACCGATCAGACATTGATGACCTAACCTAAGGATACGTCATCAATGAAAAAGTAGTAAACAACCTCTTTACTATTTGATCATTTGTCTCTCTAGAAGGTTGTATTGGTAAAACTAGTAAGTATTTTGTAGTTAATCATTTATCAATGATAGAGATGGGTGAATTTAATGGAGTGGAATTGAATTATACTAGAATTTTACAAAAATTCACATTTTTGAGATTACAAAAAGGGCAAAAAAGGGGACTTGCTGCATCCTGATTGTACATTAGTTTCTGTGACCTTGGTGGGTAAATACTTTTGCCCTTTTTTCTGTGTTAATTCTTGAATTTTTGGGGGGAATTTTAATTCCTCTTTTTGTGGCTTTGCTTTTAATTTTAGTATAGGGACTTGCAAGCATTATGACCCTTGACGTGGGTTGCAAGCTTGCATATTTTGGCCAAAATATCGACCAATATTTCATATACAGTACAAACCAAAAGTTTGGACACACCTTCTCATTTAAAGATTTTTCTGTATTTTCATGACTTTGAAAATTGTACATTCACACTGAAGGCATCAAAACTATGAATTAACACATGTGGAATTATATACTTAACAAAAAAGTGTGAAACAACTGAAAATATGTCTTATATTCTAGGTTCTTCAAAGTAGCCACCTTTTGCTTTGATGACTGCTTTGCACACTCTTGGCATTCTCTTGATGAGCTTCAAGAAGTAGTCACCGGAAATGGTTTTCACTTCACAGGTATGCCCTGTCAGGTTTAATAAGTGGGATTTCTTGCCTTATAAATGGGGTTGGGACCATCAGTTGTGTTGTGCAGAAGTCAGGTGGATACACAACTGATAGTCCTACTGAATAAACTGTTAGAATTTGTATTGTGGCAAGAAAAAGCAGCTGAGTAAAGAAAAACGAGTGGTCATCATTACTTTAAGAAATGAAGGTCAGTCAGTCCGAAAAATTGGGCCAACTTTGAATGTGTCCCCAAGTGCAGTTGCAAAAACCATCAAGCGCTACAAAGAAACTGGCACACATGAGGACCACCTCAGGAAAGGAAGACCAAGAGTCACCTCTGCTTCTGAGGATAAGTTTATCCGAGTCACTAGCCTCAGAAATAGCAGGTTAACAGCAGCTCAGATTAGAGACCAGGTCAATGCCACACAGAGTTCTAGCAGCAGACACATCTCTACAACAACTGTTAAGAGGAGACTTTGTGCAGCAGGCCTTCATGGTAAAATAGCTGCTAGGAAACCACTGCTAAGGACAGGCAACAAGCAGAAGAGACTTGTTTGGGCTAAAGAACACAAGTAATGGACATTAGACCAGTGGAAATCTGTGCTTTGGTCTGATGAGTCCAAATTTGAGATCTTTGGTTCCAACCACCATATCTTTGTGCGATGCAGAAAAGGTGAATGTATGGACTCTACATGCCTGGTTCCCAACGTGAAGCATGGAGGAGGAGGTGTGATGGTGTGGGGGTTCTTTGCTGGTGACACTGTTGGGGATTTATTAAAAATTGAAGGCATACTGAACCAGCATGGCTACCGCAGCATCTTGCAGCGGCATGCTATTCCATCCGGTTTGCGTTTAGTTGGACCATCATTTATTTTTCAACAGGACAATGACCCCAAACACACCTCCAGGCTGTGTAAGGGCTATTTGACCAAGAAAGAGAGCGATGGGATCCTACGCCAGATGACCTGGCCTCCACAGTCACCAGACCTGAACCCAATCGAGATGGTTTGGGATGAGCTGGACCGCAGAGTGAAAGCAAAAGGGCCAACAAGTGCTAAGCATCCCTGGGAACTCCTTCAAGATTGTTGGAAGACCATTTCCGGTGACTACCTCTTGAAGCTCATCAAGAGAATGCCAAGAATGTGCAAAGCAGTCATCAAAGCAAAAGGTGGCAACTTTGAAGAACCTAGAATATAAGACATATTTTCAGTTGTTTCACACTTTTTTGTTAAGTATATAATTCCACATGTGTTAATTCATAGTTTTGATGCCTTCAGTGTGAATGTACAATTTTCAAAGTCATGAAAATACAGAAAAATCTTTAAATGAGAAGGTGTGTCCAAACTTTTGGTCTGTACTGTATATTATATATATATTTTATACATTATATTTTTATGCAGGGTGCAGCCAAGCCCATCAATGTTTGCCTTGTAAACTAGGGTATCTGTCCTGGTGGGGTGCACTTATAGAGTGCTGGGCAGCCTGTTTGATCTAATAATATGGGCGTCACTAATAGGCTGTAAGCCAGACATTGTGCACTACATGTGTGTGACCAGTGCCCTATACAAGCTTTTATTTGTGTGCAATTTTAATGCTAAGCAATCACCCTCTCCTTGAATTGGTAGGTTGTGAGTGGTTGTCTCATCAGTATTTTGCACCTGTGTTGCCGCCATCTTTATTGTATGGGTTTGCTGCATCCAGATGTGCATTTGTTTTGTGACATTGGCAAGTAAATATTGTTGCCCTTTATTGCTGTATTTATTGGTGATTATAACTTGGTAGTAAGTAGCTCCCTGCCTAGAGAGGATTGATCATTAAGGCATAACTGCAATGACTGAAGAACCATGACTACAGCCTCCATGGCTAGGAGGGAACAAATAGTTTCAAATAAATACATGGATCTATCCGTTATTATATAAATAATATGAATCAATGAACCCTTCCTGGCCGGCATCAAGGCTCATGGAGGTTACCTTCAGATGGACATTTGGACACTAAGGCTTAAAGAAGCCCTCCTATGAACTTTTTTTCCCTAAACCTGTGTGTATGTATTGTAGTGTCAGTGTGTTAATATACTGACCTATTACCATCTGCTCCAATATCCAGCACCATTCCAATCCTCTTTGGAGTGACGTCACCACTCTTCACACTCTCCAGGTCACGCTGTGCTCTGTGTGACTTAGAAGAGGCTTTTACAATGTAAGTTTATGAAGCATCAGAACAAGGCTCAGAACGAGACTCCATAGTATTATCTTCTAAAAGAGACTTCTGGCTCACAGACAGAGCACAGAGTGATCTGGATAGTCTGAATTGTCATGTGACTAAGAAGAAGACTTTAAAAATGCAGGATACTGGAGAAGATGGTGGTATATTAGTACACTGACACTACAGTACATACATGTATACACAGGTTTAGGGGAAAAATTTATGGTAGGGCTTCTTTAGTCTTTGCGCCAGACATCATGTGAGTTGTTTACCCAATGGCAGAAGGACACATCTAGCAGGACAATACACCATGCAGAGAGCTTCATATGGTCATGGATGGATTCCAGGAACACGACAGTTTTCATGGCTTCCATGACCTTCACAATTCCCAAATTTACGTCCCATACGGCATTTCCAGAATAGGGTCAAATGGGAGGTTCAGAGCATATCAACACCTGCATCTAACTTGCAGCAAAGGCTTGAAGCTATCCTGTCTACATAGGACAATAATCCTGCAGAACGATTTCAACAACTTGTGGAATCTATGCTACAAAAAATTAATGTGGTTCTGAAGGAGAAAGGCTAACTATTTTGAGCATGTCTCTAATAAAGTGGCCTTTCAGTAAGGCTCAACCATTAATGCTATATGACCAATATTTTTTTTCCGTTTGGACTGGAATTCTCCTTTGAGTAAAATTACAAAATTCTTCCTCATCCAAACATTAAAATCTTGCCCAAAATATTTCACAAGCCTCACAACATATTTTATCTATAAAGCCTATCACTAATGACCTGATAGGCTGAACTGGAAAGCAACTTGGTCTGGTTCATAAAATGTCTTCTTTCACCCTTCTAGAGTGTTATTTTAATTTAGAATATTTTACAGTGAATATTCTGTTATTTTGCCATACAACATTGAAACGTCTTTTATAAAAATAAATGACAGCATAGTTGTTACATCCTGCTTCAGTAACAGTCATGTTATTGGGGGGGAAATAAAGTTCCTAATATAGTTTGGGTAGTAGATTTAAAGTGGAGGATTAGAGATTAGTTGGTTAGTCTAGAATAAATTTAAGTCCAGAATAAGACTTACAATTGTGAGTAAAACTACTGTGGACAACTGCCAAAAAAGTTGTGGTTGAGGTAAAAGTAAGGTTATCAAGCCATATATTTTGAGAAAAGAGAAAACTGGCTCATCTGCTATACATTACAGAAAAAAAATCTTTGTATTCTAAAAGTGATAATAATTATCATCATTATCATTAATTAATAGACAAAATATCAAACAATTGAGAAAAACTAAGTGCATATGAATTCTATGGTTTTATGTATTAGGACATAATAAAAAGCAAAAAACAAAAGCAGTGTGTAAAAAAGCAGCTTTCATAGCCTTTATAGTAGCATCAGAGAGAAAAAAGAACCTTATGACAGCAAAAAATGTGGGAGCTGCAAGCAGAGGCATCACTGTCACTGCAGGCGGCAACAGTCCCAGAAGTCAGGTATCAAACACAGATCACATTTGGTTTCCTTTGCCTATGACAAGTGTATCAATGGGGAAGAAGCATAAGGTGCAAGAAAATATTTGTCACATCACTTGTCTTAGTCACAGCAGGATGATGTAGCCTTTGATAGTGACACCATCAGCTTGAGTGTCACGGTTGTGTCAGATATAACAGACAGTCATTCTGCATCTGGCTGCAGAAGGGCACTGCGTTTGGCATTGCAGACGCCTTCTTAATCCTTCTAACTTTTGGACCCAGCAGCAACTTCCCTCCTGCTCTGATTGACACACCCTGGTCTGGGTGTTTATAAACTCTCAGTCTCCTTCAGGAAGACACCGATGATATTCAAATTTTCCCTTGTGAAGGCTTGGAGCTATAGCAGTCGACTAGCTTCCTCTCTGATGCCCTTGGAGGACGTTTGGTGTTTTCTCTCTGGAGTCTGCTCAAGCTAAGTTTCCCCCCTTTGTTTGTCTCCCTTGTTGTCTTTAGTTTATAGTGGGGACTGACAAGTGCTCTCCCCTCCCTCCCTATCAAGGGCTAGCTCTAGGGAGATACATGGCTTAGGTTTCCTACTCGGCGATAGGTGTGGAACCAATATAGGGATGGTAGCGTAGGCGGGGTGTTATTAGATCAGCCTAGGGGTCTCCACTCCCCCTTTCCCTAGTGTCTGGGCTTCCTTCCCCTCATCCCTTTGTGTTGCACTTAGTATTTTCCACACTGTGTGTGACATTGAGTCAGTGTTATTTCCAGTTCACCTCCTCTTCCGCCATAACACTTAATGTTGTACCAAGGAGAATTTCTATTCTGTTTATGTTCTGCCATTTAGTCCACTACCATAGCACATAAGGAGGATTCTAAACCAAAACAATGTCTTCCAGTTGATTTATTGGAAGTAGAGATGAACAGATCGATCCGCAGTGGATCAAGTTCAACTTCCTAAAATTCACGGTTCCATGTGAATTCTTTGAGATTTTATTTGCTGGTTTTAAAACAATAAATATATAACTTTACTGGCATTATTTCCCACACTGTTGAAGCATCAGAGAACAGGCTTTCGTTATTCAGTGTTGCAGCGCGGTCCTCCCCATAATTCCCTGCAGCTATGACTTCTTACAATTATTATACCTTATCCCACCACTTCCCGACGTGCATTTTGGAATTACCTTCATCAATGAGGGGGCTCTTCTTGAGGGAGTCTCTGCTGCTACAGAGGTAAATTGTTTGAATTATGATCCCTTTACCCATGCTATATGCCTGCTCTTCATATCTTATTATGCATTTGATTTGCCATTTGACCAGTTACTTTATTCTGTATCATTATCGACCTCCTATACTTATTACTTACCTGTTTATTTATATATTAGGTCTTGCTATAGCACTCTACAGGCCATGGTACTTGGTCAGTTATATACTATCTATAGTTTATACTTACCTTCCGATGTCTTCCGGTGTTTTGTCTGCTGCGTCCTGTGTCTTGCACTGCTTGCGGTGGTGTGAAGGACCTGCTGTGACGTCATTGAGCCATGTGATGGGTCACATGACTCAGTGACGTCATGGCAGGTCCTTCACATCAACGCGAACCTTGCAATACATTGGACGGAGCAGACAAAACACCGGGAAGACATCGGAAGGTGAGTATAAACTTTATTTTTTATTTTAAATTCTTTTTTTTACAGTTTCTATGGTACCCAGGTCTGGATGAGAGTCTCCTCTCCTCCAGACTTGGGTACCATCCGCACATAGAAATGCATAATATCCGTGTGTACAAATGTACTGACATGGATATTATGCGTTTCAATGCAAGTCAATGGCGGCGATTACGCTGCGTGTCCGCAAAATGAATGGACATGCTGCGGATTTTTGAGCGCAGCATAAACGCTGTGGAAAAATCCGCAACATGGGCATTGAAAGTGTTGCTTGTCATTGGGGACCATGGGGGGCAGATTACCAAGCGTTTCCCAAGCGTTTATGCTGCGGAAATTCCGCAGCATAAACGCTTGTAAAACGCTACGTGGGCACACAGCCTATGAGTAATTAAAACCTTTCCAGAATTGATATTTGTACAGATTTATTCCCTGCAAATCAAGTTTTTGGGGAAAATTTGAAGAAGTCTGCAAATTTGAATTTCAAAAGATCCACTAATTTCTTATTGGTATAGATGAACAGCCAGTCTTTGTATGACATGGGACTGGAGCAGATGGAGGACCCAATTCTAATTCCAAGCTGTGTTGCTATGTTGGTAGTGTTAATGTCAGTTGTAGTAGCACTCTGAAACATGGCAAATCTCTAGCTCTAAATCTCGCTGGGTATAAAGAGCTCGGGCCATTTCTCACACTAAAGAATCTGTCTCCCTTATCATGGATGAGGATGATGATGATTCTATGATAGTAAAACCCTGGGCACCAAACAGGGGGCCTAAGAAGTGATATAGTCAAAGTAAGAGGTTGATGGCTTCGCAAAACCACAGTAGTCAAGAAGATCCTCTGGGGCTGGTGATATTGCACATGCTGTTCGTGAATGATACTCAACAGTGCCAGAGATATCTGATCACCAAGGTGGCATGTGTTGGAGTTATTTTACCAAATGACTTTGCCACCACATGACTCTTTTGCAGTTTACAGGTTCTATAAGGAAAAACTAAGTCATGGATGTCTCGGCTCATAAAAACTAGGAACTACTGCTTTCAATGAGCACATGAAGCAGTATCACCTGAACTTATGAGAAAAAGCAAGCCTGCGAGCAATCAGTGCAATTCTCAAGTTGTACTCCTCTTCTTCTACTTACTCTCCTCATCTGACTGACTGTCAGTCAGGCCACAACATCAAGTAGTACCTGATCTGTGTTATCATCACCACCATCATTATTGTTATCCACCGCTATTTTTTGTCATCCTGTGAATATGCCTCCTTCTTCTCCATCCCACTAGGAGATATCCATTCCTGATTATGTGATGTAGAAACAGCCATGCACTCGCAGTCATTTGCTTGTGTGCCAACTAAACTCTCACATCAAGTTGCTGGTGATGCAGCCACCATATTAACTTATGGAGTTAACTGCCTTTTGAGAAATCATGGCGTGAGCTCAGCCTAGCTGGAATATACCTAGCTGCCATTATTTCTTGCAGAAAGGAATACCCGCTCTCTCACATGAAGGCAATGTAGGCCATTCTCTTAACTGTTCAGTAGGGACAACTGTGGAATAAACTATATCTCCCCCTTTATGTTTATCCTGGAAAAAGCACTCACCAGAATTAAAGAGGGGATGGATGAAGAACAGCAACTTCAATGCCACCCTGTGTCTGTTGGAGACCTTCAAGGTCCATGTTATATGCTGTAAGAGAAGTAAGTGGAGGGGGACATAAAGTTGATATAAGCAGGGGACAATTCTGACAGTCAAAATGAAAATGATGATGATGACATTGTCCATGACAACCAACTAGTTGATGAAAATTAAACAACAAGGCTCTTGCTCATCCTGGCGAGCTTGGCAAGCTGTATGCTGTAATGGTTGTGGGATGACAGACATTTTGTTACCATTAATCAAAGTATTGACTATTGCATACATGTTCTTTTAGACCATCACTATAAATGCAAAATGGCAGAATTTTTTCCAGCTTCAGAAAGGTAGTCCAAATTTGCTAATTACCAGGATAACAGGTGTTACCTGCTCTACAAAGCTTTCTCCAGTGCATGGCTGTCTACTAATTGACTGACCAGTAGACACCACTGTGAACCCCACAGAAACAACACTCCCCCACCTGTGCCAGCATTAAGGCTACAAGTAGCTGAGGCAGCAGCAACAGCTACAGTATATTTGAAATTATGGATCAGACCTGGGCTGCCATTGCAATGCAAACATAAAATAGCTACCAAAGTTAAAACCAATGGCAGGCAAACAAAAACTCATAGAAACACATACTGTAGAAAACACTTTCAAGGGTGTCCAAAAGCTGACAAACTGCTCAGAAGACACAACTAACACATGGAAAAGTGACAAGTACATAGAGTCATGCGAAAAGAAAAGAGATGGAGGAGTAAAAGGAGGGGGAGACACAGATATAGGCATGTCATGCCCTTCTAAAACCAAAAAAGTGCGAAGCTGACACGGTCAGTACGTTCCTGCCCGTGCGACCTCCGTGTCGCCGGGTTGGTACCAGAGATGCGGTGGACCCTGACGGCCAGCCCCCCTCTCCCAATACTGGTGCCTGTCCACTGGTGGGTGGAGCGAGCCCCCCTGCGGTGGAGGCACCTCTAAGCTTTTTAATTTAAATTGTCTCTGTAATTTGAATGAGTACACTTTAAATCTTTTTACAAGGATCTATTGCAGGGCAAGTCTGAAGCCAGCAGCCACGGGAATTCCAGCTCCAGTAGTGTCCACTAAAGCTGCTGCAGTTAAAAAGCTTTTATAATTATCGAGCTTGGCGGTCCACCGCAAGGCGTCCTACCGCCAGTCCCAGCCCCTGTGCCTTGGGTTGCCTCCCCGATGCTCTTCACTGAGTGTCCCGGGGGCCCGAACCATTTCCTTTGAAAAAATTAAGTGCCCAAACTACAGGTGGTGTAGCTTGCTTAACAGGTGGGATAATCCGCTGACTAGCAGACACTGCTATTAGGTCAAAAGTATTTCCTGGGCTAGATGCAGTTAAAAATTTGTAATTAGATACTCTCGTTGGATGCTGAGAAAGCATTCCATAGAGTCGCCATATATTATTCTCTTAAAAAGCTTGAGGTAGGGGTCTAGGGGACCCTTTTATAGCCAAAATCATGGCCCTGTATCGCAATCCGTCAGCTAGGCTGAAGATAAATGCAACATTTTCATCACCTTTCATAATCACCAATGGGACAAGGCAGGGATGTCCTCTGTCCCCTCTCTTATACATCCTAGTGACGGAGCACCTGCTCTCATCAATTCGCGATAACCCCAATATTAGGTGGATTGAGGTGGGAGGCACCGAGTACAAGTGCTCTGCATTTGCTGATGATGTCCTAGTATATATCACTCAATCACATATATCCATCCCTGCTGTTATGGCTGAAATAGATCACTTTGTTACATGGTCAAATTTTAAAATCAATGCAGCGAAGTCTGAGGCCCTCGATGTCTCCCTCCCCAAATCCATACAGGATTCCATTCAGTCCAACTTTCCCTTTGCCTGGCCCTCACAGGGTATCAAATACTTAGGAATTCGTATTCATAGAGACCTCTCCCATCTATTTTATCTTAATTTTGGGCCCTTTATTGAACAACTCCATAAAGATCTTACTTCTTGGACGGTGAAGGATTTTTACTGGTTTGGCAGAATAAGTATACTAAAAATGAACGTCCTACCTAAACTCTTATACCTCTTCCAAACCAATCAAGTTGTAATTCCCTCAAATTTTTGGAAAAGACTACGCAGTAGCTTTTAGTCTCCCCAGGATGACACAGATGGGGCAGATGGTGGTTGTCCCAGCCCGCTAGGCCGCATTGTAGCACAATGAGCTTCGCACTGCAACTTATGCTTCATATCCATGTGACGGTTCATACATGAAGTGCTCAAACTATGGATTTTTTGGCCTCTACTTAGCTTTTGGTGACAAATGTTACAGATAACACTAGTTGGGTCATCCTTAGCGATCGGAAAAAATGCACAGGCTATGCAAGGTTTAGAGCCCATGCGACTCTGCTACTAGCAATACTATCAAATGATTGCCTGGGTTAGATGCAGAGCGTCTGGGTTTGGTTGGGGGTCCCCACAGTCTGCCTAGGCTAGATGCAGTTAAAAATTCTCATTAGATACACAGGCGGTGCAGATTGCTTCGCAGCTGGGCTAATACGCTCAAAGTATTGGTAGACTCTATACTAAATAAGGAAGGATTCACTGACTGTGGTGGCCCCTCCGTGGGCCATGGCGATTGGTGGAGATTTGGTGGATGATTATATGAGAAAGCTCCTTAATAGAGAAAGTGGGTGGATTTATACTTTAAATACATGTGTACAAGCGGGTTTAAACATCAGACATGATTTGATGTATCATTATGAGTGATCATTTATAGATTATTATTATATATATGTTCCTTTTTTCTTTGTTTCTTTTTGATTATTTACATTTATATGCATTGTTTCTATGCTATACAATTTTAACATGGTATGTGTGTTTAAATTTCTGATTAACTCAGCCTTTAACAGGTGCATAGCAGGACATGACATATAAATACCACTTCCTTGCTGTTTTTTTGCTATGCAATGATTAAGAACTCGTATATATATTGTGCAGAAAGAAGGGTGAAAGTCCGCCCAGTCGGGAGGAAATTGGAGTTTCATAACACTTATTTGAACTGGAGAGGTATTAGAGGCCTGCAATTGCCACAGGTACTAATGGAGGTAATCAAGGTAGGGAGAGAGGCAATAGGTCCGGTCATCTTAGCTATATAGGCCGGGGGAAACGACATAGCTTATCACAAGAGCGCTTTACTAATGGCAATAATGAAACTAGACACTGAGCGCTTCAGAGAATTTTTCACAAAACTAACCATAGTATGGTCAGAGATTGTGCTGAGAACGGTATGGCAAGGTGCGTGAGACATCACGGCCATCGAACGTACAAGGCAGGTAATAAATATTCGGATGGCAAAATTTAAAAGAGACAGAGGCTGTGCAGTGATACGACACCGACAACTGGAAGGAGATAAAGCAGGCCTCATATGGCCCGACGGTGTTCACTTAATGGATATTGGACTGGACATATTCCTGTCAGGACTCCTGGACGGAGTGGAACAAGCGTTGAGTGATGGATGGGGGTCGGAGTCCTGCATTCGAGTAAGCAGGATCCTCCGTGGCCTGGAAATAGAAAGGACAAGTTGGAAAGTTACACTTGTTGGCCAGCTTGCCGTTGTGTAGACTGGAGACATAGGGCATGCTGCAACAAGCTGAATTATTTTAGAAATAAAATGCATTTCTAATGGAATGAGTATAAACAGTTAATAAAGCTGTGACCGATCCTCACCCATCCAGTTGTAAGAGTTACATGATTGTATTGTCAATGAAAGGGGGGCGTTAGGGGGCTGAGCGTCTGGGTTTGGCTAGGGGTCCCCACAGTCTGCCTAGGCTAGATGCATTTAAAAATCATTATTAGATACACAGGCGGTACAGCTTGCTTCGCAGCTGGGTTACTACGCTAACTAGCAGACACTGAATCTTTGGAGTAGACCTCTGAGTAAACAGCTCTTCAGAGTCAACCATCTGTGTTACCCCAAGCCATAGTGTATGTATTTTCTTACAGTTAAAAGGGAGGGGGTGACCCAACCCACCTCTAATTGACGATGGCAACGTCACGTAAAACAAAGCAAGGGGACTCCAAAAAGAGTCTCCATTTTTTCCAAAAATTTGTGGCACAGACACCACTTAAACGGCATCAATTGCCCCAGAGTTACTTAAAACGGTTGGTTAGAATGATTACCGCACACTGCTACAGGCCCAAAATTATTTTCCAGACAAGATGCAGCTAAAAATTATTAGTAATTTGCAAGCTGGTGGAGCTTAGTATAGATGGCATAATAGAATGAGTACCGCACACTGCTACAGGCCCAAAATTATTTTCCAGACAAGATGAAGCTAAACATTATTTGTAATTTGCAAGCTGGTGGAGCTTAGTATAGATGGCATAATAGAATGAGTACCGCACACTGCTACAGGCCCAAAATTATTTTCCAGACAAGATGCAGCTAAAAATTATTAGTAATTTGAAAGCTTAAAATGGTTGGTGAGGTGATTTTATGAAATACTCAAGCTTTTACTCTCCCCAGGATGACACAGGGGTAGAAAAGTCCTTGCGGATCCATGATTTGTTCATCTTTATGAACGTGAGTCTGTCTACATTCTCAGTGGACAGCCGCGTGCGCTTATCTGTCAGCACACCACCAGCAGCGCTGAACACACGTTAAGAGAGAACGCTGGCTGCAGAGCATGACAAGATCTCCAAGGCATAAGTGGCGAGCTCCGGCCATTTATCCAGATTGGAAGCCCAAAAAGAGCAAGGGTCCAGTGACACAGTCATGGCTTCGATGTTTACTTAGAGATACTCCTGTACCATCGTCTCTAGGCGTTGACTATGTGTCAGACTTCTTGTCTCCAGTGGCCTTGCAAAGGATGGGCTAAAAATGCTGTGAAATGATTCCGCAAAATTGCTGTTACCAGCAGATACTGTGTTTCTGTTACAGTTTGAGTGCTGAAGACTCGACAGTCCCACGGTTGGCAAGTTAGAACTGTGAGATTCACTACATGCACCACTGGTGTTTTGTGGAAAAGCACATGTAAGATTCTGCAACAGTCTCTGCTGATACTCCTGCATGCGTGAATCCCTTTGTATGGCAGGAATTATTTCTGCAAATTTACTTTTGTACTGGGGATCTAACAGTGTGGCAACCCAGTAGTCAGGATTATTTTGAATTCTGACAATTCGAGGGTCATGTTGCAGGTAGTGCAGCAAGAAGGCACTCATGTGTTTTGCGCATCCAGGAGCACCAAGTCCCTGTTGTGTTGGTGGCGAGGTAACAATCATGCTTCCTTCCTCTGCCCTCTCCCCCCAACCTCGCACAACAGAAATGTGATCAAGGTCTCCCTCATCTGATGAGTCTTCCATCAGTTCGTCCTCCACTTCTTCTTGGGCTCCTGCACCTTCCTCACTAGATTGGCTGCTACCATGCGCCCTGGTAAATCCATCTCCCCCACCCTCACATGCCTGCCGCCTTGGTGCTGCCGACCGTCTGGACCTTGCAGATGTTAGCCCTTCCGCATACAACTCCTCCTCCTCTACTTCCTCCACCTCCTCTTGTCACACCACCTGACTCCGAATTCTGTTTAACATGTGCTCCAGCATGTAAATCACCAGAATAGTCATGCTGATAATGGCATCGTCAGCAGTAAACATCTTCGTCGCAATTTCAAAACTGTGCAGAAGGGTGCATAGGTCCCTGATCTGAGACCACTCCTCCAGCGTGATTTGCCCCACCTCTGGATCCCGTTGGCATAGGCAATACGTCAGAACGTATTGCACCAGGGCTTGTCGGTGCTGCCACAGTCACTGCAAAATGTGCAGAGTTGAATTACACTGGGTAGGCACATCGCATTTTAGCCGGTGAAGTGGCAGGCCCAACGACTTCTGTAGAGATGTAAGTCGCTGAGCTGCAGGATGCGAACGGCGGAAGTGAGCACACAGCGACTGTGCCACCTGCAGAAGGCCATCTAGTCCGGGATAGTGGGCTAAAAATTGCTGGACAACCAGGTTCAACACGTGAGCCATACAAGGCACGTGTGTGACATTGCCCCGGCGAAGGGCCGCACCCAGGTTTGCAGCATTGTCGCACACGGCCTTCCCTTGTTTCAGGTCCAGTGGAGACAACCATTCATGAAACTGGTTCTCCAGAGCTGACCACAACTCCTCAGCTGTGTGACTCACATTTCCAAGACATTTCAAAGTAAAAACCGCCTGATGACGTTGAGCCCTGCTGCCAGCATAGTAAGGAGGTATGCAGGATACCTTCTGCGCAGCTAGAAAGCGTGTGGCATGACCAGACAGGCTTTGGGTGCAGGTGGAGGACCGAGAGGAGGTTGAGGAGGCAGAAGCAGTGGAGGAACTTCAAGATAAAGAGGATTGACGCACAACTCGTGGGGACGGCAAGACTTGGACAGCAGCCCCTTGTCCTGCTGTCACCATAGTTACCCACTGCCCAGTCAGCGACATGTAACGCCCCTGTCCATGCCTACTCGTCCTAGTGTCTGTGGTGAAATGCACCCTGTCACACACAGAGTTTCTCAAAGAAGCGGTGATGTTGTGTACGACATGCTGGTGGAGCGCATGCATACCTTTCTTTGAGAAGTAGTGCTGACTGGGCTTCTGGCGCTGGGGCACTGCGACAGACATAAGGTTTCGAAAATCCTGTGTGTCCACCAGGCGGAAAGGCAGCATTTCAAGAGCTTGCAGATGGTGAAATTCAACCTCTTAGCTTTCTTATGGCTAGGAGGAAATGGTCTTTTACTTGTCCACATCTGAGAGACCGAGGGCTGGCTGTTGTGCTTAGACGGGGTTGAGTAGGGTGTCCCCGGCAAACTGCCGGTCTGTGAGGAAGATGCAGGCGGAAAAGTTAGGTTGCCTTGATCCAAAGGTGGTGCTCTCGATGTCGGAGAGCGCTCAACACCAGCTGGTGTTTCCACTTCCAAATAAAATGATGACCTGCCAATCACGCTGGCTGTTGCGGTTAAAGAGGTGGCTGGTCTGGGTCCCAAAACAGGTGTGACTGCTGTCCCCCCAGTCACAGAGGATGAAGAGGCCGCGGATGCACAAGATGGGGCAGACAGTGGTTGGCCCGGCCCACTAGGCCGCATTGTAGCACAGTGAGCTTCCCACTGCAACTTATCCTTCATATCCATGTGACGGTTCATGCATGAGGTACACAAACTATGGATTTTTTGGCCTCTGCTTAGCTTTTGGTGACAAATGTTACAGATAACACTAGTTGGGTCATCCTTATCGATCTGAAGAAATGCCCAGGCTATGCAAGGCTTAGCACCCATACGACCTGAAGAGCCACCACGACTTGTGGTCAGAGGCTGAGTTGTGTTTGAGGATGCAGTTGTTGACGTGCTTCCAGTACTACGTCTCTGTCCAGGAAGGCGCAACCTGACCTCGTCGTCACTAGCATCGTCCTCCACCTCCTCTGCTGACCTCATCGACTGGCTGACTTTGGGTTCACAGTAAGTGGGATCTGCAACCTCGTCATCATCACCCTGTGTGTTATCACACCCGTCGTCCTCAGAGCCAACCTCTTCCTGCCCTGACAAAAAACTAAAGTTGTCGCTCCAATCAGGTATTTGAGTCTCATCATCGTCTTCCTCATTGTCTCCACCAACAGGAGTTACAGTTTGGGAACGAGGGTCTACATTATGGTCAGAACCTTCTGCGTCTGGTCCTGGATCGACTCATAAAGATTCTGGGCATCAGTGCAGATCATTTCCTCGTCTGGATTCACAGAAGCTCTGGAGCCGACCTCTGATTCCCAGGCTATAGTATGAGTAAACAACTCAGCAGACTCAACCATCTGTTCTACCCCATACTCAGACGGCCAGCTGGAGACTTGGGAGCTGTGAGGAAGCAAGTGCGATTGGGGTGACACCTCTGAGGAATGGAGTATTTGTGATGTTGAAGTTGATGTGGAGGAGAGCCCACTTAAAGGAGCACTTGATATCCGTTGAAGCACCTGCTGTTTTGTGCCTCATCTGGAATTTGTAGCGATTGGCGTGGCCGTAAGGAATGGATCGTATCACATTGTCCGCTAAAAGAAGTAGACATCTTAGTTTGGCTGGAAGATGGCCTTTCTTCTGCAGATGTTACTGTTGCTTTAACACCTACCCCACGGACACAACCTTTTTTTCCCTTCCCAACACGCCTATTCGCCTTTCCACCAGCAGCAGGCCTTTTTCCACTCATTTTTGTGGTTAACTAATTGACAACCCTGGAGTTGTTTGCACAAAAAACGATGGATGGGAACCGAGCAGAGCTGAGTGGCCAAACTGTGGTATTAGCACAAAAGAATTGGCTGGGTTAGATGCAGTAAAACAATTTTATTACATACACAGGTGTTGGAGCTTAGTATAGATGGACTAATAAAATGAGTCCCACACACTGCTACAGGCCCAAAATTATTTTCCGAGCTAGATGCAGATAAAAATTATTTGTAATTTGCAAGCTGGAGGAGCTAAGTATAGATGGACTAAGAATAAGTCCCACACACTGCTACAAGCCCAAAATTATTTTCCGAGCTAGATGCAGATAAAAATTATTTGTAATTTGCAAGCTGGAGGAGCTTAGTATAGATGGACTAAGAATAAGTCCCACACACTGCTACAAGCCCAAAATTATTTTCCAAGCTAGATGCAGATAAAAATTATTTGTAATTTGCAAGCTGGTGGAGCTTAGTATAGATGGACTAAGAATAAGTCCCACACACTGCTACAAGCCCAAAAATTATTTTCCGAGCTAGATGCAGATAAAAATTATTTGTAATTTGCAAGCTGGAGGAGCTTAGTATAGATGGATTAAAAATAAGTCACACACACTGCTACAAGCCCAAAATTATTTTCCGAGCTAGATGCAGATAAAAATTATTTGTAATTTGCCAGCTGGAGGAGTTTAGTATAGATGGACTAAGAATAAGTCCCACACACTGCTACAAGCCCAAAATTATTTTCCGAGCTAGATGCAGATAAAAATTATTTGTAATTTGCAAGCTGGAGGAGCTTAGTATAGATGGACTAAGAATAAGTCCCACACACTGCTACAAGCCCAAAATTATTTTCCAAGCTAGATGCAGATAAAAATTATTTGTAATTTGCCAGCTGGAGGAGCTTAGTATAGATGGACTAAGAATAAGTCCCACACACTGCTACAAGCCCAAAATTATTTTCCAAGCTAGATGCAGATAAAAATTATTTGCAATTTGCAAGCTGCAGATAAAAATTATTACTAATTTGCAAGCTGGAGGAGCTTAGTATAGATGGCCTAATAGAATGATGATATGCCCAAAAGGTTTTACTTGGCTAGGTGCAGTAAAAAAAATTGTATTCTATACACAGGTGGTGTAACTTGCAACACAGATACGCTACTCCACTGACTAACACACACTGCAAGAGGCCAGAAAGGATTTGCTTAGCTAGATTTAGCCAAATGCTGTGAAAAACACTTGCACAGCACTGGCACAGACCTGCCTGGCAAAAAGTCCTAGGAAATGCTGTAAAATAGTCCTCAAAAGGACTGCAATTACAATTAGTCCCTACTCCCAACCTATCTATTTAAGAGCACAGACCTGCCTGCTAAAAGTCCTAGGAAATGCTGTAACCTAGTCCTCAAAAGGACTGCAATCACAACTATTCCCTACTCCCAAGCTATCTGTATATTACAGAGAAAATTGGCTTGAAATTAATACTGAAAGTATAGCGCACACAGCAACAGAGGTGCCGTCTAACACGCAGCTGCAGCAGTGAGAAAATGGTGGCGACAGGGAAAATGGTTGGGTCTTATAGGGCAAGGACATGTGACATACACAGCCAATGACACATGCCCTTGCTTGTGTGAAAAAAAGCAGTTTGCTCCGTGTGTGCGCTGCTGATAGGCTGACAGATTGCACCTCCCCACTGTAAATGCGGGAAAGAGAAAAATAAATGGAGATCTTCATTATTTCTGCAGAGATCCATCCCCTGCCCCTCCCCCCGCCCCGCTGTACACTCAAACTGCGTATTAACATTGATTATCAGCATTACTGTGAAAAAATCCAGTTATGATTTTGGTGCACGAACAGTTATCGAACATAACAGCTGGATTTTTTTCAAATCGTTCGTGTTCGCCGAACGGCTCGAACACCGCTCAAAACAGCTCGAATTTGAGATTGGCGAACAGTTCGGGTAGAACAACGCTCATCTCTATTGATGAGTTGTTACTCTTTCACTTTGAAAACAGCTAGACTGTGCCTGCTTCCTAAGAAAAGGATAATGTTTGGATGACTTGTAAAAATGTTTGAATTGTTTTTTTTACAATTTAAGTAGGCTAAAAAGTCTGATCCTCCAAATTGCTGTTACTAGCCCCGCCACGAAAAGGGGAATGACATTTTTAATGTATTTCAGTGGTCCCTTGTGGTTTTAATATAAATAGACACATATATCCTTTTCTTTTCACTATGAAAATAACATAAAAATTAGGCCCCACATATCATGAAAAATATGCAAACATTTTTGAATACCAAACTTAGAAAGCAAATTATAGCTCCTTAAACTACATGCATGGGAAAAAAATGAAAATGTGCCTGGTGAGAAATGGGAATCAATGGCCTGGTTTTGAACTAGTTAATATCACTGTGTTTACGTTTAAGAGTTCAAAAAGGTTTCAATTTAATTCTAATAAATCTATAGGTGTTATACACATATTTTACTGGCAATTAGAGGCTTTGCCGTATTGAGAGTCGTGGTGATTTTGTTTATTTTTTTGTAAAATTTGTCAAGGCTGGTGAATTCAAATTTCAAAAGATCAGCTTATCTATATTCATCTCTAACCGGAAATTATCTTGAAAAACAGTGCCTAAATTGTTTTTTTTCACCATTTCACCCCACTTCAATTTTGTTCCCATTTATTAAGTACAATACATGGTAAAATAAATGGTATCATTCAATGCTACAACTCATCCCACAATAAGATGAGTGATTACTTTGAAGTTCAAATTTGCCAGCTTTGTCGAATTGAAAAAAAAAAATTGATTAGCCACAAATATTGCAAAGCCTCGTATTGTCCTGAAAAGACTTGTGTAACACTTTGAGGTCTACTAGGACTCTATCCAATCCCTTCCTAATCTTTTTCTTATTTCAAGCACAGGCTTAGTAAAGTCAAAGTGACCTCACCATATAAATAAATGGTAACCCATAGTAACAAACAAAATGTTTAATAATACAGTGCACTGACAGACTTTTCATGGTTTTTAAAATGGTCCAAAAATTATCCCTCTTAGTCTTTTGTGATGAAGGACATCGTTCAGTTGCTTCCTGTAAGTCCAAGAGAATGACTGAAATTTCCTGCATGGGCATCTACTAAGAAATCATATACATAGAATTGTGGTCCATGCCAAACCATGCATTGTTTAAACAGTGCACACAGGTGCCAAAACTTGAGGATGACCATCTATTTTGTGACACTACCTGTTGTAACAACTTTATATGTTGCTTTCTGTGTCTACCATAGTATCTATAGCTGAACTTAGTGCATGAGCTGCTGAGCTCATTGAATGGCTAGAACAAGCAACACATACTGTTGACATGATGTCACTGCTGCAGCTAAAACTGGGATTGGAACAGCATCGGGGACCTGGTGAATTTGTTATTTTAGGTATCTAACACAGTTTGGGGCCCACTTTCCTGAAACTATGCAATCCCTTTAATTTATGGTATTATTGATCAGAAAATAAAATTTTCAGAACAAATGTGAAAGACAATCCATTTATCGGCAAACCTAATGTTGCATTATTTACTTTATACCATCACGTAAATTTTTAAGAGGATTTATGGATTTTAAATTGTAAATATCTGAGGTTGTGGGTTGTAAATAATCACGTAGGCAGGTTAATGATGCAATTAGAAAAATAGCCCAAGTACTACAAATTGAATGTGGGCAAGGGAACAGAATCCCCCCCGACACCCTCAAATACCGACTCCAAGGCAACATTTTTTTACTAGGAGAAAAACAGAGTCATCATGTTTTTTTAAGAAAAGACACATATTTTATTAACAATCAGTTAAGACAAGTGTTGTAATCAAAAAACAAAAGGAAATTAATAAAGAGCAAGTGAAAAGCAAGGTGGACAATGAAATATCCACATAAGCCCAAACAGACCTGCCTCAATATTAGATGCTTAATCAAAAATAGACACAACTCTTATGACTGGAAAAAAGGATTTTTCCATAAGAGTAGAAAGACCGCTGCACCTAAGATTTTCAACCAATACAGTGAAAATTGCATAAATAATAGGCCAATAATTTATCTCAATGGAATATCAAAATTGAAGAGCTGTCGTTAAACTAAACACCTAGTGGCGCACTATAGTATACTGAAAAAAGAGAACAAGCATCAAAGACAGACCCATCAATTAAGGTGCAGCGTGCATGTTAATATAAACTATATAGTTGGACAGATAGAGGAGCATCTCCACATATTCCCTCCCTTCCCCTAATCTCCCACTCCTACAAAATGAAAGGAGGGGAGAGTGACCTCTTAGGCATATTAACATAAAGTGCCAGAAAGGGCATGTCACTCAAATTGGCAGTGGGGGAGATGTTGTTCTTACCAGGGGTGGTGGTGGGCAGTCAGTGGGCTTTAGGACAAACCACGTGCGTCCCCGACGCGCGTTTCGCGGCGACTACGGCCGCTTTCTCAAGGGGCGGTGGTTAATGATGCAACAGTATTTTATTCCTCACATCAATGGCAATACAACAACTCCAGGTAAATGGCCAAAATACAGTTCTCTCAGTCCTCAAGTTCCCAACCTGGGATCAGTAGTTCCACTGTCTTTGTATTAGTCTCCCAACTTTTGGCTGGCCCACAGATTTCGTATCTCCAGCCAGTATAGTCTGTAGCTAGAGTCCGCGATCCTCCATATGACAGATAAAACGATGGAAGCATAGGTATCCAGCGGCAAAAGTCCTTTAAGAAAGTTTAAATCCCAACGACATATCCCACAACTGCAGCACATTCATCCAACCCAGTCAGTACTGATCTCCAAGACTCCATATGCCATCAATCCATCCATGATCCAGGTCCCCAGATTGGATCCTACCCCATTCCACCAACTACTCACTAAACATGTGGCTTCTTTTCTCCTTCACTGGGATCAGCCCCTGAATGGGCAGAACTGCTGTCACCCTCCCTACAAAACTAAGTGTGCATTAGTGGAAGTATTTTTCTCAGTTCGAACCCATTACCTGGTTCTGCATGTGAGACTCCCTGTGGTGACGGCTCTATCAGATCTACTTTCAATACTCACACAATGGGTCTAGTCGCTGTTTGAACAATGACTGGAGACTCCTGAGAAACTAATGAGATTACTGGAATGCTGAACACTTTACAAGTAAAATTAGTGCACATAAACTGATGAGCAAGCAGAACATTAATAAAACAGGAGCAAGCATATCTCTAATCAAACACAATAATAATATTGATGGAAAAGGAGCTCCATGTTAGAAAAGTCTCATAGTCTTTAGTAAGTGAGCAGCTCCTCACATAAATAATGATGGGCCATCCCTTGGATCGGTCACCAATATTTGGTTGGTGCAAATATAACTTTCTTGACTGACAAGGAGTACCAGTCACAGTCACCCTACAGTCAATACCCTGTGTTTGTGTAAACAATCAATTAGCCTCTTTGTCTGTTTATCGGCAGAAGTTCCTGGGAAAAATGGTCCCCATTGATCGCAAATTAATGGTCTGTACTTGGAATAAAACATCATTATTCATGTCTGGTAAAACCCCTTTAGCTACAGTGCTGCTCACCATTATTGCCACCCCTTTATTTTTTTAATTCACTGTACAATATCTTCAAAAATAAATGGAAATGTACCAAAGTAATATCCTCAGGATTTTTTAATTATTAGTCCAAAAGTAATACAAAAATAAAACATTGTTTTTCAACTTCCATGTTACAAAGAAGAAACGGAATAAACAGCATATGCAGCAATAAAGGCACCCCATCCTAATTAATACTTGGTTGCACACCCTTTGGCATTGATTACAACCTCCAAATGTTTCTTGTAATTTTATCTCACTATTCCTTTGCAGTTTGTTTAAGTTTTGAATGTTTGCAGGGTTCTTTTTCCCAATGGCATATTTCTGCTCACCCCAAAGATTTTCAATGGGATTGAGGTCAGGACTCATTGCTGGTCATTTTAAAACAGTCCATTTTTTCTTTTTCAACTATTCCTGTGTACTTTTGGATGTGTGCTTTGGGTCATTGTTTTGCTGGAGGCCCATGATCAAACCAAGTTTTCTTACACTGGGTAGGACATTTCGCTCTAAAATCTCTTGATAATTCTCTGATTTCATGATTCTTGTGATACAGTCAAGGCCTCCAGTATCAGACACAGAAAAGCAACCCCACAGCATTATGAATCCTCCACCATGCTTAACTGTTGGTAAGGTGTTCTTTTCCTTATAAGCTTCATTGCGCTGTCCGTAAACAAACTGTTGCTTTGCATTGCCAAAAAGCTCTATTTTTGTTTCATCTGTCCACAGAACATTTTCCCAGAAGGGTTGTGGTTTGTCAAGGTATTCTTTGGCAAAGATAAGTCATTCCTTTTCATGTCTTTTCTTCAGCAATGATTTCTTCTTTGGACTTCGCCCATAAAGTTCTGCTTGGTTTAGTGTGTGGCATATGGTACCTGTTGAAACCATGACCCCAGACTGTTCCAAGTTGGCCTTCAGGTCTTTGGATGTTTGACGTGGTGTTTTTTTCACCATTCACACCAACCTTCGAAGGCATCTCTTGTGAATTTTCCCCTTTCTACTACATCCAGGGATGTTCTTGATGGTTCCATGTTTGGCAAACTTCTTAATAACATTGCATACTATTGAAATTTGGATTCCAAGGTCTTTGAAGATGGCCTTACACCCTTTGGAAGTCTTGCGTTTCCTAATAATAGCATTTCTGATGTCCTCAGACAGCTCCTTTTTCTTTACCATTGTGACAAAGGCCCTACCTTGTGGCTTTTTAAAACAGTGAAGTCATCATTCATTGGCTAATTCATGTCACATGGGCACCGACAATCACAGGAGAATCTCTTTTGTGATTTACCACAGGCAAGTCAAATTGTGTTTCCATACTGAATTAATGTAAAGGGTGCCAATACCAGTGTCACAGCAAGCTTTAATTTATTCTATTTTTCCCTCCCATTGTTTTTGGTTTTAAATTGCTGTTCATCATTTGCTCTTTTATATTTAACACGAGTGCTCTATAGAAAAAAACGGTTTCACTTGATTCATATTTTTCAGGAGATATTCCACATTATGTACTTAAATGTCATGGATGCCAACAGCGATGAGCGGGACTGTATATGGTCACTATATGGTGGTAATAACGATCTCTTGATTTTTAGTGATTTTTCATTCAGTAACACAATTGTCAGCTGCTGAGGTGACCACTATACCCATTATTATTATTATTATTATTATTATTATTATTTATATAGCACCATTGATTCCATGGTGCTGTACATAAGAAGGGGGTTACATACAAAACACAGATATAACTTATAGTAAATGAACTAACAATGATAGACTGGTACAGAGGGAAGAAGACCCTGCCTTTGCTGGCTTACATTCTATAGGATGATGGGGAAGGAGACAGTAGGTTGGGGGTTGCAGCAGCTCTGGTGGTGAGGATGCGGCAGCGTGGTCATTGCAGGTTGTAAGCTTTCTTGAAGGGATGGGTTTTCAGGTTCTATCTGAAGGATCCGAGAGTAGCACATAATCGGACTTGTTGAGGCACTGAATTCCAGAGGATGGGGGATATTCGGGAGAAATCTTGGAGGTAATTGGATGAGGAACGAATAAGTGTGGAGGAGAGAAGGTGGTCTTGGGAGGACCGGAGATTACATGGGGGAATATATTGGGAGATTAGTTTAGAGATGTATGGAGGAGAAAGGTTATGGATTGCTTTGTAGGTCAGTGTTAGTAGTTTGAACTGGATACGCTGGGCAATTGGGAGCCAGTGAAGGGATTGCAAAAGGGGGTGGCAGAGGAGTAGCGAGGAGAGAGATGAACTAGTCAAGCAGCAGAGTTATAGACAGACTGGAGAGGTGCAAGAGTGTTAGCAGGTAGGCCACAGAGGAGGATGTTGCAGTAGTAGAGGTGGGAGATGACGAGGGCATGCACAAGCAGTTTAGTATATTTAGGGTTGAGTGAAGGACGGATTCTGGAAATATTTTTGAGCTGAAGGCGATAGGAGGTGGCGAGAGCTTGGATGTGTAGTTTGAAGGACATAGCAGGGTCGAGGGTTACGCTGAGGCAGCGAATTTCTGACACAGGGAAACGACTGATGTCATTTATTGTGATAGATCAGATGGGGAAGTTACGTGAGATGGGGGAAAGATGATGAGTTCAGATTTGTCCACATTGAGTTTGAGGAAGCGAGAGGAGAAGAAGGAGGATATGGCTGATAGACACGCTGGGATTCTGGACAGCAGAGAGGTGACGTCTGGGCCAGAGAGGTAGATCTGAGTGTCATCAGCGTACAGGTGGTACTGGAAACCATGGGACTTTATGGGCTGTTCCGGGCCAAGGGTATAGATGAAGAAGTGAAGGGGTCCTAGGAAGGAACCTTGACGGACTCCAACAGAGAGAGGGCGGGATGAGGAGGTAGTGTGGGAGTGGGAGACATTAAATGTGCGGTTGGAAAGGTATGAGGAGATCCAGGATAGAGCAAGGTCTTTGACACCAAAGGAAGAGAGAATCTGTAGTAGGAGGCAGTGGTCAACTGTGTTGATGACAGAGAACAGGTCTAGAAGGAGGAGTATGGAGAACTGTCGGTTAGCTTTGGCTGTAAGTAAGTAAGTCATTATTAATTTTGATAAGGGCCGTTTCGGTGGAATTGTAGGGATGGAAGCCAGAGGTGAGAGGAAAGTTTAGCGTGAACATGTTGCTCAAGGAGTTTGGAGGCGAATGGGAGCAGCAATATGGGGCGATAGCTGGACGACAAAGCGGTTGGGTCAACGGATGGCTTTTTGAGGACTGGCGTGATTGTGCCATGTTTGAAAGCAGAGGGGAAGGTACCAGAAGTTAGTGATAGGTTGAAGAAATGGGTTAGGGATGGGATGAGTGTGGGGTGAGGTTGGGGAGGAAGTGGGATGGGATGGGGTCAAGTGCACAAGTGGTGAGGTGTGATTTGGAGAGGACATAGGTAGAGGTAAGCTTTCCTTCAGTGATGTTGGAGAGGGAGATTATGAGGGAAGGGCAATGGTCTGGAAAACAAAGGGGTTGTGGTGGTCGGACCATGAAGGCTTGCTTTGTTTTGTCAATCTTGTTTTTGAAGTGTGTGGCAAAGTCCTCAGCAGCGATGAGGGAGGTCAGAGGGGGCAGTGGTAGTGGTAAATTACCTGCCTGGTAGTGAGGGTTGGACAGGGGCTAAAAGTCCTTGACTGCATGGGATCCTTAAACTCATGGTGGTGTCCCTGTGCAAAGTGCCAACGATGAGCAGGACTGTAATTTTATGGACTAAGGTTCTGAAGTACAGTACAGACCAAAAGTTTGGATGCACCTTCTCATTTAAAGATTTTTCTGTATTTTCATGACTATGAAAATTGTACATTCACACTGAAGGCATCAAAACTATGAAATAACACATGTGGAATTATATACTTAACAAAAAAGTGTGAAACAACTGAAAATATGTCTTATATAGAGATGAGCGTTGTTCTACTCGAACTGTTCGCCAATCTCAAATTCGAGCTGTTTTGGGCGGTGTTCGAGCCGGTCGGCGAACACGAACAATTTGAGAAAAATTCGGCTGTTCGAGGTTATGTTCGATAACTGTTCGTGCACCAAAATCATAACTGGATTTTTTCTCAGTAATGATGAAAATTAATGTTAATACGCAGTTTGAGTGTACAGCGGGGCGGGGGGAGGGGCAGGGGATGGATCTCTGCAGGAACAATGAAGATCTCCATTTTTTTTTCTCTTTCCCGCATTTGCAGTGGGGAGGTGCAATCTGTCAGCCTATCAGCAGCGCACACACGGAGCGAAGTGCTTTTTTTCACACAAGCAAGGGCATGTGTGATTGGCAGTGTATGTCACATGTCCTTGCCCTATAAGACCGAGCCATTTTCCCCGTCGCCACCATTTTCTCACTGCTGCAGCTGCGTGTTAGACGGCACCGCTGTTGCTGTGTGCGCTATACCTTGTTAATTTCAAGCCAATTTTCGCACAAATATACAGATAGCTTGGGAGTAGGGAATAGTTGTGATTGCAGTCCTTTTAAGGACTAGGTTACAGCATTTCCTACGACTTTTATCAGGCAGGTCTGTGCTCTTAAATAGATAGATTGTGGGAGTAAAGACTAATTGTAATTGGAGTCCTTTTCAGGACTAGGTTACATCAGTTCCTATCAGTTTTTGCCAGGCAGGTCTGTGCCAGTGCTGTGCAAGTTTTTTTCACAGCATTTGGCTGAATCTAGCAAAGCTAATCCTTTTTGGCCTATTGCAGAGTGTGTTAGTCAGTGGAGTAGCCTATCTGTGTTGCAAGATATACCACCTGTGTATAGAATACCAATTTTTTTACTGCACCTAGTGAAGTAAAATCTTTTGGGCATAGCATCATTCTATTAGTCCATCTATACTGACCTCCATCAGGTTGCAAACTGAATATAATTTTTTTCTGCATCTAGCTCTGAAAAAATATTTGGGCTTCTAGCAGTGTGTGGGACTTGGTCTATTAGTCCATCTATACTGACCTCCATCAGGTTGCAAATTAAAAATAATTTTTTTCTTCATTTAGCTCTGAAAAAATATTTGGGCTTCTAGCAGTGTGTGGGACTTGTTCTATTAGTCCTTCTATACTGACCTCCAGCAGGTTGCAAATTGAATATAATTTTTTTCTGCATCTAGCTCTGAAAAAATATTTGGGCTTCTAGCGGTGTGTGGGACTTGGTCTATTAGTCCATCTATACTGACCTCCATCAGGTTGCAAATTAAAAATAATTTTTTTCTGCATCTAGCTCTAAAAAATATTTGGGCTTCTAGCAGTGTGTGGGACTTGGTCTATTAGTCCATCTATACTGACCTCCATCAGGTTGCAAATTAAAAATAATTTTTTTCTTCATTTATCTCTGAAAAAATATTTGGGCTTCTAGCAGCGTGTGGGACTTGTTCTATTAGTCCATCTATACTGACCTCCATCAGGTTGCAAATTAAAAATAATTTTTTTCTGCATCTAGCTCTGAAAAAATATTTGGGCTTCTAGCAGTGTGTGGGACTTGGTCTATTAGTCCATCTATACTGACCTCCATCAGGTTGCAAATTAAAAATAATTTTTTTCTGCATCTAGCTCTGAAAAAATATTTTGGCTTCTAGCAGTGTGTGGGACTTGGTCTATTAGTCCATCTATACTGACCTCCATCAGGTTGCAAATTGAATAAAAAAAATTACTGCATCTAGCTCTGAAAAAATATTTGGGCTTCTAGCGGTGTGTGGGACTTGGTCTATTAGTCGATCTATACTGACCTCCATCAGGTTGCAAATTAAAAATAATTTTTTTCTGCATCTAGCTCTGAAAAAATATTTGGGCTTCTAGCAGTGTGTGGGACTTGGTCTATTAGTCCATCTATACTGACCTCCATCAGGTTGCAAATTAAAAATATTTTTTTTCTTCATTTAGCTCTGAAAAAATATTTGGGCTTCTAGCAGTGTGTGGGACTTGTTCTATTAGTCCTTCTATACTGACGTCCAGCAGGTTGCAAATTGAATATAATTTTTTTCTGCATCTAGCTCTGAAAAAATATTTGGGCTTCTAGCGGTGTGTGGGACTTGGTCTATTAGTCCATCTATACTGACCTCCATCAGGTTACAAATTAAAAATAATTTTTTTCTGCATCTAGCTCTGAAAAAATATTTGGGCTTCTAGCAGTGTGTGGGACTTGGTCTATTAGTCCATCTATACTGACCTCCATCAGGTTGCAAATTAAAAATAATTTTTTTCTGCATCTAGCTCTGAAAAAATATTTGGGCTTCTAGCAGTGTGTGGGACTTGGTCTATTAGTCCATCTATACTGACCTCCATCAGGTTGCAAATTAAAAATAATTTTTTTCTTCATTTAGCTCTGAAAAAATATTTGGGATTCTAGCAGTGTGTGGGACTTGTTCTATTAGTCCTTCTATACTGACCTCCAGCAGGTTGCAAATTGAATATAATTTTTTTCTGCATCTAGCTCTGAAAAAATATTTGGGCTTCTAGCGGTGTGTGGGACTTGGTCTATTAGTCCATCTATACTGACCTCCATCAGGTTGCAAATTAAAAATATTTTTTTTCTGCATCTAGCTCTGAAAAATTATTTGGGCTTCTAGCAGTGTGTGGGACTTGGTCTATTAGTCCATCTATACTGACCTCCATCAGGTTGCAAATTGAATAAAAAAATTTTCTGCATCTAGCTCTGAAAAAATATTTGGGCTTCTAGCGGTGTGTGGGACTTGGTCTATTAGTCCATCTATACTGACCTCCATCAGGTTGCAAATTAAAAATAATTTTTTTCTGCATCTAGCTCTGAAAAAATATTTGGGCTTCTAGCGGTGTGTGGGACTTGGTCTATTAGTCCATCTATACTGACCTCCATCAGGTTGCAAATTAAAAATAATTTTTTTCTGCATCTAGCTCTGAAAAAATATTTGGGCTTCTAGCAGTGTGTGGGACTTGGTCTATTAGTCCATCTATACTGACCTCCATCAGGTTGCAAATTGAATAAAAAAAATTTCTGCATCTAGCTCTGAAAAAATATTTGGGCTTCTAGCGGTGTGTGGGACTTGGTCTATTAGTCCATCTATACTGACCTCCATCAGGTTGCAAATTAAAAATAATTTTTTTCTGCATCTAACCCAGCCAATAGTTTTGGCCTAATACCACAGTTTGGCCACTCAGCTCTGCTCGGTTACCATCCATTGTTTTTTTGTGCAAACAACTCCAGAGTTGTGAATTAGTTAACCACCAAAATGAGTGGAAAAAGGCCTGCTGCTGGTGGAAAGGGGAATAGGCGTGTTGGGAAGGGGAAAAAAGGTTGTGTCCGTGGGGTAGGTGCAGAAGAAAGACCATCTTCCAGCCAAACTAAAATGTCTACTTCTTTTAGCGGACAATGTGATAAGATCCCTTTCTTACGGCCACGCCAATCGCTACAAATTCCAGATGAGGCACAAAAACAGCAGGTGCTTCAACGGATATCAAGTGCTCCTTTAAGTGGGCTCTCCTCCACATCAACTTCAACATCATAAATACTCCAGTCCTCAAAGGTGTCACCCAAATCGCACTTGCTTCCTCACAGCTCCCAAATCTCCAGCTGCCCGTCTGAGTATGAGGTAGAACAGATGGTTGAGTCTGCAGAGCTGTTTACTCATACTATAGCCTGGGAATCAGAGGTCGACTCCAGCGCTTCTGTGAATCCAGACGAGGAAATGATCTGCACTGATGCCCAGAATCTTTATGAGTCGGATCCAGGACCAGACGCAGAAGGTTCTGACCATAATGTAGACCCTCATTCCCAAACTGTAACTCCTGTTGGTGGAGACAATGAGGAAGACGATGATAAGACTCAAATACCTGATTGGAGCGACAACTTTAGTTTTTTGTCAGGGCAGGAACAGGTTGGCTCTGAGGACGACGGGTGTGATAACGCACAGGGTGATGATGATGAGGTCGGAGATCCCACTTACTGTCAACCCACAGTCAGCCAAGAGATGAGGTCAGCAGAGGAGGTGGAGGAAGATGCTAGTGACGACGAGGTCAGGTTGCGCCTTCCTGGACAGAGACGTAGTACTGGAAGCACGTCAACAACTGCATCCTCAAACACAACTCTGCCTCTCACCACAAGTCGTGGTGGCTCTTCAGGTCGCATGGGTGCTAAGCCTTGCATAGCCTGGGCATTTTTTCAGATCGATAAAGATGACCCAACTCGTGTTATCTGTAACATTTGTCAGCAAAAGCTAAGTAGAGGCCAAAAAATACATAGTTTGAGTACTTCATGCATGAACCGGTACATGGACATGAAGCATAAGTTGCAGTGGGAAGTTCAGTGTGCTACAATGCGGCCTAGCCGGCCGGGCCAATCACCGTCTGCCATATCTTGTGCATCCGCGGCCTCTTCATCCTCTGTGACTGGGGGGACAGCAGTCACACCTGTTTTGGGGCGCAGACCTGCCACCTCTTTACCCGCAACAGCCAGCGTGATTGGCAGGTCATCATTTTCTTTGGAGGTGGTAACACCAGCTGGTCTTGAGCGCTGTCCGACATCGATAGCACCACCTTTGGATCAAGGCAACCTAACATGTCCGCCTGCATCTTCCTCACAGACCGGCAGTTTGCCGGGGACACCCTTATCAACCCCGTCTAAGCACAATAGCCAGCCCTCGGTCCCTCAGATGTGGACAAGTAAAAGACCATTTCCTCCTAGCCATGAGAAAGCTAAGAGGTTGAATTTCACCATCTGCAAGCTCTTGGCTACAGAAATGCTGCCTTTCCGCCTGGTGGACACAGAGGATTTTCGAGACCTTATGTCCGTCGCAGTGCCCCAGTACCAGATGCCCAGTCGGCACTACTTCTCAAAGAAAGGTGTGCCTGCGCTCCACCAGCATGTCGCACACAACATCACCACTTCTTTGAGAAACTCTGTGTGTGACAGGGTGCATTTCACCACAGACACTTGGACGAGTAGGCATGGACAGGGGCGTTACATGTCGCTGACTGGGCACTGGGTAACTATGGTGACAGCAGGACAAGGGGCTGCTGTCCAAGTCTTGCCGTCCCCACGAGTTGTGCGTCAATCCTCTTTATGTCATTTTTCCTCCACTGCTTCTGCCTCCTCAACCTCCTCTCGGTCTTCCACCTGCACCCAAAGCCTGTCTGGTCATGCCACAAGCTTTCTAACTGCGCAGAAGGGATCCTGCACACCTCCTTACTATGCTGGCAGTAGGGCTCAACGTCATCAGGCGGTTTTTACATTGAAATGTCTGGGAAATGTGAGTCACACAGCTGAGGAGTTGTGGTCAGCTCTGGAGAACCAATTTCATGAATGGTTGTCTCCACTGGACCTGAAACCAGGGAAGGCCGTGTGCGACAATGCTGCAAACCTGGGTGCGGCCCTTCGCCGGGGCAATGTCACACACGTGCCTTGTATGGCTCACGTGTTGAACCTGGTTGTCCAGCAATTTTTAGCCCACTATCCCAGACTAGATGGCCTTCTGCAGAGGGCACGGTCGCTGTGTGCTCACTTCCGCCGTTCGCATCCCGCAGCTCAGCGACTTACATCTCTACAGAAGTCGTTGGGCCTGCCACTTCACCGGCTAAAATGCGATGTGCCTACCCGGTGGAATTCAACTCTGCACATGTTGCAGCGACTGTGGCAGCACCGACAAGCCCTGGTGCAATACGTTCTGACGTATAGCCTGGGCCAACGAGATTCAGAGGTGGGGCAAATCACGCTGGAGGAGTGGTCTCAGATCAGGGACCTATGCACCCTTCTGCACAGTTTTGAAATGGCGACGAAGATGTTTAGTGCTGACGATGCCATTATCAGCATGACTATTCCGGTGATTTACATGCTGGAGCACATGTTAAACAGAATTCGGAGTCAGGTGGTGGCACAAGAGGAGGTGGAGGAAGTAGAGGAGGAGGAGTTGTATGCGGAAGGGCTAACATCTGCAAGGTCCAGACGGTCGGCAGCACCAAGGCGGCAGGCATGTGAGGGTGGGGGAGATGATTTTACCAGGGCGCATGGTAGCAGCCAAACTAGTGAGGAAGGTGCAGGAGCCCAGGAAGAAGTGGAGGACGAACTGATGGAAGACTTATCAGATGAGGGAGACCTTGATCACATTTCTGTTGTGCGAGGTTGGGGGGAGAGGACAGAGGAAGGAAGCATGATTGCTACCTCGCCACCAACACAACAGGGACTTGGTGCTCCTGGATGCGCAACACACATGAGTGCCTTCTTGCTGCACTACCTGCAACATGACCCTCGAATTGTGAGAATTAGAAATAATCCTGACTACTGGGTTGCCACACTGTTAGATCCCCGGTACAAAAGTAAATTTGCAGAAATTATTCCTGCCATAGAAAGGGATGCACGCATGCAGGAGTATCAGCAGAGACTGTTGCAGAATCTTACATGTGCTTTTCCACAAAATACCAGTGGTGCACGTAGTGAATCTCACAGTTCCAACTTGCCAACCCTGGGACCGTCAAGTGTTCAGCACTCAAACCGTAACAGAACCACAGTATCTGCTGGTAACATCAATTTTGCGGAATCATTTCACCACTTTTTTAGCCCATCCTTTGCAAGGCCACAGGAGACAAGAAGTCTGACACATAGTCAACGCCTAGAGACGATGGTACAGGAGTATCTCCAAGTAAACATTGAAGCCACGACTGTGTCACTGGACCCTTGCTCTTTTTGGGCTTCCAATCTGGATAAATGGCCGGAGCTAGCCACTTACGCCTTGGAGATCTTGTCATGCCCCGCAGCCAGCGTTCTGTCTGAACGTGTGTTCAGCGCTGCTGGTGGTGTGCTGACAGATAAGCGCACGCGGCTCTCCACTGATAATGTAGACAGACTCACGTTCATAAAGATGAACAAATCATGGATCCGAAACGACTTTTCTACCCCTGTGTCATCCTGGGGAGAGTAAAAGCTTGATGATTGGTTAAAATCACCCTACCAACCGTTTTAAGCTTTCAAATTACTAATCATGTTTATCTGTATCTTGACTGGAAAATAATTTGGGCTTTGTAGCAGTGTGCAGCACTGATCCTATTAGGCCATCTATAATAAGCTTCACCAGATTTAAAATTAAAAATAATTTTTAGCTGCATCTAGCCCGGAAAATAATTTTGGGGCTCCGAGATGCGCAAGACACATAAGTGCCTTCTTGCTGCACTACCTGCAGCATGACCCTCATATTGTCAGAATTCGAAGTAATCATGACTACTGGGTTGCCACACTCTTAGATCCCCCAAACTTTTCGATCAACCTTTTCATTTTAATAAAGACCAAAAAAATGGTCATTTTTGAAATTATAAGCATTAGCAGGTTGTTAGAAACTGAAATCAAACAGTTTTCAACTCAAAACTTTATTCTAGGTGATGTTACATTTTCACATAGGACCCCTTGTTCGAAAGGAGCTTCTGAACTCTCTCGTCCATTGAATTTGTCAGGTTTTGGATGGTTTCTGCTTCAATTGTTTTGCATGAGGACAGAATACCCTCCCAGAGCTGTTGCTTAGATGTGAACTGCCTCCCGCCATCATAGACACTCCTTTTAATGATGCTCCAAAGGTTCTGAATGGGGTAGAGGTCAGGGGAGCATGGGGGTCACACCATAAGTTTGTCCCCTTTTATGCCCATATCAGCCAGAGATGCAGATGTTTTATGTGCAGCATGAGATGGTGCATTATCATGCAGAAAAATGATCTTGCTGTGAAATACACGGTTCTTCTTCTTGAACCATGGCAGGAAGTGCTGTTTGAGAAAATCCACATACATTATGGAGTTCATCTTTAGCGCCTTCAGGGATCCTAAAGGGGCCGACAATCTCTCTCCCCATGATTCCAGCCCAAAACATTACTCCACCTCCTCCTTGTTGGCGCTGTAGCCGTGTTTGCGTGGGGTGTCCATCAACCAGCCATCCTCCACTCCATTCATCTGGACCATCGAGCGCTGCACGGCACTCATCCGTGAACAAAACAGTTTTGAAATCAGTCTTCATGTAATGTTTGGCCCACTGGAGCCGTTTCTGCTTGTGTGAAGTGGATAGAGGAGGTCGACAGGATGGCATATGCACAGCTGCAAACCTCTGAAGGACCCTGCATCTTGTTGTTCGGGGGACGTTGGAGGCACAAGCAGCTTCAAAAACTTGTCTGCTGCTATGACAAGGCTTTTTTGCCGCTGCTGTTTCAACCTGACGTAATTGCCTGTAGGAAAGAGTCCTCAATTTGCCCTTATCAGCACGCACACGTGTGTACTGTGAATCAGCTACATACTTCTTGATTGCCAAGACACTTCATCCTGATCATCGCACAATGTTGATTGTAGTCATGCCTTGACCTAAACACTCCACAATTTGTTGCTTCTCAGCAGCCGACACATCCTTTTTCTTTCCCATTTTGGCAGAAAATGTAGGCTGCTTAATAATGTGAGAGAGCCTTCTTAAGTAGTCTTGCCTTTCATTGGACACACCTGCCAAACTAATTAGCACAGGTGTCTGCAATTGCTTACAGTGATATAAAGAGCCCTGACACACATCACCATCAATGAGTTTAACTGACAAACAAACAAATTCTTCCCTTATCACTCCTAAACACTTTTTGCATAATAATTTGGAACGCGGTGTACATGTGCTTTTCCACAAAACACCAGTGGTTCACGTAGTGAATCTTACAGTTCTAACTTGCCAACCGTGGTCTGTATGGAATTGTTCAATAAAGGGCCCAAAATTAAGATAACATAGATGGGAGAGGTCTCTATGAATAGGAATTCCTAAGTATTTGATACCCTGTGAGGGCCAGGCAAAGGGAAAGTTGGACTGGATGGAATCCTATATGGATTTAGGGAGGGAGACATCGAGGGCCTCAGACTTCGCTGCATTGATTTTAAAATTTTACCATGTAACAAAGTGATCTATTTCAGCCATAACAGCAGGGATGGATATATGTGATTGAGTGATATATACTAGGACATCATCAGCAAATAGAGAGCACTTGTACTCGGTGCCTCCCACCTCAATCCACCTAATATTGGGGTTATGGCGAATTGATGAGAGCAGGTGCTCCGTCACTAGGATGTATAAGAGAGGGGACAGAGGACATCCCTGCCTTGTCCCATTGGTGATTGTGAAAGGTGATGAAAATGTTCTGACGCACCCCCTGGGCCTTGGGACACCCGGAGCCGGACCCTTTTTGGTGGATGCTGGTGGTTGTAGTCTTCGTGGCGGCGATCCGGTTCCGTGGCTCAGGGCGGTCAAACCAGTGGCGGAACTATTTATGTGGTTTTGATGTTTAAATGTCCGACTACGCCACCCGTGGATTGCGGTCAGAGTGAACCGCCGCTACAGGGCAGACCGCTAAGGCTGGTGTTGTGGGTGCAGCAGAGCGTAGCATAACTCCCCACGGGAGGAGTATAGCCTCAGGGCAGTGTATGCGGAGGATGGGGGTGATGGTGCAGGGCAGCAGCAGTAACGACACGGAGTCAGTGATGCAGTTCAGGGCCTTTACTCACAGTTCTTATTATCCAGACCACGTCTGCAGGTAACGGCTGCCCACGTCGTACTGTGCTCACCAGGTGAGGGGCTCAGACAACTCCCAGATAACTTTGAAGCGCTTCACAGGACCCCCTTTGTGTGTCCTTTGTCTGGCCTTTCTTACCAACACTTCTGTCCGGCTGCCTCGGGCCTCCTCTTGGTAAACTTGGCGCCAGTTTCCCTGACCCTATGTGGTGCCTTCCTAGCGGGTGGAGCAAGGGGCTGCGCCACATAAAATGTCAGAGCCTCCGGTTTCTAGCTGAGGGTCGTTTCCTGCCTCCACTAGTTCGGGGACCGGTCTCCCCCTTTGGCCTGACCCCTCCACGCAGGTGGATTCGGGCGTGCGGTGGCGACTCGCCCGTCCGCACCCCTGGGATCCCTTCATTCCTCGTTCCTGGAGCCTTCTCCGCTCCTCTTCCTTCCTTCTCCCTCTTGCAGGCCTGGGCCTCTGTTACTAGGCCCGCCTCCGGAGCAGAGCTCATGCAGAGCCCCTGCTCCCTGCCACTTCTGCTCAGACTTCTCTGCACTGAACTAAGATGGTGCCCACCTTTTATACTCCCTTCTCAATGCACCCAGGAACTGCTTCCTCCCTGCTCCTGCACTGCAGGGTTCCCCTTCCTCAGTGTTCCCTCCCCCCACTCCAGCCAGGGACAGGGACTGTCGTGCCCATCTCAGGGGCATATTGGTCGCCCTGCCCCACGGCAATGTGGTGGAATGCATGCAGGTGTCGGGTCCTGATCCACACTCCATCCTTATCTGAGAGTGAGATATCACACCTCTGGGTGAGGTGCAATACGTCTGTAGCAACCGAGCCCTCGGTGCTACAGTTCCATTTACCTTCAGCCTAGGTGACGTATTGTGATACAGGGCCGTGATTTTGGCTATAAAAGGGTCCCCTAGACCCCTACCCCAAGCTTTTTAAGAGAATCATATATGGCGTGCCAGGAGACTCTATGGAATGCTTTCTCAGCATCCAACGAGAGTATCTACTTACAAATTTTTAACTGCATCTAGCCCAGGAAATACTTTGTGCCTAGTAGCAGTGTCTGCTAGTCAGCGGATTATCCCGGCTGTTAAGCAAGCTACACCACCTGTAGTTTGGACACTTAATTTTTTCAAAGGAAATGCTTCGGGACCAGGGGATACTTAGTGAAGAGCATCAGGAGGCACCCCAAGGCATAGGGGCTGGGACTGGCACTAGGATGCCTTGCGGTGGACAGCCGAGCTCGATCCTTATAAAAGCTTTTTAACTGCAGCAGCTTTAGTGGACGCTACTGGAGCTGGAATTACGCGGCTGCTGGCATGAGACTTGCCCTCCAATAGATCCTTGTAAATGGATTTAAAGTGTATTCATTCAAATTAGAGGGACAATTTAAATTAAAAAGCTTAGAGCTGCCTCCACCACAGGGGGGCTCTCTCGACCCACCAGCGGACAGGCACCAGTATTGGGAGAGGGGGGCTGGCCGTCAGGGTTCACCGCGGCTCTGGCACAAACCCGGCGACACGGAGGTGGCACGGGCAGGAGCGGACTGGCCGTCTCGGCTTCTCACTTTTTGGATTTTAGAAGGGCATGACATGCCTATATCTGTGTCTCCCCCTCCTTTTACTCCTCCACCTCTTTTCTTTTCGCATGACTATATGTACTTGTCACTTTTCCATGTGTTAGTTGTGTCTTCTGAGCAGTTTGTCAGCTTTTGGAAACCTTTGAAGGTGTTTTCTATGTGTTTCTATGTGTTTTTGTTTGCCTGCCATTGGTTTTAACGGTGTTTGAAGGTGTTCGACGAACAGTTCGACGAACAGTTCGGCGAACACACGGGTGTTCGACGAACCGAACCGAACTCGAACACTACGGGGGTGGCTCAACACTAGTCTTATATTCTAGGTTCTTCAAAGTAGCCACCTTTTGCTTTGATGACTGCTTTGCACACTCTTGGCATTCTCTTGATAATTACCATGTACAGAGGTCACTATACTGGGAAGAGGGAGAGGAAAGGCAGAGCTTAGTTGTGCCAACTAATGTCAATAAGGTGATTTTGTGTTATCTGCCTTTAGTTTTATAATAGCGGTAAAATGCATCATATTTGATGTAGAAAAAAAAATTTAACAATATGCTGCGTAAAATAAATATGTTCTTTACTGATAGGTTGCACTTTTCATAACAGTACCCCCCTTTAATTGACACCTCCCAAAAAATAGTATTTTAAAAATATTAAAAGGAGCTTTTATACACAACTCACCAATAAGTTTGTATGTGCTTTTATACTTATACTTTTTCTATTTTACCCATATTACTAATATAATATTTTTCTTTTTTCCATAGGTGTCTGACTCATTACAAAATATGAATTATTTTCAGTTTTTACTTTACAAGACATCTCGGTACATGCCTTGCTATTGAGCTGAGTTGATATCGACGCTTCATTTTCTGCTTCTTGACTGATGAGCAGTTTAAGTATCCCTTTGCCTCATGGCTATATCCTGTGTCCCAGAGTGTTGTCAGTGAAAACCAGTGGTAGCAGATGTGACTAGAGCAATGATGATATGGTATACACAACCATAAGTGGATTTTTCTTAATATCACATATGTTTTAGCAAGTCCACACATATGATCTTTTCTAAATTTCCAAAATCTACTCTGATGTACTTTGTGAATGATTTGTTGCAAATACAAGTTGTAGAGAGCTATAGAAAATATGTAAATATGAAATTAATAATTTAATGTTGATTTGCACAAGTTTTGTATAAAATAACTTTTAAACCTGTATTATGGACCTTAATAGTTCTGTCTGAAAAGTCATATTTTACACTACGCTCTCTCGTAAAAGGAATAAAATCTCAGTCAAACAAAAGACATTGGATTGAGCATACTGTAATTTTTATTTCAGAAAGTAGAACATAGTACTATAGAAATGTGCTTTCACCTTATTTAGGATCCATGTGGCATTAATTGAAAACAGTGATGCTCATGCGGCATTCCTCTCCATGTTGTTCCCCAATCATGTAACTTGAAGTTTATGGGCACAAACATAAAAGGTGTAATTGGTCAAATTCTTTGCAAATTTCACAAAAAACTCAGATTCACCAGAATTAGATTTTTTTTTGGATGTAACTTTAATCCAGCAGAATGGTGGCCAGCCTGCCATCCTTTAACTCAGGGTTCCCCAACTCCAGTCCTCAAGGCCCACCAACGGGTCATGTTTTCAGGATTTCCTTAGTATTGCACAGGTGATAATTTCATCACCTGCACAGGCAATAAGGACTGGAGTCGGGGAACACTGCTTTAACTGGCCTCCTTTAAGGAGTTAAAAAGTAATAAAACTTTATATTCATCTTCCTCCTTACGTGCCACATTACCAGAGCACCACTCAAGTCTGGAGAGACCTCAAAGCGTAATAAAGGTCTTTGAATGGCATCCAAGGCACTTTCAATTTACATCAAATAAATTTTAAGTAAATTGAATTTCCAAGCCTAATACATGGGGCTGGGCCCACATAGGAGAGGGAGCCGCCGACGTCAGCGCCTATTTAAATTGAATGTGCATCCGAGGACGCACATTCAGCTGAAGTGTATGCCTGGGCAGGGACATGCCGGATCCCTGTATTGTAATAAACATTACAGGCCTATCCAGCAGCTGACGTCAATGTGCCAGTCACGAGCGGTGCATGGCAGTGAAATCAGGCACTGACCTTGCCTGTCCAGTGAAGTCAGCTACAGAACAGGCTGCCACACATTGTGGGAGTGGAGGAAAGTAAAAAGAATAATTTATTTATTATTTTTTTTAATGTGTTGCAAAAAAAACAGCAGAACATTATACCAGGACATTATAACAGAAAGGGGCCCAGGATGCGGTGCATTATACAAAGAAGGGGTCCAGGATGAGGGGCATTATACCAGGAAGGGGCAAAGGATGGGGAGCATTATGCAAGATAGAGGCCCAGGATGGGGGCATTATACAAGGAAGGGGCCCAGAATGGAAGACATTATATAAGAAAGGGTCCCAGGATGGGGCATATTATATGATGAAGGGGTCTAGGATGGATACATCATACCAGGACGGGGGTCATTAAGCCTGGAAGGGGCCCAGGATGGATGATATTATTTCAGGAAGGAGCCCAGGATGGGGGTCATTACACCAGGATGGGTCCCAGGGTGGGGGTCATTATACCTTAATGGGTCTAAGTATGGGAGTTATTTTAACAGGAAGGGGCCTAGGATGGGAAACAGTAAACCAAGATAGAGGGACATTATTAAAGGATGGGGGACGTTATACCAAGAAGGGATCCAGGATGTGGATCATTGTTATAAGATGAGGGACATTTTACCAGTAAGGGGCCCATAATGGGGGACATTATGCCAGGATGAGAGTATTGTTACAGGAATGGGCCAGGATGGGGACTTTATTACTGGAAGGGAATCATATTGGGGACATTACACCTGGAAGAGGCAGAGGACAGGGGACATAATAACCAGAAGGGGCACAGGAGGGGGAAAATTTAAAAATGGAGGAGCCTAAGATGAGAGTCATTATTACAGAATGGGACCACAATGGGGCAGGTTATTACAGGAAATAGCCAGGACGGGGGACAGTGTTACATGAGGGGCAAACATTCATGTATCTATAGGATTCTAAATGCTTCAAGGGCCCATACATCTGACCAAAATGAAGATGGGGGCCCAGATTCAAATTTTGCACCAGGGCCCATCAAACTCTAGTAACACCTCTGCCTAATACTAATGCGTTCTCAGCTCAAAAGATTTTCTACTTTATTTCCTATTTTCCCACCTTCAACTCCCCAACACAATACTTTTGGAGACATACATATTTTGCTTGAAGATGTATTTCTGAATCTGCACAAACAACTTTGTATTTCCTTAAAATTATATATTATTAGAATCTATAGAAAATTAAATAAGTAATAGAGAAAAATCTAATTTCCAAATTACTCTGAGGAACCTAAGAATGCTTAAAATAATCAACACCTTCTTGAGTCCAAAATGAGGCTTCAATGTAGCGCAAGTCATTATAAGATTAAGGATGACATCAATGATTGAAATTCCACTGGTATAGAAAGTTTTCCAGGAGAAGACCAGTTATATTACCCTGGACTTGGGCTTTAGAATGAAAGGTTGAAGAGGACACTTTCAGCACCAAGGTTTTCTTCAAGTGAATCAATAAGGTTCTTAAGCTTCTTCAAGTAGAATTAATATTTCTGCAACTTCTCAACTTAGTTCTTCACACTCACTTTGTAGACAAGTATATTGTAACATCTAGAGTGTCCTCTTCATCAACACATTCCAAACAGCTTTGGATTTTCTGCATCTTACTTTGGGACGATGACAGACAACTGAAGACTTTTGAGTGAACCTTAGAAAAAAAAATCAGCATGTCATCTAACACTTGGGCTGTAAATTTAGCTAACCCAAGCACAAAGGCTTTTGAACCTAGGAATTTCAATGATAATTTGGGAGTTATAAGATACCTGAGGATAAAGTATGTCATTTTCAAAAGTGTGACCTCTTGCTACCTACACTTTTAACTTGTCCCTTTTTCACATGGCTTTACAATATAGCAATGAAACCATTAATCATTGTGACATTTGTAGGAAACTTGAATGAGAAAGAGATTCACCGCCACTATTTCTATTATCTTAGACAATCTACTGGTATGGTGTTAATCTGAAGATTTTTTTAAGATTTCTGTAAACCTTTTTTTAAAAATACTAAAAAGCAAAAATATACATACTGCATATACAGTACTATGCAAAAGTTTTAGACAAGTGTGGAAAAAATATGCAAAGTAAGAATGTTTTCAAAAATAAAACTTGTAATACTTTTTAATTGTCAATTAACACAATGCAAAATAAATGTACAAAAGAGAAATCTAAATATCCGCCCTTGGCCTTCAAAACAGCATCAAAGCATTAATTCTTCTACGCACACTTACGTGCAGTTTTTAATTAATTCTGTTGAGAGGTTGTTCCAAACATGTTGGAGAACTAACTGCAGATCTACTGTTAATGTATGCTTGCACAAATCCTTCTATGTCTTCATGTAATCCCAGACAGACTCATTGATGTTGAGATCAGTGCTCTGTGAGAGCCATATTATCACTTACAGGACTCTTTATTTTTCTTTACGCTAAAGATTGTTCTTAGTGACATTGGCTGTATATTTGGAGTTGTTGCTCTGCTGCAGAATAAATTTGGAGCCAATCAGACACCTCTCTGATAGTATCGAATAATGGATAAGTGTCTGCCTATATTTCTTAGCATCATTTAAGACACCAAGAAATGGCAATGTTAAGGACCATGAATATAGTGGTTGGCTAAGGAAACTTAATGCAGCAGATGAAAGACACAACATGCTTACTTCGCTTAGAAATCAGAAGATGGTCAGCAGTGCCATCAGCTCAGAACTGGCAACAACCAGTGGGACCAAACTACACTCGTACACTGTTTGAGAAGTCTGGCCAAAAGTGGTCTTCATGGAAAAATTGTGGCCAAAAACCATACTTTTGACATGTAAACAAGGCCAAGTGACTCAACAAACATACGAACCGGGGTGCAGAAAAGTAGCTGCAGGCGCTGATAAATATTTGGCTATAACAGAAGTAGTTTACTCACCAAAAGGCTGTGAAGAGCAACAATGTCTGCAGACAATAGTGAAGCATGGTGGGCGTTCCTTGCAAGTTTGGGGCTGCATCAACACATGGAACACATGGAGTTAGGGATTTTGTCAAGATTATTGGAATCTTCAATGCTAAGAAATACAGGCATATACTTATCCATCATGGAATACCATCAGGCACCTGTTTATCTTCAAATCTATCCATATCAGGACAACGACATCAAACATGCAATCAGCGTCATTGAAAACTATTTTCAGAGTAAAGAACAAAGAGCCTTGGAAGTGATTATATGGACCTGATCTCAACATCATCGAATCTGTCAAGGATTACATGAAGACACAGAAGAATTTATGCAAGTCACATCCACAGAATATCTGTGGTTAGTTCTCCAAGATGTTAGGAATGGATCAACCTACCTGCTGAGTTCCTTCAAAAACTGTGTTTTACAATGTACCTAGAAGAGTTGATGTGTTGATGCTGTTTTGTAGGCAAAGGGTGGTGACACCAAATATTGAATTGATTTAGATTTCTATTTTGTTTATTCACTTTACGTTTTGTTTTTTAATAAAAATAAACTTTTAGCATCTCAATTAATGAAAGCATTCTTACTTTGCATCATTTTTCCACACCTGCCTAAAACAGAAGTGAAATATATTTTAATAAATATTTATGTTTATTAAAAATAAGGTTTCAATAAAAAAAAGTGATGTACTTAACTTTCCTGCTGCCTTACAAAGATGACATATTGTTATTAGTGTTGAGCCACCCCCGTAGTGTTCGAGTTCGGTTCGGTTCGTCGAACACCCGTGTGTTCGCCGAACTGTTCGTCGAACTGTTCGTCGAACACCTTCGAACACCGTTAAAACCAATGGCAGGCAAACAAAAACACATAGAAACACATAGAAAACACCTTCAAAGGTGTCCAAAAGCTGACAAACTGCTCAGAAGACACAACTAACACATGGAAAAGTGACAAGTACATATAGTCATGCGAAAAGAAAAGAGGTGGAGGAGTAAAAGGAGGGGGAGACACAGATATAGGCATGTCATGCCCTTCTAAAATCCAAAAAGTGAGAAGCCGAGACGGCCAGTCCGCTCCTGCCCGTGCCACCTCCGTGTCGCCGGGTTTGTGCCAGAGCCGCGGTGAACCCTGACGGCCAGCCCCCCTCTCCCAATACTGGTGCCTGTCCGCTGGTGGGTCGAGAGAGCCCCCCTGTGGTGGAGGCAGCTCTAAGCTTTTTAATTTAAATTGTCCCTCTAATTTAAATGAATACACTTTAAATCCATTTACAAGGATCTATTGGAGGGCAAGTCTCATGCCAGCAGCCGCGTAATTCCAGCTCCAGTAGCGTCCACTAAAGCTGCTGCAGTTAAAAAGCTTTTATAAGGATCGAGCTCGGCTGTCCACCGCAAGGCATCCTAGTGCCAGTCCCAGCCCCTATGCCTTGGGGTGCCTCCTGATGCTCTTCACTAAGTATCCCGTGGTCCCGAAGCATTTCCTTTGAAAAAATTAAGTGTCCAAACTACAGGTGGTGTAGCTTGCTTAACAGCCGGGATAATCCGCTGACTAGCAGACACTGCTACTAGGCACAAAGTATTTCCTGGGCTAGATGCAGTTAAAAATTTGTAAGTAGATACTCTCGTTGGATGCTGAGAAAGCATTCCATAGAGTCTCCTGGCACGCCATATATGATTCTCTTAAAAAGCTTGGGGTAGGGGTCTAGGGGACCCTTTTATAGCCAAAATCACGGCCCTGTATCACAATACGTCACCTAGGCTGAAGATAAATGGAACTGTAGCACCGAGGGCTCGGTTGCTACAGACGTATTGCACCTCACCCAGAGGTGTGATATCTCACTCTCAGATAAGGATGGAGTGTGGATCAGGACCCGACACCTGCATGCATTACACCACATTGCCGTGGGGCAGGGCGACCAATATGCCCCTGAGATGGGCACGACAGTCCCTGTCCCTGGCTGGAGTGGGGGGAGGGAACACTGAGGAAGGGGAACCCTGCAGTGCAGGAGCAGGGAGGAAGCAGTTCCTGGGTGCATTGAGAAGGGAGTATAAAAGGTGGGCACCATCTTAGTTCAGTGCAGAGAAGTCTGAGCAGAAGTGGCAGGGAGCAGGGGCTCTGCATGAGCTCTGCTCCGGAGGCGGGCCTAGTAACAGAGGCCCAGGCCTGCAAGAGGGAGAAGGAAGGAAGAGGAGCGGAGAAGGCTCCAGGAACGAGGAATGAAGGGATCCCAGGGGTGCGGACGGGCGAGTCGCCACCGCACGCCCGAATCCACCTGCGTGGAGGGGTCAGGCCAAAGGGGGAGACCGGTCCCCGAACTAGTGGAGGCAGGAAACGACCCTCAGCTAGAAACCGGAGGCTCTGACATTTTATGTGGCGTAGCCCCTTGCTCCACCCGCTAGGAAGGCACCACATAGGGTCAGGGAAACTGGCGCCAAGTTTACCAAGAGGAGGCCCGAGGCAGCCGGACAGAAGTGTTGGTAAGAAAGGCCAGACAAAGGACACACAAAGGGGGTCCTGTGAAGCGCTCCAAAGTTATCTGGGAGTTGTCTGAGCCCCTCACCTGGTGAGCACAGTACGACGTGGGCAGCCGTTACCTGCAGACGTGGTCTGGATAATAAGAACTGTGAGTAAAGGCCCTGAACTGCATCACTGACTCCGTGTCGTTACTGCTGCTGCCCTGCACCATCACCCCCATCCTCCGCATACACTGCCCTGAGGCTATACTCCTCCCGTGGGGAGTTATGCTACGCTCTGCTGCACCCACAACACCAGCCTTAGCGGTCTGCCCTGTAGCGGCGGTTCACTCTGACCGCAATCCACGGGTGGCGTAGTCAGACATTTAAACATCAAAACCACATAAATAGTTCCGCCACTGGTTTGACCGCCCTGAGCCACGGAACCGGATCGCCGCCACGAAGACTACAACCACCAGCATCCACCAAAAAGGGTCCGGCTCCGGGTGTCCCAAGGCCCAGGGGGTGCGTCAGAACATTTTCATCACCTTTCACAATCACCAATGGGACAAGGCAGGGATGTCCTCTGTCCCCTCTCTTATACATCCTAGTGACGGAGCACCTGCTCTCATCAATTCGCCATAACCCCAATATTAGGTGGATTGAGGTGGGAGGCACCGAGTACAAGTGCTCTCTATTTGCTGATGATGTCCTAGTATATATCACTCAATCACATATATCCATCCCTGCTGTTATGGCTGAAATAGATCACTTTGTTACATGGTAAAATTTTAAAATCAATGCAGCGAAGTCTGAGGCCCTCGATGTCTCCCTCCCTAAATCCATATAGGATTCCATCCAGTCCAACTTTCCCTTTGCCTGGCCCTCACAGGGTATCAAATACTTAGGAATTCCTATTCATAGAGACCTCTCCCATCTATGTTATCTTAATTTTGGGCCCTTTATTGAACAATTCCATACAGACCACGGTTGGCAAGTTAGAACTGTAAGATTCACTACGTGAACCACTGGTGTTTTGTGGAAAAGCACATGTACACCGCGTTCCAAATTATTATGCAAAAAGTGTTTAGGAGTGATAAGGGAAGAATTTGTTTGTTTGTCAGTTAAACTCATTGATGGTGATGTGTGTCAGGGCTCTTTATATCACTGTAAGCAATTGCAGACACCTGTGCTAATTAGTTTGGCAGGTGTGTCCAATGAAAGGCAAGACTACTTAAGAAGGCTCTCTCACATTATTAAGCAGCCTACATTTTCTGCCAAAATGGGAAAGAAAAAGGATGTGTCGGCTGCTGAGAAGCAACAAATTGTGGAGTGTTTAGGTCAAGGCATGACTACAATCAACATTGTGCGATGATCAGGATGAAGTGTCTTGGCAATCAAGAAGTATGTAGCTGATTCACAGTACACACGTGTGCGTGCTGATAAGGGTAAATTGAGGACTCTTTCCTACAGGCAATTACGTCAGGTTGAAAGAGCAGCGGCAAAAAAGCCTTGTCATAGCAGCAGACAAGTTTTTGAAGCTGCTTGTGCCTCCAACGTCCCCCGAACAACAAGATGCAGGGTCCTTCAGAGGTTTGCAGCTGTGCATATGCCATCCTGTCGACCTCCTCTATCCACTTCACACAAGCAGAAACGGCTCCAGTGGGCCAAAAATTACATGAAGACTGATTTCAAAACTGTTTTGTTCACGGATGAGTGCCGTGCAGCGCTCGATGGTCCAGATGAATGGAGTGGAGGATGGCTGGTTGATGGACACCCCACGCAAACACGGCTACAGCGCCAACAAGGAGGAGGTGGAGTAATGTTTTGGGCTGGAATCATGGGGAGAGAGATTGTCGGCCCCTTTAGGATCCCTGAAGGCGCTAAAGATGAACTCCATAATGTATGTGGATTTTCTCAAACAGCACTTCCTGCCATGGTTCAAGAAGAAGAACCGTGTATTTCACAGCAAGATCATTTTTCTGCATGATAATGCACCATCTCATGCTGCACATAAAACATCTGCATCTCTGGCTGATATGGGCATAAAAGGGGACAAACTTATGGTGTGACCCCCATGCTCCCCTGACCTCTACCCCATTCAGAACCTTTGGAGCATCATTAAAAGGAGTGTCTATGATGGCGGGAGGCAGTTCACATCTAAGCAACAGCTCTGGGAGGGTATTCTGTCCTCATGCAAAACAATTGAAGCAGAAACCATCCAAAACCTGACAAATTCAATGGACGAGAGAGTTCAGAAGCTCCTTTCGAACAAGGGGTCCTATGTGAAAATGTAACATCACCTAGAATAAAGTTTTGAGTTGAAAACTGTTTGATTTCAGTTTCTAACAACCTGCTAATGCTTATAATTTCAAAAATGACCATTTTTTTGGTCTTTATTAAAATGAAAAGGTTGATCGAAAAGTTTGGGGGATCTAAGAGTGTGGCAACCCAGTAGTCATGATTACTTCGAATTCTGACAATATGAGGGTCATGCTGCAGGTAGTGCAGCAAGAAGGCACTTATGTGTCTTGCGCATCTCGGAGCCCCAAAATTATTTTCCGGGCTAGATGCAGCTAAAAATTATTTTTAATTTTAAATTTGGTGAAGCTTATTATAGATGGCCTAATAGGATCAGTGCTGCACACTGCTACAAAGCCCAAATTATTTTCCAGTCAAGATACAGATAAACATGATTAGTAATTTGAAAGCTTAAAACGGTTGGTAGGGTGATTTTAACCAATCATCAAGCTTTTACTCTCCCCAGGATGACACAGGGGTAGAAAAGTCGTTTCGGATCCATGATTTGTTCATCTTTATGAACGTGAGTCTGTCTACATTATCAGTGGAGAGCCGCGTGCGCTTATCTGTCAGCACACCACCAGCAGCGCTGAACACACGTTCAGACAGAACGCTGGCTGCGGGGCATGACAAGATCTCCAAGGCGTAAGTGGCTAGCTCCGGCCATTTATCCAGATTGGAAGCCCAAAAAGAGCAAGGGTCCAGTGACACAGTCGTGGCTTCAATGTTTACTTGGAGATACTCCTGTACCATCGTCTCTAGGCGTTGACTATGTGTCAGACTTCTTGTCTCCTGTGGCCTTGCAACGGATGGGCTAAAAAAGTGGTGAAATGATTCCGCAAAATTGATGTTACCAGCAGATACTGTGGTTCTGTTACGGTTTGAGTGCTGAACACTTGACGGTCCCACGGTTGGCAAGTTGGAACTGTGAGATTCACTACGTGCACCACTGGTATTTTGTGGAAAAGCACATGTAAGATTCCGCAACAGTCTCTGCTGATACTCCTGCATGCGTGCATCCCTTTCTATGGCAGGAATAATTTCTGCAAATTTACTTTTGTACCGGGGATCTAACAGTGTGGCAACTCAGTAGTCAGGATTATTTCTAATTCTCACAATTCGAGGGTCATGTTGCAGGTAGTGCAGCAAGAAGGCACTCATGTGTGTTGCGCATCCAGAAGCACCAAGTCCCTGTTGTGTTGGTGGCGAGGTAGCAATCATGCTTCCTTCCTCTGTCCTCTCCCCCCAACCTCGCACAACAGAAATGTGATCAAGGTCTCCCTCATCTGATAAGTCTTCCATCAGTTCGTCCTCCACTTCTTCCTGGGCTCCTGCACCTTCCTCACTAGTTTGGCTGCTACCATGCGCCCTGGTAAAATCATCTCCCCCACCCTCACATGCCTGCCGCCTTGGTGCTGCCGACCGTCTGGACCTTGCAGATGTTAGCCCTTCCGCATACAACTCCTCCTCCTCTACTTCCTCCACCTCCTCTTGTGCCACCACCTGACTCCGAATTCTGTTTAACATGTGCTCCAGCATGTAAATCACTGGAATAGTCATGCTGATAATGGCATCGTCAGCACTAAACATCTTCGTCGCCATTTCAAAACTGTGCAGAAGGGTGCATAGGTCCCTGATCTGAGACCACTCCTCCAGCGTGATTTGCCCCACCTCTGAATCTCGTTGGCCCAGGCTATACGTCAGAACGTATTGCACCAGGGCTTGTCGGTGCTGCCACAGTCGCTGCAACATGTGCAGAGTTGAATTCCACCGGGTAGGCACATCGCATTTTAGCCGGTGAAGTGGCAGGCCCAACGACTTCTGTAGAGATGTAAGTCGCTGAGCTGCGGGATGCGAACGGCGGAAGTGAGCACACAGCGACCGTGCCCTCTGCAGAAGGCCATCTAGTCTGGGATAGTGGGCTAAAAATTGCTGGACAACCAGGTTCAACACGTGAGCCATACAAGGCACGTGTGTGACATTGCCCTGGCGAAGGGCCGCACCCAGGTTTGCAGCATTGTCGCACACGGCCTTCCCTGGTTTCAGGTCCAGTGGAGACAACCATTCATGAAATTGGTTCTCCAGAGCTGACCACAACTCCTCAGCTGTGTGACTCACATTTCCCAGACATTTCAATGTAAAAACCGCCTGATGACGTTGAGCCCTACTGCCAGCATAGTAAGGAGGTGTGCAGGATCCCTTCTGCGCAGTTAGAAAGCTTGTGGCATGACCAGACAGGCTTTGGGTGCAGGTGGAAGACCGAGAGGAGGTTGAGGAGGCAGAAGCAGTGGAGGAAAAATGACATAAAGAGGATTGACGCACAACTCGTGGGGACGGCAAGACTTGGACAGCAGCCCCTTGTCCTGCTGTCACCATAGTTACCCAGTGCCCAGTCAGCGACATGTAACGCCCCTGTCCATGCCTACTCGTCCAAGTGTCTGTGGTGAAATGCACCCTGTCACACACAGAGTTTCTCAAAGAAGCGGTGATGTTGTGTGCGACATGCTGGTGGAGCGCAGGCACACCTTTCTTTGAGAAGTAGTGCCGACTGGGCATCTGGTACTGGGGCACTGCGACGGACATAAGGTCTCGAAAATCCTCTGTGTCCACCAGGCGGAAAGGCAGCATTTCTGTAGCCAAGAGCTTGCAGATGGTGAAATTCAACCTCTTAGCTTTCTCATGGCTAGGAGGAAATGGTCTTTTACTTGTCCACATCTGAGGGACCGAGGGCTGGCTATTGTGCTTAGACGGGGTTGATAAGGGTGTCCCCAGCAAACTGACGGTCTGTGAGGAAGATGCAGGCGGACATGTTAGGTTGCCTTGATCCAAAGGTGGTGCTATCGATGTCGGACAGCGCTCAAGACCAGCTGGTGTTACCACCTCCAAAGAAAATGATGACCTGCCAATCACGCTGGCTGTTGCGGGTAAAGAGGTGGCAGGTCTGCGCCCCAAAACAGGTGTGACTGCTGTCCCCCCAGTCACAGAGGATGAAGAGGCCGCGGATGCACAAGATATGGCAGACGGTGGTTGGCCCGGCCGGCTAGACCGCATTGTAGCACACTGAGCTTCCCACTGCAACTTATGCTTCATGTCCATGTGCCGGTTCATGCATGAAGTACTCAAACTATGTATTTTTTGGCCTCTACTTAGCTTTTGCTGACAAATGTTACAGATAACACAAGTTGGGTCATCTTTATCGATCTGAAAAAATGCCCAGGCTATGCAAGGCTTAGCACCCATGCGACCTGAAGAGCCACCACGACTTGTGGTGAGAGGCAGAGTTGTGTTTGAGGATGCAGTTGTTGACGTGCTTCCAGTACTACGTCTCTGTCCAGGAAGGCGCAACCTGACCTCGTCGTCACTAGCATCTTCCTCCACCTCCTCTGCTGACCTCATCTCTTGGCTGACTGTGGGTTGACAGTAAGTGGGATCTCCGACCTCATCATCATCACCCTGTGCGTTATCACACCCGTCGTCCTCAGAGCCAACCTGTTCCTGCCCTGACAAAAAACTAAAGTTGTCGCTCCAATCAGGTATTTGAGTCTTATCATCGTCTTCCTCATTGTCTCCACCAACAGGAGTTACAGTTTGGGAATGAGGGTCTACATTATGGTCAGAACCTTCTGCGTCTGGTCCTGGATCCGACTCATAAAGATTCTGGGCATCAGTGCAGATCATTTCCTCGTCTGGATTCACAGAAGCGCTGGAGTCGACCTCTGATTCCCAGGCTATAGTATGAGTAAACAGCTCTGCAGACTCAACCATCTGTTCTACCTCATACTCAGACGGGCAGCTGGAGATTTGGGAGCTGTGAGGAAGCAAGTGCGATTTGGGTGACACCTTTGAGGACTGGAGTGTTTATGATGTTGAAGTTGATGTGGAGGAGAGCCCACTTAAAGGAGCACTTGATATCCGTTGAAGCACCTGCTGTTTTTGTGCCTCATCTGGAATTTGTAGCGATTGGCGTGGCCGTAAGAAAGGGATCTTATCACATTATCCGCTAAAAGAAGTAGACATTTTAGTTTGGCTGGAAGATGGTCTTTCTTCTGCACCTACCCCACGGACACAACCTTTTTTCCCCTTCCCAACACGCCTATTCCCCTTTCCACCAGCAGCAGGCCTTTTTCCACTCATTTTGGTGGTTAACTAATTCACAACTCTGGAGTTGTTTGCACAAAAAAACAATGGATGGTAACCGAGCAGAGCTGAGTGTCCAAACTGTGGTATTAGGCCAAAACTATTGGCTGGGTTAGATGCAGAAAAAAATTATTTTTAATTTGCAACCTGATGGAGGTCAGTATAGATGGACTAATAGACCAAGTCCCACACACCGCTAGAAGCCCAAATATTTTTTCAGAGCTAGATGCAGAAAATTTTTTTATTCAATTTGCAACCTGATGGAGGTCAGTATAGATGGACTAATAGACCAAGTCCCACACACTGCTAGAAGCCCAAATATTTTTTCAGAGCTAGATGCAGAAAAAAATTATTTTTAATTTGCAACCTGATGGAGGTCAGTATAGATGGACTAATAGACCAAGTCCCACACACCGCTAGAAGCCCAAATATTTTTTCAGAGCTAGATGCAGAAATTTTTTTTATTCAATTTGCAACCTGATGGAGGTCAGTATAGATGGACTAATAGACCAAGTCCCACACACTGCTAGAAGCCCAAATATTTTTTCAGAGCTAGATGCAGAAAAAAATTATTTTTAATTTGCAACCTGATGGAGGTCAGTATAGATGGACTAATAGAACAAGTCCCACACGCTGCTAGAAGCCCAAATATTTTTTCAGAGCTAGATGCAGAAAAAAATTATTTTTAATTTGCAACCTGATGGAGGTCAGTATAGATGGACTAATAGACCAAGTCCCACACACCGCTAGAAGCCCAAATATTTTTTCAGAGCTAGATGCAGAAATTTTTTTTATTCAATTTGCAACCTGATGGAGGTCAGTATAGATGGACTAATAGACCAAGTCCCACACACTGCTAGAAGCCCAAATATTTTTTCAGAGCTAGATGCAGAAAAAAATTATTTTTAATTTGCAACCTGATGGAGGTCAGTATAGATGGACTAATAGAACAAGTCCCACACGCTGCTAGAAGCCCAAATATTTTTTCAGAGATAAATGAAGAAAAAAATTATTTTTAATTTGCAACCTGATGGAGGTCAGTATAGATGGACTAATAGACCAAGTCCCACACACTGCTAGAAGCCCAAATATTTTTTCAGAGCTAGATGCAGAAAAAAATTATTTTTAATTTGCAACCTGATGGAGGTCAGTATAGATGGACTAATAGACCAAGTCCCACACACCGCTAGAAGCCCAAATATTTTTTCAGAGCTAGATGCAGAAAAAAATTATATTCAATTTGCAACCTGCTGGAGGTCAGTATAGAAGGACTAATAGAACAAGTCCCACACACTGCTAGAAGCCCAAATATTTTTTCAGAGCTAAATGAAGAAAAAAATTATTTTTAATTTGCAACCTGATGCAGGTCAGTATAGATGGACTAATAGACCAAGTCCCACACACTGCTAGAAGCCCAAATATTTTTTCAGAGCTAGATGCAGAAAAAAATTATATTCAGTTTGCAACCTGATGGAGGTCAGTATAGATGGACTAATAGAATGATGCTATGCCCAAAAGATTTTACTTCACTAGGTGCAGTAAAAAAATTGGTATTCTATACACAGGTGGTATATCTTGCAACACAGATAGGCTACTCCACTGACTAACACACTCTGCAATAGGTCAAAAAGGATTAGCTTTGCTAGATTCAGCCAAATGCTGTGAAAAAAACTTGCACAGCACTGGCACAGACCTGCCTGGCAAAAACTGATAGGAACTGATGTAACCTAGTCCTGAAAAGGACTCCAATTACAATTAGTCTTTACTCCCACAATCTATCTATTTAAGAGCACAGACCTGCCTGATAAAAGTCGTAGGAAATGCTGTAACCTAGTCCTTAAAAGGACTGCAATCACAACTATTCCCTACTCCCAAGCTATCTGTATATTTGTGCAAAAATTGGCTTGAAATTAACAAGGTATAGCGCACACAGCAACAGCGGTGCCGTCTAACACGCAGCTGCAGCAGTGAGAAAATGGTGGCGACGGGGAAAATGGCTTGGTCTTATAGGGCAAGGACATGTGACATACACTGCCAATGACACATGCCCTTGCTTGTGTGAAAAAAAGCACTTCGCTCCGTGTGTGCGCTGCTGATAGGCTGACAGATTGCACCTCCCCACTGCAAATGCGGGAAAGAGAAAAAAAAATGGAGATCTTCATTGTTCCTGCAGAGATCCATCCCCTGCCCCTCCCCCCGCCCCGCTGTACACTCAAACTGCGTATTAACATTAATTTTCATCATTACTGAGAAAAAATCCAGTTATGATTTTGGTGCACGAACAGTTATCGAGCATAACCTCGAACAGCCGAATTTTTCTCAAATTGTTCGTGTTCGCCGATCGGCTCGAACACCGCCCAAAACAACTCGAATTTGAGATTGGCGAACAGTTCGAGTAGAACAACGCTCATCTCTAATTGTTATGAAACCTGACCATAATAGCCGATCATTGACATATTGACATTATTTACATCACCACCGCCATGGTCACATTTGTCCTGAATTGATAAATGTTTTAGAACTTAGTACATTTTTCATTTTTTCCTACTTTTAGCTCATGTTAAGTTAAAAAAAGTCAGGTAATATGTTACCCATATATTAAACTATTATTGCTTTATTATCTACTATTGTAAAAAAAATATCAGGAGAGCAATTTGGAAACTTGAAGCCAGTAGCCATCAATGCAAAAACATGTAGCAGTTCGCCCATTTACCATATGGTATTTATAATCCTGTTAATTTTGTATGTGTTATAGGGGCTTCTAGACCCCAATGAGGAGGTGAAAACATTAAATAAATGTCTCCTTAACTTACCTTTTAATTATTGCATATTTTTTATCCCAGTTCTAGACTGTCAAAAAAAAACAGAAAAAATAAGGATTAGGCATGTTGGATTTAAACATGCCCAATCTTTTTGCTTTTACGGAAATCAAGTCAACAGCCAAAATATGTCTGGTAGTGGCATACTCCTATTTCCCTATTGATAAAACATGCATGCCCAGCTGAGCTAAGTATTCGTTTGTATGAAGGGGTCACTCAAAAGGGTTAGATGTCCATGGTGTTTAGCCACTTTTTGGCACCTTGATCTGAGTGTGATTGCTACTGTACTTCTCCACCATTTCTCACCCTGATAAGGACTAACTTGAAACACAAATATAAACTTTTTTGGAAACATGCAAGGTGCTTTAGCTCACAGATGTCGGTAGTTCCTACGTCTTTGTATTCTCAATAATAGAAAAATAAAGATTAAATATTGTTCCTAAAGCTCAATTTCCATTGCCACTTTAAATAACTCAATTTTTATGTATATCGCTCTCTTTATTTATTATACATACAAAGACAATTCATACAATGAGGGCATTGTGTATAGCCTGAACTGACTATAGGTCTTGTTTCCCAGGGAGTACAAGACCAATCTCACCTGCCCCTGAAAACAAACAACCGGCAGCCAGTTGTTAGGACTATAACAGACATGTAGCAACAACAATATAAATTAGTAATCCCAATGACATGTTATGCTTCATGGCAAATTAGAAATGATATGGTGAGAACCATCCCACAGGGAGATGTTGTATTCTCTAATTAGTAGAATCACTGCTTTTCTGTGTGCGGAGGATGTTTGTTAATTAGATGTTTACAAAATATCTAGAGATGCAATAGTTAATGAGGGGACGCCTGTCTGATTAGTCTGGATTTTTTTTTATATAGAATAGTTGACATGATTGTTCTTACCACCACTGTTTTTTATTTAATCAACATTATACTGTTAATGTATCACAATGAAGATAAAGTGATGCATGGATTTTTAGCAAAAATGCAGAAGAGAAAGAAAAATACCAAAAAGACATGGCTTGTTAAAGGAAATGAAACATTTTTTAAGCAAATTTCCTGCATTATTTTTTTGGCATTAGTCAGGCATTAACCATTTATGGACCAGGGGAAATTTTTCTTTTTTGCTCTTTCATTTTTTCCTCATTTTCTTCCAAGAGCAAAGTTTTTTTATTCCGCCGATCTAGTTGTATGATGGCTTGGTTTTTAAAGGACCAATTGTACTTTTGAATGACACTTTTCATTTTTTCATACAATGTACTGAAAACTTGGAAAACATTTTTTTTAAGTGGGAACAAATTGTGAAAAAAATGCAATTCCCCCACTGTTTTTTTTGTTATTTTGTTTTTAAAGCATTCATTTTACAGTAAAATTGACCTAGAAATATGATTATACAAGTCAGTACAATAAGGCTGTGTGCCCACTATGCGTTTTTTAAGTGTTTCCGCAGCGGCAATTCCGCCGCAGAAACGCTTAAAAAACACTTGGTAGAAGGTCTGCCATGTTCCCCAATGATAATCCGCATGTGCTGTGCACATGCTGAGGAAATTTCCGCTGCGGATTATCATTGCTAAAAAATCTGCAGCACTACTAATTATTTTGAGTAAGCGCAACGTTTTTTCCGCCATTGACTTGCATTGAATTGCTTAATATCCGTATGACTACAGGTGCACATGGGGATATTAAGCGATTCAATGTGCAGATGGTACCTGGGTCTGGAGAAGAGGAGACTCTCATCCAGACCCAGGTACCATAGTACCTGTAAAAAAAGAATTTAAAATAAAAAAAAAACATTATACTTACCTTCTGATGGCCCCCAGTCTCCTTAATGATGCGTCCTGACTTCCCAGCGGCTCGCGGTGGTCTAAAAGGACCTTCCATGACGTTATTTAGTCATGGGACAGGTCACGCGAAAGCTGACGTCGGCGGTCGCATGACCTGTCACATGACTAAATGACATCATGGAAGATCCTTTTACACCACCGCGAGCTTCCGGGAGCCAGGACGCATCGCTGAGGAGACCGGAGGACAGAAGGTAAGTATAATGGTTTTTTTTATTTTTTACCATTTTTATTCTTTTTTTTAACTAACTTGGTCACATTATATAAAATCCATGGATTTATATAGTGTGACTAGGTTGTCAAGCACTTTTCCAAGTGATGCTAAAATTGCTTGGAAAGAGCTTAACAACCCGCATGCGAAATCGCATGTGCAAAACGCTTCACAAACGCTTGTCCCTGGCTGAAAAAACGCATGTAAAATCCACATGCGCTTTTTCTGCCAGGGAGATGCAGAAACGCTCAAGAAAAATCAGGAGCATTTCTGCATCGTGGGCACATAGCCTTACAGCGATACCAAATAGGAAACATTTTTTGTCTATTTAATAAATGAAAAAAATGTTGGAATTTTGGAAAAAAATAAATTTGTGTTGTTATATTTTGAGATTTATCATATTATTATTCTGCTGTTGATGGGGCTAATTGAGGGCTTATTTTTTTGCATGGTAAGCTGTCATTTTATTGATACTAATTTTGTATACATATGATGCTTTACCTTTTATTACAGTTTATTAGGGACGTGAGGTGACCAAAATATGCAATTTTGATTTTTTTTTCTCTTTACGATGTTTACTAATCAGGTTAATAAATCAATATTTTAATAGATTGGACTTTACGAATGTGGCAATCACAAATCACAAAATATGTTTATTTAATGGGAGAAAAGGGGGTGATTTGAATATTTATATCTTTATTATTATTTTTTACATTTTGAAAAACTTTTTTTACATTATTTTACTTTATTTTTTAGTTCTCTGATTAGACTTGCACCTGCAGTCATTTGAACGCTTATGCTATATACTGCATTATGACAGTATTGCAGTATATTGTGAAAAACTCAGTCTATTATATAGGTCTGTCTATCGGAAAAGTCAGACGGCTGTATAGCTCGGACGGGGATCACAACGCAATGCTTGGACTGGCCGGTGGTTCTCCTGACAGAAGCGTGACTGCATGTATTTCTATGCAACCGTCATGCTCGGGTTGAGAAAGCCACCTGCCAGTAAGAGCATTGTGTTGCATTCTCCGTCCAAGTTATACAGCTGTCTAACCCCTCCCTATGGCTGAGCTTCACAGGAGTACCAAGATGAGAGTGATTGGGGTCTTCAGTAGACCCCTTACTGTCATAGTAACTGATCAGTCCCCTGTGATTGTGTCATGGGAGGACGACGGGAGTCTGTGTGTACGAGCACTAGCACACGTTCCATTTAAATGAGGCTGGTAGAGATTGACAGTGGTATTTAAATGGTTAACAACCGCGAATGGATTTCAGTGACAGCTGTGGCTCTTAGAGGCAGATGCCAGCCATGTAATATAGCCGGTACCTGCATTATCCTGAGCTCCTTCCACAACTTAGGACCCCTTCTCAGTACTGTATCCACAATATTGTGGGAACGGGGTTAAGGAAATATTGAATGCACTAATTTACTAATTTCAGTTTAATTTTTCTCTATGCCTTTTTTTAGATTTGACTTGCGTTTTTTGGATGAGTACCATGTTTTTGCTAAAGTAGCATGTGTTTGCGTAAATTTTGTAGTCTTTTTGCCCCATAGACCTCTATTATTTTTCCACTTAAGCTAAAAAATGTAAGTAGTATGAGTTTTCTACATTCCAATAGCAGTTAATATTTAAATCACATGATATATCAATCACAATTTTTAATCTGAAGTAAAGAAAGACATCAAAAATACAATAATAAAAGAATGTGCAAAGGTACTGTTTCTTAATGGCCGATATTTTAATGAACAGATATATGTTTCCAATGTACCAAGAAACAAGCAGTGTTATCTATGGGTGCTGTCACTCCAAATAAAATCAACTCCAGGTTTCTTCTTCAATAACATTAAAATGTTTATTACAGTAAAAATGTAACATTTGTTTCAAGGTTGGTGTGACCTCTTTGTCAAGTACCTGAAGAAGAGGTTGGCCCAAGAAACATGTTTTACGTTTTTATTAGAATAAATATTTTAACATTATGGAGAAGGAACCTGGAGTTGGTTTTGTTGCAGTCACAGCACCCATTGATAGCACTGTTGGCTTCTTGGTGCAATGGAGACCTTTGCTAAATGTGTTTATGTCTGAATCCATCTGAAAAGGGGATGCAGGTTAGAGAAACTTTCACAATTTTTCTACATGGAATAATACAGAGTTGTGCCTGGATGATGAGTACGTCTACCATTGGAAAACATAATTATTGCTACATTAAAAGAAAATATGTCTCCAGTGTTTTCCCACTTAATATGAGAGCAGAAAAATGTAGAGACAGAGACTCTGATTCCTCTTGTGTGTCAGTTACTGGGCTGCTTGGTGTAGTTTTGATATAATCACAGTTATATCAGCAGGAGAATTTTACTAGAGGACTAGTAAATCTGCTACCATGTTAATGAGTTCTGAAAAACTCAGTGCCCACCACTGATTGGCAGCTTTCTGTCCATACATAATGTACACAGAAAGCAGCCAATCAGTAATGTGGGCGAGGTTAGTGATTTTATCAGAACTGCAGCAAGCAGCCCAGTAAGTGACACATCACTGGAATCAGGAACTCTACCCCTACATCCTGCTGTACTCAGATGGGGTAGCAAAAACCTGTTGACAGATTCACATTAACTTATCATGGTGATTTTGATTAGTTGCACTATAGAGCACTTCTCGTTTGTAATGAAATTTCACATTTTTATTTTTTTATATTTTTTTCTTATCATCAGCAAAAAATTTTGGTAAATATACATTTTCATTTAATTAGATTGATAGCGGATTCTAATTCAAGATTTTTAATGTTAAGTTAATCCTCAACACACATACATATGCATCACAGTCGTATTATCATGCAAGTTTTAGAACAAAGCTTGTAGGAGAAAAATCAACATGGAAAATGGCTTTTAATGGTGGTGCACGGCCCAAGTTCTGGATATGTATACTAAGAATTCTTAATGCAAATGAATGTATAATGCTTAAAATTAGACATAAAAGAAGAAGCATGTTAAACTCAAGGAACTTTTTGATATTTGTCCAATATAATTGTCAACATGAAGACCTGAAGAGCTCAGCATTGTATGAAACCGCCAATTCTGTTGTATTATCAACTGTGCTCATCCTTCCCTTCCCTTTCATCTATGTAAATATTAGCTTAGTGGAGCAAAGAAAACTAAAGGTTTAGGAATAATTTAGAAAGGCCAAATCAGAGTATCATGATAATAGTCTGTGTCTTTTAAAGAATGAAATTTGCTCTGTCGCCAAATATCAACATCTAATTTTTCTTGTTTGAAGAGTGGTCGGTTATTCTAAACTGGTTTTAATCCTTGACACAAAGAGGATGAAGAGAAAGAAGAAGACCACAACAAACAAGACAGTATAAAAATATACCTGAGGGTAAAACGGGAGAACATGTCAACACTTCTCTTACATGCCAAGACCTAGCTGAGACCACAGATCCGAAAGCTGAATAGCAAAGAGGAAAACAGTAAGATGGATTGTTACTGTAAGACTAGAATGTGACTCCGAGGGGTCATGTATCAAGTGTGTCATTTGTACAACACTTTTGTTTTAATTGTTGCAATTGTTTGCGCAGTATATTTAGGAGAATTTTGTGTGACATTTCCTAAATTAGTTACATTGAAAAAATAAAAAAATTGGTTTCTGTTGCCAGATCCTGAGACCCGTAACTTCTCTTTTTTTTTCAATGTACATATGTTAGGAATGAGTGGAGAAATAATCCAGCTTCATAAAAGATCCAAAATTTACTTCCAAAGCAGCTTAAAAGTCATAAAAATCCATCAAAGGTACAGCAAATGTGTTTCGAACGCTCATGGAATTCTTTATCAGGCTCAGGGAGGCCTACTGCTACAAGCAACACATATGACGGAGACCCAACCAGGAGTTTCCCCATTTCCTAAAATTAAAGGCTGACACAACCAAAGTGGCATCAATTTCACCAAAGTAGAAATGTTAGAATTAGGACCGACACCTCTTCCACTACAGCCAACCCAGCAGATGGAGACCCATTCAGGAGTCTACAAATTTAAAAAAAATTAGGGGCAGACACCACCAAAGTGGAATCAATTTCACTAGAGTAGAAATATTATAATAGGGACCGACACCTCTTCCACTACAGCCAACCCAGCAGATGGAGAATCAATCAGGAGTATTCACATTTCCAAAAATTAGGGGCTGACGCCACCAAAGTGGAATCAATTTCACTAGAGTAGAAATATTATAATAGGGACCGACACCTCTTCCACTACAGCCAACCCAGCAGATGGAGAATCAATCAGGAGTCTCCACATTTCCAAAAATTAGGGCCTGACACCACCAAAGTGGCATCAATTTCAGTAGAGTAGAGCTAGTAAAATGATGACAGACACTTCTTTCACTACAGCCAACTCAGCAAATAGAGACCCAATCAGAAGTGTTCACATGTCCAAAAATTTGTGGCAAACACCACCAAAGTTGCATTAATTTCACCAGCATAGAACTAGTGTAATGGGGACTGACACTTCTTCCACTACAGCCAACCCAGCAGATAGAGACCTGACCAGGAGTGTTCACATTTCCAAAAAATAGTGTTAACATCTGCAGCAGCAGCAGCAAGCACAGAAGATGCTAAAGATATCACAGACTGCAATTATTCAAGATCAATGCAGCACTCTAAAAACTACAACATTGCCTAGTCTGTACAGTCTGCGATTGGGGTGAAAAACTCCTTGGAGATCCATGAAATGTTCATCTTCACCTCCTCAGATGACCTACTCAGCTGCATGCCTGTGGGTTCACACCAAGTGGAATCTACAACCTCATCATCATCCTCTGTGTTATCTTATTCCTCACGCTGTGAGTCACTCTCCTCCTTTTCCTGCCCTGACAGCACAGTACAGTCCATGTGAGCCTCAGGTATCTGTGTCTCATCAGGATCATCTCCCCCGGGGGTTGACGTCTGGTGATGAGGGTCAGGATGCTGCTCAGACCCTACTTCATCCTGCCCCGGATCCAACCTAAAAAAAAATTGGGCATCGGTGCAGATGATTCCTCCTCTTGATTCTGTGAGTCTTTGGAGTACACTTCTGATGCCCATGGCATGGCATGAACAGCTCTGCATACTCACCCATCTGTGGTTTCCTACAGTCAGTTGGGCGGTTGAAGAGTTGTGATGTGGGGGGAAGCAAAGGTAATTGGGGTGCCACTTCTGTGGACTGTACTGTGTGTGATGTTGAGTAGGAGGAAGAGGAGGAGAGGCCACTTGAAGCAGCACTTGCCATCCACTGGAGCACATGCTCTATCTGGCCCTCATAAACAAGGCGTACCACTGTGCGGCGGCCAAAGAAAGGGAGTGGAGTAGCCCATCCAGTAACAGAAGTTGTCAGTTGTGTTTGGATAGGACATGACGGTGTTGGTTCACTAGTGCTTTCAATAACATAACCACCTACCCCACGTATACCTTGAACACCAAGTCTATTCCCCCTTCCACCATGACCTTTATTTTTCCCACTCATGTTGCTCAGATAGTGTGGTAGGAGCATGCTTTTTGCAACCAAAAAAATTAGATTTTTTAGTCTGCACCATCTCTACACACAGCTGAATTTCAGCGGCACTAAATGACAAGGTGAAATATGGCTTGCTGTATCACATTAGCAACTGAACAAATTTTTTTTTTTAATTCTGCAACAGCTTTGTACACAGCTGAATTTCAGCAGCATTATATGACAAGGTGAGACAAGGCTTGCTGTATCACATTAGTAACAGAAGAAAATATTTTTTTACTGTGGATGAGGCCTGTATAACAAAGAAGATATGCTCCAAACAATTTCAAACTGAGATCTCCTCTACTGTAGTACGTTAGTAACAGAAGAAAGTATTTTTTTTACTGTGGATGAGGCCTGTATACAATAGAACATATGCTCCAAAAAATTTCAAACTCAGATCTAACCTGCTGTATCACGTTTGTCACAGAAAAAATAGATTTTTTTAACTCTGCATGAGCTCTGCATACAGCTGAATTTCACAGCCACAAAATGACAAACTGAGATATGGCTTGCTGTATCATGATAGCAACTGAAAAAAATATTTTTTCTACTCTGCAACAGCTCTGCACACAGCTGAATTTCAGCAGTACTAAATGACAAGGTGAGATATGGCTTGCTGTATCACATTAGCAACTGCAAAAAATATGTTTTTTTACTCTACTCTGCACACAGCAGTATTTCACCGCCACAAAATGACAAGGTGAGATATGGTGTAATGTATCACATTTGTCACAGAAAAAAAATAGATTTTTTTTACTCTACATGAGCTCTGTATACAGCTGAATTTTACTGTCACAAAATGACAAGGTGGGCTATGGCTTGTTGCATCATGTTAGTCACAGAAAAAAATAGATTTTTATTACTCTGCATGTGGTCTGCATACAGCTGAATTTCACCGTCACAAAATGACAAGGTGAGATATGGCTTGCTGTATCATGTTAGCAACTGCATGGAGCACAATAGAAGCAGTGCACAACAGACTTCTATGAAATGTGCCCTGTTATCTTTGTCTGGACCTCACTAATGGCACAAGAAAAAAAAACTGCTGGAAGGTTGATTTCACAGCCACACAGGACACTAGCTATCTAAACTATCTGACTTAGAAGCAATCACTTAGCTAACTAGCTAAAATCTCTTATGAATCAAGGAGCAGTGTCAGGAGTAGCCTCTCTGACCTGTTATAATCACAAAATGGTGCTAAAACAAAATGTCCACTCTTAATATAGAGAGGGACATGTGATTTCAGCAGCCAATGGCACAAGTCCTTGTGTCTGGACTTTATGGATGGTTCATGCGCCCTGATTGGCTAGCCGCAATTTACACACATAAAGTTAGGGGAAATAAATAAAAGATTACTATAACGCTGCTCTTCTCAGCTCTCCCCACCCCCTCCCCTCATCAAACATATCCCCCCAGCTCATCATACACCACAATTGTCCTAGCCAAAGTGCTGAAAATACTTTAGTGGCAACGCAATAATTTCCTGCACTTTTACCAATTTTTGATTATTTTAAGAAAAAATGCTTGTGTTTCAAATCATGAATCCGAATGTGACATATTTGTGCCGAATTTGAAATTGGCTATTGTTTTTCAAGCATATTCGCTCATCTCTAGTTGGCACCCTCAACTAAATATTTGGTTGCACACCCATTGGAATAAATAACTGCAATCAATCACTTTCTATAACCATCAACAAGCTTCGTACACCTCTCAAATGGAATTTTGGATCACTCTTTTTTTCCAAACTGCTCCAGGTCTCTCATATTTGAAGGATGCCTTTCCCAACAGAAATTTTATTTCTAGAGAGAGAGATAAAAAAAATTTCACCTCAAAAATTCGAGTCCCCTTTACTTTCAATGAGGTCAGGTTCTGATTCAAGTTCAGGTGCAGTTCTGGTACCCGAACTGAACTTTGGAATAAAGTTTGGGTCGGGTGCCAGAACCCAAACTTTCACAAGTCCGCTCATTCCTACCCACAGTCAAATATGTTAGAGGTTCAAAGATGTTTTGGGGTTGTTTTGCTGCCTCTGGCACTGGATGCTTTAAGTGTGAGCAAAGCATCATGAAATCTGAAGATTACCAAAGGATTTTGGGTCGCAATGTAGTGCCCAGTGTCAGAAAGCTGAGTTCTGTCAGAAGGTTGACAGTTCTAAAGTGGTCAGTAATGAGTCCTGATCTAAATCCCATTGAACACCCATGGAGAGATATTAAAATTGCTGTTGGGAAAAGACACCCTTCAAATATGAGAGACCTGGAGCAGTTTGCAGAAGAAGAGTGGTCCAAAATTTGAGTTGAGAGGTGTAAGGATGATGGTTATAGGAAGTGACAGACTGCAGCTATTTATTCCAAAGGGTCTGCAACCAAATATTAAGATGAGGGTGCCAACAAATTTGTCCAGCCGATTTTTGAGGTTTTGCGTGAAATTATGTCCAATTTGCCTTATTTTCTCAGGTTTTTTTGTGTATAACAAAACATTTATAAGTGCAATAATTTTCTGGGAGAAATATTTCATTTTCTGGAACAATTTCAATGGTGCCAACACTTTTGGCCATGACTGTATATACAGTTATATGAAAAAGTTTGGGCACCCATATTAATCTTAAGCTTAATGTTTTATAAAAAATTGGTGTTTTTGCAACAGCTATTTCAGTTTGATATATGTAATAACTGTTGGACACAGTAATGTTTCTGCCTTGAAATGAGGTTTATTGTACTAACAGAAAATGTGCAATCTGCATTCAAACAAAATTTGACAGGTGCATAAGTATGGGCACCCTTATCATTTTCTTGTTTTAAATACTCCTACCTACTTTTTACTGACTTACTAAAGCACTTTTTTTGGTTTTGTAACCTCATTGAGCTTTGAACTTCATAGCCAGGTGTATGCAATCATGAGAAAAGCTATTTAAAGTGGCCACTTGCAAGTTGTTCTCCTGTTTGAATCTCCTCTGAAGAGTGGCATCATGGGCTCCTCAAAACAACTGTCAAATGATCTGAAAACAAAGATTATTCAACATAGTTGTTCAGGGGAAGGATACAAAATGCTGTCTCAGAGATTTAACCTGTCAGTTTCCACTGTGAGGAACATAGTAAGGAAATGGAAGAACACAGGGACAGTTCTTGTTAAGGCCAGAAGTGGCAGGCCAAGAAAAACATCAGAAAGGCAGAGAAGAAGAATGGTGAGATCAGTCAAGGACAATCCTCAGACCACCTCCAGAGAGCTGCAGCATCAACTTTCTGCAGATGGTGTCACTGTGCATCGGTCAACTATACAATGCACTTTGCACAAGGAGAAGCGGTATGGGAGAGTGATGCGAAAGAAGCCGTTTCTGCAAGCACGCCACAAACAGAGTTGGCTGAGGTATGCAAAAGCACATTTGGAGAAGCCAATTTCTTTTTGGAAGAAGGTCCTGTGGACTGATGAAACCAAGATTGTGTTGTTTGGTCATACAAAAAGGCGTTATGCATGGCAGCGAAAAAACACAGCATTCCAAGAAAAACACTTGCTACCCACAGTAAAATTTGGTGGAGGTTCCATCATGCTTTGGGGCTGTGTGGCCAATGCCGGCACCGGGAATCTTGTTAAAGTTGAGGGACGCATGGATTCCACTCAGTATCAGTGTAACGGGTCTGGGAGGTGGAACCTCTGAGCAACGATACAAAGGGGCAGTCCTTGTAAGGAAGCGGGTGGCTCCCAGGTCAGGCGGGCAGGTAGTCACGGCAAGTGACGGGGACAGTCTCTGGGTAGAAGGGCAGGAGGTCACGGCAAGTGACGGGGACAGTCTCTGGGTAGAAGGGCAGGAGGTCACGGCAAGTGACGGGGACAGTCTCTTGACAGGCGGGTGGTCACGGCAAGTGACGGCTAAACCTCCAGATAGGCTAGCAGGCGGGTAGCAGGCGGACGCTCCCAGGTGAGCGGGCAAGAGTCTCTGGACAGGCAGGTGGTCACAGCAAGTGACGGCTAAGCCTCCAGATAGGCTAGCAGGCAGGTAGCAGGTGGACGCTCCTAGGTGAGCGGGCAAGAGTCTCTGGACAGGCAGGTGGTCCCAGCAAGTGACGGTTAAGCCTCCAGATAGGCTAGCAGGCAGGTAGCAGGTGGACGCTCCCAGGTGAGCGGGCAAGAGTCTCTGGACAGGCAGGTGGTCACAGCAAGTGACGGCTGAGCCTCCAGGTAGAATAGAAGGCAGGTAGCAGGTGGACGCTCCCAGGTGAGCGGGCAAGAGTCTCTGGACAGGCAGGTGGTCACAGCAGGTGACGGCAGAGCCTCCAGGTAGGCTAGCAGGCAGGTAGCTGGCGGACGCTCCCAGGTGAGCGGGTAAGAGTCTCTGGACAGGCAGGTGGTCACAGAGGTGACGGCAGAGCCTCCAGGTAGGCTAGCAGGCAGGTAGCTGGTGGACGCTCCCAGGTGAGCGGCTAAGAGTCTCTGGATAGGCAGGTGGTCACAGCACGTGACGGCAGAGCCTCCAGGTAGGCTAGCAGGCAGGTAGCAGATGAGCGCTCCGAGGTGAGCGGGTAATCAGATCCATAGACAGACTGGCAGGGCTGGTAGGCAGACTGTCGGACCACAGGAATGTAAGCAGATAGAAAAGTATCAGGCAGGTATCAAGCAGGAATCTGGCAGGTAACTGGCAGGTAACTGGCAGGTATCTGGTAACGGGACCTGAGGGCTAAAGCAGAGTGATAGGCTATGCAACAACATTGCTCGGGTACCTCCATTTTGGAGGAGGTGCCTTATATATGGTGAGGTCCTCCGGCCATTGGCCGGGGACTCCTTAGGACGGCGTGCGCGGCCCCTTTAAGAGAGGGGGAGCGCACGCGCACCCTAAGCACAGTGGCCGGGAAGCAGCGCGCGCTGCCAGCAGAGCGGGAGGAAGACGCCGGGCACGGAGCGGAGAGGTGAGGGGAACAGCGTCCCTGCCTAGCAGGAGGCAGGGACGCCGACGCTACAGTACCCCCCCCCTTTAGGCCCCCCTTTTTTAGGCCAGACAGAAATTTATCAAGGATGAGAGGGGCATGGATGTTCTCCCGGGGCTCCCACGTTCTCTCCTCAGGACCAAACCCCTTCCAATCCACTAGAAAAAAGGTCTTTCCTCTTACCCTTTTGGTGGCCAGAATGTTCTCTACCTCAAACTCGTTTTCAGCGGAAACCGGAGCAGGAGGCGTACCTGTAGACTTTGAAAAAGAGTTAAGTACCACGGGTTTGAGGAGAGGTACATGGAAGGAGTTAGGGATCCGCAAGTTGGCAGGGAGTTTCAATTTATAGGCCACTGGGTTGATTTGTTTGATGACTTCCAGTGGGCCGATGAACCGAGGCCCTAACTTGTAGGAAGGAATCTTGAGCCGGACATACTTGGACGAGAGCCAGACTTTATCTCCAGGACGGAATTGTGGAGGATCCAGGCGTTTTTTGTCAGCGTGTTTTTTCATCCGCTCGGACGACTAAAGGAGTGCGGATCGGGTACTCTCCCAAATGGAGGAGAATTCGCTAACGAGAGATTCCACAGCCGGATTGCCCACCGAGGTGGAGACGGGAAATGAGATCCGAGGATGCTGACCGAAGACTACAAAAAACGGGGATTTGGAGGAAGATTCACTCTCGTGATTATTGTAAGAGAACTCGGCCCATGGTAGGAGATCCACCCAGTCCGAATGGTGGGCATTAACGAAGTGCCGGAGGTAACTGGTCAGGATTAGTGTTGAGCCACCCCCGTAGTGTTCGAGTTCGGTTCGGTTCGTCGAACACCCGTGTGTTCGCCGAACTGTTCGTCGAACTGTTCGTCGAACACCTTCGAACACCGTTAAAACCAATGGCAGGCAAACAAAAACACATAGAAACACATAGAAAACACCTTCAAAGGTGTCCAAAAGCTGACAAACTGCTCAGAAGACACAACTAACACATGGAAAAGTGACAAGTACATATAGTCATGCGAAAAGAAAAGAGGTGGAGGAGTAAAAGGAGGGGGAGACACAGATATAGGCATGTCATGCCCTTCTAAAATCCAAAAAGTGAGAAGCCGAGACGGCCAGTCCGCTCCTGCCCGTGCCACCTCCGTGTCGCCGGGTTTGTGCCAGAGCCGCGGTGAACCCTGACGGCCAGCCCCCCTCTCCCAATACTGGTGCCTGTCCGCTGGTGGGTCGAGAGAGCCCCCCTGTGGTGGAGGCAGCTCTAAGCTTTTTAATTTAAATTGTCCCTCTAATTTGAATGAATACACTTTAAATCCATTTACAAGGATCTATTGGAGGGCAAGTCTCATGCCAGCAGCCGCGTAATTCCAGCTCCAGTAGCGTCCACTAAAGCTGCTGCAGTTAAAAAGCTTTTATAAGGATCGAGCTCGGCTGTCCACCGCAAGGCATCCTAGTGCCAGTCCCAGCCCCTATGCCTTGGGGTGCCTCCTGATGCTCTTCACTAAGTATCCCGTGGTCCCGAAGCATTTCCTTTGAAAAAATTAAGTGTCCAAACTACAGGTGGTGTAGCTTGCTTAACAGCCGGGATAATCCGCTGACTAGCAGACACTGCTACTAGGCACAAAGTATTTCCTGGGCTAGATGCAGTTAAAAATTTGTAAGTAGATACTCTCGTTGGATGCTGAGAAAGCATTCCATAGAGTCTCCTGGCACGCCATATATGATTCTCTTAAAAAGCTTGGGGTAGGGGTCTAGGGGACCCTTTTATAGCCAAAATCACGGCCCTGTATCACAATACGTCACCTAGGCTGAAGATAAATGGAACTGTAGCACCGAGGGCTCGGTTGCTACAGACGTATTGCACCTCACCCAGAGGTGTGATATCTCATTCTCAGATAAGGATGGAGTGTGGATCAGGACCCGACACCTGCATGCATTACACCACATTGCCTTGGGGCAGGGCAACCAATATGCCCCTGAGATGGGCACGACAGTCCCTGTCCCTGGCTGGAGTGGGGAGAGGGAACACTGAGGAAGGGGAACCCTGCAGTGCAGGAGCAGGGATGAAGCAGTTCCTGGGTGCATTGAGAAGGGAGTATAAAAGGTGGGCACCATCTTAGTTCAGTGCAGAGAAGTCTGAGCAGAAGTGTCAGGGAGCAGGGGCTCTGCATGAGCTCTGCTCCGGAGGCGGGCCTAGTAACAGAGGCCCAGGCCTGCAAGAGGGAGAAGGAAGGAAGAGGAGCGGAGAAGGCTCCAGGAACGAGGAATGAAGGGATCCCAGGGGTGCGGACGGGCGAGTCGCCACCGCACGCCCGAATCCACCTGCGTGGAGGGGTCAGGCCAAAGGGGGAGACCGGTCCCCGAACTAGTGGAGGCAGGAAACGACCCTCAGCTAGAAACCGGAGGCTCTGACATTTTATGTGGCGCAGCCCCTTGCTCCACCCGCTAGGAAGGCACCACATAGGGTCAGGGAAACTGGCGCCAAGTTTACCAAGAGGAGGCCCGAGGCAGCCGGACAGAAGTGTTGGTAAGAAAGGCCAGACAAAGGACACACAAAGGGGGTCCTGTGAAGCGCTCCAAAGTTATCTGGGAGTTGTCTGAGCCCCTCACCTGGTGAGCACAGTACGACGTGGGCAGCCGTTACCTGCAGACGTGGTCTGGATAATAAGAACTGTGAGTAAAGGCCCTGAACTGCATCACTGACTCCGTGTCGTTACTGCTGCTGCCCTGCACCATCACCCCCATCCTCCGCATACACTGCCCTGAGGCTATACTCCTCCCGTGGGGAGTTATGCTACGCTCTGCTGCACCCACAACACCAGCCTTAGCGGTCTGCCCTGTAGCGGCGGTTCACTCTGACCGCAATCCACGGGTGGCGTAGTCGGACATTTAAACATCAAAACCACATAAATAGTTCCGCCACTGGTTTGACCGCCCTGAGCCACGGAACCGGATCGCCGCCACGAAGACTACAACCACCAGCATCCACCAAAAAGGGTCCGGCTCCGGGTGTCCCAAGGCCCAGGGGGTGCGTCAGAACATTTTCATCACCTTTCACAATCACCAATGGGACAAGGCAGGGATGTCCTCTGTCCCCACTCTTATACATCCTAGTGACGGAGCACCTGCTCTCATCAATTCGCCATAACCCCAATATTAGGTGGATTGAGGTGGGAGGCACCGAGTACAAGTGCTCTCTATTTGCTGATGATGTCCTAGTATATATCACTCAATCACATATATCCATCCCTGCTGTTATGGCTGAAATAGATCACTTTGTTACATGGTAAAATTTTAAAATCAATGCAGCGAAGTCTGAGGCCCTCGATGTCTCCCTCCCTAAATCCATATAGGATTCCATCCAGTCCAACTTTCCCTTTGCCTGGCCCTCACAGGGTATCAAATACTTAGGAATTCCTATTCATAGAGACCTCTCCCATCTATGTTATCTTAATTTTGGGCCCTTTATTGAACAATTCCATACAGACCACGGTTGGCAAGTTGGAACTGTGAGATTCACTATGTGCACCACTGGTATTTTGTGGAAAAGCACATGTAAGATTCTGCAACAGTCTCTGCTGATACTCCTGCATGCGTGCATCCCTTTCTATGGCAGGAATAATTTCTGCAAATTTACTTTTGTACCGGGGATCTAACAGTGTGGCAACCCAGTAGTCAGGATTATTTCTAATTCTCACAATTCGAGGGTCATGTTGCAGGTAGTGCAGCAAGAAGGCACTCATGTGTGTTGCGCATCCAGGAGCACCAAGTTCCTGTTGTGTTGGTGGCGAGGTAACAATCATGCTTCCTTCCTCTGTCCTCTCCCCCCAACCTCGCACAACAGAAATGTGATCAAGGTCTCCCTCATCTGATGAGTCTTCCATCAGTTCGTCCTCCACTTCTTCCTGGGCTCCTGCACCTTCCTCACTAGTTTGGCTGCTACCATGCGCCCTGGTAAAATCATCTCCACCACCCTCACATGCCTGCCGCCCTGGTGCTGCCGACCGTCTGGACCTTGCAGATGTTAGCCCTTCCGCATACAACTCCTCCTCCTCTACTTCCTCCACCTCCTCTTGTGCCACCACCTGACTCCGAATTCTGTTTAACATGTGCTCCAGCATGTAAATCACCGGAATAGTCATGCTGATAATGGCATCGTCAGCACTAAACATCTTCGTCGCCATTTCAAAACTGTGCAGAAGGGTGCATAGGTCCCTGATCTGAGACCACTCCTTCAGCGTGATTTGCCCCACCTCTGAATCTCGTTGGCCCAGGCTATACGTCAGAACGTATTGCACCAGGGCTTGTCGGTGCTGCCACAGTCGCTGCAACATGTGCAGAGTTGAATTCCACCGGGTAGGCACATCGCATTTTAGCCGGTGAAGTGGCAGGCCCAACGACTTCTGTAGAGATGTAAGTCGCTGAGCTGCGGGATGCGAACGGCGGAAGTGAGCACACAGCGACCGTGCCCTCTGCAGAAGGCCATCTAGTCTGGGATAGTGGGCTAAAAATTGCTGGACAACCAGGTTCAACACGTGAGCCATACAAGGCACGTGTGTGACATTGCCCCGGCGAAGGGCCGCACCCAGGTTTGCAGCATTGTCGCACACGGCCTTCCCTGGTTTCAGGTCCAGTGGAGACAACCATTCATGAAATTGGTTCTCCAGAGCTGACCACAACTCCTCAGCTGTGTGACTCACATTTCCCAGACATTTCAATGTAAAAACCGCCTGATGACGTTGAGCCCTACTGCCAGCATAGTAAGGAGGTGTGCAGGATCCCTTCTGCGCAGTTAGAAAGCTTGTGGCATGACCAGACAGGCTTTGGGTGCAGGTGGAAGACCGAGAGGAGGTTGAGGAGGCAGAAGCAGTGGAGGAAAAATGACATAAAGAGGATTGACGCACAACTCGTGGGGACGGCAAGACTTGGACAGCAGCCCCTTGTCCTGCTGTCACCATAGTTACCCAGTGCCCAGTCAGCGACATGTAACGCCCCTGTCCATGCCTACTCGTCCAAGTGTCTGTGGTGAAATACACCCTGTCACACACAGAGTTTCTCAAAGAAGCGGTGATGTTGTGTGCGACATGCTGGTGGAGCGCAGGCACACCTTTCTTTGAGAAGTAGTGCCGACTGGGCATCTGGTACTGGGGCACTGCGACGGACATAAGGTCTCGAAAATCCTCTGTGTCCACCAGGTGGAAAGGCAGCATTTCTGTAGCCAAGAGCTTGCAGATGGTGAAATTCAACTTCTTAGCTTTCTCATGGCTAGGAGGAAATGGTCTTTTACTTGTCCACATCTGAGGGACCGAGGGCTGGCTATTGTGCTTAGACGGGGTTGATAAGGGTGTCCCCGGCAAACTGCCGGTCTGTGAGGAAGATGCAGGCGGACATGTTAGGTTGCCTTGATCCAAAGGTGGTGCTATCGATGTCGGACAGCGCTCAAGACCAGCTGGTGTTACCACCTCCAAAGAAAATGATGACCTGCCAATCACGCTGGCTGTTTCGGGTAAAGAGGTGGCAGGTCTGCGCCCCAAAACAGGTGTGACTGCTGTCCCCCCAGTCACAGAGGATGAAGAGGCCGCGGATGCACAAGATATGGCAGACGGTGGTTGGCCCGGCCGACTAGACCGCATTGTAGCACACTGAGCTTCCCACTGCAACTTATGCTTCATGTCCATGTGCCGGTTCATGCATGAAGTACTCAAACTATGTATTTTTTGGCCTCTACTTAGCTTTTGCTGACAAATGTTACAGATAACACGAGTTGGGTCATCTTTATCGATCTGAAAAAATGCCCAGGCTATGCAAGGCTTAGCACCCATGCGACCTGAAGAGCCACCACGACTTGTGGTGAGAGGCAGAGTTGTGTTTGAGGATGCAGTTGTTGACGTGCTTCCAGTACTACGTCTCTGTCCAGGAAGGCGCAACCTGACCTCGTCGTCACTAGCATCTTCCTCCACCTCCTCTGCTGACCTCATCTCTTGGCTGACTGTGGGTTGACAGTAAGTGGGATCTCCGACCTCATCATCATCACCCTGTGCGTTATCACACCCGTCGTCCTCAGAGCCAACCTGTTCCTGCCCTGACAAAAAACTAAAGTTGTCGCTCCAATCAGGTATTTGAGTCTTATCATCGTCTTCCTCATTGTCTCCACCAACAGGAGTTACAGTTTGGGAATGAGGGTCTACATTATGGTCAGAACCTTCTGCGTCTGGTCCTGGATCCGACTCATAAAGATTCTGGGCATCAGTGCAGATCATTTCCTCGTCTGGATTCACAGAAGCGCTGGAGTCGACCTCTGATTCCCAGGCTATAGTATGAGTAAACAGCTCTGCAGACTCAACCATCTGTTCTACCTCATACTCAGACGGGCAGCTGGAGATTTGGGAGCTGTGAGGAAGCAAGTGCGATTTGGGTGACACCTTTGAGGACTGGAGTATTTGTGATGTTGAAGTTGATGTGGAGGAGAGCCCACTTAAAGGAGCACTTGATATCCGTTGAAGCACCTGCTGTTTTTGTGCCTCATCTGGAATTTGTAGCGATTGGCGTGGCCGTAAGAAAGGGATCTTATCACATTGTCCGCTAAAAGAAGTAGACATTTTAGTTTGGCTGGAAGATGGTCTTTCTTCTGCACCTACCCCACGGACACAACCTTTTTTCCCCTTCCCAACACGCCTATTCCCCTTTCCACCAGCAGCAGGCCTTTTTCCACTCATTTTGGTGGTTAACTAATTCACAACTCTGGAGTTGTTTGCACAAAAAAACAATGGATGGTAACCGAGCAGAGCTGAGTGGCCAAACTGTGGTATTAGGCCAAAACTATTGGCTGGGTTAGATGCAGAAAAAAATTATTTTTAATTTGCAACCTGATGGAGGTCAGTATAGATGGACTAATAGACCAAGTCCCACACACCGCTAGAAGCCCAAATATTTTTTCAGAGCTAGATGCAGAAAATTTTTTTATTCAATTTGCAACCTGATGGAGGTCAGTATAGATGGACTAATAGACCAAGTCCCACACACTGCTAGAAGCCCAAATATTTTTTCAGAGCTAGATGCAGAAAAAAATTATTTTTAATTTGCAACCTGATGGAGGTCAGTATAGATGGACTAATAGACCAAGTCCCACACACCGCTAGAAGCCCAAATATTTTTTCAGAGCTAGATGCAGAAAAAAATTATTTTTAATTTGCAACCTGATGGAGGTCAGTATAGATGGACTAATAGACCAAGTCCCACACACCGCTAGAAGCCCAAATATTTTTTCAGAGCTAGATGCAGAAAAAAATTATATTCAATTTGCAACCTGCTGGAGGTCAGTATAGAAGGACTAATAGAACAAGTCCCACACACTGCTAGAAGCCCAAATATTTTTTCAGAGCTAAATGAAGAAAAAAATTATTTTTAATTTGCAACCTGATGGAGGTCAGTATAGATGGACTAATAGACCAAGTCCCACACACTGCTAGAAGCCCAAATATTTTTTCAGAGCTAGATGCAGAAAAAAATTATTTTTAATTTGCAACCTGATGGAGGTCAGTATAGATGGACTAATAGACCAAGTCCCACACACTGCTAGAAGCCCAAATATTTTTTCAGAGCTAGATGCCGAAAAAAATTATTTTTAATTTGCAACCTGATGGAGGTCAGTATAGATGGACTAATAGACCAAGTCCCACACACCGCTAGAAGCCCAAATATTTTTTCAGAGCTAGATGCAGAAAAAAATTATATTCAATTTGCAACCTGCTGGACGTCAGTATAGAAGGACTAATAGAACAAGTCCCACACACTGCTAGAAGCCCAAATATTTTTTCAGAGCTAAATGAAGAAAAAAATTATTTTTAATTTGCAACCTGATGGAGGTCAGTATAGATGGACTAATAGACCAAGTCCCACACACTGCTAGAAGCCCAAATATTTTTTCAGAGCTAGATGCAGAAAAAAATTATTTTTAATTTGCAACCTGATGGAGGTCAGTATAGATGGACTAATAGACCAAGTCCCACACACCGCTAGAAGCCCAAATATTTTTTCAGAGCTAGATGCAGAAAATTTTTTTATTCAATTTGCAACCTGATGGAGGTCAGTATAGATGGACTAATAGAATGATGCTATGCCCAAAAGATTTTACTTCACTAGGTGCAGTAAAAAAATTGGTATTCTATACACAGGTGGTATATCTTGCAACACAGATAGGCTACTCCACTGACTAACAGACTCTGCAATAGGCCAAAAAGGATTAGCTTTGCTAGATTCAGCCAAATGCTGTGAAAAAAACTTGCACAGCACTGGCACAGACCTGCCTGGCAAAAACTGATAGGAACTGATGTAACCTAGTCCTGAAATGGACTCCAATTACAATTAGTCTTTACTCCCACAATCTATCTATTTAAGAGCACAGACCTGCCTGATAAAAGTCGTAGGAAATGCTGTAACCTAGTCCTTAAAAGGACTGCAATCACAACTATTCCCTACTCCCAAGCTATCTCTATATTTGTGCGAAAATTGGCTTGAAATTAACAAGGTATAGCGCACACAGCAACAGCGGTGCCGTCTAACACGCAGCTGCAGCAGTGAGAAAATGGTGGCGACGGGGAAATTGGCTTGGTCTTATAGGGCAAGGACATGTGACATACACTGCCAATCACACATGCCCTTGCTTGTGTGAAAAAAAGCACTTCGCTCCGTGTGTGCGCTGCTGATAGGCTGACAGATTGCACCTCCCCACTGCAAATGCGGGAAAGAGAAAAAAAAATGGAGATCTTCATTGTTCCTGCAGAGATCCATCCCCTGCCCCTCCCCCCGCCCCGCTGTACACTCAAACTGCGTATTAACATTAATTTTCATCATTACTGAGAAAAAATCCAGTTATGATTTTGGTGCACGAACAGTTATCGAACATAACCTCGAACAGCCGAATTTTTCTCAAATTGTTCGTGTTCGCCGACCGGCTCGAACACCGCCCAAAACAGCTCGAATTTGAGATTGGCGAACAGTTCGAGTAGAACAACGCTCATCTCTAGTCAGGATCTGATTGATCCGCTCCACTTGACCATTGGACTGTGGGTGGTAAGCGGAGGAGAAGTCCAAGGTGACGCCAAGCAGCTTACATTTGGCTCTCCAGAAGCGTGAGGTGAACTGAACCCCATGATCCGACACGATGTGGAGGGGCAGGCCATGGAGACGGAAGATGTGGCGGATAAAGTCTTTAGCCAGCTCGGGTGCAGACGGGAGGCCCGGCAGGGGAATGAAGTGAGCCATCTTGGAAAAGCGGTCAGCGACCACCCAAATGACCGTACAACCGGCAGAGACAGGGAGATCCGTTATAAAGTCCATAGCTATATGCAGCCACGGGGCAGCAGGTACTGGAAGAGGAAGGAGGTGACCGGCTGGCAGATGTCTCGGAACCTTGTTGCGGGCGCTGGACACACAGGCTGAAACAAAGTCTATTACGTCCTTGTGCAGGGTAGGCCACCAGTAATGTCGGGTAATAAGCTGGAGGGTCTTTTTCTGACCGGCGTGGCCAGCTAGCTTAGACGAGTGACCCCAGTGTAGGACCTTCTTCTGATCAGGTACTGTTACGAACGTCTTACCGGGAGGGAGACGATTTAGATTCACGGGGGCCACCTGCATTACTCTGGCGGGATCAATGATGTGCTTAGGCTCCTCCTCTAGATCAGACACCAGGAAGGATCGAGACAAGGCATCAGCTTTGATGTTTTTGTCTGCCGGGCGAAAATGAAGAACGAAATCAAAGCGGGCAAAAAACAAGGACCACCGGGCTTGGTGCGGGTTAAGTCTCTGGGCGCTCTGGAGGTAAGCCAAGTTCTTGTGGTCCGTGTAAATAATTACCGGGTGAAGAGCCCCCTCGAGCAGGTAACGCCACTCCTCCAGTGCCAGCTTAATGGCCAATAACTCTCGGTCTCCTATAGAATAATTGCGCTCAGAAGGGGAGAAGAGTTTGGAGAAGAAGCCGCAAGTTACCATTCTTCCGGAAGACGACTTTTGGGTAAGTACCGCTCCGGCTCCAGAGGAGGAGGCATCCACTTCCAGGAAGAATTGTTTGTTGCCATCCGGACGATGTAGCACCGGGGCGGAAGAGAAAGCCTGTTTTAAGGAAAGAAAGGCTTCCTCTGCTTCGGGCGGCCATTCTCTGGGATTAGTGCCCTTACGGGTGAGCGCAGAGATTGGGGCAGTCCGGGAAGAGAAGTGCGGTATGAAGAGGCGGTAGTAGTTGGCGAAGCCCAGGAACCGCTGAATAGCCTTCAACCCCTCTGGTCGGGGCCACTTCTGGATGGCAGACAGTTTCTCAGGATCTATTCGTAGTCCGGTCTGAGAGATTATGTAGCCCAAAAACGGAAGCGAGGTCTGCTCAAAGAGGCACTTCTCATATTTAGCGTAGAGGTGGTTCTGCCTGAGCCTGAGCAGGACCTGACGAACATCCCTCCGGTGAGTGAGAAGATCCGGAGAGAAGACCAAGATGTCGTCCAGGTACACCACTACGCAAGAGTAGAGAAGGTCCCGGAAGATGTCATTGACCAACTCTTGAAAGACGGCGGGCAGGTGAGCGGGCAATCAGATCCATAGACAGACTGGCAGGGCTGGCAGGCAGACAGTCGGACCGCAGGAATGTAAGCAGATAGACAAGTATGAGGCAGGTATCAAGCAGGAATCTGGCAGGAAACTGGCAGGTAACTGGCAGGTATCTGGTAACAGGACCTGAGGGCTGAAGCAGAGTGATAGGCTATGCAACAACATTGCTCGGGCACCTCCATTTTGGAGGAGGTGCCTTATATATGGTGAGGTCCTCCGCCCATTGGCCGGGGACTCCTTAGGACGGCGCGGGCGGCCCCTTTAAGAGACGGGGAGCGCGCGCGTGCCCTAAGCACAGTGGCCGGGAAGCAGCGCGTGCTGCCAGCAGGGCGGGAGGAAGACGCCGGGCACGGAGCGGAGAGGTGAGGCGAACAGCGTCCCTGCCTAGCAGGAGGCAGGGACGCCGACGCTACAATCAGCAGATTCTTGACAATAATGTTCAAGAATCAGTGACAAGGTTGAAGTTACGCAGGGGATGGATCTTTCAGCAAGACAATGATCCAAAACACCGCTCCAAATCTACTCAGGCATTCATGCAGAGGAACAATTACAATGTTCTGGAATGGCCATCCCAGTCCCCAGACCTAAATATCATTGAACATCTGTGGGATCATTTGAAGAGGGCTGTCCATGCTCGGCGACCATCAAACTTAACTGAACTGGAATTGTTTTGTAAAGAGGAATGGTCAAAAATACCTTCATCCAGGATCCAGGAACTCATTAAAAGCTACAGGAAGCGACTAGAGGCTGTTATTTTTGCAAAAGGAGGATCTACTAAATATTAATGTCACTTTTCTGGTGAGGTGCTCATACTTATGCATGTTAGGTGTCAGGTGTTGGCTGGATCTGAAATGGGTTCAAAACCATTTGAGGATTCTGTGGTCTCCCATCCAGGTCCAGCCAGGGCTGATGTTGCACAGCATTTTCTTTGGTCCTAACACATAGCTAGTGCACGAGATACTCAGGCTGTATCTCAAGTGTTTGTGCCTGACACTATGAAGTATAGGTTGCGGAGGGAGTCGGGGCTCCGGCAGCCTAAGTCCGAGATGCGCTGCACTCAGCATTTCCGTGACATGGCGGACCGTGATTGGTGGTTCAGGAACCAGCTGATCCGGTGACCTGACACCGCCTGATTGGTCACGGGTGTCGTCACCAATGGTGCGACAGTGGGGCAGGGCTTAATCTTTAAAAGGCCCGCCCACAAACATGGCGGCGCGCTCAGATCATTTGAGCTGGTTGGTTGTGGTGTGCACGCTTGAACTCTTGGGCTCATCGAAGAGCCATAGCTTTATGCAGGCAGGTAGCTTGAGCCATATAGAGCGGGTCTGCTCAGTCCGGTAGCACACCGGCTGAGTGCACGAATACCCGGCGGGTATCACACCCACACACTAGAGCTGACTGCTCTAGCATAGCGCCTGTACCGAAGACAGGGCTACTGCTTCTTCTCCGGTCACACGTCTCCCTGCGGTTCTTGGAGATTGTGTGAACCGCTTTAGCGCCATTCCCCATAGCGTAGCACCTGTATCAAAGACAGGGCTGCTGCGTCACCCATGGTCTCACATCTCCCTGCAGTTCTTTGAGATTGTGCGAACCATCTTACCCTTCCGTGTGCGTTATCACAAAGGGCTAAGATAGTTGGTAGGTGCGTCACCGGTCGCTCTTCTCCCATGCAGTTAACGGAGATAGAGCGAAACGCTATACCTGGTCCAGTGTGCTGTTAACATGGACAGGTAATCAGTTTAGTTGTCCTTTCCACCCGGAAAGTGTTCGGCAGCAGTCCATTAGGCTGCATTGCGGACCCCGGGGTCGGTTGCGTTCCATTAAAATAAAGTTGTCTGCAACCGCCCTCCTAAAAGTATCTGAGCGCCAGGGTCTTGCCGAACATGGCCGACAATCAGCAACTGCAGCGCTATATACATCGACTTGAGGCCAGACTTAAGTCTCTGGAGCAAGCTGCCCCGGTCGCTGATATTACTGCAGTAGCTACCCAGGCGGCTTCTCTAGCAGCCAATATGATTAACTCGGCCGCGGTGAATACTGCGACCACTGCAAGTGCCCCATTACCCCGTTTTGCTCTCCCGGAAAAATTTTCTGGGGACAGTAAAGCCTGCAGGTGTTTTATTAATTTATGCTCCATTCACTTGGAGATGATGGAGGCACGGTTCCCCTCCGAAAGAGCCAAAGTGGGTTATGTCATCTCATTACTCAACCACAGGGCTCTGGAGTGGGCTACTCCACTGTGGGAGCGGAATGACCCGGTATTAATTAATGCGGGTTTTTTCCTTAGAGCCCTAAAGAGTGTTTTCCTGGGGCCTCAGGTCACGCATGATATGGCCCTTAAACTGCTTGCGTTGATCCAGGGTTCGGCCACCGCCAGTCACTATGCCATCCAGTTCAGAACCTTAGCGGCTGAACTGGATTGGTCTGAGCGGTCGCTTATTCTGGTGTTTTGGAGGGGGCTGGCTGGGCATGTCAAAAATGCTCTATAAATCATAAGGAGGGGGAAAGAGAGGAAAAGAGTGTGAATAAATATAAAATATAACTTTTAATATAAATTAAATTAAAATACCAATAAATTTATATATACAGTTATATGAAAAAGTTTGGGCACCCCTATTAATCTTAAGCTTAATGCTTTATAAAAATTGGTGTTTTTGCAACAGCTATTTCAGTTTGATATATGTAATAACTGTTGGACACAGTAATGTTTCTTCCTTGAAATGAGGTTTATTGTACTAACAGAAAATGTGCAATCTGCATTCAAACAAAATTTGACAGGTGCATAAGTATGGGCACCCTTATCATTTTCTTGTTTTAAATACTCCTACCTACTTTTTACTGACTTACTAAAGCACTTTTTTTGGTTTTGTAACCTCATTGAGCTTTGAACTTCATAGCCAGGTGTATGCAATCATGAGAAAAGCTACTTAAAGTGGCCACTTGCAAGTTGTTCTCCTGTTTGAATCTCCTCTGAAGAGTGGCATCATGGGCTCCTCAAAACAATTGTCAAATGATCTGAAAACAAAGATTATTCAACATAATTGTTCAGGGGAAGGATACAAAAAGCTGTCTCAGAGATTTAACCTGTCAGTTTCCACTGTGAAGAACATAGCAAGGAAATGGAAGAACACAGGGACAGTTCTTGTTAAGGCCAGAAGTGGCAGGCCAAGAAAAACATCAGAAAGGCAGAGAAGAAGAATGGTGAGATCAGTCAAGAACAATCCTCAGACCACCTCCAGAGAGCTGCAGCATCAACTTGCTGCAGATGGTGTCACTGTGCATCGGTCAACTATACAACGCACTTTGCACAAGGAGAAGCTGTATGGGAGAGTGATGTGAAAGAAGCCGTTTCTGCAAGCACGCCACAAACAGAGTCGGCTGAGGTATGCAAAAGCACATTTGGGGAAGCCAATTTCTTTTTGGAAGAAGGTCCTGTGGACTGATGAAACCGAGATTGAGTTGTTTGGTCATACAAAAAGGTGTTATGCATGGCGGCAAAAAAACACAGCATTCCAAGAAAAACACTTGCTACCCACAGTAAAATTTGGTGGAGGTTCCATCATGCTTTGGGGCTGTGTGGCCAATGCCGGCACCGGGAATCTTGTTAAAGTTGAGGGACGCATGGATTCCACTCAGTATCAGAAGATTCTTGACAATAATGTTCAAGAATCAGTGATAAAGTTGAAGTTACGCAGGGGATGGATCTTTCAGCAAGACAATGATCCAAAACACCGCTCCAAATCTACTCAGGCATTCATGCAGAGGAACAATTACAATGTTCTGGAATGGCCATCCCAGTCCCCAGACCTGAATATCATTGAACATCTGTGGGATCATTTGAAGAGGGCTGTCCATGCTCGGCGACCATCAAACTTAACTTAACTGGAATTGTTTTGTAAAGAGGAATGGTCAAAAATACCTTCATCCAGGATCCAGGAACTCATTAAAAGCTACAGGAAGCGACTAGAGGCTGTTATTTTTGCAAAAGGAGGATCTACTAAATATTAATGTCACTTTTCTGGTGAGGTGCCCATACTTATGCACCTGTCAAATTTTGTTTGAATGCAGATTGCACATTTTCTGTTAGTACAATAAACCTCATTTCAAGGCAGAAACATTACTGTGTCCAACAGTTATTACATATATCAAACTGAAATAGCTGTTGCAAAAACACCAATTTTTATAAAACATTAAGCTTAAGATTAATAGGGGTGCCCAAACTTTTTCATATAACTGTATATATTGTTACATACATCCAATTGGATGTATATAGGGTCGATATTATATTATAAACTCAGACCCTGTAAGTCCTGGATTGTATATTACAGCACATGTAAATTTGTATAAATCCACCACCAATGTCCCTCAAAATTAAAATTAAAGGTGGGGAATTGTATAAGAATGTCCCTATTAGATGTCTGCTTCCCTAATATCTCCAAATCTGTCACTATGGAAAATAATTGCAGATCACCGATAAATTCTGATTAAAAGGTGGATATAAATTAGTATGCGGTATGGAAACTATGGATTGCTATTTAATGTGACAGCTGTTGCTGTTGTCAAAGATATCCACTGTCACAAGTTAACGAGGGTCACTCTTATATTACAAGTGACCATACAAATGAATAAAGCGGGATCCCCGCAAAAATTCACCCGGAGGATAATTCTGACAGTTTGGATAAACGGGGATATATTATGTCCCTGTTAGTTGCGGTGTACAGCGCCCTAAATCTAGACCCCCGCAGCGGTGTAGGGAGCGGGCAGTAATCTGCCAGAAGCAGCTATGTACAGGGCTGCACCTTCGCTCCTAACACCGACAAGCCGTCTCACACGCTGACTGCGTGCACGTGGTAAGCACGCGGCCAGTGTAACCAGGATTGGATTATTGTATTAGGGATTTCTGGTTGAGCCCATTTTTTACAATAATGAACCTTTCCAAATTAGACGTAATTTGATTATTTGAGCATACAGTGACTATAGGGCAGAGCTATTTGCTATCCCTCATTATTGAGGTACTGCATACATTTTTAATGTTGTTTATAAATGACTTTTTTGGATTAATAAACATTAATTTTAATGATAAAAGCTGTGGTCATGGTTTGATTACCCCCCCTTATTATTAGGAGTGGGGTGTCATCTTTTGATTTATTTTCAACAGACTTTGCATAAATTAATAGTACAAGTGAATGTGAAGAAGAAACTTTGTAATATATCTTACTAGCTATTGAGCCCGTTCTACGCCTGGGTGGCGAGCATTTTTATTGGTATATGGCCTCCCATGCTGGTATTTGTGCTGCCCCCATGCTGGTATTTGTGCTGCCCCCATCCTGGTATTTGTGCTGCCCCCATCCTGTTCCCCCATCCTGTTATGTGCTGCCCTCATCCCTATCCTGGTATGCATGGCACCCCTCACCCCCAATCCTGGTAAGCATGGCACCTCTCACCACTAATCCTGGTATGCATGGGACCCCTCATCACTATCCTGGTATGCATGGCACGCCTCATGTTTATCCTGGTATGCATGGCACCCCTCACCTCCAATCCTGGTATGCATGGCACCCATCACCCTCAATCCTGGCATGCATGGCATCCCTCATCTCAATCCTGGCATGCATGTCACCCCTCATCCCAATCCTGGCATGCATGGCACCCCTTATCCCAATCCTGGCATGCATGGACCCCCTCATCCCTATCCTGGTATGCATGGCACCCCATCCCTCATCCTGGTATGCATGGTACCCCTCATCCCTATCCTGGTATACATGGTACCCATCATTCCTATCCTGGTATGCATCACACCCCTCATTCCCAATCCTGGTATGCATGGCACCCCTCATCCCTATCTTGGTATGTATGGTACCCCTCATCCTGTTATGCATGGTACCCCTCATCCCTGTCCTGGTATACATGGTAGCCCTCATCCCTATGCTGGTATGCATGGCACCCCTCATCCCCAATCCTGGTATGCATGGCACCCCTCATCCCTATCCTGGTATGCATTGCACCCCATCCCTCATCCTGGTATGCATGGTACCTCTCATCCCAATCCTGTCATGCATGGTGCCCTCATCCTGATATGCATGGCTCCCTCATTCCCAATCCTGTTATGCATGGTACCCCATCTCTCATCCCTATCCTGATATGTTTGGTACCCCTCATCCTGATATACATGGTACCCCTCATCCCTATCCTGGTATGCATGGCCCCTCATCCGAATCCTGGTATGCATGTCCCCCCCCAGATCCTTATCCTGGTATGCATGGTACCCCTCATCCCCTAATCCTGGTATGCATGGCACCCCTCATCCCCCAATCCTGGTATGCATGGTACTCCTCATCCCCCAATCCTGGTATGCATGGCACCCCTCATCCCCCAAAACTGGTATGCATGGTACCCCTCATCCCCCAATCCTGGTATGCATGATACCCCTCATCCCCCCAATCCTGGTATGCATGGTACCCCTCATCCCCCAATCCTGGTGTGCATGGTACCCCTCATCCCCCAATCCTGGTATGCATGGTCCCCTCACCCGTCAATCCTGGTATGTTTGGTACCCCTCATCCAGCAATCCTGGTATGTGTGGCCCCCTCATCCCCCAATCCTGGTATGTGTGGCCCCCTCACTTCCCAATCCTGGTATGCATGGTCCCATCACCCCTAATCTTGGTATGTATGGCACCCCTCATTCCAATCCTGGTATGCATGGCACACCATCTCTCATCCTGGTATGCATGGCACCCCTCATCCCTAATTTGATATACATGGCAGCCCTCATCCCAATCCTGGTATGTATGGTACCCAACCCCTCATCCTGGCATGCATGACTTTCTCATCCCCAATCCTGGTATGTATGGCACCCCTCATCCCTATCCTGGTATGCATAGCACTCATCATCCCCCAATACTGGTATGCATGGTACCCCTCATCCCCCAATCCTGGTATGCATGGTAACCCTCATCCCCAAATCCTGGTATGCATGGTACCCCTCATCCCCCAATCCTGGTATGCATAGTACCCCTCATCCCCCAATCCTGGTATGCATGGTCCCCTCACCCCTAATCCTGGTATATATGGTACCCCTCATCCCTCAATCATGGTATGTGTGGCCCCCTCATCCCCCAATCCTGGTATGCATGGTCCCCTCACCCCCAATCCTGGTATGCCTGGTCCCCTCATCCCCCAATCCTGGTATGCATGGCACCCCTCACCCCCAATCCTGGTATGCATGGCACCCCTCACCACTCAATCCTGGTATGTATGGTACCCCTCATCCCTATCCTGGTATGCATGGTACCCCTCATCTCCTAATCCTGGTATGCATGGCACCCCTCATCCCCCAATACTGGTATGCATGGTCCCCTCATCCCCCAATCCTGGTATGCATGGTACTCCTCATCCCCCAATCCTGGTATGCATGGCACTGCTCACCTCCAATCCTGGTAAGCATGGCACCTCTCACCACTAATCGTGGTATGCATGGCACCCCTCATCACTATCCTGGTATGCATGGCACCCCTCATGCTTTTCCTGGTATGCATGGCACCCCTCACCTCAAATCCTGGTATGCATGGCACCTATCACCCCCAATCCTGGCATGCATGGCACCCCTCATCTCAATCCTGGCATGCATGTCACCCCTCATCCCAATCCTGGCATGCATGGCACCCCTTATCCCAATCCTGGCATGCATGGACCCCCTCATCCCTATCCTGGTATGCATGGCACCCCATCCCTCATCCTGGTATGCATGGTACCCCTCATCCCTATCCTGGTATACATGGTACCCCTCATCCCTATCCTGGTATGCATGACACCCCTCATTCCCAATCCTGGTATGCATGGCACCCCTCATCCCTATCCTGGTTTGTATGGTAACCCTCATCCTGTTATGCATGGTACCCCTCATCCCTATCCTGGTATACATGGTAGCCCTCATCCCTATCCTGGTATGCATGGCACCCCTCATCCCCAATCCTGGTATGCATGGCACCCCTCATCCCCAATCCTGGTATGCATGGCACCCCTCATCCTGGTATGCATGGTACCCCTCATCCCTATCCTGGTATGCATGGCACCCCATCCCTCATCCTGGTATGCATGGCACCTCTCATCCCAATCCTGTCAAGCATGGTGCCCTCATCCTGATATGCATGGCTCCCTCATACTGAATCCTGTTATGCATGGTACCCCATCTCTCATCCCTATCCTGATATGTATGGTACCCCTCATCCTGGTATGCATGGTACCCCTCATCCCTATCCTGGTATGCATGGCCCCTCATCCGAATCCTGGTATGCATGCCCCCCCAGATCCTTATCCTGGTATGCATGGTACCCCTCATCCCCTAATCCTGGTATGCATGGCACCCCTCATCCCCCAATACTGGTATGCATGGTCCCCTCATCCCCCAATCCTGGTATGCAGGGTACTCCTCATCCCCCAATCCTGGTATGCATGGCACTCCTCATCCCCAATCCTGGAATGCATGGCACCCCCCATCCCCAATCCTGGTATGCATGGCATCCCACATTTCAAATCTGGTATACATGGCACCCCTCATCCCAATCATGGTATGCATGGCACACCATCTCTCATCCTGGTATGCATGGCACCCCTCATCCCAAATTTGATATACATGGCAGCCCTCATCCCTATCCTGGTATGTATTTTACCCAATCCCTCATCCTGGCATGCATGGCTTTCTCATCCCCAATCCTGGTATGTATGGCACCCCTCATCCCTATCCTGATATGCATGGCATTTCTCATCCCCCAATACTGGTATGCATGGTACCCCTCATCCCCCCCAATCCTGGTATGCATGGTACCCCTCATCCCCCAATCCTGGTGTGCATGGTACCCCTCATCCCCCAATCCTGGTATGCATGGTCCCCTCACCCGTCAATCCTGGTATGTTTGGTACCCCTCATCCAGCAATCCTGGTATGTGTGGCCCCCTCATCCCCCAATCCTGGTATGTGTGGGCCCCTCATTTCCCATTCCTGGTATGCATGGTCCCCTCACCCCTAATCCTAGTATGTATGGCACCCCTCATCCCAATCCTGGTATGCATGGCACACCATCTCTCATCCTGGTATGCATGGCACCCCTCATCCCAAATTTGATATACATGGCAGCCCTCATCCTAATCCTGGTATGTATGGTACCCAACCCCTCATCCTGGCATGCATGACTTTCTCATCCCCAATCCTGGTATGTATGGCACCCCTCATCCCTGTCCTGGTATGCATGGCACTCCTCATCCCCCAATACTGGAATGCATGGTACCCCTCATCCCACAATCCTGGTATGCATGGTACCCCTCATCCCCCAATCCTGGTATGCATGGTACCCCTCATCCACCAATCCTGGTATGCATGGTACCCCTCATCCCCCAATCCTGGTATGCATGGTCCCCTCACCCCTAATCCTGGTGTGTATGGTACCCCTCATCCCCCAATCCTGGTATCTGTGGCCCCCTCATCCCCCTATCCTGGTATGCATGGTCCCCTCACCCCCAATCCTGGTATGCCTGGTCCCTTCATCCCCCAATCCTGGTATGCATGGCACCCCTCACCCCCCAATCCTGGTATGTGTGGTCTCCTCAACCCCAATCCTGGTATGCATGGTACCCTCACCCCCAATCCTGATATGCATGGTATCTCTCACCGCTCAATCCTGGTATGTATGGTACCCCTCATCCCTATCCTGGTATGCATGGTCCCCTCATCCCCCAATCCTGGTATGCATGGCACCCCTCACCCCCCAATCCTGGTATGCATGGCACCCCTCACCCCCCCAATCCTGGTATGCATGGTACCCCTCATTCCTTTCACGCTGCACACATAGAAAAAAAAACACTTATACTCACCTTTCTTCCCTGTGCTCCAGCGCTGCTGTGTCCTGTTCAGCCGGAGGCTGGGGGAGGAGTGTGCCGCCAGATTATGTGTGTGGCCATACCGCGCTTTCCGGCGCCATTTTGCTGAATACACACTGCCAATGAGTCTTCATTAAAATGGCGCCGGATAGCGCTATGCGCATGTGCCGATTCCGACGCCTTCACTCCGCCCCCGGTCTCCGGCGAGAGGAGAGGCACTGCGGTTATGCTCCTCCCGGTCAGGTATGTAAGTATGGCGCCGGAGATCGCGGTCTGCATTCAGGGTCTACGCATACCGTGATCTCTGGCGCCATATGTGTCACCCCAGGCCTGGATGCCACAAATAATAAAGGCTGTGTCTGAGAGCAGGAGTGAGGTTCCCTGGTTAGGGACAATTAGCATGCAGGACCTCCTGTCCAAGGCCAGTAGGGGGAGCAGGCTGCCCTATAAAAGCTGGAACTGGGGGCAGGGTTAGAGAGACCTGGGAGGCCTGAGACCGTGACGGAGTCTAAGCCCAGAGAGTAAAGGTCAGCAGCAGACTGAGGAGGTCGTGAGGCAGTGGAGGAACTGCTAGCCAGGGACGTATGGTGCTGAGAGCCTGTCCTGGCAGAAAGGGAGAATTTCCTACCGGACATTGGGGTCCGAGGCTGTAAAGACTCTAAGTCCAGCAGCAGAGAACCAATCCGCGAGGGATTTCATGTCCTTTGGCCTAAAAAGCCCGGAGGCTCCGCCACAACAGAAGGGACCAGCAAAGCCAAGAGAGGCCAGAGGTAAAAGGAGCCCAAGTTGCAAGCCATACGGGTGAGAATACACAGCACGCTCAGGGACGTGGGCTATTTTACCACTAAGAGGGGAATAGTCAGAAAGAGCATAAAGAGCACGGTAGGCCTACACCCTCACACTGACCAGAGGGGCTTCCCGAGTGTTCTCAGACATCCAGGCTCCCTTCTAGCCGGTACTGTTGTTGGGTCATTACCATCTGTTACAATAAAGACCCTGAACTGATTAAGCGGATTTCGCATTCTGACTATCGCGGCCGGGACTATCACCCCCAACATCCACCTACACTGCCCTGGGGCTACACTCCTCCCATGGGGAGTTATACCATTCGTGTGCTGCTCACCAATACCAGCCCCAGCGGTCTGTCCTGCAGCGGCGGTTATCCCTGACCGCAATCCACGGGTGGCGTAGTCGGACTTTCACATATATTTATATATATATATAAAGAGACTGCCACCATTTTAGCTTGACACCCAGAGCACGGGACCGGGTTGCCACAACTACCCCCATCAGCACCGCGCAACCTAGAGACCCGGTCTTGAGTACCCCATGGCACAGGGGGCGAGTCAGCTTTTTGGCGTAGTCGGCAGGATTGTGACCAACCCGCCACAAACGGGTATTGCGTGCCTGAAAAGACTTTATATTTACCTGAGTGAAGTTTCCCGCTATTCGGGGCCGTTTCCCGCCAAAAGGCGCCATCTTCGGGGCGCCGCGCGGGAAGAAGAGGGGTGTGGACACCAAAACCGCGCGAGACCTGAAGCCCCGACCTACGTCCGGACGCTGTGCAAGGTCCTGGAAGGAGAGAGAGCGACGCTGACGTCACCAGGACGCGACGCAAGGTCCTCGCCCAGAGCAGCGTTAACGGAACCGTGTCCTGCGGAAGAGGATCAACGGAAGATATGCCACGGTTAACTAGGGGGGAGGAATATGTCGGAAGCGGAGGGGCCCACTACCACCAGCGTGCCAGCGTGGCTGCAGCAGCGGTGATGCCGTTTTCCATGCCCTATATCCCCGGAGCGGCCTGGCTGCCCCACTACTCAGGGGAATCGAATACAATAAGTGACTTTAAGGAAAGACTGCACAGTTTATTTAAAGTCTATCCCCTAACAGAAGAACAGAAAATCAGCATACTGACCGGGCAGTTAACTGGTGCGGCCCAGCGGGAGGTAAAATCATGGCCAGCTGAGGAGAAAAGGACTGTAAAGGACATTTTGACCCGACTGCGGGGTACCTTTGACACCCGCACCTCAGCTGAAATTAAAATGCGGTTCTACGGATGTAAGCAGCAGACACAGGACAGCATCAGAGATTATGCCCTAAATTTACAGGAGGCCTTGGGAGCAATCAAACAAGCTGACCCTGGCAGCGTGCTGGATACAGATAAACTATTGACTGACCAGTTCATAGAAGGTCTGCTGTCCAGCGCCCACAAAACCCAGCTGCGCCTCATGGCCCTACAGAACCCCGATTTGACTTTTGCACAGTTTAAAGAGAGGGCCATCCGGGTGCTCCGAGAACCCACACCAGGTGGCGCTGTAGCTTCCCGGTGTCCTGCCATTACGTACCACCAGGAGGCGGCGCCCTACCCTGCAGACCTTGTGGGGGCTGATGCGCAGGCCCTAAACCCACCCCCGCCTGCAAACCTGCACCATCAGGTCCAAGAACTAACCAAGAGTGTTGCTGCATTGACCAGGACCGTACAGTCGTTACAGATGGACCCGTCAGGACCAATCAAGCTGGCTTCCAGTCTGGAGGATGTCCCGTGGCGTCGACAGAGGAGGATCCCGTCGTGCAGAGGGAGGCCCACAGACCGCTATGCTGAGGATGGAAAGCTGATTTGCCGCCGTCGCAGCCAGCCGGGACACATAGCCAGGTACTGTACTTTAAACGGGTCCGACCTGGGGCAGAGGGCCAACCCCCAGGCATAAGGTCACCAGGCCCGTCGAATTGGAGCGATAAGTACGTGGGGGGGCGCCCGGTTTTACCCATAGTGCTGGACGGTATCCCCCTGAGTACACTGCTGGACACCGGGTCCAAAGTGACTACCATCCCCTATGTACTTTTCAAGCAGTACTGGAGTGACACTGATATAAACCGTTATCCAGATGATGACTTGAGCATCATCGCCAGCAATGGCCAACCCGTGCCGCAGGTGGGGTTTAGAAAGATGACCATTAAGATTGGTAAAGTTGAACTGCCAGCACAGGGAGTGATTATTGTGGACGTTGACCCTCGGGAAAGTCACCCTAAAATAACCTTGGGTACTAACGTGATTGAAAATTGTCTTTCAGAAATAATTGTAATTTTACAGCAGGTGGCGATGAATGCTAGCTCCAGCCAACAGAGGGTCCTCCAGAAAGAGATAAGAGCCCTGATGAGACGGTAACAGGTAGAACTGTCTGGTGGTGAGATCGGTAGCGTGAGGATGAGCAACCCGTTCCCCATTGCCATGCCTCCCAAAAGTGAAATGATGATCTGGTGTTGGACTGCAATCGGGTTAAGAGGAAGAGACTACCAAGCCATGGTAGAACCCGTCTACTCAGACAGCAGGCCCACCATTTTGACAGCCCGGGGGGTGGTTGATGTCCGCCAAGGGAGGGTGCCCGTCCACATCTTAAACATTGGGGAAAGGAAAGTACACTTGCCCCGGTACGGTACACTAGCCAAATTGTTTGCTGTCGAACACAATGCTCTCATGGTCGTGGAACCCTTGCCTCCATCTCCCCCGGTGGAGGATAATGGCTCCTAGAAACACAAGGAGGACTGGTGCCAGAAACTCCATGTGGGTGCTGACTCCACTCCCTCCCCTGCACCAAAAACAAGGAGTCTACCGGGTGGCTCAGGAGTACGAGAGAATCTTTAGTAAGCACCCGCTAGACTTCGGCAGACAAAAAGGGGTAGAACACCACATCCCCACAGGGAGCGACCCACCAATAAAAGAGAGATACAGACCTGTACCCCCTGCACATTATCAGAACGCAAAGGGCATGCTGAGAGAAATGAAAGAAGCTGGGGTCATTAGAGACAGCTGTAGCCCCTGGGCAGCTCCCTTAGTTCTGGTAAAAAAGAAAGACGGTACCATGAGAATGTGCGTGGATTATAGAAAGGTTAGTCGTATTACCCATAAAGACGCGTACCCGTTGCCTAGAATAGAGGAGTCTTTGGCCGCACTAAAATCGGCTAATTTCTTCTCTACTTTGGACCTTACTAGCGGGTACTGGCAGGTTCCTGTGGCAGAGGCTGACAAGGAGAAGACCGCCTTCACCACCCCGATGGGATTAAGCGAATTCAACTGATTGCCATTCGGGCTCTGCAACGCACCCGGGACCTTCCAGAGGCTGATTGAATGCTGCCTAAGACACAGAAATTTTGAGACGGTCCTACTCTACTTGGACGATGTTATTGTCTATTCAAAGACTTACTAGGACCATCTAAAACACCTGGCAGAGGTGTTCGAGGCCCTGGCAGGCTTTGGCATGAAAGTGAAACCATCCAAGTGCCATCTGTTAAAGCCGAAGGTACAGTACCTGGGACACGTGGTGAGTGCAGAAGGAGTAGCCCCCGACCCTGACAAAATCACGGCAATAAAGAACTGGCCAAGCCCCTCTAACATAAAAGAAGTGAGGCAGTTCCTCGGGCTGGTGGGCTACTACCGCAGGTTCATCCCCGCGTTCACCAAGATGGCAGCCCCTATGCAGGACCTCCTGATAGGACAATCTAAGACCAGAAGCCAAAAGCCACCCTTCAAGTGGGACAAGCTGGAAGAGGAGTCTTTCCACCAGCTGAAGATGGCCCTCACGGGGGATGAAATCCTGGCCAACCCCGATTATGGCCAGCCTTTAATCCTCCACACAGACACCAGTAATGTGGGGCTGGGAGCCGTACTGTCACAGAACCAACAGGGCAGAGAAAGGGTGATTGCGTACGCCAGCCGAAAATTGAGGCCCACCGAGAGAAACCCGGAGAATTACAGCTCCTTCAAACTGGAGTTCTTGGCCGTGGTGTGGGCCGTAACGGAACATTTTAAACATTACCTGGCCTCTGCTAAGTTCACAGTATACACAGACAATAATCCGTTGACGCACCTGGACACTGCAAGACTTGGTACCTTAGAGCAGCGATGGATGGCCCGGCTATCAAACTATGACTTCACAATCAAGTACCGGGCAGGCCGAGCCAATGCCAATGCAGATGCCCTATCGAGAATGCCCCACTTACACGATGAGGGAGAAGATCCAGACGAGCTGGAGGAAATAGAGCTCCCTGCATTCCACCGGTTGGGGGCCACTCAGTACTCCCACTGTGTAAGAGACAAAGACTCGACCACCGTCATGTTCAATCCCTTACCTCACCACGGCTGGGCTGAAACACAGGATAGTGACCCTGCAATTCGCTTGGTGAAGGAAATGCTGACTCAGGCAGATGCCTACCCCGATCCGGATGCCCCTGAGGAAGCTAAGCAGCTGTGGAAGGAGAAGAGCAGGCTATTCCTCTACGAGGGGAAGCTGTGCAGAAGGCTTGTTAACCACCGGACACACGAGTTAACCTGCCAGGTAGTAGTCCCAAGGTGAGATGCGGCCATGGTCCTGGAGGCCTACCACGACAGAGCAGGACACTTCAGGTGGAAGAAACTGGAGTTCCTGTTACGTGAGCGGTTCTTCTGGATAGGTATGAGAGGGGCCATAGAGAGATGGTGCAGAGAATGCGGCCCCTGTAACCTCAGAAGGAAGGATCGTACCAGCCAGAAGACTCCTTTGAGGCCGATTATCACCAGGCAGCCTCTCGAGCTGGTAGCACTAGACCACGTGAAGTTGGCTCCAATCCGGTCCGGCTACATCTATGCCCTCATGATTGTGGACCATTACTCCCGGTTCCTAGTGGTGGTTCCTGTTAAAGACTTGACAGCGCAAACGGCAGCCCGCGCCTTCCAGCAACACTTCTGCCGTCCACATGGGTACCCGGAGCAGGTATTGACAGACCAAGGTCCAGCGTTCGAGGCTGAAGTCTTCCAAGAGTTCTGCAACCTCTACGGCTGTAAGAAGATACAGACGACGCCTTACCACCCCCAGACCAACGGGATGTGTGAGAATATGAACCAGGTCGTCATAGACCTGCTCAAAACGTTGCCTCTGGAGGAACGCTGCCTGTGGCCTGAGAAGCTGCCAGATCTAATAGACTTGTATAATCATATCCCGGTGGGATCTACCAACTGCACCCCAGCTTACCTAATGTGAGCAAGACCTGGTAAGCTGCCGATGGACTTGGAGATGGGAGTCCTGACACCCGAGGACACCTCCCCAGAAGCAGACTGGGACACGGAAAGGAGGCAGCAGTACAATAAGGTACAGGAGAGTGTGGAGAGGAGCTTATCCCAGGCGAGAGAGAAGCAGGAGAGGCTCTTCAACCAACACGCACCTGCTGGTCCTCTGGCACCTGGAGAACAGGTCCTAAAGAGGAAGAGGTGGCTCCACAAGCTGGACGACCAGTGGGAGATGGACCCATACACGGTGCTGCCTTCTAACCATGACAATTCAAAGGTGTGTGTAATCAGCAAGGATGGAGGAGAAACCACCACCACTGTTTCCAGAGACCACCTGAAAAGGTGCCCCGAGCAGCTACAGAGTGCTGGTGAAGATCAGGATAGCCTTGAACCCACAGTGGACAAGGAAGAAATGGTCACCACCGTCCTCGGAGAGTTTCCCTGGTCCTGGACTCGGATAAACAATGCAATAGTGGTACCTGTCCTACACTTCCTTCAACCAACCCAGCAGGAACCTACAGGAGAGCAGGTAGAATCAGAGGAACAAGCAGCCTCGGAGGCAGAAGAACCCATGCCAGCAGCCCAGGAGAGTCAACCCTCTGCTGACAGTGAGCCTGCCATGCCTGCGGTAAGCCAAAGGACCCGCAGACAGCTGCCTGCACTGCCTGTAAACCCAGCTAGTAGCTGTACCCTAAATGCTAGTGGGGAAAGCCAGGTTAGACCACCACCAGACAGTGGGTTACGCAGGTCAACCCGGAGCACTAGGGGGCAGATACCTGCTCGCTGGAAAATATAGGGTGTGTAAAAAACTGTAAATAACCCTTATAAATAGTTGTCAAATGTTTGAAAAGTTAATTGCATGACCAGTGATTATGTTTTTCAGTTTCTTTCAGTTAACCAAATGGACTAACAGGTTATGGACATTAAATAACCGAGACTCTTTGTAAGGTTTGCTTGGAGCTTAACCGAGGAATGAATAAAGACTGTCCACCAAAGACTGTCAAGGACTCGGGGCTAGGACAGACCCCCAACAGGTTTAAGCTCCCTTTTGTTGGTGATATGGACACCCGGTCACAGACCACACTGTGACCTTAAGAACTCAAATTGTGCTGGTATTTGCCAATGTTTTATGGTTGTGTGTATTTACCCTGTTTGTTTTTTGGGCCAAAAAGGCTTAGTCCCGGAGTACTAAACTTTTACTAGGGGAGAATGTGTCACCCCAGGCCTGGATGCCACAAATAATAAAGGCTGTGTCTGAGAGCAGGAGGGAGGTTCCATGGTTAGGGACAATTAGCATGCAGCACCTCCTGTCCCAGGCCAGTAGGGGGAGCAGGCTGCCCTATAAAAGCTGGAACTGGGGGCAGGGTTAGAGAGACCTGGGAGACCTGAGACCTTGACGGAGTCTAGGCCCAGAGAGTAAGGGTCAGCAGCAGGCTGAGGAGGTCGTGAGGCAGTGGAGGAACTGCTAGCCAGGGACGTACTGCGCTGAGAGCCTGTCCTGGCAGAAAGGGAGAATTACCTACCGGACATTGGGGTCTGAGGCTGTAAAGACTCTAAGTCCAGCAGCAGAGAACCAATCCACGAGGGATTTCATGTCCTTTGGCCTAAAAAGCCCGGAGGCTCCGCCACAACAGAAGGGACCAGCAAAGCCAAGAGAGGCCAGAGGTAAAAGGAGCCCAAGTTGCAAGCCATACGGGTGAGAATACACGGCACGCTCAGGGACGTGGGCTATTTTACCACTAAGAGGGGAATAGTCAGAAAGAGCATAGAGAGCACGGTAGGCCTACACCCTCACCGTGACCAGAGGGGCTTCCCGAGTGTTCTCAGACATCCAGGCCCCCTTCTAGCCGGTACTGTTGTTGGGTCATTACCATCTGTTACAATAAAGACCTGAACTGTTTAAGCGGACTCCGCATTCTGACTATCGCGGCCGGGACTATCACCCGCAACATCCACCTACACTGCTCTGGGGGCTAAACTCCTCGCGTGGGGAGTTATACCATTCCTGTGCTGCTCACCAATACCAGCCCCAGCGGTCTGTCCTGCAGCGGCGGTTATCCCTGACCGCAATCCACGGGTGGCGTAGTCGGACTTTCACACATATATATTTATATATATATATAAAGAGACTGCCACCATTTTAGCTTGACACCCTGAGCACGGGACCGGGTTGCCACTACTACCCCCATCAGCACCGCGCAACATAGAGACCCGGTCTTGAGTACCCCTCGGCCCAGGGGGCGAGGCACATACACACTCCTTTTACCTGTAACGACTCCATGAGTGCTTCTGTCTGGAGCCTGACTTTGCAGGCGTGTCGCGCTTGTGCAGTCTATAAAGGCTTCAGACAGAGACACGCATGCCCGGCTATATTATAGATATCATAGAATTCTGTTCTTCACTTGTGAGCTATCTCTCATCCTTCTTCTGCCCCATGAACTTGTAATTCACTCTGAAAAAAACGACTTAGTCCTCATTCAAGACAAGATGGACTACCAGCAAAGCAGAGTGTCAGGTTGCACAGCCTATACTCTATAGAGAGAGCAGGGAAAAGGAGGAGTGAGGATGAGAGTGAAAAAAAAAGGAAGAGCAAGACACGAGTAGATGGTGCTAAGCTTTCTAACAAGTATTTTAGCTCATCTCAGAGCTGGATTTCATCTACACAACTCAATACTGCTGAATTATTTCTCTCCATACTGATGCTGCTTCTATTTTTGTACTAAGGAATAAATAGCAGGAATCCTTGTGTGCTGTGAATTGAAGATATCATAGCAGCTATTCTCCATCCCTTAACCTCAGAATCAATTGTAAATGAAGAGATAGAGCCTGCAGAGGGGTAAGCCTAGAGAAAAATGCAGGATATAAGACATATAATTGCCAGAGATATGGTTATTCCTCATGTACACACAGAACACCTTACAATGAAAAGTTGCTTGAAAGTATAATTACTAGTGTTGAGCGATACCTTCCGATATCGGGAAATATCGGATCGGATTGGATTGGATCGGACCGATACCGAAAAAGTATCGGATATCGCCGATTCCGATACCGGAAACCAATGCAAGTCAATGGGACATAAATATCGGAATTAAAATAAACCCTTTCTTTCCTTGTAGGTTAATTCTACATGAAGGAAAACAACTAAGAATAATGTAGAATGTATTGGGGGAGGTGGGGGAGACAATAAAGGCATAGAGGTTTAGCCCAATCAAATGGAATAGCAGGAATTACTATTTTTTTAAGATGTTCTGAGTTACGGAAATATTAACTATGTTAAGTATTTTTATATTTTGTCAGATATTTATGTTTCACTACTTCCATGCTCTTCACCTTCTTTTTTACTTCTCCCACACTTTCTCCTTCATCATCCTCAGCATCTTTTTCATCCACTTCTTCTTCACCTTCTTCTTCTTCACCTTCTTCGTATTATTCTTTTTTTTACATTCTTCATATTCTACTTCTTCATCTTCTTCATATTCTTCTTCTTCATCATATTCTTATTTGTGACAGGCATTCCTGTAGTTGTTATCTATAAAAGGTTGGACATTACACCTTTCGTTCTGCCCGTCACAAAAGATTCACAACAGGATTTGTCCGCGTTCAGTTTGGCCTGCAGCAGCAGGTCTTTTCCAGGGGCACCACGAGGAGGAACGGACTCACCCCCATACACTGCTTAGTCATATTCTGCTTATAATTTAGATATTATCTTTTGCTCTGAATTTTAATCTTATGCTTAATGTTCTTCCGCTTTTTGTTCTGCAGCTTCTTGTATTTCTGCTTCTTGGTTTTCTGTCTCTTGTTCTTCTGTATCTTGGTACTTGTCTTCTCTTCTTTGTCCTCTTGGTCAACTTCTTCAGGGTCATCTTCTTGGTCTTCTTTAGGGTGGTCTTCAGGGTGGTCATCTTCCGGGTCCTCGTCTTCGGGGTCCTCGTCTTCTTCGGGGTGGTCTTCAGGGTCCTCGTCTTCAGGGTCCTCGTCTTCTTCGGGGTGGTCTTCAGGGTCCTCGTCTTCAGGGTCGTCGTCTTCGGGGTCCTCGTCTTCTTCGGGTTGGTCTTCAGGGTCCTCGTCTTCAGGGTCCTCGTCAGGGAGATCCAGAGTGATTACCAAGAACCATTTCAAAAAGCTTGAACTTGGAAATGTAGCAGAAAGTACAAGAAGGCTGAGGAACTACCGAGGACCAGCTGACGGTACTGGAACCCGGATGGGTAGCAGAAGGTACAAGAGCCAATGGAACTACCGAGGACCAGCTGATGTTACTGGAACTCGGTTACTAAGCAGGAGGTACCTGTGCCAGAAAGCACTACCAAGGACCAGCAGACGTTGGTGGAACTTGGATACCGAGAAGGAGGCACCTAATCCAAAGGCACTGCCGAGAACCAGCTGACGGTACTGGAACCCGGATGGGTAGCAGAAGGTACCCATGTAAAAAAAAGTTCAAGTCCGCGAGCCGGCCGCAGTTACCAAAACCCACAGTCCTACAGGGGGTGCTTGTCCTATTGGCACTATGGAACCAGCCTTCATTGCCAGATCCCGCAGCCCACATAGGAGTCACCTAAACTGCAGGCACCATAGAGTCGGCTAACCCGACCGCAACACGACAGGTCAACGCATTGGAGGCAAAGTGACGTTGACACTACCTGGAAACAGCTGGCGTGCTGGAACCAGGCTGGGCAGGAGGGAGTACCCGTGCCAAAGACACTGCCGAGAACCAGCTGACGGTACTGGAACCCGGATGGGTAGAAGAAGATACAAGAGCAAATGGAACTACCGAGGACCAGCTGACGGTACTGGAACCCGGATGGGTAGCAGAAGGTACAAGAGCCAATGGAACTACCGAGGACCAGCTGATGTTGCTGGAACTCAGTTACTAAGCAGGAGGTACCTGTGCCAGAAAGCACTACCAAGGACCAGCAGACGTTGGTGGAACTTGGATACCGAGAAGGAGGCACCTAATCCAAAGGCACTGCCGAGAACCAGCTGACGGTACTGGAACCCGGATGGGTAGTAGCAGGTACAAGAGCAAATGCAACTACCGAGGACCAGCTGATGGTACTGGAACCCGGATGGGTAGCAGAAGGTACAAGAGCCAATGGAACTACCGAGGACCAGCTGATGTTACTGGAACTCGGTTACTAAGCAGGAGGTACCTGTGCCAGAAAGCACTACCAAGGACCAGCAGACGTTGGTGGAACTTGGATACCGAGAAGGAGGCACCTAATCCAAAGGCACTGCCGAGAACCAGCTGACGGTACTGGAACCCGGATGGGTAGCAGAAGGTACCCATGTAAAAAAAAGTTCAAGTCCGCGAGCCGGCCGCAGTTACCAAAACCCACAGTCCTACAGGGGGTGCTTGTCCTATTGGCACTATGGAACCAGCCTTCATTGCCAGATCCCGCAGCCCACATAGGAGTCACCTAAACTGCAGGCACCATAGAGTCGGCTAACCCGACCGCAACACGACAGGACAACGCATTGGAGGCAAAGTGACGTTGACACTACCCGGAAACAGCTGGCGTGCTGGAACCAGGCTGGGCAGGAGGGAGTACCCGTGCCAAAGACACTGCCGAGAACCAGCTGGCTGTGCTGGAACCCAGGGTAAATAATAAAAACAGAGTGGAGTCAGAGGCCTAATTGGAGCAAGTTTTAAATAAGTAGCACAGTGAATGTGGACAGAGCAGGAGAAATTGCCGTGAACACAGCAGGGGAACAGCTGACGTTACTGAACCCCAATAACACCGCAGCAAGTGTTGACTGTGCAGACGGCACTTCTGAGCGCCAACTAGCGGTGCTGGAGCCCAGGGATAAGAATAAAAACAGAGGAGCCAGAGGTGTAATTGGAGCAACTTTTAAATGTGTAGTACAGTGGATGTGGACAAAGCAGGAGAAATTGCCGTGAACACAGCAGGGGAACAGCTGACGTTACTGAACCCCAATAACACCGCAGCAAGTGTTGACTGTGCAGACGGCACTTCCGAGCGCCAACTGGCGGTGTTGTAGCTCAGGGATAATACTGAAAACAGAGGAGCCAGAGGTGTAATTGGAGAAACTTTCAAATCTGTAGTAGTGAGAATGTGGACAGAGCAGGAGAAATTGCCGTCCGCACAGCAGGGGAACAGCTGACGTTACTGAACCCCAATAACACGGCAGCAAGTGTTGACTGTGCAGACGGCACTTCCGAGCGCCAACTGGCGGTGTTGGAGCTCAGGGATTACAGTTCAGGTGGTAGAAACATGAACAGAACAGGAGACCTGGATACTGTTGCCAACCAATTATTTATTCTGGAAGAGGACTGGCAAATTCATGAGAGATCCAGGCCTTGTTCATTTTGAGAAAAGTAAGCCGGTCAACGTTATCGGAGGATAGTCGCATGCGACGGTCTGTTAGTACACCACCTGCGGCACTAAAGACGCGTTCCGATAATACACTAGCAGCAGGGCCAGCTAGCACCTCCAATGCATACTGACTAAGCTCTGGCCATGTATCCAGCTTACAGACCCAAAACTTGAAGGGAGAAGAGCCGTCTGGGAGTACACTAAGAGGGCAAGACATGTAGTCTGTCACCATCTGACGGAAACGTTGCCTCCTGCTGACTGGAGCCGTCTGTGATGGTGTAGACATTTGTGGCGGCGGGGACACAAAACTTTGCCACATTTCGGCCATACTGGTCTTGCCTTGTGCTGAGGCGCTGCTTCTGCTCCCTCTTTGTGCAGAGCTTCCTCAACTGCCCCGACGCACTGAGCTGCTTTGTAAAGCACTAGCAGCACTGCTCTCGGTTGGAATGGAGAACATGATGGAATGCATCAGTGCGTCTTGGTACTCCCGCATTTTACGCTCCCGGTTCAACGGTGTTATGAGGCTTTGTAAGTTGTCCCGGTAGCGAGGATCTAGGAGGGTGGACACCCAATAATCAGCCGTGTTGAGAATGTGGGTGATGCGGCGGTCGTTTCTCAGGCACTGTAGCATGAAATCAACCATGTGCTGCAGACTGCCAACTGGCCAAGAAACGCTGTCCCCTGCTTGAGGCATGATCTCTGCCTGCTCTGCATCACCCCACCCTCGCTCTAGATACTGACTACTAGAGCATTGTGTACCTCCCTCCTCTGGACAGATGTCTTCCTCATCCATTGACTCCTCCTCATCCTCCTCACAAAGTGTCCCCTGCCTAGGCCTTTGTGAGGAACCACGTTGCACAGACTGTAGAGAAGCAGATGGCATTTGTGACTCCTCATCCTCCACCTCTTCCAAAACCTCGTCCCTTAGTGCTTGCAGTGTTTTTTCAAGCAGGCAGATAAGGGGGATAGTCATGCTGACTAGTGCATCATCTGCACTCACCATCCACGTGGAATAATCGAAGGCACGCAAAACGTTGCAAATGTACTTCATAGAGGCCCACTCAGTGGTGGTGAAGTGTGAACGGCGCGCACTGCGACTTGTTTGCGCCTGCTGCAGCTGGTACTCCATTACTGCTGCCTGCTGCTCACACAACCTCTCCAACATATGTAACGTTGAATTCCACCTGGTGGGTAGGTCACATATGATGCGATGTTCCGGAAGACGTAATCGGCGCTGCAGAGCTGCAATGCGTGATCTTGCATTGCTGGAACGCCGCAAGTGAGCGCACTCTATGCGGACCTTGTGAAGCAGTGCATCAAGATCCGGATAGTCCCTCAAAAAACTCTGCACGACCAAGTTGAGCACATGTGCCAGACATGGGATGTGAGTGAGGTTGCCTAGGCCCAGAGCTGCCACCAGATTTCGGCCATTGTCACACACTACCATGCCTGGCTGGAGATTCGCTGGCACAAACCACACGTCGCTCTGCTGCTTGATGGCATTCCAGAGCTCCTGCGCTGTGTAGCTTCGATTCCCCAAAGAAATTAATTTTCATACGGCCTGTTGATGTTTGGCCACGGCTGTGCTCATATCGGTCATCATAACAGGTAACCGTTCACGGGTCGATGTGGAGGTAGACCGTGACGGCTCCTGCAGGGCTGATTCAGAGGAACTGGAGCATGAGGAGGAGTCAATGTGTACAGACTGGATTCCTGCAATCCTTGGAGTTGGCAGAACACGTACAGCGCCACTCTCAAGATTTGTACCCGGCTCCACAACATTTACCCAATGGGCAGTGAGGGAAAGGTATCGTCCCTGTCCATGCTTACTGGTCCACGCATCGGTGGTCAGGTGGACCTTGCTACTGACGGCGTTTTGTAGCGCATGTTTAATTTTTCCCTCCACATGATGTTGCAGGGCAGGGACGGCTTGCCTGCTGAAATAAAAGCGGCTGGGCACGTTGTATTGTGGGACTGCCAATGCCATAAAGTTACGGAATGTGTCAGTCTCCACCAGCCTGAATGATAGCATTTCAAGGGCCAGTAGTTTAGCAATGCCAGCATTCAGAGCCTGTGCTCGGGGGTGGTTTGCCGAGTATGGGCGCCTTTTCTCCCATGCCTGTGCTAACAATGGCTGTAGACTGGCCTGGGAGTGTGAGGATGACTGGGAAAGTGGTGCTGTGGGTGGAATTACACTGTGTCTCTGTACAACAGTGCCAGAGATTCTTCCATGGCGATCCTGTGAGGAAGCCGAACCAGCTGTGTGTGAGCTGGAGGAAGAGGCTACAACACGAGCTGAAGAGGTGGTAGGTGGCACTGTAGGTTGGCCTAGGTCTTCAGTGTGTTTTTGTAACTCCACCACGTGCTTGGTCCGCACATGTTTCCACATATTTGTGGTATTGAGGTTGCTGACACTTTTCCCTCTTTTCACCTTCTGATTACACAGCTTGCATTTGACAAAGCAAATGTCATCTGCAACTGTGTCAAAAAAGGACCAGGCACTGCAAGTCTTGGGAGCGCCCGCTTTGGATTTTGGAAGAGCCATGCTCCTAATGGGTGCCGAAGTGGAGGCTACAGGCAACCAAGTCTGCCCCCTCCCTCTCCCTCCTTTTTGGGCCGTTCGGGGAATCTCTTCCTCAGAGCTGCTCCCACCACCTTCCTGTCCCTCACGCCATGATGGGTCAAGGACCTCATCATCTACACCACCCTCTTCAAACAACTGCTTCTCCTGGGTAGTCTCGACAGCACAGTACGCACCAGAAAGTGGCACCTGAGTCTCATCATCAGATGCGTACTGAGGTGTGCTGCTGACCATAGGCACTGGCCCACCCGCCTCTTCAGATTCAGAGAGACAAAACGGTTGCGCATCACTGCATACTACCTCTTCTTCAAATTCTCGAATTCTGCTTGGCTGGCCCCCTCTTTCCAAGCCAAGAGATTCAGAGAACAGAAGTAGAGATGTCTCCTGTCCAGGGCTCTCTGACTGCCTGGGCAATTTGGCAGGTGGTGAAGAGACAGATGGGTGCTCTTCAGTGCTCAGGACCTGAGAGGATCTGGAACTAATTGAAGTCGATGCGTTAGCTGCCATCCATCCGACAACGGCTTCAATTTGGTCCTCGCGCAGCAGTGGGGTACGGCTAGCTCCTACAAAGCTGCGCATAAAGGACTGTTCCCTGGTAAAACTGGGGGATGCTGAGTCACTGGTGCCCGCAGCAGGCACAGAATCCCCACGTCCTCTCCCTGCAGGCACAGAATCCTCACGTCCTCTCCCTGCAGAAACTCCACGCCCACGCCCACGACCACATGCCTTACTCCCTGCCTTCTTCATCTTGGTAGACTGATAAAGATAGGCAGAAAAGTACTAAGGGCTTAGTGTGCTTATTCCTGAACAGCTGCTAACAGGTATAAGAAACACTAATTTTATAAAGTGTGGACTAGACTTTAATATGAGCTAATGTGGCCTACACAACTGTAAAGTGGAGTGTTTGGTGAACTTTATTTAGGTTTTTTTTTGTCACAAAAAGACACTGGATGTGCCTAAAGATGTAATAACGATAGTATCACAAACTTTTTGTAGCTATTACAATGTAGGAAGGTAACCTACAATGCAATAGATGAGGCTGCAAAAAATAGGCTAATACTAATCTGGCTGGGGCTGCAGGGCCCAATGCTGCAGAAAGGCTCCTCTATCTACTCCTATATAGTGTGTTTGGAACCAATTTAGCTGAATACGGATGGAACCACCACACTAATAGGAGATATCAGGAAAAATTATGAATTGGCAAAAAAGGACAATGTATGAGGCAGTGACACACACTGAGTGCACTACAACCAGACGTGGTTGAAGCACACACTACAGGGTGAGCTGCACTCACACACCAGACCTTGCAGACAGCGGTGAACAGTACAGATGCAGAGCACTGTGCACTAGTGCTGCAAGACGGAAAAAAAATTCTCTATCTACTCCTATATAGTGTGTTTGGAACCAATTTAGCTGAATACAGATGGAACCACCACACTAATAGGAGATATCAGGAAAAATTATGAATTGGCAAAAAAGGACAATGTATGAGGCAGTGACACACACTGAGTGCACTACAACCAGACTTGGCTGAAGCACACACTACAGGGTGAGCTGCACTCACACACACAGACCTTGCAGACAGCGGTGAACAGCACAGGGAACTGTGCACTAGCGCTGCAAGGCACAGTGATTTAGAAAGTAGCTTGGGTAAAGCAGTATAGAGCAAATAGGTAGCTAAAACTGTCCCTCAGAACAACAGCGTCCTATCCCTAACTGAATTCACAGCAGAGTGAGCTCAAAATGGCGGCGGCGGCTTTTATAGTGCATCATGACATCATTTCAGCAGCCAATCACAGCCATGCCATTAGTTAAGATGCCTACATGCCTAACAGGATGTGCCCACACTTCTTAGGATCCTCATTGGCTGAATAAAATGAAAATGGCTCATTGCATTATGGGAACTTCCGATTCCGGTATACGATATTGCAAAAGTATTGGAATTAAGTATCGGAATTCCGATACCGCGAATATCGGCCGATACCCGATATTTCAGTATCGGAATGCTCAACACTAATAATTACCCTTTAAAAAAAACTGTTATGTATTTAGTCATATTCCCATATTCTAATGTAACAAACATGTAATAACAGGAGATATCTGGAAGAGAGCCAGTACATTTTCTTTCACCATGTATGTCCAGAATGCTATCATATGCACAAATTAATTTGGGCAAAAATTAGATTGTGAGAACGAGTATGCTCGCTATTATTTTTTTTAGAAGTGACAAAGACAAGAAGACATAAATAGAGCAGATAGCTGGGCTTGGGAACAATGTGAAGACAAGATAAGCAATGAGACATAAATGCTCATCAAATTCCCCTTGGAGATAATTGCTTGTCTTCCTTGCCTGCACAGTGAGACTTTTCATGATCTGTCTGTGAATTTTGAGAGACAAACCTATTTATTAGGTATCTATATCCCCAGGGTGACAATTACAAAAAAAATATGTCACATTACATAATAAAGCTTCCAACATGTATGTTCTTAGGAAGATATAAAGGTATTCCTGAATTTTAGTTGTAGAGATCATACAAACAATTCTATATTCAAACCTGTGATTTGGGATCCACGAGCAGACATTGATTGCCGCCTTCACTCACAAGCTTCTAAGTGACAAAACCTTCAGATCAGCATTTAGTCTAAATGTTTCTAATCAGATGTTATTTAGCACATTGGGGCAGATTTATCAATATTGCCTAATTTTTAGACAGTGAAAACAGACTAAGCAGCCCGGAAATGTGCAAATTTATAAAAGTTTTTCATGCTGTTTGAGAAAAATGTCTAATTCTAAAAGTGCCTATTATAAGAGTCTGTTTATGCGGACCAACCGGCAGCATTAACAGGCCGCCAGTCAGTAAACCTTTACAGATCACCGGTTGTTTAATAGTCTGTTTACACAGGCAGTCCACAGTAAACAATGCGCCCTGAGTGACCTGTAATATTTCTTGGCAGTGCAAGTCCTATTTACACAGAACAATGCACCTTCGAGAACGATGATCTTTTGTGCTGGTCAAAAGATCATTTCATCGAAACGCTTTGCTAGTTCATTGGGTGATTGGCAGTCTGTTTACAATGAAAGATTATCGTAAAATGAGCAATCTTACAAACCTTCCTTAACGATCATCTTTCAGTGTAAAAAAGCTTAAGTTTGCACCCCATTTTATTTGACTTACCTTGTGTCCTGTGCCTGTAATAAGCACCATAATTTTGGATCATTTTTGGCATGTAGTGTTACATGTTACTCCTTTTCTTTTTTTTAATAAGTCATGCCCAAGGATCAGAGAGACAGAACAATTATTTACAAACTCTATCCTTAAAAGTTTTCAACAGCACCAAGAAGAATTAAATTTAATGCGTAACACTTTTAACCAATACCTACAAATCTGACATGCTCTCTCAGCTCAATCTGGTCTCATGGATTTTAGCATATAACATCATCCCCTAATAGATACTATTGCTTCTACAGGTCATACAGGTTTACTTTCTTCTCCCATATATAAGTGTCTATTGTCATCCCAACTGGATAATCACTCTCTGACAGTCAAAGCTAAATGGGAGGCAAATGTAGGTTCTATATCGGAGGAGCAATGGAGAGAGATTCTAGAAACTGCTACCAAATTATCTCCCTCTGAGACCCAAAGGCTCTCAACTATACTTCATTCACATAGTATACAAAACTCCAAGCTTTTTACACAAGATAGGATATTGCCATGATGCCAAATGCTCTAGGTGTGGGATTGATGATGCACATTTGATGTGTATGATGTGGGAATGAAGTCAGACAGGCCCATTTTGGAATGAGGTCATCTCCTTGATAGAAAGGGTGTATGGAGTGAAATTGTTAACAGATCCCTGTTAACAATATTTGAGGATGGAGTGGATCCCGTCACGCCCCCTTCATAGGTATCTCTCTTATCTTATTCCAAGCATGTAAACTTCTTGCATTTCATTGGTTAAACACACAACTCCCATCTATGAGAGAACTACAACAAAAGATAAATAATATAATCTGGTTGGAAAGAGGAGTCTATCATAAACGGAACTCAATTCGCAAATTTGAAAAGATATGAAGTCCTTGGTTGGATACTCCAGGGCTACCCATGAATCTTCTAATTAGAGATTGAATATTTCAAATGCTATCCCTTAATTGTTAGTAATCTTTTTTCCTCCTTCTCCCCCCTTCAACGAATTTTATACTCGGTTATTCTAGAACTGCTCTGAAAACTAAAATGGTCCTCTCTGAAATGTTGAGATTTCGGTTTAGGGTGGGTTAGGGAATTGAAGTTGTGATACTTTTGTCAATGTTTTATGCTATGGAATTATTATGTTATTTGAGAGATGGAGAATCTGTATTTGGAGTTTTTCAATAAAAATGATGTGATTTAATAAAATAAGTCACACACAATTTATATCGCCCTTTTCTCAGACACAATCTTAAATATGGTGCAGGTGATGAAAGATAGTTTTTGGTGCAAATTCTGCTAGTACTCTGGTGCATTTAGCTAGATAAATCTCATTGTTTCAAATACATTTACAGTATATTTCTCACAGAAAACTGTTTCTGATTTCTATTTGTCTTGTTTTATTCATATTTTTTATTTTAACTAGGTTACATACAAAAGGTTAAATTGTAATGGACTTAAATAAAGGAGCACGAGAACATGTCCCATTGGAAATTTCTGAGGAGGATTTTTATTTGCCTTAAAGAGGACCTTTCACCAAATGTTTCAAGTTCAGTTTGACACATGATGTAAAAAAGGAGGCAGAGTAGTGTTATTATTTTATTTTTTTATTTCACCTCTCTGTTGCCGAAAAATTAGCAAAGTATTTGGCCCCTAATGAGTATATTTTTGTTAAGTCATGTGGGTCATGTCATGCACTTTTCACTGGGGGACGTGTACTTCTTCTCCCTGTATCATACTGACCAATTATAAGCAGGCAGCAACAGTCAGGGGAATAAAGAACGTGCCCCACCCCCACCCATAGCTTAGAGCAGGTTTCTCAGTGTGTGAGATGTAATGATACAGCTCTGATTTCATGGTCTAACCTCCAGTGTGAGTCAGTGTGGGGGAAGGGGTAGTACATCTGAGTTTAGCTGTATTACATTACAAACACTTCTATCAGCTCTTGTCCCCTCATAGAACAGTCACCTCTGCTGTACTGCCCCTCTTCCCCTGTTCCCCTCAGGAGCTGAGAGCACAAAAGTGTCAGTAATCACACTTATGTTTGTTGTGCTTAATTTGTAAGCAGTGAGATCAGAGTAGGGTCTCAATAAATCTCACTTAGGTGTAGTCCAGAACAGTTAGGTCACTCCTGTGTGATACATAGTGACAGCTCAATTGATCTCACTGCAGGGTGATTACAAATTGCCTGATCACAGAAGACATAAGGGTGATTATTGACACATCTCCAGAAAGTCAGTGTGGGGGAGGGGCGATACAGCAGAGGGGACAATGCTATGAGTGGAGGACAACTGATGGAAGGGTTTGTAATGTGACACAGCTGATCTCATTGCCCTTCTCCTTACACAGACAAATGCACGAGGTTAGACCAGGAGAACAGGTCTGTCTGATATTATACGTCTCACACTGGGAAAATGTGAATGTCAGATTTTGAATTTTGCACAAAAAAATGTGTCTCATCATTTTCTGAGATTTGTTACTTTTTTCTGATGATGGACATTGGATGTTTTTAATGGCAACCTGCCATTTTTAATGATCCCATATTTGAGTAGATATTACATTTTGATTGTCTTTTACTGCATTTTTTTAGGGAGATGCGCCAATAATTAAATTTAAATTAAAAAAAATATATCTTCTCATTATGGTGCTTACCATTTGAGTTAATTAATTATATAGCTTGATAGATAAGACTTTTACTAATGCGAGGATACCTTTTTATTTCTTTATTATTAAAAGAGAAAGAGGATGGTGATTAAATTTTTTTATATTTAAAAAAATCTATATGTATTTTGAGCCTTGGGGTATTTGTACCTTATCTTTGATTGTTTTTACTTTATACTACAATTCAAAGCTATTTGAGTGTAGAGACAAAATGGCATTCTCTTCTGAAGCCCATCAATAGGCTAGGTTTCACAGGAGGACATAGATGGCAGCCAGTAGGCCCTTGACTGCCATGTCAATCCATCATTCTACCCCCCACGATCATTTTGCTGAGAGCCAATGGGAGTTAGTGCATGGGGCACCAGTAATTGTGCTATTCAAATGCCCCTGTCAGTGAATAACAGCATAATTTAAATTTTTAAACATCAGTAATCGGAGAAAGCTCTGGTCGCTGATGTTACAAGAATATACCGGCTATACAGTGAAAGAAATAATTATTTGATCCCTTGCTGTTTTTGTAAGTTTGCCCACTGACAAAGACATGAACAGTCTATAATTTTAAGGGTAGGTTAATTTTAACATTGAGAGATAGAATATCAAAAAAAAAGAATCAAGAAAATCACATTGTATAAATTAGAGAAATTTATATGTATTTTGCAGTGAGAAATAAGTATTTGATCCCCTACAAACCATTATGAGTTCTGACTCCTACAGACCAGTTAGACGCTCCTAATCAACTCGTTACCTGCATTAAAGACAGCTATCTTACATAGTCACCTGTATAAAAGACTCCTGTCCACAGACTCAATTAATCAGTAAAACTCTAACCTCTACAACATAGGCAAGACCAAAGAGCTTTCTAAGGATGTCAGGGACAAGATCATAGAGCTGCACAAAGCTGGAATGGCCTACAAAGCATAAGTAAGATGCTGGGTGAAAAGGAGACAACTGTTGGTGCAATAGTAAGAAAATAGAAGAAATACTAAATGACTGTCAATCCACATCGATCTGGGTCACCATGCAAAATCTCACCTCGTGGGGTATCCTTGATCATGAGGAAGATGAGAGATCAGCCTAAAACTACATGGGGGGAACTTGTTAATGATCTCAAGGCAGCTGGTTTAAAAGGTTTAAAATCCGGCCGTCCCCGCGGGGTCCCTCTGCTCAAGAAGGCACATGTGCAGGCCCATCTGAAGTTTGCCAATGAACTCCTGGATGATTCTGAGAGTTATTCGGAGAAGGTGCTGTGGTCAGATGAGACAAAAATTGAGCTCTTTGGCATTAACTCAACTCGCCGTTTTTGGAGGAAAATAAATGCTGCCTATGACTCAAAGAACACCATCCCCACTGTCAAGCATGGAGGTGGAAACATTATGTTTTGGGGGTGTTTCTCTGTGAAGGGCACATGACTACTTCACCACATCAATGGGAGAATGGATGGAGCCATGTACCGTAAAATCCTGAGTGACAACCTCCTTCCGTCCGCCAGGACATTAAAAATGGATCGTGGCTGGGTCTTCCAGCAAGACAATGACCCAAAACATACAGCCAAGGCAACAAAGGAGTGGCTCAAAAAGCAGCACATTAAGGTCATGGAGTGTCCTAGCCAATCTCCAGACCTTAATCCCATAGAAAACTTACGGAGGGAGTTGAAGCTCCGAGTTGCAAAGCAACAGCCTCAAAATCTGAATGATTTAGAGATGATCTGCAATGAGGAGTGGACCAAAATTCCTCCTGACATGTGCGCAACTCTCATCATCAACTACAAAAAACGTCTGACTGCTGTGCTTGCCAGCAAGGGATCAAATACTTATTTCTCACTGCACAATGCAAAAGAAAATATCTAATTTATACAATGTGATTTTCTTGATTTTTTGTGGGGATATTCTATCTCTCAATGTTAAAATTAACCTCACTTTAAAATTATAGACTGTTCATGTCTTCGTCAGTGGGCAAACTTACAAAACCAGCAAGGGATCAAATAATTATTTCCTTCACTGTACATTGGCATCTCCCAGATATGATGAACGCTCAGCTCCAGACCGCCATATGTCGGGAATTTCGGGAATTAAAAATGTGGGAACACAACTGCCAAAATACTTCTTCATATGGATTTAAATAAACAAAAGTACTAAAAAACTATAAAATCCTACTTATCAAACTCCTCCAAAAGCTAAAATGTCCAGTTACACAAACAGTTGAATTTTTTGGTACTAATTTTCTTAAAAGAGACATTGAAAAACATCATTAAATAATCCCCATTTGGAGCCACATCTAGTTTTGATGAATAAAAACCAAGCCAAAAACAATAAATTGCATCTAGAGAATTTCACATCTGTAGTTTCAACCAACAAATGGCCAATGCAACTGATCACTTTTGACGATGATTGACCAAAATGGTGAGAAGTTGCCGTTTTGGTTTACTTTTTTCTTATGAGTAGCTGCAGCTTTAGTAAATCATATTATTAAATTAATTTCAAAGACGCTATATTGTTATCATAATCTGTACCATAAATCTAAATGCAATATAAAGAAGTAAAACATCCATATTTCACATTGTGCTATTAAGCCAAGAATTGATTTTTAACAAATATAGAAGAAAAGTTTAGCTGTATGTACAACTTGATAATCTTCTAAAACAACTTATAAAATGAATAAATTATAAAACTAACAAAAACCTAATAAGAAAATACATTTTCCATAGAAAAATTTTGTACCATCCCCCAATGAAAAATATATTTCTTAACGCATTTTTTACCAGCTATTTCTTATGACCTTTTGTGAAGCAATGAAGAGGAAGTACGTACCTATTTGCAGAAGGGATGTATTAAGCAACCCTGGCAGTACAGTCATTCTCTCTGTGCCCTTTTGTACATTTTTGTTTGTCATTGTCATTTGAGAATGTACGCCTGCTGGGTACCGGGCAGCGGAGGCTCTTCTTTTAAGAATGCACAACAGCCAGGCACAGTTGAAATATCTCACAGAATAGGCTGCATGGAGACTAAACTAACGTGTCTATTTTCAAAGAACTATTAAAAAAATATATTTATTGTAATGCATCATACTTTGTTATAAGGTAATTTAGCCTACATGCATAATGTTCTCTCAAGCTGAATGCTTCTCATATATCTCTTGCAATGTCTAATATTTAGCCATTCCCTGCTAATACTATTTTAGTGCTTTTTTTACTGATCTATAGCATCCTGTATTACCAACATCTGGCGATATTGAATTATAATTTTCCATCTTTTTCTACCTTTGCAAATATATTTTACTTGAGTTCAACTAAAGGAAATTTTAAATCAAATTTGCAAAAGATACAGATATTATGTGGTTTTGTGTATGCAGCTCCAATGCAGACTGTTGTGTCTCCATGGTTGAATATTACAAACATGCCTACTTTATTACTAAAAACAAATATACTTTTACTGTCTTTCATCTGTCTCCTCTTTTACTATCTGTAGATTAGCAAGAAAAATAAGTCAGACAAATGACTTAGGAAGTCAGCAGTCATATCTACAACAAGTGGTTGGTTTTAGCTGTCATATATCTTACATCTAGTAACATGGGTGTATATCTAGTTTCAGCAAAACAAACACGTGACAGCTGCAGTCAATCACTGACTGCAGCAGTCATATGACCATCTAGCTGGAAGAGGTAGTAGGAGGATCGTTGAGCATTAAGGTGTAGGGAACACTGGATTCATTTCTAAATACTGGTGGTGGCCCCATAGATCAGATGTTTTTCACTTGTTGAAATGTATAATGTGGGTCTGTCAGTGGTCTCTTGGCGGCTCTAAAAATGGCTACCTTGGACAGGCCTAATTCAAGCCAATCCATTTGCCAAATCCCAGGGGTTGCCTTAGCCTTCACTGTTTGACCTCTGTATGGGAATCTGGACTTACCCCTGGGTTGAGGCCATGAAATTTGCTGTTGACCTATGGTGGAAGATGACAGGAGTGGTTAGGAAGCCGTGTGAAAAACCTAAGGTCAATCAAGGTATAAAAATGGAAGATGGAAGAAAAATCAGGAAACAATCTTAAGTATAACAATAAAAAGCACAAGAACTACATTTTACTTGCCTGAACTAGGCAAGTAAAACTATATATGGCAAATCCTCGCAGTGAGATTGGAGTTTTAGTAGGGTGTGGTGCTCTCCTTTTGGCCATGGCAGAGAGCTGATTACTCAGGCAATACAGCACACACATCCATACTGACAGACTAAACGTCTCTAGTACAGTTCCCAGCCATCCTAGTCCTAGTGGATGGACAGAGTCTGCACCGCCCTGAGCCTCTGGTCCCAATATTATCCCCATCTCCAGTGCCACTTGTAGAATGAATACAGTGGTGCTTGGTGATAGGAGCAGACATCGCAGGAGCAAGTCCCTGAGAACATGTGACAAAATGAAGATTAAATAAGTAAAATGACAATAAGATCTTATACTTTATAATCCTAATATTTTTCTGCCATGATTTTTTATTATGTTTCTAATACAAGGTCATATACAGTTTAAAGGAATGTAAATACTTGTATAACAATGAGAGATTCTATTAAATTATATTACACTGACTGAAAATTGCAGGGTGCATTGTTGTTTATTTCTACATTTCTCTGTGGCCCTTGAATCCTTCCGGGAGCTGACTCTTCATTTTAGGAGAGCCAAACCTAGATTTTTTACTCTATAGGACTCTTAAATGGCAGCGTAGATCAGGGCACAGCAGGTCATTCTAAGCTCCAGGGAAGAGTGGTCACTTGTCCTTGATGCTTGTGAAACCTTCTGGCTTAGAGGGTTAGGGATAGATGGAAATTCCTCTTTTTTTGTATATAACATTTTTGTAATTCACATCTTCTTTTTTGGACTTGGGTGGAAGAAAACATGATATTTGGCTTTCTGTTAAAAAAGGCAAAAAAGCTAGTCAAATGTCAAGTATAAAAAGTCAAGCTAGTTAAGTATAAAAAGTATCACCTATATCACTTTACTTCTGCTAAAACTCCTTGTACCTGCCTCCCAAATAGCAGTGAATTAGGCATTTTTCCTATGCAATTGGAATTGATTTTGGACCTTTAAAAACCCATGTGTTGACATCATTTGCACATTTGTTTCTTTCACTTGCCGGTACGGCGTTGAAATGCATTGCCTGCCATGCTCTGTAATGCCGTAGCCATGTTAGTTGTGGACATTACAGTGATTGGCTGGCCACACATTGACTGGTGCCGCTATACTCGTCACAGTGTACCCCGGAATCAAGCAAAGTAGGGAGAGGTGCTGCTGTGTCAGGGAGAGATTTGCTTCTTTATAGTTAGTATAGGTATTCCACAACATATATATAACTAACTGAGCTAACAGTCCTTCTGAGGACTAATCCAGCTGCATATATTCAGTGGTGATAGCAGAAGTTAGACAGGCAGCAAATGTATGTGGCAGACTGCAGTGCATATAGTGCAAGAGGGTCCACTGAACATCCTGTTAGTATAGGTATTCCACAACATATACATATATATATATCCATCTGAACTAACAGTCCTTCTTAGGACTAATCAAGCTGCATATAATCAGTGCTAGGCAGGCAGCCAGTGTATGTGGGAGACTGCAGTGTATGTGATACAGCACAAGAAGAACATCCTGTCTGCTGCTGCTGTAATAATTACAGATATTTGTAGACATAGCCCCAGATATCAGGGGCCAGGGCAATTTTTTTTTATCTTAAGCCTAGTTATTTGCTTTAAAAGCAATCCAGAGTACACCATTTTTCTGCTCCATTTGCTGGTTCTCGCTGAAGAATAAAGCCAGATCTGTTCCATATTGCAACGTGGAAAATATTGACCTCCTTTTCCATTCTGTTGCAGTGTGTCGGTCAAGCTATTTACACTAGGTCTCTGTGTAGAATAGTATTAGTAAATTACAGGCCTGCTATTTAAAACCGTGGTTCTCTGTCAGACATATCACCTATAAAATTGTTCCAAAATCAGCCATTTCTTCCATTTTCATTTCGTTGCAGTGTGTCGGTCAAGCTATTCACACTAGGTCTCTGTGTGGAATAATGTTAGTAAATTACAGGCCTGTTATTTAAAATTGTGGTTCTCTGTCAGACATATCACATATAACTGCGTTCCAAAATCAGCCATTTCTCGTGGTCGTGAAAAATATTGTCCTCCATTAAAAATGGGCAAGGTGCGTGGCAAGTAAAGGGGAAGTGGACGTGATGGTGATGGTACATGCAGAGGTCAAGGACATGGCCGTGGGCAAGCTGAAATTGTGCCACAACAAACACACATTTTGTTGCTCAACCTTCCTGTCCAAATTACTAGGGGACCGCAGTACACCACTATTGAACCCAGAGCAGTGTCAAAAGGTTGTTGGTTGGATAGCAGATAATGCTTCCAGTCACTTTGCCACCACCACCCTGTCTTCCACATGGTCAAGTCTCAGTAGCCATAAGTCTGGACCGCATATTCCTCACCCTGATCCTCCTTACTCCCACCATGCCGAGTGCCCGGAGACAACTGATCCAACACTTGAACACTCAGAAGAGCTGTTCACTTTTCCATTTGTAGATTCGGGACTCTCACCCGGCCAGCTTCAAGCGAGTCAAGAAGAGAACACGTGTAGCGAAGCCCAAATATTGGAATAGCCACGGTCACACAAAGGTGACGGTGGGAAAGTGCAATTACTGTCGCAAGAGGTGGATGATGATCATGATGAGACACAATTGCCAGAAAGTCAGGAGGAGGACCAGGGTGCGGAAGTAGATGATGAGGTGGTGGATGATATAGTAACTGACCCAACCTGGCAGGAGGACATACAGAGCGAGAGTAGCAGCACACAGAGGAGGGAGGCATAGGCAGGAAGAAGCAGTGTGGTGGCTGCAGACACAAGGCGAGAAAGCGTTCCTCGTAACGCCAACACAACTGAAGTTGCCAGTAGAACTGTTAGGTCTTCCCAAGTCTGGTTATTTTTTAAAGGCTCTGCAGATTACCCCAAAAAGGCCATTTGTACCAGCTGCCAGGCCAGCATCAGCAGGGGAAGAAAATCTAGCAGCCTGACCACCTCCAGCATGATCAGGCATATGGCAGCAAAGCACCCGGCTAAGAGGTCCGAACCCCAGGGTCCACCAACAGTGTCTGCGGGTGACACCACTGCTTGTTCCGCTGTTGTGCGTGCATGCCAATCCCCTGTCCATGGTGCATGCCAAGATGCCTCCCACCCTGCACCTGTCGTTGAACACTCTCAGCTAGCACGATAAGGAAGCACGTCCACGTCCTTGTCCCAGTGCAGCGTTCAGTTGTCCATACCCCAGTCCTTGGAACTCAAGTGCAAATGTGCAGCCAACGCCCCACAGGCCACACTACTAAATTCACAAATTTTGCGAATGCTTGCGCTCGAAATGTTGCCTTTTAGACTCGTGGAGACGGAAGCTTTGCACAACCTTATGGCAGCGGCTGTCCCTCGGTACTCGATCCCCAGCCGCCACTATTTCTCCCGGTGTGCCATCCCCACATTACACGAGCATGTGTCCCACAATATTAGGCGTGTGCTCAACAGCGTAGTTACTGGGAAAGTCCACCTAACCACAGACACGTGGACAAGTGTTTGTGGGCAGGGATGTTACATCTCGCTGATGGCACACTGGGTTAATATAGTGGAAATGGGGTTCCCAGTCGGACCTTGGGATGGAACACGTCCTCCCGACGCCAAGAATTGCAGGCCCTGGGTCAATCAGGGTTGCTCCCACATTCTACAGCTCCTGCACCTCCTCCTCCTCTTCAGCCTCCATCTCTGAAATGACCAAATCAGTTGCAAGCTGGAAGCACTGCAGCACTTCCTCGGCCAAGCGCTAACAGGCTGTGCTGAAGCTAATATGCTTAGGTGACAAACACACTGAAGAGTTGTGGACAGCTCTGAAAGAGTGGGCAGATCTGTGGCAGACACCGTTGACCCTACAGCCAGGCGCGGTCGTGTATGACAATGGCCGGAACCTGGTGGCAGCTCTGAGGCGAGGCGAGCTCACAAACGTACCATGCCAGGCCCATGTGCTTAACCTCGAGGTTCATCGGTTTCTCAAAACCTACCCAAATCTGCCAGATCTGCTTGTCAAAGTACACTGCATGTGTGCCCATTTTAGAAAGTCAGCTACAGCTTCCGCCACCCTTGCCATACTTCAACAGCATTTGCAGCTTCCAGCTCACCGACTGATCTGCGATGCCCCCACACGTTGGAACTCTACTTTGCAGATGTTGGGAAGGATTTGTGAGCAGAAGAGGGCAGTTGTTGACTACCAGCAGCAACAAGGCTGTAGATATTCAGGTCAGACTCCACACATAAAACCTCAGGAGTGGACATGGATGTCAGACATCTGTACCATTCTCCAAAACTAAGAGGAGTCCACCAAGATGGTGAGCAGCGATGGCGCCATAATTAGTGTCACCATCCCACTTCTCTGTCTTCTGAAACGCTCTCTGCTCACAACCAAAGAGGATGTATTGCAGGCGGAGCATGATGAGATGGAGCAATGAACCATACAGGGTGATTCCACACAGCCCAGCCTCTCATCCCAACGTGGATTAGGTGACAATGAAGAAGAGGAGGAGGAGGAGGAAGCACAGGAGCTAGTTTCCTGCACTATAGACGATACTACCTGCAAAACTGTCATACCGTCTGTTCAGCGTGGATGGCCTGAGGACAGGGAGGAGGAGGATGAGGAGGAGAGCATGGTCAGTCGTCCTCTTCGTGAGGACACGGAAGTCTTGCCACTTTGCAGTCTGACACACATGGCTGAGTTTATGTTATGCTTCCTTTCCCGTGACCCTTGGGTTTCCAAATTTTGGGTGACAGTCATTATTGGTTGGTGACCCTTCTAGACCCACGCTACAGGGAGAACTTTCTGTCTCTTTTTCCCGAGCAGAACAAGCCTAATGAAATGGTGCAATCGAGCAGAGGCAGAGGAACACTGTCAAAGTTCTGGGAAAGTTTTCTCAAACCCTGCCATCGCACAAACCCTGATGCACGTGCTACTCTCCCAAGAAGGGAAAAGTTACGCTTCTTCATAGAATGGTAGAGTTGGAGGGGACCTCCTGGGCCATCTGGTCCAACCCCCTGCTCAAAGCAGGATCCACTAAACCATCTCAGACAGATGTCTGTCCAGCCTCTGCTTGAAGACGTCCATTGAAGGGGAACTCACCACCTCTCGTGGCAGCCTGTTCCACTCATTAATCACCCTAGCTGTCAAAAAGTTTTTTCTAATATCTAATCTGTGTCTCCTCCCATTTAGTTTCATCCCATTGCTTCTAGTCTTTCCTTGTGCAAATGAGAATAAAGATGATCCTTCTACAATGTGACAGCCCTTGACATATTTGTAGACAGCTATTAAGTCTCCTCTCAGTCTTCTTTTTTGCAAGCTAAACATTCCCAAATCCTGCAACCGTTCCTCATAGGACATGGTTTGCAGACCAGTCACCATTCTGGTCGCTCTTCTCTGAACTTGCTCCAGTTTGTCTATGTCTTTTTTAAAATGTGGTGCCCAAAACTGTACACAGTATTCCAGATGAGGTCTGACCAAAGAGGAGTAAAGACCGATAATGACTTCACGTGATCTAGACTGTATGCTTCTGTTAATACATCCCAGAATTGTATTTGCCTTTTTTGCTGCTGCATCACACTGTTGACTCATGTTCAGCCTATGATCTATTAGTATACCTAAGTCTTTTTCACATGTACTGTTGCTTAGCTCTATTTCTCCCATTCTGTATATGCTTTTTTCATTTTTATTGCCCAGATGTAGTACTTTGCATTTTTCCCTGTTAAAAACCATTCTGTTGGTTGCTGCCCACTGCTCCAGTTTATTTAGGTCTTTTTGAATCCTCTCTCTCTCTTCTCTAGTATTAGCTATCCCTCCTAGCTTTGTGTCATCAGCAAATTTAATCAGTTTACCCTTAATTCCTTCATCTAAATCATTGATAAAGATGTTGAACAATACAGGTCCCAGGACGGAGCCCTGTGGTACCCCACTTGAGACATTCATCCAGCTGGATGTGAAGCCATTTACAACCACCCTTTGAGTCCGATCACTAAGCCAGTTATGAATCCACCTAACAGTTGCCTGGTCCATTGCATACTTGGTCATTTTTTCAATAAGGATGGTGTGAGATACTTTGTCAAATGCTTTGCTGAAGTCAAGATATACTATATCTACAGCATTTCCCTGATCCACCCAGTCAGTGATTCTGTCATAGAAGGAAATTAAGTTAGTCTGATATGGCTTGTTAGTTACAAACCCATGCTGACTCTGGTTAATCACTTCATTCTTATCCATGTACTTACATACATGTTGTTTAATAATTTGTTCAAAGATCTTTCCTGGTATAGAAGTCAGACTCACTGGCCTATAGTTCCCTGGGTCCACCTTCTTCCCCTTTTTGAAGATAGGAACAACATTTGCTCTTCTCCAGTCTTCTGGGACTTTTCCTGTTCTCCAAGAATTTTCAAAGATTATGGAGAGTGGTTCTAAAATTTCTTCTACGATCTCCTTCAGCACTCTGGGGTGTAATTCATCTGGACCTGGAGACTTGAACTCATTTATGTTAGCTAAATATTCCCTCACAATCTTTCTGTTTACAGATAACTTGGATTCCTCTATTCCTTTAAAAGGACAGTGAAGATCAGTTAATGTTACATTTTCTTTCTGAGAGAAAACAGATGCAAAATAGGAATTAAAAAGTTCGGCCTTCTCAACATCCTCTCTTACCATTTCTCCATTTTCATCCTGAAAAAATCCTATAGCATCTTTGACTTTTCTTTTACTTTTGACATACCCCCAAAATCCTTTTTTATTGCTTTTGACATCTCTTGCAAGCCTTAATTCATTGTCAGCTTTAGCTAACCTGATACGTGCCCTGCAGGATCTGCAGACTGCATTATAATCTTCTTTAGATATGCCTCCCTCTTTCCATTTAATAAACATTTCTTTCTTTCTTTTTAGCATGTGTTTAAGTTCTGTGTTCATCCATCCTGGTTTCCTTAAATGCTTCCCATTCTTCCTACTTTTCGGGATTGTTAACGATTGTGCTTTGAGAATCTCATTTTTAAAAATTTCCCATCCTTCCTGGACATTTTTGTCCTTAAGGACATCCAGCCATTGGATCCCTCCTATTCTCTTTCTGAGTCTCTTAAAATCTGCCTTTCTAAAATCTAACCTTGAAGTTTGAGTCTTCACATGTCTTCCTCCTCTAGTTATCCAAAATTCTATAATAGCATAATCGCTGCCTCCTAGGGTCCCAGCCACCTTTACCTCCTCAACCATTTCCTCCCTGTTTATAAGGATTAGATCCAAAGTAGCAGATCCCCTTGTTTTCTCCCCTACCTTTTGGAAGATAAAGTTGTCAGCAAGAGAGGATAAGATTTTCTTGATTTTGTCTATTTGTTATTGTCCTGCTCCTTCTCCGTTTTTGCGAACTAAAAGAATTGTAAGTGATGATAATAATTTACAACAAAATCTTGAGAAAATGAGGATGACATTTTTGGTCAGGGATTATCCAAAACATTTATTTGATAAGGGGATTAATATGGTAAATAGTCTTGAACGTGAATCTCTTTTAAAATCTAAGAGGAGGACAGATAAGGTGTCTAATAGAATACCAGTTATTATCACATTTTGTGAGGAGAGTGACTCTATCGCTAGAATAATTAGGAAACACTGGAGCATGTGGGGTAAATGCATACCGGAAGTCCCACAATTTCAGAATCCTCCGTTGTTCTCGTATAAACGAGCAAGAAATTTGAAAGATAAATTGGTGAGAGCTGATGTGGGACCTCAAAAAGGTATGAAGCAAATAACTTTAATGGGCAATAAAAGAACAGGATCCTACCCTTGATTGAATTGTGTAAACTGTCCAAATTTTATTAAGGGGAGTTTTTTTCTACATCCAATTACAAATGAGAAATTTGTTATCAAACATTATTTGACATGCGACTCGAAATACGTCATATATCTTCTATACTGTCCATGTAAATTTATGTATGTGGGGGAGACAACATGGGATTTGAAAACCCGTTTGAACCACCACAGATATACTATACGCAAAAAGAGATTGGATTTGCCAGTCTCTAAACATTTTACTGAAACCGGACACAATGAAAAACAATTAAAATTTAGGATCATTGATCACGTGCCTCCCCTGAGGAGGGGAGGTGATCGGGTTAAAATGCTTAAGATTAAAGAATTACAATGGATAAGGAAATTAGACACATTACGTCCTAAAGGACTAAATGTTGATTTCAAAACTGAATTGGCAGCTCTTTGATGTATGTCTGATGTTCCATTTGGATTTGAATCGTTGTGTGATATGGTATATGGCCTTTGATTTTGTGGAGTTTTAACTAATAGTGACTTTTTTATCTCTTATAGATCTTTGGAGAAAGTGAACTATATTATCTACAGGTTTCACCTCTACATCATCATGTGACGGTGTGATCAACACGTGTGATAATAATTCTTTTGCATGTCAATATATATTGTTGCTAATTTTTGGATCAACATTGAGTATCATATATATGAGTCTTTATTATTCATTCTCTTTATAATGCATATAGCCAATACGGATCATTCATTAAATGGCTTGGTTGAAACTTGGTATGTGTGTATAACATGGGAATGGATGCATGGGGCATGGTGGGTTGAGTAACTTGCCCCTAACCGGGTGAGTGGCTCCCCCTATTGCTCTGATATTGGGTTTACCAACCCCAGCTAATGGGGGGTGTAACCCGATAGTATCCTTATATGTCCCTATTATAAAAAAGGGAAAGTATATAATATCACACTATTACCTGTTTTTGGCCCTTTTTGTCCGTTATTGTTGCTATGTGCTAAGTATTTTTAGGTTTCAGACTTTAATTATTGTATAATACTTTATAACAGCCTAAACATATGTGACTCTTGTGGGCGTACCTTAAGAAAAATGGCGCTGATGCAACACATTTATATAGTTACTTGCACAATGGATAGTGGGTATACAGTATGTACCACATCAAAGATGGCGTCTATAGCACTTCCGCCCTTAGTACAATGCCATATCCGCCAGTGATGTCATTGGAGCATGCTCAGTGTCGATTCTCTGTATGCCACAGTTTGGTCTCCTCCCCCTTTCTAGCAGCCATCCTGACATGCGTTTTTTAACACTGGAGATGCCGCTTTTCGGCGTTGTTCACATGTTGATGCGGTGAGTCAATCCTGATTTTTTTTTATTCCACACACCTGTATCTATTAAGTAATTTATCATGGATTGAGCTATATCATGTAAACAAACAATGTGTATGTATTTTCATGAATCAAAAAAAGCTTTATATAATGTGGTCTATCTATGTATATGTATTGTATGTTTTTATGCACTTTGCACATTGCACTTTTTGCACTTTATAATGTAATAGTCCTTTAAATGGATGACCTGATATATACCTCACCTGTAAACTCTGCACTTTGTTTGAAAAAGGCTGTATTCAGCCGAAACGAAGCCACAGCTCTTGCTGAGCTAAAAAATCATCTATTTATTGAGTGCTGTTTCTACTATTTTTTTCATATGTCTCTTGTAAGACGCACTGGAGTTCCTCCAAATTTTTGGCAACCGTTGCTTCACTGCATAGGCAAACAGTATAGGAGACACACTTCCTAATAATGGGAACATTGTTTGCAGGAGGCCCTCTGACCTCTACGTCTTTTGTAAGAGGCATTGGAGTTCCTCCAAATTTTTGGCAGCCGTTGCTTCACTGCATAGGCAAACAGTATGGGAGACACACTTCCTAATAATGGGAACATTGTTTTAAGGAGGTCCTCCGACCTCTACGTCTCTTGCAAGGGGCATTGGAGTGCCTCCAAATTTTGACAGCCATTGCAGTCTCTGCATAGGTAAACAGTATGTGAGACCCTCTCCTTTCTAATGGGAATCTGTCGTTAGTGAGGTACACCTCTGTTGGACTCACTGCATACCCTATAACTGAATAGCAGACCCTCTCCTTTCTAATGGGAACATGTAGCTCTTGTTACTGTGTCCCAGCTGTATGTGTCTTTAAATTGTTAGTGGGGTTTTTCCTAAATTTTGGCAGCCGTTGCACTCACTGCATACCCTATAACTGAAAATCAGACCCTCTCCTTTCTAATGGGAACATGTCGTACTCGTTACTGTGGTCCAGCTCTATGTGTCTTTAAATTGTTAGTGGGGTTTTCCCAAATTTTGTCAGCTCTTGCAGTCACAGCATGGTCATCACCATTATAGGAGACCCGCTCCTTTATAATGGGAACATTTTTTTTACTGAGACCCTCCTCTATGTCTGTTCAAAGGTGTATTGGGTTGCGTCCAAATTTTTGGCAGCCCTTGCAGTCACTGCATACACAATAACAGTATAGGAGACCCACTCATTAATAATGGGAACAACAAAGCATAGCCGGCTGATGGCTCTCTAACAATAGCGAGGGCCGACTGCTAGCCCTTAAAGAATAGTAAGGCTGTAAAAATTGTGTTTGTGACTTTCTGTCACGCTGTCTCTGTGTACTGGAGGTAGGGGGCCTAAGCTGACCCTAAGCTGGGGCCCTGACTAATCCCTCTACCTGGAGGTACTGTTAAAGGTACAGAGGTCCAGGCCACCAGCGTAACCCCTACCTCCTGAGGATCCCTGCACCTAAGTAATCTAGTCCTGAGAAGGACCCCGATCACAACAAAAGGGAACAGGTAATAATATGCCAACACTCAGTACTTAGACGAACGAGACAGAACAAGGGTAAAACCAAAACCACCTTGCATACAAAAACTACACAACAACAACAGAGGGAACACCAACGGGAAAGGAGATAAATGATAAAGCGAGGAAGGGAAAAACCACTCCAAATACACTTAGCTCTGAAACTCCAAATACCACGATCCGCTCTGTTAGTCTGCATGGAATGCTTTCATCGACAACTTCCCTAACAGATCAGCAGACATATGAAGGAATCTCACTACTGCAGAATTGATTGCAACTGGGCCAGGCTGGACCTTGTCTAGCACAGAGAGAGAGAGTTAACTCCCTCACTGCCGAAAAGCACAAAGCACCAAAAACTCAGCTGCGACAAGTCAGGCTGTGCAATCGTGACGATCTTCGTGGCGACACAACCATGACAGTACCCCCCCTTCTACGAGGGGCCTCCGGACCCTCAGGGCCAGGTTTATCCGGGTGAGTCATGTGGATGGCCCGAATTAACCGGTCTGCGCAGGAACCCACATCCTCTCCTCAGGACCATACCCCTTCCAATGAACCAGGTACTGAAGGGACCGACGATTAAAGCGTGAATCGATGACCTTCGATACTTGGAACTCCAAGTTACCATTGATCACCACTGGAGGCGGAGGTAAAGGTGACGGTATCACCGGCGCCACATACCTCTTAAGCAACGATCTGTGGAACACGTTGTGAATTTTAAACGTAGGGGGGAGATCAAGACGGAATGCCACCGGATTAATTATAGAACTGATCCTGTACGGCCCGATGAACCTGGGACCCAGTTTCCAGGAAGGAACCTTAAGTTTTATATTCTTAGTAGACAACCATACCAGATCGTTCACACTTAGGTCCGGACCAGACACTCTCCTCCTGTCAGCCATACGTTTGTAACGGTTCCCCATAGTACTCAGATTATTCAGTACCCCTCTCCATACAGAAGCGAGTGATGATGAAAATCGTTCCTCCTCAGGAACCCCCGAAGAGCCCCCTCTACTGAAAGTACAAAACTGGGGGTGAAAACCATATGCCCCAAAAAACGGGGACTTACCAGTGGACTCGCTCCGCCTATTATTAAGAGCAAACTCCGCCAGAGGTAAGAAAGAAGCCCAGTCCTCCTGGTTCTCTGACACAAAACACCGGAGATATGTCTCCAAACTTTGGTTCAGATGTTCCGTCTGACCATTGGTCTGGGGATGAAAAGGCGATGAGAACGACAAATGCATCCCCCGCCGAGTACAAAATGCCTTCCAGAACTTGGACACAAACTGAGACCCCCGATCCGACATCACATCGGAGGGTACCCCGTGAAGCCTCACAATCTCCCCAATGAACACCTGCGCAAGAGTTTTAGCATTAGGAAGAGCAGGAAGAGCGATAAAATGTGCCATCTTGCTGAACCTGTCCACTACAACGAGAATGACAGTTTTACCCGAAGACGGCGGGAGGTCCGTAATAAAGTCCATAGACAGATGAGTCCAAGGACGCTCCGGGATCTTCAAAGGTAAGAGGGCCCCAGACGGACGGGTATGTGGGGTCTTATAGCGCGCACAAACCCCACAGGACGCAACAAAAGTTACCACCTCCTTATGTAAATTAGGCCACCAAAACCGACGCGAGAGGAGATCCACAGTTGCTTTACTCCCTGGGTGTCCTGCTAAAGCTGAGTTATGGTGTGCCTCGATCACCTTTTGTCGTAGCTGATCTGGAACAAACAGTCTCCCTGGAGGTCCAACAGGGGCGTCCCCCTGAGCCTCCAATACCTCCTTCTCAAGCTCAGAGCATACTGCCGACACCACCACCCCCTCTTGAAGGATAGGAACCGATTCATCTGTATTCCCGGCCCCAGGGAAACTACGAGATAAGGCATCCGCCTTCACATTTTTTGACCCAGGACGAAACGTAACGACAAAATTAAACCTGGTAAAAAACAACGACCACCTGGCTTGTCTGGGATTCAGACGTTTTGCGGACTCCAGATAAAGCAGGTTCTTGTGATCGGTGATGACGGTGACCGGATGGACTGCCCCCTCCAAAAAATGGCGCCACTCCTCAAAAGCTAACTTAATGGCCAAGAGTTCCCTATTGCCGACATCGAAATTCCTCTCGGCGGACAACAATTTTTTAGAGAAAAAGGCGCACGGATGCCACTTACCAGGGGACGAACCTTGTGACAACACTGCTCCCACCCCTACCTCGGAAGTGTCTACCTCTACAATGAATGGCTGTGACACATCAGGTTGAATGAGTATGGGTGCCGAGGCAAAACATTTTTTCAAGGAGGAGAAAGCTTGACAAGCCTTGTCAGACCACCTAGAAAAATCCGTCCCCTTTTTTGTCATGTCAGTGAGAGGTTTAATCATGGACGAGAAATTACGAATGAACTTCCGGTAATAATTAGCAAACCCCAGGAAACGTTGTAGTGCCTTAAGATTCTCAGGCAGATCCCACTCAAGAACTGCCCGCACTTTCCCAGGGTCCATACGAAAACCAGACGCTGAAACCAGGAAACCTAAAAACTGGAGTTTCTGTACGGCGAACACACACTTTTCCCATTTAGCATACAGTTTATTATCCCGCAAGATCTGTAACACCTGCCTAACGTGCTCCTGATGAGACACCAGATCAGGCGAGTAAATTAAGATATCATCCAGATATATGACAACAAACTGTCCAAGCAGGCGGCAAAAAATGTCATTAACAAAGTGTTGGAACACCGCCGGGGCATTAGTCAGACCGAATGGCATGACAAGGTTCTCATAATGCCCCTCCGGAGTGTTAAACGCCGTCTTCCACTCATCCCCCTCCTTCATTCTAATCAGGTGGACGCCCCCCTGAGATCCAACTTAGAGAACCATTTGGCGCCCACGATCTGATTAAAGAGATCGGGAATAAGTGGGAGCGGGTACGGATCTCGGACCGTAATCCGATTAAGTTCACAGAAATCCAGGCAAGGGCGTAGGCCTCCATCCTTCTTCTTCACAAAGAAGAACCCCGCGGCCACCGGGGAAGATGAAGGTCTAATATGCCCCTTAGCCAGACTTTCAGAAATATAATCCTTCATGGCCTGCCTCTCAGGACCAGAAAGGTTATACAACCTAGATTTAGGTAACTTGGCCTCAGGGAGCAGTTTTACAGAACAGTCATACTCACGATGAGGAGGTAGTTCCTGACACCCTTTCTCTGAGAATACATCCTCAAAGTCCACCAAAAATGAAGGTAAGACCCTAGGAGTGACAGCACCGACGACCGTATTCATGCAGTTTTTATTACAGAAATTACTCCATTGGCTTATCTCTCTGGATTGCCAATTAATAACCGGGTTATGCTTAGTTAACCAAGGAAGGCCCAAAACTATAGGAGTGGGAAGACCCTCCAACATGTAGCAAGACAACAGTTCTTTATATATCGCCCCCACTTGAAGTTTTACGTTATGCACAACATGCAAAAAACTTCCCTGACCGAGGGGCCTGGCATCGATCGAGAATATCGGGATGGGTTTAGCCAACTCACTCAAATGCATACCTTGAACCCAGGCAAACCGAGCGTCCACCAGATTAGCCCCGGCCCCACTATCTCAAAGAACAGATCTTCTCAGTTCTCGTACCCACCACCACCTCCGCCGGTACGAGAAACTGAGATGACCCTAGGGACGAAATACCTACTCCCAGATTGCCGTCCACCACACAACCTGGGATTAAAAGTTTTCCGACGACTCTTTACTCTGCAAAGGACGGGATGGACACCCCCCAATAAAATGTCCCTTTCTCCCGCAGAAGAAACACCTTCCAGTCTTGTGGTGTGCCACCGGTCCCCTCCCCCGAAATGATGTCCCTCCTAATTGCATAGGCTCTTCTGGACTGACCAGGGGAACCACCATATGAGGGGACCTTGAAGGAGGTGGAGTCATCACAGGGGGTGGAGTTATCCCGCACCTCTCCCGAAGCCGTCTGTCAATGCGAATAGCAAGGGCCATAGCGGCTTCCAGTGACGCGGGAGAGTCATACTGTGCCAACACATCCTTTAATTTGTCGGATAAACCTTGACAAAACTGGCTCCTAAGAGCCGGGTCATTCCACTGGGTGTCAGTGGCCCACCTACGGAACTCCGAACAGAATTCCTCCGCCGGACGATCTCCCTGCTGGATCCTACGTAACTTAGATTCAGCAAGGGAGATCCGATCCGGGTCATCATATACAAGACCCAGAGCAGTAAAAAACCTATCCACTGACTGGAGAGCCGGGGAGCCCGGGGGAAGAGAGAACGCCCAAGATTGTGGGTCCCCATGTAGGAGCGAGATGACAATTCCCACCCTTTGTTCTTCACTCCCCGATGACCGAGGCCGCAGCCGAAAGTGCAACTTGCATGCCTCCCGGAAAGCAAAAAACTTGTCCCGCCCCCCAGTGAACCTGTCAGGGAGAGCTACTTTAGGTTCTGGTCCGGCTTGCTCCTGGGGATACAAAACCTTGGACCTAACGTCCGCCAGCTCCATGGACAAACTCTGCAACTGCCGAGCTAGACCGGCTACTGGATCCATGGTAGCTGGAGAAAATCTAAGGGGTCGGTGAAAATGTCACGCTGTCTCTGTGTACTGGAGGTAGGGGGCCTAAGCTGAACCTAAGCTGGGGCCCTGACTAATCCCTCTACCTGGAGGTACTGTTAAAGGTACAGAGGTCCAGGCCGCCAGCATAACCCCTACCTCCTGAGGATCGCTGCACCTAAGTAATCTAGTCCTGAGAAGGACCCCGATCACAACAAAAGGGATCAGGTAATAATATGCCAACACTCAGTACTTAGACGAACGAGACAGTACAAGGGTAAAACCAAAACCACCTTGCATACAAAAACTACACAACAACAACAGAGGGAACACCAACGGGAAAGGAGATAAATGATAAAGCGAGGAAGGGAAAAACCACTCCAAATACACTTAGCTCTGAAACTCCAAATACCACGATCCGTTCTGTTAGTCTGCATGAAATGCTTTCACCGACAACTTCCCTAACAGATCATCAGACATATGAAGGAATCTCACTACTGCAGAATTGATTGCAGCTGGGCGAGGCTGGACCTTGTCTAGCACAGAGAGAGAGTTAACTCCCTCACTGCCGAAAAGCACAAAGCACCAAAAACTCAGCTGCGAGAAGTCAGGCTGTGCAATCGTGACGATCTTCGTGGCGACACAACCATGACACTTTCACAATCCCTCCTTCATAAACATCAGGATGTGTCTGATGTTTCACACACCACATGGCCAGATAAGGTTGTAAAATTTTAAAATGACATTTCCCGGTGAATGCATTTGTCTTGGATGAAACCAATGCAAAAACGCATCAAAAACGTTACGTGTGAACATAGCTCAAGGTGTTGAGAAGCATTTTTGGTTTTGGTTATTTATTTTGCCTTATATACAAGTCATTATCCTGGAAAGGATGTTCCTTAACATACTGTATTTCCCAGGAAAATCCATTTTGGTTTCATTTTTGTATGTTTTATTGTGAGTTTGTAAAAGTGGCATAATACCTCTGACAACGTTGTGGACAGCAGTGGCCTAGGAGTCAGAAATGCTTCCAGGGGTCTTCCCCATGCTGTTCTCATGTCATTTGAGCACTGTTCCCATCGATTTGGGCAATTTTTAGGCCCTCTGCAGACCGCCGGGGGGAGCTGTCGGAAAAATGCTTGAGTTTCCCATAGACTTACATTGGGCCGGTTACTTGGACCGAGCACTCGAGCATTCAACTTTGCTCGACTCGAACAATGAGTACCCAAGCATTTTAGTGCTCGCTTATGACTAATAGTAATGTTTCCCTTTAAATAGGACACCAAAGAGAAGTCACTGCACTCCGATTATTCAGCCTGAGTAGGATATCCATGGGTTGATCTGTCAGGTCTGCCATAGAGATGGGACCAGCAAAAGAGGAAGTATCTGGTTCCATAGCAAGTGCCTTCAGCAGGGATTGTGGTAACTTGCCAGTATGCTACACAGGAACTGAACAAGGAGGTTAAATAAGGCTACTAAGAAGTACTGAGGGAAGCACAGACAGTAAGGACAGTATTTTCCCCTATGAAAGTCAATAGAATCTATATGATATTAATTATTTGTGAAGAAAACAGGGATCCTTATTATGATTCTTTATATTTAAACTGTATTGACTACTATGGGAAGAATATGTACCTGTAGCATCTATTTACCAGCAGTGATCCATAAATTATTTAGAATTAGGTCATCACAGTGACCAGTTGGATTTCCTTTTGACCTACACAAAAGGAATGCTTCAAACAAGACATTGCACCATCAGACAAAGCCTAGCTTATTGTTAAGCAATGGATGGAATGTTATTCTTTAGTCCTTCTTTGGCCTTCAGAAGCCAATTATGTTAAGAAAATTTAGCAAGGAATTAAGGCAAAAAGGCAATTGCAATATCCATTCTGCAGAAGTATAGGATGCCAGTTGAGACACATATGCATTACTGTCCATAAGCTGGTGATGGATTCAGAATTAACAATAGCATACCTGCATAGATTCGAGTGGAAACCCTGACCTATGCAATACATGAACCACAATGAAGACTTATAGTATGGAAATCCTTTTATGCAAAACCATAAAGAATACCTGAATGTGATCAAGAAAAGTCACTAATGGCATGTAAGCGATCTATGGCATTGTCAGTCAAGGTTACCCTTAATATATTTTTGAAAGAATGCATTAAAACATGACTGTCTAGTCTAAAGATGGCACATTGAGCAAGGTAACATGAAGAATAAAGCTATTTAAGAGAAGAATAATGTTATTACATAGAAAGCATAACTTTTTATGGTAGGAGGAATGACCACATAATGTAACCTTATCAAGTCACACATTTATACCATGAAAATGATTTTTATTTATGAAAATGTAGGCCGGTTCATTTGATATAGTCAGATTGTATTTATTGCAAATTTCCAAAATTCAGATAATTATTTCAGAATAATTTATTTAAAATAGCCAGGAGTAATTCTGTCTATGTTCTGATTTAGGTGGGAATATTAATAACCTTCCACATCCATGTCCTTTTATCATCTTTCGATTACAGTGTCTTTGGAAAGTATTCACCTCCCTTGGTTTTTTACCTATTTTGTTACATTACAACCTGTGTTTAAATATTTTTGTAATCCAATTTGTGTGTGATGCATCAGCACTAAATAGTTTAAGTTGGTTAAGTGAAATGAGAAAAATATAGGCATAAATGAAATTTATGGTATCAAATAACTAAAAATTGGCATGTGTATATGTATTTACCCCTTTTGCTATGAAGCCCCTACAAATGTCTGGTGCAAGCAATTACTTTCATAAGTCACATGCTTAGTTAAAGGAAGTCCACCTGTGTGCAATCTAAGTGTCACATGTCTGTCAGTGTATACACTTTACCTTTTCTGAAAGGCCACAGAGGCTGCAACACCATTAAGCGACAAACACCACTAACCAAACAACACCATGAAGACAAAGGAGATTTCCAAATAAGTCAGGAATAAAGTTATAGAGAAGTACAAGTCAAGGTTGGGTTATAAAAAAATATCCCAATCGCTCATGATCCCCCGGAGCACCATCAAAACCATTATCATCAAATGGAAAGAACATGGTACAACAACAAAGTTGCCAAGCAAGGGCCGCCCAACAAAACTCTCAGCCCGGGCAAGGAGGGCATTAATCAGAGAGGCAGCACAGAGACCAAAGGTCATCCTGAAGGAGCTGCAGAGTTCCCAAACAGAGACTGGAGTGTCTTTCCATACAACCACAATAAGCTGTACACTCCATAGAGGTGGCTTTTATGGAGTGGGCAGAAAAAAGCTTTTACTTACAAAAATTGTAAGGCCCGTTTTGAGTTTGCCAAAGGAAATGTGAGAGACTCCTCAAATGTCTGGAGGAAGATGCTATGGTCAGATGAGACTAAAATAGAACTTTTTGGCCACCAAGGTAAACGCCATGTCTGGCGATAAACCAACACAGCTCATCACCCCAAGAACACCATCCCCACAGTGAAACATGGTCGTGGCAGCATCATGCTGTGGGGATTATTTTTGGCAGCAGGGACAGGGAAAATGGTCCCAGTTGAGGGGAAGATTGATCGTGCAAAATACAGGGATATTCTTGAGCTAAACCTGTTTGTCAGTAATTTGAGACTGGGATGGAGAGTCATCTTCCAACAAGACAATGACCCAAAGCATACTGCTAAAGCAACACTTGTAGATGTAGATGTTTTGAAGTGGCCTAGTCAAAGCCCAGACCTTAATCATATTGGGAATCTGTGGTCTGACTGGAAGATTTCTGTTCACCAAAGAAAACCATCTAATTTGAAGGAACTGGATCAGTTTTGCCTTGAGGAATGGATAAAACTCCCAGTGACAAAATGTGGAAAGCTCATAGAGACTTATCCAAAGCGACTTGCAGCTGTAATTGGCGCAAAAGGAGGCTCTATAAATTACTGACTGTAGGAGGGTGAATAGTTTTGCACAGTGAAGTTTTCAGTTATTTTCTCCTATTTGTTGTTTGCTTCATAATAAAAAGAATATCAAATGTTCACAGCAGTAGGCATTTTCTTTAGGTGAACTGATCCAAACCCTCAAAGGAAAAAGTGACATTCCAGTTTGTGAGGTAGCAAAACACAAAAACAAATCCGGGGGGTGGGGGGGGGTGAATACTTTTGCAAGCCACTGTATTTTTTTTGTTTTCTAAGCTTAAGAAAAGGGTATTTTACATAGGTTTTTTCAACCAAAAGAGCAGTGCTTGGACCAAAAAAACTTGGCTCCCTCTCTTCAGAAACCCCAAAGAATCCATATCATTGTTGAAGTGTGAAATATAACAGGCATACAGTGCTTTGAAAAAGTATTCATACCCCGTGAACTTTTCCACATTTTTCCATGTTACACTCACAAATGTAAATTTATTTTATTAGGATTTTATGTGATATACAAACACATAGTAGCCAATATTTGTGAAATGTAAAGGAAATGATATATGGTTTACTAATTATTTTAAAAATATAAATCTGAATTGTGACATGCATTTGTATTCATCTCCCTGTAGTTTGAAACCTCTAAATAAAATCCTAAGTGACCAATTGCCTCCAGAAGTCACATTAATAGTAAATTGAGTCTATCTGTGTGTAATTTATTCTCAGTGTTACTACAGCTATTTTTTGAAGGCCTCAGAACTTTGAGAACTCTAGGGATCAAACCACATTATGAAAACCAAGGAACACACCAGATAGGTCAAGGATAAGGTTGTGGAGAAGAGTAAAGCAGCGTTAGGTTATAAAAAAAAATAGCTCAAACTCTGAACATCTCATGGAGCACTGTTCAATCCATCATCCAAAAATGGGAGGAGTATGGCACAACTGAAAAGACATGGAAATCCACCTAAACTAACATCCCAAGCAAGGAAATCACCAATTAGAGAAGAAGCCAAGTTGCCCATGGTCACTCTGGAGAAGCTGCAGAGATCTACATCTCAGGTTGGAGAATCTGTCCACAAGACTACTATTAGTCGTATACTCCACAAGAGTGGCAAGAAGAAAGAAATTTTTGTAAGCAAGACATAAGATGTCCCATTTGCAATTTGCAAAAAGCCATATATGGGTCAAAGCTAGCATGTGGAAGAAGGTGTTCTGGTCAGATGAGTCCATAGTAGAACTTTTTGGGCTAAATGCAAAATGCTACTTGTGGCTGCAAACTAACACTGGACATCACCCTGATGGTCAGAGTTGATGGGAAGATGGATGGAGCTAAATACAGGGCATTCCTGAAGGAAAACCTGTTAGAGGCTGCAAAGGACTTGAGATGAGGACATAGGTTTAGACATAAATCCCATTGAAAATCTATGGCAAGACTTGACAATTGCCGTTCACAGATGCTCTCCATCCAATCTCACTGAGGTAGAGATAGCTTGCAAAGAAGAATTGGCAAAACTTTCATCCTCTAGATGTGCAAGGTTGGTAGAGACATACCCCAAAAGATTTGCAGCAGTAATTGCAGCGAAAGGTGGTCCTGCAAAGTATTGACTCAGGGGGGCTGAATACAAATGTACATCACAATTTTCAGATTTATATTTTTAAAATATTTAGAAAGCCATGTATAATTTCCTTTACAAATACTTGCTACTTAGTGTTGGTATATCGCATAAAATCCCAATAAACTACATTTCATTTTGTGGGTATAATGTGAAAAAAATGTGGAAAAGTTCACACGTTATGAATCCTTTTTCAAGGCATTGTATGTAATCCACCATTAAAACTGATTGATCTTCACAGACACTTTTTTTTTATCAGATATTTTTATTAGTGATCCAATTTTTTTAAATTTGATTTTGCCGACTTTGCTGAATTTTCATTGGAAATTCAATTTGATCTGAATCAATTGGCCAAATCTAAAGTACCACAAAGTCTCCAATTAAATAGAACCGAAAATAGTTGAGGGCAACAGCTTTCATTATGGATCAAGACTCATAAATTCTAATACCTACAACATGACACCTAAGAGTCATGATAAGATCCAAAAGGAGTCAGTAGTTTCAAAGATAAGCACAATTTTATTAAATATTAAACATACAAATACAGTAAAAGAACTGTGATCATTTGAACATCAGAGCAAGAGTAAAGTTACCCATAAAGTTTTAAAATGAGGTCCGGATAAAGGTTCCACAGAAAATGCAGTGCAAGTCACAGTTGAGCAGGGAGGAAAAAGGAGAGGGGAATCAAAGAGCCTCATAGGTCACAGAGTAGTCGATATCTGCCATATACCCTACATCACAGTTGTGCCTATAAATTGCATATTGCATATATAATATTAAAGGGACTCAGACTATAGGCAGAAAGCAGTTTCTATTATTAGAATATGAATTTCCTAAAGCATGCTATGAATGCCAGGTCCCAAGTTCAAACTTAAAGATAGTTAAACACAGTACTAGTCATAGAATGGAGAAATCTCCATATCACGTTTACCTACCCTGCGTGCCTGCACAACTGATTCAAAATCCCGTGCCCCTACGCACGTTTCGGTGCATATAGCACCTTTTCAAGGGGAAAGTGACCTGGTGGTGTTAGTGGAGTGTGTTCATTATATGCTGCTAGCGCAGCTGTGTAATCAAAAGCCGGACCAAATTAGCGCGTGCGCGCCATCACAGACGCCGCATCGCGCACAGCATCCGGGATATCACAGGAGATGCATCAACAGGGGTTACATTAGAGCCAAGAATGGAAGATGGAAAGGAAATTGATGGACAGTTCCATACGTTTTATATCGACATATAATTCTGAGTGGAACATTATCCGCCGTATCCTGGAAAGACATTGGAACATTTTGAAGACTGACTCCACGTTGGCCGCCACTCTGTCTGACCGACCATGTCTGACCTCAAGGTGTAATAGAAACATCAGGGACATGCTGGTTAGGAGCCATTATGTGGTTCGACCTGCTCCCCCTTTCGGATCCAGGGGTCCCAGGTGGGGCTTTTTTCCATGCGGCGATTGTGCAGGCTGCCGGAATATGATTAGGGCACATGATTTTCAATCATCGGATGGCACTAAACAATTTAAGATTACTCACCACATTTCATGCAGTACCACTTATGTGGTGTATTATGCCACTTGTGCCTGTAATTTAATCTATGTTGGCCTCACGTCCAGGGAGCTCAGGATCCATACAAGGGAGCACGTACGAGACATCTTGGCAGCCAGGGATGCCCTGGATGTGTCGGGTCTCAAGACTATACCCAGACATTTCCGAGTCCTTCATGGCTGTGATCCCTCTTCGTTCAGGGTCCGGGGCATTGACCGTGTCTGCTGTGGCATCAGGGGAGGCGACATGAAACGCCTCCTTGCCCAAATGGAGTGTCGCTGGATTGTCACACTTGACACAGTGACACCCATGGGACAGAATGAGAAACTTAGTTTCTCATCCTTCATTTAGTATAATCCCTCCTCTCCCATAGGACTTTTTTAACATTCTTATTATTAATTGTTGTGTTTTTTGTTCTCATTTTAGTTTTTTGCACTCTATGTCGGAGTGACGCCTACATTGGTGCATCCCTACACGCTATTTGTGATGTATTATTTGAAGAGTTAATGTGAAGCAGAGATACCTATAAACAGCATTACCTTTCATCCTGGAAGGCAGAAACAGAAAAATGAGATGAAGATTCTGACTCATATTGTCCTGATGTGTGATTATTTGAATATTTATTTCCACCATGTATATGTGATTAATGCATGAATATTTAACACATGAGGGGATCTCAATTTGACATGTGCAATTGTGCACGTTGATGCCTATATGTTATGCTCTGATACACATGTATGACCTTCTATATGGAGCTTATGTCTTTGCCACATGTCTGTGACTGTCACTATACTCGGGGCAGTTTGAATTAGGTACTGTTGGTGATGAATGGAATCCTTGTGGGCTGGATGTGTATTTAGCATCCATTTTATTATTACTGGAATCATACTCCACTCACATACTACTATCTTGATTGCCATTGTTCACCAATGACCTGATATAATGTTATACTCCTTTTGACCCCCTTTCACGATATACCTGTCTTCTGTCCTTACTCTGCTCTGTGGATTGAATACAGTTTTCAAACTCTTCATACGCATATACTTACTATAGCATTATCTGGGGATCCTTATTCTGCTCTCCGTCATTGCTGGACCTGCGCGTGCGCGCCTGCACATTCCAGCCGCTGCTCAGTCTCCGGCGTTCACGCGACGCGCGCACACGGGGTCGGGGGAAGTGCACCCTCTGACCCCCGCGCGTCGTTATGATATCACGGATGCTGTGCGCGATGCAGCATCTGTGATGGCGCACACGCGCTAATTTGGTCCGGCTTTTGATTACACAGCTGCGCTAGAAGCATATAATGAACACACTCCACTAACACCACCAGGTCACTTTCCCCTTGAAAAAGGTGCTATATGCACCGAAACGTGCGTAGGGGCACGGGATTTTGAATCAGCAGTGCAGGCACGCAGGGTAGGTAAACGTGATATGGAGATTTCTCCATTCTATGACTAGTATTGCGTTTAACTATCTTTACGTTTGAACTTGGGACCTGGCATTCATAGCATGCTTTATGAAATTCATATTCTAATAATAGAAACTGCTTTCTGCCTATAGTCTGAGTCCCTTTAATATTATATATGCAATATGCAATTTATAGGCACAACTGTGATTTAGGGTATATGGCAGATATCGAGTACTCTGTGACTCATGAGGCTCTTTGATTCCCCTCTCCTTTTTTTTCTGTGGAACCTTTATCCGGACCTCGTTTTAAAACTTTATGGGTAACTTTACTCTTGCTCTGATGTTCAAATGATCACAGTTCTTTTACTGTATTTGTATGTTTAATATTTAATAAAATTGTGCTTATCTTTAAAACTACTGACTCCTTTTGGATATTATCATGACTCTTAGGTGTCATGTTGTAGGTATTAAAGTCTCCAATTACCCTAAAAATCAGTGTGACACTATTCTCTTTATTTCACACCCTAAACCCCTCCCCTGCTATGTTTTGAGCTGTGACATTCTCACACTATCCAGATGGAGAGCTGCATTTCTTGCCTCGGCTTTTATACTGGGTTTGATAGTCCCTCATTATTGGTTGTCCTATACCAAGTAATGTAATTACTAAAAGGCATTGTGATATGCAATCATTTTCTGGCCAATGCAATCTTCTGCAATATGTAAAATGACAGCTGATATTTTAGGTAATTTATTTGAAGTGAGTCGCAAATTGTTCAAATTTGTCAGGTTCAGCAAATTCCTAAAAATTCAACACAAATTAATGTTGCATAGAATCAATTCACTCATTTCTAATTTTTATCCTACACTGGAAAATAATTGTTGAATAAAGAAGGCTAAATGCAATTATAAGACTACAAATTAGGAAAATTGATTTACCTAGTGAAATGACTGCAGAGAATTGATCTGAGGTCTCTCATGGAGTCTAAACGGTGTGGAGATTTATTTGAAGATTTACTGAAATGGTCCCTGTATTTTCAACAAAATTTGCCTAAATCAATAGTACAAGCAGACATAAGAACCTTTGTAATATATCTTATCGGAGAATTCTGCTTCTTTTTCCATACATGAGCCACTCTAACTTTCCACCTCCTAAAATGATTATTTATTCTGGTAAACTGTTCAGACTCATCTGTTTCTCACTGCCGGCTTACTGAGGGATCAGATTATTACTGTCTAATGAAGTCTATACAGAAGAATGGGGGAGAGTAGAGCGAAAGATGCAGAGAGATACATACAGACCATGCTGCAGCTTTTTAATAAGTGCTTGAGTTGCAGGTACACTGCTCATTATTGCTATATACTGGTCTCCATGATGCTGATTCTGGACATGTGTTACATAGAGACAGAAGAGTAGGAATCCCTCATGTCTATAATAATAACAATCTTTATTTTTATATAGTGCTAACATATTCTGCAGCGCTTTACATACATTATCATCGCTGTCCCCACTGGGGCTCATAATCTACATCCCTATCAGAATGTCTTTAGAGTGTGGGAGGAAACCAGAGACCCTGGAAGAAACCCACGCAAATATGGGAAGAACATACAAACTCCTTGCAGATGTTGTCCTTGGTGGGATTTGAACCCAGGACCCCAGCGCTGCAAGGCTGCATTGCTAACCACTGAGCCACCATGCTGTCCTGTCTATGTGAACTGCCCTTTCTACACCTGGCCATAAACACCCCACAATCCACCTGGCAGTGATGTTTTATCTTTATTATTTGGTTGGCTACTAAATAACTAATGACTTTCTTTTTTTATCTTTCTGTATCTTCTCTCCATGGTTCCCCATTCCACTGACCATATTTTTATTAAGTTCCTTTACCTATTTAAAGAGAATCTGTCAGTAGGATCAATCTTCCTAAGCCGTCTATATGGGCCACAGGTCATAAGAAACTGAATAACATAATACCTTGATATCTGCGATACGATGTCTTATTCCAGGGTAATTTACATTTTTCTTAGTATGTAAATGAGTTGTGAAGATCTATAGGATGGGCATAGATCTCCCTGAGAATCTTATTCAGCATAATATAAGTGAAATGGGGCATTACCAATGTGAGAAATGTAATAACTCACAGTCTGCTCTCCTGATCTACATGTCTCACACTGGTAACTCCCCCTTTCATTTATAATAATCTCTGGAGGCAGATTCTCAGGGAGATCTATGTCCGGCCGATAGATCTTAACAGCTGATTTACATATTAAGAAAAAACATGGATTTCTCGGTAATAAGACATCAGATCACAAATATCAAGGTATTATTTTATTCAGCTTCCTATGACCTGCATGTCCATATAGACAACTTAGGAGAGTTTATCCTACTGACAGATTCTCTTTAAAGCATCATATTATATGTTGGACCGGCTCACACTTTTCTGTGTATAAGATATCTTTAGCAATTATGTTTTTTTTTGCTTCCTCATCCCATTTTTTTTCTGTACTCTATAACAGTTATTGTTTTTTATGTTGCGTTTTTTAAATTAAATAAAGCATTTAAAAAATGATGATTGGAAAATGATGGCTTATATGTGTGAATGTGCATGGGGGGTAGTCAGTAGGGATGAGCGGATCCGTGAAAGTCAGGGTTCTGGTACCCGACCTGAACTTTATTACAAAGTTTGGTTCAGGTACCAGAACTGTAGCCAAACTTTAACCAGAACCCAAACCCCATTGAAAACAATGGAGACCCAAACTTTTGAGCTGGAAAATTCTCTCTCTCTTTCCCTTCCCGGACTTCCCCTGGAAAGTCTGTGTTCGGTGTTTAGCTAACTAACTGTCCGGTACGAAACCCAAACTTTTAAGTTCTGGTTCGCTCATCTCTGTCAGTGAGAAATAGTACAACTTACAACTACTGAAGGTGTATGGTCAGCTTTGGCATCCTCATTGTAAGCCAATTCCAATTGTCTTGTGTCATGCAACTTTAATTTGGCTTTGAATTGGAGCCCCAACAAATTGTACATCAAATTTTAAGCCCAATAGGTTTTGAGCTTTGTGCTTTGCCTATTTTTAATATAGATATTTCCATGTCAGACAAAGAGTCTATGAAGTTTAAGGACATTGTATATACCTTACATGCGCTCTTTTCAGTAATTATCCCTTTACTATTGGTTGAGCAGGAACCCATTTTTTGATAGCACTAGCTCTTAATTCCTAGGTATGCCCATGTGTCCAGTTATGTTTCTTTGTGATGAATTCTTAGAAATAATCATCTTTTCATTCACAATGGTTATACTGATGGATCACGAGCACCACTGCAGCAGATACAGTCCAGACATCATAAGGACCGACTGGTAGAAAAGCATTTTTTTCCATTATATGTCCTACTCCTCTGCATTAATATACTATATCTTCCCAAGACAAGAGAGCTATTTTTATGGATGCGTAATGTATTACAAAGTGTACTGTATCTCAGTGTCACAAACTAGACTTGTTAGAATGAACACGACTATCTCAAAGTTTCAACCCGTGCCTGTGCGTCTAACACTGGGAGCCATGAGCACCGGCTGACACTGAGCAGAACACTGCTGATAATTCTATAGACTATTGCTACCAGTCACTCATCTGACTCCGCTGAATGTCACACTGGTGCTGGGTAGGAAGTGACAATCTGTTTCCATGTGATATACAAAATGAACTTTTTTCCAATGTCATATACCTACGTATATCTCATTTATATATAACTTTATGTCATTGCTTCCTATGTCCATCTGTACTGGACCACAAGAGTATGTCTACATGTTGATATCTGCAGCAGATTTTTCTGCATCAAAAACTAAATTTTTGGCAGAAAAAACGCTGCGTAAAATACACCTATTTATTACGCAGTTTTATATGTTTTTTATGCGTTTTTTCCCATTCAAATGGGTGAAAAATATGGCAAAAATGCTGAAAAAATTAACATGCTGCAAATTTGGGGGAAAAAAGAGAGTTTATGGTTCAAATCCAAATTCGTGAGATTTCAGATGTCTCATTCACTTTGCTGATACTGTAAAAGGCAGCGTTTTTTTAACCCTTAAAAAAATGCATCCTGAGCACAAGTAATAATAAACCAGCCTGACAAATAATAAGCCATGTCAAGGATCCTGTAGAGTAAGGAAATTTGTGAAGCTCCTGTCCATGGCCAGAGGCTACTGACCTCGACGGCTGTTTCAAAGTGATCCACTCATCTCTGAGCTATCGCAAGGATAGATCATCAATATAAATGTATTGGACAACCCTCCTTTATAATATAAAAAGAAGATTGTCTAAACAAGTGCAAGTGGATAGAGAAAATGCAGCCTTGATGCAGGGTAGCATTCAGGTTTCCATAAAATTGTTTCTGACTTATAGGTGAGGTCCACTTAATAAGAGGAAAACCTAACATTCATATGAATTCCAGTTTGGCATATACAGTCTTATAGGTTTACATCTCAAAAACATTGTTTTAATAATGTTCGTTTGGCAAAATAATTTTTATTTCTCCTTAGCAATGCAAAATAACAAAAAGAAAATGTACATTTCTATTATTTTTTCTTTTAGATGACTGCTGCATACAAATTGTATAAACTATTTTCAAAATGCATTTAAAGTCGTCACTCATAATGATTTGAACATTTTCTTTATCTTGGATCAATCCAAGTAATAACCTTTAACAATACTTAACAGAATCTCTGAGCATAACCCATGACTTTTTTGAAAATTCAACTAATTTCCTTTTTCAGTTTATTCTTAAACTAATGTTGCATAAACAAACTGTCCAGATTGATCAATGATATTGATTGATGCAGTTATTGGAATCCATTCCTAGGTTTGTTTTTTTAAAAAAAGGGAAAAGAATAAACACATCCACAGTGTCGAACGTGATCCAAACTTCCCCATAGACATTTGATATCTGTCCTCATATATTCTTTTCGGGATCTGCTAACAATCTGATGTCAATGGAAGCTTCCTGTTATCTGCTGTTTGGGGAACTAATTCACTCCAAAGATAAGTGGCAACAGAGGCGTCAGTAATCACCTCTTACACTAATGAAATAATATGCAAATATGGCCAAGCTGAATTAGCATGTTAAGAAAGAAATCAGGAAATCAGGACTGATAGTTGAGGGAATGATCATTCAGTCAACAAAGCTTTCTGCTGTGTGTTGCTACGTTTACTGTATATGGAATGTATCATCATAAAATAACCTACTGTTTAAATTATCATGTATTTAATAAAAATGCCAATGTTTTATTTTTTTTTTTCTTATCAAAATCTTTATTTTAAAAAATAAAATTAGTAATTCTGCAATTTTCACATTCTCAAGAATAACTTTTTTAGACTCAAACTCAAAGAGTTCACTATGGTATTCTTATGAGTCAGGTGTCATACATCCACCAGGACCTATTCCTGCGACGTCTTCTTTTGTCAACAGGCGCAGCTGTATTCATTCTTTTGGCAGCGCAGACATGTTGCAACCACGGTGCAGGCTCTGTCCGGCCATTTAGATTACCTTATAGATTACATTTATTTTCTTTAATAAGTGTATTAATAGTAAGCAACAGGTTTTAATTAGAGTGAGTGGACCCATGGAAGTCCTGTTCTGGTACCCGATTCGAACTTTATTACAAAGTTCTGTTCGGGGATCAGAACTGTACCCAAACTTGAACCAGAACCCAAATCCCATTGAAAACAATGGGGACCTGAACTTTTGAGCTGGAAAATTCTCTTTCTCTCTCTCTTCCCAAACTTCTTCCGGAACTCTGAACATTGCAACAGACTTCCGGGAGAAGTCCATGCTCTGCTTTTAGCACCGGACACTAACTGTCCGGTACGAACCCCAAACTTTTAAGTTTAGGTTCGCTTATTTCTAGTCTTTATCTATTCAATTGAGTCACTAGCCCCCCACTTATCACCTTCATAGAAGCCTATTCATTTTTAATACTTACTGAACATTTCTTGCCTAACATTTGAGAAACACCAAATAATACTCCTTGGAATTTCTATATTTAAAGATGTATTATCTCTGTTTCATGCAAAAATACATTTCCATTCGAATACATGTATTTGTATTCAGCTAAAATGCTTCTGTGAATTCTTAGACTTTGTAGGAAGGTCTTGAGGAAAAGCTAATTTTCTTTTACAGCATTGGAGAGCCCACTTAAAGGTAATAGCAGGGAGCAGAAAATGCAAACACATTCTTTAAAGGGATTCAACAATAACTGCAGCAATAAATGGTTGAACAAGAATAAAAATGATATTTTTTAATGAGAGGTGGGAACTCCAATACTGCGATATGGTGCAAGGAAAGTGACCAGAATTATATCATTCTCCATGCTTTTAGCTAGAATTTTTTATAGGATTAATTAACAGTCTTAAGTATCTCAAATTTCTAATGACAAGTACAGAATAGACTTGTGTTTGTGAAAGCCACTCATTAATCTTTCTTAACAGTATGGATATAGCTGGTGATCCCTGTGAAGGCATGAGAGGACCCGCAGAAGTTCAGGTTTTGGTACCCAACCGAACTTTAGTCTAAAGTTCTGTCGGGAACCCAAGCAGTACCCGAACTTGAACCTGAACCAGAACCCCATTGAAATAAATGGGGACCTGAACTTTGGAGCCAGAAAATCCCTCTCTCACTCTAAAACGGACTTCCACGAGAAGTCTGTGGTCATAGTTCAGCACCGGACACTAGGTGTCTGGTACAAACCCCAAACTTTACAGTTTAGGTTTGCTCATCTCTATTCCTGTGCTATAAGTGCCAGGGTAATGCCAACAAGCCAGTGTTTCTTGGTCAGGGTATTTATCTACAAGAATATGAATATTTGCCTTGAGTGAAGATAAGCCTAGCTACTGCCATGAAAAACAGAATTCGGATGGCAGCAATCTATGCAGAAAGAGAGGTGTTTTGGATTTTTTTATGCATATAATCGATTAGGTCTTGGTGATCACTAATGTGTTCAAATGCTGCATGGATTTTGTGTGCCCTTTGCATTTTCACATTAGCTTCCCATAAGCAATAGAGTTTATTCCTACAATATTGGAATTCTATTTTGCTTCCTGCATCTACGTGTGTGGATGTTCACTGGTAATATAGTGAAATACCAAATAAAAAGAATAAATGAATAAATATTATTCTGTTAGTGATCTGGTACAAAAATCTACATGGTTTTATAATGTTAGACCTGTCAAAAATAGCCCTAAGGAGCCATCCAGAGGTCCGTAAGAGACATATGCATTCTGTAATTTTTACTATTTTGTTCGGCTATTCATGTCTGTTTTTTGCGGACCGAGTGGTCTGCAAAAAAAATCATAGAGACATGTCCATTTTAGATCCAAGTCTTGGATCAAAATGACGCATATAATTCTATGGGTCTGTGAAAATCAAGGACTAGGGATGAGCGGACCTGTCTAAGTTCGGGTTCTGGTATCCAACACGAACTTTCATCCAAAGTTCGGTTCGGGTACCAGAACTGTACTGGAATTTGAACCAGGACCCGAATTCTATTGAAAAAAAAAGGGGACCCGAACTCTGCAGCAGGATAATTATTTCTCTCCTCCCGAACTTGTCCCAGAACTCCAAACATTAAAACGGACTTTCAGGAGAAGTTCCTGTTCGGTGTTTAATGTCCGGTACGAACACCAAACGTTTACGTTTCGGTTCACTAATCTCTATCAGGGACAGCACTCAGATGGTATCCATGTGCAGACCATGTGCTGTGCGTGATTAACATTGTAATTGATAGGAGAAGTTTTCTAATTTATTTATTGTTACATTATTGAAAACCACTGATGGTAAAAATTGATACACTGACCAAACACTGATAATAATAATAATAATAATAATAATAATAGTTTTTATTTTTATAGCGCCAACATATTCCGCAGCACTTTACAAATTTTAGGGGGGACATATACAGACAATACAGAATAAGCATATCTCATATCGAAAGGAGTGAGGGCCCTGCTCGCAAGCTTACAGTCTATGAGGAAATGGGGGAGACACAAAAGGTAAAAAGTACATATATTGTATAATGCAGCCTTGATATACTGAATAGGATAAATAATAATACATGGACTGGTCGCCAGCCAGTATGTGTACAGTCCTGACAGAGGCTATTAAGTGCATGGATGGTATGAACCTGAAGTTGAAGAAGATTTTAATATGGGGGAAAACTGGGACGGACAGAGTGTGTTTAAGCGATACACCAGTCTAAAGAAATGTGTTTTTAGGGTTCGCTTGAAACTGTGGGTATTGGGAATTAATCGAACTGTCCTGGGTAGTGCATTCCAAAGAATTGGCGCAGCACGCGAGAAATCTTGGAGACGGGAGTGGGAAGGTCGGATTATGGAGGATTTTAGTTTTAAGTCATTTGCAGAACGGAGGGCACGTGTAGGGTGGTAGACTGAGACAAGGGAGGAGATGTAGGGGGGTACTGAAGCATGGAGTGCTTTGTGGGTAAGCATGATAAGTTTAAATTGAACTCTATATTGGATGGGCAACCAATGCAATGACTGGCACAGGGAAGAGGCATCGGTGTAGCGGTTGGCGAGGAAAATGATCCTGGCTGCTGCGTTAAGGACGGATTGGAGAGGGAAGAGTTTAGTAAGAGGGAGACCGATTAGTAGAGCATTGTAATAGTCAAGACGAGAATGAATAAGAGCAACAGTAAGATTTTTCGCTGAGTCAAAGGTGCGAAAAGTCCTGATTCTTGAGATGTTCTTGAGGTGTAGATGACATGAACGAGCGAGTGATTTGATGTGAGGAGTGAAAGAAAGATCTGAATCAAAAAAGACCCCAAGACAGTGGGCTTGTTGCTGGGGAATAATGGTTGAGCCACAAACGGAAATGGCAATATCGGGCACAGGTAGGTTAGTGGAGGGAGGAAAGACGAGTAGTTCAGTTTTTGACAGATTCAGTTTTAGGCAGAGGGAGGACATAATGTTAGACACAGCAGAAAGACAATCACTGGTCTTTTGTAGTAATGCAGGGGTGATGTCCAGAGCAGAGGTGTATAATTGGGTGTCATCAGCATAGAGATGGTACTGAAAACCGAATCTACTGATTGTTTGTCCAATAGGAGCGGTGTATAAGGAGAAAAGAAGGGGGCCTAGGACTGATCCTTGAGGAACCCCGACAGTAAGGGGAAGTAGGGAGGAGGAGGAGCCGGCAAAAGACACAGAGAAGGAGCGGTCATAGAGATAGGAGGAGAACCAGGAGAGAACAGTGTCCTTGAGGCCAATAGTGCGGAGCATAGTGAGGAGGAGCTGGTGATCCACAGTGTCGAATGCTGCAGAGAGATCCAGGAGAATCAGCAGGGAGTAGTGACCATTAGATTTAGCTGTTAGTAAATCATTAGAGACTTTAGTGAGGGAAGTTTCAGTAGAATGTAAAGAGCGGAAACCAGATCTGATGAAACTCAGATCCAAAATATTGATGAACTGGATCTGAACGAGGCGTAATACAGGGTTGTAGGACTATTCCCTTGGACCTTATATCCATCTATCTGGCCATCCGGCTTTTTTCCGCTTTGGCATGGTAGTGAACAGTTGGGTGGAAACTTATGCAAGAATTGATCTAATAGTTTGCTATGGGATCCCTCACATCTGGTTCCTCAGACAGTTTAAAGAACCAGATCAGGAAATACTACACCTTGCATTTTTAGATTCGGCTCACAAAGTTTTGCAGCAGAAAGTAATGAAAAAGTGAGATGACAACTTATGCAATTTTGACATCAATTGACACAGTAGAAAACTGATCCAGATGTCATGGACAATTAAAAATCCCATCTTGCCAGATACTCTCCTCTCTTCTTCCCTTCGTTTGTCTTATATTTTACCTCTTACCCCCCTTTAAATTCTGAGTGTAAACATTGATTTGGATATAGAATATTAGACAGATTCCACCAGTTTTGGCGGAAAATGCTTAAGAAAAAAGTTGACCAGACCATCAAATATTCAGGGGATCCACCTGTGGCCTCGTGGATAAGTTGGATCAGTACATGGCAGGTTCTTTTTTTGGCATGTTAATGCAATTACCATATTCATAGACATAACAAAGTAGCAGGGACGTGTGCAGATTACAAGCATTTTCATGAGTAAAGCAAAGTCTTTGAATGAAGTTGCATTACAGATTCCATATGAAATATAAATGAGGCTTTTCTTCCTAATGAGCACAGTTTCATTGAAGTCTGATGCCATGTTTTTCTCATTGGGATAACAGGCAAGGTAAACCCGTAGGAATGACTTTGGATGCTGGAGTATGAAATACATCCATATTCATCACCCGATTTCTTGGCCAAGAGCCAGGGTAACATTAATCAGTGGCTGACACCATGTGGCTTTAAGAAAAGACTTGTCACAGTGCACAATGGCTCATATGTGATTACAGCCAGCGCTGTACCCAGCACACTGACTCATATGCTTTAAATGCTTTAGCAAGCAGGCGTCTGACAGCATCGCTTCAAATATTTCAAAGCCGCAGTTACTTATCCATCATAATGGTGGCTCTGGTGAAGGCTCCTGCCTACATGGGATGATTGTGACTCCGCAAAATATGTGTCTTTAATTGCGGCCGTGTTTCTTTTTGTTAGTTTATGTTTTTATTGTATTGTTGACCCACTTATGACTATTGAAAAAAATACAATTCAGCCCTGTTTAAAACATTGTAAATTGAGCAGTTAAATGAGTCTATCAAATCAAAATTGCATATTTAAACTATATGCACAGTGATATAGGGGACTTCAGGGGGCATCAGTGTAGCGATTGGCGTCAAAGAGGAACCAGGGTGGAATACGCGACAGCCCACACTATATTTGAAAAAGAAAAAACTAAACGGCATTTCCAAAACAAGAAATAGGTGTGAACAGGTGCTTACTAGGAGCAGCTACCTCCATATATAACTAACAAACAAAGTAACACTCTGCAACACTAAGTATGCGAACATGAAATATATGAAATTTGAATAGCATTACTGCTGTGGAAAATAGAAATAAACTAGAAATCTTAGCGCATAAACTGGCCAATTCATGTACAGTATATCTGGAAGCCACGTTAAGGCGTTTCTCGTCATACTGGAAACCTACCAATGTGAACTTCTCTCTAAGTTATACATGGAGGTAGCTGTTCCTAGTAAGCACCTGTTCACTCCTATTTCTTGTTTTGGAAGTGCCGGTCAGTTTTTTCTGTTTCTATGTATAAGCTTTGACTGAGCAATCCACCTCTAGGCCACAGGCGGTTTTAATTGCAGCAGGAACTTGCTTTCCCATACACAAGCAGGCTTATGTCTCGTAGAGAGGAGTTCACATTGGTAGGTTCCTAGCATGATGACAAAAGCCTTAACGTGGCTACCAGGTACACATGAATTGGCCAATTTATGCACTAAGATTTCTCATTTATTTCTAGTTTCTAGAGCAGTAATGCTATTCAAATTTCATATATTTCATGTTCGCATACTTAGAATTGCAGTGGGTTATACTATATTTGCATCTGCACTGAAGTGTGTGTGCACGTGTAGTAGAAGGCAATGAACCATTAGGAGAACTCTTGCAGGATGTGCTAGAGATGAGGAGAGTTTGCCCTCTGCTGGCCACGTAAAATTCAAATAACGGACCTGATCAGGTGACCTCCAGGAAGGATTTCCTGGATAGAAAAGTTCAGCGTGCCAAGACACAGGAGGATGTGGCGCCAGGCGCAGAGTGGAGCAGATGTGCTCCAGAGGGACCGCAGAGCCCAGCGTGACAGGCCTCAGCCGGAGGCCTGTGTTGCACCAAAGCTGGACACCGCCTGATAAGCTCCGGACTCCTCACAGGAGCGCCCTGAGTCCTGCGCATGTTGGTCAAAGTCAGGACCTGCGCTCTACACTGAGTAAGTACCCAGAACTGGAGGCTGAGGTCTGGACCCCCTTACCCCAAGCGTGAGAGACTACCATCGATGGTCAAGCCTAGAAGAGCTGAGAGAGGACTGCGACAGAAGAGATGCAGCATCAACAGTGGAGGAATCGCGCGAGTGAACAGGGCCATCACTTCCAACTTTCACCAACTTTCACATATGGTACCAGGGACAGTTGGGATTAGGACTTCAGGTTGGGTGGGGGCCGGTTGGTGCCGGGGAAGCTAAACAAGATCTGATAGACTTTATCTGGAAGAGACCTGCATCCTAGCGGGAAGAACCAGTGACCCCCGCTAGGGCTATACAAAGAGAACTCACGTGGTGACTCCCATGACTGGGTGCATCACACTTTTGCAAAGAATTTTACTGTTATTTACTGAAAATATTTCTTATTGCTATTCCAAGTTGCTATTTATTACCTTTATTACTATATCCCTTGCAGAATAATTGTTATACATATAAAGTGGTTATATCAACCCCTGACTGTTCCCGCCTTGTGCCTTTGTATGTTGCATTCCGGCACCTGTGTTACACACGGCCAGACTCCGCCAGTGTCAGTGCGCACATGCAGACATTCCAGATGAGTTCAGGCAACACTAGCCCTGGGAAAGTGAGCGCTGTCAATCAGAAATACCCAAAATGAAAACTCAGGGGGCATAACAGTGCATTTGTATCTCAATTAAAAGTAATTTTCTCGGATGATTTTTATAGGGGTCTGGCCTCCAATATCACTGTACGACTAGTTTAATATGCATTTTTGGGGTAGCACACTACCTTTAAGAAATCAGATACATTGTTTTTACATTATATATCAGAAGTAGTGTTGAGTAGTGTTGAGCATTCCGATACTGAAATATCGGGTATCGGCCGATATTCACTGTATCGGAATTCCGATACTTAATTCCGATACTTTTATAATATCGAATACCGGAATCGGAAGTTCCCATAATGCCTGCGCTCTGCAGTGTCTGTGAAGGATGACAAGCTGGATGGCAGCGCTCAGCTGCGATCCAGCTTGTCATCAGAATGCCATCCCAGCGTGGGAGAATTCTCCTGATTGTTTAAAAGCCGGCTGGCGGTAAAAAGCCGCCGGCTTTTAAACAATCACACAGCCCCATACTGCTTCCCCGCAGCCTCCCACCCCGATCCTCCGCTCCCCTCGCCACCTCCAATCCCAATCGTAAATTAGGACCGGGCGGGGAGCGCAGCACCAAGGAGCGAAGGACCCGGGCGGGGAAGCCGGCAGTGAAAAGACTTCACCGCCGGCTTTCCCGTTCTGTGCTGCGCTTTCCCGCCGGTTATTTCAAATGAACAGCTGAGGTATCAGCTGATGCCGATCAGCTGTTCATTTGAAGTAGCCGCGGTGCCCTCAGAGGGTTCATGTGAGTTCATGCTTGACTGCATGAACTCACATGAACTTTCCCACGGCCGCACAGGTCAGCCTCACCTCCCAGACCCGTCATGATTAGTGTGTGCGGGGTGTGTGTGTGCGGGGTGTGTGTGTGTGCGGGGTGTGTGTGTGCGGGGTGTGTGTGTGTGCGGGGTGTGTGTGTGCGGGGTGTGTGTGTGTGCGGGGTGTGTGTGCGGGGTGTCTGTGCGTGCAGGCAGACATAGGCCGATGTGACACTACTACTCCCATCGGCCTATGTCTGTCCCCCGTCCACTCGTGCCAGCAGGATCAGCTCGATGGGAGCAGTAGTTCCCATCAGCCTGATCCTGCTATATAAATTGCCCTACTGTGTCCCCAATAAATGTTAGATACATGTCATTGGTGGCCAGTGGTTACCTAAAAGAAATTAGTTTATACATTACCTGTCCCCGCCGATCGTCACCTAAAATAAAGTAAAAAATAAAAAACTACACCTATACTCACCAAGACACCTAATTCCCCGAAGCCATCGATCTCCTGTAATAAAATATAAAATAATAAACCACAACCTTATCCTTACCCCTCCGTAGCAGTCCACGAGTGTCCCACGAAGATCTCCAGTTCAGAGCAGCCACATAGAATGTGACCGCTCTGAACCGCTGCCGCCGCTAGAATGACGGGGCCGTAAGGGTTCACCAGAGTTAAGGCAGCGCTGCTCCGGTTAGCTGCTTTACGGCACTGCTGTATCGTGAGAAATTCCCACGGTACAGCACTGCCGTAAAGGAGGTCTCCGGAGCTGCGCTGCCTGAATGCACTCCGGTAACCTCAGTCAGTGGCTCCCGCTGCCGGGAGCGGACGTGTTCCCGGCAGCGTGAGCTTACAGCAGCCATGCACAGCTGTCACCATCTCCAGATGTGACAGCTGTGCATGGGAGATCAGCGCAGGAACGTGGACAGGTAACTATTTTTTTTTAGTAAACTAAGAATTAAATAAAATGGTGTTTTATTTCAAATAAATTATTTTTTTCTGGGTGTAGTGTGTTTTTTCTTTTTAACACTTTGTAGGTTAGTAATGGGGGTGTCTTATAGACACCCATCATTACTAACCTGGGCTTCATGGCAGCTGGCGCTGACATGAACCCCACCACTATTACCCCCTGCCACCGCACCAGGGCAGCGTGGAAGAGCGAGGCTAAGTGCCAGAATTGGCGCATCCTATGGATGCGCCATTTCTGGGGCGGCTGACGGCTGGTGTTTCTAGCCTGGGAGGGGGCCAATATTCATGGCACCCTTCCTGAGCTATTAATATCAGCCCCCAGCTGTCTGCCTAGCCTTTGCTAGCTATTAAAATAGGGGGGACCCCACGTCATTTTTTTTGGGGGGGTCCCCCATTTTAATAGCTAGTAAAGGCTAGGTATTCAGCTGGGGGCTGATATTAGTAGCCTGGGAAGCTCCGTGGGTTTTACCCCCTTCCCAGGCTTCAAACATCTGCCCCAGCCGTCTGCTTAACCTCCGCTAGAGACTAAAATTATGGGGGATCCCACGCCATTTTTTTTTAAAATAAATCCTTTATTTTAACACTAAATGACATTTGAGGACTTAATAAAGATGCAGTCCCTAAATTATTATTTATTTTTTAATAAATTTTTCCCAAAACTTTTGACGTGGGCTTCGCCATATTTTTGTATGCCAGCCAGGTACAGCATCCAGCTTCTATGAACGCGCCATTTTCCGGGGCGGCCGCGGACTGCAATTTTCAGCGGGGGGCAGAAAGCTTGGGCCTCCCTGCGCTGCAGATTCCATCCCCCAGCTGCCTAGTTGTACCTGGCTGGACACAAAAATAGGGAGAAGCCCCACGTTTTTTTTTTTTTAATTATTTCATGAAATTCATGGAATAATTAAGAAAAAAAGGGCTTCCCTATATTGTTGTGTCTGGCCAGGTACAAATAGGCAGCTGGTGGTTGGGGGCAGCCCGTTCCTGCCTGCTGTACCTGGCTGGACACAAATATAGTGTGAAGCCCCACGTCAATTTTTTTTTAATTATTTCAGGAAATTCATGAAATAATTAAAAAAAAATTATGTGGGGCTTCGCCCTATATTTGTGTCCAGTCAGGTACAGCAGGCAGGAACGGGCTGCCCCCAACCACCAGCTGCCTATTTGTACCTGGCCGGACACAACAATATAGGGAAGCCCTTTTTTTCTTAATTATTCCATGAATTTCATGAAATAATTAAAAAAAAATTGACGTGGGGCTTCGCACTATATTTGTGTCCAGCCAGGTACAGCAGGCAGGAACGGGCTGCCCCCAACCACCAGCTGCCTATTTGTACCTGGTTGGACACAACAATATAGGGAAGCCCTTTTTTTCTTAATTATTTCATGAATTTCATGAAATAATTAAAAAAAAAAAATACGTGAAGCTTCTCCCTATTTTTGTGTCCAGCCAGGTACAACTAGGCAGCTGGGGGATGGAATCTGCAGCGCAGGGAGGCCCAAGCTTTCTCCCCCCCCCCCCCGCTGAAAATTGCAGTCCGCAGCCACCCCGGAAAATGGCGCGTTCATAGAAGCTGGATGCTGTACCTGGCTGGCATACAAAAATATGGCGAAGCCCACGTCAAAAGTTTTGGGAAAAATTAATTAAAAAATAAATAATAATTTAGGGACTGCATCTTTATTAACTCCTCAAATGTCATTTAGTGTTAAAATAAAGGATTTATTTAAAAAAAAATTGACGTGGGGCTTCGCCCTATATTTGTGTCCAGCCAGGTACAGCAGGCAGGAATGGGCTGCCCCCAACCACCAGCTGCCTATTTGTACCTGGTTGGACACAACAATATAGGGAAGCCCTTTTTTTCTTAATTATTCCATGAATTTCATGAAATAATTAAAAAAAAAAATGCTTGGGGCTTCGCCCTATTTTTGTGTCCAGCCAGATACAACTATGCAGCTGGGGGCTGGAATCCGCAGCGCAGGGAGACCCAAGCTTTCTGGGCCACCCCCGCTGCAAATTGCAGTCCGCAGCCGCCCCAGAAAATGGCGCGTTCATTGAAGCGCCATCTTCTGGCGCTGTACCCAACTCATCCAGGGCTCTGGTGCGGTGGCTCACTGGGTAATAAAGGGGTTAAGGCCAGCTTGGTATTATCAGCTGGCCCTAAGCCCAAAATTCATGGGGTCACGCCAATATTAGACATGACCACCATGAATTTCTAGTAAAGTATTTAAAAAAACACAACACCCAGAAAAAAGTCCTTTAATTGAAATAAACACACAATTCTTTATTGTTCTAAATTAAACCATACTTACCATCACGCCCATTCCAGCTGAAGCCAACGATCTCCTGCAATAAAAGTAAAATAATAAAGCAACCTCATCCTTACCTTTCCATGGCTCCCACGACAGCTTCAGCTCTGCTACATCGAGATGACAGGCTGGACCGCAGCAGAACGCTGCCATCCATCCTGTCATCCCGCAGACACTGAGAAGCACAGGCATGCTTGTGCTCCTCAATGTCTGGCTGTGACGGCATAAAGATGAGCCGAGGTCATGTCCAATGAACTCAGCTCACCTCATGTACGTCACTGACAGCGTGGGAAAATTCTCCTGCACTCAGCACTTCAGCGTGAGAATTTTCCCACACTGTCAGTGACGTGCATGAGGTGAGCTGAGTTCATTGGACATGACCTCACCTCATGTATGTCACTGACAGCGTGGGAGAATTCTCACGCTGAAGCGCTGAGTGCAGGAGAACTTTCCCACGCTGTCAGTGACGTGCATGAGGTGAGCTGAGTTCATTGGACATGAACTCGGCTCATCTGGATGACGTCACAGAGAGACACTGAGGAGCGCAAGCAAGCCTGCGCTTCTCAGTGTCTGCGGGATGACAGGCTGGATGGCAGCGTTCTGCTGCGGTCCAGCCTGTTATCTCGATGTAGCAGAGCTGAAGCTGTCCTGGGAACCATCGAAAGGTAAGGATGAGGTTGCTTTATTATTTTTCTTTTATTGCAGGAGATCGTTGGCTTCAGCTGGAATGGGCGTGATGGTAAGTATGGTTTAATTTAGAACAATAAAGAATTGTGTCTTTATTTCAATTAAAGGACTTTACTCTGGGTGTTTGTGTTTTCTTTTAACTTTGACTATGGGGTTAGTAATGGGGGTGTCTTATAGACGCCTCTCCATTACTAACCTGGGCTTGATGTCAGCTGGCATTATAAGCTGACATCAACCCCAACCCTATTACCCCCTGCCACCGCACCAGGGCAGCGTGGAAGAGCGAGGCTAAGTGCCAGAATTGGCGCATCCTATGGATGCGCCATTTCTGGGGCGGCTGACGGCTGGTGTTTCTAGCCTGGGAGGGGGCCAATATTCATGGCACCCTTCCTGGGCTATTAATATCAGCCCCCAGCTGTCTGCCTAGCCTGTGCTAGCTATTAAATTAGGGGGGACCCCACGTTATTTTTTTGGGGGGGTTCCCCCATTTTAATAGCTAGTAAAGGCTAGGTATTCAGCTGGGGGCTGATATTAGTAGCCTGGGAAGCTCCGTGGGTATTACCCCCTTCCCAGGCTTCAAACATTTGCCCCAGCTGTCTGCTTAACCTCCGCTAGAGCCTAACATTAAGGGGAACCCCACGCCAATTTTTTTTTAAATAAATCCTTTATTTTAACACTAAATGACAAGTACAGTAATCAACACTGTCACTGTACTTCATATATATGTGACTGACATGTTTCTATCTATCTAATCTATGTGTGATTCTCTATTCTTTCTGTTCTAAATTGTCGGGTACAGATGCTGAATTGCCGGCCGGCTTTTTTAAAGAGACGGTGCACGAAAACACTAATATTTTTTTTAATAAATCCTTTACACTAAATGACAAGTACAGTAATCAACACTGTCACTGTACTTCATATATATGTGACTGACATGTTTCTATCTATCTAATCTATGTGTGATTCTCTATTCTTTCTGTTCTAAATTGTCGGGTACAGATGCTGAATTGCCGGCCGGCTTTCTTAAAGAGACGGTGCATGAAAACACTATTATTTTTTTAAATAAATCCTTTACACTAAATGACAAGTACAGTAAGCAACACTGTCACTGTACTTCATATATATGTGACTGACATGTTTCTATCTATCTAATCTATGTGTGAAGCTCTATTCTTTCTGTTATAAATTGTCGGGTACAGATGCTGAATTGCCGGCCGGCTTTTTTAAAGAGACGGTGCACGAAAACACTAATATTTTTTTTAATAAATCCTTTACACTAAATGACAAGTACAGTAAGCAACACTGTCACTGTACTTCATATATATGTGACTGACATGTTTCTATCTATCTAATCTATGTGTGATGCTCTATTCTTTCTGTTGTAAATTGTCGGGTACCGGTGTATGCCGCTGATGAATTGCCGGCTTTTCATGTCATTCTACATTATTCTTAGTTGTTTTACTTCATGTAGAATTAACCTACAAGGAAAGAAAGGGTTTATTTTCATTCCGATATTTGTGTCCCATTGACTTGCATTGGTTTCCGGTATCGGAATCGGCGATATCCGATACTTTTTGGGTATCGGCCCGATCCAATCCGATACGATATTTCCTGATATCGGAAGGTATCGCTCAACACTAGTGTTGAGCATTCCGATACTGAAATATCGGGTATCGGCCGATATTCACTGTATCGGAATTCCGATACTTAATTCCGATACTTTTATAATATCGAATACCGGAATCGGAAGTTCCCATAATGCCTGCGCTCTGCAGTGTCTGTGAAGGATGACAAGCTGGATGGCAGCGCTCAGCTGCGATCCAGCTTGTCATCAGAATGCCATCCCAGCGTGGGAGAATTCTCCTGATTGTTTAAAAGCCGGCGGGCGGTAAAAAGCCGCCGGCTTTTAAACAATCACACAGCCCCATACTGCTTCCCCGCAGCCTCCCACCCCGATCCTCCGCTCCCCCCGCCACCTCCAATCCCAATCGTAAATTAGGACCGGGCGGGGAGCGCAGCACCAAGGAGCGAAGGACCCGGGCGGGGAAGCCGGCAGTGAAAAGACTTCACCGCCGGCTTTCCCGTTCTGTGCTGCGCTTTCCCGCCGGTTATTTCAAATGAACAGCTGAGGTATCAGGTGATGCTGATCAGCTGTTCATTTGAAGTAGCCGCGGTGCCCTCAGAGGGTTCATGTGAGTTCATGCTTGACTGCATGAACTCACATGAACTTTCCCACGGCCGCACAGGTCAGCCTCACCTCCCAGACCCGTCATGATTAGTGTGTGCGGGGTGTGTGTGTGCGGGGTGTGTGTGCGGGGTGTGTGTGTGCGGGGTGTGTGTGTGCGGGGTGTGTGTGTGTGCGGGGTGTGTGTGCGGGGTGTCTGTGCGTGCAGGCAGACATAGGCCGATGTGACACTACTACTCCCATCGGCCTATGTCTGTCCCCCGTCCACTCGTGCCAGCAGGATCAGCTCGATGGGAGCAGTAGTTCCCATCAGCCTGATCCTGCTATATAAATTGCCCTACTGTGTCCCCAATAAATGTTAGATACATGTCATTGGTGGCCAGTGGTTACCTAAAAGAAATTAGTTTATACATTACCTGTCCCCGCCGATCGTCACCTAAAATAAAGTAAAAAATAAAAAACTACACCTATACTCACCAAGACACCTAATTCCCCGAAGCCATCGATCTCCTGTAATAAAATATAAAATAATAAACCACAACCTTATCCTTACCCCTCCGTAGCAGTCCACGAGTGTCCCACGAAGATCTCCAGTTCAGAGCAGCCACATAGAATGTGACCGCTCTGAACCGCTGCCGCCGCTAGAATGACGGCGCCGTAAGGGTTCACCAGAGTTAAGGCAGCGCTGCTCCGGTTAGCTGCTTTACGGCACTGCTGTATCGTGAGAAATTCCCACGGTACAGCACTGCCGTAAAGGAGGTCTCCGGAGCTGCGCTGCCTGAATGCACTCCGGTAACCTCAGTCAGTGGCTCCCGCTGCCGGGAGCGGACGTGTTCCCGGCAGCGTGAGCTTACAGCAGCCATGCACAGCTGTCACCATCTCCAGATGTGACAGCTGTGCATGGGAGATCAGCGCAGGAACGTGGACAGGTAACTATTTTTTTTTAGTAAACTAAGAATTAAATAAAATGGTGTTTTATTTCAAATAAATTATTTTTTTCTGGGTGTAGTGTGTTTTTTCTTTTTAACACTTTGTAGGTTAGTAATGGGGGTGTCTTATAGACACCCATCATTACTAACCTGGGCTTCATGGCAGCTGGCGCTGACATGAACCCCACCACTATTACCCCCTGCCACCGCACCAGGGCAGCGTGGAAGAGCGAGGCTAAGTGCCAGAATTGGCGCATCCTATGGATGCGCCATTTCTGGGGCGGCTGACGGCTGGTGTTTCTAGCCTGGGAGGGGGCCAATATTCATGGCACCCTTCCTGAGCTATTAATATCAGCCCCCAGCTGTCTGCCTAGCCTTTGCTAGCTATTAAAATAGGGGGGACCCCACGTCATTTTTTTTGGGGGGGTCCCCCATTTTAATAGCTAGTAAAGGCTAGGTATTCAGCTGGGGGCTGATATTAGTAGCCTGGGAAGCTCCGTGGGTTTTACCCCCTTCCCAGGCTTCAAACATCTGCCCCAGCCGTCTGCTTAACCTCCGCTAGAGACTAAAATTATGGGGGATCCCACGCCATTTTTTTTTAAAATAAATCCTTTATTTTAACACTAAATGACATTTGAGGACTTAATAAAGATGCAGTCCCTAAATTATTATTTATTTTTTAATAAATTTTTCCCAAAACTTTTGACGTGGGCTTCGCCATATTTTTGTATGCCAGCCAGGTACAGCATCCAGCTTCTATGAACGCGCCATTTTCCGGGGCGGCCGCGGACTGCAATTTTCAGCGGGGGGCAGAAAGCTTGGGCCTCCCTGCGCTGCAGATTCCATCCCCCAGCTGCCTAGTTGTACCTGGCTGGACACAAAAATAGGGAGAAGCCCCACGTTTTTTTTTTTTTAATTATTTCATGAAATTCATGGAATAATTAAGAAAAAAAGGGCTTCCCTATATTGTTGTGTCTGGCCAGGTACAAATAGGCAGCTGGTGGTTGGGGGCAGCCCGTTCCTGCCTGCTGTACCTGGCTGGACACAAATATAGTGTGAAGCCCCACGTCAATTTTTTTTTAATTATTTCAGGAAATTCATGAAATAATTAAAAAAAAATTATGTGGGGCTTCGCCCTATATTTGTGTCCAGTCAGGTACAGCAGGCAGGAACGGGCTGCCCCCAACCACCAGCTGCCTATTTGTACCTGGCCGGACACAACAATATAGGGAAGCCCTTTTTTTCTTAATTATTCCATGAATTTCATGAAATAATTAAAAAAAAATTGACGTGGGGCTTCGCACTATATTTGTGTCCAGCCAGGTACAGCAGGCAGGAACGGGCTGCCCCCAACCACCAGCTGCCTATTTGTACCTGGTTGGACACAACAATATAGGGAAGCCCTTTTTTTCTTAATTATTTCATGAATTTCATGAAATAATTAAAAAAAAAAAATACGTGAAGCTTCTCCCTATTTTTGTGTCCAGCCAGGTACAACTAGGCAGCTGGGGGATGGAATCTGCAGCGCAGGGAGGCCCAAGCTTTCTCCCCCACCCCCCCCGCTGAAAATTGCAGTCCGCAGCCACCCCGGAAAATGGCGCGTTCATAGAAGCTGGATGCTGTACCTGGCTGGCATACAAAAATATGGCGAAGCCCACGTCAAAAGTTTTGGGAAAAATTAATTAAAAAATAAATAATAATTTAGGGACTGCATCTTTATTAACTCCTCAAATGTCATTTAGTGTTAAAATAAAGGATTTATTTAAAAAAAAATTGACGTGGGGCTTCGCCCTATATTTGTGTCCAGCCAGGTACAGCAGGCAGGAATGGGCTGCCCCCAACCACCAGCTGCCTATTTGTACCTGGTTGGACACAACAATATAGGGAAGCCCTTTTTTTCTTAATTATTCCATGAATTTCATGAAATAATTAAAAAAAAAAATGCTTGGGGCTTCGCCCTATTTTTGTGTCCAGCCAGATACAACTATGCAGCTGGGGGCTGGAATCCGCAGCGCAGGGAGACCCAAGCTTTCTGGGCCACCCCCGCTGCAAATTGCAGTCCGCAGCCGCCCCAGAAAATGGCGCGTTCATTGAAGCGCCATCTTCTGGCGCTGTACCCAACTCATCCAGGGCCCTGGTGCGGTGGCTCACTGGGTAATAAAGGGGTTAAGGCCAGCTTGGTATTATCAGCTGGCCCTAAGCCCAAAATTCATGGGGTCACGCCAATATTAGACATGACCACCATGAATTTCTAGTAAAGTATTTAAAAAAACACAACACCCAGAAAAAAGTCCTTTAATTGAAATAAACACACAATTCTTTATTGTTCTAAATTAAACCATACTTACCATCACGCCCATTCCAGCTGAAGCCAACGATCTCCTGCAATAAAAGTAAAATAATAAAGCAACCTCATCCTTACCTTTCCATGGCTCCCACGACAGCTTCAGCTCTGCTACATCGAGATGACAGGCTGGACCGCAGCAGAACGCTGCCATCCATCCTGTCATCCCGCAGACACTGAGAAGCACAGGCATGCTTGTGCTCCTCAATGTCTGGCTGTGACGGCATAAAGATGAGCCGAGGTCATGTCCAATGAACTCAGCTCACCTCATGTACGTCACTGACAGCGTGGGAAAATTCTCCTGCACTCAGCACTTCAGCGTGAGAATTTTCCCACACTGTCAGTGACGTGCATGAGGTGAGCTGAGTTCATTGGACATGACCTCACCTCATGTATGTCACTGACAGCGTGGGAGAATTCTCACGCTGAAGCGCTGAGTGCAGGAGAACTTTCCCACGCTGTCAGTGACGTGCATGAGGTGAGCTGAGTTCATTGGACATGAACTCGGCTCATCTGGATGACGTCACAGAGAGACACTGAGGAGCGCAAGCAAGCCTGCGCTTCTCAGTGTCTGCGGGATGACAGGCTGGATGGCAGCGTTCTGCTGCGGTCCAGCCTGTTATCTCGATGTAGCAGAGCTGAAGCTGTCCTGGGAACCATCGAAAGGTAAGGATGAGGTTGCTTTATTATTTTTCTTTTATTGCAGGAGATCGTTGGCTTCAGCTGGAATGGGCGTGATGGTAAGTATGGTTTAATTTAGAACAATAAAGAATTGTGTCTTTATTTCAATTAAAGGACTTTACTCTGGGTGTTTGTGTTTTCTTTTAACTTTGACTATGGGGTTAGTAATGGGGGTGTCTTATAGACGCCTCTCCATTACTAACCTGGGCTTGATGTCAGCTGGCATTATAAGCTGACATCAACCCCAACCCTATTACCCCCTGCCACCGCACCAGGGCAGCGTGGAAGAGCGAGGCTAAGTGCCAGAATTGGCGCATCCTATGGATGCGCCATTTCTGGGGCGGCTGACGGCTGGTGTTTCTAGCCTGGGAGGGGGCCAATATTCATGGCACCCTTCCTGGGCTATTAATATCAGCCCCCAGCTGTCTGCCTAGCCTGTGCTAGCTATTAAATTAGGGGGGACCCCACGTTATTTTTTGGGGGGGGTTCCCCCATTTTAATAGCTAGTAAAGGCTAGGTATTCAGCTGGGGGCTGATATTAGTAGCCTGGGAAGCTCCGTGGGTATTACCCCCTTCCCAGGCTTCAAACATTTGCCCCAGCTGTCTGCTTAACCTCCGCTAGAGCCTAAAATTAAGGGGAACCCCACGCCAATTTTTTTTTAAATAAATCCTTTATTTTAACACTAAATGACAAGTACAGTAATCAACACTGTCACTGTACTTCATATATATGTGACTGACATGTTTCTATCTATCTAATCTATGTGTGATTCTCTATTCTTTCTGTTCTAAATTGTCGGGTACAGATGCTGAATTGCCGGCCGGCTTTCTTAAAGAGACGGTGCATGAAAACACTATTATTTTTTTAAATAAATCCTTTACACTAAATGACAAGTACAGTAAGCAACACTGTCACTGTACTTCATATATATGTGACTGACATGTTTCTATCTATCTAATCTATGTGTGATGCTCTATTCTTTCTGTTGTAAATTGTCGGGTACCGGTGTATGCCGCTGATGAATTGCCGGCTTTTCATGTCATTCTACATTATTCTTAGTTGTTTTACTTCATGTAGAATTAACCTACAAGGAAAGAAAGGGTTTATTTTCATTCCGATATTTGTGTCCCATTGACTTGCATTGGTTTCCGGTATCGGAATCGGCGATATCCGATACTTTTTGGGTATCGGCCCGATCCAATCCGATACGATATTTCCTGATATCGGAAGGTATCGCTCAACACTACTCAACACTAATCAGAAGAAGAGCACCATAGTGAAGCCATTGACAGAGCTCAGAAACGTTGTATCATCCTCAGAATATGAAAGGGACAACCCACCATTACTTTTCAGTAGGAATATTAAGATACCTTCTACTAGATCTTTTTTAAACAATATCTTTTTATTTGGTTTTAAGAAAATAACAATAAACAGTGTATACAATACTTTAGACTGACAAACATTGAAGTCTACATAGGAATTAAACCTACAGAAAACAAAATACAACATAACATACAGGGCTGAATTCAACAGATTTCCTCCTACTACTAGATCTTTGATAGATTCTCACTAGTTCATAAAAGGAATGTAACATCACATAATGATCAATTGCTTAAATTTACTTATATTAAAAAATAAATAAATCTTGCAATTTTCATACTGGTCACTGAAGCCATTTCAGACACATTCTTCTTGTTCTTTACACCAGACTTTTCAGAAGTCTCATTATCCTCACAGTCAGGAATACAATGATAGGTAAAACCTCTATACACAGCTAATAAGAAAGGATCCAGCATTCATAATTAGTGAAGTCGCAGCTGAACCTGCTCCCCCTCACTTTATAATGACATTGACACACTCTTATTAGATGCCTTAGTACAAAAGATAAGGTCGGAGTCAGTATATTGCTGCTAATGTACAGGTGGATTTTCTGAAAAAAAACAAGGAAATCCACACATACACCTGAAGTATGGGCTCAAATTTATGAAGACTAGCGTTTTGTACACCAGTCTTGATGAACTGTGCTCTGCAATAGGATGTGCCAAATTCAATAATAGACATGTTCACTTAATGAATTTGGTGTATCCTACAACTGCCATGCACCACCACCAGAAATGTCACTTCAGTCAGGGACTGACTTACATTTCTTGCATAAGCTTTGCTATTTTAGTATCAGAAATTATCATGAATTATTTGGGTCAACTTGGTCACACTCTGTTCCTTCCAGGCTATATTTATTTTCTAAAAATTGGTGGAGCGGTCCAGAGGTAAAAATGTAAAAAGTACGCAATTCCACGCTGCAAAAATTTTGTGACATTTCCAGGCGTTTTATGACAGCATTCAAGAGAAAACATTTTGATGGAAGGAAGGAAGAAAGAAAGGAAGGAGGGAAGGGGGAAAGATGGCAAGAAAGGTAGAATGGATGAAGGTAAGGAAGTGAATAAGTAAAAGAGGAAGGAAATAAGAAAAGAGAGCAGGAAGGATGAGAAAAATGGAGAGGAAAATATGAAGGAGAAAGTAAGAAGAAAATTAAGAAATAAATAAAGGGAAAAAGAAAGAAATGACTGAAGTGTGTAAAGAACAAAAAGAGGGAAGAAGGAAGAGAGGAAAGAAGAAAGGATGGATGGATGGATGGATGGATTAATGAATGGATGGATGGGAAGAAAGGAAGAATAGAAGGAAGGGAGGGAGGAAAGATGGGAAGAAAGGGAGAATAGAAGGAAGGAAAGAGGACAGGAAAAATGAAAGATGGGACGAAAGGTAGAATGGATGGAGGTAAGTAAGTGAATAAGTAAAAGAGGAAGGAAATAAGAAATGAGAGAATGAAGAATGAGAGAAATGGAGAGGAAGATATGAAGGAGGAAGAAAGAAGAAAATGAAGAATTAAAGGAAAAAAGAAAGAAATGACTGATGTGGGTAAAGAACAAACAAAGGAAAGGAGGAAGGAAGGGAGAAGGAAGGAATGAAGGATGGGCAGAAAGGAAGAATAGAAGGGAGGAAGAAAAGATGGGAAGAAAGGAAGAATAGAAGGAAAGAAGGAAGGAAAGAAAGATGGGAAGAAAGGAAGGCAAGATGGGAAGAAAGGGAGAATAGAAAGAAGGAAGGAAATGAATAAGTGAAAGAGGGAGGAAAGAAAGAACCAAAGAGAGAAGGAAGGATGGGAAAAATAAAGAGAGAAAGATATGATGGATGAAGAAAGAAAAAAATGAAGGAATAAAAAAAGAAACTGAAAAAAAAGAAAGGAATGAATGGTGTGCGTAAAGAATAAACAATGGAAGGAAAGAAGAAAAGAAGGAGAAAAAAGAAAGGATGGAAGAAAGGAAGTAAAGGAGATATATGAATATTTCTAGCCTCTAAAATAGTGCTATTTTTTGTGTCTTTCATTCCGTCAGGCACCAGAACCTAGATTTGACTGGTTTCCAGTATTACTTCTGCACCAACTATAGTATGCTCCTAGCTACATTAAACTTCATTAATGCTTTCCTTGATAACTGCCCCAAGTACCAACTAATACCTCTGCAATAGGTCTTTTGAGGAATATTTCACTTCATGGTCCTTATATGTGGGCTATATTGCAATATTTTAAAGGAATGACATATACAGTACATATCTCAATGTTCATCAATGTTGAAATGAATAGAGGGTATATTAATTCATGTTATTATGGACTGGTAATTGCTTGTAAACCGAAAACTTCTTAGTTGTGTACAGGTGCAGGACGGTGAACATATCTACTTCAGTACCTGGCAATTAGCTTTGTTTTTTAAGTTGACACTAGGAGATTGATGAAATTGTCACCGATCATTGTCTTTGTGAAATCACTTCACAACTAGCAGTTGTCGCATAGTTCTTGTTGTGTGTCAGATGTAACACAATGGAAGAATTAGCTGAACCAACAGTGACAGTCATAGATACCACTCCAAGGATAGGGTTCCATTTTTCCTATGTACTTTATTTACAAAATGACTTAAGGCCCCCATAAACATTAAACTAACATCAGCCGAGCCCAATGATAATAACCAGATTGGCCAAAAGTCTAAAGCCCCCGTCTCACATAGCGAGATCGCTAGCGAGATCGCTGCTGTGTCACGGTTTTGGTGACGCAACAGCGACCTCACCAGCGATGTCGCTATGTGTAACACTTTGTAGCGATCAGGCCTCTGCTGTGAGGTCGTTGATCGCTGCAAAGTGTCCTGGACCATTTTTTGGTCGTTGCCCTCCCGCTGGTCAGCACACATCGCTGTGTGTGACCAGCGGGAGCAGCGATCAGGCTGGTAACCATGATAAACATCGGGTTACTAGGGGCACATGCGCACCTAGTAACCCGTTGTTTATCATAGTTACCAGCCTGCTAAAGTGAGCGGTAACCTCCCGCTCACCGTAGCAGAGTGGTTACCATGATAAACAACGGGTTACTAGGTGCGCGTGTGCCCCTAGTAACCCGATGTTTATCTTTGTTACCAGCCTGCTCCTGCTTCGGCAGGCTGGTAACCGGAGCAGGACATCGTGGAAAGATTCTTTCCTCGATGTCGCTGCTCCCCTGATCGTTGGTGAGCCTGCCTGTTTGACAGCTCACCAGCGACCACATAGCGACGCAGCAACGATCCCTGACAGGTCGTATCGTTGTCGGGATCGTTGCAGCGTCGCTAAGTGTGACGGGGCCTTAACATGTATGGGGGCCCCTTAGAGATGATTTCGAGGCAAATAGGAATCAGGCATGTTCGATTTCAGACTACTGTTCTCTTAGAAATAAGTTACCACCAGAGATGTCTGGCAGCGACTTTCTAAGGGTATGTGCCCCCGATGCAGATTTGAAGCAGAAATTTCCTGAGTGTTTTTTCCTCTCCCTGGCAGTGTGTTTTTTAAGCGTTTTTTAAGTGTTTTTACATGCGTTTATGCATGCGTTTTTTTCAAGCAGTTTTCCAAGCGATTTTGAGCATCACTCAAATGCATTTGAAAAAGGGCTTGACAATATAAGTTGGTCACACAATATAAATCCATGCAACTGGCATGGATTTATATTGTGTGACCATCTTATGAGGAGAGTTCTGCTTTCAAATGGTGCATCTATAGTAGAAAAAAAAAAAGAATTAAAAAGTAAAAAGAAAAAAAAAACCTTATACTCACCTCTCCGGTGACCCGCGGTCTCCTCCCGGCGGCGATCCTCTTTCCTTGGCGGCCCGCGGTGTACTGTCAGGACCTGCAGTGACGTAATTTATCAGCTGATGGTCACGCGACCATCAGCTGACTGCTGACGTCACCGATCAGCTGATGGTCACGTGACCATCATCTGATAAATGACGTCACCGCAGGTCCTGGCAGTACACCGCGGGCTGCCAAGAAGAGAGGATTGCCGCCGGGAGGAGACCGGGGGCCGCTGGAGAGGTGAGTGTGAATAATTTTTTTTACTTTTTACTTTATAATTCGTTTTTAACTTGCGGGTATGATGGTACCCGGGTCGGATGAGAGGAGTAGCAGTCTCCTCTTCTCCCGACCCGGGTACCAGCCGAGCATTGAACCGCAGCAAATCCACATGTATAAATATATACATGCGGGTTTGCTGCGGTACAATGCAAGTCTATGGGCACGATTTTGTGGCGAAATCGCGCCCATATTGGTTGTGCTGCGGCTTTTTCCGCAATGATAATCCACAGCGGAAATTTCCGCAGCATGTGCACAGCACATGCGGATTATCATTGGGAAATATGGCAGACCTCTTAACAAGCAATTTTAATGTGTTTCCGCGGAAACGCATTAAATCCGCATTGTGGGCACACAGCCTAATTGAGAACACAGGATCGCTCGGCAGAGTGAGCCTTCCTGTGTATGGGAGAGTCGGGTGAGATATCTGCCAGCCGAACGGACAATGAACCATCAGTCGGTGCACAGTTCTCTTAAGTTTATGGGGGAGCTACAACTTTTCTTTTTTGTTCAAAATATGACTTAGGTTATTCAAATCTTGTGGTAAGTATTTTTAAAGTTTATATTAACCTATCTATCTATATTTCCATTCAGGTCCCAAAAAGATTTTGCCCTGGTCAAATTCAGGCCCAAGATCTCAATGTTACGAGATTGCAGTGCTAATTACTGAGAATCCATCCAATTTTTAAGTATGTAAGAAAAAAATAGAAGACATAAATAAGGGAATTGTTAGCTGGAAATGTAAAATATTATCAGGTCTGAGTTTTGCTGAGTCGAGATAATGTTTCCATGACATTGAAATACTTTCTTTCACAGCTGCATAATCTACTGATATTAAATCCTGAAAGCTGAGGTATCATATAGGGACTAAGTGTATGCTTTTAGAGTGTATATATTATCACTTTTGGTGGAGCAAGGCCAGGAAGTCAAGGAAACACAGACTTGGACACCAGCCCAAAGACCTGCATGTTTTTACTCATTATAACCAAGTACTTTATGTCTATTTTTGCAGCGCAAAAAATAGAATTGCTACCGTTTCCATCTGTCCATCTATCTTTTATATCCATCTATCAAATTCAAAGTAGCGATATCATCTAGCTATCCTACTGTACATCCTTGATCAACATGACAACGAACTTTCACTCAAACTCCATGAGCAACAAACTTTCCTACATCCATGATCTTTTCATTACTAACAAACTTTCCTTCCTCGCCATCACCGAAACCTGGCTCACCCCTTCTGACACAGCCTCTCCAGCTGCACTTTCGTATGGTGGATTCCACCTCTTCCACACACCCCGCCCCAGAAGCAAGCATGGTGGAGGAGTAGGTTTTCTCCTGTCAGATACCTGTGCCTTCACCCAAATACAACTGCCGCCCTCCGCTACTCTCCTCTCTTTTGAGGTGCACTGTGTGCGCATCTACTCCCCCTCCAACTGGCTGTAATTTATCGTCCCCCAGGGCCAGCCACCACTTTCCTCGACAATTTCAATACCTGGCTACTTCACTTCCTTTCCGCTGACATCCCCACTATCATCATGGGCGACTTCAATATCCCCATTGACACTTCCCAGTCATCTGTCTCTAAGCGTCTATCCCTCACTTCCTCCTTCGGCCTCGCTCAATCTTCTTCCGCCCCCACTCACAAAGACAGCCACACACTGGACCTCATCTTCACTTTACTTTTGACCATTGAAGGATTCCTGTTTAAACCTGTAGCTCTTACAGTACATTGAATGATCATTTGCTGTGTCAGTAAGTACAAGGCTTTTCCCTTATTTATCATGTGGCACCCCAGGGGTCTGGTTGCCACAGTAATAGAAATATTATGTCTGAGAGCAAGTGGGAGGTTTCTCTGGTCAGGAGCCCTAAGCATGCAACACTGCCCGCCCAGACCTGGGAGGGGAGGAATCTGCCCTTATAAACTGGGTCTGGGTCTGGGGCGGGATTAGGTCAGACAGACAGAGCCTGCAGAACAAGCAGAGCAGACAGAGTCTGAGAGTCAGAGCTTGGAGAGGAAAAGTGACAACAGGAGCTCTGTAGGAGCAGGAGTGAGTGCCAGAGGCTGGAAGCTAGATAGCTCGCCTTGGCTGAAGACACTAAACCTGGACACGGAGTCCGAGGCTGTGGGGACATCCAGGTCAAGCAGCAGAATCCAACCAGCAGGGGATTCCATGTCCTCTGGCCTTAGAAGCCCGGAGGCACGGTCTCGAGCAAGGGACCAGCACCGCCATCGTGAAGCAGAGGCTAACGGAAGGCCCCAAGTCACCGGCCATACGGGTGAGCACCACACGGTAGACTCAGGGACGTGGGCTACTTCTACCCGCATAGAGCAAGGTAGCCAGAAAAGAGTGCAGATAGTCGGGGAGGCCTACAACTCCACCTGGCCAGGGGGGATCCCACTTGCTTACAGACTGACCAGGCCCCTACTGCTAACCAGTACTCCCAGGAGGGTCTGCGTTATACCATCAGTAAAGACCCTGAACTGCACCACACATCTCTGTGTTTCATCGCCGCACCATCACCATCAGTATTGGGACGCTCACACCATCACTCCCATCATCCACACTAGCTGCCCTGAGGCAATACTTCTCCCGTGGGGAGTCATCCCATACTTGGCTGCGCATACAACATCAGCCTCAGCGGTCTGCAACGCAGCGGCGGTCCCCACTGACCGCAAGCCACGGGTGGCGTAGTCGGACATTTGTTATCACACTCAGACTGCCACTGGTTTGACCGCCCTGGGCACGGACCGGGTCACAGCCACGGAGGACTACAACCCCCAGCGATCCGGCTCCGGGTATCGCCTGCACAGCACAGGCCCAGGGGGCGTGTCAATCAGGTCTTTCAGGATGGGAAGTAGCTGACTAGTTTGTTTTTCAATAGGATTACTACTCAGGAAGTCTAATGGGTAGGAAAATATCCCCTTCCACAATCACAGCTTCACTGCAAATATATCCAGCTCCCTAAATCTACTTATAATATACACACTAAAAACATAAATACATGCATATATAAACATACATACAGTACAGACCAAAAGTTTGGACACACCTTCACATTTAAAGATTTTTCTGTATTTTCATGACTATTAACAAAAAAGTGTGAAACAACTGAAAATATGTCTTATATTCTAGGTTCTTCAAAGTAGCCACTTTTTGCTTTGATGACTGCTTTGCACACTCTTGGCATTCTCTTGATGAGCTTCAAGAGGTAGTCACTGGAAATGATCTTCCAACAATCTTGAAGGAGTTCCCAGAGATGCTTAGCACTTGTTTTGCCATTTTGCCTTCACTCTGCGGTCCAGCTCACCCCAAACCATCTCGATTGGGTTCAGGTCTGGTGACTGTGGAGGCAAGGTCATCTGGCGTAGCACCCCATCACTCTCCTTCTTGGTCAAATAGCCCTTACACAGCCTGGAGGTGTGTTTAGGGTCATTGTCCTGTTGAAAAATGATGGTCCAGCTGCAAGATGCTGTGGTAGCCATGCTGGTTCAGTATGCCTTCAATTTTGAATAAATCCCCAACAGTGTCACCAGCAAAGCACCCCCACACCATCACATCTTCTCCTCCATGCTTCACGGTGGGAACCAGGCATGTAGAGTCCATCCGTTCACCTTTTCTGCATCGCACAAAGACATGGTGGTTGGAACCAAAGATCTCAAATTTGGACTCATCAGACCAAAGCACAGATTTCCACAGGTCTAATGTCCATTCCTTCTGTTCTTTAGCCCAAACAAGTCTCTTCTGCTTGTTGCCTATCCTTAGCAGTGGTTTCCTAGCAGCTTTTTTACCATGAAGGCCTGCTGCACAAAATCTCCTCTTAACAGTTGTTGAAGAGATGTGTCTGCTGCAAGAACTCTGTGTGGCATTGACCTGGTCTCTAATCTGAGCTACTGTTAACCTGTGATTTCTGAGGCTGGTGACTCGGATAAACTTATCCTCAGAAGCAGAGGTGACTCTTGGTCTTCCTTTCCTGAGGCGGTCCTCATGTGAGCCAGTTTCTTTGTAGCGCTTGATGGGTTTTGCAACTGCACTTGGGGACACTTTCAAAGTTTTCCCAATTTTTCGGACTGACTGACCTTCATTTCCTAAAGTAATGATGGCCACTCGTTTTTCTTTACTTAGCTGGTTTTTTCTAGCCATAATACAAATTCTAACAGTCTATTCAGTAGGACTATCAGCTGTGTATCCACCAGACTTCTGCATAACACAACTGATGGTCCCAACCCCATTTATAAGGCAAGAAATCCCACTTATTAAACCTGATAGGGCACACCTGTGAAGTGAAAACCATTTCCGGTGACTACCACTTGAAGCACTTTTCACACTTTTTTGTTAAGTATATAATTCAACATGTGTCAATTCATAGTTTTGATGCCTTCAGTGTGAATGTACAATTTTCAAAGTCATGAAAATACAGAAAAATCTTTAAAAGAGAATGTGTGTCCAAACTTTTGGTCTGTACTGTAAATACATACATGCGCATACATAAATTGTAGCTATACATGTACATACAAACACATGAACATATACAGAGCTCAGCATAAAAGACTCATCCCAAGAGATTTGTCAGAAAACCTTTAGTTTCCTTTCAGAATCAACATTTTCTGTGGCATACCATAATACAAAATACTCCCACAACTGTGGGCCACTGATTGCAAAGAAGGTTTGTTATTTTTCACACCCAAAAAGTAATTTTTCTAATAAATTCATTCAATGCTATGTTGAAAATATGAGTACACCCCTATTAAAGTCTTAGGAGCAAAGCTAAAGTTTAGACTGCAAAATTTTAATAGACAAGAATTCAACCAAAGCTAGGTCTAATTGTTCATTAAACAGGTGTCAAGCAGGCAGTTGACTATGGAAGGGCATAACTTAAAAAAGAAAACCACTTCCGATTCCCATTTTATGCTGTCAGCAATGGCACCACATGAAAGAGAAATGTCACAAAATAGTTCCATTACACAAGAAAGGTGAAAGCTACAGAAGATCAGCAAAGCTTTACTTATCAGTCAGAATACTGTAGCAAAAGTGATACAAAAATTTAGCAAGGATGGAACTACAACCATCTCAAAGAGATGTTAAGGCCAAGTTAACACCTAAACAGGAGTGTCTTCTGACGAGAAAAGTTGAAAAAATTGACATGCAAGTTGAATACATTTAGGTAAAGAAGTAGAAAGCTAAACCAGGACAAAATATGAAATACACTGCAGAGGAATGGCATGCATGGGTGTCATCAATGAAGCAAACCTCTACTAAAGCCCATGAACAAAATAGCCCACCTACAATTTGCCAGGACCCAGTGTGAAAAATATGAAGACTACTGAAATTCTATACTCTGGATAGATGAGACATACAGGTAGATTAATTTTTTTTGACCTGATGGCTTCAAAATTGTATGGCATCGCAAAGTAGAGATGAGCGTTGTTCGACTCGAACTGTTCGCCAATCTCAAATTCGAGCTGTTTTGAGCGGTGTTCGAGCCGTTCGGCGAACACGAACGATTTGAAAAAAATCCTGCTGTTCGAGGTTATGTTCGATAACTGTTCGTGCACCAAAATCATAACTGGATTTTTTCACAGTAATGCTGATAATCAATGTTAATACGCAGTTTGACTGTACAGCGGGGCGGGGGGAGGGGCAGGGGATGGATCTCTGCAGAAATAATGAAGATCTCCATTTTTTTTTCTCTTTCCCGCATTTACAGTGGGGAGGTGCAATCTGTCAGCCTATCAGCAGCGCACACACAGAGCGAACTGCTTTTTTTCACACAAGCAAGGGCATGTGTCATTGGCTGTGTATGTCACATGTCCTTGCCCTATAAGACCCAGCCATTTTCCCCGTCGCCACGATTTTCTCACTGCTGTAGCTGCGTGTTAGACGGCACCGCTGTTGCTGTGTGTGCTATACTTTCAGTGTTAATTTCAAGCCCATTTTCTCTGAAATATACAGATAGCTTGGGAGTAGGGAATAGTTGTGATTCCAGTCCTTTTGAGGACTAGGTTACAGCATTTCCTATGACTTTTAGCAGGCAGGTCTGTGCTCTGAAATAGATAGGTTGGGAGTAGGGACTAATTGTAATTGCAGTCCTTTTGAGGACTATTTTACAGCATTTCCTAGGACTTTTTGCCAGGCAGGTCTGTGCCAGTGCTGTGCAAGTGTTTTTCACAGCATTTGGCTAAATCTAGCTAAGCAAATCCTTTTTGGCCTCTTGCAGTGTGTGTTAGTCAGTGGACTAGCATATCTGTGTTGCAAGCTACACCACCTATGTATAGAATACAATTTTTTTTGCTGCACCTAGCCAAGTAAAACCTTTTAGGCATAGCATCATTCTATTAGGCCATCTATACTAAGCTCCACCAGCTTGCAAATTAGTAATAATTTTTATCTGCATCTAGCTCAGAAAATAATTTTGGGCTTGTAGCAGTGTGTGGGACTTATTCTTAGTCCATCTATACTAAGCTCCTCCAGCTTGCAAATTACAAATAATTTTTAGCTGCATCAAGCTCAGAAAATAATTTTGGGCATAGTAGTAGTGTGTGGTACTCATTGTATTAGGCCATCTATACCAAGCTCCACCAGCTTTGAAATTAATAATAATTTTTAGCTGCATCTTGCCTGGAAAATAATTTTGGGCATAGTAGCAGTGTGTGGTACTCATTGTATTAGGCCATCTATACCAAGCTCCACCAGTTTTGAAATTAATAATAATTTTTAGCTGCATCTTGTCTGGAAAATAATTTTGGGCATAGTAGCAGTGTGTGGTACTCATTATATTAGGCCATCTATACCAAGCTCCACCAGTTTTGAAATTACTAATAATTTTTAGCTGCATCTTGCCTGGAAAATAATTTTGGGCATAGTAGCAGTGTGTGGTACTCATTATATTAGGCCATCTATACCAAGCTCCACCAGTTTTGAAATTAATAATAATTTTTAGCTGCATCTTGCCTGGAAAATAATTTTGGGCATAGTAGCAGTGTGTGGTACTCATTGTATTAGGCCATCTATACCAAGCTCCACCAGCTTTCAAATTAGTAATAATTTTTAGCTGCATCTTGCCTGGAAAATTATTTTGGGCATAGTAGCAGTGTGTGGTACTCATTGTATTAGGCCATCTATACCAAGCTCCACCAGTTTTGAAATTAATAATGATTTTTAGCTGCATCTTGCCTGGAAAATAATTTTGGGCATAGTAGCAGTGTGTGGTACTCATTGTATTAGGCCATCTATACTAAGCTCCACCAGCTTTCAAATTACTAATAATTTTTAACTGCATCTTGCCTGGAAAATAATTTTGGGCATAGTAGCAGTGTGTGGTACTCATTGTATTAGGCCATCTATACCAAGCTCCACCAGCTTTGAAATTAATAATAATTTTTAGCTGTATCTTGCCTGTAAAATAATTTTGGGCATATTAGCATGTGTGTGGTACTCATTCTATTAGGCCATCTATACTAAGCTCCACCAGCTTTCAAATTACTAATAATTTTTAGCTGCATCTTGCCTGGAAAATAATTTTGGGCATAGTAGCAGTGTGTGGTACTCATTCTAACCAACCGTTTTAAGCAACTCTGGGGCAATTGATGCCACTTAAGTGGAGACTCTTTTTGGTGTCCCCTTGCTGTGTTTTACGTGACGTTGCCATTGTCAATTAGAGGTGGGTTGGGTCTCCCCCCCCCTTTTAACTGTAAGAAAATGCATACACTATGGCTTGGGGTAACACAGATGGTTGAGTCTGAAGAGCTGTTTACTCTGAGGTCTGCTCCAAATCTTCAGTGTCTGCTAGTCAGCGTAGTAACCCAGCTGCGAAGGAAGCTGCACCGCCTGTGTATCTAATAATGATTTTTAAATGCATCTAGCCTAGGCAGACTGTGGGGACCCCTAACCAAACCCAGATGCTCAGCCCCCTAACGCCCCCCATTCATTGACAATACAATCATGTAACTCTTACAACTGTATGGGTGAGGATCGGTCACAGCTTTATTAACTGTTTATACTCATTCCATTAGAAATGCATTTTATTTCTAAAATAATTCAGCTTGTTGCAGCATGCCCTATGTCTAGAGTCTACACAACGGCAAGTTGGCCAACAAGTGTAACTCTCCAACATGTCCTTTCTATTTCCAGGCCACGGAGGATCCTGCTTACTCGTATGCAGGACTCCGACCCCCATCCATCACTCTTAACGCTTGTTCCACTCTGTCCTGGAGTCCTGACAGGAATATGTCCAGTCCAATATCTATTAAGTGAACACCATCGGGTCGTATGAGGCCTGCTTTATCTCCTTCCAGTTGTCGGTGTCGTATCTCTACACAGCCTCTGTCTCTTATAAATTTTGCCATCTGAATATTTATTACCTGCCTTGTCCGTTCGATGGCCGTGATGTCTCATGCACCTTGCCATACCATTCTCGGCACAATCTCTGACCATACTATAGTTAGTTTTGTGAAAAATTCTCTGAAGCGCTCACTGTCTAGTTTCATTATTGCCATTAGTTATGCGCTCTTGTGATAAGCTATGTAGTTTCCCCCGGCCTGTATAACTAAGATGACCGGACCTCTTGCCTCTCTCCCTACCTTGATTACCTCCATTAGTACCTGTGGCCATTGCAGGCCTCTAATACCTCTCCAGTTCAAATATGTGTTATGAAACTCCAATTTCCTCCCGCCTGGGCGGACTTTCACCCTAATTTCTGCACAATATATATACGAGTTCTTAATCATTACATAGCAAAAAAACAGCAAGGAAGAGGTATTTATATGTCATGTCCTGCTATGCACCTGTTCAAGGCTGAGTTAATCAGAAATTTAAACACAAATACCATGTTAAAATTGTATAGCATAGAAACAATGCATATAAATGTAAATAATCAAAAAGAAAAAGAAAAGAAGAAAAAAGGAACATATATAATAATAATCTATAAATGATCACTCATAATGATACATCAAATCATGTCTGATGTTTAAACCCGCTGGTACACGTGTATTTAAAGTATAAATCCACCAACTTTCTCTATTAAGGAGCTTTCTCCTATAATCATCCACCAAATCTCTACCAATCGCCACGGCCCACAGAGGGGGCACCACAGTCAGTGAATCCTTCCTTATTTAGTATACAGTCTACCAATACTTTGGGCGTATTAGCCCAGCTGCGAAGCAAGCTGCACCGCCTGTGTATCTAATGAGAATTTTTAACTGCATCTAGCCTAGGCAGACTGTGGGGACCCCCAACCAAACCCAGACGCTCTGCATGTAACCCAGCCAATCATTTGATAGTATTGCTAGTAGCAGAGTTGCATGGGCTCTAAACCTTGCATAGCCTGTGCATTTTTTCCGATCGCTAAGGATGACCCAACTCGTGTTATCTGTAACATTTGTCACCAAAAGCTAAATAGAGGCCAAAAAAATCCATAGCTTGAGCACTTCATGCATGAACCGTCACATGGATATGAAGCATAAGTTGCAGTGCGAAGCTCACTGTGCTACAATGCTGCCTAGCGGGCCGGGACAACCACCATCTGACCCACCTGTGTCATCCTGGGGAGACTAAAAGCTACTGAGTAGTCTTTTCCAAAAATTTGAGGGAATTACCACGGGAATGGTTTGGAAGAGGTATAAGAGTTTAGGTAGGATGTTCATTTTTAGTATACTTTTCTGCCGAACCAGGAAAAATCCTTCACCGTCCAAGAAGTAAGATCTTTATGGAGTTGTTCAATAAAGGGCCCAAAATGAAGATAAAATAGATGGGAGAGGTCTCTATGAATACAAATTCCTAAGTATTTAATACCCTGTGAGGGCCAGGCAAAGGTAAAGTTGGACTGGATGGAATCCTGTATGGATTTGGGGAGGGAGACATCGAGGGCCTCAGACTTCGCTGCATTGATTTTAAAATTTGACCATGTAACAAAGTGATCTATTTCAGCCATAACAGCAAGAATGGATATATGTTATTGAGTGATATATACTAGGACATCATCAGCAAATGCAGAGCACTTGTACTCGGTGCCTCCCATCTCAATCCACCTAATATTGGGGTTATCGCGAATTGATGAGAGCAGGTGCTCCATTACTAGGATGTATAAGAGAGGGGACAGAGGACATCCCTGCCTTGTCCCATTGGTGATTATGAAAGGTAATGAAAATGTTCCATTTATCTTCAGCCTAGCTGACGGATTGCGATACAGGGCCATGATTTTGGCTATAAAAGGGTCCCCTAGACCCCTACCCCAAGCTTTTTAAGAGAATAATATATGGCGTGCCAGGAGACTCTATGGAATTCTTTCTCAGCATCCAACGAGAGTATCTAATTACAAATTTTTAACTGCATCTAGCCCAGGCAATACTTTGGGCCTAGTAGCAGTGTCTGCTAGTCAGCGGAGTAGCCACCGCCTGTAGATCTAATTACAAATTTTTAACTGCATCTAGCACAGAAAATAATTTGGACCTAGTAGCAGTGTCTGCTAGTCAGCGGATTATCCCACCTGTTAAGCAAGCTACACCACCTGTAGTTTGGACACTTAATTTTTTCAAAGGAAATGCTTCGGGCCCCCGGGACACTCAGTGAAGAGCATCGGGAAGGCACCCCAAGGCACAGGGGCTGGGACTGGCGGTAGGACGCCTTGCGGTGGACCGCCAAGCTCGATCCTTATAAAAGCTTTTTAACTGCAGCAGCTTTAGTGGACGCTACTGGAGCTGGAATTCCCGCGGCTGCTGGCATCAGACTTGCCCTCCAATAGATCCTTGTAAAAGTGTACTCATTCAAATTACAGAGACAATTTAAACAAAAAGCTTAGACCTGCCTCCACCGCAGGGGGGCTCGCTCGACCCACCAGCGGACAGGCACCAGTATTGGGAGAGGGGGGCTGGCCATCAGGGTCCACCGCAGCTCTGGCACAAACCCGGTGACACAGAGGTCGCACGGGCAGGAACGGACTGGCCGTGTCAGCTTCGCACTTTTTTGGTTTTAGAAGGGCATGACATGCCTATATCTGTGTCTCCCCCTCCTTTTACTCCTCCACCTCTTTTCTTTTCGCATGACTATATGTACTTGTCACTTTTTCATGTGTTAGTTGTGTCTTCTGAGCAGTTTGTCAGGTTTTGGACACCTTTGAATGTGTTTTCTATGTGTTTCTATGTGTTTTTGTTTGCCTGCCATTGGTTTTAACGGTGTTCGAAGGTGTTCGACGAACAGTTCGACGAACATACGGGTGTTCGACTAACCGAACTCGAATACTACGGGGGTGGCTCAACTCTATCGCAAAGGAAAGGAAAACAAAGAAAAATGCATGGTGCCTACACTGTAACATGGTGGTGGCAGTAGCCTTAGGTGGGGACTGCATGAGCCCTGCTGGTGTTGGGGAACTACATGTCATTCATGATATCATAAATTCACAAATGTACTGCTCTATTTTAAAAGAGAAGATACTGCCATCAATCCAAGCCCTTAGTAGATGTTCACTTTTCCAACATGAGCATGATCCAAAATTGATGATACACCTCTAAAGTCACTGTTGCATTTCTGAAGAAGAACAGTGTGAAAGTGTTTCAGTGGCCAAGTGTCTCCTCATCTGAACCTAGTCAAACACATTTATAGGATTTATAGAATTCTGAAGAGACAAGTTGTCATCACTCTCCAACCAGCATCCAGGCTCTAAAAGAGGTCGTTCTTGAAGAATGGTAAAATATAGATGTTGCAATATGTCACCAACTTGTTCTTTCCAAGCCTATAAGACTTGGTGCTATCCTTAAAAATCAGGGAGGTGTACAAACTACTAGATATAGTTATTTATGATGGGGGTGTATTGCTTTTTGCATCAACTAATTTGAGTAAAACTAAATATTTTGTAATGAACGTTATGTTATCAACCTTACTTTCATGATATGGGTTACAACATGTTGTATGAAATTCAATCTTGTCAAAAAAATGTAAATTGTTCTCGAGTTCAGTGAGGTATTGATTAACATTTTACTTTTCAAAGGGGAGTGTACTTATTTATTCTGTCCCTTGTGCATACACACACATACTGTACAATATACGTATATAAAGTATATGCATGAATAAGAAAGATATACTGTCTATAGTACTGTGCAAAAGTTTTAGCCAAATGTGGATAAAATGCTAAAAAGTAAGAACACTTATAAAAACAGAAATACACTTGCCCACAGCTTTTGAAGGAACTCAGTAGGGATCTTATTCCACACCTCTTTGGGAACTAACCACTAGAGATGAGCGAATCGATCTGCGGAGAATCAAGTTTTAGTCCAATCATGGAATTCAAAGTCCCACACAAGTTCAAACACCCTAAGGCTGCGTGCCCACGAAGCATTTTCCAAGCGTTTATGCTGCGGAATTTCCGCAGCGTAAACGCTTTGGAAACGCTTGGTAATCCGCCCCCCCATGGTCCCCAATGACAAGCCGCAATGTCAATGCTCATGCTGCGGATTTTTCCGCAGCATTCGTGCTGCGCTCAAAAATCCACAGCATGTCCATTAATTTTGCGGGCACGCAGCGTAATCGCCGCCATTGACTTGCATTGGACCTCGTGACATCCGCATCACTACATGTGGATAAGCGGATATCACACTGTTCAATGTACGGATGGTACCCAGGCCTGGAGGAGAGGAGACTCGTCTCATCCAGACCTGGATACCATAGAAACTGTAAAAAAAAAGAATTTTAAATAAAAAATAAAGCTTATACTTACCTTCCGATGTCCTCCCGGTGTTTTGTCTGCTCCGTTCGGTGTCTTGCAATGCTCACGCTCTTGTGAAGGACCTGCCATGACGTCATTGAGTCATGTGACCTGTCACATGACTCAATGACATCACCACAGGTCCTTCACAACAGCGCGAGCAATGCAAGAGACCGGACACAGCGGAGATAACACCGGGAGGACATCAAGGTGAGTATAAGCTTTATTTTTTTATTTTTTACCATTCTTATTCTTTTTTTTTAACTAACTTGGTCACACTACTACCGGTTGCATGGATTTATATAGTGTGAGCAAGTTGTCAAGCACGTTTCCAAGTGATGCTAAAATCGCTTGGAAAAGCGCTTGATAACCCGCATGCAGAAATGCATGCAAAGACGCTTGACAAACGCTTCTACCTGGCGGGAAAAACGCATGTAAAAACCGCATGCATTTTTCCTGCCAGGGAGAAGCGTAAAAAATATGCAGCATTTCTGCATCGTGGGCACATAGCCTTAGTCATTTCACACACTGCTGAAGACTCAGTGAGTATGCGAATGGTATCAGCAGTCACCATGCAGGCTTCCCTATAATGCCCTTCAGCAATCAGTGCACATGGTCTAGCCCAGTCAATCAGGGAAACTATAGCAGTCAGTATAAAAGATAGGGGCTGTCCAAGCAACACCTTTTATTGTTTGTATCATGTATAGGTAGGAGCTCAGAACACACAATATAGAGACAGAAAAATGCCCAATGTGAATGTAGTGTACTATTTCAGTGCTGATGTACCAGATTGAAAATGGAAGCGATAGTCTCAGTCAGTTAATACTAATTCAAAGACTCATTTGAAATATAAGGGGACTGCTGTATTTGTATAGTTACTCAGTGTGACTATGAACTGATTGATCTGTAATTTTCTTCAGTAAGAGCACCTTAATAGCTGCATGTTTTTGCTCTCACAGTGCAAGGGGGGTAAGTATTAAACCCCTCAGTGCTAATTTTGTCACTAAAACCAAATTTTGACTTTAAATTTGTCATTGAAAGTTTTATTCCTGTATTTTGAGACACCCAATACAAATGTTTCATTTTTTTAAGAGAAATCTCCATTATCTTGAAACTTAATCACTCCAATACACCTATCAAAGTGAGCGCATTGGTTAAAATAATATTTTTATCCTGCTTCACTGCTTTAATAGTCTAACATTAGACATGTACACACGCCACATGAATACTGAAAGTGCTGGATTTTGGGAATTTGCAAGTGCTGGATTTTGGGAAGTGATTCTACTTAGATTTTCTGGTCCCATCCTATTTTGGAAAGTCAACTGTCTGTGCTTTTTTGTTTTTTTATTCTCATCTTTAATTTAAAAAGTCTCATTTTATTTTTTTTGTTTCAATTTTCTACTTTAGATATCATATATCCTAATGACCAACCAAACTGACTGCTTTTGCTGAATCTTTGCTTATAGTTGAGCACCTACATGTAGCAACTTCACAAATTAGCATTTTCAGTTTCTTTAACCCCTTTATCCTCCAGGGTGGTTTGCATGTTAATGACCAGGCCAGTTTTACAATTCTGACCACTGTCATTTTATGAGGTAATTACTCTGGAACGCTTCAACGGATCCCACTGATTCTGAGTTTGTTTTTTCATGACATATTGTACTTCATGATAGTGGTAAAATTTCTTCGATATCACTTGTGTTTATTTGTGAAAAAAGTGGAAATTTGGCAAAAATTTAGAAAATTTCTCAATTTTCAAACTTTGAATTTCCATGCTCTTAAATCAGAGAGATATGCCACACAAAATAGTTAATAAATAACATTTCCCACATGTCTACTTTACATCAGCACAATTTTGGAACAAATTTTTTTTTGTTACGAAGTTATAAGGGTTAAAAGTTGACCAGCGATTTCTCATTTTTCCAACAAAATTTAAAAAAACTTTTTTTTAGGGACCACATCACATTTCAAGCGACTTTGAGGGTCCTTTATGACAAAAAATACCCAAAATTGATACCATTCTAAAAACAGCACCCCTCAAGGTGCTCAAAACCACATTCAAGAAGTTTATTAACCCTTCAGGTGCTTCACAGGAATTTTTGGAATGTGGAAGAACAAAATGAACATTTAAATTTTTTCACAAAAATTTTACTTTAGACCCCAATATTTTTATTTTTGCAAGGGTAACACGAAGAAATGGACCCCAAAGTTTGTTGTACAATTCATCCTGAGCACACAGATACCCCATATGTGGGGGAAAACCACTGTTTTGGTGCACAAAGGGTTCAGAAGGGAAGGAGTACCATTTGACTTTTTGAATGTAAAATTTGCTTGAATAATTAGAGTCCGCCATGTTGCATTTGGAGACCCTCTGATGTGCCTAACCAGTGGAAACACCCCACAAGTGATACTATTTTGGAAACTATATCTCTCAGGGAACTTACCTAGATGTGCGGTGAGCATGTTGAACCTCCAGGTGCTTCACAGAAGTTTATAACATTGAGCAGTAAAAATACAATTTTCACATTTTTCCCACAAAAATGTTTTTCAGCCCCCAATTTTGCATTTGGTAATAGGAGAAATTGCACCATACCATTTGTTTTGCAATTTCTCCTGAGTAAGCTGATACCCCATATGTGGGGGAAAAACACTGTTTTGGTGCACAAAGGGTTCAGAAGGGAAGGAGTACCATTTGACTTTTTGAATGTAAAATTTGCTTGAATAATTAGAGTCCGCCATGTTGCATTTGGAGACCCTCTGATGTGCCTAACCAGTGGAAACATCCCACAAGTGATACTATTTTGGAAACTATATCTCTCAGGGAACTTACCTAGATGTGCGGTGAGCATGTTGAACCTCCAGGTGCTTCACAGAAGTTTATAACATTGAGCAGTAAAAATACAATTTTCACATTTTTCCCACAAAAATGTTTTTCAGCCCCCAATTTTGCATTTGGTAATAGGAGAAATTGCACCATACCATTTGTTTTACAATTTCTCCTGAGTAAGCTGATACCCCATATGTGGGGGAAAACCACTGTTTGGGTGCACGGCAGGGTTTGGAAGGGAAGGAGCGCCATTTGACTTTTTGAATGTAAAATTTCCTTGAATAATTAGAGGACTCCATGTTCCGTTTGGAAAGCCCCTGATGTGCCTAAACAATGGAAACAACCTATAAGTGACACCATTTTGGAAACTAGACCCCTTATCTAGATGTGTGGTGAGCACCCTGAGCCCCCAGGTGCTTCACAGAAGTTTATAACATGGAGTTGTGAAAATAAAAAAATCAAACTTTTTCCACAAAAATGATGTTTTAGCCTCAATTTTTTCTATTTTCACAATGGTGAGAGGAGAAAATGGACCCCAAAAACTTTGTGCAATTTCCCCTGAGTATGCCGATACCCTATATGTGGGGAAAATACACTGTTTGAGGGCACGGCAGGGTTCAGAAGGGAAGCATGGTGTGACTTTTTGAACGCAAAATTGGCTGGAATTGAGAGCGAACACCATGTCGCGTTTGGAGAGCCACTGATGCGCCTAAATAGTGGAAACCCCCCACAAGTGACCCCATTTTGGAAACTAGACCCCTCAAGGATTTTATCAAGGGGTATAGTGAACATTTTGAACCCAGAGGTATGACACAGAATTTGATAACATTAGGTCATCATATTGAATAAGCTGTCGTTACTCCTATTTGGGATAATGAAAACTTAGGTGAATTTTATAAAATAGGAGAGCTGAGAGGATGGGTGGCAAGGGGTATACAATATATCTACCAAATGATGGATAATCAATACATCAAAACCCTAGAGATGCTGAAAGAGGAATTTCACTTATTAGACGGACACAGCTATTAGTATACACAGGTTAAGCATGCGTTTATTAAGCAAAGGAAAATAAGGAACCTATCTGTACAAAAGGATATCGTTATTGACTATATTTGTATGGAGGGATGTACAACAGGCGTCATATCTAAGGTGTATGCTGATCTGCTTTACACCTTTCTAGTGAACTATCCTGTTTTGGCGAAGGAAAAGTGGGAAGCAGATGTTGGTACCATTGAAGATGACAAATGGGAGTCCATATTGGTATATATCCCCAAGTTATCTTTAAATGAACCTGCCAGAATGTCCCAACTACTTCTTGTACATAGAGCATATAGATAGCCCGATTTTTTGTTCAGAATAGGGGTACGGGAGAATTCGGATTGCCCGAGATGTGGGTCAGAAGTCGCCGGTATACTACATGTTATGTGGAGTTGCCCAAAGCTTGCAAACTATTGGTCTGAAGAGGTTGACCTAATTGAAGGACGTTATCATTGTATAATTCCTAGAGATCCAGTGGTTTGCTTGCTGGGATATGTGGAGGAACTTATGGGGAATGATGTCGCAAAACTGGCAATTGCCAGACTCTTATATGCAGCTAGAAAGGTAATAGCTAGGTATTGGGTGCGAACGGAGCCTCCCTCTAGACAAGAGTACATAAGTCAGGTGGATTATGTGGTACGGATGGAGGAGAAAATTTATTTAAAAAGGAAAAACGCCAAACTCAGTGACAAACTATGGGCACCATGGAAGGTGTGATTAATGCTTTTGGAGGGAAGACTCCGGTGATTACACTATAAAATGCATTGCAATGGTTATAAGATGTTTTTTGTGATATTGAACCATATTTTATGTAACAATAAAGGTTTATTGTTGTCCGTAAAAGGGGAGGGGGGTTGAGGGAGGAATTCTTTTTGATAATAAGAAAACGGAAAATTATTGTATTGAAGTTGTATTTCAATATTTTATCTTTAAATGAATAAACATTTATCTAATTTAAAAAAAGAATAAGCTGTCGTAAGTCTTGAGCGCAAGTGCTCACTACATGAGTTTGCATCTGGTACTTGGGTATACACCACGTATCGCGAGTGATCAAGTGACATGCTCAAGTCCCCACCCCGCATGTGTCATGGTTGTTAGACACCCAAAAAAAAAAATGCGGGGATTGATCGTGCATGGCAGGCAATCCCAGCAAGGTTTTTTTTGGCAGCGAAGCATATGGGGCGGAGACTTGAGCATGTCACTCGAGCACCTGCGATACTCGGTGCATACCCGAGCACCCGATGCAAACTCAAGTAGCAAGTACTTGCACTCAACACTAGTCGCCATATCGTCATCATTTTTTTTTCTTTACTTTTGAAAAAATCACAACCCCAACCCTAGCACAACCCCAACCCTAGCACAACCCTAACCCTAGCACAACCCTAACCCTAGCACAACCCTTACCCTAACCCTAGCACAACCCTTGCCCTAATCCTAGCACAACCATTACCCTAGCACAACCCTAACCCTAGCACAACCCTAACTCTAGCACAACCCTAACCCTAGCACAACCCTAACGCTTACCCTAGCACAGCTCTAAACATAATCCTACCACAACCTTAACCCTAGCACAACCCTAACCCTAACACGACCCTATCCCTAGAGTTTATTTTTTGTGCCGTTCCTCTCTCGGTATAAGTGATTAGACGACTTTATTCTTCGGGTCAGTGCGATTACAGCAATACCAGATTTATAGCGGGTTTTTATTATTGACAGCTGTCACACACTAAAAGACATTTTTGTTTGCAAAGACTAGTTTTTGCATTGCCATATTTTGAGAGCTATAATTTTTCCATATTTCGGCCGACAGAGTCATGTGACAGCTTGATTTTTCCCGAACAAGTTGACGTTTTTATTGGTACCATTTTCAGGCACGTGACATTTTTTGATCACTTTTTATTCCGATTTTTGGGAGGCAGAATAAACAAAAACCAAAAATTCAGGAATTGTTTTTTTATATATTTTTTATGCCATTCTGCGTGTGGTAAAATTGATAAGGCAGCTTTATTCTTCGGGTCAGTACGTTTACACCGGTACCACATTTATATCATTTTTCTATGTTTTGGCGCTTTTACACAATAAAAGTTATTTTATAGAAAAAGAATATTTTTTGCATCGCTTTATTCTGAAAGCTGTAACTTTTTTATTTTTCGGCTGATGGAGCTGTATGGCGGCTTGTTTTTTATTTATATTTCTCTTTTTGATCACGTTTTATTCCATCTTTTGTTTGGTGGTATGATGATAAAGTATCGTTTTTTGCTTAGTTTTTTTATTTATTTCTTGTACTGTGTTCACTAGTGGGACAGTTATATAGGGGATTAATGTGCCGGGAGCGGTGCGGGACCGCTCCCAGCACATAATACTGCATGTCAAGCTGTGACTATCAGCTGGCACCAGGCGGCGATCGCACCCGCACAGCCTGTGTGCGGGCGCAATCGCCAGGGCGTATTAATACGTACCTGGATCTTAAAGCTTAAGTATTAGTACGCACTGGGCTTTAAAAGGGTTGAGTTAAGTTTCAGTTTGGTTGAAGGGGGAGTATCATCAATATTAAAAAAGCAAAAAAAAATGTAAAAATTAAAACAAAAAACAAAAAAGTAAAAAAGAAAAGTTACTGTTTGACTAGTTGCATTTAACAATCATAGATGCCAAAACAATACTGCTGGTATTACAATACTGATGATATTCGGGTACAAGTTTGGGTACAGCTCTGGTACCCGAACCGAACTTTGGACTAAAGTTCGGTTGAACCCGACGAACCCAGAATTCCTCGGGTCCATTCATCGCTAGTTATGTGCACATGCCATAGTTTTCCTTCGAATTCTGCCTCATCTCTACACATAATCTTAGGATTTTTTTAATTAATATTGGACTCCAACTAGAGATGAGCGAATTTTTTAAAATTTGAATTCGCTGACTTTGCAACAAATAAATTAGCATGAATCTCAATACTGGAAAGCTGACCATTAGGCAGGGGTGACATAAGCGTATAGCATCCGATGCAAGAGCATCAGGTACTATAGCCTAATGACAGTCGGTTCAAACTCTGCTCCAAGCGTGAGCCGAGTGTCAGTGCTCTGTGCTCCAATCCTCTTGCATGAGAGAATCGCACTACATGTGCAGAGGAGATGGAGAAACTAATTTCTTCATCTCCGTTGCTTGCATCCGCGGTAATCGTGCAGCCCTCGAATCATATCCAAGTGCAGTCTGATGTTTCACACGCACACATAGACTTGTATGGGTGTATGTGAGCTGAGTTTCGCTGCCAATTGAAGCATGCTGCAATTGTTCTCTCATGCTGAATCAGCATGAGAAAATAATCACAGATCTGATCTGCCCCATTGTATAACACTGGGCCTAGTGCTATGCGATGTTTTATCGCATAGCTTTCAGCCATGTTATACGTTCGTGTAATTCTGGCCTAAGAGTTTACACTCTACAAGAGAGAGCGAGAAGACCCCACTGACCATAGGAGTTTACACTCTACAGGAGAAAGAGGACCCCCCTGATCATAAGAGCTTAAATTTTACAGGAGAGAAAGAGAGAGGACCCCGCTGACCATAGTAGCTTACACTATACAGGAGAGAGAGAGGACCCCCTGATCGTAAGACCTTATATTTTACAGGAGAGAAATAGAAGACCCCACTGACCATAAGAGCTTACAATCTATAGGAGAGAGAGAGAGGTCCTTGCTGACCATAAGAGCTTACACTCTACAGGAGAGAGAGAGGACCCTGTTGACCATCAGAACTTATACTCTACAGGAAACATAAAGAGAAAGAGAAGGGACTCTGCTGACCATAAGAGCTTACATTTTACAGGAGAGAGACTTACGCAGTGACTCTGGAGATGGAAAATGACTCTGCAGTACAATCTGTGCTCCGCTGCTATCCGCTGATCTGTGATGGCCCAGGTACTGAGTACCGCTGCATATGGTATGATAATCTGCTAGATGTCACAGCTCTCATATACTTATATACACAGTAATCGACAAAAGTGTTGGCATCCTTGAAACTCTGTTTCAAGCATGTGATGCTTGTTCAAACTCACCTGTGGCAAGTATCAGGTGTGGGCAATATGAAAATCACATCTGAAACCAGATAAAAAGGTGAGAAGTGTGTCTGTGTGTGCCACACTAAGCATGGAGAACAAAACGATGAGAAGAGAACAATTTGAGGACTTGAGAACCAAAATTCTTGAACAATATCAACAATCTTAAGGTTACAAGTCCATCTCCAGAGATCTTGATGTTCCTTTGTCCTTGGTGAGCACCATAATCAAGACGTTTACAATCCATGGTACTGTAGCTAATCTCCCAGTGCGTGAACGGCTTGAGAAAAATTGATGAAAGATTGCAACATTGAATAGTCCAGATGGTGAATAAACAGCCTCAATCAAACTCCAAAAGAAATTCAAGCTGTCCTGCAGGTTTAGGGTGCATCAGTGTCAGCACAAACTATCCGTCAACATTTGAATGAAATGAAATGCTGTAGTAGGAGACCCAGGAGGACCACACTGCTGAAACAGAAACATCAAAAAGCCAGACTGCAGTTTGCCAAAATGTATATGAGTAAGCCAAATCCTTCTGGCAAAGCGTCTTGTGGACAGATGACATCAAGATAAAGCTTTTTGTTCAAGCACATCATTCTACTGTTTACCGAAAATGGAATGAGAAAAGAACACAGTACCTACAGTCAAATATGGTGGAGGTTCAAAGATGTTTTGTGGTTGTTTTGCTGCCTCTGGCACTGGGTGCCTTGACTGTGTGCAAGGCTTCATGAAATCTGAAGATTAACAAAGGATTTTAGGTTGCAATGTAGTGACTAGTGTCAGAAAGCTGGATTTGCGCCCTATGTCACAGGTCTTCCAGCAGGACAATGACTCCAAACATACTCCATAAATGGTTGGAAACAAAGTGCTGGAGAGTTCTGAAGTGACCAGCAATGAGCCCTGATCTAAATCTAATTGAACACCTCTGGCGAGATCTTAGAATTGCTGTTGGGAGAAGATGCCCTTCTAATATGAAAGATCTGGAGCAGTTTTCAAATGAAGAGTGGTCCAATATTCCAGTTGAGAGGTGTAAGAAGCTTGTTGATGGTTATAGGAAGTGATTGATTGAAGTTATTTATTCCAAATAGTGTGCAACCAAACATTAAGTTAAGGATGCCAATAATTTTGTCCTGCCCATTTTTGGGGTTTTGTGTGAAATTATGTCCAATTTGCCTTTTTTTCTCAGATTTTTTTGTGTTACTCCAATACACACAAAGGAAATAAACATGTGTATAACAAAACATATGTAATTGCAATCATTTTCTGGGATAAATATTTTGTTTTCTTGAACAATTTCAAGGGTGCCAACACTTTCGGCCATGACTGTATATATATATATATATATATATATATATATCTATGTGTATATATATATATACTTTTTTTTATTTCAAAGGTTGATCTAGCCTGTAAAGGAATAATACAGATAATAGTAAGGACTATAAAACGACAATTTAGTGGAATATTTCACAAAGAAAATAAAATAAAAACGCTGAGCACTACATTTATTCCACTGATAGACAAAAACTTGACTTAAATTTTATTATGTGTCAGTAAATACACCAATAGTTGGCAGCCGCAGTTAAATGCAGAAGAAAAAGCCAGCGCCGAATGTGAAAAGATTTAGTGCGACTCAGGTTTATAAATTGCTCAGTGCATTAAGCGAACATACACACATGACAGATTTACCATTTAAATAAAAACTACATCTCAGAAATATGCATATTATAGCATTTTGACTCGATGCTGCTTAATACTATCAAAATATTACCAGCCACAGTAGGAAGGTTACAAGTTCACACTATTGATTCGAGCAAATGCAGAGAAGAAAAAAAATCCTAAGGTTTGTTTCACTTGCAAGTGTTCTCACCAGCCATTGATTTTAAAAAGGATTGTGCGAGCCGGGGAAGAAGTAGAAACAAAAAAATGAAGGCTGCAGCGTTTAACACTGTAATTCACAGCAGGCAAATAATATTGGAATTTGGAACTTTCAAAGTCTTGATTGTCTGGTTGTGATAACGACAAAGAGACAAGGCTTTCATTTTTACAAGCTGCGGCTATTGACTACGGCTATTTAATTAACACTTCTCGGAACGATCCTTCATATTCTGCAAACACCTTAATGTATGTAAATATGTGTGAACCGCCAAAAATGGAAGGGGGGGGGACGTTCTGTAATTGCAAAAAATGTCGCTGCTTCACAGGTGCAAAATGGGGCAATGTAAAAACAATGGACACATTAAAGGCCGGCCGCATTAACAGCTGATCAACAGCTGATTGTTCATGCTGGGAAAGACGCCATCACATGCTCCGCTATTAGCACTACTTGTTGATTCAGACTGGTAAGGAAGAGGAATTCCTCTCCAGACGGACTCTGGCTATTGATGGACATGCCTACTGATGATAACACGACAGTTACTGTGTTTCTTTGAGCCGTCTCATGCTACTTCGTACTGTGATTCTTATCTGATTCTGGCAAAAAAAAAAAAAGAAAAGAAAGAATTGAAAAAAAAATTGGTTATTTGTGTTACAGATCATAAAAAGGAGAAGAAAAGGGTATAAAATATAATTCTTGGAAATAAGGCTAATCTACAGATAGGCAGAATTCGTACAGGGTAGATCAGTGTTGTTGGTGTCTCCCTTCCCTTCCCTTCATGGGCAGGAAATTGTAGGCAGCAGAGACATAATAATCTGGGTGGTGGTGGCCATGATGACAGCAATGCCTACATGAGATGTATAGGTGCCGCACCACCAAGTTATTGCTAATTTGAAGGTTCCTGTTACAGCAGGAAGGGTAGAGACACATAGGAAGTGCCTACTGTGCAGGGACAGGAAGCCCCAGCCATGGATAAAATTAGGGTTAAAGGAGACGTGTCAGTCCATATTTAATAATATTGCTCAGTGCCCACAAACTCCATAAAGTCCTCTCCAGTCCGCTATATTGACATTACCTAGAAGGATTTTTATTCGCTGCAAGCAGAAATCTTGAAATCCATGCAAAAGGTATGTTACAAAAGTACAGTCCTATATAGTGAACACACTCTATTTTCTAATAGCAGAATCCATTGTCAATTTTTGAAAATGCATTAAAGAAACACTAAAATAACCAAAAATTAAAAAAAAAAAAAATTATTCTATTCCTACCTTAATTGCTTCTTTTTCTTTCATCTATTTTCTCTCGAATTGCAATAAAACTGAGAGATATATAAAGAAATCTTCTGTCTGTCTCAGGACCTCAGTCATGTCCCTCTCCTCCTGACTGTCCTGTGTGTGGCTATAAGTCAACTGGCCTACAGCATGAACCTCTACTCGTTACTGTTTGCAGTAGGAGAAAACATTGCTAAACCACACCTCTTTGGCTAACAATCATCATTCTTAGCAAATGAAGGCCTATGTATGTATGTCTGTAAGTACTGTATGTGTATATGTTCTCAACATTGAAATTGCAACACCAAGAAGGAAAAGTTATTGACTCATTTAAATCACAGGATCGATATTCATGTTAATGATATGCAAATGATTATATGCAATCTCAGTTTATTCAGTATTCAGTATAACTACTACTCAGAGAAATCACCGCACTTATACACCTTGGTATGCTATAAATGTGGTTATTAATGGTTGCCTTAGGAATGTTGTGCCACATTGAAAGCACTTGGGCATGAAAATTATCAAGATGCACTGCTGGCAGCTCCCTTTGCAATCGGCAACCACTGACATCTCAGATGTGCTCGATGGGTGATTAGACCAGAGAAGCTGCAGGCTATGGCAGGATGATTATAGTAACACAAGCAACATGTGACCTGGCTTAATTGTGTTGAAAAACATTTCCTGAGACAGTTTGGAAAAATGGCCATACCACTGGTCCCATGATTGCTCCATTTTGTACTGCAAGTGAAATTGGATATCACACACCAGTGACTACACAAGCCATCTGAATAGGTTTGCACAAGATTGGGCTACAAGCCAAACGTCCAGCTACAGGTGTTCCATTGGCCTCACACAACCAGTCTCAAAGACTATCATGGAGTAGAGGAAGAAGCGAATGTAGACTGGAATGGAGGTCTATCCTCTTCAGCGGTGAGTCCTGCTTTTGTCTTGGATGCAAACATAGCCATAGATTGGTATAAAGTCCACATGGGCAGCACTATGAAAAGGCCTTCACAAAGGAACTTCACACCAGTCCTACTCACAGGATTATGGTGTGGGGTGGCATCAGGGCCGGCGTCAGCACAAGGCGCACCCGGGCAAGTGCCGGGGCCCACACGCGGTCGGGCACCCCGCCGGGCTATGGGCGGAGGAGAGCGGTGCCAGTGCCCAGCCTTCTCCCCCACTTGCTCAGGGCTCCGGCAGCTGGATACTTACCTCTCCCCATGCCTCTGTAGATCCGCTGTTTCCTGCTGTGCACTCCCTGTGACGTCTCAGGTCAGAGGGTGTGGTGACATCTTTCCACGGCGCCCTCCCTTGAGCCCTCACAGGCAGCGCAGAGCGGGACGACGCCGGCGACGCTGAAGTCCAGACCTGAGCAGCGGCAGCAGGTGAGGAGGAGTGAGGTGAGTATTTTATTTTTTTTTATGTACAAAGGCATGGGGCATTGTATGGGGGGGTGACATCGTGCAGGGGGAATTATATGGGGGGGTGACATCCTGCATGGGGCATTATATGGGGGGGTGACATCCTGCATGTGGCATTATATGGGGGGTGATATCCTGCATGGGGCATTATATGGTGGGGTGACATCCTGCATGGGGCATTATACGGGGGGGTGACATCCTGCAGTGGGCATTATATGGGGGGGTGACATCCTGCAGGGGGCATTATATGGGGGGGTGACATCCTGCATGGGGCATTATATGGGGGGGTGACATCCTGCATGGGGCATTACATGGGGGGGTGATATCCTGCATGGGGCATTATATGGTGGGGTGACATCCTGCATGGGGCATTATACGGGGGGGTGATATCCTGCAGGGGGCATTATATGGGGGGGTGACAACCTGCAGGGGGCATTATATGGGGGGGTGACATCCTGCATGGGGCATTATATGGGGGGGCGACATCCTGCATGGGGCATTATATGGGGGAGTGACATCCTGTATGGGGCATTATATGGGGGGTGACATCCTTCATGCGCCATTATATGGGGGGTGACATCCTGCATGGGGAATTATATGGGGGGTAACATCCTGTGTGGGGCATTATATGGGGGGGTGACATCCTGCATGGGGAATTATATGGGAGGAAAAGGGACATCCTGCATTGGGCGTTATATGGGGGGGGGAAGGGACATCCTGCATAGGGCATTATATGGGGGGAGTAGTGACATCCTGCATGGGTCATTATATGGGGGGGAAAGGGACATCCTGCATAGGGCATTATATGGGGGGAGTAGTGACATCCTGCATGAGGCATTATATAGGGGGGAGTAACATCCTTCATGGGGCATTATATGAGGAGTGACATCCTGCATGGGGCATTATATGGGGGGAAGGGACATCCTGCATGGGGCATTATATGGGGGGGGTGACATCCTGCAGGGGGCATTATATGGGGGGGTGACAACCTGCAGGGGGCATTATATGGGGGGGTGACATCCTGCATGGGGCATTATATGGGGGGGCGACATCCTGCATGGGGCATTATATGGGGGAGTGACATCCTGTATGGGGCATTATATGGGGGGTGACATCCTTCATGCGGCATTATATGGGGGGTGACATCCTGCATGGGGCATTATATGGGGGGGCGACATCCTGCATGGGGCATTATATGGGGGAGTGACATCCTGTATGGAGCATTATATGGGGGGTGACATCCTTCATGCGGCATTATATGGGGGGTGACATCCTGCATGGGGCATTATATGGGGGGTGACATCCTGTGTGGGGCATTATATGGGGGGGTGACATCCTGCATGGGGAATTATATGGGAGGAAAAGGGACATCCTGCATTGGGCGTTATATGGGGGGGAAAGGGACATCCTGCATAGGGCATTATATGGGAGGAGTAGTGACATCCTGCATGGGTCATTATATGGGGGGGGGGGACATTCTGCATAGGGCATTATATGGGGGAGTAGTGACATCCTGCATGGGGCATTATATAGGGGGGAGTAACATCCTTCATGGGGCATTATATGAGGGGTGACATCCTGCATGGGGCATTATATGGGGGGAAGGGACATCCTGCATGGGGCATTATATGGGGGGGAGAAGTGATATCCTGCATGGGGCATTATATGGGGGAAGTGACATCCTGCATGGGGCATTATATGGTGGGTGACATCGTGCATGGGGCATTATATGGGGGGTGACATCCAGCATGGGGCATTATAAGGGGGGGAACAGCCTGCATGGGGCATTTTAAGGGGGGAACATCCTGCATAGGGCATTATGTGGGGGGAACAGCCTGCATGGAGCATTATATGGGAGCCAGTATCCTGTATGGAGCGTTATATGGAGGCCAGTATCCTGTACGGAGCGTTTTATGGGGGCCAGTATTCTGTATGGATCATTATATGGGGGCCAGTATTCCATATGGAGCGTTATATGGGGGCCAGTATACTGTGTGGAGCGATTTGCCGGTTTCTGAGCTATTGTGGAATTTACAATAGATATCACTCATGTAATGTAAGAAGTGAAATCTTTGCATTGTACTATACCTATGTTTCTCTGCGGTATCTGTGCATCATGAATCGTGGTATGTGTTAAAGGGGCCCACTGAGACTCTTTTGTCCGGGGCCCAGAAAAACCTGGAGCCAGCCCTGGGTGGCATGATATACAATAGCTGGATCCCTCTAGTCTTCATTCCAGGTACACTAACAGCTCAGCATTACAATAATTTGGTTGTGGAATCAGTGGTATAGCTATTTATCTATAGTGTCCCAGGAGCCTTTTTTAAACATGACAATGCCAGGCTGCAGGTTGCTTGTGCTACTCCTCATTGTGCTGTAGGAGTTTTCAAGTGGTTGACAGCCATCAGCATGGACACCCTGACTGATCTGTGTCTATGCAGCTCAAAGCTTAAGGCCACGTTCACACGTTCAGTATTTGGTCAGTTTTTTACATCAGTATTTGTAAGCCAAAACCAGGAGTGGGTGATAAATACAGAAGTGGTGACGTGTTTCTGTTATACTTTTCCTCTGATTGTTCCACTCCTGATTTTGGCTTACAAATACTGATATAAAATACTGACCAAATACTGAACGTGTGAACGTAGCACAATTGTTTTGCTCTGTGTGTTCTCTACCACAATTTGCAGTAGTTTTTTAACAATTTCTGCTACAGTAGGTCTTCTGTTGTACTGGAGCAGGTGGACTAGTCTTTACTACTCATGTGCATCGATGAGCATCTTGCCTTCATTCCTAGATATTAATACCTGACATTTTAATAATAGAGCATGACATTTTAGAGATGCTCTAGCGTAGTCATCTAGCTATGTCAAAGCCACTCATGTCCATTTTTCTTGCTTGCAACACATTAAATTCAAAAACGGACCACCCGCTGCCTGATATATTCTATCTCATGAAAGGTGCCATTGTCAGCATATATTCAATGTTGTGCACGTCAATGTTATGGCTCATCGTTGTATGTGTCTCCATAGTAACAGACTACAGACCCAATGTAGTCTGACTCAGAGTTTATGCTGGAAGAGAGTAATTCTGCTAGATCAGACTACACAGGGATATGTTGCTTTACTCTTTAACTAAGATTAGGGATGAGTGGACCTCTGGAAGTTCAGGTTCTTGTACCCAACCTGAACTTTATTCCAAAGTTCGGTTCGGGTACCAGAACTGTACCCGAACTTGAACCAGAACCCAAACTCCATTGAAAACCAGTGGGGACCCAAACTTCTGTGGAAAAATGACTCTCTCTCTCACTCACGGATTTCCCCCCAGAACTCCATACATTGCAACGGACTTTCGGGGAACTTTGGGTTCGCTCATCTCTAACTAAGATGCATTCAGACCAGACAATAAGACAAAAAGAACAATGCAGTTGGGAATGGTTACATAACATTTAATATTAAACTATGAATATTAATGGATGTTATTTGTGGTTGGGTGATAACATTACTGATAGTTATTAGATATTTTTATCACTGACATTGATTTTAATATTCAGCACCATCATATGGGAAATGGAGGAGTAACCAATATCAATTAAATTGATATTGTGTAATTCTTGGGATGTCAGGTCCTTCAGAAAAAAACATAGTCAGCCTAACAAGATATACTGTATTATAGATTAAAATCACTTCAAGTAGTGTAAGCTAATGTATCAAAGTCACAGGGAACCGAGAGGAATTTGTCCCCAGCAAGATTTTCTGGTTTGACAAAAATTGAGCAATCTGATCCATGCAACAAGACCTGAAGTCATGAACTAACCTACATGTGATGTTCTGAAAATAAGTTATGACATCAATACAAATGATGACATCATCAGGCTAAATCGCATTTTATGTAACATTCCGATGATATTAAACCTAGAGCATGTAACTAATAGATTTGTTTGCATCTACATGATACTATGTGGAAACAGAATAACAGTGCCTATCATATTTAAAGCCTTCAATCAATAGAGCCAACAGCATACCTACAGCAAACTGTCATCAGTGTTAGTAAGCTTTGATATGTATTCACTTACTGTGATACGCCGTGTCAGAGGTTTGTGGCAGCTGCTCATTCCCTCTCTGAAGGAACTTATTTGCATGTATGTTCATAAATGCTGAAATATTGGCGAAAGGAATATGCAGAATGTCATTATATGGCCCGATTAAGTAAGTGGCAGCAAGATAAGCTTGGAAAACCTATATTTGGAAGTTTTGTACTTTTCTATCAGTCTGCAGTATTCTCAGTGATTCACTCATGAAGCTTCACAGATATTCGCCCTTTGGAACTTCCTAACATCCAAGAGTCAGCTGCAGAGATTACCACCCTGTGTAATTCCCTAAGCAAAACCACTTTTTTTAACTACATAGCATAAATAGAGGTTTGCTAATAGGCGGGCAAAAATTTGCCCATAACAAGTGATGATCAATTGAATAACAAGTTGATCTACGCTCATTTAAAGGGGTAGTCCCTGGGCAGAGGAGGAGGCAAAAGAGAGTATACAGACAGGACAGCAGGGGATCGCAGCTGATTCTTTCTGTGAGGTAAAACATTGATTAAAAACAGACAGGAAAATGTTTTACCTTACAAAAAGAATCAGCTGCGATCCCATTCTGTCCTGTCTGTATACTCTTTTGCTTCCCCCCCTGCTCAGGAGATGTGGTATGATCAGACCATGTCCCTGTAAGATCAGACACAGCCATTACACAGTACACAGCAGGGGCACATTCATAAGATTATCTCAGCACAGGAACATTTTAATTTAAACTTATCCAATTGTGGAAATTATTATTACTCCAAAATCTATTGATTTGTTAATTATACTACTAGAAACCATTCCTTTTTTCCTATATTTTGGATACAGAAATATTTTAGTATGTTATTTTAATTGTTTGTTACTCTGCTTTGCTTAAAAGTATACTATTTTTAGACGTTATCTGATTAAGCTATCATACTGAACTACTCTGTTTTTTAATGAATAAGGTAGATTTCCTCCCTTCCCTTTCCCTTTTCCTTTCTTTAATGTATCAATGTAGTAGATAGTAGTTATGTGTATATTTTTTTTACTTTCTAAAATGTAATAAAAGTAATTAATGGTTATTAACTGGTAAGAGAACAGTCATCGATATGCTCGTATTGTCCCCATACATCATACACATTATCTGAAGTACGGCAAGATCTGCTGCAGACAACCACAATTTGAAGGCCCACATCAATGATTCAGTCAACCAGTGTATGAGTGTTTTTCTTGTTGTTTTGCGGATTGATGGCAGGTAAATGATCAGGGACTTAAAAACTCTCATTTGGCCAATTATTTACCCATTTACAGTCTAATGTGTATAAAAGCCCCAGACAATTTATTGTTGGGAAATTTAAGAATCCAGCATGTCCATTTTCAGATTACAGATCTGTTTGGTCTCCTTAAGATAAGCCGCTGCCAAAGATCTCTGGCAGTTGCTGTCTCATACAGAGCACAGGAGTGAAGCACTCCTGAGTATGGGAAAGACAATTAAGACAGCTGTCAGCAGAACGATCGGCCAAACTATCGTTAGTCGAACAGCCATGTAATGTGTATGGAGGGCTTTAGAAAAGGAAAATTTGGTGAAGATAATGAGTTTCAACTGGTAAAGATGTCCGAGAAAGCTCTTAATGGCTATAATTAAAATGGCCACCTTTCTGGTACCAGTTTACACCATCATACCCATAACCTAATGCCCATTTTTTTCCATATTCCTTGGGTTGATTCTCCACACGCTTTTTTGCTAGTATTCAAGGTCCTTTGGAGAAGAGATCACTTTGCAGTTTTTCACCAATTAATTTGAGGCCTGGAAAAGAAGTGGTGTACCCTAATGCTGTTTCTGTTCAAAATGGAGCTTTGGAAAAGTCGTTGCTATTATATCGAATTAAAGAGGTTAATGATAAAGTCCCTAATGTTCCTGATTAATGAGCACTTACTTGCTTATGTATAGGATGTGTAGGCTCAAGATTTCCAACCTCTAATGCAAGTCCTAGTTGACACTTTGGAATTTATATTGATTGCAGATTTCAGTGAAAATGATTTTCTTTCAAAATCAAAAAAACCTCAAACTTACAAAACGGCATCCGAGTAACCTTTTTTATTTTTTATTTAACATTTGTTGAAATCTAGTTATAAGTTAATATCTAGAGATCTGGATAATTTCTAGTGGAGAAACATTTTTTTAAATACTGTACCAACATTCATAAAGTCAACTTTTTCTTATCTCATCGCCCTTCAAAAACTCTCCTGTGATTTTTCATTGGTCAAAAATTGCTTGGAATGTTTTCATTGACTTTCAGTCTCCAGATATGCGACTAGACCATGAATGATCCACTGTTTAAACCTATCGTTGACAACATTGCAGACAATTGGATCATGGGAATAAGACAGAAGTAACTGTATTCCTTCAAACTGGTTAAAGAAAGCACATTAACTGGTTAGTGATTGCAGTGGAAATCAAATAAGAAAGCTTTCATACAAAATTGATTTTACTTTTCAAGATTTGCTATGAAAAGCATCTATGGAGCAGGAAATTGGTTTTACTTGTGACACACTTATCAACTTCTTTTCAGTGTTATGATAAAAGTTACATGTCACATGATGTCGATTTAAAGCAAACCAAGTAATAAGATATGTTCTATGTCATCTTCTAGTTGCATATTGCAGCCTTTTATAATGGGGAATATTAGTCTAGTCTAGGTTTAGAAAAAATATATATAATTTTTCGACTACTGATGTTTGTTCTCCATGAGATAAGCCACTGCTAGGCAGAGCAAACGTGCTCGGTGATACTCAGTTATCACTCGAGTATTAAGGTGCTTGGATGTGCTCGTTACTCGGCGAGCATTGATCGGTGCTCAAATTCAAACTCAAACCCCCACCCCGTATCTTTGGCCCCTGTTACACAGCCAATAAGCATGCGGGGATTGCCTGTGTGTCACGGCAATGCCGTTGCCATATCTTGGTAGTGGCATTACTGTGATTAGCTGGCCATAAGATATCATCAGAAATAATAAAAGAACAGGCGGCGCCAGGCTCGGCACACTGACTCCATTGCACAGTTCTGTGACAGTTCGTATTAGAGAGAGAGAGTGATTGTACAGGCATGTGCGCACAGCATAATGATTCTGAGTCCTGTACTGTTGATACTGGTGCTGAAGCAGAACCATCATACATAAAGCTCTTTTCAGAGCTAATCCTTCCCTTTGCTGTTGGTATCACATACTGTACATTCTGCATTTAGTGTAAGGAAGGAGAGAGAATTGTAGGAGCAGAAAGAGTGACAGAATACAGTCTGTAGACAGGGATTAGGTCTGTGCAGTCCATTGGCAAATATATAGCTGCAGCTTTTTGGGGGGGGCTGAAAACATTGAATATATTTTGATCCATCAAGTATTACATGCTTTCGGATTCTTTTTTGTATTATATAACACTCCCAAAAAATTTTGAAACATTTTCCTGAGTTACATTTCTCAACCATACACTATTTCATAGTGTGGTGAATATTTCTGTGATCTCTAAAACTGAGAAAAAGTTTTTAAATATTTTGTAGGGTTCCATTTCTCAGTCATACAGTGTTATGTGGTCTGGGTACATTTTTGTGATCTATAAAACTGTAAATAAAAGCTTTTAAAACTTTTGTAGGGTTTAATTTCTCAGCCACACAGTGTTATATGGTCTGGGAACATTTCTGTGATCTCTAAAACTAGGAAAAAGCTTTTACAAAATTTTGTAGGGTTCCATTTCTCAGCCATACAGTGTTACCTGCTTAGTGGGCAACAAAAATGGCAGGAGCATGCGAGACTCCTGAGGGAATGACCGGAGGAATATCGGAGCCAGAGAAAGATGGGCAACAGTAGAGGTGGCAGGAGCCTGTGGTCCTGATCTGGCCGATATCCCTGACCCACCAAAGCCTGAACCCAGGCCGCATCCTTTACCACTGGGGTTCTTGCAGATTGCAGATGGGAGAGCCAGGATCCAAGAACTAATGAGTGGACAACGGGCCTAGGCTGGTTGGAAGAGACAAGGAGCCGAGCCAGGACCAGGTCTGGAGAAATGTTTTTGGGCCCACTTGCCGTAAGGTACCGAGAGTTGGCATCCTGGGGGGTGCTAGGTACTTCCAGCCGTCAGCAGAGAAGGGGGTCCATTGAAGAGTTTGGGACCCATCATCACATCTCGTTCAACCATCGGGCAGTAGAGATGGAACACTTGCCTCGAAGGCTGCAAGAGCTGATGGCTGGAACTAGGGTCACATTCTTAAAAATGATGGGACAACATCACTGGTATATAGTGGATGTGATCCTAGAAGGAAGGGAGCAGGATGAACCCTTCTTGAGAAATGAACAGGTCTGGGAGAGGCTCCTTGAGGCAGATCGAGACAGGGCTACTGCCACCCCCGAGAGATCGTACTGTCCCTTATGTTCTCCACCTCCTATGCGGGAGCAGCCAATGGTGCAAGTGACACAGGGGGCTGTTGCCAATTTCTATATGTCAGGGGCTCCAGCACTACCTCAAACCTGGATCACTTATAGCCCAGGAACCTGGCAATCAGGCTCCAGGAAGCAGGTGGAGGCAATCTCCCCAGCCTCAAGAGGAAGGGGAAGAAGTAGCGGACACATGAAGAGGATTACTGTATTACCCTCCTTACAATTTTTTATTGTCTTTGTACTTTGTGCAAATTCTTTATGATTGCAGAAGTACAGCAGCTAGACTTTAAAAATATTTTCAATGAGTCCTGCATTTGTTGCTTTTCAGTGGTCTATGGATGCCAACTCTCTTTGTGTACTTTGTGCAAAACTTTTATGAGTGTAGTAGTACAGCAACTAAACTTTAAAAATATTTCAATTAGGCCCGACAGTTGTTGCCTTGTAGGGGTCTATGGGTGACCCTCTTGATAATTTTTTACTGGCTTTGCACTTTCTGCTTTCTGTCACATTCTGGTGGTATATAACACTACCAAAAAGCATTTTGCTTTTTTACATCTCTTACCCTTACACTATGCCATGTTCTGGGGAACATTGTGATATATAACACTCAAAAAAAATGTTTAAAAATTTTGCTGGATTACATTTCTCAGCCATACAGTATAATGTGTTCTTGGGCTCTCAAAAAACTTGTTCAAAAATTTATCGGTATGATATTGCTCATCCATAGACTATTCCGTGGTCTGGAGTACATTTCATTGATATATAACCATCTAAAAACTTTTCCAAAATTTTATCTTTATGATATTGCTCATCCATAGACTATTCCATGATTTGGAGTACATTTTGATACATAACCCTTAAACACTTTTCCAAAATTTTATCGCTATGATATTGCTTATCCATAGACTATTCCGTGGTCTGGAGTAAACAGTATTTCATTGGTATATAACCCTCAAAAAACTTGGTCAAAAATGTATCAGTATTAAATTGCTCACCTCTAGAGTATTATGTGTTCTATGGTACATTTTGGTGGTACATAACCCTCCAACAAAAGCATAAAAAAAAATCCTGGGTTAAATTTCTCACCCATACACGAGTCCATCTTCTGGGGTACATTTTTGTGATTTATAGCATTCAGAAAAAGCGGAAAAAAATTTGACGGTGTTAAATTTTTCGCCCATACACTATTCCGTCTTCTGGGGTACATTTCGTTGGTATATAACCCTCAAAAAAATGTATCCAAATTTTATCGGTATTATATTGCTCACTCATAGAGTATTACATGTTCCGGGGTACATTTCATTGATATATAACCCTTCAAAAAAAACAATTTTTTCGGTATTATATTGCTCACCCATACAGTAATGTGTTCTGGGGTACGTTTCATTGGTATATATCAATTCAAAAAAGCGTTCCAAAAATTTTAGGGATTGAATTAGTAAGCCATACCGTTTAAGTTGCTTAGTGGGCACCAAGGCAACAAAAATGGCCGAATCCCGTGAGGATCCAGAGGGAGCAACTGAAGGAATATCGGTGCAAGAGGATGCTGCTGCGACAGAAGAGGAGGCAGGAGCGTGTGGTCCGGAACCGACTGCTTTACCAGGACAATCAAGGCCCGAACCCAGGCTGCAGCCTTTACCGCTGGGGTTTTTGCAGACTGTAGAAAGCAGAGCCAGGAACAAGCAACTAGTGAGAGGACTGCGGGGCCTAGGCTGGTTGGAAGAGAGAAGGAGGCGAGCCAAGACCAGGCAGGGCTGGAGAAATGCTAGCAGGCCCACTAGACACAAGGTACCGACAGTTGGCATCCTGTGGGAAGGTCGTTACGTATGACTGGCAGCAAAGAAGGGGATCCATCGAAGAGTTTGGGACCCGTCGTAACATCTCATTCAACCAGGGGGCAATAGAGACGAAAAAATTGCCTTGAAGAGTGCAAGAGCTGATGGCTGGAAACAGGGTCACGTTCTTCAAAATGGAGGGTCAACATTGCTGGTATGTGTTACAGATCCGGGTGGTGGAACCTCTGTGCTGCGGTGCAAGGAGGGACCAGAGGGGCGTGTCTAAGTACCTACTCAGCCTGACCAAGGTCGCACAGCGGCTCAATTGACTCCGTGAACCAGGGAGGGACCGAGCAGGGGGACCAGGTGCCACTCTGGGACCAACCTTGTATGAGAGCAGGTGACTCCCAAGGGTCAGATGGCAGGAACTGACTGGTACAGCGGATGAGCACGGCAGGCAGGCTGATGGGTAGTCCGGGTAGACAAGCAGGCTGATTTGGCTGATAGCCAGATGGGTGCTCCGGGTAGGCAGGCTGGCGAGCACAATGGGTAACTGGCAGGTGCTTACAGGTAAGCAGGCTGGCGAGCACGGCAGGTAACAGACAGGTTCTTCCAGGTAAGCAGGCTGGCGGGCACGGCAGGTAATAGACAGGTGCTTCCAGGTAAGCAGGCTGGTGGGCACGGCAGGTAACAGGCAGGTGCTTCCAGGTAAGCAGGGTGGCGGGCACGGCAGGTAACAGGCAGGTGCTTCCAGGTAAGCAGGCGGGCAGAGCCCATAGACAAACTGGCGGACTGGACTGTAGACAGACTGTTGGGCTGGATAGTAGTCAGACTGGCGGACTGGACTGAAGAACAGAATGGCGGACAGGACTGACTTGCAGAGGGACCTGAGGGCTGAAGCAACAGTAAGAATCACAGAGCAACAACCTTGCACGGGCACCTCCATATTGGAAGAGGTGCTTTAAATAGGGAAAGTCCTCCGGTCATTGGCCGGGGACTTTTTAGGACGGTGCTTTCAGCCCCTTTAAGAGGGAGGGAGTGCGCGCGCCCCTAAGCACAGTGCCCAGAACGCTGCATGCACCAGCAGCAGCAGCAGGGAGGCCTGAAGGCGCCGGACCAGGAGCGCGGCGGTAAGGGGGACGGCATCTCTTCCTGGCAGGGGGCAGAGACGCCGATGCTACAGTATGTGGTGTGTGTGATACCAGAAGGAAGGGAGCAGGATGAGCCCTTCTTTAGAAACAAATGTGCCTAGTAGAGATTCCTCGAGGTGGCTCAAGAAGGGACTACCACCGCCAAAAGATCGTACTGTCCTTGGGATTCCTCACCTCCAATGTGGGAACAGGTGATGGTGCAGGTGACACAGGGAGCTGTCACCCATTTCTATCTGTCACGGGCTCCGGCACTTCCCAAATCCGGGTCACTTACAGCCCAGCCACTTGGGCTCCAGAAAGCAGGTGGAGGCCGTCCCCCCAGCCTCACAAGGAAGGAGAAGAAGAAGTAGACACCTGAAGAGTGTAACACACCTGGCGGCGTCCTTGCATAGTGGTCCATCTCCCACTGTGCAAGAGCGCGCACTTGATTTCCAGTCCAGTCTGCTAGCCTGGCTTCCCTCCATGCTCTCTGCTTGCCTCTGTTTCTGCTGCTTAAGGGCGGCGCCCGTTCACTTCCTGTTTCTTGTACCTGCTGCGGGCACATCCCTTGTGCGCCCTCAGCCTATTGCTGTCTGTCACCTGGTATTTAACCCAGCTGCTCTAATGAATCCCTGCCTGAGCATTGTGTTTCATTCAGTGTGCTATTTCACTCTGAATGTGCCAGGTCCCCTTCTGTGTTTGCTTGCCTGCCCTTCCTGGAGGCTGTATTTCCAGGCCTGTCTGAACACGCTCCTTGCCTGTTCGTTCCGCCTTCTAGGGGCCGCATACCTAGACCCGCTCCTGTATCTTGTCTGTCCTGTCTGAACACGCTCCTAGCCTGTTCCTCCCGCCTTCTAGGGGCTGCATACCTAGACCCGCTCCTGTATCTTGCTACTGTGTCTGTTCTTGTCTGTATACTCTTCTAGCCTGTTTCCTGTGTTTCTCTATGTCCGTACCTTTCCTTTTTCTGCAGAGTCTGAACTCGTACCTAACTCCTGCTCATTGTCACTGTACTTCCGTTTGTGAGTTAGTGGTCCACTCGCTACTTCACTGTAAGTACCCTGTGGGTATCTGGTTCTGCCTTTCCCTTCCTGCCTGTTCTGTGTGTACAGAGCCCTGTCCCCCCTGCTCTGCCTCGCTCACCGCTCCGGCGGTTCTAGCCAGCTCTGCCTTGCTCACCGCTCCGGCGGTTCTAGCCTGCTCTGCCTTGCTCACCGCTCCGGCGGTTCTAGCCTGCTTTGCCTTGCTCACCGCTCCGGCAGTTCTAGCCTGCTCTGCCTTGCTCACCGCTCCGGCGGTTCTAGCCTGCTCTGCCTTGCTCACCGCTCTGGCGGTTCTAGCCTGCTCTGCCTTTGCTCACCGCTCCGGTGGTTCTGGCCTGCTCTGACCCTTCGCTCACTGCTCCGGCAGTCTTGCTCCGCTCTGACCCTTTGCTCACTGCTCCGGCAGTCTTGCTCCGCTCTGACCCTTTGCTCGCTGCTCCGGCAGTCTCGCTCCACTCTGACCCTTTGCTCACTGCTCCGGCAGTCTCGCTCCGCTCTGACCCTTAGCTCACTGCTCCGGCAGTCTCGCTCCGCTCTGACCCTTTGCTCACTGCTCCGGCAGTCTTGCTCCGCTCTGACCCTTTGCTCACTGCTCCGGCAGTCTCGCTCCGCTCTGACCCTTTCCTCACTGCTCCGGCAGTCTCGCTCCGCTCTGACCCTTTGCTCACTGCTCTAGCAGTCTCGCTCTGCTCTGACTCCTTGCTCACTGCTCCGGCAGTCTCGCTCAGCTCTGACCCTTTTCTCACCGCTTCAGGTGGCCTTGTCCTGCTCTACTCTTGCTCACCGCTCCAGGCAGCCTCGTCCTGCTCTACTCTTGCTCACCGCTCTAGGCGGTCTCGTCTTGCCCTGCTTTCGCTCACCACTCTGGGCGGCCTTACTCTGCTGTGTTTGTCCGCCACATCTGTGGTTCTGTTCCTGAGTCCCAGTGTGTACTGGGTCCTATCCCGCCTGTGTTCCTACCTGCTAGTGCCTCCCTGTCTGCACTCTAGCCGTGCTTGCCTGTACCCCCTTGCCTGCATACCCGCCTGCCTGCATACCAGTCGTGCCTGCCTATACCCACCAGTCTGTGTGCCAGCCTAACCTGTCTGTTCCTGTATTCCCCTGTGTGGGTCAACAGCCGTGTCCGGGGTCTGTCCTGGAGTGGCACCTGGTCCCTCTGCTCGGTTCCTCCTTGGTGCACTGGCGTCGTATGCCGTCGTGCGACCCTGGTCGGATCGGGTGAATACCTAGTTACGCCCCTCCAGGCATTCACTCTCCGGCACGGTCTAGTGGAATCACACGCACACACCGCTCAGCACGGGCGTGTGCATTACAGCATGCTCAGGCCATGGTTCCCGTTGAGCCCCACAGCCTTCGCTCTCTGAGACTTTTTCCAGCGAATACGTGCATTAAAAAAAATATATATATGTATATATTTTTTTTTTTTCTTTAGCTGAGTTCCAGGCGAATTACGCAACCATCTAGATGGATCTTTCTGCACTCGTTCCTGCGGATCCGCCACGGTACTATGGGGATCCAAGACAGAGTCGTGCATTTGTGGAGCAATGCATGCTACACTTCAAGTTCTACCCTCTTTGTTTTCCCACCGATTGGGCTAAGGTGGGATTCATGATGTCTTACCTAGCGGGTGATGCCTTGAAATGGATCACCCCCCTATGGGACGCACAGGATCCTATCGTCCTGGAGATAATGGCCTTCCTGGTGGCCTTTCTAATGGTCTTCAATGATCCTAACCCGGAGGCTCCTGCTGAAGCTTCCCTTCCCAATGTCCCGGAGCAGCCCCGATGGGTAATGTGTGTGGGTAGCGCACTAGTCCTCCTGCCCGAAGAGACTACTGCCCATACAGAATCCACACAGGATGACTACGCTCTCCGGAATACTTCTCCCAACCTCAAGAGGCAGTCCAGACGTGCTAGGCGTAAAGGCAAGCCGTCACGCCAGGGTCTGTCCTCCCAAAGACCTCCTGACCCCAACCTTGAAGTCCCGGCTGAAGCTTCACTTCCCTGTATCCCGGAGCAGCCCCAACGGGTAATGTGTGTGGGTAGCGCACCAGTTCTCCTTCCTGAAGAGACTTCTGCCCACCTAGAATCCACACAGGAGGACTTCCTGCACCCGATATCTGATGCTTCACCCACTTTAACCGGTGAGCCTGTCCAAGGGTACTCCGAAGCAGTGATTACCTCCGAGTCTGTGCATCTCTACTACCTGGCGGAGGACCCCCTGTTGCCTCCTGAATCCTCCGGAATACCACCTAATGACAAATGGAGAGAGACTTCCCTACACCCGGTACCCGATACTTCGTCCGCTCCGTCCTGTGAGCCTGACAATGGGTACCTCAAAGTGGTAGTTAACCCCGAGTCTCTACACCCCTCCGACCAGGCAGAGGACCTCCAGTTGTCTCCAGAACGCTTCAGGGTGCTACCTGGTAGGGAATGGACAGAGTCTTCCCTATACTCTGTACCTGATACCTCGCCCGCTTCGTCCAGTGAGTCCGACCTAGTGTACTTCGAAGCAGAGGTTATCCCCGAGTCTCTACACCCCTCCGACCAGGCGGAGGACCTCCAGTTGTCTCCTGAACCCTTCGGGGTGCTACCTGATAGCGAATTGACAGAGACTCTCCTATACTCGGTACCTGATACCTCGGCCGCTTCTTCCAGTGAGTCCGACCTAGTGTACTCCGAAGCAGAGGTTATCCCCGAGTCTCTACACCGCTCCGACCAGGCGGAGGACCTCCAGTTGTCTCCTGAACCCTTCGGGGTGCTACCTGATAGCGAATGGACAGGGACTCTTCTATACTCGGTACCTGATACCTCGCCCGCATCTTCCAGCGAGTCCGACCTAGTGTACTCCGAAGCAGAGGTTGCCCCCGAGTCTCTGCACTCTTCCGACCCGGCGGAGGACCCCCAGTTGTTTCCTGAATCCTCTGGGGTACCACCAGATAACCAAGAGACAGTGACTTTTTTACACCTTGTACCTGATACCTCGCCCATTTCATCCTGTGAGCTTGACAAGATGTACCCCGAAGCAGAGGTTACCCCCGAGTCTCTGCACCCCTCCAACCTGGCGGAGGACTTCCAGTTGTCTCCTGAACCCTCTGGGGTGCTACCTGATAATAAGTGGAGAGAGACTTTCTTGTGTGCTGTTCCTGGTACTCCACCCGTTTCGTCTGTTGTTGATGATGGCTGGATAGGAGGTAGCATCCTAGCTACCCAGATGAGACCAGTTTTTCCTGTGGACAGTGGAAGTGATCTCCTCGAAGTGAAGAATTGTCCCTCGAATTCCTTGCGGAACATTCTGGCAGGCCTGATGAAGAGGGGGCGTAAGGGGGGGGGTACTGTAACATACCTGGCGGCGTCCTTGCATAGTGGTCTATCTCCCACTGTGCAAGAGCGCGCACTTGATCTCCAGTCCAGTCTGCTAGCCTGGCTTCCCTCCATGCTCTCTGCTTGCCTCTGTTTCTGCTGCTTAAGGGCGGCGCCCGTTCACTTCCTGTTTCTTGTACCTGCTGCGGGCACACCCCTTGTGCGTCCTCAGCCTATTGCTGTCTGTCACCTGGTATTTAACCAAGCTGCTCCAATGAATCCCTGCCTGAGCATTGTGGTTCATTCAGTGTGCTCTTTCACTCTGAATGTGCCAGGTCCCCTTCTGTGTTTGCTTGCCTGCCCTTCCTGGAGGCTGTATTTCCAGGCCTGTCTGAACACGCTCCTTGCCTGTTCGTTCCACCTTCTAGGGGCCGCATACCTAGACCCGCTCCTGTATCTTGTCTGTCCTGTCTGAACACGCTCCTAGCCTGTTCCTCCCGCCTTCTAGGGGCTGCATACCTAGACCCGCTCCTGTATCTTGCTACTGTGTCTGTTCTTGTCTGTATACTCTTCTAGCCTGTTTCCTGTGTTTCTCTATGTCCATACCTTTCCTTTTTCTGCAGAGTCTGAACTCGTACCTAACTCCTGCTCGTTGTCACTGTACTTCCGTTTGTGAGTTAGTGGTCCACTCGCTACTTCACTGTAAGTACCCTGTGGGTATCTGGTTCTGCCTTTCCCTTCCTGCCTGTTCTGTGTGTACAGAGTCCTGTCCCCCCTGCTCTGCCTCGCTCACCGCTCCGGCGGTTCTAGCCTGCTCTGCCTTGCTCACTGCTCTGGCGGTTCTAGCCTGCTCTGCCTTGCTCACCGCTCCGGCGGTTCTAGCCTGCTCTGCCTTGCTCACCGCTCCGGCGGTTCTAGCCTGCTCTGCCTTGCTCACTGCTCCGGCGGTTCTATCCTGCTCTGCCATGCTCACCGCTCCGGCGGTTCTAGCCTGCTCTGCCTTTGCTCACTGCTCCGGCAGTCTTGCTCCGCTCTGACCCTTTGCTCACTGCTCCAGCAGTCTCGCTCCGCTCTGACCCTTTGCACACTGCTCCAGCAGTCTCGCTCCGCTCTGACCTTTTGCTCACTGCTCCGACAGTCTTGCTCCAATCTGACCCTTTGCTCACTGCTCCGGCAGTCTTGCTCCGCTCTGACCCTTTGCTCACTGCTCCGGCAGTCTTGCTCCGCTCTGACCCTTTGCTCACTGCTCCGGCAGTCTCGCTCAGCTCTGACCCTTTGCTCACCGCTCCAGGCGGCCTTGTCCTGCTCTGCTCTTACTCACCGCTCCAGGCGGCCTCGTCCTGCTCTACTCTCGCTCACCGCTCTAGGCGGTCTCGTCTTGCCCTGCTCCCGCTCACCACTCTGGGCGGCCTTACTCTGCTGTGTTTGTCCGCCACATCTGTGGTTCTGTTCCTGAGTCCCAGTGTGTACTGGGTCCTATCCCGCCTGTGTTCCTACCTGCTAGTGCCTCCCTGTCTGCACTCTAGCCGTGCTTGCCTGTACCCCCCTGCCTGCATACCCGCCTGCCTGCATACCAGTCGTGCCTGCCTATACCCACCAGTCTGTGTGCCAGCCTAACCTGTCTGTTCCTGTATTCCCCTGTGTGGGTCAACAGCCGTGTCCGGGGTCTGTCCTGGAGTGGCACCTGGTCCCTCTGCTCGGTTCCTCCTTGGTGCACTGGCATCGTATGCCGTCGTGCGACCCTGGTCGGATCGGGTGAATACCTAGTTACGCCCCTCCAGGCATTCACTCTCCGGCACGGTCCAGTGGAATCACACGCACATGCCGCTCAGCCCGGGCGTGTGCATTGCAAAGAGGATTATTGTACTACCCTCCTTAGAATTTTTTACTGGCTTTGTACTATATACAAAGCCTTTCTGAGTGTAGAAGTACATGACAGAGAAGGAAGGAGGGGAATCCAGCATCCGAATCTTCGAACAATTCCCCCCCCCCCCTGCTTTTTCAGGACTTTTGGTGACAAATTGGATGTTATATGATATACCTGTGTGTTTTTAATATTTTGAATACAATATCAGTTTTACACGAAGATTCGGATGGTGGATTCCCCTCCTTTCTTCTCTGCAATTACCTGTCCTGCGTCGCTGTAGGCTTCCATGTATCGGACTCGGTTGTCGTGGATGAGCTGACTCTTTCTTCCATTTTCTAGATGTACAGGGTGGGCCATTTATATGGATGCACCTAAATTAAATAGGAATGGTTGGTGAGGTCAACTTCCTGTTTGTGGCACATTAGTATATGGGAGGGGGAAAACTTTTCCAGATGGGTGGTGACCATGGCGGCTATTTTGAAGTCGGCCATTTTGGATGATGAGGGAACACTTTGCTAATTTAAATGAATGTAAATCTCCTGATCCAGATGAATTACATCCTAGGGTACTGAAAGAGATAGCAAAAGAAATTGCAGAACCACTAGCCAGAATCTTTGAAAAATCATGGAGAAGTCCCAGAAGATTGGAAAAGGGCAAATGTTGTCCCTATCTTCAAAAATGGAAAGAAGATGGAGCCAGGAACTTACAGGCCAGTGAGCCTTACTTCTGTACCAGGTAAGATCTTTGAACAAAATTATTAAGCAGCATGTAGGTAAGTACATGGATAAGAATACAGTACTTAACCAGAGCCAGCATGGTTTGTAGCAAACAAGTCATGACAGACTAATCTGATTTACTTCTATGATGGAATCGCTGACTGGGTGGATCAGGGAAATGCAGTAGATATAGTAAATCTCGACTTCAGCAAAGAATTTGATAAAGTATCTCATACTATCCTTATTGAAAAAATGACCAAGTATGGGATTGACAAGGCTAAGGTTAGGTGGATTCATAACTAGCTCAGTGATCGTACTCAAGAGTAATAAATGGTTACACATCCAATTGGAAGAGTGTTTCAAGTGGTGTACCACAAGGCTCTGTCCTGGCCCCAGTGTGGTTCAACATTTTTATAAATGCTCTAGATAAGGTAACTCAAGGTAAACTAATCAAATTTGCAGATGATGCAAAGCTAGGCAGGATAGCTAATACTAGAGAAGACACAGAAAGGATACAGAAGGATCTAGATAAGCTTGAACAATGGGCAGCAACTAATAGAATGGTATTTAACAGGGAGAAATGCAAGATTCTACAACTGGGCAAGAAAAATGAAAATTACATTCAGAGAATGGGAGGAATAGAACTAACAACAGCACGTGTGAAAAAGACTTTGGTACACTAATAGATCACAGACTGCACATGAGTCAACAGTGTGATGCAGCAGCAAAAAATGCAAACATAGTTTTTTGATGTATTAAGAGAAGCATAGAGTCTAGATCACATGAAGTAATTATCTCCATCTACTCCTCCTTGGTCAGCTTGGTCTACTATAAGGAATACTATGTCAAGTTCTGAACACCACATTTTCAAAAAGCCATTGAAAAACTGATGTAAGTTCAGAGAAGAGCTACCAGGATGGTGAGCGGACTGCAAACTATGTCCTACAAGGAATGGTTAAAGGATCTGGAAATGTTTAGCTTGAAATAAGAAGGTTAAGAGGAGACTTAATAGCTGTCTACAAATAGGGATGCCACACTATAGAGGGATCATCCTTATTCTCATTTGCACATGGAAAAGCGAGAAGCAATGGAATGAAACTGAAAGGGAGAAGACTGATACAGATTTGATTTTAGAAAGAAATATTTTTGACAGTGAGGGTGATCAATGAGTGGAACAGGCTGCCACAAGAGGTGGTGAGTTCTCCTTCAATGGAAGTCTTCAAACAGGGGCTGGACCGACATCTATCTGAGATGGTTTAGTGAATCCTGCATTGAGTAGGGGGTTGGACACGATAATCCTGGAGGTCCCTTCCAACTGTTACGTTCTATGATTCTATGATTCTATGAAAGTATGTTAAAAAAAATTCACATCAGGCAATGCTAGCAGCAGGGGAAAGCTTCCTTGTCCAACCAAGGAGGAGAGGTGAGGGATACACATGCCAGGTACAGCAGAGTCAGGGGTACACTGTTAAGGCCTGCCAATTTCATGACACCCTCCCAGCATCCATGCCCTCATAACCAGGTATTTTTGAAAAGGAGAGAAAAGTTTTTAAAGATGGTCAAGCAATACCTGGCCGACCAACCCAGCATACCCCCTAATTCCTCTGCAACCTTCAGCTACTGGATCTCAAAGTTCAACACCTTGCATGAGCTGTCCCTCTATGCCTTGGTGGTGTTGTGCTGCCCTGCTGCTGGCGTCTTGTCTAAGTGGATAATTAGTGCCATAGGGGGAGTCATAACAGACAGGAGCCTTCGGTCGTCAACAGAAATTACAGACAGGCTCACTTTGATAACAATGAAAAAAGCATGGCTTAGACCAGACTTTTACACATCACCAGATGACAGCAGCACATAAAGTGTTTTTAATGTTATATTTGAATGAGGCCCACCAGTTGTTGCCTTCTAGGGTCTATGGAGGACTCTACTTATAATTGGTTACTCGAAATGAGCATGCGAGTATTAGGAATTGCTCGGTCCGAGTAACGCATATACGAGCATTTTAGTGCTCGCTCATCTCTAGCCACTGCCAAAAATCTCTGGCAGAGGCTGTCTCACACAGATCACAGGGGTGCAGCACTCCTGCGTATGGGAAAGACATTCGAGAAAGTTGTCAGCTGAACAATCGGCCAAACTATCGTTTGTCCAACAGCTATCTAATGTGTATGGAGGGCTTTAGAAAAGGAAAACTTGGTGAAGATAATGAGTTTCAACTGGAAAGCTGTCCGAGAGGGACCAAGATAAAGGAAAGTTCTTTATGGCTATGATTAAAATGGGCACCTTTCTGGTACCAGCTTACACCATCATACCCATAACCTAATGCCCATTTTTTTCCATATTCCTTGGGTTGATTCTCGACACGCTTTTTTTGCTAGCATTCAAGGTCCTTTGGAGAAGAGATCACTTTGCAGTTTTTCTCCAATTAAAAAATTGTTGCTATTATATTGAATTAAAGAGATTAATGATAAAGTCCATGATGGTCCTGATTAATGAGAGCTTACTTGCTTATGCGTAGGATTGTTTTTGTTGTCCAGTCTTCAAAGGTTTCCTGGAAAATCAGGGCTCAAGTTTTCCAAAGCAATCAACTGGTTGGGCCAATTGGCTGCATTATGTGATATTGCAATATGTTAGTATTACTGCTCATCAATTATATAGCTAGCCAAATTCCAGAGAGTACAGAGACACAAAAGATATTGGGCTCGATTTCTAAACAAAATTACTTTCTAATATGTATTTTTTTTTAATTTTAATCATTCATAATGAAACTGCTTAAAAGGGGGTGTTCAATTTAAGCTGCATTTATTTTACACTGAAAGATTATCCTGAAAGAGCATTCTCAAGATAATTTGGTAATGCAAGCAGGCTGACGATCACCCGATGAATGAGCAAAAAGGTTTGATCATCTGGTGAAATGATCTTTTCTGCATTGCAAATGATTAGTGTTGTGCGAACGTGCTCGGATAAGGGGTTATCTGCCCGAGTCCTAACCCAGTATCTTCGGCGTGCTCGCAAAATATGTTTGCGTAACCGCAGCTGCATGATTCGCGGCTGTTTGACAGCTGCGAGACATGCAGCCTCGGCGACGCAAGCATATTTTCCGAGCACGCCGAGGATACTCGGTTAGGACTTAATCTTGCTCGGACAACCCCTTATCCAAGCAAAGTGCAACACTACAAATGATCTTCATTCTCAGTAGTGTATCCTCCTGTGTAAACATGACACGCTCTGCCAAGAACAATGGCAGGCTATGCACACTGCGCAATCTAATACAGATAATGCAGTGCACATCGTTTACCGCGGTCATCCTGTGTAAACAGCCTATTAAACATCCACCAATTGGCAGATATTCTGCATTATGATTATAATCTATTGATTTGAATGGGAATGTTTTAGTTCTGAATTGCAGCTAAGTGATAGGAATCCCAATAGCATTACATTCTTTATCTGACTATTGTCAAGGCAGTGACATTATTAGCACCAAAGATATGGGGGCTCCGAACCCAAAACCTTGTCTTGGAGCAAAGAGCTGTAAGCTCCCTGCCCCAGTACTTACTATACTGAAGGCCCCATGCCTATGGCTTTCAAGTCATCAGAATCCCAATACTGGCAGCGCACTGACATACCAGCATTGCACCTACTGCTCTGGCCTGCTCTTGCTTACAAAGGCAGAAAAGGATTGCAACACTCCTGGTTAGGGTACAACTTTAACAAGGAAGGATAGTTGCAAAGCTGTATAACACTTTAATTTAAAGCCTAACCTAACCTGGAAAATTCATGTTTTGCTGTGAACAGTATCCTATTCTCCTATCTGTGGTTTTAACTATTGCAAAACTACAATTTCCATCATGCTTTGACAATTAACATGTCAGGAGACAATGCAGGGGAATGTATTTTACCACTTAGGCTATATGCTCATTTTCATTTCTTGCTTTATTATGAAGTCCTGACTCAGTAGCATAGACATGAGCGTCACTGGATTGACCCTGCAATGAAGGGTATAATGAAGGGTATTTGATACACTGCTGATTTATCAAGTTTTCCCACCTACAAAGAATGGAGAGGTCTGTAATTTTTATTGTAAGTACACTTCAACTGTGAGAGACAGAATCTAAAAATAAAAAACAGAAAATCACATTGTATGATTTTTAAATAATTAAATTGCATTTTATTGCATGAAATAAGTATTTGATCACCTACCAACCAGCAATAATTCTGGCTTTCACAGACTTGTTAGTTTTTATTTAAGAAGCCCTCCTACTCTGCACTCATTATTTGTATTAATTACACCTGTTTGAACTCATTACCTGTATAAAAGACACCTGTCCACACACTCAATCAAATCACAGTCCAACCTCTCCATTATGGCCAACACCAATGAACTGTCTAAGGACACCAGGGACAAAATTGTAGACCTGCACAAGGCTGGGATGGGCTACAATAAGCAAGCAGGTTGGTGAGAAGGCAACAACTGTTGCCACAATTATTAGAAAATGGAAGAAACAAAAGATGACTGTCAATCTTCCTTGTTCTGGGGCTCCATGCAAGACCTCGCCTCATGTGATAAGGATGATTCTGAGAAAGGTCAGGAATCAGCCCAGAACTACACAGGAGGACCTGGTCATTGACCTGAAGAGAGCTAGGACCACAGTCTCAAACGTTACCGTTAGTAACACACTACACATACACCGTCATGGATTAAAATTCTGCAGGACACTCAAGGTCTCCCTGCTCATGCCAGTACATGTCCAGTCCCGTTTGACGTTCACCAATGACCATCTTTATGATCCAGAGAAGACATGATAGAATGTCATGTGGTCAAATGAGACCAAAATAGAACTTTTTGGTATCAACTCCACTTGTCGTGTTTGGAGGAAGAAGAAGGATGAGCACAACCCCAAGAACATCGTCCCAACCATGAAGCATGGTGGGGGAAATATCTTACTTTGGGGGTGCTTTTCTGAAAAGTGGACAGGAAAACTGCACCATATTGAATTTGTTACAGATCCGGGTGGTGGAACCTCTGTGCTGCGGTGCAAGGAGGGACCAGAGGGGCGTAACTAGGTATCAACTCAGACTGACCAAGGTCGCACTGCGGCTCAATCGACTCTGTGAACCAGGGAAGGACCGAGCAGAGGTACCAGGTGCTATTCTGGGCCAGTTCTTGTATGAGAGCAGGTGACTCCACGGGTCAGAAGGCAGGGACTGACCGGTACAGCAGATGAGCACGGCAGGCAGGTTGACGGGTGATCCGGGAAGACGGACTGGCAGACACCACAGGTAACTGGCAGGAGCCTCCAGGTAGGCTGGCTGGTAGGCACGGCAGGTAACTGGTACGTTCTCCGGGTAGGCAGGCAAGCCTAGCCCATAGACAGACTGGTGGGGTAGGACCGTAGGCAGACCATCGGGCTGGGGAGTGTACTTGGCTGGCGGACACAGGTAGACAGGCTGGCGGACTGGACTGGTAGTCAGTAGTGTTGAGCCACCCCAGTAGTGTTCGAGTTCGGTTCGGTTCGTCGAACACCCGTGTGTTCGCCGAACTGTTCGTCGAACTGTTCGTCTAACACCTTCGAACACCGTTAAAACCAATGGCAGGCAAACAAAAACACATAGAAACACATAGAAAACACCTTCAAAGGTGTCCAAAAGCTGACAAACTGCTCAGAAGACACAACTAACACATGGAAAAGTGACAAGTACATATAGTCATGCGAAAAGAAAAGAGGTGGAGGAGTAAAAGGAGGGGGGGACACAGATATAGGCATGTCATGCCCTTCTAAAATCCAAAAAGTGAGAAGCCGACACGGCCACTCCGTTCCTGCCTGTGCCACCTCTGTGTCGCCGGGTTTGTGCCAGAGCCGCGGTGGACCCTGACGGCCAGCCCCCCTATCCCAATACTGGTGCCTGTCGAGGTGGGGGGGGAGTAACATCTGCAGAAGAAAGACCATCTTCCAGCCAAACTAAGATGTCGACTTCTTTTCGTGGACAATATGATACGATCCCATTCTTACGGACACGCCCATCGCTACAAATTCTAGATGAGGCACAAAAACAGCAGGTGCTTCAACGGATATCAAGTGCTCCTTCAAGTGGGCTCTCCATCACCTCAATTTCAACATCACAAATACTCCAGTCCTCAGAGGTGTCACCCCAATCGCACTTGCTTCCTCACAGCTCCCAAGTCTCCAGCTGCCCGTCTGAGTATGGGGTAACACAGATGGCTGAGTCTGCCCAGCTGTTTACTCATACTATAGCCTGGGAAACGGAGGTCTGCTCCAGAGCTTCTGTTAATCCAGATGAGGAAATGATCTGATCCGATGCCCAGAATCTTTATGAGTTGGATCCAGGACCAGATGAAGAAGGTTCTGAGCATAATGTAGACCCTTGTTCCCAAACTGTAACTCCTGTTGGTGGAGACAATGATGAAGACGATGATGAGACTCAAATACCTGATTGGAGCGACAACTTGATTTTTCGGTCAGGGCAGGAAGAGGTTGGCTCTGAGGGCGACGGGTGTGATAACACACAGGGTGATGATGACGAGGTTGGAGATCCCACTTACTGTCAACCCACAGTCAGACAGTCGATGAGGTCAGCAGAGGAGGTGGAGGAGGATGTGACTAGCCCTGGGGATGGGGATGACTCGGTACCCGGGCATTTGCCTGGCCTTGGGGATGTCGCGGTGGTCGGCTCCCTGGCCCGTACCCTGGGGTCTCTCTTTAAAAGGGTGGATAATTGTTAATTTTATAAGAGTTCATGACGCCACCTGTGGTATCTAGTGACAAGCACCAGCGCTGCAGCAGTCCACTGAGGCCGGTGATAAGGCAACTCGATGGTATAGCTCCCCACAGGTGGAGCTAGGTCTCAGGGCAGCGTATGCAGGGGGAATGCAGGACAGGCGAGACCCAGCTGGGTCAGAGCAAGAACGGGAACGGACACGGTAGTCACTTCAGTACCTTTTACTGGTGGAAATTCAGGCACATCCCGGAGCACTGTAGGGTGAAGGGTGCATATCAGGATCCTCCCCAATGAGCGGGTGTAGGGCCTCCTGTTTCTTGCCTCTGCGTAGTAATTTTCTGACCTGCCTGGAGCTAGGCCTAACTTTGTCTCTGTCCTGCGCTGGCTGACCTTGTGGTAGGGCCTTCTCTTGGAGTTCACGCTCCCAGTATGCGGGGCCTAAGCGTCTCCTGGCTCTGTTACATATCAGCACCTTAGCGATCCTGGGACTTGTAGTTCTCCAGGGATTCCGGTTATGCCTTACTGGGTCATAGAGATACCGGTAAGCTCGGATCCTGTGTCCGGTAAATGCTTCGGGGTGAGCTGGTTAAGCTCCTCTGCCCCTTATGTACTAACTCGCCACTCGCCTTCGGCCTACTCGGGCCCTCACTAGGCTATACACACTAACGGCACCTTGCCGCGCTTCACTGATCTTACGGCACCGGCACACCTTAAGCTCTATCTGGGCTCCCTGAATCTAGCAAGCAGGAGCCTCGTGCTCCACTGCTGAACTATTAACTGCGTTCTCTAGACTAGACTGAGCTCCACTGCAGACTGACCTCTCTTAGGCTTTTCTACTGCAGGAACTCTTCAGAGGAACTGAACTGCCTAGCTCCACCTTCCCTATTTATATCCCTAACGGGCTCCCTCTGCTGGTCTGAGGTGGAAGGTGGAGATGTGTGAATGTTTATGGGGGCCTCTTGTGGAGGATTCCATCAATGCACTCTTGTAGGATCTGTGATACCAAGCGCAGCGGGGCATCACAGATGCTATTGACGACGAGGTTAGGTTGCGCCTTCCTGAACAGAGACGGAGTACTGGAAGCACGTCAACAACTGCATCCTCAACCACAACTCTGCCTCTGACCACAAGTCGTAGTGGCTCTTCAGGTCACATGGGCTCTAAGCCTTGCATAGCCTGGGCATTTATTCAGATCGATAAGGATGACCCAACTCGTGTTATCTGTATTATTTGTCAGCAAAAGCTAAGTAGAGGCCAAAAAATACATAGTTTGAGTACTTCATGCATGTACCGTCACATGGATATGAAGCATAAGTTGCAGTGGGAAGCTCACTGTGCTACAATGCGGCCTAGCCGGCTGGGCCAACCACCGTCTGCCCCATCTTGTGCATCCGCAGCCTCTTCATCCTCTGTGACTGGGGGGACAGCAGTCACACATGTTTTTGGACGCAGACCTGCCACCTCTTTACCCGCAACAGCCAGTGTGATTGGCAGGTCGTCAGTTCATTGGGAAGTGGAAACACCTGCTAGTGTTGAGCGCTCTCCGACATTGAGAGCACCACCTTTGGATCAAGGCAACCTAACATGTCTGCCTGCATCTTCCTCACAGACCGGCAGTTGCCGGGGACACCCTACTCAACACCGTCTAAGCACAACAGCCAGCCCTCGGTCCCTCAGATGTGGAAAAGTAAAAGACCATTTCCTCCTAGCCATGAGAAAGCTAAGAGGTTGAATTTCACCATCTGCAAGCTGTTGGCTACAGAAATGCTGCCTTTCCACCTGGAGGACACAGAGGATTTTCAAGACCTTATGTCCGTCACAGTGCCCCAGTACCAGATGCCCAGTCGGCACTACTTCTCAAAGAAAGGTGTGCCTGCGCTCCACTAGCATGTCGCACACAACATCACCGCTTCTTTGAGAAACTCTGTGTGTGACAGGGTGCACTTCACCACAGACACTTGGACGAGAAGGCATGGACAGGGGCGTTACATGTCGCTGACTGGGCACTGGGTAACTATGGTGACAGCAGGACAAGGGGCTGCTGTCCAAGTCTTACCGTCCCCACGAGTTGTGTGTTAATCCTCTTTATCTCGAACTTCCTCCACTGCTTCTGCCTCCTCAACCTCCTCTCGGTCCTCCAACTGCACCCAAAGCCTGTCTGGTAATGCCACCTGCTTTCTAACTGCGCAGAAGGAATCCTGCACACCTCCTTACTATGCTGGCAGCAGGGCTCAACGCATCAGTGTTTACTTTGAAATGTCTGGGAAATGTGAGTCACACAGCTGAGGAGTTTTGGTCAGCTCTGGAGACCCAGTTTCATGAAAGGTTGTCTCCACTGGACCTGCAACCAGGGAAGGCCATGTGCGACAATGCTGCAAACCTGGGTGCGGCACTTCGCCAGGGCAATGTCACACACGTGCCTTGTATGGCTCACGTGTTGAACCTGGTTGTCCAGCAATTTTTAGCCCACTATCCCGGACTAGATGGCCTTCTGCAGAGTGCACGGTCGCTGTGTGCTCACTTCCGCCGTTCGCATCCCGCAGTTCAACGACTTACATCTCTACAGAAGTCGTTGGGCCTGCCAGTTCACCGGCTGAAATGCGATGTGCCGACACGGTGGAATTCAACTCTGCACATGTTGCAGCGACTGTGGCAGCACCGACAAGCCCTGGTGCAATACGTTCTGACGTATAGCCTGGGCCAACGAGATCCAGAGGTGGGGCAAATCACGCTGGAGGAGTGGTCTCAGATCAGGGACCTATGCACCCTTCTGCACAGTCTTGAAATGGCGACGAAGATGTTTAGTGCTGACGATGCCATTATCAGCATGACTATTACGGTGATTTACATGCTGGAGCACATGTTAAACAGAATTCGGAGTCAGGTGGTGGGACAAGAGGAGGTGGAGGAAGTAGAGGAGGAGTCGTATGCGGAAGGGATAACATCTCCAAGGTCCAGACGGTTGTCAGCACCAAGGCGGCAGGCATGGGAGGGTGGGGGAGAGGGATTAAACAGGGCGCATGGTAGCAGCCAAACTGTTGAGGAAGGTGCAGGAGCCGAGGAAGAAGTGGAGGACGAACTGTCAATGGGCATGGAAGACTCATCAGATGAGGGAGACCTTGATCACATTTCTGTTGTGCGAGGTTGGAGGGAGAGGGCAGAGGAAGGAAGCATGATTCTTACCTCGCTACCAACACAACAAGGACTTGGTCCTTCTGGATGCGCAAGACACATGAGTGCCTTCTTGCTGCACTACCTGCAACATGACCCCCGGATTGTCAGAATTTGAAGTAATCCCGACTACTGGGTTGCCACACTCTTAGATCCCCGGTACAAAAGTATATTTGCCGAAATAATTCCTGCCATAAAAAGGTATTGACGAATGCAGGAGTATCTGTTGCAGAATCTTACATGTGCTTTTCCACAAAACACCAGTGGTGCACGTAGTGAATCTCACAGTTCTAACTTGCCAACGGTGGGACTGTCGAGTCTTCATCACTCAAACAGTAATAGTAACACAGTATCTGCTGGTAACAGCAATTTTGTGGAATCGTTTCACCACTTTTTTAGACCATCCTTTGCAAGGCCACAGGAGACAAGAAGTCTGACACATAGTCAATGCCTAGAGAGGATGGTACAGGAGAATCTCCAAGTGAACATCGAAGCCATGACTGTGTCACTGGACACTTGCTCATTTTGGTATTCCAATCTTGAAAAATCGCCGGAGCTCGCCACTCACGCCTTGGAGATCTTGTCATGCCATGCAGCCAGCATTCTCTCTGAACGTGTGTTCAGCGCTGCTGGTGGTGTGCTGACAGATAAGCGCACACGGCTGTCCACTGAGAATGTAGACAGACTCACGTTCATAAAGATGTTCAAATCATGGATTCGCAAGGACATTTCTACCCCTGTGTCATCCTTGGGAGACTAAAAGCTTGGGGATTTGGTAAAATCACCTCACCAACCGTTTTAAGCAACAGTGGGGCAATTGATGCCACTTAACCCTAGAACGCATGACCATAAAAATCTACACTTTCACATACCTGGGGCCTTTAGGCCCGTGTGCAAATAACATGGAATAACTCAAACTCAAATGACAAACAACTATATACATGAAGAATACCTAGAGTTTCAAAATTCTAACTAAAGCAATCTTGCAGAAAATAGAAAACAATTAACTGGGTGGGCCTGCAAGGCCACAGGTATGCGTTCTAGGGTTAAGTGGTGTCTGTGCCACAATTTTGGGAGTCCCCTTGCTGTGTCTTACGTGACATTGGCATCGTCAATTCCAGGTGGGTTGGGTCGCACCCCCCCCTTTTAACTGTAAGAAACTACATACACTATGGCTTGGGGTAACACAGATGGTTGAGTCTGAAGAGCTGTTTACTCAGAGGTCTGCTCCAAATCTTCAGTGTCTGCTAGTCAGCATAGAATTTTTAACTGCATCTAGCCTAGGCAATACTTTGGGCGTAGTAGCCCAGCTGCGAAGCAAGCTGCACCGCCTGTGTATCTAATAAGAATTTTTAAATGAATCTAGCCTAGGCAGACTGTGGGGACCCCCAACCAAACCCAGATGCTCAGCCCCCCTACCGCCCCCCTTTCATGGACAACCCAATAATGTAACTCTTAAAACTGGATGGGTGAGGATCGGTCACAGCTTTATTAACTCTTTATACTCATTCCATTAGAAAGGCATTTTATTTCTAAAATAATTCAGCTTGTTGCAGCATGCCCTGGGTCCCCACTCCGGCAAGTTGGCCAACAAGTGTAACTCTCCAACATGTCCTTTCTATTTCCAGGCCACGGAGGATCCAGCGTACTCGTATGCAGGACTCTGACCCCCACCCATCACTCTTAACGCTTGTTCCACTCCGTCCTGGAGTCCTGACAGGAATATGTCCAGTCCAATATCTATTAAGTGAACACCGTCGGGCCGTATGAGGCCTGCTTTATCTCCTTCCAGTTGTCGGTGTCGTATCACTACACCGCCTCTGTCTCTTCTAAATTTTGCCATCCGAATATTTATTACCCGCCTTGTCCATTCGATGGCCGTGATGTCTCGCGCACCTTGCCATACCGCTATCGGCACAATCTCTGACCATACTATAGCTAATTTTGTGAAAAATTCTCTGAAGCGCTCAGTGTCTAGTTTCATTATTGCCATTAGTTATGCGCTCTTGTGATGACCTAGGTTGTTTCCCCCGGCCTGTATAACTAAGATGACCGGACCTCTTGCCTCTCTCCCTACCTTGATTACCTCCATTAGTACCTGTGGCCATAGCAGGCCTCTAATACCTCTCCAGTTGAAATATGTGTTATGAAACTCTAATTTCCTCCCGCCTGGGCGGACTTTCGCCCTTTTTTGTGCCCAATATATATATGAGTGGCCTATCACTCACACTGTTGGCTTAGCGTCACCTGTAAAAGAAACAAACCACGTTAGGATAACAAGTCCAGTCTTATGTATCTCGCCAAACATGTGGATCGCCATCTCCCTATCCTCTGAACTTCCGTTTCTGACAGTCCTGCTCTTGCTGCTTCCGTGGCCGCACCTATGCGGAATGAGTGTGTCCCGTAATCTTTGGGGTGGTTCCCTGCCGATGTTATGCATTTATTAAATATAGCTTGGAACAGGTATCTTGATAATGGCGTTCCATCAATGTGTGATACGAAGAAATTACTTTGTGATCTGATGGTTAGATATGTTTTTACTATTGTTACCCGACTCAGTGTACCGTTTGTGGGTTGTAGAAGTACCCAAGTACCCCTGCCCGCTGGAACCATTTTCGATTGGTGTATGCGTACACGTATTGCATTATTGGCTATGACTACTTCCTGGTGTAATAAGCGTCCACTGGTGGTAATTTTGGATTGAGGGACTAATTCGCTTATACATAGCGCCCCGAAGAAGGCGATCACAAATGCAGTAGACATTAGTGTTGCTTCAAATTGTGAGTGTCATGTTAATGGTGTTAGGGATAAGATGTGAGAAATCAGTTTTAGTGACACGGGACGGGACGTCTACATTCCTGACTTGGCTGACCCCTTTTCCACCCTTTTATGGATTGTCTGATGATGAATCTTTGTCACATCTCCCCAATTCAGTAGTTGGAAGTGAAATGCTACTCCGGTCAGACACCGCTGCGCTGACGCCCCTGATATGCCCCTCATCATTAGCTGGTGGAGAAATTCTATGGTGACTTGTGATCTGGCTTGTTCACATTGGTCAACCCGTCTGCCTGCTACTAGTCGTGTCCACTCTTCCCATGCCTTACCGTATGCTTGCCACGTTGACGGGGCAACTGACGCTCTGATTAATGGCATCAACTATTCGCCACTAGATCCCATAGGGATGGTGGGCAACTGTTGCCCGATGGGTGGACGTTGTGGAAGAGCTCTGTGAAAATCTGCCAATTGAATTGTTATAAAGCGTTAGCAGCAGCTTTATACCCCTCAGCATAGTGGCTAGCGCGGACCCATACATTGTGTTTTAGGCACAGGAATACTAGCCTGCGTAGTAGGCCTAGCACTGGGAGAGACGATGATGCCATCTTATTAATGCAGTGCGCTAGGCTGGTGTTTTGTGTTATGAAGCGTATATTTTTGTTAGCCAGGCGCGCGCCCCATATTTCTATTGCTACCACTATTGGGAAAAATTATTTTCAGGGCTAGATGCAGCTAAAAATTATTATTAATTTCAAAGCTGGTGGAGCTTGGTATAGATGGCCTAATACAATGAGTCCCACACACTGCTAGAAGCCCAAATATTTTTTCAGAGGTAGATGCAGATAAAAATTATTTTTAATTTGCAACCTGATGGAGGTCAGTATAGAAGGACTAATAGAGAAAGTCCCACACACTGCTAGAAGGCCAAATATTTTTTCAGAGCTAGATGCAGATAAAAATTATATTCAATTTGCAACCTGATGGAGGTCAGTATAGATGGACTAATAGAGAAAGTCCCACACACTGCTAGAAGGCCAAATATTTTTTCAGAGCTAGATGCAGATAAAAATTATATTCAATTTGCAACCTGATGGAGGTCAGTATAGATGGACTAATAGAACAAGTCCCACACACAGCTAGAAGCCCAAATATTTTTTCAGAGGTAGATGCAGATAAAAATTATTTTTAATTTGCAACCTGATGGAGGTCAGTATAGATGGACTAATAGAGAAAGTCCCACACACTGCTAGAAGGCCAAATATTTTTTCAGAGCTAGATGCAGATAAAAATTATATTCAATTTGCAACCTGATGGAGGTCAGTATAGATGGACTAATAGAGAAAGTCCCACACACTGCTAGAAGGCCAAATATTTTTTCAGAGCTAGATGCAGATAAAAATTATATTCAATTTGCAACCTGATGGAGGTCAGTATAGATGGACTAATAGAACAAGTCCCACACACAGCTAGAAGCCCAAATATTTTTTCAGAGGTAGATGCAGATAAAAATTATTTTTAATTTGCAACCTGATGGAGGTCAGTATAGATGGACTAATAGAGAAAGTCCCACACACTGCTAGAAGGCCAAATATTTTTTCAGAGCTAGATGCAGATAAAAATTATATTCAATTTGCAACCTGATGGAGGTCAGTATAGATGGACTAATAGAACAAGTCCCACACACAGCTAGAAGCCCAAATATTTTTTCAGAGGTAGATGCAGATAAAAATTATTTTTAATTTGCAACCTGATGGAGGACAGTATAGATGGACTAATAGAGAAAGTCCCACACACTGCTAGAAGGCCAAATATTTTTTCAGAACTAGATGCAGATAAAAATTATATTCAATTTGCAACCTGATGGAGGTCAGTATAGATGGACTAATAGAACAAGTCCCACACACAGCTAGAAGCCCAAATATTTTTTCAGAGGTACTGTAGATGCAGATAAAAATTATTTTTAATTTGCAACCTGATGGAGGTCAGTATAGATGGACTAATACAACAAATCCCACACACAGCTAGAAGCCCAATATTTTTTCAGAGGTAGATGCAGAAAAAAATATATTCAGTTTGCAACCTGATGGAGGTCTGTATAGATGGATTAATAGAACAAGTACCACACACAGCTAGAAGCCCAATATTTTTTCAGAGGTAGATGCAGAAAAAAATATATTCAGTTTGCAACCTGATGGAGGTCAGTATAGATGGACTAATACAACAAGTCCCACACACAGCTAGAAGCCCAATATTTTTTCAGAGCTAGATGCAGAAAAAAAATATATTCAATTTGCAACCTGATGGAGGTCAGTATAGATGGACTAATAGAATGATGCTATGCCCAAAAAATTTTACTTCACTAGGTGCAGTAAAAAAATTGGTATTCTATACACAGGTGGTATATCTTGCAACACAGATAGGCTACTCCACTGACTAACACACTCTGCAATAGGCCAAAAAGGATTAGCTTTGCTAGATTCAGCCAAATGCTGTGAAAAAAACTTGCATAGCACTGGCACAGACCTGCCTGGCAAAAACTGATAGGAACTGATGTAACCTAGTCCTGAAAAGGACTCCAATTACAATTAGTCTTTACTCCCACAACCTATCTATTTAAGAGCACAGACCTGCCTGATAAAAGTCATAGGAAATGCTGTAACCTAGCCCTTAAAAGGACTGCAATCACAACTATTCCCTACTCCCAAGCTATCTGTAGATTTGTGCGAAAATTGGCTTGAAATTAACAAGGTATAGCGCACACAGCAACAGCGGTGCCGTCTAACACGCAGCTGCAGCAGTGAGAAAATGGTGGCGACGGGGAAAATGGCTTGGTCTTATAGGGCAAGGACATGTGACATACACTGCCAATGACACATGCTCTTGCTTGTGTGAAAAAAAGCACTTCGCTCCGTGTGTGCGCTGCTGATAGGCTGACAGATTGCACCTCCCCACTGTAAATGCGGGAAAGAGAAAAAAAAATGGAGATCTTCATTGTTCCTGCAGAGATCCATCCCCTGCCCCTCCCCCCACCCCGCTGTACACTCAAACTGCGTATTAACATTAATTTTCATCATTACTGAGAAAAAATCCAGTTATGATTTTGGTGCACGAACAGTTATCGAACATAACCTCGAACAGCCGAATTTTTCTCAAATTGTTCGTGTTCGCCGAACGGCTCGAACACCGCCCAAAACAGCTCGAATTTGAGATTGACGAACAGTTCGAGTAGAACAACGCTCATCTCTAGTAGTCAGGCTGGCGGACTGGACTGATAGTCAGGCTGGCGGACTGGACTGGTAGTCAGATTAGCAGCGGGACCTGAGGGCTGAAGCAGAGTTTAGAACACAGAGCTACAACCTTGCATGGGCACCTCCATTTTGGAGGAGGTGCCTTTTATATGAGAGGTCCTCTGGCCATTGGCTGGAGGCTCCTTAGGAAGGTGCGTGTGGCACCTATAAGAGGGAGGGAGCGTGCATGCGCACCCTAAGCACAGTGCTCGGGAAGCTGCGCTCGCCGGCAGCAGCAGCAGGAGGGCCGGAAGACGCTGGGCCAGGAGCGCGGCGGTAAGGAGGACGGTGTCTCTGCCTGTCAGGGGGCAGAGACGCCGATGCTACAATACCCCCCCCTTTACACCCCCTCTTTTTTAGGCCCGAAAAAAAAAAATTAAGAAGAAGAGGGTGTGGATGTTCTCCCTGGGTTCCCAAGTTCTCTCCTCTGGTCCAAACCCATTCCAATCCACCAGAAAAAATGTTTTTCCTCTCACCCTCTTGGTGGCCAGAATGTTCTCTACCTCATAGATGTCCTCAGCGGAGACCGGAGCTGGGGAGGTACCTGGATCGTCGGAAAAAGAATTAAGAACAACCGGTTTGAGGAGAGATATGTGGAAGGAATTGGGAATCTGTAAGATGGCCGGGGGTTTTAACTTGTAGGCCACTGGATTGATTTGCTTGAGGACTTCAAATGGACCGATGAACCGTGGACCCAACTTATAGGAGGGTATTTTGAGACAAACATGTTTGGAGGAGAGCCAAACCTTGTCTCCCGGACGGAATTGAGCCGGATCCAGACGTCTCTTATCAGCATGTCTCTTCATCCGCTCAGAGGATTGAAGAAGTGCGGATCTAGTGTCCTCCCAAATGGTGGAAAATTTGCTGACCAGAGACTCCGCGGCAGGATTGTCCACTGAAGCGGAGACGGGAAACGGAATCTGGGGGTGTTGACCGTAGACCACAAAGAACGGGGACTTGGAAGAAGATTCGCTCTCATGGTTATTATAGGAGAACTCGGCCCATGGTAGGAGCTCTACCCAATCGGTATGGTGAGCGTTGACGAAGTGCCGGAGGAAGCTGGTAAGGATCTGGTTGATATGTTCCACTTGGCCATTGGACTGAGGATGATAAGCAGAGGAGAAATCCAGAGAGACATCCAGCAACTTACACGTAGCTCTTCAGAAGCGCGAAGTGAACTGGACCCCTCGATCAGACACAATGTGGAGGGGTAGGCCGTGGAGACGAAAGATGTGATGGATGAAGTCCTTAGCCAGCACAGATGCAGACGGGAGACCAGGCAGAGGGATAAAGTGGGCCATTTTAGAAAAACCGTCAGCGACCACCCAAATGACAGTACAACCGGCAGAAACAGGGAGATCAGTAATAAAGTCCATAGCAATGTGTTGCCACGGGGCAGCAGGTACGGGAAGAGGCTGGAGACCGCCGGCTGGAAGACGTCTGGGAACCTTGCTGCGGGCACAGGATGAACAGGCCGTGAGGAAGTCTACAACATCCTTGCGCAGGGAAGGCCACCAGTAATGCCGGGTAATGAGCAGGAAGGTCCTCCGCTGGCCAGCATGGCCGGTTAGTTTAGATGAATGACCCCAGTGAAGAACCTTCTTACGATCTGGAACCGCTACAAATGTCTTACCGGGTGGGAAACGAGACAGGTCCAAGGGAGCCACATTCATCACTTTGGAAGGATCTATGACATGCATAGGCTCCTCCTCTTGATCGGGAGACAGGAAGGATTGGGACAAAGCGTCAGCTTTAACGTTCTTGTCCGCAGGGCGGTAATGTAGGGTAAAGTTGAAACGGGCGAAGAACAAAGACCACACGGGCCTGACGCGGATTGAGTCTTTGGGCATTTTGTAGATATGCCAGGTTTTTGTGGTTAGTATAGATGACCACCGGGTGCAGAGCCCCCTCTAGCAGGTAACGCCACTCTTCCAGCGCCAATTTGATGGCTAGCAGTTTTCGGTCTCCTATGGAATAGTTGCGCTCGGATGAGGAGAAGAGCTTGGAGAAGAAGCCGCAGGTTACCATTCTCCTGAATTTCTGGGTGAGCACCGCTCCGGAAGAGGAAGAGGAAGCATCAACCTCCAGAAAGAACTGTTTGTTGCAATCCGGACGGTGCAGCACCGGGGCAGAAGAGAAGGCTTGTTTTAAGGAGAGGAAGGCCTCCTCCGCTTCGGAGGTCCATTTCTTAAGATTAGCATCCTTACGGGTGAGCGCAGAGTTGGGTGCAGTCCGGGAAGAGAAATGCGGGATGAAGAGGCGGTAATAGTTAGCGAAGCCCAGGAATCACTGAATCACCTTCAACCCCTCCAGTCGGGGCCACTTTATGACGGCAGAGACCTTCTCGGGGTCCATACATAGACCAGTCTTAGAGATAATATAGCCCAGGAATGGAAGAGAGGTCTGCTTGAAGAGGCATTTCTCAAATTTTGCGTATAGGTGATTCTGCCTGAGCCTAACCAGGACCTGACGAACATCCCTCCGGAGTGTGGGTAGATCCGGAGAGAAGACCAAGATGTCGTCCAGGTACACCACCACGCATGAATATAAGAGGTCACGGAAGATTTCGTTAACTAGTTCTTGGAAGACGGCTGGAGCATTACAGAGGCCGAAGGGCATCACACGGTATTCATAGTGGCCGTCCCGGGTATTGAATGCCGTCTTCCAATCGTCTCCTTGGCGGATCTGGACCAAGTTATACTCCCCCCAAAGATCAAGCTTGGAGAAGATCTTCGCACCTTTAAGGCGGTCGAACAGCTCTGAGATGAGTGGCAGGGGGTATTTATTTTTTATAGTAATCTGGTTAAGGCCCCTATAATCGATACAGGGGCGTAGTGAACCGTCTTTCTTTTTTACGAAAAAGAATCCAACTCCAGCCGGGGAGGTAGATTTCCGGATGAATCCCCTAGCCAGATTTTCTTCGATGTATTCCGATATGGCCCGGGTTTCGGCCAGCGACAAGGGGAAGATACGCCCATGGGGTGGAGTGGCACCGGGTACCAGGTCGATAGGGCAATCATATGGCCTATGAGTTGCCAGTGTCTCTGCCTCCTTCTCGTCGAAGACATCTGCATAGGGCCAGTAAAGTGCCGGTAGACCAGGTAAATTAGCCAGGGTAGACAGAGGTCGAACCGGGCGAACCGGAACCAGACAGGTCTCATGGCAATCCTGCCCCCAACGGAACACCTTAGCGGATCGCCAATTCAGAATGGGTTCATGTCTCTGTAGCCAGGGTAGACCTAGCAAAAGGGAGTGAGAGAGTCCGGATAGCACATGGAAGGAGATCCTCTCCGAGTGCAACAATCCCACCTGAAGGGTTACAGGCTCTGTGACGAGCAAGATGGTCACCGGAAGGAGTCTTCCATCCACGGAAGCGACTGCCAATGGTTCAGCCAGAGTTTTGGTGGGAATCTGATACTTCTCTACAAGGGACTGAGACATGAGATTCCCAGAGGCTCCGGAATCCAGGTGGGCGGTTTCAAAGAAGCGGGTCTCTCCACAGGGAATAGAAATGGATAGAGTTAAGAACGGAGAGGATTTACTCTTGCCTAGGATGACCTCTCCGAGTGGTCCTAGACACTGGAGTTTACCGGCTTCTCCGGGCAGGAACGGATCAGAGGCTCCTTACTACCACAGTAGAAACAGCTCCCCTCGGCACGGCGTGTTTCTTGGCGAGACTTGACCATCTTGGTCTGGTCGATCTGCATGGATTCGGGCGTGCGTGCCCGGGGAGTTGCAGGTTCGGAGGGAGGTTTCTGGAAAACAGGAGCAAGACGAGGAAATCTTCTCTCCCGGGTAGTCTCCTTAGCTCGTTCCAGGAAACGGATGTCAATCCGGGTGGCTAGTGACACCAGGTCATCCAGGGTGGAAGGAATGTCCCGGCCAGCTAGCTCGTCCTTGATCCATCCGGAAAGACCCTCCCAGAAGGTGGACACCAGGGCCTCGTTGTTCCAGGCAAGCTCAGAAGCGAGGGTACGGAACTGTATGGCATACTGGCCCACGGTGAGACTCCCTTGGCGGAGTCGGAGCAATGAGGAGTCTGTAGAAGTCCTTCGTCCGGGCTCATCGAAGACCTTCCGGAAGGCAGTGAGGAAAGCCGGAAGATCGGACACCAGGGGATCCCCTCTCTCCCATAGAGGGTTTAGCCATGCCAATGCTTCCCGGTGAGATGAGGCATGATGAACGCCACCTTGGCCCGGTCGGAGGGAAACTGATGTGCCAGTAGTTCAAAGTGCAGTGTGCACTGGTTCAGAAAACCCCGAAATAAGATGGGGTCACCCCCAAAATGAGGAGGCGCAGAGAGCCGGGGTCCTGATCTGGATACCGTGGCACTGGTAGGCAGAGGCGCCGCCGGAGCGGGTGTCGCTCGGCTCGAGGCGGATACTGGTGGGACGGACAGCATGTCCAGGCGAGAGTTGACAGACCGCAGGTAGGTCAGGATGGTTTCCTGTTGGGATCTCTGACGAGAAACCTCCTGGTACAGGTCAGAAAGCGAAGGAGCCTGGGGGCCACCGGGTTCCATAGCCCGTGCAAACTGTTATGGATCTGCGGGGTGGAACCTCTGTGCTGCAGTGCAAGGAGGGACCAGAGGGGCGTAACTAGGTATCAACTCGGACTGACCAAGGTCGCACGGCGACTCAATCGACTCCGTGAACCAGGGAAGGACCAAGCAGAGGGACCAGGTGCAACTCTGGGCCAGTCCTTGTATGAGAGCAGGTGACTCCCACGGGTCATAAGGCAGGGACTGACCGGTAAAGCAGATGAGCACGACAGACAGGCTGATGGGTGATCTGGGAAGACGGACTGGCAGACACCACAGGTAACTGGCTGGTAGGCACGGCAGGTAACTGGTACGTTCTCCGGGTAGGCAATCAAGCCTGGCCCATAGACAGACTGGTTGGTTAGGACCGTAGGCAGACCATCGGGCTGGAGAGTGTACTTGGCTCGCGGACACAGGTAGACAGGCTGGCGGACTGGACTGGTAGTCAGGCTGGCGGACTGGACTGGTAGTCAGGCTGGCGGACTGGACTGGTAGTCAGTTTGGCGGACTGGACTGGTAGTCAGACTAGCAGTAGGACCTGAGGGCTGAAGCAGAGTTTAGAACACAGAGCTACAACCTTGCACGGGCACCTCCATTTTGGAGGAGGTGCCTTTTATATGAGAGGTCCTCCGGCCATTGGCCGGGGACTCCTTAGGACGGCGCGCGCGGCCCCTATAAGAGGGAGGGAGCGCGCGCGCGCCCTAAGCACAGTGCTCGGGAAGCTGCGGATGTCGGCAGCAGCAGGAGGGCCGGAAGATGCCGGGCCAGGAGCGCGGCGGTAAGGGGGGCGGCGTCTCTGCCTGTCGGGGGGCAGAGACGCCGATGCTACAGAATTGAGGATGGGGTCACGTATCGTGAGATTTTGGCCAACAACCTCCATTCCTCAGTAAGAGCATTGAAGAGGAGTCGTGGCTGGGTCTTCCAGCATGACAATGACCTGAAACACACAGCCAGGGCAACTAAGGAGTATCCTTAAGAAGCATTTCATGATCTTGGAGTAGCGTAGCGAGTCTCCAGACCTGAACCCAATAGAAAATCTTTGGAGGGAGTTAAAACTCAATGTTGCCCAGCAACAGCCCCGAAACCTGAAAGATCTGGAGAAGATCTGTGTGGAGGAGTGGGCCAAAATCCCTCGTGCAGTATCTGTAAACTTAGTCAAGAACTACAGGAAAAATCTAACCTCTGTAATTGCAAACAAAGGTTTTAATGCCACATATTAAGTTCTGTTTTTCTATTTTATCAAATATCGTATATACTTGTGTATAAGCCGACTTTTTCAGCACATTTTTTATGCTGAAAAAGCCTTCCTCGGCTTATACTCAAATCAGGGTCCAATTTACCCAGGGCTGGCGTCAGCACCCGTCAGCACCCGATGCACCCGGGCAAGTGTCGGGGCCCTGAGCAGGCAAGTGGCCCACTCACCATCGGGGACACCAGTGCGCTATGGGGCCTGTGAGCGGGTGAGTCCGGTGACAGCACCTGCAAGTGAGCCACCCTGCTTGCTCAGGGCCTTGGCACAATACTTGCCTCTCCCCATTCCTCCATAGGTCCTGTCTCTTTCGCATCTCCTGACTTGTGACGTCTCAGGGCCAAGGGTGCGATGACGTCTTTACAGCGCGCCCTCTGCTGAGCAGTCACAGTTAAGAGAGCAGGAAGACAGTGACGCAGAAGAGTCCGGAGCAGATCAGCGGCAGTGAGGAGAGGTAATTTTTTTTTCATTATTTTTTTTATATATAGAGCATTATTTAGGGCCAATACAGCATTTTGGCATAATATGGGTCCCATACAGCATGGAGCAATATATGGGATCCATTATTCTGTATGGAGCATTATATGGGACACATTATTCTGTATGGAGCATTATATGAGGTACATTATTCTGTATGGAGCAATATATGGGGTCTATTATTCTGTATGGAGCAATATATGGGTTCCATTATTTTTTACCAGTAGCTGCTGCATTTCCCACCCTAGGATTATTTTCCCAGGTTATTGTCGTAAAATTAGGTGCCTCGGCTTATATTCGGGTCCGCTTGTACTCGGGTATATACTGTACTTATTTCATGCAATAAAATGCTAATTAATTATGTAAAAATCATACAATGTGATTTTTCTGGATTTTTTTTAAGATTCTATCTCTCACAGTTGATGTGTACCTACAATAAAAATTACAGGCCTTTCCATTCTTTGTAGGTGGGATAACTTGCAAAATTGGCAGTGTATCAAATACTTATTTTATATATATATATATATATACTTTTCCCAGAAAATAAGACAGTATTGATATTTTTCCTTGAACAACAATCCACATTTAATTTTAACAAAAAATCAACATTTATTTAAATATAATCATGTCATCAAACACACACACACTGCACATACGGTACATACCAACCTGTCTCCTCTTTAGTTCCTCTAGACTCCCACAGTTAAAGGACCTTTGGTGACATCACGGTCACATGACCGTCATGCCACCAAAGGTCCTTAAGTAGTCTTAACCTTGGAATAGAAACTCTGAAGTCCCTTAAGGAGAGTGGGGGCCCTGAGATATTGCCCACTTTGCCCCACGTCCCTAACGCCAGCTCCTACTGTAACTAGGGTTTATTTTTGGAGCAGGGCTTATATTCCAAGCATACTCCAACAATATATATGTAAAATAATGCTAGGCCTCATTTTCGGGGTAGGTCTTATTTTTGGGGAAACAATATTTAAATTAAATAAATATATATACAGTGCCTTGAAAAAGTATTCATACCCATTTAAATGTATTTTATTGGGATTTTATGTGATATACCAACAGTAAGTAGCAAGTATTTGTGAAGTGTAAAGGAAATATTAAAATAATACATGGTTTTCTAAATATTTTAAAATATATATCTAAAAATTGTAATGTGCATTTGTATTCAGCCTCCTCTGAATCAATACTTTGCAAGACTACCTTTCACGGCAATTACGGCTGCAAGTCTTTTAAGGCATGTCTATACCTGCTTTGCGCATCTAGAAGCAAAAGTATTTGCCCATTCTTCTTTGTACACTAGCTCTAGCTCAATGAAATTTGATGGAGAGTGTTTGTGTACAGCAATTTTCAAGTCTTGCCATAGATTCTCAGTGGGATTTAGGTCTAGACTGTGACTGGGCCATTCAAACAATTAAATATGCTTTGATCTAAACCATTTCATTGTATCTATAGCAGTATGGTTTGGGTCGTTGTTCTGCAGGAAGGTGAACCTACGCCCCAGTCTCAAGTCTTTTGCAGCCTCTAACAGGTTTTCTTCCAGGATTGCCCTGTATTTAGCTCCATCCATCTTCAATTCAACTCTGACCAGCTTTCCTGTCCATACTGAAGAAAAGCATCCCAACAGCATTATGTTGCCACCACCATGTTTGATAGTGGGGTTGGTGTTTCAGGGTGATGTGCAGTGTTAGTTTTATGCCAAAAATAGTGTTTTGGATTTAGCCCAAAAAGTTCTACTTTGGCTTCATTTGACCAGAGCACCTTCTTCCACTAGCTAGCTGTGTCCCCTACATGGCATTTTGCAAACTGCAAACAGGTATTCTGATGGCTTGCTTTCCCAACAGGCTTTCTTCTTGCCACTCTTCCATAAAGGCCAGATATGTGGAGCATAAAAAAATTTTGAGGAACATTTTTTTTTTTCATATAGGGAAAAATTCTGTTTTTTATGTTTAATAAAGATTGTGATATGGAGGAAAATACATTGCTTCAGCTCCGGAAGTATTCCATTCGGAAGTCACAGGACTGCTGGAGCCTGTGACTGTCTGCAGTGGTGAGGTGACTAGAAGAGAGCTTCATTGGATGTTTCCTTAAAGATGTATTCTTTTTGTCACCTGTCTTTTGCTAGCCAAACACTGGTTGAAGTTGTCCTGTGATTTCTGAACATCGCTTCTAGAACTCGAGCTCATCTCCGAAGTAGCCTGAGAGGGATCTGGGGGCCATTGTATGGTGCATATGCTTCTGTTTATTATTTTAAAGGGGTTGTCCAGTACTTTAGATTACCCTCCCAATGTATCCCCCCTGACCCCTAAGGATTTTTGTAATTAGCTTACGTTGCAGATACTGCCTATGAGCGGCGCTATCAATGGCCACTCACAGACATCACATGACCCCGGGCTGCAGCCGGCTCTGACATCCGCTTATGTCACGACAAGTGCTGGCAGTAGCTGGGGGTCTCTGTCTTCCTGGTTCCACGGTGGATGCCAGGTTGTGGGCGGGGTTACCCCCCCGCGTCACACCCGGCATCCACCTCGTGCTTTTCCTCTCCCCATTCATTGGGAAAGCGCGTGGTGGGTGCTGGGTGTGATGCGGTGGGTAACCCCACCCACAACCCAGCAGCCACCAGGGGGGACCCCAGCGCTGAGTCACGCCTCACTTGTCGTGACGTCAGCATGGGGTCACATGATGCTTGTGAGCAGCCACCGATAACGCCGCTCACAGGCAGAAAAAATAACGTAAGGCATTTACAAAAATCCTTAGTGGCCCCAGGGGGATACATTTGGTGAGTAATATAAATTAATGGACAACTTCTTTAAGACCACTAGTTCCTGAAAAAATACACTATGAGACAACAATAGGTAATTTTTTTATTACACATTCCCCTTAAGTATAGATCATCCTGGAAAACTTTTATATAATTCAACTCTTAAATTAACTTTTTTTCTATACTACACTGGTGTGTCCATTTTTGAGCATCATTGACAGGTTCCTATTTTATTGACTGTTTTATTACCTTTAATGATGTTTACACTCTTGTTTGCCACTTGTTGTACAATTGTATGGACACATCCAGTAGAAGTGGTCTGTTCCTCTGTTTTTACTTGTGATAACAAGAATGTCAGCAGGAGGTGGGGGAGGTGGAATTCCTGTGTCCTCCCAGGCTCAGGCTACACCGCTGTCCCTATCCAGTGTCATGCCACAATAAGGCTTTCTTCACACACATTTTTTTCAGGATTTTTTTTTGTCTTGCATTTTTATTAGTTATATTTTGAAGTGTTTTATGTGTTATTTTCCTAGCAAAAAGCCTATGGGAAATGCATTTAAAAAAAAATCCAACACCTACGGCGTGCCGAGCTTGGCAAAAAAAAAAAACAAGGACTTAAAAAAAACACACCAAAACACCAAAGAATGCTCAGTATGTAATGTGTTTTAGATTTTGCTATTGACTTATAGCCAATATCTGGACGTCGAGCCAAAAAGATGTGAAAAAATAATGAAAGCGTCTGACAACAAAATTCGTCATTTTTATAAAAACCTCCATGTTTAACATCCATCTATCAGTAGTAGAGTAGGAGGAAATCTTCCCAATTTATCAAACTCAGCAGTCAACTCAACAATTTAAGGCTACTTCCTACAATGAGTTTCTGGTGAGTTTTTGACACTGCATATTTTTGAAAAATACTTAATGGGTGCAGAAATGCTGCAGAAAATCTGCAACATCAAAAACTCACCAAAAACCTCATTGTGGGAACGTAGACCCTAAAAAAATATGATATTTCTGCCCAGTTGTATCCAAGTCTAAGCCATATACAAATCTATCCCAGGCAATGGAACACTCACCATCAACTCATGGATGGTTAGAACGTGCCGCAATATACTACATGTATTTTATTATTTAGTAAATTGCTCATCTGCAGACAGCAGCATTGGGCAGGTCTTATCTGCTAATTACTGTTTTGCTTAGTGCAGGTTTGCTGATGTGTTATCTGAACACAATTTCTACATTCCAAGTTCACTTATCAGATTTCTGGAAAGGTAATTTGAGTAGGAAGTATCAACATGGCTGAAGATTATAGACCACACGATAAACAAAACAAAGGTATTTCCATGCAATTTGCTTAGAGGATAGCGAGTACATGATAAATCTCAGGACAGTTCCACTGAAAAGCTTTACAATCATAAATAAAATCTCAGAGTTAGTAGATTTTTGGGAGGGATTTTAGTTGTACTTGTTATTCTTGAATGCAGGAATGCAAAGGTTAAACATGTTGGGTCCCAAGAATTGATGAGAAGGTAAAACATTTACAAAATAGAAGAACAACCTGGTAATCCTAAAAATATTTCAATTGAATTAATACATGTTACGAAGTTCAGGTTGTCAAATGTATCAGTGCTGACTTTATATATTATGTGAAGTTTTATACGGGACTGTAGGTACGATAACTGTTTTTTAAGGCACTATTCATGCACGGAGCCTGCATGTATTAGCATTCTCATAGATTCTCGTTCTTAATGCCTCATTCACACGTCCATGTTACATGTACGTGTTGTACCTGTTTTTTTCACGGGTACAGTACATACTCATTATAATCTATGGGGGCTTTTCACAAGTCTGTTTTTTTCCAGCAGTAGGGATGACAGTGGCCAATGCAAGTCTACAAGTCCGTGAAAACCACGTACAGAACACAGATGACATCCGTGTTCCATCCATGTTTAATGTTGAAAAGTATGGAAGCTTTGTAATTTATTTATTTCTTTATCCATCCATGAAAACACTGTTGACCACACTGATGGTAAAAACAGACACACTGATGGTAAGAACGGACACACAGATGAGACACTGATGGTAAGAACGGACACACTGATGGTAAAAACTGACATACTGATGGTAAAAACAGACACACTGATGGTAAAAACAGACGCCGGTGACACACTGATGGTAAAAACAGACACCGGTGACATACTGATGGTAAAAACAGACACACTGATGTTAAAAACGGACACACAGATGACACACTGATGGTAAAAACGGAAACATGGATGACACACTGATGGTAAAATCAGACACACGGATGACACACTGATGATTCAATCAGTCATAAAGTGCCTTTAATAGCCGTTGGTGCAGCGGTGCTCCATCCTTGGCTGTTACCAGTTAAATCCCGCTGTCAATCACTGACAGAGGGATTTAACACTTGCTGGATGGAAGCGTGTCTTTAATCCCGCCCACCGGAGCCCCTGTCATGTGATCGCTGGCGCCAATGGGTTGTTTTGACAGTCGGAGGTCTGCAAAAGACCCCTGTGCTTGTTATTGTGACACTCCTGTGAGCTCCAGCTCGTGGCTGGCATTCACAAGAGATTGTGATTTCTGCCATAGATAGCATATAGCACATATGTGCATACATATACAGTTGTGCTCAAAAGTTTACATACCAGGGCAGAATTTTTCCTTTCTTGGCCTTGTTTCAGAGAATATGAATGATAACTAAAAAACCTTTTCTCAACTCATGGTTATTGGTTGGGTGAAGCCATTTATTGTCAAAATACTGTGTTTTCTCTTTTTAAATTTTAATGACAACCAATAACATCCAAATGACCCTGATTAAAAGTTCACATACCCCAGTTCTTAATACCGTGTATTGCCCCCTCTAACATCAATGACAGCTTGAAGTCTTTTGTGGTAGTTGTGGATGAGGTTCTTTAGTTTCTCAGATGGTAAAGCCGCCCATTCTTCTTGGCAAAAAGCCTCCAGTTCCTGTAAATTCCTGGGCTGTCTAGCATGAACTGCGCACTTGAGATCTCCCCAGAGTGTCTCAATGATATTGAGGTCAGGATATTGAGATGGCCACTCCAGAACCTTCACTTTGTTCTGCTGTAGCCAATGACAGGTCGACTTGGCCTTGTGTTTTGGCACGTTGTTATGTTGGAACGTCCAAGTACGTCCCATGATCAGCTTCCGGGCTGATGGGTGCAAATTTGCCTCCCGTATTTGCTGATAACATGCTGCATTCATCTTTCCTTCAACTTTTACCAAGTTTCCTGTGCCTTTATAGCTCACACATCCCCAAAACATCAGCGATTCACCTCCATGCTTTACAGTAGAAATATTGTGCCTTTCATCATAGGCCTTGTTAACCTCTCTCCAAATGTAACGTTTATGGTTGTGGCCTAAAGGTTCAATTTTGGTCTCATCACTCCAAATTACCTTGTTCCAGAAGTTTTTAGGCTTGTCTCTGTGCTGTTTGGTATATTGTAGGCGAGATACTGTGTAGCATTTGCATAGTAATGGCTTTCTTCTGGTGACTCGACCATGCAGCCCATTTTTCTTCAAGTACCTCCTTATTGTGCATCTTGAAACAGCCACACCGCTAGTTTTCAGAGAGTCCTGAATTTCAGCTGATGTTATTTGTGGGTTTTTCTTTGCATCCCGAACAATTTTCCTGGCAGTTGTGGCCGAAATTTTTGTTGGTCTACCTGACCGTAGTTTGGTTTTTACAGAGCCCCTGATTTTCCATTTGTTAATCACAGTTTGAACGCTGCTGACTGGCATTATCAATTCCTTGGATATTTTTTTATATCCCTTTCCTGTATTATACAGTTCAACTACTTTTTCCTGCAGATCCATTGACAATTCTTTTGCTTTTGGCTGGATGAAAGATGCAAGAGTCTGTCTGGATCCCAGAAACTCACTCAGCTTTTATGCACACACACTGATTACAAGCAAACAGGTCACAGGTGAGGATGCTACCTTTAGTAGCCAATCAACCCATTTGTGACAAATTCTGTGTATGTTATCAGGCCAAAATTACCAGGGCATGTGAACTTTTGATCAGGGTCATTTGGATGTTTTTGGTGTCATTAAGATTAAAAAAGAGAAAACACAGTAGTTTGACAATAAATGGCTTCACCCAACCAATAACCATGAGTGGATAAAAAGTTTTTTTGTTATCATTCATATTCTCTGAAACAAGGCCAAGAAAGGAAAAATTCTGCTGGGGTATGTAAACTTTTGAGCACAATTGTACATATAGCACAGGTGATTGGACAATTGCAGTTTCAAGTCTCCTAAGGAGATTATTAAAGAAAGTAAAAAGTAAAATAAAAACATTTTTAGGCTATGTGCCCACGATGCAGAAATGAAGCAGAAAATTTCTGCAGCATTTCTGCATCTCCTTGGCAGAAAAAACGCATGCAGATTGTGCATGCGTTTTTCCTGCAGAATACATGCGGATCCACATGCGGATTCACATGCGTTTCCGCATGCAGATTGACAAGCGCTTTCCAGGCGATAGCATCACTTGGAAAGTGCTTGACAACTAGGACACACTGTATAAATCCATGCAAGTAGCATGGATTTATACAGTGTGAACCGTAAAAATTAAAACAAATAAAGCTATACTCACCCCTGAGGCCCCGGCGTGTGCTGCAGTGCTCGTTCCGGTCTGCTTCCTGGATGCCGGCATATCGCGAGACAGAGCGGTGAAGGGCCTGCGGTCACATGACTGTGACGTCACCGCAGGTCCTTCAGCGATGCCGGCATTCATAGAGAAGCCTTCGGAAAGGTGAGTATAAACTTTATTTGTTATTTTATTCTTTTTTTACAGGTACAATGGTACTCAGGTCTGGATGAGAGTCTCCTCTCCTCCAGAACTGGGTACCATCCACACATAGAGACGCATAGAAGCTGCTTGTACAAATGTTCAGTCGCGGTTTCTATGCGTCTCAATGCAAGTCAATGGCGGGAGTTCCGCTGCGCTTCCGCAAAATTAAATGACATGCTGCGGATTTTTGTACGCAGCATAAACGCTGCGGAAAAATCCGCAGCATGTGCATAGAACATGCGGAATCCCCTTGGGGACCATGAGGTGCGGATTACCTAGCGTTTCACAAGCATTTATGCTGCGGAAATTCCGCAGTATAAACACTTGAAAAACGCTACGTGGGCACCCAGCCTTAAAAAATATGACAAATAATAGACACAAAAGTTCAAATCATCCCCTTTTTGCCACATTGAAAATAAAACAATTAAAACATAATAAAAAATACACATATTTGGTATCGCTGCCTTCAGAAAGGTCCAATCTATCAAAATATAAAATAAATGAATACAATTTATACAGCGTAAGATGAAAAAAAATCAAAACTCCAGAATTACATTTTTTATGGCTGCCGCAACATTGCGATACAATGCATTGACAGGCGATCTAAACATCACATCTACCCCAAAATGGTATCAATAAATATGTGAGCTCAGTGCACAAAAAATAAGCCATCACACAGCCCCATACCCTGAAACATCAAAACGTTACAGGTCTCAGAAAAGAGCGACAAAAGCAAAGCATTTTTTCAATGCAAATTTATTAATTTTTTTTTTACTTAAATAAGAAACTATACTGTACATGTTTGATATCTGTATCTGCGTACTCAAACTGACCTGGGGAATCATATTTCCAGGTTGCTTTTACCATATAATGAACATGGTAAATAAAAAAAAATAAAAAACAATTGTGGAATTGCACTTTTTTTTTGCCTTTTCACCCACTTAGAAATTTTTTCCCATTTTCCAGTACACTATATGTTAAAATCAATGGTGTCTTTCAAAAGTACAAAAAGCAAGCCCTCATAGGTCTATAATGACAGAAAAATAAAAAAGTTATTGCTCTTAGAAGAAGGGGAGGAAAAAATAAAAATGAAAAAAACGGAAAATGGCCTGGAGTTGAAGGGGTTAAAAGATCATTGTTCTCAGCAGTACAACACCCTGTATAAACAGGGTATGTGCTGTTGAGAAAAAATAACAGCTTAAGCGCTCAGTATTATCTATTCCTGATCATTCTGTGCACATTTTAACCGCTTCCCAACCGCCCACTGTAGATAAACGTCGGCGCTTGCTGGGCTCTGTGCAGCGCCTACGTTTAAAAACGGTGGGTGGTCTCGCAGCGCTCAGGACCCCCAGGGTCCTGCAAGCTCTGCGGGAGCGGTGCAGAGCATTAGCTCTGACAGGGAACATCATCGGGACCTGATTAGATCAGGTCCCAGTGATGTTAACCCTTTGCTGTCTTCTATATGCCGCGATCTACAGTGATCGCGGCATATAGAAGACAGCAGGAGGAGAGGGGGTCGTCCACTTACCTCTCCGACGACCCCTTGATTCCTTTCAGGACCTGGCATTGCTATGGCAGCTGGAGGTCACATGACCGCCTCCAGCTCTGCCATATATGGTGTCCTTCCTGCCTGGCTTCAGCCTGCAAGCTGATGCCAGGCAGGAGACTGTGAAACAGTCAGTGAAGATCTCATATAATGTAATACATGTCTAAGGGACTAAGTAAAAATGTAAAAAAAAGTTAAAAAAAATGTTTTGAAACTGTAAAAAAAAAATACAAAATAAATAAAAATAAATAAATAAAATGTTAAACCGATAAATCCATATATTTATGCAAAAATAAAAAAAAGTACACATATTTGGTATTGCCGCGTCCGAAACAACCCGAGCTATAAAACTATCACACTAATTAACTCCTTCTGTGCACACCGTAATAAAAATAAATAAAAAACGGAGCAAAAAACTATGCTTTTTCCTCATATTGCCAAACAAAAAGTGGAAAAAATTGCGATCAAAAAGCAAAATGGAAATAAAAAGGGTACCGCTGAAAACATCATCTTCTTCTGCAAAAAACAAGCCACCATACAGCTCCATCAGCCAAAAAATAAAAAAGTTATAGCGCTCAGAATAAAGCAATGCAAAAAAAAAATTTTTCTATAAAATTGTTTTATTGTGTAAAAGCGCCAAAACATAAAAAAATATACAGCACATGTAGTATCGCTGTAAACGTACTGACCCGAAGAATAATGCTGCCTGATCACTTTTACCACACGCAGAACGGCATAAAAAAAAACTCAAAGAACAATTCCTGAATTGTTGTTTTTTGTTAATTTTACCTCCCAAAAAACGGAATAGAAAGCGATCAAAAAATGTCACGTACCCAAAAATGGTACCAATAAAAATGTCAACTCGTCCCGCAAAAAACAAGCCATCACATGACTCTGTCGGCCGAAATATGGAAAAATTATAGCTCTCAAAATATGGCGATGCAAAAACTAGATTTTGCAAAAAAAAAGCGTCTCTTAGTGTGTGACAGCTGTCAGTCATAAAAACCCGTTATAAATCTGGTATCTCTGTAATCGCACCGACCCGAAGAATAAAGTAATCTAATCAGTTATATCACACTAGGAACGGCGTAAAAAAATCAATATAATCAATTCTTCACCTGCTACTGATTTGTTTATTATGTCTCCCAAAGATCGCAGTATGGCTCGGCACACATTTATCCTGCACTCTGCGCTGAGCACTTACGCCAGAGTTTCCGTGTAAATCTCTGAAATACGTGATTCAGCCGGAACCCATGACGGAAGATTCCCTGTAATGAGGCAGATATAGGCCACTGTGGATGCCGTCTGGCCTGTGATCCCACGGTGTCATTTGTTTTAGGCGTGCATAAAAGTGCGGTTGGCTACAGTTTTGTGCACTTCTGAAAAAAAGGACACCGCTAAAAAGAGGCCAGATGGAGTCCAGAGTAACTCTGCTGCCTCATTACAGTGAATGGATCCCGCAGGGGTTTCATCTGAATTACATCACTTGGAAATTTAGATGGAAACCCCGATGTAAGTGCTCAGCCTAGAGCGCCGTATAAATGTTACATAAAATGTTCCCAATAAAAGCTTCAACTCAGTCCTCAAAAAAAGCTAGTCCCCACTCAGGTCCGTCATCTGTTAAAAATATAAGGGACTTCTAAGTTACTGGTAGCAGAAAGGCTCTGTAAAAGCGAAATGGCCCTTGCCCCCCAAAAGAAATTCAGAAAATTTTGTGCTCCCAAATCCAAATGCCTATTCTACAATAATTTGTTCTCCAATTGTCAAATAGCACTCCGTCCCCCCCAGATCTCGCCGTATGGCTGAGCCACATATGGGGTATTGCCACTTTTATAAGAAATTGTGTGACACATTTCGGAACCATTTTTACCCATTGCCCTGTGTGAAAATGTAAAATCTGAGGGTAAAACATTTTTTTGTGGTAAAAATATAATTTTGCTTTTTTCACTGCCCAATGGTATAAATTTAAAAATTAAAAAATACTCACTACTTCCCTAGATGAATTCCTTGAGAGGTGTAGTTTACAAAATGGGGTCACTTGTGGGGGTTTCTGCTGTTTCGGCATGTCAGCAACTCTTCAAATGTGACATGGTGTCTGCTGCCTATCCCAGCCAACATAGCGCTCCTTTCTCTTCCGAACCCTGCCGTACACCAAAGCAGTGGTTTTCCCCCACATATGGGGTATCGGCGTGTTCAGGAGAAATTGAACAACAAATTTCATGGTGCAATTTATCCTGTTACCCTTATAATAATACAAAATTAGGGAATGAAAAACATTTTTTGTGGGAACAATGTGAAAATTTTATTTTTATGGCTCAATATTATAAACTTCTATGAAGCAGCTGGGGGTGCAATGTGCTCACCACACATCTAGATAAGTTCCCTAAGGGGTCTAGTTTCCAAAATGGTGTCACTTGTGGGGGGTTTCCACTGTTTAGGCACATCAGGGGCTCCCCAAATGCAACATGGCGTCCGCTAATTATTCAAACAAATTTTACATTCAAAAAGTCAAATGGCGCTCCTTCCCTTCCGAGTCCTGCCGTGCGCCCAAACAGTGGTTTGCCTCCACATATGGGGTATCGGTGTGTTCAGGAGAAATTGCACAACAAATTTCATGGTGCAATTTATCCTATTACCCTTACGATAATGCAAAATTAAGGGATGAAAAACGTTTTTGTGGGAAAAATGTGAAAATTTTATTTTTACAGCTGATTATTATAAACTTCTGTGAAGCACCTTGGGGTTCAAGGTGCTCACCACACATCTAGATAAGTTCCCTAAGGGGTCTAGTTTCCAAAATGGTGTCACTTGTAGGGGGTTTCCACTGTTTAGGAACATCAGGGGCTCTCCAAACGCAACATGGCGTCTGCTAATTATTCAGACAAATTTTACATTCAAAAAGTCAAATGGCGCTCCTTCCCTTCCGAGTCCTGCCGTACACCCAAACAGTGGTTTGCTTCCACATATGGGGTATCAGCGTGTTCAGGAGAAATTGCACAACAAATTTCATGGTGCAATTTATCCTATTACACTTATGATAATGCAAAATTAAGGGATGAAAAACGTTTTTGCGGGAAAAATGTGAAAATTTTATTTTTACAGCTGATTATTATAAACTTCTGTGAAGCACCTTGGGGTTCAAGGTGCTCACCACACATCTAGATAAGTTCCCTAAGGGGTCTAGTTTCCAAAATGGTGTCACTTGTGGGGGGTTTCCACTGTTTAGGAACATCAGGGGCTCTCCAAACGCAACATGGCGTCTGCTAATTATTCAGACAAATTTTACATTCAAAAAGTCAAATGGCGCTCCTTCCCTTCCAAACCCTGCCGTGCGCCCAAACAGTGGTTTTCCCCCACATATGGGGCATCGGCGTGTTCAGGAGAAATTGCACAACAAACTTCATGGTGCAATTTATCCTATTACCCTTATGATAATGCAAAATTAAGGGATGAAAAACGTTTTTGTGGGAAAAATGTGAAAATTTTATTTTTACAGCTCAATATTATAAACTTCTGGGAAGCAACTTGGGGTTCAAGGTGCTCACCACACATCTAGATAAGTTCCCTAAGGGGTCTAGTTTCCAAAATGGTGTCACTTGTGGGGGGTTTCCACTGTTTAGGCACATCAGGAGCTCTCCAAACGCAACATGGTGTCTGCTAATTATTCAGACAAATTTTACATTCAAAAAGTCTAATGGCACTCCTTCCCTTCCGAACCCTGCAGTGTGCCCAAACAGTGGTTTTCCCTCACATATGGGGTATCAGCGCGCTCAAGAGAAATTGCACAAAAAAATTTGGGGTCCATTTTTTCCTGTTACCCCTGTGAAAATAAAAAAAATTGGGTCTAAAATAACATTTTTGTGAAAAAAGTTAAATGTTAATTTTTTTCTTCCACATTCCAAAAATTCCTGTGAAGCACCTGAAGGGTTAATAACGTTCTTGAATGTGGTTTTGAGCACCGTTAGGGGTGCAGTTTTTAGAACGGTGTCACTTTTGGGTATTTTCTGTCATAAAGACCCCTCAAAGTGACTTCAAATATGATGTGGTCCCTAAAAAAATGTTTTTGTAAATTTTTGTTGGAAAAATGAGAAATCGCTGGTCAACTTTTAACCCTTATAGCTCCCTAACAAAAAAAAATTTGGGTTCCAAAATTGTGCTGATGTAAAGTAGACATGTGGGAAATGTTATTTATTAACTATTTTGTGCGACATATCTCTCTGATTTAAGGGCATGAAAATTCAAAGTTTGAAAATTGCAAAATTTTCAAAATTTTTGCCAAATTTCCGTTTTTTTCACAAATAAATGCAAGTGATATCAAAGAAATTTTACCACTATCATGAAGTACAATATGTCACGAAAAAATAATCTCAGAATCAGGGGAATCCGTTGAAGCGTTCCAGAGTAATTGCTTCATAAAGTGACAGTGGTCAGAATTGAAAAAATTGGCCCGGTCACGAAGGCAAAAACAGGCTCTGGTGCGAAGTGGTTAAGAGCTAAACAGGCTATTAAATGACTGTTGATGGGCAATCTGACAGTTGTTCAATGCTGCAGATCGGCTGGTGTACACCTGGCCTTAGAAAAAAGAAAGTGCACCCTTGGTCTGGGCAGCATCGTATGACTTAAGTATTGGGTGCTAGAAGCCATTTTCAGAGGGAAGAATTCTTTCATATATAGTGGCGACCAAAAGTTTTGCATTTTTTTTAAAAAGTGTGATTACTTCTGTCTGGTTGTTATGATGCAATTTTCCTGGTGATTTTAGAAAACCGGAAGCAAATGGTTGTCAGCTACGAAAATTGAGCTTGACATTGTTTTATCCTTTTATGTGTTAGTTTTCAACATTTGCTGGGCCAAATGTTTTGCATATTTTGTCATGGGTAGTCGAATTTTGCCTACATTTTTTTTCTTTTTTATGTCTGTGTTTTTAGGTTAAAGCATGGCAAAGACAAAGCCAAATTTATCACCAGATGTCAGGAAGCTTATTATTCTGAGAGTAAAATCAGGCAAAAGCCAAAAAGAGGAGCTATGGAATTCAACTGTTCTCAGAGTCAAGTGTCACGTATATTAAAGAAAGAAAAAGAAGGTTATGGAACAGCTGACAAACCTAGAAGTGGACGACCACAGAAAACTTCCTCCAGAGTTGATCCATTATTAAGAAAAAGTCAGTATCTGATGTCCATAAAAGTGCTGTACAGATTTCACAAGAAATGAATGAAGAATATGGGGTCAGTGAGATGCCAAACTGTAGTGTGATGGCTAAGAGCAGTAGGGTTGAATGCACGAGTTCCAGTCAAGAAGCCTTTCATCTCTGCAAAGAACCGGAAGGTCCAACTAGAGTTTGCCAAAGAACACAACCAATGGAAAGAGACAGATTGGTCTAAGGTGTTGTGGTTGGATGAATCCAAGTTCAATCTGTTTGGTAGTGATGGCAGCACTATATATACCGCCCAATTGAAAACGTAATGATGTAAGGTGCCAAAAACCTACAGTGAAACATGGTGGTGGCAATGTCATGGTTTGGAGCTGCTTTTCTGCATCGGCCATTAGCCCTCTGCAGAGAATTGATAGAAATATGAATGCTACCATGTACAATGATATACTGGAGACTGTAATGCTGCCACATGGTAAAACCAAAGTAGAAAGGGGTTGGAAATTCTGTCAAGACAATGATCCTTAGCACACATCCAATTTAGTAAAAAATTGATTAGCAAAGAAAAATGTTCGCCTGTTGCAATGGCCATGCCAATCATCTAATGTAAACCCTATAGAGCAACTTTGGGATGAATTAGGGCGATGAGTTGGGGCCCGGACTCATAGCAATAAAGATGAATTGTTTGCAGATTTTCAAATGGAATGGAGCAAGATCCCTCAAGATGTCTTGAATACTCTAGTGGCTTCAATGCCCTGTTGGTGTGGTGCAGTGATTAAAGCAAGAGGTTATGCTACAAAATACTAAGTTATGGCATTGTAAGCAATGAATTACTCTCTGTGTTGTGATCAATAAATAGTAGATGCAAAACTTTTGGAAGTCAGTTTTCTTCAATTAAATTACCATACCTATATTCAAAAGCATTTTGGGTAAAATTAAGGTCTTGCATGATGACAACTTCATTCAATTCATCACCAGGGAAATGGCATCACAACAACCAGACAGAAGTAATCACACTTAAAAAAAAAAGCTAAACTTTTGGTGGCCACAGTATTTATGCCTCACCTAGTAAGGTGAATCCCCAAAGTCCTTGGCCCGGAAGAGCTGCTGTTATGCAGCACAGATAGATGTGATGGTGCAGCTGGGTGATCCAGATGTGACAACAGAAATTGTTGTAACAAAATGGCAACAGGAGGAACAAATGAAGCTGAGTTGAATCTATGTCAACAAACATAGCAAAAATGTACGAGTTAACAAGGGAGCAGAGAAACCTTAGTGATGACGAAATGTTGAAGTAGAACTGAGTGGCACAAGAGGTTCAGAACCAGAACTGACCCAGAATATTTTAGCGATATAGTGGAGCTGAGTTTTTAACAGCGTTCAATGGAGAGCTGGCAGAGAGACATGGCAGTGTTGGCTCAGTGACATACGTAAGAGAGCTGAGTGTGTAACAGAATCCTATACAGAGTTTATGTTAGGCTCACCTACTGAGGTGGATCCTTCAAACCCAAGGTTTGGGTGGGCACTCGTGCTATGGGTGTTGTTGCAGCAGGCAGATGAGGCACATGGGAAACAGGTAGCCTGAGACCACAGGTGGATAGGAGAATGAGAGCAGGTAGTGGAGGACCTGGAGACTGTAGGTGGTTAGGAGACCAAGGACAGATAGCAGAGGTCCAGGAGATCGCAGGGTGACAAGAGACCATGAACATGCAGCAGAGGTCCTGAAGCCTGCAGACAGACAAGACTCCGGAGTACTTAAAAAGTTTGAATACCAAGACACAGGTGTGTGACTTGGTAGGCCTTTTATAGGTCCAGGCAGACGATCACATGGGTTGACTCTGGGCCATCTACAAAGCCCAACGTGGAGCACAACAGAGTTTAGCAGACCAGGGTGAGGAGAGCAAAGCCCAGATCAGGGACAAGTGCGTAACAGCTGGAAGAGTTTAGTCACTGATATAGCCGAAGAGATTGAAAGAAAGTTCTATGACAGAGGTAGGAGCCAGACCAGCAGGGCAGATGAGAAACAAAAACATATGATATCTGATAAAGCATAGAAAATGTTTTGGGGTTAGACAAGGGATACCTATTTTATACCTCGATAAGAAATGGAAGGCATAGAGAGGTACAGTAGAGTACGGAAAATACCTATATGTACTGCATTATGGCTTCATGCAACACTGATCCCTATGTTTTCCATGTCCATGAGTAATTACAATCATTGCAGACTTAAAGAAATTATGTAATCAGAAAATTATCTATTGTTTAGTCAGGTTTTTGTGGTAAAATTGCCAATTTTAGAATCAAGTTTCCTGTTTTTTACAAAAGACTTTTCAGAAATCTCATTATTATCATAGAAAAGATTAAAATGATAGGTGACACCTCTATACACAGCTGATATCACAGGATCCACCATCTACATTAGATGATGGCATGGCTGACCCTTCTCTTCCAACCTTCACAATGACTTTTGTACCCACTCATTAGATGCTTCAGTACAAAACATAGGTTCTGAATCAGTTTATTAATGCTAATGTACATGTGGATTTCCTGAAAGAACAGGAAGTAGGGATCTAGAGTAGCTCCAAAGGCTTGTGTGAATATTGCAAGATTTCAATTTTTTTTTTTTACAAATTATACAAAAAGAAAAAAAGTTACCAATAGTGTTGAGCGAGCATGCTTGACACTGCTCGGTACTCGCCCAAGCATCTCACTACTCGGGATGTTCAGCGAGCACCGAGCATTTCCGGGTTACTCGGGTGGGAGCTCGAGTCTCCGCCCTGCACATTTGGCGTTCTTTACAGAGCCATTGAACATGCAGGGATTGCCAGCCAGTCACTGTAATGCCGCAGCCATGTTGTTTGTGGGCATTACAGTGATTGGCTGGCTGCACAGCATCACCTCGAGTATTTAAAACCGGGTGCCGCCATCTTGGACATAGTCGCCCGGGATCAGACAGTGTAGGGTCAGTGCTGCTGAGTTAGGTAGAGATATATAGTGTGAAATAGGTAGTGTAGGGTCTCTAAAGCCTGCCAAATCAAACAAACAGTCCTTCTGAGGACTAATATGCATCCCAGATATCAGACTGGCAGGCAGGATGTATAGGAGATGCAGTGGTTATACCAACAAACAATGCATTACAGTCCTGTGTGCTCCTGTTGGTCAAATTGCTAGACTTATCCCCCGGTCTCAGGGGCCAGGAAAAATCTTTTTTTTTCATCTAAATCCTGTATTTTTTTTTCCTCAGTCAGACTGTACAAATACGCGTCTTATTAACCTTTTGTTATTCCCCCCCCCCCCCCCAAAAAAATTGAGTGTGTCTGTGACTGTTCAGACACCAATATATCTGTTTAAAAGAGTCTGGTGTAGGCCACATAACTAGAACTTTGGTTTTGCATTTCCACGGTTCAAATCTCTGTATTATCCAGCTTTTGGCCTCTTTTGCGTAAAAAAAAAACAGTAATACTGTTCAGACACAAATATATCTGTTTAAAAGATTCTGGTGTAGGCCACATAACTATAACTGTGGTTTTGCAGTTCCACGTTTCAAATCTCTGTATTATCGAGCTTTCGGCCTTTTTTCCATAAAAAGAACAGTAATAGTGTCTCCCTGACTGTTCAGACACAAATATATCTGTTTAAAAGATTCTGGTGTAGGCCACATAACTATAACTGTGGTTTTGCAGTTCCACGTTTCAAATCTCTGTATTATCCAGCTTTTGGCCTTTTTTCCGTAAAAAAAACAGTAACAGTGTCTCCCTGACTGTTCAGACACAAATATATCTGTTTAAAAGATTCTGGTGTAGACCACATAACTATAACTGTGGTTTTGCAGTTCCACGGTTCAAATCTCTGTATTATCCAGCTTTTTGCCTTTTTTCAATAAAAAAAAACAGTAATAGTGTCTCCCTGACTGTTCAGACACAAATATATCGGTTTAAAAGATTCTGGTGTAGGCCACATAACTAGAACTGTGGTTTTGCAGTTACACGGTTCAAATCTCTGTATTATCCAGCTTTTGGCATTTTTCCGTAAAAAAAAACAGTAACAGTGTCTCCCTGACTGTTCAGACACAAATATATCTGTTTAAAAGATTCTGGTGTAGACCACATAACTATAACTGTGGTTTTGCAGTTCCACGGTTCAAATCTCTGTATTATCCAGTAGTGTTGAGCCACCCCCGTAGTGTTCGAGTTCGGTTCGGTTCGTCGAACACCCGTGTGTTCGCCGAACTGTTCGTCGAACTGTTCGTCGAACACCTTCGAACACCGTTAAAACCAATGGCAGGCAAACAAAAACACATAGAAACACATAGAAAACACCTTCAAAGGTGTCCAAAAGCTGACAAACTGCTCAGAAGACATAACTAACACATGGAAAAGTGACAAGTACATATAGTCATGCGAAAAGAAAAGAGGTGGAGGAGTAAAAGGAGGGGGAGACACAGATATAGGCATGTCATGCCCTTCTAAAATCCAAAAAGTGAGAAGCCGACACGGCCAGTCCGCTCCTGCCCGTGCCACCTCCGTGTCGCCGGGTTTGTGCCAGAGCCGCGGTGAACCCTGACGGCCAGCCCCCCTCTCCCAATACTGGTGCCTGTCCGCTGGTGGGTCGAGCGAGCCCCCCTGTGGTGGAGGCAGCTCTAAGCTTTTTAATTTAAATTGTCTCTCTAATTTGAATGAATACACTTTAAATCCATTTACAAGGATCTATTGGAGGGCAAGTCTCATGCCAGCAGCCGCGGTAATTCCAGCTCCAGTAGCGTCCACTAAAGCTGCTGCAGTTAAAAAGCTTTTATAAGGATCAAGCTCGGCTGTCCACCACAAGGCATCCTACTGCCAGTCCCAGCCCCTATGCCTTGGGGTGCCTCCTGATGCTCTTCACTGAGTATCCCATGGTCCCGAAGCATTTCCTTTGAAAAAATTAAGTGTCTAAACTACAGGTGGTGTAGCTTGCTTAACAGCCGGGATAATCCGCTGACTAGCAGACACTGCTACTAGGCACAAAGTATTTCCTGGGCTAGATGCAGTTAAAAATTTGTAATTAGATACTCTCGTTGGATGCTGAGAAAGCATTCCATAGAGTCTCCTGGCACGCCATATATGATTCTCTTAAAAAGCTTGGGGTAGGGGTCTAGGGGACCCTTTTATAGCCAAAATCACGGCCCTGTATCGCAATACGTCACCTAGGCTGAAGATAAATGGAACTGTAGCACCCTGAGGGCTCGGTTGCTACAGACGTATTGCACCTCACCCAGAGGTGTGATATCTCACTCTCAGGTAAGGATGGAGTGTGGATCAGGACCCGACACCTGCATGCATTACACCACATTGCCGTGGGGCAGGGCGACCAATATGCCCCTGAGATGGGCACGACAGTCCCTGTCCCTGGCTGGAGTGGGGGGAGGGAACACTGAGGAAGGGGAACCCTGTAGTGCAGGAGCAGGGAGGAAGCAGTTCCTGGGTGCATTGAGAAGGGAGTATAAAAGGTGGGCACCATCTTAGTTCAGTGCAGAGAAGTCTGAGCAGAAGTGGCAGGGAGCAGGGGCTCTGCATGAGCTCTGCTCCGGAGGCGGGCCTAGTAACAGAGGCCCAGGCCTGGAAGAGGGAGAAGGAAGGAAGAGGAGCGGAGAAGGCTCCAGGAACGAGGAATGAAGGGATCCCAGGGGTGCGGACGGGCGAGTCGCCACCGCACGCCCGAATCCACCTGCGTGGAGGGGTCAGGCCAAAGGGGGAGACCGGTCCCCGAACTAGTGGAGGCAGGAAACGACCCTCAGCTAGAAACCGGAGGCTCTGACATTTTATGTGGCGCAGCCCCTCGCTACACCCGCTAGGAAGGCACCACATAGGGTCAGGGAAACTGGCGCCAAGTTTACCAAGAGGAGGCCCGAGGCAGCCGGACAGAAGTGTTGGTAAGAAAGGCCAGACAAAGGACACACAAAGGGGGTCCTGTGAAGTGCTCCAAAGTTATCTGGGAGTTGTCTGAGCCCCTCACCTGGTGAGCACAGTACGACGTGGGCAGCCGTTACCTGCAGACGTGGTCTGGATAATAAGAACTGTGAGTAAAGGCCCTGGACTGCATCACTGACTCCGTGTCGTTACTGCTGCTGCCCTGCACCATCACCCCCATCCTTCGCATACACTGCCCTGAGGCTATACTCCTCCCGTGGGGAGTTATGCTACGCTCTGCTGCACCCACAACACCAGCCTCAGCGGTCTGCCCTGTAGCGGCGGTTCACTCTGACCGCAATCCACGGGTGGCGTAGTCGGACATTTAAACATCAAAACCACATAAATAGTTCCGCCACTGGTTTGTCCGCCCTGAGCCACGGAACCGGGTCGCCGCCACGAAGACTACAACCACCAGCATCCACCAAAAAGGGTCCGGCTCCGGGTGTCCCAAGGCCCAGGGGGTGCGTCAGAACATTTTCATCACCTTTCACAATCACCAATGGGACAAGGCAGGGATGTCCTCTTTCCCCTCTCTTATACATCCTAGTGACGGAGCACCTGCTCTCATCAATTCGCCATAACCCCAATATTAGGTGGATTGAGGTGGGAGGCACCGAGTACAAGTGCTCTCTATTTGCTGATGATGTCCTAGTATATATCACTCAATCACATATATCCATCCATGCTGTTATGGCTGAAATAGATCACTTTGTTACATGGTAAAATTTTAAAATCAATGCAGCGAAGTCTGAGGCCCTCGATGTCTCCCTCCCCAAATCCATATAGGATTCCATCCAGTCCAACTTTCCCTTTGCCTGGCCCTCACAGGGTATCAAATACTTAGGAATTCCTATTCATAGAGACCTCTCCCATCTATGTTATCTTAATTTTGGGCCCTTTATTGAACAATTCCATACAGACCACGGTTGGCAAGTTAGAACTGTAAGATTCACTACGTGAACCGCTGGTGTTTTGTGGAAAAGCACATGTACACCGCGTTCCAAATTATTATGCAAAAAGTGTTTAGGAGTGATAAGGGAAGAATTTGTTTGTTTGTCAGTTAAACTCATTGATGGTGATGTGTGTCAGGGCTCTTTATATCACTGTAAGCAATTGCAGACACCTGTGCTAATTAGTTTGGCAGGTGTGTCCAATGAAAGGCAAGACTACTTAAGAAGGCTCTCTCACATTATTAAGCAGCCTACATTTTCTGCCAAAATGGGAAAGAAAAAGGATGTGTTGGCTGCTGAGAAGCAACAAATTGTGGAGTGTTTAGGTCAAGGCATGACTACAATCAACATTGTGCGATGATCAGGATGAAGTGTCTTGGCAATCAAGAAGTATGTAGCTGATTCACAGTACACACGTGTGCGTGCTGATAAGGGCAAATTGAGGACTCTTTCCTACAGGCAATTACGTCAGGTTGAAAGAGCAGCGGCAAAAAAGCCTTGTCATAGCAGCAGACAAGTTTTTGAAGCTGCTTGTGCCTCCAACGTCCCCCGAACAACAAGATGCAGGGTCCTTCAGAGGTTTGCAGCTGTGCATACGCCATCCTGTCGACCTCCTCTATCCACTTCACACAAGCAGAAACGGCTCAGTGGGCCAAACATTACATGAAGACTGATTTCAAAACTGTTTTGTTCACGGATGAGTGCCGTGCAGCGCTCGATGGTCCAGATGGATGGAGTGGAGGATGGCTGGTTGATGGACACCCCACGCAAACACGGCTACAGCGCCAACAAGGAGGAGGTGGAGTAATGTTTTGGGCTGGAATCATGGGGAGAGAGATTGTCGGCCCCTTTAGGATCCCTGAAGGCGCTAAAGATGAACTCCATAATGTATGTGGATTTTCTCAAACAGCACTTCCTGCCATGGTTCAAGAAGAAGAACTGTGTATTTCACAGCAAGATCATTTTTCTGCATGATAATGCACCATCTCATGCTGCACATAAAACATCTGCATCTCTGGCTGATATGGGCATAAAAGGGGACAAACTTATGGTGTGACCCCATGCTCCCCTGACCTCTACCCCATTCAGAACCTTTGGAGCATCATTAAAAGGAGTGTCTATGATGGCGGGAGGCAGTTCACATCTAAGCAACAGCTCTGGGAGGGTATTCTGTCCTCATGCAAAACAATTGAAGCAGAAACCATCCAAAACCTGACAAATTCAATGGACGAGAGAGTTCAGAAGCTCCTTTCGAACAAGGGGTCCTATGTGAAAATGTAACATCACCTAGAATAAAGTTTTGAGTTGAAAACTGTTTGATTTCAGTTTCTAACAACCTGCTAATGCTTATAATTTCAAAAATGACCATTTTTTTGGTCTTTATTAAAATGAAAAGGTTGATCGAAAAGTTTGGGGGATCTAAGAGTGTGGCAACCCAGTAGTCATGATTACTTCGAATTCTGACAATATGAGGGTCATGCTGCAGGTAGTGCAGCAAGAAGGCACTTATGTGTCTTGCGCATCTCGGAGCCCCAAAATTATTTTCCGGGCTAGATGCAGCTAAAAATTATTTTTAATTTTAAATCTGGTGGAGCTTATTATAGATGGCCTAATAGGATCAGTGCTGCACACTGCTACAAAGCCCAAATTATTTTCCAGTCAAGATACAGATAAACATGATTAGTAATTTGAAAGCTTAAAACGTTTGGTAGGGTGATTTTAACCAATCATCAAGCTTTTACTCTCCCCAGGATGACACAGGGGTAGAAAAGTCGTTTCGGATCCATGATTTGTTCATCTTTATGAACGTGAGTCTGTCTACATTATCAGTGGAGAGCCGCGTGCGCTTATCTGTCAGCACACCACCAGCAGCGCTGAACACACGTTCAGACAGAACGCTGGCTGCGGGGCATGACAAGATCTCCAAGGCGTAAGTGGCTAGCTCCGGCCATTTATCCAGATTGGAAGCCCAAAAAGAGCAAGGGTCCAGTGACACAGTCGTGGCTTCAATGTTTACTTGGAGATACTCCTGTACCATCGTCTCTAGGCGTTGACTATGTGTCAGACTTCTTGTCTCCTGTGGCCTTGCAAAGGATGGGCTAAAAAAGTGGTGAAATGATTCCGCAAAATTGATGTTACCAGCAGATACTGTGGTTCTGTTACGGTTTGAGTGCTGAACACTTGACGGTCCCACGGTTGGCAAGTTGGAACTGTGAGATTCACTACGTGCACCACTGGTATTTTGTGGAAAAGCACATGTAAGATTCTGCAACAGTCTCTGCTGATACTCCTGCATGCGTGCATCCCTTTCTATGGCAGGAATAATTTCTGCAAATTTACTTTTGTACCGGGGATCTAACAGTGTGGCAACCCAGTAGTCAGGATTATTTCTAATTCTCACAATTCGAGGGTCATGTTGCAGGTAGTGCAGCAAGAAGGCACTCATGTGTGTTGCGCATCCAGGAGCACCAAGTCCCTGTTGTGTTGGTGGCGAGGTAACAATCATGCTTCCTTCCTCTGTCCTCTCCCCCCAACCTCGCACAACAGAAATGTGATCAAGGTATCCCTCATCTGATGAGTCTTCCATCAGTTCGTCCTCCACTTCTTCCTGGGCTCCTGCACCTTCCTCACTAGTTTGGCTGCTACCATGCGCCCTGGTAAAACCATCTCCCCCACCCTCACATGCCTGCCGCCTTGGTGCTGCCGACCTTCTGGACCTTGCAGATGTTAGCCCTTCCGCATACAACTCCTCCTCCTCTACTTCCTCCACCTCCTCTTGTGCCACCACCTGACTCCGAATTCTGTTTAACATGTGCTCCAGCATGTAAATCACCGGAATAGTCATGCTGATAATGGCATCGTCAGCACTAAACATCTTCGTCGCCATTTCAAAACTGTGCAGAAGGGTGCATAGGTCGCTGATCTGAGACCACTCATCCAGTGTGATTTGCCCCACCTCTGAATCTCGTTGGCCCAGGCTATACGTCAGAACGTATTGCACCAGGGCTTGTCGGTGCTACCACAGTCGCTGCAACATGTGCAGAGTTGAATTCCACCGGGTAGGCACATCGCATTTTAGCCGGTGAAGTGGCAGGCCCAACGACTTCTGTAGAGATGTAAGTCGCTGAGCTGCGGGATGCGAATGGCGGAAGTGAGCACACAGTGACCGTGCCCTCTGCAGAAGGCCATCTAGTCTGGGATAGTGGGCTAAAAATTGCTGGACAACCAGGTTCAACACGTGAGCCATACAAGGCACGTGTGTGACATTGCCCCGGCGAAGGGCCGCACCCAGGTTTGCAGCATTGTCGCACACGGCCTTCCCTGGTTTCAGGTCCAGTGGAGACAACCATTCATGAAATTGGTTCTCCAGAGCTGACCACAACTCCTCAGCTGTGTGACTCACATTTCCCAGACATTTCAATGTAAAAACCGCCTGATGACGTTGAGCCCTACTGCCAGCATAGTAAGGAGGTGTGCAGGATCCCTTCTGCGCAGTTAGAAAGCTTGTGGCATGACCAGACAGGCTTTGGGTGCAGGTGGAAGACCGAGAGGAGGTTGAGGAGGCAGAAGCAGTGGAGGAACTTTGACATAAAGAGGATTGACGCACAACTCGTGGGGACGGCAAGACTTGAACAGCAGCCCCTTGTCCTGCTGTCACCATAATTACCCAGTGCCCAGTCAGCGACATGTAACGCCCCTGTCCATGCCTACTCGTCCAAGTGTCTGTGGTGAAATGCACCCTGTCACACACAGAGTTTCTCAAAGAAGCGGTGATGTTGTGTGCGACATGCTGGTGGAGCGCAGGCACACCTTTCTTTGAGAAGTAGTGCCGACTGGGCATCTGGACTGGGGCACTGCGACGGACATAAGGTCTCAAAAATCCTCTGTGTCCACCAGGCGGAAAGGCAGCATTTCTGTAGCCAAGAGCTTGCAGATGGTGAAATTCAACCTCTTAGCTTTCTCATGGCTAGGAGGAAATGGTCTTTTACTTGTCCACATCTGAGGGACCGAGGGCTGGCTATTGTGCTTAGACGAGGTTGATAAGGGTGTCTCCGGCAAACTGCCGGTCTGTGAGGAAGATGCAGGCGGACATGTTAGGTTGCCTTCATCCAAAGGTGGTGCTATCGATGTCGGACAGCGCTCAAGACCAGCTGGTGTTACCACCTCCAAAGAAAATGATGACCTGCCAATCACGCTGGCTGTTGCGGGTAAAGAGGTGGCAGGTCTGCGCCCCAAAACAGGTGTGACTGCTGTCCCCCCAGTCACAGAGGATGAAGAGGCCGCGGATGCACAAGATATGGCAGACGGTGGTTGGCCCGGCCGGCTAGGCAGCATTGTAGCACACTGAGCTTCCAACTGCAACTTATGCTTCATGTCCATGTGCCGGTTCATGCATGAAGTACTCAAACTATGTATTTTTTGGCCTCTACTTAGCTTTTGCTGACAAATGTTACAGATAACACGAGTTGGGTCATCTTTATCGATCTGAAAAAATGCCCAGGCTATGCAAGGCTTAGCACCCATGCGACCTGAAAAGCCACCACGACTTGTGGTGAGAAGCAGAGTTGTGTTTGAGGATGCAGTTGTTGACGTGCTTCCAGTACTACGTCTCTGTCCAGGAAGGCGCAACCTGACCTCGTCGTCACTAGCATCTTCCTCCACCTCCTCTGCTGACCTCATCTCTTGGCTGACTGTGGGTTGACAGTAAGTGGGATCTCCGACCTCATCATCATCACCCTGTGCGTTATCACACCCGTCGTCCTCAGAGCCAACCTGTTCCTGCCCTGACAAAAAACTAAAGTTGTCGCTCCAATCAGGTATTTGAGTCTTATCATCGTCTTCCTCATTGTCTCCACCAACAGGAGTTACAGTTTGGGAATGAGGGTCTACATTATGGTCAGAACCTTCTGCGTCTGGTCCTGGATCCGACTCATAAAGATTCTGGGCATCAGTGCAGATCATTTCCTCGTCTGGATTCACAGAAGCGCTGGAGTCGACCTCTGATTCCTAGGCTATAGTATGAGTAAACAGCTCTGCAGACTCAACCATCTGTTCTACCTCATACTCAGACGGGCAGCTGGAGATTTGGGAGCTGTGAGGAAGCAAGTGCGATTTGGGTGACACCTTTGAGGACTGGAGTATTTGTGATGTTGAAGTTGATGTGGAGGAGAGCCCACTTAAAGGAGCACTTGATATCCGTTGAAGCACCTGCTGTTTTTGTGCCTCATCTGGAATTTGTAGCGATTGGAGTGGCCGTAAGAAAGGGATCTTATCACATTGTCCGCTAAAAGAAGTAGACATTTTAGTTTGGCTGGAAGATGGTCTTTCTTCTGCAGATGTTACTGTTGCTTTAACACCTACCCCACGGACACAACCTTTTTTCCCCTTCCCAACATGCCTATTCCCCTTTCCACCAGCAGCAGGCCTTTTTCCACTCATTTTGGTGGTTAACTAATTCACAACTCTGGAGTTGTTTGCACAAAAAAACAGTGGATGGTAACCGAGCAGAGCTGAGTGGCCAAACTGTGGTATTAGGCCAAAACTATTGGCTGGGTTAGATGCAGAAAAAAATTATTTTGAATTTGCAACCTGATGGAGGTCAGTATAGATGGATTAATAGAACAAGACCCACACACAGCTAGAAGCCCAATATTTTTTCAGAGGTAGATGCAGAAAAAAATATATTCAGTTTGCAACCTGATGGAGGTCAGTATAGATGGACTAATAGAACAAGTCCCACACACTGCTAGAAGCCCAAATATTTTTTCAGAGGTACTGTAGATGCAGATAAAAATTAGTTTTAATTTGCAACCTGATGGAGGTCAGTATAGATGGACTAATAGAGAAAGTCCGACACACTACTAGAAGGCCAAATATTTTTTCAGAGCTAGATGCAGAAAAAAATTATATTCAGTTTGCAACCTGATGGAGGTCAGTATAGATGGACTAATAGAGAAAGTCCGACACACTACTAGAAGGCCAAATATTTTTTCAGAGGTAGATGCAGAAAAAAATATATTCAGTTTGCAACCTGATGGAGGTCAGTATAGATGGATTAATAGAACAAGACCCACACACAGCTAGAAGCCCAATATTTTTTCAGAGGTAGATGCAGAAAAACTATATTCAGTTTGCAACCTGATGGAGGTCAGTATAGATGGACTAATAGAACAAGTCCCACACACTGCTAGAAGCCCAAATATTTTTTCAGAGGTACTGTAGATGCAGATAAAAATTAGTTTTAATTTGCAACCTGATGGAGGTCAGTATAGATGGACTAATAGAGAAAGTCCGACACACTACTAGAAGGCCAAATATTTTTTCAGAGCTAGATGCAGAAAAAAATTATATTCAGTTTGCAACCTGATGGAGGTCAGTATAGATGGATTAATAGAGAAAGTCCGACACACTACTAGAAGGCCAAATATTTTTTCAGAGGTAGATGCAGAAAAAAATATATTCAGTTTGCAACCTGATGGAGGTCAGTATAGATGGATTAATAGAACAAGACCCACACACAGCTAGAAGCCCAATATTTTTTCAGAGGTAGATGCAGAAAAAACTATATTCAGTTTGCAACCTGATGGAGGTCAGTATAGATGGACTAATAGAACAAGTCCCACACACTGCTAGAAGCCCAAATATTTTTTCAGAGGTACTGTAGATGCAGATAAAAATTAGTTTTAATTTGCAACCTGATGGAGGTCAGTATAGATGGACTAATAGAGAAAGTCCGACACACTACTAGAAGGCCAAATATTTTTTCAGAGGTAGATGCAGAAAAAAATATATTCAGTTTGCAACCTGATGGAGGTCAGTATAGTTGGATTAATAGAACAAGACCCACACACAGCTAGAAGCCCAATATTTTTTCAGAGGTAGATGCAGAAAAAAATATATTCAGTTTGCAACCTGATGGAGGTCAGTATAGATGGACTAATAGAACAAGTCCCACACACTGCTAGAAGCCCAAATATTTTTTCAGAGGTACTGTAGATGCAGATAAAAATTAGTTTTAATTTGCAACCTGATGGAGGTCAGTATAGATGGACTAATAGAGAAAGTCCGACACACTACTAGAAGGCCAAATATTTTTTCAGAGGTAGATGCAGAAAAAAATATATTCAGTTTGCAACCTGATGGAGGTCAGTATAGATGGACTAATAGAACAAGTCCCACACACTGCTAGAAGCCCAAATATTTTTTCAGAGGTACTGTAGATGCAGATAAAAATTAGTTTTAATTTGCAACCTGATGGAGGTCAGTATAGATGGACTAATAGAGAAAGTCCGACACACTACTAGAAGGCCAAATATTTTTTCAGAGGTAGATGCAGAAAAAAATATATTCAGTTTGCAACCTGATGGAGGTCAGTATAGATGGATTAATAGAACAAGACCCACACACAGCTAGAAGCCCAATATTTTTTCAGAGGTAGATGCAGAAAAAAATATATTCAGTTTGCAACCTGATGGAGGTCAGTATAGATGGACTAATAGAACAAGTCCCACAAACTGCTAGAAGAACAAATATTTTTTCAGAGGTACTGTAGATGCAGATAAAAATTAGTTTTAATTTGCAACCTGATAGAGGTCAGTATAGATGGACTAATAGAGAAAGTCCGACACACTACTAGAAGGCCAAATATTTTTTCAGAGGTAGATGCAGAAAAAAATATATTCAGTTTGCAACCTGATGTAGGTCAGTATAGATGGATTAATAGAACAAGACCCACACAAAGCTAGAAGCCCAATATTTTTTCAGAGGTAGATGCAGAAAAAACTATATTCAGTTTGCAACCTGATGGAGGTCAGTATAGATGGACTAATAGAACAAGTCCCACACACTGCTAGAAGCCCAAATATTTTTTCAGAGGTACTGTAGATGCAGATAAAAATTAGTTTTAATTTGCAACCTGATGGAGGTCAGTATAGATGGACTAATAGAGAAAGTCCGACACACTACTAGAAGGCCAAATATTTTTTCAGAGCTAGATGCAGAAAAAAATTATATTCAGTTTGCAACCTGATGGAGGTCAGTATAGATGGATTAATAGAACAAGACCCACACACAGCTAGAAGCCCAATATTTTTTCAGAGGTAGATGCAGAAAAAAATATATTCAGTTTGCAACCTGATGGAGGTCAGTATAGATGGACTAATAGAACAAGTCCCACACACTGCTAGAAGCCCAAATATTTTTTCAGAGGTACAGTATATGCAGATAAAAATTAGTTTTAATTTGCAACCTGATGGAGGTCAGTATAGATGGACTAATAGAATGATGCTCTGCCCAAAAGATTTTACTTCACTAGGTGCAGTAAAAAAATTGGTATTCTATACACAGGTGGTATATCTTGCAACACAGATAGGCTACTCCACTGACTAACACACTCTGCAATAGGCCAAAAAGGATTAGCTTTGCTAGATTCAGCCAAATGCTGTGAAAAAAACTTGCACAGCACTGGCACAGACCTGCCTGGCAAAAACTGATAGGAACTCATGTAACCTAGTCCTGAAAAGGACTGCAATTACAATTAGTCTTTACTCCCACAACCGATCTATTTAAGAGCACAGACCTCCCTGATAAAAGTCGTAGGAAATGCTGTAACCTAGTCCTTAAAAGGACTGCAATCACAACTATTCCCTACTCCCAAGCTATCTGTATATTTGTGCGAAAATTGGCTTGAAATTAACAAGGTATAGCGCACACAGCAACAGCGGTGCCGTCTAACACGCAGCTGCAGCAGTGAGAAAATGGTGGCGACGGGGAAAATGGCTTGGTCTTATAGGGCAAGGACATGTGACATACACTGCCAATGACACATGCCCTTGCTTGTGTGAAAAAAAGCACTTCGCTCCGTGTGTGCACTGCTGATAGGTTGACAGATTGCACCTCCCCACTGTAAATGCGGGAAAGAGAAAAAAAAATGGAGATCTTCATTGTTCCTGCAGAGATCCATCCCCTGCCCCTCCCCCCACCCCGCTGTACACTCAAACTGCGTATTAACATTAATTTTCATCATTACTGAGAAAAAATCCAGTTATGATTTTGGTGCACGAACCGTTATCGAACATAACCTTGAACAGCCGAATTTTTCTCAAATTGTTCGTGTTCGCCGAACGGCTCGAACACCGCCCAAAACAGCTCGAATTTGAGATTGGCGAACAGTTCGAGTAGAACAACGCTCATCTCTAGTCATGATTACTTCGAATTCTGACAATATGAGGGTCATGCTGCAGGTAGTGCAGCAAGAAGGCACTTATGTGTCTTGCGCATCTCGGAGCCCCAAAATTATTTTCCGGGCTAGATGCAGCTAAAAATTATTTTTAATTTTAAATCTGGTGGAGCTTATTATAGATGGCCTAATAGGATCAGTGCTGCACACTGCTACAAAGCCCAAATTATTTTCCAGTCAAGATACAGATAAACATGATTAGTAATTTGAAAGCTTAAAACGGTTGGTAGGGTGATTTTAACCAATCATCAAGCTTTTACTCTCCCCAGGATGACACAGGGGTAGAAAAGTCGTTTCAGATCCATGATTTGTTCATCTTTATGAACGTGAGTCTGTCTACATTATCAGTGGAGAGCCGCGTGCGCTTATCTGTCAGCACACCACCAGCAGCGCTGAACACACGTTCAGACAGAACGCTGGCTGCGGGGCATGACAAGATCTCCAAGGCGTAAGTGGCTAGCTCCGGCCATTTATCCAGATTGGAAGCCCAAAAAGAGCAAGGGTCCAGTGACACAGTCGTGGCTTCAATGTTTACTTGGAGATACTCCTGTACCATCGTCTCTAGGCGTTGACTATGTGTCAGACTTCTTGTCTCCTGTGGCCTTGCAAAGGATGGGCTAAAAAAGTAGTGAAATGATTCCGCAAAATTGATGTTACCAGCAGATACTGTGGTTCTGTTACGGTTTGAGTGCTGAACACTTGACGGTCCCACGGTTGGCAAGTTGGAACTGTGAGATTCACTACGTGCACCACTGGTGTTTTGTGGAAAAAAACATGTAAGATTCTGCAACAGTCTCTGCTGATACTCCTGCATGCGTGCATCCCTTTCTATGGCAGGAATAATTTCTGCAAATTTACTTTTGTACCGGGGATCTAACAGTGTGGCAACCCAGTAGTCAGGATTATTTCTAATTCTCACAATTCGAGGGTCATGTTGCAGGTAGTGCAGCAAGAAGGCACTCATGTGTGTTGCGCATCCAGGAGCACCAAGTCCCTGTTGTGTTGGTGGCGAGGTAACAATCATGCTTCCTTCCTCTGTCCTCTCCCCCCAACCTCGCACAACAGAAATGTGATCAAGGTCTCCCTCATCTGATGAGTCTTCCATCAGTTCGTCCTCCACTTCTTCCTGGGCTCCTGCACCTTCCTCACTAGTTTGGCTGCTACCATGCGCCCTGGTAAAACCATCTCCCCCACCCTCACATGCCTGCCGCCTTGGTGCTGCCGACCGTCTGGACCTTGCAGATGTTAGCCCTTACGCATACAACTCCTCCTCCTCTACTTCCTCCACCTCCTCTTGTGCCACCACCTGACTCCGAATTCTGTTTAACATGTGCTCCAGCATGTAAATCACCGGAATAGTCATGCTGATAATGGCATCATCAGCACTAAACATCTTCGTCGCCATTTCAAAACTGTTCCGAAGGGGGCATAGGTCCCTGATCTGAGACCACTCCTCCAGCGTGATTTGCCCCACCTCTGGATCTCGTTGGCCCAGGCTATACGTCAGAACGTATTGCACCAGGGCTTGTCGGTGCTGCCACAGTCGCTGCAACATGTGCAGAGTTGAATTCCACCGGGTATGCACATTGCATTTTAGCCGGTGAAGTGGCAGGCCCAACGACTTCTGTAGAGATGTAAGTCGCTGAGCTGCGGGATGCGAACGGCGGAAGTGAGCACACAGCGACCGTGCCCTCTGCAGAAGGCCATCTAGTCTGGGATAGTGGGCTAAAAATTGCTGGACAACCAGGTTCAACACGTGAGCCATACAAGGCACCTGTGTGACATTGCCCCGGCGAGGGGCCGCACCCAGGTTTGCAGCATTGTCGCACACGGCCTTCCCTGGTTTCAGGTCCTGTGGAGACAGCCATTCATGAAATTGGTTCTCCAGAGCTGACCACAACTCCTCAGCTGTGTGACTCACATTTCCCAGACATTTCAAAGTAAAAACCGCCTGATGACGTTGAGCCCTACTGCCAGCATAGTAAGGAGGTGTGCAGGATCCCTTCTGCGCAGTTAGAAAGCTTGTGGCATGACCAGACAGGCTTTGGGTGCAGGTGGAAGACCGAGAGGAGGTTGAGGAGGCAGAAGCAGTGGAGGAACTTTGACATAAAGAGGATTGACGCACAACTCGTGGGGACGGCAAGACTTGGACAGCAGCCCCTTGTCCTGCTGTCACCATAGTTACCCAGTGCCCAGTCAGCGATATGTAACGCCCCTGTCCATGCCTACTCGTCCAAGTGTCTGTGGTGAAATGCACCCTGTCACACACAGAGTTTCTCAAAGAAGCGGTGATGTTGTGTGCGACATGCTGGTGGGGCGCAGGCACACCTTTCTTTGAGAAGTAGTGCCGACTGGGCATCTGGTACTGGGGCACTGCGACGGACATAAGGTCTCGAAAATCCTCTGTGTCCACCAGGCGGAAAGGCAGCATTTCTGTAGCCAAGAGCTTGCAGATGGTGAAATTCAACCTCTTAGCTTTCTCATGGCTAGGAAGAAATGGTCTTTTACTTGTCCACATCTGAGGGACCGAGGGCTGGCTATTGTGCTTAGACGGGGTTGATAAGGGTGTCCCCGGCAAACTGCCGGTCTGTGAGGAAGATGCAGGCGGACATGTTAGGTTGCCTTCATCCAAAGGTGGTGCTATCGATGTCGGACAGCGCTCAACACCAGCTGGTGTTACCACCTCCAAAGAAAATGATGACCTGCCAATCACGCTGACTGTTGCGGGTAAAGAGGTGGCAGGTCTGCGCCCCAAAACAGGTGTGACTCCTGTCCCCCCAGTCACAGAGGATGAAGAGGCCGCAGATGCACAAGATATGGCAGACGGTGGTTGGCCCGGCCGGCTAGGCCGCATTGTAGCACACTGAGCTTCCCACTGCAACTTATGCTTCATGTCCATGTGCCGGTTCATGCATGAAGTACTCAAACTATGTATTTTTTGGCCTCTACTTAGCTTTTGCTGACAAATGTTACAGATAACACGAGTTGGGTCATCTTTATCGATCTGAAAAAATGCCCAGGCTATGCAAGGCTTAGCACCCATGCGACCTGAAGAGCCACCACGACTTGTGGTGAGAGGCAGAGTTGTGTTTGAGGATGCAGTTGTTGACGTGCTTCCAGTACTACGTCTCTGTCCAGGAAGGCGCAACCTGACCTCGTCGTCACTAGCATCTTCCTCCACCTCCTCTGCTGACCTCATCTCTTGGCTGACTGTGGGTTGACAGTAAGTGGGATCTCCAACCTCATCATCATCACCCTGTGTGTTATCACACCCGTCGTCCTCAGAGCCAACCTGTTCCTGCCCTGACAAAAAACTAAAGTTGTCGCTCCAATCAGGTATTTGAGTCTTATCATCGTCTTCCTCATTGTCTCCACCAACAGGAGTTACAGTTTGGGAATGAGGGTCTACATTATGGTCAGAACCTTCTGCGTCTGGTCCTGGATCCGACTCATAAAGATTCTGGGCATCAGTGCAGATCATTTCCTCGTCTGGATTCACAGAAGCGCTGGAGTCGACTTCTGATTCCCAGGCTATAGTATGAGTAAACACCTCTGCAGACTCAACCATCTGTTCTACCTCATACTCAGACGGGCAGCTGGAGATTTGGGAGCTGTGAGGAAGCAAGTGCGATTTGGGTGACACCTTTGAGGACTGGAGTATTTGTGATGTTGAAGTTGATGTGGAGGAGAGCCCACTTAAAGGAGCACTTGATATCCGTTGAAGCACCTGCTGTTTTTGTGCCTCATCTGGAATTTGTAGCGATTGGCGTGGCCGTAAGAAAGGGATCTTATCACATTGTCCGCTAAAAGAAGAAGACATTTTAGTTTGGCTGGAAGATGGTCTTTCTTCTGCAGATGTTACTGTTGCTTTAACACCTACCCCACGGACACAACCTTTTTTCCCCTTCCCAACACGCCTATTCCCCTTTCCACCAGCAGCAGGCCTTTTTCCACTCATTTTGGTGTTTAACTAATTCACAACTCTGGAGTTGTTTGCACAAAAAAACAATGGATGGTAACCGAGCAGAGCTGAGTGGCCAAACTGTGGTATTAGGCCAAAACTATTGGCTGGGTTAGATGCAGAAAAAAATTATATTCAATTTGCAACCTGATGGAGGTCAGTATAGATGGACTAATACAACAAGTCCCACACACAGCTAGAAGCCCAATATTTTTTCAGAGGTAGATGCAGAAAAAAATATATTCAGTTTGCAACCTGATGGAGGTCTGTATAGATGGATTAATAGAACAAGTCCCACACACAGCTAGAAGCCCAATATTTTTTCAGAGGTAGATGCAGAAAAAAATATATTCAGTTTGCAACCTGATGGAGGTCTGTATAGATGGATTAATAGAACAAGTCCCACACACAGCTAGAAGCCCAATATTTTTTCAGAGGTAGATGCAGAAAAAAATATATTCAGTTTGCAACCTGATGGAGGTCAGTATAGATGGACTGATACAACAAGTCCCACACACAGCTAGAAGCCCAATATTTTTTCAGAGGTAGATGCAGAAAAAAATTATATTCAGTTTGCAACCTGATGGAGGTCTGTATAGATGGATTAATAGAACAAGACCCACACACAGCTAGAAGCCCAATATTTTTTCAGAGGTAGATGCAGAAAAAAATATATTCAGTTTGCAACCTGATGGAGGTCAGTATAGATGGACTGATACAACAAGTCCCACACACAGCTAGAAGCCCAAATATTTTTTCAGAGGTACTGTAGATGCAGATAAAAATTATTTTTAATTTGCAACCTGATGGAGGTCAGTATAGATGGACTAATAGAGAAAGTCCGACACACTGCTAGAAGGCCAAATATTTTTTCAGAGCTAGATGCAGAAAAAAATTAGATTCAGTTTGCAACCTGATGGAGGTCAGTATAGATGGACTAACAGAGAAAGTCCCACACACTGCTAGAAGGCCAAATATTTTTTCAGAGCTAGATGCATACAAAAAATTATTTTGAATTTGCAACCTGATGGAGGTCAGTATAGGTGGACTAATAGAACAAGTCCCACACACTGCTAGAAGGCCAAATATTTTTTCAGAGCTAGATGCAGAAAAAATTATATTCAGTTTGCAACCTGATGAAGGTCTGTATAGATGGATTAATAGAACAAGAAACACACACAGCTAGAAGCCCAATATTTTTTTAGAGGTAGATGCAGAAAAAAATATATTCAGTTTGCAACCTGATGGAGGTCAGTATAGATGGACTAATACAACAAGTCCCACACACAGCTAGAAGCCCAATATTTTTTCAGAGGTAGATGCAGAAAAAAATATATTCAGTTTGCAACCTGATGGAGGTCAGTATAGATGGACTAATACAACAAGTCCCACACACAGCTAGAAGCCCAAATATTTTTTCAGAGGTACTGTAGATGCAGATAAAAATTATTTTTAATTTGCAACCTGATGGAGGTCAGTATAGATGGACTAATAGAGAAAGTCCGACACACTACTAGAAGGCCAAATATTTTTTCAGAGCTAGATGCAGAAAAAAATTATATTCAGTTTGCAACCTGATGGAGGTCAGTATAGATGGATTAATAGAACAAGACCCACACACAGCTAGAAGCCCAATATTTTTTCAGAGGTAGATGCAGAAAAAAATATATTCAGTTTGCAACCTGATGGAGGTCAGTATAGATGGACTAACAGAGAAAGTCCCACACACTACTAGAATGCCAAATATTTTTTCAGAGCTAGATGCAGAAAAAAATTATATTCAGTTTGCAACCTGATGGAGGTCTGTATAGATGGATTAATAGAACAAGACCCACACACAGCTAGAAGCCCAATATTTTTCAGAGGTAGATGCAGAAAAAAATATATTCAGTTTGCAACCTGATGGAGGTCAGTATAGATGGACTAATACAACAAGTCCCACACACAGCTAGAAGCCCAATATTTTTTCAGAGATAGATGCAGAAAAAAATATATTCAGTTTGCAACCTGATGGAGGTCAGTATAGGTGGACTAATAGATCAAGTCCCACACACTGCTAGAAGGCCAAATATTTTTTCAGAGCTAGATGCAGAAAAAAATTAGATTCAGTTTGCAACCTGATGGAGGTCAGTATAGATGGACTAATAGAATGATGCTATGCCCAAAAGATTTTACTTCACTAGGTGCAGTTAAAAAATTGGTATTCTATACACAGGTGGTATATCTTGCAACACAGATAGGCTACTCCACTGACTAACACACTCTGCAATAGGCCAAAAAGGATTAGCTTTGCTAGATTCAGCCAAATGCTGTGAAAAAAACTTGCACAGCACTGGCACAGACCTGCCTGGCAAAAACTGATAGGAACTGATGTAACCTAGTCCTGAAAAGGACTCCAATTACAATTAGTCTTTACTCCCACAACCTATCTATTTAAGAGCACAGACCTGCCTGATAAAAGTCGTAGGAAATGCTGTAACCTAGTCCTTAAAAGGACTGCAATCACAACTATTCCCTACTCCCAAGCTATCTGTATATTTGTGCGAAAATTGGCTTGAAATTAACAAGGTATAGCGCACACAGCAACAGCGGTGCCGTCTAACACGCAGCTGCAGCAGTGAGAAAATGGTGGCGACGGGGAAAATGGCTTGGTCTTATAGGGCAAGGACATGTGACATACACTGCCAATGACACATGCCCTTGCTTGTGTGAAAAAAAGCACTTCGCTCCGTGTGTGCGCTGCTGATAGGCTGACAGATTGCACCTCCCCACTGTAAATGCGGGAAAGAGAAAAAAAAATGGAGATCTTCATTGTTCCTGCAGAGATCCATCCCCTGCCCCTCCCCCCACCCCGCTGTACACTCAAACTGCGTATTAACATTAATTTTCATCATTACTGAGAAAAAATCCAGTTATGATTTTGGTGCACGAACAGTTATCGAACATAACCTCGAACAGCCGAATTTTTCTCAAATTGTTCGTGTTCGCTGAACGGCTTGAACACCGCCCAAAACAGCTCGAATTTGAGATTGGCGAACAGTTCGAGTAGAACAACGCTCATCTCTATTATCCAGCTTTTGGCCTTTTTTCCGTGAAAAAAAAACAGTAATAGTGTCTCCCTAAATGTTCAGACACAAATATATCTGTTTAAAAGATTCTGGTGTAGGTCAGATAGCTATAACTGTGGTTTTGCAGTTCCACAGTTCAAATCTCAGTATTATCCAGCTTTTGGCATTTTTCCGTAAAATAAACAGTAATAGTGTCTCCCTGACTGTTCAGACGCATATATATCTGTTTAAAAGATTCTGGTGTAGGCCACATAACTATAACTGTTGTTTTGCAGTTCCACGGTTCAAATCTCTGTATTATCCAGCTTTTGGCCTTTTTTACGTAAAAAAAAAACAGTAATAGTGTCTCCCTGACAGTTCAGACACATATATATCTGTTTAAAAGATTCTGGTGTAGGCCACATAACTATAACTGTGGTTTTGCAGTTCCACGGTTCAAATCTCTGTATTATCCAGCTTTTGGTCTTTTTTCCATAAAAAAAAAACAGTAATAGTGTCTCCCTGACTGTTCAGACACAAATATATCTGTTTAAAAGATTCTGGTGTAGGCCACATAACTATAACTGTGGTTTTGCAGTTCCACAGTTCAAATCTCTGTATTATCCAGATTTTGGCCTTTTTTCCGTAAAGAAAAACAGTAATAGTGTCTCCCTAACTGTTCAGACACAAATATATCTGTTTAAAAGAATCTGGTGTAGGCCAGATAGCTATAACTGTGGATTTGCAGTTCCACGGTTTAAATCTCAGTATTATCCAGCTTTTGGCATTTTTCCATAAAAAAAACAGTAATAGTGTCTCCCTGACTGTTCAGACACATATATATCTGTTTAAAAGATTCTGGTGTAGGCCACATAACTATAACTGTGGTTTTGCAGCTCCACGGTTTAAATCTCTGTATTATCGAGCTTTTGGCCTTTTTAACGTAAAAATAAACAGTAATAGTGTCTCCCTGACTGTTCAGACACAAATATATCTGTTTAAAAGATTCTGGTGTAGGCCAGATAACTAGAACTGTGGTTTTGCAGTTACACAGTTCAAATCTCTGTATTATCCAGCTTTTGGCATTTTTCCGTAAAAAAAAACAGTAACAGTGTCTCCCTGACTGTTCAGACACAAATATATCTGTTTAAAAGATTCTGGTGTAGGCCACATAACTATAACTGTGGTTTTGCAGTTCCACAGTTCAAATTTATGTATTATCGAGCTATTGGCCTTTTTTACGTAAAAAAAAACAGTAATAGTGTCTCCCTGACTGTTCAGACACAAATATATCTGTTTAAAAGATTCTAGTGTAGACCACATAACTATAACTGTGGTTTTGCAGTTCCACAGATCAAATCTCTGTATTATGCAGCTTTTGGCTTTTTTTCCGTAAAAAAAAACAGTAATAGTGTCTCCCTAACTGTTCAGACACAAATATATCTGTTTAAAAGATTCTGATGTTGGTCAGATAGCTATAACTGTGGTTTTGCACTTCCACGGTTTAAATCTCAGTATTATCCAGCTTTTGGCATTTTTCCGTTAAAGAAACATTAATAGTGTCTCCCTGACTGTTCAGACACATATATATCTGTTTAAAAGATTCTGGTGTAGGCCACATAACTATAACTGTGGATTTGCAGTTCCACGGTTCAAATCTCTGTATTATCAAGCTTTTGGCCTTTTTTACGTAAAAATAAACAGAAAGAGTGTCTCCCTGACTGTTCAGACACAAATATATCTGTTTAAAAGATTCTGGTGTAGGCCACATAACTATAACTGTGGTTTTGCAGTTCCACCGTTCAAATTTATGCATTATCGAGCTTTTGGCCTTTTTTACGTAAAAAAAACAGTAATAGTGTCTCCCTGACTGTTCAGACACAAATATTTCTGTTTAAAAGATTCTGGTGTAGACCACATAAATATAACTGTGGTTTTGCAGTTCCATGGTTCAAATCTCTGTATTATCCAGCTTTTGGCCTTTTTTCCATAAAAAAAAACAGTAATAGTGTCTCCCTGACTGTTCAGACACAAATATATCTGTTTAAAAGATTTTGGTGAAGGCCCCATAACTATAACTGTGGTTTTGCAGATCCACGGTTTAAATCTCAGTATTATCCAGCTTTTGGCATTTTTCCGTAAAAAAAATAGTAATAGTGTCTCCCTGACTGTTCAGACACATATATATCTGTTTAAAAGTTTGTGGTGTAGGCCACATAACTATAACTGTGGTTTTGCAGTTCCACGGTTCAAATCTCTGTATTATCGAGCTTTTGGCCTTTTTTTACGTAAAAATAAACAGTAATAGTGTCTCCCTGATTGTTCAGACACAAATATATCTGTTTAAAAGATTCTGGTGTAGGCCACATAACTATAACTGTGGTTTTGCAGTTCCACGGTTCAAATCTCTGTATTATCCAGCTTTTGGCCTTTTTTCCATAAAAATAAACAGTAATAGTGTCTCCCTGACTGTTCAGACACAAATATATCTGTTTAAAAGATTCTGGTGTAGGCCACATAGCTATAACTGTGGTTTTGCAGTTCCACAGTTCAAATCTCTGTATTATCCAGATTTTGGCCTTTTTTCCGTAAAAAAAACAGTAATAGTGTCTCCCTAACTGTTCAGACACAAATATGTCTGTTTAAAAGAATCTGGTATAGGCCAGATAGCTATAACTGTGGATTTGCAGTTCCACGGTTTAAATCTCAGTATTATCCAGCTTTTGGCATTTATCCGTAAAAAAAAAACAGTAATAGTGTCTCCCTAAATGTTCAGACACAAATATATCTGTTTAAAAGATTCTGGTGTAGGTCAGATAGCTATAACTGTGGTTTTGCAGTTCCACGGTTCAAATCTCAGTATTATCCAGCTTTTGGCATTTTTCCATAAAAAAAACAGTAATAGTGTCTCCCTGACTGTTCAGACACATATATATCTGTTTAAAAGATTCTGGTGTAGACCACATAACTATAACTGTGGTTTTGCAGCTCCACGGTTCAAATCTCTGTATTATCGAGCTTTTGGCCTTTTTTTACGTAAAAATAAACAGTAATAGTGTCTCCCTGAATGTTCAGACACAAATATATCTGTTTAAAAGATTCTGGTGTAGGCCACATAACTATAACTGTGGTTTTGCAGTTCCACGGTTCAAATCTCTGTATTATCCAGCTTTTGGCCTTTTTTCCATAAAAATAAACAGTAATAGTGTCTCCCTGACTGTTCAGACACAAATATATCTGTTTAAAAGATTCTGGTGTAGGCCACATAGCTATAACTGTGGTTTTGCAGTTCCACAGTTCAAATCTCTGTATTATCCAGATTTTGGCCTTTTTTCCGTAAAAAAAACAGTAATAGTGTCTCCCTAACTGTTCAGACACAAATATGTCTGTTTAAAAGAATCTGGTATAGGCCAGATAGCTATAACTGTGGATTTGCAGTTCCACGGTTTAAATCTCAGTATTATCCAGCTTTTGGCATTTTTCCGTAAAAAAAAAACAGTAATAGTGTCTCCCTAAATGTTCAGACACAAATATATCTGTTTAAAAGATTCTGGTGTAGGTCAGATAGCTATAACTGTGGTTTTGCAGTTCCACGGTTCAAATCTCAGTATTATCCAGCTTTTGGCATTTTTCCATAAAAAAAACAGTAATAGTGTCTCCCTGACTGTTCAGACACATATATATCTGTTTAAAAGATTCTGGTGTAGACCACATAACTATAACTGTGGTTTTGCAGCTCCACGGTTTAAATCTCTGTATTATCGAGCTTTTGGCCTTTTTAACGTAAAAATAAACAGTAATAGTGTCTCCCTGACTGTTCAGACACAAATATATCTGTTTAAAAGATTCTGGTGTAGGCCAGATAACTAGAACTGTGGTTTTGCAGTTACACAGTTCAAATCTCTGTATTATCCAGCTTTTGGCATTTTTCCGTAAAAAAAAACAGTAACAGTGTCTCCCTGACTGTTCAGACACAAATATATCTGTTTAAAAGATTCTGGTGTAGGCCACATAACTATAACTGTGGTTTTGCAGTTCCACAGTTCAAATTTATGTATTATCGAGCTATTGGCCTTTTTTACGTAAAAAAAAACAGTAATAGTGTCTCCCTGACTGTTCAGACACAAATATATCTGTTTAAAAGATTCTAGTGTAGACCACATAACTATAACTGTGGTTTTGCAGTTCCACAGATCAAATCTCTGTATTATGCAGCTTTTGGCTTTTTTTCCGTAAAAAAAAACAGTAATAGTGTCTCCCTAACTGTTCAGACACAAATATATCTGTTTAAAAGATTCTGATGTTGGTCAGATAGCTATAACTGTGGTTTTGCACTTCCACGGTTTAAATCTCAGTATTATCCAGCTTTTGGCATTTTTCCGTTAAAGAAACATTAATAGTGTCTCCCTGACTGTTCAGACACATATATATCTGTTTAAAAGATTCTGGTGTAGGCCACATAACTATAACTGTGGATTTGCAGTTCCACGGTTCAAATCTCTGTATTATCAAGCTTTTGGCCTTTTTTACGTAAAAATAAACAGAAATAGTGTCTCCCTGACTGTTCAGACACAAATATATCTGTTTAAAAGATTCTGGTGTAGGCCACATAACTATAACTGTGGTTTTGCAGTTCCACCGTTCAAATTTATGCATTATCGAGCTTTTGGCCTTTTTTACGTAAAAAAAACAGTAATAGTGTCTCCCTGACTGTTCAGACACAAATATTTCTGTTTAAAAGATTCTGGTGTAGACCACATAAATATAACTGTGGTTTTGCAGTTCCATGGTTCAAATCTCTGTATTATCCAGCTTTTGGCCTTTTTTCCATAAAAAAAAACAGTAATAGTGTCTCCCTGACTGTTCAGACACAAATATATCTGTTTAAAAGATTTTGGTGAAGGCCCCATAACTATAACTGTGGTTTTGCAGATCCACGGTTTAAATCTCAGTATTATCCAGCTTTTGGCATTTTTCCGTAAAAAAAATAGTAATAGTGTCTCCCTGACTGTTCAGACACATATATATCTGTTTAAAAGTTTGTGGTGTAGGCCACATAACTATAACTGTGGTTTTGCAGTTCCACGGTTCAAATCTCTGTATTATCGAGCTTTTGGCCTTTTTTTACGTAAAAATAAACAGTAATAGTGTCTCCCTGATTGTTCAGACACAAATATATCTGTTTAAAAGATTCTGGTGTAGGCCACATAACTATAACTGTGGTTTTGCAGTTCCACGGTTCAAATCTCTGTATTATCCAGCTTTTGGCCTTTTTTCCGTAAAAATAAACAGTAATAGTGTCTCCCTGACTGTTCAGACACAAATATATCTGTTTAAAAGATTCTGGTGTAGGCCACATAGCTATAACTGTGGTTTTGCAGTTCCACAGTTCAAATCTCTGTATTATCCTGATTTTGGCCTTTTTTCCGTAAAAAAAACAGTAATAGTGTCTCCCTAACTGTTCAGACACAAATATGTCTGTTTAAAAGAATCTGGTATAGGCCAGATAGCTATAACTGTGGATTTGCAGTTCCACGGTTTAAATCTCAGTATTATCCAGCTTTTGGCATTTTTCCGTAAAAAAAAAACAGTAATAGTGTCTCCCTAAATGTTCAGACACAAATATATCTGTTTAAAAGATTCTGGTGTAGGTCAGATAGCTATAACTGTGGTTTTGCAGTTCCACGGTTCAAATCTCAGTATTATCCAGCTTTTGGCATTTTTCCATAAAAAAAACAGTAATAGTGTCTCCCTGACTGTTCAGACACATATATATCTGTTTAAAAGATTCTGGTGTAGGCCACATAACTATAACTGTGGTTTTGCAGCTCCACGGTTTAAATCTCTGTATTATCGAGCTTTTGGCCTTTTTAACGTAAAAATAAACAGTAATAGTGTCTCCCTGACTGTTCAGACACAAATATATCTGTTTAAAAGATTCTGGTGTAGGCCAGATAACTAGAACTGTGGTTTTGCAGTTACACAGTTCAAATCTCTGTATTATCCAGCTTTTGGCATTTTTCCGTAAAAAAAAACAGTAACAGTGTCTCCCTGACTGTTCAGACACAAATATATCTGTTTAAAAGATTCTGGTGTAGGCCACATAACTATAACTGTGGTTTTGCAGTTCCACAGTTCAAATTTATGTATTATCGAGCTATTGGCCTTTTTTACGTAAAAAAAAACAGTAATAGTGTCTCCCTGACTGTTCAGACACAAATATATCTGTTTAAAAGATTCTAGTGTAGACCACATAACTATAACTGTGGTTTTGCAGTTCCACAGATCAAATCTCTGTATTATGCAGCTTTTGGCTTTTTTTCCGTAAAAAAAAACAGTAATAGTGTCTCCCTAACTGTTCAGACACAAATATATCTGTTTAAAAGATTCTGATGTTGGTCAGATAGCTATAACTGTGGTTTTGCACTTCCACGGTTTAAATCTCAGTATTATCCAGCTTTTGGCATTTTTCCGTTAAAGAAACATTAATAGTGTCTCCCTGACTGTTCAGACACATATATATCTGTTTAAAAGATTCTGGTGTAGGCCACATAACTATAACTGTGGATTTGCAGTTCCACGGTTCAAATCTCTGTATTATCAAGCTTTTGGCCTTTTTTACGTAAAAATAAACAGAAATAGTGTCTCCCTGACTGTTCAGACACAAATATATCTGTTTAAAAGATTCTGGTGTAGGCCACATAACTATAACTGTGGTTTTGCAGTTCCACCGTTCAAATTTATGCATTATCGAGCTTTTGGCCTTTTTTACGTAAAAAAAACAGTAATAGTGTCTCCCTGACTGTTCAGACACAAATATTTCTGTTTAAAAGATTCTGGTGTAGACCACATAAATATAACTGTGGTTTTGCAGTTCCATGGTTCAAATCTCTGTATTATCCAGCTTTTGGCCTTTTTTCCATAAAAAAAAACAGTAATAGTGTCTCCCTGACTGTTCAGACACAAATATATCTGTTTAAAAGATTTTGGTGAAGGCCCCATAACTATAACTGTGGTTTTGCAGATCCACGGTTTAAATCTCAGTATTATCCAGCTTTTGGCATTTTTCCGTAAAAAAAATAGTAATAGTGTCTCCCTGACTGTTCAGACACATATATATCTGTTTAAAAGTTTGTGGTGTAGGCCACATAACTATAACTGTGGTTTTGCAGTTCCACGGTTCAAATCTCTGTATTATCGAGCTTTTGGCCTTTTTTTACGTAAAAATAAACAGTAATAGTGTCTCCCTGATTGTTCAGACACAAATATATCTGTTTAAAAGATTCTGGTGTAGGCCACATAACTATAACTGTGGTTTTGCAGTTCCACGGTTCAAATCTCTGTATTATCCAGCTTTTGGCCTTTTTTCCATAAAAATAAACAGTAATAGTGTCTCCCTGACTGTTCAGACACAAATATATCTGTTTAAAAGATTCTGGTGTAGGCCACATAGCTATAACTGTGGTTTTGCAGTTCCACAGTTCAAATCTCTGTATTATCCAGATTTTGGCCTTTTTTCCGTAAAAAAAACAGTAATAGTGTCTCCCTAACTGTTCAGACACAAATATGTCTGTTTAAAAGAATCTGGTATAGGCCAGATAGCTATAACTGTGGATTTGCAGTTCCACGGTTTAAATCTCAGTATTATCCAGCTTTTGGCATTTTTCCGTAAAAAAAAAACAGTAATAGTGTCTCCCTAAATGTTCAGACACAAATATATCTGTTTAAAAGATTCTGGTGTAGGTCAGATAGCTATAACTGTGGTTTTGCAGTTCCACGGTTCAAATCTCAGTATTATCCAGCTTTTGGCATTTTTACGTAAAATAAACAGTAATAGTGTCTCCCTGACTGTTCAGACACATTTATATCTGTTTAAAAGATTCTGGTGTGGGCCACATAACTATAACTGTGGTTTTGCAGTTCCACGGTTCAAATCTCTGTATTATCCTGCTTTTGGCCTTTTTTACGTAAAAAAAAACAGTAATAGTGTCTCTCTGACTGTTCAGACACAAATATATCTGTTTAAAAGATTCTGGTGTAGGTCAGATAACTAGAACTGTGGTTTTGCAGTTCCACGGTTCAAATCTCTGTATTATCCAGCTTTTGGCATTTTTCCGTAAAAAAAACAGTAATAGTGTCTCCCTTACTGTTCAGACACAAATATATCTGCTTAAAAGATTCTGGTGTAGGCCAGATAACTGGAACTGTGGTTTTGCAGTTCCATGGTTCAAATCTCTTTATTATCCAGCTTTTGGCCTTTTTTCCGCAAAAAAAAACAGTAATAGTGTCTCCCTGACTGTTCAGACACAAATATATCTGTTTAAAAGATTCTGGTGTAGGCCACATAACTATAACTGTGGTTTTGCAGTTACACGGTTCAAATCTCAGTATTATCCAGCTTTTGGCCTTTTTTCCATAAAAAAAACAGTAATAGTGTCTCCCTGACTGTTCAGACACAAATATATCTGCTTAAAAGATTGTGGTGTAGGCCACATAACTATAACTGTGGTTTTGCAGTTCCACGGCTCAAATCTCTGTATTATCCAGATTTTGGCCTTTTTTCCGTAAAAAAAAACAGTAATAGTGTCTCCCTAACTGTTCAGACACAAATATATCTGTTTAAAAGATTCTGGTGTAGGCCAGATAGCTATAACTGTGGATTTGCAGTTCCACGGTTTAAATCTCAGTATTATCCAGCTTTTGGCATTTTTCCATAAAAAAAACCGTAATAGTGTCTCCCTGACTGTTCAGACATATATATATCTGTTTAAAAGATTTTGGTGTAGGCCACATAACTATAACTGTGGTTTTGCAGTTCCATGGTTCAAATCTCTGTATTATCGAGCTTTTGGCCTTTTTTACGTAAAAAAAACAGTAATAGTGTCTCCCTGACTGTTCAGACACAAATATATCTGTTTAAAAGATTCTGGTGTAGGCCACATAACTATGACTGTGGTTTTGCAGTTCCACAGTTCAAATTTATGTATTATCGAGCTTTTGGCCCTTTTTACGTAAAAAAAACAGTAATAGTGTCTCCCTGACTGTTCAGACACAAATATTTCTGTTTAAAAGATTCTGGTGTAGACCACATAAATATAACTGTGGTTTTGCAGTTCCATGGTTCAAATCTCAGTATTATCCAGCTTTTGGCCTTTTTTCCATAAAAAAAACAGTAATAGTGTCTCCCTGACTGTTCAGACACAAATATATCTGTTTAAAAGATTCTGGTGTAGGCCACATAACTATAACTGTGGTTTTGCAGTTCCACAGTTCAAATCTCTGTATTATCCAGATTTTGGCCTTTTTTCCTTAAAAAAAACAGTAATAGTGTCTCCCTAACTGTTCAGACACAAATATATCTGTTTAAAAGAATCTGGTGTAGGCCAGATAGCTATAAATGTGGATTTGCAGTTCCACGGTTTAAATCTCAGTATTATCCAGCTTTTGGCATTTTTCCGTAAAAAAAAACAGTAATAGTGTCTCCCTAAATGTTCAGACACAAATATATCTGTTTAAAAGATTCTGGTGTAGGTCAGATAGCTATAACTGTGGTTTTGCAGTTCCACGGTTCAAATCTCAGTATTATCCAGCTTTTGGCATTTTTCCGTAAAATAAACAGTAATAGTGTCTCCCTGACTGTTCAGACACATATATATCTGTTTAAAAGATTCTGGTGTAGGCCACATAACTATAACTGTGGATTTGCAGTTCCACGGTTCAAATCTCTGTATTATCAAGCTTTTGGCCTTTTTTACGTAAAAATAAACAGAAATAGTGTCTCCCTGACTGTTCAGACACAAATATATCTGTTTAAAAGATTCTGGTGTAGGCCACATAACTATAACTGTGGTTTTGCAGTTCCACCGTTCAAATTTATGCATTATCGAGCTTTTGGCCTTTTTTACGTAAAAAAAACAGTAATAGTGTCTCCCTGACTGTTCAGACACAAATATTTCTGTTTAAAAGATTCTGGTGTAGACCACATAAATATAACTGTGGTTTTGCAGTTCCATGGTTCAAATCTCTGTATTATCCAGCTTTTGGCCTTTTTTCCATAAAAAAAAACAGTAATCGTGTCTCCCTGACTGTTCAGACACAAATATATCTGTTTAAAAGATTTTGGTGAAGGCCACATAACTATAACTGTGGTTTTGCAGATCCACGGTTTAAATCTCAGTATTATCCAGCTTTTGGCATTTTTCCGTAAAAAAAATAGTAATAGTGTCTCCCTGACTGTTCAGACACATATATATCTGTTTAAAAGTTTGTGGTGTAGGCCACATAACTATAACTGTGGTTTTGCAGTTCCACGGTTCAAATCTCTGTATTATCGAGCTTTTGGCCTTTTTTTACGTAAAAATAAACAGTAATAGTGTCTCCCTGATTGTTCAGACACAAATATATCTGTTTAAAAGATTCTGGTGTAGGCCACATAACTATAACTGTGGTTTTGCAGTTCCACGGTTCAAATCTCTGTATTATCCAGCTTTTGGCCTTTTTTCCATAAAAATAAACAGTAATAGTGTCTCCCTGACTGTTCAGACACAAATATATCTGTTTAAAAGATTCTGGTGTAGGCCACATAGCTATAACTGTGGTTTTGCAGTTCCACAGTTCAAATCTCTGTATTATCCAGATTTTGGCCTTTTTTCCGTAAAAAAAACAGTAATAATGTCTCCCTAACTGTTCAGACACAAATATGTCTGTTTAAAAGAATCTGGTATAGGCCAGATAGCTATAACTGTGGATTTGCAGTTCCACGGTTTAAATCTCAGTATTATCCAGCTTTTGGCATTTTTCCGTAAAAAAAAAACAGTAATAGTGTCTCCCTAAATGTTCAGACACAAATATATCTGTTTAAAAGATTCTGGTGTAGGTCAGATAGCTATAACTGTGGTTTTGCAGTTCCACGGTTCAAATCTCAGTATTATCCAGCTTTTGGCATTTTTACGTAAAATAAACAGTAATAGTGTCTCCCTGACTGTTCAGACACATTTATATCTGTTTAAAAGATTCTGGTGTGGGCCACATAACTATAACTGTGGTTTTGCAGTTCCACGGTTCAAATCTCTGTATTATCCTGCTTTTGGCCTTTTTTACGTAAAAAAAAACAGTAATAGTGTCTCTCTGACTGTTCAGACACAAATATATCTGTTTAAAAGATTCTGGTGTAGGTCAGATAACTAGAACTGTGGTTTTGCAGTTCCACGGTTCAAATCTCTGTATTATCCAGCTTTTGGCATTTTTCCGTAAAAAAAACAGTAATAGTGTCTCCCTTACTGTTCAGACACAAATATATCTGCTTAAAAGATTCTGGTGTAGGCCAGATAACTGGAACTGTGGTTTTGCAGTTCCATGGTTCAAATCTCTTTATTATCCAGCTTTTGGCCTTTTTTCCGCAAAAAAAAACAGTAATAGTGTCTCCCTGACTGTTCAGACACAAATATATCTGTTTAAAAGATTCTGGTGTAGGCCAGATAACTAGAACTGTGGTTTTGCAGTTACACAGTTCAAATCTCTGTATTATCCAGCTTTTGGCATTTTTCCGTAAAAAAAAACAGTAACAGTGTCTCCCTGACTGTTCAGACACAAATATATCTGTTTAAAAGATTCTGGTGTAGGCCACATAACTATAACTGTGGTTTTGCAGTTCCACAGTTCAAATTTATGTATTATCGAGCTATTGGCCTTTTTTACGTAAAAAAAAACAGTAATAGTGTCTCCCTGACTGTTCAGACACAAATATATCTGTTTAAAAGATTCTAGTGTAGACCACATAACTATAACTGTGGTTTTGCAGTTCCACAGATCAAATCTCTGTATTATGCAGCTTTTGGCTTTTTTTCCGTAAAAAAAAACAGTAATAGTGTCTCCCTAACTGTTCAGACACAAATATATCTGTTTAAAAGATTCTGATGTTGGTCAGATAGCTATAACTGTGGTTTTGCACTTCCACGGTTTAAATCTCAGTATTATCCAGCTTTTGGCATTTTTCCGTTAAAGAAACATTAATAGTGTCTCCCTGACTGTTCAGACACATATATATCTGTTTAAAAGATTCTGGTGTAGGCCACATAACTATAACTGTGGATTTGCAGTTCCATGGTTCAAATCTCTGTATTATCAAGCTTTTGGCCTTTTTTACGTAAAAATAAACAGAAATAGTGTCTCCCTGACTGTTCAGACACAAATATATCTGTTTAAAAGATTCTGGTGTAGGCCACATAACTATAACTGTGGTTTTGCAGTTCCACCGTTCAAATTTATGCATTATCGAGCTTTTGGCCTTTTTTACGTAAAAAAAACAGTAATAGTGTCTCCCTGACTGTTCAGACACAAATATTTCTGTTTAAAAGATTCTGGTGTAGACCACATAAATATAACTGTGGTTTTGCAGTTCCATGGTTCAAATCTCTGTATTATCCAGCTTTTGGCCTTTTTTCCATAAAAAAAAACAGTAATAGTGTCTCCCTGACTGTTCAGACACAAATATATCTGTTTAAAAGATTTTGGTGAAGGCCCCATAACTATAACTGTGGTTTTGCAGATCCACGGTTTAAATCTCAGTATTATCCAGCTTTTGGCATTTTTCCGTAAAAAAAATAGTAATAGTGTCTCCCTGACTGTTCAGACACATATATATCTGTTTAAAAGTTTGTGGTGTAGGCCACATAACTATAACTGTGGTTTTGCAGTTCCACGGTTCAAATCTCTGTATTATCGAGCTTTTGGCCTTTTTTTACGTAAAAATAAACAGTAATAGTGTCTCCCTGATTGTTCAGACACAAATATATCTGTTTAAAAGATTCTGGTGTAGGCCACATAACTATAACTGTGGTTTTGCAGTTCCACGGTTCAAATCTCTGTATTATCCAGCTTTTGGCCTTTTTTCCATAAAAATAAACAGTAATAGTGTCTCCCTGACTGTTCAGACACAAATATATCTGTTTAAAAGATTCTGGTGTAGGCCACATAGCTATAACTGTGGTTTTGCAGTTCCACAGTTCAAATCTCTGTATTATCCAGATTTTGGCTTTTTTTCCGTAAAAAAAACAGTAATAGTGTCTCCCTAACTGTTCAGACACAAATATGTCTGTTTAAAAGAATCTGGTATAGGCCAGATAGCTATAACTGTGGATTTGCAGTTCCACGGTTTAAATCTCAGTATTATCCAGCTTTTGGCATTTTTCCGTAAAAAAAAAACAGTAATAGTGTCTCCCTAAATGTTCAGACACAAATATATCTGTTTAAAAGATTCTGGTGTAGGTCAGATAGCTATAACTGTGGTTTTGCAGTTCCACGGTTCAAATCTCAGTATTATCCAGCTTTTGGCATTTTTACGTAAAATAAACAGTAATAGTGTCTCCCTGACTGTTCAGACACATTTATATCTGTTTAAAAGATTCTGGTGTGGGCCACATAACTATAACTGTGGTTTTGCAGTTCCACGGTTCAAATCTCTGTATTATCCTGCTTTTGGCCTTTTTTACGTAAAAAAAAACAGTAATAGTGTCTCTCTGACTGTTCAGACACAAATATATCTGTTTAAAAGATTCTGGTGTAGGTCAGATAACTAGAACTGTGGTTTTGCAGTTCCACGGTTCAAATCTCTGTATTATCCAGCTTTTGGCATTTTTCCGTAAAAAAAACAGTAATAGTGTCTCCCTTACTGTTCAGACACAAATATATCTGCTTAAAAGATTCTGGTGTAGGCCAGATAACTGGAACTGTGGTTTTGCAGTTCCATGGTTCAAATCTCTTTATTATCCAGCTTTTGGCCTTTTTTCCGCAAAAAAAAACAGTAATAGTGTCTCCCTGACTGTTCAGACACAAATATATCTGTTTAAAAGATTCTGGTGTAGGCCACATAACTATAACTGTGGTTTTGCAGTTACACGGTTCAAATCTCAGTATTATCCAGCTTTTGGCCTTTTTTCCATAAAAAAAACAGTAATAGTGTCTCCCTGACTGTTCAGACACAAATATATCTGCTTAAAAGATTGTGGTGTAGGCCACATAACTATAACTGTGGTTTTGCAGTTCCACGGCTCAAATCTCTGTATTATCCAGATTTTGGCCTTTTTTCCGTAAAAAAAAACAGTAATAGTGTCTCCCTAACTGTTCAGACACAAATATATCTGTTTAAAAGATTCTGGTGTAGGCCAGATAGCTATAACTGTGGATTTGCAGTTCCACGGTTTAAATCTCAGTATTATCCAGCTTTTGGCATTTTTCCATAAAAAAAACCGTAATAGTGTCTCCCTGACTGTTCAGACATATATATATCTGTTTAAAAGATTTTGGTGTAGGCCACATAACTATAACTGTGGTTTTGCAGTTCCATGGTTCAAATCTCTGTATTATCGAGCTTTTGGCCTTTTTTACGTAAAAAAAACAGTAATAGTGTCTCCCTGACTGTTCAGACACAAATATATCTGTTTAAAAGATTCTGGTGTAGGCCACATAACTATAACTGTGGTTTTGCAGTTCCACAGTTCAAATTTATGTATTATCGAGCTTTTGGCCCTTTTTACGTAAAAGAAAACAGTAATAGTGTCTCCCTGACTGTTCAGACACAAATATATCTGTTTAAAAAATTCTGGTGTAGACCACATAACTATAACTATGGTTTTGCAGTTCCACGGTTCAAATCTCAGTATTATCCAGCTTTTGGCCTTTTTTCCATAAAAAAAACAGTAATAGTGTCTCCCTGACTGTTCAGACACAAATATATCTGTTTAAAAGATTCTGGTGTAGGCCACATAACTATAACTGTGGTTTTGCAGTTCCACAGTTCAAATCTCTGTATTATCCAGATTTTGGCCTTTTTTCCTTAAAAAAAACAGTAATAGTGTCTCCCTAACTGTTCAGACACAAATATATCTGTTTAAAAGAATCTGGTGTAGGCCAGATAGCTATAACTGTGGATTTGCAGTTCCACGGTTTAAATCTCAGTATTATCCAGCTTTTGGCATTTTTCCGTAAAAAAAAACAGTAATAGTGTCTCCCTAAATGTTCAGACACAAATATATCTGTTTAAAAGATTCTGGTGTAGGTCAGATAGCTATAACTGTGGTTTTGCAGTTCCACGGTTCAAATCTCAGTATTATCCAGCTTTTGGCATTTTTCCGTAAAATAAACAGTAATAGTGTCTCCCTGACTGTTCAGACACATATATATCTGTTTAAAAGATTCTGGTGTAGGCCACATAACTATAACTGTGGATTTGCAGTTCCACGGTTCAAATCTCTGTATTATCAAGCTTTTGGCCTTTTTTACGTAAAAATAAACAGAAATAGTGTCTCCCTGACTGTTCAGACACAAATATATCTGTTTAAAAGATTCTGGTGTAGGCCACATAACTATAACTGTGGTTTTGCAGTTCCACCGTTCAAATTTATGCATTATCGAGCTTTTGGCCTTTTTTACGTAAAAAAAACAGTAATAGTGTCTCCCTGACTGTTCAGACACAAATATTTCAGTTTAAAAGATTCTGGTGTAGACCACATAAATATAACTGTGGTTTTGCAGTTCCATGGTTCAAATCTCTGTATTATCCAGCTTTTGGCCTTTTTTCCATAAAAAAAAACAGTAATCGTGTCTCCCTGACTGTTCAGACACAAATATATCTGTTTAAAAGATTTTGGTGAAGGCCACATAACTATAACTGTGGTTTTGCAGATCCACGGTTTAAATCTCAGTATTATCCAGCTTTTGGCATTTTTCCGTAAAAAAAATAGTAATAGTGTCTCCCTGACTGTTCAGACACATATATATCTGTTTAAAAGTTTGTGGTGTAGGCCACATAACTATAACTGTGGTTTTGCAGTTCCACGGTTCAAATCTCTGTATTATCGAGCTTTTGGCCTTTTTTTACGTAAAAATAAACAGTAATAGTGTCTCCCTGATTGTTCAGACACAAATATATCTGTTTAAAAGATTCTGGTGTAGGCCACATAACTATAACTGTGGTTTTGCAGTTCCACGGTTCAAATCTCTGTATTATCTAGCTTTTGGCCTTTTTTCCATAAAAATAAACAGTAATAGTGTCTCCCTGACTGTTCAGACACAAATATATCTGTTTAAAAGATTCTGGTGTAGGCCACATAGCTATAACTGTGGTTTTGCAGTTCCACAGTTCAAATCTCTGTATTATCCAGATTTTGGCCTTTTTTCCGTAAAAAAAACAGTAATAATGTCTCCCTAACTGTTCAGACACAAATATGTCTGTTTAAAAGAATCTGGTATAGGCCAGATAGCTATAACTGTGGATTTGCAGTTCCACGGTTTAAATCTCAGTATTATCCAGCTTTTGGCATTTTTCCGTAAAAAAAAAACAGTAATAGTGTCTCCCTAAATGTTCAGACACAAATATATCTGTTTAAAAGATTCTGGTGTAGGTCAGATAGCTATAACTGTGGTTTTGCAGTTCCACGGTTCAAATCTCAGTATTATCCAGCTTTTGGCATTTTTACGTAAAATAAACAGTAATAGTGTCTCCCTGACTGTTCAGACACATTTATATCTGTTTAAAAGATTCTGGTGTGGGCCACATAACTATAACTGTGGTTTTGCAGTTCCACGGTTCAAATCTCTGTATTATCCTGCTTTTGGCCTTTTTTACGTAAAAAAAAACAGTAATAGTGTCTCTCTGACTGTTCAGACACAAATATATCTGTTTAAAAGATTCTGGTGTAGGTCAGATAACTAGAACTGTGGTTTTGCAGTTCCACGGTTCAAATCTCTGTATTATCCAGCTTTTGGCATTTTTCCGTAAAAAAAACAGTAATAGTGTCTCCCTTACTGTTCAGACACAAATATATCTGCTTAAAAGATTCTGGTGTAGGCCAGATAACTGGAACTGTGGTTTTGCAGTTCCATGGTTCAAATCTCTTTATTATCCAGCTTTTGGCCTTTTTTCCGCAAAAAAAAACAGTAATAGTGTCTCCCTGACTGTTCAGACACAAATATATCTGTTTAAAAGATTCTGGTGTAGGCCACATAACTATAACTGTGGTTTTGCAGTTACACGGTTCAAATCTCAGTATTATCCAGCTTTTGGCCTTTTTTCCATAAAAAAAACAGTAATAGTGTCTCCCTGACTGTTCAGACACAAATATATCTGCTTAAAAGATTGTGGTGTAGGCCACATAACTATAACTGTGGTTTTGCAGTTCCACGGCTCAAATCTCTGTATTATCCAGATTTTGGCCTTTTTTCCGTAAAAAAAAACAGTAATAGTGTCTCCCTAACTGTTCAGACACAAATATATCTGTTTAAAAGATTCTGGTGTAGGCCAGATAGCTATAACTGTGGATTTGCAGTTCCACGGTTTAAATCTCAGTATTATCCAGCTTTTGGCATTTTTCCATAAAAAAAACCGTAATAGTGTCTCCCTGACTGTTCAGACATATATATATCTGTTTAAAAGATTTTGGTGTAGGCCACATAACTATAACTGTGGTTTTGCAGTTCCATGGTTCAAATCTCTGTATTATCGAGCTTTTGGCCTTTTTTACGTAAAAAAAACAGTAATAGTGTCTCCCTGACTGTTCAGACACAAATATATCTGTTTAAAAGATTCTGGTGTAGGCCACATAACTATAACTGTGGTTTTGCAGTTCCACAGTTCAAATTTATGTATTATCGAGCTTTTGGCCCTTTTTACGTAAAAGAAAACAGTAATAGTGTCTCCCTGACTGTTCAGACACAAATATATCTGTTTAAAAAATTCTGGTGTAGACCACATAACTATAACTATGGTTTTGCAGTTCCACGGTTCAAATCTCAGTATTATCCAGCTTTTGGCCTTTTTTCCATAAAAAAAACAGTAATAGTGTCTCCCTGACTGTTCAGACACAAATATATCTGTTTAAAAGATTCTGGTGTAGGCCACATAACTATAACTGTGGTTTTGCAGTTCCACAGTTCAAATCTCTGTATTATCCAGATTTTGGCCTTTTTTCCTTAAAAAAAACAGTAATAGTGTCTCCCTAACTGTTCAGACACAAATATATCTGTTTAAAAGAATCTGGTGTAGGCCAGATAGCTATAACTGTGGATTTGCAGTTCCATGGTTTAAATCTCAGTATTATCCAGCTTTTGGCATTTTTCCGTAAAAAAAAACAGTAATAGTGTCTCCCTAAATGTTCAGACACAAATATATCTGTTTAAAAGATTCTGGTGTAGGTCAGATAGCTATAACTGTGGTTTTGCAGTTCCACGGTTCAAATCTCAGTATTATCCAGCTTTTGGCATTTTTCCGTAAAATAAACAGTAATAGTGTCTCCCTGACTGTTCAGACACATATATATCTGTTTAAAAGATTCTGGTGTAGGCCACATAACTATAACTGTGGTTTTGCAGTTCCACAGTTCAAATTTATGTATTATCGAGCTTTTGGCCCTTTTTACGTAAAACAAAACAGTTATAGTGTCTAGAGATGAGCGTTGTTCGACTCGAACTGTTCGCCAATCTCAAATTCGAGCTGTTTTGGGCGGTGTTCGAGACGTTCGGCGAACACGAACGATTTGAGAAAAATTCGGCTGTTCGAGGTTATGTTCGATAACTGTTCATGCACCAAAATCATAACTGGATTTTTTCTCAGTAATGATGAAAATTAATGTTAATACGCAGTTTGAGTGTACAGCGGGGTGGGGGGAGGGGCAGGGGATGGATCTCTGCAGGAATAATGAATATCTCCATTTTTTTTTCTCTTTCCCGCATTTACAGTGGGGATTTGCAATCTGTCAGCCTATCAGCAGCGCACACACGGAGCGAAGTGCTTTTTTTCACACAAGCAAGGGCATGTGTCATTGGCAGTGTATGTCACATGTCCTTGCCCTATAAGACCAAGCCATTTTCCCCGTGGCCACCATTTTCTCACTGCTGCAGCTGCGTGTTAGATGGCACCGCTGTTCCTGTGTGCGCTATACCTTGTTAATTTCAAGCCAATTTTCGCACAAATCTACAGATAGCTTGGGAGTAGGGAATAGTTGTGATTGCAGTCCTTTTAAGGACTAGGTTACAGCATTTCCTACGACTTTTATCAGGCAGGTCTGTGCTCTTAAATAGATAGATTGTGGGAGTAAAGACTAATTGTAATTGGAGTCCTTTTCAGGACTAGGTTACATCAGTTCCTATCAGTTTTTGTCAGGCAGGTCTGTGCCAGTGCTGTGCAAGTTTTTTTCACAGCATTTGGCTGAATCTAGCAAAGCTAATCCTTTTTGGCCTATTGCAGAGTGTGTTAGTCAGTGGAGTAGCCTATCTGTGTTGCAAGATATACCACCTGTGTATAGAATACCAATTTTTTTACTGTACCTAGTGAAGTAAAATCCTTTGGGCATAGCATCATTCTATTAGTCCATCTATACTGACCTCCATCAGGTTGCAAATTGAATATAATTTTTTTCTGCATCTAGCTCTGAAAAAATATTTGGCCTTCTAGCAGTGTGTTGGACTTTCTCTATTAGTCCATCTATACTGACCTCCATCAGGTTGCAAATTCAAAATAATTTTTTTATCTGCATCTAGCTCTGAAAAAATATTTGGCCTTCTAGCAGTGTGTGGGACTTGTTCTATTAGTCCATCTATACTGACCTCCATCAGGTTGCAAATTAAAAATAATTTATATCTGCATCTAGCTCTGAAAAAATATTTGGCCTTCTAGCAGTGTGTGGGACTTTCTCTATTAGTCCATCTATACTGACCTCCATCAGGTTGCAAATTAAAAATAATTTTTTGTCTGCATCTAGCTCTGAAAAAATATTTGGCCTTCTAGCAGTGTGTGGGACTTTCTCTATTAGTCCATCTATACTGACCTCCATCAGGCTGCAAATTAAAAATAATTTTTATCTGCATCTACCTCTGAAAAAATATTTGGCCTTCTAGCTGTGTGTAGGACTTGTTCTATTAGTCCATCTATACTGACCTCCATCAGGTTGCAAACTGAATATAATTTTTTTCTGCATCTAGCTCTGAAAAAATATTTGGCCTTCTAGCAGTGTGTGGGACTTTCTCTATTAGTCCATCTATACTGACCTCCATCAGGTTGCAAATTAAAAATAATTTATATCTGCATCTAGCTCTGAAAAATATTTGGCCTTCTAGCAGTGTGTGGGACTTTCTCTATTAGTCCACCTATACTGACCTCCATCAGGTTGCAAACTGAATATATTTTTTTTCTGCATCTACCTCTGAAAAAATATTTGGGCTTCTAGCTGTGTGTAGGACTTGTTCTATTAGTCCATGTATACTGACCTCCATCAGGTTGCAAACTGAATACAATTTTTTTCTGCATCTACCTCTGAAAAAATATTTGGGCTTCTAGCTGTGTGTGGGACTTGTTCTATTAGTCCATCTATACTGACCTCCATCAGGTTGCAAATTGAATATAATTTTTTTCTGCATCTAACCCAGCCAATAGTTTTGGCATAATACCACAGTTTGGCCACTCAGCTCTGCTCGGTTCCCATCCATTGTTTTTTTGTGCAAACAACTACAGAGTTGTGAATTAGTTAACCACCAAAATGAGTGGAAAAAGGCCTGCTGCTGGTGGAAAGGGGAATAGGCATGTTGGGAAGGGGAAAAAAGGTTGTGTCCGTGGGGTAGGTGTTAAAGAAACAGTAACATCTGCAGAAGAAAGACCATCTTCCAGCCAAACTAAAATGTCTACTTCTTTTAGCGGACAATGTGATAAGATCCCTTTCTTACGGCCACGCCAATCGCTACAAATTCCAGATGAGGCACAAAAACAGCAGGTGCTTCAACGGATATCAAGTGCTCCTTTAAGTGGGCTCTCCTCCACATCAACTTCAACATCACAAATACTCCAGTCCTCAAAGGTGTCACCCCAATCGCACTTGCTTCCTCACAGCTCCCAAATCTCCAGCTGCCCGTCTGAGTATGAGGTAGAACAGATGGTTGAGTCTGCAGAGCTGTTTACTCATACTATAGCCTGGGAATCAGAGGTCGACTCCAGCGCTTCTGTGAATCCAGACGAGGAAATGATCTGCACTGATGCCCAGAATCTTTATGAGTCGGATCCAGGACCAGACGCAGAAGGTTCTGACCATAATTTAGACCCTCATTCCCAAACTGTAACTCCTGTTGGTGGAGACAATGAGGAAGACGATGATGAGACTCAAATACCTGATTGGAGCGACAACTTTAGTTTTTTGTCAGGGCAGGAACAGGTTGGCTCTGAGGACGACGGGTGTGATAACGCACAGGGTGATGATGATGAGGTTCGAGATCCCACTTACTGTCAACCCACAGTCAGAAAAGAGATGAGGTCAGCAGAGGAGGTGGAGGAAGATGCTAGTGACGACGAGGTCAGGTTGCGCCTTCCTGGACAGAGACGTAGTACTGGAAGCACGTCAACAACTGCATCCTCAAACACAACTCTGCCTCTCACCACAAGTCGTGGTGGCTCTTCAGGTCGCGTGGGTGCTAAGCCTTGCATAGCCTGGGCATTTTTTCAGATCGATAAAGATGACCCAACTCGTGTTATCTGTAACATTTGTCAGCAAAAGCTTAGTAGAGACCAAAAAATACATAGTTTGAGTACTTCATGCATGAACCGGCACATGGACATGAAGCATAAGTTGCAGTGGGAAGCTCAGTGTGCTACAATGCGGTCTAGCCGGCCGGGCCAACCACCGTCTGCCATATCTTGTGCATCCGCGGCCTCTTCATCCTCTGTGACTGGGGGGACAGCAGTCACACCTGTTTTGGGGCGCAGACCTGCCACCTCTTTACCCGCAACAGCCAGCGTGATTGGCAGGTCATCATTTTCTTTGGAGGTGGTAACACCAGCTGGTGTTGAGCGCTGTCCGACATCGATAGCACCACCTTTGGATCAAGGCAACCTAACATGTCCGCCTGCATCTTCCTTACAGACCGGCAGTTTGCCGGGGACACCCTTATCAACCCCGTCTAAGCACAATAGCCAGCCCTCGGTCCCTCAGATGTGGACAAGTAAAAGACCATTTCCTCCTAGCCATGAGAAAGCTAAGAGGTTGAATTTCACCAACTGCAAGCTCTTGGCTACAGAAATGCTGCCTTTCCGCCTGGTGGACACAGAGGATTTTCGAGACCTTATGTCTGTCGCAGTGCCCCAGTACCAGATGCCCAGTCGGCACTACTTCTCAAAGAAAGGTGTGCCTGCGCTCCACCAGCATGTCGCACACAACAGCACCGCTTCTTTGAGAAACTCTGTGTGTGACAGGGTGCATTTCACCACAGACACTTGGACGAGTAGGCATGGACAGGGGCGTTACATGTCGCTGACTGGGCACTGGGTAACTATGGTGACAGCAGGACAAGGGGCTGCTGTCCAAGTCTTGCCGTCCCCACGAGTTGTGCGTCAATCCTCTTTATGTCAAAGTTCCTCCACTGCTTCTGCCTCCTCAACCTCCTCTCGGTCTTCCACCTGCACCCAAAGCCTGTCTGGTCATGCCACAAGCTTTCTAACTGCACAGAAGGGATCCTGCACACCTCCTTACTATGCTGGCAGTAGGGCTCAACGTCATCAGGCGGTTTTTACTTTGAAATGTCTGGGAAATGTGAGTCACACAGCTGAGGAGTTGTGGTCAGCTCTGGAGAACCAATTTCATGAATGGTTGTCTCCACTGGACCTGAAACCAGGGAAGGCCGTGTGCGACAATGCTGCAAACCTGGGTGCGGCCCTTCGCCGAGGCAATGTCACACACGTGCCTTGTATGGCTCACGTGTTGAACCTGGATGTTCAGCAATTTTTAGCCCACTATCCCAGACTAGATGGCCTTCTGCAGAGGGCACGGTCGCTGTGTGCTCACTTCCGCCGTTCACATCCCGCAGCTCAGCGACTTACATCTCTACAGAAGTCGTTGGGCCTGCCACTTCACCGGCTAAAATGCGATGTGCCTACCCGGTGGAATTCAACTCTGCACATGTTGCAGCGACTGTGGCAGCACCGACAAGCCGACAAGCCCTGGTGCAATACGTTCTGACGTATAGCCTGGGCCAACGAGATCCAGAGGTGGGGCAAATCACGCTGGAGGAGTGGTCTCAGGTCAGGGACCTATGCACCCTTCTGCACAGTTTTGAAATGGCGACGAAGATGTTTAGTGCTGACGATGCCATTATCAGCATGACTATTCCGGTGATTTACATGCTGGAGCACATGTTAAACAGAATTTGGAGTCAGGTGGTGGCACAAGAGGAGGTGGAGGAAGTAGAGGAGGAGGAGTTGTATGCGGAAGGGCTAACATCTGCAAGGTCCAGACGGTCGGCAGCACCAAGGCGGCAGGCATGTGAGGGTGGGGGAGATGGTTTTACCAGGGCACATGGTAGCAGCCAAACTAGTGAGGAAGGTGCAGGAGCCCAGGAAGAAGAGGAGGACGAACTGATGGAAGACTCATCAGATGAGGGAGACCTTGATCACATTTCTGTTGTGCGAGGTTGGGGGGAGAGGACAGAGGAAGGAAGCATGATTGTTACCTCGCCACCAACACAACAGGGACTTGGTGCTCCTGGAGGCGCAACACACATGAGTGCCTTCTTGCTGCACTACCTGCAACATGACCCTCGAATTGTGAGAATTAGAAATAATCCTGACTACTGGGTTGCCACACTGTTAGATCCCCGGTACAAAAGTAAATTTGCAGAAATTATTCCTGCCATAGAAAGGGATGCACGCATGCAGGAGTATCAGCAGAAACTGTTGCAGAATCTTATATGTGCTTTTCCACAAAACACCAGTGGTGCACGTAGTGAATCTCACAGTTCCAACTTACCAACCGTGGGACCGTCAAGTGTTCAGCACTCAAACCGTAACAGAACCACAGTATCTGCTGGTAACATCAATTTTGCGGAATCATTTCACCACGTTTTTAGCCCATCCTTTGCAAGGCCACAGGAGACAAGAAGTCTGACACATAGTCAACGCCTAGAGACGATGGTACAGGAGTATCTCCAAGTAAACATTGAAGCCATGACTGTGTCACTGGACCCTTGCTCTTTTTGGGCTTCCAATCTGGATAAATGGCCGGAGCTAGCCACTTACGCCTTGGAGATCTTGTCATGCCCCGCAGCCAGCGTTCTGTCTGAACGTGTGTTCAGCGCTGCTGGTGGTGTGCTGACAGATAAGCGCACGCGGCTCTCCACTGATAATGTAGACAGACTCACGTTCATAAAGATGAACAAATCATGGATCTGAAACGACTTTTCTACCCCTGTGTCATCCTGGGGAGAGTAAAAGCTTGATGATTGGTTAAAATCACCCTACCAACTGTTTTAAGCTTTCAAATTACTAATCATGTTTATCTGTATCTTGGCTGGAAAATAATTTGGGCTTTGTAGCAGTGTGCAGCACTGATTCTATTAGGCCATCTATAATAAGCTCCACCAAATTTAAAATTACTAATCATGTTTATCTGTATCTTGACTGGAAAAAAATTTGGGCTTTGTAGCAGTGTACAGCACTGATCCTATTAGGCCATATATACTAAGCTCCACCAGATTTAAGATTAATAATAATTTTTAGCTGCATCTAGCCCGGAAAATAATTTTGGGGCTCCGAGATGCGCAAGACACATAAGTGCCTTCTTGCTGCACTACCTGCAACATGACCCTCATATTGTCAGAATTCGAAGTAATCATGACTACTGGGTTGCCACACTCTTAGATCCCCCAAACTTTTCGATCAACCTTTTCATTTTAATAAAGACCAAAAAAATGGTCATTTTTGAAATTATAAGCATTAGCAGGTTATTAGAAACTGAAATCAAACAGTTTTCAACTCAAAACTTTATTCTAGGTGATGTTACATTTTCACATAGGACCCCTTGTTCGAAAGGAGCTTCTGAACTCTCTCGTCCATTGAATTTGTCAGGTTTTGGATGGTTTCTGCTACAATTGTTTTGCATGAGGACAGAATACCCTCCCAGAGCTGTTGCTTAGATGTGAACTGCCTCCCGCCATCATAGACACTCCTTTTGATGATGCTCCAGAGGTTCTGAATGGGGTAGAGGTCAGGGGAGCATGGGGGTCACACCATAAGTTTGTCCCCTTTTATGCCCATATCAGCCAGAGATGCAGATGTTTTATGTGCAGCATGAGATGGTGCATTATCATGCAAAAAAATGATCTTGCTGTGAAATACACGGTTCTTCTTCTTGAACCATGGCAGGAAGTGCTGTTTGAGAAAATCCACATACATTATGGAGTTCATCTTTAGCGCCTTCAGGGATCCTAAAGGGGCCGACAATCTCTCGCCCCATGATTCCAGCCCAAAACATTACTCCACCTCCTCCTTGTTGGCGCTGTAGCCGTGTTTGCGTGGGGTGTCCATCAACCAGCCATCCTCCACTCCATCCATCTGGACCATCGAGCGCTGCACGGCACTCATCCGTGAACAAAACAGTTTTGAAATCAGTCTTCATGTAATGTTTGGCCCACTGGAGCCGTTTCTGCTTGTGTGAAGTGGATAGAGGAGGTCGACAGGATGGCGTATGCACAGCTGCAAACCTCTGAAGGACCCTGCATCTTGTTGTTCGGGGGACGTTGGAGGCACCAGCAGCTTCAAAAACTTGTCTGCTGCTATGACAAGGCTTTTTTGCCGCTGCTCTTTTAACCTCACGTAATTGCCTGTAGGAAAGAGTCCTCAATTTGCTCTTATCAGCACGCACACGTGTGTACTGTGAATCAGCTACATACTTCTTGATTGCCAAGACACTTCATCCTGATCATCGCACAATGTTGATTGTAATCATGCCTTGACCTAAACACTCCACAATTTGTTGCTTCTCAGCAGCTGACACATAATTTTTCTTTCCCATTTTGGCAGAAAATGTAGGCTGCTTAATAATGTGAGACAGCCTTCTTAAGTAGTCTTGCCTTTCATTGGACACACCTGCCAAACTAATTAGCACAGGTGTCTGCAATTGCTTACAGTGATATAAAGAGCCCTGACACACATCACCATCAATGAGTTTAACTGACAAACAAACAAATTCTTCCCTTATCACTCCTAAACACTTTTTGCATAATAATTTTGAACACAGTGTACATGTGCTTTTCCACAAAACACCAGTGGTTCACGTAGTGAATCTTACAGTTCTAACTTGCCAACCGTGGTCTGTATGGAGTTGTTCAATAAAGGGCCCAAAATTAAGATAACATAGATGGGAGAGGTCTCTATGAATAGGAATTCCTAAGTATTTGATACCCTGTGAGGGCCAGGCAAAGGGAAAGTTGGACTGGATGGAATCCTATATGGATTTGGGGAGGGAGACATCGAGGGCCTCAGACTTCGCTGCATTGATTTTAAAATTTGACCATGTAACAAAGTGATCTATTTCAGCCATAACAGCATGGATGGATATATGTGATTGAGTGATATATACTAGGACATCATCAGCAAATAGAGAGCACTTGTACTCGGTGCCTCCCACCTCAATCCACCTAATATTGGGGTTATGGCGAATTGATGAGAGCAGGTGCTCCGTCACTAGGATGTATAAGAGAGGGGACAGAGGACATCCCTGCCTTGTCCCATTGGTGATTGTGAAAGGTGATGAAAATGTTCTGACGCACCCCCTGGGCCTTGGGACACCCGGAGCCGGACCCTTTTTGGTGGATGCTGGTGGTTGTAGTCTTCGTGGCGGCGACCCGGTTCCGTGGCTCAGGGTGGTCAAACCAGTGGCGGAACTATTTATGTGGTTTTGATGTTTAAATGTCCGACTACGCCACCCGTGGATTGCGGTCAGAGTGAACCGCCGCTGCAGGGCAGACCGCTGAGGCTGGTGTTGTGGGTGCAGCAGAGCGTAGCATAACTCCCCACGGGAGGAGTATAGCCTCAGGGCAGTGTATGCGGAGGATGGGGGTGATGGTGCAGGGCAGCAGCAGTAACGACACGGAGTCAGTGATGCAGTCCAGGGCCTTTACTCACAGTTCTTATTATCCAGACCACGTCTGCAGGTAACGGCTGCCCACGTCGTACTGTGCTCACCAGGTGAGGGGCTCAGACAACTCCCAGATAACTTTGGAGCACTTCACAGGACCCCCTTTGTGTGTCCTTTGTCTGGCCTTTCTTACCAACGCTTCTGTCCGGCTGCCTCGGGCCTCCTCTTGGTAAACTTGGCACCAGTTTCCCTGACCCTATGTAGTGCCTTCCAAGCGGGTGTAGCGAGGGGCTGCGCCACATAAAATGTCACAGCCTCCGGTTTCTAGCTGAGGGTCGTTTCCCGCCTCCACTAGTTTCAGGGACCGGTCTCCCCCTTTGGCCTGACCCCTCTACGCAGGTGGATTCGGGCGTGCGGTGGCGACTCGCCCGTCCGCAACCCTGGGATCTGTAATGCACACGCCCGGACTGGCTGGCATGTGCTTGTTTATGTAGTGATTCCACTGTGCCATGAACCGGAGAGTGCCTGGAGGGGCGTAACTAAGTATCTGCCCGATCCGACCAAGGTCGCACGACGGCATACGACGCCAGTGCACCAAGGAGGAACCGAGCAGAGGAACCAGGGTCTACTCCAGGTCAGACTCCGGAAACGGCTGTTGACCCACACCGGGGAATACAGGAACAGGCAGACTAGAGCGCAGGCTGGGTAGGGTCCAGTACAGACTGGGAGACAAATTCGAAACCGCAGACGCGGTGGACAGGGCCGAGCAAAGCGAAACCGCAGATGCGGTGGACAGGGCCGAGCAAAGCGAAACCGCAGACGCGGTGTACAGAGCTGAGCAAAGCGAAAACCGCAGACGCGGCGGACAGAGCTGAGCAAAGTGAAAACCGCAGACACAGCGGACAGAGCTGAGCAAAGCGAAAGCCGCAGACGCGGCGGACAGAGCTGAGCAAAGCGAAAAACGCAGACGCGGTGGACAGAGCTGGGCAAAGCGAAAATCGCAGACGCGGTGGACAGAGCTGAGCAAAGCGAAAACCGCAGACGCGGTGGACAGAGCTGGGCAAAGCGAAAACCGCAGACGCGGTGGACAGAGCTGAGCAAAGCGAAAACCGCAGACGCGGTGGACAGAGCTGAGCAAAGCGAAAACCGCAGACGCGGTGGACAGAGCTGAGCAAAGCGAAAACCGCAGACGCGGTGGACAGAGCTGAGCAAAGCGAAAACCGCAGACGCGGTGGACAGAGCTGAGCAAAGCGAAAACCGCAGATGCGGTGGACAGAGCTGAGCAAAGCGAAAACCGCAGACGCGGTGGACAGAGCTGAGCAAAGCGAAAACCGCAGACGCGGTGGACAGAGCTGAGCAAAGCGAAAACCGCAGACGCGGTGGACAGAGCTGGGCAAAGCGAAAACCGCAGACGCGGTGGACAAGGCTCTGTTCACACAGAACAGACTAGAAGCGAAAGGCAGAACCAGATACCCACAGGGTACTTGCAGAGAAGTAGCGAGTGGACCACAAACTCACAAACAGAAGTACAGTGACAACGAGCAGGAGTTAGGTACGAATACAGACTCTGCAGAAAAAGGAAAGGAACTGACATAGAGAAAAAACAGGTAAAAGATAGGAGAGAGTTCAGACTGGAACTGAGTGTACGGAAGAGACCGACACTGCAGCGGGATACAGGAGCGGGTCTGGGAATACGGCCCCCAAAGAGGCGGGACGAACAGGCAAGGAGCGTGTTCAGACTGGCCTGGAAATACAGCCTCCAGGAAGGCGGAATGAACAGGCAAGGAACGAGTACAGACTGCAGGTTAAGGTACACAGATAGGACACAGTACAGACATGGAAACAGATACTGCAAGACAGGTAACATAGACAGGACCTGGCATGTCAGAGAAAAAAGCCAACTGACTGGGCAAGATGCTCAGGCATCAGTTAATTGGGGCAGCTGGTTTAAATACCAGGTGATAGACAGCAATAGGCTGAGGACGCACAAGGGGTGTGCCTGCAGCAGGTAGAAAAAGCAGGAAGTGATCGGGCGCCGCCCTTAAGCAGCAGACACAGAAGCAAACAGACAGCATGGAGGGAAGCCAGAGAGACACCCTGGACTGGAGATCAAGTGCGCGCTCTTGCACAGTGGGAGATGGACCACTATGCAAGGACGCCGCCAGGTATGTTACAGTACCGCCCCCTCTTCCTCAGGCCTGCCAGAATGTTCCGCAGGGAATTCGAGGGCCAATCCTTTACTTCAAGGAGATCACTTCCACTGTCCACTGGAGAAACTGGTCTCATCTGGGTAGCTAGGATGCTACCTCCTATCCAGCCATCCTCAGCAACAGACGAAACGGGTGGAGTACCAGGAACAGCACACAAGGAAGTATCTCTCCACTTATTATCAGGTAGCACCCCAGAGGGTTCAGGAGACAACTGGAAGTCCTCCGCCGGGTTGGAGGAGTGCAGAGACTCGGGGGTAACCTCTGCTTCGGGGTACATCTTGTCAAACTCACAGGATGAAATGGGCGAGGTATCAGGTACAAGGTGTAGAAAAGTCCCTGTTACCTTGTTATCTGGTGATACCCAGGAGGATTCAGAAAACAACTGGGGGTCCTCCGCCGGGTCGGAATAGTGCAGAGACTCGGGGGTAACCTCTGCTTCGGAGTACACTAGGTGGGACTCGCTGGATGAAGCGGGCAAGGTATCAGGTACCGAATATAGAAGAGTACCTGTCCATTCGTTATCAGGTAGCACCCCGAAGGGTTCAAGAGACAACTGGAGGTCCTCCGCCTGGTCGGAGGGGTGTAGAGACTCGGGGGTAACCTCTGCTTCAGAGTACACTAGGTCGGACTCGCTGGATGAAGCGGACGAGGTATCAGGTACTGAGTATAGGAGAGTACCTGTCCATTCGTTATCAGGTAGCACCCCGAAGGGTTCAGGAGACAACTGGAGCTCCTCCGCCTGGTCGGAGGGGTATAGAGACTCAGGGATAACCTCTGCTTCGGAGTACACTAGGTCGGACTCACTGGAAGAAGCGGCCGAGGTATCAGGTACCGAGTATAGGAGAGTCTCTGTCCATTCGCTATCAGGTAGCACCCCGAAGGGTTCTGGAGCCAACTGGAGGTCCTCCGCCTGGTCAGAGGGGTGTAGAGACTCGGGAGTAACCACTGCTTCGGAGTACACTAGGTTGGACTCAGTGGACGAAGCGAGCGAGGTATCAGGTACAGAGTATAGGAGAGTCTCTGTCCTTTCGCTACCAGGTAGCACCCCGAAGGGTCCTGGAGACAACTGGAGGTCCTCCGCCTGGTCGGAGGGGTGTAGAGACTCGGGAGTAACCTCTGCTTCGGAGTACACTAGGTTGGACTCACTGGACGAAGCGAGCGAGGTATCAGGTACAGAGTATAGGAGAGTCTCTGTCCTTTCGCTACCAGGTAGCACCCCGAAGGGTTCAGGAGACAACTGGAGGTCCTCCGCCTGGTCGGAGGGGTGTAGAGACTCGGGGGTAACTACCACTTTGGGGTACCCATTGTCAGACTCACAGGACGAAGCGGACAAAGTATCGAGTACCGGGTGTAGAGAAGTCTCTCTCCATTTGTCATCGAGTGGTATCCCGGAGGATTCAGGAGGCAACTGGGGGTCCTCCGCCAGGTAGTAGAGGTGCACAGACTCTGAGGTAACCACAGCTTTGGAGCATCCTTGGACATGCACACCGGTTAAAGTGGGTGAAGCATCTGATGCCGGGTGCAGGAAGTTCTCCTGTGTGGAGTCTGGATGGGCAGAAGTTTCTTCGGGCAGGAGAACTGGTGCACTACCCACGCACATTACCCGTTGGGGCTTCTCCGGGATACAGGGAGATGAAGCTTCAGTAGGGACTTCAAGGTTGGGGTCAGGAGGTCTCAGGGAGGACAGACCCTGGCGTGACGGCTTGCCTCTATGTCTAGCACGTCTGGACTGCCTCTTGAGGTTGGGAGAAGTATTCCGGAAAGCGTAGTCACCCTGTGAGGATTCTGGGTGGGCAGTAGTCTCATTGGGCTGGAGGACTATTGTGCTACCCACACACATTACCCATTGGGGCTGCTCCGGGATATTGGGAAGTGAAGCTTCAGCAGGAGCCTCCGGGTTAGGATCATCGAAGACCATTAGAAAGGCCACCAGGAAGGCCATTAGGTCCAGGAGGATCGGATCCTGTGTTTCATATAGGGGGTTGATCCATTCCAAGGCATCACCCGCCAGGTAAGACATAATGAATGCCACCTTAACCCGATCGGTGGGAAAACATAGAGGGTAGAACTTGAAGTGTAGCATGCATTGCTCCACAAATGCACGACTTTGTCTTGGATCCCCATAATAACGTAGCGGATCTGCAGGAACGAGAGCAGATAGATCCATCTGGACGGGTGCGTAATTCGCCTGCAACTCAGCTAAAGGAAAAAAAAAAAATTTATTTATTTATCTTAATGCATGTATTCGCTGGAAAACTTCTCAGAGAGCGAAGGCCGTGGGGCTCAACGGGAACCATGGCCTGAGCATGCTGTAATGCACACGCCCGGACTGGCTGGCGTGTGCTTGTTTATGTAGTGATTCCACTGTGCCATGAACCGGAGAGTGCCTGGAGGGGCGTAACTAAGTATCTGCCCGATCCGACCAAGGTCGCACGACGGCATACGACGCCAGTGCACCAGGGAGGAACCGAGCAGAGGAACCAGGGTCTACTCCAGGTCAGACTCCGGACACGGCTGTTGACCCACACCGGGGAATACAGGGACAGGCAGACTAGAGCGCAGGCTGGGTAGGGTCCAGTACAGACTGGGAGACAAATTCGAAACCGCAGACGCGGTGGACAGGGCCGAGCAAATCGAAACCGCAGACGCGGTGGACAGGGCCGAGCAAAGCGAAACCGCAGACGCGGTGTACAGAGCTGAGCAAAGCGAAAACCGCAGACGAGGTGGACAGAGCAGAGCAAAGCGAAAACCGCAGATGCGGCGGACAGAGCAGAGCAAAGCGAAAACCGCAGACGCGGCGGACAGAGCTGAGCAAAGCGAAAACCGCAGACGCGGCGGACAGAGCTGAGCAAAGCGAAAACCACAGACGCGGCGGACAGAGCTGAGCAAAGCGAAAACCGCAGACGCGGCGGACAGAGCTGAGCAAAGCGAAAGCCGCAGACGCGGCGGACAGAGCTGAGCAAAGCGAAAACCGCAGACGCGGCGGACAGAGCTGAGCAAAGCGAAAACCGCAGATGCGGTGGACAGAGCTGGGCAAAGCGAAAACCGCAGACGCGGTGGACAGAACTGAGCAAAGCGAAAACCGCAGACGCGGTGGACAGAGCTGAGCAAAGCGAAAACCGCAGACGTGGTGGACAGAGCTGAGCAAAGCGAAAACCGCAGACGCGGTGGACAGAGCTGAGCAAAGCAAAAACCGCAGACGCGGTGGACAGAGCTGAGCAAAGCGAAAACCGCAGACGCGGTGGACAGAACTGAGCAAAGCGAAAACCGCAGACGCGGTGGACAGAGCTGAGCAAAGCGAAAACCGCAGACGCGGTGGACAGAGCTGAGCAAAGCGAAAACCGCAGACGCGGTGGACAGAGCTGAGCAAAGCGAAAACCGCAGACGCGGTGGACAGAGCTGAGCAAAGCGAAAACCGCAGACGCGGTGGACAGAGCTGAGCAAAGCGAAAACCGCAGACGCGGTGGACAGAGCTGAGCAAAGCGAAAACCGCAGACGCGGTGGACAGAGCTGAGCAAAGCGAAAACCGCAGACGCGGTGGACAGAGCTGAGCAAAGCGAAAACCGCAGACGCGGTGGACAGAGCTGAGCAAAGCGAAAGCCGCAGACGCGGTGGACAGAGCTGGGCAAAGCGAAAACCGCAGACGCGATGGACAAGGCTCTGTTCACACAGAACAGACTAGAAGGGAAAGGCAGAACCAGATACCCACAGGGTACTTGCAGAGAAGTAGCGAGTGGACCACAAACTCACAAACGGAAGTACAGTGACAACGAGCAGGAGTTAGGTACGAATACAGACTCTGCAGAAAAAGGAAAGGAACGGACATAGAGAAAAAACAGGTAAAAGATAGGAGATAGTTCAGACTGGAACTGAGTGTACGGAAGAGACCGACACTGCAGCGGGATACAGGAGCGAGTCTGGGAATACGGCCCCCAAAGAGGCGGGATGAACAGGCAAGGAGCGTGTTCAGACTGGCCTGGAAATACAGCCTCCAGGAAGGCGGAACGAACAGGCAAGGAACGAGTACAGACTGCAGGTTAAGGTACACAGATAGGACACAGTACAGACATGGAAACAGATACTGCAAGACAGGTAACATAGACAGGACCTGGCATGTCAGAAAAAAAAACCAACTGACAGGGCAAGATGCTCAGGCATCAGTTAATTGGGGCAGCTGGTTTAAATACCAGGTGATAGACAGCAATAGGCTGAGGACGCACAAGGGGTGTGCCTGCAGCAGGTAGAAAAAGCAGGAAGTGATCGGGCGCCGCCCTTAAGCAGCAGACACAGAAGCAAACAGACAGCATGGAGGGAAGCCAGAGAGACACCCTGGACTGGAGATCAAGTGCGCGCTCTTGCACAGTGGGAGATGGACCACTATGCAAGGACGCCAACAGGTATGTTACAGGATCCCTTCATTCCTCATTCCTGGAGCCTTCTCCGCTCCTCTTCCTCCCTTCTCCCTCTTCCAGGCCTGGGCCTGAGTTACTAGGCCCGCCTCCGGAGCAGAGCTCATGCAGAGCCCTTGCTCCCTGTCACTTCTGCTCAGACTTCTCTGCACTGAACTAATATGGTGCCCACCTTTTATACTCCCTTATCAATGCACCCAGGAACTGCTTCCTCCCTGCTCCTTCACTACAGGGTTCCCCTTCCTCAGTGTTCCCTCCCCCCACTCCAGCCAGGGTCAGTGACTGTCGTGCCCATCTCAGGGGCATATTGGTCGCCCTGCCCCACGGCAATGTGGTGTAATGCATGCAGGTGTCGGGGTCCTGATCCACACTCCATCCTTACCTGAGAGTGAGATATCACACCTCTGGGTGAGGTGCAATACCTCTGTAGCAACCGAGCCCTCAGGGTGCTACAGTTCCATTTATCTTCAGCCTAGGTGACGTATTGTGATACAGGGCCGTGATTTTGGCTATAAAAGGGTCCCCTAGACCCCTACCTCAAGCTTTTTAAGAGAATCATATATGGTGTGCCAGGAGACTCTATGGAATGCTTTCTCAGCATCCAACGAGAGTATCTAATTACAAATTTTTAACTGCATCTAGCCCAGGAAATACTTTCTGCCTAGTAGTAGTGTCTGCTAGTCAGCGGATTATCCCGGCTGTTAAGCAAGCTACACCACCTGTAGTTTGGACACTTAATTTTTTCAAAGGAAATGCTTCGGGACCACGGGATACTCAGTGAAGAGCATCAGGAGGCACCCCAAGGCATAGGGGCTGGGACTGGCAGTAGTATGCCTTGCGGTGGACAGCCGAGCTCGATCCTTATAAAAGCTTTTTAACTGCAGCAGCTTTAGTGGACGCTACTGGAGCTGGAATTACGCGGCTGCTGGCATGAGACTTGCCCTCCAATAGATCCTTGTAAATGGATTTAAAGTGTATTCATTCAAATTAGAGAGACAATTTAAATTAAAAAGCTTAGAGCTGCCTCCACCACAGGGGGGCTCGCTCGACCCACCAGCGGACAGGCACCAGTATTGGGAGAGGGGGGCTGGCCGTCAGGGTTCACCGCGGCTCTGGCACAAACCCGGCGACACGGAGGTGGCACGGGCAGGAGCGGACTGAACGTGTCGGCTTCTCACTTTTTGGATTTTAGAAGGGCATGACATGCCTATATCTGTGTCTCCCCCTCCTTTTACTCCTCCACCTCTTTTCTTTTCGCATGACTATATGTACTTGTCACTTTTCCATGTGTTAGTTGTGTCTTCTGAGCAGTTTGTCAGCTTTTGGACACCTTTGAAGGTGTTTTCTATGTGTTTCTATGTGTTTTTGTTTGCCTGCCATTGGTTTTAACGGTGTTCGAAGGTGTTCGACGAACAGTTCGACGAACAGTTCGGCGAACACACGGGTGTTCGACGAACCGAACTCGAACACTACGGGGGTGGCTCAACACTAATAGTGTCTCCCTGACTGTTCAGACACAAATATATCTGTTTAAAAAATTCTGGTGTAGACCACATAACTATAACTGTGGTTTTGCAGTTCCACGGTTCAAATCTCTGTATTATCCAGCTTTTGGCCTTTTTTCCATAAAAAAAAACAGTAATAGTGTCTCCCTGACTGTTCAGACACAAATATATCTGTTTAAAAGATTCTGATGTAGGCCACATAACTATAACTGTGGTTTTGCAGTTCCACAGTTCAAATCTCTGTATTATCCAGATTTTGGCCTTTTTTCCGTAAAAAAAAACAGTAATAGTGTCTCCCTAACTGTTCAGACACAAATATATCTGTTTAAAAGAATCTGGTGTAGGCCAAATAGCTATAACTGTGGATTTGCAGTTCCACAGTTTAAATCTCAGTATTATCCAGCTTTTGGCATTTTTCCGTAAAAAAAACAGTAATAGTGTCTCCCTGACTGTTCAGACACATATATATCTGTTTAAAAGATTCTGGTGTAGGCCACATAACTATAACTGTGGTTTTGCAGCTCCACGGTTCAAATCTCTGTATTATCGAGCTTTTCGCCTTTTTTACGTAAAAATAAACAGAAATAGTGTCTTCCTGACTGTTCAGACACAAATATATCTGTTTAAAAGATTCTGGTGTAGACCACATAACTATAACTGTGGTTTTGCAGTTCCACGGTTCAAATCTCTGTATTATCCAGTTTTGGCCTTTTTTCCATTAAAAAAAAACAGTAATAGTGTCTCCCTGACTGTTCAGACACAAATATATCTGTTTAAAAGATTCTGGTGTAGGCCACATAACTAGAACTGTGGTTTTGCAGTTACACAGCTCAAATCTCTGAATTTTCCAGCTTTTGCCACTTTTCCGTAAAAAAAAACAGTAACAGTGTCTCCCTGACTGTTCAGACACAAATATATCTGTTTAAAAGATTCTGGTGTAGGCCACATACCTATAACTGTGGTTTTGCAGTTCCACAGTTCAAATTTACGTATTATCGAGCTTTTGGCCTTTTTTACGTAAAAAAAAAACAGTAGTAGTGTCTCCCTGACAGTTCATACACAAATATATCTGTTTAAAAGATTCTGGTGTAGACCACATAACTATAACTGTGGTTTTGCAGTTCCACGGTTCAAATCTCTGTATTATGCAGCTTTTGGCCTTTTTTCCATAAAAAAAAACAGTAATAGTGTCTCCCTAACTGTTCAGACACAAATATATCTGTTTAAAAGATTCTGGTGTTGGTCAGATAGCTATAACTGTGGTTTTGCAGTTCCACGGTTTAAATCTCAGTAATATCCAGGTTTTGGCATTTTTCCGTAAAAAAAACAGTAATAGTGTCTCCCTGACTGTTCAGACACATATATATCTGTTTAAAAGATTCTGGTGTAGGCCACATAACTATAACTGTGGTTTTGCAGTTCCATGGTTCATATCTCTGTATTATCCAGCTTTTGGCCTTTTTTACGTAAAAAAAAACAGTAATAGTGTCTCCCTGACTGTTCAGACACATATATATCTGTTTAAAAGATTCTGGTGTAGGCCACATAACTATAACTGTGGTTTTGCAGTTCCACGGTTCAAATCTCTGTATTATCCAACTTTTGGCCTTTTTTCCACAAAAAAAAACTGTAATAGTGTCTCCCTGACTGTTCAGACACAAATATATCCGTTTAAAAAATTCTGGTGTAGGCCACATAACTATAACTGTGGTTTTGCAGTTCCATGGTTCAAATCTCTGTATTATCCAGCTTTTGGCCTTTTTTACGTAAAAAATAACAGTAATAGTGTCTCCCTGACTGTTCAGACACAAATATATCTGTTTAAAAGATTCTGGTGTAGGCCACATAACTATAACTGTGGTTTTGCAGTTTCACGGTTCAAATCTCTGTATTATCCAGCTTTTGGCCTTTTTTCCGTTAAAAAGACAGTAATAGTGTCTCGCTGACTGTTCAGACACAAATATATCTTTTTAAAAGATTCTGGTGTAGGCCAGATAGCTAAAACTGTGGTTTTGCAGTTCCACGGTTCAAATCTCTGTATTATCCAGCTTTTGGCCATTTTTCCGTAAAAAAAACAGTAATAGTGTCTCCCTGACTGTTCAGACACAAATATATCTGTTTAAAAGATTCTGGTGTAGGTCACATAACTATAACTGTAGTTTTGCAATTCCACTGTTCAAATCTCTGTATTATCCAGTTTTTGCCCTTTTTTACATAAAAAAAAACAGTAATAGTGTCTCGCTGACTGTTCAGACACAAATATATCTGTTTAAAAGATTCTGGTGTAGGCCAGAGAAATAGAACTGTGGTTTTCCATTGATAGTGCGAGTGTAAGCTATTTTACTTCATTTACAATGGACAAGGCGCGTGGCAAGGGACGTGGAACTGGACGCTCTGCTGATGGTGCGTGTAGAGGACGGGGCCGTGTCAACGTGAAAATGTGCCACAACAACAGCCACATCTTCTAGCTCCCACTTCTTGACCGAATTACTAAGGAAGCACACTACAACACCAGTATTGTGAATTGATCAGTGTGAACAGGTTATTAATTGGATAGCAGATAATACTTCCAGTTACCTGGGCACCACCACCTCCGGTCTGTCTTCCACACGGTCAAGTTTTAGTAGCCGTGAGTCTCGACCGCATACTCCTCCTCACCCTGATGCTCCTTCCTTCCACCATGGCGAGTGTCGTCAGACAGCAACTGTTTTTGTTTTTGGTTATTTATTTCACCTTATACACAAGTCTTTACCCTGGAAAGGAAGTCCCTTAACATATTTCACAACGTTGTTGACAGCAGTGAACTGGGGGTCAGAAATGCTTCCTGGGGCGATCCCCATGCTGTCCCCATGTCATTTGAACACTGTCACTATCGTTTTGGGCACTTTTTAGGCTTTCTACAGACTGCCGGGGGTGCCGCCGCAAAGATGCTCGGGTCTCCGATAGACTAACATTGGGCTCGTTGCTCGGGTCAAGCACCCGAGTATCACGGTGAGCTCGGCCTGAGCTTCGAGCACCCGACCATTTTAGTGCTTGCTCAACACTAGTTACCAACATTTTAAAAATAAATAAATTTGACATAAAAATCATTATTTAAACAGTAGGTCATTATCTGATGATATATTCTCTTTAACGACTTATTCCCAAGTTATCTCATATTCACAGGAAAGGTGTTAACCTGCTAAACGCTAGTGATCCGACCAATGTGACCCCCACTGATACTGAGAACATATGTATCCTAGTTATTGTTTCAATCCGTAAATGTATGTTGAAAATCGTTCCTTTTTTTCGGGCCGGTTTGTCTCACGTGGAAGTAATCGCTTCCCCTGTAGTTTGTGTCTTATAGGCCATTTCTACATCAGGTTAGCAAATCATAAAAAAACACATTCTTGTGAGCTATATAACAAATGACATCACCTACATCAAACAGAAAAGTTCTGAAAAGTTGTAAAATCCTGATGTTTCTGAGGTTTCAAAGAAAGTCTATGAAACTTAAAACAGGGGAGATTATGAAAGATTATAATGTGTCACTTTAATAAAATATGGGTGTGTAGATTCTGCCGTGATCTATGGCATTTTGTACTGGGTTTTACTATTGGGTTTAGAATGTTTTTTTTATAACTTTAAAGAATATTTTGAAGTCTTTGGATATAAATATGTGACAATTCAGTGCACATTTCACCTGGAATGAACTAAGTGCTGAAGTGATATATAGGGATCTACATCAAGGAACTGAAAGTGTGAAGATATAGACAAAGGCTATGTTTATAGCATGTCCTTCACTAAATAATAATGTGTAGAGCTGAATCTTTCTGTACTTTTTAACCACTTCAGCACCAGCCCATTTTACCTCTCACATTTTCAGCTTTTTTCATGCAGTCTAAAGAGCTGTAAAAAAAATTTTCGTTCAGATATCCAAATAATTTTTGCAATTTTTTTTGCATACATGGGGCTTAATTTTTATGTTACTTTCATACGCTTTGTTATTTTTGGCTGATGTCAGTAAATATTGGTGGTAAAATGAAGGAAATATGTGTCTGTTATTCACATTTTTTACTTTGTTATGAGCATAAAGAACCACTAAAATACATTTTAAAATTGGTTCCCATTATTATTATTATGCTTTGCTTATACAGCGCCATTAATTCCACAGCACATTACAGGCATCATCATCACTGTCCCCATCGGGGCTCATAATCTACATTCCCTCTCACTATGTCTTTGGAGTGTGGGAGGAAACCAGAAAACCCAGAGGAAACCCACGTAAACACGGGAAGAACATACAAACTTCTTGTAGATGTTGTCCTTGGTGGGATTTGTATCCAGGACCCCAGCACTGCAAGGTTACAGTTAGAGATGAGTGAACCCGAACTGTAAAGTTTGGGGTTCATACCAGACACTTAGTGACTGGTGCTGAATTCCAAACAAGGACTTCTCCGGGAAGTTCATTTTACTGTTCGGAGTTCGGATGTGAGAGAGAAAGAAAGACTTTTGCAGCACCCTAGCCCCTACTACAACCATTTTACAGCACCAATATTTGGGTTTCCTTTGGCTTTTAATGAGTTTATAGTCAAGTTCCGGTACCCAAACTGAATTTTGGACTACAGTTCGACAGAACCCAATGAACCCAAAAATCCACGGTTCCGCTTATCCCTAATTACAGTGCTAACCACTGAGCCACCTTCTTACCTTGATTCGTAACAATTATCTTTAAATATCAGACACATTGGGTGGTTTCGGTGGGACCAAGGCTAGTAACAGCTCATTTACATTACTATATTTTCAGTCCGAGTGCTGTTCGTGGAATTGAATGTGTCTGTTCACATGAGAATTTTTTTTTCACAGACTAAATCTGTGCGTGAAAAAAATCACAGCATTCACTAGTTTCTTCTGTGTGATGGATGACACTTGCCCATTCAAGTCAAGAGGAGTAAAACAAATTGGATTTCATGCACAGTATAGCATCTGATTTTTATGGATACATTGCAATTCTTTAAAATAGGAAACTGCATTTCGTTTTATACATTTTTAATAACTTACACCATTGTCTACACTGCAGAAGCATCAGTGAGTGGGCTAATGTCAATTTGTGTAGCCACACGGGCGTCTCCAAAATATCCTGTAATTGTGACATCTAGCCATTTATCATACCTTGTAAATTGGTGGTCAGTCAGAGATCAGAGTTCTCAGTGAAGCACTTGGGCACAGGACTATTATTGTGTAAATTTGGCTAAGTCGGAAAATTGAAATTTCAAACGATCCACTCCATTTTTACTGATTATGTAACTTATAGATGAGTCGCCAAGAGTGCGAAAAAGGCTATAAAGGTCATAATGACTTAGGAACAAATGTGCATGAGGGGAGATACCTTTATTATTTATGTCTTAATATCGTTATTAATAATGTTATATAAATTGGCTATCTGAAATCTAAAAATCATTCTGATTTTATCCATTCACTAACCAACTAGAGTAATGTGAACTGCAAGCTACTCACTAACCAGCTGCTTGGTCTGTTATGTGCAGGTCTTCCACCGTCACCCTCACTACCTCCATGTACACTGCAATACTTGGGATAGTTGTCATTCTATTGTAAAATATGTTATTTATATGAAATTCAAAGGTAAGTTAGGCCAGAAAAGTCTAAAGCCTGAATATTTTCTCACTACATTCTTAGTGATACTAATTTAATTATCAGAATCAAAAAGCTTAAAAGAAATGCTTATCTTTTAGGTCTAACATCTGCACTGATTTATTTCTTAACATGTTTTTATTGTTTGTTTGCTTATATATATAGATAGATAGATAAATATATATATATCTGTATATACATATATATATATACAGTATATATATATATATATATATATATATATATATATATATATATAGATATATATATAGATATTAGTGATAAGTGAGCTCTAAAATGCTCGGGAACTCGTTGTTCGAGTCAAGCAAATTGGAATACTCGGGTGCACGGTCCGAGTAATGAGCCCAATGTAAGTCTATGGGAAACTCGAGCATTTTTCCGGCAGCTCCCCCCGGCGGTCTGCAGAGGGCCTAAAAATTGCCCAAATCATTGGGAACAGTGCTCAAATGACATGGGAACAGCATGGGGAAGACCCCTGGAAGAATTTCTGACTCCCAGGTCACTGCTGTCAACAATGTTGTCAGAGGTATTACGCCACTTTTAAGGACTCACAATAAAACATACAAAAACTAAATCAAAATGGATTTTCCTGGGAAATATGTTAAGGAACTTTCTTTCCAGGGTAATGACTTGTATATAAGGCAAAATAAATAACCAAAAACTAAAATGCTCCTACACACCTTGGGCTATGTTCAGACGTAGCATTTTTTATGCGTTTTTGCACTTTTGTATTGCTTTCAACCAAGACAAACGCATTCACTGGGAAATGTAATTTTAACATTTTACAACCTTATCTGGCCATGTGGTGTGTGACACATCATCAGACACATCCTGTTTTATTTATGATGGATGGACTCTGAAAGTCACAAAGCCTATTTTTATAGGGCCATCAGGCAGCCCTTACTATTTTTAAAGGGTCAGCAGTCGGCCCTCGCTATTGTTAGAGAGCCATCAGCTGGCTATGCTTTGTTGTTCACATTATTAACGAGTGGGTCTCCTATACTGTTATTGCATATGCAGTGACTGCAAGGGCTGGTAAAAATTTGGACGTAACCCAATACCCCTTTGAAGAGACATAGAGGAGGGTCTCAGAAAAAAAATGTTCCCATTATAAAGGAGCGGGTCTCCGATAGTGGTATTGCCCATGCTGTGACTGCAAAGGCTGCCAAAATTTAGGAAAAACTCTACTAACAATTTAAAGATACATAGAGCTGGGCCACAGTAACACGTTCCCATTAGAAAGGGGAGCGTCTGCTATACAGTTATAGGGTATGCAGAGAGTCCAACAGCTGCCAAAATTTAGGGAAAATCCCACTAACAATTTAAAGACACAGAGCTGGGCCACAGTAACGACATGTTTCCATTAGAAAGGCGGGTCTGCTATACAGTTATAGGGTATGCAGTGAGTCCAGCGGCTGCCAAAATTTAGGAAAAACCCCACTAACAATTTAAAGATACATAGAGCAGGGCCACAGTAATGACATGTTTCCATTAGAAACAGCTCCTCCAGCGACTCCAGCTCAAAAATATTTCCAGAATCCGTCCTTTCCTCAACCCTAAATCCACTAAACTGCTTGTGCATGCCCTTATCATCTCCCACCTCGACTACTGCAATATCCTCCTCTGTGGCCTACCTGCTAACACTCTCGCACCCCTCCATTCCATCCTCAACTCTGCTGCGCGACTGGTTCATCTCTCGCCTCACTACTCCTCTGCTACCCCCTTTGCAAATCCCTTCACTGGCCCCCAATTGCCCAGCGTATCCAGTTCAAACTACTAACACTGACCTACAAAGCCATCCATAACCTTTCCCCTCTGTTCATCTCTGAACTAATCTCTCAATATATTCCCTCAAATACTCTCCAGTCCTTCTCTCCTCCACACTTATTCGTTCCTCGCCTAATCGCCTCTAAGATTTCTCCCGAATATCCCCCATCCTATGGAATTCTGTGCCTCAAACAAGCCTTTAGTCTGCCATGACCTTGCTTGCTGCCACCTCAACACCGGAGCTACTACAAACCCCCCCAACCTACTGTCTCCTTCCCCATTACTGTAGAATGCAAGCCCGCAAGGGCAAGGTCCTCTTCCCTCTGTATCAGTCTATCGTTGTTAGCTTTGTTTACTGTGAGTGATGTCTGTATCTGGTATGTAACCCCTTCTTATGTACAGCACCATGGAATCAATGGTGCTATATAAATAAATAATAATAATAATAATAGAAAGGAGCGGGTCTGCTATACAGTTATAGGGTATGCTGTGAGTCCAACGGCTGCCAAAATTTCGGAAAAATCCCAAAAGCAATTTAAAGACACATAGAGGTGGGTCTCAGTAGTGACATTTTACCATTAGAAAGGAGAGGGTCTCCCATACTGTTAGCCTATGCAGTGAGTGCAATGACTGTCAAAAATTTGGAGGCACTCCAATGAACCCTTGCAAGAGGTGTAGAGGTTGGAGGACTCCTGAAAACAATGTTCCCATTATTAGGAAGTGGGTCTCCCATACTGTTTGCCTATGCAGTGGATGCAGCGTCTGCCAAAAATTTGGAGAAGCTCCAATGAACCCTTGCAATAGATGTAGAGGTGGGAGGGCCTCCTGAAAAAAATGCTCCCATCATTAGGAAGTGGGTCTCCCATACTGTTTACCTATGCAGTGAATGCAACGGCTGCCAAAAATGTGGAGGAAGTCCAATGCCCTTGCAAGAGACAAAGAGGTCGGAGGGCCTCATGAAAAAAATGCTCCCATTATTAGGAAGTGGGTCTCCCATAATGTTTGCCTATGCAATGAAGCAAAGGCTGCCAAAAATTTGGAGGAACTCCAATGTCCTTGCAAGAGACGTACATATGTTGATATGGTACATATAGTGGTGATATGATGGTGGAGGATGAAGATGCGGATGAGGAGGACAATAGCAAATAGACAAAATCAGGAAGCGTATACCCATGTCTGGGTGTGAAAACAGAGGTGCATGGGAATAGAGTTAGACCTCCCAAAAAAAAAGACACTGTATTTGAGTTTGTTACGCTGCTATCATTCGGTGGTGTTGAGAAGTCTGGCCTAATCTAGCCCTTGTTCATTTTTATAAGAGTCAGCCTGTCAGCATTTTCAGTTGACAGGCGTATCCGCCTATTGGTTATAATTCCACCAGTGGCACTAAAAACCCACACTGACAAAACACTAGCAGCAGGGCAGGCCATGACCTCCAAGGCATACAGAGCCAATTCATTCCACGTATCCAGCTTGGACACCCAATAATTATAAGACACAGATGAATCATGGAGGATGTCGGTACGGTCGGCAAGGTACTCCCTCAGCATCTTCCGAAACTTTTCCCTCCTTGTGAGAGTACCCCGCACATCAGGGCTTGTGCAATGGGAGGGTCTGAGAAAACTGTCCCTTCGACAGTGTTTCCCTGACTATGCTGGATTGCATTCTCTCACGCCTGTACTCCTTGGTTGTCCAACGAACTGTGACCTCCGCCGCCAGCGTTTTCAGATGGGAATTTTTAAAATAATTCCGCAACAAGGGCCTTCTCGTACTGCCCCATTTTATTAGGCCTGTCCTGTGTAGGAATAAGAGACAGGAAGTTCTCCTTGTAGCGTGGGTCTAGAAGTGTCACCATCCAATAATGACTGTCACCCAAAATTTGGACAACGCGAGGGTCACGGGAAAGGCAGCGTAACATAAACTCAGCCATGTTTGCCAGACTTCAAAGAGGAAAGACTTCCATGTCCTCACCAAGAGGATGACTGACCATGCTCTCCCCCTCATCTTCCTCCTCCCTGTCCTCTGGCCATCCACGCTGAACAGACAGTATGATAGTTGTGCAGGTACTACTGTCTATAGCGCATGAAACTAGCTCCTGTTCTTCCTCCTCTTCCTCATTGTCACCCAATCCACGTTGGGATGAGATGAGGCTGGGCTGTGTGGAATCACCCTGTATGGTTCCTTGCTCCAAGTCATCCTGCTCCGCCTGCAATGCATCTTCTTTAATCGTGAGCAGAGTGTTTCAGAAGACAGAGAAGTGGGATAGTAATGCTAATTATGGCATCATCGCCAATCACCATCTTGGTGGAGTCCTCAAAGTTTTGGAGGATGGTACATATGTCTCACATCCATGTCCACTCATGATGTCTTACGTGTGGAGTCTGAACTGAATACTGACGGCCTTGTTGATGCTGGTCGTCAACAACTGCCCTCTTCTGTTAACAAATCCTTCCCAATATCTGCATTGTAGAGATCCAACGCATGGGGACTTCGCAGATTAGTCGGTGAGCTGGAAGCTGCAAACACTGCTGAAGCACGGTGAAAGCGGTAGCTGACTTTCTAAAATGGGCACACAGATGGCATACTTTGTCAATCAGATCTGGCAGATCTGGGTTGGTTTTGAAAAACTGCTGAACCACAAGGTTAAGCACATGGTCCAGGCATGGTACGTGTGTGAGCTTGCCTTGCCTCAGAGCCGCCATCAGGTTCCGGCCATTGTTGCACTCGACCATGCCTGGCTGTAGGGTCAGCGGTGTCAGCCACAGATCTGCCTCCTCTTTCAGAGCTGTCCACAACTTTTCAGCGTTGTGCGGTTTGTCACCTAAGCATATTAGCTTCAGCACAGCCTGTTGCCGCTTGGCCGAGGCAGTGCTGCAGCACTTCCAGCTTGCGACTGATGTGGTCATTTTGGAGATGGAGGCTGAAAAGGAGGAGGTGGTGCAGGAGTTGTAGAATGTGGGGGCAACCGTGATTGACCCAGGGCCCGCAATCCTCGGCGTCGGGAGGACATGTTCTGTCCCAAGGTCCGACTGGGTCCCGACTTCCACTATATTAACCCAGTGTGCCATTCGCGAGATGTACCGTCCCTGCCCACAATCACTTGTCCACGTGTCCGTGGTTAGGTGGACTTTCCCGGTAACTGCGTTGTTGAGGGCATGTCCAATGTTGTGGGACACATGCTCGTGTAATGAGGGGGCGGCACACTGGGAGAAATAGTGGCGGCTGGGGACCGAGTACCGAGGGAAGGCCGTCACCATCAGGTTGCGGAAAGTTTCCATCTTCACAAGCCTAAAAGGCAATATTATGAGCACAAGCATTCGTGAAATTTGTGAACTTAGTAGTGTGGCCTGTGGGGCATTGGCACGGTATTTGCGCTTATGCTCCAAGGACTGGGGTAGGGACAACTGAATGTTGCGATGGGACAAGGACGTGGATGTTCTTGCTGATAGTGCTAGTTTAGAGTGTGCAACGACAGGTGCAGGGCAGGAGGCATCTTGGAATGCGCCATGGACAGGGGATAGGCGTGCATTCACAACAGCAGAAGAAGCAGTGATGTTACCCGCAGACACTGTTGCTGGACCCTGGGGTTTGGCCCACTTAGTCAGGTGCTTTGCTGCCATGTGCCTGATCATGCTGGTGGTGGTCAGGCTGCTAGTTTTGCTACTCCTGCTGATTCTGGCCTGGTAGGTGGTGCAAATGGCCTTTTTGGGGTTATTTGCAGTGTCTTTAAAAAATAACCAGACTTTGGAAGACCTATCAGTTGTACTGGCAGCTTCTGTCGTGTTGGCGTTACGAGGAACGCTTTCCCGCCTTGTGTCTGCGGCCACCACACTGCTTCTTCCCACCTGTTGTGGTGCTATGCCTCCCTCCCCCTGTGTGCTACTGTCCTTGCTCTGTATGTCCCCCTGCCAGGTTGGGTCAGTTACTATATCATCCACCACCTCGTCTCCCACTTCCGCACCCTGGTCCTCCTCCTGACTTTCTGGCAATTGTGTCTCATCATGATCCACCTCTTGCAATAGTAATTGCACTTTCCCACCGTTGCATTCATGTGACCGTGGCTGCTCCAATATTTGGGCATCACTACACGCTTTCTCCTCTTGACTCGCTTGAAGCTGGCTGGGCGAGAGGCCTGAATCTACAAATGGAAAAGTGAACAGCTCTTCTGAGTGTCCAAGTGTGGGATCAGTTGAATCCAGTCACTCGGCATGGTGGGAGGAAGGAGGATCAGGGGGAGGAATATGCGGTCCAGACTCACGGCTATGTGGGAGTTTAGTAGTGTGGCCTCTGGGGCGTTGACTGACAACTGAACGCTGCGCTGGGACAAGGACGTGGACGTGCTTCCTGATGCTGTTACTTGAGAGTGTGCAATGACAGGTGCAGGGCAGGAGGCATCTTCGCATGCACCATGGACAGGGGATTGGCTTGCATGCACAACAGCGGAAGAAGCAGTGGTGCCACCCGCAGACACTGTTCCTGGACCCTGGGATTCAGCCCATAAACTCGGGTGATTTGCTGCTATGTGCTTGATCATGCTGGTGGATGTCAGGCTGGTGGTTGTTGTTTTGCCACCCCTGCTGATGCTGGCCTGACAGGTGGTGCAAATGGCCTTTTTGGGGTTATCGGCAGAGTCTTTAAAAAACAACCAGACCCGGGATGACCTAACAGTTGTACTGGCAACTTCCTTTGTGTTGGTGTTTCAGGGAACGGTTGCCTGCCTTCTTTCTGCGGCCTCCACACTGCTTCTTCCTGCCTGTTGGGGTGCTCTGCCTCCCTCTCCCTGTGTGGTGCTGTCCTTGCTCTGCATGTCCTCCTGCCAGGTTGGGTCAGTTACTATATCATCCACCACCTCGTCTTCCACTTCTGCACTCTGGTCCTCCTCCTGACTTTCTGGCATTTGTGTCTCATCATCGTCCACCTGTTGTGACACTTTCCCACCGTAGCCTTCGTGTGACCGTGGCTGCTCAAATATTTGGCCATCGCTACATTCGATCTCCTCTTGCCCCACTTCAAGTGGACCGGGCGAGAGGTCCGAATTCATAAATGGAAAAGTGAACAGCTCTTCGGAGTGTCCAAGTGTGGGATTAGTTGTCTCCGGGCACTTGACATGGTGGGAGGAAGGAGTTTCAGGGTGAGGAATATGGGGTCCAGACTCACAGCTACTGAGACTTGACCGTGTGGAAGACAAGGTGGTGGTGGTGGCAAAGTGACTGGAAGCATTATCTGCTATGAAACCAACAACTTTTTGACACTGCTCTGGGTTCAATAGTGGTGTACTGCGATCCCCTATTAATTGGGACAGGAAAGTCGAGTGACAAGATGTGGGTGTTTGTTGTGGCACAATTTCAGCTTGCCGACGGCTACATCCTCGGTTTCTGCATACACCATCACCTTCATGTCCACTTCCCCCTCCCTTGCCACGCACCTTGCCCATTTTAAATGGAGGACAATATTTTCCACGTTCACGAGAAATGGCTGATTTTGGAAAGTAGTTATATGTGATACATCTGACAGAGAACCACGGTTTTAAATAGCAGGCCTGTAATTTACTAATACTATTCTTCACAGACACCTAGTGTGAATAGCTTGACCGACACACTGCAACAAAATGAAAATGGAAGAAATAGCTGATTTTGGAACACTCTTATAGGTGATATGTCTGAAAGAAAACCAAGGTTTTAAATAGCAGGCCTGTAATTTACTAATATTATTCTTTACAGACACATAGTGTGAATAGCTTGACCGACACACTGCAGCATTATGGAAATGGAAGAAATGGCTGATTTTGGAACACTCTTATAGGTGATATGTCTGACAGAGAACCACGGTTTTAAATAGCAGACCTGTAATTTACTAATACTATTCTTCATAGACACCTAGTGTGAATAGCTTTACCGACACACTGCAACGGTATGAAAGTGGAAGAAATGTCAGATTTTTGAACAGTCTTATAAGTGATATGTCTGACAGAGAACCACGGTATTAAATAGCAGGCCTGTAATTTACTAATTCTATTCTTCACAGACACCTAGTGTGAATAGCTTGACTGACACACTTCAACAGAATGGAAAAGGAGGCCAATATTTTCCACGTTCGGTTCAAATTTCTGGATTTTTGCTGAAATATGGAACATATCTGGCTTTATTCTGCAGTGAGAACAAGCAAATGGAGCAGAAAAATGGTGTACTCTGGATTGCTTTTTAAGCAAATAACCAGGATTAAGATCAAAAAAAGATTTTCCCTGGCCCACGATATCTGGGGCTATGTCTACAAATATCTGTAATTATTACAGCAGCAGCAGACAGGAAGTTCAATGGACCCTCTTCTGTATCATACACTTCAGTCTGCCACATACACTGCCTGACTGCCTAGCACTGATTATATGCAGCTGGATTAGTCCTCAGAAGGACTGTTAGTTCAGATGGATATATATATATATATGTTGTGGAATACCTATACTAACTGGATGTTCAATGGACCCTCTTGTGCTGTATCATGCACTGCAGTCTGCCACATACCCTCCCTGCCAACCTGCACTCCTGCTATCACCACTGAATATATGCAGCTGGATTAGTCCTCAGAAGGACTGTTAGTTCATTTGGATTTATATATGTTGTGGAATACCTATACTAACTATAAACAAGCAAATCTCTCCCTGACTCAGCAGCACCTCTCCCTACTCTGCCTGTTTCTGTGGTAGACTGTGATGAGCATAGCAGTGCCAGGTCTTATATAGACCTGATGATGCTGTGCGGCCAGCCAATCACTGTAATGCCCACAACCAACATGGCTACGGCATTACAGTGGATGGCAGGCAATCCCTGCATGTTCGTTGGCACACCGGGCGAGTACCGAGCAGTGGCGAGCACGTTCGCTCATCACTAATAGATATCTATATATATCTTGATATGCATATAGAGATCTCTATCTATCTATCTATCTATCTATCTACAGTATCTATCTATCTATCTATATATATGTATGTATATATGTATATATATATTATATATACAAAGTTGTGGGCAAGTGTGTGAAAAATGCTGCAAAGTAAGAATGCTTTAAGAAATAAGTGTTCATATTTTTTTATCAGTTAACAAAATTCAAACTGAATGAGCAAAGAAGAAATCTAAATCAAATCAATATTTGGTGTGTCCACACTTTGCTTTCAAAACAGCATTAAAGCACCAATCCTTCTAGGTACACTTGCAAGCAGTTTTTGAAGGAACTCAGCAGGGAAATTGTTCCAAACACCTTGGAGAACTAACCACAGATCTTTTGTGGATGTAAACTTTCGCAAACCCATCTGCCTCTGCAGTTGCGATGAGAAATCTGTGGTGGCCATTTCATCATTTTCAGGACTCCTTGTTCTTCTTTAAACTGAAAATATGGATGTAAATTTGGAGTCATTGCACTGCTTTGTTGCAGAATAAGTTTGGAGCCAATCAAATGCCTCCTTCATGGTACTGAATGATGGACAAGTGTCTGCTTGTATTTCCAGAAGATCTTGAGTTAGTTCTCCAAGATGTTTGGAACAAACTTCACGCCAAGTTCCTTCTGTGCAACTTTGTGTACGTGCACCTAGAAGAAATGATACTTTGATGCTCCTTTGAAGCCAAAGGGTGATCACACAACATATTGGTTTGATTTTGAATTTTCTTTTGTTCATTCACTTTGCATTATGTCAATATGAATAAACTATTTACACTTTTATTTTTAAAGAATTCTTACTTTGCACAGCAATGTATATATAACATATGATTTCAATATTGAGGAGAACATATATATTGAGTTGGGAAATATATATCTATATATAGATATATATAGTATGTATATTATACATATTATAAATCGAAATATTTAGAACATTTTGCCTCAATTTTTCCAACATTTTCATGTCATTAACATGTCTATCCATTCTGTAATTTCCATAATCCCACGACTTTTCCATCTTGGTGTTCCAATTTCAATTCTGAGAATTGTATATACAGCTCCCAATCCTGTGTAGATATGTAAGCAGAATTAAATGTCACAATTCTGGCATCCCGCAGCTATCACTACAGGGAGCTTAAGAGAATACTGAATAATGCTGAATAAAAATCAATATGTAGTTAACTCTTAGGCTCCCTTTAATGGCAGTTTTAAGCAACCAGAATTTTATGACTTAATGGAGCACTTCCACAAAACTTTTTATTGCCTACACCTGTATAAATGTATATACAGTGTAGAGTAAGTGTGTTAACATACTTACTGATCGTTGTCTTCTCCAGTTTTCAGCATTGCTCCAGTCCTTTTCATAATCACATGACTGCAAGTTCTGACTCGCCGGATTACACTGTTGTTTATGTGTGAGCCGGAAGTCACTTTTACCATGTAAGACTTTGGTGCTTCATTCTGATGTTCCATAGACTTACGATGTCAAAGCGACTTCATTGTCATATTAGAATAAAATTCACATGGCCCAGAAGAGAATCAGAGCCACACTGGAAATCGGGAAAGACGACGATGGGTGAGTATATTTCTACACTTACATTACACTACGTTACCTCTACAATTACACAGCTTTAGGCAATGAATAGTTTTGTGGTAATGTTTCATTAGAGGGGTTTTAAATAAATTTAGAAGTGGGAAACAGAGCGCACAATAATGTGATACCCTAAAGAGGGAGAGTAGGAGAGTACTGGTTACACTCACTTGGTGGAGTTGTGACAGGCACATCTCCTATGTAGGCATGAGGAAAAGCAGCTGCTGCTCCGTGGCCAGTGGATAGATCCTCCAGGAGATATTGGATTCAGTTAGATGAACACGTAGGTGGGCTGCGCTGCTGAAGTAAATCGATTTTTCAAAAATAATGATGAGAATAAGGTTTTTTATTCACAACACATTTCAACGCCATACCGGCGTTTTTATCAATTGCGAAAACCAAAATCACTTGACCAAAATCAAAAGACACCGGTACGGCATTGAAATGAGTTGTGAATAAAAAACCTTATTCTATTGTTGAAGAATTGATTTAGTCCAGCAACGCAGCCCACCTTAAGTGTGCATCCAACTGGATCCTTTAGAGGGGTTTTCTGATACTAACTGGTCTTTATAATAGGCATTTAAATCAGACTTGTGGGAGACCATCTCACACATGCGCAAGAGCTGTGTCCCCTCCATTGTTTACCAGACATTGCTCTGTACATTTAGTGACTGTCAGTGGCGTAACGAACGGGCCCGTGCAGGAGTGGGGCCCTCTGACACCAGCAGCTATTTCAGCTGGATGTACATCTGAGGACGCACATTCAGCTGAAATGTATTGTAGTGTACCGACCTGCTGGGTCCCTGCACTGCAATACATGCAGTAAACCAATCAGATGCCGGCAATTGACGTTGGTGTGCAAGTCACTGGCTGCTAAAGTCAGTTATATCTTGCGCTGCCCATCATTTGCACATTGAAGTCAGCTGCTGTCTTGTGCCTCGGCTATGAAAGAGGAGAATGTATGTCGTTGGAGCAAGGGAAGGTGAGTAGAATCAGGGACATTATTACTGGAAGAATCCCAGGATGGGGGGCATTATACCAGGATGGGGAACATATATTACTGGAAGGGGCCCTGGATGGGGAGATTATACCAGGATGAGGGACATTATTACTGGAAGGAGCCAGGATTGAGGACATTATTACAGGATGGGAGACATTGTGACATGAGAAGGCAAACATGTATGCCTTCACATGATCTGGAACGCTACAAGGGACCCATGCATCTGATAAACATGCAAGTGGGGGCTCAGGCCCAAATTTTGCACTGGGTCCCATCGGACTCTAGTTACGCCACTGGTGACTGCGTCTGCGCCTGTTGTTCAAGAATCATCCTATTCAAGCTAGCTGCTCTGAGTAGAGATGAGCATATCGATCCATAATGACTAAAGTTTGTTTCAAATTTCACAAACAGATTCAGGCAAATCTGACATTTTTCAGGATTCTTTTCACACGAATTCATCAAAATTGCCAGTCTAGTCTGATGAATACTTTTGAAGGCCAGGAAGAGATTAAAATGAATAAAACTCCTTGCACTGTCTCATTGCCAATCTTCAGTGCAAGAAGAATTGAAGATTCACACGGGTGATCATTGAGCTACGGCATAGGGGGTGTAAGAGTTAGTTGAGGGCCTAAGACAGGTGAGTAAAATGTTTGTTTTTTTTTCAGTTTATTAACCCCTCTGTTTATTATGCCTTGAGGTTTGGAGAAACTTCACAGCATAATAAACGTCTTTTCACTGCAATTTGGGCACTTTTTATTTTAACCAATATTTTTTTAAACCAAATCAAACCTGACAGTTGATTCAAGCAAAACTGCCTGAGCAAATTTGGGGAGAAGGGGTCATCTCTAGCTCTGAACTGTAATACCAGGTACAGTCGCTAGTATAACAACAGAGCTGTGCAGTAAGAAGCAATGCAAAGAATGAAGGGAATGTGAAGCGCTGCAACCCTTTCAAAGAGGTGGATTTCGAGAGTAGGATGCCCAGTGCCCACTGATCTATTATTGATGCCCAATCCTTAGGATACACTACAAGAGCTGGTTAACTCTTCTTTATAATCAAATAATCTGAGCTCTGATCACTATTAAGATACTTGTTCTAAAATTAATTCATGCAAAATTTTGGAATTTTTTTCTTTGTTTTTTTTTCCTGGGGGCTTTTTCAACATTTTTTACTACCGACTCTTTGGGGTTTTTTTAGCGTTTTTGTAATATCTTTTGTACTGCTGTTTTCCAGACTTTTTTATCTTGAAAATGAAGAAATCGCTAGTGGTTTTTCAAACAAAAGAGTGGGCAGTTTCCATGCATCTTTTGAGCCTTCCAATTGACTTGTATTGTAAAATATGCAGTGTCTTCAAAGCAGAAAATGCCTCAAGAATGGTCCGCTCACTTCCTTTAACCATTTGGCTTCTTTGGAGACCTTAAGTGATTAAAAGATGCTCAAAAGACTGGATATAGGAACACAAACTGTTTTTTACATAGATACAGTACGTTCATTCTAATCTGCATTTTCTGGACGCTTCTTTAGGCAGTATTGGAGTAGACCAACCTGAAAGCGACATCATGTGCACATACACCAAGGATAATTTTTTTCCTGAAGCGTTTTTTTACAGGCTTTTGATTGGACAGTGCCTAATTTCGACTGGATTCCATCAATAGACACTCCATGAACTTTTTCAAAACCTGAAGAGTAAAAAAGCACTCAAAACACTGAACACATGAACAGCAAAGTGAATAGGAAAAATTTTTCATGCACCTTCAGGCGTTTTTGAGGCAGACCACTCCAAAAAAATAAAAGAAAACTCCATGTGCACATACGCTTAGAGTTGGAAGTAGGCAATTCTTCTGTGAGACCTTGGTTCGTATTTCAGTCCGACATTTAAAATATTTAACTTACTAAAGAAGAATAACTGAGAAATATGAAAATTGTCTCACAAACAGTAAATATTACAGATACATAACCAATATAATACATAATAATGTAATATTTATTTACTTGTTATGCAATTGTAACATATGATCAATTAATCTTCACCTATAAACTAATTGTCAAGACAAAGCAAAAGTTGAAAATAAGGGCCAATTTTCTTCTTCTTCCACTTAAGAATGCCTAAAACACTTTGGGATGTAACTGAATCCTCATTACCACACATTTGATGTCAGATTAGCTTAAATAGAGATTTGAGCATCTTTAGTATGTCAAGTGGGGTGGGGATTTTATTACAAATAGTTTGTACAGACATCTGATCCGGTCATCAGACAGAATTTACTAGCCACAAAATGTGTGAGTGACTTACCGAAACAATTAGCATTGAAACAGGGGCAATGATATTGACACAATGCATAAAATTGTAAGCAATATTTTTGCTTTTTGAATTATAAATTTATATATTCCGTGGCAATTTACATCACAAATGGAACATTTATCCATAATTATGTGTTAATCCACAATTATTCACAATTATGACCACCCTTTATTGGAATTTATATTGCAATAGGAGTGATCAGTTGAAATGAGAAAAATAAGCTTTTGGGGTCCAATACAACATGTGCCTTTTTTTAAGTCTCTTTTCTTGTCTTGTGGTATTTGTTTCCATTTTTGTGCTTAATTGTTCAAAATTATTGATTTGCATCAAATATAAAATATTCTTTATTTTGATTATTCCCTTTTCATGCTGTTTTAAAGCAAAAAGTTGCACATTGCATTAAAATAATGCAAGATTTGTAGCAAAAATTCAGGCATTAAATATAAATTTCAAGAGGGACTAAAGTACATTTTGCTCCCCAAAAATTGTGATTTTTCAAAAAGCTGAAATTGATGAATCACCCAAAAACATCTGATAAATCAAAAGAACATGACCACATTAGCGGACACAGAAAAAAAACAAATGGACACATAAAATAGAATTAAAAAAAGGTGCAAATTCTAGAAGAATTTGTTACAAATCAAAAATAAGCTAAGGACACAAAAAATGACAAAAAAAGGAATGGTTTCTAACAGGGAAAAATGCAAAGTACTACATTTGGGCAATAAAAGTGAAAAAAGCATATACAGAATGGGAGGAATAGAGCTAAGCAACAGTACATGTGAAAAAGACTTAGGTATACTAATAGATCATAGACTGAACATGAGTCAACAGTGTGATGCAGCAGCAAAAAAGGCAAATACAATTCTGGGATGTATTAACAGAAGCATACAGTCATTATCAGACTTTACTCCTCTTTGATCAGACCTCATCTGGAATACTGTGTTCAGTTTTGGGCACCACATTTTAAAAAATACATTGACAAACTGGAGCAAGTTCAGAGAAGAGCGACCACAATGGTGACCGGTCTGTAAACCTTGTCCTATGAGGAACGGTAACAGGATTTGGGAATGTTTAGATTGCAAAAAAGAAGACTGAGAGGAGACTTAATAGCTGTCTACAAATATCTCAAGGGAGGTCACATTGTAGAAGGATCATCTTTATTCTCATTTGCACAAGGAAAGACTAAAAGCAATGGGATGAAACTGAATGGGAGGAGACACAGATTAGATATTAGAAAAAAACTTTTTGACAGTTAGGGTGATCAATGAGTGGAACAGGCTGCCACGAGAGTTGGTGAGTTCCCCTTCAATGGACATCTTCAAACAGAGGCTGGACAAACATCTGTCTGAGATGATTTAGTGAATCCTGCTTTGAGCAGGGGGTTGGACCAGATGACCCAGGAGGTCCCTTCCAACTCTACCATTCTATGATTCTATGATTCTATGACTATATGCAATACTGAATTGGGTTCATTAAGTTTGGCTTACAATAAAATTGGCCTCCAGTATGTATATGGGAGATATATAGAAATTAAATTGTCTTGAGGACGAGGACTTTTTACAACACTATGGAATATATTGAATAGTAAAGGCAATATAAACATCCTAGAATGATTGATTCTCAGATCATAAGGGAAGCCGATCCTTTTTGATAGGCCTTCAATTTTCTGAACTCATGTTAACTCTCAATTTTTTGTCGTCCTTTTATTAGAAAAAAAAAACTTCATAGTGAGTAGTCGCTAATATAATATGCAAGAGCATAGAGGATGATCCAAGGTCAGGTCTACATATACGTTACAGCAATCAGCTAAACTCGACAATTTGGGAAGGACCTGACAACTATCTTATTTGTATGTGTGGCGCCCCTGAGGGTTCGACCGCCACAGGGATGCTGTACTTCTTTAATGGAGTGTAGTGTTCCTCCTCTGAGGTAAGGACAGTGTGATAGTCATGACCCAACCTTTGCATCCAACACCACATTTCTCCACCAGAGAGAGCTAGTATGCACTAGGTGCTGCTCCCCTGGTTACAGGGAGACTGGGGAACCAAGAGTTAGGGGAACCAGTTAGTGGGTGAGGGTGGAGGACTTACAAGTTAGTTACACTTTAAATTTCATATTTAATAAAAAGCCATCTTTGGTTTTGGTCTTTCGCTGGTCCTTGTTAGTCAAGGCCTTTCGGCTGTTCTCTGTGCTGTCATATACTGTGTGAAATGTGACCTCCCTCCCGGAGCACAGATCCTGTGTGGGCCTGCACCGGCAAGGGACACAGCCCTCGTACCTTAGCTGTGGGATGAGGGGCAGGTTGCAGACGAGGAATGTCTCAACCCAGACAATGACCAAGACCAAGATGGCCCGGAGCTCAAGAGTGTGGCTCCACAGCAAATGGATCCCAGGCAGGATGCAGACGGAGTGGAGTACGCCACCTGTCCTCGCCATGCTGATATATTCAGAGGGAGTCCGGCTGCAAGAGGGGTACCGGCCCCCGTCACCCGACCTTGTTACTCCAAGTCCTAGTCGGGAAAGCCCGGTAGGCCCAGAGGATCCCACCGGGTATCGGACGGAGCGGAGCTGCCACCCGTGCACTTGTTCTGAGAGGAGCTCAGAGGGAGTCCCAGCCTATTTGCACACACACGGACAGGAAAGGATTCGGTCTGTAGTTCAGGAACACTCTGGTGTAGGGTCCCGACTGAATGCTGGACTTACTCGGAGGTTGTCGGACCCCCGTCCCTGGTGACCGCAGGACTCCTTGGGGATCGGGGAGTCGCCTTCCTTCTGCCATCTCTAAAGTGAGTAAAGGCTTGGAAGTTCACCCCTATGGCCTCCGGACTGTTTATTCTGCGCTACACCGCGAGACGCGGCGCCCGTCTCCCTCTACTACTACCCCCATCCTCTTGTCACTCAGCCCTGAGGCCTCGCTCCGCCTGTGGGGAGTAGTAATAACTTTGGCCGCCATAACACCAGGCCTCAGCGGACTGCAGCGGCGCTGGTGGCCCTTCACCAGGCACCACAGGTGGCGTAGTTGTTAAATCAGCCACTCAACCCGGATGAGCCCACACCATCTCTTTTAATGTGACGGCCCTGAGCACGGGTCGGGTCTGGGCCACGGCTGCACCCCATCTCTTCATCACAGGATCCGACTCCGAGTCCCCCATCACCCAGGGTAAACTAAAGGGCTTTTTTGAGCATGAGGCGTCACATATGCAGTTCTCCAGAGTCTCTCAACAACTGATTTAAGTGGAAAGAAAGATTGGGCGTATTGTCTGATCCCTTCATTCTTTAGGAAGATAGCCATTGGTAAAAGTGTCTGGCAGTGGTATCCTTCCATCTCTGTATTGAGAGTGTACATTCAACTATTGAAAGCAATCATGTTTTGGGCATTTAGGCTATGTTCACACTAGTGTTGAGTGAATTTGTTCGGCGAATGTTCGAAAGTTTCAAATTCGGCATGAATATGGCACATTCGGATTCATGATCGCAAAGGCGAGCAAATTTTCTTAAAATCGGAAAAGTTCAATGAATTTGCGCGGGACCGCGAATACAGGGCAACCACGCCATTTTGAACAGTTTTGTTAGCATAGTGTAAGTGTATGCTGAGCAGTGACATGTGCCAGGTGAGTGTGGGGGCTGTGGAGAGCTTAGAACAGGTCAGATCAGCGGCGCACTGTTTGTTTTTTTTTCCTGTGGGCAGTAACTTTAACTGAGGAAAGCGCGGCCAGCCAATCCTAGCGCAGGAAGCATCTACACTGTCCAGACATAAGGGATTCTGCAATTGGCTCCTGAAATCACATATCCTCTCAATATAAAAAGCGGCCATGTTCCCTCGGCACCATTATATCCATGTCACTGCTGGAGACAGACGCAGTTCAGTGTTCTCCTGTGTAATGAGAGATATTAGCTAGATAGATGGGCGCTTGTGTGGTAGTCAAATAGTGTAGATAATTCCTGGCCTGTGGACCGCTGGTGCAGCACATTTTTGGTGTTCTTGTGCAAGTACTGAGATTCTGACAGAAACAGAGGGCCCATGCATACAATAGTGCTGTGCAGAGCTGGTATAGAGCTCCATGTCGCAGTATACCTTGAATCTTTTTTTGCACTTGCTAATGTGATCAACAAAGCGCAGTGCACCTTTTTATTTAGTGGGGATGAAATTGTGCTCTGCACAGTCTGCAGAGCTTCTTATTGCAGAGCACAACATCTGTTTTTTTTCTGTTGCTATTGTGATATTGAAAGCTAAAGTTTTTTTTAGTGTCAGATCCTATTTTAGTGGAGTTGAACTTCAGGTGGTTTCAGAGTAAAAAAATATTTTTTTTCTCTTTCTATGCCCAGTCCAAAAAATATTTTTTCCTGTGCCAAAAGTCATACAGTGCTATAAGCCAGTTACTACGTCAGTGGTGGTCAAATTCAGTTTGTATGCATAGTCAAACCTATATATATTTTTGGTTGGCAGGCAAAGTCCACCAAAGGTTTTTTACTGTGGTAAAGTTGATCCAGTCTGCTAAAAGGCAGATCCTATTTTAGTGGCGTTGAACTTGTCCTGGTTTCACAGTAAAAAAAAAACTTCTCTTACTAGGTCCAGTCAAAAAGATATTTTTTCCTGTGCCAAAAGTCATACAGTGCTATAAGCCAGCTACTACGTCAGTGGCGGTCAAAGTCAGCTGGATGCAGAGCTTATACCGAGTAGAGATGAGCATTGTTCTACTCGAACTGTTCGCCAATCTCAAATTCGAGCTGTTTTGGGCGGTGTTCGAGCCGTTCGGCGTACACGAACGATTTGAGAAAAATTCGGCTGTTCGAGGTTATGTTCGATAACTGTTCGTGCACCAAAATCATAACTGGATTTTTTCTCAGTAATGATGAAAATTAATGTTAATACGCAGTTTGAGTGTACAGCGGGGTGGGGAGAGGGGCAGGGGATGGATCTCTGCAGGAATAATGAAGATCTCCATTTTTTTTTCTCTTTCCCGCATTTACAGTGGGGAGGTGCAATCTCTCAGCCTATCAGCAGCGCACACACGGAGCGAAGTGCTTTTTTTCACACAAGCAAGGGCATGTGTCATTGGCAGTGTATGTCACATGTCCTTGCCCTATAAGACCAAGCCATTTTCCCCGTTGCCACCATTTTCTCACTGCTGCAGCTGCGTGTTAGACGGCACCGCTGTTGCTGTGTGCGCTATACCTTGTTAATTTCAAGCCAATTTTCGCACAAATCTACAGATAGCTTGGGAGTAGGGAATAGTTGTGATTGCAGTCCTTTTAAGGACTAGGTTACAGCATTTCCTACGACTTTTATCAGGCAGGTCTGTGCTCTTAAATAGATAGGTTGTGGGAGTAAAGACTAATTGTAATTGGAGTCCTTTTCAGGACTAGGTTACATCAGTTTGTATCAGTTTTTGCCAGGCAGGTCTGTGCCAGTGCTATGCAAGTTTTTTTCACAGCATTTGGCTGAATCTAGCAAAGCTAATCCTTTTTGGCCTATTGCAGAGTGTGTTAGTCAGTGGAGAAGCCTATCTGTGTTGCAAGATATACCACCTGTGTATAGAATACCAATTTTTTTACTGCAACTAGTGAAGTAAAATCTTTTGGGCATAGCATCTTTCTATTAGTCCATCTATACTGACCTCCATCAGGTTGCAAATTGAATATAATTTTTTTCTGCATCTAGCTCTGAAAAAATATTGGGCTTCTAGCTGTGTATGGGACTTGTTGTATTAGTCCATCTATACTGACCTCCATCAAGTTGCAAACTGAATATATTTTTTTCTGCATCTACCTCTGAAAAAATATTGGGCTTCTAGCTGTGTGTGGGACTTGTTCTATTAATCCATCTATACAGACCTCCATCAGGTTGCAAATTCAAAATAATTTTTTGTCTGCATCTAGCTCTGAAAAAATATTTGGCCTTCTAGCAGTGTGTGGGACTTTCTCTATTAGTCCATCTATACTGACCTCCATCAGGTTGCAAATTAAAAATAATTTTTATCTGCATCTAGCTCTGAAAAAATATTTGGGCTTCTAGCTGTGTGTGGGACTTGTTCTATTACTCCATCTATACTGACCTCCATCAGGTTGCAAATTGAATATAATTTTTTTCTGCATCTAGCTCTGAAAAAATATTGGGCTTCTAGCTGTGTGTGGGACTTGTTGTATTAGTCCATCTATACTGACCTCCATCAGGTTGCAAACTGAATATATTTTTTATGCATCTACCTCTGAAAAAATATTGGGCTTGTAGCTGTGTGTGGGACTTGTTCTATTAATCCATCTATACAGACCTCCATCAGGTTGCAAACTGAATATAATTTTTTTCTGCATCTACCTCTGAAAAAATATTTGGGCTTCTAGCTGTGTGTGGGACTTGTTCTATTACTCCATCTATACTGACCTCCATCAGGTTGCAAATTGAATATAATTTTTTTCTGCATCTAGCTCTGAAAAAATATTGGGCTTCTAGCTGTGTGTGGGACTTGTTGTATTAGTCCATCTATACAGACCTCCATCAGGTTGCAAACTGAATATTTTTTTTTCTGCATCTACCTCTGAAAAAATATTGGGCTTCTAGCTGTGTGTGGGACTTGTTCTATTAATCCATCTATACAGACCTCCATCAGGTTGCAAACTGAATATAATTTTTTTCTGCATCTAGCTCTGAAAAAATATTTGGCCTTCTAGCAGTGTGTGGGACTGTCTCTATTAGTCCATCTATACTGACCTCCATCAGGTTGCAAATTAAAAATAATTTTTATCTGCATCTAGCTCTGAAAAAATATTTGGGCTTCTAGCTGTGTGTGGGACTTGTTCTATTACTCCATCTATACTGACCTCCATCAGGTTGCAAATTGAATATAATTTTTTTCTGCATCTAGCTCTGAAAAAATATTGGGCTTCTAGCTGTGTGTGGGACTTGTTGTATTAGTCCATCTATACTGACCTCCATCAGGTTGCAAACTGAATATATTTTTTTCTGCATCTACCTCTGAAAAAATATTGGGCTTCTAGCTGTGTGTGGGACTTGTTCTATTAATCCATCTACACAAACCTCCATCAGGTTGCAAACTGAATATAATTTTTTTCTGCATCTAGCTCTGAAAAAATATTTGGCCTTCTAGCAGTGTGTGGGACTTTCTCTATTAGTCCATCTATACTGACCTCCATCAGGTTGCAAATTAAAAATAATTTTTATCTGCATCTAGTTCTGAAAAAATATTTGGGCTTCTAGCTGTGTGTGGGACTTGTTCTATTACTCCATCTATACTGACCTCCATCAGGTTGCAAATTGAATATAATTTTTTTCTGCATCTAGCTCTGAAAAAATATTTGACCTTCTAGCAGTGTGTGGGACTTTCTCTATTAGTCCATCAATACTGACCTCCATCAGGTTGCAAACTGAATATAATTTTTTTCTGCATCTAGCTCTGAAAAAATATTGGGCCTTCTAGCAGTGTGTGGGACTTGTTCTATTAGTCCACCTATACTGACCTCCATCAGGTTGCAAATTCAAAATAATTTTTTGTCTGCATCTAGCTCTGAAAAAATATTTGGCCTTCTAGCAGTGTGTGGAACTTTCTCTATTAGTCCATCTATACTGACCTCCATCAGGTTGCAAACTGAATATATTTTTTTCTGCATCTACCTCTGAAAAAATATTTGGGCTTCTAGCTGTGTGTGGGACTTGTTCTATTAGTCCATCTATACTGACCTCCATCAGGTTGCAAATTGAATATAATTTTTTTCTGCATCTAACCCAGTCAATAGTTTTGGCCTAATACCACAGTTTGGCCACTCAGCTCTGCTCGGTTCCCATCCATTGTTTTTTTGTGCAAACAACTCCAGAGTTGTGAATTAGTTAACCACCAAAATGAGTGGAAAAAGGCCTGCTGCTGGTGGAAAGGGGAATAGGCGTGTTGGGAAGGGGAAAAAAGGTTGTGTCCGTGGGGTAGGTGTTAAAGCAACAGTAACATCTGCAGAAGAAAGACCATCTTCCAGCCAAACTAAAATGTCTACTTCTTTTAGCGGACAATGTGATAAGATCCCTTTCTTACGGCCACGCCAATCGCTACAAATTCCAGATGAGGCACAAAAACAGCAGGTGCTTCAACGGATATCAAGTGCTCCTTTAAGTGGGCTCTCCTCCACATCAACTTCAACATCACAAATACTCCAGTCCTCAAATGTGTCACCCCAATCGCACTTGCTTCCTCACAGCTCCCAAATCTCCAGCTGCCCGTCTGAGTATGAGGTAGAACAGATGGTTGAGTCTGCAGAGCTGTTTACTCATACTATAGCCTGGGAATCAGAGGTCGACTCCAGCGCTTCTGTGAATCCAGACGAGGAAATGATCTGCACTGATGCCCAGAATCTTTATGAGTCGGATCCAGGACCAGACGCAGAAAGTTCTGACCATAATGTAAACCCTCATTCCCAAACTGTAACTCCTGTTGGTGGAGACAATGAGGAAGACGATGATGAGACACAAATACCTGATTGGAGCGACAACTTTAGTTTTTTGTCAGGGCAGGAACAGGTTGGCTCTGAGGACTACGGGTGTGATAACACACAGGGTGATGATGATGAGGTTGGAGATCCCACTTACTGTCAACCCACAGTCAGCCAAGAGATGAGGTCAGCAGAGGAGGTGGAGGAAGATGCTAGTGACGACGAGGTCAGGTTGCGCCTTCCTGGACAGAGACGTAGTGCTGGAAGCACGTCAACAACTGCATCCTCAAACACAACTCTGCCTCTCACCACAAGTCGTGGTGGCTCTTCAGGTCGCATGGGTGCTAAGCCTTGCATAGCCTGGGCATTTTTTCAGATCGATAAAGATGACCCAACTCGTGTTATCTGTAACATTTGTCAGCGAAAGCTAAGTAGAGGCCAAAAAATACATAGTTCGAGTACTTCATGCATGAACCGGCACATGGACATGAAGCATAAGTTGCAGTGGGAAGCTCAGTGTGCTACAATGCGGCCTAGCCGGCCGGGCCAACCACCGTCTGCCATATCTTGTGCATCCGCGGCCTCTTCATCCTCTGTGACTGGGGGGACAGCAGTCACACCTGTTTTGGGGCGCAGACCTGCCACCTCTTTACCCGCAACAGCCAGCGTGATTGGCAGGTCATCATTTTCTTTGGAGGTGGTAACACCAGCTGGTGTTGAGCGCTGTCCGACATCGATAGCACCACCTTTGGATCAAGGCAACCTAACATGTCCGCCTGCATCTTCCTCACAGACCGGCAGTTTGCCGGGGACACCCTTATCAACCCCGTCTAAGCACAATAGCCAGCCCTCGGTCCCTCAGATGTGGACAAGTAAAAGACCATTTCCTCCTAGCCATGAGAAAGCTAAGAGGTTGAATTTCACCATCTGCAAGCTCTTGGCTACAGAAATGCTGCCTTTCCGCCTGGTGGACACAGAGGATTTTCGAGACCTTATGTCCGTCGCAGTGCCCCAGTACCAGATGCCAATCGGCACTACTTCTCAAAGAAAGGTGTGCCTGCGCTCCACCAGCATGTCGCACACAATATCACCGCTTCTTTGAGAAACTCTGTGTGTGACAGGGTGCATTTCACCACAGACACTTGGACGAGTAGGCATGGACAGGGGCGTTACATGTCGCTGACTGGGCACTGGGTAACTATGGTGACAGCAGGACAAGGGGCTGCTGTCCAAGTCTTGCCGTCCCCACGAGTTGTGCGTCAATCCTCTTTATGTCAAAGTTCCTCCACTGCTTCTGCCTCCTCAACCTCCTCTCAGTCTTCCACCTGCACCCAAAGCCTGTCTGGTCATGCCACAAGCTTTCTAACTGCGCCGAAGGGATCCTGCACACCTCCTTACTATGCTGGCAGTAGGGCTCAACGTCATCAGGCGGTTTTTACTTTGAAATGTCTGGGAAATGTGAGTCACACAGCTGAGGAGTTGTGGTCAGCTCTGGAGAACCAATTTCATGAATGGTTGTCTCCACTGGACCTGAAACCAGGGAAGGCCGTGTGCGACAATGCTGCAAACCTGGGTGCGGCCCTGCGCCGGGGCAATGTCACACACGTGCCTTGCATGGCTCACGTGTTGAACCTGGTTGTCCAGCAATTTTTAGCCCACTATCCCAGACTAGATGGCCTTCTGCAGAGGACACGGTTGCTGTGTGCTCACTTCCGCCGTTCGCATCCCGCAGCTCAGCGACTTACATCTCTACAGAAGTCGTTGGGCTTGCCACTTCACCGGATAAAATGCGATGTGCCTTCCCGGTGGAATTCAACTCTGCACATGTTGCAGCGACTGTGGCAGCACCGACAAGCCCTGGTGCAATACGTTCTGACGTATAGCCTGGGCCAACGAGATCCAGACGTGGGGCAAATCACGCTGGAGGAGTGGTCTCAGATCAGGGATCTATGCACCCTTCTGCAAAGTTTTGAAACGGCGACAAAGATGTTTAGTGCTGACGATGCCATTATCAGCATGACTATTCCGGTGATTTACATGCGGGAGCACATGTTAAACAGAATTCGGAGTCAGGTGGTGGCACAAGAGGAAGTGGAGGAAGTAGAGGAGGAGGAGTTGTATGCGGAAGGGCTAACATCTGCAAGGTCCAGACGGTCGGCAGCACCAAGGCGGCAGGCATGTGAGGGTGGGGGAGATGGTTTTACCAGGGCGCATGGTAGCAGCCAAACTAGTGAGGAAGGTGCAGGAGCCCAGGAAGAAGTGGAGGACGAACTGATGGAAGACTCATCAGATGAGGGAGACCTTGATCACATTTCTGTTGTGCGAGGTTGGGGGGAGAGGACAGAGGAAGGAAGCATGATTGTTACCTCGCCACCAACACAACAGGGACTTGGTGCTCCTGGATGCGCAACACACATGAGTGCCTTCTTGCTGTACTACCTGCAACATGACCCTCGAATTGTGAGAATTAGAAATAATCCTGACTACTGGGTTGCCACACTGTTAGGTCCCCGGTACAAAAGTAAATTTGCAGAAATTATTCCTGCCATAGAAAGGGATGCACGCATGCAGGAGTATCAGCAGAGACTGTTGCAGAATCTTAAATGTGCTTTTCCACAAAACACCAGTGGTGCACGTAGTGAATCTCACAGTTCCAACTTGCCAACCGTGGGACCGTCAAGTGTTCAGCACTCAAACCATAACAGAACCACAGTATCTGCTGGTAACATCAATTTTGCACAATCATTTCACCACTTTTTTAGCCCATCCTTTGCAAGGCCACAGGAGACAAGAAGTCTGACACATAGTCAACGCCTAGAGACGATGGTACAGGAGTATCTCCAAGTAAACATTGAAGCCATGACTGTGTCACTGGTCCCTTGCTCTTTTTGGGCTTCCAATCTGGATAAATGGCCGGAGCTAGCCACTTACGCCTTGGAGATCTTATCATGCCCCGCAGCCAGCGTTCTGTCTGAACGTGTGTTCAGCGCTGCTGGTGGTGTGCTGACAGATAAGCGCACGCGGCTCTCCACTGATAATGTAGACAGACTCAAGTTCATAAAGATGAACAAATCATGGATCCGAAACGACTATTCTACCCCTGTGTCATCCTGGGGAGAGTAAAAGATGGATGATTGGTTAAAATCACCCTACCAACCGTTTTAAGCTTTCAAATTACTAATCATGTTTATCTGTATCTTGGCTGCAAAATAATTTGGGCTTTGTAGCAGTGTGCAGCACTGATTCTATTAGGCCATCTATACTAAGCTCCACCAGATTTAAAATTAATAATAATTTTTAGCTGCATCTAGCCCGGAAAATAATTTTGGGGCTCCGAGATGCGCAAGACACATAAGTGCCTTCTTGCTGCACTACCTGCAGCATGACCCTCATATTGTCAGAATTCGAAGTAATCATGACTACTGGGTTGCCACACTCTTAGATCCCCCAAACTTTTCGATCAACTTTTTCATTTTAATAAAGACCAAAAAAATGGTCATTTTTGAAATTATAAGCATTAGCAGGTTATTAGAAACTGAAATCAAACAGTTTTCAACTCAAAACTTTATTCTAGGTGATGTTACATTTTCACATAGGACCCCTTGTTCGAAAGGAGCTTCTGAACTCTCTCGTCCATTGAATTTGTCAGGTTTTGGATGGTTTCTGCTTCAATTGTTTTGCATGAGGACAGAATACCCTCCCAGAGCTGTTGCTTAGATGTGAACTGCCTCCCGCCATCATAGACACTCCTTTTGATGATGCTCCAGAGGTTCTGAATGGGGTAGAGGTCAGGGGAGCATGGGGGTCACACCATAAGTTTGTCCCCTTTTATGCCCATATCAGCCAGAGATGCAGATGTTTTATGTGCAGCATGAGATGGTGCATTATCATGCAAAAAAATGATCTTGCTGTGAAATACACGGTTCTTCTTCTTGAACCATGGCAGGAAGTGCTGTTTGAGAAAATCCACATACATTATGGAGTTCATCTTTAGCGCCTTCAGGGATCCTAAAGGGGCCGACAATCTCTCTCCCCATGATTCCAGCCCAAAACATTACTCCACCTCCTCCTTGTTGGCGCTGTAGCCGTGTTTGCGTGGGGTGTCCATCAACCAGCCATCCTCCACTCCATCCATCTGGACCATCGAGAGCTGCACGGCACTCATCCGTGAACAAAACAGTTTTGAAATCAGTCTTCATGTAATGTTTGGCCCACTGGAGCCATTTCTGCTTGTGTGAAGTGGATAGAGGAGGTCGACAGGATGGCGTATGCACAGCTGCAAACCTCTGAAGGACCCTGCATCTTGTTGTTCGGGGGACGTTGGAGGCACCAGCAGCTTCAAAAACTTGTCTGCTGCTATGACAAGGCTTTTTTGCCGCTGCTCTTTTAACCTGACGTAATTGCCTGTAGGAAAGAGTCCTCAATTTGCCCTTATCAGCACGCACACGTGTGTACTGTGAATCAGCTACATACTTCTTGATTGCCAAGACACTTCATCCTGATCATCGCACAATGTTGATTGTAGTCATGCCTTGACCTAAACACTCCACAATTTGTTGCTTCTCAGCAGCCGACACATCCTTTTTCTTTCCCATTTTGGCAGAAAATGTAGGCTGCTTAATAATGTGAGACAGCCTTCTTAAGTAGTCTTGCCTTTCATTGGACACACCTGCCAAACTAATTAGCACAGGTGTCTGCAATTGCTTACAGTGATATAAAGAGCCCTGACACACATCACCATGTGCTTTTCCACAAAACACCAGTGGTTCACGTAGTGAATCTTACAGTTCTAACTTGCCAACCGTGGTCTGTATGGAGTTGTTCAATAAAGGGCCCAAAATTAAGATAACATAGATGGGAGAGGTCTCTATGAAGAGGAATTCCTAAGTATTTGATACCCTGTGAGGGCCAGGCAAAGGGAAAGTTGGACTGGATGGAATTCTATATGGATTTGGGGAGGGAGACATCGAGGGCCTCAGACTTCGCTGCATTGATTTTAAAATTTGACCATGTAACAAAGTGATCTATTTCAGCCATAACAGCATGGATGGATATATGTGATTGAGTGATATATACTAGGACATCATCAGCAAATAGAGAGCACTTGTACTCGGTGCTAGTGTTGAGCCACCCCCGTAGTGTTCGAGTTCGGTTCGGTTCGTCGAACACCCGTGTGTTCGCCGAACTGTTCGTCGAACTGTTCGTCGAACACCTTCGAACACCGTTAAAACCAATGGCAGGCAAACAAATACACATAGAAACACATAGAAAACACCTTCAAAGGTGTCCAAAAGCTGACAAACTGCTCAGAAGACATAACTAACACATGGAAAAGTGACAAGTACATATAGTCATGCGAAAATAAAAGAGGTGGAGGAGTAAAAGGAGGGGGAGACACAGATATAGGCATGTCATGCCCTTCTAAAATCCAAAAAGTGAGAAGCCGACACGGCCAGTCCGCTCCTGCCCGTGCCACCTCCGTGTCGCCGGGTTTGTGCCAGAGCCGCGGTGAACCCTGACGGCCAGCCCCCCTCTCCCAATACTGGTGCCTGTCCGCTGGTGGGTCGAGCGAGCCCCCCTGTGGTGGAGGCAGCTCTAAGCTTTTTAATTTAAATTGTCTCTCTAATTTGAATGAATACACTTTAAATCCATTTACAAGGATCTATTGGAGGGCAAGTCTCATGCCAGCAACCGCGGTAATTCCAGCTCCAGTAGCGTCCACTAAAGCTGCTGCAGTTAAAAAGCTTTTATAAGGATCGAGCTCGGCTGTCCACCGCAAGGCATCCTACTGCCAGTCCCAGCCCCTATGCCTTGGGGTGCCTCCTGATGCTCTTCACTAAGTATCCCATGGTCCCGAAGCATTTCCTTTGAAAAAATTAAGTGTCTAAACTACAGGTGGTGTAGCTTGCTTAACAGCCGGGATAATCCGCTGACTAGCAGACACTGCTACTAGGCACAAAGTATTTCCTGGGCTAGATGCAGTTAAAAATTTGTAATTAGATACTCTCGTTGGATGCTGAGAAAGCATTCCATAGAGTCTCCTGGCACGCCATATATGATTCTCTTAAAAAGCTTGGGGTAGGGGTCTAGGGGACCCTTTTATAGCCAAAATCACGGCCCTGTATCGCAATACGTCACCTAGGCTGAAGATAAATGGAACTGTAGCACCCTGAGGGCTCGGTTGCTACAGACGTATTGCACCTCACCCAGAGGTGTGATATCTCACTCTCAGGTAAGGATGGAGTGTGGATCAGGACCCGACACCTGCATGCATTACACCACATTGCCGTGGGGCAGGGCGACCAATATGCCCCTGAGATGGGCACGACAGTCCCTGTCCCTGGCTGGAGTGGGGGGAGGGAACACTGAGGAAGGGGAACCCTGTAGTGCAGGAGCAGGGAGAAAGCAGTTCCTGGGTGCATTGAGAAGGGAGTATAAAAGGTGGGCACCATCTTAGTTCAGTGCAGAGAAGTCTGAGCAGAAGTGGCAGGGAGCAGGGGCTCTGCATGAGCTCTGCTCCGGAGGCGGGCCTAGTAACAGAGGCCCAGGCCTGGAAGAGGGAGAAGGAAGGAAGAGGAGCGGAGAAGGCTCCAGGAACGAGGAATGAAGGGATCCCAGGGGTGCGGACGGGCGAGTCGCCACCGCACGCCCGAATCCACCTGCGTGGAGGGGTCAGGCCAAAGGGGGAGACCGGTCCCTGAACTAGTGGAGGCAGGAAACGACCCTCAGCTAGAAACCGGAGGCTCTGACATTTTATGTGGCGCAGCCCCTCGCTACACCCGCTAGGAAGGCACCACATAGGGTCAGGGAAACTGGCGCCAAGTTTACCAAGAGGAGGCCCGAGGCAGCCGGACAGAAGTGTTGGTAAGAAAGGCCAGACAAAGGACACACAAAGGGGGTCCTGTGAAGTGCTCCAAAGTTATCTGGGAGTTGTCTGAGCCCCTCACCTGGTGAGCACAGTACGACGTGGGCAGCCGTTACCTGCAGACGTGGTCTGGATAATAAGAACTGTGAGTAAAGGCCCTGGACTGCATCACTGACTCCGTGTCGTTACTGCTGCTGCCCTGCACCATCACCCCCATCCTCCGCATACACTGCCCTGAGGCTATACTCCTCCTGTGGGGAGTTATGCTACGCTCTGCTGCACCCACAACACCAGCCTCAGCGGTCTGCCCTGTAGCGGCGGTTCACTCTGACCGCAATCCACGGGTGGCGTAGTCGGACATTTAAACATCAAAACAACATAAATAGTTCCGCCACTGGTTTGACCGCCCTGAGCCACGGAACCGGGTCGCCGCCACGAAGACTACAACCACCAGCATCCACCAAAAAGGGTCCGGCTCCGGGTGTCCCAAGGCCCAGGGGGTGCGTCAGAACATTTTCATCACCTTTCACAATCACCAATGGGACAAGGCAGGGATGTCCTCTGTCCCCTCTCTTATACATCCTAGTGACGGAGCACCTGCTCTCATCAATTCGCCATAACCCCAATATTAGGTGGATTGAGGTGGGAGGCACCGAGTACAAGTGCTCTCTATTTGTTGATGATGTCCTAGTATATATCACTCAATCACATATATCCATCCCTGCTGTTATGGCTGAAATAGATCACTTTGTTACATGGTAAAATTTTAAAATCAATGCAGCGAAGTCTGAGGCCCTCGATGTCTCCCTCCCCAAATCCATATAGGATTCCATCCAGTCCAACTTTCCCTTTGCCTGGCCCTCACAGGGTATCAAATACTTAGGAATTCCTATTCATAGAGACCTCTCCCATCTATGTTATCTTAATTTTGGGCCCTTTATTGAACAATTCCATACAGACAACGGTTGGCAAGTTAGAACTGTAAGATTCACTACGTGAACCACTGGTGTTTTGTGGAAAAGCACATGTACACTGCGTTCCAAATTATTATGCAAAAAGTGTTTAGGAGTGATAAGGGAAGAATTTGTTTGTTTGTCAGTTAAACTCATTGATGGTGATGTGTGTCAGGGCTCTTTATATCACTGTAAGCAATTGCAGACACCTGTGCTAATTAGTTTGGCAGGTGTGTCCAATGAAAGGCAAGACTAATTAAGAAGGCTCTCTCACATTATTAAGCAGCCTACATTTTCTGCCAAAATGGGAAAGAAAAAGGATGTGTCGGCTGCTGAGAAGCAACAAATTGTGGAGTGTTTAGGTCAAGGCATGACTACAATCAACATTGTGCGATGATCAGGATGAAGTGTCTTGGCAATCAAGAAGTATGTAGCTGATTCACAGTACACACGTGTGCGTGCTGATAAGGGCAAATTGAGGACTCTTTCCTACAGGCAATTACGTCAGGTTAAAAGAGCAGCGGCAAGAAAGCCTTGTCATAGCAGCAGACAAGTTTTTGAAGCTGCTGGTGCCTCCAACTTCCCCCGAACAACAAGATGCAGGGTCCTTCAGAGGTTTGCAGCTGTGCATACGCCATCCTGTCGACCTCCTCTATCCACTTCACACAAGCAGAAACGGCTCCAGTGGGCCAAACATTACATGAAGACTGATTTCAAAACTGTTTTGTTCACGGATGAGTGCCGTGCAGCGCTCGATGGTCCAGATGGATGGAGTGGAGGATGGCTGGTTGATGGACACCCCACGCAAACACGGCTACAGCGCCAACAAGGAGGAGGTGGAGTAATGTTTTGGGCTGGAATCATGGGGAGAGAGATTGTCGGCCCCTTTAGGATCCCTGAAGGCGCTAAAGATGAACTCCATAATGTATGTGGATTTTCTCAAACAGCACTTCCTGCCATGGTTCAAGAATAAGAACCGTGTATTTCACAGCAAGATCATTTTTCTGCATGATAATGCACCATCTCATGCTGCACATAAAACATCTGCATCTCTGGCTGATATGGGCATAAAAGGGGACAAACTTATGGTGTGACCCCCATGCTCCCCTGACCTCTACCCCATTCAGAACCTTTGGAGCATCATTAAAAGGAGTGTCTATGATGGCGGGAGGCAGTTCACATCTAAGCAACAGCTCTGGGAGGGTATTCTGTCCTCATGCAAAACAATTGAAGCAGAAACCATCCAAAACCTGACAAATTCAATGGACGAGAGAGTTCAGAAGCTCCTTTCGAACAAGGGGTCCTATGTGAAAATGTAACATCACCTAGAATAAAGTTTTGAGTTGAAAACTGTTTGATTTCAGTTTCTAACAACCTGCTAATGCTTATAATTTCAAAAATGACCATTTTTTTGGTCTTTATTAAAATGAAAAGGTTGATCGAAAAGTTTGGGGGATCTAAGAGTGTGGCAACCCAGTAGTCATGATTACTTCGAATTCTGACAATATGAGGGTCATGCTGCAGGTAGTGCAGCAAGAAGGCACTTATGTGTCTTGCGCATCTCGGAGCCCCAAAATTATTTTCCGGGCTAGATGCAGCTAAAAATTATTTTTAATTTTAAATCTGGTGGAGCTTATTATAGATGGCCTAATAGGATCAGTGCTGCACACTGCTACAAAGCCCAAATTATTTTCCAGTCAAGATACAGATAAACATGATAAGTAATTTGAAAGCTTAAAACGGTTGGTAGGGTGATTTTAACCAATCATCAAGCTTTTACTCTCCCCAGGATGACACAGGGGTAGATAGAGTTCGTTTTAAACTTATCACGCTTACCCACAAAGCGCTCCATGCTTCAGTACCCCCCTACATCTCCTCCCTTGTCTCAGTCTACCACCCTACACGTGCCCTCCGTTCTGCAAATGACTTGAAACTAAAATCCTCCATAATCCGAACTTCCCACTCCCGTCTCCAAGATTTCTCACGTGCTGCGCCAATTCTCTGGAATGTACTACCCAGGACACTTCGATTAATTCCCAATACCCACAGTTTCAAGCGAACCCTAAAAACACATTTCTTTAGACTGGCGTATCACCTAAACACACTCTGTCCATCCCAGCTTTCCCCCATATTAAAATCTTCTTCAACTTCGGGTTCAAACCAACCATGCACATAAAAGCCTCTGTCAGGACTGCACACATACTGGCTGGCGACCAGTCCATGTATTATTATTTATCCTATTCAGTATATCAAGGCTGCATTATACAATATAAGTACTTTTTACCTTTTGTGTCTCCCCCACTTCCTCATAGACTGTAAGCTCGCGAGCAGGGCCCTCACTCCGTTCGATATCAGATATGCTTATTCTGTATTGTCTGTATAAGTCCCCCCTAAAATTTGTAAAGTGCTGCGGAATATGTTGGCGCTATAAAAATAAACTATTATTATTATTATTATTATTATTAGAAAAGTCGTTTCGGATCCATGATTTGTTCATCTTTATGAACGTGAGTCTGTCTACATTATCAGTGGAGAGCCGCGTGCGCTTATCTGTCAGCACACCACCAGCAGCGCTGAACACACGTTCAGACAGAACGCTTTCTGCAGGGCATGACAAGATCTCCAAGGCATAAGTGGCTAGCTCCGGCCATTTATCCAGATTGGAAGCCCAAAAAGAGCAAGGGTCCAGTGACACAGTCATGGCTTCAATGTTTACTTGGAGATACTCCTGTACCATCGTCTCTAGGCGTTGACTATGTGTCAGACTTCTTGTCTCCTGTGGCCTTGCAAAGGATGGGCTAAAAAAGTGGTGAAATGATTCTGCAAAATTGATGTTACCAGCAGATACTGTGGTTCTGTTACGGTTTGAGTGCTGAACACTTGACGGTCCCACGGTTGGCAAGTTGGAACTGTGAGATTCACTACGTGCACCACTGGTGTTTTGTGGAAAAGCAAATGTAAGATTCTGCAACAGTCTCTGCTGATACTCCTGCATGCGTGCATCCCTTTCTATGGCAGGAATAATTTCGGCAAATTTACTTTTGTACCGGGGATCTAACAGTGTGGCAACCCAGTAGTCAGGATTATTTCTAATTCTCACAATTCGAGGGTCATGTTGCAGGTAGTGCAGCAAGAAGGCACTCATGTGTGTTGCGCATCCAGGAGCACCAAGTCCCTGTTGTGTTGGTGGCGAGGTAACAATCATGCTTCCTTCCTCTGTCCTCTCCCCCCAACCTCGCACAACAGAAATGTGATCAAGGTCTCCCTCATCTGATGAGTCTTCCATCAGTTCGTCCTCCACTTCTTCCTGGGCTCCTGCACCTTCCTCACTAGTTTGGCTGCTACCATGCGCCCTGGTAAAACCATCTCCCCCACCCTCACATGCCTGCCGCCTTGGTGCTGCCGACCGTCTGGACCTTGCAGATGTTAGCCCTTCCGCATACAACTCCTCCTCCTCTACTTCCTCCACCTCCTCTTGTGCCACCACCTGACTCCGAATTCTGTTTAACATGTGCTCCAGCATGTAAATCAGCGGAATAGTCATGCTGATAATTGCATCATCAGCACTAAACATCTTCGTCGCCATTTCAAAACTGTGCAGAAGGGTGCATAGGTCCCTGATCTGAGACCACTCCTCCAGCGTGATTTGCCCCACCTCTGGATCTCGTTGGCCCAGGCTATACGTCAGAACGTATTGCACCAGGGCTTGTCGGTGCTGCCACAGTCGCTGCAACATGTGCAGAGTTGAATTCCACCGGGTAGGCACATCGCATTTTAGCCGGTGAAGTGGCAGGCCCAACGACTTCTGTAGAGATGTAAGTCGCTGAGCTGCGGGATGCGAACGGCGGAAGTGAGCACACAGCGACCGTGCCCTCTGCAGAAGGCCATCTAGTCTGGGATAGTGGGCTAAAAATTGCTGGACAACCAGGTTCAACACGTGAGCCATACAAGGCACGTGTGTGACATTGCCCCGGCGAAGGGCCGCACCCAGGTTTGCAGCATTGTCGCACACGGCCTTCCCTGGTTTCAGGTCCAGTGGAGACAGCCATTCATGAAATTGGTTCTCCAGAGCTGACCACAACTCCTCAGCTGTGTGACTCACATTTCCCAGACATTTCAAAGTAAAAACCGCCTGATGACGTTGAGCCCTACTGCCAGCATAGTAAGGAGGTGTGCAGGATCCCTTCTGCGCAGTTAGAAAGCTTGTGGCATGACCAGACAGGCTTTGGGTGCAGGTGGAAGACCGAGAGGAGGTTGAGGAGGCAGAAGCAGTGGAGGAACTTTGACATAAAGAGGATTGACGCACAACTCGTGGGGACGGCAAGACTTGGACAGCAGCCCCTTGTCCTGCTGTCACCATAGTTACCCAGTGCCCAGTCAGCGACATGTAACGCCCCTGTCCATGCCTACTCGTCCAAGTGTCTGTGGTGAAATGCACCCTGTCACACACAGAGTTTCTCAAAGAAGCGGTGATGTTGTGTGCGACATGCTGGTGGAGCGCAGGCACACCTTTCTTTGAGAAGTAGTGCCGACTGGGCATCTGGTACTGGGGCTCTGCGACGGACATAAGGTCTCGAAAATCCTCTGTGTCCATCAGGCGGAAAGGCAGCATTTCTGTAGCCAAGAGCTTGCAGATGGTGAAATTCAACCTCTTAGCTTTCTCATGGCTAGGAGGAAATGGTCTTTTACTTGTCCACATCTGAGGGACCGAGGGCTGGCTATTGTGCTTAGACGGGGTTGATAAGGGTGTCCCCGGCAAACTGCCGGTCTGTGAGGAAGATGCAGGCGGACATGTTAGGTTGCCTTGATCCAAAGGTGGTGCTATCGATGTCGGAGAGCGCTCAACACCAGCTGGTGTTACCACCTCCAAAGAAAATGATGACCTGCCAATCACGCTGGCTGTTGCGGGTAAAGAGGTGGCAGGTCTGCGCCCCAAAACAGGCGTGACTGCTGTCCCCCCAGTCACAGAGGATGAAGAGGCCGCGGATGCACAAGATATGGCAGACGATGTTTGGCCCGGCCGGCTAGGCCGCATTGTAGCACACTGAGCTTCCCACTGCAACTTATGCTTCATGTCCATGTGCCGGTTCATGCATGAAGTACTCAAACTATGTATTTTTTGGCCTCTACTTAGCTTTTGCTGACAAATGTTACAGATAACACGAGTTGGGTCATCTTTATCGATCTGAAAAAATGCCCAGGCTATGCAAGGCTTAGCACCCATGCGACCTGAAGAGCCACCACGACTTGTGGTGAGAGGCAGAGTTGTGTTTGAGGATGCAGTTGTTGACGTGCTTCCAGTACTACGTCTCTGTCCAGGAAGGCGCAACCTGACCTCGTCGTCACTAGCATCTTCCTCCACCTCCTCTGCTGACCTCATCTCTTGGCTGACTGTGGGTTGACAGTAAGTGGGATCTCCAACCTCATCATCATCACCCTGTGTGTTATCACACCCGTCGTCCTCAGAGCCAACCTGTTCCTGCCCTGACAAAAAACTAAAGTTGTCGCTCCAATCAGGTATTTGAGTCTTATCATTGTCTTCCTCATTGTCTCCACCAACAGGAGTTACAGTTTGGGAATGAGGGTCTACATTATGGTCAGAACCTTCTGCGTCTGGTCCTGGATCCGACTCATAAAGATACTGGGCATCAGTGCAGATCATTTCCTCGTCTGGATTCACAGAAGCGCTGGAGTCGACCTCTGATTCCCAGGCTATAGTATGAGTAAACAGCTCTGCAGACTCAACCATCTGTTCTACCTCATACTCAGACGGGCAGCTGGAGATTTGGGAGCTGTGAGGAAGCAAGTGCGATTTGGGTGACACCTTTGAGGACTGGAGTATTTGTGATGTTCAAGTTGATGTGGAGGAGAGCCCACTTAAAGGAGCACTTGATATCCGTTGAAGAACCTGCTGTTTTTGTGCCTCATCTGGAATTTGTAGCGATTGGCGTGGCCGTAAGAAAGGGATCTTATCACATTGTCCGCTAAAAGAAGTAGACATTTTAGTTTGGCTGGAAGATGGTCTTTCTTCTGCAGATGTTACTGTTGCTTTAACACCTACCCCACGGACACAACCTTTTTTCCCCTTCCCAACACGCCTATTCCCCTTTCCACCAGCAGCAGGCCTTTTTCCACTCATTTTGGTGGTTAACTAATTCACAACTCTGGAGTTGTTTGCACAAAAAAACAATGGATGGTAACCGAGCAGAGCTGAGTGGCCAAACTGTGGTATTAGGCCAAAACTATTGGCTGGGTTAGATGCAGAAAAAAATTATATTCAATTTGCAACCTGATGGAGGTCAGTATAGATGGACTAATACAACAAGTCCCACACACAGCTAGAAGCCCAATATTTTTTCAGAGGTAGATGCAGAAAAAAATATATTCAGTTTGCAACCTGATGGAGGTCAGTATAGATGGACTAATACAACAAGTCCCACACACAGCTAGAAGCCCAATATTTTTTCAGAGGTAGATGCAGAAAAAAATATATTCAGTTTGCAACCTGATGGAGGTCAGTATAGATGGACTAATACAACAAGTCCCACACACAGCTAGAAGCCCAATATTTTTTCAGAGGTAGATGCAGAAAAAAATATATTCAGTTTGCAACCTGATGGAGGTCAGTATAGATGGACTAATACAACAAGTCCCACACACAGCTAGAAGCCCAAATATTTTTTCAGAGGTACTGTAGATGCAGATAAAAATTATTTTTAATTTGCAACCTGATGGAGGTCAGTATAGATGGACTAATAGAGAAAGTCCGACACACTACTAGAAGGCCAAATATTTTTTCAGAGCTAGATGCAGAAAAAAATTATATTCAGTTTGCAACCTGATGGAGGTCAGTATAGATGGATTAATAGAACAAGACCCACACACAGCTAGAAGCCCAATATTTTTTCAGAGGTAGATGCAGAAAAAAATATATTCAGTTTGCAACCTGATGGAGGTCAGTATAGATGGACTAACAGAGAAAGTCCCACACACTACTAGAAGGCCAAATATTTTTTCAGAGCTACATGCAGAAAAAATTATATTCAGTTTGCAACCTGATGGAGGTCTGTATAGATGGATTAATAGAACAAGACCCACACACAGCTAGAAGCCCAATATTTTTTCAGAGGTAGATGCAGAAAAAAATATATTCAGTTTGCAACCTGATGGAGGTCAGTATAGATGGACTAATACAACAAGTCCCACACACAGCTAGAAGCCCAACATTTTTTCAGAGGTAGATGCAGAAAAAAATATATTCAGTTTGCAACCTGATGGAGGTCAGTATAGATGGACTAACAGAGAAAGTCCCACACACTACTAGAAGGCCAAATATTTTTTCAGAGCTAGATGCAGAAAAAAATTATATTCAGTTTGCAACCTGATGGAGGTCTGTATAGATGGATTAATAGAACAAGACCCACACACAGCTAGAAGCCCAATATTTTTTCAGAGGTAGATGCAGAAAAAAGTATATTCAGTTTCCAACCTGATGGAGGTCAGTATAGATGGACTAATACAACAAGTCCCACACACAGCTAGAAGCCCAAATATTTTTTCAGAGGTACTGTAGATGCAGATAAAAATTATTTTTAATTTGCAACCTGATGGAGGTCAGTATAGATGGACTAATAGAGAAAGTCCGACACACTACTAGAAGGCCAAATATTTTTTCAGAGCTAGATGCAGAAAAAAATTATATTCAGTTTGCAACCTGATGGAGGTCAGTTTAGATGGATTAATAGATCAAGACCCACACACAGCTAGAAGCCCAATATTTTTTCAGAGGTAGATGCAGAAAAAAATATATTCAGTTTGCAACCTGATGGAGGTCAGTATAGATGGACTAACAGAGAAAGTCCCACACACTACTAGAAGGCCAAATATTTTTTCAGAGCTAGATGCAGAAAAAAATTATATTCAGTTTGCAACCTGATGGAGGTCTGTATAGATGGATTAATAGAACAAGACCCACACACAGCTAGAAGCCCAATATTTTTTCAGAGGTAGATGCAGAAAAAAATATATTCAGTTTGCAACCTGATGGAGGTCAGTATAGATGGACTAATACAACAAGTCCCACACACAGCTAGAAGCCCAATATTTTTTCAGAGGTAGATGCAGAAAAAAATATATTCAGTTTGCAACCTGATGGAGGTCAGTATAGATGGACTAACAGAGAAAGTCCCACACACTACTAGAAGGCCAAATATTTTTTCAGAGCTAGATGCAGAAAAAAATTATATTCAGTTTGCAACCTGATGGAGGTCTGTATAGATGGATTAATAGAACAAGACCCACACACAGCTAGAAGCCCAATATTTTTTCAGAGGTAGATGCAGAAAAAAATATATTCAGTTTGCAACCTGATGGAGGTCAGTATAGATGGACTAATACAACAAGTCCCACACACAGCTAGAAGCCCAATATATTTTCAGAGGTAAATGCAGAAAAAAATATATTCAGTTTGCAACCTGATGGAGGTCAGTATAGGTGGACTAATAGAACAAGTCCCACACACTGCTAGAAGGCCAAATATTTTTTCAGAGCTAGATGCAGAAAAAAATTAGATTCAGTTTGCAACCTGATGGAGGTCAGTATAGATGGACTAATAGAATGATGCTATGCCCAAAAGATTTTACTTCACTAGGTGCAGTAAAAAAATTGGTATTCTATACACAGGTGTTATATCTTGCAACACAGATAGGCTACTCCACTGACTAACACACTCTGCAATAGGCCAAAAAGGATTAGCTTTGCTAGATTCAGCCAAATGCTGTGAAAAAAACTTGCACAGCACTGGCACAGACCTGCCTGGCAAAAACTGATAGGAACTGATGTAACCTAGTCCTGAAAAGGACTCCAATTACAATTAGTCTTTACTCCCACAACCTATCTATTTAAGAGCACAGACCTGCCTGATAAAAGTCGTAGGAAATGCTGTAACCTAGTCCTTAAAAGGACTGCAATCACAACTATTCCCTACTCCCAAGCTATCTGTATATTTGTGCGAAAATTGGCTTGAAATTAACAAGGTATAGCGCACACAGCAACAGCGGTGCCGTCTAACACGCAGCTGCAGCAGTGAGAAAATGGTGGCGACGGGGAAAATGGCTTGGTCTTATAGGGCAAGGACATGTGACATACACTGCCAATGACACATGCCCTTGCTTGTTTGAAAAAAAGCACTTCGCTCCGTGTGTGCGCTGCTGATAGGCTGACAGCTTGCACCTCCCCACTGTAAATGCGGGAAAGAGAAAAAAAAATGGAGATCTTCATTGTTCCTGCAGAGATCCATCCCCTGCCCCTCCCCCCACCCCGCTGTACACTCAAACTGCGTATTAACATTAATTTTCATCATTACTGAGAAAAAATCCAGTTATGATTTTGGTGCACGAACAGTTATCGAACATAACCTCGAACAGCCGAATTTTTCTCAAATTGTTCGTGTTCGCCGACCGGCTCGAACACCGCCCAAAACAGCTCGAATTTGAGATTGGCGAACAGTTCAAGTAGAACAACGCTCATCACTACTCGGTGCCTCCCACCTCAATCCACCTAATATTGGGGTTATGGCGAATTGATGAGAGCATGTGCTCCGTCACTAGGATGTATAAGAGAGGGGACAGAGAACATCCCTGCCTTGTCCCATTGGTGATTGTGAAAGGTGATGAAAATGTTCTGACGCGCCCCCTGGGCCTTGGGACACCCGGAGCCGGACCCTTTTTGGTGGATGCTGGTGGTTGTAGTCTCCGTGGCAGCGACCCGGTTCCGTGGCTCAGGGCGGTCAAACCAGTGGCGGAACTATTTATGTGGTTTTGATGTTTAAATGTCCGACTACGCCACCCGTGGATTGCGGTCAGAGTGAACCACCGCTCCAGGGCAGACCGCTGAGGCTGGTGTTGTGGGTGCAGCAGAGCGTAGCATAACTCCCCACAGGAGGAGTATAGCCTCAGGGCAGTGTATGCGGAGGATGGAGGTGATGGTGCAGGGCAGCAGCAGTAATGACACGGAGTCAGTGATGCAGTCCAGGGCCTTTACTCACAGTTCTTATTATCTAGACCACGTCTGCAGGTAACGGCTGCCCACGTCGTACTGTGCTCACCAGGTGAGGGGCTCAGACAACTCCCAGATAACTTTGGAGCGCTACACAGGACCCCCTTTGTGTGACCTTTGTCTGGCCTTTCTTACCAACCCTTCTGTCCGGCTGCCTCGGGCCTCCTCTTGGTAAACTTGGCGCCAGTTTCCCTGACCCTATGTGGTGCCTTCCTAGCGGGTGTAGCGAGGGGCTGCGCCACATAAAATGTCACAGCCTCCTGTTTCTAGCTGAGGGTCGTTTCCTGCCTCCACTAGTTTCGGGGACCGGTCTCCCCCTTTGGCCTGACCCCTCCACGCAGGTGGATTCGGGCGTGCGGTGGCGACTCGCCCGTCCGCACCCCTGGGATCCCTTCGTTCCTCGTTCCTGGAGCCTTCTCCGCTTCTCTTCCTTCCTTCTCCCTCTTCCAGGCCTGGGCCTCTGTTACTAGGCCCGCCTCCGGAGCAGAGCTCATGCAGAGCCCCTGCTCCCTGCCACTTCTGCTCAGACTTCTCTGCACTGAACTAAGATGGTGCCCACCTTTTATACTTCCTTCTCAATGCACCCAGGAACTGCTTCCTCCCTGCTCCTGCACTACAGGGTTCCCCTTCCTCAGTGTTCCCTCCCCCCACTCCAGCCAGGGACAGGGACTGTCGTGCCCATCTCAGGGGCATATTGGTCGCCCTGCCCCACGGCAATGTGGTGTAATGCATGCAGGTGTCGGGTCCTGATCCACACTCCATCCTTACCTGAGAGTGAGATATCACACCTCTGGGTGAGGTGCAATACCTCTGTAGCAACCGAGCCCTCAGGGTAATACAGTTCCATTTATCTTCAGCCTAGGTGACGTATTGCGATACAGGGCCGTGATTTTGGCTATAAAAGGGTCCCCTAGACCCCTACCCCAAGCTTTTTAAGAGAATCATATATGGCGTGCCAGGAGACTCTATGGAATGCTTTCTCAGCATCCAACGAGAGTATCTAATTACAAATTTTTAACTGCATCTAGCCCAGGAAATACTTTGTGCCTAGTAGCAGTGTCTGCTAGTCAGCAGATTATCCCGGCTGTTAAGCAAGCTACACCACCTGTAGTTTTGACACTTAATTTTTTCAAAGGAAATGCTTCGGGACCACGGGATACTCAGTGAAGAGCATCAGGAGGCACCCCAAGGCATAGGGGCTGGGACTGGCACTAGGATGCCTTGCGGTGGACAGCCGAGCTCGATCCTTATAAAAGCTTTTTAACTGCAGCAGCTTTAGTGGACGCTACTGGAGCTGGAATTACGCGGCTGCTGGCATGAGACTTGCCCTCCAATAGATCCTTGTAAATGGATTTAAAGTGTATTCATTCAAATTAGAGAGACAATTTAAATTAAAAAGCTTAGAGCTGCCTCCACCACAGGGGGGCTCGCTCGACCCACCAGCGGACAGGCACCAGTATTGGGAGAGGGGGGCTGGCCGTCAGGGTTCACTGCGGCTCTGGCACAAACCCGGCGACACGGAGGTGGCACGGGCAGGAGCGGACTGAACGTGTCGGCTTCTCACTTTTTGGATTTTAGAAGGGCATGACATGCCTATATCTGTGTCTCCCCCTCCTTTTACTCCTCCACCTCTTTTCTTTTCGCATGACTATATGTACTTGTCACTTTTCCATGTGTTAGTTGTGTCTTCTGAGCAGTTTGTCAGCTTTTGGACACCTTTGAAGGTGTTTTCTATGTGTTTCTATGTGTTTTTGTTTGCCTGCCATTGGTTTTAGCGGTGTTCGAAGGTATTCGACGAACAGTTCGACGAACAGTTCGGCGAACACACGGGTGTTCGACGAACCGAACCTAACTCGAACACTACGGGGGTGGCTCAACACTAATACCGAGTAACCCAAAAATATTTTTTATTCTAAGTAAAGTGATACAGCTGGCTAGATCTCAGTTTAAAATATTTTGGAGCACATATTCTATGTCATACTGGCCTCATCCACATTCTTCTGTTCCTAAAGTAATACAGTAGTGGACATCTCAGTTTGAAATTGTTTGGAGAATATCTCGTAGGTTTCATCGGCCTCATGAATAGTGTTGAGCCACCCCCGTAGTGTTCGAGTTCGGTTCGGTTCGTCGAACACCCGTGTGTTCGCCGAACTGTTCGTCGAACTGTTCGTCGAACACCTTCGAACACCGTTAAAACCAATGGCAGGCAAACAAAAACACATAGAAACACATAGAAAACACCTTCAAAGGTGTCCAAAAGCTGACAAACTGCTCAGAAGACACAACTAACACATGGAAAAGTGACAAGAACATATAGTCATGCGAAAAGAAAAGAGGTGGAGGAGTAAAAGGAGGGGGAGACACAGATATAGGCATGTCATGCCCTTCTAAAATCCAAAAAGTGAGAAGCCGAGACGGCCAGTCCACTCCTGCCCGTGCCACCTCCGTGTCGCCGGGTTTGTGCCAGAGCCGCGGTGAACCCTGACGGCCAGCCCCCCTCTCCCAATACTGGTGCCTGTCCGCTGGTGGGTCGAGAGAGCCCCCCTGTGGTGGAGGCAGCTCTAAGCTTTTTAATTTAAATTGTCCCTCTAATTTGAATGAATACACTTTAAATCCATTTACAAGGATCTATTGGAGGGCAAGTCTCATGCCAGCAGCCGCGTAATTCCAGCTCCAGTAGCGTCCACTAAAGCTGCTGCAGTTAAAAAGCTTTTATAAGGATCGAGCTCGGCTGTCCACCGCAAGGCATCCTAGTGCCAGTCCCAGCCCCTATGCCTTGGGGTGCCTCCTGATGCTCTTCACTAAGTATCCCGTGGTCCCGAAGCATTTCCTTTGAAAAAATTAAGTGTCCAAACTACAGGTGGTGTAGCTTGCTTAACAGCCGGGATAATCCGCTGACTAGCAGACACTGCTACTAGGCACAAAGTATTTCCTGGGCTAGATGCAGTTAAAAATTTGTAAGTAGATACTCTCGTTGGATGCTGAGAAAGCATTCCATAGAGTCTCCTGGCACGCCATATATGATTCTCTTAAAAAGCTTGGGGTAGGGGTCTAGGGGACCCTTTTATAGCCAAAATCACGGCCCTGTATCACAATACGTCACCTAGGCTGAAGATAAATGGAACTGTAGCACCGAGGGCTCGGTTGCTACAGACGTATTGCACCTCACCCAGAGGTGTGATATCTCACTCTCAGATAAGGATGGAGTGTGGATCAGGACCCGACACCTGCATGCATTACACCACATTGCCGTGGGGCAGGGCGACCAATATGCCCCTGAGATGGGCACGACAGTCCCTGTCCCTGGCTGGAGTGGGGGGAGGGAACACTGAGGAAGGGGAACCCTGCAGTGCAGGAGCAGGGAGGAAGCAGTTCCTGGGTGCATTGAGAAGGGAGTATAAAAGGTGGGCACCATCTTAGTTCAGTGCAGAGAAGTCTGAGCAGAAGTGGCAGGGAGCAGGGGCTCTGCATGAGCTCTGCTCCGGAGGCGGGCCTAGTAACAGAGGCCCAGGCCTGGAAGAGGGAGAAGGAAGGAAGAGGAGCGGAGAAGGCTCCAGGAACGAGGAATGAAGGGATCCCAGGGGTGCGGACGGGCGAGTCGCCACCGCACGCCCGAATCCACCTGCGTGGTGGGGTCAGGCCAAAGGGGGAGACCGGTCCCCGAACTAGTGGAGGCAGGAAACGACCCTCAGCTAGAAACCGGAGGCTCTGACATTTTATGTGGCGCAGCCCCTTGCTCCACCCGCTAGGAAGGCACCACATAGGGTCAGGGAAACTGGCGCCAAGTTTACCAAGAGGAGGCCCGAGGCAGCCGGACAGAAGTGTTGGTAAGAAAGGCCAGACAAAGGACACACAAAGGGGGTCCTGTGAAGCGCTCCAAAGTTATCTGGGAGTTGTCTGAGCCCCTCACCTGGTGAGCACAGTACGACGTGGGCAGCCGTTACCTGCAGACGTGGTCTGGATAATAAGAACTGTGAGTAAAGGCCCTGAACTGCATCACTGACTCCGTGTCGTTACTGCTGCTGCCCTGCACCATCACCCCCATCCTCCGCATACACTGCCCTGAGGCTATACTCCTCCCGTGGGGAGTTATGCTACGCTCTGCTGCACCCACAACACCAGCCTTAGCGGTCTGCCCTGTAGCGGCGGTTCACTCTGACCGCAATCCACGGGTGGCGTAGTCGGACATTTAAACATCAAAACCACATAAATAGTTCCGCCACTGGTTTGACCGCCCTGAGCCACGGAACCGGATCGCCGCCACGAAGACTACAACCACCAGCATCCACCAAAAAGGGTCCGGCTCCGGGTGTCCCAAGGCCCAGGGGGTGCATCAGAACATTTTCATCACCTTTCACAATCACCAATGGGACAAGGCAGGGATGTCCTCTGTCCCCTCTCTTATACATCCTAGTGACGGAGCACCTGCTCTCATCAATTCGCCATAACCCCAATATTAGGTGGATTGAGGTGGGAGGCACCGAGTACAAGTGCTCTCTATTTGCTGATGATGTCCTAGTATATATCACTCAATCACATATATCCATCCCTGCTGTTATGGCTGAAATAGATCACTTTGTTACATGGTAAAATTTTAAAATCAATGCAGCGAAGTCTGAGGCCCTCGATGTATCCCTCCCTAAATCCATATAGGATTCCATTCAGTCCAACTTTCCCTTTGCCTGGCCCTCACAGGGTATCAAATACTTAGGAATTCCTATTCATAGAGACCTCTCCCATCTATGTTATCTTAATTTTGGGCCCTTTATTGAACAATTCCATACAGACCACGGTTGGCAAGTTAGAACTGTAAGATTCACTACGTGAACCACTGGTGTTTTGTGGAAAAGCACATGTACACCGCGTTCCAAATTATTATGCAAAAAGTGTTTAGGAGTGATAAGGGAAGAATTTGTTTGTTTGTCAGTTAAACTCATTGATGGTGATGTGTGTCAGGGCTCTTTATATCACTGTAAGCAATTGCAGACACCTGTGCTAATTAGTTTGGCAGGTGTGTCCAATGAAAGGCAAGACTACTTAAGAAGGCTCTCTCACATTATTAAGCAGCCTACATTTTCTGCCAAAATGGGAAAGAAAAAGGATGTGTCGGCTGCTGAGAAGCAACAAATTGTGGAGTGTTTAGGTCAAGGCATGACTACAATCAACATTGTGCGATGATCAGGATGAAGTGTCTTGGCAATCAAGAAGTATGTAGCTGATTCACAGTACACACGTGTGCGTGCTGATAAGGGCAAATTGAGGACTCTTTCCTACAGGCAATTACGTCAGGTTGAAAGAGCAGCGGCAAAAAAGCCTTGTCATAGCAGCAGACAAGTTTTTGAAGCTGCTTGTGCCTCCAACGTCCCCCGAACAACAAGATGCAGGGTCCTTCAGAGGTTTGCAGCTGTGCATACGCCATCCTGTCGACCTCCTCTATCCACTTCACACAAGCAGAAACGGCTCCAGTGGGCCAAACATTACATGAAGACTGATTTCAAAACTGTTTTGTTCACGGATGAGTGCCGTGCAGCGCTCGATGGTCCAGATGAATGGAGTGGAGGATGGCTGGTTGATGGACACCCCACGCAAACACGGCTACAGCGCCAACAAGGAGGAGGTGGAGTAATGTTTTGGGCTGGAATCATGGGGAGAGAGATTGTCGGCCCCTTTAGGATCCCTGAAGGCGCTAAAGATGAACTCCATAATGTATGTGGATTTTCTCAAACAGCACTTCCTGCCATGGTTCAAGAAGAAGAACCGTGTATTTCACAGCAAGATCATTTTTCTGCATGATAATGCACCATCTCATGCTGCACATAAAACATCTGCATCTCTGGCTGATATGGGCATAAAAGGGGACAAACTTATGGTGTGACCCCCATGCTCCCCTGACCTCTACCCCATTCAGAACCTTTGGAGCATCATTAAAAGGAGTGTCTATGATGGCGGGAGGCAGTTCACATCTAAGCAACAGCTCTGGGAGGGTATTCTGTCCTCATGCAAAACAATTGAAGCAGAAACCATCCAAAACCTGACAAATTCAATGGACGAGAGAGTTCAGAAGCTCCTTTCGAACAAGGGGTCCTATGTGAAAATGTAACATCACCTAGAATAAAGTTTTGAGTTGAAAACTGTTTGATTTCAGTTTCTAATAACCTGCTAATGCTTATAATTTCAAAAATGACCATTTTTTTGGTCTTTATTAAAATGAAAAGGTTGATCGAAAAGTTTGGGGGATCTAAGAGTGTGGCAACCCAGTAGTCATGATTACTTCGAATTCTGACAATATGAGGGTCATGCTGCAGGTAGTGCAGCAAGAAGGCACTTATGTGTCTTGCGCATCTCGGAGCCCCAAAATTATTTTCCGGGCTAGATGCAGCTAAAAATTATTTTTAATTTTAAATCTGGTGAAGCTTATTATAGATGGCCTAATAGGATCAGTGCTGCACACTGCTACAAAGCCCAAATTATTTTCCAGTCAAGATACAGATAAACATGATTAGTAATTTGAAAGCTTAAAACGGTTGGTAGGGTGATTTTAACCAATCATCAAGCTTTTACTCTCCCCAGGATGACACAGGGGTAGAAAAGTCGTTTCGGATCCATGATTTGTTCATCTTTATGAACGTGAGTCTGTCTACATTATCAGTGGAGAGCCGCGTGCGCTTATCTGTCAGCACACCACCAGCAGCGCTGAACACACGTTCAGACAGAACGCTGGCTGCGGGGCATGACAAGATCTCCAAGGCGTAAGTGGCTAGCTCCGGCCATTTATCCAGATTGGAAGCCCAAAAAGAGCAAGGGTCCAGTGACACAGTCGTGGCTTCAATGTTTACTTGGAGATACTCCTGTACCATCGTCTCTAGGCGTTGACTATGTGTCAGACTTCTTGTCTCCTGTTGCCTTGCAAAGGATGGGCTAAAAAAGTGGTGAAATGATTCCGCAAAATTGATGTTACCAGCAGATACTGTGGTTCTGTTACGGTTTGAGTGCTGAACACTTGACGGTCCCACGGTTGGCAAGTTGGAACTGTGAGATTCACTACGTGCACCACTGGTATTTTGTGGAAAAGCACATGTAAGATTCTGCAACAGTCTCTGCTGATACTCCTGCATGCGTGCATCCCTTTCTATGGCAGGAATAATTTCTGCAAATTTACTTTTGTACCGGGGATCTAACAGTGTGGCAACCCAGTAGTCAGGATTATTTCTAATTCTCACAATTCGAGGGTCATGTTGCAGGTAGTGCAGCAAGAAGGCACTCATGTGTGTTGCGCATCCAGGAGCACCAAGTCCCTGTTGTGTTGGTGGCGAGGTAACAATCATGCTTCCTTCCTCTGTCCTCTCCCCCCATCCTCGCACAACAGAAATGTGATCAAGGTCTCCCTCATCTGATGAGTCTTCCATCAGTTCGTCCTCCACTTCTTCCTGGGCTCCTGCACCTTCCTCACTAGTTTGGCTGCTACCATGCGCCCTGGTTAAACCATCTCCCCCACCCTCACATGCCTGCCGCCTTGGTGCTGCCGACCGTCTGGACCTTGCAGATGTTAGCCCTTCCGCATACAACTCCTCCTCCTCTACTTCCTCCACCTCCTCTTGTGCCACCACCTGACTCCGAATTCTGTTTAACATGTGCTCCAGCATGTAAATCACCGGAATAGTCATGCTGATAATGGCATCGTCAGCACTAAACATCTTCGTCGCCATTTCAAAACTGTGCAGAAGGGTGCATAGGTCCCTGATCTGAGACCACTCCTCCAGCGTGATTTGCCCCACCTCTGAATCTCGTTGGCCCAGGCTATCCGTCAGAACGTATTGCACCAGGGCTTGTCGGTGCTGCCACAGTCGCTGCAACATGTGCAGAGTTGAATTCCACCGGGTAGGCACATCGCATTTTAGCCAGTGAAGTGGCAGGCCCAACGACTTCTGTAGAGATGTAAGTCGCTGAGCTGCGGGATGCGAACGGCGGAAGTGAGCACACAGCGACCGTGCCCTCTGCAGAAGGCCATCTAGTCTGGGATAGTGGGCTAAAAATTGCTGGACAACCAGGTTCAACACGTGAGCCATACAAGGCACGTGTGTGACATTGCCCCGGCGAAGGGCCGCACCCAGGTTTGCAGCATTGTCGCACACGGCCTTCCCTGGTTTCAGGTCCAGTGGAGACAACCATTCATGAAATTGGTTCTCCAGAGCTGACCACAACTCCTCAGCTGTGTGACTCACATTTCCCAGACATTTCAAAGTAAAAACCGCCTGATGACGTTGAGCCCTACTGCCAGCATAGTAAGGAGGTGTGCAGGATCCCTTCTGCGCAGTTAGAAAGCTTGTGGCATGACCAGACAGGCTTTGGGTGCAGGTGGAAGACCGAGAGGAGGTTGAGGAGGCAGAAGCAGTGGAGGAAAAATGACATAAAGAGGATTGACGCACAACTCGTGGGGACGGCAAGACTTGGACAGCAGCCCCTTGTCTTGCTGTCACCATAGTTACCCAGTGCCCAGTCAGCGACATGTAACGCCCCTGTCCATGCCTACTCGTCCAAGTGTCTGTGGTGAAATGCACCCTGTCACACACAGAGTTTCTCAAAGAAGCGGTGATGTTGTGTGCGACATGCTGGTGGAGCGCAGGCACACCTTTCTTTGAGAAGTAGTGCCGACTGGGCATCTGGTACTGGGGCACTGCGACGGACATAAGGTCTCGAAAATCCTCTGTGTCCACCAGGCGGAAAGGCAGCATTTCTGTAGCCAAGAGCTTGCAGATGGTGAAATTCAACCTCTTAGCTTTCTCATGGCTAGGAGGAAATGGTCTTTTACTTGTCCACATCTGAGGGACCGAGGGCTGGCTATTGTGCTTAGACGGGGTTGATAAGGGTGTCCCCGGCAAACTGCCGGTCTGTGAGGAAGATGCAGGCGGACATGTTAGGTTGCCTTGATCCAAAGGTGGTGCTATCGATGTCGGACAGCGCTCAAGACCAGCTGGTGTTACCACCTCCAAAGAAAATGATGACCTGCCAATCACGCTGGCTGTTGCGGGTAAAGAGGTGGCAGGTCTGCGCCCCAAAACAGGTGTGACTGCTGTCCCCCCAGTCACAGAGGATGAAGAGGCCGCGGATGCACAAGATATGGCAGACGGTGGTTGGCCCGGCCGGCTAGACCGCATTGTAGCACACTGAGCTTCCCACTGCAACTTATGCTTCATGTCCATGTGCCGGTTCATGCATGAAGTACTCAAACTATGTATTTTTTGGCCTCTACTTAGCTTTTGCTGACAAATGTTACAGATAACACGAGTTGGGTCATCTTTATCGATCTGAAAAAATGCCCAGGCTATGCAAGGCTTAGCACCCATGCGACCTGAAGAGCCACCACGACTTGTGGTGAGAGGCAGAGTTGTGTTTGAGGATGCAGTTGTTGACGTGCTTCCAGTACTACGTCTCTGTCCAGGAAGGCGCAACCTGACCTCGTCGTCACTAGCATCTTCCTCCACCTCCTCTGCTGACCTCATCTCTTGGCTGACTGTGGGTTGACAGTAAGTGGGATCTCCGACCTCATCATCATCACCCTGTGCGTTATCACACCCGTCGTCCTCAGAGCCAACCTGTTCCTGCCCTGACAAAAAACTAAAGTTGTCGCTCCAATCAGGTATTTGAGTCTTATCATCGTCTTCCTCATTGTCTCCACCAACAGGAGTTACAGTTTGGGAATGAGGGTCTACATTATGGTCAGAACCTTCTGCGTCTGGTCCTGGATCCGACTCATAAAGATTCTGGGCATCAGTGCAGATCATTTCCTTGTCTGGATTCACAGAAGCGCTGGAGTCGACCTCTGATTCCCAGGCTATAGTATGAGTAAACAGTTCTGCAGACTCAACCATCTGTTCTACCTCATACTCAGACGGGCAGCTGGAGATTTGGGAGCTGTGAGGAAGCAAGTGCGATTTGGGTGACACCTTTGAGGACTGGAGTATTTGTGATGTTGAAGTTGATGTGGAGGAGAGCCCACTTAAAGGAGCACTTGATATCCGTTGAAGCACCTGCTGTTTTTGTGCCTCATCTGGAATTTGTAGCGATTGGCGTGGCCGTAAGAAAGGGATCTTATCACATTGTCCGCTAAAAGAAGTAGACATTTTAGTTTGGCTGGAAGATGGTCTTTCTTCTGCACCTACCCCACGGACACAACCTTTTTTCCCCTTCCCAACACGCCTATTCCCCTTTCCACCAGCAGCAGGCCTTTTTCCACTCATTTTGGTGGTTAACTAATTCACAACTCTGGAGTTGTTTGCACAAAAAAACAATGGATGGTAACCGAGCAGAGCTGAGTGGCCAAACTGTGGTATTAGGCCAAAACTATTGGCTGGGTTAGATGCAGAAAAAAAATATTTTTAATTTGCAACCTGATGGAGGTCAGTATAGATGGACTAATAGACCAAGTCCCACACACCGCTAGAAGCCCAAATATTTTTTCAGAGCTAGATGCAGAAAATTTTTTTATTCAATTTGCAACCTGATGGAGGTCAGTATAGATGGACTAATAGACCAAGTCCCACACACTGCTAGAAGCCCAAATATTTTTTCAGAGCTAGATGCAGAAAAAAATTATTTTTAATTTGCAACCTGATGGAGGTCAGTATAGATGGACTAATAGACCAAGTCCCACACACTGCTAGAAGCCCAAATATTTTTTCAGAGCTAGATGCAGAAAAAAATTATTTTTAATTTGCAACCTGATGGAGGTCAGTATAGATGGACTAATAGACCAAGTCCCACACACTGCTAGAAGCCCAAATATTTTTTCAGAGCTAGATGCAGAAAAAAATTATTTTTAATTTGCAACCTGATGGAGGTCAGTATAGATGGACTAATAGACCAAGTCCCACACACCGCTAGAAGCCCAAATATTTTTTCAGAGCTAGATGCAGAAAAAAATTATATTCAATTTGCAACCTGCTGGACGTCAGTATAGAAGGACTAATAGAACAAGTCCCACACACTGCTAGAAGCCCAAATATTTTTTCAGAGCTAAATGAAGAAAAAAATTATTTTTAATTTGCAACCTGATGGAGGTCAGTATAGATGGACTAATAGACCAAGTCCCACACACTGCTAGAAGCCCAAATATTTTTTCAGAGCTAGATGCAGAAAAAAATTATTTTTAATTTGCAACCTGATGGAGGTCAGTATAGATGGACTAATAGACCAAGTCCCACACACCGCTAGAAGCCCAAATATTTTTTCAGAGCGAGATGCAGAAAATTTTTTTATTCAATTTGCAACCTGATGGAGGTCAGTATAGATGGACTAATAGACCAAGTCCCACACACTGCTAGAAGCACAAATATTTTTTCAGAGCTAGATGCAGAAAAAAATTATTTTTAATTTGCAACCTGATGGAGGTCAGTATAGATGGACTAATAGACCAAGTCCCACACACTGCTAGAAGCCCAAATATTTTTTCAGAGCTAGATGCAGAAAAAAATTATTTTTAATTTGCAACCTGATGGAGGTCAGTATAGATGGACTAATAGACCAAGTCCCACACACTGCTAGAAGCCCAAATATTTTTTCAGAGCTAGATGCAGAAAAAAATTATTTTTAATTTGCAACCTGATGGAGGTCAGTATAGATGGACTAATAGACCAAGTCCCACACACCGCTAGAAGCCCAAATATTTTTTCAGAGCTAGATGCAGAAAAAAATTATATTCAATTTGCAACCTGCTGGACGTCAGTATAGAAGGACTAATAGAACAAGTCCCACACACTGCTAGAAGCCCAAATGTTTTTTCAGAGCTAAATGAAGAAAAAAATTATTTTTAATTTGCAACCTGATGGAGGTCAGTATAGATGGACTAATAGACCAAGTCCCACACACTGCTAGAAGCCCAAATATTTTTTCAGAGCTAGATGCAGAAAAAAATTATTTTTAATTTGCAACCTGATGGAGGTCAGTATAGATGGACTAATAGACCAAGTCCCACACACCGCTAGAAGCCCAAATATTTTTTCAGAGCTAGATGCAGAAAATTTTTTTATTCAATTTGCAACCTGATGGAGGTCAGTATAGATGGACTAATAGACCAAGTCCCACACACTGCTAGAAGCCCAAATATTTTTTCAGAGCTAGATGCAGAAAAAAATTATTTTTAATTTGCAACCTGATGGAGGTCAGTATAGATGGACTAATAGACCAAGTCCCACACACTGCTAGAAGCCCAAATATTTTTTCAGAGCTAGATGCAGAAAAAAATTATTTTTAATTTGCAACCTGATGGAGGTCAGTATAGATGGACTAATAGACCAAGTCCCACACACCGCTAGAAGCCCAAATATTTTTTCAGAGCTAGATGCAGAAAAAAATTATATTCAGTTTGCAACCTGATGGAGGTCAGTATAGATGGACTAATAGAATGATGCTATGCCCAAAAGATTTTACTTCACTAGGTGCAGTAAAAAAATTGGTATTCTATACACAGGTGGTATATCTTGCAACACAGATAGGCTACTCCACTGACTAACACACTCTGCAATAGGCCAAAAAGGATTAGCTTTGCTAGATTCAGCCAAATGCTGTGAAAAAAACTTGCACAGCACTGGCACAGACCTGCCTGGCAAAAACTGATAGGAACTGATGTAACCTAGTCCTGAAAAGGACTCCAATTACAATTAGTCTTTACTCCCACAATCTATCTATTTAAGAGCACAGACCTGCCTGATAAAAGTCGTAGGAAATGCTGTAACCTAGTCCTTAAAAGGACTGCAATCACAACTATTCCCTACTCCCAAGCTATCTGTATATTTGTGCGAAAATTGGCTTGAAATTAACAAGGTATAGCGCACACAGCAACAGCGGTGCCGTCTAACACGCAGCTGCAGCAGTGAGAAAATGGTGGCGACGGGGAAAATGGCTTGGTCTTATAGGGCAAGGACATGTGACATACACTGCCAATCACACATGCCCTTGCTTGTGTGAAAAAAAGCACTTCGCTCCGTGTGTGCGCTGCTGATAGGCTGACAGATTGCACCTCCCCACTGCAAATGCGGGAAAGAGAAAAAAAAATGGAGATCTTCATTGTTCCTGCAGAGATCCATCCCCTGCCCCTCCCCCCGCCCCGCTGTACACTCAAACTGCGTATTAACATTAATTTTCATCATTACTGAGAAAAAATCCAGTTATGATTTTGGTGCACGAACAGTTATCGAACATAACCTCGAACAGCCGAATTTTTCTCAAATTGTTCGTGTTCGCCGACCGGCTCGAACACCGCCCAAAACAGCTCGAATTTGAGATTGGCGAACAGTTCGAGTAGAACAATGCTCATCTCTACTCATGAACGCTAAAAAATTTCTTTAGTCTGTTAGTAACGTTAAACGGCAGGCCATATCTTACCTTGTCATTTAGTGTCGCTGAAATTCAGGTGTGTTTTGAGCTATTGCACAGGAAAAAACATATTTTTCTTTAGTTAATTGCGTGCTCCTACCACTGTATCTGACCAACATGAGTGGGAAAAACAGAGGGCGTGGTGGAAGGGGGAATAGGCTTGGTGTTCAAGGTGTACTTGGGGTACGTGGTAATGTTAGTGAAAGCACTAGTGACAACTGACAACTTATGTTAGTGGACGGCCTACTGCACTCCCTTCCTTTGGCAGCCGCAAAGCGATACGCCTTGTTGATAAGGCCCATAAAGAGAAGGTGCTCCAGTGGATGGCAAGCTCCTCTTCTTCCTCCACTTCAACATCACACGCAGTACAGTCCACAGAGGTGGCACCCCAATTACCCATGATTCCCCCTACGTCAAACTGGCCAACTGCCCAACTGACTGTAGCGAACCACAGATGGGCGAGTCTGTAGAACTCTTCACCCATTCTACAACATGGGAATCAGAAGTGTACTCCAAACAGTCACAGAATCAAGGGGAGGAAAGCATCTGCACCGATGGCCAAAATTTTTTTAGCTTGGATTCAGGGCAGGATGAAGTAGGGTCCAAGCAGGTTCCTGACCCTCGTCACCAGACGTTAACCGCAGGGGAGGGAGGTGATCCCGATGAGACTCAGATACCTGAGGCTCATGCGGACTGTACTGTACTGTCAAGGCAACAAGAGGAGAGGGGTCACTCTGGGGGTGAGGAATGGGATAACACATTGGATGATGACATGGTTGAAGATCCTACTTGGTGTGAACCCAGAGTCACGCAGCCGAGTAGCTTATCTGAGGAGGTGGAGGAGGAAGACGAGGAGGTTACATTTCACCCTATGGCGCAGACATGGAGTGATGCAAGCACGAGAAGCATTGCATCCTTAGCCACTACCGTGGTTGAGGCCAGCAGCGATCACGAGTCTGCAACTCGCAGGGGCATAAAGGGTTGCCTAGCATGGGCCTTTTTTTGTCACTGCAAAGGATGAACCAACTCATGTTATCTGCAAACTTTGCGATAAAAAAACTCAGTAGAGGGAAAAACTGCAATAATTTGACTACTACATGCATGAATGTTCACATGCTCAAAAAACATTCTTTACGCTGGGAATCTTACCGTGCTGAAATGTGGGCCAGCGCACCTCAACAACTATCAGCTGCCCCATCAAAGGCATCTGCTGCTTCTTCCTCCTCCTCTCTTACCATGCCAAGTATTGTCACGCAGGTCCGCCTTTGCAGAAACTCCGATTCTTTACCAGCTCCAGTCAGGCTGAGTGACAGCCCGTAAGCTGTAACAGAAGCGGACACGCCTGCTGTGTTTGTTTCACCAAGCACACCGCATGTTTCTCAATCCACCGTAACATCTGCACCTCACTCACGCTCCACCAATTTTTCCGGTTCACCATACTCCGCCCTCTCTCAGCACCTTAGCCAGCCCTCGGTCCTGAAGTTGTGGTCACGTAGAAGATTGTTTCATCCTACGCATGACAAAGCTTAGAGGTTAAACTCCACCATTAGTGAAGTTGCAAGAGCCAAGGAACTAATGGAGTAGGAAGAGGTGCTGGGGGAGCAGCTGTCAGAGGATGAAGAGGATAATCATTTCCTCTCACTTGAACGTGGTTGGCAGGAGGGGACGGAGGAAACAAGCATCAGTGTTACACAGTCCACAATGCAGCCTGGCTTTGGACCTCCTGGAAGAGCCCGACATATGAGTGCCTTTTTGATGCGCTATCTGCAACATGATCCCCATATAGTTAGGATTCGAAATAATGCTGACTGCTGGGTTGCCACTCTATTAGATCAACGTTATAAGAGTCAATTTTGCCTGATGCTTCCCGTCCTGGAAAGGGACCCGCTTATGTTGGAGTGTCGAAACATGCTTTTAAGCAACCTTAATAGAGGTTTTCCCCAAGATAACAGTGAGGCACACAGTGTGCATCGCAGCTGTAGTCTTTCAACCTCCAGCACGTCAGTTCGTCAACGCCAAAACATTAGCAGCAGCAGAGTAAGTGGCAGAAGAAATTTCTGGGAGTCCTTTCACACATTTTTTGCACCAGCTCGTGCACCAGAATAGAGTACAAGTCTGACACGTGGTGAACGACTGGAGAGGATGGTGCAGGAGTATCTAGAGTTCAATATCAATACCATCAGGCAGGGTTTGGACCCTTTTACATTTTGGTCTTCAAAAATGGATGAATGGCCTGAGCTCGCCTCTCACACCTTGGAGGTTTTATCATGCCCGGCAGCCAGCGTTGTGTCTGAACATGTCTTCAGCGCTGCTGGTAGTGTCTTGACGGATAAGCACACCCGGCTGTCCCCTGAAAGTGTAGACCACCTAACTTTCATCAAGATGAACAAGTCATGGATTGCCAAGGACTTTTGTACCCCAATTGCAGACTGTACAGAGTAGGCGATGTTGTCGTTTTAAGTGTGCTGCATTGATCTCTTGAAATTGCAGTCTGTGATATGGCTTCTGTGCCTGCTCTTGCTGCTGCTGCTGCTGCAGGTTTTAGGCCCTAATTTTGGGAAATGTGGAGAATTGTGATTGTGTCTTCATCCATTGGGTTTGCTGTAGTGGGACAGGTTTGGGTCTGCGTTAAACTACTTGTAGTCTGATGACATTGATGCCACTTCGGTGGTGTTAGGCCCTCATTTAGGGCAATGTGAACACTCCTGGTTAGATCTCCATCTCCTGGGTTGGCTGTGCTGGAAGAGGTGTGGGTCTTATTTACACTATTTCTACTGTAGTGAAATTGATTAGACATTGCTAGTGTCTGTCACTAATTTTTTTAAGTGTGGAGAATCATGATTGGGTCTCCATCTATTGGGTTGGCTGTAGAGGAACTGGTTTTGGCCTCCTTTGCAATACTTATACTCTAGTAAAATTGATGCCACTTCGGTGGTGTTTGTTAGGCCCTCATTCAGGGCAAGGTAAACACTCCTGGTTAGGTCTCCATCTCCTGGGTTGGCTGTACTGGAAGAGGTGTGGGTCTTATTTACACCATTTCTACAGTAGTGAAATTGATGCCACTTTGCTGACGTCTGCCACAATTTTTTTTAAATGTGGGGAATCCTGATTGGGTCTCCATCTATTGGGCTGGCTGTAGTTCCTTCCTGTTCTGCGGTTTAATTTGTGTAAGGTTTTTTTACCAGTCCTTGCTGCACTCCTGATACAGACTCTGCCAGCTGCACTCCTGAGAGAGACTCTGACTGCTGCACTCTGATACAGACTCTGCCTGCTGCACTCTTATACAGACTCTGCCTGCTGCACTCCTGATACAAACTCTGCCTGCTGCACTCTTATACAGACTCTGCCTGCTGCACTCCTGATACAAACTCTGCCTGCTGCACTCCTGATATAGACTATGCCTGCTGCACTCCTGATACAGATTCTGCCTGCTGCACTTCTGATACAGACTCTGCCTGCTGCACTCTGATACAGACTCTGCCTGCTGCACTCTGATAGACTATGCCTGCTGCACTCTGATACAGACTGCCTGCTGCACCATCTAGTCTGTCCTACTGGGTCCAGCTGCTGCGCGCCATTGGTCTGTCCTAGAGTGGCATCTAGCGTTCATCGGGAGCCAAGTCTAACCTCACCATCAGAGGCTCTAGTGAACAGTCCGGTGCTCGCTTAGTCACACCCCTCCAGGCTCTCCGGGGTCCGTGGCACAGTAGTTCCACAAACCACATCCGTGACAGTGCGCCCTCGCAGGCAGTGTCCTCTCTCCTGTTGTACCAGTCGGTGACCCCTTTTGACATGTAAAGCGCAACTGAATAAATGTCGCTATCACAGTAATAATAATTATAGTACTTGTACTCTGGGTCAATTGATGGCACTTCCCTAGTGTCTACACCTAATTTGATCTGTTTTGGCAGCTTTTGGTCCCATTTGTAGGTATTGTATATGCATTTTTTTGGTCCCCCCATTGACTCCTATGGGATTCGGAAATGTTGGATGAACATTCGGTGAATATCAATTTGTTCGGCGAACTTTTCTGAACCGAACATTGAAATGTTCGCTCATGGCTAGTTCACACTTCATGGTTCTTTCAACATTTTGTGAAGTTTTTTTATGCAAATTTTCAGCTGCATTTTGCAGTACCAGCAAAGTCTATGAGATTCCAGAAATCTCATGCACACATCATAGTTTTTTTTTGTTCAGGATTTTGTGCTTTGCATGTTTGTTTGCAAAATACAGCATGTCACTTCATTCAGTGTTTTTTCAGCGTTTTTTCACCCATTGGAAGGAATGAGTGGTGAAAAAAACGCACCAAAAACGCAGGTGTCAAGTCTTCAGCGTTTTTTCAGCGTTTTTTGTGCCTAAACCAGAATGAGATTTTTTTATTCACTAATCTTTATGTACAAGCATAACATAGACAAAAGGACAGTGAAAAAAAACTCTGAAAAAACTCACCAAAAAAAGCTAAAAAGCAAGAAAACAGCAACAAAAATCCTGAACAACCCCCTGGCAAGAGATCATGTTTTGCTGCAGAAAATGAACGCTGAAAAAAACATGATGTGTGAACATAGCCTTACTTTTATTTAGAGATAGCACCTAGTGATAAGTTTACCATAGGATGTCCTACATTTGAAAGAGAGCAAATGTTCTTTTCTTGGGATATTGTTAACAAGTGTTAATTTTGCTTGCAGCACCACCACAAGACAAAGGAAATACATCAAAAAGTTAGGCATACCATGATTTTATATAAATGTATATATGTATTTAAATATAAATTTTAAACAGAATCCTGAAAATGCAAAAAATGCTCAGGAAAGGCTTCAGACCACTGTTGAGAGGGGTAGAGATTAGGGATGAGTGAACCCATGGAAGTTCTGGTGCTGGTACCTGACATGAACTTTAGTCCAAAGTTTGGTTCAGGTACCAGATCTGTACCTGACCTTGAACCATAACTCGAACCCTATTGAAAACAATGGAGACCCAAACTTTGCATTTGAAAAAAAATTCTCTCTCTCTCTATCTCTCTCCTGCAACGGACTTCCACCGGAACTCCAAACTTTGCAACGGACTTCCGGGAGAAGTCCGTGTTCGGCGTTGCAAAAAATTTTAGAACTTTTGGCGTTTACACACCAGTTCTTGCGAGATCCATCAAAGTCAATGAAGCAGGGTGGAATGGGACTAAACTCTTCAAAGGTTTGCCAGTCTTCATGAATGAGTCTTGATAACAGCAAAATATACAGGGCATAGTAACATAGTAATATAGTAACGTAGGTTGAATAAAGACCTAGGTCCATCAAGTTCAACCTTCCTCCCCCAATTGTACTCCTTACACTAACACTATACTAACTTACTAACTAACTGGGACTAGGTCTCACAAATATATTATTACCATTTTTATTATTGCTGCACTATTACAATTAAAAATGTACCTGTTTATAATTTTTTAATCAGTTTTATATTTTATATTACTCTTATGACTCTAATAATGGTATTGCTAAAATCCCTATGCCTAAATCTGTTGATCCAGAAGAAGGCAAAAACCCCAGGACACATTCAGCCAATTTGTGTCACAGGTGAAAAATGCCTTCTTGACCCCGAGAAAAGGCGATCAGTCCAAGAACCCTGGATCAAACCTAATTACAGTTTATTATTGTCACCTAATGCACTTGTCTGTTTTATACAGTTGTGTGAGCGAGTCCTAAAAGGAAAAATGTTCTTAAAATGTAAAAAGAGCAAGATTTCAATTACGGATGAAATTCATCCTGCTGTGAACTTAGTTTTCTACTACTTTGCTCATATAAGCAGAATGAAGCCATTTTGATTTGTGCTGCCCTGGACAGGAGGGCAATCTGGTCCTCCATAGTAGCCCGTTAACCCCTTAGACCTCACTGATTTTTTAAACACTCGTGTGACCCCAGCCTTGCTATAATATTATTTGTCTGTGTGTATGTCTAACCCATGGACACAGTTCTTCTTTTCTCCACCACCAGGAGTACTTTATTTCCCCACATTAACTATAACCCCTTTATTTAGTGTCCTCTTGAATTATGGGGTAGACATAGTGGAATTCTAGCACTGCCCAGCTTATCACAATGTTTCTTTTCATCCTGTCAGATCAGATTCTGCTCTCCATAAGATTGATGGGACCTCTCCGGTGCCGCCGCAGTTTATCTCCAGCTCAGTACAATGGACAGTTTCCTCTGTGTGAATCAACAATACAGAGGCGTTTGTATTAATGCAACCGGAGCAGGCGACATAAGAACATCACTGCTTCAGGAAATATGTTCGGTATATGTGGCCTGTCTGATTCTTTATCCGGCTGGCTGCACACCTATATACATTGTACAACTATGAAATGCATAGGGCTGAGCTTTGCTTTACTGGCTTTCTGTATAAACACCGGCATGCTTGGTTAACTGACTTCTGTGCATTTCTGTTTTCTAAGTTGAGGATTGCATATTTATATTCGGACACTTAAGTAAACTGCTTGAGATCGGTTATTAAATAAAGGGAAAAAAAAATCTCACCTTCTTAACATACCGTAAATATGACGTGTAAATGAATAAGGTTCACTGTTTGGAGCAAGAAATCTTACAGAATCCCTCCAAGAATAAAAAATTGTGTCCGTTTTTAACGTACAGAAAGTAAATAGTACTGAAATTCCAAGAGAGCATATTCAATTCAAATTGGTCCAAATAAATTTGGTTGGAATCAAACCTGCACCGATTGCTATAAGGGGAGGGAATGTGTTAAAAAAATATATACAGGTATATATTAAAAATCCATTAAGGCATGTTCACAATGCATCTTTTTGTGTTATATTTTTGAACAAAAAACAGAGCAAAAACATTTTTGAAAAAAATTACCTTATTCATTTCTATACTTGCTGTTCAGGCTTTTTAGCTTTTCTAATATTTTCAAGATTTCTTCGGCGTTTTCCACTAGGAATAAGCCCTATAATTTACAATACAAGTCAATGAGAAGAATAAAAAAGCACCCAGCAGACACTCTGGCTTTTTTATTTTTTTTGCATGGTTTTTTTAGTGTGTCGCTAGCGTTATCTTCTTCTTTTTATGGATCAAAAAATGTCCAGAAAATGGCAGAAAAAAAATGCTCAGGAAATTACCAAATCAACACTAGCAAAAGATGCTTCAGGCTTACAAAACACCACAGAAAAGGAGAGTTTTTCTAAAGCATATTCTGCTTAAAAAATGGACTTTTTTTACTGTCAGAAAAGAAAAAGACACAGTGTGAATTCCATCATCGCCATAGGTCTGTTGGTTTTCCCCAGTGGAGGCGAAGGCAGCATAAGAACAGTAAGTAACAGTAAGTAGAAAAGGTGTGTATAAAGTTTTTTTTTATTTTGACCCACTCTCGGCTCTTCAAAATCATTAAGGAAAATGGTGGCAATCTTTTCGCTGGATTTATGGGGATCGAGTGCTGAAAAATTCAGATTCTGACAGATCCAACTTTTTTGGAAAATTCCTAACAATTTGCTAATCTTTATTAGTGACGTAAATTTACTTACTTGTGGCTTTATTTCTAAATTATCTGCTCTGTGTAAGTCTTCAGTGGGACCACGTGATCTGCAATCCAAATTAGATAACTTTATGTTTGTGTATTCCTAAGAGAGGAACCATGTAGGAATGCATAGAGAAAATGACTTCTGTTCCACAATGCAAAGGCTGTGTGGTTCAGGGAGTCAAAACGCAGTCACATGATGCAGCGCAAGACTAAAACTAAGCGGATACTTCAGGAGGAAAACCACTGATACACAGTGCTCCTTCTAAGCTGGCCTATCTGGGAAGGGTTAAACAACATACTAATGAGATCAAAGAGTCCAATTACAGATATACCTGCCTGCAAATTGTCATATCTCATAACTCTATAGTTTTTCAGACCATGCAGTTTAGAGAGTACATTGCTGATAAGTAACTTAATATCAGTACTATTTATTTACCTTATGTAAGTTATAAACAGAGCATAAAATAAGTTTTTATTTCTGAGAATATTCCTTTACAGAGTGTGTCCAGAATTATATAAATTGTCTTCTTTTGCATTGGCTGTGTCCGCTACTATGGCTAAATTCACACATTGGAATGTATTTTTATTTCTGTGTAAACTGGACTGTTTGGCGCTGTATAAATAAAGATTACTATTGTTATTATTTTTCTGATCTGTTATTAAAAAACTAAACTTTTTAATGTATCCATTGATTCTCAGTTAAAAATGGGTTGAGTTCTAAAGCAAAAAAGATAACTTTAAGGTGTTGTCCTGTCTAATAGGAGAAGTCTACAGTCACTCTGTGTGATTCCACACTTGTGAATCCTCCCAGCACACGTACTGCGCGCTGCGAGGATTCGTTGTTCTCTGCTTCGAGAATGGAGGTCAAATATGCAATATGCATACTCCAGGGCAGAACACGACTAGTGGGCGCGGTCTCACTCAATATAAGTGTAGAAGTGTATTGAGCGAGACCGCGCCCACTAGACGGGTTCTACCCGGGAGTATGCATATTACATACTTGACCAACATTCCCGGGACAGAGATTGGCGAATCCTCGACGTTAATTGGCAGAATGGCAGATGGAAGATGTCAGAATACTTTCTTAACATAGGCATGTTGTCTGACAAGTTATGGATTTCTACATGTGTACAGGATCCAGAGCCAATTACAGTTAAATAATACAGCACCGAACCATCATCAGTTAATGAATACATGACCAGAATTCCCATCAATATGGGAATAAACCATCAGAACTATCGTCAGCACATGAGTACATCACCAGAACCATCATCATTACATAAATACAGCACCAGAATCATTATCAGTACATAAATACAGCACCAGAACCATCAATGGTAGAGATGAGAGTATCAATTCGAGGAGGATCGAATTCAAGTTGAATTTCCTGAAAATCGCGGTTTCACGTGAATGCGATCATTTTGAGTTTCGAATTGTGGTTTGCAAAAAAAAAAAAACTTGCCATGCCACATTTCACACAGTGCTGAAGCATCAAAGAGTGGGCTAATATCATTTTGCAATGCCAAGTGGGCGTCCCCATGATGCCCTTCAGCTATGAAATCTTATGGATTATCATATTAACTTCCACAGTGGTGGCCAATGCCTGGGCCATCACATATCAGCGATTCCCAGCCGAGCACAGTTTTTATATGTAAGACAATGAACATGGAAGAGTACAGCATGAAAAGCACCTAGTGGTTTAGTGGGGATATTCCAATAAAGGTGGAGGGATTAGCCTTTCACCTGAAAGGGTTGTGCACCCCTGCACAATCTCGGTAACGGGCGTCTCCATGCACTCCTGCTGTGCTGCTCCGGGACCACTCCTGTGCTGTGCTTCCTGGTCTGGTCACATAGGCCCAAGATCCGGTCACGTGATACCACCTCACAGGATGTGACGTCACTTCAGGTCCTGATGCATGGAGATACTCTAGAGCCCCAAGCTGCTCCAGCCACAATCCCTCAAGGAGAATATCAATATTTTTTGGAAAAATATTTGTGGTCAATTAAAGGAGCGCTATGGCTAGAGAATACACTGTGATAGTTTGGTGATGAACAAACCTTTTACTAAACCACTACGCGTTTCGGCAGCGGACCGCTACCTTCCTCGGGTGGATTTAAAGGTAGCGATCCACTGCCAAAACGCATAGTGGTTTAATAAAAGGTTTGTTCACCACTAGTGTTGAGCGATACCTTCCGATATCAGGAAATATCGTATCGGATTGGATCGGACCGATACCCAAAAAGTATCGGATATCGCCGATTCCGATACCGGAAACCAATGCAAGTCAATGGGACACAAATATCGGAATGAAAATAAACCCTTTCTTTCCTTGTAGGTTAATTCTGTTAGAACCTTGCTCTTAGGTTTTTTCCTTTGCTGGTCACATGACCTTGTTGGCCTATTTAATCCTGCTCCGCCCTTCTGGCTTTGCTGGACTTCATTGTATAACTACTTTCTAGCTAGCCTGTGCTCTGTATCTAACTCTGTTAGTTTGCTTGGTCTACGGACCTCAGTGTTCTATATATTTTGTTTGTTTGTCTGTCTGCTACTATTTCTGTTAGGAGGTGTCCCATTTTCCTCCCAGTCCTTAGTACTTGTAGGGATTCCTTCCCCACATCTATAGGTCTCCGCACAGACTAGCTTAGGACTTTAGCAGGTCTGATCGCAGGATCAGGTCCCCTGTTACATCGTAGGGATAAAGCTGAGTTCTATCGTAGGGACAGATCTCCTCTCTTTCCTTAGCTCTGGTAGCAGAACATAACAGTAAGTCCAGCCTGCAAATTCTCTAAGGAAAGATTTTTCTGTTCCATCATGGTGTCGGTTCAGGATTTGGCTCATCGCCTGCAGGGACTCTCTCTGGAGGTGGCCGAGCTCCGTCAGCACGTGAGTAACTGTCCTGGAGCACATTTCTTGGAGCCTAAGGTATGTTTGCCGGATTTATTTTTTGGTGAACACCGAGAATTTTTTTCATTTAAAAATGCTTGCTTATTGTATTTTCGTTTGAGACCCAAGTCCTCTGGGGATGAATCCCAGTGCATAGGGTTCATAATGTCACTTTTGCGCAAAGAGCCTCAGGAGTGGGCCTTTTCTTTGCAACCTAGTGATACATGCTTCAGATCAGTGGATAGTTTTTTTTCTGCTTTGGGGCTATTATATGATGATCCTGACCGTGTCGCATCAGCTGAGACTGAGTTAAGACGTTTGAGACAGGGATCAGGTAATGTGGAAAAATATTGTACTCATTTCCGTCGATGGTCTACTCAAACAGGGTGGAACGATTCTGCTCTGAAAAGTCTATTTCTTGCTGGGCTCAATGAAAGGGTTAAAGACCTGCTAATTGCTTATCCTACACCTGAAGATTTGCAACAGGCTATGCAATTAGCTATACGGGTGGATAGGAGACTGCGTGCAAGGGTTAATGAGAGCAAATCCTCTGCTATGTCAGTTTCTGGTTATGAGAATGTGTGTACTAACAGTGGTGAACCGATGGAGATTGGATCGGTGGCACCTCGCTCTCAAGAAAAAGACCGTCGATTTTTTGAAGGCTTGTGTTTCTATTGCGGAAAATCTGGTCATTTCATTAAAGGCTGTGAGCTTCGTATGAAGAAAGAAAAAAAAATGGTCAGTCATGCCCGTATTGCCTGTTTAAATTCCAAGGGTGTATTTTTAGCTGCTTCCACGATTGCTCAGGAAAAATTAATGGAATTTCGGGTGTTTGTCGATTGTGGGTCTACTCTGAATGTAATTGATGGGGGATTCTTGGAAAGACTCAATTTAAAACCCGAACCTTTATCATCCCCCATTGCTGTGGTTTCTGTGGATGGTTCCCCTTTGAAGAATATTACTCTCAAGGTCTGTGAATTTCCTCTCACTATTAATGGTGTTCACCATGAGAAATTGGATTTGGTAGTTTTGAATAACTTGCCTTCTCCAGTAATATTGGGATTGCCCTGGTTAAAATTTCACAATCCTGTACTGGATTGGTCTACCAGTGAAATTAAATCCTGGAGCCATAAATGTTATGACAAGTGTTGTAACGGGCGTATTGCAGCTTTGGATAGGGGAGAATTGCCTGTTCCTATTCAGGATTTTTGGAGAGTTTTTTCTGAGAAGGAATCGCAGGTTTTGCCTCCCCATAGAGACTATGATTGTTCTATTGAATTTGTCCCTGGAGCGACTCTTCCTAAAAGTCGTTTATTTAACCTTACTATTCCTGAGAGGAAGGCTTTGGAGGAATACATACAGACAAGTTTGGCCGCCGGTCACATTAGGCTATGGACTTTATAACTGACCTTCCCCCCTCTGAGGGTTTTACTGTCATCTGGGTGGTCGTGGACCGTTTTAGCAAGATGTGTCACTTGGTTCCCTTCGTCAAACTGCCCTGCGCTAAAACTCTCGCTAAGGCCTTTGTCAAGGAAATTGTCAGACTTCATGGCGTTCCTACTGACATTGTTTCTGATAGGGGTCCTCAGTTCGTGGCTCGTTTTTGGCGTGCCTTTTGTGACAGGTTGGGAGTTCATTTATCGTTCTCGTCCGGATATCATCCTGAATCTAATGGCCAGACAGAAAGGAAAAACCAGGATGTTGAGCAGTTCTTGCGTTGTTTTGTGGCAGACAATCAAGAGGGGTGGTCTGAGTTTCTGCCACTTGCTGAATTTGCTCTGAACAATCATACATCTTCTTCTGCTGGTTGTTCGCCTTTTTTTTGTTGTTCTGGGAGACATCCGTCGTTTGGGTCGTTCTCCAAGTTGGGATCTGCCGTGCCTGAGGAGGAGAATTTTTCCGGTGATTTGGAGAGAGTTTGGACGGATGTGCGTGGTAATCTTCAGGAGGCCAACAGAAAATCTAAAGACTACTTTGATAGGAAACGACAGGAGGTTTTGTTCGCTGTTGGTGACATGGTTTGGTTGTCCTCTAGGAATCTGCGGTTGAGGATTCCTTCTAAGAAATTGGGTCCCAAGTTTGTAGGGCCCTTTAAGGTGCTTCAGGTTGTCAACCAATCTGCTGTTAGGTTGGAGGTTCCTACCTCCTAGAGAATTAATCCGGTTTTTCATGTCTCTCTGTTAAAAAAAGCTGTTGTGTTGGATGGTGACGCCTCTGCCTCTGTTCCTCCGGTGGTGGATGACGGGGAATATGAAATTTCTCGCATCCTTAACTCTAGACGGTATAGAGGTAGTTCGCAGTATCTTGTGGCCTGGAAAGGTTTCGGACCCGAGGATAACTCTTGGGTGAGGTCAGATGATGTTTCCGCGTCCAGACTTATCAGAGCGTTTCACAGGAGATTTCCTGATAAGCCTGGTCCTAGGGGATCCGGAGGATCCTCTTAGAAGGGGGGGTACTGTTAGAACCTTGCTCTTAGGTTTTTTCCTTTGCTGGTCACATGACCTTTTTGGCCTATTTAATCCTGCTCCGCCCTTCTGGCTTTGCTGGACTTCATTGTATAACTACTTTCTAGCTAGCCTGTGCTCTGTATCTAACTCTGTTAGTTTGCTTGGTCTACGGACCTCAGTGTTCTATATATTTTGTTTGTTTGTCTGTCTGCTACTATTTCTGTTAGGAGGTGTCCCATTTTCCTCCCAGTCCTTAGTACTTGTAGGGATTCCTTCCCCACATCTATAGGTCTCCGTACAGACTAGCTTAGGACTTTAGCAGGTCTGATCGCAGGATCAGGTCCCCTGTTACATCGTAGGGATAAAGCTGAGTTCTATCGTAGGGACAGATCTCCTCTCTTTCCTTAGCTCTGGTAGCAGAACATAACAAATTCTACATGAAGTAAAACAACTAAGAATAATGTAGAATGTATTACACGAAAAGCCGTCACTTCAGCAGCGGCATACACCGGTACCCGACAATTTACAACAGAAAGAATAGAGCATCACACATAGATTAGATAGATAGAAACATGTCAGTCACATATATATGAAGTACAGTGACAGTGTTGATTACTGTACTTGTCATTTAGTGTAAAGGATTTATAAAAAAAAATAATAGTGTTTTCATGCACCGTCTCTTTAAAAAAGCCGGCCGGCAATTCAGCAGCGGTACCCGACAATTTAGAATAGAAGGAATAGAGAATCACACATAGATTAGATAGATAGAAACATGTCAGTCACATATATATGAAGTACAGTGATAGTGTTGATTACTGTACTTGTCATTTAGTGCTAAAATAAAGGATTTATTTAAAAAAAAATTGGCGTGGGGTTCCCCGTAATTTTAGGCTCTAGCGGAGGTTAAGCAGACGGCTGGGGCAGATGTTTGAAGCCTGGGAAGGGGGTAATACCCACGGAGCTTCCCAGGTTACTAATATCAGCCCCCAGCTGAATACCTAGCCTTTACTAGCTATTAAAATGGGGGACCCCCAAAAAAAATGACGTGGGGTCCCCCCTAATTTAATAGCTAGCAAAGGCTAGGCAGACAGCTGGGGGCTGATATTAATAGCCCAGGAAGGGTGCCATGAATATTGGCCCCCTCCCAGGCTAGAAACACCAGCCGTCAGCCGCCCCAGAAATGGCGCATCCATAGGATGCGCCAATTCTGGCACTTAGCCTCGCTCTTCCCACTGCCCTGTAGCGGTGACAGTGGGGTAATAGGGCTGGGGTTGATGTCAGCTTATAATGCCAGCTGACATCAAGCCCAGGTTAGTAATGGAGAGGCGTCTATAAGACACCCCCATTACTAACCCCATAGTCAAAGTTAAAAAAAAACACAAACACCCAGAATAAAGTCCTTTAATTGAAATAAACACACAATTCTTTATTGTTCTAAATTAAACTATACTTACCATCACACCCATTCCAGCTGAAGCCAACGATCTCCTGCAATAAAAGAAAAATAATAAAGCAACATCATCCTTACCTTTCCATGGTTCCCACGACAGCTTCAGCTCTGCTACATCGAGATGACAGGCTGGACCGCAGCAGAAAGCTGCCATCCAGCCTGTCATCCCGCAGACACTGAGAAGCGCAGGCATGCTTGCACTCCTCAGTGTCTCTCTGTGACGGCATCCAGATGAGCCGACATTGAACTCGGCTCACCTCATGCACGCCACTGACAGCGTGGGAGAATTCTCACGCTGAAGCGCTGAGTGCAGGAGAATTTTCCCACGCTGTCAGTGACGTGCATGAGGTGAGCCGAGTTTATTGGACATGACCTCGGCTCATCTTTATGCCGTCACAGCCAGACACTGAGGAGCGCAAGCATGCCTGCGCTTCTCAGTGTCTGCGGGATCACAGGCTGGATGGCAGCTTTCTGCTGCGGTCCAGCCTGTCATCTCGATGTAGCAGAGCTGAAGCTGTCGTGGGAACCATGGAAAGGTAAGGATGATGTTGCTTTATTATTTTTCTTTTATTGCAGGAGATCGTTGGCTTCAGCTGGAATGGGCGTGATGGCAAGTATGGTTTAATTTAGAACAATAAAGAATTGTGTGTTTATTTCAATTAAAGGACTTTTTTCTGGGTGTTGTGTTTTTTTTAAATACTTTACTAGAAATTCATGGCGGTCATGTCTAATATTGGCGTGACCCCATGAATTTCGGGCTTAGGGCCAGCTGATAATGCCAAGCTGGCCCTAACCCCTTTATTACCCAGTGAGCCACCGCACCAGGGCCCTGGATGAGTTGGGTACAGCGCCAGAAGATGGCGCTTCTATGAACACGCCATTTTCCGGGGTGGCTGCGGACTGCAATTTGCAGCGGAGGTGACCCAGAAAGCTTGGGCCTCCCTGCGCTGCGAATTCCAGCCCCCAGCTGCCTAGTTGTACCTGGCTGGACACAAAAACAGGGAGAAGCCCCACGTCAATTTTTTTTAAATTATTTCATGAAATAATTTTAAAAAAAAGGGCTTCCCTATATTGTTGTGTCCGGCCAGGTACAAATAGGCAGCTAGTGGTTGGGGGCAGCCCGTTCCTGCCTGCTGTACCTGGCTGGACACAAATATAGCGCGAAGCCCCACTTCAATTTTTTTTTAATTATTTCATGAAATAATTAAAAAAAAAAGGGCTTCCCTATATTGTTGTGTCCGGCCAGGTACAAATAGGCAGCTGGGGGTTGGGGGCAGCCCGTTCCTGGATGCTGTACCTGGCTGGCATACAAAAATATGGCAAAGCCCACGTCAAAATTTTTGGGAAAAATTAATTAAAAAATAAATAATAATTTAGGGACTGCATCTTTATTAACCCCTCAAGTGTCATTTAGTGTTAAAATAAAGGATTTATTAAAAATAAAATTGGCGTGGGATCCCCCATAATTTTAGTCTCTAGCGGAGGTTAAGCAGACGGCTGGGGCAGATGTTTGAAGCCTGGGAAGGGGGTAATACCCACGGAGCTTCCCAGGCTACTAATATCAGTCCCCAGCTGAATACCTAGCCTTTACTAGCTATTAAAATGGGAGACCCCCCCAACAAAAATGACGTGGGGTCCCCCCTATTTTAATAGCTAGCAAAGGCTAGGCAGACAGCTGGGGGCTGATATTAACAGCCCAGGAAGGGTGCCATGAATATTGGCCCCCTTCCCAGGCTAGAAACACCAGCCGTCAGCCACCCCAGAAATGGCGCATCCATAGGATGCGCCAATTCTGGCACTTAGCCTCTCTCTTCCACGCTGCCCTGGTGCGGTGGCAGGGGGTAATAGTGGTGGGGTTCATGTCAGCGCCAGCTGCCATGAAGCCCAGTTTAGTAATGATGGGCGTCTATAAGACACCCCCATTACTAACCTACAAAGTGTTAAAAATAAAAAACACACTACACCCAGAAAAAAATAATTTATTTGAAATAAAACACACCATTTTATTTAATTCTTAGTTTACTAAAAAAAATAGTTACCTGTCCACATTCCTGCGCTGATCTCACATGCACAGCTGTCACATCTGGAGATGGTGACAGCTGTGCATGGCTGCTGTAAGCTCACGCTGCCGGGAACACGTCCGCTCCCGGCAGCGGGAGCCCCTGACTGAGGTCACCGGAGTGCATTCAGTCAGCGCTGCTCCGGAGACCTCCTTTACGGCACTGCTGTACCATGGGAATTTCTCACGGTACAGCAGGGCCGTAAAGCAGCTAACCGGAGCAGCGCTGCCTGAACTCCGGCGAACCCGCTTATGCAATGACGGGGCTGCTTTACGGCCCCATCATTCTAGCGGCGGCGGTTCAGAGCGGTCACATTCTATGTGGCTGCTCTAAACTGGAGATCTTCGTGGGACACTCGTGGACTACTACGGAGGGGTAAGGATAAGGTTGTGGTTTATTATTTTATATTTTATTACAGGAGATCGATGGCTTCGGGGAATTAGGTGTCTAGGTGAGTATAGGTGTAGTTTTTTATTTTTTACTTTATTTTAGGTGGCGATCGGCGGGGACAGGTAATGTATAAACTAATTTATTGTAGGTAACCACTGGCCACCAATGACATGTATTTAAAATTTATTGAGGACACAGTAGGGCAATTTAAATAGCAGGATCAGGCTGATGGGAACTACTGCTCCCATTGAGCTGATCCTGCTGGCACGAGTGGACGGGGGACAGACATAGGCCGATGGGAGTAGTAGTGTCACATTGGCCTATGTTTGCCTGCGCGCACACACCCGCAGACATCGCACAGACACCGCGCACACCCGCACACATCGCACACCCGCACACACCCGCAGACATCGCACAGAAGCCGCGCACACCCGCACACATCGCACAGACACCGCGCACACCCGCACACATCGCACAGACACCCACACACACCAATCATGATGGGTCTGATCGTCTGGGAGGTGAGGCTAACCTGTGCGGCCGTGGGAAAGTTCATGTGAGTTCATGCAATGCAGTCAAGCATGAACTCACATGAACCCTCCGAGGGCACCGCGGCTACTTCAAATGAACAGCTGATCGGCATCACCTGATACCTCAGCTGTTCATTTGAAATAACTGGCGGGAAAGCGCAGCACAGAACGGGAAAGCCGGCGGTGAAGTCTTTTCACTGCCGGCTTCCCCGCCCGGGTCCTTCGCTCCCCGCTCCTTGGTGCTGTGCTCCCCGCCCGGTCCTAACTTACGATTGGGATGGGAGGTGGCGAGGGGAGCAGAGGATCGGGGTGGGAGGCTGCGGGGAAGCAGTATGGGGCTGTGTGATTGTTTAAAAGCCGGTGGCTTTTTACCGCCCGCCGGCTTTTAAACAATCAGGAGAATTCTCTCACGCTGGAATGGCATTCTGATGACAGGCTGGATCGCAGCTGAGCGCTGCCACCCAGCTTGTCATCCTTCAGAGACACTGCAGAGCGCAGGCATTATGGGAACTTCCGATTCCGGTATTCGATATTGTAAAAGTATCGGAATTAAGTATCGGAATTCCGATACCGCGAATATCGGCTGATACCCGATATTTCAGTATCGGAATGCTCAACACTATTCACCACCAATCTATCACAGTGTGCTCTTTAGCCATAGCGCTCCTTTAATTGACCACAAATATTTTTCCAAGAAACAAAGAGCACAGTTTGTTTGGCAGAGTCATTTTCTAACTACAGAGTCTACAGTGGTGCGAAAAAGTGTTTTCCCCTTTCTGATTTCTTATTCTTTTGCATGTTTCTCACACTTGAATGTTTCAGATCACAAAACAAATTTAAATATTAGACAAAGATAACACAAGTAACCGCAAATGCAGTTTTTAAATGAAGGTCTTTATTATTAAGGGAAAAATAAATCCAAACCTACAGGGTTCTGTGGGAAAAAGTGATTGCCCCGCCCCCCTTAAATAGCTAACCTAAGCTGGGATCACCCTTTCTCCTAGGTATCCACAGCAGGAGCACAAAAAGGTTCATACACCTTTATTGTTGGGTCAGGATGGCATTGTTGCTTCTAAAGCCCCCGTCTCACATAGCGAGATCGCTAGCGAGATTGCTGCTGAGTCAAGGTTTTGGTGATGCAACAGGGACCTCACCAGCGATGTCGCTATGTGTGATACTTTGCAGCGATCAGGCCCCTGCTGTGAGGTTGCTGATCGCTGCAGAATGTCCTGGACTATTTTTTGGTCTTTGCCCTCCCGCTGGTCAGCACACATCGCTGTTTGTGACCAGCGGGACCAGCGATCAGGCTGGTAACCATGATAAACAGCGGGTTACTAGGGGCACACTTAGTAACCCACTGTTTATCATGGTTACCACTCTGCTACGGTGAGCGGTAATCTCCCGCTCACCGTAGCAGGCTCGTAACCATGATAAACAGCTGGTTACTAGGTGCGCGTGTGCCCCTAGTAACCCGCTGTTTATCATGGTTACCAGCCTGCTCCTGCTTCAGCAGGCTGGTAACCAGGAGCAGGACATCGTGGAAAGATTCTTTCCACGATATCGCTGCTCCCGTGACCGCTGGTGAGCCTGCCTGTTTGACAGCTCACCAGCGACCACATAGCGACGCAGCAACGATCTCTGACAGATCGTATCGTTGTCGGGATCACTGTAGCGTCGCTAAGTGTGATGGGGCCTTTAGACAATCATCAGAAAAGCGACTAACAACTTTCATGAGGACATTTTTGCTGCTCATTACAGTACACAATAGCATAGCAGGCTTTGTTTATGAGTTTATGAGTTTCTTTTCAGATCTTTTATTTTGAACATATTTGCATACAATATACCTTCCCAAAGACAATAGAAGCAGACTCTGCCATCCACAACCTTGACCACGGCAGCACTTCAGTCATTTTCACCACTCTGCTAAACTTTATATTCAATAGATCTATGAATTATTGTTCACAATCACAAAACAAACAGTTTTGTGCCTTATAGAAAAGGATCATATAGACTTAATTAATGAATAGATTTCATATTGAATTGTGTGCTAATCTCGTTACTAAAGTTCACGATAGTTTTCTCCATAGAACTTTACACAGAATTGCAAACATTAGTCTTCCATGTAAATAATAATACAACTTTACTGCAGTGATCATTAAAGGGACTCTGTCAGTACAGGATGACTGTCAAACTAAGTCCCGCTGCCCGGTGCTTAATGTCTGGGCCAATCATTTATATACACTTCCCACATGCTTGTTTTCCCTCAGTCTTCACCCCCTCTTCTTTGATTGACAGCTCTGGCTTCATTGAGCCAAAGAAGGGTGAAGATAGATGGAAACCAAGCAGGTGTATTTAAATGATTGGCCTCACCGTGAAGAACCAAACTCCTGTACTTGGTTTGAACAGTCATTTTGTGCTGATAGACTCCCTTTAAAGGAGATGTCCACTTCACCTTTCTTTAAAATGCTATTATCCTATAGATATGGGGTTAATTTGCAGGTTAATAGTGTTTGGAGATAGTGTGGCCGCGGCATTGAAAGCCGTCTAGCGGGAGGAAATTAACTTTATTCCTCCCGGCAGTCTCCGGCTTTCAGTCATAGAGGCGTGTCCAGCACAGCTTCAGTCACCTCTCAGTACATAGTGAGTGGGGGCTGTAACCACGCCCCAGCACTGGCTGACAGCTGGCTGAGCAGTGCATCCGTATAGAGCTGGCTGTCAGTCAGTGTCAGTGTTTTTGCAGGGCTTTCTACACATTAGAATGGGTAAAAAAAATAGGTAAAACGCTGAAAAAAAATGCACATAAAAAAGCAACAAATGAGCGTATTGTACACAGCAGTTTTGCCTTCCATCATTTTGGCTTTTTGGAGCAGAAAAAAATTTGCAAAAATGCAACACGTGAATATATCCTAATGGTGCCCTGACACCATATAGATGAGAGGGCTTGTAGAAGGTTGTGGGTTTACAAAAGATTGAGAGCTATAGGTTAGGGAACACTGATTTGTTAGTATATAATAATGAGAATTGATAGCATTTTAGGATTTTATGTCTTCACAGTGTCTGCATAAAATGCTCCTATTCTGTTATGTAGCAGCTGGGACTTTGTGGTGGTCGTGCTGCTGGTGATTTCTCTTTCTGTTGAATTATTATACTAATGAAGATAAAGGTTATCAAGAGAGTCTTCATTAAAATGCCAAAGCAATATCTGACACAAAACCATTAGTCCTCTGCTCCTGTTGCCGATGACTCTTTGCTCTCCTGCTCCCTTCTCTCAATGTTAGAGATATAAGTAGTAGCAATGAGGGGAAGAAGATATATACCTATAATAGTGTGGAGAGGCAGAGACAGCATATTTGTTCTCAGGGAGGGCAGAGAAAATACACTGTTGATAGAGGGAAAAGCATATGGAGAAAACAGAAGCTGTACTGATAAAAGAGAGCTAATAAAGACAGCAACACCTTGATACACACAAACCTCAAATTCAGCCTATATTTCTGGAAGAAATACTCCCACAAGAAAAAAAAAGCTGACACTAGGAGCAGACAGCAAATTAGGGCATCTATAAATGAATGAAGAAATAAAGATTGAGAACTGAAACTTAGTGCAAGCACTGTATCAATATTTTCACAATGTGATTATCACAGACAGGGGCGTTACTACAGTAGGTTGTCACGGGTGTGTCCGAAGTGACACCCTGTAGTTGGTTGCAGGAGATCTCTTCGTTTGGCATTACAGACACCTTCTTAGAGGCTGTCTCTAGGACCCAGAGCCTACTTTCTTCTGGCTAATTAACACCCTGGCCTGGGTGTATAAATACCTGCTGTGTGCCAGAGGGAGGTGCCGGCGATATTCATTACTCCTTGTGAAGGCTTTAGCAAGAGCAGTGGTTCTTCTTTTCTGGTGTTGAGGACGTGTGCACAGTTGTCTGGATTCATCTAAAGCTAAGCAATTCCACTTTGTTTTTCCCCCCTTGTTATCTTCGGGTTTTCAGATGGATCCAGAGAAGATCCGTGCAGTCCTTGATTGGGAACGTCCCGAGAACCTGAAGGCTCTACAACGCTTTCTGGGCTTTACTAATTTTTACCTGAAATTCATCCAAAATTACTCTGTAATTGTGAGACCCCTTACTGACATGACTAAGAGGGGGTCTGATTTTTCCAAATTGTCGGATGCCTCCCTCCAGGCTTTTTCTTCCTTAAATAATCATTTTGCCACTGCACCTATACTCAGTTAACCCGATGTTTCCCAACCCTTTATTGTGGAGGTTAATGTGACAGATGTCAGGGTTGGGGCTGTACCCTGGTAAATGGTGTCCATGCACCTTCTTTTCTAAAAAATTGTCTTCGGCTGAGAGAAATTATGATGTGGGTGATAGGGAACTTTTGGAAATCAAATTGGCATTCGAAGAATGGCGACAATGGTTGGAGGGGGCTGTCCATCCTAGTAATGTTATTACTGACCATAATAACCTGTCATATCTCCAGTCAGCTAAATGTCTCAACCCTAGGCAAGCCAGATGGTTTCTGTTTTTTACTTGGTTCAATTTTGTTGTCAATTTTCATCCAGGGGTCAAAAATGTCAAGGCTGATGCTTTGTCCTGGAGTTTCCCTTGGGATGGTGGCCATGAGAACCCTGCCCCGATATCACTGTATCCTGAACTGGAGAGTGAGGTGTCGGAGTCTCAGGGGGACGCCCCTACCTACTGCCCTTCAGGAAGGTTATTTGTACCATCTAATCTGCAGAACAAAGTCATTAAGGAACATCATAACTCTGTGCTTGCTGGTCATCCAGGTGGTAAGGCAACAGCGGACCTCCTCTCTTGTCGATTTTGGTGGCTAGGGTTGCATCGGGATGTGATCGAACACGTATCTGCTTGTAGCATTTGCACGCGTTCTAAGGTTTTGCATACCCATCCGTCTGGTACTCTTTTTCCGCTACCTATCCCAAGTAGGCCATGGACACACTTGTCCATGGATTTTATTACTGATCTACCGGTTTCTGCAGGCAAAACGGTGGTTTTGGTCGTAGTAGATAGGTTCAGTAAAATGGTTCACTTCGTCCCATTACCTACACTTCCAAATGCCAAGACACTTGCTCAGGTGTTCATAAATGAGATCGTGAAGCTTCATGGGGTTCCCTCCGATGTGGTGTCAGATCGGGGGACCCAGTTTGTTTCCAAGTTTTGGAAGGCATTCTGTTCTTGACTGGGGGTGCAGCTGTCCTTTTCCTCCGCTTTCCAACCTTGGTCAAATGGTCAGAACGAGCGTGTCAATCAAAATTTGGAGACCTACCTCAGGTGTTTCATCTCTGAAAATCAGGAGGATTGGGCATCCTACTTACCTCTGGCAGAATTTGCCATTAATAATCATGGGCAAGAATCCACTGGCAGGTCACCATTCTTCGATGCGTACAGTTATCACCCGCAGTTTGGTACCTTTAGTGGGGGAGGAGCTTCAGGAGTTCCTGAGGAGGAACAGTTTGCTTCATCGCTTTCCTTGGTATGACAGGGTGTTCTGAGTAATTTAAAGATAGTTGGAGACAGGTATAAACGTATGGCTGACAGAAAACGCTTGCCAGGTCCGGACCTGCATGTGAATGACTTTGTGTGGTTGTCTACAAGGAATATAAGATTGAAAGTTCCTTCTTGGAAGCTGGGACCTAGGTTTATTGGTCCCTATAAATTAACCGCCGTCATTAACCCACCAGCGTTTCATCTTGAACTTCCTCAGGCCCTTAAGGTCCACATCGTGTTCCACAGGTCCTTACTCAAAAAGTATGTGGAACCTCTTGAGCTCTCACCTCTACCACGACCTTCAGTAATGGTTTATGGTAATCTGGAGTTCAAGATTTCGAGGATTGTAGATTCTCGTCTCCAACGATACTTGGTGCACTGGAAAGGCTATGGTCCAGAGGAGAGTATGTGGGTTTCAGCATCATAGGTGAACGCTCCCAGGTTGGTTCGTTCATTCCACACCTCTTATCCTGAGAAATCCGGTCTTGATTGTCCGGAGGCCACTCTTAGAGGGGGGTACTGTCACGGGTGTGTCAGAAGTGACAGACAGTTGCCCTGCATTTAGTTGCAGGAGATCTCTTCATTTGGCATTACAGACACCTTCTTAGAGGCTGTCTCTAGGACCCAGCGGCTACCTTCCTCTGGCTAATTAACACTCTGGCCTGGGTGTATAAATACCTGCTGTGTGCCAGATGGCGGTGCCGGCGATATTCATTACTCCTTTTGAAAGCTTGAGCTACAGCAGTGCTTCTTCCTCTCTGGTGTTGAGGACGTGTGCGCAGTTGTCTGAAGTCATCTAAAGCTAAGCAATTCACCTTTGTTTGTCCCCCCTTGTTGTCTTTAGTGTCAGTGGGGATCGTCTAGTGCTCATCCCCTTCCTTCCCTAGCCAGGGCCAAGCGCCAAGGAAAGATAGTGCGAGGTTCGTGTGCGGCGATTGGTGAAGAACCAATATAGGGACATTAGTGGAGACAGGGTGATGCTAGATCAACCTAGGAGGTCTCTACTTCCCTCTGTCCCTAGAGTCTGGGCTTCCTTTCCCTCTTCCCTTTGTGTTACACTAAGTCTTTCCCACACCTTTTGTGACATAGGTGCAGACATTACAATTGCACCCAGGCCTTGGATCTTAAAAGGACCAAAAAGTCCCTTTGGCCTATATGAAAAGACAAATACTATTAAAGACTTGCAATATTTGGGTGCCCCATTGGAGCTTTTGCATTGGGGCCCATGAGCTTCAAGTTACACCATTGATCACAGCTGCTCCTACTCCGCCTCCCTGCACAATGATCTTTGCACAGATCACAGTGCATGCCCAAATCTTTCACCCAAAGAATTCAGTGAACATTTTCAGTCTGTTGTTTCTTGTAGACAAAGTAGGTGCAGTAAAGATGGTCATCTCCATTATCATGGAAAATAAAATTAATATGGAATAGAATAAAAAAATAGAAAATGTAATTTAAAAAAGTATTATCAGAAAATAAAAATTAATTAGCAAAAAAAAAATGGAGAAAAAGTTTGCAAAAAAAATGTCAGTGGCGCATTTCTTAGAAGCTCTCTGGTAGGTCATATTAAAAGAGTTTCCTTTTCTAAGACAAACCCTTGTAAATGATTTATTTTATGACTATATTGACGATAAAGCTTTTTACTGTGCTGATATTTGTCATATTGTACCCTAGTATGAAATTACTATATGTCCACAGGAGTCCATATGGTTTGGATGGCTTGGATTCTTCACTACATGAACAGGAAATTAAACATTTGGATTGAATTATCTCCAAATTTGTATAAATAAATGGAGATAAAAGTATATACTGGATATGAAAATGTTGTTTTACTTTTGTTTGTTCTATGATAATTTTTGCATATATGATTTGTTAATGTTTACTTTGGAAGAAGAAGGCAATAAACTAGTATATAAAGCAAACACAAAATGTATGTTTTTGTTAAACCCCCTATGTTTCCAAGAGTGCTTATATGCATACAAAAATCCAAAAGAAAATGATCATTGCAATTATTTTCAGTTATAACAATTCCCAAAAGTTTACAATGAGTTGAGACATATTTTATTTGTCTTAAGTATATCAGACAGATTATTATATTATGTTTGCCATGTATTCTCTACAGCTACAGTTGGAAAATATATCTGTCCTAAGTCCTATTTTTTGCCGGACGTGACCATAAAAGTGGTGCTGTACATAAACTCTTGCTTTTGTCTTCTCCCGTGCTGCACCCATTCTGTACCTCTCACTGCCCTAAATCATTAAACTTGCTAAGATCATCCACAGTTTTTGCCTGCACTGAAATCTCAGTACTGCCTGCAAAGTGGACCATCATAAAAGTGGTGGGGTACAAAACTCTCACTCCCATCTCCAAGACTTCTCCTCAGCGCACCCAGTGGTATCCATTGCCCTGGACATTACTTACATTTTCTTGAAAACTTATTTCTTCATGGAGAAAGGGCCTTGAACATATTGTCTCATTCCTTCTATTCTTAACTCTTGACTCTTCCTTTTTCTTTTTGCTCATTTTTCTGGATGCCTTGTTTTTTTGCATCTTCCCGAAGTCCAACACAGTGAAAAGAATGGGAAGTGCGGGGATTTTTGAAAGCCCGGGATCCGCCGCAGTCTCACACCGCCAAACACTGCCTCCTTCCAGCCTGGAGCCCGCAGCATCGCCCCATTCCTGTCGTCACCACCAGGTTCCTGCAGCAGCGACCCTGTCTCCTGGGACTCCGCTCCACCGCAGCCGCCCTTTCCCCAGTAAGCTACCATAAAAGCGGACTATAAGACGCACTACCATTTTATTAAAAAAAAATCTTAATTTCCTCCCCAAAATTTGGGATACGTCTTATAGTCCGCAAAATACGGTCGCTTACAGCAATAGTGTCATTTTCTGATATTAACGTATTTTTGATCACTTTTATTGCACTTTTTTAGAAGAATGAAGTCTATGTACAAAAGAAACATTAACTCTGGAATTTTTATTTTTTTATCAAATGCTAATCACTATTCTGTTTAATTGATCATGTGAACTATATTCTGCATGTCAATGCTATAGTTACAGTACCAAATTTGTGTACTTTTTTTGTGTTTTTGGTGTTTTATTAATTTTACAAAACAATTTATTTGCTTATTTATTTTACTCACTTATTATATTCCGCTGCGCTTTACAGACATTATCATCACTGTCCCCATTGGGGCTCACAATCTACATTATCAATATGTCTTTGGAGTGTGGGAGGAAAACAGAGAACCAGGAGGAAACCCACGAGAACACGGGGAGAACATACAAAACTCCTTGCAGCTTTCAATACCCATAACTTTTTTTAGTTTTCCATACGCTGAATTATATGATGACTTATGTTTAAGGAATAAGTTATATTTTTCATTGGTGGCATTTTTTATCACATAAGTTCTTTTAGCACATTTTATTTCATTTTTTTGTGAGGCTGTATGGGATAAAACAGCAATTCTGGTTTTGTTTTTCATATTCTTGAAGGCATTCACTGTGCTAGATAAATAATGGTATAGTATTATAGTTACAAAGTATTAGTATTATAGTTAATATAATTACAGAGATACCCAACTTATATATATATTTGTTTATGTTTTGCTACTTTTGCACAAGAAAATCACTTTTTAATGAAAATATATATTTTTTTGCTACATGTTTAAGAGCTATAACTTTTTCATTCTTTCCTTTACAGAATTCTCTGAGAGCTTGTTTTATTCTTTGCTTTTTTTTTGAGAAACAAGCAACAGCTTTAATTAGTGCCATTTATTGATGCATGCCAGTTTTTGATAACTTTTTTGATTCAGTTTTTGTGAAGTGAAAAAACAAAATCAGAAGTTCTGGATTAGTTTTTTCTAAATAAACAAAAAAATTGTGGTATTCATCATGGGGTATATATGATGACACAATGTTATAGCACACATCAGTTCTGGCAGAATGGTACCAAACGTGTTTTTTTCAAAGTGAACTTGACAGATGGTCTCAGCCTGGTATGTTAGACTTTGACAGGCTGCAGCGTTTCAGAGAAAAACATGCTTTAAAAGTGACCAGGGACTGAGCCGAGCTGGAGACTAGTCAGGCAGGCGGGACTTTTCCCCGCCCACTGCCCTGGAGTGACAGGCCTGTCCCTCACATGCAGTAAGAGAGCTGTCAATCCAGATCATCAGGTGGGGATAAGCTATCAGGAACCCATGTGTCTGACTAATTTCCTGTGTGACTCAGTCCCTGGTGACTTTTAGGGTATGTTTTTCTCTGAAACGTAGCATTTCAGAGTCAAACATACGTGGCTAAGATCATACAGTCAATGTAAATTTCATGCTGCCCGTTGCAGCATGTATCAGTTGCCAGGTTCCCTTCAAAGGACATTTATTTTTGTGGAACGTTTTTTTACTTTAAAAAAAAAACATTTAAAAACATTCCTTTTTACATTTTTTTTTCTTTATTTATTAGTCCCCCCATGGGGACTAATAAATACAAGCTTATGATCATATAGGTTATACCTTACACTACTGTTGGATTACCTAGCCTGTCAATGTTTGACTGATAAATAACCTATCAGATTTCATCTCCCACAAATAATATTTAGCTGGACACAGGATAGATGATAAATGAATGATTGGGGTGGAAGTCCCAAATTGACCGCCTCCATCCACTTCTACGGGGCTATGGAAGTGGTATTGGGCAAGTTTGGCCTCTGCTCCCGGGACAGTCAACAAGGTGGTGGTTATTTCTCCATTCACATGTGAGATATAGAACTCTTGTGATTGATGATGGTGATAGAAATTTCCCTCTCACTGATCATACATTTATGAAATGTCCACTAGTGGGTGGGAAATCCTTTTAAAAACAAGCCCTTCTGAACAATGTCTTAAGGTGTATGAGATAAGACTGTATGTTCATTGGAGGGAACCAACATGTATCATTCGTTGTACCATAAATCAACATCCTCATCATCTTCATCATCACCCTGAACAGCGCGGTCTGTCTACTAAGGTGTAAGCTACACAATATCACAGTCCACATCAAACATAAAAAAATGAATATAAAAACCTCCTACATCCAGGCTTCATGCCAAAGCACACATGTCAAGCTCCCCACACAGAGGCCCGTATCTCCCAAGTAATATTAGTCAGGCTGAATGCTTTTGTAATATATTCAGCTTGCTTAGTAAAATATTATGGCCAGAAAAGAATCCGTGCAACTGAATTATTGGTTAACAGTTGAAACAACTTTATCTACCTCATTCGTTGGCAGTCATCCTTTGTGCATTTGTAAAATAATATCCAGCCGTATGTAGCATCACCATCAGTATGAGGAAAATTCCAAGCTTAGGCCAAGAAATAAATATGGCCAGGTCTGACTCAGCTACTCCTAAACCTTTCAGTTCATGAGACGAAGATTTGCGACCAGCAGAATCCTATAAACTTAATTGCTACTTCCTAAGAAACATTCTGGTTCCCAAGTTTGCAAATAAAAATTCTGCTGTGAGCTGAAGTATGTGTCATATCCAAGCAGTGATTCATTTGCTGTAATCAATGGCGGGTTACACAACGTTGCAGATTGTGAGTTTGATAAGCCGGAAGGGTTAATTTCAAAGACTCGTAATGAGCTTTGCATATTGCATAACATTTACTTTACAATGAATGGTCACATATTGACCGGAACTGGTGTATTTTGTGCTCTAAATATACTACAAATTACAGATAACGGCACAAAAAGTAGTTTTTGGGGGATATTAAGATGTCGGTCTATTAGGGATGAGCGGACCTGTAGAAGTTCGGTTTCTAATACCTTACCTGAATTTTATTCAAAAGTTCAGTTCGGGCACCAGAACTGTACCAGAACTTGAACCAGAACCCGAACCCCATTGAAAACAACTTTTGAGTTGGAGAATTCTCTCTCTCCCTCTCTCTTCACGGACTTCCCCTGGAATTCCAAACATTGCAACAGACTTTCGGGAGAAGTCCGTGTTCGGCATTTAGCACTGGACACTAACTTTTGGGGACCCGGACTTTTGAACCGGAATTTTTTTTTCTCTTTCTCTCACCTCCCCCGGAACTCTGAACATTGCAAAGGACTTCTGGGGAAAGTCCATGTTCGGCGTTTAGCACCGGACACTAACTTTTGGGGACCCGGACTTTTGAACAGGAAAATGTCTTTCTTTCTCTTTCTCTCACTTCCCTGGGAACTCTGAACATTCTGGGGAAAGTCTGTGTTCGACGTTTAGCACCGGACAGCAACTGTCTGGTACAAACGCCAAACTTTTAAGTTCGGGTCTGCTCATCCCGGGTCTGCTCACCACCAAACAGCAAAAAGAAGTGCAGCAGCCCCCATACAGGTGTGACTGTGCCCAATCCTGAAGATCCTGCAGGTCAGGACTAAAGGTAGTTATGCTTGAAACGAGTAGACCCATGTCCTTTTATTATCTTTGTATGTTTTGATTTTTAATTTTTCCCTTTTTTTTAAAGAAGTTGTCCACTACTTATACATTGATGCCTATAGGATAGGGCATCAATGTCTGATCGGCTGGGGTCTGACATCCTGCACCCCCGCCGATCAGCTGTTATCGGTGTCGGAGGCGATGGCTGCCGGCCGGAAGTACTTACTTGCTGAGCTTGGCCATCTAGTTGTAGTGGCCGGCGTGGGGTACTACACATCTGCCTCCCATTGAATTGAATAGGAGGCGGATGTGTACTACTCTGCGGCGTCCACTACAACTAGATTGCCAAGCTCAGCAAGTAAGTACTACCAGCCGGCAGCCGCCGACGACACAAATAACAGCTGATTGGCGGGGGTGCCGGGTGCCAGACCCCAGCCGATCAGACATTGATGCCCTATCCTACGAATAGGGCATCAATGTATAAGTAGTGGACAATCTCTTTAACTATGTTGCTAATAAAATAATATTTTAATATACTTCCCTCATATGCTGGATTTTTCCATTTTGCTCCTTTATTTACACCCAGAAGTCGGTCTAGAGCCTCCGTGTACCACACCTCGATTTAAGGCATTTTTCAACAGTTGGTGAGCCAATATACAACTTTTATATTTTTTGATACAGGTGTGACTGTGCCCGATCCTGCAGATCCTGGGCTGATCTGCAGTACCAGGCAGAGTCATATTCTTATTGATGTCGCTCTGCCATGTAGACACCTACCCTTTGATTTACTGATCGGTGGGACCCCCACTGATCATAACTCGATAACCTATTCTGTGGACAAGTCTTCAATTTCAGAAAATCTCCTCTACCATTTTTGGGGATGTAGTATTACAGTTCCTAGTTTGCAGAGTTGACCATCTGCCAAGGTTTGGACTGAATCAGGGGCTGAGAAAGACCATAAAGTGTTATTCAAAATCACTTGACAGGGGTCGTCTAGATCACCCTGAGAACACGCAGATGTGCTCAAAACAGTATTAATAGCTGATTTATTTCCTGCAGTAAAATGTGCAGCATTTTTATTACAAATGGGTCTTATTTCAGTTTTGTAGTTTTATAATGCTATTATTGGCATAAATATATTTTTTTTAATTAAAAAATCTTGAATTTTTATGGGTAAGTATATAAATGGCCACCTGTACACCTGTACAAAGACATACTGATAGGGAATGTAGATTGTGAGCCCCAATGGGGACAGTGATGATAATGTCTGTAAAGCGCTGTGAAAAGTAATGGCGCTATATAAGTAAAATAAATAAAATAAAAAATCCATGCTTGTTCGGCCAACAGCTGCTTCTTCTGATCCCCAAAATACACATACTCATTGGGTTCAGCTTGAAGGGATTCACTTCACCTGAGAACAAAAGTATTAAGGATTGAACTTCAATATGTCCGATGCTTCTTTCCCATGATGTCGTCCATCACAGGAGAATCAAGTGGCCCCTATAGATATATGATAGTTGGCTTCTCCTGCTGAAATCAGCTGATTCACCTGACTTTGCTCAAATGTGCATGAGTCCTTTAAGGAAAAAATCCCACAAGTTGCATTCTCGAGTGAAAAATCTGCAGCCAAATCCACTGCTGCACAAACCTCTGCAGAAACTCTGCGGATACACATTTCAACCCCTGCATTGCAATGTGCCGTATGACTTCACATAAATTTCAATTCTGCCGCGCCGGTCAGGATACAGTTCCAATTTTTTTTTTTTGCTGCCTTTGGATGGGATGTTGTAAATCTTATGCTCAATGCCTCTACGATAATGCAAAGCGAATATTCCAAAGGGAAATTCCCCTTCATGTACGCCCTGTGTCCAAGCCCAGCAATTTAGGAAGCCTGTTCTGTTTACCCTCAGCATCATCTATCACAAGAGAGTCAGGAGTCTGGAACCACATAATATAGTCAGCCAGTCCCACTGACGTAGCCGAGGTCAGACGATTTTGCTTTCATATGTACAGGACATCAAAACAAAGCCAGCGAAATAATAACACCATGTTCATTGTGGTCAGAAGACACACTGATGGAAAAATGGACACACTTATGGTAAAACAGGACACACGGATGACACACTGATGGTAAGAACGGACACACCGATGACACACTGATGGTAAAAATGGACACATGGATGACACACTGATGGCAAAAACAGACACACGGATGACACACGGATAGTAAAACAGACACACGGATGACACACTGATAGTAAAACAGACACACGGATGACACACTGATGGAAAAATGGACACACTTATGGTAAAACAGGACACATGGATGACACACTGATGGTAAGAACGGACACACGGATGACACACTGATGGTAAAAACGGACACATGGATGACACACTGATGGCAAAAACAGACACACGGATGACACACTGATAGTAAAACAGACACACGGATGACACACTGATGTAAAAACAGACACATGGATGACACACTGATTGTAAAACAGACACACGGATGACACACTGATGTTAAAAACGGACACATGGATGACACACTGATGGTAAAAACAGACACATGGATGACACACTGATGGTAAAAACAAACACGGGGATAACACACTGATGGTAAAACCAGACACAGGGATGACACACTCATGGTAAAAATGGATACACGGATGACACACTGATGGTAAAAACAAACACGGGGATGACACACTGATGGTAAAACCAGACACACGGATGACACACTGATGGTAAAAATGGACACACTGATGGTAAAACCAGACACACATATGAAACACTGATGGTAAGAACGGACACACGGATGACACACTGATGGTAAAAACAAACACGGGGATGACACACTGATGGTTACAACGGACACACGGATGACACACTGATGGTAAGAACGGACACACGGATGACACACTGATGGTAAAAACAGACACACTGATGACACACTGATGGTAAGAACGGACACACGGATGACACACTGATGGTAAAAATAAACACAGGGATGACACACTGATGGTAAGAACGGACACACGGATGACACACTGATGGTAAAAACAGACACACGGATGACACACTGATGGTAAGAACGGACACACGGATGACACACTGATGGTAAAAACGGACACACTGATGACACACTGATGGTAAAAACGGACACACGGATGACACACTGATGGTAAAAACAGACACATGGATGACACACTGATGGTAAAAACGGACACACGGATGACACACTGAGGGTAAAAACAGACACACTGATAACACACTGAGGGTAAAAACGGACACGGATGACACACTGATGGTAAAAACAGACACACTGATGACACACTGATGGTAAAAACAGACAAACGGATGACACACTGATGGTAAGACCGGACCCACGGAGGACACACTGATGGTAAAAACGGACACACTGATGACACACTGATGGTAAAAACAGACACACTGATGACACACTGATGGTAAAAACAGACAAACGGATGACACACTGATGGTAAGACCGGACCCACGGAGGACACACTGATGGTAAAAACGGACACACTGATGACACACTGATGGTAAAAACGGACACACGGATGACACACTGATGGTAAAAACAGACACATGGATGACACACTGATGGTAAAAACGGACACACTGATGACACACTGATGGTAAAAAAGGACACATGGATGACACACTGATGGTAAAACCAAACACAGGGAAGACACACTGATGTAAAAACAGACACATGGATGACACATTGATAGTAAAACAGACACACGGATGACACACTGATGGTAAGAACGGACACACGGATGACATACTGATGGTAAAAACAGACTCACGGATGACACATTGATAGTAAAACAGACACATGGATGACAAACTGATGGTAAGAACGGACACACGGATGACATACTGATGGTAAAAACGGACACACGGATGGCAAACTGATGTAAAAATAGACACATGGATGACACATTGATAGTAAAGCAGACACACGGACGACACACTGATGATAAAAACGGACACACAGATGACACACTGATGGTAAAAACGGACACATGGATGACACATTGATAGTAAAACAGACACACGGATGACACACTGATGGTAAGAACGGACACACGGATGACATACTGATGGTAAAAACAGACACATGGATGACACACTGATGGTAAGAACGGACACACGGATGACACACTGATGGTAAAAACGGACACACTGATGACACACTGATGGTAAAAACAGACACATGGGTGACACACTGATGGTAAAAACAGTGATGGCAAAAACGGACACATGGATGACACACTGATAGTAAAACGGACACACAGATGATATACTGATGTAAAAACAGACACATGGGTGACACACTGATAGTAAAACGGACACACGGATGACACACTGATGGTAAAAATGGACACATGGATGACACACTGATGGTAAAAACAGACACACGGATGACACACTGATGAAAATAGAGACACAAGGATGACACTCTGATAGTAAAACAGACACACGGATGACACACTGATGGTAAAAACGGACACACAGATGACACACTGATGGTAAAAACAGACACATGGATCACACACTGATGGTAAAAACAGACACATGGATGACACACTGATAGTAAAAACAGACACATGGATGACACACTGATGGTAAAAACGGACACACAGATGACACACTGATGGTAAAAACAGACACATGGATGACACACTGATGGTAAAAACAGACACATGGATGACACACTGATGGTAAAAACAGACTCACAGATGACACACTGATGGTAAAAACAGTGATGGTAAAAACGGACACATGGATGACACTGATAGTAAAACGGACACACAGATGATATACTGATGTAAAAACAGACACATGGATGACACACTGATGGTAAAAACGGACACACGGATGACACACTGATGGTAAAAACATACACACGGATGACACACTGATGTAAAAACAGACACATGGATGACACACTGATAGTAAAACAGACACACGGATGACACACTGATGGTTAAAACGGACACACAGATGACACACTGATGGTAAAAACAGACACATGGATGACACACTGATGGTAAAAACAGACACATGGATGACACACTGATAGTAAAACAGACACACGGATGACACACTGATTGTAAGAACGGACACACAGATGACACACTGATGGTAAGAACGGACACACAGATGACACATTGATGGTAAGAACGGATACATGGATGACACACTGATGGTAAAAACGGACAAACGGATGACATACTGATCGTAAAAACAGACACACGGATGACACACTGATGTAAAAACAGACACATGGATGACACATTGATAGTACAACAGACACACGGATGACACACTGATGGTAAGAACGGACACACGGATGACATACTGATGGTAAAAACGGACACACGGATGACACACTGATGGTAAAAACAGACACACGGAGGACACACTGATGTAAAAACAGACACATGGATGACACATTGATAGTAAAGCAGACACACGGATGACACACTGATGGTAAAAACGGACACACAGATGACACACTGATGGTAAAAACAGACACATGGATGACACACTGAAAGTAAAACCGACACACGGATGACACACTGATGGTAAAAACGGACACACGGATGACACACTGATGGTAAAAATAGACACACGGATGACACACTGATGGTAAAAACAGTGATGGTAAAAACTAACACATGGATGACACACTGATAGTAAAACGGACACACGGATGACACACTGATGTAAAAACAGACACACGGATGACACACTGATAGTAAAACGGAGACTTGGATGACACACTGATGGTAAAAACGAACACATAGATGACACAATGATGGTAAAAACAGACACATGGATAACACACTGATAGTAAAACAGACTCACGGATGACACACTAATGGTAAAAACGGACACATGGATGACACACTGATGGTAAAAACAGACACATGGATGACACACTGATGGTAAAATCAGACACACGGATGACACACTGATGTAAAAACAGACACATGGATGACACACTGATAGTAAAACAGACACACGGATGACACACTGATGGTAAAAACGGACACATGAATGACACACTGATGGTAACAACGGACACACAGATGACACACTGATGGTAAAAACAAACACATAGATGACACACTGATAGTAAAACAGACTCACGGATGACACACTGATGGTAAAAACAAACACGGATGACACACTGATGTAAAAACAGACACATGGATGACACACTGATAGTAAAACAGACACACGGATGACACACTGATGGTAAAAACGGACACACAGATGACACACTGATGGTAAAAACAGACACATGGATGACACACTGATAGTAAAACCGACACACGGATGACACACTGATGGTAAAAACGGACACACGGATGACACACTGATGGTAAAAAGAGACACACGGATGACACACTGATTGTAAAAACAGTGATGGTAAAAACTGACACATGGATGACACACTGATAGTAAAACGGACACACGGATGACACACTGATGTAAAAACAGACACACGGATGGCACACTGATAGTAAAACGGAGACACGGATGACACACTGATGGTAAAAACGGACACATAGATGACACACTGATATAAAAACAGACACACGGATGACGCACTGATTGTAAAAACAAACACGTGGATGACACACTGATGGTAAGAACGGACACACAGATGACACACTGATGTAAAAACGGACACACGGATGACACACTGATGGTAAGAACGGACACACGGATGACACATTGATGGTAAGAACGGACACACTGATGGTAAGAACGGACACACGGATGACACATTGATGGTAACAACGGACACACTGATGGTAAGAACGGACACATGGATGATATACTGATGTAAAAACAGACACACGCATGACACACTGATGTAAAAACAGACACACGGATGACACACTGATGGTAAAAACAAACACGGGGATGACACACTGATGGTAAAACCAGACACACGGATGACACACTGATGGTAAAAATGGACACACTGATGGTAAAACCAGACACACATATGAAACACTGATGGTAAGAACGGACACACGGATGACACACTGATGGTAAAAACAAACACGGGGATGACACACTGATGGTTACAACGGACACACGGATGACACACTGATGGTAAGAACGGACACACGGATGACACACTGATGGTAAAAACAGACACACTGATGACACACTGAGGGTAAAAACGGACACACGGATGACACACTGATGGTAAAAATAAACACAGGGATGACACACTGATGGTAAGAACGGACACACGGATGACACACTGATGGTAAAAACAGACACACGGATGACACACTGATGGTAAGAACGGACACACGGATGACACACTGATGGTAAAAACGGACACACTGATGACACACTGATGGTAAAAACGGACACACGGATGACACACTGATGGTAAAAACAGACACATGGATGACACACTGATGGTAAAAACGGACACACGGATGACACACTGAGGGTAAAAACAGACACACTGATAACACACTGAGGGTAAAAACGGACACACGGATGACACACTGATGGTAAAAACAGACACACTGATGACACACTGATGGTAAAAACAGACAAACGGATGACACACTGATGGTAAGACCGGACCCACGGAGGACACACTGATGGTAAAAACGGACACACTGATGACACACTGATGGTAAAAACAGACACACTGATGACACACTGATGGTAAAAACAGACAAACGGATGACACACTGATGGTAAGACCGGACCCACGGAGGACACACTGATGGTAAAAACGGACACACTGATGACACACTGATGGTAAAAACGGACACACGGATGACACACTGATGGTAAAAACAGACACATGGATGACACACTGATGGTAAAAACGGACACACTGATGACACACTGATGGTAAAAAAGGACACATGGATGACACACTGATGGTAAAACCAAACACAGGGAAGACACACTGATGTAAAAACAGACACATGGATGACACATTGATAGTAAAACAGACACACGGATGACACACTGATGGTAAGAACGGACACACGGATGACATACTGATGGTAAAAACAGACTCACGGATGACACATTGATAGTAAAACAGACACATGGATGACAAACTGATGGTAAAAACGGACACACTGATGACACACTGATGGCAAAAACGGACACATGGATGACACACTGATAGTAAAACGGACACACGGATGACATACTGATGGTAAAAACGGACACACGGATGGCAAACTGATGTAAAAATAGACACATGGATGACACATTGATAGTAAAGCAGACACACGGACGACACACTGATGATAAAAACGGACACACAGATGACACACTGATGGTAAAAACGGACACATGGATGACACATTGATAGTAAAACAGACACACGGATGACACACTGATGGTAAGAACGGACACACGGATGACATACTGATGGTAAAAACAGACACATGGATGACACACTGATGGTAAGAACGGACACACGGATGACACACTGATGGTAAAAACGGACACACTGATGACACACTGATGGCAAAAACGGACACATGGATGACACACTGATAGTAAAACGGACACACAGATGATATACTGATGTAAAAACAGACACATGGGTGACACACTGATAGTAAAACGGACACACGGATGACACACTGATGGTAAAAATGGACACATGGATGACACACTGATGGTAAAAACAGACACACGCATGACACACTGATGTAAATAGAGACACAAGGATGACACTCTGATAGTAAAACAGACACACGGATGACACACTGATGGTAAAAACGGACACACAGATGACACACTGATGGTAAAAACAGACACACGGATGACACACTGATGTAAATAGAGACACAAGGATGACACTCTGATAGTAAAACAGACACACGGATGACACACTGATGGTAAAAACAGACACATGGATGACACACTGATGGTAAAAACGGACACACAGATGACACACTGATGGTAAAAACAGACACATGGATGACACACTGATGGTAAAAACAGACTCACAGATGACACACTGATGGCAAAAACAGTGATGGTAAAAACGGACACATGGATGACACTGATAGTAAAACGGACACACAGATGATATACTGATGTAAAAACAGACACATGGATGACACACTGATGGTAAAAACGGACACACGGATGACACACTGATGGTAAAAACAGACACATGGATGACACACTGATAGTAAAACAGACACACGGATGACACACTGATGGTTAAAACGGACACACAGATGACACACTGATGGTAAAAACAGACACATGGATGACACACTGATGGTAAAAACAGACACATGGATGACACACTGATAGTAAAACAGACACACGGATGACACACTGATTGTAAGAACGGACACACAGATGACACACTGATGGTAAGAACGGACACACAGATGACACATTGATGGTAAGAACGGATACATGGATGACACACTGATGGTAAAAACGGACAAACGGATGACATACTGATCGTAAAAACAGACACACGGATGACACACTGATGTAAAAACAGACACATGGATGACACATTGATAGTAAAACAGACACACGGATGACACACTGATGGTAAGAACGGACACACGGATGACATACTGATGGTAAAAACGGACACACGGATGACACACTGATGGTAAAAACAGACACACGGAGGACACACTGATGTAAAAACAGACACATGGATGACACATTGATAGTAAAGCAGACACACGGATGACACACTGATGGTAAAAACGGACACACAGATGACACACTGATGGTAAAAACAGACACATGGATGACACACTGATAGTAAAACCGACACACGGATGACACACTGATGGTAAAAACGGACACACGGATGACACACTGATGGTAAAAATAGACACACGGATGACACACTGATGGTAAAAACAGTGATGGTAAAAACTAACACATGGATGACACACTGATAGTAAAACGGACACACGGATGACACACTGATGTAAAAACAGACACACGGATGACACACTGATAGTAAAACGGAGACTTGGATGACACACTGATGGTAAAAACGAACACATAGATGACACAATGATGGTAAAAACAGACACATGGATGACACACTGATAGTAAAACAGACTCACGGATGACACACTAATGGTAAAAACGGACACATGGATGACACACTGATGGTAAAAACAGACACATGGATGACACACTGATGGTAAAATCAGACACACGGATGACACACTGATGTAAAAACAGACACATGGATGACACACTGATAGTAAAACAGACTCACGGATGACACACTAATGGTAAAAACGGACACATGGATGACACACTGATGGTAAAAACTGACACATGGATGACACACTGATGGTAAAATCAGACACACGGATGACACACTGATGTAAAAACAGACACATGGATGACACACTGATAGTAAAACAGACACACGGATGACACACTGATGGTAAAAACGGACACATGAATGACACACTGATGGTAACAACGGACACACAGATGACACACTGATGGTAAAAACAAACACATAGATGACACACTGATAGTAAAACAGACTCACGGATGACACACTGATGGTAAAAACAAACACGGATGACACACTGATGTAAAAACAGACACATGGATGACACACTGATATTAAAACAGACACACGGATGACACACTGATGGTAAAAACGGACACACAGATGACACACTGATGGTAAAAACAGACACATGGATGACACACTGATAGTAAAACCGACACACGGATGACACACTGATGGTAAAAACGGACACACGGATGACACAATGATGGTAAAAAGAGACACACGGATGACACACTGATTGTAAAAACAGTGATGGTAAAAACTGACACATGGATGACACACTGATAGTAAAACGGACACACGGATGACACACTGATGTAAAAACAGACACACGGATGGCACACTGATAGTAAAACGGAGACACGGATGACACACTGATGGTAAAAACGGACACATAGATGACACACTGATATAAAAACAGACACACGGATGACGCACTGATTGTAAAAACAAACACGTGGATGACACACTGATGGTAAGAACGGACACACAGATGACACACTGATGTAAAAACGGACACACGGATGACACACTGATGGTAAGAACGGACACACGGATGACACATTGATGGTAAGAACGGACACACTGATGGTAAGAACGGACACACGGATGACACATTGATGGTAAGAACGGACACACTGATGGTAAGAACGGACACATGGATGATATACTGATGTAAAAACAGACACACGCATGACACACTGATGTAAAAACAGACACACGGATGACACACTGATGGTAAAAATGGACACACGGATGACACACTGATGGTAAAAACCCGCACACGGATGACACATTGATGGTAAGAACGGACACACGGATGACACATTGATGGTAAGAATGGACCCACTGATGGTAAGAACGGACACATGGATGATATACTGATGTAAAAACAGACACACTGACGACACACTGATGTAAAAACAGATACACGGATGACACACTGATGGTACAAATGGACACACGGATGACACACTGATGGTAAACACGAACACACGAATGACACACTGATGGTAAGAACGGACGGACGGATGACACACTGATGCACAACACTGATAACACTAGTACCATTTGTTCACGTACATGTTTAAACACGGACGTATGAATGATGCCTTAGGTTGGTTTAGTTAGATATTTGCTTCTGATACTGCTAAGAAAATTAGATCAATTTCTTTGTCCATTGTAAAACTTGAATTCAGACCGAAAATATTTGTCCACAAAATGTATTGTTTTGAAAGGGCTTTTTTTAAGTATTGTTCTTCAAGTAAAAAAATCATGCTCCTTTGGGAAATTAAATATGCAAATTGCCTGATCAGAGAGGAGGAGGACTAGAACTCTATAGTGCCAACTCGATCTTCTGAAGATCAATACACTCATCTCTAGAAGTTAATTATTATATTAATGCTAGCTGATTTTTAATTTGTTGATTCCCTATTGAAGATGCCCCTAGTATATTTTTCATTCCTAGTACTAACTTGTAAATAAAATATACTGATTACCGTATGTATTTTTCACACACATATATATATTAGTACATTTTTCTTTGACACTTTTAACATGGGTATTACCAAGTTTCTGCACATCTGTATTATATATGATACTTTACCAATGTGTCGCAGTGTACTCATATACAGTACAGACCAAAAGTTTGGACACACCTTCTGAGAAGGTGTGTCGAAACTTTTGGTCTATACTGTATGTAATTTGCTACTTTATCCTAATTTCAATTGATCATGATTGCATTACATATTGGAACAGTTAGGTCCATATATATTTGGAAAGAGACAACATTTTTTTAATTTTGGTTCTAGACATTACCACAATGAATTTTAAACAAAACAATTCAGATGCAGTTGAAGTTCAGACTTTCAGCTTTCATTTGAGGGTATCCACATTAAAATTGGATGAAGTGTTTAGGAGTTTCAGCTCCTTAACATGTGCCACCCTGTTTTTAAAGGGACCAAAAGTAATTGGACAGATTAAATAATTGTAAATAAAATGTTCATTTCTAGTACTTGGTTGAAAATCCTATGTTGGCAATGACTGCCTGAAGTCTTAAACTCATGGACATTACTAGACGCTGTGTTTCCTCCTTTTTGATGCTCTGCCAGGCCTTCACTGGTTTTCAGTTGCTGTTTGTTTGAGGGCCTTTCTGTCTGAAGTTTAGTCTTTAACAAGTGAAATGCATGCTCAATTGGGTTGAGATCAGTTGACTGACTTGGCCATTCAAGAATATTCCACTTCTTTGCTTTAATAAACTCCAGGGTTGCTTTGGCTTTATTTTTTGGGTCATTGTCCATCTGTAGTGTGAAACGACAACCAATCAGTTTGGCTGCATTTGGCTGGATCTGAGCACACAGTATGGCTCTGAATACATCAGAATTCATTCGGCTGCTTCTGTCCTGTGTCACATCATCAATAAACACTAGTGACCCAGTGCCACTGGCAGCCATGCATGCCCAAGCCATCACACTGCCTGCGCCGTGTTTTACAGATGAGGTGGTATGCTTTGGATCATGAGCTGTACCACGCCTTCGCCATACTTTTCTCTTTCCATCATTCTGGTAGAGGTTGATCTTGGTTTCATCTGTCAAAAGAATGTTCTTCCAGAACTGTGCTGGCTTTTTTAGATGTTTTTTAGCAAAGTCCAGTCTAGCCTTTTTATTCTTGATGCTTATGAGTGGCTTGCACCATGCAGTGAACCCTCTGTATTTACTTTCATGCAGTCTTCTCTTTATGGTAGATTTGGATATTGATACGCCTACCTCCTGGAGAGTATTGTTCACTTGATTGGCTGTTGTGAAGGGGTTTCTCTTCACCATGGAGATTATTCTGCGATCATCCACCACTGTTGTCTTCCGTGGGCGCCCAGGTCTTTTTGCATTGATGAGTTCACCAGTGCTTTATTTCTTTCTCAGGATGTACCAAACTGTAGATTTTGCCACTCCTAATATTGTAGCAATTTCTCGGATGGGTTTTTTCTGTTTCTGCAGCTTAAGGATGGTTTGTTTCACCTGCATGGAGAGCTCCTTTGATTGCATGTTTACTTCATAGCAAAACCTTCCAAATGCAAGCACCACACCTCAAATCAACTCCAGGCCTTTTATCTGCTTAATTGAGAATGACATAACGAAGGGATTGCCCACACCTGTCCATGAAATAGCCTTGGAGTCAATTGTCCAATTACTTTTGATCCCTTTAAAAACAGGGTGGCACATGTTAAGGAGCTGAAACTCCTAAACCCTTCATGCAATTTTAATGTGGATACCCTCAAATGAAAGCTGAAAGTCTGAACTTCAACTGCATCTGAATTGTTTTGTTTAAAATTCATTGTGGTAATGTCTAGAACCAAAATTAGAAAAATGTTGTCTCTGTCCAAATATATATGGACCTAACTGTATATACAGTGGGTACGGAAAGTATTCAGACCCCTTTAAATTTTTCACTCCTTGTTTCATTGCAGCCATTTGGTAAATTCTAAAAAGTTCTTTTTTTTTCTCATTAAAGTACACTCTGCACCCCATATTGACTGAAAAAACAGAAATGTAGACATTTTTGTAAATTTATTAAAAGAGAAAAACTGAAATATCACATGGTCATAAGTATTCAGACCCTTTGCTCAGACACTCATATTTAAGTCACATGCTGTCCATTTCCTTGTGATCCTCCTTGAGATGGTTCTACTCCTTCATTGGAGCCCAGCTGTGTTTAATTAAACTGATAGGACTTGATTTGGAAAGGCACACACCTGTCTATATAAGACCTCACAGCTCACAGTGCATGTCAGACCAAATGAGAATCATGAGCTCAAAGGAACTGCCCAAAGATGCTCTGCACACAATATAAAGCCTTAAAACTGCTGCACACAGTATGATGTCTCAAAGATGCCTCACACACGTTATGATGCCCCCAAGATGCTGCAGATCTTATGATGCCCCAAAGATGCTCTGCACACAGTATAAATCCTCAAAACTACCCCCACACAGTATGGTTTCCCAAAGATGCTTCACGCACAGTTTTATGTCTCAAAGTTGCCCCATAGATAGTATAATGGCAAAAAGAAGCCTCCCACACAGTATAATGCTTCAAAGATGCCCCACACACAGTATAATGCCCCAAATATGATCTATACACAGAATGATGCCAAAAGAAGCCCGTCACACATTGTGATTCCTCAAAGATGCCTCACACAGGTTATCATGCCCCCACAATGCCACCAAACAGTATGATGCCCCACAGTACCCCCTTCAGCACACATTATGATGTTCCCACAGTGACATCTTCACAGTATGATGACTCCAAAGTATTTTATATTGTTCTCCTGCTCCATCTCAGAATAGTGCACTGGAGAAATGTAAAATAAATTTGCTCACCTAGCCGCATTCCCACAATGAGCTGCACCAGATTGTGCTTTGTGTGACTCCTAGTGACATCATTGTTCCTGCTGTGCTGAGACATATGTGGCGCCCCTGCGGGTCCAGTCACCACATAGGTGCTGCATCTCAGCCAGAGGTGTGGTACCCCACTCTCAGGTAAGGCGGGAGCACTACTCGTGACCCACACTCTCACATCTAACACACACCACTCCTGAGGGAAGGGCGAGATTGCTCCTGAGGGAGAGCACAGTTCCTGTCCCTTAGGGTGCAACTAAGTAGAGGAGATGGGTGGAGGAAGTAGTTTAGGGGAGCACAGACAGAAAGAGTATAAAAGACAGATAGAAACATCTAGAAGGGAGTCCTGCTCAGGAGAGCAGTGCAAAAGGGTCCATTTTCCTGGCTCCAGTGCTTGGAGCAGGAGTTCAGTGGAGAGTAAGGAGTAGGGCCGAGTGAGAGGGGCCCAACAGGAGGAGAGTGAGGAGAGAACACCGGAGCAGTGGGAAAGGCTCCAGAGAGAGAAAGGATCCTAGGGGCATGGGAAGTGCGGAGTCCACTCGTGTGCCCGAGTTCACGCTGACCATGGAGGGATCAGGCCGCAGTAGGGGACTGGCCCCAGACTAGTGGAGTACTTTAAGGCTCAGCTAGCAAACCGGAGGTGCGGTATCTTCATGTGCCGTAGCCACAATCCACACATAATCGCTGAAAAGGTGGCCATATAGGACCAAGGGGACAGACAGGACGTCGCCCGACAAGGCCCAGGGCCACTGGCTCGAGACACTGTGTGTGAGGTGCAGGGCAGGAGGGGCGAGAGCCAGCGCAGAGAGACGACCTGGGAAGGTACACAAGAAAGGGGTCCCGTTCAAGTGCACCCAAATTAACTGAGAGTTGCCTGGATCACTTTCCCAGAGGACACAGGATGACGTGGGCGATTATAATCGGGCCATTTTAACCTGGAGCAGCTTGACAACTGTGAGTAAATAACTGAAGACTGCACCCTACTGTGTCCTTGCCTGATTGCTGCGTCACATGCCTTGCACTACATCAGAAACATCTACTTCATCAATCACTATATACTGCCCTGGAGCTTAGCTCTGCCTGTGGAGAGCTGCACTATCTCAGCTGCGTCACCATCAGCCCCAGTAGATCTGCACCGCAGCGGCGGCCCCATATAGCCGCACACCACGGGTGATGTCACGAACATTATCCCCGAATCTTTATTTCCCCAATTGACTGTTCTTTATTTGACCGCCCTGCACCACGGACCGGGTCACTGCCACCGTGACTATCCCAATACAGGACCGGCCCGGCTACCGAGTACCCCACGGCCTCAGGGGGCACGTCACAAACTGTCACATAAGATAGGATTGTAAGCTTGTGAGCAGGGCCTCGCTCTTCCTGTAACTGTTGAACTATGTGTTACTTGTGTATTGTATTTATTGTCTGTACATGTCCCCGCTTAATTGTAAAGTGCTGTGGAATACGTTGGCGCTATATAAAAAAAATAATTATTAAGGCGAATTGAATTCACTTTGAACTTTACCAAAAATGTTGTTTCTCCTGAAATGAAATGTATGCAATTTGAATGTGCAAATTCATCAAAATGATAATCAGCCAGCCTCCATTTTGCTGAATTTTATGGGGCCAAGAAAGGAGATAAAAAAATGTAAAACTCATCTCGCTGCTTACCTGTCCCACCTCCGTTCTCTACTCTGTCCGGCTGCTTCTTTCCTCCTTCTTCCAATGTCCACTTTGGGCATTTTCACTCTGCCCCTTGATTTCCATCATTGAAAGGGTCATGATGTCCATCTTCCGTAGCCTAGTCAGCGCTTTGGATGACGAACACTGTAAGCTTGAGATGTCATGCCGTGGCATCACTGGCCTACTTGGCGCTGGATGTTGGAAGTATTTCCTTGGCAAACACGAGCAATTTGTCAAATTTGAACCTTAGCATTCCTTGAGAAAGAAACTCCCATTCTGATATTTGCCTGTTTTCCCTGCTTCCAACCCATCAATTTCATGAATCGACTTTACGCACGCTGCCTCATATATCCCATTCATTGACATGAGCTATTATAATGAGATTATCAATGTTATTTGCTTCACCTGTCAGTGGTTTTAAAGTTGTGAAGGATCCATGTATAATTGTACATATCTACAACTTAGTTAAATCCAAGACAAATCTTAGACAATGCTGAGGTATCTAAATTGGTTTTGCTACCCTAGACACTTCATTCAATATGCAGATATGCAGGATTCTCTATTTTTGTGGTGACCAAAACGCAAATCTCATCAATTCTTTCAATCCTACGCTACATTTTCTGTGATTATTAGTTCATCAATAAATCTGGGAAACAAGACAAATCGACCATGGCCCTTACCTTAGCCCCCTGGATAAAGCATTTAGGGCCCTGTTCAGAATTTGTGGGGTTTTTTAAGTTGCTTTTCCTTCTTTTCTGTCTTGTGAAACTCACTGAAGTTTTCTTCTGCCAAATTCAACAAAATGGCACATATGATTTTTGAATTTTGTGCAAAATAAAAAATGCTCTTTATTTTTTTTTTTTCACCTGCAACTTTTCTAGCGCAAAAACAAAATTAAATGTTCTGCTAGAATGTTTCAAAATTTGCATCAAAATAGCAGACTTATCACTCCAGGGTGAAGTAATTATCCATCCTCTACTCCTCCTTGGTCGGGCCTCATCTGGAATACTTAATGGAAACTTTGGATTCCTGAGATGTTCTCTCCACGCAAAATAACCATTTGAAACCCACAGTGTAGAGGGATCTTTCTTATTCTCATTTACACAATGGAATGAAACTAAAAGGGAGAAGATACAGATTAGAAATTAGAAAAAATCCTTTTGACAGTGAGTGACAATGAGTGGAACAGGCGGCCACGAGAGGTGGTGAGTTCTCCTTCAATGGAAGTCATCAAACAGAGGCTGGACAGACATCTGTCTGAGATGGTTTAGTGAATCCTGTGTTGAGCAGGGGGTTGGACACGATGACCCCGGAGGTCCCCTCCAACTCTAATATTCTATGATTCTATGATTCTATAAATATGGCGCAAACAAAAATAAGGCACAAAATACTGAAAATTCAGCACTCATTGACAGGTCTGGCTTAAAGGTGCATGTGCCTTGGGTAGAGATGGGTGAACCCGAATAAAAATTTTCAGCGTTCGTACCGGACAGTCACTGTCCGGGGTTGAACACCAAACACAGAGAGAGATAGAGAGAGAGAAATTTTTTTTCTTTCACAGTTTGGGAAACCTTTATTTTTAATGGGGTTTGGGTTTCCACCAGTCCACCCATCCCTAGCCTTGGGGAAAGCAGTGCTGAACTGGCAAATATAGCGTTAACAATTTCCCTCCAGACCTTTGCTATAAAAATAAATCCCTGAGCGATGCAGCCTTGGCGCTATGTCCCTCCATAGCAGTACACAGCTCTCCATAGGATATGACCCTTTACATTAATGGTACAGAAATACATTGACTGTGCTGCTGTCTCCATACTCTCCACAGGAAAGAAAGAAAGTTCCTTGCAGAATAAATGTTTTTGCTGCACAGTCAGTGAATGAAGAGAAGCTTCTAATTCATTCTTATATCCATCTAGGAGAAATATTGCTGCACTTCACTTATTAGGAGGCGTCCTAACCCTGAACAGTACAGTAAATGGACTGGGTCCTTCTAGCATTAGTATAATAGGGCCATTGTTTGCATTTTTTCCCTTGCACTTTGTAGAAGAGGATATATATATATTATACATATATCATACATTGTTGTATGCTATTAAGTGGCTGTACAAGATTACTACATGGAAATACTGCAGCACTGCCGTTCCACCAGAATATGCAAGCCTTACTAACATGTCTCATTTAAATAATACTTGTAAATCCCATTAAAAAAACAGTGCTAGGTTAATTATTTTTTTCCCATCCCTTAGTTATCACTCCTGGAAATGTATGAATTATTAGACAACCTGCCATTACCATTCCATTCCAAAGAGACTGGTATAGCCTGTTGTCATGTAAGCATGGTAAAACGACAAGTTACTGATTTATCTCGTGCTATATCTGTGACCTGGGCACCAGGGCACGGCTTTTATGATGGGGTTAAAAATGTGTCCTGTCCATACAGAGAGAAAAAATAAGACTGCTTTTTACACCAATATGTCTCCAGAAAGCTTTTATCTCATCTCAAGAGAAAAAAAATACCTAGAAAATGCCTAGAAATTGGAAGAAAATTGCCAAAAATGGCCTACTGCAACTACACCCACATTAGATATTTATAGCATATCTACAGGATTTCTTATAAGAGCCTAATTGATCAACATTCGGGATGAGCGGACCCATGGAAGTCCGAGTACTCGTACCTGACCTGAACTTTATTCCAAAGTTCGGTTCGGGTACTAGAACTGTACCCGAACTTGAACCAGAACACGAACCCCATTGAAAACTTTTGAGTTGGAAAATTCTCTCTCCCTCTCTCTTCCCAGACTTCCCCCAGAAGTCCAAACATTTGGGGACCCAAACTTTTGAGCTGGAAAACTTTCTCTCTCTCTCTCACTCTCTGTCTGCTACAGACTTCCCACAGAGCTACAAACTTTGCAATGGACTTCCTGGAGAAGTCCATATTCTGCGTTTATCACCGGACACTAGCTGTCTGGTACGAACCTCGAACTTTTCAGTTTGGGTTTGCTCATCTCTAATCAACATCCCACCATCTTTATAACCCTAATTCCAGAGATAGGTGTAGGTTCCAGATATGGGACCCCCATCTATTAGGCATATATGTGAATATATTCAAAGAAGGCTATCATCATACTATAACTTGCAGTTCGGGTAGGTACAGACAAGCGTATTTTCGGTCCAAGTGCAATCAGACAAAACATCAGATTGCTCTCGGACCAATGTTAGTCTATGGGGCAGTGTGCATGTCTAATTTTTTTCCTCGGACAGGGACTGTCCATGAAAAAAAGTCGCTGCATGTAATGGCCTTAGAGTCTGCAAGCTGTAGTGGCCTGTTCAGACAACATTTTAGTGATAAAAATGTAATTTTTCATTCCCGCCATTCTACCTTGTGTTAATTCCTGAAAAGCACGGAAAGGTTTAACCATCTGCCTGACAGCAGTTTTGAATATATTGAGGGGTGTTGTTTTTAAAATGGTATCACTCTTGGGGTTTTTCCAATATATAGGTCCCCAAAGTGACTTCAAAACTGAATAGATCCCTAAAAATAAAGTTTTTAAATTTTCTTGAAAAAAAAAAATGAAAAATTGCTGCAAATTTTTTAAACTTTCTAACATTTTACAGATGATGCTGATTTAAAGCAGACATGAGGGAAATGTAATTTATTAACTATTATGTGTGGTATGACTGGATTAAAGTGATAATATAATTCAAAGTTGGAAAATTGCTAATTTTTAAACAATTTTGTCAAATTTCTGATATTTTTATAGATAAACTTAAAACATATTGACCTATATTTACCACTAACATAAAGTAAAATGTGTCTTAAGATCAGTTGGATATGTTAAAATATCCAAGAGTTTTTGCCACATAAAGTGATACTGGTCAGATTTGAAAAATGTTGCCTGGTCACTAAGGGGCTAAGGGATGGCATAAAAAATTAACCACACGGGTTTAGATGACCGTATGTTACATACATGTAATATCAATAGGGATGTTCAGAGGAAAGTTTTTTCGCATGGCCCGAGTTTCCATGTGAAAAAAAATGTCAGCATGCACCAATGTTTTCCTTACGTAAATGAGAATTACCCATTGAAGTCTATGGATGCACAAAAGAAAAACTATTCCCATAAAGATCATCCGTTTTTTACAGATACATTGCAATTATTAACATAGGAAACCGTTTTTGGTTTTGTAATTTTGTTTTAAATGATGATTTATAAAAAAGGATGCAAAAAAAAATAGACATACGCGTGGCATGCAAATAGAACAACAATATGGATGAAAGTGAACAGTTTTTTTCTGTATGATTTTTCCTACGCGCGTATGAATTTAGCCTGAGAGTGCTCATTCCCTATAATCTATGAGTATAAACATACCACGAATTGCCCCCAGCAATCAAGCAAAACATTAGTTTGTTGGGTGGTCAGATCGTTTACGCTCATTTGTTGGGTGGTCAGATCGTTTACGTCAACATGAAAATCATCGTTGTCGGCAGCATATCAAAAGTATGTAAACAGGATGTGCTGCCAAAAACATGATGCTGGTTAATGAGTGGGGACAAAGTGATCATTCTTCCCCATACAGTTTTCTGCATGAATGGGCCAATATAAACGAGCACCAATCAACTTGTATATAATTAATTAACCCTCGATATCTGTCCGAGAATAGCTTGTCTAAGTGGACTTTTAGTTATTTATAAGCATTTTCCTATTTAACAATATGCAATTTACATTTTAGATTGCATTCGCACATCTGTATGTCATGGATTGGCCGTGGTTCAACAGCCACACAGGTATATATGAGGCCATCAAGTCCAGGCCATCAGACCCCCAACCACTCTTTGTTTTGCGGTCTGTGCGCAAAGTGGGACACAGGGATGTGTGAAACTGGTCTAATATGAAGGATAAGTTCTTCTGAATAACACGAAGGCTACAAGGTGACTTAGTAGTCATATGTCATAGAGTCCAGACAGCGTGGGAGAAATCTAAAGACCCTCATACACATTAGGTAAAAGTCCACAGCTCAACTGTCCCTCAACAGATTATGTCAGGAGATTTAAGGTTTGAGCATTTGTAATTCGGTCACTCAATCCTTTTGTTTGATGATTTTGGCAACGTCTCATAGAGAAGCCAACTCTACTTGGCTAAGCCAAGCCTTCCAGTGTACGGGGAGGGTATGACCAGTATTAAGGCCCCCATACACATTAGACAAATGTCGGCTGTACCCACCAATATCGATGGCTTTGGCCGATGGTCTAATGTGTATGGGGGAGCAGGATGACTGATGGTCGGGAGAGATGTCGAATTGACAGGTCTTATTTCACACTGCATTGTTCTCCTAGAGATAAGCCACCGGCCAGTGTGTTAGTCATAGAGAGTTAGAGTGCCTTTACACTTACAGATATCTGACCAATTTCTTAGACTGAAATTATTCTGTAAATTGATCTGATTTCAATCTTTTCCCCAAAAAATTATCTCTCGTACTTGAAAATCTGTTTGCCAAGCACAATGATTGTAGCATGTAAACGGCATCCAAAATAAATCTGAAAAGCAACTTATTTTTTATTTTACTCGCTTATACTGCACCATTAAAGGGGTTGTCTTTTTATGATGAAAAGAAGCTTCTTTCTAATTACCTTGCATTGCTGATACAGCCTGTGAGCAGCGCTATCACCGGCTGCAGCCGGCTCTGACATCCGTTGATGTCACGTCATGATTCCGGATGTAGCCCAGGGTCCCTCTTCTGCGTTCCACGGTGGCTGCTGGGTTGTGGGTGGGTTTACCTCGCGCGTCACACCCAGCATCCACCGCGCATTCTCCCTCTCCCCATTCATTGGAAAAGCGCGCCTTGGATGCTGGTTGTGACGTGCGCGGTAACCCCGCCCACTACCCAGCAGCCAGCGCGGGGACCCCAGCGCTGAGTCACGCCTCACTTGACGTAACGTCAGCGCTGGGTTATGTGCTGCCTGTGAGCGGCCACCGATAGCGCCGCTCACAGGCAGCAAAAGCAGCGGGAGGTAATTAGAAAGAAGCTTCTTTTCATCATAAAAACACATTGGGCTATTTTAAATATTAGTGGACAACTCCTTTAATTTACATAGTGCTTTACAGACATCATAAGGAAAAAGAAGGTTTTATTCTAGGAATGATTACAGTATATAAGGAACTGCAGAGAAAGATCAATTTCATCTTCTGTAAGATTGATCTGTTTGGTCAGAAATCTATGTGTGTAAACCCTGATTAAGGCTAGGTGCATACATTGGGTATTTGGTGCAAATTTTCCACGCAGAAAAATCTGTAGCATTTTACAATATCAGCTGAGTTATAACTTAATGTCATCAACGTGCTGAATCTGTGGAAAAATGACTTTTGTTGCATTTAATAAATTTGCAGCATGTCAATTTAGCTGGGAGAAAGACATGTTTTTGATGCAAATTTAACCCAATCATTATGGGACCCCTAAATCTGTGGGTTTAAGCTGTTGGACAAACACTGTTTATTTTATGGTGCATTTCTGTAACAACAACAAAAAAACACGCTTGAATAAGTGTGGAAAGTATGCACCGATCTTAGATGCAGAGATGCTGTGGATTTAAATTTAAAAATGTGAGTAAAATCTGTAACAAATAAATGTTGTGTGACTTCTGCTTGACCACATTATATACAGTGCATTGTGAAAGTATTTGGCCCCCTTGAACTTTTCTACCTTTTGCCACATTTCTGGCTTCAAACATAAAGATATAAAATTCTAATTTTTTGGGGAACAATCAACAACAAGTGGGACACAATCGTGAAGTGGAACGAAATTTATTGGATATTTTAAACTTTTTTAACAAATTAAAAAGTGAAAAGTGGGGCGTGCAATATTATTCGGCCCCCTTGAGTTAATACTTTGTAGCGCCACCTTTTGCTGCGATTACAGCTGCACGTTGCTTGGGGTATGTCTCTATCAGTTTTGCACATCGAGAGGCTGAAATTCTTGCCCATTCTTCCTTGTAAAACAGCTCGAGCTCATTGAGGTTGGATGGAGGGCGTTTGTGAACAGTAGTTTTCAGCTCTTTCCACAGATTCTCGATTGGATTCAGGTTTGGACTTTGACTTGGCCATTCTAACACCTGGATATGTTTATTTTTGAACCATTCCATTGTAGATATTGCTTTATATTTGGGATCATTGTCTTGTTGGAAGATAATTCTCCGCCCCAGTCTCAGGTCTTTTGCAGACTCCAACAGGTTTTCTTCCAGAATGGTCGGTCCTGTATTTGGTTCCACCCATCATCCCATCAATTTTAACCATCTTCCCCGTCCCTTCTGAAGAAAAGCAGGCCCAAACCATGATGCTGCCACCACCATGTTTGACAGTGGGGATGGTGTTTTGAGGGTGATGAGCTGTGTAGCTTTTACGCCAAACATATCGTTTTGCACTGTGGCCAAAAAGTTCAATTTTGGTTTCATCTGACCAGAGCACCTTATTCCACATGTTTGGTGTGTCTCCCAGGTGGCTTGTGGCAAACTTCAAATGAGATTTTTTATGGATATCTTTGAGAAATGGCTTTCTTCTTGCCACTCTTCCATAAAGGCCAGATTTGTGCAGTGTACGACTGATTGTTGTCCTATTGACAGACTCTCCCACCTCAGCTGTAGATCTCTGCAGTTCATGGAGAGTGATCATGGGCCTTTTGGCTGCATCTCTGATCAGTCTTCTCCTTGCTTGAGATGAAAGTTTAGAGGGACAGCTGGTCTTGGTAGATTTGCAGTGGTCTGATACTGCTTCCATTTCAATATGATCGCTTGCACAGTGCTCTTTGAGATGTTTAAAACTTGGGAAATCTTTTTGTATCCAAATCCGGCTTTAAACTTCGCCACAACAGTATCTCGGACCTGCCTGTTGTGTTCCTTGGTCTTCATGATGCTCTCTGCACTTGAAACAGAACCCTGAGACTATCAAAGAGCAGGTGCATTTATACGGAGACTTGATTACACACAGGTGGATTCTATTTATCATTACCAGTCATTTAGGACAATATTGGATCATTCAGAGATCTTCACTGAACTTCTGGAGTGAGTTTGCTGCACTGAAAGTAAAGGGGCCAAATAATACTGTGCGCCCCACTTTTCAGTTTTTAATTTGTTAAAAAAGTTTAAAATATCCAATAAATTTCGTTCCACTTCACGACTGTGTCCCACTTGTTGTTGATTCTTCCCAAACAAATTAGAATGTTATATTTTTATGTTTGAAGCCAGAAATGTGGCAAAAGGTAGAAAAGTTCAAGGGGGCCAAATACTTTCACAATGCACTGTATATACATATATACAGTACAAACCAAAAGTTTGGCCACACCTTCTCATTTAAAGATTTTTCTGTATTTTCATTACTTTGAAAATTGTACATTCACACTGAAGGCATCAAAACTATGAATTAACACATGTGGAATATACTTAACAAACAAGTGTGAAACAACTGAAAATATGTCTTATATTATAGGTTCTTCAAAGTAGCCACCTTTTGCTTTGATGACTGCTTTGCACACTCTTGGCATTCTCTTGATGAGCTTCAAGAGGTAGTCACCGGAAGTGGTCTTCCAACAATCTTGAAGGAGTTCCCACAGATGCTTAGCACTTGCTGGCCCTTTTGCCATCACTCTGCGGTCCAGCTCACCCCAAACCATCTCGATTGGGTTCAGGTCTGGTGACTGTGGAGGCCAGGTCATCTGGCGTAGCACCCCATCACTCTCCTACTTGGTCAAATAGGCCTTACACAGCCTGGAGGTGTGTTTGGGGTCATTGTCCTGTTGAAAAATAAATGATGGTCCAACTAAATGCAAACCGGATGGAATAGCATACCGCTGCAAGATGCTGTGGTAGCCATGCTGGTTCAGTATGCCTTCAATTTTTAATAAATCCCCAACAGTGTCACCAGCAAAGCACCCCCACACCATCACACCTCCTTCTCCAGGCTTCATGGTGGGAACCAGGCATGTAGAGTCCATCCGTTCACCTTTTCTGCGTCGCACAAAGACACGGAGGTTGGAACCAAAGATCTCAAATTTGGACTCATCAGACCAAAGCACAGATTTCCACTGGTCTAATGTCCATTCCTTGTTTTCTTTAGCCCAAAAAAGTCTCTTCTGCTTGTTGCCTGTCCTTAGCAGTGGTTTCCTAGCAGCTATTTTACCATGAAGGCCTGCTGCACAAAGTCTCCTCTTAACAGTTGTTGAAGAGATGTGTCTGCTGCTAGAACTCTGTGTGGCATTGACCTGGTCTCTAATCTGAGCTGCTGTTAACCTGCGATTTCTGAGGCTGGTGACTCAGATAAACTTATCCTCAGAAGCAGAGGTGACTCTTGGTCTTCCTTTCCTGGGGCGGTCCTCATGTGAGTCAGTTTCTTTGTAGCGCTTGATGGTTTTTGCAAATGCACTTGGGGACACTTTCAAAGTTTGCCCAATTTTTCGGACTGACTGACCTTCATTTCTTAAATTAATGATGGCCACTCGTTTTTCTTTACTTAGCTGCTTTTTTCTTGCCATAATACAAATTCTAACAGTCTATTCAGTAGGACTATCAGCTGTGTATCCACCAGACTTCTGCACAATACAACTGATGGCCCCAAACCCATTTATAAGGCAAGAAATCACACTTATTAAACCTGACAGGGCACACCTGTGAAGTGAAAACCATTTCCGGTGACTACCTCTTGAAGCTCATCAAGAGAATGCCAAGAGTGTGTAAAGCAGTCATCAAAGCAAAAGGTGGCTACTTTGAAGAACCTAGAATATAAGACATATTTTCAGTTGTTTCACACTGAAGGCATCAAAACTATGAATTAACACATGTGGAATTATATACTTAACAAAAAAGTGTGAAACAACTGGAAATATGTCTTATATTCTAGGTTCTTCAAAGTAGTCACCTTTTGCTTTGATGACTGCTTTGCACACTCTTGGCATTCTCATGATGAGCTTCAAGAAGTAGTCACTGGAAATGGTCTTCCAACAATCTTGAAGGAGTTCCCAGAGATGCTTAGCACTTCTTGGCCCTTTTGCTTTCACTCTGCGGGCCAGCTCACCCCAAACCTTCTCAATCGAGTTCAGGTCTGGTGACTGTGGAGGCCAGGTCATCTGGCGTAGCACCCCATCACTCTCCTTCTTGGTCAAATAGCCCTTACACGGCCTGGAGGTGTGTTTGGGGTCATTGTCCTGTTGAAAAATAAATGATGGTCCAACTAAACACAAACCGGATGGAATATCATGCCATTGCAAGATGCTGTGGTAGCCATGCTGGTTCAGTATGCCTTCAATTTTGAATAAATACCCAACTGTGTCACCAGCAAAGCACCCCCACACCATCACACCTCCTCCTCCATGCTTCACGGTGGGAACCAGTCATGTAGCGTCCATCTGTTCACCTTTTCTTCGTCGCACAAAGTCACAGTGGTTGGAACCAAAGATCTCAAATTTGGACTCATCAGACCAAAGCACAGATTTCCACTGGTCTAATGTCCATTCCTTATGTTCTTTTGCCGAAACGAGTCTCATCTGCTTGTTGCCTGTCCTTAGCAGTGGTTTCCTAGCAGCTATTTTACCATGAAGGCCTGCTGCACAAAGTCTCCTCTTAACAGTTGTTGAAGAGATGTGTCTGTTGCTAGAACTCTGTGTGGCATTGACCTGTTCTCTAATCTGAGCTGCTGTTAACCTGCGATTTCTGAGGCTCGTGACTTGGATAAACTTATCCTCAGAAGCAGAGGTGACTCTTGGTCTTCCTTTCCTGGGGCGGTCCTCATGTGAGCCAGTTTCTTTGAAGCACTTGGTGGTTTTTGTAACTGCACTTGGGGACACTTTCAAAGTTTTCACAATTTTTCAGACTGACTGACCTTCATTTCTTAAAGTAATGATGGCCACTCGTTTTTCTTTGCTTATCTGATTTTTCTTGCCATAATACAAATTCTAACAGTCTATTCAGTAGCACTATCAGCTGTGTATCCACCAGACTTCTGCACAACACAACTGATGGTCCCAACCCTATTTATAAGGCAAGAAATCCCACTTATTAAACCTGACAGGGCACACCTGTGAAGTGAAAACCATTTCCAATGACTACCTCTTGAAGCTCATCAAGAGAATGCCAAGAGTGTGCAAAGCAGTCATCAAAGCAAAAGGTGGCTACTTTGAACAACCTAGAATATAAGACATATTTTCAGTTGTTTCACACTTTTTTGTTAAGTATATAATTCCACATGTATTAATTCATAGTTTTGATGCCTTCAGTGTGAAAGTACAATTTTCAAAGTCATGAAAATACAGAAAAATCTTTAAATGAGAAGGAGTGTCCAAACTTTTGGTCTGTACTGTATATACATATACAGTGGCATGTAAAAGTTTGGGCACCCCTGGTCAAAATTACTGGTATTGTGAACAGTTAAGCAAGTTGAAGATGAAATGATCTCTAAAAGGCCTAAAATTTAAGATTACACATTTCCTTTGTATTTTTGGCAATATATATATATATATATATATATTGTCATTATTTACATTTTAAAAAGTACAAAAAAGAAAATGCTAAAGTTTGGGCACCCTTCGAGATTTGTGTGCTCAGATAACTTTGACAAAGGTTTCAGACCTTAATTAGCCTGTTAGGGTTATGGCTTGTTCACTATCATCGTTAGCAAAGGCCAGGTGATGCAAATTTCTCAGCTGTATAAAAACCCAGCCTCCTCTAACCTTGTGCCAAAAAACAGCAGCCATGGGTTCTTCTAAGCAGCTGCCTAGCACCCTGAAAATGAAAATGGTGGAGGCCTACAAAGCAAGAGATGGCTATAAGAAGATAGCAAAGCGTTTTCAAGTTGCCCTTTCCTCAGTTCGAAATGTAATTAAGAAATGGCAGTTACAAGGAACAGTGGAGGTCAAGATAAGGTTTGCAAGACCATGCAAAATTTCAGTGAGAGCTGCTCATGGGATTGCTAGAGAGGCAAATCAGAACCCCCGCTTGATGGCAAAAGACCTTCAGAAAGATTTAATAGACTCTGGAGTTGTGGTACCTTGTTCTACTGTTCAGAGACACCTGCACAAATATGGCCTTCTTGGAAAGGTCATCAGAAAAAACCTCTCCTGCATCCTCATCATAAAATTCAGCATCAGAAGTGTGCAAAAGAACATCTAAACAAGCCTGATGCATTTTGGAAACAAGTCAAGTGGAACAATGAGGTTAAAATAGAACTCTTTAGCCACAATCATCAAAGAAAAGGGCACAGAATTTCAGGAAAAGAACATCTTGCCAACCATTAAGCATGGGGGTGGATCAATCATGCTTTGGGGTTGTGTTACAGTCAATGGCACGATGAACATTTCAAGGGTAGAGGGAAAAATGAATTCAATGAAATTTCAACAAACTCTTGATGTAAACATGACACCATCAGTAAAAAAAAGGCTGAAGTTGAAAAGAGGATGGCTTCTACAAATGGATAATGATCATAAACACACGTCAAAATCCACAATAGACTGCCTCAAAAGGCACAAGCTGAAGGTTTTACAATGGCCCTCACAGTCTCCTGATCTGAACATCATTGAAAATCTGTAGCTAGACCTCAAAATAGCAGTGTATGCAAGATGACCCAGAAATATCATAGAACTTGAAGAATTTTCCAAGGGAGAATAGATGAAAATCCCTCAAACAAGAAATGAAAGACTCTTGTCTGGCTACAAAAAGCGTTTACAAGCTGTGATTAGTGTTGAGCATTCCGATACTGAAATATCAGGTATCGGACGATATTCGCGGTATCGGAATTCCGATACTTAATTCCGATACTTTTGCAATATCGTATACCGGAATCGGAAGCTCCCATAATGCAATGAGCCATTTTCATTTTATTCAGCCAATGAGGATCCTAAGAAGTGTGGGCACATCCTGTTAGGCATGTAGGCATCTTAACTAATGGCATGGCTGTGATTGGCTGATGAAATGATGTCATGATGCACTATAAAAGCCGCCGCCGCCATTTTGAGCTTACTCTGCTGTGAATTCAGTTAGGGATAGGATGCTGTTGTTCTGAGGGACAGTTTTAGCTACCTATTTGGTCTATTCTGCTTTACCCAAGCTACTTTATAAATCGCTGTGCCTTGCAGTGCTAGTGCACAGTTCTCTGTGCTGTTCACCGCTTTCTGCAAGGTCTCTGTGTGTGAGTGCAGCTCACCCTGTAGTGTGTGCTTCAGCCACGTCTGGTTATAGTGCACTCAGTGTGTGTCACTGCCTCATACATTGTCCTTTTTTGCCAATTCATAATTTTTCCTGATATCTCCTATTAGTGTGGTGGTTCCATCCGTATTCAGCTAAATTTGTTCCAAACACACTATATAGGAGTAGATAGAGAAATTTTTTTGGTCTTGCAGCGCTAGTGCACAGTGCTCTGCATCTGTACTGTTCACCGCTGTCTGCAAGGTCTGGTGTGTGAGTGCAGCTCACCCTGTAGTGTGTGCTTCAACCACGTCTGGTTGTAGTGCACTCAGTGTGTGTCACTGCCTCATACATTGTCCTTTTTTGCCAATTCATAATTTTTCCTGATATCTCCTATTAGTGTGGTGGTTCCATCCGTATTCAGCTAAATTTGTTCCAAACACACTATATAGGAGTAGATAGAGAAATTTTTTTGGTCTTGCAGCGCTAGTGCACAGTGCTCTGCATCTGTACTGTTCACCGCTGTCTGCAAGGTCTGGTGTGTGAGTGCGGCTCACCCTGTAGTGTGTGCTTCAACCACGTCTGGTTGTAGTGCACTCAGTGTGTGTCACTGCCTCATACATTGTCCTTTTTTGCCAATTCATAATTTTTCCTGATTTCTCCTATTAGTGTGGTGGTTCCATCCGTATTCAGCTAAATTGGTTCCAAACACACTATATAGGAGTAGTTAGAGGAGCCTTTCTGCAGCATTGGGCCCTGCAGCCTCAGCCAGATTAGTATTAGCCTATTTTTTGCAGCCTCATCTATTGCATTGTAGGTTACCTTCCTACATTGTAATAGCTACAAAAAGTTTGTGATACTATCGCTATTACATCTTTAGGCACATCCAGTGTCTTTTTGTGACAAAAAAAACCTAAATAAAGTTCACCAAACACTCCACTTTACAGTTGTGTAGGCCACATTAGCTCATATTAAAGTCTAGTCCACACTTTATAAAATTAGTGTTTCTTATACCTGTTAGCAGCTGTTCAGGAATAAGCACACTAAGCCCTTAGTACTTTTCTGCCTATCTTTATCAGTCTACCAAGATGAAGAAGGCAGTGAGTAAGGCATGTGGTCGTGGGCGTGGGCGTGGAGTTTCTGCAGGGAGAGGACGTGAGGATTCTGTGCCTGCAGGGAGAGGACGTGGGGATTCTGTGCCTGCTGCGGGCACCAGTGACTCAGCATCCCCCAGTTTTACCAGGGAACAGTCCTTTATGCGCAGCTTTGTAGGAGCTAGCCGTACCCCACTGCTGCGGGAGGACCAAATTGAAGCCGTTGTCGGATGGATGGCAGCTAACGCATCGACTTCAATTAGTTCCAGATCCTCTCAGGTCCTGAGCACTGAAGAGCACCCATCTGTCTCTTCACCATCTGCCAAATTGCCCAGGCAGTCAGAGAGCCCTGGACAGGAGCCATCTCTACTTCTGTTCTCTGAATCTCTTGGCTTGGAAAGAGGGGGCCAGCCAAGCAGAATTCGAGAATTTGAAGAAGAGGTAGTATGCAGTGATGCGCAACCGTTTTGTCTCTCTGAATCTAAAGAGGCGGGTGGGCCAGTGCCTATGGTCAGCAGCACACCTCAGTACGCATCTGATGATGAGACTCAGGTGCCACTTTCTGGTGCGTTCTGTGCTGTCGAGACTACCCAGGAGAAGCAGTTGTTTGAAGAGGGTGGTGTAGATGATGAGGTCCTTGACCCATCATGGCGTGAGGGACAGGAAGGTGGTGGGAGCAGCTCTGAGGAAGAGATTCCCCGAACAGCCCAAAAAGGAGGGAGAGGGAGGGGGCAGACTTGGTTGCCTGTAGCCTCCACTTCGGCACCCATTAGGAGCATGGCTCTTCCAAAATCCAAAGCGGGCGCTCCCAAGACTTGCAGTGCCTGGTCCTTTTTTGACACAGTTGCAGATGACATTTGCTTTGTCAAATGCAAGCTGTGTAATCAGAAGGTGAAAAGAGGGAAAAGTGTCAGCAACCTCAATACCACAAATATGTGGAAACATGTGCGGACCAAGCACGTGGTGGAGTTACAAAAACACACTGAAGACCTAGGCCAACCTACAGTGCCACCTACCACCTCTTCAGCTCATGTTGTAGCCTCTTCCTCCAGCTCACACACAGCTGGTTCGGCTTCCTCACAGGATCGCCATGGAAGAATCTCTGGCACTGTTGTACAGAGACACAGTGTAATTCCACCCACAGCACCACTTTCCCAGTCATCCTCACACTCCCAGGCCAGTCTACAGCCATCGTTAGCACAGGCATGGGAGAAAAGGCGCCCATACTCGGCAAACCACCCCCGAGCACAGGCTCTGAATGCTGGCATTGCTAAACTACTGGCCTTTGAAATGCTATCATTCAGGCTGGTGGAGACTGACACATTCCGTAACTTTATGGCATTGGCAGTCCCACAATACAACGTGCCCAGCCGATTTTATTTCAGCAGGCAAGCCGTCCCTGCCCTGCAACATCATGTGGAGGGAAAAATTAAACATGCGCTACAAAACGCCGTCAGTAGCAAGGTCCACCTGACCACCGATGCGTGGACCAGTAAGCATGGACAGGGACGATACCTTTCCCTCACTGCCCATTGGGTAAATGTTGTAGAGCCGGGTACAGATCTTGAGAGTGGCGCTGTACGTGTTCTGCCAACTCCAAGGATTGCAGGAATCCAGTCTGTACACATTGACTCCTCCTCATACTCCAGTTCCTCTGAATCAGCGCTGCAGGAGCCGTCACGGTCTAATTCCACATCGACCCGTGAACGGTTACCTGTAATGGTGACCAATATGAGCACAGCCGTGGCCAAACGTCAGCAGGCCGTATTAAAATTAATTTCTTTGGGGAATCGAAGCCACACAGCGCAGGAGCTCTGGAATGCCATCAAGCAGCAGAGCGACGTGTGGTTTGTGCCATCGAATCTCCAGCCAGGCATGGTAGTGTGTGACAATGGCCGAAATCTGGTGGCAGCTCTGGGCCTAGGCAACCTCACTCACATCCCATGTCTGGCACATGTGCTCAACTTGGTCGTGCAGAGTTTTTTGAGGGACTATCCGGATCTTGATGCACTGCTTCACAAGGTCCGCATAGAGTGCGCTCACTTGCGGCGTTCCAGCAATACAAGATCACGCATTGCAGCTCTGCAGCGCCGATTACGTCTTCCGGAACATCACATCATATGTGACCTACCCACCAGGTGGAATTCAACGTTACATATGTTGGAGAGGTTGTGTGAGCAGCAGGCAGCAGTAATGGAGTACCAGCTGCAGCAGGCGCAAACAAGTCGCAGTGCGCGCCGTTCACACTTCACCACCACTGAGTGGGCCTCTATGAAGGACATTTGCCACGTTTTGCGTGCCTTCGATTATTCCATGCGGATGGCGAGTGCAGATGATGCACTAGTCAGCATGACTATCCCCTTATCTGCCTGCTTGAAAAAACACTGCAAGCACTAAAGGACGAGGTTTTGGAAGAGGTGGAGGATGAGGAGTCACAAATGCCATCTGCTTCTCTACAATCTGCGCACCGTGGTTCCTCACAAAGGCCTAGGCAGGGGACACTTTGTGAGGAGGATGAGGAGGAGTCAATGGATGAGGAAGACATCTGTCCAGAGGAGGGAGGTACACAATGCTCTAGTAGTCAGTATCTAGAGCGAGGGTGGGGTGATGCAGAGCAGGCAGAGATCACGCCTCAAGCAGGGGACAGCGTTTCTTGGCCAGTTGGCAGTCTGCAGCACATGGTTGATTTCATGCTGCAGTGCCTGAGAAACGATCGCCACATCGCCCACATTCTCAACACGGCTGATTATTGGGTGTTCACCCTCCTAGATCCTCGCTACCGGGACAACTTACAAAGCCTCATAACACCGTTGAACCGGGAGCGTAAAATGCGGGAGTACCAAGACGCACTGGTGTATTCCATCATGTTCTCCATTCCAACCGAGAGCAGTGCTGCTAGTGCTTTACAAAGCAGCTCAGTGCGTCGAGGCAGTGGAGGAAGCTCTGCACAAAGAGGGAGCAGAAGCAGCGCCTCAGCACAAGGCAAGACCAGTATGGCCGAAATGTGGCAAAGTTTTGTGTCCCCGCCGCCACAAATGTCTACACCATCACAGACGGCTCCAGTCAGCAGGAGGCAACGTTTCCGTCAGATGGTGACAGACTACATGTCTTGCCCTCTTAGTGTACTCCCAGACGGCTCTTCTCCCTTCAAGTTTTGGGTCTGTAAGCTAGATACATGGCCAGAGCTAAGTCAGTATGCATTGGAGGTGCTAGCTTGCCCTGCTGCTAGTGTATTATCGGAACGCGTCTTTACTGCCGCAGGTGGTGTACTAACAGACCGTCGCATGCGACTATCCTCCGATAACGTTGACCGGCTTACTTTTCTCAAAATGAACAAGGCCTGGATCTCTCATGAATTTGCCAGTCCTCTTCCAGAATAAATAATTGTTGGCAAAAGTATCCAGGTCTCCTGTTCTGTTCATGTTTCTACCACCTGAACTGTAATCCCTGAGCTCCAACACCGCCAGTTGGCGCTCGGAAGTGCCGTCTGCACAGTCAACACTTGCTGCCGTGTCATTGGGGTTCAGTAACGTCAGCTGTTCCCCTGCTGTGCGGACGGCAATTTCTCCTGCTCTGTCCACATTCTCACTACTACAGATTTTAAAGTTGCTCCAATTACACCTCTGGCTCCTCTGTTTTCAGTATTATCCCTGAGCTCCAACACCGCCAGTTGGCGCTCGGAAGTGCCGTCTGCACAGTCAACACTTGCTGCCGTGTCATTGGGGTTCAGTAACATCAGCTGTTCCCCTGCTGTGCGGACAGCAATTTCTCCTGCTCTGTCCACATCCACTGTACTACTGATTTAAAACCTCCTCCAAATACACTTCTGGCTCCTCTGTTTTCAGTATTATGCCTGAGCTCCAACACCGCCAGTTGGCGCTCGGAAGTGTCGTCTGCACAGTCAACACTTGCTGCCGTGTCATTGGGGTTCAGTAACATCAGCTGTTCCCCTGCTGTGCGGACGGCAATTTCTCCTGCTCTGTCCACATTCTCACTACTACAGATTTTAAAGTTGCTCCAATTACACCTCTGGCTCCTCTGTTTTCAGTATTATCCCTGAGCTCCAACACCGCCAGTTGGCGCTCGGAAGTGCCGTCTGCACAGTCAACACTTGCTGCCGTGTTATTCGGATTCAGTAACATCAGCTGTTCCCCTGCTGTGCGGACGGCAATTTCTCCTGCTCTGTCCACATCCACTGTACTACTGATTTAAAACCTCCTCCAAATACACCTCTGGCTCCTCTGTTTTTAGTATTTACCCTGGGCTCCAATACCGCTAGTTGCTGCTCAGAAGTGCCGTCTGCACAGTCAACGCTTGCTCCAGTGTTATTGGGGTTCAGTAACGTCAGCTGTTCCCCTGCTGTGTGTCCAGCAAATTCTCCTGCTTTGTCCACATCCACTGTACTACTGATTTAAAACTTTCTCCAATTACACCTCTGGCTCCACTCTGTTTTTAGTATTTACCCTGGGTTCCAGCACCGCCAGCTGGTTCTCGGTAGTTCCATTTGCTCTTGTACCTTCTACTACCCATCCGGGTTCCAGTACCGTCAGCTGGTTCTCGGCAGTGCCTTTGGATTAGGTGCCTCCTTCTCGGTATCCAAGTTCCACCAGCGTCTGCTGGTTCTTGGTAGTGCTTTCTGGCACAGGTACCTCCTGCTTAGTAACCAAGTTCCAGTACCGTCAGCTGGTCTTCGGCAGTACCATTGGCTCTTGTACCTTCTGCTACCCATCCGGGTTCCAGTACCGTCAGCTGGTCCTCGGTAGTTCAATTTGCTCTTGTACCTTCTACTACCCATCCGGGTTCCAGTACCGTCAGCTGGTTCTCGGCAGTGACTTTGGCACGGGTACTCCCTCCTGCCCAGCCTGGTTCCAGCATGCCAGCTGTTTCCGGGTAGTGTCAACGTCACTTTGCCTCCAATGCGTTGTCCTGTCGTGTTGCGGTCGGGTTAGCCGACTCTATGGTGCCTGCAGTTTAGGTGACTCCTATGTGGGCTGCGGATCTGGCAATGAAGGCTGGTTCCATAGTGCCAATAGGACAAGCACCCCCTGTAGGACTGTTGGTTTTGGTAACTGCGGCCGGCTCGCGGCCTTGAACTTTTTTTTACATGGGTACCTTCTGCTACCCATCCGGGTTCCAGTACCGTCAGCTGGTTCTCGGCAGTGCCTTTGGATTAGGTGCCTCCTTCTCGGTATCCAAGTTCCACCAACGTCTGCTGGTCCTTGGTAGTGCTTTCGGGCACAGATACCTCCTGCTTAGTAACCGAGTTCCAGTACCGTCAGCTGGTCTTCGGCAGTTCCATTGGCTCTTGTACCTTCTACTACCCATCCGGGTTCCAGTACCGTCAGCTGGTTCTCGGCAGTGTCTTTGGCACGGGTACTCCCTCCTGCCCAGCCTGGTTCCAGCACGCCAGCTGTTTCCGGGTAGTGTCAACGTCACTTTGCCTCCAATGCGTTGTCCTGTCGTGTTGCGGTCGGGTTAACCGACTCTATGGTGCCTGCAGTTTAGGTGACTCCTATGTGGGCTGCGGGATCTGGCAATGAAGGCTGGTTCCATAGTGCCTATAGGACAAGCACCCCCTGTAGGACTGTGGGTTTTGGTAACTGCGGCCGGCTCGCGGCCTTGAACTTTTTTTTACATGGGTACCTTCTGCTACCCATCCGGGTTCCAGTACCGTCAGCTGGTTCTCGGCAGTGCCTTTGGATTAGGTGCCTCCTTCTCGGTATCCAAGTTCCACCAACGGCTGCTGGTCCTTGGTAGTGCTTTCTGGCACAGGTACCTCCTGCTTAGTAACCGAGTTCCAGTACCGTCAGCTGGTCTTCGGCAGTTCCATTGGCTCTTGTACCTTCTGCTACCCATCCAGGTTCCAGTACCGTCAGCTGGTCCTCGGTAGTTCCATTTGCTCTTGTACCTTCTACTACCCATCCGGGTTCCAGTACCGTCAGCTGGTTCTCGGCAGTGCCTTTGGATTAGGTGCCTCCTTCTCGGTATCCAAGTTCCACCAACATCTGCTGGTCCTTGGTAGTGCTTTCTGGCACAGGTACCTCCTGCTTAGTAACCGAGTTCCAGTACCGTCAGCTGGTCTTCGGCAGTTCCATTGGCTCTTGTACCTTCTGCTACCCTTCCGGGTTCCAGTACCGTCAGCTGGTTTTCGGTAGTTCCTCAGCTTTCTTGTACCTTCTGCTACATTTCCAAGTTCAAGCTTTTTGAAATGGTTCTTGGTAATCACTCTGGATCTCCCTGACGAGGACCCTGAAGACCAACCCTAAGAAGACGAGGACCCCGAAGACAACGACCCTGAAGAGGAGGACCCTGAAGACCAACCCTAAGAAGACGAGGACCCCGAAGACAACGACCCTGAAGACGAGGACCCTGAAGACCACCCCGAAGAAGACGAGGACCCTGAAGACCACCCCGAAGAAGACGAGGACCCTGAAGACCACCCCGAAGAAGACAAGGACCCTGAAGACCACCCCGAAGAAGACGAGGACCCCGAAGACGAGGACCCAGAAGACCAACCCGAAGAAGACGAGGACCCCGAAGACGAGGACCCCCGAAGACGACGACCCTGAAGACCACCCCGAAGAAGACCAAGAAGATGACCCTGAAGAAGTTGACCAAGAGGACAAAGAAGAGAAGACAAGCACCAAGATACAGAAGAACAAGAGACAGAAAACCAAGAAGCAGAAATACAAGAAGCTGCAGAACAAAAAGTGGGAGAACATTAAGCATAAGACTAAAAATCAGAGCAAAAGATAATATCTAAATTATAAGCAGAAGATGACTAAGCAGTGTATGGGGGTGAGTCCGTTCCTCCTCGTGGTGCCCCTGGAAAAGACCTGCTGCTGCAGGCCAAACTGAACGCGGACAAATCCTGTTGTAAATCTTTTGTGACGGGCAGAACGAAAGGTGTAATGTCCAACCTTTTATAGATAACAACTACAGGAATGCCTGTCACAAATAAGAATATGATGAAGAAGAAGAATATGAAGAAGATGAAGAAGTAGAATATGAAGAATGTAAAAAAAAAGAATAATACGAAGAAGGTGAAGAAGAAGAAGATGAAGAAGGTGAAGAAGAAGAGGATGAAAAAGATGCTGAGGTTGATGAAGGAGAAAGTGTGGGAGAAGTAAAAAAGAAGGTGAAGAGCATGGAAGTAGTGAAACATAAATATCTGACAAAATAAAAAAATACTTAACATAGTCAATATTTCCGTAACTCAGAACGTCTTAAAAAAAATATTAATTCCTGCTATTCCATTTGATTGGGCTAAACCTCTATGCCTTTATTGTCTCCCCCACCTCCCCCAATACATTCTACATTATTCTTAGTTGTTTTCCTTCATGTAGAATTAACCTACAAGGAAAGAAAGGGTTTATTTTCATTCCGATATTTCTGTCCCATTGACTTGCATTGGTTTCCGGTATCGGAATCGGCGACATCCGATACTTTTTCGGTATCGGTCCGATCCAATCCAATCCGATATTTCCCGATATCGGAAGGTATCGCTCAACACTAGCTGTGATATTTTCAAAAGGGGGTGCTGCTAGGTGCTAACCATGCAGGGTGCCTAAACTTTTGCATCGGCCCATTTATCTTTTTGTCATTTTTAAAATGTAAAAGATGTAAATGTATATATTTTTTTTGCCTAAAATACAAAGGAAATGTGTCATCTTTAACTGTAGGCCTTTTAGAGATTATTTCATCTTCAACTTACTTAACTGTTCACAATAACAGTAATTTTGATCATGGGTGCCCAAACGTTTACATGCCACTGTATGTACAAGGAATAATACTAGCACAGTCCTAATGTTGTTTGTGTAATACTTGTCTCCTTCCTGCAAGCAACCAGCCAAGAAGCCTCCAAATGTAGAAAAAAATAGATGGGAAGCAGCACTCCAATGGAAATCAGTGAAAAAAAGTGGATTTTATTCACACAGATATATGCGACGTTTCAGCTCTTCATTTGAAGCCTTTGTCAAGTTCCCTTTTTCACTGATTTCCATTGGAGTGCAGCTTCCAATATATTTTAATATATACTGTATATATATATTTTTTTATTTATTTATTTTACTCACTTATACAGCGGCACTAATTCCACAGCGCTTTACAGACATTATCATCACTGTCCCCATTGGGGCCCACAATCTACACTCCCTATCAGTATGTCTTTGGAGTGTGGGAGGAAATCGGAGGACCCGGAGAAAACCCACACAAATAGGGGGGGGGTACCTTCAAACTCCTTGCAGATGTTGTGCTTGGTGCACAGCAAACCTACAATGCTAACCACTGAGCCACTGTATGTGTGTGTATATTAATATTTTTATATACAGTATATATATATGTATATACAGGGTGGTCCAAAAGTAGGTGGCCAGAAAATAATAACATTTATTTTGATTTATATATAAAATTATATTTACTAACACAAGCATAACATTGACAATTAAATTTTATTCTGAACACAAAAGCCCTTAAATTTTATCAACGCAGGTGCTCAAACTGTTTTCCATTACAATTTGCACAGCTTTGAAGTCGGCCTCTTAAGCTTCGACAAACTTTCTTGCACAAGTCTCTTTGGATATTAATTTCTTGAAATGCATCTCTTATGTAATTTTTCAAATCACTGACACTTATTGGTTTTCAACTATAAACTTTGTCCTTGAGTACTCCCCAAAAGAAAAAATCCTTTGGGGTCAAGTCTGGTGAAAGTGCCGGCCAATCAAGTGGGCCTCTTTGGCCAATCCATTTATTAGGAAATATTTCATCAAGATACTCGTGGACTACTCTTGAATAATGTGGAGGGGCCCCATCTTGGTGGAAATAAAGGTCATTTGAATTAGGCTGTTGCTGTAACTGGGGAACAACTTGATTCATTAGAATTTCGAGATACTTATCTCCTGTGACTGTTCCATCAAAAAATATTGGTCCTAAAACACCAAAACTTGAAATACCCCAAACATTGACACCAGGCTCATTTAGTTGTTGCTCTAATGTTAAATGCATGTTCTCATTATACCAGTAAATACAATTATGTCTGTTAATATGGCTGAATAATTTGAAAGAAGCTTCATCACTCCACATAATGTTATCTAAAATTACTGGATTTTCTTCAATTTCGTTAAGCATAATCTCACTAAATTGCAGCCGCCGGTCTGGATCATCCTCCAATAAACCATGAATTAGACGTGGATGATAAGCTTTCCACCCAATAGATTTCAGGATTTGCATGACAGAACCTCGTGAATTTCCCAATTCCAAAGAGGCTCTTCTGGTGGACTTTTTTGGACTCTGAACAAATGTTTCAGTAACAAGATGTTTATTATCTTCTGTACAGACTGTTTTGGGTCGACCAGTTTTTGGAGCATTAAGGATTAAGCCAGTGGCATTGAATTTGTCACGAATGCAGTAAATGGTTTGTCTCTTTGGGGCTTGAGTACCAAATGTTTCAACCCAATTTGCTCTAATGGTTTCAGCATTTTGAGATTTCCAATACTCTGTTAAAATCCATTTTCTTTGATCTGTATTTAAATTATTTGCCATTATGTGTTACAGTTATATGAAAAAGTTTGGGCACCCCTATTAATCTTAAGCTTAATGTTTTATAAAAATTGGAAGTTTTTGCAACAGCTATTTCAGTTTGATATATGTAATAACTGTTGGACACAGTAATTTTTCTGCCTTGAAATGAGGTTTATTGTACTAACAGAAAATGTGCAATCTGCATTCAAACAAAATTTGACAGGTGCATAAGTATGGGCACCCTTATCATTTTCTTGTTTTAAATACTCCTACCTACTTTTTACTGACGTACTAAAGAACTTTTTTTGGTTTTGTAACCTCATTGAGCTTTGAACTTCATAGCCAGGTGTATGCAATCATGAGAAAAGCTACTTAAAGTGGCCACTTGCAAGTTGTTCTCCTGTTTGAATCTCCTCTGAAGAGTGGCATCATGGGCTCCTCAAAACAACTGTCAAATGATCTGAAAACAAAGATTATTCAACATAGTTGTTCAGGGGAAGGATACAAAAAGCTGTCTCAGAGATTTAACCTGTCAGTTTCCACTGTGAGGAACATAGTAAGGAAATGGAAGAACACAGGGACAGTTCTTGTTAAGGCCAGAAGTGGCAGGCCAAGAAAAACATCAGAAAGGCAGAGAAGAAGAATGGTGAGATCAGTCAAGGACAATCCTCAGACCACCTCCAGAGAGCTGCAGCATTAACTTGCTGCAGATGGTGTCACTGTGCATCGGTCAACTATACAATACACTTTGCACAAGGAGAAGCTGTATGGGAGAGTGATGCGAAAGAAGCCGTTTCTGCAAGCACGCCACAAACAGAGTCGGCTGAGGTATGCAAAAGCAGATTTGGAGAAGCCAATTTATTTTTGGAAGAAGGTCCTGTGGACTGATGAAACCAAGATTGAGTTGTTTGGTCATACAAAAAGGCGTTATGCATGGCGGCAAAAAAACACAGCAATCCAAGAAAAACACTTGCTACCCACAGTAAAATTTGGTGGAGGTTCCATCATGCTTTGGGGCTGTGCGGCCGATGCCGGCACCGGGAATCTTGTTAAAGTTGAGGGACGCATGGATTCCACTCAGTATCAGCAGATTCTTGACAATAATGTTCAAGAATCAGTGATAAAGTTGAAGTTACGCAGGGGATGGATCTTTCAGCAAGACAATGATCCAAAACAAGGCTCCAAATCTACTCAAGCATTCATGCAGAGGAACAATTACAATGTTCTGGAATGGCCATCCCAGTCCCCAGACCTGAATATCATTGAACATCTGTGGGATCATTTGAAGAGGGCTGTCCATGCTCGGCGACCATCAAACTTAACTGAACTGGAATTGTTTTGTAAAGAGGAATGGTCAAAAGTACCTTCATCCAGGATCCAGGAACTCATTAAAAGCTACAGGAGGTGACTAGAGGCTGTTATTTTTGCAAAAGGAGGATCTACTAAATATTAATGTCACTTTTCTGGTGAGGTGCCCATACTTATGCACCTGTCAAATTTTGTTTGAATGCAGATTGCACATTTTCTGTTAGTACAATAAACCTCATTTCAAGGCAGAAACATTACTGTGTCCAACAGTTATTACATATATCAAACTGAAATAGCTGTTGCAAAAACACCAATTTTTATAAAACATTAAGCTTAAGATTAATAGGGGTGCCCAAACTTTTTCATATAACTGTATCTGAATTATCTGAAAAGAAAACAGATTTGGGGGAGATCTATCTGTGAACACTAGATCTGTGAAACTGGCTCAGTTGCCCTTAGCAACCAATCAGATTCCACCTTTCATTTTCCAAAGAGTCTGTGAGGAACGAAAAGTGGAATCTGATTGGTTGCTAAGGGCAACTGAGTCAGTTTCCCTTTACACCATGTTTGATAAACCTCCCCCTTCATAACCTTATTAGACTGTGTGCCCACGATGCGTTTTTGGTGCGTATTTTGGTGCATATTTGCAGCGCGTAAACGCTCCAGAAACGCATTGCATACTTTATCTTATGACTTCCTATGACATTCTGCAAGTTCTGTGCACATGGTCCATATTTTTTCTGCGCAGATTTTACTCGCAGAAAAAATACGAACATGACCAATTCTTGTGCGTTTCTGCATGCGTATTTGCCTATACAATGCATTGGAAAAACGCATGGCAAATACGCATGCAAATACGTGTCAAATATGCATCAAAAACGCATGCATTTTTCTGCCAAGGAGATGCAGAAATGCTCAGGAAAATTTCTGCTTCATTTCTGCATCGTGGGCACTAAGCCTTACACTTTCTGTCCACCTACTTTTGGACCACCCTGTATATATAAATATGCAGCAAAAAAAAATATCTATATATATATCTATATATATATATTCTTCCTTCCTGTCCATCATTGCTATCTGCTACCCTATTAATTATATATAAGACTGTTAAAAGCTTTTCAGAGCTGAATTATATATAAATGTCAGGCCTATCACAATGTTTATTATATGAAATGTATGACTGGGAATACATAGTGTGGGGGAGGGGTGGAGTACATAGCTGGTATTGTGCAGGTAACCTGGCTGTAATGGGGCGGGGGCACATTAGGCGTTAGACCTGGATCTATAAGTGCCCTTGATTTATGGGTTTTTGTACTGGCAGCATAGACTGGGTGTGGAGACCCCAGCACTGGACTCTGCAGTAATTGCCAGTGATACTCAGTGATACTCTTACTTTACAGTCATGGTTTAGTGTCATTAAAGTGACACCACATGCATTGTCGGTCTGACACCAGGAGATGTGTCCTGAGTTGGTGTTAATTATGGAAAATTAAGGGCCACTTCCCTCTACCTGTAATATGATAAGGCCATAGAGCCCCTACATACTGATCTAGGGTGTCATGTCCTCCAGTGCAGGGTCAGCAGAGCTTCTGTGCATTTTCTCCTCAGTGTATCAGTGATGCTGCAGAGCTGTGTTGTGTTGGTGTGTGAGCTTAGGAGTGGTGTCCCCAGGCCTCCTCATCCAGGCAGATATTATAGCTGTGGGCATTAAAAGAGACTCTTCAGGCTGATCCCAGAGATAGATAAGGAGCCGCCTAAGCCCCAGCTCTGTCTAGACTGCGGACCTCACAAGTCAAACTTGTTTGGATTAGCCTTCAAGATCTCCCAAGTGATCAGCAGCTCCTCCAGGAAGGGACAAGACACAGGCTGACACCCTATTTTCCTCTCTCATGGACTAGATTACTGGGACAAATCCTGGGAGCTGGAGATTACAATGAAGACATTTCACAGGAAGATATGAAGACACCAGCACATCGCTGAGGAGACCTGAGTAGTGATGTGTATCATTAGATCACTATTCAGGTGTGTGTGTGTGTGTACATAGACGTGTGTATATATATATATATGTGTGTATGTATACATATATATGTATGTGTGTGTACGTAGACGTGTATACATATAAGTGTGTATGTATGCATGTGTGTGTACATAGATGTGTGTATATATGTATGTATATATATATATATATATGAATGTATATATGTGTGTGGTTACATATATGTCTGTGTGTGTGTTTATATATATATATATATATATATATGTCTGTGTGTATATATTTATGTCTGTATGAGTGTCTGTATATATATGTACAGTATATATTTATATGTGTGTATATACATATACACGTGTGTGTGTGTGTGTGTGTGTGTGTGTGTGTGTGTGTGTGTGTGTGTGTGTGTGTGTGTTTTTGTTCTAAGCAGCAATGCAGAGTTAGACATACTATATAGAATCAGTAATATTGGGTAAGGGTGGCCAAACATATATTTATCTCCAGCATTATGTATATATATATATATATATACATACACATACTGAGTGGGGAACAATAAGGCTGCATATTTAGATACAGTACAGTGAATTTCTTATATATTATATATATTACATTCAGCGATTTGTGCGCATATTAGTTTGCTAAAACAATGTAAACTACCGCAACCACAATCATCTATGATAACGCAGCGAGGACAGACATGCTGAGTGCTGCGGTCTGTGCTGCACTGGTCCTGGGTTACCTGTGTGCCAATCCAGTGCCGGAAAGGTGAGCAGTGAGCATTACTGGTGAGGTCTAGGGAATAATGTGTATATATATATACAGTATATATATGAAGAAGAATAAAGCAGTGACCCTGAATTATTTCCATAAAAACAGCATTGGATCACTGGTTATATTCCTAGTACAGTGCTAGCACAGTGAGTAACACATACTGTGATATAATCACAAACGTATTCACTGCACCTGCTTTATTTCGCTGGAAACAAGATAATGACACACACACACACTAAAGAATGTGACCTAAAAGGCAAAATGTAGGAATCCTCTCAGAAGGAGGAGGAAAGTGATGAATATACTAAAAATATACCTACTTCAAATATATAAATTAAATAATTATCTTAAATAAATTTACAATAATGTTAATCGATCATGATTATTCTAAGTAGGTGTATTATGTGCATAATATTCAAAAGCAATACTGTAGATTATATGGTAATAAAATGAATAACAGCCATAAATAAATAAGCAAATAAATAAATTACATCGAATAAAACAATGTTGCCCCTCCACATCCGGCTCAGCCCCACATAATGACTGCCCATGAAGCCCCCGGCCGGGAGGTGCAGAGAGATCCCCCCATTAATAGAGGCTGTGGCGCCTGTCACTCAGTGGCTTGTGTGCTCTTATCTGGAGAACAACAATCTGCCACAATCAGTAAACAGGATTTGCTTCCAGTCCTGGCAGCTCGAATTAACCTCTTCCCTGCTGCAGCTCCTCATACACATACATTAGGAGCTAATGAGCCTGTCGGGTACACTAAAGTCTACTGCATCGGTTCTGCAGGACACACAGACCCACTGCATAGAAGCCAACAAAATCTTATGTAATTCTGTTATACAACGAATAAATAAATAGAGTATCTTCACTGTAAAGTATGATTCCCTCATCTATATCAGGAAAACCAAGTGATGTGAAACTACAAGAACCTGCGACATTTACAAGGACCTGCACCACATCTGTAGCATCAGGGAAACCACCCGACCTCTCTGATCTAGTGGAAATGTCGTTTTAGAAAAACATTTTTGTTCATGTCACTTGGAAATGCTGATATATATAGATAGATGATAGATAGATAGATAGATAGATAGATAGATAGATAGATAGATAGAGATAGATAGAATTAAAAAAAATTATAATGAAAACAATATATATATGTGTAAACACACATATATATACACATATATATATATAAATATTAATAAAGTAAAAAAAATAAAAAATATATGTACACACATATATATATATATATATATATATATATATATATATATATATATGCTTGAAAAAGGTTCTGTGAACCGAAACGTTGCTTCTTGGGTTCATTAAAGTCCATTTTTTCTAAAAAAAAAAATTATTTGGAGTGCTGCCTTGTAATATACCTTCTTTTATATATATGTATATATAGTTTTCATAGGCATGGTAATATATATACTGATAATGAACACAAATCTGTAGGATATTATAGGATAGGTGGGGAAACATTGTGATCCTGATATTTATACCGCTTCCAATATTAATAAATTGCGTTTTAGGTCACAGTTTGTTTTCTTTTCGAAATGTCGCAGAAAATACTAGTGATATTTGCTGCAAATTTTCTTTATAACCAGCCGACGTTTCCTACATTTCAGTTAATTGGACGCGCAGATCTAAATCAACTGATCAACTACACTTTTTTTATTATTATTATTTTCTGGAGGGCAAATGTAATGAGGTCGTAAATATGTTGCATCATGTTGCGAAATTCTGACCACGCCTGCTGAAAAGGCTGAAAATAATAAACTTTGGAAAACACAGTAAAAGTATTCACGATAAGGTCGGAGATGGGTTGGAAAGTGACTATGAAAATAAAGTAAGTTTTATAAGCATTTTTGCCGCAGTTGCGTCATTTTAGACAACAGGGGGAGGGTCGTTACTGTATTGGAGGCGATATTATCACTATTATGATTGTATATAGAAATCTACACAACGTGAATCTAGTAATGAACGATGTGAAAATGAAAGAATCCGATTGAAAATAAGAAGCAAATCTAGAAAAAAAATTACCTGTCAGTTACAGTAATACAGGAATAAAGGGAAACCAGCTCTCAGGGTCTACACTTCTCTGGGAATAATTTGCATTACATAAAACAAAATAAATAAAATGCAATGAAATAATCGCAAATGTTAAATATTCTCTTATGAAAACAGAACAAGTGTTCTGAGCAAGAGGAAAAACACCAGATGCACTTTACTTTCTGCATATGAACCAGAGGAAAATTAACAATGAAGAAGAAAAAGAAGAAGAGCAGCTAAATTCTACTATGTGGAAAATCACAAATGTTCTGATGGGTGTTATATATATATATATATATATATATATATATATATATATATATATATATATATATATTATACATATATATACTACTTTTCTCATATTTATCTCCTATCTATCTATTTTTTGCTTTCGTTCTTTCTCTCCTTTATTTCATTTTATCTTTTTTCTCTCCTTTCTTTATGAGATCTACAAACGACTTCCCTACTTTCTCTTTCATATCCATATTTTTTTCTTTCATTCTTTCTGTCCCTTCATTCATTCTTTTGTATTTTTTCTTTCTTTCTTTGTCAAATCTATAAACTATTTCCCTCCATTTTCTTTCATTTCTATCTATTCGTCCATCTATTATCTATCTACCTACATTATCCATCTATCCATCCAACTACCAATTCTCTTTCTTTTTCCTCTTTTTGCATTTTTCATGTCTATCAACCTGTCTATTATTTATAATTTCTTTTAATAATATGGAATTTCATATCAGTCAACTATTTTTTTTCCTTTCTTTTTCGTTCTATCTCTTCCCTATTTATATTTATCTATCCATCATCTATCTATAAATCTCTCTACATAACTGTCATCTATCTAGTTGTTTAGCAATGCTCCTTGTTCTTTCTCTCTCTTTTTTTTCTTTCTTTCTATCTTTTTTGTATAACTATAAATGGGTCCATTATTACACATTTCTTTAGAAGTAATAGGAAATCAGAAATCTCGGAATTTGGGGAGAAATAAATAATTTGCTCTTATTTTCTGAATTGATCAAATAATAAAAGAGAACAATACATTTGATAACATAATACATCTACATATATTTCGTATAGTGTTTGTATCTGTTGTGCAATAAATCCTCCTGATATAACAAAACTAGCTTGCCCTGCCAACCTGCACTGTGCTGAAACTCTTTAACATTAGGAACCAAAACAGAAACACAGACTGTAAAATACTGGATGCAAAAGCAGAAACCAAAGGAAGAGATGATGGAACATACACATGGATGCAGAAATATCAGCTGAGCTTAAATAATGGAGCAACAGGCAGCGGAGAGCTGAGAACAGGAAACAGAGAGCAGAGAGCAAAGAACAGAGAGCTGAGAGCGGAGAGCAGAGAGCGGAGAGCTAAGAGGACAGATCAGAGAACAGAGAGCGGAGAGCAGAGAGCGGAGAGCAGAGAGCGGAGAGCTGAGAGCAAAGAACAGAGAGCAGAGAACTGAGAGCAGAGAGCGGAGAGCTAAGAGGACAGATCAGAGAACAGAGAGCGGAGAGCAAACAGCAGAGAACAGAGAGCAAAGAACAGAGAGCTGAGAGCGGAGAGCAGAGAGCGGAGAGCTAAGAGGACAGATCAGAGAACAGAGAGCGGAGAGCAGAGAGCGGAGAGCAGAGAGCGGAGAGCAGAGAGCGGAGAGCTGAGAGCAAAGAACAGAGAGCAGAGAACTGAGAGCAGAGAGCGGAGAGCTAAGAGGACAGATCAGAGAACAGAGAGCGGAGAGCAAACAGCAGAGAACTGAGAGCAGAGAGTAGAGAACAGAGCAGAGAACAGAGAGCTGAGAACAGAAAACAAAGAGCAGAGAGCTGAGAGAAAAGAGGGAAGAGAAAAGAGCAGAGAACTGAGAGCAGAGAGCTGAGAGAAAAGAGGGAAGAGAAAAGAGCAGAGAACTGAGAGCAGAGAGCTGAGAGCAGAGAGCTGAAAGCAGAGAGCTGAGAGGAGAGAGCGGAGAACAGAGAGCGGAGAGCTGAGAGGAGAGAGCAGAGAACAAATAGCTGAGAGGAGAGATCGGAGAACAGAGAGCTGAGAGGAGAGATCGGAGAGCGAAGAGCAGAGAGCTGAGAGGAGAGAGCGGAGAACAGAGAGCTGAGAGGAGAGAGCGGAGAACAGAGAGCAAAGAGCAGAGAACAGAAAGCTGAGAGCAGAGAACTGAGAGCGGAGAGCTGAGAGGAGAGAGCAGAGAGCGAAGAGCTGAGAGCAGAGAGCTGAGAGGAGAGAGCAGAGAGCTGAGAGGAGAGAGCGGAGAACAGAGAGCAAAGAGCAGAGAACAGAAAGCTGAGAGCAGAGAACTGAGAGCAGGGAGCTGAGAGGAGAGAGTAAAGAACAGAGAGCAGAGATCTGAGAGCTGAGAACAGAGGGATGAGAGCAGAGAGCTGACACTTTGATGGCTACACCTGACTCTGCTGTGACCTGTAACCACACTGAGGGCTGCAGAGAACAAACAGCTCAATGGCCGCTTCACCCATTCGTCACAGAAACCACATAGATAAACAGAGGCTCCAGAATATAGCATTGTAACAAGGCAATAAATACACACACACTGTACAAAAGGGAAGAGAGATAGATAGATAGATTGATAGATAGATAGATAGATAGATAGATAAATGGATAGATAGATAGATAGATAGATAGATAGATAGATAGAGAGATAGATAGATAGATGATAGATAGATATTGCATTGATAGATAATAGATATTAGATAGATATATACAAATACATCTCTAAATATTCATATTTATTATGGACATGTAGTTAGTGGGGCTATCTAGCTTTCAGTTTTTAGCCATCTATCCGTCTTACTATGTAGGTATCTATATCTTAATGGACATAAAAAAAGACAGAAAGAGACTGGAGAAAGAAAGAAAAATTTGTGGTTGGATAATAGATTGATAGATAGATAGATAGATAGATAGATAGATAGATAGATAGATAGATAGATAGATAGATAGATAGAAAATAGATAGATATGGGATAGATAGATAATAGATAGATAGATAGATAGATGGATAGATAGATAGATAGATAGATAGATAGATAGATAGAAAATAGATAGATATGGGATAGATAGATAATAGATAGATAGATAGATAGATGGATAGATAGATAGATAGATAGATAGATAGATAGATAGATAGATAGATAGAGTGCATGTACATAACAATCTGCAAAAATTCAAGTCTCCATAAATCATAAACAGAAGATAAGCATAACCATCCACTAATAAGATCACTTCTTCTAGGGGTCACTACCATTGAACACACCCTGTAATATGCCATTTTCTACATGTGGCCAATTTATTTTCCACAATGTTAAATAAGAAAAGACAACAAACACACAAGACAACATGTAATTTAGAGAGACCACCATACAGACGGGATTTTCTTGATTTTCTTTCTTTTACTTCAGCAAACAAAAAAAAATATATATTCAAATAACATGAAAAGTGGCAAAGTCTTTCGACAATAAATAATAAATTACTTTATAATTTCTGCAATGCAATAATAGCAAACAAAAAAAAATTCCCTTTCTCATCATTTCCAGAGAGAGAACAGTCGTTTAGAACCAATAATAATAATAATATTAATAATAATAATAACTATACACATCTTTGGGGATGGGGGAGAAATAAGTTCTTGTCTCTTTCAGAATCACACATAATCCAGAGAGGCCTGTGGCAGAATAGAGGTATACCTTGTTGTTGCTGCAATGCTTCCAAGAGTTGTATGTTGGTAAAACAAAAAAAAAATGAATAATATTAAAAGGCAGGTAAAAAAAAATTAAAGCAATGTTTTGTAGTATTTTTTGGATTTCTTGTTATGAGAAGGGGGATCTCAGAAACAGTTACATGCTATGTGAGGCCTGGATATACAGCTCCTCTTGTTATAGTCAGTTGAGAACATTTGCAACCCAATGGCTCCACCTGTAATCCTCCATGATGATCCCTCCAAGTCACTGTCCATGGTCTGCAGCATCATCCTCCACTGAAGCTCCCCTTTGGCAAGGCAAATAGTGAAGTGATGTTCCACAGATAAGCAGCACCATTAAGATCTTCTCTGCTCTCTCTCCATCTTGGTCTACTGTTGTGAGAATGTAGGGCTACAATATTCATGTATGTTGTTGGAGATCCACAGATATAAATCCTCTACGCCTTGGTCCTGGACTGATGGTGGTAATGCTCCTATACGACCATTTTTTTGAATACTGTTCAATCCTAGTAAGATCCCATGATTGTCTTCACAGTGTTGCTACCATGCCATCTTCACCAGATGGTCTCTATGCATCAGATGGACTATCCTGGGCGCTCTGGTGCATCAAGCTGGGTCATCAAATACTTTATTGAAGTCCAAGCCAATATATGTCCCTTTTTTTGGTAATACAAAAAAAGAGGGGTTGGGAGACCACAGAGTTCATTCTCCTCATGCCTCTATGGGGCTTGCTACCATGCTGTTAGGGGTATCTGGGAGCTGGGAGGACATGGAGGCCACTTCACTTCCAGTAGAATTGGAACCTGGACCCCCTTCTGAAAAATTAACCTGTGAGAAACAGGTCTTCAATTAGAAGCAGGACAAAAGAAAAAGAGTGTGAAAGGCATTTCCAGACCAAACACAAAGCACAGCACCAATAATGAAGTAATTCTATAGTGGCAGTATAAAGAAGGAATAGTGGCCTGCAATATAATGATGCTAGGCTCCAATACACATATCATTAAACTACAAGGGCCAGCTTATAAGTCTATGACCATATGGCTTTATATGACTATGAATGACACATAAAAATACAGTTTATATCATCAGTGGAGAAGAATTACAAATTCAGCTCTGCTACATCCAACTATTTGTGCATGCACCAGAGCCTTTATATCACCCAGTGACACCTTATTTTATTCAGCAATGTAATATAATGTAATGTGAATCATATTGTATAAACTCATATATATATATATATATATATGTATATATATATATATATATGTAGTATATAATAAAGGACATTTTCATCCTGATGAGAATAGTGAAAAAAACTCACCAGTTGCTGGAAGGCCGGCTGATCTATGTCACTCTGCAGGGCAAAGTCACTGAGGACCTTCCATGGGGGCTGGTAACTTTGCACTTCTACTGGGTTGGCTTGTAATCCACCATCGTGTCTTTCGGGACTGGAAGCCACCATAGGGGTCCCTGTCATCCCTTGAATATTCTGTAATGACAGGACAATGCCTTGTAATTACTGCTTGGTCACAGCAATAAAACAATAGTGACCATGTGGCAGACAATACATTCACCAAAGTGCACAAACCTCCCTGATCGGGAGGAAACAACTGTCCTATGCCATGTGTAGCCTGTAGAGTAATTGTAAGTCCTACTGTATAGTCACTGAGGCAATGCTGAAAACTGCTATATATCTAAATACTGTGCAGGATCAGGCTTCTCTTCTATTCTGCATTAAGTATAAAGCATAGCCTATAATGATTCAGGAAAATACAATAATGCTTTATATACTATGCAATGCAACATAATCATATGCAATGTAGCCCATGTTATGTAAATTCATGTGCACTGATAATAATAATCCAAAGCTATAGCAGACAACTAGAAAGAGACATACATTATATATGCACAACCAGAAAGTAATACCATATATATATATATATATATATATATATATATAAATATAAATATATATATATATATATATATATATATATATATGTGTACAGATAATATAGATAGTGATAGAGAAATAGATGGAAATAGATATCGAATAAAAGATAGATAGATATTTCTAGATAGATAGATAATATACAGAGTATTATATACTCCTTGCTGTATGACAACTATGAAAAATATTGAAATAATGTTATACAATCTTTCTCTTTCTTTCCATCCATCACCATTTTTTTTAAATCATAGAATCATAGAATGTTAGAGTTGGAAGGGACCTCCAGGGTCCAGACCCCTGCTCAATGCAGGATTCACTAAACCATCTCAGATATATCACATCATATATACTATATTAATTTCATCTATTAATATGGGTCCTCTCTATCATATCCTATCCTTATTCTTTCTTTCTCATTTATTTTCTTACATGCATATCTCCCAACTATTTCGCTCTCATATCTATCTATCTATCTATCTATCTATCTATCTATCTATCTATCTATCTATCTATATCAGTTAGCACTATGTAAAGATCTAAATTGTATGAATTATTATATACCATGCTACCATATATAACTTTGATGAGTACTATGATATGCGGTATAATGTTATACACATTATTACTTATAATAATACAATGCTTCTCTATACAACTGGACAACAAAACCATATAATGTACTATAATGTTATGCAATATATTATTTATCCTATAAAATGCTGTTATATTACAACACAGAATACCATACAATGTTATATAATACTAGACTAGCTAGGTAACAGCTCATCGTGGTACATAAATACATTGCGAAGTAATAGCCAACAATTTATTATCGGAAGCTATAAAAATGCATAATAATAGTAGTAATAATAATAATATTAATATGTATTACTTTCCGAGAAATTAACATTGGACTGATTATAAAAGTTCTAATAAGCATCATAATAATTTATATTTTAGAATGCAGAGTTCAGATTTGGACACAGGTCATCATTGTTCATGTGGCCACAAAAGGAAATGGTATAAATGCTGACATTAAAACAATGCTGAAACTACTCGGAATAAAACCCCGAATAAATAAATTGCTATAATTATCACTATATTTTGGAGAATGCTACAATTGCAATGTACAAGGGACCTTAGCAGCGCTGTCTACATGACACACTGTGCGGAGCGCCCCCTGTGGGTGAGGGAGGGTAGCACTGGGCTCCACTTACCGTTTTGTCGTTCGGTTGCTGTTGCTGAAGCTGTTTCATCAGTATGCTTCTCTTCTTGTCTTTACATCTTTTATTTTGGAACCAGACCCTAATGACCCTGGGACTGAGGCCAGTCATCTCAACTAACTGCTCCTTCATGAGGGCATCAGGCCTAGGGTTGGCAGCATAGCAGGTTCTCAAGGTGTGAAGCTGTTTCTCATTAAGAACTGTCCGGACCCGGGTGGTCTTTTCTGGCTGTTTGTGGACGTGGGGTCTGAGGGCCGGCTGCCGGGCAGAAATGGGCTCTGCTGTAAAAGGAATGAATCGATCTTGAGATATCTCAGCAAATCCTTCCTAGTATTATTATTAGTATTACTATTGTTATTATTATTATTATTATGCATTTCACTTTTTCTAACCCCATATCAAATGGAAACACATTAATATTGTATTTTCCGTGTACAAAATTCATAAAATAATGTATCATGAAAAAAATGAAATAATCATGAAATAATGTATCAACATTAATTAATGTATCATAAAATAATGCATCGACATTCGATAAACATTGCATCATGAAATAATGTATCAACATTCATTAAATATTGTATCATGAAATATTGAAATAATGATGAAATAATGTATCAATATTCATGAAATAATGTATCAACATACATCATGTAACAATGTATTTATTTTAAATCATTTATGAAAGTGGAATATATCAAAATGCAGCAACAGGTAACCCATATAAATTATCAATCCAAACGCGCTAGTATGTATCCCATGTAATATACCATATAATATAATGCAGTAATACCTATTACACTATTACATAACCACTGCAAAGTAGCTATGTAAATCGTATACTTTTATCTATATACTATATATTGGAATCTAGCAGTATACATCACAAAACAATTTATCTACATATATTGAATTGCACATATAATATATTAAAAGGGATCAATTTAATATGCAAGATATATTAATAAACCCTAAGCTATATTTATTAGTATACAATCAATAATTCCTACATTTGCGATAATTAATAATCGTTCAGTAAACTAAAATATATGAACTTGTAATAGTAAATCAATGTAGTGAATGAGCACAGAATACACCAAAATGTATTAATATGTCCTATAATTCAATATACAAGCATACAACTTGTAATATTGGAAGGGCACCTCCTACATAAACACTTTTTTTTTCCATAACACATTGATAATATTTTGCATGTCCCAAATCTTAAGATTGGGGTCCATGTAAGGAGCCCATGTAATTATTTCCCATGTGATTATTGACTAGGAGGCTGCACATACTTTCACAAAAACCTCCTGCTAAATAAATAGGACAGCAGAGAGTGTGAGCCCCTGGCAGGCGCTGCAGCTATCAGAGGTGCTATTCACAGCATTGCTACAAGCTGATAGAAAATACAATCACAATAGGCAAACACTGGTTCTCCTTAAATATTGTGTTAGGCTGATAAGATACAACAATAAAGCGCAGCACATGTGGAGTCAGTGTGCGGTGTGCGACATTAGAAAGGCGCAGTGTTTGCTATAGATACAAGGCAGATACCCAAATACCGCAAGTGACTTTCAACTCTTGTCTGGCTGTTCTGTATGTGACTTTCAGCTCCAGGCTGTATGTGTGTATTAGTGCCAGGCAGGTAGGACATGGGCCTGGGGGCTTTGTCTACCCCCCTGAGGTATTTAGTTGATTTGGTTAAATGTATCCAATCTCCCTTCAATTAGTCAGAAATGGACTGGAAAATTTCCTTTCGGATTATAACAAGCAGTTTATCCAAACTCTGCTATGTGATCCTTGTGCTGGAGTGGAGGAAGGGGGCATCCAGGAGGCTGCCTGCACATACAAAGGGTGAGCACCCCAATCTGAGGAGGAGGAAGAAGGAGAGCAAAAAGGAGAAAAAGAAGGAGAAGAAGGAGGAGAAGGAAGGCACCATCACTTCAGCTGCTGCAATTACGGGAGATTAGCTTGTTGACAGTTTAAAATTACAGTCTAAGTATCTGCATTCATTCCTCAAGACTATCCTGATATACTGGGGTGAGGGGGGAGGGGGAGATGATCCCACCCCCAAATATAACCCGACCCGACAGGGGAAACAGCAATGCTGCTGTATTATTCGTTTGGGGTTATGGGGGGTGTCCATAAATTGGGGTTAAAATTGTACTTAAGAAATAATTATTAATATATATATATATATATATATATATATATATATATATATATATATATATATGTGTGTGTAGTTTTAGGTGGCAGCAGATGTGTGCAGTGTATTATCTGTCCATATACTATTGTCTATCTACATGCAACTGATTTATCTACTGCGGCTTCAATATGTATATATTATTTATCTGTCCATCCACAGAAATAGAAAGATAGATAATAGATAGAATGTATATAGATAATAAGCAGATAGATCATTTGTATATTGACGGACAGATAAATAATACATAGATAAATAAGATGCAGCAGAAAGATTATTTCTTTGTAGATACAAATACAAAATATTTATCTACACACAAATTATCTATCTGCTGAATCTTCGGTATCTATATATTATCTACATATCATCTATCAATCTATTATCTATCATCTATCAATCTATCTATCTATCTATCCATTATCTATCTATCTATCCATGTATCTATCTATCTATCCATTATCTATCTATCTATCTATCTATCTATCTATCTATCTATCTATCTATCATTTATCTATCTATATCTATCTATCTATCCATGTATCTATCTATCTATCTATCTATCTATCTATCTATCTATCTATCTATCTATCTATCTATCTATCTATCATCCCTCCACATCTCCCGCACAGGGGTCCCAGCAGCACACAGTAATAAGTGGAGCAGCAGAGCCATGGATAATCCTCGGTGCCGCCCTACCTGCCATCTGCAGGGGTCGCGCAGCAGGGTGCAAGGGACTGAGCGGGTCGGTGGCCCCCAGACTGGCCCTCTCCACTACATCATGGTCCGCCCGACAGAAAAGTCCATCTTCCCGCAGAGCAAACTCGTCCCCGGGGATGAGCTGGCGGCTGCAGGCCACGCAGCGGAAACACTCGATGTGATAAACCTTGGAGCGGGCGCGCATCACGAAGTCGTTCTTACTGAAGCCCAGCGAGCACTTGGCGCACTTGATGCCATACAACCTGCGGGCACAGGAAAGGGTCAGTCACATCATGGGCATATGTTACACAAACACACACATTTATTCTATCTGTCTATCTAGCTATCTATCCAATATGCCTATAGATTATATGTGGTGTATCCATACAGACACATATAATGTACAATCAATGGACTAATAACATGATATTGTAGACTCTATAACCTAAACTTCTCCCCTCCATGCTTCTATCAGTACAATATAATGACTGTTCCCAGCATCAGTATATAAACTCTTTCCTAGTAATGCAGCCTAAGGATAGATTATTTACACTACCAATTAAAGAATTAAAGAATGTCACCTATGTGTCTACCTTCTGAATTATTTATGTATAATCACACATATATATATATATATATATATATATATATATATATATACATGCATGGAACAATTGTACACACTAATTTCAGGTAGAAATCACACTATAAATAAATATTATGAATACAATCACTACATATATATATATATATATATATATATATATATATATATATATAATTCATATTAATTTTATTTATGATTTAAACTAAGTCATAAAATAGATTATTATAGATGATTTATTATATTTACATTAATTGTATAATTTACAATATATTTTGTATCCTCCAACCCCCCTTCATAGAGTGATTTTCGTGCAACCCCCCTTATAGGTTAATTTTCCTACAACCCTCCACTCATAGGTTAATTTTTTCATATAAACATTCTATTTCGAAATTGTCTAAAAACATTGTATAAAGCACAAGAGAAACTGACCGATACACTGACATTTTTTAAACTGTGTTTTATTGCGTTAATTCTTAGCTACGATCTTATTATTATTATTATTTTATCTACTTTTTCTTGTTATCACTTAATACAGAACAATGTTAAGACAAAGAGCTGTTACTAGGGTCACACAGAAAGGGGCTACACAGGATCAATCCTGGCCAGAGTTGATCTCTGGGTGTCTGTTGTGTCACTTTATCACTTTGCAGATTTTAATGTGAGGAAGGAAGCAGTTTCCCATTATCTAAATATCCCAATTGTTTGCGAGCAGATGATGAGCAATTTGATCTGTTCTGTCTAATTCATCAGGCCAGATAAGATAAGAGATAAGAGACTAAGGGAGGGGGTGGACCAGACACATATATCCAGCATATAGCTATACATTATTGCTATATTACAATTTTGCATCTATGTTATCATATATCAAGTCTGTATATTGTATACGATGGATCTGATATATATCTATCTATATACATCTATATATTCATATACATATATATTTCAAATCTTTTGCATAAAATATATAGAGTTTATAATAAATAATACATAAATATATGTATATAATCTTACTAATATAGAATATTAAGCATCATTTTTGAAGCAAATGCTTAAATGCTAAATGGGTTACTGAAAAACGATACCCATTCAATATATATACCTATATATATATCTATATATTATCATTAAACAACACTATAGTATACAGGTACATATAGTACAGTATAGTTAAATAATATAAAGTATTATGTAATATGATAACTTATACACAATTCCAACAAATAATACGAATATGATATATATATATGATATATTTATTGTATCTTATATTGCACCTATGTATGTATATATATACATATATACTCACATATATATTATATTTTAGGTTATATCTATGTATAGAACATATCTTAGATTTTATATATATATATATATATATATATATATATATATATATATATATATATATATATATATATCACCCATATTATTTTGTACCTATTTTCTTATCATTTATTGAATTTTAGTGTATATTTCAGACATGTAATTTATGGAGCCTACCTGATATAATCCCTTTTACAGTAAGTCTTTCCATCCCTAACAAAGCAAGTACAAGTCTCATCCAGGTACTGGTTGCACTCCGCACACTTCAGGCAGGCAGCATGCCACTCCAGGTCCGGGGATACCCTTAGTATATATTGGTCGTGGATCTGGTTGCCGCAGCCAACACACAGGGAGATCAGGCGCTTTTCTGCAAATAAATATAAAGTGACATTAACTAAGGCAGTTTTTAGTTCTGCACTAAATGTAACAGCTCTAATAATTATACGATTATTAATATTGATCATGATGATGATGTACAGAGGGGGGTGTCCCTCTTTTCTATAGTGGGGGATGTGTGGATTTTGTATAATAGAAATCAAATAAAAATGCAAAATAATATAAATAACTAAATAAATCAGCTTTGACTTAGATGTAATCATTTCTTATTGCTAAGCTGATTATGTGTATGTAGTATATATATATATTTACTGATGATTTATTTGAGCAGGTATGTGCACTTTTGGCTGCTGTCAGGCACAGCACACAATCACACATACTGCACACAATTATTTGCATGTGTCACTTTCTTTCCAGTGCAATCAATGACTACAACTTGCCATAGGGATCGGTGCAAATGTGTGCAGGAGACATGAAGTGTAACCCAATGTACAATGGACACACAGAAAGGAGGGGGCACAGGCTGCCTGTGTGCAATACACAGACACAGTGACAGCAGGGGCAGCCTGGCATTACAGTGTACAGAGCAGTGCACAGGAGTGTACAAGTAGGTAGGCATCATTTAATAATAGTAGAAGGGCTCCTTACTTTTTGGAGGGTCTCCCATGTCTCCCATGTCTGTGAAAGGGTGCAGGGTCCACAGTGTGATGATGTCAGCTTGCAGGGTCCCCAGGCTGGAGTCAGTGAGGGGTGCTGGGTGCAGGAGCCCAGGCTGCACTGCTGCTTCTGCTGCTGCTGAAGTCAGTGCTGATCACACACTCTCTTCCTTATCTCTTACTCAAACTTCTCTGCTCCAACTCAGCTCAATCTCCATTGGTGTGACGCAGGGCGAGGCGACGTCAGCGCTGCCCCCGGCTGATTGGCTGAGCCGTGCACCCAGCAGCTGGCCTTATTATCACATTACAAGTCCTGGAGTCCTGTGTGTGTGCTGGGAGGCTCTGCTGGCCCTGCTGCTGCTGCTGCTGCTTCCTCTGCTGGGCTGCGACACCCCCCACCCTGATAGCACCCAGACTCCTGCCTCTCACCTCCACTGATAGCCATTTCCTCTTCTTATCTGGAGTCTCCATCTGGAGCTGGAAGGGTTAACCACAGCCATTCACTTCAATGGATACAGTCTCCCACTCTGCAACATGTCAGGCTGCTGTGTGAAAAGCAACTGGTGCATGTCACTGACAGGGTTAACTCCACCCTGCAAATGGCAGCACACATTGTGCGGAACATGCAGATTTGGGGGGATTTTTTTTGGGACTGAAACTATTGAAGATTTACATTACATATAGCTTGTAATACTGCAACTTGGGAATGTTGCTGAAAGAGTTATCTATTCTCTCTATATCTATTATCTATCTATCTATCTATCTATCTATCTATCATCTGTCTATTTATCTATCTATTTATCTATCATCTACCTATCTATATATCTATTGTCTAATTGGGAATATTGCTGAAAGAATTAATTATTTGTCTATCTATCTATCTATCTATCTCATGTCTATCTATTTATCTATTATCTATCTAATCTCTCTCTAATATCTATCAAATATATCTCTCTCTATCTAATATCTATCTATCTCTAATATCTATCTATCTAATATCGATCTATTATATAAATGGGTCATTTATAATCTGATTATTTGGTATATACGGTTGGTGGAGGTAAGTAATTCTTTTTGTCCATGAGTCTAAACAAATAGAGTGTCTCAGGCTTGTCTGAGTCCAGGAGTGAAAGCCGCAGCCCCTGACAGTCATTGTGGATTTTAGGCCATCAACTGCTTCCGTCTTACTTGTCCCATGGACAATAGAGGTGACCTCTTAAGCGTTTGTTTGTTCAAGATTTGCAGTCGATTATAAGAAAAGACTTGAGAATTATATTATACTACGAAACCAAATCATGCGAAAAGAAAACAAAACCCACTTTTTAGTGTGTCCAAAACAAATTAGTATTAAATAAAGTAATACTACTACTACTAATAATAACATATCGTATTTATGAGCAGATAATATATGTGTAATACAAAATGTACAATCTATGTTTATATTTCACTGGCAAAATATCTCCATTCCCTGTGCCCCCTGTAACTGGTTGTGGTTGAGGAGGGATGTATTAAATCGTATCATATAATAGCTTATAGCAAAGATGATAGAGATGATTACAGCAGAGACAATACTATATATATAAATATAGGAAAATATGACAATATGTGAATTCTATCTATCTAGATCTATCTATCTATCTATCTATCTATCTATCTATCTATCTATCTATCTATCTATCAATCATCTCATTACTCCTGTAATTACACTTTCATTGTATTACTGTATATCTGTCTGCTCTTTTCTTTCTTTTTTTGGAACCCACTCGATAGTGTGATTGTTGTGGGATACATCAACCTGGTGATTAACAATTTAGACAATATTTCCAGGATTGGGTCACAACAGCGACCTCTTGTGTTCACTTTGGAAATGAGCCAATTATGATAATACGGACACGTTCTCTGGCCTTTGTGCGGCTCTCAGATGTCTTCTACAATGTTTCACTCTGATCAAAGCTGTAAGTAAAAAAAAAACTGCTCTATTATCAAAATCCAGGACCAAGCCTTTGCCTCCGTTGTATAGTAGCAATCAGGGAGGGTTTGTGGCCTCTCTGTAGATGTTGGACTACAGATCACAGCATGCCTTCTTATTTGGTATAGGAAGAGGAAACTTGTAGCCTCTAGTTTGGATCATGCAGCTTACTCACACAATCCCAATCACTGCACCGTAGAAAACAAAAAAAGTCACTTTTAAAATCAATATTGTTATTAAGATACATTTTTATTGATCACACACTTATATTATTAATGCAAACAGTCCCGTATATAGGACCGCATATCCCACACATAGTATACAGAGTATGAGGGGGAAAGTGACCGGAAAATGATGTAATAAATCTATATCACATTTATCTAATGACTATCTCTATCCATTATCTATCTATCTATCTATTATCTATCTATCTGTCTATCTATCTATTTTTACCTATCTATTATCTATCTATCTATCTATCTATCTATATCTATCTATCTATCTATCTATCCATTATCTATCTATTATCTATCTATCTATTTTTATCTATCTATTATCTATCTATCTATCATCTATCTATCTATCTATCTATTATCTATCTATTATCTATCTATTATCTATCCATCTATTATCTATCTCTCTATCTATTATCTATCTATCTATTATCTATCTATCTATTATGTTTCTATCTATCTATCTATTATCTATCTATATATTATGTTTCTATCTATCTATCTATTATCTATCTATCTATCTATCTATCTATCTATCTATCTATTATCTATCACCTATCCATCTATCTATCTATTATCTATCTATTATCTATCTATCTATCTATCTATCTATCATCTATCTATCTATCTATCATCTATCTATCTATTATCTATCTATCTATCTATCTATCTATTATCTATCTATCTATTATGTTTCTATCTATCTATGTATCTATTATCTATCTATATATTATGTTTCTATCTATCTATCTACCCCATATCTATCTATTATCTATCTATCTATCTATCTATCTATCTATTATCTATCTATCTATCTATCTATCTATCTATCTATCTATCTATCTATCTATCTATCTATCTATCTATCTATCTACCCCATATCTATCTATTATCTATCTATCTATCTATCTATCTATCTATCTATCTATCTATCTATCTATCTATCTATCTCTCTCTATCTCTCTATCTAGTCATCCATTTCTCCACACACTCATAGTAGAGAGATCTAGCACAGTATATATGGTTATACATCTCTCACACATAGGACATACTTGTCATGTGCATTTTGCAGTCTCCAGCACTACCTGCAATTTTTGCTCCCTTTATATGGAGAGTCTGTAAGGTTTGTGTTATTAGACTGTAGATCACAAGGACAAATATTTGGCATTGGGCTGGCAGTGGTGTTGGCATTGAATTGGCATTGGTGGCTGTGATTGTAAATGATGCACTCTGTGAGAGGGAGAGGAGAGCTTCTCCTCCCAGGCTGCCTGGTATTGGGAGGGAGGGCAGTCTGGGCTAGCCTCCTAATAACTCCCTGCTTTATCCAGTACAAGGAGCTGCTGGTGGGGAGACTCTGCTATGGATAGTAATGAGAAACACTGCCAGGGCCAATGAGCAAAGTAATCAGAACCCATGGATGACTGGCATTTTATGGGGCCATTGAAGTCAATGAGCAGGATCAGTCCTTGTACAGGAAGCTTTGTGTTCAGCTGATCCTAGTGAGATTGTGTATCTGATAGATATTACATTATGTCCCCAGTACAATGTGAGAGCTGCCCCCTGGGGTCACTGCCCTCCTGTGAGTCCTGCACTATGGAGAACGTCCCTATAGAGAGCTCTGGAGCATTAACCATCATAGAGAGAGTGGAAACAAGAAGAAAAAGCAAGAAAAGCAGGAGAAATAGAGGAAAAGAGAGCAAAAGAGAGAGGGGGAAATAATGTATCCATTCCTAATACAAGAAGGAGCAAATACACTGCTATATAGTGAGCTCACATCACCGACCACCAGCAGTCACTGACCAATACTGAGCAGAGTATGGGGGTATGGACCCCATCATCAGCACCCTGTGTATTGTAGCAGGGGTGCAGACACAGGGGCCTGCTCTTTACTAAATGAAGAACTAAATCCTTCTCTTACTATCTGATAGGATTACATCCAGCACAGAAGAAGGGCCCTGTGTCATCTCGAGCGCTCTCCTCAAATACACTGACTATATCCCAGGTCTATCTATCTATTATCTATCTATCTATCTATCTATCTATCTATCTATCTATCTATCTATCTATCTATCCATTATCTATCTATCTATCTATCTATCTATCTATCTATTATCCATCTATCTATTATCCATCTATCTATTATCTATCTATCTATCTATCTATCTATCTATTATCTATCTATCTATCTATCTATCTATCCATCTATCTATCTATTATCCATCTATCTATTATCTATCTATCTATTATCTATCTATCTATTTATCTATCAATAAAAAAATAAATTTGAAAGCAGCACAAGTAAAACATTTACGGTTGTCGGGTACCAAACCTTCCAGGCATAAACCATACCTCAACATAATTCCATTAGAAGAAGGCAGCACTCTATTTTATCAAAAATAGAAAATTGTGTTATAATAGCCCATTGGGGCTCAGCGACGTTTCTGTTCAACGGAGAAGCTTTTTCAACAGTTGAAAAGGGTTTTGAGTTGAACGGAAATGTCGCTGAGCCCCAATGGGGCTCTCTATCTATCTATCTATCTATCTATCTATCTATCTATCTATCTATCTATCTATCTATCTATCTATCTATCTATCCCATATCTCTCTATCACTATCTATCTAGAAAAAATAAATGCAGCACTATGAAATGATGAGTGCAAATATCATTAAATAACATTATAGTATGCAAGTACATAAAGTACAATAGTACAATATAGTAAAATAGTATAATAATAATGATAATAAATAAAATAAAATAGTAAGCAGGTAAATAGTAATAGTACATGTAAATAACATAGGGAACTTAGTTAACACTATTTTGATCAAAAAAGCGTAAAAGTCATCCAACCATGATAAGGTCTACCCAATTGGGACGGTACCTAACTCTTGTAGTTCACCTCACTATGTGTCTGTAGACCTCAAAGTAGATGGGGCAGATAAGGACAGGTTTGTGGCTCCCCCTTATGGGCTGTCCATTTTTTATTTATATAGCTTGCCACAGACGAGGAACTGCAGTCAGGACCCAGGTCCATAGTGAGGTGAACTACAGGCGGTAGGTACCATCCCGATCGGTTACACCTTGTCGCAGTGTGATGGCTCCACATGGTCCAAGTAAAAATTCAGACATGTTCACAGCTCCATAGAATAACATGGGTATGAGAACTATCTGTAAAAACCACGGAGAGCTCTAGTATGAGAAAATCGGTCGTGTGCACAAGCCCTAAGGCTGTTTTTAATTAGTGTTGGATCTTAACTGCCCTGTAGAATTGTAGGTTTTTAGCCTGGGAGAGAGGCATGTTTGTTAAATATTAAGTTAGGGTGTAGATATGAGTGAACTCGAGCTTAAAAGTTACTGTCCGGTGCTAAGCGCCGAACACGGACTTCTCCCGGAACTCCGTTGCAATGTTCGAAGTTCTGGGGGCAGACCATTGCAGAAAGAGAGAGAAATATTTTCCTGGTCAAAAATTTGGGTCCTCATTGTTTTCAATGGGGTTCGGGTTCTGTTGGAAGTTCGGGTAAAGTTCTGGTATCAAAACAAAACTTTGGAATAAAGTTCGAGTAAGATACCAGAACCCAAACTTCCACAGGTCCACTCATTCCTATTAGGATCCCATAAAAGAAAGATATGCGTTGTAGTGGTTGGTGGGCTCTCATGAATTGGCAAAGGTATCTTCATTTTATAAGTGTATACTACATGGCAGTAAAGCAGCCCAAATTTCATATATTCATTGTTTGCACATCTTAGAGCTTACACAGGCTGCTGTATACTTTGTTTGTGTATTATACAGCCAAAGGATAAGTCATCAATACTAGATAGGTGGGCTTGCGACACCCGGCACCTCCATCGATCAGCTGTTCCCAGTGGCAGCCAAATGGGTTGAGTTGCAGACTGCATAGCATAGCTCTGTCAACTGCATAATGGCTATACAGTTCCTTGCTGCGGCCACTATATAGTTTATCGAGCTGTGCTGTTCTGTTCCACAACTGAGCACATCTGACCACCACTGGACTTGGGAATAGCTGATCGACAGGAGAGCCAGGAGTCACACCCTGACTGATCTGGTTTAAGAAATGAGTAGTATGGATCGAGTATGAATCGTTAACCCTTTCAGACGAGCATGCTCGGGTGCTCGCCAAGTATTTTGGCGTGCTCGGCACTTCTTTTACTGTCGCCGCGACTGCAAGTGTCACGGCTGTTAGACAGCTGTGACACATGCAGGGATTGTCTGTTTGACAGGAAATCCCTGCATGTGTCACAGCTGTCTAACAGTCGTGACACTTGCAGCCGCGGCAACAGTAAAAGAAATGCCCAGCATGCAAAATACGCGGTGAGCGCCCGAGCGTGCGTGCCTGAAAAGGTTAATGATTCATACTCGATCAACACTAGTAATGACCCCTACTAAAGACAGTCCATCAATTTAAAAGTACTGAACAACCCATTTAAGGGAGAGTCCATAAGGATAGATTTCAGCTAACAACGCATTGTTTTATAGCGCAATTTCAGCCCACTTGCAAACACCAGTTGACTATATACAAGTTGAAGAAAAATTCCAAGTGTCGGCAACTGGATAAAATCAAAACTTTATTTCAAAACATAGAATAAAAAATTCATGGTGTTAGATGAAATAACGTTCTGGCCAATGAATACTGATTAAAATAGAACTATCATTAAAGGGGTTTACTACTTTAAGATAAGTGGACCCCAAATGCTTTTGTATGTATAACATAACAAATAGTACTCATCCTCCCTGTGTCCAGCATGAGTTCTCTAATGCTGCTTTGGTTTCAGTGTTTTTGTTGCGGCGGTGACAGTGTGAATGACCGCTGCACCCAATCACTGAGCTTAGCGGCTCATGCCATTTCCATCAGCCTCTGAGCTCAGTGATTGGCTGCATCCTTGAGCTATTGACATGAAATCACAGATGCAGCCAAAATACTGGGACTGGAGCAGCAGCGGAGAGTGATGTGATTGGCTGCCATTGGCAACACAGACATTTTTTTTAAGATACGTTTTGACAATTCGACCCAATGTTTCCTGCTGACCTAAGTTTATGGTTCCTTGTAGAGGAGTATGATCACGGCCGTGCGTGCACCAGGAGTGGACACAGACAGAAGAGGCCCCTGTACAAGACTAATATGTGGGTCCTTTGCAATCCAGTAGCTCATCATAATTCATAATTCCACTTGCTTTGCAGGGGGATGTCGACCCTATTAACTCTTGGACCCCTGTATGGCTGCACAGGTTGTACCAATGATATCTCTACCCCTGGCTTGCCAAGTTCTTTATGTGTACTTGTTACAGAGAATGGATGGGATCATAGGCTTGCCCTTCTTCAGACTAATAGTGCGATTATGTCATCACCATGAACTGTCGGTCACGGACGTCTGTACTGCCCGCAGATCTAGAAGGGTTACATAGGAAGGAGCAAGACTTAGAGATGGAGGTGAGGAGAAACAGCAAGTTGGTGCAACTCCTTTAACGATGATGTGTCTGGTACCCGAACCAAACTTTAGACTATAGCTCGGGTCGGGTACCAGAACCCGAACTTCCACGGGTCTGCTCATCCCTAGTCCTTATTCCACTCTTGGGAGTTGAAACCCATCCCATCCACTATAGCAGTAGGAGAACTGGCTAATTTCCAATTATATCTATTGGAGTTTTGGCGTTGGCTGAGCCAGCGGCCTTACTTCAATTAAAAAAAAGAGTCAGCGCACTCATGCATGGCTACCTGGTGAGCAGTGCAAAATGGTGTGGGCAAAAACGGGGTTGGCAAGCCCCTAAATTCTTTCCTGCAAAACGGTCCGGTATAACACAACAGCAGTTTAGTGAGGGGCAGTTTCACTTGTATGTGAGCCCAATTTATAATGCAACATTAAAGTGCACACATAAAACATTATAGATGTACAAATTTTGTTCACTATGTTTGATGTCATTCTATGATGAAGGTTTTAAGATATTTGGACTCGGAGTTTGCTTTCCATCCTTTCTTTGGATATTGATTAATTGTTCTGTTTCTCTACTATTATTACCAAGTACCAACTGTTTGGACTAAAGCCCCTTTTTTCCTCTTCTATTTTTAATAGAAACACATTTTCTTCTTGGTGCGCGGATTCTAAAATATGATTGACAGCATGTTTTAAATTCCCACTATGTATTGACTTAGCATTTCAAAGAGCATCTGAGAAATGAGCTCTAGTTTCAGGCTATGGGAGACAGGACCACTTTTTCTAAAAATTCTAGTTACATCATTTCATTAAAGAATCATTGCAGAGCAAGCAATCCTAAGCTTTTCATTTCATGAACTCCTTAGTTGTTAAAGGTGGTCATAGTGACGTGGGGCTTATTCTAGATTTTTACTCTAGGGTCTTTTGTTCAAAGCACAATGAGCTAGACGCTTAAAGGCGTTTTTGACAGAATTCTGGCAAAAAAACACCTTGAAACATTGCAAAATTTTGGCGCAACTTGCAATTGTTCAAAAATGTTGCAACTTTTGGTGTTTTTACGACAGCCTAACTCCATCAACTTTTGGAAAAGTTGGTAAAGCTGGGGCAGCATGGGTCATAACCAAGCGTACGTGGATAACTCATGATAATTTAAAGTTGCATAAATTACGCCAGGAATGTACTCCAGTCCCTGGAAAATTAGTACATTTTAGGCTGGGGATAGATGGCAACTTTGGCCACAGCACAGGTCATGTAGCCAACGATCACATCATGAGGCTACTATATCTAAGCGTGATGCAGGTAAATGGTGTCACATTGTGTTTTCTTGGGTTCCATCGCCACGATGAGCAAGTGACAAAAATTGGAAAACAGTTGGATTTTTTGCCACTTGTTTGTCACAGTAATGGTACACTAAGTGGTCACAATTCGACACCATTCACCTTCAACATGCTGTGATGTAGCAACTGCACAGAGCGATGTTTCGGTGCAGCCAAAGTTGCCTTTAGTAGAAGAAAGCAGTTACAAATAGTGTTTCTCGCTCTGAGGACCTGGAATGTCAATGCGGTATATGCACAGTCTATTGGTTTCATTGGAAATTGTGTAGTGCTCTTTTTGCCCTGTGGAGGCACTGTGGGGGAACTGAACACTAGCTGCGTGGTTTGCAGATCACAGATGATCACTGGTGGTTTCCACAGCAGAAAGCCTCCTAGTAGTTATATTTTTTCAGAAACTTTTTCAGTAAAAATATATAAAGAGAATGAAATCTTTAAGTAAAAGGGGAACCCTGTATATGTTGAACTATTTAGACAATGTACCCTTTAAAGCACCACTCAGCTTTTTTTGCTTTTGTTTTAGCGCTGGAGTGGTGCTACAAATCTAAGTTCACTGACCCTAGTAAAATACTTAATTGCCAATGTCTTCAGATCTTCCTAGCGCGACTCCAGTCCCGCGCCGCCATCTTGTGACTGCAACTTCTAACTGACCGGAAGTCAGAGGTAATGGTCACAAGTTCTCAGTCTATGAGGGCCTCCTTCTGGCCTCGTTCTGGCTCTCATAGCCTTACCTTGAGTTGTGACTTCTGGTTCACCCAGCAAACACTGGAGCGTTCCGTCAAGTTACAAACTGCTGGAGAACAACAGGAGTGGCGCCGATAAAAATGAAGACGGTAGCTGGTAAGTTTAAGACTAAGTGCAGGGAACTTGGATTTGTGGCACCACTCCAGTGCTGCAATAAAAAAAACAAATGCTGGAGTGGTGCTTTAATCAGAAGAAAAACAATTGAGGGTAATATGGCAATATATATTCATAACTATGGCATCTACGGTATTTCTTGCGTCATTTGTGACATATTGTACATCAGACCCCCAGTTCTGTAATACGCAGCCCACCAGAGACAGCTGGGCATTGATGGCATTAGACTTTTATGTCCCATCCCTTAATATTTTGGTTTAAATTGCCGCAGCAATTAAGCGGCTGCAGTAAAGTTGCCCATAGAGCCTTTTCTTTCATATGAAAGATGGTGGTTTGGTATGTAAATTACACCACTATTCATAAGACCTCCGCTGCATGCGCTAGCTAGGCCAAGTCTAGGCTACGACGTGAATGCATTTAATTGAGCCTTTGCAGAAAAAGAAGCTAATATGATGAACCGTATGGGCTCCAGAACAAGCAGGTGCCCTTAGACAATCTGAACACACTCTGAGTATGTAGAATATGAAGATATTATCTAAAATTGACCTTTGCACACAGACTTACACTTGGCAGATTACTATAGCCAATTCAAGATTTCCCACATTCGAATTCATTGAAATAATACAATGAGTTCCTCTCCCCATGAGGCTGTACTTAAGAGCAATTCAGCTTTATAGCAACCTGAACATTTTCAGATTTTTTTTTTTGGAATCTGCATGGTAATTATGCTCCCATAACTTTCTTTAGCAGATTTCAGTAGTCTCTTTAGCTATAATTAAGAACTGGATGTTTTCAAAATATGCAATTATGAAATTAAATTAGATTTTTTTGTAAAACTGTTTGGTAAAACAACGGAGGTTACAGTTATATTCTTTAAATTTAGAACAGCGGACGTTTAATGAAAATTCTAATTTTATTCCTTTAAGTACGGGACAATGATGAGCAGAGTTAGTGACTGGATTAACTTCATTCTAGTTCTAGTACAAATAGTAAATTGGGTTTTCTTATTGCTGCTTTTTTTTAATGTTCAATGGAAGTATTTTTAACATTGGTTCAAATGGCGCTGTCTGCTATAAAATAGCAAAAGCTATATTATTTTTTTAAAATCTATTTAAAAGGAGATTGTATGATCCAAAAATAGTCTTTCATAACATCCAGAGTTAAAGGGGTTGTCCATTTTTTTTCCTCTTAACATCTTGATCTTTTCTGACTCAGGGTGGTCACGGACTTCTCCTGCCGGTGATTATTCTACTTCCTCTGGTGTCATCTTCACAGAGCAGCTTCTTCTCTTCCACTTTGCTCTGTTGACGCACGTCACTGTCCATGTCATGCAAATTGACAGCTGGCTCCCTGCTGCCTCACTGTGGGGAGCTAGTTGTTAATCATCATGACATCAACAGTGATGCCCCATTAGCAGAGCAGACCAGAAGAGAAATAGCTGCTCTGTTGACCTGAGTTTAAAGGAAGCAGGAGGATCACCACCTGAGCCGAGAGAGAACATCGCAATGCAGAACAGTCAAGTTGTTAGCAACTATCTGCCGGTAGGTTCTTAGCCCTATAGGAACAAAAAAAAAAATCTAAATTTCACATATAACCCATTTAATAGATAGGAGTACTAAATTTAGGACTTTGTAACCTGAAAAAAATATCCCTTTTTCTTCTCCATAGATGATCCAGCTAGTGCATGTATCACACAGATGGTCCATTTATTTTAATGCACCACTTGTAATGCTTAATTTTCTCTGTGGAGGCACTGCAGGAGAATTGAACAATTGTTGCCAGATTTTTTTTAGAGATCAAAGTGAACAGCTACTGTTCATCCTTTTTTAAGACATGCCTCTAATTAAAGGGGTTGTCCACTATGGAGGAACCCCTTCAAAAATTTAACGGGTATTATCCAAAGCAGACAAGCTCTGTAAATATATTTGAAATAAAACTTAGAAAACAAGGGAAAAGAAAGCACTACTTTGTCAGTTTGTATAGTGGTTTAACCATAGAAATTATACAAAAAAGAAAGAAAAATATGGGTCTACCCTTTGAAGAGGATCTATCACCAAATTTTTCATGTCATACTGGACACACAATGTAATAGTGGCTGCAGAACGGAATAAAAACAAGGAATAAAAAGTACACGCCCCCAGTGAAAACTGTCTGATAGCACCCACTTGGACTTAACTAAAGTTAACTCATTAGGTGCCAAATACTTTGATTGCAAATATCTCTGCAATGGAGAGGCAAAATTAAAAACATACAAAAACATTTTATTCTGCTCTGCAGCCACTATTCCATTGTGTGTCCAGCTCAACATGTAAAATTTGGTGAAAGTGTGACGCCTCGCCCTGAGCGGCGGGGTTACTCGGAGCCGGGTCAGTATAGGTGTTGCGGGGGATGCAGTCGTGGCCTGGACCCATTCCGTGCCCAGGGCTGTCACATAAAAAATAATGGGCTTTTGGGATAAGTGGTTTTTCTTTCGACTACGCCACCTGCAGTTTCTGGTGAAGGCCACCAGCGCTGCAACAGTCCACTGAGGCTGGTGTTAGGGGCAGCTAGGATGGGACGGCTCCCCACAGGTGGAGCAGGCCTCAGGGCAGTGTGAGAAGGGATGGTGGGTGCAGTGCCGTGCAGGAATAAACAAGCCGAGGCGGTGAATGAAGTCATCCAGGTCTTTACTCACTTTAGATGAACTTTCAGCCGCAAAGCTTCTCTCTGCTACACACGGCATACTGCGGCCACCGGGAAGGGGGTTCAGCACTTCCCAGGTAGATCAGGATCACCTGTCGAGACCCCGCTGGTGTGTGTTCCTCTCATTGGTAAGTTCTCCCACTGAGTCTTCTCCTGACTGTGTGTGGTATGAACGTGGTGTAAGGCTGGATCCCACTGGATAAACGCAGTGTGAGAGATACAGGTGGCGACTCCGCTCCGTCCGTATACCCCTGGGATCCACTAAGCCTCCGGGCTTTTCTGACTGAGACGTGAAGTAACAAAGTCAGATATCGGAGGCCGGTTACCCCTTTTGCAGCAGGAATCCCTCTGGCTAGGCCAGGGTAAAGAATACAGGTGGCTACTCCGCTCCGCCTGGGATCCTTTTGCCTGTGGAGCCTATCTCCTCTGCTCCCCTCCAAGGCCTTCTTAGAACAGGACCCTGACCGGATAGAGACAGTGGTTAACTCTGACCCGCTCCTCGTCTCAAGGCCAGAGTACGAGGACTGCAAATCTTCAGCCAGCTACAGACTCTTGCTGGACCCTGACAGAAGACCCTCAATCAAAGACCTTGAACTTAAGATGGCCGTAGATTAAATATGAATCAATAAGTGCTTCCTAAAAGTGTGTCCTCCACCCTCACCCACTATTAGGTTCCCCCTATCTTTGGTTCCCCCCATCTCTTCTATCCCGAACCGGGGCAGCACCCTGGTGCATTTAGGCCCCCTACAGGACAGGAGTGGTGTAGTGTTGAGTGGTGAAGTGGGGTCCTGAGAGATGCTCCATCCTTACCTGGAAGAGGAGATACCACGCCTCTATCTGAGGTGCAGTACCCCTGTGGCGACTGAACCCTGTAGGCAGACCCCCAGTAATTGAAACGTTATCTCCCATCCTATGGGGAGATCGAGAAGGGATAACTTCCAAATTTGTTCCAGATCCTGTAACTTTTTTGATTCTGATTTTCTAAGATTATTTTTTTTTCCAAGAGCAATCTACTTCCCAGCCAGATACATGAACTTAGATAATGTATTATGTATCATGTATCATTATATTTTCTTATTCTTTTTTTTTACTAAATGTATTGTTTGACATGCATTAGCACAAGAGAGGAAAAGGGAGAGGAAATGCATGCCACCTGGGAAACATTTATAAAGGGTTTCATCCAATTTTATATTCACTCTTTGGATTGTAATACGAGGAAGAATCATAATAGAATGTAAGTAAATGGCACAAACTTGACCCGATGTGAGTAAAATATCCGCATAGGCATATTATCATGTAGTCTATAACATGATTTCACATGTTTCAGGGCACCATCAAATAATCCATTGTAATTAATAGAAAAAAACTTCTACAATATCTGGTTCAAAGTTCAGAAGTGGTTATAGAATGCAAAACAATGAGAACAGGAAATCCGTTGTTCAACTTTTATTTATTACCAAGACAATTAAGTGACCGCAACTATTCATTTTTTTATATATTTTAAATAAAATAAAAAAAGAAGCCAGATATATTTTTAAGTTTTGAAAATTGGGAAAATTTCAAAGAACGGCAGGAACATTGATAATAATGAGTAAAAATACAAATTTTTGTTTTGAATAATTTTTTGAATGAAGATGTTTCCCGGACAACCAGTTATGAAAGATACAGAAATGCACAATTTGGTGACCTGCCGTTAATATTTCCGAGTTTTTAGAAATATTTTTCTATGCTGGGATCAACAACTATAGATAATTCCAAATTTCCAAACTTTAGGATTTTTGTGTTATTTACATTAAAAATATTTTCTGTTTATTGCTTTTTCAGCAAGGTAAAGTCTACGAAAATCTATCTAAAAAATGTAAATGAAAGAGTTCATGGGATTGTCTTAAATGTTTGGTTTAAAATGTTAGGATATCAAGAATAAATTAGAAAAAAATTGTCGTAGATTTACAGTGTTTGCCACAAGAATCTCTATCACCTGCTTTTTTGTAAATTCAAATTGGTATTTTGTAGCTCAGCATTTGAAAACTTTTTTACCAAAACAGAATTCCGAAAGAAGTAATAATTAATTCAGGTACTGTTAGGCCAAATAATTTGTATAAAAGCTTTGAAACATCGCTAAATTTTTGTAGAATATGGTGCTGCACAAAAATTTTGCCACTTTTTCCGTTTTCACGCCAGTTTTATTTAGCTCTGTCTAAATGGGCGGAGCTGGCGAAGAGGCGGGGTAGGATGAGGCATGGCCACACCCACCCATCACATTTATCAAAAGTGCCACTTGTCTGTTCTTGATTAGAGTAGTATTTCTGGCACGGCGCATAGAGGCACACGCTACAGAGGAGATGTACCGAATTCATTAAGTGGTGTGCACCTCTTAATGAATTCAACAACTTGTACTCCAGCAGGACTGGTGTAGGATGAACTTCTTGATGAATCGGCCTCTGTATGTATAAAAGTTTTTATGCCAGTTTACAATATATCATTGTCAAAAAGGGTGAGCTACATAAAAAAAACTCAACATATGATTTATCATTGCATTTCTGCCATTTCTTGGGCTTGAATACCTCTCAATTAGTGACTTGATTTAAGACAAATTCATCAAGCAACTTGTGCCTTTTTTCAAGGTTTCTTTTGTTTTTTAGTTAGTTTTCTGAGTTTTTACATAAATGAGACTTGTATAGATGGTTTAGACAGATTTATGAAATGCAAATTTTTGAAAAAGTTGCAAAATTTGACGCAACTCTATTCCAGTCTCCCCCCCGGATTGATTAGTTATTTTGGTACATTTTTATGATATTTTGCAAAATGTGTGACTTTTCTTGCTAAAAAGTCAAATAGCCAGTTAGAGAGAACAATATCAAAATTATTTACCCATATTAATTAAAGAAACAAATTATAGGGCAGAAAAACTTATTTATCATATACTGAAACACAGGAGGAGTAACAAAAAAAACCCCTCAGAGTATATACCTATTTAAAATATAAATTTTATTAAATAATTAAAACAAATACATAAATTAATGAAATAGTGATAAAGAGGCTGCTAAGCATGGATGCTGGGAACAACAAATCAATACAAGTAGCAAATGAACAGCATATACTACAGAGATACTTCAAAAAACAGTCCTGATGTACTATAGTGGTAAGGGTTAATTTTCCCTAATCAATTTTAACAGGAGAGATTTGAAAACCAGTAGTGTACTTACACTAATGTTCAGCTGCTTGTTGTGGTGTCCCCACCGCCCCAACGCACGTTTCGTTAAAACTTCATTACAATCATTTTTGTTCATGTATTAGGACAGAGTTGATTTGAGAAAATTTTTTGATGTAAAATGGAGGATTAGCTGTGCAGTTTGGAGAATTGAGTTTTCACCATGCTGAGTTTAGGAAATTATGGGGAGAAAAAGGATTTAGTTGATACTTAGTCTGGAATTTTATTTAACAAAGACTGAATATCTTGGCAGGAGATGTAAATTTGGGGAATTCTGGGATTCTGTGAGATGTCTCAAGCTGAAGGTGTAGAAGGAGATGAGTAGGAGAACCAAGCCAGAGCATTGACGGTCACTGCCAGAAAGAGCAAGAGACCAAGAGGTTATGTTTGAGTGGGAGACACTAAATGTTTGGTTTATAAGATATAAGAAGATCCAGGAAAGGGCAAAGAAGGGTTAAAGAAAAAGCAGAAGAAGTCGAAAAATTGGCAAATAAACATCTGAAGATGTTTCGTGAACCAGATCACACAAAAGGTCTTTAATTTTAGGAGAAATCTTCTTGCCATCTTTACTTTATGCATTTTTGAGTCAAGAAGGTCTATACCACTTATAAGTGTTTCTGATGTTTAATAGGTGAGACATCTTACTTCCACCAACAAAATAATATGTGAATTTGATGAATGTCCATTCTCCTTACCGGAGCATCATGTAATTATAATTTAGTATTTTGTAGGTTACTAGTACTCCCCTTCCAAAAGTTTTGCAAAGAACAGTCATTCAATCTATGCCACAGATTGGTAAATAGTGTGTGACATTTGGGTGCATGCTTAAATTACTAGTTTTTAGGTTTGGCTACATAAAATTAACATTTTTATTTAAATATTACAAATTGATATTTTTCTTTTCAAACTCCACATATCCTTAAAACATATGTTTACATTTCTGGAAAAAAGGTTTGGATATTGATTTTTAATTTTATTTTTCACAATATATTTCCATAAATTGTCCCATGAGTACCTATCTTACTAAAAATGTGAAAATAACTTGTTTATACTTGTTGGAAATGTCAGAAATGTTCCTGCTTTTGTACAACTCCTTTTACTGTAAATTGACTTAAGTAGGTCAGTTAAAGAAGGCAAATTGTTTAGATTGTTGGCAAAATATTTGAATAAAAAAATCCCTTAGTATATTGGAAATCATATTTTTTTGCAAAATAATTTTCCTATTGTAAAAACATAATAAAAATAATTATCTTCTAAGAATTTCTTTCTGTCCTTTCATATTGATTACACGATGAAACTATATTCACACTAGTGCTACAAGAGTTTTTTAATGCAAGCTATTGGCATAATGTTGTATATAAGTCATACCTACCACCTTTCATAGGGAATAATGGTAAAAATCATACGTCATGTGACAGTGCTAACTTTCACAATTTTAAATAGGTTATACCGCTTCACACTTGTCTATGATACATCCATAATATTACATCTCAGCTCCATATATGTAAATTAGCTCATCTATTAACAAATTAATTTTTTAGAAATGTAATTTCATACAACGATGGGACATTTGATTGTGAAAAATTTTATATTTTTGTTTGTCCTCATAGACGACAGAGAAACACCATTTCATCTGTTTTTCAATCCCTTTGGCTCTCTTTATAAAGTAACAAGTGTTTTTAGAGCTCGTTATTACTGTAATAAGGATTACCATCACTTAATAAGTTTAGGAGATTAGAAGTAGCAGAAAAATACTTCAAATCTGTTGTCCATATGAATAAATGCCAGCCAATAAATAATCTTGTATTGCAGTCTGAAAAGCACATTAAATGGTTCTACATAACAGATCGGAATATTAACCCTAAAGAATGATGATCTGGTTAGGCAGATGTAGTGCTAGTGCTATAGGATTTTACCTTGGCCCTGGGTTTCCATGCCATTGCGCATGTTCTTTTGGATTCTATTACTGGAATGCTGTGCCAACTAACCTGTCATTGTTTCCCCGTAAGGTTTTACTAATCCCAATAGACCTGGGTCACTGGTGAACCTTCAAGGGAATGTGTCATCAGAAAATGACCTATTTGTTGAAATTAAGTTTTTATGCAAAATATATACAGTATATTTTTTTAATTTGCCTTTTTTTTTATTATTGAAATTGTTGTTTGGCCTTAGGGTACAAGTCTGCGGTCACTCCATGTGACTGCAGACTTGTGAATCCTCACATCGCACGCACTGTGATACAGAGAGGATTCTCTGGTGCCAACACCGGATGTGGGCAGTCATGTGACTGCAAGTATGCAATTTGCATACTTCTGGCCACATTCCAACTAGACATGTCTGGCCTCGTTCAATACACTTGTTTTGAGCAACGCTGCGCCTATATAGTCGGCATGTGACTGTACGAATGCAAATCGCATACATGTGGTCATGCACCTGTCACTCCCGGTACCGGAGAATCCTCAAAGCACTCAGTGCACATGATGTTAGGATTCACAAATCTGCAGTCACATAGAGTGACTGCAGACTTGTAGCCTAAGGCCAGATAACCCCTCTAATATCACTATCTATATGGAGGACCAGTCACCAGATAAAAAGTAGTCAGTTTTTGCTATTATTTTACTCCCACTGCTCCTCCGAGTACTTCTTTGCTTTTCTTTATTTTTCATGAATCCGCCATACAGTTTCAGTGATACAGCCCTTTTTATTTAGTGTCAATTTCTATTGCCTATGGAAATGTGTCTCACAGCATTCTCTAGGGGCAATTCTTTAGGCTGCTCCTCAGTATTACCCTGTGAGTCATGCCCCCCTTGGTAAATACCATAACAATTAACACTAAATATAAAGGCCCTTATCTCTGGAACCATATGGCGGAGTTTAAAGAACAAAACATGGAATCCTCAAGGGAGAAGCAGAAATAAAATAAGGTGCAGAAACTGTCCACTTTTGACCTGGTGACAAGTCCTCCTTAAACAAAAATATTGAAATTTTTACATTGGCCATTAGGCTAAATATTAGACACCAACTTTCTGTTCTTTACAAGGTCATTGGCATCAATAGACTGACCAAACCTTTGTGCAAAAGCATAATATGATCTAATCTGGACAAAGTTCATTATGAAGACTGGGAAATGAGATGAGCTGTGACATCACCTATTGTCAATAGTGGATCCTGAATAGAGATTTTACCTTTAATTGGAATCGGGTCTGTGATGATAATGAAACTCCTGAAAAGTCATCTGTTCAGAACAGAAAGTAGGAGTAAATATTAGGCTCAATGTCTAATAAGAAAAATTGCAAGATTTCAGATTTTTTTTACAATGTATACAGTGAAAATTGAAAAAAAAAACCTCCTAAAAAATAATCTGATTTAAATAATAGGCTGTTTTATGATGACACATAGGAGCAGAATATTTCTTGTTACTAATTTACGACAGAAGCCTGACCATTGGGGGTGCAGAGGTTGCATTTTCGACTGGTCCCTTGTGCTTAAAGAGGTACAAAATACCACTACTATATATGACATGCGCTACATGCGCAAGGTGGGTGGCTCTACTATAGATTTCCGAATTTGGGTTCATGAGTTCCATGTTATGCCTTTGGACTGAGTTCGCATAAATAAATTGTGTCTGGCTAGTTGTTTTTTGATTAGGCTGAAAACAACTGAAGACAAAGTTTTGCACTTTGGGCATTGGGCAGCCTTTATAGCTAAATGAAAAAATGCTGCATGGAACATTTTTTTTAATCTATTTTCAGGAAGAGTCCAGCTCAACAATCCCTGTGGTAGAAGCAGGGAATGATCCCATGGAAAATAATAGGATCACTTCTAGCATCAGTTTTTCAGGGTAGCGCAGCACCGACGGTGAAAAAACAACAACAGATGGCCTTATATTTGTAACCTTAGTCTTGTGCACATGGCAATATTATGACTATGTTAACATTTGTAATAATTTCAAATGGAAATACTTTGAGGCTTTTGACAGTCGGACTCCATATAAACCCAGTAGAAAAGAATAATCATGGTGTTTTCAATTACATACTGTGTTATGGAGCTTTTCCCCTCTAGATGCATTGCTCTGAAATATAGGGTGGGTATTGTAGAGAGGGACATGCCTGACACTTATTGGCTATGCTATTCTCCTCTGGGAAATTAAATATACAAATTGCTTCTTCAGAGAGGTAGAGGACTTGAACTCTAGTGCTACATGTGAAGATACGGGGTGTTCCGTGGGCAGAACACTACTCAAACAACACAGGGTGATGGTAAACAGTGTGCCAATAATTTATTGAACCACCAGAAATTAATAACATATAGAACAGTGCCACCCAATTCACGAGATGGTGCAAAATTACACAGTCTCACCCTTCTGCTGGCCCACCGGGATTAGAGTTGTGAAAGATGTGGCCAGGTGACCTGATTGTCCCAACTTGGATTCTTTACATAGTCTCTGAGAGTTCAGCAATGGTCAATGGAGCAGTTCTGTATTTTTCCAGCCAGGGCTGTGATCACTTAGGGTCTCATTCTGTAGTGTCTCTTTGAACAGATGCAGAGACCCCCTTTTTATAGTTCACATTTGTCCTTTCAAGCCATCATTCACAGGTCAAGGGTCAGGGATCATGATTTTAATTTACAATGCTCGAAAATCCACAGCTCATCCCCCCAATGTTGGCTGGCAAACACCCTACAATGGTATTTAATATATCTTACCAAACATTCATTGTTCAGAGTCCCTGTATGGCAGACGATACATTGTAAGAGCTGATATAAGATGTAGATAACAGCCATTCATCAATCACCAATATCACCTCAAGTGATCAGCATTCAGGTTCATACGAACAATAGTCTGTGTTGAGCAACCAAAGAAGAACACATGTTATAAAAGTAAACATAAAAATAAAGGTATATTGCTCTTGGCCATCAGAAAGAATGTCTGGCATAATTAAGAAGAAAAGCTGTGTGGTCACACCACCTATTGGAAGTAGCAATCTTAAAAGTCAATATTAACCTTTTAATGAGCCTTGTCACATGTCCTAGAATAAAAGCCAAATAAGAATCTCAATTTCCAGACTTGTGTTTCAGATTATTGCCCCTCCTCAGTGCAAAGCATGAGATCTGATTGCTTGTATGAGAAGCCCCTAACTGGGGTCTAAGGGTGATGTCTCTCCTTGTGGAGAACGACATGCCTGACATGCCAGTGTAAAGAGACTGATAGGCCATACAATACTCCTATCGCTTTCATTCGAACTCATATGGCAAGGCTTATTAAAGGGTTGATATTGACTTGTTGGAATATGTGCTTCTCTGTAGTGCTGAACCGATAGGACTTTAGGTGTCTCAGTGGCTTCCTGCACACATCTCTGCCATGTTCATAAAGTCTGAGCCTAGTAATGACTATCATACCTCGTTCAAAGGCACAATAAATATTTGTTCTTGTCTATCGCCTTCAGATGCTTTCAGTTCTTACGTTAGTTGTCTCCGGTCTCTAAATATTTCTTCTTAAATATGTCTTCTGTCCTTCATCCAAATTGATTGGACATGATAGAACAGGGGAAACTAATTAGGGATCATAGCATTCTAGCGGTAGGTCTGGTAAAAGGAAGGCACAGTCATCATGAATTGTTTTGTGTACTCTGTGTATCCTAATGTTATTGTTGGTATATTGGAAAAGATTTATTAAAAGTGTAGTAGGCTGAAGAATTTACAAGTTTTTTGTTGCGAAAGCAGCACAATTTTTTTTAAATTGCCAATTTGCCAAGGCATGATTGTGAGATATTGGGACAAATTTAAAATTTCTATCCAATATTTATACAGTGCAATCTAAGATTAGAAAATCTGAAAATTCACTTAATGTATCACAATGGCATATTGTCGATGAATAAACTGCTTTTTCCAGGTCTGTTTGAAAAGGGTAAAGTCTGTAATACATTTGTTACTTATAACTTAGCCAAATCAATTTTTTTTTGTCATTTTCCAAATTTGTAGAGGTAAGCAAGCATGAAAAAGTACTGTTAAAAGTATTCTGTCGTCTCATGATACACCGGGATATAGTGTTCTAAAATTGATAGTAGTCATCAGTTATCAATGATCAGTAATTGTTTATAAAGTTTCCAGAGAAAGTATTATCGAGAGTTTCAAAGTTTCTATTATCTTGTAGGGTTTCGATCATGAACATCAGTATACTTACAACTTCTCTTTTGTGCAACATGAGAGTTTGTGAAATTTGTGGCAAACAGCTCTGGAAACAGCTTCTATAAATAGCACGGAAAAAAGTTGTGAAAATTGGCTTGAAATGCATCAAGAAAGAAATAAGGAATATTCAAGAAAATTTGTCATTTTTTCTTTTAAAAGTTATCTTAGTATTTATAAAAATATGTAGTATTATAAATACCAAACCAAATAGCAAATATATATTAAAAACTATAACAACAAAATGTAACAGTAATAATAATAATATGTAATAGTAATTAAATTAATAATAATATTTAATACTACTAATAATAATAATCACAAAAAAAATACTAATAATATTCAGTACTACTACTAATACTACTATTGATAATATTTAGTAATAAAAATAATAATAAGGGTAGTAATATTTAGCAACCCAAATAAAAACTATAACAACATTTAATAGTAATAATAATAATAGTAATATTTAATAGTAATACAATTAATAATAATAATGTTTAGTAATACAAATAATAACACTGCTACTACTACTACTACTAATAATAATAATTATTTGTAATAAAAATAATAGTAATGGTAGTAGTAATATTTAGCAACAAAAAAAACTTAAAAACAACATTTTACAATAATAATAATTAATAGTAATACATACAGTGGGGAAAATAAGTATTTTATACTCTGGTGTTTTTGCAAGTTTTACCACCGACAAAGAGTGGAGAGGTCTGTAATTTTTTATCGTAGGTACACTTCAACAGTAAGAGACAGAATCTAAAAATAAAAACCAGAAAATCACATTGTATTATTTTTAAATAATTAAATTTCATTTTATTGCATGAAATAAGTATTTGATACTTTAGAAAAAGAGAACTTAATATTTGGTGCAGAAACCTTTGTTTGCAATTACAGAGGTCAGATGTTTCCTGTAGTTCTTGACCAAGTTTGCACACACTGCAGCAGGGATTTTGGCCCACTCCTCCATACAGATCTTTTTCAGATCTTTCAGGTTTCGGGGCTGTCGCTGGGCAACATTGAGTTTCAGCTCCCTCCAAAGATTTTCTTTTGGGTTCAGGTCTGGAGACTGGCTAGGCCACTCCAGGACCTTGAAATGCTTCTTACGGAGCCATTCCTTAGTTGCCCTGGCCGTGTGTTTCGGGTCATTGTCATGCTGGAAGACCCAACCACGACCCATCTTCAATGCTCTCACTGAGGGAAGGAGGTTGTTGGCTAAAATCCTGCAATACATGACCCCATCCATCCTCCCTTCAATACGGTGCAGTCGTCCTGTCCCCTTTGCAGAAAAGCACCCCCAAAAGTATGATGTTTCCTCCACCATGCTTCATGGTTGGGATGGTGTTCTTGGGGTTGTACTCATCATTCTTCTTCCTCCGAACACAGCGAGTGGAGTTGATACCAAAAAGTTCTATTTTGGTCTCATCTGACCACATGACCTTCTCCCATGCCTCCTCTAGATCATCCAAATGGTCACTGGCAAACTTCAAAATGAGCCTGGACATGTGTTGGCGTGAACAGGGGGACCTTGCGTGCCCGGCAGGATTTTAATCCATGGCAGCGTAGTGTGCTATTAATGGTAATGCTCGAGACTGTGGTCCCAGCTCTCTTCATGTGATTGACCAGATCCTCCCATGTAGTTCTGGGCTGATTCCTGACCTTTCTCATAATCATCCTTACCCCACGAGGCAAGATCTTGCATGGAGCCCCAGACCAAGGAAGATTGACAGTCATCTTGTGTTTCTTCCATTTTCTAATAATTGTGCCAACAGTTGTTGCCTTCTCACTAGTGTTGAGCCACCCCCGCAGTGTTCGAGTTCGGTTCGTCGAACACCCGTATGTTCGACGAACTGTTCGCCGAACTGTTCGACGAACACCTTCGAGCACCATTAAAAACAATGGCAGGCAAACAAAAACACATAGCAACACATAGAAAACACATAGAAAACACTTCAGAGGTGTCCAAAAGCTGACAAACTGCTCAGAAGACTCAACTAACACATGGAAAAGTGACATGTACATATAGTCATGCGAAAAGAAAAGAGGTGGAGGAGTAAAAGGAGGGGGAGACACAGATATAGGCATGTCATGCCCTTCTAAAACCAAAAAAGTGCGAAGCTGACACGGCCAGTCCGTTCCTGCCCGTGCCACCTCCGTGTCGCCGGGTGTGTGCCAGAGCCGTGGTGGACCCTGACGGCCAGCCCCCCTCTCCCAATACTGGTGCCTGTCCGCTGGTGGGTCGAGCCCCCCCGCGGTGGGGGGGGGAGTAACATCTGCAGAAGAAAGACCATCTTCCAGCCAAACTAAGATGTCTACTTCTTTTCGTGGACAATGTGATACGATCCCTTTCTTACGGACACCCCCATCGCTACAAATTCCAGATGAGGCACAAAAACAGCAGGTGCTTCAACGGATATTAAGTGCTCCTTCAAGTGGGCTCTCCTCCACCTCAACTTCAGCATCACAAATACTCCAGTCCTCAGAGGTGTCACCCCAATCGCACTTGCTTCCTCACAGCTCCCAAGTCTCCAGCTGCCCGTCTGAGTATGGGGTAACACAGATGGTTGAGTCTGCACAGCTGTTTACTCATACTATAGCCTGGGAAACGGAGGTCGGCTCCAGAGCTTCTGTTAATCCAGACGAGGAAATGATCTGCACTGATGCCCAGAATCTTTATAAGTCGGATCCAGGACCAGATGAAGAAGGTTCTGAGCATAATGTAGACCCTCGTTCCCAAACTGTAACTCCTGTTGGTGGAGACAATGATGAAGACGATGATGAGACTCAAATACCTGATTGGAGCGACAACTTGACTTTTCGGTCAGGGCAGGAAGAGGTTGGCTCTGAGGACGACGGGTGTGAGAACACACAGGGTGATGATGATGACGAGGTTGGAGATCCCACTTACTGTCAACCCACAGTCAGCCAGTCGATGAGGTCAGCAGAGGAGGTGGAGGAGGATGTGACTAGCCCAGGGGATGGGGATGACTCGGTACCCGAGCCTTTGCCTGGCCTTGGGGATGTCGCGGTGGTCGGCTCCCGGGCCCGTACCCTGGGGTCACTCTTTAAAAGGGTGGATAATTGTTAATTTTATAAGAGTTAGTGACGCCACCTGTGGTATCTGGTGAGAAGCACCAGCGCTGCAGCAGTCCACTGAGGCCGGTGATAAGGCAGCTCGATGGTATAGTTCCCCACAGGTGGAGCTAGGCCTCAAGGCAGCGTATGCAGGGGGAATGCAGGACAGGCGGGACCCAGCTGGGTCAGAGCAAGAACGGGAACGAACACGGTAGTCACTTCAGTACCTTTTACTGGTGGAAATTCAGGCACATCCCGGAGCACTGTAGGGTGAAGCGTGCATATCAGGATCCTCCCCAATGAGCGGGTGTAGGGCCTCCTGTTTCTTGCCTCTGCGTAGTAAGTTTCTGACCTGCCTGGAGCTAGGCCTAACTTTGTCTCTGTCCTGCGCTGGCTGACCTTGTGGTAGGGCGTTGTCTTGGAGTTCACGCTCCCAGTATGCGGGGCCTAAGCGTTTCCTGGCTCTGTTACGTCTCAGTACCTTAGCGATCCTGGGACTTGTAGTTCTCCAGGGATTCCGGTTATGCCTTACTGGGTCATAGAGATCCCGGTAAGCTCGGATCCGGTGTCCGGTAAATGCTTCGGGGTGAGCTGTTTAAGCTCCTCTGCCCCTTATGTACTAACTCGCCACTCGCCTTCGGCCTACTCGGGCCCTCACTAGGCTATACACACTAAAGGCAGCTTGCTGCGCTTCACCGATCTTATGGCGCCGGCACACATTAAGCTCTAACTGGGCTCCCTGAATCTAGCTAGTAGGAGCCTCATGCTCCACTGCTGAACTATTAACTGAGTTCTCTAGACTAGACTGAGCTCCACTGCAGACTGACCTCTCTTAGGCTTCTCTACTGCAAGAACTCTTCAGAGGAACTGAACTGCCTAGCTCCACCTTCCCTATTTATATCCCTAACGGGCTCCCTCTGCTTGTCTGAGGTGGAAGGTGGAGATATGTGAATGTTTATGGGGGCCTCTTGTGGAGGATTCCATCAATGCACTCTTCTAGGATCTGTGATACCAAGCGCAGCAGGGCGTCACAGATGCTATTGACGATGAGGTTAGGTTGCGCCTTCCTGGACAGAGACGGAGTACTGGAAGCAAGTCAGCAACTGCATCCTCAATCACAACTCTGCCTCTGACCACAAGTCGTAGTGGCTCTTCAGGTTGCATGGGCTCTAAGCCTTGCATAGCCTGGGCATTTCTTCAGATCGATAAGGATGACCCAACTCGTGTTATCTGTAATATTTGTCACCAAAAGCTAAGTAGAAGCCAAAAAATCCATAGTTTGAGTACTTCATGCATGAACCGTCACATGGATATGAAGCATAAGTTGCAGTGGGAAGCTCACTGTGCTACAATGCGGCCTAGCGGGCCGGGCCAACCATCGTCTGCCCCATCTTGTGCATCCGTGGCCTCTTCATCCTCTGTGACTGGGGGGACAGCAGTCACACAAGTTTTTGGACGCAGACCGGCCACCTCTTTACCCGCAACAGCCAGTGTGATTGGCAGGTCGTCAGTTCATTTGGAAGTGGAAACACCTGCTGGTGTTGAGCGCTCTCCGACATCGAGAGCACCACCTTTGGATCAAGGCAACCTAACATGTCCGCCTGCATCTTCCTCACAGACCGGCAGTTTGCCGGGGACACTCTACTCAACCCCGTCTAAGCACAACAGCCAGCCCTCGGTCCCTCAGATGTGGAAAAGTAAAAGACCATTTCCTCCTAGCCATGACAAAGCTAAGAGGTTGAATTTCACTATCTGCAAGCTGTTGGCTACAGAAATGCTGCCTTTCCGCCTGGTGGACACAGAGGATTTTCGAGACCTTATGTCCGTCGCAGTGCCCCAGTACCAGATGCCCAGTCGGCACTACTTCTCAAAGAAAGGTGTGCCTGCGCTCCACCAGCATGTCGCACACAACATCACCGCTTCTTTGAGAAACTCTGTGTGTGACAGGGTGCATTTCACCACAGACACTTGGACGAGTAGACATGGACAGGGGCGTTACATGTCACTGACTGGGCACTAGGTAACTATGGTGACAGCAGGACAAGGGGCTGCTGTCCAAGTCTTACCGTCCCCACGAGTTGTGCGTCAATCCTCTTTATCTCGAAGTTCCTCCACTGCTTCTGCCTCCTCAACCTCCTCTCGGTCCTCCACCTGCACCCAAAGCCTGTCTGGTAATGCCACCTGCTTTCTAACTGCGCAGAAGGAATCCTGCACACCTCCTTACTATGCTGGCAGTAGGGCTCAACGGCATCAGTGTTTACTTTGAAATGTCTTGGAAATGTGAGTCACACAGCTGAGGAGTTGTGGTCAGCTCTGGAGACCCAGTTTCATGAATGGTTGTCTCCACTGGACCTGCAACCAGGGAAGGCCGTGTGCGACAATGCTGCAAACCTGGGTGCGGCCCTCGGCAATGTCACACACGTGCCTTGTATGGCTCACGTGTTGAACCTGGTTGTCCATCAATTTTTAGCCCACTATCCAGGACTAGATGGCCTTCTGCAGAGGGCACGGTCGCTGTGTGCTCACTTCCGCCGTTCGCATCCCGCAGCTCAACGACTTACATCTCTACAGAAGTCGTTGGGCCTGCCAGTTCACCGGCTGAAATGCGATGTGCCGATACGGTGTAATTCAACTCTGCACATGTTGCAGCGACTGTGGCAGCACCGACAAGCCCTGGTGCAATACGTTCTGACGTATAGCCTGGGCCAACGAGATCCAGAGGTGGGGCAAATCACGCTGCAGGAGTGGTCTCAGATCAGGGACCTATGAAGTTGACGCGCCCCCTGGGCCGTGGGGTACCCGGAGATGGGCCGGTAGACGCTGGGGGTTGTAGTCACTGTGGCGGTGACCCGGTCCGTGACCCAGGGCGGTCAATCCAAGGGTAATTTGTATATATGGGTTTTATAATGTTCGACTACGCCACCTGTGGAGTGCGGCTAAAGAGGCCGCCGCTGCGGAACAGTCCTCTGAAGCTGGTGGTTTTGCAGCAATGGTATTATTACTCCCCACAGGAAGAGTGTAGCTTCAGGGCAGTGTGGGTGGATGATGGTGGTTGTAGTGCAGGGAGTCAGTAATGAACACAGAGTCCGTGTGATGCAGTCCCAAGATCTTTACTCACTGTTGTTGCAGTCCAGATTACAGGTACCAGAGCAATCTCCCCCGTCGTGCTGTGCGTACTCAGTGAGGGGCTCAGTCCACCCCCAGATAGCTCCAGAGTACTTAGCAGGACCCCCTTCTGTGTGTCCTTTCTCTGGCCTTCTCCCTGCACATCACACCCAGTGACACTTCTATCCGGTATCCTCGGGCCTTGGCGGGCGACGTGTGTTCCGTCCCCTGGGTCCTATATGGCTACCTTCTTAGTGAGACTGGTGTGGACTTTGGCCTGCAGTACTTGAAATGCTGCAGCCTCCGGTTTCTAGTTGAGCCTTGCTGTTTCTCCGCTAGTTGAGGGAGCGGTTCCCCTTATCTGGCCTGACCCCTCTACCTCCTGGTAGCAGCGGGCGTACGGGTGGCCTTCTGCACGGCCCATACCCCTAGGGTCTCTTCGGTTCCTGGAGCCTTCCTGCTCCCACTCCTCTCTTCTCTCCTTCAGTCCTGGGCCTCCCAGGATAGGCCCGCCTCCAGAGCAGAGCTCATGCAGAGCCTCTGCTCCTGTCACTTCTCCTCCTCTGACTGGCTTGCTCTTTCTAAGATGGCTTCCTATTTATACTCTCCCTTTCATGTGCTCCCCTAAGCTGCTCCCCTAAGCACCCACTACATAGGACCCTCCCGCCAGCTAGGGACCTGGGACTGTGCTCTCCCTTAGTAGCAATCTCGCCCTACCCCCACTGCGGGTATGTGTTGGATGCAGGTGTTAGGGTCCCGAGCCATACTCCTTCCTTACCTGAGGGTGAGATACCACACCTCTGGGTGAGATGCAGTAACTCTGTGGCGACTGAACCCTCAGGGGCGCCACACACCCTTCTGCACAGTTTTGAAATGGCGACGAAGATGTTTAGTGCTGACGACGATGCCATTATCAGCATGACTATTCCAGTGATTTACATGCTGGAGCACACATTAAACAGAATTCAGAGTAAGGTGGTGGGACAAGAGGAGGTGGAGGAAGTAGAGGAGGAGTCGTATGCAGAAGGGATAACATCTCCAAGGTCCAGACGGTCGGCAGCACCAAGGGGGCAGGCATGGGAGGGTGGGGGAGAGGGATTAACCAGGGCGCATGGTAGCAGCCAAACTGTTGAGGAAGGTGCAGGAGCCAAGGAAGAAGTGGAGGACGAACTGGCGATGGGCAAGGAAGACTCATCAGATGAGGGAGACCTTGATCACATTTCTGTTGTGCGAGGTTGGGGGGAGAGGGCAGAGGAAGGAAGCATGATTCTTACCTCGCTACCAACACAACAAGGACTTGGTCCTCCTGGATGCGCAAGACACATGAGTGCCTTCTTGCTGCATTACCTGCAACATGACCCTCGGATTGTCAGAATTCGAAGTAATCCCAGCTACTGGGTTGCCACACTCTAAGATCCCTGGTACAAAAGTAAATTTGCCGAAATAATTCCTGCCATAGAAAGGGATTCACGCATGCAATAGTATCTGCAGACGCTGTTGCAGAATCTTACATGTGCTTTTCCACAAAACACCAGTGGTGCACGTAGTGAATCTCACAGTTCTAACTTGCCAACCGTGGGACTGTCGAGTCTTCATCACTCAAACCGTAACAGTAACACAGTATCTGCTGGTAACAGCAATTTTGTGGAATCATTTCACCACTATTTTAGACCATCCTTTGCAAGGCCACAGGAGACAAGAAGTCTGACACATAGTCAACGCCTAGAGAGGATGGTACAGGAGTATCTCCAAGTGAACATCGAAGCCATGACTGTGTCACTGGACCCTTGCTCATTTTGGGATTCCAATCTGGAAAAATGGCCGGAGCTCGCCACTCACGCCTTGGAGATCTTGTCATGCCCTGCAGCCAGCGTTCTCTCTGAACGTGTGTTCAGCGCTGCAGGTGGTGTGCTGACAGATAAGCGCACGCGGCTGTCCACTGAGAATGTAGACAGACTCACACTCATAAAGATGAACAAGTTGTGGATTCGCAAGGACTTTTCTACCCCTGTGTCATCCTGGGGAGACTAAAAGCTTGAGGATTTGGTAAAATCACCTCACCAACCGTTTTAAGCAACTGTGGGGCAATTTATGCCATTTTACCCTAGAACGCATGACCATAAAAATCTACACTTTCACATACCTGTGGCCTTTTAAGCCTGTGTGCAAATAACATGGAATAACTCAAACTCAAATGACAAACAACTACATACATGAAGAATACCTAGAGTTTCAAAATTCTAACTAAAGTAATCTTGCAGAAAATAGAAAACAATTAACAGGGCAGGCATGCGAGGCCCCAGGTATGCGTTCTAGGGTTAAGTGGTGTCTGTGCCACAATTTTGGGAAAAAATGGAGACTCTTTTTGGAGTCCCCTTGCTGTGTCTTATGTGACGTTCGCATCGTCAATTCCAGGTGGGTTGGGTTGCTCCCCCCCCCCTTTTAACTGTAAGAAACTACATACACTATGGCTTGGGGTAACACAGATGGTTGAGTCTGAAGAGCTGTTTACTCAGAGGTCTGCTCCAAAGCTTCAGTGTCTGCTAGTCAGCATAGAATTTTTAACTGCATCTAGCCTCGGCAATACTTTGGGCGTAGTAGCCCAGCTGCGAAGCAAGCTGCACCGCCTGTGTATCTAATAAGAATTTTTAAATGCATCTAGCCTAGGCAGACTGTGGGGACCCCCAACCAAACCCAGACACTCAGCCCCCCTACCGCCCCCCTTTCCTTGACAATACAATAATGTAACTCTTACAACTGGATGGGTGAGGATCGGTCACAGCTTTATTAACTCTTTATACTCATTCCATTAGAAAGGCATTTTATTTCTAAAATAATTCATCTTGTTGCAGCATGCCCTGGGTCTCCACTCCGGCAAGTTGGCCAACAAGTGTAGCTCTTCAACATGTCCTTTCTATTTCCAGGCCACGGAGGATCCTGCGTACTCGTATGCAGGACTCTGACCCCCACTCATCACTCTTAATGCTTGTTCCACTCCGTCCTGGAGTCCTGACAGGAATATGTCCAGTCCAATATCCATTAAGTGAACACCGTCGGGCCGTATGAGGCCTGCTTTATCTCCTTCCAGTTGTCGGTGTCGTATCACTACACCGCCTCTGTCTCTTCTAAATTTTGCCATCCGAATATTTATTACCCGCCTTGTCCGTTCGATGGCCGTGATGTCTCGCGCACCTTGCCATACCGCTATCGGCACAATCTCTGACCATACTATAGTTAGTTTTGTGAAAAATTCTCTGAAGCGCTCAGTGTCTAGTTTCATTATTGCCATTAGTTATGTTCTCTGTGATGACCTAGGTTGTTTCCCCCGGCCTGTATAACTAAGATGACCAGACCTCTTGCCTCTCACCCTACCTTGATTACCTCCATTAGTACCTGTGGCCATAGCAGGCCTCTAATACCTCTCCAGTTGAAATATGTGTTAGGAAACTCTAATTTCCTCCCGCCTGGGCGGACTTTCGCCCTTTTTCTGCCGAATATATATACGAGTGGCCTATCACCCACACTGTTGGCTTAGCATCACCTGTGAAAGAAACAAACCACGTTAGGATAACAAGTCCGGTCTTCTGTATCTCGCCAAACACGTGGATCGCCATCTCCCTATCCTCTGAACTTCCATCAATGTGTGATAGGAAGAAATTACTTTGTGATCTGATGGTTATATATGTTTTTACTGTTACCCGACTCAGTGTACCGTTTGTGAGTTGTAGAAGTATCCAAGTGCCCCTGCCCTCTGGAACCGTTTTCGATTGGCGTATGCGTAGATGTATTGCATTATTGGCTATGACTACGTCCTGGTGTAATAAGCCTCCACTGGTGGTAATTTTGGATTGAGGGACTAATTCTCTTATGCATAGCACCCCGAAGAAGGCGATCGCAAATGCAGTAGACAGTAGTGTTGCTTCAAATTGTGAGTGTCATGTTAATGGTGTTAGGGATATGATGTGAGAAATCAGTTTTAGTGACACGGGACGGGACGTCTTCACTCCTGACTTGACTGACCCCTTTTCCACCCTTTTATGGCTTGTCTGATGATGAATCTTTGTCACATCTCCCCAATTCAGTAGTTGGAAGTGAAATACTACTCTGGTCAGACACCGCTGCGCTGACGCCCCTGATATGCCCCTCATCATTACCTGGTGGAGAAATTCTATGGTGACTTGTGATATGGCTTGCTCACATTGGTCAACCCGTCTGCCTGCTACTAGTCGTGTCCACTCTTCCCATGCCTTACCATATGCTTGCCACGTCGATGGGGCAACTGACGCTCTGATTAATGGCATCAACTATTCGCCACTAGATCCCATAGGGAGGGTGGGCAACTGTTGCCCGATGGGTGGGCGTTGGGGAAGAGCTCTGTGAAAATCTGCCAATTGAATTGTGATAAAAAGTTAGCAGCAGCTTTAGACCCCTCAGCATCGTGGCTAGCGCGGACCCATACATTGTGTTTTAGGCACAGGAATGCTAGCCGGCGTAGTAGGCCTAGCTCTGGGAGAGATGATGAAGCCATCTTATTAATGCAGTGCGCTAGGCTGGTGTTTTTTGTTATGAAGCGTATATTTTTGTTAGCCAGGCACGCGCCCCATATTTCTATTACTACCACTATTGGGAAGAAAAATTATTTTCCGGGCTAGATGCAGCTAAAAATTATTATTAATTTCAAAGCTGGTGGAGCTTGGTATAGATGGCCTAATACAATGAGTACCACACACTGCTACAAGCCCAAATATTTTTTCAGAGCTAGATGCAGATAAAAATAATTTTTAATTTGCAACCTGGTGGAGGTTAGTATAGATGGACTAAAAGACCAAGTCCCACACACTGCTACAAGCACAAATATTTTTTCAGAGCTAGATGCAGATAAAAATTATTTTTAATTTGCAACCTGGTGGAGGTTAGTATAGATGGACTAATAGACCACGTCCCACACACTGCTACAAGCCCAAATATTTTTTCAGAGTTAGATGCAGATAAAAATTATTTTTAATTTTCAACCTGGTGGAGGTTAGCATAGATGAACTAATAGAACAAGTCCCACACACTGCTACAAGCCGAAATATTTTTTCAGAGCTAGATGCAGAAAAAAATAATATTGAATTTGCAACCTGGTGGAGGTTAGTATAGATGGACTAATACAACAAGTCCCACACACTGCTACAAGCTGAAATATTTTTTCAGAGCTAGATGCAGAAAAAAATTATATTGAATTTGCAACCTGGTGGAGGTTAGTATAGATGGACTAATAGAACAAGTCCCACACACTGCTACAAGCCCAAATATTTTTTCAGAGTTAGATGCAGATAAAAATTATTTTTAATTTTCAACCTGGTGGAGGTTAGCATAGATGAACTAATAGAACAAGTCCCACACACTGCTACAAGCCGAAATATTTTTTCAGAGCTAGATGCAGAAAAAAATAATATTGAATTTGCAACCTGGTGGAGGTTAGTATAGATGGACTAATAGAACAAGTCCCACACACTGCTACAAGCTGAAATATTTTTTCAGAGCTAGATGCAGAAAAAAATTATATTGAATTTGCAACCTGGTGGAGGTTAGTATAGATGGACTAATAGAACAAGTCCCACACACTGCTACAAGCCGAAGCCCAAATATTTTTTCAGAGCTAGATGCAGATAAAAATTATTTTGAATTTGCAACCTGGTGGAGGTTAGTATAGATGGACTAATAGAATGATGCTATGCCCAAAAGGTTTTACTTCACTAGGTGCAGTAAAAAAATTGTTATTCTATACACAGGTGGTGTAGCTTGCAACACAGATAGGCTACTCCACTGACTAACACACACTGCAAGAGGCCAAAAAGGATTTGCTTTGCTAGATTAGCCAAATGCTGTGAAAAAAACTTGCACAGCACTAAAACAGACCTGCCTGGCAAAAAGTGATAGGAACTGATGTAACCTAGCCCTGAAAAGGACTGCAATTACAATTAGTCTTTACTCCCAACCTATCTATTTAAGAGCACAGACCTGCCTGATAAAAGTCGTAGGAAATGATGTAACCTAGTCCTTAAAAGGACTGCAATCACAACTATTCCCTACTCCCAAGCTATCTGTAGATTTGTGCGAAAATTGGCTTGAAATTAACAAAGTATAGCGCACACAGCAACAGCGGTGCCGTCTAACACGCAGCTGCAGCAGTGAGAAAATGGTGGCGACGGGGAAAATGGCTGGGTCTTATAGGGCAATGATATGTGACATACACTGCCAATGACACATGCCCTTGCTTGTGTGAAAAAAAGCACTTCGCTCCGTGTGTGCCCTGCTGATAGGCTGACAGATTGCACCTCCCCACTGTAAATGCGGGAAAGAGAAAACAAAATGGAGATCTTCATTATTTCTGCAGAGATCCATCCCCTGCCCCTCCCCCCGCCCCGCTGTACACTCAAACTGCGTATTAACATTAATTTTCATCATTACTGAGAAAAAATCCAGTTATGATTTTGGTGCACGAACAGTTATCGAACATAACCTCGAACAGCCGAATTTTTTTCAAATCGTTCGTGTTTGCCAAACGTCTCGAACACCGCCCAAAACAGCTTGCATTTGAGATTGGCGAACAGTTCGATTCAAACACCGCTCATCTCTACTTCTCACCAAGCTGCTTGCATATTGTCCTGTAGAATTGTGCAGGTCTACAATTTTGTCCTTGGTGTCCTTAGACAGCTATTTGGTCTTGGCCATGGTGGAGATATTGGAGTGTGATTGATTGTTTCGACAGGTGTCTTTTATACAGATAACAAGTTCAAACAGGTGCAATTAATACAGGTAATGAGTGCAGAGTTGGAGGGCTTCTTAAAGAAAAACTAACAGGTCTGTGAGAGAGAATTATTACTGGTTCTTAGGTGATCAAATACTTATTTCATATAAAAAAATGCAATTTAATTATTTAAAAATCAATGATTTTAAATCATACAATGTGATTTTCTGTTTTTTTATTTTTGGATTCTGTCTCTCACAGCTAAATTGTACCTTTGATAAAAATTACAGACCTCTCCATTCTTTGTAGGTGGGAAAATTTGAAAAAATGGGAGTGTATCAAATGCTTATTTTCCCACTGTATATAATAGTAATACAATTAATAATAATAATGTTCAGTAATACAAATAATAACAATAATATTTAGTAATTAAAATAATAGTAAGGATATTAATATTTAGCAACACAACTACCTAAATCATAGCTAGAAATCTCACACAAAGTGCATTTTATACGTATGGGCAAACATTAAAACTTTTATAGTGAGTTTACAGGTTTTTTGAAAGGGTATTCACTGTCATAATATATCAGGCCACATGCTGAGAAGGACATTAGTGAAGAGGGGGGATGAACATGGCACAGGCAGTTTTGATGACAGGAAGGGATTGGTTTAATTGGAGAGCCAGTTTTGAGGACATTATTGACCAGTTATGCTAATAATAGGGACAGGGTCTTGTCAACCTTTCAGTTTTCTTCATGAAAAGAATGATTGTCACAATTAGAGAAATAGCCAGGGATGCTGTGTAATTGCTGTGGACAGAATGATACCTGATCAAAATTTTCTTTTGGTCATTGAGTAAAATAAGCAGAGACTAAATTACAGCTTAGAAGCAGGTGGTTATTTTGTACAATTTTTTTTTCACGTTTTTTTCCATAAAACTATAGATAGTTAGAATCTGGATTTTTATTGTAGAAGAATGCTAGTGACGCGCCCCTGGGCCTGCTGTGTCGTGCGGCATCGCGCGCACGGGGGCTTACCCGGAGCCGGATCAGATGGGGGTAGTAGTCTCGTGGCGGTAACCCGGTCCGTGCCCAGGGTGTCAAACTAAGTGTGTGGCAGTCTTGGTAGATGTTGTTTCTGTGTCGACTACGCCACCCGTTGATTTGCGGTCACAAGGCCGCCGCTGCAGAACAGTCCGCTGAGGCCGGTGGAAGGATGGTGCAGCTGGGATGGTATAACCCCCAACGGGAGGGGTATGGCCTCAGGGCAGCAGGTGTAGATGATGGGGGTAGTGATAGTGCAGAAAGGAGAGTCAGAGACGTGAGATGCAGTTTCAGGGTTTTTACTCACAGGTGTTCCTTCAGTCACTCTGGCCTTGAGTGACCACCCGAGCCGTGCTGCATCCACCAGGTGCTGGACTCGGCCAACCCCCAGGCAGTTCCGGAGCGTGGTCCTGAGCTTCCCTCTCTCTCTCTTTCTCCTGGCCGTCCCCACCAGGGATCCACCTTTGTCCGGTTCCCTTGGGCCTTCTATGGTAAAACCTTCTCTGGCTTTCCTGACCCTACTCTTGGTGTACCTTCCTGGTGGATGTGGTGAGGGTCGTGGCAAAGCTTGCCCACGACCTCCGGTTCCTGGTTAAGGGTTACTTTTGCCTCCGCCAGCTTGGGATCCGGTGCCCTCTTCTGCCAACCCTTCACCCTTTTTAGCTCACTCGTGGGATCTTAGGGTTCCCTCTTTTCTGCGTCTCTGGGCCTTTCTTCTTCCTCTCTGCTTCAGGCCTGGCCCTGGAGCTGGGCCCAGCCGGAGCCACAGCTCCCTGTCAGCCCTCCTGGCTGAACTCCTCCTCAGCACTCTCCTGACAGACTCACAGACTCACCCTATCTCTAGATGGTGCCCACCATATATACTACCTCTATGTGTGAGCCCAGGTGACCAGCACCCAATGGGCTCCTATCTCTATGCCCAGAGCCCCTCCCCTATCTGCCCCTACACTACTGGGATGTTCCACCCCCCCTCCCACTCCAGCCAGGGACAGACGCTGTCGTACCTGCACATCTACTTGGTGGGAGTACCGTAGTTCTGTCCCCCGGAAATGGGATGTATGTAGTGCATGCAGCCTACTGAGCTCAGTCCCACACTCCATCCTTACCCGGGAGTGGAATACCACACCTCTGGTTTGAGGTGCAATACCCCTGTAGCAGCCGAGTCCTCAGGGTGCTACATTCCCCCCTGGTAAATCACAGCACGTCCTCGGGCTGTAAAAGAATAAAACATACCAAAACATACAAACTTTTTAAAACATACACCAACATATAAAACATTATAAACATTATCAGATTCTAGCAATATAAACTTTTTCATATAAAACTCTTTTATATAAAATGTTCTTGAGCTTCTGGCCACTGTGCACTTGTGACCAGGTAAAGTGCCACAGTCACTGGGAGGAAAACAGTAATCCTCCTATAAAACCGGTAGGGGGCGCCTTAGGAAGCGCAACTATTTACAAGGGTATGGCCGCTCTCAGTCCTCGGCCAGGTAGAGGGAAAGAACGACCGCTCTCAGTCCTCGGTCAGTGGGAATAAGGGATGGCTGCTCACAGTTCTCAGCCTGGTTAGGGATAGGGACACACGGGAAACAGTTTGCTGGTCCCTACGGGGACTATACTTTACTGGTAACAGTTCTTGTACCCTTACGGGTAACTATTTACAGCTTCACTGTACCGTACTTTAATAACGGCATCCTCCTGCTCCTTCTTGAGGGTAATCTTCAGACCCGTCCGGGTCCTCTTGACCTTCCTCAAACCGCAGCTCCTCCTCAGTCAATCTGTGCACATGGAGAGCATATGGACCTTTGGCACATTGATGCCGGGTGAAGGTGACCTCATCACCCAGGTAAAGATCACGTCCTCTGTGTCCCTCCGGCAGATGGCTCTCGACGTCCCTGCGGGTGACAAAGACGTCGCCGGGGGTTCTGTGGTCCCGGATAAAACCCCAACCGTGCTGCAGTTGAAACTTGATTACGGTCCCGGTGGCGCGGGGACCATGGGCTGCACGGGGGTTTCGTCTGGTCCGGCTTTTCTGTTCCGCACTCTGTACTTGCAGCCGCTCCTCGCGGACCCGCCTCTCTCGCCGTTCCCGGTCGAAGACCACCAGCTGTTGCCGGCAGCACTCTGCTCGCTGGGCTGCGGCCGCCCGGGTCTCATGGGTGAACCCAATGAGGTTTTCTCCGGTGGGGTCCCATTCGAACTGCGCCTCCTCCAACGGGAGTGGGGTGATGTTGGCGGGCGCCGGAGCCGGAATCAGGGGCTCACGCAGAGGCCTTTCCTTCCGGAGTCGGGGATGGAGGTACTCCGGTGGCCACTCAAAGGGCTGCCCATCCGGGCAAGTGTGCTGGGCGAACAGGTCTTCACCCAAGGGTAGCACGGTGGAGGTTGAGGGCGCGATGGTGGTAGCGGCGCCCGGATTCACCAGGCCTTGCGACCAGGCCGGTGGCACTCTAAAGGTAAAGGGCACTGTGGAGACGGCGGCGCCCGGGGGCACTCGACCTTGCGACCAGGCCAGTGACTTGGTGGAGATAGAGGGCTCTGTTGGAACTGCGGCGCCCGGGGGTACTCGGCCCTGCGACCAGGCCGGAGGCGTCTCCTGCTTGGCCGCGCTCGGGGTTGAGGCGCGTGACGTCACAGGGGGCGTGGCTGCGGCTCCTGCTTGAGGCCTAGTCTGGAGCGGTGGCGGTGCAGCGACGGGCACGGTAGGGGGAATTTCGGGCTCTGCGACGGGGAGCTGGGGCAGGCTCACGGTTTCTAGGCTTGGGGTAGTGTCGTCCCCTTTACCTGCCTCCGTCACTTCAGCTCCTTCCACGGCGTCGTCTCCGGCCTTCATTCCTCCTGTACCATCCTCAGAGGCGGTCAGACTCCTCGTCTCGGGTGGCGTGCTCCGCTGGCGGGTTCCAGCCTGCTGGGCCATCTCCCTACTCCACTCAGTCAGCGTTTCTCGCTGCACCTGGGCCATCCTCCATGCGAGGCCCTCCAGCGCGGTCTGTGCACGCTCCCGGTCTCGGGGGAGCTGTGCCAAGATCTCCACCAGGTCTTGTGGGGTGGTGGCTTGCAACAGGCTCCTGACCACAGGGTCGGTGCTGCCTGACTCTCCCTCCATCTCCGGGTGCGACCTCACCAGACTCCCCCAGGCTGCACCCATCCTCACTCTTTTGTTCTTGATCCGCCCACACTGAGGGCGGTCCTGGGGCAACTTGGTGATTGTCAGTTCCAGGGGCAGTCCCCCTACGCTGATGGACATCTCTATCATTGCAGTCTCTGCTGGTGGGGGCGGTCCTTGCTTTTGGCGCTCTTCTGGGACCAGGCCCACGATGGGAGGTCGTCTCTTACCACCCTCTGGCACGCCCATAATGGCGTCCGCTCTGCCAGGGCGGGAAATCTTCTCAGATGGCGGGAACCGTCTCCCAATGGCGGGAATCTCCGTGGACGGCGGGAAAAGACTGCAGATGGCGGGCAAACGGCGGGAAACGATCCGAGATGGCGTCCGATGGCGGGGACCCTCTGGAATTGGCGGGAGACTCCTTTTTACGGTAAATGTGAACTTCTCTTCAGGCACGCAGTACCCGTCGGTTGCGGGCACGTAATCCTGCCGACTACGCCAAAGTTGACGCGCCCCTGGGCCTGCTGTGTCGTGCGGCATCGCGCGCATGGGGGCTTACCCGGAGCCGGATCAGATGGGGGTAGTAGTCTCGTGGCGGTAACCCGGTCCGTGCCCAGGGTGTCAAACTAAGTGTGTGGCAGTCTTGGTAGATGTTGTTTCTGTGTCGACTACGCCACCCGTTGATTTGCGGTCACAAGGCCGCCGCTGCAGAACAGTCCGCTGAGGCCGGTGGAAGGATGGTGCAGCTGGGATGGTATAACCCCCAACGGGAGGGGTATGGCCTCAGGGCAGCAGGTGTAGATGATGGGGGTAGTGATAGTGCAGAAAGGAGAGTCAGAGACGTGAGATGCAGTTTCAGGGTTTTTACTCACAGGTGTTCCTTCAGTCACTCTGGCCTTGAGTGACCACCCGAGCCGTGCTGCATCCACCAGGTGCTGGACTCGGCCAACCCCCAGGCAGTTCCGGAGCGTGGTCCTGAGCTTCCCTCTCTCTCTCTTTCTCCTGGCCGTCCCCACCAGGGATCCACCTTTGTCCGGTTCCCTTGGGCCTTCTATGGTAAAACCTTCTCTGGCTTTCCTGACCCTACTCTTGGTGTACCTTCCTGGTGGATGTGGTGAGGGTCGTGGCAAAGCTTGCCCACGACCTCCGGTTCCTGGTTAAGGGTTACTTTTGCCTCCGCCAGCTTGGGATCCGGTGCCCTCTTCTGCCAACCCTTCACCCTTTTTAGCTCACTCGTGGGATCTTAGGGTTCCCTCTTTTCTGCGTCTCTGGGCCTTTCTTCTTCCTCTCTGCTTCAGGCCTGGCCCTGGAGCTGGGCCCAGCCGGAGCCACAGCTCCCTGTCAGCCCTCCTGGCTGAACTCATCCTCAGCACTCTCCTGACAGACTCACAGACTCACCCTATCTCTAGATGGTGCCCACCATATATACTACCTCTATGTGTGAGCCCAGGTGACCAGCACCCAATGGGCTCCTATCTCTATGCCCAGAGCCCCTCCCCTATCTGCCCCTACACTACTGGGATGTTCCACCCCCCCTCCCACTCCAGCCAGGGACAGACGCTGTCGTACCTGCACATCTACTTGGTGGTAGTACCGTAGTTCTGTCCCCCGGAAATGGGATGTATGTAGTGCATGCAGCCTACTGAGCTCAGTCCCACAGTCCATCCTTACCCGGGAGTGGAATACCACACCTCAGCCGAGTCCTCAGGGTGCTACACTAGCATTTAATATTGCTTACTATATATATATTTGTAATATTTTTTTTTTACTTACATATTGTATTACTAGCCTCTTCTACAGACAGAACTTAAAAAGAGCATTATTATTATTATTATTATTTATTTTTAGAGCATCATTGATTGCATGATGCTGTACAAGGGGTTCTATAAAAAATACAAATATAAATTACAGAGAACAAACTTAACAATGACAGATTGGTACAGAGAGGAGAGGACTCTGCCCTTTCGGGCTTACAGCCTGCCGGATAATGGAGAAGGAGACAGTAGGTTCTGGAGGTTGCGGAAGCTTCAGTGGTGGTGAGGAGGCAGCATCAGTGGTGGTGAGGAGGCAGCTTCAGTGGTGGTGAGGAGGCAGCTCCAGTGGTGGTAAGGAGGCAACTCCAGTGGTGGTGAGGAGGCAGCTCCAGTGGTGGTGAGGAGGCAGCTCCAGTGGTGTTGAGGAGACAGCTCCAGTGGTGGTGAGGAGGCAGCTCCAGAGGTGGTGAGGGGGCATCTCCAGTGGTGGTGAGGAGGCAACTCCAGTGGTGGTGAGGAGGCAGCTCCAGTGGTGGTGAGGAGGCAGCTCCAGTGGTGGTGAGGAGGCAGCTCCAGTGGTGGTGAGGGGGCATCTCCAGAGGTGGTGAGGAGGCAGCTCCAGTGGTGGTGAGGAGGCAGCTCCAGTGGTGTTGAGAAGACAGCTCCAGTGGTGTTGAGGAGACAGCTCCAGTGGTGGTGAGGAGGCAGCTCCAGAGGTGGTGAGGGGGCATCTCCAGTGGTGGTGAGGCGGCAACTCCAGTGGTGGTGAGGAGGCAGCTCCAGTGGTGGTGAGGAGGCAGCTCCAGTGGTGGTGAGGAGGCAGCTCCAGAGGTGGTGAGAGGGCATCTCCAGAGGTGGTGAGGGGGCATCTCCAGTGGTGGTGAGGAGGCAGCTCCAGTGGGGGTGAGGAGGCTGCTCCAGTGGTGTTGAGGAGACAGCTCCAGTGGTGGTGGGGAGGCAGCTCCAGTGGTAGTGAGGAGGCAGCTCCAGTGGTGTTGAGGAGACAGCTCCAGTGGTGGTGAGGGGGCAGTTCCAGTGGGGGTGAGGAGGCAGGGGGATTATTGCAGGCTGTAAGCTTGCTTGAAGAGATGCGTTTTCATGCATATATTACTTTTGTGACATATCCATCAAACATATAATAAAGTCATATTGGGAGTTTATTAATATCAAAAAAAAGTCCACCCAAGTTTCTATGAATACATCTGTTCTCTCTACTGAAATTAAAGGGGTATTCCCATCTCCAAGATCCTATCCCAATATGTAGTAGGTGTAATAATAATAATTAGCAAATACCTCCAATTAGAAATGTAGTATAGTATTTTTGATTTGCTATGTCTCTTTCCTTATGTGCAGGCATTGCAGGACCTTAGGTATCCATGGTTACGTCCACTGATAAAGTGACAGTTAGTTAGCTAGCTGCTAGTGGTCGTAACCGTGGATACCTAAGGTCCTGTATTGCCTGCACATGAGATAAGTGACATAGTGAATCAAAAATACTATACTACATTTCTTATTGGAGGTATTTGCTAATATAATTATCATTATTATTACACCAACTACATATTGGGATAGGATCTTGGAGATGGGAATACCCCTTTAATGAGGGGTTAGGAATAGCATTGGTATAGATGTACTTAACAAAGCCAAAAGTAGAGATTTCTATTAAAATACATATTGTATTAATATCTTATTTAAAAATAATATCTTATTTAATATAAATCTCTGCTTTGGCTTTGTTAAGTATAATTTGATGATATAAACATTGTACTATTTTTCTGCTATTTTCTCATTGGTATAGATGTGCAAATTATTAATTATTTAAAGAGATATCCTTGTAAGGATTTTTTTCATTATATTCAGTTCATTGTTAAAATATGTTTATATCACTGTGTTCAATTCATTTTCCATTTTATTTGATTCTGATTATGGAGGTGTTACATGATGTAAAATGTATAATAATAATAATAATAATATAAATAATAATAAAATAGAATAATAAAATAATAAAGCGCTAGTTTTGGAACACACCATGTTCAAGCATCATGTTCAGGTGTAAATTTAAACAGATCATTACAATTATTACCAAGGTTTATGCAAATGTATGGCAATCCAAGTGCACTGACACACCCCTTTGTCTTTTAAGCATGATTTGCATATGGCTTCTAAACCAGATTTCTCATGAGTGGTATATTAAATCTATATAAAAAGGTATAATTTTCATTAGAGGAAAAGCAACTACACAAGCCATACCACCAATTGCATAGGTAGAAACAAGCTAATAGGTTCCCTTTAATAAAATTATAACAGTAGAAATGGTACTAGGAAAACAGCATACCACATTGACTCCTGTAGGTTCTGATTGACTTCTTTTGAGGCTACTGGGTCTACCCATGCATAATTCATAATTCATACTATATGCACAAACAAAGTTACAAGTAGCAAGGTTATTTGTAGGAATAAGAGTGCAATAATATTAGTAACTAGCGGTAGCTACAGGTGGAGGCCTCCTCTAGACAGCTTCTATCTGAAGTAATAAATTCTCTTTGTCTTGAATATTCTGCAGCTTTTCGGTAAGGCTAGTGGTTTTGCAGAGAGGTTTTCCATGCAAGTAGGAATGGAACACTACAGGGCGAAGATCTTCCATTGGTACGACATCACTTGGTCTCTCTTTGTGATGGATAGTGATTTATACAGGATACTTTCAGGATGCCATTCACAACAAAGGTGACTGTCACTTTGCTAATGAGGCTGTCTTTTCATATCTATTAGCTCTGTTCTTTTTTGTGAATGATCTGCTTTTCCTCTGCTACCAATGCTTTGTTTTAGCATGCTGTGATGACTACTGAGCTGGGACTCACACACTTCCAGGATGATTGGTTCTGCTCTTTCTCTTGGTAGGGCTCTATTTTTATTTTTTACATTTTTTTTTTAACACTTTTCTCTTTTTAATGGCAAAAGGCCACATTGTTAGGTAGGTAAGTTATATAAAAAAAACGAAAAGATAAATGTGTTACGTTACTGAAGGTGGTGGACAGTGCAGAACAGAACATCAACTCAAACCGATGGTGTTGCTGTCGGAGGTAACATCAAGCTCCGGGACGCGTTGGAGCACAGTGAAGCGTGTAAGGTAGACAGTCATAGTTAAATTTATAGATTTTGGGTAATTTTCTTTTGTATTTTAAAAAAAATATATCATTCCCCATTCACAAAAAGGATTGCACAATAAATTAAATAACCCAGTACAGTCACTTGTGACAATCAAGCAAACACATCTCTGACTGACACTGATTTCAGATCTTTTTTTTTTTCTGTAAAAATTATTGTGTTGCCTGGCTGTTGGTTTCTAGTGCATTATGAATGAAGAAAAAATGTGTATTTTTAATTCACATACAACAGGACACATGCTCAATCGCGCTAAATCTAGCTGGAACCACTGCTATCTCTCTTCTTTGAATCTCTGTATTATTTGCAGATTACTACACTCATCTTCTTCAGTGTTGCAGTTGTAAAATACATTACTGTTGGGAGTACTTGTCCAATGTTTTAGTGCTTTCTATTCCTCTCTCTTTTGCAGAGCTTTGAGCTTTGGGGTCCTCTTACTAGCCTAAATCACCTTAAAATGACTGCTGCATTCCCTTCCTTGACTTTTATACAGGCTACCATAGTTGGTCCTGATTGGTACTTCTTATATAATGTGATGGAATCACTGCAAGTCATTATAGTGAAGTCTACACAGTTGCACCTGAAGTCATATGAGCCTTCTGTGACTGATGCAATCATCCAGAGACCATATTGGAACTCCGTAACAGCTGAATGAGAGCACTACAAAGTTTCAACTTCCTGCTAGCATCCTCAGTACGCCATCTGATTAGTATGATATTGCGGGGTCACTTTGTCATGGCTTACTAATCAGAAGAGGCGTCAAGGATAATGGTAGGTTGTAAGAAGCTCGCAGGTATCTAGTCTGGCTGCCATGGAGTACCATGTGACCACTGGACTAGGGTTCTGCCAATTATTTTGCTGATCTTTAAATAACACCATTATCATTTCTTTTTTAAAAAGTTATTGATTGGCTGATGTAATTAAGGGTTACTCAGTATTGTAATGTCATTTGGTGATACTTTTAACAGACCATTCAGCGGAATTCTTTATGGCAATATTCCCAAGTGGGGAAATCTTTCATGATGAAAACCTTATATTTCAAAGTTTGGCAAATTCACAGATACTACAGTAATGTGAGTGCATCTTCTAATACTTATTTTCCTTCTAATAACTACATTTTGGATAGATTTCAAATGGAAATGCAGTTTCACACTATGCTGAATGCCTCTAAGAGCTATGAGCAATGAAAATATCTCTGTCATACAATGAGTGGCTATTCCCAGTTAAATATAAGATTTCTCCCTCCTCCATATTGTTCCTTCTCAATATTTTCTGGTATCTATGTAACATCTATAGTTAGAACTAGAAAATGAAAGTAATGGAAACTTAATTCTAGCAGGTTTAAAATTTCCATTAAACGCCCATTCTCTATTCTAAAAGTGATTCATAATATCTTATTTTAGAGAAACTGAAACGTTCAACCTATTCTCCTTTAATATAACACTATATATTAGGGAAAAGAGACAACGTATTATAGAAAGCTCGGTTTATTTGCACATTACGTTTGTTTGTCCCAATTTGTTTGTACCAGTTATGTAAAAGGAAGAAGAGATACCCTTTGATTTTTATGGGGTCCATCCAGATTCTGTTTGATGTTCGTTTTTTAAACTAGAAAGCAGGGACCTGCATGCAGAACTTTTCTTCAATTCTAAAAATTAGGAACACAGATAGTCTCCGCAATAATCAAAGCGGCCCTTCTGTTTGCATTTGCATAAATAGTGCAATGGATCAATTTTGCACATGAATTCCATTTGTCTGTTTCTAAAATGGACTTCTGGTCTTCATTTGTTTCTGGGTGCACAGTATATGCATAACCTACTTTACTATTCTAAACATATCATTAAAGAGGTTGTCCACTACTTTTAGGACATCAATGTTTGATTGGCCGGGGTCCAACATCTGGCACCCCCGCTGATCAGCTGTTATTGGTGTCAGTGGCTGCTGGCCGGACGTACTCACTTGCCAAGCTGCTCTGTTTACTTGTAGTGGCCACAGAAGGGTACTACACTTCCGCTTCCTATTGATTTGAATAGGAGAAGGATGTGCAGTACCAAGCTCCGGCCACTACAAGTAGAGCAGCTCGGCAAGTGAGCACTTCTAGCCATTGACTGCGCTAATGGCTCATCGGTGGGGGTGCCGGGTGTTGGACCCTGGCCAGTCAGACATTGATGACCTATCCTAAGGATAGGTCATCAATGTAAAAGTAGTGGACAACCTCTTTAAAGTGAACATACAGCTAAACTCCCAAGGAACAGGAAGATTTCAAGGGTTATTACTTTCTCACATATTTGTGTGGTATCTACATGGATGATATTACATTAATGTCTATTAGAGGCCTCTCTCACTTTCAGGGAACAGAACTCATCTCAAAACAAGGCCCATACTCATGTTCTTGGGAATGGAGAAGAGGCTACCTATGTATGGCTATCTTTTATCTCTCCTTTGAGAGTTACCAAAATAACTTCATATGTCAGACAAAGGATATGCCATAATTGTCTACTATATCACTACCCCTTTAATGATTTAAATAGCTTATTGAGTTAAATAACAATCTTTCAGCAGAAAATTACACCCCCTAAATATGACTACTGCATTCCTTGCCTTAGCTTTTATACAGCCTACGATAGTCCCTCCTGACAGGCCCTTACTCTACCATGTGATAGAATCACTGCAAGTCATTATGGGGAAGTCTACGCAGTCACGCCTCAAATCATGTGAGCCTTTGGTGGCTGATGCAATCATCTGCAATGTGTAAAAAGACAGCTAGCATTTTTTTTGTGATTCGCGTGAATCGAATCACAAATTGTTTGAATTTGCATGAACCTTCGATTTTCATAAAATTCAACATAAATTTGATTCGCTCATCTCTAGTCACATGGACATAGACCCCAGATATTTAAAAAACACTATAGATCAGCAAAGCGATTAAAAAGACCCTGGTCCAGAGATCATATCAGTACTCCGTAGCAGGTAGACGAGAACTCTAACTTCATGTCACATTGTACATGCAGACTTCTCCGATCTGTGGACAGCATGATGTAGAGAAGGAGAAGCTGAGCAGAATGATATATAGGTTTGTTGGAAAATATTTAGGTTAACTTGTCATTAGTGATGAGTGAGCACTAAAATGCTCGGGTACTCGTTGCTCGGTTCGAGCAAATTGGAATACTCAGGTGTTCGACCCGAGCAACGAGCCCAATGCAAGTCCATGGGAAACTCGAGCATTTTTCAGGTGGCTTCCCCCGGCGGTCTGCAGAGGGCCTAAAAATTGCCCAAATCGATGGGAACAGTGCTCAAATGACATGGAAACAGCATGAGGAAGACCCCTGGAAGCATCTCTGACTCCCAGATCACTGCTGTCAACAACGTTGTCAGAGTATTATGCCACTTTTATGGACTCACAATAAAACATACAAAAATTAAACCAAAATGGATTTTCCTGGGAAATATGTTAAGGAACATCCTTTCTAGGGTAATGACTTGTATATAAGGCAAAATAAATAACCAAAAACAAAAATACTCCTCCACACCTTGGGCTATGTTCACACGTAGCGTTTTTGATGAGTTTTTGCAATTTTGCATTGCTTTCAACCAAGACAAATGCATTCACCAGGAAATGTCATTTTAACATTTTACAACCTTATCTGGCCATGTAGTGTGTGACACATCATCAGACACATGCATACAGTGCTGAAAAGACATGGGAACAGCATGAGGAAGACCTCTGGAAGCATTTCTGACTCCCAGGTCACTGCCTAAAAGTGTGCCCATCTTAAGTGATCCTTGGCGCATGCAAAGATGCCTCCCGCCATGCACCTGTCATTGCAGACTTGCAACAATCACCATCCACGTCCTTGTCCCAGTGCAGCGTTCAGTTGTCCCTACACCATTCCTTGGAATGCAAGCGCAAGTATGCAGCCAGCCACCCACCCACCCACCCACCCACAGGCTGCAATACTATACTGCCAAATTTTTGACAGCTGCTTGCAGTTGAAGTGTGGCCTTTTAGGCTCGTGGAGGCGGAAGCTTTTCATAACCTCATGCCGGCAGCGGCCGGGTGTCCATACTCGGTCCCCAGCCGCCACTGTTTCTCCCTGCGTCGTTCCCACTTTCCACAAGCACGGGTCCCACAACATTACCCGTGCCCTCCCCAGTGCACTTACTGGGAAGGACCACCTAACCACAAACACGTGGACAGGTGAATGTGGCCAGGGACAGTACAGAGCCAGTCCACAGCTTTTTTTGCTAAGTTGTATTTCACCACAGCCATATTCCTTAGCTTGGTGATAGGACTTGGGAAACCATATCTGTCCAGCTATCATTTCTCCCAGGAAGTCCTTCAAAGCTGCTTTCACTGAAATGTGGAGCTTTAGGCTCGTGGAGGCGGAAGCTTTTCATAACCTCATGCTGGCGGCGGCCGAGTGTCCATACTCGGTCCTCAGACGCCACTGTTTCTCCGGTGTCTTCTCCGCCTTCCACAAGCACGGGTCCCACAACATTACCCGTGCCCTCCCCAGTGCACTTACTGGGAAGGACCGCCTAACCACAAACACGTGGACAGGTGAATGTGGCCAGGGACGGTACGGAGCCAGTCCACAGCTTTTTTTGCTGAGTTGTATTTCACCACAGCCATATTCTTTAGCTTGGTGAAAGGACTTGGGAAACCATATCTACCCAGCTGTCATTTCTCCTAGGAAGTCCTCTAAAGCTGCTTGCGCTTGAAATGTGGCCTTTTAGGCTCGTGAAGGCGGAAGCTTTTCATAACCTCATGCCGGCGGCGGCCGGTTGTCCATACTCGGTCCCCAGCTGCCACTGTTTCTCCCGGTGCCGTCTCCGCCTTCCACAAGCATGGGTCCCGCAACATTACCCGTACCCTCCCCAGTACACTTACTGGGAAGGATCGCCTAACCACAAACGCGTAGACAGGTGAATGTGGTCAGGGACGGTATGGAGCCAGTCCACAGCTTTTTTTTGCTAAGTTGTATTTCACCACAGCCATGTTCTTTAGCTTGGTGAAAGGACTTGTGAAACCATATCTACCCAGCTGTCATTTCTCCCAGGAAGTCCTCTAAAGCTGCTTGCACTTGAAATGTGGCCTTTTAGGCTCGTGGAGGGTGAAGCTTTTCACAACTTCATGCCTCGTGTCCATACTCGGTCACCAGTCACCACTATTTCTCCCGGTGTTGTCTCCGCCTTCTACAAGCGCGGGTCCCTGAACATTACTGCTTGTACTTTTCTGTGGGAATCTGCTTGCCTCCTACCAGCCTGGAATATTTCCAGTAAACTATGGTACAACGCCATGGTATTAGCACTGCCCCCAGTACCTGTAGCGAAGCCTTCCCCAATTTCCTGCTCAGGAATTTTATTTGGTAGACTGAGTGGCTGCCCAAATACATTAGTTTCTCACAAAGGAGCTGAAGATAGAGTGGCAATAGGTGCAAGTTTCTCCAGCCTGTTAGATATCAGAGGGTGAACGGCAGCACATTGGATCAGTGGTTAGCACTGAAGCCTTGCTTTTTTACCTCAGTAAAAAAGCAGCCATAGACTGTCCGGGAACCTTCCCACACACTTTTCTTAGCCAGGGCTGCTATTCGGCAGGGTTGGACGGTCCCGCCAGAGAATCCTCTGGTGTGCCCTGGCTTCTACATCAGGAGAGTTCATGATAGCGCTAACTTTGCAGCTTCTATGGGGCTCTTGAGCGGGGGAGAAAGGTGAGCCCTCAGAATCAAATCCTCTGGTGGGCCCAATGTTTTTCAATCTGATACAGCTTCTCAATGGGAGTTGTATTTCACCACAGCAATATTCTTTAGCTCGGTGGCATAGAGGGAAACCGTATCTACTCTGGTTGTCATTTCTTCGTCACCAGGTTCCGCCCATTGTCACACAAGAACATGCCAGGCTGTATATTCAGGGGTGAGAGCCTCAGATCAAGCTGCTGTGTTACAGCTTTCAACAACTCTGCAGCGCTAGGTGGTTTGTCACCAAAGAATTAAGCATGTTATCTTCAGCACAGCCTGTTGCCGCTTGGCCAAGGCAGTGCTGCAGTGCTTTCAGCTTGTGACTGATGTGGTCATTTCGGAGATGGAGGAGGAGGTGCAGGAACTGAGCAATGTGATTACATTGAGGTTACATTGGCGACTCTGTTTTTATACTAAAGAAAGATCCTACTGTTTTTTTTTTTTACGTTATTTTTTAAGGCAAATGCAATCACCGGGAAATGTCATTTTAACATTTTACAACCTTATCTGGCAATGTGGTGTGTGACACATCATCAGACACATCCTGTTTCATTGGTGATGGAGGGACTTTGAAAGACACATAGAGCAGGGCCACAGTAACAAGTACGACATGTTCCCATTAGAAAGGAGAGGGTCTGCTATACATTTATAGGGTATGCAATGAGTCCAATGGCTGACCAAATTTAGGAAAAACCCCACTAAGAAATTAAAGACACATAGAGCAGGGCCACAGTAATGACAAATTCCAATTAGAAAGGAGAGAGTCTACCATAGACTACTACGGGTTCAGTCTCTCTGCCCTTGTCCATATGTATGTCACTTGACAAATGGTAAGGTTTTTAATATTAGCGTTAGGACTGTCCCATAAGGGTTACCGTGACGTGATGGGATGGCTTTTACTTTATTTTGATCAAAATTATGTTAACTAAATACCCGTTATTATTTATCATTATTTTTGCACTGTGCTATTTATCCATTTACTTCCAGTTATTTGGGTATTTTGCTTGTTTCTGTTTTTTCTCTGTCTAGTGGCCTTATGTGAACATGCATTTACATTTTGCATGCACATCAATTTACGTTTCAGTTCAGACTCCCAGGTTTTTTTGTTTGCAGTTTAGTGTGCTTTAGTGCATTTAAGGGTGTGGGCGCCCTTTGTCTGAGCTGAAAGGTTCATTCTGCCTCTCAGGTCTACGCTTCTACTACGGGTTCAGTCTCTCTGCCCTTGTCCATATGTATGTCACTTGACAAATGGTAAGGCTTTTAATATTAGAGTTAGGACTGTCCCATAAGGGTTACCGTGACGTGGTGAGATGGCTTTTACATTATTTTGATCAAAATTATGTTAACTAAATACCCTTTATTATTTATCATTATTTTTGCACTGTGCTATTTATCCATTTACTTCCAGTTATTTGGGTATTTTGCTTGTTTTTGTTTTTTCTCTGTCTAGTGGCCTTATGTGAACATGCATTTACATTTTGCATGCACATCAATTTACGTTTCAATTCAGACTCCCAGGTTTTTTCTTTACAGTTATAGGGTATGCAGTGAGTCCAATGGCTGACCAAATTTAGGAAAAACCCCACTAAGAAATTAAAGGCACATAGAGCAGGGCCACAGTAATGACAAATTCCCATTAGAAAGGAGAGAGTCTGCTATACAGTTATAGGGTATGCAGTGAGTCTAACGGCTGACCAAATTTAGGAAAAACCCCACTAAGAATTTGAAGACACATAGAGCAGGGCCACAGTAACAAGTACGACATGTTCCCATTAGAAAGGAGAGGGTCTGCTATACAGTTATAGGGTATGCAGTGAGTCCAACGGCTGACCAAATTTAGGAAAAACCCCACTAACAATTTAAAGAGACATAGAGCAGGGCTACAGTAATGATTAATTCCCATTAGAAAGGAGAGAGTCTCCCATAGTGTTGGCCTATGCAGTGAATGCAAGGGCTGCCAAAAATTTTGAGGCACTTCAATGCCCCTTGGAAGAGACGTGGAGGAGGGCCTCATAAAAAAATGTTCCCATTAGAAAGGAGCGGGCCTCCTATACTTGTAATGCCCATGCACTAAGTGTATGGGCTGACAAACATTTACCCCTGGAGGGTATGCATGAACATACTGTATAATTTTTTTTTTTACGGCCATCATAAATATCCTTTAAAAAATTATGTGGGTGTTGCATCACGGACCACGGTCACCTTGGTGATATGGTGGTGGAGGATGAGGAGAAGGAGGAGGACAAGAGCAAATAGCCAAATTCAGGAAGCGTATTCCCATGTGTGGGTGTGAAAAGGTGCATGGGAATACACGTCCCAAGAAAAGACCCTGGATTTGAGTTTATGTTACGCTGCTATCATTTGTTGGTGTTGAGAAGTCTGGCGCAGTCCAGCCCTTGTTCATTTTTATAAGAGCCAGCCTGTCAGCATTTTCAGTTGATAGGCGGATGCGCTTATCAGTTATAATTCCACCAGCGGCACTAAAAACCCGCTCTGATAAAATGCTGGCGGCAGGGGAGGCCAGGACCTCCAAGGCATAGAGAGCCAGTTCATTCCACGTATCCAGCTTGGATACCCAATAATTATAAGGCACAGAGGAATCATGGAGGATGTTGGTACGGTCGACAAGGTACTCCCTCAGCATCTTCCAAAACTTTGCACTCCTTGTGAGAGTACCCTGCGCCTCAGGGCCTGTGCGATGGGAGGGTCTGAGAAAACTCTCCCAGAACTTGACAGTGTTCCACTGCCTCTGCTGGATTGAAGTAGTGTCTCTCTCGCCTGTACTCCTTGGTTGTCCAACGAAGTGTGCCCTCTGCCGCCAGCGTTTTCAGATGGGAATTTTTTTAATAGTTCCACAACAAGGGCCTTCTGGTACAGTCCCATTTTTGTAGACCTGTCCGCCTCAGGAATAAGCGATATAAAGTTCTCCTTGTAGCGTGGGTCTAGAAGTGTCACCAACCAGTAATGACTGTCATCCAAAATTTTGAGAACGCGAGGGTCATGGGAAAGGCAGCGTAACATAAACTCAGCCATGCGTGCCAGACTACTAACAGGCAAGACTTCCTTGTCCTCACCAAGCGGATGACTGACCATGCTCTCCTCCTCCTCCTCCTCTCTGTCCTCTGGCCATCCACGCTGAATAGACGGTATGACAGCTGTGCAGGTAGTACCGTCTATAGTGCATGAAACTAGCTCCTGTCCTTCCTCCTCCTCTTCCTCATTGTCACCCAATCTACGTTGGGATGAGATGAGGCATGGCTGTGTGTAATCACCCTGTATGGTTCCTTGCTCCATCTCATCGTGCTTCGCCTGCAATGCATCCTCTTTGATTGTGAGCAGAGAGCGTTTCAGTGGACAGAGAAGCGGGACGGTGACGCTAAATATGGCGTCATCGCCGCTCACCATCTTGGTGGAGTCCTCAAAGTTTTGGAGCATGGTGCATATGTCTGACATCCATGTCCACTCCTGAGGTCTTATGTGTGGAGTCTGAACTGAATACCAACGGCATTGTTGACACTGGTACTCAACAGCTGCCCTCTTCTGCTCACAAATCCTTCCCAACATCTGGAGTGTAGAGTTCCAATGCGTGGGGACATCACACACCAGTCTTTGAGCCGGAAGCTGCAAATGCTGCTGAAACACAGCAAGGGCGGCGGAAGCTGTAGCTGACTTTCTAAAATGGGCACATAGGCGACCTACTCTAACAAGCAGATCCGGCAGCTCCGGGTAGGATTTGAGAAACCGCTGAACCACGAGGTTAAGCACATGGGCCAGGCATGGTAAGTGTGTGAGCTCGCCTCGCCTCAGAGCCACCACCAGGTTCCGGCCATTGTCACACACGACCCTACCTGGCTGTAGGTTCAGCGGTGTGAGCCACAGATCTGCCTGCTCTTTCAGAGCTGTCCACAACTCTTCAGCATTGTGCGGTTTGTCACTTAAGCATATTAGCTTCAGCACAGCCTGTTGCCGCTTGGCCGAGGCAGTGCTGCAGTGCTTCCACCTTGTGAGTGATGTGGTCATTTCAGAGATGGAGGCTGAAGAAGAGGAGGAGGCTGAAGAGGGTGAGGTGCAGGAGCTGTAGACCGTGGGGGCAACCCTGATTGACCTAGGGCCCGCAATCCTTGGCGTTGGGAGGACGTGTTCCGTCCCAAGGTCCGACTGGGTTCCAGCTTCCACTATGTTAACCCAGTGTGCTGTCTGCGAGATGTACCGTCCCTGCCCACAAGCAGTTGTCCACGTGTCCGTGGTTAGGTAAACTTTCCCGGTAACTGCGTTGTTGAGGGTACTGAAAATTTTCATACAAATGTATATCAATCTGATCAGTTCCTCCTATGCTATAACCATTTTCTTGCAGATTAGATACAATTTTCTCTTTAAAGTTTCATGTTCATTTCCTAGGACGGCATGCCTACAACCCCATACAGGAAAATTCTATTCCAAGGCAGCTCGGTGTTGCATCCATTCTTAATCCCATGTTCTGACCATATAGTTGATTAGAACAAGATGACCACTATCAGTTCTAAAAGAGAGTGAATGAAATCTGTAGGAAGTGTTAAGTGGCTGGATTCTTTAGCTTGGCCTTTTCATACATACATGTAATTGCCTACTTGGATAACCATTATATCTACTGAAGAGAGAGATCTTAATTGTAGACGGACAGCTATAACAACTTTAACAGCTTGGGTGGACTGCCACTCGAATTAGATTGTTGCAATTTTTAAAGTATTTGGAACATTTTTATAACTTGTACTTATAACTATTTATGTTGTGTGTGATTTTTTTTTTGCTAGATGTGTGTCTATTTGCTCTGTCAATCTCGATGAAATTCCTTGTAATTACCAGAGATAAGTGAATCATTTCATCCAAACACAAAAATGTTTATGCATAAGAAAATGATAAAAATGTTATTTTATGACACAACTTCAATATTTGGCGGTGTTTACATTTCTTTTACTGCTAAGTGCTTTGTAAACGTTGGATTCACAGTCACAAGGCCGTGAAGGATTTTTTCACTATAAGATGTCCCCTGTTATTGCATAGCCTTCACACTGAAGGTTTCTGTGGTTATCAGAGACTTAATAATAGGTTCTGATCTTTCAGAAAACCCCTCTTTTCTGCAGACTGTGCCTAGAATAGCAGCTCAGCCTCATTTACTTAAATGGGGTTGAGGTGCCAAACGCTGAATGTTATGTGACGTATCCAGCATAAAACAGAAATCCAATAAACCCAACTTTAACCATTTAGCCCATGAGCATTGTACTATGTGCCTCTGAAGGAAGACTGCCTCAGCTTACAATCTTAGTAATGGACGTTCTGAGGCCTCCAAAACAGAGGGATAATTTAGGACCTCTATCCCTACATACAACCACTCTTCTTCATTCTCCTTACCCAGTGGAGAACAACATATATCAAGCCCTGAAGACAAGGCCTCAGCAAAGTCATCACTTCCATACTCGACCATATTCTTGCTCCTCTGATATTACTGAAGGAGCTGAGTGTTATGTCCACTGGCCTGCTAACTCTGGTCCACATCTCAGCACCCAGCTCTCACACACTTCCCTCTCTTCTTCAGTGTCACCTCCATGCTCCATCTGTGGATGCTACCTCATGTTTAGTTTGCATGGGAAACTGGAATTAGTATGTATGGACTGCTAGGAAAATCTATTCCTACTCCCAAATGATCCTTTTTATCTATGTCCAAAACCCTAACATCTCTAAAACTAACCATAAAGCACAGACAGAAATGCACAACCAACTTAAAAAAAAAATCATACAGCCCTCAAAAACATATACCTCAAAAATGTAATGTTTACCAATTCCTTTAAGCATCATGTGAACACACTGTGTGAAAAAAAACCTCACTGGAGCCAATGAACTCCAAGCTTTATCTTCCATCTGGACTTGATCCTTCTATACCACTTGGCCATATTTCCTTGAGTCAGGTACTGGTCAAATACTATGAGCTAATGGAAAATGCCTGAATTAAAAGGGGAGGTCCACCCTTTTTTTTCAAGGGGCCACAAGGATATTAGTAAACCAAAAGAAAAAACCCTATAAAAATACTCTTTATTAAATATCTTTAAAAATACCAATTTCAATACACCACCACACAAATGAATAGTTAATAAAAACAATAACTTGATCTAGAGGGTCAGAGGGGGCAATATGTGATCTATCCAGTCCCTGTCTGGGCCCTCTTTTGCCCCTATCTGACTGCGGGGGTCGACACCCTGATTAATAAATGAGATTGGCGCCCCCGCTCCTCATAGGCTGACTCTATTGGTCCCTAATATACCCTATGCATAGCGTCTACCTGAATGACACGAAACTAATATGTGGTGTCACTTCATGTATTAGACCATTAGACAAGACAGGACAGTATATAGTGATAGTCATAGTGTATATCTCAAGGGGCCTAGATCTGGCCCTATCAGAGTCCGTACCTCACAGCGGATGTGAACCCTACTGTTTCAGGTACCCTCGCTCATCGTCGACTGGCCCTATCAGTCCCTGAAGAGCCCTGCAGTGCTCATGGGGTTTCCAGACTCAGAGGTAAAGAGAAAAAAAAAAGCAGGTATGACCCTACTAGAAGTGACACCACAACCCCTCCATACATACAAAATCCATAGAAAGGTAGGGGTATATAATACAAGACTCTTGCAAATACTGGGATATATAGTTGGTCTAAAAATACTCAATAGTTTGAGCAGATCTCCTTAATAGAGCATATAATGCATTTTTATTAATCCATAATAGGATTTATAATACTAACATAATTCATAGTCAAAAAACCCGACGCGTTTCCCCCCTCATTGATTAGGGGTTCATTAGGGAAAGGCAAATGGGAGAATAGACAGTGCAACAATCTGCACCCTGATGCCATGTAGGGCGGTTTGTGCCAGGATCCATTGTGGGATGGCCCCTCGGAGTCTTTTCCTAAGGGCATTTAAGAGCAGCCTTTTAGCTTTTTACATGTGGAACACAAGCAGCGTTCCACTGGGTCCCCTGCACGGCATCGGGTGCAGATTGTTGCACTGTCTATTCTCCCATTTGCCTTCCCCTGATGAACCCCTAATCAAGGCGGGGGGAAACGCGTCAAGGTTTTTCGATATATGGAGAGAAAAATAGCAAGATAAGTACTATCTGTCTTGATAGTAATATGTATATGGATGTTTTTGGGGAGACTGGACCTTGTTGAATATGCACCATATGCCCTATTATGGGAATGTACTAATGCATTATAGATCCTATTAAGGAGAATTATTAGGACTATGAATTATGTTAGTATCATAGATCCTATTATGGATTCATAAAAATGCATTATATGCTGTATTAAGAAGATCTGCTAAAACTATTGATTATTTTTAGACCAACTATATATCCCAATATTTGCAAGCATCTTGCATTATTGTGTAATGAATAGATATGAGCGGATCTTTTGAAATTTGAACTTGCTGGCTTTCCTCAAAAAGTTCTATTTGCAGTGAATTAAGTTGCGTGAATCTCAATACTGGAAAGCTTGTAATTGCTAAGAAAATACACATTGGGGAGAGGAGAGAGACATAGAGAGGACCCCACTGCACGCACATTATGTAATACAGAAAAAAAGAGAGCCAGAGGACCCCGCTGAACATAAGAGCTTCCACTCTCCAAGAGGGAGACAAAACTGTGCTGACCATAAGAGCTTCCACTCTACAGGAGAGAGAGAGGACCCTGCTGACCATAAGAGCTTACACTCTACAGGAGAGAGAGCGGACCCTGATGAACATAAGAGCTTACACTCTACAGGAGAGAGAGAGAGAGAGGACCCTGATGAACATAAGAGCTTACACTCTCCAAGAGAGAGACAAAACTGTGCTGACCATAAGAGCTTCCACTCTAGAGGAGAGAGAGAGGACCCTGCTGACCATAAGAGCTTACACTCTACAGGAGAGAGAGCGGACCCTGATGAACATAAGAGCTTACACTCTACAGGAGAGAGAGAGAGAGGACCCCGCTGAACATAAGAGCTTCCACTCTCCAAGAGAGAGACAAAACTGTGCTGACCATAAGAGCTTCCACTCTACAGGAGAGAGAGAGGACCCTGCTGACCATAAGAGCTTATACTCTACAGGAGAGAGAGCGGACCCTGATGAACATAAGAGCTTACACTCTACAGGAGAGAGCGAGAGAGAGGACCCTGATGAACATAAGAGCTTACACTCTACAGGAGAGAGACTTACTCAGTGACTCTGGAGCTGGAAATGACTCTGCCGTACAAACTGTGCTCCTCTGGGAACCGCTGATCTGTGACGGCCCAGGTACTGACTAGAGATGAGCGTTGTTCTACTCGAACTGTTCGCCAATCTCAAATTCGAGCTGTTTTGGGCGGTGTTCGAGCCGTTCGGCGAACACGAACAATTTGAGAAAAATTCGGCTGTTCGAGGTTATGTTCGATAACTGTTCGTGCACCAAAATCATAACTGGATTTTTTCTCAGTAATGATGAAAATTAATGTTAATACACAGTTTGAGTGTACAGCGGGGTGGGGGGAGGGGCAGGGGATGGATCTCTGCAGGAACAATGAAGATCTCCATTTTTTTTTCTCTTTCCCGCATTTACAGTGGGGAGGTGCAATCTGTCAGCCTATCAGCAGCGCACACACGGAGCGAAGTGCTTTTTTTCACACAAGCAAGGGCATGTGTCATTGGCAGTGTATGTCACATGTCCTTGCCCTATAAGACCAAGCCATTTTCCCCGTCGCCACCATTTTCTCACTGCTGCAGCTGCGTGTTAGACGGCACCGCTGTTGCTGTGTGCGCTATACCTTGTTAATTTCAAGCCAATTTTCGCACAAATCTACAGATAGCTTGGGAGTAGGGAATAGTTGTGATTGCAGTCCTTTTAAGGACTAGGTTACAGCATTTCCTACGACTTTTATCAGGCAGGTCTGTGCTCTTAAATAGATAGGTTGTGGGAGTAAAGACTAATTGTAATTGGAGTCCTTTTCAGGACTAGGTTACATCAGTTCCTATCAGTTTTTGCCAGGCAGGTCTGTGCCAGTGCTGTGCAAGTTTTTTCACAGCATTTGGCTGAATCTAGCAAAGCTAATCCTTTTTGGCCTATTGCAGAGTGTGTTAGTCAGTGGAGTAGCCTATCTGTGTTGCAAGATATACCACCTGTGTATAGAATACCAATTTTTTTACTGCACCTAGTGAAGTAAAATCTTTTGGGCATAGCATCATTCTATTAGTCCATCTATACTGACCTCCATCAGGTTGCAAACTGAATCTAATTTTTTTCTGCATCTAGCTCTGAAAAAAAATTTGGCCTTCTAGCAGTGTGTGGGACTTGTTCTATTAGTCCATCTATACTGACCTCCATCAGGTTGCAAACTGAATATATTTTTTTCTGCATCTACCTCTGAAAAAATATTGGGCTTCTAGCTGTGTGTGGGACTTGTTGTATTAGTACATCTATACTGACCTCCATCAGGTTGCAAACTGAATATATTTTTTTCTATATCTACCTCTGAAAAAATATTGGGCTTCTAGCTGTGTGTGGGTCTTGTTCTATTAATCCATCTATACAGACCTCCATCAGGTTGCAAACTGAATATAATTTTTTTCTGCATCTAGCTCTGAAAAAATATTTGGCCTTCTAGTAGTGTGTGGGACTTTCTCTGTTAGTCCATCTATACTGACCTCCATCAGGTTGCAAACTAAATATATTTTTTTCTGCATCTACCTCTGAAAAAATATTGGGCTTCTAGCTGTGTGTGGGACTTGTTGTATTAGTCCATCTATACTGACCTCCATCAGGTTGCAAACTGAATATATTTTTTTCTGCATCTACCTCTGAAAAAATATTGGGCTTCTAGCTGTGTGTGGGTCTTGTTCTATTAATCCATCTATACAGACCTCCATCAGGTTGCAAACTGAATATAATTTTTTTCTGCATCTAGCTCTGAAAAAATATTTGGCCTTCTAGTAGTGTGTGGGACTTTCTCTGTTAGTCCATCTATACTGACCTCCATCAGGTTGCAAACTGAATATATTTTTTTTCTGAATCTACCTCTGAAAAAATATTGGGCTTCTAGCTGTGTGTGGGACTTGTTGTATTAGTCCATCTATACTGACCTCCATCAGGTTGCAAACTGAATATATTTTTTTCTGCATCTACCTCTGAAAAAATATTGGGCTTCTAGCTGTGTGTGGGTCTTGTTCTATTAATCCATCTATACAGACTTCCATCAGGTTGCAAACTGAATATAATTTTTTTCTGCATCTAGCTCTGAAAAAATATTTGGCCTTCTAGTAGTGTGTGGGACTTTCTCTGTTAGTCCATCTATACTGACCTCCATCAGGTTGCAAACTGAATATATTTTTTTCTGCATCTACCTCTGAAAAAATATTGGGCTTCTAGCTGTGTGTGGGTCTTGTTCTATTAATCCATCTATACTGACCTCCATCAGGTTGCAAACTGAATATAATTTTTTTCTGCATCTAGCTCTGAAAAAATATTTGGCCTTCTAGTAGTGTGTCGGACTTTCTCTATTAGTCCATCTATACTGACCTCCATCAGGTTGCAAATTAAAAATAATTTTTATCTGCATCTACAGTACCTCTGAAAAAATATTGGGCTTCTAGCTGTGTGTGGGACTTGTTGTATTAGTCCATCTATACTGACCTCCATCAGGTTGCAAACTGAATATATTTTTTTCTGCATCAACCTCTGAAAAAATATTGGGCTTCTAGCTGTGTGTGGGACTTGTTGTATTAGTCCATCTATACTGACCTCCATCAGGTTGCAAACTGAATATATTTTTTTCTGCATCTACCTCTGAAAAAATATTGGGCTTCTAGCTGTGTGTGGGTCTTGTTCTATTAATCCATCTATACAGACCTCCATCAGGTTGCAAACTGAATATAATTTTTTTCTGCATCTAGCTCTGAAAAAATATTTGGCCTTCTAGCAGTGTGTGGGACTTGTTCTAATAGTCCACCTATACTGACCTCCATCAGGTTGCAAATTCAAAATAATTTTTTGTATGCATCTAGCTCTGAAAAATATTTGGCCTTCTAGCAGTGTGTGGGACTTTCTCTGTTAGTCCATCTATACTGACCTCCATCAGGTTGCAAACTGAATCTAATTTTTTTCTGCATCTAGCTCTGAAAAAATATTTGGCCTTCTAGCAGTGTGTCGGACTTTCTCTATTAGTCCATCTATACTGACCTCCATCAGGTTGCAAATTAAAAATAATTTTTATCTGCATCTACAGTACCTCTGAAAAAATATTTGGGCTTCTAGCTGTGTGTGGGACTTGTTGTATTAGTCCATCTATACTGACCTCCATCAGGTTGCAAACTGAATATATTTTTTTCTGCATCTACCTCTGAAAAAATATTGGGCTTCTAGCTGTGTGTGGGTCTTGTTCTATTAATCCATCTATACAGACCTCCATCAGGTTGCAAACTGAATATAATTTTTTTCTGCATCTACCTCTGAAAAAATATTGGGCTTCTAGCTGTGTGTGGGACTTGTTGTATTAGTCCATCTATACTGACCTCCATCAGGTTGCAAACTGAATATATTTTTTTCTGCATCTACATCTGAAAAAATATTGGGCTTCTAGCTGTGTGTGGGACTTGTTGTATTAGTCCATCTATACTGACCTCCATCAGGTTGCAAACTGAATATATTTTTTTCTGCATCTACCTCTGAAAAAATATTGGGCTTCTAGCTGTGTGTGGGACTTGTTGTATTAGTCCATCTATACTGACCTCCATCAGGTTGCAAATTGAATATAATTTTTTTCTGCATCTAACCCAGCCAATAGTTTTGGCCTAATACCACAGTTTGGCCACTCAGCTCTGCTCGGTTACCATCCATTGTTTTTTTGTGCAAACAACTCCAGAGTTGTGAATTAGTTAACCACCAAAATGAGTGGAAAAAGGCCTGCTGCTGGTGGAAAGGGGAATAGGTGTGTTGGGAAGGGGAAAAAAGGTTGTGTCCGTGGGGTAGGTGTTAAAGCAACAGTAACATCTGCAGAAGAAAGACCATCTTCCAGCCAAACTAAAATGTCTACTTCTTTTAGCGGACAATGTGATAAGATCCCTTTCTTACGGCCACGCCAATCGCTACAAATTCCAGATGAGGCACAAAAACAGCAGGTGCTTCAACGGATATCAAGTGCTCCTTTAAGTGGGCTCTCCTCCACATCAACTTCAACATCACAAATACTCCAGTCCTCAAAGGTGTCACCCAAATCGCACTTGCTTCCTCACAGCTCCCAAATCTCCAGCTGCCCGTCTGAGTATGAGGTAGAACAGATGGTTGAGTCTGCAGAGCTGTTTACTCATACTATAGCCTGGGAATCAGAGGTCGACTCCAGCGCTTCTGTGAATCCAGACGAGGAAATGATCTGCACTGATGCCCAGAATCTTTATGAGTCGGATCCAGGACCAGACGCAGAAGGTTCAGACCATAATGTAGACCCTCATTCCCAAACTGTAACTCCTGTTGGTGGAGACAATGAGGAAGACGATGATAAGACTCAAATACCTGATTGGAGCGACAACTTTAGTTTTTTGTCAGGGCAGGAACAGGTTGGCTCTGAGGACGACGGGTGTGATAACACACAGGGTGATGATGATGAGGTTGGAGATCCCACTTACTGTCAACCCACAGTCAGCCAAGAGATGAGGTCAGCAGAGGAGGTGGAGGAAGATGCTAGTGACGACGAGGTCAGGTTGCGCCTTCCTGGACAGAGACGTAGTACTGGAAGCACGTCAACAACTGCATCCTCAAACACAACTCTGCCTCTCACCACAAGTCGTGGTGGCTCTTCAGGTCGCATGGGTGCTAAGCCTTGCATAGCCTGGGCATTTTTTCAGATCGATAAAGATGACCCAACTCGTGTTATCTGTAACATTTGTCAGCAAAAGCTAAGTAGAGGCCAAAAAATACATAGTTTGAGTACTTCATGCATGAACCGGCACATGGACATGAAGCATAGGTTGCAGTGGGAAGCTCAGTGTGCTACAATGCGGCCTAGCCAGCCGGGCCAACCACCGTCTGCCATATCTTGTGCATCCGCGGCCTCTTCATCCTCTGTGACTGGGGGGACAGCAGTCACACCTGTTTTGGGGCGCAGACCTGCCACCTCTTTACCCGCAACAGCCAGCGTGATTGGCAGGTCATCATTTTCTTTGGAGGTGGTAACACCAGCTGGTGTTGAGCGCTGTCCGACATCGATAGCACCACCTTTGGATCAAGGCAACCTAACATGTCCGCCTGCATCTTCCTCACAGACCGGCAGTTTGCCGGGGACACCCTTATCAACCCCGTCTAAGCACAATAGCCAGCCCTCGGTCCCTCAGATGTGGACAAGTAAAAGACCATTTCCTCCTAGCCATGAGAAAGCAAAGAGGTTGAATTTCACCATCTGCAAGCTCTTGGCTACAGAAATGCTGCCTTTCCGCCTGGTGGACACAGAGGATTTTCGAGACCTTATGTCCGTCGCAGTGCCCCAGTACCAGATGCCCAGTCGGCACTACTTCTCAAAGAAAGGTGTGCCTGCGCTCCACCAGCATGTCGCACACAACATCACCGCTTCTTTGAGAAACTCTGTGTGTGACAGGGTGCATTTCACCACAGACACTTGGACGAGTAGGCATGGACAGGGGCGTTACATGTCGCTGACTGGGCACTGGGTAACTATGGTGACAGCAGGACAAGGGGCTGCTGTCCAAGTCTTGCCGTCCCCACGAGTTGTGCGTCAATCCTCTTTATGTCAAAGTTCCTCCACTGCTTCTGCCTCCTCAACCTCCTCTCGGTCTTCCACCTGCACCCAAAGCCTGTCTGGTCATGCCACAAGCTTTCTAACTGCGCAGAAGGGATCCTGCACACCTCCTTACTATGCTGGCAGTAGGGCTCAACGTCATTAGGCGGTTTTTACTTTGAAATGTCTGGGAAATGTGGGTCACACAGCTGAGGAGTTGTGGTCAGCTCTGGAGAACCAATTTCATGAATGGCTGTCTCCACTGGACCTGAAACCAGGGAAGGCCGTGTGCGACAATGCTGCAAACCTGGGTGCGGCCCTTCGCCGGGGCAATGTCACACACGTGCCTTGTATGGCTCACGTGTTGAACCTGGTTGTCCAGCAATTTTTAGCCCACTATCCCAGACTAGATGGCCTTCTGCAGAGGGCACGGTCGCTGTGTGCTCACTTCCGCCGTTCGCATCCCGCAGCTCAGCGACTTACATCTCTACAGAAGTCGTTGGGCCTGCCACTTCACCGGCTAAAATGCGATGTGCCTACCCGGTGGAATTCAACTCTGCACATGTTGCAGCGACTGTGGCAGCACCGACAAGCCCTGGTGCAATACGTTCTGACGTATAGCCTGGGCCAACGAGATCCAGAGGTGGGGCAAATCACGCTGGAGGAGTGGTCTCAGATCAGGGACCTATGCACCCTTCTGCACAGTTTTGAAATGGCGACGAAGATGTTTAGTGCTGATGATGCCATTATCAGCATGACTATTCCGCTGATTTACATGCTGGAGCACATGTTAAACAGAATTCGGAGTCAGGTGGTGGCACAAGAGGAGGTGGAGGAAGTAGAGGAGGAGGAGTTGTATGCGGAAGGGCTAACATCTGCAAGGTCCAGACGGTCGGCAGCACCAAGGCGGCAGGCATGTGAGGGTGGGGGAGATGGTTTAACCAGGGCGCATGGTAGCAGCCAAACTAGTGAGGAAGGTGCAGGAGCCCAGGAAGAAGTGGAGGACGAACTGATGGAAGACTCATCAGATGAGGGAGACCTTGATCACATTTCTGTTGTGCGAGGTTGGGGGGAGAGGACAGAGGAAGGAAGCATGATTGTTACCTCGCCACCAACACAACAGGGACTTGGTGCTCCTGGATGCGCAACACACATGAGTGCCTTCTTGCTGCACTACCTGCAACATGACCCTCGAATTGTGAGAATTAGAAATAATCCGGACTACTGGGTTGCCACACTGTTAGATCCCCGGTACAAAAGTAAATTTGCCGAAATTATTCCTGCCATAGAAAGGGATGCACGCATGCAGGAGTATCAGCAGAGACTGTTGCAGAATCATGTGCTTTTCCACAAAACACCAGTGGTGCACGTAGTGAATCTCACAGTTCCAACTTGCCAACCGTGGGACCGTCAAGTGTTCAGCACTCAAACCGTAACAGAACCACAGTATCTGCTGGTAACATCAATTTTGCGGAATCATTTCACCACTTTTTTAGCCCATCCTTTGCAAGGCCACAGGAGACAAGAAGTCTGACACATAGTCAACGCCTAGAGACGATGGTACAGGAGTATCTCCAAGTAAACATTGAAGCCACGACTGTGTCACTGGACCCTTGCTCTTTTTGGGCTTCCAATCTGGATAAATGGCCGGAGCTAGCCACTTACGCCTTGGAGATCTTGTCATGCCCCGCAGCCAGCGTTCTGTCTGAACGTGTGTTCAGCGCTGCTGGTGGTGTGCTGACAGATAAGCGCACGCGGCTCTCCACTGATAATGTAGACAGACTCACGTTCATAAAGATGAACAAATCATGGATCCGAAACGACTTTTCTACCCCTGTGTCATCCTGGGGAGAGTAAAAGCTTGATGATTGGTTAAAATCACCCTACCAACCGTTTTAAGCTTTCAAATTACTAATCATGTTTATCTGTATCTTGACTGGAAAATAATTTGGGCTTTGTAGCAGTGTGCAGCACTGATCCTATTAGGCCATCTATAATAAGCTCCACCAGATTTAAAATTAAAAATAATCTTTAGCTGCATCTAGCCCGGAAAATAATTTTGGGGCTCCGAGATGCGCAAGACACATAAGTGCCTTCTTGCTGCACTACCTGCAGCATGACCCTCATATTGTCAGAATTCGAAGTAATCATGACTACTGGGTTGCCACACTCTTAGATCCCCCAAACTTTTCGATCAACCTTTTCATTTTAATAAAGACCAAAAACATGGTCATTTTTGAAATTATAAGCATTAGCAGGTTGTTAGAAACTGAAATCAAACAGTTTTCAACTCAAAACTTTATTCTAGGTGATGTTACATTTTCACATAGGACCCCTTGTTCGAAAGGAGCTTCTGAACTCTCTCGTCCATTGAATTTGTCAGGTTTTGGATGGTTTCTGCTTCAATTGTTTTGCATGAGGACAGAATACCCTCCCAGAGCTGTTGCTTAGATGTGAACTGCCTCCCGCCATCATAGACACTCCTTTTAATGATGCTCCAAAGGTTCTGAATGGGGTAGAGGTCAGGGGAGCATGGGGGTCACACCATAAGTTTGTCCCCTTTTATGCCCATATCAGCCAGAGATGCAGATGTTTTATGTGCAGCATGAGATGGTGCATTATCATGCAGAAAAATGATCTTGCTGTGAAATACACGGTTCTTCTTCTTGAACCATGGCAGGAAGTGCTGTTTGAGAAAATCCACATACATTATGGAGTTCATCTTTAGCGCCTTCAGGGATCCTAAAGGGGCCGACAATCTCTCTCCCCATGATTCCAGCCCAAAACATTACTCCACCTCCTCCTTGTTGGCGCTGTAGCCGTGTTTGCGTGGGGTGTCCATCAACCAGCCATCCTCCACTCCATCCATCTGGACCATCGAGCGCTGCACGGCACTCATCCGTGAACAAAACAGTTTTGAAATCAGTCTTCATGTAATGTTTGGCCCACTGGAGCCGTTTCTGCTTGTGTGAAGTGGATAGAGGAGGTCGACAGGATGGCGTATGCACAGCTGCAAACCTCTGAAGGACCCTGCATCTTGTTGTTCGGGGGACGTTGGAGGCACAAGCAGCTTCAAAAACTTGTCTGCTGCTATGACAAGGCTTTTTTGCTGCTGCTCTTTCAACCTGACGTAATTGCCTGTAGGAAAGAGTCCTCAATTTGCCCTTATCAGCACGCACACGTGTGTACTGTGAATCAGCTACATACTTCTTGATTGCCAAGACACTTCATCCTGATCATCGCACAATGTTGATTGTAGTCATGCCTTGACCTAAACACTCCACAATTTGTTGCTTCTCAGCAGCCGACACATCCTTTTTCTTTCCCATTTTGGCAGAAAATGTAGGCTGCTTAATAATGTGAGAGAGCCTTCTTAAGTAGTCTTGCCTTTCATTGGACACACCTGCCAAACTAATTAGCACAGGTGTCTGCAATTGCTTACAGTGATATAAAGAGCCCTGACACACATCACCATCAATGAGTTTAACTGACAAACAAACAAATTCTTCCCTTATCACTCCTAAACACTTTTTGCATAATAATTTGGAACGCAGTGTACATGTGCTTTTCCACAAAACACCAGTGGTTCACGCAGTGAATCTTACAGTTCTAACTTGCCAACCGTGGTCTGTATGGAATTGTTCAATAAAGGGCCCAAAATTAAGATAACATAGATGGGAGAGGTCTCTATGAATAGGAATTCCTAAGTATTTGATACCCTGTGAGGGCCAGGCAAAGGGAAAGTTGGACTGGATGGAATCCTATATGGATTTGGGGAGGGAGACATCGAGGGCCTCAGACTTCGCTGCATTGATTTTAAAATTTTACCATGTAACAAAGTGATCTATTTCAGCCATAACAGCAGGGATGGATATATGTGATTGAGTGATATATACTAGGACATCATCAGCAAATAGAGAGCACTTGTACTCGTGCCTCCCACCTCAATCCACCTAATATTGGGGTTATGGCGAATTGATGAGAGCAGGTGCTCCGTCACTAGGATGTATAAGAGAGGGGACAGAGGACATCCCTGCCTTGTCCCATTGGTGATTGTGAAAGGTGATGAAAATGTTCTGACGCACCCCCTGGGCCTTGGGACACCCGGAGCCGGACCCTTTTTGGTGGATGCTGGTGGTTGTAGTCTTCGTGGCGGCGACCCGGTTCCGTGGCTCAGGGCGGTCAAACCAGTGGCGGAACTATTTATGTGGTTTTGATGTTTAAATGTCCGACTACGCCACCCGTGGATTGCGGTCAGAGTGAACCGCCGCTACAGGGCAGACCGCTGAGGCTGGTGTTGTGGGTGCAGCAGAGCGTAGCATAACTCCCCACGGGAGGAGTATAGCCTCAGGGCAGTGTATGCGGAGGATGGGGGTGATGGTGCAGGGCAGCAGCAGTAACGACACGGAGTCAGTGATGCAGTCCAGGGCTTTTACTCACAGTTCTTATTATCCAGACCACGTCTGCAGGTAACAGCTGCCCACGTCGTACTGTGCTCACCAGGTGAGGGGCTCAGACAACTCCCAGATAACTTTGGAGCGCTTCACAGGACCCCCTTTGTGTGTCCTTTGTCTGGCCTTTCTTACCAACCCTTCTGTCCGGCTGCCTCGGGCCTCCTCTTGGTAAACTTGGCGCCAGTTTCCCTGACCCTATGTGGTGCCTTCCTAGCGGGTGTAGCGAGGGGCTGCGCCACTTAAAATGTCAGAGCCTCTGGTTTCTAGCTGAGGGTCGTTTCCTGCCTCCACTAGTTTCGGGGACCGGTTTCCCCCTTTGGCCTGACCCCTCCACGCAGGTGGTTTCGGGCGTGCGGTGGCGACTCGCCCGTCCGCACCCCTGGGATCCCTTCATTCCTCATTCCTGGAGCCTTCTCCGCTCCTCTTCCTTCCTTCTCCCTCTTCCAGGCCTGGGCCTCTGTTTCTAGGCCCGCCTCCGGAGCAGAGCTCATGCAGAGCCCCTGCTCCCTGCCACTTCTGCTCAGACTTCTCTGCACTGAACTAAGATGGTGCCCACCTTTTATACTCCCTTCTCAATGCACCCAGGAACTGCTTCCTCCCTGCTCCTGCACTACAGGGTTCCCCTTCCTCAGTGTTCCCTCCCCCCACTCCAGCCAGGGACAGGGACTGTCGTGCCCATCTCAGGGGCATATTGGTCGCCCTGCCCCACGGCAATGTGGTGTAATGCATGCAGGTGTCGGGTCCTGATCCACACTCCATCCTTACCTGAGAGTGAGATATCACACCTCTGGGTGAGGTGCAATACGTCTGTAGCAACCGAGCCCTCAGTGTGCTACAGTTCCATTTATCTTCAGCCTAGGTGACGTATTGCGATACAGGGCCGTGATTTTGGCTATAAAAGGGTCCCCTAGACCCCTACCCCAAGCTTTTTAAGAGAATCATATATGGCGTGCCAGGAGACTCTATGGAATGCTTTCTCAGCATCCAACGAGAGTATCTAATTACAAATTTTTAACTGCATCTAGCCCAGGAAATACTTTGTGCCTAGTAGCAGTGTCTGCTAGTCAGCGGATTATCCCGGCTGTTAAGCAAGCTACACCACCTGTAGTTTAGACACTTAATTTTTTCAAAGGAAATGCTTCGGGACCATGGGATACTTAGTGAAGAGCATCAGGAGGCACCCCAAGGCATAGGGGCTGGGACTGGCAGTAGGATGCCTTGCGGTGGACAGCCGAGCTCGATCCTTATAAAAGCTTTTTAACTGCAGCAGCTTTAGTGGACGCTACTGGAGCTGGAATTACCGCGGCTGCTGGCATGAGACTTGCCCTCCAATAGATCCTTGTAAATGGATTTAAAGTGTATTCATTCAAATTAGAGAGACAATTTAAATTAAAAAGCTTAGAGCTGCCTCCACCACAGGGGGGCTCGCTCGACCCACCAGCGGACAGGCACCAGTATTGGGAGAGGGGGGCTGGCCGTCAGGGTTCACCGCGGCTCTGGCACAAACCCGGCGACACGGAGGTGGCACGGGCAGGAGCGGACTGGCCGTGTCGGCTTCTCACTTTTTGGATTTTAGAAGGGCATGACATGCCTATATCTGTGTCTCCCCCTCCTTTTACTCCTCCACCTCTTTTATTTTCGCATGACTATATGTACTTGTCACTTTTCCATGTGTTAGTTATGTCTTCTGAGCAGTTTGTCAGCTTTTGGACACCTTTGAAGGTGTTTTCTATGTGTTTCTATGTGTTTTTGTTTGCCTGCCATTGGTTTTAACGGTGTTTGAAGGTGTTCGACGAACAGTTCGACGAACAGTTCGGCGAACACACGGGTGTTCGACGAACCGAACCGAACTCGAACACTACGGGGGTGGCTCAACACTAGTACTGACCACCACTGTACAAGGTATGACATTCTACTAAATGTTATAGCTACAGGGCACTATGGGGAGGCCCGGCCACAGCCACACAAAAAGATAGTTACCCACTCTCTAATGGGAAAATAGTGGCAGGCAAGTTTTTTCTTTTCTGCAAACCATAAATTCAATTTCAAAGCTTTTGAATTTCAAGAAATTAGACTGGCAACTTTGAGTTCCTTGATTCATCTACATGGTAAGTTTTTCCAATTATTTATACCCCTGACTATACCTTATAATAACCAGCATAGACAGTGTAATATACTTAACCTGATGTGCTCCAGAAAAATTCTACTGTGCCAGTTGCTGTGATCTTCTTGGAGCACTTGACTGCCCATCTTGGCTGATTGCTTCTCTCCTCTAGCCAATCAGATCATATGGCTGACTGATCAAAGTGTCCAGACAGAAGACCAATCAAAAAGCAAACTTAATGGCCAATTAATGGTCTATGTGACCTATTTAAGTTTGTTCTGTCCTTTAGTCAGTGCCAGTTTTTATATTTTGGAAACTACCTGGTGCACTTTAATTAGATTGCTGTTTTGTGTTCTGACCTGGCTATTGTTTGACTACTCTTCTGGATTAACCTCTGGATGTAATATGCTGGTTTGTTGTACTTTACATCTTCCAGTTTGAACTTGATGTTCTTAACTTTTCAAACAAAATCTAATCTACATGTTTTGTGATTTCAACCCATGTGTGGTCGATACAAATCCATTACTTCATCCAGTTTGTTTGAAAGTGTTAAGGCTTTTGTTTCCACTTCATAATTAATCATGGAGAATAGTGTCCATGCTTTAGGACCCTCCTTGATTAACTAGAGTTGCAAATTTCTTCTATGTGCACATGTACCAGTATAGTTGTAAATATATACAGTTTCACATTTGTTGCATATTCTGACTTACCTGCTGAACTCAATGGGGAAAAACTACAACAACCTATGATCATTTGACAGCAACAGAAATGAAAAATCTGAATCACAGGTCAGTTTATTCTTGGAGAATTTCTGCAACTTGTAGATTTCTAGATTGTGAGCCCTCGCAGGCAGGGTCCTCTCTCCTCCTGTACCAGTCGGTGCCTTGTTTTTGTTCAAACTATTGTACTTGTTGTTTGCTACTTATACCTCTTTTTCACATGTAAAGCACCATGGAATTAATGGTGCTATAATAATAAACAATAATAATAATTTGACTCATCCATATAATGTCATGAATTTTGTTGCTTCTGTATTGCGCTCTGGATTTTCCTCCTGCAAAACCAGTTGGAAAATCTGCAGTATTTCTAATATTCTTTAGCAAAGCCTTAATATATAAACACAGTTCTACTGTGGGGGCATCATAGGGTCATCTAGAGCTGCCAGATCAATCAGGAAATGCTAAACAAACTAAATAACTACGTATTTGATTAACCCCTTCCTTTTTTGCGTTTTCATTTTTTCCTCACCTTCTTCCCAGAGCCATAACATTTTTATATTTCTGTCTTTTCATGTTTTGCACATCCCGCGTGTAGTACCGTACCTCCTATTAACAGATCCTATTAACTGCTACACTTCCACATCTGCTAGTACCTGAGAAGAGGGTGGGAGGAAGGTGTATCCACATGGATGCCAAGAATTCTCCCATAGCCCAGGTTGACATCCGGACAAACTGTTGCTCCGTGTCCCACCAAGTAGGAATTGTCGAGGATATATTGCATGCTATTGCTATCTGATGAGATTTTTCATTGTTTTGTGACTTATGGGATAAAGCTGTAGCAACCAGTAGTCCGGTATACCGCCAAGAGTTGGCTATGGTAACATGGTCACATGATGTACAGTAACTGGTTTATTTCCTGTCACTGTACTGCCTAGAGGAATATGAGGAAGCATCCCCTGAAGTTAATATCCCTAACCTAGCGGAGTCTCAGGACAACTTCGGGACTGCCCAGAGCAGGTACTTAATGGTGAAAGGTACTCTGAAAAATGTAAGGGTGTTAAATGGTGTTCCCCAGGAGCCGATAATTGTTTTACACATTTGGGCAGGTATAATGGTCTGCTGTGTCGAAAGACCAGTGGCCAGGTAAAAGATAGCTTTTACAAGGCACCAGAGATACAATCCAGGGGCTATCATTGTTTGGCTAGAGTAAAGGCCCCGTCACACTAAGCGATATCGCTAGCGAGATCGCTGCTGTGTCACGGTTTTGGTGACTCACCAGCGACCTCACCAGCGATGTCGCTATGTGTGACACTTTGCAACGATCAGGCCCCTGCTGTGAGGTCGCTGATCGTTGCAAAGTGTCCTGGACCATTTTTTGGTCGTTGGCCTCCCGCTGGCCAGCACACATCGCTGTGTGTGACCAGCGGGACCAACGATCTGGCTGGTAACCATGGTAAACATCGGGTTACTAGGGGCACGCGCGCACTTAGTAACCCGCTGTTTACCATAGATACCACTCTGCTACTGTGAGCGGAGGCTCCCGCGCACCGTAGCAGAGTGGTATCCATGGTAAACAGCGGGTTACTAGGGGCACACGCGCACTTAGTAACCCGATGTTTACCATAGTTACCAGCCTGCTCCTGCTTGCAGCAGGCTGGTAACGGGAGCAGGACATCGTGGAACGATTCTTTCCACGATATCGTTGCTCCCCTGATCGCTGGTGAGCCTGCCTGTTTGACAGCTCACCAGCGATGTATTAGCGATGCAGCAACGATCCCTGACAGGTCGTATCGTTGTCGGGATCGCTGCTGCATCGCTTAGTGTGACGGGGCCTTAAGACAATTTAAGCCTGAGAATCGAGTACTTGTGTTAGTGTCCACAGTAGAGAGCAAGTTACTTAACAAGTGGCAGGGACCCTTTAAGTTGATGGAAAAGGTGGGAGAGGTCAGCTATAAAATACACCGACCAGGGAATAGGAAGCTATTCCCGATATATCATGGCGCCCTACTAAAACCCTGGAAGAATAGGGACCTGCTCGAAACCCCATAGGCTTTCGCAAGGGGCAAGGTAGAAATATAGTGTATTGCATGATGAAGTTATTGAAGGCGTCTATGTTTCTCATATTTTCTTGCTGTATGTAGGACAGAGTTAAATTTTACCCCTACAGGTCCTGATGAGTTGCACCTTGAAAGCTCTGCATATAACCAGGGCCAGGTGTTCACCCTAATTTCTTAGTCTGGGGAAAGAGAAAAAAGACACAGGAGACTGAACAGGCCGTGTGCTACAAATTGCAAGTATTTCTGGTTGCTATAGACTATAGCTGTGTTTTGTGACTGTACTGGGATGAGCTCAATCGTGTCTGAGGAGACAGGGTTCATATTGGACCAAGGACAACATCTGAAAGGAGTTTGTATGTTCCCACAGTGTTTTTGCGTGGGTTTCCTCCCAGTTCTCCGGTTTCCTCCCGGTGAAAATAAACTGACACAGACACCAGTTTAAATGTGTTGTGGCTTCCAGAGTCCTCATTGTGTGTTCATTGTGTGGTAGACCTTGCCATACCTTTTACCTCGGGAAACGTGATCCTGTGTGACAGTTACGTCTCCCTTGGCTGGGTTTCAGCAGAGCTCAGTAATGACAAGCATGGAGGTCTTCAACAAATCCCCAGCTGTTATAGCAACCATCAGCGACCTCCGGTCACGTTTTTGGTATGCCAATTGGCCTGCGCGTTTTAAATGTCGCTGTCAAAGTTTGACAGCGGCATTTAACATGTTAAAAATCACGCCACCGTTATAGGCAGGTCCTAGCTCTAACACACTACCATTACCTGCTGAGTATGAGCAAATAGTTTTCTTTAGAGATTGCTAGACTAATCTTGTTATTTTTAAGGACACTGTGTGAGGATGTGCTGCAGATGACTGAAAAAGACAGGAATCAGCAGAGACGAGTTGTGGATATGAAAAGTCATCATGGTGTCTAGATTATATGGAGAAGAAAGGGATGAGACTCCAATCAGAGAAAATGTCACCTCTAAGCTACTTTGTTGTAAATGTTCATTTGGACACAAAGAAAAGGAAAAAAACCTGGTATCTCCAATAAAATATGCTGTTTATTAGTAATCCATTAAAAAATCGTCAAAGCAGGACAGCGGAGCATGACATCGTTTGATTAAATACATGCAACATGTGAATCAATTATTATTCACATGTTGCATATATTTAATCAGATGATGTCATGGAGGGGAGTGTCTAATTGTTTTTAAATGATCGAGGAGCACATCAGTGCATGTTAAGATTTAGACTGCTAAGTCAGAACGCATCAACATGTTCCGCTGTCCTGCCTTTTCAATTTTTTTAATGGATTACTAATAAAAAGCATATTTTATTGGAGATACCATTTTTTTTCTCTTTTTTTATCTCACAATTTACCTATTGGGCTGAAAGTCTTCTTGGATCGCTGTATGTATATAAGCGGTGGTTGAACATCCTGGTGGTGAGTTCAATTTTTTCCTTTTCTACTTTATTATTTGTGATACTGACTATGTCTAAGGCCTCCTTCACAGGTCAGTGTCTCCAGTATGTGTGGTGACAGTTTTCACACGTACTGGAGACTCTCACACATGCACACCCATTCAAATGAATGGGTCTGTGCACATGTCAGTGTGTTTTCACGGACCGTGTGTCCATGGGCAAAACACTCTGACATGTCCTTGTTTTGCACGCCACGAGGGCCGCAAAACGTCCAACACACGTGCACACGGATGACATCCATGTGTCATCAGTGTGACACATACCGGCGTCTGCGAATCAGCAGTACAGTTCACGCTGTTCCCAGGTGCCGGAGGAATCTCTCATCATTGTCCCCTGCTTGAGCTGCGATCAGCATGAGCAGAAGACAATGTTGAGAGTTGTATTCAGTCCCTGCTTACTTCTAGTGTAAAAATAAGAATAAAAAAAAATAATTATACTCTCCTGGCTTGAGGCAACCGCACACGCTGAGAAGCAGAGGAGAATGACTCTATGCAGCAAGTGGGCCCCTGATCTGCGCTGAGCTCAGTGAGCGGTGTCCTGTTTACTCAGTGAGCTCAGCGCAGGGGCCTGCTCACTGCATGGAGTCATTCACCTCTGCTCCTCAGCATGTGCAGTCTCCTCAAGGCAGGTGAGTAAATTTTTTTTTTATTTTATTCTTATTTTTACATGTTTTAGAGACATCGGGGGCAGAATATTACTCTCAACATTGTCCCCTGCTGGCGCTGATTGCAGCGCAAGCAGGGGACAATGATGAGAGATTCCTTCAGCTTCCGGCGCTTGAGAACAGCGCAAACTGTACCGCTGATTTCCAGGCACTGGTACACACGGACAAACGGACACAGATATCTCCGTTATTAGTTTCTCCAGTACCAGAAATATCAGGACGTGTGAAAGAGCCCTAATCAATACTGTGGCTCCGATATGACCTGCAGTCTGACAATGACTGGAGTTCTTCCTAGCATCTCCTTACTATTGTTAAGGTCATATTGGGAGTTCTTGCGCTATATTCAACTACTTATGATAGTTCTGTGACGCCTCGCTCCCGCTCGCTGGCCCTACCCTGAGAGATGGAGGTACTCGGAACCGGGCCTTCTGGTGGAGGCAGTCGTGGCCTAGGCCCGGCCCGTGCCCAGGGTCGTCACAGTAAAAATAAGGGCCAGGAGGGACGGTGGTAATCGAGTGGATGTAATGACTACGCCACCTGTGGTGCCTGGTGATTTGCCACCAGCGCTGCGGCAGTCCTCTGAGGTGGGATGTCGTGGCAGCAGAAGATGGTACTACTCCCCACAGGAGGAGCAGGGCCTCAGGGCAGAGAAGACGGATCAGGGGGGTCGTAGTGGGTGGTGCAGTGTGTGTTGCGCTAAAATAAGGAACCGGAGGCCATGGATGCAGTCTTCCAAGCTTTACTCACGTTGTTAGGTGACAGCTGCAAGGCTTCTCCTTACTCCTCACGGCGCGCTGCGGCCACCAGTAAGGGGTTCAGCACACTCCAGGTGATTCGGGTGCATCAATCAGGACCCCCTGCACCAGAGTGTTCCTAGACTTTCCCACTAAGTCCTCTCCTGTCCGTATGTGGTGCGTGTTACAAGGCTGGGTCTCCCTCTGGCTGTACACAGAACAAGGGTACGGGTGGCGACTCCGCTCCGTCCGTTACCCGGTGGGATCCTCTAAGCCTCCGGGCTTTTCTGACTAGGACATGAAGTAGCAAAGCCAGATATCGGGGGCCGGTATCCCTTTTGCAGCAGGAGTCCCTCTGACTAGGCCAGAATAGTGAGGACAGGTGGCGTATGCCGCTCCTTCTGCATCCCCCTGGGATCCTTTTGCCTGTGGAGCTTGTCTCCTCTGCTCCCCTCCAGGCCTTCTTAAGCAGGGACCTTGACCGGGTAAAGACAGCCGTTAACTCTAGCCTGCTCCTCGCCTCAAGGCCGGAGAACGAGGACCGTGTATCTCCAATCAGCTGCAGGAAAGCCACGTTCAGTGATGAAGACCACAATCAAAGGACCTAGAACCTAAGATGGCCGTTGATTAAATATGATTGAATGAGTGTAACCTAAAAGTGCATCCTCCACCCTCACCCACTACATGGTTCCCCCTATCTTTTGGTTCCCCCCATCTCCTCTATCCCGGCTGGGGCAGCACTATGGTGCCTTAAAGCCCCCCTCAGGACAGGAGTGGTGTAGTGTTGAATGGATGGCTGAGTCCTGAGAAGTGCTCCACCCTTACCTCGGAGAGGAGATACCACACCTCGGTCTGAGGGGCAGTACCCCTGTGGCGACTGAACCCTCAGGGGCGCCACAGTTCCAGTGCTGTATTCATATTATAATTGTCATGGCTTGGTTTGGGGATTTGATCAGCTGAAATGTTGCTGCGTGGTCTGTTCCCCTGTCTGGTGAGCTATTGCCTTTTCTTCCCTGACCAAATGCCTATGGTTTCAATAGTCTTTATCCCCTCTTCTTGGCTTGCTCCTCTCCAGGTGTTTTCCATTGTCCTGTTTTGGTCTGACCTATCACATTCTGGGTTGGGTTTTATAAGTTCACCCTTCACTTCCTTGCTGGCTATTCCTCTAGGTGGATTTGGGTTTAAGAGTTCCAGCCTTTCAGCTAAGGGGTTTACCTTGCATGGTAAACACCAGTTCAGTTACTGCAGTGAGTTTGTTTTTCCTTCCCAGTTTCCCCGTTCCTCTTCCTTTCACCTCTTTAGGTTTCTGGGAGGTTATACTTGTTCCGTTTACTTTTGGCTCTCCTTTGCTTTCCCTCTCTACCATTTATGGATGTGTTTTAGTTTTCTCACCCTGTGTTTTTGTACCTTCCTACACATTTTTATCTACTCTTATTGGCAATGTTTTGTGGCCTCCCCTCTGGTTCCTCAGGAGGTACGAGAAACCCCCCCCCGATGGCCTTTTAGGGAGCCAGGTCTGAGGTGGTATTTTTGAGTTGTGTGGCTAGGGTCTTTCTAGTCTGTACAGGGACCAGTTGGGTGTGGGTGTAGCGTCTCCCTGTAGTAGGTCTTCCCCTTTTCCGTTACCCATAAGAAATGTTGATTATGGTGCTGTATTTATGAACTGATGTTGGTTCTGGCAATGTAAACATGTATTGACAATTGGTGGTTCTGGTAATGTATTATTGTACCATTGCAGGTTCTGTTGCTGTTTTCCTATACCCATGGAGGTTCTGGTGCATGTTTGTGTACTAATGTTGTTTCCAGTGCAGTATTCATGTACGGATGATGTATTTAGATAATGATGATGGTTTTGGCGTTGTATTCCTGTGCTAATGGTGGTTCTGGAGCTGTATTCATGTACTGATGCTAGTTCTGCTGCTGTATTCATGTACTGATAATGGTGTTGGTGCTTCATTCGAGGTACTGTTATTGTTTTTGGTGCTGTATTGATGCACTAACTGTGGTTCTGATGCTGTATTCATGTAATGATGGTTCTGGTACTGTATTCATGTACTGAGGGTGGCTATGGTGCTGAATTCATGTACTGATGGTGGTTCCAGTGCTGTAATCATGTGCTAATGGTAGTACTAGCATTATATTCATGTGCAGATGATGGTTTTGGAGCTACATTCATGTGCTGATGGTAATTCCGATGGTTATGTTACCATATTCATGTACTCACGATGATTCTGGTGCTATTTTCTCAAGTTGGTTCTGGTGCTGTATTCACATACTGATGTTGTTTATAGGGGTGTTGCATTCAAGCTCTAATGGTGGTTCTAGGGCTTTGTACATATACTGATATTGAATTTTGGTCACGTCCAGATGTAGCAATCCATAACTAATCAGATGACATGCTACACAACTATGTTTATAAAGTATTGTGCCATCTGACAGGTTAAGGAAAGATACATCTGTATTTATGTTAGGACTCGGAGCAATAAACCTTTGCATTTGGTAAGATTGGAGTTCTAGATTGGCATGCTAAGTAATCTGTGTAGATTCTGTTATCTTGTTAAATAATTAAATAACACATTGTCAGGTTAACATGAGGGGGCATGGTCAACTACAGACTGACTGATTCACCATAAATTATGTCACATATTGACCTAAATTTTGGAATAAATCTATTCCAGCTCATAGCTGGTGTGGAATCCACCAAAAGAAGTACAGTATGCTATGCGCAGTGTTGCATAGGACTGCAAGAAAATGTTTCTTTAATTTTAGCTACAATTACTTTCATTTTTGAGTGAGGGAAGAAGAATAACTAATAGTGATGAGCGAGTATGTTCTGTTAACCCTTTCAGCGACCATGCTCGTAAATCTCGAGTAACGAGCATGCTCACTCATCACTAGAATTAAGTGTGGTCTGTAGAAAGGGGTATGGTCTGTAAATGGGGTTTCCCTTACGCAAACAAGAAACTTAAAATTTGAACCTCTGGACAAGTGTTCTGATCTGTTTCACTATTGGGATACTCTTCAGGAAATACATGTACAGCACAATAAAAGGTATTAAAATATTATGAACAATTGTGGAAAAAGATTCTTGGGATAAGAAAATATTGATTATGTGCATTGCATGAGGTTTCTTTTCTTGTTCACCAACCAGATTCCTTGCTTCTTTATGATATTTCAAAGCCATATACAGTCAACAGAACACATTGTAGAATAATTATTCCCAGAACTTTTTTTATGATGAAGTCTCAAAGTTTTGAGTGATCGGTTTTGATCTGCCTTCTTATAATGCTTTTAAACATTCCTACCAATATTCCTTTTCCCACCACAGTATTTTATCCTGCCTTGCAGCCATTTGATGAGCAAGGTGCTTGCTAAGTAGTTTATTTATGTACATGTGTTATATACCTGGAAATTGAATATAACAACTATCCCACAATTGATATAGGAGGCTTCCAATATTGACCTCTAGTTTTCTGACGATCAGTGGCATACCGCTAATGGCGGCAGCCCATGCAGTTGCTATGGGGCCCCGGAGCCGGGGGGCACTGTGCCAGTGCCAGCCCTGGGCCCTCCCCCTTGCCCTTCATCGCAAATTCAACTGTATTGGCTTCCTAGATGCAGATACAGTTGAAAGAAATGATGGAGGCAGGAGCATCAGCTGACGCTTCCTCCTCCATCATCCTACATTGGCGTCTGACGTCTCAGCACAGAAGGCACGATGACGTGACTACATGGCACTCGCTGCGCTGAGATGTGTGGCGCTTCAGAACGCTCGCTACAGAGACCGAAGCAGCAGGGGAACGAGAAGGAGAGGTGAGAATTGTCAAGTATTTATTTATTTTTTAATCAGAGTGAACATTGTGGTGGCCATAATTTTGTATGGAGGATTATCTGGAGTGTATTACACTATATGGAGGACTATGTGGGGTGCATTATACTATATGGAGAATTATGGAGGGGTGCATTATACTGTATAGAGGACTATGGGGGGTGCATTATGCTGTATGAAGGACTATAGGGTGCATTATACTGTATGGAGGACTATGGGGTATGCATTATTCTTTATGGAGTACTATGAAGTGTGCATTATACTATATGGAGGACTATGGGGGTGCATTATAATTTATGGAGGACTATGGGGAGTGCATTATACTATATGGATGACTATGGGTGGTAAATTATAATTTATGGAGGATTATGGAGGGTTGCATTATACTGTATAGAGGACTATAGGGGGTGCATTATGCTGTATGGAGGACTATGGGGGTGCATTATACTTTATGGAGGACTATGGAGGGCGCATTATACTGTATAGAGGACTATGGGGGTGCATTATACTGCATGGAGGACTATAGGGGTGCATTAAACTTTATGAAGGACTATGGGGTCCATTATATTATATGGAGGACTATGGGGAGTGCATTATACTTTATGGGGGATTATGGGGGGTGCATTATGCTATATGGAGGACTATGAAGAGTGCAGTATACTACATGGAGGACTGTAAGGGAGTGCATTATGACATATGGCGGATATGGGGTGCATTATACTATATGGAGCACTATGTGAGGGATATTATAGTATTTAGAGGGCTATGTGGGAGCCTTTATACTGTATTCAAGCAATTATACAGTGTGAATGTTTGTGTGGGGTCCATAGTACTGTAGAACTGTGTGCAGGGCTGTATGGGGACAATTATACTGTTTGGAGGGCTAGCGGGTGCCATTATACAGTGTAGAGATGTGTGGTGCCATTATACTGTATGGAGGGCTGTGTGGGGGTCACAGCTGGAGCATCATACTGTGTTGGGGTCTTCATACTTTTCCAGGGGATTTGAGGGGTGGGGTATAGTACAGTCATACTGTGCGTGTAAAGGAATTCACTGTGGGGTATCTTACAGTGTTTGTGGGGCTCTTTTGTTGGCATCATACTTTATGAGTGCAATGAAAGTGGAATCTAGGGCTCCAGTAGGAGAAACACTACTTTGTAAAGGCTGCAAAGTTGTGAGATATGCTCTTTTGTAACCCCGCTACATATATATATATTTTTCCCCCATTTCCTCATAGACTGTAAGCTTGCGAGCAGGGCCCTCACTCCTTTCGATATGAGATATGCTTATTCTATATTGTCTGTATAAGTCCCCCCTAAAATTGTAAAGTGCTGCGGAATATGTTGGTGCTATAAAAATAAAAATTATTAATATTATTATTTCCTTTGGGGGGTGGGAGGGGGTGCAATTAGAACTTCTGCTGTGGGGCCCCATAATTTCTATGTACACCTTTGCTGACAATATTTATGAAATGTAATGAAAAACTAGTTAGAAAAATAATCATAATAGTTGATGTTTTGTGTCCCTACTAGAGATGAGCGTTGTTCTACTCGAACTGTTCGCCAATCTCAAATTCGAGCTGTTTTGGGCGGTGTTCGAGCCGTTCGGCGAACACGAACGATTTGAGAAAAATTCGGCTGTTCGAGGTTATGTTCGATAACTGTTCGTGCACCAAAATCATAACTGGATTTTTTCTCAGTAATGATGAAAATTAATGTTAATACGCAGTTTGAGTGTACAGCGGGGTGGGGGGAGGGGCAGGGGATGGATCTCTGCAGGAATAATGAAGATCTCCATTTTTTTTTCTCTTTCCCGCATTTACAGTGGGGAGGTGCAATCTGTCAGCCTATCAGCAGCGCACACACGGAGCGAACTGCTGTTTTTCACACAAGCAAGGGCATGTGTCATTGGCAGTGTATGTCACATGTCCTTGCCCTATAAGACCAAGCCATTTTCCCCGTCGCCACCATTTTCTCACTGCTGCAGCTGCGTGTTAGACGGCACCGCTGTTGCTGTGTGCGCTATACCTTGTTAATTTCAAGCCAATTTTCGCACAAATCTACAGATAGCTTGGGAGTAGGGAATAGTTGTGATTGCAGTCCTTTTAAGGACTAGGTTACAGCATTTCCTACGACTTTTATCAGGCAGGTCTGTGCTCTTAAATAGATAGATTGTGGGAGTAAAGACTAATTGTAATTGCAGTCCTTTTCAGGACTAGGTTACATCAGTTCCTATCAGTTTTTGCCAGGCAGGTCTGTGCCAGTGCTGTGCAAGTTTTTTTCACAGCATTTGGCTGAATCTAGCAAAGCTAATCCTTTTTGGCCTATTGCAGAGTGTGTTAGTCAGTGGAGTAGCCTATCTGTGTTGCAAGATATACCACCTGTGTATAGAATACCAATTTTTTTACTGCACCTAGTGAAGTAAAATCTTTTGGGCATAGCATCATTCTATTAGTCCATCTATACTGACCTCCATCAGGTTGCAAATTGAATATAATTTTTTTCTGCATCTAGCTCTGAAAAAATATTTGGGCTTCTAGCTGTGTGTGGGACTTGTTCTATTAGTCCATCTATACTGACCTCCATCAGGTTGCAAACTGAATATAATTTTTTTCTGCATCTAGCTCTGAAAAAATATTTGGCCTTCTAGTAGTGTGTGGGACTTTCTCTATTAGTCCATCTATACTGACCTCCATCAGGTTGCAAATTAAAAATAATTTTTATCTGCATCTAGCTCTGAAAAAATATTTGGCCTTCTAGCAGTGTGTGGGACTTTCTCTATTAGTCCATCTATACTGACCTCCATCAGGTTGCAAATTAAAAATAATTTTTATCTGCATCTACCTCTGAAAAAATATTTGGGCTTCTAGCTGTGTGTGGGACTTGTTCTATTAGTCCATCTATACTGACCTCCATCAGGTTGCAAACTGAATATAATTTTTTTCTGCATCTAGCTCTGAAAAAATATTTGGCCTTCTAGCAGTGTGTGGGACTTTCTCTATTGGTCCATCTATACTGACCTCCATCAGGTTGCAAATTAAAAATAATTTTTATCTGCATCTAGCTCTGAAAAAATATTTGGCCTTCTAGCAGTGTGTGGGACTTGTTCTATTAGTCCACCTATACTGACCTCCATCAGGTTGCAAATTCAAAATAATTTTTTGTCTGCATCTAGCTCTGAAAAAATATTTGGTCTTCTAGCAGTGTGTGGGACTTTCTCTATTAGTCCATCTATACTGACCTCCATCAGGTTGCAAACTGAATATATTTTTTTTCTGCATCTACCTCTGAAAAAATATTTGGGCTTCTAGCTGTGTGTGGGACTTGTTCTATTAGTCCATCTATACTGACCTCCATCAGGTTGCAAACTGAATATAATTTTTTTCTGCATCTAGCTCTGAAAAAATATTTGGCCTTCTAGTAGTGTGTGGGACTTTCTCTATTAGTCCATCTATACTGACCTCCATCAGGTTGCAAATTAAAAATAATTTTTATCTGCATCTAGCTCTGAAAAAATATTTGGCCTTCTAGCAGTGTGTGGGACTTTCTCTATTAGTCCATCTATACTGACCTCCATCAGGTTGCAAATTAAAAATAATTTTTATCTGCATCTACCTCTGAAAAAATATTTGGGCTTCTAGCTGTGTGTGGGACTTGTTCTATTAGTCCATCTATACTGACCTCCATCAGGTTGCAAACTGAATATAATTTTTTTCTGCATCTAGCTCTGAAAAAATATTTGGCCTTCTAGCAGTGTGTGGGACTTTCTCTATTGGTCCATCTATACTGACCTCCATCAGGTTGCAAATTAAAAATAATTTTTATCTGCATCTAGCTCTGAAAAAATATTTGGCCTTCTAGCAGTGTGTGGGACTTGTTCTATTAGTCCACCTATACTGACCTCCATCAGGTTGCAAATTCAAAATAATTTTTTGTCTGCATCTAGCTCTGAAAAAATATTTGGTCTTCTAGCAGTGTGTGGGACTTTCTCTATTAGTCCATCTATACTGACCTCCATCAGGTTGCAAACTGAATATATTTTTTTTCTGCATCTACCTCTGAAAAAATATTTGGGCTTCTAGCTGTGTGTGGGACTTGTTCTATTAGTCCATCTATACTGACCTCCATCAGGTTGCAAATCGAATATAATTTTTTTCTCCATCTAACCCAGCCAATAGTTTTGGCCTAATACCACAGTTTGGCCACTCAGCTCTGCTCGGTTCCCATCCATTGTTTTTTTGTGCAAACAACTCCAGAGTTGTGAATTATTTAGCCACCAAAATGAGTGGAAAAAGGCCTGCTGCTGGTGGAAAGGGGAATAGGCGTGTTGGGAAGGGGAAAAAAGGTTGTGTCCGTGGGGTAGGTGTTAAAGCAACAGTAACATCTGCAGAAGAAAGACCATCTTCCAGCCAAACTAAAATGTCTACTTCTTTTAGCGGACAATGTGATAAGATCCCTTTCTTACGGCCACGCCAATCGCTACAAATTCCAGATGAGGCACAAAAACAGCAGGTGCTTCAACGGATATCAAGTGCTCCTTTAAGTGGGCTCTCCTCCACATCAACTTGAACATCACAAATACTCCAGTCCTCAAAGGTGTCACCCAAATCGCACTTGCTTCCTCACAGCTCCCAAATCTCCAGCTGCCCGTCTGAGTATGAGGTAGAACAGATGGTTGAGTCTGCAGAGCTGTTTACTCATACTATAGCCTGGAAATCAGAGGTCGATTCCAGCGCTTCTGTGAATCCAGACGAGGAAATGATCTTCACTGATGCCCAGAATCTTTATGAGTCGGATCCAGGACCAGACGCAGAAGGTTCTGACCATAATGTAGACCCTCATTCCCAAACTGTAACTCCTGTTGGTGGAGACAATGAGGAAGACGATGATGAGACTCAAATACCTGATTGGAGCGACAACTTTAGTTTTTTGTCAGGGCAGGAAGAGGTTGGCTTTGAGGACGACGGGTGTGATAACGCACAGGGTGATGATGATGAGGTTGGAGATCCCACTTACTGTCAACCCACAGTCAGCCAAGAGATGAGGTCAGCAGAGGAGGTGGAGGAAGATGCTAGTGACGACGAGGTCAGGTTGCGCCTTCCTGGACAGAGACGTAGTACTGGAAGCACGTCAACAACTGCATCCTCAAACACAACTCTGCCTCTCACCACAAGTCGTGGTGGCTCTTCAGGTCGCATGGGTGCTAAGCCTTGCATAGCCTGGGCATTTTTCAGATCGATAAAGATGACCCAACTCGTGTTATCGGTAACATTTGTCAGCAAAAGCTAAGTAGAGGCCAAAAAATACATAGTTTGAGTACTTCATGCATGAACCGGCACATGGACATGAAGCATAAGTTGCAGTGGGAAGCTCAGTGTGCTACAATGCGGCCTAGCCGGCCGGGCCAACCACCGTCTGCCATATCTTGTGCATCTGCGGCCTCTTCATCCTCTGTGACTGGGGGGACAGCAGTCACACCTGTTTTGGGGCGCAGACCTGCCACCTCTTTACCCGCAACAGCCAGCGTGATTGGCAGGTCATCATTTTCTTTGGAGGTGGTAACACCAGCTGGTGTTGAGCGCTGTCCGACATCGATAGCACCACCTTTGGATCAAGGCAACCTAGCATGTCCGCCTGCATCTTCCTCACAGACCGGCAGTTTGCCGGGGACACCCTTATCAACCCCGTCTAAGCACAATAGCCAGCCCTCGGTCCCTCAGATGTGGACAAGTAAAAGACCATTTCCTCCTATCCATGAGAAAGCTAAGAGGTTGAATTTCACCATCTGCAATCTCTTGGCTACAGAAATGCTGCCTTTCCGCCTGGTGGACACAGAGGATTTTCAAGACCTTATGTCCGTCGCAGTGCCCCAGTACCAGATGCCCAGTCGGCACTACTTCTCAAAGAAAGGTGTGCCTGCGCTCCACCAGCATGTCGCACACAACATCACCGCTTCTTTGAGAAACTCTGTGTGTGACAGGGTGCATTTCACCACAGACACTTGGACGAGTAGGCATGGACAGGGGCGTTACATGTCTCTGACTGGGCACTGGGTAACTATGGTGACAGCAGGACAAGGGGCTGCTGTCCAAGTCTTGCCGTCCCCACGAGTTGTGCGTCAATCCTCTTTATGTCAAAGTTCCTCCACTGCTTCTGCCTCCTCAACCTCCTCTCGGTCTTCCACCTGCACCCAAAGCCTGTCTGGTCATGCCACAAGCTTTCTAACTGCGCAGAAGGGATCCTGCACACCTCCTTACTATGCTGGCAGTAGGGCTCAACGTCATCAGGCGGTTTTTACTTTGAAATGTCTGGGAAATGTGAGTCACACAGCTGAGGAGTTGTGGTCAGCTCTGGAGAACCAATTTCATGAATGGTTGTCTCCACTGGACCTGAAACCAGGGAAGGCCGTGTGCGACAATGCTGCAAACCTGGGTGCGGCCCTTCGCCGGGTCAATGTCACACACGTGCCTTGTATGGCTCACGTGTTGAACCTGGTTGTCCAGCAATTTTTAGCCCACTATCCCAGACTAGATGGCCTTCTGCAGAGGGCACGGTCGCTGTGTGCTCACTTCCGCCGTTCGCATCCCGCAGCTCAGCGACTTACATCTCTACAGAAGTCGTTGGGCCTGCCACTTCACCGGCTAAAATGCGATGTGCCTACTCGGTGGAATTCAACTCTGCACATGTTGCAGCGACTGTGGCAGCACCGACAAGCCCTGGTGCAATGCGTTCTGACGTATAGCCTGGGCCAACGAGATCCAGAGGTGGGGCAAATCACACTGGAGGAGTGGTCTCAGATCAGGGACCTATGCACCCTTCTGCACAGTTTTGAAATGGCGACGAAGATGTTTAGTGCTGACGATGCCATTATCAGCATGACTATTCCGGTGATTTACATGCTGGAGCACATGTTAAACAGAATTCGGAGTCAGGTGGTGGCACAAGAGGAGGTGGAGGAAGTAGAGGAGGAGGAGTTGTATGCGGAAGGGCTAACATCTGCAAGGTCCAGACGGTCGGCAGCACCAAGGCGGCAGGCATGTGAGGGTGGGGGAGATGGTTTTACCAGGGCGCATGGTAGCAGCTAAACTAGTGAGGAAGGTGCAGGAGCCCAGGAAGAAGTGGAGGACGAACTGATGGAAGACTCATCAGATGAGGGAGACCTTGATCACATTTCTGTTGTGCGAGGTTGGGGGGAGTGGACAGAGGAAGGAAGCATGATTGTTACCTCGCCACCAACACAACAGGGACTTGGTGCTCCTGGATGCGCAACACACATGAGTGCCTTCTTGCTGCACTACCTGCAACATGACCCTCGAATTGTGAGAATTAGAAATAATCCTGACTACTGGGTTGCCACACTGTTAGATCCCCGGTACAAAAGTAAATTTGCCGAAATTATTCCTGCCATAGAAAGGGATGCACGCATGCAGGAGTATCAGCAGAGACTGTTGCAGAATCTTACATGTGCTTTTCCACAAAACACCAGTGGTGCACGTAGTAAATCTCACAGTTCCAACTTGCCAACCGTGGGACCGTCAAGTGTTCAGCACTCAAACCGTAACAGAACCACAGTATCTGCTGGTAACATCAATTTTGCGGAATCATTTCACCACTTTTTTAGCCCATCCTTTGCAAGGCCACAGGAGACAAGAAGTCTGACACATAGTCAACGCCTAGAGACGATGGTACAGGAGTATCTCCAAGTAAACATTGAAGCCATGACTGTGTCACTGGACCCTTGCTCTTTTTGGGCTTCCAATCTGGATAAATGGCCGGAGCTAGCCACTTACGCCTTGGAGATCTTGTCATGCCCCGCAGCCAGCGTTCTGTCTGAACGTGTGTTCAGCGCTGCTGGTGGTGTGCTGACAGATAAGCGCACGCGGCTCTCCACTGATAATGTAGACAGACTCACGTTCATAAAGATGAACAAATCATGGATCCGAAACGACTTTTCTACCCCTGTGTCATCCTGGGGAGAGTAAAAGCTTGATGATTGGTTAAAATCACCCTACCAACCGTTTTAAGCTTTCAATTTACTAATCATGTTTATCTGTATCTTGGCTGGAAAATAATTTGGGCTTTGTAGCAGTGTGCAGCACTGATTCTATTAGGCCATCTATACTAAGCTCCACCAGATTTAAAATTAATAATAATTTTTAGCTGCATCTAGCCCGGAAAATAATTTTGGGGCTCCGAGATGCGCAAGACACATAAGTGCCTTCTTGCTGCACTACCTGCAACATGACCCTCATATTGTCAGAATTCGAAGTAATCATGACTACTGGGTTGCCACACTCTTAGATCCCCCAAACTTTTCGATCAACCTTTTCATTTTAATAAAGACCAAAAAAATGGACATTTTTGAAATTATAAGCATTAGCAAGTTATTAGAAACTGAAATCAAACAGTTTTCAACTCAAAACTTTATTCTAGGTGATGTTACATTTTCACATAGGACCCCTTGTTCGAAAGGAGCTTCTGAACTCTCTCGTCCATTGAATTTGTCAGGTTTTGGATGGTTTCTGCTTCAATTGTTTTGCATGAGGACAGAATACCCTCCCAGAGGTGTTGCTTAGATGTGAACTGCCTCCCGCCATCATAGACACTCCTTTTGATGATGCTCCAGAGGTTCTGAATGGGGTAGAGGTCAGGGGAGCATGGGGGTCACACCATAAGTTTGTCCCCTTTTATGCCCATATCAGCCAGAGATGCAGATGTTTTATGTGCAGCATGAGATGGTGCATTATCATGCAAAAAAATGATCTTGCTGTGAAATACACGGTTCTTCTTCTTGAACCATGGCAGGAAGTGCTGTTTGAGAATATCCACATACATTATGGAGTTCATCTTTAGCGCCTTCAGGGATCCTAAAGGGGCCGACAATCTCTCTCCCCATGATTCCAGCCCAAAACATTACTCCACCTCCTCCTTGTTGGCGCTGTAGCCGTGTTTGCTACACCAGCCATCAACCAGCCATCCTCCACTCCATCCATCTGGACCATCGAGCGCTGCACGGCACTCATCCGTGAACAAAACAGTTTTGAAATCAGTCTTCATGTAATGTTTAGCCCACTGGAGCCGTTTCTGCTTGTGTGAAGTGGATAGAGGAGGTCGACAGGATGGCGTATGCACAGCTGCAAACCTCTGAAGGACCCTGCATCTTGTTGTTCGGGGGACGTTGGAGGCACCAGCAGCTTCAAAAACTTGTCTGCTGCTATGACAAGGCTTTTTTGCTGCTGCTCTTTTAACCTGACGTAATTGCCTGTAGGAAAGAGTCCTCAATTTGCCCTTATCAGCACGCACACGTGTGTACTGTGAATCAGCTACATACTTCTTGATTGCCAAGACACTTCATCCTGATCATCGCACAATGTTGATTGTAGTCATGCCTTGACCTAAATACTCCACAATTTGTTGCTTCTCAGCAGCCGACACATCCTTTTTCTTTCCCATTTTGGCAGAAAATGTAGGCTGCTTAATAATGTGAGACAGCCTTCTTAAGTAGTCTTGCCTTTCATTGGACGCACCTGCCAAACTAATTAGCACAGGTGTCTGCAATTGCTTACAGTGATATAAAGAGCCCTGACACACATCACCATCAATGAGTTTAACTGACAAACAAACAAATTCTTCCTTTATCACTCCTAAACACTTTTTGCATAATAATTTGGAACACAGTGTACATGTGCTTTTCCACAAAACACCAGTGGTTCACGTAGTGAATCTTACAGTTCTAACTTGCCAACCGTGGTCTGTATGGAGTTGTTCAATAAAGGGCCCAAAATTAAGATAACATAGATGGGAGAGGTCTCTATGAATAGGAATTCCTAAGTATTTGATACCCTGTGAGGGCCAGGCAAAGGGAAAGTTGGACTGGATGGAATCCTATATGGATTTGGGGAGGGAGACATCGAGGGCCTCAGACTTCGCTGCATTGATTTTAAAATTTGACCATGTAACAAAGTGATCTATTTCAGCCATAACAGCATGGATGGATATATGTGATTGAGTGATATATACTAGGACATCATCAGCAAATAGAGAGCACTTGTACTCGGTGCCTCCCACCTCAATCCACCTAATATTGGGGTTATGGCGAATTGATGAGAGCAGGTGCTCCGTCACTAGGATGTATAAGAGAGGGGACAGAGGACATCCCTGCCTTGTCCCATTGGTGATTGTGAAAGGTGATGAAAATGTTCTGATGCACCCCCTGGGCCTTGGGACACCCGGAGCCGGACCCTTTTTGGTGGATGCTGGTGGTTGTAGTCTTCGTGGCAGCGACCCGGTTCCGTGGCTCAGGGTGGTCAAACCAGTGGCGGAACTATTTATGTGGTTTTGATGTTTAAATGTCCGACTACGCCACCCGTGGATTGCGGTCAGAGTGAACCGCCGCTGCAGGGCAGACCGCTGAGGCTGGTGTTGTGGGTGCAGCAGAGCGTAGCATAACTCCCCACGGGAGGAGTATAGCCTCAGAGCAGTGTATGCGGAGGATGGGGGTGATGGTGCAGGGCAGCAGCAGTAACGACACGGAGTCAGTGATGCAGTCCAGGGCCTTTACTCACAGTTCTTATTATCCAGACCACGTCTGCAGGTAACGGCTGCCCACGTCGTACTGTGCTCACCAGGTGAGGGGCTCAGACAACTCCCAGATAACTTTGGAGCGCTTCACAGGACCCCCTTTGTGTGTCCTTTGTCTGGCCTTTCTTACCAACCCTTCTGTCCGGCTGCCTCGGGCCTCCTCTTGGTAAACTTGGCGCCAGTTTCCCTGACCCTTTGTGGTGCCTTCCTAGCGGGTGTAGCGAGGGGCTGCGCCACATAAAATGTCAGAGCCTCCGGTTTATAGCTGAGGGTCGTTTCCTGCCTCCACTAGTTTCGGGGACCGGTCTCCCCCTTTGGCCTGACCCCTCCACGCAGGTGGATTCGGGCGTGCGGTGGCGACTCGCCCGTCCGCACCCCTGGGATCCCTTCATTCCTCATTCCTGGAGCCTTCTCCGCTCCTCTTCCTTCCTTCTCCCTCTTCCAGGCCTGGGCCTCTGTTACTAGGCCCGCCTCCGGAACAGAGCTCATGCAGAGCCCCTGCTCCCTGCCACTTCTGCTCAGACTTCTCTGCACTGAACTAAGATGGTGCCCACCTTTTATACTCCCTTCTCAATGCACCCAGGAACTGCTTCCTCCCTGCTCCTGCACTACAGGGTTCCCCTTCCTCAGTGTTCCCTCCCCCCACTCCAGCCAGGGACAGTGACTGTCGTGCCCATCTCAGAGGCATATTGTTCGCCCTGCCCCACGGCAATGTGGTGTAATGCATGCAGGTGTCGGGTCCTGATCCACACTCCATCCTTACCTGAGAGTGAGATATCACACCTCTGGGTGAGGTGCAATACCTCTGTAGCAACCGAGCCCTCAGGGTGCTACAGTTCCATTTATCTTCAGCCTAGGTGACGTATTGTGATACAGGGCCGTGATTTTGGCTATAAAAGGGTCCCCTAGACCGCTACCCCAAGCTTTTTAAGAGAATCATATATGGCGTGCCAGGAGACTCTATGGAATGCTTTCTCAGCATCCAACGAGAGTATCTAATTACAAATTTTTAACTGCATCTAGCCCAGGAAATACTTTGTGCCTAGTAGCAGTGTCTGCTAGTCAGCGGATTATCCCGGCTGTTAAGCAAGCTACACCACCTGTAGTTTAGACACTTAATTTTTTCAAAGGAAATGCTTCGGGACCACGAGATACTCAGTGAAGAGCATCAGGAGGCACCCCAAGGCATAGGGGCTGGGACTGGCAGTAGGATGCCTTGCGGTGGACAGCCGAGCTCGATCCTTATAAAAGCTTTTTAACTGCAGCAGCTTTAGTGGACGCTACTGGAGCTGGAATTACGCGGCTGCTGGCATGAGACTTGCCCTCCAATAGATCCTTGTAAATGGATTTAAAGTGTATTCATTCAAATTAGAGAGACAATTTAAATTAAAAAGCTTAGAGCTGCCTCCACCACAGGGGGGCTCGCTCGACCCACCAGCGGACAGGCACCAGTATTGGGAGAGGGGGGCTGGCCGTCAGGGTTCACCGCGGCTCTGGCACAAACCCGGCGACACGGAGGTGGCATGGGCAGGAGCGGACTGAACGTGTCGGCTTCTCACTTTTTGGATTTCAGAAGGGCATGACATGCCTATATTTGTGTCTCCCCCTCCTTTTACTCCTCCACCTCTTTTCTTTTCGCATGACTATATGTACTTGTCACTTTTCCATGTGTTAGTTGTGTCTTCTGAGCAGTTTGTCAGCTTTTGGACACCTTTGAAGGTGTTTTCTATGTGTTTCTATGTGTTTTTGTTTGCCTGCCATTGGTTTTAACGGTGTTCGAAGGTGTTCGACGAACAGTTCGACGAACAGTTCGGCGAACACACGGGTGTTCGACGAACCGAACCGAACTCGAACACTACGGGGGTGGCTCAACACTAGTCCCTACAAGAAAAACTATGGTACACAGAGTTTTGCTTCCTTTGAAAACCTTGCATGATTTCGGGATTTTGAGGTTAATCCAGACTCAAACCTCAAGGACAACTCCTTATTATAAGAAGCAAACACGTATGTAGTTGATTCAATTTTTGCTGCACTTCCAATAAATAGTCTGGCAGAACAATATGCCTATTGTGACAGTGATAATAATGGCCTGCAAGAATTCTGAGCCCTAATATTTAAACACAATATTTCAAGAATGTTCTATGCATGATGTAGCACATTATCCACAAAAACCAGATACAATTTGGATGACCCCACAGTAATTTAAGCCAAGCATGGTGAAAATTACAAGTTTTATGTCTTTAAATAAAGCTTTTCCATTTGCTTTCCTGCAAAATGAGAAAGAAGTGGTAAAGTTGCACCTTTTCCAAAAGGCAATAAATTACTACTGTGACATGAAGAAATTAAATAAAAACAAAAGATTAATTACAACATTAAAAAACATAAGTGCCCAGGAAATCAGAGTATTCATTAATCTCAAAATTAAATGTGTGGCTCCTTCTATTTCATAAATGGTCACGTCAAACAACAAATGCGCCATGTTTTCATAAGAGGTTCACTAGCAGTGCAACATTAATTAAGAAAAGACTTCAGCTGCAAATCAATTTATCAGTTTTGTCAGATTTAATCATTGTTGTACTTACACTAACAGGAAAATAGCAATATTCCTACATTTATCCAGAAATCCTACTGAAATAAGAACAAAAATCAGTGTTTACACCATGAGATTTCATTTGGAATGCATAAAATGATAGGGAAAACGCGGAATAAATAGCCCCATAACATTACTCTTCCTCCACCAAACTTAACACTAAACACTGTAATGAGAAGTTCATAAAGCACTTTATGACGGTTTTATGGCATATACAAATTTCACATTTTTTCGCAACTTTTCAACTGTGTGCAAAGTTTAACATTAGGGGTCAGGGTCAACATCAGACTGACAGATTGACAGATCCACGATAAATTAAGGTAATTGGTGTAAACTATAGGAGAAATCTACAGCATCTCATAGCTGGTGTAGAATTGTTTTTTTTGGTACATGGTCGACCCAAAGATGTACCAGATTCACTAAGACCAAAGATGTACCAGATTCACTAAGAGGTGTATACCTCTTACTGAATTTAGTGCATTTCTTAAAGAGGGACATTGTCTGGGTGAATGGAACCCAGTGCATTTTGATACATAGTGTTCTGCAAGCATCAAACCCAAATGCGTCCTTCCAACTCCCTGATGAAGTTTGATTCATCATTCCAGAGAGGACATTTCCACTGCTCCAGAGTTCATGGTTGACATCTTCTCCAACACTTCACTTGGCCTTTGGCATTGCACATAGTGATCTTCAACTTGCTTGAATCTGCTCAATCCATTTCAAACTAAAATACACAATTTTTGTGCTGATGTCATTTCCAGAGACAAGTTGGAAATCTCAGGTGAATGATGTAGGTGATTTTCAGGCACCATAGAATTCCACACTCAACAGAAATGATCTGTGAGTTTGTTAAATCTACTGCTTTATGTCTGAATTGTCACTCCTAAATGCTTTGAATGTAATTACAGTGCATTGGCTAGACCAATGAATGCCAAAAAAGCATTCATTAGGCAAGTACACTTTTTTTCACTGCATATAAAAGTTAAAGGGGTGGTCCGAAGTCAAAGTAAATTTCATTCTAAATCCCTGTCTATTTAGTGCCATAATCTAAGCTATTTGCTGTTATACTTGCATTGAAAATGCCCTACCATTTCTTTTCTACACTATCTAACTGCTGTTCAATTTTTTGCCCTACTTCCTGTGTGATGACACTTAACTTGAGTATCCCAGTGCATGCTGGGATACTCAAACGAAGTGTCATCAGGGGTCAGATGCTACGATCAATGCCACAGCCCCTGTCCCCTCCCTGAAATGAAGTGCCATCTGTGCACAATTACAGTGCATGCTCTGTTGCTGGCTCAGCTCAGTTATAACCAGCCGGCAGCAGAGCGGTGTCATGATGCCCGGCCTTGCAGGGGCGGAGTTGGTCATCTGCAGGCCGAGTAACGTGACACCGCTCTGTTACAACTGGGCTGAGTCGGCAACACAGAGTGCGCGCTGTCATTGTGCATATTGCACAGTACACAGAGTCAAGGGCAAGACAGGGACTAGCCCCGCCCCTGAAGTGAGTGTATCTGATGGCGCTTCATTTCAGGGAAGGGATAGTGGCTGCAGCAGTGAACGCAGCCTCTGCTGCCTGATGACACTTTGTTTGAGAATTCCAGTGCATGCTGGGATTCTCAAATGAAACGTCATCAGAAAATAAGTAGGGAAAAAAATAGAAAAGCAGTTAGATAGTGTAGTTAGGGAAGGATAGGGAATTTTGAATACACGTATACTAGAGTATATTAGAAAATAGCTTAGATTATGGCACTAAATAGATAGGGATTTAAAATGAAATTTATTTTTGAAGTCACCCCTTTAAGCTGCTGCACTTTCTTTAACCCAGACATCCAAAGTAAAAAGAATACTGAATGATTTTATAGTGGGAGCCTTTCAGTGTCCAGTAGCACACTGTGCCTATACACCTGCATGCATTGGAACATTCAATTGGACATAGAGTATTGTGCAAAAGTTTTTGGTAGGTGTGGAAAAAATGCTCCAAAGTAAGGGTTAATTGTTTATTATTATCTATTCACAAAATGCAAACTGAATGAACAAAACAATTATCTTAATTAAATCAATATTTTGTGTGACCACTTTTTGCAGTTATATAAAACAGCATCAATTCTTTTATGAACAGTTGCACAAAGTCAGGGATTTTATTTTTTATTTTTCATTTAGAAGCTCCTTAAGGGGTGCATGCTTGCTGGGTTGTGCACGCGTCTTCTTGTGAAAAGTGGCTTTGGAGATAAGTGGCAGTTATTTCAGAGGCCATGGACTAACACCCGTCTTCTTCTCTTTTCACACAGGTAAATGCTCTGCTCCTGCACATTCCTCTGCTTGCAGTATATGTCGCCATCTAATGCTCTGCTTCCCTGATTCAACTTACTGGTACATGCTCCACTCCTGCACATTCCTCTGCTTGCTGTATATGTCGCCATCTAATGCTCTGCTTCCCTGATTCAACTTACTGGTACATGCTCTGCTCCTGCACATTCCTCTGCTTGCTGTATATGTCACCATCAAATGCTTTGCTTCCCTGATTCAACTTACTGGTACATGCTCTGCTCCTGCACATTCGTCTGCTTGCTGTATATGTCACCATCTAATGCTCTGCTCCCCTGATTCAACTTACTGGTACATGCTCTGCTCCTGCACATTCCTCTGCTTGCTGTATATGTCACCATCAAATGCTTTGCTTCCCTGATTCAACTTACTGGTACATGCTCTGCTCCTGCACATTCCTCTGCTTGCTGTATATGTCACCATCTAATGCTCTGCTCTCCTGATTCAACTTACTGTTACATGCTCTACTCCTGCACATTCCTCTGCTTGCTGTATATGTCGCCATCTAATGCTCTGCTTCCCTAATTCAACTTACTGGTACATGCTCTGCTCCTGTACATTCCTCTGCTTGCTGTATATGTCGCCATCTATTGCTGTGCTTCCCTGATTCAACTTACTGGTACAATTCTCCGCTTGATATTTCTGCTTTATCTGTCCCATTCCATTCAATACTCACATATGTCTGCCCTTTCCCCACTGTAGATTTTATCTGATGTTTAGAGGTGCCAAACTGCAGAGCCTACAGAGTCCTAGCTCTGTCTTTGATCACCCAGCCATCTCCTGGTGAGGTGAGCAGCTGCTAATTTAGCCACAAGCAGCTCCCACAATGCCCCTCATCTGATGGTTTAGTGTGCCCTATATATTTAGAAGCTCCTTAAGGGGTGCACGTGTGCTGGGTTGTGCACGCGTCTTCTTGTGCAAAGTGGCTTCGGAGATAAGTGGCAGTTAGTCAGGGCAGGAGTCAGGTAACCAACACTTTGACCACTTACTCTCTTTTAACTATGTTTCTGTTAGCTCTCACTTTTTCCTCTATAGTCCTCCACTTTCTAGTAACCCCTCAAATCCCTACACCTAGTAAGGAACTGTTCATCTCTCCCTCCATCCTCCCCATTCATCTCACCTCCTCCTCAGAATTATTCCTCAACATTCAATCCTAGATCTCCAAACATAGACAGCCACCTCATGCTCTCTCTTGCTCCCACCTGGCAACACTTTCTCTGCTCCTCCTCACTGCTGGAGATATCTCTCCAAATCCTGGTCCTCCTCACCATATCCCCACAGTTACTTCTACCTCCTATCCACGACCTTCCACAAACTGTCGCAACCCTTTTAACCTCATACCCATCCAACTAATCCCCACTTCCTCAGTTGCACTAACAAGAGCTCTATGGAATGCTCGCTCCGTCTGCAAAAAACTTTCCTACATCCACGACCTTTTCATTACTAACAAACTTTCCTTCCTCGCCATCACCGAAACCTGGCTCACCCCCTCTGACACAGCCTCCCCAGCTGCACTTTCGTATGGCGGAATCCACCTTTCCCACACCCCCCGCCCCCATGGCAAACATGGTGGAGACATAGGTTTTCTACCTGCGCTTTCACCCAAATCCCACTGCCACCCTCTGTTACACTCCCGTCTTTTGAGGTGCACTGTGTGTGCATCTATTTCCCCTCTGATCTCCAACTGGCCATCATCTACCGACCCCCAGGGCTAGCCACCACTTTCTTAGACCACTTCACCACCTGGCTGCTTCACTTCTTTTCCGCTGACATCCCCACTATCATAATGGGTGACTTCAACATCCCCATTGACACTTCCCACTCGTCTGTCTCTAAGTTCCTATCCCTCACTTCCTCCTTCGGCCTTACTCAATGGTCTTCTGCATATACTCATAAAGATGGCCACACACTGGACCTCATCTTCACCCGCCTCTGTTCCCTATCTAACCTCTCTAACTCACTTCTCCCTCTCTCTGACCATAACCTCCTCACATTCTCTACCCTCTCCTCTCCAGGTGCACAATCCCCACTCCACAAACTTACACACGCTCGCAGAAACCTCAAACACCTTGACCTACACTCACTCTCTGAATCCCTCCTCCGTCTTACAGACATAAATTTCTTACACAATGCAGATGTTGCTGCCGCTTTATATAACACCACAATAGCTGCAGCTCTCGACTCAATCGCCCCTCTCACACATACCAAAGCTCGCACAATCAACAGGCAACCCTGGCACACCGAACTTACTAAAGAACTTTGGCGGGCCTCCAGGGTTGCGGAGCGGAGATGGAAAAGGTCCCACTCCATCGATCACTTCATCGCATTCAAACAATCCCTCACTATTTTCAAGTCCACACTCACTGCAGCAAAACAAACATACTTCTCATCTCTCATCTCATCTTCACCGCCCCATATCACTTCTCCCCTATGCCTCAAAACTACTAGAAGAACATGTCCACCTTGAACTGTCCTCCCACCTCTCCTCCTGTTCCCTCTTCGACTGCCTACAATCTGGCTTCCGACCTCATCACTCGACTGAAACTGCCCTGACCAAAGTCACCAACGACCTACTAACCACCAAATCGAAGCGACACTACTCCATCCTTCTCCTTCTGGACCTGTCATCTGCCTTTGACACAGTCGACCTTTCCCTCTTACTACAGATTCTCTTATCTCTTGGCATCACGGACTTGGCCCTATCTTGGATCTCCTCATATCTAATAGACAGGACATTCAGCGTCTCCCACTCACGCACCACCTCCTCATCTCGCCCCCTATCTGTCGGTGTCCCCCAAGGTTCAGTTCTAGGACCTCTGCTCTTCTCCATCTACACCTTTGGCCTGGGACAGCTCATAGAGTCTCATGGCTTTCAGTATCACCTCTATGCCGATGACACACAGATCTACCTCTCTGGACCCGATATCTCCTCCCTACTAACCAAAATCCCACAATGTCTGTCCGCCATCTCATCCTTCTTGTCTGCCAGATTTCTAAAACTTAACATGGATAAAACAGAGTTCATCATCTTTCCACCCTTTTATTCATATCCCCCATCTCACCTATCCATCAACATCAATTGCTGTTCACTCTCCCCAGTCCCACAAACTCGCTGCCTTGGGGTAACCCTGGACTCTAATCTCTCCTTCAAACCACATATCCAAGCCCTTTCAAATTCCTGCAGACTCCAACTCAAAAATATCTCCCGTATCTGTGCATTCCTCAGCAAAGACTCTGCAAAATCACTAGTGCATGCCCTCATCATCTCCCGCCTTGACTACTGCAACCTCCTGCTCTGTGGCCTCCCTTCCATCACTCTTGCACCCCTCCAATCTATACTAAACTCTGCTGCCCGACTAATCCACCTGTCCCCCCGCTATTCCCCGGCCTCTCCCCTCTGTCAATCCCTTCACTGGCTCCCCATTGCCCAGAGACTCAAGTTCAAAACCCTAACCATGGCATACAAAGCCATCCACAACCTGTCTCCTCCATACATCTGTGATCTAGTCTCCCAGTACTTACCTGCACGCAACCTCCGATCCTCACAAGATCTCCTTCTCTACTCCCCTGTTATCTCCTCCTCCCACAATCGCATACAAGGTTTCTCCCACGCATCCCCCCTACTCTGCAACTCTCTACCCCAACAAACTAGACTCTCGTCTACCGTGGAAGCCTTCAAAAGAAACCTGAAGACCTACCTCTTCCGACAAGCCTACAACCTGCAGTAACCACCGCCCCACCACATTACTGCAGGACCTCCTCTACCCCCACCTACTGTATCCTCACCCATCCCTTGTAGACTGTGAGCCCTCGCGGGCAGGGTCCTCTCTCCTCCTGCACCAGTCACTGACTCGTTTTGTTAAGATTATGTAAATGTTTTTGCTATGTATATCCCTATCACATGTAAAGCGCCATGGAATAAATGGCGCTATAATAATAAATAATAATAAATAATAATAATTTTATAGGATTATAGTCATGTGTATGAGTGTACCATTTATACCAAGAAGGCAATAATGATAATAATTTTTATTCAGTATGTAGGTTGAAATACCTTAACTGAAACAAAAACAGCTTTATAGGAGTCTTTAAACTGGCTGAGGAACAGCCAAACTCTGCTGCAAAGGCGAGGTTGTAAAAGATAGCCTTTTTTCACAGGTAATACACCATTGCAAGAATGAGCACAGCTACAAGACACAAGATAATTATACTGCATCAGCAAGGTCTATCCCAGGCCAGGCAAAGATTTCAAAACAGCCTGGAATTACAAGATGGGCTATTCAAGTTCTTTTGAAGAAGGGCAGCATTGAGAACCATAGACACAAATGGAAAGCATGAAAACAGTGTAGCAGATGAAATACACATTATGTTTAGTTACCTTTGAAGCTGGAAGATGTCCGGCTGTGCCATCAAACCAGAACTGGCAGCAACCAGTGGGATCCAACTACACTCATCTACTGTATGGAGAAGTCGGGCTACAAGTGTTCTTCATAGAAGAATTGCAGACAAAAACATAGCTTCTACATGGAAATATGGCCTTGGGACTCAACTATTCTCAAAAACATAGGAACTGGAGTGCAGAAAAATGGCAGCAGGTACTATGGACTGATGAGTGCAAAACTGAAATATTTGACTGTAACAGAAGGCAGTTTGTTTCTGATCCTGAAGGCTGGAGAGTGATACAATAATGAGTGTCTGCAGGCAACAGCGCAACATGGTGGAGGGTCCTTGCACGTTTAGGGTTGCCTTTCAGCAAGGGAGTTAGGGATTTGGTCAGGATTAATGGTATCTTCAGTTTTGAGTAATACAGGCAGATGTTTATCCATCATGCAATACATTCATGGTCTAATTGGCTCCAAATTTATTTTGCAGCAGGTCAACGACCACAAACTACACCTTTAAGAGCCCTGATCTCATGTTCTCAACATCATTGAGTCTGTCTGGGATTACATGGCGAGATAGAAGGATTGCACAGGTGACATCCACAGAGGATCTGTGGTTAGTAATCCAAAATGTTTGAAACAACCTCCTTGCAGAGTTCCTTTAAAAGTATGTGCAAGTGCACAGAGAAGAATAGATGCTGTTTTGAAGGTAAAGGGCGGTCACACTAACCAAACCAAAATTTGGGTTTCTGAAAATTATTTTAAATCCAATCACTGGTTCTTATGCCCAGATTTCAAAACACTTCTATTTTTAATGTGGATATTGCACATATTATCCAACGCATTTCTGAGGTATCATCCTCCTTCATCCCTGGAAACGCATTGGATAATAGCACTCTTCTTTTTTGCAACAGAAGAGAGCTCGTAGTGTAGTGACATCATGCAGACACAGGACGGTAGCTTTTTTTCCTTCTCAAGCAGGTGTCAGTATCAGCGCAGCCAGCCGAAACGCTGCTGACTCTGCACCATCCAGCACAGCACAAATCCAGGACACAGTACGGCTTCATCACCGATTTGTTCATCTCCTTGTAGCGCCGGCGTCCCTGCCCTCTGCTAGGCAGGGACGCTGTTCCCCTCACCCCTCTGCTCCGAGCCCGGCGTCCTCCTCCCGCTCTGCTGGCAGCGCGCGCTCCTTCCCGCCCACTGTGCTTAGGGCGCGCGCGCGCGCTCCCTCCCTCTTAAAGGGGCCGCGCGCGCCGTCCTAAGGAGTCCCCGGCCAATGGCCGGAGGACTTCACCATATATAAGGCACCTCCTCCAAAATGGAGGTGCCCGAGCAATGTTGTTGCACTGTTCACTACTCTGCTTCAGCCCTCAGGTCCCGTTGCCAGTTACCTGCCAGATTCCTGCCAGTTTGCTGTCTGATTCCTGCCTGATATTCTGCTTACCTGCCTGCTAGCCTGAGGTCCGACGGTCTGCCTACCGACTCCTGTCAGTCTGTCTAAGGACCAGCTTGCCCGCTCACCTGGGAGCGCTCCTCTGCTACCTGCCTGCTAGCCTGAGGTCCGACGGTCTGCCCTCCAACTCCTGTCAGTCTGTCTGTGGACCAGCTTGCCCGCTCACCTGGGAGCGCACATCTGCTACCTGCCTGCTAGCCTACCTGGAGGCTCCGCCGTCACGTGCTGTGACCACCTGCCATTCCAGAGACTACTGCCCGCTCACCTGGGAGCGCACACCTGCTACCTGCCTGCTAGCCTACCTGGAGGCTCCGCCGTCACGTGCTGTGACCACCTGCCATTCCAGAGACTCCTGCCTGCTCACCTGGGAGCGCACACCTGTTACCTGCCTGCGAGCCTACCTGGAGGCTCCGCCGTCACGTGCTGTGACCACCTGCCATTCCAGAGACTTTCGCTTGCTCACCTGGGAGCTCACATCTACCATCTGCCTGCTAGCCTACCTGGAGGCTCTGCCATCACAGGTCGTACCTACCCTTTACCCAGAGACTGCCCCGGTCACTTGCCGTGACCTCCTGCCCGTTCATCCAGAGACTGCCCCGGTCACTTGCCGTGATCTCCTGCCCGTTCATCCAGAGACTGCCCCGGTCACTTGCCATGACCTCCTGCCCGTTCATCCAGAGACTGCCCCGGTCACTTGCCGTGACCTCCAGCACGTTCACTCAGAGACTGTCCCGGTCACCTGCTGTGACTGCCTGCCCGTCTTCCCTGGTCGCCACCCGCTCCCTTACAAGGACCGCCCCCTTGTATAGTAGCTCAGAGGTTCCGCCTCCCAGACCCGTTACAGTTTGCTCGGGCCATGGAACCCGGTGGCACCCAAGCTCCCTCACTCTCGGACCTGTGTCATGAACTGTCCCATCAGAGGTCCCAACAGGAGTCCATCCTGGGTCACCTGTGGAATGTCAATACTCGCCTGGACACTCTGACTGCTCCACCAGCAACCACCGCCAGAGCCATGACTCGCAATCCGGCAGCTCCGCTGCCCACCAATACTATGGTATCCTACCCCGGACCCCGGCTTTCTGCACCTCCTCGCTTCGGAGGCGACTCCGCTCAGGCTCGGGGCTTTATAAATCAGTGCACCCTGCACTTTGAACTCCTGTCCCACCAGTTTAACTCCGACCGGGCCAAAATTGCCTTCATCATGTCCCATCTCACCGGGGAGGCCCTGGCCTGGCTAAATCCTCTATGGGAGAGAGGAGATCCCCTGGTGTCCGACTTACCTGCCTTTCTCACGGCTTTCCGGAAAGTCTTCGACGAACCTGGACGGAAGACCTCATCCGCATCATCTCTGCTACGCCTCCGTCAGGGAAGTCTCACCGTGGGCCAATATGCCATACGGTTCCGTACCCTTGCCTCGGAGCTGGCCTGGGATAACGACGCTCTGGTATCTGTCTTCTGGGAGGGTCTGTCCGGCCGTATCAAAGATGAACTTGCCGGTCGAGACATTCCTACCACTCTCGATGACCTAATAACTCTTGCCACCCGGATTGACCTACGGTTCCAGGAGCGTGCCAAAGAAGTCACCCGTGAGAGGAGGTTTCCACGTCTAGCTCCTACTTTTCAGAAGTCCGTCACTCCCTCCGTTTCTCCCCAGGTACACTCTCCTGAGCCTATGCAGGTCGACCAGACCAAGATGGTCAAAACCCGTCAGGACTTACGCCGTGCCGAGGGGAGCTGCTTCTACTGTGGCAGTAAGGAGCACCGGATCCGTACCTGCCCGGAGAGGTCGGGAAACGCCTGTGTCTAGGTTCGCTCAGAGAGGTCGACCTAGACAAGAATAAATCCTCTCCATCTCTGCTGCTGTCAGTCTCAATTATCTGCGGGGAGAATCGTTATTTCGAACTAGCCCAACTTGACTCTGGAGCGGCCGGGAATCTTATTTCACAGGCCCTGGTAGAAAAATACTGCATTCCCACCAAACCTCTGGCTATACCATTATCTGTCGCTGCTGTGGATGGGGGCCTCTTACCACGTCCCATCCAACTCATCACCGAATCCGTAACTCTGCAGGTGGGAATGCTGCATTCTGAGAGCATCTCTTTTCATGTTCTGCCTGGACTCTCTCACGCCCTCTTACTAGGTCTACCTTGGCTCCAGAGACATGCACCCATGCTGGACTGGCAGACCGGAGAAGTCCTTCGCTGGGGACAGGACTGTCATAAGACTTGTTTGGTTCCTGTTCATCCCGCCCGTCCTTCTCCTACCCCAACTAATCTACCTGGACTTCCGATTCCCTATTGGTCATTTGCTGATGTCTTTAATAAAAAGGAGGCAGAGACATTACCCCCTCATAGACCATACGACTGTCCTATCGACCTGTTACCCGGTACTACGCCTCCCCGTGGGCGTATTTACCCATTGTCCGCTGCTGAGACCCGGTCGATGTCCGAATATATTGAGGAGAATTTGGCCAGGGGATTCATCCGGAAATCTACCTCCCCGGCGGGAGCAGGCTTCTTTTTCGTAAAAAAGAAGGACGGCTCTCTCCGTCCCTGTATAGACTATAGAGGCCTTAACCAGATCACGGTGAAGAATAAGTACCCCCTTCCGCTCATTCCAGAATTATTTGATCGTCTGAGGGGGGCTAGAATCTTCACCAAACTGGACCTCCGTGGGGCGTACAACCTGGTCCGTATCCGTCAAGGGGATGAATGGAAGACTGCATTCAACACCCGGGACGGCCACTATGAATATCTGGTAATGCCCTTTGGTCTCTGTAACGCTCCTGCCGTCTTTCAAGAGTTGGTCAATGACATCTTCCGGGATCTTCTCTACTCCTGCGTAGTGGTGTACCTGGACGACATCTTGGTCTTCTCTCCGGATCTCCAGACTCACCGGAGAGACGTTCGTCAGGTCCTGCTCAGGCTCAGGCAGAATCACCTCTTCGCTAAATATGAGAAGTGCCTCTTTGAGCAGACCTCGCTTCCGTTTTTGGGCTACATTATTTCTCAGACCGGCCTTCGAATGGATCCAGAGAAACTGTCTGCCATCGAGAAATGGCCCCGACCGGAGGGGTTGAAGGCCATTCAGCGGTTCCTGGGCTTCGCCAACTACTACCGCCTCTTCATACCGCACTTCTCTTCCCGTACTGCCCCAATTTCCGCGCTCACCCGTAAGGGCACTAATCCCAGAGAGTGGCCACCCGAAGCAGAGGAGGCCTTTCTTTCCTTAAAACAGGCCTTCTCTTCCGCCCCGGTGCTGCATCGCCCAGATGGCAACAAGCAGTTCTTCCTGGAGGTTGACGCCTCCTCCTCTGGAGCCGGAGTGGTACTTACCCAAAAATCATCTTCCGGGAGAATGGTAACTTGTGGCTTCTTCTCCAAACTCTTCTCCTCTTCTGAGCGCAACTATTCCATAGGAGATCGAGAGTTATTGGCCATCAAGCTGGCATTGGAGGAGTGGCGTTACCTGCTCGAAGGGGCTCTTCACCCGGTAATAATTTACACTGACCACAAGAACTTGGCTTACCTCCAGCATGCCCAGAGACTTAACCCGCGCCAAGCTCGGTGGTCCTTGTTTTTTGCTCGCTTTGATTTTATTCTTCATTTTCGCCCGGCTGACAAAAACATCAAGGCGGACGCCTTGTCCCGATCCTTTCTGGTGTCTGATCTCGAGGAGGAACCGAAACACATCATCGATCCCGCCAGAGTAATGCAGGTGGCTCCCGTGAGTCTAAATCGTCTCCCTCCCGGTAAGACGTTCGTATCAGTACCTGATCGGGAGAAGATCCTACACTGGGGTCACTCGTCTAAACTAGCTGGCCACGCCGGTCAGAAAAAGACCCTCCAGCTTATTACCCGGCACTACTGGTGGCCTACCCTGCACAAGGACGTAATAGACTTTGTTTCTGCCTGTGTGTCCTGCGCCCGCAACAAGGTTCCGAGACATCTGCCAGCCGGTCGCCTCCTTCCGCTCCCAGTACCTGCTGCCCCCTGGCAGCATATAGCAATGGACTTTATAACTGATCTCCCCGTCTCTGCCGGTTGTACGGTCATTTGGGTGGTCGCTGACCGCTTTTCCAAGATGGCTCATTTCGTTCCCCTGCCAGGCCTCCCGTCTGCACCCGAGCTGGCTAAAGACTTTATCCGCCACATCTTCCGTCTTCATGGCCTGCCCCTCCACATCGTGTCGGATCGTGGGGTACAGTTCACCTCACGCTTCTGGAGAGCCACTTGTAAACTGCTAGACGTCACGTCACCGTCTTCGGTCAGCATCCTCGGATCCCATTTCCCGTCTCCACCTCGGTGGACAATCCGGCTGCGGAATCTCTTGTTAACAAATTTTCCTCCATATGGGAGAGTACCCGATCCGCACTCCTTCTGTCATCCGAGCGTATGAAAAGACATGCTGACAAAAAACGTCTGGATCCTCCTCAATTCTGTCCAGGGGATAAGGTCTGGCTCTCGTCCAAGTATGTCCGGCTCAAGATTCCTTCCTATAAGTTAGGGCCTCGGTTCATCGGTCCTCTGGAGGTCATCAGTCAGATCAACCCGGTGGCCTATAAATTGAAACTCCCGGCCAACTTGCGGATCCCTAACTCCTTCCATGTATCTCTCCTCAAACCTGTGGTACTTAACTCTTTTTCCAAGTCTACAGGTACGCCTCCTGCTCCGGTTTCCGCTGAAAACGAATTTGAGGTAGAGAACATTCTGGCCACCAAAAGGGTAAGAGGGAAGACCTTTTTTCTAGTAGATTGGAAGGGGTTTGGTCCTGAAGAGAGAACGTGGGAGCCCCGGGAGAACATCCATGCCCCTCTCATCCTAGCTAAATTTCTCTCTGGCCTAAAAAAGGGGGGGCCTAAAGGGGGGGGTACTGTAGCGCCGGCGTCCCTGCCCTCTGCTAGGCAGGGGCACTGTTCCCCTCACCCCTCTGCTCCGAGCCCGGCGTCCTCCTCCCGCTCTGCTGGCAGCGCGCGCTCCTTCCCGGCCACTGTGCTTAGGGCGCGCGCGCGCTCCCTCCCTCTTAAAGGGGCCGCGCACGCCGTCCTAAGGAGTCCCCGGCCAATGGCCGGAGGACTTCATCATATATAAGGCACCTCCTCCAAAATGGAGGTGCCCGAGCAATGTTGTTGCACTGTTCACTACTCTGCTTCAGCCCTCAGGTCCCGTTGCCAGTTACCTGCCAGATTCCTGCCAGTTTGCTGTCTGATTCCTGCCTGATATTCTGCTTACCTGCCTGCTAGCCTGAGGTCCGACGGTCTGCCTACCGACTCCTGTCAGTCTGTCTAAGGACCAGCTTGCCCGCTCACCTGGGAGTTCTCCTCTGCTACCTGCCTGCAAGCCTGAGGTCCGACGGTCTGCCCTCCAACTCCTGTCAGTCTGTCTATGGACCAGCTTGCCCGCTCACCTGGGAGCGCACATCTGCTACCTGCCTGCTAGCCTACCTGGAGGCTCCGCCGTCACGTGCTGTGACCACCTGCCATTCCAGAGACTCCTGCCCGCTCACCTGGGAGCGCACACCTGCTACCTGCCTGCTAGCCTACCTGGAGGCTCCGCCGTCACGTGCTGTGACCACCTGCCATTCCAGAGACTCCTGCCTGCTCACCTGGGAGCGCACACCTGTTACCTGCCTGCGAGCCTACCTGGAGGCTCCGCCGTCACGTGCTGTGACCACCTGCCATTCCAGAGACTTTCGCTTGCTCACCTGGGAGCTCACATCTACCATCTGCCTGCTAGCCTACCTGGAGGCTCTGCCATCACAGGTCGTACCTACCCTTTACCCAGAGACTGCCCCGGTCACTTGCCGTGACCTCCTGCCCGTTCATCCAGAGACTGCCCCGGTCACTTGCCGTGATCTCCTGCCCGTTCATCCAGAGACTGCCCCGGTCACTTGCCGTGACCTCCTGCCCGTTCATCCAGAGACTGCCCCGGTCACTTGCCGTGACCTCCAGCCCGTTCACTCAGAGACTGTCCCGGTCACCTGCTGTGGCTGCCTGCCCGTCTTCCCTGGTCGCCACCCGCTCCCTTACAAGGACCGCCCCCTTGTATAGTAGCTCAGAGGTTCCGCCTCCCAGACCCGTTACACTCCTTAAAGAGTGTACATGTGCCCAACATGATTCTACCCAGCCACACCGATCCACAAAGGGAGAAATTCATTAATTCATTTACCAGTGTCATTTAACGTATTTAGCACATATCCATAGTATATATATTTATTGCATATCTACTTATCACGGACAAGGGCAAGCAGGTGTGTCAGCATATGCGTCTTCATAACACTGGCACGCAGTGGCAGCACCAGTGCATTTATTGAATTTATTGGAAACTAATTATTGTGCCTTTTTCTTTTCTCTACAAAGCTTCTCTTGATACTTATTCTCTTATAGAAGGCCTGCGGATCTTCTCTGTGAAGCATCCAGCAGTAGTCCCCCATCATGTTCACATTCCATCTACCTTGGTATCATTGTTCTATCTCCTTGATATCCTAATGAACTCTTTCTCCTTGCTCTTTGCTAACAGCACCAAGGTTTTCTGGAAAGTAGTCCAAATGGGAATGTAAAAAATGTATCTTCAAACTCATCAGACAACCCAAGGCTTTGAAACGTTTCAGCATGTTCTCCATGATGGACTTAAATTTTGGATCTTTGTTGTTACCTAGAAATTTCTTCACAACTTTTTTAAAAGAATCCCAAGCCATTTTCTCAACAGCTTTCATATGTGTTTCGAACATGTTTTCCTTCATGAGTTTCTGAATATCCGGACCCACAAAAATGCTTTCCTTCAGTTTTGCTTCAGCCAGTCCCTGAAACTTGGTACACAGCTACTTAAAAGTCTCTCCTTCTTTTGGTAGAGCTTTCACAAACTGCTTCATCAGCCCAAGTTTAATATGGAGTAGTGGCAGGAGAACTTTAGTGGGAGTAACTAAACTTTCGGCATGTTTTTGAGTCCAGGTTGCAAGGATGCTCTCGTTAGCCAACTTTTTGGGCTCCAGTACTGAGTAATATCTCGGCTGTCCAATTCACACAAAAAGCATGTATACTTTGTGTATCCTCCTTGCTGCCCAAGGAGCAAAGAGAGAGCTTTCAGATCTCTCACTATTGACCATCCTTGATCCTCATAGTTTCTTGAGAATAAAGTCTAAATTCTCATAGTTTTCCTTCAAGTGCACATAATGCCCTACAGGCACTGAAGCACACTTGCTGCCATTGTGCAGTAGAACAGCTTTCAGACTTTTTTTTGATGAATCAATAGTCTCCACTCACTCACATTGTACTCAATGTTAATTTTTTCCATCAGCCCAGGAACATCACTGCAATACACTAGAGCATCGTCTTGAGAAAAGTTTAGAAGAAATTCCTTTTTTCTGCTTCTGTACCATGAAAAACCATTTCTAACCAATCTAATGACAACAAATCATCCACCAAAGGTCATGCAAAGGGTTCAAAGTATGGTGCAAGAAAAAGCCTGTTGAGTCAGTGTTTGTGAAAAAACTGTACATGATGGAATTTTTTTTATAATTTTACAGAGTTCAGCGATTGAAAGTATATAAAAATCACCTCTTACTTTTCAAACAATTTTACCCCTGAAGACCTGTGATATTGATTTGTATTGATTTCTCTATTGTTCAGTCATTTTGCATTTTGTTAATTGATAAAAATAAACTATTAACATTTCTATTTTTGAAAGTATTTTTACTTTGCAGCATTATTTTCCACATCTGCCTAACCCAAAGCCCAATAAGCATTCATGATGACTTATAGTAGCAGTGAAGTATAACATACAGAACACAGATCCCATTGAATAGAAACACGATGGAATACACTAGACAGAGAAAGTTCAGCAGCAGCCGGGGGACAGTGAGAGTGAAAAGTTAAGCAGAAGACATAATGCATATTAAGTTTAATTTATGTAGGGTAAATGGAAGGAAAAGGGGATTAGAGTGTTTTTAGGCATGACACAAGCATGGACAGCAAATCAGACTTATCCCAATACCAGGCTGATTGGATAATGTCAGGGTTATCTTAGCTGTGCTCAAAGAAGCATCTGTCATCTGTAGCACACAGCAGATGGAGGACTCTTATCAGATTTTTCTAAACCTGAAATTCTTTTTTAATTTAGAAATTGAATTGATGGTTAGACATTAGAAAGCCTAATACAATCTTCACAGTTCACAACAGTCGACTCCAATTTCTTGTAACAGGGCAGCCTATGTGAAGTGTTATAATAGAGAAAGAGGCAAACGACAAATTGCAATAATCAAATTTTAAGCAACTTTGTCTTATTATCAGATCCTTATCATCTTACTGATCATTGATAAGACGTACAAAAGTTATATAATATCTACTTTTATATCTGATACCAGAGGCGTGTAGCAAAAATTGCGCACGGTGAATGCAGAGAAACGTTAACAAGAAGCTTTAATATTTCACTGGCGATATACAGCAATCTAAAAAATAGATTTTATGTAAACACACATATAGATATATTAATGTGGATTTATAGGTTTTAATGTGATTGTTTATCAAGGGTCTTTAATACCTTAAAAATGCCCATGATTTTTGTTTTTTGAGCTTTCATTTTTTTTCCTCCTTGAGAGAGACAAAATAGATGCACCCACAAAAATCCTGGCACATCCAAAAAATGATGAACTTTTATTGTCACAATCAAAAAATGATAAACAACAAGGAAAAATATCTCATTAAAGTGATTTCCATTTTAGCATATGATGAAGCTTAAAAATAGAAACAAATCCCCCACATATTGTCCATGATCATGGACTAATAAATAAATAAATTAGCATAGTGATATAAAACATCAAAGAAATATGACATTAGATAATAGCAAATTATAAATACCTATAAGCAGAATGAAATACAAGTGAAGATAATATAAAGTAGGGGGTCGGGAATTCCTATGCATATTGCTGCTATTAACTAGCTTCCTCAGGGGTAAGAATAAAGTACTGTATTTTTCAGACTATAAGACACACTTTTTTCCTCCAAAATTTTGGAAGAAAGTGAGGGGTGCGTCTTGTAGTCCAGATATATGGTTGTGGATGGTTGTCTGGCTGTGGATGGTGAGGACGGGGTTGACAGCTGGTCAAATGGGGCAGGAGCCGCCTGCTGCAACTCACACTGTGCCGGCTGCTAAAGAAAATGTATATTCACTGCTTCCCATGCCCATAGTCCCTCCCACCACTATGCAATGAAGCTGGCAGTGGGATGGACTATGAGCATGGGGAGGAGTGAATATTCATGCTCTTTAATAACATGCACACTGTTAGCTGCAGCTGCTCGGTGATCTAGTGTGTCCACTAATAAAGAGCATGAATATTCACTGTTCTCCACTCACATGGTTGTGTGGAGCAGTAAATATTTATGTTCTTTAGTAGCGGGCACACTAGATCGCCAAGCAGCTGCAGGAGCCGTGGCTGCAGCTAACAGTGTGCGCGTTACTAAAAATCATGATTATTCACTCCTCCCCACGCCCATAGTCCCAAGCATGGGGAAGACTGAATCTGCCGGCAGATAACCTGAGGGTGTGAGGGTGCGACATTATGTGCTGCTCACACGCTAATGTCAGCTGCTGGCAGAACACGACGCAGAGCTGGAGCAGAGGAGAGGTGAGTAGAAAGAATCCTTTATTATTTTTATGTGTGCTGCATGAGGGGGTCATGAATACCAGGATGTTGGCGTGCCATGAATACTAGGATGAATACCAGAATGGGGGTGCCATGAATACCAGGATGGGGGGGTGCCATGAATATCAGGATGGGGATGGGGGGTGCCATGAATACCAGGACGAGGATGGGTGGGTGCCATGAATACCAGGATGGGGGGCAATGTATACCAGGATGGGGGGCCATGTATAACAGGATGAAGGGCCATGTATACCAGGATGGGGATGTGGAGGTGCCATGAATTCCAGGATGGGGAGCCATGAATACCAGGATGGGAGGCCATGTATACCAGGATGGGGATGGGGGCCACGTATACCAGGATGGGGGGCATATATACCAGGATGGGGGACATTAGTTCAGAAATGATGGACATTACCCCCATAACAGTGTCAGCAGCAGACTTCCGCCCATAACAGTGCACCATGACCACATTTTTTGCTTCAATTTTTTTTTGCTATTTTCCTCCTATAAAACCTAGGTGCGTCTTATGGTCCGGTGCATCTTATAGTCCGAAAAATATGGTAATCATTTTTTCTTCCCCATTTTCAAAAATCCATAAGCCATTTCTTTTTAATTTTTTATAGACATGATAGCTTGTTTTTGAGGGCCAACTTGTAGCTTTGAATGACACTATTTATTTTACCATATGGAGTAAGGGAAAATTGCAAAACAAAATTAATAGCAATGAAATTGTGAAAAAATTGCAATTTCACCATTGTTTTTGGGGTTTTATTTCTACGAAATTAATTTTTCAGTGAAAGTGAATTGATATAATTATTCTCCAGGTCAGTATGATTAAGTTGATACCAAATAATGTATAGTTTTTTTTTATTTTAGTGGCTTAAAAATTGTGAACTATCAAAAAAAAAAAATTGTTCTGTGATTAGGGATGAGCCGACCCATGAATGTCTGGGTTCGGCCACATTTTTTTTAAAGTCCGGTTCGAGACCCGACATTGACCCTAGACCCCGAACACCATATAAGTCAATGGGGACCCAAACTTCAGTGCTGTAAAATGGCTGTAAAATGGTCGGAGTAAGGTTTAGGGGGGTGCAAAAAACACCAAAATGTGGATAAGAGCAGGACAGCTGCCCTGCAAAGAAACATGGATAGGGAAATGACTTAAAGGGGTTCTGTCACCATAGCAATCATGATAAAATAGGAAGCAAATGAATTAAAAACATTTTAACAGTGCCCTCACAGAGACAGAGGCTTGCTAACGGCAGTTCAGTTAAAAATTTTACCCACAGAGTACCCTCACAGAAGCAGCTTACAAATATCACCCACAGAAGCTGATTAAAAATTTCACTCACAGACCAGAGTGCAGAGTACCCCCACAGATTTCACCCACAGAGCATAAAGTTGATTAAAATTGTACCCACACAGCCAATGGGGGCCTGAAATTTTGTGATGTTAAGCGTAGATTTATTTTTCTGCCATACTACTCGTATAGACACAACGATGCAGTAAAATTATTTGTTTGGCCTTCAAATAGCTAAGAGATGGTTGCTGCTGAGACTTCCTTATTTGCCACACTACTAGAAAGCACACAGCGGTACAGAAACATTATTTGTTTGGCCTACAAATGGCAAAGAGACGGCTACAGAGTACAATTATTTTTTATGCACACTGCTCGTACAGACACAGCTGCAGAGTATACAAAGCTCCTTTTGGCACAGTACTCCCACAGATGGGGTTACAGAGTACACACAGTGGCTTTTGGCACAGTACTCCCACAGATATGGGTTGCAGAGTACACACAGCATCTTTAGGCACAGTACCCCACAGGTATGGTTGCAGAGTACACACAGTGGCTTTTGGAACAGTACTCCCACAGATATGGGTTGCAGAGTACACATAGCGGCTTTTGGCACAGTACTCCCACAGGCGAGGTTGCAGGGTACACTCAGCGGCTTTTGGCACAGTATTCCCACAGATATGGGTTGCAGGGTACACACAGCGGCTTTTGGCATTGTACATCCACAGTTGGGGTTGCAGAGTACACACAGCAACTTAAAGGCACAGTACTGCCACAGGCGGGGTTGCAGAATACACACAGCGACTTAAAAGCACAGTACTCCCACAGACGGGGTTGCAGAGTACACGCAGCGGCTTAAAGTCACAGTACTTCCACAGGCGGGGTTGCAGAGTACACACAGCGGCTTTTGGCACAGTACTCCCACAGATATGGGTTGCAGGCTACACACAGCAACTTTTTGCACAGTACTCACACAGGCAAAATTGCAGAGTACACACAGCGGCTTTCGGCACAGTACTCCCACAGATATGGGTTGCAGAGTATACACAGGAGCTTTTTGGCACAGTTCTCCCACTGAGTCAAGTACAGAGTACACTCAGTGGATTTGTGGCAGAGTGCGCTACCTTATACTGTACCTCACTCCAGCTCCTTCATGCCTTTATTAGGCATCCGAACCCGTACAGTAAACCGGACATCATGTGAAAAGTCCATGTTAAAGTTCGGATTTGCTCATCCCGATTTGTGATGCCTTTTTGCTGAGACCCATAACTTATTTTATTTTTCAATCAAATGGAGTTGTGAGAGGGCTTGTTTTTATTCTTGGTAAACTGATGATTTTTTATACCATCTTAAGGTACACAATTTGTAATTCTAGTGTTTCAGTTTTTTCTTCCTCTTCACAGCATTTACTGATTGGGTTATTGCATTTTTTATTTTCATAGATTAGACTTTTAGAGACTTTTACAGATTAGTTAATGAGCTGATATTGGAATGCTGATTCTGCAGCCTATGAAAATATTAAGAGCAAAACACTTGTTTATTGGCTAATTGCATCTTTCATGCAAATCTAAAAATCATTGTCGTTGGCATCACATTGCTCCAAGTAAACATGGGAAGTGGTGGCAACAATATGCATGCTGCATGAGGATTGAACCATTGCAAGCCTGCAAAAAAAATACGGCCCATGTGCCAAATGCGGCCTGTTGAAGGATATATTGTGGCCCACAGGTAACTGGGAGACTCCTGTTCTCATTTGCTTTCAGTTGAACATTTTGGCCCTGGGACAGGAGCAGAGCAGCGCTCATCAGCCCCCGCCTCTACTAATAGCAGCATGATGAGGTCATCACTCTGTGACCTCATCACAGTGCTGCTGTGCCAGCGCCACAGCACACTCAGCAGGAACCAGTGAGTGTTCCATGGAGGAGTCAAAGATGAAATATCCAATTATAGGAGAGGAGGGGTCCTTTATCTATGTGCCTTTTGTGCATTTTTGGTTGCGCCTGTGTGCTTCTGCCTGTCATATATATACACACAAGGTAATGGCTCTGTCTTTCTTTATGGACCTCTGAATCTTGCCCTGTTGTGACCTTGAGGATGTCTTTGTGCATTCTCTTATTTCTCTTCCCACTCCCTCCCCCTTTTTTTGTTCTATTAGAGAATCCTGATTTGCATTTCTATGTGACATATAGGATGTCCTCTATTTATCTTTCCCCACCCCTATTTATTGTACCTATCAATGAGGATTACAGCAGTCATGACGTGTCATTTCCGGTCATGTGTTGTAATCTGATTACATCACATCCAGTGATGCCTTCTACTGTGACACACATGTCAGTGACATGCACGCCACTGTTGTAGCAATGTGCTTAGGAAATTCATGGATATGGGTCTTGCGTCCATTTTAGCTTGCTGGGTAATTATTAATTCACGATTTGCACATGGGATATGATTATTTAAATGACTTTTTTACAAGCTAGTTGGCACTTTACCCCTGAGATAGCCACATGGATGTGACGTAACATGTAGGGCTTGGGACCCTTTCCCCTCTACTGGTCCACTTTGTGGACGAACATTGGTGGTTTGTATGGACATTCTATATTTTCTTAGCAATTAGATTCATGTCATTATGGTCATCTTTGGATGTGTTTAATCCTTGTAACAGTGTCATGAGTTATTTCAAATATATATACTCACATGCTCAGTTATCTATTTTCTATTATATGTCTATGGATTTGCTGCAACTACTTATACATACTATCTAATTTATTGACCTACTATTTTGCTCTTATTATATGTCATTTTATACTCCTTATGCCCCACATCTCTATTGATTTAGATGAGGAAGTCCCTTTTTGATAATAAAATCATGTGTATTAATGTGACAATCATGCCTCATTTTAATGGGAATCTTTTCTCCACACTTTGTATGTTTGTTTGTTTGTTGTTTTTAAATGATTTTATGAGAATTTTTGTGTTTGTTTTTCTAATTAATAAAAGTCTTTTTTGTGCATAAATTTATTCTTGTTTGATTGATTTAAATGTATTTTCGATGGCTGGTGCCCTACATACACCATTCTCTTTTTTGTCACATTGCCCTTTTTGTGTATAGCACAGCATCCATTAAATATATTATCTGTGGTGCCGGTTTGCTCAGAATAGAGGAGGGGTTAGTGTCGCTATTACTATGATTGCATCTTATGGGGCAAGGGGGGGGGATTTTGAAGGGGGCACAGTACGCAAAGGGGCATTGTGGGAAATATTTTAGAGAGTGGTAGTGTGTGGGAGCCATTATGGATAGGAGCAGAGTGGGGGACATTATAAAGAGGGGCAAGGTGCGGGGGACATTATGGATAGGAGCAGTGTAGAGAGATAATATGTAGAGAGGCAGTGTGTGTGGGGATATTTTGGAAAAAGGCAGTGTAGGGGAACAGTGCAGAGAGGTCAGTGCGGGGCAACAGTACAGAGAGGCCAGTGTGGAGGGGACATTATGGAGAGGGGCAGTCTGGGGGGAACATTACAGAGAAGGGCAGTGTGGAGAGGACATTAAGGAAGGGGCAGTGTGTGTGGGGCATTATGGAGAGGGGCAGTGTGTGTGGGAAATTAAGAGGAACACTACATAAAGGCACAGCGTGGGGGGATATTACATAGAAGAACAGTGTGGGGAGGACACTGGTTCTGACACTGCATACATGTACTGATGGTGGTTTTGGTACTGCATCCATGTACTGACAGTGGTTCTGGCATTGCATTCATATACTGAATATGGTTCTGGCACTGTATTCATGTACTGACAGAGGTTCTCATCATGTAGCTATCCATAACATGATTCATGTTTAAAACTGAAAAGTCTTCAAAACTTACTTTCGAGATTATGAAGAGAATTTGGTTAAGTTTCTGCTACAAAAGAGGGTTCACTTTGATTTTTTGGAGCGGAAACTAAGCAGAAACTCTTCAAATACTCACCACTAGATTCTGACCGTGTATTAATGTATTAATGTACTGACGGTAGTTTTGATCATGTATTCATGTAAGTACATCTTTAAATTTTTTTGCGGCCCTTCGGATTGGTTCAGTATGACAATGTGGCCCTTGGACCAAAAATGTTTTGTGCACCCCTGAACCATTGTATTAGGAATCATTTTAACTTCACACAGATTGTATTGACTTATATAAACTAACAAGTGCAGAGTGTGGTTTGGCAACGTGGTGGCAGCATCATGCTATGGGGGTGTTTTTCAGCTGCAGGGACAGGACGACTGGTTGCAATTGAAGGAAACATGAATGGAAACAAGATGGCTACTTTGAAGAACCTAGAATATAAGACATATTTTCAGTTGTTTCCCACTTTTTTGTTAAGTATATAATTCCACATGTGTTAATTCATAGTTTTGATGCCTTCAGTGTGAATGTACAATTTTCATAGTCATGAAAATACAGAAAAATCTTTAAATGAGAAGGTGTGTCCAAACTTTTGGTCTGTACTGTATGTATGTACATACTTTGATAATCTATGTCGCAATGGCTGCATAATCTTTCTGAAAGTTCAACTCAATCTCTGCCCACCTAGCTTAATTGACAGCTCATCAGTGTCCCACCTCCTCATGGCTGAGATCTCACTTTGCTTAGTACAAGCTGCATCTGTAAGTCAACATGCGTAGGTGAAGATTAAATACACTTGAACTCATGAACTATTTCCTTTTATAGTTTGAAGCATAAATTTGTCAAAATCCATGGAGTTTAACTTTGAAAGAGCTAGAAAAAATGCAAGCTTGTAAACATGATATGTGACTTTACCAATAAAACCTATGAGAAAAAGTTATTGCAAAAAAATGAAACAAAACTAATTTTTTCTTTTTTGTATGAAACCAACACATTTGTTTTGCTTCCTTATTTATCTTCAAGTTAGTTATTCACAGTGCTTCAAATACATTGGCATCACTCATTGCAGCAATGATGCTCACAGTATAAAATATAAGTTTTTTTTAAATGTGAGATTTGAATGCAGACCCCCAGCACAGCAAAGCAATAGTGCTAACCACTGAGCCACCACACTGCCCGATATGCACACAGAGAAGACCGAAGAGTGGTGTATTAGAGAGATAACTTGTACAATTTTTATGGCTACGTCATGTGGAAGGCTCATTAAAGGGTCAATATAGACTTTTAGGACTGCAACTTCCAATAGGTGGGACTAGAGTTCTAGCCATCTTACTCTCTGAAGAGTCAATTTGGATATTTAATTTCCCAGAGGAGCATTGCAAGGTTTAAAAACCTCCTCACATTGGCATGCCAGGCTTGGCATGTCACTCTCCACAAGAAGAAACGTTACCCCTTGGATCCCGGTCAGAAGCCTCTCACTTAGCCAAATCAGATCTCACACTTTGCACTGATGAGGGGCAGCACCTTGAAACACCTTGTCTGCAAATTGAGATTCTGGTTTGGCTTTTATCCTAAGTCATGTGGCAAGGCTTGGTAATGGGCTGATATTGACTTTTAAGATTGCTACTTACAATAGGTGGTAGTTTGCAAACTTGTACGTTGACTTAGTATAATTGCTCTTGAGTCATAACCTCAAAGAGGTATATCCATCTTGTTCATTTGCCTTCTTTAATATTATGTTTGGCAGTAGAGGTGAGCAAATTAATACGAAGCAAATCAAATTTGTATAAAATTTAGTGAAATTTGTGATTAAACTCGTATGAATCATCAAAAAAAAATGCTCTGTTGCAGGTGCTGACTTTTTGAACATGTACCCAGCTAACATTTCTTATTTTGAATTTTTTGAGAAGGAGGTTGAATTTTGTTAAAAAAATGGAAAAAATTATTTAGAAATTTCACTGTGCAAGTCTGTTTCTGCACTTTTCATTTACTAGTCTAATTTGACAACCATACACACCACACCTATACTGTGGCTTTCTGTCATATTTTATTTTCTGTACATGTACCTACTTTTCTAGCATTTCTTGGTACGTTTTTTTTAGTAAGGTTTGAAAAATTGGTGTTGAAATATTGTCAAAAGTTAAGGTTAGCGTTGTACAAAATGAATGGTAGAAGAAATAGTGGCAATGGAAATGGACAGGGTAATGTAAAAGTAGAAAATACCTCATACCACAGCTAAGAATGTCAGCACTGCTTGGAGCAGGACAACCACTATCACTGGCACCAACTGTCCAAGCAGTAGAACTACCAAACTCAGGTATCATTTAGCCTACTTTGCCTCCAGCAAATGTATAGCTGGAGCAGAAGCTGAGACCATAATGGAATATATGGCACATCACTCATCTCATTCACAGTAGGATGATGTTACTTCTGGCAGCAACACCATCAGTTTGAGTCAATGATCAGCACAGAACCGTCTGATTGCAAATTACTAAGAGAGATGAATGTTGGATAATTTTTTAATTAATAAAGACAAACATGAGAAGTCTGACAGCGTGCTGTTTTATTAACTGAGCTATTGGTTACTAGCCGGTTACCATTTGTTTCAATCACTTTGACATTATTAAGGCTGTCTTAAAGAGATTGTGCAACTCCACGTCATCCTCACTACTGGACCTAATACCAGACAATCCCCAAACTGGTACCTTCGACATGGTATCTAAAATACATAACGATGGTAATCCTGGTAGGCCAATCATCTCTCGCATTGGGAATTAATATCTCAGGCTCACGCTCTGCTATTTCCTCGACATCATAAACATTCTCTGCAATTTATCAGCCCTGGGCCCACTTCCAGAGGGTACAATATTAAGCCCCCGTCTCACATAGCGATATCGCTAGCGATATCGCTGCTGAGTCACGGTTTTGGTGACTCACCAGCGACCTCACCAGCAATGTCGCTGTGTGTGACACTTTGCAACGATCAGGCCCCTGCTGTGAAGTCGCTGATCGTTGCAAAGTGTCCTGGACCATTTTTTGGTCGTTGGCCTCCCGCTGGCCAGCACACATCGCTGTGTGTGACCAGCGGGACCAACGATCTGGCTGGTAACTATGGTAAACATCGGGTTACTAGGGGCACGCGCGCACTTAGTAACCCGCTGTTTACCATGGATACCACTCTGCTACGGTGCTCGGAGGCTCCCTCGCACCGTAGCAGAGTGGTATCCATGGTAAACAGCGGGTTACTAGGGGCACACGCGCACTTAGTAACCCGATGTTTACCATAGTTACCAGCCTGCTCCTGCTTGCAGCAGGCTGGTAACGGGAGCAGGACATCGTGGAACGATTCTTTCCACGATATCGCTGCTCCCCTCATCGCTGGTGAGCCTGCCTGTTTGACAGCTCACCAGCGATGTATTAGCGATGCAGCAACGATCCCTGACAGGTCGTATCGTTGTCGGGATCGCTGCTGCATCGCTTAGTGTGACGGGGCCCTTAGCCATCATGAATGTAGAGTCTCTCTACTCCAACATTACTCATGAGGATGCGCTTGCTCCATCCAAATATTTTAATCAAAAAAACAATCTGACCATAGAAAAAGCTCTGCAATTTATCAGGTTTGTGCTCCATTATAACTATTTTTCCTTCGGGAACATTTATACCAACAGTGTATGGGCAGTGTCATGGGAAGGAAAATGTCACCACAAGATGGAGACATTCGGAGAAGCCAGATTGAGACCAGCCGGTCATCTGGCCCCATGGAAACTCTCGGAGAGGCCAGGGTGTGACCCTAGGATCTCCTGGACCTGTACCTCGATGGACTGTCAGCTTCCTAAGCTTGCCACTACCTCCTCACTGTGACGACCCACCAAAAGTGGGTGGCCACTGGTTGAGGTAGTTGGCCCTGGAAGTCCCAAAGTCACAGTTGATCTATTCCTGGAGGGCCAGCGGAAAGGTGAGTTTGTAATTTTGCACCATCTTGGGTATTTGCTGGGACTGTTCTATGTGTTTATTGTCTGTTTGGGGGTTCAATAAAGTATTGCCACACTGTTTACCATCACCCTGTGTTGTCTGACTAGTAGTATGCCCATGGAAAACCCTGTGTCTTCACAGAGATTGGCTACAGTCTTGAAGTCTTCAGGGGTTACACACATGATTTCAGGGCAAGTAGAGGCTTTGCAGTATAGTAATTCACAACAATTTGATTTGCTGCAAATGACATTTTTTGGAAATATTAATGATTCATGGCAGTCACAGTCACATGTGAATTGTACTGAAGCTTGTGGCAAGTAAGCTGCTTGCGATATTGACTTAAAATTGAACACATTAGGAAACATATGCGACTTTGTGTTGCAGACATAGTAGGTTACAGCGAGATATCAGGAAAAATAATGAAATGTCACAATGTGTCCCTGGGATCTCTATGTTGCATGACACAGATTACATCAGCCACAGAAGTCTTCCCCATAATGCTTTGCAGTTATCACATTACATGGTAGGTGAATCTGGATACTTTGAATTTCAAAAGATTTGTTCATCTGTACTATTTATGTTTCCCGTTAAAAGACTGCGTATTTCATAAAGAGATGTCAAGGTAACTTATGAACTCTCTTATACTGTTAGGTGATGTACTGTGCCCAAGTAGGTCTTTGGTTTAAACACATAATAGATTCTGGTGTGCAGGGATACATCCTAACCATTGTTGCTGTAATAATGGTGCCTTGGAGGTCAGCTATAAGAGAAGGTGTCAGCATGAACATAGGCCTATAAAAGCCATGACCTGACTTGAAAGTATGCACTATGAAGTTAATAAGATGGCTAATGAGCAGCTCAATTAAAAAAGTGGTTTGGCTCGGCACTAAGGGGCTGAGTTCACATGGTCCCATGTAAAAGTTGTGCTTGAGTTTTTCCATTTGTGGCCAGAGCTGGAGGCTGGAGCAGCTTGTTGACAAGCAGTGCGACAGGAAGCTTTGGTCAATTTTTTCCTTAGGAAGTGTTGGTGGGCTGGAGATTGGAGAAGCTTTTTCATCACAAAAGAGAGACAATGGATTGGAAGCAAGAGTGAGTGACAATGAGCCTGTAGAGACATTGTTTCGTGACTCACTTGGCATACTTTTTTGAAACCAACATGGATGAAAGGTGCCACTGAGGTATTGCATAGCAAGGCTTGCAAAAACTCGCTGGGGTAGATACGAAAGCTTCAGCCATGACATTACATTGACTTTTCTAATGGAAATGTTCTCCCGATTCAGTTATTCATTGGTGGTTTGAAAACGTGTTCCATGTAAATGGCACTAAAGTCACATGATTGATACTGACTTGACAACCCTCTATGGGCAACCATGGGAATTTAACACATTTCGTTTTACATACTCTCCAACTAATATCTTATCTACTTAATTACCTTAAAGTCCAAACATTGCAACTTCCTTATCAGTTGTCTGCATGGTACAGTGTCAAACACCTTATAAAGATGTAGATAACCCATATTTACTTGTTCTACTATGATCTATTACCTCAATCACACAAATAAATAACACCAAGATAGACATAGTTTACTTTTGCTAGGCTCTAGCTGTCCTCAGTAAACCCAAGCCATAGTTTATATTGGAGATTATCTAGTCACCGTTCCATATGTGAGCCAATTCATCTCACACAGAAGTCAAACTTGGTTTATCTCTACTTCCTCACTCTTCTTGGGGTGTCGGACAATAATAACAAATGGAGTAATTATAAATGGACATTACAACTAACAATCTTTTAATCCATGCACCCATCAAGTATTTGTATTGTTTTCATCTTGGGACTGAATATTTGGGTATAAAATAATAATAAGAAATAAAATGATACTTTTATAATGGGACCTATCTTTTTAACATATCTATTTTGTTTTAGTAGGCCAATAATTTCCTTTTCCTTTTCACCCTCCGGAATAAAAGTGAGAATATAAACTGCATTAGCGAGCTATTGGTTGGTAAATTGACCCAAAGGTCAAAGAAGGGTCTGATTGACAAAACCCAGCACAATAATCAAAAGCCCTTTACAAAAACAAGGCCACATCTATTCATAGAGTGTATCTGATATTGGACCTGAGCTCCACAGGCAGTCTTTCTGGATCCAACTGTAGAAGTTCATTGCTCTTGGCTATGCAGGCACCTTCTTCATCTTTTCATCTCTGTAGTATAGTGATATTCTTCTCCCTCTAGGACCGAGCAGTGACCTCTACATTCTGCTGCTAATTGACACACCCTTGCTGGATGTTTAAATACCTTCAGTCTCTTCAGAGAGTCGCCGGTGATAGCTCTATTTTCTTCTGTCCAGGCGTGAAGCACTAGTAGTCGGCTAGTGTCTTTTTGGTGTTCCCTTGGAGGATAGTTGGCATGATCTCTCTTGTGTCTTCTCAAGCTAAGTGTAGTCCCTTGTTTGTTTACCGGTTCATCTTTAGTTGCGGTGGGGGCCGACTGATTCTCACCCCATCCCCTCCCTATCCAGGGTCTATTGCTAGGGGCAGCCAGGGATTAGATTTCCTGCTCGACGATAGGTGCAGAACCTATTTAGGAACATTAGAGGAGTAAGGGTGTTGTTAGATCTGCCTAGGGGTCTCCACTCCCCCTTTCCCTAGTGTTTGGGCTTCCTCCCTCTCTTCCCGTCGTTGTGCGCTTAGTACTTCCCTCACATTGCATGACAGCCGGCCTGAGATGGCTGTTGACCAAACAGTCAGACAAAAAATTGTTCAACCAACAGTTATCTAATGTGTATGGGGGTCTTCAGATGCTGTTGTCAAGAGGTTAGAATCTGTGAGAGCATTCTGTCACTCAACACTACCCCTCTCCTAACATAATTAAAATGTGCTGATAACATTGTAATAGCAGCCGGGGGCCTGCTGAGGGCTCCATGTCCGCCATGCTTGTACATCTATGAAGCAGTACGCTAAGTAAGCAATAGACTGCAATTATGTAGAATTATATAATTGATCAAGAGAACTGAAAATTTAAAAACAGGTAAAAAAAAAAATCGAAATATTTCTTAAAAAATATAAAAAAAATCCAAAAATAAAAGTTTAAATCACCCATCTTATTCACAAAACATAAATAGTAAAATCAAATTATCTAAAAAAAAGTTTTTGGTACTTTTGATGCGCAAAACTGTCACAACTAATAATAATTAAAAAATATTAAACCCTTAAACAATGCTGTGAACCAAAAGATAAAAATAGCATGGCTCTCAAAATATGGTGACTGAAGCCAACATTTTTATACCAGATAATTTTTTTTTACCACAAACTAAACATTGTAAAAGCAAAACCCCCAAAACTATGGTGGAACTATTTTCTAGTTTCTAATTCCACCCCACTTAAATTTTTTTTGTTACATTAATGTCATTTTTATTATATGCTAAAATGAATGGGGCCATTAAAAACGATAAATTGTCCTGCAGATAATTGCTTCGTAGCAATAAAACTTCACACCAAGTCTAGGGTCACACGACGGTATAAAAAAATCTGTCTGATTTTCATCCAGAAAAGTGAAACGATTTTTTTCTCTTATGTAATCCATTTTTTTACAGAAGCAGTTATTATTTATTTACAAGTCCATGTACAGTTTCCTATGTTACAGGATTGCAATGTACAAAAGTAAAAGACAGCGTCCCTGCCAGGGTGTTCAGTTGCAAAAGAGGTGTTTATTCCGCCATCCCAAAACACACACCATTTCGACCCTGTGTTGGTCGAAACGGTATGTGTTTTGGGATGGTGGAATAAACACCTCTTTGGCAACTGAACACCCTGGCAGGGACGCTGTCTTTTACTTTTTTATGCTGATATTTCCTCGAATGGGTTCCTTGAGGATTATAGACGTGCGTCCCTTGCAGTGAGTGCTGCTGACCACCATCTTTCCTGGACAGGATTGCAATGTATCTGTTAAAATTGGATGCTATACTGTGGCATCTGATTTTTTTCTCGCACCCATAGACTTGAATGGGTAAGTCTCATCCGATTTACAGAAGATACTAGTGTACACTGCGATTTTTTTCACATGTACAGTACAGACCAAAAGTTTGGACACACCTTCTCATTTAAAGATTTTTCTGTATTTTCATGACTGAAAATTGTACATTCACACTGAAGGCATCAAAACTATGAAGTAACACATGTGGAATTATATACTTAAAAAAAAGTGTGAAACAACTGAAAATATGTCTTATATTCTAGGTTCTTCAAAGTAGCCACCTTTTGCTTTGATGACTGCTTTGCACACTCTTGGCATTCTCTTGATGAGCTTCAAGAGGTAGTCACCAGAAATGGTCTTCCAACAATCTTGAAGGAGTTCCCAGAGATGCTTAGCACTTGTTGGCCCTTTTGCCTTCACTCTCCGGTCCTGCTCACCCCAAACCATCTCGATTGGGTTCAGGTCTGGTGACTGTGGAGGCCAGGTCATCTGGCGTAGCACCCCATCACTCTCCTCCTTGGTCAAATAGCCCTTACACAGCCTGGAGGTGTGTTTGGGGTCATTGTCCTGTTGAAAAATAAATGTTGGTCCAACTAAACGCAAACCGGATGGAATAGCATGCCGCTGCAAGATGCTGTGGTAGCCATGCTGGTTCAGTATGCCTTCAATTTTGAATAAATCCCCAACAGTGTCACCAGCAAAGCACCCCCACACCATCACACCTCCTCATCCATGCTTCACGGTGGGAACCAGGCACGTAGAGTCCATCCGTTCACCTTTTCTGCGTCGCACAAAGACACGGTGGTTGGAACAAATATCTCAAATTTGGACTTATCAGACCAAAGCACAGATTTCCACTGGTTTAATGTCCATTCCTTGTGTTCTTTAGCACATACAAGTCTCTTCTGATTGTTGCCTGTCCTTAGCAGTGGTTTCCTAGCAGCTATTTTACCATGAAGGCCTGCTGCACAAAGTCTCCTCATAACAGTTGTTGTAGAGATGTGTCTGCTGCTAGAACTCTGTGTGGCATTGACCTGGTCTCTAATCTGAGCTGCTGTTAACCTGAGATTTCTGAGGCTGGTGACTCGGATAAACTTATCCTCAGAAGCAGAGGTGACTCTTGGTCTTCCTTTCCTGGGGCGGTCATCATGTGAGCCAGTTTCTTTGTAGTGCTTGATGGTTTTTGCAACTGCATTTGGGGACACTTTCAAAGTTTTTCCAATTTTTCACACTGACTGACCTTCATTTCTTAAAGTAATGATGGCCACTCGTTTTTCTTTACTTAGCTGCTTTTTTCTTGCCATAATACAAATTCTAACAGTCTATTCAGTAGGACTATCAGCTGTGTATCCACCAGACTTCTGCACAACACAACTGATGGTCCCAACCCCATTTATAAGGCAAGAAATCCCACTTATTAAAACTGACAGGCACACCTGTGAAGTGAAAACCATTTCCGGTGACTACCACTTGAAGCTCATCAAGAGAATGCCAAGAGTGTGCAAAGCAGTCATCAAAGCAAAAGGTGGCTACTTTGAAGAACCTAGAATATAAGACATTTTCAGTTGTTTCACACTTTTGTTAAGTATATAATTCCACATGTGTTAATTCATAGTTTTGATGCCTTCAGTGTGAATGTACAATTTTCATAGTCATGAAAATACAGAAAAATCTTCAAATGAGAAGGTGTGTCCAAACTTTTGGTCTGTACTGTAGATTCAGGCAATGAAAAAAAAATTGTTCTTCTGCACTGCCCCATTGAATAACATTAGTCCGAGTGCGATCCATTTTTACGAGCCTGTATTGTTAACAATTGAAAAACTCCATCAGGTAGACACAGTTTTAGAGTCTCAGAAAACTCCAGTCCCCAAGCGCAGTTTATTTTAAAATACAAACTGTACTTTACTAACCCTCCCCCGATTCAGCCACTATTTCCGGTGTCTTTTATTGTCTGCAGTGCTGAAGCACTGCAGCCAATCACTGAGTTCAGTGGCTCTGCACATGTAGTTGGCACGAGTCACTCAGAACTGCTCAGCTCACTGATTGACTGAAGTGCTGTCTAGGTAATATGAACACTGCAAACAAAAACAGACACTAGGAGCACTTGCGAAGGCTAACGATGGATCTGGGGAGGGTGAATAAAGCACAGTTTTTTCTTTTTTATAATAAACTGCTTCAGGGGAAAAGGGGTATTCTGATATCCCTTTAAACTCTGCGAGTTGTAATGTTTTTAGAAATTTACATTAATGGGAATTTTCTCCATGTTATTGAGTAAAGTAATTGTGTATACATATGACAGTGTTTTGTTACATGCATTATTATTTGAGAGCATTATATGATTTTATCAGATATAACATAAAAAGTGAAACCTTAAAATATTTATTGAACTGTTTTACAACAATGGAGAATTAACAGAGATAGAAGCAAATGTTGCAAGAGAGATTCTTATAACTGTGACGTGTCTTGTCGAGAACACAGCTAGTGCTGGGCTGGTGAGAATATTTCGACATCTTAACAAGACTTTAGCTTTCCACGTTATTGTATTTTAGAAAAAAAAGTCAGCATTTTCATCTGCAGTACAACCCTGCCCTAATTCAACCATGAAAGTGCTGCATACCAAAAATGGTTTATGTCACCAGATTCGAGAGCGTTAGATATCCGTTAATCTTTTAGCAGCTTTTTGCAGTATTCTACGCCTTTGAGGAAAAATTCCTATTTCCAGTGGGCCCGTGATTTGTGTAGGAGAGGTCTTTCAGTGAATTTATTCACGACATCAGATTTATAGCTCCGTCTCATTTTAAATGGACCATGTAATTGTTAATCCCTGGAAAACTTTGTTTTAGCATATCATCTAAAAGATATCATTGCATTGTTATATCCGGCAACTTTTATAGCTTGTGAGGTTTCCTGGTATATGGAGAGGGTCCAAAAGTCCCAGACAGGAATAAATGTGATCTGCTGACACCAAGGTTGGTTGGCTGTTAAGCTTCTGCTAGAATGTCAATGGATGCAATAAATTACTAATAGTCAACATAATGCGTGCCTTAGTGATGGATTATTACATGCGGATAAAGCGGGAAGCAGCTATGGAAAATTTACATGCAACCATAGTAATATTGTATTGTTACAAACATTTAATGGGTTCCTCCTAAGATTGCAAGTTATTCCCTATTTATAAGATAGTGGATAACTCACTGATCATATGGGTCTGACCTTTGGGACCCATGGATCCCAAGAATAGGAAACTGTAGACCAACTGCAGTGCATATAGCCTATTTCAGACCAAGCTGGGAGTTGTTCCACGATTGCCGGCAACACTCAAAGAGATACAAGTTGGAGAGAGCTTCTCTATTAAAGAGGGCTGTCTAAAGATTGTAAATTAGCCATTTCCATGAGATTGAGAATAACATACTTATCATTGGGTGTTTGACCACTAGAAAGTCTAGAGATTCCAAGAATGGGGCTTTGTAGAGCACAATAGGACCACAGGAGAAAGTTGAGTAGATCGCTTGACTATCTATGGCAGTGTCATAGACAATAAATGCAGAAGTGTTGTATAGCATTCACTCTATTCTTGTAATTTGTAGGAATTTGAGCAGTCAGACCAAAAACGTTCAGTAACTTATCACTTATCCTAGGAATAACTTACAATCTGGGGACAATCACTTTAATATTGAAGTGATATGTAATCTGTGGCTGTTCAATTATTGTAAAATTACAACTCCTGGGGCAGCCTGGTCTGAAAAAGACTAGATATGGTACACTTGGACTGTAATTTTTACCATTATTATCTAGCTTAGGACTGTGCTATTTACCCCTGTTGCTGTCCAGGCACATTTTGGGTATTTCATACATGCAATTTAACCCTTTCACCCCCGAGCCTGTTTTCACCTTCCTGGTGAAATTCTGACCAGTGTCAATTCATGAGGTAATAACTCTGGAACGTTTTAACGGATCCCACTGATTCTGAGATTGTACTTCATGATACTGGTATAAATTCTTCAATAAGACTTGCTTTTATTTGTGAAAAAATTGGAAATTTGGCAAAAATTTTGAATATTTAGCAATTTTCAAAATTTTAATTGTTATGCCCTTAAATTAGAGAGTTACAGTACAGACCAAAAGTTTGCACACACCTTCTCATTTAAAGATTTTTTTGTATTTTCATGAAGGTATCAAAACTATGAATTAACACATGTGGAATTATATACTTAACAAAAAAGTGTGAAACAGCTGAAAATATGTCTTATATTCTAGGTTCTTCAAAGTAGCCACTTTTTGCTTTGATGACTGCTTTGCACACTCTTGGCATTCTCTTGATGAGCTTCAAGAGGTAGTCACCGGAAATGGTTTTCACTTCACAGGTGTGCCCTGTCAGGTTTAATAAGTGGGATTTCTTGCCTTATAAATGGGGTTGGGACCATCAGTTGTGTTGTGCAGAAGTCAGGTGGATACACAGCTGATAGTCCTACTGAATAGACTGTTAGAATTTGTATTATGGCAAGAAAAAAGCAGCTAAGCAAAGAAAAACGAGTGGCCATCATTACTTTAAGAAATGAAGGTCAGTCAGTCCGAAAAATTGGGCAAAATTTGAATGTGTCCCCAAGTGCAGTTGCAAAAACCATCAAGCGCTACAAAGAAACTGGCTCGCATGAGAACCGCCCCGTTAAAGGAAGACCAAGAGTCACCTCTGCTTCTGAGGATAAGTTTATCCGAGTCACCAGCCTCAGAAATCGCAGGTTAACAGCAGCTCAGATTAGAGACCAGGTCAATGCCACACAGAGTTCTAGCAGCAGACACATCTCTTCACCAACTGTTAAGAGGAGACATTGTGCAGCAGGCCTTCATGGTAAAATAGCTGCTAGGAAACCACTGCTAAGGACAGGCAACAAGCAGAAGAGACTTGTTTTGGCTAAAGAACACAAGGAATGGACATTAGACCAATGGAAATCTGTGCTTTGGTCTGATGAGTCAAAATTTGAGATCTTTGGTTTCAACCACCGTATCTTTGTGCGACGCAGAAAAGGTGAACGGATAGACTCTACATGCCTGGTTCCCACCGTTAAGCATGGAGGAGGAGGTGTGATGGTGTGGGGGTGCTTTGTTGGTGACACTGTTGAGGATTTATTCAAAATTGAAGGCATACTGAACCAGCATGGCAACCACAGCATCTTGCAGCGGCATGCTATTCCATCCGGTTTGCGTTTAGTTGGACCATCATTTATTTTTCAACAGGACAATGACCCCAAACACACCTCCAGGCTGTGTAGGGGCTATTTGACCAAGAAGGAGAGTGATGGGGTGCTACTCCAGATGACCTGGCCTCCACAGTCACCAGACCTGAATCCAATCGAGATGGTTTGGGGTGAGCTGGACCGCAGAGTGAAGGCAAAAGGGCCAACAAGTTCTAAGCATCTCTGGGTACGCCTTCAAGATTGTTGGAAGACTATTTCCGGTGACTACCTCTTGAAGCTCATCAAGAGAATGCCAAGAGAGTGCAAAGCAGCCATCAAAGCAAAAGGTGGCTACTTTGAAGAACCTAGAATATAAGACATATTTTCAGTTGTTTCCTACTTTTTTTAAGTATATAATTCCACATGTGTTAATTCATAGATTTGATGCCTTCAGTGTGAATGGACAATTTTCAAAGTCATGAAAATACAGAAAAATCTTTAAAAGAGAAGGTGTGTCCAAACTTTAGGTCTGTACTGTATGTCACACAAAATAGTTAATAAATAACATTTCCCACAGGTTTACTTTACATTAGCATAATTTTTGAAACATATTTTTTTTTTTGTTAGGAATTTAGAAGGGTTAAAAGTTAACCTGCGATTTATCATTTTTAAAATAAAATTTACAAAACCATTTTTTATGGACCACATCACATTTGAAGTGACTTTCAGAGGTCTATATGACAGAAAATACCCCAAAGTGACACCATTCTAAAATCTGCACCCCTCAAGGTGCTAAAAACACATTAAAAAAGTTTAACCCTTCAAGGTGCTTCACTGGAATTAATGGAACGTGGAAGGAAAAAATGAACATTTAACATTTTTTCACAAAATTTTTACTTTGAACCCAATTATTTTTATTTTCACAAGGATATCAGAATTTAAATGGACCCCAAAATTTGTTGTTCAATTTTTCTTGAACATGCCGATACCAAAAGGGAAGGAGAGCCATTTGACTTTTTGAATGCAAAAGTTGCTAGAATCATTAGTGGATGCCATGTCACGTTTGTAGAGCCCCTGATGTGTGTAAAGAGTGGAAACCCCCCAACAAGTGACCCCATTTTGGAAACTAGACCCCTCAAGGAACTTATCTAGATTTTTGGTAAGCATCTTGAACCCCCAAGGGGCTTCACAGAAGTTTATAACATTGAGCCGTGTAAATAAAAAATCTAATTTTTCCGACAAAAATGTTCTTTTAGCCCCATTTTTTTATTTTCACAAGGGTAATAGGAAAAAATGCACTATACATTTTGTTGTGCTTTTTTTTCCTGAGTACGCCGATACCCCTTATGTGGTAGAAAACTACTTTTTGGCACAGTGCAAAGCACAGAAGGGAAGAAGCGCCATATTGGAGTTGAGATTTTGCTGGACTGGTTAGAGGGTGCCATGACCCACTGGGAGAGCCCTTGAGGTGCTGAAGAGCAGAACCCCCTATAAGTAACCTCATTTTACAAACTACAACTCTTAATGAATTCATTTAGGAGTGAAGTGATCATAATGACACCAGAGGTGGTCCCAGCATTTAATACTATTGGGCAGTGAAGAAAAAGTAACCATCAAATTACCATCAAAATTTTGTTTTAGAAAAAATAACCATCAAATTACCATCAAAATTTTGTTTTAGCTTCAGATTTTAAATTTTCACACTGGCAAATGGGTAAAAATGTCATTAAAATTTGTCTCACAATTTCTGCTCAATTTAGAAATACTCCATATGTGGTTGTGCAGTACTGCCTAGCCATATGGCGAGACTCGAGAGGTACAGAGTGCTTTTTGCCTCCTAGAGTGCAGATTTTCCTAGAATAGTTTGCGGACTCCGTATATAGGGTCCCTACATGTTAAAAGAGCAGAAACTCCCCTTAAGTGACCCCATGTTGGAAATTATACCCTTTGTGAGTTTATCTACTGGTATAGTGATGATTTTGACTCCATGGGTGTTTTCCAGGAACAAGCAGCAGTGGATGTTACTGAGTGAAAATTGCAAACTGCCATTGTAGTGACCAGTACGTTGTAGTGACCAGTATGTTGTAGTGACCAGTACATTATGCCCAGCTCATGCTTCTGGAGACACGAACCCATAAATTAGGCAGGCGCTCATTGTTACAGAAATGCCAAACATGTGGACGTGAAATGTGGTTTAGGCACACTGTGGGACTCAGAAAGGAGGGAGACATTTGGATTTTAGAGCACAGAATTCACTGGATTTCTTTTGGAGGGCAAGGAGCCATTTCACTTTTCCAGAGCCTTTGTGCTACCAGTAACATGGAAGCCCCCTATATTTCCATTGACAGATGAGATGACGTACCTGAGTGGGGGCTTTTTTTGTGAATTGAGTTGAAGCTTATATTGGGAACGTTTTATATAACATTTGGGATCACATTTATCCAGCGCTCTAAGCTGAGCACTTATATCCGGGTTTCCATCTAAATCTCTGAGTGATGTGATTCAGATGAAACCCACGAGGGATTTATTTACTATAATGAGGCAGCAGAGTTACTCTGGACTCCATCTGGCCTCTGTTCATCAGTGTCCTTCTTTTCAGAAGTGCACAAAACTGTGCGGACCGCGTTTTTATGCACACCTAAAAAAGTTGGACACAGCCGGATCATAGGCAAGATAGCATCCACAGTGCCTCCATCTGCCTCATTATAGGGAATCTTCCGCCTGGGTTTCCGTCTGAATTACGTATTTCAGAGATTTACACGGAAACCCCGGTGTAAGCGCTCAGTGTAAACGCAGGATTAATGTGTGCTGAGCCATATTGCGATCTTTGGGAGGCAGAATGAATAAAGGTTTTATTTTTTACGCCATTCCTCTTGCATTATAAGTGATTAGTCGACTTTATTCTGCAATTACAGCGATACCAGATTTTTATGTTTGACTGCTGTCACACACTAAAAGACGCTTTTAATTGTAAAAACAAGGTTTTACATCGCCACATTTTGATAGCTATAATTTTTCCATATTTCGCCCAAGAAAGTCAGGTGAGGGCTTGTTTTTTGCGGGACGAGTTAGTGTTTTTATTGGTACCATTTTCGGGTAAATTACAGTTTTTGATCACTTTCTATTCTAATTTGTGGGAGGCAGAATGAACTGTTAACACCCAGTCACTGGGCTTACTAGCTGGTGGTTAATTCTACTTGTTTTGGAACTATCTTTTAATCTTTGTCTAATAAAGGAAGTTCCAATTTTTTAACTTTTCTTCGCTGGAGATTTTTTCCCTTTGTGCAGCAATTCAGGAATTGTTTTTTTTTATGCAGTTCCGTGTGTGGTAAAATTAATAAGGCAGCTTTATTCTTTGAGTCAGTTGAATTACAGCGATGCCACATTTATAATTTTTTTTTTAATGTTTTGGCGCTTTTACACAATAAAACTATTTTTATAGAAAAAATAATTAATTTTGCATAACTTTATTCTGAGAGTTTCAACTTTTTTATTTTTCCTTTGACGGAACTGTATGGTGACTTGTTATTTACGGGAAAAAATTTAGTTTTTAGCGATATTTTATTTACATTTGTCTTTTTGATCGCGTTTTATTCCACTTTTTGCGCGGCGGTATGATGATAAAGAATAGTTTTGAGCCTTGTTTTTCATTTATTTTTTTATGATGTTCACTGAAGGGGTTAAATTATGGGGCAGTTTTATAGTTTGGGTCATTACGGACCCGACAATACAAAATATGTGCACTTTTTTTACGCAAATAAATGTATTTACCGGATTAATATTTTACTTTTCTTTGTTCTTTATTTTGTGATTTGTTAAAAATATTTTTATAATTTTTATTAACTTTTTTTTTTTTACTTTTTTACCTTGTCCCAGGATGGGACATCAACTTTCCCTTTCCTGATAGCTAATCTAATACTCTGCAATGCTTTTGCACTGCAGGGCATTAGATTGGTGTCTGACAGGCAGGGAGGAGACTTGTCAGCCTGCAGGAGCTCACATTCCACCTTCCCTGAAGGACTCCACGGCCACCTTGGAACCTAGGGTCACCATGCAGACCAATGGGTCAACTGGCGAAAGTGCTATTAACTTACGTTATACTCAGCGGTTGTTTAGACGTTAATAAACCATCTGTGCCTTCTCTATGGGCAGCTCGGCTGTGTTTCACAGCTGGCTCCCTGTTGACACAATTGAAAGATTGTATGCAGATGCTCTACTATCCAGTGAGAATTTAGAATGTCACTACAGAGTAGATTGCGGACCTCCCAGATGCTTGCAGACTATGGGCAGTCCAGAAGTGCTTAAAGGCATTAATGTCATGTTTCTGGTATTTTCTATCAATATCTGATGATTTGGGGGGTTCCAACTAATAGATGATATGGCAGCATTGCTAGTGCAATGTTTGCCTGAAGCAATAGTTGCTCTAATGGAATATTGTTTCAAAATTATTATTTATTATTATAGCTCCATATTTTCCATGGTGCTTTACATGTGAAAAAGGGGTATACATGCAAAAACAATTGCAATATTCTTGAACAAAACGTGATTGCGACTGGTACAGGAGGAGCGAGGACCCTGCCCGCAAGGGCTCGCAGTCTACATGGGATGGGTGAAGATACAGTAGGTGGGGGCAGAGCTGTATGGTGGAGCAATGGTTACTGTAGGTTGTAGGCATTCTCGGAAGAAGAGGGTCCTTTTGAAGGTTTCCACTGTAGGCGAGCGTCTGATATGTTGGGGTAGAGAGTAGAGATGAGCGGTGTTCGACTAGAACTGTTCGCCAATCTCAAATTCGAGCTGTTTTGGGCGGTGTTCGAGTTGTTCGACGAACCCGAACGGTTTGCAAAAAATTCGGCAGTTCGAGGTTATGTTCGATAACTGTTCGTGCACCAAAAGCGTAACTGGATTTTTTCACATCATGCAGGGATTGTCTGCCACTCACTGTAATGCCACAGCCATGGTGGTTGTGGCATTACAGTGATTGCCCAAATCGATGGGAACAGTGCTCACAGTGAAACATGAAAAGCCGGCAATTCAGCAGCGGCATACACCTGTACCCGACAATTTAGAACCGAAAGAATAGAGCTTCACACATAGATTAGATAGATAGAAACATGTCAGTCACATATATAAGAAGTACAGTGACAGTGTTGATTACTGTACTTGTCATTTAGTGTAAAGGATTTATTAAAAAAAATATTAGTGTTTTCATGCACCGTCTCTTTAAAAAAGCCGGCCGGCAATTCAGCAGCGGTACCCGACAATTTAGAACAGAAAGATAGAGCATCACACATAGATTAGATAGATAGAAACATGTCAGTCACATATATAAGAAGTACAGTGATAGTGTTGGTTACTGTACTTGTCATTTAGTGTTAAAATAAAGGATTTATTAAAAAAAAAATTGGCGTGGGGTTCCCCGTAATTTTAGTCTCTAGCGGAGGTTAAGCAGACGGCTGGGGCAGATGTCTGAAGCCTGGGAAGGGGTAATACCCATGGAGCTTCCCAGGCTACTAATATCAGCCCCCAGCTGAATACCTAGCCTTTACTAGCTATTAAAATGGGGGACCCCCCCAAAAAAATGACGTGGGGTCCCCCCTATTTTAATAGCTAGCAAAGGCTAGGCAGACAGCTGGAGGCTGATATTAATAGCCCAGGAAGGGTGCCATGAATATTGGCCCCCTCCCAGGCTAGAAACACCAGCCGTCAGCCGCCCCAGAAATGGCGCATCCACCCCATAGTGAAAGTTAAAAAAAAACACAAACACTCAGAATAAAGTCCTTTAATTGAAATAAAGACACAATTCTTTAATGTTCTAAGTTAAACTCTACTTACCGTCACGCCCATTCCAGCTGAAGCCAATGATCTCCTGCAATAAAAGTAAAATAATAAAACAACATAATCCTTACCTTTCCATGGTTTCCAGGACGGCTCCAGCTCTGCTACATCGAGATGACAGGCTGGACCGCAGCAGAACGCTGCCATCCAGCCTGTCATCCCGCAGACACTGAGAAGCGCAGGCTTGCTTGCGCTCCTCAGTGTCAGGCTGTGACGGCATCCAGATGAGCCGAGGTCATGTCCAATGAACTCGGCTCACCTCATGCACGTCACTGACAGCGTGGGAAAATTCTCCTGCACTCAGCGCTTCAGCGTAAGAATTCTCCCACGCTGTCAGTGACGTGCATGAGGTGAGGTCATGTCCAATGATCTCAGCTCACCTCATGTACGTCACTGACAGCGTGTTTTTTGGGCTACATTATCTCCAGCGAGGGCTTTGAGATGGACCCAGTAAAGGTTCAGGCGGTGCAGGAATGGCCTAGGCCTATTGGTTTGAAACCAATACAGAGATTTTTGGGTTTCGCCAATTATTACAGAAAATTCATTAAGAATTTTTCTATAATTGTTAAGCCGCTGACCGATCTCACCAGGAAAGGTGCGAATACGGTCCAGTGGACTACTGAGGCCATTGAAGCTTTTGTGTATCTCAAGGAAAGGTTCAGTTCTGCCCCCATCCTTATGCAGCCTGATGAGACCAAGCCTTTTTTGGTCGAGGTTGATGGTTCTTTGGTGGGGGTCGGTGCTGTTTTGTCTCAGGAAAACAAGGATGGAGTACATCCCTGTGCTTTTTTTTCAAAAAAATTTTTCTGAGACCGAACTTAATTACGATGTTAGTAATCGGGAATTGCTGGCGATTAAACCCCCTTTTGAACATTGGCGTCATCTCTTGGAAGGTGTTAAATTTCTCATTCAGGTTTTTACTGATCATAAGAATCTGATCTATCTTGATGCTGCCAAGCGCTTGAATGCCCGTCAAGCTAGGTGGGCACTTTTTTTTTCGCGGTTTAATTTTTCTGTTACTTACATCCCGGGTACCAAGAATGTAAAAGCTGATGCTTTATCTCGCAGTTTTTCTCCCATGGTTGGTACCGAGGAGGAGGAGAGCATTTTACAGGAGGGTGTTGTGATAGCAGCATTGGACTCCGTTTTGGAAGATGGGATTCTGAAAGCCCATGAGGATGCCCCATCTAACACTCCCCATGGGAGGTTGTTTGTGCCTAGGAACTTTAGGAGAGATTTGTTTGTAGAGTGTCATGAGTCTCGGTTGGCAGGTCATCCAGGAATTGTAGGTCGCAGTTTTTGGTTGCCTGGGTGGCAGAAGGAAGTCATTAAGTGGGTGCGTCAATGTACTGTGTGTGCTAGATCTAAGTCTTCACATGCTCCTGCTGCGGGGTTGCTTTGCCCTCTGGAGGTTCCTAGTGCTCCTTGGACGCATCTTGCTATGGATTTTATTACTGACCTTCCTGCCTCTGAGGGTTTCACTGTTATCTGGGTGGTCGTGGACCGTTTTAGCAAGATGTGTCACTTGGTTCCCTTCATCAAACTGCCCTGCGCCAAGACACTCGCTAAGACTTTTGTTAAAGAAATTGTCAGGCTCCATGGCGTTACTACCGACATTGTTTCCGATAGGGGACCTCAGTTCGTGGCTCGTTTTTGGCATGCCTTTTGTGACAGGTTGGGAGTTCATTTGTCATTTTCATCTGGTTATCATCCTGAGTCTAATGGACAGACAGAAAGAAAGAACCCGGATGTTGAACAGTTTTTGTGTTGTTTTGTAGCTGACAATCAAGAGGGGTGGTCTGAGTTTCTTGCCACTGGCTGAATTTGCTCTTAACAACCATACATCCTCTTCTGCTGGGTGTTCTCCTTTTTTTTGTTGTACTGGGAGACATCCGTCGTTTGGGTCATTCTCCAAATTGGTATCGGCTGTGCCGGAGGAGGATAATTTTTCCGGTGATTTGGAGAGAGTTTGGACTGATGTACGTTGTAACCTTCAAGAGGCTAACAAAAAATCCAAGAGGTACTTTGACAGGAAACGTCAAGAGGTTTTGTTTACTGTTGGTGGCATGGTTTGGTTGTCCTCTAGGAATCTGCGGTTGAGGATTCCTTCTAAGAAATTGGGCCCGAAGTTTGTCGGTCCGTTTAAGGTGCTTCAGGTAGTTAACCAATCTGCTGTTAGGTTGGAGGTTCCTACCTCCTGGAAGATTAATCCGGTGTTTCATGTTTCCTTATTGAAAAAAGCTGATGTTTCTGATCGGGACGCCACTGTCTCTGTTCCTCCGGTGGAGGAAGACGGTGAATATGAAATTTCTCGCATTCTTAATTCTAGATGGCATAGAGGGAGATTGCAGTATCTCGTCGCTTGGAAAGGTTTCGGTCCCGAGGATAACTCCTGGGTAAGGGCGGATGATGTCTCTGCTCCTAGACTTGTCGGAGCGTTTCACAGGAGGTTTCCTGATAGACCTGCGCCTTGAGGATCCGGAGGATCCTCATAGAAGAGGGGGTACTGTTAGAACCCTCCTGTTAGTTTTTTCTATTTTGCTGGCCACATGACTTTTTGCCTATATAATCCAGCTCAACCCTCCTGGCCTTGCTGGACTTCAGTGTTACTTTTACTCTTAAGCTAGCCAGGTGCTTTGTACCTTACTCTGTAGTTTGCTTGGTATTTTGACCACTAGTACTTCTGTTTGTTTGTTTTTCTTTGCTCTGCTACAATTTCTGCTAGGAGGTGTCCAACTATATCCCAGTCCTTAGTTCTTGTAGGGACCCCTCCCTTATATCTATAGGTCTGAGTTCAGACTAGCCGAGGACTTAGGCGGGTCTGTTCACAAGGAACAGGTCCCCCGCTGCATTGTAGGAAATCAGCTTAGTCCTATTGCAGGGACAGTTTTCCTATCTTTCCTTAGTGTTTGTAGCAGTTCATAACAAGGACAGTTCAAAGTAGACATGCTATTCGTGTAGTTTTGAGGCATAGGGGAGAAGTGATATGGGGCAGTAGCTTGTCAGAGAGGATGGATTAAGGGAGGGCTTTTTTAGGATGGGTGTGATTGAGGCGAGTTTGAGCATGAGGGGAAGACACCAGTTGTTAGTGACAGGTTGAAAAGGTGGGTTAGGGTTATGATGAAGATAGTGGTAAGGTTGGAGATGAGGTGGGATGGGATTGGGTCAAGTTTACAGGTGGTGAGGTGTGATTTGGAGAGTAAAGAGGAAAGCTGATCTTCCGTAATGGTGGAGAAGCTGGTTTTGGAGGAGGAGGATTGAGTAGGTGTGAGGAGGGGCTGGGGGGACTTTTGGTAAAACCTTTGTCTGATGGTGTCAATCTTCTGCTTGAAGAATGAGGCAAAGTCTTTGGCTGAGATGAGAGGAGAGGGTGGAGGCGCTGGAGGCGGAAGAGAGAATTGAAGGTGTTGAATAGCTGTTTAGGGTTGTGAGATGGAGGATATGAGAGATGAGAAGTATGTTTGTTTTGCTGCACTGAGTTTGCAGTTCTTTGGTTAGGCTGGTGTGCTAGGGTTGCCTGTTGATTGTGTGAGCTTTGGTATGTGTGAGGGGGCGACCGAATTAAGAGCTGCAGCTTTTGTGCTGTTATATAAAGCGGCAACAACATCAGCGTCATGTAAGGAACTGATGTCTGTAAGAGGGAGGAGGGATTCAGAGAGTGAGTGTAGGTCAAGGTGTTTAAGATTTCAGCGAGGGTATGCAAGTTTGTGGAGTCGGGATTGTTGCCCTGGAGAGGAGAGGGTAGAGAATGTAAGTAGGTTGTGGTCAGAAAGAGGGAGGGGTGAGCTAGAGAGGTTAGACAGGGAGCAGATGCGGGTGAAGATGAGATCCAGAATCTGGCCACCTTTGTGAGTGTCTGTGGAAAACCATTGAGTAAGGCCGAAGGAGGAAGTGAGGGATAGAAGCTTAGTGGCAGCTGAGAGGAAAGTGTCAATGGTGATGTTGAAGTCACCCATGATGCTAGTGGGGATGTCAGCGGAAAGGAAGTGAAGTAGCCAGGTGGTGAAATGGTCTAAGAAGGTGGTGGCTGGTCCTGGGGGGCTGTAGATGACAGCCAGTTGGAGGTTGGAGGGGGAGTAGATGCGCAAACAGTGCGCCTCAAAAGAGGGGAGAGTAACGGAGGGTGGCAGTGGGATTTGGCTAAAGCAGCAGTTCTCTGACAGGAGAAAACCTACTCCTCCACCATGATTGCCAATGGGTCGGGGGTGTGGGAAAGGGGGACTCCACCGTATGAAAGTGCAGCTGGAGAGGCCGTGTCAGAGGGGGTGTCAAATGTTATCTTGCACAGTAATTTATATTGCATTGTATACACTGCATGAAGTATTGCATTTTGAGGTTGAGCGAGGTTGCTAATGTTATATGCTGTGCCTTTGAAGGGAATATACAATACAAAATAAACAAATGTTTAAATCAGTTTTTTAATGTTACTCGTATTTTGAATACAATTTTGGCAATATTTTTTTTCACATTTGTATCTTAAAAAATAACATTTGTAATCTTGTAATTTTCACACTGACCACTGGGGCTTTTTTAGACTCTAACTTCCTGTCCTTTCGGGAAATGTTAGCAAGAGTTTTCTTATCAGTAGAGGTAAGATTGCAAGAATAGGTAAGGGTGCTATCACACTGTGCTCTGGCACTTATTCGTTGGTCCCGTCGGGGCTTACGTCGAACCCCCAGCAAAACGCAGATGGATTCAGAGACTATAATAGCGGCATAGTAGACTGGGTCTGGATGTGATGCACGTCAGAGCGCACATCGACTGTCTGCACCATTATAGTATATGGCCCCGTCGGCCCATACACCCAAATCCTGTTTGCTGGGGTTCACACCAACAAACGGGTGCCAGAAAGCAGTATGAAAGCACCGTAACAGCTCTATACAAAGCTGATAGCACAGGATGCACCAACGACAATAGGCGATGTCACAGATGACCCTGCTGCCCTCCCTTCACAATGACCTTTGCATAGGATGAATAGATATGAAAGATATGATCTGTCGTACTTAAATTTGAACTGTACATTCATTGATTCATGAGAAACTGATTTTTTAAAGCAGGTGTTGAAAAGTCTATCGATCACATCCAAGCATGCCTTCGATCCAATCCATATTGTTGAATGTATTCTGCATGAGGTCTGCTTACCATGCTGTCATTTTGCAAGGCTGTGACCTACGCCCCATCCCTTTGAATTTCTAGCCCTCTATCATTTTATTACACTAGGAAATAGCTATGTCGATTTGATTTTTTGGAATATTTCTGTCTGGCTTAGAAGATCCCTTCATATATACCCTGCGTAGATTGCGGTCCCAAATGGATGAAGATCTTACCTTATTCATTCCTTTAAATACACTGCTTTTAATTGTCACCATATTATTGTTACTTACCCAGCTCTGCTCCCCATGCTGCTCTGTCTAGCCAGTCTTGTCACACAGTTATGGCAACCTGAGCTCACTAATGATTTCACTCAGGTTGGGTCTCCCAATTATCACTTTTTTGACATTCGCAGTTTGAGCGTCTATCTTGTGTTTTGCTTTACCACTTGTGCATCATATTCCTGCTCGTCTCTCTAAACATTTGCTTTTTTCTCATATTATGTTTTTTGACTTATACATGGTTTTCATGCTTTGACAGCTGACTTCTGAACTTGATATTTGGTTGTTATGGCTTCCATCTGTTATCTGATCTTTGGTTCCACTGCCATCTGAGCTTCACTTCTAATCTCATGGTTCCATCTTAATGGTATATTCGCCTTCAAGTACCAAACCTTTGCATACCTGATTAACCTGTGCCAATCTGATCATGTTATACAGAAATGGTGGGCAAATCATTTTCCAGAGGGTCCACCACATCAGAGACCGTGACTGTTGTGAAGGGTCGAACCAATATGCTGAAATTAATTCCGTTTATTATTAATATTAACACATTATTTTATATCAATATTGTGCTTATTATTGAGCAGATCAAAACCATATAATTTACTGCTCTGGTTATTCAGCCCTTGTATCCTGATCAATTGTTCCTCTCACACACTATGACTCCCCCACATCCCCACACATTATGATGGCCACCACAGGCCTCAACACAGTGTAATAGTCCCACAGTTACCCACACAGTATGATGTCCCCAAGAGTCACCCAAAAATATTACCCCACACACAGAATGATGATCTCCATGCAATATTATCCCTACACCTCCCTTCATACATAATGATGACCACCACAGTATGATCCTCCAAACCTCTGAACACAGTATGATGGCCAACTCCGCCTATAAACACAGTATGATGATCCACATGATCCCCCACACAGTATGATCACTAACAGACGCCAAACACAGAATGATGATGCCTATAGTGTTAACCCCCACAGACTTCCTATCACAGTATGATCACCCTCTCATCCCACCAATACAATATGATGGCCCTATAGTCCTCCTACACAGTATCATCTACCGTAGCCTCTAAACATAGAATGATGACCCCCAGGGTATGATGGGTCCCACAGCCTCCCAACACAGTATGATGGTCCTCACAGGCCTCCACACAGTATAATCTCCCAAATACAGACTATTGACCCCTCTATCGTATGATCCTCCACAGCCCCCAACACAGTATGATCATCTCCATAGCCTTCTACACAGTATGATAGGCCCTACAGATACCCAAAACAGAATAATGGCCCCCACAGTATGATTCACTAAAAGCTTCATATCACAAAATAGAACAGCTAAAGGACGGGATGTGGCCAGTGGACTATGGTTTGCCCTGGTCTGATATAGGGGGAACAACAGAAAAGTACAGTTAACGAAGCCAGGCAAGTCAAGCTGAGACACTGAAAGGGATCCATCTATTATACCTTTCACTCCACTTAGTAACTTTTTTTTTCTGATGTGCGACATATGTATTACTCATTTGTAGTGTTGAGCCACCCCCGTAGTGTTCGAGTTCGGTTCGGTTCGTCGAACACCCGTGTGTTCGCCGAACTGTTCGTCGAACTGTTCGTCGAACACCTTCGAACACCGTTAAAACCAATAGAAACACATAGAAAACACCTTCAAAGGTGTCCAAAAGCTGACAAACTGCTCAGAAGACACAACTAACACATGGAAAAGTGACAAGTACATATAGTCATGCGAAAAGAAAAGAGGTGGAGGAGTAAAAGGAGGGGGAGACACAGATATAGGCATGTCATGCCCTTCTAAAATCCAAAAAGTGAGAAGCCGACACGTTCAGTCCGCTCCTGCCCGTGCCACCTCCGCGTCGCCGGGTTTGTGCCAGAGCCGCGGTGAACCCTGACGGCCAGCCCCCCTCTCCCAATACTGGTGCCTGTCCGCTGGTGGGTCGAGTGAGCCCCCCTGTGGTGGAGGCAGCTCTAAGCTTTTTAATTTAAATTGTCTCTCTAATTTGAATGAATACACTTTAAATCCATTTACAAGGATCTATTGGAGGGCAAGTCTCATGCCAGCAGCCGCGTAATTCCAGCTCCAGTAGCGTCCACTAAAGCTGCTGCAGTTAAAAAGCTTTTATAAGGATCGAGCTCGGCTGTCCACCGCAAGGCATCCTACTGCCAGTCCCAGCCCCTATGCCTTGGGGTTCCTCCTGATGCTCTTCACTGAGTATCCCGTGGTCCCGAAGCATTTCCTTTGAAAAAATTAAGTGTCCAAACTACAGGTGGTGTAGCTTGCTTAACAGCCGGGATAATCCGCTGACTAGCAGACACTGCTACTAGGCACAAAGTATTTCCTGGGCTAGATGCAGTTAAAAATTTGTAATTAGATACTCTCGTTGGATGCTGAGAAAGTATTCCATAGAGTCTCCTGGCACGCCATATATGATTCTCTTAAAAAGCTTGGGGTAGGGGTCTAGGGGACCCTTTTATAGCCCAAATCACGGCCCTGTATCGCAATACGTCACCTAGGCTGAAGATAAATGGAACTGTAGCACCCTGAGGGCTCGGTTGCTACAGAGGTATTGCACCTCACCCAGAGGTGTGATATCTCACTCTCAGGTATGGATGTAGTGTGGATCAGGACCCGACACCTGCATGCATTACACCACATTGCCGTGGGGCAGGGCGACCAATATGCCCCTGAGATGGGCACGACAGTCCCTGTCCCTGGCTGGAGTGGGGGGAGGGAACACTGAGGTAGGGAAGCCCTGTAGTGCAGGAGCAGGGAGGAAGCAGTTCCTGGGTGCATTGAGAAGGGAGTATAAAAGGTGGGCACCATCTTAGTTCAGTGCAGAGAAGTCTGAGCAGAAGTGGCAGGGAGCAGGGGCTCTGCATGAGCTCTGCTCCGGAGGCGGGCCTCGTAACAGAGGCCCAGGCCTGGAAGAGGGAGAAGGAAGGAAGAGGAGCGGAGAAGGCTCCAGGAACGAGGAACGAAGGGATCTCAGGGGTGCGGACGGGCGAGTCGCCACCGCACGCCCGAATCCACCTGCGTGGAGGGGTCAGGCCAAAGGGGGAGACTGGTCCCCGAAACTAGTGGAGGCAGGAAACGACCCTCAGCTAGAAACAGGAGGCTGTGACATTTTATGTGGCGCAGCCCCTCGCTACACCCGCTAGGAAGGCACCACATAGGGTCAGGGAAACTGGCGCCAAGTTTACCAAGAGGAGGCCCCAGGCAGCCGGACAGAAGGGTTGGTAAGAAAGGCCAGACAAAGGACACACAAAGGGGGTCCTGTGAAGCGCTCCAAAGTTATCTGGGAGTTGTCTGAGCCCCTCACCTGGTGAGCACAGTACGACGTGGGCAGCCGTTACCTGCAGACGTGGTCTGGATAATAAGAACTGTGAGTAAAGGCCCTGGACTGCATCACTGACTCCGTGTCGTTACTGCTGCTGCCCTGCACCATCACCCCCATCCTCCGCATACACTGCCCTGAGGCTATACTCCTCCCGTGGGGAGTTATGCTACGCTCTGCTGCACCCACAACACCAGCCTCAGCGGTCTGCCCTGGAGCGGCGGTTCACTCTGACCGCAATCCACGGGTGGCGTAGTCGGACATTTAAACATCAAAACCACATAAATAGTTCCGCCACTGGTTTGACCGCCCTGAGCCACGGAACCGGGTCGCCGCCACGGAGACTACAACCACCAGCATCCACCAAAAAGGGTCCGGCTCCGGGTGTCCCAAGGCCCAGGGGGCGCGTCAGAACATTTTCATCACCTTTCACAATCACCAATGGGACAAGGCAGGGATGTTCTCTGTCCCCTCTCTTATACATCCTAGTGACGGAGCACCTGCTCTCATCAATTCGCCATAACCCCAATATTAGGTGGATTGAGGTGGGAGGCACCGAGTACAAGTGCTCTCTATTTGCTGATGATGTCCTAGTATATATCACTCAATCACATATATCCATCCATGCTGTTATGGCTGAAATAGATCACTTTGTTACATGGTCAAATTTTAAAATCAATGCAGCGAAGTCTGAGGCCCTCGATGTCTCCCTCCCCAAATCCATATAGGATTCCATCCAGTCCAACTTTCCCTTTGCCTGGCCCTCACAGGGTATCAAATACTTAGGAATTCCTATTCATAGAGACCTCTCCCATCTATGTTATCTTAATTTTGGGCCCTTTATTGAACAACTCCATACAGACCACGGTTGGCAAGTTAGAACTGTAAGATTCACTATGTGAACCACTGGAAAAGCACATGTACACTGTGTTCCAAATTATTATGCAAAAAGTGTTTAGGAGTGATAAGGGAAGAATTTGTTTGTTTGTCAGTTAAACTCATTGATGGTGATGTGTGTCAGGGCTCTTTATATCACTGTAAGCAATTGCAGACACCTGTGCTAATTAGTTTGGCAGGTGTGTCCAATGAAAGGCAAGACTACTTAAGAAGGCTGTCTCACATTATTAAGCAGCCTACATTTTCTGCCAAAATGGGAAAGAAAAAGGATGTGTCGGCTGCTGAGAAGCAACAAATTGTGGAGTGTTTAGGTCAAGGCATGACTACAATCAACATTGTGCGATGATCAGGATGAAGTGTCTTGGCAATCAAGAAGTATGTAGCTGATTCACAGTACACACGTGTGCGTGCTGATAAGGGCAAATTGAGGACTCTTTCCTACAGGCAATTACGTCAGGTTGAAAGAGCAGCGGCAAAAAAGCCTTGTCATAGCAGCAGACAAGTTTTTGAAGCTGCTGGTGCCTCCAACGTCCCCCGAACAACAAGATGCAGGGTCCTTCAGAGGTTTGCAGCTGTGCATACGCCATCCTGTCGACCTCCTCTATCCACTTCACACAAGCAGAAACGGCTCCAGTGGGCCAAACATTACATGAAGACTGATTTCAAAACTGTTTTGTTCACGGATGAGTGCCGTGCAGCGCTCGATGGTCCAGATGGATGGAGTGGAGGATGGCTGGTTGATGGACACTCCACGCAAACACGGCTACAGCGCCAACAAGGAGGAGGTGGAGTAATGTTTTGGGCTGGAATCATGGGGAGATAGATTGTCGGCCCCTTTAGGATCCCTGAAGGCGCTAAAGATGAACTCCATAATGTATGTGGATTTTCTCAAACAGCACTTCCTGCCATGGTTCAAGAAGAAGAACCGTGTATTTCACAGCAAGATCATTTTTTTGCATGATAATGCACCATCTCATGCTGCACATAAAACATCTGCATCTCTGGCTGATATGGGCATAAAAAGGGGACAAACTTATGGTGTGACCCCCATGCTCCCCTGACCTCTACCCCATTCAGAACCTTTGGAGCATCATTAAAAGGAGTGTCTATGATGGCGGGAGGCAGTTCACATCTAAGCAACAGCTCTGGGAGGGTATTCTGTCCTCATGCAAAACAATTGAAGCAGAAACCATCCAAAACCTGACAAATTCAATGGACGAGAGAGTTCAGAAGCTCCTTTCGAACAAGGGGTCCTATGTGAAAATGTAACATCACCTAGAATAAAGTTTTGAGTTGAAAACTGTTTGATTTCAGTTTCTAACAACCTGCTAATGCTTATAATTTCAAAAATGACCATTTTTTTGGTCTTTATTAAAATGAAAAGGTTGATCGAAAAGTTTGGGGGATCTAAGAGTGTGGCAACCCAGTAGTCATGATTACTTCGAATTCTGACAATATGAGGGTCATGCTGCAGGTAGTGCAGCAAGAAGGCACTTATGTGTCTTGCGCATCTCGGAGCCCCAAAATTATTTTCCGGGCTAGATGCAGCTAAAAATTATTATTAATTTTAAATCTGGTGAAGCTTTAGTATAGATGGCCTAATAGGATCAGTGCTGCACACTGCTACAAAGCCCAAATTATTTTCCAGTCAAGATACAGATAAACATGATTAGTAATTTTAAATCTGGTGGAGCTTATTATAGATGGCCTAATAGAATCAGTGCTGCACACTGCTACAAAGCCCAAATTATTTTCCAGCCAAGATACAGATAAACATGATTAGTAATTTGAAAGCTTAAAACGGTTGGTAGGGTGATTTTAACCAATCATCAAGCTTTTACTCTCCCCAGGATGACACAGGGGTAGAAAAGTCGTTTCGGATCCATGATTTGTTCATCTTTATGAACGTGAGTCTGTCTACATTATCAGTGGAGAGCCGCGTGCGCTTATCTGTCAGCACACCACCAGCAGCGCTGAACACACGTTCAGACAGAACGCTGGCTGCGGGGCATGACAAGATCTCCAAGGCGTAAGTGGCTAGCTCCGGACATTTATCCCGATTGGAAGCCCAAAAAGAGCAAGGGTCCAGTGACACAGTCATGGCTTCAATGTTTACTTGGAGATACTCCTGTACCATCGTCTCTAGGCGTTGACTATGTGTCAGACTTCTTGTCTCCTGTGGCCTTGCAAAGGATGGGCTAAAAAAGTGGTGAAATGATTCCGCAAAATTGATGTTACCAGCAGATACTGTGGTTCTGTTACGGTTTGAGTGCTGAACACTTGACGGTCCAACGGTTGGCAAGTTGGAACTGTGAGATTCACTACGTGCACCACTGGTATTTTGTGGAAAAGCACATGTAAGATTCTGCAACAGTCTCTGCTGATACTCCTGCATGCGTGCATCCCTTTCTATGGCAGGAATAATTTCTGCAAATTTACTTTTGTACCGGGGATCTAACAGTGTGGCAACCCAGTAGTCAGGATTATTTCTAAATCTCACAATTCGAGGGTCATGTTGCAGGTAGTGCAGCAAGAAGGCACTCATGTGTGTTGCGCATCCAGGAGCACCAAGTCCCTGTTGTGTTGGTGGCGAGGTAACAATCATGCTTCCTTCCTCTGTCCTCTCCCCCCAACCTCGCACAACAGAAATGTGATCAAGGTCTCCCTCATCTGATGAGTCTTCCATCAGTTCGTCCTCCACTTCTTCCTGGGCTCCTGCACCTTCCTCACTAGTTTGGCTGCTACCATGCGCCCTGGTAAAACCATCTCCCCCACCCTCACATGCCTGCCGCCTTGGTGCTGCCGACCGTCTGGACCTTGCAGATGTTAGCCCTTCCGCATACAACTCCTCCTCCTCTACTTCCTCCACCTCCTCTTGTGCCACCACCTGACTCCGAATTCTGTTTAACATGTGCTCCAGCATGTAAATCACCGGAATAGTCATGCTGATAATGGCATCGTCAGCACTAAACATCTTCGTCGCCATTTCAAAACTGTGCAGAAGGGTGCATAGGTCCCTGATCTGAGACCACTCCTCCAGCGTGATTTGCCCCACCTCTGGATCTCGTTGGCCCAGGCTATACGTCAGAACGTATTGCACCAGGGCTTGTCGGTGCTGCCACAGTCGCTGCAACATGTGCAGAGTTGAATTCCACCGGGTAGGCACATCGCATTTTAGCCGGTGAAGTGGCAGGCCCAATGACTTCTGTAGAGATGTAAGTCGCTGAGCGGATGCGAACGGCGGAAGTGAGCACACAGCGACCGTGCCCTCTGCAGAAGGCCATCTAGTCTGGGATAGTGGGCTAAAAATTGCTGGACAACCAGGTTCAACACGTGAGCCATACAAGGCACGTGTGTGACATTGCCCCGGCGAAGAGCCGCACCCAGGTTTGCAGCATTGTCGCACACGGCCTTCCCTGGTTTCAGGTCCAGTGGAGACAACCATTCATGAAATTGGTTCTCCAGAGCTGACCACAACTCCTCAGCTGTGTGACTCACATTTCCCAGACATTTCAATGTAAAAACCGCCTGATGACGTTGAGCCCTACTGCCAGCATAGTAAGGAGGTGTGCAGGATCCCTTCTGCGCAGTTAGAAAGCTTGTGGCATGACCAGACAGGCTTTGGGTGCAGGTGGAAGACCGAGAGGAGGTTGAGGAGGCAGAAGCAGTGGAGGAACTTTGACATAAAGAGGATTGACGCACAACTCGTGGGGACGGCAAGACTTGGACAGCAGCCCCTTGTCCTGCTGTCACCATAGTTACCCAGTGCCCAATCAGCGACATGTAACGCCCCTGTCCATGCCTACTCGTCCAAGTGTCTGTGGTGAAATGCACCCTGTCACACACAGAGTTTCTCAAAGAAGCGGTGATATTGTGTGCGACATGCTGGTGGAGCGCAGGCACACCTTTCTTTGAGAAGTAGTGCCGACTGGGCATCTGGTACTGGGGCACTGCGACGGACATAAGGTCTCGAAAATCCTCTGTGTCCACCAGGCGGAAAGGCAGCATTTCTGTAGCCAAGAGCTTGCAGATGGTGAAATTCAACCTCTTAGCTTTCTCATGGCTAGGAGGAAATGGTCTTTTACTTGTCCACATCTGAGGGACCGAGGGCTGGCTATTGTGCTTAGACGGGGTTGATAAGGGTGTCCCCGGCAAACTGCCGGCCTGTGAGGAAGATGCAGGTGGACATGTTAGGTTGCCTTGATCCAAAGGTGGTGCTATCGATGTCGGACAGCGCTCAACACCAGCTGGTGTTACCAGCTCCAAAGAAAATGATGACCTGCCAATCACGCTGGCTGTTGCGGGTAAAGAGGTGGCAGGTCTGCGCCCCAAAACAGGTGTGACTGCTGTCCCCCCAGTCACAGAGGATGAAGAGGCCGCGGATGCACAAGATATGGCAGACGGTGGTTGGCCCGGCCGGCTAGGCCGCATTGTAGCACACTGAGCTTCCCACTGCAACTTATGCTTCATGTCCATGTGCCGGTTCATGCATGAAGTACTCAAACTATGTATTTTTTGGCCTCTACTTAGCTTTTGCTGACAAATGTTACAGATAACACGAGTTGGGTCATCTTTATCGATCTGAAAAAATGCCCAGGCTATGCAAGGCTTAGCACCCATGCGACCTGAAGAGCCACCACGACTTGTGGTGAGAGGCAGAGTTGTGTTTGAGGATGCAGTTGTTGACGTGCTTCCAGTACTACGTCTCTGTCCAGGAAGGCGCAACCTGACCTCGTTGTCACTAGCATCTTCCTCCACCTCCTCTGCTGACCTCATCTCTTGGCTGACTGTGGGTTGACAGTAAGTGGGATCTCCAACCTCATCATCATCACCCTGTGCGTTATCACACCCGTCGTCCTCAGAGCCAACCTGTTCCTGCCCTGACAAAAAACTAAAGTTGTCGCTCCAATCAGGTATTTGAGTCTTATCATCGTCTTCCTCATTGTCTCCACCAACAGGAGTTACAGTTTGGGAATGAGGGTCTACATTATGGTCAGAACCTTCTGCGTCTGGTCCTGGATCCGACTCATAAAGATTCTGGGCATCAGTGCAGATCATTTCCTCGTCTGGATTCACAGAAGCGCTGGAGTCGACCTCTGATTCCCAGGCTATAGTATGAGTAAACAGCTCTGCAGACTCAACCATCTGTTCTACCTCATACTCAGACGGGCAGCTGGAGATTTGGGAGCTGTGAGGAAGCAAGTGCGATTGGGGTGACACCTTTGAGGACTGGAGTATTTGTGATGTTGAAGTTGATGTGGAGGAGAGCCCACTTAAAGGAGCACTTGATATCCGTTGAAGCACCTGCTGTTTTTGTGCCTCATCTGGAATTTGTAGCGATTGGCGTGGCCGTAAGAAAGGGATCTTATCACATTGTCCGCTAAAAGAAGTAGACATTTTAGTTTGGCTGGAAGATGGTCTTTCTTCTGCAGATGTTACTGTTGCTTTAACACCTACCCCACGGACACAACCTTTTTTCCCCTTCCCAACACGCCTATTCCCCTTTCCACCAGCAGCAGGCCTTTTTCCACTCATTTTGGTGGTTAACTAATTCACAACTCTGGAGTTGTTTGCACAAAAAAACAATGGATGGGAACCGAGCAGAGCTGAGTGGCCAAACTGTGGTATTAGGCCAAAACTATTGGCTGGGTTAGATGCAGAAAAAAATTATATTCAATTTGCAACCTGATGGAGGTCAGTATAGATGGACTAATAGAACAAGTCCCACACACAGCTAGAAGCCCAAATATTTTTTCAGAGGTAGATGCAGAAAATTTTTTTATTCAGTTTGCAACCTGATGGAGGTCTGTATAGATGGATTAATAGAACAAGTCCCACACACAGCTATAAACCCAATATTTTTTCAGAGGTAGATGCAGAAAAAAAATATATTCAGTTTGCAACCTGATGGAGGTCAGTATAGATGGACTAATAGAGAAAGTCCCACACACTGCTAGAAGGCCAAATATTTTTTCAGAGCTAGATGCAGACAAAAAATTATTTTGAATTTGCAACCTGATGGAGGTCAGTATAGGTGGTCTAATAGAACAAGTCCCACACACTGCTAGAAGGCCAAATATTTTTTCAGAGCTAGATGCAGATACAAATTATTTTTAATTTGCAACCTGATGGAGGTCAGTATAGATGGACTAATAGAGAAAGTCCCACACACTGCTAGAAGGCCCAATATTTTTTCAGAGCTAGATGCAGATAAAAATTATATTCAATTTGCAACCTGATGGAGGTCAGTATAGATGGACTAATAGAACAAGTCCCACACACAGCTAGAAGCCCAAATATTTTTTCAGAGGTACTGTAGATGCAGATACAAATTATTTTTAATTTGCAACCTGATGGAGGTCAGTATAGATGGACTAATACAACAAGTCCCACACACAGCTAGAAGCCCAATATTTTTTCAGAGGTAGATGCAGAAAAAAATATATTCAGTTTGCAACCTGATGGAGGTCAGCATAGATGGAGTAATAGAACAAGTCCCACACACAGCTAGAAGCCCAAATATTTTTTCAGAGGTAGATGCAGATAAAAATTATTTTTAATTTGCAACCTGATGGAGGTCAGTATAGATGGACTAATAGAGAAAGTCCCACACACTGCTAGAAGGCCAAATATTTTTTCAGAGCTAGATGCAGATAAAAATTATATTCAATTTGCAACCTGATGGAGGTCAGTATAGATGGACTAATAGAGAAAGTCCCACACACTGCTAGAAGGCCAAATATTTTTTCAGAGCTAGATGCAGATAAAAATTATATTCAATTTGCAACCTGATGGAGGTCAGTATAGATGGACTAATAGAACAAGTCCCACACACAGCTAGAAGCCCAAATATTTTTTCAGAGGTACTGTAGATGCAGATAAAAATTATTTTTAATTTGCAACCTGATGGAGGTCAGTATAGATGGACTAATAGAGAAAGTCCCACACACTGCTAGAAGGCCAAATATTTTTTCAGAGCTAGATGCAGAAAAAAATTATATTCAGTTTGCAACCTGATGGAGGTCAGTATAGATGGACTAATAGAGAAAGTCCCACACACTGCTAGAAGGCAACATATTTTTTCAGAGGTAGCTGCAAAAAAAAATATATTCAGTTTGCAACCTGATGGAGGTCTGCATAGATGGATTAATAGAACAAGTCCCACACACAGCTAGAAGCCCAATATTTTTTCAGAGGTAGATGCAGAAAAAAATATATTCAGTTTGCAACCTGATGGAGGTCAGTATAGATGGACTAATACAACAAGTCCCACACACAGCTAGAAGCCCAATATTTTTTCAGAGGTAGATGCAGAAAAAAATATATTCAGTTTGCAACCTGATGGAGGTCTGTATAGATGGATTAATAGAACAAGTCCCACACACAGCTAGAAGCCCAATATTTTTTCAGAGGTAGATGCAGAAAAAAATATATTCAGTTTGCAACCTGATGGAGGTCAGTATAGATGGACTAATACAACAAGTCCCACACTCAGCTAGAAGCCCAATATTTTTTCAGAGGTAGATGCAGAAAAAAATATATTCAGTTTGCAACCTGATGGAGGTCTGTATAGATGGATTAATAGAACAAGTCCCACACACTGCTAGAAGCCCAATATTTTTTCAGAGGTAGATGCAGAAAAAAATATATTCAGTTTGCAACCTGATGGAGGTCAGTATAGATGGACTAATACAACAAGTCCCACACACAGCTAGAAGCCCAATATTTTTTCAGAGGTAGATGCAGAAAAAAATATATTCAGTTTGCAACCTGATGGAGGTCTGTATAGATGGATTAATAGAACAAGTCCCACACACAGCTAGAAGCCCAATATTTTTTCAGAGGTAGATGCAGAAAAAAATATATTCAGTTTGCAACCTGATGGAGGTCAGTATAGATGGACTAATACAACAAGTCCCACACTCAGCTAGAAGCCCAATATTTTTTCAGAGGTAGATGCAGAAAAAAATATATTCAGTTTGCAACCTGATGGAGGTCTGTATAGATGGATTAATAGAACAAGTCCCACACACTGCTAGAAGCCCAATATTTTTTCAGAGGTAGATGCAGAAAAAAATATATTCAGTTTGCAACCTGATGGAGGTCAGTATAGATGGACTAATACAACAAGTCCCACACACAGCTAGAAGCCCAATATTTTTTCAGAGCTAGATGCAGAAAAAAATTATATTCAATTTGCAACCTAATGGAGGTCAGTATAGATGGACTAATAGAATGATGCTATGCCCAAAAGATTTTACTTCACTAGGTGCAGTAAAAAAATTGGTATTCTATACACAGGTGGTATATCTTGCAACACAGATAGGCTACTCCACTGACTAACACACTCTGCAATAGGCCAAAAAGGATTAGCTTTGCTAGATTCAGCCAAATGCTGTGAAAAAAACTTGCACAGCACTGGCACAGACCTGCCTGGCAAAAACTGATAGGAACTGATGTAACCTAGTCCTGAAAAGGACTCCAATTACAATTAGTCTTTACTCCCACAATCTATCTATTTAAGAGCACAGACCTGCCTGATAAAAGTCGTAGGAAATGCTGTAACCTAGTCCTTAAAAGGACTGCAATCACAACTATTCCCTACTCCCAAGCTATCTGTAGATTTGTGCGAAAATTGGCTTGAAATTAACAAGGTATAGCGCACACAGCAACAGCGGTGCAGTCTAACACGCAGCTGCAGCAGTGAGAAAATGGTGGCGACGGGGAAAATGGCTTGGTCTTATAGGGCAAGGACATGTGACATACACTGCCAATGACACATGCCCTTGCTTGTGTGAAAAAAAGCACTTCGCTCCGTGTGTGCGCTGCTGATAGGCTGACAGATTGCACCTCCCCACTGTAAATTCGGGAAAGAGAAAAAAAAAATGGAGATCTTCATTGTTCCTGCAGAGATCCATCCCCTGCCCCTCCCCCCACCCCGCTGTACACTCAAACTGCGTATTAACATTAATTTTCATCATTACTGAGAAAAAATCCAGTTATGATTTTGGTGCACGAACAGTTATCGAACATAACCTCGAACAGCCGAATTTTTCTCAAATTGTTCGTGTTCGCCGAACGGCTCGAACACCGCCCAAACAGCTCGAATTTGAGATTGGCGAACAGTTCGAGTAGAACAACGCTCATCTCTACTCATTTGTGACATTTTCAACCTTATTTTCAACCTTATTTGCCCCTAAACTGACAGTTCTGTTTTTTGTCAGTAAAAGGGGATGAGGTTTGGCTTGACAGATGTTTTTAGACAAACTCTTTGAAAAGTCACAAGTTACTTTTGCGCAAGTGTACTCCGCTGCCTTGGTAAACTAGATCATTAGACTAGAAAGAATTCCTAAACTTTCATTAGCTTCAAGTTGTAGAAAATGTGTTTTTATGCTTTTAATAAGTTTGTTATGAAAAAGATCTCATCAGATAAAGGATTTACAGTCAGATGGTTTAATACTTTATTTTGCTTTTGCTCTTTCATTTTTTCCTACCTCTCATTCCAAGAGCCATCATTTTTTTTCTTATCTGTTGACGTAGCCATACAAGGGCTTGTTTTTTTGCAGGACAAATATTAGTTTTGAATGACACCATTCATTTTACCATATAATGTACAGTACTGAAAAATAGGAAAAAAAATCCAAATTAAGTGAAATTATTTTTTGGAATTTGCTTTTACAGTATTCTTTGTGTGATTAAAGTTATCTGACAACATGATTTTCCAGCTCAGTAAAATTGTGGTGATACCAAACGTATAAGTTTTTTACAGTATATATATTTAAGTGGTCAAAATTCTTTCAGACCCTTATAAAAAAAATTGATTTGCCCCAATTTTCTGAGACCCTTAAGTTTTTTATTCTTCCATCCATGGAGCTATGTGGGGGCTTTTTTGTGTGCTGAACTGACATTTTTATTTATATCATTTTGGATTACATATAACATTTTGATAATTTCTTATTGAATTTTATTAGGGAAGTGTGGCTACCGAAAAGTGTAATTTATGGCATATCAATTTTTTTTCTTTTTGACATTTAATGTACATTTGATAGATCAGACTTTTTGGACATCAGAAAATTTACATGGGGGTAGAGAGAAAGGGCCCTACTGACCAAAAGAGCTTAAACTCTATGAGAGAGAGAGTACCCTGCTAACCATAAGAGCTTCCACTCTGCAGGAGAGAGAGAGGACCCCGTGGGTCATAAGAGCTGAGACTCTACAGGAGAGAGGACTCTGCTAACCATAAGAGCTTACACTCTACAGGAGAGTGAGGAGCCCTTGGGTCATAAGAGCTTAGACTCTACAGGAGAGAGAGAGGACCCCGTGGGTCATAAGAGCTGAGACTCTACAGGAGAGAGGACTCTGCTGACCATAAGAGCTTACCCCCTACAGGAGAAAGAGAGACTTACCTAGTGACTCTGGAGATGGAAAACAACCCTGCCGTACAAACTGTGCTTCACTGGGAACCGCTGATCTGTGATGGTTCTTTTTTTATTTTAGGAAATTATACTTGAACTCTATTCCCCATGGATTGATTCGCTCATCTCTGCTTTAAAAGATTCTTACACACACGCCTGGATACAGTCGGAACAACAGAAACTTAAACAACTCATATACTATTTTTTTTGTGAACACCACAGGAAAACAAATAAATTATGAAACAACCAGTCTAATATAATCAGTGTGGTTAACAAAGTATGTTAATAGAAACTGTAATGGTCACACCGGTATAGTAGACTGTAGTTGTATTATAATACAAAGGTACTGCGGGATTTACAATGGCCTCCTTGACGGATAAAATATCCAGTCTGCTATCCCTATTGTGTCATTTATTATTATATTTATTTAACAGACTACGGCTTGATTTCGAGCCATGGCAACTTGATCGATCTTGTGCAAACCTAGATAGGTACACCAGAGTCTTCTCCGATGTCATTTTGATAGTATCAAGCTATCAGGTTGCTGGTCTTCCTCTTAGCCTTATTCCTTCTATTCTTCTGACCATGATGTCCTTTTCCAGTGATTGCTCTTTTCCAGATCTTGAAGGCGTCAATTTGTCTTCTGTTTTGTTTCTTTATCGTCCAGGTTTCGCATCAATATTTTACCACAGGAAAGACAAAACTATGTATGGGTCGTGTCTTAATCGCCAGTAAAATGTTCCTCGATTTGAAGACCTTGTCCAGTGACTTCATTGCTGATTTGCCCATGACTATTCTCCTATTGACTTCCAGTGTCGTTGCTGCATCTTGAGTTATCATTGATCCGAATATGTTGAAGTCCTTTACAACTTTCAGTTCGTTGCTGCCCAACTGAAATGTGTCTCGTCATACCTGGCAGTAGACAGTACCTTTGTCTTCTTTGTATTAAGTAGCAGTCCCATGTTCAAGCTCTCCATCTTGACACTCCGTAATAAGTCCTTCATTCCAGCTAGGCTTATTCCTATCAATATTGTATCATTTGCATATTTAAGATTGTTGATAATTCATCTAGCAATTTTGATTCCTTCCTTCGGAAGTTCGGCCCTCCTGAAAATAGCTTCTGCGTATAAATTGTAGAGAAATGGTGACAGGGTGCAGCCTTGTCTGAGGCCTCACTATACTTTGAACTATGCCGTGTCGCCATGTTCTGTTTGAATTGTTGTATCTTGTTCGATCTAAAAGTTCCCAATGAGGCTGATCAGATGGTTCAGCACACCCATATCCTTCATAGTATTCTAAAGTTTCTAGGGATCAACACAGTCAAAGGCTTTTCTGTAGTTGATGAAGTAAAAATAGATCTCCTTGTTGTATTCTTTGGCTTTTTCCATTATCCATTTAATGTTAGCAATCACATCTCTTGTTCCTCTGCCTTTTCTGACTCCTGCTTGTTCCTCTGGCAGATCTTTGTCAAAAGTAAGGCTGTAGCCGTTTTTGTAGTATCTTCAGTAATATTTTGCGGGCATGAGGTATGAATGCAATTGTCCTATAGTTTCCACAATTGGTAGCATCTCACTTCTTCGAAATAGGAATAAACACCAAACTTGACTGGGCCATTTACCAGTTTTCCACATCGGTTGCCACAGGCATGTGATGACATCAACTGCTGATTCAGAAGACTTTATTAGTTCTATTGGAATATTGTCACATCCAGGCACTTTGTTGTGTGACAGAAGCATTATCGCAGCAACGGCTTCGTCATTCAGGAGGATGTTTGGCTCTTTATCGTTTCCAGTCTCAGTTTCTACCCATATAACTCATTCTTGTAGAGGTGTTCTATGTACTCTTTCCATTTTTCCTTGATCTGTTCTGGCTCAATTAGTTGGTCCCCATTGGCATCTTTCAACATGCCCACTGTTGGTTGAAACTTTCATCGTATCTCTTTGATCTTTAGGTATGCCTTCCTGCTCTTGCCCCTAAGATGTTCTCCGTCTATTTCTGTAAATATATTTTGGTAATAAAGTTCTTTGCTTGCTCTTTAGTATTTTACTGATGATGTCTATGTACTGCTTGTTGTTACCTTTTGCCATTCGTCTTTCTTCAATGATCTTTAGGGTCTTTTCTGTTAGCCATGGATGTAAGTTCTCTTCTGTCTCTTGTTTATTGTTTCACTGGCTTCTTCAGTAATAATAGTCTTTATATGTGTCCATAATTCCACAGGTTCTCTTTCATTCATGTCCAGTGATGTAAATCAGTTGTGCAGACCATTCCAAAAAACTTTGGGTATATTGGTCAAATTGAAGTTGGAAATGGCCTGTTGTATAGTCCATTTATGCAGCTTGACTCTAATTTTTGCTGTTCATGATCAATTCCACAGACAGCTCATGGCCTTGTTTTCTCTGTAATGATCGAAAACCTCCATCTATGGCGAACACATAGAGTCAATCTGATTCTGATAGGTGGCATTTGGTGATGTTCATGTGTAGAGTTTCCATTTGTGATTTTGGAAGAAGGTATTCATGATGGACAGTTGATTTGTCATACAAAAGTCAATGAATCTTTCTCCAGCATCATTTCATTCAAGTGCAAAGTTTCGAACGATGGTTATCGATAACGGTCAATAATAATGTTTATCTATTGTGTCATATATAAATTTATATATAAGATTATATATATAAGTTTACTTTCACACAAACACCCGCCTTACAAGGGCAGTATCAAGCTACCCCTTAATGTCACCTTAGATAATATTGTACTTTGCAACAATGCAAGTGAATGGGAACTTACCAAGTATTGTAGTGCCTAATTGATTAAAAGATGCACACTAGTATTGAGCGAGCACTAAAATGCTCGGGTGCTCGAAGCTCGGGCCGAGCTCACTGTGATACTCGGGTGCTCGACCCGAGCAACGAGCCCATTGTTAGTCTATGGGAGACCCGAACATTTTTGCGGCGGCTCCCCCGGCAGTCTGTAGAAAGCCTAAAAAGTGCCCAAAACGATAGTGACAGTGCTCAAATGACATGAGGACAGCATGGGGATCGCCCCTGGAAGCATTTCTGACCCCCAGGTCACTGCTGTCAACAACGTGGTCAGAGGTATTAAGCCACTTTTACAGGCTCACAATAAAACGTTCAAAAACGAAAGTGAAAGTGCTTTCCTGGGAAATATGTTAACCCCTTAATGACCATGGGTTTTTCTGTTTTAGTGTTTTCCTTTTTTGCTCCCCTTCTTCCCAGAGCCAGAACTTTTTTAATTTTCGTTCAATATGGCCATGTGAGGGCTTATTTTTTGCGGGACGAGTTGTACTTTTAAACACCATCACTGGTTTTACAATATCGTGTGCTGGAAAATGGGAAAAAAATTCCAAGTGCAGTGAAACTGCAAAAAAAATGCAATTCCACAGTTGTTTTTTGGGTCCTTTTTTTACCACGTTCACAGATTGCTTAAACTGACCTGCCATCATTATTTTCCAGGTCGTTACGAGTTCATAGACACCAAACATGTATAGGTTCTTTTTTATTTAAGTGGTGAAAAAAAAATCCAAAGCTTGCTAAAAAAACCAAAAAAAATGACGCCATTTTCCGAGACCCTTAGCTTCTCCATTTTTTGGGATCTGGGGCCAGGTGAGGGCTTATTTTTTGCGTGCTGGGCTGACGTTTTTATTGATACCATTTTGGGGTAGATCCGATGTTTTGATCGCCCGTTATTGCATTTTATTGCAAAGTTGTAGTGACCAAAAAAACTTAATTGTGGCGTTTAAATTTTTTTTCTCGTTACGCCGTTTACTGATTTTATTAATTCTTCTTTTATATTGATAGATCGGGCGATTCTGAATGCGGCGATACCAAATATGTGTATGTGGTTTTTTTTTTATATATATATATTTTATTTTGAATGGGGCGAAAGGGGGGTGACTTAAACTTTTATATATTTTTTATTTTTTTTATTTTTTTAAAAACTTTTTTTTTACACTTTCTGCTTGCTTCTATAGTCTCCAGAGGAGACTAGAAGCAGCAGTTGTCTGATTGCTTCTACTGCATACAAGCGATGAGCAGATCGCTTGTTGCAGGAGAAATGCTCACTTGCTATGAGCGCTGACCACTAGGTGGCGCTCATAGCAATTGAGACATGACAACCACAGGCGTCTGCTGCAGACCCTGAGTTGTCATGCCCACCCATTGGTGACCCGCGATCACATGACGGGGTCACTGATGGACGGGGCTTAGGACGCCTGGAAGCGCGAGTTAAATGCCACTGTCAGAGATTTAACATGTTAACAGCCGCGGGTGGATTGCGATTCCAATAATCAGATGACATGTGCTCGCTTCAGTCCGGGCTCACCGCCGGAGCCCCCGCTGAACCGGCCTTCCCGACCTGGTACGTACTATTACTGACCAGGTCGGAAAGGGGTTAAGGAACATCCTTTCCAGGGTAAAGACTTGTGTATAAGGTAAAATAAATAACCAAAAACAAAAATACTCCTCCACACCTTGGGCTATGTTCACAAGTAGCATTTTTTATGCGTTTTTGCACGTTTGTATTGCTTTCAACCGTGACAAATGCATTCACCGGGAAATGTCATTTTAACATTTTACAACCTTATCTGGCCATGTGCTGTGTGACACATGCATACAGTGCTAAAAAGACATGGGAACAGCATGGGAACAGCATGGGGAAGACCCCTGGAAGCATCAAACCAGGGGAGGCTTTGAGGCTTTTTTTTGAAACTTTTTTCACTGTTTTCAGAACATTAACAGTAAGAACATGGAAGAGTCCAGGAGCCATTTGGTGAGCTGCATATCCTGCTACATGTTCACAGACTTGCCAGTGGAAAAGCCAAACTTCACATGCCAGAAATGCAAGCTTGTGTCCCTGTTGGAGGAAAAGTTGCGAAATCTAGAAGAGAGGTTAACTACCTTGAAAATCATTAAGGAAGGTGAAGAGTTCTTAGACAGAGCAGAATTATCTCTTCATGATTCAGAAAGAGAAGAAATTCGAACTGCACCTGACGAAACAGAGGAATGGAAGCATGTGACCCACAGAAGCAGGAGGATCGAGAGGCAGTCAGCACCCATACTGCTCAGGAACCAGTACCAGGCTCTCACGCAGGAGAACCATGAAGAAATACAGCAAAATAAGACTTTGCCAGCAATGAATAACCTTGTAAGCCCTCAGAATCCTCCTGGATGGAGAAAGAAGAATGTTGTGAAGAAAAAACGGAGAGTGGTGGTCATGGGGGATTCCCTGTTAAGAGGAACAGAGGCCGCTATCTGCAGACCAGACATAACCTCAAGAGAAATGTGCTGTCTTCCAGGAGCAAAAATTAAAGATGTGTCTGACAGGATATCAAGACTCTTCAGACCTACAGATCACTACCCATTCCTGCTAATACATGTGGGGACAAATGACACCGCAAGAAAGGACCTGGAAACCATCTGCAGTGACTTTGAAGACTTAGGCAAGAAAGTGAAAGAATTGGGAGCGCAGGTGGTCTTCTCATCCATCCTCCCAGTGGATGGCCATGGAACAATGAGGTGGAATAAGATTCTACAGGTGAACAACTGGCTACGTCGATGGTGCAGTCAACAAGGATTTGGATTTCTGGATCACGGAATGAATTACCTATACGATGGACTACTTGCTAGAGATGGGGTGCACCTTACGAAGACTGGAAAACATGTATTTGGAAGTCGCCTTGCTACACTCATCAGAAGAGCTTTAAACTAGAACAATGTGGGAAGGGAAGCAAAAGGCCAGATAAAGCCATACAGCTGACAAATACTATTGAGATCTCTGCTACTGGAAGTGGAAAGGAAGAACAAAGACAAAACAATTTAAATAATAAAAATATGGGAGGAAGAGAAACCAATCACAAACTAAAATGTTTTTATACAAATGCACAAAGCATGGGCAACAAACAAGGAGGATTGGAACTACTAATGCAGGAAAAGGAATATGATGTCATTGGAATCACTGAAACTTGGTGGGACGATACACATGATTGGAATAAAAGGCTAAAAGGATACAACTTATTTGCAAGAAACAGACTTGATAAACGAGGAGGAGGTGTCGCATTGTATGTTAGAAAAGCGTATATCTGCACAGAGATTGAAGCTTCAGAGACTGGGAGTTCTGTGGAAACTGTTTGGGTAAGAATACAAGGAGAGAACAACGGAAAGGACACCATTGTAGGCATTTACTACAGGCCACCTGGGCAAGCTGAAGATATGGATGAACTCTTTATGTATCAAATGACCAAGTTCTCCAAAAAATATGACGTAGTGGTCATGGGAGATTTCAACTATCCAGACATTTGTTGGGAATCTCTCTCAAGTAAAACTAACAGGTCAAGCAAATTCTTATCCTCTTTTGCTGACAACTTTATCTTCCAAAAGGTAGGGGAGAAAACAAGGGGATCTGCTACTTTGGATCTAATCCTTATAAACAGGGAGGAAATGGTTGAGGAGGTAAAGGTGGCTGGGACCCTAGGAGGCAGCGATCATGCTATTATAGAATTTTGGATAACTAGAGGAGGAAGACATGTGAAGACTCAAACTTCAAGGTTAGATTTTAGAAAGGCAGATTTTAAGAGACTCAGAAAGAGAATAGGAGGGATCCAATGGCTGAATGTCCTTAAGGACAAAAATGTCCAGGAAGGATGGGAAATTTTTAAAAATGAGATTCTCAAAGCACAATCGTTAACAATCCCAAAAAGTAGGAAGAATGGGAAGCATTTAAGGAAACCAGGATGGATGAACACAGAACTTAAACACATGCTAAAAAGAAAGAAAGAAATGTTTATTAAATGGAAAGAGGGAGGCATATCTAAAGAAGATTATAATGCAGTCTGCAGATCCTGCAGGGCACGTATCAGGATAGCTAAAGCTGACAATGAATTAAGGCTTGCAAGAGATGTCAAAAGCAATAAAAAAGGATTTTGGGGGTATGTCAAAAGTAAAAGAAAAGTCAAAGATGCTATAGGATTTTTACAGGATGAAAATGGAGAAATGGTAAGAGAGGATGTTGAGAAGGCCAAACTTTTTAATTCCTATTTTGCATCTGTTTTCTCTCAGAAAAAAAATGTAACATCAACTGATCTTCACTATCCTTTTAAAGGAATAGAGGAATCCAAGTTATCTGTAAACAGAAAGATTGTGAGGGAATATTTAGCTAACATAAATGAGTTCAAGTCTCCAGGTCCAGATGAATTACACCCCAGAGTACTGAAGGAGATCGTAGAAGAAATTTTAGAACCACTCTCCATAATCTTTGAAAATTCTTGGAGAACAGGAGAAGTCCCAGAAGACTGGAGAAGAGCAAATGTTGTTCCTATCTTCAAAAAGGGGAAGAAGGTGGACCCAGGGAACTATAGGCCGGTGAGTCTGACTTCTATGCCAGGAAAGATCTTTGAACAAATTATTAAACAACATGTATGTAAGTACATGGATAAGAATGAAGTGATTAACCAGAGTCAGCATGGGTTTGTAACTAACAAGTCATGTCAGACTAACTTAATTTCCTTCTATGACAGAATCACTGACTGGGTGGATCAGGGAAATGCTGTAGATATAGTATATCTTGACTTCAGCATAGCATTTGACAAAGTATCTCACACCATCCTTATTGAAAAAATGACCAAGTATGCAATGGACCAGGCAACTGTTAGGTGGATTCATAACTGGCTTAGTGATCGGACTCAAAGGGTGGTTGTAAATGGTTTCACATCCAGCTGGATGAATGTCTCAAGTGGGGTACCGCAGGGCTCCGTCCTGGGACCTGTATTGTTCAACATCTTTATCAATGATTTAGATGAAGGAATTGAGGGTAAACTGATTAAATTTGCTGATGACACAAAGCTAGGAGGGATAGCTAATACTAGAGAAGAGAGAGAGAGGATTCAAAAAGACCTAAATAAACTGGAGCAGTGGGCAGCAACCAACAGAATGGTTTTTAACAGGGAAAAATGCAAAGTACTACATCTGGGCAATAAAAATGAGAAAAGCATATACAGAATGGGAGGAATAGAGCTAAGCAACAGTACATGTGAAAAAGACTTAGGTATACTAATAGATCATAGACTGAACATGAGTCAACAGTGTGATGCAGCAGCAAAAAAGGCAAATACAATTCTGGGATGTATTAACAGAAGCATACAGTCTAGATCGCGTGAAGTCATTATCGGTCTTTACTCCTCTTTGGTCAGACCTCATCTGGAATACTGTGTACAGTTTTGGGCACCACATTTTAAAAAAGACATAGACAAACTGGAGCAAGTTCAGAGAAGAGCGACCAGAATGGTGACTGGTCTGCAAACCATGTCCTATGAGGAACGGTTGCAGGATTTGGGAATGTTTAGCTTGCAAAAAAGAAGACTGAGAGGAGACTTAATAGCTGTCTACAAATATGTCAAGGGCTGTCACATTGTAGAAGGATCATCTTTATTCTCATTTGCACAAGGAAAGACTAGAAGCAATGGGATGAAACTAAATGGGAGGAGACACAGATTAGATATTAGAAAAAACTTTTTGACAGTTAGGGTGATTAATGAGTGGAACAGGCTGCCACGAGAGGTGGTGAGTTCCCCTTCAATGGACGTCTTCAAACAGAGGCTGGACAGACATCTGTCTGAGATGATTTAGTGAATCCTGCTTTGAGCAGGGGGTTGGACCAGATGACCCAGGAGGTCCCTTCCAACTCTACCATTCTATGATTCTATGATTCTATGATTCTATCTCTGACACCCAGGTCACTGCCTAAAAGTGTGCCCATCAGAAGTGATCCTTGCTGCATCAGAAGATGCAGACTTGCAACTATCCCTGTGCAAGTCCTTGTCCCAGGGCAGTGTTCAATTGTACCTCCCCCATAACTTGAAATACAAGTGCAAGTATGCAGCCTGCCACCCACCCACCCCAAGGCTGCAATACCATACTGCTAGCTTGCTTGCACTTGAAATTGGGCCTTTTAGGCATGTGGAGGTGGAATCTGGCCACCACATCATGGCTGCATCGGTAGCCTGGTATTCATACTCAGTCCCCAGCCGCCCGGCGGCCGGGTGTCCACGCTTGGTCCCCAGTCGCGTGGGGGTGGCCGGGTGTCCATAAACGGTCCCCAGCCGCCCCTATTTGTCCCGGTGCGCCTTATACACAAGCGCACATACCAAAACATTACCTGTGCCCTCCCCAGTGCATTTAGTGGGAAGGACAGCCTAACCACAAACACGTGGACAAGTGAATGTGGCCAGGAATGGTCCATCTCACTGACGCCTTCACACTGGGTTAATATTGTGATAGCCGGGACACAGTTGGACACTGGGATGCAACACGTCCTCCAGACATAGAGGATTGCGGGTCCTGGGTCAATCAGGCTTCAACACAAAGTTCAGAAGGTAGACAGCAGCAGTGGTCGGCCTCCTACACAACGAGTAAATTATTCATGATCATGAGGCCATCCACCTCCTTAGCTTTCTGTTCCTTGGAATGCAAGCGCATGTATGTAGTAGCAGCTAGGCCTGAGGTGGTCAGCGTTTTGGTGCATATTCTACCTCCTTCGAGGATTGCTGGATGTTTTCCTGCTACTATCCCAGTTCTATGACTCCCGTTAAAACAGAGCTTCAGGTGATGAATGATGGATGAGGTGGTGGCAAAGGAGAAAGAGCAGGAGGAACAGGGACCATTCACATCAATATCAGGCCAGCCAACCACACATGTCTTGTAGGATATGTTTCTGTACCAAAAGGAGCGGTTCAGCTACACAGTTATAAGGCATACAATGAATGCAATGCCTACCAAAAATTTCGAGGCACTCCAATGCCCCTTGGAAGTGACATGGAGGTCAGAGGGCCTTAACTAAACCGTTTTTTCCATTTATAGCAACTGGGTCTCCTGTACACTGTTTGCCTAAGCAGGGAATGGAAGGCTTTCCAAAAATTATTAGGCACTGCAATGCCCCTTGAAACAGACGTGGATTACAGCGTATTAAAAACCTTCTACCCATTATTGGGGAGTGGGTCTCCCTTAGTGTTCGCCTATGCATTGAAAATCAAAAGCTGACAAAAATTAGGAGGAAATGCAATGCCCGTTGCAAGAGTCGTGGAGGTTAGAGGTAATTAAAAACAACATGTCAATGCCCCTTGGAAGAGCTGTGGAGTTCAGAGTGGTTTAACAAGACGGTTTTAATGCCCCTTAGAAGAGACGTGGAGTTCAGAGTGGTTTAACAAGACAGTTTTAATGCCCCTTGGAAGAGATGTGGAGGTCACAGTAGCTTAACAAGATGGTTTTAATGCCCCTTGGAAGAGACGTGGAGTTCAGAGTGGTTTAACAAGACAGTTTTAATGCCCCTTGGAAGAGTGGTGGAGGTTACAGTGGAATAAAAAGACAATATCAATGCCCCGTGGAAGAGACGTGGAGGTCACAGTAGCTTAACAAAGACGGTTTTAATGCCCCTTGGAAGAGTGGTGGAGGTCGCAGTGGAATAAAAAGACAATAACAATGCCCCTTGGAAGAGTGGTGGAGGTTACAGTGGAATAAAAAGACAATATCAACGCCCTGGGGAAGAGACGTGGAGGTCACAGTAGCTTAACAAGACGCTTTTAATGCCCCTTGGAAGAGTGGTGGAGGTCGCAGTGGAATAAAAAGACAATATTAACGACCCTTGGAAGAGACGTGGAGGTCACAGTAGCTTAACAAGACGATTTTAACGCCCCTTACAAGAGCCATGCAGTACAGCATATTAAAAACATTATTCCCATTATTGGGGAGTGGGTCTCCCATAGTCTTTGCCTATGCCTTCCAAGCAAAAGCTGCCAAAAATTAGGAAGGGGGAACTTGCAATGTCCCTTACAAGAGCCATGCAGTACAGCATATTAAAAACATTATTCCCATTATTGGGGAGTGGGTCTCCCATAGTCTTTGCCTATGCCTTCCAAGCAAAAGTTGCCAAAAATTAGGACAGAGGAACTTGCAATGCTGGCAACATGGACCACGGTCACCCTGGTGGTATAGTGGTCGTGGAGGCTGAGGATAAGGAGAAGAGCAAAAAACAGCCGAAATGAGGAAGCGTATACCCATGTGTGGGTGTGAAGCGATGCATGGGAATACACCTCCCGAAATAACACAGTGGATTTGACTTTATGTTACTCTGCTGTCATTTGGTGGTGATGAGAAGTCTGACCCAATCCAGCCCTTGTTCATTTTGATAAGGGTCAGCTTGTCAGCATTGTCAGTTGACAGGCGAGTGCTCTTATCAGTTATAATTCCCCCAGCGGCACTAAAAACACGCTCCGATAACACGCTAGCGGCAGGGCAGGCCAGGACCTCCAAGGCGTACAGAGCGAGTTCATTCCAAGTGTCCAGCTTGGATACCCAATAATTAAAAGGCACAGAGGAATCACGGAGGACGCTGGTACGATCGGCAAGGTACTCCCTCACCATCTTTTGAAACTTTCCACTCCTTGTGAGAGTACCCCGCGCCTCAGGGCCTGTAAGCTGGGCGGGTGTCAGAAAACTGTCCCAGAACGTTGACAGTGTTCCCCTGCCTCTGCTGGATTGGAGTTGCATCTCTCTTGCCTGTACGCCTTGGTTGGGCAACGAACTGTGACCTCTACCGCTAGCGTGTTCAGATGGGAATTTTTTTAAGAGTTCTGCAGCAAGGGCCTTCTGGTATTGCCCCATTTTTGTAGACCTCTCCACCTCAGGAATAAGAGAGTGAAAGTTCTCCTTGTAGCGGGGGTCTACAAGTGTCACCAACCAGTAATGACTGTCACCCAACATTTTGACAACGCGAGGGTCACGGTTAAGGCAGCGTAACATAAAGTCAGCCATGCGTGCCAGACTGGTAACGGGCAAGATTTCCGTGTCCTCACCAAGATGACGACTGACCATGCTCTCCTCCTCCTCCTCTTCCTCCTCCCCCCTGTCCTCTGGCCACCCACGCTGAACCGACGGTATGACATTTGTACAGGTACTACCGTCTACAACGCATGATAGCAGCTCCTGTTCTTCCTCCTCCTCCTCCTCCTCCTCCTCTCCCTCATTGTCCCCCAATGCACGTTGGGATGAGATGAGGCTGGGCTGTGTGTAATCGCCTGCTACGGCTTCTTGATCCATCTCATCATACTCTGGCTGCAATGCCTCCTCTTTAATTCTCTGCAGAGAGCGTTGCAAAAGACAGACAAGTGGGATGTTGACACTAATGATGGCGTCATCGCCACTCACCATCTTGGTGGCCTCCTCAAAGTTTGTCAGGATGGTACATATGTCAGACTTCCAGGTCCACTCCTGAGGTCTTATGTGTGGAGTCTGACCTGAATATCGACGGCCTTGTTGCAGCTGGTACTCCACAACTGCTCTCTTCTGCTCACAAATCCTTTGCAACATGTGGAGGGTAGAGTTCCAACGTGTGGGGACATCACACACCAGTCGGTGTGCCGGAAGCTGCAAACGCTGCTGCAACACAGCAAGGGCGGCGGAAGCTGTAGCCGACTTGCGAAAATGAGCTGACAGGCGGCGTACTTTCACGAGCAGATCTGGCAACTCGGGGTACGATTTAAGAAACCGCTGAACCACGAGGTTAAGCACATGAGCCAGGCATGGTACGTGTGTGATCTCACCTCGCCTCAGAGCCGCCACCAGGTTACGGCCATTGTCACACACGAACATGCCGGGATGTAGGTTCAACGGTCTCAGCCACAGATCTGCCTGCTCTTTCACAGCTGTCCACAACTCACAAGCAGTGTGAGGTTTATCACCTAAGCTTATGAGTTTCAGCACAGCCTGTTGCCGCTTGGCGGAGGCAGTACTGCAATGCTTCCAGCTTGTAACTGATGTGGTGATATCTGAGATGGAGGCTGAACATGAGGAGGAGGATGCGCAGGAGCTGTACACTGTGGGGGCAACTCTGACTGACATAGGGCCCGCAATCCTCGGTGTGGGGAGGATGTGTTCCGTCCCAAGGTCCGACTGGGTCCCGGCTTCCACTATGTTTACCCAGTGTGCCGTCAGAGAGATGTACCGTTCCTGGCCACAAGCACTTGTCCACGTGTCCGTTGTCAGGTGGACTCTCCCAGTAACTGCGTAGTTGAGGGCACGGCAGATGCTTTGGGACACGTGCTTGTGTAGTGCGGGGATGGCACACCGGGCAAAATAGTGCCGAGTACCGAGGGACGGCCACCGCCATAAGATTGCGGAAGGATTCCGTCTCCACCAGCCTAAAAGGCAGCATTTCCAATGCAAGCAGTCGTGAAATGTGCTAATTTAGGACTGTGGCCTGTGGGGCGTTAGCTGCAAATTTCCGCTTTCGTTCAAAGTTCTGGGTTATGGACAATTGAACGCTGCGGTGGGACGTGGACATGGATGTTGATGCTGTTTCTTGAGAAACTGCCATAACAAGTGAAGACTGAGAGGAGGGGGCATCTTTACATGCAGTATGGACAGTGGATTGCCTAGCACACACAACAGGGGGTTCTATTGCACGCAGAACAGTGGAAGAAGCAGTGGTGACACCCGCTGACACTGGTCGTGGACCCTGGGTTTCGCCCCACAAAGTCGGGTGCTTTGCTGCCATGTGCCTGATCATGCTGGTGGTGGTCAGGCTGGTAGTTTTGTCACCCCTGCTAATGCTGGCATGGCAGGTGGAACATATGGCCTTTTTGGGGTTATCAGCAGAGTCTTTAAAAAAATTCCAGACTCTGGAAGACCTACCACTTGTACTGGCAACGTCCCTCGTGTTTGTGTTACGGGGAATGGTTGCCTGCCTTCTGTCTGCGGCCACCACACTGCTTCTTCCTGCCTGTTGGGGTACTCTGCCTCCCTCCCCCTGTGTGCTGCTGGCCTCACTCTGCATGTCCTCCTTCCACGTTGGGTCAGTTACTAGATCATCCACCACCTCCTCCTCTTCCACTTGCGCACCACGATCCTCCTCCTCACTTCCTGGCAATTGTGTCTCGTCATCGTCCACCTCTTGTGACAGATTGCCAACGTCGACTTCCTGTGGCCGTGCCTGTTCAAATATTTGGGCATCGCAACATGGGATCTCCTCTTCCACTACTTCAAGCGTATCAGGCGAGGGGCCCAAATATGGAAATGGACCAGTGAACAGCTCTTCAGAGTGTCCAAGTGTGGGATCACTTGCTGTCTGATGACACTCGGCATGGTGGGAGGAAGGAGCATCAGGGTGAGGAGGAGTATGCGGTCGAGACTCACGGCGACTAAGAGTTGACCGTGTGGAAGACAGACCGGAGGTGGTAGTGCCCAGGTAACTGGAAGTATTGTCTGCTATCCAATTAATAACCTGTTCACACTGATCATTTCTCAATACTGGTGTTGCTCTGTGCTTCCCTAGTAATTCGGTCAAGAAGTGGGAGCGAGAAGATGTGGCTGTTGGTTGTGGCACATTTTCACCTTGGCCACGGCCCCGTCCTCTGCATGAATCATCACCAGAACGTCCACTTCCACGTCCCTTGCCACGCGCCTTGCCCATTGTAAATGAAGTAAATAGCTTACACTTGCACTATCAATGGAAAAAGGGTAATAATGAGTAGATTAGAACCGTGGAAGAGGAAAACCACAGTTATTGTTTACTGGGGTATACCACACTCTTTTAAATAGAGATATTTGCGGCTGAACAGTGAGCGACACACTCAAACTGCTTTTTTTTTTAGATACCAAAGGCCCAAAACTGGATAGTACAGCGATTTGACCCGTGGAACTGCGAAACCACACTGGGATGTCGGGCCTACACAAGACTATTTTCAACAGATATACTTTTGTGTCACGACAGTCAGGAGACACTACAGTTTTTCTTTACGGAAAAAGCTACCAAAACCTGAATAATAGAGATTTTTTACCGTGGGATGGCAAAACCACAGTTATTGTTTACTGGGGTATACCACACTTTTTTAAATAGAGATATTTGCGGCTGAACAGTGAGCGACACACTCAAACTGTTTTTTTTAGATACAAATGGCCCAAAAGTGGATAATACAGAGGTTTGAACCGTGGAACTGCAAAACCACACTTGTATTTCTCGGGCCTACACCAGACTATTTTCAACAGATATATTTGTGTCTGAACAATCAGGAGACACTATTTATTTTTTGCGGCAAAAAATGCCAAAAGCAGGATAATAGAGATTTTTTACTGTGGAACAGCAAAACCACAGTTATAATTTACTGGTGTATACCAGGCTTTTTAAAATATATATATATTTGCGGCTGAACAGTGAGCGACACACTCAAACTGTTTTTTTTAGATACAAATGGCCCAAAAGTGGATAATACAGAGGTTTGTACCGTGGAACTGCAAAAGCACACTTCTGCCTCTCTGGCCTACACCAGACTATTTTCAACAGATATATTTGTGTCTGAAAAATCAGGGAGACACTATTATTATTTTTATACAGCAAAAAATGCCCAAAACAGGATAATAGAGATGTTTTACCGTGGAACAGCAAAACCACAGTAATAATTTACTGGTGTATACCAGACTTTTTTAAATATATATATTTGCGGCTGAACAGTGAGCGACACACTCAAACTGTTTTTTTTAGATACAAATGGCCCATAGAACTGCAAAACCACACTTCTATTTCTCTGGCCTACACCAGACTATTTTCAACAGATATATTTGTTTCTGAAAAATCAGGGGCACACTTTTTTTTTGGGGGGGGGGGCACCAAAAGGTTAATAAGATGGGTATTTGTACATTGTGAAGGAGGAAAAAAAAAGAGGATTTAGATAAAAAAAAAGGATTTTTCCTGGCCCCCGGGACCTGGAGCTAAGTCCAGCAATTTCAGCAACAGGAGCAGCACACAGGACTGTAATGCAGCGTTTGCTGGTATTACCACTGCGTCTCCTATACAGCCTGCCTGCCTGCCTGATATACCTGGGATGGATATTAGTCCTGAGAAGGACTGTTTGTTTGATCTGGCAGCCTTTACAGACCCTACACTAACTATTTTGCAGGATATATCTCTCCCTAAATCAGCAGCGCTGTCCCTACACTGTCTGATCCGGAGCGACTGTGTCCAAGATGGCGGCGCCCGGTTTTAAATACTCGAGGTGACGCTGTGTGGCCAGCCAATCACTGTAATGCCCACAAACAACATGGCTGCGGCATTACAGTGACTGGCTGGCAATCCCTGCATGTTCATTGGCTCTGTAAAGAGCGCCAAACATGCAGGGCGGAGACCCGAGCTCCCGCCCGAGTAACCCGAAAATGCTCGGTGCTCGCCGAACATCTCGAGTAGCGTGATGCTCGGGCGAGTACCGAGCAGTTTCGAGCATGTTCGCTCAACACTAATGCACACCTCTTAATAAATGTAGTTAATTGTAAATTTTGTCTACATTTCTGTTGATGCCTGTTGTAAGCAGAACTGTTTTTTATCAATTTCTAGATAAAATGAAAAGCAAATTTACACTTTAACCACGTTCACTTTTCCTGAAAATTTTTTTTTAAGTAGAAAGACATATCGCAAAATTTTATGCAACTATTTCCAATTTGGCACAATTTGAGATGAAATTTTTTAACCTGTTCGATTTCTCTCCCAACTCCTATGGAATGATAAAAAAGGTGGTTGGTTGTGTGTCATTGTATTTAGTGTAAATAGATGTAAAACTGCTAATTCATTTTAAAGAACCTTGCTCAGTCAGCTGCTTTGCTTCTTTTAATTTGAGAAACTGCAAATTCTCTGAAATAAAATACAGTTGGTGAAGGAATTTTTGAGTGCAATAAGATTAGATTTCATTCTGCAATATCTGAGGTTCCATAAGCACAAATTTGTAACAGTTTTAGTCACATGAATTTCAAAGTGCCAACTTCATTAGAAGCTCATACACGGCGTGTTCTTGCATGTCCACTTTGGCAAAATAAAAGTAAAAAGTCCTAAAAGCTTAAGGGATCGTGTTTTACTAGAAGGTCATCTCAAGGTTATTTATGCTTTGAATATGTGAAGGATGGGACATCATGGAAGAAAGTTGCAGATACATGAACATTTTCGTCTAGAGCTGAAGGGCTCAAGGTTATTTTCAGATGGTCTGTCAAGTCTGTTTTCTCATTTTCATTACCTAGGAGAATTTATTTATGCACTAATGTCATCTAAAATAAAAAAAGAAAAGTGTTTAGACCGGCTTGAAAAATAGGTCCTGACAACACCTGTCTCGCTCCTACAAATCAATGCAACTGTTGATTCCATAATCAGACAAAAGATTATTGTTGCTTGTCATCTGCAAGAAAATTTAAGAGGTTATATATCAAGCACTTCCGGCCATGACTTCCATAATGTTATTAGGAAAGATTCATTAAGTGTGCAGCATTTTGCCCCTTTTTTTCTACAAAAATTTCCACGTCCAGGGCTGTTTGTTTGTAATTAAACAATATTCTTCAACTGATAACTTTTTTTTTTGCAAAAATCCAGTTTTATTTGTAAATTAAGTTAGACTGTGGAATTTTATTTTGCATATGTCACACATTTAGTGTTACTTCTCGGCATTCATTATGCTATGCATCATAAGGCCTCATTCAGACATCCATTTTACGCGTTTGTGTTCTAGCTTTCTTTTTCAAGCTTAAACACATACCCATCATAATCTATGGAGCGTTCACAAGTCCATGGTTTTTTGCGGATTGTGTCTCCACAAAAAATAAACATGTGCAATTTTTAGACTGGAGCTGCCATGCTATAGCGCTTATATAGCCTTTGAAAGTCCCATTGACGAGATACAATCCGTTTGTCTGAAGAAGGTCTGGGGTTTCATACGGAAACATTACTTTATTTTGTGGATTGTAATTCTAATAAAATAAAATAATTCGGATCTTTTCAATGTATTTGAAATGCTGAGAACCTTCATACTGCGTTTTTGATCTATGTCACAGTTCAAAATTACCCATACAAGTCTATGGGTCCATGAAAATCACATCCTTGTACGATTATTGATTAACACTGTAAAGGATAGGAGAAGCTTTGTAATTTATTTATATATTCTTTCATACGAGAAAATCATAGATAAAAATCTGATGGTAAAAATCGGATCAAAAACAGATGAAACGCGGATATTTTCAGCATATGTGAAAAATCACTGCCTTCTGAATGAGACTTAAGTGTATCAAATAATTGAAAAATATCAGATAATTGGTCACTATGGATGGCATTTGGGAACCCCTTTAATAGAAGCTGTTTGCTGTTCTCGTAGTACTACATAAAGGCATTTCAGATATTTAAACTGGTTGAAAGTAGGACACTACATTTATATTGTATGTTTTCCCTTTGATTTCTATATAATTACACACATACAGTGGTGGAATGACCATTATGGCAGGGTCCAAGGCTTTCAGGACAGATAAGGCCCTAGCAACTTCATCAGGTGTGTAGGTAAAGGCGTGCAGATGACAAAGTTGCAATTTGGCCTTGGTGCCTGAGGGTAACCAAATTCCCTCTCTCAAATAAGTCACCAAAAGTGAAGGACCTTTTTGTAGATTTTGCACTTGGGCTCTCAAGCTTTAAAAGAATTGTCCAGTCTAAAACTACAAGTCTACAGTCTCTCTATGTGACTGCAGACTTGTGAATCCTCACATCGTTTGCACATCAATGTCACAAATTTTTGATAGATGCAGGTCTCACAAGTTTTCAATGACTGAAGAGTGGCTGTGCATGTGCAGCACTCTCTAGTCATTCCTAAGAGAGGGTTTTTGGCAGGCCCTTAGAAATAAAAGCAGAGAGGTACAAGGTATGTAAAAAGCAAAAGTCACGATATACAGTAGATGGTGCTCTAGAGGCCCCCATACACATTAGATGAAAATGGACCTGCGGAGGATTGTTTGTTGGTAAACGTTTACTTGATCATTTATTGAAAAAAATCTCAGATTGCATCACCCAACATTGGCTTTTTTTTGGCCAATGATGCAGCCACTGTTGATCATCGGCCGAACAAAGCCATTACTCTCAGTCGGTGTTTTAAACAATCGAGAATGTTAGATTGTCTGTCAAAATGAGAGATCATTTGTTTCCCCGAACCAGCTGACGATCGTTTATTATGGTCGAAAATGGCCATTTCATTTGAGCTATATTCTGTGTATGAGCTCCCTTAGAGGAGCTGTCCACCTCTTTAGACAATGTTTTTTTATTTACTTAAATTCTAAAAATAATTTTGCAATTCTGTTTTATTAAAAATGTTTAACTGTTTTGCTTTTATAGGCTCTTTGTTTTCTCGGAGCATTCAACCTTAATGTCGTCTGTGGTTATAAATCAACTGAGAGAAGCTAACAAAAAAGGCAGGTGCAGATGACTGTATCTTCGGTCCGAGTGCTGTTATGCAGGGTGTGGAAAAGTGCAACACGAAGGGAAGAGGGGGAGGAAGCCCAAACACTAGGGAAAGGGGGAGTAGAGATCCTTAGGCAGATTTAATATCACCCTGCCTACCCTACCATCCCTATATAGGTTCCACACTAGTGTTGAGCGAGTATGTTCTGTCCGAGTATGCTCGGGCGAGCACCACGTAGTTACAGCTGCTCGGTGCTATGTTTAAATCACTCCCGTGTGCATGATTTGCGACTGTTTGACAGCTTTAATACATGTGAGGAATGATTGTTTCTTTTGCATTCCTGACATGTAATAAAGCTGTCAAACAGTCGAAAATCATGCACACAGGAGTGATTTAAACATAACACCGAGCAGCTGTAACTACTCGGTGCTCGCCCGAGCATACTCGGTGAAAGGATTAACAGAACATACTCGCTCAACACTATTCCACACCTATCGCAAACTGAGTGTTTTTAACTCCCAGGCAAGAGTGTGTCAATCAGCAGAAGGAGGGAACTCGCCACTGTGTCCTAACGGAAAAAGGATTAAGAAGGCATCTGTAATGCCAAGTGCAGTGACCTTCTACAGCCATTTCCAGAGCGACTGTCTATAACACTTGACACACCCATGACAAGTGCATTGTATCGCACCTGGACTAATGTTAATCTGTGGGGCCATGCACATACCCGATTTTTTCCTCGGACAGAGCCTGTCTGGGGAAAAAAATCTCTGCATCACCGAATTTGATCCAATATTTGGATCAGACTCGGACATGCAAGTCAGTGAGTCTGTGGAAACCATCGGACAGCACACTGTTGACATCTGAGTGCAGTCCGATTTCCACGAACTGACAGAACGGAGAAGATGGAGAAATTTACCTCATTCTAAAAATTGTGCAATGCCAAGACTATAAAAATGGTGTAAAACTTTTAATGAAAGCCAAATATAAAAATGATTTTAGCCAAGAAAACATATATATAAATAAGTAAAAAATTGTCCCTAAAGACATCCTTCTTAGACATTGAGTTAGCTTGGCTTATGTTTTTTTTAGAACTATGGTGGTTGATAAAGAGTCCATGACCATTATATTTGAGGGCCCAGACCTCTCTGTCCTCCCCCGCTCAAACATACCTTTTAGAGTACAGATGTTTGAATAAAACGTTAAATTTACAACAGTACGGTAATTCAAAAACAAAAAAAAATAAAAATTCACTAATAGCTTGGAAGCTAATGAACTTTATGGAGAAGTACATGCTGCACCTTAAGAATCAACAACAGCCTACTGGTGATATATATTATTATTATTATTATATTATCATAAATATTATTAACAGGCTAAATCCCAGAAAATCCCAGGATAATTTGTTTTTATATAAGATTACTTTAAATTCTAAACACAATAATTAGACGGATTGCGTTGCTCTGTAGGTGTATACAAAGTTTGTGATATGAGTTATGACTCTCTAATTTATACAGCACTATATCTTTCAAGGCCAATTGAGAAAGTTGTTCATTTGGAGCGCTCATTAAAAAGCTAGCTGCCGGTTTGAGTTTTAGTTTCACATGTCTGGGATATCTGTATCAGATGTATTACATTTCAAATATATGAATAATATTTATTTCTGTTGCGTTAACTAATAAGTTAAAATGGAAAAAAATTGAAATTCCATATAGCATTTTACAAATGCCATAAAGATACGTTCCCGATCTAGGAGTTTTCATACATGGAGTTCAGTAATAACACTATTGCCTTGTAGAAGAAGGAATTTTCTCAAGTACTTTGATTTTCTTTGAATCTTCAAAAACCAGCTTATGAAATTGTTTCTGTAATGTATGTATGGGCATTTGTGACGAGAAAATGAGAAAAGGAACAAGCTTTTTGAATTTCAAGTACAGCATAAGGGCGAATTCAGACATCCGTGAAACACAATTGTATATGTACTGTGATGCATGGACTGGCCGCGGCTCTCCTAACCAGAACTTGACAGCCTCAAAGGCAAATGTGAAGCTGTTAAGGTCGGGTCAGGAGACATGGCTAGTCCAACCATCACAGTCGGTACATTGACTGTTTCTCACATTGGAATTTGGCCTTAAAAAGGTGATCGGAAACTAAAATTTATTTTAATCCTAAATGACTGTCTATTTAATGTCATAATCTAATCCTTTTTCTAATATTTTTTAAATTAAAAAGTCCCTTCCATTCCTACAATACTCTATCCAGCTGCTTTTTTTTTACTCTACTGAGCATGAGTTGGTTGTCAGTTCCGGCATATGCTCAGTAGAATTTTGTCACTGTGCAGTATGCACAGTGACAGTGCAGTATGCAAAGTGACAGTGCACTCACTCACTGTTTCTGATGATAAGTAATGAGCTGGCAATAGAGCGCACTGCCAGTGCACATTGTAAGAAGATTACTCGGTGTGTAGGAAAAGCAAAGACCAGCGCAGCCCTCTGATGATGACTTGTTTAACTATCCTAGCATGCACTGTGATTCTTAAATGAAACGTCATCATGCAGGAAGTTGAAAATAACAATAATAAAGCAGTTAGATGGAGTAGTGAGGGAACGGTAGGGACTTTTTTGTTAAAGTATATTAGAAAAGATATTAATTTATGACATTAAATACACAGGCATTTAGGATTAAAATAAATTTTAGTTTTGGACCACCTTACTTCATTTCAGAAGTAAGAAAACTGTCTGTAATGGCTTCTATAGTTAGCTACCCTGTAAGTTAATGGCGGATTCATGCTATGACTCATTTAGATGAGCCAATAATTCGTGAATGAGCTTCCAGCAATCATTCGATGAGCTTATAGGGAATATGTCATTAGAAAATGAGGTGCTGTTTAAATCAGTTTTTTAAGTTAAATCTACTTATTTTTTTTTTTATATATATAAATCAATAATCTGCATAAAAAAATTAGAAATCTTGCATTTTTTCACTGGCTACTATGTTTTATTTTAGTTTCTGTTCTTTCATGAAATTCACATGGACAATAGCAGCATTACACTGACCCAGACCCATTCTGTTGTATTGGAGCATCTAATGAGTGTGTACAAAGGTCATTGTGAAGAGAGGGTCAGGTGTGACATCATCTATTGTGATTGGTGGATCCTGTGTTATTAGCTGTGTTACCTCTCATTAAAATCCTACCTGTCATTATGGGATTTCCGAAAAGTCTTGCTGAAAGAACAGGAAGTTAGAATCTAAAGTAGCCCCCAGTGGACAGTGTGGAAATAGCAAGATTTATATTTTTTAATTTTAAAACAGATTGTGATATGAAAAAAAGCAATTTTTTTTTAAAATATATTCAACATAAAGATTTGATTTACGGTATATAATATGTAATTTTTGATGATAGCTTTTTTATAAAAAAATAAAATAAAAAAATCACTGTCATTGGCAGCACATCGCCCCTGTGTAAACAGCTGATGTTCTGCTGATAAAATGATATTCTATGGGCAGAGAATGTCTATGTGTCTTTCTCTATGACAGAATGTATACAGCCATTCAGTGGTTATTTAATGGTCTGGATTGTCCCTTTCGAAAAGGGGAATAAGAGAACTGAAACATGATTAGAGATATCAGCCAAATCAGAGAAAACCCTTCTGCCGGCAGCACTGATCCACAGTTTTTGGTACTCGTCAGTACAAAGTAGGTTCTAGTTGGCTTGGTGAACTGGTTCTGAAAATGCTCTTGGAAGGGACAGGTTTACCTTGTGGAGACCCACCTGGGGTAGGGAGTTTATTCCTTCAAATATTAGATGAAAGTCATCCAAACCCACTAATTGCAGCAGGACTGGACAACCATTTATTACATATAAGGGCCTCCCAACTCTCCCAACAGATGATGTCGGGCAAGCACATTACGAGGAACTAAAAGATCAGGGGTCCAAGCTACAAAGAATTTCTCCCCTTTGCCCTGTGACTGCATTGTGCCATTTGGGCTGGGGTGTTGTAGGTTTCAGGCAAGACAGAGTGGTAGGAGCAAAGAACTACTCTATGACGAGATTGAGCTGTATCGACATCTTGTTGGCATCAATGCTCTTCAGAGCAAAACGGGTCAAAAATTCCCAGACCCTGGGCAAGAAGTTCGGGGCCCATTCCCCAGATCTTGGCACTATCAATGACACTGATGACAGGGGAGATCAGGATGGAAAGTTGACATGATAATATTTTTTTCTTTTTGTTTTCAGCTGCTGACAGAGGAGAAGTCTGGCAGAAGGTTTCTCCCCTCTAATAAAAATACATAAGCAATTGAACGATTATAGGCAAACTGGGAGAGATGGTTGCCTTCTGAGACAGTGTTCAGATGACAACTATCTCGTGTCTCACCAACGTTTTGTGCAATGCACCCTGGGAAAAAGTAACTCTGCTCCAAAAGAGTTTCTTTAGTGGTACCTACAGTTCTATCTTGACTAAGGCATACAGGGTAGGGTGCTAAAGAGACAATTTTCTTTCTTCTTAGCAAGAGCTATTTTGAGTTGTATGCACAGATAGCATTGCTTGCAAGACTTCCCAAAACCAGCTGGATCTTTGCAAATAGATGTGAAATGTGTAAACACAGTCATATCTTTTTAAATGAAAGTATATAGACCCTTGCTTCTATCACATAATAACACAGCAAGGAAATTATTCTTTTTTTTTGGAAAGCGTTGGCAGATACATTGAAATTGTTACTTTCTGCCCCTAGTGGCCATCTACTGTAAGTATCTACAGCTGCTAAAAAATACATTTGCAGCTTTCTAAGTACAGGCAAATTTTTTGAAACTTGCATGCAACTGTTTTTGCTTATTAGATCAGAATCATTAAAGGGGTTATCCAGGACTTTTTTTATTTTCCCAAGGAGGCTAAGCACTTATCAGCAGGTAATTGCTAAATATTTGTCTGTGCTGCCCTGCGATGGTCTCTCTTAGCTCAGAGTGGTCACAAAACGCTACTGCCAGCAATTCTCCTGCTTCCTGTGACGTTACATGGACAGAGCCATTCCTTCTCCTCTTCTATGTCAATGGGTCGTCACTACCGACGTCATATTGTTTGACAATTGGCTCAGCCTAATGCAGCGGGGAGCTGTCAATCAAAATTACGCCGGCAATGACACCGCGTCAACCGAGCAGATCAGAGGAAAAGAAACTGCTCTGTCGATGTGATGTACAGGAAGCTGGAGAGTCACCAGCAGTAGCAGTCAGTGACTGTACTGAGCTGGTAGAGACAGAGCTGGGCAGACTAGGCAGGTGGTTAGCAACTTCTGGCCAATTAGTGCTTAGTTCCATTGGGACAATAAAAAAGTCCTGGATATCCCCTTTAAAGAGAACCTGTCATCAGGATCAGGCATGTTAAACTAAAGTTTGGGCATAAAGATGCTGTTCTACTGAATTAATATGTACCTTCAGTGTAGAAATCCTCAACCTGGTCATCATTAGAAGTTTGGGCGCAATAAGCTGTTCGTGCATCGGGGCAGGACTGTGGAGTGGCACTGTGGGTAGTGTCTTTGTCCCTGCCACGGCTCCTCAGCTGCCTCATACTGTTTCAAACGTTGCCGTCCTAACCGTGGGCAGTGCTTGAGCACATTCAACTTATAGTGGGCTTCAGGAAAATGGCGTCGCTGTCGGCGCATGCACAGATTTAGATCTTGGATCAATGATGAGCCAACATCTCAATCTGTGCACGTGCCACCACCGGCGTCATTTTACTGAAGGGTGCCAAGATCTAAATCTATGCATGTGCTGACACCGGCACCATTTTCCTGAAGTCCAGCACAAGATGAATGTGCGCAATCGCTGTCCGTGGTTAGGTGCATGCACAGTTTAGTGCGCCCAAACTTCTAATGCTGATTAAAGAACATCCAGGTTGAGGATTTCTACACTGAAGGTATTTATTAAATCAGTAGAACATTGCCTTTATGCTTAGAACTTTAGTTATGCCTGATCATGATGACAGGTTCTCTTTTAGTCCCATTCTCTAATATAATGGAAAAGTATAAGATGGTAAGTGAAAGTCACAACTATCATGGAGCAATTAAAAATGTAGAAGACTCTAAATAGTAACTAAACTTTTATCTCATTAAATTATCGTTGAGGCATTGCAAAATTATTGATTTTTGTTTTATACTTCAGTATCTTATTTTGCTTACTTTTTCTCCTAAACACAATGCTGGATTGCTGCTCCAATGTTTAGTTTATGCTTCTTTAAAAGCTGCTCTCAACTGCTGCTCAGAAAAGATCTATACACTATATTCAAACAATCAGAGTATTGCACTTTCCCAGTCTGAGCTTCTCTGCTCCTCATCCTAGTATTCATACAGGGGAATTCCCATATACAGGCTGTTTGAATATAGCATAAAGATCTTTGTTGAGCAGCAGATGAATGCATCCTCTAAAGGCACACAGATTGGGCATTGAAACAGCACTGCAGCATTGTGTTTGGGAAAGAAGAAAGTAAAATAAGGTAATGAAGAATATTATAAAATGTATAAATTTGTAATGCCTGGAGAATAATTAATTAATCCTCTTTGAGGGGAAATGTGGCCAATTCCCTGGCTTTTGGATTGGACAATAAAAATGTCCAATAGATTACTCACACCATAGACGTCCTGAACATGCAAGGTTGTTTCAGTTTTACTGTAACCTTATATCCGGAACTGTACATCTGATCTAGAGAATTAATTTGCTATTTTCCTTTCGTACCCAGTAAAGTGAACATGAAGGACATTTCTAGCTCTTCAACTCGATAACAATTTCATAATCAAGAGTAAAACTGCATATAAATAAATAACTACCTTACCTGTATTATTCTATGAGAAACACACTTGCCTACTGGCTCCTGTATTATTCAAATGTCACAAAATGCTTGAGTAGTACAGATGGAAATAATAACTGTCTTCAATTACCTCATCTACAGCGCTTGCCAAAAAGTACATGCAGTCGCATGTTTAATTCATCATGTTTTGTTTGTGCATTAATAAAAGGAAATTGCACAGACAGGATCTGCCAGTACTACACAGAAGTATTGAATAGACAGTAAAGTGCCTGCTCTGAAACTTTGCACTAATTTTGAAACTTATAAATATGTTATAATTGAAGCTTAGAAGGCTACAGCTTATTGTAAAGATTGTATATTATGTACGCTATTTCACGTTAACATTATTAACCATACGCTCTTGATTAGGTCTGTAAACATTCAGACTGTAATTCTCTTACTATCCATTGGGGGAGCTAATTCAATGGTATTGCTTAAGGTTTCCTCTTATTCACATTGTCCCAAAGTAAAATTAGTATTGTTTTACAGTAAAACCTATATGAGTTAATCTGCCTTTACATTCTAAGATTATTATGAATGATAATGATTTTTAAAAACACTTGTTTCATGTTTTTTTTTGGTATTTAATCAGGCTGCCGATCACCAAAACACTCATTCATTTATGAAAATTATTTTTCTGCAGTGCAAAAGATCTTCATTCTCGGCAATGCATCGTCCTGTACAAATAGGACTTGCACTGCTGAGAACCATGGCAGCCTATGCGCATTGAGCGATCTATAACCTGCATCTTAAAAACATCTCCAGAATCCAACCTTTTCTCACCTTTAAAACCGCAAGATCTCTTACTTTCACTCTTATTCATTCTTGTCTGGACTACTGAAACTCTCCACTGATCGGTCTTCCCCAACTAAACGTTCTCTTCTCCAATCCACACTGACTGTGGCAGCCAGGATCATATTTCTGTCCAGCCAATACATCGATGCCTACACATTGTGCCAGTCATTGCACTGGTTACTCATCCACTAGAGAGTACAATATAAACTTATTTCTCTTATCTGCAAAGCTCTTCCTGATTCTGCATCACCCTACACCTCCTCCCTCATCTCTGTCTATCACCCCAACCATGATCTCCGATCTTCAACTGATCTAAGACTAACATATTCCATAATCCGAACCTTCCACTTCTATCTCCAAATCTCCTCTCAAGCTGCAGTAGTTTTCTGGAATGCACTACCCCAGACAATCCAATTAATAGCTAGCCCCCACATCTTTTTAGATAGGTCTATCACCTCGCTTCACTAATCTAACTCTTCCCTGTTCCCCCTTTCTAAATTTTCCTCAGAATCTGTTCCCTCCTATTCATCTGTCTCCACATCCTCCATGCACCCAATAGCACTTTGTAACTGTACTTAGACAGATACTGGCTGGTGATGACCAGATCATGCAGCTTTATATCATCATAACCTCATATTTATTATATTGATGGCTGAACCATGTATAACAAACACTTTCTACCTATTGTGTCCCCCTATTTCCTTATATATAGCTATTATTAATATAAAATTATTATTATTATTACTACTACCCTGTGTGTTGAATAGAGGCACAGACTTAGTGGGTAAATGTGATGACATATCTTATAGAGTATCCAGCAGTTACACTCGTTTGCTACCCTTCATTTTTCCTGATAGTACATTCCTTTCTTTCTTTCTGCAGCCCACAAACTCATTGCTACCTTTCTGGGCCTCCAGCACACTACCACAGAAGTTACTTTCTGGCCCAAGGTCTTACCAACAGTACTTTAATTTCTGAGCCACATATTAGTATCAATTTCTCTATCTCATCCTCTCTTATCATCACCGGTTGGTGCTGCCTTCTCCTTTCTTCACAGTCTCTGAATCCTTCTCTTGAAATACTATATGATATCTTACTTTTAACCAGGAAGATCCCCCCATTTTACTCCCAAGACTCCTCCCAACTGCAGAGCTGATTGACTGTAACCCCCCTCAGTCTTACTGCCCATTCTCCCATAACTTCACATAAAAGATATTACAATAAACCATACAATAACTATAAACTCAACATACATTACATCAGAATCACATAAAAACGGTATAACATGCAGCAAAATAACAAAGAAAGCATTATGTCATAAAAAAAAAAATCTCTCCAGGGTGTGCTGGCCATCTTCCAGTCCCCTAGATAATCCAGACAAGAGAACTAGAACATAAAAAGGCAACTAAATTAGCAAATGAAGGAAATTTATGACTGGCATTTTGTAGTAATGTCTTGATGGAAAATCCACTAGAATTTCATTTGCACATTCACCAGAGTCAAAAAATGTATTCTAGTCAAGGACTAACTTTCATCACTTTTGGGTTGATTACACAAAAATGTACTACTTTTCTATGTGTTTTCTGACAAAAATTGTTTCATGCATTCCCCTCAATGTGTTCCAATAAAAGAAAGAAGAAAAATAAGATGATACATTCCTTTCAAAGAGGACCTGCCACCACTTCTGACATGTCTAATTTCATAAATACTCGCATCCCCCATAAAATAATAAATCTAAAGCAACTTTTTCCCATAACTCTGTTTTGTATTGCTCCCTAGTTTTTCCTTCCAATCATCTATGAATAAATTGCCAGTGGGTGTTACTATCTCACATGATTGGCCCTTGTTCGACTTTGCAGAGACATGCTCCCGACGTGGAAACACTGAGCGCCAATGTAAATGCAGAGAGGAGTAAGAGAAGAACAACACAAATCCGAGTTCGATGATAAAACTCTCATAATCGTTATTTCATAAAGAATATAATATTTTAATATAACAGATATATCAGGAATAACAGGTTTTCTTTAAGAAAGGCAAGGCGTTCACTAGGTTACAATGAGTCCATTTTTTTAGTTTAGTTCTTCAGATGCCAAACTCTGAAAATTGCCCCTTTCATCTCCCTCAATCAACAAAGTTATGTACTTCCTACTCAATTTGTATTTATTTCAAATCTCTACATAATAAAAGCAAACTTTTGGGTCATTTTAAAGGCTCATAGATCAATCCATTCAATTCTCTTTGCGTTTACAAATGTCACGGTGGTAACTCACATGCGTTCCTGTCGCCGTGCTACTCACTGCGTTCATGGCTCTGCCTGGCCGCCACACTGAGTCCATGCAGCTCTTTCAACTCTATTTCTTTTCCCTAATGTCTCCACATGTCTATAGAGGCACAGCCAGATCCTGCAAGAATCTAACCCTGCTGTGTCCTGCAGGGTTTAGATTCCCCAGCCAATCACCATCCAGCAGGTGTTTTATTAGGTACTGCCACCCTCCTCAACTTGACCTGAGCTTAGTTTCCTGGTTCCTATCAGTCTCAGCAATCAGTCTTGTGTTATTTTGCCTCGCCTCACCTGTTACCTGACCTCTCCGTTCCTGATGTTGGCTTAGTATTCTGATCCTGAGCTGCCCGCTCTAACCACGGACCTTCTGATAACACTTCTGTCTCGCCCCTCCTGTGCCTTGTATACCTGTTCTGACCCTTGGGTGCTGCTGCAATTCCAGGGACTGCCCTGGAGGGGTACCTGGTATCTACCGGCGGCCCAGCCTATTCAAATACCAGGTAGACACTTAGTCACACCCCTCAAGGGTCAGCCTGGTACGTGGCACAGTGGGTCCACACCCATCAGCGTTATAACAATTTTGGGAATCGGATGTTTCGCCCCCAGCAGTTCGCCCCCAGCAGTTCGCCCCCAGCAATTCGCCCCCGGGTACATTTCGCCCCCGCACATTTCGTCCCCAGCATTTGGCCCCCAGGGTGTTTTGCCCGTCAAGGGGGCGAAACGTGCGGGGGCGAAATGTGTGGGGGCGAATCTTCCTGGGGGCGAAATGATAGGGGTGAAATGTGCGGGGGCGAAATGTACCTGGGGCAAACAGATGGGGGCGAACTGCTGGGGGCAAATTGCAGGGGGCGAACTGCTGGGGGCGAAACTTCCTATAACCAGGTGATACATTGGTCTCTGCATGACTGCGGAGATCTTTTGGCAGCTGTTATGGGTCTGTAGAGGTGGAAATGGCAGGGGAGATTTATAGAGCAAAATTATGCTTTCCTTTAGACCATTCTCCTGCTGCAATTGACAGTTTTGAAAAGTGTCAAGTAAATGATCAGTGGCATAAAGGACATGTAGAATGCACCACATTTATTACCAGTATGCCCAATTTGCTTGGTGCAATATATTTGTTTGAAATATACCAACCAGCAGGTGGAGTAAGGAAAAACGCTTAACAATGAATGTTAAATTTATGATACTATGCACGCCAACGTGATACATTTGTAAGTTGGCACAGTTTCTGCCTGTCTGGTTTAGTTGTATCCCAACTTAAGAACAAAATTAATACATTTCTCTAAAGGAATTTATCAAGACTGAAACTTTATATGCCAGTCTAAGTAAGGTGCACTAAACTTATTAAGATTAAGTTCCCAGAGAATTGCATTAGATGCGGAAAATCCACCGGTAAAAACACATACGCATTTTTAGTGCATTTCTGTATCAAGTTTTTGATGTTGCAGATTTTCTGCACCATTTCTGCACCTATTATGTAAATTAGGTTACTTTTTTATTGCATTGCGTTTTTTAGTGCGTTTTTTTACATGCGTTTTTATCATGTTTTTGACGCTGCAGTTTTTGTCTCTTGTTGGTGTGTCATGTTAAAACAGAGCTGCTATATTCTTGATATATTTGGCTGCGACAAAAATTTATTAATATAGTCATGTGCAGATTACATGCGTTTTTGATGCGTTACCACCGCAGAAACGCACTAAAAATGCATATGCGTTTTGTACCTGTGGATTTTCTGCATCTAATTTAAGTCTGTGTGAAAAATCTGCACATAAAACTCAGCGTTGCAGTACATTGGGGAATAAAAAAGCTCTGTGGGCAGAAGATTTCTATAAATTTCATCAACTTTGCTGGAACTGAAAGACGCTGTGTTTTTGATGCAGTGAAAATACACAGCATAAAAAATTCATTAAAAACTCATCATGGGCACACAGCCTTAAAAGGTTCTGTCAAAGCCAAAGACAAGGAAGTATCAAAAAGCCACTTCACTTAAAACATGAAAAATAAGAGACAAAAACGCAGCTTCAAAAATGCAATAAAAATGCATGTAAAATTCGTGGGAAGTAGAATTGGGTATCTCGCTTTCCCAACGTGAGAAAGAAAAAGTATGTCTAGGATCACATGGATTCTCCAGATGCATCTTATTACAAGAGATGTCTTTCAAACTTTTCTCGTGGTGGTATTTTACCCCTGAAAAATTCTTCCACTTGGGACTAACTGAGTCCCCGCTATGTTGGAGATGCGAGAGATCAAGAGGAACTTTGCCCCATGTTTTCTGGACATGCCAAGACTTAAAATGCTTTTGGAAAGGGGTTAATGACACCTTGAAAGCTCTAGGACTTATAGACCTCGACTTAACGGCTGTAGAAGTACCCCTATCACTCCCAACCAACAATTACAGACCTAAAAGACATGGGCTTGCACCATTAATGATAGGAGCAGCAAAACACATGATCACTCTAAAATGGAAACAATAACACCCCCCGACCTTGGAGGACTGGCTGGCAAAAATTACAGATATACACAGATTGGAGGAACTCTCCAGTTGGGAGACCCATTCCCACAAACGTTTTCTCAAAACATGGCAGCCATGGACTGAGAAATATGGGATAAAGTGAATGTATGAAACCTTGTCAGATGCCGCAGTGATGGAGTTCTCTCCCCTTCTCCTCCTCCAGACGCTGTGTCCCTGATATGGGGCAGGTGGATGGGAAGAGATACTCCACTACATGCTCACTACGGGAGCCTGGCCACGACAATCCCCAAGAATTAAAAAAAAACAACAACTGGTAGCCAAAATGTTAGACAGATTCAATTACAACTAGACTTAATATTATCGAAAGCATTACTTTATCATTGAAAGACACCTGTTTTATTTTACTTTATTTTATTTTACCTTATTTTACTTTATTTTACTTTACTTCATCTTATTTGACGTCCTTCCTTATTTGATATGTATCGATATCTATGGTTATTTACTATCTTCCAATTGTTGTTACTAGTATTATTGTATATATGAAACTGACAACGAATCATTTCAAGGAGAATATGTTTGTTAAGAGACCTCACCAAATACTCATTGTGGAAACATATCTTAAGGGCTTGTGAAGACTACTGCATTTTTGGTCCGTGTGGGCACAGACAAAACATTGGATCGCACTTGGACCAATGAAAGGACTTAGTCTGTCAAAGGAAAAATATCACAGCACGCATAATTTGCATCGATAAATCGAATTGTACTCGCATTGACTTGACTGTAAAAAAATTGGACTGCATTCGGATGACATCTGAGTGCTGTTTGATTTTCATGGACTAACAGAAAGGAAAAGATGGAGGAATTTTTTTCATCAGAGTCTGATCAAAATGTGATTAGCATTGTGGAGACACGAGGGTCAGTGGGTGCTCTCATCGCTTGCCTGGCTGTCTTTAGAAAGACCGCACTGGCTGGGGCTCCTCCCACTGAACACCTGCTCTCCTTCCCCATGGGCAGAACACTACTCAGACAACACAGGGTGAGAGTACCACACTCGGCTAAGACTTTATTGGGTCACCAACAGTTATAAGCATATATTACATTCCTAGCAAGGATACAAGATGGTGCAAATGACAGAGTCTCGCCCTTCTGCTGGATTGCTGGGGATTAGAACCTCCGTGACTTTGGGACATCCATGGCCAACTATCCCAAACAGCAGCAACTCTCTTTTGGCGGGCACCCACTGAGAGGAGGTAGCGGCAAGCTTAGGAAGCTGATAGAGCATAGTGAGGTATGTGGCCAGGTGAATGGATAATTTCAACCTGGGTTATATAAACGACTTTGTGGGCTCAGTGTTGGGCAGTGGAGCTGATCTGTATTCCACCAACTGGAACCATGGTCCCTAGGCTGACGTCCTTTTAGAATCACACCAGTGACAGGAGCAGGGCCCTTTTATAACCCTAAGCTCCCATTTCAGGGCATTATCCCATAGGGTTGGGGGGAGGTAGTTAAGGCTGTTCCCTCATTTTTCGATTGTTTGGTTAGTCTGCATAATTGTCCTCCAAGTAGTGCCGACTAGTACACCACAGGGGGCTGATGCAATCCATAATCAACAGGTATTCCACAAATTAACATACAAAAAGGGTCATCAGACATTCTCACATAAAACAATGGCTAATGTCCCTTGACTTACTGAAAAAAGGAATAGTATGTCTGGTATAATTAAGAATAATACAGGTCTACAAAAAAAACATTTTTTTCAGGTGGCAAGGTTTGTTGAATGGATTTAGGGTATTTGGAAGGTGCTGCATTCAAAAATCCCATTACTTTTGCTGAATTGGTTCTAGTTTTTGACATAATTCATCCAAAAATAATGCATTCCCTCAATGCGACTTGTGTGTGATAACAAATGCCAAAGCTTTGGGTCTTTTGGTTTATCTTTTGACTTTTTAACCGTGTCTTAGTTAATGAAATCAAGAAGGAAAGAATTGTGCGGTGTTAGGGAAGCGCTGGAACAACTAGACAGGGAATTAAGGTCATAAAATACGAACCTTTTATTGTTTAATACGCTCTCTAACGCCACGACGCGTTTCGATAGCAGAAGCTATCTTCCTCAGGTAGATTAGAGAGCAAATGAAAGATCAACCATTATATAGGGTAGGTGCACCAATCAAAGAACACTAACAATTATGACAACACAGGAAATACAAAACAGGAAGTAAATAAAAAAAAAAAAAAAAAAAAAGGAAATGAATATTGTATAAATATGAATATAAAAACTACATTAGATCAAAAGATTAAAAAAGAGGATAAAAGATGCCACAATATACCCAATAATGTCATGATGTACTAAAAGCAGGGATTATAAATAAAATATAAAATGAATAAAAACTAGTAATGCGTGAATAAGAACCAAGAGAGAACTACGGCTAATGAATCGCATTCTCAATCGTTAAATTAAGGCCCTCAGGGGACAGAGTGCCCAATCTAAAAATCCAATAACTCTCACGATTAATTAAACGACCCAAGCGGTCCGTCGTGGTTTCAGCAATCTGATCAATAATTTTAAGCCTAAAGTCAGTAGGATCCTTATTATGCGCCACAGAAAAATGTTTAGAAACGTTATGTAGAAGGAAACCACTACGAATGTTAGACCTATGCTTATTCATCCGTGCATGCATGGCCTGTATTGTACGGCCCACGTATTGTAGGCCGCACGTACATTCAAGAAGATATACCACGAACATGGAGTGACAGTTTAAAAATTGTCTAATGGTATATGTTTTGCCAGTGGTGTTCGAGGAGAAAGTCTTTGACCCACTCAAGATGCTCTGGCAACACATGCATTTTAGGGACCCACAAGAGAAACAACCACTGATCAAATTGCCCATACAGATAGGTTTGGCTGGAGAGGATTCACATAACGTGTTGCTAGGAGCCACCATATTGCGGAGGTTCTTACCCCTTCTGAACACCATCCTTGGTTTATCAGGAAGGTGCCTAGAGAGGACCAGATCGCTCTTAAGGATGAACCAGAATTTGTCTAGTAACTTCTGGATGTTCCTGTGAGACTGGTTATAAGTAGTCACCAGGCTCCAGTTACTCAACTCAGTAGTGTCATCAGGGGTATTATCACTGGCCGAAGTCGTACTCTTAACCAGTTAGTTAATGAAATATCCCATATAATTATTTTGTATTTCAATTTGTAGGCTTACAATGCTATAAAAGCGAATTTTTGAAGCCAGAATTCTACTGTAATTAATTAATTAACTAATAAATATATCAGATACTAGAGCCAATCTGGCAAAACCGAAGTCATATTCTTAATCAGCACCATAAACTTACTGTATATACTCGTATAAAAGCTGACTTTTTCAGCACATTTTTTGTGCTGAAAAAGCCCACCTCGGCTTATACTCGAGTATATACTTACATTCCGGCTGTCAAAGTTGGTGGGGAGGGTTGCGGCGGCGGAGGAGTGGCGCACAGGCAGTAGCCGGCTGCTGCAGCTACCATGTGTGCCTGCTGCTAAGAAAAATGAATATTCATTCTTTTCCACACCTATGGGAGTGGAGAGCAGTGAATATTAATTTTCTTTAATAGCAAACACTGTCAGTCTCAGCTGCCGGCTTCCTGCAGCGGCTCGGCGATCCTCTGTGCCCGATGTTAGAGAATATGAATATTCACTCTTCTTCACTCCCATGGGCATGGAGAAGAGTGAATATTCATTCTCTTTAGTAGCAGGCACACAGGATCGCTGAGCCACAGCAGGAGCTGCGGCCACTGCTGAAACTGTGCGCTATTAAAGAAAATGAATATTCTCTCCTCTCCACGCCCATAATCCGGTGTGGAGAGGAGTAAATATCCCTGCAGCTCAGATGCTGAGACCAGCTGCTGCTGGCAGAACAGGATGCAGCGCTGGAGCAGAGGGAAGGAAGGTGAGTAGAAGTGTTTATTTTTTTCATGTGTGCAGTGATGGGGGGCGCATGTATACCAGGATAAGGGGGCCATGCATACCAGGATTGGGGATAAGGGGGTCATGCATACCAGGATTGGGGATGAGGGGGCCATGCTTACCAGGATGGGGATATTTACCAGTAGCAGCTGCATTTCCCACCCTAGGCTTATACTCAAGTCAATATGTTTTCCCAGTTTTTTGTGGTAAAATTAGGAGCCTCGGCTCATATTCTGGTCGGCTTATACTCGAGTATATACGGTAATATAAAACAGACAAAATTGACACCAAAATCACTGTATACCAGCTCATCTCCGTACAAGTGGCCAGATTGACGCTGTGACGTCACAAGCATAATTGGGCCGAGTCTCTCGGATGAGAGAAAATACTCATCATGGTAATGTAACCTAAAATACGCATGCCTCATAGAAAATTTGATGCTTTTTTGGGCTGTTTGTGCATCAGAACATGAAATCGATGCGATAGCTAGGAGCTGGAGAAAATTTCATGTATCAGTTTTCTGGCTTAAATTATTGCAAATTTGTCTTGAATTCTTTTCTTTGAATTATGCTTACAGAAATCTTGCAGTTTGTATGACAGTAAATTAATTTATTATAGTAATATTTAAAAATAATTAAAAAGTATTTTAAAAATTAAAATGTTTTTTTTTTTTTTCAGTTGATAGAACTACACAGTGTAAAACCAATTAAGGAATCAAAGAGCCAAGCTGTACTAATGTAATGTCTAAACTATGTAATTGTGCATATGACTGTGTTCTTTGCTGTAAATTATATAGGTTCCTTCCTGGTGGTCTTTGTATTCGTTTTCTTCCTGTAACACAGTTTGTAATAAAGCTACAACTGAAGTTTTCACCTTCTCAGACTATTTCCACCCAAAAGTTGCTAATTTAAGAAAATATTCTTAATAAATCACTTTGACCAATTAAACATGTGGTTTATACATTGCTTTTCCAACTCGTGCTTTGGTCTACAAAGGCTTTGAGGTTCCTCTTTGGGTCCTTACATATGTTGGTAGGAAATAAATATGATTCTTGGTCTATTGACTGGTTTAGTATATTTGTAACAATGCGCAGTAACGTATGAAATTTCCCAGACCTTTTCTTGAGTTACAAAATAAGCTGTAATATTCCCAAGAGACCAATTAAAATTTAACTTACCTAAAAATGAAAGGATCACCACATTTTCTTACATTTGTAAATGCTTATAAAGCATTCCCTGATGTCTTTGAATGCTTATCAAATAGCCATCACTTCTCCCATATTTCGGAAATTCCTATTTTATTGTATTTATAATTAATAAAATATGTAGGAAGCTGTAATAAAAGTACATTTTAGGAAAAAATACAATTTCCGTTAGTGCACATGACGTCATTTGGCAATTATCAACCAAGCTATCTCGCCAAACTCAAGATATATTATCAGTTGTGCTACTGGATTATACCGGATTGACCCATGTAAAGCCTCATTCAGATGTGAGAAAATATTCATGTATACCAAAAACTGGATCGACTTTCATCTTTGTTTTAGATCAGATTTTCATCTGTGCTTGCTCAGTGTGTCCGTTTTTACTATCAGTGATTTTCTCATATGAAAATAAAGAAATTACAAAATTTCTTCCATTCATTACAATGTTAAAGGGAATCTGTCAGCAGAATTTCTGCTCCAAAACTATATACACTGCTCAAAAAAATAAAGGGAACACTCAAATAACACATCTTAGATCTGAATGAATGAAATATTCTAATTGAATACTTTGTTCTGTACAAAGTTGAATGTGCTGACAACAAAATCACACAAAAATCATCAATGGAAATCAAATTTATTAACCAATGGAGACCTGGATTTGGAGTCACCACCAAAATTAAAGTGGAAAAACACTACAGGCTGATCCAACTTTGATGTAATGTCCTTAAAACAAGTCAAAATGAGGCTCAGTATTGTGTGTGGCCTCCACGTGCCTGTATGACCTCCCTACAACGCCTGGGCATGCTCCTGATGAGGTTGCGGATGGTCTCCTGTGGGATCTCCTCCCAGACCTGGACTAAAGCATCCGCCAACTCCTGGACAGTCTGTGGTGCAATGTGACGTTGGTGGATGGAGTGAGACATGATGTCCCAGATGTGCTCAATCGGATTCAGGTCTGGGGAATGGGCGGGCCAGTCCATAGCTTCAATGCCTTCATCTTGCAGGAACTACTGACACACTCCAGCCATATGAGGTCTGGCATTGTCCTGCATTAGGATCTCATCTCGGTACCTAATGGCAGTCAGGCTATCTCTGGCGAGCATATGGAGGGCAGTGTGGCCCTCCAAAGAAATGCCACCTCACACCATTACTGACCCACTGCCAAACCGGTCATGCTGAAGGATGTTGCAGGCAGCAGATCGCACTCCACGGCGTCTCCAGACTCTGACACGTCTGTCACATGTGCTCAGTGTGAACCTGCTTTAATTTGTGAAAAGCACATGGTGCCAGTGGTGACTTTGCAAATCCTGGTGTTCTGTCACAAATGCCAAGCGTCCTGCAAGGTGTTGGGCTGTGAGCACAACCCCCATCTGTGAACATCGGGCCCTCATACCACCCTCATGGAGTCGGTTTCTAACCGTTTGTGCAGACACATGCACATTTGAGGCCTGCTGGAGGTAATTTTGCATGGCTCTGGCAGTGCTCCTCCTGCTCCTCCTTGCACAAAGGCAGAGGTAGCGGTCCTGCTACTGGGTTGTTGCCCTCCTACGGCCCCCTCACATCTCCTGGTGTACTGGCCTGTCTCCTGGTAACGCCACCAGCCTCTGGACAAAACGCTGACAGACACAGCAAACCTTCTTGCCACAGCTCGCATTGATGTGCCATCCTAGATGAGCTGCACTACCTACGCAACTTCTGTGGGTTGTAGAGTCCGTCTCATGCTACCACGAATGTGAAAGCACAACCAACATTCAAAAGTGACCAAAACATCAGCTAGAAAGCATTGGCACTGAGATGTGGTCTGTGGTCCCACCTGCAGAACCACTCCTTTATTGAGGGTGTCTTGATAATTGCCAATAATTTCCATCTATTGTCTATTCCATTTGCACAACAGCATGTGAAATTGATTGTCAATCAGTGTTGCTTCCTAAGTGGACAGTTTTATTTCACAGAAGTTGGAATTACTTGAAGTTATATTCTATTGTTTAAGTGTTCCCTTTATTTTTTTGAGTAGTGTATATGCGCATGTACAAAGACAAGTCCGGCAATACCTTTCACATGGCCAGTCTGTTACTTCATTACTTAGAAATCAGTGCTTGAATTGGTATTTAAATGAGGCTGAAGAAGTATTAATAGATCTGAAGCCTCTGTCACTCCAGCTCTATTCCCCGCCCAGCTCAGCCTCTCCCTGCTTGACTGACAGCTCCTTTGCCTGATGTCACACAGCTGAGGCTTTCTGTCAAGGAGGAGGAAGTGATGGGGGCACCCCGGGAGCGCTATGACAAATATATAATAGTAATATATGCACCAAGAACGTCTGCTTTACAATGATAACACTCTATGTGAAGCAGTGAGATCTTGTGAGGTCTCGTCTTTGTATTAATTGAGAAATGCCATATCTCTACTAATCTGTTACCAAATGGTAGCCTCTCTAATTAAGTTCAGTAAAGCTCGTTAGTGCTCATTAGCGCAAAGAGTGACATCTTGCAAGATTTCGCCTTTTCAGTGCAAGAGCAGGAATAGATGGTTGTGGGATCATGGTCTGCATGCTGGTATGCCACAACTACTTTTGCTAGAAAGTGAGGCCATTTTAGGAAACATTAAGGACACTTTTTATTAGATTGAATAAAAAGGGTAGCCCCAAATGGGTGATAGGTTCCTTTTAAGCCGGAGAATGAAATCAATGCCTGCTATTTCCTCCTGTAGGGGTTCACGCTCTCGGGTTGCCCCTTGGATACACATGCACAGGATTTTATATCAAAACAGCACCTAGTTTATTGTTCATCATAAATGTTACCGCTCCAAAATGAAAACAACCATCCTTCAGTATCAATGGATAACAAACAGAAATAATGCAGATATATATGCGCTATATAGTACTCTGATCCCAATGCGGTGTGAACATAGAGTGTATAAAAGTAAAGGTAGGTCTATCCCGGATTATGCAGCATTATATGCGCAGCATTCATACAGCTACCTCAGATCTTCATGGACTTCTCCTTTTACCGACAATAGAAGAATCCGTTCATGCCGGCGGTTTGACACATAGCCTCCATGTGTTTTATCCCATCTACACAGGTCATTTATATGATCCTTTCCTTTTATACACGCTATGTTCACACCGCATTGGGTGCACAGTACTATATAGCACATGTATATCAGCTTAATAATTACTATTTTAGTATCCCCATGCACAAAGGAAGTTAGTTTGTTTATTCATGCAGCTTCTGGTACCTGTATAGGACAGTGAAAATGCTTGTGCATAGTAAAAATGGATAACATGAACAGTGCCTTTCTTTAGGCAGAATGAAACAACATAAATGTAAAAGCGTAACCAACCTTGGTATACCCAGCAGCAGCTCACACTTGTATTAAATGTGTTTACCAAACATCTCTATGGTTTGCTCTAGCACTCCTCTATTTTCTGAGCAGACTAACCAGCAGCTCTGCCTTTCTCCAGTCTCAACACACGCCACACTGCGGAGCCAGCCCAGCTGCTGTTAAGAGGTATGTAAACCCAGGACTGAATCATAAGATCAACTTTTTCCAGACAGGTTCTTTTGGTTACTCAAAAATTCGGACCCCAAATCCAGTCACAATAAACCCTCTCAGTAACCTAGTGTTACTGGTACGGCTTACATTACCGACAAATATCCACCATCCAGGACCTTACCTCCTGCTTTCCTACACCCCATATACTTCTTCTGGCACTTTTCAATATGCATGGGAGGTCACAATAAGTCAAAAGTTCCAATTGAATGGACAAATATTTATTTTTTTATGCAAATGATTGTATTTGCCAGTTTAACGTCTTGCCACATATAGACGTACATCTTTTCCAAGGGATTTGTTTCTGAGGATCAGGATAAAAAGCTAAGCCCTCTCCACATTTAGAAAATATTGGCTGCATTATACAGTAGGCATCTGCCTGTAACAGCAGACACTGGAGTTAAAAAAGAAGGATATTAAAACACACACATATATATATATATATATATATATATATATATATATACAGTGCCTTGTGAAAGCATTTTGCCCCCTTGAACTTTTCTACCTTTTGCCACATTTCTGGCTTCAAACATAAAGATATAAAATTCACATTTTTTGGGGAAGAATCAACGAGTGGGACACAATCGTGAAGTGGAACGAAATTTATTGGATATTTTAAACTTTTTTAACAAATTAAAAATTGAAAAATGGGGCATGCAATATTATTCGGCCTCCTTGAGTTACTACTTTGTAGCGCCACCTTTTGCTGCAATTACAGCTGCAAGTCGTGTGGGGTATGTCTCTATCAGTTTTTCACATCGAGAGGCTGAAATTCTTGCCCATTCTTCCTTGCAAAACAGCTCAAGCTCATTGAGGTTGGATGGAGGGCTTTTGTGAACAGCAGTTTTCAGCTCTTTCCACAGATTCTCGATTGGATTCAGGTCTGGACTTTGACTTAGCCATTCTAACACCTGGATATGTTTATTTTTGAACCATTCCATTGTAGATTTTGCTTTATGTTTGGGATCATTGTCTTTTTGGAAGATAAATCTCTGTCCCAGTCTCTGGTCTTTTGCAGACTCCAACAGGTTTTCTTCCAGAATGGTCCTGTATTTGGCTCCATCCATCTTCCCATCAATTTTAACCATCTTCCCTGTCCCTTCTGAAGAAAATCAGGCCCAAACCATGATGTTGCCACCACCATGTTTGACAGTGAGGTTGGTGTTTTGAGGGTGATGAGCTGTGTTGCTTTTACGCCAAACATGTCGTTTTGCATTGTGGCCAAAAAGTTCGATTTTAGTTTCATCTGACCAGAGCACCTTATTCCACATGTTTGGTGTGTCTCCCAGGTGGCTTGTGCCAAACTTCAAACGAGACTTTTTATGTCTTTTTATATCTTTGAGAAATGGCTTTCTTCTTGCTACTCTTCCATAAAGGCCATATTTGTGCACTGTATGACTGATTGTTGTCCTATGGACAGACTCTCCCACCTCAGCTGTAGATCTCTGCAGTTCATCCAGAGGGATCATGGGCCTTTTGGCTGCATCTCTGATCAGTATTCTCCTTGTTCGAGATGAAAGTTTAGAGGGACGGTTGGGTCTTGGTAGATTTGCAGTGGTCTGATACTCCTTCCATTTCAATATGATCACTTGCACAGTGCTCCTCGAGATGTTTTAAACTTGGGAAATCTTTTTGTATCCAAATCCAGCTTTAAACTTCGCCACAACAGTATCTCGGACCTGCCTGGTGTGTTCCTTGGTCTTCATGATGCTCTCTGCACTTGAAACAGAACCCTGAGACTATCACAGAGCAGGTACATTTATAGGGAGACTTGATTACACACAGGTGGATTCTATTTATCATTACCAGTCATTCAGGACAACACTGGATCATTCAGAGATCCTCACTGAACTTCTGGAGTGAGTTTGCTGCACTGAAAGTAAAGGGGCCGAATAATATGGCACGCATATTGCACGCCCCACTTTTCAGTTTTTAATTTGTTAAAAAAGTTTAAAATATCCAATAAATTTTGTTCCAGTTCACGATTGTGTCCCACTTGTTGTTGATTCTTCCCCAAAAAATTAGAATTTTATATCTTTATGTTTGAAGCTACAAATGTGGCAAAAGGTAGAAAAGTTCAAGGGGGCCAAACACTTTCACATTGCACTATATAAGTGTATATATATATATATATATATATATATATATATATATGTATATATATATATATATATATGTATATATATATATACACTGCTCAAAAAAATAAAGGGAACACTTAAACAACAGAATATAACTCCAAGTAAATCAAACTTCTGTGAAATAAAACTGTCCACTTAGGAAGCAACACTGATTGACAATCAATTTCACATGCTGTTGTGCAAATGGAATAGACAATAGATGGAAATTATTGCCAATTATCAAGACACCCTCAATAAAGGAGTAGCTCTGCAGGTGGGGACCACAGACCACATCTCAGTGCCAATGCTTTCTGGCTGATGTTTTGGTCACTTTTGAATGTTGGTTGTGCTTTCACACTCGTGGTAGCATGAGATGGACTCTACAACCCACAGAAGTTGCTCAGGTAGTGCAGCTCATCCAGGATGGCACATCAGTGCGAGCTGTAGCAAGAAGGTTTGCTGTGTCTGTCAACGTAGTGTCCAGAGGCTGGAGGAGTTACCAGGAGACAGGCCAGTATACCAGGAGACATGGAGGGGGCCGTAGGAGGGCAACAACCCAGCAGCAGGACCGCTACCTCCGCATTTGTGCACGGAGGAACAGGAGGAGCACTGCCAGAGCCATGCAAAATGACCTCCAGCAGGCCTCAAATGTGCATGTGTCTGCACAAATGGTTAGAAACCGACTCCATGAGGGTGGTATGAGGGCCCGATGTCCACAGATGGGGGTTGTGCTCACAACCCAACACCATGCAGGACGCTTTGCATTTGCCACAGAACACCAGGATTGGCAAAGTCGCCACTGGCGCACTGTGCTCTTCACAGATGAAAGCAGGTTCACACTGAGCACATGTGACAGACGTGACAGAGTCTGGAGACGCCTTGGAGAGCGATCTGCTGCCTGCAACATCCTTCAGCATGACCGGTTTGGCAGTGGGTCAGTAATGGTGTAGGGTGGCATTTCTTTGGAGGGCCGCACAGCCCTCAATATGCTTGCCAGAGATAGCCTGACTGCCATTAGGTACCGAGATTACATCTTCAGACCCCTTGTGAGACCATATGCTGGTGCGGTTGGCCCTGGGTTCCTTCTAATGCAGGACAATACCAGACCTCAAGTGGCTGGAGTGTGTCAGCAGTTCCTGCAAGATGAAGGCATTGAAGCTATGGACTGGCCCGCCCATTCCCCAGACCTGAATCCGATTGAGCACATCTGGGACATCATGTCTCGTTCCATCCACCAACGTCACGTTGCACCACAGACTGTCCAGGATGCTTTAGTCCGGGTCTGTGAGGGATCCCACAGGAGACCATCCGCAACCTCATCAGAAGTATGCCCAAGCATTGTAGGGAGGTCAAACAGGCACGTGGAGGCCACACACAATACTGAGCCTCATTTTGACTTGTTTTAAGGACATTACATCAAAGTTGGATCAGCCTGTAGTTTTTGCACTTTAATTTTGGGGGTGATTCCAAATCCAGGCCTCCATTGGTTAATAAATTTGATTTCCATTGGTGATTTTTGTGTGATTTTGTTGTCAGCACATTCAACTTTGTACAGAACAAAGTATTCAATGAGAATATTTCATTTATTCAGATCTCGGATGTGTTATTTGAGTGTTTCCTTTATTTTTTTGAGCAGTGTGTATATATATATATATATATATATATATATTCTGGTGGGGTGTGTAGTCAATCAGCTGTGGCTGAGGTAGGCACAAAAGCAAGTTTGTTGGAATATCCAGGTTGGTTATTAAGGCTGCATAAACCGCTCCGGAAGCAAAACACAAAAACAGCCTTTTCCGGCACAAAGTGGAAACACAAAGAAAAAAGTTAATACAATATTGCGGGTTCGCCCGCTCAGGTTAGTGTCCAGTTCTTAATTTCTTAGCACAGACCAACATACTGGAGATCTACACATCTCCAGACACAGACACTGAATGAGACACTTGGTCTCCATTTTGTCTCCCAAACCACGTCCCCGGGGTGGGGATATGCAAGCAGCCACTCCCATCCATCTCTATGACTGCTCGTAAAACCCGGTCCTGATACGCCCTATTAACTCTCTCAACACTATACGTGCTGGAGCATGCTTTCCTGGGCTTACATTACTGAAGCAACCAACCTCAATGATACATATCTCTCTTCAAGAACCTGTCTGGCTTCCATCTTACAATATGTATTTATATATATGTATATATATATATATATATATTTGCCATCACCACATCCATAAAAATCTGATCTATTGAAATAGAAAAGGTAATAAATTCATATGGTAAAAGGAAACACCAGAATTGTTATGGCATTTTTAGATCATCATATATCTCACAAAAAAATGTAATACAAAGCGATCAAATCATTGAATGTACTCCAAAATGGGATTAACAAAAACATCAACATACACAGCTCCAAAAAAGTTAAGGGTTGGAGAAAATTGTGACAAAAGCCTTTTTTTTTACAAAAATCAAATTTTTTTTAACCACTACAATAATAAAAAAAAACCTATACAAATAATAATAATCTTTTTATTCATATAGGGCCAACATATTCCTCAGCACTTTACAATTCAGACAATTTACATACATTATTGACACTGTCCCCATTGGGGCTCACAATCTACATTCTCTAGCCTTATGTCTTTGGAGTGTGGGAGGAAAGCAGAGAACCCAGAGGAAACAGACACAAACACAGGGAGCACATACAAACTCCTTGCAGATGTTGTCCTTGGTGGGATTTGAACCCAGGACCCCAGCATTGCAAGGCTGCAGTGCTAACCACTGAGCCACCATTCCACACAAATTTGATATCACCAGATTTGTACTGACTTGAAGAAACATATTCCCAGGTTATTTTCATCATACAATTAGAAGCGTAAAAACAAAACCCCCAAAAAAATAGAATTTATTTTTTTCACCATTTCATTCCACTAGTAAATTGAGTGGTGTCATTCAAAACTATAGCTTGTCCCACAAATGATAAGCCATCACATGGGTATATCAATATAAAAGACTAAAAAAAGGTATAGATCTTGGAAAAAGGGTAGAAAAAAACTAAAGTGCAAAAATGAAACATTTTATTTATTTTGGTAGAGATTCTAAAGTACAGAAGAAGCATTCAGATCATAAAAAGACTTTCAATTTGGGTCCACACTGATATGATGTTTTGAATGATGTTTTTGATACTTTGTCACTTAGAATAGTGAGATGAGAATCCTTTGTGTCTATGTCTGGATTCTTTCATTATCTCTCACTGTGTTTGATAAAAACGACAGAAAAGTTATCCTTCATAAATTTAAAGCAATGGCCATGAAAATAGCAAAAAATCAACAGAGGAAAATAATAAAGAGATAATTTTGTAAAGATATTGACAATTACCGACAGCAATAAGAGAAATAATTAGGAGCAATCATCACAGCACTTGATATCTCAAGATGAACTGTGTCAAATTCAGTGTCTTAATTGCTATTACCATCCCCATCTATTCACTTGTATCACGAGCTATTCTTTGTGGACTTGCTGTGTCTGACACTGTGCCATTGTGATAGAAATCTGTGAGTAGCCATCCGCAAATTACTCTAAAAATGGCCGAGGTTCATTGTTGCAACCGATTTTGTTTTCAATCCAAAAATCAAGTCTGAGTTTGGGGTTCAGACATAGAAAATGCACAATTTATTACTTGTATTATTTTCCACTATTGAGTATTTTATTTGCTAGTTTGATTTTGTACTGTGTGTATAAAATTTACCAATTTTCCTCCCCTTTTTTTTTCAACTACTTTTAGGGCCCGATTCATCAAAGCTTTCAAGCGCAAATTTTGGCATAAAAGTTTTTGCGACATTCATTGTCTTCATGTCAGTTTCTCCTAGCTCCAACAAAATGGGCGGCATTGGGTAGTATGGGGGCATGGCATGGGTGGGATGACACATTTTGTCTAAATCAAAATGACCTGTGGTGTTCCCAACACCAGAAATCTCACTCCAGTACCTGACTGGATTAAGATTTCTGGAGTAGCACACATAGTGCACCTCTTCATCAATCAGGAGCCTATGACTCCAGCTCGCTTCCTCATCAAGACCAACATAAATAACGCTGGTCTTGATTAGGGATGAGCGGACCAGTGGATGTTCGGTTTCGTTCAAACTTTAGTCCAAAGTTCGGTTTGGGTATGAGAACTGTACCCGAACTTGGACCTGAACCCAAATCCTATAGGAATCACTGGGGACCCGAACTTTGGAGCTGGAAAATCTCTCTCACTGTAAAACCAGGAGAAGTCCATGTTCGGAGTTCAGCACCGGACAGTAGGTGTCGGGAACGAACCCTGTACTTTACAGTTAGCATTCGCTCATCTCTAGTCTTAATGAATCAGGCCCTGTTTTTGCCTAGTTTTGTGTGCTTTGCAACTTTTTTTTTGTTTGTATCCTATTCATTTTTCTATCGGCGCATTTTTTAAAGTTATTTATTACAATTTTGTCTGTGTTTTTTTTGACTTTGTGAGTGGAGTGCAGCGATTCCAGATATTTTCACTTGAGTCATCAATTTCTATTTTTTAAAAAGTGGTGAAATTTGGCGGGGAAAATATCTGGAATCGCTAAACTTCACCCACAGATCGGAACACACTAAAAAAACAAGTGAGCCCCTACAAAATAGACTTTAAAAAGGTGCAACTAGAAAAATGAATTGGGTACAAACAAAAAACAGGCGCAAAACACACAGAAAAAGTTAAAACAGGCGAAACGACAATGATTAATCCAGGTCTATGTCCCCTATCTGTCAGTTTAGTCTACCATGTTGCTGAATTGTTTGTATTCACGATCCGAAGTGCAATTGACCAGCGCAGCCACATATTGGACGCTGCTACTGCATTGCAGTCCGAATATATACCATAAAATGTGCATATGTGAAGCCAGCCTAAGGCTGCACTCACACGTTGTGCATGCATTATTATTATTTTTTTTTTCATTTTGCCTCTATTGTGGAAAAAAAGCATCATTTTACTATAATTTTCCAAAATCTCAGAAAAAATGTGGTTCTATCACTATGGAGGTGAAAAACTGCAATGTGTGAATGCAGCCTTACATATGTAAATTTTTGCTGTGGAGTTGGTTCAAAGTATTGTGGTTCTCTTCTATGTGACTGGTGCCCTTATCCGTATGCATTTGTAATTCTAGGCCACCACACCCTCCATGAATTGGTAGGTTAGTGAGTGGTTGTTTCGTCAGTATTTTGCACCTGCTATGCCGCCGCCGCCTTCATCAAGGGGCTTGCTGCATCCCACAGGGCATTTAATAATGTGTCTTGGTGCTGGTAAGGAAGACTGCCTTTTTTCTGAGATGTTCAGTGTATATATGTGTGGCGCCCCTGAGGGTTCAGTCGCCACAGAGGTACTGCACCTCACCCAGAGGTGTGGCATCTCCTTCTCTCAGGTAAGGATGGAGTACTGCCCGGGACCCCACCACCTGCACTCAACACTACACTACTCTAGGCCAGCTAGAAGGGCATTATGCACTTCTTCTTCTGCCCCGTCCCTGGCTGGAATGGGGGAAACCAAAAGTGAGGGAGAACCAGTAGTGGGTGTGGGTGGAGGACGCAGAACAGGGGAGCACTTGAATAGGAGGTATATATAAAGGGGAGCCATCTTAGAGTAGGAGGTCAGTCGTGGATTCAGTGAGAGAGAAGAGGAGAGGAGCGGAGTCTCTTCAGGAGCTCTGATCCATAGTGGGGCCTAGTAAGAGAGGCCCAAGAGTGAGAGGGGAGTCAGGGAGGAAGGCTCCAGGAATAGAAGGGATCCATGGGGGTACGGTAAGTGCTGGACGGCACCCGTACGCCCGAATCTGCCAGGCGTCAGAGGGATCAGGCCGCAAGAAGGGCACCGGTCCCTGGACTAGCTGAGTTGCTTCAAGTCTCGGCTGGAAAACCGGAGGCTTCTGCACTTTCAGGGTTAAGTTGCCACATTTGCACCTAAGCCGCCGAAAAGGGCACCAAGTCAGGTCCGGGAACTTCAAGTTGCCCAGAGAGATCTCAAGGTACCCGATCGGAACTTTGTGTGGTGAGGTGCAGGGCAGGAGGGAGAGACCCAGCGCGGGAAGTCAGCTAAGGAACGAACATACAGAAAGGGGGTCCCGTTAAGTGCTCTTGAGATACTTGAGGGAGTGCTGAACCCCTTCCTGGTAAACGCAGAGCGACGTGGGTGGCTGACACATGTACAGTGCCACCTGAAGAACCTAAATAACTGTGAGTAAACTCGGATGACTGCACCCCACTGTTTCTGTCAGTTATTTCCACCACGTTATCCCTCCTGCACTACAACGCCCAGCATCACCATCTGCACTTACACTGCCCTGGAGCTGTGCTCTGCCTGTGGAGAACCGCACCAACCAAGCTGCCCTAACATCCACTCCAGAGGTCTGCAGCAGCGCCGGTACCCATTACCGGGAACCACAGGTGGCGTCACGAGACAAAACTGTTATTCATCCCTTCGAGTAACAGTACCCTCTTTTAAAGAGTGACCCCAGGGTACGGGCCCGGGAGCCGACCGCCGTGACATCCCAAGAAGGTAAAGGCCCGGATCCCGAGTCCCCCATACCCCCCTGGGCGAGTCATATGTATCTTCTTTATGCTCCATATATACTATGTGTACGTGTGCTTAATGTTAAAATGTGTGAGTATTATGTATTGCAAGTGCACATTTTATTATGTTAATCTTCATATTAATATGCATGTAAATGTGTGTGTTTATGTGAGTTGCATCTGATGGATGGGGGGGACCTACACAAGTCCTGTTCAGAGATCCTTCACTGATAGGCTACGATCACACCACCGTATTTTCTCTCATCTGAGGGAATAGTGTTGATTATACTAATCACATTTTGATCAGAGTGTGATCAGACTGTGACCATTGAGGGATCTGATTTTCTCGAATGAGGAGAAGATGTGAAAAAAAATTTTTTCTATCTTCTCCATTCTGTCATTATGTCACTGGACATAATTGTGCATACAATGTCAACTCCCTATCTTTGATGCAGGCTCAGGAGCTGAGCCTGCATCACTGCCAGCAGAAGACACCTGTGTTACACAGCCATCATTGGCTTCTAAGGCTGTAATCACATGTCAACCTTTTACAGCTTACATACAGAGGTATGCCTTTCCATGTGCCCCCTTCCCAGGATGCAATTGCATATTGTCCATGAGTTGCAACTAGGCACCTGCCATGATGGTACTCCTTTGAAGATCAGTCTGTTGCTGGAGTTCATAGGAGTCTGTGATTTTTGCTATATACTGCAATAGTGTGGCATTGCAGCATAAAGTTTAAGTGATCAAAGGATCAGGGCTCGTACCAGAGAGAGATAGAGAGAATTTTTTTCCAGTTCCAAAGTTCGAGTCTCCAATGTGTTCAATAGGGTTCAAGTTCTGGTTCAAGTTCAGGTACAGTTCTGGTACCCGAACCGAACTTTGGACTAAAGTTCGGGTTGGGTACAAGAACCCAAACTTCCACGGGTCTGCTCATCCCTAATCGCAGGTTCAAGATCTAAAAATAAAATAATAATTTTTTTTTTTTTTTTAAAATATAGAAAAAATAAAAAAAAATAACAACTTGAATCAGTTCACTTTTACCTTATTAAATAATAAAGAAATAAAAAAATAGAAAAAATAAACATATGTTATATAGTTGTGGCCAAGAAAATCCGATCAATCAAATTATAAAATTTTTAACCCGATCGGTTTACAACATAAAGATAAAAATAAATCGAAATGTCAGAATTGCATGTTTTTTTGTTGCCACTACACAGCAAGAAGATGCTATAAGAACCAATCAAAACATTGTATCTACCTAAATATGGTGAAAAATGAAAACACAAACAAAAAGCCCTTACACAGCCCCATAAATCGAAAAAATGAAATTGTTATGGATCTCAGAACATGGCGACACAAGCCTTTTTTTCCCACCATTTACATTTAAAAAAAAGGAACACAAATTTTATATGTTATAATCATATTGATTTGGAGAATCATATTGCCAGATCATTTTTATATCACATTGAAAGCCAAAAAAAAACAAAGACACCCAAAAAAAACAACTGCAGAATTGAACTTTCATGATTAATTTCACACATTTGGAATTTTTTCCCCATTTTTTTAGCTTATTAAATGATAAAATGAATGGTATCATTTAAAACTATTACTGAAAAAACAAGTCCTCATATGCCTATGTTCAACAGAAAAATAAAAAAATTATGGCTCTTCGAAGAAGGGGAGGAAAAAAAAACAAAAGGAAAAAACTGGCAAACTGCCCGACCTGGAAGGGATCAAATAAAGAAAAAAAAATCTTCACAATCTTCTCAATTTTCACGCTGTTCGCTAGGCCTAATATTAGATTTCCACTTCCTGTTAGGCACATGGACATTAGCAGCAATAAATTGACGCAGACCCTTCTGAAATGTGATAATGTATAAAGTCATTTTGAAGGGATGGGGAGGAGGTGAGCTGTGACATTACCTATTGTGAATGTTGGATCTTATATTATCTACTGCACATAAAACTGCAACAAGAAAAACAAAAGCTGGGTGTGAAACTGTGACTCTCGCAGCCCTGCCCTGGGAAGATGGGGGGTTTACTCGGAGCCGGGTCAGATGTTTGGTGGGTTGCAGCCGTGGCCGGGACCTGTTCCGTGCCCAGGGCCGTCACATTAAAAAAAGATGTAATGGGGTATCAGGGTTGAGTGGTTGCTATCGACTACGCCACCTGTGGTACCTGGTGAAAACCACCAGCGCTGCTGCAGTCCTCTGAAGCGGGATGTTGTCGCAGCCGACGTTGATACTACTCCCCACAGGCGGAGCAGGGCCTCAGGGCAGAGAGAACAATGGAGGGAGTGTAGGAGGTCTGGTGCTGCGCGGTGCGGTGTAGTGCAAAAATAAAGAGTCCAGAGGCCAAAGGGGTAGACTTCCAGAGTTTTTTTTACTCACGGTAAAAACGAGCAGCTGCAGGGCTTCTCCCTGCTCCTCACAGAGTTCTGCGGTCACCAGGAGCGGGGGTCCGACAACCTCCGAGTAATTCCAGTGCTTAAATCAGGGCCCCGCACCAGAGTGTTCCTAGACTTCAGACTGAGTCCACTCCTGTCTGTGTGTGTGTAGATAGGCCGGGTCTCCCTCTGGACTACGCTCAGAATAAGGGTATGGGTGGCGACTCTGCTTCTTCCATTACCCGGTGGGGTCCTCTTGGCCTACCGGGTTTCCCTGACTAGGACGTAGAGTAGCAAAGTCAGGTGACGGGGGCCGGTATCCCTCTTGCAGCCGGAATCCCTCTGACTAGGCCAGAAAGCGAGGACAGGTGGCGTATACCGCTCCGTCTGCATCCCCCTGGGATCCTTTTGCGATGGAGCTACACTCCTAAGCTCCAGGCCATCTTGGGTATGGACCTTGACCGGGTTGAGACATCAGTTAACTCCAACCCGCCCCTCGACTCAAGGCCAGAGTACGAGGACCGTGTCTCCATCCACTGCAGGTTCACCCAGAAGCCACGGTCAGGGATGAAGATCACAATCAAAAGACCCAGTAGCCAAGATGGCTGTTTATTAAATATGAAATATTAAGTGCAAACTAAATGTGCGTCCTCCACCCTCACCCTCTACATGGTTCCCCCTATCTTTTGGTTCCCCAGTCTCCCATTTTCCCGAGAGGGGCAGCACACTAGTGCCATTTAGCCCCCCTCTGGTGGGAGAAGTGTGATGTTGGATGTGGAGGTGGGGTCCTGACCATTGCACCATTCTTACCTCGAAGGAGGGATGCCACACCCCATTGAAGAGGTGCAGCATCCCTGTGGCGACCAAACCCTCAGGGGCCTCACATTCCCCCCTGGTGAAACACAGCACGTCTGCGGGCTGCAAAAAGAGTAAAACCTGGTACAGTCTTTTTATATTTTTGATAACAGTAAACCATCTTCCCAATATGGGAGGCACTTCTCCTTTAACGTTACAAACTGCACATATATAAAAGTATAAAAGTATAAAACCATCAAGAGACATTATGCATAGGCAGACGGGTTAAAGTGCAAGGAAGAAAAGTCAGTTCAAACTCGTGAGGGACCTGTCCCAAACCCCCAACGTAGGCCCTGGGGTGGCTGCAGTGCATGAAGATCCCGAGTTGGACCTCCAGGAGAGCCACTCCAGACAGGTTTTTCTTCTGAGGTCTGAGGTAGAAATAGCCGCGGTTTTACATAAAACCAATAAGAAGCACCTAAAGAGATGCAAACTATATGCAATTAAAGTGTCAGCCTACTGCAAGTCCGCAGGGACTAATGTCTCAAGAAACCGGGAGGAAAAAACAAGATAAAACATAAAAATCATAACTTTAAACTGGTTACAACCGCCGGGGCTGCTTAATCCTCAGGTCCCCTCCGGGGAACAGGCTCATTCCTCCCTACGGAGGCTGACCGGTCCTCCATTGCCGAGCGCGAGGGAGCATAACTCCTGGACACTTTGTGGACATCCAGGGCGTACCACCCCTGCACCCCGTGGTGCCGGGTGTATGACACAAAGTCACCCGGGATGAGATTCCGGCCAGGGTGTCCCTTTTTCAGCTGCGGCTCGACGTCCCACCTTCTGACGAAGACGTCTTGCTCATACTGGGGACTCCTGATGAAGCCCCATCCCGCCTCATGGTGGAAGTGGACAATTTTCCCCTCCACACGGGGACTCGGACGGGTTGCCTCTTCCTGGCGGGCCCTGGACTTTGCAGCCTTGGCGCGCACCTTGAGGCGCTCGCAGCGAATCTCCCTCTGTTGTTGCTCTCGATCGAGCTGGAGGATCTACTGGCGACTCAGCTTGCTCCTCCTACGCGCTTCAGCCCGGGTCTCCCGGGGGAAGCCCATCAGGCCCCCCCCCTGGTTGTCCCAGGCCCACTCTTCAGCCGCCGGCCAGGTGACTGTAGGTGCAGGCAGCGGTGACAGCAGGGGTTGCTGCAGGTCCTCAAGAAGGGCGGACCAATCTGGGTTGGGATCGGTGGATACTCCAGCAGACTCAGGTCCTTCCGAGTCGGGAGTCGGGAGTCAGTGCAGGTCCCCGCCGATAGCGGAGGCTTCAAGTTCCGGGGCAAAGACCTGCTCACAGGTGACCGCGCCGGGCAGCAGGTACTCAGTCATAAGATCCAGGAGGGGCACGGTGGGCTCAGCAGCCGGGACAGGGGTATGACACTCACCCGCTCCTGGGCTTCATGCGACCTCTGTAGCTGCCTCCTCCTGAGCTGCTGCTCCTTGGTGGCGGGTCCGGATGCGCAGCAGCATTTCTTCCCGCCACGCAGCGGATGCCGCTTGCTGGGCCTCAGCCACTCTCCGAGCAAGGTCCGGGGTTTCCTGGCGGAGAAACTCTATATCTCCCGATGTCAGAGACACGCCACCATCCTCACCAACGGAAGAAGAACCTGGGCCGGGTTCGGAAGGCTCCGATAGACTCGCTTCAGCAGCGTCCATGTCCACTCCTGAGGATAGCAAGTCTCCAACTGCAATGGCCGCACCTTGTTGTTTTTCCATTCCCTCCTCTTTTTGGGGTGGCTCCAGTGCGGTAGGCTGACAGGCACGCCTTCGTACATCCCATCCGTTTTGACGGGCATTACCCCGCGGATAGTCTCTAATGGAAGGGGCGGTCTGCTCTTTTGGCACCATGGGGGAGCCTGGCCCACGATAGGAGGTGCTAGGAGACTGTCTTTTCAGTGCGTTATGGCGTCCGTTCTTCTTGGGCGGTCGCCATCTTGAGTGGAAACAACAGTCTAAGGTGTAAGGTGCACAGTACCCGGTAGCAATGGTCAATTTCCTTCCGTTGCTGAGGGCACGCAATCCTGCCGACTACGCCAAGTATGTGATGCGAGCAGCCCTGCCCTGGGAAGATGGGGGGTTTACTCGGAGCCGGGTCAGATGTTTGGTGGGTTGCAGCCGTGGCCTGGACCCGTTCGTTAAAAAAAGATGTAATGGGCTATCAGGGTTCAGTGGTTGCTATCGACTACGCCACCTGTGGTACCTGGTGAAGACCACCAGCGCTGCTGCAGGATGTTGTGGCAGCCGACATTGATACTACTCCCTACAGGCAGAGCAGGGCCTCAGGGCAGAGAGAACAATGGAGGGAGTCGTAGTGAAGGAGGTCTGGTGCTGCGCGGTGCGGTGTAGTGCAGAAATAAAGAGTTCAGAGGCCATACGGGTAGACTTCCAGAGTTTTTTTACTCACGGTAAAAACGTGCAGCTGCAAGGCTTCTCCCTGCTCCTCACAGAGTTCTGCGGTCACCAGGAGCGGGGGTCGACAACCTCCGGGTAATTCCAGTGCTTAAATCAGGGCCCCGCACCAGAGTGTTCCTAGACTTCAGACCGAGTCCACTCCTGTCTGTGTGTGTGTAGATAGGCCGGGTCTCCCTCTGGACTACGCTCAGAATAAGGGTACGGGTGGCGACTCTGCTTCTTCCGTTACCCGGTGGGGTCCTCTGGGCCTGCCGGGTTTCCCTGACTAGGACGTAGAGTAGCAAAGTCAGGTGACGGGGGCCGGTATCCCTCTGACTAGGCCAGAAAGCGAGGACAGGTGGCGTATACCGCTCCATCTGCATCCCCCTGGGATCCTTTTGCGATGAAGCTGCACTCCTAAGCTCCAGGCCTTCTTGGGTATGGACCTTGACCGGGTTGAGACATCAGTTAACTCCAACCCGCCCCTCGACTCAAGGCCAGAGTACGAGGACTGTGTCTCCATCCACTGCAGGGTCACCCAGAAGCCACAGTCAGGGATGAAGATCACAATCAAAATACTCAGTAGCCAAGATGGCTGTTTATTAAATATGAAATATTAAGTGCAAACTAAATATGCGTCCTCCACCCTCACCCTCTACATGGTTCCCCCTATCTTTTGGTTCCCCAGTCTCCCATTTTCCCGAGAGGGGCAGCACACTAGTGCCAATTAGCCCCCCTCTTGTGGTGCCAAAAAACGACCCTATTAAACCCTTACCGACATCTTCCATACAAGTATGGCTCAAATCATTCGCGGGTGTATGGAGTGGGCTCCCAGGGTTAGCTGGCTCCAGATATGGTAGATAATGGCTGCGTGTCACAGCCAGGACCTGCCTCTAACAACCATAGGTGTACCTCAGCTCTGCCCATAACTGTTGGACTGTTAAATCTCAGTGGCATTAACAGTATGCCGACATGGGACCATAACTTTTGCTATATGCACTATATGCTATATACTTTGGTATTGCTGTACAGCAATCATATGATTGCCGGGAAAAGTCCCCTAAGGGGACTAACAAATACAGTGAAAAGTAAAAAAAAAAGAAGGTGAAAAAATTACTCACTTTTCCCTCATCAAAAATAAAGATATTTAAAAAATAAAAAATACATACAGGTGCTTCTCACAAAATTAGAATATCATCAAAAAGTTAATTTATTTCAGTTCTTCAATACAAAAAGTGAAACTCATATATTATATAGAGTCATTACAAGCAGAGTGATCTATTTCACGTGTTTATTTCTGGTAATGTTGATGATCATGGCTTACAGCCAATGAAAACACAAAAGTCATTATTTCAGTAAACTAGAATACTTTATAACACCAGCTTGAAAAATGTTTTTAAAATCCGAAATGTTGTCCTACTGAAATGTATGTTCAGTAAATGCACTCAATACTTGGTCGGGGCACATTTTGCAACAATTACTGCATCAATGCAGCATGGAGGCGATCAGACTGTGGCACTGCTGAGGTGTTATGGAAGCCCAGGTAGCTTTGATAGCAGCCTTCAGCTCGTCTGCATTGTTAGGTCTGATGTCTATCATCTTCCTCTTGACAATACCCCATAGATTCTCTATGGGGTTAAGATCAAGCGAGTTTGCTGGCTAATCAAGCCCAATGATACTGTTGTTTGGTAGTTTTGGCAGTGTGGACAGGTGCCAAGTCCTGCTGGAGAATGAAATTTCCATCTCCAGAAAGCTTGTTGGCAGAGGGAAGCATGAAGTGCTCTAAAATTTCCTGGTAGACGGCTACACTGACTTTGGTCTTGATAAAACACAGTGGACCAACACCAGCAGATGACATGGCTCCCCAAACCATCACTGATTGTGGAAACTTCACACTAGACCTCAAGCAGCTTGGATTGTGGCCTCTCTCTCCACTCTTCCTCCAGACTCTGGGACCTTGATTTCCAAATGAAATGCAAAATTGACTTTAAGCTGAAAATAACACCTTGGACCACTGAGCAACAGTCCAGGTCTTTTTCTCCTTGGCCTAGGTAAGACTCTTCTGGTCTATTGGTCATGAGTGGCTTGACACAAGGAATGCGACACTTGTAGCCCATGTCCTGGATACATCTGTGTCTGGTAGCTCTTGAAGCAATGACTCCAGCAGCAGTCCACTCCTTGTGAATCTCTCCCAAAATTTTGAATGGCCTTTTCTCAACAATCTTTCAAGGCTGTGGTTATCCCGGTTGCTTGTGCACCGTTTTCTACCACACTTTTTCCTTCCACTCAACTTTCTATTAATATGCTTGGATGCAGCACTCTGTGAACAGCCAGCTTCTTTAGCAATGACCTTTTGTGGCTTACCCTCCTTGTGGAGTGTGTCAATGACTGCCTTCTGGACATCTGTCAGTTCAGCAGTCTTCCCTATGATTATGGAGCTTACTGAAACAGACTAAAGGACCTTTTTTAACACGTAGGAAGCCTTTGCAGGTGTTTTTTGTTAGTTATTCTATTTTACTGAGATGACGATTTTTGTGTTTTCATTGGCTGTAAGCCATAATCATCAACAATAACAGAAATAAACACTTGAAATAGAGCACTGTGTTTGTAATGACTCTATATAATATATGGGTTTCACTTTTTGTGTTGAAGAACTGAAATAAATTAAATAATTAACATGATTGGTAAACACAGTAAACAGAAAACAATCAAAACTCCAGAATTGTGGTCTTTTAAGTTGTTGCAACACTACAAAAAAAATGCAGTAAGAAGTGATCAAAATATATCTATCGCAAAAAAAAAGTATCAAGAAAAAGATTATCTTGCCCCACAAAAAAATCAGGCTTCAATCAGCTCAATTGACCGCAAAATGGTGTCACAATAAAAAAAATATTTTTTTACAAATTTCCAATTTTTTTTCACCTCTAATATAAAAAAAACTGGACAAGTTTGGCATCGCTGTAATTGTACCGATGAGGAGAATCATACTGCCAGGTTACTTTTACCATATAATGTATGCTATAAAAACAATTTCTAGAAAACAATGTCAGAATTGCATTTTCTTTTTTCACAATTTCACCGCACGTGGAATTTGTTTCCTGTTTTCCAGTACACTATGTGCTAAAACGAATGGTGTCATTCAAAAATACAACTTGTCTTGCAAAAAACAAGCCTAATACAGTATGTCTATGTGGGCAGAAAAATAAAAACGTATAGTTTTTGGAAGAAAGTGAGGAAAATACAAAAAAGCAAAAATGAAAATTGGCCATGTTGGGTTGGGGATAAACATATATACATATATATAGTGGGGAAAATAAGTATTTGATACACTGCCAATTTTGCAAGTTTTACCACCTACAAAGAATGGAGAGGCCTGTAATTTTTATCGTAGGTACACTTCACCTGTGAGAAACAGAATCTAAAAATAAAAGCCAGAAAATTACATTGTAGGATTTTTACATAATTAATTAGCATTTTATTGCATTAAATAAGTATTTGATACAATAGAAAAGCAGAATTTAATATTTGGTATTGAAACCTTTGGTTGCAATTACAGAGGTCAGATGTTTCCTGTAGTTCTTGACCAAGTTTGCACACACTGTAGCAGGGATTTTGGCCCACTCCTCCATGCAGATTTTCATCAGAAGCATTTCAAGGTCCTGGAGTGGCCTAGCCAGTCTCCAGACCTGAACCCAATAGAAAATGTTTGGAGGGAGCTGAAACTCAATGTTGCTCAATGACAGCCCCGAAACCTGAAAGATATGGGGAAGATCTGTATGGAGGAGGGGGCCAAAATCCCTGCGGCAGTGTGTGCAAACCTGGTCAAGAACTACAGGAAATGTCTGACCTCTGTAATTGCCAACAAAGCTTTATGTACCAAATATTAAGTTTTGTTTTTCTATTGTTTCAAATACTTATTTCATGCAATAAAATGCAAATTAATTATGTAAAAATCATACCATGTGATTTTCTGGATTTTTTTTAGATTCCGTCTCTCACAGGTGAAATGTACCTACGATAAAAATTGCAGACCTCTCCATTCTTTGTAGGTGGGAAAACTCTTATTTTCACCACTGTATGTATGTGTATGTACAGTACAGACCAAAAGTTTGGACACACCTTCTCATTTAAAGATTTTTCTGTATTTTCATGACTATGAAAATTGTACATTCACACTGAAGTCATCAAAACTATGAATTAACACATGTGGAATTATATACTTAACAAAACAGTGTGAAACAACTGAAAATATGTCTTATATTCTAGGTTCTTCAAAGTAGCCACCTTTTGCTTTGATGACTGCTTTGCACATTCTTGGCATTCTCTTGATGAGCTTCAAGAGGTAGTCACCAGAAATGGTTTTCACTTCACAGGTGTGCCCTGTCAGGTTTAATAAATGGGATTTCTTGCCTTATAAATGGGGTTGAAACCATCAGTTGTGTTGTGCAGAAGTCAGGTGGATACACAGCTGATAGTCCTACTGAATAGACTGTTAGAATTTGTATTATGGCAAGAAAAAAGCAGCTAAGTAAAAAATAACGAGTGGCCATCATTACTTTAAGAAATGAAGGTCAGTCAGTCCGAAAAATTGGCCATACTTTGAAAGTGTCCCCAAGTGCAGTTGCAAAAACCATCAAGCGCTACAAAGAAACTGGCTCACATGAGGACTGCCCCAGGAAAGGAAGACCAAGAGTCACCTCTGCTTCTAAGGATAAGTTTATCCGAGTCACCAGCCTCAGAAATCGCAGGTTAACAGCAGCTCAGATTAGAGACCAGCTCAATGCCACACAGAGTTCTAGCAGCAGACACATCTCTACAACAACTGTTAAGAGGAGACTTTGTGCAGCAGGCCTTCATGGTAAAATAGCTGCTAGGAAACCACTGCTAAGGACAGGCAACAAGCAGAAGAGACTTGTTTTGGCTAAAGAACACAAGGAATGGACATTAGACCTGTGGAAATCTGTGCTTTGGTCTGATGAGTCCAAATTTGAGATCTTTGGTTCCAACCACTGTGTCTTTGTGCGACGCAGAAAAGGTGAACGGATGGACTCTACATGCCTGGTTCCCACCGTGAAGCATGGAGAAGGAGGTGTGATGGTGTGGGGGTGCTTTTCTGGTGACACTGTTGGGGATTTATTAAAAATTGAAGGCATACAGAACCAGCATGGCTACCACAGCATCTTGCAGTGGCATGCTATTCCATCCGGTTTGCGTTTAGTTGGACCATCATTTATTTTTCCACAGGACAATGACCCCAAACACACCTCCAGGCTGTGTAAGGGCTATTTGACCAAGTAAGAGAGTGATGGGGTGCTAGATGAGCAGGCCTCCACAGTCACCAGACCCGAACCCAATCGAGATGGTTTGGGGTGAGCTGGACCGCAGAGTGAAGGCTAAAGGGCCAACAAGTGCTAAGCATCTCTGGGAACTCCTTCAAGATTGTTGGAAGACCATTTCTGGTGACTACGTCTTGAAGCTCATCAAGAGAATGCCAAGAGTGTGCAAAGCAGTCATCAAAGCAAAAGGTGGATACTTTGAAGAACCTAGAATATAAGACATATTTTCAGTTGTTTCACACTTTTTTGTTAAGTATATAATTCCACATGTGTTAATTCATAGTTTTGATGCCTTCAGTGTGAATGTACAATTTCCATAGTCATGAAAATACAGAAAAATCTTTAAATGAGAAGGTGCGTCCAAACTTTTGGTCTGTACTGTATGTATATATATGTATGTATAAAAAATAACAGCTTTATAGTAAAAAATACATGTGAAGGAATTTTAAAACATGCACATTGGAAAGACATAGCACAAAAACATTTGCCCCAATTACCTGGAATGAAAAAAAAGACATCAAAAGAAAGTCTTTCTTTGTAAACCCCTCTGGAGAGACCTAGGGGGATAGACATTTTGATTGATCTCTGACCTCGTGTGTCATGTTACTTGTAAAATGTTGTTTAAAGAGTGAATTTATAATTAGTGGCCTTGTAGAGATATATACAACATAGAAACATAAAATGTACATATTTGTCATTACAATTGACTACAATTACCAAAATATCTGCCCAAGGTCAAGACAACATAGCAAAACAGGTTCGGAAGCCTTGTTCCGGCGGCAGATACTTGTGTAGTTTGGCCTTTCTCAAATATTTCTTGTGTTGCTGGTATTCAGCAATAATCTTTCCTCATCTGCTTATTTGCATGGACAAAGTTGCATACAAATAAATTACCCAAGTGAATATGCCTACATCTGAAATTAAAAAAAAAATTATATATATACTATATATATATATATACATATATATATATATATATATATATATATATATATATATATATATATATATATATACAGAATATATATGACATAACTGTAGAAAAAGACATGGATCACATAGCCCAAAATCATATGTTGAGTTCATGCCGCTAAACAAACATTTGCAAAACTGAACATGAGGTTCTTACTTAACATTCTGATCAGACTGTATGAAGCCCACTGCCACGTCATGTCTAACCTCTTAGTGGGTCATTAACCTAAAAGGTGGGGTGCCATATTCCATATGCTCCAGGCTACAGCAGCCCACAACAGTAATGTCTGATTGACAGCAGGGCTCACATAGTATACTAATGTCAGGCATGCCTCTGGAGATCTGCCGCCAGTACAGGAGGTAAGTATATGGTGCTTTTACAGTGTATTTTATAATGGAAGAAAATAGTATTTGAGAAGGGATTGTCCAAGTAGTGGTCCAAGATTCTGTTCAAATTATTTTTTTAAAGGGTTAACTAGCTTCTACTCAAAATTGAATTGCAATAGGAATGGTTTAAAAATAATAAAATCAGGCGTACTCACCTGTTCTAAACCCCAAGCATCCAGGATATGCTGTTCTCGTGGTCGCTACCAGGTCAGCAAGTGAATGTGACTCAAAGCCTCAAATTATGCACTGTTTTTGTCACCTGTCTACTGCAGCCAATCACACACCTCATTGGTCAGGTGGTCAAAGAAAAGGATGCCATCACTTCCTGTCTGAGAGTAGAACACTGCAGTACTCACTTGTACTGGGTTCAAGGAAAATAGAGAAGATGATCATGTCTCATTTTTCAATTTTTTAACTATTCCTTTTGCTTGTCAATTTTGGTTAATGCCTGAAAAATCCCTTTAATATATCCCTCTAGTGGATGGAGCTGAATTTTGATACTGCGCTCAATATTCCCAAAATCAATATAGAGTTAAACAATACATGCCTGAGTACCTACAGCCACAAAGAGTGGATGCAGCACTCCCCAAGGAAAAACAGCACAGAAAGTTTCAGGGAAACAGCACACAGACTTCTCGTTAAAATAAAAGTTTTGCCTGTTTATTTTCCATATGTGGATGCTTTGGTTTTCAGTAGAGCCTTTCTCAAGCACCGCTAAGGGGAACCTATGAGCTTGCTGCATGCTGACTATACATTGCATTTAAAGGGGTGCTCTCAAGTTCTTAAATTGCTTCAATTAGATAGACAGCATGAACATGAGTATGTTTCTCATCATCTTCTCTCATTCTCCTGCTATGACAGATTTTATCTTTTCTAGTGTAGAGCTGGTTTCCAAGGAGCTCAGCCACTAGTGCCTAGGTTCCATTCAGCTCTCTCTAGTCCATTGATCTCTATACAACAGTTAACAGCTGACCTCCCTCGACCTCCCTACTCTCTCTCATCTTCTGAAGTTATAAAATCACCAGCCCCAGCCGGCAGCTTTTGACAGCTTTGACAGCTGGTCTCCTAATGATAGCTTTCTGCTCCTGCTTTTGAAGCTTGTTCAAATACCATATTGTTTTTTGTGTAAATACGGGCATAACAGTGTAAACTCAGAACAAGTCACTGACAGCTAAATGTGCTATAGAAGAACTTTTGTTGGGCTTTATAGTTCTACTAATAGTATAGTTCTGCTACTCACCAGAACTGTCACTCAAGGAAGAGAGTCCGCCCTGCTAGAAACCAGGAAGTAAGGAAACTGTAAGGAGACTGCATTGCCCTGAACTGCTTAAGAGACAACTTGAGACTACTCATTTAATACTAAAATAGTATGCAGCAAGCTTTTGTGGCTCCATCTAGTGGCAGCTGTAGGTAGCCAAGTGAGAAACATAATTCCAATAAGAGCCATAATAGCATGCACACTGATAATAAAAGCGCTTATGGGCTCTAGTGAGGTTGATAGTAGAGTTGAGCAAATCAGTTCTAAAAGAATCAATTTCACTTTGAATTTCCAAAAAATATTGGATTCTAATGAATGCACATTTTGGAGCATTTATTTACGTGAATTCAGCTAAATGTTGACTAGATGGCTGCAATTTTGCAGGATTCCAAAGGCCAGAAAAGTGATATAAAACAATAAACTATTGTAGTAAAGTTTCCTAGGCCCTTCCCATACCTGTCCACCTCTACATCTCCTTGTCTGGTGCTTTGATTGTTCTTCCTCAGTCTTCTTCTCATTCCTTGTCTTCAAGCACTTCCACTGACTATGCCCCCGTGGTCACATAGGTCAAGATGTACCTCATTGACATAAATGATGCGTGTTGTGTCATATGTGACCAGGAGGGGCATCATTTGTGACAGCATCAGAAGATTCAAACCTAAAGGAAGCCAAAGGTTAGCGATTGGAGGACAAGGTGGGCAGCATTGACATGGGAAAGATACGAGGAGGGATGAGGAGAGGGGAATATAAGAGTTTGTTTGTTTTTTTTAACTCCTCTCCGGCAGATTCAATTTACACCAAATTTATTTTATGTAAATTAAATCTCCCCTCTCAAATTGAGTGAATCTTCCAAAATTAGTACTGGAGGAATATGCCTATTTTTATTATTTTCCCAATTGTCAATTTTAATTGCATCAATGTTCTGGAAGAAAACAGTGTATTTTAGTGGAATTTTTCAGTGTAAAGAGAACCTGTCAACTCGGCTGATATGTCCTTTGAGTACATACATGCCCTATGAAACAGCAGTTCAGGCTAGAGATGACTGAATACATTTGCAGGACGTAGTCCAATGTCCACGTCAATATTCCAAGAGACCTGCGAATTGCCTCCTACCTGCTGGCAACTCAAGCTCCTCTTTTGAGGTGCAACGATGCATCAATGATATCGTGCCAGGCCGGCTAATCAAAATAGGAACCTTGGATGCAGTTAGGAGGCAGTTTGCAAGGCTATCATCCGGTAGTCACAGAAAACTAATGTGGTCTCTGAACCAGGGTCCTGCAAATAAATTTGTTCATATCTCACTCTGGAGCATCTTTTCGTAAAACTCTACATTGTGCCATTCTTTTGTATTTTCTCTTATACATTTATGAATATATATATTACTTTCCCCATTGTCGAATGGGGTCTGTACCTATATAATCTCAGTGTCAGCACTGATTGGTCGGTGTAACACTTTGTGGGGACACCCCCCCCACCTGGTAACACCCAGTTGCCAATTTATTCATACATTTCTAGGAGAGATAACAAGAACGATAATGCAAAGTTATAAGAAAAGATGTTCCAAAATTGGCATTTCTTGGAGAATGCAAGTATTTACTAAACCAGACACGTCAGGAAGGCTGACAGGTTCTCTTTGAAGATCATTCCCAAGCTTTCCAATATTTCTGTCTCATAATTGCTGATGCTAGAATTTCTCAAGCAACCTGTGAACTACATAGATTTTAAGGTATATTATTCCTGAAGAAATACGATGTAAGCAAAGCCGTGTGCAAGTTAAATAAAAGGAATTAGATTGCTGACTTGTAGGCTGATCTCCCTTCAGAGGGCGTAATAAATTTCTGTGTTACAACAAACCCAATGAAACATGGAGGTGATTAAGAGAAGACAGTCAGATGCTAAGGAGGGGATATGTGGAATGGAAATCTAACTCAGAGTAACTACTTTGCAGGAGCATATGAAAGAGATCAATTTACTACAAAGCGTCCATAGTGAAGAAAGCACAATAAATTTTGTGCATTTTTAACCTTTGACGGTTTCATGTAAATCAAAATATTCTACTATAGGCAATAAATCTTACAGCCTTTCAGCATCGCACCCTCGGATTAAGGCAGAGGACACTCCGCTTCTACATTTCAATCTCATTTTGGTCAAGACTTTTCTTGATAATTTAAAAATGCTCGTATGACATCATGCAATAATTCTGACTCTCGTAACATTGACAGAGACGTTTACTAAGGTACATCCAACATTAGATTATATCAGGTGTTAATTCACATCATGACCGCTTCAAAGTGGTTTTTTTGAAGTAGGCAAACTGGAGAAGAATATTGGGCATTAGGACAGAACCCCTTAAAGGAATCTGTGAGCGGGTTTTCCTACTTAATCTGAGAGCAGCATGATGTAAGGGAAGAGAAGAGAGTCTGATTCCAGGAATGGGTCACCTACTGGGCTGCTTGTTGTAGTTTCAATACAATGAATGTTTTTTCAGCTGGAGATTATCACTGCAGGACTACACCAGAAGTTTACATACACTATAAAAAAAAGACACATATGCATGTTTTTCTAAATATCTGACATGAAATCAGAATAAAGCTTTTCCATTTTACGTCAATTAGGATTACAATAATTTTTAATATTTGCCAAATGCCAGAATAATGAGAGTGAGAGAATGCTTTCAGGCATTTTTATTACTTACTGCAAAGTCAAAAGTTTACATACATTTCCTTAGTATTTGGTACCATTGCCCTTAAATTGAATGACTTGGGTCAAATGTTTGGGATATCCTTCCCAGGTTTGTAGGTCGCCTTCTTGCACCTGTCTTTTCAGCTTTGCCCATAAATTTTCAATAGGATTGAGATCAGGGCTTTGTGATGGCCACTCCAAAGCATTGACTTTGTTATCCTTAAGCCACTTTGTTACCATTTTGGCAGTATGCTTCAGGTCATTGTCCATTTGGAAAACCCATTTTCGTCCAAGCTTTATCTTCCCGGCTGATGTCTTGAGATGTTGCTTCAGTATTGCCACATAATCTTCTTTTCTCATGATGCCATCTATTTTGTGAAGTGTACCAGTCCCTCCTGCAGCAAAGCAACCCCACAACATGATGCTGCCACCCTCGTGTTTCAAAAGTTGGGATGGTGTTTTTAGGCTTCCAAGCTTCTCCCTTTTTCCTCCAAATATAACGATGGTCATTATGCCCAAAAAGTTCAATTTTAGTTTCCTCAGACCACAGGACATGTCTCCAAAAAGTAAGGTCTTTGTTCCTGTGTGCATTTGCAAACATTAATCTGGCTTTTTTATGTTTCTTTTGGAGTAATGGCTTCATCCTGGCAGAGTGGCCTTTCAGCCCATATTGATACAGTACTTGTTTCACTGCGGATATTGACACAATCTTACCATCATCTTCACAAGGTCTTTTGCTTTTGTCTTTGGGTTGATATGCACATGTCGGAACAAAGCACATTCTGGGACACAGAACCTTTCTCCTTCCTGAGCGGTATGATGGCTGTACATTCCCATCTTGTTTGTACTTGCGTATAATTGTTTGTACAGATGAACGAGGCACCTTCAGGTATCTTGTGTTATGCACACGCCCGGATTGACTGGCGTGTGCGTGATTTAGTGATTCCACTGTGCCATGAACCGGAGAGTGCCTGGAGGGGCGTAACTAAGTATCCACCCAATCCGACCAAGGTTGCACGATGGCTAACGACGCCGTGCACCAGGGAGGAACTGAGCAGAGGGACCAGGTGCTACTCCAGGTTGGACCCCAGACCCGGCTGTTGACCCACACTGAGGAATACAGGAACTGGCAGGTTAGGCTGGCACACAGACTGGTGGGTATAGGTAGGCATGGCTGGCATACAGACGGGGAGGTACTGGCAAGCACGGCTGGTATGCAGACAGGGGATACTGACAAGCACGGCTGGCGTGCAGACTGGATAGGGTCCAGTACAGACTGAGACTCAGGAACAGAACCGCAGATGCGGTAGACAAACAGAGCAGAGAGGAACCACGGGAGCGGTAGGCAAGACAGAGTAGAGAGATACAGCCGGAGCGGTGAGCAAGGCAGAGCAGGCAGGAACCGCCGGAGCGGTGAGCAAGGCAGAGCAGGCAGGAACCGCCGGAGCATTGAGAAAGGCAGAGCAGGCAGGAACCGCCGGAGCGGTGAACAACGCAGAGCGGGCAGGAACCGCCGGAGTGGTGAGCAAGGCAGAGCGGGCAGGAACCGCCAGAGCGGTGAGCAAGGCAGAGCAGGCAGGAACCGCCGGAATGGTGAGCAAGGCAGAGCAGGCAGGAACCGCCGGAGCGGTGAGCAAGGCAGAGCAGGCAGGAACCGACGGAGCGGTGAGCAAGGCAGAGCAGGCAGGAACTGCCGGAGCGGTGAAGAAGGCAGAGCGGGCAGGAACCGCCGGAGCGGTGAGTAAGGCAGAGCAGGCAGGAACCACCAAAGCGGTGAGCAAGGCAGAGCAGGCAGGAACCGCCGGAGCGGTGAATAAGGCAGAGCGGGCAGGAACCGCCGGAGCGGTGAGCAAGGCAGAGCAGGCAGGAACCGCCGGAGCGGTGAGAAAGGCAGAGCAGGCAGGAACCGCCGGAGCGGTGAACAAGACAGAGCGGGCAGGAACCGCCAGAGCGGTGAACAAGGCAGAGTGGGCAGGAACCGCCGGAGCGGTGAGTAAGGGGAGGGGACAGGGCTCTGTTCACACGGAACAGACTGGAAGGGAAAGGCAGAACCAGATACACACAAGATACTTGCAATGAAGTAGCGAGTGGACGCTAAAAACCAGTCAGTAATTCTGTCATAGAAGGAAATTAAGTTAGTCTGACATGACTTGTTAGTTACAAACCCATGCTGACTCTGGTTAATCACTTCATTCTTATCTAGGTACTTACATACATGTTGTTTAATAATTTGTTCAAAGATCTTTCCTGGTATAGAAGTCAGACTCACCGTCCTATAGTTCCCTGGGTCCATCTTCTTCCCCCTTTTGAAGATAGGAACAACATTTGCTCTTCTCCAGTCTTCTGGGACTTCTGTTCTCCAAGAATTTTCAAAGATTATGGAGAGTGGTTCTAAAATTTCTTCTATGATCTCCTTCAGTACTCTGGGGTGTAATTCATCTGGACCTGGAGACTTGAACTCATTTATGTTAGCTAAATATTCCCTCACAATCTCTCTGTTTACAGATAACTTGGATTCTTCTATTCCTTTAATAGGACAGTGAAGATCAGTAAAGGATACCGAAGATGTGAGAAGGGGGCCCAGTCACCCCCAAGTTAGTAACTTAGGGCTCCCTTCCTACCACCCATATCACCCATTATTATCACCTAAGGGACTCACGGGCTCAAAATGCATAGGCCTAGAGTTTTTCATGTTTATCTTTCCCTTTATGATATTTTAATGGTTACTAATATATGATGTTTTTATAAGTGCTTTCCACTGCGGTTGCTGGATGTCTGCCTTTTACCTGACCATACACATGTTATAAGTGAGTATAAGTACTCATACACAGTGTACACATACAGCATACACACTTTACTCATAAAAACCTTACTTTACTGCCGAGTTACTGAGTGCAGGAAAAAATACTCCGCTTAGTGTTACTGCAGCCTGCAGACCTCATCTCATTCTCTGCCCTTACAGCAAGGAAGAAAGAAGTGTGTTTGAGGGGGGAAGAAAGGAGGTGTTGAGTGGGCACAAGGAATATTATTAATGTAGTACTGCATAACTCAATGCAGATGCCAGTACTAGCTTAAATTATTCTCCATACTTAAGCCAAGGTGTCTCTGCTCCAAACAGAAGCAGGATGGAGGGCCCACCGGAGGATTGTACGATGCTCTGGTGGGCCAGTTCGATTGTTAGTGCTGGTCTCTTTATATTTGGCAGAGTAGTTTTGGGGGCCCTTGAGCCTTTAGTGAAACTTCAATAGCCCCAAGAGCTAAGCGCCTATGATCTAGGATTAGTGATGATTCCATGAAATTAAAGGGATTTCCCCTTTTAAACTTTTTTTTTGCTCCATACAGTTGCAGAGGTTTAACAAAGTAACAAACAAAGCTTTTACTTACCCTCCCTGGATACAGTGTTGCGTTTCTGCCACTGCTTTGTTCTTTGTTGGTTGGCTGCAGTGGTATCATCATGGCTACAGTGCTTTTAACTGCTGCAGCCGATCACTGGGCTGAGTGGCTACATTTATTGGCTGCAACGCTGATTTCTGTAGATGTGATTTCACCTTTGGAGTCAACTGGCAAAGATCAAAGCTGAAGCGGAAGGGCAGACCTGGATCTGGGGAGAGTGAGGCCACGGCCCCATTATCAGTATTAGGTCAGTATTCAGTCAGTATTTTTTCTCAGGAGTGGGAGCCAAAACCAGGTGAGGAACAATCAGAGAAAAGGTATAATAGAAACAAGTCACTAATTCTGCATTTATCACCCACTCCTGGTTTTGGCTTCCACTCCTGAGAAAAAATACTGACCGAACACTGATCAAATACTGATAGTGGGGATGTGGCCTTAGTAACAGCTCCTTTTGTTATTTATAGGACGGCAAACCTATAGTGAACTAACAATTTAAAAAGGTCAAGTTCTTTAATGTGAACAGAGCCTTAGAGACCTAAAAGTCATAATTGCCATAGAGCTGGTGATTTATATTTGCAAAAAACTCAATTGTGTCCTTACTGAAAAGTCTGGGAAAAGATGAAATTCTCACATTATTTTAGTGACTTTATTTATTTTATTTCTATAAAACGACTAAATGTAGAGTAAAACTACTGCTTGAGTCCAATAGGGACCGCACATACCTGCCAGGACTGCACTGCTCACATATCCAGAACATTTATAGGAGAATGTCATTTCTTTTTCACAGCAGCTCCAACTTTAACTTGTCATGTTAGTACAATTTAGTCTAAGTAAATACACAGTTAGACTAATGTTTACAGTATCCGCTCTCTTCCTATTTGTACTGAGTCACGTAAACATGAACTATATTGGGATATGGGCTTAAGGGGTCACTGATGTTTTAAAAACAGTTGTCACTCTCAAGTGAAACACCTGGTATATGGTTTTATTCTTAATACTCCAGCGCTGCAAAGATATTAAGATATGTAAAGAGATGTCTATTCCAGGCAAAAAAAGATTTCCTGTGCAGAAAAATAAAGTCAATTAAATCTTTCTCATCCAAAAAATATATAGAAAACAAAGTAAACGAAACAATTGTATCAACTTTTAAAAACATTGCTAATAATAATTAGAAAACATTGTGATGATAAAACAATAATTAAAAAAAAATAATAATAACAAATTAATAAAACCAGTGACGGCAACATTGAAAATAATTTTAATGAGAATAATCAATGCTCAGTCACAAGCGATACTAAGGGCTTGTTTGGTATTTTGAGGTTTTTCTTTAACTTGTTTTTTTGTGCTGAGAAAATTCATTTCGTAGGAAAAGCTAAATAAATGAAATTTCCAAAATCTCACTAACATGTTGCATTCATTTTTCTTGCATTTTTTGACCTGTATTGTTTTTTTAAGAAATGCAACGTATCAGTTCTTTCAGCAATTTTATAGTGCTTTTTCCCTACGAATCTGTCAGTAGGATTAACCTACCCAAGCCGTCTATATGGGCATGTAGGTCTTAGAAAGTTGAATAAAATGATACCTTGATAGCTCTGATCTGATGTTTTATTCTAAAGTAATCCACTTTTTTCTTAATATCTAAATGAACTGTTAAGATCTATGGGCCGGACATAGATCTCCCTGAGAATCTGCCTCCAGGGCTTTTTTTTTTTTTTTTTTAATGAAAGTGGGTGTTATCAGTGTGAGACATGTAATGACTGACAGTCTGCTCTCCTGATTTACATGTCTCACACTGGTAATGTCCCCTTTCATTTAAAATAAGTTCTGTAGTCATATTCTCAGTGAGATCTATGTCCGACCCATAGATCTTAACAGCTCATTTACATATTAATAAAAAAGTGGATTTCTCTGGAATAAGACATCGGATCACAGATATCAAGGTATCATTTTATTCAGCTTTCTATGACTATATGCCCATACAGATGGCTTAGTAGGGTTGATGCTGCTGAAAGATTCCCGTTAAGATCAACATGACTTGGCACCAAAAAATACATAAAAACACATAATAAAACATGTAAAAAAAAAAAAAGGCCAGAAAGTGGCTAAAAAATAAAATAAACATTATAATAACATCGACCATTATTGATCCTGGTTCAGTAGCTTGGTTATTATGAGCTCTCCACTGGCTCACTTTGTCATCAGTCTGCTCTCTTGTCTTCAGTTTTTGGCGCCTCCAGTGCTGAATATGCTTAGGATGATGTCATGATGTCATGGGGCGATGCACATCATGGTATCTGACAAAACTGTTCTTCTGCTCCATGGGAGTTTTTTTTGCTTCCTGAGGTCACCTTAAAACAGTTGTCCACTACTCAGACAACTCCTTCTGAATCTCTATCTTTGCCCCCGTAAAGTAATAACACATTCATCTCCGGTGAAGGCATCATTCCAGTGGTTTCAGCTCTGGCTCTCCCAAGGCTCCTGTGCCGGCACCGGAAGTGAGTATAAGTTTTATTATTTTATTAGGGGCAAACCTAGGGATTCAGAAGATGTTGTCTGAGTAGTAGACAAACCCTTTTTCACTGTTTCAACAGGTGTACCACTCTAATCAAACTCCCGATCTGCCAATGTATGAGCACATTAATAAGCATATGGGTCCATACACTACTTTCACTAAGTGATATTTGGACCCACAAAGTTTCTAATGGTCCATTACAGTGCTCTGTGGGTACTCATGTCATGTATACTGCACAGTGGTGTTTTGTGTCTCGGGACCCAAACCCATACGGATTGGCAATACTTTGCAGCCTCTATAAGATTAAAAAATGTTTTTACATATAAATTTATACTTTTATAAAGAACATAGAGAGTTATAAGATTATTATAATTAATACCTTTAATTAGATCTTTAGAAATAGAAATATTGCCATGTCTAATTTGCATACTTTAGATTGTAATAATAATAATAATATTCATAATTATAATCGTCTTAATGGTTATAAGAACAAAAGATAAATCAGTAATACAAACAACAGCAATAACATTAATGATGATAAAATAATTGCACAATTTAGCAATTAAATAAAATATTGAATACCTATAAAGCTTCTTCTAAAATAAAAGCAGCTGAGATATTTTTCTAAGGTCAGTCTTATTTTCAGTTTCTAGGAACATTTTAGAACACTTGTCTCTGAAAATTAAATTAATATAAGTAAAGAATAAAATCAGCAGATATAAATGATTATCCTTGGCAAAGTTTATTTCTTAAGGATAACCATCTAGACCAGGGGTCTCAAACACGCAGCCCTTCAGGCTGCTTCATGCGGCCCGCAGGCACCATAGACCCCGATCGCGGCCCGATCCAGGAGCTGCTGGCAGCTGCGCTTCAGTTCAGTGTATTGCCGCGCAGAGACTGGCTCTCTGCACAGCAATACCAGTGGCAGCCGCCGGCCTATCAGAGGCCAGCAACTGACATCTGCGTCCCAGCGCAGCAGCGTATGACGTCACTGACACGCGCAGAGGTCAGCTGCTGGCCTCTGATAGGCCGGCGGCTGCCACTGGTATTGCTGTGCAGAGAGCCGGTCTCTGCGCGGTAATACACTGAACTGAAGCGCAGCTGTCGGCAGCTCCTGGACCGGGCCACGGTCCGGGTATATGATGCCTGCGGGCCACAGGTGCAGAAAGGACGCCGAGGGAACAGAGGACAGGTGAGGAGAATCTTTTTTTTTTCTCTTGTATGTGTAGAACGGCACAAGGGCAGTACTCCAAGATGGGGACCAGGCTGGGGACAGTCCTAAAAGATGGGGACCAGGCTGGAGACAGTCCTAAAAGATGGGGATCAGGCTGGAGACAGTCCTAAAAGATGGGGACCAGGCTGGAGACAGTCCTAAAAGATGGGGACCAGGCTGGAGAGAGTCCTAAAAGATGGGGACCCGGCTGGGGACAGTCCTAAAACATGGGGACCAGGCTGGGGACAGTCCTAAAACATGGGGACCAAGCTGGGGACAGTCCTAAAACATGGGGACCAGGCTAGGGACAGTCCTAAAACATGGGGACCAGGCTGCGGACAGTCCTAAAACATGGGGACCAGGCTGGGGACAGTCCTAAAACATGGGGACCAGGCTGGGGACATTACTACAAGAGGTGGACCAGGATGGGGATATTCCTAGAAGGTGGGGACTTTACAACAAGATGGGGACCAGGATGGGGCATTACTACAAGATGAGGACATATCTACAATATGAGGATCGGTATGTGACATTACGACAATATGGGGCCCAGGATGGGAGACATTACAACAAGATGGGGACCAGTATGGAATATTACGACAAGATGGGGACAAAGATGGGGGACATTACAAGATGCAGCCCAGGGTGGGGCACATTACTCCAAGATTTTGGCAGAAAAACTTCAAAATAAAGCATGAAAAAATATTTTGCCACTAAAAATGCTGCTTTATATCTAAACTAAAGTAAACAAAAAAAGTGCATGTTTTATTATCGCCACATCCATAACGACCCAAGCTATAAAAAATAAAAACAGCAAAAATGTTCAAAAGGTGTATAGGAAAAAATGGTATCACTAAAAATGTCACTTTGTCCTGCAAAGAATGCGGCCCCTCAAAATTAATTTTTTTCCGTGTGCGGCCCATATACCCAGCCGAGTTTGAGACCACTGATCTAGACCAATGGTCCCCAACCTGGCTTGTGGTTGTCTACCAACTTGGTACATTTGCACAAGGTGTAGCAACAGCTAAAATAAAAGGTCTCCAAAAGATGATTTTTTATGAGCAGCCCTGCACAGGAGAGCAGATTTGGATGTACACATACTGAGGAGGGAGGGGGATAGGATGATACTGGCAGGTTGGTGTTTGAAATTGCATGCAATGGTGTGAGTATGCTTGATGCAAAAATACTGAATGGGGCTAAGGTGGGCACCCCTGGATGTAAGTATGCTGCCTATAAGAGAGGAGGCACAAGGTCTCGGTAAGCCTTTTGTGGAAATTTTGGCCATCTTTATATCAGGCTTCGGGTGTGGGTGGGAGGTGGTGGGAAAATTCTCACTGTGCTTGCGGTGATCTCATTGAGTTCATCGTACCAACTCGCAGTGAACTACTCGGGGAATGCAGCTTCAGTGACCGGCGGTACCCTCTATGACGTCGTCGCTAGTCACTGAAGCTGCATTCGCAGCAGCTCATTGTCTCATGGTTTGCAGCCTGGACGGTAGCATCATGCCACAGTTCAGGTTGTAAACCAAATATCGCAAAGACAGATTACAGCGTGGGACGCAATGGATTCTTCCCCCATCAGACAGGTGAGGGATATTGTTGTTTTTTATTTTTGTTTTTTTACAGGGGATAAGGATTAGGTGTTGAGGTGAGTATAAGTGTTTTTTTTTATTTCCTTCTTAATTTTACACTGGTGGGGCCGGAATACAACTCTCAACATAGTCCCCTGCTGGCAATGATCTCAGCGCGAACAGGGGACAATGATGAGAGCTGCCTCCAGCAGCCAGTGCCGGGGATCAGCGCGATCTGTACTGCTGCTTCCCAGGCAATGGTACGTGTCATTAGTGTGTCATCAGTGTGCACATGTGCAGCACTCATTTTGTGCATGCTGTACAAAAAAACCTGACATGTCTGACATGTCAGTTTTTTTTTTATTTTATATTATTTACAGCCCCAAAATGTGAAAACAAGAAGGATAGCTAGAAAGATTGGTAATCAATTCTGACCAAATGCATTAAAGATTAAAGGGGTTATTTGGGATTTTAAAATATGGGCTAGGAGCAGGAAACATAAGGCCGCGAATATGGACATACGCACACCCATTCTGTTCAATGGGAGTGTGCACATGTAATTTTCTGAAAACATCATAAGGAGAGCATTGAGCAGCCGCTGAGTGGATCCCTTCAAATCAGGTATCATGATAATCAGCATCACAGCGCCATTATAGCCATGCCTTTAGTTTATAGGGCTAAATCCGGCTGACAGGTTTCCTTTAACAATTACTAGGTACAGTATGTCAGCACACGCCCTACATTGAGAACCTGGACCATAGACCCCATATTCTCTGAATGTAGATGACAAGATAAAAGTGGGGACATCATTAATTGATAAAGGTTATGATTTAAATTGTGGTGGAGGGCAAACTAACAAACTGAGGATTGGCTTAATATGGATTTTCTTCATAAAATGGCATAGCAGTGCAGAAATTTTATGTGCTGACAATCTATTTAGAATGAAGGCATTTTTTAAGAGACCTCCCAGATTTACTCCTAAGGTTATTTCTTTGGCAGGAGAAAATCGATATTAAATTTATTAATGTTTACCCAAGTTTTGCTTTCTAAAAGATATCGTGCCAAATGGCAGGCTAGACCTGTTGTGCAGGTTTTTCCTCCAGTCCAGGACTGAAAAGTTGCACAACTTTTTAAGAATATTTGTTTTGTATATTTTTTCTGTAAAATTTTCAATATCTAGCACTGTAGTGGAAATAGTTGGATGTATCTCTAATATTTGAATAAAATAGCTGATGCAAAGTGAGTACAGTAGAATGTAAAAGTTTGGACACCCCTGGTCAAAATCACTGTTATTGTGAACAGTTAGGGTATGTGCACACGATGCAGAAATGCTCAGGATTTTTTCCTGAGCGTTTCTGCATATCCCTGGCAGGAAAAAACGCATGCGGATTGTATATGCATTTTCCTGCCAGGGACATGCAGATGTGAAGCGTTCTTCACTTTCATTTCCGCATGCGGGTTGACAAGCGCTTCCCAAGCGATTTTAGCATCACTTGGAAAGTGCTTGTCAACTTCACACTATATAAATCCATGCAACCGGCATGGATTTATATAGTGTGTGAATGTCAAAAAAAATAAAAATAAATATATACTACCCTCCGATGGCCCCCGATGTCCTGCTTCCCTCCGTCCCGGCTGCCGGCAGTGTAAGACTGAAGGACCTGCCGACGTCAGCCGTCACGTGACCCGTCACATGACTCTGACGTCAGCGTAGGTCCTTCATTCAACCGCGAAGTGCCCGGGAAGCCAGGAGAACGCAGCGCGGGACGCCGGAAGGTGAGTATATATATATTTTTTATTTTATTCTTTTTTTTTAATGGTACCTGGGTCTGGATGAGAGTCCTCTCATCCACACCCGGGTACCATCCGCACATTAGAACGCATGGAATGCGCATCTACATATACAGTGATGCGGATTCCATGCATTCTAATGCAAGTCAATGGCGGCGAAAAAGCAGCGTTTCCGCAAAATTAATGGACATGCTGCGGATTTTTGATCGCAGCGTTTACGCTGCGGAAAAATCCGCATCATGGGCACAGCACATGCGGATTTCCATTGGGGAACATTGCTGCCCTTCTACCATGCGTTTTTAATGCATTTCCGTGGCGTTTCCGCAGCTGCAGAAATGCCGCGGAAACGCATTAAAAAAACATCGTGTGCACACAGCCTAAAGCAAGTTGAAGATGAAATGATCTCTAAAAGGCCTAAAGTTAAAGATGACACATTTCCTTTGCATTTTAGGCAAAAATATATATATTGTCATTTTTCACATTTTAAAAATTACAAAAATTAAAATTTTTCCGATGCAAAAGTTGGTCACCCATGGAGATTTGTGTGCTCAGATAACTTTGACTAAGGTTTCAAACTTTAATTAGCCTGTTAGGGTTATGGCTTGTTCACTATCTTTGATAGGAATGTCCAGATGATGCAAATTTCCCAGCTTTATAAAAGCCCAGCCTCCTCTATCTTTGTGCCAAAAAATTGCAACCACGGGATCTTCTAAGCAGCTGCCAAGCACCCTGAAAATGAAAATGGTGGAGGCCCACAAAGCAGGAGAAAGCTATAAAAAATTAGCAAAGCGTTTTCAAGTTTCTGTGTCCTCAGTTCGAAATGTATTTAAGAAATGTCAGTTAACAGGATCAGCGGAAGTCAAGATAAGGTCTGGAAGACCAAACAAAATGTCAGTGAGAGGTGCTCGTAGGATTGCTAGAGAGGCAAATCAGAACCCACACTTGACTGCAAAAGACCTTCAGAAAGCTTTAGCAGACACTGGAGTTATGGTACCTTGTTCTATTGTTCAGAGACACCTGCACAAATATGGCCTTCATGGAAGAGTATGTGTTGCGAAGAAAGGGCACAGAATTTCAGGTAAAGAGCATCTCGCCAACCATTAAGCATGGGGTTGATCAATCATGCTTTGGGCTTGTGTTTCAAGGGTAGAGGGAAGAATTGATTCAATGAAATCTCAACAAATTCTTGATGCAAACATAACACCATCTATAAAAAAGCTGAAGTTGAAAAGAGGATGGCTTCTACAAATGGATAATGATTAGTGATGAGCGAGCACTAAAATGCTCGGGTACTCGTTGCTCGGGTCGAGCAAATTGGAATGCTCGAGTGCTCGGTCCGAGTAACGAGCCCAATGTAAGTCTATGGGAAACCTCGAGCATTTTTCCGGCGGTCTGCAGAGGGCCTAAAAATTGCCCAAATCGATGGGAACAGATCTCAAATGACATGGGAACAGCATGGGGAAGACCCCTGGAAGCATTTCTGACTCCCAGGTCAATGCTGTCAACAATGTTGTCAGAGCTATTACGCCACTTTTACGGACTCACAATAAAACATACAAAAGCGAAGCCAAAATGGATTTTCCTAGGAAATACGTTAAGGAACATCCTTTCCAGGGTAATGACTTGTATATAAGGCAAAATAAATAACCAAAAGCAAAAATGCTCCTCCACACCTTGGGCTATGTTCACACGTAGCTTTTTTTGCACTTTTGCATTACTTTCAACCGTGAGAAATACATTCACCGGGAAATGTCATTTTAACATTTTACAACCTTATCTGGCCATGTAGTGTGTGACACATCATCAGACACATCCTGTTTCATTTATGAAGGAGGGATTATGAAAGTAACAAACACTATTTTTATAGCCTTACTATTCTTAAAGGGTCAGCAGTCGGCTATGCGTTGTTGTTCCCATTATTAAAGAGTGGGTCTCCTAAACTGTTATTGCGTATTCAGTGACTGCGAGAGCTGCCAAAAATTTGGACGCACCCCAATACCCCTTTGAAGAGGCATAGAGGAGGGTCTCATTAAAAAAATGTTCCCATTATAAAGGAGTGGGTCTCCTATAGTGGTAATGCCCATGCTGTGACAGCAAGGGTTGCCAAAATTTGGGAAAAACCCCACTAACAATGTAAAGACACATAGAGTTGGGCCACAGTAACGACATGTTCCCATTAGAAAGGAGAGGGTCTGCTATACAGTTATAGGGTATGCAGTGAGTCCAATCGCTACCAAAATTTGGGAAAAAAACACTAACAATTTAAAGGAAGGACATTTTGGAAGTGGGTCTCCCATCCTGTTTGCCTATGCAGTGAATGCAACGGCTGCCAAATATTTGGAGGAACTCCAATGCCCCTTGCAAGAGACGTAAAGGTCGGAGGACCTCCTGAAAACAATGTTCCCATTATTAGGAAGTGGGTCTCCCATACTGTTTGCCAATGCAGTGAATGCAAGGGCTGCCAAAAATTTGGAGGAACTCCAATGTCCCTTGCAAGAGACGTAGATATGGTGATATGGTAGATATGGTGGTGATATGGAAGAGGATGTGGAGGATGAGGAGAAGGAGAAGGAGGAGGACAAGAGCAAATAGTCAAAATCAGGAAGCGTATACCCATGTCTGGGTGTGAAGACAGAGGTGCATGGGAATAGAGTTAGACTTAACAAAAAAACACTGTATTTGAGTTCATGTTACGCTGCTATCATTTGGTGGTGTTGAGAAATCTGGCCCAAACCAGCCCTTCTTCATTTTTATAAAAGTCAGCCTGTAAGCATTTTCAGTTGACAGGCAGATGCGCCTATCGGTTATAATTCCACCGGCAGCACTAAAAACCCGCTCTGACAAAATGCTAGCAGCAGGGCAGACAAGGACCTCCAAGGCATAGAGAGCTAGATCATGCCACGTGTCCAGCTTGGGTACCCAATAATTATAAGGCACAGAGGAATCACGGAGGATGTTGGTACGGTCGGCAAGGTACTCTCTCACCATCTTCCGAAACGTTTCCTTTCTTGTGAGAGTACCCCACGCCTCAGGACCTGTGCGATGGGAGGTTCTGAGAAAACTGTTCCAGAACTTTGACAGTGTTCCCCTGCCTCTGCTGGATTGCATTTGTGTCTCTCTCGCCTGTACTCCTTGGTTGTCCAACGAACTGTGACCTCTGCTGACAACGTTTTCAGATGGGAATTTTTAAAATAATTCCACAATAAGGGCCTTCTTATACTGCACCATCTTATTAGGACTGCCCTGCAAGGGAATAAGAGACAGAAAGTTCTCCTTGTAGAGTGGGTCTAGAAGTGTCACCAACCAGTAATGACTGTCACCCAAAATTTGGACAATGCGAGGGTCACGGAAAAGGCAGCGTAACATAAACTCAGCCATGTGTGCCAGACTGCAAAAAGGCAAGACTTCCGTGTCCTCACCAAGGGGATGACTGACCATGCTCTCCTCCTCATTCTCCTCATCCTCCTCTTCCTCCTCTTCCCTGTCCTCTGGCCAATCATGCTGAACAGATGGCATGACAGTTGTGCAGGTAGTACCGTCTATAGCGCAGGAAACTAGCTCCTGTTCTTTCTCCTCCTCTTCCTCATTGTCACCCAATCCACGTTGGGATGAGATGAGGTTGGGCTGTGTGGAATCACCCTGTATGGTTCCTTGCTCCATCTCATCGTGCTCCGCCCGCAATGCATCCTGTTTATTTGTCAACAGAGAGCGTTTCAGAAGCCAGAGAAGCGGGATGGTGACACTAATTATGGCGTCTTCGCTGCTCACCATCTTGGTGGAGTCCTCAAAGTTTTGCATGATGGTACATATGTCTGACATCCATGTCCACTCCTGAGGTCTTATGTGTGGAGTCTGAACTGAATACCGATGGCCTTGTTGATGCTGGTAGTCAACAACTGCCCTCTTCTGCTCACAAATCCTTCCCAACATCTACAATATAGAGTTCTAATGTGTGAGGACATCGCAGATCAGTTGGTAAGCTGGAAGCTGCAAATGCTGCTGAAGTACGGCAAGGGCGGCGAAGCTCTAGCTGACTTTCTAAAATGGGCACACAGGCGGCTTACTTTGACGAGCAGATCTATCAGATCCGGGTAGGTTTTGAGAAACCGCTGAACCATGAGGTTAAGCACATGGGCCAGGCATGGTACGTGTGTGAGCTCGCCTCGCCTCAGAGCCGCCACCAGTTTCCGGCCATATGGTACATATGTCTGACATCCATGTCCACTCCTGAGATCTTAAGTGTGGAGTCTGAACTGAATACCAATGGCCTTGTTGATGCTGGTACTCAACAACTGCCCTCTTCTGCTCACAAATCCTTCCCAACATCTGCAGTGTAGAGTTCCAACGCATGGGGACATCACACACCAGTCTGTGAGCCGGAAGCTGCAAACGCTGCTGAAACACTGCAAGGGCGGCGGAAGCTGTAGCTGACTTTTTAAAATGGGCACACAGGCGGCGTACTTTAACAAGCAGATGCGGCAGCTCTGGGTAGGATTTGATAAACCGCTGAACCACGAGGTTAAGCACATAGGCCAGGCATGGTACGTGTGTGAGTTCGCCTCGCCTCAGAGCCGCCACCAGGTTCCGGCCATTGTCACACATGACCATGCCTGGCTGTAGGTTCAGCGGTGTCAGCCACAGATCTGCCTGCTCTTTCAGAGATGTCCACAACTCTTCAGCGTTGAGCGGTTTGTCACCCAAAACATATTAGCTTCAGCACAGCCTGTTGCCGCTTGGCCGAGGCAGAGCTGCAGTGCTTCCAGCCTGCGACTGATGTGGTCATTCTGGAGATGGAGGCTGAAGAGGAGGAGGAAGAGGTGCAGGTGCTGTAGAATGTGGGGGCAACCTTGATTGACCCAGGGCCCGTAATCCTCGATGTCTGGAGAACGTCAAGGTCCAACTGGGTCCCGGCTTCCACTATATTAACCCAGTGTGCCGTCAGTGAGATGTACCATCTCTGCCCACAAGCACTTGTCCACATGTCCGTGGTTAGGTGGACTTTCACAGAGACCTAAATGGAAGGCAGAAATGGCTGATTTTGGAACAGAGTTATATATGTGATGCATCTGACAGAGAACCTCAATTTTAAATAGCAGGCCTGTAATTTACTAATACTCTTCTTCACAGAGACCTAGTGTGAATAGCTTGACTGACACACTGCAACGAAATGGAAGGCAGAAATTGCTGATTTTGGAACACATGTGAGATATGTCTGACAGACAACCACGGTTTTAAATAGCAGGCCTGTAGTTTAGTAATACCATTCTTCTCAGAGACTTAGTGTGAATAGCTTGACCAACACACTGCAACAAAATGAAAATGTAAGCCAATATTTTCTAAGTTCAGTTCAAATTTCTGGATTTTTATCGCTGTAATATGGAAAAGATTTGGCTGTATTCTGCAGTGCTAACAAACAAATGGAGCAGAAAAAAATGCGTACTCTGGATTGCTTTTTAAGCAAATAATCAGGATTAAGATAAAACAAAAATTTTCCCTGGCCCCTGATATATGGGGCTATGTCTACAAATATCTGTAAGAACAGCAGCAGCAGGAAGGTGCTATGGACCCTCTTGCACTATATGCACTGCAGTCTGCCACATACACTGCCTGCCTAACTCCTGCTATCACCTTCACCACTGAAAATATGCACCTGGATTAGTCCTCAGAAGGACTGTTAGTTCAGATGGATATATAGATACAGTACAGACCAAAAATTTGGACACACCTTCTCATTTAAAGATTTTTCTGTATTTTCATGACTATGAAAATTGTACATTCACACTGAAGGCATCAAAACTATGAATTAACACATGTGGAATTATATACTTAACAAAAAAGTGTGAAACAACTGAAAATATGTCTTATATTCTAGGTTCTTCAAAGTAGCCACCTTTTGCTTTGATGACTGCTTTGCACACTCTTGGTGTTCTCTTGATGAGCTTCAAGAGGTAGTCACCGGAAATGGTCTTTCAACAATCTTGAAGGAGTTCCCAGAGATGCTTAGCACTTGTTGGCCCTTTTTCCTTCACTCTGCGGTCCAGCTCACCCCAAACCATCTCGATTGGGTTCAGGTCTGATGACTGTGGAGGCCAGGTCATCTGGCGTAGCACCCCATCACTCTCCTTCTTGGTCAAATAGCCCTTACACAGCCTGGAGGTGTGTTTGGGGTCATTGTCCTGTTGAAAAATAAATGATAGTCCAACTAAACGCAAACCGGATGGAATAGCATGCCGCTGCAAGATGCTGTGGTAGCCATGCTGGTTCAGTATGCCTTCAATTTTGAATAAATCCCCAACAGTGTCACCAGCAAAGCACCCCCACACCATCACACCTCCTCCTCCATGCTTCATGGTGGGAACCAGGCATGTAGAGTCCATCCGTTCACCTTTTCTGCGTCGCACAAGGACACGTTGGTTGGAACCAAAGATCTCAAATTTGGATTCATCAGATCAAAGCACAGATTTCCACAGGTCTAATGTCCATTCCTTGTGTTCTTTAGCCCAAACAAGTCTATTCTGCTTGTAGCCTGTTCTTAGCAGTGGTTTCCTAGCAGCTATTTTACCATGAAGGCCTGCTGCACAAAGTCTCCTCTTAACAGTTGTTGTAGAGATGTGTCTGCTGCCAGAACTCTGTGTGGCATTGAGCTGGTCTCTAATGTGAGCTGCTGTTAACCTGCGATTTCTGAGGCTGGTGACTCGGATAAACTTATCCTCAGAAGCAGTGGTGACTCTTGGTCTTCCTTTCCTGGAGCGGTCCTCATGTGAGCCAGTTTCTTTTTAGCGCTTGATGGTTTTTGCAACTGCACTTGGGGTCACTTTCAAAGTTTGCCCAATTTTTCAGACTGACTGACCTTCATTTCTTAAAGTAATGATGGCCACTCGTTTTTCTTTATTTAGCTGCTATTTTCTTGCCATAATACAAATTCTAACAGTCTATTCAGCAGAACTATCAGCTGTGTATCCACCTGACTTCTGCACAACACAACTGATGGTCCCAACCCCATTTATAAGGCAAGAAATCCCACTTATTAAACTTGACAGGGCACATTTGTGAAGTGAAAACCATTTCCGGTGACTACCTCTTGAAGCTCATCAAGAGAATGGCAAGAGTGTGCAAAGCAGTCATCAAAGCAAAAGGTGGCTACTTTGAAGAACCTAGAATATATGACATATTTTCAGTTGTTTCACACTTTTTGTTAAGTATATAATTCCACATGTGTTAATTCATAGTGTTGATGCCTTCAGTGTGAATGTACAATTTTCATAGTCATGAAAATACAGAAAAATCTTTAAATGAGAAGATGTGTCCAAACTTTTGGTCTGTACTGTATATGTTGTGGAATACCTATACTAACTCTAAACAAGCAAATCTCTCCCTGACTCAACAGCAGCTCCCCCTACTCTGCCTGATTCCGGGGTACACTGTGACGAGCATAGCGGCGCCAGGTCTTATATAGCCTTGATGACGCTGTGCGGCCTGCCAATCACTGTAATGCCACAACCAGCATGCCTACGGCATTACAGTGCGTGGCAAACAATCCCTGCATGTTCATTGGCTCTCTAAAGAGCGCCAAACATGCAGGGTGGGGACCCGAGATCCCGCCCGAGCAACCCAGAAATACTCGTCGAGTGCGAGTGTCGAACACTGTGATGCTCGGGTGAGTACCGAGCAGTGGCGAGCACATTAGCTCATCACTAGTCATGACTTCAAGGATGGCATTTACTGTCACCTGCCACAAAAATTTCTATCTTTCAAAGCTGGCAAAATGACTTAACACCGTTTTTTTGAACAGGTTGTCAACCTTTGCTTCTGCACCGACATTGAAGGATTGTTCGCAGTTTTGGGTTGTGAGCATGAGCTGAAACAGTGTCATATCTTTATTGACTCATCAGTGCTAACTCTCAAGGCTGTATTGTTACACAAGGGTAATGATCATCCTTCAATACCTGTTGGCTATGCTGCACACATGAAAGAAACATACAAGAACATGGAACTGCTGTTGAAACACATCAGATACAGCAACTACAACTGGACCATCTGTGGAGATTTAAAAGAAGTGGCACTGCTGCTTGGATTGCAGCTCGGATATACCAAGTACTGCTGTTTCATTTGTGAATGGGATAGCTGTGCTAATCAGTCACATTACAGTAGAAGTGGCCAATCCATAAAATTGATTGGAAATCATTCAAGGATGTGTCCGAGAATTTCCTTGGCAACTATCAACACCAAACTACATCGAATTGGTTGACAACCTTCTTGAAACTTACAAAGTGATGAAGGGCAACATGTCATTGAAAATTAATTTTCTGCATTCACATTTGGAATTCTTCCCTGAAAATCTTGGTACAGTCAGTGATGAACATGGAGAATGGTTTCACCAAGATATTGCCATGATGGAAAAGCATTATGAAGGCTTGTGGAGTCCATCAATGCTAGCTAACTATTGCTGGACACTAATACGAGATGCTGATTTTCATGTGTTAAGTACACATGAAAATCAGCAGCAAAACACTTTTCATTCAGTTGAACTAATGCTGCCAGTAACATTTAACTGTTTCATAATCAGTAAAACGTATTTCCATATTTCTCAAAATTTCTACGTGATACAGACTATCAAATCAACAATGAAGTCACTGGAGAAGGTCTTCAAATCGAGGAACATTTCACTGGCTACAAAGACACAGCTCGTACATAGTCTGTTTTTTTCTGTAGTAACATATGAATGCGAAACCTGGATGATAAAGAAACAAGACAGAAGAAGAATCAACGCCTTCAAATTGTGGTGCTGGAGAAGGATGCTATCAATACTATGGATGGCAAGAAGGACAAACAAATCACTTTTGGAGCAAATCAAGCCAGACATGTCACTCAAAACAAGGATCACCAAGCTATGACTTGCCTATTTTGGACACAACATAAGAAGAGAGCAATCACTGGAGAGGGACATCATGGTCCGAAGAATAGAAGGAACAAGGTGGAGAAAAAAACATCAGCAACTTGATGGCTTGATACAATCAAGATAATGGTGGAGAAACCCTGGTCGACCTATCTAGGCTTTCATAAGATCAATATTCCTACAGAGCATTCATCCATCAAGTCGCCATGGCTCGAGATCGAGTTGCAGACCATTAATAATAACAGACTATTCGAAATTATATTTCTGCTTAGCTCGAATGGATTTATCATAATCACCTCAAATTTTCAAGGAAGCAAAACTTTCAAAAAAATTTGTTGTCCAATTATAATTGGACAAGTGACATCCATCATTTTGACAGCACTCATCCCCATGTTATTCATTGAGGTCATGCACATGTCCAATTTTTTACGAGAATCGATTCAGTCTGAGGAAAAAAGCAAAGCATGCATTAGTTGACTATGATAATTGAATGGCACTCAGCCATTCATGTCTATGTATCTGTGATAAACATTGGACCTCACTCGGATGCCATTTCCGATTTTCACAGACACACTGCATGTAGAAAATGGAGAAACTTTTTTTTTCTTCACATTCAAGGAACTCAGATCACACTCTGATCATACTGTGATCAGAGTGTGATCAGCATAATAGGACCAATATTCTCAAATGAAAGAAACTCGGTCTAGTGACCTTAGCCTTCGCTACATAATCAGATGTGATTATGGGAGATTTTAAATACTCAGATATTGACTGGAGTCATAGTTCTAATTTATCTGTAGAGAAAATTTCATAGCTTGTTGCAGGATAATTTTTTGGCCCAGTTCATGAAGACCCAACAAGAAGCGATATTCAGTTGGATCTGGTCATTTCTAACAATACAAAACCTTGGTATAAATGACCGCAAAATCAATTCATTTTGCTTGCACTGAAACAAATATACAGGGAGGGCAAAAACAATTAGTTTTAAGTCAGTTTGTTCAGGTTGAAGGCACTTTAGCACCTTGACTAGGAACAACTACCATCAGATAGTGATACAAATAATACATGGGAGCACTTTACATTTATATTGGTCAATGAGACTGCAAAATATATTCCAATAGGTAACAAGTATAGGAGACAAAAATGAAACACCACCATGTGCCCAGGCTCTGACATAGTAATTATAGCTAGAGATGAGCATTTTGATTCAAAGTGACACTGAATAACACTGAATAAATTTGATACGATTCACACTTCCCTGCCAGATTTGCATTAATGTGCCAAACTTGAATTTTGGCAGATTTGCTTTTGTGAGATAATCATCAAATAACCTTGATTTGATCGTGCACATATTCTCTATACATGGATGGTGGGCTCTAAGAATTACTTACTCTAGATGGCCGAAAGAACCCAAATCTGAAACTGCCATTTTTTTGGGTTCAGTAATAATTTCCCATTGTAATGTCATCCTCATGATGATGTCATAGTTATTAACTTACTTTAAAACTTTATACTTTGCATTTTCTATTTTGAGCATGCTTTGATTAAAACATAGGGTTTGGTAAGATGCCTGCTGTCACATATGCCAATCAGGCTGGATCCCTTTGGCTTCTCACATAGAAAAGTGAACCGCTGGGGTTAATGCACTTTAATCCAATGCATTTTCCCTTATTAAGATGCTGGAGATCAACATTTTGTCTAAAACCGACGTGTTTATTCTGTTTACTTATATTCATTATTTTGTAATGTTTTTTTTTCTCAGCAGGATTTTAAAGTGTGCTTGGAAACTTGTCTTAAAGGCCATTTACATAGTGAACTACACTTGTACCTAATGCGATGAGCAATAATAAGGCACTCAACCATTTATGACAGGATTTCTAAAATTAAATTTTGAAATTTCAAACTTATGTAGGCGAATTACCCATCAAAAAATAATGTCCTTTAATGTAAACTGTACGGCAAACTGTGCAGTGGTAGCGTTTGCCCTCAGACTGGGTCGCCAATTATCCAGAAATTCCCGGGACTGTCCTTAAAAATAGATCACTTTTTTGTCCTGTCCATAAAAAAAACTTAGAGGCATCCATGATTTTTCTGAAGCTGAAGAAACTTATACAGATTATTTTCACTGCAATTATCATCATTTTACAGTTTACAGTGAATGCAGTTGATGTCTTCATCTCAGAATTTTGGGATGCAGACAAATATCACTGATAATCATAGTGATTTATTATGATTTTCTAATGGGTTTGTAAAAAAATATTGTCTGTCCGTGATGTTTTGATAAGCTGTCAAGAAAAAATTAAAAGTAAAGTTGGCAACCTTGCCCCTAGATCTAAGGAAGCTCAAATATTTTATTAGAAGACACCACATTAGAAGACATCGTTGGGTACTTTGTAGGTAAGGAACATGCTACAGATTTTGCACTGTGGCTCAGCAGCATGAAGCATACATCCAATGACAAGTATTGTTTGCCATTGTTACTCTTTTCCTACAGATCTGGATATGCCCAATTGTGAAGTGATCAATATATGACTGCATAACTTAGCAGATGGCACACTTATATGAATGGCACAATGACATTTTTCATAGATTACTTTTTGGGGAACATTATGCATAATAATTCGTTCTGGCAATCTTTTTATAATAATGCTTTTCTGGGGCACAGTGCACATAATAATTTATTACAAGAACTGTGTAAAGTTACTTCAATAATAGTTAAAGTTGCTTCAATAAGTGTGAATATGAATAAAATAACTCCTTTTGGGGGCAAGGGATAGAATAATTGATTTCTAGAGGCGCAGTAAATATTTTAGGGAGCACAGTGTTTATAATAAATTATTACAGGCATACAGTATATATAATCATTTGTTTTTAAGGGGACATTGTAGATAATAAACTAAATAGATACACGGGACTCCACCTACATACAGGATATAGGGATGCATGGGTAGGATACCTTAATCCCACCAAGGACAACATCTGCAAGGAGTTTGTATGTTCTCCCTGTGTTTGCGTGGGTTTCCTCCGGGTTCTCCGGTTTCCTCCCACACTCCAAAGACATACTGATAGGGAATCTAGATTGTGAGCCCCAATGGGGACAGTGATGATAATGTATGTAAAGCGCTGTGGAATATGTAAGCGCTATATAAAAATAAAGATTATTATTATTATTAATCAACAAAATAGAAGAGACCGCAGAACTCCAAATAAGTGTGTTTTTTCAAAGGGAACCTGTCAGCAGGTTTTAGTGCCCCCAACTGATCTAAGCTGTGTTAGGTTGCAATAATGCAGATTAATTCTACAACTTTTTTTTCCAATTCTTTCTTTCATTACCAAGTAACCACTTTTCCTATTTTTATATAAATGTACTGCAAGTGCAGGTGGCTTGGCTCTGCACTTACAGCTCTTCAGTCTATCTCCTTATTTCCTCACCCACTATCATCCTCCAGTCACTGAATGACAGGTGACTCTTATCTAAGTGACTAGCGATGAGCGAGCACTAAAATGCTCGGGTGCTCGAAGCTCGGGCCGAGCTCACCGTGATACTCGGGTGATCGACCCGAGCAACGAGCCCAATGTTAGTCTATGGGAGACCCGAGCATTTTTGCAGCGGCACCCCCAGCAGTCTGTAGAAAGCCTAAAAAGTGCCCAAAACGATAGTGACAGTGCTCAAAAGACATGGGGGCAGCATGGGGATCGCCCCTGGAAGCATTTCTGACCCCCAGGTCACTGCTGTCAACGTGGTCAGAGGTATTAAGCCACTTTTACGGGCCCACAATAAAACGTTCAAAAACGTAACTGAAACTGTTTTCCTGTGCAATATGTTAAGGTATTTACTTTCCAGGGTAAAGACTTGTGTATACGGTAAAATAAATAGCCAAAAACAAAAATACTCCTCCACACCTTGGGCTATGTTCACAAGTAGCATTTTTTATGCGTTTTTGCACTTTTGTATTGCTTCCAACCGTGACAAAATGATGATGATGATAGAAGTTAGCATCTGCTTTGTTTTCTTTTAATGCAAGCGTAAGTGTACAGCCTGCCACCCACCCACGCCCAGGCTGCAATGCCATACTGCTAGCTTGCACTTGAAATGGGGCCTTTTAGTTTGGAGTAGGCCGAAGCTGGCCACTACCTCATGGCTGCTTCGGCGGCCTGGTATCCATACTCAATCTCCAGCCGCCCAGTGGCCGAATGTCCACACTTGGTCCTCAGCCGCTAGGGGGCGGCCGGGTGTCCATACTTGGTCCCCAGCCGCCCCGCGGCCGGGTGTCCACACACGGTCCCCAGCCGCCTGGGGGCGGCCGGGTGTCCATAAACGGTCCCCAGCCACCCCTATTTCTCCTGTCACCTTCCCACACACTTTTCTTAGCCTGGCCTGCTTTAGGGCAACATTGGACGAGCCCACCAGAGAACCAGACTCCTCCGGTGGGCCCTGGCTTCTCCATCAGGGGAGTTGAGAGTGCCAAGGTGAGGAGCATGATGATGATAATAGAAGTTAGCGTCTGCTTTGTTTTAATGCAAGCGTAAGTGTGCAGACTGCCACCCACCCACCCCCAGGCTGCAATGCCATACTGCTAGCTTGCACTTGAAATGGGGCCTTTTAGTTTGGAGTAGGCCAAAGCTGGCCACTACCTCATGGCTGCTTCAGGGGCCTGGTATCCATACTCAGTCCCCTGCCGCCCGGCGGCCGGGTGTCCATAAACGGTCCCCAGCCGCCCCTATTTCTCCTGTCACCTTCCCACACACTTTTCTTAGCCTGGCCTGCTTTAGGGCAGCATTGGACGAGCTCACTAGAGAACAAGACTCCTCCGGTGGGCCCTGGCTTCTCCATCAGGGGAGTTGAGAGTGCCAAGGTGAGGAGTTTGATGATGATGATAGAAGCTAGCATCTGCTTTGTTTTCTTTTAATGCAAGCGTAAGTGTGCAGCCTGCCACCCACCCACCCCCAGGCTGCAATGCCATACTACTAGCTTGCACTTGAAATGGGGCCTTTTAGTTTGGAGGAGGCCGAAGCTGGCCACTACATCATGGCTGTTTCGGCGGCCTGGTATCCATACTCAGTCCCCAGCCGCCCGGCGGCCGGGAGTCCATAAGCGGTCCCCAGCCGCCCTTATTTCTACTGTCACCTTCCCACACACTTTTCTTAGCCTGGCATGCTTTAGGGCAGCATTGGACGAGCCTACCAGAGAACCAGACTCCTCCGGTGGGCCCTGGCTTCTCCATCAGGGGAGCTGAGAGTGCCAAAGTGAGGAGCATGATGATGATGATAGACGTTAGCATCTGCTTTGTTTTCTTTTAATGCAAGCGTAAGTGTACAGCCTGCCACCCACCCACCCCCAGGCTGCAATGCCATACTGCTAGCTTGCACTTGAAATGGGGCCATTTAGTTTGGAGTAGGCTGAAGCTGACCACTACCTCATGGCTGCTTCGGTGGCCTGGTATCCATACTCAGTCCCCAGCCGCCCGGCGGCCGGGTGTCCACACTCGGTCCCTAGCCGCCAGGGGGTGGCCGGGTGTCCATACTTGGTCCCCAGCTGCCCCACGGTCGGGTGTCCATAAACGGTCCCCAGCCGCTCCTATTTCTCCTGTCACCTTCCCACACACTTTTCTTAGCCTTGCCTGCTTTAGGGCAGCATTGGACGAGCCCACCAGCGAACCATACTCCTCCGGTGGGCCCTGGCTTCTCCATCAGGGGAGTTGAGAGTGCCAAGGTGAGAAGCATGATGATGATGAAAGAAGTTAGCATCTGCTTTGTTATCTTGCAATGCAAGCGCATGTATGTAGTAGCGGCTAGGCCTGAGGTGGCCAGCGTTTTGGCGCATATCCTACCTCCTCCGAGGATTGCTGGATGTTTTCCTGCTACTATCCAAGTTCTATGACTCTCGTTAAAACAAAGCTTCAGGTGATAAATGATGGATGAGGTGGTGGCAAAGGAGAAAGAGCAGGAGGAACAGGGACCATTCACATCAATATCAGGCCAGTCAACCACACATATCTTGTAGGATATGTTTCTGTACCAAAAGGAGCGGTTCGGCTACACAGTTATAGGGAATACAGTGAGTGCAATGCCTACCAAAAATTTAGAGTCACTCCAATGCCCCTTGGAAGTGACATGGAGGTCAGAGGGCCTTAACTAAACCATTTTTTCCATTTATAGCAACTGGGTCTCCTGTGCACTGTTGCACTAAGCAGTGAATGGAAGGCTTTCCAAAAATTATGAGGAACTGCAATGCCCCTTGAAACAGACGTGGATTACAGCGTACTAAAAACCTTCTACCCATTATTGAGAAGTGGGTCTCCCTTAGTGTTCGCCTATGCATTTAAAAGCAAAAGCTGACTAAAATTAGGAAGAAATGCAATGCTCGTTGGAAGAGTCATGGAGGTCGCAGTAGCTTAACAAGATGGTTTTAATGCCCCTTGGAAAAGTGGTGGAGGTCACAGTAGCTTAACAAGACGGTTTGAATGCCCCTTGGAAATGTGGTGGAGGTCACAGTAGCTTAGCAAGACGGTTTTAATGCCCCTCGGAAGAGACGTGGAGGTCGCAGTAGCTTAACAAGACGGTTTTAATGCCCCTTGGAAAAGTGGTGGAGGTCACAGTAGCTTAACAAGATGGTTTTAATGCCCCTCGGAAGAGACGTGGAGGTCGCAGTAGCTTAACAAGACGGTTTTAATGCCCCTTATAAGAGCCATACAGTACAGCATCTTAAAAACATTATTCCTATTACTGGGGAGTGGGTCTCCCATAGTCTTTGCTTATGCCTTCCAAGCAAAAGCTGCCAAAAATTAGGACGGAGAAACTTGCAATGCCCCTTACAAGAGCCATGCAGTACAGCATATTACAAACATTATTCCCATTATTGGGGAGTGGGCCTCCCATAGTCTTTGCTTATGCCTTCCAAGCAAAAGCTGCCAAAAATTAGGATGGAGGAACTTGCAATGCCCCTTACAAGAGCCATGCAGTACAGCATATTACAAACATTATTCCCATTATTGGGGAGTGGGTCTCCCATAGTCTTTGCTTATGCCTTCCAAGCAAAAGCTGTCAAATATTAGGAGGAAATGCAATGCCTGTTCGAAGAGTCGTGGAGGTTAGAGTTAACTAAAAATCAATATTTCAATGCCCCTTGGAAGAGCTGTGGAGTTCAGAGTGGTTTAACAAGATGCTTCTAATGCCCCTCGGAAGAGACGTGGAGGTCCCAGTAGCTTAACAAGACGGTTTTAATGCCCCTCGGAAGAGACGTGGAGGTCGCAGTAGCTTAACAAGACGGTTTTAATGCCCCTTGGAAAAGTGGTGGAGGTCAAAGTAGCTTATAAAGACGGTTTTAATGCCCCTTGGAAGAGACGTGGAGGTCCCAGTAGCTTAACAAGACACTTTTAATGCCCCTCGGAAGAGACGTGGAGGTCGCAGTAGCTTAACAAGACAGTTTTAATGCCCCTTGGAAAAGTGGTGGAGGTCGCAGTAGCTTAACAAGATGGTTTTAATGCCCCTTACAAGAGCCATACAGTACAGCATCTTAAAAATATTATTCCCATTATTGGGGAGTGGGTCTCCCACAGTCTTTGCTTATGCCTTCCAAGCAAAAGCTGACAAAAATAAGGACGGAGGAACTTTCCATAATGGCAACACGGACCACGGTCACCCTGGTGGTATAGTGGTGGTGGAGGCTGAGGATAAGGTGAAGAACATAAAACAGCCGAAATGAGGAATCGTATACCCATGTATGGGTGTGAAGCGGTGTATGTGAATACACCTCCCGAAATAACACAGTGGATTTGACTTTATGTTACTCAGCTGTCATTTGGTGGTGATGAGAAGTCTGGCCCAATACAGCCCTTGTTCATTTTGATAAGGGTCAGCTTTTCAGCATTGCCAGTTGACAGGCGAGTGCACTTATCAGTTATAATTCCCCCAGCGGCACGCTCCGATAACACGCTAGCAGCAGGGCAGGCCAGGACCTCCAAGGCGTACAGAGCAAGTTCATTCCAAGTGTCCAGCTTGGATACTCAATAATTAAAAGGCACAGAGGAATCACGGAGGACGCTGGTATGGTCGGCAAGGTACTCCCTCACCAACTTTTCAAACTTTCCACTCCTTGTGACAGTACCCCGCGCCGCAGGGTCTGTCCGAAGGGAGGGTCTCAGAAATCTGTACCAGAACGTTGACAGTGTTCCCCTGCCTCTGCTGGATTGGAGTTGTGTCTCTCTCGCATGTACGCCTTGGTTGGGCAATGAACTGTGACCTATTCCGCTAGCATGTTCAGATGGGAATTTTTTTAACAGTTCTGCAGCAAGGGCCTTCTGGTACTGCCCCATTTTTGTAGACCTCTCCACCTCAGGAATAAGAGCGTGAAAGTTCTCCTTATAGCGGGGGTCTAAATATGTCACCAACCAGTAATGACTGTCACCCAACATTTTGAAAACACGAGGGTCACGGTTAAGGCAGCGTAACATAAAGTTAGCCATGCGTGCCAGACTGGTAACGGGCAAGACTTCCGTGTCCTCACCAAGATGACGACTGACCATGCTCTCCTCCTCCTCCTCCTCCCCCCTGTACTCAGGCCACCCACGCTGAACCGACGGTATTACAGTTGTACAGGTACTACCGTCTACAGCGCATGATACAAGCTCCTGTTCTTCCTCCTACTCCTCTCCCTCATTGTCCCCCAATGCACGTTGGGATGAGATGAGGCTGGGCTGAGTGTAATCGACCGCTACGGCTTCTTGATCCATCTCATCATACTCTGGCTGCAATGCCTCCTCTTTAATTCTCTGCAGAAAGCGTTGCAAAAGACAGACAAGTGGAATGCTGACGCTAATGGTGGCGTCATCACCACTCACCATTTTGGTGGACTCCTCAAAGTTTGTCAAGATGGTACATATGTCAGACATCCAGGTCCACTCCTGAGGTCTTATGTGTGGAGTCTGACCTCAATATCGACGGCCTTGTTGCAGCTGGTACTCCACAACTGCTCTTTTCTGCTCACAAATCCTTTGCAACATGTGGAGGGTAGAGTTTCAAAGTGTGGGGACATCACACACCAGTCGGTGTGAGGGAAGCTGCAAACGCTGCTGCAACACAGCAACGGCGGCGGAAGCTTTAGCCGACTTGGAAAATGAGCTGACAGGCGGCGTACTTTGAAGAGCAGATCTGGCAACTCGGGGTGCGATTTAAGAAACCGATGAACCACGAGGTTAAGCACATGAGCCAGGCATGGTACGTGTGTGATCTCGCCTCGCCTCAGAGCCACCACCAGGTTATGGCCATTGTCACACACGACCATGCCTGGATGTAGGTTCAGCGGTCTTAGCCACAGATCTCCCTGCTCTTTCACAGCTGTCCACAACTCACAAGCAGTGTGAGGTTTCTCACCTAAGCTTATGAGTTTCAGCACAGCCTGTTGCCGCTTGGCGGAGGCAGTACTGCAATGCTTCCAGCTTGTAACTGATGTGGTGATATCTGAGATGGAGGCTGAACATGAGGAGGAGGAGGAGGATGATGCGCAGGAGCTGTACACTGTGGGGGCAACTCTGACTGACATAGGGCCCGCAATCCTCGGTGTGGGGAGGATGTGTTCCGTCCCAAGGTCCGACTGGGTCCCGGCTTCCACTATGTTTACCCAGTGTGCCGTCAGGGAGATGTACCGTCCCTGGCCACAAGCACTTGTCCACGTGTCCATTGTCAGGTGGACTCTCCCAGTAACTGCGTTGTTGGGACAGATGTTTTGGGACACGTGCTTGTGTAGTGCGAGGATGGCACACCGGGCAAAATAGTGTCGGCTGGGGACCGAGTACCGAGGGACGGCCACCGCCATAAGGTTGCAGAAGGATTCTGTCTCCACCAGCCTAAAAGGCAGCATTTCCAACGCAAGCAGTCATGAAATGTGCAAATTTAGGACTGTGGCCTGTGGGGCGTTGGCTGCGAATTTCCGCTTTCGTTCAAAGGTCTGGGATATGGACAATTGAACGCTGTGGTGGGACGTGGACGTTGATGTTGTTTCTTGATAAACTGCCATAACAAGTGAAGACTGAGAGGAGGGGGCATCTTTGCATGCAGTATGGACAGGCGATTGCCTTGCACACACAACAGGGGGTTCTATTGCACACACAACAGCGGAAGAAGCAGTGGTGACACCCGCTGAGACCCTGGGTTCACCCCACAAAGTCGGGTGCTTTGCTGTCATGTGCCTGATCATGCTGGTGGTGGTCAGGCTGGTAGTTTTGTCACTCCTGCTGATAATGGCATGGCAGGTGGTACAAATGGCCTTTTTGGGGTTATCAGCAGAGTCTTTAAAAAAATTCCAGACTCTGGAAGACCTACAGGTTGTACTGGCAATGTCCCTCGTGTTGATGTTACGGGGAACTGTTGCCTGGCTTCAGTGTGTGCCACCACACTGCTTCTTCCTGCCTGTTGGGGTATTCTGCATCCCTCACCCTGTGTGCTGCTGGCCTCACTCTGCATGTCCTCCTGCCACGTTGGGTCAGTTAATGGATCATCCACCACCTCCTCCTCTTCCACTTGCGCACCACGATCCTCCTCCTCACTTCCTGGCAATTGTGTCTCGTCATCGTCCACCTCTTGAGACAAATTGCCAGCGTCGACTTCCTGTGGCCGTGGCGGTTCAAATATTTGGGCATCGCTACATGGGATCTCCTCTTCCACCACTTCAAGCGGAGCAGGCGAGGGGCACAAATCTGGAAATGGAGCAGTGAATAGCTCTTCAGAGTGTCCAAGTGTGGGATCAGTTGCTGTCTGACGACACTCGGCATGGTGGGAGGAAGGAGCATCAGGGTGAGGAGGAGTATGCGGTCGAGACTCACGGCTACTACGATTTGACCGTGTGGAAGACAGACCGGAGGTGGTGGTGCCCAGGTAACTGGAAGTATTATCTGCTATCCATTTAATAACCTGTTCACACTGATCAGTTTGCAATACTGGTGTTGTTCTGTGCTTCCCTAGTAATTTGGTCAAGAAGTGGGAGCGAGAAGATGTGGCTGTTGGTTGTGGCACATTTTCACCTTGTGTTATGTTCTGCTACCAGAGCTAAGGAAAGAGAGGAGATCTGTCCCTACGATAGAACTCAGCTTAATCCCTACGATGTAACAGGGAACCTGATCCTGCGATCAGACCTGCTAAAGTCCTAAGCTAGTCTGTACGGAGACCTATAGATGTGAGGAAGGAATCCCTACAAGTACCAAGGACTGGGAGGAATATGGGACACCTCCTAACAGAAATAGTAGCAGACAGACGAAGAAAGAAAATATATAGAACATAGAGGTCAGTAGACCAAGCAAACTAACAGAGCAAGACACAGAGCACAGGCTAGCTAGAAAGTAGATATACAATGAAGTCCAGCAAAGCCAGAAGGGCGGAGCAGGATTAAATAGGCCAACAAGGTCATGTGACCAGCAAAGGAAAAAAAACTAAGAGCAAGGTTCTAACAGTACCCCCCCTTCTAAGAGGATCCTCCGGATCCCCTAGGACCAGGCTTATCAGGAAATCTCCTGTGAAACGCTCCGATAAGTCTGGACGCGGAAACAACATCCGACCTCACCCAAGAGTTATCCTCGGGACCGAAACCTTTCCAGGCCACAAGATACTGCAAACTACCTCTATACCGTCTAGAGTTAAGGATGCGAGAAATTTCATATTCCCCGTCCTCCACCACCGGAGGAACAGAGGCAGAGGCGTCACAATCCGATACAACAGCTTTTTTCAACAGAGAGACATGAAATACCGGATTAATTCTCCAGGAGGTAGGAACCTCCAACCTAACAGCAGATTGGTTGACAACCTGAAGCACCTTAAAGGGCCCTACAAACTTGGGACCCAATTTCTTTGAAGGAATCCTCAACCGCAGATTCCTAGAGGACAACCAAACCATGTCACCAACAGTGAACAAAACCTCCTGTCGTTTCCTATCAAAGTAGTCTTTAGATTTTCTGTTGGCCTCCTGAAGATTACCACGCACATCCGTCCAAACTCTCTCCAAATCACCGGAAAAATTCTCCTCCTCAGGCACGGCAGATCCCAACTTGGAGAACGACCCAAACGACGGATGTCTCCCAGAACAACAAAAAAAAAGGCGAACAACCAGCAGAAGAAGATGTATGATTGTTCAGAGCAAATTCAGCAAGTGGCAGAAACTCAGACCACCCCTCTTGATTGTCTGCCACAAAACAACGCAAGAACTGCTCAACATCCTGGTTTTTCCTTTCTGTCTGGCCATTAGATTCAGGATGATATCCGGACGAGAACGACAAATGAACTCCCAACCTATCACAAAAGGCACGCCAAAAACGAGCCACGAACTGAGGACCCCTATCAGAAACAATGTCAGTAGGAACGCCATGAAGTCTGACAATTTCCTTGACAAAGGCCTTAGCGAGAGTTTTAGCGCAGGGCAGTTTGACGAAAGGAACCAAGTGACACATCTTGCTAAAACGGTCCACGACCACCCAGATGACAGTAAAACCCTCAGAGGGGGGAAGGTCAGTTATAAAGTCCATAGCCAAATGTGTCCAAGGAGCACTGGGAACCTCCAAAGGACAAAGCAACCCCGCAGCAGGAGTATGTGAGGACTTAGATCTAGCACATATAGTACATTGACGCACCCACTTAATGACTTCCTTCTGCCATCCAGGCCACCAAAAACTGCGACCCACCAGTCTCTTGGTCTCAGAGATTCCGGGATGACCTGCCAACCGAGATTCGTGACACTCAACAAACAAATCTCTCCTAAAGGTCCCAGGCACAAACAACCTCCCATGAGGAGTGTTAGAAGGGGCATTCTCCTGTGCTTTAAGAATCTCATTTTCCAAAACGGAGTCCAAAGCAGCTATCACAACACCTTCTTGTAAAATGTTCTCCTCTTTCTCAGCACCGACTATGGGAGAAAAACTGCGAGACAAGGCATCCGCCTTAACATTCTTAGTACCAGGGATGTAAGTAACGGAGAAATTAAACCGCGAGAAAAACAGTGCCCACCTAGCCTGACGGGCATTCAGGCGCTTGGCAGCATCAAGATATATCAGATTTTTATGATCCGTAAGAACCTGAACGGGAAATTCCGCACCTTCCAAGAAGTGGCGCCAGTGTTCAAATGCGAGTTTAATAGCCAATAATTCCCGATTACCAATATCGTAATTCAGTTCAGTCTCCGAAAATTTTTTTGAAAAAAAGGCACAGGGATGTAATCCATCCCCGTTATCCTGAGACAATACTGCGCCAACCCCCACAGAGGAAGCATCAACCTCAACCAAAAACGGCCTAGTAACATCAGGCTGCATAAGGATGGGAGCAGAGGTGAACCTCTCCTTGAGATACACAAAAGCTTCAATGGCCTCAGAAGACCACTGAACCGCATCAGCACCTTTCCTGGTGAGATCAGTCAGAGGTTTGACAATACTAGAAAAATTTTTTATGAATTTTCTATAGTAATTGGCGAAACCCAAAAACCTCTGTATCGATTTCAAACCAATAGGCCTAGGCCATTCCTGCACAGCCTGAACCTTAACCGGATCCATCTCAAAACCTTTGCTGGAGATAATGTAGCCCAAAAAACTAATTCTCTGTACAGCGAACTCACATTTCTCCAGCTTAGCAAAAAGCGAATTGTCCATTAATAACTGTAATACCTCACGCACGCTCCGCCAATGAGACTCCAGATCCGGCGAATAAATCAAAATGTCATCCAAATACACAACCACATTTTTACCGATCAAAGGTCTAAGGATGTCATTAATCAGATTCTGAAAAAATGCAGGAGCATTAGTAAGACCAAAAGGCATAACCAGATTCTCAAAATGACCCACAGGAGTGTTAAAAGCAGTCTTCCATTCGTCACCCTCCTTCATGCGCAACAGATTGTATGCCCCCTTAAGGTCAATTTTAGAGAACCACTTGGCCCCCATTAACTGGTTAAACAGATCAGGAATCAATGGCAGTGGGTAAGGATTGCGTACAGTAATTTTGTTAATCTCACGAAAATCCAGACAAGGACGTAAACCGCCGTCCTTTTTTTTTACAAAAAAAAATCCAACCGCCACAGGAGACTTAGAGGGCCTAATGTGACCGGCGGCCAAACTTGTCTGTATGTATTCCTCCAAAGCCTTCCTCTCAGGAATAGTAAGGTTAAATAAACGACTTTTAGGAAGAGTCGCTCCAGGGACAAATTCAATAGAACAATCATAGTCTCTATGGGGAGGCAAAACCTGCGATTCCTTCTCAGAAAAAACTCTCCAAAAATCCTGAATAGGAACAGGCAATTCTCCCCTATCCAAAGCTGCAATACGCCCATTACAACACTTGTCATAACATTTATGGCTCCAGGATTTAATTTCACTGGTAGACCAATCCAGTACAGGATTGTGAAATTTTAACCAGGGCAATCCCAATATTACTGGAGAAGGCAAGTTATTCAACACTACCAAATCCAATTTCTCATGGTGAACACCATTAATAGTGAGAGGAAATTCACAGACCTTGAGAGTAATATTCTTCAAAGGGGAACCATCCACAGAAACCACAGCAATGGGGGATGATAAAGGTTCAGGTTTTAAATTGAGTCTTTCCACGAATCCCCCATCAATAACATTCAGAGTAGACCCACAATCGACAAACACCCGAAATTCCATTAATTTTTCCTGAGCAATCGTGGAAGCAGCTAAAAATACACCCTTGGAATTTAAACAGGCAATACGGGCATGACTGACCATTTTTTTTTCTTTCTTCATACGAAGCTCACAGCCTTTAATCAAATGACCAGATTTTCCGCAATAGAAACACAAGCTTTCAAAAAATCGACGGTCTTTTTCTTGAGAGCGAGGTGCCACCGATCCAATCTCCATCGGTTCACCACTGTTAGTACACACATTCTCATAACCAGAAACTGACATAGCAGAGGATTTGCTCTCATTAACCCTTGCACGCAGTCTTCTATCCACCCGTATAGCTAATTGCATAGCCTGTTGCAAATCTTCAGGTGTAGGATAAGCAATTAGCAGGTCTTTAACCCTTTCACTGAGCCCAGCAAGAAATAGACTTTTCAGAGCAGAATCGTTCCACCCTGTTTGAGTAGACCAACGACGGAAATGAGTACAATATTTTTCCACATTACCTGATCCTTGTTTTAAACGTCTCAACTCAGTCTCAGCTGATGCGACACGGTCAGGATCATCATATAAAAGTCCCAAAGCAGAAAAAAAACTATCCACTGATCTGAAGCATGTATCACTAGGTTGCAAAGAAAAGGCCCACTCCTGAGGCTCTTTGCGCAAAAGTGACATTATGAACCCTACGCGCTGGGATTCATCCCCAGAGGACTTAGGTCTCAAACGAAAATACAATAAGCAAGCATTTTTGAATGAAAAAAATTCTCGGTGTTCACCAAAAAATAAATCCGGCAAACATACCTTAGGCTCCAAGAAATGTGCTCCAGGACAGTTACTCACGTGCTGACGGAGCTCGGCCACCTCCAGAGAGAGTCCCTGCAGGCGATGAACCAAATCCTGAACTGACACCATGATGGAACAGAAAAATCTTTCCTTAGAGAATTTGTTGGCTGGACTTACTGTTATGTTCTGCTACCAGAGCTAAGGAAAGAGAGGAGATCTGTCCCTACGATAGAACTCAGCTTAATCCCTACGATGTAACAGGGAACCTGATCCTGCGATCAGACCTGCTAAAGTCCTAAGCTAGTCTGTACGGAGACCTATAGATGTGAGGAAGGAATCCCTACAAGTACCAAGGACTGGGAGGAATATGGGACACCTCCTAACAGAAATAGTAGCAGACAGACGAACAAAGAAAATATATAGAACATAGAGGTCAGTAGACCAAGCAAACTAACAGAGCAAGACACAGAGCACAGGCTAGCTAGAAAGTAGATATACAATGAAGTCCAGCAAAGCCAGAAGGGCGGAGCAGGATTAAATAGGCCAACAAGGTCATGTGTAGAGATGAGCGTTGTTCTACTCGAACTGTTCGCCAATCTCAAATTCGAGCTGTTTTGGGCGGTGTTCGAGCCGTTCGGCGAACACGAACAATTTGAGAAAAATTCGGCTGTTCGAGGTTATGTTCGATAACTGTTCGTGCACCAAAATCATAACTGGATTTTTTCTCAGTAATGATGAAAATTAATGTTAATACGCAGTTTGAGTGTACAGCGGGGTGGGGGGAGGGGCAGGGGATGGATCTCTGCAGGAACAATGAAGATCTCCATTTTTTTTTTCTCTTTCCCGCATTTGCAGTGGGGAGGTGCAATCTGTCAGCCTATCAGCAGCGCACACACGGAGCGAAGTGCTTTTTTTCACACAAGCAAGGGCATGTGTCATTGGCAGTGTATGTCACATGTCCTTGCCCTATAAGACCAAGCCATTTTCCCCGTTGCCACCATTTTCTCACTGCTGCAGCTGCGTGTTAGACGGCACCGCTGTTGCTGTGTGCGCTATACCTTGTTAATTTCAAGCCAATTTTCGCACAAATATACAGATAGCTTGGGAGTAGGGAATAGTTGTGATTGCAGTCCTTTTAAGGACTAGGTTACAGCATTTCCTACGACTTTTATCAGGGAGGTCTGTGCTCTTAAATAGATAGGTTGTGGGAGTAAAGACTAATTGTAATTGGAGTCCTTTTCAGGACTAGGTTACATGAGTTCCTATCAGTTTTTGCCAGGCAGGTCTGTGCCAGTGCTGTGCAAGTTTTTTTCACAGCATTTGGCTGAATCTAGCAAAGCTAATCCTTTTTGGCCTATTGCAGAGTGTGTTAGTCAGTGGAGTAGCCTATCTGTGTTGCAAGATATAACACCTGTGTATAGAATACCAATTTTTTTACTGCACCTAGTGAAGTAAAATCTTTTGGGCATAGCATCATTCTATTAGTCCATCTATACTGACCTCCATCAGGTTGCAAACTGAATATAATTATTTTCTGCATCTAGCTCTGAAAAAATATTTGGGCTTTTAGCAGTGTGTGGGACTTGGTCTATTAGTCCATCTATACTGACCTCCATCAGGTTGCAAATTAAAAATAATTTTTTTCTTCATTTAGCTCTGAAAAAATATTTGGGCTTCTAGCAGTGTGTGGGACTTGTTCTATTAGTCCTTCTATACTGACCTCCAGCAGGTTGCAAATTGAATATAATTTTTTTCTGCATCTAGCTCTGAAAAAATAGTTGGGCTTCTAGAGGTGTGTGGAACTTGGTCTATTAGTCCATCTATACTGACCTCCATCAGGTTGCAAATTAAAAATAATTTTTTTCTGCATCTAGCTCTGAAAAAATATTTGGGCTTCTAGCAGTGTGTGGGACTTGGTCTATTAGTCCATCTATACTGACCTCCATCAGGTTGCAAATTAAAAATAATTTTTTTCTGCATCTAGCTCTGAAAAAATATTTGGGCTTCTAGCAGTGTGTGGGACTTGGTCTATTAGTCCATCTATACTGACCTCCATCAGGTTGCAAATTAAAAATAATTTTTTTCTTCATTTAGCTCTGAAAAAATATTTGGGCTTCTAGCAGTGTGTGGGACTTGTTCTATTAGTCCTTCTATACTGACCTCCAGCAGGTTGCAAATTGAATATAATTTTTTTCTGCATCTAGCTCTGAAAAAATATTTGGGCTTCTAGCAGTGTGTGGGACTTGGTCTATTAGTCCATCTATACTGACCTCCATCAGGTTACAAATTAAAAATAATTTTTTTCTGCATCTAGCTCTGAAAAAATATTTGGGCTTCTAGCAGTGTGTGGGACTTGGTCTATTAGTCCATCTATACTGACCTCCATCAGGTTGCAAATTAAAAATAATTTTTTTCTGCATCTAGCTCTGAAAAAATATTTGGGCTTCTAGCGGTGTGTGGGACTTGGTCTATTAGTCCATCTATACTGACCTCCATCAGGTTGCAAATTAAAAATAATTTTTTTCTGCATCTAGCTCTGAAAAAATATTTGGGCTTCTAGCAGTGTGTGGGACTTGGTCTATTAGTCCATCTATACTGACCTCCATCAGGTTGCAAATTAAAAATAATTTTTTTCTTCATTTAGCTCTGAAAAAATATTTGGGCTTCTAGCAGTGTGTGGGACTTGTTCTATTAGTCCTTCTATACTGACCTCCAGCAGGTTGCAAATTGAATATAATTTTTTTCTGCATCTAGCTCTGAAAAAATAGTTGGGCTTCTAGCGGTGTGTGGGACTTGGTCTATTAGTCCATCTATACTGACCTCCATCAGGTTGCAAATTAAAAATAATTTTTTTCTGCATCTAGCTCTGAAAAAATATTTGGGCTTCTAGCAGTGTGTGGGACTTGGTCTATTAGTCCATCTATACTGACCTCCATCAGGTTGCAAATTAAAAATAATTTTTATCTGCATCTACAGTACCTCTGAAAAAATATTTGGGCTTCTAGCAGTGTGTGGGACTATTTGTATTAGTCCATCTATACTGACCTCCATCAGGTTGCAAATTCAAAATAATTTTTTTCTGCATCTAACCCAGCCAATAGTTTTGGCCTAATACCACAGTTTGGCCACTCAGCTCTGCTCGGTTACCATCCATTGTTTTTTTGTGCAAACAACTCCAGAGTTGTGAATTAGTTAACCACCAAAATGAGTGGAAAAAGGCCTGCTGCTGGTGGAAAGGGGAATAGGCGTGTTGGGAAGGGGAAAAAAGGTTGTGTCCGTGGGGTAGGTGTTAAAGCAACAGTAACATCTGCAGAAGAAAGACCATCTTCCAGCCAAACTAAAATGTCTACTTCTTTTAGCGGACAATGTGATAAGATCCCTTTCTTACGGCCACGCCAATCGCTACAAATTCCAGATGAGGCACAAAAACAGCAGGTGCTTCAACGGATATCAAGTGCTCCTTTAAGTGGGCTCTCCTCCACATCAACTTCAACATCACAAATACTCCAGTCCTCAAAGGTGTCACCCAAATCGCACTTGCTTCCTCACAGCTCCCAAATCTCCAGCTGCCCGTCTGAGTATGAGGTAGAACAGATGGTTGAGTCTGCAGAGCTGTTTACTCATACTATAGCCTGGGAATCAGAGGTCGACTCCAGCGCTTCTGTGAATCCAGACGAGGAAATGATCTGCACTGATGCCCAGAATCTTTATGAGTCGGATCCAGGACCAGACGCAGAAGGTTCTGACCATAATGTAGACCCTCATTCCCAAACTGTAACTCCTGTTGGTGGAGACAATGAGGAAGACGATGATAAGACTCAAATACCTGATTGGAGCAACAACTTTAGTTTTTTGTCAGGGCAGGAACAGGTTGGCTCTGAGGACGACGGGTGTGATAACGCACAGGGTGATGATGATGAGGTCGGAGATCCCACTTACTGTCAACCCACAGTCAGCCAAGAGATGAGGTCAGCAGAGGAGGTGGAGGAAGATGCTAGTGACGACGAGGTCAGGTTGCGCCTTCCTGGACAGAGACGTAGTACTGGAAGCACGTCAACAACTGCATCCTCAAACACAACTCTGCCTCTCACCACAAGTCGTGGTGGCTCTTCAGGTCGCATGGGTGCTAAGCCTTGCATAGCCTGGGCATTTTTTCAGATCGATAAAGATGACCCAACTCGTGTTATCTGTAACATTTGTCAGCAAAAGCTAAGTAGAGGCCAAAAAATACATAGTTTGAGTACTTCATGCATGAACCGGCACATGGACATGAAGCATAAGTTGCAGTGGGAAGCTCAGTGTGCTACAATGCGGCCTAGCCGGCCGGGCCAATCACCGTCTGCCATATCTTGTGCATCCGCGGCCTCTTCATCCTCTGTGACTGGGGGGACAGCAGTCACACCTGTTTTGGGGCGCAGACCTGCCACCTCTTTACCCGCAACAGCCAGCGTGATTGGCAGGTCATCATTTTCTTTGGAGGTGGTAACACCAGCTGGTGTTGAGCGCTGTCCGACATCGATAGCACCACCTTTGGATCAAGGCAACCTAACATGTCCGCCTGCATCTTCCTCACAGACCGGCAGTTTGCCGGGGACACCCTTATCAACCCCGTCTAAGCACAATAGCCAGCCCTCGGTCCCTCAGATGTGGACAAGTAAAAGACCATTTCCTCCTAGCCATGAGAAAGCTAAGAGGTTGAATTTCACCATCTGCAAGCTCTTGGCTACAGAAATGCTGCCTTTCCGCCTGGTGGACACAGAGGATTTTCGAGACCTTATGTCTGTCGCAGTGCCCAGTACCAGATGCCCAGTCGGCACTACTTCTCAAAGAAAGGTGTGCCTGCGCTCCACCAGCATGTCGCACACAACATCACCGCTTCTTTGAGAAACTCTGTGTGTGACAGGGTGCATTTCACCACAGACACTTGGACGAGTAGGCATGGACAGGGGCGTTACATGTCGCTGACTGGGCACTGGGTAACTATGGTGACAGCAGGACAAGGGGCTGCTGTCCAAGTCTTGCCGTCCCCACGAGTTGTGCGTCAATCCTCTTTATGTCAAAGTTCCTCCACTGCTTCTGCCTCCTCAACCTCCTCTCGGTCTTCCACCTGCACCCAAAGCCTGTCTGGTCATGCCACAAGCTTTCTAACTGCGCAGAAGGGATCCTGCACACCTCCTTACTATGCTGGCAGTAGGGCTCAACGTCATCAGGCGGTTTTTACATTGAAATGTCTGGGAAATGTGAGTCACACAGCTGAGGAGTTGTGGTCAGCTCTGGAGAACCAATTTCATGAATGGTTGTCTCCACTGGACCTGAAACCAGGGAAGGCCGTGTGCGACAATGCTGCAAACCTGGGTGCGGCCCTTCGCCGGGGCAATGTCACACACGTGCCTTGTATGGCTCACGTGTTGAACCTGGTTGTCCAGCAATTTTTAGCCCACTATCCCAGACTAGATGGCCTTCTGCAGAGGGCACGGTCGCTGTGTGCTCACTTCCGCCGTTCGCATCCCGCAGCTCAGCGACTTACATCTCTACAGAAGTCGTTGGGCCTGCCACTTCACCGGCTAAAATGCGATGTGCCTACCCGGTGGAATTCAACTCTGCACATGTTGCAGCGACTGTGGCAGCACCGACAAGCCCTGGTGCAATACGTTCTGACGTATAGCCTGGGCCAACGAGATTCAGAGGTGGGGCAAATCACGCTGGAGGAGTGGTCTCAGATCAGGGACCTATGCACCCTTCTGCACAGTTTTGAAATGGCGACGAAGATGTTTAGTGCTGACGATGCCATTATCAGCATGACTATTCCGGTGATTTACATGCTGGAGCACATGTTAAACAGAATTCGGAGTCAGGTGGTGGCACAAGAGGAGGTGGAGGAAGTAGAGGAGGAGGAGTTGTATGCGGAAGGGCTAAGATCTGCAAGGTCCAGACGGTCGGCAGCACCAAGGCGGCAGGCATGTGAGGGTGGGGGAGATGGTTTTACCAGGGCGCATGGTAGCAGCCAAACTAGTGAGGAAGGTGCAGGAGCCCAGGAAGAAGTGGAGGACGAACTGATGGAAGACTCATCAGATGAGGGAGACCTTGATCACATTTCTGTTGTGCGAGGTTGGGGGGAGAGGACAGAGGAAGGAAGCATGATTGTTACCTCGCCACCAACACAACAGGGACTTGGTGCTCCTGGATGCGCAACACACATGAGTGCCTTCTTGCTGCACTACCTGCAACATGACCCTCGAATTGTGAGAATTAGAAATAATCCTGACTACTGGGTTGCCACACTGTTAGATCCCCGGTACAAAAGTAAATTTGCAGAAATTATTCCTGCCATAGAAAGGGATGCACGCATGCAGGAGTATCAGCAGAGACTGTTGCAGAATCTTACATGTGCTTTTCCACAAAATACCAGTGGTGCACGTAGTGAATCTCACAGTTCCAACTTGCCAACCGTGGGACCGTCAAGTGTTCAGCACTCAAACCGTAACAGAACCACAGTATCTGCTGGTAACATCAATTTTGCGGAATCATTTCACCACTTTTTTAGCCCATCCTTTGCAAGGCCACAGGAGACAAGAAGTCTGACACATAGTCAACGCCTAGAGACGATGGTACAGGAGTATCTCCAAGTAAACATTGAAGCCACGACTGTGTCACTGGACCCTTGCTCTTTTTGGGCTTCCAATCTGGATAAATGGCCGGAGCTAGCCACTTACGCCTTGGAGATCTTGTCATGCCCCGCAGCCAGCGTTCTGTCTGAACGTGTGTTCAGCGCTGCTGGTGGTGTGCTGACAGATAAGCGCACGCGGCTCTCCACTGATAATGTAGACAGACTCACGTTCATAAAGATGAACAAATCATGGATCCGAAACGACTTTTCTACCCCTGTGTCATCCTGGGGAGAGTAAAAGCTTGATGATTGGTTAAAATCACCCTACCAACCGTTTTAAGCTTTCAAATTACTAATCATGTTTATCTGTATCTTGACTGGAAAATAATTTGGGCTTTGTAGCAGTGTGCAGCACTGATCCTATTAGGCCATCTATACTAAAGCTTCACCAGATTTAAAATTAAAAATAATTTTTAGCTGCATCTAGCCCAGAAAATAATTTTGGGGCTCCGAGATGCGCAAGGCACATAAGTGCCTTCTTGCTGCACTAGCTGCAGCATGACCCTCATATTGTCAGAATTCGAAGTAATCATGACTACTGGGTTGCCACACTCTTAGATCCCCCAAACTTTTCGATCAACCTTTTCATTTTAATAAAGACCAAAAAAATGGTCATTTTTGAAATTATAAGCATTAGCAGGTTGTTAGAAACTGAAATCAAACAGTTTTCAACTCAAAACTTTATTCTAGGTGATGTTACATTTTCACATAGGACCCCTTGTTCGAAAGGAGCTTCTGAACTCTCTCGTCCATTGAATTTGTCAGGTTTTGGATGGTTTCTGCTTCAATTGTTTTGCATGAGGACAGAATACCCTCCCAGAGCTGTTGCTTAGATGTGAACTGCCTCCCGCCATCATAGACACTCCTTTTAATGATGCTCCAAAGGTTCTGAATGGGGTAGAGGTCAGGGGAGCATGGGGGTCACACCATAAGTTTGTCCCCTTTTATGCCCATATCAGCCAGAGATGCAGATGTTTTATGTGCAGCATGAGATGGTGCATTATCATGCAGAAAAATGATCTTGCTGTGAAATACACGGTTCTTCTTCTTGAACCATGGCAGGAAGTGCTGTTTGAGAAAATCCACATACATTATGGAGTTCATCTTTAGCGCCTTCAGGGATCCTAAAGGGGCCGACAATCTCTCTCCCCATGATTCCAGCCCAAAACATTACTCCACCTCCTCCTTGTTGGCGCTGTAGCCGTGTTTGCGTGGGGTGTCCATCAACCAGCCATCCTCCACTCCATCCATCTGGACCATCGAGCGCTGCACGGCACTCATCCGTGAACAAAACAGTTTTGAAATCAGTCTTCATGTAATGTTTGGCCCACTGGAGCCGTTTCTGCTTGTGTGAAGTGGATAGAGGAGGTCGACAGGATGGCGCATGCACAGCTGCAAACCTCTGAAGGACCCTGCATCTTGTTGTTCGGGGGACGTTGGAGGCACAAGCAGCTTCAAAAACTTGTCTGCTGCTATGACAAGGCTTTTTTGCCGCTGCTCTTTCAACCTGACGTAATTGCCTGTAGGAAAGAGTCCTCAATTTGCCCTTATCAGCACGCACACGTGTGTACTGTGAATCAGCTACATACTTCTTGATTGCCAAGACACTTCATCCTGATCATCGCACAATGTTGATTGTAGTCATGCCTTGACCTAAACACTCCACAATTTGTTGCTTCTCAGCAGCCGACACATCCTTTTTCTTTCCCATTTTGGCAGAAAATGTAGGCTGCTTAATAATGTGAGAGAGCCTTCTTAAGTAGTCTTGCCTTTCATTGGACACACCTGCCAAACTAATTAGCACAGGTGTCTGCAATTGCTTACAGTGATATAAAGAGCCCTGACACACATCACCATCAATGAGTTTAACTGACAAACAAACAAATTCTTCCCTTATCACTCCTAAACACTTTTTGTATAATAATTTGGAACGCAGTGTACATGTGCTTTTCCACAAAACACCAGTGGTTCACGTAGTGAATCTTACAGTTCTAACTTGCCAACCGTGGTCTGCATGGAGTTGTTCAATAAAGGGCCCAAAATTAAGATAACATAGATGGGAGAGGTCTCTATGAACAGGAATTCCTAAGTATTTGATACCCTGTGAGGGCCAGGCAAAGGGAAAGTTGGACTGGATGGAATCCTATATGGATTTGGGGAGGGAGACATCGAGGGCCTCAGACTTCGCTGCATTGATTTTAAAATTTTACCATGTAACAAAGTGATCTATTTCAGCCATAACAGCATGGATGGATATATGTGATTGAGTGATATATACTAGGACATCATCAGCAAATAGAGAGCACTTGTACTCGGTGCCTCCCACCTCAATCCACCTAATATTGGGGTTATGGCGAATTGATGAGAGCAGGTGCTCCGTCACTAGGATGTATAAGAGAGGGGACAGAGGACATCACTGCCTTGTCCCATTGGTGATTGTGAAAGGTGATGAAAATGTTCTGACGCACCCCCTGGGCCTTGGGACACCCGGAGCCGGACCCTTTTTGGTGGATGCTGGTGGTTGTAGTCTTCGTGGCGGCGACCCAGTTCCGTGGCTCAGGGCGGTCAAACCAGTGGCGGAACTATTTATGTGGTTTTCATGTTTAAATGTCCGACTACGCCACCCGTGGATTGCGGTCAGAGTGAACCGGCGCTACAGGGCAGACCACTGAGGCTGGTGTTGTGGGTGCAGCAGAGCGTAGCATAACTCCCCACGGGAGGAGTATAGCCTCAGGGCAGTGTATGCGGAGGATGGGGGTGATGGTGCAGAGCAGCAGCAGTAACGACACGGAGTCAGTGATGCAGTTCAGGGCCTTTACTCACAGTTCTTTTTATCCAGACCACGTCTGCAGGTAACGGCTGCCCACGTCGTACTGTGCTCACCAGGTGAGGGGCTCAGACAACTCCCAGATAACTTTGGAGCACTTCACAGGACCCCCTTTGTGTGTCCTTTGTCTGGCCTTTCTTACCAACACTTCTGTCCGGCTGCCTCGGGCCTCCTCTTGGTAAACTTGGCGCCAGTTTCCCTGACCCTATGTGGTGCCTTCCTAGCGGGTGTAGCGAGGGGCTGCGCCACATAAAATGTCAGAGCCTCCGGTTTCTAGCTGAGGGTCGTTTCCTGCCTCCACTAGTTCGGGGACCGGTCTCCCCCTTTGGCCTGACCCCTCCACGCAGGTGGATTCGGGCGTGCGGTGGCGACTCGCCCGTCCGCACCCCTGGGATCCCTTCATTCCTCGTTCCTGGAGCCTTCTCCGCTCCTCTTCCTTCCTTCTCCCTCTTCCAGGCCTGGGCCTCTGTTACTAGGCCCGCCTCCGGAGCAGAGCTCATGCAGAGCCCCTGCTCCCTGCCACTTCTGCTCAGACTTCTCTGCACTGAACTAAGATGGTGCCCACCTTTTATACTCCCTTCTCAATGCACCCAGGAACTGCTTCCTCCCTGCTCCTGCACTACAGGGTTCCCCTTCCTCAGTGTTCCCTCCCCCCACTCCAGCCAGGGACAGGGACTGTCGTGCCCATCTCAGGGGCATATTGGTCGCCCTGCCCCACGGCAATGTGGTGTAATGCATGCAGGTGTCGGGTCCTGATCCACACTCCATCCTTGCCTGAGAGTGAGATATCACACCTCTGGGTGAGGTGCAATACGTCTGTAGCAACCGAGCCCTCAGGGTGCTACAGTTCCATTTATCTTCAGCCTAGGTGACGTATTGCGATACAGGGCCGTGATTTTGGCTATAAAAGGGTCCCCTAGACCCCTACCCCAAGCTTTTTAAGAGAATCATATATGGCGTGCCAGGAGACTCTATGGAATGCTTTCTCAGCATCCAACGAGAGTATCTAATTACAAATTTTTAACTGCATCTAGCCCAGGAAATACTTTGTGCCTAGTAGCAGTGTCTGCTAGTGAGCGGATTATCCCGGCTGTTAAGCAAGCTGCACCACCTGTAGTTTAGACACTTAATTTTTTCAAAGGAAATGCTTCGGGACCATGGGATACTTAGTGAAGAGCATCAGGAGGCACCCCAAGGCATAGGGGCTGGGACTGGCAGTAGGATGCCTTGCGGTGGACAGCCGAGCTCGATCCTTATAAAAGCTTTTTAACTGCAGCAGCTTTAGTGGACGCTACTGGAGCTGGAATTACCGCGGCTGCTGGCATGAGACTTGCCCTCCAATAGATCCTTGTAAATGGATTTAAAGTGTATTCATTCAAATTAGAGAGACAATTTAAATTAAAAAGCTTAGAGCTGCCTCCACCACAGGGGGGCTCGCTCGACCCACCAGCGGACAGGCACCAGTATTGGGAGAGGGGGGCTGGCCGTCAGGGTTCACCGCGGCTCTGGCACAAACCCGGCGACACGGAGGTGGCACGGGCAGGAGCGGACTGGCCGTGTCGGCTTCTCACTTTTTGGATTTTAGAAGGGCATGACATGCCTATATCTGTGTCTCCCCCTCCTTTTACTCCTCCACCTCTTTTATTTTCGCATGACTATATGTACTTGTCACTTTTCCATGTGTTAGTTATGTCTTCTGAGCAGTTTGTCAGCTTTTGGACACCTTTGAAGGTGTTTTCTATGTGTTTCTATGTGTTTTTGTTTGCCTGCCATTGGTTTTAACGGTGTTCGAAGGTGTTCGACGAACAGTTCGACGAACAGTTCGGCGAACACACGGGTGTTCGACGAACCGAACCGAACTCGAACACTACGGGGGTGGCTCAACACTAGTCATGTGACCAGCAAAGGAAAAAAAACTAAGAGCAAGGTTCTAACACCTTGGCCACGGCCCCGTCCTCTGCACGCACCATCACCAGAACGTCCAGTTCCACGTCCCTTGCCATGCGCCTTGCCCATTGTAAAGGAAGTAAAATAGCTTACACTCGCACTATCAATGGAAAAAGGGTAATAAAAAGTAGATTAGAACCGTGGAAGAGGAAAACCTGAACAATCAGGGAGAAACTATTACTGTTTTTCTTTACGGAAAAAATACCAAAAGCTGAATAATAGAGATTTTTTACCGTGGAATGGCAAAACCACAGTTATTGTTTACAGGTGTATACCAGACAATTTTAAATAGATATATTTGCGGCTGAACAGTGAGCGACACACTCAAACTGTTTTTTTTTTTAGGTAAAAATGGCCCAAAAGTGGATAATACAGAGGTTTGAACCGTGGAACTTCAAAAGCACACTTCTATTTCTCTTGCCTACACCACACTATTTTCAACAAATATATTTGTGTCTGAACAATCAGGGAGACACTATTATTTTTTTTTTTACGGCCAAAAATGCCAAAAGCAGGATAATAGAGATTTTTTATATTTTTTATAGTGGTGTCTGAACAATCAGGAGACACTATTACTGTTTTTCTTTATGGAAAAAATACCAAAAGCTGGATAATAGAGATTTTTTACCATGGGACGGCAAAACCACAGTTATAATTTACTGGTGTATACCAGACTCTGTTAAACAGATATATTTGTGTCTGAACAATCAGGAGACACTATTACTGTTTTTCTTTACGGCAAAAAAATGCCAAAAGCAGGATAATACAGAGATTTGACCCCTGTAACTGCAAAACCACAGTTCTATTTCTCAGGCCTACACCAGACTATTTTCAACAGATATATTTGTGTCTGAACAATCAGGAGGCACTATTACTGTTTTTCTTTACGGCAAAAAATGCCAAAAGCAGGATAATAGAGATTTTTCACCGTGGAACGTCAAAACCAGAGTTATAATTTACTGGTGTATACCAGACTCTTTTAAACAGATATATTGGTGTCTGAACAATCAGGAGACACTATTACTGTTTTTCTTTACGGCAAAAAATACCAAAAGCTGGATAATAGAGATTTTTTACTGTGGAACGGCAAAACCACAGTTATAATTTTCTGGAGTATACCAGACTTTTTTAAATAGATATATTTGGGGCTGAACAGTGAGCGACACACTCAAACTGGTTTTTTTTAGGTAAAAATGGCCCAAAAGTGGATAATACAGAGGTTTGAACCGTGGAACTGCAAAACCACACTTCTATTTCTCTGGCCTACACCAGACTATTTTCAACATATATATTGTTGTCGGAACAATCAGGGAGACACTATTACAGTTTTTTTTTACGGCAAAAAATGCCAAAAGCAGGATAACAGAGATTTTTTACTGTGGAACGACAAAACCACAGTTATAATTTACTGGTGTTTGCCAGACTTTTTTAAATAGATATATTTGCTGCTGAACAGTGAGCGACACACTCAAACTGTTTTTTTTTTCAGGTAAAAATGGCCCAAAAGTGGATAATACAGATGTTTGAACCGTGGAACTGCAAAACCACACTTCTATTTCTCTGGCCTACACCAGACTCTTTTAAAAAACTATATTTGTGTCTGAACTGTCACAGACACACTTTTTTTTTTTGGGGGGGGGGGGGGTTAATAAGATGGGTATTTGTATAGTGTGAAGGAGGAAAAAAAAAAAAAGAGGATTTAAATGAAAAAAAAAAGGATTTTTCCTGGCCCCCGAGACCTGGAGCTAAGTCCAAGAATTTCAGCAACAGGAGCACACAGGACTGTAATGCAGCGTTTGTTGGTATAACCACTGCATCTCCTATACAGCCTGCCTGCCTGCCTGATATCTGGGATGGATATTAGTCCTGAGAAGGACTGTATTTTTGATCTGGAAGCCTTTACAGACCCTACACTAACTATTTTGCAGTATATATCTCTCCCTAAATCAACAGCACTGTCCCTACACTGTCTGATCCCAGCGGTCTGTGTCCAAGATTGCGGCGCCCGGTTTTAAATACTCGAGGTGACGCTGTGCTGCCAGCCAATCACTGTATTGCCCACAAACAACATGGCTGCGGCATTACAGTGACTGACTGGCAATTCCTGCATGTTCATTGGCTCTGTAAAGAGCTCCAAACATGCAGGGCGGAGACCCGAGCTCCCGCCCGAGTAACCCGGAAATGCTCGGTGCTCACCGAACATCCCGAGTAGCGTGATGCTCGGGCGAGTACCGAGCAGTGTCGAGCATGTTCGCTCAACACTATAAGTGACCTGTCTTCCCTGCTGGAGATCATCATTTCCCTGGGGCGGTGCATCTTAACGATGTTCTGAGAGCTGGACTATAGATGTCCGGATGTGTCACCCCAGGGAATGATGGCACCTGCATGAGATATCCAGTGGGGTAGGCAGGTCACTTAGAGAAGAGGAACCTGTCATTTAGTGCCCAGAGGACAGCAGTGGGTAAGGAAAAAGGGAGAGGGGCCAAGTCCCCTGCACTTTGGGCTCATTTGCATAAAAGTTGGAAAAGTGATTACTCAGGAATAGAATCAAAACTTGAAAAAACAAAGGTGTGAAATTAATCTGCATTACAGCTCCCTAACATAAATTAGATCAGTTGGGGGTAATAAACCCTGCTGACAGGTTCCCTTTCATGTGTATGCAATCCATCTTTATATACATGTGAGGTTTCAGTGCTTCAAGGGGTTTTCCCACAAACAAAAGTTCATTTTATGCAGTAGATCTTGGAATAATAATATCTTCCACAATTGGATGTGTTTAAATAAAATGTTCCTGTGCTGAGATAATCTTATAAATGTGCCCCTGCTGTGTACTGTGTAATGGCTGTGTCTGACTGTACAGGGACATGGTCTGATCATACCACAACTTCTGGGCAGGCGAGGAATCAAAAGAGTATACAGACAGGACAGCACGGGATCACAGCTGAGGTAAAACATTTCCCTGCCTGATTTTAAACAATGTTTTACTTCAAAGAAAGAATCATTCGCGATCACGTGCTGTAATGTCTATATAGACGTTCCAATTGTGGAAGTTATTATTGTTCCAAGATCTATTGATTAAAATTAACTTTTGTTCGTGGGAAAATCATTTTAAGTCCTTCGTCAGACAAAATGGATGACACCTTATAAGTTAAAAAAAACACTAGGGAACGACAATGGAGCAGCACTGCACTGTGATGTTGGTGACAGCTGTCACTGGAGAAAAATGTGTATGGGATCTCTTCTATCCAGTGAAAATAATAAATTATTTCTGGAAAATACAAAATATATAATAATTTATTACTATGGACACAGTGTGAATAAAATAATTATTTTCCAGGGCATAGTGGACATAATAATTTCTTGGGACACAATGTTTACAATAAGATCCAATAGGCATATAGTGTATTTATTTATAAGGGATACAGTGTATACAATAATTCATTGTTGGGGTACAGTGTGTAAAGTAATTCATTTCTTAGGCTACAGTGTCTTTAAAAATACATTTTAGGGGCACAAGGTGTATAATAATTCATTTCTGGAGGTAGAGCAAATATAATTCATTTTTGAGGGACTGTGTGCATATTCACTCATTTCTAAAACACAGTGTGTTTAATTCATTTTTGGGACGCAGTGTGCATAATCATTTATTTTCTTAGGGTATATTATGTATTTCTATGTGACATTATTATATGCATGGAAAAAAGGGTGTATCTCTTATATTTAGGAGGTACAAGATGGAAGTATTATGTTCAGGGGAACCAGTTATGTAGTTTTGTCTTGTTAAAATTTGGACAGACAGGCAAGATATAGTGGGAAGAACTTGTGATGATCTGGGCTGGAAAGACAGAACCCAAGATAATAACAAGGTGAGCATATACCCTGTAATAAGTAAATAAATAGTAATAGTACGTGTACTGTAAATAACATAGGGCACTTAGTTAACACTATTTTGATAAAGAAAGTATAAAACCCATCCCATCGCGACAAGGTGTACCCAATCGGGATGGTACCTAACTCTGGTAGTTCACCTCAATATGCGTCAGCAGACGTCCAAATAGATAAGGGCAGAGCAGGACCTGGGTCATGACTGTTCAGACACCTGCAAACAAAATGGATGGCCCACAAACGGGGAATCAAGCCACTGTTTGTACAAAGTACAAAAAACTGAAAGAAAGCCCAAAAAATTATCCAGAGCATATGTATATGTGTGCTTTCACACTGTTGGCAATAAACAGACAGAACCCAAGATCAAAACAAAAAGAGCAAATACCCTGTAAATATCCAGACAGAGAAGAAAAAGAAAGACAACAACTCCAATCAATGAACACATCACCAGTAAGTAGAGATGAGAGAACCCGAACTCAAAAGTTCAGGATTTTTACCAGACACTTAATGTATGGTGCAAAACTCTAAACACAGACTTCTCCCAGAAGTCCGTTTTAATGTTCGGAATTTCGAGGGAAGTCCAGGGACGAGAGAGAGAAAGAAATTTTTTTTCCAGATCCAAAGTTCAGGTCTCCATTGTTTTCAATGGGGTTCTTGTTCTGGTTCAAGTTCAGATACAGTTTTGGTACCCGAACCGAATTTTGGACTAAAGTTCTGGTGGGGTACCAGAACCTGAATGTCCATGGGTCTGCTCGTCCCTACCAGTAAGTCATTGAATGTCACTGTGCATTTCGCCTCTGATCTTGTATCACTTGTATGGTTTGCAGCATATACATTAATCTAAATCTCTGAAATTTTTGATAATTAATGTAAAAATCTTTTTCTGTTCCTTGCTACACAGCATGCCACGTAGGGAACCCATTGTTACAAATTCTACCCCTGTCTGTGATCACTTATGTACTGGACGTTGTAGCAGGCACCATGTATAGGCAGATTAATATCAGCATATTATAGATGGTCTTCTCAAAAGGGGTCTGTCTGATGGATTGTACGTTTAGCAATTTGTGATATGCGCTTACACATATTCCTGTCAGATCTACAGACATATGAAAGTTTAACCTCCCTGGAACATAAACTGCAGTAATGTGGGATTCATCTTGACATTAGGATATAGACTACAAAGTTTAACCATTGTGTTAAAAAATGAAGTTGGTGACCTTTTAGAAAAGCAAAGATCATTTATCTATTCCTGACTGTTTCTTTAAACAGGGAAGGTAAACCTTTATGTATATAATATGTAAATATTTGCATAGGATGTATATAGAAATTTGGAATTAGCAAAGAAAAAAAAAATAGCATTAGCAAGACCTTATATAAGTCTGTTCTGAATCTGATACCAAATGTTATTTTTGAGATATAATTAGTATTACTCAAAGTTTACTGAGCTTCTACCAACTATGACATCACAGCACATTAGTTAGAAAGGATTAAACGTGACTTACAGAATTTGTCCACCTTTGAACGCCATTTAATAGTTTACATACAGAATTAATGAGCATACAAAAGTTAAAGGGTTATTCCCACCCCAGACAACAAGACAGGTAGGTTTTAAGATTTTTGAAGATCTACTGGTGTCACCCTCATTCACCCTGTGTTAGGACAGCACATTTTTTTGGCATAACTGTAAAATCCCTTTTGCTTTTTCTTTTATTTGTGTTATTGATAATTAATTGTAAATGGATGGTCACGGATACAACAAAGAAGTATATCATACTGGAGTTTTTTTCCCCAGTGTAGTCAGTAACAGATTTATGCAGAGAATACTGTTACATATCTCTGGGGCTTAGGTTTGGCAGAATATTTTTTAATGGTCCCTCTGTACATAGTATCAAACGCAATGTGTGCCTCGTCTTATTGACGCCTGTCATCATCACTTTTGCGTGGTCCTGGAAAGGAGAAAATGTCCACTACTCCCACTTACTAGACTAAACTTTTCTTTGTTCTGTTTTAGTCATTTTTTAGAAGGCCAGCCTGTCAAAAATAGAAATGCAGGATAAAAAAATTCTCACTTGTGCTGTTTTAAAACCAAATGTGCATGTTTTAGGTGGACATAAAAATTCCACTCTAACTAATGATAGAAATCATGAAATTTTGTAGACTTTTCCTAGCATCACCCGCCTTTCACGTGGATTTCTAATAATGCACCTATAAAAATCTATGGATTCATAATTCACATTTGAATGTTTTCCATTTCTTACAGAGGCAAATAATTATGCCAAACTCGTGTACTTGTGAACACTTACATAGCCAAAATATTTTTCGTTATTTTCACAATGCCCCCAAATCAGCAAAAACACCCATTAATGGACAGGGTTCGTTTAAAAGGGTTTTCCCACAAACAAAAGTTTATTTTAATCAATAGATCTTGGAATGATAATAACTTCCACAATTGGATGTGTTTAAATAAAATGTTCCTGTGCTGAGATAATCTTATAAATGTGCCCCTGCTGTGTACTGTGTAATGGCTGTGTCTTACTGTGCAGGAACATGGTCTGATCATACCACATCTCCTGGGCAGGGGAGGAAGCAAAAGAGTATACAGACATTACAGCAGGGGATCACAGCTGATTCTTTCTTTGAAGTAAAACATTGTTTAAAAGCAGACAGTGAAATGTTTTACCTCACAAAAAGAATCAGCTGTGATCCCCTGCTGTAATGTCTGTATACTCTTTTGCTTCCTCCCCTGCCCAGGAGCTGTGGTATGATCAGACCATGTTCCTGCACAGTAAGACACAGCCATTACACAGTACACAGCAGGGACGCAATTGTGGAGATTACTGTTATTCCAAGATCTATTTATTAAAATTAATTTCTGTTTGTGGGAAAACCCTTTTAAGTCCTACCCCGTTTGAGAGCTGGATTGAACTGACAAAATTTGGACTATTGGCTAATATGAGTTCAATGATTAATACTTATGTATTCAGGAGGAAAATTTGTAGGGGAAATTAGAGGCGTACAAAGTCACTACACAACCTGAACATCTATGGTTTTGTAATGTGGACCGCTGCGCATGTTTCCTTAAATTCTTACTAGAGATGAGCAGATCAGACAAAATATATTCCCCTGTTTGTCTGTTTTTTTCCCCAGGAAATTCAGTTAATGGAGAATAACAAGTGCACGGAAGGTCAAGGCGTCATGATGCCACGACGTGCACCTTGACTTTCCACACGCATGAGCGGAACCCTCTCTGGGGAATTTGAAAACCAGAAGTTTTGACTTGAGAGGCCCGGGAGTTTCAGAACATATGATGAGGACCAGATGGGTGGGGGTGAGTAGCAGGGGCCAGAAAGAACGTAGCAGTGAGATGAGTATGAGGATTTTTTTAATCTTATGATGGTTCATTATGGTTAAGAAAAATAGCAGCCAGCAGCTGCCATTTTCTGAATCCACACAGAAGCGAATTACAAAAAATCCGCCTTTTGGCGACTACAGATTTTTGTAAAATTCAAGTAGAATTAAATTAGACTTACATTTATTTGCTCATATCTAGTTCTTACCCTGATTAGTAGAGATGAGTGAATCTATTCGAATCAATAATAAAATTTGTGTTGTTTTGTAATTCACTGAACCCAGCGAATTTTAACATCTTGTGATTTGATTTGCACAAAATTGACAGAAATGGCTGTGACCATTTAAAAAAAAAATTTGCTGAATAAGCACAAAAGCGAATTACACTAAATCCGCAATTGGCAATTTAACATATTGCCAAAGAATGCATCAACCAAAGCAAACTCATATGACCTTTGGCATTTGGGCAGACATCCCATAATGCCTTGCAGCTATCTCATCACATGGTGTATGTAGCACAGCAGATGCAGAGAACACAGTAGCTATTTTGTGGGGAATCTAGATAGTGAGAGGATTTCACAGTACTGGAAAAAGGCAGCAAAAGCCATGAAACAGTGAATAAAAATTTTAGTCAGCGTGTTATAGCCCAGCAAAGAACTATTACCATCTGTTTACACAGTGATATATGGTGAAGTTACATTGACATTGCTAAGGCCCCTTCACAAGTCCCTTTTTTTGGTCCGTATGCAGTCCATTTTTTAAGGACCGCAAATGCAGACACATGCACACTCATTGTACTCAATGGTGGTGCGCACATGTCAGGTTTTTCACATGGACCTTCCTCGACTGGTCTCCCTGCGATCAGTGAGACAAGGTGATACTGATGACAGTTGTAGTCAGCACTAGTGTTGAGCCACCCCCGTAGTGTTCGAGTTCGGTTCGGTTCGTCGAACACCTTCGAACACCGTTAAAACCAATGGCAAGCAAACAAAAACACATAGAAACACATAGAAAACACCTTCAAAGGTGTCCAAAAGCTGACAAACTGCTCAGAAGACACAACTAACACATGGAAAAGTGACAAGTACATATAGTCATGCGAAAAGAAAAGAGGTGGAGAAGTAAAAGGAGGGGGAGACACAGATATAGGCATGTCATGCCCTTCTAAAATCCAAAAAGTGAGAAGCCGACACGCTCAGTCCGCTCCTGCCCGTGCCACCTCCGTGTCGCCGGGTTTGTGCCAGAGCCGCGGTGAACCCTGACGGCCAGCCCCCCTCTCCCAATACTGGTGCCTGTCCGCTGGTGGGTCGAGCGAGCCCCCCTGTGGTGGAGGCAGCTCTAAGCTTTTTAATTTAAATTGTCTCTCTAATTTGAATAAATACACTTTAAATCCATTTACAAGGATCTATTGGAGGGCAAGTCTCATGCCAGCAGCCGCGTAATTCCAGCTCCAGTAGCGTCCACTAAAGCTGCTGCAGTTAAAAAGCTTTTATAAGGATCGAGCTCGGCTGTCCACTGCAAGGCATCCTACTGCCAGTCCGAGCCCCTATGCCTTGGGGTGCCTCCTGATGCTCTTCACTGAGTATCCCGTGGTCCCGAAGCATTTCTTTTGAAAAAATGAAGTGTCCAAACTACAGGTGGTGTAGCTTGCTTAACAGCCGGGATAATCCGCTGACTAGCAGACCCTGCTACTAGGCACAAAGTATTTCCTGGGCTAGATGAGGTTAAAAATTTGTAATTAGATACTCTCGTTGGATGCTGAGAAAGCATTTCATGGAGTCTCCTGGCACGCCATATATGATTCTCTTAAAAAGCTTGGGGTAGGGGTCTAGGGGACCCTTTTATAGCCAAAATCACGGCCCTGTATCGCAATACGTCACCTAGGCTGAAGATAAATGGAACTGTAGCACCCTGAGGGCTCGGTTGCTACAGAGGTATTGCACCTCACCCAGAGGTGTGATATCTCACTCTCAGGTAAGGATGTAGTGTGGATCAGGACCCGACACCTGCATGCATTACACCACATTGCCGTGGGGCAGGGCGACCAATATGCCCCTGAGATGGGCACGACAGTCCCTGTCCCTGGCTGGAGTGGGGGGAGGGAACACTGAGGAAGGGGAACCCTGTAGTGCAGGAGCAGGGAGGAAGCAGTTCCTGGGTGCATTGAGAAGGGAGTATAAAAGGTGGGCACCATCTTAGTTCAGTGCAGAGAAGTCTGAGCAGAAGTGGCAGGGAGCAGGGGCTCTGCATGAGCTCTGCTCCGGAGGCGGGCCTAGTAACAGAGGCCCAGGCCTGGAAGAGGGAGAAGGAAGGAAGAGGAGCGGAGAAGGCTCCAAGAACGAGGAACGAAGGGATCTCAGGGGTGCGGACGGGCGAGTCGCCACCGCACGCCCGAATCCACCTGCGTGGAGGGGTCAGGCCAAAGGGGGAGACCGGTCCCCGAAACTAGTGGAGGCAGGAAACGACCCTCAGCTAGAAACAGGAGGCTGTGACATTTTATGTGGTGCAGCCCCTCGCTACACCCGCTAGGAAGGCACCACATAGGGTCAGGGAAACTGGCGCCAAGTTTACCAAGAGGAGGCCCGAGGCAGCCGGACAGAAGGGTTGGTAAGAAAGGCCAGACAAAGGACAAACAAAGGGGGTCCTGTGAAGCACTCCAAAGTTATCTGGGAGTTGTCTGAGCCCCTCACCTGGTGAGCACAGTACGACGTGGGCAGCCGTTACCTGCAGACGTGGTCTGGATAATAAGAACTGTGAGTAAAGGCCCTGGACTGCATCACTGACTCCGTGTCATTACTGCTGCTGCCCTGCACCATCACCCCCATCCTCCGCATACACTGCCTTGAGGCTATACTCCTCCCGTGGGGAGTTATGCTACGCTCTGCTGCACCCACAACACCAGCCTCAGCGGTCTGCCCTGGAGCGGCGGTTCACTCTGACCGCAATCCACGGGTGGCGTAGTCGGACATTTAAACATCAAAACCACATAAATAGTTCCGCCACTGGTTTGACCGCCCTGAGCCACGGAACCGGGTTGCCGCCACGGAGACTACAACCACCAGCATCCACCAAAAAGGGTCCGGCTCCGGGTGTCCCAAGGCCCAGGGGGCGCGTCAGAACATTTTCATCACCTTTCACAATCACCAATGGGACAAGGCAGGGATGTTCTCTGTCCCCTCTCTTATACATCCTAGTGACGGAGCACCTGCTCTCATCAATTCGCCATAACCCCAATATTAGGTGGATTGAGGTGGGAGGCACCGAGTACAAGTGCTCTCTATTTGCTGATGATGTCCTAGTATATATCACTCAATCACATATATCCATCCATGCTGTTATGGCTGAAATAGATCACTTTGTTACATGGTCAAATTTTAAAATCAATGCAGCGAAGTCTGAGGCCCTCGATGTCTCCCTCCCCAAATCCATATAGGATTCCATCCAGTCCAACTTTCCCTTTGCCTGGCCCTCACAGGGTATCAAATACTTAGGAATTCCTATTCATAGAGACCTCTCCCATCTATGTTATCTTAATTTTGGGCACTTTATTGAACAACTCCATACAGACCACTGTTGGCAAGTTAGAACTGTAAGATTCACTAAGTGAACCACTGGTGTTTTGTGGAAAAGCACATGTACACTGTGTTCCAAATTATTATGCAAAAAGTGTTTAGGAGTGATAAGGGAAGAATTTGTTTGTTTGTCAGTTAAACTCATTGATGGTGATGTGTGTCAGGGCTCTTTATATCACTGTAAGCAATTGCAGACACCTGTGCTAATTAGTTTGGCAGGTGTGTCCAATGAAAGGCAAGACTACTTAAGAAGGCTGTCTCACATTATTAAGCAGCCTACATTTTCTGCCAAAATGGGAAAGAAAAAGGATGTGTCGGCTGCTGAGAAGCAACAAATTGTGGAGTGTTTAGGTCAAGGCATGACTACAATCAACATTGTGCGATGATCAGGATGAAGTGTCTTGGCAATCAAGAAGTATGTAGCTGATTCACAGTACACACGTGTGCGTGCTGATAAGGGCAAATTGAGGACTCTTTCCTACAGGCAATTACGTCAGGTTGAAAGAGCAGCGGCAAAAAAGCCTTGTCATAGCAGCAGACAAGTTTTTGAAGCTGCTTGTGCCTCCAACGTCCCCCGAACAACAAGATGCAGGGTCCTTCAAAGGTTTGCAGCTGTGCATACGCCATCCCGTCGACCTCCTCTATCCACTTCACACAAGCAGAAACGGCTCCAGTGGGCCAAACATTACATGAAGACTGATTTCAAAACTGTTTTGTTCACGGATGAGTGCCGTGCAGCGCTCGATGGTCCAGATGGATGGAGTGGAGGATGGCTGGTTGATGGACACCACACGCAAACACGGCTACAGCGCCAACAAGGAGGAGGTGGAGTAATGTTTTGGGCTGGAATCATGGGGAGAGAGATTGTCGGCCCCTTTAGGATCCCTGAAGGCGCTAAAGATGAACTCCATAATGTATGTGGATTTTCTCAAACAGCACTTCCTGCCATGGTTCAAGAAGAAGAACCGTGTATTTCACAGCAAGATCATTTTTCTGCATGATAATGCACCATCTCATGCTGCACATAAAACATCTGCATCTCTGGCTGATATGGGCATAAAAGGGGACAAACTTATGGTGTGACCCCCATGCTCCACTGACCTCTACCCCATTCAGAACCTTTGGAGCATCATTAAAAGGAGTGTCTATGATGGCGGGAGGCAGTTCACATCTAAGCAACAGCTCTGGGAGGGTATTCTGTCCTCATGCAAAACAATTGAAGCAGAAACCATCCAAAACCTGACAAATTCAATGGACGAGAGAGTTCAGAAGCTCCTTTCGAACAAGGGGTCCTATGTGAAAATGTAACATCACCTAGAATAAAGTTTTGAGTTGAAAACTGTTTGATTTCAGTTTCTAACAACCTGCTAATGCTTATAATTTCAAAAATGACCATTTTTTTGGTCTTTATTAAAATGAAAAGGTTGATCGAAAAGTTTGGGGGATCTAAGAGTGTGGCAACCCAGTAGTCATGATTACTTCGAATTCTGACAATATGAGGGTCATGCTGCAGGTAGTGCAGCAAGAAGGCACTTATGTGTCTTGCGCATCTCGGAGCCCCAAAATTATTTTCCGGGCTAGATGCAGCTAAAAATTATTATTAATTTTAAATCTGGTGAAGCTTTAGTATAGATGGCCTAATAGGATCAGTGCTGCACACTGCTACAAAGCCCAAATTATTTTCCAGTCAAGATACAGATAAACATGATTAGTAATTTTAAATCTGGTGGAGCTTATTATAGATGGCCTAATAGAATCAGTGCTGCACACTGCTACAAAGCCCAAATTATTTTCCAGCCAAGATACAGATAAACATGATTAGTAATTTGAAAGCTTAAAACGGTTGGTAGGGTGATTTTAACCAATCATCAAGCTTTTACTCTCCCCAGGATGACACAGGGGTAGAAAAGTCGTTTCGGATCCATGATTTCTTCATCTTTATGAACGTGAGTCTGTCTACATTATCAGTGGAGAGCCGCGTGCGCTTATCTGTCAGCACACCACCAGCAGCGCTGAACACACGTTCAGACAGAACGTTGGCTGCGGGGTATGACAAGATCTCCAAGGCGTAAGTGGCTAGCTCCGGCCATTTATCCAGATTGGAAGCCCAAAAAGAGCAAGGGTCCAGTGACACAGTCGTGGCTTCAATGTTTACTTGGAGATACTCCTGTACCATCGTCTCTAGGCGTTGACTATGTGTCAGACTTCTTGTCTCCTGTGGCCTTGCAAAGGATGGGCTAAAAAAGTGGTGAAATGATTCCGCAAAATTGATGTTACCAGCAGATACTGTGGTTCTGTTACGGTTTGAGTGCTGAACACTTGACGGTCCCACGGTTGGCAAGTTGGAACTGTGAGATTCACTACGTGCACCACTGGTATTTTGTGGAAAAGCACATGTAAGATTCTGCAACAGTCTCTGCTGATACTCCTGCATGCGTGCATCCCTTTCTATGGCAGGAATAATTTCTGCAAATTTACTTTTGTACCGGGGATCTAACAGTGTGGCAACCCAGTAGTCAGGATTATTTCTAAATCTCACAATTCGAGGGTCATGTTGCAGGTAGTGCAGCAAGAAGGCACTCATGTGTGTTGCGCATCCAGGAGCACCAAGTCCCTGTTGTGTTGGTGGCGAGGTAACAATCATGCTTCCTTCCTCTGTCCTCTCCCCCCAACCTCGCACAACAGAAATGTGATCAAGGTCTCCCTCATCTGATGAGTCTTCCATCAGTTCGTCCTCCACTTCTTCCTGGGCTCCTGCACCTTCCTCACTAGTTTGGCTGCTACCATGCGCCCTGGTAAAACCATCTCCCCCACCCTCACATGCCTGCCGCCTTGGTGCTGCCGACCGTCTGGACCTTGCAGATGTTAGCCCTTCCGCATACAACTCCTCCTCCTCTACTTCCTCCACCTCCTCTTGTGCCACCACCTGACTCCGAATTCTGTTTAACATGTGCTCCAGCATGTAAATCACCGGAATAGTCATGCTGATAATGGCATCGTCAGCACTAAACTTCTTCGTCGCCATTTCAAAACTGTGCAGAAGGGTGCATAGGTCCCTGATCTGAGACCACTCCTCCAGCGTGATTTGCCCCACCTCTGGATCTCGTTGGCCCAGGCTATACGTCAGAACGTATTGCACCAGGGCTTGTCGGTGCTGCCACAGTCGCTGCAACATGTACAGAGTTGAATTCCACTGGGTAGGCACATCGCATTTTAGCCGGTGAAGTGGCAGGCCCAACGACTTCTGTAGAGATGTAAGTCGCTGAGCTGCAGGATGCGAGCGGCGAAAGTGAGCACACAGCGACCGTGCCCTCTGCAGAAGGCCATCTAGTCTGGGATAGTGGGCTAAAAATTGCTGGACAACCAGGTTCAACACGTGAGCCATACAAGGCACGTGTGTGACATTGCCCCGGCGAAGGGCCGCACCCAGGTTTGCAGCATTGTCGCACACGGCCTTCCCTGGTTTCAGGTCCAGTGGAGACAACCATTCATGAAATTGGTTCTCCAGAGCTGACCACAACTCCTCAGCTGTGTGACTCACATTTCCCAGACATTTCAATGTAAAAACCGCCTGATGACGTTGAGCCCTACTGCCAGCATAGTAAGGAGGTGTGCAGGATCCCTTCTGCGCAGTTAGAAAGCTTGTGGCATGACCAGACAGGCTTTGGGTGCAGGTGGAAGACCGAGAGGAGGTTGAGGAGGCAGAAGCAGTGGAGGAACTTTGACATAAAGAGGATTGACGCACAACTCGTGGGGACGGCAAGACTTGGACAGTAGTGTTGAGCCACCCCCGTAGTGTTCGGGTTCGGTTCGGTTCGTCGAACACCGGGATGTTCGAGGAACTGTTCGTCGAACTGTTCGTCGAACACCTTAGAACACCGTCGAACACCGTTAAAACCAATGGCAGGCAAACAAAAACACATAGAAACACATAGAAAACACCTTCAAAGGTGTCCAAAAGCTGACAAACTGCTCAGAAGACGCTTTCTTTAAAAAAGCCGGCCGGCAATTCAGCAGCGGCATACACCGGTACCCGACAATTTAGACAAAAAGGAATAGAGCCTCACACATAGATTAGATAGATAGAAACATGTCAGTCACATATATATGAAGTACAGTGACAGTGTTGCTTACTGTACTTGTCATTTAGTGTAAAGGATTTATTAAAAAATATAATAGTGTTTTCATGCACTGTCTCTTTAAAAAAGCCGGCCGGCAATTCAGCAGCAGTATCCGACAATTTATAACAGACAGAATAGAGCTTCACACATAGATTAGATAGATAGAAACATGTCAGTCACATATATATGAAGTACAGTGACAATGTTGCTTACTGTACTTGTCATTTAGTGTAAAGGATTTATTAAAAAAAGTAATAGTGTTTTCATGCACCGTCTCTTTAAAAAAGCCGGCCGGCAATTCAGCATCTGTACCCGACAATTTATAACAGACAGAATAGAGCTTCACACATAGATTAGATAGATAGAAACATGTCAGTCACATATATATGAAGTACAGTGATAGTGTTGGTTACTGTACTTGTCATTTAGTATTAAAATAAAGGATTTATTATTAAAAAAAATTGGCGTGGGGTTCCCCTTAATTTTAGTCTCTAGCGGAGGTTAAGCAGACAGCTGGGGCAGATGTTTGAAGCCTGGGAAGGGGGTAATACCCACGGAGCTTCCCAGGCTACTAATATCAGCCCCCAGCTGAATACATAGCCTTTACTAGCTATTAAAATGGGGGACCCCCCAAAAAAAATGACGTGGGGTCCCCCCTAATTTAATAGCTAGCAAAGGCTAGGCAGACAGCTGGGGGCTGATATTAATAGCCCAGGAAGGGTGCCATGAATATTGGCCCCCTCCCAGGCTAGAAACACCAGCCGTCAGCCGCCCCAGAAATGGCGCATTCATAGGATGCGCCAATTCTGGCACTTAGCCTCGCTCTTCCACGCTGCCCTGGTGCGGTGGCATGCTGGTGGAGCGCAGGCACACCTTTCTTTGAGAAGTAGTGCGGACTGGGCATCTGGTACTGGGGCACTGGACGGACATAAGGTCTCGAAAATCCTCTGTGTCCACCAGGCGGAAAGGCAGCATTTCTGTAGCCAAGAACTTGCAGATGGTGAAAATTCAACCTCTTAGCTTTCTCATGGCTAGGAGGAAATGGTCTTTTACTTGTCCACATCTGAGGGACCGAGGGCTGGCTATTGTGCTTAGACGGGGTTGATAAGGGTGTCCCCGGCAAACTGCCGGTCTGTGAGGAAGATGCAGGCGGACATGTTAGGTTGCCTTGATCCAAAGGTGGTGCTATCGATGTCGGACAGCGCTCAACACCAGCTGGTGTTACCACCTCCAAAGAAAATGATGACCTGCCAATCACGCTGGCTGTTGCGGGTAAAGAGGTGGCAGGTCTGCGCCCCAAAACAGGTGTGACTGCTGTCCCCCCAGTCACAGAGGATGAAGAGGCCGCGGATGCACAAGATATGGCAGACGGTGGTTGGCCCGGCCGGCTAGGCCGCATTGTAGCACACTGAGCTTCCCACTGCAACTTATGCTTCATGTCCATGTGCCGGTTCATGCATGAAGTACTCAAACTATGTATTTTTTGGCCTCTACTTAGCTTTTGCTGACAAATGTTACAGATAACACGAGTTGGGTCATCTTTATTGATCTGAAAAAATGCCCAGGCTATGCAAGGCTTAGCACCCATGCGACCTGAAGAGCCACCACGACTTGTGGTGAGAGGCAGAGTTGTGTTTGAGGATGCAGTTGTTGACGTGCTTCCAGTACTACGTCTCTGTCCAGGAAGGCGCAACCTGACCTCGTCGTCACTAGCATCTTCCTCCACCTCCTCTGCTGACCTCATCTCTTGGCTGACTGTGGGTTGACAGTAAGTGGGATCTCCAACCTCATCATCATCACCCTGTGCGTTATCACACCCGTCGTCCTCAGAGCCAACCTGTTCCTGCCCTGACAAAAAACTAAAGTTGTCGCTCCAATCAGGTATTTGAGTCTTATCATCGTCTTCCTCATTGTCTCCACCAACAGGAGTTACAGTTTGGGAATGAGGGTCTACATTATGGTCAGAACCTTCTGCGTCTGGTCCTGGATCCGACTCATAAAGATTCTGGGCATCAGTGCAGATCATTTCCTCGTCTGGATTCACAGAAGCGCTGGAGTCGACCTCTGATTCCCAGGCTATAGTATGAGTAAACAGCTCTGCAGACTCAACCATCTGTTCTACCTCATACTCAGACGGGCAGCTGGAGATTTGGGAGCTGTGAGGAAGCAAGTGCGATTGGGGTGACACCTTTGAGGACTGGAGTATTTGTGATGTTGAAGTTGATGTGGAGGAGAGCCCACTTAAAGGAGCACTTGATATCCGTTGAAGCACCTGCTGTTTTTGTGCCTCATCTGGAATTTGTAGCGATTGGCGTGGCCGTAAGAAATGGATCTTATCACATTGTCCGCTAAAAGAAGTAGACATTTTAGTTTGGCTGGAAGATGGTCTTTCTTCTGCAGATGTTACTGTTGCTTTAACACCTACCCCACGGACACAACCTTTTTTCCCCTTCCCAACACGCCTATTCCCCTTTCCACCAGCAGCAGGCCTTTTTCCACTCATTTTGGTGGTTAACTAATTAACAACTCTGGAGTTGTTTGCACAAAAAAACAATGGATGGGAACCGAGCAGAGCTGAGTGGCCAAACTGTGGTATTAGGCCAAAACTATTGGCTGGGTTAGATGCAGAAAAAAATTATATTCAATTTGCAACCTGATGGAGGTCAGTATAGATGGACTAATAGAGAAAGTCCCACACACTGCTAGAAGGCCAAATATTTTTTCATAGCTAGATGCAGATAAAAATTATTTTTAATTTGCAACCTGATGGAGGTCAGTATAGATGGACTAATAGAGAAAGTCCCACACACTGCTAGAAGGCCAAATATTTTTTCAGAGGTAGATGCAGAAAAAAATATATTCAGTTTGCAACCTGATGGAGGTCTGTATAGATGGATTATTAGAACAAGTCCCACACACAGCTAGAAGCCCAATATTTTTTTCAGAGGTAGATGCAGAAAAAAATATATTCAGTTTGCAACCTGATGGAGGTCAGTATAGATGGACTAATACAACAAGTCCCACACACAGCTAGAAGCCCAATATTTTTTCAGAGGTAGATGCAGAAAAAAATATATTCAGTTTGCAACCTGATGGAGGTCTGTATAGATGGATTAATAGAACAAGTCCCACACACAGCTAGAAGCCCAATATTTTTTCAGAGGTAGATGCAGAAAAAAATATATTCAGTTTGCAACCTGATGGAGGTCAGTATAGATGGACTAATACAACAAGTCCCACACACAGCTAGAAGCCCAATATTTTTTCAGAGGTAGATGCAGAAAAAAATATATTCAGTTTGCAACCTGATGGAGGTCTGTATAGATGGATTAATAGAACAAGTCCCACACACAGCTAGAAGCCCAATATTTTTTCAGAGGTAGATGCAGAAAAAAATATATTCAGTTTGCAACCTGATGGAGGTCAGTATAGATGGACTAATATAACAAGTCCCACACACAGCTAGAAGCCCAATATTTTTTCAGAGGTAGATGCAGAAAAAAATATATTCAGTTTGCAACCTGATGGAGGTCAGTATAGATGGACTAATATAACAAGTCCCACACACAGCTAGAAGCCCAATATTTTTTCAGAGGTAGATGCAGAAAAAAATATATTCAGTTTGCAACCTGATGGAGGTCTGTATAGATGGATTAATAGAACAAGTCCCACACACAGCTAGAAGCCCAATATTTTTTCAGAGGTAGATGCAGAAAAAAATATATTCAGTTTGCAACCTGATGGAGGTCAGTATAGATGGACTAATATAACAAGTCCCACACACAGCTAGAAGCCCAATATTTTTTCAGAGGTAGATGCAGAAAAAAATATATTCAGTTTGCAACCTGATGGAGGTCTGTATAGATGGATTAATAGAACAAGTCCCACACACAGCTAGAAGCCCAATATTTTTTCAGAGGTAGATGCAGAAAAAAATATATTCAGTTTGCAACCTGATGGAGGTCTGTATAGATGGATTAATAGAACAAGTCCCACATACAGCTAGAAGCCCAATATTTTTTCAGAGGTAGATGCAGAAAAAAATATATTCAGTTTGCAACCTGATGGAGGTCAGTATAGATGGACTAATACAACAAGTCCCACACACAGCTAGAAGCCCAATATTTTTTCAGAGGTAGATGCAGAAAAAAATATATTCAGTTTGCAACCTGATGGAGGTCTGTATAGATGGACTAATACAACAAGTCCCACACACAGCTAGAAGCCCAATATTTTTTCAGAGGTAGATGAAGAAAAAAATATATGCAGTTTGCAACCTGATGGAGGTCAGTATAGATGGACTAATACAACAAGTCCCACACACAGCTAGAAGCCCAATATTTTTTCAGAGCTAGATGCAGAAAAAAATTATATTCAATTTGCAACCTGATGGAGGTCAGTATAGATGGACTAATAGAATGATACTATGCCCAAAAGATTTTACTTCACTAGGTGCAGTAAAAAAATTGGTATTCTATACACAGGTGGTATATCTTGCAACACAGATAGGCTACTCCACTGACTAACACACTCTGCAATAGGCCAAAAAGGATTAGCTTTGCTAGATTAAGCCAAATGCTGTGAAAAAAACTTGCACAGCACTGGCACAGATCTGCCTGGCAAAAACTGATAGGAACTGATGTAACCTAGTCCTGAAAAGGACTCCAATTACAATTAGTCTTTACTCCCACAATCTATCTATTTAAGAGCACAGACCTGCCTGATAAAAGTCGTAGGAAATGCTGTAACCTAGTCCTTAAAAGGACTGCAATCACAACTATTCCCTACTCCCAAGCTATCTGTAGATTTGTGCGAAAATTGGCTTGAAATTAACAAGGTATAGCGCACACAGCAACAGCGGTGCCGTCTAACACGCAGCTGCAGCAGTGAGAAAATGGTGGCGACGGGGAAAATGGCTTGGTCTTATAGGGCAAGGACATGTGACATACACTGCCAATGACACATGCCCTTGCTTGTGTGAAAAAAAGCACTTCGCTCCGTGTGTGCGCTGCTGATAGGCAGACAGATTGCACCTCCCCACTGTAAATGCGGGAAAGAGAAAAAAAAAATGGAGATCTTCATTGTTCCTGCAGAGATCCATCCCCTGCCCCTCCCCCCACCCCGCTGTACACTCAAACTGCGTATTAACATTAATTTTCATCATTACTGAGAAAAAATCCAGTTATGATTTTGGTGCACGAACAGTTATCGAACATAACCTCGAACAGCCGAATTTTTCTCAAATTGTTCGTGTTCGCCGAACGGCTCGAACACCGCCCAAAACAGCTCGAATTTGAGATTGGCGAACAGTTCGAGTAGAACAACGCTCATCTCTAGTCAGCACCTGCCATCTGGGAATAGCGCAAACTACAACTAACTAAAACTGTCATCATCCTCGCCTAGTTTCCCTGCAATCAGCGACTGATGATAGTTGTAGTCAGCGCTTTAAATAAATAAATAAAAAAAATGTTCTCATACTGCAAGCGATGGCATCAGTAAGGTTAAAGCAGTTCACAGCTGATTGATAACACAGAACTTACTGTGAGAACTGTGGCTGTGAACTGCAGTAACCTTAATGACGTCACCGCTCATCACTGCAGCCGGGATCTCACGCTATTCTCAGTGTGCTCCGGCAGCCATGTTGAGAGGTCACGTTACTGATGTCACCTCTTATCACAGCATCCGGATGTAGTAGAGTCGGGGATCGTCATGGAGCCTCCTTATTATGGATTTACTGTGGAAACCTGTGGATTACTTTTTTTCTTAATAAGTGGGTAAAAGAGGGTAATTGTTGGGGAGTGCTTTTTAAAATTAAAGGACTTTTCTGTGTGCTTATTTATTTTGACTACGGGGTTAGTAATGGGGGTGTCTGACAGACACCTCCCTGTTACTAACCCCTGGGCTCCATATAAGCAGACACACCTGACATCAACCCCAAAAACCATTACCCAGATTTGCATTGCACCAGAGAAAATCCAGAATTGGCGCTTCTAATGGATACGCCATTTTTGGGGTGGCTGAGGGCTGGTGTTATTAGTCTGGGAAGGGGTCAATATGAATGGCCCCTTCCCAGCTCATTAGTATCAGCTGTGAGCGGTTATGAATAGGCTGAGAAGCTCCATGGATATTGGTTTCTTCTCAGAATAATAACACCGGCTCACAACTGTCTGCTTTTCCTTAGCTTATTAGTAAAAATAAGGGGGTCCCCACACCATTTTTTTCAGTTATTTATTTATTTTTGTGCTAAATACAAGTAAATAAGACTAAACATATTTACTGATTATATATCTCACTGACATCTATCTGTCTATCTATCTATCTATCTATCTATCTATCTATCTATCTATCTATCGATTTTCTATCTTTGCACATCTAACACCTAAACATCTGTATTTTCTATTCTGCATTCTATTCCAGTACGTGCCACACTGATGGTGCACACAGATGGCACATGGATGGCATATAGACATGGACACACGGATGGCATACGGATGTTGCACACGGACACACAGACACGGACCATGGATCTCACCGGTACTGGTTGTTCAAATCAATTTCCCTATAATCAATTTTAGGGAAAAACTCACCAATGTTTTCAAATTTGAATTTCAAAAGGTTCATTCATCTATACTGTTTGGTAACCCACTTTTTTTTAGCAGGAAGATGTATGGTAGGAAGCGTGGTGTAGACCTCATGCACAAAGCTGAGATGTGTATGTAGATCTTGTATAGTGGCACAAGAAGTCCATATAACTCCCTGTTTTGTAACTATTAGTGATGAGCAAGCACTAAAATACTCGAGTACTCGTTGTTTGAGTCAAGCAAACTGGAATGCTCGAGTGCTCGATCCGAGCAACGAGCCCAATGTAAATCTATGGGAAACTCAAGCATTTTTCCGGCGGCCTCCCCCCGGAGGTCTGCAGTGGGCCTAAACATTGCCGAATTCGATGGGAACAGCATGGGGAAGACCCCTGGAAGCATCTCTGACTCCCAGGTCACTGCTGTCAACAATGTTGTCAGAGTAACATGTCACTTTTACAGACTCACAATAAAACATACAAAAATGAAACAAAATTGGATTTTCCTGGAAATATGTTAAGGAACATCCTTTCCAGGGTAATGACTTGTATATAAGGCAAAATAAATAACCAAAAACATAAATGCTCCTCCACACCTTGGGATATGTTCACACATAGCATTTTTTATGCGTTTTTGCACTTTTGCATTGTTTTCAAAGGTGAAAAATACATTCACCAGTAAATGTCATTTTAACATTTTACTACCTTATCTGGCCATGTTGTTTGTGAGACATGATCAGATACATTCTGTTTCATTTATGAAGGAGGGACTCTGAAAGTCACAAAGCCTATTTTTTTAGGGCCATCAGGTGGCCCTTACTATTCTTAAAGGGCCAGTAGTCGACCCTCACTTTTGTTAGAGAGCCATCAGCTGGCTATTCTTTGTTGTTCCCATTATTAACGAGTGGGTCTCCTATACTGTTACTGCACATGCAGTGACTACAAGGGCTGCCAAAAATTTGGAAGCACCCCAATACCCCTTTTAAGAGACATAGAGGAGGGCCTCAGTAAAAAATGTTCCCATTATTAAGGAGTGGGTCTCCTATAGTGGTAATGCCCATGCAGTGACTGCAATGGCTGCCTAAATTTGGGCAAAACCCCAATACCAATTTAAAGACACATAGAGGTGGACCTCAGTAACAAAATGTTCCCATTAGAAAGGAGCGGTTCTGCTATACAGCTATAGGGTATGCAGTGAGTACAACGGCTGCCTAAATTTGGAAAAAAACTCAATACCAATTTAGAGAGTAAGTCACATAGAGGTGGGCCTCAGTAATGACATGTTCCCGTTAGAAATGAGTGGGTCTCCCATACTGTTATTGCCTATGCAGTGAATGCATGGGTTTCCAAAAATTTGGACGCACTCCAATGCTCCTTGGAAGAGACGTAGAGGAGAGCCTTATGTAAAAATTGTTATCATTATTAGGAAGTGGGTCTCCCATACTGTTATTGCCTATGCAGTGAATGCAAGGTCTGCCAAAAATTTGGACACACTCCAATACCCCTTGGAAGTGACATTGAGGAGGGATTTATGAAAAAATTGTTCCCATTATTAGGAAGTGAGTCTCCCATACTGTTATTACCTATGCAGTGAATGCAAGGGCTGCTAAAAATTTGGATGCATTCCAATGCCCCTTGGAAGAGATGTAGAGGAGGGCTTTATGAAAAAATTGTTCCCATTATTAGGAAGTGGGTCTCCCATACTGTTATTGCCTATGCAGTGAATGCAAGGGCTGCCAAAAATTTGGACGCACTCCAATGCCCCTTGGAAGAGACATAAATATGGTGATATGGTAGATATGGTGGTAATATGGTGGTGGAGGATGAGGAGAAAAAGGAGGACAAGAGCGAATAGACAAAATCAGGAAGCGTATACCCATGTCTGGGTGAGAAGAGGTGCATGGGAATAGATCTCCCAAAAAAGAGACACTGGATTTGAGTTTATGTTACACTGAAATCATTCGGTGGTGCTGAGAACTCTGGCCCAATCCAGCCCTTGTTCATTTTTATAAGACTCAGCCTGTCAGCATTTTCAGTTGACAGGCGGATGCGCCTATCAGTTGTAATTCCCCCTGTGGCACTAAAAACCCGCTCTGACAAAACGCTAGCGGCAGGGCAGGCCAGGATCTCCAAGGCGTAAAGAGCCAGTTCATGCCACGTGTCCAGCTTGGATACCCAATAATTATAAGGCACAGAGGAATCACGGAGGACTTTGGTAAGGTCTGCAAGGTACTCCTTCAACATCCTCCCAAACTTTTCCCTCCTTGTGAGAGTACCCCGTGCATCATGGCTTGTGTATGATAGGGTCTGAGAAAACTGTCCCAGAATTTTGACAGTGTTCCCCTGCCTCTGCTGGATTGGATTTGTGTCTCTCTCGCCTGTGCTCCTTGGTTGTCCAACGAACTGTGACCTCTTCTGCCAGCGTTTTCAGATGGGAATTTTTTTAATAATTCCTCAAAAAGCGCCTTCTGGTAGTGCCCCATTTTAGTAGACCTGTCCGCCTTGGGAATGAGAGATAGAAAGTTCTCCTTGTAGCATGGGTCTAGAAGTGTCACCAACCAGTAAGGACTGTCACACAAAATTTGAAGAATGCGAGGGTCACGGGAAAGGCAGCATAACATAAACTCAGCCATATGTGCCAGACTGCTAATAGGCAAGACTTCCGTGTCCTCACCAAGAGGACAACGGAAAATGCGCACCTCTTTATCCTCTTCCTCCCTCTCCTAAGGCCATCCATGCTGAACAGACGGTATGACATTTGTGCGAGTAGTACCGTCTATAGCGCAGGAAACTAGCTCCTGTTCTTCCTCCTCCTCTTCCTCATTGTCACCCAATCCACGTTGGGATGAGATGAGGCTATGGAATCACTCTGTATGGTTCCTTGCTCCACCTCATCGTTCCCCGCCTGCAATGCCTCCTTTTTTATTTTTGAGCAGAGAGCATTTCAGAAGACAGAGAAGCGGTATGGTGACGCTAATTATGGCGTCATTGCCGCTCACCATCTTGGTGGAGTCCTCAAAGTTTTGAAGGATGGCACAGATGTCTGACATCCATGCCCACTCCTGAGGTCTTATGTGTGAAGACTAACCTGAATACCGACGTGTTGATGCTGGTAGTCAATAACTGCCCCCTGCTGCTCACAAATCCTTCCCAACATCTGCAACATTGAGTTCCAATGTGTGGGGACATCACACACCAGTCGGTGAGGTGGAAGCTGCAAACTCTGCTGAAGCACAGCAAGGGCGACGGAAGCTGTAGCTGATTTTCTAAAATGGCCACACATGCGGCGTACTTTGCCAAGCAGATCCGGCAGATCCGGGTAGGTTTTCAGAAACCGCTGAACCACAAGGTTAAGCACATGGGCTGGGTATGGTACGTGTGTGAGCTCGCCTTACTTCAGAGCCGCCAACAGGTTCCAGCCATTGTCACACACGACCATGCCTGGCTTTACATTCAGCGGTGTCAGCCATAGATCTGCCTGCTCTTTCAGAGCTGTCCACAACTCTTCAGCGTTGTGCGGTTGGTCACCTAAGCATATTAGCTTCAGCACAGCCTGTTGCTGCTGGGCCGAGGCAGTGCTGCAGTGCTTCCAGCTTGTGACTCATGTGGTCATTTTGGACATGGAGGCTGAAGAGGAGGAGGAGGTGCAGGAGCTGTAGAATGTGGGGGCAACCCTGATTGACCCAGAGCCCAAAATCCTCGGCATTGGGAGGACATGTTCCATCCCAAGGTTTGACTGGGTCCCGGCATCCACTATATTAACCCAGTGTGCCGTCAGCGAGATGTACCGTCCCTGCCCACAAGCACTTGTCCACGTGTCCGTGGTTAGGTGGACTTTCCCAGTAACTGTGTTGTTGAGGGCACGGCTAATGTTATGGGACACGTGCTTGTGTAATGCGGGGACGACACACCGGGAGAAATAGTGGAGGCTGGGGACCGAGTACTGAGGGATGGCCGCTGCCATTAGGTTGCGGAAAGCTTCCGTCTCCACAAGCCTAAAAGGCAACATTTTGAACGCAATCATTCGCGAAATATGTGAGTTTAGTAGTGTGGCCTGTGGGACTTTGGCTGCGTATTTGCACTTGCGTTCCAAGGACTGGAGTATGGATAACTGAATGCTGCGCTGGGACAAGGACGTGGACGTGCTTGCTAATGGTGCTAGTTGAGAGTGTGCAATGACAGGTGCAGGGCGGGAGACATCTTTGCATGCGCCATGGACAGGAGATTGGCGCAGATGCACAACAGTAGAACAAGCAGTGGTGTCACCCGCAGACACTGTTTCTGGACCGTGGCGTTCGGCCCATTTAGTGGGGTGCTTTGCTTTCTTGTGCCTGATCATGCTGGTGGTGGTCAGGCTGCTAGTTTTGCTACCCCTGCTGATGCTGGCCTGGCAGATGGTGCAAATGGCCTTTTTGGGATTATCTGCAGAGTCTTTAAAAAAGAACCAGACTCGGGAAGACCTAACAGTACTGGCGACTTCCGTTGTGTTGATGTTCCGGGGAACGGTTGCCCTCCTTGTGTCTGTGGCCACCGCACTGCTTGTTCCTGCTTGTTGCTTGTTGCTATGCCTCTCTCCTCCTGTGTGCTGCTGTCCTCACTCTGCATGTCACCCTGCCAGGTAGGGTCAGTGACTTCATCATCCACCACCTTGCAGTGGCAATCTGGCTCTCTCATCACTAGTAACTATAGAAATACCACTATTTGATGCCTCTATATTGTACCAAATTAGGCCTCCTTCATACATCCTGGTGATTCATATACAGAAAAAACAGTACCGGTGTGATCCGTGGTTCGCGTGCCATCCGTGTGTACGTATGTGACATCCGTGTTATTTCAGTTTGACATCCATGTGTCCGTATGCTATAGATATCCATATGTACATGTGCTGTCAGTGTGACACGTATGGAATGAAATGCAGAATAGAAATTAAAGAGTGTTAGTTATTAAAATGTTCAAAGAAAGATATAGATAGCGATGAGGAACATAATAGATATATACATAGAAATTTCTATTTTTCCAGTGTAATTTTCATAACCAGCAGAGGGAAAGCCAACTGCTGGGGGCTGATGTTAATAATCTGGGAAAGGGGCAAATAGTCAATAGCCCTAAAGGTTCCTAGGCTATTAATAACAGCTCATAGCTGTTTGCTCTCCCTTTACTGGCTATTGTTTTGGGGAACCCCAGAAAAAAATGACTTAAGGTCCCTCCATAATTTCAAACCAGCAAAGGCTAGACAGACAGATGTGGACTGTTATCACTAGCCTGGGAAGGGGCCAGGGATATTGGCCCCCCTCACAGGCTAATAACATCAGCCCTAAGTGACCCCAGAAATCAATAGGATGCACCATATCTGGCCCTTAAACTCGTTTTTCTCACTTGCCCTGTTTCTGTGTCAAGTGGGGTAATAGGGTTGAGGTTGACGTCAGCTGTTTTATGGACACTGACACCAAGCCCAGGGGTTAGTAATGGAGAGGAGTCTATAAGACGCTCCAATTACTAACCCATAGTCAAATTTAAAAAAAAAAACACTGCAAAATAAGCAGCAGTATTTACCTGCTCAGATCTTCAGACTTAAATGCATTACCAGGGTGCAGCAAACCCATATAAAAATGGTGGCTACACAGGTGAAAAATAATGATGAGACAATCACATAGTCAAATGTAATAAAAACACACACTGGAAAAGTAATTTAATTGAAATAAACACACAGAGCCATTTATTAGAAAGAAACACTCTCCACTCTCGTTTATCTATTTATTAGTGTAAAATAAAATAAAAAACATCATATTTTTCACCAGTCCGCCGATAGTCCATTTGTCCCACAATGAGTCCCGCTCTTCTTCATCTGGATGCCTTGTTGAACGGTGGCATGATGCGACCATTCAGCCTGGCACCCAGGGGACACTGAGCTGAACGTCAGAGCGCAGCTTCAGTGACCTGCGGTGACGTCATTGAGGTTAACGCAGATAACAAGCTGTGGTTCCCACGGGCAGCTCAGTGTGAGCAGCCCAATGAATGGTGGTGACCTCAATAAGATCACCTCTAGCACTGTGAGAAATTTATCATGGTGCTAGTGGTGACGTCATGAAGGTTACCTGATCAGCCGTCTCACACTGAACTGACCGTTCGAACGTGGCTGCCTGCGACCTGCAGTAAAACCTCAATGATGTTACCACAGATCACTGAAGCTGTGCTCTGATGCTCAGCTCAGTGTTTCCTGGTTTCATGGCTGAGCGGTCGCATCATGCCATCTCTCAGCCATCAAATCCAGATGAAGCACAGCTAGACTAATCATGGGACAAATGGATTATCGGTGGACAGGTGAGGAATATGATGTTTTATTTATTTTTTGCTACACTAAAAATTGGGAAAAAGAGGGAGAGGAGTGTTTATTTGAAATAAAATACTTTACTCTGTGTCTTTATTACATTTTACTATGGGGTTAATAATGGGGGCGTCTTATAGACGCCTCTCCATTACTAACCTCTGGACTTGATGTCAGCGGCTATAAAACAGCTGACATCAACCACAACCCTCTTACCTCACTTGCCACCGCAACAGGGCAAGTGGGAAGAGCAGAGGCTAAGCACCAGATTTGGCACATCTTATTGATGCTCCATTTCTGGGGCTACTGAGGGTTAATGCTATTAGCCTGGGAGGGGGCCAATATTCATAATTATCCATTGATATCAGCGCACAGCTGTCTGTTTAGCCTTTGCTGGTTAGAATTTATAGGTGGACCCTACAACATTTTTTTGGGGGTCCCTCTGTAAACTAACCAGTAAAGGTTATACAGGCAGCTGGGAGCTGTTATTAATAGCCTGGGAACCTTAAGGGCTAATGGCCACTTTCCCAGATTATTAACATCAGCCCCCCAGCAGTCAGCTTTCCCTCTGCTGGTCATGAAAATTATGCAAGAGCCCATGCCGTTTTTTTAAAAAAAATGTATTTAATACATGCTAGAAACACACGCCGGCAGCTGACTACAACTATCATTAGCGTCGCCTACTTTCGCTGATTGCAGGGAGAGCAGGCGATAATGATGACAGACATAGTTAGCGATATACACACACGCCGGCCGCTGACTACTAATATCATCAGAGTCGCCTGCTCTTGCTAATCGCAGGGAGAGCAGGCGACAAAGATGAGTGCTGCCTTCAGCACCCGGCGCTTGGGTACAGCGCAAACTGTATGGCTTTTCCCAGGTGCAAGTATGTGTCACACTGATGACACAAGAATGTCATCCTTATGTCATCAGTGTGTACGTGTGCGGCACGCATTTCGTCCATGGTACTGATAAAAAACGGACATGTCCATGTGAAAAATCTGACATGTGTGCACCACCATTGAATACAATGGTTGTGCTTGTGTCCGTATTTGCTGTCCTAAATAAACATACCATATCACGACATGAAAAATGGACTGAGGTAGATCGCTCACTCGGCTGCACACGGAGGTAAACACAGGTAAGCCCTCTCTTTAAATCTTTGGTTGGTTTATTATAATATAGTGTAGCGCCCCGAGGGTTCGGCCGCTACAGGGGTATTGCACCTCAGACCAGAGGTGTGATATTCCACTCCCAGGTAAGGATGGAGTATGGACCAGGGCTCAGTTAGCTGCATACAGCACACACACCCCATTTCCGAGGGACAGCTCAACGGTGCTCCCACTAGACAGAAGTGCAGGCACGACCGACTATGTCCCTGCCTGGAGTGGGGAGGGGGGTGGAACACCCAGTGCTGTAGGGGCAGATAGGGGTTGGTTCCCGAGCGTAGGAAGGAGCCCATTGGTTGCTGGTCACCTGGGCTCATGGTCAGAGGGAGGTATAAAAGGTGGGCACCATCTTAGATCTAGGTTCGTTCGTTCAGTCAGAGGAGAAGACAGGGAGTAGAGGCTCTGTAGGAGCTCTACTCCAGGAGGGCCTAGTGAGAGGCCGAGGAGGAAGTGAAGGGGAGCTGAGATTTTGGCTCATCTCAGCTCCAAGAGAACAGAACAGAAAGGAACAGGAAGGAACGGAAAGGGAGAAGAAGAGACAGAGAAACAGAAGGGCTCAGGAACAAGAAGGTGGAAGGGACCCTAAGAACCCACGAGAATCCAGGGTGAAGGGTCAGGCAGATTAAGGGTACCGGATCCCAAGTTGGTGGAGGAGAAACTACCCTCAGCCAAAGACCGGTCGTCGTGATCATCTATTGGTGCGACACCTCATCAAACCTGCTAGGAAGGCACCATATAGGACAGCGGAGGACGGGGCCCACGTTTAACCGCACAAGTCCGCGGCAGCTGGACAAAAGTGGGTCACTGGTGAGGCAGGCCAGAGAAAGGATTAAAGGGGTCGTGTGCCATGCTCCTGAACTGTCTGGGAGTTGACCGAGCCCCACACCTGGTGGACGCAGCACGGCTCGGGCGGTCACTGCTGACAGAAGTGACCCGGAACAAATGAACTGTGAGTAAAGACCCTGGACTGTAACTTGTTGTCTGTGTGCTCCTTCGCGCCTCCAGCACTACCGGTACTGGGACTCTCACCACCATCACTCCCACCATCCACTACACTGCCCTGGGGCCGCACTCTTCCCGTGGGGAGTCACACCATCCCAGCTGCACACGTCATCGGCCCCAGCGGACTGCCTTGCAGCGGCGGTTCCTAATAGCCGCAATCCACGGGTGGCGTAGTCGGACATTATCTGAAGCACGTAGCAGACTACCATTGGTCTGACCACCCTGAGCCGCGGGTCCGGGCCGCCACTACTACCCCCATCGTTCCCCTATCGCCCGGATCCGCGTGCCCCACGGCCCAGGGGGCGAGTCAATAGCATAAACAAATGTAGCAAAAACAAGAAAACAAAGGAAAAATGGTAGTCCCCGTGGATACAGCGGACGCCCACATACTTTAGTCCGTGAAAATTAGCACAGCCCGCTGGGCAAAAGAGGAAAACAAAGCAAAAATGGTAAGACAAAGAACACAGTCCTTGTAGTGGCAGGGATTTGCCTGCTTAGACTTCAGCAACTCCACATGGTTCAGGAACAGACACAAGCTCCCTTCTGAAGCTTACTTCTCCAGATATTGAACTTGAATGCCTCAGCTGGCCGAGTATTTAAACTCCCCCAGACCACAACCTGAGGCGGAGAGATATGGTGAATGACCTCCCACCCTTCACAGTGGTCATTCACAAAAAAACACTTCCTTTTACTATGGACTCAACCCCTCTCAACAAATAACATGCTGGAGGAAACTTAATGGTTTTAGTTCATTGAAGCCAACAGCCCCAGGGAAATATATCTCCCCTCCAGAACTTTACCAGTGACTTTGTCACAGAACATATGAATGGGACTTTAGAGAGTATTTGACGCGCCCCTGGGCCTGCTGTGTCGCGCAGCGTCTCGCGCACGGGGGCTTACCCGGAACCGGATCAGATGAGGGTTGTAGTCTCTGAGTGGCGGGGACCCGGTCCGTGCCCAGGGAGTCAAACTCAGTGTGTGGCAGTCTTGATAGATGTTATTTGAGTGTCGACTACGCCACCCGTTGATTTGCAGCTATGGAGCTGCCGCTGCAGGGCAGACCGCTGAGGCCGGTGTAGAATTGTGCAGCGTGATAGTATAACCCCCAACGGGAGGGGTATGGCCTCAGGGCAGCCGACGTGGAAGATGGGGGTAGCAGGAACCACTCAGAGACGGTGCGGTGTAATTCAGGGTCTTTACTGGTAACAACGATAGACCCTCCCGGAGTACTTGCTAGCGAGCGGGGCCTGGTCAGTCCTTGAGCAGATGGGATCTCCCCTGGCCAGGCGGAGTTGTAGGCCTCCCAAACTGACTGTACTCTTCTGGCTACCTTGCTAGAAGCGGATATAAGTAGCCCACGTCCCTGAGTGTACCGTGTGGTGCTCACCCGTATGGCCGGTGACTCGGGGCCTTCTAATGGCTTCCGCTCCACGATGGCGGTGCTGGTCCCACGCGTGTGACCGTGCCTTCGGGTTTCTGGGCCTGAGGACCTGAAATCCCCTGCCGGTCGGCTTCTGCTGCTGGGTAAGAGTTAGTCCCCACAGCCTCGGACGCCGGGTCCGGTAAGAAAGCTTCTCAGTCAGGGCGAGCTCTGCAGCTGCCAGCCCCTGACTCGTAGTAGTATTGCTCCCACTGAGCTCCTGCTGTTTCTTCCTATGACTGTTTCTCTACTCTCCTTGACTCCTAACCCTGCTTCAGCCCCGGGTTTATATAGGGGAAGTTCTTCCCCTCCCAAGACTGGGCAGGAGGTGTGGCATGCACAGGATCCCTGACCAAAGGACCTCCCACCTGCTCTCAGACGTAATATCTCTATCACTGTGGCAACCAGACCCCTGGGGTGTCACATTCCCCCCTAGTGAAATTTAGTACTCCGGGACTAAACATATTTTTAGAAAAACATAACAAGGTATAACAATAACAATACAATAAGAAAAACACATAAGATGGTTACGGCGTGTCCGCAACCGGGTGCAGTCTTTGAAGAAAAGCAAGGTGTCCATTTCACCAAAACAGGGAGACGTAACCAGGTAGGGGGTCTGTCCTACCCCGAGTCCTTAACAGTCTTTAGTCCGTCCTGGGTTACGCTCCAACTATGTACACAGGATTCCCGGTAAATCCACCAAGGACTCCTACAAATAACTAGAAACACAAAATTATACACAAGCAACAATACACAGGTAAACATAAATAAAACAATTTATACACTTCAAATCCTCCACCGTGCGGGTAACTGGCCTCTAGTGGCCCTAGTGGACCTACGGAGCTGACTGCCTAGCCCTGAACTACAGGGTGTAGGAGCTGTCAAGGGTAAACTGGGCAGCTGTCTACCGGCTCTTTGGCTCACTAGGGATATGGCAGGCTCACTGCAAGCAGAGGGTTGATCCTCCTGGTCTGCGGGTGTGGGGTCTTCTGCCTCCTGGACCGGCTGTTCTTCCAGCTCTACCTGTTGCTCCGTAGGTGCTTGGGATGCTGGTTGGAGGAAGGTGAGTACGGGTACCACAACTGCACCATTGACTTGAGTCCAAGACCGAGGGAAGTCCCCGAGCACAGTACTAACCATATCTTCCCTTTCCTCTACGGGTCGATGGTCTTCTTGTTCCTCTTCAGGGTTCCTCAGTTGTTCGGGACACTTCTTCAGGTGGTCCCGGGATACAATAGCTGTGGTTTCCCCTCCGTCTTTACTGATGGTACAAACCTTCGGGTTCTCGTGGCTTGAGGGCAGTACGGTGTACGGGTCCTTTTCCCACTGGTCGTCCAACTTGTGGAGCCGTCTCTTCCTCTTCAAGACCTGCTCTCCGGGTACCAGGGGAACAGCGGGAGCATACTGGTTGTAAGTTTTCTCTTGTCTTTCCCTAGCCTGACAGAGACTTCGCTCCACGCTCTCCTGTACTCTCCGGTACTGCTGCTGCCTCTCTGTGTCCCAGTCTGTTTCTGGTGAAGTGTCCTCGGGTGTCAGGACTCCCATTTCCAGGTCAACAGGTAACTTACCAGGTCTTGCCCTCATTAGGTAAGCCGGGGTACAGTTGGTGGAACCTACCGGGATGTGGTTGTATAGGTCCACCAGATCGGGCAACTTCTCAGGCCACAGACTGCGTTCTTCCAGGGGCAACGTTTTTAAAAGATCCATTACCACCTGGTTCATTTTCTCACAAAGTCCATTAGTTTGCGGATGGTAGGGTGTCGTCCTTATCTTCCGGCAGCCATACAGATTGCAGAATTCCTGGAAGACCTCCGCTTCAAAGGCAGGTCCCTGGTCCGTCAGCACTTGGTCCGGGTACCCGTGTGGACGGCAAAAGTGCTGCTGGAAGGCTCTAGCTGCTGTTTGAGCCGTTAAGTCCTTGACGGGGACGACAACCAAGAACCGGGAGTAATGATCCACGATGGTTAACGCGTAGACGTAGCCACTTCTGCTTGGGGTCAGTTTTACATGATCCAAGGCTACCAGTTCCAACGGTTGCCGGGTGACGATGGACTGCAGGGGAGTCTTCTGGCTGGCACGGTCCTTCCTTCTCAGGTTGCACGGGCCACAGTCTCTGCACCACTTCTCAATGGTTCCCCTCATGCCTACCCAGTGGAATCGCTCGCGCAGCAGGAACTCCAGCTTCTTCCACCCGAAGTGTCCAGCTCCGTCGTGGTATGCCTCCATCACCATGGCTGCGTCTCTTCGTGGCACCACTACTTGCCAGAGTAGTTCATGCGTCCGGGAGTTAACCATTCTGCGGCACAACTTCCCCTTGTAAAGGAACAGTCGACTCTTCTCTGCCCATAGTTGTTTGGCTTCCTCCGGAGCGTCTGGTTCAAGGCAAGCCTCCGGGCGAGTCAGCATCTCCTTCACCAGTCGGACGGCAGGGTCGCTGTCTTGCGTTTCCGCCCAGTTGTAGTGAGGTAAGGGGTTCAACGTAGCAGCCTGCTTACTCCTTACCCGGTGGGAATACTGGATAGTCCCATGACGGTGGAACGCAGGGAGTTCAACTTCTTCCAGTCCCTCCGGATCTTCTCCTTCGTCCGGCAGGTTGGGCATCCTGGACAGGGCATCCACGTTGGTATTGGAGCGTCCGGCCCGGTATTTGATTGTGAACTCGTAGTTGGACAGACGGGCCATCCACCTCTGCTCCAGGGCACCGAGTCTTGCCGTGTCCAGGTGTGTCAACGGGTTGTTATCCGTGTACACGGTGAACCGGGAAGAAGCGAGATAATGCTTAAAGCGCTCGGTGACTGCCCATACTACGGCCAGTAACTCCAGCTTAAATGAGCTGTAATTCTCGGGGTTCCTTTCGGTGAGTCGCAGTTTTCGGCTGGCGTAGGCGATTACTCGTTCCTTCCCCTGCTGGATCTGGGACAGTACGGCTCCTAGCCCGATGTTACTGGCGTCGGTGTAGAGGATAAAGGGCTGGCTATAATCCGGGTACGCCAGGATTTCGTCCCCCGTGAGGGCCATCTTCAGCTGGCGGAAGGACTCTTCTTCCAGCTCCTCCCATTTGAAGGGCGGCTTCTGGTTCTTGGCCTTCCGGGACTGGCCTATCAGGAGGTCCTGCATAGTTGCTGCCTTTTTGGTGAAACCGGGAATAAACCTTCGGTAGTAGCCTACCAACCCGAGGAACTGCCGCACTTCTTTTACGCTGGAGGGGCTTGGCCATTCCTTAATTGCGGTGATCTTATCAGGGTCGGGAGCCACTCCGTCAGCGCTCACCACGTGTCCCAGGTACTGCACCTTTGGTTTCAGGAGGTGACACTTGGAGGGTTTCACCTTTAAGCCGTAACTCGCCAGAGCTTCGAACACTTCCGCCAGGTGTTTCAGGTGGTCCTCATACGTCTTGGAATATACGATGACATCGTCCAGGTACAACAGGACCGTCTCGAAGTTTCTGTGGCCCAGACAACACTCCATTAGTCGTTGGAAGGTTCCTGGTGCGTTGCAGAGTCCGAACGGCATGCAGGTGAACTCGCTAAGTCCCATCGGGGTGGTGAATGCGGTCTTCTCCCGGTCCGCCTCTGCTACAGGAACCTGCCAGTACCCGCTAGTGAGATCCAAGGTAGAGAAGAAGTTAGCAGATCTTAAAGCAGCCAATGACTCCTCTATCCTTGGTAAGGGGTACGCATCCTTGTGTGTGATACGGTTGATTTTCTGGTAATCTACACACATCCTCATGGTGTTGTCTTTTTTTCTGACTAAGACTAGTGGAGCTGCCCAGGGGCTACAGCTATCCCTGATCACCCCAGCCTCCTTCATGTCTCTAAGCATCCCCTTGGCGTGTTGGTAGTGGGCAGGGGGTACGGGTCGATACCTCTCTTTTATAGGAGGATGGTCTCCCGTGGGGATGTGGTGTTCTACCCCCTTGACTCGCCCGAAGTCTAACGGGTGTTTACTGAACACTCTCTCGTACTCTTGAACCACCCGATAGACTCCTTGTTTCTGGTGTGCGGGAGTGGAGTCAGTACCCAGATGTAGTTGCTGACACCAGTCCTCCATGTTTTTCTTAGAGCCGTTACCTTCCTCCGGGTGAGATGGAGGCAAGGGTTCCACAGATTGTATAGAATTTTGGTTAATGGTATATAATTTAGCTAGCGTGGCATACCGGGGCAGATACACTTCCCTCTCCCCGATATTTATTATGCGAACGGGCACGCTCCCATGGCGTACATCAACCACCCCCCGTGCTGTCAAAATGGTGGGCCTACTGTCCGAGTAAACTGGTTCTACCATTGCCTGGTAATCCCTACCTCTCAGACCAATAGCTGCCCGGCACCAAATCATCATTTCACTTTTTGGGGGCATGGCAATAGGAAAAGGGTCACACATTCTTACGCTACCAATCTCACCGCCAGAGAGTTCCACCTGTTGCCGTCGCATCAGTGCCCGGATCTCTTTCTGGAGCACCCGCTGCTCGCCGGAGCTGGCGTTCTTGGCAACCTGCTGTAAAAGGAAAATCACCTCTGCAAGACAATTTTCAATTACATTAGTTCCTAGAGTTATTTTTGGGTGACTCTCATGTTTGTCAATATCTACAATGATCAGTCCCTGTGCTGCCAGTTCGACTCTACCGATTTTGATGGTCACCTCTTTAAATCCGATCTGTGGCACGGGCTGGCCATTGCTGGCGATGATACTCAAGTCGTCGTCAGGGTAGCGGGTAATATCCGAGTCATTCCAGTACTGCTTAAAGAGCACGTACGGGATGGTGGTGACCTGTGACCCGGTGTCCAGTAGGGCACTCATGGGAATGCCATCCAGTACCACAGGCAAGACTGGACGTCCTCCCACATATCTGTCGCGCCAGTTCGATGGACCTGGTGATCTTTTTCCTGGGGGTTGGCCCTCTACCCCAGGTTGTGCCCGTTTAAAGAACAGTACCTTGCCATATGTCCGGGTTGATTGCAGCGGCGGCAGATGGGTCGTCCGTCCTCGCTGTATCGGTCACTGGGTCTTCCTCTGGCCGGTGGGGTCCTCCTTGGTCGACGCCACGGGATGTCCTCCGGTCCGGATGCCAGCTGGATCTTCCCTGAGGTGGAAACCTGTAAAGACTGCACAGTTCGGGTTAGCGCAGCAACGCTCTTAGCTAGCTCTTGGACCTGATGGTGTAGGTCTGGAGCCGGGTCATTGTCCAAAGCCTGCGCATCAGCTCCCACAGGCCCTGCCGACAAGGGCGCCGCCTCCTGGTGGTAAGTAATAGCTGGGCGCCTGTGGGTCATAACGCCACCCGGTGCCGGTTCTCGGAGCACCCGGATGGCTCTGTCCTTGAACTGTGCAAAGCCCAGATGGGGATCCTGTAAGGCCATCGCCCGCAACTGAGTTCGGTGGGCATTACAATACAGTCCCTCTATAAATTGTTCAGTCAACAGCTTGTCCTCGTTTCCCACTCCATCAGGGTCGGTCTGCTTAATGGCCCTCAGGGCCTCTTGTAGGTTTAGTGCATAGTCCCTTATACTCTCATGCGCTCGCTGCTTGCACCCGTAGAATCTAAGCTTAATCTCGGCTGAGGTGCGGGTATCAAAGGTATCCTTCAGCCGGGTTAGTATCCCTGCGACAGTCTTCCTCCCAGGTGGCCAGGATTTTACTTCCCTTTTGGCTGCCCCGGTTAGTTGGGCCACCAGGATGCTCACTTTTTGCTCTTCTGTGAGGGGGTACACCTGGAAGAGGCTATCCAGCTTTTCTCTAAAGTCATGCAGGGTATGTGACTCCCCTGAGTACTGGGGTAGCCAAGCGGCTCCCGGGATATAGGGCATGGTGAAGGGCATAACTGCAGCAGCGGTGGCGCTGGCGGGGGTTGAGGCAGTGAAGCTCTCCTCCGTATCCGACATCTTCCTCCCCCCTAGTGGACCGTGGCCTACCTTGCGATGATCCTGTTCCGTAGGCCGCGGCTCCGTAGTAGATCGTCAGGGTTGAGGACCTTCCGTCGCGCTCCGGTGACGTCGGCGTCTGCTGGGCTCCTTCCAGGACCTTACGCAACGTCCGGACGTGAGGCGGGGCTTCAGTTCTCGCGCGCTTTCGAAGTCCACGCCCCTCTTCTTCCCGCGCGGCGTCCTCAAGATGGCGTCCAATGGCGGGAAAACTCCACGGATGGCGGGAAGAAGGCCGAAGATGGCGCCGGATGGCGGGAAAACTTCGCGGATGGCGGGAAGAAGGCAGAAGATGGCGCCGGATGGCGGGAAACCTCACCACTGGTAAGTTTGAACAGTCTTTGCTTTTCAGGCACGCAGTACCCGGTGGTTGCGGGCACGAAATCCTGCCGACTACGCCAAAGTTGACGCGCCCCTGGGCCTGCTGTGTCGCGCAGCGTCTCGCGCACGGGGGCTTACCCGGAACCGGATCAGATGAGGGTTGTAGTCTCTGAGTGGCGGGGACCCGGTCCGTGCCCAGGGAGTCAAACTCAGTGTGTGGCAGTCTTGATAGATGTTATTTGAGTGTCGACTACGCCACCCGTTGATTTGCAGCTATGGAGCTGCCGCTGCAGGGCAGACCGCTGAGGCCGGTGTAGAATTGTGCAGCGTGATAGTATAACCCCCAACGGGAGGGGTATGGCCTCAGGGCAGCCGACGTGGAAGATGAGGGTAGCAGGAACCACTCAGAGACGGTGCGGTGTAATTCAGGGTCTTTACTGGTAACAACGATAGACCCTCCCGGAGTACTTGCTAGCGAGCGGGGCCTGGTCAGTCCTTGAGCAGATGGGATCTCCCCTGGCCAGGCGGAGTTGTAGGCCTCCCAAACTGACTGTACTCTTCTGGCTACCTTGCTAGAAGCGGATATAAGTAGCCCACGTCCCTGAGTGTACCGTGTGGTGCTCACCCGTATGGCCGGTGACTCGGGGCCTTCTAATGGCTTCCGCTCCACGATGGCGGTGCTGGTCCCACGCGTGTGACCGTGCCTTCGGGTTTTTGGGCCTGAGGACCTGAAATCCCCTGCCGGTCGGCTTCTGGCTGGGTAAGAGTTAGTCCCCACAGCCTCGGACGCCGGGTCCGGTAAGAAAGCTTCTCAGTCAGGGCGAGCTCTGCAGCTGCCAGCCCCTGACTCGTAGTAGTATTGCTCCCACTGAGCTCCTGCTGTTTCTTCCTATGACTGTTTCTTGTCTCTACTCTCCTTGACTCCTAACCCTGCTTCAGCCCCGGGTTTATATAGGGGAAGTTCTTCCCCTCCCAAGACTGGGCAGGAGGTGTGGCATGCACAGGATCCCTGACCAAAGGACCTCCCACCTGCTCTCAGACGTAATATCTCTATCACTGTGGCAACCAGACCCCTGGGGTGTCACATATTCATAGACTGTAAGCTTGCGAGCAAGCCCCTCACTCCTTTCGATATGAGATATGCTTATTCCTTATTGTCTGTATAAGTCCCCCCTAAAATTTGTAAAGTGCTGCGGAATATGTTGGCGCTATAAAAATAAAAATTATCATTATATTATTATTATTCCTTCCCTACCTTCATAATATGACCATAGCCTAATTAGGTGACATGTTAAATCTTTTACAAATTATAACCCAAAAGGTATTTTACACAGAGATTAACCTGCAAAAATAGTTACATTCAAAAAAAGATTCTAAATCATAGTCCATTATAGAGATATGAAATGATTTTAGAATGAATGAGAATTTTTATGCATCCGTTTCATCTTCTAGGCCACACTCCACTCCCTTCACATATGGGCACCACCCATTTTTGTGCTCCATATTGGGCCTTTCAAGTAGCTCAGCAATCCTCAGTGACATCATCTCTCTAGGCACTTTAAGGCCCACATGGATATACCCCTATGAATGAAATTTCAGACAGCACTGTGTTCAGTTTCTACTCAGAGTTTACTACCATCTAGTTTCTTCTGTTGCTTTCATCTTTGCAAAGTCCTTTGATTTCTACAAACCCTCAGACCTGCTGGTTAAACCGCCACTTGCTGTCAGCTGCTCAACCCATCCTTTGCTGTGAGCATCACAAACTGTTATTGGAGCCTTTTCACATTAAGCTATTTGCTCAGAATTCTGCCACATATATATGTGTGCTTCTTCTCACTAATAATTTTCTTTTTCATCTGCCCTCCTGATTTTGTGGTTTCTGATGTGTTCTTACTTGCTTTTTTGTCTGCTATCCAGCAAAGCTTGTTGTCTGGGTCCTTCCTCTTTCATGTGCCTTCCTGCTTGCTGTGCCAAATGTGTATCTACCCTGACCTGTGGCTTTGTGAATCAACATTTTTGTTTTCTTTCCCCACCCTGGGCAATTAAGATTAACTTGTTTAGAAATCCTATAATCGAATTATAAAGCAAGGAATACCCAGTCGTGTGTTACTGCTGCACCCAGTGGAATATGTAGGTGCATGTTAATACACATTTTAATAATAAAGATATTTTTGAAGCTTAATTGTAACCCTAAAAAAAACAAGGTTTCATTCAGACATCCTTTTTAATAACATGTTTTATCCATGATTTTCACAGATAGAACACTTTCCTATTGTAATCTATGGGGCTGTTCTGCTGTTCACATGTCTATTATTTGCAGACTGAGAGTCCGCAAAGAAAGAGACATGTCCATTTTTCATCCAAGACAGAATTAATTTTGCCAATGCAAGTCAATGGTTCCATAAAAAAAGGATACCACACAGATGCTGACGCGCCCCCAGGGCCGTGGGGTGCTCGGCAGCTGGGCCTCTGGATGCCAGTGGGGGATATCACGGTGGCTGGCCCAGTCCATGGCCCAGGGCGGTCAACAAAAAGGGAAATTATTTATAGGGTATTTGTAAAGTGTTCGTGAGGCCACCTGTGGAATGCGGCCTAAAGGAGCCGCCGCTGCGGAGCAGTCCTCTGAGGCAGATGTTAGGGCAGCTTATGATGGAACGGCTCCCCACAGGTGGAGCGGGCCTCAGGGCAGCGTGGGGTAATGGATGGTGGAACAGGTGAGAGATGGCCAGGACGGTTCAGGGAGAAATGACAGACACTCACACGGGGGTTCGCTTCGGTACCTTTACTGGTGTAGATGCAGGTATGGTCCAGGGTTCTCGGTACGCAGGGTGCACTTCTGGACTCTCCCCAGTGAGCGGGTATAGGGCCTCCTGATCCGTTGCTTCCACTTGCTAAGCTTCTGACCGGCCTGGAGCTAGGCCTGGCTTAATTACTGTCTCTCTCTCTTGCACCTGCTGACCTGGTGGTAGCGCCTTCTCTTGGAGATCACTCTCCCTGGACGCTGGGGCCTCCGTGACTCCTGGCCTTGGTACAGTAGTCAGCGTTGGTCGACTTGGGACTTGTAGTTCTCCAGGTATCCGGTGGTCCCTACTGGGTATAAAGGGACCCTATAGGCGCGGACCCGGTATCCGGTGTATAGTTCGGGCTGAGCCTGGTACGCTCTTCTTCCCCCTCAACTCCTCTCTCCTTTCCTATTTGCCGCCGGCCGCACTCAGGGCCCTCACTACGGCAGCAGCAGACGAGCTGCGTCTTCGCTGCTCTCGGCGCCAGCACGCCCTGACTAAAGCACTGCACAAAACTAAACTGAGCTGCCTGGCTCCACCCTCCCTATTTATATCCCTATCAGGGCTCCCTCTGGTGGTCTGAGGTGGTAGGGTGGAGGTGTGTGAATGTGTGAGGGCCTCTTGTGGAGAAGTCCATCCATGCACCCTACTGGGTTCTGTGGCACCTGTGCGTAGCAGGGCGCCACAATGCCATCTTTATAACATCCATGTGCTGTCTGAGCTTTGTTAGTTTAATGGATAGGAGAAATTTTTTACTTTTTTTTATTTTTTACATACGATTAGCGTTGAGCGATACCTTCCGATATCGGGAAATATCGGATCGGATTGGATCGGACCAATACCCAAAAAGTATCGGATATCGCCGATTCCGATACCGGAACCCAATGCAAGTCAATGGGACAGAAATATCGGAATAAAAATAAACCCTTTCTTTCCTTGTAGGTTAATTGTACATGAAGGAAAACAACTAAGAATAATGTAGAATGTATTGGGGGAGGTGGGGGAGACAATAAAGGCATAGAGGTTTAGCCCAATCAAATGGAATAGCAGGAATTATTTTTTTTTTAAGACGTTCTGAGTTACGGAAATATTGACTATGTTAAGATTTTTTATATTTTGTCAGATATTTATGTTTCACTACTTCCATGCTCTTCACCTTCTTTTTTACTTCTCCCACACTTTCTCCTTCCTCATCCTCAGCATCAGCATCTTTTTCATCAACTTCTTCTTCACCTTCTTCATCTTCTTCTTCTTCACCTTCTTCGTATTATTCTTTTTTTTTACATTCTTCTTATACAACTATTATTCTTCTTCATATTCTACTTCTTCATCATATTCTTATTTGTGACAGGCATTCCTGTAGTTGCTATCTATAAAAGTTTGAACATTACACCTTTCGCTCTGCCCGTCACAAAAGATGTACAACAGGATTTGTCCGCCTTCAGTTTGGCCTGCAGCAGCAGGTCTTTTCCAGGGGCACCACGAGGAGGAACGGACTCACCCCCATACACTGCTTAGTCATCTTCTGCTTATAATTTAGATAATATCTTTTGCTCTGATTTTTAGTCTTATGCTTAATGTTCTTCCACTTTTTGTTCTGCAGCTTCTTGTACTTCTGCTTCTTGGTTTTCTGTCTCTTGTTCTTCTGTATCTTGGTGGTTGTCTTCTTGTTCTTTGTCCTCTTGGTCATCTTCTTCAGGGTCATCTTCTTGGTCTTCTTCGGGGTGGTCTTCAGGGTTGTCTTCAGGGTCGTCGTCTTCGGGGTCCTCGTTTTCTTCGGGGTGGTCTTCAGGGTCGTCGTCTTCAGGGTCATCGTCTTTGGGGTCCTCGTCTTCTTCGGGGTGGTCTTCAGGGTCGTCGTCTTCAGGGTCATCGTCTTTGGGGTTCTTGTCTTCTTCGGGGTGGTCTTCAGGGTCCTCGTCTTTGGTGTCCTCGTTTTCTTCGGGGTGGTCTTCAGGGTCGTCGTCTTCAGGGTCATTGTCTTCGGGGTGGTCTTCAGGGTCCTCGTCTTCGGGGTCCTCGTCTTCTTCAGGGTGGTCTTCAGGGTCCTCGTCTTCAGGGTCCTCGTCAGGGAGATCCAGAGTGATTACCAAGAACCATTTAAAAAAGCTTGAACTTGGAAATGTAGCAGAAGGTACAAGAAGGCTGAGGAACTGCCGAGAACCAGCTGATGGTACTGGAACCCGGATGGGTAGCAGAAGGTACAAGAGCCAATGGAACTACCGAGGACCAGCTGACGGTACTGGAACCCGGATGGGTAGCAGAAGGTACAAGAGCCAATGGAACTACCGAGGACCAGCTGACGGTACTGGAACTCGGTTACTAAGCAGGAAGTACCTGTGACAGAAAGCACTACCAAGGACCAGCAGACGTTGGTGGAACTTGGATACAGAGAAGGAGGAACCTAAGCCAAAGGCACTGCCGAGAACCAGCTGACGGTACTGGAACCCGGATTGGTAGCAGAAGGTACAAGAGCAAATGGAACTACCGAGGACCAGCTGACGGTACTGGAACCCGGATGGGTAGCAGAAGGTACAAGAGCCAATGGAACTACCGAGGACCAGCTGACGGTACTGGAACTCGGTTACTAAGCAGGAAGTACCTGTGACAGAAAGCACTACCAAGGACCAGCAGACGTTGGTGGAACTTGGATACAGAGAAGGAGGAACCTAAGCCAAAGGCACTGCCGAGAACCAGCTGACGGTACTGGAACCCGGATGGGTAGCAGAAGGTACAAGAGCAAATGGAACTACCGAGGACCAGCTGACGGTACTGGAACCCGGATGGGTAGCAGAAGGTACAAGAGCCAATGGAACTACCGAGGACCAGCTGACGGTACTGGAACTCGGTTACTATGCAGGAAGTACCTGTGACAGAAAGCACTACCAAGGACCAGCAGACGTTGGTGGAACTTGGATACCGAGAAGGAGGCACCTAAGCCAAAGGCACTTCTGAGAACCAGCTGACGGTACTGGAACCTGGATGGGTAGCAGAAGGTACCCATGAAAAAAAAAGTTGCACGGCCGCGAGCCGGCCGCAGATACCGAAACCCACAGTCCTACAGGGGGTCCTTGTCTTATTGGCACTATGGAACCAGCCTTCATTGCCAGATCCCGCAGCCCACATAGGAGTCACCTAAACTGCAGGCACCATAGAGTCGGCTAACCCGACCGCAACACGACAGGACAACGTATTGGAGGCAAAGTGACGTTGACACTACCCGAAAACAGCTGGCGTGCTGGAACCAGGCTGGGCAGGAGGGAGTACCCGTGCCAAAGACACTGCCGGGAAACAGCTGATGGTACTGGAACCAGGATGGGTAGCAGAAGGTACAAAAGCAAATGGAACTACCGAGGACCAGCTGACGGAACTGGAACCCGGATGGGTAGCAGAAGGTACAAGAGTAAATGGAACTACCGAGGACCAGCTCACGGTACTGGAACCTGGATGGGTAGCAGAAGGTACAAGAGCCAATGGAACTACCAAGGACCAGCTGACTTTACTGGAACTCGGTTACTAAGCAGGAGGTACCTGTGCCAGAAAGCACTACCAAGGACCAGCAGACGTTGGTGGAACTTGGATACCGAGAAGGAGGCACCTAAGCCAAAGGCACTTCAGAGAACTAGCTGACGGTACTGGAACCCGGATGGGTAGCAGAAGGTACCCATGAAAAATAAGTTGCAAGGCCGCGAGCCGGCCTCAGTTACCAAAACTCACAGTCCTACAGGGGGTGCTTGTCTTATTGGCACTATGGAACCAGACTTCATTGCCAGATCCCGCAGCCCACATAGGAGTCACCTAAACTGCAGGCACCATAGAGCCGGCTAACCCGACTGCAACACAACAGGACAACGCATTGGAGGCAAAGTACGTTGACACTACCCGGAAACAGCTGGCGTGCTGGAACCAGGCTGGGTAGGAGGGAGTACCCATGCCAAAGACACTGCGGGAACCAGCTGACGGTACTGGAACCCGGATGGGTAGCAGAAGGTACAAGAGCAAATGAAACTACCGAGGACCAGCTGACGGTACTGGAACCCGGATGGGTAGCAGATGGTACAAGAGCCAATGGAACTACCGAGGACCAGCTGACGGTACTGGAACCCGGTTACTAAGCAGGAGGTACCTGTGCCAGAAAGCACTACAAAGAACCAGCAGACGCTGGTGGAACTTGGATACCGAGAAGGAGGCACCTAAGCCAAAGGCACTGCCGTGAACCAGCTGACAGTACTGGAACCCGGATGGGGAGCAGAAGGTACAAGAGCAATTAGAACTACCGAGGACCAGCTGACAGTACTGGAACCGGATGGGTAGCAGAAGGTACAAGAGCCAATGGAACTACCGAGGACCAGCTGACGGTACTGGAACTCGGTTACTAAGCAGGAGGTACCTGTGCCAGAAAGCACTACCAAGGACCAGCAGACGTTGGTGGAACTTGGATACCGAGAAGGAGGCACCTAAGCCAAAGGCACTGCCGAGAACCAGCTGACGGTACTGAAACCCGGAAGGGTAGCAGAAGGTACAAGAGCCAATGGAACTACCGAGGACCAGCTGACAGTACTGGAACCCGGATGGGTAGCAGAAGGTACCCATGAAAAAATAAGTTGCAAGGCCGCGAGCAGGCCGCAGTTACCGAAACCCACAGTCCTACAGGGGGTGCTTGTCTTATTGGCACTATGGAACCAGCCTTCATTGCCAGATCCCGCATCCCACATAGGAGTCACCTAAACTGCAAGCACCATAGAGTCGGCTAACCCGACCGCAACACGACAGGACAATATATTGGAGGCAAAGTGACGTTGACACTACCCGGAAACAGCTGGCTTGCTGGAACCAGGCTGGGCACGAGGGAGTACCCATGCCAAAGACACTGCCGGGAACCAGCTGACGGTACTGGAACCCGGATGGGTAGCAGAAGGTACAGGAGCCAATGGAACTACCGGGGACCAGCTGACGGTACTGGAACCCGGTTACTAAGCAGGAGGTACCTGTGCCAGAAAGCACTACCAAGGACCAGCAGGCGTTGGTGGAACTTGGATACCGACAAGGAGGCACCTAAGCCAAAGGCACTGCCGAGAACCAGCTGACGGTACTGGAACCCGGATGGGTAGCAGAAGGTACAAGAGCAAATGGAACTACCGAGGACCAGCTGACGGTACTGAAACCGGGATGGGTAGCAGAAGGTACAAGAGCCAATGGTATTGCTGAGGACCAGCTGACGGTACTGGAACTCGGTTACTAAGCAGGAGGTACCTGTGCCAGAAAGCACTACCAAGGACCAGCAGACGTTGGTGGAACTTGGATACCAAGAAGGAGGCACCTAAGCCAAAGGCACTTCAGAGAACCAGCTGACGGTACTGGAACCCGGATGGGTAGCAGAAGGTACCCATGAAAAAAAAGTTGCAAGGCCGCGAACCGGCCGCAGTTACCGAAACCCACAGTCCTACAAGGGGTGCTTGTCTTATTGGCACTATGGAACCAGCCTTCTTTGCCAGATCCCGCAGCCCACATAGGAGTCACCTAAACTGCAGGCACCATAGAGTCGGCTAACCCGACCGCAACACGACAGGACAACGCATTGGAGGCAAAGTGACGTTGACACTATCCGGAAACAGCTGGCATGCTGGAACCAGGCTGGGCAGGAGGGAGTACCCGTGCCAAAGACACTGCTGGGAAACAGCTGGCTGTGCTGGAACCCAGGGTAAATACTAAAAACAGAGTGGAGCCAGAGGCCTAATTGGAGCAAGTTTAAAATCTGTAGTAGTGTGAATGTGGACAGAGCAGGAGAAATTGCCGGACACACAGCAGGGGAACAGCTGATGTTACTGAACCCCAATAACACGGCAGCAAGTGTTGACTGTGCAGATGGCACTTCTGAGCGCCAACTGGCGGTGTTGGAGCTCAGGGATAATACTGAAAACAGAGGAGCCAGAGGTGTAATTGGAGCAACTTTAAAATCTGTAGTAGTTTGAATGTGGACAGAGCAGGAGAAATTGCCGTACACACAGCAGGGGAACAGCTGACGTTACTGAACCCCAATAACACTGCAGCAAGTGTTAACTGTGCAGACGGCACTTCTGAGCGCCAACTGGCGGTGTTGGAGCTCAGGGATAATACTGAAAACAGAGGAGCCAGAGGTGTAATTGGAGCAATTTTAAAATCTGTAGTAGTGTGAATGTGGACAGAGCAGGAGAAATTGCCGTACACACAGCAGGGGAACAGCTGACGCTACCTAACCCCAATAACACGGCAGCAAGTGTTGACTGTGCAGACGGCACTTCTGAGCGCCAACTGGCGGTGTTGGAGCTCAGGGATAATACTGAAAAAGGAGGAGCTAGAGGTGTAATTGGAGCAATTTTTAAATCTGTAGTAGTGTGAATGTGGACAGAGCAGGAGAAATTGCCGTACACACAGCAGGGGAACAGCTGACGTTACTGAACCCCAATAACACGGCAGCAAGTGTTGACTGTGCAGACGGCACTTCTGAGCGCCAACTGGCGGTGTTGGAGCTCAGGGATAATACTGAAAACAGAGGAGCCAGAGGTGTAATTGGAGCAACTTTAAAATCTGTAGTAGTGTGAATGTAGACAGAGCAGGAGAAATTGCTGTACACACAGCTGGGGATCAGCTGACTTTACTGAACCCCAATAACACTGGAGCAAGCGTTGACTGTGCAGACGGCACTTCTGAGCAGCAACTAGCGGTGTTGGAGCCCAGGGTAAATACTAAAAACAGAGGAGCCAGAGGTGTAATTGGAGCAAGTTTTAAATCTGTAGTACAGTGGATGTGGACAGAGCAGGAAAATTTGCCGGACACACAGCTGGGGATCAGCTGACGTTACTGAACCCCAATAACACGGCAGCAAGCATTGACTGTGCAGACGGCACTTCTGAGCAGCAACTAGCGGTGTTGGAGCCCAGGGTAAATACTAAAACAGAGGAGCCAGAGGTGTAATTGGAGCAAGTTTTAAATCTGTAGTACAGTGGATGTGGACAGGGCAGGAAAATTTGCCGGACACACAGCTGGGGATCAGCTGACGTTACTGAACCCCAATAACACAGCAGCAAGCATTGACTGTGCAGACGGCACTTATGAGCAGCAACTGGCGGTGTTGGAGCTCAGGGATTACATTTCAGGTGGTAGAAACGTGAACACAACAGGAGACCTGGATACTGTTGCCAACCAATTATTTATTCTGGAAGAGGACTGGAAAATTCTTGCAAGATCCAGGCCTTGTTCATTTTCAGAAAAGTAAGCCGGTCAACGTTATCGGAGGATAGTCACATGCGATGGTCTGTTAGTACACCACCTGCGGCACTAAAGACGCTTTCCGATAATACATTAGCAGTAGGGCAAGCTAGCACCTCCAATGCATACTGGCTAAGCTCTGGCCATGTATTCAGCTTAGAGACCCAAAACTTGAAGAGGGAAGAGCCGTCTGGGAGTACACTGAGAGGGCAAGACATGTAGTCTGTCACCATTTGACGGAAACGTTGCCTCCTGCTGACTGGAGCCGTCTGTGATGGTGTAGACATTTGTGGCGGCGGGGACACAAAACTTTGCCACATTTGGGCCATACTGGTCTTGCCTTGTGCTGAGGCGCTGCTTCTGCTCCCTCTTTGTGCAGAGCTTCCTCCACTGCCTCGACGCACTGAGCTGCTTTGTAAAGCACTAGCAGCACTGCTCTCGGTTGGAATGGAGAACATGATGGAATATACCAGTGCGTCTTGGTACTCCTGCATTTTACTCTCCCGGTTCAACGGTGTTATGAGGCTTTGTAAGTTGTCCCGATAGTGAGGATCTAGGAGGGTGGACACCCAATAATCAGCCGTGTTGAGAATGTGGGCGATGCGGCGGTCGTTTCTCAGGCACTGCAGCATGAAATCAACCATGTGCTGCAGACTGCCAACTGGCCAAGAAACGCTGTCCCCTGCTTGAGGCGTGATCTCTGCCTGCTCTGCATTATCCCACCCTCGCTCTAGATACTGACTACTAGAGCATTGTGTAACTCCCTCCTCTGGACAGATGTCTTCCTCCTCCATTGACTCCTCCTCATCCTCCTCACAAAGTGTCCCCTGCCAAGTGAGCGCACTCTATGCGGACCTTGTGAAGCAGTGCATCAAGATCCGGATAGTCCCTCAAAAAACTCTGCATGACCAAGTTAAGCACATGTGCCAGACATGGGATGTGAGTGAGGTTGCCCAGGCCCAGAGCTGCCACCAGATTTCGGCCATTGTCACATACTACCATGCTTGGCTGGAGATTCGCTGGCACAAACCACACGTTGCTCTGCTGCTTGATGGCATTCCAGAGCTCCTGCGCTGTGTGGCTTCCATTCCCCAAAGAAATTAATTTTAATACGGCCTGCTGACGTTTGGCCACGGCTGTGCTCATATCGGTCATCATAACAGGTAACCGTTCAAGGGTCGATGTGGAGGTAGACCGTGACGGCTCCTGCAGCGCTGATTCAGAGGAACTGGAGTATGAGGAGGAGTCAATGTGTACAGACTGGATTCCTGCAATCCTTGGAGTTGGCAGAACACGTACAGCACCACTCTCAAGATCTGTACCCGGCTCCACAACATTTACCCAATGGGCAGTGAGGGAAAGGTATCGTCCCTGTCTATGCTTACTGGTCCACGCATCGGTGGTCAGGTGGACCTTGCTACTGACGGCGTTTTGTAGCGCATGTTTAATTTTTCCCTCCACATGCTGTTGCCGGGCAGGGACGGCTTGCCTGCTGAAATAAAAGCGGCTGGGCACGTTGTATTGTGGGACTGCCAATGCCATAAAGTTGCGGAAGGTGTCAGTCTCCACCAGCCTGAATGATAGCATTTCAAGGGCCAGTAGTTTAGCAATGCCAGCATTCAGAGCCTGTGCTCGGGGGTGGTTTGCCGAGTATGGGCGCCTTTTCTCCCATGTCTGTGCTAACGATGGCTGTAGACTGGCCTGGGAGTGTGAGGATGACAGGGAAAGTGGTGCTGTGGGTGGAATTACACTGTGTCTCTGTACAACAGTGCCAGAGGTTCTTCCATGGCGATCCTGTGAGGTAGCCGAACCAGCTGTGTGTGAGCTGGAGGAAGAGGCTACAACACGAGTTGAAGAGGTGGTAGGTGGCGCTGTAGGTTGGCCTAGGTCTTCAGTGTGTTTTGTAACTCCACCACGTGCTTGGTCCACACATGTTTCCACATATTTGTGGTATTGAGGTTGCTGACACTTTTCCCTCTTTACACCTTCTGATTACACAGCTTGCATTTGACAAAGCAAATGTCATCTGCAACTGTGTCAAAAAAGGACCAGGCACTGCAAGTCTTGGGAGCGCCCGCTTTGGATTTTGGAAGAGCCATGCTCCTAATGGGTGCCGAAGTGGAGGCTACAGGCAACCAAGTCTTCCCCCTCCCTCTCCCTCCTTTTAGGGCCGTTATTGGAATCTCTTCCTCAGAGCTGCTCCCACCACCTACCTGTCACTCACGCCATGATGGGTCAAGGACCTCATCATCTACACCACCCTCTTCAAACAACTGCTTCTCCTGGGTAGTCTCGACAGCACAGTACGCACCAGAAAGTGGCACCTGAGTCTCATCATCAAATGCGTACTGAGGTGTGCTGCTGACCATAGGCACTGGCCCACCCGCCTCTTCAGATTCAGAGAGACAAAACAGTTGCGCATCACTGCATACTACCTCTTCTTCAAATTCTTGAAATCTGCTTGGCTGACCCCCTCTTTCCAAGCCAAGAGATTCAGAGAACAGAAGTAGAGATGGCTCCTGTCCAGGGCTCTCTGACTGCTTGGGAAATTTGGCAGGTGGTTAAGAGACAGATGGGTGCTCTTCAGTGCTCAGGACCTGAGAGGATCTGGAACTAATTGAAGTCGATGCGTTTGCTGCCATCCATCTGACAACGGCTTCAATTTGGTCCTCCCGCAGCAGTGGGGTACGGCTAGCTCCTACAAAGCTGCGCATAAAGGACTATTCCCTGGTAAAACTGGGGGATGCTGAGTCACTGGTGCCCGCAGCAGGCACAGAATCCCCACGTCCTCTCCCTGCAGGCACAGAATCCTTACGTCCTCTCCCTGCAGAAACTCCACGCCCACGACCACGACCACATGCCTTACTCCCTGCCTTTTTCATCTTGGTAGACTGATAAAGATAGGCAGAAAAGTACTAAGGGCTTAGTGTGCTTATTCCTGAACAGCTGCTAACAGGTATAAGAAACACTAATTTTATAAAGTGTGGACTAGACTTTAATATGAGCTAATGTGGCCTACACAACTGTAAAGTGGAGTGTTTGGTGAACTTTATTTAGGTTTTTTTTGTCACAAAAAGACACTGGATGTGCCCAAAGATGTAATACCGATAGTATCACAAACTTTTTGGAGCTATTACAATGCAGGAAGGTAACCTACAATGCAATAGATGAGGCTACAAAAAATAGGCTAATACTAATCTGGCTGGGGCTGCAGGGCACAATGCTGCAGAAAGGCTCCTCTATCTACTCCTATATAGTGTGTTTGGAACCAATTTAGCTGAATACGGATGGAACCACCACACTAATAGGAGAAATCAGAAAAAATTATCAATTAGAAAAAAAGTACAATGCAGGAGGCCGTGACGCACGCTAAGCGCACTACAACCAGACGTGGCTGAAGCACACACAGAGAGCTTGCAGACAGGCGTGAACAGTGCAGATGCAGAGCATTGTGCACTAGCGGTGCAAGACAAAAAAAAAATTCTCTATCTACTCCTATATAGTGTGTTTGTAACCAATTTAGCTGAATACGGATGGAACCACCACACTAATAGGAGATATCAGGAAAAATTATCAATTAGCAAAAAAGGACAATGTGTGAGGCAGTGTCGCACGCTGAGCGCACTACAACTAGACTTGGCTGAAGCACACACTACAGCGTCAGCTGCACTCACACACACAGACCTTGCAGACAGCGGTGAACAGCACAGAGAACTATGCACTAGCGCTGCAAGGCACAGCGATTTATAAAGTAGCTTGGGTAAAGCAGAATAGAGCAAATAGGTAGCTAAAACTGTCCCTCAGAACAACAGCGTCCTATCCCTAACTGAATTCACAGCAGAGTGAGCTCAAAATGGCGGCGGCGGCTTTTATAGTGCATCATGACATCATTTCAGCAGCCAATCACAGCCATGACATTAGTTAACATGCCTACATGCCTAACAGGATGTGCCCACACTTCTTAGGATCCTCATTGGCTGAATAAAATGAAACTGGCTCATTGCATTATGGGAACTTCTGATTCCGGTATACGATATTCTAAAAGTATCGGAATTAAGTATCGGAATTCTGATACCGCGAATATCGGCCGATACCCGATATTTCAGTATCGGAATGCTCAACACTACATATGATATAAACAGGATACGATACCACACTGATGGTAAAAATGGACAGGCGGACCGGACCTCCCGGAATTAATCAATGGGTGAGGTGAGCATATTAAACCCACAGGTGCTTCACAGAATTTTATGACATTGGGACATGAAAATGAAAAATTATTTTTTTTGCACAATAATGTCATTTTTGTTTAAAATTCTACAATTTTCACTATGAAAAATAGGAAGAATTAGACCCAAACATTTCTAAATCAATTTCTTCTCAATGCAGAAATACCATATATGTAGTCACACACTTCTGTTTTTGTGTACGGCAGGGCTCAGAAGAGAGTCCCATTTGGCTTTTAGGGAGCAGAGTTTTCTTAAGTAATTTGTGTGCACCTTTTTCAGACCTCTTAAGCTTCCAAAACAACAGAAATACTCAAAAAGAAACCTCATTTTGCAAATTACACTCAGGGAAATCACCTAGGGGTATAGCGACTATATTGACCCAACCGGCATTTTCCAGAAATTACTGCGCAGTTTATGTTGCAGAGTGAAAATTGCAAATATGCCGTTTTAGTGCCCAATACATAGTGCTTGGCTTGTGCTTCCAGAGACTTTTGCCACATGGATTGTTAAAAGGGTTGTCCAGGACATAACAATTGACGACTCATCTCAATATAAGATTGGTGGAGGTCCGACACTCTCACTGAAAGAGCCAATCTCCCATCAGAACCAACTCATTGAAGGATTCTTAGTAAACTCTTTCTGCAGCCAACAATAGACAGTGCAAAACAGAGGCTATACAAAGCAAGTAGTGCATATTTTGAATGAAACAGAAAAAATATTTTTAGCCAAAAATACCTTTATTTATAAAAAAAAATTGTCTACGAAAGTGTCCATCTCCCTTAAAGATCAATCAATTGCCTAAATGAACAGTTTATTGTTTAATGTAGACAACAATATTATGCTTCTTACACCTGCATAGCTGCATAGAGCCACAATGTATACCTAAGAAAGTCATTGGGACCTTATAATGTGCTGATATACAGAGACATGATTCCAGGGTACACTGAGTGCCTACAGTTTGGTATTAATGAGCCATAAGACCTTTGTATTTTCTCAATGCACACAGAACTGCCTAATGGCGTATATTATTATGACTGTAACACAGCTCTGTTTGCAGGATCCCCACAGAAGTGCATTTGGCTTCTACGTCTGTATGCCAAGCTCATTCTTGGGTAGAATGTCTCCATATTTGCAATCGTAGATTGTGAGCCCTCGCGGGCAGGGTCCTCGCTCCTCCTGTACCAGTCGCTGTCACATTGTGTTCAAGATTATTGTAATTGTTCTTGTATTATACCCCTTTTTCACATGTAAAACGCCAAGGAATAAATGGCGCTATAATAATAAATAATAATAATAATATATGGAAATTGCAAAACTCCAGATAAAGAACCTGCATGGCCTCTCTGCACTGCTATTCTGACTTTGGGAACAGTCCTCAGGGAAATTTGGGTTTTCTGATAGTTTTGCTATAATTTTCCAAACAAAAGAACACCAAAGGTTTATGGTTAGTGACCTGGAGACATAACAACAAAAGTTGGACATGGTTAATTGGCCATGGATGTAATTGAAGCAAACAGGAGCCCTGACTTAATAGACCTTCAACAAACACAGTTCCCCTTTGATACCATGGTATGAATAGCGCATTCAATAGAACAAGTCCTGTATTTTTTTTTTAAATATTTCTTTCACCAAATCTGCCACTTTAGTTTTTCTTAAACCTGGCAAAACATTTCGCCCTGAACTTCTCATCTCATTTACAGTCTTAACTTTACTGAAAACAGAGAGATTAAACAGAAACAGCTAGTCGACAGATGGGATATTCGAAGGGGATACTTGTGTAAATAATTTATCTACACAAGTCCCCAGTGACCTCGGGGAAAAGAACCACATGTACTGAGATCTGTGGGTATGAGGGAAATAATGGTGTGTCCTGTTTTATTTTGTTTTCTGATGTTTTGTAAATAAAAAATAATATTTTAGATTATTTTTGCTCTTGTATTATATGCATATTACATGCATGGAATATTTTACTTTTGTTTTATTTCAAAGATTTTTTTTTTTACTTTTAGGAGCATGCAAGCATTAACACGACAAGGTACTAAATTTAAATATGCACTTACAAAAATTACAAAGACTTTAAAAAATCTTTGGGGAAGGTCAAAAGAATAGAAAAGAAAGAACGAAAGAAAAGAAAGAAAGTGATAGAAAAGAAAGAGAAAAAAGAGAATAAAAGGAAAAAAAGAAAAAAATTAAAGAGAGAGAGAAAAAAGAGAGAGAGAAAGAAAAAAGAAATAAAGAAAGAGAAAAAAGGAAAGAAAGGAAGAGAAAAAAAGAAAGAAAAGGAAAGAGAGAAAAGAAGAAAGCAAAGAAAGAAAGAGGAAAAAAGAAATTAGGAAAGCAAGAGAGAGAATAAGAAAGAGAAAAAAAGAAAGAGAATAAAAATGAAAGAATAAAAAAGAAAGAAAGAGTAAATATGAAAGAAAGAAAGAGAATTAAAAGAAAGAAAGAAAAAGAATAAGAAAGAAAGAGAAAAGACAATAAAAAAGAAAGAAAGAAAGGAGGATAAAAAAGAAAGAAAAGAGAATAAAAAGTTTTATAAAACAAATCATGAACCATAAAAGGTGCACCAAATGTTGACACTTTTTTACCTAAAAGACAGAGTTCAATAATAATAATAATGGTCAGAGTTCAAAAATTCAGAATTACACAGAAAGAAGATACAATAACTTTGGTACTAATAACATATGTTCAAGTCAATTTGATTATATCCTTAGGCATTAGGCATAGTACTGATGGAAAAAGAAACTGATCTTGTGATCCCCCACAGCAGTGCCTTAAGAGAAGCTTTAAAGTGCTACTGTTATGTGAATCTGTACACTGTGTTGTATGTACTGTTTGTAATTCAACCAAATGTCCTTTTCAGTTAGAGGCCGACCCAGTATTAATCTTCTCATTACAATAGCATTTCAAAGTAAGTTTTCTAAACTAACTCATGAATGATGGTGGAAAATCTTGTAATCAAAAGTAATCAAAACAATAAGTAATCAAAACAATATAATAAGCAAATCAATATGTAATCAAAACAATTGACACATTTTACAGCAATGAAACTGACTAAAATGTAAAGGCTGCAGACAAATTAGAAATGAAAAAATTGCATAGAATTTTCATATATAAATATTTACATATAATAAAATTGCACTAAGTTTCAGTGTGCAATTCTCAATTCTTTATTTATTTTCAGACCTCCTGATATGCAGTGTGCAGCCTGATACAACTTTTAGATTTTTCTCTTATGGGAGTGTCTCTCCCAGTAATGTAGGCTGGATATGAGCTTTGTGTGCATCCTGGATGCTGATAACTTCACTGCTCATATATTATCTCAGCAACAGAACTGTACTTCTTTCCTCTTTGTCTATAGCCTGTTTTCTCTGCTTTTCATAAAACTTTAGAAACTATCACCTCTCACCACTACAGACCTGTGTACGAACCCCTCTCAATCCCTGCTGCTATCTCTGACACTAAGAGGAGGGAAGGATTTGTATCTTTTATTGCAGATGGCTTAGCTAAATAAAGGACCTACAGCAGCAAAATGGTAAAAAAATGTTACCAATTCTATTTAGAAAGTTCCTTTACTTTGCATTAAGGAAGCAAATGAACAAGGAAAAGTAATCTTTACTAAAGACTAGCCTGTAACATTTGCTAATTTCCTTTAAACACATGCCTTACAACATTATTACAACATTACCATGTCAACATAAAAATGAAGGAAGCTCTCTCATAGGAATGAGTATTTTTCTAGGGAACGTAATATGTACAACTTTTTTGGGGATTCATCCACTTATTGTACTTTAATATATAGGAATATACTTTTTAGTGTGAGAGAGTGTTGACACTAATACCCGTCAGTCTGACATCTGAAGTTGAGCAGAAGTAATTGCAAAAAAATTGATAAACCAATTGATGCAGGTACGTCTTACACTGAAAAGGTCCCACCACCAAAGCTCACCATAGTTTCACCAATAGCCCATTTCATGACATTGAATATGTGTTTAGGGCTGCTGTCTTATGAGAAAACTAAGCTTCTGTAAGCCTCAGATTATGATCACTCATCCTGACACTGTACTGAAAAATTTTCTTACCCGATACAAACCAGAATTCAGATTTCATCAATGGGGGAAAGCAAACCTGGTCTCCAAACCAAAGGCCTTCCATCACTTTGTTTGGTGGTTTGGATGTTGATTATTATGTTGGAATGTATTTTTTTGGAGAACAATGACTTCCTCTTAGATATTCTCTTGTGCATATTACTTTTGTCTTCTACCTGTTTTTTTCCAACTTAAAATACAGTAAAAAGAGGGGTATATGAAAGGGTCTGAAGGTGGCCATACACATTCTTATGACCTCTGACTTCCCCAATGCACATGAAATGAAAACTGCAGAGCGTGCATATGATCTTCCTGGGTAGAGGAAAGTAAACCACTGCCAGACACCTCTGACAATGGCTCATTTCCATGGAAAACAAAGGGATCTGGCATTTTGTTCCAAAATACCCCATCCTTCTCCCCCGCGACATCATATGTAAGGGAGCAAACAGGAGGTTCCACAGATAACCCGGGCCTCCAAAATCAAGTTTGGTCATCTTTAATGTGTATAAGGCTTTGACATGACTCCATTTTTCATCCATAATGACTAATCTCTTTTTTGGTATTTTTTTAAGAATACTGCTTTAAGGGAGAAATGGGGGAGAAAAATGTTCTGTGTCAAAATACAATAATCATATCAGAATTTATGGAAATTATATGAAATGTAGACATATGTTTCATAAAGGACCAAATCATCGTAGAGGTCTTTTTCTGGGCAGCAGCTGCTACTCTTGACTGTAAGGTCACTCTGCAATCTGTCAGACCCACCATTTTCACCGTTGGAGATGTCTTTGATATGATCTGACAGAAACTCATGTGCAGTTTAACATCTTTGACCATGTAATCTGATAGCGCTCCATTTGCTCTCATGGAATTATTCCTGACATTGAAAATCAGCACCATACTTTGAGATAATCTGGGAGATGGTCTATAGCTTCCTGCAATGGAATAAACCAGGTTCAATATTTCTGTTAGTATTATGTAATTTCCTTTTAACTAGGCGACCACTACATTACGGATTCTTTGATATTCTTGCGTCAAGAGACCAGAGCTAAAAATAATCAGAGTAATAATTTTATTCCTCCAGCTAAAATACCATAAATTCAAGGGTAGACATACTATCTATGCAACCTTTGCTCATGCATAGGAGCTCCGCAGATAAAAGGGCCCCAATTCCTGTAATACTATTAATCCTTATGGTCTGCTATACCGAGCATACTCATTTCTATCCTTTTTTCTAAATATCTGGAAGTAGTCAATGACCAGTACACTAGAGATGAGCGTTGTTCTACTCGAACTGTTCGCCAATCTCAAATTCGAGCTGTTTTGGGCGGTGTTCGAGCCGTTCGGCGAACACGAACAATTTGAGAAAAATTCGGCTGTTCGAGGTTATGTTCGATAACTGTTCGTGCACCAAAATCATAACTGGATTTTTTCTCAGTAATGATGAAAATTAATGTTAATACGCAGTTTGAGTGTACAGCGGGGTGGGGGGAGGGGCAGGGGATGGATCTCTGCAGGAACAATGAAGATCTCCATTTTTTTTTCTCTTTCCCGCATTTGCAGTGGGGAGGTGCAATCTGTCAGCCTATCAGCAGCGCACACACAGAGCGAAGTGCTTTTTTTCACACAAGCAAGGGCATGTGTCATTGGCAGTGTATGTCACATGTCCTTGCCCTATAAGACCAAGCCATTTTCCCCGTCGCCACCATTTTCTCACTGCTGCAGCTGCGTGTTAAACGGCACCGCTGTTGCTGTGTGCGCTATACCTTGTTAATTTCAAGCCAATTTTCGCACAAATATACAGATAGCTTGGGAGTAGGGAATAGTTGTGATTGCAGTCCTTTTAAGGACTAGGTTACAGCATTTCCTATGACTTTTATCAGGGAGGTCTGTGCTCTTAAATAGATAGGTTGTGGGAGTAAAGACTAATTGTAATTGGAGTCCTTTTCAGGACTAGGTTACATCAGTTCCTATCAGTTTTTGCCAGGCAGGTCTGTGCCAGTGCTGTGCAAGTTTTTTTTCACAGCATTTGGCTGAATCTAGCAAAGCTAATCCTTTTTGGCCTATTGCAGAGTGTGTTAGTCAGTGGAGTAGCCTATCTGTGTTGCAAGATATACCACCTGTGTATAGAATACCAATTTTTTTACTGCACCTAGTGAAGTAAAATCTTTTGGGCATAGCATCATTCTATTAGTCCATCTATACTGACCTCCATCAGGTTGCAAATTAAAACCAATTTTTATCTGCATCTACAGTACCTCTGAAAAAATATTTGGGCTTCTACCTGTGTGTGGGACTTGTTGTATTAGTCCATCTATACTGACCTCCATCAGGTTGCAAACTGAATATATTTTTTTCCTGCATCTACCTCTGAAAAAATATTGGGCTTCTAGCTGTGTGTGGGTCTTGTTCTATTAATCCATCTATACTGACCTCCATCAGGTTGCAAACTGAATATAATTTTTTTCTGCATCTAGCTCTGAAAAAATATTTGGCCTTCTAGTAGTGTGTCGGACTTTCTCTATTAGTCCATCTATACTGACCTCCATCAGGTTGCAAATTAAAACTAATTTTTATCTGCATCTACAGTACCTCTGAAAAAATATTTGGGTTTCTAGCTGTGTGTGGGACTTGTTGTATTAGTCCATCTATACTGACCTCCATCAGGTTGCAAACTGAATATATTTTTTTCCTGCATCTACCTCTGAAAAAATATTGGGCTTCTAGCTGTGTGTGGGTCTTGTTCTATTAATCCATCTATACTGACCTCCATCAGGTTGCAAACTGAATATAATTTTTTTCTGCATCTAGCTCTGAAAAAATATTTGGCCTTCTAGTAGTGTGTCGGACTTTCTCTATTAGTCCATCTATACTGACCTCCATCAGGTTGCAAATTAAAACTAATTTTTATCTGCATCTACAGTACCTCTGAAAAAATATTTGGGTTTCTAGCTGTGTGTGGGACTTGTTGTATTAGTCCATCTATACTGACCTCCATCAGGTTGCAAACTGAATATATTTTTTTCCTGCATCTACCTCTGAAAAAATATTGGGCTTCTAGCTGTGTGTGGGTCTTGTTCTATTAATCCATCTATACTGACCTCCATCAGGTTGCAAATTCAAAATAATTTTTTTCTGCATCTAACCCAGCCAATAGTTTTGGCCTAATACCACAGTTTGGCCACTCAGCTCTGCTCGGTTACCATCCATTGTTTTTTTGTGCAAACAACTCCAGAGTTGTGAATTAGTTAACCACCAAAATGAGTGGAAAAAGGCCTGCTGCTGGTGGAAAGGGGAATAGGCGTGTTGGGAAGGGGAAAAAAGGTTGTGTCCGTGGGGTAGGTGTTAAAGCAACAGTAACATCTGCAGAAGAAAGACCATCTTCCAGCCAAACTAAATTGTCTACTTCTTTTAGCGGACAATGTGATAAGATCCCTTTCTTACGGCCACGCCAATCGCTACAAATTCCAGATGAGGCACAAAAACAGCAGGTGCTTCAACGGATATCAAGTGCTCCTTTAAGTGGGCTCTCCTCCACATCAACTTCAACATCACAAATACTCCAGTCCTCAAAGGTGTCACCCAAATCGCACTTGCTTCCTCACAGCTCCCAAATCTCCAGCTGCCCGTCTGAGTATGAGGTAGAACAGATGGTTGAGTCTGCAGAGCTGTTTACTCATACTATAGCCTGGGAATCAGAGGTCGACTCCAGCGCTTCTGTGAATCCAGACGAGGAAATGATCTGCACTGATGCCCAGAATCTTTATGAGTCGGATCCAGGAACAGACGCTGAAGGTTCTGACCATAATGTAGACCCTCATTCCCAAACTGTAGCTCCTGTTGGTGGAGACAATGAGGAAGACGATGATAAGACTCAAATACCTGATTGGAGCGACAACTTTAGTTTTTTGTCAGGGCAGGAACAGGTTGGCTCTGAGGACGACGGGTGTGATAACGCACAGGGTGATGATGATGAGGTTGGAGATCCCACTTACTGTCAACCCACAGTCAGCCAAGAGATGAGGTCAGCAGAGGAGGTGGAGGAAGATGCTAGTGACGACGAGGTCAGGTTGCGCCTTCCTGGACAGAGACGTAGTACTGGAAGCACGTCAACAACTGCATCCTCAAACACAACTCTGCCTCTCACCACAAGTCGTGGTGGCTCTTCAGGTCGCATGGGTGCTAAGCCTTGCATAGCCTGGGCATTTTTTCAGATCGATAAAGATGACCCAACTCGTGTTATCTGTAACATTTGTCAGCAAAAGCTAAGTAGAGGCCAAAAAATACATAGTTTGAGTACTTCATGCATGAACCGGCACATGGACATGAAGCATAAGTTGCAGTGGGAAGCTCAGTGTGCTACAATGTTGCCTAGCCGGCCGGGCCAACCACCGTCTGCCATATCTTGTGCATCCGCGGCCTCTTCATCCTCTGTGACTGGGGGGACAGCAGTCACACCTGTTTTGGGGCGCAGACCTGCCACCTCTTTACCCGCAACAGCCAGCGTGATTGGCAGGTCATCATTTTCTTTGGAGGTGGTAACACCAGCTGGTGTTGAGCGCTGTCCGACATCGATAGCACCACCTTTGGATCAAGGCAACCTAACATGTCCGCCTGCATCTTCCTCACAGACCGGCAGTTTGCCGGGGACACCCTTATCAACCCCGTCTAAGCACAATAGCCAGCCCTCGGTCCCTCAGATGTGGACAAGTAAAAGACCATTTCCTCCTAGCCATGAGAAAGCTAAGAGGTTGAATTTCACCATCTGCAAGCTCTTGGCTACAGAAATGCTGCCTTTCCGCCTGGTGGACACAGAGGATTTTCGAGACCTTATGTCCGTCGCAGTGCCCCAGTACCAGATGCCCAGTCGGCACTACTTCTCAAAGAAAGGTGTGCCTGCGCTCCACCAGCATGTCGCACACAACATCACCGCTTCTTTGAGAAACTCTGTGTGTGACAGGGTGCATTTCACCACAGACACTTGGACGAGTAGGCATGGACAGGGGCGTTACATGTCGCTGACTGGGCACTGGGTAACTATGGTGACAGCAGGACAAGGGGCTGCTGTCCAAGTCTTGCCGTCCCCACGAGTTGTGCGTCAATCCTCTTTATGTCAAAGTTCCTCCACTGCTTCTGCCTCCTCAACCTCCTCTCGGTCTTCCACCTGCACCCAAAGCCTGTCTGGTCATGCCACAAGCTTTCTAACTGCGCAGAAGGGATCCTGCACACCTCCTTACTATGCTGGCAGTAGGGCTCAACGTCATCAGGCTGTTTTTACATTGAAATGTCTGGGAAATGTGAGTCACACAGCTGAGGAGTTGTGGTCAGCTCTGGAGAACCAATTTCATGAATGGTTGTCTCCACTGGACCTGAAACCAGAGAAGGCCGTGTGCGACAATGCTGCAAACCTGGGTGCGGCCCTTCGCCGGGGCAATGTCACACACGTGCCTTGTATGGCTCACGTGTTGAACCTGGTTGTCCAGCAATTTTTAGCCCACTATCCCAGACTAGATGGCCTTCTGCAGAGGGCACGGTCGCTGTGTGCTCACTTCCGCCGTTCGCATCCCGCAGCTCAGCGACTTACATCTCTACAGAAGTCGTTGGGCCTGCCACTTCACCGGCTAAAATGCGATGTGCCTACCCGGTGGAATTCAACTCTGCACATGTTGCAGCGACTGTGGCAGCACCGACAAGCCCTGGTGCAATACGTTCTGACGTATAGCCTGGGCCAACGAGATTCAGAGGTGGGGCAAATCACGCTGGAGGAGTGGTCTCAGATCAGGGACCTATGCACCCTTCTGCACAGTTTTGAAATGGCGACGAAGATGTTTAGTTCTGACGATGCCATTATCAGCATGACTATTCCGGTGATTTACATGCTGGAGCACATGTTAAACAGAATTCGGAGTCAGGTGGTGGCACAAGAGGAGGTGGAGGAAGTAGAGGAGGAGGAGTTGTATGCGGAAGGGCTAACATCTGCAAGGTCCAGACGGTCGGCAGCACCAAGGCGGCAGGCATGGGAGGGTGGGGGAGATGGTTTTACCAGGGCGCATGGTAGCAGCCAAACTAGTGAGGAAGGTGCAGGAGCCCAGGAAGAAGTGGAGGACGAACTGATGGAAGACTCATCAGATGAGGGAGACCTTGATCACATTTCTGTTGTGCGAGGTTGGGGGGAGAGGACAGAGGAAGGAAGCATGATTGTTACCTCGCCACCAACACAACAGGGACTTGGTGCTCCTGGATGCGCAACACACATGAGTGCCTTCTTGCAGCACTACCTGCAACATGACCCTCGAATTGTGAGAATTAGAAATAATCCTGACTACTGGGTTGCCACACTGTTAGATCCCCGGTACAAAAGTAAATTTGCAGAAATTATTCCTGCCATAGAAAGGGATGCACGCATGCAGGAGTATCAGCAGAGACTGTTGCAGAATCTTACATGTGCTTTTCCACAAAATACCAGTGGTGCACGTAGTGAGTCTCACAGTTCCAACTTGCCAACCGTGGGACCGTCAAGTGTTCAGCACTCAAACCGTAACAGAACCACAGTATCTGCTGGTAACATCAATTTTGCGGAATCATTTCACCACTTTTTTAGCCCATCCTTTGCAAGGCCACAGGAGACAAGAAGTCTGACACATAGTCAACGCCTAGAGACGATGGTACAGGAGTATCTCCAAGTAAACATTGAAGCCACGACTGTGTCACTGGACCCTTGCTCTTTTTGGGCTTCCAATCTGGATAAATGGCCGGAGCTAGCCACTTACGCCTTGGAGATCTTGTCATGCCCCGCAGCCAGCGTTCTGTCTGAACGTGTGTTCAGCGCTGCTGGTGGTGTGCTGACAGATAAGCGCACGCGGCTCTCCACTGATAATGTAGACAGACTCACGTTCATAAAGATGAACAAATCATGGATCCGAAACGACTTTTCTACCCCTGTGTCATCCTGGGGAGAGTAAAAGCTTGATGATTGGTTAAAATCACCCTACCAACCGTTTTAAGCTTTCAAATTACTAATCATGTTTATCTGTATCTTGACTGGAAAATAATTTGGGCTTTGTAGCAGTGTGCAGCACTGATCCTATTAGGCCATCTATACTAAAGCTTCACCAGATTTAAAATTAAAAATAATTTTTAGCTGCATCTAGCCCGGAAAATAATTTTGGGGCTCCGAGATGCGCAAGGCACATAAGTGCCTTCTTGCTGCACTACCTGCAGCATGACCCTCATATTGTCAGAATTCGAAGTAATCATGACTACTGGGTTGCCACACTCTTAGATCCCCCAAACTTTTCGATCAACCTTTTCATTTTAATAAAGACCAAAAAAATGGTCATTTTTGAAATTATAAGCATTAGCAGGTTGTTAGAAACTGAAATCAAACAGTTTTCAACTCAAAACTTTATTCTAGGTGATGTTACATTTTCACATAGGACCCCTTGTTCGAAAGGAGCTTCTGAACTCTCTCGTCCATTGAATTTGTCAGGTTTTGGATGGTTTCTGCTTCAATTGTTTTGCATGAGGACAGAATACCCTCCCAGAGCTGTTGCTTAGATGTGAACTGCCTCCCGCCATCATAGACACTCCTTTTAAAGATGCTCCAAAGGTTCTGAATGGGGTAGAGGTCAGGGGAGCATGGTGGTCACACCATAAGTTTGTCCCCTTTTATGCCCATATCAGCCAGAGATGCAGATGTTTTATGTGCAGCATGAGATGGTGCATTATCATGCAGAAAAATGATCTTGCTGTGAAATACACGGTTCTTCTTCTTGAACCATGGCAGGAAGTGCTGTTTGAGAAAATCCACATACATTATGGAGTTCATCTTTAGCGCCTTCAGGGATCCTAAAGGGGCCGACAATCTCTCTCCCCATGATTCCAGCCCAAAACATTACTCCACCTCCTCCTTGTTGGCGCTGTAGCCGTGTTTGCGTGGGGTGTCCATCAACCAGCCATCCTCCACTCCATCCATCTGGACCATCGAGCGCTGCACGGCACTCATCCGTGAACAAAACAGTTTTGAAATCAGTCTTCATATAATGTTTGGCCCACTGGAGCCATTTCTGCTTGTGTGAAGTGGATAGAGGAGGTCGACAGGATGGCGCATGCACAGCTGCAAACCTCTGAAGGACCCTGCATCTTGTTGTTCGGGGGACGTTGGAGGCACAAGCAGCTTCAAAAACTTGTCTGCTGCTATGACAAGGCTTTTTTGCCGCTGCTCTTTCAACCTGACGTAATTGCCTGTAGGAAAGAGTCCTCAATTTGCCCTTATCAGCACGCACACGTGTGTACTGTGAATCAGCTACATACTTCTTGATTGCCAAGACACTTCATCCTGATCATCGCACAATGTTGATTGTAGTCATGCCTTGACCTAAACACTCCACAATTTGTTGCTTCTCAGCAGCCGACACATCCTTTTTCTTTCCCATTTTGGCAGAAAATGTAGGCTGCTTAATAATGTGAGAGAGCCTTCTTAAGTAGTCTTGCCTTTCATTGGACACACCTGCCAAACTAATTAGCACAGGTGTCTGCAATTGCTTACAGTGATATAAAGAGCCCTGACACACATCACCATCAATGAGTTTAACTGACAAACAAGCAAATTCTTCCCTTATCACTCCTAAACACTTTTTGCATAATAATTTGGAACGCAGTGTACATGTGCTTTTCCACAAAACACCAGTGGTGCACGTAGTGAATCTTACAGTTCTAACTTGCCAACCGTGGTCTGTATGGAGTTGTTCAATAACGGGCCCAAAATTAAGATAACATAGATGGGAGAGGTCTCTATGAATAGGAATTCCTAAGTATTTGATACCCTGTGAGGGCCAGGCAAAGGGAAAGTTGGACTGGATGGAATCCTATATGGATTTGGGGAGGGAGACATCGAGGGCCTCAGACTTCGCTGCATTGATTTTAAAATTTTACCATGTAACAAAGTGATCTATTTCAGCCATAACAGCATGGATGGATATATGTGATTGAGTGATATATACTAGGACATCATCAGCAAATAGAGAGCACTTGTACTCGGTGCCTCCCACCTCAATCCACCTAATATTGGGGTTATGGCGAATTGATGAGAGCAGGTGCTCCGTCACTAGGATGTATAAGAGAGGGGACAGAGGACATCACTGCCTTGTCCCATTGGTGATTGTGAAAGGTGATGAAAATGTTCTGACGCACCCCCTGGGCCTTGGGACACCCGGAGCCGGACCCTTTTTGGTGGATGCTGGTGGTTGTAGTCTTCGTGGCGGCGACCCGGTTCCGTGGCTCAGGGCGGTCAAACCAGTGGCGGAACTATTTATGTGGTTTTGATGTTTAAATGTCCGACTACGCCACCCGTGGATTGCGGTCAGAGTGAACCGCCGCTACAGGGCAGACCGCTGAGGCTGGTGTTGTGGGTGCAGCAGAGCGTAGCATAACTCCCCACGGGAGGAGTATAGCCTCAGGGCAGTGTATGCGGAGGATGGGGGTGATGGTGCAGGGCAGCAGCAGTAACCACACAGAGTCAGTGATGCAGTTCAGGGCCTTTACTCACAGTTCTTATTATCCAGACCACGTCTGCAGGTAACAGCTGCCCACGTCGTACTGTGCTCACCAGGTGAGGGGCTCAGACAACTCCCAGATAACTTTGGAGCACTTCACAGGACCCCCTTTGTGTGTCCTTTGTCTGGCCTTTCTTACCAACACTTCTGTTCGGCTGCCTCGGGCCTCCTCTTGGTAAACTTGGCGCCAGTTTCCCTGACCCTATGTGGTGCCTTCCTAGCGGGTGTAGCGAGGGGCTGCGCCACATAAAATGTCAGAGCCTCCGGTTTCTAGCTGAGGGTCGTTTCCTGCCTCCACTAGTTCGGGGACCGGTCTCCCCCTTTGGCCTGACCCCTCCACGCAGGTGGATTCGGGCGTGCGGTGGCGACTCGCCCGTCCGCACCCCTGGGATCCCTTCATTCCTCGTTCCTGGAGCCTTCTCCGCTCCTCTTCCTTCCTTCTCCCTCTTCCAGGCCTGGGCCTCTGTTACTAGGCCCGCCTCCGGAGCAGAGCTCATGCAGAGCCCCTGCTCCCTGCCACTTCTGCTCAGACTTCTCTGCACTGAACTAAGATGGTGCCCACCTTTTATACTCCCTTCTCAATGCACCCAGGAACTGCTTCCTCCCTGCTCCTGCACTACAGGGTTCCACTTCCTCAGTGTTCCCTCCACCCACTCCAGCCAGGGACAGGGACTGTCGTGCCCATCTCAGGGGCATATTGGTCGCCCTGCCCCACGGCAATGTGGTGTAATGCATGCAGGTGTCGGGTCCTGATCCACACTCCATCCTTACCTGAGAGTGATATATCACACCTCTGGGTGAGGTGCAATACGTCTGTAGCAACCGAGCCCTCAGGGTGCTACAGTTCCATTTATCTTCAGCCTAGGTGACGTATTGCGATACAGGGCCGTGATTTTGGCTATAAAAGGGTCCCCTAGACCCCTACCCCAAGCTTTTTAAGAGAATCATATATGGCGTGCCAGGAGACTCTATGGAATGCTTTCTCAGCATCCAACGAGAGTATCTAATTACAAATTTTTAACTGCATCTAGCCCAGGAAATACTTTGTGCCTAGTAGCAGTGTCTGCTAGTCAGCGGATTATCCCGGCTGTTAAGCAAGCTGCACCACCTGTAGTTTAGACACTTAATTTTTTCAAAGGAAATGCTTCGGGACCATGGGATACTTAGTGAAGAGCATCAGGAGGCACCCCAAGGCATAGGGGCTGGGACTGGCAGTAGGATGCCTTGCGGTGGACAGCCGAGCTCGATCCTTATAAAAGCTTTTTAACTGCAGCAGCTTTAGTGGACGCTACTGGAGCTGGAATTACCGCGGCTGCTGGCATGAGACTTGCCCTCCAATAGATCCTTGTAAATGGATTTAAAGTGTATTCATTCAAATTAGAGAGACAATTTAAATTAAAAAGCTTAGAGCTGCCTCCACCACAGGGGGGCTCGCTCGACCCACCAGCGGACAGGCACCAGTATTGGGAGAGGGGGGCTGGCCGTCAGGGTTCACCGCAGCTCTGGCACAAACCCGGCGACACGGAGGTGGCACGGGCAGGAGCGGACTGGCCGTGTCGGCTTCTCACTTTTTGGATTTTGGAAGGGCATGACATGCCTATATCTGTGTCTCCCCCTCCTTTTACTCCTCCACCTCTTTTATTTTCGCATGACTATATGTACTTGTCACTTTTCCATGTGTTAGTTATGTCTTCTGAGCAGTTTGTCAGCTTTTGGACACCTTTGAAGGTGTTTTCTATGTGTTTCTATGTGTTTTTGTTTGCCTGCCATTGGTTTTAACGGTGTTCGAAGGTATTCGACGAACAGTTCGACGAACAGTTCGGCGAACACACGGGTGTTCGACGAACCGAACCGAACTCGAACACTACGGGGGTGGCTCAACACTACAGTACACCCCAAAATCAAATTAGGAGTTAGAATTCAAGACTCTGCCCCGTCAAGAAATGAAGAAATGTAACAAGAAATTAAACCTAGAAAACTGGTGTTTAACAGCTACAAATTTTTGTGCAAACTGCAATTTTCTTTCTCTTATTATTATTCTTTGCAGACTTCAGCACTTTAAAAAAAGGAGAAAAGTGTGTGTGGCTTAAAGTAGGAGCTTGATCATCTGTGACAAATAATTCTGTATATTTATGCCACAAGTTCAATGTGTCTGTATGTATAAGACTAACATATCAAAAATATATCCAGAATACGTCCTTTCCTCAACCCTCAATCTACTAAAATGTTAGTGCATGCCCTCATCATCTCCCACCTCGACTACTGTAATATCCTCCTCTGTTGCCTCCCTGCTAACACTCTCACACCTCTTTAGTCCGTCCTTAACTCTGCTGTTAGATTAATCCATCTGTCTCCTCACTACTCCTTAATTTCTACCCTCTGCAAACCCCTTTATTGGCTCCAAATTCCCCAACGTATCCAGTTCAAACTATGAACAATAGTCAATAATCTGTCTCCTCCGCATATCTCTGAACTAATCTCCCGATATCTTCCTACACGTAATCTCTAGTACTCCCAATTTCTCTTTCTCTCCTCCACACTTACACTGTGTGCAGAATTATTAGGCAAGTTGTATTTTAGAGGATTATTTTTATTATTGATCAACAACTATGTTCTCAATCAACCCAAAAGACTCATAAATATCCAAGCTTAATATTTTTGGAAGTTGGAGTGGTTTTTTTTTTTATTTGACTATCTTAGGAGGATATCTGTTTGTACAGGTAACTATTACTGTGCAGAATTATTAGGCAACTTAATAAAAACCAAATATAATCCCATCTCACTTGTTTATTTTCACCAGGTAAACCAATATCAATGCACAAAATTTAGAAATAAACATTTCTGACATGCAAAAGCAAAAACCAAAAAAATTAGTGATCAATATAGCCACCTTTCTTTATGATGACACTCAGCAGCCTTCCATCCATACATTCTGTCAGTTGCTTGATTTGTTTTCGATCAAAATTGCGTGCAGCAGCCACCACAGCCTCCCAGACACTGTTCCGAGAGGTGTACTGTTTTCCCTCCATGTAGATCTCACATGTTATGATGGACCACAGGTTCTCTATGGGGTTCAGATCAGGTGAACAAGGGGGCCATGTCATTATTTTTTCTTCTTTTAGACCTTTACTGGCCAGCCACGCTGTGGAGTAGTTGGATGCATGTGATGGAGCATTGTCCTGCATGACAATCATGTTTTTCTTGAACGATACCGACTTCTTCCTGTACCACTGCTTGAAGAAGTTGTCTTCCAGAAACTGGCAGTAGGTCTGGGAGTTGAACTTCACTCCATCCTCAACCCGAAAAGGTCCCACAAGTTCATCTTTGATGATGCCAGCCCATACCAGTACCCCACCTCCACCTTGCTGGCGTCTGAGTCGGAGTGGAGCTCTCTGCCCTTTACTGATCCAGCCTCTGGCCCATCCATCTGACCCATAAAGAGTCACGCTCATTTCATCAGTCCATAAAACCTTTGAAAAATCAGTCTTAAGATATTTCTTGACCCATTCTTGACGTTTTATCGTATGTTTGTTATTCAAAGGTGCTCGTTTTTCAGCCTTCTTTACCTTGGCCATGTCCCTGAGTATCGTACACCTTGTGCTTTTTGATACTCCAGTAACGTTGCTGCTCTGAAATATGGCAAAACTGGTGGCGAATGGCATCTTGGCAGCTTCACGCTTGATTTTCAATTCATGGACAGTTATTTTGCGCCTTTTTTGGCCAACACGCTTCTTGCGACCCTGTTGGCTATTTGCCATGAAACGCTTGATTGTTCGGTGATCAAACTTCAAAAGTTTGGAAATTTCAAGACCGCTGCATCCCTCTGCAAGACCTCTCACAAGTTTGGACTTTTCAGAGCCCGTCAAATCTCTCTTCTGACCCATTTTGCTAAAGGAAAGGAAGTTGCCTAATAATTAAGCACACCTTATATAGGGTGTTGATGTCATTAGTCAACACCCCTCCTCATTACAGAGATGCACATCACCAGATTTACTTAATTGGTAGTTGGCTCTCAAGCCTATGCAGCTTGGAGTAGGACAACATGTATAAAAAGTATCAAAGTGATCAAAATACGCATTTGCCTAATAATTCTGCACGCGGTGCATACATTCCTCACCCAATCACCTCCAAAACTTCTACGGAGTATCCCCCATCCTCTGGAATTCTGTGCCCCAACATGTCAGATTATCAGCCACATTCAGAACTTTCAGATAGAACCTGAAAACCCATCTCTTCAAGAAAGCTAACAACCTGCAATGACCACTTCACCCCCATCGTTGGAGCTGCCACAACCCCCTACCCAGCTATCTCATTCCCCATTATCCTGCAGACTGTAAGCCCACAAGGACAGGGCCCTCTCCGCCTCTGTAACAGTCTGTCATTGTTAGTTTCTGGAGTGTAATTTATATTTGTAATCTGTATGTAACCTCTTCTCATATACAGCACCATTAAATCAATGGTGCTCTAAAAAGAAATAATAATAATAACATATGTCACTTTTGATGATGAAGCCATAATCATGAGGGCAGACTAATTTTAGGATGTTCATAGAGAACATCACATCTAAAAACAAATACTAAGAAAAACCAACATTTCTTATTTCACTACTGAGAGGTTTAGACAAGAGCCACATTATATGGATGAAACTCACCCCCTCCTAAAAAAATGTTAAATCCCTGCCATAATATGTGTATTAGTCAATGGAATAATTGCAAAACCAAATTTAACATGACAAATTCTAAGTAGGAGGTCAAAACGATCGGCATTTTATTCAGACCCCATTCCTGCTTAAAAATAGGTGCAAATCTTCTAAAAGCCAGATGCCTCCTGAATAATATAGTATCGCAAATCTCTGAAATGCAATACATTGTATAAATACGGCCATTATACCTTCAGCAGGTTCATCTGCTTCTCATTTTCCAGGGTACGGTAGCATCATTAGTTAAGCTGGGTATTGTGCATTTATGATCATCAGGAACATGGCAGAAAATAGAAAAAGACTAGATATACGGACGCAAATTACAAGCGTTTTCTTAAGGCAAGAAAGGCGAGAATTAGAAACGCTAACAATAGGGCCCAAATGGAAAAAACCTGCCAGCTCCACCAATGTGCCTCGCTGAATTATGAATATTCAGACCGTTTAGTCCAGACACATATAACAGTTTTCCTGTTTGGATTTTTTAAAGCTCCAATATGTTAAAAATTAGGTAATAAAACCGCCAAACTGTATTTCTGGAAACTATAGAGGGATAAGCAGGCCTGTTTCATAGCCTTGGATTAAACAGAAACAGTTAAAACACTGGATGCTTTAAAGCTTAAATCAAAGCAGAGAAGAGAAAATAGAGAAGGGAAAACAGGAAAGAGAGACTGGTTCTGACTTCCTCCAAGCCAGGGATTAATGTTCTTCCATACCATTTAACTCTTAGGTGAAGCACATTTTATTCCTTATTGACACCGTTAACTTTGGCTGCTTACAAAACATTATAGATAATTATTACATTTCTAAACTATACTTTAAGAATGAAAAAGGACGTACTATAAGTTCAGCAAACAAAAGTTTAGAACAATTCAGCTTGTAACTAGAACTTATATTACCGCTTGTCTTGTATGTAATTGGGTCTATTATGTGACATATTGTAGTGATCATGAGGGGACAAGAATTATTTCAGAACTTGCTGTCATTCAGCCTGTGGAGACACGGGGGGGTCAGTGGGTGCTCTCATCCACATGGACCAGGGCTCATCCCACTGAACGCTTGGTCTCCTTACTAGAGATGAGCGTTGTTCTACTCGAACTGTTCGCCAATCTCAAATTCGAGCTGTTTTGGGCGGTGTTCGAGCCGTTCGGCGAACACGAACAATTTGAGAAAAATTCGGCTGTTCGAGGTTATGTTCGATAACTGTTCGTGCACCAAAATCATAACTGGATTTTTTCTCAGTAATGATGAAAATTAATGTTAATACGCAGTTTGAGTATACAGCGGGGTGGGGGGAGGGGCAGGGGATGGATCTCTGCAGAAATAATGAAGATCACCATTTTTTTTTTCTCTTTCCCGCATTTCCAGTGGGGAGGTGCAATCTGTCAGCCTATCAGCAGCGCACACACGGAGCGAAGTGCTTTTTTTCACACAAGCAAGGGCATGTGTCATTGGCAGTGTATGTCACATGTCCTTGCCCTATAAGACCAAGCCATTTTCCCCGTCGCCACCATTTTCTCACTGCTGCAGCTGCGTGTTAGACGGCACCGCTGTTGCTGTGTGCGCTATACCTTGTTAATTTCAAGCCAATTTTCGCACAAATCTACAGATAGCTTGGGAGTAGGGAATAGTTGTGATTGCAGTCCTTTTAAGGACTAGGTTACAGCATTTCCTACGACTTTTATCAGGCAGGTCTGTGCTCTTAAATAGATAGGTTGTGGGAGTAAAGACTAATTGTAATTGGAGTCCTTTTCAGGACTAGGTTACATCAGTTCCTATCAGTTTTTGCCAGGCAGGTCTGTGCCAGTGCTGTGCAAGTTTCTTTCACAGCATTTGGCTGAATCTAGCAAAGCTAATCCTTTTTGGCCTATTGCAGAGTGTGTTAGTCAGTGGAGTAGCCTATCTGTGTTGCAAGATATACCACCTGTGTATAGAATACCAATTTTTTTACTGCACCTAGTGAAGTAAAATCTTTTGGGCATAGCATCATTCTATTAGTCCATCTATACTGACCTCCATCAGGTTGCAAATTGAATATAATTTTTTTCTGCATCTAGCTCTGAAAAAATATTGGGCTTCTAGCTGTGTGTGGGACTTGTTGTATTAGTCCATCTATACTGACCTCCATCAGGTTGCAAACTGAATATATTTTTTTCTGCATCTACCTCTGAAAAAATATTGGGCTTCTAGCTGTGTGTGGGACTTGTTCTATTAATCCATCTATACAGACCTCCATCAGGTTGCAAACTGAATATATTTTTTTCTGCATCTACCTCTGAAAAAATATTGGGCTTCTAGCTGTGTGTGGGACTTGTTGTATTAGTCCATCTATACTGACCTCCATCAGGTTGCAAATTAAAACAAATTTTTATCTGCATCTACAGTACCTCTGAAAAAATATTTGGGCTTCTAGCTGTGTGTGGGACTTGTTCTATTAGTCCATCTATACTGACCTCCATCAGGTTGCAAATTGAATATAATTTTTATCTGCATCTAGCTCTGAAAAAATATTTGGCCTTCTAGCAGTGTGTGGGACTTTCTCTATTAGTCCATCTATACTGACCTCCATCAGGTTGCAAATTAAAAATAATTTTTATCTGCATCTACCTCTGAAAAAATATTTGGGCTTCTAGCAGTGTGTGGGACTCATTGTATTAGGCCATCTATACCAAGCTCCACCAGCTTTGAAATTAATAATAATTTTTAGCTGCATCTAGCCCTGAAAATAATTTTTCCCAATAGTCGTAGCAATAGAAATATGGGGCGCGCGCCTGGCTAACAAAAATATACGCTTCATAGCACAAAATACCAGCCTAGCGCACTGCATTAATAAGATGGCATCATCGTCTCTCCCAGTGCTAGGCCTACTACGCAGGCTAGTATTCCTGTGCCTAAAACACAATGTATGGGTCCGCGCTAGCCACTATGCTGAGGGGTATAAAGCTGCTGCTAACGCTTTATAACAATTCAATTGGCAGATTTTCACAGAGCTCTTCCACAACGCCCACCCATCGGGCAACAGTTGCCCACCCTCCCTATGGGATCTAGTGGCGAATAGTTGATGCCATTAATCAGAGCGTCAGTTGCCCCATCAACGTGGCAAGCATACGGTAAGGCATGGGAAGAGTGGACATGACTAGTAGCAGGCAGACGGGTTGACCAATGTGAACAAGCCAGATCACAAGTCACCATAGAATTTCTCCACCAGCTAATGATGAGGGGCATATCAGGGGCGTCAGCGCAGCGGTGTCTGACCGGAGTAGCATTTCACTTCCAACTACTGAATTGGGGAGATGTGACAAAGATTCATCATCAGACAATCCATAAAAGGGTGGAAAAGGGGTCAGCCAAGTCAGGAATGTAGACGTCCCGTCCCGTGTCACTAAAACTGATTTCTCACATCTTATCCCTAACACCATTAACATGACACTCACAATTTGAAGCAACACTAATGTCTACTGCATTTGTGATCGCCTTCTTCGGGGCGCTATGTATAAGCGAATTAGTCCCTCAATCCAAAATTACCACCAGTGGACGCTTATTACACCAGGAAGTAGTCATAGCCAATAATGCAATACGTGTACGCATACACCAATCGAAAACGGTTCCAGCGGGCAGGGGTACTTGGGTACTTCTACAACCCACAAACGGTACACTGAGTCGGGTAACAATAGTAAAAACATATCTAACCATCAGATCACAAAGTAATTTCTTCGTATCACACATTGATGGAACGCCATTATCAAGATACCTGTTCCAAGCTATATTTAATAAATGCATAACATCGGCAGGGAACCACCCCAAAGATTACGAGACACACTCATTCCGCATAGGTGCGGCCACAGAAGCAGCAAGAGCAGGACTGTCAGAAACGGAAGTTCAGAGGACAGGCAGATGGCGATCCACGTGTTTGGCGAGATACATAAGACCGGACTTGTTATCCTAACGTGGTTTGTTTCTTTTACAGGTGACGCTAAGCCAACAGTGTGAGTGATAGGCCACTCGTATATATATTGGGCACAAAAAAGGGCGAAAGTCCGCCCAGGCGGGAGGAAATTAGAGTTTCATAACACATATTTCAACTGGAGAGGTATTAGAGGCCTGCTATGGCCACAGGTACTAATGGAGGTAATCAAGGTAGGGAGAGAGGCAAGAGGTCCGGTCATCTTAGTTATACAGGCCGGGGGAAACAACCTAGGCCATCACAAGAGCGCATAACTGATGGCAATAATGAAACTAGACACTGAGCGCTTCAGAGAATTTTTCACAAAATTAGCTATAGTATGGTCAGAGATTGTGCCGATAGCGGTATGGCAAGGTGCGCGAGACATCACGGCCATCGAATGGACAAGGCGGGTAATAAATATTCGGATGGCAAAATTTAGAAGAGACAGAGGCGGTGTAGTGATACGACACCGACAACTGGAAGGAGATAAAGCAGGCCTCATACGGCCCGACGGTGTTCACTTAATAGATATTGGACTGGACATATTCCTGTCAGGACTCCAGGACGGAGTTGAACAAGCGTTAAGAGTGATGGGTGGGGGTCAGAGTCCTGCATACGAGTACGCTGGATCCTCCGTGGCCTGGAAATAGAAAGGACATGTTGGAGAGTTACACTTGTTGGCCAACTTGCCGGAGTGGGGACCCAGGGCATGCTGCAACAAGCTGAATTATTTTAGAAATAAAATGCCTTTCTAATGGAATGAGTATAAAGCGTTAATAAAGCTGTGACCGATCCTCACCCATCCAGTTGTAAGAGTTACATTATTGGGTTGTCCATGAAAGGGGGGCGGTAGGGGGCTGAGCATCTGGGTTTGGTTGGGGGTCCCCACAGTCTGCCTAGGCTAGATTAATTTAAAAATTCTTATTAGATACACAGGCGGTGCAGCTTGCTTCGCAGCTGGGCTACTACGCCCAAAGTATTGCCTAGGCTAGATGCAGTTAAAAATTCTACGCTGACTAGCAGACACTGAAGATTTTAGCAGACCTCTGAGTAAACAGATCTTCAGACTCAACCATCTGTGTTACCCCAAGCCATAGTGTATGTAGTTTCTTACAGTTAAAAGGGGGGGGGTGCGACCCAACCCACTTGGAATTGACGATGCCAACGTCACGTAAGACACAGCAAGGGGACTCCCAAAATTGTGGCACAGACACCACTTAACCCTAGAACGCATACCTGTGGCCTTGCAGGCCCGCCCAGTTAACTGTTTTCTACTTTCTGCAAGATTGCTTTAGTTAGAATTTTGAAACTCTAGGTATTCTTCATGTATATAGTTGTTTGTCATTTGAGTTTGAGTTATTCCATGTTATTTGCACACGGGCCTAAAGGGCCCCAGGTATGTGAAAGTGTAGATTTTTATGGTCATGCGTTCTAGGGTTAAGTGGCATCAATTGCCCCACTGTTGCTTAAAACGGTTGGTGAGGTGATTTTACCAAATCCGCAAGCTTTTAGTCTCCCAAGGATGACACAGGGGTAGAAATGTCCTTGCGAATCCATGATTTGATCATCTTTATTAACGTGAGTCTGTCTACATTCTCAGTGGACAGCCGCGTGCGCTTATCTGTCAGCACACCACCAGCAGCGCTGAACACACGTTCAGAGAGAACGCTGGCTGCATGGCATGACAAGATCTCCAAGGCGTGAGTGGCGAGCTCCGGCGATTTTTCAAGATTGGAATACCAAAATGAGCAAGGGTCCAGTGACACAGTCATGGCTTCGATGTTCACTTGGAGATTCTCCTGTACCATCCTCTCTAGGCATTGACTATGTGTCAGACTTCTTGTCTCCTGTGGCCTTGCAAAGGATGGTCTAAAAAAGTGGTGAAACGATTCCACAAAATTGCTGTTACCAGCAGATACTGTTACTGTTACTGTTTGAGTGATGAAGACTCGACAGTCCCACCGTTGGCAAGTTAGAACTGTGAGATTCACTACGTGCACCACTGGTGTTTTGTGGAAAAGCACATGTAAGATTCTGCAACAGATACTCCTGCATTCGTCAATACCTTTTTATGGCAGGAATTATTTCGGCAAATATACTTTTGTACCGGGGATCTAAGAGTGTGGCAACCCAGTAGTCGGGATTACTTCGAATTCTGACAATCCGGGGGTCAGGTTGCAGGTAGTGCAGCAAGAAGGCACTCATGTGTCTTGCGCATCCAGAAGGACCAAGTCCTTGTTGTGTTGGTAGCGAGGTAAGAACCATGCTTCCTTCCTCTGCCCTCTCCCTCCAACCTCGCACAACAGAAATGTGATCAAGGTCTCCCTCATCTGATGAGTCTTCCATGCCCATTGCCAGTTCGTCCTCCACTTCTTCCTCGGCTCCTGCACCTTCCTCAACAGTTTGGCTGCTACCATGCGCCCTGGTTAATCCCTCTCCCCCACCCTCACATGCCTGCCGCCTTGGTGCTGCCAACCGTCTGGACCTTGGAGATGTTATCCCTTCCGCATACGACTCCTCCTCTACTTCCTCCACCTCCTCTTGTCCCATCACCTGACTCCGAATTCTGTTTAACATGTGCTCCAGCATGTAAATCACCGTAATAGTCATGCTGATAATGGCATCGTCAGCACTAAACATCTTCGTCGCCATTTCAAGACTGTGCAGAAGGGTTCATAGGTCCCTGATCTGAGACCACTCCTCCAGCGTGATTTGCCCCACCTCTGGATCTCGTTGGCCCAGGCTATACGTCAGAACGTATTGCACCAGGGCTTGTCGGTGCTGCCACAGTCGCTGCAACATGTGCAGAGTTGAATTCCACCGTGTCGGCACATCGCATTTCAGCCGGTGAACTGGCAGGCCCAACGACTTCTGTAGAGATGTAAGTCGTTGAACTGCGGGATGCGAACGGCGGAAGTGAGCACACAGCGACCGTGCACTCTGCAGAAGGCCATCTAGTCCGGGATAGTGGGCTAAAAATTGCTGGACAACCAGGTTCAACACGTGAGCCATACAAGGCACGTGTGTGACATTGCCCCGGCGAAGTGCCGCACCCAGGTTTGCAGCATTGTCGCACATGGCCTTCCCTTGTTGCAGGTCCAGTGGAGACAACCTTTCATGAAACTGGGTCTCCAGAGCTGACCAAAACTCCTCAGCTGTGTGACTCACATTTCCCAGACATTTCAAAGTAAACACTGATGCGTTGAGCCCTGCTGCCAGCATAGTAAGGAGGTGTGCAGGATTCCTTCTGCACAGTTAGAAAGCAGGTGGCATTACCAGACAGGCTTTGGGTGCAGGTGGAGGATCGAGAGGAGGTTGAGGAGGCAGAAGCAGTGGAGGAAGTTCGAGATAAAGAGGATTAACACACAACTCGTGGGGACAGTAAGACTTGGACAGCAGCCCCTTGTCCTGCTGTCACCATAGTTACCCAGTGCCCAGTCAGCGACATGTAACGCCCCTGTCCATGCCTTCTCGTCCAAGTTCTGTGGTGAAGTGCACCCTGTCACACACAGAGTTTCTCAAAGAAGCGGTGATGTTGTGTGCGACATGCTAGTGGAGCGCAGGCACACCTTTCTTTGAGAAGTAGTGCCGACTGGGCATCTGGTACTGGGGCACTGTGACGGACATAAGGTCTTGAAAATCCTCTGTGTCCTCCAGGTGGAAAGGCAGCATTTCTGTAGCCAACAGCTTGGAGATGGTGAAATTCAACCTCTTAGCTTTCTCATGGCTAGGAGGAAATGGTCTTTTACTTTTCCACATCTGAGGGACCGAGGGCTGGCTGTTGTGCTTAGACGGTGTTGAGTAATGTGTCCCCGGCAACTGCCGGTCTGTGAGGAAGATGCAGGCGGACATGTTAGGTTGCCTTGATCCAAAGGTGGTGCTCTCGATGTCGGAGAGCGCTCAACACTAGCAGGTGTTTCCACTTCCCAATGAACTGACGACCTGCCAATCACACTGGCTGTTGCGGGTAAAGAGGTGGCAGGTCTGCGTCCAAAAACATGTGTGACTGCTGTCCCCCCAGTCACAGAGGATGAAGAGGCTGCGGTTGCACAAGATGGGGCAGACGGTGGTTGGCCCAGCCGGCTAGGCCGCATTGTAGCACAGTGAGCTTCCCACTGCAACTTATGCTTCATATCCATGTGACGGTACATGCATGAAGTACTCAAACTATGGATTTTTTGGCCTCTACTTAGCTTTTGCTGACAAATATTACAGATAACACGAGTTGGGTCATCCTTATCGATCTGAATAAATGCCCAGGCTATGCAAGGCTTAGAGCCCATGTGACCTGAAGAGCCACTACGACTTGTGGTCAGAGGCAGAGTTGTGGTTGAGGATGCAGTTGTTGACGTGCTTCCAGTACTCCGTCTCTGTTCAGGAAGGCGCAACCTAACCTCGTCGTCAATAGCATCTGTGATGCCCCGCTGCGCTTGGTATCACAGATCCTACAAGAATGCATTGATGGAATCCTCCACAAGAGGCCCCCATAAACATTCACACATCTCCACCTTCCACCTCAGACCAACAGAGGGAGCCCGTTAGGGATATAAATAGGGAAGGTGGAGCTAGGCAGTTCAGTTCCTCTGAAGAGTTCCTGCAGTAGAGAAGCCTAAGAGAGGTCAGTCTGCAGTGGAGCTCAGTCTAGTCTAGAGAACGCAGTTAATAGTTCAGCAGTGGAGCACGAGGCTCCTGCTTGCTAGATTCAGGGAGCCCAGATAGAGCTTAAGGTGTGCCGGTGCCGTAAGATCAGTGAAGCGCGGCAAGCTGCCGTTAGTGTGTATAGCCTAGTGAGGGCCCGAGTAGGCCGAAGGCGAGTGGCGAGTTAGTACATAAGGGGCAGAGGAGCTTAACCAGCTCACCCCGAAGCATTTACCGGACACAGGATCCGAGCTTACCGTTATCTCTATGACCCAGTAAGGCATAACCGGAATCCCTGGAGAACTACAAGTCCCAGGATCGCTAAGGTGCTGATATGTAACAGAGCCAGGAGACACTTAGGCCCCGCATACTGGGAGCGTGAACTCCAAGAGAAGGCCCTACCACAAGGTCAGCCAGCGCAGTACAGAGACAAAGTTAGGCCTAGCTCCAGGCAGGTCAGAAACTTACTACGCAGAGGCAAGAAACAGGAGGCCCTACACCCGCTCATTGGGGAGGATCCTGATATGCACCCGTCACCCTACAGTGCTCCGGGATGTGCCTGAATTTCCACCAGTAAAAGGTACTGAAGTGACTACCGTGTCCGTTTCCGTTCTTGCTCTGACCCAGCTGGGTCTCGCCTGTCCTGCATTCCCCCTGCATACGCTGCCCTGAGACCTAGCTCCACCTGTGGGGAGCTATACCATCGAGCTGCCTTATCACCGGCCTCAGTGGACTGCTGCAGCGCTGGTGCTTGTCACCAGATACCACAGGTGGCGTCATGAACTCTTATAAAATTAACAATTATCCACCCTTTTAAAGAGAGACCCCAGGGTACGGGCCAGGGAGCCGACCACCGCGACATCCCCAAGGCCAGGCAAATGCCCGGGTACCGAGTCATCCCCATCCCCAGGGCTAGTCACATCCTCCTCCACCTCCTCTGCTGACCTCATCGACTGTCTGACTGTGGGTTGACAGTAAGTGGGATCTCCAACCTCGTCATCATCACCCTGTGTGTTATCACACCCGTCGCCCTCAGAGCCAACCTCTTCCTGCCCTGACCGAAAAGTCAAGTTGTCGCTCCAATCAGGTATTTGAGTCTCATCATCGTATTCATAATTGTCTCCACCAACAGGAGTTACAGTTTGGGAACAAGGGTCTACATTATGCTCAGAACCTTCTTCATCTGGTCCTGGATCCAACTTATAAAGATTCTGGGCATCGGATCAGATCATTTCCTCATCTGGATTAACAGAAGCTCTGGAGCAGACCTCCGTTTCCCAGGCTATAGTATGAGTAAACAGCTGGGCAGACTCAGCCATCTGTGTTACCCCATACTCAGACGGGCAGCTGGAGACTTGGGAGCTGTGAGGAAGCAAGTGCGATTGGGGTGACACTGGACTGGAGTATTTGTGATGTTGAAATTGAGGTGATGGAGAGCCCACTTGAAGGAGCACTTGATATCCGTTGAAGCACCTGCTGTTTTTGTGCCTCATCTAGAATTTGTAGCGATGGGCGTGTCCGTAAGAATGGGATCGTATCACATTGTCCACGAAAAGAAGTCGACATCTTAGTTTGGCTGGAAGATGGTCTTTATTCTGCAGATGTTACTCCCCCCCCCCACCGTGGGGGGCCTCGACCCACCGGCGGACAGGCACCAGTATTGGGATAGGGGGGCTGGCCGTCAGGGTCCACCGCGGCTCTGGCACAAACCCGGCGACACAGAGGTGGCACAGGCAGGAACGGACTAGCCGTGTCGGCTTCTCACTTTTTGGATTTTAGAAGGGCGTGACATGCCTATATCTGTGTCTCCCCCTCCTTTTACTCCTCCACCTCTTTTCTTTTCGCATGACTATATGTACTTGTCACTTTTCCATGTGTTAGTTGTGTCTTCTGAGCAGTTTGTCAGCTTTTGGACACCTTTGAAGGTGTTTTCTATGTGTTTCTATGTGTTTTTGTTTGCCTGCCATTGGTTTTAACGGTGTTCGAAGGTGTTCGACGAACAGTTCGACGAACAGTTCGGCGAACACACGGGTGTTCGACGAACCGAACCGAACTCGAACACTACGGGGGTGGCTCAACACTACTCCTTACCCATGGGTATAATGATACTGAGACAACAAGGGGTGAGTGTAAAACAGTGTGACAATACTTAATTGAACCACCAGACAGACAATAACACATAGAACAGTAACAGCAAAATACTCAAGATTGGTCAAAATTACAGTTTCACCCTTCCGCTGACTCGCCGGGATTAGATCAACTGCGACTTCAGGGCTTCCAGGGCCGACTCCCTCTACCAGTGGCAACCCTCTTTCAGCGGGCACCCACAGAGAGGAGGTAACTACAGCTTAGGAAGTTGACAGTCAATTGATGCATGTGGCCAGTTGACTGGAGGGTCACAACCTGACTTCTCCTAACTTCTCAATGGGGCCAGGTGACTGGTGGGTCCCAATCCTAGCTTCCCTTAATGTACCCATGGGGCCAGGTGACCAGAAGGTCCCAATCCTGGCTTCCCCAAATATCTCCATGGGTTCAGTGATGGTCAATGGAGCAGATCAGTATTCTTCCAGCTAGGTCCATGGTGCTGAAGATGGCATCCTGTAGAATGTCAAATAGCCCTCTTGATGGAGCCATGGTGTCTTGGCAGCTGTCCTGTAGAGTGTTCCTAGCTGTTATTTTGTAGAGTCTCTCTTGGAACCAAGGCAGATCCCCTTTTATAGATCACAACTCTCCTTCAAGCCATCATCCACAGGTCAGGAGGAAGGTGATATGAGGTCATCTCCCATTGTTTGAGTATTTGAATCAATCTGCCTAGTTTGTCTTCCATTGCTTTGCAGGTCAAAAAACTACATGGACTTATACAATGGATAATCAACAAATTAGCAAATATCGATTGTTCAAAGAACCTATGTCCCTGTCCCCCAAAGATAAAAGACAATAAGTTACAACAAGTATCAACTCCAGAGTTAATGTTTAGGTTCATATAACAATGGCCTATGTCTCTTGATCCGCTGAAGCAACAAACACATTAATTCAATAGTCAACATTCAGACAATAGTCTATGTCTCTGGGCCTACTGAATTTACATCTGGATAATTAAGATTAAATCCTGTATCATTACACAGCCCCATTAAAACATAGCCCAAGTTAAAGGCCCTCATACAAATTATATTGAAGGGTTGCTCCCAACATTAAAAGTAATTGCCTACAAAGGATAGTTGATAAAAAAAAAACCTCTCCTGCGGCGATCAGGTGAATTGAATAGCATATCATTGAATGTTTTTCTGATGACTCATAGTTCAAGTCAATTAATTGTTATAGACATTTACAGGCTGCATTGCTCCTATCTCTGGTGAACAGTGACCTAATCTCGTCCAGTTCCTGCGCTTGATTCAGGCGGATGACGGACATTGTGTATTACTGATTCTGTCATTTCTGCCAAATCCAAAGCAGTAGGCAACATGACACTTTGCCACAAACATCCGCTTTAAATTGATCCCTACAAAGCTCAATTCAGCCAGTAGGGAAAATTTATATCAGTGCCTTTAAAGTTCATCAATTGTAGAAAAGAAAAAGGGAAACAAGCACATATAGGGTAATAAATTAATAATATACAGTATTTTAAAAGTGAAATCAGGGAGTGGAGGGTTTGGTCACCTGATTTGGTTGCGTATATCACAACTCCAATAAATGCCTGTAGATTATTTAGCTGCTGCAGTATTGTTTGCATGTAGGAGAAGTAGGAGATAGACATTCTGGTAGACTACGCTGATGTGAAAAATGAGTAGTTCTACATGTGGTAATACTTCAAGGAGCTTTTATTACCGCGTATTAGGTTTGTACTGAAACCATTCTCAACACTGAACTACATATATCAATACATATATATGTAGTTCAGTTTTGAGAAATGGTTCAGTACGAACCTGAAACGCATTAATAAAAGCTACTTGAGGTGAAGCATGGTCTACCAAAACGTTTATCTCTTAAGTTCACCTTTGGCTGACATAAGGCATTGATTAACTTCTCTTCACACATGTGACCTCTTTTGGTGGTGAATATGATCTCTGTAGGCACAACATACTGTATGTTACATTTGTAGGGGTTGATATGACCTTTGTAGGCACATGCTACATGTGTAGGCGCTGATTTGATCATTGTAGGCACAGGTTAAATGTGTTGGAACTAATATGACATCTGTTGGCACATGTTGGATATGTAGGGGCTGATTTGACCGTTGTAGGTGACGCGCCCCTGGGCCTGTGTCGCGCTGCGTTGCGCACGCGGGAGCTTACCCGGAGCCGGATCTCTTGAGGGTTGTAGTCTCGTGGCGGCGACCCGGTCCGTGCCCAGGGAGTCAAACTGAGCGGCGATGTACTAGCAGTAGATGGTTGGTGACTACGCCACCCGTTGAATGCAGCTATGGAGCTGCCGCTGCAGGGCAGACCGCTGAGGCCGGTGGAAGGATGGTGCAGCGTGGATGGTATAACCCCCAACGGGAGGGGTATGGCCTCAGGGCAGCCGACGTGGATGATGGGGGTAGCAGGAACCACTCAGAGACGGTGCGGTGTAGTCAGGGTCTTTACTGGTGACAAAGATAGACCCTCCCGGAGTACTTGCTAGTGATAGGGGCCTGGTCAGTCCTTGAGCAGATGGGATTTCCCCTGGCCAGGCGGAGTTGTAGGCCTTCCCAACTAACTGTACTCTTCTGGCTACCTTGCTAGAGGCGGGAATAAGTAGCCCACGTCCCTGAGTGTACCGTGTGGTGCTCACCCGTATGGCCGGTGACTCGGGGCCTTCTAATGGCTTCCGCTCCACGATGGCGGTGCTGGTCCCACGCGTGTGACCGTGCCTTCGGGCTTCTGGGCCAGAGGACCTGAAATCCTCTGCCGGACGGTTTCTGCTGCTGGGTAGGAGTTAGTCCCCACAGCCTCGGACTCCGGGTCCGGTTAGAAATCTTCTCAGTCAGGGCGAGCTCTGCAGCTGCCAGCCCCTGACTCCTTGTAACACTGCTCCCCACAGAGCTCCTGATGTTTCTTGCTATGCTGCTTCTCTTCTCTACTCTTGTTCTGTCTTCTTTCTCCCTCACTCTGCCTCAGCCCCGGGTTTATATAGGGGAAGTCCTTCCCCTCCCAAGACTGGGCAGGAGGTGTGGCATGCACAGGATCCCTGACCAAAGGACCTCCCACCTGCTCTCAGACGTAATATCTCTATCACTGTGGCAACCAGACCCCTGGGGTGTCACATTCCCCCCTAGTGAAATTTAGTACTCCGGGACTAAACATATTTTTTAGAAAAACATAACAAGGTATAGCAATAACAATACAATAAGAAAAACACATAAGATGGTTACGGCGTGTCCGCAACCGGGTGCAGTTTTGAAAAGCAAGGTGTCCATTTCACCAAAACAGGGAGACGTAACCAGGTAGGGGCCTGTCCTGCCCCGAGTCCTTAACAGTCTTTAGTCCATCCTGGGTTACGCTCCAACTATGTACAAGGATTCCCGGTAAATCCACCAAGGACTCCTAAAAAGAACTAGAAACACAAAATTATACACAAGCAACTATAAACAAGTAAACATTATAAGATAGCTTAAACATTTAGATCCTCCAACGTGCGGGTAGCTGGCCTCTAGTGGCCCTAGTGGACCTACGGAGCTGACTGTCTGGCCCTGAACTACAGGGTGTAGGAGCTGTCAAGGGTAAACTGGGCAGCTGTCTATGGGCCCGCTGGCTCACTAGGGGTATGGCAGGCTCACTATAAGCAGAGGGTTGATTTTCCGGGTCTGCTTGTGTAGAGTCTTCTGCCTCCTGGACCGGCTGTTCTTCCAGCTCTACCGGTTGCTCCGTAGGTTCTTGGGATGATGGTTGGAGGAAGGTGAGTACGGGTACCACAACTGCACCATTGACTTGAGTCCAAGAACGAGGGAAGTCCCCGAGCACGATACTAACCATATCTTCCCTTTCCTCTACGGGTCGATGGTCTTCTTGTTCCTCTTCAGGGTTCCTCAGTTGTTCGGGACACTTCTTCAGGTGGTCCTGGGATACAATGGCTGTGGTTTCCCCTCCGTCTTTACTGATGGTACAGACCTTCGGGTTTTCGTGGCTTGAGGGCAGTACGGTGTACGGGTCCTTCTCCCACTGGTCGTCCAACTTGTGGAGCCGTCTCTTCCTCTTCAAGACCTGCTCTCCGGGTACCAGGGGAACAGCGGGAGCATACTGGTTGTAAGTTTTCTCTTGTCTTTCCCTAGCCTGACAGAGACTTCGCTCCACGCTCTCCTGTACTCTCCGGTACTGCTGCTGCCTCTCTGTGTCCCAGTCTGTTTCTGGTGAAGTGTCCTCGGGTGTCAGGACTCCCATTTCCAGGTCAACAGGTAACTTACCAGGTCTTGCCCTCATTAGGTAAGCCGGGGTACAATTGGTGGAACCTACCGGGATGTGGTTGTATAGGTCCACCAGATCGGGCAACTTTTCAGGCCACAGACTGCGTTCTTCCAGGGGCAACGTTTTTAGAAGATCCATTACCACCTGGTTCATTTTTTCACAAAGTCCATTAGTCTGCGGATGGTGGGGTGTCGTCCTTATCTTCCGGCAGCCATAGAGATTGCAGAACTCCTGGAAGACCTCCGCTTCAAAGGCAGGTCCCTGGTCCGTCAGCACTTGGTCCGGGTACCCGTGTGGACGGCAAAAGTGCTGCTGGAAGGCTCTAGCTGCTGTTTGAGCCGTTAAGTCCTTGACGGGGACGACAACCAGAAACCGGGAGTAATGATCCACGATGGTTAACGCGTAGACGTAGCCACTTCTGCTTGGGGTCAGTTTTACATGATCCAAGGCTACCAGTTCCAACGGTTGCCGGGTGACGATGGACTGCAGGGGAGTCTTCTGGCTGGCGCGGTCCTTCCTTCTCAGGTTGCACGGGCCACAGTCTCTGCACCACTTCTCAATGGTTCCCCTCATGCCTACCCAGTGGAATCGCTCGCGCAGCAGGAACTCCAGCTTCTTCCATCCGAAGTGTCCAGCTCCGTCGTGGTATGCCTCCATCACCATGACTGCGTCTCTTCGTGGCACCACTACTTGCCAGAGTAATTCATGCGTCCGGGAGTTAACCATTCTGCGGCACAACTTCCCTTTGTAAAGGAACAGTCGACTCTTCTCTGCCCATAGTTGTTTGGCTTCCTCCGGAGCGTCTGGTTCAAGGCGAGCCTCCGGCCGAGTCAGCATCTCCTTCACCAGTCGGACGGCAGGGTCGCTGTCTTGCGTTTCCGCCCAGTTGTAGTGAGGTAAGGGGTTCAACGTAGCAGCCTGCTTACTCCTTACCCGGTGGGAATACTGGATAGTCCCATGACGGTGGAACGCAGGGAGTTCAATTTCTTCCAGTCCCTCCGGATCTTCTCCTTCGTCCGGCAGGTTGGGCATCCTGGACAGGGCATCCGCGTTAGTATTGGAGCGCCCTGCCCGGTATTTGATTATGAACTCGTAGTTGGACAGACGGGCCATCCACCTCTGCTCCAGGGCACCGAGTCTTGCCGTGTCCAGGTGTGTCAACGGGTTGTTATCCGTGTACACGGTGAACCGGGAAGAAGCAAGGTAATGCTTAAAGCGCTCAGTGACTGCCCATACCACGGCCAGGAACTCTAGCTTGAATGAGCTATAATTCTCGGGGTTCCTTTCAGTGGGTCGCAGTTTTCGGCTGGCGTAGGCGATTACTCGTTCTTTCCCCTGCTGGATCTGGGACAGTACGGCTCCTAGCCCGATGTTACTGGCGTCGGTGTAGAGGATGAAGGGCTGGCTATAATACGGGTACGCCAAGATTTCATCCCCCGTGAGGGCCATCTTCAGCTGGCGGAAGGACTCTTCTTCTAGCTCTTCCCATTTGAAGGGCGGCTTCTGGTTCTTGGCCTTCCGGGACTGGCCTATCAGGAGGTCCTGCATAGGCGCTGCCTTTTTGGTGAAACCGGGAATAAACCTTCGGTAGTAGCCTACCAACCCGAGGAACTGCCGCACTTCTTTTACGCTGGAGGGGCTTGGCCATCCCTTAATTGCGGTGATCTTATCGGGGTCGGGAGCCACTCCGTCAGCGCTCACCACGTGTCCCAGGTACTGCACCTTTGGTTTCAGGAGGTGACACTTGGAGGGTTTCACCTTTAGGCCGTAACTCGCCAGAGCTTCGAACACCTCCGCCAGGTGTTTCAGGTGGTCCTCATAAGTTTTGGAGTATACAATGACATCGTCCAGGTACAACAGGACCGTCTCGAAGTTTCTGTGGCCCAGACAACACTCCATTAGTCGTTGGAAGGTTCCCGGTGCGTTGCAGAGTCCGAACGGCATGCAGGTGAACTCGCTAAGTCCCATCGGGGTGGTGAATGCGGTCTTCTCCCGGTCCGCCTCTGCTACAGGAACCTGCCAGTACCCGCTAGTGAGATCCAAGGTAGAGAAGAAGTTAGCAGACCTTAAAGCAGCCAATGACTCCTCTATCCTTGGTAAGGGGTACGCATCCTTGTGTGTGATACGGTTGATTTTCCGGTAATCTACACACATCCTCATGGTGTTGTCTTTCTTTTTGACTAAAACTAGCGGGGCTGCCCAGGGGCTACAGCTATCCCGGATTACCCCAGCCTCCTTCATGTCTCTAAGCATCCCCTTGGCGTGTTGGTAATGTGCAGGGGGTACGGGTCGATACCTCTCTTTTATGGGAGGATGATCTCCCGTGGGGATGCGGTGTTCTACCCCCTTGACTCGCCCGAAGTCTAACGGGTGTTTACTAAACACTCTCTCATACTCTTGAACCACCCGGTAGACTCCCTGTTTCTGGTGGGAGGGAGTGGAGTCAGTTTCCAAGTGTAGTTGCTGACACCAATCCTCCATTACTTTCTTAGAGCCGTTACCTTCCTCCGGGTGAGATGGAGGCAAGGGTTCCACAGACTGTATAGAGTTTTGGTTGATGGTATATAATTTTGCTAGCGTGGCATACCGGGGCAGCTACACTTCCCTCTCCCCGATATTGATTATGCGAACGGGCACCCTCCCATGGCGTACATTGACCACCCCCCGTGCTGTCAAAATGGTGGGCCTACTGTCTGAGTAAACTGGTTCTACCATTGCCTGGTAATCTCTACCTCTCAGACCAATAGCTGCCCGACACCAAATCATCATTTCACTTTTTGGGGGCATGGCAATAGGGAAAGGGTCACACATTCTTACGCTACCAATCTCACCGCCGGAGAGTTCCACCTGTTGCCGTCGCATCAGTGCCCGGATCTCTTTCTGGAGCACTCGCTGCTCGCCGGAGCTGGCGTTCTTGGCAACCTGCTGTAGAAGGAAAATCACTTCTGCAAGACAATTCTCAATTACATTAGTTCCTAGAGTTATTTTTGGGTGGCTCTCATGTTTGTCAATGTCTACAATGATCAGTCCCTGTGCTGCCAGTTCGACTCTACCGATTTTGATGGTCACCTCTTTAAATCCGATTTGTGGCACGGGCTGGCCATTGCTGGCGATGATACTCAAGTCGTCGTCAGGGTAGCGGGTAATATCCGAGTCATTCCAGTACTGCTTAAAGAGCACGTACGGGATGGTGGTGACCTGTGACCCGGTGTCCAGTAGGGCACTCATGGGAATGCCATCCAGTACCACAGGCAAGACTGGACGTCCTCCCACATATCTGTCGCGCCAGTTCGATGGGCCTGGTGATCTTTTTCCTGGGGGTTGGCCCTCTACCCCAGGTTGTGCCCATTTAAAGAACAGTACCTTTCCATATGTCCGGGTTGATTGCAGCGGCGGCAGATGGGTCGTCCGTCCTCGCTGTATCGGTCACTGGGTCTTCCTCTGGCCGGTGGGGTCCTCCTTGGTCGACGCCACGGGATGTCCTCCGGTCCGGATGCCAACTGGATCTTCCCTGGGGTGGAAACCTGTAAAGACTGCACAGTTCGGGTTAGCGCAGCAACGCTCTTAGCTAGCTCTTGGACCTGATGGCGTAGGTCTGGAGCCGGGTCATTGTCCAAAGCCTGCGCATCAGCTCCCACAGGCCCTGCCGACAAGGGCGCCGCCTCCTGGTGGTAAGTGATAGCTGGGCGCCTGTGGGTCACAACGCCACCCGGTGCCGGTTCTCGGAGCACCCGGATGGCTCTGTCCTTGAACTGTGCAAAGTCTAGATGGGGATCCTGTAAGGCCATTGCCCGCAACTGGGTTTGGTGGGCATTGCAATATAAACCCTCTATAAATTGTTCAGTCAACAGCCTGTCCTCGTTTCCCACCCCATCAGGATCGGTCTGCTTTATGGCCCTCAGGGCCTCTTGTAGGTTTAGTGCATAGTCCCTTATACTCTCATGCGCTCGCTGCTTGCACCCGTAGAATCTAAGCTTAATCTCAGCTGAGGTGCGGGTATCAAAGGTGTCCTTCAGCCGGGTTAGTATCCCTGCGACAGTCTTCCTCCCAGGTGGCCAGGATTTTACTTCCCTTTTGGCTGCCCCAGTTAGTTGGGCCACCAGGATGCTCACTTTTTGCTCTTCTGTGAGGGGGTACACCTGGAAGAGGCTATCCAGCTTTTCTCTAAAGTCATGCAGGGTATGTGACTCCCCTGAGTACTGGGGTAGCCAAGCTGCTCCCGGGATATAGGGCATGGTGAAGGGCATAACTGCAGCAGCGGTGGCGCTGGCGGGGGTTGAGGCAGTGAAGCTCTCCTCCGTATCCGACATCTTCCTCCCCCCTAGTGGACCGTGGCCTACCTTGCGATGATCCTGTTCCGTAGGCCGCGGCTCCGCAGTGGATCGTCAGGGTTGAGGACCTTCCGTCGCGCTCCGGTGACGTCGGCGTCTGCTGGGCTCCTTCCAGGACCTTACGCAACGTCCGGACGTGAGGCGGGGCTTCAGTTCTCGCGCGCTTTCGGAGTCCACGCCCCTCTTCTTCCCACGCGGCGTCCTCAAGATGGCGTCCAATGGCGGGAAAACTCCACGGATGGCGGGAAGAAGGTCGAAGATGGCGCCGGATGGCGGGAAAACTTCGCGGATGGCGGGAAGAAGGTAGAAGATGGCGCCGGATGGCGGGAAACCTCCACGGATAGCGGGAATCTTCACCACTGGTAAGTTTGAACAGTCTTTGCTTTTCAGGCACGCAGTACCCGGTGGTTGCGGGCACGAGATCCTGCCGACTACGCCAATGTTGACGCGCCCCTGGGCCTGTGTCGCGCTGCGTTGCGCACGCGGGAGCTTACCCGGAGCCGGATCTCTTGAGGGTTGTAGTCTCGTGGCGGCGACCCGGTCCGTGCCCAGGGAGTCAAACTGAGCGGCGATGTACTAGCAGTAGATGGTTGGTGACTACGCCACCCGTTGAATGCAGCTATGGAGCTGCCGCTGCAGGGCAGACCGCTGAGGCCGGTGGAAGGATGGTGCAGCGTGGATGGTATAACCCCCAACGGGAGGGGTATGGCCTCAGGGCAGCCGACGTGGATGATGGGGGTAGCAGGAACCACTCAGAGACGGTGCGGTGTAGTCAGGGTCTTTACTGGTGACAAAGATAGACCCTCCCGGAGTACTTGCTAGTGATAGGGGCCTGGTCAGTCCTTGAGCAGATGGGATTTCCCCTGGCCAGGCGGAGTTGTAGGCCTTCCCAACTAACTGTACTCTTCTGGCTACCTTGCTAGAGGCGGGAATAAGTAGCCCACGTCCCTGAGTGTACCGTGTGGTGCTCACCCGTATGGCCGGTGACTCGGGGCCTTCTAATGGCTTCCGCTCCACGATGGCGGTGCTGGTCCCACGCGTGTGACCGTGCCTTCGGGCTTCTGGGCCAGAGGACCTGAAATCCTCTGCCGGACGGTTTCTGCTGCTGGGTAGGAGTTAGTCCCCACAGCCTCGGACTCCGGGTCCGGTTAGAAATCTTCTCAGTCAGGGCGAGCTCTGCAGCTGCCAGCCCCTGACTCCTTGTAACACTGCTCCCCACAGAGCTCCTGATGTTTCTTGCTATGCTGCTTCTCTTCTCTACTCTTGTTCTGTCTTCTTTCTCCCTCACTCTGCCTCAGCCCCGGGTTTATATAGGGGAAGTCCTTCCCCTCCCAAGACTGGGCAGGAGGTGTGGCATGCACAGGATCCCTGACCAAAGGACCTCCCACCTGCTCTCAGACGTAATATCTCTATCACTGTGGCAACCAGACCCCTGGGGTGTCACATAGGCACTTGTTACAAATGTGGGGGCTGACAAGACCTCTGTAGGTCCATGTGACATATGCAGCGGCTGATAATATTTCAGCCTTAAAGAAGATTGTTGTTGGTGAATCAATGCCGTAATCATCCACACTCCTCACATACTCCTTGAGAAATCAACCCTTTTCAAAGTAGTATAATAAATAATCATTATAATAAATCAATAAAATGATAGTTTCATAAATGTATAATTAAGAATATTTAATAAAACACCCCTATTGTATAAGCATACAATACACTATTTCCTCAGAAATCACCATTCTATCCCCCACCATAAGATCCCGAGCACCATTGTTTGCCACTGTGCTGAATATCTACTTTCAACAAGACAGTAGCAGAACTCAGGAATTATTGTACTGTCAATCATAGGAGTTCTTCTACCTACTCAGTTTCGGGCTCTGCATAACAGTTGGGATGGAAAGTACAATTAGTAATGGCCACACATCTCCAGACCCAAAAGCTCCTCTCTGGTGGGTAGCATACTAGGCAGAGGTGGAGCCAACAGCATTAGTCAGAGACCGCCTGCACAGTGTCAGAGAGAAGGGAGGGGGCGCACTACTAATATAAAATTGATACTATAGGGTGCAACATCATGTGGAGAGAAGGAACCATATAAGAAACAAAGAAAAGCACAGCGTAAAGATGTACACATCTGGTATAACAGTAAGTAATACAAAAAGTTTATTGAGCACAAGGACAATGGAGTTAAAAACAATTAAAAAAGCAACAAATGGTATAATACATCCCTGGGTAATGAAATATGAATATATCAATGTAAGCAGCAACCTACATGTGGGACCAAGACACTCAGGAAAAATGTACCGTATATAGATATGAATATGGTTGTCCCAGATATGGTCAAGATGGTTATAAGATCACAGTCGTGGGTCAAGTAGAAGTACATGTCACATGTAAAGTGTCAGGTATTCCAGGATCCCCGAGAGAGAACTACTGACCAGTCAATCATAAATTCTCAGTATGTACCAAATCAAGGAAATATCCTAAATCTAATAATTTTACCAAGCAAAATACTCATGAATGGATAAAGCTTGCAGGCTTTACTCCCAGAGGTTGTACTGGAAAATACTAGAGAAGGGATATAGGGATACAACTTGCTGTGGTATATAGGGGGACCACGAAGAGGAAGCTGCAAAGGTAAAAAGTAGAGATGAGCGGTGTTCGAATCGAACTGTTCACCAATTTCAAATTCGAGCTGTTTTGGGCGGTGTTCAAGCCGTTCGACGAACCCGAACGATTTGAAAAATATCCGGCTGTTCGAGGTTATGTTCAATTACTGTTCGTGCACCAAAATCGCAACTGGATTTTTTCACAGTAATGCTGATAATCAATGTTAATACACAGTTTGAGTGTACAGCGGGGCGGGGGGAGGGGCATGGGATGGATCTCTGCAGAAATAATGAAGATCTCCATTTTTTTACTCTTTCCCGCATTTACAGTGGGGAGGTGCAGTCTGTCAGCCTATCAGCAGCGCACACACGGAGCGAAGTGCTTTTTTTCTCACAAGCAAGGGCATGTGTCATTGGCTGTGTATGTCACATGTCCTTGCCCTATAAGACCCAGCCATTTTCCCCGTCGCCACCATTTTCTCACTGCTGCAGCTGAGTGTTAGATGGCACTGCTGCTGCTGTTAGCGCTATATTGTGTAACTGAATTGCAAGTGAATTTTCTCTTAAATAGACAGAAAGGTTTAGGGAGTAGTGACTAGTTTTTAATTGCAGCCCTTTTGTGGGCTAGGTTACATCAGTTCCTATCACTTTTTGCCAGGCAGGTCTGTTTTAGTGCTGTGCAAGTTTTTTTCACAGCATTTGGCTAAATCTAGCTAAGCAAATCCTTTTGGGCCCCTTGCAGTGTGCGTTAGTCAGTGGAGTAGCGTATCTGTGTTGCAAGCTACACTATCTGTGTATTTAATACAATTTTTTTACTGCACCTAGCCAAGTAAAACCTTTTGGGAATAGTAGCAGTGTGTGGTACTCATTGTATTAGGCCATCTATACCAAGCTCCACCAGCTTTGAAATTAATAATAATTTTTAGCTACATCTAGCCCGGAAAATAATTTTGGGCATAGTAGCAGTGTGTGGTACTCATTGTATTAGGCCATCTATACCAAGCTCCACCAGCTTTGAAATTAATAATAATTTTTAGCTGCATCTAGCCCGGAAAATAATTTTGGGTATAGTAACAGTGTGTGGTACTCATTGTATTAGGCAATCTATACCAAGCTCCACCAGCTTTGAAATTAAAAATAATTTTTAGCTGCATCTAGCCCGGAAAATAATTTTGGGCTTAGTAGCAGTGTGTGGTACTCATTGTATTAGGCCATCTATACCAAGCTCCACCAGCTTTGAAATTAGTAATAATTTTTAGCTGCATTTATACCGGAAAATAATTTTGGGCATAGTAGCAGTGTGTGGTACTCATTGTATTAGGCAATCTATACCAAGCTCCACCAGCTTTGAAATTAATAATAATTTTTAGCTGCATCAAGCCCGGAAAATAATTTTGGGCATAGTAGCAGTGTGTGGTACTCATTGTATTAGGCCATCTCTACCAATCTCCACCAGCTTTGAAATTACTAATAATTTTTAGTTGCATCTTGCCTGTAAAATAATTTTGGGCATATTAGCAGTGTGTGGTACTCATTCTATTAGGCCATCTATACTAAGCTCCACCAGCTTTCAAATTTCTAATAATTTTTAGCTGCATCTTGCCTGTAAAATAATTTTGGGCCTGTAGCAGTGTGTGGTACTCATTCTATTAGGCCATCTATACTAAGCTCCACCAGCTTTCAAATTACTAATAATTTTTAGCTGCACATGTTAAACAGAATTTGGAGTCAGGTGGTGGGACAAGAGGAAGTGGAGGAAGTAGAGGAGGAGGAGTTGTAAGCGGAAGGGCTAACATCTGCAAGGTTCAGACGGTCGGCAGCACCAAGGCGGCAGGCATGGGAGGGTGGGGGAGAGGGATTAACCAGGGCGCATGGTAGCAGCCAAACTAGTGAGGAAGGTGCAGGAGCCCAGGAAGAAGTGGAGGACGAACTGGCAATGGGCAAGGAAGACTCATCAGATGAGGAAGACCTTGATCACATTTCTGTTGTGCGAGGTTGGGGGGAGAGGGCAGAGGAAGGAAGCATGATTCTTACCTCGCCACCAACACAACAGGGACTTGGTGCTCCTGGATGCGCAAGACACATGAATGCCTTCTTGCTGCACTACCTGCAACATAACCCTCGAATTGTCAGAATTCGAAATAATCCTGACTACTGGGTTGCCACACTCTTAGATCCCCGGTACAAAAGTAAATTTGCCGAAATAATTCCTGCCATAGAAAGGGATTCACGCATGCAGGAGTATCAGCAGAGACTGTTGCAGAATCTTACATGTGCTTTTCCACAAAACACCAGTGGTGCACGTAGTGAATCTCACAGTTCTAACTTGCCAACCGTGGGACTGTCGAGTCTTCAGCACTCAAACCGTAACAGAAACACAGTATCTGCTGGTAACAGCAATTTTGCGGAATCCTTTCACCACTTTTTTAGCCCATCCTTTGCAAGGCCACCGGAGACAAGAAGTCAGACACATAGTCAACGCCTAGAGACGATGGTACAGGAGTATCTCCAAGTGAACATCGAAGCCATGACTGTGTCACTGGACCCTTGCTCTTTTTGGGCTTCCAATCTGGATAAATGGCCGGAGCTCGCCACTCACGCCTTGGAGATCTTGTCATGCCCCACAGCAACAGTTCTCTCTGAACGTGTGTTCAGCGCGGCTGGTGGTGTGCTGACAGATAAGCGCACGCGGCTGTCCACTGACAATGTAGACAGACTCACGTTCATAAAGATGAACAAATCATGGATCTGCAAGGACTTTTCTACCCCTGTGTCATCCTGGGGAGAGTAAAAGCTTGAGGATTTGTTAAAATCACCTCACCAACCGTTTAAAGCAACTCTGGGGCAATTGATGCCACTTAAGTGGTGTGTGTGCCCCAAATTTTTTGAAAAAATGGAGACTCTTTTTGGAGTCCCCTTGCTGTGTTTTACGTGACGTTGGCATCGTTAATTACAGGTGGGTTGGGTCCCCCCCCCCCTTTTAACCGTAAGAAACTACATACACTATGGCGTGGGGTAACACAGATGGTTGAGTCTGAAGAGCTGTTTACTCAGAGGTCTGCTCCAAAGCTTCAGTGTCTGCTAGTCAGCGTAGTAACCCAGCTGCGAAGCAAGCTGCACTGCCTGTGTATCTAATAATGATTTTTAACTACATCTAGCCTAGGCAGACTGTGGTGACCCCAAACCAAACCCAGACGCTCAGCCCCCCTACCGCCCCCCTTTCATTGACAATACAATCATGTAACTCTTACAACTGGATGTGTGAGGATCGGTCACAGCTTTATTAACTGTTTATACTCACTACATTAGAAAGGCATTTTATTTCTAAAATAATTCTGCTTGTTGCAGCATGCCCTGTGTCTCCAGTCTCCACAACGGCAAGTTGGCCAACAAGTGTAACTCTCCAACATGTCCTTTCTATTTCCAGGCCACGGAGGATCCTGCATACTCGTATGCAGGACTCTGACCCCCATCCATCACTCTTAACGCTTGTTCCACTCTGTCCTGGAGTCCTGACAGGAATATGTCCAGTCCAATATCCAATAAGTGAACACCGTCGGGCCATATGAGGCCTGCTTTATCTCCTTCCAGTTGTCCGCCTCTGTGTGTTATAAAATTTTGGCATCCAAATATTTATTAGCCGCATTGTCCGTTCGATGGCCGTGATGTCTCGGGCACCTTGCCATACCGCGCTCGGCACAATCTCTGACTATTTTTGTGAAAAATTCTCTGAAGCGCTCAGTGTCTAGTTTCATTATTGCCATTAGTTATGCGCTCTTGTGATAGCCTAGGTCGTTTCCCCCGGCCTGTATAACTAAGATGACCGGACCTCTTGCCTCTCTCCCTACCTTGATCCATTAGTACCTGTGGCCATTGCAGGCCTCTAATACCTCTCCAGTTGAAATATGTGTTATGAAACTCTAATTTCCTCCCGCCTGGGTGGACTTTCGCCCTTTTTTCTGCCCAATATATATACGAGTGGCCTATCACCCACACTGTTGGTTTAGTTTCACCTGTAAAAGAAACAAACCACGTTAGAATAACAAGTCCGGTCTTATGTATCTCGCCAAACACGTGGATCGCCATCTCCCTATCCTCTGAACTTCCGTTTGTGACAGTCCTGCTCTAGCTGCTTCCGTGGCCGGGCCTATGCGGAATGAGTGTGTCCCATAATCTTTGGGGTGGTTCCCTGCCAATGTTATGCATTTATTAAATATAGCTTGGAACTGGTATCTTGATAATGGCGTTCCATCAATGTGTGATAGGAAGAAATTACTTTGTGATCTGATGGTTATATATGTTTTTACTATTGTTACCCGACTCAGCGTACCATTTGTGGGTTGTAGAAGTACCCAAGTGCCCCTGCCCGCTGGAACCGTTTTCGATTTGTGTATGCGTAGACGTATTGCATTATTGGCTATGACTACGTCCTGGTGTAATAAGCCTCCACTGGTGTTAATTTTGAATTGAGGGACTAATTCGCTTATGCATAGCGCCCCAAATTGTGAGTATCATGTTAATGGTGTTAGGGCTATGATGTGAGAAATCAGTTTTAGTGACACGGGACGGGACGTCTACACTCCTGACTTGGCTGACCCCTTTTCCACCCTTTTATGGATTGTCTGATGATGAATCTCTTTGTCACATCTCCCCAATTCAGTAGTTGGAAGTGAAATGCTACTCCGGTCAGCCACCGCTGCGCTGACGCCCCTGATATGCCCCTCATCATTAGCTGGTGGAGAAATTCTATGGTGACTTGTAATCTGGCTTGTTCACATTGGTCAACCCGTCTGCCTGCTACTAGCTGTGTCCACTGTTCCCATGCCTTACCGAATGCTTGCCACATCGATGGGGCAACTGACGCTCTGATTAATGGCATCAACTATTCTCCACTAGATCCCATAGGGAGGCTGGGCAACTGTTGCCTGATGGGTGGGCGTTGGGGAGGAGCTCTGTGAAAATCTGCTAATTGAATTGTGATAAAGCGTTAGCAGCAGCTTTAGACCCCTCAGCATCGTGGCTAGCGCGGACCCATACATTGTGTTTTAGGCACAGGAATGCTTGCCGGCGTAGTAGGCCTAGCACTGGGAGAGACGATGATGCCATATTATTAATGAAGTGCGCTAGGCTGGTGTTTTTTGTTATGAAGAGTATATTTTTGCTAGCCAGGTGCGCGCCCCATATTTCTATTGCTACCACTATTGGAAACAGTTCCAGGACTGTCTGTTTTTTTGTCAGCACTTGTTCTGCCCAATACTGAGGCCATAAGCTGGTGCATCATTGGTTAATTAGTATCGCTGCATATCCGCCTAAATTCTGCCGCCCCGGTGAATAATCTTAGTTGAATGTTGGACTGTTCTGCTGACATAAATAACGTGTGACCGTTGAATGATTATAAGAAGGTTTTCCACACCTCTAAGTCCGCCCGTAGCTGCCTGCTGATTCTGATTGTATGACTCGGTTTAGATGCCCCTTTTGTTGCGGGCGATAAATGGAGAGAAAAAACCCTTCCGACTGGCATCACCCGGCTCGCAAACACGAGGAGACCTAGTAATACTTGCATCTGCTGTAGTGTTACTTTCCATACTGCGCAAAAAACCTAGATCAGGTGTAATGTTTTGGTATTTTTTCCCATGGGAGGCGGAACAACCTTGCTGTGGTGTCGATTTCGATGCCTAAGAACGATTTTTTTTAGTTGTGGGGTCTATGTTTTTGGTTGGGCATAATGGGACTCCAAACCGACGGGAGATGTTTGTAAATTCGTTGAGTAAGGGGCAGCGAAAGTGGATGACCAATCGCCACATGGCAGAAAAAGAAAGGAAAAAATCAGCTCACCCACCTAGAAGATCAACAGCACGGAGCCCAGAGTGCTACCAGACGAACATGAGGAACCAGGAAGATCCAGCTGAACAAATCTTCTAAAATCCACTTTTTATTGGGTCATACAAAAAATATTTTAAAAGTCCACCTTGGAGAAGAACAGCAAACGTGTTTCGAACTAAAGGTTCTTAATCATTGCATAGCAAAAAAACAGAAAGGAAGTGGTATTTATATGTCATGTCCTGCTATGCACCTGTTCAAGGCTGAGTTAATCAGAAATTTAAACACACATGCCATGTTAAAATCGTATAGCATAGAAACAATGCATATAAATCCAAAAGAAAAAGAAAAGAAGAAAAAAGGAACATATATATAATAATCTATAAATGATCATTCATAATGATACATCAAATCATGTCTGATGTTTGAACCCGCTGGTACACGTGTATTTAAAGTATAAATCCACCAACTTTCTCTATTAAGGAGCTTTCTCCTATAATCATCCACCAAATCTCCACCAATCGCCACGGCCCACGGAGGGTACACCACAGTCAGTGAATCCTTCCTTATTTAGTATAGAGTCTACCAATACTTTGGGCGTATTAGCCCAGCTGCGAAGCAAGCTGCACCGCCTGTGTATCTAATAATAATTTTTAACTGCATCTAGCCTAGGCAGACTGTGGGGACCCCCAACCAAACCCAGACGCTCTGCATCTAACCCAGCCAATCATTTGATAGTATTGCTAGTTGCAGAGTCGCATGAGCTCTAAACCTTGCATAGCCTGTGCATTTTTTCAGATCGATAAGGATGACCTAACTCGTGTTATCTGTAACATTTGTCACCAAAAGCTAAGTAGAGGCCAAAAAATCCATAATTTGAGTACTTCATGCATGAACCGTCACACGGATATGAAGCATAAGTTGCAGTGCGAAGCTCACTGTGCTACATTGCGGCCTAGCGGGCCCGGGACAACCACCATCTGCCCCACCTGTGTCATTCTGGGGAGACTAAAAGCTTGAGGATTTTGGAAAATCACCTCACCAGCCATTTTAAGCAACTCTGGGACAATTGATGCCACTTAAGTGGTGTCTGTGCCACAATTTTGGGAAAAAATGGAGAATCTTTTTGGAGTCCCCTTGCTGTGTTTTACATGACGTTGCCATCGTCAATTCCAGGTGGGTCGGGTCTCTCCCCCCCCTTTTAACCGTAAGAAACTACATACACTATGGCTTGGGGTAACACAGATGGTTGAGTCTGAAGAGCTTTTTACTCATACTATAGCCTGGGAATCAGAGGTCTGCTCCAAAGCTTCAGTGTCTGCTAGTCAGCGGAGTAGTCACCGCCTGTAGATCTAATTACAATTTTTTTTTTCAAATTCAAGTTTTTTTTTAATTTTTGTGTTGAAAAAGTACAAGAAAATACAATATACATAGTAAAAGGGGTAGTATAACTATAAATCTATGCATAACAACAGTACATTGGGGGGGGTACAGGGAGGGTTTTCCATCAATATCCAGATCAAGCATGTATTTTTCCATATGAAAGATAGAGAGAGAGGGAGCGGACCAAGGCAGACCACCAATCAATAGAGTGCGATTATGATCATTGTTGTGCCGACATCACGGATAACTTTAGTTGGGGGCTAGATGGTAGGCGTCAGAGTTTTGCAAATCAATCCAATCCCTCCAAATCACACAGCATCTAGCAACATCAGCCGGTGAGATGGCAATCAGATGCTCCATCCTATTAGGGAGGGAGATCTCCGCAAACCATTCCTCCACAGTGGATGGGTCTCTGCTTTTCCAGTGTCGTGGAATGACATTCTTAGCCGCCTGTATTAGGTAGCCTATTGATGACCTTTTATAACTACGTTTACTTATTGGTAACATTGATAAAAGGAGGGCTTCTGACGTATTAGGGATAGTCAAACCAGTTATTTTCTCAATCATGGGAACCACCTTTGCCCAAAATGCATTTATTATAGGGCATGCCCACCATATGTGTGACATTGTCCCTTCCCCCTCCCCACATCTCCAACATCTATCTGAGACCACTGGATACCATCTATGAAGGACTGCTGGTACCCGGTACCATCTAGAGATAATTTTGAAGGAGGTTTCCTGACCTTTGGACCCTATTGAGGTTTTATGTGTTAGGAAGAAACATTTATCCCATTGTGAGTCAGAGAAGGACTTCCCCAGTTCCCTTTCCCATGCACCGCAGAATCCTGGCCTATTGTCAGTTACCTGGGCAGTGAGGAGATTATACAGTAGGGAGATGGAGTGTGTAGGGGGTGACAATGATAGGCTCAATTTTTCAAAGTTTGTGAGATCTCTATGAAGATGTATGCGCCTCTTCACAGTTGAATAGAAGTGTTGTAACTGGCTATATTCAAAATTAGCCTTCGGGGAAGTGGCTCTTCCCTGTAACAAGTCATTGAGGGGGAGCAGCGAAGTATTGGAGATGACATGAGAAAATAATATCGGATGGGATTTATTTGAACCGAGAAATCTATTTGCAGATAGTCCTGGTGGGAAATCTGGATTATCTGAAATCGGGAGCAAGGAGCCCTGGGGGTCGATTGAGGATAAGCTTTTTTTTGGGGATCTCAAAGCCAAAGCAGTGGCATAAGTACTATGTGACATGAGGCCAAGAGAGGGGACAATTAAATGGGAGCACCATGGGAGAGTGGTAAGAGCTTTAGGACAAATGGATTGAGCTATTTTGACCAACAATTTCCCCTCCGAATGATGGAAGAAGTCCAGGATTCTAGCGTGTATTGCTGCCATGTAATACCTTCTACAATGCGGAAGGCTAAGGCCCCCCTTTTGTTTGTGTCTGATCAGAACGTCCCCCCGAATGCGTGGACGCCCACTTGCCCAGATAAATCTGCAAAAGCTACTGCGTAGTCTTTTCCAAAAATTTGAGGGAATTACCAGGGGAATGGTTTGGAAGAGGTATTTATTTAGGTAGGACGTTCATTTTTAGTATATTTATTCTGCCGAACCAGGAAAAATCCTTCACCGTCCAAGAAGTAAGATCTCTATGGAGTTGTTCAATAAAGGGCCCAAAATTAAGATAAAATAGACGGGAGAGGTCTCTATGAATACGATTTCATAAGTATTTGATACCCTGTGAGGGCCAGGCAAAGGGAAAGTTGGACTGGATGGAATCCTGTATGGATTTGGGGAGGGAGACATCGAGGACCTCAGACTTCGCTGCATTGATTTTAAAATTTGACCATGTACCAAAGTGATCTATTTCAGCCATAGCAGCAGTGATGGATATATGTGGTTGAGTGATATATACTAGGACATCATCAGCAAATGCAGAGCACTTGTACTCGGTGCCTCCCACCTCAATCCCCCTAATATTGGGGTTATCGTGAATTGATGAGAGCAGGTGCTCCATCACTAGGATGTATAAGAGAGGGGACAGAGGACATCCCTGCCTTGTCCCATTGGTGATTATGAAAGGCGATGATAATGTTTCATTTATCTTCAGCCTAGCTGACGGATTGTGATACAGGGCCATGATTTTGGCTATAAAAGGGTCCCCTACCCCAAGCTTTTTAAGAGAATAATATATGGCGTGCCAGGAGACTCTATGGAATGCAACGATAGTATCTAATTACAAATTTTTAACTGCATCTAGCCCAAGCAATACTTTGGGCCTAGTAGCAGTGTCTGCTAGTCAGCGGATTAACCCAGCTATTAAGCAAGCTACACCACCTGTAGTTTGGACACTTAATTTTTTCAAAGGAAATGCTTCGGGCCCCTGGGACACTCAGTGAAGAGCATCGGGGAGGCACCCCAAGGCACAGGGGCTGGGACTGGTGGTAGGACGCCTTGCGGTGGACCGCCAAGCTCGATCCTTATAAAAGCTTTTTAACTGCAGCAGCTTTAGTGGACGCTACTGGAGCTGGAATTACCGTGGCTGCTGGCATGAGACTTGCCCTCCAATAGATCCTTGTAAAAGGATTTAAAGTGTACTCATTCAAATTAGAGAGACAATTTAAATTAAAAAGATTAGACCTGCCTCCACCGCAGGGGGGCTCGCTCGACCCACCAGCGGACAGGCACCAGTATTGGGAGAGGTGGGCTGGCCGTCAGGGTCCACCGCAGCTCTGGCACAAACCCGGCGACACGGAGGTCGCACGGGCGGGAACGGACTGGCCGTGTCGGCTTCGCACTTTTTTGGTTTTAGAAGGGCATGACATGCCTATATCTGTGTCTCCCCCTCCTTTTACTCCTCCACCTCTTTTCTTTTCGCATGACTATATGTACTTGTCACTTTTCCATGTGTTAGTTGTGTCTTCTGAGCAGTTTGTCAGCTTTTGGACACCTTTGAAGTGTTTTCTATGTGTTTCTATGTGTTTTTGTTTGACTGCCACTGGTTTTAACGGTGTTCAAAGGTGTTCGACGAACAGTTCGACGAACAGTTCGGCGAACATACAGATGTTCAACGAACCGAACCGAACTCGAATACTACGGGGGTGGCTCAACACTAGTAAAGAGATGGAGAGAAGCCCCACAAGTATCGCCATCAGCTGACGGCTGCGTCAGGGGAAGATGACCATTACTTACTGTTATACCAGGTGTGCACATCTTTATGCAGTGCTTTTCTTTGTCTCTTATAAGAGACCGCCTGCACAGAACTTCATGAGGCTGGCATTGTCTCTCAAGAGCAGGATGACTGTGCTGCGCATTGCAGCCAGGAAACAATGCTGCACCGCTGATTCCCGAGAGATACTTCAGACCACCTCAGGTGATAGTCTCATGATAGATGTGCCCTGAGAAAGGATTTATAAAAGGATCAGCGAATAAATGCTTTTATAATAAGAAAGTAAGCACAAGAACAAGAAGAACAATCTGAAATTGATTGGGGGCAGGGTACAGAAGCAAAGTAAGAAATATTATTTTACTGACACAGGAGTAAATGCATGGAATAAACTTCCCAAAGTTGTGGTTGGAAAACCAAAGTAAGTAAATTTAGAGAGCCACTGCTCTTGAAAATGTTTGACGCTGTATCCAGATATGTTATAGGTTTTGATCAGTTAGGCTTCAGGTGCTATGACCCCCACGAGTCATAGACTAAGAAGGGCTCAACTGAATGCTGCTCTCCTCCGATAATGAAGAGTCCAATAAAAGTTTATGGACTCTCTCTTCAGTCTTGGAGAAGAGTAGTGCACACCTGAGCTTTTTTGCCACTATGAGATCTTTTGCCCCATATTCTCAGTGATCTAAACTTCTGAGATATCTATTAAATATCCAAAGTTTTCCAAAAGTTCAGTTACTCTTTAAACATTTTTTAAATAAATCGCTCTCCATCCTAAGATACAAGTTAAAGGAGATATTATTATGGCAGAGTAGGTGGCCCGTGCCTTTCCATCTCTCTTTTGAACACTTTGAAAGTTTACAAAAGAAAAAAAGGTGAGATTGTAGAATTCTTTTTTCCTAGAGCTAACATTCAGTGCACAAACTAAGAAAGAGATATATAAGACATTGTGAGTTGAGTAACTGGCAGGTCATAGGTGATCTGTTCCTGGAGCTAATGAGCAGGTTGTTCCTGATTTTATTGTGTTGGCCTTCAGGCCAGTAGATTAGGATTAGATGAGACATATCATCATGGTCAATTTAAAATCAATGACATGTTTGTGAATAGGTGAAAGGTAGTCAAGTATCAGCTAGAATTATATCATACCCCACACCACTGTTACTACAGCTAAAAATGACAGAAATTCACATCAGCTTCAATGAGCAAGTTTTTATGTATCTAGTGAACTAAAGGTGCAAAATTGCATCTCTTTAACGATTAAGGGTAGAAATTAGCAAATTTATTAGAGTAGAATTGAATTGTACTTAAATATACAAAAAAAAATCAGCATTTTTTATAATAGAGATTTTTGTCAATTCGTTTTGTGTGGATTCAGCAAAATAAAGTCTACTTGCTTCCATTTTGTTGAATTATAGATAGTCAGCAAAATTAATAAAAAAAAACATATACTCACCTCAATGCTCACCTATCTGACCCATCTGCTGCTTGCTGCCCAACACCTAGTACTTCTCAGCTCTTCTTTCCTCCATCGTGAGCCACATCTCCCAGCCAGGAGACTGGGCCAGGACTTCTGGCCACGACAGGTCATGGTTGTCACTGCACATCACGTGTCATCATGTCATGGACATTTGATCCGTGGTGACCATTGAGGATTGGTGCAGTTTGGAAGTGCTGACCTAGAAAGAACAGACTGAAGATGAGACAGCAGAAAAAAGAGGACCAGATAAAGTGCAGCACTGGTCACTGCTCACCATAAGGTCCCCAAAGACTCTTCTTTCTGCCATCGTAACTGCGGCCTGTTCACTTACGGCCGGGACTTACAGTCTCAACAAGACTCCAGAGATCACTGTGCACCACATGTCTATCACGTCATAATGTGCGATGTGCAGTGACCTCTGTCAGGAGATGAGGCTCACGAGTCACGACGGGGAAATGAAGAGACGGCTCTGAGGACAGGTCAGCAGGCAATGAGAAGCAGGGGAACCGGACAGATGAGCAGTGAGGTGAGTACAAGTTTTTTTTATTTTTTAAATCCTACAGTTATTATTTCCTGTGGAGAAAGCCCACAGCACAATAAGGGGCATTCAAATAGTTGAGAATGATCTAGCTGCAAATCAAATTTCCTGGGAAAATCCAATTAATTTGTAGAATTCGAATTTTGTCAGATCCACTCAATCTCTAATTAAGAGTGATTTAGTGACTCAAGAGCTTATAACTGCACTGGCCAATAACACTTGATGACTGCGCACCATTTTTTATCCTCACTGCATTAAAGTTCTTGCTACAGAATAGCAGGGACCCTGATGAGAAGACAGAATCAGTTTCTACAGGTTCTGATTTCTCTTTTTTCTAAGGCTACATTGTGCTGAGTAAGCACTATGTAATGAACAGAAGCCTCAGCAATGTCACCAATCCCAATGATTACATGATTGGTGGATATTTTCCTAGTACCATGTCGGAATCGCACAGGCCGAGGAGTTCTGTTGTGACCCTAGGCACCAGTTGGATGGGTTCCTCTGAATGTGTGCTGTTGTTGCTTTCAGATGTTTCCCACTCAGGCCACATACCCTCAGTTGACACAGGAACCCTGGATGCAAAGCAATAGCAAGGAAGGATTCAGTCTATTTTATAAAAATAGAATACAGGTGCTTCTCACAAAATTAGAATAACCTCAAAAGTTTAATTTATTTCAGTTCTTCAATACAAAAAGTGAATCTCCTATATTATATACAGTCATTACAAACAGAGTGATCTATTTCAAGTGTTTATTTCTGTTAATGTTGATGATTATGGCTTACAGCCAATGAAAACACAAAAGTCATTATCTCAGTAAATTAGAATACTTTATAACACCAGCTTGAAAAATGTTTTTAAAATCCGAAATGTTGGCCTACTGAAATGTATGTTCAGTAAATGCACTCAATACTTGGTCGGGCTACTTTTACATCAATTACTGCATCAATATGGTGTGGAACGGAGGCGATCAGCCTGTGGTATTGCTGATGTGTTATGGAAGCCCAGGTTGCTTTGATAAATTACATTTTTGAGGATATTCTAATTTTGTGGGAAGCACTAGTATTCTTTACTGTTGGAATTGATGGAACATATACACAGTAAGTAGTGGGTAAAAAGTTTTTTGTTCATATCTTCTGACAGACCTTGTTGTCACAGGTGGCGGCACATCACTTATCATCAACAGCATTTCAGTAATACAGCATGCATGACTTGCATGTCCCATCTTCACTTCACTGACCATAGCTCACTTTTATGTGGTACCCGTGTCCCAGCCTGGCAAGCTCAGTATTTCTTCACTAACAGTCATTGGTCTGGCCAACAAGTGACTCTCCAGTCCCACTCCGCCTGCGCTGTCTCAGAGTTACCCACAACTAAAATCTCTCCTTTATTCTCTGTTCCACTTTACAGAATTTTCCAGCTGTATTCAGTCTGCCACTTTATTCAGTACCGTTACTTTCAGGGCTTGCTACCTCAGCAATCTTCCTATAACACACACTAGTATGCGGTTCACTTCATTTTTCTTCCATTGCTAATCGCTAACTGTTACAGTAACTCCTCTAACCAGGAAGTAACTCGCTTCTTACTCACAATTACACCATTAGGCTGTGTGCACACGATGCGTTTTTAATGCGTTTCCGCAGCGTTTTTGCAGCTGCGGAAATGCTTTAAAAATGCATTAAAAACGCATGGTAGAAGGGCAGCAATGTTCCCCAATGATAATCCGCATGTGCTGTGCCCATGCTGCGGATTTTTCCGCAGCGTTTATGCTGCGCTCAAAAATCCGGAGCATGTCCATTAATTTTGCGGAAACGCAGCGTTTTCGCCGCCATTGACTTGCATTAGACCGCATGGATTACGCATCACTGTATATGTAGATGCGTAATCCACGCGTTCTAATGTGCGGGTGGTACCCGGGTGTGGAGGAGAGGAGACTCTCCTACACACCCAGGTACCATTAAAAAATCTGTAAAAAAATAATAAAATAAAAAATAAATGTATACTTACCTTCTGTCGGCCCGCGCACCGCTCCTGCTTAGTTCCCGGCACTTTGCAGTGAGTTGAAGGACCTGCGCTGACGTCAGAGTCATGTGACGGGTCACGTGACGCTGACGTCGGCAGGTCTTTCAATTCAATGTTGCCATCAAGGGAGAACGGAGTGAGCGGGACACCGGGGGCCATCGGAGGGTAATGTATACATTATTTTTTATTTTTACCACTCTCTCGGGTCACACTATATAAATCCATGCTGTTTGCATGGATTTATATAGTGTGACCTAGTTGTCACAAGCACTTTCCAAGTGATGCTAATCGCTTGGAAAGCGCTTGTCAATCCGCATGCGGAAATGTCAGTGGGTAACCGCTCCATTTCCGCATGTCCCTGGCAGGAAAACGCATGTACAATCCGCATGCGTTTTTTTCTGCCAGGGAGATGCAGAAACGCTCAGGAAAAAATCCTGAGCATTTCTGCATCGTGTGCACATAGCCTAAATCTGCAGGGTTGGCTAATTTTAAACTCTTCTGTGCCCTGCATCTACACTGTTATCAGGGATTAAACAAATAAGGTAGAGGACGAGCAGATAACATACATATTTGTCTGTGTACAGAGGTGTATCTAGGTTTTCTGGCACCCAGGGCAAAAATTCAGTTTGGCGCTTCCCCCTCCCCAAGCACATATGCGATTTGCACCCTTAGTCACGTGCTGACTAGCTGCTCTGCCTAATTCTCTCTATGTTCAGTGAAAGACTGAGAGAAGCAGGAAGAAAAGTGAGTTGTCACGTGAGCTTAAGTATGAAAATCGCATATGAGTGAAATGGTCATGTGATGACTGCTGAAACCAGCAAGCAGAGCTGAATCCTGACAGTGAGTAGATTACACACTGTTAGGATTGGCATACTACAGGGCTTCATTTTATAATTAAAGGGCTTGTCCAGGTTTGAGATTAAAGTCTGCAGTCACTCTGTGTCTTTAGGCTTCTGAATTCTCACTGCGCATGTACTTCACACTTTTAGGATTCTCCATTGCAGGTGGCAAGAGTGGACAGTCATGTCAGTACAAGTATGCAATTTGTGTACTTCTGGCCACATTCCAACTAGACATGTCCGATCTCGCTCAATTCATTGTCATTGAGACAATGTCTAGTCAGCATGTGACCTCATGTATGCAAATCTCCGGCACGAGAGAATCCTGACAGCGTGCAGTGCGCACTGTGAAAATTCAGAAGTCTGCAGTCACATAGAATGACTGCAGACTCATCACAAACTTGGACAACCCCTTTAATGCTCCTAACAAATACAAACTTGAGAATTAGTCAGTATCACAAAAAATATTTACATCCAGGTACCTTATAGATGACATTGTCTCTGGAGTCGTTCTCTTTTTTTCCTTCTTCATCTTGTCCAGATGCCATGATGACTTTTCTCATCAACACCTTGTCTCTGCAGTCTTCCATCTTCTCCGGTCTTCTGAAGCACATCCCTGTTATGATCGGCTTCAAGCACTAAGGAAAGACAGGAGATCTGTCCCTACAATAGAACTAAGCTAGATCCCTACGATGTAACGGGGAACCTGATCCTGCGATCAGACCCGCTAAAGTCCTCAGCTAGTCTGAACGAAGACCTATAGATGTGAGGGAGGGATCCCTACAAGAACTAGGGACTGGGAGAAAGATGGACACCTCCTAGCAGAAATTGTAGCAGTAAAAAGACAAACAAACAACATAGAACATAGAGGTCAAAAGACCTAGCTAAACTGACTGAGAAAGGTTGCAAAGCACCTGGCTAGCTTAAGAGTAGAAATTACAATGAAGTCCAGCATGGCCAGAAGGGCGGAGCAGGATTAAATAGGCAAAAAAGGTCATGTGACCAGCAAAATAGGAAAAACCTAACAGGAGAGTTCTAACAGTACTCCCTCTTCTATGAGGATCCTCCGGATCCCCTAGGCCCAGGCCTATCAGGAAACCTCCTGTGAAACGCTCTGACAAGTCTGGAAGCAGAAACATCATCCGCCCTCACCCATGAGTTATCCTTGGGACCGAAACCCTTCCAAGCGACGAGATACTGCAAACTCCCCCTATACCGTCTAGAATTAAGGATGCGGGAAATTTCATATTCCCCGTCCTCCACCACCGGAGGAACAGTGGCAGTGGCGTCTCTATCTGATACATCAGCTTTTTTCAATAGAGAAACATGAAAGACCGGATTAATCTTCCAGGAGGTAGGAACCTCCAACCTAACAGCAGATTGGTTAACTTCCTGAAGCACCTTAAAGAGCCCTACAAACTTGGGACTCAATTTTTTAGAAGGAATCCTCAACCGCAGATTCTTAGAGGACAACCAAACCATGTCACCAACCGTAAACAAAACCTCTTGACGTTTCCTGTCAAAGTACCTCTTAGATTTTTTGTTAGCCTCCTGAAGATTACCACGCACATCCGTCCAAACTCTCTCCAAATCACCGGAAAAACTCTCCTCCTCAGGCACAGCCGATACCAATTTGGAGAATGACCCAAAAGACGGATGTCTCCCAGAACAACAAAAAAAAGGCGAACACCCAGCAGAAGAGGATGTATGGTTGTTAAGAGCAAATTCAGCATGCGGCAGAAACTCAGACCACCCCTCTTGATTGTCTGCCACAAAACAACGCAAGAACGGCTCAACATCCTTATTCTTCCTTTCTGTCTGGCCATTAGACTCAGGATGATATCCAGATGAAAACGACAAATGAACTCCCAACCTGTCACAAAAGGCACGCCAAAAACGAGCCACGAACTGAGGTCCCCTATCAGAAACAATGTCAGTAGCAACACCATGGAGTCTGACAATTTCCTTGACAAAGGCCTTAGCGAGTGTCTTAGCGCAGGGCAGTTTGATGAAGAGAACCAAGTGACACATCATGCTAAAACGGTCCACGACCACCCAGATGACCGTGAAATCCTCAGAGGAGGGAAGGTCAGTAATAAAGTCCATGGCCAGATGTGTCCAAGGTGCACTAGCAACCTCCAGAGGGCAAAGCAACCCCGCAGCAGGAGTATGAGAAAACTTAGATCTAGCACACACAGTACATTGACGCACCCACTTAATGACTTCCTTCTGCCATCCAGGCCACCAAAAACTGCGACCCACAAGTCTCTTGGTCTCAGAAATTCCTGGATGACCCGCCAACCGAGACTCATGACACTCAACAAACAAATCTCTCCTAAAGGTCCTAGGCACAAACAACCTCCCATGGGGAGTGTTAGATGGGGCATTCTCCTGTGCTTTAAGAATCTCATCTTCCAAAACGGAGTCCAATGCAGCAATCACAACACCTTCTTGTAAAATGCTCTCCTCCTCCTCAGTAGTGTTGAGCCACCCCCGTAGTGTTCGAGTTCGGTTCGGTTCATCGAACACCCTTGTGTTCGCCGAACTGTTCGTCGAACTGTTCGTCGAACACCTTCGAACACCGTTAAAACCAATGGCAGGCAAACAAAAACACATAGAAACACATAGAAAACACCTTCAAAGGTGTCCAAAAGCTGACAAACTGCTCAGAAGACATAACTAACACATGGAAAAGTGACAAGTGCATATATTCATGCGAAAAGAAAAGAGGTGGAGGAGTAAAAGGAGGGGGAGACACAGATATAGGCATGTCATGCCCTTCTAAAATCCAAAAAGTGAGAAGCCGACACGGCCAGTCCGTTCCTGCCCGTGCCACCTCCGTGTCGCCGGGTTTGTGCCAGAGCCGCGGTGGACCCTGACAGCCAGCCCCCCTCTCCCAATACTGGTGCCTGTCCGCTGGTGGGTCGAGCCCCCCCGCGGTGGGGGGGGGGGTAACATCTGCAGAAGAAAGACCATCTTCCAGCTAAACTAACATGTCGACTTCTTTTCGTAGACAATGTGATACGATCCCTTTGTTACGGACACGCCCATCGCTACAAATTCCAGATGAGGCACAAAAACAGCAGGTGCTTCAGCGGATATCAAGTGCTCCTTCAAGTGGGCTCTCCTCCACCTCAATTTCAACATCACAAATACTCCAGTCCTCCGAGGTGTCACCCCAATCGCACTTGCTTCCTCACAGCTCCCAAGTCTCCAGCTGCCCATCTGAGTATGGGGTAACACAGATGGTTGAGTCTGCAGAGCTGTTTACTCATACTATAGCCTGGGAAACGGAGGTCTGCTCTAGAGCTTCTGTTAATCCAGATGAGGAAATGATCTGCACTGATGCCCAGAATCTTTATAAGTCGGATCCAGGACCAGATGAAGAAGGTTCTGAGCATAATGTAGACCCTCGTTCCCAAACTGTAACTCCTGTTGGTGGAGACAATGATGAAGACGATGATGAGACTCAAATACCTGATTGGAGCGACAACTTGACTTTTCGGTCAGGGCAGGAAGAAGTTGGCTTTGAGGACGACGGGTGTGATAACACACAGGGTGATGATGACAAGGTTGGAGATCCCACTTACTGTCAACCCACAGTCAGCCAGTCTATGAGGTCACCCGGGCCCTTGCCTGGCCTTGGGGATGTCGCGGTGGTCGGTTCCCTGGCCGGTAACCTGGGGTCACTCTTTAAAAGGGGGGATAATTGTTAATTTTATAAGAGTTCATGACGCCACCTGTGGTATCTGGTGAGAAGCACCAGCTCTGCAGCAGTCCACTGAGGCCCGTGATAAGGCAGCTCGATGGTATAGCTCCCCACAGGTGGAGCTAGGTCTCAGGGCAGCGTATGCAGGGGGAATGCAGGACAGGCGAGACCCAGCTGGGTCAGAGCAAGAATGGGAACGGACACGGTAGTCACTTCAGTACCTTTTACTGGAGGAAATTCAGGCACATCCCGGAGCACTGTAGGGTGAAGGGTGCATATCAGGATCCTCCCCAATGAGCGGGTGTAGGGCCTCCTGTTTCTTGCCTCTGCGTAGTAAGTTTCTGACCTGCCTGGAGCTAGGCCTAACTTTGTCTCTGTCCTGCGCTGGCTGACCTTGTGGTAGGGTCTTCTCTTGGAGTTCACGCTCCCAGTATGCGGGGCCTAAGTGTCTCCTGGCTCTGTTACGTATCAGCACCTTAGCGATCCTGGGACTTGTAGTTCTCCAGGGATTCCGGTTATGCCTTACTGGGTCATAGAGATCCCGGTAAGCTAGGATCCGGTGTCCGGTAAATGCTTCAGGGTGAGCTGGTTAAGCTCCTCTGCCCCTTATGTACTAACTCGCCACTCGCCTTCGGCCTACTCGGGCCCTCAGTAGGCTATACACACTAACGGCAGCTTGCCGCGCTTCACTGATCTTATGACGCCGGCACACCTTAAGCTCTATCTGGGCTCCCTGAATCTAGCTAGCAGGAGCCTTGTGCTCCACTGCTGAACTATTAACTGAGTTCTCTAGACTAGACTGAGCTCCACTGCAGACTGACCTCTCTTAGGCTTCTCTACTGCAGGAACTCTTCAGAGGAACTGAACTGCCTAGCTCCACCTTCCCTATTTATATCCCTAAGAGGCTCCCTATGCTGGTCTGAGGTGGAAGGTGGAGATGTGTGAATGTTTATGGGGACCTCTTGTGGAGGATTCCATCAATACACTCTTCTAGGATCTGTGATACCAAGCGCAGCGGGGAGTCACAGATGCTATTGACGACGAGGTTAGGTTGCACCTTCCTGGACAGAGACGGAGTACTGGAAGCACGTCAACAACTGCATCCTCAATCACAACTCTGCCTCTGACCACAAGTCGTAGTGGCTCTTCAGGTCGCATGGGCTCTAAGACTTGCATAGCCTGGGCATTTATTCAGATCGATAAGGATGACCCAACTCGTGTTATCTGTAATATTTGTCACCAAAAGCTAAGTAGAGGCAAAAAAATCCTTAGTTTGAGTACTTCATGCATGTACCGTCACATGGATATGAAGCATAAGTTGCAGTGGGAAGCTCACTGTGCTACAATGCGGCCTAGCAGGCTGGGCCAACCACCATCTGCCCCATCTTGTGCATCCGCGGCCTCTTCATCCTCTGTGACTGGGGGGACAGCAGTCACACATGTTTTTGGACGCAGACCTGCCACCTCTTTACCTGCAACAGCCAGTGTGATTGGCAGGTCGTCAGTTCATTGGGAAGTGGAAACACCTGCTGGTGTTGAGCGCTCTCTGACATCGAGAGCACCACCTTTGGATCAAGGCAACCTAACATGTCCGCCTGCATCTTCCTCACAGACCGGCAGTTTGCCGGGGACACCCTACTCAACCCCGTCAAAGCACAACAGCCAGCCCTCGGTCCCTCAGATGTGGAAAAGTAAAAGACCATTTTCTCCTAGCCATGAGAAAGCTAAGAGGTTGAATTTCACCATCTGCAAGCTCTTGGCTACAGAAATGCTGCCTTTCCGCCTGGAGGACACAGTGGATTTTCGAGACCTTATGTCTGTCGCAGTGCCCCAGTACCAGATGCCCAGTCGGCACTACTTCTCAAAGAAAGGTGTGCCTGCGCTCCACCAGCATGTCGCACACAACATCACCGCTTCTTTGAGAAACTCTGTGTGTGACAGGGTGCATTTCACCACAGACACTTGGACGAGTAGGCATGGACAGGGGCGTTACATGTCGCTGACTGGGCACTGGGTAACTATGGGGACAGCAGGACAAGGGGCTGCTGTCCAAGTCTTACTGTCCCCACGAGTTTTGCGTCCATCCTCTTTATCTCGAAGTTCCTCCACTGCTTCTGCCTCCTCAACCTCCTCTCGGTCCTCCACCTGCACCCAAAGCCTGTCTGGTAATGCCCCCTGCTTTCTAACTGCGCAGAAGGAATCCTGCACACCTCCTTACTATGCTGGCAGCAGGGCTCAACGGCATCAGTGTTTACTTTGAAATGTCTAGGAAATGTGAGTCACACAGCTGAGGACTTGTGGTCAGCTCTGGAGACCCAGTTTCATGAATAGTTATCTCCACTGGACCTGCAACCAGGGAAGCCGTGTGCGACAATGCTGCAAACCTGGGTGCGGCCCTTCGCCGGGGCAATGTCACACACGTGCCTTGTATGGCTCACGTGTTGAACCTGGTTGTCCATCAATTTTTAGCCCACTATCCCGGACTAGATGGCCTTCTGCAGAGGGCACGGTCGCTGTGTGCTCACTTCCGCCGTTCGCATCCCGCAGCTCAACGACTTACATCTCTACAGAAGTCGTTGGGCCTGCCAGTTCACCGGCTGAAATGCGATGTGCCGACACAGTGGAATTCAACTCTGCACATGTTGCAGCGACTGTGGCAGCACCGACAAGCCCTGGTGCAATACGTTCTGACGTATAGCCTGGGCCAACGAGATCCAGAGGTGGGGCAAATCACGCTGCAGGAGTGGTCTCAGATCAGGGACCTATGAAGTTGACGCGCCCCCTGGGCCGTGGGGTACCCTGAGCCGGGCTGGTAGACGCTGGGGGTTGTAGTCACTGTGGCGGTGACCCGTTCCATGACCCAGGGCGGTCAATCCAACGGTAATTTGTATATATGGATTTTATAATGTCCGACTATGCCACCTGTGGAGTGCGGCCAAAGGGGCCGCCGCTGCGGAACAGTCCTCTGAAGCTGGTGGTTTTGCAGCAATGGTATTATTACTCACCACAGGAAGAGTGTAGCTTCAGGGCAGTGTGGGTGGATGATGGTGGTTGTAGTGCAGGGAGTCAGTAATGAACACAGAGTCCGTGTGATGCAGTCCCAAGATCTTTACTCACAGTTGTTGCAGTCCAGATTACAGGTACCAGAGCAATCTCACCCGTCGTGCTGTGCGTACTCAGTGAGGGGCTCAGTCCACCCCCAGATAGCTCCGGAGTACTTAGCAGGACCCCCTTCTGTGTGTCCTTTCTCTGGCCTTCTCCCTGCACCTCACACCCAGTGACACTTCTATCTGGTATCTCGGGCCTTGGCGGGCGACGTGTGTTCCGTCCCCTGGGTCCTATGTGGCTACCTTCTTAGTGAGACTGGTGTGGACTTTGGCCTGCAGTACATGAAATGCTGCAGCCTCCGGTTTCTAGTTGAGCCTTGCTGTTTCTCCTCTAGTTGAGGGACCACTTCCCCTTATCTGGCCTGACCCCTCTACCTCCTGGTAGCAGAGTGAGTACGGGTGGCCTTCTGCACGGCCCGTAGCCCTAGGGTCCCTTCGGTTCCCGGAGCCTACCTGCTCCCACTCCTCTCTTCTCTCCTTCAGTTCTGGGCCTCCCAGGCTAGGCCCGCCTCCGGAGCAGAGCTCATGCCGAGCCTCTGCTCCTGTCACTTTTCCTCCTCTAACTGGCTTGCTCTTTCTAAGATGGCTTCCTATTTATACTCTCCCTGTCATGCGCTCCCCTAAGCTGCTCCCCTAAGCACCCACTACATAGGACCCTCTCACCAGCTAGGGACCTGGGACTGTGCTCTCCCTTAGGAGCAATCTCACCCTACCCCCACTGCGGGTATGTGTTGGATGCAGGTGTTAGGGTCCCGAGCCATATGCCTTCCTTACCTGAGGGTGAGATACCACACCTCTGGGTGAGATGCAGTAACTCTGTGGCGACTGAACCCTCAGGGGCGCCACACACCCTTCTGTCAGTTTTGAAATGGCAACGAAGATGTTTAGTGCTGACGACGATGCCATTATCAGCATGACTATTCCGGTGATTTACATGCTGGAGCACACATTAAACAGAATTCAGAGTCAGGTGGTGGGACAAGAGGAGGTGGAGGAAGTAGAGGAGGAGTCGTATGCGGAAGGGATAACATCTCCAAGGTCCAGACGGTTGGCAGCACCAAGGCGGCAGGCATGGGAGGGTGGGGGAGAGGGATTAACCAGGGCGCATGGTAGCAGCCAAACTGTTGAGGAAGGTGCAGGAGCCGAGGAAGAAGTGGAGGATGAACTGGCGATGGGCATGAAGACTCATCAGATGAGGGAGACCTTGATCACATTTCTGTTGTGCGAGGTTGGGGGGAGAGGGCAGAGGAAGGAAGCATGATTCTTACCTCGCTAACCAACACAACAAGGACTTGGTCCTCCTGGATGCGCAAGACACATGAGTGCCTTCTTGCTGCACTACTTGCAACATGACCCTCAGATTGCAGAATTCGAAGTAATCCCGACTACTGGGTTGCCTCACTCTTAGATCCCCGGTACAAAAGTAAATTTGCCGAAATAATTCCTGCTATAAAAAGGGATTGACGCATGCAGGAGTATCTGCAGACGCTGTTGCAGAATCTTACATGTGCTTTTCCACAAACTTCATAAAGATGAACAAATCATGGATTCGCAAGGACTTTTCTAACCCTGTGTTATCCTTGGGAGACTAAAAGCTTGAGGATTTGGTAATATCACCTCACCAACCGTTTTAAGCAACTGTGGGGCAATTGATGCCACTTAACCCTAGAACGCATGACCATAAAAATCTACACTTTCATATACCTGGGGCCTTTTAGGCCCGTGTGCAAATAACATGGAATAACTCAAACTCAAATGACAAACAACTATATACATGAAGAATACCTAGAGTTTCAAAATTCTAACTAAAGTAATCTTGCAGAAAATAGAAAACAATTAACAGGGCGGGACTGCGAGGCCCCAGGTATGCGTTATAGGGTTAAGTGGTGTCTGTGCCACAATTTTGGGAAAAAATGGAGACTCTTTTTGGAGTCCCCTTGCTGTGTCTTACGTGACGTTGGCATCGTCAATTCCAGGTGGGTTGGGTCGCCCCCCCCCCTTTTAACTGTAAGAAACTACATACACTATGGCTTGGGGTAACACAGATGGTTGAGTCTGAAGAGCTGTTTACTCAGAGGTCTGCTCCAAATCTTCAGTGTCTGCTAGTCAGCGTAGAATTTTTAACTGCATCTAGCCTAGGCAATACTTTGGGCGTAGTAGCCCAGCTGCGAAGCAAGCTGCAGCGCCTGTGTATCTAATAAGAATTTTTAAATGCATTTAGCCTAGGCAGACTGTGGGGACCCCCAACCAAACCCAGACGCTCAGCCCCCCTACCGCCCCCCTTTCCTTGACAATACAATAATGTAACTCTTACAACTGGATGTGTGAGGATCGGTCACAGCTTTATTAACTATTTATACTCATTCCATTAGAAAGGCATTTTATTTCTAAAATAATTCAGCTTGTTGCAGCATGCCCTGGGTCTCCACTCCAGCAACTTGGTCAACAAGTGTAACTCTCCAACATGTCCTTTCTATTTCCAGGCCACGGAGGATCCTGCGTACTCGTATGCAGGACTCTGACCCCCACCCATCACTCTTAACACTTGTTCCACTCCGTCCTGGAGTCCTGACAGGAATATGTCCAGTCCAATATCCATTAAGTGAACACAGTCGGGCCGTATGAGGCCTGCTTTATCTTCTTCCAGTTGTCGGTGTCGTACCACTACACCGCCTCTGTCTCTTCTAAATTTTGCCATCCGAATATTTATTACCCACCTTGTCCGTTCGATGGCCGTGATGTCTCGCGCACCTTGCCATACCGCTATCGGCACAATCTCTGACCATACTATAGCTAGTTTTGTGAAAAATTCTCTGAAGCGCTCAGTGTCTAGTTTCATTATTGCCATTAGTTATGCGCTCTTGTGATGACCTAGGTTATTTCCGCCGGCCTGTATAACTAAGATGACCGGACATCTTGCCTCTCTCCCTACCTTGATTACCTCCATTAGTACCTGTGGCCATAGCAGGCCTCTAATACCTCTCCAGTTGAAATATGTGTTATGAAACTCTAATTTCCTCCCGCCTGGGCGGACTTTCGCCCTTTTTTGTGCCCAATATATATACGAGTGGCCTATCACCCACACTGTTGGCTTAGCGTCACCTGTAAAAGAAACAAACCACGTTAGGATAACAAGTCCAGTCTTATGTATCTTGCCAAACACGTGGATCGCCATCTCCCTATCCTCTGAACTTCCGTTTCTGACAGTCCTGCTCTTGCTGCTTCCGTGGCCGCGCCTATGCGGAATGAGTGTGTCTCGTAATCTTTGGCGTGGTTCCCTGCCGATGTTATGCATTTATTAAATATAGCTTGGAACAGATATCTTGATAATGGCATTCCATCAATGTGTGATAGGAAGAAATTACTTTGTGATCTGATGGTTAGATATGTTTTTACTATTGTTACCCAACTCAGTGTACCGTTTGTGGGTTGTAGAAGTACCCAAGTGCCCCTGCCCGCTGGAACCGTTTTCGATTTGTGTATGCGTAGACGTATTGCATTATTGGCTATGACTACGTCCTGGTGTAATAAGCCTCGACTGGTGGTAATTTTGGATTGAGGGACTAATTCACTTATGCAGAGCGCCCCGAAGAAGGCGATCACGAATGCAGTAGACAGTAGTGTTGCTTCCAATTGTGAGTGTCATGTTAATGGTGTTAGGGATATGATGTGAGAAATCAGTTTTAGTGACACGGGACGGGACGTCTACACTCCTGACTTGGCTGACCCCTTTTCCACCCTTTTATGGATTGTCTGATGATGAATCTTTGTCACATCTCCCCAATTCAGTAGTTGGAAGTGAAATGCTACTCCGGTCAGACACCGCTGCGCTGACGCCCCTGATATGACCCTCATCATTAGCTGGTGGAGAAATTCTATGGTGACTTGTGATCTGGCTTGTTCACATTGGTCAACCCATCTGCCTGCTACTAGTCGTGTCCACTCTTCTCATGCCTTACCGTATGCTTGCCACGTCGACGGGGCAACTGACGCTCTGATTAATGGCATCAACTATTCGCCACTAGATCCCATAGGGAAGGTGGGCAACTGATGCCCGATGGGTGGGTGTTGTGGAAGAGCTCTGTGAAAATTTGCCAATTGAATTGTTATAAACCGTTATCAGCAGCTTTAGACCCCTCAGCATAGTGGCTAGCGCGGACCCATACATTGTGTTTTAGGCACAGGAATGCTAGCCTGTGTAGTAGGCCTAGCACTGGGAGAGACGATGATGCCATCTTATTAATGCAGTGCGCTAGGCTGGAGTTTTTTGTTAAGAAGCGTATATTTTTGTAAGCCAGGAGCGCGCCCCATATTTCTATTGCTACCACTATTGGGAAGAAAAATTATTTTCAGGGCTAGATGCAGCTAAAAATTATTATTAATTTAAAAGCTGGTGGAGCTTGGTATATATGGCCTAATACAATGAGTCCCACACACTGCTAGTAGGCCAAATATTTTTTCAGAGGTAGATGCAGAAAAATATTATATTCAATTTGCAACCTGATGGAGGTCAGTATAGATGGACTAATAGAACAAGTCCCACACACAGCTAGAAGCCCAAATATTTTTTCAGAGGTAGATGCAGAAAAAAATTATATTCAGTTTGCAACCTGATGGAAGTCAGTATAGATGGACTAATAGAACAAGTCCCACACACTGCTAGAAGGCCAAATATTTTTTCAGAGCTAGATGCAGATGAAAATTATTTTTAATTTCAACCTGATGGAGGTCAGTATAGATGGACTAATAGAACAAGTCCCACACACTGCTAGAAGGCCAAATATTTTTTCAGAGCTAGATGCAGATAAAAATTATTTTTAATTTGCAACCTGATGGAGGTCAGTATAGATGGATTAATAGAACAAGTCCCACACACTGCTAGAAGGCCAAATATTTTTTCAGAGCTTGATGCAGATAAAAATTATTTTTAATTTGCAACCTGATGGAGGTCAGTATAGATGGACTAATAGAACAAGTCCCACACACTGCTAGAAGGCCAAATATTTTTTCAGAGCTAGATGCAGATAAAAATTATTTTGAATTTGCAACCTGATGGAGGTCAGTATAGATGGACTAATAAAACAAGTCCCACACACTGCTAGAAGGCCAAATATTTTTTCAGAGCTAGATGCAGATAAAAATTATTTTTAATTTGCAACCTGATGGAGGTCAGTATAGATGGACTAATAGAACAAGTCCCACACACTGCTAGAAGGCCAAATATTTTTTCAGAGCTAGATGCAGAAAAAAATTATATTCAATTTGCAACCTGATGGAGGTCAGTATAGATGGACTAATAGAACAAGTCCCACACACAGCTAGAAGCCCAAATATTTTTTCAGAGGTAGATGCAGACAAAAAATTATATTCAGTTTGCAACCTGATGGAGGTCAGTATAGATGGACTAATAGAACAAGTCCCACACACTGCTAGAAGGCCAAATATTTTTTCAGAGCTAGATGCAGAAAAATATTATATTCAATTTGCAACCTGATGGAGGTCAGTATAGATGGACTAATAGAACAAGTCCCACACACAGCTAGAAGCCCAAATATTTTTTCAGAGGCAGATGCAGAAAAAAATTAATTTTAATTTGCAACCTGATGGAGGTCAGTATGGATGGACTAATAGAACAAGTCCCACACACTGCTAGAAGGCCAAATATTTTTTCAGAGCTAGATGCAGAAAAATATTATATTCAATTTGCAACCTGATGGAGGTCAGTTTAGATGGACTAATAGAACAAGTCCCACACAGCTAGAAGCCCAAATATTTTTTCAGAGGTAGATGCAGAAAAAAATTATATTCAGTTTGCAACCTGATGGAGGACAGTATAGATGGACTAATAGAACAAGTCCCACACACTGCTAGATTGCCAAATATTTTTTCAGAGCTAGATGCAGATAAAAATTATTTTCAATTTGCAAACTGATGGAGGTCAGTATAGATGGACTAATAGAACAAGTCCCACACACTACTAGAAGGCCAAGTATTTTTTCAGAGCTAGATGCAGATAAAAATTATTTTTAGTTTGCAACCTGATGGAGGTCAGTATAGATGGACTAATAGAACAAGTCCCACACACTGCTAGAAGGCCAAATATTTTTTCAGAGCTAGATGCAGATAAAAATTATTTTTAATTTGCAACCTGATGGAGGTCAGTATAGATGGACTAATAGAACAAGTCCCACACACTGCTAGAAGGCCAAATATTTTTTCAGAGCTAGATGCAGATAAAAATTATTTCTAATTTGCAACCTGATGGAGGTCACTATAGATGGACTAATAGAACAAGTCCCACACACTGCTAGAAGGCCAAATATTTTTTCAGAGCTTGATGCAGATAAAAATTATTTTTAATTTGCAACCTGATGGAGGTCAGTATAGATGGACTAATACAACAAGTCCCACACACTGCTAGAAGGCCAAATATTTTTTCAGAGCTAGATGCAGATAAAAATTATTTTGAATTTGCAACCTGATGGAGGTCAGTATAGATGGACTAATAGAACAAGTCCCACACACTGCTAGAAGGCCAAATATTTTTTCAGAGGTAGATGCAGAAAAAAATTATATTCAGTTTGCAATCTGATGGAGGTCAGTATAGATGGACTAATAGAACAAGTCCCACACACTGCTAGAAGGCCAAATATTTTTTCAGAGCTAGATGCAGAAAAATATTATATTCAATTTGCAACCTGATGGAGGTCAGTATAGATGGACTAATAGAACAAGTCCCACAAACTGCTAGAAGGCCAAATATTTTTTCAGAGCTAGATGCAGATAAAAATTATTTTTAATTTGCAACCTGATGGAGGTCAGTATAGATTGACTAATAGAACAAGTCCCACACACTGCTAGAAGGCCAAATATTTTTTCAGAGCTAGATGCAGATAAAAATTATTTTTAATTTGCAACCTGATGGAGGTCAGTATAGATGGACTAATAGAACAAGTCCCACACACTGCTAGAAGGCCAAATATTTTTTCAGAGCTAGATGCAGATAAAAATTATTTGGAATTTGCAACCTGATGGAGGTCAGTATAGATGGACTAATAGAACAAGTCCCACACACTGCTAGAAGGCCAAATATTTTTTCAGAGCTAGATGCAGATAAAAATTATTTTTAATTTGCAACCTGATGGAGGTCAGTATAGATGGACTAATAGAACAAGTCCCACACACAGCTAGAAGCCCAAATATTTTTTCAGAGGTAGATGCAGACAAAAAATTATATTCAGTTTGCAACCTGATGGAGGTCAGTATAGATGGACTAATAGAACAAGTCCCACACACTGCTAGAAGGCCAAATATTTTTTCAGAGCTAGATGCAGAAAAATATTATATTCAATTTGCAACCTTATGGAGGTCAGTATAGATGGACTAATAGAATGATGCTATGCCTAAAAGGTTTTACTTCACTAGGTGCAGTAAAAAAATGGTATTCTATACACAGGTGGTGTAGCTTGCAACACAGATAGGCTACTCCACTGACTAACACACTCTGCAATAGGCCAAAAAGGATTAGCTTTGCTAGATTTAGCCAAATGCTGTGAAAAAAAACTTGAACAGCAATGGCACAGACCTGCCTGGCAAAAACTGATAGGAACTGATGTAACTTAGTCCTGAAAAGGACTGTAATTACAATTAGTCTTTACTCCCACAACCTATCTATTTAAGAGCACAGACCTGCCTGATAAAAGTCGTAGGAAATGCTGTAACCTAGTCCTTAAAAGGACTGCAATCACAACTATTCCCTACTCCCAAGCTATCTGTAGATTTGTGCGAAAATTGGCTTGAAATTAACAAGGTATAGCGCACACAGCAACAGCGGTGCCGTCTAACATGCAGCTGCAGCAGTAAGAAAATGGTGGCGACGGGGAAAATGGCTGGGTCTTATAGGGCAAGGACATGTGACATACACTGCCAATGACACATGCCCTTGCTTGTGTGAAAAAAAGCACTTCGCTCCGTGTGTGCGCTGGTGATAGGCTGACAGATTGCACCTCCCCACTGTAAATGCGGGAAAGAGAAAAAAAAATGGAGATCTTCATTATTCCTGCAGAGATCCATACCCTGCCCCTCCCCCCGCCCCGCTATACACTCAAACTGCGTATTAACATTATTTTTCATCATTACTGAGAAAAAATCCAGTTATGATTTTGGTGCACGAACAGTTATCGAACATAACCTCGAACAGCCGAATTTTTTTCAAATCGTTCGTGTTCGCCGAACGGCTCGAACACCGCCCAAAACAGCTCGAATTTGAGATTGGCGAACAGTTCGAGTCGAACAACGCTCATCTCTACTCCTCAGCACCGACCGTGGGAGAAAAGCTGCGAGACAAAGCATCAGGTTTAACATTCTTGGTACCCGTGATGTAAGTAACGGGAAAAATAAACCGCGAAAAAAAAAGAGCCCACCTAGCCTGACGGGCATTCAAGCGCTTGGCAGCATCAAGATAGATCAGATTTTTATGATCAGTGAAAACCTGAATGGGAAATTCAGCACCCTCCAAGAGATGACGCCAGTGTTCAAATGCGAGTTTAATAGCCAGCAATTCCCGATTACCAATATCGTAATTAAGTTCAGTCTCAGAAAATTTTTTTGAAACACCGCACCGAACCCCACAGAAGAAGCGTCAACCTCAACCAAAAACGGCTTAGTCACATCAGGCTGCATAAGGATGGGGGCAGAGCTGAACCTCTCCTTTAGAAACACAAACGCTTCAATGGCCTCAGTAGTCCACTGAACCGTATTAGCACCTTTCCTGGTGAGATCGGTCAGTGGTTTAACAATAATACAAAAATTTTTAATGAATTTTCTGTAATAATTGGCGAAACCCAAAAACCTCTGTATCGATTTCGAACCAATAGGCCTAGGCCATTCCTGCACAGCTTGATCTTTCACCGGGTCCATCTCAAAGCCCTCGCTGGAGATAATGTAGCCCAAAAAACGAATTCTCTGTACAGCAAACTCACATTTCTCTAGCTTAGCAAAAAGCGAATTGTCAATTAATAACTGTAATACCTCACGTACGCTCCGCCAATGAGACTCCAGATCAGGCGAATAAATCAAAATGTCATCCAAATACACAACCACATTTTTGCCGATCAAAGGTCTAAGGATGTCATTAATAAGATTCTGAAAAAATGCTGGTGCATTGGTAAGACCAAAAGGCATAACCAGATTCTCAAAATGACCCACAGGAGTGTTAAAAGCAGTCTTCCATTCATCACCCTCCTTCATGCGCAGCAAATTGTATGCCCCCCGGAGATCAATTTTAGAGAACCACTTGGCCCCCACTAACTGGTTAAACAAATCAGGAATCAATGGCAGTGGGTACAGTAATTTTATTATTCTTGCGAAAGTCCAGACAAGGACGTAAACCGCCGTCCTATTTTTTAACAAAAAAAAATCCAACAGCCACAGGTGACTTAGAGGGTCTGATATCACCGACGGCCAAGCTCGTCTGTATGTATTCCTCCAAAGCCTTTCTCTCAGGAATAGTAAGATTAAATAAACGACTTTTAGGAAGAGTCGCTCCAGGGACAAATTCAATGGTACAATCAACTTTCCAAAAATCCTGAATAGGTACAGGTAATTCTCCTTTATCCACAGCAGCAATGCGCCCGTTACAACACTTGTCATAACACTTAGGGCTCCAGGACTTAATTTCATTAGTAGACCAATCCAGTACAGGATTGTGCAATTTTAACCAGGGTAACCCCAAAACTACTGGAGAAGGCAAATTATTTAATACTACCAAATCCAAATTTTCTTGGTGAATACCATTAATAGTGAGGGGAAATTCATAAACCTTGTGAGTAACACATTTCAAGGGAGAGCCATCGACAGAAACCACGGCAATAGGGGATGACAAAGGTTTGGGTTTTAATTTAAGTTTTTCCAAGAATCCCCCATCAATCACATTCAGAGTAGAACCACAATCCACAAATACCCAAAATTCAATTAATTCTTCCTGAGCTGCAGTAGTAGCAGAAAGAAATACCCCCTTAGTGTTTAAACAGGCTATACGGGCGTAACTGACCTTTTTTTTTTCTTTGTTCATACGAAGCACACAGTTCTTAATGAAATGGTCAGATTTTCCGCAATAAAAGCACAAACCTTCAGAAAACCTGAGGTCTTTTTCCTGAGAGCGGGGTGACATCGCCCCAATCTCCATCGGCTCTCCAATGTCAGAACAGACCCTCTCAAGACTAGGAGCTGACATGGCAAAGGATTTACTCTCATTAACACTTGCACGCAGTCTCCTGTCCACCCGTATAGCTAATTGCATTGCCTCCTACAAGTTTCCAGGTGTAGGATAAGCAATAAGCAGATCCTTAACCCTTTCACCTAGCCCAGCAAGAAACAAACTTTTCAGAGCTGAATCGTTCCACCCCACCTGAGCAGACCACCGACGGAAGTGAGTACAATAATTTTCCACATTACCTGATCCCTGCCTCAGAAGTCTCAATTCCGTCTCAGCTGATGAGACACGATCAGGATCATCATACAACAACCCCAAAGCAGAAAAAAACTATCCACTGATCTAAAGCACGGATCACTAGGTTGGAGAGAAAAGGCCCATCCCTGATGTTCTTTGCGCAAAAGTGACATTATGAACCCTATGCGCTGTGATTCATCACCAGAGGATCTGGGTCTCAAATGAAAATACAATAAACAAGCATTTTTAAAGGAAAAAAAATCTTGTTCACCAAAAAATAAATCAGGCAATCGTACCTTTGGCTCCACAAAATGCGCTCCAGAACAGCTACTCACATGTTGTTGGAGCTCGGCCACCTCCAGAGAGAGTCCCTGCAGGCGTTGAGCCAAATCCTGAACCGACACCATGATGGAAACTGGAGGGCTTTCCTTAGAGATATTTTTGGGCTGGACTTACTGTTATGATCGGCTACAAGCACTAAGGAAAGACAGGAGATCTGTTCCTACAATAGAACTAAGCTAGATCCCTACGATGTAACGGGGAACCTGATCCTGCGATCAGACCCGCTAAAGACCTCAGCTAGTCTGAACGAAGACCTATAGATCTGAGGGAGGGATACCTACAAGAACTAGGGACTGGGAGAAAGATGGACACCTCCTAGCAGAAATTGTAGCAGTAAAAAGACAAACAAACAACATAGAACATAGAGGTCAAAAGACCTAGCTAAACTGACTGAGAAAGGTTACAAAGCACCTGGCTAGCTTAAGAGTAGAAATTACAATGAAGTCCAGCATGGCCAGAAGGGCGGAGCAGGATTAAATAGGCAAAAAAGGTCATGTGACCAGCAAAATAGAAAAAACCTAACAGGAGAGTTCTAACAATCCCCACCAGATGCCCTAAAAGATAGCAGTGTCATTATAATGCTCCTGAATAAAAATATCTGCCCTACGCTGAGCCCCTGAATAAATAATTGCCCCTCAATATATTCCCTGCACACACTCAGGGCTGCCACTAGGAATTTTGGGGCTCCATACTGGCAAAATTTTCAGGCCCTCTTGAGACTCCGCCCAGGCTCCACCCCAGCTCTGCTTCCACCCCTCGAACCTTCCAAAGTCCCACCGCCCACTCTCGGAAAAACTCCTCTTCTTCAACACGTCTTCACCAATCACACATTAACAGTTCCCATCTAGCACCAGATCAAATACATAGCCAGCAGCTTTTGTTTACACCAAAAGATATTTTAAGCCGCCACCACAACAAGGAGACTCTTCTGGCTGGGCTCTACTCTGCTCTAACCTATTAAACATTTCTTATAATACCCAATATTCTTTTTAGGTATATTTTTATTTAGGGAATGTGTCACATACATTTTTTAAAATGACCAATAATACCACATACAAGAGACAAATACCGCCACACCGTGACCAGACCACATATTACCACCACATATTCACAGAAAAATACCACATACAAGGGACAAATACTGCCACACGGTGACCAGATCACATATTACCAACACATAGTGACCGAATAATACCACATACAAGGGACAAATACCGTCACACCATGACCAGACCACATATTACCGCCAAGTAGTGACCAAATGCTACAATACTGATCATTAATAAAAAAACAGAATACTAATATTACCCTAAGTGCCATTATACACAGGAGCTCTGCACAGTATATGCAGTATATAGTGTCAGTGTACAGAGAGCACACTGACTCACCGGTGACCTCTCTAGGTGAAGTCCTTCATCTTTGCTTTTCCTCTTCATCCAGCACAGACCGCCATCACTTCTTCCAGCCAGGACTCATCTCTGCATAAAATAACACAGTTATCTAGAGCAGCTTACAGAGCAGATTCCACAATTTTTCCCCAACTTCTACACTATACCAGATGAAGAAAAAAAAGTGACATAGTGCCGCCCTGCACAGTAATAGGACCCTCCTCACTGAAAACAGTATTCTCAAAAATAAAATACATCACAGCAGTAATAATATCCTTTAATAAGCCCCTACAGTAATAATGTGCCACATCCTGCTCCCATATGTACTCCATTCTGGACCCCAAATGTCTCTCATTTCTGGCCCCAAATGTCTCTCCAATTTCTGCCCCCAAATGTCTCTCATTTCTGCCCCCAAATGTCTCTCATTTCTGCCCCCAAATGTCTCTCCTTTCTGCCTCCAAATGTCTCTCCATTCTGGCTCCAAATGTCTCTCCATTCTGCCCCAAATGTCTCTCCATTCTGCCCCCAAATGTCTCTCCTTCCTGACCCCAAATCTCTATCATTTAAGCCCCCAAATGTCTCTCCTTCCTGCCCCCAGATGTCTCTCCTTTCTGCCCCCAAATGTCTCTCCATTCTGCCCCAAATGTCTCTCAATTCTGCCCCAAAATGTCTCTCCATTCGGTCCCCAAATGTCTCTCCATTCTGCCCCAAATGTCTCTCCATTCTGCCCCCAAATGTCTCTCCATTCTGCTCCAAATGTCTCTCCTTTCTGCCCCCAAATGTCTCTCCTTTCTGCCCCCAAATGTCTCTCCTTCCTGCCCCCCAAATATCTCTCCTTCCTGCCCCCAAATGTCTCTCAATTCCGCCCCCAAATGTCTCTTTTTTCTGCTCCCAAATGTCTCTCCTTTCTGCTTTCATTGTTCATCATCCTGTCCTGGTGCAGCTTTGAGAAAAAAAAAAAAAGGAAAAAAAAAGAAGCTTCTTCTTAACTTCTGGCACTCCAGCGCCGGGCTCTCCCATCACCGGAAGCACAATCGCTGGTGCATAACCATGACGTCATACGCCAGCGACGTGCGTGCTGACGTCAGCCGCCAGCTGTTAAATATTGCCATGCGGGAACCCCAGGACGCAGGTTCACTGAACTGGCAGAATGCTACTACTCGGGCCCAGTGAGCAGAAGAACGGGGCCCCGACCGGGCCCTCTCTGCTCACGGAGCCCCATACGCAAGTAAGGGCAGTAATGCCCTGATGGTAGCCCTAACAACACTGTCTCTTAGGGTACATGCTGTCCACACTGCCCTCTCCTTACCATACTGGACCCTCTCTTCACACTGTCCTCTCACACTGTGTCCCCCCTATAGGATCCAGTCTCTATACTGTGACCCCTCATCACATTCTATCTCCTTGGGTTACTGTCCCCTCCTAGCTGTGATCTTACACTGTCCCCCCCAATACTACACCCCCACACTACTCAGTCTCTATCCTGTGCTGACACTTTTATTCCCCCATACTGTCTCATCACACGGTTCCCCCTCCCCTCCTGATACTGTCTCACATCCCCCGGCTATCCATACTGTCTCTTCATATATTTACCCCCTCACACATCCCCCCAATTCCCCATACTGTTTCTGCACACAACGCAGCACCCCCGCTCTCCACTTTGCCCACACTAAATCTCCCCCTCGCCATACAATACATCTCCCCCACACTAAATCTCTCCCCCAGCTATATAATAAAGCTCCCCCCACACTAAATCTTCCCCCAGAATAACTCTCCCCCCAGCCATACAATAAATATCCACTCAGCCATATAATAAATCTCCCCCCAGCCATACAATAAATCTCCCCCCAGCCATACAATAAATCCCCCCCGGCTATACAATAAATCTCCCCCCATAGTAAATCATCCCTCATCCATACAATAAATTTCCCCCCACAATAAATCTCCCCCCAGACATACAATAAATCACCCCCATAGTAAATCTCTCCCCATAGTAAATCTCCCCCCAGCTATACCATACATCACTCCCAGCCATATCATAATTCACCCCCATAATAAATCTTCCCCCAGCCATACAATAAATCACCCCCCAGCCATATCATAAATCACCCCCATAGTAGATCTTCCCCAGCCATACCATAAATCTTCCCCCACAGTAAATCTCCCCCCAGCCATACAATAAATCACCTCCCCATAGTAAATCTCCCCCCAGCCATACCATAAATCACCCCCATAGTAAATCTCCCCCTACAATAAATTTACACCTCCATTCCATCTTCGGTGTCTTCAGCTCTGGAGCACAGAGCACTTACCACCAATGTGCGCCTCTGCAGCACCGGTGATTGACGTCAACAGCGTGATCACATGACCTGATCACGCTGCTGACGTCACTCTGATTCGGAGGTCAGAGCTTCAATTGTACTCGCATCTGAAAGACGCGAGTAGAATCACTGGGAGCTGGTGCACTGCAGCTTCTCTGAGCCGGATGTCAGCTTGACAGCCGGCTCAGAGAATGCCAACTCTTAGTCCGGGGTGCAGCAGAATGCAGCTGCCAGGGAAGACACATCGAACTGCCGCATTAAGTGGCCTGCTGCGCCCCCATGCCAGCTGTGCCCCCATGCCAGCTGCGCCCGGGACACATGCCACGGCTGCCCCCCATAGATACGCCTCTGTCTGTGTATATAGTTCCTTAGAAAACTCACCCTCATAGTGATAGATAACACGTGATCATTAGTGATGAGCGGACGTGCTCGCCACTGCTCGGTACTCGCCCGAGCATCATGGTGCTCAGCGCTCGGCGAGTATTTCTGGGTTGCACGGACTGGAACTCGGGTCCCTGCCCTGCATGTTTGACACTCTTTAGAGAGCCAATGAACATGCAGGGATTGCTTGCCATGCACTGTAATGCCGAAGCCATGTTGGTTGTGGGCATTACAGTGATTGGCTGGCCGCACAGCGTCATCAGTAGTGTTGGGCCACCCCCGTAGTGTTCGAGTTCGGTTCGGTTCGTCGAACACCCGTATGTTCGACGAACTGTTCTTCGAACTGTTCGTCGAACACCTTCGAACACCGTTAAAACCAATGGCAGGCAAACAAAAACACATAGCAACACATAGAAAACACATAGAAAACACTTCAAAGGTGTCCAAAAGCTGACAAACTGCTCAGAAGACACAACTAACACATGGAAAAGTGACAAGTACATATAGTCATGCGAAAAGAAAAGAGGTGGAGGAGTAAAATGAGGGGGAGACACAGATATAGGCATGTCATGCCCTTCTAAAACCAAAAAAGTGCGAAGCCGACACGGCCAGTCCGTTCCTGCCCGTGCGACATCCGTGTCGCCGGGTTTGTGCCAGAGCTGCGGTGGACCCTGACGGCCAGCCCCCCTCTCCCAATACTGGTGCCTGTCTGCTGGTGGGTCGAGCGAGCCCCCCTGCGGTGGAGGTAGGTCTAAGCTTTTTCATTTAAATTGTCTCTCTAATTTGAATGAGTACACTTTAAATCCTTTTACAAGGATCTATTGGAGGGCAAGTCTGATGCCAGCAGCTGCGGGAATTCCAGCTCCAGTAGCATCTACTAAAGCTGCTGCAGTTAAAAAGCATAAGGATTGAGCTTGGCGGTCCACCGCAAGGTGTCCTACCGCCAGTCCCAGCCCCTGTGCCTTGGGGTGCCTCCCGATGCTCTTCACTGAGTATCCCGGGGGCCCGAAGCATTTCCTTTGAAAAAATTAAGTGTCCAAACTACAGGTGGTGTAGCTTGCTTAACAGCTGGGATAATCCGCTGACTAGCAGACACTGCTACTAGGCACAAAGTATTTCCTGGGCTAGATGCAGTTAAAAATTTGTAATTAGATACTCTCGTTGGATGCTGAGAAAGCATTCCATAGAATCTCCTGGCACGCCATATATTATTCTCTTAAAAAACTTGGGGTAGGGGTCTAGGGGACCCTTTTATAGCCAAAATCACGGCCCTGTATCGCAATACGTCACCTAGGCTGAAGATAAATGGAACTGTAGCACCCCGAGGGCTCGGTTGCTACAGAGGTATTGCACCTCACCCAGAGGTGTGATGTCTCACTCTCAGGTAAGGATGGAGTGTGGATCAGGACCCGACACCTGCATTCATTACACCACATTGCCGTGGGGCAGGGCGACCAATATGCCCCTGACATGGGCATGACAGTCCCTGTCCCTGGCTCGAGTGGGGGGAGGGAACACCGAGGAAGGGGAACCCTGTAGTGCAGGAGCAGGGAGGAAGCAGCTCCTGGGTGCATTGAGAAGGGAATATAAAAGGTGGGCACCATCTTAGTTCAGTGCAGAGAAGTCTGAGCAGAAGTGACAGGGAGCAGGGGCTCTGCATGAGCTCTGCTCCGGAGGCGGGCCTAGTAACAGAGGCCCAGACCTGGAAGAGGGAGAAGGAAGGAAGAGGAGCGGAGAAGGCTCCAGGAATGAGGAATGAAGGTATCCCAGGGGTGCGGACGGGCTAGTCGCCACCGCACGCCCGAATCCACCTGCGTGGAGGTGTCAGGCAAAGGGGGAGACCGGTCCCCGAATCTAGTGGAGGCGGGAAACAACCCTCAGCTAGAAACCGGAGGCTGTGACATTTTATGTGGCGCAGCCCCTCGCTACACCCACTTGGAAGGCACCACATAGGGTCAGGGAAACTGGCGCCAAGTTTACCAAGAAGAGGCCCGAGGCAGCCGGACAGAAGCGTGGTCACTGGTGGGGTAAGAAAGGCCAGAGAAAGGACACACAAAGGGGGTCCTGTGAAGCGCTCCAAAGTTATCTGGGAGTTGGCTGAGCCCCTCACCTGGTGAGCACAGTATGACGTGGTCAGCCGTTACCTGCAGAAGTGGTCTGGATAATAAAAACTGTGAGTAAAGGCCCTGGACTGCATCACTGACTCCATGTCGTTACTGCTGCTGCCCTGCACCATCACCCCCATCCTCCACATATACTGCCCTGAGGCTATACTCCTCCCGTGAGGAGTTATACTACGCTCTGCTGCACCCACAACACCAGCCTCAGCGGTCTGCCCTACAGCGGCAGTTCACTCTGACCGCAATCCACGGGTGGCGTAGTCAGACATTTAAACATCAAAACCACAGAAATAGTTCCGCCACTGGTTTGACCGCCCTGAGCCACGGAACCGGGTTGCCGCCACAGAGACTACAACCCCCAGCATCCACCAAAAAGGGTCCGGTTCCGGGTGTCCCAAGGCCCAGGGGGCGAGTCAGAACATTTTCATAACCTTTCATAATCACCAATGGGACAAGGCAGGGATGTCCTCTGTCCCCTCTCTTATACATCCTAGTCAATTCGCCATAACCCCAATATTAGGTGGATTGAGGTGGGAGGCACCGAGTACAAGTGCTCTGCATTTGCTGATGATGTCCTAGTATATATCACTCAATCACATATATCCATCCCTGCTGTTATGGCTGAAATAGATCACTTTGTTACATGGTCAAATTTTAAAATCAATGCAGCGAAGTCTGAGGCCCTCGATGTTTCCCTCCCCAAATCCATACAGGATTCCATCCAGGTTAACTTTCCCTTTGCCTGGCCCTCACAGGGTATCAAATACTTAGGAATTCCTATTCATAGAGACCTCTCCCATCTATGTTATCTTAATTTTGGGCCCTTTATTGAACAACTCCATACAGACCACGGTTGGCAAGTTAGAACTGTAAGATTCACTACGTGAACCACAGGTGTTTTGTGGAAAAGCACATGTACACTGTGTTCCTAATTATTATGCAAAAAGTGTTTAGGAGTGATAAGGTAAGAATTTTTTTGTTTGTCAGTTAAACTCATTGATGGTGATGTGTGTCAGGGCTCTTTATATCACTGTAAGCAATTGCAGACACCTGTGCTAATTAGTTTGGCAGGTATGTCCAATGAAAGGCAAGACTACTTAAGAAGGCTGTCCCACATTATTAAGCAGCCTACATTTTCTGCCAAAATGGGAAAGAAAAAGGATGTGTCGGCTGCTGAGAAGCAACAAATTGTGGAGTGTTTAGGTCAAGGCAAGTCTACAATCAACATTGCCAAGACACTTCATCCTGATCATCGCACAATCAAGAAGTATGTAGCTAATTCACAGTACACACGTGTGCGTGCTGATAAGGGAAAATTGAGGACTCTATCCTACAGGCAATTACGTCAGGTTAAAAGAGCAGCGGCAAAAAAGCCTTGTCATAGCAGCAGACAAGTTTTTGAAGCTGCTGGTGCCTCCAACGTCCCCCGAACAACAAGATGCAGGGTCCTTCAGAGGTTTGCAGCTGTGTGTAAGCCATCCTGTCACCTCCTCTATCCACTGTACACAAGCAGAAACGGCTCCGGTGGGCCAAACAATACATGAAGACTGACTTCAAAACTGTTTTGTTCACCGATGAGTGCCGTGCAATGCTCGATGGTCCAGATGGATGGAGTGGAGGATGGCTGGCTGATGGACACCCCATGCAAACACGGCTATAGCGCCAACAAGGAGGAGGTGGAGTAATGTTTTGGCCTGGAATCATGGGGAGAGAGATTGTCGGCCCTTTTAGGATCCCTGAAGGGGCAAAGATGAACTCCATAATGTATGTGGAGTTTCTCAAACAGCACTTCCTGCCATGGTTCAAGAAGAAGAACCGTGTATTCCGCAGCAAGATCATTTTCATGCATGATAATGCACCGTCTCATGCTGCACATAACACATCTGCATCTCTGGCTGATATGGGCATAAAAGGGGACAAACTTATGGTGTGACCCCCATGCTCCCCTGACCTCAACCCCATTGAGAACCTCTGGAGCATCATCAAAAGGAGTGTCTATGATGGCGGGAGGCAGTTCACATCTAAGCAACAGCTCTGGGAGGGTATTCTGTCCTCATGCAAAACAATTGAAGCAGAAACCATCCAAAACCTGACAAATTCAATGGACGAGAGAGTTGAGAAGCTCCTTTCGAACAAGGGGTCCTATGTGCAAATGTAACATCACCTAGAATAAAGTTTTGAGTAGAAAACTGTTTGATTTCAGTTTCTAATAACCTGCTAATGCTTATAATTTCAAAAATGACCATTTTTTTGTTCTTTATTAAAATGAAAAGGTTGATCGAAGAGTGTGGGGGATCTAAGAGTGTGGCAACCCAGTAGTCAGGATTATTTCGAATTCTGACAATCTGAGGGTCATGTTGCAGGTAGTGCAGCAAGAAGGCACTCATGTGTCTTGGGCCTCTAGGAGCCCCAAAATTATTTTCCGGGCTAGATGCAGATAAAAATTATTTTGAATTTGCAACCTGGTGGAGGTTAGTATAGATGGACTAATAGAACAAGTCCCACACACTGCTACAAGCCCAAATATTTTTTCAGAGCTAGATGCAGATAAAAATTATTTTGAATTTGCAACCTGGTGGAGGTTAGTATAGATGGACTAATAGAACAAGTCCCACACACTGCTACAAGCCGAACCCAAAATATTTTTTCAGAGCTAGATGCAGATAAAAATTATTTTGAATTTACAACCTGGTGGAGGTTAGTATAGATGGACTAATAGAACAAGTCCCACACACTGCTACAAGCTGAAATATTTTTTCAGAGCTAAATGCAGATAAAAATTATTTTGAATTTGCAACCTGGTGGAGGTTAGTATAGATGGACTAATAGAACAAGTTCCACACACTGCTGCAAGCCGAAATATTTTTTCAGAGCTAGATGCAGAAAAAAATTATTTTGAATTTGCAACCTGGTGGAGGTTAGTATAGATGGACTAATAGAACAAGTCCCACACACTGCTACAAGCCGAAGCCGAAATATTTTTTCAGAGCTAGATGCAGATAAAAATTATATAGAATTTGCAACCTGGTGGAGGTTAGTATAGATGGACTAATAGAACAAGTCCCACACACTGCTACAAGCCGAAATATTTTTTCAGAGCTAGATGCAGATAAAAATTATTTTGAATTTGCAACCTGGTGGAGGTTAGTATAGATGGATTAATAGAACAAGTCCCACACACTGCTACAAGCCAAAATATTTTTTCAGAGCTAGATGCAGAAAAAAATTATATTGAATTTGCAACCTGGTGGAGGTTAGGTTAATATAGATGGACTAATAGAACAAGTCCCACACACTGCTACAAGCCGAAGCCGAAATATTTTTTCAGAGCTAGATGCAGATAAAAATTATATTGAATTTGCAACCTGGTGGAGGTTAGTATAGATGGACTAATAGAACAAGTCCCACACACTGCTACAAGCCGAAGCCGAAATATTTTTTCAGAGCTAGATGCAGATAAAAATTATATTGAATTTGCAACTTGGTGGAGGTCAGTATAGATGGACTAATAGAACAAGTCCCACACACTGCTACAAGCCGAAATATTTTTTCAGAGCTAGATGCAGATAAAAATTATTTTGAATTTACAACCTGGTGGAGGTTAGAATAGATGGACTAATAGAACAAGTCCCACACACTGCTACAAGCCGAAATATTTTTTCAGAGCTAGATGCAGAAAAAAATTATATTGAATTTGCAACCTGGTGGAGGTTAGTATAGATGGACTAATAGAACAAGTCCCACACACTGTTACAAGCTGAAATATTTTTTCAGAACTAGATGCAGATAAAAATTATTTTGAATTTGCAACCTGGTGGAGGTTAGTTTAGATGGACTAATAGAATGATGCTATGCCCAAAAGGTTTTACTTCACTAGGTGCAGTAAAAAAATTCGTATTCTATACACAGGTGGTGTAGCTTGCAACACAGATAGGCTACTCCACTGACTAACACACACTGCAAGAGGCCAAAAAGGATTTGCTTTGCTAGATTTAGCCAAATGCTTTGAAAAAAACATGCACAGCACTAAAACAGACCTGCATGGCAAAAAGTGATAGGAACTCATGTAACCTAGCCCTCAAAAGGACTGCAATTACAATTAGTCTTTACTCCCAACCTATCTATTTAAGAGCACAGACCTGCCTGATAAAAGTCGTAGGAAATGATGTAACCTAGTCCTTAAAAGGACTGCAATCACAACTATTCCCTACTCCCAAGCTATCTGTAGATTTGTGCGAAAATTGGCTTGAAATTAACAAAGTATAGCGCACACAGCAACAGCGGTGCCGTCTAACACGCAGCTGCAGCAGTGAGAAAATGGTGGCGACGGGGAAAATGGCTGGGTCTTATAGGGCAAGGACATGTGACATACACTGCCAATGACACATGCCCTTGCTTGTGTGAAAAAAAGCACTTCACTCCATGTGTGCGCTGCTGATAGGCTGGCAGATTGCACCTCCCCACTGTAAATGCGGGAAAGAGAAAAAAAATGGAGATCTTCATTATTTCTGCAGAGATCCATCCCCTGCCCCTCCCCCCCCCCACTGTACACTCAAACTGCGTATTAACATTAATTTTCAGCATTACTGAGAAAAAATCCAGTTATGATTTTGGTGCACGAACAGTTATCGAACATAACCTCAAACAGCCGAATTTTTTTCAAATTGTTCGTGTTCGCCGAACGTCTCGAACACCGCCCAAAACAGCTCGAATTTGAGATTGGCGAACAGTTCGAGTTGAGCACCGCTCATCTCTAGTCATCAGGTCTATATCAGACCTGGTGCAGCTATGTTCATCACAGTCTACCCCGGAACCAGGCATAGTAGGGAGAGCTGCTGCTGAGTCAGGGAGAGATTTGCTTGTTTATAGTTAGTAAAAGTATTCCACAGCATATCTATATATCCATCTGAACTAACAGTCCTTCTGAGGACTAATGCAGCTGCATATATTCCATGGTGATAGCAGGAGTTAGGCTGGCAGGCAGGCAGTGTATGTGGCAGACGGCAGTGCATATAGTGCAAGAGTCCTTAGCATGTTCCTGCTGCTGCTGTTCTTACATATATTTGTAGACATAGCCGCATATATCAGGGGCCAGGGCAATTTTTTTTTAATCTTAATCCTGATTATTTGCTTAAAAAGCAATCCAGAGTACACAATTTTTCTGCTCCATTTGCTTGTTAGCACTGCAGAATACAGACAGATCTGTTCCTTATTTCAGTGATAAAAATCCAGAAATTTGAACTAAACGTGGAAAATATTGTCCTCCTTTTCCATTCTGTTGCAGTGTGTCAGTCAAGCTATTTACACAAGGTCTCTGTGAAGAATAGTATTAGTAAATTACATGCCAGCTATTTAAAACCGTGGTTCTCTGTCAGACATATCACATATAACAGTGTTCCAAAATCAGCCATTTCTGCCTTCCATTTTGTTGCAGTGTGTCAGTCAAGCTATTCACACTAGGTCTCTGTGAAGAATAGTATTAGTAAATTACAGGCCTACTATTTAAAACCGTGGTTCTCTGTCAGACATATCACATATAACAGCGTTCCAAAATCAGCAATTTCTTCCTTCCATTTCGTTGCAGTGTGTCGGTCAAGCTATTCACACTAGTTCTCTGTGAAGAATAGTATTAGTAAATTACAGGCCTGCTATTTAAAACCGTCATTCTCTGTCAGACATATCACATATAACAGCGTTCCAAAATCAGCCATTTCTGCCTTCCATTTCGTTGCAGTATGTTGGTCAAGCTATTCACACTAGGTCTCTGTGAAGAATAGTATTAGTAAATTAAAGGCATGCTATTTAAAACCGTGGTTCTCTGTCAAACATATCACATATAACAGCGTTCCAAAATCAGCCATTTCTGCCTTCCATTTCGTTGCAGTGTGTCGGTCAAGCTATTCACACTAGGTCTCTGTGAAGAATAGTATTAGTAAATTACAGGCCTGCTATTTAAAACCATTGTTCTCTGTCAGACATATCACATATACGCAGCGCTACCAAATCAGCCATCTCTGCCTTCCATTTCGTTGCAGTGTGTCGGTCAAGCTATTCACACTAGGTCTCTGTGAAGAATAGTATTAGTAAATTACAGGCCTACTATTTAAAACCGTGGTCCAAAATCAGAGATATATGCCCATCCTTTCACCGAGCTAAAGAATATGGCTGTGGTGAAATACAACTCTCACTGAGAAGCAGTGTCAGACTGAACAACAATGGGCCAACCAGAGGATTTGATTCTGAGGGTCCACCTTTCTCCCCCGCTCAAAAGCCCCATAGTAGCTGCAAAGTTTGCGCTATCATGAACTCTCCCGATGGAGAAGCCAGGGCCCACCTGCCGAGAAGCAGCCCTGGCTAAGAAAAGTCTATGAGAAGGTTACTGGACACTCTATGGCTGATTTTTTACTGAGGGGGAAACCCATGCAAACACGGGGAGAAAATACAAAATCCTTGCAGATCTTGTCCTTGGTGGGATTTGAACCCAGGGCCCCAGTGCTGCAAGGCTTCAGTGCTAACCACTGAGCCACTGTGCTGCCCTCTCTTTTCTCCCTCTGATATCTAACATGCTGGAAATTGTGGATGGCTTCGCTACTAATACTGGGGGCACTGCTAATATCATGGCGTCGTGCCATAGTTCACTGGAAATATTCCAGGCTGGTTGGAGCAAAGCTGATTCCCATAGAAAAGTACCAGCAGCAAGCTAAGGAGATGGTGGCCTCTATCATCATCACGACCTCACCTCGGCACTATGAACTCTCCTGAAGGAGAATCCAGGGCCCATCGGAGGAGTCTCCGGTTCTCTGGTGGGCCCGTCCAACCCTGCCGAGAAGCAGCCCTAACTAAGAAAAGTCTGTGGGGAGGTTCCCGGACACTCTATGGCTGCTTTTTTACTGAGGTGGAAACCCACGCAAACATGGGGAGAACATACAAAATACTTGCAGATGTCCTTGGTGGGATTTGTACCCAGGATCCCAGCACTGCAAGGCTTCAGAGTTAACCACTGAGCCACTGAGCCACTGAGCCACTGTGCTGCCCTCTCTGTTCTCCCTCTGATATCTAACATGCTGGAGAAACTTGTACCTACAGCCACTCCGTATCTTCAGCTCCTTTGTGAGAAACTAATGTATTTGGGCAGAAGAAAATGAAATTATTGATGGCTTTGCTACTGGTACTGGGGGCACTGCTAATACCATGGCGTCGTGCCATAGTTCACTGGAAATATTCCAGGCTGGTTGGAGCCAAGCTGATTCCCATGGAAAAGTACCAGCAGGAAGCTAAGGAGATGTTGACCTCTATCATTATCACAACTTCACCTCGGCACTATGAACACTCCTGAAGGAGAAGCCAGGGCCCACCGGAGGCTCCAGTAATCTATAAGATTGCAATCTATGATCCCTTCACTGGCTCTCCATTGGCCAGAGACTTCAGCTCAAAACCTTAACCATGACATGCAAAGCCATCCACAACCTGTCTGCTCAATATATCTGTGACCTAGCCTCCTGGTACATACCTGCATGCAACCTCCGATCCTTACAAGATCTCCTTCTCTAGTCCCGTCTTCTCTCCTCTTCCCACAATCACATACAAGATTTTTCCCTTGCATCCCTTCTACTCTTGAACTGTGTACCCCAACATATCAGACTCTCAACTACTGTTTAAACCTTTAAAAGGAAGCTGAAGACCCACCTCTTCCGAGAAGCCTACAACCTGCAGTAACCCTCGCTCCACCATACCGCTGCATGACCAGCTTTACCCTCACCTACTGTATCCTCCCCCATCCCTTATAGACTGTTTGTGCACCCTCACAGGCAGGGTCCTCTATGCTCTTGTACCAGTCAGTAACCTCTTTTCACCTGTAAAGTGCAATGGAATAAATGGCACTATAATAAATAATAATAATACTACATGTACTCTGGGTCAATTGCTGGCACTTTCCTGGTGACTGCCCCTAAATTGATGTGTTTTGGCAGCTTTTGGTCCCATTTGAAGGTGTTGTGTTTATGTTTGGTTTTGGCACCCATTGAATCCAATGGCGCTCGGCAATGTTCGGTGAATATTCGACAATTACTTTGGCAAATGTTGCAAAAACGGAGATTGTAATCCGAAACAAATATTGAAATATTTGCTCATCTCTAATCAGAAACACTCTTAAAAAAATTGTGTGGGTGTTGCATTACTGTCTCCCTGGTGATATGGTGGTGGAGGATGAGGAGAAGGAGGAGGGCGACATAAAATAGAACAAATCCTGAAGAGTATACCCATGTCTGGGTGTGAAGGGGTGCATGGGAATAGACCCCCAAAAAATAACCACTGGATTTGAGTTTATGTTTGATGCTATCATCTGGTGGTGTTGAAAAGTCTGGCCCAATCCTGCCCATGTTCAGTTTTTAAAGAGTCAGCCTGTTAGCATTTTCAGTTGACAGTTGATCAGATATAATGCCCCCCGCAGCACTAAAAACCATCTCTGACAAAATGCTAGCGGCCAGGACCTCCAAGGCGTAGAAAGACAGTTCATGCCACATATCCAGCTTGCATCTTCCAAAACTTTTCCCTCCTTGTCAGAGAACCCCGTGTATCAAGGCCTGGGCGCTGGGAGGGTCTGAGAAAACTGTCCCAGACTTTTGACAGCGTTCTCCTGCCTCTGCCGCATCTGGTTTGTGTCTCCCTCGCTTGGACTCCTTGGTTGTCCAAGGAACTGTCTGACTGTGATCTCTGCCGCCAGCGTTGTCAGATGGGAATTTTTTTTTGTTATAATTCTTAAACAAGAGCCTGAACTTAATATCTCCAAAAATGAACTCCTATGGTTTCCTCCCTCTACTAACCTACCTATACCTGACTTTGCAATTTCCTTTAGGTGGTGCTACCATAACTCCCACTCAGCACGCCTGCTATCTTGGAGTCATATTTGACACACAGAAATATATAAAAAGTCAGAGCAGACACCCTGCTACAACTGGACCAGTGCAGGCATAGCAGTTTGTTACATAAGAGAAGAGAGTAATCACTTCAATATTTTATCTAATAAGAAGATCTATTATTCCGCTCCTATTCTCCTCCTCATCCTCCATCCTCCAATAAGATCCTCCTGCCATCCCAGGTTCCAAACAGCTCTGGATCCCTGGAGGAACTACCCAATGCTCTATTTTTAACCTTTGTTTTAATGCTAATATGTATCCATAACATTTTTTACTATTGGTTCACAAAATAGGAATGGAAATGTTGATGTTCATCGGCATTCGTGTATTCTTCCATTACTACCCCCAGTAATCCGTACCTACTCCTCTCAGTATATCAGCGCAGTGGTTTTATATATTTCTGGCTTTATTTTCTATAGTGGTCTATGGTGACACATACCATCTGCAGCAGATATACTGAGCTTACCTACCAGCGCCCCTGATTTTATATTTAATATTTGACACACAACTTTCCTTTATTCAACGTGGAAAATCACTCACTCGCTCATGTCAGCTGCACCTTAAAAATCGGCTATATTCATTTCTACTTGTGAAGCTTAGCAGGATCAGTACTTCGTCCTCTTTGGAGCTTGAGGCTGTGTGCTTATTTGGAGTTCATCTAAAGCTAAGCCATTTCCCCCCTGTTTTGTCTACCCTTGTTGTCTATAGAGTTTAGTGGAGGTTGACTAGTGCTCATCTCCTCCCATCTCTAGCTGTAGCCATACACGAGGGAGAGTAGGGCGAGGCACGCGTGCGGTAATTTCTGAAGAGGCAATATAGGGACAATAGTTGAGACAGGGTGACGCCAGATCAGACTAGGAGGTCTCCACTTCCCCCTTTCCATAGTGTTTGGGCTCCCTTTCCCTTTTACCTCTGTGTTGCACAAAGGCTTTCCCACGGGTTGGTATTGTGATCTCTCTATTACAGGGCGATCCTCAGTCATGGGCGTTTTCATTACTGCAGGACTCGGTTTGTCTCCAATCTGTGGAGGGGTTTTTCGGAGCTCTGGCCCTCATCTATGATGACCCTGACGGAGTCGCCTAGGCAGAGCAGGGGATTCGGTCAGTGGAAACATACAGTTTGGAATTCTGTAGATGGGCAACAGATTCCAAGTGGAATGACTCAGCCCTTAGAAGTGACTGGTCTGCAAACCATGTCCTATGAGGAACGGTTGCAGGATTTGGGAATGTTTAGCTTGCAAAAAAGAAGACTGAGAGGAGACTTAATAGCTGTCTACAAATATGTCAAGGGCTGTCACATTGTAGAAGGATCATCTTTATTCTCATTTGCACAAGGAAAGACTAGAAGCAATGGGATGAAACTAAATGGGAGGAGACACAGATTAGATATTAGAAAAAACTTTTTGACAGTTAGGGTGATTAATGAGTGGAACAGGCTGCCACGAGAGGTGGTGAGTTCCCCTTCAATGGACGTCTTCAAACAGAGGCTGGACAGACATCTGTCTGAGATGATCTAGTGAATCCTGCTTTGAGCAGGGGGTTGGACCAGATGACCCAGGAGGTCCCTTCCAACTCTACCATTCTATGATTCTATGATTCTATGAAGTCAATTTTGTGAGGGGCTTACTGAAAGGTTGAAAGATGCCTTGGCTGTATATGAAACCCCTAAGTCCTTGGAGACATACCTCAGGTGTTTCGTCTCTGAAAATCAGGAGGATTGGGCATCCTACTTACCGCTGGCAGAATTTGCCATCAATAATCATCGTCAAGAATCCACTGGCAGGTCACCGTTCTTCGGTGCATACGGTTATCATCCACAGTTTGGTACCTTCAGTGGGGGAGGAGCTTCAGGAGTTCCTGAGGAGGAATGGTTTACTTCGTCGCTCTCCTCGGTATGGCAGGGTGTTCTGTGTGATTTAAAGACCATGGGAGACAGGTACAGACGTATGGCTGACAGAAAACGCTTGCCAGGTCTGGACCTGAATGTGAATGACTTTGTGTGGTTGTCTACCAGGAATATAAGATTGAAAGTTCCTTCTTGGAAGCTGGGACCTAGGTTTATTGGTCCCTATAAAATAACCGCTGTCATTAACCCAGCAGCATTTCGTCTTGAACTTCCTCAGGCCCTTAGAGTCCACAATGTGCTCCACAGGTCCTTACAAGTGGTGATCGAGCATGCTCGTTGCTCGAGATTTACAAGCATGCCCGGGCGAGCACCTATTATCCTCAGCGTGCTTAGGCTTTAATACATGTGAGGAATTCTGGAAAAACAGGCATTCCTCACATGTATTAAAGCTGTCAAACAGTCGCAAATCATGCTCACAGAGCGATGAAAACTTAACGCCTGAGCACGCTGAGGATAATAGGTGCTCACCCGAGCAAATCTCGAGCAACGAGCATGCTCGATGATCACTAGTCCTTACTCAAAAGGTATCTATCTCAAAAGAGATCTATGTTCAGACTGCTTATTTGGGCTATTTATATTGGTTTGACTGTTATCAGGGTTGTTCTGTCCATAGCGGCATCCCACACGGCTGCTATGGAGCCCGTCAGTTGCGGGGACCAGTGCTGCTTGCCACCGTGCCCCTCTCCTCCATCCATCATCAAAATTTTAACGTTATCCATATTCTCAAGATATGGATACCATGGAATAGAATGGTGGATCAGGGAGCCGTAGGCTTCCTGGTCCACCATTTAGCCTGCACCAGGGAGTCTGAGACTCCATGCACTGCAGGCACAATTATGTCACTACATCGCGCCTGTTGTGCTGAATCCTCGGTAGTCAAACTGCACAGACTGGAGCACCATGGTAACAGTGCAAAATGTTTTTTTTAAATATGAGTAATAGTGTGGGCCATTACACTAAATGGTGGCTTGTGGGGGCCAATTACACTGATTGGTGGACTTGTGGGGATCAATAATACTGAACAGAGGCTGGTGAGGGCCAATCATACTGAATGGGGGGCTTGTGGAGGCCATCATACTAAATGGAAGACTGGTGGAGGCCAATCATACTGAATGAGGGGCTAGTGGGGGCCAATCATACTGAATGAGTGGCTGATGGGGCAATTATACTAAGTGGTGGGGGTCATAATACTGTGTGAGGAGCTGTGGGGGACTGTGAAAGCCCCCATATTGAGTTGGGTAATGTGGAGGCTCTCATTCTTTGGGAGCTGTGGGGGCCTTCATACAGAATAGGGGGCTGTGGAGCCCTCATTCTGAGAGGGGGAGTGTGGGGGCCCTCATAATGAATAGGGGAATGTGGGGTAATCATACTAACAGGCCATAATTCTGTGTAGGGACCATGATACTGTGTGTATATTCATGTGTAACTAAGGGGATACCACATTATAGGGGGCACTTCAGATGTATTATGCTGTGGGGTGTATTATACTGTGTTGGTGGCACTGTGCAATAATCATGTTCTGTCCTGTACGTGTGGGGTGAAACTGTGTGTATGTATTTACTGTGGGGATATCGTACTCATTTGGGAGCAAATATAACGGCGATAAAAGGGGTATCGCTGAGGAGAATAAACAAACAATTATTTAGCATGAAATGCATTTTCATGCATAAACATTACATAAAAACAAAAGTGCATATTTATTACCATTACTGTTGATAAGATAGGGATGACTAAATCTCGCAACTCAGGACTATCAGATTTATGCAAACCTTGCCTTTTTCTTTTGGTCGGTACATGGCTAAGTTTGTTGGGATTGTTTCAAAAGTAGGGACTATTGAGAACTATGAAAACCTTCTTTGAATTATATATCCATTACTCCATGTAAATGGTAACCCAGGAAGCGCTGTCTTTTATTGAACATAGCACCAGACATGAAGCATCTGTATGCAGGCACTGAAGGGGGCACTGAGGACTGTAGCGATTATCTAATACATATAATTGTCTTAACCCGTCTGTCTAGGAAATCCCATGTCACTGATTGGTCCGGCGGCGGCCAATCAGCGACGTGGGATTTCAGAACAAGATGGCAGCTGTTAGCGGCTCACCCTCACACGCACACCTGCACACTCACACTCTGCTAGGGTCCCTGGGGGGATAATTTAAAGTAGTGCACAACCCATTTAAATACTGCTTTGCTGATTAGTCGCGCCCGGTCGGCCGCATACATATTCTAGAATACCTGATGCATTAGAATCGGGCCACCATCTATTATATAATAAGTACAGTGATAGTGTTATGTGTTTGCTGGATTTGAAATGGGTCCAGAACCTTCTGTGGTCTCTCATTTGGGTCCAGGTGGGGCTGACGCTGCTCAGCATCATCGTCAGCCCAGACGCCTAGCTAGTCCACGAACAGGTTGTCTCTAAGGTCTTTGTTCCTAGCAACATGAAGGATAGGTTGCGGAGGGAGACAGGGCTGTTAAAGCCTAAGTCCAGGATTCTCTGTACTGAGCATGCCCGTGACATGGCGGACCGTGATTGGTGGTTTGGGAGTCAGCTGATCCGGTGACCTGGCACCGCCTGATTGGTTGAGGGTGACGTCACCAATGGTGCGACGGTGGGCAGGGCTTAATCTTTAAAAAGCCCGCCCACAAACATGGCGGCGCGCTCTGATCATTGAGCTGTGATGGTGTTGTGTGGACGCTTTGTCTCTTGGGCTCCACGTGTGCTTTAGTTTCTGGCAGGCAGGTTTAGTGGAAATAGGCAGGCTTAGATGAAATAGGCAGGTAGCTTCATCTGACAGTCTGGCTCTGACAAAGGGGTCACCTTACACCCCGAGCAGTCTGCAGATACCCTATTCCCGATACCACCTGTAAGCCACGTGGAGAGATTCTCCTCAGTCCGGTAGCACGCCGGCTGGGAGCATGTATTCGCCGGCGTGAGTCACACACGCATCCTAGCGCCAACTGTGTAGTCCCTGTGCTGCAACAGGACTACAGATACATTATTTATCGCACATCTCTCGTGCAGTTAATGGAGATAGTGCGAATCCCTATTCCCCCTCCGGTGTGCTGTAACACAGAGGGGATTGTTATTTAAGTTGGTTGTTTTACCTTCTCACCCTGAAGGTGTTCGGCCGCAGTCCACCAGGCTGCATCGCGGACCCCGGGTTCGGTTGCTTTCCATTATTTAATAAAGTTGTTTGCAACCGTCCCCTTAACAGATAGTGTTAATTACTGTACTTGTCATTTAGTGTTAAAATAAAGGATTTATTAAAAAAAAAATTGGCGTGGGGTTCCCCGTAATTTTAGTCTCTAGCGGAGGTTAAGCAGACGGCTGGGGCAGATGTTTGAAGCCTGGGAAGGGGGTAATACCCACGGAGCTTCCCAGGCTACTAATATCAGCCCCCAGCTGAATACCTAGCCTTTACTAGCTATTAAAATGGGGAACCCCCCAAAAAAATGACGATGGGTCCATCTATTTTAATAGCTAGCAAAGGCTAGCTATTAAACATGAAAAGCCGGCAATTCAGCAGCGGCATACACCGGTACCCGACAATTTAGAACAGAAAGAATAGAGCATCACAGCTGTCTGCCTAGCCTTTGCTAGCTAGTAAAATAGGGGGGACCCCACGTCATTTTTTTGGGGGTCCCCCATTTTAATAGCTAGAAAAGGATAGGTATTCAGCTGGGGGCTGATATTAGTAGCCTGGGAAGCTCCGTGGGCATTACCCCCTTCCCAGACTTCAAACATCTGCCCCAACCGTCTGCTTAACCTCCGCTAGAGACTAAAATTATGGGGAACCCCACGACAATTTTTTTGTTAATAAATCCTGTATTTTAACACTAAATGACAAGTTCAGTAATCAACACTATCACTGTACTTATTATATATGTGACTGACATGTTTCTATCTATCTAATCTATGTATGATGCTCTATTCTTTCTGTTCTAAATTGTCGCGTACCGATGCTGAATTGCCGGCCGGATTTTTTAAAGAGACGGTGCATGAAAACACTATTATTTTTTTTAATAAATTCTTTAACACTAAATGACAAGTACAGTAACCAACACTGTCACTGTACTTCTTATATATGTGACTGACATGTTTCTATCTAATCTATGTGTGATGCTCTATTCTTTCTGTTCTAAATTGTCGGGTACCGGTGTATGCCGCTGCTGAATTGCCGGCTTTTCATGTTTCACTGTGAGCACTGTTCCCATCGATTTGGGCAACCACTGTAATGCCACAACCACCATGGCTGTGACATTACAGTGATTGGCAGACAATCCTTGCATGATGTGAAAAAATCCAGTTACGCTTTTGGTGCACGAACAGTTATCGAACATAACCTCGAACTGCCGAATTTTTTGCAAACCGTTCGCGTTCGTCGAACGACTCGAACACTGCCCAAAACAGCTTGAATTTGAGATTGGCGAACGTTTCTAGTCGAACACCGCTCATCTCTAGTCCCGAATAATTAAAAATGCCGTCCTGAAGCTCTTAGGGAATGCTGATCTCTCCAATGCAGGGCTTCCCTAAGTCCTTAGAAATAAGGCCTCACGTGGCCTGGTCCAAGATGCTGTGTCCTTGGTTTTCCTCACCAAGTTGGCTTATTTCAAGCCGATAGTGTCACCAACAACAGATACAGAGATGCACCTCTCTATCCAGACTTTTGCCCAAGGAACCGCAGCTTCACTTTTCACCCAGACTCTGCTTCGCCTCCCACCAACCGCTTACCAACTGTCAAAAACACTTAGGCCTCGCACCGCTGCCCTCTACTGGCCAGATCATATATTACATCACAAATCTCCAACAATACAGTAAACTGTGATTAATAGTGATGAGCGAACGTGCTCGCCACTACTCGGTACTCGCCCGAGCATCATGGTGCTCGACAAGCTCGGCGAGTATTTCCGGGTTGCTCAGGCGGGAACTCGGGTCCCCTCCCTGCATATTTGGCGCTCTTTAGAGAGCCAATGAACATGCAGGGATTGCCTGCCATGCACTGTAATGCCGTAGCCATGTTGGTTGTGGGCATTACAGTGATTGGCTGGCCGCACAGCGTCATCAGGTGTATATCAGACCTGGCGCCGCCATGCTCGTCACAGTCACTCCAGATCAGACAGTGTAAGGAGAGCTGCTGCTGAGCTAGGGAGATATTTGCTTGCGTATTAGGTAGTGTGGGGAGAAAAACCGTACATTACACATATCCATCTTAATAAACAGTCCTTTTGAGGACTAACTAATCCATCTGCAGAGATATCAGGCAGGCAGTGTATATACAGTGCTGGCCAAAAGTATTGGCACCCCTGCTATTCTGTCAGATAAAACTCAGTTTCTTCCTGAAAATGATTGCAATCACAAATTCTTTGGTATTATTCTCTTCATCTAATTTGCTTGCAAGGAAAAAACACAAAAGAGAATGAAGCAAATATCAAATCATTGATCATTTCACACAAAACTCCAAAAAAGGGCCGGACAAAAGTATTGGCACCCTCAGCCTTATACATGGTTGCACAACCTTTAGCCAAAATAACTGCGAACAACCTCTTCCCGTAACCATCAATGAGTTTCTTACAATGCTCTGCTGGAATTGTAGACCATTCTTCTTTGGCAAACTGCTCCAGGTCCCTGTTATTGCCAACACCTGTTAGGTGCCACAGGTAAGTTACAGGTGCTGTTAATTACACGAATCACATGATTTTTCAAACAGTGCCAATACTTTTGTCCACCCCCTTTTTTAGCTTTGGTGTGGAAATATATCCAATTTGGCTTTAGGACAATTCTTTTTGTGTTTTTTTCATTGAAGACCAATTAAATGAAGTGAATAATACCAAAGAATTTGTGATTGCAATGATTTTCAGGAAGAAACTGAGTATTATCTGACAGAATTGCAGGGGTGCCAATACTTTTGGCCAGCACTGTAGGCAGGCAGGCAGTGTATATATCAGACTGCAGTGCATATAGCACAAGAGACTCCAGTCCAGTTCTGTCGGCTGCTGATGTTAGATATTTTTAGAAATAGGCCCAGGTCTCAGGGGCCAGAAATAATTTTTTTTGCATCTTGATCCTCATTATTTGCTTAAAAAGCAATCCAGAGAACACGGTTTTTCTGCGCCATTTGCTTGTTGGTACTGCAGAATACAGCCAGGTCCTTTCCATATTACAGCGCTAAAAATCCATCTATTCAAAACTGTGTTTTCTCCATCACACGGATCACATATACGTTTTCAGAAAATACTGCCATTTCTGGCCTCCATCAAAATTTTTTTTCAGTTGTCAGTGAAGCAATTGACACCAAATTGCTGTTCAAAATAGTGACCTACAGGCCAGGTATTTAAAACTGTGTTTTCTCCGTCACACGGCTCAGATATACGTTGTCAGAAAATACTGCCATTTCTGGCCTCCATTAAAAATTTCTTTCAGTGTGTCAGTGAAGCAATTCACAGCAGTTTGCTGGTTAAACTACTTACCTACAGGCCAGGTATTTAAAACTTTGTTTTCTCCATCACACGGATCACATATAAATTCGCTTCAAACTCAGTCATTTGTAGTGAGCGTGGAAGATACTGTCCTCCATTTAAAATGGGCAAGGCACGCGGCAAGTGTCGGGGAACTGGATGTGATGGTAATCGCGCATGCAGAGGCCGAGGACAAGGCCGTGGGCAAGCCGAAATTGTGCCACAACAAACACCCACATCTTCTCGCCTGACCTTCCTGTCCCAATTTCTAGGGGACTGCAGCACACCACTATTGAACCCAGAGCAGTGTCAAAAGGTTGTTGGTTGGATAGCGGATAATGCTTCAAGTCACTTAGCCACCACCACCACCACCCTGTCTTCCACATGGTCAAGTCTCAGTAGCCGTGAGTCTGAACCACATATTCCTCACCCTGATCCTCCTCCTCATCCTGATCCCACCAAGCCGAGTACCCAGAGACAACTGATCCCACACTTGGACACTCTGAAGAGCTGTTCACTTTTCCATTTATAGATTCGGGCCTCTCACCCGGTCCACTTGAAGCGGGGCAAGAGGAGATCACGTGTAGCGATGCCCAAATATTTGAGCAGCCAGGGTCACATGAAGGCAATGATGGGAAAGTGTCACAAGAGGTGGACAATGATGAGACACAATTGCCAGAAAGTCAGGAGGAGGACCAGGGTGCGGAAGTGGAAGACGAGGTGGTGGATGATATAGTAACTGACCCAACCTGGCAGGAGGACATGCAGAGTGAGGACAGTAGCACACAGGGGGAGGGAGGCAGAGCACCCCAACAGGTAGGAAGAAGCAGTGTGGTGGCCGCAGACAGAAGGCAGGCAACCGTCCCCCGTAACACCAACACGAAGGAAGTTGCCAGTACAACTTTTAGGTCTTCCCGAGTCTGGTTGTTTTTAAAGACTCTGTCGATAACCCCAAAAAGGCCATTTGCACCACCTGCCAGGCTAGCATCAGCAGGGGTGGCAAAACGACCAGCCTGACCACCACCAGCATAATCAAGCACATGGCAACAAAGCACCTGACTTTGTGGGCCGAACCCCAGGGTCCAGGAACAGTGTCTGCGGGTGGCACCATTGCTTCTTCCACTGTTGTGCATGCAAGCCAATCCCCTGTCCATGGTGCATGCGAAGATGCCTCCTGCCTTGCACCTGTCGTTGCACACTCTCAAGTTGCAGCATCAGGAAGCACGTCCATGTCCTTGTCCCAGCACAGCGTTCAGTTGTCCATACCCCAGTCCTTGGAACGCAAGCGCAAATATACAGCCAATGCCCCACAGGCCACACTACTAAATTCTCACATTTCTCGACTGCTTGCGCTCGAAATGTTGCCTTTTAGGCTCGTGGAGACGGAAGCATTCCTCAAACTGATGGTGGCAGCCGTCCCTCGGTACTCGGTCCCCAGCCGCCACTATTTCTCCCAGTGTGCCGTCCCCAAGCACGTGTCCCAAAACATTAGCCGTGCTCTCAACAACACAGATACCGGTAAAGTCCACCTAACCACGGACACGTGGACAAGTGCTTGTGGGCAGGGACGGTACATCTCGCTGATGGCACACTGGTTTAACATTGTGGAAGCCGGGACCCAGTCGGACCTTGGGACGGAACACATCCTCCCGACGCCAAGTATTGCGGGCCCTAGGTCAATCGGGGATGCCCCCGCGGTCTACAGCTCCTGCACCTCATCCTCCTCAGCCTCCTCCTCCTCTTCAGCCTCCATCTCCGAAATGACCACATCAGTCACAAGCTGGAAGCACTGCAGCACTGCCTCGGCCAAGCGGCAACAGGCTGTGCTGAAGCTGATATGCTTAGGTGAAAAACCGCACAATGCTGAAGAGTTGTGGACAGCTCTGAAAGAGCAGACAGATCTGTGGCTCACACCGCTGAACCTACAGCCAGGCATGGTCATGTGTGACAATGGCCGGAACCTGGTGGCGGCTCTGAGGCGAGGCGAACTCACACACGTACCATGCCTGGCCTATGTGCTTAACCTCGTGGTTCAGCGGTTTATCAAATCCTACCCAGAGCTGCCGGATCTGCTTGTTAAAGTACGCCGCCTGTGTGCCCATTTTAAAAAGTCAGCTACAGCTTCCGCCGCCCTTGCAGTGTTTCAGCAGCGTTTGCAGCTTCCGGCTCACAGACTGGTGTGTGATGTCCCCATGCGTTGGAACTCTACACTGCAGATGTTGGGAAGGATTTGTGAGCAGAAGAGGGCAGTTTTTGAGTACCAGCATCAACAAGGCCATTGGTATTCAGTTCAGACTCCACACATAAGATCTCAGGAGTGGACATGGATGTCAGACATATGTACCATCCTCCAAAACTTTGAGGACTCCACCAAGATGGTGAGCGGCGATGACGCCATAATTAGCGTCACCATCCCGCTTCTCTGTCTTCCTCTGTCACAATCAAAAAGGATGCATTGCAGGAGGAGCACGATGAGATGGAGCAAGGAACCATACAGGGTGATTACACACAGCCAAGCCTCATCTTATCCCAACGTGGATTGGGTGATAATGAGGAAGAGGAGGAGGAGGAAGGACCGGAGCTAGTTTCATGCACTATAGATGTTTCTACCTGCACAGCCGTCATACCGTCTGTTCAGCGTGGATGGCCAGAGGACAGAGAGGAGGAGGAGAGCATGGTCAGTCATCCTCTTGGTGAGGACACGGAAGTCTTGCCTGTTAGTAATCTGACACGCATGGCCGAGTTTATGTTACGCTGCCTTTCCCATGACCCTCGCGTTCTGAAAATTTTGGGTGACAGTCATTACTGGTTGGTGACACTTCTAGACCCACGCTACAAGGAGAACTTTATATCTCTTATTCCTGAGGCGGACAGGTCTACAAAAATGGGGCTGTACCAGAAGGCCCTTGGAACTATTTAAAAAATTCCCATCTGAAAACGCTGGCGGCAGAGGGCACACTTCGTTGGACAACCAAGGAGTACAGGCGAGAGAGACACAACTTCAATCCAGCAGAGGCAGGGGAACACTGTCAAAGTTCTGGGAGAGTTTTCTCAGACCCTCCCATCGGACAGGCCCTGAGTCGCGGGGTACAAGGAGTGCAAAGTTTGGGAAGATGCTGAGGGACTACCTTGCCGACCGTACCAACGTCCTCCATGATTCCGCTGTGCCTTATAATTATTGGGCATCCAAGCTGGATACGTGGAATGAACTGGCTCTCTATGCCTTGGAGGTCCTGGCCTGCCCTGCCGCCAGCGTTTTATCAGAGCGGGATTTTAGTGCCGCTGGTGGAATTATAACTGATAAGCTCATCCGCCTGTCAACTGAAAATGCTGACAGGCTGACTCTTATAAAAATGAACAAGGGCTGGATTGGGCAAGACTTCTCAACACCACCGAATGATAGCAGCGTAACATAAGCTCCAATCCAGCGTCTTTACTTGGGAGGTGTATTCCCATGCACCGTTTCACACATGGGTATACGCTTCCTGATTTTGGCTATTTGCTCTTGTCCTCCTCCTTCTCCTCATTCTCCACCACCATATCACCAGGGTGACCGTGGTCCATGATGCAACACTCACCTAATTTTTTTAAAGGGTGTTTATGATGCCCGTAAAAAAAATTTTTTATACAGTATGTTCATGTATACCCCCAGGGGTAAATGTTTGTCAGCCCATACACTTAGTGCATGTGTGTATACCCCCAGGGGTAAATGTTTGTCAGCCCATACACTTAGTGCATGGGCATTACAAGTATAGGAGGCCCGCTCCTTTCTAATGGGAACATTTTTTTATGAGGCCCTCCTCCACGTCTCTTCCAAGGGGCATTGAAGTGCCTCCAAATTTTTGGCAGCCCTTGCATTCCTTGCATAGGCCAACACTATGGGAGACTCTCTCCTTTCTAATGGGAATTTGTCATTACTGTGGCCCTGCTCTGTGTGTCTTTAAATTCTTTGTGGGGTTTTTCCTAAAATTGGTCAGCTGTTGGACTGACTGCATACCCTATAACTGTATAGCAGACCCTCTCCTTTCTAATGTGAACATGTCGTACCTTGTTACTGTGGCCCTGCTCCGTGTGTCTTTAAATACTCAACCCCGTCTAAGCACAACAGCCAGCCCTCGGTCCCTCAGATGTCTCTTGAAAGAAGTATTGGGTTGCGTCCAAATTTTTGGCAGCCCTTGCAGTCACTGGATACGCAATAACAGGAGACCCACTTGTTAATAATGGGAACAACAAAGCATAGCCGGCAGATGGCTCTCTAATAATAGCTAGGGCCGACTGCTGGCCTTTTAAGAATAGTAAGGGCCGTCTGATGTCCCAATAAAAATAGGCTTTATGACTTTCAGAGTCCCTCCATCATAAATAAAACAGGATGTGTCTGATGATGTGTCACACACCACATTGCCAGATAAGGTTGTAAAATGTTAAAATGACATTTCCCGGTGAATGCATTTGTCTTAAAAAAAAACGTAAAAAAAACAAAACAATAAGATCTTTCTTTAGTATGAAAATATTGTTCAGCTCATGCACCTCCTCCTCCATCTCCGAAATGACCACATCAGTCACAAGCTGACAGCACTGCAGCACTGCCTTGGCCAAGCGGCAACAGGCTGTGCTGAAGATAACATGCTTAATGCTTAATTGACAAACCGCCCAGCGCTGCAGAGTTATTGAAAGCTGTAAAGCAGCAGCCTGATCTGTGGCTCTCACCGCTAAATGTACAATGGGTGGAACCTGGTGACGGAGAAATGACAGCCGGGGTAGATACGGTTTCCCTCTATGCCAGTCCTTTCACCGAGCTAAAGAATATGGCTGTGGTGAAATAAAACTCCCACTGAGAAGCTGTTTCAGATTGAAAAACATTGTGCCCACCAGAAGATTTGATTCTGAGGGCTAACCTTTCTCCCCCGCTCAAGAGCCCCATAGCAGCTGCAAAGTTAGCGCTATCATGAACTCTCCTGAGGTAGAAGCCAAGGCACACTAGAGGATTCTCTGGTGGGACCGTCCAACCCTGCCAAGAAGCAGTCCTGGCTAAGAGAAGTGTGTGGAAAGGTTCCCGGACACTCTATGGCTGCTTTTTTACTGAGGAGGAAACACACGCAAACACGGGGAGAACATACAAAGTCCTTGCAGATGTTGTCCTTGCTGGGATTTGAACCCAGGATCCCAGCACTGCAAGTCTTCAGTGCTAACCACTGATCCAATGTGCTGCTGTTCACCCTCTAATATCTAACAGGCTGGAGAAACTTGCACCTACTGCCACTCTATCTTCAGCTCCTTTGTGAGAAAATGTATTTCGGCAGCCACTCAGTCTACCAAATAAAATTCCTGAGAAGGAAATTGGGGATGGCTTCGCTACTGGTACTGGGGGCAGTGTTAATAACATGGCGTCGTACCATAGTTTGCTGGAAATATTCCAGGCTGGTAGGAGGCAAGCAAATTCCCACAGAAAAGAACCAGCAGTAATGTTCAGGGACCCGCACTTGTAGAAAACAGAGACAACACTGGGAAAAATAGTGATGGCTGGAGACCGAGTATGGACACGAGGCATGAGGCATGTGGTTGTGAAAAGCTTCCGCCTCCACGAGCCTGAAAGGCCACATTTCAAGTGAAAGCAGCTTTACAGGACTTCCTGTGAGAAATGACACGCAGGGTAGATAGGGTTTCCCTCTATGCCAGTCCTTTCACCAAGCTAAATACAACTGTCAGCAAAAAAAGTTGTGGACTGGCTCCGTACCGTCCCTGGCCACATTCACCTGTCCACGTGTTTGTGGTTAGGCGGTCCTTCCCAGTAAGTGCACTGGGGAGGGCACGGGTAATGTTGTGGGACCCGTGCTTGTGGAAGGCGGAGGCGATACCGGGAAATATAGTGGCAGCTGGGGACCAAGTATGGACACCCGGCCGCCGCCGGCATGAGGTTGTGAAAAGCTTCCGCCTCCACGAGCTTAAAAGGCCATATTTCAAGTGCAAAAAGCTGCCCAGAAATCAGGAAGTTTAGTGTTGCGGCCTGTGGGTGGGTGGGTGGCTGGCTGCATACTTGCACTTGCATTCCAAGTAACAGAAAACTAAGCAGATGGTGTCCTCTATCATCATCATGGCCTCACCTCGGCACTATGAACTCTCCTGAAGGAGAAACCAGGGCTCGCCGGAGGAGTCTCTGGTTCTCTGCTGGGCCCGTCCAACCCTGTTGAAAAGCAGCCCTGGCTAAGAAAAGTGTGGGGGAAGGTTCCCGGACACTCTATGGCTGCTTTTTTAATGTGGATCGGCCATGCTTATGCATGTTATTTCTCAAACCGCATTACAGATCAGGCCATTGTCCAACTCTGTATTCAAGAAATTAAATGCGCAAAGAAAGATGTGTGTGTGTCAAAGCACCACCGACAAGTGCAAGGTGATGTTGGATGGGCTGCCATTGCTTCTGCAACAAGCTGCATTACAGGACTTCCTGTGAGAAATGACATGTAGAGTAGATAGGGTTTTCCTCTATGCTAGTCCTTTCACCGAGCTAAATACAACTGTCAGCAAAAAAAGTTGTGGACTGGCTCCGTACCGTCCCTGGCCACATTCACCTGTCCACGTGTTTGTGGTTAGGCGGTCCTTCCCAGTGAGTGCACTGGGGAGGGCACGGGTAATGTTGTGGGACCCGTGCTTGTGGAAGGCGGAGGCGATACCGGGAAATATAGTGGCGGCTGGGGACAGAGTATGGACACCCGGCTGCCGCCGGCATAAGGTTATGAAAAGCTTCCGCCTCCACGAGCCTAAAAGGCCACATTTCAAGTGCAAGCAGCTGTCAAAAATTTGGCAGTATAGTATTGCAGCCTGTGGGTGGGTGGCTGGCTGCCTGCATACTTGCGCTTGCATTCCAAGGAATGGGGTAGGGACAACTGAACGCTGCAGTGGGACAAAGACGTGGATGGTGATTGTTGCAAGTCTGCAACGACAGGTTCATGGCGGGAGGCATCTTCGCATGCGCCAAGGATCACTTATGATGGGCACACTTTTAGGCAGCGACCTGGGAGTCAGAGATGCTTCCAGAGGTCTTCCCCATGCTGTTCCCATGACTTTTCAGCACTGTATGCATGTGTCTGATGATGTGTCACACACCACATGGCCAGATAAGGTTGTAAAATGTTAAAATTAAATTTCCTAGTGAATTCATTTGTCTTGGTTGAAAGCAATGCAAAAGTGCAAAAACGCATCAAAAACGCTACGTGTGAACATAACCCAAGATGTGAAGGAGTATTTTTGTTTTTGGTTATTTATTTTGCTTTATATACATTGTACATGTCATGGAAAGGGTGTTCCTTAACATATTTCCCAGGAAAATCCATTTTGGTTTCATTTTTGTATGTTTTATTGTGAGTCTGTAAAAGTGGCGTAATACTCTGACAACGTTGTTGACAGAAGTGACCTGGGAGTCAGAAATGCTTCCAGGGGTCTTCACCATGCTGTCCCCATGTCATTTGAGCACTGTTTCCATCGATTTGGGCAATTTTTAGGCCCTCTGCGGACCGCCGGAGGGAGCCGCCTGAAAAATGCTCGAGTTTCCCATAGACTTACATTGGGCTCGTTGCTCGGGTCGAGCACCCGAGCATTCCAATTTGCTCGACCCGAGCAACGAGTACCTGAGCATTTTAGTGCTCGCTCATCACTAGTGATTAACCCTTACATTCCATCCCACTAACATTTTGTTGTCTCGGCAAAAACAGCACCACCCGAGATCTGGCTCCACTCAGTCATTTTGGAGGTACCTTTGTGGAGGAACGCCTGCTGGGGGACGCTCCAATCTACGCAAGCCAGCAGGGTCCAAGGACTCTATAGCACCCTCAGCTTCTCTCTCCCTCTAGTTGCGGCTCTGGTTCAGATGCCAGAGCTGTACTGCCTGCTAACCTCAGTGTGACCGGTACAGTCCACCATTTGTCATCCTCATAATCTTCCACAAGGGGTCTGTTAATCCTGCTAGACTCGAGGTTGTCTCAGGAGTCAATGGAATGACAGGGGTGATGCATGTTCCGATGTAGTTGCCGTAGAATGGTCCATTCGGAATTACTTGCTTCCACACCTTGTAGGGTTCTGACTCCCAGCGAACATCCAACTTTCCTATGGTAGTCTTTACACAGACCAGCACTCTGTCCCCAGGTGTGAATGGTTCAGTTTGGACTGAACCATGGTCTCGGGGTAACTGATTTTGTTGCTTGTCTCCTACCAACTGGTGAATAGTTTTCAGTCTGATTCGGTGCTCCTGCAAGTTGAGTTCGGACACTTGTCTTCCCGACTGTCCAAACAGTAACATGTAGGGAATGTAACCAGTAGTGCTATGCACTCGGTTATTACAGGACTAGAGCAGTTCAGGCAAATAATCTTGACTCCCTCCAGCAGTTTGGTTGCAGATCGGTATGGCCACGAAAAACTTTGAAAAGTGATCCGTCATTACTAAACAGCAGTGTAGCCCTCCTGCGGCAGGCCCGACCAGTAGATAATCGATCATCAAGATGTCCAGGGGTGCTGTTGACTGGATGACTTGAGTTGGCGCCCTCTGCTCCGGTGTCTTCGCCAGCTCACAAGCTCTGCACTGCGGGCTGACTTCTCTATTTGCTCCATCTGAGGACAGTACACAAATCGTTGAATCCATTTGTAAGTTTCCTCTGGACCGAAATGGGCACTTTTTTCATGGCTTTCCTTAGTCACACTCCGAACTAGGCTGCTAGGAATCCCAACTTGCCACTTCTTTTCTCTCTCTGACGGTAAATACACTGTCTGGTACATTGCGCCATCCTTAACACGGAGTCTTTCCCACTGATGAAAAATCTTCTAGCTATCTGAGGACAATTCGGCCCGAGTCATCACTGAAGGCCATTCCCCTTCTAGTAGCCAGTCCTTGATCATCCGGATTACAGGGTTGTCATCTTGGGTCTGGGCCCATTTGGCCGGTGTCCTGCTGAGCAACACCATCTAGCCTGCTGTTACTCCATTAGTCTTGGCTAATAGTCCAGTTTCTCCATATCTTCTTCTTCTTCATTCACCTCTCCGGAGGAAACGGGAAGAGTGACTCGAGACAAAGCGTCAGCGTTAGCATTCTCTTTGCTGGAACAGTACTTGATGGAGTAATTAAACTTCGCCATTTGGGCTACCCACCTCTTTTTCAGGGCTTCCAGCTTTGTACTTTTCAGATGAACCAATGGATTATTGTCAATCTGGACCAAGACCTGTTCTTGAGTGAGGTATTCTGCAAACTTCTCTGTCATGGCCCAGACAAGCACCAACAGCAACAGCTTAAAGGAACTGTAGTTACCTAGGTTTCATTCGGAGTCTCTCAAAGACCGACTGCTGTATTCTATTACTCGTTCCTAGCCCCCTGCTCCTGGGCCAGCACCGCTCCCAATGCGTGAAGACTTCCGTCCAAATATATAATAAATGGACAATCATATTAAGCGTATGCCAATACCGGGGCATTGGTCTAGTCTTTCTTCAGGTGGTCCAGGGCTTGTTGTTGCAGGGATCCCCAGGCAATGGGACGATTCCTTGGGCCTTTTGCGGTCTCCTTCAGTAACTTGTGAAGAGTCTCGGCTATCTTAGAAAAGTTCGAGATGAAATGTCGATAATATCCATGTAGTCCCAGGAAGGCTTGGAACTCCTGAAGGGTCCATGGCAGAGGCCAGTTCCTTACTGCTTCCACTTTGCTTCTGTGGCGCCCCTGAGGGTTTGACCGCCACTGGAATGCTGCACTTCTTTAATGGAGTGTAGTGTTCCTCCTCTGAGGTAAGAACAGTGCGATGGTCAAAACCCTTCCTTCACATCCAACACCACACTTCTCCCACCAGAGGGGGCTAGAATGCACTAGGTGCTGCCCTCCTGGTTGCAGGGAGACTGGGGAACCAAGAGACAGGGGAACCATTTAGTGGGTGAGGGTGGAGGACTCACATTTTGGTGACACTTAATATTTTCATATTTAATACCCAGCCATTTTGGCTCAAGGAGTAGTCTGTTCTTGGTTCTTTGACTGTCTTTTGATCGTGATCTCCCTCCCTGAGAGTGGATCCTGTGTGGACCTGCAGCGGATGGAGACACGGCCCTCGTACCCTGGCCTTGGGTTGAGGGGCAGGTTGCAGATAATGAATGTCTCAGCCCAGTCAAGGACCATGACCAAGAAGGCCCGGTGCTTAAGAGTGTAGCTCCACCACAAATGGATCCCAGGGAGGATGTAGATGGAGCGGTGTATGCCACCTGTCCTCTCTATGCTGATCTAGTCAGAGGGATTCCGGCTGCAAGAGGGGTACCGGCCCCCGACACCTGATCTTGCTACTCCACGTCCTGGTCAGGGAAGCCCGGGTAGGCCCTGAGGATCCCATCGGGTATCGGAGGAAATGGCGCTGCCACCCTTACCCTTGTTCTGTGCAAAGTTCAGAGGGAGACCCAGCCTATTTACACACACACAGACAGGAAATGACTCGGTCTGAAGTCTAGGAACACTCTGTTGCGGGGTCTTGATTTAACACTGGACTTACTCGGAGGTTGTCGGACCCCCTTCGTCTCTGGTGACCGCAGAACTCCGCGAAGAGCAGGGAGTCGCCTTTCTACTGCCATCTCTATCATGAGTAAAGCCTTGGAAGTTCACCCCTATGGCCGCCGGACTCTTTATTCTGCATTACACTGCACTACGCAGCACCAGACCACCTGGACTACTACCCCCTCCATCCTGTCCCTCTGCCCCGAGGCCCTGCTCCACCTGTGGGGAGTAGTAACAACTTCGACTGCCATCACACCATGCCTCGGCGGACTGCAGTAGCGCTGGTGGCCTTCACCAGGTGCCACAGGTGGCGTAGTCGTAAATCAGCCACTCAACCCGGATAAGCCCATACCACCCTTTTTTAAATGTGATGGCCCTGGGCACGGAGCGGGTCCGGGCCACGGCTGCACCCCATCTCTCCATCACAGGACCCGACTCCGAGTCCCCCATCTCTCAGGGTAAACAGGGGCTTCCGAGAAGAGGCGTCACACTTCCAGCCAGGTTGACTCCACCTAAAGATACCACGTTCCCTAGATATTTGATTTCTGTCTGAAACAAATGACACCTTCGAAGCTTCAACTTCAGACCGTAGGCCTGTAGACGGGTCAGCACTTGTCATAGTCTTCGTAGATGTTGCTCAAAGGTGGGTGCATGAATGATGATGTCGTCCAGATAGATCACGATGGATTAAAAATTCAGCTCTCCCAAAGAGTGCTCCATTAATCGCTGAAGCATCCCAGGTGCATTGGTGAGTCCAAAAGGCATTGTACAGAACTCGTACAGGCCCATTGGTAAAATGAAAGCATTTCTTAGGCTTGTCTCTTTCAGCCACCGGAATCTGTCAGTAGCCACTTGCCATATCTAAGGTGGAGAAATACTTGGCTTGTTGAAGCACCGTCAGGGACCCTTCCTCTCCAGGCAAAGGGTAAGCATCTTGTACCGTGACACTATTCAACTTATGATAGTTGACACAGAATCTCAAGCTTCCGTCCTTCTTTCGGACGAGCACTATCGGTTCAGCCCATGGACTCTGACTCTCCCCCACTACTCCAATACTCAGTATCTGTGATAGCATGGCTTTTTTCTTCCTGTTACAGGTTATGGGTAGGGTTGAGCGAGTATGTTCTGTCCGAGTATGCTCGGGCCGAGCTCCGAGTATTTATAGCTGCTCGGTGATAAGGTTAAATCGCTCCCGTGTGCATGATTTGCAACTGTTTGACAGCTTTATTACATGTGAGGAATGTGTAAGAAATAGACATTCCTCACATGTACTAAAACTGTCAAACAGTTGCAAATCATGCACACGGGAGTGATTTAACCTTATCACCGAGCAGCTATAAATACTCGGAGCTCGGCCCGAGCATACTCGGCGAAAGGGTTAATAGAACATACTCGCTCAACACTAGTTATGGGGAATTTGACGATATCGCTCACGGATTGGAGGTGTGTCTCCCATCGAAATCTCATGTTCATTGTAGGTTGTACATCCAAAATCATCTTAATTTCTGGAAAAAGCAGCTTGAAACTCTGCAGCTGCTCCCGATGCCGGCGGTGGACAGATGTTATCAGTTACAGAGCAGAACAGCACAACTCCATCAATTGTATAGTGGCAGCAACTGGCTACTGTAGATCTACTCCCATTCATTAAAATAGGAGCGGTCGATGTGCAGTACCTGGCCATGGCCATTATATAGCTGACGGAGCTGTGCAACTGATCACATCCATGTGGCACTGGGAACAGTTTATTGGTGGGGGTGTTGGGTATTGCATCATCACTGATTTGATGTTGAAGACCTATCCTAGGTATAGTTCTTTAATATAAAAGTAGTAGACAACGCCTTTAAAAATAATCCAGAAAACTGGCACAAGGATGGCTGTCATTTTGTTGGATTTAAGCAAATTGCAGCATTAGAAATTGGAGCAAATTTTTATTAAAGATATACTTTGGTTTTTGGTTTTAGAAAGTAGATTTCTTGAAGGATCCAGGCGATCAGGGGTCAAGATGTACCAACATCTTCACACAATTATACCCCTTTCCTTGATAAAGTGAGACCATAGGTTTTTGTAATGCAAGAAGCAGGATACAAAGGACAAATAAGGAACAGGAAGAAGCAGAGATAGAGCACAAACTAAACAATAATGCACAAATGAGTTAAATGATTTATCCACCTTTATCCCAAAAAAATATGAGTTATACTGAATCTTCTTCCAAAAAAAACTAAACTACTTCTCCTGCTCGATAACCTGGTGACTATAGCATGTTTTCTTTATTTTTTTGTTCACTTGCAAATATAAGTCAAACAATCAATGTTAAATGAAGTCAGAGCTTCGTTTTCTCCAGTCTCTTCTGTAGAATTATTACTAACTGATTATTTTCTGCAGCCACCACTAGAGGAAGCATAGGAGCTTACTGCACACATACAGTAACTCAGCAATAAAACATTAGTTAGTAAATAAAGTTGGATCTAAAACAATATACTGGTAAAAGTTCTTTATAAGCATCCAGTAAATAAGTGAAATTAAATTGTGAAAAAAAAACCACTCTTGTCTTTACAAGTGTTTCTAAGATAGATTTGTAATCGCAAATGACTAGGTGAAACATTATAATGGAATATCTCAACAAGGACAAAAACCTACAGAATGTGTACAACACTGTACTTCAATTCTTATCTCGCTAATGCATGCAGCCACTTAATCTTTGGGTGTATTATTGTTGAGTGTCCCCTCGTACATAGTATTCAAGCTCTTGAGTTGAAGTCAGTCCTCTCTATGAATCTTACTTCATCTTGGAAGAGTAAATATTGTACTCTGATGTATTTCAGTGCTCAGAAGAAATCTGTCAATTTACAGATGGAAACTGGAGATGTTCAAGTACCTTAGATAGAATCTTGCCTAACCTTTCATAGTAAATCCTTGTACAAGGGCTTATGGATCTCAAGACCAAGGAAATGAACATATAATGGAAAAGCTGCAAGTTAAAGAGAAAACTGGCAACTCGGGCTTCAATTTCTGTATAGATGTAGGAGAGCTGAATTTGCCATTTACCCATTGTTAATAACTTAGTTAAGAAAATGCAGCAGTCTTACTCCGTCAGATGGAAAACCATAGAGAAATCTATCAATCTACAGTATCTATCTATCTATCTATCTATCTATCTATCTATCTATCTGCAAAAAAACCTGACCAGAATCTCGAAACAGAATACATCAAGTCTGTACAGTTGCAAGCTGCTATGACTGCATAATGCACAAACTATAGCATTCAGCAGCCTCTGTAAGAGCTAAGATGTGCCAACATTGAACACATGAACTTTGGACTGCATTACTGCTATATAGAATATACTTATAAAAATGAAGGTACTTAGCACACAAATGGACAATTCATGAGAGTCCACCAGCCAGGACAAGGCATTCTTTTCATTGATAGAATCCTAATATTTATAAAACATGCCTCTCCCGGACAAAAAGCTACAAATCTATCTATCTATCTATCTATCTATCTATCTATCTACAGTATCAGTTTCGGTTCAAGTTAACTTTCATTTGAACCGAAACGTCGCAATGCCACAAGGCCTAAATAAAGTCCTTTTGCTTTGGTAACTATAGGAGTGTTGCCTACCTTTTTCATTTTTATATACTCTGACAGAATCTGGATATTTTGTTTGGATGGCATTTGCACCCACCTTGCATTGTTAAATGTGCTGTTCCATTTTCTATTTTTGATATCTATCTATATCTATCTATATCATCTATCTATCTATCTATCTATCTATCTATCTATCTATCTATCTATCTATCTATCATCTATCCAGGGGTGGATTAAGAGTAGCAAGGGCACCGGGCAGTTTAGAAGGCGCGCCCCCCCCCCCCAACACACACACCTGATGTATCACGTGACATGTCACATGATCCCCTGTGATAGATCATGTGATAGTTCACATGAAATTAATTTGGCACAATATTAATTATAATAATTTTTTTTAGGCTGTGTGCCCACTATGCGTTTTTTAAGCGTTTCCGCAGCGGCAATTATGCTGCAGAAACGCTTAAAAAACGCATGGTAGAAGGTCTGCCATGTTCCCCAATGATAATCCGCATGTGCTGTGCACATGCTGCGGAAATTTCCGCTGCGGATTATCATTGCGGAAAAAAACGCAGCACTACCAATTATTTTGCGGAAGCGCGGCGTTTTCGCCGCCATTGAATTGCATTGGAACACATGGAATCCGCATCACTGGATCTGTAGATGCGGAATCCATGCGTTTCAATGTGCGGATTGTACCCAGGTCAGGAGGAGAGGAGACTCTCCTCCGGACGTACCATAGAACCTGTAAAAAAAAGAATAAAATAAAAAATAAATATTATACTTACCTTCTGATGGCCCCCGGTGTCTTTATCCGATGCATCCTGGCTTGCCAGCAGCTCGCAAAAAGGATCTGCCGTGACGTCATTTAGTCATGTGACGGGTCACGCGACCGCTGATGTAGGCAGGCCATCAGAAGGTAAGTATATATTTATTTTTTATTTTTTACCATTCTTTTACGGTCACACTATATAAATCCATGCTGGTTGCATGGATTTATATAGTGTGACCGAGTTGTCAAGCACTTTCCAAGTGATGCTAAAATCGCTTGGAAAGCGCTTGTCAACCCGCATGCGGAAATGCATGTGAAGAACGCTTCACTTCCACTTGTCCCTGGCAGGAAAAACACATGTAAAATCTGCATGTACAACCCGCATGCGTTTTTTCTGCCAGGGAGATGCAGAAACGCTCAAAAAAAATCCGGAGCATTTCTGCATTGTGGGCACATAGACTTACATTAATTGTATGACTCAATATGGAGCACACGTAGCTATCTATACACAGCAGGAGGCCGCACGGTGCCATCTATACACAAAGGGAGGCCGCACGTAGCCAACTATACACAGCGGGAGGTCGCATGGAGCCATCTATACACAGCAGGAGGCCGCACGTAGCCATCTATACACAGCAGGAGGCCGCATGCAGCCATCTATACACAGCAGGAGGCCGCACATAGCCATCTATACACAGCAGGGGGTCGCACATAGCCATCTATACACAGCAGGAGGCCTCACGGTGCCATCTATACACAGCAGGGGGCCGCACGGTGCCATCTATATACAGCGGGAGGCCGCACGGCGCCATCTATACACAGCAGGGGGCCGCACGGCGCCATCTATACACAGCAGGAGGCCGCACGGTGCCATCTATACACAGCGGGAGGCCGCACGGTGCCATCTATACACAGCAGGAGGCCGCACGGCGCCATCTATACACAGCAGGAGGCCGCACGTAGCCATCTATACACAGCAGGGGGCCGCACGGTGCCATCTATACACAGCGGGAGGCCGCACGGCGCCGTCTATACACAGCAGGGGGCCACATGGCGCCATCTATACACAGCAGGAGGCCGCACGGTGCCATCTATACACAGCGGGAGGCCGCACAGCGCCATCTATACACAGCGGGAGGCCGCATGGTGCCCCACCCAGAGGCAGCAGGAGGCCACATGGCACCATCTATACTTAGCAGGAAGCCGCACGCAGTCACTCACACACAAACATATACAGAGATATACATACACGCATAAACACATTTGAAACACAAAAATACATATAAACAGACATCACACAATGATATCTGCCTGCACACACACACTCACACTCTCAAACACACACTCTCACACACTCACTCACACACACACACACAGACACACAGAGACACACAGACACACACAGACTCACCATCCCCCGGCTCGGCTCCAGTCCTCCTGCTCTTCTCCGGTGCAGCACTGCAGGCCGGGCGTGCACTGCGTGACGTCACAGCTAGGAGACACGGCCGCGCACAGGGCCGTGTCTCCTAGCAGTGACGTGGCCGGGCCAGCACAGGGAATTTAACTGCTGCACTGCTGGCCCAGCCGAAGATGAAGTAGCGGCCTTGCGCCGCTGCTGGGGGAGTTGTCAGGGGGCCCCCCCGCCACTGTCTGCCGGTATGTGCCGCGGCGCCGCACATATAATGAGGGCAATCTGGCCACAGACACCCCAGAGCCCCGGGCCCCCTGGAGGCTCGGGGCCCGGGCGGTAGCCCAGATTGCCCTCATTATAATCCGCCTATGCATCTATCTATCTGTCTATTATCTATCTATCTATCTATCCCATATGTAGCTATCTATATCTATCTATCTCTATCTATCTCTATCTATATCTATCTATTATCTATATCTATCTATTATCTATCTCTTATCTATCTATCTATCTATTGTCTATCTATCTATCTCCTATCTATCATCTATCTATCTATTATCTATCTCTTATCTATCTATCTATCTATCTATCATCATCTATCTATCTGCAAAAGAACAGATATGACAGCACCATGTAACTGAATAAAATAAATGCACACAGGTGCAAGCTGCTGTGTCTGCAATATTTAAATAAATATCAAAAGTGCAGCAGCATCACTGTGTGCCCTAAGATTTAAGCAAACATTGAGTATATGAAATGTAAACTATGCTATTTCAATATAGAATATAAAATTGAGGTACTTAGTTCACAAATTGGCCAATTTGTGTATGCGCACCAGCCATAACAAGGCGTGTGTTTCTTTGAGGTACAAGAATGTCTAAGAAATAAAGGTTAGGGCCCCATCAAATAAAGGTACGCCTTGTTGTAGCTCGTTGGTACACACGAATTGGCTACTTTGTGAACTAAGTACATCAATGTTATATTCTATATTGCAAGAACATAGTTTACATTTCATATACTCAATGTTTGCCTATATTTTGGCGCACATAGTATGCTGCTGCAATTTATCTATCTATATCTATCTTTTATCTATCTATCCATCTCATATCTACCACACTATCTATCATCTATCTATCTATCTATCTATATATTATCTCTCTATCTATCTATCTATTATCTATCTATCTATATATATATTATCTATCTATCTATATATTATCTATCTATCTATATATTATCTATCTATCTATCTATCTATCTATATATTATCTATCTATCTATCTATCTATCTATCTATCTATCCCCATAAGATCCATATATCTCAGTAACATAACACCATTTTCTGAAGATACTTACATTACCGAGAATATAATGACACAACCCATACTCCATGCCATTATTTTACAATTTGGACACCTCTTTGCCATCTCCTATATAATCATATATAATGGGGCACTTTGGTCAACAGGAAGGACTAAATAACAGCATTTTGTAGTGTTTAATGGAATATTCCATCATTGTGAAACCGGAGTTGATGAGATGAATGATGACAAAACCATTCAGAATTAATGTAATGACGATGCTACTCTTGCAACTAATTATACCAAATAAACAAAAATGTTGAGAAATCACCTATAAAAGTATTAAAGATATGACAGCAATCAATGTTAACCCCTCCATGACCTTACGATTTTCCATTTTTGCGCTTTCATTTTTTTCTTCCCTTATTCCAAGAACCATAACTTTTTTATTGTTCCATCCCCATAGCCGTATGAGAACTTGATTTTTGGGGGATGAGTTTTACTTTTGAACAACACCATTAATTTTACCATGTGATGCACTGGAAAGTGGGGAAAAATTCCAAGTGAGTTGAAATTGCAAAAAGAAGGCAATTGACAATTGTTTATAGATAGATAATAGATTACTCTGACCTCCAACAATCCCTCTGAAATAAACCCCATTGAAATAAATCGGTGGCTGCACATGCATGGAGATAGCTGGACTGCAGTCCTATAAACAATAAATGGAGCGGTGGAGCTTATACTTTGTTCAAATGGGTTATTTTAGATCCCAGCGCTCCGGATCAATAGAGATTGCAGTGGTCGGATCCCCAGTGGTCAGCAAGTTATTAATTAAATAGTGAATGGAAATAACCCTTTAAGCACTGGAAAAAAAGTCATGATCTCTAAAGTTTGCATATGCTCAACATATGGTACATATACTGTACAGTGGATATAAAAACTCAATACACCCCTGTTAAAATGCCCAGTTTTTATTATGGTATAAAAATCATACCAAAAAGAATAATTTCAGAACTTTTCCACCTTTAATGTCACACATAATCTCTACAAATCCATTGAGAAATTTTCAAATCTGGGCTTTGGCTGGGCCATTGCAAAACTTTGATCTTCTGGGGGAGCCTATCTTTTGTTAATTTGAAGGTATGCCTAGAATCGTTGTCATGCTGCAAGGTGAAATTCCTATTCATCTTCACCTTTTTAGTAGGCCTGAAGGTTTTGTTGAAAAATTGACTGATATTTGGAACTGTTCATGATTCCCTCCACCTTGACTAAATCCCCATTTCCAGCTGCATAAAATCAGCTCCAGAGCATAATGCTGCCTCCACCATGCTTCATTGTGGGTATGATGTTCTTTTAGGGATGCACAGTGTTGGTTTTGCATCAAACATACCTTTTGGAATTATGGACAAAAAGTTCAATCTTGGTCTCATCAGATTATAACACGTTTTCCCACATGGTTTTGGCAGACAATGTAGGTTTTAGCCAAACATAGCCAGGCTTGGATGTTTTTCTGTTTCACTGTTAGCCCAAATTAAATCCACTTCTTGATGACTGTCTTCACAGTGTTTCATAGTATATCTAACGCCTTGTAAAAAAAATTGTACCCTTCTCCTGATTGATAATTTTCAACAATAAAATCCCTTTGCTGTGTGTTGGAAGCTGTTTATGGACCATTTTTTTTTGCTGTAAAACGTAATAAAGAAAACGTCAAGAAAATCCTATCAGAACAGCTAAACTTTATATGGGGCTAATCAGAATCACTATAAATGATGGCAGCTAGATATTGAGTACTGTTTAAAATAAACACAATCACGCCCCCAATTATAAGAGGGTATTTACACTAATGCAACCACATTATTTTAGTGTGTTTCTCAATGAATTTGTACAATTTACAGGTGACAGTAAAGGTGGAAAAAGTGCTAAAATGATTCTACTTGGTAGGATTTTTTAACATGACAAAAAAATGGCATTTTAACAGGTACGTAGACTTTTTATATCCACTTTCTATGCAACATAAATTATGCGGAATGATAGGTAGTTACAGGGCCGACTCCAGGTTTTCCTGGGTGAAAGAGTCTCAGTAGGCCTCTTTAACACCACGATTCATGGTGCACAGATACGGCAGAGAAATATACTATAGTACAATACCAAAGACTTCACCTACTTCTTACATTACTTGAGTGATATCTATTGTAAATTCTACAACATCTCAGAAACCGGTGAATCCTCACAGTGCACAGTGCAGACCGGACAGTATAGTCCTCAATACAGTATTATGGGCACCACATAGTCATCTGTACAGTATTATGGGCACCACACTGTTCTTCATACAGTATTATGGGCACCATATAGTCCTCCATACAGTATAATGGGACCCACATAGTCCTCCATACAGTATAATGGGCCTCATATATTGCTCCATACAGTATAATGGGCCCCATATATTGCTCCATACAATATAATGGGCCCAATATATTACTCTAAACAGTATAATGAGACCCATATAATGATCCTTACTGTCTAATGGGCCCCATATAATTCTCCATACAGTATAATGGGCCCCATATAATGCTCCATACAGTATAATGGTCCCATATATTGCTCCATGCAGTATAATAGGCCCCATATAATACTCCATACAGTATAATGGGCCCCATATATTGCTCCATACAGAATAATGGGCCCCATATATTACTCCATACAGTGTAAGGGGCCCCATATATTACTCCATGCAGAATAATGGGCCCCATATAATACTCCATACAGTATAATGGATCCCATATATTGCTCAATACAGAATAATGGGCCCCATATATTACTCCATACAGCATAAGGGGCCCCATATATTACTCCATGCAGTATAATGGGCCCCATATAATACTCCATACAGTATAATGGGTCCCATATATTGCTCAATACAGAATAATGGGCCCCGTATATTACTCCACACAGTGTAATGGGCCCCATATGTTACTCCATACAGTATAATGGGCCCCATATATTGCTCTTTACAGAATAATGGGCCCATATATTGCCCCATACAGTGTAATGTGTCCCATATAATGCTCCATACATAAAAAGTAAATAATGAAATACTCACCTCTCCCCATTCCCCCGCTGCTCAGGTCTCCTCAGCATCTTCTGATTCTCTGCACTGCTTGGCACAGAGGACATGCTGTAGTGACATCATCGCGTCCTCTGTGCTGAGATGTCACAGAGAGTCAGAAGACCCCGATGAGACTGGAGCAGCAGGGGAATGGGGAGAGGTGAGTATTTCCAAAAGTACGATTAGTTGGGGCCCAGTGCCAGTGTTGGCACTGGGCCCCCCTCACTCACGGGCCACATAGTGTGCCGGTGTCTCCGACAGTGAGGGGGCCCCCACGTTTGTCCAGGGTCGCGGCACTTGCGGGGGTGTGCCAGATCGTGACGCCAGCCCTGGGTAGTTACTCAGAAACAAGAAGATGGTTAATTACACTATACATGTAAAGAATAGTTTTCCTTTGATGAAATTCGTAGCAAGAGGGTACCCAAAGAGACTTTGGTAAACACAAATGCAAAATTTTGGAGCTATTTATTTTGCTGCATTCTTCCACCAGAAACACCTCTGAGAAGAATAGAGTTCCTTTCTTATCAACATACTTGGAAAGGAGCCATAAAGTTGCTCATTTTATTTGTAGACTTTGGTCTATATTACTTAGCTACGGTCAATAAATTTAGGAATTCACCTTAATTTTTATATCAGAAATCACAAAATATTAAGATGAATTTATAAAATAAAATTAGTGAGGTCTGACTTAGCATGTCTCATAACTAAATAACAAACTTACCTGATAGTGAGGGTGACAAAGGGATGTTTTTCCTGAATGCTATTATTTCTTCATTGATGTTGAAAGGAGAAAGGTTTATACATTGTGAATAGAGAACAGAGAACCTGAAATTAAAAGTTCAGGGCTTGCACTGTACAGTTAGTGTCTGGTGCTAATCGCCGAACACAAACTTCTCCTGGAAGACAGTTGCAATGTTCGGAGTTCCAGTGGAAGGGAGAGAGAGAAAAATTTCCACATCAAAAGTTATGGTCCCCATTGTTTTCAATAGGGTTCAGGTTCTGGTTCAAGTTCGGGTACAGTTTTGAAATAAACATCGGGTCGGGTACTTTCTCGGGTCTGCTCAACCCTAATTGGGAATAGGAATGAGTGAACCTGAACGGTAAAGTTTGGGGCTCGTACCGGACACCTAGTGTTCGGTACTAAACGCCGGACACGGACTTCCAAACGAAAGTCTGTGTTACTGTTCGGGTTCACTAGCCTAATAAAGCTTGTTGAAAGGCTTCAACGCAGCCAATCAACAAGCTCTAAGGCTGTAGGCACTTCAGGCCCAATCACAGCCATGGCAAGTATTGGCATGGCTGTGATTGGCCGGTGCACCACGTTAAGCGGCTTGTATAAAGGCCTGATCATTTGTTGCCCTAACAGCCTGGTGTAACGTACCTGTAATAAAGCCTGCTATAGCGTGCCTGTAATACAGCCTGGTGCAGTGTGACCGTAATACAGCCTGGTATAGCTTGCCTGTAATACAGCCTGGTGCAGCGTGCCCATAATACAGACTGGTGTAGCGTGCCCTGTCCATAATAAAAATTGAAGGTGTCTGTGATATTTTTGAATTTTAAGGAATTTCTACATACTATTTTGACTGTAACTATCACCTTTTTACAGTTTACAGTGAATAACAACCATAACTATTCATAAAAACCCTAAACACCAGGAGAGTAACACTTCAAAATTCATAAATACATACTGACTCTAGAAAATAATCTATGATCAAAAAGTGCATAATGCTATACATTATTTAAAAAAATCTTTTTATTAACATTAATAAATACCAGAAAATAGAGAGCGAGAGAGAGAATATTTTCCAGCTCTAAAGTCCGGGTTGCTATTCTTTTGAATGGGGTTCGGGTTCTGGTTCAAGTTCGGGTACAGTTCTGGTACCTGAAATAAAGTTTTGGTCGGGTTCCAGAAGCCGAACTTCCATGGATCCGCTCATCCCTACCATTGAAATGGGGAAATAGGTACCCGAACTTTTGAGCTGGAAAATTTCTATCTCTCTCTCTGTCTCCCTTTCCCCCGGAACTCCGAACATTGCAATGGACTTCCAGGAGAAGTCCATGTTCGGCGTTTAGCACTGGACACCAACTGTCCGGTACGAGCCCCGAACTTTTAAGTTCGGGTTCGCTCGTCTCTAAACAGAAGGTCAATAGACAGTGACATCTAACATAATATACATTATATCTATATAATCCCAACACAGATTTGTATCAAAAGTTAATATGTACTCAAAATACAAATATGGAGTGACCAGTATATGTATCTAATAGCAACCACATTAGTGAGTGAAAACCTGCAAATATTGCACAAAGTGATTTCAACAATAAAACATGCATTTAGAACATTATTAGAATCAAAATACTGGTGTACACTTCCCATGTATACATGTGACATGTGTATGCATAAAACAGGGCCCCACATAGTGCTCCATACAGTATAATGGGCCCACATAGTGCTCCATACAGTATAATGGGCCCACATAGTGCTCCATACAGTATAATGGCCAGAAAAGTGCTCCATACAGTAAAATGGCTGCAAAAAGTGCTCCATACAGTATAACAGGGCCCCACATAGTCATCCATACAGTATAACAGGGCCCCACATAGTGCTCCATACAGTATAATGGGCCCCATATAGCGCTCCATACAATATAATGGGCCCATATGGTGCTCTATACAGTATAATGTGCTCAAATAGTCCTCCATACAGTATAATGGGCCCAAATAGTGCTACATACAGTATAATGGGTTCAAATAGTTCTCCATACAGTATAATGGGCCCAAATAGTGCTCCATACAGTATAATGGCCCCCACCTAGTGCTCCATACAATGCAATGGGCCCACATAGTGCTCCATACAGTATAATGGGCCCACATAGTGCTCCATACAATATAATGGGCTCATATGGTGCTCCATACAGTATAATGGGCCCCCATAGTGCTCTATACAGTTTAATGTGGCCCCCATAGTGATCTATACAGTTTAATGCAGTCCCGCATAGTGCTCCATACAGTATAATAGATCCCACATAGTGCTCTATACAGTATAATAGACCCCCACATAGTGCTCTATACAGTATAATGTGGCCCCATATAGTGTTCCATACAATATAATGGGCCCCACATAGTGCTCTATACAGTATAATGGGCCCACATAGTGCTCCATACAGAATAATAGGTTCCACATAGTCCTCCATACAGAATAATGGCCCCACATAGTGCTCCATACAGTTTAATGGCCCCACATAGTACTCCATACAGAATAATGGGTCCCACATAGTCCTCCATACAGAATAATGGGTCCCACATAGTTCTCCATACAGTATAATGGTCCTGCATAGTGCTCCATACAGTATAATGGCCCCACATAGTCCTCCATACAGAATAATGGGTCCCACATAGTCCTCCATACAGAATAATGGGTCCCACATAGTCTTCCATACAGTATAATGGTCCCGCATAGTGCTCCATACAGTATAATGGCCCCACATAGTCCTCCATACAGAATAATGGGTCCCACATAGTCCTCCATACAGTATAATGGCCCCACATAGTCCTCCATACAGAATAATGGGTCCCACATAGTCCTCCATACAGTATAATGGTCCCGCATAGTGCTCCATACAGTATAATGGCCCCACATAGTGCTCCATACAGTATAATAGACCCCACATTAAAAAAATTATAAATAATAACATCTGCCCATTCACTTGCTGATCCAGTCTCTTCATGGTATCGTCAGATCCTCTGCACACCTCGGTACAGCAGTCGCGCTGTAAGGACGTTATCACGCCCACTGCGCCCAGACGTCAGATGCATAGGGGGAATAATGGAAGAGTTAGCATCAGCAGACACTTCCTCCTCCATCATTGCTTTCAACTGTATAGTTGAAAGTGAAATGCCAAAGTGCGATGGCGGGTGGGGGACCCGCCCGGCATCACAGGCCAAATATACTTGGGGGACCCGTCTGGCGTCACAGGTCAAATATACTCACTCTGTGGGCCATATTTGGCCCTCAGGCCAGTGTTTGACATATGTCTTTTAGATGATTGCTGGCCAAATGATAGTTTGGCTGATTGTTCAACTGATAGGCATCTCAGCCAACTCTCCTATACACAGGAGCGTTCGTTCGGCCTTGTTGTCTATGAGAAATCTGCCGGCGTATCTCCACGATGAGCAGTCCGAAATTAGACATGCATGACCGACATCTCTCCCGACCATCGACATTGGCAGGTTCAGCCAACATTAGTCTAATGTTTATTGGGGCGTTTAGTGGCTTACCTCGTCAGTTTATATGTATGTGAATGTCTTTACTTTTATATTTTCTGTAGATAGATTGATGGATAGATAGATATGAGATAATCATCTCTTTTCCTGTCCATCACATGTTCACCTATTTTCGTTATCATGATCTTCAATATCATGACTGGTGTCTGGCTACACCGTTCATTGACCGTTCTTAATTAATGTCTTCATCAATAAAAGGAAGGATATTGTACATGCGAATGATGACTGCAGCAATACAAAGGAAAGAGGCTTGGAGCTGCTGTCCAGTGCATGTGCTTACAGAAGGGACAATCAATACACTCTGAAGACAGGTAAAAAGTGAAAGCTTAGGAGGCTAAGATAACAGGTTAGGGAGTGTACTGTTTGCTTTCTGGCGCCAAAGAGTATTCGTGAGATTAAAGGTCCCAAATCTCTCATTCACAGCATTTCAAACTGACCATCATCATACACTCGTTAAATCAGGGGACAAAAGAAGAAAGAAGTTTGTTTTTTCAGGACGACATCCTAGAATACGGGTTTTAATTGGAGTAAGCTGATTTTCAGCAATTACTGTATTGTTGTCAGGGCGTCCTGCTTATGGAGCCCACCCAGCGATGGCTCCCCACCCTGCTGTACTTTAAATCTCATCCTCTTATTCTTCTATTGGTGGGATGTATTTTTTAGAGAGCGTCGGACGGAATATATAATCTTTCACTTCCTTTGCTAATTTGAAAATTGAAGAAAGCGAATAGCGTAACTAGATATCCAGCAGTGTACTGATGACTAAAACCAATTCAAGGGAAAATAGTACAAAGAAGAAGAGAGAAGAAGGAGTTATCTCATATCAGACTGGGAAATAAAGTATATGGGAAGATGAGGATTTAACAGGGACGTAGGATAATAGATAAGATTATAGTGGATTAAAAAAATATTAAAGGAGATTGCACATAAAGGCAATCCCTTTTATAATAGAACCTAAGCCAGGTGTTCAGCTGATCACCACATGTCTGGCTTCTCTAGTCCTTGATCATCAAATATTTCTGGGGATATGTACTATTACATGCCAGTTATTAAAAAAATAATAGGAGTCCATATAATTTATAGATTAGTTATGTCTGACAGAGTTGAAACTGCATTTATATTCCATCTTTCCTGTCTTCTCTTAAAGGTTGTTTCCAGAGTGGACATATCGACCGAATAGGATTTATGGAAAGCAGTTGTTATCATGAGGCAACCATTTAAAAGGGTTTTATTTAGTAATAAAATTAAGAAATAATCTAATTTTGTAATATGAACAGTACCATATTTACATATCAGGAGGCAATAGGCACAGAAGTCAAGTGCCTTAGACTTCTTCTTGTAAAATAAAATCACCAAAGTTACGTCCCTTATGCAAAAAGACTAAGGAGGTAAAGTCTAAATGACGGGAACGTTAGCTAAACCTCACAGGGCCTATTAAAATTCAAGAAGATCCTTCAGATTTAGATCTAGCTATGCATAGTAGGGAGAAACAAGAATGGGCTAAAAGGGAATCAATCAGTAGGATCAACCATCCTAAGCTGTCCACATCGATATGTAGGTCATGGAAAGCTGAATAAAATGATACCTTGATATCTTCGATCTGATCTCTTATTCCAGAGAAATTAAAATTTTTATTAATATGTAAATGAGCTGTTAAGATCTATGGGCCGGACTTATATCTTCCTGAGAATCTGCCTCAAGAGCTTATTTTAAATGAAAGAAGGCGTTACCAGTGTGAGACATGTAATGACTGACAGTCTGCTCTCCTGATCCACATGTCTCACACTGGTAATGTCTCCTTTCATTTACAATAGCTCTGGAGGCAGATTCTCAGGGAAATCTGTGTCCGGCCCATAGATCTTAACAGTTCATTTACACATTAAGGAAAATGTGGATTTTTCTGGAATAAGACATCAGATTGCAGATATCAAGGTATCATTTTATTCAACTTTCTGTGACCTACAGATGGCTTGGGATGGTTGATCCTACTGACAGATTTCCTTTAAATTGGAGAAATTGTAATTTTTGGAAACACTAAGGAGAATGACCAATGTAAAACCAAAATTTTATACCGTGTCAAAAATCTTAGGTAAATGTTAGAGATATTCCAGATAGAGTTGAGCAAATTGGAATAGAATTCTGCTCAAATATTACAAAAATCCGCATTAGGTAAAGTGCGGAATTTTTGTAATTCACTTCTACGCGGATAAAGCAGAATGGCAGTTCAGTTGGTTGTCTTTTTGCTGAGGGCCGGAGATCTGAGCGGTAAGGTGAGTATAAGTATTTTTGTTTAACCATTTGACGGCCCTTTTGATGGCCTCCTCCCGTTAGCCAGGGCATCCTGCTCTGATGAAGCCAGGGACATTTCCACGTCTGCGCACACAAGGTCACGGAGCATGTTGTGACGTCATGACGTCATGACCTTATGCGCAGAATCATCCCAGGCCTTATCAGAGTTGGAAATCCCAGTTAGCTTGAACAGCCCAGGGATTTACTGCTCGGCGCAGTGATAAGAAGATATGTCAAGGATCGGACAAGGAAATCTGAAGAATGGAGGGGCAGGAGAAGTGATTATAGTTTTTTTTTCAACTTTTTTACTTTTATTATGCTCCAGAAAATAATAAGGCATATTCAATTCACAGAAAATAACTTCACTGCCAATCGAATTTCCCAGGAAAATCTGAGCTATTTGCTGATTTTGAATTCTGACAGATTCGCTCATCTCTAATTTCGAAATATTTTTAATGCACCAGTAAGGCAAACTGGTCATGTATGAATGCAATTTCACCAGTCTTCTGCCATAAAATATATCACTTTTACGCATTTGTCAATAAATGATGTGGATATGACGCGCCCCCTGGGCCAGTGCTGTAGTGCGGCGCACGTATGCGCGGGGGAATACCCGGAGCCGGATCCGATGGGGGTAGTAGTCTCCGAGTGGCGGGGACCCGGTCTGTGCCCAGGGTGGTCAAACTAAGTGTGTGGCAGTCTTTGTAGATGTTGTTTAAGTGTCGACTACGCCACCCGTTGATTTGCGGTCGCAAGGCCGCCGCTGCAGAACAGTCCGCTGAGGCCGGTGGTATGTGTGCAGCAATGGTGGTATAACCCCCAACGGGAGAGGTATGGCCTCAGGGCAGCTGGTGCGGGTGAAGGGAGTGATAGAAAGGGCGTCCCGGTACCTTTAGTGCTGGTAGTGCGATGGAACACAGAGACTGATTGCGGTTTTCAATGCTTTACTCACAGATGTTATCAGTGTCAGTCCTGCAGGTGATGACGACCCGAGCCGTGCTGCGTCCACCAGGTACGGGGCTCGACCAACCCCCAGGCAGTTCCAGAGTGTGACCTTGAACTCCTTTCTCCGTTCCTTTCTCTGGCCGTCCCCACTAGGGACCCACCCATGTCCAGCTTCCTCGGGCCTTCTGGTGGCGAAACCTATCTCCGGTTTCCCTGACCCTATGTGGCGTGCCTTCGTGGTGAGTGTAGTGAGTGGTCGCGCCAAGACGTGGCCACGACCTCCGGTTCCTGGCTGAGGATAAGTGGCCTCCACCAGTTCGGGATCCGGTACCCTGATCTGCCAACCCTTCACCCGCTGACTCCTAGCGTGTTCGGGTTCCCTCTTCCTTCATGTCTCTGGGCCTTTCTCCAGGTTCCATTCCTTCCTTGTTCCTTGTTCCTTTCCTCTTGTCTTTCTCTCTCTTGCTCCCTTCAGGAGCAGCACCCAGACAGGGCTGCTGCTCCCTGTCACTACTCTTCTCCTCTTCTTCTGTCTGACTGAACTCCTAAGATGGTGCCCACCTTTTATACTCCCTCTGACACCCGAGCCCAGGTGACTAGCCACCAATGGGCTCCTTCCTATGCCCAGAGTCCCTCCCCTCTCTGCTCCTGCACCACTGGGATATTCCTCCCCCCCTCCCACTCCAGCCAGGGACAGACGCTGTCGTACCTGCACATCTACCTAGTGGGAGTACCGTTGTTCTGTCCCCCGGAAATGGGATGAGTGTGGTGCATGCAGCTAACTGAGTTCTAGTCCACACTCCATCCTTACCCGGGAGTGGAATACCACACCTCTGGTTCGAGGTGCAATACCCCTGTAGCAGCCGAGCCCTCGGGGTGCTACAGATATCCAGTTGCACATTCACAAAATGTTTTTAGAAACTTTTCTTCTTTGAAAATGCATTAAAATATTATTAATAAAAATACAAAAATCCCAAAAACAAATACACAAAGTCAATTCTTTATTGAAAGTAAACCGTCCATATGCAATTATTTCATTAATTGCAATTTCAATGGGTGTAATTGTCCATCAGCCTCGTTAATGCTTCAGCCTAACGATCTGATAATAGACTCTCTAAAGACTTTTCTCTCATGTCCTGGGGCTCTTCTTCACACATACCATAATTATAAACTACCAGTAAGCCTCAGGGCCACTAGCAGTCTACTTGTGATGTCTCCCTGACACTCTGAAATGCTCAGGATTAGGACTTTAGTAATTGATACAAATTGTCTGTCAGTGTCACTAATGCTAACACAGACTTCCCTATGGAGGTAATCCCATGACTGCCGGACCAGCGCTAAACACTGCCTCATTTCTAGAGAATGCCGTCCCAGAGCTCTTGACATACCTGTTACCCAGTTCCATCCTGGGTATTATGTAGCTGTTAATAGGCCAGGTAGTTTACCAATGCCTTTAGCAAAATCTTACCTGATGATAAATTGTGGTTAAGTTGTCCATATACTTTAGATAACTGTTGGCCGAATGCTTCTTTTAATGACAGCTGTCTCTCTTGACTATCCTACACACATGATTATTGATCGTTGGCCGAGTATTTTTAAGCCAGAAAGTGGAATAAGTAATTGCCAGAAACCTCTGGTGGCCGCTGATATCTTGGAAAAACAAAAAGATCTGGTAATTGAATTTTATACTGCCCAATATTTATCTTCTCAGTCATCATTTGTCGGAGTCAGGAGACCCCAACTCTCATTGGTCATCTGATCCTGCTAATAAAAATGGATTTGGCTGACTTAGAGGGATTGTCTGGTGAGAACAAGTTATCACCTATCCATGATAACTTGTTGATTGGTGTGGTCTGGAGGGACCCGCACCGATCGGCAAAATGAGGAGATGTTATCCCCATTAGAATGGAAGGGCAGTGCGCATGCTCAACTGTCACTTCATTCCCTTTTTCAAGCAGCCTTATAAAGAATGAAAGGAGCGGTGGTCATGTGTATGATCTGCAGCTCCATTTTGCAACAGATATAAAAGTTCCCTGTTTACAATAAAAGTTCCACAATCTGTTGGTAGGTGTGGATCCCAGCAGTCAGACTCCCACTGATCAGCAAGTTACTCCAAATACAATAGATAGGTGATAACTTGTTTCTACTAGACAACCCCTTTAGGTTCAGTATTTCTCCTTGGGATTGCTGCTCCATAATCTACTCTTTGTCTCCATAATTCTATAAAAATACATATCTTTTTTATATCTTCATTCACTTAGTATGGTCAACTTCATTGAGATTCTTACAAGGAAAATACACTAATAACAAAGAACAGGGAGAAAGCTTGACAAAGTAGTTGTTAGAACCCTCCTGTTTGTTTTTTCCATCTTGTGTTTTGCGGTCACGTGACCATCTGCCTTCATATTTCAGCTCCGCCCTTTTGACTGTGCTGAACTTCAGTGTTTGACTGTTTCTCTAGCCTGGTGCTTCGGTGCCTATCTCTGTCAGTTCGCTTGGTCCTCCTGGGACCTCTAATACTTTTTTGTCTGTATGTCTTTTTGTGTTCTGCAACAACTTCTCTGTTAAGGAGGTGTCCAATTTTTTGTTCCAGTCCTTAGTTCTTTTAGGGACCCCTCCCCTAATGCTATAGGTCTTCGTTCAGACTAGCCGAGGACTAGGAACAGGCAGCCCGCTACATCGTAGGGATTCAGCTTAGTTTTACTGTAGGGACAGTTTTCCCTTATCTTTCCTTAGTTCATGTTGCAGATCATAACAGTAAGTCCAGCCCGAAAAAATAAAAGGAAAGAAATTTGGGGATCAGTATGGTTTCCATCCAGGATTTGGCTCAACGCTTGCAGGGATTGTCTCTGGAGGTGGCCAACCTCCAGCAACACGTAAGTAGCTGTTCTGAAGCGCATTTTGTGGAACCCAAGGTAGGACTGCCTGATGTTTTTTATGGTAAACAGCAAGATTTTTTTTCCTTTAAAAATGCTTGTTTGTTATATTTTCATTTGAGGCCAAGGTCCTCTGGGAATGAATCACAGCGCATTGGTTTTATTATGTCACTTTTGCGCAAAGAACCACAGGGGTGGGCCTTTTCTATCCAACCTAATGATCTATGTTTAAGGTCTGCAGCAGAATTTTTTCCTTCGATGGGGCTATTATATGACGATCCTGATCGAATCTCATCTGCTGAGGCCGAACTCAGGAGTTTGAATCAGAGGTCAGGTGATGTTGAAAATTATTGCACATACTTCAGAAGATGGGCCTCAGAGGTTAAATGGAATGATCCAGCTCTGAATTGTCTATTTCTTGCTGGTCTGACAGAAAGGGTTAAGGATTTGCTAATTGCATTCCTCGCACCTGAGACTCTGCAGGATGCCATGCAATTAGCTGTTCGTGTGAATAGGAGACTGAGATTTAGACAGAATGAGGTAAAGACTCCTGTAATGCCAGGTCCTAGTCCCCAGAAAATCTTCTCTGACGGCGGAGAACCGATGGAGGTGGGGGCGAAGTCGCTCTCCTCTCAGGAAAGAGACCGGAGGTTCACCGAGAGATTGTGTCTTTATTGTGGTAAAGCTGACCATTTGATTAAGTATTGTGAGCTTCGTTTAAGTAAAGAAAAAAAAATGGTCAGTTACGCCCGTATAGCTTGTTTACGCTCTGAAGGAGTATTTCTTTCTGGGAGTACTACTTTGCAGGAAAATTTGATTGAATTTCAGGTATTTGTGGATTGTGGTTCAGCACTTAATGTGATTGATAAAGGGTATTTGGAAAACCTTAAATTGAAATCCAAACCTTTGTCATTACCTATTTCTGTGATTGCAATTGATAACACTCCCTTGAAATGTATTACTCACAAGGTTGCTGCATTTCCCCTCACTATCAATGGAGTTCACCAAGAAATTTTGGACTTGGTTGTATTAGATAATTTACCCTCTCCTGTCGTTCTAGGATTGCCTTGGTTCAAACTGCACAATCCTTTGCTGGACTAGTCTACTAATGTGATTAAGTCTTGGAGTCTGAAGTGCTATGATAAATGTTGTAATGGTCGCATTGTGGCTGTGGAAAAAGGGGAATTACTTGTACCTATTCAAGATTTTTGGAGGGTTTTTTCAGAGGAGGAGTCGCAAGTTTTACCTCCTCATAGGGCTTATGATTGCGCCATTGAGTTTGTTCCTGGAGCTACTCTTCCCAAGAGTCGCTTGTTTAATCTGACTATCCCTGAAAGAAAGGCCTTGGAGGAGTACATACAGACTAGCCTGGCTGCTGGTCACATTAGACCTTCTAAGTCGCCTGTGGCAGTTGGATTTTTCTTTGTTAAAAAAAAGGACGGGCGTTTACGTCCATGTCTGGATTTTCGCGAAATTAATAAGATTACCGTACGCAATTCCTACCCATGGCCGTTAATTCCTGACTTGTTTAACCAGTTGGTGGGGGCCAAGTGGTTCTCTAAAATTGATCTCCGGGGGGCATACAATTTGTTACGAGTGAAGGAGGGTGATGAATGGAAAACTGCTTTTAACACTGCGGTAGGTCATTTTGAGAATCTGGTGATGCCTTTTGGTCTTACCAATGCACCTGTATTTTTTCAGAACCTTATTAATGACATCCTGAGACCTTTGATTGGTAAGAATGTGGTTGTGTATTTGGATGACATTTTGATTTATTCACCAGATCTAGAGTCCCAATGGCAGAGTGTACGTGAAGTCTTGCAGTTAATGAGTGATAATTCACTCTTTGCTAAGCTGGAGAAATGTGAGTTCGCTGTGCAGAAAGTTAGTTTTTTGGGCTACATTGTCTCCAGCAAGGGCTTTGAGATGGACCCAGTGAAGGTTCAGGCTGTGCAGGAATGGCCTAGGCCTATTGGTTTGAAATCTATACAGAGATTTTTGGGTTTTGCCAATTATTACAAGAAATTCATTAAGAATTTTTCTGTAATTGTTAAGCCTCTGACCGATCTCACCAGGAAAGGTGCGAATACGGCCCAGTGGACTACTGAGGCCATTGAAGCGTTTGAGTATCTTAAAGAGAGGTTCAGTTCTGCCCCTATCCTTATGCAGCCTGATGAGACCAAGCCTTTTTTGGTCGAGGTCGATGCTTCATCGGTGGGGGTCAGAGCAGTTTTGTCTCAGGAGAACAAGGATGGAGTACATCCTTGTGCCTTCTTTTTGAAAAGATTTCGGAAACCGAACTGAATTATGATGTTGGAAATCGGGAGTTGCTGGCTATTTTTTGGAAGGCGCTAGATTTCCTATTCAGGTGTTCACAGATCATGAGAATTTGATCTATCTGGATGCTGCCAAGCGCTTGAATGCCCGTCAAGCTAGGTGGGCACTTTTTTTTTTCTCGGTTTCATTTTTCTGTTACCTATATCCATAGTACTAAGAATGTTAAAGCCGATGCTTTATCTCGCAGCTTCTCTCCTACGGTCGGTGCCGAGAAGGAGGAGAGCATTTTACAGAAAGGAGTTGTGGTGGCGGCATTGGACTGCGTTTTGGAGAATGGGATTCTGAAAGCTCAAGATGATGCTCCATCTAACACTCCCCATGGGAGGTTGTTCGTGCCTAGAGCCTTTAGGAGAGATTTGTTTGTGGAGTGTCATGAGTCTCGGTTGGAAGGTCATCCAGGAATTTCGAAGACTAAGAGACTTTGCAGTCGCAGTTTTTGGTGGTCTGGATGGCAGAAGGAAGTCATCAAGTGGGTGCGTCAATGTACTGTGTGTACTAGGTCAAAGGCTTCACATACTCCTGCTGCGGAGTTGCGTTGCCCTCTGGAGGTTCCTAGTGCACCTTGGACGCATCTCACAATGGATTTTATTACTGATCTTCCTGTGTCCGAGGGTTTTACTGTCATCTGGGTGGTCATGGACCGTTTTAGTAAGATGTGTCATTTGGTTCCATTCATTAAGTTGCCCTGTGCCAAGACACCCGCTAAGGCGTTTGTTAAGGAGATTATCAAGCTCCATGGCGTTCCCCCGGATATTGTTTCTGATAGAGGACCTCAGTTTGTGGCTCGCTTTTGGTGTGCTTTTTGTGACAGGTTTGGAGTCCATTTGTCATTTTCATCTGGGAATCATCCTGAGTCTAATGGACAGACTGAAAGAAAGAACCAGGATGTTGAACAGTTTTTGTGTTGTTTTGTGGCGGACAATCAAGAGGTATGGTCTGAGTTTCTGCCTCTCGCAGAATTTTCTCTTAACAATCATGCATCCTCCTCTGATGGGTGTTCTCCTTTTTTTTGTTGTACTGGGAGACATCCGTCTTTTGGTTCGTTCTCCAAATTGGGGTCGGCGGTGCCGGAGGAGGAGAATTTTTCCGGTGATTTGGAGAGAGTTTGGACTAATGTACATTGCAACCTTCAAGAGGCTAGCAAGAAGTCCAAGAAGTATTTTGACAGGAAACATAAGGAGGTTTTGTTTACTGTGGGTGACATGGTTTGGTTGTCCTCAAAGAACCCGCGGTTGAGGATTTCCTCTAAAAAACTGGGTCCTAAGTTTGTGGGTCCATTTAAAGTGCTTCAGGTTGTTAACCCGTCTGCTGTTAGGTTGGATGTCCCTACTTCCTGGAAGATTAATCCTGTGTTTCATGTTTCCTTGTTGAAAAAGGCTGATGTATCAGATATGGATGCCACTGTCTCAGTTCCTCCTGTGGTGGAAGACAGTGAATATGAAATTTCTCGTATCTTGAATTCTAGATGGCATAGAGGGAGATTACAGTATCTTGTCTCCTGGAAGGGTTTCAGTCCCGAAGACAACTCCTGGGTAAGGACGGATGATGTCTCTGCTCCTAGCTTGTTAAAGCTTTCCACAAGAGGTTTCCGGATAGGCCAGGGCCTGGAGGATCTGGAGGATCCTCATAAAAGAGGGGGTACTGTTAGAACCCTCCTGTTAGTTTTTTCCATCTTGTGTTTTGCGGTCACGTGACCATCTGTCTTCATATTCCAGCTCCGCCCTTTTGGCTGTGCTGGACCTCAGTGTTTGACTGTTTCTCTAGCCAGGTGCTTCTGTGCTTTTCTCTGTCAGTTTGTTTGGTCCTTCTGGGACCTCTAATACCTTTTTGTCTGTTTGTCCTTTTGTGTTGTGCAACAACTTTTCTGTTAAGGAGGTGTCCCATTTTTTGTTCCAGTCCTTAGTTCTTTTAGGGACCCCTCCCCTAATGCTATAGGTCTTCGTTCAGACTAGCCGAGGACTAAGGCGGGTCTGTTCGCTAGGAACAGGCAGCCCGCTACATCATAGGAATTCAGCTTAGTTTTACTGTAGGGACAGTTTTCCCTTATCTTTCCTTAGTTCATGTTGCAGATCATAACAGTAGCCTGGTGATCTTAGAACATTGTCTTCCAAACAAAAGACAAAGAAAATCTTTTTGGAGATTCAAGACTCAAAATAGATAATCCGATCCTATTGTTTTCAGGGGAGATAAGTTGCTGCCAAAGGCGTCTAGCAGCCACTTTCTCCTCTCTCCACTGAAACCACATGTGGATGGGGGAGTCGGGAGAGATAACCGTCAGCCAATTGAATGTTCAGACATCAGCTATCTACCGTGTATATCTCCAGCTTTAGAAAGTGTAATGAGATGGTTTAAAAAGGTGGATATTTCCTTTAAAACTGGACACAAATTTTAGAATCTCTTGTCTTAAAGAGTAAACAAAATATTTACTTAAAGGAGATGTCTCAACTCAGCTTGTTAGGACCCCAAGATCGGTGATAATTTGCTGATTGCTGGCTTTTCCACCTCTGAGAATGGGGCTAAGAAGTGTCCTATTTGAATGGAACATACATGGCACTGCTCCATAAATGAGGATGCTGAGCACAGTGCCTGGATATTACCAGCAGTCTCATAGACAATGAAGCTAGATTAGAATCATAGAATGATTGAAGGGTAGAGTTGTAAAGGACCTCCAGGGTCATCTTGTCCAACCCCCTGTGCAGTGCAGGATTCACTAAACCATCTCAGAGAGATGTCTGTCCAGCCTCTCTATAGAATCATAGAATGTTAGATTTGGAAGGGACCTCCAGGGTCATAATGTCCAGCCCCCTGCTCAATGCAGGATTCACTAAACCATCTCAGACAGATGTCTGTCCAGCCTCTCTATAGAATCATAGAATGTTAGATTTGGAAGGGACCTCCAGGGTCATAATGTCCAGCCCCCTGCTCAATGCAGGATTCACTAAACCATCTCAGACAGATGTCTGTCCAGCCTCTCTATAGAATCATAGAATGTTAGATTTGGAAGGGACCTCCAGGGTCATCATGTCCAACCCCCTGTTCAGTGCAGGATTCACTAAACCATCTCAGAGAGATGTCTGTCCAGCCTCTGTACAGAATCATAGAATGTTAGATTTGGAGGGGACCTCCAGGGTCCCATTAGTGGAAGTCCCAGCTGTTGTGATCAGCAACTAAAGGCTGAGTTTACATGTCCAGTAATCATCCATCTGAAATAGATCCAGTAGCAATCAGATATGTTAAAAGGGCAAAAAAGTTGTGCAGACATAATCTGTTTTTATTTTAGCCAGACAAAAAAGTTATCACTTGAAATCTATGGAAAACATTTTTTTGCTTACTGGATCCATTTCAAATGGATGATTACTGGACATGTGAACTTGGCCTTATTCCTATTTTATGAATATAGGAGAGAGAAACAAAAAAGAGGCTAAAATAGAGTGCTTTCGAATAGACGCTGGAATAGTGGAGCAATGGAAAAAGAGATGCAAGCTTACACTCCGTGAGTGGCAAGACTGCCACTCACATGGATCCAATCGCACTCTAGTCAATCTGTTGCTACCAATGCCGGTCATTCTAGCTCTTGACACCATAGATGCCATAAAGTCAACTAATATGGAAATAGAGAAACGCCAGCCAACAGAGCAGGAAAGGACTGTGGATCATACAGGATATGGATCAAATTAATTCAGCACTTACTCCGTAGGGGTGAAAAGATACAGTTTCATATCCCCATCTTCCAAGCACACTGTCTTCTCCTTAGTTTGACAGTGGACCTGATTGAATGATCCAACTTGTAGCAAGTCACAAGAATTTAATTGACAATTAAACTGAGGTTTCATCTTCTCCCCCAAGGAATAAGTGCTGAATTATTTTGATCCAGATCCTGTATGATCCACAGTTAATTCCTGCTCTGTCCGTTGGCGCTCCTCTATTTTCATTTCAATTGACTTTATTTTATGGATAGGTGATAGCTAAGTTGGGACAACCCCTTTAAAAACTATATTTCCATTATTGAAAATAGTGGCCAAAAGGGCCCAATCTTGCCTTGCTGTGAAAGAGGTAATATCAGAGTTCTGAAAATGTACCAATTTTCCATTGAAGTAAATGGAGACTGCTGTTTATGGGCTGCCAACCTCTCTACTCAACTGGAGAATGGGGTCCCTCCTAAGTTAATCCGCATCTATAGGACATTTATGGCATATTTTGTGTCCAAGATGGGAATACTCCATATAATTGGAAAAAATGAAAATTACCAATAGGCATTCTTTATTGCCAATACCTCTTCCTACATCTAGTGATATATTTTGAAAGGTCTAACTTGATATATGATACTTGCAACAATATTACATACACGTGAAATTTTTGTGAATCTCCTGCACAAAGGATAATAGTAATAAACTGATCGCTGCTTTGTATACATGAGCCCCTCGATTTTCTACAATGTTACACATCAAAGACGCCTGAGTGATGCAGAATGCCGAGAATGGTCTCAGATAACGCTGTGAATTCCCTGATTGAATGCAATTACAATGTAATCATATTAGACTTCTCCTATAGGTTGATTTGATTTATTTTGCTGACAGCAGAAGACAATAGCTTAAACGTATTTGCCATGGAACAGGGGAGACCAGGCTGATCCCTCTAATTGAATAAACTTGTCTGAGTGTCCAGCTTGTTGCACAATGGGAGAACATCTGAGAAGCCCCTTGTCCTTCACTCTCCGAGCGCTTTCATCAATGTATCATGTTGTATTCTCAGACTCAGAGACAACAATGTGGCACTATAAAAATCCACAGAATTCATCTGCTACTCAGTCAGATGGAGATAAACTGTAAAGATTGGTAAACTTGAGAATAATCACATTCGGAAGATCAGGGACATTCTTGTGTGCGGGAGGAAAATAGTTAGGACCATTCAAAGACTTGATTCAACAATGTAATGTACCATAAGTGGAAGTCATGGTGGTAACGTGAACTCTGCGTTTTTGTAATGGGCTTTTGCTACAATCTCCGCTAAATAAACATGTAGATATTTCAAAGAGATCAGAGACCTACATCAAAGAAAAGGATGGACTAGGCAGCCGGATATGTCAAATGTAGCAGCTTGTATCTGACCATGCAAGCACATGCACTAATTATTCATAGACATGTATAAAAATGCACTGCAGATTTCACACAAGCGTTTTATGGGTGCAGTTTTGTGCCCATATTACAAACAGTTCACAGGTCTAAAACTTTCCTACCCTGGACATTTTCATTGTTACTCTTTGGTACCTCTTTTCCCTTTATTTCTCCATCAACATAGCTGTGAGGGGGCTTATTTTTGTGTGTCATGAGCTGAAGTTGAACTTTTCCTAAACTCTTCTCAGGTAATTTATGACCATAAAATTCTGCTTGACTATGATGTAAACAAGACAGAAAAACAAGCAATGTGAACTGAGGTCTAAGATGGTACACATGCAAGAAATAGGAGCATGTTCACACTAGCAAAAAGAAGCAAAACCTACAAAAGACAAAAAATATATCTCATACCCTACCATCATTATATATAAATATAAAGCAAAGTTGCATATTAAATATAGGGTACTTAGTGAACTATTTTTGATCAAAAAAGTATACAAGCCGTCCCACCAGCGCTGGTGGGACGGCTTGTATACTTTTTTTTATCAAAAATAGTTCACTAAGTACCCTATATTTAATATGCAACTTTGCTTTACATTTATATATAATGATGGTAGGGTATGAGATATATTTTTTGTCTTTTGTAGGTTTTGACTATGATGTAGTCTGAATCTGGTCATAAATCTGCCAATTTTTTTTTTTAGTATTATTTTTTATCTTTTGACTATACTAACTGGGGAATCTTTACAAATGTTTTTTCTGAACATTGCAGAAACGAAGTAGATGATCTCAGTGTGCTAGCCAGATTCTCTTCCTCCATCAGTCTCCAAGTAGGGATGAGCAGATCAATTCACAGAGTATCAAATTTGAGTTGAATTTCATGAAATTCATGGTTTCATGCAATTTCAAACATTTTGAGATTCGATTCTCACAAAAAAAAACTATTTGCATTTCCTACACTGCTGAAGCATCAGAGAGAAGGGTAATGTCTCTTTGTGTTGCAGCACAGCCCCTCCATAATGCTCTGTAGCTATGATATCATACCTTGTACAGCGGTGGTCAGTACCAAGGCCATCACAGACCAGCAGTTCCCAGGGGAGCACATTTTGAACAGCAGAGTCTTTTTCTATCTCCAGAGCCACTGGGTAAGTCTCTCTCCTGTAGAGTGTAAGCTGTTATGGTCAACAGGTTTCTCTATCTCCTGTAGAGTGTAAGCTCTTATGGTCAATGGGGTCCTCTCTCTTCTGTAGAGTGTAAGATCTTATGGTCAATGAGGTCCTCTCTCTCCTGTAGAGTGTAAGCTCTTATGGTCAATCGGGGCCTCTCTCTCCTGTAGAGTGTAAGCTCTTATGGTCAATGTGGCCCTCTCTCTCCTGTAGAATGTGAGCTTTTATGGTCAACGGGGTCCTCTCTCTCCTGTAAAGTGTAAGCTCTTATGATCAAAGGGGTCCTGTCTCTTCTGTTAGAATGTAAGCTCGTATGGTTAGCGGGGTCCTCTCTCTCTCTTTCTCCTGTGAAGTGTAAGCTCTTATGATCAGCTGGGTCTTCTATCTTTCCTTTCCCCCACATGTGTTTCATAAGCAATTACAAGCTTTCCAGAATTGATATCTGCACAAATTTATTTGCTGTAAATAAAAATTTTAGGAAAAATTCGGCAAAGTTGGTGAAGTCGAATTTCAAAAGATTCGCTCATCTTTATCTCCAAGTACTAGTTGAATACTTTCCTTAATGGAAGGTGTGTACAATTATACCCAGATTTTGGAAAAGTTTATAGTTATTTTTTTTATATTTTGTGACTTTTACATTTTACTGAGTATCAACAAGAAATTAATGACATAACTAATAAAGCACAACGTCTAGACTGAGCGATTTCCATAACTACAGTGTTCACAGAGAAATGAAATGGAGACAGTTTGACTAATGGGAAGGATGGCACAGAAGAAGGGCATGCAGCTGTTATGGAACCAAGGATGAAAGGAAGCCCCGACAGGTTGACTTAAAGAGGTTGTCAACTACTTTTACATTGATGACCTATCTTTAGGATAGGTCATCAATGTCTCATCGGCCGGGATACGACACCCGGCACCCCCGCCGATCAGCTGTTAGCGGTGTCGGCAGTGGCGGCAGCCGGCCATAAGTAATCACTAGCCAAGCTGCTCCGTCTTCTGGTAGTGGACGCTGCAGGGTACTACACATTCACCTCCTATTGATTTGAATAGGAGGTGGATGTGTAATTAACGCGCCCCCTGGGCCGTGGGGTACTCGGTAGCCGGGCTGGTTGGTGCTGGGGGATGTCATAGTGGCAGTGACCCGGTCGGTGACCCAGGGCGGTCAATAAAAGGGGATTAGTGAAAGGGGAATATAGTTTTTATATATATTGTTCGTGACGTCACCTGTGGTATGCGGCTATATGGGGCCATCGCTGCGGTGCAGATCCTCTGGAGCTGGTGGCGACGCAGCAGAGTTGGTTCAGCTCTCCACAGGCAGAGCTAAGCCTCAGGGCAGGATGTAGTGATATTATGAGGAAGATGTTGCTGGTGCTGTGTAGTGTAGGGCTGGTGATGGCGCAGCAATAATTCTAGGACACAGTGGGGTGCAGTCTTCAGGTTTACTCACAGTTGTCAGACTCCAGGTTCCCAGCACCAAGGTAACCTCCCACGCTGTCCTGTGTTTACCAAGGCAGGGGTTCAGCAATCTCCCAGGTATTTCAGAAGTACTTAACGGGACCCCATTCTATGTTGCCTCCTCGGTCGTCTTCCTGTGCTGGCTCTCACCCTCCTGCCCTGCGCCTGGCAACCAGTGTCCCAAGTCGGTAACCTTGGATTTTGGCAGGCAACGTGCATGCCCCTGAATCCTATGCAGCTACCTTTTTAGCGATTTAGTTGCGGTTGTGAGCAGCTGCACCCTGAAAGTATAGTAGCCTCTGGTTTCTACCTGAGCCTTGTAGTTCTCCACTAGTTAGGGGCCGGTCCCCTTTGCGGCCTGATTCCTCCACGTTCTGGTAGATTCGGACGCACGGGTGGCTTCCGCACTCGCCGTGCCCCTGGGTTCCCCTCACTCCTGGAGCCTTCCCTCTGCTCCCGTCCTCTTCCAGCCAGTCCTCCTGGGCCTCTCAATCTAGGCCCTCTCCTCTGAGCAGAGCTCCTACAGAGCTCCTGCTCCTACTCCTCTCAGACTTCCTCCTCAGACTGAACTCCTCTGTCTGACTTACTTCCTACAAGATGGTTCCCCTTTTTATACTCCCACTCAAAGTGCTCCCCTGTTATGCTTCCTCCACCCACACCCACTACATGGTTCTCCCTCTCTCGGTTCCCCCCACTTCCAACCAGGGACAGGGCTCAGCATAAGCCAGTGCATCTTGCACCCACCTGCTGGTCTGGAAGGGTGTAGTGTTGGATGCAGGAGAGTGGGTCCCGGGCAGTACTCCCTCCTTACCTGAGAGTGGGGTACCACACCTCTGGGTGAGATGCAGTACCTCTGTGGTGACTGAACCCGCAGGGGCGCCACATAATACCCTGTGGAGGCCACTACCAGAGGACAGAGCAGCCCAGTAAGTGAGTACTTCCGTCTGGTGGTCACCACTGCCGACACCAATAACAGCTGATTGACGGGGGTGCCTGGTGTTGGAGCCTGGCTGATCAGACATTGATGACCTATCCTAAATATAAGTCACCAATGTAAAAGTAGTGGACAACCTCTTTAATCCTTATTTCATAAATGCTATGAAATTTTACAGAGATCCTTTTGTACAGATCATTCAAACAAGATTATGTGAAATCAACTTAAATGTCAGCCAAAGCTGCTGATTAAAGAACAGCAGATTGATTCGCGGAGGATTGACTTCAATCCGAATTTCCCTAAGTTCATAGTTTACACGAATTCCAACATTTTGAGATTCGATTCATGGTTTGCAAAATAAAAACTTGCCCGGCACCATTTGCCATACCACTGAAGCATCAAAGAGCAGGCTAATGTCATTTTGTACTGCCACACGGGCCTCCTCATAATACTCTGCAGCTATGACATCTAGTGGATTATCATACCATGTAAAGCGGTGGTCAGTAATTGGGACATCACAGATCAGTGGTTCCCAGTGAAGCATGGTTTGTGCGGCAGAGTAATTTTCCATCTCCAGAGTCACTGGGTAAGTCTCTGTTTTCTGTAGATTGTAAGCTGCTATGATCAGCAGGGTCCTCTCTCCTGCAGAGTGTAAGCTCTTATGGTCAACATGGTTCTCTCCCAATGAAATCTCTTTCCTGTAGAATATAAGCTTTTATGGCCAGTGGTGTCCTCTCTCTTTCCTGTAAATTGTAAGCTCTTATGGTAAGCAGGGGTCAGTGGGGTCCTCTCTCCTGTAGAGTGTAAGCTCTTATGGTCAGTGGGGTCCTCTCTCCTGTAGAGTGTAAGCTTTTATGGTCAGTGGGGTCATCTCTCCTGTAGAGTGTAATCTCTTATGCTCAGGAGGGTCCTTTCTCTCCTGTAGAGTGTAAGCTCATATAGTCAGCAGGATCCTCTCTCTCCTGTAATGTTTAAGCTCTTATGGTTAGCATGGTCTTTTCTCTCCCCGGTAGAATGTAAGCTCATATGGTCAGCGGGGTCTTCTCTCTCTTACCTACAGAGTGTAAGCTCTTATGGTCAGTCAGGTCGTCTCTCTCATCTGTACAGTGTAAGCTCTTATGATTTGTGGGGCCCTTTCTCTCTTCTGAAGTGTGTAAGTTCATATGGTTAGTGGGGTCCTCTCTCTTTCGACTGTAGAGTGTAAGCTCTTATAGTCAGCGGGCTCCTTTCCTTCTCTCTCTCCTAAAGAATGTAACCTCGTATGGTCACTGGGGTCCTCTTTCTCTCACTCTCTTGCCTGTAAATTGTAAGCTCTTATGGTCAGCAAGGTTCTTTCTCTTCCTTTCTTCCTCATGCTCTCTCTCTTTTCTACCACAAGTATTTCACGAGCGATTACAAATTTTGCAGTATAGAAATTTGCACAAATTTAATTTACTGCAAATCAAATTTGTTGGGAAAATTCAGCAAAGTTGGCAAATTCGACCTTCAATAGATTCGCTCACCTCTACTCCTAATTTGCAAGGTCTAACCAATTACTCCTGAGGAAAAGAAGGATTGGGCATGTTGAGTTTCAACACTTGATCCTCTTTTGTTAGGAGAGATAAGCCACTGCCATAGATCTCCCGAATCTGCATGGCAAATCGGCACCAAATCCTGAACTTGTGAGCATACCCTTAATGACAACAACAGTAATAATATTGCTTGCAACTCTAACTTTTCAGAAACTAGGCATAAAATTCAACTAAAAATATATATATTTGTTGGGAGTTATATTAACCCTTTAAATCCCATAACTTGGTCGTAAGTTAAAATGTCATTTTCCCAGTGCTTACAGAAGATCCAAAGAAGTCATACACAGATATATATTACTTTTCTTAAGGCAGTATCAGTCTGAGATTGAAAAAATTCTACCAGGTCAGATACAAAGGGTTTTCTTTTATAACTTTTATCTAGAAAATAAACATTACACTGATATGGTATTAACCTGTCATGATGTAAAATAAATCGATGCCTGCTGTATGAAGGCTATACTCCCCTTGTGAAAAAAATATATATATGTATACGAAGTAATAATAAATCCTGGAGATCTGGTTTATCTCGAAGCAGAGATAGCATTAATTATGGTTATAAATATGGCTGAGAAGACAATAAATGCTACTTATTCCTTACAATTTTTCACCATTTATATTTATAACCCTTGCATTGTGTCTGCTTTTAATAGTTTTATGATCTGTAAGGAGTGGTTGCTCGATGGTTGAGATACAGCTTTGTGATATACTGTAACTGTATTTCTAAGTTTCGTGCATAAGTCATGTTCACACTTGTGTTGGTCTTGATGATTTACTTTTTGAGTAAGGCCATATTGAAGTTGAGGAGCGCCTATAGGCAAAATATTGTTGGAAGCCCTTCTCTAGTCAATTATAGGGAATGTTCATCAAAAATGGTTTATTGTTTAGATCAGGCTTTTGTACGCAATGTACAGAATTTTCAAAACCTAAGATAAAAACAAAATGAGCAAATACCCTGCAGTAAATAAATAGCAATAGTGCATGAAATTAACATAGGGTACTTAGTAAACATAATTTTAAAAAAAGCCATCGAACCACGTCAAGGTGACCCTATTTGGGATTGTCCTAACCTCTAGTATTAAAACTTTACCATATGTCAAATGACGTAAATGTGAATAAGCAGGGACAAGACCCAGACTAATGGACATCCAGTCATGGGGAGCTATATAAATGTCATGTCTAGCTCAAAGAAAAGGGAGGCCATGCCCTTATTTGCACAGAGCTCAAAAATAGTGAAACAAAAACCTTAAGAGATAAACTGGAATATAAGTTGGTATGCATGCAACGTGTAGGTGCATGTTCACACTGGCCACTAAACAGACAAAATGTACAGTACCTTGCCAAATTTTTAGGCAAGAGTGGAAAAAATCCTGCAAAGTAGGAATGCTTTCAAAGATTGAAGTGTTAATAATTTATCTTTATCAATTAACAAAATGCAAAGTTAATGAACAAAAGAAAAATATAAATCAAATCAATATTTGGTGTGACCGCCCTTTGTTTTCAAAACAGCATTAAAGCATCAATTCTGACTGGCTCCATATTTATTCTATCGCTGGACAATGACCCCAAACATACAGCCAATGTCATTAAGAAGTATCTTCAGTGTAAGGAAGTACAAGGAGTCTTGGAAGTGATAATACGGCCCCACAGAGCAGATCTTAGCATTATTGAATCAGTGTGGGATTTCAAAAATAAGCAGAAGAATTTGTGCAAGATCTGTGGTTAGTTCTCTAAGATGTTTGGAACAACCTCATTGCTGAGTTTCTTCAAAAATTGCATTTAAGTGTAGCTAGAAGAATTGATGCTTTGATACTTTTTTGAAGGCAAAGGATAGTAACATCAAACACTGATTTCATTTAGATTTCTCTTTTTGTTCATTTGCTTTGCATTTAGTTAGTTGATAAAAATAAACCAATACCATTTCAATTTTTGAAGGCTTTTTTACTTTGCAACATTTTTTCGACACCTGTCTAAAATTTTTGCAGAGTTCTCATGTTTTTTTTGTTTTTTTTTTACATTCTTGGCAACTTTTTTTTCCTTCTCACGATCGCTATTAAAAGCAAAAATTAGAAATCTTGCAATTTTAACATTGGCCACTGGGGCTTTTTTAGACTTACTCTTCCTGTTGCTATAGGAAACAACACATGTACATTATCAGCAATAAACAGACTCAAACCCTATCTTTCATATTGAAGCATCCAATGAGCACGTGAAAAAGTCATTATGAGTGGAGGGGGGGCAGGGTGAGCTGTGACATCGCCTTTTATGATTGGTGCATTCTGTGGTATTAGCCGTGTATAGAGGTGTTACCTGTCATTGTAATCCTGCCTTGGCTGATAAGTCTTGCTGTAAACTCTTCCTAAAAGGAAAGAAGTACTAGTCAAAATATCCCTATTGGCCAGTGTGAAAATTGCAAGATTACTAAGATTACTAACTTTGTTTTTTAATAAATATGTTTCATAAAGATTATGATATGAAAAAAAATATTGCCATTTTTTTAAATAAATACATTTAACACAAAAACAATAGGTTATTTTCTGATTCCCTTTAATGAGTTATGTTATGGATTGAGTTATGGATAACTCAGAATCAAAAATCACTGAAGCAGTCTCCTCTGTGTGTAGATAAATTAATTAATGAGTAGTTGTCAGCTTCTGGAAGAGCAAGCGCACTTCATCAGCAAATGAGTGCTAAAATCAAATCATCAGAGTTGAGGATAATCGCCCCTAAGTCAGACTGGATGTCTCCAACCCAACCAGGGACATCACATGGCAGAAATGCCATATCTAACATAATCTGATATCCAAATAATTCATGGAAATATCTGTGTCCAGGGAACCTAATTGCTTCTGTGACTGCACGCACAAAGGTTTTCAGGTGTGGGGAAGCACAGAAATGCAAAATCAACCCAAAATTGACATACATGTTTGGTGTGTCTAGGCTGGTAAAAATATACTTATAAGCAAGATGGTCATATTATTTCACTACAAGGTTCCTGTGGGAAAATATGACATAAAATAACATTATGTCCTAAACTGTCTTTCCTTGCATATAATTTAATATCCTCTTCTCACCGGAGCATATGGAAATCCTATAAAATATCCCACCTTTTGTGAGACCTAGGAGATACAGCATACATTGTAGATCTGACCTAGATGTTTCTGTATTTTACCCTTATTTTTGTACTGTTTTTGTCTTTTTATTATTTCATCTTTTTGTCGTTTTTGTAATTACTGTACTTATTCTGTATATTAAACCTAAAATGTAATAGATTTGTTCTTTGCTGCTTTAAATGTACCTACAATACTAAAGAGGGAAATTGTAGCCTCGTTGTATTACCCTGTCTATGCCATAGTGCAAGAAGACCTCCTCTCAGGTGCTTGGGAAAGTTGGATGTGCATTAGTATTAGTGTTTCACCCATGCGGGTCTATCATAAAGTGGTGGCAGCAAGAACTGTAGTATATATGTGTGAACTGATTTTGGAGTGGGCTTATCTCATTGTTAGCCTATTGCAATAGGTGAGTAGACGAGTAAGTGTGAGAAGCGGAGTCCTCCTTTACAATCATATCTGAGTCACATGTGCAAGTGGGCGGTGTTCATGACACGGTAATTTGGCCATAGAACCCATGCTATGTGAGGAGCCCATCCTGTGTTCCAAAGGTGTACTTAGCCACTGAGGTCCATCTAGTTAGCAGTGTAGACAAGTGGGTCAATGGACCTCTGAGCAAAATGATTCCCATTTTTCAGTCGTATATGCAAAATGTTTTAAATAACTAGTAGGTGTTTTCCCCTATAATATAATTCTTAAAGTGGTTTTCCCAATTCGGCAAGTTATCACTTATTTGCATGATAGGTCATAAAATGCGGATCGCTGGTGTTCTGATTGCTGGGACACCCAACAATCCTGAGAAGGTGGCTCTGAAATGCCCCATTAGAATAGAGCAGTATTGATGCATGATTGTCTATACTCCTTTCATTGACTATGGTGCTACTGGGGACAGCTGAGTACAGCAGTTCTCTATCTCTGGCAGTCTTATAGACAAAGAATATAGTAGTATCATTTGTGTACAGCCATCTCTCTATTCCAACCTAGAAATTCAGCATCCCATTCTGGAAATCTGCAAAGGACAAACCCTACAATATAAAATTAGATCTAAAGGTAGATAAAAAAATGGATGCATCAATTCTTCGATCAATTCTATAACAAAAAAAACCACACAGAAAATTACATCTAGGAATGCATTTATCTTGCCTATGCATACACCCATGGAAAATGTAAGGCACTATTGGAACTTGTGGCCACGTATTTAAGACTTTATTAGAAGTCTTTCATAATAATGGAGTATATAGAGGCCTTAAATACCATGATCAAATTGATTCTTTATTAATGTCCTGCATTTTGCCAACCAAAAAGAATAAACTGGTGTTTTCTTCCATTCAATGTCTTTTCTATTATCCCACCCCTTAGCATGGTTTGCTATCCATTATCTATCTATCTATCTATCTATCTATCTATCTATCTATCCAATGAAGAATGGCATCACTCTCATTTCAAAGAAGTATTTATTCCAAGCCCATGTACAAAACATCTTGGCTCTGGCAATTAGCTTATCCTCACTTGAAAAAAGCTCATTGCCAGAGCTGAAACATTGTGTACATTGTGATGCCATTCTTCATTGTCTGTCATGCTCTTGTCTGCATCCAACCATGTGTAATGTCAGAGAAAAGAGAAAGGCAGGAGGAAGCGCCATTTTGCAAATGGGCAAAGACGCTATGTAGTTTTTAGACGCCATATTAGTAAAGGAGGGTTGAAACACCATGTGCGCGTGCATCAGAAGTCCCTGATGTAACGGTAATGTTACTAAATGACCAATAAAATGCGCAAAGAGCCTGCATGCGCTCTAAAAGAATGGATCTCATCAGAACCATTTTGGAATAGGGATTGAGTTACTGTATGCCAGACAAGTCTAAAACCAGACAGTTACTTATAAAGGGAAATATTTCCTATAAATGTTGGACAGAGAGGTCATTATAAATAACCAAAGCTCGCTGGGGCTTTTATCCTGTTGACAAGGAGATACAAGGAGAGATATGCATCCTATTAGGTGTGGCGCTCCTGAGGGTTCGACCGCCACAGGGATGCTGCACTTCTCTAATGGAGTGTAGTGTTCCTCCTCTGAGGTAAGAACAGTGTGATGATCAGGACTCCACCTCCACATCCAACACCACATTTCTCCACCAGAGGGGGCTAGAATGCACTAGGTGCTGCCCTCCTGGTTACAGGGAGACTGGGGAACCAAGAGTTAGGGGAACCATTTACTGGGCGAGGGTGGAGGACTCACATTTTAGTGACACTTTAAATTTCATATTTAATAAAAAGCCATTTTTGGTTTCGGGTCTTTGACTGTCTTTGAACTGTAAAGTACTGTGATCTCCCACCCTGAACGTGGATCCTGTGTGGACCTGCAGCGGATGGAGACACGGCCCTCGTACCTTGGCTTTGGGTCGAGGGGCAGGTTGTAGACAAGGAATGTCTCAACTCGGTCAAGGACCATGACCAAGAAGGCCCGGAGCTTAGGAGTGTGGCTCCACAGCAAATGGATCCCGGGGAGGATGCAGACGGAGCGGTGTACGCCACCTGTCCTCGCCAACCTGATATATTCAGAGGGAGTCCGGCTGCAAGAGGGGTACCGGCCCCCGACACCCGACCTTGCTACTCCATGTCCTGGTCGGGGAAGCCCGGTAGGCCCTGAGGATCCCACTGGGAATCAGAAGGAGCGGAGCTGCCACCCGTACCCTTGTTCTGAGAAGAGCTCAGAGGGAGACCCGGCCTATCTACACACACACAGACAGAAAAGCACTCGGTCTGTAGTTTAGGAACACTCTGGTGCGGGGTCGTGGACTTACTCGGAGGTTGTCGGACCCCCTTCGTCTCTGGTGACCGCAGAACTCCGCAAGGAGCAGGGAGTCGACTTCCTTCTGCCATCTCTTATGTGAGTAAAGCCTTGGAAGTTCACCCCTATGGCCTCCGGACTCTTTATTCTGCGCTACACCACATTACGCAGCACCTGGTCTCCTCTACTACTACCCCCTCCATCCTGTCTCTCTGCCCTGAGGCCTTGCTCCGCCTGTGGGGAGTAGTAACAACGACGGCCGCCATACCACCATGCCTCAGCGGACTGTGGCTTCGCTGGTGGCCCCTCACCAGGTGCTACAGGTGGCGTAGTCGTAACCAGCCACTCAATCCGGATAAGCCCATACCATCCTTTTAAATTGTGACGGCCCTGGGCACGGAGCGGGTCCGGGCCACGGCTGCACCCCATCTCTCCATCATAGGACCCGAATCCGAGTCCCCCATCTCCCAGGGTAAACAAGGGGCTTCCGAGAAGAGGCGTCACATAGGGACACAATCCTCAACCAGAGGTCCAATTTGGATATCACCTACTACTGAAAATAAATTTAAAGAGGAAAAGAGTTCTTAATTAGAACCGAATTGTCGCCACTATGGGCTATTAAACAGCACTTTTTTCACTTTTTCAAATTGGCGTTCTGACTCCATTTTTTTTCTTATTATATTGAAGGCTTGGTCTCTACCTGGGAGGCTTGGCACCCTTTTCCTTATCTATCTATCTGTCCGTCCGTCTGTCTTTCTATCTATCTATCTATCTATTATCTATCTATCTATCTATTATCTATCCATCTATTATCTATCTATTATCTATCTATCTATCTATTATCTATCTATCTATCTATCTAACTATTTATCTATCTATCTATCTATCTATCTATCATCTATCTCGAAAAAATTATGTAGACAGCACTCCTTCAAGAAAAGGTGATTTAGGCTATGTGCCCACGATGCAGAAATAAAGCAGAACATTTCTGCAGCGTTTCTGCATGTTCTTGGCAGTCAAAAACGCTTGCGGAATTTACACACGTTTTAGCAGCGTTTTTACATGTGGATTTGGCTTGCATTTTTCAAATGCATTGGGACCTCAAATCCGCATGCAGAAACGCACAAATAATGGACATGCTGCAGATTTTTCCGCAAGGAAAATCTGACGCGCCCCCTGGGCCGTGGGGTACTCGGCAGCCGGGCCTATTACGGATGCCGATATGGGGAATATCACGGTGGCTGGCCCGGTCCGTGACCCAGGGCGGTCAGTAAAAAAGGGGATATTTATAGGGGATTTGGAAAGTTCGTGACGCCACCTGTGGGATGCGGCCAAAGGGAGCCGCCGCTGCGGAGCAGTCCTCTGGAGCTGGTGTTACGGCAGCAGGGATGGTGTGCCTCTCCACAGGTAGAGCTTGCTCCAGGGCAGTGTAGGATGTGAAATGCTGCGCTGGGTGTAGTAGTGCCGGGAGGGAGAGCTGGCGCAGATGAAAGAATGGACGGAGGCAGTGCGGTGCAGTCATCCGAGTCTTTACTCACAGTTCTTATGACAGTTCCACTGTTGCACTGTACAGGTGTCAGACTCCCACATCTCGCTGCGTTCACCCGGCAGGGGTTCAGCACTTCCTCAGGCAGTTTGGGAGTACCTGGCAGAACCCCACTTTCTTGTGTTCCTAGCTAGACCGTCTTCACGCTGGGTCTTTCTCCCTCCTGCCCTGCGCTTCCCACTCTCAATCCCGCTCGGGTGCTCTGAAGTCCCTCCTGTCTCGTCGGAGTTCCCAGACCTGCTTGACCCTCACGGGGATTAGAATGCGGCTTCGGCAACTGACTATATAAGCCTGAAGCCTACGGTTTTCCCAGCCGAGACATGGAGTAACACGGCTGGCCCAGGGGCTGGTCCCCTTCTTGCGGCCTACGATCCCTCTGTCTTCTGACAGATGCGGGGAGTAAGGGTGCCGTCCTGCACTCGCCTTACCCCCTAGGATCCCTTCCTTAGAACGGAACCTACTCCTCTGCTCCCCACCTGGGCCTCTAGGACTGGGCCCTGCTTGTGGAGCAGAGCTCCTAAAGAGCCTCTGCTCCCAGACTGACTTCTCTCACCGACTCCTCTTACTCCACTGCCACCCTAAAATGGCTTCCTTTTATATACCTCAATCTATAGTGCTCCCCTAAACTGCTTCCTCCACCCACACCCACTACTGGTTCCCCCTACCTCTGGGTTCCCCCAACTCCAGCCAGGGACAGGGCTCAGCAGGAAAACACATTGCATCTTGCCCTTCCAGCCGGCCTGGAGCAGTGTAGTGTTGGATGTAGGTGTTGGGGTTCCGGGCAACACTCCCTCCTTACATGAGAGAAAGGGATACCACACCTCTGGATGAGATGCAGTACCTCTGTGGCGACTGAACCCTCAGGGGCGCCACAAATCCACTGCGGAAAAATCTGCAGCATGGGCACAGAACATGCAGATTTTCATTGGGGATTATGGGGCATGGATTACCAAGCGTTTTTTCAAGCGTTTCTGCTGCGTAAATTCCGCATCAAAAACGTTTGAAAAATGCATAGTGGGCACACAGCCTTATTAGCTCAAAAAGAGCACAATGAGGACCTTTTCCAAACTATTATCTATCTATCTATCTATCTATCTATCTATTATCTATCTATCTATCTATTGTCTATCTATATATCTATCTATCTATTATCTATATATCTATTATCTATATATCTATTATCTATCTCTCTCTCTATTATCTATCTATTATCTATCTATTGTCTATCTATCTATCTATTGTCTATCTATCTATCTTTTATCTATATATCTATGATCTGTCTATCTATCTATCCATATATCTATCTATTATCTATCTATCTATCCATCTATCTATTATCTATCTATCTATTATCTATCTATCTATCTATCATCTATCTATCTATTATCTATCTATCTATTATCTATCTATCTATTGTCTATCTATCTATTGTAATGCAGCAGGTTGCTAGCATTACTGTAAATGGTCCAGGATGTGCTTACTGGACCATGTACCTTCCCCTTTATCTGACTGGTCACATGACTGTGACATCACCCAGGTCCTGCATGCACAGTAAAGCTCTGTATACATGACTGGGACAGCACACAGGACCTATACACACAGCTGACTGATCACATGACTGTGACATCAGCAAGGTCCTGTCAGTATGAGGCTGTCTGTGCACAGCATATATAAACCTGCTTAATTTGAGACAGGTGTGTTCGGTGTGAGAGGCGTGAGGCCTGTTCCCCATGTGTGTGGGATACCGTGATACCGTGATACCGTGATACCGTGATACCGTGATACCGTGATACCGTGATACCGTGAAGCCTGGCAGCCTGAAGGCAAAGACTAGATCCTGTGCGGATGCTAGTGGCCTTGGAAGGCAGCGGCTTTGAAGTGAAGCCTGGTACCTGAAAGGTCGAGCCTGGATCCTGTGCGGATGTCAGTGGCCTTTGAGGGAGAGCCGGCTTGAGTAAGAGTCCTGGAAGGCAGAGCCTGGATCCTGTGTGGATGTCAGTGGCCTTTGAGGGAACGACGGCTGGAGACCCCTACCTGGGAAGCCGCAGAGCCACAGTGGTGGCAGAGTAACGGACTGAGACCGCTATACCCGGCAAAGGTAATACCCGGTGCTATATGGACATTGTGATATGAACATTGCTACTTTATTACCTTGCCGTAAGCTGTAACCTGGAGCAAGTGGGCCGGTGTGCCACTTGGCTCATGAATTGTTTATGTGTGTAAACCTGCCGGTGGTGGACTAAGATGAACTGTGTGTGAACAGCGGTTTATGAAGTGCCATAATAAACTGCAACACTGTGTGAAAAACGTAAAGACATTGCACGTGTGCATTGATTGACGCAGCGAAGCGAGTTACCCCCAGTATGATGACGAGCGCTGCCTTACATATGGTGGAGAATGCGGGCAACGGCAGCCCGGTTGCTAGGGGCAACGGCAGCCCGGTTGCTAGTGGCAACGACAACCCCGGTTGCTAAGGGCAACGGCACAGGACGACGAGTGTGGATAAAGCATCTTGCGGCAACTCGGCGGGGTTGCGAAGATTGGCGTCGCACTCAAACCTGGTTTGCTGTGGCTCGGCGGGGCTCACGAAGTATAAAGCATCTTGCGGCAACTCGGCGGGGTTGCGAAGATTCTCATCGCACTCAAATCCGGTTTTGCGGTGGCTTGGTGGGGCCACGAAAATTTTTCCGGGAGAGCGTGAAGTGCTAGTGTGAACAGTGTACCGCGATGGCTGTGAGCAAAGCAGCAGATCTGTCTGGAGCTATTGAGCGGTTGAAGGGCCGGTTGGGACCGGAGCAGGTATTTGGGAAACTTTTACTGGACATGGTGCAGGAACCGCAGGAGCTGTGGGCACCATATGGAATGGCGGCAGTGGACCATTCTATGGACTCTCCGGGGGCGCCAGTGTTGTCCCAGAGTGCCCGGGGAGGTGGTAAGAGATGTTGTGAACTGAGTCCTAAGACTACTGCAGATTTTTTGTGTAAAAATTACCCTGCCGGTGTGGTTGTTAAAAAGGGGGTGGAGTCTAAAAAAGGGGCGGATTTTCACAAGAGTGTGGAGTGTAGAAAACTGAAAATTGTTACTGTTGGTGGGTTGGTGCCTCCTAAAAATGACAATGTGACCGTTGATAACGGGGTAACTCCAGTAGAAGGGGGTGACGTCAAAGTGGGAGGTGACCTGTTAGTCCACAACACCATGGGTAGTGACACAGACCCCGTAGCTGACTGTGACACTATGAAAGTAAAAAGTGAGTTCAGTCAGGAGGGGCTAGACGTGGTGAGAGAGTCCCCATCTCGTAGACGGCGCAAGGGCCACAAAAAGGTTGCTCCTGTAGACTTGGCTGAAAATAAAAATAAAGAGAGGGTAGTACTGTGTGCCTTTGCTTTAAGTGTGGATCCTCCATTAGAGGTAGAAGAGGAGGTGACGTTGCCAGTAGCAACCTCCGGTACGGTACCGAGTCAGGAGGATCTGACAGCCCTGGAAGGGGAGGCGGCCAGTCGTGACCAAGAGCTGGAACCTATCGGCCAGCAGGGTCAGAGTGATGGGCAGCAATTATGTGGAAACCTGGGGAACTTGTCCTCAGACCAGCTGAACCTGGAGTCTGTACAGCAGAAAATACTCCAGCTTGTGAAGGACTTACAGCGAGATCTAAAGGGAAGCAACGAGGAAATTAACCAGTGGAAGGAAATGTTCTACGCCATTAAGGAGGACCGCCGCAAAATCCAGGAAGAGGTTTTGCAGTTGAAGCTTGAGAAGGAGGCGCGGCAGAATGGTGTTTCTGGACGCGAACAAATCCTAGAACGACTGCGCAAACAGCTCAACCAGGAGCTGTGTGACTCCAAGAAGGTGTGTGGTGAACGCAGTAGGGAACTGCAACAGAGTAAGAGAGATTATGAGGATCTCCTCAAGGTGAAGGAGAAACTAGAGGAGGATAAGGTGGGTGCAGAGCAAGTGCGCCAAGCAGTTGAGACCACTCTGCAAGACACCCGTGAGGAGAATGATGGTCTCCGGGGAAAGACCCTAGATCTGGAAGCTCAGGTGAAGGAGCTACAGATGTCCTGTGATGCTCTCCAGAAGGCGGAGACGTACCTTAAAGAAACAGTCAGCAAGATGGAAGCTGAGCGGAAAAAGATGGAGGAGTCTGTCGGAGAATCCACAGACCAGGGCCAGGAGTTGGCCGCTGGTGAGGGGAGGTGTGAAGCAGATACCTCCTCGAGTGATGCGAGCTTGGATGATTCGGTGGAAGTAAGAGCCGAGATCAGGGAGCTCAAGGAGTTGCTACAAACCCAGTGGACGCAAGAGAAGCGTGAGAGACTGGCTATTGAGAGCCGAGTGGGCACATTGGAGACGGAGAGGTCTAAGAGAGCTCTGCTGCTGGAAGAGCAGTTGAAGCAGGAAGAGCTTCAGAGACGGGCCGCTGAGAGGCGAGTAACTGAGCTGGAAGGAGAAGTTTTAGAGCTCAAAGGTCGCCTAGCAAAGTGTCATGTGGTGAACGAGGTCTCCTTGGAGAAGGGAAAAGGCAAACAAGTTGCACTTACTCCCTTAGACCCTGAGAAGGAGGACCTGAGGAGAGCTAAAAGTATGGTGTTGGAAGATAAAGGTGAAGTGGAGGTGGTCAAGACGAAAAGTTGTGAAGTGGTAGCTGTGAGTCAGCTCAGGGGAAGCATCCAGGGTGAAGAAGCTGGAAGTCAGTTGTTCCTGAAACCTGAGCTGGTTGATCGTCTGGAAACCACTGGTGAGACCGAAACGTCTCGGTACAAGTGCCTCGTAGAAGTACCCGAGGACTTGAGGGAAGAATGCACCCGTGAGTCCGTGCATGAAGAGTTTAAGAAGGCTGTGGGAGCCTGTAAGGTCTACTTGACTTCAGAAACTAAACAGCTGGTGGTCCTGTCCACGACCAAAGTCACAGTGAAGAGGGTGGCTATCCTAAGTGACATGCACTGGCGATGTGTTCGCACTAAGCGGTTTCTCTGGTTGAAGACGGAACAAGCCGTTAGACAACTGGAGCTTAGGAGAAAAGCTCACAGTATGCGTGAAGAGGTCATCCGGGTGCCTCATTTTCTGGTGAGAAAGCTCATTGGGAGAAGCGGTCGAGCCATGCAGATGATGGTCAAGAAGTCTGGTGTGGTGAAAGTAAGCAGTCCACGTGATCAACAGGACTGGATACCAGACAAAGACGGCATGGTGTCCTTTTCCGCTGTAGGAACAGAAGAAAGCCTAGAATATATACGCATGCTGATTGAGTACCGAGTGACCTGCCTGCAGGAGGTAGAACAATTGAATCTCGCTAGACTGCGAGTAGATAGACAGCATCATCTGAGCAGCAGAAGATGGAAGCCGTCTAGAAATAGTGAGACCCGACAGAGAAAGGGCCCCCTAAATAACAGAACAGCTACAGCTGAAGTTAGGGACCTTTTAGGATGTCCTGAGAGTAGTGGGCGTGGGTTTAGAGGTAGTGAGACCTCCAGTAACTCCGGTTTGAGCAGCCCATACAAACGACCCAATAGAGGACGGGACAGTACGGAGTCGAACCGGACCTTAGATACCGGGGCATGCGAGTTGCGCTGCTGTATTTACCGCTGGGAGCGGGGAAGATCTGACAGGGTTTTGATTGACCGCTGGGAGCGGGGGAGACCTGACAAAGTTACGACCCGGAAAGGTGACCTGACAAAGTCAGTGACAGTGACAAATGGTAGGTCCCTAAGGAATGGGCTAATGTCATTGACTAAGGTTCCAGGGGCTGAGTAGCACAATTGTAAAGTTCATGGTCTATATGTGAGCTGGGGGTTATAATGTTATTGTGTATATTATGTGTTCAACCCCACAAGTTTGAACAGAGAGGGGGGATATGTAATGCAGCAGGTTGCTAGCATTACTGTAAATGGTCCAGGATGTGCTTACTGGACCATGTACCTTCCCCTTTATCTGACTGGTCACATGACTGTGACATCACCCAGGTCCTGCATGCACAGTAAAGCTCTGTATACATGACTGGGACAGCACACAGGACCTATACACACAGCTGACTGATCACATGACTGTGACATCAGCAAGGTCCTGTCAGTATGAGGCTGTCTGTGCACAGCATATATAAACCTGCTTAATTTGAGACAGGTGTGTTCGGTGTGAGAGGCGTGAGGCCTGTTCCCCATGTGTGTGGGATACCGTGATACCGTGATACTGTGATACCCTGATACCGTGATACCGTGATACCGTGATACCGTGAAGCCTGGCAGCCTGAAGGCAAAGACTAGATCCTGTGCGGATGCTAGTGGCCTTGGAAGGCAGCGGCTTTGAAGTGAAGCCTGGTACCTGAAAGGTCGAGCCTGGATCCTGTGCGGATGTCAGTGGCCTTTGAGGGAGAGCCGGCTTGAGTAAGAGTCCTGGAAGGCAGAGCCTGGATCCTGTGTGGATGTCAGTGGCCTTTGAGGGAACGACGGCTGGAGACCCCTACCTGGGAAGCCGCAGAGCCACAGTGGTGGCAGAGTAACGGACTGAGACAGCTATACCCGGCAAAGGTAATACCCGGTGCTATATGGACATTGTGATATGAACATTGCTACTTTATTACCTTGCCGTAAGCTGTAACCTGGAGCAAGTGGGCCGGTGTGCCACTTGGCTCATGAATTGTTTATGTGTGTAAACCTGCCGGTGGCGGACTAAGATGAACTGTGTGTGAACAGCGGTTTATGAAGTGCCATAATAAACTGCAACACTGTGTGAAAAACGTAAAGACATTGCACGTGTGCATTGATTGACGCAGCGAAGCGAGTTACCCCCAGTATGATGACGAGCGCTGCCTTACACTATCTATTGTCTATCTATCTATTGTCTATCTATCTATTGTCTATCTATCTATTGTCTATCTATCTATTGTCTATCTATCTATTATCTATCTATCTATCTTTTATCTATATATATATTATCTATCTATCTATCTATCTATCTTTTATCTATATATCTATTATCTATCTATCTATTGTCTATCTATCTATATATCTATCTATCTATTATCTATCTATCTATTATCTATCTATCTATTATCTATCTATCTATCTATTGTCTATCTATCTATTGTCTATCTATCTTTTATCTATATATCTATGATCTGTCTATCTACTGAATCTATCCATATATCTATCTATTATCTATCTATCTATCTATCTATTATCTATCTATTATCTATATATCTATTGTCTATCTATCTATTATCTATCTATATATTATCTATCCATCTATCCATCTATCTATTATTTATCTGTCTATTATCTATCTATCTATTATCTATGTGTCTATTATCTATCTGTCTATCTATCTATTATCTATCTATTATCTATCTATTATCTATCTATTATCTATCCATAAATCTTTCTATTATCTATCTATTATGTGTCTATTATGTATCTATCTATTATCTATCCATATATCGATGTATCTATTATCTATCTATCTATCATCTATCTATCTATCTATTATCTATCTATTATCTATCTATCTATTATCTATCTATTATCTATCTATCTATCTATCTATCTATCTATCTATCTATCTATCTATCTATCTATCTACTATCTATCTATTATCTATCTTTGCATTTGACTAGTGTTTGAATTGCAGAAATTCATGATGGTCATTATACCCACAGTGTTAAACATAGTTTGACTGATGTACTGATTGATGGAAGAAAGAAGTGATGGACTACAGTTTACAATGATGGATTTGACTAAAACATCATTTGAAACATGAGAGTTGGGGTCAATATCATTCAGTTTGTTTTCGTCTCATTTATACTGCAAGCTGTAACAGAAAAGCCAGCAGCACAGTTCAATCTTCTTAAACAGCCCCTGGTGGCAAAAAGTCATCTTAAAATATCCAGTAGTGAAATAAAGTATATTGTATGTAAAATTAAAAAAAAAGTGAATACACACATATATATATATATATATATATATATATATATATATATATATATATATATATATATATATATATATATATATATATATATACAGTACAGACCAAAAGTTTGGACACACCTTCTCATTTAAAGATTTTTCTGTATTGTCATGACTATGAAAATTGTACATTCACACTGAAGGCATCAAAACTATGAATTAACACATGTGGAATTATATACTTAACAAAAACGTGTGAAACAACTGAAAATATGTCTTATATTCTAGGTTCTTCAAAGTAGCCACCTTTTGCTTTGATGACTGCTTTGCACACTCTTGGCATTCTCTTGATGAGCTTCAAGAGGTAGTCACCAGAAATGGTATTCACTTCACAGGTGTGCCCTGTCAGGTTTAATAAGTGGGATTTATTGCCTTATAAATGGGGTTGGGACCATCAGTATTGTTGTGCAGAAGTCTGGTGAATACACAGCTGATAGTCCTACTGAATAGACTGTTAGAATTTGTATTATGGCAAGAAAAAAGCAGCTAAGTAAAGAAAAACGAGTGGCCATAATTACTTTAAGAAATGAAAGTCAATCAGTCCGAAAAATTGGGCAAACTTTGAATGTGTCCCCACGTGCAGTTGCAAAAACCATCAAGCGCTACAAAGAAACTGGCTCACATGAGGACAGCCCCAGGAAAGGAAGACCAAGAGTCACCTCTGCTTCTGAGGATGAGTTTATCTGAGTCACCAGCCTCAGAAATCGCAGGTTAACAGCAGCTCAGATTAGAGACCAGGTCAATGCCACACAGATTTCTAGCAGCAGACACATCTCTTCAACAACTGTTAAGAAGAGACTTTGTGCAGCAGGCCTTCATAGTAAAATAGCTGCTAGGAAACCACTGCTAAGGACAGACAACATGCAGAAGAGACTTGTTTGGGCTAAAGAACACAAGGAATGGACATTAGACCAGTGGAAATCTGTGCTTTGGTCTGATGAGTCCAAATTTGAGATCTTTGGTTCCAACCACCGTGTCTTTGTGCGACGCATAAAAGGTGAACGGATGGACTCTACATAACTGGCTCCCACCATGAAGCTTGGAGGAGGAGGTGTGATGGTGTGGGGGTGCTTTTCTGGTGCCACTGTTGGGGATTTATTCAAAATTGAAGGCATACTCAACCAGCATGGCTATCACAGCATCTTGCAGCGGCATGCTATTCCATCCGGTTTGCGTTTAGTTGGACCATCATTTATTTTTCAACAGGACAATGACCCCAAACAAACCTCCAGGCTGTATAAGGGCTATTTGACCAAGAAGGAGAGTGATGGGGTGCTACACCAGATGACCTGGCCTCCACAGTCACCAAACCTGAACCCAATCGAGATGGTTTGGGGTGAGCTAGACAGCAGAGTGAAGGCAAAAGGGCCAACAAGTGCTAAGCATCTCTGGGAACTCCTTCAAGATTGTTGGAAGACCATTTCCGGTGACTACCTTTTGAAGCTCATCAAGAGAATGCCAAGAGTGTGCAAAGCAGTCATCAAAGCAAAAGGTGGCTACTTTGAAGAACCTAGAATGTAAGACATATTTTCAGTTGTTTCACACTTTTTTGTTAAGTATATAATTCCACATGTGTTAATTCATAGTTTTGATGCCTTCAGTGTGAATGTACAATTTTCAAAGTCATAAAAATACAGAAAAATCTTTAAATGAGAAGGTGTGTCCAAACTTTTGGTCTGTACTGTATATATATATATATATATATATATATATATATATATATATATATATATATATATATATATATATATATATATATATATATATATATATATATATATATATATATAATATATATATATATAAAAATGTACGACCAGCCCAGTAGACTCCCAAATTAAATGGTTCCTTATTGAAGCCAAGAAATGCATATTTAAAGGGGAAGAAGCAAGTTTTAACACTTGTTGGAGGAAAAAATTGTTATTATTGAAACCCATTCTAACAGCAAAAATAAACAAGAAACTGATGCATTTCAGATATTAATCTTCTTTAATCACAAACTATGGCAAAATGCACGCTCATGCTACTCCAGTTTTAATGGAGGAGAAGAGGCTTTGAATTCATAAAGAGCACAACATACATGCCTCTTCTGAGTAGCATATTCCTCTGTGAACTGCACCAGAAATGCGATTCCAGTGCATGACTGGAGTGGCAAATACTACCACTTCTCATAAATTGGATGGATGGGCAGGCACAACCGAGGCTCATCCTGCCCTAGCTCTTTCCCAGCCCCCCTTACTCTCCAGCCACATCCCATTTAGATGGAGCTGATCCAGAGTGGCGCGAAAACTCCTCAAAAGAATTGCATAATTTCATCATTATACTACAATTAAAGATATGGCAAAAACTTTTTGAAGATTTCCAAGTTTATGAATCTGACGAACTGTAGATAAAGCGTAGTGTTCATATTCAGAATATGCTGGACTTCTATTCATATTAAGAGTTTAGAAATTGATATGCTTCATTTGGGTCTTTTCATATTTTAAATTCAAATTTACTTTTTCCCCTTTTTTTCATAGAAATCTTACTTAAATATTACAATCTTAATTTATCACTCAGTACAACACTTTAGTATTTCAATGTAAAATATTATTTGGCTGAAGTATTGCCTCTCACTTAAAATAAAGATAATGCTCTAGCCAAGTGGAGTATATAACATCACTGAGTACACATCCAGATAACCTCATAAAGTTCCATGTAGTGTTTCCCATTAGTACTAGTAATATGGGTTCCCCATATAGCACCAACATATTATACAGCACTGTACTAGAGGAAACTCACACAAACATGGGGAGAACATACAAACTTCACAGAGATACTGTCTATGGTCAGACTCCAAGTCAGCAACACTAACCAATGAGACAAGTAGTTTTTATGTCAAATTAAAGGAATTTACTTTTCCAATTTCATAAACATTTCATCATCAGAAAGAACACAATTTTGGTTCCTGTTAAATAAAAAACATTTACATATTTCATTATTTATTAAAAGTAGCGGAGTAAAAACTGGGACAATACCAGCCAAGATGGCCATAAACTAGAGATGAGCGGATTGATCCGCGAATGATCGAGTTTGAGTCAAATTTCCTGAAATTTGTGGTTTCAAGTGAATTAGAACACTTTAAGGCTCAATTTGCAGCTTGAAAAAAAGATGAAAAGAAATTCCCACACTGATGAGGCATCAGAGAGCGGTATAACGTAATTTTGCAGTGACGTGTAGGCCCTGTAGATATGACATCTAGAAGACTTTCATATGATGCACAGTGGTGGTCAGTACCTGGGTCACACAGATCAGCGGTTACCAGGTGAGCATTGATTATAGAGTTTGTCTCTGTTTTCTGTGGAGTGTAAACTTTTATGGTCAGTGGGGTCCTCTCTCTCCTGTGGGGTGTATGCTCTTACGGTCAGCGAAATCCTCTCTCTCCTGTAGAGTGTAAGCGTTTATCATCAGGGGGTTCTCTCTCTCCTGTAGAGTGTAAGCTCTTATGGTCAGCAGGGTCCTCTCTCTCCTGTAGAGTGTAAGCTCTTATGGTCAGCAGGGTCCTCTCTCTCCTGTAGAGTGTAAGCTCTTATGGTCAGCGGGATCATCTCTTTCTTGTAGAGTGTAAGCTCTTATGGTCAGCAGGGTCCTCTCTCTTTACTGTAGAGTGTAAGCTCTTATGGTCAGCGGGGTCCTCTCTCTCCTGTAGAGTGTAAGCTCTTATGGTCAGCAGGGTCCTCTCTCTCCTGTAGAGTGTAAGCTCTTATGGTCAGCGGGATCCTCTCTTTCTTGTAGAGTGTAAGCTCTTATGGTCAGCAGGGTCCTCTCTCTTTCCTGTAGAGTGTAAGCTCTTATGGTCAGCGGGGTCCTCTCTCTTCTGTAGAGTGTAAGCTGTTATGGTCAGCAAGGTTCTCTCTCTCCTGTAGAGTGTAAACTCTTAAGGTTAAGTGGGGTCCTCTCTTTCTCTCTCCTGTAGAGTGTAAGCTCTAATGGTCAGCGGGGTCCACTCTCTCTCCTGTAGAGTGTAAGCTCTTATGGTCAGCAGGGTTTTTTTCGCTCTCCTGTAGAGTGTAAGCTCTTATGGTCAGCAGGGTCCTCTCTCTTTCCTGTAGAGTGTAAGCTCTTATGGTTAAGTAGGGTCCTCTCTTTCTCTCTCCTGTAGAGTGTAAGCTCTTATGGTCAGCAGGGTCCTCTTTCTTTCCTGTAGAGTGTAAGCTCTTATGGTTAAGTGGGGTCCTCTCTTTCTCTCTCCTGTAGAGTGTAAGCTCTTATGGTCAATGGGGTCCACTCTCTCTCTCTCTCCTGTAGAGTGTAAACTTTTATGGTCAGTGGGGTCTTCTCTCTCTCTTCTCTCTCACCTGTAAAGTGTAAGCCAGACTCCTTGGTGGCGGCTTATCTCACGAGAATGAAAGGATTGTCAGTCAGAAATTGGACATGCCAGATTATTATCTCCGCTGACATGATCTATCAGTGGAGAGTTTAAAAGCCACCTTGCACATTAGACTGTCGGCCAAGTCCGTTGATATTGGTGGGTTTTGCCAAAGGTAGACTACTGTGTATGGGGGCCTTTAGACTCATGACAATATTGTTCTAATTACCCAATTCTAATGTCTTATTGATTATGCTTTGACAATGGTTTTCCAATTTGGGTCATCATTTTCCACCTAACTTAGACCCACTTGATACACAACTAGTACAGCACTTTTTAGGGTACATATTAGAACGGCAATATCCAGGCCTCCTATGGTTCTAGTGGACCAAACCTATATCATTATAGGGACCTGTAGGGAGGTCTGGATGATGTGCTTATAAATCAGATGCTAAAAATCAGCAGATATGAAGGTAATAAGCAAGATTCCTCCAATCTGGATACCCCGATCCTCCAGATCAGAGAGCAATGGTGAAGGGCATCATCCTGAAAGACCTCTTGCAGTCACTGACACATTGATAATAGTTGCCAATATGTCATTCTTTTGCCCAATAGTTTCCTTTGTGAAATCATTGATCATAGGGAACTCCAAAAGAGTGATCGCTATAATCAGCGAGTCACCATTGGGCTGCAGCATGGAAGCAGTCATCCATAGAAACATTTAAAATATTTGTAATCTAAAAAAAATAATAAAATATTTTTATGTAATTCTACTTTAATTATATCTCTATAAAAAAAAAGTAGTGGACAATAATAAGCCAGGTTACGAAGTGATATCAGACTGCAAAGAATGGAGCGTGTACAAATTATCCCCCGTGATGAATGTGGCCATTGCTATTATGTGTTAAAAGGGATCATTTCTTCAAGACTCCTCAGATCTCGATAGTTTCGCAGGCCTGGCAGAAGCTGACTCTGTAGTAAGTCTCACATTACACGTGGATTAGATTTGTAGAAATCCTGTAACTCAATAGGTACCTGCCTATTCTCTCCTGGCGTCAGCCTGCCTGCACTGCTTTGCTCTGTAGACATACCTGGCATTCCAGCCATGCCTCCTCACTTGCTAAGTGGCCTGGAGCCGGACTACCAAAACATTAGCTTATTGTTTTGTACAAGAACTTCCCTTGACAGATGAGCAAAGTGTGAAGTTGGTCTTGCAATGGCTTATTACCTCCAGAAGAAGCATACATGACACTCTTTATCCATCTTTCTGCTACAGTAACATCAGAAAGAGGATACTATCATGTCCCGTGTTGGTGGATACATGGTCTAGAAGTGAAGCAAGTCTGATATCTCCTGCTGTCTACAAAATGCATTTACATTCAATGAGGTGGAAAAGAACAATAGCAATGTCAAATGCCTTGTTCCTGAACATGCACTATCAGTGTCCTCATACCATTGTCTATCAGCCGGGTGGGTAGTCTGTCCTTACGATAGGTGCTAAGAGATTTTGGATTTCTTCACTCATTGAAAAGTAGATTTTTTTAATTAACCAAATTTTTGATAATTTTTCTGGATACTGTGGTCCACCAATTCCATGAATTACTTTGTTTTCGCACCTCCGAACCCAATACAGCTTTAAAGAGGTTTCAGAAAACCTCTGTTTCTGGCTGCAGTTTGTTTACAAACTCTCCTTTATTCCTCCTCCCCAGGTCCGGCGCTGAGTCTGCACCCTTGCTCCCTCTGTCTGTTATTATCTGCAGCAGTGGCAGACAGCGCTGCAGACAATAACTGAGCCCTACGACTCTGAGCGGCACATCCTGTCAACTGTAGCAGAGCCGCTGAGCTTGGTTGTTGGCTGCATGTCTATCAGTATGCCGCCAGAGCTGCTGTTAATATTGGATGCTGGGAGAAGTGGCAGAGACTCAGAGCTGGACCCAGAAAGGGTGAGTAAGGCACAGTTTGTTTCTTTTTTAAAAACAAACTGCATATGGGAGACAAGGGTTTTCAAAACCAGAAAACACCTTTTAATATTGCATACACTGGTTTCCAAGACTCTTCATAATACTCAATGCACAATTTGTAGAGGTAGAACTATTTCCACATCATGGTTATCTATGCCCATATTTACTGTAAGATTTATTACAAATGTAACTTTAGAAATTATAAAAATTTGCCTCTATTCCATCACTAGCTCTCTCAAAAAGAAAAAAAACTGTCTCACTAGTGCCACCTATTGGTGGCAGGTTGCTACCCTATAATTAAAGGGAACCTGTCACCATGTTTTGAGTATCTAAACAAATGCCACCACCTTTATCTACTCATTTACTACAGTCCACAAATGTGTATATCATCTACTGACTCCCCATACAGTATATCCACCAAAATACCATTTGAATTTCTCCCACGATGCATGTAAATTTGTATGGTCTGGTCCAATGGGCATCACTGATGCAGTGTCTGTGCCTCCTCTCTGGTCCTAATTGCTCTCCTCTGGCTTTCATTGATGTGGATGACCCATTCTGCGTCATCTACAAAGCGGAATGTACCTGTGCAGTAGCATCGCTGGCCCACGCAGTTGCACTTTGCTGTGCTCTACTGAGCGCAGAGCATAGGACATCAATGTGCATGAGCCGAAAGATGTCATTCCAATATGTAGAAGCCGGAAAGACGTCTTTTTGTGTATGCGCAGTGATGTTCTATGCCCTGGCCATTTTTCTCCCATTGCCTCCTCTGCTCAGATCCCCATTCCTGTCCTCCTTCCAAGATGATAAGTCTAAACTACTCCCCTCCTGCCTCTCCAATCCCACAGTACAGGAAAGGAAGGGAAGGTGTGGTTTACACTTATCTCATGTCAATGTTGTAGCCATCTTGGAATCAGGAGAAAAGGAACACGGGAGCAGGAGAGAAAGCGGGAGGCAAGAAGGAGGGCATCACGTAGGGTTATAGCATCATGGCAAAAAACAACGTTTTTCGGACATAGAGCTGTCGTTAATTATGGTATGGCCAAAAAGCGGCAGTTTTTGCCATGATGCAATATTTTTAATGCACCTGGACCCTGACGCGCCCCCAGGGCCGTGGGGTACTCGGCAGCCGGGCCTCTGGTTGCCGGGGGATATCACGGTGGCTGGCCCGGTCCGTGACCCAGGGTGGTCAGTGAAAAGGGGAACTTCTATTATATATGGGGATTGTGGGGATTTTTCGTGACGCCACCTGTGGTGTCTGGTGAGGATCACCAGCGCTGCAACAGTCCCCTGAGGCAGATGTTAGGGCAGCTTGAGATGGAACGGCTCCCCACAGGTGGAGCAGGCCTCAGGGCAGTGAAGTATTGGAGAGTGGGTCGCGCTGGGCGTTGTAGCGCAGGGGATAGACGGCAGGACAGTCCTGGAGGAAGGATGGACACTCACACAGGGGTAAGCTACCTTTACTGGTGATGCTGCAGGCACGGTCCAGGGTACTGCAGGTGAAGGGCACACTTTTGGACTCTTCCCAGTTAGTGGGTTTAGGGCCTCCTGATCCGTTGCTTTCTTCTCTAAGCTTCTGACCTGCCTGGAGCTAGGCCTAGCTTGGTTACTGTCTCTCTTAGCATCTGCTGACCTGGTGGTAGGGCCTTCTCTTTGGAGATCACTCTCCCTGGACGCTGGGACCTCTGTGACTCCTAGCCCTGTTGCTACAATCAGCATTAGGTGGGCTTGGGACCTGTAGCTCTCCAGGGGTTCCGGTGGTTCCTACTGGGTGTAGAGAGTCCCTGTAGGCACGGACCCAGTGTCCGGTATATATATCAGGGTGAGCTTACTATGCTCCTCTACCCCCTAAGTTCCACTCTCCTTTTCTCCTCTTCTCCTCGCCGTCGACCACACTCGGGGCCCTAACTACTTGGCAGCTGGCATGCTGCGTCTTCACCGCTCTCTGAGCGTCGGCACGCTCTCAACTCACTCTGAGCTGTGTTCCTCTCTGAACACTAAACTGAAAACCAGACTAACTGAGCTGCCTGGCTCCACCTTCCCTATATATGTCCCTAACGGGCTCCCTCTACTGGTCTGAGGTGGAAGGTGGAGGTGTGTGAATGTGTGAGGGCCTCTTGTGGAGAAGTCCATCCATGCACCCTTCTGGGTTCTGTGGCACCAATGCGCAGCAAGGCACCACAACCCTTCTAATAAATTGGTGACGTTTTATATCCAAGCGGCTAGACAGCTTTGTTTTTTTTGCCTACATCTCAAGCCAAGCAGGAGCTTTCACTTTCCATGCTGAGGATCTTCTCAGCTGTTCTACAGAAGCTGGTGAACCTTGTACTTTGAGGTTATCACATCACATGGCCTAGTGCAGCCAATCAGAGGGGACTATTGCAGTCAGTATAAAAGATGAAGGCCAGCTAAACAGCGCCACTTTAGGATTATACAGTGTAGGAATAGAGGTCAGAGCACACAGCTCATTCACACAGGAACAGAAAAAGGCCAAAATTAGATTGAATTGTGCCACTGCACTAATGCTGAAGTACATTGAAAATGGCAGTCAGAAATATAACCCAAAGATTAAAGTTAATGGGAAGTCAGTGTGACTGTGAATTGATTGATCTATGATACACCATAGTGACAGCACCTGAAAAACAGCACTTTTATTTTAATCTTTACACACTGCAAGAGCCAGCCAGGAGGGCAGCTTAATATCATATGGTCTAATTTTGGTAGTAAAGAAGAATATTGAAATCTAGTCTTGTGTGTTATGGGCAAGGATGCCATATAGATATGTACTCTATGTGTATATATGTGTATAGTTTATATCTATATATATTTATATATATTGTGACAAAGTCACTGGTAGTGTGACGTAAGGGAGATATGTTAGCCTCAGTGATGTGAAACATGAAAGTTTCTCCTGCACATTAGGTGCAGAGAGGGCTAAGGGACCAGGTTAACAAGGGCATGTTTTTAGTGGATGGCGAAGTGCAGGGTGGGATGCCATCCACCATATTTCCAATCCAAGGCGTGGTCTGGGCTTTAAATAGGCAGCCTGTACACTCAGGTGTGGTCAGTGCTTGGATAAACCTGCTCCAGAGAGGATCATTCACATGTTGTGCTGACCCGTGTGTGCCTAATCCTGAGTGGCTGGACCCCGGCCGATATACGGACTGTGCTGCAACTTTGTATTTTGTTTTGCCATTTTTAGCCACATGGGCTGTGTTTTTTTTATGGACTCCAGGGTAGTTTATGACGCCTAATAAACTAACACGAAATTTAAACAGACGGTGTCCTGTGTCTATCTCTGCATACAGTCAAGCAAGTCGCCATACTACAAATGGTGTTAGAAGTGCGGGCAAAACTCCCAGCGAACCCCTGTGACTGTTACAAGAGGTGCTGCATGTCCTGGGCGAAGTCTGCCATAAGCCAGCAAGAGACACCAGACAAAATGTAGGACCTGCTTAAGCATCTGTTGCAGGCACTGCAGGCGCAGCAGCCACAGCACCAGCAGCAGCTGCAGCAACATCAGGCACAGCAGGTGCAACACCAGCAGCAGCACATGCAGAGCCAGCAGAACATGCAGCAGCACCGGGAGCAGCTACAGCAGCAATGAGAGCAGAAGCAGTAGAGCCAGCAGATACAGCAGTAGACAAATAAACTATTGATGCAGCAAATCCAACAGCAGCAATGCAATGATAGATGGAACTTCTGGCAGGGGAGATCTGTGGCAGGACAACCGCCCCACCCCCAAATCCAGGTGATGACTCACATGTCATGAAGACATAAGAAGAGCATAACAAAAGATGACCCCGGAGGATGACATTGAGGCGTTCCTGACTGTGTTTGAAAGGGTGGCGGAGCGGGAGAGATTACCTCCGGAGCAGTGGGCGGAGGTTCGGGTGCCATATTTAACAGGGGAGCCACAGAAGGCCTATTATGACCTGATTTTGCAAGATGCAAAAGAGTATGCAAAGTTAAAAACTGAAATTTTGGGGGTAACAATGTCTGTCAGGGCGCAGCGTGTCCACCGCTGGGCATATCACCGCGAGAAACCCCCTTGCTCCCAAATGTTTGAATCCTCTACATCTGCACAGATGGTAGAGCGAGTGATTATGGACCAGTTCGTACATTCCCTGCCAAGGTCAATACAGGCTTGGGTTGCCAAGGGTGATCCCCGGGACGCTGATGAACTGGTGGGTCTGGTTGAGAGGTATAAAGGGGCCGAAGGTTCCTTGGGAAGGCATCCCACTCCACACTGAGGAACTCACCAGGGGGCAGAGGCCCAAAAAGGAGTGGGGCATCCAAGGTCCAAAGGGGCAGGGGAGGTGATGCCCAAGGTCCTTGCGGGAGATATTATTTGTTGGATGTGTCACGGACCAGGCCATGTAGCTGCCTGATGCCCCCTGGCCTCTGAACATATGGACTGTAGCCTGGGATGTCACTGTTCCTACTATGCCTACCCCGCCTGCAGTGTGGACTATCAGCCCAGTGAGGGGACACAGTCGTGTCCCATGACCATTAATGAGGTACTGGTGGCAGGACTCCTGGATTCGGAGAGCTTGGTGACTCTCATAAGGGCCACGCTCCCACACCAGTTGATCCTCAGGAAAATCGTGGGTGTGCGGTGCATTCACGGTAACGCCAAAGATTACCCTATTGCCAGAGTGACTATACACACTGACTGTGGAGCTGAGTCCCATGAGGTTGGGGCGGTCAAGGATCTGCTTCACCCGGTAATAATAGGGCGGGACTTCAGACTGTCGTGGGACTTGTGGCGGAAAGCGGGGATGCCAAGTGTCTCGACCGGGAGACGGTTACACCATGATGCATCACCATCGCAGTAAGACAGATGAGTTCCCCCTGTGTGTCCTTGCAAGTAACGAAGACGAGCTGGTGACCACAGAGGCTGAGGTTCTGGGGGGAACTTTGGTACTGCACAGATGCGGGATCTTACTTTGAAGTATGCCTTTGACAATGTATCTCTAATCAATGGGGTTGCTCAAGAGCTGGGGGCTGACACCAGGTTCCCATATTTCTCACTCCATGGGGAACTTCTTTATCGGGTCACTAACCCAAAAGGGGAGGTGATACAACAGTTGGGGGTGCCGGGACCCTGTAGACGTAGAGTGCTAGACCTGGCCCATTCTCGCATCTTGGGTGGGCCTCTAGGGGTAGACAAGACTCAGGAGCAGGTCCTACAGAGATTCTACTGGTCTGGATGTCACTGTGAAATTGTGAACTACTGTAGGTCCTGTCCCATCTGTCAGCTAACGGCTCCCGTATCCCATTTCCGGAGCCCCCTAGTACCGTTACCTATCATAGAGATCTCATTTGATCGGATTGCCATGGACCTTGTCGGGACCCTGGTGAAGTCCGCCCAGGGGCACCAATACATCCTTGTAATATTGGACTATGCAACTTGGTATCCGAAGTGGAACCATTAATTCCTCCGCCCAAAGTGTCGCCAGAGAACTGGTACATATTTTCTCCCGGTCGGGTCTGCCAAGGGAGATCCTGACGGACCAGGGAACTCCTTTTATGCCAAAGGTGATGAGGAAGTTGTGTAAGGCTCTCCCAATTACACAACTCCGGACGTCTGTATACCACCCGCAGATGGACGGACTGGTTGAGAGATTCAACAACACCTTGAAGTCGATGTTGAAGAGGGTCGTGGAGAAGGATGGGCAAGACTGGGATTGCCTACTGCCATACCTGCTCTCCATTAGAGAAATTCCCTAGAGCTCTATGGGCTTCTCGCCATTTGAGTTACTATACGGACGACACCCTCGGGGACTTCTGGACATAGTCAAGGAGACCTGGGAAACAGAGGTTACATCCCACCAGAGCATCATCGAGCATGTGGCCCAGATGTAAGAGCGGATAGAGAGGGTGATGTTAATCATGAAAAAGAGCCTTCTACAGGCACAAGAAGCCCAGGCGAGGGTCTACAATTGGGCCGCAAGGCTGAGACAATTCAGCCGGCATGTTAGTGTTAGTACCCACGGTCGAGAGTAAGTTTCTGGCTAAATGGCATGGACTGTACAAGGTGGTCGAGAAGTTGAGTGAAGTTAATTACAAAGTTCACCAGCCGGGTGGAAGAAAGCAGTACCAGATCTACCACAGCAACTTGCTTAAGCCGTGGTGGGACAGGGAAACGGTGGAAGCTACGTGTCTAGGGGTCAATCCTGAAGCCAAGGTCGAGGACGTCAAAGTGGCAGAGACACCATCACTGGCCCAAAAACAACAGTTCCAAGAGCTCTTGCAGAGAAACCGAGACCTGTTCTCTGAATTGCCCGGATGTACGCAAGTTGTGGAGCATGAGATATTGATGGAACCGCACGTACGGGTGGACCAGAGACCGTATCGAATTCCCAAAGCCCGACACAAGGTGAGGAGAATGTTGAGCCTGGGCATTATCGAGGAGTCTAAGAGCAGCTGATCCAGCCTTATTGTTCTTGCATCCAAGCCGGGCAGTTAATGGCACTTCTGTAACGATTACTGGAAGCTAAACAAAGTGTCCAAGTTTGATGCCTACCAGATGCCCCGGGTCGATGAACTTATTGAGAGGCTGGGGCCTGTCAGGTACATCACTACCCTGGACATGACCAAAAAGTACTGGCAAATTCTCCTATCCCCAAGTACCAAGCAGAAAACAGCCTTCTCTACTCCCGAAGGGTGTTTTCAATACACCAGGATGCCGTTCGGACTACAGGGAGCTCCAGCTACCTTCCAGAGGGTCATAGACCAGATCCTCAGCTCTACCTAGATGACCTCGTGAATTTCAGCCCAGATTGGGAAACCCACATGCAGAAGGTCCAGGCAGTACTGGATGCCTTAAGAAATGGCGGGTTTACCATAAAAGGAAATGCCCTATAGGAAGAGAAGAGGCAAAATACTTGGGCTACGTTGTTCGAAGGGGTAAATAAAACCGCAAATGAACAAGGTGGAAGCAATCCAGAATTGCCTGCAACCGGCCTCCAAGAAACAGGTACGGGCCTTTCTGGGCATGGTGGGATATTATTGGTGAATTATCTTGAATTTTCGTCACAATAGCGGCACCCTTAACCGACCTACTTAAAGGTGCGAAGACGGTGATGGCCAAGTGTTCTTCTGAGGCGGAGGTCGTATTCCAAGAACTGAAGCGCCCCCTGTGTAACCAGCCAGTCTTGATAGTGCCTGACTTCCATAAAGAGTTTGTGCTCCTGATGGACGCCTCAGACGTTGGCATAGAAGCCATGTTATCCCAAGAGGTAAATGGGGAGGAACATCCCATTCTTTATCTGAGCAGAAAACTCTCAGCCTGCGAAAAGAACTATGCAGTTATGGAAAAGGAGTGCCATCAAGTGGGCGGTTGATACCCTTAGATACTATCTCTTAGACCGCAAATTCAGACTAGTCTCAGACCATGCTCCCCTAAGATGGATGAGGGAAAGGATGGGGAAAAATGCCCGAGTGACCAGGTGGTTCCTGGCCCTCCAGGACTTTAGTTTTTCAGTGGATCACAGACCTGGAAAATTATATGCTAATGCAGATGCCATGTCCAGACTTCCCTGTCTAACGAGAGAAGGTGCCAAAACCCCTGGCTTTGTGCAGAGGGGGGGAATATGTGACAAACTCACTGGTAGTGTGTCAGAAGGGAGATATGTTTCACTAAGGCTTTTAGCCTCAGTGATGTGAAACATGGAAGTTTCTCCTGCACATTAGGTGCAGAGAGGGTTAACGGCCCAGGTTAACAAGGGCATGTTTTTAGTGAATGGCGAACTGCAGAGGGGGACACCATCCACCATATCTCCAATCCAGGGAGTGGTCTGGGCTTTAAATAGCCAGCCTGTATACTCAGGTGTGGTCAGTGTTTGGAGAAACCTGCTCCAGAGAGGAGAATGCACATGTTGTGCTGACCCTAGAGTGCCTAATCCTTAGTGGCCAGACCCTGGCCGATATACGGACTGTGCTGCAACTTTGTATTTTGTTTTGCAATTTTCAGCTGCATGGGCTATATTTTTCTTTATGGACTCCAGGGTAGTTTATGACGCCTAATAAACTAACCCGAAATTTAAAGAGACAGTGTCCTTTGTCTATGTCCGCATACAACCAAGCAAGTCGCCATACCACAATATATATAAATATGTATACTGTACATATTTTTTTGTTTTTTTGTAAATACTAATCACATATCTACAGAACAACCTCATAAAGTGTGCTTGTTGTAAAAAATATTTTTTGCTCACTTCCTTGTCGTGATAGTCCAAACTTAGACCCATACATGCCACCCAAATACCATTGTTGGTTATCACCGGTTACCATCCATTTGGTTGAGGTCACTTGGACATTAATAAGATTGTGTTTGCATTAAAAAGTTCAAAAGTGCTTCAACACAGTCTTAGGCCTCATTCACATGTAAGTATTTTTTGATCGGTATTTGATCATTATTTGTATGCCGAAATACAGAACAGGTGTCAGCCTTTCAATTATAATTTTTCTCTGTAATTTCCACTCCTGATTTTGGCATACAAACACTGATGCAAAATACTGACCAAATACTGAAGTGTAACTGAGGCCTTAGAAAACCTTCCAAGTTTTATAGTACTGAGATTCACAGAAAACCAATTCACAATACAAATAAGTACAAATCAATTATGTATCCTACAAGCAATGTACCACTCTCAAAATAGTAAAATATATTATTTATTTATTACATGTAACATTATATTAATATTATTGATAAGCGAGTATGTTAACCCTTTAGGCGAGCATGCTCGGGTGCTCTCCGAGTATCTTAAGCATGCTCGGGTATTATGTTTGAGTTACTCCGTGTGCATGATTTGCGACTATTTGACAGCTTTAATACATGTTAGCTGTCAAACAGTCACAAATCATGCGCACATCACAAATCATGCACACAGAGTGACTCAAACATAACACCTGAGCACGCTGAAGATGCTCGGACAACACCCGAGCATGCTTGTAAATCTTGAGTAACAAGCATGCTCGCTCATCACAAATTGATATACATATATACCAGAAAAACAAATAACACATAAAACATAAGCAGCCCTTTAGGAGTATAAAGTTTTATAAATATTTCCCCAATATATACTTGTGGCACATTAGGCATTTGAAAAATTAGGCAAAAATCAACAGTGTAAAATAGGAATAATATGGTCCAGATTTCTCCGTAAGTGGCTGCACCCCGACACGCAGTTCTCTCCCTGCTTTTTCAAGCATTCTCTGATCCCCTTGCGAGAAAGAATGCGACCTCCGCCTCAGAGTGCGAAACATTAGTTTGGATGCGGCCACTTACGGAGACATCTGGACTATATTATTGTTATTTTACACTGATATACAGTATATATGAGCATCTCTTTGATTGGACATACATATATATACTAGATGGTGGCAAACCAGTGGTCGGCAAACCAGTGGTCGGCAAACTTTTTTGCACCAGGGACCGGCTTTAAGCAAGACCAGTTTTCAATGGCCCGGTGGGGGTGGGGGCGGGGCTTTGGTCATATGTGGGTGGGGTTATGGAGGGGTGGAGCTTAGTGCATGCTTATCATATAATTATGACATTTATAATGAGAATGTGATTCAACTTACCATAGGTTCAGAATGAGTGGGAGCACCAGGCTTGTTTCCCTGGATCAGTGGGAGCACTGGGCTTGTTTTCCTGCAACAAGACGGTCCCATCTAGGTCCCATCTGATGATGATGACCACTACTGCTGCTACTGGACACAGCCACTGCTGCTACGAATTTTCACTGTTATTTGCTTTTTTCACTTTAACCAGAAAATCTGCTGCTGGGCCGCACGACACCAGAACACAGCTACAGGAGTCATAAGGGTGGGACACCTAACGTCATATCTAGCTGCCCATTAGCATCCAGAGCCCCTCCCCCTCCAACTCGCAGCTAGCAGGAGGGGAAGGAGCGCTGGACACACATGACCTGCTTGTCCCTGCTCCTGCCTGAGCACATTCTGCGAGTAGGGCCGCATGGCTAATTATCTATTCACTGCCAGTCCCTCCTCCTCTTTTCTTATAGGCTACTGATCACATGCTGGCTTTCTCCCTGCTGATCCTCTACAACTGTCAGCGGCTCCGCGGACCGGCTGAAAAACCCCAACGGCCCGGTCCTGGTCTGCGGACCGGCGGTTGGGGACCTCTGTTCTAGAATATGTATGCGGCCGACCGGGCGTAATCAGCAGAGCGGTGTTTAAATTTGGCGCCAAAATCGCTGATTGGTCGAGGCCGGCAACCGTGACCAATTAGCAAAGCGGTGTTAAAATTTGGCTCCTATATCGCAGATTGGTCATGGCCGGCGGTCGCGACTAATCAGCAGAGCGGTATTTAAATTTGGCGCCAATAATGGTGATTGGTCGCGGCCGTGACCAATCAGCAGAGCGGTGTTTAAATTTGGCGCCAATAATGCTGATTATTCGCGACCAGTAACCGCGACCAATCAGCAGAGCGTTGTTTAAATTTGGCGCCAATCTCGCTGATTGTTCGCAGCTGGCGTCCGCGACCAATCAGCAGAGAGTTGTTTAAATTTGGCGCCAATCTCGCTGATTGGTCGCGGCTGGAGTCCACGACTAATCAGCAGAGCGTTGTTTAAATTTGGTGCCAATCTCGCTGATTGGTCGCGGACTCAAGCCGCGACCAATCAGCAGAGCGTTGTTTAAATTTGGCACCAATCTTGCTGATTGGTCGCGGCTGGCATCCGTAACCAATCAGCAGAGCGTTGTTTAAATTTGGCGCCAATCTCGCTGATTGGTCGAGGCTGGCAGCCGCGACTAATCAGCAGAGCGTTGTTAAAATTTGGCGCCAATCTCGCTGATTGGTCGCGTTTGGCGTCCGCGACCAATCAGCAGAGCGTTGTTTAAATTTGACGCCAATCTCGCTGATTGGTTGCGGCTGGAGTCCGCGACCAGTCAGCAGAGCGTTGTTTAAATTTGGCGCCAATCTCGCTGATTGGTCGTAGCTGGCGTCCGCAACCAATCAGCAGAGCGTTGTTTATATTTTGGGCCAAAATCGCTGATTGTTCGCTGCTGGCGTCCGCGACCAATCAGCACAGCAGTGTTTAAATATGGCGCCAAGATCGGTAATTGGTCGCGGCCGCTATTTAAATGTGGCGCCCAAATCGGTGATTGGTCGCCGGCAGCGGCCGCGACCAATCAGCACAGTGGTGTTTAACTTTTGCGCCAAGATCACAGATTGGTAGCGGGCGGAGCCCGCGACCAATCAGCGAATTGTATTGGTGAGGACCGGGGAGCGCCGCTGCCTGTGCGGCTACTTCCGCTGCGAGAAGCCGGGAGATGAGCGGCTTCTCGCAGCAGAAGTATCCCGACCCGCTGCGCCACTCCCCGGTCCTCCCTTGACACCCTAGCCGCATGGAGGTCAGCAGCGCCGGTGGTTGGGGTCCTTCTGCTGCTAGCGGCCGGGAGATGAGCGCCTCGTGCCGGTCATCTCCCGGCAGCATCGCCGCTGAGCTCTGACCCGCAGATGAGCCGCTAACGGCCGCCATCTTTTTTCTGAAATCCCGCGTCACTGATTGGCCGCTGCCGGACCAATCAGCGACGCGGGATTTCCTGGACAGACAGACAGACAGACGGGATAAGACGATTATATATATAGATATACAGAACAGACCAAAAGTTTGGACACACCTTCTCATTTAAAGATTTTTCTGTATTTTCATGACTATGAAAATTGTATATTCACACTGAAGGCATCAATACCATGAATTAACACATGTGGAATTATACAGTACAGACCAAAAGTTTGGACACACCTTCTCATTTAAAGATTTTTCTGTATTTTCATGACTATGAAAATTGTACATTCACACTGAAGGCATCAAAACTATGAATTAACACATGTGGAATTATATACTTAACAAAAAAGTGTGAAACAACTGAAAATATGTCTTATATTCTAGGTTCTTCAAAGTAGCCACCTTTTGCTTTGATGACTGCTTTGCACACTCTTGGCATTCTCTTGATGAGCTTCAAGAGGTAGTCACTGGAAATGGTCTTCCAACAATCTTGAAGGAGTTCCCAGAGATGCTTAGCACTTGTTGGCCCTTTTGCCTTCACTCTACGGTCCAGCTCACCCCAAACCATCTCGATTGGGTTCAGGTCTGGTGACTGTGGAGGCCAGATCATCTGGCTTAGCACCCCATCACTCTCCTTCTTAGTCAAATAGCCCTTACACAGCCTGGAGGTGTGTTTGGGGTCATTGTCCTGTTGAAAAATAAATGATGGTCCAACTAAACGCAAACCGGATGGAATAGCATGACGCTGCAAGATGCTGTGGTAGCCATGCTGGTTCAGCATGCCTTCAATTTTGAATAAATCCCCAACAGTGTCACCAGCAAAGCACCCCCACACCATCACACCTCCTCCTCCATGCTTCACGGTGGAAACCAGGCATGTAGAGTCCATCCGTTCACCTTTTCTGCTTCGCACAAAGACACGGTGGTTGGAACCAATGATCGCAAATTTGGACTCATCAGACCAAAGCACAGATTTCCACTGGTCTAATGTCCATTCCTTGTGTTCTTTAGCCCAAACAAGTCTCTTCTGCTTGTTGCCTGTCCTTAGCAGTGGTCTCCTAGCAGCTATTTTACCATGAAGGCCTGCAGCACAAAGTCTCCTCTTAACAGTTGTTGAAGAGATGTGTCTGCTGCTAGAACTCTGTGTGTCATTGACCTAGTCTCTAATCTGAGCTGCTGTTAACCTGCGATTTCTGAGGCTGGTGACTCGGATAAACTTATCCTCAGAAGCAGAGGTGACTCTTGGTCTTCCTTTCTTGGGGCGGTCCTCATGTGAACCAGTTTCTTTGTAGCGCTTGATGGTTTTTGCAACTGCACTTGGGGACACTTTCAAAGTTTTCCCAATTTTTCACACTGACTGACCTTCATTTCTTAAAGTAATGATGGCCACTCGTTTTTCTTTACTTAGCTGCTTTTTTCTTGCCATAATACAAATTCTAACAGTCTATTCAGTAGGACTATCAGCTGTGTATCCACCTGACTTCTGCACAACACAACTGATGGTCCCAACCTCATTTATAAGGCAAGAAATCCCACTTATTAAACCTGACAGGGCACACCTGTGAAGTGAAAACCATTTCCGGTGACTACCTCTTGAAGCTCATCAAGAGAATGCCAATAGTGTGCAAAGCAGTCATCAAAGCAAAAGGTGGCTACTTTGAAGAACCTAGAATATAAGACATATTTTCAGTTGTTTCACACTTTTTTGTTAAGTATATAATTCCACATGTGTTAATTCATATTTTTGATGCCTTCAGTGTGAATGTACAATTTTCATAGTCATGAAAATACAGAAAAATCTTTAAATGAGAAGGTGTGTTCAAACTTTTGGTCTATACTGTTTATAAATATGACGTTACATGTGTCTCAATTAATTTTTTAATAATTAAATCATATGTTTTACTATTTTGAGTGTGCTACATTGCTTGTTGTATAGGTATTGAAATTCATGGTAAATTTACTCGTGAATAATCAAATATTGTGTATTTTTTTGACTTAGTGTAATACTTTGTTCCAAATATTCCTAATTGTCACTCAATACCTTGAGCTTGTACTGAGTAGAATAAAATGAAAAACAAATGTACCAGACGTAGGAAAAGATACTGTAACATACCTGGCGGCGTTCTTGCATAGGGCACCATCTCCCACTATGCAAGATCACAAACTTGATCATAAGTCCAGTCTGCTAGCCTGGCTTCTTTCCATGCTGTCGGCTGGCCTCTGTTCTGGCTGCTTAGGGCGGCGCCCGGTCACTTCCTTTTTCTTGTAGCTGTTGTGGGCACACCCCTAATGCATCCTCAGCCTATTGCTGTCAGTCACTGGATATTTAAACCAGCTTCACCTGGAAGCTGATGCCTGAGCAACTTTATCAATCAGTGTGCTCCTTGACTCTGAATGTGCCAGGTCGTGTTCTGTTTCTCCTGCCTGTCTGACTTCCTGGAGGCTGTATTTCCAGGCCTGTCTGATCACGCTCCTAGCCTGTTCGTCCCGCCTTCTAGGGGCCGCATACCTAGATCTGTTATCTGTGTTTCTTGCCTGTCTGTCCGCCTTCCTGGAGGCTGTATTTCCAGGCCAGTCTGAACACGCTCCTAGCCTGTTCGTTTCTGCCTCTGGGGGCCGTATTCCCAGGCTCGTTCCTGTATTTCACTGCAGTAACAGTTCCTGTCTGAACTGTCTCCTAACCTGTTACTTGTTTTGTTTCTATGTCCGTTTCCTCCCTTTTGCTGCAGTGTCTGAACCGGCTCTTGGCTATACCTAGGCTCGTTCCTGTATTTCGTTGCAGTACAGTTCCTGTCTGAACTGTCTCCTAACCTGTTACCTGTTTTGTCTCTATGTCCGTTTTCTCGATTTTTCATGCAGTGTCTGAACCAGCTCTTGGCTATACCTAGGCTTGTTCCTGTATTTTGTTGCAGTACAGTTCCTGTCTGAACTATTTCCTAACCTGTTACCTGTTTGGTCCCTATGTCCGCTTCCTCCCTTTTGTTGCAGTGTCTGAACCAGCACTTGGCTTTACCTAGGCTCGTTCCTGTATTTCGTTGCAGTACAGTTCCTGTTTGAACTGTCTCCTAACTTGTTACCTGTTTGTCTCTTTGTCAGTTTTCTCTCTTTTTCTGTAGAGTCTGAACCTGCACCTAACTCCTACTCGTCGCTGTACTTCTGTTTGTGAGTTTGGAGTCCACGCGCTACTTCTTTGCAAGTACCTTGTGTGTATCTGGTTCTGCCTTTCCCTTCCACTCTGTTCCGTGTGAACAGAGCCCTGTCCCCTCTGCTCTGTCTTTGCTCACCACTTTGGCGGTTTATCTCTGCTCTGTCTTACTTACCGCTCTGGCGGTTTCTGTCCGCTCTGCTCTGCTTTGTCTACCACACTTGCGGTTTCGCTTTGCTCAGCCTTGTCCACCGCGCCTGCGGTTTCGCTCTGCTCTGCCTTGTCCACCGCATCTGCGGTTTCGCTCTGCTCTGCCTTGTCCACCGCATCTGCGGTTTCGCTCTGCTCTGCCTTGTCCATCGCATCTGCGGTATCGCCCTGCTCTGCCTTGTGTTAGAACCTTGCTGTTAGGTTTTTTTTCCTTTGCTGGTCACATGACCTTGTTGGCCTATTTAATCCTGCTCCGCCCTTCTGGCTTTGCTGGACTTCATTGTATATCTACTTTCTAGCTAGCCTGTGCTCTGTGTCTTGCTCTGTTAGTTTGCTTGGTCTACTGACCTCTATGTTCTATATATTTTGTTTGTTCGTCTGTCTGCTACTATTTCTGTTAGGAGGTGTCCCATATTCCTCCCAGTCCTTAGTACTTGTAGGGATTCCTCCCCCACATCTATAGGTCTTCGTACAGACTAGCTTAGGACTTTAGCAGGTCTGATCGCAGGATCAGGTTCCCTGTTACATCGTAGGGATTCAGCTGAGTTCTATCGTAGGGACAGATCTCCTCTCTTTCCTTAGCTCTGGTAGCAGAACATAACAGTAAGTCCAGCCAGCAAATTCTCTAAGGAAAGATTTTTTTTGTTCCATCATGGTGTCGGTTCAGGATTTGGCTAAACACCTGCAGGGACTCTCTCTGGAAGTGGCCGAGCTCCGTCAGCACGTGAGTAACTGTCCTGGAGCATATTTCTTGGAGCCTAAGGTATGTTTGCCGGATTTATTTTTTGGTGAACATCGAGAATTTTTTTCATTTAAAAATGCTTGCTTATTGTATTTTCGTTTGAGACCCAAGTCCTCTGGGGATGAATCCCAGCGCGTAGGGTTCATAATGTTACTTTTGAGCAAAGAGCCTCAGGAGTGGGCCTTTTCTTTGCAACCTAGTGATACATGCTTCAGATCAGTGGATAGTTTTTTTTCTGCTTTAGGACTATTATATGATGATCCTGACCGTGTCGCATCAGCTGAGACTGAGTTGAGATGTTTAAAACAAGGATCAGGTAATGTCGAAAAATATTGTACTCATTTTCGTCGTTGGTCCACTCAAACAGGGTGGAACGATTCTGCTCTGAAAAGTCTATTTCTTGCTGGGCTCAGTGAAAGGGTTAAAGACCTGCTAATTGCTTATCCTACACCTGAGGATTTGCAACAGGCTATGCAATTAGCTATACGGGTGGATAGAAGACTGCGTGCTAGGGTTAATGAGAGCAAATCCTCTGCTATGTCAGTTTCTGGTTATGATAATGTGTGTACTAACAGTGGTGAACCGATGGAGATTGGATCGGTGGCACCTCGCTCTCAAGAAAAAGACCGTCGTTTTTCGGAAGGCTTGTGTTTCTATTGCGGAAAATCTGGTCATTTGATTAAAGGCTGTGAGCTTCGTATGAAGAAAGAAAAAAAAATGGTCAGTCATGCCCGTATTGCCTGTTTAAATTCCAAGGGTTTATTTTTAGCTGCTTCCACGATTGCTCAGGAAAAATTAATGGAATTTCGGGTGTTTGTTGATTGCGGGTCTACACTGAATGTAATTGATGGGGGATTCGTGGAAAAACTCAATTTAAAACCTGAACCTTTATCATCCCCCATTGCTGTGGTTTCTGTGGATGGTTCCCCTTTGAAGAATATTACTCTCAAGGTCTGTGAATTTCCTCTCACTATTAATGGTGTTCACCATGAGAAATTGGATTTGGTAGTGTTGAATAACTTGCCTTCTCCAGTAATATTGGGATTGCCCTGGTTAAAATTTCACAATCCTGTACTGGATTGGTCTACCAGTGAAATTAAATCCTGGAGCCATAAATGTTATGACAAGTGTTGTAACGGGCGTATTGCAGCTTTGGATAGGGGAGAATTGCCTGTTCCTATTCAGGATTTTTGGAGAGTTTTTTCTGAGAAAGAATCGCAGGTTTTGCCTCCCCATAGAGACTATGATTGTTCTATTGAATTTGTCCCTGGAGCGACTCTTCCTAAAAGTCGTTTATTTAACCTTACTATTCCTGAGAGGAAGGCTTTGGAGGAATACATACAGACAAGTTTGGCCGCCGGTCACATTAGGCCCTCTAAGTCTCCTGTGGCGGTTGGATTTTTTTTTGTAAAAAAAAAGGACGGCGGTTTACGTCCTTGTCTGGATTTTCGTGAGATTAACAAAATTACGGTACGCAATCCTTACCCACTGCCATTGATTCCTGATCTGTTTAACCAGTTATTGGGGGCCAAGTGGTTCTCTAAAATTGACCTTAAGGGGGCATACAATCTGTTGCGCATGAAGGAGGGTGATGAATGGAAGACTGCTTTTAACACTCCTGTGGGTCATTTTGAGAATCTGGTTATGCCTTTTGGTCTTACTAATGCTCCTGCATTTTTTCAGAATCTGATTAATGACATCCTTAGACCTTTGATCGGTAAAAATGTGGTTGTGTATTTGGATGACATTTTGATTTATTCGCCAGATCTGGAGTCTCATTGGCGGAGCGTGCGTGAGGTATTACAGTTATTAATGGACAATTCGCTTTTTGCTAAGCTGGAGAAATGTGAGTTCGCTGTACAGAGAATTAGTTTTTTGGGCTACATTATCTCCAGCAAAGGTTTTGAGATGGATCCGGTTAAGGTTCAGGCTGTGCAGGAATGGCCTAGGCCTATTGGTTTGAAATCGATACAGAGGTTTTTGGGTTTCGCCAATTACTATAGAAAATTCATAAAAATTTTTTCTAGTATTGTCAAACCTCTGACTGATCTCACCAGGAAAGGTGCTGATGCGGTTCAGTGGTCTTCTGAGGCCATTGAAGCTTTTGTGTATCTCAAGGAGAGGTTCACCTCTGCTCCCATCCTTATGCAGCCTGATGTTACTAGGCCGTTTTTGGTTGAGGTTGATGCTTCCTCTGTGGGGGTTGGCGCAGTATTGTCTCAGGATAACGGGGATGGATTACATCCCTGTGCCTTTTTTTCAAAAAAATTTTCGGAGACTGAATTGAATTACGATATTGGTAATCGGGAATTATTGGCTATTAAACTCGCATTTGAACACTGGCGCCACTTCTTGGAAGGTGCGGAATTTCCCGTTCAGGTTCTTACGGATCATAAAAATCTGATATATCTTGACGCTGCCAAGCGCCTGAATGCCCGTCAGGCTAGGTGGGCACTGTTTTTCTCGCGGTTTAATTTCTCCGTTACTTACATCCCTGGTACTAAGAATGTTAAGGCGGATGCCTTGTCTCGCAGTTTTTCTCCCATAGTCGGTGCTGAGAAAGAGGAAAACATTTTACAAGAAGGTGTTGTGATAGCTGCTTTAGACTCCGTTTTGGAAGATGAGATTCTTAAAGCTCAGGAGAATGCCCCATCTAACACTCCTCATGGGAGGTTGTTTGTGCCTGGGACCTTTAGGAGAGATTTGTTTGTTGAGTGTCACGAATCTCGGTTGGCAGGTCATCCCGGAATCTCTGAGACCAAGAGACTGGTGGGTCGCAGTTTTTGGTGGCCTGGATGGCAGAAGGAAGTCATTAAGTGGGTGCGCCAATGTACTGTATGTGCTAGATCTAAGTCCTCACATACTCCTGCTGCGGGGTTGCTTTGTCCTTTGGAGGTCCCCAGTGCTCCTTGGACACATTTGGCTATGGACTTTATAACTGACCTTCCCCCCTCTGAGGGTTTTACTGTCATCTGGGTGGTCGTGGACCGTTTTAGCAAGATGTGTCACTTGGTTCCCTTCGTCAAACTGCCCTGCGCTAAAACTCTCGCTAAGGCCTTTGTCAAGGAAATTGTCAGACTTCATGGCGTTCCTACTGACATTGTTTCTGATAGGGGTCCTCAGTTCGTGGCTCGTTTTTGGCGTGCCTTTTGTGACAGGTTGGGAATTAATTTGTCGTTTTCGTCCGGATATCATCCTGAATCTAATGGCCAGACAGAAAGGAAAAACCAGGATGTTGAGCAGTTCTTGCGTTGTTTTGTGGCAGACAATCAAGAGGGGTGGTCTGAGTTTCTGCCACTTGCCGAATTTGCTCTGAACAATCATACATCTTCTTCTGCTGGTTGTTTGCCTTTTTTTTGTTGTTCTGGGAGACATCCGTCGTTTGGGTCGTTCTCCAAGTTGGGATCTGCCGTGCCTGAGGAGGAGAATTTTTCCGGTGAGTTGGAAAGAGTTTGGACGGATGTGCGTGGTAATCTTCAGGAGGCCAACAGAAAATCTAAAGACTACTTTGATAGGAAACGACAGGAGGTTTTGTTCGCTGTTGGTGACATGGTTTGGTTGTCCTCTAGGAATCTGCGGTTGAGGATTCCTTCTAAGAAATTGGGTCCCAAGTTTGTAGGGCCCTTTAAGGTGCTTCAGGTTGTCAACCAATCTGCTGTTAGGTTGGAGGTTCCTACCTCCTGGAGAATTAATCCGGTCTTTCATGTCTCTCTGTTAAAAAAAGCTGTTGTGTCGGATGGTGACGCCTCTGCCTCTGTTCCTCCGGTGGTGGAGGACGGGGAATATGAAATTTCTCGCATCCTTGACTCTAGACGGTATAGAGGTAGTTTGCAGTATCTTGTGGCCTGGAAAGGTTTCGGACCCGAGGATAACTCTTGGGTGAGGTCAGATGATGTTTCCGCGTCCAGACTTATCAGAGCGTTTCACAGGAGATTTCCTGATAAGCCTGGTCCTAGGGGATCCGGAGGATCCTCTTAGAAGGGGGGGTACTGTTAGAACCTTGCTGTTAGTTTTTTTTTCCTTTGCTGGTCACATGACCTTGTTGGCCTATTTAATCCTGCTCCGCCCTTCTGGCTTTGCTGGACTTCATTGTATATCTACTTTCTAGCTAGCCTGTGCTCTGTGTCTTGCTCTGTTAGTTTGCTTGGTCTACTGACCTCTATGTTCTATATATTTTGTTTGTTCGTCTGTCTGCTACTATTTCTGTTAGGAGGTGTCCCATATTCCTCCCAGTCCTTAGTACTTGTAGGGATTCCTCCCCCACATCTATAGGTCTTCGTACAGACTAGCTTAGGACTTTAGCAGGTCTGATCGCAGGATCAGGTTCCCTGTTACATCGTAGGGATTCAGCTGAGTTCTATCGTAGGGACAGATCTCCTCTCTTTCCTTAGCTCTGGTAGCAGAACATAACACCTTGTCCACTGCACTTGCGGTTTCGCTCTGCTCTGTCTTGTCCACCGCACTTGCGGTTTCGCTCTGCTCTGCATTGTCCACTGCATCTGCGGTTTCGCTCTGCTCAGCCTTGTCCACATCATCTGCGGTTTCGCTCTGCTCAGCCCTGTCCACCGCACTTGCGGTTTCGCTCTGCTCAGCCCTGTCCACCACACTTGCGGTTTCGCTCTGCTCAACCCTGTCCACCGCACCTGCGGTTACGCTCTGCTCAGCCCTGTCCACCGCACCTGCGGTTTCGCTCTGCTCAGCCCTGTCCACCGCACTTGCGGTTTCGCTCTGCTCAGCCTTGTCCACCGCACCTGCGGTTTCGCTCTGCTTAGCCTTGTCCACCGCACCTGCGGTTTCTCTTTACTCTGCCTGATTACCGCATCTGCGGCTCTGAACTCGTCTCCTAGTCTGTACTGGACCCTACCCAGCCTATGCTCTATCCTGCCTGTTCCTGTATTCCCCGGTGTGGGTCAACAGCCGTGTCCGGGGTCTCACCTGGAGTCGCTCCTGGTCCCTCTGCTCGGTTCCTCCCTGGTGCACAGGCGTCGTTAGCCGTCGTGCGACCTTGGTCGGATCGGGTAGATACTTAGTTACGCCCCTCCAGGCACTCTCCGGTTCATGGTCCAGTGGGATTACTAAACACGCACATGCCAGTCAGTCCGGGCGTGTGCATAACAGTTTGCTCAGGTCATGGTTCCCGTTGAGCCCCACGGCCCTTCGCTCTCTGAGACATTTTGAATCCGTTTCCAGTGAATACGTGCATTAAAAATAAATAAATCATTTTTTTTTCTCTACCTATGGCCAAGGCGATGTACGCACCAGTACAAATGGAGCTTTCTGTACTCGTTCCTGCGGATCCGCCACGGTACTATGGGGATCCTAAACAAAGCCGTGCGTTTGTGGAGCAATGCATGCTGCATTTCAAGTTCTACCCTCTCTATTTTTCTACTGATTGGTCTAAAGTGGCATTTATGTTATCCTACCTAGCGGGTGATGCCTTGAAATGGGTCACCCCCCTATGGGAAGCATGGGATCCTATCATCCTTGACCTGCAGGCCTTCCTGGTGGCCTTTCTAATGGTCTTCGATGACCCTAATCCTGGAGACTCTGCTGAAGCTGCCCTTACCAGTGTCCCGGAGCAGCCCCGATGGGTGATGTGTGTGGGTAGCGCACCAGTTCTCCTGCCCGAAGAGACTGCTGCCCACCCAGAAACCAGACTGAAGATGGTCCCTAAGCAGGGACTCTCCATCTTTAATGAATCTGGCGATACGTCCATCGAGGCGGAGAATACTCCCAAGTCTCTGCACCCCTCTAACCTGGTGGAGGACCTCCAGTTGCCTCCTGAATCCTCCGGGGTGCTACCTGTTATCGAATGGAGAGAGACTTTCCTACACACTGTACCGGATACCTCGCCCACTTTATCCAGTGAGCTTGACCAAGTGTACTCTGAAACATTGATTACCCCCGAGTCTCTGCACCCCTCCAACCAGGCGGAGGACCTCCAGTTGCCTCCTGAATCTTCCGGGGTGCTGTCTGTTAACGAATGGAGAGAGACTTTTCTACACCCTGTACCGGATACCTCGCCCACTTCATCCAGTGAGCTTGACCAAGTGTACTCCGAAACAGTGGTTACCCCCGAGTCTCTGCACCCCTCTAACCAGGTGGAGGACCTCCAGTTGCCTCCTGAATCCTCCGGGGTGCTGTCTGTTAACGAATGGAGAGAGACTTTCCTGCACCCTGTATCCGATACCTCTCCTGTATTCCCCGGGGTGCTACCTGGTAACAATTGCAGTGAGACTTTCTTACACCCTGCACCTTCTACTGCGCCTACTTCATCTAGTAAGCTTGGAAAAATGTACTTCGAAGCACTAATGACCCCCGAGTCTCCGCACCTCTCCAACCAGGCGGAGGACCTCCAGTTGTCTCCAGAATCCACCGGGGTGTTATCTGATAACAAATGGACAGAGACTTTCTTACACCCTGTACCTGGTACTTCACCTACTTCATCCGTTGCTGAGGATGGCTTGATGGGAGGAAGCATCCTAGTTACCAAGATGATGAGACCAGTTTTGTTTCCTCTAGTGGACAGAAGAGGTAATCCTCTTGAAGAGAAGGATTGGCCTCCCAATTCTCTGTGGAACACTCTTGCAGGCTTGAAGAAGAGGGGGCGTAAAGGGGGGGTACTGTAACATACCTGGCAGCGTTCTTGAATAGGGCACCATCTCCCACTATGCAAGATCGCAAACTTGATCATCAGTCCAGTATGCTAGCCTGGCTTCTTTCCATGCTGTCTGCTTGCCTCTGTTCTGTCTGCTTAGGGCGGCGCCCGGTCACTTCCTTTTTCTTGCAGCTGCTGTGGGCACACCCCTAATGTGTCCTCAGCCTATTGCTGTCAGTCACTGGATATTTAAACCAGCTTCACCTGGAAGCTGATGCCTGAGCAACTTTATCATTCAGTGTGCTCCTTGACTCTGAATGTGCCAGGTCCTGTTCTGTTTCTCCTGCCTGTCTGCATTCCTGGAGGCTGTATTTCCAGGCCTGTCTGAACACGCTCCTAGCCTGTTCGTCCCGCCTTCTAGGGGCCGCATACCTAGATCTGTTATCTGTGTTTCTTGCCTGTCTATTCGCCTTCCTGGAGGCTGTATTTCCAGGCAAGTCTGAACACGCTCCTAGCCTGTTTGTTTCTGCCTCTGGGGGCCGTATTCTCAGGCTCGTTCCTGTATTTCGCTGCAGTAACAGTTCCTGTCTGAACTGTCTCCTAACCTGTAACTTGTTTTGTTTCTATGTCCATTTCCTCCCTTTTGCTGCAGTGTCTGAACTGGCTCTTGGCTATACCTAGGCTCGTTCCTGTATTTCGTTGCAGTACAGTTCCTGTCTGAACTGTCTCCTAACCTGTTACCTGTTTTGTCTCTATGTCCGTTTTCTCCCTTTTTGCTGCAGTGTCTGAACCAGCTCTTGGCTATACCTAGGCTCGTTCCTGTATTTCGTTGCAGTACAGTTCCTGTCTGAACTGTTTCCTAACCTGTTACCTGTTTGGTCCCTATGTCCGTTTCCTCCCTTTTGCTGCAGTGTCTGAACCAGCACTTGGCTTTTCCTAGGCTCGTTTCTGTATTTCGTTGCAGTACAGTTCCTGTTTGAACTGTCTCCTAACTTGTTACCTGTATGTCTCTTTGTCAGTTTCCTCTCTTTTTCTGTAGAGTCTGAACCTGCACCTAACTCCTACTCGTTGTCGCTGTACTTCTGTTTGTGAGTTTGGAGTCCACTCGCTACTTCTTTGCTAGTGCCTTGTGTGTATCTGGTTCTGCCTTTCCCTTCCAGAGCCCTGTCCCCTCTGCTCTGTCTTTGCTCACCGCTTTGGCGGTTTATCTCTGCTCTGTCTTACTTACCGCTCTGGTGGTTTCTGCCCGCTCTGCTTTGCTTTGTCTACCGCACTTGCGGTTTTCGCTCTGCTCAGCCTTGTCCACCGCGCCTGCGGTTTCGCTCTGCTCAGCCTTGTCCACCGCATCTGCGTTTTCGCTCTGCTCTGCCTTGTCCACCGCATCTGCGGTTTCGCTCTGTTCTGCCTTGTCCACCGCATCTGCGGTTTCGCTCTGCTCTGCCTTGTCCACCGCACTTGCGGTTTCGCTCTGCTCTGCCTTGTCCACCACACTTGCGGTTTCGCTCTGCTCTGCCTTGTCCACCGCATCTGCGGTTTCGCTCTGCTCAGCCCTGTCCACCGCACTTGCGGTTTCACCCTGTTCAGCCCTGTCCACCGCACCTGCGGTTTCGCTCTGCTCAGCCCTGTCCACCGCACCTGCGGTTTCGCTCTGCTCAGCCTTGTCCACCGCACCTGCGGTTTCGCTCTGCTCAGCCTTGTCCACCGCACCTGCGGTTTCGCTTTACACTGCTTGATTACCGCATCTGCGGCTCTGAACCCGTCTCCTAGTCTGTACTGGACTCTACCCAGCCTGTGCTCTATCCTGCCTGTTCCTGTATTCCCCGGTGTGGGTCAACAGCCGTGTCCGGGGTCTGACCTGGAGTCGCACCTGGTCCCTCTGCTCGGTTCCTCCCTGGTGCACAGGCGTCGCTAGCCGTCGTGCGACCTTGGTCGGATCGGGTAGATACTTAGTTACGCCCCTCCAGGCACTCTCCGGTTCATGGTCCAGTGGGATCACTAAACACGCACACGCCAGTCAGTCCGGGCGTGTGCATAACAGATACTATCACCTCCATCACCAAGTGCCATCTGATTGTGAGACTCCTTTTTAAATAGACCACCTGATATTGTCATCTGGAGGTGCCAGTGACAAGGCTACTGGAAGAAAAGACTTTGTGACTTCGATCCTTTGCACAACTCCGAAATGCAGGAGTACTGCAAAGGTTGTTCTGCTGACATATAGTGAGGTGAACTACAAGAGTTAAGTACCGTCCCAACTGGGTACACCTTGTCGTTGTGGGATCGCACTTAGATTTTTTTGATCAAAACAATGTTAACTAAGTACACTATGGTATTTTCATGTACTATTGCTATTTATTTACTTACTACAGGATATTTGCTCATTTTGTTTTTATCTCAGGTTTTGTTTGTTAATTGGCCCCAGTATGAATGCACACCTATGCATAGTACTTATACCAACATATGCCTTGGCTCAATTTTTTTTGTTTTGGTATAGACAAATATAAAGCTGTGAAGATCAGGTCAGGAGACCCGTGACCAGTCCAGCCATCGGGATCTATATTGAGGCCATGAATGTTGATACTGGGAAACTTGTTGAATGGCTCATTATACAAGTTTAATACTATATTATTATTATTATTATTATTATTGTTAATGGCCTTCAGCTCGCTCTTGAGCTATGGCAATTTGCTTAAGTCCAACAAAATGACATCCGTCCATAAGCCAATTTTCTGGATTCTTTTTAAAGGGGATGTCCACTAGTTTTATATTGAAGAACTATCCCTAGGATTATTATTTTATGGCCTTCGGCTCGATCTCTTGATGGATGAACGCTCAGTAGGAAGATCGATTTTGTGCAAGCCTAGATAGGACCACCAGGGTATACTCCACCATTATCTTGATTGTATCCAGCCGTTGGGTTGTTGGTCTTCCTCTTCGCCTTGTTCCTTCTGTTCTGCAGACCATGATGTCCTTCTCTCAGTGATTGTTCTCTTCGTATGATGTGTCCAAAGTAGGCAAGTCATAGCTTGGTGATCCTTGCTTTGAGTGACATGTCTGGCTTGATTTGTTTCAAAATTGATTTGATTTATATAAAAAAAAGACAACTGGTAGCATAAGCATTTCCAGATAGATCTCAAAATCTTGTTTGTTTTTTTCCAAAGTTGGTCATCTCAACAGGAAACATAAAAAAGAACATTTCTAACAATTTTCAGTTCTTTGGACTGCATGAAAAGAAAGGGTTTTGCACAGAAGAGGGGTTTTTAACTTTGTAGCCCTTTAATGTCACTGCTATCACTCTTTGTGATAATAGCGACATCTAAATATGCTCAGTGAAAGTAATTTTGTCCTAGCTCTCAAAGTTCTAGATAAACCAATGATATTCGTTTTCAACAGTCTATGCTTACACTGCAAATCACCCATAAGTACTGGAAGTAGCTCTCAATTACTGATGAGCACTAAAAGTGCCCTGACAACTACATAACCATGTGCTTAACTCAGAAAACTTGGCCAGCCATTGTGTAAGGACACTACATAGGATGTACGCTAGAAGCATTTAAAGATTAACCTTGTATTTATCCTGCGTTAAAACAACACTACAGTAAATAACACCTTTGTCTCAGAGATTGCAGCGCATTAGCGACGGTGTTTGATTTCAAGGCAAAACTGACTGCTCTACGTGTCGCTCTGAAGTTTGGCCCCTCGTTTGCAAAGTACTGCAAGCTCATGAGTGGGCTAAAGAGAAACTTTTTGTTGCAAGGACTTAGTGTTAAAAATCCTTGAATGAGGGCACATATACAATAGGATATTATGCTTTTAATGTTCCCGTTCCTGGTTTGTGGCGGAAACATGAAGATATGACATTGGAAAGCAAGTGCAGCCATTAGAGCCAACTTTTTGATTGGTCATAAAAAGTATCTTAAAAAAATAAAAAATGTGAAATACATGACCACCACTAACACTCCATAAAAGCATATCTTTTTTGCTAAAAGTAGAGACAAACAGGCTAGCACTCTAAAACAGATGCACCAAAGTAAAGTTTCTACTCTCTCAAGTACCATCAAGAAAAGATGGGTACCCTATAAGTCAATGTCTAACCCTTTAGCGATGACTGCAACATGAGTCATGACCAAGAATAAATATTGCGAAAACCCGGCACTCAAGGTAAAGTTTCAAAATATTTAATGAGCCAGCAAGCAAAGAGTGTTATACAGCAGACGTTTCAATTAAAAAACCTTCATCAGTACACTCTATAATAATGGAACCAAAAGAAAAGAAGATACATCAATACAACATGTATAGAAATAATGCCAAAAATATTTAACACAGTAGACAAAAAGAAAAATACAGTACGATCCACTTAGACAAAATCAAATACAGTATATAGCTCAATCCTGGTCTTCATAAATGAAAGCAGCAAAAATACATTCTAATAGAATGCATACAAAAGGAAGGAGAGAGGGGATGGGAGGGAAAGAAGGGAAGAGGAGGGAGAGGGTGGATGGGATGATCCAGGATAATAGAACCAACAGGGATAGGATTTGATGATCCAGAGGGGAACAATGGGATATTAATGCTGGGTCTAAAAAAAGAAGAAAAATATATCAATATCCCTTTAATCAATGCGATATGAGGTGTCAAAGCATGTGAACGCATGATTAGTTACAGCTATGAAAAACCATAAGACTGAATACATAGCATATCAAATTCCCATCCACCCTCTCCCACTCCGTTCCGCTTCTAATTTTCACCTCTTATCCATTGAATATGTCATACCTAGTCTTTTAGTGTAGTATTTCTGGTCTCTAGTACATCTACTGGTGTGGAACGCATCCTTCCGCTCATTTGGAACGCACCTTAGGTAGCACATGACCGGATACTAATCTACCAAGGAACTAATCGCGTCATTTCCGCCGCGCTCACATTTTTCTGATTGGACGCGGCTCTTGCATACTCACTCTGTGACTGTATAAAACACTTCCGGGTGCCTTTCCACACAGGCGCAGCTCACTGACAAGAGGTGAATACCGAGCCAGTACGCCTCAATACAGGAAGCCTGTTTCATGTCACATGGTATGCCTTTGCTTTCTATCTACTGGGGCTGCCTATAACACAGAGTATACTTATCCCACTCATCTATCTCCACAGCTTGAGATCTCTCGGGTGAGATACTGCTATACATCTATTATTCCTACTACATAGCCTTGCAGGTATGGTTTTCCCTCTCCTAGATCTCCTTCTCCCCATTTTGTATCCCTTTTCCTCTTCCCTTCCTTCCCTCCCATCCCCTCTCTCCTTCCTTTTGTATGCATTGTATTAGAATGCATTTTACCTGTTTTCATTTTTGAAGCCCAGGATTGAGCTATATATTTGATTTTGGCTAAGAGGATCGTACTGTATTTTTCTTTTGGTCTACTGTTAAATATTTTTGCATTATTTCTCTACGTGCTTTATTGATGTATCTTCTTTTCTTTTGGTTCTATTATTATAGAGTGTACTGATGAAGGTTTTTTTAACCGAAACATCTGCTGTATAACACTCTTTGCTTGCTGGCTCATTAAATCTTTTGAAACTGTACCTTGAGTCTTTGATTTTTGCAATATATATTACTGGGTTTGGACCCTGCCCAAGCACCATACATGGTTAGTGCAGTGATTTACTACTTAATGACCAAGAATAAAAGCTAAGTCAGAAACTCATCTACGTACAACCTGTTTTGGGGTCATCAGCGTGGAGCATAGTACAGCTGGTTGAGTGTGACACATTTTAGGCAACATGGGGAAATAATGATCCTCCTTGAGGTAACCAGCTGAGTATGGAGACTTATAGGCAATGCTCCAAGGGAGAAAAAAATATGCAAACTATCTGTCTTGCGGAGCAAAAGTGACTATCTTGTAATGTACCAGCTAGAAGAGGTAGCTAGCCTATAAATCAATGTCCAGCAATTTAATGAACCTTGCAACATGACCAGGGGCACCGTTGAATTTATGTTTTGGCATTTATCTTTGGTCAGGTTGCAAGGCTCATTAAAGGGTTGGACATTAATGTAAAGGGTAGCTACCTCTAAGCTAGTCTCTTGTTCTGCCAGAGCTAATTTCCTTGCTTTTATCCTACATGGCATTTCCTTTAAAACCACATAATAAACTGGTCTATTTAAAGAGAACCAGTCATCAGGATCATGATAATGCATGTTAAACTGAAGGTATGGGCATAAAGGTGTTGCCCTACTGATTTAATAGATTTCTTCAGTGTAGAAATCCACAGCCTGGTTGTTGTTTAATTATCATTGAAAGTTTGGGTGGAATAAGCTCTTCGTTCATCAGGCTGAGACTGTTGGTAAGGTCTTCGGTAGAGATGAGCAAACCCGAACTTAAAAGTTCCAGACTGTGTCCAGTGCTAATTACTGAACATGGACTTCTCCCTGTTCAGAATTCCAGGCAAAGGAGAGAGAGAGAATTTGTTTCCCCATTGTTTTCAGTGGGATTTGGGTTCTGGTCCAAGTTCGGCAACAGTACAGGTCCTCGACCTGAACTTTGGAATAAAGTTTGGGTCAGATACCAGAACCCGAAATTCCACGAGTCCGCTCATTCCTAGTATTTGATTCTGCAACGGCCTCTCTCCTGCCTCTGGTGTCCATATTTTCTTACAATTTTAAATTTTGCGCCCCTTCTGTCCAAACCCTGGGCAGCACTAGTGCAAATTCTCTTAAGTAGAACCAATTCTTCCCTCACACTACGCAGTATCCAGAGGTTTAGCATGACTCTGATAGGAATACCTACTCCTGAAGAAAACAACACACACCTATAATTCTATAAATATTTTGGGTTATAACATCTCAAATGAAGATGATCTGACAACACAAAATTAAGTAGCATTATAACATTGTCAACAAAGTCTTGAGTCAGGGGCCGACCTACTACCTTTTCCTCATTCTTTCCAAATATACTGGTGCTTCCTATGACCTCTCGGTGGTCCTGTGCTGTAATTTTCAGAGACATACTGTGGGGACCATTAATGGCAAGAAAAGGTGTAGTGCACTGTGCACTCTCTTGACCATCTGGACACTAGGCACAGAGCATGTGGCCCGGGAGAGTTGGAGACAATATAGAAGAGTAATGGTAAACTCATTGTTATACAGTGCACTGTTTCAGGCAGCAGTACATTATTCTACTTGCCGATGTAGCTAAGGGCCATAAGTTTAGGACAATAGGCCCTGTGTCGAGATGAGTGGATTGATCTGTGGAGGATTGTGTTTGAGTCTAATTTCCTGATACTCACTGTTTCATGTAAATTCAATCACTTTGAGATTTAACTTATAAAAATAACTTTCCCAGCACAATTTACCACACTGCTAAAGTGAACTATCATCATTTTGCGTCACCACGCTGCCTGCCCATAATAACCCTCAGCTATGACATTTAGCGGATTATCATACCATGTACAGTGGTGGTCAGTACCTGGGCCACCACAGATCAGCGGTTCCCAGTGGAGCACTGTCTGTCAGCAGAGATGTTTTCCATCTCCATATTCACCGGATAAATCTCTCTCTTCTGTAGAGTGTAAGCTCCTATGGTCAGTGTGGTCCTCTCTCTTCTGTAGAGTGTAAGCTCTTATGGTCAATGCCGGGGTTCTCCCTCTATCTTGCTCTCTCTCTCTTTTCTTTTCTCTCTCCTATAGAGTATAAACTCTTGTGGTAAGTGGGTTCCACTCTCTGTCTCTCCTATAGAGTATAAGCTTTCATTATCAGCTGGGTCCTCTCTCTCTCTTGTAGAGTGTAAGCTCTTATGATCAGCAGGGTCCACTCTCTCTCCTCCAGTGGTCAGCAGGGTCCTCTCTCTTTCTCTTCTGTAGAGAGTAAGCTCTTATAGACAGTGGGATCCTCTCTCTCTCTCTCCCTCTCCTGTAGAGTGTAAGCTGTTATGGTCAGCGGGGTCCTCTCTCTCTTGTAGAGTGTAAGCTCTTATGGTCGGCAGGGTCCTCTCTCTCTCCATCTCCTGTAGAGTGTAAGCTCTTATGGTCAGCGGGGTCCTCTCTTTCTTCTGTAGAGTCTAAGCTTTTATGGTCAGCGGGGTCCTCTCTCTCCTGTAGAGTGTAATCTCTTATGGTCGGCGGGGTTCTCTCTCTCTCCCTCTCCTGTAGTGTGTAATCCCTTATGATCAGCGGGGTCCTCTCTCTAACCATCTCCTGTAGAGTGTAAGCTCTTATGGTCAGCGGGGTCCTCTCTCTTGTAGAGTGTAAGCTCTTATGGTCGGCGGGGTCCTCTCTCTCTCCATCTCATGTAGAGTGTAATCTCTTATGGTCAGCGGGGTCCTCTCTCTCTCCTGTAGAGTGTAATCTCTTATGGTCAGCGGGGTCCTCTCTCTCTTCTGTAGAGTGTAATCTCTTATGGTCAGCGGGGTCCTCTCTCTCTCCTGTAGAGTGTAAGCTCTTATGGTCAGCGGGGTCCTCTCTCTCTCTCCTGTAGAGTGTAAGCTCTTATGATCAGCGGGGTCCTCTCTCTCTCCCTCTCCTGTAGAGTGTAAGCTCTTATGGTCAGCAGGGTCCTCTCTCTCTCTCCTGTAGAGTGTAAGCTATTATGGTCAGTGGGGTCCTCTCTCTTTCCCTCTCCTGTAGTGTGTAATCCCTTATGGTCAGCGGTGTTCTCTCTCTCGCTCTCTCTCAAATGTATTTTTCCAGTAATTACAAGCTCCCCAGTATTGTGATTTGCGTGAATTTATTTTTTGGGGAAAATTCAGCGAAGTAGGTGAATTTGAATTTCGAAAGATCCGCTCATCTCTAGCAGTGTGCCAAACAAGATATGGCAGCATATCAAATGTCAAATTCTAATTTTGCAAAAATCATAGTGCACAAAGAGACAAATGCAGTAAGTCATCTACAGTATAGTGCTTGTTAGAGAACTGAGGGACAAGAGATTCAGTTTAGAGCACAACTGCAGAAAGGACAATACCGGAGCTGCAAAATGCATTGCGCCATTTCTGTTCACTAATTAAATACAGAGGTTACAGGCATGCCCAGGCCCAAAAAATTACTATACCCTATGTGTCATTGAGGGAAGAGCGAGGATGTTAAACATTTAACATTGGGATCCAGAGGTACACCAGCTACATGGTGGTACAATCCTGTTTTTCTCATAACCTTTTAATGAGCTATAATCCCTACAAAGGTTAGTCGTTACATTGTGTGTAATAATTTATGTTGCACTAATACACCTCTCCTTACTACAAGTCCTATAGTTGTCGGCTCCGGTGTTATTTATTCACTTACATTAGTCCTGGATGAATTTCGGACTTTGCTTCTGTAGACTGAATACAAATTAATCGAATATGTCTTTTTCAAAAACTTTCAGCCATGTAAATGCTATCTGCTGTGTGCGCGGAGAGACAGTACGGAGATGAAAAATGTGCAAAAGGTTGCTTAAAAGTTTTCAGTCGAAATCTTTGTTTAGAATTGTATCAATCAAACACTCACAATCAGCTTTTACTAGAGACATCTGAGTAAGCGATAGTCCTGCATTAGTGTCCCATCGCATGATAAGAATGAATTCCTTTATGCAAAAATACTTTCTGCACATTTTAGCCCCATATTGAACACCAAACACGTCCTTCATATGTGACCGATATAGTGCAGCTGGCCCGTTCATTAGAGCGGTTACTTCATTTATCAATTATGAAAAGTTTAAAGCAACAAGTAAGCAAAAAACAAAACTATGGGTTCAAGACCAGCCGGGATAGAAAAATCATTGGTGACCCAAACAGTGCTCCAAACATCAACCTCATCTTTTTTTTTTACTCCACCTATTACATTAGTTACGTTTATGAAATTTGCATTCATTAAAAGGAATAAATTAATATATAAATCAGGTCAATTGTGTAGGTTCTCAGACTCATGGAATCTGCCTACTACAGATCATATCCACATTAAAGGGTCAATTAACTATCTATAAAATTTCTAAAATAGCGACAAAAGATTTTGAGCCCTTTGAGGACGGGGTCTGATGTGAATAGTGACAATTTCTGTCCCATCTAGAATCAAGACTAAGCCAACTTTTCTATCTCCTTCATTGCTATAAAGTGGTGCCAACTAGAAATGGCGTGGTTCTAGCCGAGTGTTTCCTAACCTTTTTTGCCTTAGGACACCCCTGGAAAAAAAAAATTACCTTGAGAACACAACAACCAAATATTTTTTTTGCAAATAACCAAAAACTTATACTGTGCCCCTGAATATAAAAAATATATACTGAGCCCCTGAATATAAAAAATAACCCTGTGCTTTTTAACGTAAAAATACTCTGTACTCCTGACTATAAAAAAAAATTGTGTACCCCGATGATATAAAAAAAATAGATACACTGTATGCCCAAAATGTATTTAAAAATATGCACTGTGAATATATAAAAAATAAATACACTGTACCCACTAAATATAAAAATATACAGTGAGTATATGAAATATAAAAACAAATCAATGCCCCCACCGAATATGTAAAAAATGCCCCTAAATATACACTGCTCAAAAAAATAAAGGGAACACTCAAATAACACATCCTAGATCTGAATGTATGAAATATTCTCATTGAATACTTTGTTCTGTACAAAGTTGAATGTGCTGACAACAAAATCACACAAAAATCATCAATGGAAATCAAATTTATTAACCAATGGAGGCCTGGATTTGGAGTCACCCCCAAAATTAAAGTGGAAAAACACACTACAGGCTGATCCAACTTTGATGTAATGTCCTTAATACAAGTCAAAATGAGGCTCAGTATTGTGTGGCCTCCACGTGCCTGTATGACCTCCCTACAACGCCTGGGCATGCTCCTGATGAGGTTGCGGATGGTCTCCTGTGGGATCTCCTCCCAGACCTGGACTAAAGCATCCGCCAACTCCTGGACAGTCTGTGGTGCAACGTGACGTTGGTGGATGGAGCGAGTCATGATGTCCCAGATGTGCTCAATCGGATTCAGGTCTGGGGAACGGGCGGGCCAGTCCATAGCTTCAATGCTTTCATCTTGCAGGAACTGCTGACACACTCCAGCCACATGAGGTCTGGCATTGTCCTGCATTAGGAGGAACCCAGGGCCAACCGCACCAGCATATGGTCTCATAAGGTGTCTGAGGATCTCATCTCGGTACCTAATGGCAGTCAGGCTACCTCTGGTGAGCACATGGAGGGCTGTGCGGCCCTCCAAAGAAATGCCACCCCGCACCATTACTGACCCACTGCCAAACCGGTCATGCTGAAGGATGTTGCAGGCAGCAGATCGCTCTCCACGGCGTCTCCAGACTCTGTCACGTCTGTCACATGTGCTCAGTGTGAACCTGCTTTCATCTGTGAAGAGCACAGGGCGCCAGTGGCGACTTTGCCAATCCTGGTGTTCTGTGGCAAATGCAAAGCGTCCTGCACGGTGTTGGGCTGTGAGCACAACCCCCATCTTTGGACATTGGGCTCTCATACCACCCTCATGGATTCGGTTTCTAACCGTTTCTGCAGACACATGCACATTTGTGGCCTGCTGGAGGTCATTTTGCAGGGCTCTGGCAGTGCTCCTCCTGTTCCTCCTTGCACAAAGGTGGTCCTGCAGCTGGGTTGTTGCCCTCCTACAGCCCCCTCCACATCTCCTGGTGTACTGACCTGTCTCCTGGTAGCACCTCCAGCCTCTGGACACTATGCTGACAGACACAGCAAACCTTCTTGCCACAGCTCGCATTGATGTGCCATCCTGAATGAGCTGCACTACCTGAGCAACTTCTGTGGGCTGTAGAGTCCGTCTCATGCTACCACGAGTGTGAAAGCACAACCAACATTCAAAAGTGACCAAAACATCAGCCAGAAAGCATTGGTACTGAGATGTGGTCTGTGGTCCACACCTGCAGAACCACTCCTTTATTGAGTGTGTCTTGATAATTGCCAATAATTTCCATCTATTGTCTATTCCATTTGCACAACAGCATGTGAAATTGATTGTCAATCAGAGTTGCTTCCTAAGTAGACAGTTTGATTTCACAGAAGTTTGATGTACTTGGAGTTATATTCTGTTGTTTAAGTGTTCCCTTTATTTTTTTGAGCAGTGTGTATATATATATATATATATATATATATATATATATATATATATATATATGTATATAATGTACATTGTGCCCCCTGAAAATGTTAATTAGCTGACACTGTGCCCCTGAACACATAAAAATATATATATGCATGAAATGATCTCGATGGTCCAGATGGATGGAGTGGAGGATGGCTGGTTGATGGACACCCCATGCAAAGACGGCTACGGCGCTAACAAGGAGGAGGTGGAGTAATGTTTTGGGCTGGAATCATGGGGAGAGAGATTGTCGGCCCTTTTAGGATCCCTGAAGGGGTAAAGATGAACTCCATAATGTATGTTGAGTTTCTCAAACAGCACTTCCTTCCATGGTTCAAGAAGAAGAACCGTGCATTCCGCAGCAAGATAATTTTCATGCATGATAATGCCCCGTCTCATGCTGCACATAACACATCTGCATCTCTGGCTGCTATGGGCATAAAAGGGGACAAACTTATGGTGTGGCACCCATGCTTCCCTGATCTCAACCCCATTGAGAACCTCTGGAGCATCATCAAAAGGAGTGTCTATGATGGCGGGAGGCAGTTCACATCTAAGCAACAGCTCTGGGAGGGTATTCTGTCCTCATGCAAAACAATTGAAGCAGAAACCATCCAAAACCTGACAAATTCAATGGACGAGAGAGTTCAGAAGCTCCTTTCGAACAAGCGGTCCTATGTGCAAATGTAACATCACCTAGAATAAAGTTTTGAGTTGAAAACTGTTTGATTTCAGTTTGTAATAACCTGCTAATTAGTGTTGAGCAACCCCCGTAGTGTTCGAGTTCGGTTCGGTTCGTCGAACACCCGTGTGTTCGCCGAACTGTTCGTCGAACTGTTCGTCGAACACCTTCGAACACCGTTAAAACCAATGGCAGGCAAACAAAAACACATAGAAACACATAGAAAACACCTTCAAAGGTGTCCAAAAGCTGACAAACTGCTCAGAAGACACAACTAACACATGGAAAAGTGACAAGTACATATAGTCATGCGAAAAGAAAAGAGGTGGAGGAGTAAAAGGAGGGGGAGACACAGATATAGGCATGTCATGCCCTTCTAAAATCCAAAAAGTGAGAAGCCGAGACGGCCAGTCCGCTCCTGCCCGTGCCACCTCCGTGTCGCCGGGTTTGTGCCAGAGCCGCGGTGAACCCTGACGGCCAGCCCCCCTCTCCCAATACTGGTGCCTGTCCGCTGGTGGGTCGAGAGAGCCCCCCTGTGGTGGAGGCAGCTCTAAGCTTTTTAATTTAAATTGTCCCTCTAATTTGAATGAATACACTTTAAATCCATTTACAAGGATCTATTGGAGGGCAAGTCTCATGCCAGCAGCCGCGTAATTCCAGCTCCAGTAGCGTCCACTAAAGCTGCTGCAGTTAAAAAGCTTTTATAAGGATCGAGCTCGGCTGTCCACCGCAAGGCATCCTAGTGCCAGTCCCAGCCCCTATGCCTTGGGGTGCCTCCTGATGCTCTTCACTAAGTATCCCGTGGTCCCGAAGCATTTCCTTTGAAAAAATTAAGTGTCCAAACTACAGGTGGTGTAGCTTGCTTAACAGCCGGGATAATCCGCTGACTAGCAGACACTGCTACTAGGCACAAAGTATTTCCTGGGCTAGATGCAGTTAAAAATTTGTAAGTAGATACTCTCGTTGGATGCTGAGAAAGCATTCCATAGAGTCTCCTGGCACGCCATATATGATTCTCTTAAAAAGCTTGGGGTAGGGGTCTAGGGGACCCTTTTATAGCCAAAATCACGGCCCTGTATCACAATACGTCACCTAGGCTGAAGATAAATGGAACTGTAGCACCGAGGGCTCGGTTGCTACAGACGTATTGCACCTCACCCAGAGGTGTGATATCTCACTCTCAGATAAGGATGGAGTGTGGATCAGGACCCGACACCTGCATGCATTACACCACATTGCCGTGGGGCAGGGCGACCAATATGCCCCTGAGATGGGCACGACAGTCCCTGTCCCTGGCTGGAGTGGGGGGAGGGAACACTGAGGAAGGGGAACCCTGCAGTGCAGGAGCAGGGAGGAAGCAGTTCCTGGGTGCATTGAGAAGGGAGTATAAAAGGTGGGCACCATCTTAGTTCAGTGCAGAGAAGTCTGAGCAGAAGTGGCAGGGAGCAGGGGCTCTGCATGAGCTCTGCTCCGGAGGCGGGCCTAGTAACAGAGGCCCAGGCCTGCAAGAGGGAGAAGGAAGGAAGAGGAGCGGAGAAGGCTCCAGGAACGAGGAATGAAGGGATCCCAGGGGTGCGGACGGGCGAGTCGCCACCGCACGCCCGAATCCACCTGCGTGGAGGGGTCAGGCCAAAGGGGGAGACCGGTCCCCGAACTAGTGGAGGCAGGAAACGACCCTCAGCTAGAAACCGGAGGCTCTGACATTTTATGTGGCGCAGCCCCTTGCTCCACCCGCTAGGAAGGCACCACATAGGGTCAGGGAAACTGGCGCCAAGTTTACCAAGAGGAGGCCTGAGGCAGCCGGACAGAAGTGTTGGTAAGAAAGGCCAGACAAAGGACAAACAAAGGGGGTCCTGTGAAGCACTCCAAAGTTATCTGGGAGTTGTCTGAGCCCCTCACCTGGTGAGCACAGTACGACGTGGGCAGCCGTTACCTGCAGACGTGGTCTGGATAATAAGAACTGTGAGTAAAGGCCCTGAACTGCATCACTGACTCCGTGTCGTTACTGCTGCTGCCCTGCACCATCACCCCCATCCTCCGCATACACTGCCCTGAGGCTATACTCCTCCCGTGGGGAGTTATGCTACGCTCTGCTGCACCCACAACACCAGCCTTAGCGGTCTGCCCTGTAGCGGCGGTTCACTCTGACCGCAATCCACGGGTGGCGTAGTCGGACATTTAAACATCAAAACCACATAAATAGTTCCGCCACTGGTTTGACCGCCCTGAGCCACGGAACCGGATCGCCACCACGAAGACTACAACCACCAGCATCCACCAAAAAGGGTCCGGCTCCGGGTGTCCCAAGGCCCAGGGGGTGCGTCAGAACATTTTCATCACCTTTCACAATCACCAATGGGACAAGGCAGGGATGTCCTCTGTCCCCTCTCTTATACATCCTAGTGACGGAGCACCTGCTCTCATCAATTCGCCATAACCCCAATATTAGGTGGATTGAGGTGGGAGGCACCGAGTACAAGTGCTCTCTATTTGCTGATGATGTCCTAGTATATATCACTCAATCACATATATCCATCCCTGCTGTTATGGCTGAAATAGATCACTTTGTTACATGGTAAAATTTTAAAATCAATGCAGCGAAGTCTGAGGCCCTCGATGTCTCCCTCCCTAAATCCATATAGGATTCCATCCAGTCCAACTTTCCCTTTGCCTGGCCCTCACAGGGTATCAAATACTTAGGAATTCCTATTCATAGAGACCTCTCCCATCTATGTTATCTTAATTTTGGGCCCTTTATTGAACAATTCCATACAGACCACGGTTGGCAAGTTGGAACTGTGAGATTCACTACGTGCACCACTGGTATTTTGTGGAAAAGCACATGTAAGATTCTGCAACAGTCTCTGCTGATACTCCTGCATGCGTGCATCCCTTTCTATGGCAGGAATAATTTCTGCAAATTTACTTTTGTACCGGGGATCTAACAGTGTGGCAACCCAGTAGTCAGGATTATTTCTAATTCTCACAATTCGAGGGTCATGTTGCAGGTAGTGCAGCAAGAAGGCACTCATGTGTGTTGCGCATCCAGGAGCACCAAGTCCCTGTTGTGTTGGTGGCGAGGTAACAATCATGCTTCCTTCCTCTGTCCTCTCCCCCCAACCTCGCACAACAGAAATGTGATCAAGGTCTCCCTCATCTGATGAGTCTTCCATCAGTTCGTCCTCCACTTCTTCCTGGGCTCCTGCACCTTCCTCACTAGTTTGGCTGCTACCATGCGCCCTGGTAAAATCATCTCCCCCACCCTCACATGCCTGCCGCCCTGGTGCTGCCGACCGTCTGGACCTTGCAGATGTTAGCCCTTCCGCATACAACTCCTCCTCCTCTACTTCCTCCACCTCCTCTTGTGCCACCACCTGACTCCGAATTCTGTTTAACATGTGCTCCAGCATGTAAATCACCGGAATAGTCATGCTGATAATGGCATCGTCAGCACTAAACATCTTCGTCGCCATTTCAAAACTGTGCAGAAGGGTGCATAGGTCCCTGATCTGAGACCACTCCTCCAGCGTGATTTGCCCCACCTCTGAATCTCGTTGGCCCAGGCTATACGTCAGAACGTATTGCACCAGGGCTTGTCGGTGCTGCCACAGTCGCTGCAACATGTGCAGAGTTGAATTCCACCGGGTAGGCACATCGCATTTTAGCCGGTGAAGTGGCAGGCCCAACGACTTCTGTAGAGATGTAAGTCGCTGAGCTGCGGGATGCGAACGGCGGAAGTGAGCACACAGCGACCGTGCCCTCTGCAGAAGGCCATCTAGTCTGGGATAGTGGGCTAAAAATTGCTGGACAACCAGGTTCAACACGTGAGCCATACAAGGCACGTGTGTGACATTGCCCCGGCGAAGGGCCGCACCCAGGTTTGCAGCATTGTCGCACACGGCCTTCCCTGGTTTCAGGTCCAGTGGAGACAACCATTCATGAAATTGGTTCTCCAGAGCTGACCACAACTCCTCAGCTGTGTGACTCACATTTCCCAGACATTTCAATGTAAAAACCGCCTGATGACGTTGAGCCCTACTGCCAGCATAGTAAGGAGGTGTGCAGGATCCCTTCTGCGCAGTTAGAAAGCTTGTGGCATGACCAGACAGGCTTTAGGTGCAGGTGGAAGACCGAGAGGAGGTTGAGGAGGCAGAAGCAGTGGAGGAAAAATGACATAAAGAGGATTGACGCACAACTCGTGGGGACGGCAAGACTTGGACAGCAGCCCCTTGTCCTGCTGTCACCATAGTTACCCAGTGCCCAGTCAGCGACATGTAACGCCCCTGTCCATGCCTACTCGTCCAAGTGTCTGTGGTGAAATGCACCCTGTCACACACAGAGTTTCTCAAAGAAGCGGTGATGTTGTGTGCGACATGCTGGTGGAGCGCAGGCACACCTTTCTTTGAGAAGTAGTGCCGACTGGGCATCTGGTACTGGGGCACTGCGACGGACATAAGGTCTCGAAAATCCTCTGTGTCCACCAGGCGGAAAGGCAGCATTTCTGTAGCCAAGAGCTTGCAGATGGTGAAATTCAACCTCTTAGCTTTCTCATGGCTAGGAGGAAATGGTCTTTTACTTGTCCACATCTGAGGGACCGAGGGCTGGCTATTGTGCTTAGACGGGGTTGATAAGGGTGTCCCCGGCAAACTGCCGGTCTGTGAGGAAGATGCAGGCGGACATGTTAGGTTGCCTTGATCCAAAGGTGGTGCTATCGATGTCGGACAGCGCTCAAGACCAGCTGGTGTTACCACCTCCAAAGAAAATGATGACCTGCCAATCACGCTGGCTGTTGCGGGTAAAGAGGTGGCAGGTCTGCGCCCCAAAACAGGTGTGACTGCTGTCCCCCCAGTCACAGAGGATGAAGAGGCCGCGGATGCACAAGATATGGCAGACGGTGGTTGGCCCGGCCGGCTAGACCGCATTGTAGCACACTGAGCTTCCCACTGCAACTTATGCTTCATGTCCATGTGCCGGTTCATGCATGAAGTACTCAAACTATGTATTTTTTGGCCTCTACTTAGCTTTTACTGACAAATGTTACAGATAACACGAGTTGGGTCATCTTTATCGATCTGAAAAAATGCCCAGGCTATGCAAGGCTTAGCACCCATGCGACCTGAAGAGCCACCACGACTTGTGGTGAGAGGCAGAGTTGTGTTTGAGGATGCAGTTGTTGACGTGCTTCCAGTACTACGTCTCTGTCCAGGAAGGCGCAACCTGACCTCGTCGTCACTAGCATCTTCCTCCACCTCCTCTGCTGACCTCATCTCTTGGCTGACTGTGGGTTGACAGTAAGTGGGATCTCCGACCTCATCATCATCACCCTGTGCGTTATCACACCCGTCGTCCTCAGAGCCAACCTGTTCCTGCCCTGACAAAAAACTAAAGTTGTCGCTCCAATCAGGTATTTGAGTCTTATCATCGTCTTCCTCATTGTCTCCACCAACAGGAGTTACAGTTTGGGAATGAGGGTCTACATTATGGTCAGAACCTTCGGCGTCTGGTCCTGGATCCGACTCATAAAGATTCTGGGCATCAGTGCAGATCATTTCCTCGTCTGGATTCACAGAAGCGCTGGAGTCGACCTCTGATTCCCAGGCTATAGTATGAGTAAACAGCTCTGCAGACTCAACCATCTGTTCTACCTCATACTCAGACGGGCAGCTGGAGATTTGGGAGCTGTGAGGAAGCAAGTGCGATTTGGGTGACACCTTTGAGGACTGGAGTATTTGTGATGTTGAAGTTGATGTGGAGGAGAGCCCACTTAAAGGAGCACTTGATATCCGTTGAAGCACCTGCTGTTTTTGTGCCTCATCTGGAATTTGTAGCGATTGGCGTGGCCGTAAGAAAGGGATCTTATCACATTGTCCGCTAAAAGAAGTAGACATTTTAGTTTGGCTGGAAGATGGTCTTTCTTCTGCACCTACCCCACGGACACAACCTTTTTTCCCCTTCCCAACACGCCTATTCCCCTTTCCACCAGCAGCAGGCCTTTTTCCACTCATTTTGGTGGTTAACTAATTCACAACTCTGGAGTTGTTTGCACAAAAAAACAATGGATGGTAACCGAGCAGAGCTGAGTGGCCAAACTGTGGTATTAGGCCAAAACTATTGGCTGGGTTAGATGCAGAAAAAAATTATTTTTAATTTGCAACCTGATGGAGGTCAGTATAGATGGACTAATAGACCAAGTCCCACACACCGCTAGAAGCCCAAATATTTTTTCAGAGCTAGATGCAGAAAATTTTTTTATTCAATTTGCAACCTGATGGAGGTCAGTATAGATGGACTAATAGACCAAGTCCCACACACTGCTAGAAGCCCAAATATTTTTTCAGAGCTAGATGCAGAAAAAAATTATTTTTAATTTGCAACCTGATGGAGGTCAGTATAGATGGACTAATAGACCAAGTCCCACACACCGCTAGAAGCCCAAATATTTTTTCAGAGCTAGATGCAGAAAAAAATTATTTTTAATTTGCAACCTGATGGAGGTCAGTATAGATGGACTAATGGACCAAGTCCCACACACCGCTAGAAGCCCAAATATTTTTTCAGAGCTAGATGCAGAAAAAAATTATATTCAATTTGCAACCTGCTGGAGGTCAGTATAGAAGGACTAATAGAACAAGTCCCACACACTGCTAGAAGCCCAAATATTTTTTCAGAGCTAAATGAAGAAAAAAATTATTTTTAATTTGCAACCTGATGGAGGTCAGTATAGATGGACTAATAGACCAAGTCCCACACACTGCTAGAAGCCCAAATATTTTTTCAGAGCTAGATGCAGAAATTTTTTTTATTCAATTTGCAACCTGATGGAGGTCAGTATAGATGGACTAATAGACCAAGTCCCACACACTGCTAGAAGCCCAAATATTTTTTCAGAGCTAGATGCAGAAAAAAATTATTTTTAATTTGCAACCTGATGGAGGTCAGTATAGATGGACTAATAGACCAAGTCCCACACACTGCTAGAAGCCCAAATATTTTTTCAGAGCTAGATGCAGAAAAAAATTATTTTTAATTTGCAACCTGATGGAGGTCAGTATAGATGGACTAATAGACCAAGTCCCACACACCGCTAGAAGCCCAAATATTTTTTCAGAGCTAGATGCAGAAAAAAATTATATTCAATTTGCAACCTGCTGGAGGTCAGTATAGAAGGACTAATAGAACAAGTCCCACACACTGCTAGAAGCCCAAATATTTTTTCAGAGCTAAATGAAGAAAAAAATTATTTTTAATTTGCAACCTGATGGAGGTCAGTATAGATGGACTAATAGACCAAGTCCCACACACTGCTAGAAGCCCAAATATTTTTTCAGAGCTAGATGCAGAAAAAAATTATATTCAGTTTGCAACCTGATGGAGGTCAGTATAGATGGACTAATAGAATGATGCTATGCCCAAAAGATTTTACTTCACTAGGTGCAGTAAAAAAATTGGTATTCTATACACAGGTGGTATATCTTGCAACACAGATAGGCTACTCCACTGACTAACACACTCTGCAATAGGCCAAAAAGGATTAGCTTTGCTAGATTCAGCCAAATGCTGTGAAAAAAACTTGCACAGCACTGGCACAGACCTGCCTGGCAAAAACTGATAGGAACTCATGTAACCTAGTCCTGAAAAGGACTCCAATTACAATTAGTCTTTACTCCCACAATCTATCTATTTAAGAGCACAGACCTGCCTGATAAAAGTCGTAGGAAATGCTGTAACCTAGTCCTTAAAAGGACTGCAATCACAACTATTCCCTACTCCCAAGCTATCTGTATATTTGTGCGAAAATTGGCTTGAAATTAACAAGGTATAGCGCACACAGCAACAGCGGTGCCGTCTAACACGCAGCTGCAGCAGTGAGAAAATGGTGGCGACGGGGAAAATGGCTTGGTCTTATAGGGCAAGGACATGTGACATACACTGCCAATCACACATGCCCTTGCTTGTGTGAAAAAAAGCACTTCGCTCCGTGTGTGCGCTGCTGATAGGCTGACAGATTGCACCTCCCCACTGCAAATGCGGGAAAGAGAAAAAAAAATGGAGATCTTCATTGTTCCTGCAGAGATCCATCCCCTGCCCCTCCCCCCGCCCCGCTGTACACTCAAACTGCGTATTAACATTAATTTTCATCATTACTGAGAAAAAATCCAGTTATGATTTTGGTGCACGAACAGTTATCGAACATAACCTCGAACAGCCGAATTTTTCTCAAATTGTTCGTGTTCGCCGACCGGCTCGAACACCGCCCAAAACAGCTCGAATTTGAGATTGGCGAACAGTTCGAGTAGAACAACGCTCATCTCTAATAAAGATGCATGACATAATACACACAACGCTCATCTCTACTGCTAATGCTTATAATTTAAAAAATGACCATTTTTTTGTTCTTTATTAAAATGAAAAGGTTGAAAACTCTGCTGTGCATAATAATTTGGAACATGCATTTTGAGTGCAGTTTGAGTTTTTTATTTTTTTAAAAATATACTGTTATCATAGGCAGTTTGTACAAAAACCTTTCAATTGTACTCTAATAGTTATTTGACTGGAAAATTACAATGACTGCAATTCATATAGGTAATTTGGGAAAATCTGAGAAAATATTATTTGCATAATAATTTGGAACACAGTGTATATGAGCAGTACTTGGCACAATACACTTGATTCATCATATACAGACAAAGGCAGCATCGTATTAATTGAAGAATCAACCAAGTTTATTGCTATAGAAATTTGTGAATGAAGATAAAGTCATATTTGCATGTAGCTAAAACGTGGGGCCCTGGAGTTGATGTTACTGGTGGGCCCTTGGCACTCCAGTCCAACACCGTGTACACTTTACGGTACTATTTATCGAATCTCTTTACGCACTACTGATCTGGTTGCTCCATGCGGTATTTATCTGGTTACTGTATGTGCAATCCATTTGGACACTGTATAAACCTATTTGTTTGTGCATGGACATATATTTATGTGCTTTTGTGTATGCATACAGTATACAGCTGTATGGGTGTGTGACCATACCTACTATACTAATAAGAGGTCCTGTGATCTGCTATTATTGCCTTACAATTAATGAGCTATATTTGCATAAATGTGTCTTAACGTTGTAAAATAATCCAGTGTCCGTAGGTTTTCTTTTTTTCATAATCGTGGAACATTTGTCAAAGTAAAAAATTGCATAATTGCCAAATCCTTGACAATGTGAAACATGTGAGCGCCACTCATCCCTAATCACACTGCTCGGTTTGGAAGCAGTAAATTTGGCTGCTGTACCTGGGGTTAATCCATGGAAAATATGGCCTGGATTGGGACCTTTAGGTCCCTGGTTGTATTACCTTTCCAGTCAATCATAAATCATGGCTTCAGTCTCCGATTTTTGGACAGAAAATGTACTGGTTCAATCAAAGAAATTTACATTATATGAGAATTTATTTATGGCGAGTATTACTGCCAGATGTCCGTGTGCTCTCCTAGGTATATTTCTTACAATGTGGGCGCTTTTATTATGGAAATGCCCAGATTGCATTTATTTGTTTATTTTTACTGGGTGATGAGTGATATTTTATAAGATCTTACTATAGAAACAGATGCTTGTGTGGCATGATAGAGGATTACATTATAATGTCATTTCTGGATCTACTTACAATGAGTTCTGTTGTACTTTAACTATTGTAAATGATATATGGGATTTATCTCACCAATGAAGAAATGTCCAGCAAAACCAGAGAATGAATGTGATATCACAAAAGTAGTAATTATGAGATAAAATAGGAAAATATATCATATAAAGCTACCTCCCAATCCCACATTAAAGAATCTCTGCACTTACAGAATATATGCTCAATTTTTCTAATTATAAATTTTTTACAATTACAGTTTGTGCGCCAGAGCTGATCTTCATATTGCTTAAGAAGTCAGAATGTTGCAAGAATATCCATTTTGTTGAGTTATCTAGTCATCCAGTTGCCCAAATGCTTACAATTAGGGATCAACGGACCCGTGGAAGTTCGAGTTCTGGTACCCTACCTGAACTTATTCCAAATTACCAGAAATGTACCCAAACTTGAACCAGAACCTGAACCCTAATAAAAACAATGAGTATCCAAACTTTTGAGCTGGAAAATTTTTCTCTCTCTCGAACATCCCCCGGAACTCCGAACATTGCAGCGGACCTCAGGGAGAACTGTCCGGTACGAACCCTGAACATTTAAGTTCCGGTTCGCACATCTCTACTTAAAATTATAAAAAAAAATGTTCTTTGTTCTCTCTCTCTGTCCTAAAGCTGACCATACTTATTAAATGGCTGTTGTACCAAAGATGCTTTGGGAGGTCGTTCAGGATCCAACCATCTCAGCCGACTCTCCTATACACAGGAAATGTTTTCTATGGAAAGACTATGCAAACAGCAGTCTGGAATTCAAATCGGATATAAGCATTTGACATCTCTCCTGAGCATTAGTTGGCCAGTGCCCCCACAAGCATTAGACTGTTGTCCGAACCCATCGATATAGGCAGATTTGGCCAACATTAGTCTAATATGTACGAGGGCCTTTACTCTTTCCTTTCTGTTAAGGTGACCCAATGTTGGCTGAAACTACCAATCGCAGTGGGACCTGCTATGATGTCTCCCGATTTAGCAGTTGAATTTCAGCATTTTCACAGGGGAGATAAGCTACCAGCAGAGGTATTTAGGTTTAGAAACATCTTACTCTTCGCTCCCCAATCAGAACACATGCATGTTCTGCTAAACTGAGCTTTCATATATAATGGGGATGAGGTAGGAATAGCTGTCAGCTCAATGAGCATTTGGCTGACAGTTGAAATGCATGTCCAGCTATATGGGCCTTTAACAATTGCAATTATTGTGAAAAAAACATTAGCCCGAGCAAAGGTTCCCAATCATTGTTCAGAGTATGAATTTGCAGAGATCAAACTATTTGTGAAAATGTGATCATTTTTTGTATCAAGTCACTCGTTTTCTTTTATGATGACTAGGGATGGGCGGTCCCATGGATGTTGAGGTCCATTGGGTTAGGCCGAACATTCTAAAAAAGTTTGGTTTGGGTACCAAAATGTTACCTGAATTGATCCTGAACCAGAACCCCATTCAAGTAAATGGGGGGCCTGAACATCCGGTGGTTCCCATGCTGTCCTCTGTGTGACTGCGTGGGAAACACTGGCTCTCACCAGCGGTAACCTTACTGAAGTCACCGCTAGTCACAGCCTCTGAGTATCGCAGAGGACAGCATGTGAGCCAACGACTGTGACCGGCTGTGAAAAGGTTACCGCCAGTCAGGTGTTGGCTGATGACTACTACTGTCATCAGCATTGCCTGCTCTAGCTGATAGCAGTGAGAACAGGCAATGCTGATGAGAGTATTCACCAGCAGGCGCCTGTGCATAGTAAGACATATGTCAGTGAGATATAAAATTAGTGCAGTGTGTGTGTAGCTTACTGTACATGTATTTAGCCAATAAATAAAGAAATAGAAGAAAAAATGGCGTGTAGTTCCCCTTATTTTTAATACCAAGCAGAGGGATAGCAGACAGCTGGGGGCTGGTGTTATTATTCTGGGAAGAGGCCAATATCCATGGAGCTCCCCAGCCTATTAATATCAGCTCACTGCTGTCTGCGTAGCCTTTACTGTTATTAAAAAGGGGGGACCACCCAAAAAATTACATGGGGTCCCCCTTATTTTTAATAACTACCAAAGTCTAAGCACATAGCTGCGGGCTGATATTAATAGGCTGGGAATGGGCCATGGATATTGGTCCCCTCCCAGAATAATAACACCAGCCCCCAGCTGTCTGCTTTCTCTCTGTGTATTAAAAATAAAGGGAACCCCGAGACACTTTTTTCTTCTATTTCTTTATTTATTAGGTAATTGGCCCCTTCCCAGACTAATAACACCAGCCCTCAGCAACACCAGAAATGACGCATCCATTAGATGCACCATTTCTGCACTTAGCCTCCCGTCTCCCCACTTGCCTGGTGCATTGGCAAGTGGGGTAATGGTTTTGGGGTTGATGTCAGCTGTGTAATGTCTGCTGACATCAAGCCCAGGGGTTAGTAATGGAGAGGTGTCTTTAAGACACCCCCATTACTAACCTCATAGTCAATAAAAATAAACACACATAGAAAAGTCCTTTAATTGTAAAAGGCACTCCCCGATAATTACCCTCTTTTACCCATTTATTATTACCTTTAAAAAATAAAATAATCCAAACGGGTCCACCGTAAATCTATCCCACGTCTCATGACAATCCCCGATACTGCTACATCCAGATGCAGTGCTGAGCGGTGACATCAGTAATGTGACCACTCAGCTAGCAGCCGGAACACAATGACAGTAGCGTGTGAATCCAGCTGCTGTGACGAGCATTGATGTCAGTAAACTTATCACAGTTAATAGCCAATGAACTGTGGTAACCTTACTGACGTTACTGCTCACAGCGTGAGAAATTTCTCTCTCTGCGAGCGGTGACATCAGTAAGGTTACCGCAGTTCACTGGCTGTGAACTGTGATAACCTTACTGACGTCAGCGCTCATCACAGCAACCGGATTCACACTCTTTTGCAAGGGGGAGGGGCTTGATGTCAGAGGACATTACACAGCTGACATCAACTCCAAAATATTATCCCGCTTGCCAATGCACCAGGGCAAGTGGAAAAGACAGACAAAGCACCAGAATTGGTGCATCTAATTGATGCGCCTTTTCTGGGGTGGCTGTGGGCTGCTATTTTTAAGCTGAGGAGGGCCAAATATCCATGGATCTTCCCAGCCTGAGAATACCAGCCACCAGCTGTCTGCATTACCTTGACTGTCAGTGGTTATCAAAAATAGGGGGGACCCCATGCCATTTTTTTCAATTATTTAAATAAATCATTTAAAAAATGGTCTCCTCTATTTTGGACAACCAGCCAAGATAAAGCAGACAACTGAGGGCGGCAGCCCATAGCTGTCTGCTTTGCTTGCACTCGTCATCAAAAATAGAGAGCACCCCACGTCTTTTTGTTAGTTTTTTTTTTAACATACCGCGCCGCCAATCACATATGCCAGTACTTGGAATGGCTGTGATGGGGCCGGAAATGGCCACACCGGAAAAGCTTCATTCAGGCTGCTGAACCGTTACCCTGTTGGTTACAGTTACCCTGTCCTATGGTACAAGTCCATGTTCGGGCTCCGTGCACGGACACTAGGTTGTCCGGTACAGACCCCGAACTTTACTGTTCGGGTTCACCCACCACTAATGATGACCAAATAATAACAATTTATAGTTTGTACTTGTGGCTATAGACAGGCATCTGTAGTTATTAGTACTGAAAACTAAAGAAAAGACATATGATCGAAAATTGTAATTGTATAAAAGCATCATTGTTGCTATATATAAATGCACAGTACAAATTTAAATTCATGTATAAAAACGACTTTTATAGTCATACTTCTAAGTTTCATGTGCCTATATCAACTAGTACAGAAGAATTTGACAGTTCTACACCTGTGTTCCCTTCATTCTCAAGACTGGTGGAGGTATTGGCAAGCAGACACTTATTGATCAGAACATAATGGTCCATTACTTTTTGTTAAAAGAATACCTCTTTAAATGGGTTTTCCACTTTTGGAGAAGTGGTCCCAAAGAAATCAGACACTAGTAAAAAAAAAACAAATACAGATAGTATTCATCCTCGGGGATTCCAGCGCCAACCCTTTGCCACTGCTCTCATCTCTGTGTTTTGGCTGCATCAGTGGCATTATGTCAACAGCACACATCACCACTGCCGCCAATCACTGAGCTGCGCTGCTCACCATTCTAAATTCTGATGTGGTGCCATGGCAGAATAAGTTGGTGTTAGTTATAAAAAGTAAGTATTAGCTGTCTTTATAGGGGAGTCAGAATGACAGCTCAGCATCCAGGATCGTGGCTATTTACTTAACAGTCATCAAATTTTACTACACAAACTGATTACATTATTAAGTACATAACCATGGCCTGATGATGTTGGTGAACTTACTGTGAAAATCAATTACATAATGGTTGTATGATACTTTCGGAAGGTTTCCCTGACTGCTACTACTATGTTTGATACCTATCTTTCCTTCACCTTCCATATATATTTCTTGCCCGCTCTTGTCCCTTGCACCTGAAGAACATTTCTAGAATCTGCCTATTTCTCACCATGGAAACAACAAAAACCCTCACTGTTGCCCTGATCCACTCCCGCCTTGACTACTGTAACTCTCTATTATTTTACCTCACTCAACTTTCCCTTTTCTAGTCCATTATTAATGCAGCAGCCAGGGTCATCCATCTGGCTAATGGTTACTCAGACGCCTCCACTGTGCGCCAGTCATTGCACTGGCTGCCCATACATTATAGGATCCAATTTAAGTTGCTTGTTCTCACCCACGAAGCTCTCCACAGTGCGGCACCCCCCTACATCTCCTCCCTCATTTCTGTTTATCGGCCTACCTGTTCTCTACTCTCCGCAAAGAACTTTTGGCTAACATCCGTACTAATCCGTATCTCCCACTCCTGGCTACCAGACTTCTCCCAAGTTGCACCAATTCTCTGGAATGCTCTACCCCAAGAAATTAGGACAAACCACAGCTTACACAGTTTCAGCTGCGCCCCAAAAAACACATCTGTTTAGGGCGGCCTATCACATTCCCTAATCAAATTCCTTATATATATAGCCCATTCACTATTTCTCTGCACATAATTCTCCATCAAATTCTACCACACCCAAAAGCACTACAAATATTGGCTGGTGACTGCTCATGCAGCCTATATCTATCCTCCATTCCCTCAGAATAAATAAGCCCCTGTACTTTGTATCACCCCCACCTCTTTGTAGATTGTAAGCTCTTACGAGCAGGGTCGTCATTATTTTTGCTTTAATTATTGTATTATCTTTAGCTATATTACTTATGACTGTTCTATGTGAACCTCTGAATTGTAAAGTGCTGCGGAATATGTTGGCGCTATATAATTAAAGATTATTATTATTACTACCATGACCCTTTTATTTGTCTTGCTCTAGTTACTGGATTCATAAAATGTTCATTTTATTATAAGGATTATGGAGCTATTTGGACATGAATTTACAAAGTAAGTAAAGTGGCCTCATCAGGACTAACTGATATATATAATAAAATATACAATTATATTGTGAAATCTGGTGACAAATATTTACACACGTTAAGTATTTGTTGCAGGCAAAAAAAACAATACAAATTTTTGCCGCATTTTTTTGGGTGCGTTTTTTTTTAATATCTTTTATTTCCAATCATTATATTGGGTGAAAAACACTGTAAAAATGCTAGAAGAATTTACGAATCTGCAAGGAAAAAATAATTTTAGAAATCTCATTCACTTTGCTGGGACACTGCGTTTTTACGGCAAGAAGATGGGGAAAAAATGTGACAAAGTGAGACATGGGCACATACCCCAACAGATAATGTTAGGGTGAGTCCGATTTTGGACTGCCGAACCTTTCGTTCTTGGCGAGATAAGAACACAGGAACGCTCAGCACTCATGTATGGAAGAGTCAGAAGAGATAGCTGGACAATGAACAGATCCATCGTTTGTCCGACAGCTACCTATTGCGTAAGGGACTCCATAGGTCTTTAGAAATGATAGAAAAAAAGTACTTTTTAAACACCATAGATAAAGGAGATCCATGTAAAGATTGCAGCTTTATGGAGATGTTTCTTCCAGCTTCCATGAGCAAGTCACTAACAATCTAAATCTGCTGAATTATGGGGAGGTTTGCATCCTGACAAGATATAGGTATAAGTCTTCCACACATAATTGGCGAAGACACATTCCTTTTGTCTGAATTAGTATTCTGTCAATAAAGCAAATAACAAAGCTGAGATACATGACTTGTTCTGTGCCTGCAATAGTCCACTGGCTGGTTTCCTTTTCTTTTTTCACCGCTCTCCCCGGTAATCCAGTTAGATGAATGGATCAAGATAGACATGCGTCTCATGAATCACTTTCAAGTAGTGGGAGAAGGAGTATCTCATTAATCTGCCTTGTCATTGTGTTTGCCTTGCAGCTGTCTGAGATAACTGCGGACAGACACCTGTAGTGGGCTTCACTTTGCCCATTCAGCATTCAGCCATACTGTACAGCTTACACATCGGTGGTCATAAAATAATCAACGCATTAAATCCTAAAAAATATAAATATTTTTTTGAAGCAATTTAGAAGAATATTTTGTCTTTAGACCCTTAAAGGACCCACCTATTTTGGCCCTTAAAGGGAACCTGTCACTAAAATTTTGCTACTCCATATGAGAGCAGCATGATGTAGACAGAGATCCTGATTCCAGTGATATATATAACTTACTCGGCAGCTTTCTGTAGATTTGATTAAAAACTGTTTTCTCTGCTGCATATCTACCAGTTCTCTGATTACTGAGCTCTGTATAAACCTGCCCACACCACCGATTGGCTGCTTTTTGTGTACACTGTGCATAGGCAGAAATCTGCCAGTCAATGCTGGGGCAGGGTTATGCACTGCTCATTGATATGGAAGACAACATAGAATCAGGTCTACTAGTCTTCTAGTAATAATCTCGCACTGATAAAACTGTGATATTGTTATTACTGTGTATACTGTGCATAGGCAGAAAATTGCAGTGGTGCTTGAGGGATTCTCCAGAACTCAAGAATATGGAGAATTGTATGGCACCAGGTTTACTAATCTTTTAGTGATAATCTCCTGCTGATAAAAATGTGATTTTATCAAAACTACAGTAAGCAGCTCAGTACTAGAATCACGGTCTCTATCCCTACAATATGCTGCTCTCAGATTAGGTAGCAAAAACCTGGTGACAGTTTCCCTTTAAACATCTGTCATTTTTTTCCATTCATTTTGCAACCCTGCAAAATACAGTACTTTTTATCTTCTCCCACAGTTGTAGCTATATCTTTTATCTCTTTTACACATATGTAGCTATATGGGTCTTGCTTATAGCAGAGTGAGATTTATTTTTCAATTACATAATTTTGGGGTCCATAAAATGTATTACTTTTCTTTTATACATATTCGACTTCCTGATCACTAATATAATGTGACATGCAGAAGTAGAGCTGTTGTGCTTCAGAAGCATCCAGCAACTAGAGGGGTTAACACAGTCACAGGAGACAGGGAGTGCTTTAGCAGAGCCCCAGGGGGATTGTGGGGAACTTGTTATTGTAGTCTGGCTGAAGCCGAAGAGAAAGGTAGTGTATTACCTGTATCTGACAGAAGGCAACTGAACAGGATTCAGATCAGGAGAGAAACTAAACACCGGTCAGATAAACTCCCTGAACTAACAGTGCCGAATATTATTGGGCAGGAAGATAAGGACTGGAAGGAATTGTGTCACAGGGATCATCTCCCTCATCAAACCCCCCCCCCACCATCTCCATGCAGGATAAAGAATGCTGTGTACCATTGTGTCCTTGTGAAGGAAAAGCCTGTGATTGTGTATGCATAGAAGTGTGCTGCCTAGAGATCTAATCTATGCTGAATTATGCTACTGAAGAGACTGTAATACTGTGCCTTGTAAAGAAACTACTGTATTGTTGCTGAAGCCGGTTGCTCAAGAAACTCAGACTGTACTGTAATGAAGATTTTTGCTGTAATATCCCTGAATTGCACTGGCCATGCTTCAGATTAAATTCCACTGTTAAACTGTTGAAAAAGACTCTTGTTAGATGTGTCTGGTCAGCAACTGAATCTATTGTGTGCCTGAGAGAAGCTGCAGCCTATGGTCGCTGAGGAATGGTTCCCCCAGGATTCCAAAGAATTCATGAAACCCGTCTCGTCCTATCTGAACCTAGCAGCGTGCATGTAACAATAATGTAGTGTAATAGTGTAATATTTCTGTCAGGGCCTGACAGATGTACTAGGACTTCCATCCCCCCTGCAATAGTAACAATACAGTAACTAAACATTAGTAATCAAGATTATATATCATGGAGCGGGAACCAGCATCTAACCATACATTTTCTTCATGAGTCAACAAGGGGTATAAAATGATAGATAAATTATTTCATATTCAAGACTCCAGGCCAGCCAGGCATTCTTCATTCAATCAACCCTACAGGTGATAGATAACTCCTCACCCAAAGTTTTTCTACTGTTCTAGCACCTCAGGGGCTCTTCCAATGGGTCATAACACCCCCAAACCATAACAACAAAATCTGCACAATAATATGCCGCTTCTTCCCTTCTGAGCTTTCCACTGTCCCTGAAAAGTATTCCCCGATTACATGTAGGATCTTGGCGCACTCAGGAGAAATTGCACAACAAACTGTGAGATTCAATTTTTCCTTTTAGGCCTTACAACAATTAAAACTTGGGCTAAAACAACATTTTAGTGGTAAAAATGTAATTAATACTTCTTCACTGCCCAATGGTGTAAATTTCTGTCAGGCACATGTGGTGTCAACATACTGATCAGTATGTTGACACCACATGTGCCAGACAGAAATTTACACCATTGGGCAGTGAAGAAGTATTAATTACATTTTTACCACTAAAATGTTGTTTTGAAGAAGTATTAATTACATTTTTACCACTAAGATGTTGTTTTAGCCCAAGTTTTAATTGTTGTAAGGCCTAAAAGGAAAAATTGAATCTCACAGTTTGTTGTGCAATTTCTCCTGAGTGCGCCAAGATCCTACATGTAATCGGGGAATACTTTTCAGGGACAGTGGAAAGCTCAGAAGGGAAGAAGCGGCATATTATTGTGCAGATTTTGTTGTTATGGTTTGGGGGTGTTATGACCCATTGGAAGAGCCCCTGAGGTGCTAGAACAGTAGGAAAACTTTGGGTGAGGAGTTATCTATCACCTGTAGGGTTGATTGAATGAAGAATGCCTGGCTGGCCTGGAGTCTTGAATATGAAATAATTTATCTATCATTTTATACCCCTTGTTGACTCATGAAGAAAATGTATGGTCAGATGCTGGTTCCCGCTCCATGATATATAATCTTGATTACTATTGTTTAGTTACTGTATTGTTACTATTGCAGGGGGGATGGAAGTCCTAGTACATCTGTCAGGCCCTGACAGAAATATTACACTATTACACTACATTATTGTTACACAAATTCATTGGGGGGTGTAGTTTGTAAAATGTAAAAAGTAGTTTTTGACCATATACAGTACAGACCAAAAGTTTGGACACACCTCATTTAAATGAGAAGGTGTGTCCAAACTTTTGGTCTGTACTGTATGTGGTATTGGTGTACTCAGGAGAAATTGATTTTCTCCTATTAATCCTTTTGAAAATTTAACTTGGGGCCAAAGCAACATTTTAGTGGAAAAAATGGTAAATTTTCATTTACTCAGCCTAATGTTATACAATTCTGTGAATTGCCTGAAGGTTAAAAATGTTCACTACATCCCCAGATAAAGTCCTCGAGAGGTGTAGTTTCCAAAATGGGGTCACTTGTGGGGGTTTCTGCTGTTTTGGCTTGTCAGGGGCTTTTTAAATGTGACATGGCATCTGAATCTATTCCAGACAAAATTGTGCTACAGAATTCAGTTAGTGCTCCTTCCATTCCGATGCCTGCCGTGTGCCCAAACAGTAGTTTTCCACCACATATGGGGTATCGGTGTACTCTGGAGAAGTTGCACAACAAAATTTTCACTCCATTTTTTCCTGTTACCCTTGTAAAAATGAAAAGTTGGGGACAAAACCAACATTTTTGAGGGAAACATTTACTTTTTGATTTTCATAGCTCAATGTTCTAAAATTCTATGAAGCACCTGTGGTTTCAAGGTACTCTATATACCTCTATATAAGTTCCTCAAGGGGTGTAGTTTCTAAATTGGGGTCACTTGTGGGGATTTCCACTGTTTAGGCACATCAGTGGCTCTGCAAACGTGACATGGCATCTGCTATCTATTCCAGCCAATTTTGCCTGCAAAAATCAAATGGTGGTTCTTCCCTTCCGAGCCCTGCTGTGTACCCAAACAGTATTTTTCCACCACATATGGGATATCAGTGTACTCAGGAGAAATTGCACAACAAATTGTGTGGCCAATTTTCTCCTTTTACCCTTGTGAAAAAATAAAAATTTGAGGCAGAACCAACATTTTTACTGGAAAAATTTATTTTTTCATTTTCACAGATCAACATTATAAAATTCTGTGAAGCACCTGTGGGTTCAAGGTGCTCACCACACCTCTACATAAGTTCCTTGAGGGGTGTAGTTTCCAAAATGTGGTCACTTCTGGGGGGTTTCGACTATTTAGGCACATCAGGGGCTCTAAAAATGCGATATGGCGTTTGCGATCTATTCCAGCCAATTTTGCTCTCGAAAAGTCAAATGGTGCTCCTCTTCCGAGCACTGCTGTGTGCCCAAACAGTAGTTTGACATCACATATGGGGTATCAGTGTTCTCAAGAGAACCTGTACTATAAGTTGTATGGTCCATTTTCTCCTGTTCCCTTGTGAAAATAAAAAATTGGGGGCAAAATCAACATTTTTGTGGGAAAAATTTATTTTTTCATTTTCACCGCTCAACTTTAGGCACATCAGGGACTCTGGAAACGCGACATGGCATTTGCTATCTATTCAAGCCAATTTTGTACTCCAAAAGTCAAATGGTACTCCTTACCTTCTGAGCCCAGCCGTTCCCTCAAACAATACTTTTCCACCACATATGGTCCATTTTCTCTTGTTACCCTTGTGGAAATGCAAAATGTGAGGCTAAATCAACATTTTTGTGGGAAAAAGTAACATTTTCATTTTTTCCTTCCACATTGCTTTAATTCCTGTGAAGCACCTGAAGGGCTAATTCACTTATTGAATGTGGTTTTGAACACTTTGTGGGGTGTAGTTTTTAAAATAATGTCATTTTGGGGCATTTTCTGTCATATAGGTCCTACAAAGTCATTTTAAATGTGATTTGGTCCCTAAAAAAACAGATTTATAAATTTTATTGGAAAAATTGAAATTGCAGATAAAATTGAAACCCTTCTAACAAGAAAAAAATATCTTTAAAAAATTATGCAGTTCTAAAGTAGACATATAGTAAATGTTATTTATTAGTTATTTTGTGTGATAAAACTATCTGGTTTAAGGGCATAAAAATTAAAAGTTTGAAAATTGCAAAATTTTACATTTTTTTTGTCAAAATCCAGATATTTTCACAAAAAATGCAAAAGATATCGGCCTAAATGTATTGCTAACATGAAGTACAATGTGTCGCGAAAAAACATTTGCAGAATCACTGGGAGATATTGTAGAGTTCCAGAGTTATTGCCACATGAAGCAACATTTGTCAGAATTGGAAAATTTAGCTTGGTCATGAAGGTGAAAATAGACTTGGGGGTGAGGAGGTTAAGAGGATAAAACTTAGATGGGAGTGCTTCTTTAAACGGGAAATCAATACCTCCATGTAAGCCCATGAGACCCACATCAAGGCTCTTATAAGGCTCTGTAGACTCACAGAAGAGGATGTGCTATCCAGTTTGCTGGGTTTGGACTCACATGGTGCAAAAGAGGACCAGCATAGTGCTGATATTAAAACCAACAAGAAATTCATTTTGGGAATAAGAGGTTAAATATAAAGGGGAAAAGACCCCCTTATTACAAATGATTGCCTCAATCTTCCTATAGGTAATCCCAAAATGACACAAAAGGGATTTGAGTCAAAAAATATATAAATTTTATTAAACAGTATAAATTTTGTTACACAATAGCAGTAAAAAAGTGTAAAAAGGGATAGGGAGGGGAGAGGACAGCAAAAGAAGGCAGGATAAGATGGAAAAACCTTGCACAGAGACTAACATCCCTAAAAGCAGCTTACAATGTGTGACAGGTGTAAGTATGGGCTGCCAGCTAGGTAATACAATGATAGAAAATCCTGGCAAAAGACGTGCCAGGTAATGTCAGGTCTACCAATAGTGATAAGGAAATACAACATGTAGTAAGTATGACCGACAGTAGTAGATTATAGGTTCAGAGATTGCGCTTTAAAGATATCCATATCGTCAAATCAAAAGCAGTAGCGTTGTATAGTTCCCATTACCTTGAGTCATATTGGTCGAGTCTAGGGCAGCATGTGGTAAGATGCTAGGGATGTGTGGCAGCCTCGACGCGCGTTTCACCTGGAAATGGCTTCGTCAGGAGGCGTGGCTATCATACGGAAGAGGGACACCTTATGTATGCAGTTATACCAATCAGAATCCCTCTGTGACCTTAAAGAATGGTAAAAAATAAATCAATACTTACCTGCTGATGGCCCCCGGAGTCTTGCTTCGCTCCGTTCTCCCTTGCCGGCAGATTGCGGTACACTACACTGAAGGACCTGCCATCACATGACTATGACGTCAGCGCAGGTCCTTCAGTCCACCGCGATCTGCCGGCAAGTGAAGACAGGGAGACCGGGGGCCATCAGAAGGTAAATATCATATTTATTTTTTATTTTATTCTTTTTTTTACAGGTTCTATGGTGCCCGGGTCCAGAGGAGAGTCTCCTGTCCTCTAGACCCGGGTACCATCCGCACATTAAAACGTTGGAATGTGGAATCCAAGCGATTCAATGCAAGTCAATGGCGGCGAAAACGCAGCGCTTCCACAAAATAATTGGTAGTGCTGCGTGTTTTTCCGCAATGATAACCCGCAGCAGAAATTTCCGCAGCATGTGCACAGCACATGCGGATTATCATTGGGTAACATGGCAGACCTTCTACCATGCTTTTTTTAAGCGTTTCTGCAGCTTTTTTGCCACTGCGGAAATGCTTAAAAAACGCATCGTGGGCACACAGCCTCTCTTTTGTTTCGAAGCAACTAATGTTGAGTGTGTGCAAAGGTCATTGTGAAGGGTCAAGTGTGATAGCAACTATCCTGAATGATTGATCCTGTCTTATCAGCTGTGTATAGATGTGTTCCCCATCATTGTAATCCCGCCTCTGATGATAATGTGACTGCTGGAAACTCTTCTTGAATGGGTAAGAAGTATGAGTCTGAAAAAGCCCAAGTGGCCATTGTGAAAATTGCAAGATGACCAATTTTGTTATTTTTTACACAGATCGTGATGTGAAAAATAAAAGACTTTTGGGGCCTCATTTATCAATAGTGAATAAAAAAAAAAACAACTGCCATTGTTTAACCAATTACAGTACAGTTTTCTATTTTACCGCAGTTGTTTAAAACATGACTTGTTTTTGTTTAAATAGTTTGGATTAGTGAGGCCTGATGTTTTCATTTTGTCCTTTTTGATTTATGTGAAATTATTTTAATGTGTGTGTCTAAGTGATAGGGAAATGAGATCATTATCCTCATTAGAGACAAGGACTAATGTGATGAATCACAATACCATCAGGGAGGCACCTGATTGGCTCCAATTTTATTTTGCAGTAGAACAATGACCCCAAACATACAGCCAATGTCATTAAAAACTATCTTTTGCGTTAAGAAAACAAGCAGTCTTGGAAGTGATGATATGGCCCCAGAGAGCCCAGATCTCAACATTATTGAGTCTTTGTGGGATTACATGAAGAGGCCAGGAGGATTTACCCAAGCGACATGCACAGAAGATCTGTGGTTAGTTCTCTAAGCTGTTTGGGACAATCTCCCTGCTGAGTTCCTTCAAAAACTGTGAGCAAGTCTATAGAAGAATTGATTGAGAAGGACATCATGGTCAGAAGAATAGATGAAGAGGAAGATCAACAACCTGATGGCTTGAGTAAGGTAACAGCAGAGAAGATTACACAAGATTGATCTTCCTACACATAATTCATCTCACGATTACTCCTCCTTGGTCAGACCTCATCTGGAATACTATGTCCAGTTGTGGGCACCACATTTTAAAAAAGACATTGAAAAACTGGAGCAAACTATGTCCTACGAGGAACGGTTAAAAGATCTGGGAATGTTTAGCTTGCTAAAAAGAAGACTGAGAGGAGACTTAATAGCTGTCTACAAATATCTGAAAGGATGTCACAGTGTAGAGGGATCATACTTATTTTCATTTGTACATGGAAACACGAGAATCAATGGGTTGAAACTGAAAGGGAGAAGATACAGATTAGATAATTGAAAAGACTTTTAGATAGTGAAGGTGATCAATGAGTGGAACAGGCTGCCACGAGAGGTGGTGAGTTCTCCTTCAATGGAAGTCTTCAGAAGCTGGACAGACATCTGTCTGAGATGGTTTAGTGAATCCTGCATTGAGCAGGGGGTTGGACACGAGGACCCTGGAGGTTCCTTCCAACTCTAACATTCTATGATTTTATGATCTACCAAGTTGCCATAGCTCGAGATTAAGCTAAAGGCCATAAAAAAAACTATTAACACTTCTATCTTTGCAAGCGTTTCTACAAATTTTTTCCACACCTGCCTAAAACTTTTGCACAGTTATGTATATGAAAAATATTCTACACACTACATTTGCATCTTTAAGCCTCCTCAGTCTGGCAGTGCTGTGCAGGTGCCCCTCTACCTGGTTCAGAGGGGAAGTTGTACAGATCGCACAACATTACAGCTGTATTTGATCTACAGTTTTCACCTATTCTCAACAAAACATAACTGGATTACATCAATTAAAGGAATCTATTACTAAGTTTTTGCCACCTAATCTGAAAGCAGAATAATGTAGGGACAGAGACCTTGATTCCAGGGATGTGTCACTTGCTGGGCTGCTTGTTGCAGTTTTGATGAAATCACAGTTGTATTAGCAGTAGATTATCTCTAAAAGATTAGTTAACCTGCTGCCATATAGTCTTCCATACTCATGAGCTGTGTATAACCTGTCCTGCACCATTGCAGATTTCTGCCTATGCAGAGTGTACACAGAATATTGCCAATCAGTGGTGTGGGCAGGTTATACAGAGCTCAGCATTCAGAGCACTGTAAAATCTTCAGCAGATAAAATTGTGATTTTATCAAAACAATAGCAAGCAACCTTGTAAGTGACACATTTCTGGAATAAGTGTATCTGCTCCTACATCATGCTGCTCTCAGATGGAGTGGCAAAAACCTGGTGACAAATTCTCTAAAATGGACTAAAAAGTACTAAAAAATGTATTAATATTTCTTATAATAATAATCAAAATGAAAAATCCTGTTCTAATTCTATTCCTAAAGGGTTTATCCAGGACTATTTTTTTTATTATGGGTCTAAAAACTAACAGGCAGGTAGTTGCTAACTACCTGCATGTTCTAACCAGCGTCAGCACAGAGCAGTCACCGACCGCCCTTCTGGCTCCACATCAACAGAGCAGCTCTTCCTCTTCCAGGCTGATTTGTTGACGGGACGTGACTGCCAACCCAACATCATGCTGATTGACAGCTGGCTTCCTGCAGTTTGGCAGCAGAAAGGTGACTGTCAATCATCATGATTTCGGCAGTCACGCCCCATTAACAGAGCAAAGCGGAAGAGGAAGAGCTGGTCTGTCGACATGACATCAGCAAAAGCCACTGAATCGCTGGAGGAGCTGTCTGTGACTGCTCTGTGTTGGCAGAGATCGCAATGGGCACAACAGGCAGGTAGGCAGCAACTACTTGTCTGTTAGTTTTTAGGCCCATAGTAAAAAAAAGAATAGTCCTGGCTAACCCCTCTGATATCTAAAACAGATAGAAACAAATCTCTGTTTTGTGTTATAGAATTTTCTAATCCCCTTGCTAATTCAGCCACATAACATACAGATCTGATACATTCTGAAGGATAACGGGGGGCCATACATGATGAGAGTCTCCTCTATATCTGTACTAAACTTACAAAGGCTGAGAAGTGACTAAACTGCGGTTTAAATATTCTCTTGTTATGATGTGGTGTGAACACAAAATGCTAAAGATTAATATGTATGATCCATGTATCTTATTTATGTTATTAAGGCCAAGTCATGCTCGTGCCCAACATTTAACCTCTTAAACCTCGAGAGGATTTGCCACATGTCACTAAGGGTATTAAAACAATTAGAACAACCGAATGTGACATTCCTAATCCCCGCGTTTCACTTTTCATTTTTTATGCATAAAGTGAAATTATAACAGCAGTAATGAAATGCACTAAACACTGTGATGTCAGCGACCGCCCCTAATCCGAGCGAAACCCATCCTGACTTGCATGTGGTTCACTAATCAATATTAGTGAGCCTTATCAATATCCTTGTGTTTTATGGTAATTCTGCATCACACATCTAACACCTTTATTCTTTTAAGCGCTATTTTATCAGTAAATTATCTTTCTATAGATATTGTCCGTAGTTATCTTTTATTATTAATGTATTTATTTATTATGATAACAACAGCAAAATAATAATAATCATCTGATAAACTAGATAAAAAAGGGCCGAATGAGTAAGATAACTATCTATTGTCTATCTGTCTCCTTATCTACCTAGGAAAAAGAAAACAGCAAAGCAGCAAAGTGGCATGTTTGATAAATATTAGGGTCCCATCAAAGAAAGATGCACCTTGTCTTGGCTAGTGGGCTCTCATGAGTTGGTCAATTTAAGAACTTAATATCTTGATTTTTATAAGTATCTATAATATAACGGTAGATGCATGTCTCTGTCTGAAGCTTTTATAGACTGCGCAAGTGCAACGCGCAGTCTGGCTCCAGACAGAAGCACACATGGAGCCGTTAAAGGTAAGAGGAGTGTGTATGGCACCGGAGATCACGGTATGCGTAGACACTGGATGCATACCGCGATCTCCGGCGACATACTTACATACTTACCTGACCGGGAGGAGCGTTACCACGGCGCCTCTCTGCGCTGGAGACCGGGGCAGGAGTGAGGCGTCAGAATCGGTGCATGCGCATAGCGCTATCCGGCGCCATTTTGCTGAAGACACATTTGCAGTGTTTCTTCAGCAAAATGGCTCTGGACAGCATGGTATGGGCACGTGCGTACTCCGGCGCTGCACTCCTCCTCTGGCCTCTGGCAGAACAAGACTCAGCAGCACTGGAGCACAGGGAAGAAAGGTGAGTATAAGTGGCTTTTTTTGTATGTGTGCAGCGTGAAAGGGATGAGGGGGCCACACATACCAGGATTGTGGGGTGAGGGGATCATGCATACCAGGATTGTGGGGTGAGGGGATCATGCATACCAGGATTGGGGATGAGGGGTGCCACACATACCAGGATTGGGGGGTGAGGGGGCCACACATACCAGTATTGGGGGATGAGGGGACCACACATACCAGGATTGGGGGATGAGGGGTACCAAGCATACCAGGATTATGGGGTGAGAGAACCATGCATACCAGGATGAGGAATGGGGTGCCATGCATACCAGGATGAGGGGTACCACACATACCAGGATTGGGGAGTGAGGGGACCATGCATACAAGGATTGGGGGGTGAGGGGACCATACATACCAGGATTGGGGGATGAGGGGACCATACATACCAGGATTGGGGGGTGAGGGGACCATGCATACCAGGATGAGGGGTACCACATATACCAGGATTGGGGGGTGAGGGGACCATGCATACCAGGATTGGGAAGTGAGGGGACAATGCATACCAGGATTGGGGGGTGAGGGGTGCCATGCATACCAGAGTAGGGATGAAGGGTACCATACATACCAGGATAGGAATGCGAGGTACCATGCATACCAGGATGAGGCATGGGGTGCAATGCATACCAGGATGAGGGGTACCATGCATACCAGAATAGGGATGAGGGGTATATGCATACCAGAGTAGGGATGAGGGGTACCATGCATACCAGGAAAAGGGATGGGGTGCCATGCATACCAGGATAGGGATGAGGGAGCTATTCATACCAGGATAGGGATGAGGGAGCCACACATACCAGGATGAGGGATTGGGTGCCATGCATACCAGGTTTCTGGGATGAGGAGGCCATACATACCAGAATTGGGATGAGGGGTGCCATGTATACCAGGATGAGGGGTACCATACATACCAGAATAGGAATGCGGGGTACCATGAATACCAGAATGAGGGATGGGGTGCCATGCATACCAGGATGAGGGGTACCACACATATCAGGATTGGGGGGTGAGGGGACCATGCATACCAGGATTGGGGGGGGTGAGGGGACCATGCATTCCAGGATTGGGGGTGGAGGTGTGGGGGGACCATGCATACCAGGATTGGGGGATGAGGGGATGAGGGGTGCCATAACTACCAGGATTGGGGGATGAGGGGTGCCATACATACCAGGATTGGGGGGTGAGGGGACCATGCATACCAGGATTAGGGGGTGAGGAGACCATGCATACCAGGATTGGGGGGTGAGGGGACCATGCATACCAGGATTGGGGGGTGAGGGGTGCCGTGCATACCAGGATAAGAATGTGGGGTACCATGCATATCAGAATGAGGGGTGCCATGCTTACCAGGATGAGGGGTACCATGCATACCAGAATAGGGATGAGGGGTACCATACATACCAGGATAAGGGATGAGGGAGCCATACATACCAGGAATGGGGATGAGGGGTGTCATGCATACCAGGATGAGGGATTGGGTGCCATGCATACCAGGCTTCTGGGATGAGGAGGCCATACATACTAGAATTAGGATGAGGGGTGCCATGCATACCAGGATGAGGGGTACCATACATACCAGAATAGGGATTAGCAGTACCATGCATACCAGGATAGGAATGTGGGGTACCATGCATACCAGGATGAGGGATGGGGTGCCATGCATACCAGGATTGGGGGATGAGGAGGCCATACATACCAGGATTGGAGAATGAGGGGTGCCATACATACCAGAATAGGGATGAGGGGTACCATGCATACCAGGATGAGGGATGGGGTGACATGCATACTAGGATGAGGGGCACCATACATATCAGGATAGGGATGAGGGGTACCATACATACCAGGATGAGGGATGGGGAGCCATGCATACCAGGATTGGGATGAGGGGTGCAATGCATACCAGGATTGGGGATGAGGGGTGCCATGCATACCAGGATTGAGGATGAGGGGTGCCATGCATACCAGGATTGAGGATGAGGGGTGCCATGCATACCAGGATTGAGGATGAGGGGTGCCATGCACACCAGGATGAGGGGTACCATGCATACCAGAATAGGGATGAGGGGTACCATGCATACCAGGATAGGATGGTGGGGACAGGAGTGGGGCAGCACATACCAGCATGGGAGACCATATACCAATAAAAATGCTAGCTACCCGGGTGTAGAACGAGTTTAATAGCTAGTATTCTATATAGCAGAAATGCAATCCAAATTTAATTTATTCATTGTTTGCACATCCTAGCGCTTACTGAGGCTGCGGTATTCTATTTTCTGTCGATAACTATCATCTGTCTGTCTCCTTATTTATCCAGCTAGTTATCTATTTATCTATCTATCATCTATCTATTTATTTATCCATCTTTCTTCTCTTTTAGGAAATATCCATTTATCAGCCTGTTATAATACACAGCTGTATGGCCTAGTACAATAAAATGACATGATCAATAATCAAATCATATTTCAGTCTGGTGAGCAAAATCCACCTTCCCACCCTTTAGTCGGTGAGTCCTGTTCCATATATTCGGTGTCGGCCTCTTCTCGTTTCCCCCTGTCACGCTCACAGTTGTCCATTCGTTGCTGCAAAGGACAATTTTGTTTCTTTCATCTGATGACAGCAAGTGGATTGCCATTATAGTTATTTGTGACATTTCAGCAGACTATTACGGTGGGGTTCTGGGAAACACTGCCATTTCACACGGAGACTGCTACCTTCATTTCTACAAACTGTGACACAGAACAAAAAAAAAAAATCTTCCCTCCAGCGAATCCAGAAGAAGAGAACGTAGCAAAAATAACCTGCGGAATTAAAAAAAAAAAGCCCAGTGCAATAAAACAATGAGGATCTGTGTTCATGATGCAACAGATGGAGCCGGAGGCTTATTTGTGGCCTCAACAATGAGATGGAGTTAATTCCGCTCGGACAACTTTTTGTTTACTGTTTTTTTTTTTGCAATGTATTTATTTGAGAAGATTTTATTTTATTATAGTGATTGCATTAAAGATAGGAAAAAATAAATAAATAAAAAAGAGTCGAGCCCGGTTGGATGGAACAGTAGCTTTCTTATAATTTACAGACTTGTAGTACTTAATATATAATGCAATAATCTAGGCTGTGCCATTTGTCATGTAGACTAGACCACAGATTATAGCTTAGGGCATCGCATCTGTGCGTATATCTGGCAGGAAATGGTCTAAAAGCCTCAGCAGCTGAGCGTGATGTCTCGGCCCAGTTGGAAATTTTAACCTTTACTACAGAGGTCATTGCCGCCCTCGGTAGTGACAGCCAAAAACTGCTGTGCATGGGACTGATATACATACAGCACACAGGCTGCCTGATGTCTGCTGCAATCTCCATGGCTGGTTAGTGACTAGTCTTAATTTTATGTGACAATTTTGTGTAGGAAAAGCCTGAATAGAGCATATTGATGTCCCACTGGGCGCAGCTCCTGTTGTTTTGACAAATTTGCTTCAGCATTTATCAATCAGCCCTTACAATAGCCGGCACATTGAATATCTAATTCAGGCATTCTAGCCAGGACTAATAGTGCAAGATAGCATGTTATTCAATTTGCACTTGTTAGAGATGTCCTACTGACACTGGGCAATTTGCTTTCTCACTTCGTAAATGAAAAAAGAAATTTGCTGGGTCTCAATCGCTTACATGAGTTACAAGCAAAATTTTAATTAGCATGTCATTATAGAAATAATTTATTGGTCCCGTGTAGTTTTGAAGATTGCAGATGCCGGCTCTGCCGCTTCTGGTCTATGGATCCCGGAGTATTAATAGACCAGTAGTTAAAAAAAAAAAAATAGATAGATAGATAGATAGATAGATAGATAGATAGATAGATAGATAGATAGATAGATAATTGAAAACTCTGGATTTATGTAAATGACATGGATGCAATTTTTGGAGTGAGAGAAGAACATTACGTGGGTTGTATCTTGCGGAAAGAGTAATAAAAGGTATGATTGGCAATGGAAATATATGATAATTAAATCATATGTGACCTCAGTTCTGAGAACGGTGTAGCAATCGCTGATCAATCTCAAATCCTAAAAAGCAACAAAAGAATGAAAAAAACACATTAGTGATGTAACTATAATTTTTAATGTAGCACACATCAAAACATGACAATCTGTCAATGGCCAATGCAACCATTTTTGGGGGACCGGTCTCCTGCCCATCTAAAAATGCCACTGATCCTCCCAGAAGCTGCTACTTTTAGGTGAGCTTTGCATAATCTCCACCTTCCTTTGGCTCAAGAGTCCCTGAAAATCTAGGACAGTTAGCAAATATGCCAGGCTACAACCAGAATAGCTATGACCTGTCTGAGTATTAATGTCCTGGGGGCTCAGGCACCAAGATTTTCGCAGTAGATTATATAAGCATGACCTACATGGGTTGGACTTGTATTTCCAGCACATCAGGTATTTTCTCAATCTGGAGCATTATAGGGGACAAGTCATGACCTTGAACTCGCATTCCTTAAACCATTCCTAGTTTTACAGTGTAGTAAGGTGAAATTTAGGAAGTACCACTACTATGAAAAGGTGTACTTTGTTTTTTAAAATGTTTAGCTGTCACACAAGCTGTGGGAAAGACTTCAACACAAAGGGATGAGGAAAAGGGAAACCAGACTCTAGGGAAAGGGGGAAAGTGGAGACCTCCTAGGTTGATCCAGCGTCACCCTGTCTCCCCTAATGTCCCTAAATTGGCTCTTCACCAATCGCCACACGTGTGCTTCGCCCTGTCTTTCCCTGGCATATGGCCAAGACTAGAGAAGGGAGGAGATGAGCACTAGTCGATCTCCACTAAACACTAAAGACCACAAGGGTAGACAAACAGGGGAATTTGCATAGCTTTAGACGAATCCAGACAAATGTGCACACGTCCTCAAGATCCAGAGAGAACGAAGTACTGCTCTACTAAAGCCTTCACAAGTAGTAATGAATATCGCTGTCACCTCCCTCTGAAACACAGGAGTTATGTATACACCCAGACAGGGTGTTAATTGGCCAGAATGAGGTAGCCGCTGGGTTCTAGAGACAGTCTCAAAGAAGATGTCTGTAATGCCAAATGTAGAGATCTCCTGCAACCAACTGCAGGGCGACTGTCTGTCACCTCTGACACACCCGTGACATTAGCTAGGTTGAACATGTGAAAGTAACATCCACACAGGAGTCCAAGATTAATCCAGCAGAATATTGTCTTTTTACCATTGTGTATCCTAGGGCAATCTCTTCCTAAGATAAAGGAGCACTTAATCTGCTTTATAACCTCCTGCTGTGAACAGGTAATTGAAGTATGTTATCTGCTGAAGAGCAGACAAGAAGTCTGGGCTTAGTGGATACAAAAGTCTGGGAGATGTGACTTTTCTTGCCTGGGAAAATAAGTTTCCTCTATTCAAAGTCAAATTTGAACAAGAATATCAGACATTAGAGCTCCGAAGTCCAGTTATGAATATTGTTTTTTTTTTTGTGAACAGCGTAGGTCCTCTAGTTATGGGAGCCATAAAGCATTTACTTACATCACTTGGCAGTCGCTGCATCAGCTACAAATTAATATCAGAGAGATGGATAATGATATATATGCCATGTTTCCTATGTATGGAAAGCTAAAATCATGAGAGGAACTATGCCATTAATATCTCCCGCCTGATACCTCCAGGTGGGGAGTTATCCTTGAAGACCGTGGATCTCATAATTTTTTGGGACTTAACTGCATTCCTTTGACCAGCCCCTATCTGACGTCACCCATAGGAGGTATGTGGGCATTACTTTTATTTGATAAATATAGATTTTGAATTATAATTATTGTCAGTCCAGAGAGACACAGTTCAATGGCCTTTTCTTAACAATCCTTTCAAGGCTGCGGTTAATCCGGTTGCTTGTGCACCTTTTTCTACCACACTTTTTCCTTCCACTTAACTTTCCATTAATATGCTTGGATATAACACTCATGAAACAGCCAGCTTCTTTAGCAATGACCTTTTGTGGCTTATCCTCCTTGTAGAGTGTGTCAATGACTGCCTGCTTGACATCTGTCAAGTCAGCAGTCTTCCCCATGATTGTGGAGCCTACTGAAACAGACTAAGGGACCTTTTTAAATGCATCAGAAGCCTTTGCAGCTGTTTTTTGTTAATTATTCTAATTTACTGAGATAATAACTTTTGTGTTTTCATTGGCTATAAGCCATAATCATCAACTGTAACAGAAATAAACACGTGAAATAGATAACTCTGTTTGTAATGAATCTATATAATATAGGAGTTTCACTTTTTGTATTGAAGAAATGAAATAAATTAACTTTTTGATGATATTCTAATTTATTGAGAAGCACTTGTATGTGCCATTTCCGTGAAACAGGTTAATACTTTTCTTTTGTTATTCCTTTTTATTATATGTAATTGTATATACTGTATTGTTTTGTCCGCATTTTGTATATGTTTATAATCACTGCCTACTTTTTGGATTAAATATATAAAATTGAATAGCTTCGTTCCTCATGCTTTATGAGCCACATCCTTGAAGCCATACGCTACCTGTAATGGGTGTCCAATCGGCCTGAATAAATGATTGGTGGTGGCAACTAGTACTCTTGGGCTATTGTGGATCTTGGTAGTGACCGTATCAGAGTATACAGTGCTGGCCAAAAGTATTGGCACCCCTGCAATTCTGTCAGATAATACTCAGTTTCTTCCTGAAAATGATTGCAATCACAAATTCTTTGGTATTATTCTCTTCATTTAATTTTCTTGCAAGGAAAAAACACAAAAGAGAACGAAGCAAAAATCAAATCATTGATCATTTCACACAAAACTCCAAAAAAGGGCCAGACAAAAGTATTGGCACCCTCAGCCTAATACTTGGTTGCACAACCTTTAGCCAAAATAACTGCAAACAACCACTTCCGGTAACCATCAATGAGTTTCTTACAATGCTCTGCTGGAATTGTAGACCATTCTTCTTTGGCAAACTGCTCCAGGTCCCTGATATTTGAAGGGTGCCTTCTCCAAACTGCCATTTTGAGATCTCTCCACAGGTGTTCTATGGGATTCAGGTCTGGACTCATTGCTGGCCACCTTAGAAGTCTCCAGTGCTTTTTCTAAAACCATTTTATAGTGCTTTTGGAAGTGTGTTTTGGGTCATTATCCTGCTGGAAGACCCATGACCTCTGAGGGAGACCCAGCTTTCTAACACTGGGCCCTACATTATACTGCAAAATTTGTTGGTAGTCTTCAGACTTCATAATGCCATGCACACGGTCAAGCAGTCTAGTGCCAGAGGCAGCAAAGCAACCCCAAAACATCAGGGAACCTCCGCCATGTTTGACTGTAGGGACCGTGTTCTTTTCTTTGAATGCCTCTTTTTTTTTCCTGTACACTCTATGTTGATGATTTTTCCCTAAAAGCTCTACTTTTGTCTCATCTGACCAGAGAACATTCTTCCAAAACGTTTTAGGCTTTCTCAGGTAAGTTTTGGCAAACTCCAGCCTGGCTTTTTTATGTCTCGGGGTAAGAAGTGGGGTCTTCCTGGGTATCCTACCATACAGTCCCTTTTCATTCAGACGCCGATGGATAGTACGGGTTGACACTGTTGTACCCTCGGACTGCAGGGCAGCTTGAACTTGTTTGGATGTTAGTCAAGGTTCTTTATTCACCATCCGCACAATCTTGCGTTGAAATCTCTCGTCAATTTTTCTTTTCCGTCCACATCTAGGGAGGTTAGCCACAGTGCCATGGGCTTTAAACTTCTTGATGACACTGCTCACGGAAGACACAGGAACATTCAGGTCTTTGGAGATGGACTTGTAGCCTTGAGATTACTCATGCTTCCTCACAATTTGGTTTCTCAAGTCCTCAGACAGTTCTTTGGTCTTCTTTCTTTTCTCCATGCTCAATGTGGTACACACAAGGACACAGGACAGAGGCTGAGTCACCTTTAATCCATGTTAACTGACTGCAAGTGTGATTTAGTTATTGCCAACACCTGTTAGGTGCCACAGGTAAGTTACAGGTGCTGTTAATTACACGAATTAGAGAAGCATCACATGATTTTTCAAACGGTGCCAATACTTTTTTCCACCCCCTTTTTTAGGTTTGGTGTGGAATTATATCCAATTTGGCTTTAGGACAATTCTTTTTGTGTTTTTTTCATTGAAGACAAATTAAATGAAGAGAATAATACCAAAGAATTTGTGATTGCAATCATTTTCAGGAAGAAACTGAGTATTATCTGACAGAACTGCAGGGGTGCCAATACTTTTGGCCAGCACTGTACATATATATATTCCATTCATTGGAATTGGAGGTGTATATAATATACATTCACTATGAGCCGTCCGATATCCGGCCTAGTAGCAAAAGCAGCCATGGCCTCATCCATCAAATGGCAGAGGATTGGAAGCAATGGAGTGCTAGTTCATGATAAATTGGTGACAGCAGGGGAATGGGTGTGAGATCCCCGGCTGGTTATCCTATCAACTGGTGGCAGCTGTGGCATGCAGAGCATTAGTGATCCGGTTTGAGCAATCATTCCTGTCACTAAAAATTTGCACGGTTCCTGCAAGGATCCTGTGCAAAGCTTTGAGGATCGGACTTAGTGTTTAACTACACCTGGGGCATTACTGTATGTGTAGCAGTTACACCCCTTCCCCTCTTTTGTTTATCTTTTCTTTCTTTTAATTGACAAGTGACTGTTAAGATGGCAGCAGCTTATATGAAACATGAAAAAGCTGTGCTGATCCATCTGTGTGCGGAGCGAGATCTCGATGAGAAAGACAAAACCAAAGAGATGTTGATCTGTGCCTTGGTTGAGAACGATGTCAGGCACCGACACAATGTGGCCCCAGAGCCCAGGACCAGCGAAGCATAAGGAAACCCAGTTGGGGATCTTGTTCCAGAATTGTCTGACTCAGAGTTGGCCAGCATCCACCATAGCTCTCAGAGTAGAATGAACCCTTGCGTGCCACTCATTCTGCAGCAAATGGGAGGATGTGACCCAGCTTGTGCACAAAAACGACAAGAAAAGCATGAGTTGGCAGAGCAAGAAGCCGAGGCCGAGAAAAAAGCAGTGAAGTGAAGCAACAGGTCCAGCAAGAGGCTGCTGAATGACAAGCTGAGAGAGCAAAGCGACAAGCTGAGAGAGAGCACGTGTTAGCTTAACTCTAGATGCAGCAATCTAGCCCACTGAGCAGTGAGTCCAGTACTGTTAACACGTTTAAACCCTGTCCCGAGCTTTTTCTTGTCATAATAAAGGAAGGGGATCTGGACACATTTTTGAGGGGACTCAAAAAGGCCTGCAGACAGTACCAGTTGCCCGATAACCAGTGGGCGCGATACTTAACTCCAGTGCTACGAGGCAAAGCTCTGGAGGTGTTCTCCACTCTCCCTTGAGCAGAAAATGGAGACAATGCGTCCATGAAACAGCCCTTGATAAGGAAATATCAGCTGACTCCAAAAGATTCTGTACCATTAAACATGGACCTAACAACAGCTACAGTAATGTGGTGGACAGACTTCGAACCAACCTCGAGCAGTGGTTCCAGGAACTATCGATTTCCACCTTCAAGGAGTTGAAGAACATGATGGTGAAAGACCAATTTCTCCATCTTTACCCTGTGAAGTTTGACAGTTCGTGATGGAATGGGAGCCAAAGGAGGCCGCGAAGGCAGCATAGATTGCCGACACCCATATGGCCAACCGTACACCTGAGGTTCAGAAGTCATCCATCCCCAGCTGGAAAGGGAGTAAGCCGACAACCACCACCACCACTGCCCCTGCCAGTCGATCCTTGGAGGTCTCACTCCATCTTCCAGCACCCAGCCTGCATCTGATTCCCGCCGGTGCTTTACCAGTAACCAGACTGGCCACATCAGCATCGCCTGCCTGGAGAGACAAAAGAGGAACCCCACATCCGAGGCCCAGAGGCCTAATGTGGCTGTTCTTTTTGTGTGTGGTATGGTTGGGAGAGCCCATGAAAACTTGCAACAAGCTTCTGTTGATAACACTGTCACTGTGGGGCTCAAGGATACCCATGCCAAATGAACTATCATCCACCCTGACTTGGTATTCCCTGTAAACCTTATCCCTGGGAAGTCCATGACTGTCACCGGGATTGGGGGTGTACATCAACCTTAGAAGAACGCCTGGATTTTCCTAGACTGGTATGCCGGGAGGTGGTTGAGGAAAGTGAGGGTGTCCGAGAACCTCCCCACAAATGTTTCATTGGGGACCGATCTGGAATGGTTGGTTGTTCAATACATTCAAGACAACCCTCCTAGATCTGATATGTCATGTAATCCAAATCTTGATAATGTGGATGTCGATGTTGCACATGATGATTATGTGTTTCAATGTACTGAAGAACTCTCCATGTCACACTGAGGGGTGATGTTGCTGAGGATGCCCTAAAAGGAGTGAGGATCAGTGCTAAGGGCGATGGGGACAGGCATGAGAACCTTGAGGAGGTGGCTACATGTTGCTGACCAGTGTCATGACGGACTGTGACATGGCCGATGGTACCTGACTCATGATTAGTTCTGCTGCTAAGTTATTAGGGGAGAAAGGGATAGGCACCATTATCAGGAGGAAGGAGTTCATGTGGAGCTGACCAGTGTCACAATGGATGATGACATGGTCGGTGGTAGCTACCCCATGATTAGCACTGCTCTTGAGGTATTAAGGGATGATGGGAAAGTGTTATCCCTAACCTGTCAGGTTGCTGTGAAGGTGTTATCCTCAGACTGTCAGAGTGATGACAAAGTGGTACTCAAAGCCTTTCAGGATGGCGGGAAAGTGGTACCCCCAGCCTGTCAAGATGCTGGGAAATCGTTATCCATAGCCTTTCAGAGTGGTGGGAAAATGTTATTCCCAAACTGTCAGGGTGATGGGAAAGTTGTACTCACAGCATGTCAGGATGGTAGGAAAGTGTTACCCACAGCCTGTCAGGATGGCAGAAAATTGTTACCCATAACCTGCCAAGGTGAAGTGTTATCCCCAGCCTGTCAGGATGGCGGAAAAGTGTTACCCACAACCTGCCAAGGTTGCCAGATTGTCAGGATGGTGGGAAGGTGTTGTTAACGCCCGGGGAGACAGCTTATGTAGGCACTGTCACCCATAGTCAGAGTGCCCAGAATGAAGGTAACTCACCGCCTTCTGGTCCGTCATCAACCAGCGGGATAACAGAACCAGTTACTGACACAGAAAAGGTCCCAGAGGATTCCAGTAAGGATGGGGCATTAGCATTGCTTTTGGCTACCTCTAGCCAGGAGTTTCAAGCTGCATTACATGCTGATGCCAGTCTAGAGGCATTGAAGGACCTCATGGTGAAACCCACTGCCGAGTCCAAGAAGGAAAGGGTACTATGGGATGGACGGGAGATGGGCTTGGGAGATGATCTGTAAATTGGTCTCTCATGCTATCTCTAAAAGGGGGAGGTTTCATAGATCTAATGGTAAAATGGGATCAAAATCCATAAAGCCATCTCTTAAAAGAGGATGTGTAACCATCTTATTGAGCATTGAAGCATGGCTTAATTATAACTTGGGAAAGGAACAAGAACTAACATTTCATCTGCTTTATGATCTCCTGCTGTGAACAGGTAATTGAAGTGGGATATCTGCTAAGAGCACACAAGAACTGGACTCAGTGTATACAAGAGTATAGGAGATGTGACTTTTCGCACCTGGGGAAATAAGTTTCATTCTTCAAAGCCACATTTGACCAAGAATATCAGACATTAGGGCACTCAAGTCCAGTTTGGAATATTGCTTTTTTTTGTCACGACGTAGGCCCTCTAGTTATGGGAAACATATTTTCGGCGTCGTGACAAAGTGGTGACCATAAAGCATTTACTTACACCACTGGGTGGTCACCGAATCAGCTCCAAATGAATGACTCACAGATGATTAATGATATATATGTCATGTTTCCTATCTATGGAAAGATAAAATCATGATAGGAAATATGGAATCAATATCTCCCACCTGAGACCTCCAGGTGGGGAGATATCCTGAATCTGATCTCATAATTGTTTGAGACCTAGCTGCATCTCATTGACCAGCCCCTATCTGAGGTCACCCACAGGAGGTACTGTATGTGGGTGTCACTTTTACCTGATAAATACAGATTTTGAATTATAATCATTGTCAGTCCTGGAAGACACAGTTCGGTGTAGTTCTGCACCATTTTCCTAAACGGAGAGCTTCCCTCCGCTAAGTTCTGAAACATTTTCGTGACACAGGTTTAGTACTTTTTTTTGTTATCTCTTTTAATTTTATGTAATTCTATATACTTCTGTAGTGTCACACCCCATGCGGTGACCGCAAGATATATTAACTGTGCACGCGCCAGGAGCCACAGTTCACAGCGTGTGCACACTGAAGCTGGTAATCACACAGCCTCAGTGCGCACGTGCCAGACCAGCGGCCCGATGTGTGCAAATGCGCATGCGCCCCACAAACATAGCACTTGCCAAGAGCAGTATTCAAATGTCATGGGCAGCACCAGCACTGACTGAATTCGGCTCCCGCCCATGACTGAATCTGAGAATCACACCCCTATGACTGAATACGAGCAGGTAGGGCAAAATATATAAAACGTTAGAAAAGCATTATAATGCCACCAATTTTCATGAAAACAACTTGTTAGTGATGCAAATTGCATCACTTACAAATCAAATGGGGGCAGTGATGATAGTAACTAGGACGTGACAGGTTCCCTTTAAGCTTAAACAAACCAAGAGTATTTTACTAAACAAAAAATCTTTATTGAAACAATTAATTGGACAATACCATGGAATAAATAAGAGTGCATATGATAAAATAAAAGGATTTTTTGTTTAGTAAAATACTCTTGGTTTGTTTAAGATTAAGCTTTTATTTTATCGTATGCACTCTTATTTATTCTATGGTATTGTCCAATTAATTGTTTCAATAAAGATTTTTTGTTTAGTAAGATACTCTTTGGTTTGTTTAAGCTTAATGGTTTGGAGGAACATGATGTTATACTTAGTTGTTTGAGTATTCCATATAATGAATTTACAGGTGGGAATAATAATGTAATCTTGGTTTTTATTTGCAGTGAAAGTTGTACTGGGTTGGCACATTATTTCATAATATGCTTAAAAGCCTTAAACAGATATTTTACCTTTTTTTAACAAGTTATATGGAATGACACAAGTTTAAAAAGCAGAAATTATAGGTTTCTGTTATCTCCACCGATATAGTAAGAACATTGGTAGTATTTTCACAATCACACTCCTACTGGTGGTACTATTACGGTGATGATTAAAACTGTCTTCTAATATTCAGTGAGGAAAGTAAGTATTTGATACACTGCTGATTTTGCAATTTTCCAACCTACAAAGAATGGAGAGGTCTGTAATTTTTATTGTAGGTACACTTCAACTGTGAGAGACGGAATCTTAAACAAAAATCCAGAAAACCACAAGGTATGATTTTAACATAATTAATTTGAATTTTCTTGCATGAAATAAGTATCTGATACAATAGAAAAACAGAACTTAATATTTGATACAGAAACCTTTGGTTGCAATTACAGAGGTCAGACGTTTCCTGTAGTTCTTGACCAAGTTTGCACACACTGCAGCAGGGATTTTGGCCTACTCCTCCATACAGATCTTCTCCAGATCTTTCAGGTGTCGGGGCTGAATGTTGGGCAACATTGAGTTTTGGCTCCCTCTAAAGATTTTCTATAGGGTTCAGGTCTGGAGACTGGCTAGGCCACTCTAAGACCTTGAAATGCTATTTAATGAGCCACTCCTTATTTGTCCTGGCTATGTGTTTCGGGTCATTGTAATGCTGGAAGACCCAGCCACGACCCATCTTCAATGTTCTTACTGAGGGAAGGAGGTTGTTGGCCATAATCTCGCAATATATGACCCCATCCATCCATCCTTCAATACAGTGCAATCGTCCTGTCCTCTTTGCAGAAAAGCACCCCAAAGTATGATATTTCCACTACCATGCTTCATAGTTGGGATGGTGTTCTTGTGGTTGTACTCATCCTTCTTCTTCCCCTAAACACAGCAAGTGGAGTTGATATCCAAAAGTTTTATTTTGGTCTCATCTGACCACATAACCTACTCCCATGCCTCCTCTGGTTCATCCAGATGGTCATTGGTGAACTTCAAATGGGCTTCGACATGTGCTGGCTTGAACAGGAGGACTTGGCATGCCATTCAGGATTTTAATCCATGACGACGTAGTGTGTTGCTAATGCTAATATTTGAGACTGTGGTCCCAGCTCTCTTCAGGTCATTGACCGGGTCCTCCCATCCCAGCCTTGCACAGGTCTACAGTTTTGTCCCTAGTGTCCTTAGACACTGGTTTTGGCCATGGTGGAAAGGTTAGAGTGGAATTTATTGAGTGTGTGTCATTTATACAGGTAACGAGTTCAAACAGGTGCAATTAATACAGGTAATGAGTGCAGAGTAGAAGGGATTCTTAAAGAAAAACTAACAGGTTTGTGAGAACCAGAATTCTTACTGGTTGGTAGGTGATCAAATATTTATTTTATGCAATAAAATGCAATTTAATTATGTAAAAATCATAAATGTGATATTCTCTTTTTTCTTTTTAGATTCAGACTCTCACAGTTGAAGTGTACATTCAATAAAAATTACAGACCTCTCCATTCTTTGTGGGTGGGAAAACTTACAAAATCAGCAGTGGATCAAATACTTATTTTCCCCACTGTAGTTGACATATTTGAAAAAAAGGGTGAGGCTAAAGAAGATTGTGAGCATGTACACTAGTCAATGGGTGCCAGATGAGCTTCAACTAGAAACTCTCATGGCCTAAGTATTTAGATACAGATCTCAGGCAGCAAGCAATCTTTGCTGATCAAAGGAAAGCATTTTGCACTTTGGTTAAAACATTTCTTAATGTAATTGTAAGCATGTTAGAGGTTAAGGCCTTGAGGCCTAGCATGGTAATCGCACAACTTCACTACACATGAGTTACAAAGGTTGGGTTGTCGAGGACTTTAAGATTGTTGGCATATAGTTAGGATATGTTTCAATATCAGATAGGAGTATGACACATGCCAACACATTAATCAACAGGTAGCAGATCCCAAGTTCTCCTGTACTGCAGCTCATCTCTCATTCAATTCAATTGGAGCTGAGTTACATTACCCAATAATAGCCAATGCACAGTGCAAGGAGCTGTGGAGTTCTGGCTCCACACAGTGTGTATTTCCGGCTGCTTGAAGGAACTTCACACAGGTGCAAAAACTGATCTGAAATTGAGTCTATGACTCCATGCTGCTCATCTTATAGACAGCTGGTAATTATTCATCACTTATTTCGTGCATATATGAAGGACTCTTTTTCTTACTTGCCTTACATTACCCTTGATGAAGCTACAGGTTTAGTGGCGATACGCGTGGAGCTTTCTCCCTCCTTTCCTCCCTCCTCTGCTTCAACTTATATGTCTTTCCTATACCCATTATCTTATGGTAAACTATGCTGTTTTTTCAATACAGATCTTTAGTTCTTATTTCCTCAGTATAGGTTTTATTATCATTATTGTGTTCCATTTACTTGTTATCATCTTTGATATTCTTTTCTTATATTGAGATATTCTTATAGGACCAGATTCTTGTTTATTTCTTGATAGTTTATATCCTGTTTAGTTCTGGCACTTACAGGTACTTTAGGTCAATACTTTATTTCATTTTAAAGGTACTCGATTATGTGATAGATTATTGGCAGGGGGGTTAGGTTGTTACGTTATTAAAGGTACATTATGCTGCCTATTGGCTTTTAAAGTGTCTTTATCTTTCTCCTTTTTGTACATTTGCATAATAACTTATTTGTACTTATGGAGATCTCTTTCACACTTGCATACTTCTGTTTCTTTTTGTCTGAACTGCTTGGACAGAGGCCACTCACAGTACCTACAAAAAAACAGGATAGCACATGACTTTCCTTTATGTAACTGTGACACCCCAGGGGTCTGGTTGTCACAGTGATAGAGATATTACGTCTGAGAGCAGGTGGGAGGTCCTTTGGTCAGGGATCCTGTGCATGCCACACCTCCTGCCCAGCCTTGGGAGGGGAAGAACTTCCCCTGTATAAACCCGGGGCTGAGGCAGGGTTAGTGAGTCCAGGAAGAGTAGAGACAAGAGCAGCATAGGAAGCAGCAGAGTCACAAGGAGTCAGGGGCTGGCAGCTAAAGAGCTCGCCCTGACTAAGAAGATTCTTTACCGGACCCGGAGTCCGAGGCTGTGGGGACTAACTTCTACCCAGCAGCAGAATCCGTCAGGCAGGGGATTTCAGGTCCCCTGGCCCAGAAGCCCGAAGGCCCGGTCACACGCGTGGGACCAGCACCGCCATCGTGGAGCGGAAGCCATTAGAAGGCCCCGAGTCACCGGCCATACGGGTGAGCACCACACGGTACACTCAGGGACGTGGGCTACTTACATCAGCTTCTAGCAAGGTAGCCAGAAGAGTACAGTCAGCTTGGGAGGCCTACAACTACGCCTGGCCAGGGGAGATCCCATCTGCTCAAGGACTGACCAGGCCCCGTTCGCTAGCAAGTACTCCGGGAGGGTCTATCGTTGTTACCAGTAAAGACCCTGAACGCTACCATACCGTCTCTGAGTGGTTCCTGCTACCCCCATCATCCACGTCGGCTGCCCTGAGGCCATACCCCTCCCGTTGGGGGTTATACTATCACGCTGCACCATCCTTCCACCGGCCTCAGCGGTCTGCCCTGCAGCAGCAGCCCCCTGGCTGCATTCAACGGGTGGCGTAGTCATCAACCATTTTCTACCGCTAACAGACTGCCGTCCAGTTTGACTCCCTGGGCACGGACCGGGTCACCGCCACGAGACTACAACCCTAAACAGATCCGGCTCCGGGTAAGCTCCCGCGTGCGCAACGCAGCGCGACACAGGCCCAGGGGCGCGTCATAACAAATATAACATTGGTGAATAATATCAGTACAATTTAGTAGAGTCCACTTTACCTCACTGCTAAATTAGGAACCATCAGTTCAATTTTACCAATGTTCCATTGGCACACATAGTATATATTATCAGATTCTGTCCCCTTACACTATTTTCATTTTGCATAATGCAACATTTTTCAGTTTTTGAAAACTTTAGCATCCAAATTAAGTCAATAAATAAAATGCATGGCAAAATTTTGTCACCTTGCACTTATGGATTCCTTTGACAATCATGTGACCTAAAATGTTTTTATATGTGTTATAGGCTCACTTGATGAAGTGGATTCTTTAATCAATAGGTGTGGGTAGGCAGCACAGGCCAGAGGCAACAGTGCTGCAGAGCAGGGTGTTGACAGATAAAATGCGGATCAACAAGGATCAGGACAGCAATGTATGCAAGGTGTCAGACAAACTAGCACAGTGGATAGACGAAGAAGAGTCAGTTTTGTGGAGACACACAGGAAGAGTAATAGTATAGGAAACTGGCTTCTTCCAACATGGAAGTCATTAATTACAGGAATGCTGTCTGGTATCTCACGGAAACACTATGATTAAACAGAGCAGTAACTGAAAAGTAAATTCAGTCTGGTATCTCCCAAATGAGCAATAGTTATTGGCAGCAATGTAATAGAGAAGTAAATGTTATCTGGTATATTCCAGTTTGGCAATGGTTAACAGCAATGTAACAGAGAAGTAAATGCCCTATTGTATCTTCCAGCAAGGCAATGGTTAATAGCAGCAATGCAATTACGTATATGCAAATTAGCTTAAAGAGATGCATTTCCAAGATTGCAGAGGTAAATAGGACTTAGAATAGTTGCAAGGAGCTGGCAATTTGCATGCTGAGAAGTTGGTGTGGACAATACCAAATAAGTTGGACTTAATTTGGAAATAATGCTGGATATTGCATTAAAGTCAGGAGAAGTTGAAGTGATGACAGACACCTGACTGGTGCTCAGCTAAGTGAGGGAGATAAAATTTTCTGACCAACTTGAAGCAACTGTGGACTTTGCTACTTAATACCCAAGCAGTTGGTCTCTTCCTGAGCTAGCCTTAAAAGAGGATGATGATGTCAGAGGAATTGACTAGGTTACCTAAAAACCCAGCATGGATTACTGCAAGAAAGGTGATCATAGGAAAATAGAGCCAGACTTGGCACCTGTGTTGGGACCAGAGGTGTATCTAGGTCTTCTGGCACCCGGGGCAAGAATTCAGTTAGGCGCCCCATCTCCCCCAGCACATATGCAATTTGCATACTTACAGTCACAAGATGCTTGCCCTAATTCTCCTAATATTCAGTGAAAAACAGAGAAGCAGCAAGAGAAACTCGTCACATGACCGTAAGTATGAAAATCACATATGAGTGAAGCGGATATGTGATGACTTACTGGAACCTGCAAGCATTGGGCCTCCATCAAGTATAGATATAATTGCTAATATAATTAACATTATAGCCCCTCCCATTGCTTTTAACCCCTTAATGCAAAATTACAGTATATCATTGTTTGGTTGCCTGTATGTGGCGAGGGCTCGGGATCTGAGCTTCCTCCACACACAGTCGTTATCGGCTATATTACATATCCGGCATCTATGACTAATAACAGAGGCCGAAGCTGAGCTCCTATTGCTGCTGCTATTGATTTAAATGGAGAGATTGCCATTGTGTGCAGTAACCCCCTGAGATATGATCGTGCCATCACCGGTGACCTACTGAAAGTCACAGTAACTGTCATCTCGGTACTTCTGTGAAGCTTAGCCATAGGCTGGGCTTCCTGGGAGACTATGATTTTCACTATATACTGCAATACTATGGTGTTCCAGCATACAGTATAAGTGGACTAAAAATTACAGTAATAGAATAAAAATTTTAAAAAATTTAAAAATAGTAAAACAAATATCAAAATTCAAATCACTCATCTCAGTTTTTTTTATAGAAACTTCAGATTTTTTTTTTACCTCTTAAATGAAAAAAAAAAAAAAGCGGAAGTTTGGTATTGTCATAATCATACTGACCTGGAAAATGATAATTGCAGGTCATTTTTACCATACAATGAACACTGTAAAAATAAAACTCAAAAATCGTATTTTATATTTCTTCCTGCTTTGAATATTTTTTACCTCTTTTTAGGACATTGTTTGGTACAATGGATAGCGTCATTAAAAACTGCAACATGTCCTGCAAAATCAAGCCCTATGTAGACATAAAACATAAAAAAGGTATGGCTCTTGTAATAACATGCGTTGGATACAGGATGGACTCTAGAGTAACAAATCTATTTTTGTAAAAAAAAATTCACCTACTACATAAGAAATCTAAACAAGAATAACTTTTAACTGAAGGGTTCTCTTAAAACAAACAGAAGAAAAATTACTGTCCATATAACATTTCTGGCAGAGGTACGTGGTAAACTTTTATTCTAATCAATAATAAAATTAAAAACGCAATAAAATAATAATATTTAAAAAGTATTGATAAGAACATTAATATAATGTTGTAGATAATTATATTAGTATTGTGTTAATATTTTGATTATCATGTGCAATTTTATACCATAATGGACTTTTGCTTTCGCTGATACATGTTTTTCGGCAGGACATCAAGGTACAATTCTTATTTTTTGCACCTTCAAACAAAGTAAAGTGTCTAGTTCCCTTTCTTCCTAAGATCTATATTTTCTTCCATTTAATTATCAATTCGCCTTTCAAATTTCAAGGTTTTTATATTGAGGCCACTGAACAAATAAAACATGTAAAGTGACTTCTTTGTCCGTGAGAAGAATGAACATTGGATACAAAAAAATGAAATGGATATTAGGCAGTCAGTCTTTATCCCATTTAACATCGCACCACTAAATAATATTTCCAGTGACTGAAAATGACCTGGAACATCTAATTTGTCAAGGTCCATTTATTTCAGCAGTGTCCGTAAGATATAGAATTGTGTGACCATTGTGGCAAGAGAAGCTTTCTCTCTATTGAGAGTACGGAACATTTGGATTTTCTAAAAAGATTTGTCAATGTGAATCTTGTGTTTCCATGGAGTCTATTAAACATAACTCTTGTTAGAGCTGTCATCCAATTTTTATGTTTACCACTGTTTGTGAACGGCACATTTACAATGCTTAATGGTGCTACTTACTACGACTCAAAGCGCTCCATTCTTTTATTACCACCATCTCAATTTTGTCCCATAATGTGTTAGATGAAGCGTGAAGGCCTCCAGGTAAGTTTGTGTAGAGAGAACAGATATATTTCATTGCTCTGTGTTGTTGATTTTTTTTATGTATCTTTGTGATTCAACAAGACCCATATGAAATGGTTTCAGTAGACTTAATTTGACAATTTATACCCCTATTTCAATAAATTATAACCTTATCCAAAAGCAGGTTTAGCCGGGAGCATCTCTCCAAATAAATTAGTGATGGTAATGTTGGTATAATTAGAGCAACCATCATTTTACCATTTCACTTGGTAAATAAAATTTTGTCCAATTTTTTTTAAGTATCAGTTTCAAGCTTGACGCTAAGTTGGATTTTTTCTTTTAAAGTTTATGAATTTTTTTGAAAAAATATTTAGATTTGAGAGTCCTCAGTGGTTGATACCGTATAATGGCTAACTGAAAAGATTGTAACAGATTGCAAGCTTTCAAGACTACTCAGGTCTCTTCATCAGGCTAGTATAACCCAAAATCTGAAGAGTCCCATATTTATACAAAATAGGGCACAGAAATAATGCAATAGATGAGACAGGTGATGTAAAGCAGAGCTATTACTATGGGAGAAATAAACATTTCTGGCTGTAAATATTTTAGGATTGTGAAAGTTTTATTGTTCGATGCAATGTTGTGATGACCCCAAAAGTCTGATGGGCATATTCCTTAGTACAAAAAACAAAAATATATATATATATATATATATTTTTTTTTTTTGACTTTTTTAAGTAATTGATAAGTCAATAAATATCAGACACAGAATAATGATAATTATGTCGATTGTTAACTCTTTTCAATCAATTTCTTATTTTATTGTTTTTTTTTACTTTGCGTTAAAAACTGTTCAGCATTAAGTTTTTGCAAACTGTAAGATTGAATGGGACAAATATCTTAAGATTTCTGATTTTCAGTTCTTATTTTATTCCTTTTGCTTATTTTTGCCCAATAATTATAATTTCAAATTCTAAACAAGTTAATGTAGATCAGCATATAAAAGCTGTATAGAAACGACCGCTCTAGTGATAACTTTTTAGGTAAAAAAAATGTAAATGATAAAGAAACTTTATAATCTTTCTATTTTTGTTTCAGCGGAATACTTGGAGCTTAGAGGTTAGTTTTTCACAACATTTTTTAATTATAAAGTTACAGTTTTCAGAAACTTCTCTGAAATTCTGAATGTTTGTGGCATAGTAAACCTAATGATAATGTCATGGCGGAGGACAAATATTGTAATTCTATAACACTTTTTCTAGCTAACATCTTTATTAATACAAAATTCATAGCTGACCAATATCATTTCCCGGTCAGTAGCTAATACTATACCAAGGATGGAAAAGCCAACCAATATTCTATTTTAACTTTTACCCTAATCTGCATTTTTAGGTATCTTCTCTTTACATATCCTAGTTGCAAATATGTTACCATTACTGTTAGCTGGCTGTTTTATCCACTTCTTTTGGCTAACCATGATCTTGGATATATCTACAGTGAATATAGTTTTCTGTAAGCATGAGCATGCTATTTTCATTGCAAACATCAATGGTCATTGATTGAAAACAGCCTATCATGAAGGCTTCATTAAATAAAATCTTAATGTCTGGGACACTATGAGGCTGATGTACTTTGAAAATTTATCTCAGAATGGTTATATAATCCTGATATTAGACAGAGCATTTTATGAGACCAGCTAAAGAGTAAAAGAACTCATTAGTCTAATAGCAAAGTCCAGCTCGCTCACCACCAGGAGCATAGATTACACGATATGTATGCAATGAGAGGAAAACGAAGAAACATCCAGCTCCCACCATCCAAATAAATATAATGGATGGCTTTATTGAACAATCCACAAAAAATATGAACAAGATACAGAGTATAGATATGCAAAGCGTTTCAGATCAATTATTGTCCTTCTTCACGGCATGGCATCATCATAATTGATCTGAAACGCGTTGCATATCTAGACTCTGTGCCTTGTTCATGTTTTTTTGTGAATTATTCAATGAAGGATGATCATAATTGACCTGAAACGCGTTGCATATCTACACTTTGTGTCTTGCTCATATTTTCTATGGATTATTCAATGAGGAATGATCAGAATTGATCTGAAACGCGTTGCATATCTACACTTTTATTCTTGTTCATATTTTCTATGGATTATTCAATGAAGAATGATCATAATTGATCTGAAATGCGTTGCATATCTACACTTTGTGTCTTGTTCATATTTTTTGTGGATTGTTCAATAAAGCCATCCATTTTTTTATTTAAATTATGGGAGCTAGATGTTTCTTTGTTTTCCAACTTATTAGTCTAAGTATATTCAGTCTGCGCCCACCCACCTGGTCATAGGTGGACACAGACAGAAAAAAGGCCTTTGTGAAAGAATTGTACATGGGCACTTTGGAGTCCAATAGTTCATCACAATGGATGAGTTTATAGTTTATGTGCTTGTGAGAGACGTTACTTGCTGATTTGAAGGGGTAATTGGGCCCCCTTACCTTATGGGACCCTGTACAGTGGCACAGGTTGCACCAATGGTATGTCCACCCCTACAACTAGCCTGACTGACAGCTGCAGCTTGTACTGAGCAATGTGAGATTTCAGCAGCAGTTTTGAATCTTTTCACAATATTTATGATTTTTTTCATCCAGCATTTACAGAGAAAATATAATCAAGAAAAGGGAAACTTCGCTACTGGTAGGTACACAAAATGCCACTTTTACTTGATAGGATATATGTCAAAGTTGCATAATGTAAACTCATCACTACAACATTGCCAAAGAGAAAGTGAACCTTTAGGCAACACAAATGTCCAAAACAAAACAAATCTTTATCAGATAAATATTGTGAAACATAAATCAGTTTAAAAGGTGTCTCAGAAAATGAGGGGATGCCCTCTGAAGAAGCGAGGCGAAACGTGTGACAGATGGAGGGATGAAGTGCTGGTCTCTATTATGTCTATAGCAAACCTTTATTGGAAAACATCCTTTATCACTACTTACTATGCTGGTTAGTCACTTATTCATCATGGCATGTACATTAGGAAGGGATCTGATAACTGGTGATAAGTAGGGGTCATCTATTATTAGGCTGGCATCCCTCTATTCTCACATGTGTTATCCCTTACCATTTACGCATTGTATGTACAACTTATAGACCTCTAGTCCCCTTATTTTGTGAGGCACCTTTTAAACTGATTTATGTATCATGATTAAAGATGAACAAACCTGAACTTAAAAGATCGGGGTTCGTACCTAACAGTTAATGTCCGGTGCTAAACTCCAAACACAGACTTCTCACGGAAGTTCGTTGCATTGTTCGTAGTTCCGGAAGAAAGCGAGAGATTGAGAGAAGCTTTCAAGTCAAAAGTTCGGGTCTCCATTCTTTTCAATGGGGTTCGGGTTCTGGTTCAAGTTCATGTACAGTTCTGGTACCCGAACTGAACTTTGAAATAAAGTTTGAGTCGGGTACCAGAATTAAAACTTCCACAGGTCTGCTCATCCCTAATCATGATATTTATCTAATAATGACTATTGTTTTGGACATTTTTGTTCACTTCTTGTGCTTAGAGGTTCACGTTCTCTCTGGCAGTGTATAGTATTTTGAAGTGATGCCCATTTATATTGTTCCTTCTTTCTGTTTTCTCTGCTTTTCTTTGATTAATACTTTATATTCATACATACTCCTGATTTATATATATATAAAAAAAGTTATGCTATATCTCCGTCTGTGTGCCCTGCTTTATAAAAAAAAAAAATCCTTTTAAAACCAATGATAAAGTATATGAAATACGCATAGTATAATAGTGGAATATCGGGCAAGCATCCCCGAGTTATATTTTTGGCAGTTTAAACAGATTTATGTTTGCTACCCATGCTGCCTCAGATATTTCAAAATTAGGGCTTTATTCACAAATATTCAAGGTAATAGGTAATATTTCCTATACAAACACAATAGAGCCAAATAGGATATTTTTCTGGGACGTTTGAGGCCATTGAATCCATTGATCGAGCAAAAATATAATAAGAGATCAATGATGAGTAGCTGATTGCGCTGGAGTTTGTAGATAACATTGCTATTGTGGCTTCTCATAGAGAGACCCTGAAGACTAATCAGAGCGGGTTAGAGCTGTTTAGGTCATAATCTCAGCAATGACAATGAGAAGAATCAGCAAGTGTCTGATAGCGGTGATAGCTACAACAAAAGGAACAAAGTCTGATATAGATGATTTGGATTAGTTTCCACTATTGGATTTGAGCTTTAAAATAATCAGTAGACACTTGAGACTGATGCAGATAAAAAAAATAATATCTGTACCTGTAAATCATTTTACCTAAAACCAAAGTAAAAGCATGGTCTTGTTGCCCTCATCTCCACAAAAAAAAAGTTAAAACAACTTTTAGTCCTATATATTATGTCTAGTAACTATTGCAATTCTTCTGCTCTATAGCTTGGCACACACTCTTTTTGAGTGAGTGATTCCTCTCTCTTAGCATTTTGCCAGCACTATAGGTGCTGGAACTTCCTTTTCCTTCCTGTAATCTGTCTCTGCTGCTAGATATAGATTACATTTGACAACAGTGGACAACAAGTAGAATGATGACACCTAGTGGTCAGAGGCATTTTTCGGTCATTGGATGTTTATAAGATTATAAAATATAATATTTATGATTATATATATATATATATATATATATATATATATATATATATATATATATATATACAGTATATATATATACTAGCTATTGAACCACCCGTTCTACGCCCGGGTGGCGAGCATTTTTATTGGCATATGGTCTCTCATGCTGGTATGTGCTGCCCCCCTCCTGGTATTTGTGCTGCCCCCATCCTGTCCCCACCATCCTATACTGGTATGTGTGGTACCCCTCACCCCAATCCTGGTATGTGTGGTACCCCTCACCCCAATCCTGGTATGTGTGGTACCCCTCACCCCAATCCAGGTATGTGTGGTACCCCTCACCCCAATCCTGGTATGTGTGGTACCCCTCACCCCAATCCTGGTATGCGTGGTACCGCTCACCCCAATCCTGGTATGCGTGGTACCTCATCCCTATCCTGGTATGCATGGTATTCCTCATCCTGGTGTGCATGGCCCCCCTCATCCTAATCCCGGTGTGCGTGGCACCCCTCATCCTCCCAATCCCAGTATGCGTGGCACCCCTCATCCCCCCAATCCTGGTATGCGTGGCACCCCTCATCCCCCCAATCCCGGTATGCGTGGCACCCCTCATCCCCCCCAATCCCGGTATGCGTGGCAGCCCTCATCCCCCCCAATCCCGGTATGCGTGACAGCACTCATCCCCCCAATACCGGTATGCGTGGCACCTCTCATCCCCCCAATCCCGGTATGCGTGGCACCCCTCATCCCCCCAATCCCGGTATGCGTGGCACCCCTCATCCCCAATCCTTGTAGGCGTGGCACCCCTCCCCCCATTCCCGCTAAGCGTGGCACCCCTCAGCCCCAATCCCGGTAAGCGTGGCACCCCTCACCCCCAATTCCGGTGTGCGTGGCACCCCTCACCCCCAATCCCATTATGCGTGGCACCCTCACCCCCAATCCCGGTATGCGTGGCACCCCTCATCCCTATCCTGGTATGTATGGTACCCCTCACCCCCCAATCCTGGTATGCGTGGTACCCCTCACCCCCAATCCTGGTATGTGTGGTACCCCTCACTCCTAATCCTGGTATGTGTGGTACCCCTCACCCCCAATCCTTGCATGCGTGGCACCCCTCATCCCTAATCCCGGTATGCGTGGCACCCCTCATCTCGAATCCCGGTATGCGTGGCACCGCTCATCCCCAATCCTGGCATGTGTGGTACCCCTCATCCCCAATCCTTGCATGCGTGGCACCCCTCATCCCTAATCCCGGTATGCGTGGCACCCCTCATCTCCAATCCCGGTAGGCGTGGCACCCCTCATCCCCAATCCCGGTATGCGTGGCACCCCTCACCCCCAATCCTGGTATGCATGGCACACCCTCATCCCCAATCCCGGTATGCGTGGCACCCCTCATCCCCATCCCGGTATGCGTGGCACCCCTCATCCCCAATCCCGGTATGTGTGGCACCCCTCATCCCCAATCCCGGTATGCGTGGTACCCCTCACCCCCAATCCCGGTATGCGTGGTACCCCTCACCCCCAATCCCTGTATGCGTGGTACCCCTCACCCCCAATCCTGGTATGCGTGGTACCCCTCACCCCACAATCCTGTTATGTGTGGTACCCCTCACCCCAATCCTGGTATGTGTGGCCCCCTCATCCCTTTCACGCTGTACACACTTACAAAAAAAATAAACAGTTATACTCACCTTTCTTCTCTGTGCTCCAGCACTGCTGCGTCCTCTTCTGCCAGAGGCCGGGGGAGGAGTGCGGCGCCGGAGCACCGCGCTGTCCAGCGCCATTTTGCTGAAGACACACTGTAAATGTGTCTTCAGTAAAACGGCGACGGATAGCGCAATGCGCACGCGCCGGTCCGACACCTTCACTCCGCCCCCCGGTCTCCAGCGAAGAGAGGCGCCGCGGCAACGCTCCTACCGGTCAGGTAAGTATGTAAGTATGGCGCCGGAGATCCGCGGTAAGCGTTCAGTGTCTACGCATACCGTGCGATCTCCAGTGCCATACACCTCCTCTTACCTGTAACGGCTGGATGCGTGCTTCTCTCTGGAGCCAGACTGCGCGTCACACATGCGCAGTTTATCGAGGCTTCGGAAAGAGACACGCTTCTACGATTATATTATAGATATATATATATATATATATATATATATATGCAAGTATTTGTGTAGGCCTCATGCCAAATCTAAAACTATGTTATTTGCCTCCTAACACATGATGATATCCATGGCAATATCTGCATTTTATATAATGACTGCTTTCAAAGTATGTAACACGACATAATGTAGTTACTACCAGCTCACCACTGACTCAACTGATCACTGTACCCAGGCACCAGTACGAATCAGAAAGGTGGTCAGAAAGGTTGGGGACCACTGTCCTAAAGAATGGAAGGATTGTCTGTTCTAAATTGTACATGACGGATTCTTATCTCTCCTACCATCGTCTGTCAGGGGAGAGTCAGAGGTCCTCATACACCATAGATTGTCGGCCAACCCCATCATTATCATCCAACAATAGCCTAATTTATGTGGTTCTATAGGGACTGTCCGGAGGCACATAGCATCTGCGTCCTGTTTAATTCTTGACTAGTGCCATTCTATAATCTGCCCGAATGACTCCATAATATGGAGATAATTCCCCTTTAAAAGCAATCCTCCAATGCAACATGGGACTTTTTTTGTCAAATATATATGGAGTACAAAAGAAATTACAATTTTATATGTTTTTGTATGAAACTCATTGCCATATGCAGTAATGCTGGGTTTACACATCCTCAGCCAATAAAATGACCGCCAATTGGCGCCATGGAAGCTGATCGCCGGTCATTTAATGGCCTGTATAGACAGGTTGACCAGACTTCTATGCACACAGAATGATCATTCATAGGATCATTGTGTGCACATAGATGATGATTTTAGAGCCTGATTAAAAATCATCGCATTGGAAAAATTAGTACTTTGCTTGTTCACTGGGTGTTAGCCAACCTCTTTAGATGAGACGATAATCATTATTGTGTGTTGCTATGAACATTGGTTTCCCAATTATTCCTCTGTTTAAATTGTCCTTACTGACTTGGTTTGCAAGAGACAAGACATATTGTGGTTATGTGCTCGGATACTTTATCTGTCTGTATTCCAATAAATTCCATTAATTTTCTAAATATTAACCAAGAGAAATTATACAGATTTTTGGCTGCTGATTTCAGTGGTCTCTTACATGATAAGGAGTTGCTCTAAGGGTTAATCTTGCTGTTGCCTTCCACACCTTAAACGCCATAGTAACAACATAAGGATATTATTTAATATCAAAAAGTATAAAAAAGATATCCCCTCTGGAAGGAAGAAAATGTCTTCTTACGTCAGAGGTTCTCATTGGCTAGATTTCATGTCTTTAATGCAGCTAAATGGGGTTCCGGCTCTCAGGAAATTCAGTTGAAAAAAAAGGTATGCAAAGTAGCTCTCCTCCAGAACGGCAGGACCACCCTGGGTACACCTCGTCAGGGTGCGCTGGCTTTTACGTTTGTTTAATCAAAATAGTGTTAACTAAGTGTCCTATGTTATTTCCATGTACTATTACTGTTCCCTTATTACTTACTACACGGTATTTGCTCATTTTGTTTTGGGTTTTGTCTGTGAAATGACCACAGTGTGAACGCGTTCCTGCACATTGCGCTTACAACAACTTATGCTCCGACTCATTTCTTTGGTTTTGCTCTCCTCCAGAACTCCTTAGTGTCACCTAAAAGAAATTCCATTTTTGATGTATGTTGCAAAATCTGTAATAGAAAACATCTTTAGCCATTAATAAGGCTGTGATTCCAAAACTGAAAAGGCATGTAATAAATGTATTTTGATTATGATACTAAAATAGCAGATTGCAAGGACTGTGGAAAAACAAACAAGCTGCACATACACTATAGGGAGCAAGCATTTACAACCTTAGTTTCTCCAAGGCACATGAATGCTATGTCCTGGGAAGGTCAATTACAGAGTTACTCCACTGGAAGATTCTCCTGTGAGAAGGATATCAAAAGTCATCTGAAAGCGCTAACAAAGGCGAAGGACCCATTGTGGCCTTCTAGTCATACAGATAATGATTCTCCACTACTAATAAGAACATGGTAAGAGTCAATGCCATCACAGAAAGGCACAAGACATTGATTTATTCTGCATCTGATCTAATTATGTCATATCTATCTATCTATCTATCTATCTATCTATCTATCTATCTATCTATCTATCATTTATCTATCTAGCTATTATCTATTATCTATCATTTATCTATATATCTATCTATAGATCTATCTATCTCATATCTAACATAGTAACATAGTTTTTAAGGTTGAAGGAAGACTAAGTCCATCTAGTTCAACCCATAGCCTAACATGTTGATCCAGAAGAAGGCAAAAAAAAACATGTGGCAAACACTAAGCTCCACATTGGGGAAAAAATTCCTTCCTGACTCCACATACGGTAATCAGACTAGTTCCCTGGATCAACGCCCTATCAAGGAATCTAGTATATATAACCTGTAATATTATACTTTTCAAGAAAGGCATCCATGCCCTTCTTACATTTTAGTAGTGAATCATTCATTACAACATCATGCGGCAGAGAGTTCCATAGTCTCACTGCTCTTACAGTAAAGAATCCGCGTCTGTGATTATGATTAAACCTTCTTTCCTCCAGACGTAGAAGATGCCCCCTTGTCCCCTTCTCAGGCCTCAGAGTAAAAAGATCAGTAGAAAGGTCTTTGTACTGTCCCCTCATATACTGGTAGTAATAAGATCACCTCTAAGCCTTCATTTTTCCAAACTAAATAACCTCAAGTGTAATAACCTGTCTTGGTATTGCAGACCCCCCAGTCCTCTAATAACCTTGGTCGCTCTTCTCTGCCCCCGCTCTAGTTCAGCTATGTCTTTCTTATACACCGGAGACTAGAACTGTACATAGTATTCTAAGTGTGGTCGCACTAATGACTTGTATAGAGGTAAAATTATGTTCTCCTCATGAGCATCTATGCCTCTTTTAATGCATCCCATTATTTTATTTGCCTTTGCAGCAGCTGCCTGACACTGGCCACCAAACGTGAGCTTGTCGTCCACCAATACACCCAGGTCTTTTTCAGTGACAGTTTTGCCCAGTGTTTTACAATTAAGCATATAATTATACATTTTATTTCCTCTGCCCAAGTGCATTACCTTACATTTATCCCCATTAAAGCTCATTTGCCATTTATCAGCCCAAGCTTCTAGTTTACATAGATCCTCCTGTAATATAAAATTGTCCTCCTCTGTATTGATTACCCTGCAGAGTTTAGTGTCATCTGCAAATATTGAAATATTACTCTGTATGTGTCGCGTCCCCGGGGGCCTTACTGTTTGGGGGACAGTATATATATATCACGGTGGCTGGCCCAGGGCGGACAGTGCACAAAAGGGGTAGCGATTACTAATAAAGTTCATAGAAATTCGTGACGCTACCTGTGGTGTCAGGTGATAGTCACCTGCGCTGCGGCAGTCCACTGAGGCAGGTGACAAGGCAGCTAAAGAGGGTACAGCTCCCCACAGGTGGAGCGGGCCTCAGGGCAGTGTAGATAGATAGATGGTGGGTGCGCTGGGCGTTGTGGTGCAGGTAGAGATATAATGGCGCGGCCGGAGTAACGGACAGAGACAGGAGGTTTTGTTTCATTACCTTCCTTTACTGGTACAGCTGGTAGATATGGTCCAGGGTACTCTAGGTGAAGGGCACACTTTTGGACTTCTCCCCAGGGAGCGGGTATAAGGCCTCCTGATCCGTATCTGCCTGTGTGTAAGCTCCTGGCCAGCCTGCAACTCTGCCTAGCTTATGTGTCTTGCTTTTTCTACTCCACCTGTTGCTTTGAAGTAGGACCTCCGGTGGGTAACCACTTTCCCTGGACGTCGGGGCCTTTGTGGTTCCTGGTCCTGTATGTGTCTAGCTTCAGGTTTGCCAGGGAATTGTAGTCCTCCTGGGATTCCAGTTAACCCTACTGGGTGTAAAGGGTCCCTGTAGGCTCGGACCCGGTGTCCGGTGTATATACTGGGGTGAGCCTGGTATGCTCCTCTGCCCCCTTTATCACTCCTTTCTTCCTCACGCCTTTGGCCACGCTCGGGGCCCTCACTAGGCTTCAGTACTGCTGGAGGCCTAGCTTGCCTCACTCAGCAGCCTGCGTGCTCCTCTCTGAACACTAACTCACTGAAAACTATTCTATAGACTGAGCTGCCTGGCTCCACCTTCCCTATATATATCCCTATCAGGGCTCCCTCTGCTGGTATGAGGTAGAAGGTGGAGGTGTTTGCATGTAGTGAGGGCCTCTTGTGGAGAATTCCGTCCGTGCACCCTTCTGGGTTCTGTGGCACCATGCGCAGCAGGGCGCCACATTCCCCCCTAGTAAAACTCAGTACTCCTGGACTGAAGCATTTTTGCAAAAACACGTTAAACAACAATAATAATAACAATTACATTATTATTTACAATAATAACAATATGGTTACAGCAAGTCCCGTAACCTGGTGTCCTTTTCACCAAAAGCACATGGTAGCATGAGGGACCCGTCCACAAACCCTCCACGTAGGCCGTGGGCGTGGCTGCAGGGTATAGGTGATCCAGGTGATGGACCATGTCTTTCGCCACGCCAAACGGGTTTTTGTTCAGTGGTCAGTAACAAGGCACTCCAGGGAGTGCAATTATGTACATGAATAGTTTTTGGGCTGCTCACAGTCCTCAGCCACAGAGTCTTTATATATATACCCTTACGGGTAACTAAATACAATAGGAAAGTGTCCATATCACTTAAATTGTCCATCAGCAATGCAAAACAAAACATTAATTAAATACATGGCAATTCCACAATTATAATATACCCCAGGGGCAACTATTTATACTGTAGGTTTTTCTATTTATTCACTAAACCTAACAGAGGCCTGGCCTTTGGTGCTACGCGTGGATCTACGTAGTACAGGAGTGTGGATGGTTCTGTGTTTGTTACCCTGTCAGTTCTATGTGTGGGTAGGTTGTAATACTGCCTTAACGTCTCCATGGGACTGGCAAGTGTACCGTTGGCTGGGCCTTCTTGCTCTGCTCCAACTGGGGATTCTTCTTCCGGGGATTCTTCTTGAGCAGGCTCTTCTGGAGCACTTATAGGTTCTTCTTGCTGTGGAGGGTCTTCTGGCTGTTGGAAGAAGGGGATTACAGGTCTTATCACTGCTCCTCCTATTTGGGGCCAATCTGCCGGGAAATCTCCTAATTCAGTGTGCAGTACTTCTTCCTCAGGCTCCTCCGGTTCAGTGAGAGGCACTTCCTCTTGGGGCATTAGCAGGTGTGGACACAACTTCAGGTGGTCCCTTGATAACATTGCAGTTGTTCTTCCTCCGTCTCTACTAATTAGGCAGTTCTTCCTATTATCGAATATTGACTGTAACACAGTGTAGGGTTCTCTCTCTCAAGTTTATGGTTCCTTCTCTTTCTCTTTAACACCACTTCTCCTGGTGTGAAGGGTTCTGCTGGTGCACTTTTATTGTAGTGAGCTTCCTGCTTGTCTCTTACCCTATTCAGACTGTCTTCGACACAGGCTTGTACTCTTCTGTACTGCTCCTGTCTGGTCGTGTCCCAGTCCTCAGTGGACATATCTACTTTGGGTTCTACTACACCAAGCTCCAGGTCCATGGGCAACTTTCCGGGTCTTGATCGCATGAGATATGCTGGAGTGCAATTGGTGGAACTCACAGGTATGTGGTTGTACAGATCTACCAGGTCCGGTAGTAGGTCTGGCCACTGATTTCTCTCCTCTAGTGGTAAGGTCTTCAGCAGGTCGATGACGATGTTATTCATCTTTTCACAGAGACCGTTGGTTTGGGAGTGGTACGGTGTAGTCCGGATCTTTTTACACTCGTACAGATGGCTGAACTCTTTGAACAATTCGGCTTCAAAGGCTGGGCCTTTATCTGTCAGCACCTGCTCCGGGTATCCATGGGGCCTGCAGAAATACGCCTGAAACGTCTTCACCGCAGTTTCTGCCGTCAGATCCTTGACAGAGGCGACCACCAGGAACCGGGAGTAGTGATCCACCATGGTCAGGGCATAGGAGTATCCTGACCTGCTGGGTGACAGCCTGACATGATCCAGAGCCACGATATCCAAGGGTCGAGTTGTCTTGATGGGTTGCAGGGGTGCCTTCTGGCACCTTATGGAGCTCCGCATTCCAACCCAGTAAAACCGACCTTTTAGCAGCGTTTCTAGCTTCTTCCAGCCAAAGTGCCCCGCTTGATCGTGGTAGGCCTCCAACACCATCTGGATGTCCGTCCTGGGCTCTACGATCTGCCACACCATCTCATGGGTTCTCGGGTTGACGTACCTTCGGCACAGCTTCTCTCTATAGATGAACAGCCGGCTTCTCTCACCCCACAGTTGCTTGGCTTGTAGAGACGCTTCCTTCTCCAGGGAGGAACCTTCCTGGGTTATCAGTTCTTTAATACGGCTGACAACCGGGTCACTGTCCTGGGTCTCTTTCCAGCTGTGGTGAGGCAGAGGGTTTAGCGTCTTACCGCGATGCCTCCTGGAGGCTCGGTGCTCGTGGACCATTCCATTACGGTGGAAGGCAGGTAGCTCAATCTCTTCCAGGTCATCCACTTCTTCTTCAGTGTCCGACTGGTGAGGCATCCTGTACAAGGCATCAGCATTGGCATTCTTGCGGCCTGCCCGGTATTTAATGGTGAACTGGTAGTTTGACAGCTGAGCCATCCATCGTTGTTCCATGGCTCCTAACTTGGCTGTTTCCAGATGAGTCAAGGGGTTATTGTCTGTGTAGGCAGTGAACTTACTGGAGGCTAGGTAGTGCTTGAACTGCTCGGTGATGGCCCAGACCAGGGCCAGGAACTCCAACTTGAAGCTGCTATAGTTCTCTGGGTTCCTCTCGGTCGGGCGGAGCTTACTGCTTGCAAAGGCAATCACCTTCTCTCTGCCATTCTGCTTCTGACTTAACACAGCTCCTAATCTCTCGTTGCTGGCATCTGTGTAGAGCAGGAACGGTTGGCTGTAGTCAGGGTAGGCTAGGATCTCTTCGCCGGTCAGGATCTCCTTCATCACCTTAAAGGATTCAGCTTGCTCCGTACCCCACTGGAACGGGGGGTTTCTGCCTCTCCCGGACTGTCCTACCAGGAGATCTTGCAAAGGCTCTGCTTTCTTGGTATAGTCCTTCACAAACCTCCGGTAATACCCGACTAGTCCCAGGAACTGGCATACCTCCTTGAGGCTCTTCGGCTCCGGGCATTTCTGGATGGCAGTGACCTTCTCCAGGTCTGGTGCTATTCCTTCTGGACTAACGATGTGCCCCAGGTACTGTACCTTTCTCTTGAGCAGGTGACACTTTGAGGGCTTCAGCTTCATCCCATACTGGGACAGCGACTCAAATACCTCTGCCAGGTGCTTCAAGTGGTCCTCATACGTTCTGGAGTACACTATCACGTCATCCAGGTATAGTAGTACAGTCTTGAAGCTGCGGTGTCCCAGGCAGCACTCCATCAATCTCTGGAACGTTCCGGGGGCATTGCAGAGTCCGAACGGCATACTGTTGAACTCGCAGAGTCCCATCGGGGTGGTGAAGGCCGTCTTCTTCCGATCCTCCTCAGCAACAGCTACTTGCCAGTACCCACTAGTGAGGTCAAGGGTGGAGAAGTAATTTGCAGACTTTAAGGCAGCCAGGGATTCCTCTATACGTGTTAAAGGGTATGCATCTTTATGTGTAATGCAATTTACTTGTCTGTAATCTACACACATTCTCATGCTTCTGTCCTTTTTCCTGACTAGAACTAGGGGAGCTGCCCAGGGACTACAACTATCCCTTACTACCCCTGCCTTCTTCATGTCGTGCAACATCTCTTTCGCCTTCTGGTAGTGTGCTAGTGGTATAGGCCTGTAACGTTCTTTGATGGGTGGATGGTCACCTGTGGGGATATGGTGTTGTACCCCTTTAATTCTCCCAAAGTCAAGTGGGTGTTTACTGAATACCTGCTTGTTTTCCTGAACCACCCGGTGTACACCCGGCTTCTGATAGACAGGAGTGGTGTCTGTCCCAACATGGAGCTGTTGACACCAATCCTCCACCTGGGTTGCCGGATCATTATCCTCCACTCCGTCTGGTGAGGTTAAGGACTCCGCCGTGTGTATGCAGTTATTATCTACTGTGTACAGTTTGGCAACAGTGGCGTAGCGTGGTAATCTAATCTCATCCTCCCCATAGTTTAGGAGACGTACGGGCACCGTCCCACTGCGTACATCCACTACCCATCTGGCAGTCAAGAGTGTACGTCGATGCTCTGAGCTAAGAGGCTCTACTACCGCCTGGTAGCTCCGTCCTTTGAGACCTATTGCTGCTCTACACCAAATCAGCATTTCACTCATTGGGGGAATCACAATGGGTATCGGGTCTGTCATCCGTACATTACCAATTTCATCACCTGATAGTTTTACCTGTTGCTGGTACATAAGGGCTCGGATCTCTTTCTGGAGCACCCTCCTCTGCCCTGGTCTGGCGGTGTCAGCCATCTGTTGGAGCAAGAACAACACTTCTCCCAAACAGTTACTAACAATATTTGTGTCAAGTACCATATACAAGTCTGTATCATCAGGATTAGTCTCTACTACAATTAGTCCCTGGTCCTTCAGTTCCACTCTTCCCACCTTTACTGCCACATCCTTAACCCCGACTAGGTTAAGGGGAAGGCCATTGGAGGCATACACGGAAAGGTTTGGAGCTGGCGGGCTCTGTTCGTCTATGGACCAGAACCTTTTGTAGAGGACATGAGGCATAATGGTTACCTGAGATCCTGTGTACAGCAGGGCAGCGGTCGCGATGCCGTCCAGCACAATGGACAGGAAAAGTCTTCCTCCCACGAACCGGCGGTACCAGTTTGTTGGGCCTAGCTGGTCTACTCCTGGGTGTCGGCCCTCGGCCCCAGGGTTTTCTCGTTTAAAGGACACCTCCGCGTGGTGTGGCCTGCTTTATGGCAGCGGTAGCAGATGAGCTCTTCTGGATGGCGGCGTTGGTCATTGGTCCTTCCACGGGGTGGCGTTGTCCTCCTCCGGGGTGGTGTTGTCCTTCTTCTTCTTCTCATCCAGGGGACATCCTCAGGGCTGCCGGCTAGCAAGATCCTTCCTTCCAGCTCAGGCTCCGTCCGCAGCTGCAGGGTGCTCATGACAGTGGCCAGGGTTTTACTTAGCTGGCGCACCTCAGAGCGTAGGCTGTCCAGCTCGCTAGGGGGCACTGTTTGCATCCTTGTTTCGGCCGTTAGTGAAGGAGTGGTGGGTGCTGCAGGCACTGGGGTGGCCCCACCCTGGTAACGCTGGATAGCAGTGTCTGCGGTTTCCAGGCGCTGCAGTCCCTTTATAGCCTTGTCCTTAAGGGTGTCAAAGGTGGCATCTGGATGGTCTAAGGCCCACCACCGTACAGTTCTGCTTTCTTCTTGTGACTTTAACCCCCGGATGAACTGTTCCATCAGCATTTTATTTTCATCATGGATGCTTGCTGGACTAACCTGTTTCAGGGATCGCAGGGATTCCTGTAAGCGCCAGGAATAGTCCTGGATACTGTCCTCAGGTTTTTGGACACAATGGTAGAACCTCATCTGGAGATCTGTTTCAGTGCGGTTTTCAAACGCGGTTTGCAGTCTCTTAAAGATGGTGGACACTGATTCTTGGTCTGCGGCTGGCCAGGTTTCAACTTCTCGCTCAGCGGCACCAGTCAATTGTCCTAACATTACAGCGGCTCTCTGCTTGCCAGTCATAGAGTACATGTCCAGTATGCCGCATATCTTCCTCGTGAACCCGGACAGGGTGTCCGGTTTGCCGTTATACTGGGGGAACCACTTCGCTCCCGGGATATACGGCAGGGCCATAGGTATGACAGGGGTTACAGGCCCTGCTGGTGGAGCGGCCGCTTCAGCCTGCTCAGCGCCGAGCGCAAGTGGGACATCGGGGCAGTTAACTGGTATGCCGGCGCTCTGCTGGGCTTCGGACATCGTTGCGCCCCTCTAGTGAACCGGAGCCTACCTTCTGAACTTTTCTTTTAAGTAGCTCCGCGGGCGACGGTCTTCTTTCAGGACCTTGCGTCGCTCGCTTCTGACGTCAGGGCGTCCTCTGGCTCCTTCCAGGACCTGACGCTTCCTGGTTCCACGTCAGGGGCGGAGCGTGTCCTTGACTTTGCGCGCTTCCAGCAGTTACGCCCCTCTTCTTCCCGCGCGGTGACCCGAAAATGGCGGATAATGGCGGGAAACAGCGGCAATTGGTGGGAAAAACTTCACCACGGTATGATTTACAGTCTTTTAAAGGTGCACAGTACCCGGTGGCAACGGGCACGCAATCCTGTTTGTGAAGCTAGTTGGGATGTCGCGCCCCCGGGGGCCTTACTGTTTGGAGGACAGTATATATATATATCACGGTGGCTGGCCCAGGGCGGACAGTGCACAAAAGGGGTAGCGATTACTAATAAAGTTCGTACAAATTCGTGACGCCACCTGTGGTGTCTGGTGATAGTCACCAGCGCTGCGGCAGTCCACTGAGGCAGGTGACAAGGCAGTTAAAAATGGTACAGCTCCCCACAGGTGAAGCGGGCCTCAGGGCAGTGTAGATAGATAGATGGTGGGCGCGCTGGGCGTTGTGGTGCAGGTAGAGATGTAATGGCGCGGCCGGAGTAACGGACAGAGACAGGGGGTTTTGTTTCATTACCTTTACTGGTACAGCTGGTAGATATGGTCCAGGGTACTCTAGGTGAAGGGCGCACTTTTGGACTTCTCCCCAGGGAGCGGGTATAAGGCCTCCTGATCCGTGTCTGCCTCTGTGTAAGCTCCTGACCAGCCTGCAACTCTGCCTAGCTTATGTGTCTTGCTTTTTCTACTCCACCTGTTGCTTTGAAGTAGGACCTCCGGTTGGTAACCACTTTCCCTGGACGTCGGGGCCTTCATGGTTCCTTGTCCTGTATGTGTCTAGCTTCAGGTTTGCCAGGGACTTGTAGTCCTCCTGGGATTCCAGTTAACCCTACTGGGTGTAAAGGGTCCCTGTAGGCTCGGACCCTGTGTCCGGTGTATATACTGGGGTGAGCCTGGTATGCTTCTCTGCCCCCTTTATCACTCCTTTCTTCCACTCACCTTCGACCACGCTTGGGGCCCTCACTAGGCTTCAGTACTGCTGGAGGCCTAGCTTGCCTCACTCAGCAGCCTGCGTGCTCCTCTCTGAACACTAACTCACTGAAAACTATTCTATAGACTGAGCTGCCTGGCTCCACCTTCCCTATATATATCCCTATCAGGGCTCCCTCTGCTGGTATGAGGTGAAAGGTGGAGGTGTTTGCAAGTAGTGAGGGCCTCTTGTGGAGAATTCTGTCCATGCACCCTTCTAGGTTCTGTGGCACCATGCGCAGCAGGGCGCCACATATGCCCCCTACAAGGTCATTAATAAATATGTTAAAAAGAAGAGGGCCCAATACTGACCCCTGTGGTACCCCACTGTTAACTGAGACCCAGTCTGAGTGTTTTCCATTAATAACCACCCTTTGTTTCCTATCACAGAGCCAATTCTTAACGCACATACATATATTTTATTTTCCCCTATCCCCATTGTTCTCATTTTATGCATCAACCTTTTGTGTGGAACCGTATCAAAAGCTTTTGAAAAGTCCATATACACAACATCCACTGCATGTCCTTGGTCCAGTCCGGAACTTGCCTCCTCATAAAAGCTGATCAGATTAGTCTGACAGGAACGGTTCCTCGTAAACCCATGTTCATATTGGGTCATGAGGTTATTCTTCTTCAGATATTCTAGTATAGCATCTCTTAGGAAACCCTCCAGGATTTTACCCACAGTAATTTCCAAGTTCGGTTTTTGTCCCCTTTTTGAATATTGGCACCACATTTGCTATACGCCAGTCGTGTGGTACAGACCCTGTTATTATAGAATCTTTAAAGATTAAAAATAATGGTCAATCTATGACGTTACTTAATTCCTGCAGTACTCGCGGGTGTATCCCATCCGGACCTGGGGATTTGTCAACTTTAGTGATTTTTAGACGCCGCCGTACTTCCTGCTGGGTTAAGCAAGTGACCTTTTGAAGGAGAATTTTTGTTATCACTAATCATGTTTTCTGTCATGCGATTTTCTTGTGTAAATACAAAAAAAAAATCATTTAGCATATTGGCTTTTTCCTCATCCTCATCCACCATTTCACCACCATATCTATCCCATGTCTATCTATTGTCTATCTACTATCTACTATCTATCATTTATCTATATATCTATCTATAGATCTATCTATTTCTATCTATCCATATCAATCTATTATCTATCTATATATTATCTATCTATCATCTATCTTTCCCATATCCATCAATCTGTCTATATATCTCATATCTATCTATCTATCTATCTATCTATCTATCTATATCTATCTATCTATCTATCTATCTAACTATCTATCTAAATACAAAAAATGGGGGCAGGACTTCAAAAATGAGTTAGAAAATGGGTATTAATCAGCCCATGTGACTTTTCTGTTGTAAACAGCAGAGCCTTTCTTGAGCCTTTTTGACAAAGACTACAGGTGACAACCTTGGAGACTTTGCAACCATTTTTACATGAAAAGTGCAGGTTTTATTTTTTTATCTATCTAAAATTTGAAAAAGTAGACAGCACTAACTATCTATCTATCTATCTATCTATCTATCTATCTATCTATCTATCTATCTATCTATCTATCTATCTATCTATCTATCTATCCAGAGAAAAATAACAGCAGCACTATGATTGATGCGTGCAAATATTAAACAACATTATAGTATGCAAGTACATATATTACAGTATAGAATAATAATATAATAATGAATAAAATAATTATCTATCTATCTATCATCTATTTATCTCTCTATCATATGATCTATGTTATTTTATCTTTATTAATCTATTTGATCTATTTTATTATTTTATCTTTATTTTACCTTTGTTAATACACATGGCACATCATGTTTTTTTTTATAGCATAATAGTATTATAATTTCTATTTTTATAGATTTGACATCTTGAATGATTACAAAAAAATATGGAAAAAAAAAACATTTAAAAGAAAGGGTAAACAATAAATATAATATAAAACATTTTCAAACTAGATTTTCATACTTTTTCGTGTTTAATAATATTTGTTTTTATCCTCTAATTTACCCATTGAAGCCTCCCTTCCTTCATCACTAGCTGCACACTTGTTATTACCATTCCACTTTATAGTAAACCCGGTTTTGCATTGTCTCCGAGCTCTGAATGTAAGCTCCTCTCTCCGAGCGCCTGCCATGGCACACCTGCAAAGTCAACTTCAAGCCACTGAACGCGGGCAGGTTGTCACTTAGTGTCTCTTCCTGCTCTTCACAGTTCAAACCCTTTTACAAGACAAATGACACAAAAGCAAAAGTGCAGTGATTCAAACTGGATAGGCTTACAACATAATTCAATTAAATTCTGTGTGGCACACACCATGACAAAGCAGAGGCCACGACTTGAGGTCTGTGAATGCGGGGAGGCTGCACGGCAATAAAAAAAAGACCCCTTTGACTGGTTAAATGTGACAGAGGCATATTAGGAAACCTCCCATCTAACAGGTGGCTGCACAGCTCTCAGCTGCTGCCGTACATTCACTGGCACATTGACCCTCTTATTTTTTTTTAGAAAAATGTTCAGCATTTTTTTTAAATGTTACTGTATTTGATGTAGTGGAAACACTTTAAGGATGAATTATTCCCATTAGTCCCTTAGTCCCTTATGGGAAGGATGGTTGGTCGTGTCTTGTAGTATCCATCCTACTGCCAACCCAGTCTATTCTCTGCCTCTCAGCTGAATTAACATAAAGAAACAGTGTGAAAAGCGGAGCTGGTGGAAGGATTAAGTATATCATTGAAAGGAATTGTGTTGTAAATGACTGGGAGGGGAAGGGGCTTCTGTTCCTTGGTCCCATCTGGTCTATAAAGAATACCTTGTTGTAATTAGCCCCAGATGGCTTTATGTTGCACTGTGTCTGGGCAGCCAGGTGCCACTGTGTCCTGCTGAGTGTGATATTCATTGCTGGATGTTGCAAGGACTAAGATGGACTTTAATGCAACCTAATTTCTTCCAGGGCATTACACAAATATGAATTGAAGAATAACTAGACTTGAAACAATTGCGCCTAAGACGAGGCGGCATTGTCATGGGGATTGTGCCAGTCGCCCGTCATTGATAAAACCTCTTTGTTTTAGCCCATTCTCTCGTGTATTAGAGTTCTTGGATGTCGATGGCTCAGAGGTGTTTGTTTGCATTACATAGTGAGGATCTATACAATGGAGAAAGAAGAAAGGGGAAAATGTAGATGTCTGGTTCAGCTTGACATTCACATTGCACATAAGCAAATTTGAGGAGCGAAATTGCTGAAATTCAAATTTGGAAGATTTGTTCGAATTTGGCCAGGAAAGTCGATTTGCACTAGATATATTTAACGCACATTATTATACTCTGAGATGTCTTCAGAGCGTTATACTCGCTTGGCCCTCATCTATCCATCTATGCTCTGGTCTTCTTCTTCAGGCCAGTCACTGGTGTGGTCTTTATTGGGCCATTTGTGGCATCTTCTGACTCCTGGCGTCTTCGGCATCTCCTGCACTGACTATATTGCGACATGCGCCAAAGATACCAGGTGCTGTTTATTTTTTATCCCTTTCAAACATTTTTAAATCCAGCAAAATGGCAGCCATCTAGACACCATTTTGCAAGTAAAATTTGGAAGTTCTAATTTTTGTGAAATTCGAGGTGAATTTGACTTGTCTGGAAGCAATTCACTCAACTCTACGTATCAGTTATTGTACCTATTGTATCTCTGAAGGAGAATTCTTAGCTATAAGATCTCTATACAGTTCCATGTTATGAAATGTCTAAAATTAATAGCTTAAGAGGGTTATCAACTACTTTAAAAAGCATTCTGAATGTAGTCAAGGATAGTTCTGGCGCCTTTGCTTCATACACCATATTGTGTACGCCGTCAGTCTCCTTGCTTCTTCTTCCGGTAAAGGGCATCGGGACCGCGTCAGCTTTACATTTCATGTGGAAAAAACAATCTCTATTCCACTTCAGATGGAATGTGAAGGCTTCAGGGCTGCTTATTGGCCACATTAGTCACATGACACCCCACCTATCCTGTAGGAAGAAGAAGCCAGGAGAATGGAGGAGGACAAAGTGCTAAGTACTAAGGAGCTGCGCCAGTCCAGGATACTCATACAAAACTAGAACCTAACCATTCAGTGCTTTATTTTTCCTAACACCTGGAACCATTTTGTATGTGTTTTAATGTCATGGACAACCCCTTTGAAGTGAATAGCACTTTAGTCTACGCAAGATTAGAAGCCACAAACACTCTACAAATATTACAGTCCAATTAATATTGAACAAGGTTTGATTGCAAAATACTCAAGAGACACCCTGATCTAGACTGCCATGTAAACCCTTTAAATCCCATATTTAATCGACCTTTTGAGAGGACCAAAGTTTTAGATATTTTAGGTGTTAAGTTCAAGTAGTTTTCAATATACACTATATATACAGTAGAAATATTAGACAGATCCTTGTTTGTGTACAAGGAGACCAGAGACAAGGTCATCAAAGCTTGTATGTCTTTAGGCTCCAGTGTTATCCATCCACCACTGGTCATAAAAAATTGGATAACATCTTGAGTTAAAACTAGATTTGTTCTCTGTTAAAAAAATACTAAATACAATTTCTTTCAGTACAAGAAAGTACATTTTGGAATGGCACAAAATTAACTTTGTTTGTGAGTATTTGAGGACCATAGGGCCCAATTCATCAAAGCCCCTCTCTGGTGTAAATAGCTTTGAAAAGTCACATGGTTTTGACATAACTGAAGGCTGCACTAAAATTATGCAACTTTTGGCATTCTCACGCCATTTTCATGCAGATCCGACACTGGGGGGATCTGTAGTGGGACAAGGGGGTGGCGACAGCCACTCTTCAAATTCATGCTGAGAGGCGGTGTTCACTATGCCACAACTCTTACTCCAGCAGGAACTGCAGTAGGATTTGTGGTGACAGGTGTATGCCACTCATCGGGCACTCCTAATTCATGAACAACGTGAACAACCTTGGCCTTGATGAATCAAGCCCATAGTCTATGAAGGTAGCAACATACAGTACCAATGTCCATGTGCATTAATGTATATGTCTACCAAGATACAAAGCTAGTTTGGCAATAAAGCAAAATAGCTCCTACCCTTGCCATTTTTTGACATTTTTCTCGTAATTTCAGCTCATATAATAGTACTTTACTGCCATATAGTGCTTAATTTATATGCAGAATAGAAATAATACTCCCATAGAATATTCCAAATACATTTCCAAATAATGCCATCATCATAAATAATTAGGTTATGTTTGCTCATGGGGTTTATGTATTCAGGGTAACCTAACAATAAAGTCCTAAATAGAGATAAGCAGATCAATCCGCGGAGGTGATTTGATTCCCGGTTTAAAAAAACAACATAAAACTAAAAACTTGCCTGGCACCATTTCCCAACTACTGAAGCAGTAGATTAGGGTTCCCCATCTGCAGTCCTCGAGAGCCACCAACACATCATATTTTCAGGATTTCCTTAATATTCGTCAGGTGATAATTCCATCACCTGTGCAGTACTAGGGAAATCCAAAAACCATGATCTGTTGGTGGCTCTTGAGGACTGGAGTTGGGGAACACTGCATAAGAGAATGGATGAATGTCTTTTTGTGTGGCTGCACGAGCCTCCCCATAATCTCCAGCAGCTATGACATCTTATCATACCTTGTACAGTGATGGTCTGTCAGTACTTGGGACATCACAGATCAGCGGTTCCCAGTGGAGCACAATTTGCAGAGTAATTTTCCATCTTCATAGTCACTAGGTAAGTCTCTTTTTCCTGTAGAGTGTAAGCTCTTATGGTCAATGGGGTCCTCTCTTTCTCCTGTAGAGTGTAAGCTCTTATCATAAGCGGGGTCCTTTCTTTCTCTCTCCTGTAGAGTGTAAGCTCTTATGGTCAGTGGGGTCCTCTCTCTCCTATACAGTGTAAGTTTTTATGGTCAGCAGGGCCCTCTCTCTCCTATAGAGTGCAAGCTCTTATGATCACAGGGGTCCTTTCTCTCTCTCCTATAGAGTGTAAGCTCTTATTGTCAATAGGTTTCTCTCTCTCTCTCCTCTCCCCCACATGTATTTTCTGAACAATTACAAACTTTCTCGTATTGAGATTCATGCAAATTTATTCGCCGCAAATCAAATTTTTGGAGAAAATTCATCAAAGCCGGCAAATTTGAATTTCAAAATATCCGCTCATTTCTAGTCCTGAACAATTTCACAACAAATATAGCCTTGAGGGTACTCTTAAAACATAACTTTTACTTCTTAATATAAAAAAGTAGTAAAAGTTATGTTTTAAGAGTACCCTCAAGGCTAAATTTGTTGCATTAAATAATCTGAGGTTTCCTGCCGTATATTAAAGCAGGCAATTTCACCCCTTAAAACCATCCCTGTTTAAGGCTTCATTAAATGCATAAAAAAAATCTTTATTTCAGGGAACTTGTCATAAACGTTTTGTAATCAAAATCATTGACCCTAAAATAGTGTTACTTTGCTTCTGTAAATAGTTTTTTGAAAAATTGCCCCATACCTGTATTATCATTTTATTTTTACCTAAATCCCGCCTATTCTTTCTTGTAGATTGACATACTTGTCTGAGCTGATCTTCCATCATCAAACTTAAATCCTGAATTTGGGCAGTATATGAGTCTGAGATGCCTTTAGCTTTCCATCGGAAATGTTGGACTGCACATGCGCAGCATTTCCGTTCAGAATCTATGGAAAGCAGTGCTATCAGTCACCGAAATAGAGGTGGAGTTGGTAACTCAATTTATGAATACGCCGGACTCTTCTTCTCCCTAGAATACCCAGTGGACACCTTTGGGCTCATTTAGATGCAGCAGTTGTGTAGTTTAACAAATATGGTAACGCGTATAGGGTATGGAGCAAGGGTATAATCTTTACCATGGCACACAATGCAGATTGGCGTCCAAAACAGCAGTGACAGGTTCATTTTAAAAATTGTCTCTTGTGTTTTCGGCATCATATGAAGCCTTGAAATAAATTTTATAGCTATAGACAAGTAATGTCAACTGTAAGCGAAGTGACAGAAGCGGGAGGACACCGGACAGATTTAGTTAAGTATAAAATACAAACGCTTTAGTTATATCAGACATATTATTTAATGTAATAGCACACATTCGTTACTATTGACGTTCAATAATGGGTTCACTTGTTCTTTAAATGTACAGTTTTGCGTATTACTCCCATCGCACAGAGCTAGTGAATATGTTTTCAAAAATAAAAGGCGATAATAACCATAATTTATGCTAAGTCTTGTTTTTAAAGTCCTCTCCTAAAGTGCCATAGAGCTCTAGCTACAGACATGACAGATGTTTAGTAATCAGCAGTGGCTACTTACATAAGTAACTTAGAGATGGGAAGGAAAAACTGTATTTATGTGGCACTTCTTGTAAAATTCATAATATTTGATATTAAGGTTTTTCATAATGTGAGTATTTTTGTGGTTTTCGCTATCTGCAGACTAGTATTTGCTGTGACAGCTTTTTTTTTCTGTTTCATGCACATATAGTCAATGGTAATATCAAAGGTGTATTTTTCATAGAGGCTGGCAAAGGGTATAAGGATGCCCCTGAAGGGAAGATTGGTATTTTGGGTAAGTCTTAATTCTATTTTTATTCTGAAGTCATAAAAATAGGATGACTTGTCCAAAGTGATTAAAAGTAGCTCTTAAAACCACAAGGGTTTATCCCATCCTTAAAAGATATTAACTCTCCAAAGAAAATGTGGTAGATTACGGATCTGTGGGTCTGACTTCTGGGACCACTACCGTTCTGATTTTTCCATCAGTCCCATAGACAATGAATGGATAAGCGGTATGCATGAAGTCCTGAGGCTGGACAAGTTCATCCAGTCCCATGGGAACCCCCACGAGCACCCAATGACACACTATAATGTACCACTGAAGTTCTGGTACCATATTTATGCAGTAAACCCCGTCCTGAAACGGTAGCTATGTTTGACACTGTCACCATATATGTGTACTGACACTGGATCTATTACCAAATACAGTTGTGCTCAAAAGTTTACATACCCCAACAGAATTTTTCCTTTCTTGGCCTTGTTTCAGAAAATATGAATAATATCGAAAAATCTTTTTCTCCACTCATGGTTATTGGTTGGGTGAAGCCAAAACTATTGTGTTTTCTCTTTTTAAATCTTAATGACAACCAAAAACATCCAAATAGTTCACATACCCTGGTGATTTTGGCCTGATAACATACACAGAATTTGACACAAATGGGTTTGAATGGCTACTAAAGGTAATATCCTCACCGGTGACCTGTTTGCTTGTAATCAGTGTGTGTGCATAAAAGCTGAGTGAGTTTCTGGGATCCAGACAGACTCTTGCATCTATCATCCAGCTACTGACGTTTCTGGATTGTGAGTCATGGGGAAAGCAAAAGAATTGTCAACGGATCTACGGGAAAAGGTAGTTGAACTGTATAACACAGGAAAAGGATACAAAAAAATATCCAAGGAATTGATAATGCCAGTCAGCGGCGTTCATCGGTGGTAATGATGGAAACACCCGAATCTGAACAGTAACACAGACTTCCTAGGGAGGTCCGTGTTTGGGGTCAATGTTCGGTACGGACCTCGAACTTTACTGTTCGGGTATCTCTCTAATCATATGTCATGTCCCTGTGAGCCCACATCTTTCACGGCAGATGATGGCTGATTTTATCTGGAGAATCATATTGTCAGGGTAGTTATACCGTATAGTGAACATGGTAAATGAAAAATCTCCCCAAAAATTGTGAAATTGCACTTTTTTTTGCAATTTCAATGCAATTGGAATTTTTTTTCCCGCTTTCCAGTGCATCACATGATAAAATGACTGGTGTCATTTGAAAGTACAACTTGTCTGTCAAAAAACAAGCACTAAAACAATTATGTGGATGGAAAAATATAAAACTTATGGCTCTTGGATGAAGGGGAGGAAAAAACAAAAATGGAAAATTACCCGGAGGTGAAGGGGTTAAAGATTTTTTATTTTTTTTCCACAGCATGATAAAAAGTTCTTTCAAGATGACAATTTTGGCTATCCTTCACTTTCACTAAGTATTTCTTAAATTCAGTGGAAGCTGGATAAAATAGTACCTGAGCTGCAAATAGCCTCAATTTTATCATTAAAATGAGTTCTCAGACAATAGTAAGTTATGGCATAATATGACATATTGTTAGGAAGTACCACAACTCACTGATCAACTTTAGTCCATTTGTTTGGATCTCTACTGATTTCTTGAATGTAAGGTGTTAATTCAACTTGCACAGGAAATGTACTTTGCAAAAATTCATCAATAAATTGACAATTGGGGGGTACTATTTTTTTTGTCAAAGGAGCACATACATAAACCATCTGCCGCTGTCAGCCCTGATTTCATAGATTAAGAATATACAAAGTCACACCCCAACTGGTAACATCCAATGGTCCACATATTTACATATTTCTAGAAGAAATAACAGAGATCTGAGAAAAACTGTGGCAGTGGTGGGAGTGGGGTAATGGTGCAAGCCCCATCCTCAGAAGAAGTCAGCGGTGAGCGGACATTCCCTCTCACATACATAGCACTGCGGTGAGCTTAGGGAAAATGACCGCCGGAGCATGCGCAGATCGAGATCTCGAGAGACGAGATCTTGTCTCCCGAGATCTCAATCTTCGCATGCTTCGGCAGCCATTTTCCCGAAGCCCACCATAGGGCTATGTATGGGAGTGGAAACCTCCGCTCACCACCGAATTCTTTTGAGAGGACAGGGCCCGCAGCATCGCCCCACTCCTGCCGCAGCTGCTGCCAACCTCCTGTATCTGTGAAACTGCTCCATCGACACCGCCCCGCAGGTAAATACTGTACCTTCGCATTATAAGATGCACCCCCTTTTTTCTCCCAAATTTGGGGTGGGGGGTGTGTCTTATAATACGAAAAATATGGTCTACACTCCTCAACATTGAAATTGCAGCACCAAAAAGGAAAAGTTGTTCTTGTATGGAAATTCAAGGATGGATGGATATGTTAATTTTATGCAAATAATGAAAAAAGGAAAACTAAATTTTAAAAACATCTCAATTTATTCAGTATTGCGTATGAGTGCCAAGTGCTGAAATACACACACTTACATGACTTGGCCACTATCAGTGAGGTTATTAAAGGTTATTAATTTTTTTCTGAGGAATGTTCTGCTGCACTGAATGCACTTGGACAAACCACCAAAATCGGCTGCTGGCAGCTCACTTTGCAAAAGCCAACAAATCATGTCCCAGATATGCTCAATGGAAGATAAGTTCAGAGACGCCGCAGGTCAAGATACCATGCTTTGGCCATGCTCACAGTAGCAAAAGCAAAATGGAAATTGTCATTAGGAAAACTGCTCCTGGAACATTTGAGGAAGATGGCTGAACCACTATCTCCATGACAAAACCATTGCAGCACTGTTATAATACTTGGAATGAAGATTATAGGAGTCACCATACATTATGCCATCACACACTATAAGCAATGATTTTTCTTGTAAAGGCCTCATCATGGTGTTGTCCATGTCATATCCAAACCAATCTTTGGCTATTGTGCCACCAAGACAAAAGCAAGACTCATCGCTGAAGATAATATATCTCCATTCCAGCCTACATTGCTCCATTACAGCCTCTGGTTTCCACTTTGTAGATCATGAGGAAAATGCTATGTAGAGGCTTCCACAAGGGAACATCACACCATGAGCTAATCAAACGCCTCCCAGATGATATTGTATGAGGGATAAATATTTTCCTGTAATTTGCTCAAATGGAGCCCCAAACTTGCATGAAATTTCCACTCTGTTTCAATGTTGTCTGCAGACACCCATTACTGTATCAATTTCCACCCTTCAGTAAACAAAATGCCATCTGTCACAGCTAGTGATGAGCGAGCACTAAAATGCTCGGGTACTCGTTATTCGAGCAAATTGGAATGCTCGAGTGCTCGGTCCGAGCAGCGAGCCCAATGTACAGTACAGACCAAAAGTTTGGGCACACCTTCTCATTTAAAGATTTTTCTGTATTTTCATGACTATGAAAATTGTACATTCACACTGAAGGCATCAATCAGTCATATCCTGTTTCCTATATGAAGTAGGAACTCTGAAAGTCACAAAGCCTATTTTTATAGGGCCATCAGGTGGCCTTTATTTTTCTTAAAGGGCAGCAGTCGACCCTCACTATTGTTACAGACAGAGCCATCAGTCGGCCATGCTTTGTTGTTGCCATTATTAAAGAGTGGGTCTCCTATACTGTTATTGAGTATGCAGTGACTAGTGATGAGCAAACATGCTCACCAATGCTCGGTACTCGCCCGAGCATCTCACCGCTCGAGATGCTTGGTGCACTGCGAGTATTTCCTGGTTGCTCATTGGCTTTAGAGAGCCAATGAACATGCAGGGATTGTCTGCCACACACTGTAATGCCGTAGCCATGTTGGTTGTGGCATTACAGCAATTGGCTGGCCGCACAGCATCATCAGGTGTACATTAGACCAGACGCCGCCATGCTCATCACAGTTTACCTCGGAATCAGGCATAGGGAGTGGTGCTGCGGCGTCAGGGAGAGATTTGCTTGTTTAGAGTTAGTATAGGTATTCCACAACATATACAGTGCTGGCCAAAAGTATTGGCACCCCTGCAATTCTGTCAGATAATACTCAGTTTCTTCCTAAAAATGATTGCAATCACAAATTCTTTGGTATTATTTTCTTCATTTAATTTGCTTGCAAAAAGAAAACACAAAAGAGAATGAAGCAAAAATCAAATCATTGATCATTTCACACAAAACTCCAAAAAAGGGCCAGACAAAAGTATTGGCACCCTCAGCCTAATACTTGGTTGCACAACCTTTAGCCAAAATAACTGCGAACTACCGCTTCCGGTAACCATCAATGAGTTTCTTACAATGCTCTGCTGGAATTGTAGACCATTCTTCTTTGGCAAACTGCTCCAGGTCCCTGATATTTGAAGGGTGCCTTCTCCAAACTGCCATTTTGAGATCTCTCCACAGGTGTTCTATGGGATTTAGGTCTGGACTCATTGCTGGCCACCTTAGAAGTCTTCAGTGCTTTCTCTAAAACCATTTTATAGTGCTTTTGGAAGTGTGTTTTGTCATTGTCCTGCTGGAAGACCCATGACCTCTGAGGGAGACCCAGCGTTCTCACACTGGGCCCTACATTATGCTGCAAAATTTGTTGGTAGTCTTCAGACTTCATAATGCCATGCACACGGTCAAGCAGTCCAGTGCTAGAGGCAGCAAAGCAACCCCAAAACATCAGGGAACCTCCGCCATGTTTGACTGTAGGGACCGTGTTCTTTTCTTTGAATGCCTCTTTTTTTTCCTGTACACTCTATGTTGATGCTTTTTCCCAAAAAGCTCTACTTTTGTCTCATCTGACCAGAGAACATTCTTCCAAAACTTTTTAGGCTTTCTCAGATAAGTTTTGGCAAACTCCAGCCTGGCTTTTTTATGTTTCGGGGTAAGAAGTGGGGTCTTCCTGGGTATCCTACCATACAGTCCCTTTTCATTCAGACGTCGACGGATAGTACGGGTTGACACTGTTGTACCCTCGGACTGCAGGGCAGCTTGAACTTGTTTGGATGTTAGTCGAGGTTCTTTATCCACCATCCGCACAATCTTGCATTGAAATCTCTCATCAATTTTTCTTTTCCGTCCACATCTATGGATGTTAGCCACAGTGCCATGGGCTTTAAACTTCTTGATGATACTGCGCACGGAAGACACAGGAACATTCAGGTCTTTGGAGATGGACTTGTAGTCTTGAGATTGCTCATTCTTCCTCACAATTTGGTTTCTCAAGTCCTCAGACAGTTATTTGGTCTTCTTTCTTTTCTCCATGCTCAATGTGGTAAACACAAGGACACAGGACAGAGGTTGAGTCAACTTTAATCCATGTTAACTGGCTGCAAGTGTGATTTAGTTATTGCCAACACTTGTTAGGTGCCACAGGTAAGTTACAGGTGCTGTTAATTACACGAATTAGAGAAGCATCACATGATTTTTCAAAGGGTGCCAATACTTTTGTCCACCCCCTTTTTTAGGTTTGGTGTGGAATTATATCCATTTTGGCTTTAGGACAATTCTTTTTGTGTTTTTTTCATTGAAGACAAATTAAATGAAGAGAATAATACCAAAGAATTTGTGATTGCAATCATTTTCAGGAAGAAACTGAGTATTATCTGACAGAATTGCAGGGGTGCCAATACTTATTATCTATAATATCCATCAGAGCTAACAGTCCTTCTGAGGACTAATCCAGCTGCATATAATCAGTGGTGATAGTGGGAATTGGGCAGGCAGGCAGGTATTAGGGGCCAGGGATAATTATTTTTTTTATCTTAATCCTGATTATTTGGTTAAAAAGCAATCCAGAGAACACCGTTTTTCTGCTCCATTTGTTGCCACAGCAGAATGCAGACAGATTCTTTCCATATTACAGCAATAAAAATCCAGAAATTTGTAGTGAATGTGGAAAATATTGGCCTCCATTTAAATTTTGTTGCAGTGTGTTAGTGAAGTTATTTGTAGAACGGGCAAGAAAGCTTGTAAAAGAACTTCAACATGACGTTTCAAGGATGGAGCGAGACTGCCATATACTGGCCAGATACAGTCAAGCGGAAACAAAATATACAAAGGAAGTCACAGGGGGAGCAGGTTCAGATGCTGGACCCGATCAGGTGACTTCCAGGAAGGAGTTCAGAGAGATAAGAGGCCAGCACGCCAAACCTGAGGGGTCTTTGGCGCCAAGCAGCAGTGAGGAGCAGACGTGCTCCCTGCGTCCTGAGAAACCCCGCGTGGCAGGCCAAATCCAGAGGCCTGAGGGGTGCTCCAGCCGGGCACCGATAAAAGAGCTCCGGATTCCTCACAGTTGTGACCCGAGTGCTGTGCCTGCTGAGGATACTAGGAACCTGAGTGAGTTCGCGGAACCCGACGTCGCCCGCCGACAGACGAGGCCTGGACCCCCCTATCCAAGGCTCGAGAGACTGCCTCCAACGGCCAAGCAGAGAGGAGCTGCATACGTGAGCAGGGCCGTCACTTCCACTGCTCACCCACGGTACCGGGGACAATTGGGTTTAAGCACTCAGGTTGGGAGAGGAACGGTTGGGGCTAAAGTAGCACAACGTGATTTAATTGAATTTATCCGGAAAGAGACTCACGGCCTAGCGGGAATAACCGGTGACCCCCGCTAGGGCCAAATTCACGGTTAAAGAACTTGAGTGGTGTCTCTCTTGCCTGATGGCATCACCTTACTTTAAGAGACTGCGCCTTATTTTAAGAGACTGCGCCTTATTTTAAGAGACTGCGCCTTATTTTGAGAAATTTCGTATTTTTCTGATATTTCAAACCACTGTTCATTACCCTTGTTGCTAATCCCTTGTTTCAGTATACCTGTTGTATAAAACTATTTACAAACATCTCTGACTGTTCTCGCCTTGTGTCTCTGTGCGTTGCATTTCGGCACCTGCATTACATTTGGCGTAGTCGGCAGGATGCAACATTCAGACGCAGAGATGGCGGATCAGTCTGTGGTTGGGTCCGGCCAGAGCCATATACTCCTGGGGGCTATGCTCAGCCATCTTCCCAAGTTTACAGGGGATGGCATGTCACTTTGGGACTGGGCAGAAAGACTGAGAAGTATGCTACGTATGTATCCCCTTGACCCTCTAGCCCAGGCGGAGCTGGCCCTCCTAACCCTTGATGGAGAGGCCCGACAGACTGTGATGTACCGCCCACCTGGGGACCGTGACACCGTGGATAAAGTGATAAAAATTCTAGAGGACATGCACGGTGACACTACAGATTTGGGACACTTGCGCTTACGGTTGTTTCAGCGGGTCCAAGGGGAAAATGAGACAGTAAATCAGTATGTTAATGCATTACAGGAAGTGACGGCCCATATCACTAAGAAAACTCGAGATGGGAACCGAGGACTGGGACCATTGGATGAGGTGTTGCGTGACCAACTGATTGCTGGCTTGAAAGACCCTTCCCTGAGGCAGATCCTGAAGGAGCGGCTGCGATTGAGCCCTGATATGGGCTTCCTGGAGGTAGGGGCTGAAGCTAGAGTCCTGGAGAGAGAAGTTCCTGTTCTCAAAGCCACAGTTAGAAGTCATGAGGCAATTGCTCCTGGATTCACCAAACAAGAGCCTGATTGGGTACGGGAATTACGTCAGGAAATTCGAGACATTCGGGTTGAGCTGAATGCTATTAGGAAGACTCCTACTGCCCCCTTGCCGACGGACCGTACTGCTCAACGCGGACGGAGACCAGAACGAGAAAGACGTTCCTATCCGGCCCCAGCACGACATGTACCCGACCTATCGACAGAACGAGGACCGGAGTGCTGGACCTGCGGAGGTAGGGGGCATATCTCCAAAGACTGTCCCAACCGAGAAAGGAGGAGGAGGGGACAGCCGTTAAACTAAAATGCCCCACGGTTGTGGAGCATACCGTGGGGTCTCGAGCTTCAGAGAGTAGAAGAGGGAGCTCTGAAGACATTGTCTCCGAGAGGCCCATTATCTGGGCTGAATTCAATGGGCAGCGGATCCGCTGTTTGATGGAAACCGGGTCTCAAGTGACCACTATGCCTGAGACGTACTTCCAAAGTCACTTTCCTGAAGTCGCTCGTTCCTGCCGGGAACCCACTGTCAAACTGGTGGTGGCTAATCAACTACCTATCCCAGTAGCGGGAGTAGTATGGATGTCCGTGCGGGCATGTGGAAAGGACCTCGGTCGAAAAGCGATCGTACTGACCACCGGGCCCGGAGGCGATGGGCCCATTGTAACCCTGGGCATGAATGTGCTGAAAGAAGTCGGACAGTTCCTGGCTGAGGGCTGTAGCAAAAACAACTGGACCCGCGCCACTCGAGACCCAGCTAACAAGAGAGTGTTCCAGCACCTCGTGCGGGTCAGTCAGATTCAAAAGTTGCCCACTACCTCCCAGTACCTTGGTAAGGTATCGATATCGCCCGAAGCCACAATGACACTGCCGGTGGGACAGACTGTACTCACTTTGACGGTGCTGGCACATGTGTCCTTAGAGGGCGTGGACATTCAAGTTGAACCAATGGAGGGAGAAGAAGCGCCCTCTGGACTCCTGATTGCTCGAACTCTGGCCACCGTGCGGCATGGTCGAGTACCCGTGCGCTGCATCAATTTAAGTGGCACCAGTTTACAGTTGTTGCCCCGACAAGAGGTGGCGCGAGTGTGCATAATGCCGGAGGCCCTTACTAGAGCTGACGCTATAGGGCTGGCACCTGTGGAAGGAAGACCATGGACCCTAGAGGTGTCCCTCAATAGCAAGGAACATGGAAGAGAACCGTTGGCTGGATGCCACCTCCTGGAAGAAATGGAAGCTAACCTGACTGAGTTTTCTGCTGGACAAGTAAGGCAGATCGAACAACTTCTGCAGCGATATCAGGGAGTGTTTTCACAGCATGAAGATGATTTCGGGTGCACTCGGGACATTCAGCACGAAATACCCACCGGAAATACTGCTCCCATTCGAGAGAGATATAGGCAGATCCCACCTCAAATGTACCAGGAGGTGAAAGAGCTGTTGGCCCACATGTTGCGGAACGGTGTGATCCGTGAAAGCCAGAGCCCCTGGGCGGCTCCGATCATGCTGGTCCGAAAGAAGGATGGTACCCTGAGATTCTGCGTAGACTATCGAAAGCTGAATGCCTGTACAGTACGGGACTCCTATCCACTCCCCCGAATCGAAGAGTCTCTATCTGCACTAGGGAGCGCCAAATTCTTCTCCTCCCTCGACCTGGCCAGTGGCTATTGGCAGGTCCCAGTAGCTGAGAAGGATCGTCCGAAGACAGCTTTTGTTCTCCTTATGGGCCTGTTTGAGTTCAATCGAATGCCGCTCGGACTAACAAATGTGCCAGGAACCTTCCAACGGCTGATGGAGAGATGCTTGGGGGACCTCAACTTTGAAGCCACTTTAATATATCTGGACGATATAATTATCTATTCCGCTACGTTTGAGAATCATCTCCACCGATTGGAACAAGTGTTAGAACGGCTACAAAGGCACGGCCTGAAAATTAAGCCTCGTAAGTGTCGTCTCTTCAAACTAGAAATTGAATATCTGGGGCACACTGTGTCCAGTGCAGGGGTGCACCCCACTGCGGAGAAAGTAGCTGCCGTGCAGAAGTGGCCCACACCCGCCAATCTAAGGGAGCTAAGGGCGTTCCTGGGGCTTGCTGGATACTACCGCAGATTCATTAAAGACTTCGCTAAGATTGCGATCCCGCTCAATGAATTGCTGAGAGGAACAGCTGAGGGAGCCAAGCGGCAGCCCATTCAGTGGGGCCCACGACAAGAAGAGGCATTCCGAGCATTGAAAATGGCGCTAACAGATGCCCCAATTCTGGCCTACGCTGACTTTTCGCAGCCTTTCATGTTGTACACTGATGGAAGCTTGCATGGGCTGGGAGCAGTGCTGGCTCAAGTACAAGGAGGGAAAGAGCGAGTGATCGCGTATGCCAGCAGGTCACTCCGAGATACGGAGAAGAATACGGACAACTACAGTTCGTTTAAGCTGGAGCTACTGGCACTGGTGTGGGCCATGACCGAAAAATTTGCTGAGTACTTGTCAGGGTCAGAAGTGCAAGTGCGGACAGATAACAACCCTTTGGCCCACTTGGAGAATGCCAAACTGGGCGCGTTAGAACAGCGGTGGGTCGCAAGGATGTCCAAATTCCAGTATAAAATCGCCTATTGGTCCAAGGCCCTGAACACACATGCAAATGCCCTGTCACGGGTCACTCAGGCGGGGCCGAAGAAGGACAGAGATGAGGAGCTCGAAGGCGACGAGATCCTGGATTTCAGCCAGTTCGCCGCTGCTGTGGTCGACGCCCAAGAGACCAGAGAGGAGCCGAGGCCCACTCAGATTCTGGGCCGTTCAAGAGACGAATGGATACATCTGCAGCAATCCGACCCGGAGCTAGCAAAGTTGAGAGAATGGGTCGCCCTTAATCAGAGACCCGACCAGGAAAACCAGAGCCGCTTCACTTCCAACTACCCTACGAATCCTAGGCCAGTGGGAGAGGCTCCTCCTGAAGGACGGCTTGCTATGCCGAAGAATCCAGCTGCCTCGAGAGTTTGATGTTACCTGGCAAGTGGTAGTTCCAGGAGCGCTAGTAACACAGCTAGCCCAAGAAGCTCATAGAAGAGGTGCTCACTTCGGAGTAGAAAAGACCTTCCGGTGGTTGCAACGGCTGGTGTATTGGCCTCAACTGCGACAAGAAGTCGAGGGGGTATGCCGAACATGTCGCCAGTGTGAGTTGAACAAGCCCCCGGAGCAAAGAGCTCCCATTCAGACCATCCGAACCTCTGCCCCCTTGGAAGTCTTGATGATTGACTACTTGATGGTAGGAACTTCATACAACGGTTATGGACACTGTTTAGTCATGACTGATCACTTCACCAAGTTCGCAGTAGTGACGCCCACTAAAGGTCAGACGGCAGAAGCCGCAGCCAAGGCCATCTGTCAAGATTTCATCCGGATTTATGGGTGCCCGAAGCGAATACATTCTGACCAGGGAGCCTGCTTCCAAGGACGAGTGATGGATGAGCTATACCGCATCTATGGGATCGACCGTTCCCGGACAACGCCCTACCACCCGCAAGGGAACGGTGCATGCGAGCGCTTTAACCGAACCCTGCTGCAAATGTTGCGAACACTGGAAGCGGACAAAAAGTGGCCCGAATTCGTGTCCGAGCTGGTGTGGGTGTATAATAATCGAGTTCATGCAACCACCTACATGTTGCTGTTTGGAAGAAGTGGCCAAGAAATCACCGAACTGGAGCTAGACTCAGAAGACCCCGGTCCGGGCCGTAGCCCAAGTACCTGGATTCGAGAACACCAGCATCGACTCCATACCGTGAGAAGACTGGTTGCTCAGAAGTTTCAGGAAGTAGAGCATGCAGTTCGGCCCCCGACCACAGGTGGATCGCTTCAGCCAGGAGACCGAGTGCTGGTGAGGGCTAAACGATTTGGGAGTAAGCTGGACCATCGTTGGGAGGCAATACCATATCGGGTGGGGAAGAAGGTTCACCCAGACAACCCCGTCTACGAGGTTAGGCCCGAAGGGGATGACGCCGCGACATCCAGGGTGTTGCACTGTAATATGTTGTGACCTTGCTTCTCTGAAGCAGAAGTCTGTAACAGGGCTGGGCCCTCAGACGTGTTGGCTGAAGTGCCACATACAGGAACCTTGGGGGATGAAGAAGGGTGGGCCACAATGCAGTTGGGCCCGTCAGAACCGTTGGTGCCACTCCCGAGTGGAACTCAGAATGAGTCAGGAAATGATTTGCAATCCCCAGTAGTTGATTCCTCGGATCTCCCGGAGTCTCCTCCGCAAGAAGAGCCCCGCAGAACTGAGTGGGCTAATGCCGGAATTCCTCCTAACCGGTATGCTCAGGAAGAGTTTATCTGGTCTCGAATCCAACAGAAAACTGCAGGAGTGTGCCCAACTCCTGTCTGAGCTTGCACTGCCTGGAAGGAGACATCAATTCTGCAAGGAGTCCACTCGCCCGAGGACTGGCGAGCAAAAAGGAGGGAGGAATGTAGAACGGGCAAGAAAGCTTGTAAAAGAACTTCAACATGACGTTTCAAGGATGGAGCGAGACTGCCATCTACTGGCCAGATACAGTCAAGCGGAACCAAAATATACAAAGGAAGTTGCAGGGGGAGCAGGTTCAGACGCTGGACCTGATCAGGTGACTTCCAGGAAGGAGTTCAGAGAGATAAGAGGCCAGCGCGCCAAACCTGAGGGGACTTTGGCGCCAAGCAGCAGAGAGGAGCAGATGTGCTCCCTGCGTCCTGAGAAACCCCGCGTGGCAGGCCAAATCCAGAGGCCTGAGAGGTGCTCCAGCCGGGCACCGATAAAAGAGCTCCGGATCCCTCACAGTTGTGACCCGAGTGCTGTGCCTGCTGAGGATACTAGGAACCTGATCGCGGTGCTGAGTGAGTTCACGGAACCCGACGTCGCCCGCCGACAGACGAGGCCTGGACCCCCCTATCCAAGGCTCGAGAGACTGCCTCCAATGGCCAAGCAGAGAGGAGCTGCATACGTGAGCAGGGCCGTCACTTCCACTGCTCACCCACGGTACCGGGGACAATTGGGTTTAAGTACTCAGGTTGGGAGGGGAACAGTTGGGGCTAAAGTAGCACAACGTGATTTAATTGAATTTATCCGGAAAGAGACTCACGGCCCAGCGGGAATAACTGGTGACCCCCACTAGGGCCAAATTCACGGTTAAAGAACTTGAGTGGTGTCTCTCATGCCTGAGGGCATCACCTTACTTTAAGAGACTGCGCCTTATTTTAAGAGACTGCGCCTTATTTTAAGAGACTGCGCCTTATTTTGAGAAATTTCGTATTTTTCTGATATTTCAAACCATTGTTCATTAACCTTGTTGCTAATCCCTTGTTTCAGTATACCTGTTGTATAAAACTGTTTACAAACATCTCTGACTGTTCTCGCCTTGGGTCTCTGTGCGTTGCATTCCGGCACCTGCATTACATATTGACACCAGGTCACTGTGAAAAATAGTAACCTACAGGCCAGCTTTTTAAAACTGGTTTTCCGTCACACGTATCACATATAAGTTCGCTCCAAATTCAGCTATTTCAGGCCTCCATGTAAATTTTGTTGCAGTGTGTCAATGAAGTTATTGATACGAGGCCGCTGTGAAAAATAGTAACCTATAGGCCTGTTTTTTAAAGGGAACCTGTCACGTCCTAGTTGCTATGTACACTGCCCCCATTGCTTTGTTAGTGATGCAATGTGCATCACTAACAAGATTTTTTCATTAAAATCGGTGGTAGTATAATGATTTTATAACATTATATACACTTTGTCCTACCTGCTGTATTCAGTCATAGTTACATAGTTACATAGTTTATAAGGCCGAAAAAAGACAAGCGTCCATCCAGTTCAACCTATTTCTTGTGCACTGCAGCTATTCCGCAGCGTTGATCCAGGGGAAGGCAAAAAAAAAACATGCGGTATAGGCCAATTTACATCATTGAGGAAAAATTCACTTCCCGACACCAATCTGGCAGTCAGATTAAATCCCTGGATTAATTAACTAAGCATAAGATGTAATTTTATTGTTCTCAAGACAGGCATCCAGGCCTCTCTTGAACTCATTAAGTGAGTTGGACATCACCACTTCCTCTCCCAGAGAGTTCCAGAGTCTCACAGCTCTGACCGTAAAGAATCCCCTTCTATGCTGGTGCAGGAACCTCCTTTCCTCCAGACGCATAGTGTGCCCCCTCGTCTTTGTCACCATCCTTGGTATAAACAGTTCATAGGAGAGATCTCTGTACTGCCCCCTGATGTATTTATACATGTTTATGAGGTCTCCCCTAAGCCTTCTCTTTTCCAACGTAAATAGGCCTAATTTTGACAACCTCTCTGGGTATTCTAGTCCCTCCATTCCCTTTATTACCTTAGTCTCCAATATGTCTTTCCTGAGCACCGGAGCCCAGAACTGTGCACAATATTCTAAGTGCGGCCTTACCAGCGCTTTATACAGAGGAAGAACAATGTTCTCATCATATGCCCCTATTCCTCTTCTGATGCATGCCATGACTCTATTTGCCTTCGCAGCTGCTGCCTGACACTGGGCACTCCAATTTAATTTGCTATTAACCAAGACGCCCAGGTCCTTCTCCATGTCAGATTTCCCCAACGGTTTCCCATTTAATATGTATGGGTGACTGCTGTTTTTCTTTCCCATGTGCATGACCTTACATTTATCGGCATTGAACCCCATTTGCCATTTTTTGGCCCAACTCCCCAATTTATCTAAATCCTCCTGTAGCTGTGCCCTTTCCTCATCTGTATTAACTACTTTACAAATTTTAGTATCATCTGCAAATATTGCTATTTTACTATGCAACCCTTCCACTAGATCATTAATAAATATATTAAATAATATAGGGCCCAAGACAGACCCTTGAGGCACCCCGCTAGTAACCCTGACACACCCTGAGCTTACTCCATTGATAACCACCCTCTGCTTTCTATCACTCAGCCAGCTATTTACCCACTTGCACACATTATCCCCCAGACCAAGCATTCTCATTTTATATACCAACCTTTTGTGTGGCACAGTATCAAACGCTTTGGAGAAGTCAAGGTATACAACATCCACTGACTCTCCCCGGTCCAGCTGTGAGCTCACCTCCTCGTAGAAGGCGATCAGGTTTGTTCGGCAGGAGCGATCCCTCATGAATCCATGTTGATATGGAGTTAGACAGTTATTATCATTAAGATATTCTACAATAGCATCTCTAAGAAATCCTTCAAACAATTTACCCACAACAGACGTTAAGCTGACTGGTCTGTAGTTCCCAGGGTCACTTTTAGACCCCTTTTTGAATATTGGTACCACATTTGCTTGGCGCCAGTCATGTGGGACAGTCCCTGTCCATAAAGAGTGCTTGAATATAAGATACAGCGGTCTGTCTATCACATTACTTAATTCTTTTAGTACCCGGGGGTGTATGCCATCTGGGCCTGGTGACTTGTCTATTTTGATATTATTTAGGCGTTTCTGAACTTCCTCCTGGGTTAGGTGGGTGATATTTAGCGGAGGGTTTACTTTATCACTCTGCATTTCCTCCGATAAATTGTTTTCTTTTGTGAAAACAGTGGAGAAGAAGCTATTGAGTAGGTTTGCTTTACCCTCATCGCCCTCTATGATTTTACCCAGGTTATTTTTCAATGGGCCAACTCCATCAGTTTTAATCCTTTTACTGTTTATATAGTTAAAGAACAGTTTGGGATTCGTTTTACTTTCCTTGGCAATTAGTCTCTCTGTCTCCTCTTTTGCTATTCTTATTTGTTTCTTACAGATTTTGTTTTTTTCCCTATAAGATATTAGCGCTTCCTCGCTGCCTTCTTCTTTAAGTTTACCGAAAGCCCTTTTTTTGTTTTTCATTGCCCTCTTGACTTCCTTATTTAGCCACATTGGCTTCCTCCTATTCCTAGCCCTTTTATTCCCATAAGGTATGTACCTTCTACAGTGACTATGTAGGGCTGTTTTGAAAATTTCCCATTTTCTATCCGTGCTCCTATTACTAGAGATACTATCCCAGTCTATAAGGTGAAGGGCATCTCTTAGCTGATCAAACTTTGCCCTTCTGAAGTTCAGTGTTTTTGTGACTCCCTTGCTGGGCACCCTACTGAAGCACATGTGGAATTGTATAATGTTGTGGTCACTATTTCCCTGGTGCCCCCCGACCTGCACCTCAGTTATTCTGTCTGGCCTGTTAGTTAATATTAAGTCTAAAAGGGCCGTCCCTCTAGTTGGTTCCTGCACAAGTTGTGACAAATAATTGTCTTTGATAATTGACAGAAACCTGTTTAGTTTCTGAGATCTACAGCTTTCGGTTTCCCAGTCTATATCGGGGTAGTTGAAGTCCCCCATAATAGTTGAAGTCCCCCATAAGGGGGAGAATAAGAGGAGAATAGATCGTAGTTGCTGGAGTGAGGACCTCAAAAAATCACCTCCAATCTAGACACAACCTTGCCGGGAACAGTATTCAAATACATGAGCGGCGCCGGCAGTGAGTGAATGCGGTGCTGCCCATGACTGAATAGCAGGATCACTCCCCTATGACTGATGACTGAATACAGCAGGTAGGACAAAGTGTATATAATGTTATAAAATCATTATACTACCACCGATTTTAATGGAAAAATCTTGTTAATGATGCACATTGCATCACTAACATAGCAATGGGGGCAGTGTAGATAGTAGATAGGACGTGTCAGGTTCCCTTTAAAACTGTGGTAACATGTATCACATATAAGTTCGCTCCAAATTCAGCCATTTCTGACCTCCATGTAAATTTTGTTGCAGTGTGTTAGTAAAGTTATTGACACCAGGTCGCTTTGAAAAATAGTAACCCAACGCCAGCTATTTAAAACTGGTTTTCCGTCACACGTATCACATATCAATGCGGATCAAACCCAGCCATTTGTAGTGACCGTGGAAAATATTGTCCTCCATTTAAAATGGGCAAGGAGCGTGGCAAGGGACTGGGAAGTGAACGTGATGGTGATGATGGTGCATGCAGAGGATGAGACCGAGGCAGTGGGCAAGGTGAAATTGTGCCACAACAAACACCCACATCTTCTCGCTCGACCTTCCTGTCCCAATTAATAGGGGACCGCAGAACACCACTATTGAACAAAGAGCAGTGTGAAAAGGTTATTGGTTGGATAGTAGATAATGCTTCCAGCCATTGAACCACCACCACCACCCTGTCTCCCTCACGGTCAAGTATCAGTAGCCGTGAGTCTGGACTGCATATTCCTCACCCTGATCATCTTTCCTCCCACCATGCCGAGTGCCCGGAGACAACTGATCCCACACTTGGACACTACGAAAAGCTGTTCACTTTACCATTTATAGATTAGGGCCTCTCGCCCAGTCCACTTGGAGCGGGGCAAGAGGAGATCGCATGTAGCGATGCCCAAATGTTTGAGCAGCCACGGTCACACGAAGGCGACAGTGGGAAACTGTCACAAGAGGTGGATGATGATGAGACACAATTGCCAGAAAGTCAGGGAGAGAACCAGGGTGCGTAAGTGGAAGATGAGGTGATGGACGATGAAGTCACTGACCCAAACTGGCAATGTGACATGCAGAGTGAGAGCAGTAGCACACAAGGGGAGGGAGGCGTAGCACCACAACAGGCAAGAACAAGCAGTATGGTGGTCGCAGACAGAAGGCGGGCAACCGTTCCCCGTAACATTAACATGAGGAAGTTGCTAATACTCTGCTGATAACCCCAAAATGGCAATTTACACCACCTGCCATTCCAGCATCAGCAGGGGTAGCAAAACTAGCAGCCTGACCACCACCAGCATGATCAGGAACATGGCAGCAAAGCACCCTACTAAGTGGGCCGAACACGAGGGTCCAGCAAACACCACAGCTTGTTCCACTGTTGTGCATTCACACCAATCCCCTGTCCATGGCGAATGCCAAGATGCCTCCCACCCTGCACCGGTCGTTGAACCCTCTCAACTAGCACCATCAGCAAGCACGTCCACGTTCTTGTCCCAGGGCAGCGTTCAGTTGTCTCTACCCCAGTCATTGGAACGAAAGAGCAAATACGCAGCTAACGCCCCACAGGCCACACAACTAAATTCTCACATTTCACGAAAGCTTGCGCTTTAGCTGTAGCTGTAGCTGACTTTCTAAAATGGGCACACAGGCGGCATACTTTGACAAGCAGATCCGAAAGATCCAGGTAGGTTTTGAGAAACCACTGAATCATGAGGTTAAGCATATGGGCCAGGCATGGTACGTGTGTAAGCTCGCCTTGCCTCAGAGCCACCAGCATGTTCCAGCCATTGTCACACACGACCATACCTGGCTGTAGGTTCAGAGGTGTCAGCCACAGATCTGCCTGCTCTTTCACAGCTGTCCACAACTTTTCTGCCTTGTGTGGTTTGTCACCTAAGCATATTAGCTTCAGCACAGCCTGTTGCCGCTTGGCCGAGGCAGTGCTGCAGTGCTTCCAGCTTGCGACTGATGTGGTCATTTCAGAGATGGATGCTGAAGAGGAGTAGGATGAGTTGCAGATGTTGAATGTGGGTCAACCCTGATTGACCCAGGGCCCGCAATCCTCGGCATCGGGAGGACGTCTTCCGTCGTAAGGTCTGACTGGGTCTGACTGGGTCTCGGCTTCGACTATGTTAACCCAGTTTGCGGTCAGCGACATGTATCGGCCCTGCCCTCAAGCACTTGTCCACGAGTCCGTGGCTAGGTGGACTTTCCCAATAACTGCATTGTTGAGGACAAGGCTAATGTTCTGTGACACGTGCTTGTGTAATGCGGGGATGGCACACGGGGAGAAATAGTGGCAGCTGTGGACCGAGTACCGAGGGACGGCCACCGCCATCAGGTTGCGAAAAGCTTCCGTCTCCACGATCCTAAAAGTCAATATTTTGAGTGCAAGCATTCGCGAAATGTGAATTTAGTATTGTGGCCTGTGGGGCATTGGCTGCGTATTTGCGCTTGCATTTCAAGGACTGGGGTAGGGACAACTGAATGCTGCGCTGGGACAAGGACGTGCACGTGATTGATGATGGTGCTAGTTGAGAGTGTGCAACGACAGGTGCAGGGCGGGAGACATCTTCGCATGCGCCATGGACAGGGAATGCACAACACCGAAACAAGCAGTGGTGTCACTTTCAGACATGTTTTCTGGTCTCTGGCGTTCGGCCCACTTTGTCGGGTGCTTTCCTGTCATGTTCCTGATCATGCTAGTGGTGGTCAGGCTGCTAATTTTGCTACCTCTGCTGATTCTGGCCTGGCAGATGGTGCAAATGGCATTTTTGGGGTTATCTGCAGAGTCTTTAAAAAACAACCTGACTTGGGAAGACCTAACAGTTGTACGGGCAACTTCCGTCGTGTTGATGTTCCAGGCAATGGTTTCCCGCCTTCTGTCTGTGGCCACCACACTGCTTCTTATTGCCTGTTGTGGTAGTACGCCTCCCTCCCCATGTGTGCTGCTGTACTCACTCTGCATGTCACCTTGCCAGGTTGGGTCAGTGACTTCATCATCCACCACTTCGTCTACCACTTCCGCACCCTGGTCTTCCTCCTGACTTTCTGGCAATTGTGTCTCATCATCATCCACATCTTGCGACAGTAATTGCATTTTCCCACCGTTGCCTTTGTGTGACCTTGGCTGTTCAAATATTTGGGCATCACTACATGCGTTCTCCTCTTGCCCCGCTTGAAGCTGGCCGGGCGAGAAGCCCGAATCTATAAATGGAAACGTCAACAGCTTTTCGGAGTTTTCAAGTTTGGGATCAGTTGTCTCCGGTCACTCAGCATGGTGGAGGAAGGAGGATCAGGGTGAGGAATATGCGGTCCAGACTCATGGCTACTGAGACTTGACCGTGTGGAAGACAGGGACGTTGTGTTGGTGGTGGTGGTGGCAAAGTGACTGGAAGCTTTATCTGCTATACAACCAACAAACTTTTGACACTGCTCTGGGTTCAATAGTGGTGTGCTGTGGTCCCCTACAATTGGGACAGGGAGGTCGGGCAACAAGTTGTGGGTGTTTCAGCTTGCCCACGGCCTCGGCCTCTGCATGCACCATTACGTTCACTTCCCCGTCCCTTGCCATGCGCCTTGATCATTTTAAATGGAAGACAATATTTTCCACGTTCACAACAAATGGCTGGATTTGAACCGCAGTTATATGTGATATGTCTTACGGACACCCACGGTTTTAAATAGTGGCCCTGTAGTTTACTATTCTTGGCAGCGACCTTGTGTGAATAGCTTCACTGACACACTGCTACAAACTGTAAATGTAGGACAAGATTTTCCACTTTCACTACAAATGGCTGGATTTGAACCGCAGTTATGTGATACGTCTGATGGACAGCTACGGTTTAAAATAGCAGCCCTGCAGTTTACTATTCTTTACAGCAACCACGTGTGAATAGCTTCACTGACACACTGATGCAAAACTGTAAATGGAGGACAACATTTTCTACTTTCACTAAAAATTTGTGGACTTTTATCGCTGTAATATGGGATCACGTCTGATGATGAAAAAGATCTGGCTGTATTCTGCAGTGTTAACAAGCAAATGGAACCCTAAATGGTGTACTCTGTATTGCTTTTTAATCAAATAATCAGGATTAAGATAAAAAAAAAATTAGCCTTGGCCCCTGATATCTCGGGCTATGTCTACGGATATCTTTAACAGCAGAAGCAGACTGAACATGCAATGGACCTTCTTGTGCTGTATACACTACCACAAACCTTGCCTGCCAGCCTAACTCCTGCTATCACATATGCAGCTGGATTAGACCTCAGAAGGACTGTTAGTTCAGATGGATATATAGATATATGTTGTGGAATACATATACTAACTAATAAACAAGCAAATCTCTCCCTCACTCAGCAGCAGCTCTCCCTACTCTGCCTGTTTCCAGGTTAGACTGTGACGAGCATAGGGGCACCAGGTCTTATATAGACCTGATGACGCTATGCGGCCAGCCAATCACTGTAATGCCACAACCAACATGGCTGCGGCATGACAGCGTGTGGCAGGCAATCCCTGCACGTTCATTGGCTCTCTGAAAACTGCCAAACATGCAGGGCAGGGACCTGAGCTCCCGCCCGAGCAACCCGGAAATACTCGCCGAGTGCTGAGCATGTCGAGCACAGTGATGCCCTGGCGAGTACCGAGTAGTGGCGAGCAGGCTCGCTCATCACTAGTCACAGACAAATATTTAAAATGTTAACTATTCACCTGCTGCCATTTTTCTGCACCACAGTTCCTTTGTTTTCCTGCTTAATTGAGTCACTTGGCCTTCTTCTTTCATTAAGACATTTTTTGACTAGGTCCCTCTAGTTGCTGCCAGTTCTGAGCTGATGACACTGCTGGGCATCTTCCAATTTCAAAGGGAAATAAGCATGATGTATCTTTCATCTACTGTTCTAAGTTTCCTTGGCACAACACTACATCAATGGTCATAAACATTGTCCATTTCTTGATGTCTTCAATGTTGAGAAATAAAGGCAGATACTTATCCTTCATGTAATACCTGGCATCTGATTGGCTCCAAATGTATTATGTAGCAGGAAAACAACCTCAAATATACGGTCAATGTCATTAAAAATGATCCTCAGCAGAAAAAAGAATAAGAAGTCCTGAAAGTGATGATGTGGCCTCCATAGAACCATGAGAAGGATTTCAGCTAGCCTACTCCCAAAGGTGATCTGTGGAACAACAATGTTTGGAACAACCTTCCAGCTGAGTTCCTTCAAAAACTGTTTGCAAGTGTACCTAGGAGAATTGATGTTGGCATAGAGCGGTCACACCAAATAATGATTTGATTTAGATTTCCTTTTTGTTCATTCACTTTGCATTTTGCTTGAATTCAGCCTCCAAAGCAAAAAATATATAGGACCTAAACAAGGTCTCATGCAACGTCATGACATGCCTCACCTGCTGACATCATGACATTACGAGACCTTGTCTGTCTCGAAGCAGCAGAATGAGAATACTGGGCTTGAATGAGTGACAGTATACCTGGAAAATAAACTGAATCAGGGGGCGTGACCAAGAGCCATGGAAAGGTACTGTATTTTTTTTTAACCTTTGCTGGCACATTAGAATGACAGTGTCATTTTTCAGGATTTATGCAAGTAGAATTACCAAAAAAATTTGATTCTGTTGATTACATAATTTTTGTGAAATTTAAAGAATAACCACTGTTTTATTTTTTATTTCATAAATCCATAGTACACATGAAAATCAACAACTTTGCAGTATATCTTATCAGAGAAACCTCTTCCAGGACTGATAGTTCATTTTCAAAATTCTCAATTCCTGGGTAAAATCTGTCTTCTGTGAAGACAGATTATTACATTACTGAGATAGGAGATGGAATTTGATACTGATAAGATTCTATGTAGACATGAGGTGGTAGGAAGATGGAGGCACTCTGCCACCAGCTCCTCCCTTATCTTTCTCCTCCCCTTTACATAGAATCGTATCAGTATTAACTCCCATCTCCTATCTTAGTAATGTAACAATCTGTCTTCACTGAATACAGATTTTATCCTGGAATTCAGAATTTTGAAAATGAAAGATCAATCCTGCTAGAGACAGAAGCAGATTTCTCTGATAAGATATATTACAAAGTTTCTTATTTTCATGTGTACTATTGATTTATTAAATACAAATTAAAACAGTGGTTACTTTTTAAGGCGAATTACATTCACCACAAATTGATTTGCTCCTCTCTATCATGATCTTTTCATTACCAATAAACTGTTTAACCCCAAAATGTAAGACAAACAAAAAGCTCTGTCTAAACTTTGCAAGTTAAACACAAAGTGACATAAAGAAATCACTCCAAAGGCTGCCAAAAGGGAACAATAAAAAAACAGCAAAAGGAAAAGCAAAGCAATTTCACTTGCTGCGATTTTTGTTCCCTGACTTTACCAGATGTCAATGAAGTCAATCAGTATTTCTATTATGTCAAGCTATAAATGAGCAAGGACACAACAAATTAGCCTTTTCAGTGATGAATCAATATTGTAGCACACTAACATACATACAATCCAAGGCTCCCGAGAGTTTGCACTTCTGATGACGAAGTATTGCAAGCTGATTTGTAGTCTCCAGTTATACATGGAAGAAGGTGGGCAGAAAGGATGGATCAGCCTGTACTTCATGCATGATGGCTAATCCTATAATTACTGTTGTTTTATGCAAATATGCTAATCATGTTGGCCCTTGTCTTTGAGGTGAATGCCCCAATCAGTTGAACATGCAATACACAAGTTGTGAGAGTCATTAGCTTATCCTCAGCATTGTGTCACAGTTTTCAAACTTAGTACTAATATTGACATACACTTCATTATCCACTTACTTTAGATTTCCCTTTTTGTCTTGAATGCTTTACCTTGTTTTCTTCCCGTCACAGATCTTTAACTTGTACAATTTCCTTTTGCAATGTTTCTAGAGGTAGTTGACTTATGCCTGCCTTTCAGCATTAGGCCAAGTTCACACGTCCAGTAATCATCAGTTAGAATTAGAGCAGACCCATCAGCAATCAGTTGGCAAGAAAAGTTGCGAAGATACAATTTTTTTATCCGCTTGACAAAAACTGATTTCAACTGGATCAAGTTTTTTAACATTGAAAAGTATAGAAAACAGATCCGTTAAATAGCCATCCGTTTATCTCCCATTTGAAGAAAAATTCAGGTTTTTGGTTACTGGAGTTGAAAAAATAAATATGTAGCATATACTAATGGACATAACTTTCAAGTAATCCTTGATTTGAAACTGATCCAGTAAGCAAAAAAAGGATCTTTTTCAAATGGAAGAAACTGAAGACTATTTAATAGATCCGTTTTCTATAGACTTGAATGTTAAAAAAATGGATCCTGTTGAAATCAGTTTTTTCAGGCAGACAAGAAAGTTGTGTCTATTATTTTGTTAATGAATTGCTGCTGGATCTGTTCTAACAGGTGATTATTGGACATGTGAACATAGCCTTACACTGTTTGTTTTTATTCCTATTATTGCCAAGATTTTTTTTCCCATATACTTCTTTTTGATCTTACTTAATTGCTTACAAGCTGATCTAAACAAGATAGCCATGTACTTGTACAGAGATTCCTTCAGGTCCCCATATTTATACACCCTTGACTCGGCTGAACATGCTTCTGTTCTCGATAAGAAGGGAGGAAGTTGCTGCCAGAGACTTCTGCCCTTATCTCTCCAGAAAACAAAGAAGGATTGGGCATATTTAAATCCAACAGCCTGATCATTCTTTCCCATGGCTGACAGTAGGAGAAAGTCTGAAAACTGCTAAACACATTAGACAATTGGCTGGTATTGCTGAAATGTGTATGGCCATGTGCGTAAGGGGTGATGGAGTGCCCCTTTAAAAAATAGTATACAATGGCCACTTTGTGGAAGGAAGACAAGTGAACAGGGGTTAGTTCTGGAAAACGTTATTTACAAAGATACAAAAAGTTTGTTGGTTAGGGCTCATGCACATGACTGATTTTCATGGATAGCACTTGCAACCACGATATTCTTTGGGGCTGTGGACATGTCCAATTTTTTCCTTGAACCGAGTAGTCCGAGGAAGAAATCGAAGACATACCTGTATCCTGTTTTGATCCGAATGTCGGATAAAAATCGGCAATGTAAGTCTATGAGTCCGTAAAAACATCAGACCGCACTCGAATGACATCCAAGTGTGGTCCTATTTTCATGGACTGACAGAATGGAGAAGGTGGGAAACTGATGCAACTCTGATCAAACTCTGAACAGAACAATCAAACCATTTTTTATTGGGCAGAGAGAAAACCGTCATGTACTGCTTCTTTCTGCAGGAAACAGGGCTCGGTTTTTGATGGGCCTGAATATATAAAAAATGTCTTGTGGCTCCTTCTAGCAGTGAGCTAATTAAACAGTCCTTATCCCTTTTCACAAAATCTGTTGAAAGCCATGGTCTTGCTGCCTTCATCCACCACAGGTTCAATTTACTGGTGTACACACTAGCCTACTATGCTCCAGAACTATCCAGGTTTTTATGCTTAATAATAAGTCATTAATTTATTTTGAGTAAGCAGCTCCTCTTCAGCTGCATTCTGCCAGTACCATTGGAGCTGAACCTGCCCTTCTCTAATTTTCCAGCATGCTTTGCTCATCCCATTGTTCAATGGTTTGCCTTAATGAGCTGAAAGTCTGCCTCTCTGTTCTGACTGTATGCTATGTGACAGACAGGAGAGCAGGAGCAGAAAGACCTGTCTCCACTTCCTGTAAAGAGACAAAGACCTGCCCCTACTTTCTGTAATTCTTCTGTGTCTCTGCAACTAGGGACAAGTTACAAAGGCAGTGGAGCATATCTGTGGGGCATCAAGTTAGATAGAGAAGAGACAACTAGTTGCTATCACTTTGGAGTGATTATTTTTAGGGTTAAAAAACATAATTTTCAAAACAATCTGATTTGTGGATTGTCTATTGATCACAATTTTGAGTTAGCCATACGTCATTGGGAAGAGTTCAGTGAGCTGCTGTCAGGCAATTCTATTGGCAACCTCTTAGTGTAGTAGGATAAGTAGGATAAAAAAAGGATTGGACCTATTGAAATCCAACATGCCTGACCCTTCCCACTTCCATATCTCCAATCTGGCAATTAAAAGCCTTTCAAAACACAGTTGATGACTTATAATGGTCTTTATATAGTTGGCCATTTGGATATCTTGCTGGAGAAACAACCCAGATATTTAGTTCTCTAACCTCTACCTATTACCCATAGAAGGAGCAAGTGCTGGCATACAACACCGAGCCATTCATGGCTTTAGAAGAGATATTGAATGCTACTTGACAGATGCCTGTTATGGGTCCGGATGGTGGAACCACTGTGTCGTGGTACAAGGAGGGACCAGAAGGGCATAACTAAGGACCCACCCTGACCGACCTTGGCTACACAGCGGCTTAGTCGACTCCGTGAGCCAAGGAGGGACCGGGAAGGTAGAATAGGTGCCACTCTGGGACCGACCTTGAGAGAGCAGGCGACTCCCATGGTATTGGCAGCCAAAGCGGACAGGCACAGCAGATGGTCAGGCAGATGAGCATGGCTGGTAGGCAGGCAGGTAGTGCAGGAAGACAGACAGGCTCGTCTGGCAGGGCACGGCTGATAGACAGGCTGGTGGGCACGGCTGATAGACAGGCTGGCAGGCAAGCACTGGAACCTGAGGGCTGGAGAGAGTGTTAGACAAAACCAACTACAACATTGCACAGGCACCTCCATTTTGGAAGAGGTGCACTATACAGCAGATGTCCTCCGGCCATTGGCCGGGGACATTTTAGGACGGTGCGCACGGCCCCTTTAAGAAATAGGGAGCACGTGTGCGTGCACCCTAAGAACAGTGCCTGGGGATCTGTGCGCGGTGCGCGCACCCCGGGCAGGCACGGCATGGGAGCATGAGGGAGGAGCGGAGGATGCTGGACCAGGGAGCGGTGTCTCTGCCGGCGCTACACCACCCCCCCCCCCTTAATGCCCCCTCTTCTTCAAGCCCGCAAGAAATTTTTCCAGAAAAAGAGGAACATAAATGTTCTCCCTGGGCTCCCAAGATCTCTCCTCAGAACCGAACCCCTTCCAATAAACACGAAAGAAAGTCTTTCCTCTTACCTTTTTGGTAGCCAGAATGTTCTCTACCTCAAAAATGTCCTTAGTGGAGACTGGAGCAGGAGTGGTACCTGAATCGTCAGAGAAGGAATTGAGGACGACAGGCTTGAGGAGAGACACATGAAAGGAATTCAGGATCCGTAACGAGGCAGGGAGTTTAAACTTGTACGCCACCGGATTGATTTGACTCAAAATTCGAAAGGACCGATGAACCGTGGACCCAAATTGCATGAAGGTATCTTGAGGCGAACATACTTGGAAGATAACCAGACCTTGTCCCCTGGATGGAGTACCTACGTCTCTTGTCTGCATGTCTCTTCATCCGCTCAGAAGACTGTAGCAATGAAGACTTTGCGTCCTCCTAGATCACAGACAAGTCTTTAACAAGAGATTCCGCGGCGGTATTATCAACAGAAGTGGAAACGGGAAACGGAATATTGGGATATTGACCGTATACCACAAAAAACTAGACTTGGCAGAGGATTCACTCACATGATTATTGTAGGAAAATTTGGCCCAAGGTAGGAAGCAAGTGAGGATCTGATTGATATGCTCAACCTGGCCATTAGACTGTGGATGATAAGCCGAAGAGAAGTCTAATGCAACATTTAGCAGCTTGAACATGGCTCTACAGAAGCGTGAAGTAAACTGGACTCCTCTATCTGAGACAATATGAAGAGGTAGGCCATGGAGACGGAAGATGTGCAGAAAGAACACTTTAGCAAGATCTTGCGCAGAGGGTAGACCAGGTAGAGGAATGAAGTGAGCCATCTTGGAGAACCAGTCAGCAACCACCTAAATAACAGTTCATCTGGCCAATACAGGATCCGTGATGAAATCCATTGCAATATGTTGCCACGGAGCGGAAGGCACGGGTAAAGGAAGCAGTCAACCCTTCGGAAGTTGCCTAGGAGTCTTGTTTCGGGCACAGGAAGAACAGGCAGAGACGAAATCCGCAGCATCCTTGTGTAGGGTCAGCCACCAATAATGTCGGAAAATAAGCAGAGACGTTTTCCTCTGTCCGGCGTGGCCTGCCAGTTTAGATGAATGACCTCAGATTAGGACCCTCTTCCTATCTGGAGCTGCCACAAAAGTCTTACCTGGGGGCAGATAAGACTGATCAAATGGAGCTACAGTAATACTTTGGAGGACTCAATGATGTGTTGAGGCTCCTCTTCTTGGGAAATAGCAAAAGGCAATGGTACTTACCAGCCAAAGTTTCAAGAAAAATGCACACCAGGATGCAGCTGGCCCCCTTTTGTTAGAAGGAGGTAACACAGGTGCAGAATGCAATCACTCTCACCCACTGTCACTGGAGGAGCGACTGCCTAGCACTAGAACTGCACACAGACGAAACTTGCAGTAGGGTGCAATTCACACACTCGCAGCACCGTGCCTAGTTAGCATCCTATTACACTCCCCTACTATTCGATTAAGAGGGACGCCCGGCACCCTATCCGTGCATCGTCTCCTCTTGGTCAGTCGACAGAAACGATCTGTAGAGTGCGTCTGCCTTGATATTCTTATCTCCTGGCCGGATATGGAGAATGAAATTGAAGCGGGCAAAGAACAGGTACCATCTGGCCTGACGAGGATTAAGTCGTTGAGTGAACTGAAAGTAGGTGAGATTCTTGTGTTCCGTATAGATGACCACTGGATGCAAGGCCCCCTCCAGTAGGAACCGCCACTCTACCAGCAAAAGTTTGATGGACAGCAGTTTCCGATCTCCAATAAAATACAGTGGTGGCCAAAAGTATTGGCACCCCTGCAATTCTGTCAGATAATACTCTTCCTGAAAATGATTGCAATCACAAATTCTTTGGTCTTATTATCTTCATTTAATTTACTTGCAAGGAAAAAACACAAAAGAGAATGAAGCAAAAATCAAATCATTGATCATTTCACACAAAACTCCAAAAATGGGCCAGACAAAAGTATTGGAACCCTCAGCCTAATACTTGGTTGCACAACCTTTAGCAAAAATAACTGCGAACAACCGCTTCTGGTAACCATCAATGAGTTTCTTACAATGCTCTGCTGGAATTGTAGACCATTCTTCTTTGGCAAACTGCTCCAGGTCCCTGATATTTGAAGGGTGCCTTCTCCAAACTGCCATTTTGAGATCTCTCCACAGATGTTCCATGGGATTCAGGTCTGGACTCATTGCTGGCCACCTTAGAAGTCTCCAGTGCTTTCTCTCAAACCATTTTATAGTGCTTTTGGAAGTGTGTTTTGGGTCATTGTCCTGCTGGAAGACCCATGACCTCTGAGGGAGACCCAACTTTCTCACACTGGGCCCTACATTATGCTGCAAAATTTGTTGGTAGACTTCAGACTTCATAATGCCATGCACACGGTCAAGCAGTCGAGTGCCAGAGGCAGCAAAGCAACCCCAAAACATCAGGGAACCGCCGCCATGTTTGACTGTAGGGACCGTGTTCTTTTCTTTGAATACCTCTTTTTTTTTCCTGTACACTCTATGTTGATGCTTTTTCCCAAAAAGCTCTACTTTTGTCTCATCTGACCAGAGAACATTCTTCCAAACGTTTTAGGCTTTCTCAGGTAAGTTTTGGCAAACTCCAGCCTGGCTTTTTTATGTCTCGGGGTAAGAAGTGGGGTCTTCCTGGGTATCCTACCATACAGTCCCTTTTCATTCAGACGCCGACGGATAGTACGGGTTGACACTGTTGTACCCTCGGACTGCAGGGCAGTTTGAACTTGTTTGGATGTTAGTCGAGGTTCTTTATCCACCATCCGCACAATCTTGCGTTGAAATCTCTCGTCAATTTTTCTTTTCCGTCCACATGTAGGGAGGTTAGCCACAGTGCCATGGGCTTTAAACTTCTTGATGACACTGCGCACGGAAGACACAGGAACATTCAGGTCTTTGGAGATGGATTTGTAGCCTTGAGATTGCTCATGCTTCCTCACAATTTGGTTTCTCAAGTCCTCAGACAGTTCTTTGGTCTTCTTTCTTTTCTCCATGCTCAATGTGGTACACACAAGGACACAGGACAGAGGTTGAGTCAACTTTAATCCATGTTAACTGGCTGCAAGTGTGATTTAGTTATTGCCAACACCTGTTAGGTGCCACAGGTAAGTTACAGGTGCTGTTAATTACAAGAATTAGAGAAGCATCACGATTTTTCAAACAGTGCCAATACTTTTGTCCACCCCCTTTTTTAGGTTTGGTGTGGAATTATATCCAATTTGGCTTTAGGACAATTCTTTTTGTGTTTTTTCATTGAAGACAAATTAACTGAAGATAATAATACCAAAGAATTTGTGATTGCAATCATTTTCAGGAAGAAACTGAGTATTATCTGACAGAATTGCAGGGGTGCCAATACTTTTGGCCACCACTGTAGTTGCGTTCCGAGGGCGAGAAGACCTTGGAAAAGAAGCCGCAGGTCACCATTTGTCCAGACGAGGATTTCTGGGTGAAAACTGCTCCGGCCCCTGAGGAAAGGCATCAACCTCCAGGAAGAACTGCTTGTTACAGTCAGGACGATGAAGCACCGGAGTAGAAGAGAAGGCTTGTTTCAAGGACATGAAGGCTTCTTCCGCCTCTGAAGTTCATTTCTTGGGATTGACCCCTTTGCAGGTCAGAGCGGAGATGGGAGCAGTCTGGGAGGAAAAATGAGGAATGAACAGGCGATAATAATTAGCAAATCCCAGAAACCGATGTATAGCCTTCAACCCCTCAGGTCGGGGCCACTTTAGGACAGCAGACACCTTCTCGGAATCCATTATGAGCCCGTTCTCCGAGATTATGTACCCCAGGAAGGGAAGAAATGTCTGTTCAAAACGTCTCTTCGATGTGAGGGCAGATCCAAAGAGAACACCAGGATATCGTCCAGGTACACTACCATGCATGAATATAGAAGATCTCGGAAGATGTCGTTCACCAGTTCCTGGAAGACTGCTGGTGCATTGCAGAGTCCGAAGGGCATCACATGGTACTCATAGTGGCCATCCCAAGTGTTGAATGCCATCTTCCACTGATCACCTTGGCGAATCCGGATCAGATTGTATGCGCCATGGAGATCGAGCTTAGTAAAGGTCTTGGCGCCCTTGAGGTGATCAAACAACTCGGAGATGAGAGGCAGAGGATACTTGTTTTTGATGGTAACCTGATTTAGACCCCTATAGTCGATACAAGGGCGAAGAGAGCCATCCTTCTTTTTGACGAAAAATAATCCTGCTCCAGCCGGAGAGGTGGATTTCTGAATAAATCCCCTAGCAAGATTCTCTTCAATGTATTTGTACATGGCACGGGTCTCGGCTAAAGACAGGGGGTAAATTTGACCTCGGGGTGGCGAGGCACTAGGAATGAGAATGATAGGACAGTCATATGGCCTATGAGGAGGAAGTGTCTCAGCCTCCTTCTTGTCAAAGACGTCAGCGTATGACCAGTAGGGTGCTGGCAAGCCAGGCAAATTAGCTAGAGTGGACGGAGGTCAAGCCGGATGGACAGGAACCAAGCAGGTCTTGTGGCACTCCTTGCCCCAGGGGAGCACCTCTCCCGAACTCCCATTCAAGACTGGCTCATGTCTCTGAAGCCAGGGCAGTCCAAGCAGCAAAGGATGAGAGAGGCCGGACAGCACGTAGAGGGAGATTTTCTCCGAGTGTAGCATACCAATCTGGAGAAGTACGGGCTCAGTGACAAACATGATGGACTCGGAAAGGGGACTCCCATCCACTAAAGGAACCGCCAACGGATCCGAAAGCCATTGAATGGGGATCTGATACTGCTCCACAATGGCCTGTGGCCTGTTGAATAAGATTCCCAGCGGCACCGGAATCCAGATAGACAGTCTCGAAAAAGTATATCTTACCACAGATTATCGATACAGACAGAGTCAGGGGTAGAGAGGAAGGATTTTTGCCCAGGATGACCCCTCCAAGTGATCCTGGGCACTGGAGTTTCCCGGTCTTTTTGGATAAGAGCGGATTAGATACTCCGAACTGCCATAGTAAAAGCATCTTCCCTCGGCTCGGCAGGCGAGACTTGACCATTCTTACCTGGTCTACCTGCATAGGTTCAGGGATGGATGCCAAGGCAGGGGCTTGTGGAGAGACTGGCCTTTGGAAGGTTGGTGCAAGGCACTGAGATTTCCTCTCACGTATCACCTCCTTAGAACGCTCCTGAAACCTGATGTCGATTCGTGGCCAAAGACACAAGGTCATCCAGAGAGGTGGGTATGTCACGACCGGCTAGTTCATCCTTGATTCGCCCTGAAAGACCTTCCCAAAAGGTAGACACTAGAGCCTCTTTGTTCCAGGCAAGTTCAGATGCGAGGGTGCAGAAATGCACAGCGTACTGGTCCACCGTGAGGTTCCCTTGGCGTAGACAAAGAAGAGAGGAGGCAGTCGAGGACGTGCAGCCGGGCTCATCGAAAACCCTGCAGAAGGCCAGAAGGAAAGCCTGGAGGTTGGATACCAGAGGAGCCCCTCTCTCCCATAGGGGATTGAGCCACGCCAAAGCCTCTCTGGTGAGATGAGACATGACAAATGCCACTTTAGCCCGGTTGGAAGCGAACTGATGAGCCAGGAGCTCAAAGTGCAGCATGCACTGGTTGAAGAAGCCCCGACACAGAGCAGGATCCCAGCCAAAGCATTGAGGGGCAGATAGTCAGGTTCCAAAGCTGGATGCCACACCGCCACTGGGTTGAGGTGTAGGCGGAGCTGATGCCGCTTGGTTAGAGATGGACACAGCCGGGGCGGACAGTGCATCCAAGAGGGAGTTTACAGTTGGCAGATAGGACTGGATTGTATCCTGTTGAGATCGCTGGCGGGAGACCTCTTGGTACAGGTCTGAGAGCGAGGGAGCCTGGGAGCTACCGGATTCCATGTCCTGTGCAAACTGTTATGGGTCCAGATGGTGGAACCACTGTGCTGTGGTACAAGGAGGGACCAGAGGGGCGTAAGGACCCACCTGGACTGACCTTGGCTACACGGCAGCTTTGTTGACTCCGTGAGCCAAGGAGGGGCCGAGAAGGTGGACCAGGTGCCACTCTGGGACCAACCTTGAGAGAGCAGATGACTCCCACGGGATTGGCAGCCGAAGCGGACAAGCACGGCAGATGGTCTGGCAGATGAGCACGGCTGATAGGCGGGCAGGTAGTGCAGGAAGGCGGACAGGCTCGGCTGGCAGGCTGACAGGTGGGCACAGCTGATAGACAGGCTGGCGGGCATGGCTGATAGACAGGCTGGCGGGCACGGCTGATAGACAGGCTGGCGGGCACGGCTGATAGACAGGCTGGCAGGCAAGCACTGGGACCTGAGGGCTGAAGAGAGTGTTAGACAAAACAAACTAAAACATTGCACAGGCACCTCTATTTTGGAGGAGGTGCCTTATATAGCAGATGTCCTCCGGCCATTGGCCGGGGACATTTTAGGACGGCACGCGCGGCCCTTTTAAGAAACAGGGAGCACGTGCGCATGCCCTAAGAACAATGCCCGGGGATCTGCGCAATGCGCTTGCACCCTGGGCAGGCACGGCGTGGGAGCAGGAGGGAGGAGCGGAGGATGCCGGACCAGAGCCGTGGCGGTAAGGCGTGTCTGCTGGACAGAAGGCTGAGACTCTGACGTTACAATGCCCATTGGAGAGTTGTAGAAAGGTTTTGCTTCTTCTGGTCAAAAAACAGGTTATTACTAGTGATGAGAGAGCATGCTCATTACTCGAGATTTACGAGCATGCTCGGGTGTGTTCTGAGCATCTTCAGCGCACTCGAATGTTATGTTTAAGTCACTCCGTGTGCATGATTGGTGACTGTTTGACAGCTTTAATGCATGTGAGGAATGCCTGTTTGTTAGGCATTCCTCAAATGTATTAAAGCTGTCAAAAAGTCGCAAATCATGCACACACAGTGACTCAAACATATCATTCGAGCACTCCGCAAATATTTGGTGAGCACCCGAGCATACTCGCCGAAAGGGTTAACAGAACACGCTCGCTCATCACTAGTTATTACTAAAAATGAGCGGATCAGGAAAAATGTGCCTGTGCTCAAGGAAATTCAAATTGCAGAGAAGTTATTCTCAGGGAATTTAATGTCCCTTAGTATGCTCTGGGGTCTCTCCATATTCCTGATTTTGATAAACGTAAAAAATAAAAAATTCGTTATTAACCTTGCCACTCACCTCTCCGGCCTCTTCCCTCCTCACCATCACCCATCACCCATCAGATCCTTGCCGCATCTTCCTATTACTCCTCAGTGACCATTGAAATTCCCGGACCTCTTACGCTAGGCCAGGACTTTCAGCTCTGATATGGCATAGTAATATTCTGTGCAAACAAACGAAAGGTCACAGTGTCATGGCATCATGATGTGCGCTGCCATCTTGCACGAGTATAAGCAGAATAGTTCCGGAGATTTCTATGCTTATTGTGGCAATCAGTAGAGGCAACGAGGACTGGTTGGTGATGGTAAGAAAAAGCAAAGAAATGAGCCAGACCATAAGTTGTTATACTTTCAATGTTTAAGAGAATGTTTACACTGTGGCCATTTCACAGATAAAACCCAAGAAAAAAAAAAAAAAATGAGCGTATACTCTATAGTAAGTAAATAAGTGCTCAAAATAATGTCATCAAAATAACCTATGTTATTTACATGTACTATTACTATTTACTTACTATAAGGTATTTGCTCATTTTGATTTTTTCTTGGGTTTTGTCTGTTAAATGGCCACAGTGTGAACATGCTCTTACACACTGCACATATACCAATTTATTCTCTGGCTCATTTCTTTGGTTTTGATGTAGTTTCTTGTACTTTGTACAAACAGTGATGTGGCTCCCCCTTTCTGAGCGAGGCATTTCATCTATATAGCTTCCCATGGACAGGTGTCTGCACAGTCGGGCCCCTGTCCTGCTCTGCCCCTATTCACACTAAGATCAATTGACAGAAGGTGAAATTTTAAACCTAGAGACAGGATAGGACCATCCCAATTGGGTAGACCTTGTCGCGATGGGATGACTTTTATGCCATTTTGACCAAAATAGTGTTAATTAAGTACCCAATGTTATTTACATGTACTATTACTATTTATTTATATACTTACTACAGGGTATATGCTCATTTTATTATTTCTTGTGTTTTGTCTGCTGATGGTAAGGAGCAGAGAGGCAGGAGGGAAGAGTGGTATGTTGAGTATAAGGTTTTCTTTTTAAACCGTTTGATGGCCTTTTAAAGTTCAGAAAAATGGCAGAAACTGGCCGACATTTTACCCAGTCTGCACGGAAGCGAATTACAAAAAACAAATTGCATTTTTGCGAATGCAGATTTAAAAAGAAAAAAAATCGAATAGAATTCACTGCCAGTCGAATATATTCGCTCATCTCTAGTTATTACCATACCCAGGCCTATATCTCAAAGTGGTCTGTTTGCTTCCCCTTGAAAAAAATGCTAATAATTCTCAAAGTAATGTTAAATATTCGAGTATATGCCAGTCTACAGATGTAAGAAATCATTTACACGTATAATATTAATTCCAGATCCAATTATCAGTTTTTATAAAATGAAATTGTAGCTAATCAACCTGCTTTTCTTTTCACCTCTAATGGTAAGTAGGATCAAGAAAGAAACAATTAGCAGAGACCCCACCTGTAGGGAACATGGTGGGAATTTCATTCTGTTTGTCAGTGTGGTGAGATCAGTAAGTTCTTGTGATTTTCATGATAAAATTGTAGGTCTGCACGTGAAATCAGACCTTTGGTGTTTGAAGTAATATGTCTCCATTGGAGAAAACCTTCAGGGGACCAACAATTAATCAACATAATTTTGCTTCGAGCTAGAAAGTGCATATTGAACAAATGGATATATAATTCAGCACTGGCAAATAGACAATTATCTTATCAGCTACAGCTAATAATATCTATGGCGTAATGGGACCTATTATTAGATAAGGAGTCTACTCCCCATAGTTGGGAAAAATAACATAATTATATTACAGAACCTTAATGGAGAAAAGTTGATGAAAGCCACGGGTAGTTGAGATCAGGTTGTTCCCTGGTCAAGATCTTTGGCTATTACTCCATTTGCCTTATGTACAGCGTGTGTACATTTATTTCAGACGGGAAATTATTTCCGTTTTCCATATTAGTAGAAGACTGAGCAATTTTAGAAAATAGAAGAAAACACCCAATTTTTTATTTGAGCGATTTTAAGGCATTACTTTAAAGAATCATAAAACCTTTCATGAAAATTGCTTTAGATTAAGGACAAGTCATAACATTAATCAAAATAAGTGAGAAAAGATCGTTCATAGAATGAGAAATGATAATATTGTCTATATTAACCTTAAATTTTTGACATTTTACTAAAAAAGTAACATTTGTCTTAAAAGGACGTTGCACAGAAATAAGCTTGCATTCCTACTAGAGGAATAGACCAGTGCCTTGGATGGGTTAAGCTTTATTATTAAGTTGTATTTAGTTTTCTAAGTTAGATGAACTCTACAAAATGTCAAAAGTCGAAATTGCCCAAAAATTTAGACTTGTCTTCCCTTTAAATCTGTGCTGCATTTGGGAATTTATACAGTGCCGATGCTATACTTTCAAACTTCTGGAAAACAAGCCAGACCTTACAAGGGGGCACAAGCCTTTATTTGAATGTCACTCTTCTAGAATATCTCTTCTATCACTTTGCTAAAGTTTACATTCACTCCATCCTGTCGTGGTCCTTTTACCCTTTTCCTCTTTTGTTTTCTTCCTCCTTTTTGTCCAAGAGCCATAATTTTTTTTAATTTTTTTGCAGACATGGCAGTGTGCGGGCTTGTTTTTTTGTGGGACAAATTGTAGTTTTGAATGACACCATTCTCTTTACCATACGATGTCCTGAAAATGGAAAAAAAATGAGGGTTGAATAGTGAAACATTTTTTTTTAAACTTAAACATGTTTTTTTTGCTGTCTGTTTTTTTATGGCATTTAATGAGTGATAAAAAATTACCTGTTAACAGGTCAGTGCAAATAGATACCAGTCTAAAAAGTTTTATTATTTTTTTAGATATTTTATTGTTTTCTTTTTTTTTTTTAATTAGTTATTACAAAAATGGCCACTCTTGAGACCCATTGATAGAGCTGTGTGAGGTCTTCTTTTATGTACAGGTTTTTAGGTACAAGGTACAATTTTTTCTTTTCATAGGAGGTGTAGTTTTAAATGCTGCTATTAAGGGTATACATGATGATTTCATCACTTTTTACTGAATATTTTAGGAAGTTGGGGTAACTGAATATCAAGTTTTAATCCCTGGTAGAGACAGGTGCCCACAATTTTTAGCAAAATGAAAAACTTTTGGATTTTGTTGCCTATTCTGCTGCGGAATCTGCAGACTTTCACGTGCAGATTTTGCAATAAATTTGCTGCAGATTTCACTTTATGCATTGGGTAAAGAATATGAATTTTAAAAATAATAATAATAATAATAATAATATACAGGACATAATATTTGTATTATATTTAAACAGGAGAGGTCAGGAGATAAATCACAATATCCTCTGCGATCTTAAAGCCTACTTATTTGCGAATAATATTCTGTATTTCTACCGATTGAGATACTGCAGTGGATTAACATACTTTTATCGAGCAGCTTTGTGTAATTGGCTACGCATTTGCTAAAGAGTAACATTTGATAACTTACAGATGAAAAGTAACATTTAGCATTAGGACAGTGACAGGCTGGAAGCAGAAGTGAATATTTTTATTTGTAGCTGTAATTTATATTTATACAGTGCTGACACTTTACTTAGCATTTTAGTTAAAAGCATGTAAAATACAATCTTAAATAATGCTCGCAACATCCATTCAGATAGAAAGGCTGCAGCCAGAAGCATAAATAGTAAGAAGAGGTTCTTGTCTGCTCTTAATGGAGTTATGTACGACAGCAAATGCCATTTTGATTATTTGAGGTTTTTTAGAAATAAGGTCTGGTTTGGAAGTCCATGTGCGGAGCTATCACTTAAGGATGATGGGTGTTATTCTTAGACTTCAAATAATCATATAGTGATACTGAACCATATAATTGAAGACCAGTGATGTCACAAGACCGTTTCCAACTCTTTATAATCAGGGCTTGATTTTCCAGTCCATTTAATTTGCTCATTTTAGCAGCTATCAGAAACGTGGACTACTAGACCCAAGCAGGGCTCATGCACATGGCCGTATTTTCAGTTTGAGTGAGATCCAACAAAACATTGGATCACACTCGGACCAATGTTATTCTATTGGGTTGTGCACGTCAGCATGTCAGATTTTCTTCTCGGACTAAACCTGTCCAAGGAAAAAATAGCAGCGTGTATCGCACTCGGCCATGCAAGTCTATGAGTCTGTCAAAACTATTGGACTGCACTCGGAAGACATATGAGTACAGTCCGATTTCCACGGACTGGCAAAATGGAAAAGAGGGAGAATTTTTTTTCCACCTTCTCCTCATCCAATAGAATCGGTTCACACTGTGATCATACTCTGGTCAAACTCTGTCAGAGAGTGATTTGAATAATCGACCCAATACTATCGTACGAGAGAATACACGGCCGTCTGCGCCTTGCCGTATTGTGATTCATCCGGGATTTATGCAAGGTGGGTTAAAATCAGCCCCAAACATTGGCTGCACCAGAGCCACTTGTGCAGGCTATATTCACATGTCGTTATGTTTGGTGTATGCAGCAGGAAAACTCTCGGCACATGTACTCGTACAGGATGCCCCGTTCACCCAGTGGAGTCCAAAAAGGTGTCCTTTTAGCCTTCTTCAGGTTGGTATGAGTTGCCATCTATTTTTTACTGATAAAAAGGCTAATGTATATCTAAAGAGGTTCACCTCCCATAAACATAAACCACTACAGTGGTCCACCTACCAAAAATGTGTCAAGACCGCTCTATTCAAACTCTTCCTCAACAAAGTTGTATGGTGAAAAAGGGACAGGGGACTCGGATCCTAGCTTCTAGTGATTTGTATGAGTCTAAATCAGGGGCTTTTCTCCTGGAGCTGCCCATTGATTTCTGAGACACCTCTCCTGGTGGGGATAAAAATGTGACCACTGCAAGCAATCCATGTCACTGGTGACCAACTCACCACATGTCCATATAATCTGGACGTGATGTAAAGAGACCAACTTTCCACATCCTGTTGTGGTCATGAGGACATGTGACCGCTGCAGTCAATCACTGACCGTAAAACAGCGATACACATGCCAGGAAAGGAGCATTGTGGGATAAGTTTGTTTTAGAAGAGCAAATGAAGGTTTGCCTGACTCTCTCACTTACGTGGCCACATACATCAGGAGTTTAGATGTGTTCTTATTGGCAGACAACATCCAGATTAAAAGGGTTTATCCAGGACTATATTAATTTCTAACTTTGGGCCTAAGAACTAACAGGCAGGTAGACGCTAACTACCTGCCTGTTGTGCCCAGTACAGGTCTCTGTCGGCACAGAGTGGTGACTGGCCCCTACTGCCAGCGATTCTGCATCTGATGCCATGTCAACAGAGCAATGACTTCTCTTCTGCTCTGCTTTGTTGATGGGGCATGACTGCTGACATCAGGCTACCTAACTGCAGGAAGCCGGTTGTTAATCAGCATGATGTCTGCAGTCATGCTCCATCTACAGAGCAGCTCAGAAGAAGAAGAGCTGCTCTGTTGATGTGGAGCCGCTGAATCGCTGGGAGGGGCAGTCAGTGACCTCTCTGAGTCGGCGGGGGGTCGAACAGGCAGGTAGTTGCTAACAAGTTAGCAATTTCCTGCCTGTTTTTTTTTTGGGTCATAGTAATAACATATTTAGTCTGGACAACCTCTTTAATACATGCAAAGAACGATTAGCAAAAGCAAGCACACATATCCATACTTCCAGCTCCATGATATCTGAAACCTGTCAATCGGTTAGAGAGATAAAAATCTAGATTTTTGGAAGCCTTGGACCACCCTTTGTATTGTGCTTATATATATTTATACCCTTGCATGCTAGTTGTTTGGCCGAGTTGGTAAAAAATCTAATATTGTGCACTTTTGCAGGATTTTCCATTTTGGACCTAATTTCCCAACACCAGCTCACAACAGATGGCAAATTGTATTTGTAAGAAATAGATACATAAACTCCTCCTCCTCGCTCCTTGTAATCAAATATTTCCTCGGGTCTAATCAGTAGCGAGACAGCTGACATAAATGCCTGTGTACGTCTTCCTTTCATGATACTCTCTCCGTGTCAGCTGAACCATGCACTATATTGTGCGGAGGGCAGACCCATTCCTTTGGGGGCTGAAGTTGTATTGATTCTTTATTAAGCTACACAGATGCAAAAAAAAAAAAGAATTGTGACTGATTATTCTGGCATGTTGGAAGAAATCTCAGGCAAGAAAGAAAAGACTATTTATCAAAAATCTGCTATATCTGAAGTAACACATGGATAACTACTCTGTAACGTCCACTTTAGTGACGAAAGAAGATCAAGATCTTCAGCATCTGAGTGGCTGAGGTTCAGTGAAGCAAGGTTATCAGCACAGACAGAAGAGTATTTTGTGAAATATGTGTCGCTGCTGTCTCTTTGGTGATAGGAGAGACTCTGACAAAATGAGTTAGTGACCCCTCTCAGTGCTGCCTAACATATGCTGGCACAGATGCTACCATACAACCTCCCACTGGGAGAGGGACAGGGACTGAATATTGAATATTAGGCTAATTTAGACCATGAAGGATTAGGTTTGCTCATGAAAAGCAAATAATTGTGTTGTGTCATCGAGAACAAAGAGAAGTAATTAAACATCAGCTTTATAAGCTGCCCTCATTGACACATGTAACATTTTATGTGTGAAATCGGAAGGTTCAGGACAAGGGGAGTTGTGGTCCCCTGAGATTTCTTTTTTAATTTAGGATACAAGCCCTCCACGAACAGGGTCAAATTCATTTACCTTTTTCATGACTAAAAGGCAACAAGTATACGATGAATAGAAATACAAAAGACATACATGTAGATAAATAATAGATACAAGGAGAGTGGTAGGCCGGGAACAACTATAGACCCTCGTACACAAAAGAAAAAAGTCAGCCGAAATGGCCAGCTTCAACTATAATGAACTATCATCGAAGTGAAACAAATAATTGTTCATTCCAACCACTACCCGACCAGCAAACAATCATTGCTGTTCAACGCAATGTCAGAATTTTTCACCCGATGATAAACACTGGCTGCACCATCAGCCGAAAAATGCTATAAGGTCTTATCAATTTTAGTTATGATCATAGATAGATATACAAATGGCCTCTTCAGAGAAAAAGAGGACTTGAACTCTATAGCGCCACCTATTGGAAGCAGCAATCCTAGATATTGTGGGATGCTCTATGGGCATTCACAGTTGGGTCAGAGAGATAGATAGACAGATAAATAGACAGATAGATAGATAGGTGATAGATAGATAGATAGATAGGTGATAGATAATAGATAGATAGATAGATAGATAGATAGATAGATAGATAGATAGATAGATAGATAGATAGATAGATAACACAGGTCTGCAAAAAAAAAGTTTCCAGGTGCCAAGGTTTTTTGAATGGATTTAGGGTATTTTGAGGGTGCTGAATTCAAAAATCCCATTTCTTTTGCTGAATTGGTTCTAGTTTTTGAGATAATTCATCTATGAAAGTAATGCATTCCCTCAATGCGATTTGTGTATGATAATAAATGCAATATCTTTTGGTCTTTTGACTCTTTAACTGTGTCTTAGGTAATGAAATATCCCATATAATTATTTTGTATTTCTATCGGTACCCTTACAATGCTATAAAAGCGACTTTTTGAAGACATAATTCTACTGTAATTAATTAACTATTAAATATCTCAGAAACTAGAGCCAATCTGGCAAAATCAAAGTCATATTCTTAATCAGCATCTTATCTTAATATAAAACTGTTCGGACATCGTTGGCACCAAAATCATTGTATACCAGTGGTATAAAATATAAAAAGAGAGGCAGCACTCCAAAATAGATGTGAAAAAGTGTGGACTTTATTAAAGGGGTTGTCCGGTCTAAAATGATAAGTCTACAGTTACTGTGTGTGACAGCAGGCTTTCGAATCCCTCCAGTGCACGCACATGCATACTCCCGGGCACAAGCTGTCTAGTGGGACATAAAAGCTGGTTTTAGCCGGACAACCCTCAAGCTTGACAAAGGTTCATACCTTAGAACTGAAACGTTGCCACTGCCACTATGGGGAAATAAACCACCCTTTTTTGCCATATTGCTTGGACTGCTGCCTCTATTAGTATTACAATTTTAATATATACTGTAACAAAGTAAAGTAGTACAGGGTTAAATCCCAACTCTGCAGGGTTTGATTAGAGGCACCCACATAGCTTTTTACTAGAAGCAGGAAGTAGATTCACTTGGTGTGCAGTGTGCTGGGGAGCTGAGCAGGGTGTAGATTCTGCTGGGAGTTGCAGAGGACCGTTTGTTGCAGACTAAACTGAGCCAGGTGAAGTGCCAGGATTGCCGCACAGGGGAGAAACTATAGTCTGTGTCTGGTAAGAGAGGTGAAAAGACCTCTTGGTGTTGGTCTCTCTGACAGAACTTGAGAGATAGCTGGAAATTTATCTAAATGGGTGAGCCCGGATGTGCCTGGATATGGACTGTTTATTTTGTTCCTTTAGGACAGGGTTCCCCAACTCCAGTCCTCAAGGCCCACCAACAGGTCATGTTTTCAGGATTTCCTTAGTATTGCACAGGTGATAATTGCATCACCTGCACAGGCAATAATTCCATCACCTGTGCAATACTAAGGAAATCCTGAAAACATGACCTGTTGGTGGGCCTTGAGGACTGGAGTTGGGGAACCCTGCTTTAGGACATAGAAAGGCTGTTTGTTTTCTGTTCTACTGGGGCAGCACGGTGGCTTAGTGGTTACCACTGCAGCCTTGCAGTTCTGGGGTCCTGGGTTCAAATCCCACCAAGGACAACATCTGCAAGGAGTTTGTATGTTCTCCCCATGTTTGCGTGGGTTTCCTCTGGGTTCTCCGGTTTCCTCCCACACTCCAAAGGTATACTGATAGGGAATGTAGATTGTGAGCTCTGATGGGGACAGTGCCCATAATGTCTATAATGTCTGTAAAGCGCTATGGAAATAATGGCACTGTATACGTGAGTAAAATAAATAATAAATAAAGTTTATTAACCCCCCTGTTTGACCCAGAAACTACATACCTGTGTGAATGCTACCAGCTGCCTAATAGCAACTGAATCCCTACAATTGGTCTTTTGGATGTGGGCACTGAATCCCAAGAAGCACAGGTGATTTCTGGATAAAGTCTGTATGTCCTGGGTGAAAGCAGCGTGAATATTGCAAACACGGTCAGAAAGTATGACAGACCTTAAGAAGCAATTAGTCCAGGTGCAGCAACAGCAGATGCAGCAGTATCAGCAGCATCAGCAGCAAATGGCTCTCTTGGCAGAAACTCTCCGGGGCAGGGAACCTGCACTTTCCACCAGCCAAAGGGACGGTATCTATGTGAGAATAGTAAGGGAGGCCTTGCAGAAAATGAGCAGGGTGTCGATTCTGCTGGGAGTTGCAGAGTACTGTTATGCACATGCCTAGAGTGACTGGCGTGAGCGTGGTTAGTGATCCCACTGGACCATGAACCGAGGAGTGCCTGGAGGGGCATGACTAAGTATCAACTCGGTCCGACCAAGGTCGCACGGCGGCTCAGTTGACTCCATGAACCAGGGAGGAACCGAGCAGAGGGACCACGTGCTACTCCAGGTCAGACCCCGGTCCCAACTGTTGACCCACACCGGGGAATGCAGGAACGGGCAGGCACGGCTGGTATGCAGTCAGGCAGGTGCTGGCAGGCTTGGCTGGTATGCAGACAGGCAGGTGCTGGCAGGCTTGGCTGGTATGCAGACTGGCAGATACTGGCAGGTAGAAATTCAGGCTGGATAGGGACCAGTACAGACTGGGATACAGGAACAGAGCCGCAGGTGCGGTGGACAAGCAGAGCGGAGCAAAATCGCAGGTGCGGTAGACAAGCAGAGCGGAGCGAAACCACTGGTGCGGTGGACAAGCAGAGCAGAGCGAAACCGCAGGTGCGGTGGACAAGCAAAGCGGAGCGAAACCGCAGGTGCGGTGGACAAGCAGAGCGAAACCGCAGGTGCGGAGGACAAGCAGAGCGGAGCGAAACCGCAGGTGCGGTGGACAAGCAGATCAGAGCGAAACCGCAGGTGCGGTGGACAAGCAGAGCGGAGCGAAACCGCAGGTGCGGTGGACAAGCAGAGCGGAGCGAAACCGCAGGTGCGGTGGACAAGCAGAGCGGAGCGAAACCGCAGGTGTGGTGAACAAGCAGAGCAGAGCGAAACCGCAGATGCAGTGGACAAGCAGAGCAGAGTGAAACCGCCGATGCGGTGGACAAGCAGAGCAGAGCGAAACCGCAGGTGCGGTGGACAAGCAGAGCAGAACCAAGCAGAAGGTGCAGGCAGACAGGACAGGGCTCTGTTCACATGGAACAGACTGGAAAATACAGGAAGATAGTTAGAACACAGGAGTCAGGGAAACGGGACAAGCAGAACCAGATACACACAAGGTACTTACAATGAAGTAGCGAGTGGACACAAAACTCACAAACAGAAGTACAGAGACAACAAGTTGGAGTTAGGTGCAGGTTCAGACAATGCAGGAAAAGGGCAGGTATGAATATAGAGACAAAAAGGTAACAGGCTAGGACACAGTTCAGACAGGAATTGAACCCGGAACAAGATACAGGAACGAGCCTGGGAACTCAGCCCCCAGGGTGGCGGAAACATACTAGAAGTCACAGATACAGATAACGGGCCTGGGTATAACATAGTAACATAGTAACATAGTTTGTAAAGCCGAATAAAGACTTGCATCCATCAAGTTCGACCTGTTAATTCTGTAATTGCTAAAGTTGATCCAGAGGAGGGCAAAAACCCCAAATGATTTGGCCAATCTTCACCTGAGGAAAAATTCCCTCCCGACTCTGAAATCAGCAGTCAGAATAAAACCCTGTATCAACCTACTATTTTATTTTTAAGTATACGCTGAAATCTGCCTGGTATCTAGAAATGCATCCAGTCCCCGCTTGAACTGGTGTAGTGAATCCGACATTACCGTCTCCTCACTCAGTGAATTCCATATTCTCACTGCTCTTACCGTAAAGAGCCCCTTCCTATGCTGGTGCTGAAACCTTTTCTCTTCCAGTCTTAGTGAATGCCCTCTTGTTACCGTAATATTCCTCCTTTTGAACAAATCCCTGGCAAGGTCTCTATACTGTCCCCTAACATATTTATACACATTTATTATGTCCCCCCTCAACCTTCTCTTTTCCAGGCTGAATAGTCCTAGTTTTGCCAACCTCTCTGGGTATTGCAGTCCCTCCATTCCCTTTATTAATTTTGTTGCCCTCCTTTGTACCTTTTCAAGCTCATTTATATCCTTTCTATATATTGGTGCCCATAACTGAGCACAGTATTCCAAGTGTGGTCTGACCAGTGCTTTGTACAGTGGAAGAACAATGTTCTCATCCTTTGCAGCTATACCTCTTCTGATACATCCCATTACCCTGTTTGCCCTTACAGCAGCGGCCTGACTTTGGGCACTCCAATTTAGTTTGCTATCAATCAAGATGCCCAAGTCCTTCTCCATCTCTGAATTCCCCAATGATTTCCCATTCAGTGAGTACTGGTGACTTCCATTTTTCCTTCCCATATGTATGACCTTACATTTCTCCTCGTTAAACCTCATTTGCCATTTAATGCTCCACCTACCCAGCTTATCCAAATCCCTCTGTAGGTCTGCACTGTCCTCTTTTGTATTAATTGTTTTACATAACTTTGTGTCATCTGCAAATATTGATATTTTACTATTTATCCCGTTGACTATGTCGTTAATAAAGATATTAAATAACATTGGGCCTAGTACAGACCCCTGTGGTACCCCACTAGTGACGCTTACCCAATCTGAGTATATTCCATTTATAACCACCCTCTGCCTTCTATCCTTTAGCCAGTTAGCTACCCACTTGCAGACATTTTCCCCCAGCCCCATCATTCTCATTTTGTATACCAACCTATTATGTGGCACGCTATCGAACGCTTTTGAGAAGTCGAGATACACGACATCCACTGGTTCCCCCTGATCTACTCGAGAGCTAACCTCCTCGTAGAAGTCAATCAGGTTTGTTTGGCAGGAGCGATTCCTCATGAATCCATGTTGGTTCGGGATTAAAAGATTATTAGCATCAAGATGCTCCATAATTGCCTCTTTAATGAAGCTTTCAAAAATTTTGCCCACAACGGACGTCAGACTCACCGGCCGATAGTTTCCGGCGTCACTTTTCGCTCCCTTTTTGAATATTGGCACTACATTCGCCTGTCGCCAATCAAGTGGCACAGACCCAGTCTCAACAGAGTCCTTAAATATAAGATATAACGGTCTGTATATCACATTACTTAGTTCCCTTAGTACCCGTGGGTGTATGCCATCAGGTCCTGGTGATATGTTTATTTTAATGTTACTGAGGCGTTTCTGTACCCCAGCTTGGGTTAGATTTGTCATACTTAGTGGAGGATTAAGCTTGTCACTTCTCATTTCTCCTGTTAGTTCTATTTCCTTTGTGAAAGTTGTCGAAAAAAAATTATTTAATAGATTAGCTTTATCCTCATCTTTCTCTATGATTTTGCCTTCCTCACTTTTTATCGGTCCAATATTATCCGATTTAATCCTTTTACTATTTATATACGTAAAGAACAGCTTGGGATTTGATCTACTTTCCCTAGCAATACGTCTCTCTGTTTCCTCCTTCGCTATTTTTATTTGTTTTTTGCAGGTTCTCGTTTTTTCCTTGTAACACATTAGTGCCTCCTTACTGTTTTCCTGTTTTAATCTCTTGAATGCCTCTTTTTTGCTATTTAACGCCCCTTTTACGTTCTTGTTCAACCATATTGGTTTCCTCTTATTTCTGGCCCTTTTATTCCCATACGGTATATACCTCTCGCACTGAGTATTCAGAATTCTTTTGAAGGTTTCCCATTTACTATTCGTATTCCTTTGATTAAGAACTTTGTCCCAGTCAATAAGTTGAAGGCTTTCTTTCAGCTGATCAAACTTCGCCCTCCTAAAGTTTAATGTTTTTGTTGTTCCCTTATTGATAACCCTACAGAAGGGCATTTTGAAGTCGATAATATTATGGTCGCTATTACCTAGGTGCCCCCCTATCTGTACCTCAGTTATTCTATCAGGCCTATTAGTCAATATTAAGTCCAACACGGCCTTCCCTCTCGTTGGTTCCTGCACTAGTTGGGAGAGATAATTATCCTTAATATTTGTCAAGAACCTTTTTCCTTTCTGAGATCTACAGGTTTCTGTTTTCCAGTCAATATCCGGGTAGTTGAAATCCCCCATTACAATCACTTCATTATGTTTTGCTACTTTGTCTATTTGTCCTAATAGCAGATTCTCATTCTCCTCTGTTATATTGGGTGGCTTATAGCAGACCCCTAGTAATATTTTATTATTATTTTTTGCCCCCTCTATCTCTACCCACATGGACTCGACCCCCTCTTCTCCCTCTCCTATATCTTCCCTTAGTCTGGGTTTTAGACATGACTTTACATATAAGCAGACTCCTCCGCCTTTCCCCTGTTTCCGGTCCCTTCTAAATAAACTATAATCTAATAAATTTACCGTCCAGTCGTAGCTATCGTCTAGCCAAGTCTCTGTTATACCTACGATGTCATACCTCTCCTCCGATATAAGCGCCCGCAGCTCATCCGCCTTATTGGTCAGGCTTCTTGCATTGGTCAGCATGCAAGATAAAACTTTGGGGTTATTTAGCATCCTATTCTTCTCTAACGATCTAACTGTACTATCCCCACGCCCCTCTCCACCCTCATTATATTCACTTCTCCCCTTCTCCCTTGCTTGCCTCACATCCCACCTATTTCCTTGGTTTCCCCCCCGTCTCTAGTTTAAAAACTCCTCCAATCTATTAGCCATCTTCTTCCCCAGCACCGCTGCACCCTCCCCATTGAGGTGCAGCCCGTCCCTACGGTAGAGCCTGTAGCCGACCGCGAAGTCGGCCCAGTTCTCCATGAACCCAAACCCTTCTGCCTTGCACCAACTCTTTAGCCACTTATTCACCTCCCTAACCTCCTGTTGGCGCTCCTGTGTGGCTCGCGGGATTGGTAGTATTTCTGAGAAAACTACCTTGGAGGTCCTTGCCCTAAGCTTCCTACCTAGGTCCCTGAAATCATTTTTAAGGACCCTCCATCTACCACTCACTTTGTCATTGGTGCCGATGTGGACCATGACCGCTGGGTCTTCGCCAGCCCCACCCAGTAACCTGTCAACCCAATCCGCGATGTGCCGGACTCGAGCGCCAGGGAGGCAGCACACCGTTCGGCGATCCCGGTCTTTGTGACAGATTGCCCTGTCTGTCCCCCTAATAATAGAGTCACCCACTACCAGAACCTGTCTTGCCTGCCCTACACTTCCCCCCTCCCCCTCATTACTGGAGCATACACTCCCCCGGCGGTCAGAGGATCTGTCGTGCTCCAATAATGCCGGTTCTGAACCAGCCTTCCTATACTTCTTCCCTCTATCCCTCCTAACTGTTATCCAGCTCCCTGCCTGTTCAGCCTGCACTTCCCCTCTATGCTCCACCCCCAGTATTGACCCATTGAGTGTCTGCTCGGTGAGCAGCAAACTCCGTTCCATGTTGTCGATGCTCCTCAGTACCGCTATCTGAGCACTTAGATCCAGAATTTGGGCTTCCAAGTGCACGATATGCTCACATCTCTCGCAGCAGTATGGATCCTCGAGCGGGTGCTCACGGAATGCATACATTGCGCAAGATGTACACTGCACGGCTCCGGCCAACATTGACGTCATTCAAAATATGGGGATACAGTCAGTATATATATACAAGTACAAAACACAATTATTTATATATAGGTGTATGGACGGGGATCAATTAGGGATGTGCAAGTGTATCAATTAGATATTGGCGGGGGATCAGTTAAGTATGGACGGGGGATCAATTAAGTATCAAGTATTGATGGGGGAATCAGCTAAGTAGGTCAGGTGGATTAATTAAGTAAAAATTAAAGTAAAGAAAGATTGAAATACAGTCAGCAATTCAGTCCTAAGTCCTCCCTTCCAAACTCCCTGAATCCAAAGTCACTGAAAAACAAGTCACACACTTACTTTCGTTCGCACTTATGCTCCGGACACACGCAGCTCGTTCACACTCGCAAACTAAGAGATTTAAAGAGTTTTTTTTTTCCTTTTCCAGCAATGTACCCTTCACCTCAATGCACTTCCAATAGGCCCCAGGGTGACGGAACAGACTAGAAGTCACAGATACAGATAACGGGCCTGGGTATGCAGCCCCCAGGATGGCGGAACAGACAAGATACAGGACAGGACCTGGCAACTCAGTTGCACAGAATACACTGAAAGAAAGTGTTGCTCAGGCACCTCCCACTGGGTGGAGGGGGTTTAAGTATCCAGTGACTCACAGCAATAGGCTGGGGACGCATAAGGAGTGCGCACACAGTAACTATAAGAATCAGGCAGTAACCGCGCCACCGCCCTAAGCAATCAGACAAGAGACATGCACACAGCAGGTACAGGAGCAAAGTGTGCAGCTTGGACTGATAGGTAAGATGGCGGTCTTGCATGGTGGGAGGTGATAAGCCATGCCAGCACGCCGCCAGGGATGTTGCAAGTACCATTTGTTGCAGACTAAACTGAGCCAGGTGAAGTGACAGGATTGCCGCATGGGTGAGGGTTTGTGGTCTGTGTCTGGAGAGAGGTGAAAAGACCTCTTGGTGCTGATCTCTCTGACAGAATTTGAGAGACAGCTGGACATTTATCTGAATCGGTGAGATACCACGTGCCTTTATATTTATTTATTTATTTATTTTACTCACTTATATAGCTCCATTAATTCCACAGCGCTTTACAGACATTATGGGCACTGTCCCCAGTGGGGCTCACAATCAAGATTCCCTATCAGTATGTCATTGGAGTGTGGGAGGAAAGCGGAGAACCCGGAGGAAACCCACGAAAACACAGGGAGAACATACAAGCTCCTTTCAGATCTTGTCCGTGGTGGGATTTGGACTGTTTATTTTGTTCCTTTATGCCGGAGAAAGGCTGTTTGTTTTCAGTTCTGCTGGTCCAAACTTCCAGTTGAGAGACGAAAGAAGCTTGTTGATGGTTATAGGAAGCGATTGATTGCAGTTTTTTATTCCAAAGGGTATCCAACCGAGGGTGTTAACAATTTTGTCAGGCCCATTTTGGGGGTTTTGTGTGAAGTTATGTCCAATTTGCCTTTTTTCTCAGTTATTTTTTGTGTTGTTCAAAAGCACATAAAGGAAATATACATGTGTGTAACAAAACATGTGTAATTGCAATTATTTTCCGGGAGAAATACTTCATTCTATTGATAGACCTGGATTTCATAGATATCATACAGAACAAGGCACTATTAATAACTGTATAGTAAGTTAGTAAAAGAATGAAGCAGATAAGTGCAGTAGAGTATGAGATTCAATGCTGTGTCCTCGATATTCCTCATTACAATTGTGCCCTCACTAATTGCAGGAGACGATGTCTGATGGATATAACTTGCATACCTTACTGATTAACGTGAGGCGTTAATGCACTTGAAATCACACTAACCCAAAAAGTATTGGAATGTAAACATAAAATTTTGCCCCTTTTATGATAAAATAGGTTATGTAAACATCCATCGAACCGTACAAGTATGTGCTGTGCAATTAAAGGAAAGTGAAGGGTATAATTGGCAATTTTTTCACAGTAAACCTGCAGCCATAATGGAGATGCTTCACTATTTATCTGCATTCTTTTTCATCTCGAAGTATGCATTAAAGAAGAGGTTACCACTTGGTATCATGGCCTAATAGTTATGCCGATTCATTTCAGAACATTGATGTAGTTATAGGGTGTGCAAAAATGGCAGCAATATTGTTGAGTAGGCTGAAAACTGTTTTATGACATCCCAGATAGGGTCCGAGACACCCAAAGGTTCCTAGGCCCTGGTCTGTAAATGCTCCTCAAGACTATGAAGTGGACGATGACTATAAATGCTATATTTCACATTTAAAGAGGTACTGTTAAACCTCCTGACTTGTCTCTTTTCTACCCTAATTGCCCAAAAGTTGGGACACTGTGTAACATGTAAAGAAAACCAGTATGCAATGATTTGGAAATCTCTTATAGCTATATTTTATTCACAGTAGAACATAGGACATAGATCGGAAGGTGAAAGTTGAAAGACATTTTTCCATTTCATTTGAAAAAAAAATAATCTCATTTAGAAATAAATGGCAGCAACACATCGCAAAAAAAGTTGGGTCAGAGTTAACAAGAAGCTGGAAAAGTAAGTGGTACTAATAAAAAGCAGCTGGAGGGGAAATTTTCAACTAAGTCACATGGCATATGCAGCTTACACATCTTGAAAGGCACTATAAATGCTGGGCATTATATAGAGGTTTTAGAACAACAAATCTGTCCATCCAGACAATGTTTATTTCAGGGAATTGCATATTTCAGCAAGACAGTGCTAAACCACATACTCCATCCATCACAACAGCATAACTTTGTAGAAGAAAAGTTCAGGTGATGAATCAGCCGCCTGCAGTCCAGACCTTTAACAAATAGAAAATATTTGGCACAATATGAAACAAAAAATTTAGCAAAGAAGACCCAAGACTCTTAACCCCTTTCCGACGTGGTACGTAATAGTACGCACCACGTCGGCACCCCCTGTTCGGCACGGGCTCTGGTGCTGAGCCCGCACTGAACCGGGAACATGTCAGCTGATTTATACAGCTGACATGTGCCCGCAACAGCCGCAGGTGGAATCACGATCCACCTGCGGCTCAATCTCTGACAACGGCATTTAACTCGTGCTTCCGGGAAACGCATTTTAGGTCCCGCCCATCAGTGACCCCGTCATGTGATCTCGGGTCACCGATGCGTGGGCATGACAACCCGGAGTCTGCAGCAGACCCCTGTGGTTGTCATGTCTCGCTTGCTATGAGCGCCACCAAATGGTCAGCGCCCATAGCAAGTGAGCATTTCTACTACATAGAGGTGATCTGCTCATCGCTTCTATGCAGCAGGGGCGATCGGACTGCTGCTGCTTCTAGTCTCCTATGGAGATTATTGAAGCATGCAGAAAGTGTAAAAAAAATGTTTTTAAAAATATTTAAAAAAATAAAAAATGTATAAAAGTTTAAATCACCCCCATTTTGCCCCATTCAAAATAAAATAATAAAAAATAAACCCCACATACACATATTTGGTATTGCCGCTTTCAGAATTGCCCGATCTATCAATGTAAAAAAAGAATTAATCGGTAAACGGCGTAACAAGAAAAAATTCCAAACGCCAGAATTACGTTTTTTTGGTCGCCGCAACATTGCAATAAAATGTAATAACGGGCAATCAAAACATCGGATCTACGCCAAAATGGTATCAATAAAAATGTCAGCCCGGCGTGCAAAAAATAAGCCTTCACTCGGCCCCAGATCCTAAAAAATTGAGACGCTACGGGTCTCGGAAAATGGTGCCATTTTTTTTTTTTTGCAAACTTTGAAATTTTTTTTCACCACTTAAATAAAAAAGAATGCATACATGTTTGGTGTCTATGAACTCGTAATGACCTGGAGAATAATAAAGGTGGGTCAGTTTTAACATTCAGTGAACGTGGTACAAAAAACAAAAAAACAACTGTGGAATTGCATTTTTTTTGCAATTTCACCGCACTTGGAATTTTTTTCCCGTTTTCCATTTCACAATATGGTAAAACCTGCGATAGCGTTTAAAAGTACAGCTCATCCTGCAAAAAAATAAGGCCTCACGTGGCCATATTGAACAAAAAATAAAAAAGTTCTGGCTCTGGAAAGAAGGGGAGGAAAAAAACGAAAACGCAAAAACTGAAAATGCTCTGATCATGAAGGGGTTAAGCATCCTATATCAGATAAGTATGGGACAATATTCTTCTCCCCAAACTCCAGCAATTGGTCCCCTCACTTCCCAGATGTTTGCAGACTGCTGTAAAAAGAAGAGGGGACACTACACAATGGTGGACATGGTCCTGTCTCAACAGTTTGGTGATGTGTTGCTGCCATCAATTTCGAAATGAGTTAATTTTTTCAAATGAAAAATGGAAAAATGTCCAACTTTCTCCTTTTGACCTGTGTATGTTCTGCTGTGGATAAAATATGTGTATAAGAGATTTCCAAATCATTGCATTCTTGTTTTCTTTACATTTTACACAGCGTCCCAGCTTTTTTTTTAAAACTGCCATTGTAGTAAATATCAATGCTGGACCCTTCACACTCAATGACAGTGTCAAGGTAACACTCTATTGATTTTTTTTAAAACATTTACAGGAAGAATAATAAGTGGAACATCACAACACAGAGTTCTCAGAAAAAGATGTCTAGGAATTATTCATTTTTGTGGAATATCAAATATTTTAATGTCTGAGAAGAACTTTTAAATATAATATCAATCCCAAGTTATTTTTATTGCACAGTGAATGCCGTAAAAACAAAACTCAAAAAAACAATTATGGAATTGCTGTTTTTTCACCATTTTACCTCACTAGGAATTTCTTACTATTTTTCAATACATTATGGTAAAGTGAATGGCGTAATTGAAAATTGCAACTCATCTTACAAAACAAGCCTTGAAGTCCATGGAAAAAAAATAAAAAAGAAGAAGAGGTGGAAGAAGGTTTTTTTCTCAAGTTTTGAAGTTAGCTGTAGGATCGTAATGAATTTTCTATTCACAGTGTGAAGCAGCGGAATAGAATAGATATATAGGTAGAAGAAAAAAACGGCATGAAGCAAACACCCCCTCTTTTACCAATTTATTTATTATATAATATTATTATTATAATTTCATATTATGGAAAAATGAAAAATAATAAAAAAAACTTTCCTCACCTGTCTGAGAAGATAATCCATATAATGAATTTATTTGGGACTTAAATACATGTACAGTAAGCTACACATGCCAAGCACTGATTATATATCTCAGTCACATATTTCTATCTATCTATCTATCTATCTATCTATCTATCTATCTATCTATCTATCTATCTATCTATCTATCTAATCTATCTATTTTCTATTTATCTTTCTATCTATTCTATGTATTGAAGAATATTTACTTAGGAAAACTATGTGTAAATAACAGAGAATTACTCTATGTAAAAGCTAATGTTAAAATCGCATTGCATGCGGATTGTATTCGCATGTCACATGGATGCTAGGTGAGAAAAATCGCATTGTACTCACATGAAACTTGCATGACACTCATCCGACTTTTCGGGAACATCAGACCAATTTTATTAACGCAGATGAGTATGAGCCCTCAAAGGTAAAATTTCACCTTGAAGTCAATCTGTCAGGAGCTTTAGGATCAAGAATTGCTTTGTAGAGACAAGTTAATACAAACCTTCCTGGATGTGAATGGATATGTCCAGCTTAAATGTGCGGCTTAAAGCAGTTTACCCCTTTAATGACCAGGGAATTTTTCATTTTTGCTTTTTCATTTTTTTCCTCCTCTTGTCCCAAGATCCATCATTTTTTAATTTACAACACAGGACAAAGCTGAAAAAAAAAATCCAAATGCAGTGAAATTGCAAAAAAAAAAGACATCTCATCTATACCACAGTTTTTGGGGGTTTTCTTATTACAGAAATTCATAGTCTGGAACCTGGACATAATTCTACAGGCCAGTGTGATTATGGAAATACCAAACTTGTCCAGTTTTTTTTAATTATTTTATTGGTGAATTTTTTTTTTGAAATTTGTACAAAAAAAAAAATTTCCGCTGCGGATTATCATTGCAGAAAAAAACGCAGCACTACCAATTATTTTGCGGAAGTGCTGCGTTTTCGCCGCCATTGACTTGCATTAGACCCCATGGATTACGCATCACTGTATATATAGATGCGCATTCCATGCGTTCTAATGTGCTTATCGTACCCGAGTGTAGATGAGAGGAGACTCTCCTCCACACCCAGGTACCATTAAAAAATCTGTAAAAAAAGAATAAAATAAAAAATAAATGTATACTTACCTACTGTCGGCCCGCACAGCGCTCCTACTTGCTTCCCGGCACTTTGCAATGAATTGAAGGACCTGCGCTGACGTCAGAGTCATGTGACGGGTCACGCGACGCTGACGTCGGCAGGTCTTCCAATTCACTGTTGCCGGCAAGGGAGAACGGAGTGAGCGGAACACCGGGGGCCATCGGAGGGTAAGTATATATTTATTTTTTTATTTTTACCACTCTCTTGGGTCACACTATATAAATCCAGGCCGGTTGCATGGATTTATATAGTGTGACCTAGTTGTCACAAGCACTTTCCAAGTGATGCTAATCGCTTGGAAAGCGCTTGTCAATCCGCATGCGGAAGTGTCAGTGAATAACGCTCCATTTCCGCATGTCCCTGGCAGGAAAACGCATGTACAATCCGCATGCACAATCGGCATGTACAATCCGCATGCGTTTTTTTCTGCCAGGGGAGATGCAGAAACGCTCAGGAAAAAATCCAGAGCATTTCTGCATCGTGGGCACATAGCCTTAGCTGATGTTTCTATTGAAACTATTTGGGAGTGCATATGACATTTTGATCTTGTTTTAGTTCCTTTTTTTATTTAAAATGTGCTGACCCAAAAATGGCAATTCTGGCTTTTCGATTTTGTTTTTGACATTTAACATACGTTTTAAATAAATTTATATTTCGTTGGATCTGACTTTTTCGGAGAAAACAAATGTTTATTTTTAATTTTTTAACTTCTTTAGTTTTGAATAAATGTTTTTCTTATATGTTATCTATTTAAGTTTTGATTTTTGGGTCCTTGTTAGTGTTGAGCATTCCGATACTGAAATATCGGGTATCGGCCGATATTCGCGGTATCGGAATTCCGATACTTAATTCCGATACTTTTACAATATCGAATACCGGAATCGGAAGTTCCCATAATGCCTGCGCTCTGCAGGGTCTCTGAAGGATGACAAGCTGGATGGCAGTGCTCAGCTGAGATCCAGCCTGTCATCAGAATGCCATCCCGGCGTGGGAGAATTCTCCTGATTGTTTAAAAGCCGGCGGGTGGTAAAAAGCCGCCGGCTTTTAAACAATCACACAGCCCCATACTGCTTCCCCGCAGCCTCCCACCCCGATCCTCCGCTCCCCTCGCCACCTCCCATCCCGATCGTAAGTTAGGACCGGGCGGGGAGCACAGCACAAGGAGAGGGGAGCGAAGGACCCGGGCGGGGAAGCCGGCAGTGAAAAGACTTCACCGCCGGCTTTCCCGTTCTGTGCTGCGCTTTCCCGCCGGTTATTTCAAATGAACAGCTGAGGTATCAGGTGATGCTGATCAGCTGTTCATTTGAAGTAGCCGCGGTACCCTCAGAGGGTTCATGTGAGTTCATGCTTGACTGCATGAACTCACATGAACTTTCCCACGGTCGCACAGGTCAGCCTCACCTCCCAGACCCGTCATGATTGGTGTGTGTGGGTGTCTGTGCGATGTGTGCGGGTGTGCGCGATATCTGTGCGATGTGTGCGGGTGTGTGCGGTGTCTGTGCGATGTCTGCGGGTGTGTGTGCGATGTCTGGGGGTGTGTGCGGGTGTGTGTGCGCGGTGTCTGTGCGATGTCTGCGGGTGTGTGCGGTGTCTGTGCGATGTCTGCGGGTGTGTGCGTGCAGGCAGACATAGGCCGATGTGACACTACTACTCCCATCGGCCTATGTCTGTCCCCCGTCCACTCGTGCCAGCAGGATCAGCTTGATGGGAGCAGTAGTTCCCATCAGCCTGATCCTGCTATATAAATTGCCTTACTGTGTCCCCTATAAATTTTAAATACGTGTCATTGGTGGCCAGTGGTTGCCTACAATAAATTAGTTCATACATTACCTGTCCCCGCCGATCGCCACCTAAAATAAAGTAAAAAAAAAAAATTACACCTATACTCACCTAAACACCTAATTCCCCGAAGCCATCGATCTCCTGTAATAAAATATAAAATAATAAACCACAACCTTATCCTTACCCCTCCGTAGTAGTCCACGAGTGTCCCACGAAGATCTCCAGTTCAGAGCAGCCACATAGAATGTGACCGCTCTGAACCGCTGCTGCCGCTAGAATGACGGGGCCGTAAAGCAGCCCCGTCATTGCATAAGCGGGTTCACCGGAGTTCAGGCAGCGCTGCTCCGGTCAACTCCTTTACGGCCCTGCTGTATCATGAGAAATTCCCACGGTACAGCAGTGCCGTAAAGGAGGTCTCCGGAGCAGCGCTGACTGAATGCACTCCGGTGACCTCAGTCAGTGGCTCCCGCTGCCGGGAGCGGACGTGTTCCCGGCAGTGTGAGCTTACAGCAGCCATGCACAGCTGTCACTATCTCCAGATGTGACAGCTGTGCATGGGAGATCAGCGCAGGAACGTGGACAGGTAACTATTTTTTTTTTAGTAAACTAAGAATTAAATAAAATGGTGTGTTTTATTTCAAATAAATTATTTTTTTCTGGGTATAGTGTGTTTTTTCTTTTTAACACTTTGTAGGTTAGTAATGGGGGTGTCTTATAGACGCCCATCATTACTAACCTGGGCTTCATGGCAGCTGGCGCTGACATGAACCCCAGCCCTATTACCCCCTGCCACCGCACCAGGGCAGCGTGGAAGAGCGAGGCTAAGTGCCAGAATTGGCGCATCCTATGGATGCGCCATTTCTGGGGCGGCTGACGGCTGGTGTTTCTAGCCTGGGAGGGGGCCAATATTCATGGCACCCTTCCTGGGCTTTTAATATCAGCCCCCAGCTGTCTGCCTAGCCTTTGCTAGCTATTAAATTAGGGGGGACCCCACGTCATTTTTTTGGGGGGGTCCCCCATTTTAATAGCTAGTAAAGGCTAGGTATTCAGCTGGGGGCTGATATTAGTAGTCTGGGAAGATCCGTGGGTATTACCCCCTTCCCAGGCTTCAAACATCTTCCCCAGCCGTCTGCTTAACCTCCGCTAGAGACTAAAATTATGGGGGATCCCACGCCAATTTTTTTTTTAAATAAATCCTTTATTTTAACACTAAATGACATTTGAGGAGTTAATAAAGATGCAGTCCCTAAATTATTATTTATTTTTTAATTAATTTTTCCCAGAAATTTTGACGTGGGCTTTGCCATATTTTTGTATGCCAGCCAGGTACAGCATCCAGCTTCTATGAACGCGCCATTTTCCGGGGCGGCTGCGGACTGCAATTTGCAGCGGGGGGGGGGCCCAGAAAGCTTGGGCCTCCCTGCGCTGCGGATTCCAGCCGACAGCTGCCTAGTTGTACCTGGTTGGACACAAAAATAGGGCGAAGCCCCACGTATTTTTTTTTTTAATTATTTCATGAAATTCATGAAATAATTTAAAAAAAATTGATGTGGGGCTTCGTCCTATATTTGTGTCCAGCCAGATACAGCAGGCAGGAATGTGCTGCCCCCAACCACCAGCTGCCTATTTGTACCTGGCCGGACACAACAATATAGGGAAGCCCTTTTTTTCTTAATTATTTCATGAATTTCATGAAATAATTAAAAAAAATAATACGTGGGGCTTCGCCCTATTTTTGTGTCCAGCCAGGTACAACTAGGCAGCTGGGGGCTGGAATCCGCAGCACAGGGAGGCCCAAGCTTTCTGGGCCCCACCCGCTGCAAATTGCAGTCCGCAGCCGCCCCGGAAAATGGCGTCTTCATAGAAGCGCCATCTTCTGGCGCTGTACCCAACTCATCCAGGGCCCTGGTGCGGTGGTTCACTGGGTAATAAAGGGGTTAAGGCCAGCTTGGCATTATCAGCTGGCCCTAAGCCCGAAATTCATGGGGTCACGCCAATATTAGACATGACCACCATGAATTTCTAGTAAAGTATTTAAAAAAAACACAACACCCAGAATAAAGTCCTTTAATTGAAATAAAGACACAATTCTTTATTGTTCTAAATTAAACTATACTTACCATCACGCCCATTCCAGCTGAAGACAGCGATCTCCTGCAATAAAAGAAAAATAATAAACCAACCTCATCCTTACCTTCCCATGGATCCCACGACAGCTTCAGCTCTGCTACATCGAGATGACAGGCTGGACCGCAGCAGAACGCTGCCATCCAGCCTGTCATCCCGCAGACACTGAGAAGCGCAGGCACGCTTGCGCTCCTCAGTGTCTCTCTGTGACGGCATAAAGATGAGCCGAGTTCATGTCCAATGAACTCAGCTCACCTCATGCACGTCACTGACAGCGTGGGAAAATTCTCCTGCACTCAGCGCTTCAGCGTGAGAATTCTCCCACTCTGTCAGTGACGTACATGAAGTGAGCTGAGTTCATTGGACATGAGCTCACCTCATGCACGTCACTGACAGCGTGGGGAAATTCTCACGCTGAAGCGCTGAGTGCAGGAGAATTTTCCCACGCTGTCAGTGACGTGCATGAGTTGAGGTCATTGGACATGAACTCGTCTCATCTTTATGCCGTCACAGCCAGACACTGCAGAGCGCAAGCATGCCTGCGCTTCTCAGTGTCTGCGGGATGACAGGCTGGATGGCAGCGTTCTGCTGCGGTCCAGCCTGTCATCTCGATGTAGCAGAGCTGGAGCCGTCGTGGGAACCATGGAAAGGTAAGGATGAGGTTGCTTTATTATTTTTCTTTTATTGCAGGAGATCGTTGGCTTCAGCTGGAATGGGCGTGACCGTAAGTATGGTTTAATTTAGAACAATAAAGAATTGTGTGTTTATTTCAATTAAAGGACTTTATTCTGGGTGTTTGTGTTTTTTTTTTTAACTTTCACTATGGGGTTAGTAATGGGGGTGTCTTATAGACGCCTCTCCATTACTAACCTGGGCTTGATGTCAGCTGGCATTATAAGCTGACATCAACCCCAGCCCTATTACCCCACTGCCACCGCTACAGGGCAGTGGGAAGAGCGAGGCTAAGTGCCAGAATTGGCGCATCCTATGGATGCGCCATTTCTGGGGCGGCTGACGGCTGGTGTTTCTAGCCTGGGAGGGGGCCAATATTCATGGCTCCCTTCCTGGGCTATTAATATCAGCCCCCAGCTGTCTGCCTAGCCTTTGCTAGCTATTAAAATAGGGGGGACCCCACGTCATTTTTTGGGGGGGGTCCCCCATTTTAATAGCTAGTAAGGGCTAGGTATTCAGCTGGGGGCTGATATTAGTAGCCTGGGAAGCTCCGTGGGTATTACCCCCTTCCCAGGCTTCAAACATCTGCCCCAGCTGTCTGCTTAACCTCCGCTAGAGACTAAAATTAAGGGGAACCCCACGGCAATTTTTTTTAAAATAAATCCTTTATTTTAACACTAAATGACAAATACAGTAATCAACACTGTCACTGTACTTCTTATATATGTGACTGACATGTTTCTATCTATCTAATCTATGTGTGATCCTCTATTCTTTCTATTCTAAATTGTCGGGTACAGATGCTGAATTGCCGGCTGGCTTTCTTAAAGAGACGGTGCATGAAAACACTATTATTTTTTTAAATAAATCCTTTACACTAAATGACAAGTACAGTAACCAACACTGTCACTGTGCTTCTTATATGTGTGACTGACATGTTTCTATCTATCTAATCTATGTGTGAAGCTCTATTCTTTCTGTTGTAAATTGTCGGGTACCGGTGTATGTGTAGCACCCCGAGGGCTCGGCTGCTACAGGGGTATTGCACCTCGAACCAGAGGTGTGATATTCCACTCCCGGGTAAGGATGGAGTGTGGACCAGGACTCAGTAAGCTGCATGCACCACACACACCCCATTTCCGAGGAACAGCTCAACGGTGCTCCCACTAGACAGAAGTGCAGGCACGACAGCATCTGTTCCTGGCTGGAGTGGGGAGGGGGTGGAATACCCAGTGGTGTAGGAGCAGATAGGGGTGGGTCTCTGGGCATAGGTAGGAGCCCATTGGTTGCTAGTCACCTGGGCTCGGGTGTCAGAAGGAGGTATATAAGGTGGGCACCATCTTAGATCAGAGTTCAGTTCAGGCAGGAGGAGAAGAAGACAGGAGCTCAGCCAGAGAGGGCTGACAGGGAGCTGTGGCTCAGTCTGGGCCCAGCTCCAGAGGCAGGCCTGGAGTGGAGGCCAGAAGCAACAGAGAGAGAGAGGAGGAGGAACAGAAAGGAAAGTAAGAAAGGAACTGGAACAGAGGAGAAAGGAAGCAAAGAACACAGAGAAAGGCCCAGAGACACGAAGGCAGAAGGAACCCCATATGCCCAGAGGAGATACTGGGTGAAGGGTTGGCAGAGCAGGGTACCGGAACCCGAATTGGTGGAGGCGACTAATCCTCAGCCAAAACCGGAGGTTGTGACCACATCTTGGTGCGACCCCTCACTACATCCACCAGAAAGGCATACCGTATAGGGTCAGGGAAACCGGAGAGAGGTTTCGCCAACAGAAGGCCCGAGGAAGCTGGACAAAGGTGGGTCACTAGTGGGGACGGCCAGTAGAAAGGAAGAGAGGGGAGCTCTGAACCACACTCTGGAATTGCCTGGGAGTTGACCGAGTCCCTCACCTGGTGGACGCAGCACGGCTTGGGCAGTCATCGCCTGCAGCATTGACCTGAATAACAACCGTGAGTAAAGCTTTGGAAACTGCAATTACAAGTCTCTGTGTTTCATCGCCGCACCAGCACCATCAGTACTGGGACACTCACACCATCACTACCACCATCATCCACATTAGCTGCCCTGAGGCAATACTCCTCCCATGGGGAGTTATCCCATACTCAGCTGCTCAACCAACAGCAGCCTCAGCGGTCGGCAGCGCAGCGGCGGTCCCCACTGACCGCAATCCACGGGTGGCGTAGTCGGACACTTATTACAATACAAATAGACTGCCACTGGTTTGACCACCCTGGGCACGGACCGGGTCACCGCCACGGAGAACTACAACCCCCAGCGATCCGGCTCCGGGTATTCCCCCTGCACAGCAGCAGCAGCACAGGCCCAGGGGGCGCGTCATATGCGCTGATGAATTGCCGGCTTTTCGCATAATACATTCTACATTATTCTTAGTTGTTTTACTTCATGTAGAATTAACCTACAAGGAAAGAAAGGGTTTATTTTCATTCCGATATTAGTGTCCCATTGACTTGCATTGGTTTCCGGTATCGGAATCGGCGTTATCCGATACTTTTTGAGTATCGGTCCGATCCAATCCGATACGATATTTCCTGATATCGGAAGGTATCGCTCAACACTAGTCCTTGTGTGTTCGCTCAAAAGTGGCCAGTTTTTTCTCTTATTTTATTCATGCTACTGCTCTGAGTACTTTATTTTACAAGATTCCTTGGGAGAGTGTATTTAAGCTGCACTGTATAAAAATTTGCATACTGGGCATGCTCAATAAAAAGGTCTGTGTCTTGAGAATTTTATGGCAGATTTAAAAAATACTCGAGGAAGCAACAGGAGAAAATCAGAGCAAAAGCTGGCCACTTTAGACTTTGGAGTGCACTGCTACTCTGCCTACTGTCTACTGCCTGCTTACACTCCTGACCCACTGACAGTTCAGATCTAAAGCATGGTTGTGCTTCTGGTCAGCACTGTGCACTCTCTGATTCTGCAAGCAGATGCAGCTTTATCTCTGCATCATGGAAGGAGCTCAATTACAGGGAAGTTGGTAAACACAAAGGCTCTATTGTGTCATCATTGATAGACTGCAGAATTGGCTAGGCATTGTGCAGTAATCAATAGAACCAAAATCATGCTTTGCTTGAGACAAGAGATTTTTTTTTTAATAAGAAAATTACAAAACTATTTTCTTTTGCAAGCACTTTGCAATTTTGGCCATTTGTCATAATAAGACTATCCCTTTAACTGGCTACAAAGTTAAGCAGGCCACAGGTTTCAAGCATTATGTGAAAGAAAAAGGATCTGTCTGCTGCCGAAAAGCATCAAATAGTGCAATGCCTTGAAGAAGGTATGAAAACATTAGATATTTCCCAAAAACGTAAGCGTGATCATCGTACTGTGAAGAGATTTGTGGCTGATACACAGCACAGATGTGTTTGTGCAGATAAAGGCACAATGAGGAAGGTTTCTGCCAGACAAATTCATCCAATTAAAAAAACAGCTACTAAAATACCATTTCAAAGCAGCAAACAGGTATTTGAAGCTGCTGGTGCCTCTGCCTCCTGCAAACCTCAAGGTGTAGTATCCTCCAGAGGCTTGCAGTTGTGCATAAACCTACTATCTGGCCACCCTTGAACACTGCTCACAAGCAGAAACAGTTGCAGAGGGCCCAGACATACATGACTCATTTTAAAACACTCTTGTTTACTAATGAGTGCCTTGCAAACCTGGATGGTCCAAATGGATGGAGTAGTTGATGGTTGGTGGATGGCCACCATGTTCAAACGAGGCTGCAATTTCAGCAAGGAAGTGTTGTAGTCATGTTTTGGGCCAGAATCATAGCGAGAGAGCTGATAGGCCCCTTTAATGTCCATGAAAATGTGAAAATGATCTTGGTATAGTATAGAGTTACTTACTGACCATTTTCTTTCATGGCACAAAAAGAAGAACCAGTGCCATCAGTAGTAAATAGAGATGAGCGTTGTTCTACTCGAACTGTTCGCCAATCTCAAATTCGAGCTGCTTTGGGCGGTGTTCGAGCCGTTCGGCGAACACGAACGATTTGAGAAAAATTCGGCTGTTCGAGGTTATGTTCGATAACTGTTCGTGCACCAAAATCATAACTGGATTTTTTCTCAGTAATGATGAAAATTAATGTTAATACGCAGTTTGAGTGTACAGCGGGATGGGGGGAGGGGCAGGGGATGGATCTCTGCAGGAATAATGAAGATCTCCATTTTTTTTTCTCTTTCCCGCATTTGCAGTGGGGAGGTGCAGTCTGTCAGCCTATCAGCAGCGCACACACGGAGCGAACTGCTGTTTTTCACACAAGCAAGGGCATGTGTCATTGGCAGTGTATGTCACATGTCCTTGCCCTATAAGACCAAGCCATTTTCCCCATCGCCACCATTTTCTCACTGCTGCAGCTGCGTGTTAGACGGCACCGCTGTTGCTGTGTGCACTATACCTTGTTAATTTCAAGCCAATTTTCGCACAAATCTACAGATAGCTTGGGAGTAGGGAATAGTTGTGATTGCAGTCCTTTTAAGGACTAGGTTACAGCATTTCCTACGACTTTTATCAGGCAGGTCTGTGCTCTTAAATAGATAGATTGTGGGAGTAAAGACTAATTGTAATTGCAGTCCTTTTCAGGACTAGGTTACATCAGTTCCTATCAGTTTTTGCCAGGCAGGTCTGTGCCAGTGCTGTGCAAGTTTTTTTCACAGCATTTGGCTGAATCTAGCAAAGCTAATCCTTTTTGGCCTATTGCAGAGTGTGTTAGTCAGTGGAGTAGCCTATCTGTGTTGCAAGATATACCACCTGTGTATAGAATACCAATTTTTTACTGCACCTAGTGAAGTAAAATCTTTTGGGCATAGCATCATTCTATTAGTCCATCTATACTGACCTCCATCAGGTTGCAAATTGAATATAATTTTTTTCTGCATCTAGCTCTGAAAAAATATTTGGGCTTCTAGCAGTGTGTGGGACTTGTTCTATTAGTCCATCTATACTGACCTCCATCAGGTTGCAAACTGAATATAATTTTTTTCTGCATCTAGCTCTGAAAAAATATTTGGCCTTCTAGCAGTGTGTGGGACTTTCTCTATTAGTCCATCTATACTGACCTCCATCAGGTTGCAAATTAAAAATAATTTTTATCTGCATCTAGCTCTGAAAAAATATTTGGCCTTCTAGCAGTGTGTGGGACTTTCTCTATTAGTCCATCTATACTGACCTCCATCAGGTTGCAAATTGAAAATAATTTTTATCTGCATCTACCTCTGAAAAAATATTTGGGCTTCTAGCTGTGTGTGGGACTTGTTCTATTAGTCCATCTATACTGACCTCCATCAGGTTGCAAACTGAATATAATTTTTTTCTGCATCTAGCTCTGAAAAAATATTTGGCCTTCTAGTAGTGTGTGGGACTTTCTCTATTAGTCCATCTATACTGACCTCCATCAGGTTGCAAATTAAAAATAATTTTTATCTGCATCTACCTCTGAAAAAATATTTGGGCTTCTAGCAGTGTGTGGGACTTGCTCTATTAGTCCATCTATACTGACCTCCATCAGGTTGCAAACTGAATATAATTTTTTTCTGCATCTATCTCTGAGAAAATATTTGGCCTTCTAGCAGTGTGTGGGACTTTCTCTATTAGTCCATCTATACTGACCTCCATCAGGTTGCAAATTAAAAATATATTTTTTTCTGCATCTACCTCTGAAAAAATATTGGGCTTCTAGCTGTGTGTGGGACTTGTTCTATTAATCCATCTATACAGACCTCCATCAGGTTGCAAATTGAATATAATTTTTTTCTGCATCTAGCTCTGAAAAAATATTTGGCCTTCTAGCAGTGTGTGGGACTTGTTCTATTAGTCCACCTATACTGACCTCCATCAGGTTGCAAATTCAAAATAATTTTTTGTCTGCATCTAGCTCTGAAAAAATATTTGGCCTTCTAGCAGTGTGTGGGACTTTCTCTATTAGTCCATCTATACTGACCTCCATCAGGTTGCAAACTGAATATATTTTTTTTCTGCATCTACCTCTGAAAAAATATTTGGGCTTCTAGCTGTGTGTGGGACTTGTTCTATTAGCCCATCTATACTGACCTCCATCAGGTTGCAAATCGAATATAATTTTTTTCTCCATCTAACCCAGCCAATAGTTTTGGCCTAATACCACAGTTTGGCCACTCAGCTCTGCTCGGTTCCTATCCATTGTTTTTTTGTGCAAACAACTCCAGAGTTGTGAATTAGTTAACCATCAAAATGAGAGGAAAAAGGCCTGCTGCTGGTGGAAAGGGGAATAGGCGTGTTGGGAAGGGGAAAAAAGGTTGTGTCCGTGGGGTAGGTGTTAAAGCAACAGTAACATCTGCAGAAGAAAGACCATCTTCCAGCCAAACTAAAATGTCTACTTCTTTTAGCGGACATAGTGATAAGATCCCTTTCTTACGGCCACTCCAATCGCTACAAATTCCAGATGAGGCACAAAAACAGCAGGTGCTTCAACGGATGTCAAGTGCTCCTTTAAGTGGGCTCTCCTCCACATCAACTTCAACATCACAAATACTCCAGTCCTCAAAGGTGTCACCCCAATCGCATTTGCTTCCTCACAGCTCCCAAATCTCCAGCTGCCCATCTGAGTATGAGGTAGAACAGATGGTTGAGTCTGCAGAGCTGTTTACTCATACTATAGCCTGGGAATCAGAGGTCGACTCCAGCGCTTCTGTGAATTCAGACGAGGAAATGATCTGCACTGATGCCCAGAATCTTTATGAGTCGGATCCAGGACCAGATGCAGAAGGTTCTGACCATAATGTAGACCCTCATTCCCAAACTGTAACTCCTGTTGGTGGAGACAATGAGGAAGACGATGATGAGACTCAAATACCTGATTGGAGCGACAACTTTAGTTTTTTGTCAGGGCAGGAACAGGTTGGCTCTGAGGACGACGGGTGTGATAATGCACAGGGTGATGATGATGAGGTTGGAGATCCCACTTACTGTCAACCCACAGTCAGCCAAGAGATGAGGTCAGCAGAGGAGGTGGAGGAAGATGCTAGTGACGACGAGGTCAGGTTGCGCCTTCCTGGACAGAGACGTAGTACTGGAAGCACGTCAACAACTGCATCCTCAAACACAACTCTGCCTCTCACCACAAGTCGTGGTGGCTCTTCAGGTCGCATGGGTGCTAAGCCTTGCATAGCCTGGCCATTTTTTCAGATCGATAAAGATGACCCAACTCGTGTTATCTGTAACATTTGTCAGCAAAAGCTAAGTAGAGGCCAAAAAATACATAGTTTGAGTACTTCATGCATGAACCGGCACATGGACATGAAGCATAAGTTGCAGTGGGAAGCTCAGTGTGCTACAATGCTGCCTAGCCGGCCGGGCCAACCACCGTCTGCCATATCTTGTGCATCCGCGGCCTCTTCATCCTCTGTGACTGGGGGGACAGCAGTCACACCTGTTTTGGGGCGCAGACCTGCCACCTCTTTACCCGCAACAGCCAGCGTGATTGGCAGGTCATCATTTTCTTTGGAGGTGGTAACAGCAGCTGGTGTTGAGCGCTGTCCGACATCGATAGCACCACCTTTGGATCAAGGCAACCTAACATGTCCGCCTGCATCTTCCTCACAGACCGGCAGTTTGCCGGGGACACCCTTATCAACCCTGTCTAAGCACAATAGCCAGCCCTCGGTCCCTCAGATGTGGACAAGTAAAAGACCATTTCCTCCTAGCCATGGGAAAGCTAAGAGGTTGAATTTCACCATCTGCAAGCTCTTGGCTACAGAAATGCTGCCTTTCCGCCTGGTGGACACAGAGGATTTTCGAGACCTTATGTCCGTCGCAGTGCCCCAGTACCAGATGCCCAGTCGGCACTACTTCTCAAAGAAAGGTGTGCCTGCGCTCCACCAGCATGTCGCACACAACATCACCGCTTCTTTGAGAAACTCTGTGTGTGACAGGGTGCATTTCACCACAGACACTTGGACGAGTAGGCATGGACAGGGGCGTTACATGTCGCTGACTGGGCACTGGGTAACTATGGTGACAGCAGGACAAGGGGCTGCTGTCCAAGTCTTGCCGTCCCCACGAGTTGTGCGTCAATCCTCTTTATGTCAAAGTTCCTCCACTGCTTCTGCCTCCTCAACCTCCTCTCGGTCTTCCACCTGCACCCAAAGCCTGTCTGGTCATGCCACAAGCTTTCTAACTGCGCAGAAGGGATCCTGCACACCTCCTTACTATGCTGGCAGTAGGGCTCAACGTCATCAGGCGGTTTTTACTTTGAAATGTTTGGGAAATGTGAGTCACACAGCTGAGGAGTTGTGGTCAGCTCTGGAGAACCAATTTCATGAATGGTTGTCTCCACTGGACCTGAAACCAGGGAAGGCCATGTGCGACAATGCTGCAAACCTGGGTGCGGCCCTTCGCCGGGGCAATGTCACACACGTGCCTTGTATGGCTCACGTGTTGAACCTGGTTGTCCAGCACTTTTTAGCCCACTATCCCAGACTAGATGGCCTTCTGCAGAGGGCACGGTCGCTGTGTGCTCACTTCCGCCGTTCGCATCCCGCAGCTCAGCGACTTACATCTCTACAGAAGTCGTTGGGCCTGCCACTTCACCAGCTAAAATGCGATGTGCCTACCCGGTGGAATTCAACTCTGCACATGTTGCAGCGACTGTGGCAGCACCGACAAGCCCTGGTGCAATACGTTCTGACGTATAGCCTGGGCCAGCGAGATCCAGAGGTGGGGCAAATCACGCTGGAGGAGTGGTCTCAGATCAGGGACCTATGCACCCTTCTGCACAGTTTTGAAATGGCGACGAAGATGTTTAGTGCTGATGATGCCATTATCAGCATGACTATTCCGGTGATTTACATGCTGGAGCACATGTTAAACAGAATTCGGAGTCAGGTGGTGGCACAAGAGGAGGTGGAGGAAGTAGAGGAGGAGGAGTTGTATGCGGAAGGGCTAACATCTGCAAGGTCCAGACGGTCGGCAGCACCAAGGCGGCAGGCATGTGAGGGTGGGGGAGATGGTTTTACCAGGGCGCATGGTAGCAGCCAAACTAGTGAGGAAGGTGCAGGAGCCCAGGAAGAAGTGGAGGACGAACTGATGGAAGACTCATCAGATGAGGGAGACCTTGATCACATTTCTGTTGTGCGAGGTTGGGGGGAGAGGACAGAGGAAGGAAGCATGATTGTTACCTTGCCACCAACACAACAGGGACTTAAAGCTCCTGGATGCGCAACACACATGAGTGCCTTCTTGCTGCACTACCTGCAACATGACCCTCGAATTGTGAGAATTAGAAATAATCCTGACTACTGGGTTGCCACACTGTTAGATCCCCGGTACAAAAGTAAATTTGCCGAAATTATTCCTGCCATAGAAAGGGATGCACGCATGCAGGAGTATCAGCAGAGACTGTTGCAGAATCTTACATGTGCTTTTCCACAAAACACCAGTGGTGCACGTAGTGAATCTCACAGTTCCAACTTGCCAACCGTGGGACCGTCAAGTGTTCAGCACTCAAACCGTAACAGAACCACAGTATCTGCTGGTAACATCAATTTTGCGGAATCATTTCACCACTTTTTTAGCCCATCCTTTGCAAGGCCACAGGAGACAAGAAGTCTGACACATAGTCAACGCCTAGAGACGATGGTACAGGAGTATCTCCAAGTAAACATTGAAGCCATGACTGTGTCACTGGACCCTTGCTCTTTTTGGGCTTCCAATCTGGATAAATGGCCGGAGCTAGCCACTTACGCCTTGGAGATCTTGTCATGCCCCGCAGCCAGCGTTCTGTCTGAACGTGTGTTCAGCGCTGCTGGTGGTGTGCTGACAGATAAGCGCACGCGGCTCTCCACTGATAATGTAGACAGACTCACGTTCATAAAGATGAACAAATCATGGATCCGAAACGACTTTTCTACCCCTGTGTCATCCTGGGGAGAGTAAAAGCTTGATGATTGGTTAAAATCACCCTACCAACCGTTTTAAGCTTTCAAATTACTAATCATGTTTATCTGTATCTTGGCTGGAAAATAATTTGGGCTTTGTAGCAGTGTGCAGCACTGATTCTATTAGGCCATCTATAATAAGCTCCACCAGATTTAAAATTACTAATCATGTTTATCTGTATCTTGGCTGGAAAATAATTTGGGCTTTGTAGCAGTGTGCAGCACTGATCCTATTAGGCCATCTATACTAAGCTCCACCAGATTTAAAATTATTAATAATTTTTAGCTGCATCTAGCTCGGAAAATAATTTTGGGGCTCCGAGATGCGCAAGACACATAAGTGCCTTCTTGCTGCACTACCTGCAACATGACCCTCATATTGTCAGAATTCGAAGTAATCATGACTACTGGGTTGCCACACTCTTAGATCCCCCAAACTTTTCGATCAACCTTTTCATTTTAATAAAGACCAAAAAAATGGTCATTTTTGAAATTATAAGCATTAGCAGGTTATTAGAAACTGAAATCAAACAGTTTTCAACTCAAAACTTTATTCTAGGTGATGTTACATTTTCACATAGGACCCCTTGTTCGAAAGGAGCTTCTGAACTCTCTCGTCCATTGAATTTGTCAGGTTTTGGATGGTTTCTGCTTCAATTGTTTCGCATGAGGACAGAATACCCTCCCAGAGGTGTTGCTTAGATGTGAACTGCCTCCCGCCATCATAGACACTCCTTTTGATGATGCTCCAGAGGTTCTGAATGGGGTAGAGGTCAGGGGAGCATGGGGGTCACACCATAAGTTTGTCCCCTTTTATGCCCATATCAGCCAGAGATGCAGATGTTTTATGTGCAGCATGAGATGCTGCATCTTGTTGTTCGGGGGACGTTGGAGGCACAAGCAGCTTGAAAAACTTGTCTGCTGCTATGACAAGGCTTTTTTGCCGCTGCTCTTTTACCCTGACGTAATTGCCTGTAGGAAAGAGTCCTCAATTTGCCCTTATCAGCACGCACACGTGTGTACTGTGAATCAGCTACATACTTCTTGATTGCCAAGACACTTCATCCTGATCATCGCACAATGTTGATTGTAGTCATGCCTTGACCTAAACACTCCACAATTTGTTGCTTCTCAGCAGCCGACACATCCTTTTTCTTTCCCATTTTGGCAGAAAATGTAGGCTGCTTAATAATGTGAGACAGCCTTCTTAAGTAGTCTTGCCTTTCATTGGACACACCTGCCAAACTAATTAGCACAGGTGTCTGCAATTGCTTACAGTGATATAAAGAGCCCTGACACACATCACCATCAATGAGTTTAACTGACAAACAAACAAATTCTTCCCTTATCACTCCTAAACACTTTTTGCATAATAATTTGGAACACAGTGTACATGTGCTTTTCCACAAAACACCAGTGGTTCACGTAGTGAATCTTACAGTTCTAACTTGCCAACCGTGGTCTGTATGGAGTTGTTCAATAAAGGGCCCAAAATTAAGATAACATAGATGGGAGAGGTCTCTATGAATAGGAATTCCTAAGTATTTGATACCCTGTGAGGGCCAGGCAAAGGGAAAGTTGGACTGGATGGAATCCTATATGGATTTGGGGAGGGAGACATCGAAAGCCTCAGACTTCGCTGCATTGATTTTAAAATTTGACCATGTAACAAAGTGATCTATTTCAGCCATAACAGCATGGATGGATATATGTGATTGAGTGATATATACTAGGACATCATCAGCAAATAGAGAGCACTTGTACTCGGTGCCTCCCACCTCAATCCACCTAATATTGGGGTTATGGCGAATTGATGAGAGCAGGTGCTCCGTCACTAGGATGTATAAGAGAGGGGACAGAGGACATCCCTGCCTTGTCCCATTGGTGATTGTGAAAGGTGATGAAAATGTTCTGATACACCCCCTGGGCCTTGGGACACCCGGAGCCGGACCCTTTTTGGTGGATGCTGGTGGTTGTAGTCTTCGTGGCAGCGACCCTGTTCCATGGCTCAGGGTGGTCAAACCAGTGGCGGAACTATTTATGTGGTTTTGATGTTTAAATGTCCGACTACGCCACCCGTGGATTGCGGTCAGAGTGAACTGCCGCTGCAGGGCAGACCGCTGAGGCTGGTGTTGTGGGTGCAGCAGAGCGTAGCATAACTTCCCACGGGAGAAGTCCCAGAAGACTGGAGAAGAGCAAATGTTGTTCCTATCTTCAAAAAGGGGAAGAAGGTGGACCCAGGGAACTATAGGCCGGTGAGTCTGACTTCTATACCAGGAAAGATCTTTGAACAAATTATTAAACAACATGTATGTAAGTACATGGATAAGAATGAAGTGATTAACCAGAGTCAGCATGGGTTTGTAACTAACAAGTCATGTCAGACTAACTTAATTTCCTTCTATGACAGAATCACTGACTGGGTGGATCAGGGAAATGCTGTAGATATAGTATATCTTGACTTCAGCAAAGCATTTGACAAAGTATCTCACACCATCCTTATTGAAAAAATGACCAAGTATGCAATGGACCAGGCAACTGTTAGGTGGATTCATAACTGGCTTAGTGATCGGACTCAAAGGGTGGTTGTAAATGGCTTCACATCCAGCTGGATGAATGTCTCAAGTGGGGTACCACAGGGATCTGTCCTGGGACCTGTATTGTTCAACATCTTTATCAATGATTTAGATGAAGGAATTGAGGGTAAACTGATTAAATTTGCTGATGACACAAAGCTAGGAGGGATAGCTAATACTAGAGAAGAGAGAGAGAGGATTCAAAAAGACCTAAATAAACTGGAGCAGTGGGCAGCAAACAACAGAATGGTTTTTAACAGGGAAAAATGCAAAGTACTACATCTGGGCAATAAAAATGAAAAAAGCATATACAGAATGGGAGGAATAGAGCTAAGCAACAGTACATGTGAAAAAGACTTAGGTATACTAATAGATCATAGACTGAACATGAGTCAACAGTGTGATGCAGCAGCAAAAAAGGCAAATACAATTCTGGGATGTATTAACAGAAGCATACAGTCTAGATCACGTGAAGTCATTATCGGTCTTTACTCCTCTTTGGTCAGACCTCATCTGGAATACTGTGTACAGTTTTGGGCACCACATTTTAAAAAAGACATAGACAAACTGGAGCAAGTTCAGAGAAGAGCGACCAGAATGGTGACTGGTCTTCAAACTATGTCCTATGAGGAACGGTTGCAGGATTTGGGAATGTTTAACTTGCAAAAAAGAAGACTGAGAGGAGACTTAATAGCGGTCTACAAATATGTCAAGGGCTGTCACATTGTAGAAGGATCATCTTTATTCTCATTTGCACAAGGAAAGACTAGAAGCAATGGGATGAAACTAAATGGGAGGAGACACCGATTAGATATTAGAAAAAACTTTTTGACAGTTAGGGTGATTAATGAGTGGAACAGGCTGCCACGAGAGGTGGTGAGTTCCCCTTCAATGGACGTCTTCAAACAGAGGCTGGACAGACATCTGTCTGAGATGATTTAGTGAATCCTGCTTTGAGCAGGGGGTTGGACCAGATGACCCAGGAGGTCCCTCCAACTCTACCATTTTTATTTATGAGGAGTATAGCCTCAGGGCAGTGTATGCGGAGGATGGGGGTGATGGTGCAGGGCAGCAGCAGTAACGACACGGAGTCAGTGATGCTGTCCAGGGCCTTTACTCACAGTTCTTATTATCCAGACCACGTCTGCAGGTAACAGCTGCCCACGTCGTACTGTGCTCACCAGGTGAGGGGCTCAGACAACTCCCAGATAACTTTGGAGCGCTTCACAGGACCCCCTTTGTGTGTCCTTTGTCTGGCCTTTCTTACCAACCCTTCTGTCCGGCTGCCTCGGGCCTCCTCTTGGTAAACTTGGCGCCAGTTTCCCTGACCCTATGTGGTGCCTTCCTAGCGGGTGTAGCGAGGGGCTGCGCCACATAAAATGTCAGAGCCTCCGGTTTCTAGCTGAGGGTCATTTCCTGCCTCCACTAGTTTCGGGGACCAGTCTCCCCCTTTGGCCTGACCCCTCCACGCAGGTGGATTCGGGCGTGCGGTGGCGACTCGCCCGTCCGCACCCCTGGGATCCCTTCATTCCTCGTTCCTGGAGCCTTCTCCGCTCCTCTTCCTTCCTTCTCCCTCTTCCAGGCCTGGGCCTCTGTTACTAGGCCCGCCTCCGGAGCAGAGCTCTTGCAGAGCCCCTACTCCCTGCCACTTCTGCTCAGACTTCTCTGCACTGAACTAAGATGGTGCCCACCTTTTATACTCCCTTCTCAATGCACCCAGGAACTGCTTCCTCCCTGCTCCTGCACTACAGGGTTCCCCTTCCTCAGTGTTCCCTCCCCCCACTCCAGCCAGGGACAGGGACTGTCGTGCCCATCTCAGAGGCATATTGGTCGCCCTGCCCCACGGCAATGTGGTGTAATGCATGCAGGTGTCGGGTCCTGATCCACACTCCATCCTTACCTGAGAGTGAGATATCACACCTCTGGGTGAGGTGCAATACCTCTGTAGCAACCGAGCCCTCAGGGTGCTACAGTTCCATTTATCTTCAGCCTAGGTGACGTATTGTGATACAGGGCCGTGATTTTGGCTATAAAAGGGTCCCCTAGACCCCTACCCCAAGCTTTTCAAGAGAATCATATATGGCGTGCCAGGAGACTCTATGGAATGCTTTCTCAGCATCCAACGAGAGTATCTAATTACAAATTTTTAACTGCATCTAGCCCAGGAAATACTTTGTGCCTAGTAGCAGGGTCTGCTAGTCAGCGGATTATCCCGGCTGTTAAGCAAGCTACACCACCTGTAGTTTAGACACTTAATTTTTTCAAAGGAAATGCTTCGGGACCATGGGATACTCAGTGAAGAGCATCAGGAGGCACCCCAAGGCATAGGGGCTGGGACTGGCAGTAGGATGCCTTGCGGTGGACAGCCGAGCTCGATCCTTATAAAAGCTTTTTAACTGCAGCAGCTTTAGTGGACGCTACTGGAGCTGGAATTACGCGGCTGCTGGCATGAGACTTGCTCTCCAATAGATCCTTGTAAATGGATTTAAAGTGTATTCATTCAAATTAGAGAGACAATTTAAATTAAAAAGCTTAGAGCTGCCTCCACCACAGGGGGGCTCGCTCGACCCACCAGCGGACAGGCACCAGTATTGGGAGAGGGGAGCTGGCTGTCAGGGTTCACCGCGGCTCTGGCACAAACCCGGCGACACGGAGGTGGCACGGGCAGGAGCGGACTGAACGTGTCGGCTTCTCACTTTTTGGATTTTAGAAGGGCATGACATGCCTATATTTGTGTCTCCCCCTCCTTTTACTCCTCCACCTCTTTTCTTTTCGCATGACTATATGTACTTGTCACTTTTCCATGTGTTAGTTGTGTCTTCTGAGCAGTTTGTCAGCTTTTGGACACCTTTGAAGGTGTTTTCTATGTGTTTCTATGTGTTTTTGTTTGCCTGCCATTGGTTTTAACGGTGTTCGAAGGTGTTCGACGAACAGTTCGACGAACAGTTCGGCGAACACACGGGTGTTCGACGAACCTAACCGAACTCGAACACTACGGGGGTGGCTCAACACTAGTAGTAAAATCTTCTTCATGCATGACAATGTACCATCTCATGCTGCAAAGGATACCTTTGAGTCCTTTGCTGCTATGGGCATAAAAGGAGACAAACTCAGGTTGTGGTTACCACCCTTCCATGACCTCAACCCTATTGAAACCCTTTGGAGTAGCCTCAATTAAAAGATCTATGAGGGTGGGAGGCAGTTCACATCAATACAGCAGCTCTGGGAGGCTATACTGACATCCTGCAAAAAAATTCAAGCAGAAACTGTACAAAAACCTACAAGTTCAATGGATGCAAAAATTGTGATGGTGATGTCAAAGAAAGGATCCTATGTTAATATATAACTTTGCCTGTTAAGATGTTTTTCATTGGAAAAGCTTTTGATTTGAGTAAATGTAACCTCTTAATGCTGAAAATTCAACAAATGACCATTTTCAGTTTTTTACAACATATAAAATGTTTGGAAACTCTGTTACACATAATAATTTGGAACAGAGGACTTTTAGTTTTTAAAAAAATACTGTCCGATAAAAAGTGATTTATATAATGGTTGAGGAATTAAACATTGTACTGACTCATTTGCATCAACCATTTAGGAAAATCAGAGAAAAATACAATTTGCATAATCATTTGGAACGTGGACACAGTGTATATTCCAGACGATCATAGTCATTAGAATTTTGGAAACCTAATGAAGTAAGTTTCGAAATTTGTCAATAGAATGTGAAATGAAAAGGTAAAGTGGAGACATTTTCAAGATTGTGCTGAAAAATATTTTCCCCTCAAAGGAGAAGGAAGTAAAGCGATGTGTTCTGGTTCAGCGGAGGTGTTATCACACTCAATATGCTGATTCTACAGGATAACATATTTCCCTTCACTAAGTAATGCAGGGAAGTAAACAATGGAATTATAATTACTGAATAAATACATTTTAGTGAAGGTGCAAGTTTCTGATGCAGCTGATGAAATCTTTTTTAATTGAAGTGTAATATGAAATATTAAGTAATAATAACTGAGTGCACTTTAAGTCGGATGAGACCGATTTCTGCCCTGGGAAAACACTGCAACAGTTGTGACTGAGCACCAGCATGACAAAGACAGTTCAAGGAAACACAAGCGGCATCCAGGAATGTGATTTCTGAGATATTCAAGGACATGGACTTTGGCTTTAAAAATTTGAGAATTTAATTGGAGTTCAGAAGACCAGAGATAAGCAAATCAGCAAAAATTCTAATTTGCATATTTACTCAAATTTGTCCAGGAAGTTTTCATAGCATTTATTCGATAGAAATCAAATGTGCTTAATTATATTCCGGGGTCTGCATGAAAGTCATAAAATACCTAAGTAGTACCTCCATATGTAAATAATGCTACCATTTAATGCCTATATAACATTTCTGCCTAACTGAAATTGCCATTATGTGTCCAGAAAACTTTAGCAGTAATTTAAAGTGAACCTCCGGTTTCACATGAAAATGATTATAGTGCAGGACTCCATAGTATAATTGTTTTTATAAATCACTCTAAGCAATTTTTGCTGATAAACTGTAGCACGAACCGTTCAAAATCAATTCTGCAGGTGCACTAAACTAATCAGCATCCTGCTTGTCGCTCCTAGCTAACATTCGTGTTCCAGCCATGAAGATGTAGACTGGCAGCGGGAAAAGCATATTGTAGTATAGCCTGCAGCACAGACTTAGGGTGGTCGGTATTGTGGGTTATTGGCAAAAATCGCCGATAGAGTAATTTACAAATGAGTATACTGCAGAGTAGATATGAGCAGATCAGACAAAATTCAAATTCGCCAATGCGCTCTGATTTTCCTGGGAAATCGATTAACAGAGAAGTTATTTAATATCCCTTTTAATGCTGTGGGGTTTTTCCATACTCCAGAGCATAAAAAACGTAGTATGTAAAAAAAATGTAAAAAAATCCTTATACTCATCTTATTGTTCAACTCTCTGGCCCCCCCATTCCTCACCATCACTTGTCCGATCCTCGCCGCATCTTGATATCACTGCCACTCACCCTGAAATTCCTAGCCTCTCAAATTAAACTGGAACTTTCGGCAATGATGAAGCCTAAAATGGTTCTGTGCAAGCACGTGAAAGTTCACAATGTCATAACATACACTGTGATTTTACGCACACATAACCAGAATCATTCCAGGACTACACAGACCAGTAGTCTTGGCTTACCATGATAGGCCCATGGATTTCAGCACAAGCGATAGTCATAAGAAGGTGAGAAGAAGAGTGGCCAAAGAGGTGAGAATAAGGATAATTCGTATTGTTTTAACCTTTTGATGGCCCTTTTACAGTTCAGAAAAATGAAAGCCATTTTGGCAATTTTTGGAACATGCAAGTAGAATTGAATTCCATTTGAATATATTTGCTCTTGTCTACTGCAGGATCCTAAACTATAATCAATTTCTTTTGAAATTGGAGGTACGCTGCAAGCCCTGTCTGTCCATAGTCAACATTAGAGAGAGTTAAGATTCCTTTTGCACACCACTGGAGTATAATAAATATTGGTTTAAAAAAACCTATACTCAGTTGGCTGGTGGCATCTTCAGCTGTTTGTAATGCCTGTTGAGCCCCTGCCATGATGTTAAATGACCTAGTCAGGTAAAGAGGCACCGAAGATGTTGGGTGCCACAAGATGTCAAAGATGGCCAAGTAGTTGAATAATCCAAAGATAGCCCAGTGAAGACAAGCAGAAGGGGGCTGTGCTGAGCACAGGTGAGGGCCGGGTGAGTATAATTTCATTTTCCCTACCCTTTAGAATCCAGCAGAATGGTAACCGGGTGAATATGATTTTTTTTTGTAAAATGTGAGGTGACTCGATTTGAATCAAATCAATTTACTCATCTCTAAAATACACCTTTGTTTGTTCTTTAGCCTTATATCTCAAGGACACGTTCATAGATTGTATATGCATTCACATTGACTGGAAGAAAAACAGAATCCTTAAGTCTTTGCGCAGATAATTGCCATATATTTGTATCATGTTTTATTAGAAATATATATCTAAATATCACACAGTACATACAGAAATCAAAGGAACTAGAGACAATGATATATGATACAAGCTGACATTGTAAGAGGGAAACATCTGAATCTGACAGTTTAGTGCAGGTCATAGGTGAGCACTCAATTTATTATATAAAACATAATAATTAGTGATGAGCGAGCACTTAAATGCTCGGGTACTCTTTGCTCGAGTTGAGCAAATTGGAATACTTGGGTGCTTGACCCGAGCAACGAGCCCAATGTAAGTCTATGGGAAACTCAAGCATTTTTCCCGCGGCTCCCCCCGGTGGTCTTCAGGGGGCCTAAAATCGATGGGAACAGCATGGGGAAGACCACTGGAAGCATCTCTGACTCCCAGGCCACTGCTGTGAACAATGTTGTCAGAGTATTACTCCACTTTTACAGACTCACAATAAAACATACAAAAACAAAACCAAAATGGATTTTCCTGGGAAAAATGTTAAGGGACATCCTTTCCAGGGTAATGACTTGTATTTAAGGTAAAATAAATAATCAAAAACAAAGATGCTCCTCCACACCTTGGGCTATGTTCACACATAGCGCTTTTGATGCGTTTTTGCACTTTTGCTTTGCTTTCAACGTTGAAAAATACCTTTACCGGAAAATGTCATTTTAACATTTTACTATCTTATCTTCCCATGTGGTGTACGAGACATGATCAGACACATCCTGTTTCATTTAAGAAGGAGGGACTCTGAAAGTCACAAAGCCTATTTTTATAGGGCCATTAGGCGGCCCTTATTATTCTTAAAGGGCAAGCTGTCATCCCTCACTATTGCTAGAGAGTCATCAGTCGGCTATGCCTTGTTGCTCCCATTATTAAAGGGTGGGTCTTCTATACTGTTATTGTGTATGCTGTGACTGCGTGGGCTGCCAAAAATTTGGACGCACCCCAATACCCCTTTGAAGAGACATAGAGGAGGACCTCAGTAAAAAAAAATGTTCCCATTATAAAGGAGTGTGTCTCCTATAGTGGTAATGCCCATGCAATGACTGCAAGGGCTGCCTAAATTTTGGAAAAACCCCAATACCAATTTAAAGACAAATAGAGGAGGGCCTCTGTAACAACATGTTCCCATTAGAAAAGAGCGGTTCTGCTATACATTTATTGCGTTTGCAGTTGACGCGCCCCCAGGGCAGTGGGGTACTCGGTGTCCGGGCCTATGGATGCTGGGGGCGGAATATGTCACAGTGGCTGGCCCGGTCCGTGGCCCAGGGCGGTCAACAAAAAGGGGATAGTTTATATGGGATTTGTAGTTTGAACGTGACGCCACCTGTGGTTTCTGGTAGTTTGTACCAGCGCTGCTGCAGACCTCTGAGGCAGTTGATAGGCAGCTAGGATGGAATAGCTCCCCACAGGTGGAGCAGGCCTCAGGGCAGTGTAGAGTTTGACGGTGGGTGGTGATGCTGGGGCTTGTAGTGCAGTCGGGATGGCGCAGCAGGAGTAACTGACAGAGACAGGGGATTCACTTCAATACCTTTACTGGTGCGGATGTCAGGTACGGTCCAGGGTACTTGGTAGGAAGGGTGCACTTCAGGACTTCTCCCCAGTGAGCGGGTATAGGGCCTCCTGGTCCGTGTCTCCCTCTCTCTAAGCTCCTGGCCAGCCTGCAACTGGGCCTAGCTTCTGTGTCGTGTTGCTCTCTTCACCTGTCGCTTGGTAGTAGGACCTTCCGCTGGCAACCACTATCCATGGGCGCCGGGACCTTCGTGGTTCCTGGTCCTGTAATGGGTTTAGCTTCAGGTCGGCCAGGGACTTGTAGTCCTCCTGGTATGCCGGTGATCCCTACTGGGTATAAAGGGACACTGTAGGTGTGGACCCCGGGTCCGGTTTGTATACTCGGGGGTGAGCCTATGATGCTCCTCTGCCCCCTCAACTCCTCTCTTCTCTCCTCTTTTCCTTCGGCCACACTCGGGGCCCTCAATACAGCAACAGACGTGCTGCATCTTCTCTGCTCTCAGCGTCAACACGCTCTCCTCAGACTAACTTCTGACTGACTGAACTGCCTGGCTCCACCCTCCATATACAGTACAGACCAAAAGTTTGGACACACCTTCTCATTTAAAGATTTTTCTGTATTTTCATGACTATGAAAATTATACATTCACACTGAAGGCATCAAAACTATGAATTAACACATGTGGAATTATATACTTAACAAAAAAGTGTGAAACAACTGAAAATATGTCTTATATTCTAGGTTCTTCAAAGTAGCCACCTTTTGCTTTGATGACTGCTTTGCACACTCTTGGCATTCTCTTGATGAGCTTCAAGAGGTAGTCACCGGAAATGGTTTTCACTTCACAGGTGTGCCTTGTCAGGTTTAATAAGTGGGATCTCTCGCCTTATAAATGGGGTTGGGACCATCAGTTGTGTTGTGCAGAAGTCTGGTGGATACACAGCTGATATTCCTACTGAATAGACTGTTAGAATTTGTATTATGGCAAGAAAAAAGCAGCTAAGTAAAGAAAAACGAGTGGCCATCATTACTTTAAGAAATGAAGGTCAGTCAGTGCGAAAAATTGGGAAAACTTTGAAAGTGTCCCCAAGTGCAGTTGCAAAAACCATCAAGCGCTACAAAGAAACTGGCTCACATGAGGACCACCCCAGGAAAGGAAGACCAAGAGTCACCTCTGCTTCTGAGGATAAGTTTATCCGAGTCACCAGCCTCAGAAATCGCAGGTTAACAGCAGCTCAGATTAGAGACCAGGTCAATGACACACAGAGTTCTAGCAGCAGACACATCTCTACAACAACTGTTAAGAGGAGACTTTGTGCAGCAGGCCTTCATGGTACAATAGCTGCTAGGAAACCACTGCTAAGGACAGCAAACAAGCAGAAGAGACTTGTTTGGGCTAAAGAACACAAAGAATGGACATTAGACCAGTGGAAATCTGTGCTTTGTACTGATGAGTCAAAATTTGAGATCTTTGGTTCCAACCACCATGTCTTTGTGCAATGCAGAAAAGGTGAACGGATGGACTCTACATGCCTCGTTCCCACCGTGAAGCATGGAGGAGGAGGTGTGATGGTGTGGGGGTGCTTTGCTGGTGACACTGTTGGGGATTTATTCAAAATTGAAGGCATAATGAACCAGCATGGCTACCACAGCATCTTGCAGCGGCATGCTATTGCATCCGGTTTGCGTTTAGTTGGACCATCATTTATTTTTCAACAGGACAATGACCCCAAACACACCTCCAGGCTGTGTAAGGGCTATTTGACCAAGAGGGAGAGTGATGGGGTGCTACGCCAGATGACCTGGCCTCCACAGTCACCAGACCTGAACCCAATCGAGATGGTTTGGGGTGAGCTGGACCGCAGAGTGAAGGCAAAAGGGCCAACAAGTGCTAAGCATCTCTGGGAACTCCTTCAAGATTGTTGGAAGACCATTTCCGGTTAATACCTCTTGAAGCTCATCAAGAGAATGCCAAGAGTGTGCAAAGCAGTCATCAAAGCAAAAGGTGGCTACTTTGAAGAACCTAGAATATAAGACATATTTTCAGTTGTTTCACACTTTTTTGTTAAGTATATAATTCCACATGTGGTAATTCATAGTTTTGATGCCTGCAGTGTGAATGTACAATTTTCATAGTCATGAAAATACAGAAAAATCTTTAAATGAGAAGGTGTGTCCAAACTTTTGGTCTGTACTGTATATGTCCCTAACGGGCTCCCTCTGGTGGTATGAGGTGGAGGGTGGAGGTGTTTGTATGTAATGAGGGCCTCTTGTGGAGAAGTCCATCCATGCACCCTTTTGGGTCCTGTGGTACCTGTGAACAGCAGGGTGCCACACAGTGAGTACAATGGCTGCCTAAATTTGGGAAATACCCCAATACGAATTTAAAGACACATAGAGGTGGGCCTGCGTAACAACATGTTCCCACTAGAAAGGAGCAGTTCTGCTATACAGTTAATGCATATGCAGTGAGTACAAAAGCTGCCTACATTTGGGAAAATCCCCAATACCAATTTGAAGACACATAGAGGTGGGCCTCTGTGGTAACATGTTCCCATTATAAAGGAGCGGGTCTCCCATACTGTTCTTGCGCATGCAGTGATGCAGCGGCTGAGAAAAATTTGGACGCACTACAATACCTCTTGGAAGAGTCATAGAGGAGGGCATGATTAACATTTATTTCCAATTATTAGGAAGTGGGTCTCCCATACTGTTATTGCCTGTGCAGTGAATGCAAGGGCTGCCAAAAATTTGGAGGCACTCCAATGTCCCTTGCAAGAGAGGTAGAGGAGGGCCTCATTAAAAAAAATGTTCCCATTATTAGGAAGTAGGTCTCCCATACTGTTATTGCCTATGCAGTGAATGCAAGGGCTGACAAAAATTTGGAGGCACTCCAATGCCCCTTGCAAGAGAAATAGAGGAGTGCCTCATGAAAAAAATGTTCCCATTATTAGGAAGTGGGTCTCCAATACTGTTATTGCCTATGCAGTGAATGCAAGGGCTGACAAAAAATTTGGAGGCACTCCAATGCCGCTTGCAAGAAACGTAGACATGGTGATATGGTAGAAAGGGTGGTGATATGATGGTGGAGGATGAGGATGAGGAGAAGGACAACAGCAAATAGACAAAATCAGGAAGCATATACCCATGTCTGGGTGTGAAGAGGTGCATGGGAATAGACCTCCCAAAAAAAAACACTGGATTTGAGTTTATGTTACGCTGCTATTATTATTTTGGTGGCCCAATCCAGCCCTTTTTCATTTCGATAAGAGTCAGCCAGTCAGCATTATCAGTTGATAGGCGGATGCACCTATCAGTTATAATTACCCCAGCGGCCCTAAAAACCCGCTCTGACAAAACGCTAATGGCAGGGCAGACCAGGACCTCCAAGGCATAGAGAGCCAGTTCATGCCACATGTCCCGCTTGGATATCAATAATTATGAGGCACAGAGGAATCATGGAGGACATTGGTACGGTCGGCAAGGTACACCTTCAACATCTTCATAAAATTATCCCTCTTTGCGAGACTACCCCGCGCATCAGGGCCTGTGCGATGGGAGGGTCTGGGAAAACTGTCCCAGAACCTTGACAGTGTTCCCCTCCCTCTGCTGGATCATATTCATGTCTCTCTCGCCTGTACTCCTTGGTTGTCCAAGGAAGTGCAACCACTGCCGCCAGCGTTTTCAGATGGGATTTTTTTTAATAATTCCGCAACAAGGGCCTTCTGGCACTACCCCATTTTAGTAGACCTATCCACCGTGGGAATAAGAGATAGAAAGTTCTCCTGTAGCGTCGGACTAGAAGTGTCATTAACCAGTAATGACTGTCACCCAAAATTTGGAAAACGCGAGGGTCACTGGAAAGGCAGCGTAACATCAACTCAGCCATGTGTGCCAGACTTCTAACAGGCAAGACTTCCATGTCCTCACCAAGAGGACAACTGACCATGTTCTCCTCCTTATCCTCCTCCTCCCTCTCCTCAGGGCATCCACGCTTAACAGATGGTGTGACAGTTGTGTGGGTAGTACCGTCTATAGCGCATGAAACTAGCTCCCGTTCTTCCTCCTCCTCCTTCTCTTCCTCATTGTCACCCAATCCACATTGGGATGAGATGAAGCTGGGCTGTGTGAAATAACCCTGTAGAGTTCCTTGCTCCATCTCATCATGCTCCGCCTGCAATGCCTCCTCTTTAATTGTGAGCAATGATCATTTCAGAAGACAGAGAAGCGGGATGGTGATGTTAATTAGGGCATCATCGCCTCTCACCATCTTGGTGGAGTCCTCAAAGCTTTGGAGGACGGCACAGATGTCTGATATTCATGCCCACTCCTCAACTCTTATGTGCATAGGCTGACCTGAATACAGACAAACGTTTTGAAGCTGGTACTGAACAACTGCCCTGTGCTGCTCACAAATTCTTCTCAACATCTGCAAGGTTGAGTTCCAATGCATGGGGACATCGCACACCAGTCGGTGAGCTGGAAGCTGCAAACACTGCTGAATCACGGAAAGGGCGGCGGAAGCTGGAGCTGACTTTCTAAAATGGGCACACACGCTGCATACGTTGACAAGCAGATCGGGCAGATCTGGGTAGATTTTGAGAAACCGCTGAACCACGAGGTTAAGCACATGGGCCAGGCATGGTACATGTGTGAGCCCGCCTTGTTTCAGAGCCGCCAACAGGTTTCAGCCATTGTCACACATGACCATGCCTGGCTGTAGGTTCAGTGTTGACAGCCACAGATCGGCCTGGTCTTTCAGAGCAGTCTACAACTCTTCAGCGGTGTGCGGTTTGTCACCTAAGCATATTAGCTTCAGCACAGCCTGTTGCCGCTTGGTCAAGGCAGTGCCGCAGTGCTTCCAGCTTCTGACTGATTTGGTCATTTCAGAAATGGAGGCTGAAGAGGAGGATGAGGAGGAGGAGGTTCAGGAGCAGTAGAATTTGGGGGCAACCCTGATTGACCCAGGGCCCGCAATCCTCAGTGTCGGGAGGACGTGTTCCATTCCACGGTCTGACTGGGTCCCGGCTTTCAAAATATTAACCCTGTGTGCCGTCAGCGAGATGTACCATCCCAGTCCGCAACACTTTTCTACATGTCAGTTGTGTGGTGGACCTTCCCAGTAACTGCGTTGAGAGCACGGCTAATGTTCTGAAACACGTGCTCGTGTAATGCGGGGACAGCACACCAGGAGAAATAGTGGCGACTGGCAACTGAGTACCGAGGGACGGCCGCCGCCATCAGATTGCGGAAAGCTTCAGTCTTCACGAGCCTAAAAGGCAACATTTCAAGCGCAAGCAGTCGCGAAATGTGTGAATTTAGTAGTGTGGCCTGTGGGGCATTGTCTCCTTATTTGCATTTGCGTTCCAAGGACTGGGGTAGGGACAACTGCATTTGGACAAGAATGTGAACTTGGTTGCTTATGGTGTTAGTTGAGAGTGTGCAATGACAGGTGCAGGGCAGGAGGCATCTTCACATGCGCCATGGACAGGTGATTTTAGTCCATGCACAACAGCGGAGCAAGCAGTGGTGTCACCCGCTGACACTGTTTTTGGACCCTGGGGTTCGGCCAATTTAGTCGGGTGCTTTGCTGTCATGTGCCTGATCATGCTGGTGGTGGTCAGACTGCTAGTTTTTTGCCCCTGCTGATGCTGGCCTGGCAGATGTTGCAAATGGCCTTTCTTGGGTTATCTGCAGAGTCTTTAAAAAGAACCAGACTCATGAAGACCTAACAGTTGTACTGGCAACTTCCGTCGTGTTGTTGTTCTGGGGAACGGTTGCCCGCCTTGTGTATTTGGCCACAACACTGCTTGTTCCTGCCTGTTGAGGTGCTACACCTCCCTCCCCCTGTGTTCTGCTTTCTTTACTCTGCATGTCACCTTGCCACGTTGGGTTAGTGACTTCATCGTCCACCATCTCGTCTTCCACTTACGCTCCCTGGTCGTCCTCCTGACTTTCTGGCAATTGTGTCTCATCATCATCATCCACTTCTTGCAACAGTAATTGCACTTTCCCACCATTGCCTTCTTGTGACCGTGACTGCTCAAATATTTGGGCATTGCTACACGCGTTCACCTCTTGCCCCGCTTGAAGCTGGCCGGGCGAGAGGCACAAATCTAAAAATGGAAAATTGAACAGCTCTTCGGAGTGTTTAAGTGTGGGATTAGTTGTCCCCGAGCACTCGGTATGGTGGGAGGAAGGAGGATCAGGGTGAAGAATATGTGGTCCAGACTCACGGCTACTGAGACTTGACCATGTGGAAGGCAGGGTGGTGGTAGTAGTGGCAAAGTGACTGGAAGCATTATCTGCTATCCAACCAACAAGATTTTGACACTGCTCTGTGTTCAATAGTGGTGTGCTGCGGTCCGCTAGCAATTGGGACAGGAAGGTCGGGCGACAAGATGTGGGTGTTTGTTGTGGCACAATTTCAGCTTGCCCATGGCCTCAGCCTCTGTATGCACCATCAGCATCACGCCCACTTCCCCGTCCCTTGCCATGCACCTTGCCCATTTTAAATGGAAGACAATACTTTTCACGGTCGCTACAAATCGCTGGATTTGTACTGCAGTTATATACATCTGATGGATGCCAACAGTTTTAAATAACGGGCTTGTAGTTTCCTATTATTCACAGTGACCACATGTGAATAGCTTCACTGACACACTGCTACAAACTGTAAATGGAAGACAATATTTTCCATGCTCGCTACAAATGGTTGGATTTGTACTACAGTTATATGTGATACGTTTGATGGACGTCAACGTTTTAAATAGCGGGCTTGTAGTTTCCTATTGTTCACATTAATCACGTGGAAATAGCTTTACTGACACACTGCTACAAATTGTAAATGGAAGACAATATTTTCCACGGTTGCTACAAGTGGCTGGATTTGCACCGCAGTTATATGTGATACGATCATCTGACGAACGCCAACGGTTTTAAATAGCGGGCTTGTAGTTTCCTATTATTCACAGTGACCACGTGTGAATAGATTCACTGACACACTGCTACAACCTGTAAATGAAGGCTAATATTTTCCACGTTCTCTACAAATTTCTGGATTTTTATCGCTGTAATATGGGATCAGGTCTGATGGAAAAGATCTGGCTGTTTTCTGCAGTGTTAACAAGCAAATGGAGCAGTAAAATGGAGTACTCTGGATTGCTTTTTAAGCAAATAATCAGGATTAAGACAAAAAAAATTAGCCCTGGCCCCTGATGTCTGGGGCTATGTCTACGGATATCTGTAACAGCAGGAGCAGACAGAACGTGGACCCTCTTGTGAAGTATACACTGCCACAAACCCTGCCTGCCTAACTCTTGCTATCAGGATAAATATATGCAGCTGGATTAGTCCTCAGAAGGACTGTTGGTTCAGATGGCTATACAGTACAGACCAAAAGTTTGGACACCTTCTCATTTAAAGATTTTTCTGTATTTTCATGACTTTGAAAATTGTACATTCACACTGAAGGCATCAAAACTATGAATTAACACATGTGGAATTATATACTTAACAAAAAAGTGTGAAACAACTGAAAATATATCTTATATTCTAGGTTCTTCAAAGTAGCCACCTTTTGCTTTGATGACTGCTTTGCACACTCTTGGCATTCTCTTGATGAGCTTCAAGAGGTAGACACCGGAAATGGTTTTCACTTCACAGGTGTGCCCTGTCAGGTTTAATAAGTGGGATTTCTTGCCTTATAAATGGGGTTGGGACCATCAGTTGTGTTGTGCAGAAGTCTGGTGGATATACAGCTGATAGTCCTACTGAATAGACTGTTAGAATTTGTATTATGGCAAGAAAAAAGCAGCTAAGTAAAGAAAAATGAGTGGCCATCATTACTTTAAGAAATGAAGGTCAGTCAGTCCGAAAAATTGTGCAAACTTTGAAAGTGTCTCCAAGTGCAGTTGCAAAAACCATCAAGAGCTACAAAGAAACGGGCTCACATGAGGACCGCCCCAGGAAAGGAAGACCAAGAGTCACCTCTGCTTCTTAGGATAAGTTTATCCAAGTCACCAGCCTCCGAAATCGCAGGTTAACAGCAGCTCAGATTAGAGACCAGGTCAATGCCACACAGAATTCTAGCAGCAGACACATCTCTTCAACAACTGTTAAGAGGAGACTTTGTGCAGCAGGCCTTCATGGTAAAATAGCTGCTAGGAAACCACTGCTAAGGACAGACAACAAGCAGAAGAGACTTGTTTGGGCTAAAGAACACAAGGAATGGACATTAGACCAGTGGAAATCTGTGCTTTGGTCTGATGAGTCCAAATTTGAGATCTTTGGTTCCAACCACCATGTCTTTGTGCGACGCAGAAAAGGTAAACGGATGGACTCTACATGCCTGGTTCCCACCGTGAAGCATGGAGGAGGAGGTGTGATGGTGTGGGAGTGCTTTTCTGGTGACACTGTTGGGGATTTATTCAAAATTAAAGGCATACTGAATCAGCATGGCTACCACAGCATCTTGCAGCAGCATGCTATTCCATCCGGTTTGCGTTTAGTTGGACCATCATTTATTTTTAAACTGGACAATGATCCCAAACACACCTCCAGGCTGAGTAAGGGCTATTTGACCTCGGGATAGGGTTAGGGTTGTGTTAGGATTAGGATTGTGTTAGGATTAGGGTTAGGGTTGTGTTAGGGTTAGTATTAGGGTTAGGGTTCTGTTGGGTTAAGGTTGTGTTGGGGTTACAGTTGTGTTAGGGTTACTGTTGTGTTAGGGTTAGGGCTGTGTTAGGGTTAGGATTAGTGCTACGGTTAGAATTAGGGTTAGGATTCTGTTAGGCTTGTATTAGGGTTTGGGTTAGGTCTGTGTTAGGATTAGGGTTGTGTTAGGGTTGTGTTGGGGTTGGGATTTTTTCAAAAGTAAAGAAAAAAAATGATGACGATATGGCGACTAGTGTTGAGCGCTATTTGAATTTGATTCAGGTGCTCGGGTATACACCGAGTATCACAGGTGCTCGAGTGACATGCTCGAGTCTCCACCCCATATGTTTCATGGCTGTTATACAGCAAAAAAAAATATGCTGAGATTGCCTGCCATACACGAGTAATCCTCACGTGTTTTTTTGGGTTGTCTACCAACCATGAAACATGCAGGGCGGGGACTCGAGCATGTCACTCGAGCACCCGTGATACTTGCTTCATACCGAGTACCGATGCAAACTCAAGTAGCAAGCACTTGCGCTCAAGACTAATGACAACATATTCAATATGATGACCTAATGTTATCAAATTTTGTGTTGTACCTTTGGGTTCAAAATGTTCATTATACCCTTTGATACAATCCTTGAGGGGTGTAGTTTACAAAATGGGTTCACTCCATTGTTTAGGCACATCAGGCGCTCTCCAAATGCGACATGGCGTCCGCTCTCCATTCCAGCCAATTTTACGCTCAAAAATTCACACAGTTCTACTTCCCTTCTGAACCCCGCCGTGCGTCCAAACAGTGGTTTTGCCCCACATACAGGGTATCAGCTTACTCAGGAGAAATTGCACAACAAATGGTTTGGTGCAATTTATCCTTATAAAAATTCAAAATTGGGGGCTGAAAAACATTTTTGTGGGAAAAATAGGAAAAGTTATTTTTATGGCTCAATGTTATAAACTTCTGTGAAGCACCTTGGGGTTCAAGGTGCTCACCACACATCTAGATAAGTTCCCTGAGGGGTCTAGTTTCCAAAATGGTGTAATTTATGGCGCTCCTTCCCTTCCGAGCCCTGCCGTGCACCCAAACAGTTGTTTTCCCCCACATACAGTGTATGGTGTGCTCAGCAGAAATTTCACAACAAATTTTGGGGTCTATTTTTTCTTTTTACCCTTGCAAAAATAAAAAAATTTGGGTCTAAATTAACATTTTTGTGAAAAAAAATTAAATGTTCATTGTTTTCTTCCTCATTCCAAAAATTCCTGTGAAGCACCTGAAGGCTTAATACATTTATTGAACATGGTTTTGAGCACCTTGAGGGGTGCATGTTTTAGAATTGTGTCACTTTTGGGCATTTTCTGTCATAAAGGCCCCTCAAAGTTTCTTCAAGTGTGATGTGGTCCCTAAAAAATGATTTTGTAAATTTTGTTGGGAAAATGAAAAATCGCTGGTCAATCCTTATAACTTCCTAACAAAAAAAATAAAAATAATATAAATATATTGCAAATATTTTAGGACCTTGCACATTTCTAACTATCTTTCTCTTCCCAGCGAGTTGAAGCATCTGGTCTTACCAATTATTGCTACATTTCTAACATTTCCCTCAGATTAGAAATTAGTGAATCTTTTGAAATTCCAATAAAATTTTGCAAAATTTTCACAGGAAATTTGATTAATAGAAAATTGATTTGTCACAAATCTAAAATACTCCAATGCCTCCACTTGGCCTAAAAAACATACAAGACAACATTCTCTTTTTCTGAAACTGTGGTTTCTTCAGGGTTTTATGGATTTCCCACCCTGTCTCTCTGGCTATGCTGTGAGCTGTGACATCTTCTCCCTATCCAGATTTGATAGAAAATGGCTGCTGCATTCCCTGCCTTAGCTTTTAAACAATATCTGACAGTTCCTTATGATTGGCTGTACGATATATACAGGTTCATCTCACTAAATTAGAATATCATCAAAAAAATTATTTATTTCAGTTCTTCAATACAAAAAGTGAAACTCGCATATTATAGAGTCATTACAAACAGAGTGATCTATTTCAAGTGTTTATTTCTGTTAATATTGATGATTATGGCTTACAGCCAATGAAAACACAAAAGTCATTATCTCAGTAAATTAGAGTACTTTATAACAACAGCTTGAAAAATGTTTTTAAAATCCGAAATGTTGGCTTACTGAAATGTATGTTTAGTAAATGCACTCAATACTTAGGGCTCCTTTTGCATCAATTACTGCATCAATGCAGCGTGGCATGTAGGCAATCAGCCTGCGGCACTGCTGAGGTGTTATGGAAGCCCAGGTTGCTTTGATAGCAACCTTCAGCTCATCTGCATTGTTGGGTCTGGTGTCTCTCATCTTCCTCTTGATAATACCCCATAGATCCTCTATGGGGTTAAGGTCAAGCGAGTTGCTGGCCAATCAAGCACAGTGATACTGTTGTTCTTAAACCAGGTATTAGTACTTTTGGCAGCTTGGACAGGTGCCAAGTCCTGCTGGAGAATTAAATTTCCATCTCCAAAAAGCTTGTTAGTAGAGGGAAGTGCTCTAAAATATCCTGGTAGATGGCTGCGCTGACTTTGGTCGTGATAAAACACAGTGGACCTATACCAGCAGATGACATGACTCTCCAAAATATCACTGATTTTGGAAACTTCACACTAGACCTCAAGCATAGTAATGAGCGAGCATGCTCGCTACTGCTCGGTGCTCGCCCGAGAATCTCACTCCATCTATTTAAAATTGTGGTTTGTCCATTACACGGATCACATATAAGTGCGCTGAAAATTCTGAAATTTCTGGCCTCCATTGAAATTTTGTTGCAGTGTGTCAGTGAAGTTATTGACATGAGGTCACTGTTAAAAATAGTTACCTACAGACCAGCTATTTAAAACTCTGGTTTTCCATCACAAGTATCACATATCATTGCGGTTCAAATCCAGCCATTTGTACTGAACGTGGAAAATATTGTTCTCTATTTAAAATGGGCAAGGCACGTGGCAAGGGACAGGGAAGTGGATGTGATGGTGATTAGAGATGAGCGTTGTTCTACTCGAACTGTTCGCCAATCTCAAATTCGAGCTGTTTTGGGCGGTGTTCGAGCCGTTCGGCGAACACGAACAATTTGAGAAAAATTCGGCTGTTCGAGGTTATGTTCGATAACTGTTCGTGCACCAAAATCATAACTGGATTTTTTCTCAGTAATGATGAAAATTAATGTTAATACGCAGTTTGAGTGTACAGCGGGGTGGGGGGAGGGGCAGGGGATGGATCTCTGCAGGAACAATGAAGATCTCCATTTTTTTTTTCTCTTTCCCGCATTTACAGTGGGGAGGTGCAATCTGTCAGCCTATCAGCAGCGCACACACGGAGCGAAGTGCTTTTTTTCACACAAGCAAGGGCATGTGTGATTGGCAGTGTATGTCACATGTCCTTGCCCTATAAGACCAAGCCATTTTCCCCGTCGCCACCATTTTCTCACTGCTGCAGCTGCGTGTTAGACGGCACCGCTGTTGCTGTGTGCGCTATACCTTGTTAATTTCAAGCCAATTTTCGCACAAATCTACAGATAGCTTGGGAGTAGGGAATAGTTGTGATTGCAGTCCTTTTAAGGACTAGGTTACAGCATTTCCTACGACTTTTATCAGGCAGGTCTGTGCTCTTAAATAGATAGATTGTGGGAGTAAAGACTAATTGTAATTGGAGTCCTTTTCAGGACTAGGTTACATCAGTTCCTATCAGTTTTTGCCAGGCAGGTCTGTGCCAGTGCTGTGCAAGTTTTTTTCACAGCATTTGGCTGAATCTAGCAAAGCTAATCCTTTTTGGCCTATTGCAGAGTGTGTTAGTCAGTGGAGTAGCCTATCTGTGTTGCAAGATATACCACCTGTGTATAGAATACCAATTTTTTTACTGCACCTAGTGAAGTAAAATCATTCTATTAGTCCATTTATACTGACCTCCATCAGGTTGCAAATTGAATATAATTTTTTTCTGCATCTAGCTCTGAAAAAATATTGGGCTTCTAGCTGTGTGTGGGACTTGTTGTATTAGTCCATCTATACTGACCTCCATCAGGTTGCAAACTGCATATATTTTTTTCTTCATCTACCTCTGAAAAAATATTAGGCTTCTAGCTGTGTGTGGGACTTGTTCTATTAATCCATCTATACAGACCTCCATCAGGTTCCAAACTGAATATATTTTTTTCTGCATCTACCTCTGAAAAAATATTGGGCTTCTAGCTGTGTGTGGGACTTGTTGTATTAGTCCATCTATACTGACCTCCATCAGGTTGCAAACTGAATATATTTTTTTCTGCATCTACCTCTGAAAAAATATTGGGCTTCTAGCTGTGTGTGGGACTTGTTGTATTAGTCCATCTATACAGACCTCCATCAGGTTGCAAACTGAATATATTTTTTTCTGCATCTACCTCTGAAAAAATATTGGGCTTCTAGCTGTGTGTGGGACTTGTTGTATTAGTCCATCTATACTGACCTCCATCAGGTTGCAAACTGAATATATTTTTTTCTGCATCTACCTCTGAAAAAATATTGGGCTTCTAGCTGTGTGTGGGACTTGTTGTATTAGTCCATCTATACAGACCTCCATCAGGTTGCAAACTGAATATATTTTTTTCTGCATCTACCTCTGAAAAAATATTGGGCTTCTAGCTGTGTGTGGGACTTGTTGTATTAGTCCATCTATACTGACCTCCATCAGGTTGCAAACTGAATATATTTTTTTCTGCATCTACCTCTGAAAAAATATTGGGCTTCTAGCTGTGTGTGGGACTTGTTCTATTAATCCATCTATACAGACCTCCATCAGGTTGCAAACTGAATATATTTTTTTCTGCATCTACCTCTGAAAAATTATTGGGCTTCTAGCTGTGTGTGGGACTTGTTCTATTAATCCATCTATACAGACCTCCATCAGGTTGCAAACTGAATATATTTTTTTCTGCATCTACCTCTGAAAAAATATTGGGCTTCTAGCTGTGTGTGGGACTTGTTGTATTAGTCCATCTATACTGACCTCCATCAGGTTGCAAACTGAATATATTTTTTTCTGCATCTACCTCTGAAAAAATATTGGGCTTCTAGCTGTGTGTGGGACTTGTTCTATTAATCCATCTATACAGACCTCCATCAGGTTGCAAACTGAATATATTTTTTCTGCATCTACCTCTGAAAAAATATTGGGCTTCTAGCTGTGTGTGGGACTTGTTGTATTAGTCCATCTATACTGACCTCCATCAGGTTGCAAACTGAATATATTTTTTTCTGCATCTACCTCTGAAAAAATATTGGGCTTCTAGCTGTGTGTGGGACTTGTTCTATTAATCCATCTATACAGACCTCCATCAGGTTGCAAATTGAATATAATTTTTTTCTGCATCTAACCCAGCCAATAGTTTTGGCCTAATACCACAGTTTGGCCACTCAGCTCTGCTCGGTTCCCATCCATTGTTTTTTTGTGCAAACAACTCCAGAGTTGTTAATTAGTTAACCACCAAAATGAGTGGAAAAAGGCCTGCTGCTGGTGGAAAGGGGAATAGGCGTGTTGGGAAGGGGAAAAAAGGTTGTGTCCGTGGGGTAGGTGTTAAAGCAACAGTAACATCTGCAGAAGAAAGACCATCTTCCAGCCAAACTAAAATGTCTACTTCTTTTAGCGGACAATGTGATAAGATCCCTTTCTTACGGCCACGCCAATCGCTACAAATTCCAGATGAGGCACAAAAACAGCAGGTGCTTCAACGGATATCAAGTGCTCCTTTAAGTGGGCTCTCCTCCACATCAACTTCAACATCACAAATACTCCAGTCCTCAAAGGTGTCACCCCAATCGCACTTGCTTCCTCACAGCTCCCAAATCTCCAGCTGCCCGTCTGAGTATGAGGTAGAACAGATGGTTGAGTCTGCAGAGCTGTTTACTCATACTATAGCCTGGGAATCAGAGGTCGACTCCAGCACTTCTGTGAATCCAGACGAGGAAATGATCTGCACTGATGCCCAGAATCTTTATGAGTCGGATCCAGGACCAGACGCAGAAGGTTCTGACCATAATGTAGACCCTCATTCCCAAACTGTAACTCCTGTTGGTGGAGACAATGAGGAAGACGATGATAAGACTCAAATACCTGATTGGAGCGACAACTTTAGTTTTTTGTCAGGGCAGGAACAGGTTGGCTCTGAGGACGACGGGTGTGATAACGCACAGGGTGATGATGATGAGGTTGGAGATCCCACTTACTGTCAACCCACAGTCAGCCAAGAGATGAGGTCAGCAGAGGAGGTGGAGGAAGATGCTAGTGACGACGAGGTCAGGTTGCGCCTTCCTGGACAGAGACGTAGTACTGGAAGCACGTCAACAACTGCATCCTCAAACACAACTCTGCCTCTCACCACAAGTCGTGGTGGCTCTTCAGGTCGCATGGGTGCTAAGCCTTGCATAGCCTGGGCATTTTTTCAGATCGATAAAGATGACCCAACTCGTGTTATCTGTAACATTTGTCAGCAAAAGCTAAGTAGAGGCCAAAAAATGCATAGTTTGAGTACTTCATGCATGAACCGGCACATGGACATGAAGCATAAGTTGCAGTGGGAAGTTCAGTGTGCTACAATGCGGCCTAGCCGGCCGGGCCAACCACCGTCTGCCATATCTTGTGCATCCGCGGCCTCTTCATCCTCTGTGACTGGGGGGACAGCAGTCACACCTGTTTTGGGGCACAGACCTGCCACCTCTTTACCCGCAACAGCCAGCGTGATTGGCAGGTCATCATTTTCTTTGGAGGTGGTAACACCAGCTGGTGTTGAGCGCTGTCCGACATCGATAGCACCACCTTTGGATCAAGGCAACCTAACATGTCCGCCTGCATCTTCCTCACAGACCGGCAGTTTGCCGGGGACACCCTTATCAACCCCGTCTAAGCACAATAGCCAGCCCTCGGTCCCTCAGATGTGGACAAGTAAAAGACCATTTCCTCCTAGCCATGAGAAAGCTAAGAGGTTGAATTTCACCATCTGCAAGTTCTTGGCTACAGAAATGCTGCCTTTCCGCCTGGTGGACACAGAGGATTTTCGAGACCTTATGTCCGTCGCAGTGCCCCAGTACCAGATGCCCAGTCGGCACTACTTCTCAAAGAAAGGTGTGCCTGCGCTCCACCAGCATGTCGCACACAACATCACCGCTTCTTTGAGAAACTCTGTGTGTGACAGGGTGCATTTCACCACAGACACTTGGACGAGTAGACATGGACAGGGGCGTTACATGTCGCTGACTGGGCACTGGGTAACTATGGTGACAGCAGGACAAGGGGCTGCTGTCCAAGTCTTGCCGTCCCCACGAGTTGTGCGTCAATCCTCTTTATGTCAAAGTTCCTCCACTGCTTCTGCCTCCTCAACCTCCTCTCGGTCTTCCACCTGCACCCAAAGCCTGTCTGGTCATGCCACAAGCTTTCTAACTGCGCAGAAGGGATCCTGCACACCTCCTTACTATGCTGGCAGTAGGGCTCAACGTCATCAGGCTGTTTTTACATTGAAATGTCTGGGAAATGTGAGTCACACAGCTGAGGAGTTGTGGTCAGCTCTGGAGAACCAATTTCATGAATGGTTGTCTCCACTGGACCTGAAACCAGGGAAGGCCGTGTGCGACAATGCTGCAAACCTGGGTGCGGCCCTTCGCCGGGGCAATGTCACACACGTGCCTTGTATGGCTCACGTGTTGAACCTGGTTGTCCAGCAATTTTTAGCCCACTATCCCAGACTAGATGGCCTTCTGCAGAGGGCACAGTCGCTGTGTGCTCACTTTCGCCGTTCGCATCCCGCAGCTCAGCGACTTACATCTCTACAGAAGTCGTTGGGCCTGCCACTTCACCGGCTAAAATGCGATGTGCCTACCCGGTGGAATTCAACTCTGCACATGTTGCAGCGACTGTGGCAGCACCGACAAGCCCTGGTGCAATACGTTCTGACGTATAGCCTGGGCCAACGAGATCCAGAGGTGGGGCAAATCACGCTGGAGGAGTGGTCTCAGATCAGGGACCTATGCACCCTTCTGCACAGTTTTGAAATGGCGACGAAGATGTTTAGTGCTGACGATGCCATTATCAGCATGACTATTCCGGTGATTTACATGCTGGAGCACATGTTAAACAGAATTCGGAGTCAGGTGGTGGCACAAGAGGAGGTGGAGGAAGTAGAGGAGGAGGAGTTGTATGCGGAAGGGCTAACATCTGCAAGGTCCAGACGGTCGGCAGCACCAAGGCGGCAGGCATGTGAGGGTGGGGGAGATGGTTTTACCAGGGTGCATGGTAGCAGCCAAACTAGTGAGGAAGGTGCAGGAGCCCAGGAAGAAGTGGAGGACGAACTGATGGAAGACTCATCAGATGAGGGAGACCTTGATCACATTTCTGTTGTGCGAGGTTGGGGGGAGAGGACAGAGGAAGGAAGCATGATTGTTACCTCGCCACCAACACAACAGGGACTTGGTGCTCCTGGATGCGCAACACACATGAGTGCCTTCTTGCTGCACTACCTGCAACATGACCCTCGAATTGTGAGAATTAGAAATAATCCTGACTACTGGGTTGCCACACTGTTAGATCCCCGGTACAAAAGTAAATTTGCAGAAATTATTCCTGCCATAGAAAGGGATGCACGCATGCAGGAGTATCAGCAGAGACTGTTGCAGAATCTTACTTGTGCTTTTCCACAAAATACCAGTGGTGCACGTAGTGAATCTCACAGTTCCAACTTGCCAACCGTGGGACCGTCAAGTGTTCAGCACTCAAACCGTAACAGAACCACAGTATCTGCTGGTAACATCAATTTTGCGGAATCTTTCACCACTTTTTTAGCCCATCCTTTGCAAGGCCACAGGAGACAAGAAGTCTGACACATAGTCAACGCCTAGAGACGATGGTACAGGAGTATCTCCAAGTAAACATTGAAGCCACGACTGTGTCACTGGACCCTTGCTCTTTTTGGGCTTCCAATCTGGATAAATGGCCGGAGCTAGCCACTTACGCCTTGGAGATCTTGTCATGCCCCGCAGCCAGCGTTCTGTCTGAACGTGTGTTCAGCGCTGCTGGTGGTGTGCTGACAGATAAGCGCACGCGGCTCTCCACTGATAATGTAGACAGACTCACGTTCATAAAGATGAACAAATCATGGATCCGAAACGACTTTTCTACCCCTGTGTCATCCTGGGGAGAGTAAAAGCTTGATGATTGGTTAAAATCACCCTACCAACCGTTTTAAGCTTTCAAATTACTAATCATGTTTATCTGTATCTTGGCTGGAAAATAATTTGGGCTTTGTAGCAGTGTGCAGCACTGATTCTATTAGGCCATCTATAATAAGCTCCACCAGATTTAAAATTACTAATCATGTTTATCTGTATCTTGACTGGAAAATAATTTGGGCTGTGTAGCAGTGTGCAGCACTGATCCTATTAGGCCATCTATACTAAAGCTTCACCAGAATTAAAATTAATAATAATTTTTAGCTGCATCTAGCCCGGAAAATAATTTTGGGGCTCCGAGATGCGCAAGACACATAAGTGCCTTCTTGCTGCACTACCTGCAGCATGACCCTCATATTGTCAGAATTCGAAGTAATCATGACTACTGGGTTGCCACACTCTTAGATCCCACAAACTTTTCGATCAACCTTTTCATTTTAATAAAGACCAAAAAAATGGTCATTTTTGAAATTATAAGCATTAGCAGGTTGTTAGAAACTGAAATCAAACAGTTTTCAACTCAAAACTTTATTCTAGGTGATGTTACATTTTCACATAGGACCCCTTGTTCGAAAGGAGCTTCTGAACTCTCTCGTCCATTGAATTTGTCAGGTTTTGGATGGTTTCTGCTTCAATTGTTTTGCATGAGGACAGAATACCCTCCCAGAGCTGTTGCTTAGATGTGAACTGCCTCCCGCCATCATAGACACTCCTTTTAATGATGCTCCAAAGGTTCTGAATGGGGTAGAGGTCAGGGGAGCATGGGGGTCACACCATAAGTTTGTCCCCTTTTATGCCCATATCAGCCAGAGATGCAGATGTTTTATGTGCAGCATGAGATGGTGCATTATCATGCAGAAAAATGATCTTGCTGTGAAATACACGGTTCTTCTTCTTGAACCATGGCAGGAAGTGCTGTTTGAGAAAATCCACATACATTATGGAGTTCATCTTTAGCGCCTTCAGGGATCCTAAAGGGGCCGACAATCTCTCTCCCCATGATTCCAGCCCAAAACATTACTCCACCTCCTCCTTGTTGGCGCTGTAGCCGTGTTTGCGTGGGGTGTCCATCAACCAGCCATCCTCCACTCCATCCATCTGGACCATCGAGCGCTGCATGGCACTCATCCGTGAACAAAACAGTTTTGAAATCAGTCTTCATGTAATGTTTGGCCCACTGGAGCCGTTTCTGCTTGTGTGAAGTGGATAGAGGAGGTCGACAGGATGGCGTATGCACAGCTGCAAACCTCTGAAGGACCCTGCATCTTGTTGTTCGGGGGACGTTGGAGGCACAAGCAGCTTCAAAAACTTGTCTGCTGCTATGACAAGGCTTTTTGGCCGCTGCTCTTTCAACCTGACGTAATTGCCTGTAGGAAAGAGTCCTCAATTTGCCCTTATCAGCACGCACACGTGTGTACTGTGAATCAGCTACATACTTCTTGATTGCCAAGACACTTCATCCTGATCATCGCACAATGTTGATTGTAGTCATGCCTTGACCTAAACACTCCACAATTTGTTGCTTCTCAGCAGCCGACACATCCTTTTTCTTTCCCATTTTGGCAGAAAATGTAGGCTGCTAAATAATGTGAGACAGCCTTCTTAAGTAGTCTTGCCTTTCATTGGACACACCTGCCAAACTAATTAGCACAGGTGTCTGCAATTGCTTACAGTGATATAAAGAGCCCTGACACACATCACCATCAATGAGTTTAACTGACAAGCAAATTCTTCCCTTATCACTCCTAAACACTTTTTGCATAATAATTTGGAACACAGTGTACATGTGCTTTTCCACAAAACACCAGTGGTTCACGTAGTGAATCTTACAGTTCTAACTTGCCAACCGTGGTCTGTATGGAGTTGTTCAATAAAGGGCCCAAAATTAAGATAACATAGATGGGAGAGGTCTCTATGAATAGGAATTCCTAAGTATTTGATACCCTGTGAGGGCCAGGCAAAGGGAAAGTTGGACTGGATGGAATCCTATATGGATTTGGGGAGGGAGACATCGAGGGCCTCAGACTTCGCTGCATTGATTTTAAAATTTGACCATGTAACAAAGTGATCTATTTCAGCCATAACAGCATGGATGGATATATGTGATTGAGTGATATATACTAGGACATCATCAGCAAATAGAGAGCACTTGTACTTGGTGCCTCCCACCTCAATCCACCTAATATTGGGGTTATGGCGAATTGATGAGAGCAGGTGCTCCATCACTAGGATGTATAAGAGAGGGGACAGAGAACATCCCTGCCTTGTCCCATTGGTGATTGTGAAAGGTGATGAAAATGTTCTGACGCGCCCCCTGGGCCTTGGGACACCCGGAGCCGGACCCTTTTTGGTGGATGCTGGTGGTTGTAGTCTCCGTGGCGGCAACCCGGTTCCGTGGCTCAGGGCGGTCAAACCAGTGGCGGAACTATTTATGTGGTTTTGATGTTTAAATGTCCGACTACGCCACCCGTGGATTGCGGTCAGAGTGAACTGCCGCTCCAGGGCAGACCGCTGAGGCTGGTGTTGTGGGTGCAGCAGAGCGTAGCATAACTTCCCACGGGAGGAGTATAGCCTCAGGGCAGTGTATGCGGAGGATGGGGGTGATGGTGCAGGGCAGCAGCAGTAATGACACGGAGTCAGTGATGCAGTCCAGGGCCTTTACTCACAGTTCTTATTATCCAGACCACGTCTGCAGGTAACGGCTGCCCACGTCGTACTGTGCTCACCAGGTGAGGGGCTCAGACAACTCCCAGATAACTTTGGAGTGCTTCACAGGACCCCCTTTGTGTGTCCTTTGTCTGGCCTTTCTTACCAACCCTTCTGTCCGGCTGCCTCGGGCCTCCTCTTGGTAAACTTGGCGCCAGTTTCCCTGACCCTATGTGGTGCCTTCCTAGCGGGTGTAGCGAGGGGCTGCGCCACATAAAATGTCACAGCCTCCTGTTTCTAGCTGAGGGTCGTTTCCTGCCTCCACTAGTTTCGGGGACCGGTCTCCCCCTTTGGCCTGACCCCTCCACGCAGGTGGATTCGGGCGTGCGGTGGCGACTCGCCCGTCCGCACCCCTGAGATCCCTTCGTTCCTCGTTCCTGGAGCCTTCTCTGCTCCTCTTCCTTCCTTCTCCCTCTTCCAGGCCTGGGCCTCTGTTACTAGGCCCGCCTCCGGAGCAGAGCTCATGCAGAGCCCCTGCTCCCTGCCACTTCAGCTCAGACTTCTCTGCACTGAACTAAGATGGTGCCCACCTTTTATACTCCCTTCTCAATGCACCCAGGAACTGCTTCCTCCCTGCTCCTGCACTACAGGGTTCCCTTTCCTCAGTGTTCCCTCCCCCCACTCCAGCCAGGGACAGGGACTGTCGTGCCCATCTCAGGGGCATATTGGTCGCCCTGCCCCACGGCAATGTGGTGTAATGCATGCAGGTGTCGGGTCCTGATCCACACTACATCCTTACCTGAGAGTGAGATATCACACCTCTGGGTGAGGTGCAATACCTCTGTAGCAACCGAGCCCTCAGGGTGCTACAGTTCCATTTATCTTCAGCCTAGGTGACGTATTGCGATACAGGGCCATGATTTTGGCTATAAAAGGGTCCCCTAGACCCCTACCCCAAGCTTTTTAAGAGAATCATATATGGCGTGCCAGGAGACTCTATGGAATGCTTTCTCAGAGAGTATCTAATTACAAATTTTTAACTGCATCTAGCCCAGGAAATACTTTGTGCCTAGTAGCAGGGTCTGCTAGTCAGCGGATTATCCCGGCTGTTAAGCAAGCTACACCACCTGTAGTTTGGACACTTCATTTTTTCAAAGGAAATGCTTCGGGACCACGGGATACTCAGTGAAGAGCATCAGGAGGCACCCCAAGGCATAGGGGCTCGGACTGGCAGTAGGATGCCTTGCGGTGGACAGCCGAGCTCGATCCTTATAAAAGCTTTTTAACTGCAGCAGCTTTAGTGGACGCTACTGGAGCTGGAATTACGCGGCTGCTGGCATGAGACTTGCCCTCCAATAGATCCTTGTAAATGGATTTAAAGTGTATTTATTCAAATTAGAGAGACAATTTAAATTAAAAAGCTTAGAGCTGCCTCCACCACAGGGGGGCTCGCTCGACCCACCAGCGGACAGGCACCAGTATTGGGAGAGGGGGGCTGGCCGTCAGGGTTCACCGCGGCTCTGGCACAAACCCGGCGACACGGAGGTGGCACGGGCAGGAGCGGACTGAACGTGTCGGCTTCTCACTTTTTGGATTTTAGAAGGGCATGACATGCCTATATCTGTGTCTCCCCCTCCTTTTACTCCTCCACCTCTTTTCTTTTCGCATGACTATATGTACTTGTCACTTTTCCATGTGTTAGTTGTGTCTTCTGAGCAGTTTGTCAGCTTTTGGACACCTTTGAAGGTGTTTTCTATGTGTTTCTATGTGTTTTTGTTTGCCTGCCATTGGTTTTAGCGGTGTTCGAAGGTGTTCGACGAACAGTTCGACGAACAGTTCGGCGAACACACGGGTGTTCGAGGAACCGAACCGAACTCGAACACTACGGGGGTGGCTCAACACTAATGGTGATGATGGTGCATGCAGAGGACGAGGCCGAGGCCGTGGGCTAGCTGTAATTATGCCACAACAAACACTCACATCTTCCCTCTCGACCTTAGTGTCCCAATTAATAGGGGACCGCAGAACACCACTATTGAACAAAGAGCAGTGTCAATAGGTTATTGATTGGATACCAGATAATGTTTCCAGTCACTTAGCCAGCATTACCACCCTGTCTTCCGCATGATCAAGTCTCAGTAGCCGTGAGTTTGGACTGCATATTCCTCACCCTGATCCTCCTTCCTCCCACCATGCAGAGTGCCGAGTGCCCGGAGACAACTAATTCCACACTTGGACAATCCGAAGAGCTGTTCACTTTTCCATTTATAGTTTCGGGCCACACGCCAGATCCACTTGAAGCAAGGCAAGAGGAGATCGCATGTAGCAATGCCAAAATATTTGAGCAGCCAGGGTCACACGAAGGTGACGGTGGGAAACTGTCACAAGAGGTGGACGATGATGAGACACCTACAGATGAGACACAATTGCCAGAGAGTCAGGAGAAGGACCAGGGTGCGGAAGTGGAAGACGAGGTGGTGGATGATATAGTAACTGACCCAACCTGGTAGGGAAACATACAGAGCGAGGACAGCAGCACACAGGGGGGGGGGGCGTAGCACCACAGCAGGCAGGAGAAGCAGTGTGGTGGCAGCAGACAGAAGGCAGGCAACTGTTCCCACGTAACATCAACATGACGGAAGCTGCCAGTACAACTGTTCCCAAGTCTGGTTGTTTTTTAAAGACTCTGCCGATAACCCCAAAAAGGCCATTTGCACCACCTGCCAAGCCAGCATAAGCAGAGGTAGCAAAACATTCAGCTTGACCACCACCAGCATGATCAGGCACATGGCAGCAAAGCACCCGACTAAGTGGGCCGAACCCCAGGGTCCAAGAACAGTGTCTGTGGGTGGCACCACTGCTTCTTCCCCTGTTGTGCGTGCAAGCCAATCCTCTGCCCATGGCGCATGCGAAGATGCCTCCTGCCCGGCACCTGTCGTTGCACACTCTCAACTAGCACCATCAGCAAGCACGTCCATGTCTTAGTCCCAGTGCAGCATTCAGTTGTCCCTACCCCAGGCCTTGGAATGCAAGCGTAAATACGCAGTCAACCCCCCACAGGCCACACTACTAAATTCACACATTTCACAACTGCTTGCACTCAAATTGTTGCCTTTTAGGCTACAATAAAGCTTTCCGCAACCTAAAGGCGGCGGCCGTCCCTCGGTACTCGGTCCCCAGCCACCACTATTCCTTTTGGTGTGCCGTCCCCACATTACACGAGCACGTGTCCCAACACATTAGTCGTGCCCTCAACAATGCAGTTACTTGGAAAGTCCACCTATCCATGGACACGTGGACAAGTGCTTCTGGGCAGGAATGGTACATCTTGCTGACGGCACACTGGGTTAACATAGTGGAAGCCGGGACCCAGTCGGATCTTGGGACGGAACATGTCCTCCCGATGCCGAGGATTGAGGTTCCTGGCTCAATCAGGGTTGCCCCCACATTCTACAGCTCCTGCACCTCCTCCTTCTCCTCCTCTTCAGCATCCATTTATGAAATGACCACATCAGTCGCAAGCTGGAAGCACTACGGCACTGCCTCGGGCAAGTGGCAACAGGCTGTGCTGAAGCTAATATGCTCAGGTGACATACCACACAACATTGAAAAGTTGTGGACAGCTCTGTAAAAGTAGGCAGATCTGTGGCTGACACCGCTAAACATAAAGCCAGGCATGGTTGTGTGACAATGGCCGGAACCTGGTGGCAGCTCTGAGGCGAGGCAAGCTCACAGAAGAACCATGCGTGGCCCATGTGCTTAACCTCGTGGTTCAGTGGTTTCTCATAACCTACCCGGAGCTGCTAGATCTGCTTGTCAAAGTACGCCACCTGTGTGCCCGTTTTAGAAAGTCACCTACAGCTCTGCCGCCCTTGCCGTGATTCAGCAGCGTTTGCAGCTTCCGGCTCACCGACTGGTGTGTGATGTCCCCACGCGTTGGAACTCTACATTGCAGATGTTGGGAAGGATTTGTCAGCAGAAGAGGGCAGTTGTTGAGTACCAGCATCAACAAGGCTGTCGGTATTCGGTTCAGACTCCACACATAAGACCTCAGGAGTGGACATGGATGTCAGACATATGTACCATCCTCCAAAACTTTGAGGACTCCACCAAGATGGTGAGCGGCGATGACGCCATAATTAGCATCACCATCACACTTCTCTGTCTTCTGAAATGCTCTCTGCTCACAATCAAAGAGGATGCATTGCAGGTTGAACACGATGAGATGGAGCAAGGAACCATATAGGGTGATTACACACAGCCCAGCCTCATCTCATCCCAACATGGATTGGGTGACAATGAGAAAGAGGATGAGGAGGAGCTAGTTTCATGCGCTATAGAGGGTACTACCTGCACAACTATCATACTGTCTGTTCAGCGTGGATGGCCTGAGGACAGGGAGGAGGAGGAAGAGAGCATGGTCAGTCGTCCTCTTGGTAAGGACACGGAAGTCTTGCCTGTTAGCAGTCTGACACGCATGGCTGAGGTTATGTTACGCTGCCTTTCCCATGATCCTCACGTTCTCAAAATTTTGGGTGACAGTCATTACTGGTTGGTGACACTTCTAGACCCATGCTACAAAGAGAACATTCTATCTCTTATTCCCGAGGTGGACAAGTCTACTAAAATGGGGCAGTACCAGAAGGCCATTGTTGCGGAATTATTAAAAAATTTCACATCTGAAAACGCTGGCGGCAGAGGTCACAGTTCGTTGGATAACCAAGGAGTACAGGCGAGAGAGACACAACTACAATCAAGCAGAGGCAGGGGAACACTGTCAAAGTTCTGGGACAGTTTTCTCAGACCCTCCCATCACACAGGCACTGAGGCGCGGGGTACTCTCACAAGCAGTGCAAAGTTTTTGAAGATGATGAGGGAGTACCTTGCCAACTGTACCAACGTCCTCCGTGATTCCTCTGTGCCTTATAATTATTGGGTATCCAAGCTGGACACGTGGAATGAACTGGCCTACGCCTTGGGGGTCCTGGCTTGCCCTGCCACTAGCATTTTTTCAGAGCGGGTTTTTAGTGCCGCTGGTGTAATTATAACTGATAAGCGCATCTGCCTGTCAACTGAAATTGCTGACAGGCTGACTCTTATAAAAATGAACAAGGGCTGGATTGGGACAGACTTCTCAACACCACCGAATGATAGCAGCGTAACATAAACTCAAATCCAGTGTCTTTTTATGGAAGCTCTATTCACATTCACCTCTTCACGCTTACACATGCTTCCTGATTTTGTCTAATTGCTCTTGTCCTCCTCCTTCTCCTCATCCTCTATCACCATATCATTCACCACCATATCTACCATAACACACCCTATACGTGTCTTGCAAGGGGCATTGGAGTTCCTCCAAATTTTTGGCAGCTTTTGCATTCACTGCATAGGCAAACACTATGGGAGACCCACTTCCTAATAATGGGAGCATTGTTTTTAGGAGGCTCTCTTACCTCTACGTCTCTTGCAAGGGGCATTGGAGTGCCTCCAAATTTTTGGCAGCTTTTGCATTCACTGCATAGGCAAACACTATGGGAGACCCACTTTCTAATAATGGGAACATTGTTTTTAGGAGGCTCTCCGACCTCTACGTCTCTTGCAAGGGGCATTGGAGTTCCTCCAAATTTTTGGCAGCTTTTGCATTCATGGCATAGGCTAACACTATGGGAGACCCACTTCCTAATAGTGGGAACATTGTTTTTAGGAGGCACTCCAAACTTTTAGTCTCTTGCAAGGGGCATTGGAGTTCCTCCAAATTTTTGCCAGCCGTTGCTTCACTGCATAGGCAAACACTATGGGAGACCAATTTCCTAATAATGGGAACATTGTTTTTAGGAGGCTCTCTTACCTCTACGTCTCTTGCAATTTGCATTGGAGTGCCTCCAAATTTTTGGCAGCTTTTGCATTCACTGCATAGGCAAACACTATGGGAGACCCACATTCTAATAATGGGAACATTGTTTTTAGGAGGCTCTCCGACCTCTACGTCTCTTGCAAGGGGCATTGGAGTTCCTCCAAATTTTTGGCAGCTTTTGCATTCATGGCATAGGCAAACACTATGGGAGACCCACTTTCTAATGATAGGAAAATTGTTTTTAGGAGGCTCTCCGACCTCTACGTCTTTTTCAAAGGGAATTGGAGTACCTCCAAATTTTTGGCAGCTTTTGCATTCACTGCATAGGCAAACACTATGGGAGACCCACTTCCTAATAGTGGGAGCATTGTTTTTAGGAGGCACTCCAAGCTCTTAGTCTCTTGCAAGGGGCATTGGAGTTCCTCCAAATTTTTGCCAGCCATTGCTTCACTGCATAGGCAAACACTATGGGAGACCCACTTCCTAATAATGGGAACATTGCTTTTTGGAGGCTCTCTGACCTCTAAGTCTATTCCAAGGGGAATTGGAGTGCCTCCAAATTTTTGGCAACTTTTGCATTCACTGCATATGCTAACGGTATGGGTGACCCCCGCTTTTCTAATGGGAATATGTCGTTATTGTGGTCCTGCTCTATGTGTCTTTAATTTGTTACTGGGATTTTTCCTAAATTTTGTCAGCCGTTGGACTCACTGCATACCTTATAACTGTATAGCATACCCGCTCCTTTGTAATGGAAACATGTCATTACTGTGGCCCTGCTCTATGTGTCTTTAAATTGTTAGTGTTAGTTTGTTTTCCCAAATTTTGGCAGCCCTTGCAGTCACAGCATGGGTATTACCACTATAGGAGACCAGCTCCTTTATAATGGGAACATTTTTTTTACTGAGACCCTCCTTTATGTCTCTTCAAAGGGGTTTTGGGTTGCATCCGAATTTTTGGCAGCCCTTGCAGTCACTGCATACGCAATAACCGTATAGGAGACCCACTTGTTAATAATGGGAACAACAAAGCAGAGCCGGCTGATGCCTCTCTAACAATAGTGAGGGACGACTGCTGGCCCTTTAAGAATAGTAAGAGCCGCCTGATAGCCCTATAAAAATAGGCTTTGTGACTTTCAGAGTCCCTCCATCATAAATGAAACAGAATGTGTCTGATGATGTGTCACACACCACATCGCTAGATAAGGTTGTAAAATGTTAAAATGACATTTCCCTGTAAATGCATTTGTCTTAAAAAATAGCGTAAAAAAAAACAATAGGATCTTTCTTTAGTATAAAAACCAGACTAGCCAATGTAACCGCAATGTAATCACATTGTTCAGCTCCTGCACCTCCTCCTCCTGTTCGGCCTCTCCGAAATGGCCACATCAGTCACAAGCTGAAGGCACTGCAGCACTGCCTTGGCCAAGCGACAACAGGCTTTGCTGAAGATAACATGCTTAATGCTTAGGTAACAAACCTCCCAGCACTGCAGAGTTGTTGAAAGCTGTAACACAGCAACCTTATCTGTGGCTCTCACCACTGAACATACAGCCAGGCATGGTCGTGTGTGACAATGGGTGGAACCTGGTGACTGAGAAATGACAGCCAGAGTAGATATGGTTTCCCTCTATGCCTGTCCTTTCATTGAGCTAAAGGATATGGCTGTGATGAAATACAACTCCCACTGAGAAGCAGTTTCAAACTGAAAAACACTGGGCCCACCAGAGGATTTGATTCTGAGGACTCACCTTTTTCCCCCGCTCAAGAGCCCCATAGCTGTTGCAAAAATTGCGCTATCATGAACTCTCCTGATGGAGAAGCCAGTGCCCACCAGAGAATTCTCTGATGGGACTGTCCAACCTTGCCGAGAAGCAGTCCTGGCTAAGAAAAGTATGTGGGAAGGTTCCCGGACACTCTACCTTTGTAACTGAGGTGTAAACCCACGCAAACACGGGGAGAACATACAAAATCCTTGCAGATGTTGTCCTTGCTGGGATTTGAACCCAGGATACCAGCGCTGCAAGGCTTCAGTGCTTACCACTGAGCCAATGTGCTGCCGTTCACCCTCTGATATCTAACAGGCTGGAGAAACTTGCACCCACTGCCACTCTATCTTCAGCTCCTTTGTGAGAAACTAATGTATTTGGGCAGCCACTCAGTCTACCTAATAGAATTCCTGAGAAGGAAATTGGGGATGGCTTCACTACTGGTACTGGGGGAAGTGCTAATACAATGGCGTCGTACCATAGTTCACTGGAAATATTACAGGCTGGAAAGAGGCAAGCAGATTCCCACAGAAAAGTATCGGCAGTAATGTTCAGGGTTCCTTGCTTGTGGAAGGCAGAGACGATACCAGGAGAGATAGTGGTGGCTCAGGACCGAGTATGGACACACAACCAACGCCGACTTGAGGTTGTGAAAAGCTTCTGCCTCCACGAGCCTAAAAGGCTACATTTCAAGTGCAAGCAGCTTTAGAGGACTTCCTGGGAAAAATGGCAGTTGGAGTAGATATTGTTTCCCAAAAGTTATTCCCTTCATCGAGCTAAAAAATATGGCTGTGGTGAAATACAACTCACCGACAAACTGTGGACTGGCTCTGTACTGTCCCGGGCCACATTCACTTGACCACGTGTTTGTGGTTAGGCGGTCCTTCCCAGTAAGTGCACTGTGGAGGGCACGAGTAATGTTGTGGGACCCGTGCTTGTGGAAGGTGGAGACGACACCGGGAAATATAGTGGCGGCTGAAGACCAAGAATGGACACTCGGCCGCCACTGGCATGAGGTTGTGAAAAGCTTCTGCCTCCATGAACCTAAAAGGCCACATTTCTAGTGCAAGCAGCTTTAGAGGACTTCCTGGGAGAAATGACAGTTGGAGTACATATGGTTTACCAAAATCTTTTCATCGAGCTAAAAAATATTGCTGTGGTGAAATACAACTCACCGACAAGCTGTGAACTGGCTCCGTACCGTACCTGGCCACATTCACTTGCCCACGTGTTTGTGGTTAGGCGGTCCTTCCCAGTAAGTAAACTGGAGAGGGCACGGTTAATGTTGTAAGACCCGTGCTTGTGGAAGGCGGAGATGACACCGGGACAAATAGTTGCGGCTGGGGACCGAGTATGGACACCCGGTTGCCGCCACCATAAAGTTGTGGAGAGCTTCCGCCTCCACCAGCCTAAAAGACCACATTTCAAGTGCAAGCAGCTGTCAAAAATTTGGCAGTATACTATTGCAGCCTGTGGGTGGGTGGGTGGCTGGCTGCATACTTTCACTTGCATTATAAGGAATGGGGTAGGGACAACGGAACACTGCACTGGGACAAGGACGTGGATGGTTATTGTTGCAAGTCTGCGATGACAGGTGCATGGCAGGAGGCATCTTCGCATGGTTCAAGGATCACTTATGATAGGCACACTTTTAGGCAGTGACCTGGGAGTCAGAGATGCTTCCAGGGGTCTTCCCCATGCTGTTCCTATGTCTTTTCAGCATGACGCGCCCCCTGGGCCGTGGGGTACTCGGTGCCGGGCCGGTCGGTGCAGGGGATTTCGCAGTGACAGTGACCCGGTCCGTGACCCAGGGCGGTCAATAAAAGGGGTTTTAAAGAAAAGGGGATTATAGTTTTTATAGTTTATGTTCGTGACGCCACCTGTGGTATGCGGCTAAAGGGAGACGCCGCTGCGGAGCAGGTCCTCTGGAGCTGTTGTTAATGCAGCAGAGTTGGTTTAGCTCTCCATAGGTAGAGCTTAGCTCCAGGGAAGAGTAGATGTAGCATGAGGTAGATGTTGCTGTGCAGTATAGTGCAGGTGGATGATGGCGCAGCAATTATTCACAGAGACAGTGGGGTTCAGTCTTCAGGGTTTTACTCACAGTTCTTAAGTTCCTCAGGTTACACTTTCCGGATTATAACTGCCCACGTCATCCTGTGTTCACCAAGGAATGGGTTCAGCAATCCCTCAGATAATTCAGGAGCACATAACGGGACCCCCTTCTGTATGCCTTTCTCAGTCGTCTTCCTGCACTGGCTCTCACCCTCCTGCCCTGCGCCTCACAATCAGTGTCCCAAGCCGGTAGCCTCGGATCTTGTTGGGCGACCTGCAGTCCCCTGGACCCTCTGTGGCTACCTTTTTGGCGATGTAACTATGGCTGTGGCAAATGCATCCTAAAAGTACAGAAGTTTCCGGTTTCTAGCTGAACGTTGCAATTCTCACTAGTTAGGGGCCGGTCCCCTCTGTGGCTTGATCCCTCAACATCCTGGTAGATTCGGGCGTACAGGTGGCCTCCAGCACTTCCCGTACCCCTAGGATCCCCTCTTTCCTTCTGGAGCCTTCCTTCTCCTCTCCTTTCTTCAGTCAGTCTCACCTCCTGGGCCTCTCACTAGGCCCGCTCCGCCTGAGCAGAGCTCCTGCAGAGCTCCTGCAACCACTCACTGTCCTCCTCTGACTGGAACCCTTCTAGATTGTTTCATCACTTTTTATACACTTGCTGAAGTGCTCCCCTGATCTCCTTCCTCCATCTACACCCACTACATGGTTCCCCCTCTCTTGGTTCCCCCCACTCCAGCCAGGGACAGGGCTCAGCAGAGGAGCAGCGCATCTTGCCTCTCCTGCTGGTCTGAAGTAGGTTAGTGTTGGATGCAGGTGTTTGGGTCCCGGGCAGTACTCCATCCTTATCTGAGAGTGGGATACCACACCTCTGGATGAGATGCAGTAACTCTGTGGCGACTGAACCCACAGGGGCGCCACATATGCATGTGTCTGATAATTTGTCACACACCACATGGACAGATTGTTACGCTCGCGCCCGGACAGACTGGCGTGAGGGTGATTAGTGATCCCACTGAACCATGAACCGAGGAGTGCCTGGAGGGGCGTAACTAAGTATCAACCCGGTCCGACCAAGGTCGCACGCGCGGCTCAGTCGACTCCGTGAACCAGGGAGGAACTGAGCAGAGGGACCAGGTGCTACTCCAGGTCAGACGCCGGTCACAGCTGTTGACCCACACCGGGATTGCGGGAACAGGTTAGACTGGCATATAGACAGGTGGGTACTGGTAAGCACGGCTGGCGTGCAGACAGGTGGGCACAGGCAGGCACGACTGACATGCAGAGAGCCATGTACTGGCAGGTAGGAACGTAGGCAGGATAGGGACCAGTACAGACTGGGTTACAGGAACGGAGCTGCAGGTTCGGTAGACAAGCAGAGCGGAGCAAAACCCGCAGGTGCGGTAGACAAGCAGAGTGGAGAAAAATCCGCAGATGCGGTGAACAAGCAGAGCAGAGCAAAACCACAGGTGCGGTAAACAAGCAGAGCAAAGCAAAACCGCAGACGCGGTGAACAAGCAAAGCAGAGCAAAACCGCAGATGTGGTGAACAAGCAAAGCAGAGCAAAACCCGCAGATGCGGTAAACAAGCAAAGCAGAGCAAAACCGCAGATGTGGTGAACAAGCAAAGCAGAGCAAAACCCGCAGATGCGGTAAACAAGCAAAGCAGAGCAAAACCCGCAGATGCGGTGAACAAGCAAAGCAGAGCAAAACCGCAGGTGCGGTGAACAAGCAGAGCAAAGCAAAACCCGCAGATGCGGTAGACAGGATAGGGCTCTGTTCGCATGGAACAGACTGGAAAACACAAGAAGATAGCTGGAACACAGGCGTTAGATATGGAGGCAGGGAAACAGAACAAGCAGAACCAGATACACATAAGGTACTTGCAATGAAGTAGCGAGTGGACACAAAACGCACACACAGAAGTACATAGACAACGAGTTGGAGTTAGGTGCAGGTTCAGATACTGCAGGAAAAGGGGAAGGTACAGACATAGAGACAAACAGGTAACGGACTAGCACACTGTTCAGACAGGATCTGAACCAGGAACAAGATACAGGAACGAGCCTGGGAACTCAGCCCCCAGGGTGGCGGAAACTGACTAGAAGTCACAGGTACAGGTAACAGGCCTGGGTATACAGCCCCCAGGGTGGCAGAAACAGACTAGATACAGGACAAGACCTGGCAACTCAGTTGCTCAGAACACACTGAATGAAAGTGTTGCTCAGGCACCTCCTACTGGGTGGAGGGGGTTTAAGTATCCAGTGACTCACAGCAATACCCTGGGGATGCATTAGGACTGCGCACACTGCAGCTTTAAGAATCAAGAAGCTACAGCACCGCCGCCCTAAGCCAGCAGACAAGAGACATACAAACAGCTGGTAGTGGATCAAAGTGTGCAGCCTGGCCTGATAGGTAAGAATGTGGTCTTGCATGGTGAGAGGTGGTAAGCCATGGAAGCACGCTACCAGAGATGTTACAGTACCCCATCTTTACGCCTCCTCTTCTTCAAGCCAGCAAGGATTTTCTGCAGAGAATTTGAAGGCCGATCCTTCTCTTCAAGAAAATTACCTCTTCTGTCCACTAGAGGGAACGAAACTAGTCTCACCATCTTGGTGACTAGGATGCTTCCTCCCATCGAGCCATCCTCAGCAACAGATGAAGTGAGTGAAGTACCAGGTACAGTGTGCAAAAAAGTCTCTCTCCATTTGTTATCAGGTAGCACCCCGAAGGATTCAGGAGGCAACTGAAGGTCCTCCACCGGGTTGGAGGGGTGCAGAGACTTGGGGGTAACCACCGCCTTGATGTACACCTTGCCAAGCTTACTGGGTGAAGTGGGCGAAGTACCAGGTACAGGGTGCAGAAAAGTTTCTTTCCATTTGTTATCATCGAGTAGTACCCCAAAGGATTCACGGTACAACTGGAGGTCCTCCACCAAGTTGGAGGGGTGCAGAGACTCAGGGTTAACAACCGCTTTGACGTACACTTTGCCAAGCTTACTGGATAAAGTGGGTGAAGTACCAGGTACAGGGTGCAGAAAAGTCTCTTTCCATTTGTTATCAGATAGCACCCCGGAGGATTCAGGAGGCAACTGGAGGTCCTACGCCTGGTTGGAGGGGTGCAGAGACTTGAAGGTAGCCACCGCCTTGATGGACTTATTGCCAGATAGGTTAAAGATGGAGGATCCTTGCTTAGGGACCAACTTCAGTCTGGTTTCTGAGATGACATGTCTGCGAGGCGGGGCGGTGCCTAAAGCCAGATCATTGGTAAAATCGTCTAGACCGTGTGGGAACAATGCCTCCGCTTCCCTTCCTTCGGAGACTTCAGCACACAGCGAGTCAGCAACTAGCAGATCTGGTGAAGAAGAAGAAGAAACTGCTGACTGTCCTGAAGATATGGGGACTGGACACCCCTTGCACCTCAGCAGTCCCCCAGGAAACACCATGCAGGATCTCCAGACCTGAGCGGGCACTAGATCTCTCGGCTCTGGACGACCTGTGGGTAAACCAGACAGCACCTGGAATGTAAACTTCTTCATGTGTAATGCTCCAATCTGGAGCTTAATTTGTACAGACATATTTTGACTGTTTCTGAATAGGGCTCGTCCTTCCGCTGACAATGCCCAAACCGGATTCTGGAGTTGTCGGACGGGAATCAAACACCGACTCTTCAAGGCTTTAAGCCCAAAACTTCCGGTTAATCCGAGGTCTTCACTTGCCATGGAGACAGTCATGGTAATCTGTGGAGAGGAAATACTAACGCCAAGGGCAGCCTCTCCTACAGGCCTAATGTCTTGGGATTCTCCAACCTTCACTGAACAAAGACCGTCAGGGGGTCCCAAAAACCGCAGCGGGACCGCAATCTGATTTTGTGACTGAGTTCTGGCCTCTGCTTTGCTTGACGAACATAGTCATCCTTCATGGATTCTGTACGGAAAGCTGCCTCTACAGGCTGGGGAACAGGAGGTCTTTGGGAGGACAGAACCTGGCGTGATGGTTTACCTCTACGCCTTGCACGTCTGGACTGCCTCTTGAGGTTGGGAAGGGAAGTATTCTGTGGAGCATTGTCATCCTGTGTGGATTCTGTGTGGATTCTGTGTGGGCAGCAGTCTCTTCAGGCTGGAGAACTGGTAGGGTACCTACACACATTACCCATCGGGGCTGCTCCAGGATACTGGAAAGGGAAGCTTTAGCAGAAGCCTCAGGGTTAGGGTCATCGAAGACCATTAGAAAGGTCACCAGGAAGGCCTGCAGGTCAGAGACGATAGGATCCCATGCTTCCCATAAGGGGGTGATCCAATTCAAGGCATCACCCGCTAAGTAGGACATCATGAATGCTACTTTCACCCGATCAGTGAGAAAATAGTGAGCATAGAATTTGAAATGCAGCATACATTGCTCCACAAACGCATGGCTTTGTTTTGGATCCCCATAGTACCGTGGTGGATCCGCGGAAACGAGTGCTGATAGCTCCATTTGTGCTGGTGCGTAAATTGCCTGGACCTCAGCTTGAGAAAAAAAAATTTCTTGGTGCACGTATTCCCCAGACAAGGATTCAAATGTCTCTGAGAGCGAAGGGCCGTGGGGCTCAACGGGAACCATGGACTGAGCAAACTGTTACGCTCGCGCCCGGACTGACTGGCATGAGCGTGATTAGTGATCCCACTGAACCATGAACCGAGGAGTGCCTGGAGGGGCGTAACTAAGTATCAACCCGGTCCGACCAAGGTCGCACGCGCGGCTCAGTCGACTCCGTGAACCAAGGAGGAACCGAGCAGAGGGACCAGGTGCTACTCCAGGTCAGACCCCGGTCACAGCTGTTGACCCACACTGGGGAATGCAGGAACAGGCAGGTTAGACTGGCATATAGACAGGTGGGTACTGGCAAGCACAGCTGGTATGCAGACAGGTGGATATTGACAGGCACAGCTGGTATGCAGACAGGTGGGCAATGTCAGGCACGGCTGGCGTGCAGACAGGTGGGCACAGGCAGGCACGGCTGACATGCAGAGAGGCGGGTGCTGGCAGGGAGGAACGTAGGCAGGATGGGGAACAGTACAGACTGGGATACAGGAACGGAGCCGCAGGTGCGGTAGACAAGCAGAGCGGAGCAAAACCCGCAGGTGCGATAGACAAGCAGAGCGGAGCAAAATCCACAGAAGCGGTGAACAAGCGGAGCAGAGCAAAACCGCAGGTGCGGTAAACAAGCAGAGCAGAGCAAAACCCGCAGATGCAGTGAACAAGCGGAGCAAAGCAAAACTGCAGATGCGGTGAACAAGCAAAGCAGAGCAAAACCCGCAGATGCGGTGAATAAGCAAAGCAGAGCAAAACCGCAGGTGCGGTAAACAAGCAGAGCAGAGCAAAACCCGCAGATGCGGTGAACAAGCGGAGCAGAGCAAAACCGCAGATGCGGTGAACAAGCAAAGCAGGGCAAAACCCGCAGATGCGGTGAACAAGCAAAGCAAAGCAAAACCGCAGGTGCGGTAAACAAGCAGAGCAGAGCAAAACCCGCAGATGCGGTGAACAAGCAAGCAGAGCAAAACCCGCAGATGCAGTGAACAAGCAGAGCAGAGCAAAACCGTAGGTGCGGTAAACAAGCAGAGCAGAGCAAAACCCACAGATGCGGTGAACAAGCAGAGCAAAGCAAAACCGCAGATGCGGTGAACAAGCAAAGCAGAGCAAAACCCGCAGATGCGGTAAACAAGCAAAGCAGAGCAAAACCCGCAGATGCGGTGAACAAGCAAAGCAGAGCAAAACCGCAGGTGCGGTGATCAAGCATAGCAAAGCAAAACCCGCAGATGCGGTAGACAGGACACTGGCTCTGTTCGCATGGAACAGACTGGAAAACACAAGAAGATAGCTGTAACACAGGAGTTAGATACGGAGGCAGGGAAACAGAACGAGCAGAACCAGATACACACAAGGTACTTGCAATGAAGTAGCGAGTGGACACAAAACACACAAACAAAAGTGCAGAGACAACGAGTTGGAGTTAGGTGCAGGTTCAGATACTGCAGGAAAAGGGGAAGGTACAGACATAGAGACAAACAGGTAACGGACTAGGACACTGTTCAGACAGGATCTGAACCAGGAACAAGATACAGGAACGAGCCTGGGAACTCAGCCCCCAGGGTGGTGGAAACTGACTAGAAGTCACAGGTACAGGTAACAGGCCTGGGTATACAGCCCCCAGTGTGGCAGAAGCAGACTAGATACAGGACAAGACCTGGCAACTCAGTTGCACAGAACACACTGAATGAAAGTGTTGCTCAGGCACCTCCTACTGGGTGGAGGGGGTTTAAGTATCCAGTGACTCACAGCAATAGGCTGGGGACGCATTAGGACTGCGCACACTGCAGCTTTAAGAATCAAGAAGCAACAGCGCCGCTGCCCTAAGCCAGCAGGCAAGAGACATACAAACAGCAGGTAGTGGAGCAAAGTGTGCAGCCTGGCCTGATAGGTAAGATTGCGGTCTTGCATGGTGAGAGGTGGTAAGCCATGCAAGCACGCCGCCAGGGATGTTACACAGATAAGTTTGTAAAATGTTAAAATTACATTTCCCAGTGAATGCATTTGTCTTGGTCTAAAGCAATGCAAAAGTACGAAAATGCAGCAAAAACGCTACGTGTGAACATAATCCAAGGTGTGGAGGAGCATTTTTGTTTTTGTATATTTCTTTTGCCTTATATAAAAGTCATTACCCTGGAAAGAATGTTCCTTAACATATTTCCCAAGAAAATCCATTTTGGTTTTGTTTTTGTATGTTTTATTGTGAGTCTGTAAAAGTGGCGTAATACCTTTTGACAACGTTGTTGACACAAGTGACCTGGGAGTCAGATATGCTTCCAGGGATCTTCGCCATGCTGTTCCCATGTCATTTGAGCCCTCTTTTCATCAATTTGGGCAATTTTTAGGCCCTCTGCAGACCGCCGGGGGAAGGCACCTGAAAAATGCTCCAGTTTCCCATAGACTTACATTGGGCTCATTGCTCAGGTTGAGTACCCGAGCATTCCAATTTGCTTGACCCGAGCATCGAGCACCCGAGCATTTTAGTGCTCGCCCATCACTACTCAAACAGCTTGGATTGTGTGCCTCTCCACTCTTCCTCTAGACTCTAGGACCTTGATTTCCAAATGAAATGCAAAATTTACTTTGCATTTACTTCGTGTTGATGACTGCCTTCTGGACATCTGTCAAGTCAGCAGTCTTCCCCATGATTGTGGAGCCTACTGAAACAGATTTTTTAAATGCTTAGAAAGCCTTTGCAGGTGTTTTTTGTTATTTATTCTAATTTACTTAGTAAATGACTTTTGTGTTTTCATTGGCTGTAAGCCATAATTATCAACATTAACAGAAATAAACACTGGAAATAGATCACTCTGTTTGTAATGACTCTATATAATATATGAGTTTTTGTATTAAAGAACTGAAATAAATTAACTTTTTGATGATATTCTAATTTAGTGAGATGCACCTGTATGTGAAAGGGATTATGTGAGAACTTGCCTGAGGTCAAGTGAGTCTTATTTGGCTGTTGGAATCTTCATCAATGTGTTCAGCGAATTCCCCAAAAATTAGACGCAAATTCAATCCTCATCAAATCAATTTGCTCAACATTATTTTTTATCTTAGCAATAATTGGCAAGGTATTTTAGTAATTAATTCTAAAGTAACAATCTAGGTAACATCTAGCTATATATTTCTACTACACAATCCACTGTAAATTATATAAGAGTAGTGTTTAATTGTACCTAACTGTTAACAATTATAGCGCCTCGTTGATTGTATAATTAGTTTTTGGTCTTAAATGAGCAATTTTTTGATAAAGTAGTAAAAGTAAAAAAGCAAATTATAATAAATTACCTTTTTATATAGTAAAGATCTTTTTTTTCTGTTATTCTTATGCTATTTTTACTCTGGCAAGGTCAAATAACTGAAAAAAAAATATAGATGGGTCAGCAAGAGGGGAGAATAACAGGACTGCAGTGAAATGGCGCTCCATTGGCTTTTGTATTGATTCAGAGTGTGTCAAAAGGGTCTTTTGTCGTGCCCCTACCGCAGCATACTAATTTGCTAGATCAAGTCTGTCAGAATATCGACTAGAGGTAAAGAACTACAGTGGCAGCTTTTGTATTTTATACAGCAGGGAGCCTGTGTGTGAAACAGGATTATCAGGGGGTCATGACGAGAGTCAAGGGACGTCCATCACTTCCCCTCTGGTAAAGCAATGGGGCGGGAGTGTGTGTGATTAAGCTGTAGAGGACAGCAGGGAGAGAACTGAACAAGTCAGAAACATGAGCATGTAAATCAGCTTCTCTTCTGTTAACCACCTTCTTCTAATGAGGTATTCAGTCACTTGCTACAAAAATATCCAAACAGCTGTCTGATTCCTAAATATAAAATTCAGCTATAACCCCTCACAAAGAGAATAAAAGAAGGCTTTAGCCAAATTAAAAAAGAAATCAAATATGATTCCACTAGAAGTTGGCAGAATCGTGGCACAAAATAGATTTGATGTTAATAGGAAATCACAAAATTGGAAAATCCGTATAAAATCACTAAATATAACAGAAAACCATCTTTCAAATAATAAAGTAAAAAAAGGAGTTTAAGGCTGTGTGCACACGTTGCGTATTTGCAGCATTTTTGCTCTGCAGATTTGTCACAAAACCTAAAGGGAATCCTGATGCCAGCAAAGTGAATGTGACTTGCAGTTTTGGTGCAGATTTAAATCTGCAGCATGTCAATTCTTTCAGCGTTTTTGCAGCATTTTTTCACCCATTGACTTCAATTAAGTCAGTAAAAAACGCTATACAAATGGAGGTCTAAAAATTATTAAGGATTTGCTGCATTTTTGTAGCATTTGTACTTGCGTTTTCAATGTGTTTCTAGCGTTTTTGGACAGCAATGAATTCATAGATAGATAGATAGAATGATAGATAGATAGATAGAATGATAGATAATAGATAGATATAGACAGACATATATACATACAGACATAGACACAGACAAGCCTATATAGACATATAGACAGAGCAACAGACATATAGACATATACTTGGACAACCTCCCAACATATAACCATAACCATGGACCTTTCCAGTCTGATAATATCAGCTCACAGCTGTCTGCTTTACCTTTGCTGATTACAAAAAATGGTGGGGACCTCACGTTGATTTTCATTCATTTGTTTATTCATAAAAAGCTATCCAATAAGCTCCACAGGTTGCAATTTTATTATATGTAGGGAAGTTATGCAATTATATGTCTATATGTCTGTCGCTCTGTCTATATGTCTGTCTATATAGCTATATACAGTTGAAACCAGAAGTTTACATAAACCATAAAATGACACATATGCATGTTTTTCTCAATATCTGACATCAGAATAATCATTTCTTGTTTTAGGTCACTGATGATTACCATCATTTTTAATATTTGTCAAATGCCAGAATAATGAGAGAGAGAGAGAATGTTTTAAGGCATTTTTATTACTTACTGCAAAGTCAAAAGTTTACATGCAATAAGATTACTTTGCCTTTAAACAATTCTGGACTGCCCATATGATGATGTCATGTGTTTTGAAGCTTCTGTTTTTTCGCAACATCTGAGTTAATTAGAGACACACCTGTGGATGTATTTTTAATGCACACCTGAAACACACTGCTTCTTTGTGTAGCACTATAGGAAAGTCTAAAGAAATCAGCCAAGATATCAGGAAGAGAATTGTGGACTTGCACAAGTCTGGCTCATCCTTGGGTACAATTTCAAAATACCTGAAGGTGCCTCGTTCATCTGTACAAACAAATATATGCAAGTACAAACAAGATGGGAATGTTCAGCCATCATGCCGCTCAGGAAGGAGATGGGTACTGTGTCCCAGAGATGAACATGCTTTGGTCTGACATGTGCATATTAACACAAGGACAAAAGCAAAAGACCTTGTGAAGATGATGGCGGAAGCTGGTAGGATTGTGTCAATATCCACAGTGATACGAGTACTATATCAACATGAGCTGAAAGGCCACTCTGCCAGGAAGAAGCCTTTACTCCAAAAGAAACATAAAAAAGCCAGATTAATGTTTGCAAATGCACACACGAACAAAGTCCTGAATTTTTGGAGACTTGTCCTGTGGTGTGATGAAACTAAAATTTAACTTTTTGGGCATAATGACCATTGTTACATTTGGAGGAAAAAGGGAGAAGCTTGGAAGCCTAAGAACACCATCCCAAATGTGAAACACAGGGGTGGCAGCATCATGTTGCGTGGTTGTTTTGCTTCAGGAGGGACTGGTGCACTTCACAAAATAGATGGCTTCATGAGAAAAGAAGATTATGTGGCAATACTGAAGCCAGGACAGCACCTCAAGACATCAGCCAGGAAGTTAAAGCTTGGGTGGAAATGGGTTTTCCAAATGAACAATGACCTGAAGCATACTGCCAAAATGGTAACAAAGTGGCTTAAGGATAGAGATGAGCGTTGTTCTACTCGAACTGTTCGCCAATCTCAAATTCGAGCTGTTTTGGGCGGTGTTCGAGCCGTTCGGCGAACACGAACAATTTGAGAAAAACTCGGCTGTTCGAGGTTATGTTCGATAACTGTTCGTGCACCAAAATCATAACTGGATTTTTTCTCAGTAATGATGAAAATTAATGTTAATACGCAGTTTGAGTGTACAGCGGGGTGGGGGGAGGGGCAGGGGATGGATCTCTGCAGGAACAATGAAGATCTCCATTTTTTTTTCTCTTTCCCGCATTTGCAGTGGGGAGGTGCAATCTGTTAGCCTATCAGCAGCGCACACACGGAGCGAAGTGCTTTTTTTCACACAAGCAAGGGCATGTGTCATTGGCAGTGTATGTCACATGTCCTTGCCCTATAAGACCAAGCTATTTTCCCCGTCGCCACCATTTTCTCACTGCTGCAGCTGCGTGTTAGACGGCACCGCTGTTGCTGTGTGCGCTATACCTTGTTAATTTCAAGCCAATTTTCGCACAAATCTACAGATAGCTTGGGAGTAGGGAATAGTTGTGATTGCAGTCCTTTTAAGGACTAGGTTACAGCATTTCCTACGACTTTTATCAGGCAGGTCTGTGCTCTTAAATAGATAGATTGTGGGAGTAAAGACTAATTGTAATTGGAGTCCTTTTCAGGACTAGGTTACATCAGTTCCTATCAGTTTTTGCCAGGCAGGTCTGTGCCAGTGCTGTGCAAGTTTTTTTCACAGCATTTGGCTGAATCTAGCAAAGCTAATCCTTTTTGGCCTATTGCAGAGTGTGTTAGTCACTGGAGTAGCCTATCTGTGTTGCAAGATATACCACCTGTGTATAGAATACCAATTTTTTTACTGCACCTAGTGAAGTAAAATCTTTTGGGTATAGCATCATTCTATTAGTCCATCTATACTGACCTCCAGCAGGTTGCAAATTGAACATAATTTTTTTCTGCATCTAGCTCTGAAAAAATATTGGGCTTCTAGCTGTGTGTGGGACTTGTTCTATTAATCCATCTATACAGACCTCCATCAGGTTGCAAACTGAATATATTTTTTTCTGCATCTACCTCCGAAAAAATATTGGGCTTCTAGCTGTGTGTGGGACTTGTTCTATTAATCCATCTATACAGACCTCCATCAGGTTGCAAACTGAATATATTTTTTTCTGCATCTACCTCTGAAAAAATATTGGGCTTCTAGCTGTGTGTGGGACTTGTTCTATTAATCCATCTTTACAGACCTCCATCAGGTTGCAAACTGAATATATTTTTTTCTGCATCTACCTCTGAAAAAATATTGGGATTCTAGCTGTGTGTGGGACTTGTTCTATTAATCCATCTATACAGACCTCCATCAGGTTGCAAACTGAATATATTTTTTTCTGCATCTACCTCTGAAAAAATATTGGGCTTCTAGCTGTGTGTGGGACTTGTTCTATTAATCCATCTATACAGACCTCCATCAGGTTGCAAACTGAATATATTTTTTTCTGCATCTACCTCTGAAAAAATATTGGGCTTCTAGCTGTGTGTGGGACTTGTTGTATTAGTCCATCTATACTGACCTCCATCAGGTTGCAAACTGAATATATTTTTTTCTGCATCTACCTCTGAAAAAATATTGGGCTTCTAGCTGTGTGTGGGACTTGTTCTATTAATCCATCTATACAGACCTCCATCAGGTTGCAAATTGAATATAATTTTTTTCTGCATCTAACCCAGCCAATAGTTTTGGCCTAATACCACAGTTTGGCCACTCAGCTCTGCTCGGTTCCCATCCATTGTTTTTTTGTGCAAACAACTCCAGAGTTGTGAATTAGTTAACCACCAAAATGAGTGGAAAAAGGCCTGCTGCTGGTGGAAAGGGGAATAGGCATGTTGGGAAGGGGAAAAAAGGTTGTGTCCGTGGGGTAGGTGTTAAAGCAACAGTAACATCTGCAGAAGAAAGACCATCTTCCAGCCAAACTAAAATGTCTACTTCTTTTAGCGGACAATGTGATAAGATCCCTTTCTTACGGCCACGCCAATCGATACAAATTCCAGATGAGGCACAAAAACAGCAGGTGCTTCAACGGATATCAAGTGCTCCTTTAAGTGGGCTCTCCTCCACATCAACTTCAACATCACAAATACTCCAGTCCTCAAAGGTGTCACCCCAATCGCACTTGCTTCCTCACAGCTCCCAAATCTCCAGCTGCCCGTCTGAGTATGAGGTAGAACAGATGGTTGAGTCTGCAGAGCTGTTTACTCATACTATAGCCTGGTAATCAGAGGTCGACTCCAGCGCTTCTGTGAATCCAGACGAGGAAATGATCTGCACTGATGCCCAGAATCTTTATGAGTCGGATCCAGGACCAGACGCAGAAGGTTCTGACCATAATGTAGACCCTCATTCCCAAACTGTAACTCCTGTTGGTGGAGACAATGAGGAAGACGATAAGACTCAAATACCTGATTGGAGCGACAACTTTAGTTTTTTGTCAGGGCAGGAACAGGTTGGCTCTGAGGACGACGGGTGTGATAACGCACAGGGTGATGATGATGAGGTTGGAGATCCCACTTACTGTCAACCCACAGTCAGCCAAGAGATGAGGTCAGCAGAGGAGGTGGAGGAAGATGCTAGTGACGACGAGGTCAGGTTGCGCCTTCCTGGACAGAGACGTAGTACTGGAAGCACGTCAACAACTGCATCCTCAAACACAACTCTGCCTCTCACCACAAGTCGTGGTGGCTCTTCAGGTCACATGGGTGCTAAGCCTTGCATAGCCTGGGCATTTTTTCAGATCGATAAAGATGACCCAACTCGTGTTATCTGTAACATTTGTCAGCAAAAGCTAAGTAGAGGCCAAAAAATGCATAGTTTGAGTACTTCATGCATGAACCGGCACATGGACATGAAGCATAAGTTGCAGTGGGAAGCTCAGTGTGCTACAATGCGGCCTAGCCGGCCGGGCCAACCACCGTCTGCCATATCTTGTGCATCCGCGGCCTCTTCATCCTCTGTGACTGGGGGGACAGCAGTCACACCTGTTTTGGGGCGCAGACCTGCCACCTCTTTACCCGCAACAGCCAGCGTGATTGGCAGGTCATCATTTTCTTTGGAGGTGGTAACACCAGCTGGTGTTGAGCGCTGTCCGACATCGATAGCACCACCTTTGGATCAAGGCAACCTAACATGTCCGCCTGCATCTTCCTCACAGACCGGCAGTTTGCCGGGGACACCCTTATCAACCCCGTCTAAGCACAATAGCCAGCCCTCGGTCCCTCAGATGTGGACAAGTAAAAGACCATTTCCTCCTAGCCATGAGAAAGCTAAGAGGTTGAATTTCACCATCTGCAAGCTCTTGGCTACAGAAATGCTGCCTTTCCGCCTGGTGGACACAGAGGATTTTCAAGACCTTATGTCCGTCGCAGTGCCCCAGTACCAGATGCCCAGTCGGCACTACTTCTCAAAGAAAGGTGTGCCTGCGCTCCACCAGCATGTCGCACACAACATCACCGCTTCTTTGAGAAACTCTGTGTGTGACAGGGTGCATTTCACCACAGACACTTGGACGAGTAGGCATGGACAGGGGCGTTACATGTCGCTGACTGGGCACTGGGTAACTATGGTGACAGCAGGACAAGGGGCTGCTGTCCAAGTCTTGCCGTCCCCACGAGTTGTGCGTCAATCCTCTTTATGTCAATGTTCCTCCACTGCTTCTGCCTCCTCAACCTCCTCTCGGTCTTTCACCTGCACCCAAAGCCTGTCTGGTCATGCCACAAGCTTTCTAACTGCGCAGAAGGGATCCTGCACACCTCCTTACTATGCTGGCAGTAGGGCTCAACGTCATCAGGCGGTTTTTACATTGAAATGTCTGGGAAATGTGAGTCACACAGCTGAGGAGTTGTGGTCAGCTCTGGAGAACCAATTTCATGAATGGTTGTCTCCACTGGACCTGAAACCAGGGAAGGCCGTGTGCGACAATGCTGCAAACCTGGGTGCGGCCCTTCGCCGGGGCAATGTCACACACGTGCCTTGTATGGCTCACGTGTTGAACCTGGTTGTCCAGCAATTTTTACCCCACTATCCCAGACTAGATGGCCTTCTGCAGAGGGCACGGTCGCTGTGTGCTCACTTCCGCCGTTCGCATCCCGCAGCTCAGCGACTTACATCTCTACAGAAGACGTTGGGCCTGCCACTTCACCGGCTAAAATGCGATGTGCCTACCCGGTGGAATTCAACTCTGCACATGTTGCAGCGACTGTGGCAGCACCGACAAGCCCTGGTGCAATACGTTCTGACGTATAGCCTGGGCCAACGAGATTCAGAGGTGGGGCAAATCACGCTGGAGGAGTGGTCTCAGATCAGGGACCTATGCACCCTTCTGCACAGTTTTGAAATGGCGACGAAGATGTTTAGTGCTGACGATGCCATTATCAGCATGACTATTCCGGTGATTTACATGCTGGAGCACATGTTAAACAGAATTCGGAGTCAGGTGGTGGCACAAGAGGAGGTGGAGGAAGTAGAGGAGGAGGAGTTGTATGCGGAAGGGCTAACATCTGCAAGGTCCAGACGGTCGGCAGCACCAAGGCGGCAGGCATGTGAGGGTGGGGGAGATGGTTTTACCAGGGCGCATGGTAGCAGCCAAACTAGTGAGGAAGGTGCAGGAACCCAGGAAGAAGTGGAGGACGAACTGATGGAAGACTCATCAGATGAGGGAGACCTTGATCACATTTCTGTTGTGCGAGGTTGGGGGGAGAGGACAGAGGAAGGAAGCATGATTGTTACCTCGCCACCAACACAACAGGGACTTGGTGCTCCTGGATGCGCAACACACATGAGTGCCTTCTTGCTGCACTACCTGCAACATGACCCTCGAATTGTGAGAATTAGAAATAATCCTGACTACTGGGTTGCCACACTGTTAGATCCCCGGTACAAAAGTAAATTTGCAGAAATTATTCCTGCCATAGAAAGGGATGCACGCATGCAGGAGTATCAGCAGAGACTGTTGCAGAATCTTACTTGTGCTTTTCCACAAAATACCAGTGGTGCACGTAGTGAATCTCACAGTTCCAACTTGCCAACCGTGGGACCGTCAAGTGTTCAGCACTCAAACCGTAACAGAACCACAGTATCTGCTGGTAACATCAATTTTGCGGAATCATTTCACCACTTTTTTAGCCCATCCTTTGCAAGGCCACAGGAGACAAGAAGTCTGACACATAGTCAACGCCTAGAGACGATGGTACAGGAGTATCTCCAAGTAAACATTGAAGCCACGACTGTGTCACTGGACCCTTGCTCTTTTTGGGCTTCCAATCTGGATAAATGGCCGGAGCTAGCCACTTACGCCTTGGAGATCTTGTCATGCCCCGCAGCCAGCGTTCTGTCTGAACGTGTGTTCAGCGCTGCTGGTGGTGTGCTGACAGATAAGCGCACGCTGCTCTCCACTGATAATGTAGACAGACTCACGTTCATAAAGATGAACAAATCATGGATCCGAAACGACTTTTCTACCCCTGTGTCATCCTGGGGAGAGTAAAAGCTTGATGATTGGTTAAAATCACCCTACCAACCGTTTTAAGCTTTCAAATTACTAATCATGTTTATCTGTATCTTGGCTGGAAAATAATTTGGGCTTTGTAGCAGTGTGCAGCACTGATCCTATTAGGCCATCTATACTAAAGCTTCACCAGATCACCAGATTTAAAATTAATAATAATTTTTAGCTGCATCTAGCCCAGAAAATAATTTTGGGGCTCCGAGATGCGAAAGACACATAAGTGCCTTCTTGCTGCACTACCTGCAGCATGACCCTCATATTGTCAGAATTCGAAGTAATCATGACTACTGGGTTGCCACACTCTTAGATCCCCCAAACTTTTCGATCAACCTTTTCATTTTAATAAAGACCAAAAAAATGGTCATTTTTGAAATTATAAGCATTAGCAGGTTGTTAGAAACTGAAATCAAACAGTTTTCAACTCAAAACTTTATTCTAGGTGATGTTACATTTTCACATAGGACCCCTTGTTCGAAAGGAGCTTCTGAACTCTCTCGTCCATTGAATTTGTCAGGTTTTGGATGGTTTCAGCTTCAATTGTTTTGCATGAGGACAGAATACCCTCCCAGAGCTGTTGCTTAGATGTGAACTGCCTCCCGCCATCATAGACACTCCTTTTAATGATGCTCCAAAGGTTCTGAATGGGGTACAGGTCAGGGGAGCATGGGGGTCACACCATAAGTTTGTCCCCTTTTATGCCCATATCAGCCAGAGATGCAGATGTTTTATGTGCAGCATGAGATGGTGCATTATCATGCAGAAAAATGATCTTGCTGTGAAATACACGGTTCTTCTTCTTGAACCATGACAGGAAGTGCTGTTTGAGAAAATCCACATACATTATGGAGTTCATCTTTAGCGCCTTCAGGGATCCTAAAGGGGCCGACAATCTCTCTCCCCATGATTCCAGCCCAAAACATTACTCCACCTCCTCCTTGTTGACGCTGTAGCCGTGTTTGCGTGGGGTGTCCATCAACCAGCCATCCTCCACTCCATCCATCTGGACCATCGAGCGCTGCACGGCACTCATCCGTGAACAAAACAGTTTTGAAATCAGTCTTCATGTAATGTTTGGCCCACTGGAGCCGTCTCTGCTTGTGTGAAGTGGATAGAGGAGGTCGACAGGATGGCGTATGCACAGCTGCAAACCTCTGAAGGACCCTGCATCTTGTTGTTCGGGGGACGTTGGAGGCACAAGCAGCTTCAAAAACTTGTCTGCTGCTATGACAAGGCTTTTTTGCCGCTGCTCTTTCAACCTGACGTAATTGCCTGTAGGAAAGAGTCCTCAATTTGCCTTTATCAGCACGCACACGTGTGTACTGTGAATCAGCTACATACTTCTTGATTGCCAAGACACTTCATCCTGATCATCGCACAATGTTGATTGTAGTCATGCCTTGACCTAAACACTCCACAATTTGTTGCTTCTCAGCAGCCGACACATCCTTTTTCTTTCCCATCTTGGCAGAAAATGTAGGCTGCTTAATAATGTGAGACAGCCTTCTTAAGTAGTCTTGCCTTTCATTGGACACACCTGCCAAACTAATTAGCACAGGTGTCTGCAATTGCTTACAGTGATATAAAGAGCCCTGACACACATCACCATCAATGAGTTTAACTGACAAACAAACAAATTCTTCCCTTATCACTCCTAAACACTTTTTGCATAATAATTTGGAACGCAGTGTACATGTGCTTTTCCACAAAACACCAGTGGTTCACGTAGTGAATCTTACAGTTCTAACTTGCCAACCGTGGTCTGTATGGAGTTGTTCAATAAAGGGCCCAAAATTAAGATAACATAGATGGGATAGGTCTCTATGAATAGGAATTCCTAAGTATTTGATACTCTGTGAGGGCCAGGCAAAGGGAAAGTTGGACTGGATGGAATCCTATATGGATTTGGGGAGGGAGACATCGAGGGCCTCAGACTTCGCTGCATTGATTTTAAAATTTGACCATGTAACAAAGTGATCTATTTCAGCCATAACAGCATGGATGGATATATGTGATTGAGTGATATATACTAGGACATCATCAGCAAATAGAGAGCACTTGTACTCGGTGCCTCCCACCTCAATCCACCTAATATTGGGGTTATGGCGAATTGATGAGAGCAGGTGCTCCGTCACTAGGATGTATAAGAGAGGGGACAGAGGACATCCCTGCCTTGTCCCATTGGTGATTGTGAAAGGTGATGAAAATGTTCTGATGCACCCCCTGGGCCTTGGGACACCCGGAGCCGGACCCTTTTTGGTGGATGCTGGTGGTTGTAGTCTTCGTGGCGGCGACCCGGTTCCGTGGCTCAGGGTGGTCAAACCAGTGGCGGAACTATTTATGTGGTTTTGATGTTTAAATGTCCGACTACGCCACCCGTGGATTGCGGTCAGAGTGAACCGCCGCTGCAGGGCAGACCGCTAAGGCTGGTGTTGTGGGTGCAGCAGAGCGTAGCATAACTCCCCACGGGAGGAGTATAGCCTCAGGGCAGTGCATGCGGAGGATGGGGGTGATGGTGCAGGGCAGCAGCAGTAACGACACGGAGTCAGTGATGCAGTCCAGGGCCTTTACTCACAGTTCTTATTATCCAGACCACGTCTGCAGGTAACGGCTGCCCACGTCGTACTGTGCTCACCAGGTGAGGGGCTCAGACAACTCCCAGATAACTTTGGAGCGCTTCACAGGACCCCCTTTGTGTGTCCTTTGTCTGGCCTTTCTTACCAACCCTTCTGTCCGGCTGCCTCGGGCCTCCTCTTGGTAAACTTGGCGCCAGTTTCCCTGACCCTATGTGGTGCCTTCCTAGCGGGTGTAGCGAGGGGCTGTGCTACATAAAATGTCACAGCCTCTGGTTTCTAGCTGAGGGTCGTTTCCTGCCTCCACTAGTTTCGGGGACCGGTCTCCCCCTTTGGCCTGACCCCTCCACGCAGGTGGATTCGGGCGTGCGGTGGCGACTCGCCCGTCCGCACCCCTGGAATCCCTTCATTCCTCGTTCCTGGAGCCTTCTCCGCTCCTCTTCCTTCCTTCTCCCTCTTCCAGGCCTGGGCCTCTGTTACTAGGCCCGCCTCCAGAGCAGAGCTCATGCAGAGCCCCTGCTCCCTGCCACTTCTGCACTGAACTAAGATGGTGCCCACCTTTTATACTCCCTTCTCAATGCACCCAGGAACTGCTTCCTCCCTGCTCCTGCACTACAGGGTTCCCCTTCCTCAGTGTTCCCTCCCCCCACTCCAGCCAGGGACAGGGACTGTCGTGCCCATCTCAGGGGCATATTGGTCGCCCTGCCCCATGGCAATGTGGTGTAATGCATGCAGGTGTCGGGTCCTGATCCACACTCCATCCTTACCTGAGAGTGAGATATCACACCTCTGGGTGAGGTGCAATACCTCTGTAGCAACCGAGCCCTCAGGGTGCTACAGTTCCATTTATCTTCAGCCTAGGTGACGTATTGTGATACAGGGCCGTGATTTTGGCTATAAAAGGGTCCCCTAGACCCCTACCCCAAGCTTTTTAAGAGAATCATATATGGCGTGCCAGGAGACTCTATGGAATGCTTTCTCAGCATCCAACGAGAGTATCTAATTACAAATTTTTAACTGCATCTAGCCCAGGAAATACTTTGTGCCTAGTAGCAGTGTCTGCTAGTCAGCGGATTATCCCGGCTGTTAAGCAAGCTACACCACCTGTAGTTTAGACACTTAATTTTTTCAAAGGAAATGCTTCGGGACCATGGGATACTCAGTGAAGAGCATCAGGAGGCACCCCAAGGCATAGGGGCTGGGACTGGCAGTAGGATGCCTTGCGGTGGACAGCCGAGCTCGATCCTTATAAAAGCTTTTTAACTGCAGCAGCTTTAGTGGACGCTACTGGAGCTGGAATTACGCGGCTGCTGGCATGAGACTTGCCCTCCAATAGATCCTTGTAAATGGATTTAAAGTGTATTCATTCAAAGTAGAGAGACAATTTAAATTAAAAAGCTTAGAGCTGCCTCCACCACAGGGGGGCTCGCTCGACCCACCAGCGGACAGGCACCAGTATTGGGAGAGGGGGGCTGGCCATCAGGGTTCACCGCGGCTCTGGCACAAACCCGGCGACACGGAGGTGGCACGGGCAGGAGCGGACTGAACGTGTCGGCTTCTCACTTTTTGGATTTTAGAAGGGCATGACATGCCTATATCTGTGTCTCCCCCTCCTTTTACTCCTCCACCTCTTTTATTTTCGCATGACTATATGTACTTGTCACTTTTCCATGTGTTATTTATGTCTTCTGAGCAGTTTGTCAGCTTTTGGACACCTTTGAAGGTGTTTTCTATGTGTTTCTATGTGTTTTTGTTTGCCTGCCATTGGTTTTAACGGTGTTCAAAGGTGTTCGATGAACAGTTCGACGAACAGTTCGGCGAACACACGGGTGTTCGACGAACCGAACCGAACTCGAACACTACGGGGGTGGCTCAACACTACTTAAGGATAACAAAGTCAATGTTTTGGAGTGGCCTTCACAAAGCCCTGATCTCAATCCTATTGAAAATTTATGGGCAAAGCTGAAAAGACAGGTGCGAGCAAGGCGACCTACAAACCTGTATCAGTTACACCAGTTTTGTCAGGAGGAATGGGCCAAAATTCCAACCAACTATTGTGAGAAGCTTGTGGAAGGATATCCCAAACGTTTGACCCAAGACATTCAGTTTAAGGGCAATGGTACCAAATACTAATGAAATGTATGTAAACTTTTGACTTTGTAGTAAGTTATAAAAATGCCTTAAAACATTATCTCTCTCTCATTATTCTGACATTTGGCAAATATTAAAAATTATGGTAATCCTAATTGACCTAAAACGGGAAGGGTTTATTCTGTTTGCATGTCAGATATTGAGAAAAACATGAATAGGTGTCTTTTTATATAGAATATGTAAACTTCTGGTTTCAACTTTATGTCTGTCTGTGTCTATATGTCCGTCTCTATCTATCTATCTATCTATCTATCTATCTATCTATCTATCTATCTATCTATCTTTATCTACTATCAATCTATACTGTATCTCTATAGAATTCATTGCTGTCCAAAAATGCTAGAAAAACACAGGTGAAAAAATGCATAGAAAAAGCATGAAAAATGCAGCCGCTGTGTTTTTCCTGCCAAGAGATGCAGAAATGGTACAGAAATTTCTGCATCCATATATTGAACGTGTGCGCATACCCAAAATAGGGAAAAGGCTTTTTTTGTGTAAATTGAACTAATAAAGGCTAGATCTAGCCATAAACCAAATTACAAAACGAATACTGTAATACTGTTCTACTGTAATTAGATATTACCCTAAATTGGAATTAATCCCAAAATCTAAATCTTTCTTCTATTTACCATTAAAGGGATCGTCCGACTGCAAATATGCGTTTTACATACTGCCAGCCACATTCTGACTAGACATAACTGGCCTTGCTTAATTCACTTTCATTGAGCAAGGCTGAGGATGTCTAGTCGGCGCGTAATCTCATGCATGCAAATCACATACTTGTGGATGTGTGCCTGCTGTTCCCAGCACCGGCACCAGAGAATACTCATATCGTGCAGTGAGGGTGATGTGAGGATTGGCAAGTCTGCTGTCACATAGAGTAACTGCAGACTTGCAGCCTAAGGCTGGACAACCCCATATTCTGATGTTAGAACTTGATAGCAATGCAGAGATGTATGCGCTTTTTTTAATACTGCTTATGCTTTCATAGAAAAAACCTGGGAGTCTGAACTGAAACGTGAATTGGTGTGCATGCAAAATGTAAATGCATGTTCACATAAGTCCATTAGACAGAAAAAAACAAAGACAAAAGCACAATACACAAATACCCAAAAGGTAAATGGATAAATCGCAAAGTGCATCAAAATAATGATAAATAATAAAGGGTACTTAGTTAACATACATTTTGACCTTTTGGGTATCTGTGTATTGTGCTTTTGTATATGTTTTTTTCTGTAAAAAAAATTAAAAAGTCCTGGATAACCCCTTTAGCAATGAAAGTTTTTGTTTATTAGCAGTCATTCCCGTATAATTCTTTACATGTGATAGGAGCAAATATAGACAGTAGAAAACATCTTCTATTACTGTATAGGTCATGTATACTTCTTTTACTACTTGTTGAGTCATTATTATAATTATGCTTGCACATGTGATCAGTTGTAAATTATTTATGCACTTTGCACTTTATCATACTTTGTAATGTATGTGGATTGAGTTTGCTTTTAGAATATGAAATGGCCCAGGTTTTTAGATCTATCTATTTATTATATATTTAAATTTTATGATTGATGTAGAAATTTTCATTCTGTTTATTATGGATTTATCATTCACTATCTTTCTTTCTATGTACTGTATCTATCTATATATCTATCTCATATCTATGTATCTATCTGTTTATTATTTTTCTATATTTATTATTTATTAAAGGCTTGACAAAGGCTCACTTGCTCTTGAGCTGACACGTTGTCACCTTTTTACATGGGTCAATAAATACCCCAGTTTTGGCATGAAATCTGCTATTGAGTGCTGCCCACTTTCTTTGCTTTTATTTCTACCATACACTATGTACAATTATAGGCAATTATTTTTACCATATCATAAATTTTATGCAGATTTTCTTACTCTAAGCTGTAATGCTTATTGAGTGAAGTAGATCCGGTGATTTGTATTTGTGTATTGAGGGTGGTGAGGCCTACGGATACAACACCCTTTATAAAGGTGTGAAGAATTATTAGGCAGCTTGTGTCCTCAGGAAAATTGGGCAAAAAAAAAGAGATTTAACTGACTCTGAAAAGTCAAAAATCATTACAAGTCTTACAGAGTGATGAAGCAGTCTGGAAATTACTAAGATATTGTGGCATGATCACAGAACCATCCACAGTTTTGTTGCAAATGGTCAACCGGGTCTAAAAAGACGTGTTGATTAAAAAAGACGCACATTAACTGCTAAAGATCGGAGAACAATCAAACGTAAAGCGACAAGGAAGTCATTATTCTCCAGTGCTGTCATATTCCAGAACTGCCACCTCCCTGGAGGCCCAGAAGAACAAGGTGTTCAGTGCTTAGAGACACGGCCGAGATGAAGAGGCTGAAACCCGACCACCACGGAACAACTTACAGAAGTACAAGGTGTTCAGTGCTCAGAGACACGGCCAAGATGAAGAAGCGGAAACCGACCCCCACTGAGCAAGACACAAAAATATAAATGTCAAGACTGGGACAAAAAATATCTGAAGAAAGAATTTTAAAAGGTTTTGTGGATTCATGAGATGAGAGAGATGCTTGATGGACCAGATGGATAGGTGCCAGATGCCAGCAAGATGGAAGTGGGGTACAGCTATGGACTGGTATTATTAACGATGAGTTAGTTATTATTATTATTATTTATTATTATAGCTCCATTCATTCCATGGCGCTTTACTTGTGAAAAAGGGGGTATACATAGCAAATACAATTACAATAATCTTGAACAAAAGCACGAAGACAACTGGTACAGGAGGAGAGAGGACCCTGCCCGTGAGCGCTCACAATCTACAAGAGATGGGTGAGGATACAGTAAGTCGGGGTAGAGCTGTTCGTGTAGTGGTATGGTGGAGTGATGGTTACTGCAGGTTGTAGGCTTGTCGGAAGAGGTAGGTCTTCAGGTTCCTTTTGAAGGTTTCCACGGTAGGTGAGAGTCTGATGTGATGGGGTAGAGAGTTCCAGAGTAGGGGGGATGCAATGGAGAAATCTTGTATATGATTGTGGGAAGAGGAGATAACAGGGGAGTGGAGAAGGAGATCTTCTGAGGATCGGAGATTGGGGGCAGGTAAGTACCGGGAAGCTAGGTCACAGATGTATGGAGAAGACAGATTGTGGATGGCTTTGTATGCTAAAGTTAGTGTTTTGAACTGGAGTCTCTGGGCAATGGGGAGCCAGTGAAGGGATTGACATAGAGGAGAGGCAGGGGAATAGTGGGGGTACAGGTGGATTAGTCAGGCAGCAGAGTTTAGAATATATTAGAGGAATGCAAGAGTGTTAGAGGGGAGGCCACAGAGCAGGAGATTGAATTAGTAGAGGCAGCAGATGATGAGGGCATGCACTAGTGTTTTTGCAGATAGGAAAATTTACATTTTTCATTTAGTTGTATTATGCACACTTATAGTTGCCCAATAATTTTGCTCACATATATATTCTCCTATGAAAAGAAAAAAACACTCTTTCACTTTCTTAATTTATCTATTTATCTATTTAGCTATCTATCTACAATATCTATCCATCTACCTGTACACAAAGTTCATATATTTTGAGCACCTTGTAAATATTTTATTCTCCACAACATTCTCTAATTCCTCTATATCCACAATGCCCTTGGCAATGACATCCTGTATTTTACACAAAGTAAAGCAAAAAAAACTCAAGTATTTTAATGCCGCCTCTCTTTTTTGTAAACCTATAACCTGTATTATTCAGTCATCGCATACGTTGCAGCAATTTGAGTCTGTTCTTTGGAAAGATCTTCCCATATTTCTGTACAGCATGACAGAAGAACTTGTTACATTTACATTCCTTAGTGTTTCCTATTATGGCACTTACCTATGTTTAAGTTTTATTACCTGGGAAGGGAAGTGTACTAGTACAAAGCTTTCAAAGAATCATTGTGCACGGAGTGAAGAGCAGAATATTGTGGGTCTTTGGGACAGAATTCATTATAAAACGGTTAGTCACTGAAACATTATGGAAAATACGCATTCTAGAACCTGAATACAATTGTGACACCTCACTGCATAATCATTGTGTTTTATAGAGAACATGACCAAAATAATGAAGCTTACAATCTAATATCTCTGTAACAGACAGGAACTGTCCACTACTTTGATACTGTTGGCCCATATTTAGAGTAGGTGATTAATGTCATATAGGTCCTCCCATAAGCAGCTTCTACCTGAACCGGTAGTAGCCAAATAATAATAGTTTATTAATAGTGATGAGCGAGCACTAAAATGCTCGGGTACTCGTTGCTCGGGTCGAGCAAATTGGAATACTCGGGTACTCGACCCAAGCAATGAGCCCAATGTAAGTCTATGGGAAACTCGAGCATTTTTCAGGCGGCTCCCCCCGGCGGTCTGCAGAGGGCCTAAAAATTGCCCAAATCGATATGAACATTGCTCAAATGACATGGGGACAGCATGGGGAAGACCACTGGAAGCATTTTTGACTCCCAGGTCACTTGTGTCAACAACGTTGTCAGAGGTATTACGCTTCTTTTACGGACTCACAATAAAACCTATAAAAACGAAACTAAAATGGATTTTCCTGGGAAATATGTTAAGGAACATCCTTTCCAGGGTAATGACTTGTATATAAAGCAAAATAAATAACCCAAAACAAAAATGTTCCTCCACACTTTGGGCTATGTTCACACGTAGCGTTTTTGATGCGTTTTTTCACTTTTGCATTGCTTTCAACCGTGACAAAAGCATTCACCAGGAAATGTCATTTTAACATTTTACAACCTTATCTGGCCATATGGTGTGTGAGATATCATCAGACACATCGTGTTTCATTTATGAAGGAGGGACTCTGAAAGTCACAAAGCCTATTTTTATAGGGCCATCAGGCGACCTTTACTATTCTTAAAGGGCCAGCAGTCAGCCCTCACTATTCTTAGAGAGCCATCAGCCGGCTATGTTTTATTGTTCCCATTACTAAAGAGTGGGTCTCCTATACTGTTATTGCGTATGCAGTATGTGGCAGGGCTGCCCAAAATTTGGACTGCACCCCAATACCCCTTTGAAGAGACTTAGAGGAGGGCCTCCTGAAAACAATGTTCCCATTATTAGGAAGTAGGTCTCCCATTGTGTTTACCTATGCAGTGAATGCAAGGGTTGCCAAAAATTTGGAGGCACTCCAATGCCCCTTGAAAGAGACGTGGAGGTCAGAGGGCCTCCTGAAAACAATGTTCCCATTATTAGGAAGTGGGTCTCCCAATGTGTTTGCCTATGCAGTGAATGCAAGGGTTGCCAAAAATTTGGAGGCACTCCAATGCCCCTTGGAAGAGACATGGAGGTCAGAGGGCCTCCTGAAAACAATGTTCCCATTATTAGGAAGTGGGTCTCCCATAGTGTTTGCCCATGCCGTGAAAGCAAGGGTTGCCACAAATTTGGAGGCACTCCAATGCCCCTTGGAAGAGACGTGGAGCTCAGAGGGCCTCCTTAAAACAATGTTCCCATTATTAGGAAGTGGGTCTCCCATTGTGTTTGCCTATGCAGTGAATGCAAAGGTTGCCAAAAATTTGGAGGCACTCCAATGCCCCTTGGAAGAGACGTGGAGGTCAGAGGGCCTCCTGAAAACAATGTTCCCATTATTAGGAAGTGTGTCTCCCAATGTGTTTGCCTATGCAGTGAATGCAAGGGTTGCCAAAAATTTGGAGGCACTCCAATGCCCCTTGGAAGAGACATGGAGGTCAGAGGGCCTCCTAAAAACAATGTTCCCATTATTAGGAAGTGGGTCTCCCATTGTGTTTGCCCATGCAGTGAATGCAAGGGTTGCCACAAATTTGGAGGCACTCCAATGCCCCTTGGAAGAGACATGGAGGTCAGAGGGCCTCCTTAAAACAATGTTCCCATTATTAGGAAGTGGGTCTCCATTGTGTTTGCCTATGCAGTGAATGCAAGGGCTGCCAAAAATTGGAAGGCACTCCAATGCCCCTTGGAATAGACGTGGAGGAGGGCCTCATAAAAAAATGTTCCCATTAGAAAGGAGCGAGTCTCCTATACTTGTAATGCCCGTTGTTACGCTCACACCCAGACTGTTTGGCGTGAGTGTGGTTAGTGGTCCCAATGGGCCACGAACCGAGGAGTGCCTGGAGGGGCGTGACTAGGGACGTCGCCAGATCCGACCACGGATGCATGGCGGCTTAATCGACTCCGTGGTCCAAGGAGGGATGTGGGAGGTGGCCCAGGTGCAACTCTAGGTCAGACCCCGGTCACCCAGCTGTTGACGCACACCGGGGAATGCAGGAACAGGCAGGTTTAGCTGTTATGCAGACAGGCGGGAACTGGCAGGTAGGTAAACAGGCTGGATAGGGACCAGTACAGACTGGGATTCAGGAACAGAGCCGCAGGTGCAGAGGGAAAGTGGAGCAGGGCAGAGCCGCAGGTGCAGAGGGGAAGGGAGCAGGGCAGAGCAGAGCCGCAGGTGCGGAGGGGAAGTGGAGCAGGGCAGAGCAGGGCAGAGCAGAGCCACAGGTGCGGAGGGAAAGTGGAGCAGGGCAGAGCAGAGCAGAGCCGCACGTGCGGAGGGGAAGTGGAGCAGGACAGAGCAGGGCAGAGCAGAGCCGCAGGTGCAGAGGGGAAGAGGAGCAGGGCAGAGCAGAGCCACAGGTGTGGAGGGGAAGTGGAGCAGGACACAGCAGAGCCGAGCCACAGGTGTGGAGGGGAAGCGGAGCAGGACAGAGCTGCAGGTGCGGAGGGGAAACAGAGCAGGGAACAGCCGCAGGTGCGGAAGGGAAGCAGAGCAGAGCTACAGGAGTGGACAGACAGGACAGGGTTCTGTTCACATGGAACAGACAGGGACAGGGAAGCACAGGAAGATAGCTAGAACACAGGAGGTAGATACGGAGGCAGGGAAATGGGACAAGCAGAACCAGATACACACAAGGTACTTGCTAACAAGTAGCGAGTGGACACAAAACTCACAAACAGAAGTAGACTTAATACTCACAACTCACTCAAAACTCACAACTAGAGGGACGGCCCTTTTAGACTTAATATTAGCTAACAGGCCAGACAGAATAACTGAGGTGCAGGTCGGGGGGCACCTGGGAAATAGTGACCACAACATTATACAATTCCACATGTGCTTCAGTAGAGTGCCCAGCAAGGGAGTCACAAAAACACTGAACTTCAGGAGGGCAAAGTTTGATCAGCTAAGAGATGCCCTTCACCTTATAGACTGGGATAGTATCTTCAGTAATAGGAGCACGGATAGAAAATGGGAAATTTTCAAAACAGTCCTACATAGTCACTGTAGAAGGTACATACCTTATGGGAATAAAAGGGCTAGGAATAGGAGGAAGCCAATGTGGCTAAATAAGGAGGTCAAGAGGGCAATGAAAAAAAAAAAAAGGGCTTTCGGTAAACTTAAACAAGAAAGCAGCGAGGAAGCGCTAATATCTTATAGGGAAAAAAACAAAATCTGTAAGAAACAAATAAGAATAGCAAAAGAGGAGACAGAGAGACTAATTGCCAAGGAAAGTAAAACGAATCACAAACTGTTCTTTAACTATATAAACAGTAAAAGGATTAAAACTGATGGAGTTGGCCCATTGAAAAATAACCTGGGTAAAATAATAGAGGGCGATGAGGGTAAAGCAAACCTACTCAATAGCTTCTTCTCTACTGTTTTCACAAAAGAAAACAATTTATCGGAGGAAATGCAGAGTGATAAAGCAAACCCTCCGCTAAATATCACCCACCCAACCCAGGAGGAAGTCACCAGGCCCAGATGACATACACCCCCTGGAACTAAAAGAAATAAGTAATGTGATAGACAGGCCGCTGTATCTTATATTCAAGCACTCTTTATGGACAGGGACTGTCCCACTAGACTGGCGCCAAGCAAATGTGGTACCAATATCCAAAAAGGGGTCTAAAAGTGACCCTGGGAACTATAGACCAGTAAGCTTAACGTCTGTTGTGGGTAAATTGCTTGAAGGATTTCTTAGAGATGCTATTGTAGAATATCTTAATGATAATAACTGTCTAACTCCATATCAACATGGATTCATGAGGGATCGCTCCTGCCAAACAAACCTGATCGCCTTCTACGAGGAGGTGAGCTCACAGCTGGACCGGGGAGAGTCAGTGGATGTTGTATACCTTGACTTCTCCAAAGCGTTTGATACCGTGCCACACAAAAGGTTGGTATATAAAATGAGAATGCTTGGTCTGGGGGATAATGTGTGCAAGTGGGTAAATAGTTGGCTGAGTGATAGAAAGCAGAGGGTGGTTATCAATGGAGTAAGCTCAGGGTGTGTCAGGGTTACTAGCGGGGTGCCTCAAGGGTCTGTCTTGGGCCCTATATTATTTAATATATTTATTAATGATCTAGTGGAAGGGTTGCATAGTAAAATAGCAATATTTGCAGATGATACTAAACTTTGTAAAGTAGTTAATACAGATGAGGATAGGGCACAGCTACAGGAGGATTTAGATAAATTGGGGAGTTGGGCCAAAAAATGGCAAATGGGGTTCAATGCCGATAAATGTAAGGTCATGCACATGGGAAAGAAAAACAGCAGTCACCCATACATATTAAATGGGAAACCGTTGGGGAAATCTGACATGGAGAAGGACCTGGGCGTCTTGGTTAACAGCAAATTAAATTGGAGTGCCCAGTGTCAGGCCGCAGCTGCGAAGGCAAATAGAGTCATGTCATGCATCAGAAGAGGAATAGGGGCATATGATGAGAACATTGTCCTTCCTCTGTATAAAGCGCTGGTAAGGCTGCACTTAGAATATTGTGCACAGTTCTGGGCTCCGGTGCTCAGGAAAGCCATATTGGAGCTAGAGAGGGTACAAAGGAGGGCGACTAAGGTAATAAAGGGAATGGAGGGACTAGAATACCCAGAGAGGTTGTCAAAATTAGGCCTATTTACGTTGGAAAAGAGAAGGCTTAGAGGAGACCTCATAAACATGTATAAATACATCAGGGGGCAGTACAGAGATCTCTCCCATGACCTGTTTATACCAAGGATGGTGACAAAGACGAGGGTGCACACTATGCGTCTGGAGGAAAGGAGGTTCCTGCAAAGAAGGGGATTCTTTACGGTCAGAGCCGTGAGACTCTGGAACTCTCTGGGAGAGGAAGTGGTGATGTCCAACTCCCTTAATGAGTTCAAGAGAGGCCTGGACACCTTTCTTGAGAACAATAAAATTACATCTTATGCTTAGTGATAGTTAACTAATCCAGGGATTTAATCTGACTGCCAGATTGGAGTCGGGGAGTGAATTTTTCCTCAATGATGTAAATTGGCCTATACCGCATGGCTGAGCCGCAGGTGCAGAGGGAAAGTGGAGCAGGGCTGAGCCGCAGGTGCCGAGGGGAAGGGAGCAGGGTAGAGCAGGGCAGAGCAGAGCCGCAGGTGCGGAGGGGAAGTGGAGCAGGGCAGAGCAGAGCCGCAGGTGCGGAGAGGAAGTGGAGCAGGGCAGAGCAGAGCCGCAGGTGCGGAGGGGAAGTGGAGCAGGGCAGAGCAGAGCCTCTGAGAAGAAGAAGAAGACACTGCTGTCCTGAAGGTATGGGGACTGGACACCCCTTGTACCTCAGCAGTTCCCCAGGAAACACCATGCAGGATTTCCAGACCTGAGTAGGCACTAGATCTCTCAGCTCTGGACGACCTGTGGGTAGACCAGACAGCACCTGTAATGTGATCTTCTTCATGTATAATGCTCCAATCTGGAGCTTAATTTGTACAGACATATTTTGACTGTTTCTGAGTAGGGCTCGTCCTACCCCTGACAATGCCCAAACCGGATTCTGGAGTTTTCGGACCCGGATTAGACATCGACTCTTCAAGGCTTTCAGCCCGAAACTTAAGGTTAATCCGAGGCCTTCACTTGCCATGGAGACAGTCACAGTCATCTGTGGAGAGGAAACACTAACTCCAAGGGCAGCCTCTCCTACTGGCCCAAGGCTTTGGGACTCCCCAAACTTTGCAGAACAAAGACCTTTAGGGTGTTCCATACAACCGCAGCAATACCGCAATCCGATTTCATGACTGAGTTCCGGCTTCTGCTTTGCCTGACGAACATGGTCAACCTTCATGGATTCAGGATGGGAAGCTGCCTCTACAGGCTGGGAAACAGGTGGTCTTTGGGAGCACAGTACCTGACGTGACGGTTTTCCTCTACGTCTTGCTCATTTGGACTGCCTCTTAGAGTTGGGAAGGGAAGTATTCTGCTTTGTTTGTTGAACACTGTTATCCTCCATGGATTTTGCGTGGGTAGCTGCCTTTTCAGGCTTAGGAACAGGTGGGCTTACTTCACGCGTCACCCATTAAGACTGCTCCAGGATATTGGAAGAGGAAGTATTTTCAGAAGGGTCAGGGTCATCGAAGATTATAAGAAAGGCCACCAGGAAGGCCTGTAGGTCAGAGATGATAGGATCCCTTGCTTCCCATAGGGGGGTGATCCAATTGAAGGCATCACCCGCTAGGTAGGACATCAGAAATGCTACTTTAACCTTATCAGTGGGAAAATAGTGAGCATAGAATTTGAAATGCAGCATGCATTGCTCCACAAACACACGGCTTTGTTTTGGATCCCCATAGTACCCTGGTGGATCTGCAGGAACGAGTGCTGATAGCTCCATTTGGACTGGTGCGTAAATCGCCTGGACCTCAGCTTGGGAAAAAAATTTTCTTGGTGCATGTGTTCGCCAGACAAGGATTCAAATGTCTCCGAGAGCGAAGGGCCGTGGGACTCAACGGGGACCATGGCCTGAGTAAACTATTATGCTCACGCCCGGACTGTTTGGCATGATCGTGGTTAGTGGTCCCACTGGGCCACAAACCGAGGAGTGCCTGGAGGGGCGTTACTAGGGACCTCACCAGATCCGACCATGGCCGCACGGCGGCTTAATCGACTCCGTGGTCCGAGGAGGGACGTCAGAGTTGGCCCAGGTGCTATTCCAGGTCAGACCTCCATCACACAGCTGTTGACCCACACCGGGAAATGTAGGAACGGGCAGGTTTGGCTGGTTTGCAGACAGGCGGGTACTGGCAGGCACGGCTGGTATACTGACAGACGGGTACTGGCAGGTAGGTAAACAGGCTGGATAGGGACCGGTATAGACTGGGATACAAGAACAGAGCCGCAGATGTGGAGGGGAAGCGGAGCAGGGTAGAGCAGGGCAGAACAGAGCCACAGGTGCGGAGGGGAAGCGGAGCAGGGCAGAGCCGCATGTGCAGGGGGGAAGCGGAGCAGGACAGCCTGAGCAGAGCCGCAGGTGCGAAGGGGAAGTGGAGCAGGGCAGAGCAGAGCAGAGCCGCAGGTGCAGAGGGGAAGCGGAGCAGGGCAGAGCAGAGCCACAGGTGCAGAGGGGAAGCGGAGCAGGGCAGAGCAGAGCAGGTCAAAGCCGTAGGTGCGAACGGGAAGCGGAGCAGAGCTACAGGAGCGGACAGACAGGACAGGGCTGTGTTCACATGGAACAGACAGGGACAGGGAAACACAGGAAGATAGCTAGAACACAGGAGGTAGATACGGAGGCAGGGAAGCGGGACAAACAGAACCAGATACACACAAGGTAAGAAGTAAGCGAGTGGACACAAAACTCACAAACAGAAGTACAGAGACAATGAGTAGGAGTTAGGTACTGGTTCAGACACTGCAGGAAAAGGGAAGAATCGGACACAGAGACAAACAGGAAACGGGCTAGGACACAATTCAGATGGGAACTGACACAGGAACGAGATACAGGAACGAGCCTGGGCATTCAGCCCCCAGGGTGGCGGAAATAGACTAGAAGTCACAGATACAGGTAACGGGCCTGGGTACTCAGCCCCCAGGGTGGCGGAAACAGACTAAAAGTCACAGATACAGGTAACGGGCCTAGGTACTCAGCCCCCAGGGTGGCGGAAACAGACAAGGTTCAGGACAGGACCTGGCAACTCACAGAAAGTGTTTCTCAGGCCCCTCCCACTGGATGGAGGAGGTTTAAGTATCCAGTGACTCACAGCAATAGGCTGGGGACGCATTAGGACTGCGCACACTGTAACTTTAAGAATCAGGAAGTTCCAGCGCTGCCGTCCTAAGCCAGCAGACAAGAGACATGTACACAGCAGGTAGAGGAGCATAGTGCACAGCCTGAACTGGTAGGTAAGTTGGCGGTCTTGCATGGTGGGAGATGGTAAGACAAGCCATCACTCCGCCAGGGATGTTACACCCATGCACTAAGTGTATGGGCTGACAAAAAAATTTTTTTTTACGGGCATCATAAACACCCTTTAAAAAAATTATGTGGGTGTTGCATCACGGACCACGGTCACCCTGGTGATATGGTGGTGGATGATGAGGAGAAGGAGGAGGACAAGAGCAAACAGACAAAATCAGGAAGCGTATGCCCATGTGTGGGTGTGAAAAAGTGCATGGGAAGACACCTCCCAAAAAAGACACTGGATTTGAGTTTATGTTATGCTGCAATCATTCGGTGGTGTTGAGCAATCTGACCCAATCCAGCCCTTGTTCATTTTTATAAGAGTGAGCATATCAGTACTTTCAGTTGACAGGCGGATGCGCTTATCAGCTATAATTCCATCAGCGGCATTAAAAACCCGCTGGTGGCAGGGCAGGCCAGGACCTCCAAGGCATAGAGAGCCAGTTCATTCCACGTGTCCAGCTTGGATACTCAATAATTATAAGGTACAGAGGAATCACGGAGGACATTGGTACTTTCGGCAAGGTAATCCCTCAGCATCTTCCCAAACTTTGCATACCTTTTGAGAGTACCCCACGCCTCAGGGCTTGTGCGATGGGAGGGGCTGAGAAAATTCTCCCAGAACTTGGACAGTGTTCCCCTGCCTCTGCTGGATTGAAATTGTGTCTCTCTTGCCTGTATTCCTTGGTTGTCCAACAAAGTGTGACCTCTGCTGCCAGCGTTTTCAGATGGGAATTTTTTAAATAGTTCCGCAACACGGACCTTCTGGTACAGCCCCATTTTTGTAGACCTGTCCGCCCCAGGAATAAGAGATATAAAGTTCTCCTTGTAGCGTGGGTCTAGAAGTGTCACCAACCAGTAATGACTGTCACCCAAAATTTTGAGAACGCTAGGGTCATGGGAAAGGCAGCGTAACATAAACTCAGCCATGTGTGCCAGAATACTAACAGGCAAGACTTCCGTGTCCTCACCAAGAGGATGACTGACCATGCTCAACTCCTCCTCCTCTCTGTCCTCTGGCCATCCACGCTGAACAGACGGTATGACAGCTGTTCAAGTAGTACCGTCTATAGCGCATGAAACTAGCTCCTGTTGTTCCTCCATCTCTTCTTCATTGTCACCCAATCCACATTGGGATGAGGCTGGGCTGTGTTTAATCACCCTGTATGGTTCCTTGCTCCATGTCATCGTGCTCCGCCTGCAATGCATCCTCTTTGATTGTGAGCAGAGAGCATTTCAGAAGACAGAGAAGCGGGATAGTGACGCTAATTATGGCGTCATCGCCGCTCACCATCTTGGTGGAATCCTCAAAGTTTTGGAGGATGGAACATATGTCTGACATCCATGTCCACTCCTGAGGTCTTATGTGTGAAGTCTGAACTGAATACCGACGGCCTTGTTGATGCTGGTACTCAACAACTGCCCTCTTCTGGTCACAAATCCTTCCCAACATCTGCAGTGTAGAGTTCCAACACGTGGGGACATCACACACCAGTCTGTGAGCCGGAAGCTCCAAACGCTGCTGAAACATGGCAAGGGCGGCGGAAGCTGTAGGTGACTTACTAAAATGGGCACACAGGCGGCGTACTTTAACAAGCAGATCTGACAGCTCCGGGTAGGATTTGAGAAACTGCTGAACCACGAGGTTAAGCACATGGTCCAGCCATGGTACGTGTGTGAGCTCACCTCGCCTCAGAGCCGCCACCAGGTTCCGGCCATTGTCACACACAACCATGCCTGGCTGTAGATTCAGCGGTGTGAGCCACAGATCTGCCTGCTCTTTCAGAGCTGTCCACAACTCTTCAGCATTGTGCGGTTTTTCACCTAAGCATATCAGCTTCAGCACAGCCTGTTGCCGCTTGGCCGAGGCAGTGCTGCAGTGCTTCCAGCTTGTGACTGATGTGGTCATTTCGGAGATGGAGGCTGAAGAGGAGGAGGAGGCTGAGGAGGATGAGGTGCAGGAGTTGAAGACTGTGTAACAACCCTGATTGACCGAGGGCCCGCAATCCTTGGCGTTGGGAGGACGTGTTTCCGTCCCAAGGTCCAACTGGGTCCCGGCTTCCATTATGTTAACCTAGTGTACCGTCAGCGATATGTACCATCCCTGCACACAAGCACTTGTCCAAGTGTCCATGGTTAGGTGGACTTTCCCGGTAACTGCGTTGTTGAGGGCACAGCTAATGTTTTGGGACAAGTACTTGAGTAATGCGGGGACGGCACACCAGGAGAAATAGTGGTGGCTGGGGACCGAGTACAGAAGGATGGTCGCCGCCATCAGGTTGTGGAATTCTTCCATCTCGACAAGCCTAAAAGGCAACATTTCGAGCGCAAGCAGTCGTGAAATGTGGGAATTTAGTAGTGTGGTAGTGTGGCCTGTGGGGCTTTGGCTGCGTATTTGCACTTGCGTTCCAAGCACTGGGGTACGGACAACTGAACACTGCGCTGGGACAAGGATGTGGACATGCTTCCTGATGCTGTTACTTCAAAGTGTGCAATGACAGGTGCGGGGCAGGAGGCATCTTCGCATGCACCATGGACAAGGGATTGGCTTGCATGCACAACAGCGAAAGTAGCAATGGTGCCACCTGCAGACACTATTCCTGGACCCTGTGGTTCGGCCCACAAAGTCGGGTGCTTTGCTGCCATGTGCCTGATCATGCTGGTGGTGGTCAGGCTGCTAGTTTTGTCACCCCTGCTGATGCTGGCCTGCAGGTGGTGCAAATGGCCTTTTTGGGGTTATCGGCAGAGTCTTTAAAAAACAACCAGACTCAGGAAGACCTAACAGTTATACTGGAAACTTAATTCGTGTTGGTGTTAAGGGGAACGGTTGCCTGCCATTTGTCTGCGGCCACCACACTGCTTCTTCCTGCCTGTTGGGGTGCTCTGTCTCCCTCCCCCTGTGTGCTGCTGTCCTCGCTCTGCATGTCCTCCTGCCAGGTTGGGTCAGTTACTATATCATCCACCACCTCGTCTTCCACTTCCATGCCCTGGTCCTCCTCCTGACTTTCTGGCAATTGTGTCTCATCATTGTCCACCTCTTGTGACACTTTCCCACCATCGCCTTCGTGTGACCGTGGCTGCTCAAATATTTGGGCACCTCTACACGCGATCTCTTCTTTCCACGCTTCAAGTGGACTAGGCGAGAGGCCCGAATTTATAAATCGAAAAGTGAACAGCTCTTCAGAGTGTCCAAGTGTGGGATCAGTTGTCTCTGGGCACTCGGCATGGTGGTAGGAAGGAGGATCAGGGTGAGGAATATGCGGTCCAGACTCATGGCTACTGAGACTTGACCGTGTGGAAGACAGGGTGGTGGTGGCTAAGTGACTGGAAGCATTATCCGCTATCCAGCCAACAACCTTTGGACACTGCCCTGGGTTCAATAGTGGCGTGCTGTGGTCCCCTAGGAATTGGGACAGGAAGGTCGGGCGAGAAGATGTGGGTGTTTGTTGTGGCACAATTTCAGCTTGCCCACGGCTTGGGCCTCGGCCTCTGCATGCACCATCACGTCCAGTTCCCCGTTCCTTGCCACGCGCCTTGCCCATTTTAAATGGAGGACAATATCTTCCACGCTCACTACTAATGGCTGAATTTGGAGCGAAGTTATATGTAATCCGTGTGATGGAGAAACCACAGTTTTAAATACCTGGCCTGTAGGTAACTATTTTTAACAGCAAACCGGTGCCAAAAACTTTGCTGATACACTGAAAAAAAATTTGAATGGAGGCCAAAAATGGCAGTATTTTCAGCACAATTATATGTGATCCACAGTTTTAAATAGCTGGATTTTTAGCGCTGTAATATGGAAAGGACCTGGCTATATTCTGCAGTGCCAACAAGCAAATGGCGCAGAAAAACGGTGTTCTCTGGATTGCTTTTTAAGAAAATAATGAGGATTAAGATAAAAAAAAAATATTCCTGGCCCCTGAGACCTGGGCCTTTGTCTAGAAATATCTAACAGCAGCAGAAGGCGGAACTGGAATGGAGACTCTTGTGCTATATGCACTGCAGTCTGCTATACATACTGCCTGCCTGCCTATATACACTGCCTGCCTGATATCTCTGCAGATGGATTAGTCCTCAGAAGGACTGTTTATTGAGATGGATATGTGTAATGTATTTGTTTTCTCCCTACAATACCTAATACACAACCAAATCTCTCCCTAGCTCAGCAACACCTCTCCCTACACTGCCTGATTGCGGAGTAGACTGACGAGCACAGCCGCGCCAGGTCTGATATAGACCTGATGACGCTGTGCGGCCAGCCAATGACTGTAATGCCACAACCACCATGGCTGCGGCATTACAATGAGTGGCAGGCAATCCTTGCATGTTGACTGGCGCTCTGAAGAGCACCAAACATGCCGGGAGGGGACCCGAGCATCCCCCCGTGCATCTCGCAAGTACTCGGCGAGCTCCGAGCATCTCGGGAGAGTACCGAGTACTTGCGAGTATGCTCGCTCATCACTATTTATTAAGCCAGGAGACCACCAATCCGTTTAGCGACTGCTCTCGTGTCCTGAAGCTCAACTCCTGTTCAATACTCGGTGCACCAGATATCTAGATTAATCTAACCAGACAATGTTTTCCACCATTCACCAAATTTGTGTATTCTTTTTCACAATGTCTTACTCTTTTACTGGTCTGCTATTACAAAGATGATCAAATCAAGGGCATGCATAAAATTCATGGTGCCCCATAGCAAAAGTTTTAATTGGGCTTCCCTCCAAAATATATATATAGTAGGAATAGGCAGGGCCATACCTCCCAACTTTTATGAACAGGGAGAGAGACATTTATTGCTGCACACGTTCAGTATCTCATGTTCTTTTGCATGTTGCTGCCAGATGATTTTCTGTCAGTCTACAGGTTTTGCAGAATGAAAATAGGATGTGGATGTCTGGATAATTCAAGAAAAGCGGAAGGCACTCACCGGACTATATAGGTATCGTTGAAGCGTGTGTCAGCTCAAAACGGCCGTCGTCAAGAACAGCATGACATATAACCCCCAGCTTGGGATGTTTCTAAAGAAGAAACAATAAAGAAGCATTCTAACATAGTCCGGTGAGTAACTTCTACTTTTCTTGAACTATTCACAGTATTTTTTGTCTATGAATTGAAGCTTTTTTGCACCCAGGACTTGAAGGGATAGGTGCTTAGTCCTTCTACAGTACAGACCAAAAGTTTGGACACAAAGAGTGATGGGGTGCTACACCAGATGACCTTGCCTCCACAGTCACCAGACCTGAACCCAATCGAGATGGTTTGGGGTGAGCTGGACCGCAGAGTGAAGGCAAAAGGGCCAACAAGTGCTAAGCATCTCTGGGAACTCCTTCAAGATTGTTGGAAGACCATTTCTGGTGACTACCTCTTGAAGCTCATCAAGAGAATGCCAAGAGTGTGCAAAGCAGTCATCAAAGCAAAAGGTGGCTACTTTGAAGAACCTAGAATATAAGACATATTTTCAGTTGTTTCACACTTTTTTGTTAAGTATATAATTCCACATGTGTTAATTCATAGTTTTGATGCCTTCAGTGTGAATGTACAATTTTCATAGTCATGAAAATACAGAAAAATCTTTAAATGAGAAGGTGTGTCCAAACTTTTGGTCTGTACTGTATATGAAGGAGTGATTGGAGGCACAGGTGCTGGTTTTCCTGTTGCTTTTTCCAATTGGATGTCTGGATAAGACTAGGAGTGACAGCTCTCCATCAGCACATAAAGTGACATAATTTAATTTGGGAAAGCAATTAGAGCAAGTTTCAAGTTGTCCTCCCCACCCTTTCTTCTCCTCTTGTCTTTCTGTCAGCCAGGCCGCATCATCAAGTACTACCTAGTCGGTGTCAATTATCACCATCATCGTTATCGGCACTACTGCTTGTCATACTCCAAGTTTTCCGTCTATATCACATCGAAAAAATATCCATCCTTGATTGTGTGTAGAGGAAACAAGCATACATTCCCAATAATATTCTTGTTTGCCAATTAAACAAAACTCTCACCTGGTCAACTGGGTGGTGGTGTACTTACTGCCATATCACAAAGCTTAGTTGGTTGGCTTTTGAGAAATGATGGCGTGCCTTATGGGAAAATACCCAGCTGCTATTATTTCCCGTAGAATGGGTGGTTGCTCATATGCAAAGATTGTGGACCGCTCTCTGAACTTTGAACTCAAAAGTACCTGCGCCATAGACGTGTGGAGCAGCAACTATAGGGAAGAACAATATATGAGTTTCACAGCCCACTGGTTGAATGTTTCAAGTGGCAGTATGGCATCACCACAACCAGTACAGATGGTGATGCCTCTGTAATTGGAAGCTATGTCAGTTTCCTCCAACAGGTGGTGGTTGTCTGTCTCCTACTACACCTCCTCTGCATCCTACTTAACAGACATGACACAATTCTAAACAACCAAAGGGTACAGCATTGAGTTCACTGCCCTCATTCTTTTCCTTCATGCAAGATAAAGAGCTACCAAGTGGTTTTACTGCTTATACATATCATGGACAAAAGACATAGAGCAGACAAATTGCTGCTGTGCATCCAGCAGCAAATCTCATGCTGGATGACTCATGTCCACAGCAGCTAGGAATTGTTGTGAGTGACAATGCTCATAAAATTCTGGTTGCCTTATGGTTAGGCAAAATATCCCATGCTCCATGCATGGCACATGTTGTGCAATTTTTAAAAAAAAAAAAATACACCCACTTAAGGAACCTAGTAGCTTTTGCCAGTAAAGGATCTGTTCAATTCAGCCAATTTTATGTGGTAAAGCATGCCATCTTGGCTTTGCAAAAACAGAAATGTCTGCCAGAGTGCTGCCTGATTTGCAATAGTAAGTCCCACTGGAATTCAATACTGCTTGTGTTGGAGCATTTGTATGAGCAGTGTAAAGCGATTATGGACTATATCATGCAGCAGCCCATCTGAAGCATGGGTTACATTGAGAACTGCTATTTTCAGCTAATGAGGGATGCAGTTGCTTAATCAAGCTTTTTTGAGAGGATACAATATATTCCAGTAGAGACAACTGTGGCATCAGCAACATTACCCCCCTCATATTTATCCTGGGAAAAATACGCTCCATAATGCAAGCGGGGTTGAAGGGAAAACAACAACTTGTACATGTATATTGCCACTCTGGCTTTTAGGGACCCTCAAGGTCCATGTTATATGCAACTTGATGTAAAGATGGGAGATGAGGAAGAAGAGAGGTGTATGTGAAGGAGGATATTGAGTTGGCACAGGCAGAAAATGAGTCTGACAGTGTGATAATGACAATGATAGTAACAACAGTGGATATGACGACCAACCATCGCAGCAGACTGCGGAAACTGAACTAACAGTGTTATCATTCATGCTGGGCAACATGGGACAGCTGTAAGCTGGAATGTTTATGAGATGACAGATGCATCGGCCATTGCACAACCACACCAGCCACACATTTCCTGGCAGGCCACTATGTTTTATAGTGCTACACTGCACTGTTGCTGCAGGGGTGACATTTGCCAGTCTTACACTGAGACATCTCCTTGCCTGACCCATATGTTACACGCACGCTGCTAGGTTCAGATAGGGCGAGACGGGTTTCATGAATTCTTTGGAATCCTGGGGGAACCGTTACTCAGGGCGACCATAAGCTGCAGCTTCTCTGAAGCACGGCCAGTGCAATTCAGGGATATTACAGCAACAATCTTCATTACAGTACAGTCTAAGTTTCTGGAGCAACAGGCTCCAGTAAAAATACAGTAGTTTCTTCACAAGGTACAGTATTACAGTCTCGTCAGTAGCATAATTCAGCATAGATTAGATCTTTTAGCAGCACACTTCTATGCTGTTACGGATCCGGGTGGTGGAACCTCTGTGCTGCGGTGCAAGGAGGGACCAGAGGGGCATAACTAGATATCAACTCGGACTGACCAAGGTCACACGGCGGCTCAATCGACTCCGTGAACTAGGGAAGGACCGAGCAGAGGGACCAGGTGCTACTCTGAGCCTGTCCTTGTATGAGAGCAGGTGACTCCCACAGGTAACTGGCAGGAGCCTCCGGGTAGGCACGGCAGGTAACTGACAGGAGCCTCCAGGTAGGCTGACAGATAGGCATGGCAGGTAACTGGCAGGAGCTTCCAGGTAGGCTGACAGATAGGCAAGGCAGGTAACTGGTAGGAGCCTCCAGGTAGGCTGACAGATAGGCACGGTAGGTAACTGGTATGTTCTCCGGGTAGGCAGGCAAGCCAGGCCCATAGACAGACTGGTGGGTTTGGATCGTAGGCAGACCGTCGGGCTGGAGAGTACACTTGGCTGGCGGAGACAGGTAGTCAGGCTGGCGGACAGGACTGGTAGTCAGGCTGGCAGACTGGACTAGTAGGCAGGCTGGCGGACTGGACTGGTAGTCAGACTGGCGGACTGGACTGGTAGTCAGGCTGGCGGACTGGACCCATAGTCAGGCTGGCGGACTGGACTGGTAGTCAGGCTGGCGGACTGGACTGGTAGTCCGACTAGCAGCGGGACCTGAGGCCTGAAGCAGAGTTTAGGACACAAAGCTACAACCTTGCACGGGCATCTCCATTTTGGAGGAGGTGCCTTTTATATGAGGGGTCCTCCGCCCATTGGCCGGGGACTCCTTAGGACGGCGTGTCATCCTCAACATTCGCCTTAATTAGTCAAACTGACCAATTCTGAGACAGTGGTGTAAGCTTAGTAACTATATATATAAATTTGTCATTGTCAAATTGGTATAACATTTATAAACATTGATAAACACCTATTCTTACAACTTTTTTCTTGTAGGACCCCTGGAAGAAATAAACAATTAATACAATTAAAGCAATCAGCATCTCTTTCGATGGAGCTTTTCGTATATCTTCAACCAGCTCTCTCTCTCACTAGGACAAAACAAGTCTTCCCACCAGGTAACATTGTACATACTGTCACTTGGGACCCCTGGTAGTCCCACGAAACTAAGTAATGTTAAGGCCCATTACCTTCGACTTTGCAAGCTCATGGTTTCATGACTCGATGTTCTATCCATGGACCCTTCTCCAGAAGGGTCAGTCACTTCTCCTCAGGATCTTGCTATCCCTGCCCTTAGGTCTCCTCCTATTGTAGATCACCCCACAGCAGCACTGCGCTGTTCACTTTCTGAACCCTTTCTAACTAACTACAGGAAACAGTCATTTGCCCTAGCACTAAGCCACTCCCACTATGGGCTAGTCCAAATCATTAACTATATCCTATCTTAGTGTTAAACGCACGCCGCTAGGTTCAGATAGGGGCGAGACAGGTTGTATGAATTCTTTGGAATCCTGGGGGAACCATTACTCAGGGCGATCATAGACCATGTGCTGCAGCTTCTCTCAGGCACACAGGGGTATTGACCCTCAGGCACAGACATGTAGGTAGTTTCACTTGCTGACCAGACACACTATACAAGAGTCCTCATAAACGGTAGAACAGTAGCATTTAATAAGAAGTCGCACAGCCAATGCAAGTTAAGTCTTATCAACAACAGGCTCCAGTGACAAACAGTACAGTTTACATAGCAGCACAGCAGTTCACAGTTTTCCCAGTAGTACAGAACAGCACAGTTCTAATGCAAAGGCACATTAATGAACACAGCATTCTTTACAGCACAGTGAGATTGAGGGGGGGGGGGGTTTGCTGAGGGAGATGATCCCTGTGACACCATTTCTTACAGTCATTATGTTTCTGCTTGACAATACTCTGCACTGCTAGTTCAGGAACTCTACCTGACCTGTGCTTAGCTTCACTCCTGACTTGAATCCTTTTCACTTGCAGGGGCACTTCTGTCAAATACAGAACACACACACAACCTTTCTCTTTGGCTCCAGCCAGACAGTAAACAACTTCCCCACAATCCCACTGGGGCTCTGCTAAAACCCTCCCTGTCTCCTGCGACTGTGTTAACCCCTCTAGTTGCTGGATACTTCTGGAGCACAACACTTCCTGTCTCATGTGCTGGTGTTACTTCTAATAGTAGCTGAATGCTTTTAAAGCAACAGTACTACTTGTGACTGTTACACTCTTCCCTCCTTTTTGAATGTCATCCTTGACATTCGTCTTAATTGGTCAATCTGACCAATTCTGAGACAGTGGTGAAAGTTGGATAGCTTTATATACAAATTGGCATTGACAAATTGGTATAACGTTCATAAACATTGATAACCTATTCTTATGACCTTTTTCTTGTAGGGTGCCTGTAAGAAATAAACAATTAACACAATTAAAACAATCAGCATCTCTTCAGCTGGAGCTTTTCATACATCTTCAACCAGCTCTCTCAATCTATGCTTTAACAGTTCTTTGTTTCAAAAAATCTTTTAAGAAAACTCACAGCATGAAAACAAGTCTTTCCAGTAGGCAACATCTTCCATACTGCCTCTCGGTGGTGAATACCACTCAAGTGGGCTTACCTGGACCGCAGGCAGAGATACCTGTTTCCAGTCGACAGTCCTTGGTACTTGGCTTGGTTAACCAAGTGTCTCATACGTCAGCATCACAGGCCTCCTCACTTCTCGAGTTGACATCCTCCAGGTGGGTTGTTCGTCAGATACCACGGGTTCCTCGGTTGCAGGAATTTCTTCTGTCGCACTCATTTCTCGTACTTCCTCAGACAGGGGCTGGCTGTCAAATTTTGGCCTAGGGGGAAGACATACAGCAGTGACTCATGAGCAGCGGCACAGCCTCATTATGCAGGAGCGGGACCAGCACCGGACATGTAGAAATGCGCATGCGCCCTACAATAATAGTGCTTGCCGGAGGCAATATTCAATCACGTGGGCAGCGCCATCAGTGACTGAATGCAGCACCGCCCCTGTCTGAATAGCGGAATGACACCTCTATGACTGAAAACGAGCAGGTAGGACAAAGTATATATAATGTTAGAAAATCACTAGCCATTGAGCCCATTCTACGCCCGGGTGGCGAGCATTTTTATTGGTATATGGTCTCCCATCCTGGTATTTGTGCTGCCCCCATCCTGGTATTTGTGCTGTCCCCATCCTGGTAATTGTGCTTCCCAATTCTGTTTCTCCATCCTGTTATGTGCTGCCCTCATCCCTATCCTGGTATGCATTGCACCTCTCATCCCCAATCCTGGTAGGCATGGCACCCCTCATCCCCAATTCTGGTATGCATGACACCCCTCATCCTCAATCCTGGTATGCATGGCACCCCTCATCCCCAATCCTGGTATGCATGGCACCCCTCATCCCCAATCCTGGTATGCATGGCACCCCTCATCCTCAATCCTGGTATGCATGGCACCCCTCATCCCCAATCTTGGTATGCATGGCACCCCTCATCCCCAATCCTGGTATGCGTGGCACTCCTCATCCCCCAGTCCTGGTATGTATGGTACCCAATCCCTCATCTTGGTATGCATGGCTTCCTCATCCCCAATCCTGGTATGCATGGTACCCCTCATCCCCAATCCTGGTATGCATGGCACTCCTCATCCCTATCCTGGTATGTATGGTACCCCTCATTCCGGTATACATGGCACCCCTTATCCCAATTCTGGTATGTATGGCCTCCTCATCCCTCAATCTTGTATGGCCCAGTCATCCCTATCCTGGTATGCATGGTACCCCACATTCCTATCCTGGTATGCATGGTACCCCTCATCCCTATTCTGGTATGCATGGTACCCCTCATCCTGGTATGCATGGCACCCGATCCCTCATCCTGGTATGCATGGTACCCCACATCCCTATTCTGGTATGCATGGTACCCCTCATCCTGGTATATATGGCACCCCTCATCCCAATTCTGGTATGTATGGCCTCCTCATCCCCCAATCCTGGTATGCATGGCACGCAACTCCTCATCCTGGTATGCATGGCTCCCTCATCCCCAATCCTGGTATGTACGGCCCAGTCATCCCAATCCTGGTATGCATGGCACCACATATTTCTATTCTGGTATGTATGGTACCCCTCAACCCTATTCTGGTATGAATGGTACCCCTCATCCTGGTATGCATGTCACCCCTCATCCCTATTCTGGTATGCATGGTACCCCTCATCCTGGTATGCATGGTACCCCGCATTATTATCCTGGTATGCATGGTACTCCTCATCCCCAATGCTGATATGCATGGTACCCCTCATCCCCAATGCTGGTATGCATGGCACCCCTCACCCCCCAATCCTGGTATGCATGGCACCCCTCATTCCCGATCCTGGAATGCATGGCCCCCTCACCTCCCAATCCTGGTATGCATGGCCCTTCTCACCTCCCAATCCTGGTATGCATGGTCCCCTCACCCCCCCAATCCTGGTATGCATGGTCCCCTCGCCCCCCAATTCTGGTATGCATGGTACTCCTCATCCCCCAATCCTGGTATGCATGGTACCCCTCATCCCTCAATCCTGGTATGCATGGTACCCCTCATCCCCTAATCCTGGTATGCGTGGCCCCCTCATCCCCCAATCCTGGTATGCGTGGCCCCCTCATCTCCCAATCCTGGTATGCGTGGCCCCCTCATCCCCCAATCCTGGTATGCATTGCCCCCTCATCCCCCAATCCTGGTATGCGTTGCCCCCTCATCCCCCAATCCTGGTATGTGTGGCCCCCCCATCCCCTAATCCTGGTATGTGTGAGCCCCTCACCCCCCAATTCTGGTATGTGTGGCCCCCTCATCCCCCAATCCTGGTATGTGTGGCCCCCTCATTCCCCAATCCTGGTATTGTGGCCCCCTCATCCCCCAATCCTGGTATGTGTGCCCCCCCATCCCCTAATCCTGGTATGTGTGAGCCCCTCACCCCCCAATTCTGGTATGTGTGGCCCCCTCATCCCCCAATCCTGGTATGTGTGGCCCCCTCACCCCCCAATCCTCATATGTGTGGCCCCCTCATCCCTTTCACGCTGCACACATACAAAAAAACCCACTTATACTCACTTTTCTTCCCTGTGCTCCAGCGCTGCGGTGTCCTGTTCTGCCGGAGGCCAGGGAAGGAGTGCGGCGCCGGAGTATGCGCATGCCCATACCATGCTGTCCGGCGCCATTTTGCTGAAGACACACTGCAAATGTGTCTTCAGTAAAATGGCGCCGGATAGCGCTATGTGCATGCGCCGACTCCGACGCCTCCACTCCTGCCCCGGTCTCCGGTGACCACATAGGCGCCGCGGCAACGCTCCTCCCGGTCAGGTAAGTATGTAAGTATGGCACCGGAGATCGCGGTATGCGTTCAGTGTCTACTCATACCGTGATCTCCGGCTCCATACACTCCTCTTACCTGTAATGGCTCCATGCGTTCTTCTGTCTGGAGCCAGACTGTGCAGGCGTGTCGCTCTTGCGCAGTCTATAGAGGCTTCAGACAGAGGGACACTTGTAGCGTTATATTATAGATTATACTACCACCAATTTTAAGGAAAAAAGCTCGTTAGTGATGCACATTGCATCACTAACAAAGCAATGGGGGCAGTGTACATAGCAACTAGGACATGACTGGTTCCCTTTAAAGTCAGGGATGTCAAATTCAAATACATAGAGGGCCAAGGTTCTAAGCTTGGACAAAGTCAAGGACCAACCTTCATATTTGTGAGGAGCTGCCCACTTACTAAAGACTATGATACTTTTCCAGCAACTGACCACCATTTTTGTCAATATTATTATTGTGTATTAGTAGTGATTTACTGGTTATGTTTTATATAGTTCTGCTTACTTGTCAGGCTGTGTGCCCACGATGCGTTTTTTAAGCATTTCAGCAGCGGTAGAAACGCTGCAGAAACACTTAAAAAATGCATGGTAGAAGGCCTGCCATGTTCCCCAAGGATAATCCGCATGTGCTGTGCACATGCTGCGGAAATTTCCGCTGCGGATTATCATTGCGGAAAAAAACGCAGCACTACCAATTATTTTGCGGAAGAGCTGCGTTTTTGCCGCCATTGAGTTGCATTGGAACGCATGGATTCCGCATCACTGTATATGTAGGTGCGCATTCCATGCGTTCTAATGTGCGGACGGTACCCGGGTGTGGAGGAGAGGAGACTCTCCTACGGACCCGGGTACCATAGAACCTGTGAAAAAAAGAATAAAATAAAAAATAAATGTTATATTTACCTTCTGACGGCCCCCGCTACGCTCGTCCTCCCTTGCCGGCAGCTCGCGGTGGACTGAAGGACCAGCACTGACGTCATAGTCATGTGACGGGTCTCGCGATGCTGACGTCGGCAGGTCCTTCAGTGTACCGCGATCTGCCGGCAGCCAGGACGGAGCGAAGCAAGACTCCTGGGACCATCGGAAGTATAGATTTATTTTTTTATTTTTAACCATAATAAGGTCACACTATATAAATCCATGCCGTTTACATGGATTTATATAGTGTGACCAAGTTGACAAGCACTTTCCAAGTGATGCTAAAATCGCTTGGAAAGCGCTTGTCAACCCGCATGCGGAAATGCATGTGAAGAACGCTTCACATCCGCTTGTCCCTGGCAGGAAAAACGCATGTACAAGCCGCATGTACAATCTTTTTTTTCGGCCAGGGAGATGCAGAAATGCTCAGGAAAAATCCGGAGCATTTCTGCATGGTGGGCACATAACCTCAGTATGTAAGATTCACTTGTAAAATGTCCAGCATTCCACTAATCTCATCTTTATCTCAGGAGTCCATTGTTTCAACAGCCAATAATCTCATTAGGTGACTGTAGATTGAGACACAGTGGAGCCGCCATCACAGGGGGTCTTACCGGCAGTCTCAGATGAAGGTTTCTAGAATATTCTTCATTGTTTTTAAAGACCAGTAAATGCTTAACCCTAGAACGCTTGACCATAAAAATCTACTTTTTCACATACCTGGGGCCTTTTAGGCCCGTGTGCAAATAACATGGAATAACTCAAACAAAAATGACAAACAACTATATACCTGAGGAATACCTAGAGTTTCAAAATTCTAACTAAAGTAATCTTGCAGAAAATAGAAAACAATTAACAGGGCAGGCCTGCGAGGCCCCAGGTATGCGTTCTAGGGTTAAGGTGGAGGGTGATCACTTCTAACCTGGGAGGGGACTGATCCCAGCGAAAGAGAGGAGAGTCATGTTTTAGTGAGAGTTGTGTGGAAGGATTGAAGGAAGAGGATGGAGTCCGTGAACTTCGAAGGATAAATGGATAAACATGTTACCATTATGGATTATGTCATTTGGATTTACACTTTCTTAAAAGGACTGCTGCTACTGGATATCTGTGCTTTCATCATTTTATCTGCCGTCTAGAGGATCATGAACTGTGGCTACAGACTATACTGGCTGGAGATACGAAATCTGTGGGCCAACCAAAAGTTGGGAGACAGTGAGTATGGCCTGATACAAAGCCAGTGGAACTACTGAACCCAGATTGGGAACTTGAGGACTGAGAGAACTGTATTTTGGCCATTTACCTGGAATTGCTTTATTACCATGGCTGTGATCAATAAAATCGTTAACCTGCCTAGGTGATTACTTACAACCCACAACCTCAGATCTTTATTTATTAAAAAAAATGTCCACAATTAAGGAAGTTTTTCTTTATCAAATATAACGATTAATTTAAAAATTAGTGGAATATTATATTATGTTATGTAAAAGCAGTAAAAAGCACATGGCCCAATGGCCTAATTTATATATGTAATTTAACACAGGATGAAAATCATTAATGAAACAGATAATAATGTATGATGCAAACAAAAGAGCCCCCAAACATAGTATGACACCCCCACAGTGAATTTCTCCACACTCACAGTATGATGACCCTACTGTACCCCTCTCCCTCAATCCCCCCAATAAAGAATGGTGACCCCATCACAGTATGATTCTCCAATTGTAATCCCCACACAGTCCTCCATACAGTACAATGGCCCCACATAATCCTCCATACAGAATATTGGGCCCCACATAATCCTCCATACAGAATAATGGGCCCCACATAGTCCTCCTTACAGAATAATGGGTCCCACATTGTCCTCCGTAAAGTATACTGGGCCCACGTAGTCCTCCATACAGTATAATGGCCCCACATAGTCCTCCATACAGTATAATGGCCCCACATAATCCTCCATACAGTATAATGGTCCCACATAATCCTCCATACAATATACAGGGTCCCACATAGTCCTCCATACAGTATGATGGGTCCCACATAGTCCTCCATACAGAATAATGGGTCCCACATAGTCCTCCATACAGAATAATGGGCCACTCATAGTCCTTCATACAGCATAAGGGGCCCCACATAGTCTTCCATACAGAATAATGGCCCCACATAGTCTTCCATACAGAATAACGGGCCCCACATAGTCATCCATACAGAATAACGGGCCCCACATAGTCCTTCATACAGTATAATGGGTCCCACATAGTCCTCCATACAGTATAATGGCCTTACATAGTCCTTCATACAGTATAATGGGCCCCACATAGTCCTCCATACAGTATAATGGGCCCACATAGTCCTCCATACAGTATAATGGCATCACATAGTCCTCCATACAGTGTAATGGCCCCACATAATCCTCCATACAGTATAATGGCCCCACATAGTCCTCCATACAGAATAATGGGCCCCACATAGTCCTCCATACAGAATAATGAGCCCCACATAATCCTCTATATAGTATAATGAGCCCACATAATCCTCCATATTATAGCCCCACATAGTCCTCCATACAGAATAATGGGCCCCACATAGTCCTCCATGTAGTATAATGGCCCCACAGAGTCCTCCATATAGTATAATGGCCCCACATAATACTTCACACAGAATAATGGCATCACATAGTCCTCCATACAGTATAATGGCCCCACATAATCCTCCATACAGTTGAATGGGCCCCTCATAGTCCTCCATACAGTATAATGGCCCCACATAGTCCTCCATCTAGTATAATGTGCCCCTCATAGTCCTCCATACATTATAATGGCTCCACATAGTCATTCATACCGTATAATGGCCCCACATAGTCCTTCATACAGTATAATGGCCCCACATAGTCCTCCATACAGAATAATGCCCCCACATCATCATCCAGACAGTATAATGGCCCCACATAGTCCTCCATACAGTATAATGGGTCCCACATAGTCCTCCATACAGTATACAGGGCCCAACATAGTCCTCCATACAGAATAATGGCCCCGCATAATCCTCCATGCAGAATAATGGCCCCGCATAGCGCTCCATACTGTATACATGGCCTTGCATGGTGCTCCGTACTGTATACATGGCACCGCATAGTCCTCTGTACTGTATACACGGCCCCGCATACTGCTCCGTACTGTATAATGGTCCCACATAGTGCTCCGTACTGTATACATGGCCCTGCATAGTGCTCCGTACTGTATACACGGCCCCGCATAGTACTCCGTACTGTATACACGGCCCTGCATAGTACTCCGTACTGTATATATGGCCCCACATAGTGCTCTGTACTGTATAATGGCCCCGCATAGTGCTCCGTACTGTATATATGGCCCCACATGGTGCTCCCTACTCTATATATGGCCTCGCATAGCGCTCTGTACTGTATATATGGCCCCACATAGGGCTTCGTACTCTATATATGGCCCTGCATAATGCTCCATACTGCATACATGGCCCCACATAGTGCTCCGTACAGTACACATGGCCCCACATGGTGCTCCGTACTGTATACACGGCCCCACATGGTGCTCCCTACTCTATATATGGCCCCGCATAGTGCTCCGTACTGTATATATGGCCCCACATAGGGCTTCGTACTCTATATATGGCCCTGCATAGTGCTTCGTACTGCATGCATGGCCCCACACAGTGCTCCGTACTGTATATATGGCCAAGCATAGTGCTCCGTTCTGTATATATGGCCGTTGTTAATTAATATTAACTGGCACCCCAGGATATTTACAATAACAGCCGTGCATAGTGTTCCGTACTGTATACATGGCCCCACATAGTGCTCTGTACTGTAGATATGGCCCGGCATATGGCTTCGTACTGTATATATGGCCCCGCATAATGCTCTGTTCTGTATATATGGCCCTGCATAGTGCTCCGTACTGTATACATGGCCCCACATAGTCCTCCATACAGAATAAAGGGCCCCACATAGTCATCCATACAGAATAACGGGCCCCACATAGTCCTCCATAGAGTATAATGGGCCCACATAGTCCTCCATACAGTATAATGGCATCACACAGTCCTCCATACAGTATAATGGCCTCACATAGTCCTCCATACAGTATAATGGCCCCACATAATCCTCCATACAGTATAATGGCCCCACATAGTCCTCCATACAGAATAATTGGGCCCCAAAAAGTCATCCATACTGAATAATGAGCCCCACATAGTCCTCTATACAGTATAATGGCCCCACATAATCCTCCATACAGTATAATGGCCCCACATAGTCCTCCATACAGAATAATGGGCCCCACATAGTCCTCCATATAGTATAATGGCCCCACAGAGTCCTCCATACAGAATAATGGTCCCCACATAATCCCCCATATAGAATAATTGGCCCCTCAGAGTCCTCCATACAGAATAATGGGCCCACATAGTCCTCCATATAGTATAATGGCCCCACATAATCCTTCACACAGAATAATGGGCCCACATAGTCCTCCATACAGTATAATGGCCCCACATAATCCTCCATACAGTATACAGGGCCCTACATAGTCCTCCATACAGAATAATGGCCCCGCATAATCCTCCATACAGAATAATGGCCCCGCATAGCGCTCCATACTGTATACATGGCCTTGCATGGTGCTCCGTACTGTATACATGGCACCGCATAGTCCTCTGTACTGTATACACGGCCCCGCATACTGTTCCGTACTGTATAATGGTCCCACATAGTGCTCCGTACTGTATACATGGCCCTGCATAGTGCTCCATACTGTATACACGGCCCTGCATAGTACTCCGTACTGTATACATGGCCCCACATAGTGCTCTGTACTGTATAATGGCCCCACATAGTGCTCCGTATTGTATATATGGCCCCGCATAGTGCTCCATACTGCATACATGGCCTCGCATAGTGCTCTGTACTGTATATATGGCCCCACATAGGGCTTCGTACTCTATATATGGCCCTGCATAATGCTCCGCACTGTATATATGGCCCCACATAGGACTTCGTACTCTATATATGGCCCTGCATAGTGCTCCGTACTGCATGCATGGCCCCACATAGTGCTCCGTACTGTATATATGGCCCCGCATAATGCTCCGTTCTGTATATATGGCCCTGCATAGTGCTCCGTACTGTATACATGGCCCCACATAGTCCTCCATACAGAATAAAGGGCCCCACATAGTCATCCATACAGAATAACGGGCCCCACATAGTCATCCATACAGAATAACAGGCCCCACATAGTCCTCCATAGAGTATAATGGGCCCACATAGTCCTCCATACAGTATAATGGCATCACATAGTCCTCCATACAGTATAATGGCCTCACATAGTCCTCCATACAGTATAATGGCCCCACATAATCCTCCATACAGTATAATGGCCCCACATAGTCCTCCATACAGAATAATGGGCCCCAAAAAGTCGTCCATACAGAATAATGAGCCCCACATAGTCCTCTATACAGTATAATGGCCCCACATAATCCTACATACTGTATAATGGCCCCACATAGTCCTCCATACAGAATAATGGGCCCCACATAGTCCTCCATATAGTATAATGGCCCCACAGAGTCCTCCATACAGATTAATGGGCCCCACATAATCCCCCATATAGAATAATTGGCCCCTCATAGTCATCCATACAGAATAATGGGCCCACATAGCCCTCCATATAGTATAATGGCTCCACATAATCCTTCACACAGAATAATGGGCCCACATAGTCCTCCATACAGTATAATGGCCCCACATAATCCTCCATACAGTATAATGGGCCCCTCATAGTCCTCCATACAGTATAATGGCCCCACAAGGTCCTCCATACAGTATAATGGGCCCCATGTAGTCCTCCATACATTATAATGGCCCCACATAGTCCTTCATACAGTATAATGGCCCCACATAATCCTCCATACAGTATAATGGGCCCCTCATAGTCCTCCATACAGTATAATGGCCCCACAAGGTCCTCCATACAGTATAATGGGCCCCATGTAGTCCTCCATACATTATAATGGCCCCACATAGTCCTTCATACCGTATAATGGCCCCACATAGTCCTCCATATAAAATAATGCCCCCACATCATCATCCATACAGTATAATGGCCCCACATAGTCCTCCATACAGTATAATAGGTCCCACATAGTCCTCCATACAGTATACAGGGCCCCACATAGTCCTCCATACAGAATAATGGCCCCGCATAGTCCTCCATACAGAATAATGGCCCCGCATACTGCTCCATACTGTATACATGGCCCGTATAGCGCTCCATACTGTATACATGGCCCCGCACAGTCCTCCGTACTGTATACATGGCCCCGCATGGTGCTCCATACTGTATACATGGCCCGTATAGCGCTCCATACTGTATACATGGCCCCGCATAGTCCTCCGTACTGTATACATGGCCCCGCATGGTGCTCCATACTGTATGCATGGCCCGTATAGCGCTCCATACTGTATACATGGCCCCGCATAGTCCTCCGTACTGTATACATGGCCCCGCATGGTGCTCCGTACTGTATACATGGCCCCGCATGGTGCTCCGTACTCTATGTATGGCCCCACATAGTCCTCTGTACTGTATACAGGGCCCCATATAGTGCTCCGTACTGTATACAGGGCCCCACATACTGCTCCGTACTGTATAATGGTCTACATAGTGCTCCGCACTGTATACATTGCCCTGCATAGTACTCCGTACTGTATACACGGCCCCGCATAGTGCTCCATACTGTATACACGGACAAGCATAGTACTCCGTACTGTATACATGGCCCTGCATAGTACTCCGCACTGTATACATGGCCCCGCATAGTGTTCAGTACTCTATACACGGCCCCGCATAGTACTCCGTACTGTATACATGGCCCTGCATAGTACTCCGCACTGTATCCATGGCCCCGCATAGTGCTCTGTACTGTATAATGGCCCCGCATAGTGCTCCGTACTGTATATATGACCCCGCATAGTGCTCCATACTGCATACATGGCCCCGCTTAGTGCTCTGTACTGTATATATGGCCCCGCATAGTGCTCCGTACAGTATACATGGCCCCACATGGTGCTCCGTACAGTATACATGGCCCCACATGGTGCTCCGTACTGTATACACGGCCCCACATGATGCTCCCTACTCTATATATGGCCCCACATAGTGCTCCGTACTGTATATATGGCCCTGCATAGTGCTCCGTTCTGTATATATGGCCCTGTATAGTGCTCCGTACTGTATACATGGCCCCACATGGTGCTCCGTACTGTAGATATGGCCCCGCATAGGGCTTGGTACTGTATATATGGCCCCGCATAGTGCTCCGTTCTGTATTTATGGCCCTGCATAGTGCTCCGTACTGTATACATGGCCCCACATGGTGCTCCGTACTGTAGATATGGCCCCACATAGGGTTTCGTACTGTATATATGGTCCCGCATAGCACTCTTCACAGTATAATGGCCACATATTATAAAAATAAATAAATACTCACCTCTGCCATTCCAACTCTGATCCCTACTTACCTGTGGGCCCACGAGCCATCCCTCTTTCACTAGCACCGCGGCCATTCTTCTCTACGCGCGCCCTCCCAGCAGGCCACACACTCTCCCAGCAGGCCGCACACCCTCCCAGCAGGCCACGCGCCCTCTCAGCACTCCCAGCAGGCTGCGCGCCTTGATAGGAGGGCCCGTGCAGAGGAGAGTGGCCGCGGCAGTCTTGCCGTCAGGCGGCTCAGTTTGGGCTGCCCGGCCGAGGCGATGGCTGATGGCCGGGCGGCCCAAAACCGTTGCTGGAGGACCGGCCTGGGGGCAATTGCCCGTCTGTCACCCGGCCCAGCCCGCCCCTGTCCTCAGATGATCTTGAAACTGAATCTGTAAGTTCCTGTGCTTCTCTTGAATCATCCGTTTCCATCTGGTCTGCTTATTCTGCCACTCCTAACTGTCGATCGGTCTCTTCAATGACCGGTGTTCGATCGTCAGATCTGGATTGGACTTCATCTGTATACCTAGGTACAACCTCTGGTGCTTCAGGACTTAGTTCACTCTCCTGAGGATGGTACATCCTTCTCTTTGCCGGTCTGAGAAATAGAACAGCGTGCTCTTCTTCATCCGAGCTCTGGTTTTCTTGTCCCCAGTTTCCAATCGGATTTCATACACTGGACTATCATCGGCTTTCCTCTTCACAACCACATACACCTTGTCTTCCCAGTACAAACAAAGTTTTCCTGGACCACCTTTTTCACGTACGTTCTTGACTAGTACCTGACTTCCCGGTGTCAATTCTGCTCCATAACATTTTCATCATAGTACTCCTTACTCTTGCTCTGCCCTTGCGTAACCACTTTGGACATTGTGTTGTATGCCTCTGCCATCCATTCCTTCCATTTCCGAACGTCCTCTGGATACATTTTGTAAGTCTCTGACACCGGAATATCGAACATGATGTCGATTTGCAGTCTTGGCGATCCTCCATACAATAGGAAGAAAGGTGAGCAACCCGTTGCCTCACTCTTTGTACAGTTATAGGCATGTACCGCTTTTGACAGGGAACTCTTCCAGTCTTTCTTCTCGTCAGCTGTTAAAATGCGCAACATCGACAATAATGTCCGGTTAAAACGTTCCACTTGTCCATTACCCTCTGGGTAATAGGGTGTTGTGTGGAATCTCTGAATTCTACAGTACTTTCCTAACTTGGCAAAGAGCTGGTTCTCAAATTCTCTTCCTTGGTCATGGTGTAACCTCGTAGGGAACCCAAATTTCAAAGCAAAATCATTGAAGATCTTCATTGCTGCTGTTCGACCAGATTTATTGGTGGTGGCATACGCTTGCGCAAATCAAGTAAAATGGTCCATCACCACCAAGATGTATTCGTAACCGCCCTTGCATGTTTTGAGATGTAGAAAGTCTATTGAGACCATCTCAAACAGGTACATAGTTTGAATGTTGCCCATAGGTGCCCGGGTTGATGTGTTGGGACGTTTATCTTTCAGACACCCACACACCCTGGTCACGTACCTCTCAATATCTCTCTGCATGTACAGCCAGAAGAAGCGCTCACGGATCAAGTTTGTTGTCCTTTCCACTCCCAGGTGTCCCATGTTTTCATGGAGTTCTTTGAAGACCAACCTACGGAATGCTCTGTGTAGAACCAACAACTGGTTTTGTCCTCCTTTACGATATAGGATACCGTCTTCACTGAGGTAGAGCTTCGCCCATTCTCTAACTAAAACAGATACTGCTGGTGACTCATTATCTCTCTACCGTTTACTTGGAAACTGATTTTGGTCCATATAAGGTAGTATTCGGCCAATTATCTGATCTTCCTGTTGTGCTCTATGGATTTTTCCTTTTGGTAGTTGTTGAATGGACAGGGTGTGATCTTGTTCTCTCGCTTTTATGGTGGTTTCCACTGTCAATGGACACCACAATGGTGTGTCTTCATCTTGATAAGCTTGCACTGCTTGGGTAGTGCTCTCAATTGCTTCCAGACTGACTTCCTCCGAGCATTCTTGCATGAACTCCTCAGGCTCTAGTGGCATTCTCAACAATCCATCAGCATCCGCATTGCATTTTCCTGGCCTGTACTTGATGCTGAAATTGAAGTCAGCTAGTTCAGCGACTCATCTCTGACCTGTTGTATTCAGTTTGGCTGTAGTGAGAACATAAGTTGTTGTCAGTGTATACCTCAAACTCTTTGCTGTAGTAGAGATAATCTCTAAATTGTTCACAGATAGCGCATTTCAATACCAGGAACTCCAATTTTCCAGAATGTAGATGGTAATTCTTCTCGGCATCTGTCAACGTTCTAGAACTGTAACCAATGACTCTCAATTTTCCATCTTGATGCTGATACAGGGCAGCTCCCAGTCCAACAGGAGAGTGTCACAATGAAGAACAAATGGTAAGTTGAAATCAGGATATTCAAGATGGGTGGTTTTACCAGGTAGTCTACTAGTTCTTCCAATATCTCCTGGTGGTCTGCTGTCCAGAGAATGGGCTGTTGGGACAAAATGGCGTTGTTTCTTTTAAGCCCGATCCTACCCGTGTTCTTCTTTTTCTCCATGGGTGTTGTTGACTCTGTCGTCGTCCCCAAGAGGAGGTATAGCGGGGCGGGGCTGCAATCCTGGAGAAGTTCTGAACATAAGTATGATAGTAGGAGAGGATTCCTAAGATCTGCCTCAACTCCCCGACAGTAGAAGGCCGCTTGTCTTTTAAGGCCAGTACTGGAGTGATTTCTGCTGGGTCCATGGTATATCCTTCTCCGGACACAATTTTCCCTAGAAATCAGACTTGCCTTTTGAACAGTTCACACTTCTTTGGGGTCAACTTAACTCCATGTTGTTGATACCGCTGTAATACTGTCCTCACGTGTTCAACATGCTCCTGGAAGGTTTTGCTGTGTACCACATTGTCATCCAAGCACAGCTGGGAGATATCACCCCTCAATTCTTCCAAATAGGTCTCCATGCTCCTCTGAAATTTTGCTGGAGCTGAACTGAGCCCAAACGGTATGCGGATCCACTCATATAACCCACACGGTGTGATGAATGCTGTCAAAGGTCTACTGGACTCTTCAACCAACTCTTGATGGTATGCTTTACCCTGATCGAGGACAGAGAACCAGGTACTTCCTGATAGGCTATCCAGCATATCTTGAATCTTTGGTATCGGGTGCCGATCAGGTACTGACTTTCGCTTTAGTTCCCGGTAATCACAGCAGAGTCTCAACGTACCGTTCTTCTTCCTAACACAAACAGTAGGAGAGGAATAAGACGACTTTGACTTTTGACCCAACCTCTGTTGATTAGGTCTTGTAAATACTTTTTCACTTCACGGTGTAATGGTTTCGGCACAGACATGTAACTTCTGGTTACTGGAGTCATGTCTTTCAAATTGATTTTCAACTGCAACAACGTGATACAACCTATATCAGAATCATTTTTGGAGAATGCATGACACTTTTCTCTCAGCATCTGTTTTGCTACCGCTTGATCTTCAGCACACAAGTGTTCCAGGAGTACTGGGAGATCCCAGGACCCTGAGGTGGGTCGTGCAATTTTCTCCCCTGGGTAACTCCTGTTCCTTGGTGGGGAGACTGAATTCACGGTAGACCCCTGGGCGGGTCTCACATTGGCTGGATATACTGTTTTAATAGTTTCGATGTGAGCTAACACAGGCTTTGGATTCAGTCTAATTTCGTGTTTCATGGTATTCATCACTGGTATTGTCACTCGAGCAAAGCCACCAGTGGGAATCGTAAGCACAGTCGCACCTTGAACTAGGCCTTCCGGAAGTTCTGAGGAGTCTTTTGGCACGAACAGTCTTTTTTGGACTTTTCTTCCCGGTTCTACCCGGACTCCACACCTCAGCCCCACCATTTGGTTTGCAGGGATGATGGTTGGGCGCCAGCCTACCTTGACTTCTTTTAGGTCCATTGTATTCTGTGCTTTCTTTACTCTATGAATCACATTTTCCACAATGGCATTGGGTATGGTGAGAGATGTGGTGATTGCATCCACCACCAGTGTACCTGACTTGTGTTTTGTGATGACCTCATTGATTACATTATAACCCAGATAGGATCCTCTGCCACGTTCTGATCACTGGTCATGAGAAAAGGTACCAAAAGCTCAATGCTGTTTCTGTTCTTTGTGGCCCTCAGTTGGAAAGTAACTTCCACCCAGCCTATGAAAGGGATTTCGGTCCGGTTGACAGCTTTGCCATGGAGTTCCACTGGTCCTAAGAGTTCTTTTAGCGACCAAAGGCAAGTATGTGGCAGGTAGAACCTTCTCCATTCTTCATTTAAAAGGCTAGCTTGGGCTCCAGTGTCCCACAGTGCTTTTACCAGGAGTCCATCTAGCTGGCACTGTATAAAGCACCTTTCACAGATTAGGCTGATGAGGCTATCTTTACTGACCGAGGAATCCTCCTCCCATGAGTATATAATGCCCGCACTGGGCATTAAGTAACTGATGCCCCTTTCTCTCTTGCAACTGTTGTAGATGGGAACACACTTAGGGATAGTACTGACGCAGCCATTTTACCTCATGCGCCGTTCTGGGGTTTGGTGAGATTTGGATTTGCTTCTGGGGCCTCCTCCATGTCGCGGTTACCAGTCGACCCGCACTAGCAACCTCCTTTTAATCCAAAATTCCACGACCATTGGGACTCCTTGGCATAATGTCCTTTCTCACCACATCTTAGACAGTGGATACATACCGTACTCTTATTTAATGAACAGCATGCTTCACAAGCCAGGTATCTTCTGTTTTGGAACCCACTCCTGGGTCTGATGGATACAGGTTCTGGCCTGGAATAAATCAATCTTTTCATCTCAATCAACTCAGCTCGCAGTTCTCCTATTACTTCCTCCCAGTCAGCTATGGCGATCCTCTCTTTTGTTGGTGATTTGTAGTGTTAGAGAGGACTGTCTTCCTGATTTGTCTAACCTAGTAGGGTAAAGGTTCTGTCTGAGTCTGTCACCCGTTCAGAGGTTTGGTCGATTCCTGCAGGGCTGTTGTTAGGGTTTTGAATTGTTCTTTCAATTCCTGTAGTTCTGTTTGTGGACGGAGATTCCCGCTTTTGATAATTGGTGCCGCCCCTCTATCCTCCAACTTCAACCTGTTTAGAAACTGTGTTAGCTCCTGGAGGAACGTCCCAATGACGTCTTCAGCTTCTTTCTCCCCCAGCTCATCCATTTTTGCATTAATGGCAGCTAACAGTTGCCTGCGGTTGTGTGCTTTAGAAATCTGTTCTTCTGACATCTTTGTATGTTCTGCTACTGTTCTCAATTCTTCACAGGTTAACTGAAGAAGCAGCTACTAATTCTGTCCATTTGTATTTCCACATCCATTGCTGCTAGTGAGTTTTCTTTAGGGCTGGTCCCCTTTAACTGGTGTCGCAGAGTTGAATTGAGGTGCTATACTGCTGTGTTTTTCCAGACACTTTTCCTCTTCTCCGTCTACCCGCTAATTCCCACTAAGGATTCCCCTTATGGGCCACCAATGCTACATGCACGCCGCTAGGTTCAGATAGGGCGGGACAGGTTTCATGAATTCTCTGAAATCCTGGGGGAACCGTTACTCAGGGTGACCATAGGCTGCAGCTACTCTCAGGCACACAATAGATTCAATTGCTGATCAGACACATCTGACAAGAGTCTTTTTCAACAGTTTAACAGTGAAATTTAATTTGAAGCATGGTCAGTGCAATTCAGGGATATTACAGCAACAATCTTCATTACAGTACAGTCTGAGTTTCTTGAGCAACAGGCTCCAGTAGCAATACAGTAGTTTCTTCACAAGGTACAGTATTACAGTCTTTTCAGCAGCATAATTCAGCATTGATTAGATCTCTATGCAGCACACTTCTATACATACACAACCACAGGCTTTTCCTTGACAAGGACCAATAATGAACAGCATTCTTTTCCTGCATGGAGATGGAGGGGGGAGGGTTTGATGAGGGAGATGATCTCTGTGACACAATTCCTTCCAGTCCTTATCTTCCTGCCCGATAATACTCTGCACTGTTAGTTCAGGGAGTTTATCTGACCTGTGTTTAGTTTCTTTCCTGATCTGAATCCTGTTCAGTTGCCTTCTGTCAGATCCAGATAACACACCACCTTTCTGTTTGGCTTCAGCTAGACTTCAGTAACATGTTCCTCACAATCCCCCTGGGGCTCTGCTAAAACATTCCCTGTCTCCTGTGACTGTGTTAACCCCTCTAGTTGCTGGATACTTCTGAAGCACAACACTTCCTGTCTCCTATGCTTGTGTTATTTGTAACAGTTGCTAGATGTTTGGAAGCAACAGCACTACCTCTGCATGTCACACATACTGTGTCATACATTTTCATTGCTGTCATTGGAGCTAGACACCCACACACATCTCATGTGCTTGTCGAATGTATTACATAGGTATGCTGTTGGCAACTGTACCCTCTTCAGGGTAGGTAAACATGAAAAAGCATGGTAAAAGACATTTCTTCTTCACTTTGAAAACAGCTAACTTTTTCTTGTTCTCTGAATAAAGGGATAATTTTTGGATGGCTTGTTAATAAGTAATTGTTTTGTCATTGTTTTGTTATTTTGAGAATAGCAAACCTGTTGGTGATCACAAAATAGGGATATTTTTTCACTCCTAATTGAGGAGCAATTACTTTTTTACTTTCAAAACAGCAGAAAAAGGTGGGATCACTATGGAATTAGTGATGAGCGAGTACAGTAATATTCGTAATCGCTATACTCGTAATGAGTACTTTGTAATAATCGCGCATTCGTTCCGAATAGCGAGTACAATGTAAGTTAATGGAAAATGCAAGTAATTTTCTGCTGGACCCTACAAAAGGGTCTGGGGGCCTGAGGAAAAGGCTGAAATGGATGGGAAAGTGAGCCTGGAGAATGTGCCTCCATGCATTTTTGACTCATATGGTTTCTGGGAATAAGTTTGTCGCAATATTACGCCACTTTTACAGACACACAAGAACAACTACCAAACCTTACCTAAATTGCATTTAACAGGCCGAAAAGGTGAAGAAACTGTTTTTCCTGCATAATCACTTGTATATAAGGCTAAATAAACCAGAGAAACCAAAAAATATCCCTTTTAGCCTTTGTTCACACATACTGTTGTGGCTTTTTTTACAATAGCCTTTTACAATTGAGGGGGCCCTGACTTACACATTTTGTAGGTCCCTCTGTTATACATTATTTTTAGTTCGCTATTCCCCAGCACTTTACAAACACAGCTAGAACGTACCAGTAGGTATGTTGATCTTTGACCTCAGAGGCCTCAGTTGGCTCTGTAACATGCGTTTTGGAGGGACAGCTGTTACTTAGACATTTGGGCGGTCCCTCCATTATTGACACTCAGATAGTGGAATACATATTCCATAGCAGTTTACAATGTGCCCATTGTAGCATTGGGCTTGACCCTCTTCCTCCTCCACCACCATGTGATACTGCGGCCCTAAATTCAAATGTTCAGAGGGCCTGCAGTAGGCAGGAAAGCTGAGTTTTGTGAGAGCCCTCATGTGGCCCTGTAACATACATTTTGAACTGCCCTCCTCTAGAAATTTTGAAGGTGCCTCTTGTGTACATTTGAGAGTGCACTCACTTATTCATATTGTAGGGCCCTCAATATTATTTAACTCATTTAAAGGCAGAGACTACAGAGAAAATGGCCAAGAGACATGGAGTACTAGAAGGTAGCAGTGAGTGCGGCCTACGATCCTCAGGTATGGCTGAACTCTGTGAACCGGAAAAATAAAGCTGCACTAGTCAACAGGATGACGAGCTCAAGTATATCACTTGTGCAAGTCAATTAACAAAGAATATATGGTGCCCCCCCTCCAGGATAGGTTGGAGAAGCTTCTCCAAATGATTTAGAGATTTTGATTGTCAATATTCCCCAGATTATATAGCAAGAGAAGACTTCTTGATACTGTACTACTTGGTCCACTGCAGAATGTGCATCGTATTTCCAAAAATTACTCCTGGGGCTGGGGGCTGTGTCATAGGTGCAGGAAGATTCCATGACAAGGGCCTCCCTTGACAAACATTGTCTACGATGGAGTACTGTAGTAGCTGTGGCCCTCAATTCAAGTTTTCAGAGGACCATCAGTCGGGCATCAACAGTCATTGTAAATTTCTATTGAATATGTATCCCCTATCTCAGTCACAATGTGGCACAACCTGTGACAAGGGCCTCCAATGACAAATATTAGTTTGGTAAGACTACTGTACATTCCAGATTTGTCCACTGCACAATGTGCATAGGGTTTGTGAAAATTAGCCCTATGGGCTGTTTCATGGTTGACTCACTATTTTGGCTGTGCCTGTGACAGCTAGCTTGGCTTGTGCCATCAACATCTGAAAATCTGTCAACAAAACCCAAAATGCCAAAAAAGCCTGTTGTTAAGGGACGTGGACATGGTGTAGTCAGTGGTGCGCGAGAAGGCACTCAGTCTGTGTCAGGTCAGAAAAAGCTTGATGCATCCACTATGTTCCTGGAAAAAGTTCCCGTTCTGGAATGCAAACGTGTGTGGAAGCTACAAGAGTGAGAGCAGATTCTGTCTTGGATAACAGATAAGGCCTCTACGCATTTGTCAAGCAGCAACAAATCTTCCACGACCACACAGTTTACTGTGGATACAAAGAAGGCTGGCCCTTCCAATCCTGAAGCTGGTTCTCCTTCCTCCCGCCATTATCAGTCACAGGAGACATATGACCCCAAGCTTGGCCACTGCGAGGATCTGTTTGGTACGTATCCTTTGGGTGGCTCTGGCCTATCACAGTGCAGCATTGAAGAGGGACAAGAGGAGGTGGCGTGCGTTGATGCTCAAGTATTTGAGGACCTACGGCCAGAAAGCCACTTGGAGGAAAGTCATTTACTGTCTCCAGAGGTGGAGGCTGATGATGATGAGACACAGTTGCAATCAGGTCAGCCTACAATGTCAACTGGGAAGGAGGATGAGATAGAAGACGAGGTGGTCGATGATGAGTCCACTCATCCGACCTGGACCGTTGGCACGCAAAGCCATGACAGCAACACAAAGGAAGATGGATATGTAGCACCAACACAGGCACCAAGGGGTTGTAGTTTGCCCAGAGTGAGAACTGGGTCAACTGTTCCCAAGAGCACCCCCGCTGTGCGCCAAGTCAGGGCTAGGAGGCGTTCTGGTGCTGTGTGGAATTTTTTTTTTCTGAAAGTCCTTCAGAGAAAAACATTGTTGTCTGTAGCATCTGTCATGCCAAGTTGAGCAGAGGTCAGGGCAAAGGCAACCTGAGCACCACCAGTATGAGAAACCACATGGCAGCCAAGCACCCCAGTAGGTGGGTGGAACACCAGGGTGCCAAATCTGCGTCTGCGGGTCAAACCAATAATAATAATAATACTCTTTATTTATACAGCGCCAACCTATTCAGCAGCACTTTACAATTCAGAGGTTCATATTCAACAGTCATAAGTAACATAGCTAAAGATAATACAATAATTAAATAAAAAATAATGACCACCCTTCTCATAAGAGCTTTCGATCTACAATGAGGTGGGGGTGACACAAAGGACAGGGTCTTATTTACAATGATAGTCCAGCCATCTTCAAGGGATAAGGGATAGATAATGGCTGCATGAGTTCATCACCAGCCAGTATCTTTAGTGCTTTTGGGTTCGATGGAGACTTATGCCATGTAGCCTGGGCTATGTCCTTCAGAATCTACCGTTCTAGAAGCAGGCGCTCATACCTCCTGCCCACAAGCTGTGGTTGCTCACACACAACAAACATCAATCCACTTCCTTGTGCCACCAAACCGTCCAATTGTCCGTGCCTGAGAGCTTGGAAAGAAAACATAAATACCCAGCCACGCTCCCACAGGCACAAATACTAAACTCGCACATTGCCAAATTGCTAGCTGTGAAGATGTTGTCGTTTAGGCTTGTGGGAGCACAGTCTTCCGTGATCTTTTGGCTGAGGCTGCCCCACGATACAGTGTTCCCAGCCACCACTATTTTGCCCGGTGTGCCATCCCTGCGTAACACAAGCACGTGCTAAACAATCTGAACAGTGCTCTCACCAACGCCGTAACCCAGAAGGTCCACCTAACAACAGACACCTGGACAAATTGTTGTGTACAGGAAAGATACATTTCTATCATGGCACACTGGTGGAACCTGGTGGAGGGTGGGACAAAGGCAGAAACTGGAACATCACACATCCCACCCACTCTAAGATTAGTGGGCCCAACTTTTGTCAGGGTTTCCACCTCTTCATATTCCACTTCCTCTCTCCCCTTCTCATGCTCCTCATCCTCTGCTGAATTACCCTCCCCATCACTGCCAAACTGGGACCTGTGCAGCAGCGCATCAGCAAAGTGGCAAGACGCTCTGCTGAAGCTGATCTGTTTAGGTCAGAAAGCACACACTGCAACAGAGCTGTGGCAAGTTTTAAAACAACAGATCAATCAGTGGCTCTCCCCGCTGCATCTCCAACATGGTATGGTCATCTGCGATAATGGGTGTAACCTGGTGGTGGCTTTAAAGATCGGCAAGCTGGTACACGTGCCATGCATGGCTCACGTGCTGAACCTAGTTGTTTAGAAATTTCTGAAAACTTTCCGTGACTTGCTGTACCTACTTGAGAAGGTGCGCCATATTAGCGCCCATTTCCACCATTCCTCTACGGCTTTTACTGCTTTTACAGAGCTGCAAAAGCACTTGAATTTGCCAAGTCACCGACTCATTTGCGACCTGCCCACGCGGTGGAACTCCACCTATCATATGTTGGCGAGGATTAGTGAACAGCAGAGGGCAGTAGCTGAATACCAGCTTCAGCATGCCGGTCAGACTGAGAGTCAGCCACCACACATAACAACTGTCGAGTGGGTGTGGATCGCTGACATTTGTGAGGTTCTTTAGAAATTTGAGTACTGCACCAACCTTGTGAGCGGTGATCAGGCTATTATCAGCATAACCATCCCGCTGCTGTGTCTCTTGAAACAATCACTGCATAATCTCAAAGAGGAAGATTTGAGTGCCCAGCATGTTGGTAAGGAGCCAGATTTCCCAATGGGTGATACTACCCAGCCTAGCCAATATTCTGAGGCAACATTAGGTGATGAGGAGGGAGAGGACTTGTTTTTCTGTGCTACCGAGGGGACTCGTAATGCTACAGAGGGGACACCCAACCCAAGCTTCAAGTCTGTCCAGCCTGGATGGGCTGGAGAGGAGGAGGTGAAGGAGGAGGAAGCGAGTCAACGTGAGGAGAGGATGGGTACTGTTTCTACTGTTGGTGACACAGAACAACTTTTTGCAGCTTGGCCCACATGGCACCGTTCATGTGTAAGTGTCTGTGGCAAGACCCTTGCGTTGTACACATTTTATCCAACAGTAATAATAATAATAATTTTTATTTATATAGTGCCAACATATTCTGCAGCACTTTACCATTAAGCGGAGACATGTACATACAATAAATTCAGTTAAAACAGTTACATTAGGAGTGAGGTCCCTGCTCACAAGCTTACATTCAACAAGGCAATGGGTGGACACAATAGGTGAAAAGTGCTTGTTATTTCAGGTCAGGCAATTATAATAAGCAGGGATTTTCATATAAGACTGCATGATCCGGTCATCAGCCAGTATGTTTAAGTGCAATAATCAAGTATCGAGAGTAGTTATCGTGTGCATGGAGGGTGTGGAGACAGATGTATAGTAGGGTGCAGATTCAGAATAATATTTAGAAGGAGGGAACAGGGGAAAGTTACTTTACTGAGTAGTTGAGGTAGTAGGCTTGTTTAAAGAGATAGGTTTTTAAAGTGCGCTTGAAAACGTGGTGGCTAGGCATCAGTCGGATCATCGGGGTAGAGCATTCCAAAGAACTGGTGCAGCACGAGAGAAGTCTTGGAGACTGAGGTGCGAGATTCAGATTATGGGGGATGTTAGTCTTAGGTCATTTGTAGAACGGAGGACACATGTAGTGAGATAGACAAAGATTAGAGAGAGGAGATATAAGGCGGTGCAGAACTGTGGAGAGGTTTGTGGGTGAGAGTGATGAGTATATATTGGACCCTGTAGCAAATGGACAACCAGTTTAATGACTGGCACAAGATGGAGGCATCGGTGAAGGGGCTGGACAGAAATATGACCCTGGTTGCCGCATTCAGGATAGATTGAAGTGAAGAAAGTTTGGTAAGAGGGAGACCGATCAGAAGAGAGTTGCAGTAGTCCAGATGAGAGTGAATAAGACCGACAGTAAGAGTTTTAGCAGTTTCAAAGGTGAGAAAAGGTCGGATTCTGGAGATGTTTTTAAGGTGCATGTGACAGGAGTGAAAAATACTGGTTGGCCACCTTTCTCGATCCAGGGTACAATGAGAAATTTACTTCTTTCCTTTTGGAGTCAACAAAGAGTTTTACAATTGAATTTTTCAAGAGTGCCATTGTAGATCAGTTGCTGAAAACATCACCCTCAGACAATGCTTGTGGCCCGTACGGCTCTTTTCAACACCAAGGGATAATGAGGAGAGACAAGAACACCAGCTCCAACAAAGGTGGGGGGGGAATGTGCACAAATTGGGCAATTTTCAATAGACCAGCACAACAGTAAAGGCTATCTGTGCCTGTAACAATGCCAAGGGGGGATAAGTTGCAGAACACGGTCAAGGGGTACTTACGTGCGTCCTTTCTGACTCTTCAGTTCCCTTTAATTATTGGGTGTCTAAGCTGAACACTTGGTCTGACCTCTCCTTATATGCCTTGGAGGTGCTGATCTGCCCGGCTGCTAGTGTGGTGTCTGAGCGTATTTTCAGTTCCGCTGGGTCAATCATCACTGATAGGCGCACACGCCTCTCCACTGAAAATGCAGACAGACTTACTCTGATTAAATTCAACACCGACTGGATATCTCCACAGTTTGTAATCCCTCCAGATGAGAGCAAGCCAACCTAAATTCACCAACAATGCAGATTCATGCTACTGCTGTTAACGTCACTCCTTTCCCATAAGAACCCGTTTCCTTTCTGCGTCAACCATGACTCAGCCCATAGGGCTAATTTTTAGAAACCTTATGCACATTGTGCAGTGGAAAAACCAGGACAGTATTCCTACTCCAACCTAACTACTATTTGTGATTGGAGGCCCTTGGGATGGTGGCTTCCTGCGTCAACCATGACTCAGCCCATGGGGCTAATTTTTACAAACCCTAAGCAGATTATGCAGTGGATAAACCAGGACAGTATTCCTACTCCAGCCTAACTACTATTTGTGATTGGTGGCCCTTGGGATGGTGACTTCCAAAGTAGTGGTTAAAATGGCCTAGTGCTTGCTTTGTAGCAGGTGTTACGGATCCGGGTGGTGGAACCTCTGTGACGCGGTGCAAGGAGGGACCCAGAGGGGCGTAACTAAGTATCAACTCAGACCGACCCTGGTCGTACGGCGGCTAACGACTCCGTGACCAGGGAGGGACCGAGCAAAGGGACCAGGTGCTACTCTGGGGACGACCTTGTAAGAGAGCAGGTGGCTCCCACGGGTCAGCAGACTGGGACTGACCGGTATAGTGGATGGACACAACAAGCAGGCAGAAGTCTCTGGATAGTTGACAGGTGGTCACGGCACGTGACGGCAGAGCAGGTTGAAGTCTCTAGGTTAACAGACAGGGAGTCACGGCAAGTGACAGCAGGAGCCTCCAGGTAGGCTACGGCAAGTGGCGGCCAAGCAGGCTGAAGTCTCTAGGTTAGCAGGCGGGTGGTCACGGCAAGTGACGGCAGACCCTCCAGGTAGGCTAGCAGGTAACAGGCAGGAAACAGGCGAGTGCTCCCAGGTGAGCGGGCTAACAGGCACGGCAGGTAGCAGGCAGGTAACTTGCAGGTGCTTCCTGGTAAGCAGGCGGACTTGCCCATAGACAGACTGGTGGGTTGAACGTAAGGCAGACTGTCAGGCTGGAGAGTAGTCAGACTGGCGGACTGGAACAGTAGTCAGGCTGGCAACTGGACCTGAGGGCTGAAGCAGAGGTAAGTATGCTGTGCATAAACTTTTGCTCGGGCACCTCCATTTTGGAGGAGGTGCCTTATATATGGGAGGACCCTCGGCTATTGGCCGGGGACTCCTTATGACGGCGCGCACGGCCCCTTTAAGAGAGAGGGAGCGCACGCGCCCTAAGCACAGTGCCCGGGAAGCTGCGCGCGCCGACAGCAGCAGGAAGAGGAGCGCAGGAGGACGCCGCGGGGGGAGCGGGGAGGTGAGAGGGACGGCGTCTCTACCTGGCAGGGGGCAGAGACGCCGATGCTACAGCAGGCAGTAGGAAATGTTTGGACTACTGCTTTGTGCAGGGCAATCAAAGATTTTTGTCTTCAGCTCTGAAAAGAGCTATTTTTTGGTGTCATTATGGAGCTAGTGAGCGGCTCCTTTAAACACAGAACTAGTATACACTGCAGTTAGCCCTCCGGACTGTTCATTAAGCACCATACCACGCGACGCGGTGCCCGTACTCCCCGCGCTACTGCTACCCCCCTTCATCCTGTTTGCCTGCCCGGAGGCCTTGCTCCGCCTGTGGGGAGCAGTAATAACTCTAGCCGCCACGACACCGGGCCTCAGCGGACTACTAGCGGCGCTCGTGGCCCTTCACCAGACACCACAGGTGGCGTAGTCGTTAATCAGCCACTCAACCCGGACAAGCCCACACTATCTCTTTCTAATGTGACGGCCCTGCGCACATGGTCGGGCCCGGGCCACGGCTGCATCCCATCTCTTCAACACGGGGCCCGACACCGAGTCCCCCAACACCCAGGGTAAAACATGGGCTTTCTGAGTAGAGGCGTCACATTAATGCTTGTTCATTTAGCAAAAAACAAAGATCTTGATACTCCTCATACAGGAATAATTTTTAGTCCAGCTGCTTTTTCCGTTTACACAACCTGTGCATACAAAACAGCAAAGCAGGCATCTGCTCCCTAAGAGGGATAATTTTTGGACTATTTTTACAATCAATTTATTAAGCCTAATATGATTGTCAATGCAAGCATTTGGTTACTACTGGTGATTATCCACTTACTGATAACTTACTGTGTGTGAGATCTACATTGGTGCCTGACCTTTCTATCTCTGCTTCTGTCACCGGGCAATGTCGGTCTCTCATTGTGGGAAACACGCAGTGACAGTTTTAGTTCTATGTCCTCTAGCACTTGCAGTTCCAACCAGGCTGGGATGCATAAAGTTAACTTTTGTCAGTGTTTTCTCCGTGCTGTGTGGCCAGAGTGGGGCTGCAAGATATTTAAGCTCCTGAAATCCTGCTTTCCAATGCCAGTTATAATCTGACTTGCTTTTGTGAATTTTTGTAGCTTCTTATATTCCCATTGGCCATTCCTGATTGTGACCTTGGCTCATTTTTTGACTATTTTCCTTCTTTGTGATTTTTTTCTCTAAACTGACCTCCTGGTTCTGACCTGGTTACTAGATCATTCTCTTGCAACTGGTTTGTTCTTTTGGAAAGTAGCTCTTCCATGGAAACAGTCCAGTAGACTCCTCTATAAGATCATATTCATGTACAGAGGTTACAGGGTAGAGGCCGGGGCTCCTCTGAAATCTGCCAGACGAAGTAGCTTGTGCCAAGTCTGTCCAAGGTAGCATTTTTGAGCCTGTGGCCTCTGACAGACGTAGTACTGTGTTTGCGTTAAAGAGCTCTAAAGGTGTTCAGTACAATCCTAGGCAACATAAAATTGTTAGTCGTTAGAGACTTTGCAAAATTAATATTTTCCGGCAAATCAATTTGTTGAAAATCAGTTTTTTGGGAAAAATTTGTTGAACCCGGTGAATTTGAATTTCAAAAGATTTGATGCATTATAGATATAGTATAAACCATCCATGCTAAGGAATAAGAAGTATCTTTAAGCATATTATTTTGGAGAACTAGCATTATATACAGCTGCAATTTACTTTACTTTGCAATGCCTGTTCATAGGACTGGCATCAGCTCTTAGCAAACACAAGCAAGTGCCAGGCCCCACTGGTGACATCCGCTTAATATGCATGGCGAATGTTTGTAGTGCACACATGGAATCGACTTAGTGACACTCAGGAGCTGAGTCTGCTTCATACAGCATGGGTGACAACTGTATCAGTCGGCACCCAAGTCTGAAGGCATCCATACACATTTGACTAAAGTCGGTGAAACATGCTGATATCGCGGGATTGGACCACAGTCTAATGTGTATAGGGAACTTCTGGCTCTTCCCTGATCAATGATATCCTTTTGTTCTCTGGAAGATTCTTCAGGCAGCGGCTCTCTCATAAAGAACACAGAAGCACTCAGCTGAGTCAGGGAAAATAGCTGTCAGACAAATGAACGTTTGGCCAGCAGCTATCTAATGTGTTTGGAAACCTTAGTTGTTGCTTGGAAGGCTAATGAAAAAATGTAAAAAACAAAGGTAAATAAAATCATAAAAAATACAAAATTAACAAATTTATCATAGAGGTGTGCATAACTATTCAAACTAATAAAAAACCATAATACTTATCTTATATGATGAATGCCAAAGCAAAAAAAATAGTGGTAGAATTTTTTTTTGGTCACGTCACTTTGTCTACCAAAATAATGGAATAAAAAGAGAGCACTCAAAAAGTCTTATGGACTCCAAAATGATTAAACTTACAGGTTGTACCACAAGAAAGCAAGCCTGATACAGCTCTACCAACCAAAAACTAAAAAAAGTTAAAGCTCTTAGAAGGTGAGGAGGAGAAATCGAAAGTGAAGAGAAGCCCGCTAGAGCTCTGTTGCCCAAGGGTCGTACAAACCTAGAGCCAGTCCTCCCTGTTCATTATCACATTCTCCCCTGACTCCTTTTGGTGATGTATTATTTATATCCACAGGATTTTGCTTGATATTTTCTTCAATAATACTATTCTCCATACATTCTCAACACTGTTACTCAGAAAACTCCACAAGGTTGGCAGATTCTGAAATACTGCCCCCCCCAGTCTTGCACCAATGACTAGGGATGAGCGAACCCGAACTGTAAAGTTCAGGGATTGTATTGAACATCTAGTGTCCGGTGCTGTACTCCGAACAAGGACTTCTCCGTATGTCCGTGTTACTGTTCGAAGTTCGGATGCTTAGTAAAGCATGTTGAAAGGCTGCAGCACAGCCAATAAACAAGATTTTAAGCTGTGGGCACTTTCGGAGCCATCACAGCCATGCCAAGTATTGGCATGGCTGTAATTGGCCAGCGCCACCAGTGGCCCAGCCTGTATAACTGCCAGATCATGGGTGGCGATGCTGCTCAAGTGAGGGACAGTGTAAAATAAATAAATAATTTTAAAAACTATGTAGAGTCCTCCCTATTTTTAACAACCAGCCAAGGGAAAGAAGACAGCTGTTAGCTGGTTTTATTATGCAGGGAAGGGGCAAATATCCACAGACCTTTCCAGTCTATTAAGATTAGCCCCCAGCTGTTTGCTTTGCCTTTGCTGGTAACTAAAAATGGGGGAACACTAAAAAAATGATGTGGGGTCCCCCCTATTTTTAATAACCAGCTAAGGCAATGCAGACAGTTGGGGGCTGATATTAATAGGCTGGGAAGAACCATGGATATTGGACCCTTCCCAGCCTAATAAGACCTGCCCTCAGCCACCACAGAAATGGCACATTACTAACACACTAAGTTAAAAGAAAAAAATACACACACAAGAAAAAATTTTTTATTTGAATAAAGACTCCCAGAAACATTCCCTGGTTTACTTGTTTATTATTAAAAAGTAATCACTGACATAATCCTCAGTGTTCCTACAACGTCGAGCGATTCTCTAGATTCTCTCATCGGCGATGACGTCAGTAACGTCATCGCTCCTGAGACATGACAGCAAGTGACCTATGAAGCTTCATACTGACGTCATCATCCATGAGACATCACAATGAGTGACCTATGGAGCCTTGAGAACAAGGCTCCATAGGTCATTCGTGGTCATGTCACCGCTCATCATTCCGGCACTCATGCTGTACTCCGCCGGGTCTTGTGGCAGAGACTCGGTAGTGGTTGCTGCTCCAGCTAAGGAGCCCTTTTCTGTGAACTGGGCTTCATACATTTGAAGACGGAGATGGGGATCATCGTGGGATCTTCGTGTGGACTAAGGCGGACAGGTGTGGGACCACCATGTGGACTAAGGTGGACTGGTGTGTTTTTTTTTTTAATAAATGGGTGAAAGAGGGAAATTGTTGGGAAGATGTTTTTCTGGGGCAGCAGAGGGCTGATCTTACTAGGGGAAATATCCATGGCCCTTCCCAGCCTATTAATATCAGCCCCCAGCTGTCTGGTTTGTCTTAGCTGGTTATTAAAAATAGGGGGGGACCCTATGTCATTTTTTGGAGGGTACCCCCATTTTTAATAACCAGCAAATGCAAAGCAGACAACTGGGGGCTTACATTAACACTAGAACTACTGATGGAGTCATTTTGACTCCTTTCGTTTTTTATTTCTCTTCTGTGACTACATTTTTCAGAATTCCGGCTTGAAACTCGGTGACTTTTCCTCAAATATGATGTGAAAAAAGATTTTGTGAGAATAAATAATTTTGGTGAAAAATTTGCGCGTTTTTTTCAAAATTTACCAAGAACTACTGAAGGGAGTCATTTTGACTCCCTACAATATTTTGAGGTCCTTTTGTCACTAAATGTTGCTATAAAGTTTTGTGCATAATTTTTTCACTCTGTCTTATTTACCCTGATGTTCATATAGATGTAGTTCAATTTACATGTCAACTTTTCACATTTTCCTTGTGTTTTACCTGCTTGTATTACTGTGTAATGCTGAACAAAATAGCTTGTTTACTCTAGGCTCTTATCTTATGCTAATGAAGGGTGGTGTTTTTCTAAGGTCCTAGCAGGAGACAGTATTCTGGATAGTAACTTTACTTTCAGTTCAGCTGAAGAGACAAAGAGAACAGACGCAGACATACGAGCTCTGAAGACTCATACAGGTATGAATTGTTATGAAATAGTTTAGCTGTCTGTCAACTGATTCAGCCCACCTACTTTTGAAGGTGGCAGAACAGTTATTATTTCTTTTAGTTTTCATTTCATTTCTATTTTTCAGCAGGGAACTATATAGAATTATGGAATTTGTGAGGAATATGGAGAGAAGACGTTTGATAAAGCCTCAGGATATTCTGGCTACTTTGCAATCCATACCGGAGGATGAATCGGAATCCGAATTGCAGGAACATGTATTTGATTCTGACAGTGATGAAGATTTCATTCCTCAGAACATATCAAGTGAATCTGAAGACTCAGAAGGAACAAATCCAGAAAGTAAGTAGTTATGTGTATTTATTTGTTCTTCCACACACTGAGTTAGGGCCTGTGCACACTAGCAGAATTCTGGCTGAATAGCCATCTGGATATTCTTGCCGCAATACAGGCCGTACCTGCCCGCTCATGCCTGAAGCTCCGCTCCGAACCCCGGGCTGGAGCCGCTGTCAGGGACAGTGCAGCGCTTGCTTACGCGTGAGCACGGCTCCGTCCCAGACAGCGGCTCCAGCCCGGGGTTCGGAGCGGAGCTTCAGGTATGAAACTCCGCTCTGTACCTGAGCGGGCAGGTACGGGCCGGATTGTGGTGAGAATATCCAGTCGGATATTCCGCCGCTAATCCAGCCAGTGTGCACGGACCCTTACAAAACAAAAATTCTAAATATTCATCAACTTTTTTACAGATATTCCAAGCACATCAACTGGGGATCGGGCTCATGCAGTTATGTTGCCTCGTGACCATCCTCCTGGTCGTGGACAGAAAAAATCAGCAAAACGTCCCAGAAATGAAAGAACAACAGATAACGATGGCGGCGAAGGTAATGCAACAACAAACACCAGAGAAGGCGAATCTGAAGGAATACTAGTTTCAGCGGATGGTATTCAATGGAAACCTGTTGAAATTGGAGAACACTTGCCTGGTAGGCGTGACAGCCAAAATATTCTTCGAGAAGCACCTGGCCCTACAGGATACGCCAGAAGAAATATCATTATCGATAGTCCTTTGAGCGCATGGCGTTTATTTTTTGATTCATATATATTGACACATATAAAGAACTGTACGCTTGCAGAAGCATGCAGGAACAATAATTTACAGTTTACTCTATCTGATGAGGAGCTAGATGCATTCATTGCGATATTCTATGCTCGTGGAATATCTGGCACGAACCGTCACTCGATTAGCAGTATTTGGTGTAATGACTGGGGAATACCGTTTTGCAAAGCGACAATGTCTAGGGACCGCTTTGTTGAAATTATGAGGTTTCTCAGATTTGATGAGAAATCTACTCGATCGGAGAGACTGCAAACGGACAAGTTTGCTCTATTTTCTACTGTGTGGGACAGGTTTATTGAAAATTGTATTGCGTGTTACAAACCTGGCCCATACATAACGGTGGATGAGCAACTTTTCCCAAGCAAAACTAGGTGTCCATTCACGCAGTACATGCCTTCCAAACCAGATAAATATGGCCACAAATATTGGCTAGCTGTTGATAAGAGGAGCAAATATCTGGCAAATGGCTTCCCTTATCTAGGCAAAGATTAGTGTTGAGCCACCCCCGTAGTGTTCGAGTTCGGTTCGTCGAACACCCGTGTGTTCGCCGAACTGTTCGTCGAACTGTTCGTCGAACACCTTCGAACACCGTTAAAACCAATGGCAGGCAAACAAAAACACATAGAAACACATAGAAAACACCTTCAAAGGTGTCCAAAAGCTGACAAACTGCTCAGAAGACATAACTAACACATGGAAAAGTGACAAGTACATATAGTCATGCGAAAATAAAAGAGGTGGAGGAGTAAAAGGAGGGGGAGACACAGATATAGGCATGTCATGCCCTTCTAAAATCCAAAAAGTGAGAAGCCGACACGGCCAGTCCGCTCCTGCCCGTGCCACCTCCGTGTCGCCGGGTTTGTGCCAGAGCCGCGGTGAACCCTGATGGCCAGCCCCCCTCTCCCAATACTGGTGCCTGTCCGCTGGTGGGTCGAGCGAGCCCCCCTGTGGTGGAGGCAGCTCTAAGCTTTTTAATTTAAATTGTCTCTCTAATTTGAATGAATACACTTTAAATCCATTTACAAGGATCTATTGGAGGGCAAGTCTCATGCCAGCAGCCGTGTAATTCCAGCTCCAGTAGCGTCCACTAAAGCTGCTGCAGTTAAAAAGCTTTTATAAGGATCGAGCTCGGCTGTCCACCGCAAGGCATCCTACTGCCAGTCCCAGCCCCTATGCCTTGGGGTGCCTCCTGATGCTCTTCACTGAGTATCCCGTGGTCCCGAAGCATTTCCTTTGAAAAAATGAAGTGTCCAAACTACAGGTGGTGTAGCTTGCTTAACAGCCAGGATAATCCGCTGACTAGCAGACCCTGCTACTAGGCACAAAGTATTTCCTGGGCTAGATGCAGTTAAAAATTTGTAATTAGATACTCTCGTTGGATGCTGAGAAAGCATTCCATAGAGTCTCCTGGCACGCCATATATGATTCTCTTAAAAAGCTTGGGGTAGGGGTCTAGGGGACCCTTTTATAGCCAAAATCACGGCCCTGTATCGCAATACGTCACCTAGGCTGAAGATAAATGGAACTGTAGCACCCTGAGGGCTCGGTTGCTACAGAGGTATTGCACCTCACCCAGAGGTGTGATATCTCACTCTCAGGTAAGGATGTAGTGTGGATCAGGACCCGACACCTGCATGCATTACACCACATTGCCGTGGGGCAGGGCGACCAATATGCCCCTGAGATGGGCACGACAGTCCCTGTCCCTGGCTGGAGTGGGGGGAGGGAACACTGAGAAAGGGGAACCCTGTAGTGCAGGAGCAGGGAGGAAGCAGTTCCTGGGTGCATTGAGAAGGGAGTATAAAAGGTGGGCACCATCTTAGTTCAGTGCAGAGAAGTCTGAGCAGAAGTGGCAGGGAGCAGGGGCTCTGCATGAGCTCTACTCCGGAGGCGGGCCTAGTAACAGAGGCCCAGGCCTGGAAGAGGGAGAAGGAAGGAAGAGGAGCGGAGAAGGCTCCAGGAACGAGGAACGAAGGGATCTCAGGGGTGCGGACGGGCGAGTCGCCACCGCACGCCAGAATCCACCTGCGTGGAGGGGTCAGGCCAAAGGGGGAGACCGGTCCCCGAAACTAGTGGAGGCAGGAAACGACCCTCAGCTAGAAACAGGAGGCTGTGACATTTTATGTGGCGCAGCCCCTCGCTACACCCGCTAGGAAGGCACCACATAGGGTCAGGGAAACTGGCGCCAAGTTTACCAAGAGGAGGCCCGAGGCAGCCGGACAGAAGGGTTGGTAAGAAAGGCCAGACAAAGGACACACAAAGGGGGTCCTGTGAAGCGCTCCAAAGTTATCTGGGAGTTGTCTGAGCCCCTCACCTGGTGAGCACAGTACGACGTGGGCAGCCGTTACCTGCAGACGTGGTCTGGATAATAAGAACTGTGAGTAAAGGCCCTGGACTGCATCACTGACTCCGTGTCATTACTGCTGCTGCCCTGCACCATCACCCCCATCCTCCGCATACACTGCCCTGAGGCTATACTCCTCCCGTGGGGAGTTATGCTACGCTCTGCTGCACCCACAACACCAGCCTCAGCGGACTGCCCTGGAGCGGCGGTTCACTCTGACCGCAATCCACGGGTGGCGTAGTCGGACATTTAAACATCAAAACCACATAAATAGTTCCGCCACTGGTTTGACCGCCCTGAGCCACGGAACCGGGTTGCCGCCACGGAGACTACAACCACCAGCATCCACCAAAAAGGGTCCGGCTCCGGGTGTCCCAAGGCTCAGGGGGCGCGTCAGAACATTTTCATCACCTTTCACAATCACCAATGGGACAAGGCAGGGATGTTCTCTGTCCCCTCTCTTATACATCCTAGTGATGGAGCACCTGCTCTCATCAATTCGCCATAACCCCAATATTAGGTGGATTGAGGTGGGAGTCACCGAGTACAAGTGCTCTCTATTTGCTGATGATGTCCTAGTATATATCACTCAATCACATATATCCATCCATGCTGTTATGGCTGAAATAGATCACTTTGTTACATGGTCAAATTTTAAAATCAATGCAGCGAAGTCTGAGGCCCTCGATGTCTCCCTCCCCAAATCCATATAGGATTCCATCCAGTCCAACTTTCCCTTTGCCTGGCCCTCACAGGGTATCAAATACTTAGGAATTCCTATTCATAGAGACCTCTCCCATCTATGTTATCTTAATTTTGGGCCCTTTATTGAACAACTCCATACAGACCACGGTTGGCAAGTTAGAACTGTAAGATTCACTATGTGAACCACTGGTGTTTTGTGGAAAAGCACATGTACACTGTGTTCCAAATTATTATGCAAAAAGTGTTTAGGAGTGATAAGGGAAGAATTTGTTTGTTTGTCAGTTAAACTCATTGATGGTGATGTGTGTCAGGGCTCTTTATATCACTGTAAGCAATTGCAGACACCTGTGCTAATTAGTTTGGCAGGTGTGTCCAATGAAAGGCAAGACTACTTAAGAAGGCTCTCTCACATTATTCAGCAGCCTACATTTTCTGCCAAAATGGGAAAGAAAAAGGATGTGTCGGCTGCTGAGAAGCAACAAATTGTGGAGTGTTTAGGTCAAGGCATGACTACAATCAACATTGTGCGATGATCAGGATGAAGTGTCTTGGCAATCAAGAAGTATGTAGCTGATTCACAGTACACACGTGTGCGTGCTGATAAGGGCAAATTGAGGACTCTTTCCTACAGGCAATTATGTCAGGTTGAAAGAGCAGCGGCAAAAAAGCCTTGTCATAGCAGCAGACAAGTTTTTGAAGCTGCTTGTGCCTCCAACGTCCCCCGAACAACAAGATGCAGGGTCCTTCAGAGGTTTGCAGCTGTGCATACGCCATCCTGTCGACCTCCTCTATCCACTTCACACAAGCAGAAACGGCTCCAGTGGGCCAAACATTACATGAAGACTGATTTCAAAACTGTTTTGTTCACGGATGAGTGCCGTGCAGCGCTCGATGGTCCAGATGGATGGAGTGGAGGATGGCTGGTTGATGGACACCCCACGCAAACACGGCTACAGCGCCAACAAGGAGGAGGTGGAGTAATGTTTTGGGCTGGAATCATGGGGAGAGAGATTGTCGGCCCCTTTATGATCCCTGAAGGCGCTAAAGATGAACTCCATAATGTATGTGGATTTTCTCAAACAGCACTTCCTGCCATGGTTCAAGAAGAAGAACCGTGTATTTCACAGAAAGATCATTTTTCTGCATGATAATGCACCATCTCATGCTGCACATAAAACATCTGCATCTCTGGCTGATATGGGCATAAAAGGGGACAAACTTATGGTGTGACCCCCATGCTCCCCTGACCTCTACCCCATTCAGAACCTTTGGAGCATCATTAAAAGGAGTGTCTATGATGGCGGGAGGCAGTTCACATCTAAGCAACAGCTCTGGGAGGGTATTCTGTCCTCATGCAAAACAATTGAAGCAGAAACCATCCAAAACCTGACAAATTCAATGGACGAGAGAGTTCAGAAGCTCCTTTCGAACAAGGGGTCCTATGTGAAAATGTAACATCACCTAGAATAAAGTTTTGAGTTGAAAACTGTTTGATTTCAGTTTCTAACAACCTGCTAATGCTTATAATTTCAAAAATGACCATTTTTTTGGTCTTTATTAAAATGAAAAGGTTGATCGAAAAGTTTGGGGGATCTAAGAGTGTGGCAACCCAGTAGTCATGATTATTTCGAATTCTGACAATATGAGGGTCATGCTGCAGGTAGTGCAGCAAGAAGGCACTTATGTGTCTTGCGCATCTCGGAGCCCCAAAATTATTTTCCGGGCTAGATGCAGCTAAAAATTATTTTTAATTTTAAATCTGGTGGAGCTTATTATAGATGGCCTAATAGGATCAGTGCTGCACACTGCTACAAAGCCCAAATTATTTTCCAGTCAAGATACAGATAAACATGATTAGTAATTTGAAAGCTTTAAACGGTTGGTAGGGTGATTTTAAACAATCATCAAGCTTTTACTCTCCCCAGGATGACACAGGGGTAGAAAAGTCGTTTCGGATCCATGATTTGTTCATCTTTATGAACGTGAGTCTGTCTACATTATCAGTGGAGAGCCGCGTGCGCTTATCTGTCAGCACACCACCAGCAGCGCTGAACACACGTTCAGACAGAACGCTGGCTGCGGGGCATGACAAGATCTCCAAGGCGTAAGTGGCTAGCTCCGGCCATTAATCCAGATTGGAAGCCCAAAAAGAGCAAGGGTCCAGTGACACAGTCGTGGCTTCAATGTTTACTTGGAGATACTCCTGTACCATCGTCTCTAGGCATTGACTATGTGTCAGACTTCTTGTCTCCTGTGGCCTTGCAAAGGATGGGCTAAAAAAGTGGTGAAATGATTCCGCAAAATTGATGTTACCACCAGATACTGTGGTTCTGTTACGGTTTGAGTGCTGAACACTTGACGGTCCCACGGTTGGCAAGTTGGAACTGTGAGATTCACTACGTGCACCACTGGTATTTTGTGGAAAAGCACATGTAAGATTCTGCAACAGTCTCTGCTGATACTCCTGCATGCGTGCATCCCTTTCTATGGCAGGAATAATTTCTGCAAATTTACTTTTGTACCGGGGATCTAACAGTGTGGCAACCCAGTAGTCAGGATTATTTCTAATTCTCACAATTCGAGGGTCATGTTGCAGGTAGTGCAGCAAGAAGGCACTCATGTGTGTTGCGCATCCAGGAGCACCAAGTCCCTGTTGTGTTGGTGGCGAGGTAACAATCATGCTTCCTTCCTCTGTCCTCTCCCCCCAACCTCGCACAACAGAAATGTGATCAAGGTCTCCCTCATCTGATGAGTCTTCCATCAGTTCGTCCTCCACTTCTTCCTGGGCTCCTGCACCTTCCTCACTAGTTTGGCTGCTACCATGCGCCCTGGTAAAACCATCTCCCCCACCCTCACATGCCTGCCGCCTTGGTGCTGCCGACCGTCTGGACCTTGCAGATGTTAGCCCTTCCGCATACAACTCCTCCTCCTCTACTTCCTCCACCTCCTCTTGTGCCACCACCTGACTCCGAATTCTGTTTAACATGTGCTCCAGCATGTAAATCACCGGAATAGTCATGCTGATAATGGCATCGTCAGCACTAAACATCTTCGTCGCCATTTCAAAACTGTGCAGAAGGGTGCATAGGTCCCTGATCTGAGACCACTCCTCCAGCGTGATTTGCCCCACCTCTGGATCTCGTTGGCCCAGGCTATACGTCAGAACGTATTGCACCAGGGCTTGTCGGTGCTGCCACAGTCGCTGCAACATGTGCAGAGTTGAATTCCACCGGGTAGGCAGATCGCATTTTAGCCGGTGAAGTGGCAGGCCCAACGACTTCTGTAGAGATGTAAGTCGCTGAGCTGCGGGATGCGAACGGCGGAAGTGAGCACACAGCGACCGTGCCCTCTGCAGAAGGCCATCTAGTCTGGGATAGTGGGCTAAAAATTGCTGGACAACCAGGTTCAACACGTGAGCCATACAAGGCACGTGTGTGACATTGCCCCGGCGAAGGGCCGCACCCAGGTTTGCAGCATTGTCGCACACGGCCTTCCCTGGTTTCAGGTCCAGTGGAGACAACCATTCATGAAATTGGTTCTCCAGAGCTGACCACAACTCCTCAGCTGTGTGACTCACATTTCCCAGACATTTCAATGTAAAAACCGCCTGATGACGTTGAGCCCTACTGCCAGCATAGTAAGGAGGTGTGCAGGATCCCTTCTGCGCAGTTAGAAAGCTTGTGGCATGACCAGACAGGCTTTGGGTGCAGGTGGAAGACCGAGAGGAGATTGAGGAGGCAGAAGCAGTGGAGGAACTTTGACATAAAGAGGATTGACGCACAACTCGTGGGGACGGCAAGACTTGGACAGCAGCCCCTTGTCCTGCTGTCACCATAGTTACCCAGTGCCCAGTCAGCGACATGTAACGCCCCTGTCCATGCCTACTCGTCCAAGTGTCTGTGGTGAAATGCACCCTGTCACACACAGAGTTTCTCAAAGAAGCGGTGATGTTGTGTGCGACATGCTGGTGGAGCGCAGGCACACCTTTCTTTGAGAAGTAGTGCCGACTGGGCATCTGGTACTGGGGCACTGCGACGGACATAAGGTCTCGAAAATCCTCTGTGTCCACCAGGCGGAAAGGCAGCATTTCTGTAGCCAAGAGCTTGCAGATGGTGAAATTCAATCTCTTAGCTTTCTCATGGCTAGGAGGAAATGGTCTTTTACTTGTCCACATCTGAGGGACCGAGTGCTGGCTATTGTGCTTAGACGGGGTTGATAAGGGTGTCCCCGGCAAACTGCCGGTCTGTGAGGAAGATGCAGGCGGACATGTTAGGTTGCCTTGATCCAAAGGTGGTGCTATCGATGTCGGACAGCGCTCAACACCAGCTGCTGTTACCACCTCCAAAGAAAATGATGACCTGCCAATCACGCTGGCTGTTGCGGGTAAAGAGGTGGCAGGTCTGCGCCCCAAAACAGGTGTGACTGCTGTCCCCCCAGTCACAGAGGATGAAGAGGCCGCGGATGCACAAGATATGGCAGACGGTGGTTGGCCCGGCCGGCTAGGCCGCATTGTAGCACACTGAGCTTCCCACTGCAACTTATGCTTCATGTCCATGTGCCGGTTCATGCATGAAGTACTCAAACTATGTATTTTTTGGCCTCTACTTAGCTTTTGCTGACAAATGTTACAGATAACACGAGTTGGGTCATCTTTATCGATCTGAAAAAATGCCCAGGCTATGCAAGGCTTAGCACCCATGCGACCTGAAGAGCCACCACGACTTGTGGTGAGAGGCAGAGTTGTGTTTGAGGATGCAGTTGTTGACTTGCTTCCAGTACTACGTCTCTGTCCAGGAAGGCGCAACCTGACCTCGTCGTCACTAGCATCTTCCTCCACCTCCTCTGCTGACCTCATCTCTTGGCTGACTGTGGGTTGACAGTAAGTGGGATCTCCAACCTCATCATCATCACCCTGTGTGTTATCACACCCGTCGTCCTCAGAGCCAACCTGTTCCTGCCCTGACAAAAAACTAAAGTTGTCGCTCCAATCAGGTATTTGAGTCTTATCATCGTCTTCCTCATTGTCTCCACCAACAGGAGTTACAGTTTGGGAATGAGGGTCTACATTATGGTCAGAACCTTCTGCGTCTGGTCCTGGATCCGACTCATAAAGATTCTGGGCATCAGTGCAGATCATTTCCTCGTCTGGATTCACAGAAGCGCTGGAGTCGACCTCTGATTCCCAGGCTATAGTATGAGTAAACAGCTCTGCAGACTCAACCATCTGTTCTACCTCATACTCAGACGGGCAGCTGGAGATTTGGGAGCTGTGAGGAAGCAAGTGCGATTTGGGTGACACCTTTGAGGACTGGAGTATTTGTGATGTTGAAGTTGATGTGGAGGAGAGCCCACTTAAAGGAGCACTTGATATCCGTTGAAGCACCTGCTGTTTTTGTGCCTCATCTGGAATTTGTAGCGATTGGCGTGGCCGTAAGAAAGGGATCTTATCACATTGTCCGCTAAAAGAAGTAGACATTTTAGTTTGGCTGGAAGATGGTCTTTCTTCTGCAGATGTTACTGTTGCTTTAACACCTACCCCACGGACACAACCTTTTTTCCCCTTCCCAACACGCCTATTCCCCTTTCCACCAGCAGCAGGCCTTTTTCCACTCATTTTGGTGGTTAACTAATTCACAACTCTGGAGTTGTTTGCACAAAAAAACAGTGGATGGTAACCGAGCAGAGCTGAGTGGCCAAACTGTGGTATTAGGCCAAAACTATTGGCTGGGTTAGATGCAGAAAAAAATATATTCAGTTTGCAACCTGATGGAGGTCAGTATAGATGGACTAATACAACAAGTCCCACACACAGCTAGAAGCCCAATATTTTTTCAGAGGTAGATGCAGAAAAAAATATATTCAGTTTGCAACCTGATGGAGGTCAGTATAGATGGACTAATACAACAAGTCCCACACACAGCTAGAAGCCCAAATATTTTTTCAGAGGTAGATGCAGAAAAAAATATATTCAGTTTGCAACCTGATGGAGGTCAGTATAGATGGACTAATACAACAAGTCCCACACACAGCTAGAAGCCCAAATATTTTTTCAGAGGTACTGTAGATGCAGATAAAAATTATTTTTAATTTGCAACCTGATGGAGGTCAGTATAGATGGACTAATAGAGAAAGTCCGACACACTGCTAGAAGGCCAAATATTTTTTCAGAGCTAGATGCAGAAAAAAATTATATTCAGTTTGCAACCTGATGGAGGTCAGTATAGATGGATTAATAGAACAAGACCCACACACAGCTAGAAGCCCAATATTTTTTCAGAGGTAGATGCAGAAAAAAATATATTCAGTTTGCAACCTGATGGAGGTCAGTATAGATGGACTAATACAACAAGTCCCACACACAGCTAGAAGCCCAAATATTTTTTCAGAGGTACTGTAGATGCAGATACAAATTATTTTTAATTTGCAACCTGATGGAGGTCAATATAGATGGACTAATACAACAAGTCCCACACACAGCTAGAAGCCCAAATATTTTTTCAGAGGTAGATGCAGAAAAAAATATATTCAGTTTGCAACCTGATGGAGGTCAGTATAGATGGACTAATACAACAAGTCCCACACACAGCTAGAAGCCCAAATATTTTTTCAGAGGTACTGTAGATGCAGATACAAATTATTTTTAATTTGCAACCTGATGGAGGTCAGTATAGATGGACTAATACAACAAGTCCCACACACAGCTAGAAGCCCAAATATTTTTTCAGAGGTACTATAGATGCAGATAAAAATTATTTTTAATTTGCAACCTGATGGAGGTCAGTATAGATGGACTAATAGAGAAAGTCCGACACACTGCTAGAAGGCCAAATATTTTTTCAGAGCTAGATGCAGAAAAAAATTATATTCAGTTTGCAACCTGATGGAGGTCAGTATAGATGGATTAATAGAACAAGACCCACACACAGCTAGAAGCCCAATATTTTTTCAGAGGTAGATGCAGAAAAAAATATATTCAGTTTGCAACCTGATGGAGGTCAGTATAGATGGACTAATACAACAAGTCCCACACACAGCTAGAAGCCCAAATATTTTTTCAGAAGTAGATGCAGAAAAAAATATATTCAGTTTGCAACCTGATGGAGGTCAGTATAGATAGACTAATACAACAAGTCCCACACACAGCTAGAAGCCCAAATATTTTTTCAGAGGTACTGTAGATGCAGATACAAATTATTTTTAATTTGCAACCTGATGGACGTCAGTATAGATGGACTAATAGAGAAAGTCCGACACACTGCTAGAAGGCCAAATATTTTTTCAGAGCTAGATGCAGAAAAAAATTATATTCAGTTTGCAACCTGATGGAGGTCAGTATAGATGGATTAATAGAACAAGACCCACACACAGCTAGAAGCCCAAATATTTTTTCAGAGGTAGATGCAGAAAAAAATATATTCAGTTTGCAACCTGATGGAGGTCTGTATAGATGGACTAATACAACAAGTCCCACACACAGCTAGAAGCCCAAATATTTTTTCAGAGGTACTGTAGATGCAGATAAAAATTAGTTTTAATTTGCAACCTGATGGAGGTCAGTATAGATGGACTAATAGAATGATGCTATGCCCAAAAGATTTTACTTCACTAGGTGCAGTAAAAAAATTGGTATTCTATACACAGGTGGTATATCTTGCAGCACAGATAGGCTACTCCACTGACTAACACACTCTGCAATAGGCCAAAAAGGATTAGCTTTGCTAGATTCAGCCAAATGCTGTGAAAAAAACTTGCACAGCACTGGCACAGACCTGCCTGGCAAAAACTGATAGGAACTGATGTAACCTAGTCCTGAAAAGGACTCTAATTACAATTAGTCTTTACTCCCACAACCTATCTATTTAAGAGCACAGACCTCCCTGATAAAAGTCGTAGGAAATGCTGTAACCTAGTCCTTAAAAGGACTGCAATCACAACTATTCCCTACTCCCAAGCTATCTGTATATTTGTGCGAAAATTGGCTTGAAATTAACAAGGTATAGCGCACACAGCAACAGCGGTGCCGTCTAACACGCAGCTGCAGCAGTGAGAAAATGGTGGCGACGGGGAAAATGGCTTGGTCTTATAGGGCAAGGACATGTGACATACACTGCCAATGACACATGCCCTTGCTTGTGTGAAAAAAAGCACTTCGCTCCGTGTGTGCGCTGCTGATAGGCTGACAGATTGCACCTCCCCACTGCAAATGCGGGAAAGAGAAAAAAAAATGGAGATCTTCATTGTTCCTGCAGAGATCCATCCCCTGCCCCTCCCCCCACCCCGCTGTACACTCAAACTGCGTATTAACATTAATTTTCATCATTACTGAGAAAAAATCCAGTTATGATTTTGGTGCACGAACAGTTATCGAACATAACCTCGAACAGCCGAATTTTTATCAAATTGTTCGTGTTCGCCGAACGGCTCGAACACCGCCCAAAACAGTTCGAATTTGAGATTGGCGAACAGTTCGAGTAGAACAACGCTCATCTCTAGCAAAGATGACACACGCCGTGCTGAGGACCGTTTAGCTGACCATGTGGTAATGAAGTTATTGGACCCATTTTTGAAAAAAGGTCGCAATGTTACAACCGATAATTATTTTACTTCAGTAAAATTAGCTAAACAGCTAAAAAGCAAAGGAACAACCATCGTGGGAACACTGAACAAGATAAGGCGAGAAGTGCCTAAAGAAATAAAATCCATGAAAGAGGAATTGTACAACACTAAAGTGTTTAGAAATGAAGACAATTTTACACTTACAGTATATCAAGGAAAGCCCAACAAAAATGTTGTCATTTTGAGTTCCGTCCATCCAGATGTTGTTGTTGCGTCTGATTCCGCTAAAAAAACTCCAGAAACGGTAAAGTTTTACAATGAAACAAAATATGGAGTAGATGTAGTGGATCAGATGGCACGAAAATATACCACACGAACATGCACAAGGAGATGGCCTGTTCATGCATTTGAAAATGCCTTAGACTTTGCGGGTATAAATGCATGGATAATATTCAAGGAGATTACCCACCAAAAAATGTCACGCAAGGCATTTTTGCAAACGCTTGTGAGAGAGTTGAGTGGTCCTTATGTCACAGATAGGGAAAAGGGTTCCACGTCCCAAGTTTCTACATGCTCTGAAGTGATGGTTCAAACAAAATTTTGCCAGATCAAAGAAAAGTGCAAGAAAAATAGATCTGTCGGAAATTGTAAGACTTGTGGTAAGTCTTTGTGTGGGCAATGTACTGCCATAAATCAAAGGCAATGCCTAAAATGCGAAACACCAAATGTTTAGAAGGTGAATTCTGCGCCATATTTTCATTTTTATGCTCCTCCACCTACATTTTCTCTGCTTTTTGTTCTTCAGTTGTTGTTTATATGTGTGCACTTGAATAAAAAAAAATGTTTGAAAAACGTCTATTATAATTATTGTTATTTTCTGTAGAAAAATAAGAAAAGCAGAAAAAAAACAATCAAAAGCATTACTGTTGGATCTCACAATAATAATACATTACAAAAAATATAATTATTAATAAATAACCACAAATGAAACTCTAAAAATAAACGAAAACAAGCAAGGAGTCAAAATGACTCCTTTCAGTAGTTCTAGGCGGGGTCACGAGTCCAGTAGTCCTAGTGTTAATAGGCTGGGTAGGTCCATGGATATTGACCCCTTCCCTGCATAATAAGGCCAGCTAACAGCTGTCTGTTTTCCCTTGGCTGGTTATTTAAAATAAGGGGTACCATACGTTGTTTTTTTCATTTATTTATTTACTAACAAGTACAGTAAAATACACATGCAAGCCACTACTCCACTCCTCCACTTGGACCTCCGCCTCCTGGTTCAAGATTATTCATTCTTTTTTTTATTCTAAATTATTTTAAGTAATTTCCCTAGCCACATCTGTTTGCAGGGCAATTGTCCTGCTCTTACCCCCATTTTGCTTAGTTTTCAGCACCCTAGCCCTTAATACAACCATTTTTCAGTAATTTTACAGCACCAAAATTTGGGTCCCCATTGACATACATGAGGTTCAGGTCCAGGGTCAAGTTCTGGTACCCAAACCAAACTTTGGATTAAACAAAAGTTCGGTCGAACCCAACGAACCCAAACTTCCACGGGTCCGCTCATCCCTACCAATGACTATGCCTTTTCAAAGTTTCTGAGACCACTCGATTTTCCCATTCTAACATGGGTTCACACTGAAACTGATCCACAAAAATCTTGCTTATTTAACTTTATCCTTTACTCCATTGCAACAAGTCTGATTTCCTAACAGGAAAGTTCCAATCATGAGCAGCCAAGTGTCTGGGATAAAATGGTCTTCCTGTACTTAAGTAAGTTATATAACTTCTGATTTGAAGTTTATTTAAATATATTTTCCCCTTTAATCTTTATAGATTCATTATGTAATGAGACTTGGTCTTTCATATTCGAGTTTCACCAGCATCCACCCCATATATTACTACATGCTTTATTATTTAGTACTGTTTCCTCTTGTGTATCATAAGCTTTGACTCAGTCTATATTCAGACCTCTGCTATACTGTAAGTGCAGCTTATAAATCTTACATTTCCTTCTTTATGGAGGTATATTCTGAGAGTCAAGAGAAGTAAATTCCATCAGCTCCGAATAAAGTCACATATTACTACATTGTCTGTTTTGTACAATAGATGGACAGAAAACTCTGCACGCTTAGGGGAGCAATTCATTGATTTAATTTAAACAAAGCGTAATTAGAAGATTTTCTAATTATGTAACAACATAAACTTCTGTATGGGTATATAGAGAACAATCATGGCACCATTGTCTTCAATGTATATTTGCATTACTCCACTCCCAGCACTTGATGTTTCAGTCCTCCTGGACTTTGCTCACAAGTGTTAAAATGTTAATGAATTGAATCTTTAACATCGAATTATCCACCACATTTACATCACCACATTGTCGATTTGGCAAGGTATGAGACATCCACTGTAAATGCTACCATGTTAGGGACAACTCTGGACAGGGTGTACTTTGGGGTCTCTAAACACCAAAAACATTTGTCCCTCAGTGTGTGTGTGATGTTAGCAACTGTAAGATGTCTGCACCTAGGCCGCATGCTAGAAGATGGAATGGGGACCTCACTTCTGAACATCAATATCGTAGGGAAAAAGGTGTGGTGTTTCAGACTCTACCAGTAACTCACAGCAAGCCATGAAAGTGAAGATTAGAGATGAGCGAACATGTTCGGAAAATGTTCGCCAATCTCAAAGTTGGCAAGAACATTGTACATTCGGATTCGTGTTCAGTAGTGATGAGCGAGCATACTCGCAAGTACTCGGTACTCGCCCAAGCATCTCAGTACTCGAGATGCTCGGAGCTCGCCGAGTACTTGCAAGATGCTCAGGTGGATGCTCAGGTCCCCTCCCTGCATGTTTGGCACTCTTTAATGCTTGTGACATTACAGTGATTGGCTGACTGCACAGCGTCATAAGGTCTACATCAGACCTGGCGCCGCTGTACTCATCAGTCTACTCTGCAATCAGGCAGTGTAGGGAGAGGTGCTGCTGAGCTAGGGAGAGATTTGGTTGTATATTAGGTAGTGTAGGGAGAAAACAAGTACATTACCCATATCCATCTCAACAAACAGTCCTTCTGAGGACTAATCCATCTGCAGAGATATCAGGCAGGCAGTGTATATAGGCAGGCAGGCAGTGTATATAGCAGACTGCAGTGCATATAGCACAAGAGGGTCCATTCCAGTTCCACCTTCTGCTGCTGTTAGATATTTCTAGACAAAGGCCCAGGTCTCAGGGCCCAGGAATAATTTTTTTTGGATCTTAATCCTCATTATTTGCTTAAAAAGCAATCCAGAGAACACCGTTTTTCTGCACCATTTGCTTGTTGGCACTGCAGAATATAGCCAGGTCCTTTCCATATTACAGCGCTAAAAATCCAGCTATTTAAAACTGTGGTTTGTCCACCACACGGATCACATATAATTGCTCTGAAAATACTGCCATTTTTGGCCTCCATTCAAATTTTTTTTCAGTTTGTCAGCAAAGTTTTTGACACCGGTTTGCTGTTCAAAATAGTTACCTACAGGCCAGGTATTTAAAACTGTGATTTCTCCGTCACACAGATCACATATAATTGCGCTGAAAATACTGCCCTTTTTGGCCTCCATTAACATTTTTTTCAGTGTGTCAGCAAAGTTTTTGAGACCGGTTAGCTGTTAAAAATAGTTACCTACAGGCCAGTTATTTAAAACTGGCTTCTCCATCACACGGATCACATATAATTGCGCTGAAGATACAGCCATTTTTGGCCTCCATTCAAATTTTTTTTCAGCGTGTCAGCAAAGTTTTTGACACCGGTTTACTGTTCAAACTAGTTACCTACAGGCCAGGTATTTAAAACTGTGGTTTCTCCGTCACTCAGATCACATATAATTGCGCTGAAAATACTGCCATTTTTGGCCTCCATTAAAAAAAATTTTCAGAGTGTCAGCCAAGTTTTTGACACCGGTTTGCTGTTCAAAATAGTTACCTACAAGCCAGGTATTTAAAACTGTGGTTTCTCCATCACACGAATCATATATAATTGCGCTGAAAATACTGCCATTTTTGGCCTCTATTAAAAAAAATTTCAGTGTGTCAGCAAAGTTTTTGGCACCGGTTTGCTGTTCAAAATAGTTACCTACAGGCCAGGTATTTAAAACTGTGGTTTCTCCATCACACGGATTACATATAACTTCGCACCAAATTCAGCCATTTGTAGTGAGTGTGGAAGATATTGTCCTCCATTTAAAATGGGCAAGGCGCATGGCAAGGGACGGAGAACTGGACGTGATGGTGATGGTGCATGCAGAGGCCGAGGTCGTGGACAAGCTGAAAATGTGCCACAACAAACACCCACATCTTCCTGCTCGACCTTCCTGTCCCAATTCCTAGGGGACCGCAGCACACCACTATTGAACCCAGAGCAGTGTGAAAAGGTTGTTGGTTGGATAGCAGATAATGCTTCCAGTCACTTAGCCACCACTTAGTCTCAGTAGCCGTGAGTCTGGACTGCATATTCCTCACCATGATCCTCCATCCTCCCACCATGCCGAGTGCCCGGAGACAACTGATACCACACTTGGACACTCTGAAGAGCTGTTCATTTTGCCATTTATTGATTCGGGTCTCTCGCCCGGTCCACTTGAAGCGGGGCAAGAGGAGATCGCATGTTGCGATGCCCAAATATTTGAGCAGCCACGGTCACATGAAGGCGACGGTGGAAAAGTGTCACAAGAGGTGGATGATGATGAGACACAATTGTCAGAAAGTCAGGAGGAGGACCAGGGTGCAGAAGTGGAAGACAAGTTGGTGGATGATATAGTAACTGACCCAACCTGGCAGGAGGACATGCAGAGCGAGGACAGCAGCACACAGGGGGAGGGAGGCAGAGCACCCCAACAGGCAGGAAGAAGCAGTGTGGTGGCCACAGACACAAGGCGGGAAAGCGTTCGTCACAACGCCAACACGACAGAAGTTGCCTCATCTCATCCCAACGTGGATTGGGTGATAATCAGGAAGAAGAGGAGGAGGAGGAAGAACAGGAGCTAGTTTCATGCGCTATAGATGGTACTACCTGCATAACTGTCATACCGCCTGTTCAGCGTGGATGGCCAGAGGACAGAGAAGAGGAGGAGGAGAGCATGGTCAGTCAACCTCTTGGTGAGGACACGGAAGTCTTGCCTGTTAGCAGTCTAGCACACATGGCAAAGTTTATGTTACGCTGCCTTTCCTATGACCCTTGCGTTCTCAAAATTTTGGGTGACAGTCATTACTGGTTGGTGACACTTCTAGACCCACGCTACAAGGAGAACTTTATATCTTTTATTCCTGAGGCGGACAGGTCTACAAAAATGGCGCAGTACCAGAAGGCCCTTGTTGTGGAACTATTAAAAAAATTCCCATCTGAAGAAGCAGGCGGCAGAGGTCACAGTTCGTTTGACAACCAAGGAGTACAGTCGAGAGAGACACAACTTCAATCCAGCAGAGGCAGAGGAACACTGTCAAAGTTCTGGGAGAATTTTCTCAGCCCCTCCCATCGCACAGGCCCTGAGGCGCGGGGAACTCTCACAAGGAGAGCAAAGTTTGGGAAGATGCTGGAGGGAGTACCTTGCCGACCGTACCAACGTCCTCCGTGACTCCTCTGTGCCTTATAATTATTCTGCTATCCAAGCTGGATACGTTGAATGAACTGGCTTTCTACGCCTTGGAGGTCCTGGCCTGCCCAGCCGCCAGTGTTTTATCAAAGCGGATTTTTGAGTGCTGCTGGTGGAATTATAACTGATAAGCGCATCCGCCTGTCAACAGTGTTCAGATTCCCGAGCATTTTCCTCAAAATTGGCAAAATTTGGCCAAAGTTTGGTAAATGATCGAGTTTCCACTAATGCTTTTGTTAGGACTTTTGCTAGGATAGTGGTGCTGCATGATGAGCGGCAGGGAGGTGTTTGATGAGGGAAGGGAGTGGGGAGAGGTCAGAGGAGTGGTGGACTGTTATTGTTTTTTTTTTTTAACCTAATGTGTGGAGATTCCGGCAGCCAATCAGCATGCAGAAACCATCCACAACGTCCAGACACAAGGGTATGTGTCATTGGCTGCCGAAGTCACATGTCCCTCTCCATTAAAAAGTGGACATGTTGTTTTGTTGCCATTCTGTCAGTATAACAGCGCAGAGAGGCTGCTCCTGCTGCTGCTAAAGTAGTCAGATAGTTATCTAGGCAGTTTATTGTCAGCTAGTTTAGATAAATAGGATCATGTGTGAAATCGACCTTCTAGCATATTAATGCTTTCTTCTAATAGTGTGGTCCAGACACCAGTCCACATTTCAGAATTGAAATATTTTCTGCTAATAGTGTGGTCCAGACACCAGTCCACATTTCAGAATCTAAATGGTTTCTTCTAATAGTGTGGTCCAGACACCAGTACACATTTCAGAATCTTAATCCTTTCTGCTAATAGTGTGGTCTATACACCAGTCCACATTTCAGAATCTAAATCCTTTGTACTAATAGTGTGGTCCATACACCAGTCCACATTTTAGAATCTAAATCCTTTGTGCTAATAGTGTGGTCCAGACACTAGTCCACATTTCAGAATTTTAATCCTTTCTACTAATATTGTGATCTAGACACCAGTCCACATTTCAGAGACTAAATCTTTTCTGCTAATAGTGTGGTCCAGACACCAGACCACATTTTAGATACTTAACATTTTGTGCTAATATTGTGTTCCAGACACCAGTCCACATTACAGAATCTAAATCATTTGTGCTAATAGTGTGGTCCAGACATCAGACCACATTTCAGAATCTAAATCCTTTGTGCTAATAGTGTGGTCCGGACAGCAGTCCACATTTCAGAATTTAAATCCGTTGCGCTAATATTGTGACATAGACACTGGTCCACATTTCAGAATCTAAATCCTTTGTGCTCATAGTGTGGTCCAGACACCAGTCCACATTTCAGAATTTAAATAATTTGCGCTAATAGTGTAGTCCAGACACCAGTCCATATTTCAGAATCTAAATAATTTTCACTTATAGTGTGGTCCAGACACCAGTCCACATTTCAGAATCTAAATCCGCTGTGCTAATAGCATGGTGCAGAAACTAGTCCACATTTCAGAATTGAAATCCTTTGTGCTAATAGTGTGGTCCAGACACCAGTCCACATTTCAGAATCTAAATTTGTTGTGCTAATAGTGTGGTCCAGACACAAGTTCACATTTCAGAATCTAAATCCTTTGTGCTAATAGTGTGGTCCAGACATCAGTCCATGTTTCAGAATCTAAATTTGTTGTGCTAATAGTGTGGTCCAGACTAGAGATGAGCGTTGTTCTACTCGAACTGTTCGCCAATCTCAAATTCGAGCTGTTTTGGGCGGTGTTCGAGCCGGTCGGCGAACACGAACAATTTGAGAAAAATTCGGCTGTTCGAGGTTATGTTCGATAACTGTTCGTGCACCAAAATCATAACTGGATTTTTTCTCAGTAATGATGAAAATTAATGTTAATACGCAGTTTGAGTGTACAGCGGGGCGGGGGGAGGGGCAGGGGATGGATCTCTGCAGGAACAATGAAGATCTCCATTTTTTTTTCTCTTTCCCGCATTTGCAGTGGGGAGGTGCAATCTGTCAGCCTATCAGCAGCGCACACACGGAGCGAAGTGCTTTTTTTCACACAAGCAAGGGCATGTGTGATTGGCAGTGTATGTCACATGTCCTTGCCCTATAAGACCAAGCCATTTTCCCCGTCGCCACCATTTTCTCACTGCTGCAGCTGCGTGTTAGACGGCACCGCTGTTGCTGTGTGTGCTATACCTTGTTAATTTCAAGCCAATTTTCGCACAAATATACAGATAGCTTGGGAGTAGGGAATAGTTGTGATTGCAGTCCTTTTAAGGACTAGGTTACAGCATTTCCTACGACTTTTATCAGGCAGGTCTGTGCTCTTAAATAGATAGATTGTGGGAGTAAAGACTAATTGTAATTGGAGTCCTTTTCAGGACTAGGTTACATGAGTTCCTATCAGTTTTTGCCAGGCAGGTCTGTGCCAGTGCTGTGCAAGTTTTTTTCACAGCATTTGGCTGAATCTAGCAAAGCTGATCCTTTTTGGCCTATTGCAGAGTGTGTTAGTCAGTGGAGTAGCCTATCTGTGTTGCAAGATATACCACCTGTGTATAGAATACCAATTTTTTTACTGCACCTAGTGAAGTAAAATCTTTTGGGCATAGCATCATTCTATTAGTCCATCTATACTGACCTCCATCAGGTTGCAAACTGAATATAATTTTTTTCTGCATCTAGCTCTGAAAAAATATTTGGGCTTCTAGCAGTGTGTGGGACTTGGTCTATTAGTCCATCTATACTGACCTCCATCAGGTTGCAAATTAAAAATAATTTTTTTCTTCATTTAGCTCTGAAAAAATATTTGGGCTTCTAGCAGTGTGTGGGACTTGTTCTATTAGTCCTTCTATACTGACCTCCAGCAGGTTGCAAATTGAATATAATTTTTTTCTGCATCTAGCTCTGAAAAAATATTTGGGCTTCTAGCAGTGTGTGGGACTTGGTCTATTAGTCCATCTATACTGACCTCCATCAGGTTGCAAATTAAAAATAATTTTTTTCTGCATCTAGCTCTGAAAAAATATTTGGGCTTCTAGCAGTGTGTGGGACTTGGTCTATTAGTCCATCTATACTGACCTCCATCAGGTTGCAAATTAAAAATAATTTTTTTCTTCATTTATCTCTGAAAAAATATTTGGGCTTCTAGCAGCGTGTGGGACTTGTTCTATTAGTCCATCTATACTGACCTCCATCAGGTTGCAAATTAAAAATAATTTTTTTCTGCATCTAGCTCTGAAAAAATATTTGGGCTTCTAGCAGTGTGTGGGACTTGGTCTATTAGTCCATCTATACTGACCTCCATCAGGTTGCAAATTAAAAATAATTTTTTTCTTCATTTATCTCTGAAAAAATATTTGGGCTTCTAGCAGAGTGTGGGACTTGTTCTATTAGTCCATCTATACTGACCTCCATCAGGTTGCAAATTAAAAATAATTTTTTTCTGCATCTAGCTCTGAAAAAATATTTGGGCTTCTAGCAGTGTGTGGGACTTGGTCTATTAGTCCATCTATACTGACCTCCATCAGGTTGCAAATTAAAAATAATTTTTTTCTGCATCTAGCTCTGAAAAAATATTTGGGCTTCTAGCAGTGTGTGGGACTTGGTCTATTAGTCCATCTATACTGACCTCCATCAGGTTGCAAATTGAATAAAAAAAATTTCTGCATCTAGCTCTGAAAAAATATTTGGGCTTCTAGCGGTGTGTGGGACTTGGTCTATTAGTCCATCTATACTGACCTCCATCAGGTTGCAAATTAAAAATAATTTTTTTCTTCATTTAGCTCTGAAAAAATATTTGGGCTTCTAGCTGTGTGTGGGACTTGTTCTATTAGTCCTTCTATACTGACCTCCAGCAGGTTGCAAATTGAATATAATTTTTTTCTGCATCTAGCTCTGAAAAAATATTTGGGCTTCTAGCGGTGTGTGGGACTTGGTCTATTAGTCCATCTATACTGACCTCCATCAGGTTGCAAATTAAAAATAATTTTTTTCTGCATCTAGCTCTGAAAAAATATTTGGGCTTCTAGCAGTGTGTGGGACTTGGTCTATTAGTCCATCTATACTGACCTCCATCAGGTTGCAAATTAAAAATAATTTTTTTCTTCATTTATCTCTGAAAAAATATTTGGGCTTCTAGCAGCGTGTGGGACTTGTTCTATTAGTCCATCTATACTGACCTCCATCAGGTTGCAAATTAAAAATAATTTTTTTCTGCATCTAGCTCTGAAAAAATATTTGGGCTTCTAGCAGTGTGTGGGACTTGGTCTATTAGTCCATCTATACTGACCTCCATCAGGTTGCAAATTAAAAATAATTTTTTTCTTCATTTATCTCTGAAAAAATATTTGGGCTTCTAGCAGCGTGTGGGACTTGTTCTTTTAGTCCATCTATACTGACCTCCATCAGGTTGCAAATTAAAAATAATTTTTTTCTGCATCTAGCTCTGAAAAAATATTTGGGCTTCTAGCAGTGTGTGGGACTTGGTCTATTAGTCCATCTATACTGACCTCCATCAGGTTGCAAATTAAAATTAATTTTTTTCTGCATCTAGCTCTGAAAAAATATTTGGGCTTCTAGCAGTGTGTGGGACTTGGTCTATTAGTCCATCTATACTGACCTCCATCAGGTTGCAAATTGAATAAAAAAAATTTCTGCATCTAGCTCTGAAAAAATATTTGGGCTTCTAGCGGTGTGTGGGACTTGGTCTATTAGTCCATCTATACTGACCTCCATCAGGTTGCAAATTAAAAATAATTTTTTTCTTCATTTAGCTCTGAAAAAATATTTGGGCTTCTAGCAGTGTGTGGGACTTGTTCTATTAGTCCTTCTATACTGACCTCCAGCAGGTTGCAAATTGAATATAATTTTTTTCTGCATCTAGCTCTGAAAAAATATTTGGGCTTCTAGCGGTGTGTGGGACTTGGTCTATTAGTCCATCTATACTGACCTCCATCAGGTTGCAAATTAAAAATATTTTTTTTCTGCATCTAGCTCTGAAAAAATATTTGGGCTTCTAGCAGTGTGTGGGACTTGGTCTATTAGTCCATCTATACTGACCTCCATCAGGTTGCAAATTAAAAATAATTTTTTTCTTCATTTATCTCTGAAAAAATATTTGGGCTTCTAGCAGCGTGTGGGACTTGTTCTATTAGTCCATCTATACTGACCTCCATCAGGTTGCAAATTAAAAATATTTTTTTTCTGCATCTAGCTCTGAAAAAATATTTGGGCTTCTAGCAGTGTGTGGGACTTGGTCTATTAGTCCATCTATACTGACCTCCATCAGGTTGCAAATTAAATATAATTTTTTTCTGCATCTAGCTCTGAAAAAATATTTGGGCTTCTAGCAGTGTGTGGGACTTGGTCTATTAGTCCATCTATACTGACCTCCATCAGGTTGCAAATTGAATAAAAAAATTTTCTGCATCTAGCTCTGAAAAAATATTTGGGCTTCTAGCGGTGTGTGGGACTTGGTCTATTAGTCCATCTATACTGACCTCCATCAGGTTGCAAATTAAAAATAATTTTTTTCTGCATCTAACCCAGCCAATAGTTTTGGCCTAATACCACAGTTTGGCCACTCAGCTCTGCTCGGTTACCATCCATTGTTTTTTTGTGCAAACAACTCCAGAGTTGTGAATTAGTTAACCACCAAAATGAGTGGAAAAAGGCCTGCTGCTGGTGGAAAGGGGAATAGGCATGTTGGGAAGGGGAAAAAAGGTTGTGTCCGTGGGGTAGGTGCAGAAGAAAGACCATCTTCCAGCCAAACTAAAATGTCTACTTCTTTTAGCGGACAATGTGATAAGATCCCTTTCTTACGGCCACGCCAATCGCTACAAATTCCAGATGAGGCACAAAAACAGCAGGTGCTTCAACGGATATCAAGTGCTCCTTTAAGTGGGCTCTCCTCCACATCAACTTCAACATCACAAATACTCCAGTCCTCAAAGGTGTCACCCAAATCGCACTTGCTTCCTCACAGCTCCCAAATCTCCAGCTGCCCGTCTGAGTATGAGGTAGAACAGATGGTTGAGTCTGCAGAGCTGTTTACTCATACTATAGCCTGGGAATCAGAGGTCGACTCCAGCGCTTCTGTGAATCCAGACGAGGAAATGATCTGCACTGATGCCCAGAATCTTTATGAGTCGGATCCAGGACCAGACGCAGAAGGTTCTGACCATAATGTAGACCCTCATTCCCAAACTGTAACTCCTGTTGGTGGAGACAATGAGGAAGACGATGATAAGACTCAAATACCTGATTGGAGCGACAACTTTAGTTTTTTGTCAGGGCAGGAACAGGTTGGCTCTGAGGACGACGGGTGTGATAACGCACAGGGTGATGATGATGAGGTCGGAGATCCCACTTACTGTCAACCCACAGTCAGCCAAGAGATGAGGTCAGCAGAGGAGGTGGAGGAAGATGCTAGTGACGACGAGGTCAGGTTGCGCCTTCCTGGACAGTGACGTAGTACTGGAAGCACGTCAACAACTGCATCCTCAAACACAACTCTGCCTCTCACCACAAGTCGTGGTGGCTCTTCAGGTCGCATGGGTGCTAAGCCTTGCATAGCCTGGGCATTTTTTCAGATCGATAAAGATGACCCAACTCGTGTTATCTGTAACATTTGTCAGCAAAAGCTAAGTAGAGGCCAAAAAATACATAGTTTGAGTACTTCATGCATGAACCGGCACATGGACATGAAGCATAAGTTGCAGTGGGAAGCTCAGTGTGCTACAATGCGGTCTAGCCGGCCGGGCCAACCACCGTCTGCCATATCTTGTGCATCCGCGGCCTCTTCATCCTCTGTGACTGGGGGGACAGCAGTCACACCTGTTTTGGGGCGCAGACCTGCCACCTCTTTACCCGCAACAGCCAGCGTGATTGGCAGGTCATCATTTTCTTTGGAGGTGGTAACACCAGCTGGTCTTGAGCGCTGTCCGACATCGATAGCACCACCTTTGGATCAAGGCAACCTAACATGTCCGCCTGCATCTTCCTCACAGACCGGCAGTTTGCCGGGGACACCCTTATCAACCCCGTCTAAGCACAATAGCCAGCCCTCGGTCCCTCAGATGTGGACAAGTAAAAGACCATTTCCTCCTAGCCATGAGAAAGCTAAGAGGTTGAATTTCACCATCTGCAAGCTCTTGGCTACAGAAATGCTGCCTTTCCGCCTGGTGGACACAGAGGATTTTCGAGACCTTATGTCCGTCGCAGTGCCCCAGTACCAGATGCCCAGTCGGCACTACTTCTCAAAGAAAGGTGTGCCTGCGCTCCACCAGCATGTCGCACACAACATCACCGCTTCTTTGAGAAACTCTGTGTGTGACAGGGTGCATTTCACCACAGACACTTGGACGAGTAGGCATGGACAGGGGCGTTACATGTCGCTGACTGGGCACTGGGTAACTATGGTGACAGCAGGACAAGGGGCTGCTGTCCAAGTCTTGCCGTCCCCACGAGTTGTGCGTCAATCCTCTTTATGTCAAAGTTCCACCACTGCTTCTGCCTCCTCAACCTCCTCTCGGTCTTCCACCTGCACCCAAAGCCTGTCTGGTCATGCCACAAGCTTTCTAACTGCGCAGAAGGGATCCTGCACACCTCCTTACTATGCTGGCAGTAGGGCTCAACGTCATCAGGCGGTTTTTACATTGAAATGTCTGGGAAATGTGAGTCACACAGCTGAGGAGTTGTGGTCAGCTCTGGAGAACCAATTTCATGAATGGTTGTCTCCACTTGACCTGAAACCAGGGAAGGCCGTGTGCGACAATGCTGCAAACCTGGGTGCGGCCCTTCGCCGGGGCAATGTCACACACGTGCCTTGTATGGCTCACGTGTTGAACCTGGTTGTCCAGCAATTTTTAGCCCACTATCCCAGACTAGATGGCCTTCTGCAGAGGGCACGGTCGCTGTGTGCTCACTTCCGCCGTTCGCATCCCGCAGCTCAGCGACTTACATCTCTACAGAAGTCGTTGGGCCTGCCACTTCACCGGCTATAATGCGATGTGCCTACCCGGTGGAATTCAACTCTGCACATGTTGCAGCGACTGTGGCAGCACCGACAAGCCCTGGTGCAATACGTTCTGACGTATAGCCTGGGCCAACGAGATTCAGAGGTGGGGCAAATCACGCTGGAGGAGTGGTCTCAGATCAGGGACCTATGCACCCTTCTGCACAGTTTTGAAATGGCGACGAAGATGTTTAGTGCTGACGATGCCATTATCAGCATGACTATTCCGGTGATTTACATGCTGGAGCACATGTTAAACAGAATTCGGAGTCAGGTGGTGGCACAAGAGGAGGTGGAGGAAGTAGAGGAGGAGGAGTTGTATGCGGAAGGGCTAACATCTGCAAGGTCCAGACGGTCGGCAGCACCAAGGCGGCAGGCATGTGAGGGTGGGGGAGATGGTTTTACCAGGGCGCATGGTAGCAGCCAAACTAGTGAGGAAGGTGCAGGAACCCAGGAAGAAGTGGAGGACGAACTGATGGAAGACTCATCAGATGAGGGAGACCTTGATCACATTTCTGTTGTGCGAGGTTGGGGGGAGAGGACAGAGGAAGGAAGCATGATTGTTACCTCGCCACCAACACAACAGGGACTTGGTGCTCCTGGATGCGCAACACACATGAGTGCCTTCTTGCTGCACTACCTGCAACATGACCCTCGAATTGTGAGAATTAGAAATAATCCTGACTACTGGGTTGCCACACTGTTAGATCCCCGGTACAAAAGTAAATTTGCAGAAATTATTCCTGCCATAGAAAGGGATGCACGCATGCAGGAGTATCAGCAGAGACTGTTGCAGAATCTTACATGTGCTTTTCCACAAAATACCAGTGATGCACGTAGTGAATCTCACAGTTCCAACTTGCCAACCGTGGGACCGTCAAGTGTTCAGCACTCAAACCGTGACAGAACAACAGTATCTGCTGGTAACATCAATTTTGCGGAATCATTTCACCACTTTTTTAGCCCATCCTTTGCAAGGCCACAGGAGACAAGAAGTCTGACACATAGTCAACGCCTAGAGACGATGGTACAGGAGTATCTCCAAGTAAACATTGAAGCCACGACTGTGTCACTGGACCCTTGCTCTTTTTGGGCTTCCAATCTGGATAAATGGCCGGAGCTAGCCACTTACGCCTTGGAGATCTTGTCATGCCCCGCAGCCAGCGTTCTGTCTGAACGTGTGTTCAGCGCTGCTGGTGGTGTGCTGACAGATAAGCGCACGCGGCTCTCCACTGATAATGTAGACAGACTCACGTTCATAAAGATGAACAAATCATGGATCCGAAACGACTTTTCTACCCCTGTGTCATCCTGGGGAGAGTAAAAGCTTGATGATTGGTTAAAATCACCCTACCAACCGTTTTAAGCTTTCAAATTACTAATCATGTTTATCTGTATCTTGACTGGAAAATAATTTGGGCTTTGTAGCAGTGTGCAGCACTGATCCTATTAGGCCATCTATACTAAAGCTTCACCAGATTTAAAATTAAAAATAATTTTTAGCTGCATCTAGCCCGGAAAATAATTTTGGGGCTCCGAGATGCGCAAGGCACATAAGTGCCTTCTTGCTGCACTACCTGCAGCATGACCCTCATATTGTCAGAATTCGAAGTAATCATGACTACTGGGTTGCCACACTCTTAGATCCCCCAAACTTTTCGATCAACCTTTTCATTTTAATAAAGACCAAAAAAATGGTCATTTTTGAAATTATAAGCATTAGCAGGTTGTTAGAAACTGAAATCAAACAGTTTTCAACTCAAAACTTTATTCTAGGTGATGTTACATTTTCACATAGGACCCCTTGTTCGAAAGGAGCTTCTGAACTCTCTCGTCCATTGAATTTGTCAGGTTTTGGATGGTTTCTGCTTCAATTGTTTTGCATGAGGACAGAATACCCTCCCAGAGCTGTTGCTTAGATGTGAACTGCCTCCCGCCATCATAGACACTCCTTTTAATGATGCTCCAAAGGTTCTGAATGGGGTAGAGGTCAGGGGAGCATGGGGGTCACACCATAAGTTTGTCCCCTTTTATGCCCATATCAGCCAGAGATGCAGATGTTTTATGTGCAGCATGAGATGGTGCATTATCATGCAGAAAAATGATCTTGCTGTGAAATACACGGTTCTTCTTCTTGAACCATGGCAGGAAGTGCTGTTTGAGAAAATCCACATACATTATGGAGTTCATCTTTAGCGCCTTCAGGGATCCTAAAGGGGCCGACAATCTCTCTCCCCATGATTCCAGCCCAAAACATTACTCCACCTCCTCCTTGTTGGCGCTGTAGCCGTGTTTGCGTGGGGTGTCCATCAACCAGCCATCCTCCACTCCATCCATCTGGACCATCGAGCGCTGCACGGCACTCATCCGTGAACAAAACAGTTTTGAAATCAGTCTTCATGTAATGTTTGGCCCACTGGAGCCGTTTCTGCTTGTGTGAAGTGGATAGAGGAGGTCGACAGGATGGCGCATGCACAGCTGCAAACCTCTGAAGGACCCTGCATCTTGTTGTTCGGGGGACGTTGGAGGCACAAGCAGCTTCAAAAACTTGTCTGCTGCTATGACAAGGCTTTTTGGCCGCTGCTCTTTCAACCTGACGTAATTGCCTGTAGGGAAGAGTCCTCAATTTGCCCTTATCAGCACGCACACGTGTGTACTGTGAATCAGCTACATACTTCTTGATTGCCAAGACACTTCATCCTGATCATCGCACAATGTTGATTGTAGTCATGCCTTGACCTAAACACTCCACAATTTGTTGCTTCTCAGCAGCCGACACATCCTTTTTCTTTCCCATTTTGGCAGAAAATGTAGGCTGCTTAATAATGTGAGAGAGCCTTCTTAAGTAGTCTTGCCTTTCATTGGACACACCTGCCAAACTAATTAGCACAGGTGTCTGCAATTGCTTACAGTGATATAAAGAGCCCTGACACACATCACCATCAATGAGTTTAACTGACAAACAAACAAATTCTTCCCTTATCACTCCTAAACACTTTTTGTATAATAATTTGGAACGCAGTGTACATGTGCTTTTCCACAAAACACCAGTGGTTCACGTAGTGAATCTTACAGTTCTAACTTGCCAACCGTGGTCTGTATGGAGTTGTTCAATAAAGGGCCCAAAATTAAGATAACATAGATGGGAGAGGTCTCTATGAATAGGAATTCCTAAGTATTTGATACCCTGTGAGGGCCAGGCAAAGGGAAAGTTGGACTGGATGGAATCCTATATGAATTTGGGGAGGGAGACATCGAGGGCCTCAGACTTCGCTGCATTGATTTTAAAATTTTACCATGTAACAAAGTGATCTATTTCAGCCATAACAGCATGGATGGATATATGTGATTGAGTGATATATACTAGGACATCATCAGCAAATAGAGAGCACTTGTACTCGGTGCCTCCCACCTCAATCCACCTAATATTGGGATTATGGCGAATTGATGAGAGCAGGTGCTCCGTCACTAGGATGTATAAGAGAGGGGACAGAGGACATCACTGCCTTGTCCCATTGGTGATTGTGAAAGGTGATGAAAATGTTCTGATGCACCCCCTGGGCCTTGGGACACTCGGAGCCGGACCCTTTTTGGTGGATGCTGGTGGTTGTAGTCTTCGTGGCGGCGACCCAGTTCCGTGGCTCAGGGCGGTCAAACCAGTGGCGGAACTATTTATGTGGTTTTCATGTTTAAATGTCCGACTACGCCACCCGTGGATTGCGGTCAGAGTGAACCGCCGCTACAGGGCAGACCACTGAGGCTGGTGTTGTGGGTGCAGCAGAGCGTAGCATAACTCCCCACGGGAGGAGTATAGCCTCAGGGCAGTGTATGCGGAGGAAGGGGGTGATGGTGCAGGGCAGCAGCAGTAATGACACGGAGTCAGTGATGCAGTTCAGGGCCTTTACTCACAGTTCTTATTATCCAGACCACGTCTGCAGGTAACGGCTGCCCACGTCGTACTGTGCTCACCAGGTGAGGGGCTCAGACAACTCCCAGATAACTTTGGAGCACTTCACAGGACCCCCTTTGTGTGTCCTTTGTCTGGCCTTTCTTACCAACACTTCTGTCCGGCTGCCTCGGGCCTCCTCTTGGTAAACTTGGCGCCAGTTTCCCTGACCCTATGTGGTGCCTTCCTAGCGGGTGTAGCGAGGGGCTGCGCCACATAAAATGTCAGAGCCTCCGGTTTCTAGCTGAGGGTCGTTTCCTGCCTCCACTAGTTCGGGGACCGGTCTCCCCCTTTGGCCTGACCCCTCCACGCAGGTGGATTCGGGCGTGCGGTGGCGACTCGCCCGTCCGCACCCCTGGGATCCCTTCATTCCTCGTTCCTGGAGCCTTCTCCGCTCCTCTTCCTTCCTTCTCCCTCTTCCAGGCCTGGGCCTCTGTTACTAGGCCCGCCTCCGGAGCAGAGCTCATGCAGAGCCCCTGCTCCCTGCCACTTCTGCTCAGACTTCTCTGCACTGAACTAAGATGGTGCCCACCTTTTATACTCCCTTCTCAATGCACCCAGGAACTGCTTCCTCCCTGCTCCTGCACTACAGGGTTCCCCTTCCTCAGTGTTCCCTCCCCCCACTCCAGCCAGGGACAGGGACTGTCGTGCCCATCTCAGGGGCATATTGGTCGCCCTGCCCCACGGCAATGTGGTGTAATGCATGCAGGTGTCGGGTCCTGATCCACACTCCATCCTTACCTGAGAGTGAGATATCACACCTCTGGGTGAGGTGCAATACGTCTTTAGCAACCGAGCCCTCAGGGTGCTACAGTTCCATTTATCTTCAGCCTAGGTGACGTATTGCGATACAGGGCCGTGATTTTGGCTATAAAAGGGTCCCCTAGACCCCTACCCCAAGCTTTTTAAGAGAATCATATATGGCGTGCCAGGAGACTCTATGGAATGCTTTCTCAGCATCCAACGAGAGTATCTAATTACAAATTTTTAACTGCATCTAGCCCAGGAAATACTTTGTGCCTAGTAGCAGTGTCTGCTATTCAGCGGATTATCCCGGCTGTTAAGCAAGCTGCACCACCTGTAGTTTAGACACTTAATTTTTTCAAAGGAAATGCTTCGGGACCATGGGATACTTAGTGAAGAGCATCAGGAGGCACCCCAAGGCATAGGGGCTGGGACTGGCAGTAGGATGCCTTGCGGTGGACAGCCGAGCTCGATCCTTATAAAAGCTTTTTAACTGCAGCAGCTTTAGTGGACGCTACTGGAGCTGGAATTACCGCGGCTGCTGGCATGAGACTTGTCCTCCAATAGATCCTTGTAAATGGATTTAAAGTGTATTCATTCAAATTAGAGAGACAATTTAAATTAAAAAGCTTAGAGCTGCCTCCACCACAGGGGGGCTCGCTCGACCCACCAGCGGACAGGCACCAGTATTGGGAGAGGGGGGCTGGCCGTCAGGGTTCACCGCGGCTCTGGCACAAACCCGGCGACACGGAGGTGGCACGGGCAGGAGCGGACTGGCCGTGTCGGCTCCTCACTTTTTGGATTTTAGAAGGGCATGACATGCCTATATCTGTGTCTCCCCCTCCTTTTACTCCTCCACCTCTTTTATTTTCGCATGACTATATGTACTTGTCACTTTTCCATGTGTTAGTTATGTCTTCTGAGCAGTTTGTCAGCTTTTGGACACCTTTGAAGGTGTTTTCTATGTGTTTCTATGTGTTTTTGTTTGCCTGCCATTGGTTTTAACGGTGTTCGAAGGTGTTCGACGAACAGTTCGACGAACAGTTCGGCGAACACACGGGTGTTCGACGAACCGAACCGAACTCGAACACTACGGGGGTGGCTCAACACTAGTCCAGACACCAGTTCACATTTCAGAATCTAAATCCTTTGTGCTAATAGTGTGGTCCAGATGCCAGTTCACATTTCAGAATCTAAATCCTTTCTGCTAATAGCATGGGCCAGACACCAGTCCACATTTCAGTATTTAAATCCTTTGTGCTAATTGTGTAGTCCAACCAAACTATTTCAGCAAATAAATACTGATTGTTAATTTAGTGACAGGTGACTGACAGGTCTGGACCTAGGGTTGTGAAATAGCTGGTTAAAAGGGTACATTCAACATAAGTGGGAAAAAGAAAGGCCGTGGAGGAAAGGGGAAAGCTCTACTGAACAAACACCGTCTCATCATATCCAAAGAAAATTGAGAACTTCTGTTACTGAATGGACTACTCAACTCCCTTTCTTTGGCAGCCGAACAGCGGTACTGTCACGCAGAGTGTGGGAAAGACTTAGTGCAACACAGAGGGAAGAGGGAAAGGGGGGAATGGAGACCTCCTAGTCTGGTCTAGTGTCACCCTGTCTCAACTACCATCCTATATTGGCTCTTTACCATTCGCCGCACCCGTGCCTCGTCCTGACTTTCCCTGGCATATGGCTAAGGCTAGGGAAGGGAGGAGATGAGCACTAGTTAATCTCCGCTAAACCCTATAGACAACAAGGGTAAGACAAACAGGGGGATTGCTTAGCTTTAGACGATTCCAGGCAAATGCGCACACGGCCTCAAGCTCCAGAGAGGATGAAGTACTGCTCTTGTTAAAGCCTCACAAAAAAAAAAAGAATATCGCCGGCACCTCCCTCTCAGACACATCAGGTATTTATACACTCAGGCCAGGGAGATAATTAGCCAGAGGGAGGTAGCCACTGGGTCCTAGAGACAGCCAGCCTCTAAGAAGATGTATGTAATGCCAAATGTAGAGATCTCCTGCAACCAACTGCAGGGCAACTGTCTGTCACCTCTGACACACCCATGACAGGTACGCCTTCTAGATGAGGGCCAGAAAGAGCATGTTCTCCAGTGGATGGGAAGTGCTGCATCAAGTGATCTCTCCCCCTCATCCTCCATCTTAATATCATATACAGTACTGTCCACAAAGGTGGCACCCAAATTACCCTTGTCTCCCCCCACATTACATCTCTCCAACCGCCCAACTTGCCCAAAGTACAAATAGTATAGTTGTGCTGCATGGATGCATGGGACAGAGCCTGGGACAGGGCTTGAACCAGCATTTCTAGCTTAAACATTGATCAGTAACAGGTGGATGAGTGACAGGTGTAGGCCTGGTGCTCAGAAAGCCTTGCCAAATTTAAGAAATACACATGAAGGAGATCCAACTTGTAGTCCAAACATTTCCAAAACTTAGGAGCAGACACTACTAAAGTGGCATCAATTTCCTCAAGGTAGAAATAGTATAATACTGCTTTGACACCCCTTCCACTACAGGCAATCCACCAGATGGAGACCCAACTTGGAGTCTCCACATTTCAAAAAATTGTTAGAAAGAACATCAGCAGCAGTAGCAACAGCAGGCACAGAAGCCACGACAAAGGTGTCACAGACTGCAAAAAAGCGAAATGCAATTCAGCACACTAGAAACTACACCATCACCTAGTCTGCCCAGTCTGCAACTGGTGTTTAAAGGTCGTTGGAGATCCATAACTTGTTCATCTTGATGAAAGTTAGGCGGTCTACATTTTCAGGGGACAGTCAGATGCGCTTTTCCGTCAGGACACCCCCAGCAGCGCTGAAGACACGTTCTGAGAGAACGCTGGCTGCCAGGCATGACAAAACCTCCAAGGCGTGACAGGCGAACTCAGGCCACTCTTGATACTCCTGCACCATCCGCTTCAGTCGTTGACTATGAGTCAGACTCGTACTCTGTTCTGCTGGTGCACGGGCTAGTCTAAAAGATGTGTGAAACAGCTCACAGAACTTGCTTCTGCCACTTATGTTGATACTGCTGTAAATGTTTCTGTGTTGACGACTCAACGTTCACATGGTTGGAAGTTTAGAACTGCAATGCACACTGTGTGCCTCACTGCTGTCTTGGGGAAAACCACTTAGACAGATTGTCTACAAGTGTGTTTCGAAGCTCCAGCATGCACGCGTCCCTTTCCATGGGAGAAGTATATGGCAAAATTTACTCTTGTACCGTGGATCTAACAGAGCGGCAACCGAATAGTTAGCACTACTTCTAATCCTAACAATACGGGAATCATGTTATGGATAGAGCAGCAAGAAGGTGCTCATGTTTCTGGCACTTTCATGAGGTCCAAGTCCTTGGTGTGTTGGTGGAGGGGTAACACTAGAGCTTGCTTCCTCTGTCCCCTCCCGCCAACCACGGATAACAGAGAGGGGATCATTATCCTCTCATCTCCTGACTGTTGCGCACCCATCACCTCTTCCTCCTCATCCTCCTCCATTTGTTCCATGGTTCCTGCACCTTCACTAATTGTTTGTCTGGTCCCATGAGCCCCACTCGATTGCTGTAATCCTCCCTCCCATGGCACCCGCCTGTGCGACGATAGTCCGGAACATAGAGATATTGTTGTCCCTTCCACATCCTCCTCTGCTTCTTGTTAACAGGTAGACCAAAATACCTCTGTAATGATGCAAGTCGATGGCCCGTGCGGAAAAAACAGCGAAAGTGAGCACACGGCAACCATGCTTTCTGCAGCAGTGCATCCAGGCCGGGATAATGGCGGAGAAATTGCTGTACCACCAGATTGAGGACATGAGCCATGCAATGCACATATGTGAGGTTGACCCAGCATAGGGCCGCCACCAAGTTCACACCGTTATCGCACACGGTCTTCCCTGGCTCCAGGTTCAGTGGAGACAGCCATTGCTCAAACTCGGCCTGGATAGCTGTCCACAACTTTTGAGCTGTGTGACTGCAATCTCCAAGGCATATTAATTTAAACACTGTCTGATTGCGGTGAGCCCTGGCTGCGCAGTATGGAGGTGGGGAGATTCTCTCTGCACTGTTGGAACGAGTATCTCATTAAGGGAGAGGTTGAGGGCACAGGTGGAGGCCCTAGAGGAGGTGGAGGAGGCAGAAGCAGTGGAGGAAGTGTTAGATACAGAGATTTTCCCTGCAAGCCTTCAGGATTCCAAGACTTGGTGTCTAGTGACACTTTGGTGTCTACTGATTTAGTTCACGATTCTTTGGTGTGTAGTGGTTTATTTCTCCATCCCCTGGTGTGTAGTGGTTAAGTTCTCCATCTTCTGGTATGTAGTGGTTAATTACTTCATCCCCTGGTGTCTAGTGGTTTAGTTCTCCATCCCTTGGTGTCTAGTGGTTTAATTCACCTTCTCTTGATGTGTAGTGGTTTAGTTCTCCAACCCTAAGTGTTTAGTAGTTTAGTTCTCCAACAACTATTGTCTAGTAGTTTAGTTCTCCATCTTCTGGTGTGTAGTGGTTTAGTACTCTCAACCTCCTGGTGTGTAAGAGTTTAGTTCTATATCCCTTGGTGTTTAAGGGTTTATTTCTACATCCCGTGGTGTATAATGGTTTAGCTCTACATCACCTAGTGACTGGTGGTTTAGTTGCCCATCCCTGTTTTCTACTGGTTTAGTTCTCCATCCCCTGGTGTGCAGGGGTTTAGTTCTCCATCCTCTGGTGTGTAGTGGTTTAGTTCTCCATCCACAAGCACCATGCAAGCCTTGGGGATTCCAAGACTTGTGGAGTAGCCTCTTCCCTGCCTGCTCCCCACAGCCACTAGAGTCACCCAGTGCCCAGTCAGCAAGATGTAACGCCCATGGCCATACTTGCTAGTCCAGGTGTCAGTGGTGAAATTCACCCTGTCAAGCATAGATTTTTTCAAGGAGTGGCTGACGTTGTCTGCAACATGCTAGTGTAGCGCAGGCACAGATTTCTTAGAGAAGTAATGGCGACTGGGCAACTGGTACTGGGGGACTGCGACGGCCATCAGCTTCCGGAAACCATCTGTATCCACCAGGCGAAAAGGCAGCCTTTCCGTGGCCAACAGATTGGAGATGGTGAAATTCAAGCTCTTAGCTTTGGCATGTGTAAAAGGAAACAATCTTTTACGTGATCACAACTGAGGGACCGAGGGCTGGCTGCTGTGCTGACAGAGGGTGGAGTAGGGTGAATTAAAGAAACTGCTGGACTATGAGAGAGGTGCAAGCAGAGATGTTATGGTGGATTGAAAAAGATGTGATGTGCACGGTGTCTGAGATTGGTCAAAAACAGCAGTCATGTCCACTTCCGTAACAGCTGACGGGCTCTCACTCACCCTGACTGTAATGGGTAAACAAGTGAAGGTTCTGCGGCCAGAGAAATGTGTGAGAACGCTTGCCACTGTGACGGAGAAGGAAGAAGCAGCAGATACGGTTGATGGGGCGGGCGGTGGTTGGCGAGGCCTGCTGGTTCACATTTTAGCGCAGTGAGATTCTCAGACTAATATATGTTGATCACGCATGTAGTAATAAAATTGTTGCAATTTTTGCCTCTACTGAGTCGTTTTTTTACAAAGTTGGCAGATAACAAGAGTTGGGTCATCCTTTGCGGTCTCAAAAAGGCCCAGGCTAGACAACCCTTGCTGCCCTTGCAAACTGCAGACACATGACCGCTGCTGGCCACAGCCACAGTTGTGGCTGAGGATGCAGTGTTTGTCGTGGTTGCGTCACTCCGTGTCTCTGCGGAAAGCCACAACATAACCTCCTCGTCTTCCATCTCCTCCACCTCCTCTGTTAAGCTTCTCAGCTGCGTGCCTCTGGGTTCACACCAAGTGGGATCTATAACCTCATCATCATCCTCTCCGTTCTCCCACTCCTTGCCCTGAGAGTCACCCTCCTCCTTTTCCTGCCCTGACAGCACTGTATAGTCTGCGTACACCTCAGGTATCTGAGTCTCATCAGGATCACCTCCGCCCCCGGGAGTTAACGTCTGGTGATGAGGGTCTGCATTCTGCTCGGACCCTATTTCATCCAGCCCCGGATCCAACTGAAAAAAAATTTCGACATCGGTGCAAATGCTTTCCTCCTCTTGAGCAGACCTCTGATGCCCATGGAATAGAATGTGTGAACAGCTCTGCAGACTTGCCCATCTGTGGTTTGCCAAACGCCAAACATCAGTTGGGAGGTTGGAGAGTTGTGATGTGGGGGGAAGCAAGGTAGTTGGGGTGCCACCTCTGAGGACTGTACTGTGTGTAATATTAAGGTGGAGGAAGAAGAGGTCACTTGATGCAGTGCTTGCCATCCACTGGAGCTCATGCTCTTCCTGGCACTCATCTACTAGGCGTACCGCTGAGCGGCTACCAAAGAAAGGGAGTTCAGTAGTCCATCCAGTAACAGAAGTTGTCAAAATGCTGCGCAATTACTCACTGCAGCAAAACGAACCTACTTCTCATCTCTCATATCATCCCTGTCTCACAACCCTAAACAGCTATTCAGTACTTTCAATTCTCTCCTTTGTCCCACAACCCATGCCAGCATGCATCTAACATCTAATATAAAACTATCAACTGTTCTCAGTATACAGATACACAACTAGGGTTTGGGGTCTTTGAATTGATCATTTTACATCTGACATAGTGCTCAGAATTAAGACAAACTAAATATTGGAAATAGCATTTTGATTCTACAAATGATCAAATAAAACATTTATGAAGCGGCCACCAAAGGGAAGAATGGGTCTGCACCTGTAAACCCACCGAGGTCCAGTAAACATATTTTCCTGAATAATTCCCTAAGTGTTTGTATTTGTTTCCTTCCATAATTGACCATTAAAAGCTTCCAGCGTCTTCATAAACTGATGCATCTGTTGAGTCCTTCCTTGCTTTCAGATAAGAAGTGCTCGACATTTGCTCTAACAAGATCATAAGTGTATTATCTTTCCTATTTCCAACATGTTTTGTTTATCTCCATCCAGAGCAGGTGTTTTATATCCATTAGAGATTTTATGTGCATCCTTATCATAGAAAAAAAGCATACATAGCTGACGGGGTATCAAGACATAGAAAGAGGGGTTTATTCACATAAAAGTACCATCTGCTTAATGAAAAGAAAATGTTTAGCCGGTAGCATTGTACCATTCATTACACAACCATTGTGTCTACAAGGACAACTGCTTGAAGATGGTATTGTTATGAGACCTACCAACCTGTACATGGATTCTTTACCTTTGTGGCTTTGCTGAGTGGTAATGACATACAGAAGGAGAAGACAGTCTGGATCTCTCCAGTCGCTGTTCAGCCTTAAAAAAACAATGAACCTTTGCAAAGTATACTTTTTAGAACTAAATAGGTGATACTTGTAACAATTTTTTAAACAAATATTTTGAAATAAATTACATTTTTGAAATGTGTAAATACATTTAAATTATATCAATATGTTTTGAATGAGTGATTATTTGTTGTATTGCATTATTGTATTTATTGAATATGCATTGTATGGTAGCTATATTGAATGGGTTTGGCTGTCTTTAAAGACCCAGACAAAGGCTTTTTGCAGAAACGTGTGTTGGGGCGGATTCCTTCACAGCAAGAGAGGAGTTCATTGATATATGCTTTACTTTACATTCTTTGGTTTTGAACACATGCCCATTGTTAATGTTAGTGTTATTACATTTGTTTAGGCTTAACATCTTTTGCATTTATTTGTGTTGTGGCATGATATATGATTTATGCTATTTATCTAGTTGAGTACTCTATTTACATTTGTAATGTAAGTTTTAAATCGTAGAATTTTTCAATAAATAAAGCATTACATTTTTTATATTATATTTTATATTTGGTCATCCCACTTGTACTTTGCATGTATAATCCAGGTGTTACCCTACTAGCACACTCGTATTCATTTATGCTAACATAATTGTACACCAATTCTAACATAATTGAGGTGGAGCTGACTGTCTTTAAATGGGTTGTCTGGAACTATGTTTTTTTTCTATTAATCATAAATGTAAATATAAATATATTTAGATATATATATATATATATATATATATATATATATATATACTAGATGGTGGCCCGATTCTAACGCATCGGGTATTCTAGAATATGTATGCGGCTGACCGGGCGCAATTAGCAGAGCGGTGATTAAATTTGGCGGCAATAACGGTGATTTGTCGCGGGCGGCGGCCGCGACCAATCAGCGAACCATGTTAGTGAGGACTGGAGAGTGTGTTTAAATTTGGCGCCAAAATAGCTGATTAGCAGTGTTTAAATTTGGCAGCAATAATGTTGATTGGTCGCGACCTGCAAATGCAACCAATCAGCAGAGCGTTGTTTAAATTTGGCGGCCGCGACCAATCAGCAGAGCGGCGTTTAAATTTGCCGCCCATATCGCTGATTGGTCGCGGCCGGCCACCGCGACCAATCAGCAGAACGGGGTTTAAATGTGGCGCCAATAATGCTGATTGGTCGCGGTCGTTGACTGCGACCAATCAGCAGAGTGGCGTTTAAATTTTCCGCCCATATCGCTGATCGGTTGCGGGCGTTGACCGCGACCAATCATCGTCTTATTAGTGGAGCGGCGCTGCCTGTGCGGCTACTTCCGCTGCGAGAAGCCGGGAGATGAGCGGCTGCTCGCAGCAGAAGCATCCCGACTGGCGGCGCCGCTCCCCGGTCCTCCGTTCACACTTGCCCTCCGGAGATCAGCGGGCCAAGCCGCGGATCTCCCGACGTTAGCCGCATGGAGGTGAGCGGCGCCGCCTGTCGGGGTACTTGTGCTGCCAGCAGCGGGGAGATGAGCGGCTAGCGCCGGTCATCTCCCTGCTGCATCGCCGCTGACCTCCGTCCGGCAGATGAGCCGCTAACGGCCGCCATCTTTCTCTGAAATCTCGCGTCGCTGATTGGCCGCCGCCGGACCAATCAGCGACTCAGGACTTCCTGGACAGACAGACAGACAGAAAGACAGACAGACAGAAAGACAGACAAACAGACAGGATAAGACGATTATATATATAGATATATATAGTAAGGATTCAGCTGGACAAGTCCTGGATGTGGGAGTTTTTGTTATGATCTGCAAAATGTACTAAGGAAAGATAGGGGAAAGCTGTCCCTACAGTAAGACTAAGTTGAATCCCTACAATGTAGCGGGCTGCCTGTTCCTAGCGAACAGACCCGCCTTAGTCCTCGGCTAGTCTGAACGAAGACCTATAGCATTAAGGGAGGGGTCCCTAAAAGAACTAAGGACTGGGACAAAAACGAGACACCTCCTAAACAGAGAAGTTGTTGCAGAACACAAAAAGACAAACTGACAAAAGGTACTAGAGGTCCCAGAAGGACCAAGCAAACTGACAGAGAAAGGCACCGAAGCACCAGGCTAGAGAAACAGTCAAACACTGAAGTCCAGCACAGCCAGGAGGGCGGAGCTGGAATATAAAGGCAGATGGTCACATGACCGCAAAACACAAGATGGAAAAAACAAACAGGAGGGTTCTAACAGTTTTAAGAGCGATCTGAAGAGCTGGGTGGGGCTGGCCATTCCCATATCTCCAATTTGGTGGTTTAAACAGGCTATTTAAGGTCACTCAGCTGCCTCAGCATCTGTCTGTGCGTAGAGGTGAAACGACCTGTTGTACACTGGTCATACTATGCTAGAACCTGGCTAAATCTGGATTTACCTTTGAACAGGTGAGCCCTCTCTGTGAACCTGTACCTGCTACACTATATGGACTGTTCTGTTTATTTTTTTTCCTTTGTTCCAAGATAAGCCTGTTTTGTTTTGTGAGCTGGGACGGTTTATGGACTTTTAATAAACCACGCACTGTTTGAACACGAGAATTTGCTGTCTATGTCTACCTCAACCACTGACAGAGAGAATGATCCCCATGTAATCTATCTATTTATCTATCTTATGGTTATTTTTTTAAATATATGGGGTGGCCATTTTTTTAGAGATACCTGATCTTTCATGATTTTTAGTCTCTCTTTATGCAAATTGTACACGTGAAAACTCATTTGTACTTGAATTTGTTTTAGTGTGAATCCAAATTTAAATAGGAAAATAAAGTCATCTGAGCACCTTCAAATGAGACATTGTCACTGGTGTTAGACTAGCAGGGGTTATTCTTTAAAAAACGGACAACTTTGTGGAGTTTGTTCATGCAATGCTGTGGAGAGTATGCACAGAATGGAGTGATCAAAGAAAAACATCCAGTGAGACGGAATCGTGTGTATGTGAAAAACTTGTCAAGGAAAAGATCTGGTGAGTATGTCAAGAATAGTGTTGAGCCACCCCCGTAGTGTTCGAGTTCGGTTCGGTTCGTCGAACACCCGTGTGTTCGCCGAACTGTTCGTCGAACACCTTCGAACACCGTTAAAACCAATGGCAGGCAAACAAAAACACATAGAAAACACCTTCAAAGGTGTCCAAAAGCTGACAAACTGCTCAGAAGACATAACTAACACATGGAAAAGTGACAAGTACATATAGTCATGCGAAAAGAAAAGAGGTGGAGGAGTAAAAGGATTGGGAGACACAGATATAGGCATGTCATGCCCTTCTAAAATCCAAAAAGTGAGAAGCCGACACGTTCAGTCCGCTCCTGCCCGTGCCACCTCCGTGTCGCCGGGTTTGTGCCAGAGCCGCGGTGAACCCTGACGGCCAGCCCCCCTCTCCCAATACTGGTGCCTGTCCGCTGGTGGGTCAAGCGAGCCCCCCTGTGGTGGAGGCAGCTCTAAGCTTTTTAATTTAAATTGTCTCTCTAATTTGAATAAATACACTTTAAATCCATTTACAAGGATCTATTGGAGGGCAAGTCTCATGCCAGCAGCCGCGTAATTCCAGCTCCAGTAGCGTCCACTAAAGCTGCTGCAGTTAAAATGCTTTTATAAGGATCGAGCTCGGCTGTCCACCGCAAGGCATCCTACTGCCAGTCCGAGCCCCTATGCCTTGGGGTGCCTCCTGATGCTCTTCACTGAGTATCCCGTGGTCCCGAAGCATTTCCTTTGAAAAAATGAAGTGTCCAAACTACAGGTGGTGTAGCTTGCTTAACAGCCGGGATAATCCGCTGACTAGCAGACACTGCTACTAGGCACAAAGTATTTCCTGGGCTAGATGCAGTTAAAAATTTGTAATTAGATACTCTCGTTGGATGCTGAGAAAGCATTCCATAGAGTCTCCTGGCACGCCATATATGATTCTCTTAAAAAGCTTGGGGTAGGGGTCTAGGGGACCCTTTTATAGCCAAAATCACGGCCCTGTATCGCAATACGTCACCTAGGCTGAAGATAAATGGAACTGTAGCACCCTGAGGGCTCGGTTGCTACAGAGGTATTGCACCTCACCCAGAGGTGTGATATCTCACTCTCAGGTAAGGATGTAGTGTGGATCAGGACCCGACACCTGCATGCATTACACCACATTGCCGTGGGGCAGGGCGACCAATATGCCCCTGAGATGGGCACGACAGTCCCTGTCCCTGGCTGGAGTGGGGGGAGGGAACACTGAGGAAGGGGAACCCTGTAGTGCAGGAGCAGGGAGGAAGCAGTTCCTGGGTGCATTGAGAAGGGAGTATAAAAGGTGGGCACCATCTTAGTTCAGTGCAGAGAAGTCTGAGCAGAAGTGGCAGGGAGCAGGGGCTCTGCATGAGCTCTGCTCCGGAGGCGGGCCTAGTAACAGAGGCCCAGGCCTGGAAGAGGGAGAAGGAAGGAAGAGGAGTGAAGAAGGCTCCAGGAACGAGGAACGAAGGGATCTCAGGGGTGCAGACGGGCGAGTCGCCACCGCACGCCCGAATCCACCTGCGTGGAGGGGTCAGGCCAAAGGGGGAGACCGGTCCCCGAAACTAGTGGAGGCAGGAAACGACCCTCAGCTAGAAACAGGAGGCTGTGACATTTTATGTGGCGCAGCCCCTCGCTACACCCGCTAGGAAGGCACCACATAGGGTCAGGGAAACTGGCGCCAAGTTTACCAAGAGGAGGCCCGAGGCAGCCGGACAGAAGGGTTGGTAAGAAAGGCCAGACAAAGGACACACAAAGGGGGTCCTGTGAAGCACTCCAAAGTTATCTGGGAGTTGTCTGAGCCCCTCACCTGGTGAGCACAGTACGACGTGGGCAGCCGTTACCTGCAGACGTGGTCTGGATAATAAGAACTGTGAGTAAAGGCCCTGGACTGCATCACTGACTCCGTGTCATTACTGCTGCTGCCCTGCACCATCACCCCCATCCTCCGCATACACTGCCCTGAGGCTATACTCCTCCCGTGGGGAGTTATGCTACGCTCTGCTGCACCCACAACACCAGCCTCAGCGGTCTGCCCTGCAGCGGCGGTTCACTCTGACCGCAATCCACGGGTGGCGTAGTCAGACATTTAAACATCAAAACCACATAAATAGTTCCGCCACTGGTTTGACCGCCCTGAGCCACGGAACCGGGTCGCCGCCACGGAGACTACAACCACCAGCATCCACCAAAAAGGGTCCGGCTCCGGGTGTCCCAAGGCCCAGAGGCGCGCGTCAGAACATTTTCATCACCTTTCACAATCACCAATGGGACAAGGCAGGGATGTTCTCTGTCCCCTCTCTTATACATCCTAGTGACGGAGCACCTGCTCTCATCAATTCGCCATAACCCCAATATTAGGTGGATTGAGGTGGGAGGCACCAAGTACAAGTGCTCTCTATTTGCTGATGATGTCCTAGTATATATCACTCAATCACATATATCCATCCATGCTGTTATGGCTGAAATAGATCACTTTGTTACATGGTCAAATTTTAAAATCAATGCAGCGAAGTCTGAGGCCCTCGATGTCTCCCTCCCCAAATCCATATAGGATTCCATCCAGTCCAACTTTCCCTTTGCCTGGCCCTCACAGGGTATCAAATACTTAGGAATTCCTATTCATAGAGACCTCTCCCATCTATGTTATCTTAATTTTGGGCCCTTTATTGAACAACTCCATACAGACCACGGTTGGCAAGTTAGAACTGTAAGATTCACTACGTGAACCACTGGTGTTTTGTGGAAAAGCACATGTACACTGTGTTCCAAATTATTATGCAAAAAGTGTTTAGGAGTGATAAGGGAAGAATTTGTTTGTTTGTCAGTTAAACTCATTGATGGTGATGTGTGTCAGGGCTCTTTATATCACTGTAAGCAATTGCAGACACCTGTGCTAATTAGTTTGGCAGGTGTGTCCAATGAAAGGCAAGACTACTTAAGAAGGCTGTCTCACATTATTAAGCAGCCTACATTTTCTGCCAAAATGGGAAAGAAAAAGGATGTGTCGGCTGCTGAGAAGCAACAAATTGTGGAGTGTTTAGGTCAAGGCATGACTACAATCAACATTGTGCGATGATCAGGATGAAGTGTCTTGGCAATCAAGAAGTATGTAGCTGATTCACAGTACACACGTGTGTGTGCTGATAAGGGCAAATTGAGGACTCTTTCCTACAGGCAATTACGTCAGGTTGAAAGAGCAGCGGCAAAAAAGCCTTGTCATAGCAGCAGACAAGTTTTTGAAGCTGCTTGTGCCTCCAACGTCCCCCGAACAACAAGATGCAGGGTCCTTCAGAGGTTTGCAGCTGTGCATACGCCATCCTGTCGACCTCCTCTATCCACTTCACACAAGCAGAAACGGTTCCAGTGGGCCAAACATTACATGAAGACTGATTTCAAAACTGTTTTGTTCACGGATGAGTGCCGTGCAGCGCTCGATGGTCCAGATGGATGGAGTGGAGGATGGCTGGTTGATGGACACCCCACGCAAACACGGCTACAGCGCCAACAAGGAGGAGGTGGAGTAATGTTTTGGGCTGGAATCATGGGGAGAGAGATTGTCGGCCCCTTTAGGATCCCTGAAGGCGCTAAAGATGAACTCCATAATGTATGTGGATTTTCTCAAACAGCACTTCCTGCCATGGTTCAAGAAGAAGAACCGTGTATTTCACAGCAAGATCATTTTTCTGCATGATAATGCACCATCTCATGCTGCACATAAAACATCTGCATCTCTGGCTGATATGGGCATAAAAGGGGACAAACTTATGGTGTGACCCCCATGCTCCCCTGACCTCTACCCCATTCAGAACCTTTGGAGCATCATTAAAAGGAGTGTCTATGATGGCGGGAGGCAGTTCACATCTAAGCAACAGCTCTGGGAGGGTATTCTGTCCTCATGCAAAACAATTGAAGCAGAAACCATCCAAAACCTGACAAATTCAATGGACGAGAGAGTTCAGAAGCTCCTTTCGAACAAGGGGTCCTATGTGAAAATGTAACATCACCTAGAATAAAGTTTTGAGTTGAAAACTGTTTGATTTCAGTTTCTAACAACCTGCTAATGCTTATAATTTCAAAAATGACCATTTTTTTGGTCTTTATTAAAATGAAAAGGTTGATCGAAAAGTTTGGGGGATCTAAGAGTGTGGCAACCCAGTAGTCATGATTACTTCGAATTCTGACAATATGAGGGTCATGCTGCAGGTAGTGCAGCAAGAAGGCACTTATGTGTCTTGCGCATCTCGGAGCCCCAAAATTATTTTCCGGGCTAGATGCAGCTAAAAATTATTATTAATTTTAAATCTGGTGAAGCTTTAGTATAGATGGCCTAATAGGATCAGTGCTGCACACTGCTACAAAGCCCAAATTATTTTCCAGTCAAGATACAGATAAACATGATTAGTAATTTTAAATCTGGTGGAGCTTATTATAGATGGCCTAATAGAATCAGTGCTGCACACTGCTACAAAGCCCAAATTATTTTCCAGCCAAGATACAGATAAACATGATTAGTAATTTGAAAGCTTAAAACGGTTGGTAGGGTGATTTTAACCAATCATCAAGCTTTTACTCTCCCCAGGATGACACAGGGGTAGAAAAGTCGTTTCGGATCCATGATTTGTTCATCTTTATGAACGTGAGTCTGTCTACATTATCAGTGGAGAGCCGCGTGCGCTTATCTGTCAGCACACCACCAGCAGCGCTGAACACACGTTCAGACAGAACGCTGGCTGCGGGGCATGACAAGATCTCCAAGGCGTAAGTGGCTAGCTCCGGCCATTTATCCAGATTGGAAGCCCAAAAAGAGCAAGGGTCCAGTGACACAGTCATGGCTTCAATGTTTACTTGGAGATACTCCTGTACCATCGTCTCTAGGCGTTGACTATGTGTCAGACTTCTTGTCTCCTGTGGCCTTGCAAAGGATGGGCTAAAAAAGTGGTGAAATGATTCCGCAAAATTGATGTTACCAGCAGATACTGTGGTTCTGTTACGGTTTGAGTGCTGAACACTTGACGGTCCCACGGTTGGCAAGCTGGAACTGTGAGATTCACTACGTGCACCACTGGTATTTTGTGGAAAAGCACATGTAAGATTCTGCAACAGTCTCTGCTGATACTCCTGCATGCGTGCATCCCTTTCTATGGCAGGAATAATTTCTGCAAATTTACTTTTGGACCGGGGATCTAACAGTGTGGTAACCCAGTAGTCAGGATTATTTCTAATTCTCACAATTCGAGGGTCATGTTGCAGGTAGTGCAGCAAGAAGGCACTCATGTGTGTTGCGCATCCAGGAGCACCAAGTCCCTGTTGTGTTGGTGGCGAGGTAACAATCATTCTTCCTTCCTCTGTCCTCTCCCCCCAACCTCGCACAACAGAAATGTGATCAAGGTCTCCCTCATTTGATGAGTCTTCCATCAGTTCGTCCTCCACTTCTTCCTGGGCTCCTGCACCTTCCTCACTAGTTTGGCTGCTACCATGCGCCCTGGTAAAACCATCTCCCCCACCCTCACATGCCTGCCGCCTTGGTGCTGCCGACCGTCTGGACCTTGCAGATGTTAGCCCTTCCGCATACAACTCCTCCTCCTCTACTTCCTCCACCTCCTCTTGTGCCACCACCTGACTCCGAATTCTGTTTAACATGTGCTCCAGCATGTAAATCACCGGAATAGTCATGCTGATAATGGCATCGTCAGCACTAAACATCTTCGTCGCCATTTCAAAACTGTGCAGAAGGGTGCATAGGTCCCTGATCTGAGACCACTCCTCCAGCGTGATTTGCCCCACCTCTGGATCTCGTTGGCCCAGGCTATACGTCAGAACGTATTGCACCAGGGCTTGTCGGTGCAGCCACAGTCGCTGCAACATGTGCAGAGTTGAATTCCACCGGGTAGGCACATCGCATTTTAGCCGGTGAAGTGGCAGGCCCAACGACTTCTGTAGAGATGTAAGTCGCTGAGCTGCGGGATGCGAACGGCGAAAGTGAGCACACAGAGACCGTGCCCTCTGCAGAAGGCCATCTAGTCTGGGATAGTGAGCTAAAAATTGCTGGACAACCAGGTTCAACACGTGAGCCATACAAGGCACGTGTGTGACATTGCCCCGGCGAAGGGCCGCACCCAGGTTTGCAGCATTGTCGCACACGGCCTTCCCTGGTTTCAGGTCCAGTGGAGACAACCATTCATGAAATTGGTTCTCCAGAGCTGACCACAACTCCTCAGCTGTGTGACTCACATTTCCCAGACATTTCAATGTAAAAACCGCCTGATGACGTTGAGCCCTACTGCCAGCATAGTATGGAGGTGTGCAGGATCCCTTCTGTGCAGTTAGAAAGCTTGTGGCATGACCAGACAGGCTTTGGGTGCAGGTGGAAGACCGAGAGGAGGTTGAGGAGGCAGAAGCAGTGGAGGAACTTTGACATAAAGAGGATTGACACACAACTCGTGGGGACGGCAAGACTTGGACAGCAGCCCCTTGTCCTGCTGTCACCATAGTTACCCAGTGCCCAGTCAGCGACATGTAACGCCCCTGTCCATGCCTACTCGTCCAAGTGTCTGTGGTGAAATGCACCCTGTCACACACAGAGTTTCTCAAAGAAGCGGTGATGTTGTGTGCGACATGCTGGTGGAGCGCAGGCACACCTTTCTTTGAGAAGTAGTTCCGACTGGGCATCTGGTACTGGGGCACTGCGACGGACATAAGGTCTCGAAAATCCTCTGTGTCCACCAGGCGGAAAGGCAGCATTTCTGTAGCCAAGAACTTGCAGATGGTGAAATTCAACCTCTTAGCTTTCTCATGACTAGGAGGAAATGGTCTTTTACTTGTCCGTATCTGAGGGACCGAGGGCTGGCTATTGTGCTTAGACGGGGTTGATAAGGGTGTCCCCGGCAAACTGCCGGTCTGTGAGGAAGATGCAGGCGGACATGTTAGGTTGCCTTGATCCAAAGGTGGTGCTATCGATGTCGGACAGCGCTCAACACCAGCTGGTGTTACCACCTCCAAAGAAAATGATGACCTGCCAATCACGCTGGCTGTTGCGGGTAAAGAGGTGGCAGGTCTGCGCCCCAAAACAGGTGTGACTGCTGTCCCCCCAGTCACAGAAGATGAAGAGGCCGCGGATGCACAAGACATGGCAGACGGTGGTTGGCCCGGCCGGCTAGGCCGCATTGTAGCACACTTAGCTTCCCACTGCAACTTATGCTTCATGTCCATGTGCCGGTTCATGCATGAAGTACTCAAACTATGTATTTTTTGGCCTCTACTTAGCTTTTGCTGACAAATGTTACAGATAACACAAGTTGGGTCATCTTTATCGATCTGAAAAAATGCCCAGGCTATGCAAGGCTTAGCACCCATGTGACCTGAAGAGCCACTACGACTTGTGGTGAGAGGCAGAGTTGTGTTTGAGGATGCAGTTGTTGACGTGCTTCCAGTACTACGTCTCTGTCCAGGAAGGCGCAACCTGACCTCGTCGTCACTAGCATCTTCCTCCACCTCCTCTGCTGACCTCATCTCTTGGCTGACTGTGGGTTGACAGTAAGTGGGATCTCCAACCTCATCATCATCACCCTGTGCGTTATCACACCCGTCGTCCTCAGAGCCAACCTGTTCCTGCCCTGACAAAAAACTAAAGTTGTCGCTCCAATCAGGTATTTGAGTCTTATCATCGTCTTCCTCATTGTCTCCACCAACAGGAGTTACAGTTTGGGAATGAGGGTCTACATTATGGTCAGAACCTTCTGCGTCTGGTCCTGGATCCGACTCATAAAGATTCTGGGCATCAGTGCAGATCATTTCTTCGTCTGGATTCACAGAAGCGCTGGAGTCGACCTCTGATTCCCAGGCTATAGTATGAGTAAACAGCTCTGCAGACTCAACCATCTGTTCTACCTCATACTCAGACGGGCAGCTGGAGATTTGGGAGCTGTGAGGAAGCAAGTGCGATTGGGGTGACACCTTTGAGGACTGGAGTATTTGTGATGTTGAAGTTGATGTGGAGGAGAGCCCACTTAAAGGAGCACTTGATATCCGTTGAAGCACCTGCTGTTTTTGTGCCTCATCTGGAATTTGTAGCGATTGGCGTGGCCGTAAGAAATGGATCTTATCACATTGTCCGCTAAAAGAAGTAGACATTTTAGTTTGGCTGGAAGATGGTCTTTCTTCTGCAGATGTTACTGTTGCTTTAACACCTACCCCACGGACACAACCTTTTTTCCCCTTCCCAACACGCCTATTCCCCTTTCCACCAGCAGCAGGCCTTTTTCCACTCATTTTGGTGTTAACTAATTAACAACTCTGGAGTTGTTTGCACAAAAAAACAATGGATGGGAACCGAGCAGAGCTGAGTGGCCAAACTGTGGTATTAGGTCAAAACTATTGGCTGGGTTAGATGCAGAAAAAAATTATATTCAATTTACAACCTGATGGATGTCAGTATAGAATCATAGAATCATAGAATCATAGAATGGTAGAGTTGGAAGGGACCTCCTGGGTCATCTGGTCCAACCCCCTGCTCAAAGCAGGATTCACTAGATCATCTCAGACAGATGTCTGTCCAGCCTCTGTTTGAAGACGTCCATTGAAGGGGAACTCACCACCTCTCGTGGCAGCCTGTTCCACTCATTAATCACCCTAACTGTCAAAAAGTTTTTTCTAATATCTAATCTGTGTCTCCTCCCATTTAGTTTCATCCCATTGCTTCTAGTCTTTCCTTGTGCAAATGAGAATAAAGATGATCCTTCTACAATGTGACAGCCCTTGACATATTTGTAGACAGCTATTAAGTCTCCTCTCAGTCTTCTTTTTTGCAAGCTAAACATTCCCAAATCCTGCAACCGTTCCTCATAGGACATGGTTTGCAGACCAGTCACCATTCTGGTCGCTCTTCTCTGAACTTGCTCCAGTTTGTCTATGTCTTTTTTAAAATGTGGTGCCCAAAACTGTACACAGTATTCCAGATGAGGTCTGACCAAAGAGGAGTAAAGACCGATAATGACTTCACGTGATCTAGACTGTATGCTTCTGTTAATACATCCCAGAATTGTATTTGCCTTTTTTGCTGCTGCATCACACTGTTGACTCATGTTCAGTCTATGATCTATTAGTATACCTAAGTCTTTTTCACATGTACTGTTGCTTAGCTCTTTTCCTCCCATTCTGTATATGCTTTTTTCATTTTTATTGCCCAGATGTAGTACTTTGCATTTTTCCCTGTTAAAAACCATTCTGTTGGTTGCTGCCCACTGCTCCAGTTTATTTAGGTCTTTTTGAATGGACTTTTAGATGGACTAATAGAGAAAGTCCCACACACTGCTAGAAGGCCAAATATTTTTTCAGAGCTACATGCAGAAAAAAATATATTCAGTTTGCAACCTGATGGAGGTCTGTATAGATGGATTAATAGAACAAGTCCCACACACAGCTAGAAGCCCAATATTTTTTCAGAGGTAGATGCAGAAAAAAATATATTCAGTTTGCAACCTGATGGAGGTCAGTATAGATGGTCTAATACAACAAGTCCCACACACAGCTAGAAGCCCAATATTTTTTCAGAGGTAGATGCAGAAAAAAATATATTCAGTTTGCAACCTGATGGAGGTCTGTATAGATGGATTAATAGAACAAGTCCCACACACAGCTAGAAGCCCAATATTTTTTCAGAGGTAGATGCAGAAAAAAATATATTCAGTTTGCAACCTGATGGAGGTCTGTATAGATGGACTAATACAACAAGTCCCACACACAGCTAGAAGCCCAATATTTTTTCAGAGGTAGATGCAGAAAAAAATATATTCAGTTTGCAACCTGATGGAGGTCTGTATAGATGGATTAATAGAACAAGTCCCACACACAGCTAGAAGCCCAATATTTTTTCAGAGGTAGATGCAGAAAAAAATATATTCAGTTTGCAACCTGATGGAGGTCTGTATAGATGGATTAATAGAACAAGTCCCACACACAGCTAGAAGCCCAATATTTTTTCAGAGGTAGATGCAGAAAAAAATATATTCAGTTTGCAACCTGATGGAGGTCTGTATAGATGGATTAATAGAACAAGTCCCACACACAGCTAGAAGCCCAATATTTTTTCAGAGGTAGATGCAGAAAAAAATATATTCAGTTTGCAACCTGATGGAGGTCAGTATAGATGGACTAATACAACAAGTCGCACACACAGCTAGAAGTCCAATATTTTTTCAGAGGTAGATGCAGAAAAAAATATATTCAGTTTGCAACCTGATGGAGGTCTGTATAGATGGATTAATAGAACAAGTCCCACACACAGCTAGAAGCCCAATATTTTTTCAGAGGTAGATGCAGAAAAAAATATATTCAGTTTGCAACCTGATGGAGGTCTGTATAGATGGATTAATAGAACAAGTCCCACACACAGCTAGAAGCCCAATATTTTTTCAGAGGTAGATGCAGAAAAAAATATATTCAGTTTGCAACCTGATGGAGGTCTGTATAGATGGATTAATAGAACAAGTCCCACACACAGTTAGAAGCTCAATATTTTTTCAGAGGTAGATGAAGAAAAAAATATATGCAGTTTGCAACCTAATGGAGGTCAGTATAGATGGACTAATACAACAAGTCCCACACACAGCTAGAAGCCCAATATTTTTTCAGAGCTAGATGCAGAAAAAAATTATATTCAATTTGCAACCTGATGGAGGTCAGTATAGATGGACTAATAGAATGATGCTATGCCCAAAAGATTTTACTTCACTAGGTGCAGTAAAAAAATTGGTATTCTATACACAGGTGGTATATCTTGCAACACAGATAGGCTACTCCACTGACTAACACACTCTGCAATAGGCCAAAAAGGATTAGCTTTGCTAGATTCAGCCAAATGCTGTGAAAAAAACTTGCACAGCACTGGCACAGACCTGCCTGGCAAAAACTGATAGTAACTGATGTAACCTAGTCCTGAAAAGGACTCCAATTACAATTAGTCTTTACTCCCACAATCTATCTATTTAAGAGCACAGACCTGCCTGATAAAAGTCGTAGGAAATGCTGTAACCTAGTCCTTAAAAGGACTGCAATCACAACTATTCCCTACTCCCAAGCTATCTGTAGATTTGTGCGAAAATTGGCTTGAAATTAACAAGGTATAGCACACACAGCAACAGCGGTGCCGTCTAACACGCAGCTGCAGCAGTGAGAAAATGGTGGCGACGGGGAAAATGGCTTGGTCTTATAGGGCAAGGACATGTGACATACACTGCCAATGACACATGCCCTTGTTTGTGTGAAAAAAAGCACTTCGCTCCGTGTGTGCGCTGCTGATAGGCTGACAGATTGCACCTCCCCACTGTAAATGCGGGAAAGAGGAAAAAAAATGGAGATCTTCATTGTTCCTGCAGAGATCCATCCCCTGCCCCTCCCCCCACCCCGCTGTACACTCAAACTGCGTATTAACATTAATTTTCATCATTACTGAGAAAAAATCCAGTTATGATTTTGGTGCACGAACAGTTATCGAACATAACCTCGAACAGCCGAATTTTTCTCAAATTGTTCGTGTTCGCCGAACGGCTCGAACACCGCCCAAAACAGCTCGAATTTGAGATTGGCGAACAGTTCGAGTAGAACAACGCTCATCTCTAGTCAAGAATCATTCAAATTACAGCTGAGTACAATGCTGGTGCTCCCTCTAACAAGTCCAAATGCTCAAAATGTTGTTCCTTATCACAGATGGACTATAATATCAGAAGATCAGTTCCAGTGCCATTGTTGTCTAAGGGAAACAAAAAGTAAGACTCCAATGGGCAAAAGATCACAAACTTTGGATCATTGCCTGGTCAAATTAATCCAGATTACTGTTGATGCTGATAGGAGGGTCAGAATTTGTGCAAGAAGCATGAATCTATAAACTCTTCTTGTCAGGTGTCAACAGTTCAGCAATGATGTGGGAAATGTTTGTTTGCACACTCTTGGTCCTCTCATACCCATGAATGGAGGCTTGGACAGTAGAGCTTACCTATTGTGGCTGACCAAGTTCATCCCTTCATGGCAAAAGGACAATCCACCATGTCTCAAGCAGTTTATAGTTATGGAATGGTTACAAAAAGATGAAAGTGAATTTTCCTTGTTTCTGTAGCCTTCACTATCCCCAGATATTAATCCTATAGTGCATTTCTAGTACGAGATAGAATGGGCTGTTCAGAGCTCATCAATAGTGTTGAGCGAATTTGTTCGACATTTCAAATTCTGATTCGTGTCCGGGGTTCGGACTTGTTCGCGACAAAAAATTGGCTCCTCCCATGAATTTGAAATGCCGAACAAATTCGCTCAAAACTACTCATCAGTACCTTCCTTTAATTCCCGGTATCTGCAAGATGCTATCCTATCCATATGGGCCAATATTTTTGCTGCGGTTCTAGAGATTAAAGCTACAAGGTGCTACTGGATGGGTGCTTCTAATAACATGGTAATTCAGTGTAACCTCATGGAACATTGATCCCTCATTTTCGATATGCCTCATGTGATATACATCTCCTTTTCTGGCACCAAGCCAAATTTTGTGATTACATCATGATTTCCCCCTGCTCGGCCAGCCATGTATGAGCTTATATTGGCAATGCGTCATTCTTCAAATATGCAAATTAGCTTTGTTTTAGAAGAAATAAATAATATCCCACTAGCACTATCTATTAAATTTAGCTTTCTTGTAAGCCATTGTTCAATCATTTGACAAGTCTTCCAACTTAACTAGGGATATTAGCCAAGCCAGACACAAATGTGCAGACAGCTCTTTTGGGGTACTGTTCACCCATCAGTATAGATCAGGCTTTAAATGATTGAACAAAAAAACCTTTACATAGTTTTGGAGAAAAGAGGGTGTAGGATTGGCAAGTTGCAAGGCTTTTAAGTAGTCAGATATTAACCTACAGGATAGCTACTTCTAATAGATGGCATCAGCAAGATAGTCATTCTTTCTTCAGGAAGAGAGCTAACTTGCCTATCAATTGTAAGATTCTATGGATTTTAAGACATTTAATTTATAGCTTATGGCACTCAAAATTATACATAAATCATGAGCTGTAGCTGATATATCTGAAAATGGTTTTCTTATATGAATAACCCCTTTCCATATGGTTACAGAGAATAGATTCGACGCAAATCAAATATGTGTCGCATTTTAAGAAATTAGCTTGTTGCAACCAATTTAAGCAATTTGATTCCAGCGAAATGCCCCAAAAATGCCATTTTACATAAAGCAGAAAACTGCATCAGTGAAATAAGGCTCATGTCGTAGTGAAGGGACAGACATAACGCATTCACTCACATCGCCGTAAGGACTTTCTAACCCCCCCCCAACTTAATAACAGTCTAATAGATGGTGCTATCCAGGCCATGGTTCAACTCTATGCAAAGATTAAAATCACAATAACAAACATGATGATAATATCTACAGCCTGGGACCTCCAGGAACGAAGATATCCTGTAAATTGGGGATCTCATAAAATTCTGAAAGATCTAGCACATCCCACAATCAGCCTCCACATGAGCTCATCAAGGGGAGCATTGAGCCAATAAAAATGGAAATTTGAGTCTCTGTCTTTGTTCATGCTGGAAGTCATAGTAGGCTGTAAGGGTGGTCCATTTTCCTAATCAAAGTGGTCTCCCCCCTCAAACCTCTGAGCCATTTGTATGACATCAGGTTTAGTAATTTTCTTTTATTATTCCTTTTTATGCTCTTTAATTATATACCATATTGTTTTGTTCCAATTTTGTCAAATCTTTGTATATTTTGCTCTGCAAACTGCACCAATGAAGCCATATGCTACCTGTAACAGGTGTCCAATTGGCCTGTATAAACGATTGGTAGTGGCAGCTAGTAGTGGTTCTTTTTTGTTATTGTGGAGCTGGCAGTGACCGTACTGGGGTAGAATCATAGAATCCCAGAATGTTAGATTTGGAATGGACCTCCAGGGTCATCATTTCCAACCCGCTGCTCAATGCAGGACTCACTAAACCATCTCAGACAGATGTCTGTCCAGCCTCTGATTGAAGACTTCCATTGAAGGGGAACTCACCACTTCTCATGGCAGCCTATTCCACTCATTGATCACCCTCACTGTCAAAAAGCTCATTGATAAAAAAAGATAAATATTGTATATAATCTCAAAGGATATATATTCCATGAGCTAGAATCGGAGTTGAATATACCATACACTCAATAGCTGTCTTAGTAGTGGAAGCAGCCGCAGCCTTGTCCGTCCCTCATCAGTCAATTGCATAATTGCCCCAATGATTGGAGGCAGTGGAGTTGCATTCTCCTGACAAACTGGTGGCAGAGGAGAGATCTGGGTGATCCCTCCAGTGATTTCTGTGACAAAGTGGTAACAGGGGTGAGATCTGTGTGACCCCCCAGCTGTTATCCTTGACAACTGGTGGCAGCGGTGGGATCTGTGCGACCCCCCTCCCCGGCTGTCATCCTTGACGATGTACATGTGTAGATGCATCCATAGCCATTAAAGAGAATCTGTCAGCATAATTTTATGATGTAAAGTAAAGACTCAACTGTAATCGCGTTCTAAGACAGATTAAATTGATACCTTTGGTGAAGAAATCAGCTTTGTTTTTCTTCTTAAATTGCCATTTGAAGTTTTCTGCTAATTAGAATTCGTTGCACAGGGGCCAAACCGTGCACTGCGTCTTTTCTTCCCTCTCTGTGATTTCCCGGCCCCTCTTCCAGCCTCTGGTCTGTGATTCCCCGGCCCCTCTTCCTGCCTCCAGCCTGTAAAAGACAGGTTACTGCTCAGAATTCAAACAGTGGAAGTGGGTCATTCACAGATTAGATGCAGGCAGAAGGGTCGGGGAATCACAGATAGGGAGAAGACCAAGTGCACAGTCCAGCTCCTGTGCACTGAAATCTAATTATCAGAAAAATTCAAATGGTGATTAAAGAACAACAAAGCGGATTTCTTCACCAAAAGTATCAATGTAATCAGTATTACAGTGACATTACCGCCATGTCTTTATTTTACATTACAAAATCGTTCTGATCGCTTCTCTTTAACATATATGGTCATTGATTCAATGTAATGGCCATAATGGGGTTACGTTGAGTTCCCCTGGGTCAAAGAAATACAATTTAACAATAGTCAGACCATAATCACGGTAGCTTTTTATTATTATTATTATTATTATTATTAATATTATTTTTTATTATTATTATTATCATTTATTTATACAGCACCATTGATTCCATGGTGCTGTACATAAGAAGGGGCTTTAAAGGGAACCTGTCACCAGAAAAAAACACTATTAACCTGCAGATATGAGCGTTATTAACCTGCCCAGCGCTCACACTTAGCCGAACGCTATGGGGAGAAAATTAACTTTATTCTGCCTGGCAGCGTTCGGGTTTCAGTAACGGGGGAGGCACCTGGGAGGGATCAGTCACTGCTTTGAGTATATAGAGCAGTAGCTGTAACTGAACCCCCTGTGCAGCTCAACATTAGGGCTGGCTGTCAGTCAGGACCACGGCGCAGTTACAGCCGCCGTTCTGTGTACTTAGAGCGGCAACTGAACCCGTACCGGCGCCACCCCTGTGATTGAAACCCAAACACTGCCGGGGGAATAAAGTTCATTTTCTTACCGCAGCATTCGGCGGGAGCCAGGCAGGTTAGTAATGCTACTAACCTGCAGATTAACCCCATATCTGCAGGTTAATAGCATTTTTTCTAGTGATAGGTTTCCCTTTAAAGAAATTAAATAGATCCTATTTTCAGTTGGTAAAGGTTATATTTTTTAAGTCTTTGTTATCACTTTTTTTTATTTTTCGGATTTTAATCTTGTTTTACAAAATTGTTTGTAAGAAAGTAAATTACTTTATCTTGGAAAGAGAAAATAGTGAAGAGATTTTATTCATCTCTCTAGAGGAAACACATCAAACAATCAAACTTCTAAATTATGTTACTTCTATAAGATATAAGTGTCAGCCGAAATCTTGCTGCTCATTATCAGCACATTCATAATCAAGGAATAATTGTTATCATTTATAATTATAAAATTATAAGGTTTTGGAATTTTAATTCTATGAAAATTCTGTAAAATGTATTTATGAGTTGGAAAATCCCACTCAGCTGCCATATTTACAGGATGGGATTTATCAACTGGAGGGATTAGAATACATTGAGGACAGAGTACCAGTAATTTAATCTTAGTATTCTATGGACTTTTTAAGGCTTTGTTTATTTAATTTTTTTCTCCAATTTCCCAATGTTTTGATTTTATGAATACTGTACTCCTATACTTGACTTCACAGGTGCCAGAATCCCCATGGGTAAGCAACAGACCCCATTATATTTGATGGAATCCATGAAAATTCATTGAGATTGTCAAACCTGTCATGGCTGTTTCTTCCTTAAAGGTGGTTTCTTGTAAAGTAGGGCAGCTTCTTTCACTGGTACTGGTACTCTTATTGAAGAAAATAGGATCAAAGTTGCACCACAAAGTGAACACAGTTAATGAAGATGTGTTGATCTGCTTCAGTATCCATTTACAAACGGCTTTCCCCCAAGCTGGTACTGGCAGTCTGTGGAGGTGCCGTGTGTTGGATCTCCACTGATCTGATATTGATGGCCGTTCCGAGGGATTTGGTCATCAATATGATAAGCTTGGAAAATCCCTTTAATATTAGTTCATGTAGGTGCCAATTCATCAAAATTTCTACACCAGAACAGTGTCATAAAAGCTTTGAAAAGTCACAAATTTTCTGCCAACGGGGATTTGCTAATAGATTTAGCAACCTTTGGCCTTTTCACACCAGTTTATATCAGCTCTATGGAAATGGGCGGAGCTGGATAGGAGCCATGGCGGGATGGGTACGTAGCCACATCCACTGGACATGCCTCTCATACTGTACGTATCTTAATGAACTTGGCACATTGTACTCAAACAAGAATGACTTAACGCTCAATATAGAACGGCTCCTGTTCTGGCAGACTTGACCCATCCTTGTTTTACATGAAAAACTATCTATCTGAATCCACTACATACATTCTATGGCAGACAAAGATGTTTGCTGGGTGCCCATGCCACTACATTTTAATGACTTTAGTCTCTGATTTAAACTTTTTTAGGGACCTTAAATTTTTTTTTTCTTTTTTTGCAAGCATTAACTTTTTTTTTTTTTTTTTTTTTTACAAGTTAACATTTTTTGACTGCATTGTGAATAACATTCTTCCCTACAAAATCACAATACTAAATATGGATTTTTACTAATTTTTCATAGTAAAGTAATTTTAAATTCTAATATTTATTTTTGGTAACTTCTTAAAGGGAACCTATTACCAGGATTTCCCACGACCACCATTCATTTTTAAGTCCTCTTTTACAGTATTCTTGTAAGCTATATGTAAATTCTCAATCCCCTCTGCATAGCACAAAAAATAACTTTTATTGTCTCCCCATACGGTGAGGCGTCTCTGGTCAGTGTCTCCTTTCTTGTTGCAATTCACATCCTCCTGCCCTGCTTCATGTGGATGACGCACCCTACTTCATGTCCTTTGATCACTTTTCCTTCCTTTACTCTGGATTTCTCTATCCATTTCCTCAGTCTCCACTCACATCAGGGACACCCACGTCACGCGGATTTGCTGACTAGTCAGAGCTTAGGTCTGCTTCTGTTTCACGCTGGGCCCTATCTATCTTTCTGACAGGAACCTGTCTCTGTCACTTCACCTTAGCTCCTCAGATTCTGGGCTAGTCCCAGACATTAACCCTAACTCTCCCTACTGTCGGGCAAAATACAATCTATCTCTAATAACGCATGTCACAATACATTACAAAATACACGTGTCTTCAAGAGGGAACGTGGATGGTATGTCCATCTCCTTACACTTGCCTAGTAGTCCCTGACTGGAGTAAGAGATGTGTTGAGGTGCACACCGCACCTTGCTTGATTCACTAAGAGACATGTGCCTTTTAATGAATCAGGTGCGTCACATTTCACCCTACCCTTCATCAAGACTGGTTTGAAAAATACCAATCTTGTTGAATCAGGGTCTCAATGTTCAAAAGCTTTATTGTTTGTCAGTGCTACACTAACGGGCAAGCTATTAGATATAAAGACTTTTATTATGAACCCATTGACACCTCACAATCATATCACATGATACTGATAGTCTAACAGAAGCGCCCTCTCTATGATACTGTGATCACTATTGGCTGTAGTACCTAATGGATTAATCAGTGGGAATCAGAGTTCTGGTCCCAGCAGTTGTGACTGGTTAGCTGCTGTGTTTTACAGTCACATTCCCTTGTAGTATTTTAGTTACCTTGTGCAACCTCTGTAACATCCCTTTAAAGAATTTATATAAACGTATAGAATTAAAGCCATTGAGAACACTGTTGGATCACAAGATTAACCACATAACCTCAGACGTAGGCTTGTCACATTTTGTGACTTCCACTCCATTTAACTTGCTTGAGTTTTAATACTCTTTGATGGAAGGGGATTCTGTAGGAATTCACTTCTATTGCACAGTACCAGTTGTGACACTCTTCTAGGGAGCAGTCAATGGCAACTTCAATAACGCCATCAATTTGAATTGGTGTCATAACAGCATAGGGTCAGACAAATCACAGCATTAGATCACAATGTTTCATTTAGTTTTAGGTATTTTTACCAAATATATATTTGTTTATTTATTTTTCATTTCTTTTTTTATATGCCAGGACCACACTTGTAGTAGTGAGGACTTCCCACATGCCCAATACTCATTTCCCAAGAGAGATAAGCCACTACCAGAGGTGCTTCCCCAAGGCCGAACTGAGGGTGCATGTGTATGGGGAGGAAAAGCTTGCTGTTATAAAAGGGTTATATTAATTTTAAATCTTCAGCAGCACATCGCTCCCCTGCCTCCCAGCTTCCGGGTTGGCAAGGTGGTGCACTCCTGATGATTGACAGTTTGCGCTCAAGCATTGGCTCGAACTATTCATTCTTAGCTGCTATTAGCGGAGGCAGCTTTATCAATTCCTCATCGGAGAAGAGCAGGGACAACGAAGCTGCCTGGATACAGCGATATAGGCTAGGTTCAGAGCAGTGCTTGCAAACTGTTTAGCAACTTGCATGCAAGCGAGTGCTCCTTGCCTAGGAAATCTGCCACCTCTGTGGTGGCCTGTAACTGCGGCAATGAGCTGCAAATTATACAAGCACAAACCCCTCCATTTTTTAAAATGGAGAGGATTTTTAATAGGAGGTGAGATGCAAAGCTGCTTGTTTTTACAAGTATGTTACAATTTTGTCCATTTAATAAGTTGAGGCAAACCCTCTAAAGGTCTATGGCCACCTTTAGTTTCAGTATCACAGTCTTTCCTTCATTTTACCTATCATAACTAGATGTATTGAAGTGATCAGAACAAGGGCTTGAATATAATGAATCAATGTTTAATTTTCCCTGTGGTGGTACTTGCTGTTAAATTGAGCACTTGCTACTAGATTCCCACACAAATTGCCACTGATTGCAAGGTATTTTCTGGGCTTGCACAACCCGTGATCAGCTTATTTTTGAAAAAGGATTTATAAGCAGCAGAAATTCCATGACCATATACAGGTGCTTCTCACAAAATTAGAATATCCTCAAAAAGTTAATTTATTTCAGTTCTTTAATACAAAAAGTGAAACTCATATCTTATATAGAGTCATTACAAACAGAGTGATCTATTTCAAGTGTTTATTTCTGTTAGAGTTACTGATTATGGCTTACAGCCAATGGAAACACAAGTCATTATCTCAGTATATTAGAATAATTAACAAAAAACACCTGCAAGGGCTTCCTAAGCGTTTTAAAAGGTCTCTTAGTCTGTTTCAGTAGGCTCCACAATCAAGGAGAAGACTGCTGACTTGACACATGTCCAGAAGGCAGTCATTGACACACTCCACAAGGGGGGTAAGCCACAAAATGTCATTGCTAAAGAAGCTGACTGTTCAGAGTGCTGTATCCAAGCATATTAATGGAAAGTTTAGTGGAAGGAAAACGTGTGGTAGAAAAAGGTGCACAAGCAGCCAGGATGACCGCAGCCTTGAAAGGATTGTTAAGAAAAGGCCTATCAAAAATTTGGTGGAGATTCACAAGGAGTGGACTGCAGCCGGAATCATTGCTTCAAGAGCCACCACACACAGACGTATCCAGGACATGGGCTACAAGTGTCGCATTCCTTGTGTCAAACCACTCATGACCAATAGACATCGCCAGAAGCGTTTTACCTGGGCCAAGGAGAAAAAGACCTGGACTGTTGCTCAGTGGTCAAATGTGTTGTTTTCAGATGAAAGTAAATGTTACGTTTCAGTTGGAAATCAAGGTCCCAGAGTCTGGAGGAAGAGTGGAGAGAGAGGCCACAATCCAAGCTGCTTGAGGTCTAGTGTGAAGTTTCCACAATCAGTGATGGTTTGGGGAGCCATGTCATCTGCTGGTGTAGGTCCACTGTGTTTTATCAAGACCAAAGTCAGCGCAGCCGTCTACCAGGAGATTTTAGAGCACTTCATGCTTCCCTCTGCCGACAAGCTTTTTGGAGATGGAAATTTCATTCTCCAGCAGGACTTGGCTCCTGTCCACACTGCCAAAAGTACCAATACCTGGTGTAAAAACAATAGCATCACTGTGCTTGATTGGCCTGCAAACTCGCCTGACCTTAACCCCATAGAGAATCTATGGGGTATTGTCAAGAGGAAGATGAGAGACACCAGACCCAACAATGCAGATGATCTGAAGGCTGCTATCAAAGCAACCTGAGCCTCCATAACACCTCAGCAGTGCCACAGACTGATCGCCTCCATGCCGCATTGATGTAGTAATTGATGCAAAAGGAGCCCCGACCAAGTATTGAGTGCATTTACTGAGCATACATTTCAGTAGGCTAACATTTTGGATTTTAAGAACATTTTTTAAGCTGTTGTTATAAAGTATTCTAGTTTACTGAGATAATGGCTTTCATGTTTTCATTGGCTGTAAGCCATAATCATCAACATTAACAGAAATAAACTCTTGAAATAGATCACTCTGTTTGTAATGACTCTATATAATATATTAGTTTCACTTTTTGTATTGAAGAACTGGAATAAATTAACTTTTTGGGGATATTCTAATTTTGCGAGAAGCACCTGTATAAACCCTGAAGCTTCAGGTCTTATACTTTTATATTAAAAATCATATATAATTATATAGTGTGACTTAGATTTTTAAAGTATGTACACAAAGTTTTTAGTATTAGACAGAGTAGGTTCTATCCCGAACGGGTTCACCTTGTCACTGATGGGATAGCTTTCCCACTATTTTTGATCAAAAACAGTGTTACTATGAACCCTATTTTACTTAAATGCACTTGCTTTTTATTTATTTACAGCAGGGTTTATTTTCATTTTGCTTCTCTAGGTTTTTCTGATTCATGGCCATTGTGAAACATGCATAGGCGTATTATAATGAGGGCAATCCGGGCGACCGCCCGGGGCCCTGAGCCTGCAGAGGGCCCGCGGCTCCAGGTGGGGTGTCTAATGCCGGATTGCCCTCATTATATGTGCGGGCCGCCGTGGCACATACCGGTAGCAGTGGCGGGAGGGGGGGGGCCGGACCGCTCCCCCAGTAGCGGCCACCGCTACTTCTTCATCGGCCGGGCCAGCAGTGCAGCAGTTAACTTCCCTGTGCTGGCCCGGCCGCGTCACTGCTAGGAGACACGGCCCTGTGCGTGGCCGTGTCTCCTAGCTGTGACGTCACGCAGTGCGCGCCCGCCTGTACTGCTACTTACCACCGGAGAGGAGAGAGAGCAGGCAGGAGGAATGGAGCAGGGGGATGGTGAGTGTGTGTGTGTGGGTAGATGTGTGTGTGTGGGCAGGTGTGTCTGTGTGGGCAGGTGTGTGTGTGTGGGCAGATGTCTGTGTGGGCAGGTGTGTGTGTGTGTGTGGGCAGGTGTGTGAGTGTGAGCAGGTGTGTGTGTGTGTGTGTGTGTGGGCAGGTGTGTGTGTGTGTGTGTGTGGGCAGGTGTGTGTAGGTGTGTGTGTGTGTGTGTGGGCAGGTGTGTGTGTCTGTGTGTGTGGGCAGGTGTGTGTGTGGGCAGGTGTGTGTGTGTCTGTGTGGGCAGGTGTGTGTGTGTGTCTGTGTGGGCAGGTGTGTGTGTGTGTGTGTGTGTCTGTGTGGGCAGGTGTGTGTGTGTCTGTGTGGGCAGGTGTGTGTGTCTGTGTGGGCAGGTGTGTGTGTGGGGAGGTGTGTGTGTGTGTGTGGGCAGGTGTGTGTGTGGGCAGGTGTGTGTGTGGGCAGGTGTGTGTGTGTGTGGGCAGGTGTGTGTGTGTGTGTGGGCAGGTGTGTGTCTGTGTGGGCAGGTGTGTGTCTGTGTGTGTGTGTGTGTGTGGGCAGGTGTGTGTGTCTGTGTGGGCAGGTGTGTGTGTCTGTGTGGGCAGGTGTGTGTGTGTGTGGGCAGGTGTGTGTGTGTGTGTGGGCAGGTGTGTGTGTGGGCAGGTGTGTGTGTGTGGGCAGGTGTGTGTGTGTGTGGGCAGGTGTGTGTGTGGGCAGGTGTGTGTGTGTGTGTGTGGGCAGGTGTGTGTCTGTGTGGGCAGGTGTGTGTCTGTGTGTGTGTGTGGGCAGGTTAGAAAGTCTTGCCCTGTTGAACACTACACCTGACTTGAGGCCACCACCTCTTGGGTGTCCAATGTTCTCGCTTCTCTAGGGCTCTTCTCAGATATTCATTATACCAGCTCCCCAGAATACCAAAGCTAGGGTGGGTGACCGCGAGCCCTGGTGGTGGTCATAACTGCGGCCACCCAGGGGCAATATTCCATAACAACAATACCCTGAGGTGGTGTAGGATGTAAGGACCTATTCATACTACATTCAGCGCTGCTTTCAGGTCTTTACACAAGGCTTACAACTGAATCCCTGAAATTCAGGATTGTGCTGTCTGAAATGAGACATCTGAAAGCAGAGCAAATGGAGCCTAAAGACTCAGACTTTAGCCTCGGTTTGCCTTTGTTCAAATCAATGGCTATGTCAAGGCCCATCTGAATGCCATTTTTCAGGGATTTAGATAGAAGCCTGGAAAGAGGAGATGAATGCATTGCAAAATTCAGTGTGAATAGGCCCTTATATCTGGAGTCTTGATATTGATGCCACATGCATTTTACTTGTTTTTAACTTAAAAAAAAAATACACACACACACACACACTATACATACACACACAGATGTGTGTGTGGGCAGGTGTGTGTATGTGATGTCTGTCTGCGTATGTGTGTGTGTTTGTGTGTGTGTGTGGGCAGATGTCATTGTGTGATGTCTGTTTGTATGTATTTTTGTGTTTCAAATGTGTTTATGCGTGTCTGTATATGTTTGTGAGTGTGCATGACTGCATGCGGCCTCCTGCTGAGTATAGTTGGCGCCGTGCGGCCTCCTGATGTCTCTGGGGGGGGCGCCGTGTGGCCCCCCGCTGTGTATAGATGGCTACGTGCGGCCCCCGCTGTGTATAGATGGCTACGTGTGGCCCCCCGCTGTGTATAGACGGCTACATGCGGCCACCTCGCTGTGTATAGACGGTGCCGTGCGGCCCCCCGCTGTGTATAGATGGCTAAGTGCGGCCCCCCGCTGAGTATAGATGTCGCCGTGCGGCCTCCTGCTGTGTATAGATGGCGCTGTGCGGCCTCCTCCTGTCTCTGGGGGGAGCGCCGTGCGGCATCTATACTCAGCAGGAGGCCGAACGTAGCCATCTATACACGTATACTCAGCAGGAGGTCGCACATAGCCATCTATACGGCGCCATCTATACACAGCGGGAGGCCGCACGGCGCCATCTATACACAGCGGAAGGCCGCACGGCGCCATCTATACACAGCGGAAGGCCGCACGGCGCCATCTATACACTGCGGGAGTCTCAGTGCTTTGCAAGAGCAGTCAATAAATTCTGCTTGATTAATTCTGAGCACCATAAAGTCTGGTTCGCTTCTAACCTGCTGTCTTCATTTTCAGCTTGCTGAATTCTAACTCATTTACTGTCATTCGAGACGATGCCTTTGCTGGTCTCTTTCACCTTGAATACCTGTAAGTGCTCCACTTAATGTCATATTTTTGATTCTGTTCTTCATCTTATGGCATGTGCAATTGTATGAGCAAGTATTCATATGAATTTATGACCTACTTAAACCTTCGAGGACCTTAAATTTTATTCAATCAAATTTTTTTCCAGTTTAAAACTATGGGACATATATGTGCCTTGGTCCTCAAAGGGTTTTTAAAGGGGCTGCAAACATAAATACGAAAAAAATAATTCAATTAGTGCTTTTTGTGTTCATTTAATTTTTATTTGAAGTCCATTTTTTTATATACCTTGAAATTAAGCCCTTTCCCATGGAATGAAGCCCTACCTACATGACATCTGAGAGCTACATGGATCCCGCTTGTGAGGTGCCTGTCCGTCACTACTATTCAGTTATAGGGTCCACTCACTAAGCCATATATTCTCTCATGCAAGAGAATAGGGCCAATTATGCTAATGACACTCGGCTCAAACTCTGTCAGAGCTTCAACTGAGTGTGATCCGATTCTCTCGCAGCACAGATATGGAGAAGATGGAGAACTTAATTTCTCCATCTTCTCCATAGTCTCTGTGAGTGTTCATCGGACTGCACTTGGATGACATCCGAGTGCAGTCCAATGTTTTACGTGCACCCATAGACTTGTATGGGTGCAAATGGTCCGAATATCGAATGAGATTATTTTCTCATGCCAATAATAGCAGATCTGCACTGTCCCATTGTATAACATAGGGCCGAGTCCTATCCGCTAAAACATCACATAGCATTCGGCCGTGTTATACGACAGTGTGAGCGAGCCCTTAGAGTCAAGGAATATTTACATGCAGATGATGATATTACTCTCCAAGTGTATATTTTTTTAGGCGAGTTCATAGTAAATGCTTTGCCTTTTTGACATGTGATCAACTAAAGAACAAGAAAGATTTAGGACCTCCCCTATAGAGAAACGGAAAATAGTTTGGAGGACTTGCATGTCCTTTTATATTTATTATGAGAAAATCATAAAAGATCCCGTTTTTTAACCATGCTGTGACTTTCTGCTGAGGGAGAGGGAGAGAGCTGCCCTATTCAGAGTCTGTAATAAGACCTGCTGACAAAAGTGTTGAAGATACAGTCTAATGTGAATTAACAATGAAAAAAAGTTAATTTCACAAATGGCTTGTATTTTTTTAATACAAACTTTTTTGTGTGTTTACAGCTCCTTTAAAGGGAATCTGTCATCAGGTTTTTGCCACCTAATCTGAGAGCAGCATAATGTAGGGTTAGAGGCACTGATTCCAGTAATGTGTCACTTTCTGTGCTGCTTAGTGTTGTTTTGATAAAATCATTGATTTGTCAGAAGGTAATTATCACTAGATGACTAGTAAGTTCTGTAGGACCCCACCCCCATCACTGATCAGTAGATTTCTGTGTACACTGAGCATGGGCAGAAAGCTGCCAATCAGTGGTGTGGGTGGGGCTATACAGGGCGCAGCATTCAGAGAGCTGCTAGATCTGCAGCAGATAAAACGGTGATTTTCTCAAAATGACAACAAGCAGCTGAAAAAGTGACACATCGCTGGAATCAGGGTATCTGCCCCAATATTGTGCTGCTCTCAGATGAGGCAGCACAATTAATATTGTGCCAAATTAATTTCCCGTGAACTATCACATGATCTATCACAGGGGATCATGTGACATGTCACGTGATAAATCAGGTGGGGGGGGGGGCGCGCCTTCTAAACTGCCCGGGGACCTTGCTACTCTTAATCCACCCCTGGAAACATGCATTTATGTGCTGCATGTATACCATTTTAAACCAAGCTCAAATTTTGTGTTTTTTTTCTTTGTATATTTTGCATTCTGTGCAAACCTGGGTGTGACCTCCCTTCCCAGAGCTGGACAACACATTTAAAAGCTTCACTTGGCTAGTGTTCCTAGTTTGGGACTGGAGCCTCAGTCCGCCCAAGTTCACCTTGTCGATTGTGGGATGGCTTATATACTATTTTTGATCAAAAACAGTGTTACTAAGAACCCTATTTTATTTAAATGCACTTGCTTTTTATTTATTTACAGCAGGATCTATTTTCATTTTGCTTCTCGTAGGTTTTTTTTTAATAGATAGCGGGTGTATAACTTGACAAATGTTTCCTATACAACATGGAGCATCTTCACACACAGTCTCTCTATCCTTCTCTAGGCTCACTGATTTCTGCCTCAGCTAGTTCCTTTGCCTTCACCACAACTCAGCATCAGTGGCGTAGCACCAATGGTGGCAGGGCACGTCACTGCTATGGGGCCCGTGAGCCGGGGGGCCAACACAGGGCCCCCACCACACAGGGCCATCCCCGCATTGGGCCCCGCCTCTGCCTGTTAGCACTCGCACTGCCCGGCTGCCCACCCGCACGGAGTGAAGGGGGTGGAAGCATCTGTTGACTATCCCTCCTCCATCATGATTGCTTGCTTGGATTGATGATGGAGTAGGGAGCATCAGCAGACGCTTCCACCCCCATCACTCTTCCTCGGCATCTGACGTCTCAGGGCAGCGGGTGCGATGACTTCATTACAGTGCGCCTGCTGCTCTTAGATGTGTGATGCTTCACACCACGCGCTGAGGAGACTGGAGCATCAGCTGGAACTAGAAGAGGTGCTTACTGTATATATATTTTTTTAAATCAGTGACTGGTGGTCTTAATACAGTATGGAGGTGCATTATATTGTGTGGAGGACCATGGGGGGAGTGCATTATATTGTGTGGAGGACCATGGGGGTGCATAATATTATATGGAGGACCATGGGGGGCACACTTTATTGTGTGGAGGACCATGGGGGTGCATTATATTGTGTGGAGCATCATAAGGGGCACATTATATTGTGTGAAGGACCATGGGGGTGCATTTTATTGTGTGGAGGACCATGGGGGGTGGATTATACTGTATGAAGGATCATGGGGGGTGCATTATAATGTATGCAGGACCATGAGGGAGGGATGCATTATATTGTGTGGAGGACAATGGGGGTAGATTATATTGTATGGAGGACCATGGGGGTGCATTATAATGTCCGGAGGATCATTGGGATGCATTATATTGTATGCAGGGCATGGGGGTGCATTATATTATATAGATGACCATGGGGAGTACATTATATTGTATGAAGGACCATGGAGAGTGCATTATATTGTATGGAGGACCATGGAGGATGTATTATATTGTATGGAGGACCAGGGAGAGTGCATTATACTGTATGGAGGATCATGGGGGGGTGCATTATATTGTATGGAGGACCATGGAGTGTGCATTATATTGTATGCAGGAACATGGTGGGTGCATTATATTGTATAGAGAATCATAAGGAGAGTAGTTTATTATATGGAGGACAATGGGGAGTGCATTATTCTATATAGAGGATTATGGGGGGCACATTATACTATATGGAAAGCTATGTGGGACCATTATAATATGTGGGGATCCATTATACTTGTAGCGTCGGCGTCCCTGCCTCCTGCTAGGCAGAGACGCTGTTCCTCTCACCTCCCTGCTCCGTCCTCGGCGTCCTCTTCCCGCACTGCTGGCAGCGCTCGCTGCTTCCCGGGCATTGTGCTTAGGGCGCGCGAGCGGCCGCTCCCTCTCTCTTAAAGGGGCCACGCGCGCCGTCCTAAGGAGTCCCCGGCCAATTGCCGGTGGAGCTCCCATATATAAGTCACCTCCTCCAAAATGGAGGTGCCCGAGCAAAGTTGTTGCAAAGCCTTTCACCTCTGCTTCAGCCCTCAGGTCCCGTTGCCAGTCTGCTTTCCAGCTCTGTCTACCTGCTTGCATTCCTGCGGTCCGACAGTCTGTCTACCTGCATCCGCCAGTCTGTCTATGGACCAGTCCGCCTGCTGATCAGGAAGCACCTGCCTGATACCTGCCTGATACCTGCCTGAGATCACCTGCCAGCCAGCCGAGAGACTCTTACACGCTCACCTGGGAGCGCTCACCTGCTACCTGCCAGCTAGCCTACCTGGAGGCTCTGCCGTCACCTGCCTTGACCACCTGCCAGCCAGCCGAGAGACTCTTACACGCTCACCTGGGAGCGCTCACCTGCTACATGCCTGCTAGCCTACCTGGAGGCTCTGCCGTCACTTGCCGTGACCACCTGCCTGTCTAGAGACTCTTACCCAGCTGTCACTCACCGTGACCACCTGCCTGTCTAGAGACTCTTACCCTGCTTTCACTCGCCGTGACCACCTGCCTGTCTAGAGACTCTTACCCTGCTGTCACTTGCCGTGACCACTCGCCTGTCAAGAGGCTGTTCCCGTTACTTGCCGTGACCTCCTGCCCTTCTTCCCAGAGACTGTTCCTGACACTTGTCGTGACTACCTGCCCGCCTTCCCTGGGAGCCACCCGCTTCCTTACAAGGACTGCCCCTTTGTATAGTAGCTCAGAGGTTCCACCTCTCAGACCCGTTACAATACTGTATGCAAGCAATTATACAGTGTGAAGGTTTGTGTGGGGTCCATCATATTGTGTGGGGGCCATTATACTATTTGGAGGGCTAGTGCGGTCCATTATACTGTATGTAGGCCCATTATACTGCATGGAGAGCTTTGTGGGGGTCACAGTTGGGGGATCATACTGTGTTGGGGTCACTATACTTTGCCTTGGGAGTTGAGGTGGGGTACAGTAGGGTCATTATACTGTGCATGTGGAGGAATTCACCATGGGGGTATCATACTGTGTTTGGCTGGCACTTTTATTGGCATCATACTTTATGGGGCAATGAAAGAGGAATCTAGGACTTCAGCAGGAAGAAAATTACTATGTAACGGCTGGAAAGTTGTGAGATCTGCTCTTCTGTGACCCCGACAATTCTTTAATTTTTTTGGGGGGGGGTAATTAGAACTTCTGCTATGGGGCCCCATGATTTCTATGTATGCCCCTGCCCAACACAGTACTTTGGGAGCTTCCCTAGTCCCCAGTAATGGCACTACAGTCCAGTAAGTGAGAGTCCTGTACTTCAACTTGCGGTTCTGCGTCCTTTTCCCCTTAGAGGAGTTACTTCTGCCGCTATGCCCGTTACTTAGCTTCTCAGCCTGCTGACGTCTTGGAACTACGGCCTGGGGCACTCTTCATCTCACGTTCCCTGTTCCATCCTTGACCATTATCTCTCCATCTTGTGAACTCGGGGCCGTATTACTAAGTCCCAGGACTCGTCTCCAGTGCATCACTATCTTTCTGTCGCTTTTCTTCGTCTCCACCCAGATCTTGCTATTCACTGCCTTGGTCTCCATTGATCTCGAGGACTCCCACGTCACATGGCTCTGCTAACTAGTCAGACCTTATGTCTGCTGTCACTGAAGGCTGAGCCCCATCTGACGTCCTGAAAGGGAACTGTCTCTGTCTCTTCTCTTTAGCCCCTCTCACTCTGGGCTAGTCCCAGCTATTAACTCTAACTCTCCCTACTGTCAGGCAGAACGCAACACTGTCACCAATAACACACATCACAATACACATTACAAAAATATGCGTGTTTTCAGGGGGTAACCTGGGCAGTATTTCCATCTCCGTACACATCACATAAGTGTTACTATAATGTGGAAGGATATCCCAAATGTTTGACCGACGTCATTCAGTTTAAGGGCAATGGTACCAAATACTAATGAAATGTATGTAAACTTTTGACTTTGCAGTAAGTAATAAAAATGCCTTAAAACATTCTCTCTCATTATTCTGGCAATTGGCAAATATTAAAAATTATGGTAATCATCAGTGACCTAAAACGGGAAAGAGTTATTCTGATTTCATGTTAGATATTGAGAAAAACATGCATATGTGTCTTTTTATATAGTGTATGTAAACTTCTGGTTTCAACTGTATCAACAAGGGGGAATGTGGGCACAGCTTCCATTTTCTTACAGTGAGAGTGGCTCAGTCTGGACCAGCGATGCATCCATACCGCTGGGCTAAAACGGTCAATCTTCAGAAGAGCTCAACCCCCGACAACCAGAAATCTGGAAGGCAGAGAAGCGGTGCGCTCCTGAAGAAACAACATGCAAAAACCTATTTAAACAGTGACAGCCATAATATGTACAGTACTCCTAGAATCAATGTGCCCCAACACACTACAAACCACACTTTGCCCCCATACTAATGCCAGCTTCAGTGTTCCTGCCAAACACAGCATGATCTCATTTTAGTGTGAACCATAATATTCCCATAATTTCATAGGAGACGTGCCAAACATAGCTGACAGGAAACCCATGGATTACCTTTTACAAACTATGAGCCCAATTCATCATTGAATTTCTGCAAGTTTTTTTGGTGTGAATAACTCTCAATTAGTGAGCTTCTGATTTGCGACAAATTCATCAAACAATATGCGCCCTGTTTTCATGCTGTGGTTTATCTATTTTTGTGATTTTTTTACTTCAATGTGACATTTCCAGCTGTTTTAGAATGAATCACAAATTTAGACTTTTGAAAAATTCACAAGATTTGGCACAACTCAACTTCAGTGTCCTCGCTCCCCCCTCCCGAAGTGATTTTATGTATGCCAGCTAAAAAGTCAAAATTTTTGCGACAATTTGCAAAATGTATGAATTTTTGCACTAAGCAGTGGCAAAAAATGGTTGAATAAAAGACGAGGTTTGAGCTTTGCGCAAAATCCATGAACCGTACGCGCCTTTTTAATTAATTTGACAAAAAAAGTCTTTAAAAAACAAAAGTTAAAAATGACAAAAGAAAAAACGGTAATGATGTATCGGCCCTGCATCTCTTTTTATAGACATTGAGAGGCAAATTAGACACAGAGGCTGCATAACTTTATAATAATAATTATTCGAATTCTCTGTCCTCACTGTCACTAGACTCTGTTCAATCAGATTTCTGTAGCTCTGCTACTACTGTAAAAATGGCACCCTGACGGACCAATGTTAGCACAATATACAGGGTCCCTGGTATTTAAAGGGTTTTCCACTACTGAACATTACCTTGTTAACTGATAAAATACTCCATACAAAATAAAAAAACACATATTGTATTTACCTCCAAGAGCAGAACCATTCCAGTGTCGGCTCTCAATATTCTGATGATCATGTGACACTGTTATTTCACATTACCGCTGCAGGCAATCAGCATTCACTGCAGACTTTCAGTATTCTGTCATAGCGGATGACTAAAACAATGCTGACATCGCTGGAATTGCGCTGCTCTGGGAGGTGAGTATGTAGGGGTTTTTTTTGTTTTATTTGGGGAACTTTATCAGTGAAAAAGTAATGGACAACCCATTTAACTCGGAAAGTTGATCCAAAGATCTGCCTAATAATCAATAGGGTTCAGGGAAGGATTATTTCCAATGTTTGGCAAATTGGTCGAAGATATTCAGGGTTGGCTTTGCCTTCCTTTGGATCAAATGGGTTTAGTGGATCAAAAAGTTAAACCTTTAGAACTTTTCATCCCATAACGTAGTTCTGTATAAAGGACACAGGATCCATTAGGATTTACTAGCATCTGGATAAAAATGGATCTGTGAAATCTGTTATGGGTCAGATAATGGACATATTGGGTCCGATTCATCAAAGTTTTTACACCAGTATTCATGCATAAAAAGCTTTGAAAAGTCACATCATTTTGGCGCAATTTGAGGCTGCGCTAAAATTATGCAACTTTTTTGATCTCACGCCCTTTTTGTCCACCTCTAACAATTTGGGAGGAGGCAAATTAATGACAGTCGACGGCATTCGCCACTCCAAAAATCTTACTCCAACAAGGATTAAGAGTATGATCTGTGGCAAAGTTCACAGAGAGGTGCACATCACTCATCCCACACTCCTGATTCATGGAGAAGCATACACTTGACTTCAGCACACCTCCTTACTAAGACCGGTATGAACATTGATGAATCGTGGCCTATAAGTCTAGTGCAGCAGCGCAGGAATCTTTTTTTATTATGGTTCTCAACTATTTGGTCACAGACGGGCTTCACAATGTCTGGTGGCTGCACATATGTATGTCCCATGTTAGAGCATAGAAGAGTAAGGTAACAATAATAATGGTGCACTGCGTGGCCGTGTCTGTGACCATGTCATCATTTAGGTATGGAGTAAATTGAGAATAGAATTGGCCATGCATGAGTGCTGCAATAATCATTGTAGCTTATGGGAGAAGGCCAACAATGGACTGTGCCAACGTCTCGCACAAACTACAATGGACAAAGCCAAATCCATAGTGTCTTCCTTTCTGGTTGTGTAAGAAGAGGACCTTTATCACTCCAATAGGTGGGTTTCCTAAAAATGGAATCAGCACGTATTAGATATTTATGTTTTGATGTTTTATTGCAGCCCATGTGATTTGTTCAATCTGACCATATGGCCAAAAATGGCTGTGCTCCCTTGCTCTAGTGTGAACAGAGCTTTAATTAGTAGCAGTAGTTCTATAATACAACTCATACGCATAATATAATTTTATTATTATTATTTTTATTAAATCACAATATATTCTTTTTTTCTCCTACCCAACGTAAATCCATTGAATAGACATAAGACATTATTTTTCAAACAGACAGTCCCCCCCACCATCTTCCCATAACGGCCTCAGCCTTACCCCTTGATGTATTGCTATGCCCAAGTGTTTTCAGCAGGATGGATATAGAAACTACTGTTTAATTGATTTATTTGCAATGGTTCTAGCTCGGAGGAAAGATGTTTGAAAGCTGATTGATTACTACAACACGCTTAAGATTTCATACCACAACAAACCTTTTTGTACTAATGAACAGTAGGACAATAAAGCTCCAGGGCACAGTGTTTTTCTTCACATTAAAGTGAGGATTTGCAACTTAAGATTGCGAGGGACACCGTTTATGTGCTCACGAGAAGCCAGACATAATGAACTATTTTTTCTAATGGAAGATTATGCCTGCCTCTCTTTCTTGGAGTGAAGACCTTGCAAATTGATGCATCGGTCCTCGGAGGATTTCAGAGAGGCATTATGGCATTTTAAAATATTAATATGAGAGTACATTTAGCTGAAAGCAGCTAGTCTGGTAGTCTCTTGTGGTTGGCATTCAAATCACATGAGACCTCCTGTCTCTCAAGGCAAAGATTTACTCTAAGTGTATCATTTGGTTATTTTTTTTTTTCTTTTTAGTTTATGTGAAAGCTTTTTCCGCAAACTTCTACCTTTTTCTATAAAAATTTAAGCTTATCATGCAATTTTTCCTCCTCACAATCCGGTCAGTGTCATGGGCGAATGGCGAGATATATGTAGACATTGCTCCTGAACACTGATTAGCAGCGAATGGATGTCACATCTTATTATACTTTTTTTTTAGCGGAAATAATTCCTAGGAGGAAACAAAGGAACATACAATTAACCTACCAACAGAGAGGTAAAATGCAACATCAATGGTAAACAGTATTATCATGCAAAATATGGAATATGACAATATGACAGCAGGTGCCACCAAAAAGATAATTACCTTATTGTAGAGGGCTGGAACTTGTAGGTGTGTGTGTATGTATATATTAGAGATCAGCGGATCAATTTGCGGGGGGATCGAATTCAAGCAGAATTTCCTGAAATATGCAGTTTCACGCTAATTTGAACATTTTGAAATTCGATTTGTGGTTCACAAAAAATTAAAAAACCTTGCTTGGCACCATATCCCACATTGCTGAAGCATCAGAGAGCAGGTAAATGGCATTTTGTGTTGCCGCTCAGGTTTCCGCATAACGTCCTGCACATAGGCGGATTATAATGAGGGCAATCCAGGCGATCGCCCGGGGCCCCAAGCCTGCAGAGGGCCCGCGGCTCCGGGCGGGGTGTCTAATGCCGGATTGCCCTCATTATATGTGCGGGCCGCCGCGGCACATACCGGTAGCAGTGGCGGGAGGGGGGGGGCCGGACCGCTCCCCCAGTAGCGGCCGCCGCTACTTCTTCATCGGCCGGGCCAGCACTACAGCAGTTAACTTCCCTGTGCTGGCCCGGCCACGTCACTGCTAGGAGACACGGCCCTGTGCGCGGCCGTGTCTCCTAGCCGTGACGTCACGCAGTGCGCGCCCGGCCTGTACTGCTACTTACCACCGGAAAGGAGAGAGAGCAGGCAGGAGGAATGGAGCCGGGGGATGGTGAGTGTGTGTGTGTGGGTAGATGTGTGTGTGTGGGCAGGTGTGTCTGTGTGGGCAGGTGTGTGTGTGTGGGCAGATGTCTGTGTGGGCAGGTGTGTGTGGGCAGATGTCTGTGTGGGCAGGTGTGTGTGTGTGTGTGGGCAGGTGTGTGTGTGTGAGCAGGTGTGTGTGTGTGTGTGTGGGCAGGTGTGTGTGTGTGTGTGTGTGTGGGCAGGTGTGTGTGTGGGCAGGTGTGTGTAGGTGTGTGTGTGTGTGTGGGCAGGTGTGTGTGTGGGCAGGTGTGTGTGTGGGCAGGTGTGTGGGTGTGTCTGTGTGGGCAGGTGTGTGTGTGTGTGTCTGTGTGGGCAGGTGTGTGTGTGTGTGTCTGTGTGGGCAGGTGTGTGTGTGTGTGTGTCTGTGTGGGCAGGTGTGCGTGTCTGTGTGGGCAGGTGTGTGTGTCTGTGTGGGCAGGTGCGTGTGTGTGTGGGCAGGTGTGTGTGTGGGCAGGTATGTGTGTGTGGGCAGGTGTGTGTGTGAGTGGGCAGGTGTGTGTGTGGGCAGGTGTGTGTGTGTGTGTGTGTGGGCAGGTGTGTCTGTGTGGGCAGATGTGTGTCTGTGTGTGTGTGTGTGTGTGTGTGTGTGTGTGTGTGGGGGCAGGTTAGAAAGTCTTGCCCTGTTGAACACTACACCTGACTTGAGGCCACCACCTCTTGGTTGTCTAATGTTCTTGCTTCTCTAGGGCTCTTCTCAGATATTCATTATACCAGCTCCCCAGAATACCAAAGCTAGGGTGGGTGACCGCGAGCCCTGGTGGTGGTCATAACTGCGGCCACCCAGGGGCAATACTCCATAACAACAATACCCTGAGGTGGTGTAGGATGTAAGGACCTATTCATACTACATTCAGCGCTGCTTTCAGGTCTTTACACAAGGCTTACAACTGAATCCCTGAAATTCAGGATTGTGCTGTCTGAAATTAGACATCTGAAAGCAGAGCAAATGGAGCCTAAAGATTCAGACTTTAGCCTCGGTTTGCCTTTGTTCAAATCAATGGCTATGTCAAGGCCCATCTGAATGCCATTTTTCAGGGATTTAGATAGAAGCCTGGAAAGAGGAGATGAATGCATTGCAAAATTCAGTGTGAATAGGCCCTTATATCTGGAGTCTTGATATTGATGCCACATGCATTTTACTTGTTTTTAACTTAAAAAAAAAAAACACACACACACACACTATACATACACACACACAGATGTGTGTGTGGGCAGGTGTGTGTGTGTGATGTCTGTCTGTGTATGTGTGTGTGTTTGTGTGTGTGTGTGGGCAGATGTCATTGTGTGATGTCTGTTTGTATGCATTTTTGTGTTTCAAATGTGTTTATGCGTGTCTGTATATGTTTGTGAGTGTGCATGACTGCATGCGGCCTCCTGCTGAGTATAGTTGGCGCCGTGAGGCCTCCTGATGTCACTGGGGGGGCGCCGGGCGGCCCCCCGCTGTGTATAGATGGCTACGTGCGCCCCCCCGCTGTGTATAGATGGCTACGTGCGGCCCCCGCTGTATATAGATGGCTACGTGCGGCCCCCCCGCTGTGTATAGACGGCTACGTGCGGCCCCCCGCTGGGTATAGACGGTGCCGTGCGGCCCCCCGCTGTGTATAGATGGCTACGTGCGCCCCCCGCTGTGTATAGATGGCTACGTGCGGCCCCCCGCTGAGTATAGATGTCGCCGTGCGGCCTCCTGCTGTGTATAGATGGCGCTGTGCGGCCTCCTGCTGTCTCTGGGGGGAGCGCCGTGCGGCTTCTATACTCAGCAGGAGGCCGCACGTAGCCATCTATACACGTATACTCAGCAGGAGGCCGCACATAGCCATCTATACGGCGCCATCTATACACAGCAGGAGGCCGCACGGCACCATCTATACACAGCAGGAGGCCGCACGGCGCCTTCTATACACAGCGGGAGTCTCAGTGCTTTGCAAGAGCAGTCAATAAATTCTGCTTGACTAATTCTAGGCACCATAAAGTCTGGTTCGCTTCTAACCTCCTGTCTTCATTTTGAGCTTGCTGAATTCTAACTCATTTACTGTCATTCGAGACGATGCCTTTGCTGGTCTCTTTCACCTTGAATACCTGTAAGTGCTCCACTTAATGTCATATTTTTGATTCTGCTCTTCTTCATCTTTTGGCATGTGCAATTGTATGAGCAAGTATTCATATGAATTTATGACCTACTTAAACCTTCGAGGACCTTAAATTTTATTCAATCAAATTTTTTTCCAGTTTAAAACTATGGGACATATATGTGCCTTGGTCCTCAAAGGGTTTTTAAAGGGGCTGCAAACATAAATCCGAAAAAAATAATTCAATTAGTGCTTTTTGTGTTCATTTAATTTTTATTTGAAGTCCATTTTTTTATATACCTTGAAATTAAGCCCTACCCCATGGAATGAAGCCCTACCTACATGACATCTGAGAGCTACATGGATCCCACTTGTGAGGTGCCCGTCCGTCACTACTATTCAGTTTTAGGGTCCACTCACTAAGCCATATATTCTCTCATGCAAGAGAATAGGGCCAATTATGCTAATGACACTCGGCTCAAACTCTGTCAGAGCTTCAACTCAGTGTGATCCGATTCTCTCGCAGCACAGATATGGAGAAGATGGAGAACTTAATTTCTCCATCTTCTCCATAGTCTCTGTGAGTGTTCATCGGACTGCACTTGGATAACATCCGAGTGCAGTCCAATGTTTTACGTGCACCCATAGACTTGTATGGGTGCACATGGTCCGAATATCGAATGAGATTATTTTCTCATGCCAATAATAGCAGATCTGCACTGTCCCATTGTATAACATAGGGCCGAGTCCTATCCGATAAAACATCACATAGCATTCGGCCGTGTTATACGACAGTGTGAGCGAGCCCTTAGAGTCAAGGAATATTTACATGCAGATGATGATATTACTCTCCAAGTGTATATTTTTTTAGGCGAGTTCATAGAAAATGTTTGCCTTTTTGACATGTGATCAACTAAAGAACAAGAAAGATTTAGGACCTCCCCTATAGAGAAACGGAAAATAGTTTGGAGGACTTGCATGTCCTTTTTTATTTATTATGAGAAAATCATAGAAGATCCCGTTTTTTAACCATGCTGTGACTTTCTACTGAGGGAGAGGGAGAGAGCTGCCCTATTCAGAGTCTGTAATAAGACCTGCTGACAAAAGTGTTGAAGATACAGTCTAATGTGAATTAACAATGAAAAAAAGTTAATTTCACAAATGGCTTGTATTTTTTTAATACAAACTTTTTTTGTGTTTACAGCTCATTTAAAGGGAATCTGTCATCAGGTTTTTGCCACCTAATCTGAGAGCAGCATAATGTAGGGTTAGAGGCACTGATTCCAGTAATGTGTCACTTACTGGGCTGCTTAGTGTTGTTTTGATAAAATCATTGATTTGTCAGAAGGTAATTATCACTAGATGACTAGTAAGTTCTGTAGGACCCCACCCCCATCACTTATCAGTAGATTTCTGTGTACACTGAGCATGGGCAGAAAGCTGCCAATCAGTGGTGTGGGTGGGGCTATACAGAGCGCAGCATTCAGAGAGCTGCTAGATCTGCAGCAGATAAAACGGTGATTTTCTCAAAATGACAACAAGCAGCTGAAAAAGTGACACATCGCTGGAATCAGGGTATCTGCCCCAATATTGTGCTGCTCTCAGATGAGGTAGCACAATTAATATTGTGCCAAATTAATTTCCCGTGAACTATCACATGATCTATCACAGGGGATCATGTGACATGTCACGTGATAAATCAGGTGGGGGGGCCCCGCGCCTTCTAAACTGCCCTGGGCCCTTGCTACTCTTAATCCACCCCTGGTCCTGCAGCTATGACATCTTATCATACCTTGTTCAGTTGTGGTCAGTACCTGGCTAAGTCTCTCTCCTGTAGAGTGTAAGCCCTTATGGTCATTAGGGTTCTATCTCTCCTATAGAGTGTAATCTCTAATGATCATTAGGGTCTTCTCTCTCTCCTGTTGAGTGTAAGCCCTTATGGTCAGCGGGATCCTCTCTCTCCTGTAGAGTGTAAGCTCTTTTGGTCATTAGGGTCCTCTCTCTCCATTAGAGTGTAAGCTCTTATGATCAGTGAGGTCCATATCTCTCTCTTTCCTACAGAGTGTCAGCTCTAATAATCACTAGGGTCCTCTCTCTCCATTAGAGTGTAAGCTCGTATGATCAGTGAGGTCCATATCTCTCTCTTTCCTATAGAGTGTAAGCTCTAATAATCATTAGGGTCCTCTCTCTCCATTAGAGTGTAAGCTCTTATGATCAGTGAGGTCTATATCTCTCTCTTTCCTATAGAGTGTAAGCTCTAATAATCATTAGGGTCCTCTCTCTCCATTAGAGTGTAAGCTCTTATGATCAGTGAGGTCCATATCTCTCTCTTTCCTATAGAGTGTAAGCTCTAATAATCATTAGGGTCCTCTCTCTCTCCCGTAGAGTGAAAGCTTGTATGGTCATTAGGGTCCTCTCTCTCTTCTAGAGTGTAAGCTGTAATGGTCAGCCGGATTCTCTCTCTTTCTCCTGTAAAGTGTAAGCTCTTAAGGTCAGCAGGGTCTTCTCCTTTCCCCCACATGCATTTTCTGAGGAGTCACAAGCTGTGACGCGTTGAGATTCGTGTAAATTTATTCACCGCAAATCAAATTTTTGGGGAAAATTCAGCGAAGTCAGCGAATTTGAATTTAAAAAGTTCTGTTTATCTCTAATTTACAGGGTGGGCCATTTATATGGATACACCTAAATTAAATGGGAATGGTTGGTGACATCAACTTCCTGTTTGTGGTACATTAGTATATGGGAGGGGGAAAACTTTTCCAGATGGGTGGTGACCATGGTGGCCATTTTGAAGTCGGCCATTTTGGATCCAACTTTATTTTTTGCAATGGGAAGAGGGTCATGCGACACATCAAACTTATTGAGAATTTCATGAGAAAAACAATGGTGTGCTTGGTTTTAATGTAACTTTATTCTTTCATGAGTTTTTTACAAGTTTATGACCACTTATAAAATGTGTTCAAAGTGCTGCCCATTGTGTTGGATTGTCAATGCAACCCTCTTCTCCCACTCTTGACACACTGATAGTAACACCGCAGAAGAAATGCCAGCACAGGCTTCCAGTATCCGTTGTTTCAGATGCTTCACATCTCTTATATTCACAGCATAGCCAATTGCCTTCAGATGACCACAGAATTATGGAAATCACAGGATGGATAGACATCTTAATGATCTGCAAATGATATGAAAGGAAACATTTTCAAAACATCTCGATTTAAGTATGAGCTCCAGCCCCATAAATCCCAGCCCTTGCACACCTTGGCTGCTATCAATGAGGTTATTAATGGTTGTCCGAGGAATGTTCTTCCACGCTTAATGCACTTCGACAAATCATCAAGATCAGCTGCTGGCAGCTCCTTTTGCATTTACTGGCCAATGACATCCCAGATGTTCTCAATGGAAGATAAGTCTGGAGAAGCTCCATGACATGAAAGCACATTTAGTCCATGCAGGCTGCTCAAAGTAGCATCAGAAACATTTCATTTTTTCATAATTTGCATATAATTAATGTATCTATTGATTCTTTGATGAGAAAAAGTAGAATGAGAACAATTTTCTTCAAGAGAATTGTAGCATTAAATTTATAGTACATGCTCATTCAAAAGGTTTTCGGCATTAGATATTTATGTTTAGATTTATCTGCATGATGCACCTTCTGGAGAATAAGAATTTCTTAACTCGAGTCCTCTCAGAAAAGGCAGCTAGCTACCTTTCATTATTTAATTCAAGGAGAGAAATACTGTAGCCCCTAACAAAGATTCTCACACATCTTGTATAGAGGCTTCCTGGAACTAGACTTTGCGTGGATGACCTTTTAGGTGCCTTCCCCTGAGAAATCAATGAAAAACACTCTAGATTAACATTGAAAACATGCATAAAGTCCCCTTACTGGAACAGCTTTTTACTTAAAGGGGTATTCCCATCTAAAAAAGTGAGGGCATAACGCTAGGGTCTAATTTCTGGGATCTCCTCTCATCATGAAAATGAGGGGCCTTGACTCTGCACTAAGTACTTGTAACAGGCGAGGCGGCAGCCATGGCTGAGGTGTACATCCTCCACACCCCACCATGCTACTGGGGGTCCTGGCTAGGTGTGTGTGCTGCTGTTACCTTGGCGAGGCGATACGCCTCTACAAACCACATGCTGCCACTTGACTTGATAGGCCAGGACCAGATGAAGTAGATGTGAATGAGGGAGTCCAAAAATGAACTTTTTACTGAACTTCTTGATGAGAAGTATATACATCTGATAGTAGGCTCAACACTTTACTTCTTCTGCACAATCCAGAGGCAGGAACTTTACGGTTACATGTGGCGGTACTTTGCTTCCATTACATGTTACATCAGTCCAGAAAACCATTGTAGGAACTTCCATATTCCCTTGTGAGGACTGCATAGGTTGAGGTGTGTCACTACGGTCCCTAACAGCTAGTCTCAACTCCCAATTGACTCGTGAGGACCTCACTGGATGAGGTAGGTCGGTACGACTCCTCACTATTGCTCTCAGTGTCCTTTCGATGAGGGCCACATGATCATTTCTGTACATTTCTTTCCATAGGATAACCCATGTCCCAGCCTGGCCATATTCTCCTGGATGGGCTCCAGGACTGGCTACACTTTAGCTTCATATCTAGTATAGATAATCGTTTGCTTAGGACCCACTTGCCTGTGGTAAGGAATCCTTCCATCAGCTTAGTTCTCGCTTTAGGCTTCCTGGCCTGAGATAAGGAACCCGTCTTCCTCTCAGTCATTGTTAGGCCTCCTTGCCTGCGATCTGGAATTCGTCTACTACTTAATCATTACTTCCCCTCAGAATATGCCTTCCGATATGGCCTCCCTCTTCTCAGCACACAAACACCCATTTCAATGCAGGTCTGTAAGAAATAATACCTTAGGTCTATCCACTTCTGAATACTTTCCCTATCTGGCTAACAGGAAACTGCATTCCCTTGTGCCCACGTAACTCCTCCCATCCTGAGCTGGTTCAAATAATTAACCCTGTCTGCTGCTAACCAACTGTCGCTGGGAAATAGATAAAACAACATTTTTAAAGCACATTAATGCATTATTTAATCACAATATCTTTAAGGGCGAGAGTAGGCAACTTCTTCACTCCTTTACATATTCTTTACAGTTTTTTTCTCTGCACAGGGGTGTTCCTGCACACCACCAGAGTTTGGGTCCATTTATATGAATGGGACCGGTCATAGTTGTTTGCAGAGTCAGGTGTTCAGAGGTGCAACTGTGCAGGCAAAACCTGTGAAGGATACGCAGCTCTGAAGCAGACCACAGTGGTCATTACATGATGGAATATACCAGCCATGTTCCATCACTTTCTAAAATTACAATACTCCTCAAAATGTGAAATATTAAAAATTAAAAGGTAAAGGGGTAAACACTTTCTTATAAGCATAAGCAAATGACTCTTCTCCATAAGGAAGACATCTGTGTCTTGGCTATGTATGCATCTGCAGGATACTAAAATATGGTATAAAAAGCTCAATGGATGCTCCTGCTTTACTTTTTTTTATCTTTTGCTTTGTCAAAGTCTTTTCTGGTTCAACTACAGTTCAGCAACAGAACCATGTGCATGCTCCTTTACAGGAATGCTCTGTTTTCAGTGAAGGAGCAGTACAGCTGTCAATCAAGACCAAGTTGTCGGCACTTACATCCTCATTTGCATAATATTACAAAGTTCAATATTTCTAACCTCTTTGAAAATATGACTCTTATAGAAGAGATTCTAAATAGTGATTAATCTATATTTCCATAGTTTATATATGGGTTAGTACTAGATATAGTACATCTAGGGCATTAAAACGTAGTGCAAAGTTTTTCTGAAATATGATGGTACTTACACTATGTTCATTCTATTTGGGCAACTTCCAAATACATTCTAGAACCTGCAGAAGATAAAAACAGCTGAAAGATATCATTACCGTACAGCAGTAACATTAATATTGTACATGCAAGAAGTTTTTGGTAATGAAATGCTCAGGTTTCATAAGAAGCTAGTTGGCAGGAAGACCAAAGCCAATCAAACCTCCATGCGTAGCATTTATGTAGAATGGTTACATACTCTTTTTGTACATTTAGAAAAAATATGGAAAGTGGCATCAAAGCAAATTCCTTTAAGTCTAAGAGACTCTGCAACTGAGTTTCACTTGGCACAGAATTTTGCAGATCAATTCATTCACCATGGTATTACTTCTTCAATATAGAGGTCAATGTTTTGTCCATGCCCATGGAGGTATGCCAGCTGCGAAATGTTCATACAGGGGGGGCATAAAAGAAGCATATTACATGGAGCCATTGTCTTATGCATTATTTATAGTCCACTGACACAAGGGAAAGTGGTTTCATCAAGATTGCAAATTGTACTTGTCGTAATGATGCCATGTCTCACACATGTTAAGAGGAAGATCATCTGTGCTCCAGGGCCTGTAGGAGCTTGATGGGCTTTACAGGCTCCTCCATGAATCCATTGAACCTTACTTTCAATGGAATTTTTTTTTGTAGAATTCAAGAATGTCTAGCAGGATGAGTGCCATGATTTTAACTAGATATTGACTTAAATGTTTACTTTCAGCAACTTTAATTCTCATACAAAATACTTGAGGCATCCCAAACTCCCAGAAGAGTTTACCAGAACATCAAGGCAAAAACAACTGCTGACCAAAAAAATCTAAAATGATTGACTCGTTTTTGCCAAATAAATATCTACGGCCCCCAATTTTTTTTGGATAATATTTTATGATGAGTCAAAAGTGTAACATTTTGAAAGACTTTGGTCGACTTGTCTTACATACTGACTATAAGAACATTCTGCTTACAGTCAAACCAAGCATCCGGCACCATCCATCAACTCCTCACCAGGACACAATAGTACACATGCCACTCAGCTTTCTCAAGCACCTGATAGGTACACTGTTTGCACTCTGGCAGACACAAGGTAAGAACCAAGCTAATCTCTCCTTCTTCAGGGTTTGTTGGTACATTTAGAGCAGCAAGGATCAAACCTATTACATTTGGCTTTAAAATACATAAAAAGAACAGTACTTAAAAAAGGTCACAAATAGTGATGAGCGAGCGTGCTTGGCACTGCTCATTACTCGATCGAGCATTGGGGTGCTCAGGCATGCTCATTACTTGGCCTAGTATCGGGGGTGCTTGAGCGCAATGCTTGAGTCCTTGTCCTGCATGTTTCGCGGCTCTTAGACAGCCAATCAACATGTGGAGATTGCCTGCCATACACAGTAATGCAGTAGCTATTAGACTGTGGTCTATCTAAGACCCGGTGACCCAATTCTTGGCCCACTGACCTCTGAAATTAGAGGATAAAATTAATATTCACTGCTTCCCCCGCCGATCTCTCCGCACTGAGAGATAGGCGGGGGAAACAGTGAATATTCATTAAGCATTTATATCTGCCTAACCATCTGCCAGATGAGTTATTTAAAATAAATAAACACATACAAAAGTCCTTTATTTAAAAAAAACATTCCCCTCATTCAACTAAAGGTCCCGCGCAAATCTGACGTAATCCACGGCACATGATCACCGCTCCGACGTTCGCAGCATATGAAGCCTAGTTCACAGAACTAAGCTTGACGTGCTGTAGCAGCCGCTGCCGGTTCTTATGCTGAGGGTTGCACAAGAGCCAGCCACTGTGACGTGAGAAAGGTTACTGCCGGTCACAGATGCTGTGTGACAGTGTGGAAAACAGTGTCTGTGACCGGTAGTAATATTACTGACGTCACTGCTGGTTACAGACACTGCTGGCTATTGCGGTGCGCTGTGAGATCCGGCAGTGTGTGCTGGTGTGACAGCTTCCCTGAACAGGGCTCCATTTTTGATCGAACTCGTCGTGGGACATCGATGTGGATTACTTCGGAACCATTGGACTATGGCGGACAGGCTCTGGATTTTTTTGGGGAAATATATTAGTGAAAGAGGATGTACTTACAGAATTAGTAATAAGGGTGTCTGACTGACCAACTGCTGACATCAACCAATAATCCCATTACCCTGATTGCCACCACACCAGGGCAATCAGGAGGAAATGAGACAGGGCACCAGAATTGGCGCATCTAATGTGATGTTCCAGTTCTGGGGCGACTGAGGGCTGGTCTTTTTAGGCTGCGAAGGGGCCAATAACCATGACCCTTACCAGCCTGATAATATCAGCCCACAGTTGTCTGCATTGCCTAAACTGGTTATTAAAAATAGGGGGGACCCCATGCCATTTTTTAAATGTATTTATTCCTAGAAAGCTGCTTGATATTTACTTGATATTTCTCTATCTCTCTGTATCTATCTATCTGTCTCTAAATCTATCTACTACCTATCTACCTATCTATTATCTATCTATGTGTCCATCCCTCTACCTATCTCTTTAACTAAGGCTTTTTTACAACTAGATTTAAACAGCATTCATTCCTGTACAAAAACACAGGTAAAAAACGCAATCAATAACTCAGTAAAAACGCAACGTGTGCACACAGCCGGGAGACTTTAAGGTTATTGGAGTTCCCAGCTGCTGGGACACCTAGAGGCATTAAACTAAGGTTACAAGAGTTCACAGCCTCCAGGTGGCCCTGCAGATGTGAACTCCAGTAACCTTAAAGTCTCCCTTAAGGTTTTCGTCCCTCACAGTTGCCGAGAGACCCCGTGGCAGTGAAATCCGGTAACCTTATGTCTTTGTATGTACTGTATTAGAGGCTGTGGAATTATACTATGATTTCATATGATTTTAAAAGGTTGTGATAACTGTCATAGATTAGTGTACATGCGTGTGTAAATGTTTTGTCACTTTCTGAAGAATTTAATTTCAGCCTAATCATTCTCCCTATTCTCTTTAATAAACTTTGTTTCATAGATCAGGTAGGACTGTCTGATCTCTATATAAGGCATCAGTCCTAATTATTTCCTGCAGTGGCAGAAAATAGATAGAAAAGGGCCATTGTGCAAGAACAGTTTTTGGGCCCCTTAACAGTCCAATAGTTCTGTCTAAGACAGAAGCTGCTTTGGAGGTGGAAGTGGTTGTCACGGGTGTGTCGCCACGAAGATCGTTACGATTACACAGCCTGACTTCTCGCAGCTGAGTTTTTGGGGCATATGGTTTTCACCCCCAGTTTTGTACTTTCAGTAGGGGGGTGTCACGGGTGTGTCGCCACGAAGATCGTCACGATTACACAGCCTGACTTCTCGCAGCTGACTTTTTGGTGCTTTGTGTTTTTCAGCAGTGAGGGAGTTAATTCTCTCTCTCTCTGTGCTAGACGAGGTCCAGCCTCGCCCAGCTGCAATCAATGCTGCTGTAGTGAGACTCCTTCAAATGCCTGCTGGTCTGTTAGGGAAGTGTCGGTGAAAGCATTTCATGCAGACTAACAGAGCGGATCGTGGTTTTTGGAGTTTCAGAGATAAGTGTATTTGGAGAGTTTTTTCCCTTCCTCGCTTTATCATTTATCTCCTTTCCCGTTGGTGTTCCCTCTGTTGTAGTTGTGTAGTTTTTGTATGCAAGGTGGTTTTGGTTTTTCCCTTGTACTGTCTCGTTCGTCTAAGTACTGTGTGTGGGCATATTATTACTTGTCCCCTTTTGTTGTGATCGGGGTCCTTCTCAGGACTAGATTACTGTGGTGCAGGGATCCTCAGGAGGTAGGGGTTACGTTGGCGGCCTGGACCTCTGTACCTTTAACAGTACCTCCAGGTTGAGGGATTAGTCAGGGCCCCAGCTTAGGGTCAGCTTTGGCCCCCTACCTCCAGTATACAGAAACAGCGTGACATTTTCACCGACCACTTAGTTTTTCTCCAGCTACCATGGATCCAGTAGCCGGTCTAGCTCGGCAGTTGCAGAGTTTGTCCATGGAGCTGGCGGACGTTAGGTCCAAGGTTTTGTATCCTCAGGAGCAAGCCGGACCAGAACCTAAAGTAGCTCTCCCTGACAGGTTCACTGGGGGGCGGGACAAGCTTTTTGCTTTCCGGGAGGCATGCAAGTTGTACTTTCGGCTGCGGCCTCGGTCATCGGGGAGTGAAGAACAAAGGGTGGGAATTGTCATCTCGCTCCTACAAGGGGACCCACAATCTTGGGCATTCTCTCTTCCCCCGGGCTCCCCGGCTCTCCAGTCAGTGGATAGGTTTTTCGCTGCTCTGGGACTCGTATATGATGACCCAGATCGGATCTCCCTTGCTGAGTCTAAGTTACGTAGGATCCAGCAGGGAGATCGTCCGGCGGAGGAATTCTGTTCGGAGTTCCGTAGGTGGGCCACGGACACCCAGTGGAATGACCCGGCTCTTAGGAGCCAGTTTTGTCAAGGTTTATCCGACAAATTACAGGATGTGTTGGCACAGTATGACTCTCCCGCGTCACTGGAAGCCGCTATGGCCCTTGCTATTCGCGTTGACAGACGGCTTCGGGAGAGGTGCGGGATAACTCTACCCCCTGTGATGACTCCACCTCCTACAAGGTCCCCTCATATGGTGGTTCCCCTGGTCAGTCCAGAGGAGCCTATGCAATTAGGAGGGACATCATTTCGGGGGAGGGGACCGGTGGTGCGCCATGAGACAGGAAGGTGTTTCTTCTGCGGGAGAAAGGGACATTTTATTGGGGGGTGTCCATCCCGTCCCTTGCAGAGTGAAGAGTCGTCGGAAAACTGTTGATCCCAGGTTGTGTGGTGGACGGCAATCTGGGAGTAGGTATTTCGTCCCTAGGTTCGTCTCAGTTTCTCGTACCGGCGGAGGTGGTGGTGGGTACGAGAACTGAGAGGATATCTGTTCTTCTGGATAGTGGGGCCGGGGCTAATCTGGTTGATGCTCGGTTTGCCCGGGTTCAAGGTATGCGATTGAGTGAGTTGGCTAAACCCATCCCCATATTCTCGATCGATGCCAGGCCTCTCGGTCAGGGAAGTTTTTTGCAAGCTGTGCATGACGTAAAACTTCAAGTGGGGGCGATACATAAAGAACTGTTGTCTTGCTACGTGTTGGAGGGTCTTCCCACTCCTATAGTGTTGGGCCTTCCTTGGTTAACTAAGCATAACCCGGTTATTAATTGGCAAACCAGAGAGATAAGCCAATGGAGTAAATTCTGTAATAAAAACTGCATGAACACGGTCATCGGTGCGGTTACTCCTTGGGTCTTACCTCCATTTCTGGCGGACTTTGAGGATGTATTCTCGGAGAAAGGGTGTCAGGAACTACCTCCTCATCGCGAGTATGACTGTTCTGTAAAACTGCTCCCTGAGGCCAAGTTACCTAAAGCTAGGTTGTATAACCTTTCTGGTCCTGAGAGGCAGGCCATGAAGGATTATATTTCAGAAAGTCTGGCTAAGGGGCATATTAGACCTTCATCTTCACCGGTGGCTGCGAGGTTCTTCTTTGTTAAGAAGAAAGATGGAGGCCTATGCCCTTGCCTGGATTTCCGTGAACTTAATCGGATTACGGTCCGAGATCTGTATCCGCTCCCACTTATTCCCGATCTCTTTAATCAGATCGTGGGCGCCAAATGGTTCTCTAAGTTGGATCTCAGGGGGGCGTACAATCTGATTAGGATGAAGGAGGGGGATGAGTGGAAGACGGCGTTTAACACTCCGGAGGGGCATTATGAGAACCTTGTCATGCCATTCGGTCTGACTAATGCCCCGGCGGTGTTCCAACACTTTGTTAATGACATTTTTCGCCGCCTGGTGGGACAGTTTGTTGTCATATATCTGGATGATATCTTAATTTACTCGCCGGATCTGGTGTCTCATCAGGAGCACGTTAGGCAGGTGTTACAGATCTTGCGGGATAATAAACTGTATGCCAAATGGGAAAAGTGTGTGTTCGCCGTACAGGAACTCCAGTTTTTAGGCTTCCTGGTTTCAGCGTCCGGTTTTCGTATGGACCCTGGGAAAGTGCGGGCAGTTCTTGAGTGGGATCGGCCAGAGAATCTTAAGGCACTACAACGTTTCCTGGGGTTTGCTAATTATTACCGGAAGTTCATTCGTAATTTCTCGTCCATGGTTAAGCCTCTCACAGACATGACTAAAAAGGGGACGGATTTTTCTAGGTGGTCTGACAAGGCTTGTCAAGCATTCTCCTCCTTGAAAAAATGTTTTGCCTCGGCACCCATACTCATTCAACCTGATGCGTCACAGCCATTCATTGTAGAGGTAGACGCTTCCGAGGTAGGGGTGGGAGCAGTATTGTCACAAGGTTCGTCCCCTGGTAAGTGGCATCCGTGCGCCTTCTTCTCTAAAAAATTGTCGTCCGCTGAGAGGAATTACGATGTCGGCAATAGGGAACTCTTGGCCATTAAGTTAGCTTTTGAGGAGTGGCGCCATTTTTTGGAGGGGGCAGTCCATCCGGTCACCGTCATCACCGATCACAAGAACCTGCTATATCTGGAGTCCGCGAAACGTCTGAATCCCAGACAAGCTAGGTGGTCATTGTTTTTTACCAGGTTTAATTTTGTCGTTACATATCGTCCTGGGTCAAAAAATGTAAAGGCGGATGCCTTATCTCGTAGTTTCCCTGGGGCCGGGAATACGGACGACCCAGTTCCTATCCTTCAGGTGGTGGTTTCGGCAGTATGCTCTGAGCTGGAGGAGGAGGTATTGGAGGCTCAGGGGGACGCCCCTGTTGGACCTCCGGGGAGACTGTTTGTTCCAGATCAGTTGCGACAAAAGGTGATCGAGGCACACCATAACTCAGTTTTTGCAGGACACCCTGGGAGTAGAGCAACTGTTGATCTCCTCTCGCGTCGGTTTTGGTGGCCTAACTTACATAAGGAGGTGGTAACTTTCGTCGCGTCCTGTGGGGTTTGTGCGCGCTCTAAGACCTCACATACCCTTCCGTCTGGGGCCCTCTTACCTTTGAAGATCCCGGAGCGTCCTTGGACTCATCTGTCTATGGACTTTATTACGGACCTCCCTCCGTCTTCGGGTAAAACGGTCATACTCGTTGTAGTGGACAGGTTCAGCAAGATGGCACATTTTATCGCTCTTCCGGCTCTCCCTAATGCTAAAACTCTTGCGCAGGTGTTCATTGGGGAGATTGTGAGGCTTCACGGGATACCCTCCGAGGTGGTGTCTGATCGGGGGTCTCAGTTTGTGTCCAAGTTCTGGAAGGCGTTTTGTGCACGGCGAGGGATGCATTTGTCGTTCTCATCGGCTTTTCATCCTCAGACCAATGGTCAGACGGAACGTATGAACCAGAGCTTGGAGACATATCTCCGGTGTTTTGTGTCAGAGAACCAGGAGGACTGGGCTTCTTTCTTACCTCTGGCAGAGTTTGCTCTTAATAATAGGCGGAGCGAGTCCACTGGTAAGTCCCCGTTTTTTGGGGCATATGGTTTTCACCCCCAGTTTTGTTCTTTCAGTAGGGGGGGCTCTTCGGGGGTTCCTGAGGAGGAACGATTTTCCTCATCACTCGCTTCAGTATGGAGAGGGGTGCTGAAGAATCTGAATACTATGGGGAACCGATACAAACGTATGGCTGATAGGAGGAGAGTGTCTGGTCCGGACCTAAGTGTGAACGATCGGGTATGGTTGTCTACCAGGAATATAAAACTTAAGGTTCCCTCCTGGAAACTGGGTCCCAGGTTCATCGGGCCGTACAGGATCAGTTCTATAATTAATCCGGTGGCATTCCGTCTTGACCTCCCCCCTACGTTTAAAATTCACAACGTGTTCCACAGATCATTGCTTAAGAGGTATGTGGCGCCGGTGGTACCGTCACCTTTACCTCCCCCTCCAGTGGTGGTCAATGGTAACTTGGAGTTCCAGGTATCGAGGGTCATCGATTCACGCTTTAATCGCCGGTCCCTTCAGTACCTGGTTCATTGGAAGGGGTATGGTCCTGAGGAGAGGATGTGGGTTCCTGCGTCGGATATTAACGCAGACCGATTAGTTCGGGCCTTCCACACGACTCACCCGGATAAACCTGGCCCTGAGGGTCCGGAGGCCCCTCGTAGAAGGGGGGGTACTGTCACGGGTGTGTCGCCACGAAGATCGTCACGATTACACAGCCTGACTTCTCGCAGCTGAGTTTTTGGTGCTTTGTGTTTTTCGGCAGTGAGGGAGTTAACTCTCTCTCTCTCTGTGCTAGACGAGGTCCAGCCTCGCCCAGCTGCAATCAATGCTGCTGTAGTGGGACTACTTCAAATGCCTGCCGGTCTGTTAGGGAAGTGTCGGTGAAAGCTTTTCATGCAGACTAACAGAGCGGATCGTGGTATTTGGAGTTTCAGAGCTAAGTGTATTTGGAGTGTTTTTTTCCCTTCCTCGCTTTATCATTTATCTCCTTTCCCGTTGGTGTTCCCTCTGTTGTAGTTGTGTAGTTTTTGTATGCAAGGTGGTTTTGGTTTTACCCTTGTACTGTCTCGTTCGTCTAAGTACTGAGTGTGGGCATATTATTACCTGTCCCCTTTTGTTGTGATCAGGGGTCCTTCTCAGGACTAGATTACTTAGGTGCAGGGATCCTCAGGAGGTAGGGGTTACGCTGGCGGCCTGGACCTCTGTACCTTTAACAGTACCTCCAGGTAGAGTGATTAGTCAGGGCCCCAGCTTAGGGTCAGCTTAGGCCCCCTACCTCCAGTACACAGAGACAGCGTGACAGTGGTCTCCTTACCTCTGTCCCCTTATCTCTTCGACCCTGTGGAACAACACAGGTTGATATAGTATGTCCCCTCCTGATTTCCTTACATAATACTCCGAGAGTACTTAGAAATGTACAAAGAAGGACTCTAGCATGCAGCATCAGAAACTTTCAATGATGTCTATTTAAGTACCATTCATAAGTGAAATCAGACACATACAATATATTTTACTGTAGATTGTACAATATATAAATGTAAATTTAGTCTGGCATATGGATGGTCTGATAGATTGTACGATCAATCTGGAGCACAATGGCTTGGTGTATGGTTAGCTTAAAGTGACCCTCCACCCTGGCACTGAAAATTGACTATATATTTGTCATTAGAGTTGTTTCAAATAGATTGCAGATCCCAGTTCATCAGCCACATTAGTAATCTGTGGACCCTGGATGGGAGCACTGAGAACTGCCTCTTACCTTCTGGAAACTGCTACTCTTCTTTTGATTAGTGACGTGCCCAGGGGATGGGGACGACTCGGTACCCGGGCCTTTACCTGGTTTGGGGATGTCGCGGTGGTCGGCTCCCGGGCCCGTACCCTGGGGTCACTCTTGAAAAAGGGGATTGAAACTTGGATAAAAATAAAAATAAAATAAATAGCTTGTGACGCCACCTGTGGTACCTGGTAAGGATTACCAGCGCTGCTGCAGACCTCCGGGGGGTGATGGGATGGCAGCTGGGATGTTTCTGCTCCCCACAGGTGGAGCGGGCCCCCGGGGCAGGGATGGTGTGAAGGGATGCAGGAGAGAGGGGACCCAGCTGGATCAGAGGAAGAACAGACACACACACAGGGGGTAGTTTCAGTACCTTTACTGCAGATGGTAGTCAGGTACGGTCCGGGGTACTTGTAGGTGGTGTGCACTTCTGGTCTTGCTCCCCAGAGAGCGGGTGTACGGCCTCCTTTCTGTATCTTCCTGTCTCTCTCCCTGGAGCTTCTGACCTGCCTGGAACAGGGTCTAGCTCCCTTGATGTTTCTCTCACCCGTCTTGCTTGGCGGCGAGGGCTTTCCCACTGGTTACCATGATCCCTGGACGCTGGTGCCTTCGTGGTACCTAGTCCTCTGAATGTGCGGTATTCACGGGTGGACTGAGGGATATGAAACCCTCCTCAGTGTGCCGGATTCCCTAATGGGCATAGAGGTCCCAATAGGCTAGGGCCCGGTGCCCGGCTTGCATCAGGGGACGAACCCTCTGTGGTTCCTCTGTCCCTCATGGCTTTTCTCTGCTCCTTGCCTTCTAGCCCACTCTAGGCTCTCACTGGCCAGACTAGCCCGCAGCTTGGGCCTAGCCTGGCTTTCAGCCACACAGACTTCAGCTTGTCTGGTGCTGCAGCATCGTGTCACACTCACTGCTTCCCACTGACTGACTTCCTGAACTCCACCCCCCAGTATATATATACCTGACAGGGCTCCATCTAGTGGACTTGGGTGGAGGTGTCTGCATGTATTGAGGCCACTAGGGAGAATCCATCTGTGCAACACCCAGGAGTTCTGTGACAGCCTACAGCCGCAGGGCGTCACATTAGCCACAGTGTCACACGTGCATCAAACCATAACGATAACATAGCAAAAGGCCAGCTAATCCAAAGAAGAGGTGGTATAAAGCTGCTAACAGAGCTCCCATACAGATTACAGATATGACTGATGGACAAAGTCCTGAATATCGGCTTACACCAACTCTATTAATCATATATAGTTACCCTACAAGGTGCCCTCCATTTGTCTCCTGCTGTCTTCTCTGCTAAGACCAGAGTTACGATCCCACTGTACCCAAATTGCCACAACAGTGCCATAGGGAGCCCATTGGTAAGTTTGAACCACACCTCTGATACATTTTTTGTGCTCAGGTGGTGTGGTTTAGACTTACGACTACTCCCTACACCACTGAATTGGCCATTTTGGAAGAAGGTGGATCGGAAGGCAGGCCTAAGTGAGGAGGCAGTGGGAGGTAAACAGAGGGCACAAGGTTGGCTTATAAATATACATAACAAATTTAAAGTCACTTTCAGTGCCAGGGTGGATGGTCACCTTAAGTGATTTGCTCTTTGGGTTGTCTTTATTTAACCTTATTGGCCAAGTCTCATTATTGTTTCAGAACGTGGGGCCCAGTATAGGGAGGACCTTCATGTTTTTCTAGGCTAAAGTGATACCCTGGTTTTGCTGTCTATGGTGGCGTCATAAACAAAAAGCAAAGTAGCGACTGACAAGAACTTTTTGTAGGCCAAATGCCTTTCATTCTTGGTATTAGTGAGTCATTGGGCTACAGCCAGATGATTTCCACAGAAATGTAAACTCTTGTTGTTTAGTAACAGCCGTTGTGAATAGTTTCACTACAAAGTATGGAGGATTTCTTTGACAGCTGTATGATTTCCATGTTCCTGCTTCTGTATAAATCATTGCCTTTATTACAAGCTGTTGTACGTCAACAGCAGTAGACCATCATGTGAGTGCTGTGAAATAATAAGGACACTATTTATTTGAACACATATAAATCATCCAAGTACTATTGAGGCGTTAAGTCAGCTTTTTGCAATGTTTCTTTCTTTAAATGAATGAATGCAAATTGAAAAGGTTTCTGGGAACTTCTGGCAATAATTTGTTCTCAGTGCCGAGTGCACCACAGTCATAGCCCATTAATAATCTATCCAGGCACAGATCCATCAATACAAATGTGGCTGTTCTTGGTACCAAAGCTCAGTCGATTCAAGTAAACGGCTATGAATGAAATTGGGCTACAGATGCGGGCATAGCCAAACATATACTGTATGGTCAATGTCAGACTAAGATGCCACGGGCTCCCCAGTAACATTGACTCTGGGGGCCCACTGTTCAGCTACAAACAAAAACTATATTACCTTCATTCACAAATTTACCTATACTTCTAAATAACAATAATAATAAACTGATCAGTAACTAAATTGAATGATGAGATGCTGGCTTTGTGTGTATATAGTGAATCCAGTGTATTGTGCCAACTACTGCTCATATGGGGTGTCGGGAGCACACTCCTACATAGAGGCCAGCATAAAACAGCATAAATTCTTCTATGTACACTTGTGCAGTTATTGAAGTAACTCAGCAGGGAGGTTGTTCCAAACATCTTAGAGAACTAACTACAGATCTTCTGTGGATGTCGCTTGTACAAATCCTTGTCTATTCATATATTCTCAGATAGACTCAATGATGTTGAGATCAGGGCTCCATGGAGGCCATATCATCACTTTCAAGACTCCTTGTTCTTTACTCTGAAGACAGTTCTTAATGACATTGGCTGTATGTTTGAGGTCATTGTCCTGCCATAGAATAAATTTGGAGCCAATCAGACTCCTCCCTGATGGCATTGCATGATGGGTAAGTATCTGCTTGTATTTCTTATTATTTTAAGGACACCACTAATCCTGACCAAATCTATAAGTCCATTTTCTGAAATGAAGCCCCAAACTTACACAAGGAACTTCCAATATGCTTCACTGTTGCCTCCTGACACTCACTTTTGTACTGCTTTCCAGTCCTTTGGTACCCATCTGGGACCATGTGAGCCTTCATAAAGGAATGTCATACTGATCCTACTCCCAGGGTTATGTTGTGTAGGGGCATAATGTACAGTAACTGGACAACTCTAGTCTTCATTCCAGGTTCACTAACATCTTGATCTTACACTGATTTGGTCGTGCAAACTAGTGATATGGTCATTTCTCCAAAGTCTCCAACAAGCCATTCGTCAAAATGACAATGTCAGGCCGTATATGCTAGTGCTACTGTGAGCATGTCCTGCAGCGTCTCCAAACTTGTCTCCCATAGAGCACATCTATGATATAATTTGTTCCAACAGCAAAATTTGCTGCCAGTAGCGGATCTTGATGATTTGTGTGCCCAAGTCGCCATTAATAACCTCATTGTTAGTATAGTGGGGCATATAAATGTGTGTATTTCTGTACATGAGTAAATCTGGATATGAGGAACGGAGCGTACAATAGTGTGCTACCCTATGGAAGGAGATTGCTGGTTACGCTCACCTGGTGGAGTTGTGACAATGCCTATGTAGGTGTGGCACCCCAGGAGTCTGGTTGCCACATTGGCATTGCCTCCCTCACAGGGGGTGATGCCATGCCTGGAAGCAAGGAGGGGTACCCTTATCAGGTAACATCAGTATCCAACACTTTTCCTGGCTCCAGACCAGAAGGGGGAGCTCTAACCCTGTTTCAGGTGAGCATCCCCTTTAAATTGGGGCCTGGAGGTGGGGGTTAGGGTTAGGAGAGTCAGTTGGAGATGGAGGAGAGTCAGATGGAGGCGGAGGAGAGTGAGTGAAAGACGAGGGAGAACCTGGGGAGGGGAGCTGTGACCAAGCTCGCCCCAGAGAAAAGCGCCCGAAACCGGACACTGTAATATGTGGTTGCTCGGATACTGAAGTCCCGGCAGCTAAATCCGGAGGGCAGGAGACTGCAGGTCTCCTGGCCCAAACAAACACCCGGCGGCTCAGCAGCATACTAGAGCCCGGAGCCGCCATGAAGGAGCTAGGATTTAACGATCACTCAGGTAAGATGGGCGCAGCATAGCTTTAGACAGCAGGGTCAAAGAGGACAGAGCAGAAGGAAGGCCTACAACCCCACCTGGCAAGGTGGATCCCAAATTGCTTCTAGGCTGCCCGGATCTCCATTACCTTCTGTTACCAGTGCCCCAGTCTCCACCATCAAATATCAAGTAAAGGTAGAGGAAACCACCACTCCTGTGTCATCTGGTCATTATCTGCATCCGCAATCCTCTACATATACCGTACGGGTAGCCCTGGTGCTCCGCTCTACCCGTGGTGAGCAAATCCATCCCAGCTGCGTGACCAATGGCCCCAGCTTTCTCTTTCAGCAGCGGCGGCCACCTATAGCCGCATACCACTGGTGGCGTCACAAAACTTTTCGCCTAAATAAACTGTCATTTTTTTAACCGCCCAGGGCCCCGGACTGGGTCACGCCCCTGTGAATATCCCAAGGAACCAACCGACCCGGTGGTGACTACCCCACGGTCCTAGGGGGCACATCATTTTTGACGTCACAAACAGGATTGTCGTAGCCCGGTATAACCGGGTACTGTGTGCCATAGACTTTGTTGAACTGTATAATCGCGTCATTTGACATCAGCCGGGGGGAAGCAGGAAGCCCCGATCCGGAACCGCCAGGTAAGAGATCCCCCTCGCCTGCAGAGCAGCAGACTGGTATGCCAGCAGAAACCCAGGACCTGTCTGAAGTTCTCTGGGGGGGGGGGTGCCCAACCTAGAAGAAGGTCCAGCTGCTGGCGTGGCCGCAGCAACTGTAATGCCTTTATCTATGCCGTATATCCCAGGGGCGGCTTGGTTGCCTCAGTACTCAGGAGAGTTGCACACCCTGAGCGAATTTGAGGAGAGACTACATAGTTTGTTCGAAGTGTACCCCCTGTCTGAAAAGCAAAAAGTCAGCATCCTTATAGGCAAGCTAATCGGTGCAGCCCAGAGGGAGGTGAAGTCCTGGCCGGGCAGAGACAAAAGAACTGTTAAGCAAATTCTGGCCAGGTTGAAGGATACCTTTGACACCTGCACAGTAGCGGAGATTAAAATGAAGTTCTAAGGGTGCAAACAAAGGGTGCAGGACAGTGTATGGGACTATGCTCTAAACTTGCAGGAGGCGCTCCAGGCCATTAAACAGGTAGACCCCGACAGTGTGCGAGACGAGGACAGATTGCTAACTGAACAGTTTATTGAGGGGCTCCTGTCTAACGCTCACCGGACACAGCTGCGCATTATGGTCTGCAAAACCCTAATCTAGACTTTGCGCAATTTAAAGACCGGGCCAACCGGGTGCTGCGAGAATCAACCCCAAGTGGCACTGCACCCCTCCGGCGCCCAGCTATCACATACCACCAGGAGGCAGCGTCCTTTCCCTGTCACCTGTGGAGGCTGACGCGCAGACCCTAGATATTGACCCCACTGCAGACCTACGCCTTCAGGTCCAGGAGCTGACCAAAAGTGTGGCTACACTAACCAAATCCGTGCAGGCCATGCAAGTGTCTCCAAAGGAAAGGATCCAGCTGGCTTCCATTCCAGATGACATCTTGTGGCGACGGCAGAGAAGAATTCCACCGACCAGAGGGAAAAACAGCGATCGCTACGACCAGAACGGACAACCCATCTGCTGCCACTGTCAAAGGCGGGGCACATCGCAAGATTCTGCGATTTAAAAGAGCAACCCCTGGGGCAGAGGGTCAACCCCCAGGAGTAAGACGACCAGGGCCACAAAGCTGGCGAGACAAGTACGTGGGAGGACGACTGGTCCTGCCTGTCGTGCTTGATGGCATCCCAGTGAACGCGTTACTGGACACCGGTTCCCAGGTGACAATGATGCCATATATCCCTTTAAAATGGTACTGGGCTGATTCAGACATTACCCACAGATCAGATGAACACTTTAACATCTTTGCCAGCAATGGTCAGCCTTTGCCTCAGGTGGGGTATAAAGAGGTGACCATGAAGGTTGGCCGAGTAGAATTGCCATCACAAGGGTTGATTATTGTAGATATTGATCGCCGAGAAAGCCATCCTATGATAACCTTAGGCACCAATGTGATAGAGAATTGTTTTGGGGAATTTATTGTTTTCTACAACAGGTCGCAGAGACTGCCAGTTCTAGCCAGCAGCGAGTTCTGCAGAAGGAGATCAAAGCCCTAATGCAGAGACAACAGGTAGAGCTGTCTGGTGGAGAAGTCGGCAGTGTCAGAGTGAGTGATCCTTTCCCCATTGCAATACCCCCTAGGAGTGAAATGTTAATATGGTGTCGAACAGCAATAGGTCTCAGGGGTCAAGATTATCAGACCCTGGTGGAACCTGTATACTCTGATAGTAGGTCCACCATCTTGATGGCCAAGGGGGTAGTCGATGTCCGCAAGGGGAGAGTGCCGATACGCATCCTGAATTGTGAGGAGAAAGAGGTCCATTTACCCCGGTATACCACCCTTCCTAAGCTGTTCACTGTCAGTAACAACGCAACAAAGGCAGTGGAACCCTTGCCTCCACCCGAACAGGCAGAGGACAATGGCTCCAAGGGGCAGATGGAGGATTGGTGTCAGAAGCTACAAGTAAGCACTGACTCCACCCCTTCGCACCAAAAGCATGGGGTGTATTGTGTGGTCCAAGAATATGAGCGAGTCTTTAGCAAACACCCACTAGACTTTGGGCAGGTAAAAGGGGTCCAACATCAAATCGCCACAGGAGATCATCCGCCCATTAAAGAGAGGTACCGGCCTGTACCCCCAGCTCACTATCAATGTGCCAAGGGAATGTTACGGGAGATGAAGGAGGCTAGGGTGATCAGAGATAGTTGTAGCCCCTGGGCAGCTCCATTAGTCCTCGTTAGAAATAAAGATGGTACAATGAGGATGTGTGTTGATTATAGGCAGATTAGCCGCATTACACATAAGGACGCCTACCTATTACCCAGAATTGAGGAATCATTAGCTGAATTGAGATCCGCTAACTATTTCTCCACTTTAGATCTCACCAGTGGGTATTGGCAGGTTCCCGTGGCAGAGGCGGACAGAGAGAAGACCGCGTTTACGACACCAATGAACCTCTGCGTGTTCAACTGCATGCCATTCGGGCTCTGCAACACCCCGGGAACATTCCAGCGGTTAATGGAGTGTTGACTAGGACAAAAATGCTTCAAAACCGTTCTGCTGTACCTGAACGACGTAATCGTCTACTCAAAGACGTACGAAGACCACCTGGAGCACCTGGCCGAGGTGTTAGAAGCCTTATCCGGTTTTGGCCTGAAAGTAAAGCCGTCCAAGTGCTAACTGTTGAAGCCCAAGGTGCAGTACCTAGGCCATGTGGTAAGCGCCGAAGGTGTAGCACCAGACCCTGAAAAAGTCACTGTGATCAAGGACTGGCCAAGACCCTCCACTATCAAGGAAGTGTGGCAGTTCCTCGGGCTGGTAGGCTACTACAGAAGATTCATCAAGGGTTTCACCAAGATAGCGGCACCCATGCAGGACCTCTTAGTGGGCCAGTCTAAGAAGGCCAAGAACCTGAATCCTCCGTTCAAGTGGGGTAAAAAAGAATAAGAATCCTCCACTCGGCTGAAGGTGGCTTTTACGGGAGACGAAGTCCTGGCCTACCCCGACTATGGCCAACCCTTTATACTCTATACGGATGCCAGCAACGTGGGATTGGGAGCGGTGCTGTCCCAGGTACAGCAAGGCAGAGAGAGAGTGATTGCCTACGCCAGCAGGAAGCTCCGTCCCACGGAAAGGAACCCCGATGACTATAGTTCCTTTAAGTTGGAGTTTCTAGCCATAGTCTGGGCTGTAACGGAGCACTTCAAACACTACCTGGCTTCAGTGAAGTTTACCATTTTCACAGAGAATAATCCGCTGACCCACCTTGAAACGGCGAAGCTAGGTGCGCTGGAGCAGCGATGGATGGCCCGGCTGTCCAACTACGAGTTTACCATAAAGTATCGGGCGGGACATAAAAACACTAATGCTGATGCGCTGTCCAGGATGCCCAACTTTCCAGATGGGGGAGAAGATCTGGAAGAGCTGGAGGAGATAGAGCTACCGGCTTTGCATCGTCACGGGGTGACCCAGTGCTCCCACTGTGTGAGGGACAAGCGCTCCGCCAACAGAGAGGCCACGTTTACACATGAACTGGTCTGGCAGGTGGTAGCGGTGAATCTGTCAGTCCCATGGTGAGTTTAGGAGTTTGCAGAAGGCAATCTAGTATATCAGTACTACATAGGTCCACAAGTAGCGTAGTGAATAGTGCACCCACCACACCAGCGGAAGACACTAGAGAACCGGGTAGGTCATTAGCAATAACTGTACTGTGTAGATCAACCCGTAGTACCAGAGGTCAGCTCCCTGCCCGTTATAGAGACTAAGGTGTAATAAGATAATAGTGTATAGTATATAATTGCAACCATTAAGCATGAGAGCCTACAGAGACTTCCTGTAAGAACTTTTAAGCAATTGTGAGTGCATATAGTTATTATATTTATGGACAAATGGACCACAGGACTAGACGTGGTCAGAACAATATTGAGTAAAGTTAATTGTTAGCCTTGAAAATAAACCGCAGGCGTGGCGGAAAACCAGGCCCACCAACAGAGTGCCCTGAAGCCACGCCCAGGGACGATACACAAAGTGGGTTAAGGCGGTTCCCACCAACCAACCTTCAGGTACCCAGAAAAAGACAATTCCCGGATAGCGGTGTAAAGAATAAGCGCCGCAATTACTGCTCCCAGTTTTTGTTTGTTTGTTTTTTGTTCTGTAATTTTTGCCCTTTTGAGACTTTGTAAATTTTTGATAATATAAATTGTTATTGTTGTTAATTGTTTAACTCTAAAGGTGTCCTCAGTCCAGGAATACTGAATTTAACTAGGGGGGAATGTGGCACCCCAGGAGTCCAGTTGCCACATTGGCATTGCCTCCCTCACAGGGGGTGATGCCATGCCTGGAAGCAAGGAGGGGTACCCTTATCAGGTAACACCAGCATCCAAAACTTTTCCTGGCTCCAGACCAGAAGGGGGAGCTCTAACCCAGTTTCAGGGGAGCTTCCCCTTTAAATTGGTACTCGGAGGCGGGGGTTAGGAGAGTCAGTTGGAGACGGAGGAGAGTCAGTTGGGGACGGAGGAAAGTGAGTGAAAGACGAGGGAGAACCTGGGAAGGGGAGCTGTGACTAAGCTGGCCCCGAGAAAAGCGCCAGAAACCAGACACCGGAGTCCGTGGTTGCTTGGGTACTGAAGTCCCGGCAGCTAAATCCGGAGGGCAGGAGACTGCAGGTCTCCTGGCCCCACCAAACTCCCAGTGGCTCAGCAGCATACTAGAGCCCAGAGCCGCCACGAAGGAGCGACACCTGTAAAAGGCTCGAGCTGCCTGCCATATGGGCTAGGATTTAACGATTACTCAGGAAAGAGGGCCGCAGCATAACTTTAGGCAGCAGGGCCAAAGAGGACAGCGCAGAAGAAAGGCCTACAACCCCACCTGGCAAGGTGGATCCCAAATTGCTTCTAAACTGCCCAGATCTCAATTACCTTCTGTTACCAGTGCCCCCGTCTGCACCATCAAACATCCAGTAAAGGTAGAGGAAACCACCATTCCTGTGTCATCTGGTCATTATCTGCACTCTCAGTCCTGCACCCCAACATCCACAATCCCCTACATAAACCATACGGGTAGCCCAGGGGGCCCCGCTCTACCCGTGGGGAGCAAATCCATCCCAGCTGCGTGACCAACGGCCCCAGTGGTCTCTTTCAGCACTGTGGCCATCTATAGCCGCATACCACTAGTGGCGTCACAAAACTTTTCCCCTAAATAAGCTGTCCTTTTTATTGACCACCCGGGTCACGCCCCCGTGAGTATCCCAAGGAACCGACCAACCTGGTGGCGAGTACCCCAAGGTCCTAGGGGGCGTATCATAGGCATGAAAAAAAACAGCTGCTGTTGACCCATAGCTGGTCGATAGATCCTCCAGAAAATATTGGATCCAGTTGGATGAAGCATGTTTGGTGGGCTGTGCTGCTGGAGGAAATAGATTCTTCAACTATGATGATAAAAAGGTCTTTTATTCACAACGCATTTCAACACCGTGCCAGCGTCTTTATCAAGTAAAAAAAACTATTTTTTTTCACTTGATAAGGACACTAGTATGGTGTTGAAATGCATTGCAAATGAAAAATCTATTATTATCATTGTTGAGGGACCAAATTACTCCAGCAACCAAAGTGTTTCATCCAACTGGATCTAATATTTCTGCATATGAAATTCATGGTTGATACTGAATACATTGAGATGTTTTGAAAATATTGCTGTTACGCTCGCGCCCGGACTGACAGGCGTGAGTGTGATTAGTGATCCCACTGTACCATGAACCGAGGAGTGCCTGGAGGGGCGTAACTAAGTATCAACCCGATCCGACCAAGGTCGCATGACGGCTACGACGCCATGCACCAGGGAGGAACCGAGCAGAGGGACCAGGTGCGACTCCAGGTCAGACCCCGGTCACAGTTGTTGACCCACACCGGGGAATGCAGGAACAGACAGAGCGCAGGCTGGATAGGATCCAATACAGACTGGGAAACGGGTTCAGAGCCACAGATGCGGTAGTCAAGCAGAGCAAAGCGAAACCACAGGTGCGGTGGACAAGGCTGAGCAGAGCGAAACCGCAGGTGCGGTGGACAAGGCTGAGCAGAGCAAAACCGCAGGCGCGGAGGACAAGGCTGAGCAGAGCGAAACCGCAGGTGCGGTGGACAAAGCTGAGCAGAGCGAAACTGCAGGTGCGGTGGACAAGGCTGAGCAGAGCGAAACCGCAGATGCGGTGGATAAGGCTGAGCAGGGCGAAACCGCAGGTGCGGTGGACAAGGCTGAGCAGAGCGAAACCGCAGGTGCGGTGGACAAGGCTGAGCAGAGCGAAACCGCAGGTGCGGTGGACAAGGCTGAGAAGAGCGAAACCGCAGGTGCTGTGGACAAGGCTGGGCAGAGCGAAACCGCAGGTGCGGTGGACAAGGCTGGGCAGAGCGAAACCGCAGGTGCGGTGGACAAGGCTGAGCAGAGCGAAACCGCAGGTGCGGTGGACAAGGCTGAGCAGAGCGAAACCCAGGTGCGGTGGACAAGGCTGAGCAGAGCGAAACCGCAGGTGCGGTGGACAAGGCTGAGCAGAGCGAAACCGCAGGTGCGGTGGACAAGGCTGAGCAGAGCGAAACCGCAGGTGCGGTGGACAAGGCTGAGCAGAGCGAAACCACAGGTGCGGTGGAGAAGGCAGAGAGGACAGGGCTCTGTTCACATGGAACAGACAGGAAAATGCAGGAAGATGGCTAGAACACAGAAGGAAGATACGGTGGAAGGGAAAAGGGACAAGCAGAACCAGATACACACAAGGTACTACACATGAAGTAGCGAGTGGACGCAAAACTCACAAACAGAAGTACAGAGACAACGAGTTGGAGTTAGGTGCAGGTTCACATACTGCAGGAAAAGGGAAGGTACGGACATAGAGACAAACAGGCTAGGAGAGTGTTCAGACAGGAACTGACACTGCCACAAGATACAGGAGCGAGTCTGGGTATACAGCCCCCAGAGGCGGACAAACAGGCTAGTGTAAACTGAGGGTTCTGTTCCAATTTTTGTTTTGCCCATTCTGCAAATTCAGTGCGCCGATCGAGGTCATCCTCGTTGAGATGCTGCAGCAGCTGGATTTTGTAAGGGTGCCATTTGTGAGTAGCTAATATCCGCCGAAGGGATGTTTGACTGATGCCACTCTCCAGTGACATGCGGCGAGTGCTACGCTGTGGGCTCTTGCTGAATGAAGCTAGGACAGCCACTGATGTTTCTTCATTAGTGACAGTTTTCTTGCATCCACATTTTGGCAAATCCAACACTGAACCTGTTTCAGGAAATTTGGCAAGCAGTTTGCTAACTGTATCATGGGAGATGGGTGGTCTCGTAGGGTGTCTTGCATTGAAATCTGCTGCAATGACCCGGGAACTGCGTTCACCAGACATCAACACAATTTCTATCCGCTCCTCACTTGTTAACCTATGCGACATGTCAATGGCTGAAAATAAAGAGAAACTTGTAAATAACTCATGAAAGAATAAAGTTACATTAAAACCAAGCACACCATTGTTTTTCTTATGAAATTCTCAATCAGTTTGATGTGTCACATGGCCCTCTTCCCATTGAAAAAAATAAAGTTGGATCCAAAATGGCCGACTTCAAAATGGCCAGCATGGTCACCACCCATTTAGGTGTATCCATATAAATGGTCCACCCTGTATATTCGATAGACAGTGTTTGTGAAATGTCACACAATCACACCTCTGCTGTGCCTAGTTAGACCCATCAGCTCTGTCCTATAACTACTCTCTCTGTGAAATAAAAGTACTGGTGTCTTTGTAAAAAGACAGCACTTTACAATGAACCAATGCTATTAGAAGGTGTTTTTGCAGTCATTAAGGGTTAATTGAATTGTGATGGGTTTAGAAAGCTGTGCTTCCTGCACAGTAAACAACAATTGTGGGGCAATTTTTTATGCATACTCAGAGCAAATGGACTAAAGCCACAAATTAAACATTTAACAAGGCTTTTCACGAAAACATGCATAATGGAAATGTTCCAGAACCTCAGGGCATGATCTAGACAATGCCTACCTTATACCACCTTTTATCTAACAGAACGAGTGTCTTATTGTATCAACAATTTTTGTTCAGAATTTGGAATGAAATATGGTAACATTGCAGTGTGCCTCTTAGAGGACTTGCAAAGTCTGGAGACTAGATGATGGTCAATTTATTAGATGTGGTTATGAATGGTTATTAACAAGGAAGCTTCATGGCTTCATTATTTTCTCTGGACAACACAAATTGTAACGTAAACCATTATGGAAATCACAACTAGCCTTTCCATTTTTGAAAATATGGACATTATATAGACATTTAAAAAGAGGATCACAATCCTTCAATAGTGCAACATCTCTTCCATTATTTAGGTACCTGACTAAAGCTCATACATGTCACATAATCTTTATAAATTAAGTCCAATTGAACACTATTAAATTAAACATGCAAAATTCTAATAATTCCCTGGCCTAATATTGGTAAAGCATTTCAAGAGAAACTCGTCGGTTTTGATTCCCTGGCTCCCTGCACCTTTTACCTCTCTTTTACGAACTTGCTCGTACCTGGTATACACTCAGCATTTATAACTGCCTATTCGAGTTAGATCTTGTATCGTCTTCTATTATTTAATGTGGGTGGCATATTTTATGTTCTGATCAACTATCCACTCCACGGCAAACTTCCCATTTCATGAAAGGAGTTGTCCACTACTTGGACAATCCTTTCTCATTCCCCATGTTTAGCCCCATTAAAATAAAAACACCTATACTCACCTCCGGTGCTGGTACTTTTCTAGTGGTGTCGGCACTCGCATTCCCGGGGCTGACATGAGGTTGTTACGTCACGGGAGCCCTGTGCCAATCAGTTCCATCGTCACTGTCCCCGCCTTGAATGTATTGAACACTGTCAGGAAGCCAGGGCTGCGGCTGCTCTCTGAGTTCCTCCTGATGTTCGATTTATCTTAAGACGAGGACAGTGACACCAGCGCTGATGGGGCGCAGAGCTCATGTGACATAACAATCTCATATGAGTCCTGGGAACTTGAATGCCGACAACACTGGAACAGTGCCAAATGTGAGTATAGATGTTTTTATTTTAATGGTGCCAAACATAACAAATGAGATATTAGAGATGGGCGAATCTGAACAGTAATGTTCGGGGTCCGTACCGAACACCTACTGTTCGGGCACGGCCCCCGAACATGGACTTCACTAGGAAGTTCAAGTTACTGTTTGGGTTTGGCACCCCGAACACCGGGTGTTACTCGCACTGTCATCTGCATAACAGCGCGAGAAACACCGGCAGCTCTGACCAGTGGTAAGATTAATACCACTGGTCAGAGCTTTGCGGTTCCCACGCTATCAGATGACAGCATGAGCCCCAAGATGTGGCCGGAGGTAAAAAGTTTACCTCCGGTCACAGGCGTCTGCAGATTGAACTACTACACCCATCAGCCTACGCCTGCTTTTGCAGACAACAGCCAGAGCAGGCGCTGCCGATGGGAGTATTCATCTGTGCTATAAATAAATAAATTAAAAAACGGCGTGAGTTCTCCTGTATTTTTGTATAGGTGGAGATTCTATTGCGCTTTTATTGTCCCCTTTTTCTTCTTTAGCTTATGCATGTGTATGTGTACCCATAGACATTCTACTGAGAAGGCACCACTTTGCAAGTGATGCGTAAGCTGAGCACTTAATTCCTTTGGCTTGAGTGATTATTGGGGCTGAGGGACCAGATTCCCACCAATCAACGATACTTTTGAGGGGCAACAACATTTAAAAAATGTGATTATACCTTAAGTTTTACAAATTCCCTTTGCCCCCTCCCAGGCTGCGCAGACTTATCCAATCATCTTTTCCAAAAAGCTTTTACTACAAGCTGAGCCTGGTTCCTATCTCTTCTCCATTTCATTTGAGGCAGTGCCTATGCACATGGAGAGGTGAGTCACTAGAGTTAGGAACCATCCATATGAGGTACACCATGTCGTGGTTGGATGGCTGCTATGCTTTTTGATCATAATTACATAGGTTGAAAAAAGACCTAGGTCCATCAAGTTCAAAATATTACCTTAGCGGATTAGACACAATTAAAATTTTTCTGTTTGCATACATTTTCCCTAGAAATTTGATTTGCAACTTCTCCATGAATTTAATGTCTCTTATTATATATAATATATGTAATATTTAAAAAAAATTGAAAACAATCTTCTCACCTCACCTGAACGTCCGCTCCTCACCGTCACCCTTTCTATTTTCCCTGCATCTTCAGATCTCCTTTGAATTCCCAGGTCTCTCATGCATGATCAGGGCTTCTGGCACTGAGGGTTCCAAAAGGGTTCTGCGTAAGTGTGCGAAAAGTTATGACCTCATGATGTCACGGGCCAGCAGCTGCCATTTTGCTAAATCCGCACGGAAGCAAATTACAAAAAAAAATTGTAGATTCGCTCATCTCTAACATTAATTTAATATTAAAGGTGTGAGGACCTTTTTTGTCTTTTTGTAGAAATCTCTTTTGATCTACTAATAATTTATTGTAACCTGGAAATTAGGAGACGGTCTACATGTATGAGTAGTAAACAGGTCAGCCATCATTGTCTGAGTGTATGTACAGCAATTTCCCTTCAATCTCTGACACAATGCATAAATATTGATTAGCCAACTAAGATAACACCATGAAGATTTGACCATATCAAGCTTTTAGTCACCTCAGATCATAAACAACCTTCGTTGTCGCATTTTAGACAAACATTTGATTCATAATTCACTCCTCAAGTCATAACTTCATTGTCTTGTGTGAATGACAATACTTTGTAAATGGTCCAGAGGAGGCATCTCATTTTCTGCACCTAGTAAAATATTACATTTTGCAATAGAAGTTATTTATGATTTTATCCAGAGGGTCAACCTATAAAAGTTCTATAGGACTGGGGGTGTAGAAGGATGTGAATGGCCTATAAGTCCAGTGTGTTTTACTAGGGCAATCACAAAATCAATAGACTGAGTTTTAGAGTGGAAGAGAATGCTCTTTATCATTAATGTCAGACATTTACTGGTCAATTTAGCACAGTTCTTCCTGTAAACAAAATGACCATTCCCTCCCAGCAATAAAAAGACACAGAGAAATCCTCATTAGGATCAGGTCAAAAATGTCGGGCACCGAACACATAACGATATAGTATCTCACAAAGGAAAATTTTGAATATTTGATGACTTTACATTTTCCAACATTGTAATTCTATGACTTCTCAGGAGAAAACATGAAATGCCGATAGATAATGAGGAATTCCTGTTAATGCAATCTATTGATACAAACAAACTCAGTGTTTCTCTTGGTCCCACAATTTGTCATTAAAAACCACTTTGAGGAACCCTGAGATTCCAGGAACTTTCATGGTTCAACAGACGGGTCTTAGAAGATTATTAAGATTGATCTGGCCAATAGCAGGTTTGTAACAAAGGACAGGATCAGGCTGGGAAGAAACACTAAGGCAGAAATACAGAAAGAAGCCTCTACCATGTCTGCTATGGTGCCCATGAGGCGAGGACACTCGATGCCAATGGTGGCACTGGGCCCCCTGCCCATCATTACCAGTAGTGTTGAGCCACCCCCGTAGTGTTCGAGTTCGGTTCGGTTCGTCGAACACCCATGTGTTCGCCGAACTGTTCGTCGAACTGTTCGTCGAACACCTTCGAACACCGTTAAAACCAATGGCAGGCAAACAAAAACACATAGAAACACATAGAAAACACCTTCAAAGGTGTCCAAAAGCTGACAAACTGCTCAGAAGACATAACTAACACATGGAAAAGTGACAAGTACATATAGTCATGCGAAAATAAAAGAGGTGGAGGAGTAAAAGGAGGGGGAGGCACAGATATAGGCATGTCATGCCCTTCTAAAATCCAAAAAGTGAGAAGCCGACACGGCCAGTCCGCTCCTGCCCGTGCCACCTCCGTGTCGCCGGGTTTGTGCCAGAGCCGCGGTGAACCCTGATGGCCAGCCCCCCTCTCCCAATACTGGTGCCTGTCCGCTGGTGGGTCGAGCGAGCCCCCCTGTGGTGGAGGCAGCTCTAAGCTTTTTAATTTAAATTGTCTCTCTAATTTGAATGAATACACTTTAAATCCATTTACAAGGATCTATTGGAGGGCAAGTCTCATGCCAGCAGCCGCGTAATTCCAGCTCCAGTAGCGTCCACTAAAGCTGCTGCAGTTAAAAAGCTTTTATAAGGATCGAGCTCGGCTGTCCACCGCAAGGCATCCTACTGCCAGTCCCAGCCCCTATGCCTTGGGGTGCCTCCTGATGCTCTTCACTGAGTATCCCGTGGTCCCGAAGCATTTCCTTTGAAAAAATGAAGTGTTCAAACTACAGGTGGTGTAGCTTTCTTAACAGCCGGGATAATCCGCTGACTAGCAGACCCTGCTACTAGGCACAAAGTATTTCCTGGGCTAGATGCAGTTAAAAATTTGTAATTAGATACTCTCGTTGGATGCTGAGAAAGCATTCCATAGAGTCTCCTGGCACGCCATATATGATTCTCTTAAAAAGCTTGGGGTAGGGGTCTAGGGGACCCTTTTATAGCCAAAATCACGGCCCTGTATCGCAATACGTCACCTAGGCTGAAGATAAATGGAACTGTAGCACCCTGAGGGCTCGGTTGCTACAGAGGTATTGCACCTCACCCAGAGGTGTGATATCTCACTCTCAGGTAAGGATGTAGTGTGGATCAGGACCCGACACCTGCATGCATTACACCACATTGCCGTGGGGCAGGGCGACCAATATGCCCCTGAGATGGGCACGACAGTCCCTGTCCCTGGCTGGAGTGGGGGGAGGGAACACTGAGGAAGGGGAGCCCTGTAGTGCAGGAGCAGGGAGGAAGCAGTTCCTGGGTGCATTGAGAAGGGAGTATAAAAGGTGGGCACCATCTTAGTTCAGTGCAGAGAAGTCTGAGCAGAAGTGGCAGGGAGCAGGGGCTCTGCATGAGCTCTGCTCCGGAGGCGGGCCTAGTAACAGAGGCCCAGGCCTGGAAGAGGGAGAAGGAAGGAAGAGGAGCGGAGAAGGCTCCAGGAACGAGGAACGAAGGGATCTCAGGGGTGCGGACGGGCGAGTCGCCACCGCACGCCAGAATCCACCTGCGTGGAGGGGTCAGGCCAAAGGGGGAGACCGGTCCCCGAAACTAGTGGAGGCAGGAAACGACCCTCAGCTAGAAACAGGAGGCTGTGACATTTTATGTGGCGCAGCCCCTCGCTACACCCGCTAGGAAGGCACCACATAGGGTCAGGGAAACTGGCGCCAAGTTTACCAAGAGGAGGCCCGAGGCAGCCGGAAAGAAGGGTTGGTAAGAAAGGCCAGACAAAGGACACACAAAGGGGGTCCTGTGAAGCGCTCCAAAGTTATCTGGGAGTTGTCTGAGCCCCTCACCTGGTGAGCACAGTACGACGTGGGCAGCCGTTACCTGCAGACGTGGTCTGGATAATAAGAACTGTGAGTAAAGGCCCTGGACTGCATCACTGACTCCGTGTCATTACTGCTGCTGCCCTGCACCATCACCCCCATCCTCCGCATACACTGCCCTGAGGCTATACTCCTCCCGTGGGGAGTTATGCTACGCTCTGCTGCACCCACAACACCAGCCTCAGCGGTCTGCCCTGGAGCGGCGGTTCACTCTGACCGCAATCCACGGGTGGCGTAGTCGGACATTTAAACATCAAAACCACATAAATAGTTCCGCCACTGGTTTGACCGCCCTGAGCCACGGAACCGGGTTGCCGCCACGGAGACTACAACCACCAGCATCCACCAAAAAGGGTCCGGCTCCGGGTGTCCCAAGGCCCAGGGGGCGCGTCAGAACATTTTCATCACCTTTCACAATCACCAATGGGACAAGGCAGGGATGTTCTCTGTCCCCTCTCTTATACATCCTAGTGACGGAGCACCTGCTCTCATCAATTCGCCATAACCCCAATATTAGGTGGATTGAGGTGGGAGGCACCGAGTACAAGTGCTCTCTATTTGCTGATGATGTCCTAGTATATATCACTCAATCACATATATCCATCCATGCTGTTATGGCTGAAATAGATCACTTTGTTACATGGTCAAATTTTAAAATCAATGCAGCGAAGTCTGAGGCCCTCGATGTCTCCCTCCCCAAATCCATATAGGATTCCATCCAGTCCAACTTTCCCTTTGCCTGGCCCTCACAGGGTATCAAATACTTAGGAATTCCTATTCATAGAGACCTCTCCCATCTATGTTATCTTAATTTTGGGCCCTTTATTGAACAACTCCATACAGACCACGGTTGGCAAGTTAGAACTGTAAGATTCACTACGTGAACCACTGGTGTTTTGTGGAAAAGCACATGTACACTGTGTTCCAAATTATTATGCAAAAAGTGTTTAGGAGTGATAAGGGAAGAATTTGTTTGTTTGTCAGTTAAACTCATTGATGGTGATGTGTGTCAGGGCTCTTTATATCACTGTAAGCAATTGCAGACACCAGTGCTAATTAGTTTGTCAGGTGTGTCCAATGAAAGGCAAGATTACTTAAGAAGGCTGTCTCACATTATTAAGCAGCCTACATTTTCTGCCAAAATGGGAAAGAAAAAGGATGTGTCGGCTGCTGAGAAGCAACAAATTGTGGAGTGTTTAGGTCAAGGCATGACTACAATCAACATTGTGCGATGATCAGGATGAAGTGTCTTGGCAATCAAGAAGTATGTAGCTGATTCACAGTACACACGTGTGCGTGCTGATAAGGGCAAATTGAGGACTCTTTCCTACAGGCAATTACATCAGGTTGAAAGAGCAGCGGCAAAAAAGCCTTGTCATAGCAGCAGACAAGTTTTTGAAGCTGCTTGTGCCTCCAACGTCCCCCGAACAACAAGATGCAGGGTCCTTCAGAGGTTTGCAGCTGTGCATACGCCATCCTGTCGACCTCCTCTATCCACTTCACACAAGCAGAAACGGCTCCAGTGGGCCAAACATTACATGAAGACTGATTTCAAAACTGTTTTGTTCACGGATGAGTGCCGTGCAGCGCTCGATGGTCCAGATGGATGGAGTGGAGGATGGCTGGTTGATGGACACCCCACGCAAACACGGCTACAGCGCCAACAAGGAGGAGGTGGAGTAATGTTTTGGGCTGGAATCATGGGGAGAGAGATTGTCGGCCCCTTTAGGATCCCTGAAGGCGCTAAAGATGAACTCCATAATGTATGTGGATTTTCTCAAACAGCACTTCCTGCCATGGTTCAAGAAGAAGAACCGTGTATTTCACAGCAAGATCATTTTTCTGCATGATAATGCACCATCTCATGCTGCACATAAAACATCTGCATCTCTGGCTGATATGGGCATAAAAGGGGACAAACTTATGGTGTGACCCCCATGCTCCCCTGACCTCTACCCCATTCAGAACCTTTGGAGCATCATTAAAAGGAGTGTCTATGATGGCGGGAGGCAGTTCACATCTAAGCAACAGCTCTGGGAGGGTATTCTGTCCTCATGCAAAACAATTGAAGCAGAAACCATCCAAAACCTGACAAATTCAATGGACGAGAGAGTTCAGAAGCTCCTTTCGAACAAGGGGTCCTATGTGAAAATGTAACATCACCTAGAATAAAGTTTTGAGTTGAAAACTGTTTGAGTTCAGTTTCTAACAACCTGCTAATGCTTATAATTTCAAAAATGACCATTTTTTTGGTCTTTATTAAAATGAAAAGGTTGATCGAAAAGTTTGGGGGATCTAAGAGTGTGGCAACCCAGTAGTCATGATTACTTCGAATTCTGACAATATGAGGGTCATGCTGCAGGTAGTGCAGCAAGAAGGCACTTATGTGTCTTGCGCATCTCGGAGCCCCAAAATTATTTTCCGGGCTAGATGCAGCTAAAAATTATTTTTAATTTTAAATCTGGTGGAGCTTATTATAGATGGCCTAATAGGATCAGTGCTGCACACTGCTACAAAGCCCAAATTATTTTCCAGTCAAGATACAGATAAACATGATTAGTAATTTGAAAGCTTAAAACGGTTGGTAGGGTGATTTTAAACAATCATCAAGCTTTTACTCTCCCCAGGATGACACAGGGGTAGAAAAGTCGTTTCGGATCCATGATTTGTTCATCTTTATGAACGTGAGTCTGTCTACATTATCAATGGAGAGCCGCGTGCGCTTATCTGTCAGCACACCACCAGCAGCGCTGAACACACGTTCAGACAGAACGCTGGCTGCGGGGCATGACAAGATCTCCAAGGCGTAAATGGCTAGCTCCGGCCATTTATCCAGATTGGAAGCCCAAAAAGAGCAAGGGTCCAGTGACACAGTCGTGGCTTCAATGTTTACTTGGAGATACTCCTGTACCATCGTCTCTAGGCGTTGACTATGTGTCAGACTTCTTGTCTCCTGTGGCCTTGCAAAGGATGGGCTAAAAAAGTGGTGAAATGATTCCGCAAAATTGATGTTACCACCAGATACTGTGGTTCTGTTACGGTTTGAGTGCTGAACACTTGACGGTCCCACGGTTGGCAAGTTGGAACTGTGAGATTCACTACGTGCACCACTGGTATTTTGTGGAAAAGCACATGTAAGATTCTGCAACAGTCTCTGCTGATACTCCTGCATGCGTGCATCCCTTTCTATGGCAGGAATAATTTCTGCAAATTTACTTTTGTACCGGGGATCTAACAGTGTGGCAACCCAGTAGTCAGGATTATTTCTAATTCTCACAATTCGAGGGTCATGTTGCAGGTAGTGCAGCAAGAAGGCACTCATGTGTGTTGCGCATCCAGGAGCACCAAGTCCCTGTTGTGTTGGTGGCGAGGTAACAATCATGCTTCCTTCCTCTGTCCTCTCCCCCCAACCTCGCACAACAGAAATGTGATCAAGGTCTCCCTCATCTGATGAGTCTTCCATCAGTTCGTCCTCCACTTCTTCCTGGGCTCCTGCACCTTCCTCACTAGTTTGGCTGCTACCATGCGCCTGGTAAAACCATCTCCCCCACCCTCACATGCCTGCCGCCTTGGTGCTGCCGACCGTCTGGACCTTGCAGATGTTAGCCCTTCCGCATACAACTCCTCCTCCTCTACTTCCTCCACCTCCTCTTGTGCCACCACCTGACTCCGAATTCTGTTTAACATGTGCTCCAGCATGTAAATCACCGGAATAGTCATGCTGATAATGGCATCGTCAGCACTAAACATCTTCGTCGCCATTTCAAAACTGTGCAGAAGGGTGCATAGGTCCCTGATCTGAGACCACTCCTCCAGCGTGATTTGCCCCACCTCTGAATCTCGTTGGCCCAGGCTATACGTCAGAACGTATTGCACCAGGGCTTGTCGGTGCTGCCACAGTCGCTGCAACATGTGCAGAGTTGAATTCCACCGGGTAGGCACATCGCATTTTAGCCGGTGAAGTGGCAGGCCCAACGACTTCTGTAGAGATGTAAGTCGCTGAGCTGCGGGATGCGAACGGCGGAAGTGAGCACACAGCGACCGTGCCCTCTGCAGAAGGCCATCTAGTCTGGGATAGTGGGCTAAAAATTGCTGGACAACCAGGTTCAACACGTGAGCCATACAAGGCACGTGTGTGACATTGCCCCGGCGAAGGGCCGCACCCAGGTTTGCAGCATTGTCGCACACGGCCTTCCCTGGTTTCAGGTCCAGTGGAGACAACCATTCATGAAATTGGTTCTCCAGAGCTGACCACAACTCCTCAGCTGTGTGACTCACATTTCCCAGACATTTCAATGTAAAAACCGCCTGATGACGTTGAGCCCTACTGCCAGCATAGTAAGGAGGTGTGCAGGATCCCTTCTGCGCAGTTAGAAAGCTTGTGGCATGACCAGACAGGCTTTGGGTGCAGGTGGAAGACCGAGAGGAGGTTGAGGAGGCAGAAGCAGTGGAGGAACTTTGACATAAAGAGGATTGACGCACAACTCGTGGGGACGGCAAGACTTGGACAGCAGCCCCTTGTCCTGCTGTCACCATAGTTACCCAGTGCCCAGTCAGCGACATGTAACGCCCCTGTCCATGCCTACTCGTCCAAGTGTCTGTGGTGAAATGCACCCTGTCACACACAGAGTTTCTCAAAGAAGCGGTGATGTTGTGTGCGACATGCTGGTGGAGCGCAGGCACACCTTTCTTTGAGAAGTAGTGCCGACTGGGCATCTGGTACTGGGGCACTGCGACGGACATAAGGTCTCGAAAATCCTCTGTGTCCACCAGGCGGAAAGGCAGCATTTCTGTAGCCAAGAGCTTGCAGATGGTGAAATTCAACCTCTTAGCTTTCTCATGGCTAGGAGGAAATGGTCTTTTACTTGTCCACATCTGAGGGACCGAGTGCTGGCTATTGTGCTTAGACGGGGTTGATAAGGGTGTCCCCGGCAAACTGCCGGTCTGTGAGGAAGATGCAGGCGGACATGTTAGGTTGCCTTGATCCAAAGGTGGTGCTATCGATGTCGGACAGCGCTCAACACCAGCTGCTGTTACCACCTCCAAAGAAAATGATGACCTGCCAATCACGCTGGCTGTTGCGGGTAAAGAGGTGGCAGGTCTGCGCCCCAAAACAGGTGTGACTGCTGTCCCCCCAGTCACAGAGGATGAAGAGGCCGCGGATGCACAAGATATGGCAGACGGTGGTTGGCCCGGCCGGCTAGGCCGCATTGTAGCACACTGAGCTTCCCACTGCAACTTATGCTTCATGTCCATGTGCCGGTTCATGCATGAAGTACTCAAACTATGTATTTTTTGGCCTCTACTTAGCTTTTGCTGACAAATGTTACAGATAACACGAGTTGGGTCATCTTTATCGATCTGAAAAAATGCCCAGGCTATGCAAGGCTTAGCACCCATGCGACCTGAAGAGCCACCACGACTTGTGGTGAGAGGCAGAGTTGTGTTTGAGGATGCAGTTGTTGACGTGCTTCCAGTACTACGTCTCTGTCCAGGAAGGCGCAACCTGACCTCGTCGTCACTAGCATCTTCCTCCACCTCCTCTGCTGACCTCATCTCTTGGCTGACTGTGGGTTGACAGTAAGTGGGATCTCCGACCTCATCATCATCACCCTGTGCGTTATCACACCCGTCGTCCTCAGAGCCAACCTGTTCCTGCCCTGACAAAAAACTAAAGTTGTCGCTCCAATCAGGTATTTGAGTCTTATCATCGTCTTCCTCATTGTCTCCACCAACAGGAGTTACAGTTTGGGAATGAGGGTCTACATTATGGTCAGAACCTTCTGCGTCTGGTCCTGGATCCGACTCATAAAGATTCTGGGCATCAGTGCAGATCATTTCCTCGTCTGGATTCACAGAAGCGCTGGAGTCGACCTCTGATTCCCAGGCTATAGTATGAGTAAACAGCTCTGCAGACTCAACCATCTGTTCTACCTCATACTCAGACGGGCAGCTGGAGATTTGGGAGCTGTGAGGAAGCAAGTGCGATTTGGGTGACACCTTTGAGGACTGGAGTATTTGTGATGTTGAAGTTGATGTGGAGGAGAGCCCACTTAAAGGAGCACTTGATATCCGTTGAAGCACCTGCTGTTTTTGTGCCTCATCTGGAATTTGTAGCGATTGGCGTGGCCGTAAGAAAGGGATCTTATCACATTGTCCGCTAAAAGAAGTAGACATTTTAGTTTGGCTGGAAGATGGTCTTTCTTCTGCAGATGTTACTGTTGCTTTAACACCTACCCCACGGACACAACCTTTTTTCCCCTTCCAACACGCCTATTCCCCTTTCCACCAGCAGCAGGCCTTTTTCCACTCATTTTGGTGGTTAACTAATTCACAACTCTGGAGTTGTTTGCACAAAAAAATCAATGGATGGTAACCGAGCAGAGCTGAGTGGCCAAACTGTGGTATTAGGCCAAAACTATTGGCTGGGTTAGATGCAGAAAAAAATATATTCAGTTTGCAACCTGATGGAGGTCAGTATAGATGGACTAATAGAGAAAGTCCGACACACTGCTACAAGGCCAAATATTTTTTCAGAGGTAGATGCAGAAAAAAATTATATTCAGTTTGCAACCTGATGGAGGTCTGTATAGATGGATTAATAGAACAAGACCCACACACAGCTAGAAGCCCAATATTTTTTCAGAGGTAGATGCAGAAAAAAATATATTCAGTTTGCAACCTGATGGAGGTCAGTATAGATGGACTAATACAACAAGTCCCACACACAGCTAGAAGCCCAATATTTTTTCAGAGGTAGATGCAGAAAAAAATATATTCAGTTTGCAACCTGATGGAGGTCAGTATAGATGGACTAATACAACAAGTCCCACACACAGCTAGAAGCCCAAATATTTTTTCAGAGGTACTGTAGATGCAGATACAAATTATTTTTAATTTGCAACCTGATGGAGGTCAGTATAGATGGACTAATACAACAAGTCCCACACACTGCTAGAAGGCCAAATATTTTTTCAGAGCTAGATGCAGAAAAAAATTATATTCAGTTTGCAACCTGATGGAGGTCAGTATAGATGGATTAATAGAACAAGACCCACACACAGCTAGAAGCCCAATATTTTTTCAGAGGTAGATGCAGAAAAAAATATATTCAGTTTGCAACCTGATGGAGGTCAGTATAGATGGACTAATACAACAAGTCCCACACACAGCTAGAAGCCCAAATATTTTTTCAGAGGTACTGTAGATGCAGATAAAAATTATTTTTAATTTGCAACCTGATGGAGGTCAGTATAGATGGACTAATACAACAAGTCCCACACACAGCTAGAAACCCAAATATTTTTTCAGAGGTACTGTAGATGCAGATACAAATTATTTTTAATTTGCAACCTGATGGAGGTCAGTATAGATGGACTAATACAACAATCCCACACACAGCTAGAAGCCCAAATATTTTTTCAGAGGTAGATGCAGAAAAAAATATATTCAGTTTGCAACCTGATGGAGGTCAGTATAGATGGACTAATACAACAAGTCCCACACACAGCTAGAAGCCCAAATATTTTTTCAGAGGTACTGTAGATGCAGATAAAAATTATTTTTAATTTGCAACCTGATGGAGGTCAGTATAGATGGACTAATACAACAAGTCCCACACACAGCTAGAAGCCCAAATATTTTTTCAGAGGTACTGTAGATGCAGATACAAATTATTTTTAATTTGCAACCTGATGGAGGTCAGTATAGATGGACTAATAGAGAAAGTCCGACACACTGCTAGAAGGCCAAATATTTTTTCAGAGCTAGATGCAGAAAAAAATTATATTCAGTTTGCAACCTGATGGAGGTCAGTATAGATGGATTAATAGAACAAGACCCACACACAGCTAGAAGCCCAAATATTTTTTCAGAGGTAGTTGCAGAAAAAAATATATTCAGTTTGCAACCTGATGGAGGTCAGTATAGATGGACTAATACAACAAGTCCCACACACAGCTAGAAGCCCAAATATTTTTTCAGAGGTACTGTAGATGCAGATAAAAATTAGTTTTAATTTGCAACCTGATGGAGGTCAGTATAGATGGACTAATAGAATGATGCTATGCCCAAAAGATTTTACTTCACTAGGTGCAGTAAAAAAATTGGTATTCTATACACAGGTGGTATATCTTGCAGCACAGATAGGCTACTCCACTGACTAACACACTCTGCAATAGGCCAAAAAGGATTAGCTTTGCTAGATTCAGCCAAATGCTGTGAAAAAAAACTTGCACAGCACTGGCACAGACCTGCCTGGCAAAAACTGATAGGAACTGATGTAACCTAGTCCTGAAAAGGACTCCAATTACAATTAGTCTTTACTCCCACAACCCATCTATTTAAGAGCACAGACCTCCCTGATAAAAGTCGTAGGAAATGCTGTAACCTAGTCCTTAAAAGGACTGCAATCACAACTATTCCCTACTCCCAAGCTATCTGTAGATTTGTGCGAAAATTGGCTTGAAATTAACAAGGTATAGCGCACACAGCAACAGCGGTGCCGTCTAACACGCAGCTGCAGCAGTGAGAAAATGGTGGCGACGGTGAAAATGGCTTGGTCTTATAGGGCAAGGACATGTGACATACACTGCCAATGACACATGCCCTTGCTTGTGTGAAAAAAAGCACTTCGCTCCGTGTGTGCGCTGCTGATAGGCTGACAGATTGCACCTCCCCACTGCAAATGCGGGAAAGAGAAAAAAAAATGGAGATCTTCATTGTTCCTGCAGAGATCCATCCCCTGCCCCTCCCCCCACCCCGCTGTACACTCAAACTGCGTATTAACATTAATTTTCATCATTACTGAGAAAAAATCCAGTTATGATTTTGGTGCACGAACAGTTATCGAACATAACCTCGAACAGCCGAATTTTTATCAAATTGTTCGTGTTCGCCGAACGGCTCGAACACCGCCCAAAACAGCTCGAATTTGAGATTGGCGAACAGTTCGAGTAGAACAACGCTCATCTCTAATTACCAGTTCAACTGTATCGGCAACCTGGATGCCGGTACAGTTGAAAGAAATGATGGAGGAGGGAGCATCAGCTGACCCTTTCTCCTCCATCATTCTTTCTTGGTGTCTGACGTCTCAGACGTACGACACTTGAGAATGCTCGCTGCAGAGACTGGAGCAGCGGGGGAACGAGGAGGAGAAGTGAGTATTGTATTTTTTTAATCAGTGAAAACATTGTGGTGGCCATATTACTATATAGAGGTCTATGGGGAGTGCATTATACTGTATGGAGGACTATGGAGAGTGCATTATACTGTATGGAGAACTATGGGGTGCATTATACTATATATACTATATAGAAGATTATGTGGATCATTATACTGTATGAAAAACTATGGGGTGCATTATACTATATATACTATATAGAGGACTATGTGGATCATTATACTGTATGGGAAAGTATTGGAATTGAATTTTACTGCATGGAGGACTATGGGGAGTGCATTATACTGTATTGAGGACTATGGGGTTAATTACACTGTATGGAGGACTATGGGAGTGGATTATACTCTATGTAGGACTATGGGGAGTACATTATACTATATGGAGGACTATGGGGTGCATTTTACTATATGGAGGACTATGGGGAGTACATTATACTGTATGGAGGATTATGGGGTGCATTATACTGCTTAAAGGACTACGGGGTGCATTTTACTATATGGAGGACTACGGGGAGTGCAGCATACTATATGGAGGACTATATGGAATGCAATATACTGTATGGAGGACTATGGGGAGTGCAGTATACTATATGGAGGGCTATGGGGAGTGCAGTATACTATATGGAGGTCGATGGGAGTGCAATAAACTATGTGGAGGACTGTCAGGCAAAAGGTATTTTTTCCCGAATTTTAAAAATGAGAGATGTTTTAAAAAAGAAAACCCCCCACCCCCTATCCGTTTGTAAGAAGACATAGAGCTGCAGTGCTGGCCCCCACCCTAAGAATTTTTATTAGCGTCGTAAACCCTCAGTGTAGCGCAGCTTCTAGCTCAAACTAGATTATTCCCTCCAAAATTCCCATTGTTTAAAAGCTTGTACAGTTAATGTAGAATTTAAAAACGCACATGACGGTCACTAACCCAGGGACCAGATTTTTGGAGTGTTCACATTTTCCTGGTTACAATGATATATTTTTCATAACTGGGATACCCCCAGAAATCGAGGAATTCGTTTCTTAGCTTCTGAGCATCATAGAGAGGTCCTGTTTAATATCTATCTGCATGAAAATTAGTGACGGCCAACATGATGTCTCCATCTTGGATGTGGGACCCCCCCACACCAAGATATGAAACATGAAGGTTTTTATGTTCTATGCAGCTGGGTGGTCTCACAAAGCCGAGCCCCCCTTGTGAGGTAAATAATGGGTGTCTCCCAGAGTTTTGGCTGCTTTTCTAAAAAGCAGAACGGTCATAAAACTGGCATTCTTCTCAGGGACGTCGAACGCACGCACACCATGCGGCGTAGAAAAATCACCTCTAATTTCCGGGGAGCCGTCCCCCCCACAGAATCTGAGACCATCACCTCCTGGCGCAGGTTTTGCTATTACTTATCCCTTTTATTTTAATAACTGTTTATGCATACATGTAAATTGTCTCCTTTATAATATCTTGTATATATTTTGTAAACACTGCCCCCCTTTTGGGAGTAAATCATTAATTATTTACCAGTTTCATCCTTCTTGTCCTATGTCGAGCAAACACGTTCCTCACCAGCTAATTCACGTTACCTACCAGGTACCCGATCCACCTGTTAAGCGATCGGTGGTGGCAGTATACCAGTATTTATGTGATATTGTGGTTTGAGGGTGGCTGGTCGGAGGTGTATATACGTTCCTGGAAGGAACTGGTGGTATATATACGTCCTGTCACATCACGTGCCGCAATAGTCGACATAAACTAGAGCAGCTGCACCCGTGCTTATCCTCGGTCAATACCGTGTTTGACCAGCAGGATAAGGGGGCGCCAGAGAGCTGCAAGGTCTCGCCCAAAAGTGGGTGTTGTTTTCCTGACAAGGACTATGGGAAGTGCAGTATACTATATGTAGGACTACAGGGAGTGCATTATACTATATGAAGGACTATGGGGTGCATTCTATTATATGGGAGGCTATGTGAGGGCTATTATAATATTTAGGGGGCTATGTGGGAGTCTTTATTTTGTATGCAAGCAATTATACAGTGAGAAGGTTTGTGTGTGGTTCATCATACTGTGTGGGGGCCATTATACAATGTGGACAGGTGTGGGGCCATTATACTGCATGTAGGCCAATTATACAGTATGGAGCGATGTGTGGGGGTCACAGTTGGGGGATTATATGGTGTTGGGGTCACCATTCTTTTCTGTGGGAGTTGAGATGGGGTACAATATTGTCATCATACTGTGTGTGTTAGGGGGCTGTGGAGGAATTCACTGTGGGGGGTATCTTACAGTGTTTGTGGGGCACTTTTGTTGGCATCATAATTTGAGTGCAATGTAATGGGAATCTAGGGCTCCAGTAGGAGGTACATTAGAGGGCACACGGTACCACACAGCAGGTCCAGTAATAGGGAGACATACGGTAGAAGTGGTTCAGCATTGGGACATCAGCAGGATAAGGAGTTTGTGCCGGTTGGGGATAGATGGGGATGGTGAAGGAAATGTGAGAAGTCAAATGTGTCTTTGTTGTAATTTCTGCAGTTGAGTCCTGGAAGAAGTTGTCATGTGGGTCTGGGCCAGATGGAAAAGACGGGAAAAGTGAATGACTCCACCAGAAAGAACGTCATCTGTAAGTCACTATATATAAATGTACTATAATCTCTTACATATTCTGCAGCACTGGTATCTACCACTATTTGGTTACCATATAGCAGTAATATCAGTGTTGGTCTTTGTATAGAGAGATCTTTTGCTAACAGCATGGTCATCTGCTGAGGCTCTCTTACATAGTTGTAATCAGGGTTACCTAGTTAGGGACCCATTCAGAAGTTTCACCTCCCTGAACCAAACCCCTAGCTACGCCTTTGACCTCTACTAAAGAGTTTCCTCTCAAGTAGGAGGGCACTGGAAATCAGCAGTACTTGTAGGTATTAGCAGAGACTATACGTGGTAGGATGGCTCAACAAACTGTCTTTGCAGCTCTTATGGTGAAACATAATTAGCCTTTACAGATGTCTGGTTTCAGCTCTGCCACAGAAGCCCATAGCCTTGTCAAGGACAGGCTGGGAAGTTTCTTCTCCCACCAGCTGTGAAAGATTTAAGTAACAAACAAGTTGCAGACAGAGAAAAGAAGGGTTTAGTATCTGTGGTAGCCACTCAGGATGATACAATACTTAAACCAGTCAATTCCCTGAACCAGAGTTCAGACTTCCAAACCAGAATTCCTTGGACCCTGGTCTGAAATTCCCAAGAAAACATCTGAAAGAAGATTTGTCACATTTAGAGCAGATACAGAGTAAATTAATCTTGCTTAAACATTCTTGGCTAAGCAGTCAACAAGTCTGAGAAAAAAATTATCTCTGATTACAAATTATAGAGTGCTTTACTTTTCCCTCTACCAAGCCAATAGGAGATCCTCAGGAGTGGTAAAAATGTTTGGGGTCCCCTATGGTAAAATTGTGGGAATCACTGCCTTCAAGTGTCATTTACACTTTATAATGTAAGACACATGATCTGGTGAGCCACCATTTTGACTTTTAAAGTCATGCTAATTAGCCTGTAAAGAACAAATAAGGATCTGGTACCATCTTGTCAAGAAACACAGTATGTTGTATAATATAAAGCCCAAGTTGTACAACCAAAAATTATGCAAAAATTGCCATAGGATCCCTTTCCTCTTGTGATTCTCTTACACGTAACCTATCATCAGAACTTCATCACATTGGACACAAACAATGTGTTAATTGCGCTCATCTTTTCATGGGTACCAGCTCAGATGGTCAATGTTATTCATGCCCATTGTTATAATGATTTTTTTGAAAATTAAAACAGAAGTACAATAGTTGTACCATTTTGGCAAAGTTGAAACATCCTTACATCCTGTAGTTCATATTTCATTGCCATTTAGCTTTCTGATGATGTTCACAAACCTATGTATGTAAAACAGTTAATACTAACCAACTAGATGGAGGTGGATGCTGTAGCAGTATCTCTCTCTCTCATTTTTTTGTGGGACTGAACACTGTTAATGTTAGAACTCTCCTGTTAGGTTTTTTCTATCTTGCTGGTCACATGACCTTTTTTGCCTATTTAATCCTGCTCCGCCCTCCTGGCCTTGCTGGACTTCATTGTAATTTCTACTCTTAAGTTAGCCTGGTGCTTAGTTACCTTTCTCAGTCAGTTTAGCTAGGTCTTCGGACCTTTATATTCTATGTTGTGTGTTTGTCTTTTACTGCTACAATTTCTGGTAGGAGGTGTCCAACTTTATCCCAGTCCCTAGTTCTTGTAGGGATCCCTTCCTCGCATCTATAGGTCTTTGTACAGACTAGCCGAGGACTTTAGCGGGTCTGATCACAGGATCAGGTTCCCCGTTACATCGTAGGGATCTAGCTTAGTTCTATTGTAGGGACAGATCTCCTTTCTTTCCTTAGTGCTTGTAGCAGATCATAACAGTTAGAGGGCAGTGGAAGCAGCTGTGGTGAGATATTGAATTAGTTTACATTAAACAGTTCTAATATCACATCAAATATAGAGAACAGATATTTTGCCAAGCTATCTAGAATACAGCAAATTGTTATCTTCAGAACACAAAAAAAGTTCTCCCAACCTCTCACTGTTGCTTTTAAACTTTTAACTCGTTCACTAACGGTAACCATCAACCTCTGATTTCTAAATTTTAAGAGAACTTTTCACTTGTCAAGATGAGCGAGTATATTTGTGTGCAATTGAATTCTACTTGAATTTTACAAACATCTGCATTTTGTAATTTAGTCAAATGGTGGTTGCATTTTTCTAAACCGGAAAAGACATCAAAATTTTAAAAAATAAAAATACATCCGAATACTTACCTTACTGCTCACCTCTCTGGCCCTTCTGATCCTCACTGTAACCCATCCTGTTCTCACTGCATCTTTGCTGCTCGTGCTAAAATCCCCTGGAAGAAAAAAGTCAGCTTTCCATCCTTCTTGAGAAAACTCTGTTTATTGTAACTTTATTCCATACGTGCTAAAACCACTGAACAGAGGTCATCAAACATCTGACGAGTTTCAGAAGTAAGGATGAATGAGGAAGGTATGAATAAGGAAATTTACTTCCGAAACGCGTCAAATGTTTGATGACCTGTGTTCAGCGGTTTTAGCACATATGGAATAAAATTACAATACACACAGATTTTCTCAAGAAGGATGGAGTGCTGGCTTTTCTCTTATTGGAGCATATTAACAAGCTCTGCTCAAGCTGTCGAGCACCCTGGATGAACCCATTACAGGTGTCGTGAGCTATTGATGAGCTGTTCCGGCTCTGATGATGCCTGGGACGGTTCTGCAACAGGTCATAATTTCATGACCTTTTGCACACTTGAGCAAAACCCTCTTTGGCCTCATCAAAGCCAGAAGTCCTGAACTAGCATGGAAAGCCCAGGGGTTTCAGCAGGAGTGTCATCTAGAGATGCAGCGAGGACCGGACAGGTGATTGTGAGGAGCAGAGGGGTCAGAGGGATGAGTGGTAAGGTGAGTATAAAGATTTTTTTTTTCATCTTATATTTATTTTGCTCTGGGGTCTGGGGAGATTCTAAAGCATGATAGGGAACATTAAATTTGCAGAGAATAAGTTTTCTGCAAGTCAAATTTCCTCGGAAAATCTTTTGCATGATCCACTTATCGCTATTCACTTGCCATAAAAATGTAATTTTTTTTTACCCTATGTAAATTCTATTATTCTTTTGAATCTGACTTTTTTTTATTTGTTCCAGCACCGCTCCATTCGTGAGATATGGCCCTGTATATAAATATAATTATTTTAGCCAACTGGGCGTGGTCCTCAAATCATCTTTGTGGGTGTGTTTTTGAATTTATTGCCCAGTTGGCTAAAAATACTAGATTTATGTCCAGAAAAAAGGGGCCATATATCAGGAAGGAAGAGGCACAGGAACAAAAGAAAAAGAATGCCAGGTTCAGGGGAGCAGAATGTAGACCTAGTAAAAAAAAAACAACACATATTTATGGAAAATTATTGATCTTCTTTAAAATTTGGATTTCCTTTAAAGGAATCTGCTCTCAAAACAATACATAGCGAGGACAGTGGTGATAAAGATGGAAACTGAAGAGTTACTCCACTTGTGTGCAATGTATTTGTTTAGTCTGAGCACAACATACTTATTTCTTTAGTCCATCTGTGCACAACTTATTCAAGCACATTGCTCGCAAACTATTTATATAGTCTATGCAAGTCTAAGGCTTCAATTCATCATTTGTGGGGATTTTTTTTTGTATTTTTTTGTCTTTTGCTTTTATGTGCCTTTTTGAATAAATAGTTACACAATCCTTTCAATAAGCTTGTATTATTATTTATTTAGCACTTTAATCTTCAACTGCACAAAAGCATCTGTACAGGTAAAGATAGTTTAAAAAATAAGTAATAAATGCAAAGGAAATAAAAAGGTAACTACTAGGGCTTGCTCACATTCGGGTATAATACGGAGGAGTGCAATGCGAAAAAACATGGCATTGCACTCTGACCAATGTTATACAATAAAGGGGTCATCTGACAGTTTTTTCTCAGCTTGGATCCGACTGAGAAAAAAATCACAGCATGCTGCGATTGTCTGCAAGAATCGGATCACACTCACCAATGCAAGTCAATGGGTGCGAGAAAATAAACACACGGCACAACACCGTGCGTTTTTTACGCACACATCTCAAAGGAAACCCGATATCTCATCACCCGAGTACAGTAAATTCACAGCCCGAACCGGTAGAATAGAATAGATAGAATAGATGGAAAAATGTCAGTGTGATATAGAATCAGTGCTTTGCGTGTGTAGTTTTCTGTACTTGAATTTAGCTAATAATTAAATAAATCAATGAAAAAAATGGCGTGGGGTCCCATTATTTTTATTAACCTCTGCACACAGAGATTACCATGAGAACCGCCAACTGTGACCTGCGATAACCTTATTGACATCATCGCCCGTCACTGCCACTGGTTCTCATGCTACCCTTAGTGTTTTCCGGCGGCCGTGCGAACGCTAATATTACTGATGTCACCGCTCATCACAGCCTCCGTATGCAGCAGAGTTGGGGATCGCCATGGGACCTCCTTATCGACTTCAGCGGACCCTGTAGATTATTTATTCTGCTAATAAATGGGTAAAAGAAGGTAATTGTCTGGGAGTGCTCTCTACAATTAAAGGACTTTTCTGTATCTGTGTTTGTTTCTTTTGACTACTGGGTTAGTAATGGGGGTGTCTAACAGACACCTCTCCATTACTAACCCTTGGGCTTGATGTCAGCGGACATTATACATCTGACATCAACCCCAAAACTATTATCCTAATTGCCACCGCACCAGGGTAATTGGCAAGAGCCAAGGCTAAGCAGCAGAATTGGCACATCTAATGGATGCACCTGTTCTGGGGTGGCTGAGGACTGGTGTTATTAGTTTTTGAAGGGGAAATTATCCATAGCCCTTTCCAGCCTATTAATATCAGCCCTCAGCTGTCTGCTTAGCCTTTGCTGGTTATTAAGAATAGGGGGGATCCCACTTAAATTTTTTTGGTCCACCCTTTTTAATAACTAGTGTTGAGCGAACATGCTCGACACTGCTCGGTACTCGCCCGAGCATCACGCTACTCGGGATGTTCGGCGAGCACCGAGCATTTCCGGGTTACTCGGGCGGGAGCTCGGGTCTCCCCCCTGCATGTTTGGCGCTCTTTACAGAGCCAATGAACATGCAGGGATTGCCAGCCAGTCACTGTAATTCTGCAGCCATGTTGGTTGTGGGCATTACAGTGATTGGCTGGCCGCACAGCGTCACCTCGAGTATTTAAAATGGGGCGCTGCCATCTTGGACACAGTCGCTCCGGATTAGACAGTAAACCAAGCAATGTGAACTGAGGTCTAAGATGGTAGACATGCAAGAAATAAGAGCATGTTCACACTAGCAAAAAGAAGCAAAACCTACAAAAGACAAAAAATATATCTCATACCCTACCATCATTATATATAAATGTAAAGCAAAGTTGCATAATAACTTTGATATACAGTAAGGTTTTTAATATAGACAGTATAGGTACCGTCCCAATTTAGGGTCACCTTGCCGCTGGTGGGACGGCTTGTATACTTTTTTTGATCAAAAATAGTTCACTAAGTACCCTATATTTATTATGCAACTTTGCTTTACATTTATATATAATGATGGTAGGGTATGAGATATATTTTTTGTCTTTTCCGGATTAGACAGTGTAGGGACAGCGCTGCTGATTTAGGGAGAGATATAAACTGCGAAATAGTTAGTGTAGGGTCTGTAAAGGCTGCCAGAACAAACAAACAGTCCTTTTCAGGACTAATATCCATCCCAGATACCAGGCAGGCAGGCTGTATAGGAGACACAGTGGTTATACCAGCAAACTCTGCATTACAGTCCTGTGTGCTCCTGTTGCTGAAATTGCTGGACTTAGCACCAGGTGTCGGGGGCCAGGAAAAATCCTTTTTTTTTCATCTAAATCCTCCTTTTTTTTTCCTCCTTCACACTGTACAAATACCCGTCTTATTAACCTTTTGGTGTGTTCCCCCCCCCCCCCCCAAAAAAAAGCGTGTCTCTGATTTTTCAGACACAAATATAACTGTTGAAAATAGTCTGGTGTAGGCTACAGAAACAGAAGTGTTGTTTTGCACTTCCACGGGTCAAATCGCTGTACTATCCAGTTTTGGGCCTTTGGTATCTAAAAAAAAAGCAGTTTGAGTGTGTCGCTCACTGTTCAGCCGCAAATATCTCTATTTAAAAAAGTGTGGTATACCCCAGTAAACAATAACTGTGGTTTTGCCATCCCACGGTAAAAAATCTCTATTATTCAGCTTTTGGTAGTTTTTTCCGTAAAGAAAAACAGTAGTGTCTCCTGACTGTTGTGACACAAAAATATATCTGTTGAAAATAGTCTTGTGTAGGCCCGACATCCCAGTGTGGTTTCGCAGTTCCACGGGTCAAATCGCTGTACTATCCAGTTTTGGGCCTTTGGTATCTAAAAAAAAGCAGTTTGAGTGTGTCGCTCACTGTTCAGCCGCAAATATCTCTATTAAAAAAAGTGTGGTATACCCCAGTAAACAATAACTGTGGTTTTGCCATCCCACGGTAAAAAATCTCTATTATTCAGATTTTGGTAGTTTTTTCCGTAAAGAAAAACAGTAGTGTCTCCTGACTGTTGTGACACAAAAATATATCTGTTGAAAATAGTCTTGTGTAGGCCCGACATCCCAGTGTGGTTTCGCAGTTCCACGGGTCAAATTGCTGTACTATCCAGTTTTGGGCCTTTGGTATCTAAAAAAAAAGCAGTTTGAGTGTGTCGCTCACTGTTCAGCCGCAAATATCTCTATTTAAAAAAGTGTGGTATACCCCAGTAAACAATAACTGTGGTTTTGCCATCCCACGGTAAAAAATCTCTATTATTCAGCTTTTGGTAGTTTTTTCCGTAAAGAAAAACAGTAGTGTCTCCTGACTGTTGTGACACAAAAATATATCTGTTGAAAATAGTCTTGTGTAGGCCCGACATCCCAGTGTGGTTTCGCAGTTCCACGGGTCAAATCGCTGTACTATCCAGTTTTGGGCCTTTGGTATCTAAAAAAAAAGCAGTTTGAGTGTGTCGCTCACTATTCAGCCGCAAATATCTCTATTTAAAAAAGTGTAGTATACCCCAGTAAACAATAACTGTGGTTTTCCTCTTCCACGGTTCTAATCTACTCTTTATTACCCTTTTTCCATTGATAGTGCAAGTGTAAGCTATTTTACTTCATTTACAATGGGCAAGGCGCGTGGCAAGGGACGTGGAAGTGGACGTTCTTGTGATAGTTCGTGCAGAGGACGGGGCCGTGGCCAAGGTGAAAATGTGCCACAACCAACAGCCACATCTTCTCGCTCCCACTTCTTGACCGAATTACTAGGGAAGCACAGAACAACACCAGTATTGAGAACTGATCAGTGTGAACAGGTTATTAATTGGATAGCAGATAATAATTCCAGTTACCTGGGCACCACCACCTCCGGTCTGTCTTCCACACGGCCAACTCTTAGTAGCCGTGAGTCTCGACCGCATACTCCTCCTCACCCTGATGCTCCTTCCTCCCACCATGCCGAGTGTCGTCAGACAGCAAGTGATCCCACACTTGGACACTCTGAAGAGCTGTTCACTGGTCCATTTCCATATTTGGGCCCCTCGCCTGATACGCTTGAAGTGGTGGAAGAGGAGATCCCATGTTGCGATGCCCAAATATTTGAACAGCCACGGCCACGGGAAGTCGACGTTGGCAATCTGTCACAAGAGGTGGACGATGACGAGACACAATTGCCAGGAAGTGAGGAGGAGGATCGTGGTGCGCAAGTGGAAGAGGAGGAGGTGGTGGATGATCTAGTGACTGACCCAACGTGGAAGGAGGACATGCAGAGTGAGGCCAGCAGCACACAGGGGGAGGGAGGCAGAGTACCCCAACAGGCAGGAAGAAGCAGTGTGGTGGCCGCAGACAGAAGGCAGGCAACCGTTCCCCGTAACACCAACACGAGGGACGTTGCCAGTACAAGCGGTAGGTCTTCCAGAGTCTGGAATTTTTTTAAAGACTCTGCTGATAACCCCAAAAAGGCCATATGTTCCACCTGCCATGCCAGCATCAGCAGGGGTGACAAAACGACCAGCCTGACCACCACCAGCATGATCAGGCACATGGCAGCAAAGCACCCGACTTTGTGGGGCGAAACCCAGGGTCCACGACCAGTGTCAGAGGGTGTCACCACTGCTTCTTCCACTGTTGTGCGTGCAATAGAACCCCCTGTTGTGTGTGCAAGGCAATCCCCTGTCCACACTGCATGTAAAGATGCCCCCTCCTCTCAGTCTTCACTTGTTATGGCAGTTTCTCAAGAAACAGCATCAACGTCCACGTCCACGTCCCACCGCAGCGTTCAATTGTCCATATCCCAGACCTTTGAACGAAAGCGGAAATTCGCAGCTAACGCCCCACAGGCCACAGTCCTAAATTCGCACATTTCATGACTGCTTGCATTGGAAATGCTGCCTTTTAGGCTGGTGGAGATGGAATCCTTCCGCAATCTTATGGCGGTGGCCGTCCCTCGGTACTCGGTCCCCAGCTGACACTATTTTGCCCGGTGTGCCATCCCCGCACTACACAAGCACGTGTCCCAAAGCATCTGCCGTGCCCTCAACAACGCAGTTACTGGGAGAGTCCACCTGACAACGGACACGTGGACAAGTGCTTGTGGCCAGGGACGGTACATCTCTCTGACGGCACACTGGGTAAACATAGTGGAAGCCGGGACCCAGTCGGACCTTGGGAAGGAACACATCCTCCCCACACCGAGGATTGCGGGCCCTATGTCAGTCAGAGTTGCCCCCACAGTGTACAGCTCCTGCGCATCCTCCTCCTCCTCCTCCTCCTCATGTTCAGCCTCCATCTCAGATATCACCACATCAGTTACAAGCTGGAAGCATTGCAGTACTTCCTCCGCCAAGCGGCAACAGGCTGTGCTGAAACTCATAAGCTTAGGTGATAAACCTCACACTGCTTGTGAGTTGTGGACAGCTGTGAAAGAGCCGGCAGATCTGTGGCTGAGACCGCTGAACCTACATCCCGACATGGTCGTGTGTGACAATGGCCGTAACCTGGTGGCGGCTCTGAGGCGAGGTGAGATCACACACGTACCATGCCTGGCTCATGTGCTTAACCTTGTGGTTCAGCGGTTTCTTAAATCGTACCCCGAGTTGCCAGATCTGCTCGTGAAAGTACGCCGCCTGTCAGCTCATTTTCGCAAGTCGGCTACAGCTTCCGCCGCCCTTGCTGTGTTGCAGCAGCGTTTGCAGCTTCCGGCACACCGACTGGTGTGTGATGTCCCCACATGTTGGAACTCTACCCTCCACATGTTGCAAAGGATTTGTGAGCAGAAGAGAGCAGTTGTGGAGTACCAGCTGCAACAAGGCCATCGATATTCAGGTCAGACTCCACACATAAGACCTCAGGAGTGGACCTGGATGTCTGACATATGTACCATCCTGACAAACTTTGAGGAGGCCACCAAGATGGTGAGTAGCGATGACGCCATCATTAGTGTCAGCATCCCACTTGTCTGTCTTTTGCAACGCTCTCTGCAGAGAATTAAAGAGGAGGCATTGCAGCCAGAGTATGATGAGATGGATCAAGAAGCCGTAGCGGGCGATTACACACAGCCCAGCCTCATCTCATCCCAACGTGCATTGGGGGACAATGAGGGAGAGGAGGAGGAGGAGGAAGAACAGGAGCTGCTATCATGCATTGTAGACGGTAGTACCTGTACAAGTGTCATACCGTCGGTTCAGCGTGGGTGGCCTGAGGACAGGGGGGAGGAGGAAGAGGAGGAGGAGGAGGAGGAGAACATGGTCAGTCGTCATCTTGGTGAGGACACGGAAATCTTGCCCGTTACCACTCTGGCACGCATGGCTGACTTTATGTTACGCTGCCTTAACCGTGACCCTCGCGTTGTCAAAATGTTGGGTGACAGTCATTACTGGTTGGTGACACTTGTAGACCCCCGCTACAAGGAGAACTTTCACTCTCTTATTCCTGAGGTGGAGAGGTCTACAAAAATGGGGCAATACCAGAAGGCCCTTGCTGCAGAACTCTTAAAAAAATTCCCATCTGAACACGCTAGCGGCAGAGGTCACAGTTCGTTGCCCAACCAAGGCGTACAGGCGAGAGAGATGCAACTCCAATCCAGCAGAGGCAGGGGAGCACTGTCAACGTTCTGGGACAGTTTTCTGACACCCGCCCAGCTTACAGGCCCTGAGGCGCGGGGTGCTCTCACAAGGAGTGGAAAGTTTCAAAACATGGTGAGGGAGTACCTTGCCGATCGTACCAGCGTCCTCCGTGATTCCTCTGTGCCTTTTAATTTTTGGGTATCCAAGCTGGACACTTGGAATGAACTCGCTCTGTACGCCTTGGAGGTCCTGGCCTGCCCTGCCACTAGCGTGTTATCGGAGCGTGTTTTTAGTGCCGCTGGGGGAATTATAACTGATAAGCTCACTCGCCTGTCAACTGACAATGCTGACAAGCTGACCCTTATCAAAATGAACAAGGGCTGGATTTGGCCAGACTTCTCATCACCACCAAATGACAGCAGAGTAACATAAAGTCAAATCCACTGTGTTATTTCAGGAGGTGTATTCACATGCACCGCTTCACACCCACACATGGGTATACACTTCCTCGTTTCGGCTGTTTAATCTTCTTCTCCTTATCCTCAGCCTCCACCACCACTATACCACCAGGGTGCCAGCATTGCAAGTTCTTCCGTCCTTATTTTTGGCAGCTTTTGCTTGTAAGGCATAAGCAAATACTATGGGACACCCACTCCCCAATAATGGGACTTATGTTTGTAATATGCTGTACTGCATGGCTCTTGTAAGGGGCATTGCAAGTTGCTCCATCCTAATTTTTGGCAGCTTTTGCTTGGAAAGCATAAGCAAATACTATGGGACACCCACTCCCCAATAATGGGACTTATGTTTGTAATATGCTGTACTGCATGGCTCTTGTAAGGGGCATTGCAAGTTGCTCCGTCCTAATTTTTGGCAGCTTTTGCTGGGAAAGCATAAGCAAATACTATGGGACACCGACTCCCCAATAATGGGACTTATGTTTGTAATATGCTGTAATGCATGGCTCTTGTAAGGGGCATTGCAAGTTGCTCCGTCCTAATTTTTGGCAGCTTTTGCTTGGAAAGCATAAGCAAATACCATGGGACACCCACTCCCCAATAATGGGACTTATGTTTGTAATATGCTGTACTGCATGTGACGCGCCCCCTGGGCCGTGTGTACACGTGTGTGGGATACCCGGTGCCGGGTCTCTGGGGTCTGTAGTCTCCGTGGCGGTGACCCGGTCCCGTGGCTCAGGCTGGTCAAACCAGTGGCAGACTTTCTTAGGTTTTGAGGTTAATTGTCCGACTGCGCCACCCGTGGATTGCGGTCAGGGAGTACCACCGCTGTGAGGCAGGCCGCTGAGGCTGGTGTTGTGTGCGCAGCATAGAATGGGATAACTCCCCTCGGGAGGAGTATAGCCTCAGGGCAGTGAGTGTGGATGATGGGAGTGATGGTGCACGAGCGCAGCAGGAATGACTCAGAGTCTTTGCAGTGCAGTTCAGGATCTTTACTGATGATTATAAGGTAGACCCTCCCGGGAGTACTGGCTAGCATAAGAGGCTTGGTCAGTCTGTGAGCAAGCAGGAGTTCCCCTGGCCAGGAGGAGTTGTAGGCCTCCCCGTCTGTCTGCACTCTTCCTGGCTACCTTGCTGTAAGCGGGTAGAAGTAGCCCACGTCCCTGAGTGTACCGTGTAGTGCTCACCCGTAGGGCTGGTGACTTGGGGCCTTCTGTTAGCCTCCGCTCCACGACGGCGGTGCTGGTCCCTTGCTTGTGACTGAGCCTCCGGGTTTCTATGGCCAGAGCACCTGAAATCCCCTGCCGGCTGGTTTCTGCTGCTGGATATATAAGTCCTCACAGCTTCGGACTCCTGTGTCCGGTTCCTATTGTCTTCTGCCAGGGCGAGCTCTGCTCAACTTCCAGCCCCTGGTCTTTAGCTCCTAGCTCCTACAGAGCTCCTTGCTGTTAATTTCCCTTGCTCTCACTCTGACTCTGACTGTTCTCTGACTCACTCAACCCCGCCCCAGATCCAGTTTATAAGGCAGAATTCTCCCCTCCCAGGATTGGGGCAGGAGGATGTTGCATGTTTAAGGGATCCTGACCAGGAAACCTCCCACTTGCTCTCCGACGTAATATCTCTATTACTGTGGTGACCAGACCCCTGGGGTGCCACACATGGCTCTTGTAAGGGGCATTGCAGTTCCTCATAATTTTTGGAAAGCCTTCCATTCACTGCTTAGGCCAACAGTGCACGGGAGGCCCAGTTGCTATAAATGGAAAAAAAGGTTTAGTTAACGCCCTCTGACCTCCATGTCATTTCCAAGGGGCATTGGAGTGGCTCGAAATTTTTGGTAGGCATTGCACTCACTGTATGCCCTATAACTGTGTAGCCGAACCGCTCTATTTGTTATAGAAACATATCCTACAAGACATATCTGGTTGACTGGCCTGATATTGATGTGAATGGTCCCTGTTCCTCCTGCTCTTTCTCCTTTGCCACTACCTCATCCATCATTTATCACCTGAAGCTTTGTTTTAACGGGAGTCATAGAACTTGGATAGTAGCAGGAAAACATCCAGCAATCCTTAGAGGAGGTAGGATATGCGCCAAAACGCTGACCACCTCAGGCCTAGCCGCTACTACATACATGCGCTTGAATTACAACAAAACAAAGCAGATGCTAACTTCTATCATCCTCATCATGCTCCTCACCTTGGCACTCTCAACTCCCCTGATGGAGAAGCCAGGGCCCACCGGAGGAGTCTGATAGTCCGGTGGGCTCGGCCAATGCTGCCCTAAAGCAGGCCAGGCTAAGAAAAGTGTGGGAAAGGTTACCGGGACAAATAGGGGTGGCTGGGGACCGAGTATGGACACCCGGCCACCCCCTGGAGGCTGGGGAGCAAGCGGGGACACCCGGCCACCAGGAGGCTGGGGACTGAGTATGGATACCAGGCCGCCGACACAGCCATGGCGTGGTGGCCAGATTCCGCCTCCACATGCCTAAAAGGCCCAATTTAAAGTGCAAGCAAGCAGTATGGTATTGCAGCCTGGGGGTGGGTGGGTGGCAGGCTGCATACTTGCGCTTACATTGCAAGGAATGGGAGAGGTACAATTGAACACTGCCCTGGGACAAGGACTTGAATGGGGATAGTTGCAAGTCTGCAACGACAGGTGCAAGGTGGGAGGCATCTTCGCATGTACCATGAACAGGGGTTTGGCATGCACACACTACAGCGGAATAGGCTCTCCTTCCCACTAAATGCACTGGGGAGGGCACAGGTAATGTTTTGGAATACACGCTTAATCTTATGTATAAGGCACACCAGGACAAATATGGGCGGCTGGGGACTGAGTATGGATACCTCGCTGCCGAAGCAGCCATGAGGTAGTGGCCAGCTTCGGCCTCCTCCAAACTAAAAGGCCCCATTTCAAGTGCAAGCTAGCAGTATGGAATTGCAGTCTGGGGGTGGGTGGGTGGCAGGCTGCACACTTACACTTGCATTAAAAGAAAACATAGCAGATGCTAACTTCTGTCATCATTATCATGCTCCTCACCTTGGCACTCTCAACTCCACCAATGGAGAAGTCAGGGCCCACCGGAGGAGTCTGGTTCTCTGGTGGGCTCGTCCAATGCTGCCTAAAGCAGGCCGGGCTAAGAAAAGTGTGTGGGGGGATGTTCCAAGGAGAAATAGGGGCGGCTGGGGACCGTTTATGGACACCCGACTGCCCCCAGGCGGCTGGGGACCGAGTATGGACACCTGGCCTCCGGGTGGCTGGGGACTGAGTATGGATTCAAGGCCGCCAACACAGCCATGACGTGGTGGCCAGATTCCGCCTCCACATGCCTAAAAGGCCCAATTTCAAGTTCAAGCAAGCAAGCAGTATGGTATTGCAGCCTGGGGGTGGGTGGGTGGCAGGCTGCATACTTGAGCTTGTATTGCAAGGAATGGGGGAGGTACAATTGAACACTGCCCTGGGACTAGAACTTGCATGGGGATAGTTACAAGTCTGCATCTTCTGATGCGGTAAGGATCACTTATGATGGGTACACTTTTAGACAGTGACCTGGGAGTCAGAGATGCTTCCAGGGGTCTTCCACATGCTGTTCCCTTGTCTTTTCAGCACTTTATGCTTGTGTCACACACCACATGGCCAGATAAGGTTGTAAAATGTTAAAATGACATTTCACGGTGAATGCATTTGTCATAGTTGAAAGCAATACAAAAGTGCAAAAACTCATAAAAAATGCTACTTGTGAACATAGCCGAAGGTGTGGAGGAGTGTTTTTGTTTTTGGTCATTTATTTTAACTTATACACAAGTCTTTACCCTGGAAAGGATGTTCCTTAACATATTTCACAGGAAAAAAGTTTCACTTTCGTTTTTGAACGTTTTATTGTGAGCCTGTAAAAGTGGCTTAATACCTCTGACCACGTTGTTGACAGCAGTGACCTATGGGTCAAAAATGCTTCCTGGGGCGATCCCCATGCTGTCCCCATGTCATTTGAGCACTGTCACTATCATTTTGGGCACTTGTTAGGCTTTTAAAAGACTGCCGGGGGTGCCACCGCAAAAATGCTCGAGTCTCCCATAGACTAACATTGGGCTCGTTGCTCGGGTCGAGCACCCGAGTATCACGGCGAGCTCGGCCCGAGCTTCGAGCACCCGAGCATTTTAGTGCTCGCTCAACACTATTAATAACCAGTAAAGGCTATGCGAACTGCTGTGAGTTACTAATAAGCTACATGGATATTGGCCACTTCCCAGAATAATAACACCAGCTCACAGCTGTCTCCTTTCCCTTAGCTGATTTCAAAAGAGGCGCCATTTTTTTTAGTAATTATTTATTTAATAGGTTAAATAAGGCTAAACACCCTTTAGTGCCACATGAAAGGCACTAAAGGGTGCTAGTTTATTAGTTTATTATACGTAGGGGGCCTGTTACATTAAAAATCTACAGGACATCTATCCTATTTATTCTATCTATCTATCAATCTAACTATTGTAACTATCTATTCTATCTATATCTGTATATAAGATTGCTTTAAATGACATAGATAATTACTGTATGTAAAAGTTGATGTTAAAAACGCATTGCATACGGATTGCATATGCATGTCATACGAATGTCATACGGATGCTAGTTGAGAAAAATCGCATTGTACTCTCATGACACTCGCATGACACTCGTCCGATTTTGTATACGCTAGCTTGACTCCAGACATAGAACAATTTCTACTCCAAATAACAAGCGCAAAAACAACGATAATTTAGCTTTAGAAAGATACTGGGTTAGCTCACAACAGCGTGTTATAAATCACTCCGATGTTCATCCCGGAAAGTTGGACGAGTGTGATGTGAGTGTCATGTATATGTCACTCCGTCTGTCATACGAGTGCAATGCGAGTGTGCCATTTTTTTTTCCGTATGATATGCATATGCAATCCGTATGCAATGCATTTTTACCATTATCTTTTACATACTATAATGTTCTGTGTAACTTAAAGCTAGTTTATGTACAAAACTAATAAAGCAATCTTAAATACAGATAGATAGAAATATATTAGACATATAATAGATAGATATCCTGCAGATATATAATTTCACAAGCCCACCAAATATTATAAACTTGCACAGTTTTGAGCGTTTTATGCTTGTTTAACCAAATAAATACATGAAAAATAATACATGAACATTTTTTTAAGCAAAGATAAAGCAGGCAGCTGTGAGCTGATATTAATAAAAAATACTTTATTTGAATAAAACACTCTCAGACACTTTCCCTGGTCTACCAATTTATTAACCCCCCCACCTCCAAAAAAGAAACCATGCAAGTCCGACGTAGACGAGGGAATCCAACGTAGTCCACCAAGTCCAACGTAAGCCACAAATGGTTAATTGAAAAACATAAAAAGAGAGGAACAAAAACAAGACACTGTCCCTTGTTCACCAATGTATTAGAAAATAAGGGTCTCATGCAGGTCCAACATAATCCAGCACTTCCCACGACATATGGAGACTCGTTCTTTTAGCAGCAGCCATTCCCAGCTCCCGCTGTGCTCCGGTGGCTCTGAATAGCGATGATGTCAGTAACTCTACCGCTCATCAGAGTCCCCGAGTCACGCTGCCCTCTATGACACCCTGCGACTCTCATGAGTGGTATAGTTATGGACATCACCACTGTTCAGAGCCACCGCGTCTCATGGAGCGCAACAAGATCTGGCAATTCTAAACAGTCAGTACCCGGCGAATGTGAATAGCTGTAACGTCGCCGGAAACGGGGAACGCTGGACTACATCGGACCTGCATGGGAACATTTTTTCTTAATAAATTAGTGAACGAAGGACAGGGTTTTTTTCTCTCTTTTTATATTTTTCATGTATTCATTTGTGGACTATGTCGGATTCTCAGAACTACGTCGGACCTACATGTTTTTCGTTGTTTTTTTTAAATAATTGGTGAACCAGGGAAAGTGTGGGGGAGTGTTTTTTCAAATAAAGCTTTTTTTGTGTGTTTTTATTTTTGATTACTGGGTTAGTAATGGGGGCTCTGATAGACACCTCTCCATTACTAACACAAGGGCTTGATGCCAGCTGTGTTTTTGGAGAATTTACAGTTGACATCAACCCCAAGCCTCATTACCTTATCTCCACCGCACCAGGGCATTCGGGAAGAGCGAATGCGAAGCGCTAGAATTGGCGCATCTCATGTGATGTGCCACTTCTGGGGTGGTTGTGGACTGGTATTTTTAAGCTAGGAAGGGGCCAATAACCAGGGACCTTCCCAGCCTGATAATATCATCTCTTAGCTGTCTGCTTTACTTTTGGTTGTTATCAAAAATAGGGGAGATCTCATGTTGTTTTTTTTAATTATTTATTTATTTCGATACATAAGGCTAAACACCCTTTAGTGCCACATGAAGGGAACTAGCTATCTATCATCTGTCTATTTTGAGGGTTTTGGCTGTGAATTTACTGTACTTAGCTGATGAAATGTCATTGTTCCTTTGAGATGTGTGCGTTGAAATCAGACAGCATACAGATGGTCTGTGTGCCATCCATTTTTTTTCTCGCACCCATTGACTTACATTGGTGAGTCTTGTCCGATATACACGGCCATACACAGCATGCTGCGATTTCTTCATCAGCCTGAATACAGCTGAGGAAAATCTTGCAGATCAGCACTGATTCATTGCATAACATTGGTCAGAGTTCAGTGCCATTTTTTCTCGCATTGCATTGCACTCTCTCGCATTGTCTGATTTATACGCTAATGTGAGTGAACCTTAATCCTTAAACACTAAAAAATCATTTGGGTCCAATTCACAATCAGCAACACCAAAATAACTAAAGCAACAACCAACTACATGGCCCAAGTTGAGAATTGCCAAGACTTTATTGAAAACATATAAAAGACACAAATGCACAAAAATAAATAAAAACAAGGCACACCACAGATGATGCGGTCACATGACGGGAAGTACTTTCTACCAACTGCATCTCCTTCCGGCGGTCCCGGGATATGGCGGCCGGCATGCTTGCTGCGTACTATTTCGGGGGCAATACGCCACACAGGTACCCATGACAATTATGATCTAAGGTCAGGGTTTAAACAGGGGTAATAGCACAGCTGTATACGATCACCAATTAGGGCGTCATTGGCCAGGATCTATTTAAATACTCACCCTTTCCAGCATTCCATCACCCCTGGACGAAGCATTTCCTGTGCGAAACGCGCGTCGGGTTTGTGGTGGGTGCCTGGACCTTTGACCTACGCACCTTGGTAATTATAGTTATTTTCTATGGTTATATTGGGTAGTCCCTTTAGGAATTATTTATCTATATGTGCAGCTTTACTTGGACATTGTGTACAAAATAGTTACTTATCTATATTAATTCATATTCATGTTTAGATGGAACTACTCTGCATTTATGAATTTATATTTATTAACTCTCTATATGTGGTTTGCCATCTATGTATTTTATGCTGCCTAACTAATATAATATGCAAAGCTCATACCATATACTGGTTGTTATATATTTAACTGCTGGAGCTACATGAATGATATATTGGTTACTTCACACATTATTTAGGTCCAGGTGCTCCACCTTTTTATCATCTGTGGTGTGCCTTGTTTTTATTTATTTTTGTGCATTTGTGTCTTTTATATGTTTTCAATAAAGTCTTGGCAATTCTCAACTTGGGCCATGTAGTTGGTTGCTGCTTTAGTTATTTTGGTGTTGCGAACCTTAATCCTGTTGACAGAGACTTAGGTGTCCATACACTTCCACTATGAAGTTTTACATTTGGTTTTCATAAATCATTTGTGTCTGGTCAGATGTTTTATTTCTCCAAACAAAACTGAAGACAAAGTTGTGTTTTTTGTGCACCAATCCAGCATTCATAACAGTATATAAAAAACCCGACTGCATTCCAAGGTTTTTTTAGTTGTTTGTTTGTTTTTTGCCACACCTTGCAAATTCCATTTCTTGGAATCTTTTGGGATCAAAGACCGCTGAATGCTGAAATGGTGAAAATGTGCGACTTCCATTTGTATAGGGTCTTGGAGTGCCTTTCTCTGTGTATAGATTCAGTGTGCGCCTATCTTAATTCACATGATGTTTTGCTCTTTAGATTTCATATATTTAATGAAAAAAAAATGAGTCCATTGATAGATTAAATTCATTTTACCGTAATCCAACTTGATGCTAAAATATCACAGTTAAAAGTCTGTTTTGTCTCACATTGACAAAGGGATAGAAAGATATATTTTTAATTAGATAAACAGCTTGAAAACTTAAGCTACTAGATCTCCAATATTCAGTCTAATGGCCTTAAAGGAACACTAAACACAGAAAATGGACAAAATATAATATAAAAAAATCCCATAAATTGCTCCAATAATATCATATTTTTCTGTGATCCTATTTTGTCTCATCTTACAATTAACAGTGAGAAATACAGCATATAATAAAATCTACTCGTGTCTCTGAAGCTCAGTTATGCCCCTTCACCTCTCCACACTGTCCTGTGTATGATTGTACAATGACTAGCTGCAGCAGAACTGTCTGTAGTGGGATGAATGATTGCTAAGTCCCATCCCAGCATCAAGGGATTGGGGTTGTATTCAACCACCATCCAAGGATAGAATTGCTCTGCAGTAGATTAACCTTTGTATTATTTGGTGGATTTCTAAAAAGACTGATACAAGATCATTGCTGCTTATCAACAAACAGTGAGGTCAAGTATATTTCTTGTTTACTGGGAATCTGTTTCAGATAAGAATTCTGAGAGAAGAATGATGTAGGGACAGAGACCCTGATTCCAGTGATGCGTCCCTTATTGGGCTGCTCGGTATAGTTTTGATAAAATCCCTGTTTTCTCTGCTGTAGATATAGCAGTTCTCTGAATGCTGTTTAGAACCCCACCCACACAATGGACTGGCAGCTTCCTGTGTTTACTGTACATTATCAGCAATCTGCCAATCAGTGGTGGGGGTGGGGTTACACAGATTAGTTGGACTAGCTTGCACATGTGCCCTAGTTCTCTAGTGATAATCTCCTGCCAATAAAACACTGATGGTAATGAAACCACAGTAAGTTGCCGAGCAAGTGACACATCCCTGGAATCAGACTCTCTGCCCCTACCTCATGCTGACAGATTCCATAAGCTTTAGTGTTACTTTAAAGGAACTAATGGCACTAGGACCAGAGGGAACCATTGAGGCCCTTTCAGTTATGCTGCAACCACCCAAATGCCTTGTTCACATGTTCAGTATTTGGTCAGTATTTTACCTGAGTATTTGTAAGCCAAATAACCCTGGGCTGCATCCTGTATACAAATGGAAAAAATGTGCAATAAAAAGATGGAAAAGTCATATAAAATACATGAGGTATTGGACGATAGTTTGCCCAAAATATGGAAGCCTACAACCCCTATATACTCTAGCATCCAAATAAAGAAAATGATATCAATGTTATACAATATTTACAACAATTATTATTATTTCTCTAGCTAAAATATATGCACGTAAACTTGTAGCTTGGATCCCACAGAAAAGATTTTAAGGATATCCATATATAATTACAGATGGTTCAATCAATGTCAATTTGACTTTACCACCTGTGCTCAATCAGAAATATCTACAACGCCTGGGCTGTTAAGAGCCCTTGAGGACTTAAAATGGGACCCACTGCTGTAGATCAAGCAGCTGGGTGATTTCTGGTTGCTGACCTTTTAAATGCCCCCATGCTAAGATATTCAGCCAGCTTTCATCTGTGAAGTAGACGTATATTAAATATTACCACTTTGCACTACATTTTTAATCTTGCCCTTCGGTTAATTGGATAAAGAGCTTCAGCATTCAAGAGAAGCAGATTCCATTCATTTGCCCTTTTTACTACCTAACACAATTATATCGGTAGTTATTTGTTCATTAGCGTTCATCATATAATGGCAGAAATTCAGTAGGGACGAGGAAAATGTTCCAAAAATTTTTTTTCACTGAGATTAGAGAAATAAAAGCTTCTGCTAAATTGTTCTTATCATTAAAGAACTTAAATATTATTACACCGGAGTCCCGAATTCTGCGCTGTAGAATTGTACATCCATTTTTCTCTTATTATATTGAGGATTTACAATGAATCTTCAATTTGGTCAAACTTTGCCCAAAGTGTGCAGAATCAAATCAAAAGCAATTTTCACTGCCTTGGTTTATAGCTGTGGCACCCAAGGGGTCCGGTTGCCACAGTGACATTGCCTCCCTCACAAGTGGTGATGCCATGCCTGGAAGCAAGCAGGGGTCCCCTAGTCAGGTATACTAGCATGCAACACTTTCCTGGCTCCAGACCAGCAAGGGGATCTCCTCCCCTTAGCAACTGGAATCTGGAGGCAGGGTTAGTTAGAGTTAGTGAGAGGAGTTGAAGACAGGACAGCGAAGAGAAAAGACCGGGGGAGTGGAGCTGCACGGCAGTTCACCCCAGAGAAGAGCGTAGAAGAACCGGACACCGGAGTCCGAGGTTGTGGGGCACTGAAGGCCCAGCAGCAGAAACCGGAGGGCAGGAGACTGCAGGTCTCCTGGCCCCATCAGACACCCGGAGGCTCCGCAGCACATAGGGCCCAGCACCGCCACGTGCGAGCGACACTCCAGGAAGGCCCGAGCTGCCTGCCATACGGGTGAGCACAAAGACGTTTTACTCAGGGACGAGGACCACAGCACAGCTATAAGCAGCAGGGCCAAAGAGATTAGCGCAAAAGGGAAGGCCTCCAACTTCACCTGGCGAGGTGGATTCACAACTTGCTTTCAGGCGGCCCGGACGTCTACTACAAGCTGGTACCCGTGCTCCGGTCCGCCTAACCACCGCAAGTAAAGATAAGAGGAAACCGCCATTAAGTTTTGGACTGGTTATTATCTGCACCATCCCCTGCATTACACTGCATAGCAACATCTATAACATCACCATCTCCTGCCCTGGAGCTTAACTCTGCCTGTGGAGAGCTGTCCCAACTCTGCTGCATCACCATCAGCTCCAGAGGATCTGTACCGCAGCGTCGGCTCCATATAGCCGCATACCACAGGTGGCGTCACGAACATTAAACTATAAAAACTATAATCCTCTTTTTATTGACCGCCCTGGGTCACGGACTGGGTCACCGCCACTGTGACATCCCCCCAGCACCGACCTGCCCAGCTACCAAGTACCCCACGGCCCAGGGGGTGCGTCAACTTGGCATCACGAACAGGATTCACGAAGCTCAGTATAAAAGGGGACTGTGTGCCATAGACTTTACTGAATGGTGTGATCACGTCATTTGCCGTCCGCCGAGGGGAAGCAAGAGGCCCCGATCCGGAACCGCCGGGTAAACGATCCCTCCCGCCTGCAGAGCAGAATACTGGTACGTCAGCATGAACCCCGGACCTGGTTAAGGTTCACTAGGGGGGAGGAAGATGCCCAACCTGGGAGAGGATTCAGCCGCAGGTGGGGCCGCCACTGTAATGCCGTTATCAATGCCATATATACCAGGGGCGACGTGGTTGCCCCAGTACTCAGGGGAGTCGCACACCCTGACCAACTTTGAGGAGAGGCAGCGCAGTTTGTTTAAAGTGTACCCCCTGTCTGAGGAGCAAAAAGTCAGCATCCTCATAGGCCAGCAAATCGGTGCAGCCCAGAGAGAAGTGAAGTCCTGGCCGGGCAGGGACAAAGGCACTGTTAAGGAAATACTGGCCCGGTTGAAGGATACCTTTGACACCCGCACCGCAGCAGAGATTAAAATGAAGTTCTACGGGTGCAAACAAAGGGTGCAGGACAGTGTGCGGGACTATGCTCTAAACCTGCAGGAGGCGATGTGGGCCATTAAACATGTAGACCCCGACAGTGTGCGAGACGAGGACAGATTGCTAACTGAACAGTTTATTGAGGGGCTCCTGTCAAACGCTCAACGGACACAGCTGCGCATTATGGCTCTGCAAAACCCTGATCTGGACTTTGTGCAATTTAAGGACCGAGCCACCCGGGTGCTGCGAAAACCAACCCCAGGTGGCACTGCATCCCTCCGGCGCCCAGCTATCACATACCACAAGCTTCCTTTTCCCCAGCACCTGTGGAGGCTGACACGCAGACTCTAGGTAATGACCCGTCTGCAGACCTTCGCCTTCAGGTCCAGGAGCTGACTAGAAGTATGGCTACACTAACCAAAACTGTGCAGGCCATGCAAGTGTCTCCAAAGGAAAGGATCCAGCTGGCTTCCAGTCCAGATGACGTCCCGTGGCGACAGCAGAGAAGGATTCCACTGACCAGAGGGAGGAACAGCGATCGCTACAACCAGGAAGGACAACCCATCTGCCTCTGTCAAATAGCGGGGCACTTCGCAAGATTCTGTGATTTAAAACAAGCAACCACTGGGGCAGAGGGCCAACCCCCAGGAGTAAGATGACCAGGCCCACAAAGCTGGCGAGACAAGTACGTGGGAGGACAACCGGTCCTACCTGTCGTGCTTGATGGCATCCCAATGAACGCACTGCTGGACACTGGGTCCCAGGTGACAACAATGCCATATATCCTTTATAAACAATACTGGACTGATTCAGACATTACCCGCCGTCCAGATGAACATCTTAGCATCTATGTCAGCAATGGTCAGCCCTTGCCTAGGTGGGGTATAAAGAGGTGACCATAAAAGTTGGCCGAGTAGAATTGCCATCCCAAGGAATGACTATTGTTGATATTGATTGCCGAGAAAGCCATCCTATGATAACCTTAGGCACCAATGTGATAGAGAATTGTCTTGGGGAAATTATTCTTTTGTTGCAACAGGTCGCAGAGACTGCCAGTTCCAGTCAGCAGCGAGTTCTGCAGAAGGAAATCAGAGCCCCGATGAAAAGACAAAAGGTAGAGCTGTCTGGAGGGGAAGTTGGCAGAGTCAGAATGAGTGATCCATTCCCCATTGCAATGCCCGCTAGGAGTGAAATGTTAATATGATGTCGGGCTGCAATCGTCCTCAGGGGTCAAGATTATCAAGCCCTGGTAGAACCCGTGTACTCTGATAGTAGGCCCGCCATCTTGACAGCCAGGGGGGTAGTCGATGTCCGTAAGGGGAGAATACTGATACGCATCCTGAATTGTGGGGAGAAAGAGGTCCACTTACCCTGGTATGCTACCCTTGCTAAGCTATTCACTGTCAGTAACAACACAATAAAGACAGTGGAACCCTTGCCTTCATCCAAACCGGCGGAGGATAATGGCTCCAAGGGGCAAATGGAGGATTGGTCTCAGAAGCTACAAGTGGGAACTGACTCCACCCCTTTGCATGGAGTATACCGGGTGGTCCAAGAATATGAGCGAGTCTTCAGCAAACACCCACTAGACTTTGGGCAGGTAAAAGGGGTCCAACATCATATCCCCACAGGAGATCATCCGCCTATTAAAGAGGTACCGGCCTGTACCCCCAGTTCACTATCAATGTGCCAAAGGAATGTTACGGGAGATGATGGAGGCTGGGCTGATCAGAGATAGTTGTAGCCCCTGGGCAGCTCCATTAGTTCTCGTCAGAAAGAAAGATGGTACAATGAGGATGTGTGTTGATTACAGGCAGATTAACCGCATTGCACATAAGTGCGCCTACCCATTACCCAGAATTGAGGAATCATTAGCAGCATTGAGATCAGCTAACTATTTCTCCACTTTAGATCTCACCAGTGGGTACAGGCAGGTTCCTGTGGCAGAGGCAGACAGAGAAAAGACCGTGTTTACAACACCAAAACCAATGGGCCTCAGCGAGTTCAACTGCATGCCATTTGGGCTCTGCAATGCCCCAGGAACCTTCCAGCGGTTAATGGAGTGTTGCCTAGGACACAAAAACTTTGAAACCGTCCTGCTGTACCTAGACGACGTAATCGTCTACTCAAAGACATATGAAGACCACCTGGAGCACCTGGCCGAGGTGTTCGAAGCCCTATCTGGTTATGGCCTGAAAATAAAGCCATCCAAGTGCCACCTGTTAAAGCCCAAAGTGTAGTACCTAGGTCATGTGGTAAGCGCCGAAGCTGTAGCACCAGACCCTGAAAAAGTCACTGTGATCAAGGACTGGCCAAGACCATCCACTATAAAGGAAGTGCGGCAGTTCCTCGGGCTGGTAGGCTACTACAGGAGATTCATCAAGGGTTTCACCAAGATAACGGCACCCATGCAGGACCTCTTAGTGGGCCAGTCCAAGAAGGCCAAGAACCCGAAACCTCTGTTCACATGGGGTAAACCAGAAGACTAATCTTTCACTCGACTGAAAATGGCTCTTATTGGAGACGAAGTCCTGGCCTACCCCGACTATTGCCAACCCTTTATACTCCATACGGATGCCAGCAACATGGGACTGGGAGCGGTGCTGTCCCAGGTACAGCAGGGCAGAGAGAGAGTGATTGCCTATGCCAGCATGAAGCTCGCCCTACAGAAAGGAACCCCGACAACTATAGTTCCTTTAAGTTGGAGTTGCTAGCCATAGTCTGGGCTGTAACGGAGTGCTTCAAACACTACGTCGCCTCCTCCAGATTTACAGTCTTTACAGACAAAAACCCGCTGACACACCTGGAGACTGCGAAGCTTGGTGCCCTAGAGCAACGATGGATGGCCCGACTGTCTAACTACGAGTTTACCATCAAGTTTCGGGCGGGGCATAAAACCACCAATACTGATGCACTGTCCAGGATGCCCAACTTGCCAGATGGGGGAGAAGACCCGGAAGATCTGGAGGAGATAGAGCTACCCGCTTTCCATCACCACGGGGTGACCCAGTGCTCCCACTGTGTGAGGGACAAGCGCTCCGCCAACAGAGAGGCCACGTTCAACCCATTGCCCCACCATGGATGGGCAGAGATGCAGGATAGCGATCCGGCTGTCCGCCTGGTAAAGGAGTTGCTGACACAAGCTGACTTACACCCTGATCCAGATGCTCCACAGGAGGTCCAACAGTTGTGGAAGGAGAAGGGCAAACTGTTCATCTACGAGGGAAAGCTGTGTCGAAGAAGTATCAACTCCCGGACACACGAACTGGTCTGGCAGGTGGTGGTCCGGAGGCGGGATGCGCCAATGCTCTTAGAAGCGTACCATGATGGAGCAGGACACTTCGGGTGGAAGAAGTTCGAAGTCCTGCTGCGTGAGCGATTCTACTGGGTTGGCATGAGGAAAGCAATCGAGAGATGGTGTCGAGAATGTGGTTCGTGCAACCTGAGACGGAAAGACCGTGACAGCCAGTGGGCTCCCCTGCAGCCCATAATCACCAAACATCTACTTGAACTGGTAGCCTTGGACCACGTGAAGCTAGCCCCATGCCAGTCAGGCTATGTCTACACTCTCATCATAGTAGACCACTACTCCAGGTTCTTGGTAGTAATGCCAGTGAAAGATCAGACGGCTCAGACGGCAGCCAAAGCATTTCAACAACACTTTTGTTGCCCGCACAGTTACCCTGAACGAGTGCTGACCGACCAAGGTCCAGCCTTTGAAGCAGAAGTGTTCGAGGAATTCTATAACTTTTACGGCTGCAAGAAAATAAGGACGACGCCGTATTATCCCCAGACCAACGGGTTGTGCGAGAAAATGAACCAGGTTGTAATAGACCTGTTGAAGACGTTGCCCCTTGAAGAACGTAGCCTGTGGCCAGAGAAGTTACCAGATTTGGTGGACCTAAATAACTATATCCCGGTGAACTCCACCAACTGTACACCCGCCTACCTGATGAGAGCAGGACCTGGCAAGTTACCCATTGACTTAGACATGGGAGTCTTAACACCAGAGACGACATCACCAGATGCAGATTGGGATACAGAGCGGCAGCAACAATACCGCAAAGTGCAAGAGTGTGTTGAGAGAAGTTTGTCCCAGACAAGACAGAAGCAAGAGAAAACTTATTATCAGCATGCACCTGCCGTTCCCTTATCACCTGGAGAACAGGTACTTAAGAGGAAGAGACGAGTCCATAAATTAGATGACCAGTGGGAGGTTGAGCCATACACCATCCTACCCTCGAATTACGAAAACACCAAAGTGTGCCTCATCAGTAAAGATGGAGGGGAAACTTCAGCAACAGTCTCAAGAGACCACCTGAAGATATGCCATGAACAGTTTAAACAGAAATAAGAAGACCAAGACAGCTCTCAGCCCATAGAAAAAGTGGAGGAAACGGACCAGACAGTCCTTGGAGTATTTCCTCGGTCTTGGACACAAGTGAACAGAGCAATTGTGGTATCGGTTCTGACCTTTCTCCAAGTGGCCTCACCGGAAGCTGCAGAGGCTCCAGAGCAGCAGAGAGACCAATCGGCCCCAGAGACAGATGCCTCATCAGCAGCAGATCAGGAGAATCTACCCTCTGCTAGCACTGTCGTACCCAGGGTGAGCCAAATAATTTGTAGGAGATTACCCTGCCTACCGGTGTTACCTCAGACTACCCGTAGTGTAGTTCACACTGAACTCACCCCACCAGGGGTAGTCACTAGGGACCAGGGTAGGTCAGTGACAACAAATGTACTACGTAGATCGACCCGAAGTACTAAAGGTCAGCTCCCTGCCCGCTGGAGGAACTAAAGTGTATGTTATATATAGTAGTAACTGTTAAATAATCTTGGATATATATAGTTGTTAAATTTATGGACAATCGGACCACAGAACTAGGTGTGGTCAGGACAATATTGAAAATAGTTAATTAGTGGCCTTGATAATAAACCGCAGGCGTGGCCGAAGACCGGGCCCAATGACAGAGTGCCCTGAAGCAACGCCCAGGGACGATACACAAAGTGGGTTGATGCGGTTCCCACCAGCGAAATTTCAATTATACGGAAAAAGACAATCCCCGGATTGTGGCGTAAAGACTAAACGCCGCAGTGACTGCTATAAATTTTTGGTTGGGTTTTTTGCAATTTTTGACTTTGTAAACTATTTGTAATGTGAATTGTTATTGTTGTTGATTGTTAATTCAAAAAGGTATCCTCAGTCCGGGAGTACTGAATTTAACTAGGGGGGAATGTGGCACCCCAGGGGTCCAGTTGCCATAGTGGCATTGCCTCTCTCACAAGAGGTAATGCCATACCTGGAAGCAAGTTGGGGTCTCCTAGTCAGGTATATTAGCATGCAACACTTTCCTGGCTCCAGACCAGCAAGGGGAGCTCCTCCCCTTAGCAACTGGAATCTGGAGGCGGGGTTAGTTAGAGTTAGTGAGAGGAGTTGAAGACAGGACAGCGAAGAGAAAAGACTGGGGGAGTGGAGCTGCACGGCAGCTCACCCCAAAGAAGAGCATAGAAGAACCGGACACCGGAGTCCGAGGTTGTGGGGCACTGAAGGCCCAGCAGCAGAAACCGGAGAGCAGAAGACTGCAGGTCTCCTGGCCCCATCAGACGCCCAGAGGCTCCGCAACACATAGGGCCCAGCACCGCCACGTGGGAGCGACACTCCAGGAAGGCCCGAGCTGCCTGCCATACGGGTGAGCACAAAGATGTTTTATTCAGGGACGAGGGCCACAGCACAGCTATAAGCAGCAGGGCCAAAGAGATTAGCGCAAAGAGAAGGCCTCCAACTTCACCTGGCGAGGTGGATTCACAACTTGCTTTCAGGCGGCCCAGACATCTACTACAAGCTACTACCCGTGCTCCGGTCCGCCTAACCACCGCAAGTAAAGATAAGAGGAAACCGCCATTAAGTTGCGGACTGGTTATTATCTCCGCCATCCCCTGCATTACACTGCACAGCAACATCTATAACATCACCATTTCCTGCCCTGGAGCTAAGTTCTGCCTGTGGAGAGCTGTCCCAACTCTGCTGCGTCACCATCAGCTCCAGAGGATCTGTACCGCAGCGGCGTCTCCATATAATTGCATACCACAGGTGGGGTCACGAACATTCAACTATAAAAACTATAATCCCCTTTTTATTGACTGCCCTGGGTCACGGATTGGGTCACCGCCACTGTGACATCCCCCCAGCACCGACCTGCCCGGCTACCGAGTACCCCACGGCCCAGGGGGCGCGTCATAGCCAATCCTTATTGGTCATATTTAGGGATGACCCATGGAAGTTTGTGTTCTGGTACCCAGCCCAAACTTTATTCCAAAGTTCAGTTCTCGTACCAGAACTGTGTACACACATGATTCAGAACCCGAACCCCATTAAAAAGAATGAGGACTCGAACTTTTGAGCTGAAATTTTTTTTCTCCCTCTGTCTCTGCAATGGACTTCCCCCAGAACTCCGAACGAACATAGCTACACACTTTTGGGAGAAGTCCATGTTCGGCATTTAGCACCAGAGAGTAACTGTCTGGTACGAACCCCAAACTTTTAAGTTCGTGTCCGCTCATACTTAGTCATATTCAACTAGGGATCAATACTAATAGGCATCCAGTGCAACAGTAATAGCCAGGTCACGCCAAGCTGGGATTTGTGATGCACATGATGAAGTCTGAACTTTTTAAGGCAAAAGTAATAAAGGGGTTATCCAGGACTATATTTTTTTTTTTCTATGGGCCTAAGAACCAACAGGCTGGTAGTGGCTAACTACCTGCCTGTTCTTCCCAGCGCAGATCACTGCCAACACAGAGAGGTCACAAATAGAGATGAGCGAACCTTTCAAGGTTCGGTTCCGTTCAGCTCGACCAATGTCCCAATGTTCGTTGAACAGCTCGCTGAACAGTTCGTCAAACAAATCCGAACTCCATTGAATTCAATGGGAGGCAAAAACAAACGCATAGACAATGCCTTCATGGGGGCCCAAAATCTGCTAAAACCGCTCAAATTAGGGGCAGACACCAGGAAAAGTGGCATCAATTGACCCAGAGTACAAATAGTATAATTATTATTATTTATTAATATTCCATGGTGTTTTACATGTGAAAAGGGGTATAACATAGCAAACAACAAGTACAATAATTTTGAACAAAAACAAGTCACCGACTGGTACAGGAGGAGAGAGCACACGGCCCGCGAGGCCTCACAATCTACAAGGGATGGGTGAGGATATAGTAGGTCAGTGTAGGTCGTGCAGCAGTATGGTTGAGCAAGGGTTACTGCAGGTTGTTCGCTTTTCAGAAGAGGTAGGTCTTCAGGTTCATTTTGAAGGTTTCCACAGTAGGCAAGAGTCTGATATGTTGGGGTAGAGAATTTCAGAGTAGGGGAGATGCACAGGAGAAATCTTTATGCGATTGTGGGAAGAGGAGATAAGAGGGGAGTAGAGAAGGAGATCTTGTGAGGATTGTTGTGTGCAGGTAAGTACTAGAAGACTGGCTCACAGATGTATGGAAGAGATAGGCTTTGTATGCTGAAGTTAGGGTTTTCAACTGGAGTCGGTGGGCAATGGGGATCCAGTGCAGGGATTGACAGACAGGAGAAGCCGGGAAATAGCGCGGTGACTGGTGGATTAGTTGGCCAGCAGAGTTTAGGATAGATTGGAGGTGTGCAACAGTGTTAGAAGGGAGGACACAGAGCAGGAGGTTGCCGTAGTCGAAGTGGGAGATGATGAGGGCATGCACTAGTGTTTTTGAAGATTCATGGTTGAGGAACGTGCGGATCCGAGAGATATTTTGGAGTTGGAGTCGGCAGGAAGTGGAAAGGGCTTGGATTTCAGGTTTGAAGGAAAGATCAGAGTCAAGTTTGCGGGACTGGGGAGTGTGGGCATCCATTGACTTTGATGGATAGGTCAGTTGGGGGGGTTGAATGACATGGTGGAAAGATGATGAATTCGGTTTTATCCATGTTAAGCTTCAGAAATCTAGCAGAGAAGAAAGATGAAATAGCGGACAGACATTGTGGGATTCTGGTTAGCAAGGAGGTGATATCTGGTCTAGAGAGGTAGATCTGTGTGTCATCAACATAGAGGTGATACTGAAAGCCATGAGACTCTATGAGCTGTCTCAGGCCGAAGGTGTAGCTAGAGAAGAGCAGGAGTCCTAGAACTGAACCTTGGTGGATACCGATGCATAGGGGGCGAGATAAGGAGGTAATGTGCGAGTGGGAGACACTGAATGTTTGGTCTGTTAGGTATGAGCAGATCCAAGATAGGGCCAAGTCTGTGATGCCAAGAGATCAGAGAGTCTGTAGTAAGAGGGAATGGTCCACTGTGTTGAAGGCAGATGGCAGGCCCTCCAGGAAGAGGACAAAGTAGTGTCGCTTGGATTTGGCAGTTAGTAAGTCATTGGTGACTTTAGTCAAGGCACTTTCAGTGGAATGATGCGTTCGGAAGCCAGATTGTAAATGGTCAAAGAGGGAGCAGGAGGAGCGGTGGGAGGCCAGTTCAAAATGGACTTGTTGTTCCAGTAGTTTGGAGGCATAGGGGAGAAGTGATAAAGAGGGATAGCTAGACACAGAAGATGGGTCAAGGGATGGCTTTTTGAGGATGGGTGTGATCAAGGTATGTTTGAAGCATAAGGGGAAGACACCAGTTGTTAGTGACAGATTGAAGAGGTGAGTAAGGGTTGGGATGAAGACTGTGGTAAGGTTTGGAATGAGATGGGACAGGATTGGGTCAAGTTCAGGTGATGAGATGAGATTTGGAGAGTAAAGAGGAAAGTTGATCTTCCGTGATGGTGGAGAAGCAGGTTTTGGAGGAGGAGAGTTGAGTAGTTATGAGGAGGAGCCATGGGACCTTTAGGCAAAAGCTTTGCCTTATGTTGTCAATCTTCTGCATGAAGAATGAGATAAAGTCTTCAGCTGAGATGAGTGGAGAGGGAAGGAGAGCTGGGAGATGGAGGAGAGAATTGATATTACGGATTAGCTGTTTAGGGTTGTGACACAGACGTGGTATGAGAGATGAGAAGCAGGTTTGTTTTGCTTCAGTGAGTAATTGCGCAGCATTTTGACAACTTCTGTTACTGGACGGGCTACTCAACTCCCTTTCTTTGGCAGCTACACAGGGGAACGCCTTATAGATAAGGGACATTTTGAGCATGTGCTCCAGTGGATGGCAAGTGCGACATCAAGTGATCTCTCTTCCTCTTTCTACATCTTAACATTAAGGAGAAAAAATAGAGAAAGGGGCGCACCTCGTAGAAGTGTGTTAACCCCTTTACAGCCCAAGATGGTTTGCACGTTAATGACCAGGCCAATTTTTACAATTCTGACCACTGTCACTTTAAGAGGTAATTACTCTGGAATGCTTCAACGGATCACCCTGATTCTGAGAATGTTTTTTCGTGATATATTGTACTTCATGATTGTGGTAAAATTTCTTCGATATCACTTGCGTTTATTTGTGAAAAAAATGGAAATTTGGTGAAAATTTTGAAAATTTTGCAATTTTCAAAATTTTAATTTTTATGCCCTTAAATCAGAGAGATATGTCACACAAAATAGTTAATAAATAACATTTCCCACATGTCTACTTTACATCAGCACAATTTTGGAACCAAAATTTTATTTTTTATTAGGGAGCTATAAGGGTTAAAAGTTGACGAGCAATTTCTCATTTTTCCAACAAAATTTACAAAACCATTTTTTTAGGGACCACGTCACATTTGAAATCACTTTGAGGGGTCTTTTTGACAGAAAATACCCAAAAGTGACACTATTCTAAAAATTGCACCCCTCAAGGTGCTCAAAACCACATTCAAATACTTTATTAACCCTTCAGGTGCTTCACAGGAATTTTTGAAATGTGGAAGAAAAAAATGAACACAACTTTTTTCACAAAAATGTTACTTTAGACCCAATTTTTTTTATTTTCGCAGGGGTAACAGGAAAAAATGGACCCCAAAATTTGTTGTGCAATTTTCCCTGGGCACGCAGATACCCCATATGTGGGGAAAAAACACTGTTTGGGCACACGGCAGGTTCGGAAGGGAAGGAGCGCCATTTGACTTTTTGAATGTAAAATTTGCTTGAATAATTAGCGGACGCCATGTTGCGTTTGGAGAGCCCCTGATGTGCCTAAACAATGGAAACCCCCCACAAGTGACACCATTTTGGAAAATAGACCCCTTAGGGAACTTATCTAGATGTGTGTTGAACACCTTGAATCCCCAGGTGCTTCACAGAAGTTTATAACATTGAGCGGTAAAAATAAAATTTTCACATTTTTCCCACAAAAATGTTTTTCACCCCCCAATTTTGTTTTTTTATAAGGGTAACAGGAGAAATTGCCTCATACTTTTTGTTGTACAATTCCTGCTGGGTAAGACGATGCCCCATATGTGGGGAAAAAACACTGTTTGGGGACACGGCAGGGTCCAGAAGGAAGGAGCACCATTTGACTTTTTGAATGTAAAATTTGCTTGAATAATTAGCGGATGTGCCCGTGATGTGCCTAAACAGTGGAAACACCCCACAAGTGACACCATTTTGGAAACTAGACCCCTCAGGGAACTTATCTAGATGTGTGGTGAGCACCCTGAACCCCCAAGTCCTTTACAGAAGTTTATAACATGGAGCCGTGAAAATAAAAAAATCAAACTTTTTCCACAAAAATGATGTTTTAGCCCCAATTTTTTTATTTTCACAAGGGTAAGAGGAAAAATGTACCCCAAAAACTTTTGTGCAATTTCTCCTGAGTATTCCAATACCCCATATGTGGGGAAAATACAGTGTTTGGGCGCACGACCGAGTTCAGAAGGGAAGGAGCACTGTGTGACTTTTTGAACGCAAAATTGGCTGGAATCGAGAGCGGACACCATGTCGCGTTTGGAGAGGCCCAGATGTGCCTAAATAGTGTAAACCCCCCACAAGTGACCTCATTTTGGAAACTACACCCCTCAAGGATTTTATCAAGGGGTATAGTGAACATTTTGAACACAGAGGTACGTCACAGAATTTGATAACATTAGGTCATCATATTGAATAAGTTGTCATTAGTCTTGAGTGCAAGTGCTCGCTACTTGAGTTTGCATCGGGTACTCAGGTATGCACCATGTATCATGGGTGCTCGAGTGACATGCTCGAGTCCCCGCCTGCAAGTTTCACGGTTATTAGACACCGAAAAAAAAACATGTGGGGATCGCTCGTGCATGGCAGGCAATCCCCGCGAGGTTTTTTTGGCTGCGAAGTATATGGGGCGGAGACTCGAGCACCCGCGATACTCAATGCATACCCGAGCACCCGATGCAAACTCAAGTAGCGAGCACTTGCACTCAACACTAGTTGCCATTTCGTCATCTTTTTTTTCTTACTTTTGAAAAAAATCCCAACCCTAACCCTATCCCAACCCCAAACCCAACCCTAACCCTAGCCCAAACCTAGCCCAACCCTAGCCCTAACCCAACCCTAACCCCAACCTCAGCCCAACCCCAACCCTAAACCCAACCCTAACCCTAACCCTAGCCCAACCCTAACCCTAGCCCGACCTTAACCCTAGCTCAACCCTAGCCCAACCCTAACCCCAACCCTAACCCTAACGCTAGCACAACCCTAACTCAAACCCCAACCCTAACCCTAGCACAACCCTAACCATAACCCGAGAGTTTATTTTTTAAGCCGTTCCTCGTGCAGTATAAGTGATTAGACACCTTTATTCTTCGGGTCGGTGCGACTACAGAGAAACCAGAATCATATCGGGTTTTTATGATTGACAGCTGTCACACACTAAAAGACGCATATTTTTGTAAAATCTAGTTTTTGCATCGCCATATTTTGAGAGCTATAATTATTCCATATTTTGTCCGACAGAATCATGTGACAGCTTGTTTTTTGTGGGATGAGTTGACGTTTTTATTGGTGCCATTTTCAGGCACGTGACATTTTTTGATCGCTTTCTATTCTGATTTTTGTGAGGCAGAATAAACAAAAAACAGCAATTCTGGAATTTTTAATTTTATTTTTTTATTCTGTTCCGCGTGTGGTAAAATTGATAAGGTAGCTTTATTCTATGGGTCAGTACGTTTACAGCGGTACCACATTTATATAGTTTTTCTATGTTTTGGCGCTTTTACATAATAAAAGCAATTTTATAGAAAAAAATATTTTCTTGCATCGCTTTATTCTGAGAGCTATAACTTTTTTATTTTTTGACTGATAGAGCTGTATTGCATCTTGTTTTTTGCAGGACGAGATGACATTTTCAGCAGTACCATTTTTACTTATATTCGTATTTTTGATCGCGTGTTATTCAATTTTTTCGGCATGATGATAAAGCATTGTTTTTTGTTTCGTTTTTTATTTATTTTTTTTACCGTGTTTACTGAAGGGGTTAACTAGTAGCACAATTTTATAGGATAGGTCGTTCCGGATGCGGCGGTACCAAATAATGTGTACTTTTATTGCTTTTTTTTCATAATAATATTTATTGATGGCTACATTATATTTTTATTTTTGGTGGATTATTTTTTTATTTTTTTAAAAATATTTTTTCAATTTTTTTTTTCACTTTCTGACACTTTTTTTACTTTTATACTTTGTTCCCTATGGGACTTTCACTTTTTTTATTCTGATCGCCTGCATAGCACAGGAAAGGAGCACCATCCTTGTGCTATGCAGGCTGTCAGCGCTGCACAGGGAGAAGATAGTTTGGTCATGCACTGCGCATGACCAAAATATCTTCCTGCTATCTGGTGATCCAGATGTTGTCATGACAACATCAGGTCGTCATGGCAGCATCCGGGAAGCCGCGGCAGACAGCGCTGGAGGGCGAAGAGGAGGTGAGTATTGCGATCACCTCCCCTTGCCACCGCAATGCTGCGATCTAGTTAGATCGCAGCATTGCGGGGGTTAATGTGCCGGGAGTTGTGCGGGACCGCTCCCAGCACGTAGCACCGGGTGTCAGCTGTGACAATCAGCTGACACCCGGTGGCGATCGTGCCCGCACAGCCTGTGTGCGGGCACGATCGCAAAGACGAACTAATACGTATCAGGCTCTTAAAGCCCAGGGCGCAGATACATATTAGAACGTCTTGGGCTTTAAAGGGGTCAATGCACAACACATGTAGGCACTTGTGTAGAGAGCTGCAGACAACACAAGCCCAAATCAGGGTTCCAAGGTACAGTACAGACGAAAAGTTTGGACACAACTTCTCATTTAAAGATTTTTCTGTATTTTCATGACTATGAAAATTGTACATTCACACTGAAGGGATCAAAACTATGAATTAACACATGTGGAATTATATACTTAAAAAAAAGTGTGAAACAACTGAAAATATGTCTTATAGTCTAGGTTCTACAAAGTAGCCACCTTTTGTTTCGATGACTGCTTTGCACACTCTTGGCATTCTCTTGATGAGCTTCAAGAGGTAGTGTTAGAACCCTCCTGTTAGGAACAGGCAGCTTGCTACATCATAGGGATTCAGCTTAGTCTTACTGTAGGGACAGCTTTCCCCTATCTTTCTTTAGTTTATGTTGCAGATCATAGCAGTAAGTCAAGACCAAAAAAAAAAAAAACTAAAAGGAAAGAAATTCGGGGATCAGTATGGTTTCCATCCAGGAGTTGGCTCAACGCCTGCAGGGATTGTCTCTGGAGGTGGCCGAGCTTCAGCAACACGTGAGTAGCTGTCCTGGAGCGCATTTTGTTGAACCCAAGGTAGGACTGCCTGATTTTTTTTATGGTAAACAGCAAGATTTTTTTTCCTTTAAAAATGCTTGTTTGTTATATTTTCGTTTGAGACCAAGATCCTCTGGGAATGAATCACAGCGCATTGGTTTAATTTGGTCACTTTTGCACAAAGAACCACAGGGTTGGGCCTTTTCTCTCCAGCCTAATGATCCGTGTTTAAGTTCTGTTGAAGAATTTTTTTCTGCTACGGGGCTATTATACGACGATCCTGATCGAATCTCATCTGCTGAATCAGAACTTAGACGTTTGAATCAGGGGTCAGATGATGTTGAAAATTATTGCACACACTTCAGGAGATGGGCTTCAGAAGTTAAATGGAATGATTCTGGGCTAAGATGTTTATTTCTTGCTGGTCTGAGTGAAAGGGTTAAGGATTTTCTAATTGCATTCCCTGCACCTGAGACTCTGCTGGAAGCTATGCAGTTAGCTGTTCGCGTGGACAGGAGACTGAGGTCCAGGGATAATGATGTAAAAACTCCTGTAACTTCAGGTCCTAGTTCCCAGAAAATCTGCTCTGACAGCGGAGAACCAATGGAGGTTGGGGCGATGTCACTCCGCTCTCAAGAAAGAGATCGGAGATTCGCCGAAGGTTTGTGTCTTTATTGTGGTAAAGATGATCATTTGATTAAGTATTGTGAGCGTCGTTTAAGTAAAATTAAAAAAAAGGTCAGTTACGCCCGTATAGCTTGTTTACGCTTTGCATGAGTTCTTCTTTCTGGGAGTACTACTCTGCAGGGAGATTTGACTGAATTTCAGGTATTTGTGGATTGTGGTTCAACACTTAATGTGATTGATAAAGGGTTTTTGGAAAACCTTAAATTGAAATCCAAACCTTTGTCATCACCTATTTCTGTGGTTGCAATTGATAACACTCCTTTGAAATGTATTACTCACAAGACTGCTGTCTTTCCTCTCACTATCAATGGAGATCACCAAGAAATTTTGGACTTGGTTGTTTTAGATAATTTACCCTCTCCAGTTGTTCTAGGTTTGCCTTGGTTAAAACTGCACAATCCTTTATTCGACTGGTCTACTAATGTGATTAAGTCTTGGAGTCCTAAGTGCTATGATAAATGTTGTAATGGTTGCATTGCGGCTGTGGAAAAGGGGGAATTACCTGTACCTATTCAAGATTTTTGGAGGTTTTTTTCGGAGGAGGAGTCGCAAGTTTTACCTCCTCATAGGGATTATGATTGCGCCATTAAGTTTGTTCCGGGTGCTACTCTTCCCAAAAGCCGCTTGTTTAATATGACTATCCATGAAAGAAAGGCCTTGGAGGAGTACATACAGACTAGCCTGGCTGCTGGTCACATTAGACCTTCGAAGCCACCTGTGGCAGTTGGATTCTTCTTTGTTAAAAAAAAAGGACGGCGGTTTACGTCCTTGTCTGGATTTTTGTGAAATTAATAAGATTACCGTACACAATTCCTACCCATTGCCGTTAATTGCTGACTTGTTTAACCAGTTAGTGGGGGCCAAATGGTTCTCCAAAATTGATCTCCGGGGGCATACAATTTGTTACATGTGAAGGAGGGTGATGAATGGAAAACTGCTTTTAACACTCCGGTAGGTCACTTTGAGAGTCTGGTGATGCCTTTTGGTCTTACCAATGCACCAAAATTTTTTCAGAACCTTATTTATGACATCCTGAGACCTTTGATTGGTTAGAATGTGTTTGTGTATTTGGATGACATTTTGATTTATTCACCAGATCTTGAGTCCCATTGGCAGAGTGTATGTGAAGTTTTGCAGTTATTGAGTGATAATTCACTTTTTGCTAGGCTGGAGAAATGCGAATTCGCTGTGCAGAAAATTTGTTTTTTGGGCTACATTGTCTCCAGCGAGGGCTTTGAGATGGACCCTGTGAAGGTTCAGGCTGTGCAGGAATGGCCTAGGTCTATTGGTTTGAAAACTATACAGAGATTTTTGGGTTTTGCCAATTACTACAGGAAATGCATTAAGAATTTTTCTGTAATTGTTAAACCTCTAACCGATCTCACCAGGAAAGGTGCGAATACGGCCCAGTGGACTACTGAGGCATTTGAGTATCTCAAAGAGAGGTTCAGTTCTGCCCCTATCCTTATGCAGCCTGATGAGACCAAGCCTTTTTTGGTCGAGGTCGATGCTTCATCAGTGGGGGTCGGAGCAGTTTTGTCTCAAGAGAACAAGGGTGGAGTACATCCTTGTGCCTTTTTTTAAAAAAAAAATTCGGAAACCGAACTGAATTATGATGTTGGAAATCGGGAGTTGCTGGCTATTAAACTTGCGTTTGAACACTGGCGTCATTTTTTGGAAGGCGCTAGATTTCCTATTCAGGTTTTCACAGATCATAAGAATTTGATCTATCTGGATGCTGCCAAGCGTTTGAATGCCCGTCAAGCTAGGTGGGCACTTTTTTTTCTCGGTTTCATTTTTCTGTTACCTATATCCCTGGTACTAAGAATGTTAAAGCCGATGCTTTATTTCGCAGCTTCTCTCCTACGGTCGGTTCCGAGGACTCCGTTTTGGAGAATGGGATTATGAATGCTCAAGATGATGCTCCATCTAACACTCCCCATGAGAGGTTGTTCGTGCCTAGAGCCTTTAGGAGAGATTTGTTTGTGGAGTGTCATGAGTCTCGGTTGGCAGGTCATCCAGGAGTTTCAGAGACTAAGAGACTTATCAGTCGCAGTTTTTGGTGGCCTGGATGGCAGAAGGAAGTCATCAAGTGGGTGCGTCAGTGTACTGTGTGTGCTAGGTCAAAGGCTTCACATACTCCTGCTGCGGGGTTGCTTTGCCCTCTGGAGGTTCCTAGTGCGCCTTGGACGCATCTCACTATGGATTTTATTACTGATCTTCCTGTGTCTGAGGGTTTTACTGTCATCTGGGTGGTCGTGGACCGTTTTAGTAAGATGTGTCATTTGGTTCCATTCATTAAGTTGCCCTGCGCCAAGACACTCGCTAAGGCATTTGTTAAGGAGATTGTCAAGCTCCATGGCGTTCCCACGGATATTGTTTCTGACAGAGGACCTCAGTTTGTGGCTCGCTTTTGGCGTGCTTTTTGTGACCGGTTGGGAGTCCATTTGTCATTTTCGTCTGGTTATCATCCTGAGTCGAATGGACAGACAGAAAGTATGAACCAGGATGTAGAACAGTTTTTGCGTTGTTTTGTGGCGGACAATCAAGAGGTGTGGTCTGAGTTTCTGCCTCTCGCAGAATTTGCTCTTAACAATCGTACATCCTCCTCTGCTGGGTGTTCTCCTTTTTTTTGTTGTACTGGGAGACATCCGTCTTTTGGTTCGTTCTCCAAATTGGGGTCGGCGGTGCCGGAGGAGGAGAATTTTTCCGGTGATTTGGAGAGACTTTGGACTAATGTACGTTGTAACCTGCAAGAGGCTAACAAGAAGTCCAAGAAGTATTTTGACAGGAAACGTAAAGAGGTTTTGTTTACTGTGGGTGACATGGTTTGGTTGTCCTCGAAGAACCTGCGGTTGAGGATTCCCTCTAAAAAACTGGGTCCTAAGTTTGTGGGTCCATTTAAAGTGCTTCAGGTTGTTAACCAGTCTGCTGTTAGGTTAGATGTCCCTACTTCCTGGAAGATTCATTCTGTGTTTCATGTTTCCTTGTTGAAAAAGGCTAACGTATCTAATAGGGACGCCACTGTCACAGTTCCTCCTGTGGTGGAAGACGGCGAATGTGTAATTTCTCGTATTTTGAATTCTAGATGGCATAGAGGGAAGTTACAGTATCTTGTCTCCTGGAAGGGTTTCGGTCCTGAAGACAACTCCTGGGTAAGGACGGATGATGTCTCTGCTCCTAGGCTTGTTAAAGCTTTCCACAGGAGGTTTCCGGATAGGCCTGGGCCTGGAGGATCCGGAGGATCCTCATAGAAGAGGGGGTACTGTTAGAAACCTCCTGTTAGTTTTTGCTATCTTGTGTTTTGCGGTCACGTGACCATCTGCCTATTTATTCCAGCTCCGCCCTTCTGGCTCTGCTGGACTTCAGTGTTGTTTGACTGTCTCTCTAGCCAGGTGCTTCGGTGCCTATCTCTGTCTAGTTCGCTTGGTCCTCTGGGACCTCTAGTACGTTTTGTCTGTTTGTCTTTTGTGCTCCGCATCTACTTCTGTTTAGGAGGTGTCCCATTTTTGTCCCAGTCCTTAGTTATTTTAGGGATGCCTTCCTTAACTCTATAGGTCTTCGTTCAGACTAGCCGAGGACTAAGGCGGGTCTGTTCACAAGGAACAGGCAGCCCGCTACATCGTAGGGATTCAGGTTAGTCTTACTGTAGGGACAGCTTTCCCCTATCTTTCTTTAGTTTATGTTGCAGATCATAACAGGTAGTCACCGGAAATGATCTTCCAACAATCTTGAAGGAGTTCCCAGAGATGCTTAGCACTTGTTGGCCCTTTTGCCATCACTCTGAGGTCCAGCTCACCCCAAACCATCTCGATTAGGTTCAGGTCTGGTGACTGTGGAGGCCAGGTCATCTGGCATAGCACCCCATCACTCTCGTTCTTGGTCAGATAGCCCTTACACAGCCTGGAGGTGTGTTTGGGGTCATTGTCCTGTTGAAAAATAACTGATGGTCCAACTAAACGCAAACCGAACGGAATAGCATGCCGCTGCAAGATGCTGTGGTAGCCATGCTGGTTCAGTATGCCTTCAATTTTGAATAAATCCCCAACAGTGTCACCAGCAATACACCCCCACACCATTACACCTCCTCCTCCATGCTTCACGGTGGGAACCAGGCATGTAGAGTCCATCCGTTCACCTTTTTTGCTTCGCACAAAGACACGGTGGTTGGAACAAAAGATCTCAAATTTGGACTCATCAGACCAAAGCACAGATTTCCACTGGTCTAATGTCCATTCCTTGTGTTCTTTAGCCCAAACAAGTCTCTTCTGCGTGTTGCCTGTCCTTAGCAGTGGTTTCCTAGCAGCTATTTTACCATGAAGGCCTGCTGCACAAAGTCTCCTCTTAACAGTTGCTGTAGAGATTTGTCTGCTGCTAGAACTCTGTGTGGCATTGACCTGTTCTCTAATCTGAGCTGCTGTTAATCTGCGATTTCTGAGGCTGGTGACTCGGATAAACTTATCCTCAGAAGCAGAGGTGACTCTTGGTCTTCCTTTCCTGGGCCAGTCCTCATGTGAGCCAGTTTCTTTGTAGCGCTTGATGATTTTTGCAACTGCACTTGGGGACACTTTCAAAGTTTTCCCAATTTTTCGAACTGACTGACCTTAATTTCTTAAAGTAATGATGGCCACTTTTTTTTCTTTACTTAGCTGTTTGTTTCTTTACTTATTTCTTGCCATAATACAAATTCTAACAGTCTATTCAGTAGGACTATCAGCTGTGTATCCACCTGACTTCTGCACAACACAACTGGTGGTCCCAACCCCATTTATAAGGCAAGAAATCCCACTTATTAAACCTGACAGGGCACACCTGTGAAGTGAAAATCATTTCCGGTGACTACCTCTGGAAGCTCATCAAGAGAATGCCAAGAGTGTGCAAAGCAGTCATCAAAGGAAAAAAGGTGGCTACTTTGAAGAACCTAGAATATAAGACATATTTTCAGTTGTTTCACACGTTTTTGTTAAGTATATAATTCCACATGTGTTAATTCATAGTTTTGATGCCTTCAGTGTGAATGTACAATTTTCATAGTCATGAAAATACAGAAAAATCTTTAAATGAGAAGGTGTGTCCAAACTTTTGGTCTGTACTGTACATATGTTCAAAAACATGCTAACTAGTTTTATTTGGTGGTAATCCATTATAAATTAATTAAAATGAATAAAAAATCTGAAAGTTGTAAAAATGTGTCTTCATGCTTGGAGTATTATGTCAAAAAAATGGTGTAAACACTTCTCATGGAATAGAACCCATGCTTCCAGGTCAGTATTGCACTACTGCACCCGGAAGGATACTGGTGAGAGGCGCTGCTCAAAAGAGTCTGACCCTCACACAAAGAGAGAAGGATGGGATCTGTTTTTTTGTAAATGTGAATTAGTGAAGAGTACCTGCTCCATATGCCTGGAATGCACATGCCGCTCACTCATGAGTCAGAGGAGGAAGGGCAGGAGACAGCACGTATAGATAGCTTCCCGCATGTATTGCCAGGACGTGAGATGCAGTCATAATCATAATTTTTACTTTATTTCACATTGTGAAAAGAAAGTAAATAAATAAATAAAATGGGAAAAAAATAAATAAATAAAAAATAAAGAAAAAAGTAAATAAAAAACTAAAATAAAGAAAATATAAATAAAGAAAATATAAATAAAAAAATATTAAATAAAAATTAATAATAAAAAAAACAAAAAAAACATTGGAATTAACTTAAAGCAAGACTTGATAAGATTTGAACAAATTTAAATAGATCCAGTAAAAACCACACTAAGCGAGGGCTAAAACATTAAAACTGACTAAAAGCAACATTTTGATGGAATTTAGATAAAAACCTGAATCTACAAATTAGATACATTAAAATTCCGTGGGCTTAATGAAGTCTCAGAGGTTTTTATCTAAATTCCATCAAAATGTTGCTTTTAGTCAGTGTTAATGTTTTAGCCCTTGCTTAGTGTGGTTTTTACTGGATTTATTTAAATTTGTTCAAATCTTATCAAGTCTTGCTTTAAGTTAATTCCAATGTTTTTGGGTTTTTTTTTATTATTATTTTTTATTTAATATTTTTTTATTTATATTTTCTTTATTTATATTTTATTTATTTTATTTTTTTATTTATTTTTTTATTTATTTCTTCTTTATTTATTTTTTTCCCATTTTATTTATTTATTTATTTATTTATTTTCTTTTCACAATGTGAAATAATGTAAAAATTATGATTATGACTGCATCTCACATCCTGGCGATACATGCGGGAAGCTATCTATACGTGCTGTCTCCTGCCCTTGCTCCTCTGACACATGGGTGAGTAGCATGTGCATTTGATGCTTATGGAGCAGGTACTCTTCACTAATTCACATTTACAAAAAAAACAGATCCCGTCCTTCTCTCTCTGTGTGAGGGTCAGACTCTTTGGAGCAGCGCCTCTTACCAGTATCCTTCGGGGTGCAGTAGTGCAATACTGACCTGGAATCTTGGGTTCTATTCCATAAGAAGTGTTTACACAATTTTTTTGACATAATGCTCCAAGCATGAAGACACAATTTAACAACTTTCAGATTTTTTATTCATTTTAATTAATTTATATTGGATTACAACATAATAAGACTAGATAACATGTTTTTGAACATACGTATATCGATTTGCTTTTATACCAAATGCAACGAATTGGTGCCTTGGCACAATTTTTTTTTTCTCTTGATTGCCTGTAAATAAGGGATACTAGGAACATCTGTGTATCAGCTACTCACTGAGTAAGTGGACAGGACATCATTGAAACGCGTATGAATGTAGTTTATTAATAAAAAATATTTCCATTAACCCTTTTGATCACCGGATCATCTTTTCATACGGAGGAGCGCGGATATCTATACACCTTTCTTCTGCCATATCCACCTGTTAATGTGCATCTTAACATCACACACCATACAGTCCTCAGAAGTGGCAACCCAATTATCCTTGTTTCCCCCCACGTCACAACTCTCCAACCGCCCAACTGACTGTAGGGAACCACAGATGGACAAACCTGCAGAGATGTTCACACATTCTATTCAATGGGCATCAGGGGTCTGCTCCAAAAAGTCACAGACTCAAGAGGAGGAAAGTACTTTGGGCAACGATGCCCCAAATTTTTTTCAATTGGATCCGGGGCCAGACGAAGTAGGGTCTGAGCAGAATCCAGACACTTGTCCCCAGAAATTAACCCCCGGGGGTGGAGGTGATCCTGATGAGATCAGATACCTGAGGCACACACGGACTGTACTGTGTTGCCAGGGCAGGAAGAGGAGGAGGGTGACTCTCAGGGCGAGGAGTGGTAAAACAGAGAGGATGATGATGAGGTTGTAGATCCCCTTGGTGTGAATGCAGAGGCACACAGCTAAGTAGTTCAGCAAAGGAGGTGGAGGAGGAGGAAGATGAGGAGGTAACGTTGCAACTAACTACTGAACACTTAGGTTTAGAGAACTAAACCACTACACACCAGAAGATGGAGAAATAAACTACTAGACAACAGTGGTTGCAGAACTGAACTATTAAACACCTAGGGTTGGAGAACTAAACCATTACACACCAGAAAATGGAGAAATAAACTACTGGACAACAGGGGTTGGAGAACTAAAGTACTAAACACCAAGGGTTGGAGAACTAAACCACTACACACCAGGGGGTGGAGAACTAAACACAAAGGTGTCGCTAGACACCAAGTCTTGGAATCCCCAAGGCTTGCGGGACAAACATCTGTATCTAACACTTCCTCCACTGATTCTGAATCCTCCACCTCCTCTAAGGCTTCCACCTGTACCCTCAACTTTTCCCTTAGTGAGACACATGTTCTAACAGTGCAATAGTACTTAAATTAATATGCCTTGAAGATCACAGTCACTCAGCTCAAGAGTTGTTGTACAGTTATCCAGGCCGAGTTTGAGCAATGGCTGTCTCCACTGATCCTGGAGCCAGGGAAGGCAGTGTGCGATGATGGTACAAACCTGGTGGAGGCATTATGCTGGGGCAGCCTCACACATGTGCCCTGCATGGCCCATGTACTCAACCTGGTGGTACAGCAATTTCTCTGCCAATCCCGGCTTGGATACGCTGCTGCAGAAACCAAGGTCGCTGTGTGCTCACTTTCCCCATTCACACCCCACGGGTCATTGATTTGCATTGCTACAGAGATCATTTGGCCTACCAGTTAACCGGTTGATATGCGATGTGTCAACACGAGGTGGTGGTCCCAAACAAAGAGGAGGAAGTAGAGGAGGATGCGTAAGGGATAACAATATCTCTAAGTTCTGGACTTTCATCACACAGGCACGTGCCATGGGAGAGTGGATTACAGTGATCGAAGGGGGGCTCATGGTACCCGACAAACTGTTAGTGAAGGTGCAAGAGCCGAGGAACAAATGGAGGAGGACGAGGAGGAAGAGGTGATGGGCGCGTAACACTTAGGAGCTGAAGAGAATAATGATCCCCTCTCTGTTGTCCATGGTTGATGGGAGGGGACGGCGGAAGCAAGCTTGAGTGTTACCCCGCCACCAACACACCATTGACTTGGACCTCATGGAAGCGCTTGACACATGAGCATTTTCTTGCTGTACTATCTGCAACATGATTGTTGCCCATACTGTTAGGATTAGAAATAGTGCTGAATACTGAGTATCCACTCTGTTAGATCCCCAATACAAGAGTAAATTTTGCCAGATGGTTCCTGCCCTGGAAAGGGACGCGCGTATGCTGGGGTATTGAAACATGCTTGTAGACAATCTTAAGAATGGTTTTCCCCCAGACAGCAATGAGGCACACGGTGTGCATTGCAGATATAGGCTTCAAACCCAGGGAACGTCGAGTCGTCAACGCCAAAATATTTACAGCAGCAGCAATGTGAGTGGCAGAAGAAATTTCTGTGAGTCGTTTCACACATTTTTTAGACTAGCCCATGCACCAGCAGAACAGAGCACAAGTCTGCACACGTAGTGAATGACTGGAGAAGATAATGAAGGAGTATTTCAAACTCAATATCAATGCCATCCGGAAGGGTTTGGACCCTTTTGCATTTTCGTCTTCAAAAATGAGAGTCGTCTGAGCACGCCTGTCATGCCTTGGAGGTTTTGTCATGCCCAGCAGCCAGCATTCTCACAGAACATGTCTTCAGCGCTGATGGTGTTGTCCTGATAGATAAATACATCTGATTGTCCCCTGAAAGTGTAGACCGCCTAACTTTCATCAAGATGAACAAGTCATGGATCTTCAATGACTTTTGCACCCCAGTCACTGGGGCAAACTAGGCGATGGTGTAGTTTTTAGTGTGCTACATTGATCTTGTGTTATTGCAGTCTATGACACCTTTGTCGTGGCTTCTTTGCCTGCTGTTGCTACTGCTGCTACTAACAATTTTTTGAAATGTAGGAACTCTAAGTTGGGTCTCCATCGGGGGGGTTGTCTGTAGTGGAAGGAGTGTCAGAGCTCCATTATACTATTTCTACTCAGGGGAAATTGATGCCTCTTTAGTGGTGTCTACCCTGAATTTTCGGAAATGTTTGGACTTCAAGTGGGTCTCCTTCATGCATGCTGCCTGAATTTGGCAGGGCTTGCAGAGCACCAGGCCTATACCTGTCACTCATCCACTGTTACTGATCAATGTTTAAGCTAGAAATGCTGGTCCAAGCCCTTCCCCTTCCCAGGCCCTGTCCCATGATGAAATCGGGACTGATGACTGGACCACACAATTAGCACAAAGGATTTAGATGCTGAAATGTGGACTGGTGTCTGAGCCACACAATTAGCACAAAAATATGAGCACAAAATATTTATATACTGAAATGTGGGCTGGTCTCAGGACCACATTATTAGCACAAAGAATTTAGATTTTCAAATGTAGACTCCTGGCTAGAGCAAAATATGAGCACCAAATTTTTATATACAGAAATGTGACCTGCTTTCTGGAGCACGCTATTACAGCAAACAATTTAGATTCTCAAATGTGGACTCCTGGCTGGACCAAAAATATGAGCACAAAATATTTGTATGCAGAAATGTGGCCTGTTTTCTGGAGCACGCTATTAGAACAAACAATTTAGATTCAGAAATGTGGACTCCTAGCTGGAGCAAAAATATGAGCACAAAATTTTGATATGCAAAAATGTGGCCTGCTTTTTGGTGCTTGCTATTAGAAAAAACAATTTAGATTTAGAAATGTGGACACCTGGCTGGAGCAAAAATATGAGCACAAAATATTTATATACAGAAATGTGGCCTGGTTTCAGGGTCACACTTTTGGCACAAATAATTTAGATTTTCAAATGTGGACTCCTGACTGGAGCAAAAGTATGGGCACAAAATATTTATATACTGAAATGTGGCCTGCTTTCTAGAGCATGCTATTAGCACAAACAATATAGATTCAGAAATGTGGACTACTGGCTGGAGCAAGAATATGAGCACAAAATATTTATATACTGAAATGTGGCCTGCTTTCTGGAGCACGCTATTAGCACAAACAATATAGATTCAGAAATGTGGACTACTGGCTGGAGCAAGAATATGAGCACAAAATATTTATATGCAGAAATGTGACCTGGTTTCAGGTCCACACTATTAGCACAAAGAAGTTAGATTTTCAAATGTGGACTCCTGGCTGGGGCACAATATTAGCAGCACAAAAGAGTCATATGCTGAAATGTGGACCACACAGTTAGCAAAAAGGATTGATCTGCTGGAAGGTCGATTTCACAGCCACACAGGATCCTATATATCTGAACTGGCTGACTGACAATCAACCGCCTACATAACTATCTGCTTATCCAGTAGCAGCAGCAGCCTCTGCGCTGTTACACTGAGAAAATGGACCAAAACAACATGACCGCACTTTATATGGAGAGGGATAAGTAACTTCGGATGCCAATGACACAAGCCCTTTTCTCTGGATGTCGTGGTTTCTGCGCCCTGATTGGCTGCCGGAATCTCCACCCATTAAGTTAATAAAAAAACAAATACAGTCTGCCTCTCCTCTGACTTCTCCTCATCCTTTCCCCTCATCAAGCACACCCCCTTCCAGTTAATCATACAGCACCACTATCCTAGCCAAAGTCCTAACAAAAGCTTTAGAGGAAATGCAATCATTTATTGAACTTTGGCCAAATTTAGTCGATTTTGAGGTAAATGTTCGTGGGTCCGAACACGAATGCAATGTTTGTGCAGACATTGAGATTGGCGAATGTTTTCCAAACAAATTTGCTCATCTCTAGTCACAAATCGCTCCTGCTAGTGATTCTGCAGCTTCTGCTGACAACACGTCAACAGAAAAGCGGCCTCTATTTCCGCTCTGCTCTGTTGACAGAGCGTGACTGCTGACATCATGCTGATTGACAGCTGGCTCCCCGCTGCAGGAAGCCGGCTGTCAATCAGCATGATGTCTGCAGTTACGCCCTGTCGACAGAGCAGCCTGGAAGAAGAAGAGCTGCTCTGTTGACTTGGAGCAGCTGTATCGCCAGCAGGAGCAGTCAGTGACCGCCCTGAACAAGTGCCGAAAAGAATAGGCACGTCTTTGGCAAGTACTTGCCTGTTAGTTTTTTGGATCATAGTAAAAAAAAATAATATAGTCCTGGATAAACCTTTTAAGACTTGTTTTGTGTTAAACTGAGTCTTGTAGTAGTTTTGACCTTGCAAAACTACTGACAGTGCTAGACAGGAGACCTGGAAAGGTGATTATACATAACTTCTTTGTGGAGGTGTTTGGCAGCAGAATAATTTTTTATTAAGAAAGTGCCACTCCTGAAGTCTTCCATGGATGTTCCTTAATAGTAAAGTCGAAATGACAGTATTATCCATCTAACAGCCTACTACATCCATCACTCGATAGCAGGAGGGATTGGCTAATTCAGAGAGCCAAGAGCACTTTAATGCCATTGGGTACTTGTGGTAGCACTGTCCCCTGATTAAATAAGTTTTTTTTTTGGTTATGCTATTAAAACTTTACAAAAAGATATGTTTGTACACCTGTCCAGTTCTTCTGTCTAGCACTGTCAGAAGCTTTGCAGGGTTAATGGGAATTTGTCATAAAAAATGTAAAGCATATTTTGAGTATAAAATATATTTTTTCAAAATATGAATGTTTTAATTATTTTTTTCTCATTCCACAAATTGTATTAAAAAACAAATCTTGCACATCTCACATTGGCCACTTGGGCTATTTCAGACTCCTACTTCCTGTTCTTTCGGAATAACATTTTGAACATTAGAGTTTTGGTCCTCATCCTCGTTGTTTTTTCAGGTCTGTACTATTTAGTTTTGTAATGTATGGGACACTCTTACTTTTGCCACTAATGGAGCACTACTGAGCTTTGATTATTTGTATGCATATGGCCACTTGGCCCATTACCTCTCCTTTACATATTGTGGCAAAGCGACTTGCTCGGCTCTCCAGAGGCAGAAACAAGACACACAGTTTGGCTAATTTTCCTGAGGGTTTATTGTGTGGCATAAACTTCAGCATCGTCCCTTAAAAATAAACAGTCCCTCTCAGGGTTAACGGGAAAAACTAAAAGATAAGGTATGACAGAGTCCAATAGTAAGCGATGCTCTACACCAGGGGTCCTCAAACTATGGCCCGCGGAGGACTTTTATCCCGCCCGCCGGGCTATGGGCGGAGGAGAGGAGAGCAGTGTCAGAGCCCGCCCTTCTCCCCCGCTTGCTAAGGGCCCGGCAGGCGGATACTTACCTCTCCCCGTGCCTCTGCAGATCCACTGTCTTCCTGCTCTGCGCTACCTGTGACGTCTCAGGTCAGAGGGTGCGGTGACGTCTTTACACCGCACCCTCCCGAGTGCTGTCACAGGCAGCGCAGAGCGGGACAACGCCGCTGCGACGCTGGAGTCCAGACCAGAGCAGCGGCAGCAAGTGAGAAGTGAGGTGAGTATTGGATTTTTTTTTTTTTTTTTTATGTATGGAGGTATAGGTCATTATATGGGGGGGTTACATCCTGCAAGGGGTATAATATGGGGGGGGTGACATCCTGCATGGGGCATGATATGGGGGGTGACATCCTACATGGGGCATTATATGGGGGGGTGACATGCTGCATGTGGCATTATATGGAGGGGTGACATGCTTCATCCGGCATTATATGGGGGGGTGACATGCTGCATGGGGCATTATATGGGAGGGTGACATGCTGCATGGGGCATTATATGGGGGGGTGACATCCTGCATGGGGCATAATATGGGGGGTGACATCCTGCATGGGGCATTATATGGGGGGTGACATCCTGCATGGGGCATTATATGGGGGGGAAAGGGACATCCTGCATGGGGCATTATATGGGGGGAAAGGGACATCCTGCATGGGGCATAATATGGGGGGGTGACATGCTGCATGGGGCATCATATGGGGGGGTGACATGCTGCATGGGGCATTATATGGGGGGTGTCATCCAGCATGGGGCATTATAAGGGGGGAACAGCCTGCATGGGGCATTATAAGGGGTGGAACAGCATGCATATGGCATTATAAGGGGGAAACAGCCTGCCTATTGGGAACATTTGCCTGCCCATTGAGGACCTATGCTGCCTATTGGGGATATTTACCTGCCTATTGGGGACATTTACCTGCCTATTGGGGACATTTACCTGCCTATTGGGGACCTATGCTGCCTATTGGGTACATTTACCTGCCTATTGGGGATATTTACCTGCCTATTGGGGACACTTACCTGCCTATTGGGGACATTTACCTGCCTATTGAGGACCTATGCTGCCTATTGGGTACAGTTACCTACCTATTGAAATACCGGTTGATTTAACTTTACTTGTTCTTTATTTTAAATATTGTATTTGTTCCTGTATTGTTTTTTTTACTACAAAATAAGATATGTGCAGTGTGTATAGGAATTTGTTCATAGTTTTTTTTAAAAACTATATTCCGGCCCTCCAATGGTCTGAGGGACCGTGAACTGGCCCCCTGTTTAAAAAGTTTGAGGACCCCTGCTCTACACGCTGCAGGTAGCACAGTGAAGTCTTCAGCAACACCAGTCCTCCAGTGTTGCTCTCTGGTTTCACCCAAACACAGCCTGGAGACTTCATTCTCCAGACCACATACTCCAGAGAAGCAAAGCTGACTGAGCATTTAACCCTGCTCAGCCACACCCTGAGAGGAGGTAGGGGAATGGCCTCCAACCCTCTTTGCCATTCACATAAAACCACACCCTTTTAAGAGAGTTAACCCCCCAGCATATAACATGCTGGCAGAAATCCAGTAGGTTTCAGTTCACACAGGAGAGCATCCTGGGTGACACATACCTCCCCTTGTATATCAGACCAGTGACTCTGTCACAATATATACAGATCTATATGAGTTTACATTGTCCTTGATGTCTCTCTAAACTGTTTTGTTACATTTTCCTTGGGTAGGAGGGATCTCTGTGTCCCATAATCTTTTCATGACCAGTGACTCTGTCACATATTCCACCCCTCTGCCCAAAGCCAGGGGCTTGGGCACCTTCCGATACCAGACAGGGAATCCTCGAGAGGACATCAGCGTTCCCGTGTAACTTCCTGGACCTATGCTCCACCTGGAAGTTAAAGTCCTGAAGACCTAGGAACCATCTATTTACCCTGGCATTTTTACCCCACTTTTCCCTCAACCATCTTAACGGGGCATGGTCTGACACCAACTTAAACTTCCGGCCTAGTAGGTAATATCTAAGCGTTATCTACAGGCCACTTTATGACTAGACACTCTTTCTCTACTATTGCGTAGTTCTTCTCGCATGACGAAAGTTTCCGACTCAGGTAGAGAATGGGATGCTCTTCCCCATTTATCTCTTGAGAGAGTAAAGCTCCTAGACCAACCTCCGAAGCATCTGTTTGGACCACAAACTCTTTCTTAAAGTCTGATGCGAGCAGGATTGGCAGCTTACACAGTGCTAGCTTCATCTGTTGGAACTCGGTCTCTGTTTCCTACGTCCACTCACCATGGTTGATCTGGTGCCTTTTAGGAGATCCGTCAGCGGCGCAGCCATCATGGCAAAATTCAGGATAAACTGCCGGTAATATCCCACCATTCCCAGGAATGCTCTTACTTGCTTCTTGGATAGCGGTTGCGGCCAGGTCTGAATTGCCTTCACTTTATTTACTTATGGCTTTATTTCGCCTCTTCCGATGATATAGCCCAAGTACTTTGTCTCCTCTTTTCCGACGGCACATTTTCTCTGATTTATGGTAAATCCCACCTTTCTTAGAGCATCCAGAATGGCATGTAGTTTAGGTAGGTGACTAGCCCAGTCTGGGCTAAAGACTATGATGTCATCAAGATAGGCTGTTGGCATACATCTTATGTGGGGCTAGGATCCAATCTATAGCCCTCTGGAAGAAGGCTGGGGCCCCCTGTAGTCCGATCGGCATCCAAGTGCATTGAAAGCACCCATCAGGTGTCGAGAAAGCTGTCTTCTCCTTGGCCGTCTGGGACATGGGGATCTGCCAGTAGCCCTTCATCAGGTCCAGAGTGGTGATGTACCTCAATCCCCTTACCTGGGCTTCCTGCACCTGGAGGAAATGCACTTTCACAATCGTTATCACTCTTGCTATTCTTTCCTGCATCTGGGTGACATGTTCAATTACGCTCTGGTGTGGCGTAACCTCGGCTTCCCAGGTTTCCTTAGAAGCTCAAACGGAGAAAAGCCGGTAGATACTTGCGGAACCTCCCTTACCGAGAAGAGCAGGAATGGCAGCAGGTAGTACCAGTCACGTCCATCCTTCTCTACGACTTTTTTGAGCATCGCTTTCAGGGTCTTATTAAAGCGCTCTACTAAGCTGTCTGTCTGCAGATGGTAAACAGATGTTCGCAGCTGGATAATTTGGAGGACCTTGCACAGCTCCTTCATTACCTTGCTCATGAACGGGGTCCCTTGATCCATTAGGATTTCCTTCGGCAGCCCGGTCCTGGCAAATATATGAACCAGTTCCCTGCTATGCATTTGCTGGAAGAGTTCCTTAGCGCTACCGCTTCTGGATACCGGGTCGCATAGTCCATGATTACTAGAATGTATTGGTGGCCTCGGGCTGATTTGAGTAAGGGCCCTACTAGGTCCATAAAAATGCTCTCAAAGGGGACCTCTATCACTGGTAGTGGAACTAGCATACTACGGAAGTGGGGGAGGGAGCAGTTATTTGACAGGTGGGACAGGACCTACAATAGTTCAGAATTTCTCAGTAACATTCTGGCCAATAAAACCTTCTTAATATTCTCTCCTGAGTTTTCTCGACCCCTAGGTGTCCTCCCAGAACATGTTAATGGGCCATATCTTGCACTCTCCACCCCGGGACTAGCAGCTGTTCCATTATCTCACCGCCCCTTAGTTTGGTCACCCGATATAACAACTCCCCCTGAACTTCAAAGTGATGGAACCTGGTGTCAGCCCCCGGCTCTTGGGCAAGTACATTACATACAGTAGCGTGGTCAAACGCCCCTTTTAACATCAGGTCCTGAACTTGAGCAGTCCCAAAGTTCTCTCCGGACACATCTAACTCAGGGAGGTCAGCCTCCTCGGTCATCGTCTTGCCCTCATCACTGGCAAGGAAGCACAGAGGAAACTCATCCACTTGAGACTGCATCTGGGGTTCTTCCCCAGGGACCTGGCTTTTGCTCACGCTACTTAGCCCGGTTCCCCTCCCCCACAAGTCCCAAAACAAAGAAAAATCACGGCCCAGTCTGACAGGATGTATCAGGTACTTAACCACCCTGACCTCGTGGGACTGAACACCACAGTCTGTTACCACTGTCACTGTGGCCGTAGGGTAGTCCTTGGCATCCCCATGGATGCACCGAACACCCACAGTTTTGGAAGGGACCAACTGGTGGAGAAGGTTAGCTCTGATTAAAGTCAGCAGACTTCCAGAGTCTAACAACCCAAGCACCTTTACTCCATTTATGAACACGGCACACGCATGCTGCCCCTCACCAGGTTGACAGTCCACACTGCAGGCTGGATACACATAGTAGGAACCTCGTCTGCCTAGGCTGAAGTCTATGGGTTCAGGGGACATATGACACCGGGCAGCTATGTGTCCATGGTTGTGACACCTCCAACAGACTATATCCTTAACAGCAGTCCTTGCGGCCCATTTAGTGGAAGTGAGACGCCCCCCAGTGGTAGCTCTAAACCCCTTCGGTGGTGAACCCACCCCCTTTTTGGTATCCCAGTATGGAGCAGTGATTACATCCGGTTTCCCAAGGGATTTCTCAACCACCTGGCACCTCTCTATCAGGCCATTGAAGTGATCTGCATTCTAGGGATCGCCCTGAGCAACCCAAGTCTGTACCGATTTGGGAAGAGAGTGCATGAATCTATCAATCACTACCCTCTCGACCATCTGGGCTGGAGTGGAGGACTCTGGGTGCAACCATGTCTGAACGAGATGCAGTAGGTCAAACATCTGCGAGCGAGGGGGTTTGTTGCTGGCGTATGCCTAGTGGTGGACTCGTTGGGCTCTCACCACCATATTCACTCCCAGTGCATGCTAAGATCTCTGTCTTTAGCTTGGCATATTCCTTGGTACCCTGCAGTGCCAAGTTGTATTATGCCTTTTGGGGTTCACCCGACAAATATGGCACCAGAACCTCTGCTCACTGTGCTGATGGAAGTCTGTCCCAATCAGTCACCCTCTCAAAGACTGTCAGAAAGGCTTCTACATCATCCCCGGTGGTCATCTTCTGCATGGCCCATCTTACCGCCTTCCTGACGTGTGAGTCATCAGTCGGCCCTGGGGGTGGGGTGGTCGCTCTGCCCTGGGTGGCGTCCACCAGAAGCTATATCTGATGTTGCTGCTGCTGCGCCTTTTGCTGCAACTGGATCTGTTGTAGTAACAGTTTGGTCATCTCCTGCTGAGCTTGCTGCTGCTGCAGGATCTGCTGCTGTAGCTCCCGGTGTTGCTGTAATTGTTGCAGGTGCTGCTGATGTTGCTGATGCTGGCTCTGGACTAAATGCTTAAAAGGCTCATCCATGTTGCCGGACATCTCTGTTTCTGGATCTTTGCCAGCACTCTCACACCAACTGTGGTAAAGCAACTTGCTCGGCTCTCCAGAGGCAGACACAGGACACACGGTTTGGGTAAACTTCCTGAGGGTTTATTGTGTGGCATAAACTCCAGCAGCGCCCCATAAAAATAAACAGTCCCTCTCGGGGTTAACGGAAGAAACAAAAAGATAAGGTATGACAGAGTCCAATAGTAAGCGAGGCTCTGCCCGCTGCAGGTAGCACAGTGAAGTCTTCAGCAACACCAGTCCTCTGGTGTTGTTCTCTGGTTTCACCCAAACACAGCCTGGAGACTTCACTCTCCAGACCACACACTCCAGAGAAACAAAGCTGACTGACCATTTAATCCTGCTCAGCCACACCCTGAGAGGAGGTAGGGGAATGGCCTCCAACCCTCTTTGCCATTCACATAAAGCCACACCCTTTTAAGAGAGTTAACCCCCCAGCATATAACATGCTGGCAGAAATCCAGTAGGTTTCAGTTCACACAGGACAGCATCCTGGGTGACACATACCTCCCCTTGTATATCAGACCAGTGACACTGTCACAATATATACAGATCTATATGAGTTTACATTGTCCTTGATGTCTCTCTAAACTGTTTTGTTACATTTTCCTTGGGTAGGAGGGATCTCTGTGTCCCATAATCTTTTCATATAGAGAAAAGCCTCGGCACTCAAATATTCAAAGCGGTGAAATTTATTTGCAGTCCATACACATACAAAAACGTTTCGGTCATAGCGACCTTCATCAGTTTAACAATAGTAGTGTATAGTAGGATTTGTAAAAAGATAAGTCCAACTGGGACCAATACGATGGGGACCACCTTATACAGAGGGACTGGATGCAGACCTGAAAGGCTCCACAACGCGGTATCCACCGCTCGTTGTTGTGGATACCGCGTTGTGGAGCCTTTCAGGTCTGCATCCAGTCCCTCTGTATAAGGTGGTCCCCATCGTATTGGTCCCAGTTGGACTTATCTTTTTACAAATCCTACTATACACTACTATTGTTAAACTGATGAAGGTCGCTATGACCGAAACGTTTTTGTATGTGTATGGACTGCAAATAAATTTCACCGCTTTGAATATTTGAGTGCCGAGGCTTTTCTCTATATATCAGCGGGTTCGGCCCCTACTTGTGCACCAGTATACGGTAGTGCAGCGATTTTTTTCTACCATAATCTTTTCATGACATTTTTATCATATTTGTCATTGTTTTCATTAACTAATAAAGATTGTAATTTTCATATTTGGGCTCCTTGTTTTCATTTTCATCAGGTTTTTTTATCTTTTGGGAGTGGCCCTAACATATTTATATTTAAGCCTGAGATAGGCATTCATCAACTTGTACATTAGCAGCGATTGACTGACTCAGATTCTATCCTTTGTATTGAAGCATCCAAAGAGCATGTGCAAATGTCATTATGAAAGGATGAGGAGCAGAAAGAGTTGTGTAATCATCAATTGTAAATGGTGAATCCTGCGTTATCAGTTATGTATATGGTGTTGCCTGTCATTGTAATCCTGCCTCTGATGATAATAAGGCTGCTGAAAAGTCTTTTCTAAAAACAGGAAGCATGAGTCTAAAATAGCCCCAGTGGCCAGAATGAAAATTGCAAGATTTCTATTTTTTTTATTCTAGATTATCTGAAAAAAAAATGGCAAAATAAAAAGATACATTTAATACAAAAACCTATTTAAACAATAGATCATTTTCTGATGACACATCTCGTTACAACGGCTGACAGACTCCTGTTAAGTTTGACTTCGCTAACCTTTATTTCATTTATGAACAGTGTGCTATAAGACCGGCTAAAATAAGGTCATTTGTTTGTTTTTTTGGTGATGAGTGGCTGTGAAAATTTAAAAATGTTTTAATTATAAAGCTGTCCAATGGCAGTATAAAGCCCAAACTGTGGATCTACTGGATCAAAGGAATTGTCCGGTTTTAAAAATGTGTCATAGGTAAGGTAATCCTTGAAAACATTAAACCTATAAAAAAAGGCTACACATACCATAAATGGCTTAGAATAATATAATAATATAGCTTTATTATCAACATATAATATTTAAAACATAAATGGGCGTGAAGACACAGTCTTACAAATATCCACCAAGAAATGAGTGATCTTATTAATCTTATGAATCAAAATATACCTAAACAATGGCTATTAAATACAGCAATTGATATAGTGTTGTAGGAACGTTATTAAGCCTATAAATAGGGTAAGGTTCCTAACCGCCCTCAAATGTGGTGCATTTTTATATACTTACTCGTAACCTGCATCTAATAAGTAATACCATCTAGATTCACTATCCATATTATTGGGTTTAAAGTGAATTGTTTTTTCTTATATTTTCTTGGTGTCTGATCTGGCTCTATTAAGTCACTCACATTATTTTTGTTCACGGCGCTATTTTTCTATTGCAGGGTGTATCAGGGTCAAGCCAACCTTGAGCGGGGGTGCCATATCGCTTTCTAGGGTGCCAACCTCCACGGCAAGGTAGGGTAACCGCTAGACCGCAATTAGGATCAGTACCCCTTTTCCTCATATATATGACCCCTCCTTGCTTCACCATTTTCAAGCCCCCCTTTTTAATATTTGATAATAAAGCTGTTGTATATAGTAGGTGGGTCTTTTTTAGTGTTGTTTTTTCTGTTGGTACCTGTGTAGTTAATTCTGCTGAAATAATCTTATAAATGTTCCCCTGCTGCGTACTGTGTAATGGCTGTGTCTGACCATACAGGAACATGGTCTGATCATACCACATCTCCTGGGCAGGGGAGGAAACAAAAGAGTATACAGACATTACAGCACGAGATCGCAAATAATTCTTTCTTTGAGGTAAAACATTTTTAAAAAACAGTCAGTGAAATGTTTTACCTCACAAAAAGAATCAGCTGCAATCCATCCCCTGCTGTAATGTCTGTATACTCTTTTGCTTCCTCCCCTGCCCAGGAGATGTGGTATGATCAGACCATGTTCCTGTATGGTGAGACACAGCGATTACACAGTACACAGCAGGGAACATTTATAAGATTATCTCAGCAGAATTCACAACAAAAGAGAATTAACTACACAGGTACCAACAGAAAAAACAACACTAAAAATGACCCACCTACTATATTCAAGAGCTTTATTATCAAATATTAAAAAGGGGGGCTTGAAAATGTGAAATTAAAAAACACAAAATCAATTTTAAAATTAACTTTGTTCGTGGGAAAACCAATCATAATTGTTCTTTATTTCTGCATATGCAGTAGTTTTTTGTATATGATTTTGCTCTTTTTTATGTCTGTAGTGTTTTGTCTTTTTCAAAAATCAATAAAAATGATTATAACAAAAGGATTGCAAATCCTTCTGTGCTTGCCCGTTTTGCATTTGCTGTGTACTATGATAAATAGAGGCTGTAGAAGCCAAATGGTCCACTTTTATTAATGAAATACTTTTTAGCCAAAAAAGGATGCTTTTATTTAAAAAAAAAAAAAAAAAAAAGATAACCAAAAGGTGTTCAAATGCTCTAATATTTAGTAAGTTATTCTGACAAAATTTTTAATATATATACCATTTGTGACACCTGAGTCCTTGATGGATTTATTGAACTAAACTTATGCTTGTGTTAGATGATAATTGGGAAATGCTTGTTCTCAATTATTAGGTCATCTATACAAGCTGACAATCACTTAGATGAATGAACAAAGTGCTCAGGTGTGATGATTTTTAGCCAGCTTTAACACCTTAGTGACCGGACCAATTTTTTTAAATCAATGGGATATGTTGAAGCATTCCAGAGTTATTACTACATAAAGTGGTCAGTGTCACTTTATGTAGTTTTAACTCTGGAATGCTTCAACATATCCCATTGATTTCGAGACTGTTTTTTTTTGACACATGATACTTTATAATAATGTTAAATTTAGGTTGATATGTTTTGCATTTATTTATAAAAAATATTAGAAATTTGACAAAAATGTTTTAAAAATTGCAATTTTCAAACTGTGAATGACTATCCCTTTAACCCCTTTACAACCCAAGGTGGTTTGCACGTTAATGACCAGGCCAATTTTTAAAATTCTGACCACTGTCACTTTATGAGGTAATTACTCTGGAATGCTTCAACGGATCCCCCTGATTCTGAGATTGTTTTTTTGTGACATATTGTACTTCATGATAGTGGTAAAATTTCTTCGATATCACTTGCGTTTATTTGTGAAAAAATGGAAATTTGGCGAAAATTTTGCAATTTTCAAAATTTTTATTTTTATGCCCTTAAATCAGAGAGATATGTGACACAAAATAGTTAATAAATAACATTTCCCACATGTCTACTTTACATGAGCACAATTTTGGAACCAACATTTTTTTTTATTGGGGAGCTATAAGGGTTAAAAGTTGACCAGCAATTTCTCATTTTTCCCACAAAATTTACAAAACCATTTTTTTAGGGACCACATCATATTTAAAGTCACTTTGAGGGGTCTTTATGACAGAAAATACCCAAAAGTGAAACCATTCTAAAAACTGCACCCCTCAAGGTGCTCAAAACCACATTCAAGTACTTTATTAACCCTTCAGGTGCTTCACAGGAATTTTTGGAATGTGGAAGAAAAAAATTAACATTTAACTTTTTTCACAAAAATGTTACTTTAGGCCCAATTTTTTTTATTTTCACAGGGGTAACAGGAAAAAATGGACCCCAAAATTTGTTATGCAGTTTCTCCTGAGTAAGAAGATACCCCATATGTGGGGGAAAACCACTATTTGGGTGCACGGCAGGGTTCGGAAGGGAAGGAGCGCCATTAGACTTTTTGAATGTAAAATTTGCTCGAATAATTAGCGGACGCCATGTTGCATTTGGGGAGCCACTGATGTGCCTAAACAGTGGAAACCCCCCACAAGTGACACCATTTTGGAAACTAGACCCCTCAGGGAACTTATCTAGATGTGTGGTGAGCACCTTGAACCCCCAGGTGCTTCATAGAAGTTTATAACATTGAGCCGTAAAAATAAAATTTTCACATTTTTCCAACAAAAATGTTTTTCAGCCATCACTTTTGCATTTTCATACGGGTAACAGGAGAAATTGCACCATGCAGTTTGTTGTGAAATTTCTCCTGAGTAAGCAGATACCCCATATGTGGGGGAAAACCACTGTTTGGGCGCACGGCAGGGTTCGGAAGGGAAGGAGCGCCATTTGACTTTTTGAATGTAAAATTTGCTTGAATAATTAGCTGACGCCATGTTGCATTTGGGGAGCCCCTGATGTGCCTAAACAGTGGAAACCCCCCCACAAGTGACACCATTTTGGAAACTAGACCCCTCAGGGAACTTATCAAGATGTGTGGTGAGCACCTTGAACCCCCAGGTGCTTCACAGAAGTTTATAACATTGAACCGTAAAAATAAAATTTTCACATTTTTCCCACAAAAATGTTTTTCAGCTCCCACTTTTGCATTTTCATAAGGGTAACAGAAGAAATTGCACTATGCAGTTTGTTGTGCTAACTCCTGAGTTAGCAGATACCCCATATGTGGGGGAAAGCCACTGTTTGGGCGCACGGCAGGGTTTGGAATGGAAGGAGCGCCATTTCACTTTTTGATTGTAAAATTTGCTTGAATAATTAGCGGATGTGCCCCTGATGTGCCTAAACAGTGGAAACCCCCCACAAGTGACACCATTTTGGAAACTAGACCCCGCAGGGAACTTATCTAGATGTGTGGTGAGCACCTTGAACACCGAAATCCTTCACAGAAGTTTATAACATGCAGCCATGAAAATAAAAGTAGCGAGCACTTGTGTTCAACACTAGTTGCCATATCATCTTTTTTTTTTTTTTACTTTTGAAAAAAAGAAACAACCCTAACCCAAACCCTAACATTAGCACAACCCTAACCCCAACCCCAGCCCTAGCGTTTATTTTTTATGCCGTTCCTAGTGCAGCATAAGTGATTAGACAACCTTATTCTTTGGGTCGGTGCGATTACAGAGATACCAGAATCATATCGGGTTTTTATGATTGACAGCTGTCACACACTAAAAGACACATATTTTGTAAAATCTAGCTTTTGCATCGCCATATTTTGAGAGCTATAATTTTTCCATATTTTGGCCGACAGAGTCATGTGATGGCTTGTTTTTTGCGGGATGAGTTGACGTTTTTATTGGTGCCATTTTTAGGCACATGACATTTTTTTATCACTTTCTATTCCAGCTTTTGGGAGGCAGAATAAACAAAAACCAACAATTCAGGAATTGTTTTTTTTTTTTTTATTATTCTACTCCACGTGTGGTAAAATTGATAAGGTAGCTTTATTCTTCGGGTCAGTACGTTTACAGCGGTACCACATTTATATAGTTTTTCTATGTTTCGGCGCTTTTACACAATAAAAGATATTTTATAGAAAAAAATATTTTTTTGCATCGCTTTATTCTGAGAGCTATAACTTTTTGATTTTTTGCATGATGGAGCTGTATGGTGGCTTGTTTTTTGCGGGACAAGATGACGTTTTCAGCGGTATCATTTTTATTTATATTCGTCTTTTTGATTGCGTGTTGTTCCATTTTTTTTGTTTGGCGGTAAGATGATAAAGCATTGTTTTTTGCTTCTTTTTTTTTTTCTTTTTTTTTTTACCGTGTTCACTATATGTTGGATACCATTTTAAAAACTGCACCCCTCAACATATTTAAAATTGCTTTCAGGTAGTTCATTAACCCTTCTGGTTCTTTTCAGGAAGTAATGGAAAGTGGCATGACAAGAATGAAAAAGTTTATTTTTATCACCTAAATTTTGATAACTTCTGAACATGCCGCTATAGCTGGCAGACTCTAGGGCCGTTATTTGGCCATTATCTTCCATGGCAAACATCAGGACCACACAATCAAGATCTCAGGGTGCCGATGAGATTAAACAGGGAGCACACTTTGTTAACTATTTAGATTCTGTAGTCACTATTGACAGGAGAGTCTAAGGGGTTAAAAGTCCCATGGTCGGTGCCAACACTGATCATGGCTGATGCAGTAAGTTATCAGCTATAGTGTACAGGTGACAGTTACAGGATTGTCACCTGTCGGGGAACGGCAGTCTCTTAAATCGCAGGTCAGTAAAAAGACGTCTATTGGTCACTGAGGGGTTAAAATCATCATTCTTGGCAGCACATTGTCCTGTGTAAACAAGTCATGTGCTGCCGAGAGCAATTATACTCTATGAACACCGAACATTTGCATTAGAATTTGCAAAAATTCTGGCCGTCCTGCTTACAAAGGAGCAAACACAAACAATAAACCTCAGGGTTCATACCGGACACCTAGTGCTCAGGGCTGAACTCTGAAAACGGACTTCTCCCGGATGTCTGTTTTAGAGTTGGGAGGAGATGGAGAAACCAAAGTTCGGGTCCTCAATGACTTCTATGGGGTTCAGGTTCAAAGTTAGAGTTTTGTACCCGAAACTAACTTTCGACTAAAGTTAGGTCAAATCTGACAAACCCAAACATCAACGGGTCCGCACATGTCTAGTCCTGTCCAAAAAAGCCATTGAATGACCACCAGTTAGCTTATATGTAGATGATCGGCAGTCATTTAACGCCAACGGTTGATAGGTCTAATCCCAGATTTAGATTAGCATGAACCAATATGATATTATCAGTCCTGTAAAACAGAATGACTTGGGCTTGAGTAACGAGGTATACATTATGGTTATAACTAGTGTTGAGCCACCCCCGTAGTGTTCGAGTTCGGTTCGGTTCGTCGAACACCCGTGTGTTCGCCGAACTGTTCGTCGAACTGTTCGTCGAACACCTTCGAACACCGTTAAAAACAATGGCAGGCAAACAAAAACACATAGAAACACATAGAAAACACCTTCAAAGGTGTCCAAAAGCTGACAAACTGCTCAGAAGACATAACTAACACATGGAAAAGTGACAAGTACATATAGTCATGCGAAAATAAAAAAGGTGGAGGAGTAAAAGGAGGGGGAGACACAGATATAGGCATGTCATGCCCTTCTAAAATCCAAAAAGTGAGAAGCCGACACGGCCAGTCCGCTCCTGCCCGTGCCACCTCCGTGTCGCCGGGTTTGTGCCAGAGCCGCGGTGAACCCTGACGGCCAGCCCCCCTCTCCCAATACTGGTGCCTGTCCGCTGGTGGGTCGAGCGAGCCCCCCTGTGGTGGAGGCAGCTCTAAGCTTTTTAATTTAAATTGTCTCTCTAATTTGAATGAATACACTTTAAATCCATTTACAAGGATCTATTGGAGGGCAAGTCTCATGCCAGCAGCCGCGGTAATTCCAGCTCCAGTAGCGTCCACTAAAGCTGCTGCAGTTAAAAAGCTTTTATAAGGATCGAGCTCGGCTGTCCACCGCAAGGCATCCTACTGCCAGTCCCAGCCCCTATGCCTTGGGGTGCCTCCTGATGCTCTTCACTAAGTATCCCATGGTCCCGAAGCATTTCCTTTGAAAAAATTAAGTGTCTAAACTACAGGTGGTGCAGCTTGCTTAACAGCCGGGATAATCCGCTCACTAGCAGACACTGCTACTAGGCACAAAGTATTTCCTGGGCTAGATGCAGTTAAAAATTTGTAATTAGATACTCTCGTTGGATGCTGAGAAAGCATTCCATAGAGTCTCCTGGCACGCCATATATGATTCTCTTAAAAAGCTTGGGGTAGGGGTCTAGGGGACCCTTTTAGAGCCAAAATCACGGCCCTGTATCGCAATACGTCACCTAGGCTGAAGATAAATGGAACTGTAGCACCCTGAGGGCTCGGTTGCTACAGACGTATTGCACCTCACCCAGAGTTGTGATATCTCACTCTCAGGTAAGGATGGAGTGTGGATCAGGACCCGACACCTGCATGCATTACACCACATTGCCGTGGGGCAGGGCGACCAATATGCCCCTGAGATGGGCACGACAGTCCCTGTCCCTGGCTAGAGTGGGGGGAGGGAACACTGAGGAAGGGGAACCCTGTAGTGCAGGAGCAGGGAGGAAGCAGTTCCTGGGTGCATTGAGAAGGGAGTATAAAAGGTGGGCACCATCTTAGTTCAGTGCAGAGAAGTCTGAGCAGAAGTGGCAGGGAGCAGGGGCTCTGCATGAGCTCTGCTCCGGAGGCGGGCCTAGTAACAGAGGCCCAGGCCTGGAAGAGGGAGAAGGAAGGAAGATGAGCGGAGAAGGCTCCAGGAACGAGGAATGAAGGGATCCCAGGGGTGCGGACGGGAGAGTCGCCACCGCACGCCCGAATCCACCTGCGTGGAGGGGTCAGGCCAAAGGGGGAGACCGGTCCCCGAACTAGTGGAGGCAGGAAACGAACCTCAGCTAGAAACCGGAGGCTCTGACATTTTATGTGGCGCAGCCCCTCGCTACACCCGCTAGGAAGGCACCACATAGGGTCAGGGAAACTGGCGCCAAGTTTACCAAGAGGAGGCCCGAGGCAGCCGGACAGAAGTGTTGGTAAGAAAGGCCAGACAAAGGACACACAAAGGGGGTCCTGTGAAGTGCTCCAAAGTTATCTGGGAGTTGTCTGAGCCCCTCACCTGGTGAGCACAGTACGACGTGGGCAGCCGTTACCTGCAGACGTGGTCTGGATAATAAGAACTGTGAGTAAAGGCCCTGAACTGCATCACTGTCTCCGTGTCGTTACTGCTGCTGCCCTGCACCATCACCCCCATCCTCCGCATACACTGCCCTGAGGCTATACTCCTCCCGTGGGGAGTTATGCTACGCTCTGCTGCACCCACAACACCAGCCTCAGCGGTCTGCCCTGTAGCAGCGGTTCACTCTGACCGCAATCCACGGGTGGCGTGGTCGGACATTTAAACATCAAAACCACATAAATAGTTCCGCCACTGGTTTGACCGCCCTGAGCCACGGAACCGGGTCGCCGCCACGAAGACTACAACCACCAGCATCCACCAAAAAGGGTCCGGCTCCGGGTGTCCCAAGGCCCAGGGGGTGCGTCAGAACATTTTCATCACCTTTCACAATCACCAATGGGACAAGGCAGGGATGTCCTCTGTCCCCTCTCTTATACATCCTAGTGACGGAGCACCTGCTCTCATCAATTCGCCATAACCCCAATATTAGGTGGATTGAGGTGGGAGGCACCGAGTACAAGTGCTCTCTATTTGCTGATGATGTCCTAGTTAGAGATGAGCGTTGTTCTACTCGAACTGTTCGCCAATCTCAAATTCGAGCTGTTTTGGGCGGTGTTCGAGCCGGTCGGCGAACACGAACAATTTGAGAAAAATTCGGCTGTTCGAGGTTATGTTCGATAACTGTTCGTGCACCAAAATCATAACTGGATTTTTTCTCAGTAATGATGAAAATTAATGTTAATACGCAGTTTGAGTGTACAGCGGGGTGGGGGGAGGGGCAGGGGATGGATCTCTGCAGGAACAATGAAGATCTCCATTTTTTTTTCTCTTTCCCGCATTTGCAGTGGGGAGGTGCAATCTGTCAGCCTATCAGCAGCGCACACACGGAGCGAAGTGCTTTTTTTCACACAAGCAAGGGCATGTGTGATTGGCAGTGTATGTCACATGTCCTTGCCCTATAAGACCAAGCCATTTTCCCCGTCGCCACCATTTTCTCACTGCTGCAGCTGCGTGTTAGACGGCACCGCTGTTGCTGTGTGTGCTATACCTTGTTAATTTCAAGCCAATTTTCGCACAAATATACAGATAGCTTGGGAGTAGGGAATAGTTGTGATTGCAGTCCTTTTAAGGACTAGGTTACAGCATTTCCTACGACTTTTATCAGGGAGGTCTGTGCTCTTAAATAGATAGGTTGTGGGAGTAAAGACTAATTGTAATTGGAGTCCTTTTCAGGACTAGGTTACATGAGTTCCTATCAGTTTTTGCCAGGCAGGTCTGTGCCAGTGCTGTGCAAGTTTTTTTCACAGCATTTGGCTGAATCTAGCAAAGCTAATCCTTTTTGGCCTATTGCAGAGTGTGTTAGTCAGTGGAGTAGCCTATCTGTGTTGCAAGATATACCACCTGTGTATAGAATACCAATTTTTTTACTGCACCTAGTGAAGTAAAATCTTTTGGGCATAGCATCATTCTATTAGTCCATCTATACTGACCTCCATCAGGTTGCAAACTGAATATAATTTTTTTCTGCATCTAGCTCTGAAAAAATATTTGGGCTTCTAGCAGTGTGTGGGACTTGGTCTATTAGTCCATCTATACTGACCTCCATCAGGTTGCAAATTAAAAATAATTTTTTTCTTCATTTAGCTCTGAAAAAATATTTGGGCTTCTAGCAGTGTGTGGGACTTGTTCTATTAGTCCTTCTATACTGACCTCCAGCAGGTTGCAAATTGAATATAATTTTTTTCTGCATCTAGCTCTGAAAAAATATTTGGGCTTCTAGCGGTGTGTGGGACTTGGTCTATTAGTCCATCTATACTGACCTCCATCAGGTTGCAAATTAAAAATAATTTTTTTCTGCATCTAGCTCTGAAAAAATATTTGGGCTTCTAGCAGTGTGTGGGACTTGGTCTATTAGTCCATCTATACTGACCTCCATCAGGTTGCAAATTGAATAAAAAAAATTTCTGCATCTAGCTCTGAAAAAATATTTGGGCTTCTAGCGGTGTGTGGGACTTGGTCTATTAGTCCATCTATACTGACCTCCATCAGGTTGCAAATTAAAAATAATTTTTTTCTGCATCTAACCCAGCCAATAGTTTTGGCCTAATACCACAGTTTGGCCACTCAGCTCTGCTCGGTTACCATCCATTGTTTTTTTGTGCAAACAACTCCAGAGTTGTGAATTAGTTAACCACCAAAATGAGTGGAAAAAGGCCTGCTGCTGGTGGAAAGGGGAATAGGCGTGTTGGGAAGGGGAAAAAAGGTTGTGTCCGTGGGGTAGGTGCAGAAGAAAGACCATCTTCCAGCCAAACTAAAATGTCTACTTCTTTTAGCGGACAATGTGATAAGATCCCTTTCTTACGGCCACGCCAATCGCTACAAATTCCAGATGAGGCACAAAAACAGCAGGTGCTTCAACGGATATCAAGTGCTCCTTTAAGTGGGCTCTCCTCCACATCAACTTCAACATCACAAATACTCCAGTCCTCAAAGGTGTCACCCAAATCGCACTTGCTTCCTCACAGCTCCCAAATCTCCAGCTGCCCGTCTGAGTATGAGGTAGAACAGATGGTTGAGTCTGCAGAGCTGTTTACTCATACTATAGCCTGGGAATCAGAGGTCGACTCCAGCGCTTCTGTGAATCCAGACGAGGAAATGATCTGCACTGATGCCCAGAATCTTTATGAGTCGGATCCAGGACCAGACGCAGAAGGTTCTGACCATAATGTAGACCCTCATTCCCAAACTGTAACTCCTGCTGGTGGAGACAATGAGGAAGACGATGATAAGACTCAAATACCTGATTGGAGCGACAACTTTAGTTTTTTGTCAGGGCAGGAACAGGTTGGCTCTGAGGACGATGGGTGTGATAACGCACAGGGTGATGATGAGGTCGGAGATCCCACTTACTGTCAACCCACAGTCAGCCAAGAGATGAGGTCAGCAGAGGAGGTGGAGGAAGATGCTAGTGACGACGAGGTCAGGTTGCGCCTTCCTGGACAGAGACGTAGTACTGGAAGCACGTCAACAACTGCATCCTCAAACACAACTCTGCCTCTCACCACAAGTCGTGGTGGCTCTTCAGGTCGCATGGGTGCTAAGCCTTGCATAGCCTGGGCATTTTTTCAGATCGATAAAGATGACCCAACTCGCGTTATCTGTAACATTTGTCAGCAAAAGCTAAGTAGAGGCCAAAAAATACATAGTTTGAGTACTTCATGCATGAACCGGCACATGGACATGAAGCATAAGTTGCAGTGGGAAGCTCAGTGTGCTACAATGCGGTCTAGCCGGCCGGGCCAACCACCGTCTGCCATATCTTGTGCATCCGCGGCCTCTTCATCCTCTGTGACTGGGGGGACAGCAGTCACACCTGTTTTGGGGCGCAGACCTGCCACCTCTTTACCCGCAACAGCCAGCGTGATTGGCAGGTCATCATTTTCTTTGGAGGTGGTAACACCAGCTGGTCTTGAGCGCTGTCCGACATCGATAGCACCACCTTTGGATCAAGGCAACCTAACATGTCCGCCTGCATCTTCCTCACAGACCGGCAGTTTGCCGGGGACACCCTTATCAACCCCGTCTAAGCACAATAGCCAGCCCTCGGTCCCTCAGATGTGGACAAGTAAAAGACCATTTCCTCCTAGCCATGAGAAAGCTAAGAGGTTGAATTTCACCATCTGCAAGCTCTTGGCTACAGAAATGCTGCCTTTCCGCCTGGTGGACACAGAGGATTTTCGAGACCTTATGTCCGTCGCAGTGCCCCAGTACCAGATGCCCAGTCGGCACTACTTCTCAAAGAAAGGTGTGCCTGCGCTCCACCAGCATGTCGCACACAACATCACCGCTTCTTTGAGAAACTCTGTGTGTGACAGGGTGCATTTCACCACAGACACTTGGACGAGTAGGCATGGACAGGGGCGTTACATGTCGCTGACTGGGCACTGGGTAACTATGGTGACAGCAGGACAAGGGGCTGCTGTCCAAGTCTTGCCGTCCCCACGAGTTGTGCGTCAATCCTCTTTATGTCATTTTTCCACCACTGCTTCTGCCTCCTCAACCTCCTCTCGGTCTTCCACCTGCACCCAAAGCCTGTCTGGTCATGCCACAAGCTTTCTAACTGCGCAGAAGGGATCCTGCACACCTCCTTACTATGCTGGCAGTAGGGCTCAACGTCATCAGGCGGTTTTTACATTGAAATGTCTGGGAAATGTGAGTCACACAGCTGAGGAGTTGTGGTCAGCTCTGGAGAACCAATTTCATGAATGGTTGTCTCCACTGGACCTGAAACCAGGGAAGGCCGTGTGCGACAATGCTGCAAACCTGGGTGCGGCCCTTCGCCGGGGCAATGTCACACACGTGCCTTGTATGGCTCACGTGTTGAACCTGGTTGTCCAGCAATTTTTAGCCCACTATCCCAGACTAGATGGCCTTCTGCAGAGGGCACGGTCGCTGTGTGCTCACTTCCGCCGTTCGCATCCCGCAGCTCAGCGACTTACATCTCTACAGAAGTCGTTGGGCCTGCCACTTCACCGGCTAAAATGCGATGTGCCTACCCGGTGGAATTCAACTCTGCACATGTTGCAGCGACTGTGGCAGCACCGACAAGCCCTGGTGCAATACGTTCTGACGTATAGCCTGGGCCAACGAGATTCAGAGGTGGGGCAAATCACGCTGGAGGAGTGGTCTCAGATCAGGGACCTATGCACCCTTCTGCACAGTTTTGAAATGGCGACGAAGATGTTTAGTGCTGACGATGCCATTATCAGCATGACTATTCCGGTGATTTACATGCTGGAGCACATGTTAAACAGAATTCGGAGTCAGGTGGTGGCACAAGAGGAGGTGGAGGAAGTAGAGGAGGAGGAGTTGTATGCGGAAGGGCTAACATCTGCAAGGTCCAGACGGTCGGCAGCACCAAGGCGGCAGGCATGTGAGGGTGGGGGAGATGGTTTTACCAGGGCGCATGGTAGCAGCCAAACTAGTGAGGAAGGTGCAGGAGCCCAGGAAGAAGTGGAGGACGAACTGATGGAAGACTCATCAGATGAGGGAGACCTTGATCACATTTCTGTTGTGCGAGGTTGGGGGGAGAGGACAGAGGAAGGAAGCATGATTGTTACCTCGCCACCAACACAACAGGGACTTGGTGCTCCTGGATGCGCAACATACATGAGTGCCTTCTTGCTGCACTACCTGCAACATGACCCTCGAATTGTGAGAATTAGAAATAATCCTGACTACTGGGTTGCCACACTGTTAGATCCCCGGTACAAAAGTAAATTTGCAGAAATTATTCCTGCCATAGAAAGGGATGCACGCATGCAGGAGTATCAGCAGAGACTGTTGCAGAATCTTACATGTGCTTTTCCACAAAATACCAGTGGTGCACGTAGTGAATCTCACAGTTCCAACTTGCCAACCGTGGGACCGTCAAGTGTTCAGCACTCAAACCGTGACAGAACCACAGTATCTGCTGGTAACATCAATTTTGCGGAATCATTTCACCACTTTTTTAGCCCATCCTTTGCAAGGCCACAGGAGACAAGAAGTCTGACACATAGTCAACGCCTAGAGACGATGGTACAGGAGTATCTCCAAGTAAACATTGAAGCCACGACTGTGTCACTGGACCCTTGCTCTTTTTGGGCTTCCAATCTGGATAAATGGCCGGAGCTAGCCACTTACGCCTTGGAGATCTTGTCATGCCCCGCAGCCAGCGTTCTGTCTGAACGTGTGTTCAGCGCTGCTGGTGGTGTGCTGACAGATAAGCGCACGCGGCTCTCCACTGATAATGTAGACAGACTCACGTTCATAAAGATGAACAAATCATGGATCCGAAACGACTTTTCTACCCCTGTGTCATCCTGGGGAGAGTAAAAGCTTGATGATTGGTTAAAATCACCCTACCAACCGTTTTAAGCTTTCAAATTACTAATCATGTTTATCTGTATCTTGACTGGAAAATAATTTGGGCTTTGTAGCAGTGTGCAGCACTGATCCTATTAGGCCATCTATACTAAAGCTTCACCAGATTTAAAATTAAAAATAATTTTTAGCTGCATCTAGCCCGGAAAATAATTTTGGGGCTCCGAGATGCGCAAGGCACATAAGTGCCTTCTTGCTGCACTACCTGCAGCATGACCCTCATATTGTCAGAATTCGAAGTAATCATGACTACTGGGTTGCCACACTCTTAGATCCCCCAAACTTTTCGATCAACCTTTTCATTTTAATAAAGACCAAAAAAATGGTCATTTTTGAAATTATAAGCATTAGCAGGTTGTTAGAAACTGAAATCAAACAGTTTTCAACTCAAAACTTTATTCTAGGTGATGTTACATTTTCACATAGGACCCCTTGTTCGAAAGGAGCTTCTGAACTCTCTCGTCCATTGAATTTGTCAGGTTTTGGATGGTTTCTGCTTCAATTGTTTTGCATGAGGACAGAATACCCTCCCAGAGCTGTTGCTTAGATGTGAACTGCCTCCCGCCATCATAGACACTCCTTTTAATGATGCTCCAAAGGTTCTGAATGGGGTAGAGGTCAGGGGAGCATGGGGGTCACACCATAAGTTTGTCCCCTTTTATGCCCATATCAGCCAGAGATGCAGATGTTTTATGTGCAGCATGAGATGGTGCATTATCATGCAGAAAAATGATCTTGCTGTGAAATACACGGTTCTTCTTCTTGAACCATGGCAGGAAGTGCTGTTTGAGAAAATCCACATACATTATGGAGTTCATCTTTAGCGCCTTCAGGGATCCTAAAGGGGCCGACAATCTCTCTCCCCATGATTCCAGCCCAAAACATTACTCCACCTCCTCCTTGTTGGCGCTGTAGCCGTGTTTGCGTGGGGTGTCCATCAACCAGCCATCCTCCACTCCATCCATCTGGACCATCGAGCGCTGCACGGCACTCATCCGTGAACAAAACAGTTTTGAAATCAGTCTTCATGTAATGTTTGGCCCACTGGAGCCGTTTCTGCTTGTGTGAAGTGGATAGAGGAGGTCGACAGGATGGCGCATGCACAGCTGCAAACCTCTGAAGGACCCTGCATCTTGTTGTTCGGGGGACGTTGGAGGCACAAGCAGCTTCAAAAACTTGTCTGCTGCTATGACAAGGCTTTTTTGCCGCTGCTCTTTCAACCTGACGTAATTGCCTGTAGGAAAGTGTCCTCAATTTGCCCTTATCAGCACGCACACGTGTGTACTGTGAATCAGCTACATACTTCTTGATTGCCAAGACACTTCATCCTGATCATCGCACAATGTTGATTGTAGTCATGCCTTGACCTAAACACTCCACAATTTGTTGCTTCTCAGCAGCCGACACATCCTTTTTCTTTCCCATTTTGGCAGAAAATGTAGGCTGCTTAATAATGTGAGAGAGCCTTCTTAAGTAGTCTTGCCTTTCATTGGACACACCTGCCAAACTAATTAGCACAGGTGTCTGCAATTGCTTACAGTGATATAAAGAGCCCTGACACACATCACCATCAATGAGTTTAACTGACAAACAAACAAATTCTTCCCTTATCACTCCTAAACACTTTTTGTATAATAATTTGGAACGCAGTGTACATGTGCTTTTCCACAAAACACCAGTGGTTCACGTAGTGAATCTTACAGTTCTATCTTGCCAACCGTGGTCTGTATGGAGTTGTTCAATAAAGGGCCCAAAATTAAGATAACATAGATGGGAGAGGTCTCTATGAATAGGAATTCCTAAGTATTTGATACCCTGTGAGGGCCAGGCAAAGGGAAAGTTGGACTGGATGGAATCCTATATGGATTTGGGGAGGGAGACATCGAGGGCCTCAGACTTCGCTGCATTGATTTTAAAATTTTACCATGTAACAAAGTGATCTATTTCAGCCATAACAGCATGGATGGATATATGTGATTGAGTGATATATACTAGGACATCATCAGCAAATAGAGAGCACTTGTACTCGGTGCCTCCCACCTCAATCCACCTAATATTGGGGTTATGGCGAATTGATGAGAGCAGGTGCTCCGTCACTAGGATGTATAAGAGAGGGGACAGAGGACATCCCTGCCTTGTCCCATTGGTGATTGTGAAAGGTGATGAAAATGTTCTGACGCACCCCCTGGGCCTTGGGACACCCGGAGCCGGACCCTTTTTGGTGGATGCTGGTGGTTGTAGTCTTCGTGGCGGCGACCCAGTTCCGTGGCTCAGGGCGGTCAAACCAGTGGCGGAACTATTTATGTGGTTTTCATGTTTAAATGTCCGACTACGCCACCCGTGGATTGCGGTCAGAGTGAACCGCCGCTACAGGGCAGACCACTGAGGCTGGTGTTGTGGGTGCAGCAGAGCGTAGCATAACTCCCCACGGGAGGAGTATAGCCTCAGGGCAGTGTATGCGGAGGATGGGGGTGATGGTGCAGGGCAGCAGCAGTAACGACACGGAGTCAGTGATGCAGTTCAGGGCCTTTACTCACAGTTCTTATTATCCAGACCACGTCTGCAGGTAACGGCTGCCCACGTCGTACTGTGCTCACCAGGTGAGGGGCTCAGACAACTCCCAGATAACTTTGGAGCACTTCACAGGACCCCCTTTGTGTGTCCTTTGTCTGGCCTTTCTTACCAACACTTCTGTCCGGCTGCCTCGGGCCTCCTCTTGGTAAACTTGGCGCCAGTTTCCCTGACCCTATGTGGTGCCTTCCTAGCGGGTGTAGCGAGGGGCTGCGCCACATAAAATGTCAGAGCCTCCGGTTTCTAGCTGAGGGTCGTTTCCTGCCTCCACTAGTTCGGGGACCGGTCTCCCCCTTTGGCCTGACCCCTCCACGCAGGTGGATTCGGGCGTGCGGTGGCGACTCGCCCGTCCGCACCCCTGGGATCCCTTCATTCCTCGTTCCTGGAGCCTTCTCCGCTCCTCTTCCTTCCTTCTCCCTCTTCCAGGCCTGGGCCTCTGTTACTAGTCCCGCCTCCGGAGCAGAGCTCATGCAGAGCCCCTGCTCCCTGCCACTTCTGCTCAGACTTCTCTGCACTGAACTAAGATGGTGCCCACCTTTTATACTCCCTTCTCAATGCACCCAGGAACTGCTTCCTCCCTGCTCCTGCACTACAGGGTTCCCCTTCCTCAGTGTTCCCTCCCCCCACTCCAGCCAGGGACAGGGACTGTCGTGCCCATCTCAGGGGCATATTGGTCGCCCTGCCCCACGGCAATGTGGTGTAATGCATGCAGGTGTCGGGTCCTGATCCACACTCCATCCTTACCTGAGAGTGAGATATCACACCTCTGGGTGAGGTGCAATACGTCTTTAGCAACCGAGCCCTCAGGGTGCTACAGTTCCATTTATCTTCAGCCTAGGTGACGTATTGCGATACAGGGCCGTGATTTTGGCTATAAAAGGGTCCCCTAGACCCCTACCCCAAGCTTTTTAAGAGAATCATATATGGCGTGCCAGGAGACTCTATGGAATGCTTTCTCAGCATCCAACGAGAGTATCTAATTACAAATTTTTAACTGCATCTAGCCCAGGAAATACTTTGTGCCTAGTAGCAGTGTCTGCTAGTAAGCGGATTATCCCGGCTGTTAAGCAAGCTGCACCACCTGTAGTTTAGACACTTAATTTTTTCAAAGGAAATGCTTCGGGACCATGGGATACTTAGTGAAGAGCATCAGGAGGCACCCCAAGGCATAGGGGCTGGGACTGGCAGTAGGATGCCTTGCGGTGGACAGCCGAGCTCGATCCTTATAAAAGCTTTTTAACTGCAGCAGCTTTAGTGGACGCTACTGGAGCTGGAATTACCGCGGCTGCTGGCATGAGACTTGCCCTCCAATAGATCCTTGTAAATGGATTTAAAGTGTATTCATTCAAATTAGAGAGACAATTTAAATTAAAAAGCTTAGAGCTGCCTCCACCACAGGGGGGCTCGCTCGACCCACCAGCGGACAGGCACCAGTATTGGGAGAGGGGGGCTGGCCGTCAGGGTTCACCGCGGCTCTGGCACAAACCCGGCGACACGGAGGTGGCACGGGCAGGAGCGGACTGGCCGTGTCGGCTTCTCACTTTTTGGATTTTAGAAGGGCATGACATGCCTATATCTGTGTCTCCCCCTCCTTTTACTCCTCCACCTCTTTTATTTTCGCATGACTATATGTACTTGTCACTTTTCCATGTGTTAGTTATGTCTTCTGAGCAGTTTGTCAGCTTTTGGACACCTTTGAAGGTGTTTTCTATGTGTTTCTATGTGTTTTTGTTTGCCTGCCATTGGTTTTAACGGTGTTCGAAGGTGTTCGACGAACAGTTCGACGAACAGTTCGGCGAACACACGGGTGTTCGACGAACCGAACTCGAACACTACGGGGGTGGCTCAACACTAGTCCTAGTATATATCACTCAATCACATATATCCATCCCTGCTGTTATGGCTGAAATAGATCACTTTGTTACATGGTCAAATTTTAAAATCAATGCAGCGAAGTCTGAGGCCCTCGATGTCTCCCTCCCCAAATCCATATAGGATTCCATCCAGTCCAACTTTCCCTTTGCCTGTCCCTCACAGGGTATCAAATACTTAGGAATTCCTATTCATAGAGACCTCTCCCATCTATGTTATCTTAATTTTGGGCCCTTTATTGAACAACTCCATACAGACCACGGTTGGCAAGTTAGAACTGTAAGATTCACTACGTGAACCGCTGGTGTTTTGTGGAAAAGCACATGTACACTGCGTTCCAAATTATTATGCAAAAAGTGTTTAGGAGTGATAAGGGAAGAATTTGTTTGTTTGTCAGTTAAACTCATTGATGGTGATGTGTGTCAGGGCTCTTTATATCACTGTAAGCAATTGCAGACACCTGTGCTAATTAGTTTGGCAGGTGTGTCCAATGAAAGGCAAGACTACTTAAGAAGGCTCTCTCACATTATTAAGCAGCCTACATTTTCTGCCAAAATGGGAAAGAAAAAGGATGTGTCGGCTGCTGAGAAGCAACAAATTGTGGAGTGTTTAGGTCAAGGCATGACTACAATCAACATTGTGCGATGATCAGGATGAAGTGTCTTGGCAATCAAGAAGTATGTAGCTGATTCACAGTACACACGTGTGCGTGCTGATAAGGGCAAATTGAGGACTCTTTCCTACAGGCAATTACGTCAGGTTGAAAGAGCAGCGGCCAAAAAGCCTTGTCATAGCAGCAGACAAGTTTTTGAAGCTGCTTGTGCCTCCAACGTCCCCCGAACAACAAGATGCAGGGTCCTTCAGAGGTTTGCAGCTGTGCATACGCCATCCTGTCGACCTCCTCTATCCACTTCACACAAGCAGAAACGGCTCCAGTGGGCCAAACATTACATGAAGACTGATTTCAAAACAGTTTTGTTCACGGATGAGTGCCGTGCAGCGCTCGATGGTCCAGATGGATGGAGTGGAGGATGGCTGGTTGATGGACACCCCACGCAAACACGGCTACAGCGCCAACAAGGAGGAGGTGGAGTAATGTTTTGGGCTGGAATCATGGGGAGAGAGATTGTCGGCCCCTTTAGGATCCCTGAAGGCGCTAAAGATGAACTCCATAATGTATGTGGATTTTCTCAAACAGCACTTCCTGCCATGGTTCAAGAAGAAGAACCGTGTATTTCACAGCAAGATCATTTTTCTGCATGATAATGCACCATCTCATGCTGCACATAAAACATCTGCATCTCTGGCTGATATGGGCATAAAAGGGGACAAACTTATGGTGTGACCCCCATGCTCCCCTGACCTCTACCCCATTCAGAACCTTTGGAGCATCATTAAAAGGAGTGTCTATGATGGCGGGAGGCAGGTCACATCTAAGCAACAGCTCTGGGAGGGTATTCTGTCCTCATGCAAAACAATTGAAGCAGAAACCATCCAAAACCTGACAAATTCAATGGACGAGAGAGTTCAGAAGCTCCTTTCGAACAAGGGGTCCTATGTGAAAATGTAACATCACCTAGAATAAAGTTTTGAGTTGAAAACTGTTTGATTTCAGTTTCTAACAACCTGCTAATGCTTATAATTTCAAAAATGACCATTTTTTTGGTCTTTATTAAAATGAAAAGGTTGATCGAAAAGTTTGGGGGATCTAAGAGTGTGGCAACCCAGTAGTCATGATTACTTCGAATTCTGACAATATGAGGGTCATGCTGCAGGTAGTGCAGCAAGAAGGCACTTATGTGTCTTGCGCATCTCGGAGCCCCAAAATTATTTTCCGGGCTAGATGCAGCTAAAAATTATTTTTAATTTTAAATCTGGTGAAGCTTTAGTATAGATAGCCTAATAGGATCAGTGCTGCACACTGCTACAAAGCCCAAATTATTTTCCAGTCAAGATACAGATAAACATGATTAGTAATTTGAAAGCTTAAAACGGTTGGTAGGGTGATTTTAACCAATCATCAAGCTTTTACTCTCCCCAGGATGACACAGGGGTAGAAAAGTCGTTTCGGATCCATGATTTGTTCATCTTTATGAACGTGAGTCTGTCTACATTATCAGTGGAGAGCCGCGTGCGCTTATCTGTCAGCACACCACCAGCAGCGCTGAACACACGTTCAGACAGAACGCTGGCTGCGGGGCATGACAAGATCTCCAAGGCGTAAGTGGCTAGCTCCGGCCATTTATCCAGATTGGAAGCCCAAAAAGAGCAAGGGTCCAGTGACACAGTCGTGGCTAGTGTTGAGCCACCCCCGTAGTGTTTGGGTTCGGTTCGGTTCGTCGAACACCGGGATGTTCGAGGAACTGTTCGTCGAACTGTTCGTCGAACACCTTAGAACACCGTCGAACACCGTTAAAACCAATGGCAGGCAAACAAAAACACATAGAAACACATAGAAAACACCTGCAAAGGTGTCCAAAAGCTGACAAACTGCTCAGAAGACACTCTCTTTAAAAAAGCCGGCCGGCAAATTCAGCAGCGGCATACACCGGTACCCGACAATTTAGACAAGAAGGAATAGAGCTTCACACATAGATTAGATAGATAGAAACATGTCAGTCACACATATAAGAAGCACAGTGACAGTGTTGGTTACTGCACTTGTCATTTAGTGTAAAGGATTTATTAAAAAAAATATTAGTGTTTTCATGCACCGTCTCTTTAAAAAAGCCGGCCGGCAATTCAGCATCTGTACCCGACAATTTAGAACAGAAAGAATAGAGCTTCACACATAGATTAGATAGATAGAAACATGTCAGTCACATATATATGAAGTACAGTGACAGTGCTGCTTACTGTACTTGTCATTTAGTGTAAAGGATTTATTTAAAAAAATAATAGTGTTTTCATGCACTGTCTCTTTAAAAAAGCCGGCCGGCAATTCAGCAGCGGTACCCGACAATTTAGAACAGAAAGATAGAGCATCACACATAGATTAGATAGATAGAAACATGTCAGTCACATATATATGAAGTACAGTGATAGTGTTGGTTACTGTACTTGTCATTTAGTATTAAAATAAAGGATTTATTATTAAAAAAATTGGCGTGGGGTTCCCCTTAATTTTAGGCTCTAGCGGAGGTTAAGCAGACGGCTGGGGCAGATGTTTGAAGCCTGGGAAGGGGGTAATACCCACGGAGCTTCCCAGGCTACTAATATCAGCCCCCAGCTGAATACATAGCCTTTACTAGCTATTAAAATGGGGGACCCCCCCAAAAAAATGACGTGGGGTCCCCCCTAATTTAATAGCTAGCAAAGGCTAGGCAGACAGCTGGGGGCTGATATTAATAGCCCAGGAAGGGAGCCATGAATATTGGCCCCCTCCCAGGCTAGAAACACCAGCCGTCAGCCGCCCCAGAAATGGCGCATTCATAGGATGCGCCAATTCTGGCACTTAGCCTCGCTCTTCCACGCTGCCCTGGTGCGGTGGCAGGGGGTAATAGGGTTGGGGTTGATGTCAGCTTATAATGCCAGCTGACATCAAGCCCAGGTTAGTAATGGAGAGGCGTCTATAAGACACCCCCATTACTAACCCCATAGTCAAAGTTAAAAAAAACACAAACACCCAGAATAAAGTCCTTTAATTGAAATAAAGACACAATCCTTTATTGTTCTAAATTAAACCATACTTACCATCACGCCCATTCCAGCTGAAGCCAACGATCTCCTGCAATAAAAGAAAAATAATAAAGCAACCTCATCCTTACCTTTCCAAGGTTCCCACGACAGCTTCAGCTCTGCTACATCGAGATGACAGGCTGGACCGCAGCAGAACGCTGCCATCCAGCCTGTCATCCCGCAGACACTGAGAAGCGCAGGCTTGCTTGCGCTGCTCAGCGTCTCTCTGTGACGACATCCAGATGAGCCGAGTTCATGTCCAATGAACTCGGCTCACCTCATGCACGTCACTGACAGCGTGGGAAAATTCTCACGCTGAAGCGCTGATTGCAGGAGAATTTTCCCACGCTGTCAGTGACGTGCAGGAGGTGAGCTGAGTTCATTGGACATGAGCTCACCTCATGCACATCACTGACAGCGTGGGAGAATTCTCCTGCACTCAGCACTTCAGCGTGAGAATTTTCCCACGCTGTCAGTGACGTGCATGAGGTGAGCCGAGTTCATTGGACATGACCTCGGCTCATCTGGATGCCGTCACAGCGAGACAGTGAGGAGCGCAAGCATGCCTGCGCTTCTCAGTGTCTGCGGGATGACAGACTGGATGGCAGCGTTCTGCTGCGGTCCAGCCAGTCATCTCGATGTAGCAGAGCTGAAGCTGTCGTGGGAACCATGGAAAGGTAAGGATGAGGTTGGTTTATTATTTTTCTTTTATTGCAGGAGATCGTTGGCTTCAGCTGGAATGGGTGTGATGGTAAGTATGGTTTAATTTAGAACAATAAAGAATTGTGTCTTTATTTCAATTAAAGGACTTTATTCTGGGTGTTGTGTTTTTTTTAAATACTTTACTAGAAATTCATGGCGGTCATGTCTAATACTGGCGTGACCCCATGAATTTTGGGCTTGGGGCCAGCTGATAATACCAAGCTGGCCCTAACCCCTTTATTACCCAGTGAGCCACCGCACCAGGGCCCTGGATGAGTTGGGTACAGCGCCAGAAGATGGCGCTTCTATGAACGCGCCATTTTCCGGGGTGGCTGCGGACTGCAATTTGTAGCGGGGGGGGGGCCCAGAAAGCTTGGGCCTCCCTGCGCTGCAGATTCCAGCCCCCAGCTGCCTAGTTGTACCTGGCTGGACACAAAAATAGGGCGAAGCCCCACGTACTTTTTTTTTAATTATTTCATGAAATTCATGAAATAATTAAGAAAAAAAGTCCTTCCCTATATTGTTGTGTCCGGCCAGGTACAAATAGGCAGCTGGTGGTTGGGGGCAGCCCGTTCCTGCCTGCTGTACCTGGCTGGACACAAATATAGTGCGAAGCCCCACTTCAATTTTTTTTAATTATTTCATGAAATTCATGAAATAATTAAGAAAAAAAGGGCTTCCCTATATTGTTGTGTCCGGCCAGGTACAAATAGGCAGCTGGTGGATGGGGGCAGCCCGTTCCTGCCTGCTGTACCTGGCTGGACACAAATATAGTGCGAAGCCCCACTTCAATTTTTTTAAATTATTTCAGGAAATTCATGAAATAATTTAAAAAAAATTGACGTGGGGCTTCGCACTATATTTGTGTCCAGCCAGGTACAGCAGGCAGGAACGGGCTGCCCCCAACCACCAGCTGCCTATTTGTACCTGGCCGGACACAACAATATAGGGAAGCCCTTTTTTTCTTAATTATTTCATGAAATAATTTAAAGAAAATTGACGTGGGGCTTCGCCCTGTTTTTGTGTCCAGCCAGGTACAACTAGGCAGCTGGGGGCTGGAATCCGCAGCGCAGGGAGGCCCAAGCTTTCTGGGCCACCCCCGCTGCAAATTGCAGTCCGCAGCCACCCCGGAAAATGGCGCGTTCATAGAAGCGCCATCTTCTGGCGCTGTACCCAACTCATCCAGGGCCCTGATGCGGTGGCTCACTGGGTAATAAAGGGGTTAGGGCCAGCTTGGCATTATAAGCTGACATCAACCCCAACCCTATTACCCCCTGCCACCGCACCAGGGCAGCGTGGAAGAGCGAGGCTAAGTGCCAGAATTGGCGCATCCTATGAATGCGCCATTTCTGGTGCGGCTGACGGCTGGTGTTTCTAGCCTGGGAGGGGGCCAATATTCATGGCTCCCTTCCTGGGCTATTAATATCAGCCCCCAGCTGTCTGCCTAGCCTTTGCTAGCTATTAAATTAGGGGGGACCCCACGTCATTTTTTTTGGGGGGTCCCCCATTTTACTAGCTAGTAAAGGCTATGTATTCAGCTGGGGGCTGATATTAGTAGCCTGGGAAGCTCCGTGGGTATTACCCCCTTCCCAGGCTTCAAACATCTGCCCCAGCCGTCTGCTTAACCTCCGCTAGAGCCTAAAATTAAGGGGAACCCCACGCCAATTTTTTTAATAATAAATCCTTTATTTTAATACTAAATGACAAGTACAGTAACCAGCACTGTCACAGTACTTCATATATATGTGACTGACATGTTTCTATCTATCTAATCTATGTGTGAAGCTCTATTCTGTCTGTTATAAATTGTCGGGTACAGATGCTGAATTGCCGGCCGGCTTTTTTAAAGAGACGGTGCATGAAAACACTATTATTTTTTTTGATAAATCCTTTACGCTAAATGACAAGTACAGTAAGCAACACTGTCACTGTGCTTCGTATATATGTGGCTGACATGTTTCTATCTATCTAATCTATGTGTGAAGCTCTATTCTTTCTGTTCTAAATTGTCGGGTACCGGTGTATGCCGCTGCTGAATTGCCGGCTTTTCATGTTTCACTGTGAGCACTGTTCCCATCGATTTGGGCAATCACTGTAATGCCACAACCACCATGGCTGCATGATTGGTGCTCTAAATAGCGCCAGACATGCAGGACACGCTTTTGGTGCACGAACAGTTATCGAACATAACCTCGAACAGCCGAATTTTTTGCAAATCGTTCGGGTTCGTCGAACAACTCGAACACCGCCCAAAACAGCTCGAATTTGAGATTGGCGAACAGTTCTAGTCGAACACCGCTCATCTCTAGTCGTGGCTTCAATGTTTACTTGGAGATACTCCTGTACCATCGTCTCTAGGCGTTGACTATGTGTCAGACTTTTGTCTCCTGTGGCCTTGCAAAGGATGGGCTAAAAAAGTGGTGAAATGATTCCGTAAAATTGATGTTACCAGCAGATACTGTGGTTCTGTTACGGTTTGAGTGCTGAACACTTGACGGTCCCACGGTTGGCAAGTTGGAACTGTGAGATTCACTACGTGCACCACTGGTATTTTGTGGAAAAGCACATGTAAGATTCTGCAACAGTCTCTGCTGATACTCCTGCATGCGTGCATCCATTTCTATGGCAGGAATAATTTCTGCAAATTTACTTTTGTACCGGGGATCTAACAGTGTGGCAACCCAGTAGTCAGGATTATTTCTAATTCTCACAATTCGAGGGTCATGTTGCAGATAGTGCAGCAAGAAGGCACTCATGTGTGTTGCGCATCCAGGAGCACCAAGTCCCTGTTGTGTTGGTGGCGAGGTAACAATCATGCTTCCTTCCTCTGTCCTCTCCCCCCAACCTCGCACAACAGAAATGTGATCAAGGTCTCCCTCATCTGATGAGTCTTCCATCAGTTCGTCCTCCACTTCTTCCTGGGCTCCTGCACCTTCCTCACTAGTTTGGCTGCTACCATGCGCCCTGGTAAAACCATCTCCCCCACCCTCACATGCCTGCCGCCTTGGTGCTGCCGACCGTCTGGACCTTGCAGATGTTAGCCCTTCCGCATACAACTCCTCCTCCTCTACTTCCTCCACCTCCTCTTGTGCCACCACCTGACTCCGAATTCTGTTTAACATGTGCTCCAGCATGTAAATCACCGGAATAGTCATGCTGATAATGGCATCGTCAGCACTAAACATCTTCGTCGCCATTTCAAAACTGTGCAGAAGGGTGCATAGGTCCCTGATCTGAGACCACTCCTCCAGCGTGATTTGCCCCACCTCTGAATCTCGTTGGCCCAAGCTATACGTCAGAACGTATTGCACCAGGGCTTGTCGGTGCTACCACAGTCGCTGCAACATGTGCAGAGTTGAATTCCACCGGGTAGGCACATCGCATTTTAGCCGGTGAAGTGGCAGGCCCAACGACTTCTGTAGAGATGTAAATCGCTGAGCTGCGGGATGCGAACGGCGGAAGTGAGCACACAGCGACCGTGCCCTCTGCAGAAGGCCATCTAGTCTGGGATAGTGGGCTAAAAATTGCTGGACAACCAGGTTCAACACGTGAGCCATACAAGGCACGTGTGTGACATTGCCCCGGCGAAGGGCCGCACCCAGGTTTGCAGCATTGTCGCACACGGCCTTCCCTGGTTTCAGGTCCAGTGGAGACAACCATTCATGAAATTGGTTCTCCAGAGCTGACCACAACTCCTCAGCTGTGTGACTCACATTTCCCAGACATTTCAATGTAAAAACCGCCTGATGACGTTGAGCCCTACTGCCAGCATAGTAAGGAGGTGTGCAGGATCCCTTCTGCGCAGTTAGAAAGCTTGTGGCATGACCAGACAGGCTTTGGGTGCAGGTGGAAGACCGAGAGGAGGTTGAGGAGGCAGAAGCAGTGGAGGAACTTTGACATAAAGAGGATTGACGCACAACTCGTGGGGACGGCAAGACTTGGACAGCAGCCCCTTGTCCTGCTGTCACCATAGTTACCCAGTGCCCAGTCAGCGACATGTAACGCCCCTGTCCATGCCTACTCGTCCAAGTGTCTGTGGTGAAATGCACCCTGTCACACACAGAGTTTCTCAAAGAAGCGGTGATGTTGTGTGCGACATGCTGGTGGAGCGCAGGCACACCTTTCTTTGAGAAGTAGTGCCGACTGGGCATCTGGTACTGGGGCACTGCGACGGACATAAGGTCTCGAAAATCCTCTGTGTCCACCAGGCGGAAAGGCAGCATTTCTGTAGCCAAGAGCTTGCAGATGGTGAAATTCAACCTCTTAGCTTTCTCATGGCTAGGAGGAAATGGTCTTTTACTTGTCCACATCTGAGGGACCGAGGGCTGGCTATTGTGCTTAGACGGGGTTGATAAGGGTGTCCCCGGCAAACTGCCGGTCTGTGAGGAAGATGCAGGCGGACATGTTAGGTTGCCTTGATCCAAAGGTGGTGCTATCGATGTCGGACAGCACTCAACACCAGCTGGTGTTACCACCTCCAAAGAAAATGATGACCTGCCAATCACGCTGGCTGTTGCGGGTAAAGAGGTGGCAGGTCTGCGCCCCAAAACAGGTGTGACTGCTGTCCCCCCAGTCACAGAGGATGAAGAGGCCGCGGATGCACAAGATATGGCAGACGGTGATTGGCCCGGCCGGCTAGGCCGCATTGTAGCACACTGAGCTTCCCACTGCAACTTATGCTTCATGTCCATGTGCCGGTTCATGCATGAAGTACTCAAACTATGTATTTTTTGGCCTCTACTTAGCTTTTGCTGACAAATGTTACAGATAACACGAGTTGGGTCATCTTTATCGATCTGAAAAAATGCCCAGGCTATGCAAGGCTTAGCACCCATGCGACCTGAAGAGCCACCACGACTTGTGGTGAGAGGCAGAGTTGTGTTTGAGGATGCAGTTGTTGACGTGCTTCCAGTGCTACGTCTCTGTCCAGGAAGGCGCAACCTGACCTCGTCGTCACTAGCATCTTCCTCCACCTCCTCTGCTGACCTCATCTCTTGGCTGACTGTGGGTTGACAGTAAGTGGGATCTCCGACCTCATCATCATCACCCTGTGCGTTATCACACCCGTCGTCCTCAGAGCCAACCTGTTCCTGCCCTGACAAAAAACTAAAGTTGTCGCTCCAATCAGGTATTTGAGTCTTATCATCGTCTTCCTCATTGTCTCCACCAACAGGAGTTACAGTTTGGGAATGAGGGTCTACATTATGGTCAGAACCTTCTGCGTCTGGTCCTGGATCCGACTCATAAAGATTCTGGGCATCAGTGCAGATCATTTCCTCGTCTGGATTCACAGAAGCGCTGGAGTCGACCTCTGATTCCCAGGCTATAGTATGAGTAAACAGCTCTGCAGACTCAACCATCTGTTCTACCTCATACTCAGACGGGCAGCTGGAGATTTGGGAGCTGAGAGGAAGCAAGTGCGATTTGGGTGACACCTTTGAGGACTGGAGTATTTGTGATGTTGAAGTTGATGTGGAGGAGAGCCCACTTAAAGGAGCACTTGATATCCGTTGAAGCACCTGCTGTTTTTGTGCCTCATCTGGAATTTGTAGCGATTGGCGTGGCCGTAAGAAAGGGATCTTATCACATTGTCCGCTAAAAGAAGTAGACATTTTAGTTTGGCTGGAAAATGGTCTTTCTTCTGCAGATGTTACTGTTGCTTTAACACCTACCCCACGGACACAACCTTTTTTCCCCTTCCCAACACGCCTATTCCCCTTTCCACCAGCAGCAGGCCTTTTTCCACTCATTTTGGTGGTTAACTAATTCACAACTCTGGAGTTGTTTGCACAAAAAAACAATGGATGGTAACCGAGCAGAGCTGAGTGGCCAAACTGTGGTATTAGGCCAAAACTATTGGCTGGGTTAGATGCAGAAAAAAATTATTTTGAATTTGCAACCTGATGGAGGTCAGTATAGATGGACTAATACAAATAGTCCCACACACAGCTAGAAGCCCAAATATTTTTTCAGAGGTACTGTAGATGCAGATAAAAATTAGTTTTAATTTGCAACCTGATGGAGGTCAGTATAGATGGACTAATAGAGAAAGTCCGACACACTACTAGAAGGCCAAATATTTTTTCAGAGGTAGATGCAGAAAAAAATATATTCAGTTTGCAACCTGATGGAGGTCAGTATAGATGGACTAATACAAATAGTCCCACACACAGCTAGAAGCCCAAATATTTTTTCAGAGGTACTGTAGATGCAGATAAAAATTATTTTTAATTTGCAACCTGATGGAGGTCAGTATAGATGGACTAATAGACCAAGTCCCACACACTGCTAGAAGCCCAAATATTTTTTCAGAGCTAGGTGCAGAAAAAAATTATTTTTAATTTGCAACCTGATGGAGGTCAGTATAGATGGACTAATAGACCAAGTCCCACACACCGCTAGAAGCCCAACTATTTTTTCAGAGCTAGATGCAGAAAAAAATTATATTCAATTTGCAACCTGCTGGAGGTCAGTATAGAAGGACTAATAGAACAAGTCCCACACACTGCTAGAAGCCCAAATATTTTTTCAGAGCTAAATGAAGAAAAAAATTATTTTTAATTTGCAACCTGATGGAGGTCAGTATAGATGGACTAATAGACCAAGTCCCACACACTGCTAGAAGCCCAAATATTTTTTCAGAGCTAGATGCAGAAAAAAATTATTTTTAATTTGCAACCTGATGGAGGTCAGTATAGATGGACTAATAGACCAAGTCACACACACCGCTAGAAGCCCAAATATTTTTTCAGAGCTAGATGCAGAAAAAAATTATTTTTAATTTGCAACCTGATGGAGGTCAGTATAGATGGACTAATAGACCAAGTCCCACACACTGCTAGAAGCCCAAATATTTTTTCAGAGCTAGATGCAGAAAAAAATTATTTTTAATTTGCAACCTGATGGAGGTCAGTATAGATGGACTAATAGACCAAGTCCCACACACCGCTAGAAGCCCAAATATTTTTTCAGAGCTATATGCAGAAAAAAATTATTTTTAATTTGCAACCTGATGGAGGTCAGTATAGATGGACTAATAGACCAAGTCCCACACACTGCTAGAAGCCCAAATATTTTTTCAGAGCTAGATGCAGAAAAAAATTATTTTTAATTTGCAACCTGATGGAGGTCAGTATAGATGGACTAATAGACCAAGTCCCACACACCGCTAGAAGCCCAACTATTTTTTCAGAGCTAGATGCAGAAAAAAATTATATTCAATTTGCAACCTGCTAGAGGTCAGTATAGAAGGACTAATAGAACAAGTCCCACACACTGCTAGAAGCCCAAATATTTTTTGAGAGCTAAATGAAGAAAAAAATTATTTTTAATTTGCAACCTGATGGAGGTCAGTATAGATGGACTAATAGACCAAGTCCCACACACTGCTAGAAGCCCAAATATTTTTTCAGAGCTAGATGCAGAAAAAAATTATATTCAGTTTGCAACCTGATGGAGGTCAGTATAGATGGACTAATAGAATGATGCTATGCCCAAAAGATTTTACTTCACTAGGTGCAGTAAAAAAATTGGTATTCTATACACAGGTGTTATATCTTGCAACACAGATAGGCTACTCCACTGACTAACACACTCTGCAATAGGCCAAAAAGGATTAGCTTTGCTAGATTCAGCCAAATGCTGTGAAAAAAACTTGCACAGCACTGGCACAGACCTGCCTGGCAAAAACTGATAGGAACTCATGTAACCTAGTCCTGAAAAGGACTCCAATTACAATTAGTCTTTACTCCCACAACCTATCTATTTAAGAGCACAGACCTCCCTGATAAAAGTCGTAGGAAATGCTGTAACCTAGTCCTTAAAAGGACTGCAATCACAACTATTCCCTACTCCCAAGCTATCTGTATATTTGTGCGAAAATTGGCTTGAAATTAACAAGGTATAGCGCACACAGCAACAGCGGTGCCGTCTAACAGGCAGCTGCAGCAGTGAGAAAATGGTGGCGACGGGGAAAATGGCTTGGTCTTATAGGGCAAGGACATGTGACATACACTGCCAATGACACATGCCCTTGCTTGTGTGAAAAAAAGCACTTCGCTCCGTGTGTGCGCTGCTGATAGGCTGACAGATTGCACCTCCCCACTGTAAATGCGGGAAAGAGAAAAAAAAAATGGAGATCTTCATTGTTCCTGCAGAGATCCATCCCCTGCCCCTCCCCCCACCCCGCTGTACACTCAAACTGCGTATTAACATTAATTTTCATCATTACTGAGAAAAAATCCAGTTATGATTTTGGTGCACGAACAGTTATCGAACATAACCTCGAACAGCCGAATTTTTCTCAAATTGTTCGTGTTCGCCGAACGGCTCGAACACCGCCCAAAACAGCTCGAATTTGAGATTGGCGAACAGTTCGAGTAGAACAACGCTCATCTCTAGTTATAACTTGGTTAGTAAATTGTAATGATATCGGAGTTATGTAGTATTTTACTAGAATAGAATAAAAAAACAGATCAGTTACATAAATTGTGCACATTAAGGTGCAAAACTTCCTTTATTCTCATGAAACATATCAGTTCTTCATTTTTGGCACAGCTTTCGATTTCATTTTTACGGGATGACAGCACCTAACAATAAGAATGCCATTAGAACTAATTAGTGAGTTACTAAACAATTCTTTCAGCCAAGCAAAAGTAAGCGTTACTTATCATTAAAGACAATTCGTTCTCTTGGCAAAACCGTTAAGTTGCACTGATTCCTCCTGTCATTACATGATTCTTAACTAGGAGCCGAAAGAAAGCATGGAGCCTTTTGAAGTGTTGTGCTAATTTGATTAATATGTAGTTACATCCTGTTATGATGCACTTTGCCTTTTGCATGTTAAATTGAAAATGGAGAGTGCATTAAATTGTGTTTAAATACTGCATATTAAATGAATAAAGCTGAAAGCTGCCTATTATTCCGAGCAGACAAACCACTTTAACACGCAAAAGGTTATTGTTTTCCTAGCTAATGATAATTGTGGCATAATGAATGTTTTATTTTTAATGACAGCTAGTGAGTATCTACATGGGTAATAGAGGTACAGCTGTTGGATAAATATTGTGCCTTACTCAATGGGAAAATCCAAATAAATGCTGTAATTATGTGACATGACTTATATGGGAAATGGATTTAAGATAGATAGATGGATAGATAGATAGATAGATAGATAGATAGATAGATAGATAGATAGATAGATAGATAGACAGATAGAGATGAGATAGATAGATGGATAATAGATAGATAGATAGATAGAGATTAAATAGAGTGAGCTAGATAGAGATGAGATAGATAGATAGATATATATTAGATAATTTGATTCAATATGAGATATATATTAGATAGATAAATAGATAGACAGATTAATAGATAGATAGGTAGATATGGGGTAGATAGATAGATAGATAGATAGATAGATAGATAGAGATAGGCAGGTAGTGTTGCACTGGGCAAATAAAGCAGCACTCATTCATCATTTTCCTGTTCAATATAGACAGATGTGCCTGTAATTACAGTTGGAATAAATCTACATGTAAAATATGTATACATATATATACAGTACAGTCCAAAAGTTTGGACACACCTTCTCAAGATTTTTCTGTATTTTCATGACTATGAAAATTGTACATTCACACTGAAGGCATCAAAACTATGAATTAACACATGTGGAATTATATACTTAACAAAAAAGTGTGAAACAACTGAAAATATGTCTTATATTCTAGGTTCTTCAAAGTAGCCACCTTTTGCTTTGATGACTGCTTTGCACACTCTTGGCAGTCTCTTGATGAGCTTCAAGAGGTAGTCACCGGAAATGGTCTTCCAACAATCTTGAAGGAGTTCCCAGAGATGCTTAGCACTTGTTGGCCCTTTTGCCTTCACTCTGCGGTCCAGCTCACCCCAAACCATCTCGATTGGGTTCAGGTCTGGTGACTGTGGAGGCCAGGTCATCTGGCGTAGCACCCCATCACTCTCCTTCTTGGTCAAATAGCCCTTACACAGCCTGGAGGTGTGTTTGGGGTCATTGTCCTGTTGAAAAATAAATGATGGTCCAACTAGACGCAAACCGGATGGAATAGCATGCCACTGCAAGATGCTGTGGTAGCCATGCTGGTTCAGTATGCCTTCAATTTTGAATAAATCCCCAACAGTGTCACCAGCAAAGCACCCCCACACCATCACGCCTCCTCCTCCTCCATGCTTCACGGTGGGAACCAGGCATGTAGAGTCCATCCGTTCACCTTTTCTGCGTCGTACAAAGACACGGTGGTTGGAACCAAAGATCTCAAATTTGGACTCATCAGACCAAAGCACAGATTTCCATTGGTCTAATGTCCATTCCTTGTGTTATTTAGCCCAAACAAGTCTCTTCTGCTTGTTGCCTGTCCTTAGCAGTAGTTTCCTAGCAGCTATTTTACCATGAAGGCCTGCTGCACAAAGTCTCCTCTTAAAAGTTGTTTTAGAGATTTGTCTGCTGCTAGAACTCTGTGTGGCATTGACCTGGTCTCTAATCTGAGCTGCTGTTAACCTGCGATTTCTGAGGCTGGTGACTCGGATAAACTTATTCTCAGAAGCAGAGGTGACTCTTGGTCTTCCTTTCCTGGGGCGGTCCTCATGTGAGCCAGTTTCTTTGTAGCTGTTATGATCTGCAACATAAACTAAGGAAAGAATGGGAAAAGCTGTCCCTACAGTAAGACTAAGCTGAATCCCAACGATGTAGTGGGCAGCCTGTTCCTTGTGAACAGACCCGCCTTCGTCCTCGGCTAGTCTGAACGGAGACCTATAGAATAAAGGCAGGGGTCCCTAAAAGAACTAAGGACTGGGACAAAAATACGACACCTCCTAACAGAAGTTGTTGCAGAGCAAAAAGACAAACTGACAAAAAGTACTAGAGGTCCCAGAGGACCAAGCAAACTAGACAGAGATAGGCACCGAAGCACCTGGCTAGAGAGACAGGCAAAAAACACTGAAGTCCAGCAAAGTTAGAAGGGCGGAGCTGGAATATATAGGCAGCTGGTCACGTGACCGCAAAACACAAGATAGCAAAAACTAACAGGAGGGTTCTAACAGTACCCCCTCTTCTATGAGGATCCTCCGGATCCTCCAGGCCCAGGCCTATCAGGAAACCTCCTGTTGAAAGCTTTAACAAGCCTAGGAGCAGAGACATCATCCGTCCTTACCCAGGAGTTGTCTTCAGGACCGAAACCCTTCCAGGAGACAAGATACTGTAATATACCTCTATGCCATCTTGAATTCAAAATACGAGAAATTTCATATTCACCGTCTTCCACCACAGGAGGAACTGTGACAGTGGCGTCCCTATTAGAAATGTCAGCCTTTTTCAACAAGGAAACATGAAACACAAAATTAATCTTCCAGGACGTAGGGACATCCAACCTGACAGCAGATGGGTTAAAAACCTGAAGCACTTTAAATGGACCCACAAACTTAGGACCCAGTTTTTTAGAGGGAATCCTCAACCGCAAGTTCTTCGAGGACAACCAAACCATGTCACCCAAAGTAAACAAAACCTCTTTACGTTTCCTGTCAAAATACTTCTTGGACTTCTTGTTAGCCTCTTGCAGGTTACAATGTACATTGGTCCAAACTCTCTCTAAATCACTGGAAAAATTCTCCTCCTCAGGCACCGCCAACCCCAATTTGGAGAACGAACCAAAAGACGGATGTCTCCCAGTGCAACAAAAAAAAGGAGAACGCCCAGCAGAGGAAGATGTATGGTTGTTAAGAGCAAATTCTGCGAGAGGCAGAAACTCAGACCACACCTCTTGATTGTCCGCCACAAAAACTGTTCAACATCCTGGTTCTTTCTTTCAGTCTGTCCATTAGACTCAGGATGATAACCAGACGAAAATGACAAATGAACTCCCAACCTATCACAAAAAGCACGCCAAAAGCGAGCAACAAACTGAAGTCCTCTATCAGAAACAATATCCGTGGGAACGCCATAGAGCTTGACAATCTCCTTAACAAATGCCTTAGCGAGGGTCTTGGCGCAGGGCAACTTAATGAATGGACCCAGATGACACATCTTACTAAAACGGTCTATGACCACCCAGATGACAGTAAAACCCTCAGACACAGGAAGATCAGTAATAAAATCCATAGAGAGATGCGTCCAAGGCGCACTAGGAGCCTCCAGAGGGCAAAGCAACACCGCAGCAGGAGTATGTGAAGCCTTTGACCTAGCACACAGAGTACACTGACGCACCCACTTGATGACTTCTTTCTGCCATCCAGGCCACCAAAAACTGCGAATGATAAGTCTCTTGGTCTCCGAAACTCCTGGATGACTTGCCAACCGAGACTCATGACACTCCACAAACAAATCTCTCCTAAAGGCTCTAGGCACGAACAACCTCCCATGCGGAGTGTTAGATGGAGCATCATCTTGAGCATTCAGAATCCCATTCTCCAAATCTGAGTTCAAAGCCGCCACCACAACTCCTTTCTGCAAAATGCTCTCCTCCTCCTCGGCACCGACCGTAGGAGAGAAGCTGCAAGATAAAGCATTGGCTTTAACATTCTTAGTACCAGGGATATAGGTAACAGAAAAATGAAACCGAGAAAAAAAAAGTGCCCACCTAGCTTGACGGGCATTCAAGCGCTTGGCAGCATCCAGATAGATCAAATTCTTATGATCTGTGAAAACCTGAATAGGAAATCTACCGCCTTCCAAAAAATGACGCCAGTGTTCAAATGCAAGTTTAATAGCCAGCAACTCCCAATTTCCAACATCATAATTCAGTTCGGTTTCCGAAATTTTTTTCGAAAAGAAGGCACAAGAATGTACTCCACTCTTGTTCTCCTGAGACAAAACTGCTTCGACCCCCACCGATGAAACATCGACCTCGACCAAAAAAGGTTTGGTCTCATCAGGCTGTATAAGGATAGGGGCAGAACTGAACCTTTCTTTGAGATACTCAAACGTTTCAATGGCTTCAGAAGTCCACTGAAGCCTTTCCTGGTGAGAACGGTTAGAGGTTTAATAATTACAGAAAAATTCTTAATGAATTTCCTGTAATAATTGGCAAAACCCAAAAACCTCTGTATAGATTTCAAACCAATAGGCGTAGGCAATTCCTGCACAGCCTGAACCATCACAGGGTCCATCTCAAAGCCCTTGCTGGAGACAATGTAGCCCAAAAAACTAATTTTCTGCACAGCGAACTCACATTTCTCCAGCTTAGCAAAGAGTGAATTATCACTCAATAACTGCAAAACTTCACGTACACTCTGCCAATGGGACTCTAAATCTGGTGAATAAATCAAAATGTCATCCAAATACACAACCACATTCTTACCAATCAAAGGTCTCAGGATGTCATTAATAAGGTTCTGAAAAAATGCAGGTGCATTGGTAAGACCGAAGGGCATCACCAGATTCTCAAAATGACCTGCCAAAGTGTTAAAAGCAGTTTTCCATTCATCACCCTCCTTCACATGTAACAAATTGTATGCCCCTCGGAGATCAATTTTGGAGAACCACTTGGCCCCCACTAACTGGTTAAACAAGTCAGGAATTAACGGCAATGGGTAGGAATTGCGTACGGTAATCTTCACGAAAATCCAGACATGGACGTAAACCGCCGTCTTTTTTTTAAACAAAGAAGAATCCGACTGCCACAGGCGACTTAGAAGGTCTAATGTGACCAGCAGCCAGGCTAGTCTCTATTAGAGATGAGCGTTGTTCTACTCGAACTGTTCGCCAATCTCAAATTCGAGCTGTTTTGGGCGGTGTTCGAGCCGGTCGGCGAACACGAACAATTTTAGAAAAATTCGGCTGTTCGAGGTTATGTTCGATAACTGTTCGTGCACCAAAATCATAACTGGATTTTTTCTCAGTAATGATGAAAATTAATGTTAATACGCAGTTTGAGTGTACAGCGGGGCGGGGGGAGGGGCAGGGGATGGATCTCTGCAGGAACAATGAAGATCTCCATTTTTTTTTCTCTTTCCCGCATTTGCAGTGGGGAGGTGCAATCTGTCAGCCTATCAGCAGCGCACACACGGAGCGAAGTGCTTTTTTTCACACAAGCAAGGGCATGTGTGATTGGCAGTGTATGTCACATGTCCTTGCCCTATAAGACCAAGCCATTTTCCCCGTCGCCACCATTTTCTCACTGCTGCAGCTGCGTGTTAGACGGCACCGCTGTTGCTGTGTGCGCTATACCTTGTTAATTTCAAGCCAATTTTCGCACAAATATACAGATAGCTTGGGAGTAGGGAATAGTTGTGATTGCAGTCCTTTTAAGGACTAGGTTACAGCATTTCCTAGGACTTTTATCAAGCAGGTCTGTGCACTTTAATAGATAGATTGTGGGAGTAAAGACTAATTGTAATTGGAGTCCTTTTCAGGACTAGGTTACATCAGTTCCTATCAGTTTTACCAGGCAGGTCTGTGCCAGTGCTGTGCAAGTTTTTTTCACAGCATTTGGCTGAATCTAGCAAAGCTAATCCTTTTTGCCCTATTGCAGAGTGTGTTAGTCAGTGGAGTAGCCTATCTGTGTTGCAAGATATACCACCTGTGTATAGAATACCAATTTTTTTACTGCACCTAGTGAAGTAAAATCTTTTGGGCATAGCATCATTCTATTAGTCCATCTATACTGACCTCCATCAGGTTGCAAATTAAAAATAATTTTTTTCTGCATCTAGCTCTGAAAAAATATTTGGGCTTCTAGCAGTGTGTGGGACTTGGTCTATTAGTCCATCTATACTGACCTCCATCAGGTTGCAAATTAAAAATAATTTTTTTCTTCATTTATCTCTGAAAAAATATTTGGGCTTCTAGCAGCGTGTGGGACTTGTTCTATTAGTCCATCTATACTGACCTCCATCAGGTTGCAAATTAAAAATAATTTTTTTCTTCATTTATCTCTGAAAAAATATTTGGGCTTCTAGCAGCGTGTGGGACTTGTTCTATTAGTCCATCTATACTGACCTCCATCAGGTTGCAAATTAAAAATAATTTTTTTCTGCATCTAACCCAGCCAATAGTTTTGGCCTAATACCACAGTTTGGCCACTCAGCTCTGCTCGGTTACCATCCATTGTTTTTTTGTGCAAACAACTCCAGAGTTGTGAATTAGTTAACCACCAAAATGAGTGGAAAAAGGCCTGCTGCTGGTGGAAAGGGGAATAGGCGTGTTGGGAAGGGGAAAAAAGGTTGTGTCCGTGGGGTAGGTGCAGAAGAAAGACCATCTTCCAGCCAAACTAAAATGTCTACTTCTTTTAGCGGACAATGTGATAAGATCCCTTTCTTACGGCCACGCCAATCGCTACAAATTCCAGATGAGGCACAAAAACAGCAGGTGCTTCAACGGATATCAAGTGCTCCTTTAAGTGGGCTCTCCTCCACATCAACTTCAACATCACAAATACTCCAGTCCTCAAAGGTGTCACCCAAATCGCACTTGCTTCCTCACAGCTCCCAAATCTCCAGCTGCCCGTCTGAGTATGAGGTAGAACAGATGGTTGAGTCTGCAGAGCTGTTTACTCATACTATAGCCTGGGAATCAGAGGTCGACTCCAGCGCTTCTGTGAATCCAGACGAGGAAATGATCTGCACTGATGCCCAGAATCTTTATGAGTCGGATCCAGGACCAGACGCAGAAGGTTCTGACCATAATGTAGACCCTCATTCCCAAACTGTAACTCCTGTTGGTGGAGACAATGAGGAAGACGATGATAAGACTCAAATACCTGATTGGAGCGACAACTTTAGTTTTTTGTCAGGGCAGGAACAGGTTGGCTCTGAGGACGACGGGTGTGATAACGCACAGGGTGATGATGATGAGGTCGGAGATCCCACTTACTGTCAACCCACAGTCAGCCAAGAGATGAGGTCAGCAGAGGAGGTGGAGGAAGATGCTAGTGACGACGAGGTCAGGTTGCGCCTTCCTGGACAGAGACGTAGTACTGGAAGCACGTCAACAACTGCATCCTCAAACACAACTCTGCCTCTCACCACAAGTCGTGGTGGCTCTTCAGGTCGCATGGGTGCTAAGCCTTGCATAGCCTGGGCATTTTTTCAGATCGATAAAGATGACCCAACTCGTGTTATCTGTAACATTTGTCAGCAAAAGCTAAGTAGAGGCCAAAAAATACATAGTTTGAGTACTTCATGCATGAACCGGCACATGGACATGAAGCATAAGTTGCAGTGGGAAGCTCAGTGTGCTACAATGCGGCCTAGCCGGCCGGGCCAACCACCGTCTGCCATATCTTGTGCATCCGCGGCCTCTTCATCCTCTGTGACTGGGGGGACAGCAGTCACACCTGTTTTGGGGCGCAGACCTGCCACCTCTTTACCCGCAACAGCCAGCGTGATTGGCAGGTCATCATTTTCTTTGGAGGTGGTAACACCAGCTGGTCTTGAGCGCTGTCCGACATCGATAGCACCACCTTTGGATCAAGGCAACCTAACATGTCCGCCTGCATCTTCCTCACAGACCGGCAGTTTGCCGGGGACACCCTTATCAACCCCGTCTAAGCACAATAGCCAGCCCTCGGTCCCTCAGATGTGGACAAGTAAAAGACCATTTCCTCCTAGCCATGAGAAAGCTAAGAGGTTGAATTTCACCATCTGCAAGCTCTTGGCTACAGAAATGCTGCCTTTCCGCCTGGTGGACACAGAGGATTTTCGAGACCTTATGTCCGTCGCAGTGCCCCAGTACCAGATGCCCAGTCGGCACTACTTCTCAAAGAAAGGTGTGCATGCGCTCCACCAGCATGTCGCACACAACATCACCGCTTCTTTGAGAAACTCTGTGTGTGACAGGGTGCATTTCACCACAGACACTTGGACGAGTAGGCATGGACAGGGGCGTTACATGTCGCTGACTGGGCACTGGGTAACTATGGTGACAGCAGGACAAGGGGCTGCTGTCCAAGTCTTGCCGTCCCCACGAGTTGTGCGTCAATCCTCTTTATGTCAAAGTTCCTCCACTGCTTCTGCCTCCTCAACCTCCTCTCGGTCTTCCACCTGCACCCAAAGCCTGTCTGGTCATGCCACAAGCTTTCTAACTGCGCAGAAGGGATCCTGCACACCTCCTTACTATGCTGGCAGTAGGGCTCAACGTCATCAGGCGGTTTTTACATTGAAATGTCTGGGAAATGTGAGTCACACAGCTGAGGAGTTGTGGTCAGCTCTGGAGAACCAATTTCATGAATGGTTGTCTCCACTGGACCTGAAACCAGGGAAGGACGTGTGCGACAATGCTGCAAACCTGGGTGCGGCCCTTCGCCGGGGCAATGTCACACACGTGCCTTGTATGGCTCACGTGTTGAACCTGGTTGTCCAGCAATTTTTAGCCCACTATCCCAGACTAGATGGCCTTCTGCAGAGGGCACGGTCGCTGTGTGCTCACTTCCGCCGTACGCATCCCGCAGCTCAGCGACTTACATCTCTACAGAAGTCGTTGGGCCTGCCACTTCACCGGCTAAAATGCGATGTGCCTACCGGGTGGAATTCAACTCTGCACATGTTGCAGCGACTGTGGCAGCACCGACAAGCCCTGGTGCAATATGTTCTGACGTATAGCCTGGGCCAACGAGATTCAGAGGTGGGGCAAATCACGCTGGAGGAGTGGTCTCAGATCAGGGACCTATGCACCCTTCTGCACAGTTTTGAAATGGCGACGAAGATGTTTAGTGCTGACGATGCCATTATCAGCATGACTATTCCGGTGATTTACATGCTGGAGCACATGTTAAACAGAATTCGGAGTCAGGTGGTGGCACAAGAGGAGGTGGAGGAAGTAGAGGAGGAGGAGTTGTATGCGGAAGGGCTAACATCTGCAAGGTCCAGACGGTCGGCAGCACCAAGGCGGCAGGCATGTGGGGGTGGGGGAGATGATTTTACCAGGGCGCATGGTAGCAGCCAAACTAGTGAGGAAGGTGCAGGAGCCCAGGAAGAAGTGGAGGACGAACTGATGGAAGACTCATCAGATGAGGGAGACCTTGATCACATTTCTGTTGTGCGAGGTTGGGGGGAGAGGACAGAGGAAGGAAGCATGATTGTTACCTCGCCACCAACACAACAGGGACTTGGTGCTCCTGGATGCGCAACACACATGAGTGCCTTCTTGCTGCACTACCTGCAACATGACCCTCGAATTGTGAGAATTAGAAATAATCCTGACTACTGGGTTGCCACACTGTTAGATCCCCGGTACAAAAGTAAATTTGCAGAAATTATTCCTGCCATAGAAAGGGATGCACGCATGCAGGAGTATCAGCAGAGACTGTTGCAGAATCTTACATGTGCTTTTCCACAAAATACCAGTGGTGCACGTAGTGAATCTCACAGTTCCAACTTGCCAACCGTGGGACCGTCAAGTGTTCAGCACTCAAACCGTAACAGAACCACAGTATCTGCTGGTAACATCAATTTTGCGGAATCATTTCACCACTTTTTTAGCCCATCCTTTGCAAGGCCACAGGAGACAAGAAGTCTGACACGTAGTCAACGCCTAGAGACGATGGTACAGGAGTATCTCCAAGTAAACATTGAAGCCACGACTGTGTCACTGGACCCTTGCTCTTTTTGGGCTTCCAATCTGGATAAATGGCCGGAGCTAGCCACTTACGCCTTGGAGATCTTGTCATGCCCCGCAGCCAGCGTTCTGTCTGAACGTGTGTTCAGCGCTGCTGGTGGTGTGCTGACAGATAAGCGCACGCGGCTCTCCACTGATAATGTAGACAGACTCACGTTCATAAAGATGAACAAATCATGGATCCGAAACGACTTTTCTACCCCTGTGTCATCCTGGGGAGAGTAAAAGCTTGTTGATTGGTTAAAATCACCCTACCAACCGTTTTAAGCTTTCAAATTACTAATCATGTTTATCTGTATCTTGACTGGAAAATAATTTGGGCTTTGTAGCAGTGTGCAGCACTGATCCTATTAGGCCATCTATAATAAGCTTCACCAGATTTAAAATTAAAAATAATTTTTAGCTGCATCTAGCCCGGAAAATAATTTTGGGGCTCCGAGATGCACAAGACACATAAGTGCCTTCTTGCTGCACTACCTGCAGCATGACCCTCATATTGTCAGAATTCGAAGTAATCATGACTACTGGGTTGCCACACTCTTAGATCCCCCAAACTTTTCGATCAACCTTTTCATTTTAATAAAGACCAAAAAAATGGTCATTTTTGAAATTATAAGCATTAGCAGGTTGTTAGAAACTGAAATCAAACAGTTTTCAACTCAAAACTTTATTCTAGGTGATGTTACATTTTCACATAGGACCCCTTGTTCGAAAGGAGCTTCTGAACTCTCTCGTCCATTGAATTTGTCAGGTTTTGGATGGTTTCTGCTTCAATTGTTTTGCATGAGGACAGAATACCCTCCCAGAGCTGTTGCTTAGATGTGAACTGCCTCCCGCCATCATAGACACTCCTTTTAATGATGCTCCAAAGGTTCTGAATGGGGTAGAGGTCAGGGGAGCATGGGGGTCACACCATAAGTTTGTCCCCTTTTATGCCCATATCAGCCAGAGATGCAGATGTTTTATGTGCAGCATGAGATGGTGCATTATCATGCAGAAAAATGATCTTGCTGTGAAATACACGGTTCTTCTTCTTGAACCATGGCAGGAAGTGCTGTTTGAGAAAATCCACATACATTATGGAGTTCATCTTTAGCGCCTTCAGGGATCCTAAAGGGGCCGACAATCTCTCTCCCCATGATTCCAGCCCAAAACATTACTCCACCTCCTCCTTGTTGGCGCTGTAGCCGTGTTTGCGTGGGGTGTCCATCAACCAGCCATCCTCAACTCCATTCATCTGGACCATCGAGCGCTGCACGGCACTCATCCGTGAACAAAACAGTTTTGAAATCAGTCTTCATGTAATGTTTGGCCCACTGGAGCCGTTTCTGCTTGTGTGAAGTGGATAGAGGAGGTCGACAGGATGGCGTATGCACAGCTGCAAACCTCTGAAGGACCCTGCATCTTGTTGTTCGGGGGACGTTGGAGGCACAAGCAGCTTCAAAAACTTGTCTGCTGCTATGACAAGGCTTTTTTGCCGCTGCTCTTTCAACCTGACGTAATTGCCTGTAGGAAAGAGTCCTCAATTTGCCCTTATCAGCACGCACACGTGTGTACTGTGAATCAGCTACATACTTCTTGATTGCCAAGACACTTCATCCTGATCATCGCACAATGTTGATTGTAGTCATGCCTTGACCTAAACACTCCACAATTTGTTGCTTCTCAGCAGCCGACACATCCTTTTTCTTTCCCATTTTGGCAGAAAATGTAGGCTGCTTAATAATGTGAGAGAGCCTTCTTAAGTAGTCTTGCCTTTCATTGGACACACCTGCCAAACTAATTAGCACAGGTGTCTGCAATTGCTTACAGTGATATAAAGAGCCCTGACACACATCACCATCAATGAGTTTAACTGACAAACAAACAAATTCTTCCCTTATCACTCCTAAACACTTTTTGCATAATAATTTGGAACGCGGTGTACATGTGCTTTTCCACAAAACACCAGTGGTTCACGTAGTGAATCTTACAGTTCTAACTTGCCAACCGTGGTCTGTATGGAATTGTTCAATAAAGGGCCCAAAATTAAGATAACATAGATGGGAGAGGTCTCTATGAATAGGAATTCCTAAGTATTTGATACCCTGTGAGGGCCAGGCAAAGGGAAAGTTGGACTGGATGGAATCCTATATGGATTTAGGGAGGGAGACATCGAGGGCCTCAGACTTCGCTGCATTGATTTTAAAATTTTACCATGTAACAAAGTGATCTATTTCAGCCATAACAGCAGGGATGGATATATGTGATTGAGTGATATATACTAGGACATCATCAGCAAATAGAGAGCACTTGTACTAGGTGCCTCCCACCTCAATCCACCTAATATTGGGGTTATGGCGAATTGATGAGAGCAGGTGCTCCGTCACTAGGATGTATAAGAGAGGGGACAGAGGACATCCCTGCCTTGTCCCATTGGTGATTGTGAAAGGTGATGAAAATGTTCTGACGCACCCCCTGGGCCTTGGGACACCCGGAGCCGGACCCTTTTTGGTGGATGCTGGTGGTTGTAGTCTTCGTGGCGGCGATCCGGTTCCGTGGCTCAGGGCGGTCAAACCAGTGGCGGAACTATTTATGTGGTTTTGATGTTTAAATGTCCGACTACGCCACCCGTGGATTGCGGTCAGAGTGAACCGCCGCTACAGGGCAGACCGCTAAGGCTGGTGTTGTGGGTGCAGCAGAGCGTAGCATAACTCCCCACGGGAGGAGTATAGCCTCAGGGCAGTGTATGCGGAGGATGGGGGTGATGGTGCAGGGCAGCAGCAGTAACGACACGGAGTCAGTGATGCAGTTCAGGGCCTTTACTCACAGTTCTTATTATCCAGACCACGTCTGCAGGTAACGGCTGCCCACGTCGTACTGTGCTCACCAGGTGAGGGGCTCAGACAACTCCCAGATAACTTTGGAGCGCTTCACAGGACCCCCTTTGTGTGTCCTTTGTCTGGCCTTTCTTACCAACACTTCTGTCCGGCTGCCTCGGGCCTCCTCTTGGTAAACTTGGTGCCAGTTTCCCTGACCCTATGTGGTGCCTTCCTAGCGGGTGGAGCAAGGGGCTGCGCCACATAAAATGTCAGAGCCTCCGGTTTCTAGCTGAGGGTCGTTTCCTGCCTCCACTAGTTCGGGGACCGGTCTCCCCCTTTGGCCTGACCCCTCCACGCAGGTGGATTCGGGCGTGCGGTGGCGACTCGCCCGTCCGCACCCCTGGGATCCCTTCATTCCTCGTTCCTGGAGCCTTCTCCGCTCCTCTTCCTTCCTTCTCCCTCTTGCAGGCCTGGGCCTCTGTTACTAGGCCCGCCTCCGGAGCAGAGCTCATGCAGAGCCCCTGCTCCCTGCCACTTCTGCTCAGACTTCTCTGCACTGAACTAAGATGGTGCCCACCTTTTATACTCCCTTCTCAATGCACCCAGGAACTGCTTCCTCTCTGCTCCTGCACTGCAGGGTTCCCCTTCCTCAGTGTTCCCTCCCCCCACTCCAGCCAGGGACAGGGACTGTCGTGCCCATCTCAGGGGCATATTGGTCGCCCTGCCCCACGGCAATGTGGTGTAATGCATGCAGGTGTCGGGTCCTGATCCACACTCCATCCTTATCTGAGAGTGAGATATCACACCTCTGGGTGAGGTGCAATACGTCTGTAGCAACCGAGCCCTCGGTGCTACAGTTCCATTTATCTTCTGCCTAGGTGACGTATTGTGATACAGGGCCGTGATTTTGGCTATAAAAGGGTCCCCTAGACCCCTACCCCAAGCTTTTTAAGAGAATCATATATGGCGTGCCAGGAGACTCTATGGAATGCTTTCTCAGCATCCAACGAGAGTATCTACTTACAAATTTTTAACTGCATCTAGCCCAGGAAATACTTTGTGCCTAGTAGCAGTGTCTGCTAGTCAGCGGATTATCCCGGCTGTTAAGCAAGCTACACCACCTGTAGTTTGGACACTTAATTTTTTCAAAGGAAATGCTTCGGGACCACGGGATACTCAGTGAAGAGCATCAGGAGGCACCCCAAGGCATAGGGGCTGGGACTGGCAGTAGGATGCCTTGCGGTGGACAGCCGAGCTCGATCCTTATAAAAGCTTTTTAACTGCAGCAGCTTTAGTGGACGCTACTGGAGCTGGAATTACGCGGCTGCTGGCATGAGACTTGCCCTCCAATAGATCCTTGTAAATTGATTTAAAGTGTATTCATTCAAATTAGAGGGACAATTTAAATTAAAAAGCTTAGAGCTGCCTCCACCACAGGGGGGCTCTCTCGACCCACCAGCGGACAGGCACCAGTATTGGGAGAGGGGGGCTGGCCATCAGGGTTCACCGCGGCTCTGGCACAAACCCGGCGACACGGAGGTGGCACGGGCAGGAGCGGACTGGCCGTCTCGGCTTCTCACTTTTTGGATTTTAGAAGGGCATGACATGCCTATATCTGTGTCTCCCCCTCCGTTTACTCCTCCACCTCTTTTCTTTTCGCATGACTATATGTACTTGTCACTTTTCCATGTGTTAGTTGTGTCTTCTGAGCAGTTTGTCAGCTTTTGGACACCTTTGAAGGTGTTTTCTTTGTGTTTCTATGTGTTTTTGTTTGCCTGCCATTGGTTTTAACGGTGTTCGAAGGTGTTCGACGAACAGTTCGACGAACAGTTCGGCGAACACATGGGTGTTCGATGAACCGAACCGAACTCGAACACTACGGGGGTGGCTCAACACTAGTCTCTATGTACTCCTCCAAGGCCTTTCTTTCAGGGATAGTCAGATTAAACAAGCGACTTTTGGGAAGAGTAGCACCTGGAACAAACTCAGTGGCGCAATCATAATCCCTATGAGGAGGTAAAACTTGCGACTCCTCCTCCGAAAAAACCCTCCAAAAATCTTGAATAGGTACTGGTAATTCCCCTTTTTCCACAGCCGCAATGCGAGCATTGCAACATTTATCATAGCACTTCGGACTCCAAGACTTAATCACATTAGTAGGCCAGTCCAACAAAGGATTGTGCAGTTTTAACCAAAGCAATCCTAGAACAACTGGAGAGGGCAAATTATCCAAAACAACCAAGTCCAAAATTTCTTGGTGAACACCATTGATAGTGAGAGGAAATGCAGCAGTTTTGTGAGTAATACATTTCAAAGAAGTGTTATCAATTGCAACCACAGAAATAGGAGATGACAAAGGGTTGGATTTCAATTTAAGTTCTTCCAAAAACCCTTTATCAATCACATTAAGTGTTGAACCACAATCCACAAATACCTGAAATTCAATCAAATCTCCCTGCAGAGTAGTACACCCAGAAAGGAACACTCCTGCAGAGCGTAAACAAGCTATACGGGCGTAACTGATCTTTTTTTTTTTTTTTCCTAAACAACGCTCACAATACTTAATCAAATGATCAGTTTTACCACAATAAAGACACAAACCTTCGGCGAATCTCCGATCTCTTTCTTGAGAGCGGAGTGACATCGCCCCAACCTCCATTGGTTCTCCGCTGTCAGAGCAGATTTTCTGGAAACTAGGACCTGAAGTTACAGGAGTTTTTACATCATTGACCATGGACCTTATTCTCCTGTCCACACGAACTGCTAACTGCATAGCTTCCTGGAGTGTCTCAGGTGCAGGGAATGCAATTAGCAAATCCTTAACCCTTTCACTCAGACCAGCAAGAAATAAACTTTTCAGCGCTGAATCATTCCACTTAACTTCTGAAGCCCATCTCCTGAAGTGTGTGCAATAAATTTCAACATCATCTGACCCCTGATCCAAACGTCTAAGTTCTGATTCAGCAGATGAGATTCGATCAGGATCGTCATATAATAGCCCCATAGCAGAAAAAAATTCCTCAACAGAACTTAAACACGGATCATTAGGTTGGAGAGAAAAGGCCCACCCCTGTGGTTCTTTGCGCAAAAGTGACATAATAAAACCAATGCGCTGTGATTCATTCCCAGAGGACCTCGGTCTCAAACGAAAATATAACAAACAACCTTTTTTAAAGGAAAAAAATCTTGCTGTTTACCATAAAAAATATCAGGCAGTCCTACCTTCGGTTCCACAAAATGCGCTCCAGGACAGCTACTCACTTGTTGCTGAAGCTTGGCCACCTCCAGAGACAATCCCTGCAGGCGTTGAGCCAACTCCTGGATGGAAACCATATTGATCCCCGAATTTCTTTCCTTTTAGTTTTTTTTTGGGCTGGACTTACTGTTATGATCTGCAACATAAACTAAGGAAATAATGGGAAAAGCTGTCCCTACAGTAAGACTAAGCTGAATCCCTACGACGTAGCGGGCAGCCTGCTCTGGGACAGTTTTCGCAGACCCTCCCATCGCACAGGTCCTGAGGCGTGAGGTATTGTCCCAAGGAAGGAAAAGTTTTGGAAGATTGTGATGAAGTACCTTGCCGACCGTACCAACATCCTCTGTGATTCCTCTGTGCCTTATAATTATTGGGTATCCAAGCTGGGCACGTGGCATGAGCTGTCTCTCTACGCCTTGAAGGTCCTGGCCTTCCCTGCCGCTAGCGTTTTGTCAGAGCGGGTTTTTAGTGCCCCTGGAGGAATTGTAACCGATAGGCACATCCGCCTGTCAACTGAAAATGCTGACAGGCTGACTCTTATAAAAATGAACAAGGGCTGGATTGGGCCAGACTTCTCAACACCACCGAATGATAGCAGCGTAACATAAACTCAAATACAGTGTCTTTTTTTTGGGAGGTCTAACTCTATTCCCATGCACCTCTGTCTTCACACCCAGACATGGGTATACGCTTCCTGATTTTGTCCATTTGCTCTTGTCCTCCTCCTTCTCCGCATGCTCATCCTCCGCCACCATATCACCACCATATGTACCATATCAACATATCTACGTCTCTTGCAAAGGGCATTGGAGTTCCTCCAAATTTTTGGCAGTTGTTGCTTCACTGCATAGGCAAACAGTATGGGAGACCCACTATCTAATAATGGGAACATTGTTTTCAGGAGGCTCTCTGACCTCTACGTCTCTTTTAAGGGGCATTGGAGTTCCTCCAAATTTTTGGCAGCCGTTGCTTCACTGCATAGGCAAACAGTATGGGAGAGCCACTTCCTAATAATGGAAACATTATTTTCAGGAGTCTCTCTGACCTCTACATCTCTTGCAAGGGGCCTTGGAATTCCTCCAAATTTTTGGCAGCCTTTGCTTCACTGCATAGGCGAACAGTATGGGAGACACACTTCCTAATAACGGGAACATTGTTTTCAGGAGGCCCTCCAACCTCTACGTCTCTTGCAAGGGGCATTGGAGTGTCTCCAAATTTTTGACAGCCATAGCAGTCACTGCATAGGCAAACAGTATGGGAGACCCTCTCCTTTCTAATGGGAATATGTCGTTACTGTGGCCCAGCTCTATGTGTCTTTAAATTGTAGGGTTTTTCCTAAATTTTGGTAGCCGTTGGACTCACTGCATACCCTATAACTGAATAGCAGTCCCTCTCCTTTCTAATGGGAACATGTCATACTTGTTACTGTGGCCCAGCTGTATGTGTCTTTAAATTGTTAGTGGGGTTTTTCCTAAATTTTTGGCAGCCATTGCACCCACTGTATACCCTATAACTGTATAGCAGAACCACTCCTTTCTAATGGGAACATGTCGTTACTGTGGCCCAGCTCTATGTGTCTTTAAATTGTTAGTAGGGTTTTTCCTAAATTTTGGCAGCCATTGCACTCACTACATACCCTATAACTGAATAGCAGACCCTCTCCTTTCTAATGGGAACATGTTGTTACTGTGGCCCAGCTCTATGTGTCTTTAAATTGTTAGCAGGTTTTTTCCAAAATTTTGGCAGCCCTTACAGTCACAGCATGGACATTACCACAATAGGAGACCCGCTCCTTTATAATGGGAACATTTTTTTTACTGAGACCCTCATCTATGTTTCTTCAAAGGGGTATTGGGTTGCGCTCAAATTTTTGACTACCCTTGCAGTCACTGCATACGCAATAACTGTATAGGAGACCCACTGGTTAATAATGGGAACAACAAAGCATTGCCGATTGCTGGTCCTTTAAGAATAGTAAGGGCTGCCTGATGGCCCTATAAAAATAGTCTTTGTGACTTTCAGAGTCCCTCCATCATAAATGAAACAGGATGTGTCTGATGATGTGTCACACACAACATGGCCAGATAAGGTTGTAAAATGTTAAAATGACATTTCCCGGTGAATGCATTTGTCATGGTTGAAAGCAATGCAAAAGTGAAAAAATGCATCAAAAACGCTATGTGTGAACATAGCCCAAGGTGTCGAGGAGCATTTTTGTTTTTGGTTATTTATTTTGCCTTATATACAACTCATTACCCTGGAAAGGATGTTCCTTAACATATTTCCCAAGAAAATCCATTTTGGTTTCGTTTTTGTATGTTTTATTGTGAGTCCATAAAAGTGGCGTAATACTCTGACAACATTGTTGACAGCAATGACCAGGGAGTCCAAAATGCTTCCATGGGTCTTCCCCATGCTGATCCCATGTCATTTGAGCACTGTTCCCATTGATTTAGGCAATTTTTAGGCTCTCTGCAGACCACCATGGGGGGGCCCCGGAAAAATGCTCGAGTTTCCCATAGACTGACATTGGGCTCGTTACTCGGTCCGAGCACCCGAGTATTCCAATTTGCTTGACTCGAACAACGAGTACCCGAGCATTTTAGTGCTCGCTCATCACTACTTATTACAATTCAGCAATGGATATTCCCAGCTAGTGATGAGCGTATCGCTTGGTGCAACCCCAGTCCACAGTGCAGGTCAGTGCTCTTTGGTCACTGACAGGACCAGCACTAATTTCCTGAGCTTCCAGGTTCCCAGGTCGCGGAGTTTGATTTTCTGGCTTAGCATGATGTCATCTGTGCGTCGTGCAGCACATAAGTCACATCTCGCCAGCCTGGCTAATCAAAAACCAAGTGTGGGATGCCAGGGGGTGAGCACTGACTAGGACCATGGACGAGGGGTTGCGTTCTGCTCATCCCTATTCCCGGAAACAGATATAAGTACAGCAAATGGGAAAAAAGGCATAAAATGGAAAAAAAAAGAAAACAGCAGCAGTTGTTATAACAGCATGGAAGCATAGAGGAAAAACTGAATGCTGCTCATAAGAGATAAGAAGACAATATGCTATATTTAATTATCATGTTTAGACATGTAACAAGGATTACCTGGGGGTTCCAAGTGCTCACTATGCATTTAGTTAGGTGCCTTGGGAGGTCTAGTTTCCAAAATGGGGTCACTTGTGGGGGAGCTCCAATGTTTTGGACACACAGGGACTCTCCAAATGCAACATGGTGTCCGCTAACAAATTGAATGGAAAATCTGCTCAAATTGTTAGCGGACACCATGTTGCGTTTGGAGAGCCCCTGTGTGCCCAAACCTTGGAGCTCCCCCACAAGTGACCCCATTTTGGAAACTAGACCCCCCCAAGGCACCTATCTAGATGCATAGTGAGCACTTGGAACCCCCAGGTGCTTCACAAATTGATTCATAAAAATGAAAAAGTGTTTTTTTTTTCTCTTTTTCATTTTTATGAATCAATTTGTGAAGCACCTGGGGGTTCCAAGTGCTCACTATGCATCTAGATAGGTGCCTTGGGAGGTCTAGTTTCCAAAATGGGGTCACTTGTGGGGGAGCTCCAATGTTTGGGCACACAGAGGCTCTCCAAACGCAACATGGTGTCCGCTAACAATTTGAGCCGATTTTCCATTCAATTTGTTAGCGGACACCATGTTGCATTTGGAGTGTCCCTGTGTGCCGAAACATTGGAGCTCCCCCACAAGTGACTCGATTTTGGAAACCAGACCCCCCAAGGCACCTATCTAGATGCATAGTGAGCACTTGGAACCCCCAGGTGCTTCACAAACTGATTCATAAAAATGAAAAAGTGTTTTTTTTTTCACTTTTTCATTGTTACGAATCAATTTGTGAAGCACCTGGGGGTTCCAAGTGCTCACTATGCATCTACATAGGTGCCTTGGGGGGTCTAGTTTCCAAAATCGGGTCACTTGTGGGGGAGCTCCAATGTTTGGGCACACAGGGACTCTCCAAATGCAACATGGTGTCCGCTAACAAATTGAATGGAAAATCGGCTCAAATTGTTAGCGGACACCATGTTGCGTTTGGAGAGCCCCTGTGTGCCCAAACCTTGGAGCTCCCCCACAAGTGACCCCATTTTGGAAACTAGACCCCCCAAGGCACCTATCTAGATGCATAGTGAGCACTTAGAACCCCCAGGTGCTTCACAAATTGATTCATAAAAATGAAAAAGTGTTTTTTTTTTCACTTTTTCATGGTTACGAATCAATTTGTGAAGCACCTGGGGGTTCCAAGTGCTCACTATGCATCTAGATAGGTGCCTTGGGGGGTCTAGTTTCCAAAATGGGGTCACTTGTGGGGGAGCTCCCATGTTTGGGCACACAGGGACTCTCCAAATGCAACATGGTGTCCGCTAACAAATTGAATGGAAAATCGGCTCAAATTGTTAGCGGACACCATGTTGCGTTTGGAGAGCCCCTCTGTGCCCACACCTTGAAGCTCCCCCACAAGTGACCCCATTTTGGAAACTAGACCCCCCAAGGCACCTATCTAGATGCATAGTGAGCACTTGGAACCCCCAGGTGCTTCAAAAATTGATTCATAAAAATGAAAAAGTGTTTTTTTTTTCACTTTTTCATTGTTACAAATCAATTTGTGAAGCTCCTGGGGGTTCCAAGTGCTCACTATGCATCTAGATAGGTGCCTTGGGGGGTCTAGTTTCCAAAATGGGGTCACTTGTGGGGAGCTCCAATGTTTGGGCACACAGGGACTCTCCAAATGCAACATGGTGTCCGCTAACAAATTGAATGGAAAATCAGCTCAAATTGTTAGCGGACACCATGTTGCGTTTGGAGAGCCCCTGTGTGCCCAAACCTTGGAGCTCCCCCACAAGTGACCCCATTTTGGAAACTAGACCCCCCAAGGCACCTATCTAGATGCATAGTGAGCACATGGAACCCCCAGGTGCTTCACAAATTGATTCATAAAAATGAAAAAGTGTTTTTTTTTTCACTTTTTCATTGTTACGAATCAATTTGTGAAGCTCCTGGGGGTTCCAAGTGCTCACTATGCATCTAGATAGGTGCCTTGGAGGGTTTAATTTCCAAAATGGGGTCATTTGTGGGGGAGCTCCAATGTTCGGGCACACAGGGACTCTCCAAATGCAACATGGTGTCCGCTAACAAATTGAATGGAAAATCGTCTCAAATTGTTAGCGGACACCTTGTTGCGTTTGGAGAGCCCCTGTGTGCCGAAACCTTGGAGCTCCCCCACAAGTGACCCCATTTTGGAAACTAGACCCCCCAAGGCACCTATCTAGATGCATAGTGAGCACATGGAACCCCCAGGTGCTTCACAAATTGATTCATAAAAATGAAAAAGTGTTTTTTTTTTCACTTTTTCATTTTTACGAATCAATTTGTGAAGCTCCTGGGGGTTCCAAGTGCTCACTATGCATCTAGGTAGGTGCCTTGGGGGGTCTAGTTTCCAAAATGGGGTCACTTGTGGGGGAGCTCCAATGTTTGGGCACACAGGGACTCTCCAAATGCAACATGGTGTCCGCTAACAAATTGAATGGAAAATCGGCTCAAATTGTTAGCGGACACCATGTTGCGTTTGGAGAGCCCCTGTGTGCCCAAACTGTTAGAACTCTCCTGTTAGGTTTTTTCTAGTTTGCTGGTCACATGACCATTTTTGCCTATTTAATCCGGCTCCGCCCTCCTGGCCTTGCTGGACTTCATTGTATTTACTACTCTTGAGCTAGCTTGGTGCTCTGTTACCGTTCTCTGTTAGTTTTGCTAGGTCTTCTGACCTCTATGCTTTTTGTTGTGTGTTTGTCTTTGACTGCTACTATTTCTGCTAGGAGGTGTCCAACTTATCCCAGTCCCTAGTTCTTGTAGGGATCCCTCCCTCACATCTATAGGTCTTCGTACAGACTAGCCGAGGACTTTAGCGGGTCTGATCGCAGGATCAGGTTCCCCGTTACATCATAGGGATCTAGTTTAGTTATATTATAGGGACAGATCTCCTGTCTTTCCTTAGTTCCTGTAGCAGATCATAACAGTAAGTCCAGCCTAAAAAAAAAATAATAATTTTTTCTAAGGAAAGACCTCCAGTTTTCCATCATGGTCTCGGTTCAAGATTTGGCTCAACGCTTGCAGGGACTCTCTCTGGAGGTGGACAAGCTCCAACAACACGTGAGTAGCTGTTCTGGAGCACATTTTGTGGAACCAAAGGTACGTCTGCCTGATCTATTTTTTGGCGAACAACAAGATTTTTTTTCTTTTAAAAATGCTTGTTTATTGTATTTTCGTTTGAGACCCGGATCCTCTGGTGATGAATCACAGCGCATAGGGTTCATAATGTCACTTTTGCGCAAAGATCCTCAGGGATGGGCCTTCTCTCTCCAACCTAGTGATCCATGCTTTAGATCAGTGGATAGTTTTTTTTCTGCTTTGGGTTTGTTGTACGATGATCCTGATCATGTCTCATCTGCTGAGTCTGAATTGAGACATCTGAGGCAGGGATCAGGTAATGTGGAAAAATATTGTTCTCACTTCCGTCGGTGGTCTTCCCAGGTGGGGTGGAACGATTCAGCTTTGAAAAGCTTGTTTCTTGCAGGGCTTGGTGAAAGGGTTAAGGATTTACTGATTGCTTATCCCACACCTGGAAACTTGCAGGAGGCAATGCAATTAGCTATACGGGTGGACAGGAGACTGCGTTCAAGGGTTAATGAGAGCAAATCCTCTGCTATGTCAGCTCCGAGTCCTGAGAGGGTCTGTGCTGACAAAGGAGAGCCGATGGAGATTGGGGCGATGGCACCCCGCTCTCAGGAAAAAGACCGCAGGCTTTCTGAAGGTTTGTGCTTCTATTGCGGAAATTCTGGTCATTTTATTAAGAACTGTGTGCTTCGTATGAAGAAAGAAAAAAAAATGGTCAGTCATGCACGAATAGCCTGTTTAAATTCTAAGGGAGTATTCCTATCTGCTACTACTGCTGCTCAGGATGAATTAATTGAATTTCGGGTTTTTGTGGATTGCGGTTCTACTCTGAATGTGATTGATGGGGGATTCTTGGAAAAACTTAAATTAAAACCTAAAACTTTGTCAGCCCCTATTACTGTGGTTTCTGTTGATGGCTCTCCCTTGAAGAGTGTTACTCATAAGGTCTGTGAATTTCCCCTCACTATTAATGGTATTCATCAAGAGAATTTGGATTTGGTAGTATTAAATAATTTGCCTTCTCCAGTAATATTGGGGTTGCCCTGGTTAAAATTGCACAATCCTGTACTGGATTGGTCTACCAATGAAATTAAGTCCTGGAGCCCTAAGTGTTATGACAAGTGTTGTAACGGGCGCATTGCTGCTGTGGATAAAGGGGAATTACCTGTACCTATTCAGGATTTTTGGAGAGTTTTTTCTGAGGAGGAGTCACAAATTTTGCCTCCCTATAGAGACTATGATTGTACCATTGAATTTGTCCCTGGAGCGACTCTTCCTGAAAGTCGTTTATTTAATCTTACTTTTCCTGAGAGAAAGGCTTTGGAGGAATACATACAGACAAGCTTGGCCGCCGGTCACATTAGGCCTTCCAAGTCTCCTGTGGCTGTTGGATTTTTTTTTGTTAAAAAAAAAGATGGCGGGTTACGTCCTTGTCTGGACTTTCGTGAGATTAATAAAATTACTGTACGCAATCCTTACCCACTGCCATTGATTCCTGATTTATTTAACCAGTTAGTGGGGGCCAAGTGGTTCTCTAAAATTGATCTCCGGGGGGCATACAATTTGTTGCGCATGAAGGAGGGTGATGAATGGAAGACTGCTTTTAACACTCCTGTGGGTCATTTTGAGAATCTGGTTATGCCTTTTGGTCTTACCAATGCTCCAGCATGTTTTCAGAATCTTATTAATGACATCCTAAGACCTTTAATCGGCAAAAATGTGGTTGTGTATTTGGATGACATTCTGATTTATTCGCCTGATCTGGAGTCTCATTGGCAGAGCGTACGTGAGGTTTTACAGTTATTAATGGACAATTTGCTTTTTGCTAAGCTAGAGAAATGTGAGTTCGCTGTACAGAAAATGAGTTTTTTGGGTTACATTATCTCCAGTGAAGGTTTTGAGATGGATCCAGTTAAAGTTCAAGCTGTGCGGGAATGGCCTAGGCCTATTGGTTTGAAATCGATACAGAGGTTTTTGGGTTTCGCCAATTATTACAGAAAATTCATAAAAAAAATTTCTATTATTGTCAAACCGCTGACCGATCTCACCAGGAAAGGTGCTAATGCGGTTCAGTGTACTTCTGAGGCCATTGAGGCTTTTGTGCTTCTTAAGGAGAGGTTCACCTCTGCTCCCATCCTTATTCAGCCTGATGTGACTAAGCCGTTTTTGGTTGAGGTTGATGCTTCCTCTGTGGGGGTCGGTGCGGTGTTGTCTCAGGAAAATAAGGATGGAATACATCCCTGTGCCTTTTTTTCAAAAAAATTTTCTGAGACTGAACTTAATTACGATATTGGTAATCGGGAATTGCTGGCTATTAAACTCGCATTTGAACACTGGCGTCACCTCTTGGAAGGTGCTGAATTTCCCATTCAAGTTTTCGCTGATCATAAAAATCTGATGTATCTTGATGCTGCCAAGCGCTTGAATGCCCGTCAGGCTAGGTGGGCACTTTTTTTCTCGCGGTTTAATTTTTCCGTTACTTACATCCCGGGTACCAAGAATGTTAAAGCGGATGCTTTGTCTCGCAGCTTTTCTCCCATGGTCGGTGCTGAGGAGGAAGAGGAGAGCATTTTACAAGAAGGTGTTGTGATTTCTGCTTTGGACTCCGTTTTGGAGGATGAGATTCTTAAAGCTCAGGAGAATGCCCCATCTAACACTCCCCATGGGAGGTTGTTTGTGCCTAGGACCTTTAGGAGAGATTTGTTTGTTGAGTGTCATGAGTCTCGGTTGGCAGGTCATCCAGGAATTTCTGATACCAAGAGACTTGTGGGTCGCAGTTTTTGGTGGCCTGGATGGCAGAAGGAAGTCATTAAGTGGGTGCGTCAATGTACTGTGTGTGCTAGATCCAAGTCTTCGCATGCTCCTGCTGCGGGGTTGCTTTGCCCTCTGGAGGTTCCTAGTGCACCTTGGACACATCTGGCTATGGACTTTATTACTGACCTTCCCCCCTCTGAAGGTTTCACGGTCATCTGGGTGGTCGTGGACCTTTTTAGCAAGATGTGTCACTTGGTTCCCTTCATCAAACTGCCTTGCGCTAAGACACTCGCTAAGGCCTTTGTCAAGGAAATTGTCAGACTACATGGTGTTCCTACTGACATTGTTTCTGATAGGGGACCTCAGTTCGTGGCTCGTTTTTGGTGTGCCTTTTGTGACAGGTTGGGAGTTCATTTGTCGTTTTCATCCGGATATCATCCTGAGTCTAATGGCCAGACAGAAAGGAAGAACCAGGATGTTGAGCAGTTCTTGCGTTGTTTTGTGGCAGACAATCAAGAGGGGTGGTCTGAGTTTCTGCCACTTGCTGAATTTGCTCTTAACAACCATACATCCTCTTCTGCTGGGTGTTCGCATTTTTTTTGTTGTTCTGGGAGACATCCGTCTTTTAGGTCATTCTCCAAATTGGTATCGGCTGTGCCTGAGGAGGAGAGTTTTTCCGGTGATTTGGAGAGAGTTTGGACGGATGTACATGGTAATCTTCAGGAGGCTAACAAAAAATCTAAGAGGTACTTTGATAGGAAACGGCAAGAGGTTTTGTTTGCTGTTGGTGACATGGTTTGGTTGTCCTCTAAGAATCTGCGATTAAGGATTCCTTCTAAAAAATTGGGTCCCAAGTTCGTAGGGCCCTTTAAGGTGCTTCAGATAGTTAACCAATCTGCTGTTAGGTTGGAGGTTCCTACCTCCTGGAAGATTAACCCGGTGTTTCATGTTTCTCTGTTGAAAAGAGCTGACGTGTCGGATGATGACGCCTCTGCCACTGTTCCTCCGGTGGTGGAGGACGGGGAATATGAAATTTCCCGCATCCTAAATTCTAGACGGTATAGAGGGAGTTTGCAGTATCTCGTCGCTTGCAAGGGTTTCGGACCTGAGGATAACTCATGGGTGAGGGCGGATGATGCTTCTGTTTCCAGACTTGTCAGAGCGTTTCACAGAAGGTTTCCTGATAAGCCTGGGCCTAGGGGATCCGGAGGATACTCTTAGAAGAGGGGGTACTGTTAGAACTCTCCTGTTAGGTTTTTTCTAGTTTGCTGGCCACATGACCATTTTTGCCTATTTAATCCGGCTCCGCCCTCCTGGCCTTGCTGGACTTCATTGTATTTACTACTCTTGAGCTAGCTTGGTGCTCTGTTACCGTTCTCTGTTAGTTTTGCTAGGTCTTCTGACCTCTATGCTTTTTGTTGTGTGTTTGTCTTTGACTGCTACTATTTCTGCTAGGAGGTGTCCAACTTATCCCAGTCCCTAGTTCTTGTAGGGATCCCTCCCTCACATCTATAGGTCTTCGTACAGACTAGCCGAGGACTTTAGCGGGTCTGATCGCAGGATCAGGTTCCCCGTTACATCGTAGGGATCTAGTTTAGTTATATTGTAGGGACAGATCTCCTGTCTTTCCTTAGTTCCTGTAGCAGATCATAACACAAACCTTGGAGCTCCCCCACAAGTGACCCCATTTTGGAAACTAGACCCCCCAAGGCACCTATCTAGATGCACAGTGAGCACTTGGAACCCCCAGGTGCTTCACAAATTGATTCGTAAAAATGAAAAAGTGTTTTTTTTTTCACTTTTTCATTGTTACGAATCAATTTGTGAAGCTCCTGGGGGTTCCAAGTGCTCACTATGCATCTAGATAGGTGCCTTGGGGGGTCTAGTTTCCAAAATGCGGTCACTTGTGGGGGAGCTCCAATGTTTGGGCACACAGGGACTCTCCAAATGCAACATGGTGTCCGCTAACAAATTGAATGGAAAATCGGCTCAAATTGTTAGCGGACACCATGTTGCGTTTGGAGAGCCCCTGTGTGCCCAAACCTTGGAGCTCCCCCACAAGTGACCCCATTTTGGAAACCAGACCCCCCAAGGCACCTATCTAGATGCATAGTGAGCACTTGGAACCCCCAGGTGCTTCACAAATTGATTTGTAAAAATGAAAAAGTGGAAAAAAAAATACTTTTCCATTTTTATGAATCAATTTGTGAAGCACCTGGGGGTTCCAAGTGCTCACTATGCATCTAGATAGGTGCCTTGGGGGGTCTAGTTTCCAAAATTTGGTCACTTGTGAGGGAGCTCCAATGTTTAGACACACAGGGGCTCTCCAAACGCAACATGGTGTCCGCTAACAAATTGGAACCATGTCGCGTTTGGAGAGCCCCTGTGTGTCTAAACATTGGAGCTCCCCCACAAGTGACCCCATTTTGGAAAATAGACCCCCCAATGCACCTATCTAGATGCATAGTGAGCACTTGGAACACCCAGGTGCTTCACAAATTGATTCGTAAAATTGAAAAAGTGAAAAAAAAACACTTTTTCATTTTTATGGATCAATTTGTGAAGCACCTGGGGGTTCCAAGTGCTCACTATGCATCTAGATAGGTGCCTTGGGTGGTCTAGTTTCCAAAATGGGGTCACTTGTGGGGGAGCTCTAATGTTTAGACACACAGGAGCTCTCCAAACGTGACATGGTTCCAATTTGTTAGGGTACACCATGTTGCGTTTGGAGAGTCTCTGTGTGTCTAAACATTGGAGCTTCCCCACAAGTGACCCCATTTTGGAAACTAGACCCCCCAGGGAACTTATATAGATGTGTGGTGAGCCCATTGAACCCCCAGGTTCTTCACAGAAAATCATAAAGTTGACTTGTGAAAATAAAAAAAAAACATTTTTTCCACAAAAATGCAAAAAAAAATATTTTCACAAGGGTACCAGGAGAAATTTCACCCCATAAGTTGTTGTGCAATTTCTCCTGAGTACGCATATACCCCATGTGTTGGAAAAAACTACTGTTTGGGCGCATGTAAGGGCTCGGAAGGGAAGGAGTGACGCTTTTGAATGCAGACTTTGATGGAATGGTCTGCGGGCGTCATGTCATGTTCTCAGAGCCCCTGATGTGCCTAAACAGTGAAATGCCTAACAAGTGCCCCCTTTTCGGTAGTTAGTTGATTTTTGAATTTTGTAATGTAGTGTTGTACATCAGTTGTGTAGGACAATCTGACGAACACTACACAACTGACGTATGACAACCTGACGAACACTACGTCAGCTGTGTAGTGTTCGTCAGGTTGTCATACGTCAGAAATTAATTCAATAGTCCATCGAAGTATGGTACCTTTTGAAGCAGTCTTTCATACACAGGCCAGGTTTGTCAGGGCAGGTGTCACATTGATAAATGGTGTCCTTGCGTATTCCACTTTTATAACACACTCGGCACCTCTTTTGTGACTTTCCTTTTTTTCCACTGTGAGGGATCTGCCCTGGGAAATGCTGGCCTGGTACAATTCTCGGTCCTTCAATTCCAGAAGTACTGGGTCCCGCTCTGTCACCGCTGCCAAATATCAGGGCCTTGATAACTGTTTCCTGAAACTGAAGATACGACGCAGAAGTCTGGCCTGCACATTGTGACAGAAGGAAAGCATTGTGCATTGCCATCTGTACAATGTTCACGGCCAGCTTCTTGTACCACACTCTGGACTTTCTCAAAGCACTGTATGGCTGGAGGACTTGATCAGAGAGATCAACTCCCCCCATGTACTTGTTGTACCCCACTACACAGTCTGGTTTGACGACCTGTGTAGTGGAACCTCGTACAGTGCTGAGTGTGCTGCCATCACCATGTATGGTGGTCAAGAAAAGGACATCCCTTTTGTCCTTGCACTTGACCATCAACAGGTGGTCGCTACATTGGGCTCTGCTCTCACCCCTTCTGAGCAGCTGCCCAATTAGCGTCTTTGGGAGGCCTTTCTGAATTTTGCGGACAGTACCGCAGGCTGCGGTACGTCGCGCAGAGAGGGACTGGAAGAGAGGGATACTTGTATAAAAGTTATCCACGTAGAGGTGATAACCTTTATCAAAGCAGTGGGTGCACCAAGTCCCACACAATTTTCCCACTCACTCCCAGAACAGCGGGGCATTCAGGGGGTTCAATCCGGGAGTCCTTCCCTTCATAAACTCTAAACTTGTGAGTGTAACCTGAGGTACTCTCACAAAGTTTATACAGCTTGATCCCCTACCTTGCCCTCTTACTGGGCAGGTACTGCCGAAATCCAAGCCGCCCCTTAAAAGAAATTAAGGACTCATCCACACAGATGTCCCTTTGGGGCACGTACACTTCACCAAACTTGTTGTTGAAGTGTTCGATGACAGGCCGAACTTTGAAAAGACGATCAAAGTTCGGGTCATCGCGTGCAGGACACCTTGCATTATCTTGGTAATGCAAGAACTTGTAGATGGCCTGAAAGCGTGTCCGGGGCATGACCATTCGGAACACTGGAGTGTTATACAAAACGTCAACACTCCAGTATTGCCGAAGCTCGGGCTTCTTCAAGATCCCCATAAGAAGGACCAGGCCCCAAAACTTCATCATTTCTACTGCGTCTACAGGAGACCAGTTAGAAAATGATGAAGAGGGGTTTTGTTCTAAAAATTGATGAGCATACAAATTAGTTTGGCCCACCAGGAGGTTTAGAAAATCCTCAGAGAAAAAGACTTTGAAAAAGTCTATTTCTGTGAGGCCGATGGTGTCAAACTTGATTCCTGATTCCGCTACGAAATCAGGAATCAGCGGCTCATAATTTTCAGGGGGCGAAGTCCATATAGGCTCAGTAGTGGGGGGCGCTGGAACATCTCTCCTGCGACGACGGCGGGGCGGGCCAGCAGAACCTGAGGAAGAGGAGGAAGACGAGAAGGAGGAAGACGACGAGGAGTCGGAAAAATAAAGAAATGTGGGATCCTCACCCTCACTGTCAGTGTCGGAGGCAAGAATAGCGTATGCCTCCTCCGCTGAATACTGAGTTTGGGTTGAGCAGGACATTGTTTGTTATGTATGTGGTGCGTGTGTGTCAATACTTTATTGAGAGTGTGTGTGTGTCAGTACTTTATTTAGAGTGTGTGGAAAAAGGAAATACTGTATGTGGTGCAAACAGCGAGCACGAGTGTGGATTGATGAACTATGCCACCGATCAATACTCGGCGGCTGCTGGATGTGCGCACAAATGTGTGGGAAGTGGGAAGAGGGGAATTGGGTTGGATGAGGGGAGATCAGAGATTACTTACCAAAGTCCTCTCTGTTCTTCTTTCAGGCCCGGGAGCCCGGAGCAGGAGCCCGGTGCTGGTGACTGGGAGCCCGGAGCAGGAGACCGGGAGCCCGGAGCAGGAGCCCGGAGCAGGAGACCGGGAGCCCAGAGCAGGAGACCGGGAGCCCGGAGCAGGAGGCCGGGTGCCCGGAGCAGGAGACCGGGAGCCCGGAGCAGGAGACCGGGAGCAGGAGCCCGGAGCAGGAGACCGGGAGCCCGGAGCAGGAGACCGGAGCAGGAGACCAGAAGCCCGGAGCAGGAGACCGGAGCAGGAGACCAGGAGCCCGGAGCAGGAGCCCGGGAGCCCGGATCAGGAGACCGGGAGCCCGGAGCAGGAGACCGGGAGCAGGAGCCTGGAGCAGGAGACCAGGAGCCCGGAGCAGGAGACCGGAGCAGGAGACCAGAAGCCCGGAGCAGGAGACCGGAGCAGGAGACCGGGAGCCCGGAGCAGGAGACCGGGAGCCCGGAGCAGGAGACCGGGAGCAGGAGCCCGGAGCAGGAGACCGGGAGCCCGGAGCAGGAGCCCGGAGCAGGAGACCAGGAGCCCGGAACAGGAGCCCGGAGCAGGAGACCGGCAGCCCGGAGCAGGAGACCGGGAGCCCGGAGCAGGAGACCAGGAACCCGGAGCAGGAGACCAGGAGCCCAGAACAGAAGACCGGTACTGGAGCTGGAGATAAGAAGCAAAAGAATTAACAGGGACACTGGGGTGAGGCGGATTGGGGTGGGAAGGGGGGTAAAAAGACAGGGGAGTGGGAAGAGGGGTAAAAAGACAGGGGAGTGGGAAGAGGGGGATTGGGGTGGATGAGGGGAGATCAGAGATGGACTTACCAAAGGGTCAGCAGGACTGGAACAGAAGACCCAGAGCAGGAGCCCGGGAGCCCGGAGCAGGAGCCCAGGAGCCCGGAGCAGGAGACCAGGAGCCCGGAGCAGGAGACCGGTACTGGAGCTGCAGATCAGAAGCAAAAGAATTAACAGGGACACTGGGGTGAGGCGGATTGGGGTGGGAAGGGGGGTAAAAAGACAGGGGAGTGGGAAGAGGGGTAAAAAGACAGGGGAGTGGGAAGAGGGGGATTGGGGTGGATGAGGGGAGATCAGAGATGGACTTACCAAAGGGTCAGCAGGACTGGAACAGAAGACCCAGAGCAGGAGACCGGGAGCCCGGAGCAGGAGCCCGGAGCAGGAGACCAGGAACCCGGAGCAGGAGACCAGGAGCCCGGAGCAGGAGACTGGTACTGGAGCTGGAGATCAGAAGCAAAAGAATTAACAGGGACACAGGGGTGAGGCAGATTGGGGTGGGAAGGGAGGTAAAAAGACAGGGGAGTGGGAAGAGGAGGATTGGGGTGGATGAGGGGAGATCAGAGATGGACTTACCAAAGGGTCAGCAGGACTGGAACAGAAGACCCAGAGCAGGAGACCGGGAGCCCGGAGCAGGAGACCGGGAGCCCGGCGCTGGTGACCAGGAGCCCGAAGCTGGTGACTGGGAGCCCGGCGCAGGTGCCCGGAGCAGGAGCCCGGAGCAGGAGACCAGGAGCCCGGTGCAGGAGACCAGGAGCCCGGAGCTGGTGACCAGGAGCCCGAAGCTGGTGACCGGGAGCCCGGCGCAGGAGCCCGGAGCAGGAGACCAGGAGCCCGGTGCAGGAGACCAGGAGCCCGGCGCTGGTGACCAGGAGCCCGAAGCTGGTGACCGGGAGCCCGGAGCAGGAGCCCGGGAGCCCGGAGCAGGAGACCAGGAGCCCGGCGCTGGTGACCGGGAGCGGAGCTGGAAACTCGGACCAGAGCTGGAGACCGCTGCAGGACGCATAAAAAAGGGTAAGGGGGGGGAGAGAAGAGGGAGGAGGGGGGATTGGGGTGGATGAGGGGAGAACAGACTTACCAAAGTCTTCTCTGCAGGATCAGCAGCAGGCTCTGGAGCAGGAATCACAGCAGGTCAGGAGCAGAAGATCCAGGAGCTGGAGCAGAAGATCCAGGACGCTGAAACAGAAGATCCAGGAGCAGCGGCAGCAGCAGCAGCGACTGGAACAGTGAGAAGATGGTCTTGTGGTGTCACAGAATATTCTGTGGCACTACAAGGCCCAGCACAGACACATCAGATGTGATCGCTCTGCAGAAATCCTCACCAAGTGTGAGGGTCTGCAGGGCGGTCACAGGGTGATGATGGGGTGGTGACAGGTGGAGGTAATCTGATTGGAGCGATCAATGTCATCAATGATTGCTCCAATCAGAGTACCTGAATACAGGTGACCAGGCAGTCACAGGGAGGTGTCACCTCTCTGTGACCCCCTGTGGTGCATGTTGTGCCCCAGCCATCTGATTGGTGACACTGATTGCACCAATCAGACATGGCTGGAGCAGAGCACGCACCACAGGGTGTCACAGAGAGGTGACACTTCCCTGTGACCGCCTGGTCACCTGTATTCAGGTACTCTGATTGGAGCGATCGATGTCATCATCGATCGCTCCAATCACAGTAGTCTGGGGGCTTGAATCACATTACAGGGGGTCATGGGGTGGTGACAGGCAGGTCACAAGCCGGTCACCGCCCCATGACCGCCCTCTCACCGCGCGGTCGCGCTACGATCGGTGCGATCGATGTGATCGGCGATCGCACCGATCATAGCAGTCTGGGGCCAGGGCTGGGGTGTCCTAGCAACAGCCTAGGATCAGTGCTCTTAGGAGCCCCGATCCTAGGCTGCAGATCACTGTTTCCGGCAATCACATTGCCGGAAACAGTGAGAAATGCTGTGATTGGCTGTTCAGATTTGAACAGCCAATTACAGCGATCGCTGGTGCGGGGGGGCGGCGACAGCCCCCGGGATGATGACTCCATCTACCAAGAGGTAGGATGGCACCGTGACTTTAATGCTGTCACCGCGACTTAAGTCGCGGTGCCGCATTAAAGATATGACGTACTAATACGGGTCTGACTCTTAAGTCCCAGGGCACAGACGCGTATTAGTATGTCAGATGTTATTAAGGGGTTAAAGGTCTTTTCCCACGAACAAAGTTAATTTTAAAGTTCATTTTAATCAATAGATCTTGGAATAATAATACTTTCCACAATCGGATGTGTTTAAATAAAATGTTCCTGTGCTGAGATAATCTTATAAATGTTCCCCTGCTGTGTACTGTGTAATGGCTGTGTCTGACCATGCAGGAACATGGTCGGATCATACCACAGCTCCTGGGCAGGGGAGGAAGGAAGCAAAAGAGTATACAGACATTACAGCATAGGATTGTAGCTGATTCTTTTTGTGAGGTAAAACATTTCACCAGTGCCGTAACTATAAACTTCGGGGCCCCGGGGCAAAACTTCATAGTGGGGCCCCTCAACATTTCAATCACTAGAGGTTATGCTGAACGTGGTGAAGCCTGCTACGCATTGTTGTATACAACACACAACGCTGTCTAATGGATAGGCTGAGCGGTTGATGCCAGCTTCTATACTGTATGACACCCTCTTCTCCCCTGATGATTAGCTGAGGCAATGAAACGCGTTGGGAGTGGTGTGCTGTGTGGTGCTGGAGGCTGAAAAGGTCTGGATGCCCCACCACATGGAGCTGTCTTTAAGCCAGAGAGGAAGAACCGACATTTTTTTGGTGAGGTCGTTCCATTAACATATATATAAGGTTTAAATGCTCACCATAATCAGTGTAAATGTATTTAGGTTCCTGTGTGCTGAGACATGATATGTTGAGACATTGTCTTGAGAGCTCCACTATCTTCTGCCATTTTCTGTGTTATGTTACAGGTAGGCTATGTTGGTATTACATATGCTCGTATTCCTGGACATAATGAGTTACTGTCACGCTGTCTCTGCGTACTGGAGGTCAGGGGCCTAAGCTGACCCTAAGCTGGGGCCCTGACTAATCCCTCTACCTGGAGGTACTGTTAAAGGTACAGAGGTCAAGGCCGCCAGCGTAACCCCTACCTCCTGAGGATCCCTGCACCTCAGTAATCTAGTCCTGAGAAGGACCCCGATTACAACAATAGGGGACAGGAAATAATATGCCAACACTCAGTACTTAGACAAACGAGACAGTACAAGGGTCAAACCAAAAACCACCTTGCATACAAAAACTACTCACAACAACAGAGGGAACACCAACGGGAAAGGAGATAAATGATAAAGCGAGGAAGGGAAAAATCACACCAAATACACTTAGCTCTGAAACTCCAAAACACCACGATCCGCTCTGTATGTCTGTATGAAATGCTTTCACCGACACTTCCCTAACAGACCGGCAGGCATTTGAAGGAGTCCCACTACAGCAGCATTGATTGCAGCTGGGCGAGGCTGGACCTCGTCTAGCACAGAGAGAGAGAGAGTTAACTCCCTCACTGCCGAAAAACACAAAGCACCAAAAACTCAGCTGCGAGAAGTCAGACTGTGTAATCGTGACGATCTTCGTGGCGACACACCCGTGACAGTACCCCCCCTTCTACGAGGGGCCTCCGGACCCTCAGGGCCAGGTTTATCCGGGTGAGTCGTGTGGAAGGCCCGAACTAATCGGTCTGCGTTAATATCCGACGCAGGAACCCACATCCTCTCCTCAGGACCATACCCCTTCCAATGAACCAGGTACTGAAGGGACCGGCGATTAAAGCATGAATCGATGACCCTCGATACCTGGAACTCGAAGTTACCATTGACCACCACTGGAGGGGGAGGTAAAGGTGACGGTACCACCGGCGCCACATACCTCTTAAGCAACGATCTGTGGAACACGTTGTGAATTTTAAACGTAGGGGGGAGGTCAAGACGGAATGCCACCGGATTAATTATAGAACTGATCCTGTACGGCCCGATGAACCTGGGACCCAGTTTCCAGGAGGGAACCTTAAGTTTTATATTCCTGGTAGACAACCATACCCGATCGTTCACACTTAGGTCCGGACCAGACACTCTCCTCCTATCAGCCTTACGTTTGTATCGGTTCCCCATAGTATTCAGATTATTCAGTACTTCAGTACCCCTCTCCATACTGAAGCGAGTGATGAGGAAAATCGTTCCTCCTCAGGAACCCCCGAAGAGCCCCCCCTACTGAAAGTACAAAACTGGGGGTGAAAACCATATGCCCCAAAAAACAGGGACTTACCAGTGGACTCGCTCCGCCTATTATTAAGAGCAAACTCTGCCAGAGGTAAGAAAGAAGCCCAGTCCTCCTGGTTCTCTGACACAAAACACCGGAGATATGTCTCCAAGCTCTGGTTCATACGTTCCGTCTGACCATTGGTCTGAGGATGAAAAGCCGATGAGAACGATAAATGCATCCCCCGCCGTATACAAAACGCCTTCCAGAAGTTGGACACAAACTGAGACCCCCGATCTGACACCACCTCGGAGGGTACCCCGTGATGCCTCACAATCTCCCCAATGAACACCTGCGCAAGAGTTTTAGCATTAGGAAGAGCAGGAAGAGCGATAAAATGTGCCATCTTGCTGAACCTGTCCACTACAACGAGTATGACCGTTTTACCCGAAGACGGCGGGAGGTCCGTAATAAAGTCCATAGACAGATGAGTCCAAGGACGCTCCAGGATCTTCAAAGGTAAGAGGGCCCCAGACGGACGGGTATGTGAGGTCTTAGAGCGCGCACAAACCCCACAGGACGCGACAAAAGTTACCACCTCCTTATGTAAGTTAGGCCACCAAAACCGACGCGAGAGGAGATCCACCGTTGCTTTACTCCCCGGGTGTCCTGCCAAAGCTGAGTTATGGTGTGCCTCGATCACCTTTTGTCGTAGCTGATCTGGAACAAACAGTCTCCCCGGAGGTCCAACAGGGGCGTCCCCCTGAGCCTCCAATACCTCCTCCTCAAGCTCAGAGCATACTGCCGAAACCACCACCCCCTCCTGAAGGATAGGAACTGGGTCGTCCGTATTCCCGGCCCCAGGGAAACTATGAGATAAGGCATCCGGCTTTACATTTTTTGACCCAGGACGATATGTAACGACAAAATTAAACCTGGTAAAAAACAATGACCACCTAGCTTGTCTGGGATTCAGACGTTTTGCGGACTCCAGATATAGCAGGTTCTTGTGATCGGTGATGACGGTGACCGGATGGACTGCCCCCTCTAAAAAATGGCGCCACTCCTCAAAAGCTAACTTAATGGCCAAGAGTTCCCTATTGCCGACATCGTAATTCCTCTCAGCGGACGACAATTTTTTAGAGAAAAAGGCGCACGGATGCCACTTACCAGGGGACGAACCTTGTGACAACACTGCTCCCACCCCTACCTCGGAAGCGTCTACCTCTACAATGAATGGCTGTGACGCATCAGGTTGAATGAGTATGGGTGCCGAGGCAAAACATTTTTTCAAGGAGGAGAATGCTTGACAAGCCTTGTCAGACCACCTAGAAAAATCCGTCCCCTTTTTAGTCATGTCTGTGAGAGGCTTAACCATGGAAGAGAAATTACGAATGAACTTCCGGTAATAATTAGCAAACCCCAGGAAACGTTGTAGTGCCTTAAGATTCTCTGGCCGATCCCACTCAAGAACTGCCCGCACTTTCCCAGGGTCCATACGAAAACCGGACGCTGAAACCAGGAAGCCTAAAAACTGGAGTTCCTGTACGGCGAACACACACTTTTCCCATTTGGCATACAGTTTATTATCCCGCAAGATCTGTAACACCTGCCTAACGTGCTCCTGATGAGACACCAGATCCGGCGAGTAAATTAAGATATCATCCAGATATATGACAACAAACTGTCCCACCAGGCGGCGAAAAATGTCATTAACAAAGTGTTGGAACATCGCCGGGGCATTAGTCAGACCGAATGGCATAACAAGGTTCTCATAATGCCCGTCCGGAGTGTTAAACGCCGTCTTCCACTCATCCCCCTCCTTCATCCTAATCAGATTGTACGCCCCCCTGAGATCCAACTTAGAGAACCATTTGGCGCCCACGATCTGATTAAAGAGATCGGGAATAAGTGGAAGCGGATACGGATCTCGGACCGTAATCCGATTAAGTTCGCGGAAATCCAGGCAAGGGCGTAGGCCTCCATCTTTCTTCTTAACAAAGAAGAACCCCGCGGCCACCGGTGAAGATGAAGGTCTAATATGCCCCTTAGCCAGACTTTCTGAAATATAATCCTTCATGGCCTGCCTCTCAGGACCAGAAAGGTTATACAACCTAACTTTAGGTAACTTGGCCTCAGGGAGCAGTTTTACAGAACAGTCATACTCGCGATGAGGAGGTAGTTCCTGACACCCTTTCTCCGAGAATACATCCTCAAAGTCCGCCAGAAATGGAGGCAAGACCCTAGGAGTAACCGCACCGATGACCGTATTCATGCAGTTTTTATTACAGAATTTACTCCATTGGCTTATCTCTCTGGATTGCCAATTAATAACCGGGTTATGCTTAGTTAACCAAGGAAGGCCCAACACTATAGGAGTAGGAAGACCCTCCAACACGTAGCAAGACAACAGTTCTTTATGTATCGCCCCCACTTGAAGTTTTACGTTATGCACAGCTTGCAAAAAACTTCCCTGACCGAGAGGCCTGGCATCGATCGAGAATATGGGGATGGGTTTAGCCAACTCACTCAATCGCATACCTTGAACCCGGGCAAACCGAGCGTCCACCAGATTAGCCCCGGCCCCACTATCCAGAAGAACAGATATCCTCTCAGTTCTCGTACCCACCACCACCTCCGCCGGTACGAGAAACTGAGACGAACCTAGGGACGAAATACCTACTCCCAGATTGCCGTCCACCACACAACCTGGGATCAACAGTTTTCCGACGACTCTTCACTCTGCAAGGGACGGGATGGACACCCCCCAATAAAATGTCCCTTTCTCCCGCAGAAGAAACACCTTCCTGTCTTATGGCGCACCACCGGTCCCGAAATGATGTCCCTCCTAATTGCATAGGCTCCTCTGGACTGACCAGGGGAACCACCATATGAGGGGACCTTGTAGGAGGTGGAGTCATCACAGGGGGTGGAGTTATCCCGTACCTCTCCCGAAGCCGTCTGTCAATGCGAATAGCAAGGGCCATAGCGGCTTCCAGTGACGCGGGATAGTCATACTGTTCCAACACATCCTTTAATTTGTCGGATAAACCTTGACAAAACTGGCTCCTAAGAGCCGGGTCATTCCACTGGGTGTCCGTGGCCCACCTACGGAACTCCGAACAGAATTCCTCCGCCGGACGATCTCCCTGCTGGATCCTACGTAACTTAGATTCAGCAAGGGAGATCCGGGTCATCATATACGAGACCCAGAGCTGCAAAAAACCTATCCACTGACTGGAGAGCCGGGGAGCCCGGGGGAAGAGAGAACGCCCAAGATTGTGGGTCCCCTTGTAGGAGCGAGATGACTATTCCCACCCTTTGTTCTTCACTCCCCGATGACCGAGGCCGCAGCCGAAAGTACAACTTGCATGCCTCCCGGAAAACAAAAAACTTGTCCCGCCCCCCAGTGAACCTGTCAGGGAGAGCTACTTTAGGTTCTGGTCCGGCTTGCTCCTGGGGATATAAAACCTTAGACCTAACGTCCGCCAGCTCCATGGACAAACTCTGCAACTGCCGAGCTAGACTGGCTACTGGATCCATGGTAGCTGGAGAGAATCTTAGTTGGTCGGTGAAAATGTCACGCTGTCTCTGCGTACTGGAGGTCAGGGGCCTAAGCTGACCCTAAGCTGGGGCCCTGACTAATCCCTCTACCTGGAGGTACTGTTAAAGGTACAGAGGTCAAGGCCGCCAGCGTAACCCCTACCTCCTGAGGATCCCTGCACCTCAGTAATCTAGTCCTGAGAAGGACCCCGATCACAACAATAGGGGACAGGAAATAATATGCCAACACTCAGTACTTAGACAAACGAGACAGTACAAGGGTCAAACCAAAAACCACCTTGCATACAAAAACTACTCACAACAACAGAGGGAACACCAACGGAAAAGGAGATAAATGATAAAGCGAGGAACGGAAAAATCACACCAAATACACTTAGCTCAGAACTCCAAAACACCACGATCCGCTCTGTATGTCTGTATGAAATGCTTTCACCGACACTTCCCTAACAGACCGGCAGGCATTTGAAGGAGTCCCACTACAGCAGCATTGATTGCAGCTGGGCGAGGCTGGACCTCGTCTAGCACAGAGAGAGAGAGAGTTAACTCCCTCACTGCCGAAAAACACAAAGCACCAAAAACTCAGCTGCGAGAAGTCAGGCTGTGTAATCGTGACGATCTTCGTGGCGACACACCCGTGACAGTTACTGATTTATATGGTTACTCACTACCACAGACAGGCTTATACTCGTTTTTAGGTCCTTGTGACTTGTGTATCACTTTTTATTCAGTTGTAATAAATGTTAAGTTTTAACTTTCTGTAGTACTACACTTGCTTTAATACCTACTTTATTGTGTGGTTATCCTGGAACCCCTATTGCTGTACTTTTTTATACAACACACAGGCTTCACCACGTTCCGCAAGACCTTTAGGCTGCGTGCACACAATGCGTTTTTCATGCGTTTATGCTGCGGAATTTCCGCAGCGGAAACGCATCAAAAATGCATGGTAATCCGCACCCCATGGTCCCCAATGGCATTCCGCAATGTCAATGCACATGCTGCGGATTTTTCCGCAGCGCTTCTGCAGCGCTCATAAATCCGCAGCATGTTCATTAATTTTGCGGAAGCACAGCGGAAGCCCCGCCATTGACTTGCATTGAGATGCATAGAATGCGCGTCTGTACATTTGTACAAGTGGATTCTATGCGTCTGTATGTGCGGATGGTACCCAGTTCTGGAGGAGAGAAGACTCTCATCCAGACCTGGGTACCATTGTACCTGTAAAACAAAGAATAAAATAAAAAATAAAGTTATATTCACCTTTCCGACGGCTCTCTCTGCATGCCGGCAGCGCTGAAGGACCTTCGGTGACGTCACAGTCATGTGACCGCAGGCCCTTCACCGCTCTGTCTCGCGATATGCCGGCAGCCAGGAACCAGCGAGGAAGCAGCGCTGCAGCACACGCCGGGACATCGGGGGTGAGTATAGCTTTATTTTTTTATTTTTACGGTCACACTATATAAATCCATGCCGTTTGCATGTATTTATATAGTGTGACCTAGTTGTCAAGCACTTTCCAAGTGATGCTATCGCCTGGAAAGCGCTTGTCAATCTGCATGCGGAAACGCATGTGGATACGCATGTGAATCCGCATGTATTCCGCATGTATTCCGCATGTATTCTGCAGGAAAAACGCATGCACAATCTCTGTGATCTCCAGACTAACATATTGTTACAAATCTTGTGCTATGAGACTCTCCAGCCCAGTGCAGGTTTCCATTCATTGACAGCTGGCAGAGCTCCTGGAAATTATTGAAATGATAGTCTCTCCTGTCCTCTGGGTGACATTGTTTGACAGGAATATAGGAGCTGGGTATTTTATGAGAAATTAAAGTATTAAAATACAATTTTTTACCATCAGTTTGGGGCCCCTTGGGGGGTTGGGGCCCCGGGGCTGTGCCCCGGCTGCCCCGGTTGTAGTTATGGCCCTGCATTTCACTACCTGTTTTTAAGCAATGTTTTACTTCAAAGATAGAATTATTTGTGACCCTGTGCTGTAATGTCTGTATACTCTTTTGTGTCCCCCCTGCCCAGGAGCTGTGGTATGATCAAAGGATGTTCCTGCACGATCAGACACGTCCATTACACAGTACACAACAGGGGCACATTTATAAGATTATCTCAGCGCAGGAACATTTTATTTAAGCGCATCCAATTGTGGAAGTTATTATTATTCCAAGATCTATTGAATAAAATGAACTTTGTTCATGGGAAAACCCCTTTAACAAGATGAGTTAAGTACAAAGTCTCATTGGCAATACTCTATGAAAAAAAAATATGCGAATTAACTGTCTAGACCAGGGGTCTCAAACACGCGGCCCGCGGGCCGCATGCGGCCCCTGAGGCTGCTTTATGCGGCCCGCAGGCACAGACCCCTTGACGATCCCGACCTGGTCCAGGAGGAGCCGCCGACAGCAGCGCTGAATTGCCGCGCAGAGACAGTCTCCCAGCACAGCATTTCCAATGCCAGCCGCTGGCCAATCAGAGGCCAGCAGCTGATATCTGCGTGTCGGCGCAGCGAGTATGACGTCATTGCCATATGCAGATGTCAGCTGCTGGCCTCTGATTGGCCGGCGGCTGACATTGAAAATGCTGTGCTGGGAGACGGTCTCTGTGCGGCAATGCAGCGCTGCTGTCGGCGGCTCCTCCTGGACCAGGTCGGGATCGTCAAGGGGTCGGACTCTGTGGTGCCTGCGGGCCACATCTGCAGGAAGGCCGCCGAGGGAACGGAGGACAGGTGAGAATCATCTTTTTTTTTTTCTATTTTATGTGTGTGAAGAACAGCACAGGGGGCACATAGCCACAAGAGGGGACCTGGATGGGGCACAGAGCCACAAGAGGGGACCTGGATGGGGCACAGAGCCACAAGAGGGGACCTGGATGGGGCACATAGCCTCAAGATGTGGACCTGGATGGGGCACATAGCCACAAGATGGGGACCTGGATGGGGCACATAGCCACAAGATGGGGACCTGGATGGGGCACATAGCCCCAAGATGGGGACCTGGATGAGGCACATTAGTACAAGATGGGCTCCAGGATGGGGAACGTTGCCACAGGATGGGGACCTGAATGGGGCACATAGCCACAGGATGGGGACCTGGATGGGGCACATTAGTACAAGATGGGGACTTGGATGGGGAACATTACTACAAGATGTTTTCCATTATTACTATATGATGCTAATTGTAAGACAATATTACTGTATGTGGCCAATTGGGGGAAATAAAATTGTAAAAAAAATAAAAAATAAAATAAAGCATGAAAAAATATTGGGCACTAAAAATGCTGTTTTATATGTAAACTAAAGTAAACACAAAAAAGTGCACGTTTATAATCGCCACATCCATAACGACCCAAGCCATAAAAAATAAACACGGCAAAAATGTTCAAAAGGTGTATACAAAAAAAATGGTATCACTAAAAATGTCACATTGAACAAAGAATGCGGCCCCCCAAATTCAAATTTTTTCCATGTGCGGCCCATATACCCAGCCGAGTTTGAGACCCCTGGTCTAGACGAATGTACGAAATTGATAATCCAAACACCAGTACTAGAGATAGCGATCCTCAAAATCAGTCTTTGACCCTCTAACGTGCTTTGCAACATAAAAATTAATGCTAGTCCAGCCTGAAATCCATCCATAGACAGCTGTTTTGGGATGTTTGCCCCTTATCGAACACTGTCTATGGAGTATTGTGTATCAAGTGTGTCGCATTCAGGCAGCCAAACTCCGCTCTACTCTAAACAGCTGCCGGATATATTTCCAAATTTTGTCCTTTAAGATTAAGTTTTCAGTTCATAGGTCATCCTGGTCACTCCAGTGCTTATAAAATGTATGTACGATGATAAATTTATATACAGTAAAGACCAAAAGTTTGGACACACCTTCTCATTTAAAGATTTTTCTGTATTTTCATGACTGAAAATTGTACATTCACACTGAAGGCATCAAAACTATGAATTAACACGTGTGGAATTATATATACCAAGAGTGTGCAAAGCAGTCATCAAAGCAAAAGGTGGCTACTTTGAAGAACCTAGAATATAAGACATATTTGCAGTTGTTTCACACTTTTTTGTTAAGTATATAATTCCACATGTGTTAATTCATAGTTTTGATGCCTTCAGTGTGAATGTACAATTTTCAGTCATGAAAATACAGAAAAATCTTTAAATGAGAAGGTGTGTCCAAACTTTTGGTCTGTACTGTATATACCGTATTTTTCGGACTCTAACACACCCCAAATTTTGGGGTGGAAAATAGGAAAAAAATATTTTTTATAAGATGGAGGTCAGTCTTTTAGTCTGAATAGGTATGGTATCTTACTTGGGGGGCGGTGGAGCAGGGGTTACAGGAGGCAGGGTCCTTCAGGAAGCAGGCGGAAGTGGAGAAATGCTGCGGACCCTGGGTGCGAGAAGGCAGTGCTCTAGCAGCGGGGAGTTGCGGTGGTGGTGGAACAGGATTGCAGGGCCCTCCATTCCTTCCCTCCCCCAGGAACCCGGCGACGGCAGCAGAAGAGGTGAGATGCTGCAGGGCCATGTCTGGCTGTCAGCGGTGAGGCAGAGCGGCATGCGCTGCTTTCCGGAAGCAGCAGCCATCTTCCTGAAGCCATGATCTACATGGCTCCCAGCTCAGCCGGCTATTTTCCAGTAGATCACAGCTTCAGGAAGATGGCCGCGGCCACCGGAAAGCAGCGCACGCCGCTCTGCCGCTCCGCCGCTCCACCTCTCCGCCGACTGCCAGACACCAGCCCCACAGCATCTCACCTCTTCTGCTGCCGCCACCGGGTTCTTTAGGGAGGGAGCGGAGGGCCCTGTGATCCCGATCCACCACCACCGCAACTATCAGGTAAGCCACGTTTGGACCATGAGACGCACCCCCCCTTTTCCTCCCAAATTCGGGAGAAAAAAGTGTGCCTTATGGTCCGAAAAATGCGGTTAATATACTGTATATTTGTGCTATTTTTGGATTAAAAGTTGTCATAATTTTGGAAAAAAATTAAAGATTTGTGGAAAAAAATCAATTCTGTGATTGCTCTTTTCTTTGCAACCTTTTTTATGGCATTTCAAAGAACAATAACAGTATGTGCTCACGTTAAGCATTTCTTGGAGACATTTCTGCAACAAAAATGTATGTATTGGCAAGAAAAATGCTGCATAAAACACAGGGTTGTTTTGCAATTTTTTTTCCGTGTATTTGCATCAGTTTTTGATGCTTTTTTTCAATGTGTTCTTTTTCCCATTCATTACAATGGGTGAAAAACACTACAAAATCTCTGAAAGAATTGATAAGCTGCATATTTGAAACTACTTCAAATCTGTAAAGAAAAAATAAGTAACATACATATGCATGAGATTTAAGAAATCTCATTCACTTTGCTATTACAGTAAAATGCTGTGTTTTTCACAGCAAAAATACACTAGAAAAAATCCGGCAAAAACGCGACGAGCGCACATACCCTAAAGACACATAGACACATATCTATCAAATTCAACTAGGGATTTGGAGATGATAAAGGGTATGGGGTACTAGCAAAACCAAAATGTGGGACACAGTCTGCCCTAGAAAAGCAAATCTTTCCCTTTTGATCCTGATTGTCGATCAAGTGGATAAACATTCAGAACAAGAACATTACACATGTACATAACTATTTGTTATTTTCTTTTAAAAAGCATCTAAGCCCTTTTTAAAACCATCCACAATTCCAGGTCATGTGATACAATATATCATAGAGGGAAATTGTGATTTTATCAAAGTTTGCACAAATCACTAGTACAAACAAATATAAGAATCTTGGTAACATATTTTATCAGAGAAATGTTTCTTTCTCCACTTATGAGTTACTTTTTCTCCTCCCACCTCATCCTGAACTCATCTGAGGAACTCTAAAGAAACAGCTCAAATTTTTTAAATACTTTCTTTGTAAAAACAAGGCAGATTGATAGCTTACTGAGAGATCAGATTACAGCTGTCTATTAAAGTTTATGGAAAGTGGAATAGGAGAGGAGATAGGAGGGTGAAGCAAAGAGAGGCACAGTCATGCACAGATGGTGCTGCTGCATTCTAGTGTTTTATCTCAGCCCAGTGCTGGATTCACAGCTACACTGCCAATTATCGCTGTTTAATGTCTTCAATGCTGCTTCAGTATATAAGTCATATAATATCTGAAAATAGCATTACTGTATTCCTCATGTGCAAATGTATATATGACAGCTTGTTCGAAAAAAAAAATGGAATTACAGTTTGCCATGTATTCATACTTTTCCATCATAAGTAATATGGCAAAGAGATATGTCAATACAAGAATCTTAGAAAAGATCCACCAGCATTGTTCTATATGAGGAATACACGTTTTCTAAAATTGAAATATCAGAGCATCTGCAGGTTTTCTTTAAATCTGTTCTGCCTTACAATTTGCAATTTAGTGTTTTAGCTATTTAATTACTTTCTTTCAAAATAAACAAAATGAAGCATATTGCATTGCATGGAATATGAAAACTTATTTTTCTTTCATTAAAATTATAATTGTGCCAGGTTTCCACTAATAAAAATTCCTGTAAGTTCCTAATATCGAAGAAAAGGAAATCCACCATAAATTTAGGTAATATTCACATTAAAGCAAACACTTTCCAGGGCCGTGTGCCTAAGTAAAACACACAACCTTTCACAAAGCTCATTTTAACAACTGCTGGACTGTATTATAGGACAGTATTTTCTACAAGTGTTGATTACATAATTATTACAAATTGTTCCGAGCGCATACAGTGTAATATTTTCTAAGTGTATGTTGTAGGGTGAGAAGTCTAATTTCTATATAATATAATATGAAAACAAAAGTAGCATTCATAGGTGAGGGAGGAGGAGAATGTAAATGCTCAGGATCAAAATTAGTTTTTAATAAATAAAAAAAGATACATCGCAAAAAACACACTTTATTTTTGCTGCCTACAAAGTCCTGATATTACCCTCTACCCACAGCTATTCTAACAAAGATGTATATATATATATATATATATATATATATATATATATATATGTATATAACGTGGACATATCCAACAGCACTCTTAATTGGCCAATGTATTGAGATGACACCATCAAATTCAATACCGGTTCTCCCATACTTTGATTGTCTGTTGACTGATGATTAAAATGATGTCCCCAAAAACCGGCTGCAAAGGTCCTAGAACAACAATTAAAATGTTACCTGTCTTGTGGTAATCCAAAGTGCCAGCACTGAGAAATCAAGCTTTGAAGCTGTGAAGATCTGAGGTTGTGGGTTGTAATAATCACTTAGGCAAGTTAACAATGCAACTATTTTTTATTCCTTGCATCCATGGTCTTACAGCAGTTCTCGATAGATGGTCACAATACAATGTAACCAGTCCACAAGATCCCATCCTGAGGCCAATAGTTCCACTGCCCCCGTACCAGGCGATACACGCTGTCTCCCAACTTTTGGTTGGCCCACAGCTTTTGTATCTCCCCCCAGTATAGTCTGTAGTCACAATCCATGCTCCATACCATGACTGTAGCACATGTCTCCCGTTCCAGCTGGCAACAAAAGTCCTTAAGATAGTACCTCACATCCAGACGATAGATATCATGACCGTAGCACATGTATCAAGCTCCAGCCAGCAACAATAGTCCTTAAAATACAGTAGTTCCTCCTCACATCCAGATGCTAGATATCACGACCGTAGCACGTGTATAAAAGCTCCAGCCGGCAACCCCTCTCCATTTCCTCATCAGTGTCCTAAATACCCAAGCAACCCCTCCGGAATTGAGCCCGGCCCTCGAGAAACACCCATCCCTCCGCCAAAGCTAAATGTGTATTGGTGAAGGTATTTTCCTGATGCCGAGCCCTTCACCTGGGACTGCATGCGAGATCCCCTGTGGTGACGGCTCTACTGAGTCTACTACTCCCATCCACACAATGGGACTAGTGGCTGGGAGAACAATGGCTTAACTGAGGCCTCAGAGACACTGATGAGAGTAATGGAATGATTCCTATACATTTACCTTTACCAATCTCCTGTCTGGCCTTATATATACATAAGATCCAGCAGTCTTCCTCTGCTTACTGTCACTGAATGGAAACATTGATTCCTGAGGCTGAACGGACGAGCAAGCAAATCTCTAATAAAACACAGCAAGCAAATCTCTTATAAAACACAACAATAAGATTGACGTAACCGGAAAATGTCTGCATCCCCTAGAGCCGAGGACTACATCCATTGGTCCAATAGTCTTTAGTCCATGGCCAGTTCTTCACAGAAGCCATTTGAAAATCAATCTGGAGGTATATTTGATGTTGTTGCATCTCAGGTACATGAGCTTTCTTGATTTCCACACAACCAGAAACCATTTTCTTTGCCTTCTGTTAACAGTTCTGCCCTCTGCCACACTAAGTACCTGGAGTGCACAGGATGAAAATGTCAAAGAAGGCTGGTGTAACCTAATGCAGTTCCAGGCTGATTTGCATGTAACTTTGAAGCTCAATTTCTCAGCACTGGCCCATCAGATTACTACAAGACAGGTATCATTTTTATTGTTTTTTTCTAGAACCTATACAGTTATGTCACCAGTTTCAGTAGTAAAATCATCCTACATAATGGTTTCCTTTAAAGGAGTCGTTGGATATCAAACTATTGATGCAAGGGAAACCCTCATTTTCTAACCTGCTTTACAATCGACAGCCAATTATGCATGGAATAAAACAAAGAGAGTCCTGAACCCTGGACTGCAATTAATTAGCATTTTCATTATTAACTCTTTATAGAACACATTTGAACACAGTATTTTAATAATTACATGCAAAGAGCTTATAAACACTGTGCTCCTTGCTTAGGAGACTTGAAACCACTTATAAACTGCATAAGTGGCTGGCAAAATAGGCAACGAGCAGCAAACCAGCAAAAAATAATCACTTTGTACTTGAGAATAAATAATAACAGCAAGTAAATTGAAAAGTTACATATTTTTATTAGCACTTTGCAATTTTTATACATTGATGAGACAAACACTTTAATATAATGTCCAACACGGGACCCCTCATAGTATACGAACAGTCCAAACAGGAATTGTGACTTTGCTCCCCACCCACACACCCATTCAATTGTGCTAAATAATACGAAACATCAAGGACACCTATGCCCTATTTTACCTGCAGGGTTTTACTCCTGTGAAAACCACAGGGTTTCTTAGCTGAGGAACAATTTTGTAAAAGAGTTCAGAGTGTCTTAAACATTTAAAAAAATGATCACCTTACTGATCCCCCATTATTTCTATTTCAACACTGCCCGAGTCCCTTTCGATTTTTATTTCCATACGCCATTTTGACACACAGGAAATGGTAGGAAATAGCCGAATATTGCTCTCAGCAGGGATGTGTCTTTAGTGGCAGAACAGGAGCAGAGTTGGATCCATGAGGTGGGTATCACTTCTTTTATTTTTTCCTCCTCAACAACCCCTTTAATGTACGAAAGAATTAAACATTTTAAAAGAACAATCCATCAGTAGATCCTTGAAATGGATTTTAAAATGCTCATTTTAGCATCAGCATCAATTTATTCCTTTCCTTCCTTTTTTTTTTTTTCCTTCATTTTTACATTTACAACTGATGGGATTTAAAAATAAAAATTTGAATTTTATCTATTTTTACATTATAACATAAAAAGTTAAAGTTTTGTGAAGAACTCTCTTTATTCAGTATAAAGTATAAAATGTTTTTTTTCTAGAATACTTAGTTACTCAAATTTTTGAAACAAACTCTATGAATGTAAATCTAGGCACTTCACGTGCCGTCAGAACTCATGTTTATATTTTCACAGGAAGCAAGTCTTTTTTTAGTAATTGATAAATAATTGTGAAAAGTTTGCCTTCAAGGAAGTATAATCATTAATCTGTTACTGATTACTTACCTACGCCAGTAATCAGTAACCTCAGAATGATGGCCGTTCACAGTTATATTAACAACGGTGTCAGTTGTATACACAGAAACCAGATAAACAGTGCCCTGCATCTCATCGGCTTCCAACAAGTGACACACTGTAAAGAAGAATCTACACATCCTCGTACAACTATGTCTATGAGAAATGACTCCTTTTGGGGTATTGGCTTGACACATACCAAGGAATGTTTCTGGCCCGAAAATCAAGAAAACACTATCTTTATTGTGAAATAGCATTGTCAAGTTGAGACGATGCCTATTAATCTTATTTTGGAAAGTGAGGATGTATCATGTTAGTTGTCACAAGAACAAGATAGCAAAAGAGAGAACTATTGTTACAAAAAAGAACAAAAATGATAAAGGGAGAATATTCTGCAATTTGGGATATTGGTTTTTTCTTCAATTAAATATTTTTTTAAAATGTGTGTTGAACTAAACATCGTATTGCACAATGTGAATTGTAAGGGTGACTTTCCTTTTTTAAAGTGATAGAAAGTTCATAAGTATAGTAAGAGTAATTGTGAAAAAAAATCCAAGAAATTCATTTTAATAGTATGGCCCTGAATTGAAAAGCATGATATGGAAAATGACTCTGGCATACAAACTGTGCTCCACTGGGAACCGCTGATCTGTGATGGCCCAGGTACTGACCACCACTGTACAAGGTAAGATAATCCGTTATGTGTCATAGCTGTAGGACAGACTGTGTAGACATGAACCCAAAATGATAATTTAGCACCCCATATATCTATAAATCATGACAAAACACAAAATGTTAGGTAGAAATTGGTCACAGTTTTACTCTTATGCAAATTAAAACATACAACCAGCTTGATAAACGCTCCCGCAGCAATATGCAAAGCACCTAGCTGGTATGCAATGCCACACAAACCGGATTTTCTTCATCATATATGCCAAGAAGGGGCCCAGACTTTAGACTGGGCTTCGTTCCCCACACAACAAAAACACAACTTGCTCTAGGCCATCCTGGAAACCAGACAGAAAAATGTCCAACCCAATGCCAGTAAGGTGGACCCCATCTTGTAGCATTAGGTGCCTATTGTCTCCTTCTAGTTGTCTGTGATGGACCACCACACCGGTAGGGAAATGGATGAAATTTGCCATCCTAGTATTCATCGTCCTACGAGTCCACTCGATGGCTTCAACATCCATAAAGCCTTGCCATACTAACCTTGTAATTATTTTGGACCAGATAATTCTTTGCTCTGGAAAAAGAAAACAGATAACTGGTCCAAATCAGATCTCATCATGGTGAGAATTTCAGCGAGTTTCAGGTTACAAACATCGCTGCCACCAGCATGTATGACAAGAAATGTAGGGAAAAGAGATTGTCTACTTACTTTAACAACCTCAGGAAGCACTTGAGACCATCTCAGCCCCTGGATATTCCTTCAAGAGACCTCCAGATTACCAGAAAACATACAAGTGTCCGAGAATCCACATTTTTGTGTTGGGATGAGCTAATTGAAATAAAACCTGAAAGTTAAATCTACAACAAATCAGGGCGAACATATCTGACAAACCAAGCAAACCGCCATTGGCCTATCTGCTGAATAACCGAATCAGGAAAGCCAGCTCTAGCAGCCTCTGTAGCTGCCCCAATGCGAAATGAATGCGTTCCAAAATGATTAGAGTCAGATCCCACAAGTAAGAGGCTTTGCCAAAGTAAACATTGAAATTGGTATTTTATAAGGGGAGTTTGGTCCTCGTGTACTAGGAAGGAGAGACCCTGTTTACGGAATGACAAGTAATTTAACATACACATAATAGGGCAAGCTGGACATGGTGTGGGAAAAAGAAGAATCCATGTACCCTTACCGACCTGGTCAGTTTTTGACTTAGGTAAGGGAATACATAAAGATGATTCTGATAAGCAGATATCACTAAAATGTAAACCACCCTGTTTTGTTTTGGAAGGGGGGACAAGTTCACCAATTTTAAGAGCTCCACAAAAGGAGAGGCTAAAAGCTGTGGACAATAAGGCTAACTCCCAAGGGCATAAACAAATGATATTGCAAGCCTCATTTAATTTCAACAGTAACTCATAACATATTGGCTGGCTATTATCCTACATAATCCTCTACCTTTGCTAACCCTTAAGGGCTTGGTAAATTATAAAGAATTTGGTAACATCTACCCAACACAACAATTTAAAATGGAATAAAATGCCCGGCAAATGCCTCTGGGCCACGGACGCGGATAAACCAGTGCTAAGAAGGTAAAGTAAGAATTGAAAAGTAACTTCTGAGCACGATACCTCATCACCCGCAACATTCCTGGTACCCACAGAATCTTTACAATGCTACCAAGCCTTACCATAAAGCTGCCACGTTGACGGAGAAACTGATGTCCTGATCAGGTCCATTAACTGATCCCACATAACTGACGGACATGGACGACCCACCGGGTTGGCATTAGGCTGCAGCTTCCAGCTTCCAGAAATCCTGTCAGAGTGAATGAGACAAGGCATCAGCAATAGTATTATGAAAACAAGTAACATGACAAGCCCTAAACCATATGTTATGTTGAAGGCAACGTAAGACCAACATTACGCAACAGGCCAAGAGAAGGAGACAACATATGGTTGATATAAGGGACCACACTTGCATTATCAGTCCAAAAGCAAATCTTTAGGTTAGCAAAATCCTCATGCCAAATCTCTTCAGCTGCAACTATAGAGAATAACTCCATCAATTTTACATTTTTGCAGAGGCCGGAGCTCTTCCATGTACCCCAGCACAAATCATCACCAAATATTGCAACAAATCCAGGAGTCAGAAAGTAACAAGATCTTCAGGACTCAAAAGATAGGTATGACCGTTGAAAGAGGACAGGAACTGTTTCCAAATTATCAGGTCTGCCCGTAAGGAACGAGTTATATGGATGCTATGATTTGGGTTACTGGCCCCTCTCGTAGATAGGGACAGGCCTATAGAGAGCACTCTACCCATCGGAATGACTTTACAAGCGAATATCAAAAAGCCCAATAGAGACTGCATTTGAGAAACCATTAATTGGTGTGCATTTCAATAACCAGGAATGACTACATGCAAGTGGGGCCTTCAGTCTTTTCAGAGGAAAGAAGAACTCCAAATTGTTTTGTTGAATAAATACTGGCATTTACCCTACGAATTAGACCGACAAAAAGAAAATCATCAACATATTGGATAATAAATCTGGAACTGGTTTCATATCACACCAACCACTCCAGGAAAGTACTGAACAGCTCGAAACAGTGGCACGATATTGAACAGCCCTTAGGAAGGCAATAGAACAACCCAAAAGATGATAGCAGCCGGATGCATCGGGAGAAGACGAAAGCCTGACTCAATGTCTGATTTAGCTAAAAAAGCTCCAGTCCCGGGCCTCTCTGACAAGTGAAACGGCTCTGTCAAAAGAGACATAAGACAGTGAAGCATCTTCAGAAGGAATACCATCATTTACTGAAAAAACGCATTAATAAGATAGGTGATGGATTAAGCTAAATTTACCAGTTCCTTTTTAGGGACCACCCCAAGGGGTAAATCACAAATTAGAATATGAATGGGGGGTGACTGAAAGGACCAACTATTCTCTCCAAAGATATTTTTCTCTTAAAACATTTGGATGGTCCTTTGCCAATTTTAAATTATGGGAAAAAATTGGTGAACTGTTAAACTTGAACAGAATGAAAAAACATACATAAAACCAAATCTAATTTGGCAGGTGGCAGATTTATTGGAGTAACTGTCTAGCCATTGACCCATCACATTCACGCTCACAGGGGTCATTTTGCTCAGCTTGGGAGGGTTTTCCTGGCAACTTAGAAGGGGGGCTGGGACAGAGGATGGCTGAGTGGGCTCCTCCACATGAAGAACATTCATGTTTGTACTTGAATAGGCTAAAGAATCGGCAATTTCCTTAGTTGAAAAGTCAACAGGCTCCTGGGTGTTTTCGGCCACTGAACCATGATCTGGCATAGATCCAGGTGCAGTGGCCTGGTTAACAAAAGGGGTTCTGTTTCTGAGCCGTTATTAACATCAACCAGACATCGGTTAATCGGACACCCCAGCCGATGTTCGGCTGTAAAATAGACATCTGTAGAAATTCCCATCATACCTCTATCAAGGAGAACCCCTATGATATGTGTTAGAATTGAATCCGCACAACGCTTGGGGTGCTCCTGACCCATGACGCAACCCAAAACAGAAAAATGAAAAATTTGCTAGAGTCATAAATACTTGTAGGGACCATAGTCCATGTGGGGAACTCCCAATGTACTGAGAGGCAAGAATAGAAAAAAATAGAGATAAGATTCTCCAAAATTGTTTAATGTTTAAACAATAAATAATATATATAGACATCTAGTCCATATAAAATATATAAACTTTATTGAACATATTAAAAGGTATTGGATATCAACACAGTAGAAAAAAAAACGATGGAACGTTTTTTAGGTAAGGACACAAAATGTGTGACGATACAGACAAAATTAGTAATGGATGGGATATGAGCAGCACAATTTATATGCAACACATTGTTCAAACATATCAATCATGTATGGTACAGAAGTCGCACGGACACAGGACACAGGAACTAAAGGCTGAAGCTCCACCACTGGCTGCATAGAAAGGGCCTGACTCACAGCCTCTATTGAACGCTCTGATGTCGACTCTCCATATGACATCTTGAACGTCCATCAGACATCCTCAAACCACTGGATCCCTTAGACGAAGTTGAGGGAGAGCGCCATCTGGAGGACCTGGAACGGATTGGGCAGCATGGATCAGCTGTCAGGTTCTCTTTAAGAGGAATGGATGATCTTGTTTATAAGGAAAATGTTTTTAAGTCTGGAGAAGAAACGTTTAAGAGGGGACATGATTAACTTGTACAAGTACATTAATGGCCCATACAAAAAGTATGATCAAAAGCTGTTGCACGTAAAACACTATCAAAAAACATGGGTGCACTCCCTTTGTCTGGTGAAATCTCCAGAGGAGACAAGGCTTCTTTACCATGACAACTATTAATCTGTGGAATAGTCTACCTAAAGAGCTGGTGACAGTGGGAATCGTTGGTTAAAAAAGGGATTAGATGCTTTTTTTAGAAGAAAATAATAAATAATTATGTAAATGTGTCAAATTCTTTTCTGAATGTTGGGTCCAATGGATCGATAATTGGTATCAGGAGGGGAAGATTAGCTCTTTTGGGGTAAACTAAATCATGGATTGCTGTTGTGCATGTGCCACTTTTTCCTTTTAACTTTCCCATCCCTGTGCTGAAATTGATGGATTTGTCTTTTTTTTTCAACCATATTAACTATGTAACTATGATAGGTGCTTGTGAACTTTTACAGCTTCATCAAATGTGCTTTATAAAGCTCTTTAATACAGAGGTTACAGGGAATCAAGGTCACTAGATTTCACGATACAAACTGCATAAATTATGAAATAGATTTTATAGACTTGATGTACCAGTACTTTGAAAATGTATGTCAGAATATCTGTAAAATACTAATATTAAAATGAGAATTTTAAAAGGGCAGCTAAAAAGTGAGAGAAATCTGTCATAAGTCCAAATATATCGAATTTCCACCCACCTAGCCTGTGACATTTTCATCTTGTGCTAAGCATTGGTGCAGCTCTCAGGAGTGGTGTTGGGGTGTCCCAGTCCATGAGCCATATCAGTAAACCGTGGCTGCTGGACAGGAGCCCCGAGAATCACCTCTTGGAATCCATGGTTCTTTTTTTTTTATTATTATTATCCAGCCCAGTTATACTTGTGGCATAACACAGGTGTGATGTTGTGCCAGGCTGTCTAGTCAATAGAAGAGCCACCGATGCTATCAGGCAGGAGGCAGTTCTCAAGGCTCCCATCCAGTGACTAGAGATTACTGATGTGGCTGATGCATCTGGTCCTGCAAATTGACTCATATTAACCTTGTTGATTGCCTATTATTCAGGCTTGGTGAGCAGAGATACAGCACCAGGAACACTAAGGAACAGCCAATCAGGCAAAGCGGGCAGAGACTGAGATTAAGCTCTTATACTGCATTATATAGCCATTATGGAAATGAATTATCAAAGTAAGTACACCAGCCTCATCAGTTACAAGAGATCAATTTAATAATCTCTGAAGTTTGTATTGTGAAATCTAGTTATGGATAGGCTTCAACTTATGCTTGTTTTGTTGTTGTTGCTGTTGTTGTTTTCTTTTTGCTTGTTGATATTCATTATGCCATCATGCTCGCCATCATATTCCTTATATTTGGATAGTTTGAATTCAAACGTCAAATCCTTTTGTTGCTGCAGGGGATAAGCCACTTCCAGAAGTGTGTGATAATGCCAACGCAAACAGTTTTTGAAAACATATGTATACTTGGACAAACCAAATGATTATGTGCATGGGAGAGTCAGGAGAAATAGTTGTCTGTCAGTCAAACAAGTGTTTCGCCATCAGTCATCATTGGTTTGTTATTTACCTGTCCTTGCTCCAGTGCAAGGTTTTGTTTCCTTCCTCTGTGGCCGGCTTCCTAGGTGCTTTTCTGCTTTAGCACTGACATCATGACCACTCTGTTACCATATGCTTTTGCATGAGTTTGCTTTATCTGTTACTTGACTTTGCTCCAGCAGATGTCTAAGTTCTCTGCAATCAATCCAGCAACCAGCTACTACTTCCCAGCTCAGTCCTATTAATCCTAATGCTAAAGTACTCTCTGCTTTTATGTCTCATGTTAAAGGTTAATAAACTTGCCTCAGCTAAGTACCAAATAATCACCTGTTCTTAGCTATTCCTGTGTGTAACTGCATCCCTGCTGCAAGATACCATATTGTATGTACATCTCTGCTATGCGTGTGTGTGGCGGCATGCTTGCTGTATCTAGTGCTTTCAGCTCAGTTTACCCTTTTATTGTCCTGTACAGTGGGGGAAATAAGTATTTGATCTCTTGCTCTCTTTATAAGTTTGCCCATTGACAAAGACATGAAAAGTCTATAATTTTAAGGGTAGGTTAATTTTAACATTGAGAGATAGAATATCCAAAACAAATCAAGAAAATCACATTGTATAAATTAGATACATTTTTTTGCATTTTGCAGTGAGAAATAAGTATTTGATCCCCTACAAACCATTATGAGTTCTGGCTCCTATAGACCAGTTAGACGCTCCTAATCCACTTGTTACCTGCATTAAAGACAGCTGTCTTACATAGTCACCTGTATAAAAGACTCCTGTCCACAGACTCAATTAATCAGTCAGACTCTAACCTCTACAACATGGGCAAGACCAAAGAGCTTTCTAAGGATGTCAGTGACAAGATCATAGACCTGCACAAAGCTGGAATGGGCTACAAAACCATAAGTAAGACGATGGGTGAGAAGGAGACAACCGTTGGTTCAATAGTAAGAAAATGGAAGAAATACAAAATGACTGTCAATTGGCATCGATCTGGGGCACCATGCAAAATCTCACCTCGTGGGGTATCCTTGATCATGAGGAAGGTGAGAGATCAGCCTAAAACTACGCAGGGGGAACTTGCTAATGATCTCAAGGCAGCTGGGACCACAGTCACCAGAAAACCATTGGTAACACATTACGCCTTAAAGGTTTAAAATCCTGCAGTGCTCGCAAGGTCCCCCTGATTAAGAAGGCACAGGTGCAGGCCCATCTGAAGTTTGCCAATGAACACCTGGATGATTCTGTCAGTTATTGGGAGAAGGTGCTGTGGTCAGATGAGACAAAAATTGAGCTCTTTGACATTAACTCAACTCGCCATGTTTGGAGGAAGAAGAAGGATGAGTACAACCCTAAGAACACTGTCCCAACCGTGAAGCATGGTGGGGGAAACATTATACTTTGGGGGTGCTTTTCTGCAAAGGGGACATGACGACTGTGTGACGCCTCTCAAGCCCTGCCCTGGGAAGATGGGGTACTCGGAGCCGGGTCAGATGTTGAGAAGGGGGATGCAGTCGTGGCCTTGACCCGTTCCGGACCCAGGGCCGTCACATTGAAAATGTTGTTAGGGCTATCCGTGGTTGAGTGGCAATTTGTCGACTACGCCACCTGTGGTGTCTGGTGATGCGCCATCAGCGCCGCTACAGTCCGCTGAGGCCCGGTGTCACGGCGGCTAAAGTTCTCGCTGCTCCCCACAGGCGGAGCGCGGCCTCAGGGCGGGCAAGGCAGGATAAAGGGGGGTAGTAGTGTGGGAGTGCGGGCACCGTGTCACGTAGTATGGCGCGTAATGAACTGTCCGGAGGCCATAGGGATGAATTTCCAAGGCTTTACTCACAGTTCTCATCAGCAGCGCAAGGCTTCTCCCTGCTCCTCGCGGAGTCCTGCGGCCACCAGGGAAAGGGGTCCGACTACCTCCGAGGAAGTCCAGTGTTTGGTAGCGTCCCTACACCAGAGTGTTCCTGCACTACAGACTTTACCCCTTCCCTTCTGTGCGTGTGTGGATAGGCCGGGTCTCCCTCTGAGCTCCTCTCAGGTGTACGGCTCGGGTCGCAATTCCTCTCCATCCGAAGCCCGGCGGGATCCTCAGGGCCTAACCGGGCTTTCCCGTCCTGGACATAGAGTACGAGGTCGGGTTTCGGGGGCCGGTACCCCTCTTGCAGCCGGAATCCCTCTGAATAGATCAGGTAGAAGAGGACAGGTGGCGTGCTCCGCTCCGTCTGCATCCTCCCCGGGACCCATTTGCTAGGGAGCCACACTCTAAAGCTCCCGGGCCTTCTTGGTCCTGGTCCTTGGTCGGGTTGAGACTAGTGTTGAGCCACCCCCGTAGTGTTCGAGTTCGGTTCGGTTCGTCGAACACCCGTGTGTTCGCCGAACTGTTCGTCGAACTGTTCGTCGAACACCTTCGAACACCGTTAAAACCAATGGCAGGCAAACAAAAACACATAGAAACACATAGAAAACACCTTCAAAGGTGTCCAAAAGCTGACAAACTGCTCAGAAGACACAACTAACACATGGAAAAGTGACAAGTACATATAGTCATGCGAAAAGAAAAGAGGTGGAGGAGTAAAAGGAGGGGGAGACACAGATATAGGCATGTCATGCCCTTCTAAAATCCAAAAAGTGAGAAGCCGACACGGCCAGTCCGTTCCTGCCTGTGCCACCTCTGTGTCGCCGGGTTTGTGCCAGAGCCACGGTGGACCCTGACAGCCAGCCCCCCTATCCCAATACTGGTGCCTGTCCGCCGGTGGGTCGAGGCCCTCCACGGTGGGGGGGGGAGTAACATCTGCAGAAGAAAGACCATCTTCCAGCCAAACTAAGATGTCGACTTCTTTTCGTGGACAATGTGATACGATCCCATTCTTACGGACACGCCCATCGCTACAAATTCTAGATGAGGCACAAAAACAGCAGGTGCTTCAACGGATATCAAGTGCTCCTTCAAGTGGGCTCTCCATCACCTCAATTTCAACATCACAAATACTCCAGTCCTCAGAGGTGTCACCCCAATCGCACTTGCTTCCTCACAGCTCCCAAGTCTCCAGCTGCCCGTCTGAGTATAGGGTAACACAGATGGCTGAGTCTGACCAGCTGTTTACTCATACTATAGCCTGGGAAACGGAGGTCTGCTCCAGAGCTTCTGTTAATCCAGATGAGGAAATGATCTGATCCGATGCCCAGAATCTTTATAAGTTGGATCCAGGACCAGATGAAGAAGGTTCTGAGCATAATGTAGACCCTTGTTCCCAAACTGTAACTCCTGTTGGTGGAGACAATGATGAAGACGATGATGAGACTCAAATACCTGATTGGAGCGACAACTTGACTTTTCGGTCAGGGCAGGAAGAGGTTGGCTCTGAGGGCGACGGGTGTGATAACACACAGGGTGATGATGACGAGGTTGGAGATCCCACTTACTGTCAACCCACAGTCAGACAGTCGATGAGGTCAGCAGAGGAGGTGGAGGAGGATGTGACTAGCCCTGGGGATGGGGATGACTCGGTACCCGGGCATTTGCCTGGCCTTGGGGATGTCGCGGTGGTCGGCTCCCTGGCCCGTACCCTGGGGTCTCTCTTTAAAAGGGTGGATAATTGTTAATTTTATAAGAGTTCATGACGCCACCTGTGGTATCTGGTGACAAGCACCAGCGCTGCAGCAGTCCACTGAGGCCGGTGATAAGGCAGCTCGATGGTATAGCTCCCCACAGGTGGAGCTAGGTCTCAGGGCAGCGTATGCAGGGGGAATGCAGGACAGGCGAGACCCAGCTGGGTCAGAGCAAGAACGGGAACGGACACGGTAGTCACTTCAGTACCTTTTACTGGTGGAAATTCAGGCACATCCCGGAGCACTGTAGGGTGAAGGGTGCATATCAGGATCCTCCCCAATGAGCGGGTGTAGGGCCTCCTGTTTCTTGCCTCTGCGTAGTAAGTTTCTGACCTGCCTGGAGCTAGGCCTAACTTTGTCTCTGTCCTGCGCTGGCTGACCTTGTGGTAGGGCCTTCTCTTGGAGTTCACGCTCCCAGTATGCGGGGCCTAAGCGTCTCCTGGCTCTGTTACATATCAGCACCTTAGCGATCCTGGGACTTGTAGTTCTCCAGGGATTCCGGTTATGCCTTACTGGGTCATAGAGATACCGGTAAGCTCGGATCCTGTGTCCGGTAAATGCTTCGGGGTGAGCTGGTTAAGCTCCTCTGCCCCTTATGTACTAACTCGCCACTCGCCTTCGGCCTACTCGGGCCCTCACTAGGCTATACACACTAACGGCAGCTTGCCGCGCTTCACTGATCTTACGGCACCGGCACACCTTAAGCTCTATCTGGGCTCCCTGAATCTAGCAAGCAGGAGCCTCGTGCTCCACTGCTGAACTATTAACTGCGTTCTCTAGACTAGACTGAGCTCCACTGCAGACTGACCTCTCTTAGGCTTCTCTACTGCAGGAACTCTTCAGAGGAACTGAACTGCCTAGCTCCACCTTCCCTATTTATATCCCTAACGGGCTCCCTCTGCTGGTCTGAGGTGGAAGGTGGAGATGTGTGAATGTTTATGGAGGCCTCTTGTGGAGGATTCCATCAATGCACTCTTGTAGGATCTGTGATACCAAGCGCAGCGGGGCATCACAGATGCTATTGATGACGAGGTTAGGTTGCGCCTTCCTGAACAGAGACGGAGTACTGGAAGCACGTCAACAACTGCATCCTCAACCACAACTCTGCCTCTGACCACAAGTCGTAGTGGCTCTTCAGGTCACATGGGCTCTAAGCCTTGCATAGCCTGGGCATTTATTCAGATCGATAAGGATGACCCAACTCGTGTTATCTGTAATATTTGTCAGCAAAAGCTAAGTAGAGGCCAAAAAATACATAGTTTGAGTACTTCATGCATGTACCGTCACATGGATATGAAGCATAAGTTGCAGTGGGAAGCTCACTGTGCTACAATGCGGCCTAGCCGGCTGGGCCAACCACCGTCTGCCCCATCTTGTGCATCCGCAGCCTCTTCATCCTCTGTGACTGGGGGGACAGCAGTCACACATGTTTTTGGACGCAGACCTGCCACCTCTTTACCCGCAACAGCCAGTGTGATTGGCAGGTCGTCAGTTCATTGGGAAGTGGAAACACCTGCTAGTGTTGAGCGCTCTCCGACATCGAGAGCACCACCTTTGGATCAAGGCAACCTAACATGTCCGCCTGCATCTTCCTCACAGACCGGCAGTTGCCGGGGACACCCTACTCAACACCATCTAAGCACAACAGCCAGCCCTCGGTCCCTCAGATGTGGAAAAGTAAAAGACCATTTCCTCCTAGCCATGAGAAAGCTAAGAGGTTGAATTTCACCATCTGCAAGCTGTTGGCTACAGAAATGCTGCCTTTCCACCTGGAGGACACAGAGGATTTTCAAGACCTTATGTCCGTCACAGTGCCCCAGTACCAGATGCCCAGTCGGCACTACTTCTCAAAGAAAGGTGTGCCTGCGCTCCACTAGCATGTCGCACACAACATCACCGCTTCTTTGAGAAACTCTGTGTGTGACAGGGTGCACTTCACCACAGACACTTGGACGAGAAGGCATGGACAGGGGCGTTACATGTCGCTGACTGGGCACTGGGTAACTATGGTGACAGCAGGACAAGGGGCTGCTGTCCAAGTCTTACCGTCCCCACGAGTTGTGTGTTAATCCTCTTTATCTCGAACTTCCTCCACTGCTTCTGCCTCCTCAACCTCCTCTTGGTCCTCCACCTGCACCCAAAGCCTGTCTGGTAATGCCACCTGCTTTCTAACTGCGCAGAAGGAATTCTGCACACCTCCTTACTATGCTGGCAGCAGGGCTCAACGCATCAGTGTTTACTTTCAAATGTCTGGGAAATGTGAGTCACACAGCTGAGGAGTTTTGGTCAGCTCTGGAGACCCAGTTTCATGAAAGGTTGTCTCCACTGGACCTGCAACCAGGGAAGGCCATGTGCGACAATGCTGCAAACCTGGGTGCGGCACTTCGCCGGGGCAATGTCACACACGTGCCTTGTATGGCTCACGTGTTGAACCTGGTTGTCCAGCAATTTTTAGCCCATTATACCGGACTAGATGGCCTTCTGCAGAGTGCACGGTCGCTGTGTGCTCACTTCTGCCGTTCGCATCCCGCAGTTCAACGACTTACATCTCTACAGAAGTCGTTGGGCCTGCCAGTTCACCGGCTGAAATGCGATGTGCCGACACGGTGGAATTCAACTCTGCACATGTTGCAGCGACTGTGGCAGCACCGACAAGCCCTGGTGCAATACGTTCTGACGTATAGCCTGGGCCAATGAGATCCAGAGGTGGGGCAAATCACGCTGGAGGAGTGGTCTCAGATCAGGGACCTATGCACCCTTCTGCACAGTCTTGAAATGGCGACGAAGATGTTTAGTGCTGACGATGCCATTATCAGCATGACTATTACGGTGATTTACATGCTGGAGCACATATTAAACAGAATTCGGAGTCAGGTGGTGGGACAAGAGGAGGTGGAGGAAGTAGAGGAGGAGTCGTATGCGGAAGGGATAACATCTCCAAGGTCCAGACGGTTGGCAGCACCAAGGCGGCAGGCATGGGAGGGTGGGGGAGAGGGATTAACCAGGGCGCATGGTAGCAGCCAAACTGTTGAGGAAGGTGCAGTAGCCGAGGAAGAAGTGGAGGACGAACTGGCAATGAGCATGGAAGACTCATCAGATGAGGGAGACCTTGATCACATTTCTGTTGTGCGAGGTTGGAGGGAGAGGGCAGAGGAAGGAAGCATGATTCTTACCTCGCTACCAACACAACAAGGACTTGGTCCTTCTGGATGCGCAAGACACATGAGTGCCTTCTTGCTGCACTACCTGCAACATGACCCCCGGATTGTCAGAATTCGAAGTAATCCCGACTACTGGGTTGCCACACTCTTAGATCCCCGGTACAAAAGTATATTTGCCGAAATAATTCCTGCCATAAAAAGATATTGACGAATGCAGGAGTATCTGTTGCAGAATCTTACATGTGCTTTTCCACAAAACACCAGTGGTGCACGTAGTGAATCTCACAGTTCTAACTTGCCAACGGTGGGACTGTCGAGTCTTCATCACTCAAACAGTAACAGTAACACAGTATCTGCTGGTAACAGCAATTTTGTGGAATCGTTTCACCACTTTTTTAGACCATCCTTTGCAAGGCCACAGGAGACAAGAAGTCTGACACATAGTCAATGCCTAGAGAGGATGGTACAGGAGAATCTCCAAGTGAACATCGAAGCCATGACTGTGTCACTGGACCCTTGCTCATTTTGGTATTCCAATCTTGAAAAATCGCCGGAGCTCGCCACTCACGCCTTGGAGATCTTGTCATGCCATGCAGCCAGCGTTCTCTCTGAACGTGTGTTCAGCGCTGCTGGTAGTGTGCTGACAGATAAGCACACGCGGCTGTCCACTGAGAATGTAGACAGACTCACGTTCATAAAGATGATCAAATCATGGATTCGCAAGGACATTTCTACCCCTGTGTCATCCTTGGGAGACTAAAAGCTTGGGGATTTGGTAAAATCACCTCACCAACCGTTTTAAGCAACAGTGGGGCAATTGATGCCACTTAACCCTAGAACGCATGACCATAAAAATCTACACTTTCACATACCTGGGGCCCTTTAGGCCCGTGTGCAAATAACATGGAATAACTCAAACTCAAATGACAAACAACTATATACATGAAGAATACCTAGAGTTTCAAAATTCTAACTAAAGCAATCTTGCAGAAAATAGAAAACAATTAAATGGGCGGGCCTGCAAGGCCACAGGTATGCGTTCTAGGGTTAAGTGGTGTCTGTGCCACAATTTTGGGAGTCCCCTTGCTGTGTCTTACGTGACGTTGGCATCGTCAATTCCAGGTGGGTTGGGTCGCACCCCCCCATTTTAACTGTAAGAAACTACATACACTATGGCTTGGGGTAACACAGATGGTTGAGTCTGAAGAGCTGTTTACTCAGAGGTCTGCTCCAAATCTTCAGTGTCTGCTAGTCAGCGTAGAATTTTTAACTGCATCTAGCCTAGGCAATACTTTGGGCGTAGTAGCCCAGCTGCGAAGCAAGCTGCACCGCCTGTGTATCTAATAAGAATTTTTAAATTAATCTAGCCTAGGCAGACTGTGGGGACCCCCAACCAAACCCAGATGCTCAGCCCCCCTACCGCCCCCCTTTCATGGACAACCCAATAATGTAACTCTTACAACTGGATGGGTGAGGATCGGTCACAGCTTTATTAACTCTTTATACTCATTCCATTAGAAAGGCATTTTATTTCTAAAATAATTCAGCTTGTTGCAGCATGCCCTGGGTCCCCACTCCGGCAAGTTGGCCAACAAGTGTAACTCTCCAACATGTCCTTTCTATTTCCAGGCCACGGAGGATCCAGCGTACTCGTATGCAGGACTCTGACCCCCACCCATCACTCTTAACGCTTGTTCCACTCCGTCCTGGAGTCCTGACAGGAATATGTCCAGTCCAATATCTATTAAGTGAACACCGTCGGGCCGTATGAGGCCTGCTTTATCTCCTTCCAGTTGTCGGTGTCGTATCACTACACCGCCTCTGTCTCTTCTAAATTTGCCGTCTGAATATTTATTACCCGCCTTGTCCATTCGATGGCCGTGATGTCTCGCGCACCTTGCCATACCGCTATTGGCACAATCTCTGACCATACTATAGCTAATTTTGTGAAAAATTCTCTGAAGCGCTCAGTGTCTAGTTTCATTATTGCCATTAGTTATGCGCTCTTGTGATGACCTAGGTTGTTTCCCCCGGCCTGTATAACTAAGATGACCGGACCTCTTGCCTCTCTCCCTACCTTGATTACCTCCATTAGTACCTGTGGCCATAGCAGGCCTCTAATACCTCTCCAGTTGAAATATGTGTTATGAAACTCTAATTTCCTCCCGTCTGGGTGGACTTTCGCCCTTTTTTGTGCCCAATATATATACGAGTGGCCTATCACTCACACTGTTGGCTTAGCGTCACCTGTAAAAGAAACAAACCACGTTAGGATAACAAGTCCGGTCTTATGTATCTCGCCAAACACGTGGATCGCCATCTCCCTATCCTCTGAACTTCCGTTTCTGACAGTCCTGCTCTTGCTGCTTCCGTGGCCGCACCTATGCGGAATGAGTGTGTCCCGTAATCTTTGGGGTGGTTCCCTGCCGATGTTATGCATTTATTAAATATAGCTTGGAACAGGTATCTTGATAATGGCGTTCCATCAATGTGTGATACGAAGAAATTACTTTGTGATCTGATGGTTTGATATGTTTTTACTATTGTTACCTGACTCAGTGTACCGTTTGTGGGTTGTAGAAGTACCCAAGTACCCCTGCCCGCTGGAACCGTTTTCGATTGGTGTATGCGTACACGTATTGCATTATTGGCTATGACTACTTCCTGGTGTAATAAGCGTCCACTGGTGGTAATTTTGGATTGAGGGACTAATTCGCTTATACATAGCGCCCCGAAGAAGGCGATCACAAATGCAGTAGACATTAGTGTTGCTTCAAATTGTGAGTGTCATGTTAATGGTGTTAGGGATAAGATGTGAGAAATCAGTTTTAGTGACACGGGACGGGACGTCTACATTCCTGACTTGGCTGACCCCTTTTCCACCCTTTTATGGATTGTCTGATGATGAATCTTTGTCACATCTCCCCAATTCAGTAGTTGGAAGTGAAATGCTACTCCGGTCAGACACCGCTGCGCTGACGCCCCTGATATGCCCCTCATCATTAGCTGGTGGAGAAATTCTATGGTGACTTGTGATCTGGCTTGTTCACATTGGTCAACCCGTCTGCCTGCTACTAGTCGTGTCCACTCTTCCCATGCCTTACCGTATGCTTGCCACGTTGACGGAGCAACTGACGCTCTGATTAATGGCATCAACTATTCGCCACTAGATCCCATAGGGAGGGTGGGCAACTGTTGCCCGATGGGTGGGCGTTGTGGAAGAGCTCTGTGAAAATCTGCCAATTGAATTGTTATAAAGCGTTAGCAGCAGCTTTATACCCCTCAGCATAGTGGCTAGCGCGGACCCATACATTATGTTTTAGGCACAGGAATACTAGCCTGCGTAGTAGGCCTAGCACTGGGAGAGACGATGATGCCATCTTATTAATGCAGTGCGCTAGACTGGTGTTTTGTGTTATGAAGCGTATATTTTTGTTAGCCAGGCGCGCGCCCCATATTTCTATTGCTACCACTATTGGGAAAAATTATTTTCAGGGCTAGATGCAGCTAAAAATTATTATTAATTTCAAAGCTGGTGGAGCTTGGTATAGATGGCCTAATACAATGAGTCCCACACACTGCTAGAAGCCCAAATATTTTTTCAGAGGTAGATGCAGATAAAAATTATTTTTAATTTGCAACCTGATGGAGGTCAGTATAGATGGACTAACAGAGAAAGTCCCACACACTGCTAGAAGGCCAAATATTTTTTCAGAGCTAGATGCAGATAAAAATTATATTCAATTTGCAACCTGATGGAGGTCAGTATAGATGGACAAATAGAGAAAGTCCCACACACTGCTAGAAGGCCAAATATTTTTTCAGAGCTAGATGCAGATAAAAATTATATTCAATTTGCAACCTGATGGAGGTCAGTATAGATGGACTAATAGAACAAGTCCCACACACAGCTAGAAGCCCAAATATTTTTTCAGAGGTACTGTAGATGCAGATAAAAATTATTTTTAATTTGCAACCTGATGGAGGTCAGTATAGATGGACTAATAGAGAAAGTCCCACACACTGCTAGAAGGCCCAATATTTTTTCAGAGGTAGATGCAGAAAAAAATATATTCAGTTTGCAACCTGATGGAGGTCAGTATAGATGGACTAATACAACAAGTCCCACACACAGCTAGAAGCCCAATATTTTTTCAGAGGTAGATGCAGAAAAAAATTATTTTGAATTTGCAACCTGATGGAGGTCAGTATAGATGGACTAATAGAGAAAGTCCCACACACTGCTAGAAGGCCCAATATTTTTTCAGAGGTAGATGCAGAAAAAAATATATTCAGTTTGCAACCTGATGGAGGTCAGTATAGATGGACTAATACAACAAGTCCCACACACAGCTAGAAGCTCAATATTTTTTCAGAGGTAGATGCAGAAAAAAATATATTCAGTTTGCAACCTGATGGAGGTCTGTATAGATGGACTAATACAACAAGTCCCACACACAGCTAGAAGCCCAATATTTTTTCAGAGCTAGATGCAGACAAAATATTATTTTGAATTTGCAACCTGATGGAGGTCAGTATAGATGGACTAATAGAGAAAGTCCCACACACTGCTAGAAGGCCCAATATTTTTTCAGAGGTAGATGCAGAAAAAAATATATTCAGTTTGCAACCTGATGGAGGTCTGTATAGATGGATTAATAGAACAAGTCCCACACACAGCTAGAAGCCCAAATATTTTTTCAGAGGTAGATGCAGATAAAAATTATTTTTAATTTGCAACCTGATGGAGGTCAGTATAGATGGACTAATAGAGAAAGTCCCACACACTGCTAGAAGGCCAAATATTTTTTCAGAGCTAGATGCAGATAAAAATTATATTCAATTTGCAACCTGATGGAGGTCAGTATAGATGGACTAATAGAACAAGTCCCACACACAGCTAGAAGCCCAAATATTTTTTCAGAGGTACTGTAGATGCAGATAAAAATTATTTTTAATTTGCAACCTGATGGAGGTCAGTATAGATGGACTAATACAACAAGTCCCACACACAGCTAGAAGCCCAATATTTTTTCAGAGGTAGATGCAGAAAAAAATTATATTCAGTTTGCAACCTGATGGAGGTCTGTATAGATGGATTAATAGAACAAGTCCCACACACAGCTAGAAGCCCAATATTTTTTCAGAGGTAGATGCAGAAAAAAATATATTCAGTTTGCAACCTGATGGAGGTCAGTATAGATGGACTAATACAACAAGTCCCACACACAGCTAGAAGCCCAAATATTTTTTCAGAGGTACTGTAGATGCAGATAAAAATTATTTTTAATTTGCAACCTGATGGAGGTCAGTATAGATGGACTAATACAACAAGTCCCACACACAGCTAGAAGCCCAATATTTTTTCAGAGGTAGATGCAGAAAAAAATTATATTCAGTTTGCAACCTGATGGAGGTCTGTATAGATGGATTAATAGAACAAGTCCCACACACAGCTAGAAGCCCAATATTTTTTCAGAGGTAGATGCAGAAAAAAATATATTCAGTTTGCAACCTGATGGAGGTCAGTATAGATGGACTAATACAACAAGTCCCACACACAGCTAGAAGCCCAATATTTTTTCAGAGGTAGATGCAGAAAAAAATATATTCAGTTTGCAACCTGATGGAGGTCAGTATAGATGGACTAATACAACAAGTCCCACACACAGCTAGAAGCCCAATATTTTTTCAGAGCTAGATGCAGAAAAAAATTATATTCAATTTGCAACCTGATGGAGGTCAGTATAGATGGACTAATAGAATGATGCTATGCCCAAAAGATTTTACTTCACTAGGTGCAGTAAAAAAATTGGTATTCTATACACAGATGGTATATCTTGCAACACAGATAGGCTACTCCACTGACTAACACACTCTGCAATAGGCCAAAAAGGATTAGCTTTGCTAGATTCAGCCAAATGCTGTGAAAAAAACTTGCACAGCACTGGCACAGACCTGCCTGGCAAAAAGTGATAGGAACTGATGTAACCTAGTCCTGAAAAGGACCCCAATTACAATTAGTCTTTACTCCCACAACCTATCTATTTAAGAGCACAGACCTGCCTGATAAAAGTCATAGGAAATGCTGTAACCTAGTCCTTAAAAGGACTGCAATCACAACTATTCCCTACTCCCAAGCTATCTGTAGATTTGTGCGAAAATTGGCTTGAAATTAACAAGGTATAGCGCACACAGCAACAGCGGTGCCGTCTAACACGCAGCTGCAGCAGTGAGAAAATGGTGGCGACGGGGAAAATGGCTTGGTCTTATAGGGCAAGGACATGTGACATACACTGCCAATGACACATGCCCTTGCTTGTGTGAAAAAAAGCACTTCTGTAACGGGTCTGGGAGGCGGAACCTCTGAGCTACTATACAAGGGGGCGGTCCTTGTAAGGGAGCGGGTGGCGACCAGGGAGGACGGGCAGGTAGTCACAGCAGGTGACCGGGACAGTCTCTGAGTGAACGGGTTGGAGGTCACGGCAAGTGACCGGGGCAGTCTCTGGAAGAACGGGCAGGAGGTCACGGCAAGTGACCGGGGCAGTCTCTGGAAGAACGGGCAGGAGGTCACGGCAAGTGATCGGGGCAGTCTCTGGATGAACGGGCAGGAGGTCACGGCAAGTGACCGGGGCAGTCTCTGGATAAAGGTTAGGTACGACCTGTGATGGCAGAGCCTCCAGGTAGGCTAGCAGGCAGATGGTTGATGTGTGCTCCCAGGTGAGCAAGCGAGAGTCTCTGGAATGGCAGGTGGTCACAGCTCGTGACGGCGGAGCCTCCAGGTAGGCTAGCGGGCAGGTACCAGGTGTGCGCTCCCAGGTGAGCGGGCAGGAGTCTCTGGAATGGCAGGTGGTCACAGCACGTGACGACGGAGCCTCCGGGTAGGCTAGCAGGCAGGTAACAGGGGTGCGCTCCCAGGTGAGCGGGCAGGCTGGTCCTTAGACAGACTGACAGGAGTTGGTAGGCAGACCGTCGGACCTCAGGTAAGCAGGCAGGTAGAAGATGTGCGCTCCCAGGTGAGCGGGCAAGCTGGTCCTTAGACAGACTGACAGGAGTTTGGAAGGCAGACCGTCGGACCACAGGCTGGCAGGCAGGTAGCAGGAAAATCAAGCAGGAGTTAGACAGCAGGCTGGCAGGAATCTGGCAGGAAACTGGCAACGGGACCTGAGGGCTGAAGCAGAGTAGTGAACTGTGCTACAACATAGCTCGGGCACCTCCATTTTGGAGGAGGTGCCTTTTATATGGGAGGTCCTCCGGCAATTGGCCGGGGACTCCTTAGGACGGTGCGCGCGGTCCCTTTAAGAGAGGGGGAGCGCGCGCGCCCTAAGCACACTGCCGGGGAAGGAGCGCGCGCCGGAAGCAGCGGGGAGAGCAGCGCTGGAGGACGCCGCGCCAGGAGCGGGGAGGTGAGAGGGACGGCGTCTCTGCCTGGAATGGGGCAGAGACGCCGATGCTACAGTACCCCCCCTTTAGGCCCCCTCTTTTTTTGGCCAGAAAGAAATTTTTCAAGGAGAAGCGGGGCGTTGATGTTCTCCCTGGGTTCCCAAGTTCTCTCCTCAGGACCAAACCCCTTCCAATCTACCAGAAAAAAGGTTTTTCCTCTTACCCTCTTGGAGGCCAGAATACTCTCTACCTCAAAGATGTCATCAGTGGAAACCGGAGCAGGAGGGGCACCTGGATTTTTGGAAAAAGAGTTAAAGACAACGGGTTTGAGGAGAGATACGTGGAAGGAGTTGGGGATCCGTAGGGTGGCCGGGAGTTTTAATTTGTAGGCCACAGGGTTAATTTGCCTGAGGACTTCGAAGGGACCGATGAATCGAGGACCCAACTTGTAGGAGGGTATTTTGAGCCGCACATGTTTGGATGAGAGCCAAACCTTGTCTCCCGGACGGAATTGGGGCGGATCCAGACGTCTCTTATCAGCATATCTCTTCATCCGCTCAGAGGAGAGAAGAAGAGCGGACCTGGTGCTCTCCCAAATAGTAGAAAATTCGCTGACAAGAGACTCCGCAGCAGGGTTGTCCACAGAAACAGAGACAGGAAGTGGAATCCGGGGATGTTGACCACCAACTATAAAGAACGGGGATTTGGAAGAGGACTCGCTCTCATGGTTGTTATAAGAGAACTCGGCCCACGGTAGGAGATCCACCCAGTCCGAGTGGTGAGCATCCACGAAGTGCCGGAGGTAGCTGGACAAGATTTGATTGATCCGCTCCACTTGACCATTGGACTGAGGGTGGTAAGCGGAGGAGAAATCCAGGGTAATGTCCAGCAGCTTACAAGTGGCTCTCCAGAAACGAGAGGTGAACTGAACCCCACGATCCGACACGATGTGGAGGGGCAGACCATGGAGACGGAAGATGTGGCGGATAAAGTCTTTAGCCAACTCAGGTGCAGACGGAAGACCAGGCAGGGGAATGAAGTGGGCCATCTTAGAAAAACGGTCAGCGACAACCCAAATGACGGTACAACCGGCAGAAACTGGAAGGTTGGTGATAAAGTCCATAGCGATGTGTTGCCAAGGAGCAGCAGGTACGGGAAGGGGCAGGAGATGGCCGGCAGGTAGATGTCGGGGAACTTTGTTACGGGCACAGGATGAACAGGCCGCGACGAAGTCTACCACGTCCTTACGTAGGGTAGGCCACCAGTAATGCCGGACAATAAGTTGAAAGGTCTTCTTTTGGCCAGCATGGCCAGCTAGTTTAGAAGAATGTCCCCAGCGAAGAACCCTCTCCCGATCTGGCACGGCTATGAACGTCTTACCGGGTGGAAGACGAGTTAGATCCAAGGGAGCCACATTCATCACCTTGGAGGAGTCGATGATGTGCGTAGGTTCCTCCTCTTGATCGGAGGACAGGAAGGACCGAGACAAGGCATCAGCTTTGACGTTCTTGTCCGCCGGACGGAAATGAAGAGTGAAGTCGAAGCGGGCAAAAAACAACGACCACCGGGCCTGGCGAGGATTGAGCCTCTGAGCATTTTGGAGATATGCCAGGTTTTTGTGATCCGTGTAGATAATTACCGGGTAGAGAGCCCCTTCAAGCAGATAGCGCCACTCTCCTAGTGCCAATTTGATGGCTAGCAATTCCCGGTCTCCAATGGAGTAGTTGCGCTCCGATGAGGAGAAGATTTTGGAGAAGAAGCCGCACGTTACCATTCTCCCGGTAGAAGACTTCTGGGTGAGCACCGCTCCGGCTCCGGAGGAGGAAGCATCAACCTCCAGGTAGAATTGTTTATTACAGTCCGGACGGTGCAGGACGGGAGCAGAGGTGAAGGCTTTCTTTAGGGAAAGGAAGGCCTCCTCGGCTTCAGGCGACCATATCCTGGGGTTAGCCCCCTTATGGGTAAGTGCAGATATGGGAGCAGTCCGAGACGAGAAGTGTGGGATGAAAAGACGATAATAATTAGCGAAGCCCAGGAATCGCTGTATCGCCTTCAAACCTTCAGGACGAGGCCATTTTAGAACGGAAGAGAGCTTCTCGGGATCCATTTGCAGACCAGTTTGGGAGATGACATAGCCCAAGAACGGAAGGGAGGTCTGATCGAAGAGGCACTTCTCGTATTTGGCGTAAAGGTGGTTCTGCCGAAGCCTAAGCAAGACCTGACGAACATCCCTCCGGTGTGTGGGGAGATCCGGAGAGAAGACCAAGATATCGTCCAGGTATACCACTACGCAGGAGTACAGGAGGTCACGGAAGATGTCATTGACTAGTTCCTGAAAGACCGCGGGAGCATTACAGAGACCGAAGGGCATCACAAGGTACTCGTAGTGACCGTCCCGGGTATTGAATGCCGTCTTCCACTCGTCTCCTTGACGGATACGGACCAGATTATACGCTCCTCGAAGATCCAGCTTGGAGAAGATCCTGGCGCCCTTGAGCCGGTCAAACAATTCGGAGATGAGTGGCAGGGGATATTTGTTTTTTACCGTAATGAGATTGAGTCCTCTGTAGTCAATACAGGGACGTAGCGAGCCGTCTTTCTTTTTGACAAAGAAGAATCCGGCTCCAGCCGGGGAGGTAGATTTTCGGATAAATCCCCTAGCCAGATTCTCTTCAATGTACTCAGACATGGCTCGGGTCTCGGCTGCAGATAACGGGTAGATACGCCCACGGGGAGGAGTGGTGCCAGGTACCAGGTCGATCGGGCAATCGTATGGCCTATGGGGCGGCAACGTCTCAGCTTCCTTCTTACCAAAGACGTCCGCATAGGGCCAGTAGGGAGCCGGGAGACCAGGTAAGTTAGCTGGAGTAGGCTGAGGGCGAAGTGGACGGACCGGAACCAGGCAGGTCCTATGGCAGTCAGGACCCCATCGGAGTACTTCACCGGACCGCCAGTTTAATACGGGTTCATGTGTCTGGAGCCAAGGTAGACCTAGCAACAAGGAGTGAGAAAGTCTGGACAGCACATGGAATGAGATCTCCTCAGAGTGCAGCATTCCCACCTGTAGGGTTAGAGGTTCGGTGACGAGCAGGATGGTCTCCGAGAGAAGTCTTCCATCCACGGAGGCAACAGACAATGGCTCAGCCAGGGACTTGGTGGGAATATGATATCTCTCTACCAGAGACTGGGCGATGAGGTTTCCAGCAGCTCCAGAATCCAGATGGGCGAGTTCAAAGAGACGGTTCTCTCCCCAAGCAATAGAGACCGGTAAGGTCAGAGACGGAGAGGGCTTACTTTTGTCTAGGACGACCTCTCCGAGTGGTCCTAGACACTGGCGTTTCCCGGCTTTTCCGGGCAGGAACGGATGAAGTGCTTCTTACTGCCACAATAGAAACAGCTTCCCTCGGCTCGGCGAGATTCTTGGCGAGAACCGACCATCTTGGTCTGGTCGACTTGCATAGGCTCAGGAGAGACGGAGGGAGTGACGGGTTGTTGAAAAGTAGGAGCTAGGCGTGGAAACCTCCTCTCACGGGTGACCTCTTTGGCACGCTCCTGGAACCGCAGGTCAATCCGGGTGGTAGGAATGTCCCGACCGGCAAGTTCATCTTTAATACGGCCGGACAGACCCTCCCAGAAGACGGAAACCAGAGCGTCATTATCCCAGGCCAGCTCCGAGGCAAGGGTACGGAACCGTATGGCATATTGGCCCACGGTGAGACTCTCCTGACGGAGGCGTAGCAGTGATGATGCGGATGAGGTTTTCCGTCCGGGTTCGTCGAAGACTTTCCGGAAAGCCGTGAGAAAAGCAGGCAAGTTGGACACCAGGGGGTCTCCTCTCTCCCATAGAGGATTTAGCCAGGCCAGGGCCTCCCCGGTGAGATGGGACATGATGAATGCAATTTTGGCTCGGTCGGAGTTAAACTGATGGAACAATAGTTCAAAGTGCAGGGTGCACTGATTTATGAAGCCCCGAGCCTGGGCGGAGTCGCCTCCGAAGCGAGGAGGTGCAGAAAGCCGGGGTCCGGGGTAGGATATCATGGTATTAGTGGACAGCGGAGCTGCCGGATTGCGAGACATGGCACTGGCGGAGGTTGCTGGTGGAGCAGTCAGAGTGTCCAGGCGAGTATTGACATTCCGCAGGTGACCCAGGATGGATTCCTGTTGGGACCTTTGACGGGACAGTTCATGACACAGGTCCGAAAGCGAGGGAGCTTGGGTGCCACCGGGTTCCATGGCCCGAGCAAACTGTAACGGGTCTGGGAGGCGGAACCTCTGAGCTACTATACAAGGGGGCGGTCCTTGTAAGGGAGCGGGTGGCGACCAGGGAGGACGGGCAGGTAGTCACAGCAGGTGACCGGGACAGTCTCTGAGTGAACGGGTTGGAGGTCACGGCAAGTGACCGGGGCAGTCTCTGGAAGAACGGGCAGGAGGTCACGGCAAGTGACCGGGGCAGTCTCTGGAAGAACGGGCAGGAGGTCACGGCAAGTGATCGGGGCAGTCTCTGGATGAACGGGCAGGAGGTCACGGCAAGTGACCGGGGCAGTCTCTGGATAAAGGTTAGGTATGACCTGTGATGGCAGAGCCTCCAGGTAGGCTAGCAGGCAGATGGTTGATGTGTGCTCCCAGGTGAGCAAGCGAGAGTCTCTGGAATGGCAGGTGGTCACAGCTCGTGACGGCGGAGCCTCCAGGTAGGCTAGCGGGCAGGTACCAGGTGTGCGCTCCCAGGTGAGCGGGCAGGAGTCTCTGGAATGGCAGGTGGTCACAGCACGTGACGACGGAGCCTCCGGGTAGGCTAGCAGGCAGGTAACAGGGGTGCGCTCCCAGGTGAGCGGGCAGGCTGGTCCTTAGACAGACTGACAGGAGTTGGTAGGCAGACCGTCGGACCTCAGGTAAGCAGGCAGGTAGAAGATGTGCGCTCCCAGGTGAGCGGGCAAGCTGGTCCTTAGACAGACTGACAGGAGTTTGGAAGGCAGACCGTCGGACCACAGGCTGGCAGGCAGGTAGCAGGAAAATCAAGCAGGAGTTAGACAGCAGGCTGGCAGGAATCTGGCAGGAAACTGGCAACGGGACCTGAGGGCTGAAGCAGAGTAGTGAACTGTGCTACAACATAGCTCGGGCACCTCCATTTTGGAGGAGGTGCCTTTTATATGGGAGGTCCTCCGGCAATTGGCCGGGGACTCCTTAGGACGGCGCGCGCGGTCCCTTTAACCACTTCGCGCCAGAGCCTGTTTTTGCCTTCGTGACCAGGCCAATTTTTTCAATTCTGACCACTGCCAGTTTATGAAGTAATTACCCTGGAACGCTTCAACGTATTCCCCTGATTCTGAGATTGTTTTTTCGTGACATATTGTACTTCATGATAGTGGTAAAATTTCTTCGATATCACTTGCGTTTATTTGTGAAAAAATCGGAAAATTTTGAAAATTTTGCAATTTTCAAACTTTGAATTTTCATGCCCTTAAATCAGAGAGATATGTCACACAAAATAGTTAATAAATAACATTTCCCACATGTCTACTTTACATCAGCACAATTTTGGAACCCAAATTTTTTTTTGTTAGGGAGCTATAAGGGTTAAAAGTTGACCAGCGATTTCTCATTTTTCCAACAAAATTTACAAAAACATTTTTTTAGGGACCACATCATATTTGAAGTCACTTTGAGGGGTCTTTATGACAGAAAATACACAAAAGTGACACCATTCTAAAAACTGCACCCCTCAAGGTGCTCAAAACCACATTCAAGAACTTTATTAACCCTTCAGGTGCTTCACAGGAATTTTTGGAATGTGGAAGAAAAAAATTAACATTTAACTTTTTCACAAAAATGTTACTTTAGACCCAATTTTTTTATTTTCACAGGGGTAACATGAAAAAATGGACCCCAAATTTTTTTGTGCAATTTCTCTTGAGCGTGCTGATACCCCATATGTGAGGGAAAACCACTGTTTGGGCGCACGGCAGGGTTCGGAAGGGAAGGAGCGCCATTAGACTTTTTGAATGTAAAATTTGTCTGAATAATTAGCGGACGCCATGTTGCGTTTGGAGAGCTCCTGATGTGCCTAAACAGTGGAAACCCCCCACAAGTGACACCATTTTGGAAACTAGACCCCTTAGGGAACTTATCTAGATGTGTGGTGAGCACCTTGAACCCCAAGGTGCTTCACAGAAGTTTATAATATTGAGCTGTAAAAATAAAATTTTCACATTTTTCCCACAAAACCGTTTTTCATCCCTTAATTTTGCATTATCATAAGGGTAATAGGATAAATTGCACCATGAAATTTGTTATGCAATTTCTCCTGAACACGCTGATACCCCATATATGGAGGCAAATTACTGTTTGGGCACATGGCAGGGTTTGAAAGGGAAGGAGCGCCATTTGACTTTTTGAATGTAAAATTTGTTTGAATAATTAGCGGACGCCATGTCACATTTGGGGAGCCCCTAATGTGCCTAAACAGTGGAAACCCCCCACAAGTGCCACCATTTTGGAAACTAGACCCCTTAGGGAACTTATCTAGATGTGTGGTGAGCACCTTGCACCCCCAGCTGCTTCACAGAAGTTTATAATATTGAGCCGTAAAAATAAAATTTTCACATTTTTCCCATAAAAAATGTTTTTCATTCCCTAATTTTGCATTATCATAAGGGTAACAGGATAAATTGCACCACGAAATTTGTTGTACAATTTCTCCTGAGTACGCCGATACCCCATATGTGGGGGAAAACCACTGCTTTGGTGTACGGCAGGGTTCGGAAGAGAAAGAAGCGCTATGTTGGCTGGGATAGGCAGCAGACACCATGTCACATTTGAAGAGTCGCTGACATGCCAAAACAGCAGAAACCCCCACAAGTGACCCCATTTTGTAAACTACACCTCTCAAGGAATTCATCTAGGGAAGTAGTGAGCATTTTTTAACTTTTAAATTTATACCATTGGGCAGTGAAAAAAGCATAATTATATTTTTACCACAAAAAAATGTTTTACCCTCAGATTTTACATTTTCACACAGGGCAATGGGTAAAAATGGTGCCGAAATGTGTCACACAATTTCTTCTAAAAGTGTCAATACCCCATATGTGGCTGTATCGTACCACTTAGCCATACGGTGAGATTTGAGGGGGAAGGAGCGCTATTTGACAATTGGAGAACAAATTATTGTAGAATAGGCATTTGGATTTGGGAGCACAAAATTTTCTGAATTTCTTTTGGGGGGCAAGGACCATTTTGCTTTTCCAGAGCCTTTCTGCTACCAGTAACTTGGAAGTCCCTTATATTTTTAACAGATGACGAACCTGAGTGGGGACTAGCTTTTTTTGAGGACTGAGTTGAAGCTTTTATTGGGAACATTTTACGTAACATTTATCCGGCGCTCTAGGCTGAGCACTTACATCGGGGTTTCCATCTAAATTTCCAAGTGATGTAATTCAGATGAACCCCTGCGGGATCCATTCACTATAATGAGGCAGCAGAGTTACTCTGGACTCCGTCTGGCCTCTGTTTAGTGGTGTCCTTTTTTTCAGAAGTGCACAAAACTGTGGCCAACCGCACTTTTATGCACGCCTAAAACAAATGACACCGTGGGATCCCAGGCTAGACGGCATCCACAGTGGCCTATATCTGCCTCATTACAGGGAATCTTCCATCATGGGTTCTGGCTGAATCACGTATTTCAGAGATTTACACGGAAACTCTGGTGTAAGTGCTCAGCGCAGAGCACAGGATAAATGTGAGCAGAGCCTTACTGGGATCTTTGGGAGACATAATAAACAAATCAGTAGCAGGTGAATAATATTTGTTTTATTTATTCTTTATGCCGTTCCTAGTGTGATATAACTGATTAGATTACTTTATTCTTCGGGTCGGTGCGATTACAGAGATACCAGATTTATATCGGGTTTTTATGACTGACAGCTGTCACACACTAAAATACGCTTTTTTTGCAAAATCTAGTTTTTGCATCACCATATTTTGAGAGCTATAATTTTTCCATATTTCGGCCGATAGAGTCATGTGACGGCTTGTTTTTTGCGGGACGAGTTGAAATTTTTATTGGAACCATTTTTGGGCACGTGACATTTTTTGATCGCTTTCTATTCCATTTTTTGGGAGGTAAAGTTAACAAAAACAAACACTTCAGGAATTGTTTTTTGAGGTTTTTTTTATGCCGTTCTGCGTGTGGTAAAAGTGATCAGGCAGCGTTATTCTTCGGGTCAGTACGTTTACAGCGATACTACACTTACTGTATTTTTTTTATGTTTTGGCGCTTTTACACAATAAAACAATTTTATAGAAAAAAAAATATTTTTTTTGCATTGCTTTATTCTGAGCGCTATAACTTTTTTATTTTTTGGCTGATGGAGCTGTATGGCGGCTTTTTTTTGCGGAACAAGATGACGTTTTTAGTGGTACCATTTTTATTTCTATTCTGCTTTTTGATCGCATTTTTTTCCACTTTTTGTTTGGCGATATGATGAAAAAGCATATTTTTTTGCTCCGTTTTTTATTTATTTTTATTACGGTGTGCACAGAAGGAGTTAATTAGTGTGACAGTTTTATAGCTCGGGTTGTTTCGGACGCGGCGATACCAAATATGTGTACTTTTTTTGGTTTTGTAATAATTTACGGATTTATTGGTTTAATATTTTATTTATTTATTTTTATTTATTTTGTGATTTTTTTTTTTAATAGTTTAAAAACTTTTTTTTTACTTTTTTTTACATTTTTACTTAGTCCCTGTATGGGACATTAATTTTTATTTTTCTGATCACTGATCTCATGTAATGTAATACACATATATTACATTATATGAGATCTTCACTGACTGTTTCAGTCAGAGTCTCCTGTCTGACTTCAGCTACATACAGGCTGAAGTCAGACAGGAAGGACACCATATATGGCAGAGCTGGAGGCGGTCATGTGACCTCCAGCTGCCATAGCAACCCCAGGTCCTCAAACGAAACGGAGGTCTTCGGAGGTGAGTGGACGACCCCCTCTCTTCCTGCTGTCTCCTATATGCCGCGATCACTAAAGATCACAGCATATAGAAGACAGCAAAGGGTTAACATCACTGGGACCTGATCTAATCAGGTCCCGATGATGTACCCTGTCAGAGCTAACGCTCTGCACCGGAATCGCAGTGCTTGCAGGACCCTGGGGGTCCTGAGCACTGCGAGACCACCCACCGTTTTTAAACGTCGGCACTGCACAGAGCCCGGCAAGCGCCGATGTTTATCTACAGTGGGCGGTCGGGAACCGGTTAAGAGAGGGGGAGCGCGCGCGCGTGCGCCCTAAGCACACTGCCGGGGAAGGAGCGCGCGCCGGAAGCAGCGGGGAGAGCAGCGCTGGAGGACGCCGCGCCAGGAGCGGGGAGGTGAGAGGGACGGCGTCTCTGCCTGGAATGGGGCAGAGACGCCGATGCTACAACTTCGCTCCGTGTGTGCGCTGCTGATAGGCTGACAGATTGCACCTCCCCACTGTAAATGCGGGAAAGAGAAAAAAAAAATGGAGATCTTCATTGTTCCTGCAGAGATCCATCCCCTGCCCCTCCCCCCACCCCGCTGTACACTCAAACTGCGTATTAACATTAATTTTCATCATTACTGAGAAAAAATCCAGTTATGATTTTGGTGCACGAACAGTTATCGAACATAACCTCGAACAGCCGAATTTTTCTCAAATTGTTCGTGTTCGCCGAACGGCTCGAACACCGCCCAAAACAGCTCGAATTTGAGATTGGCGAACAGTTCGAGTAGAACAACGCTCATCTCTAGTTGAGACATTCCTCGTCTGCAACCTCCCTCTCGTCCCATAGATCGGGGTACGAGGGCTGTGTCCCATGCCGGTGCAGGCCCACACAGGATCTGCGTTCCCGGAGGGAAGTCACTTAACACACAGTATTTTGACAGCACAGTACGACCACTAAGAAGGACAGGTCCACACAGGACCAGGTTTGAACCAAACAGCACCAACCGAAGACCAAGATCAAAGATGGCATACTATTAAATATGAAATTAGAAGTGTAACTATCTAACTGTTCCTCCACCCACACCCACTAACTGGTTCCTACCACTTTGTGTTCCCCAGTCTCCCTGTAACCAGGGGAGCAGCACCTAGTGCATACTAGGTCCCTCTGGTGGAAATGTGGTGTTGGATGCAAGAGGCTAGGTAACTACCATCACACCGGCCTTACCTCAGAGGAGGAACACCACACTCCATTAAAGAAGTGCAGCATTCCTGTGGCGGTCGAACCCTCAGGGGCGCCACAACTGCACCATACTGAAGGGAAGATGGATGGGGTCATGCATCATGAGATTTTGGCCAACAACCTCCTTCCCTCAGTAAGAGCATTGAAGATGGGTCGCGGCTGGGTCTTCCAGCAAGACAATGACCCAAAACATACAGCCAAGGCAACAAAGGAGTGGCTCAAAAAGAAGCACAGTAAGGTCATGGAGTGGCCTAGCCAGTCTCCAGACCTTAATCCCATAGAAAACTTATGGAGGGAGTTGAAACCCCGAGTTGCCAAGCGACAGCCTCAAAATCTTAATGATTTAGAGATGATCTGGAAAGAGGAGTGGACCAAAATTCCTCCTGACATGAGCGCAAACCTCATCATCAACTACAAAAAACGTCTGACTGCTGTGCTTGCCAACAAGGGTTTTGCCACCAAGTATTAACTGTTGTTTGCCAGAGGGATCAAATACTCATTTCTCACTGCAAAATGCAAAAAAAATATCTAATTTATACAATGAGATTTTCTTGATTTTTTGGGGATATTCTACCTCTCAATGTTAAAATTAACCTACCCTTAAAATTATAGAATGTTCATGTCTTTGTCAGTGGGAAAAACTTACAAAAACAGCAAGAGATCAAATACTTATTTCCCCCACTTGTACGTGCTTCTGCCCTGGTCCTCGTTTATCCATGTGCCATCCAATGAGTCCAGCTCCACTGCATCATCATATCTGGTCCGTGCTGCTCACCCTAATCTACAGCTTAAAGAATCCACCTCGCAAATCAAGTATATAACGAGGTGTGTTGGCCTCTTTTGATGGCAGATCCAATGGCAACTATTACTACATTGTTCCCATTCATGATAAAAATCTGTATTCTTGTTTATAAGGGGCAGTTTACTAGCAATGAGTGGTGGCCTAGTAACGATATTCTTGGATTATTGACTTTGGGGATAAAGCAAGTATATATTCTCAAAACCAAAAATTTGTTGGACCGCTAATCACAGTTATACCTTGCCGTACATTGCTGAGGGGTTGTTCTAAAATGTGACAGGTTGTTTTCTTATTTCAGTTGCAAAAATATCTACATTTGACTGAAGCATTAATTACCTGAGAATGTGATACAATTGCCCTTCATACAATTTATTCCTCCACTAAACTGCGTTCTGTTGGTAGCCGTAAGTGAAAATCAAATACTAAAAAAAAGAAAGCAGTTACCATCTCATAATGATTGGCCCCGGTCTGAAGAGCACAGAACATCACGTAACACCTTTCATAGTTTTCATTACAGGATTTCCCTTTTAAAGTCATAAAGTCATAAAACTCTAATAATCTTGGCAAATTCACCCAGTAAAATGTAATTTTAGGCCACTGGTAATATTGAGGAAGGGGCTTCCTCATAGTATAGATTTTCCATTTCATTAATCTAAAGATATGTATTCTTTTCCAGTTCTAATTGATTTTTTCATGTTTTTTTTTCCATCTGGACTTTTTGTAGCTATGACAGTTCTACTGGTGGACCCCAGCCACCCCAGTGTGGCACAGACAGGAGGTGTTCCACTGCAGAAAACCCTCAGCATATTTTTTATTTTATATAAATGTACCATAAAGAAGTGATTCCTGTTTACATCTTATTGACTGATATAAATCTCCCTCATCCTTTTAGGGTAAGCATATTATTGAATGTTTCCAAAACTCTGCCCATCATGATGCCCAATGACCACACAGCTTTGCTTTATAATTTACAACCATTGGACACTCCGAAGGACAGGATTTCAGACACATCCTGCATGATGTGTGCAATTACCTTTTAAAACAAAAGATCTGCAGTTGGTCTGCTGTATCTGAGTTGTGTATTTTGATGTTCCGCAGCAGCTATGGCGTGTACTATAATTTTTTTCTATTCACATTGCAGCTGATGAAGAAGTTCTTTTTCAAAAAGAAAGTCCTACATGACTGTCATTCCATGGTTTATAGCAAATAAAGAAATTGCATGCAAAAGTGATCTAAAAGGGGCTGTTCGGACTTAAGCTACAAGTCTGCAGTTATTCTACAGTATATGACTGCAGACTTGTGAATCCTCACATTGTGCCTCTGCACTCTGTGAGAATTCTCCTGTGCAAGTGCTGGGAGCGGGCGGACATGTGACTGCAAGTATGTGACATACATACTCCCGGCCACATTCCAACTAGACTGTTTCCAGCATCACTCAATACAGTTGCATTGAGCGTGGCTGAGTCTAGTCGGAATGTGGCCGAGAGTATGTATACTGCATACTTGCGGTCACATGACCGCTCGTTTCCTGTGCCGGCACCGGAGATTCCTCACAGGATTCACAAGTCTGCAGTCACATAGAGTGACTGCAAACTTGCAGTTTAAAACCCGACAACCACTTTAAGCAACAAGTTTCTACAGGATAAGTAATGTATGTGTGGCACTCATCTGTGTGCTCCTCAGATTCCAATATCATAATGTAATGAATCTACAAATATAAGTTTAATACATGTGAGAAGAAAATGTAATTCAATGTACTGTACATACAGTAATAATAATAATTATTATTAGATGTAAATATAATATAATAATAATAATTATTATTATTTTTATTATGCTAACAGACCAATGCAGAAATCTTTCCACATCTCATCAGACTGTAGAAAACAACGCTTCCACAATCCACTGAGACTGTTTTATGGGTCACACTAAGCAAATGTGTCTACGGGATTAGACCGTGAAAAATGTGTTTGATTTTGAAGTACAATTGATTACATAGTCAACAATAAAACATGAAAGGAAGTCTAGTCCTCCAAGAGCAAAGTCCTAAAGACCTTATTATACACACAAGAACCACAGGGGATTCAGTACATAACACGTATGTTTGGCAATGCTTTAATACTTATAATATTTGGGGTAAAAAAGTAAAAAAATAGTAAAAGTGATCAGTGCTGCTATATGTAAAATATCCTTATTACACCATTATCTTCTAGTGCGGGTTTTAATTGATCAGAGTCCACACAGAATGTGTGAATTACTACAGTTTTCAGGGTAAAGTAATCACATTCTACTTTTATACAATTATATAGAATGCCATACTTTGATTATATGCTTACTAACACACAGCTGACTCCTTCACAATAATACAGTAAGACTACTAGTGCATTTACCAGGTCCAAATCCCAGATTAAGTGCAGATATTATTTATTTTAATATTATGCTATGAGAAATTAGGCTGCACCATACCGTATTGTAATCATAAATATTAGAAATATATATAAAAAAAATGTCTTTACTGAACGATAGCTTGATAACGGTTATGTACAAGGGATAGCAGGTTCAAAGTCTTATTATTGTTTTTTCTATGGTATACAGCATTCTCCTTCACACAGTATCCTTCCTCTGTAGACTATCCAGGGCTGGTGAGGCACACTGTTTCTCTCTACTTAGCCACAACCCAGTTTTTACGCCACAGTCTTTATCAGTGAGTTTCTGTATTTGCTAAGCGGTTCTGCATCCTATTTCTTCCAATACTGGCACCCTGGATCTACCACTTGGAACCCCTGGTAGTCCCATGAAACTAAGTAATGTTTAGGCCCATTACCTTCGACTTTGCAAGCTCATGGTTTCATGACTCGATGTTCTATACATGGACCGTTCTCCAGAAGGGTCAGTCACTCTCCTCAGGATCTTGCTATCCCTACCCTTAGGCCTCCTCCTATTGTAGATCACCCCACAGCAGCACTGCGCTGTTCACTTTCTGAACCCTTTCTAACTAAGTACAGGAAACAGTCATTTGCCCTAGCACTAAGCCACTCCCACTATGGGCTAGTCCAAATCATTAACTATATCTTATCTTAGTGTTAAATGCACGCCGCTAGGTTCAGATAGGGGCGAGACAGGTTATATGAATTCTTTGGAATCCTGGGGGAACCATTACTCAGGGCGATTATAGACCATGTGCTGCAGCTTCTCTCAGGCACACAGGGGTATTGACCCTCAGGCACAGACACGTAGGTAGTTTCACTTGCTGACCAGACACACTATACAAGAGTCCTCATAAACGGTAGAACAGTAGCATTTAATAAGAAGCCGCACAGCCAATGCAAGTTAAGTCTTATCAGCAACAGGCTCCAGTGACAAGCAGTACAGTTTACATAGCAGCACAGCAGTTCACAGTTTTCCCAGTAGTACAGAACAGCACAGTTGTAATGCAAATGAACACAGCATTCTTTACAGCACAGTGAGATGGAGGGGGGGAGGGTTTGCTGAGGGAAATGATCTCTGTGACTCCATTTCTTACAGTCATTATGTTTCTGCTTGACAATACTCTGCACTGCTAGTTCAGGAACTCTACCTGACCTGTGCTTAGCTTCACTCCTGACTTGAATCCTTTTCACTTGCAGGGGCACTTCTGTCAAATGCAGAACACACACACAACCTTTCTCTTCGGCTCCAGCCAGACAGTAAACAACTTCCTCACAATCCCCCTGGGGTTCTGCTAAAACCCTCCCTGTCTCCTGTGACTGTGTTAACCCCTCTAGTTGCTGGATACTTCTGAAGCACAACACTTCCTGTCTCATGTGCTGGTGTTACTTCTAATAGTTGCTGAACGCTTTTAAAGCAACAGCACTACTTGTGACTGTTACACTCTTCCCTCCATTTTGAATGTCATCCTTGACATTCGTCTTAATTGGTCAATCTGACCAATTCTGAGACAGTGGTGAAAGTTGGATAGCTTTATATACAAATTGGCATTGACAAATTGGTATAACATTCATAAACATTGATAACCTATCCTTATGACCTTTTTCTTGTAGGATGCCTGTAAGAAATAAGCAATTAACACAATTAAAACAATCAGCATCTCTTCAGCTGGAGCTTTTCATACGCCTTCAACCAGCTTTCTCTATCTATGCTCTAACAGTTCTTTGTTTCTAAAAGTCTTTTAAGAAAACTCACAGCATGAAACAAGTCTTTCCAGTAGGCAACATCTTCCATACTGCCTCTCGGTGGTGAATACCACTCAAGTGGGCTTACCTGGTCTGCAGGCAGAGATACCTGTTTCAAGTCGAAAGTCCTTGGCACTTGACTCGGTTCACCAAGTGCCTCATACGTCAGCATCACGGGCCTCCTCACTTCTCGAGTCGACATCCTCCTGGTGGGTTGTTCCTCAGATATCACGGGTTCTTTGGTCATAGGAGTTTCTTCCGCCGCACTCATTTCCTGTGCTTCCTCAGATGCTCTTTGAGCTGCCTCTGTAAGTTCATGTACCCGAGTCACCTGTTTCCCCACGGTCTGGTAATTCCGCTCATCCTGAGTGTCGATTGGTCTCTTCATGGACCGGTATTAATCATCAGATCTGAATTGGACTTCATCTGTACTCCTTGGTACGAACACTGGAGCCTCAGGACTTAGTTCACTCTCCTGAGGATGGTACATCCCTCTCCTTGCCGGTCCGAGAAATACAACGGTGTGTTCTTCTCCATCGGAACTTTCAAGGTCACTATCCACCTCCGGAGCTTCTGTCTGTGGTGGTCCCTTAGTCGATCTTGGATGATGTCGGTCTACTTCCGGGAAGTCTTGTTGTGGTGGGAGATAATCACAGGGTAGTAGTAAATTCCGATGGACTATTCTGTTTTTCTTGTCTCCTGTTCCCAATCGGGTTTCATACACTGGGCTGTCATCAGCTTTCCTTCTTATGACCACATACACCTTGTCTTCCCAGTACGAACAAAAGTTTTCCTGGACCACCTTTCTCACGTACGCTCTTGACTAGCACCCAGCTTCCTGGTGCCAATTCTGCTCCATAGCATTTTCGATCATAGTACTCCTTACCTTGCTCTGTCCTTGCGTAACCACTTTGGATGCTGTTTTGTATGCCTCTGCCATCCGTTCCTTCCATTTCCAAACATACTCCAGATATGTTCTGTAAGTCTCTGACACTGGAGTATCGAACATGATGTTGATTGACAGTCTTGGCGATCGTCCATACAATAGGAAAAGGGTGAATAACACGTTGCGTCATTCTTTGTACAGTTATAGGCATGTACCACTTTTGACAGAGAAATTTTCCAGTCTTTCTTCTCATCAGCTGTTAAAGTGCGCAACATCGACAATAATGTCCGGTTAAAACGTTTCACTTGTCCATTACCCTCTGAGTGATAGGGCATTGTGTGGGATCTATGAATTCTACAGTACTTTCCTAGCTTGGCAAAGAGCTGTTTCTCAAATTCTCTTCCTTGGTCATGGTGTAGCCTTGCAGGGAACCCAAACCTCAAAGCAAAATCATTGAAGATCTTCTCTGCTGCTGTTCGACCTGATTTATTGGTGGTGGCATATGCTTAAGCAAATCGACTGAAATGGTCCATCACCACCAAGATGTATTCGTAACCACTAGTGTTGAGCGAGCACTAAAATGCTTGGGTGCTCGAAGCTCGGGCCGAGCTCACCGTGATACTCGGGTGCTCGACCCGAGCAACGAGCCCAATGTTAGTCTATGAGAGACCCGAGCATTTTTGCGGCGGCACCCCCGGCAGTCTATAGAAAGCCTAAAAAGTACCCCAAACAATAGTGACAGTGCTCAAAAGACATGGAGGCAGCATGGGGATCGCCCCTGGAAGCATTTCTGACCCCCAGGTCACTGCTGTCAACAACGTGGTCAGCGGTATTAAGCGACTTTTACGGGTTCACAATAAAACGTTCAAAAACGAAACGGAAAGTGCTTTCCTGTGAAATATGTTAAGGAATTTCCTTTCCAGGGTAAAGACTTGTGTATAAGGTAAAATAAATAACCAAAAATAAAAATACTCCTCCACACCTTGGACTATGTTCACAAGTAGGATTTTTCATGCGTTTTTGCACTTTTGTATTGCTTTCAACTGTGACAAATGCATTCACCGGGAAATGTCATTTTAACATTTTACAACCTTATCTGACCATGTGCTGTGTGACACATGCATACAGTGCTGAAAAGACATGGGAATAGCATGGGAAAGACCCCTGGAAGCATCTCTGACTCCCAGGTCACTGCCTAAAAGTGTGCCCATCAGAAGTGATCCTTGACGCATCAGAAGATGCAGACTTGCAACTATCCCCATGCAAGTCCTTGTCCCAGGGCAGTGTTCAATTGTACCTCCCTCATTCCTTGCAATGCAAGCGCAAATATGCATCCAACCACCCACCCACCTGCAGGCTGCAATACCATACTGCTAGCTTTCGCTTGAAATGGGGCCTTTTAGTTTGGAGGAAGCCGAAGCTGGCCACTACCTCATGGCTGCTTCGGCAGCGAGGTATCCATACTCAGTCCCCAGCCGCTCGGCGGCCGGGTGTCTACGCTCGGTCCCCAGCTGCCAGGGGGCGGCCTGGTGTCCATACTCGGTCCCCAGCCGCCCCGCGGCCGGGTGTCCACACACGGTCCCCAGCCGCCTGGGGGAGGCCGGGTGTCCATAAACGGTCCCCAGCCGCCCCTATTTCTCCTGTCACCTTCCCACACACTTTTCTTAGCCTGGCCTGTTTAGGGCAGCTTTGGACGAGCCCACCAGAGAACCAGACTCCTCCGGTGGGCCCTTGCTTCTCCATCAGGGGAGTTGAGAGTGCCAAGGTGAGGAGCATGATGATGATGATAGAAGTTAGCATCTGCTTTGTTTTCTTTTCATGCAAGCGTAAGTGTGCAGCCTGCCACCCACCCACCCCCAGGTTGCAATGCCATACTGCTAGCTTGCACTTGAAATGGGGCCTTTTAGTTTGGAGGAGGCCGAAGCTGGCCACTACCTCATGGCTGCTTCGGCGGCCTGGTATCCATACTCAGTCCCCAGCCGCCCGGCGGCCGGTTGTTCATAAACGGTCCCCAGCCGCCCCTATTTCTCCTGTCAACTTCCCACACACTTTTCTTAGCCTGACCTGCTTTAGGGCAGCATTGGACGAGCCCACAAGAGAACCAGACTCCTCCGGTGGGCCCTGGCTTCTCCATCAGGGGAGATGAGAGTGCCAAGGTGAAAAGCATGATGATGATGATAGAAGTTAGCATCTGCTTTGTTTTCTTTTAATGCAAGCGTAAGTGTGCAGCCTGCCACCCACCCACCGCCAGGCTGCAATGCCATACTGCTAGCTTGCACTTGAAATGGGGTCTTTTAGCTTGGAGTAGGCCGAAGCTGGCCACTACCTCATGGCTGCTTCGGCAGCCTGGTATCCATACTCAGTCCCCAGTCGCCCGGCGGCCAGGTGTCCACACTCGTCCCCAGCCGCCAGGGGGCAGTCGGGTGTCCATACTCGGTCCCCAGCCACCCCGCGGCCGGGTGTCCATAAACGGTCCCCAGCCGCCCCTATTTCTCCTGTCACCTTCCCACACACTTTTCTTAGCCTGGCCTGCTTTAGGGCAGCATTGGACGAGCCCACCAGAGAACCAGACTCCTCCGGTGGGCCCTGGCTTCTCCATTAGGGGAGTTGAGAGAGCCAAGGTGAGGAGCATGATGATGATGATAGAATTTAGCATCTGCTTTGTTTTCTTGGAATGCAAGCGCATGTATGTAGTAGCGGCTAGGCCTGAGGTGGTCAGCGTTTTGGTGCTTATCCTACCTCCTCCGGGATTGCTGGATGTTTTTCTGCTACTATCCCAGTTCTATGACTCCCGCTAAAACAAAGCTTCAGGTGATAAATGATGGATGAGGTGGTGGCAAAGGAGAAAGAGCAGGAGGAACAGGGACCATTCACATCAATATCAGGCCAGTCAACCACACATGTCTTGTAGGATATGTTTCTGTACCAAAAGGAGCGGTTCGGCTACACAGTTATAGGGTATACAGTGAGTGCAATGCCTGCCAAAAATTTCGAGGCACTCCAATGCCCCTTGGAAGTGACATGGAGGTCAGAGGGCCTTAACTAAACCATTTTTTCCATTTATAGCAACTGGATCTCCTGTGCACTGTTGGCCTAAGCAATGAATGGAAGGCTTTCCTAAAATTATGAGGAACTGCAATGCCCCTTGAAACAGACGTGGATTACAGCGTACTAAAAACCTTCTACCCATTATTGGGGAGTAGGTCTCCCTTAGTTTTCGCCTATGCATTGAAAAGCAAAAGCTGACTAAAATTAGGAAGAAATGCAATGCCCGTTGTAAGAGTCGTGGAGCTCGCAGAAGCTTAACAAGATGGTTATAATGCCCCTTGGAAAATTGGTGGAGGTCACAGTAGCTTAACAAGACAGTTTGAATGCCCCTTGGAAAAGTGCTGGAGGTCACAGTAGCTTAACAAGACGGTTTTAATGCCCCTTTGAAGAGACGTGGAGGTCGCAGTAGCTTAACAAGACGGTTTTAATGCCCCTTGGAAAAGTGGTGGAGGTCACAGTAGCTTAACAAGACGGTTTGAATGCCCCTTGGAAAAGTGGTGGAGATCGCAGTAGCTTAACAAGACGGTTTAGATGCCCCTCGGAAGAGACGTGGAGGTAGCAGTAGCTTAACAAGACGGTTTTAATGCCCCTTGGAAGAGTGGTGGAGGTCACAGTAGCTTAACAAGATGATTTCAATGCCCCTTGGAAAAGTGGTGGAGGTCGCAGTAGCTTAACAAGATGGTTTTAATGCCCCTTACAAGAGCCATACAGTACAGCATCTTAAAAACATTTTTCCCATTATTTGGGAGTGGGTCTCCCATAGTCTTTGCTTATGCCTTTCAAGCAAAAGCTGCCAAAAATTAGGACGGAGGAACTTGCAATGCCCCTTACAAGAGCCATGCAGTACAGCATATTACAAACATTATTCCCATTATTGTGGAGTGGGTCTCCCATAGTCTTTAGTTATGCCTTCCAAGCAAAAGTTGCCAAAAATTAGGACGGAGGAACTTGCAATGCCCCTTACAAGAGCCATGCAGTACAGCATCTTAAAAATATTATTCCTATTATTGGGGAGTGGGTCTCCCACAGTCTTTGCTTATGCCTTCCAAGCAAAAGCTGCCAAAAATTAGGAGGAAATGCAATGCCCGATCGAAGAGTCGTGGAGGTTAGAGTTAAATAAAAACAACATTTCAATGCCCCTTGGAAGAGCTGTGGAGTTCAGAGTGGTTTAACAAGACGCTTTTAATGCCCCTCGGAAGAGACGTGGAGGTCGCAGTAGCTTAACAAGACGGTTTTAATGCCCCTTGGAAAAGTGGTGGAGGTCGCAGTAGCTTAACAAGACGGTTTTAATGCCCCTTACAAGAGCCATACAGTACAGCATCTTAAAAATATTATTCCCATTATTGGGGAGTGGGTCTCCCACAGTCTTTGCTTATGCCTTCCAAGCAAAAGCTGACAAAAATAAGGACGGAGGAACTTTCAATAATGGCAACACGGACCACGGTCACCCTGGTGGTATAGTGGTGGTGGAGGCTGAGGATAAGGAGAAGAACATAAAACAGCCAAAATGAGGAAGCGTATACCCATGTGTGGGTGTGAAGCTGTGCATGCGAATACACCTCCCGAAATAACACAGTGGATTTGACTTTATGTTACTCTGCTGTCATTTGGTGGTGATGAGAAGTCTGGCCCAATGCAGCCCTTGTTCATTTTGAAAAGGGTCAGCTTGTCAGCATTGTCAGTTGACAGGCGAGTGCGCTTATCAGTTATAATTCCCCCAGCGGCACTAAAAACACGCTCCGATAACACGCTAGTGGCAGGGCAGGCCAGGACCTCCAAAGCGTACAGAGCGAGTTCATTCCAAGTGTCCAGCTTGGATACCCAATAATTAAAAGGCACAGAGGAATCACGGAGGACGCTGGTACGGTCGGCAAGGTACTCCCTCACCATCTTTTGAAACTTTCCACTACTTGTGAGAGTACCCCGCGCCTCAGGGTCTGTCCGAAGGGAGGGTCTGAGAAAACTGTCCCAGAACGTTGACAGTGTTCCCTTGCCTCTGCTGGATTGGAGTTGCGTCTCTCTCGCATGTACGCCTTGGTTGGGCAACGAACTGTGACCTCTGCCGCTAGCTTGTTCAGATGGGAATTTTTTTAACAGTTCTGCAGCAAGGGCCTTCTGGTACTGCCCCATTTTTGTAGACCTCTCCACCTCAGGAATAAGAGAGTGAAAGTTCTCCTTGTAGCAGGGGTCTAAAAGTGTCACCAACCAGTAATGACTGTCACCCAACATTTTTACAACGCGAGGGTCACGGTTAAGGCAGCGTAACATAAAGTCAGCCATGCGTGCCAGAGTGGTAACGGGCAAGACTTCCGAGTCCTCACCAAGATGACGACTGACCGTGCTCTCCTCCTCCTCCCCCCCCTGTCCTCAGGCCACCCACGCTGAACCGACGGTATGGCAGTTGTACAGGTACTACTGTCTACAGCGCATGATACAAGCTCCTGTTCTTCCTCCTCCTCCTCCTCCTCTCCCTCATTGTCCCCCAATGCACGTTGGGATGAGATGAGGCTGGGCTGTGTGTAATCGACCTCTACGGCTTCTTGATCCATCTCATCATACTCTGGCTGCAATGCCTCCTCTTTAATTCTCTGCAGAGAGCGTTGCAAAAGACAGACAAGTGGAATGCAGACGCTAATGATGGTGTCATCGCCACTCACCATCTTGGTGGACTCCTCAAAGTTTGTCAAGATGGTACATATGTCAGACATCCAGGTCCACTCCTGAGGTCTTATGTGTGGAGTCTTACCTGAATATCAACGGCCTTGTTGCAGCTGGTACTCCACAACTGCTCTCTTCTGCTCACAAATCCTTTGCAACATGTGGAGGGCAGAGTTCCAACGTGTGGGGACATCACACACCAGTCGGTGTGACGGAAGCTGCAAACGCTGCTGCAACACAGCAAGGGCGGCGGAAGCTGTAGCCGACTTGTGAAAATGAACTGACAGGCAGCGTACTTTGACGAGCAGATCTGGCAACTCGGGGTACGATTTAAGAAATCACTGAACCACGAGGTTAAGCACATGAGCCCGGCATGGTACGTGTGTGATCTCGCCTCGCCTCAGAGCCGCCACCTGGTTACGGCCATTGTCACACACGACCATGCCTGGATGTAGGTTCAGCGGTCTCAGCCACAGATCTGCCTGCTCTTTCACAGCTGTCCACAACTCACAAGCAGTGTGAGGTTTCTTACCTAAGCTTATGAGTTTCAGCACAGCCTGTTGCCACTTGGCAGAGGCAGTACTGTAGTGCTTCCAGCTTGTAACTGATGAGGTGATACAGTATCTGAGATGGAGGCTGAACATGAGGAGGAGGAGGAGGATGATGCGCAGGAGCTCTACACTGTGGTGGCAACTCTGACTGACATAGGGCACGCATGTGTTCCGTCCCAAGGTCCGACTGGGTCCCGGCTTCCACTAAGTTTACCCAGTGTGCCATCAGGGAGGGATTTGTTCCGTCCCTGGCCACAAGCACTTGTCCACGTGTCCGTTGTCAGGTGGACTCTCCCAGTAACTGCGTTGTTGAGGGCACGGCAGATGTTTTGGGACACGTGCTTGTGTAGTGCGTGGATGGCACACCGGGCAAAATAGTGTCGGCTGGGGACCGAGTACCGAGGGACGGCCACCGTCATAAGGTTGCGGAAGGATTCCGTCTCCACCAGCCTAAAAGGCAGCATTTCCAACGCAAGCAGTCGTGAAATGTGCGAATTTAGGACTGTGGCCTATGGGGCATTGGCTGCGAATTTCCGCTTTCATTCAAAGGTCTGGGATATGGACAATTGAACGCTGCGGTGGGACGTGGACGTGGACGTTGATGCTGTTTCTTGAGAGACTGCCATAACAAGTGAAGACTGAGAGGAGGGGGCATCTTTGCATGCAGTATGGACAGGGGATTGTCTTGCACACACAACAGAGGGTTCTATTGCACGCACAACAGCGGAAGAAGCAGTGGTGACACCCGCTGACACTGGTCGTGGACCCTGGGGTTCACCCCACAAAGTCGGGTGCTTTGCTGCCATGTGCCTGATCATGCTGGTGGTGGTCAGGCTGGTAGTTTTGTCAACCCTGCTGATGCTGGCATGGCAGGTGGTACAAATGGCCTTTTTGGGGTTATCAGCAGAGTCTTTAAAAAAATTCCAGACTCTGGAAGACCAACAGGTTGTACTGGCAACGTCCCTCGTGTTGGTGTTACGGGGAACTGTTGCCTGCCTTCTGTGTGCGGCCACCACACTGCTTCTTCCTGCCTGTTGGGGTACTCTGCCTCCCTCACACTGCGTGCTGCTGGCCTCGCTCTGCATGTCCTCCTGCTACGTTGGGTCAGTTACTAGATCATCCACCGCCTCCTCCTCTTCCACTTGCGCACCACGATCCTCCTCCTCACTTCCTGGCAATTGTGTCTCGTCATCGCCCACCTCTTGTGACAAATTGCCAGCGTCGACTTCCTGTGGCCGTGGCTGTTCAAATATTTGGGCATCGCTACATTGGATTTCCTCTTCCACCACTTCAAGCGGAGCTGGCGAGGGGCACAAATCTGGAAATGGACCAGTGAACAGCTCTTCAGAGTGTCCAAGTGTGGGATCAGTTGTTGTCTGACGACACTCGGCATGGTGGGAGGAAGGAGCATCAGGGTGAGGAGAAGTATGCGGTCAAGACTCACTGCTACTAAGATTTGACCGTGTGGAAGACAGACCGGAGGTGGTGGTGCCCAGGTAACTGGAAGTATTATCTACTATCCAATTAATAACCTGTTCACACTGATCAGTTCGCAATACTGGTGTTGTTCTGTGCTTCCCTAGTAATTCGGTCAAGAAGTGGAAGCGAGAAGATGCGGCTGTTGGTTGTGGCACAATTTCACCTTGGCCACGGCCCCGTCCTCTGCACGCACCATCACCAGAACGTCCAGTTCCACGTCCCTTGCCACGCGGCTTTCCCATTGTAATGGAAGTAAAATAGCTTACACTCGCACTATCAATGGAAAAAGGGTAATAAAAAGTAGATTAGAACCGTGGAAGAGGAAAACCACAGATCTATTTCTCTGGCCTACACCCGACTCTTTTAAACAATCTGAACAATCAGGGAGAAACTATTACTGTTTTTCTTTACGAAAAAAATACCAAAAGCTGAATAATAGAGATTTTTTACCGTGGAATGGCAAAACCACAGTTATTGTTTACTGGGGTATACCAGACAATTTTAAATAAATATATTTGCGGCTGAACAATGAGCGACACACTCAAACTGTTTTTTTTTAGGTAAAAATGGCCCAAAAGTGGATAATACAGAGGTTTGAAACGTGGAACGGCAAAACCACACTTCTATTTCTCGGGCCTACACCAGACTATTTTCAACAAATATATTTGTGTCTGAACAATCAGGGAGACACTATCAAATTTTTTTTTTTACGGCAAAGAATGCCAAAAGCAGGATAATAGAGATTTTTTACCGTGGAACGGCAAAACCACAGTTATAATTTGCTGGTGTATACCAGACTCTTTTAAACAGATATATTGGTGTCTGAACAATCAGGAGACACTATTACTGTTTTTCTTTACGGAAAAAATACCAAAAGCTGGATAATAGAGATTTTTTACCGTAGGACGGCAAAACCACAGTTATAATTTACTGGTGTATAACAGACTCTTTTAAACAGATATATTTGTGTCTGAACAATCAGGAGACACTATTACTGCTTTTCTTTACGGCAAAAAATGCCAAAAGCAGGATAATACAGAGATTTGACCCATGGAACTGCAAAACCACAGTTCTATTTCTCGGGCCTACACCAGACTATTTTCAACAGATATATTTGTGTATGAACAATCAGGAGACACTATTAGTGTTTTTCTTTACGGCAAAAAAATGCCAAAAGCAGGATAATACAGAGATTTGACCCGTGGAACTGCAAAACCACAGTTCTATTTCTCGGGCCTACATCAGACTATTTTAAACAGATATATTGGTGTCTGAACAATCAGGAGACACTATTACTGTTTTTCTTTACGGAAAAAATACCAAAAGCTGGATAATAGATATTTTTTACCGTAGGACGGCAAAACCACAGTTATAATTTACTGGTGTATACCAGACTCTTTTAAACAGATATATTTGTGTCTGAACAATCAGGAGACACTATTAATGTTTTTCTTTAAGGCAAAAAATGCCAAAAGCAGGATAATACAGATATTTGACCCGTGGAACTGCAAAACCACAGTTTTATTTCTCGGGCCTACACCAGACTATTTTCAACAGATATATTTGTGTCTGAACAATCAGGAGACACTATTACTGTTTTTCTTTACGACAAAAAATGCCAAAAGCAGGATAATAGAGATTTTTCACCGCGGAACGGCAAAACCACAGTTATAATTTACTGGTGTATACCAGACTCTTTTAAACAGATATATTGGTGTCTGAACAATCAGGAGACACTATTACTGTTTTTCTTTACGGAAAAAATACCAAAAGCTGGATAATAGATATTTTTTACCGTACGACGGCAAAACCACATTTATAATTTACTGGTGTATACCAGACTCTTTTAAACAGATATATTTGTGTCTGAACAATCAGGAGACACTATTAATGATTTTCTTTAAGGCAAAAAATGCCAAAAGCAGGATAATACAGAGATTTGACCCGTGGAACGGCAAAACCACAGTTTTATTTCTCGGGCCTACACCAGACTATTTTCAACAGATATATTTGTGTCTGAACAATCAGGAGACACTATTACTGTTTTTCTTTACGGCAAAAAATGCCAAAAGCAGGATAATAGAGATTTTTCACCGCGGAACGGCAAAACCACAGTTATAATTTACTGGTGTATACCAGACTCTTTTAAACAGATATATTGGTGTCTGAACAATCAGGAGACACTATTACTGTTTTTCTTTACGGAAAAAATACCAAAAGCTGGATAATAGAGATTTTTTTACCGTGGGACGGCAAAACCACAGTTATAATTTACTGGTGTATACCAGACTCTTTTAAACAGATATATTTGTGTCTGAACAATCAGGAGACACTATTAATATTTTTCTTTAGGGCAAAAAATGCCAAAAGCAGGATAATACAGAGATTTGACCCGTGGAACTGCAAAACCACAGTTTTATTTCTCGGGCCTACACCAGACTATTTTCAACAGATATATTTGTGTCTGAACAATCAGGAGACACTATTACTGTTTTTCTTTACGGCAAAAAATGCCAAAAGCAGGATAATAGAGATTTTTCACCGTGGAATGACAAAACCACAGTTATAATTTACTGGTGTATACCAGACTCTTTTAAACAGATATATTGGTGTCTGAACAATCAGGAGACACTATTACTGTTTTTCTTTACGGAAAAAATACCAAAAGCTGGATAATAGAGATTTTTTACCGTGGGACAGCAAAACCACAGTTATAAATTACTGGTGTATACCAGACTCTTTTAAACAGATATATTTGTGTCTGAACAATCAGGGAGACACTATTACAGTTTTTCTTTACGGCAAAAAATGCCAAAAGCAGGATAATAGAGATTTTTCACTGTGGAACGGCAAAACCACAGCTATAATTTACTGGTGTATACCAGACTCTTTTAAACAGATATATTGGTGTCTGAACAATCAGGAGACACTGTTACTGTTTTTCTTTACGGAAAAAATACCAAAAGCTGAATAATAGAGATTTTTTACCGTGGAATGGCAAAACCACAGTTATAATTTACTGGTGTATATCAGACTTTTTTAAATAGATATATTTGCGGCTGAACAGTGAGCGACACACTCAAACTGTTGTTTTTAGGTAAAAATGGCCCAAAAGTGGATAATACAGAGGTTTGAACCGTGGAACTGCAAAACCACACTTCTATTTCTCGGGCCTACACCAGACTATTTTCAACAAACATATTTGTGTCTGAACAATCAGGGAGACACTATTAATTTTTTTTTTATGGCAAAAAATGCCAAAAGCAGGATAATAGAGATTTTTTACCGTGAAACGGTAAAACCACAATTATAATTTACTGGTGTATACCAGACTCTTTTAAACAGATATATTGGTGTCTGAACAATCAGGAGACACTATTACTGTTTTTCTTTACGGCAAAAAATGCCAAAAGCAGGATAATACAGAGATTTGACCCGTGGAACTGCAAAACCACAGTTCTATTTCTCAGGCCTACACCAGACTATTTTCAACAGATATATTTGTGTCTGAACAATCAGGAGAAACTATTACTGTTTCTCTTTACGGCAAAAAATGCCAAAAGCAGGATAATAGAGATTTTTCACCGTGGAACAGCAAAACCACAGTTATAATTTACTGGTATATACCAGACTCTTTTAAACAGATATATTGGTGTCTGAACAATCAGGAGACACTATTACTCTTTTTCTTTACGGAAAAAATACCAAAAGCTGGATAATAGAGATTTTTTTACCGTGGAACGGCAAAACCACAGTTATAATTTACTGGTGTATACCAGACTTTTTTAAATAGATATATTTGCGGCTGAACAGTGAGCGACACACTCAAACTGTTTTTTTTAGGTAAAAATGGCCCAAAAGTGGATAATACAGAGGTTTGGACCGTGGAACTGCAAAACCACACTTCTATTTCTCTGGCCTACACCAGACTATTTTCAACAAATATATTTGTGTCTGAACAATCAGGGAGACACTATTACAGTTTTTTTTTTACGGCAAAAAATGCCAAAAGCAGGATAATAGAGATTTTTTACCGTGGAACGGCAAAACCACAGTTATAATTTACTGGTGTATGCCAGACTTTTTTAAATAGATACATTTGCCGCTGAACAGTGAGCGACGCACTCAAACTGGGTTTTTTTATGCAAAAATGGCCCAAAAGTGGATAATACAGAGCTTTGAACAGTGGAACTGCAAAACCACGCTTCTATTTCTCTGGCCTACACCAGACTCTTTTAAAAAATATATTTGTGTCTGAACTGTCACAGACGCACTTTTTTTTTGGGGGGGGGGGGGCGCCAAAAGGTTAATAAGATGGGTATTTGTACAGTGTGAAGGAGAAAAAAAAAAAAAAGAGGATTTAGATGAAAAAAAAGGATTTTTCCTGGCCCCCGAGACCTGGAGCTAAGTCCAGCAATTTCAGCAACAGGAGCACACAGGACTGTAATGCAGCGTTTGCTGATATAACCACTGCGTCTCCTATACAGCCTGCCTGCCTGCCTGATATCTGGGATGGATATTAGTCCTGAGAAGGACTGTTTGTTTGATCTGGCAGCCTTTACAGACCCTACACTAACTATTTTGCAGTATATATCTCTCCCTAAATCAGCAGCGCTGTCCCTACACTGTCTGATCCCAGCCGTCTGTGTCCAAGATGGCGGCGTCCGGCTTTAAATACTCGAGATGACGCTGTGCGGCCAGCCAATAAATGTAATGCCCACAACCAACATGGCTGCAGCATTACAGTGACTGGCTGGCAATCTCTGCATGTTCATTGGCTCTGTAAAGAGCGCCAAACATGCAGGGCGGAGACCCGAGCTCCCGCCCAAGTAACCTGGAAATGTTTAGTGTTTAGTAGGTATAACAGAGACTTGGCTAGACGATAGCTACGACTGGGCGGTAAATTTATTAGATTATAGTTTATTTAGAAGGGACCGGAAACAGGGGAAAGGCGGAGGAGTCTGCTTATATGTAAAGTCATGTCTAAAACCCAGACTAAGGGAAGATATAGGAGAGGGAGAAGAGGGGGTCGAGTCCATGTGGGTAGAGATAGAGGGAACTAAAAATAATAATAAAATATTACTGGGGGTCTGCTATAAGCCACCAAATATAACAGAGGAGAATGAGAATCTGCTATTAGGACAAATAGACAAAGTAGCAAAACATAATGAAGTGATTGTAATGGGGGACTTCAACTACCCGGATATTTACTGGGAAACAGAAACCTGTAGATCTCAGAAAGGAAAAAGGTTCTTGACAAATATTAAGGATAATTATCTCTCCCAACTAGTGCAGGAACCAACGAGAGGGAAGGCCGTGTTGGACTTAATATTGACTAATAGGCCTGATAGAATAACTGAGGTACAGATAGGGGGGCACCTAGGTAATAGCGACCATAATATTATCGACTTCAAAATGCCCTTCAGTAGGGTTATCAATAAGGGAACAACAAAAACATTAAACTTTAGGAGGGCGAAGTTTGATCAGCTGAAAGAAAGCCTTCAACTTATTGACTGGGACAAAGTTCTTAATCAAAGGAATACGAATAGTAAATGGGAAACCTTCAAAAGAATTCTGAATACTCAGTGCGAGAGATATATACCGTATGGGAATAAAAGGGCCAGAAATAAGAGGAAACCAAAATGGTTGAACAAGAACGTAAAAGGGGCGTTAAATAGCAAAAAAGAGGCATTCAAGAGATTAAAACAGGAAAACAGTAAGGAGGCACTAATGTGTTACAAGGAAAAAACGAGAACCTGTAAAAAACAAATAAAAATAGCGAAGGAGGAAACAGAGAGACGTATTGCTAGGGAAAGTAGATCAAATCCCAAACTGTTCTTTACTTATATAAATAGTAAAAGGATTAAATCGGATAATATTGGACCGATAAAAAGTGAGGAAGGCAAAATCATAGAGAAAGATGAGGATAAAGCTAATCTATTAAATAATTTTTTTTCGACAACTTTCACAAAGGAAATCGAACTAACAGGAGAAATGAGAAGTGACAAACTTAATCCTCCACTAAGTATGACAAATCTAACCCAAGCTGGGGTACAGAAACGCCTCAGTAACATTAAAATAAACAAATCACCAGGACCTGATGGCATACACCCACGGGTACTAAGGGAACTAAGTAATGTGATAGACAGACCGTTATATCTTATATTTAAGGACTCTGTTGAGACTGGGTCTGTGCCACTTGATTGGCGACAGGCGAATGTAGTGCCAATATTCAAAAAGGGAGCGAAAAGTGACGCTGGAAACTATCGGCCGGTGAGTCTGACGTCCGTTGTGGGCAAAATTTTTGAAAGCTTCATTAAAGAGGCAATTACGGAGCATCTTGATGCTAATAATCTTTTAATCCCGAACCAACATGGATTCATAAGGAATCGCTCCTGCCAAACAAACCTGATTGACTTCTACGAGGAGGTTAGCTCTCGAGTAGATCAGGGGGAACCAGTGGATGTCGTGTATCTCGACTTCTCAAAAGCGTTCGATAGCGTGCCACATAATAGGTTGGTATACAAAATGAGAATGATGGGGCTGGGGGAAAATGTCTGCAAGTGGGTAGCTAACTGGCTAAAGGATAGAAGGCAGAGGGTGGTTATAAATGGAATATACTCAGATTGGGTAAGCGTCACTAGTGGGGTACCACAGGGGTCTGTACTAGGCCCAATGTTATTTAATATCTTTATTAATGACATAGTCAACGGGATAAATAGTAAAATATCAATATTTGCAGATGACACAAAGTTATGTAAAACAGTTAATACAAAAGAGGACAGTGCAGACCTACAGAGGGATTTGGATAAGCTGGGTAGGTGGAGCATTAAATGGCAAATGAGGTTTAACGAGGAGAAATGTAAGGTCATACATATGGGAAGGAGAAATGGAAGTCACCAGTACTCACTGAATGGGAAATCATTGGGGAATTCAGAGATGGAGAAGGACTTGGGCATCCTGATTGATAGCAAACTAAATTGGAGTGCCCAAAGTCAGGCCGCTGCTGTAAGGGCAAACAGGGTAATGGGATGTATCAGAAGAGGTATAGCTGCAAAGGATGAGAACATTGTTCTTCCACTGTACAAAGCACTGGTCAGACCACACTTGGAATACTGTGCTCAGTTATGGGCCCCAATATATAGAAAGGATATAAATGAGCTTGAAAAGGTACAAAGGAGGGCAACAAAATTAATAAAGGGAATGGAGGGACTGCAATACCCAGAGAGGTTGGCAAAACTAGGACTATTCAGCCTGGAAAAGAGAAGGTTGAGGGGGGACATAATAAATGTGTACAAATATGTTAGGGGACAGTATAGAGATCTTGCCCGGGATTTGTTCAAAAGGAGGGATATTACGGTAACAAGAGGGCACTCACTAAGACTGGAAGAGAAAAGGTTTCAGCACCAGCATAGGAAGGGGTTCTTTACGGTAAGAGCAGTGAGAATATGGAATTCACTGAGTGAGGAGACGGTAATGTCAGATTCACTACACCAGTTCAAGCGGGGACTGGATGCATTTCTAGATACCAGGCAGATTTCAGCGTATACTTAAAAATAAAATAAAATAGTAGGTTGATACAGGGATTTATTCTGACTGCTGGTTTCAGAGTCGGGAGGGAATTTTTCCTCAGGTGAAGATTAGAGATGAGCGTTGTTCTACTCGAACTGTTCGCCAATCTCAAATTCGAGCTGTTTTGGGCGGTGTTCGAGCCGGTCGGCGAACACGAACAATTTGAGAAAAATTCGGCTGTTCGAGGTTATGTTCGATAACTGTTCGTGCACCAAAATCATAACTGGATTTTTTCTCAGTAATGATGAAAATTAATGTTAATACGCAGTTTGAGTGTACAGCGGGGCGGGGGGAGGGGCAGGGGATGGATCTCTGCAGGAACAATGAAGATCTCCATTTTTTTTTCTCTTTCCCGCATTTGCAGTGGGGAGGTGCAATCTGTCAGCCTATCAGCAGCGCACACACGGAGCGAAGTGCTTTTTTTCACACAAGCAAGGGCATGTGTGATTGGCAGTGTATGTCACATGTCCTTGCCCTATAAGACCAAGCCATTTTCCCCGTCGCCACCATTTTCTCACTGCTGCAGCTGCGTGTTAGACGGCACCGCTGTTGCTGTGTGCGCTATACCTTGTTAATTTCAAGCCAATTTTCGCACAAATATACAGATAGCTTGGGAGTAGGGAATAGTTGTGATTGCAGTCCTTTTAAGGACTAGGTTACAGCATTTCCTACGACTTTTATCAGGCAGGTCTGTGCTCTTAAATAGATAGATTGTGGGAGTAAAGACTAATTGTAATTGGAGTCCTTTTCAGGACTAGGTTACATCAGTTCCTATCAGTTTTTGCCAGGCAGGTCTGTGCCAGTGCTGTGCAAGTTTTTTTCACAGCATTTGGCTGAATCTAGCAAAGCTAATCCTTTTTGGCCTATTGCATAGTGTGTTAGTCAGTGGAGTAGCCTATCTGTGTTGCAAGATATACGACCTGTGTATAGAATACCAATTTTTTTACTGCACCTAGTGAAGTAAAATCTTTTGGGCATAGCATCATTCTATTAGTCCATCTATACTGACCTCCATCAGGTTGCAAATTGAATATAATTTTTTTCTGCATCTAGCTCTGAAAAAATATTTGGGCTTCTAGCAGTGTGTGGGACTTGGTCTATTAGTCCATCTATACTGACCTCCATCAGGTTGCAAATTAAAAATAATTTTTTTCTTCATTTAGCTCTGAAAAAATATTTGGGCTTCTAGCAGTGTGTGGGACTTGTTCTATTAGTCCTTCTATACTGACCTCCAGCAGGTTGCAAATTGAATATAATTTTTTTCTGCATCTAGCTCTGAAAAAATATTTGGGCTTCTAGCGGTGTGTGGGACTTGGTCTATTAGTCCATCTATACTGACCTCCATCAGGTTGCAAATTAAAAATAATTTTTTTCTGCATCTAGCTCTGAAAAAATATTTGGGCTTCTAGCAGTGTGTGGGACTTGGTCTATTAGTCCATCTATACTGACCTCCATCAGGTTGCAAATTAAAAATAATTTTTTTCTTCATTTATCTCTGAAAAAATATTTGGGCTTCTAGCAGCGTGTGGGACTTGTTCTATTAGTCCATCTATACTGACCTCCATCAGGTTGCAAATTAAAAATAATTTTTTTCTGCATCTAGCTCTGAAAAATATTTGGGCTTCTAGCAGTGTGTGGGACTTGGTCTATTAGTCCATCTATACTGACCTCCATCAGGTTGCAAATTAAAAATAATTTTTTTCTGCATCTAGCTCTGAAAAAATATTTGGGCTTCTAGCAGTGTGTGGGACTTGGTCTATTAGTCCATCTATACTGACCTCCATCAGGTTGCAAATTGAATAAAAAAAATTTCTGCATCTAGCTGTGAAAAAATATTTGGGCTTCTAGCGGTGTGTGGGACTTGGTCTATTAGTCCATCTATACTGACCTCCATCAGGTTGCAAATTAAAAATAATTTTTTTCTGCATCTAACCCAGCCAATAGTTTTGGCCTAATACCACAGTTTGGCCACTCAGCTCTGCTCGGTTACCATCCATTGTTTTTTTGTGCAAACAACTCCAGAGTTGTGAATTAGTTAACCACCAAAATGAGTGGAAAAAGGCCTGCTGCTGGTGGAAAGGGGAATAGGCGTGTTGGGAAGGGGAAAAAAGGTTGTGTCCGTGGGGTAGGTGCAGAAGAAAGACCATCTTCCAGCCAAACTAAAATGTCTACTTCTTTTAGCGGACAATGTGATAAGATCCCTTTCTTACGGCCACGCCAATCGCTACAAATTCCAGATGAGGCACAAAAACAGCAGGTGCTTCAACGGATATCAAGTGCTCCTTTAAGTGGGCTCTCCTCCACATCAACTTCAACATCACAAATACTCCAGTCCTCAAAGGTGTCACCCAAATCGCACTTGCTTCCTCACAGCTCCCAAATCTCCAGCTGCCCGTCTGAGTATGAGGTAGAACAGATGGTTGAGTCTGCAGAGCTGTTTACTCATACTATAGCCTGGGAATCAGAGGTCGACTCCAGCGCTTCTGTGAATCCAGACGAGGAAATGATCTGCACTGATGCCCAGAATCTTTATGAGTCGGATCCAGGACCAGACGCAGAAGGTTCTGACCATAATGTAGACCCTCATTCCCAAACTGTAACTCCTGTTGGTGGAGACAATGAGGAAGACGATGATAAGACTCAAATACCTGATTGGAGCGACAACTTTAGTTTTTTGTCAGGGCAGGAACAGGTTGGCTCTGAGGACGACGGGTGTGATAACGCACAGGGTGATGATGATGAGGTCGGAGATCCCACTTACTGTCAACCCACAGTCAGCCAAGAGATCAGGTCAGCAGAGGAGGTGGAGGAAGATGCTAGTGACGACGAGGTCAGGTTGCGCCTTCCTGGACAGAGACGTAGTACTGGAAGCACGTCAACAACTGCATCCTCAAACACAACTCTGCCTCTCACCACAAGTCGTGGTGGCTCTTCAGGTCGCATGGGTGCTAAGCCTTGCATAGCCTGGGCATTTTTTCAGATCGATAAAGATGACCCAACTCGTGTTATCTGTAACATTTGTCAGCAAAAGCTAAGTAGAGGCCAAAAAATACATAGTTTGAGTACTTCATGCATGAACCGGCACATGGACATGAAGCATAAGTTGCAGTGGGAAGCTCAGTGTGCTACAATGCGGTCTAGCCGGCCGGGCCAACCACCGTCTGCCATATCTTGTGCATCCGCGGCCTCTTCATCCTCTGTGACTGGGGGGACAGCAGTCACACCTGTTTTGGGGCGCAGACCTGCCACCTCTTTACCCGCAACAGCCAGCGTGATTGGCAGGTCATCATTTTCTTTGGAGGTGGTAACACCAGCTGGTCTTGAGCGCTGTCCGACATCGATAGCACCACCTTTGGATCAAGGCAACCTAACATGTCCGCCTGCATCTTCCTCACAGACCGGCAGTTTGCCGGGGACACCCTTATCAACCCCGTCTAAGCACAATAGCCAGCCCTCGGTCCCTCAGATGTGGACAAGTAAAAGACCATTTCCTCCTAGCCATGAGAAAGCTAAGAGGTTGAATTTCACCATCTGCAAGCTCTTGGCTACAGAAATGCTGCCTTTCCGCCTGGTGGACACAGAGGATTTTCGAGACCTTATGTCCGTCGCAGTGCCCCAGTACCAGATGCCCAGTCGGCACTACTTCTCAAAGAAAGGTGTGCCTGCGCTCCACCAGCATGTCGCACACAACATCACCGCTTCTTTGAGAAACTCTGTGTGTGACAGGGTGCATTTCACCACAGACACTTGGACGAGTAGGCATGGACAGGGGCGTTACATGTCGCTGACTGGGCACTGGGTAACTATGGTGACAGCAGGACAAGGGGCTGCTGTCCAAGTCTTGCCGTCCCCACGAGTTGTGCGTCAATCCTCTTTATGTCATTTTTCCTCCACTGCTTCTGCCTCCTCAACCTCCTCTCGGTCTTCCACCTGCACCCAAAGCCTGTCTGGTCATGCCACAAGCTTTCTAACTGCGCAGAAGGGATCCTGCACACCTCCTTACTATGCTGGCAGTAGGGCTCAACGTCATCAGGCGGTTTTTACATTGAAATGTCTGGGAAATGTGAGTCACACAGCTGAGGAGTTGTGGTCAGCTCTGGAGAACCAATTTCATGAATGGTTGTCTCCACTGGACCTGAAACCAGGGAAGGCCGTGTGCGACAATGCTGCAAACCTGGGTGCGGCCCTTCGCCGGGGCAATGTCACACACGTGCCTTGTATGGCTCACGTGTTGAACCTGGTTGTCCAGCAATTTTTAGCCCACTATCCCAGACTAGATGGCCTTCTGCAGAGGGCACGGTCGCTGTGTGCTCACTTCCGCCGTTCGCATCCCGCAGCTCAGCGACTTACATCTCTACAGAAGTCGTTGGGCCTGCCACTTCACCGGCTAAAATGCGATGTGCCTACCCGGTGGAATTCAACTCTGCACATGTTGCAGCGACTGTGGCAGCACCGACAAGCCCTGGTGCAATACGTTCTGACGTATAGCCTGGGCCAACGAGATTCAGAGGTGGGGCAAATCACGCTGGAGGAGTGGTCTCAGAACAGGGACCTATGCACCCTTCTGCACAGTTTTGAAATGGCGACGAAGATGTTTAGTGCTGACGATGCCATTATCAGCATGACTATTCCGGTGATTTACATGCTGGAGCACATGTTAAACAGAATTCGGAGTCAGGTGGTGGCACAAGAGGAGGTGGAGAAAGTAGAGGAGGAGGAGTTGTATGCGGAAGGGCTAACATCTGCAAGGTCCAGACGGTCGGCAGCACCAGGGCGGCAGGCATGTGAGGGTGGGGGAGATGATTTTACCAGGGCGCATGGTAGCAGCCAAACTAGTGAGGAAGGTGCAGGAGCCCAGGAAGAAGTGGAGGACGAACTGATGGAAGACTCATCAGATGAGGGAGACCTTGATCACATTTCTGTTGTGCGAGGTTGGGGGGAGAGGACAGAGGAAGGAAGCATGATTGTTACCTCGCCACCAACACAACAGGGACTTGGTGCTCCTGGATGCGCAACACACATGAGTGCCTTCTTGCTGCACTACCTGCAACATGACCCTCGAATTGTGAGAATTAGAAATAATCCTGACTACTGGGTTGCCACACTGTTAGATCCCCGGTACAAAAGTAAATTTGCAGAAATTATTCCTGCCATAGAAAGGGATGCACGCATGCAGGAGTATCAGCAGAGACTGTTGCAGAATCTTACATGTGCTTTTCCACAAAATACCAGTGGTGCACGTAGTGAATCTCACAGTTCCAACTTGCCAACCGTGGTCTGTATGGAATTGTTCAATAAAGGGCCCAAAATTAAGATAACATAGATGGGAGAGGTCTCTATGAATAGGAATTCCTAAGTATTTGATACCCTGTGAGGGCCAGGCAAAGGGAAAGTTGGACTGGATGGAATCCTATATGGATTTAGGGAGGGAGACATCGAGGGCCTCAGACTTCGCTGCATTGATTTTAAAATTTTACCATGTAACAAAGTGATCTATTTCAGCCATAACAGCATGGATGGATATATGTGATTGAGTGATATATACTAGGACATCATCAGCAAATAGAGAGCACTTGTACTCGGTGCCTCCCACCTCAATCCACCTAATATTGGGGTTATGGCGAATTGATGAGAGCAGGTGCTCCGTCACTAGGATGTATAAGAGAGGGGACAGAGGACATCCCTGCCTTGTCCCATTGGTGATTGTGAAAGGTGATGAAAATGTTCTGACGCACCCCCTGGGCCTTGGGACACCCGGAGCCGGACCCTTTTTGGTGGATGCTGGTGGTTGTAGTCTTCGTGGCGGCGATCCGGTTCCGTGGCTCAGGGCGGTCAAACCAGTGGCGGAACTATTTATGTGGTTTTGATGTTTAAATGTCCGACTACGCCACCCGTGGATTGCGGTCAGAGTGAACCGCCGCTACAGGGCAGACCGCTAAGGCTGGTGTTGTGGGTGCAGCAGAGCGTAGCATAACTCCCCACGGGAGGAGTATAGCCTCAGGGCAGTGTATGCGGAGGATGGGGGTGATGGTGCAGGGCAGCAGCAGTAACGACACGGAGTCAGTGATGCAGTTCAGGGCCTTTACTCACAGTTCTTATTATCCAGACCACGTCTGCAGGTAACGGCTGCCCACGTCGTACTGTGCTCACCAGGTGAGGGGCTCAGACAACTCCCAGATAACTTTGGAGCGCTTCACAGGACCCCCTTTGTGTGTCCTTTGTCTGGCCTTTCTTACCAACACTTCTGTCCGGCTGCCTCGGGCCTCCTCTTGGTAAACTTGGCGCCAGTTTCCCTGACCCTATGTGGTGCCTTCCTAGCGGGTGGAGCAAGGGGCTGCGCCACATAAAATGTCAGAGCCTCCGGTTTCTAGCTGAGGGTCGTTTCCTGCCTCCACTAGTTCGGGGACCGGTCTCCCCCTTTGGCCTGACCCCTCCACGCAGGTGGATTCGGGCGTGCGGTGGCGACTCGCCCGTCCGCACCCCTGGGATCCCTTCATTCCTCGTTCCTGGAGCCTTCTCCGCTCCTCTTCCTTCCTTCTTCCTCTTGCAGGCCTGGGCCTCTGTTACTAGGCCCGCCTCCGGAGCAGAGCTCATGCAGAGCCCCTGCTCCCTGCCACTTCTGCTCAGACTTCTCTGCACTGAACTAAGATGGTGCCCACCTTTTATACTCCCTTCTCAATGCACCCAGGAACTGCTTCCTCCTTGCTCCTGCACTGCAGGGTTCCCCTTCCTCAGTGTTCCCTCCCCCCACTCCAGCCAGGGACAGGGACTGTCGTGCCCATCTCAGGGGCATATTGGTCGCCCTGCCCCACGGCAATGTGGTGTAATGCATGCAGGTGTCGGGTCCTGATCCACACTCCATCCTTATCTGAGAGTGAGATATCACACCTCTGGGTGAGGTGCAATACGTCTGTAGCAACCGAGCCCTCGGTGCTACAGTTCCATTTATCTTCAGCCTAGGTGACGTATTGTGATACAGGGCCGTGATTTTGGCTATAAAAGGGTCCCCTAGACCCCTACCCCAAGCTTTTTAAGAGAATCATATATGGCGTGCCAGGAGACTCTATGGAATGCTTTCTCAGCATCCAACGAGAGTATCTACTTACAAATTTTTAACTGCATCTAGCCCAGGAAATACTTTGTGCCTAGTAGCAGTGTCTGCTAGTCAGCGGATTATCCCGGCTGTTAAGCAAGCTACACCACCTGTAGTTTGGACACTTAATTTTTTCAAAGGAAATGCTTCGGGACCACGGGATACTTAGTGAAGAGCATCAGGAGGCACCCCAAGGCATAGGGGCTGGGACTGGCACTAGGATGCCTTGCGGTGGACAGCCGAGCTCGATCCTTATAAAAGCTTTTTAACTGCAGCAGCTTTAGTGGACGCTACTGGAGCTGGAATTACGCGGCTGCTGGCATGAGACTTGCCCTCCAATAGATCCTTGTAAATGGATTTAAAGTGTATTCATTCAAATTAGAGGGACAATTTAAATTAAAAAGCTTAGAGCTGCCTCCACCACAGGGGGGCTCTCTCGACCCACCAGCGGACAGGCACCAGTATTGGGAGAGGGGGGCTGGCCGTCAGGGTTCACCGCGGCTCTGGCACAAACCCGGCGACACGGAGGTGGCACGGGCAGGAGCGGACTGGCCGTCTCGGCTTCTCACTTTTTGGATTTTAGAAGGGCATGACATGCCTATATCTGTGTCTCCCCCTCCTTTTACTCCTCCACCTCTTTTCTTTTCGCATGACTATATGTACTTGTCACTTTTCCATGTGTTAGTTGTGTCTTCTGAGCAGTTTGTCAGCTTTTGGACACCTTTGAAGGTGTTTTCTATGTGTTTCTATGTGTTTTTGTTTGCCTGCCATTGGTTTTAACGGTGTTCGAAGGTGTTCGACGAACAGTTCGACGAACAGTTCGGCGAACACACGGGTGTTCGACGAACCGAACCGAACTCGAACACTACGGGGGTGGCTCAACACTAGTGAAGATTGGCCAAATCATTTGGGGTTTTTGCCCTCCTCTGGATCAACTTTAGCAATTACAGAACTAACAGGTCGAACTTGATGGACGCAAGTCTTTATTCGGCTTTACAAACTATGTTACTATGTTAGTGCTCGCCGAACATCCCGAGTAGCGTGATGCTCGGGCGAGTACTGAGCAGTGTCGAGCATGTTCACTCAACACTAGTAACCACCCTTGCACGTCTCGAGGTGTAGAAAACCTATTGAGACCATCTCAAATGGATACGTAGTTTATATGTTGCCCATAGGTTCCTACGGAATACTCTGGGTAGTACCAACTGCCGGTTTTGTCCTCCTTTACGATACAGGATACCATCTTCACTGAGGTAGAGCTTCGTCCATTCTTTAATTAAAACAGATATTGCTGGTAACTCATTGTCTCTCTCCCGTTTACTTGGAAAACGATTTTGGTCAACGTAAAGTAGTATTCTACCAATTATCTCATCTTCCCATTGTGCTCTACGGATTTTCCCTTTTGGTAGCTGTTGAACAGACAAGGGGTGATCTTGTTCTCCTGCTTTTATGGTGGTTTCCACCGTCAACGGACACCACAATGGTATGTCTTCCTCATGATAAGCTTGTACTGCTTGGGTAGTGCTATCAATTGCTTCCAGACTGACTTCCTTCAAGCATTCTTGCATGAACTCCTCAGGCTCTAGTGGCATTCTTGACAATCCGTCAGCATCCGCATTGCATTTTCCTGGCCTGTACTTGATGCTGAAATTGAAGTCAGCTAGTTCAGAGACCCATCTCTGACCTGTTGCATTCAGTTTAGCTGTAGTAAGGACATAGGTCAAAGGGTTGTTGTCAGTGTATACCTCAAACTCTGTGCTGATTAACCCCGTTCCCAATGATCTCAAGAACTTCTTCTGGACTAGTCCAGCATCAAAATTCTCATCCACTTCTACATCTCTGGATGCAAACAGTCTATCCTTCAGTTCAATTGCTGTGAACAAGAAATTTTGGGGTGATTCATTATTTTTCTGTGAGAGGTTAATGAGTCAATGGAACAATTCTTAAGTACTCTCTGTTTTAAAATGCCCTTTTAAAATCATCTTCAGCTGTTGCAAAGTCAGTTGACTCATCATTTCTAGCATACTCCGGAGGTTCAGTCCTGGGCTGATCGCTTTCACCACCCCCTCAACAAACTTATCTGGCTGGTAGCCTTTCTGTAAGCCTGCATCAATCTGGTGCAACAAGTTCATATAAGATAGTCTCTCTTTCTGTTCACACTCTCCAATCTGTCCCAGGATCTTGAATTCTTTCCTTATGGTGATTTGTGGTGTTAAAGAGGACTGTCTCCCTGATTTATCTAACCCGAGCAGGTTAAAGGTCCTGTCTGAGTCACCCATTCAGAGGTTTTGATCGATTCCTGCAGGGCTGTTGTTAGGGCTTTGAATTGTTCTTTCAATTCCTGTAGTTCAGTCTGTGGATGGAGATTCCCGCTTTTGGTAATTGGTGCCGCCCCTCCATCCTCCAACTTCAACCTGGTTAGAAACTGTGTTTGTTCCTGGAGGAATGTCCCCATGATGTCTTTAGCTTCTTTCTCCCCCAGCTTATCCATTTTTGCATTAATGTCAGCTAACAGTTGCCAGCGATTGTATGCTTTAGAAATCTGTTCTTCTAACATCTTTGTATGTTCTGCTACTGTTCTCCATTCTTCACAGGTTAACTGAAGAAGCAGCTCACTAATTCTGTCCATTTGTATTTCCACATCCATTGCTGCTAGTGAGTTTTTTTTAGGGTTGGTCCCCTTTAACTGGCATAGCAGAGTTGAGTTGAGGTGCTGTGCTGCAGTGTTTTTTCAGACATTTTTCCTCTTCTCCCTCTACACGCTAATTCCAGCTCAGGACTCCCTATACGGGCCACCAAGGTCACCCGCACGTCGCTAGTTTCAGATAGGGGCAAGACAGGTTATTTGAATTCTTTGGAATCCTGGGGAAACCGTTACTTAGGACAACCATAGAACATGTGCTGCAGCTTCTCTCAGGCACACAGGGGTATTGACCCTCAGGCACAGACAAGTAGGTTGTTAGACTTGCTGACCAGACACACTATACAAGAGTCCTCATAAACGGTAGAACAGTAACATTTAATAAGAAGCCGCACAGCTAGTGCAAGTTAAGTCTTATCAGCAACAGGCTTCAGTGACAAACAGTACAGTTTCCTTAGCAGCACAGCAGTTCACAGTTTTCCCAGTAGTACAGGATAGCACAGTTCTAATGCAAATGCACATTAATGAACACAGCATTCTTTACAGCACAGTGAGATGGAGGAGAAGGAAGGGTTTGCTGAGGGAGATGATCCCTGTGAAACCATTTTTTACAGTCCTTATGTTTCTGCTTGACAATACTCTGCACTGCTAGTTCAGGAACTCTACCTGACCTGTGCTTAGCTTCACTCCTGACTTGAATCCTTTTCACTTGCAGGGGCACTTCTATTAGATGCAGAACACACACACAACCTTTCTCTTCGGCTCCAGCCAGACAGTAAACAACTTCCCCACAATCCCCCTAGGGCTCTGCTAAAACCCTCCCTGTCTCCTGTGACTGTATTAACCCCTCTAATTGCTGGATGCTTCAGGAGCACAACACTTCCTGCCTCATGTGCTTGTGTTACTTCTAATAGTTGATGAATGCTTTTAAAGCAACAGCACTACTTGTGACTGCCACATTAGATAACCAAAATGCGGTCATAGTTCCGAGTTCTAAAGTGCAGAAAAAGCCCATATGGAAAAGAACTCTTCAAAACACATAAACGCAAAATACAAAATCTTTATTAAATAAATACATACAATAGTTTAACCCCTTACTGGCCTGGGGCGTATTATTACTCTCCAAGCCATCACCCCCGGTTCAGCACGGGCTCCGGCTGATTCTTACAGCTGACATGTGCCCGCAACAGCTGCGGGTGGAATCGCGATCCACCCGCGGCTGTTAACCAGTTAAATGCCGCTGTCAATCTCTGACAGCGGCATTTAACAGCACTGAACCGGAAGCGCGTCACTTACCCCGCCCATCGGTGACCCCGTCACATGATTGCAGGTCACTGATGGGTGGGCATGGCAACCCGGGGTCTGCAGCAGACCCCAGTGGTTGTCATGTAAATATTGTTATGAGCGCCACCTAGTGGTCAGCGCTCATAGCAGAGGAGCATTTCTGCTACATAGAGGTGTTCTGCTCATCGCCTCTATGTAGCAGAGGCGATCAGACAGTTGCTGCTTCTAGTCTCCTATGGAGACTATAAAAGCAAGCAAAAAATGTAAAAAAAAAGTTTTGAAAAAATATGAAAAAAATTAAAAAAATATAAAAGTTTAAATCACCAACCTTTTGCCCCATTCAAAATAAAATAATAAAAAATAAACCCCACATACACATATTTGGTATCGCCACGTTCAAAATCGCCCGATATAGCAATATAAAAAAAGAATTAATCCGATCGGTAAACCGCGTAACAAGAAAAAAATTCCAAATGCCAGAATTACGTTTTTTTGGTCGCCGCAACATTGCAATAAAATGCAATAACGGGCGATCAAAACTTCGGATCTACCCCAAAATGGTATAAATAAAAATATCAGGCCGGCGCGCAAAAAATAAGCCCTCACCTGGCCCCAGATACCGAAAAATGGAGACGCTACGGGTCTCGGAAAATGGTTCCTTTTTTTTTTTTTTTAGCAAACTATGGAATTTATTTTCACCACTTAAATAAAAAAGAACCTATACATGTTTGGTGTCTACCAACTCGTAATGACCTGGAGAATAATAATGGCAGATCAGTTTTAGCATCCAGTAAACGTGGAAAGAAAAAAAAAGAAACACTGCGGAATTGCATTTTTTTTGCAATTTCACCTCACTTGGAATTTTTTTCCCGTTTTCCAGTACACAATATGGTAAAACTAGTAATGGCGTTTAAAAGTACAACTCGTCCTGCAAAAAAAAGCCCTCACATGGCCATATTGACCGAAAAATAAAAAGGCTATGACTCTGGGAAGAAGTGGAGCAAAAAACGAAAACTCAAAAACGGAAAATGCTCGGGTTATGAAGGAGTTAAAAACACATAAAAGAGAGGTATACTGCAGTATTGCTGTATATAGCAAAAATCATGACCTCCTTTGAAGCCCAGAAACAGGCTTAGTTTCAATAGAGGTCCGTGATGACAAGCATAGAGGTTTTTAACTGACCCCCGACTATCATAGCAACCCTTTGGCACCCAGTGATCACATCGCAGAGCAGCCAATGGGTGCATAGAATGTGGCACCCCCATGCAGGCACGCTGCTAATGCCACTGTCAGAGATTGACAGTAGAATCTAACAGGTTACCAGTCATAGGCAGAGCACCACTCCACCCGTGGCTCTTAGAGGCAGGTCCTGTTTGTGTGTCACCCCATGAGTTCACTCTCTACACCCTCTCCTGACTAGCGCCGTACATGTATGGTGGATGTCTGAAAGGGGTTAATCACTCTTCTCTGCACCAGATCAGGTTAGTAATGTCCTTCTAATAAACTGTAGCACAAAATTGTATACAGTATTCTAAGTGAAGCTTGACTAATAATCAAATCCTTTGAAATTTGAGCTCGCCAGGTTCAGCAAATTTTTCTCAGAAATTCAATTTATTTACTGTGTATCACAGGAACTCCAATTACCATGAAAAAATATGTGCAACAGTCTGAGTTCTCCTCATACTGTAACCTTTTTCAAGTTTTTTAACTGAAACACAGCCTTGTTAATGTCAAAGTTACAGTACCATAGAAACAGATTAATAACTTGGTAATAACCAGTGGCCCATTTATTAACGCAGAACTCAGCCAGACTTTTCATACTTTTTAAATAAAAAAAGCAGTCCAAAACTTATCCCTCTTAGTTATTTGTGGGCAGGCAGGCCGTTCTGTGCAGAATGATGACTCAAATGATGGTGTCACTGTTGCTGTCTCCAACACTCTTAGTCATGGTATGTTTTTTTTTTATTTCTACCCCGTTCATTACCATTGCCACTTTTTCTTTTGGCATACATTTTGAACCATATAATTAACTTTTAACAATCTTTTCAACCCAATTATTCAAGCCTTACCAAAAGGACATAGTTAGAAATGCCATGCAGGTAGCTACACGCACAGAAAGCAAAATGCAGTTGCAGAGATATAAGTGTAAGTATCACGTGTCAAATTGGACTAATAAAACATGTGTACAAAATAGACCTTAAATGTTTAATGTTTACATTTTTTAAAATAATGTTTTCCAAAATTCAATGCTCTTTCCAAAAATGACAAACCAAAGAAAAAATGCTACGCAGGTACACATACAAAAAGACAGCACATGCAACAGTGCATTTTACTAGTGTGGTGTGTATGGATGTAAAATTTGACAAGTAAAACAAAATAATATTTGTTTGTGACGCACTCTTTGTGAGTTAGACAGACACATTTAAATTTCTGAAGTTTGAGGAATTTTCCTTTGTACTTTCAAAAAACAATTATCCCCTCATTGACAATAGAAATTACACAAAAAATGCAAAAACTCAACATAGTCACTTGAAAACAAGTAAACCCACTGATTTAATTTTTTTTCTGTAAAAACTATTGTGCTGTCTTGCGTCTGCTTTTGAGTACATAAAGAATGAACAAAAAATGTGTCATGGTAATTCAAATATACCAGAACAGATGCCAGCTACACCATAAAACTCAATAACATGAAGTATGGCATTGCTGTTGGCACCAATCCTATTTCCTGCTCTCCTTAAGAACTATGTATTATTCACAGACTACTATTCTTATCTTCTTTCTGCTGCAGCTATTCAACATATTATCGTCTGGAGTATTTGCCAATGTTTTCCGGTATTCTTTCCCTATCTCTATTGATGAGCTGTGAGCTCTGACAAACTGTGACTGTTCTAAAATCACCTTAAAATGGCTGCTGCTTTTCTTGTCTAGGCTTTTATACAGGCTATGTTAGTCCCTACCAATTGGCTGCGTTATATCATGTGATGTAATAGCTGCTGGGCACTATGGAAAAGCTCACAGCTGTGCTTGAGGTCATGTCAGCCTTCTGTTACCAATGCAATCTTCTGACATGTGTAAAAAGACGTTAGGAATTTTTTTGGCTGTTCATATGAGTTGAATCACAAATAGTTCAAATTTGCCGAGACCTGCATATTTCATAAAACTTGACTCACATGCAATTCTCATTACTATTGATTTGCATAGAGCAAAATTATATTCTTGTAATGAGCATCTATGCCTCTTTTAATGCATCACATACTTTGATTACCTCGGCAGCATCTGCCTGGCAGTAGTCACTAAAGTACAGATTATTGTTCAGTAATGGACTCATCTTTGTCTACATTAAATCTTATTTGCCATTTCTTGACCCAAGCCTCTAGATTCCCCAAATTGCCCCCATAATATTAAATCATCTACCTCTGGGTTGATTGATCTGTAAAGCTTAGTTTCATCTACAACTAATGAAAATGTACTTTGCATGCCCTCACCCAAATCATTTATAAATAAATGAATAAGAAAAGGCCCCAAAACCGACCTATGAGGTACCTCAATGTTAACTGTGACACAATTAGATTGTGCTCAATGAATAACCACCCCATGTTTCCTATCATTGAGCCAATTGATACCCAAATTACACATATTTCCCCTTAGGCACATTGTTCTCATTTTATGTACCAACCTTTGACAGTGCTTTCCAAATTATTATGCAAATGCTATTTTTCTCTGATTTTCCTAAATGATTGGTGGAAATGAGTCAGGACAATATTCAAATCATCAATCGTTTTATTTATCAATTATTATGCACAACAGAGTTTCCAAGCATTTATAGGTTGTAAAGAACTGAAAAGGGTCATTTGTTGAATTTGCAGCTTAAAAAGAAGTCACAAGCTTTTTAACCCCTTAACGAACGGCCACTAAGGGGCCTTATTCCTTCATCGTCATTATAAAACAGAGATTGAAAATAAGTCTGTAGCGCCCCCAGAGTCCGAAAATAGCTGAGACCCTGGAGAACACAATCAGGACTGTTTTTTTCCAGTCCCTGATCACATGATTGCTGTAATTCAATGAATAACAGTGATCACACAAAAAAGTGTGTGCTATAAAAATTATTTCTCTCTTTTCTGACATGATATAACATGTCAGAGAAGAGAGAAATGATGTCCCCAAGCCCCCCTTATTATCTTTGACATTCCCCGGGCACTCTTTCTCTGTCCCCCAGCCCTCCTACTCCTCTTCATGAAAAAATGGCAGGCGCATGCTCAGTACGCCCTCCAAGATCTGCCGGCCGGCACCCGGCAACAACAGGGAATTTTCCTATTGGTTCCTGACTTTGATCATCCTTTCTCTGTCTTTTCTAGTGTTAGCTATTGGTGTTGAGCAAATTTGTTCGGCATTTCAAATTCGGGTTCGTGTTCAGGGTTCTAGCTTGTCCGAGCAAAAATATCGGCTCCGCCCACGAACATCCCTGATTTGCCACGCTGTCACACAGATAACATATAGAAATTGTGGAAATCGATGGGAACAGTGCTCAAATGGCATGGGAACAGCATGGGGAAGACCCCTGGAAGCATTTCTGACTCCCAGGTCACTGCTGTGAACAATATTGTTAGAGTATTACGCCACTTTTTCCGGACTCACAATAAAGCACACAAAAAGGAAACCAAAATGGATTTTCCTGGGAAAAATGTTAAGGAACATCCTTTGCAGGGTAATGACTTGTATATAAGGCAAAATAAATAACCAAAAACAAAAATGCTCCTCCATACCTTGGGCTTTCAACTTTTACATTGCTTTCAACCAAGACAAATGCATTCACTGGGAAATGTCATTTTAACATTTTACAACCTTATCTGGCCATGTGGTGTGTGACACATCCTGTTTCATTTATGATGGAGGAACTCTGAAAGTCACAAAGCCTATTTTTATAGGGGCAACAGGTGGCCATTACTATTCTTAAAGGGCCAGCAGTCAGCCCTCACTATTGTTAGAGAGTCATCACACGGCTATGCTTTGTTGTTCCCATTATTAAGGAGTGGGTCTCCTATACTGTTATTGCGTATGCAGTGACCGCAAGGGCTGCCAAAAATTTGGACACACGTAACCCAATACCCCTTTGAAGAGACATAGAGGAGGGTTTCAGTAAAATAAATGTTCCCATTATAAAGGATCGGGTCTCCTATAGTGGTAATGCCAATGCTGTGATTACAAGGCCTGACAAAATTTGGGAATAACCAAACTACCAATTTAAAGACACATAGAGCAGGGCCACAGTAACATGTTCCCATTACAAAGGAGCGGTTCTGCTATACAGTTATAGGGTATGCAGGGAGTACAACGGCTGCCAAAAATTTGGAGGCACTCCAATGCCCCTTAGAAGAGACGTAGAGGGCCTCATGAAAAAATGTTCCCATTATTAGGAAGTGGGTCTCCCATAGTGTTTGCCTATGCAGTGAATGCAAAAGCTGCCAAAAAATTGGAGGCACTCCAATGCCCCTTGGAAGAGACGTAGAGGGCCTCATGAAAAAATGTTCCCATTATTAGGAAGTGGGTCTCCCATAGTGTTTGCCTATGCAGTGAATGCAAAAGCTGCCAAAAATTTGGAGGCACTCCAATGCCCCTTGGAAGAGACGTAGAGGGCCTCATGAAAAAATGTTCCCATTTTTAGGAAGTGGGTCTCTCATAGTGTTTGCCTATGCAGTGAATGCAAAAGCTGCCAAAAATTTGGAGGCACTCCAATGCCCCTTGGAAGAGACGTAGAGGGCCTCATGAAAAAATGTTCCCATTATTAGGAAGTGGGTCTCCCATAGTGTTTGCCTATGCGGTGAAGCAACGGCTGCCAAAAATTTGGAGGAACTCCAATGCCCCTTGCAAGACATGTAGAGGAGGTGATATGGTAGATATGGTGGTGAATGATATGGTTATGGAGGATGAGGAGAAGAAGGAGGACAAGAGCAAATAGACAAAATCAGGAAGCGTATACCCATGTGTGAGTGTGAAGAGGTGCATGGAAATACACCTCCCAAAAAAACCCACTGGATTTGAGTTTAGGTTACGCTGCTATCATTCGGTGGTGTTGAGAAGTCTGGCCCAATCCAGCCCTTGTTCATTTTTATAAGAGTCATCCTGTCAGCATTTTCAGTTGACAGGCGCTTATCAGTTATAATTCCACCAGCGGCACTAAAAACCCGCTCTGACAAAACGCTAGCGGTAAGCCAGTTCATGCCATGTGTCCAGCTTGGATACCCAATAATTATAAGGCACAGAGGAATCACGGATGATGTTGGTACGGTCGGCAAGGTACTCCCTCGCCATCTTCCCAAACATAAACTTAACCATGTGTGCCAGACTGCTAACAGGCAAGACTCACCAAGAGGATGACTGACCATGCTCTCCTCCTCCTCCTCCTCCTCCTCCTCCCTGTCCTAAGGCCATCCACGCTGAACAGACAGTATGACAGTTGTGCAGGTAGTACCCTCTATAGCGCATGAAACTAGCTCCTGTTCTTCCTCCTCCTGTTCCTCATTATCCACGTTGGGATGAGATGAGGCTGGGCTGTGTGTAATCACCCTGTATGGTTCCTTGCTCCATCTCATCATGCTCCACCTGCAATGCATCCTCTTTAATTGAAAGCAGAGAGCGTTTCAGAAGACAGAGAAGCAGGATGGTGATGATAATCATGGTGTCATCGCCGCTCACCATCTTGGTGGAGTCCACAAAGTTTTGGAGGATGGTACATATGTCTGACATCCATGTCCACTCCTGAGGTCTTATGTGTGGAGTCTGAACTGAATACCGACAGCCTTGTTGATGCTGGTAGTCAACAACTGCCCTCTTCTGCTCACAAATCCTTCCCAACATCTGCAGTGTAGAGTTCCAACGTGTGGGGACATCACACACCAGTCAGTGAGCCGGAAGCTGCAAACACTTCAGCATTGTGTGGTTTGTCACCTAAGCATATTAGCTTCAGCACAGCATGTTGCTGCTTGGCTGAGGCAGTGCTGCGGTGCTTCCAGCTTGTGACTGATGTGGTCATTTCGGAGATGGAGGCTGAAGAGGAAGAGGAGGATGAGGTGCAGGAGCTATAGACTGTGGGGGCAACCCTGGTTGACCTAGAGCCCGCAATCCTCGGCGTCGGGAGGACGTGTTCCATCCCAAGGTCCGACTGGGTCCTGGCTTCCACTATGTTAACCCAGTGTGCCGTCAGTGAGATGTACCATCCCTGCCCACAAGCACTTGTCCACATCTCCTTGGTTAGGTGGACTTTCCCAGTAACTGCATTGTTGATGGCATGGCTAATGTTGTGGGACACGTGCTTGTGTAATGCGGCGATGGCACACCGGGAGAAATAGTGGCAGCTGGGGACCGAGTACCGACGGACGGCCACTGCCATCAGGTTGCAGAAAGCTTCCGTCTCCACTAGCCTAAAAGGCAACATTTCGAGCGCAAGCAGTCACAAAATGTGTGAATTTAGTAGTGTGACCTGTGGGGCGTTGGCTGCATATTTATGCTTGCATTTCAAGGACTGGGGTAGGGACAACTGAATGCTGCACTTGGACAAGGACGTGGATGTGCTTGTTGATGGCGCTAGTTGAGAGTGTGCAATGACAGGTGCAGGGCAGGAGGCATCTTTGCATGCGCCATGGATAGGGGATTGGCTTGCACCCACAACAGCGGAAGAAGCAGTGGTGCCACCTGCAGACACTGTTCCTGGACCCTGGGGTTCGGCCCACAAAGTCAGGTGCTTTGCTGTCATATGCCTGATCATGCTGGTGGTGGTCAGGCTGCAAGTTTAGCTACCCCTGCTGATGCTGGACTGGTAGGTGGTACAAATGGCCTTTTTGGGGTTATCGGCAGAGTCTTTAAAAAACAACCAGACTCGGGAACACCTAACAGTTGTACTGGCAACTTCCGTCATGTTGGTGTTACGGGGAATGGTTGCCAGCCTTCTGTCTGCGGCCACCACACTGCTTCTTCCTGCCTGTTCTGGTAACATGCCTCCCTCCCCCTGTGTGCTGCTGTCCTTGCTCTGTATGTCCCCCTGCCAGGTTGGGTCAGTTACTATATCATCCACCACCTTGTCTTCCACTTCCGCACCCTGGTCCTCCTCCTGACTCTCTGGCAATTGTGTCTCATCATCGTCCACCTCTTGTGACAGTTTCCCACCATCGCCTTCGTATGACCGTGGCTGCTCAAATATTTGGGCATTGCTACATGCGATATCCTCTTGCCCCACTTCAATTGGACCGGTCGAGAGGCCCAAATCTATAAATGGAAAAGTGAACAGCTCTTCGGAGTGTCCAAGTGTGGGATTAGTTGTCCCCGAGCACTCGGCATGGTGGGAGGAAGGAGGATCAGGGTGAGGAATATGCGGTCCAGACTCACGGCTACTGAGACTTGACCGTGTGGAAGACAAGGTGGTGGTGGTGGTGGCTAAGTGACTGGAAGTATTATCTGCTATCCACCCAATAACCTTTTCACACTGCACTGTGTTCAAAAGTGGTGTTCTGTGGTCCCCTATTAATTGGGACAGGAAGGTCGAGCGAGAAGATGTGGGTGTTTGAGGTGGCACAATTTCAGCTAGCCCATGGCCTCGGCCTCGTCCTCTGCATGCACCATCTTCACCATCACATCCATTTCCCCCACCCTTGCCACACGCCTTGCCCATTTTAAATGGAGGACATTATTTTCCACGTTCACTAGAAATGGCTGGATTTGAACCCCAGTGATATGTGATACTTGTGACGGACAAACCACAGTTTTAAATAGCTGGCCTGTAGGTAACTATTTTTAACTGGTGTCAATAACTTTGATAACACACTGCAACAAAATTTAAATGCAGGCCAGAAATGGCAGAATTTTGAGGGCACTGATATGTGACGGACAAACCACAGTTTTAAATAGATGGATTTTTAGCGCTGTAATATGGAAAGTATCTGGCTGTATTCTGCAGTGCCAACAAGCAAATGGAGCAGAAAAACAATGTTCTCTGGATTGCTTTTTAAGCAAATTATCAGGATTAAGGTCCAAAAAAATTATTCCTTGCCCCTGATACCTGGGGTTATTTCTAGAAATATCTGTAAAAGCACCAGCAGCAAACAGAACTGGAATGGACCCTCTTGCTATATGCACTGCAGTCTGCCACATACAATGCCTGCCTGCCTAGCACTGATATCTATGCAGCTGGATTAGTCCTCAGAAGGTCTGTTAGTTGAGATGGATATGTGTCTCTAATATAGCTTGGTGTACCTACACTAACTAGAAACAAGCAAATCTCTCCCTAGCTCAGCAGCAGCTCTCCCAACACTGTCTGATTCCGGAGTAGACTGTGACAAGCATGACGGCGCCAGGTCTAATATAGACCTGATGATGCTGTGCAGCCAGTCAATCACTGTAATGCCACAACCAAGATGGTTGCGGCATTACAGTGTGTGGCAGACAATCCCTGCATGTTTATTGGCTCTCTAAAGAGCACCAAACATGCAGGGAGGGGACCCGAGCTCCCTAAGAGCAACCCCAGAAATACTCGGCAACAGGGCCAGCGTCAGCACCCGGCGTACCCAGGCAAGTGCCGGGGCCCTGGACCATCAGGGGGGCCCACTGCCCGTCGGGGCCTGGGCCGCTTCCCCGGCATCTGTGCAGGGCAGCAGGTGCTGTCCGAGCCCTGCTCTGCTTCATGTGCTGCTGCTCCACCAATCAGGCCCAGTCAGGGGCGTCACTATGCACTTAGATCCAGGGCCTGGATCATAAGTGCTAGTGCACGCACCACACAACAGGCAGGGTTCAGGCTCCCCTGCGTGCAGTGGATGTGCTTCTCTCCCTGCTCGTCCTTCTGGCAAGTCAGAGCAGAGGATCCATGTGCAGAGCAATTGCACAGCGCCACCTAGGGGGAGTATATTTGGATGGGGGAGGAAGGAGGTTAATGAGGCCTCAGGCCAGGTCTGTCAGGGAATATAGCCACCGGCTTTAGGGAGAGGTGATAGAGATCACAACTCTCTCCTCTGTGCCTGCACAGCACCCCATCCCCCACCTCCTGTAATGTTACAGACAGCTCAGCAGTCGTGACGGGGAGGGTGTGCAGGGCTGACAGGGTGTACAAGCTGCTCCTACTGCTGATTTCCAAGGTCAGGAATCCCCCACTGCTGCCACTGGATAAATGCTGATGAAGAGAGTAAGTATGTATATGTCATGTCTAGAGATGAGCGGTGTTCGACTAGAACTGTTCGCCAATCTCAAATTCGAGCTGTTTTGGGTGGTGTTCGAGTTGTTCGACGAACCCGAACGATTTGCAAAAAATTCGGCTGTTCGAGGTTATGTTCGATAACTGTTCGTGCACCAAAAGCGTGTCCTGCATGTCTGGTGCTATTTAGAGCACCAATCATGCAGGGATTGTCTGCCACTCACTGTAATGCCACAGCCATGGTGGTTGTGGCATTACAGTGATTGCCCAAATCGATGGGAACAGTGCCAACAGTGAAACATGAAAAGCCGGCAATTCAGCAGCGGCATACACCGGTACCCGACAATTTAGAACCGAAAGAATAGAGCTTCACACATAGATTAGATAGATATAAACATGTCAGCCACATATATACGAAGTACAGTGAAAGTGCTGCTTACTGTACTTGTCATTTAGCGTAAAGGATTTATCAAAAAAAATAATAGTGTTTTCATGCACCGTCTCTTTAAAAAAGCCGGCCGGCAATTCAGCAGCGGTACCCGACAATTTAGAATAGAAGGAATAGAGAATCACACATAGATTAGATAGATAGAAACATGTCAGTCACATATATAAGAAGTACAGTGACAGTGTTGATTACTGTACTTGTCATTTAGTGTAAAGGATTTATCAAAAAAAATAATAGTGTTTTCATGCACCATCTCTTTAAAAAAGCCGGCCGGCAATTCAGCATCTGTACCCGACAATTTATAACAGACAGAATAGAGCTTCACACATAGATTAGATAGATAGAAAAATGTCAGTCACATATATATGAAGTACAGTGACAGTGCTGATTACTGTACTTGTCATTTAGTGTAAAGGATTTATTAAAAAAAATAATAGTGTTTTCATGCACCGTCTCTTTAAAAAAGCCGGCCGGCAATTCAGCAGCGGTACCCAACAATTTAGAATAGAAGGAATAGAGAATCACACATAGATTAGATAGATAGAAACATGTCAGTCACATATATATGAAGTACAGTGACAGTGTTGCTTACTGTACTTGTCATTTAGTGTAAAGGATTTATTAAAAAAAATAATAGTGTTTTCATGCACCGTCTCTTTAAGAAAGCCGGCCGGCAATTCAGCATCTGTACCCGACAATTTATAACAGACAGAATAGAGCTTCACACATAGATTAGATAGATAGAAACATGTCAGTCACATATATATGAAGTACAGTGATAGTGTTGGTTACTGTACTTGTCATTTAGTATTAAAATAAAGGATTTATTATTAAAAAAATTGGCGTGGGGTTCCCCTTAATTTTAGGCTCTAGCGGAGGTTAAGCAGACAGCTGGGGCAGATGTTTGAAGCCTGGGAAGGGGGTAATACCCACGGAGCTTCCCAGGCTACTAATATCAGCCCCCAGCTGAATACATAGCCTTTACTAGCTATTAAAATGGGGGACCCCCCCAAAAAATGACGTGGGGTCCCCCCTAATTTAATAGCTAGCAAAGGCTAGGCAGACAGCTGGGGGCTGATATTAATAGCCCAGGAAGGGAGCCATGAATATTGGCCCCCTCCCAGGCTAGAAACACCAGCCGTCAGCCGCCCCAGAAATGGCGCATTCATAGGATGCGCCAATTCTGGCACTTAGCCTCGCTCTTCCACGCTGCCCTGGTGCGGTGGCAGGGGGTAATAGGGCTGGGGTTGATGTCAGCTTATAATGCCAGCTGACATCAAGCCCAGGTTAGTAATGGAGAGGCGTCTATAAGACACCCCCATTACTAACCCCATAGTCAAAGTTAAAAAAAACACAAACACCCAGAATAAAGTCCTTTAATTGAAATAAAGACACAATTCTTTATTGTTCTAAATTAAACCATACTTACCGTCACGCCCATTCCAGCTGAAGCCAACGATCTCCTGTAATAAAAATAAAATAATAAAGCAACCTCATCCTTACCTTTCCATGGTTCCCACGACAGCTTCAGCTCTGCTACATCGAGATGACAGGCTGGACCACAGCAGAACGCTGCCATCCAGCCTGTCATCCCGCAGACACTGAGAAGAGCAGGCTTGCTTGCGCTCCACATTGTCTCTCTGTGACGGCATAAAGATGAGCCGAGGTCATGTCCAATGAACTCGGCTCACCTCATGCACGTCACTTACAGCGTGGGAGAATTCTCACGCTGAAGCGCTGAGTGCAGGAGAATTTTCCCACGCTGTCAGTGAGGTGCATGAGGTGAGCTGAGTTCATTGGACATGAGCTCACCTCATGCACGTCACTGACAGCATGGGAGAATTCTCCTGCACTCAGCACTTCAGCGTGAGAATTTTCCCACGCTGTCAGTGACGTGCATGAGGTGAGCCGAGTTCATTGGACATGACCTCGGCTCATCTGGATGCCGTCACAGCGAGACACTGAGGAGCGCAAGCATGCCTGCTCTTCTCAGTGTCTGCGGCATGACAGGCTGGATGGCAGCGTTCTGCTGCGGTCCAGCCTGTCATCTCGATGTAGCAGAGCTGAAGCTGTCGTGGGAACCATGGAAAGGTAAGGATGAGATTGGTTTATTATTTTTCTTTTATTGCAGGAGATCGTTGGCTTCAGCTGGAATGGGCGTGATGGTAAGTATAGTTTAATTTAGAACAATAAAGAATTGTGTGTTTATTTCAATTAAAGGACTTTATTCTGGGTGTTGTGTTTTTTTTAAATACTTTACTAGAAATTCATGGCGGTCATGTCTAATACTGGCGTGACCCCATGAATTTTGGGCTTGGGGCCAGCTGATAATACCAAGCTGGCCCTAACCCCTTTATTACCCAGTGAGCCACCGCACCAGGGCCCTGGATGAGTTGGGTACAGCGCCAGAAGATGGCGCTTCTATGAACGCGCCATTTTCCGGGGTGGCTGCGGACTGCAATTTGCAGCGGGGGGGGGCCCAGAAAGCTTGGGCCTCCCTGCGCTGCAGATTCCAGCCCCCAGCTGCCTAGTTGTACCTGGCTGGACACAAAAATAGGGCGAAGCCCCACGTATTTTTTTTTTAATTATTTCATGAAATTCATGAAATAATTAAGAAAAAAAGGCCTTCCCTATATTGTTGTGTCCGGCCAGGTACAAATAGTCAGCTGGTGGTTGGGGGCAGCCCGTTCCTGCCTGCTGTACCTGGCTGGACACAAATATAGTGCGAAGCCCCACTTCAATTTTTTTTAATTATTTCATGAAATTCATGAAATAATTAAGAAAAAAAGGCCTTCCCTATATTGTTGTGTCCGGCCAGGTACAAATAGGCAGCTGGTGGTTGGGGGCAGCCCATTCCTGCCTGCTGTACCTGGCTGGACACAAATATAGTGCGAAGCCCCACTTCAATTTTTTTAAATTATTTCAGGAAATTCATGAAATAATTAAAAAAAAATTGACGTGGGGCTTCGCACTATATTTGTGTCCAGTCAGGTGCAGCAGGCAGGAACGGGCTGCCCCCAACCACCAGCTGCCTATTTGTACCTGGCCGGACACAACAATATAGGGAAGCCCTTTTTTTCTTAATTATTTCATGAAATAATTTAAAGAAAATTGACGTGGGGCTTCGCCCTGTTTTTGTGTCCAGCCAGGTACAACTAGGCAGCTGGGGGCTGGAATCCGCAGCGCAGGGAGGCCCAAGCTTTCTGGGCCACCCCCGCTGCAAATTGCAGTCCGCAGCCACCCCGGAAAATGGCGCGTTCATAGAAGCGCCATCTTCTGGCGCTGTACCCAACTCATCCAGGGCCCTGATGCGGTGGCTCACTGGGTAATAAAGGGGTTAGGGCCAGCTTGGCATTATCAGCTGGCCCTAAGCCCAAAATTCATGGGGTCACGCCAATATTAGACATGACCACCATGAATTTCTAGTAAAGTATTTAAAAAAAACACAACACCCAGAAAAAAGTCCTTTAATTGAAATAAACACACAATTCTTTATTGTTCTAAATTAAACCATACTTACCATCACGCCCATTCCAGCTGAAGCTAACGATCTCCTGAAATAAAAGAAAAATAATAAAGCAACATCATCCTTACCTTTCCATGGTTCCCATGACAGCTTCAGCTCTGCTACATCGAGATGACAGGCTGGACCGCAGCAGAACGCTGCCATCCAGCCTGTCATCCCGCAGACACTGAGAAGCGCAGGCTTGCTTGAGCTCCACAGTGTCTCTCTGTGAGGGCATCCAGATGAGCCGAGTTAATGTCCAATGAACTCGGCTCACCTCATGCACGTCACTGACAGCGTGGGAAAATTCTCCTGCACTCAGCGCTTCAGCGTGGGAGAATTCTCACACTGAAGCGCTGAGTGCAGGAGAATTCTCCCACGCTGTCAGTGACATGCAGGAGGTGAGCTGAGTTCATTGGACATAAGCTCACCTTATGCACGTCACTGACAGCGTGGGAAAATTCTCCTGCACTCAGCGCTTCAGCGTGGGAGAATTCTCACGCTGAAGCGCTGAGTGCAGGAGAATTCTCCCACGCTGTCAGTGACGTGCAGGAGGTGAGCTGAGTTCATTGGACATGAGCTCACCTTATGCACGTCACTGACAGCGTGGGAAAATTCTCCTGCACTCAGCGCTTCAGCGTGGGAGAATTCTCACGCTGAAGCGCTGAGTGCAGGAGAATTCTCCCACGCTGTCAGTGACGTGCAGGAGGTGAGCTGAGTTCATTGGACATGAGCTCACCTTATGCACGTCACTGACAGCGTGGGAAAATTCTCCTGCACTCAGCGCTTCAGCGTGGGAGAATTCTCAATTCTCACGCTGAAGCGCTGAGTGCAGGAGAATTCTCCCACGCTGTCAGTGACGTGCAGGAGGTGAGCTGAGTTCATATGACATGAGCTCACCTTATGCACGTCACTGACAGCGTGGGAGAATTCTCCTGCACTCAGCGCTTCAGCGTGAGAATTTTCCCACGCTGTCAGTGACGTGCATGAGGTGCGCCGAGTTCATTGGACATGAACTCGTCTCATCTTTATGCCGTCACAGCCAGACACTGCAGAGCGCAAGCATGCCTGCGCTTCTCAGTGTCTGCGGGATGACAGGCTGGATGGCAGCGTTCTGCTGCGGTCCAGCCTGTCATCTCGATGTAGCAGAGCTGAAGCTGTCGTGGGAACCATGGAAAGGTAAGGATGATGTTGCTTTATTATTTTTCTTTTATTGCAGGAGATCGTTGGCTTCAGCTGGAATGGGCGTGATGGTAAGTATGGTTTAATTTAGAACAATAAAGAATTGTGTCTTTATTTCAATTAAAGGACTTTATTCTGGGTGTTTGTGTTTGCTTTTAACTTTGACTATGGGGTTAGTAATGGGGGTGTCTTATAGACGCCTCTCCATTACTAACCTGGGTTTGATGTCAGCTGGCATTATAAGCTGACATCAACTCCAGCCCTATTACCCCCTGCCACCGCACCAGGGCAGCGTGGAAGAGCGAGGCTAAGTGCCAGAATTGGCGCATCCTATGAATGCGCCATTTCTGGGGCGGCTGACGGCTGGTGTTTCTAGCCTGGGAGGGGACCAATATTCATGGCTCCCTTCCTGGGCTATTAATATCAGCCCCCAGCTGTCTGCCTAGCCTTTGCTAGCTATTAAATTAGGGGGGACCCCACGTCATTTTTTTGGGGGGGTCCCTCATTTTAATAGCTAGTAAAGGCTATGTATTCAGCTGGGGGCTCATATTAGTAGCCTGGGAAGCTCCGTGGGTATTACCCCCTTCCCAGGCTTCAAACATCTGCCCCAGCTGTCTGCTTAACCTCCGCTAGAGACTAAAATTAAGGGGAACCCCACGCCAATTTTTTTTAATAATAAATCCTTTATTTTAATACTAAATGACAAGTACAGTAACCAACACTATCACTGTACTTCATATATATGTGACTGACATGTTTCTATCTATCTAATCTATGTGTGAAGCTCTATTCTGTCTGTTATAAATTGTCGGGTACAGATGCTGAATTGCCGGCCGGCTTTTTTAAAGAGACGGTGCATGAAAACACTATTATTTTTTTTAATAAATCCTTTACACTAAATGACAAGTACAGTAAGCAACATTGTCACTGTACTTCATATATATGTGACTGACATGTTTCTATCTATCTAATCTATGTGTGAAGCTCTATTCTGTCTGTTATAAATTGTCGGGTACAGATGCTGAATTGCCGGCCGGCTTTTTTAAAGAGACAGTGCATGAAAACACTATTATATTTTTTAATAAATCCTTTACACTAAATGACAAGTACAGTAAGCAACACTGTCACTGTACTTCATATATATGTGACTGACATGTTTCTATCTATCTAATCTATGTGTGAGGCTCTATTCCTTCTTGTCTAAATTGTCGGGTACCGGTGTATGCCGCTGCTGAATTGCCGGCCAGCTTTTTTAAAGAAAGCGTCTTCTGAGCAGTTTGTCAGCTTTTGGACACCTTTGAAGGTGTTTTCTATGTGTTTCTATGTGTTTTTGTTTGCCTGCCATTGGTTTTAACGGTGTTCGACGGTGTTCTAAGGTGTTCGACGAACAGTTCGACGAACAGTTCCTCGAACATCCCGGTGTTCGACGAACCGAACCGAACCCGAACACTACGGGGGTGGCTCAACACTAGTCATGTCCCAGTATAATGTGTGTAGTTATATATATATATATATATATATATATATATATATATATATATATATATATATATACAGCACAGACCAAAAGTTTGGACACACCATCTCATTTAAAGATTTTTCTGTATTTTCATGACCATGAAAAATGTACATTCACACTGAAGGCATCAAAACTATGAATTAACACATGTGGAATTATATACTTAACAAAAAAGTGTGAAACAACTGAAAATATGTCTTATATTCTAGGTTCTTCAAAGTAGCCACATATTGCTTTGATTACTGCTTTGCACGCTCTTGGCATTCTCTTGATGAGCTTCAAGAGGTAGTCACCGGAAATGGTCTTCCAACAATCTTGAAGAAGTTCCCAGAGATGCTTAGCACTTGTTGGCCCTTTTGCCTTCACTCTGCGGTCCAGCTCACCCCAAACCATCTCGATTGGGTTCAGGTCTGGTGACTGAGGAGGCCAGGTCATCTGGCGTAGCACCCCATCACTCTCCTTCTTGGTCAGATAGCCCTTACACAGCCTGGAGGTGTGTTTGGGGTCATTGTCCTGTTGAAAAATAAATGATGGTCCAACTAAACGCAAACCGGATAGAATAGCATGCCGCTGCAAGATGCTGTGGTAGCCATGCTGGTTCAGTATGCCTTCAATTTTGAATAAATCCCCAACAGTGTCACCAGCAAAGCACCCCCACACCATCACACCTCCTCCTCCATGCTTCACGGTGGGAACCAAGCATGTCCATCCGTTCACCTTTTCTGCGTCGCACAAAGACACGGTGGTTGGAACCAAAGATCTCAAATTTGGACTCATCAGACCAAAGCACAGATTTCCACTGGTCTAATGTCCATTCCTTGTGTTCTTTAGCCCAAACAAGTCTCTTCTGCTTGTTGCCTGTCCTTAGCAGTGGTTTCCTAGCAGCTATTTTACCATGAAGGCCTGCTGCACAAAGTCTCCTCTTAACAGTTGTTGTAGAGATGTGTCTGCTGCTAGAACTCTGTGTGGCATTGATCTGGTTTCTAATCTGAGCTGCTGTTAACCTGTGATTTCTGAGGCTGGTGACTCGGATAAACTTATCCTCAGAAGCAGAGGTGACTCTTGGTCTTCCTTTCCTGGGGTGGTCCTCATGTGAGCAAGTTTCTTTGTAGCGCTTGATGGTTTTTGCAACTGCACTTGGGGACACTTTCATAGTTTGCCTAGTTTTTGGGACTGACTGACCTTCATTTCTTAAAGTAATGATGGCCACGCGTTTTTCTTTACTTAGCTGCTTTTTTCTTGCCATAATACAAATTCTAACAGTCTATTCAGTAGGACTATCAGCTGTGTATCCACCTGACTTCTGCACAACACAACTGATGGTCCCAACCCCATTTATAAGGCAAGAAATCCCACTTATTAAACCTGACAGGGCACGCCTGTGAAGTGAAAACCATTTCCGGTGACTACCTCTTGAAGCTCATCAAGAGAATGCCAAGAGTGTGCAATGCAGTCATCAAAGCAAAAGGTGGCTACTTTGAAGAACCTAGAATATAAGACATATTTTCAGTTGTTTCACACTTTTTTGTTAAGTATATAATTCCACATGTGTTAATTCATAGTTTTGATGCCTTCAGTGTGAATGTACAATTTTCAAAGTCATGAAAATACAGAAAAATCTTTAAATGAGAAGGTGTGTCCAAACTTTTGGTCTGTACTGTATATATATATATATATATATATATATATATATATATATATATATGGTCATGTGTATATAGGTAATGTATTTGTATAATGTGCTAACAGATTATGTCTCTGTATAATGTGTTTATGCGTAGGTCATGTGTCTGTATAATGCGTAGGTCATGTGTCCATATAATGTGTATATGTACAGTTATATGAAAAAGTTTGGGCACCCCTATTAATCTTAAGCTTAATGTTTTATAAAAATTGGTGTTTTTGCAACAGCTATTTCAGTTTGATATATGTAATAACTGTTGGACACAGTAATGTTTCTGCCTTGAAATGAGGTTTATTGTACTAACAGAAAATGTGCAATCTGCATTTAAACAAAATTTGACAGGTGCATAAGTATGGGCACCCTTATCATTTTCTTGTTTAAATACTCCTACCTACTTTTTACTGACTTACTAAAGCACTTTTTTTGGTTTTGTAACCTCATTGAGCTTTTAACTTTATAGCCAGGTGTATGCAATCATGAGAAAAGCTACTTAAAGTGGCCACTTGCAAGTTGTTCTCCTGTTTGAATCTCCTCTGAAGAGTGGCATCATGGGCTCCTCAAAACAACTGTCAAATGATCTGAAAACAAAGATTATTCAACATAGTTGTTCAGGGGAAGGATACAAAAAGCTGTCTCAGAGATTTAACCTGTCAGTTTCCACTGTGAGGAACATAGTAAGGAAATGGAAGAACACAGGGACAGTTCTTGTTAAGGCCAGAAGTGGCAGGCCAAGAAAAACATCAGAAAGGCAGAGAAGAAGAATGGTGAGATCAGTCAAGGACAATCCTCAGACCACCTCCAGAGAGCTGCATCATCAACTTGCTGCAGATGGTGTCACTGTGCATCGGTCAACTATACAACGCACTTTGCACAAGGAGAAGCTGTATGGGAGAGTGATGCGAAAGAAGCTGTTTCTGCAAGCACGCCACAAACAGAGTCGGCTGAGGTATGCAAAAGCACATTTGGAGAAGCCAATTTCTTTTTGGAAGAAGGTCCTGTGGACTGATGAAACCAAGGTGGAGTTGTTTGGTCATACAAAAAGGCGTTATGCATGGCGGCAAAAAAACACAACATTCCAAGAAAAACACTTGCTACCCACAGTAAAATTTGGTGGAGGTTCCATCATGCTTTGGGGCTGTGTGGCCAATGCCGGCCCCCGGGAATCTTGTTAAAGTTGAGGGACGCATGGATTCCACTCAGTATCAGCAGATTCTTGACAATAATGTTCAAGAATCAGTGCTAAAGTTGAAGTTACGCAGGGGATGGATCTTTCAGCAAGACAATGATCCAAAACACCGCTCCAAATCTACTCAGGCATTCATGCAGAGGAACAATTACAATGTTCTGGAATGTCCATCCCAGTCCCCAGACCTGAATATCATTGAACATCTGTGGGATCATTTGAAGAGGGCTATCCATGCTCGGCGACCATCAAACTTAACTGAACTGGAATTGTTTTGTAAAGAGGAATGGTCAAAAATACCTTCATCCAGGACCCAGGAACTCATTAAAAGCTACAGGAAGCGACTAGAGGCTGTTATTTTTGCAAAAGGAGGATCTACTAAATATTAATGTCACTTTTCTGGTGAGGTGCCCATACTTATGCACCTGTCAAATTTTGTTTGAATGCAGATTGCACATTTTCTGTTAGTACAATAAACCTCATTTCAAGGCAGAAACATTACTGTGTCCAATAGTAATTACATATATATCAAACTGAAATAGCTGTTGCAAAAACACCAATTTTTATAAAACAATAAGCTTAAGATTAATAGGGGTGCCCAAACTTTTTCATATAACTATATAATGCGTAGGTCATGTGTCAATATAATGTGTATATGTATAATGCATAGGTCATGTGTCCATATTATGTGTATATGTATAATGCGTAGGTCATGTGGCCGTATAATGTGTATATGTATAATGTGTAGGTCATGTGGCCGTATAATGTGTATATGTATAATGTGTAGGTCATGTGGCCGTATAATGTGTATATGTATAATGCGTAGCTCATGTGTCCATATAATGTGTATATGTATAATGCGTAGCTCATGTGTCCATATAATGTGTATATGTATAATGTGTAGGTCATGTGGCCGTATAATGTGTATATGTATAATGCGTAGCTCATGTGTCCATATAATGTGTATATGTATAATGCGTAGCTCATGTGTCCATATAATGTGTATATGTATAATGCGTAGCTCATGTGTCCATATAATGTGTATATGTATAATGTGTAGGTCATGTGGCCGTATAATGTGTATATGTATAATTTCTCTGCCGTATGTGCTAAAGGGGCCCACTGAGACTCTTTCGCCCGGGGCCCACAAAAACCTGGAGCTAGCCCTGCTCTGCAAGCTCTGAGCATCTCGAGCAGTGAGATGCTTGGGTTAGTACCGGGCAGTAGCGAGCATGCTCACTCATCACTAATGATAATGTCTGTAAAGCGCTGTGGAATTAATAGTGCTATATAAGTGAGTAAAATAAATAAACATTAACTCCCACTCAATTGAATCCTAAAGATAGGTCATCATCAGTACTAAAACAAAATATAAAAGAAGGAAAAAATAAAGCACCAAAAAAGCTGAAAACTGGAGGGAAAAAAACGCATGTAAAAAAAAAGTGTGTGAAGGTCGCCTTTTACTGCGCTCTATTCATGTAATAAAAGTTTGAAACTTTTATTGAAGATCACAGTCCCTGGAGAGCTGATTGAATGTCTGATTTCTCTCTGTGACATGACCAGTACAGTTGTGAACACCTGCAGGAAAGTGCTGGTTTATACTTTAGAGAAACTGGGCTTTAATTCTCTGGAGGAACCAGAAGTAAATTCTGACTAACTCATAACTGTGGTGAAGGACAAACGGTGCAATGACCTCATCCGGTTGTTGCGTAAAAACAAATAAAATGTTGAGTGCAGCTCTCAAAGACTAGCTGCCATCATATACATGCTTAAATGGAACAGCAAAGATGCTCGTAGAGTTTATCGTAGTGATGTATACTTCTAATCTCTGAGCAATGTGCACTTACACATGGTGCATGGCTGTCAGGAAGGATTAACTGCATAATAATAAAAATGTAAATTGAAATTAAAACAAGAAAAACCAGCTCCCAAGTTTTATGCATCCATCTCTGGAACAGACCTGCATTGACTCTCAGATTCATTTTTATCAATTTCTTTATGTAAAGTTTCACCAAAGCCCTCATGCATATCATAGAGCAATGTACAAGGAGCCTATCCAGGGCTATATTAAAAAAAGCATATGCTCAATACTCTGTGGGCTGCTATATGGTAGCTCCGATATTCCTATACTTGTCAACATTATAACGTTGACCAAATTGTACGATGCACGGTGTTGATCTGCGCTGCCAAACTAAAGATCCTCAAGTATAGCTTGAGTGTTTTTTATTCCACAACATGTTTCGTCACATAGTGCAGTTGGTTTTTACACTAGAGAAAGACGCCACTCCAGTGTCGAAACACATTGTGGAATAAAAACCGCTCAATCTATACTTGGCAATAGGTTCTTTTGGAAACCGCTGGATTCGAGAAGCTTTTGCAAGTGTCTAGAAGAATTATCAACTTTTCTAGGAGTCCAGGGGTCCAGCCTTTTTCTTGACGTTAAGGGAGAGTTGGTGAGTAAGAATATTCTTATTTGCAAAGTGCTGGAATATTTCTATAGGTCCAATGTATGTCTGAACCTCTACAGAGTCTTGAAATGATTGTCTTCTTTTAGAAAACTTTCTGCCATACAGTGGGGAAAAAAGTATTTAGTCAGCCACCAATTGTGCAAGTTCTCCCACTTAAAAAGATGAGAGAGGCCTGTAATTGACATCATAGGTAGACCTCAACTATGAGAGACAAAATGAGAAAACAAATCCTGAAAATCACATTGTCTGATTTTGAAAGAATTTTTTTTCAAATTTTTGTGGAAAATAAGTATTTGGTCACCTACAAAAGTTCATCTCAATACTTTGTTATATATCCTTTGTTGCCAATGACAGAGGTCAAACGTTTTCTGTAAGTCTTCACAAGGTTGGCACACACTGTTGCTGGTATGTTGGCCCATTCCTCCATGCAGATCTCCTCTAGAGCAGTGATATTTTGGGGCTGTCGCTGGGCAACACGGACTTTCAACTCCTTCCAAAGGATTTCTATAGGGTTTAGATCTGGAGCCTGGCTAGGCCACTCCAGGACCTTGAAATGCTTCTTACGAAGCTACTCCTTCATTGCCCTGACGGTGTGCTTGAGATCATTGTCATGCTGAAAGACCCAGCCACGTTTCATCTGCAATGCTCTTGCTGATGAAAGGAGGTTTGCACTCAAAATCTCATGATACATGGCCCCATTCATTCTTTCATTTACACGGGTCAGTCTTCCTGGTCCCTTGGCAGAGAAACAGTCCCAAAAGCGTGATGTTGCCACCCCCATGCTTCACAGTAGGTATGATGTTCTTTGGATGCAACTCAGCATTCTTTCTCCTCCAAACAAGACGACTTGTGTTTCTACCAAACAGTTCTGCTTTGACCATATGACATTCTCCCAATACTCTTCTGGATCATCTAAATGCTCTCTAGCAAACTTCAGATGGGCTTGGACATGTAATGGCTTAAGCAGGGAGACACGTCTGGCACTGCAGGATCTGAGTCCCTGGCGGCGTAGTGTGTTACTGATGGTAGCCTGTGTAACATTGGTCCCAGCTCTCTGCAGGTCATTCACTAGGTCCCCCCGTGTGGTTCTGGGATTTTTGTTCATCGCTCTTGAGATCATTTTGACTCCACGGGGTGAGATCTTGTGTGGAGCCCCAGATCGAGGGAGATTATCAGTTGTCTTGTATGTCTTCCATTTTCTACTTATTGCTCCCAGAGTTGATTTCTTCATAACAATCTGTTTGCCTATTGCAGATTCAGTCTTCCCAGCCTGGTGCAGGGCTACAATTTTGTTTCTGGTGTCCTTCAACAGCTCTTTGGTCTTCAGCATAGTGGAGTTTGGAGTGTGACTGTTTGAGATGCGGACAGGTGTCTTTTATACTGATAACAAGTTCAAACAGGTGCCAGTACTACAGGTAATGGGTGGAGGATAGAGGAGCCTCTTAAAGAAGAAATTACAGGTCTGTGAGAGCCAGAAATCTTGCTTGTTTGTAACTGACCAAATACTTATTTTCCACGAAAATTGAAAAAAAATTTCTTTCCAAATCAGACAACGTGATTTTCAGGATTTGTTTTCTCATTTTGTCTCTCTTAGTTGAGGTCTACTTATGATGTCAATTACAGGCCTCTCTCATCTTTTTAAGTGGGAGAACTTGCACAATTGGTGGCTGACTAAATACTTTTTTTCCCCACTGTAGATTAAAAAAATATAAACTGTGAACTACTGACTCTCCCCGGGTTCAGCACTGGCTTTCTGAGATTGACCTTGTCTCTGTTGTTTGGCTTCAGCGGTGATGTCACATCGACAGACCTGCAGCCAAATACTGAGCTCAGCAGCTCTTCCCATGAAGACGGCACAAAGCACTAAGCTCACTGATTGGATGCAGGTTCATCGATGTGACATCAGCACTGCAACCAAATAGAAGAGACTGTGCCAGCTTAAGGACACAGTGCTGGGCCCAGGGAGGGTGAATAATATTGAGTTTATTTTTGCTAACTATCTTAGCGTATGTCAGAAAGTTTACTTAAAGAAGACAAGCTCTTCAAGTCCATTAAGAGAAGTTATCATCTATCCACAAGTCCTACATCACCTGCAGTTGGGTCACTGAGACCCCCACTAATTTGTCACAACAGGGTACCTTTGTCACTTGTTTGAATGGTGCACAGTATGTATGCTAGACCACTGCCTCATTTATTCTCTGTGGGACTGCTGGACATATTTGAGTACAACACTCAAATCTCTAGCATTCCCAAGGAGAATAAATGAAGCAGTGGACAGTTTGCTTCATTCCTATAGGGGACAGAAGTCTCCCATTCTGATGAACAGACTTGTAGATAGGTGATAACTTTTTACCAAATATTACTTTAATGTGAATGAGCTGTAAAGGACAACTGCTAGACAAGAAGAAGAACTTTTACATTCAAGTTGCCAAGTTGCTAATCTTCTCTTCAATTTATTATAGCTACATTGAAGAGCAAAAGGGTAACAATGTATTTAACTTTTGACTTTCAGGCTCCATATCTCACCATCCACTACTGCTTTGAACGTGAGACTACCATGATTTTATAGACAATCATCTCGGCTATCTCATACATTAATTTGACTTGCAACTATTTAGCATATGATCAGTTATGTAGATTCCTTGGAAAAATACAAATAAAATGGCCAACCCCTTTGGAATAGACTACAGACTTTAAGATGGATGCTGAATCAATAAAGCTTAGTGTAAACCATAGACTTCCAACATGATTGGGGTTCTTTTTTATAGTAAAAATAAGTAAGGATGAATGGACTTGTTGGTTACATTGAGATCTCAGCTGTAACTATCAGAGTAGCTGGCATTTCAGCCACATATTGCCAGGAGAGGGTCTCCAATAGTAGAAGATGCTTCTTGAAATAATAAGAAATTGTGGTAATTTGAGAAAGAGAAACAGTAAAACATTGGAAACATAACTTTAGGAGGGTAAATCAAAGACAGCACGCAATACATTTTCTTTCAGTTTTCCAAAGTCCTTTTCAGAGTTGATTAACCAGTGCATCCAAATGATGATCTAGAAGTAACCTGCCTACCACTAGATGACCACCCATTGATGTAACGTCTAGATCCTTTTGACTGAATTGTTTATAACTAGACCTAGTGATCAAAGGTTAAATGTCCTTACCTTGTAATAGAGAGGTTTAATGCCCTTTGGTGCAGCAATTCAGTGTCCATCCTTGGTTTCGTCTACATGTTTATTGAAAATAAGACATTATCTAATCAGGGATTTAAGGCATATGTCCATCTTTTACATTAATAAATAAATGTATCGTTGACACTGCTCCCACCAATGGGACCTTCAATTTTCCCAGAAACAGAGCCCTTATTCATGCTTCTGTCAAAGGAGAGGTGGACGTAATATCAATTTATTTGTATGAAAATTCAGACTACTTCTCCACTGAAAGCAGGGTGCTACTGTGTCCCATTGGTGATCCCTACCTACTATACATTTATGACAGATTCCGTGGATTTGCACTACTATAAAGGATGGGAATAACCCTTTAATGGTAAATATTGATACAATAGGTAATACCGATTGTATCATCTTAACCTTTTATAGGTTATCTATGGTGACTTTACAAGGAAAGAACTTGCAAAACGCATGCTCTGGACACTTTGATGTTGATAATTCTTGTGTTAGTGAACTTGAACAAAATTCTACAAATAAAAAGCTCGCAGTGAGTTTACTTTAGGGAACAAGAAATCAATGGTAAATAACTAATGACAACTCAAAAAGTTAATAACAACTAATAAACAGAAATAACAGTCACTGAACAGTAAAGTGGGAACTTCGCTGAGTAAATCAACTTGACACCACATCTAGTCGAGGCCAAAAGTTTTGGGACTGACACAAATTTTGGTTTTCACAAAGTTTTCTGCTTCATTGTTTTTAGATCTTTTAGCCAGATATTCAGTATTCTGATAACTGAAGTATAATTATCAGCATTTTATAGGTTTTTAAACTTTCATTGACAAATACTTTAAGTTTATGTAAAGACTCAATATTTACAGCGATGACCATAATTTTTCAAGAATTCTACTTGTCCCCACAACAACTTCAGCTCTAACCACCAAATACACAATGGAGGAGCTCGCCAACTGCACAGTCCTGGCCTCTTCCCGTCCTTCTAAAATCATTTCTTCCAAAGCTCTGCTCTTTCTTTAAGATACCATCTTCTGTAGTCTACAACCTTGTTGTGTTCTCAACAGTTTTAATAATTTTCTCACTTTTGTCTTCAAACTTCATTGATCCGCACAAAGAAGAATTAGTCCAAAAAGTTTATGCTGGGAATCTGATTTGGAAAAGGCAACCTGTCTTAGGGTTTAATGAATGCAAACAATATTAGATCTTACCTGGAAGCACCCGTAGACTCATAAAAAATATAATAAAAAAGTATCTGGAGAACATCTATGCTAATATGGAGGGCAAAGAAACCTCATAAGAAAGTCTCACGTTGTTTGAGGTCATATATAAGTGTATTATATATAGACTATGACCATAAAACTACAAAAAGAAATCTGGTATGATTTTGTATTAAGTTCATCATTGTCACATAAAAAAGCCAAGACTAAAAATATTCTTTTCGTCCTAGACAATGGAGCAATTTTAAGTAACTATGGAGATTATCTAACAAGTGGTTTACTTAGTGCCTCTGGGCTGTCAGCGCATACTGTTTAATTTATACAGCTACTTGAATCCTCCTTGGAAAAAAAGTCACCCATATTTCTCACAACACAACTTTGATTTATTTGTCAGTGCGGGCCAAGACATAACATTTATTATGATTCACCTTAACACGATGACATTTCATTTGTCTTGCAAGAGAAGATATTCCTCCAACCAGGAGATCAACATCCCTTTACCCTCCCGAATATCACATAATAAACGGGTGTCTGCTTTTCCTCACCGCCTCAATAGGACGACATGTTTATGTTACAGGACCAAGCCCCCATTGAATATTTACAAAATTTGGTGCAGAGGTGTTGATACATAAATCTAAAGGCTGAAACCTACATGAAATAGAAGTGGTGGAGAGCCATAAAACACTTTACAAAGAGAAAAAGCAAGGCTAGATTTTTATTCTCATGCTCCATTATTAATTGCAGGCTATTCCAGGCTTAAAATGATATGATTTATCATGCAGTAGTATTGGCTGCACTTGCCGAACTTTAGCATGTGCAAGAAAAAAAAGAAAAGAAAATTGTTACTATGTGACTATGTGTAGATGTACACACACAACATATATATATATATATATATATATATATATATATATATATATATATATATATATATATATTGTACATATAAACATACATATATTATAATATATAATATTTCCTGTATAAGTACCCTCCCAATTCTAATTGTATAGCACTGTATAAATATACATCTATATGTATCTATCTATCTATCTATCTATCTATCTATCTATCTATATATATATATATATACACACATATATAGATATATATATGCAGTTAAATCCAGAAATATTTGGACAGTGACACAAGCTTTGGCATTTTAGTTAATTACCAAAACATATTCAAGAAACAGTTCTATAATCAATATGGGCTTAGCAGACTCACAGCTTTAATTTTAAGGTATTCACATCCTAATTTGAGTAAGGGTTTAGGAATTACAGCTCTTTAATATGTAGCTGCCTCTTTTTAAAGGGGCCAAAAGCAATTAGACAAATTATCTCAAAAGCTCTTAACGACCGCCAATGCACATTAAAACGGCAGCCGTTATGGGGTCTTATTCCGCACTGCCATTTTAAAACGGCGGTCAGAAATAAGTGAATAGCACCCCCCGCGGGCGCAATACTCGCAGGTGACAGCAGACACCCTCGGTATCGGTCCCGGCCGGTTTTGTCAATCAGCAGTATATAAGTGATTGAAATTGGGTTAAAAGACCCCCATGGTAAGATCAACTCCCCCTCTTGCAATCGTGTCATGGTACCCTGAGATCATCTCATGTTCCAGGGTATGGTGGCATATAAGATCCTGCAAAAACCAGGGTCTTACAAGCTGTATCAGTGAAACATTGATAGGTCTCAGGCACTGCAGTACATGAGTACTGCAGTGCCTGAAACAAACAATTAGGTCAGGGCCCCACTATCAGCATTTGGTCAGTATTTGGTAGCCAAAACCAGATAAGGAACAATCAGAGAAAAGGTAAAATAGAAACAAGTCACCAGTTTTGCATTTATCACCCAATCCTGAGAAAAAATACTGACCGAATACAGAACAAATACTGATAGTGGGGCCATTGCCCGAGTGAAAAAGTATAAAACAATTACATAAAATATGTAATAAAGTAAAACAAAATTTTAAAAAGTGCACGAAAATCAGAAAAAGCGGTTTCACCACTAAAAGCGCAGCCATTGTGATCAAACAAAAATAAACGAAAAAAAAACGAAAACCTAACTGGTATCGCAGCATCTGAAATGACCCGATCTATAAAACTGCCATGTTATTTATTCCGTACAGCAAACACCATAAAAATAAAAACCATGCCAAAAAAATTAATGAAAAGCGATCAAAAAGACATACGTATGTAAAAAAAAAAAAAAAAAAACACAAATGAAAACGACAATCCGTCCCACAAAAAACAAGCCCTAAATCTAGCAAGCCAGGTCTGGCTAACACCGTGAGTCTGACTCTGAAGGATCGATCTTAAGGGTGTAATAGAAATATGCCGGATATATAACCCCCAGTCTTCATCTGACAATTAGTGATGAACAGGCACTAAAATGCTCGGGTACTCGTTGCTCGGGTTGAGCAAATTGGAATGCTTGAGTTCTCGGACCGAGTAATGAGTAGAGATAAGCGTTGTTCTACTCGAACTGTTCGCCAATCTCAAATTCGAGCTGTTTTGGGTGGTGTTCGAGCCGATCGGCGAACACGAACAATTTGAGAAAAATTCGGCTGTTCGAGGTTATGTTCGATAACTGTTCGTGCACCAAAATCATAACTGGATTTTTTCTCAGTAATGATGAAAATTAATGTTAATACGCAGTTTGAGTGTACAGCGGGGCGGGGGGAGGGGCAGGGGATGGATCTCTGCAGGAACAATGAAGATCTCCATTTTTTTTTCTCTTTCCCGCATTTGCAGTGGGGAGGTGCAATCTGTCAGCCTATCAGCAGCGCACACACGGAGCGAAGTGCTTTTTTTCACACAAGCAAGGGCATGTGTGATTGGCAGTGTATGTCACATGTCCTTGCCCTATAAGACCAAGCCATTTTCCCCGTCGCCACCATTTTCTCACTGCTGCAGCTGCGTGTTAGACGGCACCGCTGTTGCTGTGTGCGCTATACCTTGTTAATTTCAAGCCAATTTTCGCACAAATATACAGATAGCTTGGGAGTAGGGAATAGTTGTGATTGCAGTCCTTTTAAGGACTAGGTTACAGCATTTCCTACGACTTTTATCAGGCAGGTCTGTGCTCTTAAATAGATAGATTGTGGGAGTAAAGACTAATTGTAATTGGAGTCCTTTTCAGGACTAGGTTACATCAGTTCCTATCAGTTTTTGCCAGGCAGCTCTGTGCCAGTGCTGTGCAAGTTTTTTTCACAGCATTTGGCTGAATCTAGCAAAGCTAATCCTTTTTGGCCTATTGCAGAGTGTGTTAGTCAGTGGAGTAGCCTATCTGTGTTGCAAGATATACCACCTGTGTATAGAATACCAATTTTTTTACTGCACCTAGTGAAGTAAAATCTTTTGGGCATAGCATCATTCTATTAGTCCATCTATACTGACCTCCATCAGGTTGCAAACTGAATATAATTTTTTTCTGCATCTAGCTCTGAAAAAATATTTGGGCTTCTAGCAGTGTGTGGGACTTGGTCTATTAGTCCATCTATACTGACCTCCATCAGGTTGCAAATTAAAAATAATTTTTTTCTTCATTTAGCTCTGAAAAAATATTTGGGCTTCTAGCAGTGTGTGGGACTTGTTCTATTAGTCCTTCTATACTGACCTCCAGCAGGTTGCAAATTGAATATAATTTTTTTCTGCATCTAGCTCTGAAAAAATATTTGGGCTTCTAGCGGTGTGTGGGACTTGGTCTATTAGTCCATCTATACTGACCTCCATCAGGTTGCAAATTAAAAATAATTTTTTTCTGCATCTAGCTCTGAAAAAATATTTGGGCTTCTAGCAGTGTGTGGGACTTGGTCTATTAGTCCATCTATACTGACCTCCATCAGGTTGCAAATTAAAAATAATTTTTTTCTTCATTTATCTCTGAAAAAATATTTGGGCTTCTAGCAGCATGTGGGACTTGTTCTATTAGTCCATCTATACTGACCTCCATCAGGTTGCAAATTAAAAATAATTTTTTTCTGCATCTAGCTCTGAAAAAATATTTGGGCTTCTAGCAGTGTGTGGGACTTGGTCTATTAGTCCATCTATACTGACCTCCATCAGGTTGCAAATTAAAAATAATTTTTTTCTGCATCTAGCTCTGAAAAAATATTTGGGCTTCTAGCAGTGTGTGGGACTTGGTCTATTAGTCCATCTATACTGACCTCCATCAGGTTGCAAATTGAATAAAAAAAATTTCTGCATCTAGCTCTGAAAAAATATTTGGGCTTCTAGCGGTGTGTGGGACTTGGTCTATTAGTCCATCTATACTGACCTCCATCAGGTTGCAAATTAAAAATATTTTTTTTCTGCATCTAGCTCTGAAAAAATAATTGGGCTTCTAGCAGTGTGTGGGACTTGGTCTATTAGTCCATCTATACTGACCTCCATCAGGTTGCAAATTAAAAATAATTTTTTTCTTCATTTAGCTCTGAAAAAATATTTGGGCTTCTAGCAGTGTGTGGGACTTGTTCTATTAGTCCTTCTATACTGACCTCCAGCAGGTTGCAAATTGAATATAATTTTTTTCTGCATCTAGCTCTGAAAAAATATTTGGGCTTCTAGCGGTGTGTGGGACTTGGTCTATTAGTCCATCTATACTGACCTCCATCAGGTTGCAAATTAAAAATAATTTTTTTCTGCATCTAGCTCTGAAAAAATATTTGGGCTTCTAGCAGTGTGTGGGACTTGGTCTATTAGTCCATCTATACTGACCTCCATCAGGTTGCAAATTAAAAATAATTTTTTTCTTCATTTATCTCTGAAAAAATATTTGGGCTTCTAGCAGCGTGTGGGACTTGTTCTATTAGTCCATCTATACTGACCTCCATCAGGTTGCAAATTAAAAATAATTTTTTTCTGCATCTAGCTCTGAAAAAATATTTGGGCTTCTAGCAGTGTGTGGGACTTGGTCTATTAGTCCATCTATACTGACCTCCATCAGGTTGCAAATTAAAAATAATTTTTTTCTACATCTAGCTCTGAAAAAATATTTGGGCTTCTAGCAGTGTGTGGGACTTGGTCTATTAGTCCATCTATACTGACCTCCATCAGGTTGCAAATTGAATAAAAAAATTTTCTGCATCTAGCTCTGAAAAAATATTTGGGCTTCTAGCGGTGTGTGGGACTTGGTCTATTAGTCCATCTATACTGACCTCCATCAGGTTGCAAATTAAAAATAATTTTTTTCTGCATCTAGCTCTGAAAAAATATTTGGGCTTCTAGCAGTGTGTGGGACTTGGTCTATTAGTCCATCTATACTGACCTCCACCAGGTTGCAAATTAAAAATAATTTTTTTCTTCATTTAGCTCTGAAAAAATATTTGGGCTTCTAGCAGTGTGTGGGACTTGTTCTATTAGTCCTTCTATACTGACCTCCAGCAGGTTGCAAATTGAATATCATTTTTTTCTGCATCTAGCTCTGAAAAAATATTTGGGCTTCTAGCGGTGTGTGGGACTTGGTCTATTAGTCCATCTATACTGACCTCCATCAGGTTGCAAATTAAAAATAATTTTTTTCTGCATCTAGCTCTGAAAAAATATTTGGGCTTCTAGCAGTGTGTGGGACTTGGTCTATTAGTCCATCTATACTGACCTCCATCAGGTTGCAAATTAAAAATAATTTTTTTCTGCATCTAGCTCTGAAAAAATATTTGGGCTTCTAGCAGTGTGTGGGACTTGGTCTATTAGTCCATCTATACTGACCTCCATCAGGTTGCAAATTGAATAAAAAAAAATTCTGCATCTAGCTCTGAAAAAATATTTGGGCTTCTAGCGGTGTGTGGGACTTGGTCTATTAGTCCATCTATACTGACCTCCATCAGGTTGCAAATTAAAAATAATTTTTTTCTGCATCTAGCTTTGAAAAAATATTTGGGCTTCTAGCAGTGTGTGAGACTTGGTCTATTAGTCCATCTATACTGACCTCCATCAGGTTGCAAATTAAAAATAATTTTTTTCTTCATTTAGCTCTGAAAAAATATTTGGGCTTCTAGCAGTGTGTGGGACTTGTTCTATTAGTCCTTCTATACTGACCTCCAGCAGGTTGCAAATTGAATATAATTTTTTTCTGCATCTAGCTCTGAAAAAATATTTGGGCTTCTAGCGGTGTGTGGGACTTGGTCTATTAGTCCATCTATACTGACCTCCATCAGGTTGCAAATTAAAAATAATTTTTTTCTGCATCTAGCTCTGAAAAAATATTTGGGCTTCTAGCAGTGTGTGGGACTTGGTCTATTAGTCCATCTATACTGACCTCCATCAGGTTGCAAATTAAAAATAATTTTTTTCTTCATTTATCTCTGAAAAAATATTTGGGCTTCTAGCAGCGTGTGGGACTTGTTCTATTAGTCCATCTATACTGACCTCCATCAGGTTGCAAATTAAAAATAATTTTTTTCTTCATTTATCTCTGAAAAAATATTTGGGCTTCTAGCAGCGTGTGGGACTTGTTCTATTAGTCCATCTATACTGACCTCCATCAGGTTGCAAATTAAAAATAATTTTTTTCTGCATCTAGCTCTGAAAAAATATTTGGGCTTCTAGCAGTGTGTGGGACTTGGTCTATTAGTCCATCTATACTGACCTCCATCAGGTTGCAAATTAAAAATAATTTTTTTCTTCATTTATCTCTGAAGAAATATTTGGGCTTCTAGCAGCGTGTGGGACTTGTTCTATTAGTCCATCTATACTGACCTCCATCAGGTTGCAAATTAAAAATAATTTTTTTCTGCATCTAGCTCTGAAAAAATATTTGGGCTTCTAGCAGTGTGTGGGACTTGGTCTATTAGTCCATCTATACTGACCTCCATCAGGTTGCAAATTAAAAATAATTTTTTTCTGCATCTAGCTCTGAAAAAATATTTGGGCTTCTAGCGGTGTGTGGGACTTGGTCTATTAGTCCATCTATACTGACCTCCATCAGGTTGCAAATTAAAAATAATTTTTTTCTGCATCTAACCCAGCCAATAGTTTTGGCCTAATACCACAGTTTGGCCACTCAGCTCTGCTCGGTTACCATCCATTGTTTTTTTGTGCAAACAACTCCAGAGTTGTGAATTAGTTAACCACCAAAATGAGTGGAAAAAGGCCTGCTGCTGGTGGAAAGGGGAATAGGCGTGTTGGGAAGGGGAAAAAAGCTTGTGTCCGTGGGGTAGGTGCAGAAGAAAGACCATCTTCCAGCCAAACTAAAATGTCTACTTCTTTTAGCGAACAATGTGATAAGATCCCTTTCTTACGGCCACGCCAATCGCTACAAATTCCAGATGAGGCACAAAAACAGCAGGTGCTTCAACGGATATCAAGTGCTCCTTTAAGTGGGCTCTCCTCCACATCAACTTCAACATCACAAATACTCCAGTCCTCAAAGGTGTCACCCAAATCGCACTTGCTTCCTCACAGCTCCCAAATCTCCAGCTGCCCGTCTGAGTATGAGGTAGAACAGATGGTTGAGTCTGCAGAGCTGTTTACTCATACTATAGCCTGGAAATCAGAGGTCGACTCCAGCGCTTCTGTGAATCCAGACGAGGAAATGATCTGCACTGATGCCCAGAATCTTTATGAGTCGGATCCAGGACCAGACGCAGAAGGTTCTGACCATAATGTAGACCCTCATTCCCAAACTGTAACTCCTGTTGGTGGAGATAATGAGGAAGACGATGATAAGACTCAAATACCTGATTGGAGCGACAACTTTAGTTTTTTGTCAGGGCAGGAACAGGTTGGCTCTGAGGACGACGGGTGTGATAACGCACAGGGTGATGATGATGAGGTCGGAGATCCCACTTACTGTCAACCCACAGTCAGCCAAGAGATGAGGTCAGCAGAGGAGGTGGAGGAAGATGCTAGTGACGACGAGGTCAGGTTGCGCCTTCCTGGACAGAGACGTAGTACTGGAAGCACGTCAACAACTGCATCCTCAAACACAACTCTGCCTCTCACCACAAGTCGTGGTGGCTCTTCAGGTCGCATGGGTGCTAAGCCTTGCATAGCCTGGGCATTTTTTCAGATCGATAAAGATGACCCAACTCGTGTTATCTGTAACATTTGTCAGCAAAAGCTAAGTAGAGGCCAAAAAATACATAGTTTGAGTACTTCATGCATGAACCGGCACATGGACATGAAGCATAAGTTGCAGTGGGAAGCTCAGTGTGCTACAATGCGGTCTAGCCGGCCGGGCCAACCACCGTCTGCCATATCTTGTGCATCCGCGGCCTCTTCATCCTCTGTGACTGGGGGGACAGCAGTCACACCTGTTTTGGGGCGCAGACCTGCCACCTCTTTACCCACAACAGCCAGCGTGATTGGCAGGTCATCATTTTCTTTGGAGGTGGTAACACCAGCTGGTCTTGAGCGCTGTCCGACATCGATAGCACCACCTTTGGATCAAGGCAACCTAACATGTCCGCCTGCATCTTCCTCACAGACCGTCAGTTTGCCGGGGACACCCTTATCAACCCCGTCTAAGCACAATAGCCAGCCCTCGGTCCCTCAGATGTGGACAAGTAAAAGACCATTTCCTCCTAGCCATGAGAAAGCTAAGAGGTTGAATTTCACCATCTGCAAGCTCTTGGCTACAGAAATGCTGCCTTTCCGCCTGGTGGACACAGAGGATTTTCGAGACCTTATGTCCGTCGCAGTGCCCCAGTACCAGATGCCCAGTCGGCACTACTTCTCAAAGAAAGGTGTGCCTGCGCTCCACCAGCATGTCGCACACAACATCACCGCTTCTTTGAGAAACTCTGTGTGTGACAGGGTGCATTTCACCACAGACACTTGGACGAGTAGGCATGGACAGGGGCGTTACATGTCGCTGACTGGGCACTGGGTAACTATGGTGACAGCAGGACAAGGGGCTGCTGTCCAAGTCTTGCCGTCCCCACGAGTTGTGCGTCAATCCTCTTTATGTCATTTTTCCTCCACTGCTTCTGCCTCCTCAACCTCCTCTCGGTCTTCCACCTGCACCCAAAGCCTGTCTGGTCATGCCACAAGCTTTCTAACTGCGCAGAAGGGATCCTGCACACCTCCTTACTATGCTGGCAGTAGGGCTCAACGTCATCAGGCGGTTTTTACATTGAAATGTCTGGGAAATGTGAGTCACACAGCTGAGGAGTTGTGGTCAGCTCTGGAGAACCAATTTCATGAATGGTTGTCTCCACTGGACCTGAAACCAGGGAAGGCCGTGTGCGACAATGCTGCAAACCTGGGTGCGGCCCTTCGCCGGGGCAATGTCACACACGTGCCTTGTATGGCTCACGTGTTGAACCTGGTTGTCCAGCAATTTTTAGCCCACTATCCCAGACTAGATGGCCTTCTGCAGAGGGCACGGTCACTGTGTGCTCACTTCCGCCGTTCGCATCCCGCAGCTCAGCGACTTACATCTCTACAGAAGTCGTTGGGCCTGCCACTTCACCGGCTAAAATGCGATGTGCCTACCCGGTGGAATTCAACTCTGCACATGTTGCAGCGACTGTGGCAGCACCGACAATCCCTGGTGCAATACGTTCTGACGTATAGCCTGGGCCAACGAGATTCAGAGGTGGGGCAAATCACTCTGGAGGAGTGGTCTCAGATCAGGGACCTATGCACCCTTCTGCACAGTTTTGAAATGGCGACGAAGATGTTTAGTGCTGACGATGCCATTATCAGCATGACTATTCCGGCGATTTACATGCTGGAGCACATGTTAAACAGAATTCGGAGTCAGGTGGTGGCACAAGAGGAGGTGGAGGAAGTAGAGGAGGAGGAGTTGTATGCGGAAGGGCTAACATCTGCAAGGTCCAGACGGTCGGCAGCACCAAGGCGGCAGGCATGTGAGGGTGGGGGAGATGATTTTACCAGGGCGCATGGTAGCAGCCAAACTAGTGAAGAAGGTGCAGGAGCACAGGAAGAAGTGGAGGACGAACTGATGGAAGACTCATCAGATGAGGGAGACCTTGATCACATTTCTGTTGTGCGAGGTTGGGGGGAGAGGACAGAGGAAGGAAGCATGATTGCTACCTCGCCACCAACACAACAGGGACTTGGTGCTCCTGGATGCGCAACACACATGAGTGCCTTCTTGCTGCACTACCTGCAACATGACCCTCGAATTGTGAGAATTAGAAATAATCCTGACTACTGGGTTGCCACACTGTTAGATCCCCGGTACAAAAGTAAATTTGCAGAAATTATTCCTGCCATAGAAAGGGATGCACGCATGCAGGAGTATCAGCAGAGACTGTTGCAGAATCTTACATGTGCTTTTCCACAAAATACCAGTGGTGCACGTAGTGAATCTCACAGTTCCAACTTGCCAACCGTGGGACCGTCAAGTGTTCAGCACTCAAACCGTAACAGAACCACAGTATCTGCTGGTAACATCAATTTTGCGGAATCATTTCACCACTTTTTTAGCCCATCCTTTGCAAGGCCACAGGAGACAAGAAGTCTGACACATAGTCAACGCCTAGAGACGATGGTACAGGAGTATCTCCAAGTAAACATTGAAGCCACGACTGTGTCACTGGACCCTTGCTCTTTTTGGGCTTCCAATCTGGATAAATGGCCGGAGCTAGCCACTTACGCCTTGGAGATCTTGTCATGCCCCGCAGCCAGCGTTCTGTCTGAACGTGTGTTCAGCGCTGCTGGTGGTGTGCTGACAGATAAGCGCACGCGGCTCTCCACTGATAATGTAGACAGACTCACGTTCATAAAGATGAACAAATCATGGATCTGAAACGACTTTTCTACCCCTGTGTCATCCTGGGGAGAGTAAAAGCTTGATGATTGGTTAAAATCACCCTACCAACCGTTTTAAGCTTTCAAATTACTAATCATGTTTATCTGTATCTTGACTGGAAAATAATTTGGGCTTTGTAGCAGTGTGCAGCACTGATCCTATTAGGCCATCTATAATAAGCTTCACCAGATTTAAAATTAAAAATAATTTTTAGCTGCATCTAGCCCGGAAAATAATTTTGGGGCTCCGAGATGCGCAAGACACATAAGTGCCTTCTTGCTGCACTACCTGCAGCATGACCCTCATATTGTCAGAATTCGAAGTAATCATGACTACTGGGTTGCCACACTCTTAGATCCCCCAAACTTTTCGATCAACCTTTTCATTTTAATAAAGACCAAAAAAATGGTCATTTTTGAAATTATAAGCATTAGCAGGTTGTTAGAAACTGAAATCAAACAGTTTTCAACTCAAAACTTTATTCTAGGTGATGTTACATTTTCACATAGGACCCCTTGTTCGAAAGGAGCTTCTGAACTCTCTCGTCCATTGAATTTGTCAGGTTTTGGATGGTTTCTGCTTCAATTGTTTTGCATGAGGACAGAATACCCTCCCAGAGCTGTTGCTTAGATGTGAACTGCCTCCCGCCATCATAGACACTCCTTTTAATGATGCTCCAAAGGTTCTGAATGGGGTAGAGGTCAGGGGAGCATGGGGGTCACACCATAAGTTTGTCCCCTTTTATGCCCATATCAGCCAGAGATGCAGATGTTTTATGTGCAGCATGAGATGGTGCATTATCATGCAGAAAAATGATCTTGCTGTGAAATACACGGTTCTTCTTCTTGAACCATGGCAGGAAGTGCTGTTTGAGAAAATCCACATACATTATGGAGTTCATCTTTAGCGCCTTCAGGGATCCTAAAGGGGCCGACAATCTCTCTCCCCATGATTCCAGCCCAAAACATTACTCCACCTCCTCCTTGTTGGCGCTGTAGCCGTGTTTGCGTGGGGTGTCCATCAACCAGCCATCCTCCACTCCATTCATCTGGACCATCGAGCGCTGCACGGCACTCATCCGTGAACAAAACAGTTTTGAAATCAGTCTTCATGTAATGTTTGGCCCACTGGAGCCGTTTCTGCTTGTGTGAAGTGGATAGAGGAGGTCGACAGGATGGCATATGCACAGCTGCAAACCTCTGAAGGACCCTGCATCTTGTTGTTCGGGGGACGTTGGAGGCACAAGCAGCTTCAAAAACTTGTCTGCTGCTATGACAAGGCTTTTTTGCCGCTGCTGTTTCAACCTGACGTAATTGCCTGTAGGAAAGAGTCCTCAATTTGCCCTTATCAGCACGCACACGTGTGTACTGTGAATCAGCTACATACTTCTTGATTGCCAAGACACTTCATCCTGATCATCGCACAATGTTGATTGTAGTCATGCCTTGACCTAAACACTCCACAATTTGTTGCTTCTCAGCAGCCGACACATCCTTTTTCTTTCCCATTTTGGCAGAAAATGTAGGCTGCTTAATAATGTGAGAGAGCCTTCTTAAGTAGTCTTGCCTTTCATTGGACACACCTGCCAAACTAATTAGCACAGGTGTCTGCAATTGCTTACAGTGATATAAAGAGCCCTGACACACATCACCATCAATGAGTTTAACTGACAAACAAACAAATTCTTCCCTTATCACTCCTAAACACTTTTTGCATAATAATTTGGAACGCGGTGTACATGTGCTTTTCCACAAAACACCAGTGGTTCACGTAGTGAATCTTACAGTTCTAACTTGCCAACCGTGGTCTGTATGGAATTGTTCAATAAAGGGCCCAAAATTAAGATAACATAGATGGGAGAGGTCTCTATGAATAGGAATTCCTAAGTATTTGATACCCTGTGAGGGCCAGGCAAAGGGAAAGTTGGACTGGATGGAATCCTATATGGATTTAGGGAGGGAGACATCGAGGGCCTCAGACTTCGCTGCATTGATTTTAAAATTTTACCATGTAACAAAGTGATCTATTTCAGCCATAACAGCAGGGATGGATATATGTGATTGAGTGATATATACTAGGACATCATCAGCAAATAGAGAGCACTTGTACTCGGTGCCTCCCACCTCAATCCACCTAATATTGGGGTTATGGCGAATTGGTGAGAGCAGGTGCTCCGTCACTAGGATGTATAAGAGAGGGGACAGAGGACATCCCTGCCTTGTCCCATTGGTGATTGTGAAAGGTGATGAAAATGTTCTGACGCACCCCCTGGGCCTTGGGACACCCGGAGCCGGACCCTTTTTGGTGGATGCTGGTGGTTGTAGTCTTCGTGGCGGCGATCCGGTTCCGTGGCTCAGGGCGGTCAAACCAGTGGCGGAACTATTTATGTGGTTTTGATGTTTAAATGTCTGACTACGCCACCCGTGGATTGCGGTCAGAGTGAACCGCCGCTACAGGGCAGACCGCTAAGGCTGGTGTTGTGGGTGCAGCAGAGCGTAGCATAACTCCCCACGGGAGGAGTATAGCCTCAGGGCAGTGTATGCGGAGGATGGGGGTGATGGTGCAGGGCAGCAGCAGTAACGACACGGAGTCAGTGATGCAGTTCAGGGCCTTTACTCACAGTTCTTATTATCCAGACCACGTCTGCAGGTAACGGCTGCCCACGTCGTACTGTGCTCACCAGGTGAGGGGCTCAGACAACTCCCAGATAACTTTGGAGCGCTTCACAGGACCCCCTTTGTGTGTCCTTTGTCTGGCCTTTCTTACCAACACTTCTGTCCGGCTGCCTCGGGCCTCCTCTTGGTAAACTTGGCGCCAGTTTCCCTGACCCTATGTGGTGCCTTCCTAGCGGGTGGAGCAAGGGGCTGCGCCACATAAAATGTCAGAGCCTCCGGTTTCTAGCTGAGGGTCGTTTCCTGTCTCCACTAGTTCGGGGACCGGTCTCCCCCTTTGGCCTGACCCCTCCACGCAGGTGGATTCGGGCGTGCGGTGGCGACTCGCCCGTCCGCACCCCTGGGATCCCTTCATTCCTCGTTCCTGGAGCCTTCTCCGCTCCTCTTCCTTCCTTCTCCCTCTTGCAGGCCTGGGCCTCTGTTACTAGGCCCGCCTCCGGAGCAGAGCTCATGCAGAGCCCCTGCTCCCTGCCACTTCTGCTCAGACTTCTCTGCACTGAACTAAGATGGTGCCCACCTTTTATACTCCCTTCTCAATGCACCCAGGAACTGCTTCCTCCCTGCTCCTGCACTGCAGGGTTCCCCTTCCTCAGTGTTCCCTCCCCCCACTCCAGCCAGGGACAGGGACTGTCGTGCCCATCTCAGGGGCATATTGGTCGCCCTGCCCCACGGCAATGTGGTGTAATGCATGCAGGTGTCGGGTCCTGATCCACACTCCATCCTTATCTGAGAGTGAGATATCACACCTCTGGGTGAGGTGCAATACGTCTGTAGCAACCGAGCCCTCGGTGCTACAGTTCCATTTATCTTCAGCCTAGGTGACGTATTGTGATACAGGGCCGTGATTTTGGCTATAAAAGGGTCCCCTAGACCCCTACCCCAAGCTTTTTAAGAGAATCATATATGGCGTGCCAGGAGACTCTATGGAATGCTTTCTCAGCATCCAACGAGAGTATCTACTTACAAATTTTTAACTGCATCTAGCCCAGGAAATACTTTGTGCCTAGTAGCAGTGTCTGCTAGTCAGCGGATTATCCCGGCTGTTAAGCAAGCTACACCACCTGTAGTTTGGACACTTAATTTTTTCAAAGGAAATGCTTCGGGACCACGGGATACTTAGTGAAGAGCATCAGGAGGCACCCCAAGGCATAGGGGCTGGGACTGGCACTAGGATGCCTTGCGGTGGACAGCCGAGCTCGATCCTTATAAAAGCTTTTTAACTGCAGCAGCTTTAGTGGACGCTACTGGAGCTGGAATTACGCGGCTGCTGGCATGAGACTTGCCCTCCAATAGATCCTTGTAAATGGATTTAAAGTGTATTCATTTAAATTAGAGGGACAATTTAAATTAAAAAGCTTAGAGCTGCCTCCACCACAGGGGGGCTCTCTCGACCCACCAGCGGACAGGCACCAGTATTGGGAGAGGGGGGCTGGCCGTCAGGGTTCACCGCGGCTCTGGCACAAACCCGGCGACACGGAGGTGGCACGGGCAGGAGCGGACTGGCCGTCTCGGCTTCTCACTTTTTGGATTTTAGAAGGGCATGACATGCCTATATCTGTGTCTCCCCCTCCTTTTACTCCTCCACCTCTTTTCTTTTCGCATGACTATATGTACTTGTCACTTTTCCATGTGTTAGTTGTGTCTTCTGAGCAGTTTGTCAGCTTTTGGACACCTTTGAAGGTGTTTTCTATGTGTTTCTATGTGTTTTTGTTTGCCTGCCATTGGTTTTAACGGTGTTCGAAGGTGTTCGACGAACAGTTCGACGAACAGTTCGGCGAACACACGGGTGTTCGACGAACCAAACCGAACTCGAACACTACGGGGGTGGCTCAACACTAGTAATGAGCCCAATGTAACTCTATGGGAAACTCGAGCATTTTAACGGCGGCTCCGCCTGATCCCAAAATGGATTTTTCTGGGAAATATGTTAAAGAACATCCTTTCCAGGGTAATGACTTGTATATAAGGCAAAATAAATAACCAAAAACAAAAATGCTCCTCCACACCTTGGGCTATGTTCACACGTACCGTTTTTGACATCAGACACATACATACAGTGCTGAAAAGACATGGGAACAGCATGGGGAAGACCCCTGGAAGCATCTCTGACTCCCAGGTCTCTGCCTAAAAGTGTGCCCATCATAAGTGATCCTTGGCGCATGCGAAGATGCCTCTCGCCATGTACCTGCTGTTGCAGACTTGCAACAATCACCGTCCACGTCCTTGTCCCAGCGCAGCGTTCAGTTGTCCCTACCCCATTCCTTGGAATGCAAGCGCAAATATGCAGCCAGCCACCCACCCACAGGCTGAAATACTATTCTGCCAAATTTTTGACAGGTGCTTGCACTTTAAATGTGGCCTTTTAGGCTCGTGGAGGCGGAAGCTGTCCACAAACTCATGGCGGCAGCAGCCGGGTGTCCATACTCAGTCCCCAGCCGCCACTATGTCTCCCAGTGTTGACTCCGCCTTCCACAAGCATAGGTCTCACAACATTACCCGTGCCCTCCCCAGTGCACTTACTGGGAAGAACCACCTAAGCACAAACACGTGAACAAGTGAATGTGGCCAGGGACAGTACAGAGTCAGTCCACAGAGTTGTATTTCACCAAATCTATACTTTTTAGTTTGGTGAAAGGACTGACGTTTGGGAAACCGTATCTACTCCGGCTGTCATTTCTCTGTCACCAGGTTCCGCCCATTGTCACACACGACCATGCCTGTCTGTATGTTCAGCGGTGAGAGCCACAGATCAGGCTGCTGTGTTACAGCTTTCAACAACTCTGCAGCAGTGGGCGGTTTGTCACCTAAACATTAAGAATGTTATCTTAAGCACAGCCTGTTGCCACTTGGCCAAGGCAGTGTTGCAGTGCTTTCAGCTTGCAACTGATGTGGTCTTTCGGAGATGGAGGCAAAACTGGAGGAGGAGGTGCAGGAGCTGAACAATGTGACTACCTTGAGGTTACATTGGTGACTCTGGTTTTTATACTAAAGAAAGATCCTACTGTGTTTTTTTTTTACGTTATTTTTTAAGACAAATGCATTCACCAGGAAATGTCATTTGAACATTTTACAACCTTATCTGGCTATGTGGTGTGTGACACATCATCAGACACATCCTGTTTCATTTATGATGGAGGGACTCTGAAAGTCAAAATGCCTATATTTATAGGGCGATCAGGCTGCCCTTACTATTCTTAAAGGGCCAGCAGTGGGCCCTCGCTACTGTTAGAGAGCCATCAGCCGGCTAGACTTTGTTGTTCCCATTATTAACGAGTGGGTCTCCTATACTGTCTTTGCGTATGCAGTGACTGCAAGGGCTGCCAGAAACTTGGAGGAACTCCATTGCCCCTTGCAAAAGATGTAGAGATCAGAGAGCCTCTTAAAAACAATGTTCTCATTATTAGGAAGTGGGTCTACCATAGTGTTTGCCTATGCAGTGAAGCAACGGCTGCCAAAAATTTGGAGGAAATTCAATGTCCCTTGCAAGAGACATTGATATATTGATATGATACATATGGTGGTGATATCATGGTGGAGGATGAAGATGGGGAGAAGGAGGAGGGCAACAACAAATAGACAAAATCAGGAAGCGTATACCCATGTCTGGGTGTGAAGACAGAGGTGCATGGGAACAGAGTTAGACCTCCCCAAAAAAAGACACTGTATTTGAATTTATGTTACGCTGCTATTATTCGGTGGTGTTGAGAAGTCTGGCCCAATCCATCCCTTGTTCATTTTTATAAGAGTCAGCTTGTCGGCATTTTCAGGTAATTCCACCGGTGGCACTAAAAACCCGCTCTGACAACGCTAGGACCTCCAAGGCATAGAGAGCCAGTTCATGCCACATGTCCAGCTTGGATACCCAATAATTATAAGGTACAGAGGAATCAAAGAGGACGTTGGTACGGTCGGCAAGGTACTCTCTCACCATCTTCTGAAACGTTGCACTCCTTGTGAGAGTACCCCCTGCCTCAGGGCCTGTGCGATCGGAGGGTCTGAGAAAACTGTGCCAGAACTTTGAAAGTGTTCATCTGCCTCTGCTGGATTGCATTCGTGGCTCTCGCCTGTACTCCTTGGTTGTCCAACGAACTTTGACCTCTGCTGCCAGCGTTTTCAGACGGGAATTTTTTCACTAATTCCACAACAAGGGCCTTCTCATACTGCCCCATTTTATTAGGCCTGTCCTGCGAAGGAATAAGAGACATATAGTTCTTCCTGTAGCATGGATCTAGAAGCGTCACCAACCAGTATTGACTGTCACCCAAAATTTGGACAACGCGAGGGTCACGGGAAAGGCAGCGTAACATAAACGCCATGTGTGGCAGACTGCAAAGAGGCAAGACTTCGGTGTCCTCACCAAGAGGATGACTGACCATGCTCTAGTCCTCATCCTCCTCCTCTTCCTCCTCCTCCCTGTCCTCAGGCCATCCACACTGAACAGACGGTATGACAGTTGTGCAGGTAGTACCGTCTATAGCGCAGCAAACTAGCTCCTGTTCTTCCTCCTCCTCCTCTTCCTCATTGTCACCTAATCCACTTTAGGATGAGATGTGGCTGGGCTGTGTGTAATCCCCCTGTATGGTTCCTTGCTCCATTTCATCGTGCTCCGCCTGCAATGCATCCTCTTTAATTGTGAGCAAAGAGCGTTTCAGAAGACAGAGAAGGGGGATGCTGATGCTAATTATGGCATCATCGCTGCTCACCATCTTAGTGGAGTCCTCAAAGTTTTGGAGGATTGTACACATGTCTGACATCCATGTCCACTCCAGGTGTTTTATGTGTGGAGTCCGACCTGAATACCGATGGCTTTGTTGATGCAGGTAGTCAGCAACTGCCCTCTTCTGCTCACAAATCCTTCCCAACATCTGCAATGTAGAGTTCCAATGCATGGAGACATCACACACCAGTCGGTGAGCCGGAAGCTGCAAACGCTGCTGAAGCACGGGAAGAGCGGCGGAAGCTGTAGCTGACTTTCTAAAATGGGCACACAGGTGACATACTTTGACAAGCAGATCTGAGAGATCCCCACGAGGTTAAGCACATGGGCCAGGCATGGTACGTGTGTGAGCTGGCCTCGCCTCAGAGCCTGCACCAGGTTCTGGCCATTGTCACACACAACCATGCTTGCCTGTATGTTCAGCGGTGTCAGCCACTGATCTGTTGCTCTTTCAGAGCTGTTCACAACTTTTCAGCGTTGTGTGGTTTGTCACCTAAGCATATTAGCTTCAGCACAGCCTGTTGCCGCTTGGCCGAGGCAGTGCTGCAGTGCTTCTAGCTTGCGACTGATGTGGTCATTTCGGAGATGGATGCTGAAGAGGAGGAGGTGCAGGAGCTGTAGAATGTGAGGGCAACCCTGACTGACCCAGGGCCCGCAATCCTCAGCATAGGGAGGACGTGTTCTGTCCCAAGGTCCGACTGCACACACCTGACCCACCTCATGTGCTGTTAAGAGCTCCATAAATCTAGCAAGCCATGTCTGGCTAAGACCATGGGTCTGGCTAAGACCATGGGTCATTTTCATTTTCACATCCATACTTTAAAAAGTTCTGTGAAGCACCTATGGGTTCAACAACACACTTCTATATGAATTCCTTGATGGGTCTAGCTTTCAAAATGGGGTCACTTGTGCGAGTTTCTGCTGTTTTGGTACGTCAGGGACTCTGCAAATGAGACATGTCTGCAATCTATTTTATCCAAATTGTTGCTTCTGCCCTTCCGAGCCCTGCCGTGTGTTCAAACAGAACTTTTTGACTACATGTGGGGTATTGCCACCCTCAGAAGAAATTAGGTAGCAAATGTTGTGGTCTATTTTTTATGTTTCCTCTTGCAAAAGGGGATATTTTAGGGCTAAAGCAACATTTTCGTGAAAAAAAATGGCAATATTCAATATGAAGACCTAATGTTATCAAATTCTGTGTAGTACCTGTGAGTTCAAAATGCTCACTGTACCCCTGGATACAATCTTTGATGATGTAGTTTCCAAAATGGGATCACATGTGGGTTTTTTATGCTGTTTGAGCACTGTAGGGGCCATGCAAATGCAACATGGTGCTCGCAATCTATTTCAGTCAAATTTATGTTCCAAAATTAAAATGGTCCTCCTTCCTTTCCAAGCCCTGCCGTTGTCCAAACAAAGGTTTCTGACCACATGTGGGGTATCAGCGTGCTCAGAATAAACTAGGGAACAAATTGTGAGGTCCATTTTCTTGTGCTATGCCTTGGAAAAGTGAAAAAATTGGGATTAAAGCAACATATATATATATACACATATACATATATATATATATATGTATCACAGCAGCATTCTTGTGGTTTGGTAATATTCTGCCTTATAACACAGTTTAACTTCACACTTGAAGCTGGAACTATAATACAAATGAAATGCAATCACCCATGATGAATTCAAGCAGAACAGATATTCAGCAAGTCTTTAGGAACACATCCTATTCAGCAGAATTTCCAACACAAGAAAAAGAAATCTATGGATGTGTGAACATTAGAGGATTGTTTATCTGTCTATCATGACTTACCTGCAGTTGTCCACTCAGCTTTTTTATACAGCAGGATATTTGCTCATCTCTAGAGCTGAAAACATTGTGCATCAGAATTTCACCCATCTCTGAAGTGTTTTACATCAAATGTAACTTAGATGTTTATTTATGGGTTGAAATAGGAACTGTTATATATTCTTATAGTGTATTGTTCATAGTCACCTGGAAAACATAAGTCTAAAGACATAATGCAAAGCTCTTGGGGTCCTTATGTTGAAAAAAACAAAGTCAAATGGTTACTGTCGTTTCCACAAATTTTGCATACATCTTAAGGCAAGACTTATTGCCATAATTCCCAACTCACAGAAGTATCAGGTGACATATCCTGTTAAACTCCATGGAGAGAGGAAGAAAGAGCAGTGAGGAGTACTCAGAAAAGTAAGAGACCAGATAGGGACAGACTACAGCTTCTTACAAATTTATTCAACTTCAGAGACAGCAAAGTAGGAATCCTTCATGCCTTTATCCTCTGTGTATAGAAAACATCATATGAGTTAGTTTCCACCCACTAGCTGAGAGACAATTAAAAACTGGAGACAGAGATTGGAAATACCCTGCATGTGGGAAAAATAGGGAAGATTTAGGGTACAAGTTATACAGTGGTCATAAATAGAGGTATTCTTCATGTGAACACATACCAGCTTATTCTGAAAAGTCACCTGTAATGTCAGGTACACTTTAATGAGCACGGCAACACAATAGTAAGGAGGAGAGCTACAATCAGATCCAGGAGGGATCTTACTGCTAGAGCCAGACATGGTGAGTAACAAAGATGGTAATGGTAATATTCTACATCTCTTCCACGTACCCCTAACAAACCTCCAAGGGTTCAATATTGTTAATGCTTAGCATAGAATATTAACATTTCATAAGGAAAAATTTGATTTGTAATAAGATAGAATGAGTTCTGTGATAATGCTTTAACAGAAAGGAATTCCCATTATTCAAACAACTTATGCAGCACGTTACAGAAGAAGTTTGGTGGGTAACATTAAAGGGGTGTTACTGATCACTGGAAGTCCAACCAGTCCAAGGCCACGTTCACACGTGGTCAGTATTTTACTTCAGTATTTGTAAGCCAAAATCTTGGGTGGAGAAGTATACTTACAAATACTGATGTAAAATACTGACCAAATAGTGAACGTGTGAACGTGGACTAAGAATGAAGCTCTGCGGAGCCCTGTCTCAATAGCTCAGGGCTGGCTCCATTCATTGTCTATGGAATAGCTGAGAAACATTCATACTTGTGAGTACAAAGAGCCAAACGATTCCGCTTTTAGTAATTAGTGTCACAATTGTATTTCGTACAGTGAGGATAGTATGAACTCTTCTATTTAGTCAGTCGAAACACACACGAGAAATGCTTTTCATAAGTTTTCAGACTTAAGAGTGCTTTATCATCTCAGTCATCAGCCTGGCTTATCTCTTCGAGGTACAGACATATGACAGTGACCTCATGGTCTTTGGAATGACTTTCCAGCAACTTTGTGTTACTGAGACCAAAGGATGTCTCCTTTTACCATGTTCTTACTTCAGCTGGGTGTGGCAATGACCGAAAATGACTGTAATTGATACAGATTTATCACCTGCCCGAGGAGTGGTACAAGCTTGTACGTGATAAGAACACTTACTGTCAGTATTTTATTTATACACAAGCGTGCAACCATAGTCAAGTATTTCCTCATTGTGGTAACGATCATGATCTTTAGTATTCAACACGCCCAAGCATTTTAGTCCTGAACATTAACAGCCCCATTCATTAGCAATTACACCTATTTTTTTATCTAGTTTTTCCTTTTTTTAAAACAATTTTTTCTGCTCTAATTTCTTCCTTTAAATTGCGCCTATTTTGAAGTCAATTTTCTACTTGTTCATCTGTTTTATTATCCGTTTGCCATTGCGGGCATTGTTTTTTGTAATCTAGATGTTTGCGGCCGATTCATTATATACGACTTTTCAAAAAGTCGTAAAAATTTGCTAACAAATACACTCCATTTTCCCCCAGGAGTGTTTTTTTTTTTTTGCACACCACAAATTTTTGTGTAAATGTTAGAGCTGTAACATTTTAACAGATTGTGTGATTTTTTGCTCTTAAAAGGGACAATAAAAGATAAAAGTCAGAAATATCCATTCTGCCTCATTCCGAGAAAGAAGACACAGACACTTGCAATTTTTGTTGAGTGTTAATCAATCACAGCTTTTAATTATAATCGTAGTTAATAAATGGATAAACCAACTCAACAGGCCAGAAGCGATATGCCGACACCAATCCCAGCGGCAAGTCTTCTTAACAGACACATTTTTCTTAACCCCTTACCAACATGTGCCATACTATTATGACATGTCGGTCCCTCCCTTTGGTGCAGGCTCCGGAGATGAGCCCGCACCTTTCCAGGCACATGACAGCTGATTTGTAAAGCTGTCATGTGCCCCTACCAGCCGCGGGTGGAATCGTAATCCACCCTTGGCTGTTAACTAGTTAAATGCCGCTGTCAATCTCTGTTAGCGGCATTTAACTCACGCTTACCAGAAGCGCGTCACTACCTCTGCCCTTTGACGACCCCGTCACATGATCACAGGTCGCTGATGGATTGGCATGACAACCCGGGGTCTGCAGAAGACCCCTGCGGTTGTCATTAACAGATTGTTATGAGCGCCACCCAGCGGTCAGAGCCCATAGCAAGTGAGCAAGTCTGCTACACACAGGCGATCAGATATTCGCAGCTTCTAGTCTCCCATGGAGATTAGTGAAGCATGCAAAAAGTAAAAAAAAATGTTTTCAAAAATATAAAAAAAATATATATATATATAACAGTTTAAATCAACCCCCTTTCACCCCATTCAAAGTAAAACTTTAAAAAAAAAAACACATATACATATTTGGTATCGCCGCATTCAGAATTATCCAATCAGTAAACAGCGTAACGAAAAAAAAAAAAAACTCCAGAATTTCTATTCTTTGATTGCCGCTACATTGCAATAAAATGCAATAACGGGCGATCAAAACATCATACCTACCCCAAAATGGTATCAATAAAAACGTCAGCTCGGCACACAAAAAATAAGCCCTGACCTGGCCCCAGATGCAGAAAAATGGAGACGCTACAGGTCTCGGAAAATGCCGCTTTTTTTTTTTTTTTTTTTAACAAACTGTGGATTTTTTTTCACCACTTAAATAACCTATACCTATACATGTTTGGTATCTAGTAACTCGTAATGACCTGGAGAATCATAATGGCAGGTCAGTTTTAGCATTTAGTGAACAAGGTAAAAAAAAAACAACTGTGGAATTGCACTTTATTTGCAATTTCACCGCACTTGGAATTTTTTTCCTGTTTTCCAGTACACAATATGGTAAAATCAATGATGTCGTACAAAAGTGCAACACGTCCTGCAAAAAAATAAGCCCTCACATGGCCATATTGACTAAAAAATAAAAAAGTTGGAAAATGACCCGGTCATGAAGGGGTTAATTATTAGCACTGCTGTGACTCGTTATAAATTGTATTCCATAGGAAACTGTTAATAAAATGATAAAGAAAAAAAACTATAAATAAGAAGTTATGATTTAATACTATTAAATTGGAAGGGAGCGACTATGCCACCATGTTGGGGGGAGACGATGGATACTGCACAGGAAGGGAAACATAAGCTACGGAGGTTGGAACATGGTCATTGGATAGAAGAGAAAATTACCAACAGGATAAAAGCTCCTTTATTAACGAAGCACTCCTCCCATCAATGTTTTTATCCTCTTAATAAATTGCAGTCATCATATTACATTGCACTGTGTACTTACAATTGCTCATTTTGCCTACCGTGTTAATTCTTCTCTTTTCTCTGCTCTATGTAAAAACAGGAAGTCTATTGTCCCTGCATTTCTCCACTCCCTCCTCCCCCTATCAGGAACTTTTGCAGTCACTTTGACAGCCCCCCGAGGAAGCCCACATAAACGCGCGTCGGGGCTGCAGGCACAGCGTCCCAAATGGGGAGACATGGGTAAAAGCTATCTGCATCTTCCTGCTGAAGTTAATTGCTGCGGCTCTCTATACAGCCTTCTATGTAGCAGCATTATATTATAGGCCATATAGGCACATACTAATGGCTGCTATATATAGATTGGATACCTTTTAGGTTAATTGCTACTGCTCTCTACACAACCTTCTATGTAGCAACATTAAATTACCGGCCATATAGGCACATACTAATGGCTGCTATATATAGATTGTATACCTTTTTAGTTTTATTCTGCTAAGTTGGGAGATTTGTATTAACCTTGCTAATATCATATATCATAAATTAGCTCTGGCACCTTACTGCTTTTGCATTATGTATTATGTAATATACTCTTTCCTCCTCAGTATATACTTGTGGAATACATGCCTTTAATACCTGAGTTTAATTCTTATTGATTTTATTCTTATATGTATATATATATACTTTTTGCTATACACTTTTTGCTCTGATCTAATAAAATTAATTGAATATACATTTATGGATTAATGACTCCATGTGTGTAGTGGCATGTTCACTTTTGACTCATGCTGGGATAATTGACCTCCTGTTACTACAAAGAGCTTAGATGGATTCAGCTAGTCAGTTTTTAATCACGTGAGGTCATAGACCTAATGGAAAAGAGAAGAATTACCTGGGTAGAAGAGAAAATGAGCAATTGTAAGTACACAGTGCTATATAAGATGATGACTGCAATATATTAAGAGGATAAAAATTTTGATGGTAGTGCTCCGTAGTCTGGGGCATTCTCATTAACCCCTTCAGTGCCCACAAGAATATTGAATCATATTACATTGCTCCAGGCGAGATAATCTCCATAATATGACATTGTACAGTAACAATATATGGCTCTACCACTTGCATGAAGCCTAGACACAAGTGCTTAGAGATCTCCTCCATGAAACATTTCTACATTTTTGTAGTGTGTGTGAGTTTCCAGACAATGAAACTCCATAATTGTTTTAGATCTAGCGCACCCAATATACTGAATACACACTTTCTGGTCTCAAGGGTCCATGCAAAAAGTGTCAGTTTGAGGATGGCTCCTAGTGACTGGAATACATACCAATGATGGCAGTTAAAGGAGGGTCAGGCGAACAGACCCGTTTTTTAGTCTCCTCTAACTGAAAAACAGGGCACATCGGAAAGTTTTACTTCCATTGGGAAGGCAGTTGGATGAGTCTGGACTAGTGATGAGCGAGTACGTTCTGTTAACTCTATCGGCGAGCATGCTCGAGCGAACACCGAGTATCTTCGGCGTGCTCGGGTGTTATGTTTCAGTCTCTCTGTGTGCATGATTTGCGACTGTTTGACAGCTTTAATACATGTGAGGAATGTCTGTTTCTTAGGCATTCCTTACATGTGTTTAAGCTGCCAAACAGTCGCAAATCATGCACAGGAGTGAGTAACACCCGAGGTTGAAAATACTCGGTGTTTGCCCGAGCATGCCGAAAGGGTTAACAGAACGTACTCGCTCATCACTAGTCTGGACACATGTTCCTCTATTCGCTGCGATTTTGAGGACAGGAGCACTGTGGGGTCTGTGAGCAAGACAGATGAGAACCAATAGAGCTTATACACTAGTAGGTGACACAAAATCATGTCCCCAACACATTTAGAAAAATACACATAAAATGGACAGCCAGAATAATTGTAAAAAAAAAAAGATGAAAAGCACATACAGTGCAAAAGACACAACTGTGCCCCACTGTAGCACATGCCACGTTATTTTCTTGATTGCATCCCTCCAGACAATATCTGCATTTTTCTTCCCAGAGGTTATAAGATACTGTACAAATACAAATGTTCAAGTTTGTCCATTGCTGTTATCAATTAAAGTATATACTTTATACACAAGTCACATTGTCCCCTTCAATTGTGATATATCCATCACACAAAAATTGTCCCGCTTCATAGGTCACAAGTCTCCTGTTCATTTTGCAGCCGCAATAAACAGCGCAGGTTTAACTGAAGGACATGAGTGCCATTGGGACATTCCATTGTCAATCCATTTTTGTTTATTTTTTGAAGTTTTCGGTGGAGATAATAACTAGAAGTAATCATTTCAACCACTTCTACTGCCTGTCAGGTAAAACACCTGATTTTCGGCATAACCTTGCAGTATGGATGATAACATCTAAACTTATTCTTTTTAAAATGATTTTAGATAATTTTTTTAACCCCATTTTTTTAAATATTAAAAAAAATGTTTTTGCTGTTTATGCCATTTTTCTGTTGGGGAAGGAACAATTTTATTTTCTAAATCTTATTTATCCTTTTTTTTAAAACACTATTAGGGACAGGAATTAGTGATCATTTGATTGCTTGCATACATAACGCTTAGGAGTATTTATTATTCTATTATGCTTAGCAGCGTTAGGGCTTGTTCACACACTTCATTTTTGCTGCCTTTTTTTTCCATGCATTTTCAAGGGTAAAAAATGCTGCACTTTACAGTACCAGCAAAATGAATATGATTTCTGATGCCTCATGCACATGTTGCTTATTTTTTCTCTCCGGATTTGAACAATCTGCAGCGTGTTGCTTCTTTCAGCGTTTTTGCAGCATTTTTCACCCATTTAAATGAATGGAAAAAACACAAGTAAAGACATGCCAGTAGAAATGCGTCAAAAGCACATAAAAATGTGCATATTTTATGCTGCATTATTCTTGCCAATAATCTAGTTTTTGGTACAGAAAAAAACTACTGCAAATACTCAACATGTGCACACAGCCTTACACTGACAAACAATTTGTTTATCCATGCACAATAGGTGTATATCTATGGCAGACTAGGGGCCCTTGCTGGGCATCTATGGCAGTCCATTTGGGCACTAATATTCAGACAAAACCCAAAACTTTGCTTCATCAGAGGGAAAAGCAAATGTGAAACGCGCGTTGGGCAGCTAGGACCACATGCTATCACCTCCTGCCATACTACAACATGTAAGTGTCTTATTATCATCACATTTTGATTATCCTCCCACTAGGGGTATAATATACAGTGTTATACTTGGATTTATCTTGGCTCAAGGAAAGGTTTTTATTATCTGATATATATAATATGTAAGCTTTTCATCATTATATTTTGGATAAGCCTGTCTTTCTATTTGGCAAAGTATATGGTGTTTACGTTACATATAATCATTCTTGGCTCCAGGAAGGTTATTTAACCTAGTAACATATATTTCAGAGCATATGTATTTATTTATGTGGTCCTCCATTGGATTAATTGTTTTAATTATTGGTTTTATTTTATATTTTTCATCTCAATAAAAGTTATGTTTCATGAGACTTTCATGCACCATATTATTCTTTTGTTGGTAGGGTCAAACGTGTAGTTTTGCTCCATTTAAACTAAATGAAGCAGCAGGGAGCATGCTGCCCCTCACTACAGTTGTATGTCTCCACAGTGGATCCCCAAGTAATCAGACAGTAATTATAGATTCATATAATAGGTGATAAATGAAATTTGTGGGAGTGTGTTATGTGATCTGAGAGCAGCATAATGTAGGAGCAGAGACCCTGATTCTAGTGATGTGTAACTTACTGGGTTATGTGTTGTTCCATTAGCAGGAGATTATCACTAGAGAACTAGTTGTCTTCTGCCATGTAGTCATTGCTCTTTATAAACCCTGCCCCCACCACTGATTGGCAGCTTTCTGCCTATGCACATTGTACACAGAAAGCAGCCAATCAGTGGTGTGGGCGGGTTATACAGAGCTCAGCACTTAGAGAACTGCAGCAGATAAAAAAGTGATATTATAAAAATAACAGTAAGCAGCCCAGTAAGTGATATATAGCTGGAATCAGGGTCTCTGTCCCTGCATCATGCTGCTCTATTGCTATGGGCTTTGCTTGATATTGAAGCTCAGCCCGGGAAAAACTGAACTGAATACATTGCATCACCAAACAAAGAAAACAAAAAAAAAATTGTTGCAGATAACTAGTGCCAGTTGAGAGGGGAAATAAAATCAGTCATAACATATTAAATTCCTTCTTATCTAACTTTATTGTAAGTGCACAACACAGATTTCTGCAAAAAATATATATATATATTGGATGTGCAAAGGAAGGATATGGTTCATTCAAAAAAAAAAAAAACCATATATCCAAATAGAATTTGGTAAGGTGTATTTTTGAACTGATGTGTTGAATTTCCTCACCTAATGTTAGAAAGGGGGCACAGCATGGGAAAATTACAGTGGAAATATGCAGGTAGGGAGATCATTAATCCCATATCTTCAAGCCTCTGCTGTTCACCTAAGTGGCAATGTACTCTACCTTGTGGGTCAGACTAAAACCTCTAGAAATAATGAGTGTGTGATTTTTAAGCTTTTTCCTCTAACCCACATTTTATACTGCCAATTATGGGAACAGCAGAGGTGTTCAAGCACTAGGAGTAAGATCATCGTGACTGCATAATTTACAGAGGTGATTTGCCGCCATTTGGGTGAGAAATAAAACTCAGGTGGGGTGACTAAGTATGTTAGACAATTGCATATGTAGCAGTTTCCCAATATCATGTTCTTTTCACAGAAAAAGGGAAAGAAAAAAAAATTAAGAATCAAAAGCAAAACTTATTAAACCCCCAAAGCCTCTTCTATTTTATAAAACCAAGAATAATTGAACAGCAATGGACTTGGGAATTCTGATTACAAGTAAGGTAAGCAGCAATCCTCAATGTCAAGCAGCAGCTGTAAAAGCAAATAATATTTTAGTGGGTAAAAAATGAGAAAATTATCTCAATCTAATATTAAAGGGTTGGGCACCTAAAATTTATTTTGTAAATAACTATCTTCCTTACACCCTAACCACTTTGATAATTTGCTTATTTACGCAATACACTACACTTTTCCCTATCTAGCTAATCCCTAAATGTGTGTTTTTACTGTACTTCCAGTGATGGTTCGTTTGAGAGGAGTCTCAAATGTATTATCACAGGAAGCTGGGGCTCCACTCTCTCCTCACAGCATTCATCACCCCTCCTGGAACAGGAGATCACAGGAGCCAGCACTGCAGTTACTCACTAGTTTCTTGCATCGTTACCCCCTCTGAAGACTCTTCTCAGTATCTCTGTGGCATGGCAAGCTGGATGGCAGCGTTCTGCTACGATCCAGCCTGCCATCTCGATGTAGCAGAGCTGGAGCCGTCGTGGGAACCATGGAAAGGTAAGGATGAGGTTGGTTCATTATTTTACTTTTATTGCAGGAGATCGTTGGCTTCAGCTGGAATGGGCATAATGGTAAGTAGAGTTTAATTTAGAATATCAAATGGATGTGCCATTTCTGGGGTGGCTGAGGGCTGGGGTCTAGCCTGGGAGGGGGCCAATATTCATGGCACCCTTCCTGGGCTATTAATATCAGTCCCCAGCTGTCTGCCTAGCCTTTGCTAGCTATTAAAATAGGGGGACTCCACGTCATTTTTTTTTGGGTCCCCCATTTTAATAGCCAGTAAAGGCTAGGTATTCAGCTGGGGTTGATATTAGTAGCCTGGGAAGCTCCGTGGGTATTATCCCCTTCCCAGGCTTCAAACATCTGCCCCAGCCGTCTGCTTAACCTCGGCAAGAGACTAAAATTACGGGGAACCCCACGCCAATTTTTTTTTTAATAAATCCTTTATTTTAACACTAAATGACAAGTATAGTAACCAACACTTTCACTGTACTCATTATATATGTGACTGACATGTTTCTATCTATTTAATCTATGTGTGATGCTCTATTCTTTCTGTTCTAAATTGTCGGGTACCGATGTTATAACTGTATGCCGCTGCTGAATTGCCGGCTTTTCATGTTTCACTGACACTGTTCCCATCGATTTGGGCAATCACTGTAATGCCACAACCACCATGGCTGCGGCATTACAGTGAGTGGCAGGCAATCCCTGCATGTTGATTGGCGCTCTAAATAGTGCAAGACAGGGACCCGAACTCCCGCAAGAGCATCACGCTAGTACTCGGCAAGCTCCGAGCATCTCAAGTACTGAGATGCTCGGGCGAGTACCGAGCAGTGGCGAGCATGCTCGCTCATCATTACAGGTTACGCTTCTGGAAAGGCTTTCTTCAAGACGTTGAAGTTTGTCTGGAGGAATTTTTGCTCCTTCATCCAGAAGAGCATTTGTGAGGTCAGACACTGATGCTGAAGGAGAGGGCAGGCTCACAATCTCTGTTCTAGTTCATCCCAAAGTTGTTTGATGTGGTTGAGGTCCAGGCTTTGTGTGGCTGGTCATTTTCTTCCACACCAAACTCCCCTGTCCACACCTTTATGGACCTTGCTTTGTGCACTGGGGCACAGTTAGGCTGTGTGCCTACTATGCATTTTTAAACGTTTCCACAGCGGCAATTCCGCTGCAGAAATGCTTAAAAAACGCTTGGTAGAAGGCCTGCCATGTTCCCCAATGATAATCCGCATGTGCTGTGCACATGCTGCAGAAATTTCCGCTGTGGATTATCATTGCGGAAAAATCCGCAGCTCTACCAATTATTTTGCATAATCGTGGCATTTTCGCCGCCATTGACTTGCATTGAATCGCTTAATATCCGCACGACTACATGTGCACATGGGGATATTAAGTGATTCAATGTGCGAATGGTTCCCGGGTCTGGAGAAGAGGAGACTCTCCTCCAAACCCGGGTACCATACACTGTGTTCCAAATTATTATGCAAATAATATTTTCTCAGATTTTCCCAAATTACCTATATGAATTGCAGTCATTGTAATTTTCCAGTCAAATAACTATTAGAGTACAATTGAAAGTTTTTTGTACAAACTGCCTATGATAACAGTATATTTTTAAAAAAATTAAAAACTCAAACTGCACTCAAAATGCATGTTCCAAATTATTATGCACATCAGAGTTTTCAACCTTTTCATTTTAATAAAGAACAAAAAAATGGTCATTTTTGAAATTATAAGCATTAGCAGGTTATTACAAACTGAAATCAAACAGTTTTAAACTCAAAACTTTATTCTAAGTGATGTTACATTTGCACATAGGACCCCCTGTTCGATAGGAGCTTCTGAACTCTCTCGTCCATTGAATTTGTCAGGTTTTGGATGGTTTCTGCTTTAATTGTATTGCATGAGGACAGAATACCCTCCCAGAGCTGTTGCTTAGATGTGAACTGCCTCCCGCCATCATAGATACTCCTTTTGATGATGCTCCAGAGGTTCTCAATGGGGTTGAGGTCAGGGGAGCATGGGTGCCACACCATAAATTTGTCCCCTTTTATGCCCATAGCAGCCAGAGATGCAGATGTGTTATGTGCAGCATGAGACGGGGCATTATCATGCATGAAAATGATCTTGCTGCGGAATGCACGGTTCTTCTTCTTGAACCATGGAAGGAAGTGCTGTTTGAGAAACTCAACATACATTATGGAGTTCATCTTTACCCCTTCAGGGTATCCTAAAAGGGCCGACAATCTCTCTCCCCATGATTCCAGCCCAAAACATTACTCCACCTCCTCCTTGTTAGCGCCGTAGCCGTGTTTGCATGGGGTGTCCATCAACCAGCCATCCTCCACTCCATCCATCTGGACCATCGAGATCATTTCATGCATGATAATGCCCCATCTCATGCTGCACATAACACATCTGCATCTCTGGCTGCTATGGGCATAAAAGAGGACAAACTTATGGTGTGGCACCCATGCTCCCCTGACCTCAACCCCATTGAGAACCTCTGGAGTATCATCAAAAGGAGTGTCTATGATGGCGGGAGGCAGTTCACATCTAAGCAACAGCTCTGGGAGGGTATTCTGTCCTCATGCAATACAATTAAAGCAGAAACCATCCAAAACCTGACAAATTCAATGGACGAGAGAATTCAGAAGCTCCTTTCGAACAAGCGGTCCTATGTGCAAATGTAACATCACCTAGAATAAAGTTTTGAGTTGAAAACTGTTTGATTTCAGTTTGTAATAACCTGCTAATGCTTATAATTTCAAAAATGACCATTTTTTTGTTCTTTATTAAAATGAAAAGGTTGAAAACTCTGATGTGCATAATAATTTGGAACATGCATTTTGAGTGCAGTTTGAGTTTTTAATTTTTTTAAAAATATACTGTTATCATAGGCAGTATATACAAAAACCTTTCAATTGTACTCTAATAGTTATTTGACTGGAAAATTACAAAGACTGCAATTCATATAGGTAATTTGGGAAAATCTGAGAAAATATTATTTGCATAATAATTTGGAACACAGTGTAGTTCCTGTAAAAAAAAAAGAATTAAAATAAAAAATATACATTATACTCTCCTTCCGATGGCCCCCGGTCTCCAAAGTGATGTGTCCGGTCTTCCTGGCAGCTCGCGATGGTCTAAAAGGACCTGCCATGACGTCATTTTGTCATGTGACAGGTCACGCGACCGCTGACGTCGGCGGTCGCGTGACCTGTCACATGACTAAATGACGTCATGGCAGGTCCTTTTACACAACCGCGAGACACCGGGAAGACCGGACACATCGGATAAGGAGACCGGGGGACATCGGAAGGTGAGTATATGTTTTTTTTTAATTTTTTACCATTTTTATTCATTTTTTTAACTAAGTTGGTCATACTATATAAAATCCATGCCGGTTGCATGGATTTATTTAGTGTGACCAAGTTGTCAAGCACTTTCCAAGCGATGCTAAAATTGCTTGGAAAGCGATTGGCAACCCGCATGCGAAATCGCATGATCAAAATGCTTCACTTGTCCCTGGCAGGAAAACGCATGTAAAATCCGCATGTACAATCCGCATGTACAATCCGCATGCGTTTTTTCTGCAAGGGAGATGCAGAAACGATCAGGAAAAATCCGGATGATTTCTGCATTGTGGGCACATAGCCTTATGCTGGAACAGAAGAGCACTTTCCAAAACTGTTGCCACAAAGTTGGAATTTACAATTATCCAAAATGTCTTGGTGTGCTGAAGAATTAAGATTTCCCTTTACCAGGGATTAGGCTGACTCTTGAAAAACAACCATTCAACTTTATTACTTCTCCACTAAAATGTACAAATGGTTCAATCCAGTTCTTCTGGAATTCACCCAACCTGGACTTGTCCATTAAAAGATGGAGAAGCGTGATTTATCACTACTCAGAACACCTCCCCACTGCCCCAGATTCCAGTGATTGCCACTTTAGACCAGTCCATCTGATTCTCGACATTGTGCTTGATGATATCAGACATGTTTGCAGTTCTTGTACTGATGTTAATGCCAGTGAAAGTTTGGACTGTGAGTTCGTAGAAAGTTGGCGACTTTTATGCCCTATGCTCTTCGGCACTCTGCAGAGTTCCTGTGGTTCCTTTCCCTTCTCAATAATACCACTCACAGGGGATAGTGGAATATTTGGAGGGAAGTAATGTCATGTGACTTGTTACACCGGTGCCTCCTACAGGACCGCGCTGGAATCAGTGAGCACTTTACCACCAGCCATTATGTCACATACGTTAGCAAAGGCAGCCCAGCCGGCATGTCAAGGTGCCGTATGTTATACGATGGGGCTGAATGAATATCTGAATTGAATGATATAGAAGTGGGCTACCATAAAACTAGAAGAGCTCACCATTGTAGGCATCCACCATCGCATAGGTTTCAGAGATCCATCAAGCCCCCGGGCCTGGGCAAATTAATTCAATATACTAGAAAAAAAAAAGCTGGCGTCTCCGGTAAAATCATTATTACATTCACATTAAAATCAGGTCACAAACAGGACAATGCTCTGGTGTTGACGCGTTTCGACTTTAGCAGTCTTAATCGTAACTGCTAAAGTTGAAACGTGTCAACACCAGAGCATTGTCCTGTTTGTGACCTGATTTTAATGTACTTCTAACCATACAATGTGTCTAAACTCAGCAGCATTATGATATCAGACAATGGGAAATTGTTTAATTAGTAATTATTTAGTGATTCTATATAATCTTGTATTTAGTATATCAGTCCAGTTTTGGTTCATTGATAGCTAAGTTACTTGGTGGATGAATTGATCTTTCTTTGGAGAGTCAATGATTTCTATGTTTTACCAAACTAAGGCCGGTGTCACACGAGCATATAATCTCTCCTGCGAGAGAATCGGATCAGTTATGCTAATGACACTCTGATCAAACTCTGATCTGACTTTGAGCTGAGTGTTATGTTAGTGTGATCCGATTCCCTCGGAGGAGAAAATAGCAGCACAGGTGAGGAGAAGATGGAAAACAAAATTTCTAAATCTTCTCAATTCTGCAGAAATCGGACTGCACTTGGATGTCATCCGAGTGCAGTCTGATTATTTCCACACATCCATAGATTTAAATGGGTGAGTGGTATCCGATTTTTGCTGCAAATTGCAGCATACTGAGATCTTTTTCTCATGCCGAATCAACATGAGGAAAAAACAACTGATCTGTACTGCCCCAAAGTTTAACATTGGTCCGAGCGCTATCCGATAAAACATCGGAAAGCATTCGTTTAATGTATACGCTCGTGTGAGCGAGCCCTTAAAGAAAACATGCGCTTATTTGGTCCCTGAGACCCCCCCACGCCCTAATTTACGTTTGTATAATTGAAAATATATATACAGTATATATATATAAAAAAAGAAAAGTTAAAAAAAATAAATACATGAAGCAAGCAACAAGCACAAGCTGAAAATCTCCCAATGTATTACATAAAACTATATCTTTGAACAATAATGCCCACGTAACCACAGATAAACGCTCTAAGCTCTCTGAATGGATTATTTTGTATGGTAATAATAAATGCATTTTCTTAAAAAAAAATAATAATAATGTAAGAAATCATTCATTGAGTTTTGAGTTCTTCTAGTAGGTAATTGTCCTTGATCTTTTTTTTATGTCCTTTTTCATGCAACATAGAGATACAAACCGGGTCAGAGAAAATTACCGAGCGTTACAGCTTGAAACTTCATGTGCTCATGTTAAGTATTGTAAACCATGTACCAAGTACTATTAGGAGGTAAGCAATAGCACACTTCAGGGTGTACATTAAGCGAAGGCTCAGCATGGTATAGATGCATTGTAAAGCATGAGGCAAAGTGCAGTGATTTAGCTTAATGCACACCCTGGAGCGTGTTATTGTCCTCATCAAATATTCTGAATGCAACAGAACAAAGCCTGCATGATTCTGTATTAACTCTTTCATGGGAACCCATGTGTAGCATTGTTACGCCGGGCAGCATTTGTGGTGATAAAAATAACAAGTGCATTACTGGATCTGCATTTTGGTGTTTTGTGTTTTTTCCTCCACTTCTGAAATGGGAGCTTCTGCAGCCGCATTAATGCCCATTACATGCATCAATCAGACATGCCGTTTGGAAGGACCGCTAGAAGTGTTGAGTAGAGATGAGCGGTGTTCGAATCGAACTGTTCGCCAATCTCAAATTCGAGCTGTTTTGGGCGGTGTTCGAGCCATTCCACGAACCCGAACGATTTGAATAAAATTCGGCTGTTCGAGGTTATGTTCGATAACTGTTCGTGCACCAAAATCATAACTGGATTTTTTCTCAGTAATGATGAAAATTAATGTTAATACGCAGTTTGAGTGTACAGCGGGGCGGGGGGAGGGGCAGGCCATGGATCTCTGCAGAAATAATGAAGATCTTTTTTATTTCTCTTTCCCACATTTGCAGTGGGGAGGTGCAATCTGTCAGCCTATCAGCAGCGCACACACGGAGCGAACTGCTTTTTTTCACACAAGCAATGGCATGTGTCATTGGCAGTGTATGTCACATGTCCTTGCCCTATAAGACCAAGCCATTTTCCCCGTCGCCACCATTTTCTCACTGCTGCAGCTGAGTGTTAGACGGCACCGCTGCTGCTGTGTGCGCGCTATACAGTATAACTGTGTGAATTGCAAGCGAATTTTATCTGAAATAGACAGATAGCTTGGGAGTAGGGACTAGTTCTAATTGCAGCCCTTTTGAGGGCTAGGTTACATCAGTTCCTATCACTTTTTGCCAGGCAGGTCTGTTTTAGTGCTGTGCAAGTGTTTTTCACAGCATTTGGCTAAATCTAGCTAAGAAAATCCTTTTGGGCCTCTTGCAGTGTGTGTTAGTCAGTGGAGTAGCCTATCTGTGTTGCAAGCTACACCATCTGTGTATGTAATATAAATTTTTTACTGCACCTAGCCAAGTAAAACCTTTTGGGCCTGTAGCAGTGTATGGTACTCATTCTATTAGGCCATCTATACCAAGCTCCACCAGCTTTGAAATTAATAATAATTTTTAGCTGCATCTTGCCTGTAAAATAATTTTGGGAATATTAGCAGTGTGTGGTACTCATTCTATTAGGACATCTATACTAAGCTCCAACAGCTTTGAAATTAATAATAATTTTTAGCTGCATGTTGCCTGGAAAATAATTATGGGCATATTAGTAGTGTGTGGTACTCATTGTATTAGGCCATCTATACCAAGCTCCACCAGCTTTGAAATTAATAATAATTTTTAGCTGCATCTTGCCTGTAAAATAATTTTGGGCATATTAGCAGTGTGTGGTACTCATTCTATTAGGCCATCTATACTAAGCTCCACCAGCTTTCAAATTACTAATAATTTTTAGCTGCATCTTGCCTGGAAAATAATTTTGGGCATAGTAGCAGTATGTGGTACTCATTGTATTAGGCCATCTATACCAAGCTCCACCAGCTTTGAAATTAATAATAATTTTAAGCTGCATCTTGCCTGTAAAATAATTTTGGGCATATTAGCAGTGTGTGGTACTCATTCTATTAGGCCATCTATACCAAGCTCCAGCAGCTTTCAAATTACTAATAATTTTTAGCTGTATCTTGCCTGGAAAATTATTTTGGGCATAGTAGCAGTGTGTGGTACTCATTCTATTAGGCCATCTATACTAAGCTCCACCAGCTTTCAAATTACTAATAATTTTTAGCTGCATCTTGCCTGGAAAATAATTTTGGGCATAGTAGCAGTGTGTTGTACTCATTGTATTCGGCCATCTATACCAAGCTCCACCAGTTTTGAATTTAATAATAATTTTTAGCTGCATCTTGCCTGGAAAATAATTTTGGGCATAGTAGTAGTGTGTGGTACTCATTGTATTAGGCCATCTATACCAAGCTCCACCAGCTTTGAAATTACTAATAATTTTTAGCTCCATCTTGCCTGTAAAATAATTTTGGGCATAGCAGCAGTGTGTGGTACTCATTCTATTAGGCCATCTATACTAAGCTCCACCAGCTTTCAAATTACTAATAATTTTTAGCTGCATCTTGCCTGGAAAATTATTTTGGGCACAGTAGCAGTGTGTGGTACTCATTCTATTAGGCCATCTATACTAAGCTCCAACAGCTTTCAAATTACTAATAATTTTTAGCTGCATCTTGCCTGGAAAATAATTTTGGGCAAAGTAGCAGTGTGCTGTACCCATTGTATTTGGCCATCTATACCAAGCTCCACCAGTTTTGAAATTAATAATAATTTTTAGCTGCATCTTGCCTGGAAAATAATTTTGGGCATAGTAGTAGTGTGTGGTACTCATTGTATTAGGCCATCTATACCAAGCTCCACCACCTTTGAAATTACTAATAATTTTTAGCTGCATCTTGCCTGGAAAATAATTTTGGGCATAGCAGCAGTGTGTGGTACTCATTCTATTAGGCCATCTATACTAAGCTCCAACAGCTTTCAAATTACTAATAATTTTGAGCTGCATCTTGCCTGGAAAATTATTTTGGGCAAAGTAGCAGTGTGTTGTACTCATTGTATTAGGCCATCTATACCAAGCTCCTCCAGTTTTGAAATTAATAATAATTTTTAGCTGCATCTTGCCTGGAAAATAATTTTGGGCATAGTAGTAGTGTGTGGTACTCATTGTATTAGGCCATCTATACCAAGCTCCACCAGCTTTGAAATTACTAATAATTTTTAGCTGCATCTTGTCTGGAAAATAATTTTGGGCATAGCAGCAGTGTGTGGTACTCATTCTATTAGGCCATCTATACTAAGATCCACCAGCTTTCAAATTACTAATAATTTTTAGCTGCATCTTGCCTGGAAAATAATTTTGGGCATAGTAGCAGTGTGTGGTACTCATTGTATTAGGCCATCTATACCAATCTCCACCAGTTTTGAAATTAATAATAATTTTTAGCTGCATCTTGCCTGGAAAATAATTTTGGGCATAGCAGCAGTGTGTGCTACTCATTCTATTAGGCCATCTATACTAAGCTCCACCAGCTTTCAAATTACTAATAATTTTTAGCTGCATCTTGCCTGGAAAATAATTATGGGCATAGTAGCAGTGTGTGGTACTCATTCTATTAGGCCATCTATACTAAGCTCCACCAGCTTTCAAATTGCTAATAATTTTTAGCTGCATCTTGCCTGGAAAATAATTTTGAGCATAGTAGCAGTGTGTGGTACTCATTGTATTAGGCCATCTATACCAAGCTCCACCTGTTTTGAAATTAATAATAATTTTTAGCTGCATCTTGCCTGGAAAATAATTTTTCTTCCCAATAGTGGTAGCAATAGAAATATGGGGCACGCGCCTGGCTAACAAAAATATACGCTTCATAACAAAAAACACAAGCCTAGCGCACTGCATTAATAAGATGGCATCATCGTCTCTCCCAGTGCTAGGCCTACTACGCCGACTAGCATTCCTGTGCCTAAAACACAATGTATGGGTCCGGGCTACCCACGATGCAGAGGGGTCTAAAGCTGCTGCTAACGCTTTATCACACTTCAATTGGCAGATTTTCACAGAGCTCCTCCCCAACACCCACCCACTGGGCAACATTTGCCCACCCTCCCTATGGGATCTAGTGGCGAATAGTTGATGCCATTAATCAGAGCGTCAGTTGCCCCGTCGACTTGGCAAGCATACGGTAAGGCATGGGAAGAGTGGACACGACTAGTAGCAGGCAGACGGGTTGACCAATGTGAACAAGCCAGATTGCAAGTCACCATAGAATTTCTCCACCAGCTAATGATGAGGGGCATATCAGGGGCGCCAGCGCAGCGGTGTCTGACCAGAGTAGCATTTCACTTCCAACTACTGAATTGGGGAGATGTGACAAAGAGATTCATCATCAGACAATCCATAAAAGGGTGGAAAAGGGATCAGCCAAGTCAGGAGTGTAGACGTCCCGTCTCGTGTCACTAAAACTGATTTCTAACATCATATCCCTAACACCATTAACATGACACTCACAATTTGAAGCAACACTACTGTCTACTGCATTTGCGATCGCCTTCTTCGGGGCACTATGCATAAGCGAATTAGTCCCTCAATCCAAAATTACCACCAGTGGAGGCTTATTACACCAGGACGTAGTCATAGCCAATAATGCAATACGTCTACGCATACGCCAATCGAAAACGGTTCCAGCGGGCAGGGACACTTGGGCACTTCTACAACCCACAAACGGTACACTGAGTCGGGTAACAATAGTAAAAACATATATAAACATAAGATCACAAAGTAATTTCTTCCTATCACAAATTGATGGAATGCCATTATCAAGATACCAGTTCCAAGCTATATTTAATAAATGCATAACATCGGCAGGGAACCACCCCAAAGATTACGGGACAGACTCATTCCGCATAGGCGCGGCCACGGAAGCAGCAAGAGCAGAACTGTCAGAAACGGAAGTTCAGAGGATAGGGAGATGGTGATCCACGTGTTTGGCGAGATACATAAGACCGGACTTGTTATCCTAACGTGGATTGTTTCTTTTACAGGTGACGCTAAGCCAACAGTGTGGGTGTTAGGCCACTCGTATATATATTGGGCAATAAAAAGGGCAAAAGTCCGCCCAGGTGGGAGGAAATTAGAGTTTCATAACACATATTTCAACTGGAGAGGTATTAGAGGCCTGCAATGGCCACAGGTACTAATGGAGGTAATCAAGGTAGGAAGAGAGGCAAGAGGACTGGTCATCTTAGTTATACAGGCCGGAGGAAATGACCTAGGTCATCACAAGAGCGCATAACTAATGGCAATAATGAAACTAGACACTGAGCGCTTCAGAGAATTTTTCACAAAACTAACTATAGTATGGTCAGAGATTGTGACGATAGCGGTATGGCAAGGTGCGCGAGACATCACGGCCATCGAACGGACAAGGCGGGTAATAAATATTCGGATGGCAAAATTTAGAAGAGACAGAGGCGGTGTAGTGATACAACACCGACAACTGGAAGGAGATAAAGCAGGCCTCATACTGCCCGACGGTGTTCACTTAATGGATATTGGACTGGACATATTCCTGTCAGGACTCCAGGACGGAGTGGAACAAGCGTCATGAGTGATGGATGGGGGTCAGAGTCCTGCATACGAGTACACAGGATCCTCCGTGGCCTGGAAATAGAAAGGACATGTTGGAGAGTTACACTTGTTGGCCAACTTGCCGGTGTGGAGACCCAGGGCATGCTGCAACAAGCTGAATTATTTTAGAAATAAAATGCCTTTCTAATGGAATGAGTATAAAGAGTTAATAAAGTTGTGACCGATCCTCACCCATCCAGTTGTAAGAGTTACATTATTGTATTGTCAAGGAAAGGGGGGCGGTAGGGGGGCTGAGCGTCTGGGTTTGGTTGGGGGTCCCCACAGTTTGCCTAGGCTAGATGCATTTAAAAATTCTTATTAGATACACAGGCGGTGCAGCTTGCTTCGCAGCTGGGCTACTACATCCAAAGTATTGCCTAGGCTAGATGCAGTTAAAAATTCTACGCTGACTAGCAGACACTGAAGTTTTGGAGCAGACCTTTGAGTAAACAGCTCTTCAGACTCAACCATCTGTGTTACCCCAAGCCATAGTGTATGTAGTTTCTTACAGTTAAAGGGGGGGGGAGCGACCCAACCCACCTGGAATTGACGATGCCCACGTCACGTAAAACACAGCAAGGGGACTCCAAAAAGAGTCTCCATTTTTTCCAAAAATTGTGGCACAGACACCACTTAAGTGGCATCAATTGCCCCAGAGTTGCTTAAAATGGAAGGTGAGGTGATTTTACCAAATCCTCAAGCTTTTAGTCTCCCCAGAATGACACAGGGGTAGAAAAGTCCTTGCGGATCCATGATTTGTTCATCTTTATGAACGTGAGTCTGTCTACATTCTCAGTGGACAGCCGCGTGCGCTTATCTGTCAGCACACCACCAGCAGCGCTGAACACACATTCAGAGAGAACGCTGGCTGCAGGGCATGACAAGATCTCCAAGGCGTGAGGGGCGAGCTCCGGACATTTTTCAAGATTGGAATCCCAAAATGAGCAAGGGTCCAGTGACACAGTCATGGCTTCGATGTTCACTTGGAGATACTACTGTACCATCCTCTCTAGGCGTTGACTATGTGTCAGACTTCTTGTCTCCTGTGGCCTTGCAAAGGATGGTCTAAAAAAGTGGTGAAACGATTCCACAAAATTGCTGTTACCAGCAGATACTGTGTTACTGTTACGGTTTGAGTGATGAAGACTCGACAGTCCCACGATTTGCAAGTTAGAACTGTGAGATTCACTACGTGCACCACTGGTGTTTTGTGGAAAAGCACATGTAAGATTCTGCAACAGCCTCTGCTGATACTCCTGCATGCGTGAATCCCTTTCTATGGCAGGAATTATTTCGGCAAATTTACTTCTGTACCAGGGATCTAAGAGTGTGGCAACCCAGTAGTCGGGATTACTTTGAATTCTGACAATCCAAGGGTCATGTTACAGGTAGTGCAGCAAGAAGGCACTCATGTGTCTTGCGCATCCAGGAGGACCAAGTCCTTGTTGTGTTGGTAGCGAGGTAAGAATCATGCTTCCTTCCTCTGCCCTCTCCCCCCAACCTCACACAAAAGAAATGTGATCAAGGTCTCCCTCATCTGATGAGTCTTACATGCCCATCGCCAGTTCATCCTCCACTTCTTCCTCGGCTCCTGCACCTTCCTCAACAGTTTGGCTGCTACCATGCACCATGGTTATTCCCTCTCCCCCACCCTCCCATGCCTGCCGCCTTGGTGCTGCCGACCGTCTGGACCTTGGAGATGTTATCCCTTCCGCATACGACTCCTCCTCTACTTCCTCCACCTCCTCTTGTCCCACCACCTGACTCCGAATTCTGTTTAACGTGTGCTCCAGCATGTAAATCACTGGAATAATCATGCTGATAATGGCATCGTCAGCACCAAACATCTTCGTCGCCATTTCAAAACTGTGCAGAAGGGTGTGTGGCGCCCCTGAGGGTTCAGTCACCACAGAGGTACTGCATCTCACCCAGAGGTGTGGTATCTCACCCTCAGGTAAGGAAGGAGTATGCATCCAACACATACCCGCAGTGGGGGTAAGGCGAGATTGCTCCTAAGTGAGAGCACAGTCCGAGGTCCCTAGCTGGTGGGGGGGTCCTATGTAGTGGGTGTGGGTGGAGAAAGCAGCTTAGGGGAGCACATGACAGGGAGAGTATAAATAGGAAGCCATCTTAGAAAGAGCAAGCCAGTCAGAGGAGGAGAAGTGACAGGAGCAGAGGCTCTGCATGAGCTCTGCTCCGGAGGCGGTCCTAGCCTGGGAGGCCCAGGACTGAAGGAGAGAAGAGAGGAGTGGGAGCAGGAAGGCTCCAGGAACCGAAGTGACCTTAGGGGTACGGGCCGTGCAGAAGGCCTCCCGCACGCCCGCTGCTACCAGGAGGTAGAGGGGTCAGGCCAGATAAGGGGAACCGGTCCCTCAACTAGCGGAGAACCAGCAAGGCTCAACTAGAAACTGGAGGCTGCAGCATTTCATGTACTGCAGGCCAAAGTCCACACCAGTCTCACTAAGAAGGTAGCCACATAGGACCCAGGGGACGGAACACATGTCACCCGCCAAGGCCCGAGATACCAGATAGAAGTGTCACTGGGTGTGAGGTGCAGGGAGAAGGCCAGAGAAAGGACACACAGAAGGGGGTCCTGCTAAGTACTCCGGAGCTATCTGGGGGTGGACTGAGCCCCTCACTGAGTACGCACAGCACGACGGGGGAGATTGCTCTGGTACCTATAATCTGGACTGCAACAACTGTGAGTAAAGATCTTGGGACTGCATCACACGGACTCTGTGTTCATTACTGACTCCCTGCACTACAACCTCCATCATCCACCCACACTGCCCTGAAGCTACACTCTTCCTGTGGGGAGTAATAATACCATTGCTGCAAAACCACCAGCTTCAGAGGACTGTTCCGCAGCGGCAGCCCCTTTGGCCGCACTCCTCAGGTGGCGTAGTCGGACATTATAAAACCCATATATACAAATTACCCTTGGATTGACTGTCCTTTGTCACGGACCGGGTCAACGCCACAGTGACAACAACCCCCAGCGTCTACCGGCCTGGCTCCGGGTACCCCACGGCCCAGGGGGTGCGTCAACTTTATAGGTCCCTGATCTGAGACCACTCCTGCAGCGTGATTTGCCCCACCTCTGGATCTCGTTGGCCCAGGCTATACGTCAGAACGTATTGCACCAGGGCTTGTCGGTGCTGCCACAGTCGCTGCAATATGTGCAGAGTTGAATTCCACCATGTCGGCACATCGCATTTCAGCCAGTGAACTGGCAGGCCCAACGACTGCTGTAGAGATGTAAGTCGTTGAGCTGCGGAATCCGAACGGCGGAAGTGAGCACACAGCGACCGTGCCCTCTGCAGAAGGCCATCTAGTCCGGGATAGTGGGCTAAAAATTGCTGGACAACCAGGTTCAACACGTGAGCCATACAAGGCACGTGTGTGACATTGCCCCGGCGAAGGGCCACACCCAGGTTTGCAGCATTGTCTCACATGGCCTTCCCTGGTTGCAGGTCCAGTGGATACAACCATTCATGAAACTGGGTCTCCAGAGCTGACCACAACTCCTCAGCTGTGTGACTCACATTTCCCAGACATTTCAAAGTAAACACCGCCTGATGACGTTGAGCTCTGCTGCCAGCATAGTAAGGAGGTGTGCAGGATTCCATCTGCGCACTTAGAAAGCGGGTGGCATTACCAGACAGGCTTTGGGTGCAGGTGGAGGACCGAGAGGAGGTTGAGGAGGGAGAAGCAGTGGAGGAACTTCTAGATATAAAGGATTGATGTACAACTCGTGCGGATGGCAAGACTTGGACAGCCGCCCCTTGTCCTGCTGTCACCATAGTTACCCAGTGCCCAGTCAGCGACATGTAACGCCCCTATCCATGCCTACTCATCCAAGTGTCTGTGGTGAAATGCACCCTGTCACACACAGAGTTTCTCAAAGAAGCCGTGATGTTGTGTGTGACATGCTGGTGTAGCGCAGGCACACCTTTCTTTGAGAAGTAGTGACGACTGGGCATCTGGTACTGGGGCACTGCGAAGGATATAAGGTCTTGAAAATCCTCTGTGTCCACCAGGCGGAAAGGCAGCATTTCTGTAGCCAACAGCTTGCAGATGGTGAAATTCTACCTCAGCTTTGTCATGGCTAGGAGGAAATGGTCTTTTACTTGTCCACATCTGAGGGACCGAGGGCTGGCTGTTGTGCTTAGATGGGGTTGAGTAGGGTGTCCCCGGCAAACTGCCGGTCTGTGAGGAAGATGCAGGCGGAAAAGTTAGGTTGCCTTGATCCAAAGGTGGTGCTCTCGATGTCGGAGAGCGCTCAACACCAGCTGGTGTTTCCACTTCCAAATGAAATGATGACTTGCCAATCACACTGGCTGTTGCTGGTAAAGAGGTGGCATGTCTGCATCCAAAAACATGTGTGACTGCTGTCCCCCTGTCACAGAGGATGAAGAGGCCGCGGATGCAAAAGATGGGGCAGACGGTGGTTGGCCCGGCCCGCTAGGCCGCATTGTAGCACAGTGAGCTTCCCACTGCAATTTATGCTTCATATCCATGTGACGGTTCATGCATGAAGTACTCAAACTATGGATTTTTTGGCCTCTACTTTGCTTTTGGTGACAAATATTACAGATAACACGAGTAGAGATGAGCGTTGTTCTACTCGAACTGTTCGCCAATCTCAAATTCGAGCTGTTTTGGGCGGTGTTCGAGCCGTTCGGCGAACACGAACGATTTGAGAAAAATTCGGCTGTTCGAGGTTATGTTCGATAACTGTTCGTGCACCAAAATCATAACTGGATTTTTTCTCAGTAATGATGAAAATTAATGTTAATACGCAGTTTGAGTGTACAGCGGGGTGGGGGGAGGGGCAGGGGATGGATCTCTGCAGGAATAATGAAGATCTCCATTTTTTTTTCTCTTTCCCGCATTTGCAGTGGGGAGGTGCAGTCTGTCAGCCTATCAGCAGCGCACACACGGAGCGAACTGCTGTTTTTCACACAAGCAAGGGCATGTGTCATTGGCAGTGTATGTCACATGTCCTTGCCCTATAAGACCAAGCCATTTTCCCCGTCGCCACCATTTTCTCACTGCTGCAGCTGCGTGTTAGACGGCACCGCTGTTGCTGTGTGCGCTATACCTTGTTAATTTCAAGCCAATTTTCGCACAAATCTACAGATAGCTTGGGAGTAGGGAATAGTTGTGATTGCAGTCCTTTTAAGGACTAGGTTACAGCATTTCCTACGACTTTTATCAGGCAGGTCTGTGCTCTTAAATAGATAGATTGTGGGAGTAAAGACTAATTGTAATTGCAGTCCTTTTCAGGACTAGGTTACATCAGTTCCTATCAGTTTTTGCCAGGCAGGTCTGTGCCAGTGCTGTGCAAGTTTTTTTCACAGCATTTGGCTGAATCTAGCAAAGCTAATCCTTTTTGGCCTATTGCAGAGTGTGTTAGTCAGTGGAGTAGCCTATCTGTGTTGCAAGATATACCACCTGTGTATAGAATACCAATTTTTTTACTGCACCTAGTGAAGTAAAATCTTTTGGGCATAGCATCATTCTATTAGTCCATCTATACTGACCTCCATCAGGTTGCAAATTGAATATAATTTTTTTCTGCATCTAGCTCTGAAAAAATATTTGGGCTTCTAGCAGTGTGTGGGACTTGTTCTATTAGTCCATCTATACTGACCTCCATCAGGTTGCAAACTGAATATAATTTTTTTCTGCATCTAGCTCTGAAAAAATATTTGGCCTTCTAGCAGTGTGTGGGACTTTCTCTATTAGTCCATCTATACTGACCTCCATCAGGTTGCAAATTCAAAATAATTTTTATCTGCATCTACCTCTGAAAAAATATTTGGGCTTCTAGCTGTGTGTGGGACTTGTTCTATTAGTCCATCTATACTGACCTCCATCAGGTTGCAAACTGAATATAATTTTTTTCTGCATCTAGCTCTGAAAAAATATTTGGCCTTCTAGCAGTGTGTGGGACTTTCTCTATTAGTCCATCTATACTGACCTCCATCAGGTTGCAAATTAAAAATAATTTTTATCTGCATCTAGATCTGAAAAAATATTTGGCCTTCTAGCAGTGTGTGGGACTTTCTCTATTAGTCCATCTATACTGACCTCCATCAGATTGCAAATTAAAAATAATTTTTATCTGCATCTACCTCTGAAAAAATATTTGGGCTTCTAGCTGTGTGTGAGACTTGTTCTATTAGTCCATCTATACTGACCTCCATCAGGTTGCAAACTGAATATAATTTTTTTCTGCATCTAGCTCTGAAAAAATATTTGGCCTTCTAGCAGTGTGTGGGACTTTCTCTATTAGTCCATCTATACTGACCTCCATCAGGTTGCAAACTGAATATATTTTTTTTCTGCATCTACCTCTGAAAAAATATTGGGCTTCTAGCTGTGTGTGGGACTTGTTCTATTAATCCACCTATACAGACCTCCATCAGGTTGCAAACTGAATATATTTTTTTCTGCATCTACCTCTGAAAAAATATTGGGCTTCTAGCTGTGTGTGGGACTTGTTCTATTAATCCATCTATACAGACCTCCATCAGGTTGCAAACTGAATATAATTTTTTTCTGCATCTAGCTCTGAAAAAATAGTTGGCCTTCTAGCAGTGTGTGGGACTTTCTCTATTAGTCCATCTATACTGACCTCCATCAGGTTGCAAATTAAAAATAATTTTTATCTGCATCTAGCTCTGAAAAAATATTTGGCCTTCTAGCAGTGTGTGGGACTTTCTCTATTAGTCCATCTATACTGACCTCCATCAGGTTGCAAATTAAAAATAATTTTTATCTGCATCTACCTCTGAAAAAATATTTCGGCTTCTAGCTGTGTGTGGGACTTGTTCTATTAGTCCATCTATACTGACCTCCATCAGGTTGCAAACTGAATATAATTTTTTTCTGCATCTAGCTCTGAAAAAATATTTGGCCTTCTAGCAGTGTGTGGGACTTTCTCTATTAGTCCATCTATACTGACCTCCATCAGGTTGCAAATTAAAAATAATTTTTATCTGCATCTAGATCTGAAAAAATATTTGGCCTTCTAGCAGTGTGTGGGACTTTCTCTATTAGTCCATCTATACTGACCTCCATCAGATTGCAAATTAAAAATAATTTTTATCTGCATCTAGATCTGAAAAAATATTTGGGCTTCTAGCTGTGTGTGAGACTTGTTCTATTAGTCCATCTATACTGACCTCCATCAGGTTGCAAACTGAATATAATTTTTTTCTGCATCTAGCTCTGAAAAAATATTTGGCCTTCTAGCAGTGTGTGGGACTTTCTCTATTAGTCCATCTATACTGACCTCCATCAGGTTGCAAACTGAATATATTTTTTTTCTGCATCTACCTCTGAAAAAATATTGGGCTTCTAGCTGTGTGTGCGACTTGTTCTATTAATCCACCTATACAGACCTCCATCAGGTTGCAAACTGAATATATTTTTTTCTGCATCTACCTCTGAAAAAATATTGGGCTTCTAGCTGTGTGTGGGACTTGTTCTATTAATCCATCTATACAGACCTCCATCAGGTTGCAAACTGAATATAATTTTTTTCTGCATCTAGCTCTGAAAAAATAGTTGGCCTTCTAGCAGTGTGTGGGACTTTCTCTATTAGTCCATCTATACTGACCTCCATCAGGTTGCAAATTAAAAATAATTTTTATCTGCATCTAGCTCTGAAAAAATATTTGGCCTTCTAGCAGTGTGTGGGACTTTCTCTATTAGTCCATCTATACTGACCTCCATCAGGTTGCAAATTAAAAATAATTTTTATCTGCATCTACCTCTGAAAAAATATTTCGGCTTCTAGCTGTGTGTGGGACTTGTTCTATTAGTCCATCTATACTGACCTCCATCAGGTTGCAAACTGAATATAATTTTTTTCTGCATCTAGCTCTGAAAAAATATTTGGCCTTCTAGTAGTGTGTGGGACTTTCTCTATTAGTCCATCTATACTGACCTCCATCAGGTTGCAAATTAAAAATAATTTTTATCTGCATCTAGCTCTGAAAAAATATTTGGCCTTCTAGCAGTGTGTGGGACTTTCTCTATTAGTCCATCTATACTGACCTCCATCAGGTTGCAAATTAAAAATAATTTTTATCTGCATCTACCTCTGAAAAAATATTTGGGCTTCTAGCTGTGTGTGGGACTTGCTCTATTAGTCCATCTATACTGACCTCCATCAGGTTGCAAACTGAATATAATTTTTTTCTGCATCTAGCTCTGAAAAAATATTTGGCCTTCTAGCAGTGTGTGGGACTTGTTCTATTAGTCCACCTATACTGACCTCCATCAGGTTGCAAATTCAAAATAATTTTTTGTCTGCATCTAGCTCTGAAAAAATATTTGGCCTTCTAGCAGTGTGTGGGACTTCCTCTATTAGTCCATCTATACTGACCTCCATCAGGTTGCAAACTGAATATATTTTTTTTCTGCATCTACCTCTGAAAAAATATTTGGGCTTCTAGCTGTGTGTGGGACTTGTTCTATTAGTCCATCTATACTGACCTCCATCAGGTTGCAAATCGAATATAATTTTTTTCTCCATCTAACCCAGCCAATAGTTTTGGCCTAATACCACAGTTTGGTCACTCAGCTCTGCTCGGTTCCCATCCATTGTTTTTTTGTGCAAACAACTCCAGAGTTGTGAATTAGTTAACCACCAAAATGAGTGGAAAAAGGCCTGCTGCTGGTGGAAAGGGGAATAGGCGTGTTGGGAAGGGGAAAAAAGGTTGTGTCCGTGGGGTAGGTGTTAAAGCAACAGTAACATCTGCAGAAGAAAGACCATCTTCCAGCCAAACTAAAATGTCTACTTCTTTTAGCGGACAATGTGATAAGATCCCTTTCTTACGGCCACGCCAATCGCTACAAATTCCAGATGAGGCACAAAAACAGCAGGTGCTTCAACGGATATCAAGTGCTCCTTTAAGTGGGCTCTCCTCCACATCAACTTCAACATCACAAATACTCCAGTCCTCAAAGGTGTCACCCCAATCGCACTTGCTTCCTCACAGCTCCCAAATCTCCAGCTGCCCGTCTGAGTATGAGGTAGAACAGATGGTTGAGTCTGCAGAGCTGTTTACTCATACTATAGCCTGGGAATCAGAGGTCGACTCCAGCGCTTCTGTGAATCCAGACGAGGAAATGATCTGCACTGATGCCCAGAATCTTTATGAGTCGGATCCAGGACCAGACGCAGAAGGTTCTGACCATAATGTAGACCCTCATTCCCAAACTGTAACTCCTGTTGGTGGAGACAATGAGGAAGACGATGATGAGACTAAAATACCTGATTGGAGCGACAACTTTAGTTTTTTGTCAGGGCAGGAACAGGTTGGCTCTGAGGATGACGGGTGTGATAATGCACAGGGTGATGATGATGAGGTTGGAGATCCCACTTACTGTCAACCCACAGTCAGCCAAGAGATGAGGTCAGCAGAGGAGGTGGAGGAAGATGCTAGTGACGACGAGGTCAGGTTGCGCCTTCCTGGACAGAGACGTAGTACTGGAAGCACCTCAACAACTGCATCCTCAAACACAACTCTGCCTCTCACCACAAGTCGTGGTGGCTCTTCAGGTCGCATGGGTGCTAAGCCTTGCATAGCCTGGGCATTTTTTCAGATCGATAAAGATGACCCAACTCGTGTTATCTGTAACATTTGTCAGCAAAAGCTAAGTAGAGGCCAAAAAATACATAGTTTGAGTACTTCATGCATGAACCGGCACATGGACATGAAGCATAAGTTGCAGTGGGAAGCTCAGTGTGCTACAATGCGGCCTAGCCGGCCGGGCCAACCACCGTCTGCCATATCTTGTGCATCCGCGGCCTCTTCTTCCTCTGTGACTGGGGGGACAGCAGTCACACCTGTTTTGGGGCGCAGACCTGCCACCTCTTTACCCGCAACAGCCAGCGTGATTGGCAGGTCATCATTTTCTTTGTAGGTGGTAACACCAGCTGGTGTTGAGCGCTGTCCGATATCGATAGCACCACCTTTGGATCAAGGCAACCTAACATGTCTGCCTGCATCTTCCTCACAGACCGGCAGTTTGCCGGGGACACCCTTATCAACCCCGTCTAAGCACAATAGCCAGCCCTCGGTCCCTCAGATGTGGACAAGTAAAAGACCATTTCCTCCTAGCCATGAGAAAGCTAAGAGGTTGAATTTCACCATCTGCAAGCTCTTGGCTACAGAAATGCTGCCTTTCCGCCTGGTGGACACAGAGGATTTTCGAGACCTTATGTCCGTCGCAGTGCCCCAGTACCACATGCCCAGTCGGCACTACTTCTCAAAGAAAGGTGTGCCTGCGCTCCACCAGCATGTCGCACACAACATCACCGCTTCTTTGAGAAACTCTGTGTGTGACAGGGTGCATTTCACCACAGACACTTGGACGAGTAGGCATGGACAGGGGCGTTACATGTCGCTGACTGGGCACTGGGTAACTATGGTGACAGCAGGACAAGGGGCAGCTGTCCAAGTCTTGCCATCCGCACGAGTTGTACATCAATCATTTTTATCTAGAAGTTCCTCCACTGCTTCTCCCTCCTCAACCTCCTCTCGGTCTTCCACCTGCACCCAAAGCCTGTCTGGTCATGCCACAAGCTTTCTAACTGCGCAGAAGGGATCCTGCACACCTCCTTACTATGCTGGCAGTAAGGCTCAACGTCATCAGGCGGTTTTTACTTTGAAATGTCTGGGAAATGTGAGTCACACAGCTGAGGAGTTGTGGTCAGCTCTGGAGAACCAATTTCATGAATGGTTGTCTCCACTGGACCTGAAACCAGGGAAGGCCGTGTGCGACAATGCTGCAAACCTGGGTGCGGCCCTTCGCCGGGGCAATGTCACACACGTGCCTTGTATGGCTCACGTGTTGAACCTGGTTGTCCAGCAATTTTTAGCCCACTATCCCAGACTAGATGGCCTTCTGCAGAGGGCACGGTCGCTGTGTGCTCACTTCCGCCGTTCGCATCCCGCAGCTCAGCGACTTACATCTCTACAGAAGTCGTTGGGCCTGCCACTTCACCGGCTAAAATGCAATGTGCCTACCTGGTGGAATTCAACTCTGCACATGTTGCAGCGACTGTGGCAGCACCGACAAGCCCTGGTGCAATACGTTCTGACGTATAGCCTGGGCCAACGAGATCCAGAGGTGGGGCAAATCACGCTGGAGTAGTGGTCTCAGATCAGGGACCTATGCACCCTTCTGCACAGTTTTGAAATGGCGACGAAGATGTTTAGTGCTGACGATGCCATTATCAGCATGACTATTCCGGTGATTTACATGCTGGAGCACATGTTAAACAGAATTCGGAGTCAGGTGGTGGCACAAGAGGAGGTGGAGGAAGTAGAGGAGGAGGAGTTGTATGCGGAAGGGCTAACATCTGCAAGGTCCAGACGGTCGGCAGCACCAAGGCGGCAGGCATGTGAGGGTGGGGGAGATGATTTTACCAGGGCGCATGGTAGCAGCCAAACTAGTGAGGAAGGTGCAGGAGCCCAGGAAGAAGTGGAGGACGAACTGATGGAAGACTCATCAGATGAGGGAGACCTTGATCACATTTCTGTTGTGCGAGGTTGGGGGGAGAGGACAGAGGAAGGAAGCATGATTGTTACCTCGCCACCAACACGACAGGGACTTGGTGCTCCTGGATGCGCAACACACATGAGTGCCTTCTTGCTGCACTACCTGCAACATGACCCTCGAATTGTGAGAATTAGAAATAATCCTGACTACTGGGTTGCCACACTGTTAGATCCCCGGTACAAAAGTAAATTTGCCGAAATTATTCCTGCCATAGCAAGGGATGCACGCATGCAGGAGTATCAGCAGAGACTGTTGCAGAATCTTACATGTGCTTTTCCACAAAACGCCAGTGGTGCACGTAGTGAATCTCACAGTTCCAACTTGCCAACCGTGGGACCGTCAAGTGTTCAGCACTCAAACCGTAACAGAACCACAGTATCTGCTGGTAACATCAATTTTGCGGAATCATTTCACCACTTTTTTAGCCCATCCTTTGCAAGGCCACAGGAGACAAGAAGTCTGACACATAGTCAACGCCTAGAGACGATGGTACAGGAGTATCTCCAAGTAAACATTGAAGCCATGACTGTGTCACTGGACCCTTGCTCTTTTTGGGCTTCCAATCTGGATAAATGGCCGGAGCTAGCCACTTACGCCTTGGAGATCTTGTCATGCCCCGCAGCCAGCGTTCTGTCTGAACGTGTGTTCAGCGCTGCTGGTGGTGTGCTGACAGATAAGCGCACGCGGCTCTCCACTGATAATGTAGACAGACTCACGTTCATAAAGATGAACAAATCATGGATCCGAAACGACTTTTCTACCCCTGTGTCATCCTGGGGAGAGTAAAAGCTTGATGATTGGTTAAAATCACCCTACCAACCGTTTTAAGCTTTCAAATTACTAATCATGTTTATCTGTATCTTGGCTGGAAAATAATTTGGGCTTTGTAGCAGTGTGCAGCACTGATTCTATTAGGCCATCTATAATAAGCTCCACCAGATTTAAAATTACTAATCATGTTTATCTGTATCTTGGCTGGAAAATAATTTGGGCTTTGTAGCAGTGTGCAGCACTGATCCTATTAGGCCATCTATACTAAGCTCCACCAGATTTAAAATTAATAATAATTTTTAGCTGCATCTAGCCCGGAAAATAATTTTGGGGCTTCGAGATGCGCAGGACACATAAGTGCCTTCTTGCTGCACTACCTGCAACATGACCCTCATATTGTCAGAATTCGAAGTAATCATGACTACTGGGTTGCCACACTCTTAGATCCCCCAAACTTTTCGATCAACCTTTTCATTTTAATAAAGACAAAAAAAATGGTCATTTTTGAAATTATAAGCATTAGCAGGTTATTAGAAACTGAGATCAAACAGTTTTCAACTCAAAACTTTATTCTAGGTGATGTTACATTTTCACATAGGACCCCTTGTTCGAAAGGAGCTTCTGAACTCTCTCGTCCATTGAATTTGTCAGGTTTTGGATGGTTTCTGCTTCAATTGTTTTGCATGAGGACAGAATACCCTCCCAGAGGTGTTGCTTAGATGTGAACTGCCTCCTGCCATCATAGACACTCCTTTTGATGATGCTCCAGAGGTTCTGAATGGGGTAGAGGTCAGCGGAGCATGGGGGTCACACCATAAGTTTGTCCCCTTTTATGCCCATATCAGCCAGAGATGTAGATGTTTTATGTGCAGCATGAGATGGTGCATTATCATGCAAAAAAATGATCTTGCTGTGAAATACACGGTTCTTCTTCTTGAACCATGGCAGGAAGTGCTGTTTGAGAAAATCCACATACATTATGGAGTTCATCTTTAGCGCCTTCAGGGATCCTAAAGGGGCCGACAATCTCTCTCCCCATGATTCCAGCCCAAAACATTACTCCACCTCCTCCTTGTTGGCGCTGTAGCCGTGTTTGCGTGGGGTGTCCATCAACCAGCCATCCTCCACTCCATCCATCTGGACCATCGAGCGCTGCACGGCACTCATCCGTGAACAAAACAGTTTTGAAATCAGTCTTCATGTAATGTTTAGCCCACTGGAGCCGTTTCTGCTTGTGTGAAGTGGATAGAGGAGGTCGACAGGATGGCGTATGCACAGCTGCAAACCTCTGAAGGACCCTGCATCTTGTTGTTCGGGGGACGTTGGAGGCACCAGCAGCTTCAAAAACTTGTCTGCTGCTATGACAAGGCTTTTTTGCCACTGCTCTTTTAACCTGACGTAATTGCCTGTAGGAAAGAGTCCTCAATTTGCCCTTATCAGCACGCACACGTGTGTACTGTGAATCAGCTACATACTTCTTGATTGCCAAGACACTTCATCCTGATCATCGCACAATGTTGATTGTAGTCATGCCTTGACCTAAACACTCCACAATTTGTTGCTTCTCAGCAGCCGACACATCCTTTTTCTTTCCCATTTTGGCAGAAAATGTAGGCTGCTTCATAATGTGAGACAGCCTTCTTAAGTAGTCTTGCCTTTCATTGGACACACCTGCCAAACTAATTAGCACAGGTGTCTGCAATTGCTTCCAGTGATATAAAGAGCCCTGACACACATCACCATCAATGAATTTAACTGACAAACAAACAAATTCTTCCCTTATCACTCCTAAACACTTTTTGCATAATAATTTGGAACACAGTGTACATGTGCTTTTCCACAAAACACCAGTGGTTCACGTAGTGAATCTTACAGTTCTAACTTGCCAACCGTGGTCTGTATGGAGTTGTTCAATAAAGGGCCCAAAATTAAGATAACATAGATGGGAGAGGTCTCTATGAATAGGAATTCCTAAGTATTTGATACCCTGTGAGGGCCAGGCAAAGGGAAAGTTGGACTGGATGGAATCCTATATGGATTTGGGGAGGGAGACATCGAGGGCCTCAGACTTCGCTGCATTGATTTTAAAATTTGACCATGTAACAAAGTGATCTATTTCAGCCATAACAGCATGGATGGATATATGTGATTGAGTGATATATACTAGGACATCATCAGCAAATAGAGAGCACTTGTACTCGGTGCCTCCCACCTCAATCCACCTAATATTGGGGTTATGGCGAATTGATGAGAGCAGGTGCTCCGTCACTAGGATGTATAAGAGAGGGGACAGAGGACATCCCTGCCTTGTCCCATTGGCGATTGTGAAAGGTGATGAAAATGTTCTGATGCACCCCCTGGGCCTTGGGACACCCGGAGCCGGACCCTTTTTGGTGGATGCTGGTGGTTGTAGTCTTCGTGGCGGCGACCCGGTTCCGTGGCTCAGGGTGGTCAAACCAGTGGCGGAACTATTTATGTGGTTTTGATGTTTAAATGTCCGACTACGCCACCCGTGGATTGCGGTCAGAGTGAACCGCCGCTGCAGGGCAGACCGCTGAGGCTGGTGTTGTGGGTGCAGCAGAGCGTAGCATAACTCCCCACGGGAGGAGTATAGCCTCAGGGCAGTGTATGCGGAGGATGGGGGTGATGGTGCAGGGCAGCAGCAGTAACGACACTGAGTCAGTGATGCAGTCCAGGGCCTTTACTCACAGTTCTTATTATCCAGACCACGTCTGCAGGTAACGGCTGCCCACGTCGTACTGTGCTCACCAGGTGAGGGGCTCAGACAACTCCCAGATAACTTTGGAGCGCTTCTCAGGACCCCCTTTGTGTGTCCTTTGTCTGGCCTTTCTTACCAACCCTTCTGTCCGGCTGCCTCGGGCCTCCTCTTGGTAAACTTGGCGCCAGTTTCCCTGACCCTATGTGGTGCCTTCCTAGCGGGTGTAGCGAGGGGCTGCGCCACATAAAATGTCAGAGCCTCCGGTTTCTAGCTGAGGGTCGTTTCCTGCCTCCACTAGTTTCGGGGACCGGTCTCCCCCTTTGGCCTGACCCCTCCACGCAGGTGGATTCGGGCGTGCGGTGGCGACTCGCCAGTCCGCACCCCTGGGATCCCTTCATTCCTCGTTCCTGGAGCCTTCTCCGCTCCTCTTCCTTCCTTCTCCCTCTTCCAGGCCTGGGCCTCTGTTACTAGGCCCGCCTCCGGAGCAGAGCTCATGCAGAGCCCCTGCTCCCTGCCACTTCTGCTCAGACTTCTCTGCACTGAACTAAGATGGTGCCCACCTTTTATACTCCCTTCTCAATGCACCCAGGAACTGCTTCCTCCCTGCTCCTGCACTACAGGGTTCCCCTTCCTCAGTGTTCCCTCCCCCCACTCCAGCCAGGGACAGGGACTGTCGTGCCCATCTCAGAGGCATATTGGTCGCCCTGCCCCACGGCAATGTGGTGTAATGCATGCAGGTGTCGGGTCCTGATCCACACTCCATCTTTACCTGAGAGTGAGATATCACACCTCTGGGTGAGGTGCAATACCTCTGTAGCAACCGAGCCCTCAGGGTGCTACAGTTCCATTTATCTTCAGCCTAGGTGACGTATTGTGATACAGGGCCGTGATTTTGGCTATAAAAGGGTCCCCTAGACCCCTACCCCAAGATTTTAAGAGAATCATATATGGCGTGCCAGGAGACTCTATGGAATGCTTTCTCAGCATCCAACGAGAGTATCTAATTACAAATTTTTAACTGCATCTAGCCCAGGAAATACTTTGTGCCTAGTAGCAGTGTCTGCTAGTCAGCGGATTATCCCGGCTGTTAAGCAAGCTACACCACCTGTAGTTTGGACACTTAATTTTTTCAAAGGAAATGCTTCGGGACCACGGGATACTCAGTGAAGAGCATCAGGAGGCACCCCAAGGCATAGGGGCTGGGACTGGCAGTAGGATGCCTTGCGGTGGACAGCCGAGCTCGATCCTTATAAAAGCTTTTTAACTGCAGCAGCTTTAGTGGACGCTACTGGAGCTGGAATTACGCGGCTGCTGGCATGAGACTTGCCCTCCAATAGATCCTTGTAAATGGATTTAAAGTGTATTCATTCAAATTAGAGAGACAATTTAAATTAAAAAGCTTAGAGCTGCCTCCACCACAGGGGGGCTCGCTCGACCCACCAGCGGACAGGCACCAGTATTGGGAGAGGGGGGCTGGCCGTCAGGGTTCACCGCGGCTCTGGCACAAACCCGGCGACACGGAGGTGGCACGGGCAGGAGCGGACTGAACGTGTCGGCTTCTCACTTTTTGGATTTTAGAAGGGCATGACATGCCAATATTTGTGTCTCCCCCTCCTTTTACTCCTCCACCTCTTTTCTTTTCGCATGACTATATGTACTTGTCACTTTTCCATGTGTTAGTTGTGTCTTCTGAGCAGTTTGTCAGCTTTTGGACACCTTTGAAGGTGTTTTCTATGTGTTTCTATGTGTTTTTGTTTGCCTGCCATTGGTTTTAACGGTGTTCGAAGGTGTTCGATGAACAGTTCGACGAACAGTTCGGCGAACACACGGGTGTTCGACGAACCGAACCGAACTCGAACACTACGGGGGTGGCTCAACACTAAACACGAGTTGGGTCATCCTTATCGATCTGAAAAAATGCCCAGGCTATGCAAGGCTTAGAGCCCATGCGACCTGAAGAGCCACTACGACTTGTGGTCAGAGGAAGAGTTGTGGTTGAGGATGCAGTTGTTGACGTGCTTCCAGTACTCCGTCTGTGTCCAGGAAGGCGCAACCTAACCTCGTCGTCAATAGCATCTGTGACGCCCAGCTGCACTTGGTATCACAGATCCTAGAAGAGTGCATTGATGGAATCCTCCACAAGAGGCCCCCATAAACATTCACACATCTCCACCTTCCACCTCAGACCAGCAGAGGGAGCCCGTTAGGGATATAAATAGGGAAGGTGGAGCTAGGCAGTTCAGTTCCTCTGAAGAGTTCCTACAGTAGAGAAGCCTAAGAGAGGTCAGTCTGCAGTGGAGCTCAGTCTAGTCTAGAGAACTCAGTTAATAGTTCAGCAGTGGAGCACGAGGCTCCTGCTAGCTAGATTAAGGGAGCCCAGTTAGAGCTTAAGGTGTGCCGGCGCCATAAGATCGGTGAAGCGCGGCAAGCTGCCGTTAGTGTGTATAGCCTAGTGAGGACCCAAGTAGGCTGAAGGCGAGTGGAGAGTTAGTACATAGGGGGCAGAGGAGCTTAACCAGCTCACCCTGAAGCATTTACCGGACACCGGATCCGAGCTTACCGGGATCTCTATGACCCAGTAAGGCATAACCAGAATCCCTGGAGAACTACAAGTCACAGGATCGCTAAGGTGCTGATACGTAACAGAGCCAGGAGACGCTTAGGCCCCGCATACTGGGAGCGTGAACTCCAAGACAAGGCCCTACCATAAGGTCAGCCAGCGCAGGACAGAGATAAAGTTAGGCCTAGCTCCAGGCAGGTCAGAAACTTACTACACAGAGGCAAGAAACAGGAGGCCCTACACCCGCTCATTGGGGAGGATCCTGATATGCACCCTTCACCCTTCAGTGCTTCGGGATGTGCCTGAATTTCCACCAGTAAAAGGTACTGAAGTGACTACCGTGTCCGTTCCCGTTCTTGCTCTGACTCAGCTGGGTCTCGCCTGTCCTGCATTCCCCCTGCATATGCTTTTCTGAGGCCTAGCTCCACCGGCCTTATCACCGGCCTCAGTGGACTGCTGCAGCTCTGGTGCTTCTCACCAGATACCACAGGTGGTGTCACAAACTCTTATAAAATTAACAATTATCCACCCTTTTAAAGAGTGACCCAGGAGTACGGGCCCGGGAGGCGACCACCGCGACATCCCCAAGGCCAGGCAAAGGCCCGGGTACCGAGTCATCCCCATCTCCTGGGCTAGTCACATCCTACTCCACCTCCTCTGCTGACCTCATCGACTGGCTGACTGTGGGTTGACAGTAAGTAGGATCTCCAGCCTCGTCATCATCACCCTGTGTTTTCTCACACCCGTCGTCCTCAGAGCCAACCTCTTCCTGCCCTGTCAAGTTGTTGCTCCAATCAGGTATTTGAGTCTCATCATCGTCTTCATCATTGTCTCCACCAACAGGAGTTACAGTTTGGGAACGAGGGTCTACATTATGCTCAAAACCTTCTTCATCTGGTCCTGGATCCGACTCATAAAGATTCTGGGCATCAGTGCAGATCATTTCCTCATCTGGATTAACAGAAGCTCTGGAGCAGACCTCCGTTTCACAGTATGAGTAAACAGCTGTGCAGACTCAACCATCTGTGTTACCCCATACTCAGACGGGCAGCTGGAGACTTGGGAGCTGTGAGGAAGCAAGTGTGATTGGGGTGACACCTCTGAGGACTGGAGTATTTGTGATGTTGAAGTTGAGGTGGAGGAGAGCCCACTTGAAGGAGCACTTAAATATCCGTTGAAGCACCTGCTGTTTTTGTGCCTCATCTGGAATTTGTAGCGATGGGCATGTCCGTAAGAAAGGGATCGTATCACATTGTCCACGAAAAGAAGTAGACATCTTAGTTTGGCTGGAAGATGGTCTTTCTTCTGCTGATCTTACGCCCCCCCCACCGCGGGGGGGCTCGACCTACCAGTGGACAGGCACCAGTATTGGGAGAGGGGGGTCGCACGGGCAGGAACGGACTGGCCGTGTCGGCTTCGCACTCCAGCGTAGTCCCTCTGCCCGCTCGTGCCCGTAACCTCAAAGGGATGCGCAAGCGGCTTTTCTTCCCAGGGCTGTTCCCCGGCCAGCAGGAACGTGGCGGAGCTCAGGTCGACCATCCACTGTACTCCCTTACCTCCCTCGCCCTCTTTCCTTCTTCCATTCTCCATCTAACCCCTCGGCTCTGTGGTGTCCGCTCTCCCTCCAGCTTTCTCCTTCTCACAGGTGGACTACCCCCGTAGTGTTCGAGTTCGGTTCGGTTCGTCGAACACCCGTATGTTCGCCGAACTGTTCGTCGAACTGTTCGTCGAACACCTTTGAACACCTTTAAAACCAATGGCAGGCAAACAAAAACACATAGAAACACATAGAAAACACATAGAAAACACTTCAAAGGTGTCCAAAAGCTGAAAAACTGCTCAGAAGACACAACTAACACAAGGAAAAGTGACAAGTACACATAGTCATGCGAAAAGAAGGAGTATACTATATAGATCGCTGTTTGCCCATGGGGTGGTCCAGATCCTGGTCACTATTTGAGGCGTTTAGTTGCTTCCTTGAATGGGTTGTAATGAACGTTTCTAAGGGGGCACATATTATCCATTACCTTGACAACTTCTTATGCCTGGGCCCAAAAGATTCGCCACAGTGTGAATACAAGCGGTAGTCCACCTGTGAGAAGGAGAGAGCTGGAGAGAGAGCGGAAACCAAAGAGCCGAGGGGTTAGATGGAGAACGGAAGAAGGAAAGAGGGCGAGGGAGGTAAGGGAGTACAGTGGAAGGCCGACCTGAGCTCCCCCACATTCCTGCTGGCGGGGAACAGCCCTGGGAAGAAAAGCCGCTTGCGCACCCCTTTGAGGTTACGGGCGCGAGCGGGCAGAGGGACTACGCTGGAGTGCGAAGCCGACACGGCCAGTCCGTTCCTGCCCGTGCGACCTCTGTGTCACCGGGTTTGTGGACACTGACGGCCAGCCCCCCTCTCCCAATACTGGTGCCTGTCCGCTGGTGGGTCGAGCCCCCCCGCGGTGGGGGGGTAACATCAGCAGAAGAAAGACCATCTTCCAGCCAAACTAAGATGTCTGCTTCTTTTCGTGGACAATGTGATACGATCCCTTTCTTACGGACACACCCATCACTACAAATTCCAGATGAGGCACAAAAACAGAAGGTGCTTCAATGGATATCAAGTGCTTCTTCAAGTGGGCTCTCCTCCACCTCAACTTCAACATCACAAATACTCCAGTCCTCAGAGGTGTCACCCCAATCGCACTTGCTTCCTCACAGCTCCCAAGTTTCCTGCTGCCCGTCTGAGTATGGGGTAACACAGATGGTTGAGTCTGCACAGCTGTTTACTCATACTATAGCCTATGAAATGGAGGTCTGCTCCAGAGCTTCTGTTAATCCAGATGAGGAAATGATCTGCACTGATGCCCAGAATCTTTATGAGTCGGATCCAGGACCAGATGAAGAAGGTTCTGAGCATAATGTAGACCCTCGTTCCTAAACTGTAACTCCTGTTGGTGGAGACAATGATGAAGACGATGATGAGACTCAAATACCTGATTGGAGCGACAACTTGACTTTTCGGTCAGGGCAGGAAGAGGTTGGCTATGAAGATGACGGGTGTGAGAACACACAGGGTGATGATGACGAGGTTGGAGATCCCACTTACTGTCAACCCACAGTCAGCCAGTCGATGAGGTCAGCAGAGGAGGTGGAGGAGGATGTGACTAGCCCAGGGGATGGGAATGACTCGGTACCCGGGCCTTGGCCTGGCCTTGGGGATGTCGCGGTGGTCGGCTCCCGGGCCCGTACCCTGGGGTCACTCTTTAAAAGGGTGAATAATTGTTAATTTTATAAGAGTTTGAGACGCCACCTGTGGTATCTGGTGAGAAGCACCAGCGCTGCAGCAGTCCACTGAGGCCGCTGATAAGGCAGCTCGATGGTATAGCTCCCCACAGGTGGAGCTAGGCCTCAGAAAAGCGTATGCAGGGGGGAATGCAGGACAGGTGAGACCCAGCTGGGTCAGAGCAAGAACGGGAATGGACACTGTAGTCACTTCAGTACCTTTTACAGGTGGAAATTCAGACACATCCCGGAGCACTGTAGGGTGAAGGGTGCATATCAGGATCCTCCCCAATGAGCGGGTGTAAGGCCTCCTGTTTATTGCCTCTGCGTAGTAAGTTTCTGACCTTCCTGGAGCTAGGCCTAACTTTGTCTCTGTCCTGCGCTGGCTGACCTTGTGGTAGGGCCTTGTCTTGGAGTTCACGCTCCCAGTATGCGGGGCCTAACCATCTCCTGGCTCTGTTACTTATCAGCACCTTAGCGATCCAGTGACTTGTAGTTCTCCAGGGATTCTGGTTATGCCTTACTGGGTCATAGAGATCCCGGTAATCTCGGATCCGGTGTCCGGTAAATGCTTCTGGGTGAGCTGGTTAGGCTCCTCTGCCCCCAATGTACTAACTCTCCACTCGGCTTCGGCCTACTCGGGCCCTCACTAGGCTATACACACTAACGGCAGCTTGCCGCGCTTCACCGATCTTATGGCGCCGGCACACCTTAAGCTCTAACTGGGCTCCCTGAATCTAGCTAGCTGGAGCCTCGTGTTCCACTGCTGAACTATTAACTGAGTTCTCTAGACTAGACTGAGCTCCACTGCAGACTGACCTCTCTTAGGCTTCTCTACTGCAGGAACTCTTCAGAGGAACTGAACTGCCTAGCTTCACCTTCCCTATTTATATCCCTAACGGGCTCCCTCTGCTGGTCTGAGGTGGAAGGTGGAGATGTGTGAATGTTTATGGGGGCCTCTTGTGGAGGATTCCATCAATGCACTCTTCTAGGATCTGTGATACCAAGCGCAGCTGGGCGTCACAGATGCTATTGATGACGAGCTTAGGTTGCACCTTCCTGGACAGAGACGGAGTACTGGAAGCACGTCAACAACTACATCCTCAACCACAACTCTGCCTCTGACCACAAGTCGTAGTGGCTCTTCAGGTCGCATGGGCTCTAAGCCTTGCATAGCCTGGGCATTTTTTCAGATCGATAAGGATGACCCAACTCGTGTTATCTGTAATATTTGTCACCAAAAGCTAAGTAGAGGCCAAAAAATCCATAGTTTGAGTACTTCATGCATGAACCGTCACATGGATATGAAGCATAAGTTGCAGTGGGAAGCTCACTGTGCTACAATGCGGCCTAGCGGGCCGGGCCAACCAAAGTCTGCCCCATCTTGTGCATCCGCGGCCTCTTCATCCTCTGTGACTGGGGGGACAGCAGTCACACATGTTTTTGGATGCAGACATGCCACCTCTTTACCCGCAACAGCCAGTGTGATTGGCAAGTCATCATTTCATTTGGAAGTGGAAACACCAGCTGGTGTTGAGCGCTCACCGACATCGAGAGCACCATCTTTGGATCAAGGCAACCTAACTTTTCCACCTGCATCGTCCTCACAGACCGGCAGTTTGCCGGGGACACCCTACTCAACCCCGTCTAAGCACAACAGCCAGCCCTCGGTCCATCAGATGTGGACAAGTAAAAGTCCATTTCCTCCTAGCCATGACAAAGCTGAGGTAGAATTTCACCATCTGCGAGCTGTTGGCTACAGAAATGCTGCCTTTCCGCCTGGTAGACACAGAGGATTTTCGAGACCTTATGTCCGTCGCAGTGCCCCAGTACCAGATGCTCAGTCGGCACGACTTCTCAAGGAAAGGTGTGCCAGCGCTACACCAGCATGTCGCACACAACATCACCGCTTCTTTGAGAAACTCTGTGTGTGACAGGGTGCATACACTTGGACGAGTAGGCATGGACAGGGGCGTTACATGTCGCTGACTGGGCACTGGGTAACTATGGTGACAGCAGGACAAGGGGCGGCTGTCCAAGTCTTGCCATCCCCACGAGTTGTACATCAATCCTCTTTATCTAGAAGTTCCTCCACTGCTTCTGCCTCCTCAACCTCCTCTCGGTCCTCCACCTGCACCCAAAGCCTGTCTGGTAATGCCACCCGCTTTCTAACTGCGCAGAAGGAATCTTGCACACCTCCTTACTATGCTGGCAGAAGGGCTCAACGGCATCAGGCGGTGTTTACTTTGAAATGTCTGGGAAATGTGAGTCACACAGCTGACGAGTTGTGGTCAGCTCTGGAGACCCAGTTTCATGAATGGTTGTCTCCACTGGACCTGCAACCAGGGAAGGCCATGTGCGACAATGCTGCAAACCTGGGTGCGGCCCTTCGCCGGGGCAATGTCACACACGTGCCTTGTATGGCTCACGTGTTGAACCTGGTTGTCCAGCAATTTTTAGCCCAATAGATGGCCTTCTGCAGAGGGCATGGTCGCTGTGTGCTCACTTCCGTCGTTCGCATCCCGCAGCTCAACGACTTACATCTCTACAGAAGTTGTTGGGCCTGCCAGTTCACCGGCTGAAATGCGATGTGCCGACATGGTGGAATTCAACTCTGCACATGTTGCAGCGACTGTGGCAGCACCGACAAGCCCTGGTGCAATACGTTCTGACGTATAGCCTGGGCCAACGAGATCCAGAGGTGGGGCAAATCAAGCTGCAAGAGTGGTCTCAGATCAGGGACCTATGAAGTTGACGCGCCCCCTGGGAAGTGGGGTACCCGGAGCCAGGCCGGTAGACGCTGGGGGTTGTAGTCACTGTGGCGGTGACCCGGTCCGTGACCCTGGGCTGTCAATCCAAGGGTAATTTGTATATATGGGTTTTATAATGTCCAACTACGCCACCTATGAAGTGCGGCCAAAGGGGCCGCCGCTGTGGAACAGTCCTCTGAAGCTGGTGGTTTTGCAGCAATGGTATTATTACTCCCCACAGGAAGATTGTAGCTTCAGGGCAGTGTGGGTGGATGATGGTGGTTGTAGTGCAGGGAGTCAGTAATAAACACAGAGTCCGTGTGATGCAGTCCCAAGATCTTTACTCACAGTTGTTGCAGTCCAGATTATAGGTACCAGAGCAATCTCCCCCGTCATGCTGTGTGTACTCAGTGAGGGGCTCAGTCCACCCCCAGATAGCACCGGAGTACTTAGCAGGACCCCCTTCTGTGTGTCCTTTCTCTGGCCTTCTCCCTGCTCCTCACACCCAGTGACACTTCTATTCAGTATCCTCGGGCCTTGGCGGGCGACGTGTGTTCCGTCCCCTGGGTCCTATGTCGCTACCTTCTTAGTGAGACTGGTGTGGACTTTGGCCTGCAGTACATGAAATGCTGCAGCCTCCGGTTTCTAGTTGAGCCTTGCTGTTTCTCCGCTAGTTGAGGGACCGGTTCCCCTTATCTGGCCTGACCCCTCTACCTCCTGGTAGCAGCGGGCGTACGGGTGGCCTTCTGCACGGCCCGTACCCCTAGGGTCACTTCGGTTCCTGGAGCCTTCCTGCTCCCACTCCTCTCTTCTCTCCTTCAGTCCTGGGCCTCCCAGGCTAGGCCCGCCTCCGGAGCAGAGCTCATGCAGAGCCTCTGCTCCTGTCACTTCTCCTCCTCTGACTGGCTTGCTCTTTCTAAGATGGCTTCCTATTTATACTCTCCCTGTCATGTGCTCCCCTAAGCTGCTTTCTACACCCACACCCACTACATAGGACCCTACCGCCAGCTAGGGACCTGGGACTGTGCTCTCCCTTAGGAGCAATCTCGCCTTACCCCCACTGCGGGTATGTGTTGGATGCAGGTGTTAGGGTCCCGAGCCATACTCCTTCCTTACCTGAGGGTGAGATACCACACCTCTGGGTGAGATGCAGTACTTCTGTGGCGACTGAACCCTCAGGGGCGCCACACACCCTTCTGCACAGTTTTGAAATGGCGACGAAGATGTTTACTGCTGACGATGCCATTATCAGCATGACTATTCCGGTGATTTACATGCTGGAGCACACGTTAAACAGAATTCGGAGTCAGGTGGTGGGACAAGAGGAGGTGGGGGAAGTAGAGGAGGAGTCGTATGCGGAAGTGATAACATCACCAAGGTCCAGACGGTTGGCAGCACCAAGGCGGCAGGCATGGGAGGGTGGGGGAGAGGGATTAACCAGGGCGCATGGTAGCAGCCAAACTGTTTAGGAAGGTGCAGGAGCCGAGGAAGAAGTGGAGGACGAACTGGCGATGGGCATGTAAGACTCATCAGATGAGGGAGACCTTGATCACATTTCTTTTGTGTGAGGTTGGGGGGAGAGGGCAGAGGAAGGAAGCATGATTCTTACCTCGCTACCAACACAACAAGGACTTGTCCTCCTGGATGCGCAAGACCAGGGGCGGAACTACCGCCCGTGCAGCCGGTTCATTGAACGGGGGCCCCAAGGGAGTGGGGGCCCCTCCAGCCTCCAGCAGGGCCGCCATCAGGGCATGACTGCCCTGACTCCAGTATGGGGCCCAGCCGTTAGGGGCCCCCTTGGGGGCCCCCCTCTTGTGCATCTCTCTCCTCATGGGGCCCCCGGCCCCATGCTAAGCGCCGGGTCCGGGACATCTCAGCGCCGCGCTGCTGCGGCAGCGCTTTCATGATTCCCCTGACTTCCGGTCATGTGACAGCGCCGTCACATGACCGGAAGTCAGGAGAACCTGGTGTCAGCGATTTGGACGAGCGCCAGGATTCTGCAGGGATCGCATGGGGGTAAGTATAACAAGTTTTTTTTTTAAATACAATTTACTAGGAGTGGGGGGAATGGGAGATGCACATGTGGTGGAGGGGGATGAGAGAGGTGCACATGTGGGGGAGGGGGATGAGAGAGGTGCACATGTGGGGGAGGGGGATGAGAGAGGTGCACATGTGGGGGAGGGGAATGAGAGAGGTGCACATGTGGGGGAGGGGGATGAGAGAGGTGCACATGTGGGGGAGGGGGATGAGAGATGTGGACATGTGGGGGAGGGGGATGAGAGATGTGCACATGGAGGGGTGAGAGCTGCACATGGGGGATTTGGGAGAAAATGAGCTGCACATGGGGGAATTGGGAGTAGGGGGATAATGAGCTGCACATAATGAATGTGGGGTGGTGGACAGTAAATGATAAATGATGATGGGGTGGATGGGGTGGGGAGAGCACGGACATGATATAATGAATTGGGGCAGGGGGTGCATGTAAATAATGAATGCGGGGAGCAGGAAGTATAGAGTAGGGGGCGTTGCGGATGCAGGAGTGTAACTGGTAACAAATTGGCGGAAAGAGTAGAGGTTCTAATTAAATTATATATTAAGTGCCTATTTACAGTTAATGGGGGCACCGTGATGGATTACAATTTATATTTGGAATGGTAGGTTGCATAATAACTAACCATATATTGATGGTGGATGCACGTCTGTATTCAGCTGCGTAATGTAGAAGTTGGGGAATGTGCTCTAGATAACTGTGTTATTTTATGCAGAGACGAGTCCTGGCTGGAAGACGTGATGGCGGTCTGTGCTGGATGAAGGAGAAAAGCGTAGCTGAAGGACTTCACCTAGAGACGTCACCAGTGAGTCAGTGCATTACATGTACACTTACACTATATACTATGTACCGGGCTCCTGTGTATAATGTCACTGGTGATCACTGTATTACCTGTACACTGACACTATATACAGAGCTCCTGTGTATAATGTCACTGGTGATCACTGTATTACCTGTACACTGACACTATATACAGAGCTCCTGTGTATAATGTCACTGGTGATCACTAGATTACCTGGACACTTACATTATACATACCATGTATAGAGCTCCCGTGTATAATGACACTTATGGTAATATTAGTAATGTGGTGGTAATATTAGTAATGTGGTGGTAATATGTGGTCTGGTCATGGTGTGGCAGTTTTTCCCCCTTCTGTGTGGCATTATTCGGTCACTATGTTGTGGTAATATGTGGTCTGGTCATGGTGTGGCGGGATTCCCTGTATGTGGTATTATTGGTCATTTAAAAAAAAAAATGTATATGACACATTCCCTTAAAGATAACTAAATAAAAATATATCTAAAAAGAGTATTGGATATTTTAAGAAAATTTTAATAGGTTAGAGTAGGGCACGGCCAGAAGAGTCTACCTTATCGTGGTGGCGGCTTTAAAAATCTTTTGGCCAAAACAAAAGCTGATGGCTATGCATGTGGCACCGTAACATGGCCGAACGTCAGGAGAGCCTGGTGGCAGCGACGTGGACGAGCGCCAGGATTCTGCAGGGATCGCATGGGGGTAAGTATAACAAGTTTTATTTGTTTTAAAAACAATTAATTAACTAGGAGTGGGGGGGATGAGAGATGCACATGGGGGGGATGAGAGATGCACATGGGGGGATGAGAGATGCACGGGGGGGATGGGAGATGCACGGGGGGGTGAGCTGCACATGGGGGGGATGAGAGCTGCACATGGGGGGGCGAGAGATGCACATGGGGGGGTTATGTTTACATAACTTTGTTGCCTTATGAAGCGCAGGGGAAGGGCCCCCAAAAATTTCTTGCACAGGGGCCCACTACAGTCTGTGTCCGCCCCTGCGCAAGACACATGAGTGCCTTCTTGCTGCACTAGCTGCAACATGACCCTTGGATTGTCAGAATTCGAAGTAATCCCGACTACTGGGTTGCCACACTCTTAGATCCCCAGTACAAAAGTAAATTTGCCTTAATAATTCCGGCCATAGAAAGGGATTCACGCATGCAGGAGTATCAGCAGAGGCTGTTGCAGAATCTTACATGTGCTTTTCCACAAAACACCAGTGGTGCACGTAGTGAATCTCACAGTTCTAACTTGCAAACCGTGGGACTGTCGAGTCTTCATCACTCAAACCGTAACAGTAACACAGTATCTGCTGGTAAAAGCAATTTTGTGGAATCGTTTCACCACTTTTTTAGACCATCCTTTGCAAGGCCACAGGAGACAGGAAGTCTGACACATAGTCAACGCCTAGAGAGGATGGTACAGGAGTATCTCCAAGTGAACATCGAAGCCATGACTGTGTCACTGGACCCTTGCTCATTTTGGGATTCCAATCTTGAAAAATGTCCGGAGCTCGCCACTCTCGCCTTGGAGATCTTGTCATGCCCTGCAGCCAGCGTTCTGTCTGAAAGTGTGTTCAGCGCTGCTGGTGGTGTGCTGACAGATAAGCGCACACGGCTGTCCACTGAGAATGTAGACAGACTCACGTTCATAAAGATGAACAAATCATGGATCCGCAAGGACTTTTCTACCCCTGTGTCATCCTGGGGAGAATAAAAGCTTTAGGATTTGATAAAATCACCTCACCAACCGTTTTAAGCAACTCTGGGGCAATTGATGCCACTTAAGTGGTGTCTGTGCCACAATTTTTGGAAAAAATGGAGACTCTTTTTGGAGTCCCCTTCCTGTGTTTTACGTGACGTTGGCATCGTCAATTCCAGGTGGGTTGGGTCGCCCCACCCCCCTTTTAACTGAAAGAAACTACATACACTATGGCTTGGGGTAACACAGATGGTTGAGTCTGAAGAGCTGTTTACTCAGAGGTCTGCTCCAAAGCTTCAGTGTCTGCTAGTCAGCGTAGAATTTTTAACTGCATCTAGCCTAGGCAATACTTTGGGTGTAGTAGCCCAGCTTCGAAGCAAGCTGCACCGCCTGTGTATCTAATAAGAATTTTTTAATGCATCTAGCCTAGGCAGACTGTGGGGACCTCCAACCAAACCCAGACGCTCAGCCCCCCTACCGCCCCTCTTTCCTTGACAATACAAATATGTAACTCTTACAACTGGATGGGTGAGGATCGGTCACAGCTTTATTAACTCTTTATACTCATTCCATTAGAAAGGCATTTTATTTCTAAAATAATTCAGCTTGTTGCAGCATGCCCTGGGTCTCCACACCAGCAAGTTGGCCAACAAGTGTAACTCTCCAACATGTCCTTTCTATTTCCAGGCCATGGAGGATCCTGCGTACTCGTATGCAGGACTCTGACCCCCATCCATCACTCTTCACGCTTGTTCCACTCCGTCCTGGAGTCCTGACAGGAATATGTCCTGTCCAATATCCATTAAGTGAACACCGTCGGGCCGTATGAGGCCTGCTTTATCTCCATCCAGTTGTTGGTGTTGTATCACTACACCGCCTCTGTCTCTTCTAAATTTTGCCATCTGAATATTTATTACCCGCCTTGTCAATTCGATGGCCGTGATGTCTCGCGCACCTTGCCATACCGCTATCGGCACAATCTTTGACCATACTATAGTTCGTTTTGTGAAAAATTCTCTGAAGCGCTCAGTGTCTAGTTTCATTATTGCCATTAGTTATGCGCTCTTGTGATGACCTAGGTCGTTTTCCCCGGCCTGTATAACTAAGATGACCGGACCTCTTGCCTCTCTCCCTACCTTGATTACCTCCATTAGTACCTGTGGCCATTGCAGGCCTCTAATACCTCTCCAGTTGAAATATGTGTTATGAAACTCTAATTTCCTCCCACCTGGGCGGACTTTCGACCTTTTTTCTGCCCAATATATATACGAGTGACCTATCACCCACACTGTTGGCTTAGCGTCACCTGTAAAAGAAACAAACCACGTTAGGATAACAAGTCCGGTCTTATGTATCTCGCCAAACACGTGGATCGCCATCTCCCTATCCTCTGAACTTCCGTTTCTGACAGTCCTGCTCTTGCTGCTTCCGTGGCCGCGCCTATGCGGAATGAGTGTGTCCCGTAATCTTTGGGGTGGTTCCCTGCCGATGTTATGCATTTATTAAATATAGCTTGGAACTGGTATCTTGATAATGGCATTCCATCAATGTGTGATAGGAAGAAATTACTTTGTGATCTGATGGGTATATATGTTTTTACTATTGTTACCCGACTCGTGTACCTGTTTGTGGGTTGTAGAAGTACCCAAGTTCCCCTGCCCACTGGAACCGTTTTGGATTGGCGTATGCGTAGACGTATTGCATAATTGGCTATGACTACGTCCTGGTGTAATACGCCTCCACTGGTGGTAATTTTGGATTCAGGGACTAATTCGCTTATGCATAGCGCCCCGAAGAAGGCGATCGCAAATGCAGTAGACAGTAGTGTTGCTTCAAATTGTGAGTGTCATGTTAATGGTGTTAGGGATATGATGTGAGAAATCAGTTTTAGTGACACGGGATGGGACATCTACACTCCTGACTTGGCTGACCCCTTTTCCACCCTTTTATGGATAGTCTGATGATGAATCTCTTTGTCACATCTCCCCAATTCAGTAGTTGGAAGTGAAATGCTACTCCGGTCAGACACCGCTGCGCTGACGCCCTTGATATGCCCCTCATCATTAGCTGGTGGAGAAATTCTATGGTGACTTGTAATCTGGCTTGTTCACATTGGTCAACCCGTCTGCCTGCTACTAGTCGTGTCTACTCTTCCCATGCCTTACTGTATGCTTGCCACGTCGACGGGGCAACTGACGCTCTGATTAATGGCATCAACTATTCGCCACTAGATCCCATAGGGAGGGTGGGCAACTGTTGCCCGATGGGTGGGCGTTGGGGAGGAGCTCTGTGAAAATCTGCCAATTGAATTGTGATAAAGCGTTAGCAGCAGCTTTAGACCCCTCAGCATCGTGGCTAGCGCGGACCTATACATTGTGTTTTAGGCACAGGAATGCTAGCCGGCGTAGTAGGCCTAGCACTGGGAGAGACGATGATGCCATCTTATTAATGCAGTGCGCTAGGCTGGTGTTTTTTTGTTATGAAGCGCATATTTTTGTTAGCCAGGCGCGCGCCCCATATTTCTATTGCTACAACTATTGGGAAGAAAACTTATTTTCCGGTCTAGATGCAGCTAAAAATTATTATTATTTCAAAGCTGGTGGAGCTTGGTATAGATGGCCTAATACAATGAGTACCAAACACTACTACTATGCCCAAAATTATTTTCCAGGCAAGATGCAGCTAAAAATTATTATTAATTTCAAAGCTGGTGGAGCTTGGTATAGATGGCCTAATACAATGAGTACCACAAACTGCTACTATGCCCAAAATTATTTTCCAGGCAAGATGCAGCTAAAAATTATTATTAATTTCAAAACTGGTGGAGCTTGGTATAGATGGCCTAATACAATGAGTGCCACAAACTGCTTCTCTGCCCAAAATTATTTTCCAGGCAGGATGCAGCTAAAAATTATTAGTAATTTGAAAGCTGGTGGAGCTTAGTATAGATGGCCTAATAGAATGAGTACCACACACTGCTAATATGCCCAAAATTATTTTCCAGGCAAGATGCAGCTAAAAATTATTATTAATTTCAAAGCTGGTGGAGCTTGGTATAGATGGCCTAATACAATGAGTACCACACACTGCTACTATGCCCAAAATTATTTTCCAGGCAAGATGCAGCTAAAAATTATTAGTAATTTCAAAGCTGGTGGAGCTTAGTATAGATGGCCTAATAGAATGAGTACCACACACTGCTAATATGTCCAAAATTATTTTCCAGGCAAGAAGCAGCTAAAAATTATTATTAATTTCAAAGCTGGTGGAGCTTGGTATGGATGGCCTAATACAATGAGTACCACACACTGCTACTATGCCCAAAATTATTTTCCAGGCAAGATGCAGCTAAAAATTATTAATAATTTCAAAACTGGTGGAGCTTGGTATAGATGGCCTAATACAATGAGTACCACACACTGCTACTGTACCCAAAATTATTTTCCAGGCAAGATGCAGCTAAAAATTATTAGTAATTTGAAAGCTGGTGGAGCTTAGTATAGATGGCCTAATAGAATGAATACCATACACTGCTAATATGCCCAAAATTATTTTACAGGCAAGATGCAGCTAAAAATTATTATTAATTTCAAAGCTGGTGGAGCTTGGTATAGATGGCTAATACAATGAGTACCACACACTACTACTATGCCCAAAATTATTTTCCAGGCAAGATGCAGCTACAAATTATTATTAATTTCAAAACTGGTGGAGCTTGGTATAGATGGCCTAATACAATGAGTACCACACACTGCTACTATGACCTAAATTATTTTCCAGGCAAGATGCAGCTAAAAATTATTAGTAATTTGAAAGCTGGTGGAGCTTAGTATAGATGGCCTAATAGAATGAGTACCACACACTGCTAATATGCCCAAAATTATTTTACAGGCAAGATGCAGCTAAAAATTATTATTAATTTGAAAGCTGGTGGAGCTTAGTATAGATGGCCTAATAGAACGAGTACCACACACTGCTAATATGCCCAAAATTATTTTCCAGGCAAGATGCAGCTAAAAATTATTATTAATTTCAAAGCTGGTGGAGCTTGGTATAGATGGCCTAATACAATGAGTACCACACACTGCTACTATGCCCAAAATTATTTTCCAGGCAAGATGCAGCTAAAAATTATTAGTAATTTCAAAGCTGGTGGAGCTTAGTATAGATGGCCTAATAGAATGAGTACCACACACTGCTAATATGTCCAAAATTATTTTCCAGGCAAGAAGCAGCTAAAAATTATTATTAATTTCAAAGCTGGTGGAGCTTGGTATAGATGGCCTAATAGAATGAGTACCACACACTGCTACTATGCCCAAAATTATTTTCCAGGCAAGATGCAGCTAAAAATTATTATTAATTTCAAAACTGGTGGAGCTTGGTATAGATGGCCTAATACAATGAGTACCACACACTGCTACTATGCCCAAAATTATTTTCCAGGCAAGATGCAGCTAAAAATTATTAGTAATTTGAAAGCTTGTGGAGCTTAGTATAGATGGCCTAATAGCATGTGTACCATACACTGCTAATATGCCCAAAATTATTTTACAGGCAAGATGCGGCTAAAAATTATTATTAATTTCAAAGCTGGTGGAGCTTGGTATAGATGGCTAATACAATGAGTACCACACACTACTACTATACCCAAAATTATTTTCCAGGCAAGATGCAGCTAAAAATTATTATTAATTTCAAAACTGGTGGAGCTTGGTATAGATGGCCTAATACAATGAGTACCACACACTGCTACTATGCCCAAAATTATTTTCCAGGCAAGATGCAGCGAAAAATTATTAGTAATTTGAAAGCTGGTGGAGCTTAGTATAGATGGCCTAATAGAATGAGTACCACACACTGCTAATATGCCCAAAATTATTTTACACGCAAGATGCAGCTAAAAATTATTATTAATTTGAAAGCTGGTGGAGCTTGGTATAGATGGCCTAATAGAATGAGTACCACACACTGCTAATATGCCCAAAATTATTTTACAGGCAAGATGCAGCTAAAAATTGTTATTAATTTCAAAGCTGGTGGAGCTTGGTATAGATGGCTAATACAATGAGTACCAAACACTACTACTATGCCCAAAATTATTTTCCAGGCAAGATGCAGCTAAAAATTATTATTAATTTCAAAACTGGTGGAGCTTGGTATAGATGGCCTAATGCAATGAGTACCTCACACTGCTACTATGACCTAAATTATTTTCCAGGCAAGATGCAGCTAAAAATTATTAGTAATTTGAAAGCTGGTGGAGCTTAGTATAGATGGCCTAATAGAATGAGTACCACACACTGCTAATATGCCCAAAATTATTTTACACGCAAGATGCAGCTAAAAATTATTATTAATTTGAAAGCTGGTGGAGCTTGGTATAGATGGCCTAATAGAATGAGTACCACACACTGCTAATATGCCCAAAATTATTTTCCAGGCAAGATGCAGCTAAAAATTATTATTAATTTCAAAGCTGGTGGAGCTTGGTATAGATGGCCTAATACAATGAGTACCACACACTGCTACTATGCCCAAAATTATTTTCCAGGCAAGATGCAGCTAAAAATTATTAGTAATTTCAAAGCTGGTGGAGCTTAGTATAGATGGCCTAATAGAATGAGTACCACACACTGCTAATATGTCCAAAATTATTTTCCAGGCAAGAAGCAGCTAAAAATTATTATTAATTTCAAAGCTGGTGGAGCTTGGTATAGATGGCCTAATACAATGAGTACCACACACTGCTACTATGCCCAAAATTATTTTCCAGGCAAGATGCAGCTAAAAATTATTAATAATTTCAAAACTGGTGGAGCTTGGTATAGATGGCCTAATACAATGAGTACCACACACTGCTACTGTACCCAAAATTATTTTCCAGGCAAGATGCAGCTAAAAATTATTAGTAATTTGAAAGCTGGTGGAGCTTAGTATAGATGGCCTAATAGAATGAATACCATACACTGCTAATATGCCCAAAATTATTTTACAGGCAAGATGCAGCTAAAAATTATTATTAATTTCAAAGCTGGTGGAGCTTGGTATAGATGGCTAATACAATGAGTACCACACACTACTACTATGCCCAAAATTATTTTCCAGGCACGATGCAGTTACAAATTATTATTAATTTCAAAACTGGTGGAGCTTGGTATAGATGGCCTAATACAATGAGTACCACACACTGCTACTATGACCTAAACTATTTTCCAGGCAAGATGCAGCTAAAAATTATTAGTAATTTGAGAGCTGGTGGAGCTTAGTATAGATGGCCTAATAGAATGAGTACCACACACTGCTAATATGCCCAAAATTATTTTACAGGCAAGATGCAGCTAAAAATTATTATTAATTTGAAAGCTGGTGGAGCTTAGTATAGATGGCCTAATAGAACGAGTACCACACACTGCTAATATGCCCAAAATTATTTTACAGGCAAGATGCAGCTAAAAATTATTATTAATTTCAAAGCTGGTGGAGCTTGGTATAGATGGCCTAATACAATGAGTACCACACACTGCTACTATGCCCAAAATTATTTTCCAGGCAAGATGCAGCTAAAAATTATTAGTAATTTCAAAGCTGGTGGAGCTTAGTATAGATGGCCTAATAGAATGAGTACCACACACTGCTAATATGTCCAAAATTATTTTCCAGGCAAGAAGCAGCTAAAAATTATTATTAATTTCAAAGCTGGTGGAGCTTGGTATAGATGGCCTAATAGAATGAGTACCACACACTGCTACTATGCCCAAAATTATTTTCCAGGCAAGATGCAGCTAAAAATTATTATTAATTTCAAAACTGGTGGAGCTTGGTATAGATGGCCTAATACAATGAGTACCACACACTGCTACTATGCCCAAAATTATTTTCCAGGCAAGATGCAGCTAAAAATTATTAGTAATTTGAAAGCTTGTGGAGCTTAGTATAGATGGCCTAATACAGGGGTGTCCAAACTTTTTTCTAAGAGTGCCAAATTTGATGAAGTGAACATGTGCGAGGGCCGATCATTTTGCTTGACATTCTTTGGACCATTAAAATGAATGCAAATAAACTTTTTTTGCAAAGTTTATTGAAAACGGCATACTTTTTATTTTGTGACTTGGATGACAAATCTAAACAGGTGTTTAATCAATCTGCCTTAAAGGGGTTAACCCAGACATACCCCCATTCTCACCCAGGAAGCCCCTCCCCGACTTGAGCATCGAAGCAGTTTATGCTCCAATGTCCTACTTTTGCCCTGCACTAAATTGCGCAGAGGAAGGGCATTTTCTGGAGTTCTAGTGACATACCCGGCTCTCCACGGGGCTGGCAGAAAGCCCAGTGACGTCACCGGCACTGATGGGCGGGCTTTATCACCAGTAAACCAGCTAGAGCAGCGCTAAAGCCTGCACATTAGAGCCGGTGAAGCCTCCTACCGGCAGTGTGTCATTGTAAATAGCACAGGGCAAGGGAGCACATCGGAGCATGAGATGCTTTGATGCCCATGGCAGGGGGGCTGCCTGGGTGAAAAAGGGGGTATGTCTGGGTTCTGAACTTGGACAACCCCTTTAATATAATAAAAACAGGAAACTGAGATATCTCAGGAACATTTTAAAGTACATTACACAAAGTAATGTAAGGTTGTCTGTCAACTTATAAGTTCAAAAAATGTGAACAGGAACATAACAGCAAGTATACATGTGTTCAAATATATAACTGTCTATCCAACTGACATTAATTGAGATTTTACAACATATTAATCTCAATTAAAAAAAAGAAACTAGCCTGCACTAATGTGAAGGGTGAAACTGGGATCTGGACTGCAGCACATAGACTAGGTCTGGTTCAATGGCCGTGGTTTTGATGCGCAAAATGTCACGCAGGTGAGAGTCACTTAGTCTTGTCCTCACGCGGTTCTTGTTAAAGTTCATAACAGAGAATGTCTTCTCACACAAATATGTTGAGCCAAACAAGCTCAGGGTTTTCTTAGCCAATGTTCGAATCTCTTGAAACCGGCTCTTATCCAGTTGGCGGTAAAAGTTAACAAGAGAGAGCTGTTGATGACGACTGCGTAACTCGCTGTCACAATGTAGCTCAATGAGCTCGAGCTGCAACTGATCAGGAGCATTGTCGGGGTCAACAGAGAATGGAGAGGAGAAAATGCTGATCTCCTTTTCAATAGCTGCAAAATCTTGAAAGCGCCGTTGAAACTCCCCAGCCAGAGATGTGATGTCTGCTGCATACCTGCTTATTTGCGCATGGATATCATCCTGTGGAAAACTGTTAATTATTTCCTGTAGCGCTGAAAAATGGATGGTATTGGGCGGTGTTTGTGACAACTGCCTTAGGAAAAGTTGCAGCTTTGTTCCAAAGGCTTTGAGGTGTGAATAAAGTTGGTTCACCGCTGCATCTTTGCCCTGAAGATTCATGTTCAGTACATTCAGATGCTTTGTTAGGTCGACTAGAAACCCCAAATCAGCCAGCCAAATTGGATCAGATAGTTCTCGCATCGTTTGTCCCTTTGTTTCCAAGAATTCTCCTATTTCCTTTCTGAGAGAGTAGAAACGTTGCAGTGCAGACCCCCGACTGAGCCATCTTACATCGTTATGATATGAAACATCTTCATATTCAGCCTGGATATCCAGTAGAAACTGTTTAAACTGGCGGTGGCACAGGGCTTTAGAGCGGATAAAATTAATGGTCTTTAGTACCGGTTTCATAACATGATCATATTGGAGATGTTTAGCACAGAGAACTTGTTGATGAATGATGCAATGAAGTTTAATAGCTTTGCCTCCTTCTTCGCTCACCTTGTTACAGATTAGGGTTGATAATCCACTTCGTTCACCAGTCATGGCAGGTGCCCCATCAGTAATAATCCCAGTAACTTTGTTCCAAGGCAGTTTCATGTCATCTATGGCAGAACTAACAGAATCAAATAAATCTTTCCCTCTTGTTTGATCCTTGAGGCTCTGGAGGTCAAGTAGCTCTTCAGTCACATTCATTTCATCGTCCACCCCTCTTAAAAAAATCAGCAACTGAGCCGTGTCAGATAGGTCCGTGCTTTCATCACAGGCTATTGAAAAGAAGTCAAAATCAGCTCCTTTTGACATTAACTGTCTCTTAATATCCGATGAAATTTCTTCAATTCTCCGTGCTACAGTGTTACGAGCCAGGCAAATGTTGGAAAACTCTTGCTTCTTCTCGGGACAGACATTCTCTACCATTTTCATAACACATTCTTTGATAAAGTCACCCTCTGCAAAAGATTTGCAATTTTTAGCAATTAACGCTGCCACCTCATAGCTCGCCTTTGTGGCATTTTCATTTGACTCACGGGCTCTTGTAAAAAATCGCTGTTGTGACAATAAAACAGCTTCAAGTTGCTTATACTTTTCACTTCGGTCGTGCCCTGTTAGCTTGTCGTATGTGCTATGTCTCGTCTGATAGTGTCGCTTGACATTAAATTCTTTATAAACAGCAACGGTCTCTTGGCATATCAGACAAACACAGTGATTCTTTATTTCAGTGAAAAAATATTCTACTTTCCACTTGTCCTGGAAGCGGCGGCCCTCACTGTCAACTTTTCGTTTCTTATTTGTAGTTGCCATTATAAAAATTGGCCAGAAGGGGAGAGATTAAAAGGCGCAGAGGGTGGAACAGCAAAAATAAGATACTGCTATATGCTTTACAACACAGGCAGAGAATAGCAAGCTGTGCAACAGTCGCACATCAGATAATGGAATTATAGCACAGTGACAGGCAGTCAGGGGTTAATGAAGGGTATGACAGCTTGCTACCACAAGCTTGTGTGAGAGCCCTGCTGGCCTAACCTTTCTGGAGGTGTAAGGTGGCGCAGGGACTTATATATAACTTAATATATATATTATTTATATAATTTTACACAACTAAGCTGAGGTCTTCAGCCTATCTGACCTCTGAACGTCTTACAACCCCTGGGGGCTGGAGATCTCGCACGTCGCGAGATCTTGGCTGGCCGGTTGCCGCCGCTCAGTACTCCGGCGCAGGGAGAAGGAAAGCCGAAATCTCGCGATGTCCGAGATTTCGGCTCTTCTCCCTGCGCCGGAGTACTGAGCGGCGGTGGCGACGAGAGCGGCGGTGGCGACGAGAGCGGCAGCGGCCGCAAGGTACATGCTGCTGGATACCTGGGGGCCTTATTAGTCCGGACCGCGGGCCGCAAATGGCCCGCGGGCCGGACTTTGGACATGCCTGGCCTAATAGAATGTGTACCATACACTGCTAATATGCCCAAAATTATTTTACAGGCAAGATGCGGCTAAAAATTATTATTAATTTCAAAGCTGGTGGAGCTTGGTATAGATGGCTAATACAATGAGTACCACACACTACTACTATACCCAAAATTATTTTCCAGGCAAGATGCAGCTAAAAATTATTATTAATTTCAAAACTGGTGGAGCTTGGTATAGATGGCCTAATACAATGAGTACCACACACTGCTACTATGCCCAAAATTATTTTCCAGGCAAGATGCAGCGAAAAATTATTAGTAATTTGAAAGCTGGTGGAGCTTAGTATAGATGGCCTAATAGAATGAGTACCACACACTGCTAATATGCCCAAAATTATTTTCCAGGCAAGATGCAGCTAAAAATTATTATTAATTTGAAAGCTGGTGGAGCTTGGTATAGATGGCCTAATAGAATGAGTACCACACACTGCTAATATGCCCAAAATTATTTTACAGGCAAGATGCAGCTAAAAATTGTTATTAATTTCAAAGCTGGTGGAGCTTGGTATAGATGGCTAATACAATGAGTACCAAACACTACTACTATGCCCAAAATTATTTTCCAGGCAAGATGCAGCTAAAAATTATTATTAATTTCAAAACTGGTGGAGCTTGGTATAGATGGCCTAATGCAATGAGTACCTCACACTGCTACTATGACCTAAATTATTTTCCAGGCAAGATGCAGCTAAAAATTATTAGTAATTTGAAAGCTGGTGGAGCTTAGTATAGATGGCCTAATAGAATGAGTACCACACACTGCTAATATGCCCAAAATTATTTTACACGCAAGATGCAGCTAAAAATTATTATTAATTTGAAAGCTGGTGGAGCTTGGTATAGATGGCCTAATAGAATGAGTACCACACACTGCTAATATGCCCAAAATTATTTTACAGGCAAGATGCAGCTAAAAATTGTTATTAATTTCAAAGCTGGTGGAGCTTGGTATAGATGGCTAATACAATGAGTACCAAACACTACTACTATGCCCAAAATTATTTTCCAGGCAAGATGCAGCTAAAAATTATTATTAATTTCAAAACTGGTGGAGCTTGGTATAGATGGCCTAATACAATGAGTACCACACACTGCTACTATGACCAAAATTATTTTCCAGGCAAGATGCAGCTAAAAATTATTAGTAATTTGAAAGCTGGTGGAGCTTAGTATAGATGGACTAATAGAATGAGTACCACACACTGCTAATATGCCCAAAATTATTTTCCAGGCAAGATGCAGCTAAAAATTATTAGTAATTTCAATTAATTTCAAAGCTGGTGGAGCTTAGTATAGATGGCCTAATAGAATGAGTACCACACACTGCTAATATGTCCAAAATTATTTTCCAGGCAAGAAGCAGCTAAAAATTATTATTAATTTCAAAGCTGGTGGAGCTTGGTATAGATGGCCTAATACAATGAGTACCACACACTGCTACTATGCCCAAAATTATTTTCCAGGCAAGATGCAGCTAAAAATTATTATTAATTTCAAAACTGGTGGAGCTTGGTATAGATGGCCTAATACAATGAGTACCACACACTGCTACTATGACCAAAATTATTTTCCAGGCAAGATGCAGCTAAAAATTATTAGTAATTTGAAAGCTGGTGGAGCTTAGTATAGATGGACTAATAGAATGAGTACCACACACTGCTAATATGCCCAAAATTATTTTCCAGGCAAGATGCGGCTAAAAATTATTAGTAATTTCAATTAATTTCAAAGCTGGTGGAGCTTAGTATAGATGGCCTAATAGAATGAGTACCACACACTGCTAATATGTCCAAAATTATTTTCCAGGCAAGAAGCAGCTAAAAATTATTATTAATTTCAAAGCTGGTGGAGCTTGGTATAGATGGCCTAATACAATGAGTACCACACACTGCTACTATGCCCAAAATTATTTTCCAGGCAAGATGCAGCTAAAAATTATTATTAATTTCATAACTGGTGGAGCTTGGTATAGATGGCCTAATACAATGAGTACCACACACTGCTACTATGCCCAAAATTATTTTCCAGGCAAGATGCAGCTAAAAATTATTAGTAATTTGAAAGCTGGTGGAGCTTAGTATAGATGGCCTAATAGAATGAATACCATACACTGCTAATATGCCCAAAATTATTTTACAGGCAAGATGCAGCTAAAAATTATTATTAATTTCAAAGCTGGTGGAGCTTGGTATAGATGGCTAATACAATGAGTACCACACACTAATACTATGCCCAAAATTATTTTCCAGGCAAGATGCAGCTAAAAATTATTAGTAATTTGAAAGCTGGTGGAGCTTAGTATAGATGGCCTAATAGAATGAGTACCATACACTGCTAATATGCCCAAAATTATTTTACAGGCAAGATGCAGCTAAAAATTATTATTAATTTCAAAGCTGGTGGAGCTTGGTATAGATGGCTAATACAATGAGTACCACACACTACTACTATGCCCAAAATTATTTTCCAGGCAAGATGCAGCTAAAAATTATTATTAATTTCAAAACTGGTGGAGCTTGGTATAGATGGCCTAATACAATGAGTACCACACACTGCTACTATGACCTAAATTATTTTCCAGGCAAGATGCAGCTAAAAATTATTAGTAATTTGAAAGCTGTTGGAGCTTAGTATAGATGGCCTAATAGAATGAGTACCACACACTGCTAATATGCCCATAATTATTTTACACGCAAGATGCAGCTAAAAATTATTATTAATTTGAAAGCTGGTGGAGCTTGGTATAGATGGCCTAATAGAATGAGTACCACACACTGCTAATATGCCCAAAATTATTTTACAGGCAAGATGCAGCTAAAAATTATTATTAATTTCAAAGCTGGTGGAGCTTGGTATAGATGGCTAATACAATGAGTACCACACACTAATACTATGCCCAAAATTATTTTCCAGGCAAGATGCAGCTAAAAATTATTAGTAATTTGAAAGCTGGTGGAGCTTAGTATAGATGGCCTAATAGAATGAGTACCATACACTGCTAATATGCCCAAAATTATTTTACAGGCAAGATGCAGCTAAAAATTATTATTAATTTCAAAGCTGGTGGAGCTTGGTATAGATGGCTAATACAATGAGTACCACACACTACTACTATGCCCAAAATTATTTTCCAGGCAAGATGCAGCTAAAAATTATTATTAATTTCAAAACTGGTGGAGCTTGGTATAGATGGCCTAATACAATGAGTACCACACACTGCTACTATGACCTAAATTATTTTCCAGGCAAGATGCAGCTAAAAATTATTAGTAATTTGAAAGCTGTTGGAGCTTAGTATAGATGGCCTAATAGAATGAGTACCACACACTGCTAATATGCCCATAATTATTTTACACGCAAGATGCAGCTAAAAATTATTATTAATTTGAAAGCTGGTGGAGCTTGGTATAGATGGCCTAATAGAATGAGTACCACACACTGCTAATATGCCCAAAATTATTTTACAGGCAAGATGCAGCTAAAAATTGTTATTAATTTCAAAGCTGGTGGAGCTTGGTATAGATGGCTAATACAATGAGTAAGAAACACTACTACTATGCCCAAATTTATTTTCCAGGCAAGATGCAGCTAAAAATTATTATTAATTTCAAAACTGGTGGAGCTTGGTATAGATGGCCTAATACAATGAGTACCACACACTGCTACTATGCCCAAAATTATTTTCCAGGCAAGATGCAGCTAAAAATTATTAGTAATTTGAAAGCTGGTGGAGCTTAGTATAGATGGCCTAATAGAATGAGTACCACACACTGCTAATATGCACAAAATTATTTTCCAGGCAAGATGCAGCTAAAAATTATTAGTAATTTCAATTAATTTCAAAGCTGGTGGAGCTTAGTATAGATGGCCTAATAGAATGAGTACCACAAACTGCTAATATGTCCAAAATTATTTTCCTGTCAAGAAGCAGCTAAAAATTATTATTAATTTCAAAGCTGGTGGAGCTTGGTATAGATGGCCTAATACGATGAGTACCACACACTGCTACTATGCCCAAAATTATTTTCTAGGCAAGATGCAGCTAAAAATTATTATTAATTTCAAAACTGGTGGAGCTTGGTATAGATGGCCTAATACAATGAGTACCACACACTGCTACTATGCCCAAAATTATTTTCCAGGCAAGATGCAGCTAAAAATTATTAGTAATTTGAAAGCTGGTGGAGCTTAGTATAGATGGCCTAATAGCATGAATACCATACACTGCTAATATGCCCAAAATTATTTTACAGGCAAGATGCAGCTAAAAATTATTATTAATTTCAAAGCTGGTGGAGCTTGGTATAGATGGCTAATACAATGAGTACCACACACTAATACTATGCCCAAAATTATTTTCCAGGCAAGATGCAGCTAAAAATTATTAGTAATTTGAAAGCTGGTGGAGCTTAGTATAGATGGCCTAATAGAATGAGTACCATACACTGCTAATATGCCCAAAATTATTTTACAGGCAAGATGCAGCTAAAAATTATTATTAATTTCAAAGCTGGTGGAGCTTGGTATAGATGGCTAATACAATGAGTACCAAACACTAATACTATGCCCAAAATTATTTTCCAGGCAAGATGCAGCTAAAAATTATTATTAATTTCAAAACTGGTGGAGCTTGGTATAGATGGCCTAATACAATGAGTACCACATACTGCTACTATGACCTAAATTATTTTCCAGGCAAGATGCAGCTAAAAATTATTAGTAATTTGAAAGTTGGTGGAGCTTAGTATAGATGGCCTAATAGAATGAGTACCACACACTGCTAATATGCCCAAAATTATTTTCCAGGCAAGATGCAGCTAAAAATTATTATTAATTTGAAAGCTGGTGGAGCTTGGTATAGATGGCCTAATAGAATGAGTACCACACAATGCTAATATGCCCAAAATTATTTTACAGGCAAGATGCAGCTAAAAATTGTTATTAATTTCAAAGCTGGTGGAGCTTTGTATAGATAGCTAATACAATGAGTACCAAACACTACTACTATGCCCAAAATTATTTTCCAGGCAAGATGCAGCTAAAAATTATTATTAATTTCAAAACTGGTGGAGCTTGGTATAGATGGAATAATACAATGAGTACCACACACTGCTACTATGCCCAAAATTATTTTCCAGGCAAGATGCAGCTAAAAATTATTAGTAATTTCAATTAATTTCAAAGCTGGTGGAGCTTAGTATAGATGGCCTAATAGAATGAGTACCACACACTGCTAATATGTCCAAAATTATTTTCCAGGCAAGAAGCAGCTAAAAATTATTATTAATTTCAAAGCTGGTGGAGCTTGGTATAGATGGCCTAATACAATGAGTACCACACACTGCTACTATGCCCAAAATTATTTTCCAGGCAAGATGCAGCTAAAAATTATTATTAATTTCAAAACTGGTGGAGCTTGGTATAGATGGCCTAATACAATGAGTACCACACACTGCTACTATGCCCAAAATTATTTTCCAGGCAAGATGCAGCTAAAAATTATTAGTAATTTGAAAGCTGGTGGAGCTTAGTATAGATGGCCTAATAGAATGAATACCATACACTGCTAATATGCCCAAAATTATTTTACAGGCAAGATGCAGCTAAAAATTATTATTAATTTCAAAGCTGGTGGAGCTTGGTATAGATGGCTAATAGAATGAGTACCACACACTAATACTATGCCCAAAATTATTTTCCAGGCAAGATGCAGCTAAAAATTATTATTAATTTCAAAACTGGTGGAGCTTGGTATAGATCGCCTAATACAATGAGTACCACACACTGCTACTATGCCCAAAATTATTTTCCAGGCAAGATGCAGGTAAAAATTATTAGTAATTTGAAAGCTGGTGGAGCTTAGTATAGATGGCCTAAAAGAATGAGTACAATACACTGCTAATATGCCCAAAATTATTTTAAGGGCAAGATGCAGCTAAAAATTATTATTAATTTCAAAGCTGGTGGAGCTTGGTATAGATGGCTAATACAATGAGTACCACACACTACTACTATGCCCAAAATTATTTTCCAGGCAAGATGCAGCTAAAAATTATTATTAATTTCAAAACTGGTGGAGCTTGGTATAGATGGCCTAATACAATGAGTACCACACACTGCTACTATGACCTAAATTATTTTCCAGGCAAGATGCAACTAAAAATTATTAGTAATTTGAAAGCTGGTGGAGCTTAGTATAGATGGCCTAATAGAATGAGTACCACACACTGCTAATATGCACAAAATTATTTTACACGCAAGATGCAGCTAAAAATTATTATTAATTTGAAAGCTGGTGGAGCTTACTATAGATGGCCTAATAGAATGAGTACCACACACTGCTAATATGCCCAAAATTATTTTACAGGCAAGATGCAGCTAAAAATTGTTATTAATTTCAAAGCTGGTGGAGCTTGGTACAGATGGCTAATACAATGAGTACCAAACACTACTACTATGCCCAAAATTATTTTCCAGGCAAGATGCAGCTAAAAATTATTAGTAATTTGAAAGCTGGTGGAGCTTAGTATAGATGGCCTAATAGAATGAGTACCACACACTGCTAATATGCCCAAAATTATTTTCCAGGCAAGATGCAGCTAAAAATTATTAGTAATTTCAATTAATTTCAAAGCTGGTGGAGCTTAGTATAGATGGCCTAATAGAATGAGTACCACACACTGCTAATATGCCCAAAATTATTTTACAGGCAAGATGCAGCTAAAAATTATTATTAATTTCATGCTGGTGGAGCTTGGTATAGATGGCTAATACAATGAGTACCACACACTACTACTATGCCCAAAATTATTTTCCAGGCAAGATGCAGCTAAAAATTATTATTAATTTCAAAGCTGGTGGAGCTTGGTATAGATGGCTAATACAATGAGTACCACACACTACTACTATGCCCAAAATTATTTTCCAGGCAAGATGCAGCTAAAAATTATTATTAATTTAAAAACTGGTGGAGCTTGGTATAGATGGCCTAATACAATGAGTACCACACACTGCTACTATGACCTAAATTATTTTCCAGGCAAGATGCAGCTAAAAATTATTAGTAATTTGAAAGCTGGTGGAGCTTAGTATAGATGGCCTAATAGAATGAGTACCACACACTGCTAATATGCACAAAATTATTTTACACGCAAGATGCAGCTAAAAATTATTATTAATTTGAAAGCTGGTGGAGCTTACTATAGATGGCCTAATAGAATGAGTACCACACACTGCTAATATGCCCAAAATTATTTTACAGGCAAGATGCAGCTAAAAATTGTTATTAATTTCAAAGCTGGTGGAGCTTGGTACAGATGGCTAATACAATGAGTACCAAACACTACTACTATGCCCAAAATTATTTTCCAGGCAAGATGCAGCGAAAAATTATTAGTAATTTGAAAGCTGGTGGAGCTTAGTATAGATGGCCTAATAGAATGAGTACCACACACTGCTAATATGCCCAAAATTATTTTCCAGGCAAGATGCAGCTAAAAATTATTAGTAATTTCAATTAATTTCAAAGCTGGTGGAGCTTAGTATAGATGGCCTAATAGAATGAGTACCACACACTGCTAATATGCCCAAAATTATTTTACAGGCAAGATGCAGCTAAAAATTATTATTAATTTCAAAGCTGGTGGAGCTTGGTATAGATGGCTAATACAATGAGTACCACACACTACTACTATGCCCAAAATTATTTTCCAGGCAAGATGCAGCTAAAAATTATTATTAATTTCAAAACTGGTGGAGCTTGGTATAGATGGCTTAATACAATGAGTACCACACGCTGCTACTGTGACCTAAATTATTTTCCAGGCAAGATGCAGCTAAAAATTATTAGTAATTTCAATTAATTTCAAAGCTGGTGGAGCTTAGTATAGATGGCCTAATAGAATGAGTACCACACACTGCTAATATGTCCAAAATTATTTTCCAGGCAAGAAGCAGCTAAAAATTATTATTAATTTCAAAGCTGGTGGAGCTTGGTATAGATGGCCTAATACAATGAGTACCACACACTGCTACTATGCCCAAAATTATTTTCCAGGCAAGATGCAGCTAAAAATTATTATTAATTTCAAAACTGGTGGAGCTTGGTATAGATGGCCTAATACAATGAGTACCACACACTGCTACTATGCCCAAAATTATTTTCCAGGCAAGATGCAGCTAAAAATTATTAGTAATTTGAAAGCTGGTGGAGCTTAGTATAGATGGCCTAATAGAATGAATACCATACACTGCTAATATGCCCAAAATTATTTTACAGGCAAGATGCAGCTAAAAATTATTATTAATTTCAAAGCTGGTGGAGCTTGGTATAGATGGCTAATACAATAAGTACCACACACTAATACTATGCCCAAAATTATTTTCCAGGCAAGATGCAGCTAAAAATTATTATTAATTTCAAAACTGGTGGAGCTTGGTATAGATGGCCTAATACAATGAGTACCACACACTGCTACTATGACCTAAATTATTTTCCAGGCAAGATGCACCTAAAAATTATTAGTAATTTGAAAGCTGGTGGAGCTTAGTATAGATGGCCTAATAGAATGAGTACCACACACTTCTAATATGCCCAAAATTATTTTACAGGCAAGATGCAGCTAAAAATTATTATTAATTTCAAAGCTGGTGGAGCTTGGTATAGATGGCCTAATACAATGAGTACCACACACTGCTACTATGCCCAAAATTATTTTCCAGGCAAGATGTAGCTAAAAATTATTAGTAATTTCAAAGCTGGTGGAGCTTAGTATAGATGGCCTAATAGAATGAGTAGCACACACTGCTAATATGTCCAAAATTATTTTCCAGGCAAGAAGCAGCTAAAAATTATTATTAATTTCAAAGCTGGTGGAGCTTGGTATAGATGGCCTAATAGAATGAGTACCACACACTGCTACTATGCCCAAAATTATTTTCCAGGCAAGATGCAGCTAAAAATTATTATTAATTTCAAAACTGGTGGAGCTTGGTATAGATGACCTAATACAATGAGTACCACACACTGCTACTATGCCCAAAATTATTTTCCAGGCAAGATGCAGCTAAAAATTATTAGTAATTTGAAAGCTGGTGGAGCTTACTATAGATGGCCTAAAAGAATGAGTACCATACACTGCTAATATGCCCAAAATTATTTTAAGGGCAAGATGCAGCTAAAAATTATTATTAATTTCAAAGCTGGTGGAGCTTGGTATAGATGGCTAATACAATGAGTACCACACACTACTACTATGCCCAAAATTATTTTCCAGGCAAGATGCAGCTAAAAATTATTATTAATTTCAAAACTGGTGGAGCTTGGTATAGATGGCCTAATACAATGAGTACCACACACTGCTACTATGACCTAAATTATTTTCCAGGCAAGATGCAGCTAAAAATTATTAGTAATTTGAAAGCTGGTGGAGCTTAGTATAGATGGCCTAATAGAATGAGCACCACACACTGCTACTATGCCCAAAATTATTTTCCAGGCAAGATGCAGCTAAAAATTATTAGTAATTTGAAAGCTGGTGGAGCTTAGTATAGATGGCCTAATAGAATGAGTACCACACACTGCTAATATGCCCAAAATTATTTTACAGGCAAGATGCAGCTAAAAATTGTTATTAATTTCAAAGCTGGTGGAGCTTGGTACAGATGGCTAATACAATGAGTACCAAACACTACTACTATGCCCAAAATTATTTTCCAGGCAAGATGCAGCTAAAAATTATTATTAATTTCAAAACTGGTGGAGCTTGGTATAGATGGCCTAATACAATGAGTACCACACACTGCTACTATGCCCAAAATTATTTTCCAGGCAAGATGCAGCTAAAAATTATTAGTAATTTGAAAGCTGGTGGAGCTTAGTATAGATGGCCTAATAGAATGAGTACCACACACTGCTAATATGCCCAAAATTATTTTCCAGGCAAGATGCAGCTAAAAAATTTTAGTAATTTCAATTAATTTCAAAGCTGGTGGAGCTTAGTATAGATGTCCTAATAGAATGAGTACCACACACTGCTAATATGCCCAAAATTATTTTACAGGCAAGATGCAGCTAAAAATTATTAGTAATTTGAAAGCTGGTGGAGCTTAGTATAGATGGCCTAATAGAATGAGCACCACACACTGCTAATATGCCCAAAATTATTTTACACGCAAGATGCAGCTAAAAATTATTATTAATTTGAAAGCTGGTGGAGCTTAGTATAGATGGCCTAATAGAATGAGTACCACACACTGCTAATATGCCCAAAATTATTTTACAGGCAAGATGCAGCTAAAAATTATTAATAATTTGAAAGCTGGTGGAGCTTAGTATAGATAGCCTAATAGAATGAGTACCACACACTGCTAATATGCCCAAAATTATTTTACAGGCAAGATGCAGCTAAAATTTATTATTAATTTCAAAGCTGGTGGAGCTTGGTATAGATGGCCTAATACAATGAGTACCACACACTGCTACTATGCCCAAAATTATTTTCCAGGCAAGATGCAGCTAAAAATTATTAGAAATTTGAAAGCTGGTGGAGCTTAGTATAGATGGCCTAATAGAATGAGTACCACACACTGCTAATATGCCCAAAATTATTTTCCAGGCAAGATGCAGCTAAAAATTATTAGTAATTTCAATTAATTTCAAAGCTGGTGGAGCTTAGTATAGATGGCCTAATAGAATGAGTACCACACACTGCTAATATGTCCAAAATTATTTTCCAGGCAAGAAGCAGCTAAAAATTATTATTAATTTCAAAGCTGGTGGAGCTTGGTATAGATGGCCTAATACAATGAGTACCACACACTGCTACTATGCCCAAAATTATTTTCCAGGCAAGGTGCAGCTAAAAATTATTATTAATTTCAAAACTGGTGGAGCTTGGTATAGATGGCCTAATACAATGAGTACCACACACTGCTACTATGCCCAAAATTATTTTCCAGGCAAGATGCAGCTAAAAATTTTTAGTAATTTGAAAGCTGGTGGAGCTTAGTATAGATGGCCTAATAGAATGAATACCATACACTGCTAATATGCCCAAAATTATTTTACAGGCAAGATGCAGCTAAAAATTATTATTAATTTCAAAGCTGGTGGAGCTTGGTATAGATGGCTAATACAATGAGTACCACACACTAATACTATGCCCAAAATTATTTTCCAGGCAAGATGCAGCTAAAAATTATTATTAATTTCAAAACTGGTGGAGCTTGGTATAGATGGCCTAATACAATGAGTACCACACACTGCTACTATGACCTAAATTATTTTCCAGGCAAGATGCACCTAAATATTATTAGTAATTTGAAAGCTGGTGGAGCTTAGTATAGCTGGCCTAATAGAATGAGTACCACACACTGCTAATATGCCCAAAATTATTTTCCAGGCAAGATGCAGCTAAAAATTATTAGTAATTTCAATTAATTTCAAAGCTGGTGGAGCTTAGTATAGATGGCCTAATAGAATGAGTACCACACACTGCTAATATGTCCAAAATTATTTTCCAGGCAAGAAGCAGCTAAAAATTATTATTAATTTCAAAGCTGGTGGAGCTTGGTATAGATGGCCTAATACAATGAGTACCACACACTGCTACTATGCCCAAAATTATTTTCCAGGCAAGATGCAGCTAAAAATTATTATTAATTTCAAAACTGGTAGAGCTTGGTATAGATGGCCTAATACAATGAGTACCACACACTGCTACTATGCCCAAAATTATTTTCCAGGCAAGATGCAGCTAAAAATTATTAGTAATTTGAAAGCTGGTGGAGCTTAGTATAGATGGCCTAATAGAATGAATACCATACACTGCTAATATGCCCAAAATTATTTTACAGGCAAGATGCAGCTAAAAATTATTATTAATTTCAAAGCTGGTGGAGCTTGGTATAGATGGCTAATACAATGAGTACCACACACTGCTACTATGACCTAAATTATTTTCCAGGCAAGATGCACCTAAAAATTATTAGTAATTTGAAAGCTGGTGGAGCTTAGTATAGATGGCCTAATAGAATGAGTACCACACACTGCTAATATGCCCAAAATTATTTTACAGGCAAGATGCAGCTAAAAATTATTATTAATTTCAAAGCTGGTGGAGCTTGGTATAGATGGCCTAATACAATGAGTACCACACACTGCTACTATGCCCAAAATTATTTTCCAGGCAAGATGCAGCTAAAAATTATTAGTAATTTCAAAGCTGGTGGAGCTTAGTATAGATGGCCTAATAGAATGAGTACCACACACTGCTAATATGTCCAAAATTATTTTCCAGGCAAGAAGCAGCTAAAAAATTTTATTAATTTCAAAGCTGGTGGAGCTTGGTATAGATGGCCTAATAGAATGAGTACCACACACTGCTACTATGCCCAAAATTATTTTCCAGGCAAGATGCAGCTAAAAATTATTATTAATTTCAAAACTGGTGGAGCTTGGTATAGATGGCCTAATACAATGAGTACCACACACTGCTACTATGCCCAAAATTATTTTCCAGGCAAGATGCAGCTAAAAATTATTATTAATTTCAAAACTGGTGGAGCTTGGTATAGATCGCCTAATACAATGAGTACCACACACTGCTAATATGCCCAAAATTATTTTCCAGGCAAGATGCAGCTAAAAATTATTAGTAATTTGAAAGCTGGTGGAGCTTAGTATAGATGGCCTAAAAGAATGAGTACCATACACTGCTAATATGCCCAAAATTATTTTAAGGGCAAGATGCAGCTAAAAATTATTATTAATTTCAAAGCTGGTGGAGCTTGGTATAGATGGCTAATACAATGAGTACCACACACTACTGCTATGCCCAAAATTATTTTCCAGGCAAGATGCAGCTAAAAATTATTATTAATTTCAAAACTGGTGGAGCTTGGTATAGATGGCCTAATACAATGAGTACCACACACTGCTACTATGACCTAAATTATTTTCCAGGCAAGATGCAGCTAAAAATTATTAGTAATTTGAAAGCTGGTGGAGCTTAGTATAGATGGCCTAATAGAATGAGTACCACACACTGCTAATATGCCCAAAATTATTTTACACGCAAGATGCAGCTAAAAATTATTATTAATTTGAAAGCTGGTGGAGCTTAGTATAGATGGCCTAATAGCATGAGTACCACACACTGCTAATATGCCCAAAATTATTTTACAGGCAAGATGCAGCTAAAAATTGTTATTAATTTCAAAGCTGGTGGAGCTTGGTATAGATGGCTAATACAATGAGTACCAAACACTACTACTATGCCCAAAATTATTTTCCAGGCAAGATGCAGCTAAAAATTATTATTAATTTCAAAACTGGTGGAGCTTGGTATAGATGGCCTAATACAATGAGTACCACACACTGCTACTATGCCCAAAATTATTTTCCAGGCAAGATGCAGCTAAAAATTATTAGTAATTTGAAAGCTGGTGGAGCTTAGTATAGATGGCCTAATAGAATGAGTACCACACACTGCTAATATGCCCAAAATTATTTTCCAGGCAAGATGCAGCTAAAAATTATTAGTAATTTCAATTAATTTCAAAGCTGGTGGAGCTTAGTATAGATGGCCTAATAGAATGAGTACCACACACTGCTAATATGTCCAAAATTATTTTACAGGCAAGAAGCAGCTAAAAATTGTTATTAATTTCAAAGCTGGTGGAGCTTGGTATAGATGGCTAATACAATGAGTACCAAACACTACTACTATGCCCAAAATTATTTTCCAGGCAAGATGCAGCTAAAAATTATTATTAATTTCAAAACTGGTGGAGCTTGGTATAGATGGCCTAATACAATGAGTACCACACACTGCTACTATGCCCAAAATTATTTTCCAGGCAAGATGCAGCTAAAAATTATTAGTAATTTGAAAGCTGGTGGAGCTTAGTATAGATGGCCTAATAGAATGAGTACCACACACTGCTAATATGCCCAAAATTATTTTACAGGCAAGATGCAGCTAAAAATTATTTCTAATTTCAAAGCTGGTGGAGCTTGGTATACATGGACTAAGAATAAGTCCCACACACTGCTACAAGCCCAAAATTATTTTCTGAGCTAGATACAGATAAAAATTATTACTAATTTGCAAGCTGGTGGAGCTTAGTATAGATGGCCTAATAGAATGATGCTATGCCCAAAAGGTTTTACTTGGCTAGGTGCAGTAAAAAAAATTGTATTCTATACACAGGTGGTGTAGCTTGCAACACAGATACGCTACTCCACTGACTAACACACACTGCAAGAGGCCAAAAAGGATTTGCTTAGCTAGATATAGCCAAATGCTGTGAAAAACACTTGCACAGCACTGGCACAGACCTGCCTGGCAAAAAGTCCTAGGAAATGCTGTAAAATAGTCCTCAAAAGGACTGCAATTACAATTAGTATCTACTCCCAACCTATCTATTTCAGAGCACAGACCTGCCTGCTAAAGTCGTATTAAATGCTGTAACCTAGTCCTCAAAAGGACTGCAATCACAACTATTCCCTACTCCCAAGCTATCTGTATATTTCAGAGAAAATTGGCTTGAAATTAACACTGAAAGTATAGCGCACACAGCAACAGTGGTGCCGTCTATCACGCAGCTGCAGCAGTGAGAAAATGGTGGCGACGGGGAAAATGGCTGGGTCTTATAGGGCAAGGACATGTGACATACACAGCCAATGACACATGCCCTTGCTTGTGTGAAAAAAAGCAGTTCGCTCTGTGTGTGCGCTGCTGATAGGCTGACAGATTGCACCTCCCCACTGTAAATGCGGGAAAGAGAAAAAAAAATGGAGATCTTCACTATTTCTGCAGAGATCCATCTCCTGCCCCTCCCCCCGCCCCGCTGTACACTCAAACTGCGTATTAACATTGATTATCAGCATTACTGTGAAAAAATCCAGTTATGATTTTGGTGCACGAACAGTTATCGAACATAACCTCGAACAGCCGGAATTTTTTCAAATCGTTCGCCGAACGGCTCTAACACCGCTCAAAACATCTCGAATTTGAGATTGGCGAACAGTTCGAGTCAAACACCACTCATCTCTAGCAGTGAATTCAAGGATTACGTGAATGTAAGGATTTTTTTTTTTTTTTATATCTGATATTTATTATGCTCTGTTATGCTCTATGAATAAGTTCATTAAATTTGCGACTAATTAATTTTCTATGAATTGATTTGCCCGGGAAAATCCACCCAAACAGACATATTCAAATTTGCCTAATCTGATCATCTCTAGACGTCTGGTTCATCAGGAGGCCAGAAGGTGATAGAAGTCCTATGTAGAACAATGCAGAAAAGCATAAAGGTTCTATGGGGACCAATGCTTTCCATCAGGTTGTAATTCCTAGCAAAGTCGATTAATAAAGACATGGCTCTATGGAACTTGAAGGTGACAATTTCTGCAACTCTTGAAGGCCACTAATTCCTTTTGTCATGAAAGCCGAAATGTGTTCTTTGTGGTAGTAAATAGTTGTATTTTGCAGCATAGTAATCCTTAAATAACTATTGTGTAGCAACTTTATATATAACTTTATATTTATTTGCTCCTCTGTTTTTCCAATTCACTCAAAAAAGGACATACATTCAAAAGACATCAGAGAAAAAAAGGCAGCCATACTTGCTAGTGTTGAGCCACCCCCGTAGTGTTCGAGTTCGGTTCGGTTCGTCGAACACCCGTGTGTTCGCGGAACTGTTCGTCGAACTGTTCGTCGAACACCTTCGAACACCGTTAAAACCAATGGCAGGCAAACAAAAACACATAGAAACACATAGAAAACACCTTCAAAGGTGTCCAAAAGCTGACAAACTGCTCAGAAGACACAACTAACACATGGAAAAGTGACAAGTACATATAGTCATGCGAAAAGAAAAGAGGTGGAGGAGTAAAAGGAGGGGGAGACACAGATATAGGCATGTCATGCCCTTCTAAAATCCAAAAAGTGAGAAGCCGACACGTTCAGTCCGCACCTGCCCGTGCCACCTCCGTGTCGCCGGGTTTGTGCCAGAGCCGCGGTGAACCCTGACGGCCAGTCCCCCTCTCCCAATACTGGTGCCTGTCCGCTGGTGGGTTGAGCGAGCCCCCCTGTGGTGGAGGCAGCTCTAAGCTTTTTAATTTAAATTGTCTCTCTAATTTGAATGAATACACTTTAAATCCATTTACAAGGATCTATTGGAGGGCAAGTCTCATGCCAGCAGCCGCGTAATTCCAGCTCCAGTAGCGTCCACTAAAGCTGCTGCAGTTAAAAAGCTTTTATAAGGATCAAGCTCGGCTGTCCACCGCAAGGCATCCTACTGCCAGTCCCAGCCCCTATGCCTTGGGGTGCCTCCTGATGCTCTTCACTGAGTATCCCGTGGTCCCGAAGCATTTCCTTTGAAAAAATTAAGTGTCCAAACTATAGGTGGTGTAGCTTGCTTAACACCCGGGATAATCCGCTGACTAGCAGACACTGCTACTAGGCACAAAGTATTTCCTGGGCTAGATGCAGTTAAAAATTTGTAATTAGATACTCTCGTTGGATGCTGAGAAAGCATTCCATAGAGTCTCCTGGCACGCCATATATGATTCTCTTAAAAAGCTTGGGGTAGCGGTCTAGGGGATCCTTTTATAGCCAAAATCACGGCCCTGTATCACAATACGTCACCTAGGCTGAAGATAAATGGAACTGTAGCACCCTGAGGGCTCGGTTGCTACAGAGGTATTGCACCTCACCCAGAGGTGTGATATCTCACTCTCAGGTAAGGATGGAGTGTGGATCAGGACCCGACACCTGCATGCATTACACCACATTGCCGTGGGGCAGGGCGACCAATATGCCTCTGAGATGGGCACGACAGTCCCTGTCCCTGGCTGGAGTGGGGGGAGGGAACACTGAGGAAGGGGAACCCTGTAGTGCAGGAGCAGGGAGGAAGCAGTTCCTGGGTGCATTGAGAAGGGAGTATAAAAGGTGGGCACCATCTTAGTTCAGTACAGAGAAGTCTGAGCAGAAGTGGCAGGGAGCAGGGGCTCTGCATGAGCTCTGCTCCGGAGGCGGGCCTAGTAACAGAGGCCCAGGCCTGGAAGAGGGAGAAGGAAGGAAGAGGAGCGGAGAAGGCTCCAGGAACGAGGAATGAAGGGATCCCAGGTATGCGGACGGGCGAGTCGCCACCGCACGCCCGAATCCACCTGCGTGGAGGGGTCAGGCCAAAGGGGGAGACCGGTCCCCGAAACTAGTGGAGGCAGGAAACGACCCTCAGCTAGAAACCGGAGGCTGTGACATTTTATGTGGCGCAGCCCCTCGCTACACCCGCTAGGAAGGCACCACATAGGGTCAGGGAAACTGGCGCCAAGTTTACCAAGAGGAGGCCCGAGGCAGCCGGACAGAAGGGTTGGTAAGAAAGGCCAGACAAAGGACACACAAAGGGGGTCATGTGAAGCGCTCCAAAGTTATCTGGGAGTTGTCTGAGCCCCTCACCTGGTGAGCACAGTACGACGTGGGCAGCCGTTACCTGCAGACGTAGTCTGGATAATAAGAACTGTGAGTAAAGGCCCTCGACTGCATCACTGACTCCGTGTCGTTACTGCTGCTGCCCTGCACCATCACCCCCATCCTCCGCATACACTGCCCTAAGGCAATACTCCTCCCGTGGGGAGTTATGCTACGCTCTGCTGCACCCACAACACCAGCCTCAGCGGTCTGCCCTGCAGCGGCGGTTCACACTGACCGCAATCCACGGGTGGCGTAGTCGGACATTTAAACATCAAAACCATATAAATAGTTCCGCCACTGGTTTGACCACCCTGAGCCACGGAACCGGGTCGCCGCCACGAAGACTACAACCACCAGCATCCACCAAAAAGGGTCCGGCTTCGGGTGTCCCAAGGCCCAGGGGGTGCATCAGAACATTTTCATCACCTTTCACAATCACCAATGGGACAAGGCAGGGATGTCCTCTGTCCCCTCTCTTATACATCCTAGTGACGGAGCACCTGCTCTCATCAATTCGCCATAACCCCAATATTAGGTGGATTGAGGTGGGAGGCACCGAGTACAAGTGCTCTCTATTTGCTGATGATGTCCTAGTGTATATCACTCAATCACATATATCCATCCATGCTGTTATGGCTGAAATAGATCACTTTGTTACATGGTCAAATTTTAAAATCAATGCAGCGAAGTCTGAGGCCCTCGATGTCTCCCTCCCCAAATCCATATAGGATTCCATCCAGTCCAACTTTCCCTTTGCCTGGCCCTCACAGGGTATCAAATACTTAGGAATTCCTATTCATAGAGACCTCTCCCATCTATGTTATCTTAATTTTGGGCCCTTTATTGAACAACTCCATACAGACCACGGTTGGCAAGTTAGAACTGTAAGATTCACTACGTGAACCACTGGTGTTTTGTGGAAAAGCACATGTACACTGTGTTCCAAATTATTATGCAAAAAGTGTTTAGGAGTGATAAGGGAAGAATTTGTTTGTTTGTCAGTTAAACTCATTGATGGTGATGTGTGTCAGGGCTCTTTATGTCACTGTAAGCAATTGCAGACACCTGTGCTAATTAGTTTGGCAGGTGTGTCCAATGAAAGGCAAGACTACTTAAGAAGGCTGTCTCACATTATTAAGCAGCCTACATTTTCTGCCAAAATGGGAAAGAAAAAGGATGTGTCGGCTGCTGAGAAGCAACAAATTGTGGAGTGTTTAGGTCAAGGCATGACTACAATCAACATTGTGCGATGATCAGGATGAAGTGTCTTGGCAATCAAGAAGTATGTAGCTGATTCACAGTACACACGTGTGCGTGCTGATAAGGGCAAATTGAGGACTCTTTCCTACAGGTAATTACGTCAGGTTAAAAGAGCAGCGGCAAAAAAGCCTTGTCATAGCAGCAGACAAGTTTTTGAAGCTGCTGGTGCCTCCAACGTCCCCCGAACAACAAGATGCAGGGTCCTTCAGAGGTTTCCAGCTGTGCATACGCCATCCTGTCGACCTCCTCTATCCACTTCACACAAGCAGAAACGGCTCCAGTGGGCCAAACATTACATGAAGACTGATTTCAAAACTGTTTTGCTCATGGATGAGTGCCGTGCAGCGCTCGATGGTCCAGATGGATGGAGTGGAGGAAGGCTGGTTGATGGACACCCCATGCAAACACGGCTACAGCGCCAACAAGGAGGAGGTGGAGTAATGTTTTGGGCTGGAATCATGGGGAGAGAGATTGTCGGCCCCTTTAGGATCCCTGAAGGCGCTAAAGATGAACTCCATAATGTATGTGGATTTTCTCAAACAGCACTTCCTGCCATGGTTCAAGAAGAAGAACCGTGTATTTCACAGCAAGATCATTTTTTTGCATGATAATGCACCATCTCATGCTGCACATAAAACATCTGCATCTCTGGCTGATATGGGCATAAAAGGGGACAAACTTATGGTGTAACCCCAATGCTACCCTGACCTCTACCCCATTCAGAACCTCTGGAGCATCATCAAAAGGAGTGTCTATGATGGCGGGAGACAGTTCACATCTAAGCAACAGCTCTGGGAGGGTATTCTGCCCTCATGCAAAACAATTGAAGCAGAAACCATCCAAAACCTGACAAATTCAATGGACGAGAGAGTTCAGAAGCTCCTTTCGAACAAGGGGTCCTATGTGAAAATGTAACATCACCTAGAATAAAGTTTTGAGTTGAAAACTGTTTGATTTCAGTTTCTAATAACCTGCTAATGCTTATAATTTCAAAAATGACCATTTTTTTGGTCTTTATTAAAATGAAAAGGTTGATCGAAAAGTTTGGGGGATCTAAGAGTGTGGCAACCCTGTAGTCATGATTACTTCGAATTCTGACAATATGAGGGTCATGTTGCAGGTAGTGCAGCAAGAAGGCACTTATGTGTCTTGCGCATCTCGCAGCCCCAAAATTATTTTCCGGACTAGATGCAGCTAAAAATTATTATTAATTTTAAATCTGGTGGAGCTTAGTATAGATGGCCTAATAGGATCAGTGCTGCACACTGCTACAAAGCCCAAATTATTTTCCAGTCAAGATACAGATAAACATGATTAGTAATTTGAAAGCTTAAAACGGTTGGTAGGGTGATTTTAACCAATCATCAAGCTTTTACTCTCCCCAGGATGACACAGGGGTAGAAAAGTCGTTTCGGATCCATGATTTGTTCATCTTTATGAACGTGAGTCTGTCTACATTATCAGTGGAGAGCCGCGTGCGCTTATCTGTCAGCACACCACCAGCAGCGCTGAACACACGTTCAGACAGAACGCTGGCTGCGGGGCATGACAAGATCTCCAAGGCGTAAGTGGCTAGCTCCGGCCATTTATCCAGATTGGAAGCCCAAAAAGAGCAAGGGTCCAGTGACACAGTCATGGCTTCAATGTTTACTTGGAGATACTCCTGTACCATCGTCTCTAGGCGTTGACTATGTGTCAGACTTCTTGTCTCCTGTGGCCTTGCAAAGGATGGGCTAAAAAAGTGGTGAAATGATTCCGCAAAATTGATGTTACCAGCAGATACTGTGGTTCTGTTACGGTTTGAGTGCTGAACACTTGACGGTCCCACGGTTGGCAAGTTGGAACTGTGAGATTCACTACGTGCACCACTGGTGTTTTGTGGAAAAGCACATGTAAGATTCTGCAACAGTCTCTGCTGATACTCCTGCATGCGTGCATCCCTTTCTATGGCAGGAATAATTTCGGCAAATTTACTTTTGTACCGGGGATCTAACAGTGTGGCAACCCAGTAGTCAGGATTATTTCTAATTCTCACAATTCGAGGGTCATGTTGCAGGTAGTGCAGCAAGAAGGCACTCATGTGTGTTGCGCATCCAGGAGCACCAAGTCCCTGTTGTGTTGGTGGCGAGGTAACAATCATGCTTCCTTCCTCTGTCCTCTCCCCCCAACCTCGCACAACAGAAATGTGATCAAGGTCTCCCTCATCTGATGAGTCTTCCATCAGTTCGTCCTCCACTTCTTCCTGGGCTCCTGCACCTTCCTCACTAGTTTGGCTGCTACCATGTGCCCTGGTAAAACCATCTCCCCCACCCTCACATGCCTGCCGCCTTGGTGCTGCCGACCGTCTGGACCTTGCAGATGTTAGCCCTTCCGCATACAACTCCTCCTCCTCTACTTCCTCCACCTACTCTTGTGCCGCCACCTGACTCCGAATTCTGTTTAACATGTGCTCCAGCATGTAAATCACCGGAATAGTCATGCTGATAATGGCATCTTCAGCACTAAACATCTTCGTCGCCATTTCAAAACTGTGCAGAAGGGTGCATAGGTCCCTGATCTGAGACCACTCCTCCAGCGTGATTTGCCCCACCTCTGGATCTCGTTGGCCCAGGCTATACGTCAGAACGTATTGCACCAGGGCTTGTCGGTGCTGCCACAGTCGCTGCTACATGTGCAGAGTTGAATTCCACCGGGTAGGCACATCGCATTTTAGCCGGTGAAGTAGCAGGCCCAACGACTTCTGTAGAGATGTAAGTCGCTGAGCTGCAGGATGCGAACGGCGGAAGTGAGCACACAGCGACCGTGCCCTCTGCAGAACGCCATCTAGTCTGGGATAGTGGGCTAAAAATTGCTGGACAACTAGGTTCAACACGTGAGCCATACAAGGCACGTGTGTGACATTGCCCCGGCGAAGGGCCGCACCCAGGTTTGCAGCATTGTCGCACACGGCCTTCCCTGGTTTCAGGTCCAGTGGAGACAACCATTCATGAAATTGGTTCTCCAGAGCTGACCACAACTCCTCAGCTGTGTGACTCACATTTCCCAGACATTTCAAAGTAAAAACCGCCTGATGACGTTGAGCCCTACTGCCAGCATAGTAAGGAGGTGTGCAGGATCCCTTCTGCGCAGTTAGAAAGCTTGTGGCATGACCAGACAGGCTTTGGGTGCAGGTGGAAGACCGAGAGGAGGTTGAGGAGGCAGAAGCAGTGGAGGAACTTTGACATAAAGAGGATTGACGCACAACTCGTGGGGACGGCAAGACTTGGACAGCAGCCCCTTGTCCTGCTGTCACCATAGTTACCCAGTGCTCAGTCAGCGACATGTAACGCCCCTGTCCATGCCTACTCGTCCAAGTGTCTGTGGTGAAATGCACCCTGTCACACACAGAGTTTCTCAAAGAAGCGGTGATGTTGTGTGCGACATGCTGGTGGAGCTCAGGCACACCTTTCTTTGAGAAGTAGTGCCGACTGGGCATCTGGTACTGGGGCACTGCGACAGACATAAGGTCTCGAAAATCCTCTGTGTCCACCAGGCGGAAAGGCAGCATTTCTGTAGCCAAGATCTTGCAGATGGTGAAATTCAACCTCTTAGCTTTCTCATGGCTAGGAGGAAATGGTCTTTTACTTGTCCACATCTGAGGGACCGAGGGCTGGCTATTGTGCTTAGACGGGGTTGATAAGGGTGTCCTCGGCAAACTGCCGGTCTGTGAGGAAGATGCAGGCGGACATGTTAGGTTGCCTTGATCCAAAGGTGGTGCTATCGATGTCGGACAGCGCTCAACACCAGCTGGTGTTACCACCTCCAAAAAAAATGATGACCTGCCAATCACGTTGGCTGTTGCGGGTAAAGAGGTGGCAGGTCTGCGCCCCAAAACAGGTGTGACTGCTGTCCCCCCAGTCACAGAGGATGAAGAGGCCGCGGATGCACAAGATATGGCAGACGTTGGTTGGCCCGGCCGGCTAGGCCACATTGTAGCACACTGAGCTTCCCACTGCAACTTATGCTTCATGTCCATGTGCCGGTTCATGCATGAAGTACTCAAACTATGTATTTTTTGGCCTCTACTTAGCTTTTGCTGACAAATGCTACAGATAACACGAGTTGGGTCATCTTTATCGATCTGAAAAAATGCCCAGGCTATGCAAGGCTTAGCACCCATGCGACCTGAAGAGCCACCACGACTTGTGGTGAGAGGCAGAGTTGTGTTTGAGGATGCAGTTGTTGACGTGCTTCCAGTACTACGTCTCTGTCCAGGAAGGCTCAACCTGACCTCGTCGTCACTAGCATCTTCCTCCACCTCCTCTGCTGAACTCATCTCTTGGCTGACTGTGGGTTGACAGTAAGTGGGATCTCCAACCTCATCATCATCACCCTGTGCGTTATCACACCCGTCGTCCTCAGAGCCAACCTGTTCCTGTCCTGACAAAAAACTAAAGTTGTCGCTCCAATCAGGTATTTGAGTCTCATCATCGTCTTCCTCATTGTCTCCACCAACAGGAGTTACAGTTTGGGAATGAGGGTCTACATTATGGTCAGAACCTTCTGCGTCTGGTCCTGGATCCGACTCATAAAGATTCTGGGCATCAGTGCAGATCATTTCCTCGTCTGGATTCACAGAAGCGCTGGAGTCGACCTCTGATTCCCAGGCTATAGTATGAGTAAACAGCTCTGCAGACTCAACCATCTGTTCTACCTCATACTCAGACGGGCAGCTGGAGATTTGGGAGCTGTGAGGAAGCAAGTGCGATTGGGGTGACACCTTTGAGGACTGGAGTATTTGTGATGTTGAAGTTGATGTGGAGGAGAGCCCACTTAAAGGAGCATTTGATATCCGTTGAAGCACCTGCTGTTTTTGTGCCTTATCTGGAATTTTTAGCGATTGGCGTGGCCGTAAGAAAGGGATCTTATCACATTGTCCGCTAAAAGAAGTAGACATTTTAGTTTGGCTGGAAGATGGTCTTTCTTCTGCAGATGTTACTGTTGCTTTAACACCTACCCCACGGACACAACCTTTTTTCCCCTTCCCAACACGCCTATTCCCCTTTCCACCAGCAGCAGGCCTTTTTCCACTCATTTTGGTGGTTAACTAATTCACAACTCTGGAGTTGTTTACACAAAAAAACAATGGATGGGAACCGAGCAGAGCTGAGTGGCCAAACTGTGGTATTAGGCCAAAACTATTGGCTGGGTTAGATGCAGAAAAAAATTATATTCAATTTGCAACCTGATGGAGGTCAGTATAGATGGACTAATAGAACAAGTCCCACACACAGCTAGAAGCCCAAATATTTTTTCAGAAGTAGATGCAGAAAAAAATTGTATTCAGTTTGCAACCTGATGGAGGTCTGTATAGATGGACTAATAGAACAAGTCCTACACACAGCTAGAAGCCCAAATATTTTTTCAGAGGTAGATGCAGAAAAAAAATATATTCAGTTTGCAACCTGATGGAGGTCAGTATAGATGGACTAATAGAGAAAGTTCCACACACTGCGAGAAGGCCAAATATTTTTTCAGAGCTAGATGCAGACAAAAAATTATTTTTAATTTGCAACCTGATGGAGGTCAGTATAGATGGACTAATAGAGAAAGTCCCACACACTGCTAGAAGGCCAAATATTTTTTCAGAGCTAGATGCAGATATAAATTATTTTTCATTTGCAACCTGATGGAGGTCAGTATAGATGGACTAATAGAGAAAGTCCCACACGCTGCTAGAAGGACAAATATTTTTTCAGAGGTAGATGCAGAAAAAAATTATATTCAGTTTGCAACCTGATGGAGGTCAGTACAGATGGACTAATAGAACAAGTCCCACACACAGCTAGAAGGCCAAATATTTTTTCAGAGGTAGATGCAGATAAAAATTATTTTTAATTTGCAGCCTGAAGGAGGTCAGTATAGATGGACTAATAGAGAAAGTTCCACACACTGCTAGAAGGCCATATATTTTTTCAGAGCTAGATGCAAACAAAAAATTATTTTGAATTTGCAACCTGATGGAGGTCAGTATAGATGGACTAATAGAGAAAGTCCCACACACTGCTAGAAGGCCAAATATTTTTTCAGAGCTAGATGCAGATAAAAATTATTTTTAATTTGCAACCTGATGGAGGTCAGTATAGATGGACTAATAGAGAAAGTCCCACACACTGCTAGAAGGCCAAATATTTTTTCAGAGCTAGATGCAGAAAAAAATTATATTCAGTTTGCAACCTGATGGAGGTCAGTATAGATGGACTAATTGAACAAGTCCCACACACAGCTAGAAGCCCAAATATTTTTTCAGAGGAAGATGCAGAAAAAAATTATATTCAGTTTGCAACCTGATGGAGGTCTGTATAGATGGATTAATAGAACAAGTCCCACACACAGCTAGAAGCCCAATATTTTTTCAGAGGTAGATGCAGAAAAAAAATATATTCAGTTTGCAACCTGATGGAGGTCAGTATAGATGGACTAATAGAGAAAGTCCCACACACTGCTAGAAGGCCAAATATTTTTTCAGAGCTAGATGCAGACAAAAAATTATTTTTAATTTGCAACCTGATGGAGGTCAGTATAGATGGACTAATAGAGAAAGTCCCACACACTGCTTGAAGGCCAAATATTTTTTCAGAGCTAGATGCAGAAAAAAATTATATTTAGTTTGCAACCTGATGGAGGTCAGTATAGATGGACTAATAGAACAAGTCCCACACACAGCTAGAAGCCCAAATATTTTTTCAGAGGTAGATGCAGAAAAAAATTATATTCAGTTTGCAATCTGATGGAGGTCTGTATAGATGGATTAATAGAACAAGTCCCACACACAGCTAGAAGCCCAATATTTTTTCAGAGGCAGATGCAGAAAAAATATATATTCAGTTTGCAACCTGATGGAGGTCAGTATAGATGGACTAATAGAGAAAGTCCCACACACTGCTAGAAGGCCAAATATTTTTTCAGAGCTAGATGCAGACAAAAAATTATTTTTCATTTGCAATCTGATGGAGGTCAGTATAGATGGACTAATAGAATGATGCTATGCCCAAAAGATTTTACTTCACTAGGTGCAGTAAAAAAATTGGTATTCTATACACAGGTGGTATATCTTGCAACACAGATAGGCTACTCCACTGACTAACACACTCTGCAATAGGCCAAAAAGGATTAGCTTTGCTAGATTCAGCCAAATGCTGTGAAAAAAACTTGCACAGCACTGGCACAGACCTGCCTGGCAAAAACTGATAGGAACTGATGTAACCTAGTCCTGAAAAGGACTGCAATTACAATTAGTCTTTACTCCCACAATCTATCTATTTAAGAGCACAGACCTGCCTGATAAAAGTCGTATGAAATGCTGTAACCTAGTCCTTAAAAGGACTGCAATCACAACTATTCCCTACTCCCAAGCTATCTGTAGATTTGTGCGAAAATTGGCTTGAAATTAACAAGGTATAGCGCACACAGCAACAGTGGTGCCGTCTAACACGCAGCTGCAGCAGTGAGAAAATGGTGGCGACGGGGAAAATGGCTTGGGCTTATAGGGCAAGGACATGTGACATACACTGCCAATGACACATGCCCTTGCTTGTGTGAAAAAAAGCACTTCGCTCCGTGTGTGCGCTGCTGATAGGCTGACAGATTGCACCTCCCCACTGTAAATGCGAGAAAGAGAAAAAAAAATGGAGATCTTCATTATTCCTGCAGAGATCCATCCCCTGCCCCTCCCCCCACCCCGCTGTACACTCAAACTGCGTATTACCATTAATTTTCATCATTACTGAGAAAAAATCCAGTTATAATTTTGGTGCACGAACAGTTATCGAACATAACCTCGAACAGCCGAATTTTTCTCAAATCGTTCGTGTTCGCCGAACGGCTCGAACACCGCCCAAAACAGCTCGAATTTGAGATTGGCGAACAGTTCGAGTCGAACAACGCTCATCTCTAATACTTGCTAACAACAGGTCACTATATAAAATTCACTACAGGATGCAGCCGGGGGCAGCACAGGATCAAAATACTGATAAAACAACCACTCGCTAACCCACTAAACATAGAGGGAGTGATTGCCTACTATTACAAATGCACACAGCATAGGACTAGTGTTGAGCCACCCCCGTAGTGTTCGAGTTCGGTTCGGTTCGTCGAACACCCGTGTGTTCGCCGAACTGTTCGTCGAACTGTTCGTCGAACACCTTCGAACACCGTTAAAACCAATGGCAGGCAAACAAAAACACATAGAAACACATAGAAAACACCTTCAAAGGTGTCCAAAAGCTGACAAACTGCTCAGAAGACACAACTAACACATGGAAAAGTGACAAGTACATATAGTCATGCGAAAAGAAAAGAGGTGGAGGAGTAAAAGGAGGGGGAGACACAGATATAGGCATGTCATGCCCTTCTAAAATCCAAAAAGTGAGAAGCCGACACGTTCAGTCTGCTCCTGCCCGTGCCACCTCCGTGTCGCCGGGTTTGTGCCAGAGCCGCAGTGAACCCTGACGGCCAGCCCCCCTCTCCCAATACTGGTGCCTGTCCGCTGGTGGGTCGAGCGAGCCCCCCTGTGGTGGAGGCAGCTCTAAGCTTTTTAATTTAAATTGTCTATCTAATTTGAATGAATACACTTTAAATCTATTTATAAGGATCTATTGGAGGGCAAGTCTCATGCCAGCAGCCGCGTAATTCCAGCTCCAGTAGCGTCCACTAAAGCTGCTGCAGTTAAAAAGCTTTTATAAGGATCGAGCTCGGCTGTCCACCGCAAGGCATCCTACTGCCAGTCCCAGCCCCTATGCCTTGGGGTGCCTCCTGATGCTCTTCACTGAGTATCCCGTGGTCCCGAAGCATTTCCTTTGAAAAAATTAAGTGTCCAAACTACAGGTGGTGTAGCTTGCTTAACAGCCGGGATAATCCGCTGACTAGCAGACACTGCTACTAGGCACAAAGTATTTCCTGGGCTAGATGCAGTTAAAAATTTGTAATTAGATACTCTCGTTGGATGCTGAGAAAGCATTCCATAGAGTCTCCTGGCACGCCATATATGATTCTCTTAAAAAGCTTGGGGTAGGGGTCTAGGGGACCCTTTTATAGCCAAAATCACGGCCCTGTATCACAATACGTCACCTAGGCTGAAGATAAATGGAACTGTAGCACCCTGAGGGCTCGGTTGCTACAGAGGTATTGCACCTCACCCAGAGGTGTGATATCTCACTCTCAGGTAAGGATGGAGAGTGGATCAGGACCCGACACCTGCATGCATTACACCACATTGCCGTGGGGCAGGGCGACCAATATGCCTCTGAGATGGGCACGACAGTCCCTGTCCCTGGCTGGAGTGGGGGGAGGGAACACTGAGGAAGGGGAACCCTGTAGTGCAGGAGCAGGGAGGAAGCAGTTCCTGGGTGCATTGAGAAGGGAGTATAAAAGGTGGGCACCATCTTAGTTCAGTGCAGAGAAGTCTGAGCAGAAGTGGCAGGGAGCAGGGGCTCTGCATGAGCTCTGCTCCGGAGGCGGGCCTAGTAACAGAGGCCCAGGCCTGGAAGAGGGAGAAGGAAGGAAGAGGAGCGGAGAAGGCTCCAGGAACGAGGAATGAAGGGATCCCAGGGGTGCGGACGGGCGAGTCGCCACCGCACGCCCGAATCCACCTGCGTGGAGGGGTCAGGCCAAAGGGGGAGACCGGTCCCCGAAACTAGTGGAGGCAGGAAACGACCCTCAGCTAGAAACCGGAGGCTGTGACATTTTATGTGGCGCAGCCCCTCGCTACACCCGCTAGGAAGGCACCACATAGGGTCAGGGAAACTGGCGCCAGTTTACCAAGAGGAGGCCCGAGGCAGCCGGACAGAAGGGTTGGTAAGAAAGGCCAGACAAAGGACACACAAAGGGGGTCCTGTGAAGCGCTCCAAAGTTATCTGGGAGTTGTCTGAGCCCCTCACCTAGTGAGCAGAGTACGACGTGGGCAGCCGTTACCTGCAGACGTAGTCTGGATAATAAGAACTGTGAGTAAAGGCCCTGGACTGCATCACTGACTCCGTGTCGTTACTGCTGCTGCCCTGCACCATCACCCCCATCCTCCGCATACACTGCCCTGAGGCTATACTCCTCCCGTGGGGAGTTATGCTACGCTCTGCTGCACCCACAACACCAGCCTCAGCGGTCTGCCCTGCAGCGGCGGTTCACTCTGACCGCAATCCACGGGTGGCGTAGTCGGACATTTAAACATCAAAACCACATAAATAGTTCCGCCACTGGTTTGACCACCCTGAGCCACGGAACCGGGTCGCCGCCACGAAGACTACAACCACCAGCATCCACCAAAAAGGGTCCGGCTCCGGGTGTCCCAAGGCCCAGGGGGTGCATCAGAACATTTTCATCACCTTTCACAATCACCAATGGGACAAGGCAGGGATGTCCTCTGTCCCCTCTCTTATACATCCTAGTGACGGAGCACCTGCTCTCATCAATTCGCCATAACCCCAATATTAGGTGGATTGAGGTGGGAGGCATCGAGTACAAGTGCTCTCTATTTGCTGATGATGTCCTAGTATATATCACTCAATCACATATATCCATCCATGCTGTTATGGCTGAAATAGATCACTTTGTTACATGGTCAAATTTTAAAATCAATGCAGCGAAGTCTGAGGCCCTCGATGTCTCCCTCCCCAAATCCATATAGGATTCCATCCAGTCCAACTTTCCCTTTGCCTGGCCCTCACAGGGTATCAAATACTTAGGAATTCCTATTCATAGAGACCTCTCCCATCTATGTTATCTTAATTTTGGGCCCTTTATTGAACAACTCCATACAGACCACGGTTGGCAAGTTAGAACTGTAAGATTCACTACGTGAACCACTGGTGTTTTGTGGAAAAGCACATGTACACTGTGTTCCAAATTATTATGCAAAAAGTGTTTAGGAGTGATAAGGGAAGAATTTGTTTGTTTGTCAGTTAAACTCATTGATGGTGATGTGTGTCAGGGCTCTTTATATCACTGTAAGCAATTGCAGACACCTGTGCTAATTAGTTTGGCAGGTGTGTCCAATGAAAGGCAAGACTACTTAAGAAGGCTGTCTCACATTATTAAGCAGCCTACATTTTCTGCCAAAATGGGAAAGAAAAAGGATGTGTCGGCTGCTGAGAAGCAACAAATTGTGGAGTGTTTAGGTCAAGGCATGACTACAATCAACATTGTGCGATGATCAGGATGAAGTGTCTTGGCAATCAAGAAGTATGTAGCTGATTCACAGTACACACGTGTGCGTGCTGATAAGGGCAAATTGAGGACTCTTTCCTACAGGCAATTACGTCAGGTTAAAAGAGCAGCAGCAAAAAAGCCTTGTCATAGCAGCAGACAAGTTTTTGAAGCTGCTGGTGCCTCCAACGTCCCCCGAACAACAAGATGCAGGGTCCTTCAGAGGTTTGCAGCTGTGCATACGCCATCCTGTCGACCTCCTCTATCCACTTCACACAAGCAGAAACGGCTCCAGTGGGCTAAACATTACATGAAGACTGATTTCAAAACTGTTTTGTTCACGGATGAGTGCCGTGCAGCGCTCGATGGTCCAGATGGATGGAGTGGAGGATGGCTGGTTGATGGACACCCCACGCAAACACGGCTACAGCGCCAACAAGGAGGAGGTGGAGTAATGTTTTGGGCTGGAATCATGGGGAGAGAGATTGTCGGCCCCTTTAGGATCCCTGAAGGCGCTAAAGATGAACTCCATAATGTATGTGGATTTTCTCAAACAGCACTTCCTGCCATGGTTCAAGAAGAAGAACCGTGTATTTCACAGCAAGATCATTTTTTTGCATGATAATGCACCATCTCATGCTGCACATAAAACATCTGCATCTCTGGCTGATATGGGCATAAAAGGGGACAAACTTATGGTGTGACCCCCATGCTCCCCTGACCTCTACCCCATTCAGAACCTCTGGAGCATCATCAAAAGGAGTGTCTATGATGGCGGGAGGCAGTTCACATCTAAGCAACAGCTCTGGGAGGGTATTCTGTCCTCATGCAAAACAATTGAAGCAGAAACCATCCAAAACCTGACAAATTCAATGGACGAGAGAGTTCAGAAGCTCCTTTCGAACAAGGGGTCCTATGTGAAAATGTAACATCACCTAGAATAAAGTTTTGAGTTGTAAACTGTTTGATTTCAGTTTCTAATAACCTGCTAATGCTTATAATTTCAAAAATGACCATTTTTTTGGTCTTTATTAAAATGAAAAGGTTGATCGAAAAGTTTGGGGGATCTAAGAGTGTGGCAACCCAGTAGTCATGATTACTTCGAATTCTGACAATATGAGGGTCATGTTGCAGGTAGTGCAGCAAGAAGGCACTTATGTGCCTTGCGCATCTCGGAGCCCCAAAATTATTTTCCGGGCTAGATGCAGCTAAAAATTATTATTAATTTTAAATCTGGTGGAGCTTAGTATAGATGGCCTAATAGGATCAGTGCTGCACACTGCTACAAAGCCCAAATTATTTTCCAGCCAAGATACAGATAAACATGATTAGTAATTTTAAATCTGGTGGAGCTTATTATAGATGGCCTAATAGAATCAGTGCTGCACACTGCTACAAAGCCCAAATTATTTTCCAGCCAAGATACAGATAAACATGATTAGTAATTTGAAAGCTTAAAACGGTTGGTAGGGTGATTTTAACCAATCATCAAGCTTTTACTCTCCCCAGGATGACACAGGGGTAGAAAAGTCGTTTCGGATCCATGATTTGTTCATCTTTATGAACGTGAGTCTGTCTACATTATCAGTGGAGAGCCGCGTGCGCTTATCTGTCAGCACACCACCAGCAGTGCTGAACACACGTTCAGACAGAACGCTGGCTGCGGGGCATGACAAGATCTCCAAGGCGTAAGTGGCTAGCTCCGGCCATTTATCCAGATTGGAAGCCCAAAAAGAGCAAGGGTCCCGTGACACAGTCATGGCTTCAATGTTTACTTGGAGATACTCCTGTACCATTGTCTCTAGGCGTTGACTATGTGTCAGACTTCTTGTCTCCTGTGGCCTTGCAAAGGATGGGCTAAAAAAGTGGTGAAATGATTCCGCAAAATTGATGTTGCCAGCAGATACTGTGGTTCTGTTACGGTTTGAGTGCTGAACACTTGACGGTCCCACGGTTGGCAAGTTGGAACTGTGAGATTCACTACGTGCACCACTGGTGTTTTGTGGAAAAGCACATGTAAGATTCTGCAACAGTCTCTGCTGATACTCCTGCATGCGTGCATCCCTTTCTATGGCAGGAATAATTTCGGCAAATTTACTTTTGTACCGGGGATCTAACAGTGTGGCAACCCAGTAGTCAGGATTATTTCTAATTCTCACAATTCGAGGGTCATGTTGCAGGTAGTGCAGCAAGAAGGCACTCATGTGTGTTGCGCATCCAGGAGCACCAAGTCCCTGTTGTGTTGGTGGCGAGGTAACCATCATGCTTCCTTCCTCTGTCCTCTCCCCCCAACCTCGCACAACAGAAATGTGATCAAGGTCTCCCTCATCTGATGAGTCTTCCATCAGTTCGTCCTCCACTTCTTCCTGGGCTCCTGCACCTTCCTCACTAGTTTGGCTGCTACCATGCGCCCTGGTAAAACCATCTCCCCCACCCTCACATGCCTGCCGCCTTGGTGCTGCCGACCGTCTGGACCTTGCAGATGTTAGCCCTTCCGCATACAACTCCTCCTCCTCTACTTCCTCCACCTCCTCTCGTGCCACCACTTGACTCCGAATTCTGTTTAACATGTGCTCCAGCATGTAAATCACCGGAATAGTCATGCTGATAATGGCATCGTCAGCACTAAACATCTTCGTTGCCATTTCAAAACTGTGCAGAAGGGTGCATAGGTCCCTGATCTGAGACCACTCCTCCAGCGTGATTTGCCCCACCTCTGGATCTCGTTGGCCCAGGCTATACGTCAGAACGTATTGCACCAGGGCTTGTCGGTGCTGCCATAGTCGCTGCAACATGTGCAGAGTTGAATTCCACTGGGTAGGCACATCGCATTTTAGCCGGTGAAGAGGCAGGCCCAACGACTTCTGTAGAAATGTAAGTCGCTGAGCTGCGGGATGCGAACGGCGGAAGTGAGCACACAGCGACCGTGCCCTCTGCAGAAGGCCATCTAGTCTGGGATAGTGGGCTAAAAATTGCTGGACAACCAGGTTCAACACGTGAGCCATACAAGGCACGTGTGTGACATTGCCCCGGCGAAGGGCCGCACCCAGGTTTGCAGCATTGTCGCACACGGCCTTCCCTGGTTTCAGGTCCAGTGGAGACAACCATTCATGAAATTGGTTCTCCAGAGCTGACCACAACTCCTCAGCTGTGTGACTCACATTTCCCAGACATTTCAAAGTAAAAACTGCCTGATGACGTTGAGCCCTACTGCCAGCATAGTAAGGAGGTGTGCAGGATCCCTTCTGCGCAGTTAGAAAGCTTGTGGCATGACCAGACAGGCTTTGGGTGCAGGTGGAAGACCGAGAGGAGGTTGAGGAGGCAGAAGCAGTGGAGGAACTTTGACATAAAGAGGATTGACACACAACTCGTGGGGACGGCAAGACTTGGACAGCAGCCCCTTGTCCTGCTGTCACCATAGTTACCCAGTGCCCAGTCAGCGACATGTAACGCCCCTGTCCATGCCTACTCGTCCAAGTGTCTGTGGTGAAATGCACCCTGTCACACAGAGAGTTTCTCAAAGAAGCGGTGATGTTGTGTGCGACATGCTGGTGGAACGCAGGCACACCTTTCTTTGAGAAGTAGTGCCGACTAGGCATCTGGTACTGGGGCACTGCGACGGACATAAGGTCTCGAAAATCCTCTGTGTCCACCAGGCGGAAAGGCAGCATTTCTGTAGCCAAGAGCTTGCAGATGGTGAAATTCAACCTCTTAGCTTTCTCATGGCTAGGAGGAAATGGTCTTTTACTTGTCCACATCTGAGGGACCGAGGGCTGGCTATTATGCTTAGACGGGGTTGATAAGGGTGTCCCCGGCAAACTGCCGGTCTGTGAGGAAGATGCAGGCGGACATGTTAGGTTGCCTTGATCCAAAGGTGGTGCTATCGATGTCGGACAGCGCTCAACACCAGCTGGTGTTACCACCTCCAAAGAAAATGATGACCTGCCAATCACGGTGGCTGTTGCGGGTAAAGAAGTGGCAGGTCTGCGCCCCAAAACAGGTGTGACTGCTGTCCCCCCAGTCACAGAGGATGAAGAGGCCGCGGATGCACAAGATATGGCAGATGGTGGTTGGCCCGGCCGGCTAGGCCGCATTGTAGCACACTGAGCTTCCCACTGCAACTTATGCTTCATGTCCATGTGCCGGTTCATGCATGAAGTACTCAAACTATGTATTTTTTGGCCTCTACTTAGCTTTTGCTGACAAATGTTACAGATAACACGAGTTGGGTCATCTTTATCGATCTGAAAAAATGCCCAGGCTATGCAAGGCTTAGCACCCATGCGACCTGAAGAGCCACCACGACTTGTGCTGAGAGGCAGAGTTGTGTTTGAGGATGCAGTTGTTGACGTGCTTCCAGTACTACGTCTCTGTCCAGGAAGGCGCAACCTGACCTCGTCGTCACTAGCATCTTCCTCCACCTCCTCTGCTGACCTCATCTCTTGGCTGACTGTGGGTTGACAGTAAGTGGGATCTCCAACCTCATCATCATCACCCTGTGCGTTATCACACCCATCGTCCTCAGAGCCAACCTGTTCCTGCCCTGACAAAAAACTAAAGTTGTCGCTCCAATCAGGTATTTGAGTCTCATCATCGTCTTCCTCATTGTCTCCACCAACAGGAGTTACAGTTTGGGAATGAGGGTCTACATTATGGTCAGAACCTTCTGCGTCTGGTCCTGGATCCGACTCATAAAGATTCTGGGCATCAGTGCAGATCATTTCCTCATCTGGATTCACAGAAGCGCTGGAGTCGACCTCTGATTCCCAGGCTATAGTATGAGTAAACAGCTCTGCAGACTCAACCATCTGTTCTACCTCATACTCAGACGGGCAGCTGGAGATTTGGGAGCTGTGAGGAAGCAAGTGCGATTGGGGTGACACCTTTGAGGACTGGAGTATTTGTGATGTTGAAGTTGATGTGGAGGAGAGCCCACTTAAAGGAGCACTTGATATCCGTTGAAGCACCTGCTGTTTCTGTGCCTCATCTGGAATTTGTAGCGATTGGCGTGGCCGTAAGAAAGGGATCTTATCACATTGTCCGCTAAAAGAAGTAGACATTTTAGTTTGGCTGGAAGATGGTCTTTCTTCTGCAGATGTTACTGTTGCTTTAACACCTACCCCACGGACACAACCTTTTTTCCCCTTCCCAACACGCCTATTCCCCTTTCCACCAGCAGCAGGCCTTTTTCCACTCATTTTGGTGGTTAACTAATTCACAACTCTGGAGTTGTTTGCACAAAAAAACAATGAATGGGAACCGAGCAGAGCTGAGTGGCCAAACTGTGGTATTAGGCCAAAACTATTGGCTGGGTTAGATGCAGAAAAAAATTATATTCGATTTGCAACCTGATGGAGGTCAGTATAGATGGACTAATAGAACAAGTCCCACACACAGCTAAAAGCCCAAATATTTTTTCAGAGGTAGATGCAGAAAAAAAATATATTTAGTTTGCAACCTGATGGAGGTCAGTATAGATGGACTATTAGAGAAAGTCCCACACACTGCTAGAAGGCCAAATATTTTTTCAGAGCTAGATGCAGACAAAAAATTATTTTGAATTTGCAACCTGATGGAGGTCAGTATAGGTGGACTAATAGAACAAGTCCCACACACTGCTAGAAGGCCAAATATTTTTTCAGAGCTAGATGCAGAAAAAAATTATATTCAGTTTGCAACCTGATGGAGGTCAGTATAGATGGACTAATAGAACAAGTCCCACACACAGTTAGAAGCCCAAATATTTTTTCAGAGGTAGATGCAGATAAAAATTATTTTTAATTTGCAACCTGATGGAGGTCAGTATAGATGGACTAATAGAGAAAGTCCCACACACTGCTAGAAGGCCAAATATTTTTTCAGAGCTAGATGCACAAAAAAATTATATTCAGTTTGCAACCTGATGGAGGTCAGTATAGATGGACTAATAGAACAAGTCCCACACACTGCTAGAAGCCCAAATATTTTTTCAGAGGTAGATGCAGATAAAAATTATTTTTAATTTGCAACCTGATGGAGGTCAGTATAGATGGACTAATAGAGAAAGTCCCACACACTGCTAGAAGGCCAAATATTTTTTCAGAGCTAGATGCAGAAAAATTATATTCAATTTGCAACCTGATGGAGGTCAGTATAGATGGACTAATAGAATGATGCTATGCCCAAAAGATTTTACTTCACTAGGTGCAGTAAAAAAAATTGGTATTCTATACACAGGTGGTATATCTTGCAACACAGATAGGCTACTCCACTGACTAACACACTCTGCAATAGGCCAAAAAGGATTAGCTTTGCTAGATTCAGCCAAATGCTGTGAAAAAAACTTGCACAGCACTGGCACAGACCTGCCTGGCAAAAACTGATAGGAACTGATGTAACCTAGTCCTGAAAAGGACTGCAATTACAATTAGTCTTTACTCCCACAATCTATCTATTTAAGAGCACAGACCTGCCTGATAAAAGTCGTAGGAAATGCTGTAACCTAGTCCTTAAAAGGACTGCAATCACAACTATTCCCTACTCCCAAGCTATCTGTAGATTTGTGCGAAAATTCGCTTGAAATTAACAAGGTATAGCGCACACAGCAACAGCGGTGCCGTCTAACACGCAGCTGCAGCAGTGAGAAAATGGTGGCGACGGGGAAAATGGCTTGGTCTTATAGGGCAAGGACATGTGACATACACTGCCAATGACACATGCCTTGCTTGTGTGAAAAACAGCAGTTTGCTCCGTGTGTGCGCTGCTGATAGGCTGACAGACTGCACCTCCCCACTGCAAATGCGGGAAAGAGAAAAAAAAATGGAGATCTTCATTATTCCTGCAGAGATCCATCCCCTGCCCCTCCCCCCACCCCGCTGTACACTCAAACTGCGTATTAACATTAATTTTCATCATTACTGAGAAAAAATCCAGTTATGATTTTGGTGCACGAACAGTTATCGAACATAACCTCGAACAGCCGAATTTTTCTCAAATCGTTCATGTTCGCCGAACGGCTCGAACACCGCCCAAAACAGCTCGAATTTGAGATTGGTGAACAGTTCGAGTAGAACAACGCTCATCTCTACATAGGACACCATACACACAGATACGTGTGGTGCATCGTGTCCGTCTTACAGCCTTTGCCCCTACTAATGACACACCTATGCTGCCCCCGCCTTTATCATGGGGGCCTGCTGGATCCTGTAGTGCATTTGTATTGTGACATGGTGTTAACAAGTACGGCTGCCTTTTATCTGTGATTTTTTTTTATTTCATGTCCGTTTTTCAGTGAATTGCTTTTTGAATTTAGTATATGAACTCACAAGACAATAAGGACTCTTGATGTGGGTTGAGAGATTGTATATTTGGGCCAAAATATTGACCATTATACATCTTTTTGTATATTTTTCCATTTTTATGCAGGATGCAGCCATGCCCTTTAGTTTTTCCTGAGTAATTTAGAGTGTTTATTATGTGGGGTGCACCTATGGTACTAGGCAGCCCCCTGATCTAAAAGTAGGAGTGTCATTCATAGGCTGTAAGCTGGGTTCAGTGCATCACATGTTATATGGTTTAAGGTTTATCATCACTTTCGGAGACAATTTATTTTCTTAATTTCATGTATTTATGGCAAAAAAAATGTTTTTGCTAATAAATTTAATAACAAATTTTGCAAAGTATTTGCAACGTGGTGCTTAAACCAGATGGTGTGAAGATGAGTTAGGGAGACCAAAGTCCAAAATTAAACTTTTCTTCACTAAACAATAACTTGATAAGAATTTTGTACATCAGATAGTAAGCACAATATTTCACACATGCTTCATTTGCAATATGCAGATATAGGACCTTTCCGGTTACTTGTGATTATTCATTGCTTTCCTTACAATTCACTGAAGTCCAGCAAATGAGAAGCTCCATCTTCAGCTGTGAGGACCACGTGTGTCGAGGAGGAACACTATGGCCCCCCACAGATGTTCTCAGTTCCCAACTGTCTTGTAAGGACCTCACTTAAGTGTGTCAGTATAACTTCTCACTAATACCTTCAAAGTTCATTCGATGAGGGTCACAGACTCCATCCTGTACCACTGCATTTTCAGCTCTCAGGAGTACTCATGTCTAAATATGGTGACCATGTTGCTTTCCCTATTTCATAGACAATCGTTTGCTTAGATCCTGCTTATCCAATCCCTTCCATTAAATCCCTTTTAATTGGGCATTCTGCTTCTCCTGAGGAAAGTTCCAAACATGGAGGTCAGCAACTCCACTTCATTACATTTCTCCCTCCTTTAACGATGGCCGTCCTCGGCCCCTCAGAACCTGTAAACTACCAAAACCAACCACACTACAACACAATATATAATGCATTTTTAAATTTAGGCAGCTCTGGTTAATCTTTTCCCTTAAGGAATGGTTGGCCTAGTCCTTGTTCTTGTTAAGGACCCCGGAATATGATGTAGAACACAGTCCAGAACTTCGCCAACAGTCCATTGCTTTGAGTGTAGAGCTCTCCAGTCGTATGGGTGCCCTTAATCCAGCAGAAAAGGGTATAACAGGCGCAACAAAAGCAAAGAAATAAAAAAGGTCAGCCTACTTGGCTATTACAGGCCTACCTGGCCCTGAGGGTATCGAAGCGGTCCCTCTATTCTGCAGAACAACACACAGGCCTTCGTGGCCATGAGGGTATAACATTACCTCTCAACAAGGCTCTTCCGACTTAACTTAAGCCTTCCCGAGACTTGACTGGTCTCCAGCAGCTTCAACAATAAGGAGTCTCTGTGGAACACAAACCCTTTTTTAACATGGCCGACTGGTCAAACATGAACTGGCTGTGGAAGATGAAAAGATACTACCAATCTCTTCACTTTTCGGGGTCACTCCAATCTTCAGGATCTGGTGGTGGTGGAGGTCTCCTTCTTCTCTCAGGTTGCTCTTCGTGGCATTGATGAGATAGACCAGGTTGTGGCTGGTTTACACAGATGAAGGCCACTGCATGCTGTGCCAAACGGACCTTGGTGGTTCGCAAGGACGGAAGTGACTGCTTCTTTGGCTGACCTGGAGGTGAAACTTTTACCACCAGATTGCATGAATGTCTCACGTGTCTGATTCCTTGTCTGTGTATTGCCCGTGCCATTCTCTTCCTCAACCCACTTTTCAACATTTCTAAGCCATCTCTCCCTTCTCTGAGCCTTTCCTTTTTCCTTTTCCTCCTTCTACTTCTCCATATCTTTAGCCGCATGCGGCTGCTTGACACCCATGGCATACCAGTAATGTGCCCCATCCACCTTCATAATTCATAAAAGTAATGGTCTCACTGGGGTACAGACTATGCAGCCTCTGGGGAAGGTGGTCCTTCGTTACTTCACTTCTATTGATGAAGATATCGTTGCCAATTCCATTCTCCCAGATGAAATTGAATCCTCTCTTTAGGTTGAAGTTGAAGAAATCCCCGTGGGAACACTGCTCCTCAAAGTCCACAGTGCGCGGTCCTTCTCTCCACTCGCACGCCATCCACTAAGCTTCCCTCTTCTCCCTGAGTGCCTTCTTCATACCAAATATGTAGTCTGCCAGCTTACTTATCATCCTAACTTAGGCCTTCTTGGTGCCTCGGAAAGAGTTGTAGTCTGGGGCTTCAGAACCCATGTTTCGCCTTCTCCGTTGCTAAGTGGGCCAACATTTCTGGCTCATCGCCAAACCACCATCGCATTCTGTACAGTGGATGCTGATCCACCTCCCGAGGTGCCCCTCTGACAGTCCCTTTCTCTGCTTCTCCCCCACTCATTCACACCTCTTTCCTTGTGTCAGGGACTATTCTGCACTCACCAGTTTCACTTCACCATCTCCAACCCACTGGGCGGCTCTTGAGTCGGTGTCGCAATTGCTGCCCACAACCTGGACTTCCCCTCCCGTGCATCTTCCCAGTTCCAGCACAAGATCTGGAATTCCAGGAGCATAAGCACCATCTGATTCAGCCATCCACGGCCTCTTCCCACAGACACGCAGACCTTCGTCACCGCCGTGACTCCAGGGGTCATTATCTGTGGGAGGCTGATGGATTTAGCCTCAACTGTTCCTCCGCTAAAAGGGCCATACATTCCATGTCTTCGCTGTCACTTTCAAGTCCTCTGACCGCCTTGCTCTTAGACGCCAAAATACCAATGAAGGTTACACAGTGCTTACCTCTCCACATCCAGCAGGGTAATGGTACCAGCCCTGACTTCCTAGAGGTCTTTTTCCTCTTGCTCGACCCTATTGGGGGCCGTAGTTACGCGTCAGCTGCATCACTGGTCACTCCAGGTGTGTCTGTCTTTGGCCACTCCTCTTGAGCAGCCCAGTTTTCTCCTGGTGGACAGGACTTTCTCTTCCATCACACCATCTGTTGGTGCACACCTCCCACAATAGGCTGGTTACTTTTTGTAGGGCACCCCTTTTTTGAGATGGAACCTCTGGAGGGCTGAACAATTCTTCAAGCCCCTTCTCTTTCCTCTATGCCCATGATGGGCAGGTTCTTCTTGACGAATTGCGACACCAACTGCCATCCTGGGATACATACCTAGTGCCATCTTTAAATGCTCTTCAACCACCATTTTCCTTGTTTCTCGAGTCTTCCCCACATTCCTTTTCTTTTGCAAGATCCGGTGCTGACTTCTACGCCAAGTGTAAAGTGGTGCAGGGCAGCAATTGTGGGCGAAGGGGAGCATCGTCCATGCCCCACCACGTTACATGAAAATTGGAGTCTGCTAGTGTGTGTGCTGTTTTTACCCCGGCAATACGCCTCTACAGACTGCATGTTGCCGTTGTACTTGGCAGGCCAGGACCAGATGGTGCAGAGATGAGTTAGGGAGAACAAAGTCCAAAAAAAAAATAAACTTTTCTTTAATAACCAATAACTTGATTAGAACTTTGTACATCAGATAGTAGGAACTACCCTTCATGGATGCTTCATTTGCAGTATGCTGATATAGGAACTTTCAGGTTACATGTGATGAGACATTGCTTTTCTTACAATTCACAAAAGTTCAGCATGAGAAGTTCCATCTTCTGCTGTGATGATCGCATAGGTCGAAGTGAAACACTACGGCCCCCACACCTTTTCTCAGTTCCCAGCTGACTTGTGAGGACCTCACTGATTGATATGTGTCAATACGACTCCTTACTAGTACGTTCAAAGTCCATAAGATGAGGATCACAGGCTCCATCCTGTACCACTGCATCTTCAACTCTCCGTAGGAGAACTCAAGTCCCAATATGGCGACCATTTAGCTCACCCTATATCATATACAATCATTTTCTGAGATCTTGCTTAACCAAATAATTTAGTTCAATCCCTTTTAATTGGTCTTCTGCTTTCTCTGAGCAAAGTTACATACCGTTTAAATGACCATCCTGGCCTGAACCTGGGACCTCGTCCTTCCCTTCATTCTCCTCTAGGCTTCCTGCCTGGAATCCACTTTGCCACTTTCTCATCCCATTCCTTAAGACATACTATCTGATATTTTGTGGTCTCCCCTCTTTGCACACTAACACCTGTTTACATGGAGGTCTGCAAGTAGTGAGATCTAAGGTCTGTATTTCTCACAAGCTAATCTCCATCTGACCCACTGCCAGGAAATTGTATCCTGCTTATCCACGTGGCTTTTTCCATCCTGAGCTAGTTGCAACTATTAATCCTGTCTTAACCAACTTAGTGCATGCAAATTACCAAATACATAAAACCACATTTAAAACAGTGCAATGCATCATAACTTTGAGGCGGATGTGGTCAGCATCTCTACTTTCGTAGATATTGCTGGTGGCAGAATGAGTTTATAACACTTATCTTCCTTCTTCTGAGCTCCATTTAGCTGATTCATGACTACATTAAAGTTGAGTTGAACTTTGGTGTCATAAATCAGCTGAGAGGAGTTCAGAAGAACAAATATTAGTGTTATAAACTTTCCAGTTAGAACAAGCTCACTGGCGGATTATCTGCTAAATCATTCTGCAGCTAGCAATACACAGTGCAACATACAGGCTGTAAAGAGACATGTTTTGTAGCCCAAAAATACATGCTTTTTAGCACAAAAAGAAAAGTATTGCCCCAAAGGTCCATATCTTTCAAGCAAAGATTGAAGATGAAAATCCTTTCTATACCTTTACAGATGCTAGAAACTATTTTTTTAAAAGGGCAAGTCTAGAGGTGCACTTGTCCTTATATTGTGATTTCGGCATTAATCATCTCAATATCTTTGCACAGTGTAAACATTATTATTATCTTTAAGCATATTACTGTAATAAATTAAACCTATGTCAAGAGACGTCTGCTATCATTTTCTATACCTAATAGTATTACGTATACCCTATCAAAGGGTCAAGTAGGTGTCCGTCATCACCAGGCACCCACAGGTTATAAAATGGCAGCAGACTGTTTTGTCAATATGACCCAAGAAGTTGGAGAAGTGTTCTTTTGTGTGTCTCAAGACGCAGGCGTGTAGCCTAAGCTTACTATAGACTGTGCTGTAACAGTAAAGATCATATTTCTTTTTTTTTTGCTGATAAGTGACTTTCCCCTCTGAAGAAAGCAGTGATCTCATGTGGGTACACTTCACTTTGTTTCCAAAGATCCAGAGGGTATTTACTCTAAAGCATAATGTATTTATCAAGAGGTCGTACATTTTTATTCAGAAGCATTTGAAATAGAGATCTGTCTTCTACCTACAATTATGATGTCACTTTATAGTAATCCCGTGACTAATCAAGCACTGAAAGGAGGCGAAGAAGGAGGTGAACGCAAAGCCAACCGTATTTCTAAACCTACAGCATGAGCTTAAGGAAGCTGCAGGCTTTTAGCCTGGAAAACATCCATGTTATGTGTTGATTAATGTTTTCAGTTGGCGGAGTATGTTTACTCCCACACAACAGTCAAAACCATGCACTGGGGAGACACTTAGCTTCAGCCAAGAGGCAGTAAATATACCTGGAAGATGATTTCTACTAATATTGCATTGGAAAGAAATATATATATACTTATGCATTGCCAAGGTAGCAAGACAAATCCAACAAAATGTGGGATTTTTGCAGGAGTGGATGGCGACTTGACTGGATTTATGAGGCAACTGTGAGGACAAAGTCAACCCAAGGCGATGAACAAATAGAAAAAAATCCCTGCAATGTTCAATAAGGGCATCTACATGACTGTGTGCGATAGTCACATAGCATAAAAGATATTAAAAGTGATATGTCAGGTTGAAAATGGTCACAGCAGCAAGTTAGAGAGAAGAAAAACTGAGACCTTTAGTTTGGATAGAAAAGATTCAGTAAAACCTTCTTTACTTTGCTGCTCTTCCGACGTTTAGGAGTCCAGTAGGTGGTACTATTCAGTGAGTGACAGCCCTGATTGGATGATTGGATTACCACCCACTGGACTCCAAAGCATTAGACAAATAAATAAGATTTTATGGAAACTTATTCTACAAAACTATACATTCGATGCACTGAACAAAAACGCAACACGTTTGTTTTTTGCTCCCATTTTTCATGAGCTGAACTCAAAGATCTTTTTCTATGGACACAAAAGGCCTTTTTCTCTCAAGTATTATTCACAAGTTTATCTAAATCTGTGTTAGTGAGTAGTGTTGAGCGCATTTGTTCGGCATTTCAAATTCGGCTTTGTGTTCGGGGTTACGGCTTGTTCGGCTATTAGTGAGCACTTTTCCTTTGCCGAAATAATCCATCCACCTGACAGGTGTGGCAAATCAAGATGCTTATTAAACAGCATGATTATTGCACAGGTGCGCCTTAGGCTGCCCACAATAAAAGGCCACTCTAAAATGTGCAGTTTTATCACACAACACAATGCCACAAGTTTTGACGGAGCATGCAATTGGCATGCTGACTGGAGGAATGGCCACCAGAGCTGTTGCCCAGGAATTGAAAGGTCATTTCTCTACCATAAGCTGTCTCCAAAGGCATTTCAGAGAATTTGGCAGTACACCCAACCGGCCTCACAACAACAGACCACGTGTATCCACCCCAGCCCAGTATTAAGCGTCAGACGGTTGCTGGACGTGAAATTGGGTCAGAATCATCTGTGGTCTCCCATTCTGGTCCAGCTGGGGCGGATGCTGCTTAGCATCGCCATCGGTCCCAACGCCTAGCCAGTGCACGAGAAGTACAGGCTGTCTCTCGGGTCCTTGTTCCTAGTAGTGTTAAGCATAGGTTGCGGAGGGGAACAAGGGCTGCTACAGCCTAAGTCCAGGATGCACTACACTGAGCATGCCCGTGAAATGGCGGACCGTGATTGGTGCTTTGGTGTCAGCTGATCCGGTGACTTGGCACCGCCTGATTGGCCGCGGGTGACGTCATCAGTAGTGCGACCAATAATGCGACAGTGGGCAGGGCTTAGTCTTTAAATAGGCCGCCCACAAGCATGGCAGCGCGCTCTGATCATTGAGCTAAGGTTGTGTTCATGTGTGGACGCTTGTCTGTTTGAGCTCCACGTGCTTTCTTGCTGCTCTAGCTTCAGACAGGCAGGTTTAGCTGGGGATAGGCAGTCTTAGCTGGAGGGAGGCAGGTAGTTCCATTTGACAGTCTGGCTCCGACAAGGGGGTCGCTATACACCCCGAGCAGACTGCGGACTCCGTATTCCTGGCACCGCCTGTTAGCCACATGGAGAGTTACTCCGCAGTCCGGTCACACACCGGCTGGGAGCACGTATACGCTGGCGTGAGTCACACACACTTCTTAGCGTCTGCTGCGTAGCCTCTGTGCAGTTAACAGGGCTACGGCTACGTTATTTGTTGCATATTTCTCGTACAGTTAATGGAGTTTCCTGTCTCAGTGTGCAGTAACACTGGAGAGATTTATATATTAGTTGGTTGTTTTACCTTCTTACCCGGAAGGTGTTCGGCCACAGTCTTCTAGGCTGCATCGCGGACCCCGGGTTCAGTTGCTTTCCATTATTAATAAAGTTGTTTGCAACCGTCCCCATAACACCCAGGACCTCCACATCCAGCATCTTCACCTCCAAGATTGTCTGAGACCAGCCACCCAGACAGCTGATGCAATAATCAGTTTGCATAACCAAAGAATTTGTGCACAAACTGTCAGAAATTGTCTCAGGGAAGCTCATCTGCATGCTCGTCGTCCTCATTGGGGTCTCCATCTGACTGCAGTTCGTCGTAATAAACGACTTGAGTGGGAAAATGCTCTCATTCGCTGGCATCTGTCACGTTGGAGGAGTGTTCTCTTCACGGATGAATCCCGGTTTTCACTGTACAGGGCAGATGGCAGACTTCGAGCATGGAGTTGTGTGAGTGAGCAGTTTGCTGATGTCAATGTTGTGAATCGAGTGGCCCCTGGTGGTGGTGGGGTTATGGTAAAGGCAGGCGTATGTTATAGACAATGAACACAGATGCATTTTATTGATGCCAGTTTGAATGCACAGAGATACCGTGACGAGATCCTGAGGGCCATTGTTGTGCCATTCATCCACGACCATCACCTCATGTTGCAGCATGATAATTCACAGCTCCATGTTACAAGGATCTGTACAGAATTCCTGGAAGCTGAAAACATCCCAGTTCTTGTATGGCCAGCATATTCACCAGACATGTCACCCATTGAGCATGTTTGAGATGCTCTGAATCGGCGTATATGACAGCGTGTTCAAGTTCCTGCCAATATCCAGCAACTTCGCACAGCCATTGAAGAGGAGTGAGCCAACCTTCCACAGGCCACAATCAACAACCTGATCAATTCTGTGCAAAGGAGATGTGTTGCACTGCATGAGGTTAATGGTGGTCACATAAGATATTGACTGGTTTTCTGACCCCCCGGACCATCCAATACTGTAAAACTGCACATTTTATAGTGGCCTTTTATTGTGGTCAGCATAAGGCACACCTGTGCAATAATCATGCTGTCTAATGTTCAGGTGTCATTTTCATATTACCCACATCTGTTACTTGCCACAGGTGAGTTAGAACGAGCATCAAATGCTTGAAACAAAGTTTATTACCCACAATTTAGGAAAGGTGTCAACAATTTTATCCGGCCCATTTTGGGGGTTTTGTTTTAAATTATGTCCAATTTGCCTTTTTTTCTGTTCACTTTGTTCTGTTCCAATACACACAAAGAAATAAACATGTGTATAACACAACATGTGTAATTGCAATAATTTTCTGGGAGAAATACTTCATTTTCTGGAACAATTTTAAAGGTGCCAACACTTTTGGCCATGACTGCATGTGGACAGGCTTGGACTTGCACACAAGGGAACAAGTGAATGCCATGGTGGGCCTCTGAACAGAAATAAGAGACTTACCCTCCAACATGAGTAGTAATGGGCCCAATACATTATATTTACTATGTACAGACAAAAGCACAATTTCATCATTCATCCAACAAACTACTCAATTTACTATTATTAAGAAGCATAGGTAAATTTGTAAAAGAGGCTACTGTAATATGTGCATGTAGCTGATCCGTGGGCCCCCAGAGTCAATGTTACTGGTGGGCCCTTGCTACCCCAGTCCCATACTCTATGTGGAGGTCACTTTGATATTCCTAAGGCTGTGACTCCGTTGAAGAGCTTGAGAACAGGTTGAGTACAGTCCCAAGAGACCTCAGAGTCTTACACAATTATTTTCAGGACAATTCAAGTAGCTGCAATTCACAGCAATTTAATTAGATGAAAATCAAGTTTTGGGGAACAATTTGCCAAGGTGTGAAAATACAGGTTTCAAAAGATTTGATCATATCCATGTGTTAACCTCTAATTTGTCAGTCAATCCATCAGTAATTGACCCTAATGGAAAGTGATTGGCTCCAATGTCTTCTCCAAGTAGGGTTGACATCTACTAAATCATTGGGGCTAATTATTGTGTCCTAGGCTAAGCTCAGTCGGGAGTTCTTTTGCCATTTTAGTGGGCAAGTCTAACTAATGGAACAACTATAGTAGACAAACGTGAGTTGTTTTTTTTATTTTGATATGTTATCATTTAGCTTTATGCAAAATATTTTTTTCCTCACATGTTTAAAAAAGTTCCAAATTACAGACTGTATTTTATAAATTCGAAACACTACCAAAACTACGGCCCCTCTATTGCAATTACATTTACTCTTTATCCCTGTAGACTCCGGAAAAGTAATTAAATGAACCTAAGAAGCGTGAATACTGTTTAGTAAAACATGACAGTGCAAATTTAACTGGCTGATATTAGTCCTTGTTTTCCCAGAAACCAAAAATATGGTCCGAAAAGGAAGTCTAAACCAAGATTTCTAACATTTACTTAAGATTTTCAATTAAGAGCAGTTGCAGTTCTTTCTATTTGAACTGAAATGTATTGCGGAACATATCTTCTATAGTGAATTTTTATTTGGGTAAATAATACGGGGCAGTAAAATCCTTATTAGGACAAGTCAATGTAATGATGAGTTAGAATTCCACAGCTCGCGAGAGGTAGTTTTAGCATCTTGGTGGATGGCACAAATTGTTGTCTGTGCTAAGAGGGTGTACAGCCTGAAGGCAATACAAAGCACGGGAGCAGCAAAAACCAGCATTTTGCTTAAAGGATTGCACAAAATATATCTTAAATTTAATACATTTTTGTCAGTCCTATAATTTTAGGAAACTACATGACCCAGAAAAACAGCAATAAACTAGATAAATAAATTTTGTTGAAGTTGGCCATTCTTACAAAAAGAAGCAGTTTTTGAGTTTCTACCTAAGATAAGTGTCTCTGCTCATCCAGAAATGATGCCAGCCTCTAGCAAACATATCACTACAATATATAAGCAATTTGATTAACACGTTTCTTGCATTAGATGTGGCCGCGAGAGACAACAAGAATGTTGCTGTGTTTCTAAATGCACTTCACATGAGCTTCAATTCATATCCTCTGGAGATCAGAGGTAGGTTTTAAGCTTACATACAAAATCATTAAAACAATGGGGATTTAAGTGCAATGTCACACTTTCCTGCAAATGTCACCTTTAAATAGTTATTTAGCCAGTGTACACTTGCTTGAATAAGTGAGCTATTCCCTAATATTGGCGTACAAACATGCCTAAGATATTATTGTAAAATGTGATTTAAAGGGTTATTCTTTTATTTAAAGAAAAAAAAAGATTTTATAGCATTATATTATCACCAGGGGTCCAACCTCCGGGACCCCCAAAAATCCTGAAAATGAAGTGGTCATCGCACTATTGTTATGAAGTCTGCCCGTCACTGTTTTTCTATACATAGATAAGTCCATACAGTTCCATACAGTCAATAGGGCACTACAATTGTGCAGTGCCCTTTTCCTTTTCTTGACCACCGAGAGTTTCATGCTTGGGAGTCGAGATCTCTGAAGCCAAGATCTCCATCTGTGCCTCTGGCTGCCATTTTCCCAAAATCCACCTCAGTGAAAAGGACGGTAAGTGCATGGACTGCCAACATTTTCTGAAAACCCGGAGCCCACCGCAGCTTCACACCGCCGGACACTCCCTCCCCCCCCAGCATTGCCCCACTTCTGCCGCCGCCACCAGCTTCCTGCAGCAACGACTATGCCTCCTGGGACCCCGCTCCACCGCTGCCACCCCCCCGGCAAGCTACATTCAAATTATAAGACGCACCCCCATTTTCCCCCCAAATTTAAGGAAAAAGAAGTGTCTTATAATCCAAAAAATACGGTATGTAAATATGTATTTTTATAGCTGTTTTTCATTGTAACTTAGTTTTCTTTTTTCCATTAAAGCAGAACTTTTTAAAAAAGACCCGAGAGGGTAGAAACGTCATTGTTGCCTTTTGATTATTGTCTCCTAATTTTTTTGTAGATTTACTACATTAAATATCGTTTGGACACCTTGCTTCATACAATTGAATGTGCAGTGAATTCTTTTGAGTTTCCTATGTATGGGAAAATCAACAGTGATGGCTGTTGGCTGACCAGTCATTTATTGTATATGGAGTGGTTTTAGTCATCTAATGCCAGTCTTCTATGCCCACCAACAGGTCATGTTTACAGGATTTCCTTAGTATTGCACAGGTGATGGAATTATTGCCTGTGCTGTTGATGTAATTATCACCTGTCCAATACTAAGGAAATCCTGAAAACATGACCTGTTGGTGGGCATAGAGGACTGGAGTTGGGGAACACTGGTCTAATGTGTATGTATAAGGTTCTGTTGTGGCCAACTACTGTGAAAGGATTTTCAGCAGGGCACCATCAAGTGAATAAGGCACCCTGCAATTTCATGTAAGGCCAGGTGGTTGGGATTGCAGGGAAGGGGAGGCAGCTCTATACCAACCTTCATTCTCAGCAACGGTGGGTGTCCCTCACAAATCCAACAATCATAAACTAATAACATATATTAATGATACTGTATTTTATACTTTAAAAAGATAGAATAATTACTTTAATAAATCAAATGGGTGATCATTTAAAATATATTTGGAAATTAAAATGCTATTTCTTTTTTAAAAGAAATTTATAAAAAAAGATTTTAGATTAGGCAGAAATAACATTTGACTGTTACATGAAGTGATTACGGTGTCTGCCTGACACCCATTGCCTAGGTGATTTGATGCGGTATGCGGTATTCACATATTATCTGGTGTCTTAGACTATGCCCACATAAAAAATACACACAGTGTAAGTATTATTTATATGTTCATTTTCCCTTTATTAATTTTATTTTTTCCAAGGCCAATTTTTGTTCAGTTTCTTTTTGTGAAGGGTGGTCAAATTTGACATTCGAACATGCCACAAGAATGGTGAGGCCTGTTGACGCTGCAAGGTTTTTTCGGGTGAGTACCTAGTATTTCATATTCAGTCCTCTTGGTAAGGGGGGAATTGTGATTGAAAACAGCAACAAAAGTTAGCTATAGTGTAATAAAAATTGCATGGAAAAGAATTGGCAATGAACATGGCAATTTAAAATAAATAAAATTGCTACTAAAGCATCTGGCAATAAAAATGTGTAAGCCTAAAACAGCAGCACCATCAGCACTGACACCAGCTGTACAAGCAGTAGTACTACTAAGCGCAGGTCACAGTTTGCATCTTTTTCCTCTGGCAGGCGTATTTAAGGGGAGAAAGTAGAGGAAGCTCTGGAATATATTGCATATATTGCATCTCAGTCACAGCAGGATAATGTTACCTCTGACAGTGACACCATCAGTTTGTCAGTGTTTTACACAATTTCTTCCTCCACCGTAAAAGTTAATCTTTTACATTGCAGTCTTTGAATTACAGAACAGACCAAAAGTTTGGACACACCTTCTCATTTAAAGATTTTTCTGTATATTCATGACTATGAAAATTGTACATTCACACTGAAGGCATCAAAACTATTAATTAACACATGTGGAATTATATACTTAACAAAAAAGTGTGAAAGAACTGAAAATATGTCTAATATTTTAGGTTCTTCAAAATAGCCACCTTATGCTTTGATGACTGCTTTGCACACTCTTGGCATTCTCTTGATGAGCTTCAAGAGGTAGTCACCGTAAATGGTTTTCCAACAATCTTGAAGGAGTTCCCAGAGATGCTTAGCACTTGTTGGCCCTTTTGCCTTCACTCTGTGGTCCAGCTCACCCCAAACCATCTCGATTGGGTTCAGGTCTGGTGACTGTGGAGGCCAGGTCATCTGGCTTAGCACCCCATCACTCTCCCTCTTGGTCAAATAGCCCTTACACAGCCTGGAGATGTGTTTGGGGTCATTGTCCTGTTGAAAAATAAATGATGGTCCAACTAAAGGCAAACCGGATGAAATAGCATGCCGCTGCAAGATGCTGTGGTAGCCATGCTGGTTCAGTATGCCTTCAATTTTGAATAAATCCCCAACAGTGTCACCAGCAAAGCACCCCCACACTATCACACCTCCTCCTCCATGCTTCACGGTGGGAACCAGGCATGTAGAGTCCATCCGTTCACCTTTTCTGTGTCGCACCAAGACGGTGGTTGGAACCAAAGATCTCAAATTTGGACTCATCAGACCAAAGCACAGATTTCCACTGGTCTAATGTTCATTCCTTGTGTTCTTTAGCCCAAAAAAGTCTCTTCTGCTTGTTGCCTGTCCTTATCAGTGGTTTCCTAGCAGCTATTTTACCATGAAGGCCTGCTGCACAAAGTCTCCTCTTAACAGTTGTTGAAGAGATGTGTCTGCTGCTAGAACTCTGTGTGGCATTGACCTGGTCTCTAGTCTGAGCTTCTGTTAACCAGCGATTTCTGAGGCTGGTGACTCGGATAAACTTATCCTCAGAAGCAGAGGTGACTCTTGGTCTTCCTTTCCTGGGGCGGTCCTCATGTGAGCTAGTTTCTTTGTAGCGCTTGATTTTTTTTCAACTGCACTTGGGGACACTTTCAAAGTTTGCCCAATTTTTCGGACTGACTGACCTTCATTTCTTAAAGTAATGATGGCCACTCGTTTTTCTTTACTTAGCTGCTTTTTTCTTGCCATAATACAAATTCTAACAGTCTATTCAGTAGGACTATCAGCTGGGTATCCACCTGACTTCTGCACAACACAACTGATGGTCCCAACCCCATTTATAAGGCAAGAAATCCCACTTATTAAACCTGACAGGGCACACCTGTGAAATGAAAACAATTTCCGGTGACTACCTCTTGAAGCTCATCAAGAGAATGCCAAGAGTGGGCAAAGCAGTCATCAAAGCAAAAGGTGGCTACTTTGAAGAACCTAGAATATAAGACATATTTTCAGTTGTTTCACACTTTTTTGTTAAGTATATAATTCCACATGTGTTAATTCATAGTTTTGATGCCTTCAGTTTGAATGTACAATTTTCATAGTCATGAAAATACAGAAAGATCTTTAAATGAGAAGGTGTGTCCAAACTTTTGGTCTGTACTGTATATTAATGACACTTATAGCTTTTCTGCTCCTTAGTCCCCTAAGCCACAGCATTTTGGGGGCTAAGTACAACCCTAATTGCAAAACGGTTGGGGAAAAATGTGAAGAAAACAATAATGTAATTATTTGGAAATCTCTTATAGCCATACTTTATTCACAATGGAACATAGAACACAGATGAGAAGTTGAATGTTAAACATTTTTTCCATTCTATTTGAAAAAGTTAACTAATTTAGAAATTAATGGCAGCAACACATGTCAAAAAAAGTTGGAAAAGGTTAAAAAAAATCTGGAAAAATAAATGGTACTAATGAAAAACAAATGGGGGGTCAATTTTCAACTAAGTCACATGACTGTATAAAACGATCATGTAAGCGAGTCAGAGTAACTCAAAAGTAAAGATAGTCAGAGGTTCACCAATCTGTGAACAACTGCGTCTAAAAATGTAAAGATTGTGAATATGAAACATATGTACTTCTTCCTCAGGTGATTGGCCCAGTGGCCAATGGCAAGAACTGGCCTAGGTTGTTTTGGGCATACTGTCTTGTCCAGCCTTCAGTGCACTGTCAGAGAGAGTACTCAGCTTGGCAGATGGCTTTGTCGCACCAAAGTGGACCAGATTATCTTCTAGAAGTGTTGAAAACCTTACACTTGTCAAAATGACTCGGACATGAATGACTGGCAAATTTAATTCACCTTTGTCTGGTGCCAAAGATTAGATCAACCATTGCTGCTGCCAGTGTAAATGCCCTCGACTAGCTGTGCAACTTCTGCCTGCCCATCATGTTATATCTATATGGTGCTACTGGTCATGCTACCGGCATTGAGAGTACCAGCCCAAAAAGCCTTACAATGCCTTGCGTGTCCCTCAATATTCTGTTGTGTCTATGCTGTCACTTACCCCGCCACTGAGAGTTGACATGCAAATTGCCTCTTCAGAGAGTTAAAGGACTAGAACTCTAGTTCCACCTATTTCCAAACCAGAATCTCAGTTTGCAGACACCAGAAACACAATGTCTGCAAATTGAGAGTCTGGTTTGGCTTTTTTCCTGACTCATGTAGCAAGGGTCGTTAAAGGGTGAATATTAACTTTTGGAATTGCTATTTCCAATAGGTGGCAGTAGAGTTTTAGTCCTCTTCCTCTCTGAAGAGGCAATTTGCATATTTAATTTCCCAGACGAGCATTACAAGGCTTTAAAGTCTCCTCACATTGGCATGCCAGGCTTGGCATGTCACGCTCCACAAGAAGAAACATTACCCCTTGGGTCCCAATTAGGGTAGACAAACATGCATTTCTTGCCTGTCCAGTGTGTTCTATAGCTAAACTGTGCTGCTGCCGCTGCCAGTGATGCCAGTGTCTGTCCCTTCATATTTAATGATGTTGGGCTCATGCCACTTCCATTGCTGACAGTAAGGCTCACACGTCTCCTTCTTGTCCATTGTTTTTAGAGCTGTACTATTTTTTTGCTGGGAACCATACCTTGTACAGGGTAAATAAAACTGAAACTTCTCTAAAAAAAAAAGGAATAATTTTTCCATGGCTTATGAAGAAGCCGTTGCTTCTTCAATTTCAAAACAGTAAACCAGTTCCTGATTCCAGAATATGGATCATTTTGAATGACTTATTAAGAAGACCTTGCTTCTTTTATTTCCAACAGAAATCCTGTTGCTGATCCCAAAATAGGGATAATTTTGGACTGCTTGTAAAAAAAGTCACTCCTTTATCTCTTTCCAAACAGCACCCCTATTGAACCACATTTTTTTAGAAGACTTATTAAAAAGCTATAGCTTTCTCATCTAACAAAGAACAAACTTGTTGAAACTACCTAAACAAGGATCATTTCTGAAACAAAGATTGCAAAAAAGCCGTGTTTTTTTCCATGTACACTGCAAGTATATAAACATGGACACGGCAGTCATCTACCCCCAAAAGGATCAAATAGTTTGTCATTGTATTGTGCCATTAGACAGTCTGTTGATTTCCACCAGTTACCATTTGTTTACCAATAGCCATAGATATTGCAATCATTTTGACATGACTAAGGCTGTATTTGCATGAAAGAGCTGGAACAAGATTTAGTAGAGTCCTAAGAGGCTTCAGAGTGTTACACATGTACAAATGATTTGCAGACAATCTAATTTTTTTTAAAAAATTTACAAAGCTGGCAAATTGTAATTTCAAAAAATTCACTTATTTATAGATAGAAGTAAATAATCATTAGAATGATTGCATTAATAAGTTCGAAAATTATCCCAATATTAGGTTTCCAACAACACTAAAATTGATGACCTATCATTAGTGGCAAAATACTACTAAAAAGCACAACATAAATGCCACCAAATAGTACTTAATTAATATGAGTTGCCCAAATAATATTTTCTTAAAGGGAATCTGTCAGAAGGTTTCTGGTACCCTTTATGAGACCAGCATAATGTAGGAAAAAATACCACGATTCCAACAATATATCACTTAGTTTACTTGGTGCAGCCGTTCTGACACAATCACAGCTTTTAGATCTAAAATGCAGCAGAGCTGAGAAACCTAACCCCGCCCACACCAGGCTCTCTATATACAATGGTTATTAATAGTGAGCTGCTTATCATAGGGGGAAGGGGGGGGTGGTCAGACTGATGTAGTTTGGCAATGCTAATCACAAGGTGATAAAATATTCACAATAAGTAAACAACACCACAAAGGGTAATAAATGACACATTATTAAACTCTGTGTCTAAGCCTCTAGCTCCTGCTGTCTTCAGATTACATAGCAAAAACCTGCTGACAGATTCCTTTTAAGAATCCCACATAACAATATATAGCCCATGTGAAGACACAGGGTCTTCCGTGGGCATAATACTACTCAGACAACACAGGGTGAGGGTTAAACAGTGTGGCAATACTTTATTGAACCACCAAACAGAAAACAACATATAAAACAGTCTCAGCGAATATCCAAGATGGTGCAAACTTTCACAGTCTCACCCTTCCGCTGACCCATCTGGAATAGAGCAACTGTGACTCGGGGGCTTCCAGGGCCAACTATCTAAACCAGTGGCACCCCGCTCTGGGTGGATACCCACATAGAGGAGTTAGCGGCAAGCTTTGGAAGCTGACAGACCATTGAGTTACAAGGCCAGGAGACCCGAGGTTCCCACCCTGGCTTCTCCGAACATATCCATGGGACCAGGTGACTGGATGGTCCCAATCTGGATTTCTACGAGTGTATCCATGGGTTCCTGGTGACTGGATGGTCCCAACCTGGCTACCCCAAACATATACATGGAACCAGCGGGTCACAATCCTGGCTTTCCCCAAACGTCTCCATGGGACCAGGCAACCGCATGGTCCAAACCTGGTGTCTCAGAACATATCCATGGGACCAGGTGACCAGAAGGTAACAATCCTAGTTTCCCCAAATGTCTCCATAGGTTCAGTGATGGTCAATGGAGCAGATATGTATCCTTCCATCCAGGGCCATGTTCCCTTAGGCTGACATCCTGTAGAATCCAAATCTGTGTCCCTCTAGATCGAGCCATGATACAAGCTGCTGTCCTGAAGAGTCTCTCTGATTCTCTTGGCAGCAGGATATAAATTCCTGTTTATATGTACTCAGGTCATTATTCACAGGTCATTAATCAATTTGCATACTTTGTATCTTCCTGCTTTGTAAATGAATAAACTAGCTGACCTAGTACAATATGTAATTAGCATATTAACAAACATCATTGTTCCCCAACCCTAAGTCGCTGTCCTCCATACATTAAGGTGCAGTAAATATCAACTCAAATGTCAACATTCAGGGTTATACAAATACTAGTCTGTCCTTCTTGACGTACCAAAGAAAACACATAAATTCAAAAGTCAACATAAAGATAATAGTGTATTTCTCCTGGCTTAACAAATCTAGAGATCTGGGTAATTAAAATTGGAAGCTGTGCCGTCACAGCCCATTTATACAATATATAACCCACATAACAATATCCATCCACTCAGATGAATGAGGGTGCGACACAACCACCGATCAACTGTTGGCAACTTGATGGGCCCTTTTATTGTCTATGTCTGCCACTGTAATAGGTGCTAACTGACAAGTTGGGAATAACAGTTTAAGTTTCCAACGCACTTCTCCAGGCAATAGCAATTATTGTTCTGCTTGACCTTCTCTAATGTTCTCAAACATTATGAAGAATAGCCAATCTATGTCTACAGAATATATATTTTTCAACTACATCATTTTCCTTTAAGAGCCGTGAACCATGTTTAACCTACACACCGTGTTAAAAGGCTGTGTATATTTCGAAATAAAGCTGGATTATGAATTACTTGTCTTACACATACATTATGTAGGATGGAAGGAAATAAAACACAGTCTGGAAAATCAACATAATCACAGAAAATAAAACACAGAACATAATTCAAAGCACTTCTCAGATCATTAAATATAGCATGCTTCAAATTGAGAAAGCAGCCATTTGTTACTTAGCAATTTTAAGGAATGTGATTACCTAAGCTATATTTTTCAAACATCACTTGATAGATATTATTACTACTGAAAAGGAAACCAATATTAAAAATGAAAATACAAAGAAAATGAACAATCGTATGATGTCTATTTCATTGGATGAGAAATGTAGTATGTGTGCAAAGGCAGATAGTGGATATTAGGTTGGAAGTCCACGGGCAAGACCTGACCTATTTTATATTTATCACAAGAGCTTACACACTACAGAAGAGACAGAGAGAGATGACCCCTCTGGTTATAAGAGCTTACACTCTACAGGAGAGAGAGACTTGTGCTCCACTGGGACCCGCTGATTTGTGATGGCCCAGGTGCTGACCACCACTGTACAATGTATGATAATCTGCTAGATGTCAGCTGCAGGGCATTATGGGGAGGCCAGCCCGCCAATGCAAAATTACATTTTCCCACTCTCTGATGTTGGGAAAGTTTTTTTTTGCGAACTGTGAATTGAATTTCAAAACATTTGAATTTGCTTGAAACCGCAAATTTTGGGAAATTCAACTCAAACTCGATCTTCCACAGATCGATCAGCTTATCTCTAGGGGACATGATTAACTTATAAAAATAAATAAATTATCCATGCAAAAATTATGATCAAAAGATGATCCATGTAAAACCCCTCCATGTAAAAATCATCCACTTAAAAACTCCTTTTTGTCTTGGAAAAAAAAAAGTTCAATCTCCAGAGGATACAAGGTCACAGCGGGAACCGTCACTGGTTTCTAAAAAATACTTTCTTACAAACAAATAACATAAATAAAGTAAATGTGGAAAATTCATATTCTGAACGCTGATCCAGTTAATCGATATTTGGGATCAGGAGAGAAGATTTTTTGCTCTTTTAGAGCAGATTGGATCATGCACTATAGTTGTATCTATACCTCGTCCCTTCATTTAATATCCTTTTCCATTCTTTGGTTAAATTTTATGGTTGATACTCTTTTTTCAGCATCCTACCTAGCCTTTCAATTATCTTTTCACATAAACAGAAGCATGATTAGAAGCATTTGTGTTCTGATGCAAATTTGTAACAGTAGACCAGTACAATAAAAGGCACATGGAAGGAGGGGGATTCCAATATGTGCCATTTATAATAGTGATTCTTAGATAGAGCATAGAGAGCTTAGGGCACCCACAGGATCGGAAGCAAAGGTGCAATTCCATCCTGTGCATGCTCTATAGATATACCCCAAAGTACTAATGGCTGTTCCTGTGATATATTGTTGTAATGTAACATAATTAGGTTATCATGTTATCCTCAGTCTTTTGCTGCACATGGGTAGTGCTTTCAAAATGTTATAGTGATGTAATTATGTTAGAGGGCCCCATGGATGTAACAAGTATAAATTTTGGCTGCGATTCCAATCTAATAAATAGTAATTTTTCCTATTGCCACCAAATTTCGAAACTCAAAAAGAATGAAATATTAAAGGGGTTGTCCAATACTCGGACAACCCCTTCTGAATTACTATACTTCCCCATGTAAAAATGTCAACTAAAACCAGCCTACACTCACCTCCATTCCAGCGACATTCTCCTGGGGCTCACGTGACATTTTTATGTCAAGTAAGCCCTGCAGCCAACAGCTGCTGCTAATGGACCGCTTCACTCTCAATTATTTTGGACGTAACTGACATCCAAACTACGTGAGATAGCAGCAGTTCTGACTTTCTCAGGATTTGAGTTTCGTCTGAATGAAGTGAGAGTAAAGTAGCCCATTAGCGACAGCTGATTGGCTGCAGGCCTCACGTGACATAGCAATGTTTTGCGAGTCACAGGAGACCGGTGCCAAAGTCTCCGGACTGCACCTGCACCGGAGGTGAGTATACGCTGATTTTTTTTTTTACATGGGGGAATATAATAATTTAGAAGGTGTTGTCCGAGTGGCAGACAACCCGTTTAAAGCTAAATGGAGATGAAAACTTTTAGAATTTTTATAGAAGAAAATGCTTATTGTCAAAATTAAGACAAAGACAACGCAAAATGAATAGCAGTAAACATTTTTATTACACCAAAATGGAGTCTCTACAAAAATGAGAAATATGAAATCTGAGTTTTATCAGACTATCAGATACTTATCTTCCAACCTGATTGTGTTGGGAGGACAGATAATGAAGATTTTTCTCTTTGTAATTTCATGTTCCTTCTTAGGTTTCACATTTGTTACAAACTCTAATTGAAAGTCAAGTTTTGGGCAAAAAATCCAATAAGTGAGTTAAATATTGTTATTGTCTTGCAGAAATTTGGGTAAACTCTGTCTCCATCTTCCAGTTTTTACGATAATGGCAAAGGCCATCATTAAAACAGAAATTAAAAAAACAGATCTTGAGACAATATATTATTCTTCTAAGTAATAAGATATACAGTAGATTAACTTAAAAATGAACAGCAAAGAAATAAATGATTGAATATATATTATGGTATTTATTTCCATGACCAATTCCATGTTAAAAGTTATGTACGTGGCCACAGCTGGGCAAAAACAAAATTCAGGACCAGGGACCATGTCAGTAGTCCAAGGAGGCCCAGACCAGAGCTTAATGAACCTCCAACTCTTCTAATTAGTAGCCCCGGTGCAATGTCATGCATCTTAATGTATGGTCGCTGCTAGGCCTATAAATCTGAAGAGGAGCTTCACACGGCTCTGGTCCTCCGTTTACAGACTACCTGAGGTCCTGCTGGGTCCAGCAAAACTTTTAGCTCAATTTATAGAGCATACTGTTCCTTTTCATAGATTCATATTGTTCCTCCGTGTTCTTCCTTTAGATAAAGTCTTCTTATGGATTCTATGAAAATCCACAAGAAAGAAAATTACAGACTGCCTCTGAGTCTGTAATACAAACTTTAACAAGTAGTGTGTACAGTAGTTTGCCATGTTCATGAGGCCTTGGGACAACCATGGCGGTGAATGAAACCTTCTAGCACCTTCCTAACATCATCTTGTAGATGTCATACAAATATCCATAAATATGGCTTTAATGAGAGTAGAGAATTTTTCTTGAGAGTGCACTAATACTTTAATTAATTCAATTTTGCAATTATTATTTATTGATATGTACTTTATAATCAGAACAACCAATAAATCCAACTGTTTCTAGACAGTGATACTGTAGAAGCGTTCTCATTTTACCCACCAAGCTCCGAAATGCAGGCAGTGACATATGATAAGGTCACAACAATCAGTCTATTACACTTCTTACTCCATTGATATATTTATCAGATAATATTAGTCCTGACCTCATAGACCAGAGCACTTGAGTGAATGTTCGATAATATCAGTCAAAGATCTTTAAAATAATAGAACTTCTGTATATTGGGTTATGTCATTCATAAATAAACTATTTCCAGCACGGAAAATAAAATAAATCGTATGAGCTCTGAATGAAGTGAATGAGTATTATTGGGAGACATTGTTTGTTATTTCATGAGTCGAGCCAAATGCTGCTAGATGAATGTTTCCTTTAAAGCAAATCATTTTGGAAAAGATCGAGTTAAACGGTTAATGACACGGGGACTTTTGTATGAGAGCTACTTTCAGAATCCACTCCCAGCTTAGCATTACAGGGACCGTCTTGGGTATTTAATTTTAATATTTAGGTATGAGACTATAGATTATAAAGAAGGTGTTTATTACTTTTGTAAAAGTTTTAGAGATTGCTATAAATATTCCTGGGAAGCGGCCATATTGGAAGCGTACCCATCCTTCCAAAGTTGTCTATATTGACAATGCACCTGACCTTGGCAGATTAAGTCTGTAGATGTCCAGAGTCACTGTGACATCTGACCAGCTATTTGGGGGCACTTGTCATCTTACTGCCTCAAAGGGCTATTATTGTAGCCCAATGGCCCCTGTGAGTGCTACTGCAGAAAATTGCTATGTTTTGTACAACGATCTAGTAATCACAGGTTCAAGTCCCCTGCAATGCTAAAAAAAATGTGAAAAATAATTTAAAAAAAAACATAAAAACTTAAAGTTCTCACTTTTCCCATTTGTTAAATAATGGTACTGCTACAGTAGAAGAATATTAAAAGTGTGAAAATAGTTGAGTTGGTGCGGATTGATTTGTATATTTCAGTCCATTGGCCACAATAATGGTTAGTGGTCCCAGGACCGAAGCAGGAGAATCACCTCTTACCTGACAGTATCTGATGCTCTTCTTTTGATTAGCCAGGCTGGCACGATGTATTTGTTGTGGCATAAGACTGTTGTCGCACCAGTCCGGCTAATTAAAAGAAGAGCAGACACAATTCTCCTCCTCCTCACATCCGGCAACCACTGATCACTGTCATAGCTGATTGAATGGGATCTGTGAATCAATTTTTTTTCCACCAAATCTACAGGATAGCTGTTTTGCTCCACTCAACTTCCCCCCAAAAAAATTGATAAAAAGTGATCAAAATATTAATTATGTGCCGAAATGTTGTTAAAAGGTAAAGCTTAAAGAACTTCATTTAAAAAAAGAATATGGCAGCACCAAGCAATGATTTTGGTTTATTTTCTTTTTTTATTTTCTTTTGTTTTATCCCATTAAAGATGCAGCAATTTTTTGGGGGGATTTTCATTTTTTATGACTTCCAAAAGCCATTTTTTTTCTTTCTATTGACCTAGTGTTATTAGAGCTTGTCTGATGTAAGAAATGTTTTAGTTTGGAAAAACACATTCATTTAACAAAATCAAATAGGGTAGAATTTAAAAGCAAAGCAGTGTTTATTTTTATTTTGGAATATATATACAGGGTTGTCCAAAAGTAGGTGGACAGAAAGTGTAATAAGGTTATGAAGGGGGAGATTTATCAGACATGGTGTAAAGTGAGCCTGGCTCAGTTGCCATTAGCAACCAATCAGATTCCACTTTTCATTCCTTTGGAAAATGAAAGGTGGAATCTGATTGGTTGCTAAGGGCAACTGAGCCAGTCTCACAGATCTAGTTTTCACAGATAGATCTCCCCCAAATTTTTTCTTGTCAGATAATTCAGATAACACATAATGGCAAATAATTTAAATACAGATCAAAGAAAATGGATTTTAACAGAGTATTGGAAATCTCAAAATGCTGAAACAGTTAAAGCAAATTTGGTTGAAACATTTGGTACTCAAGCCCCAAAGAGACAAACCATTTACCGCATTCGTGACAAATTCAATGCCACTGGCTCAATCCTTAATGCTCCAAAAACTGGTCGACCCAAAACAGTCTGTACCGAAGATAATAAACAACTTGTTGCTGAAACATTTGTTCAGAGTCCAAAAAAGTCACCAGAAGAGCCTCTTTGGAATTGTGCAACAGCCTAATTCAAATGACCTTTATTTCCAACAAGATGGGGCCCCTCCACATTAATCAAGAGTAGTCCTGAGTATCTTGATGAAACATTTCCTAATAAATGGATTGGCCGAAGAGGCCCACTTGAATGGCCGGCACGTTCACCAGACTTGACCCCAATGGATTTTTTCTTTTGGGGAGTACTCAAGGACAAAGTTTATAGTCGAAAACCAAAAAGTGTCAGTGATTTGAAAAATTACATAAGAGATGCATTTCAAGAAATTATTATCCAAAGAGACTTGTGCAAGAAAGTTTGTCGAAGCTTAAGAGGCAGACTTCAAAGCTGTGCAAATTGTAATGGAAAACAGTTTGAGCACCTGCGTTGATAAAATTTAAGGGCTTTTGTGTTCAGAATAAAATTTAATTGTCAATGTTATGCTTGTGTTAGTAAATATAGTTTTATATATAAATCAAAATAAATGTTATTATTTTCTGGCCACCTACTTTTGGACCACCTTGTATATAAGAATTAGAGATACAGCAGCACAGCCTCCTGGGTGTTTGGTGCAAAACTCCTCCAATAGCCCAGTATCGTATCCTCTCATATCCTCTACATAAAAGAATGAAAAAGAAAAGGCAGATCTTCCAATATGGTGAAGAAGAATAGTTTAGATCCTTTATACACTCACATTGGTAATGTTTCAGCTTTCACACTAAAATCTTTCTCAAACTTGAGAAAGGCTCGATATAGAGAGTTGAAACGTAGCAGGTGTGGGTGAATTAAGGATCTAACATGTTTGTATTTTGGATTATTTGTATAGCATACTGAGCTGTATTTATAGATTTTTTATTGTTTTATTGTTTAATCTTTATAAAAGCCAAAACTTTTTTTTTATTTCATTTAGTTGATAAAGTTGTTTGAGGGATAAAAGAAAATCAGGACAAGCTGTAGCTATTAAATTCCTTTGTGATCCACATTGGAATTCTATTCTGTTTTTGTTACATTTTTTTGAGGGAGGCAAAGTGACCAAAAAATGCAATTCTGCTGTGATTCCATAGTTGGGTGGTGATGTTGGGTAAAGGAAGAGACAACTCCACCGTTTCCAACCGCTTAAATTCTGCTATCACGATTGACGACAAGATCCAACTGCTGCAATCCGATCCAGCTCCAATCACAGCAGTTAGAGTTCAGTCCTGGCTTTATAAAACAACCTGCACTCACTGTGTATGGTGCAGTTCAGCTCCTGATATGTAGCGCATGAGCCCATTTCATACAATATGTCTATGCGGTAACGTCGCTCTCTCCTTGTGGAAAGTACCTATCAGACGTAAGGAGACTTATAGGCCATGCAATGCTCCTCTGAGAAATTAAAAATTCAAATTGTCTCTTCAAAGAGGAAGAAAACAAGAACTCTAGCGCCACCTCTGGGAAGCAATCCTAAAAAGTCAATATTAACCCTTTAATGAATCTTGCCACATGATTTAGGATAAAAGCCAAATCAGAAAGTCCATTTGCAGATACGTATTTTGGAGTGTTTGCCCTTTTGCTTTGCATTGCTGAGGGGCAAACACCCCCAAAACACATTTCTGCAAATAGAGTTTTGGCTTTTATACCAAGTCACATGGCAAGGCTTATTGAAAAGGTCAATATTGTGTTTTAGGATTGCTATTTCCAATAGGTGCCACAAGAGTTCAAGTATTCTAAAAATAAAACTAAATGCAGTGTTCACATAAGTTGGCAAGGGGTTAAAAAAAGTAAAACACTAAAAAATAGCAATGGTATTGCTGTAATTGTACTGACATGCAGAATAGTTACCACATCATTTTAATGCAGATTAGATGCAAAAAAAAAAAAAACAATGGCAAAAAGTTTGTTTTTCTTCTTTTATTTTTAAATTCCAAACAACTAAGAACCAATATGAATTACAACTCAGCTTGAAAAAAAACAAGCTCTCATGCAGCTTATGGAAAAGTTGATGGAAGAATAAAAATATATATGTAGCTTTTGTAAAGTGGGAACTACTAAATGAAAAGTGAAAAAAAAAGAAAAAGCAAAATACTTTCCTGGTGGATACATTTAGCAGGTACTTACTTCCTATATTATCAGTAAAATACAGCAGAGTATGTGTGTGCTAAATGAATGTCCATAGACTAATGCAGTTTCCAAGAAGAGATGAAGTACAGCTTCCTTCCCTACATATCAGGGAGAGGGTGATAGAGCCTTATTCTTATATACGGTGTTGTCATTCTGTCTTGTCAAAGGTTACAGTGGTACAACAGAGTAGTCATCTATTAACCGCAATCTGGTAATAAAAATATTACTCTGATGATTATGTCCAAATCTGCACAGAGAAGCTTAAAAGTGAGATGGCTAAAACAGTAAATATCAAACATTTGTAAACCAGATTTATATAACGAGTCATTATCTAATGATACACTCCCGTCACTTTACCAACAAAATTTTGTTGTGTGGTTTACCCCTTCAAAAAACTCCTCCTCCTTTATCCCAGCTGACAAAAACGGCAAAACAAATTATACGTTTTTATTATTTTATTTAAAGACACTAAACTTTTTCCATGTTTCTTGATTAAATAATAAATAAAATACATCTTTTCTTCCTTAATACAGGCTAATATGTCTTTTTTTTTACCTAATGCTTTCCACCTGCATACATGCATAAAAGCAAATTGTGTCAGGGATGTATCTATAAGGGGTGAAGGCACTGGAGCGTGAGAGTGGTCCGTCTGCCATGTAAGAGGACACGTAGGAAGGTAGCCTGATTACAGTCTTGGTCTTGTGGCCCATAGCTTTGATTTATGCCATAGAGTATTTTCGGATGGGCTTCTATGACAATTACATGTAAATATGCCCAATATGTTGCCTAAAACAAGAGTGAAATTGAGATCGACATTCCTTCTTTTCAGCTGCACAGTGTCATGGAAGACATAATCCTTCTGTCACTCGGTTATATCAAACTGAAGGAATTATTTCTCTCCATTATGAATCTCAGTATGGAAGTGACGGACAGGTATTTATTGCAATAGAAGAAAATGGTTTCATAGGGGTAATCTATATATATAATTGTCTTATCCCGTCTGTCTGTCTGTCTTTCTGTCTGTCTTTCTGTCTGACTGTCTGTCTGTCTCTGTTTGTCTGTCTGTCTGTCCAGGAAATCCCGCATCGCTCATTGGTCCGGCCGCGGCCAATCAGCGACGCAGGATTTGAGAAAAGATGGCGGCCGTTAGCGGCTCATCTGCAGGACGGAGGTCAGCGAGGTGCTCATCTCCCCGCTGCTGGCAGCAGAAGTATCCCGACCGGCGGCGGCGCCGCTGACCTCCATGCGGCTAGGGTGTCAAGGGAGGATCGGGGAGCGTCGCTGCCCGTCGGGATACTTCTGCTGCGAGCAGCCGCTCATCTCCCGGCTTCTCGCAGCGGAAGTAGCCGCACAGGCAGCAACGCTCCCCAGTCCTCACCAATACGATTCCACTCCCCGGTCCTCACCAATACGATTCGCTGATTGGTCGCGGCCTCCGGCCGCGACCAATCAGCGATCTTGGCGCAAAATTTAAACACGGCTGTGCTGATTGCTCGCAGCCGCTGCCCGCTACCAATCAGCGATTTTGGCGCCACATTTAAACAGCGGCCGCGACCAATCAGCGATCTTGGCGCCACATTTAAACACTGCTGTGCTGATTGGTCGCGGATGCTGCCCACGACCAATCAGCAATTTTACCGCAAAATTTAAACAGCGGCAGCGACCAATCAGTGATCTTGGCGCAAAATTTAAACACCGCTGTGCTGATTGGTTGCGGCCGCTGCCCGCGACAAATCAGCGATTTTGGCGCCACATTTAAACACTGCTATGCTGATTGGTCGCGGACGCTGCCTGCGACCAGTCAGCGATCTTGCCGCCACATTTAAACACTGCTGAGCTGAATGGTCGCGGACGCTGCCCACGACCAATCAGCGATTTTACAGCAAAATTAAAACAGCGGCCGCGACCAATCAGCCATTTTGGCGCCAAATTTAAACAACGCTCTGCTGATTGGTCACGCTGCCAGCCGACCGCGACCAATCAGCGAGATTGGCGCCAAATTTAAACAATGCTCTGCTGATTGGTCGTGGCCACCAGCCGACCGCGACCAATCAGCGATTTTGGCGCCACATTTAAACAGCGGCCGCGACCAATCAGCGATCTTGGCGCCACATTTAAACACTGCTGTGCTGATTGGTCGCGGATGCTGCCCACGACCAATCAGCAATTTTACCGCAAAATTTAAACAGCGGCAGCGACCAATCAGTGATCTTGGCTCAAAATTTAAACACCGCTGTGCTGATTGGTTGCGGCCACTGCCCGCGACAAATCAGCGATTTTGGCGCCACATTTAAACACTGCTATGCTGATTGGTCGCGGATGCTGCCTGCGACCAGTCAGCGATCTTGCCGCCACATTTAAACACTGCTGAGCTGAATGGTCGCGGACGCTGCCCACGACCAATCAGCGATTTTACAGCAAAATTAAAACAGCGGCCGCGACCAATCAGCCATTTTGGCGCCAAATTTAAACAACGCTCTGCTGATTGGTCACGCTGCCAGCCGACCGCGACCAATCAGCGAGATTGGCGCCAAATTTAAACAATGCTCTGCTGATTGGTCGCGGCCACCAGCCGACCGCGACCAATCAGCGAGATTGGCGCCAAATTTAAACAACACTCTGCTGATTGGTCGCGGCCGCCAGCCGACCGTGACCAATCAGCGAGATTGGCGCCAAATTTAAACAACGCTCTGCTGATTGGTTGCGCTGCCAGCCGACCGTGACCAATCAGCGAGATTGGCGCCAAATTTAAACAACGCTCTGCTGATTGGTCGCGGCCGCCAGCCGACCGCGACCAATCAGCGAGCTTGGCGCCAAATTTAAACAACGCTCTGCTGATTGGTCGCGCCACCAGCCGACCGCGACCAATCGGCGAGATTGGCGCCAAATTTAAGCAACGCTCTGCTGATTGGTCGCGGCCGACAGCAGATTGCGACCAATCAGCGAGATTGGCGCCAAATTTAAAAAATGCTCTGCTGATTGGTCGCGGCCGCCAGCCACGACCAATCAGCGAGATTGGCGCCAAATTTAAACAGCGCTCTGCTGATTGGTCGCGCCGCCAGCCGACCGTGACCAATCAGCGAGATTGGCGCCAAATTTAAACAACACTCTGCTGATTGGTCGCAGCCGCCAGCCGACCGCGACCAATCAGCGAGATTGGCGCCAAATTTAAACAACGCTCTGATGATTGGTCGCGGCCGCCAGCCGACAGCGACCAATCAGCGTGATTGCCGCCAAATTTAAACAACACTCTGCTGATTGGTCGCGGCCGCCAGCCGACCGTGACCAATCAGCGAGATTGGCGCCAAATTTAAACAACGCTCTGCTGATTGGTTGCGCTGCCAGCCGACCGTGACCAATCAGCGAGATTGGCGCCAAATTTAAACAACGCTCTGCTGATTGGTCGCGGCCGCCAGCCGACCGCGACCAATCAGCGAGCTTGGCGCCAAATTTAAACAACGCTCTGCTGATTGGTCGCGCCACCAGCCGACCGCGACCAATCGGCGAGATTGGCGCCAAATTTAAGCAACGCTCTGCTGATTGGTCGCGGCCGACAGCAGATTGCGACCAATCAGCGAGATTGGCGCCAAATTTAAAAAATGCTCTGCTGATTGGTCGCGGCCGCCAGCCACGACCAATCAGCGAGATTGGCGCCAAATTTAAACAGCGCTCTGCTGATTGGTCGCGCCGCCAGCCGACCGTGACCAATCAGCGAGATTGGCGCCAAATTTAAACAACACTCTGCTGATTGGTCGCAGCCGCCAGCCGACCGCGACCAATCAGCGAGATTGGCGCCAAATTTAAACAACGCTCTGATGATTGGTCGCGGCCGCCAGCCGACAGCGACCAATCAGCGTGATTGCCGCCAAATTTAAACAACGCTCTGCTGATTGGTCATGCCGCCAGCCGACCATGACCAATCAGCGAGATTGGCACCAAATTTAAACAACACTCTGCTGATTGGTCGCAGCCGCCAGTCGACCGCGACCAACCAGCGACATTGACGCCAAATTTAAACAACGCTCTGCTGATTGGTCGCGGCCGCCAACCGACCGCGACCAATCAGCGAGATTGGCGCCAAATTTAAACAACGCTCTGCTGATTGGTCGCGCCACCAGCCGACCGCGACCAATCAGCGAGATTGGCGCCAAATTTAAACAACACTCTGCTGATTGGTCGCAGCCGCCAGTCGACCGCGACCAATCAGCGAGATTGGCGCCAAATTTAAACAACGCTCTGCTGATTGGTCGCGGCCGCCAACCGACCGCGACCAATCAGCGAGATTGGCGCCAAATTTAAACAACGCTCTGCTGATTGGTCGCGCTGCCAGCCGACCGCGACCAATCAGCGAGATTGGCGCCAAATTTAAACAACACTCTGCTGATTGGTCACGGCCGCCAGCCGACCGTGACCAATCAGCGAGATTGGCGCCAAATTTAAACAACACTCTGCTGATTGGTCGCGGCCGCCAGCCGCAACCAGTCAGCGAGATTGGCGCCAAATTTAAACAACGCTCTGCTGATTGGTCGCGGCCGCCAGCCGCCACCAATCAGCGAGATTGGCGCCAAATTTAAACAACGCTCTGCTGATTGGTCGCGGCCGCCGGCCGTCCGCGACCAATCATCGAGATTGGCGCCAAATTTAAACAGTGCTCTGCTGATTGTTCGTGGCCACCAGCCGGCCACGAGCATTCAGCGAGATTGGCGCCAAATTTAAACACCGCTCTGCTGATTGCGCCCGGTCGGCTGTATACATATTCTGGAATGCCCGATCTAGTGTTTAAATAAGGGAGCTGTGTTGCAAAACAGAATTGTCACCAACTCAGATCCTGTTCTAAATACTTCTGGAAACTTTACCATGAGCAATCACCTGGAGAATCCTTATATAAGGCCAGCAACTAGAGGATAGCTAAATATGGATTTAATATAATCTTAAATGTAAATTGTTCTTTCTCAGCTTGTGCTGTCTTGTGACAGCTCGCCTCCAGTTGTCTGTGAATGACATTATTAAGAAACATGTCATCTAAATTTCATTTGCATTGAAGAGGTTGTTGCGACACGGGGTATAAGTGACTGCAGACTTGTGAATCCTCACAGTGCGCACAGTGCACACTGTCAGAATCCTCAGGTGCCAGCACTGGGAACAAGCAGACACGTGACCGCCCATATGCAATTTGCATACTTCTGCCCACATTCCAGCTAGATGTGTTTGGCTGCACTCAATACACTTGCAGTCACGTGCCCACCTGCTCCCAGTGCCGGAGCTGAAGAATCCTAACAAGGCGCTCACTATACGCTGTGAGGATACACAAGTCTGCAGTTAAATAAAGTGACTGAAGACTTGTATCCCAAGCCTGGACAACCCCTTTAACTATGCTCTATTCAGGCAAAAGTAAAGGGACCTCCACTCCATTTACATTTTTTTTACTAGAGATGATGCCAATCTTTTGAAATTCAAATTTCCACCTTGGTAGAAATAATTCCCAAAATTTTGATTCACAGCTAATCAATTTGCTGTGAATAAAATAATACGGCGAAGCCTTCAATTGACCTGAAAAGACATGTGTGACATACTGGGATCTCGTAGGACTGTATCCCACCCTTTTCAAACACTTTAATGCAAATATAATCTTAGAAATGTCAAATTTACCTCCGCATATATAGCTATTAGTGTTGAGCGAGTATGTCTTATTAACCCTTTTGGCGAGCATGCGAAGGGTGCTCGCCGAGTATTTTGGAGTGCTCGGCATTTCTTTTACTGCAGCTGCGGCTGCAAGTGTCACGGCTATTAGACAGCTGTGACACATGCAAAGATTGCCTGTCAAACAGCTACAGTAAAAGAAATGCTGAGCACGCCAAAATACTCGGCGAGCACCCGAGCATGCTCTCCAAAAGGGGTAATGAGACATACTAGCTCAACACTAATAACTATGAAAAAATGTCTGGTAACCGTTCTTCACTGCTGTGCTGTCACACACTATCTGAGCAGTTACTTGAGTGTTTTACTGATTTATCTCCCTATTTCTGTTGCTTCAACATCCTCTCACTTCTCACTTTTCAGATTCGCTACAAAATGGCTGCTGCATTCTCTGCCTCTGCTTTTTTACAGACTATGATAGTCCCTCCTGATTGGCTGTTTTATACCATGTGAAGTGATGGTTGCAAGTCATTATGGAGAAGCCCACCAGGCCGCGCTTTAAGTCATGTGAGTCTTTTCTGGCTCACACAATGCTCAGTAACGTAATACAATGCAGTGGCCTTTTTAGGTGATTCTCACAAATGAAACAGCAAATTGTTTTTATTTGGCAGTTTCAATGAATTCCTAAAAATTGGAGATTAATTTGATTTGCATCAAATCAATTCGATCACTTTGCATTAATACAGATGTGTACACCACCTTTACCTTTTCCATGGATTTTGTTAAAGATTCCCAATGTTTTGTTAAAAAAAATTCATTAACAGATGGCAGTTCACATCACATCCACTAGGTGGTCACATATAAACAGATATAGTATCAACATCTCCCGACAAAGTACCAAGAAATTGCAAAATCATGAAATCATGTTTTTTTTCCAATGCTAACCATCTCCCGCTACAAATTTTGTGATATGTTGAACCAAAAAGAAAGGTGAAAAATAACACATCTGTAGTCAAATCAGATCCCAGGCATACAAGACTCTTGCTGCCTGAGACAATATTCTGATTCTCTGGCTCACTTAGATGACTGGTCATATAACATATCATGTAAGTGGCAATAACAATACATCTGACAGTAAGAATCACTTGTTGTTATACATTTTACAACAAATTTTCTTATGGCACATAGAGGAACTTAGACTGATCAGAGTTTTATGGTTCACAGATTTTCTGAAGAACTTCTCATGCCTATGACAACACCTAGGCCCTAATTTATCATAGCTTTTTCTCCAGATTTCTGGTGTAAAAAGACATGAAAATTTGCAAAATGTTGGCGCAACCCGAGGATGTGCAATTCAAAAAATCTATTGCTACTTTTGACATTTTGACATTTTCACGTCAGTTTTGCCTAGCTCCGGCAAAGTGGTTGGAGGCCGGACAAGATGGAGGCGTAATAAGGCGCGATTATCCCGATCATCAGATTTATAACAAGTGGTGGCATAACTTACACCACAAATCCCACTCTGGTGCTTGATTGGAGGAAGATTTGAGGCACATGCCACTTTTAAGATGCTCCTGATTCATTTAGAGGTACAGTCTGACTCTAGCACACTTCATCATTAATCAAGACCCGTGTGAAAAATGACAGTCTTGATTAATCGGGGCCATTGTCTTGTTTAAATGTCATCATCCTCTCATAGTACTACATGATGGTCGTCTGGATTATTGGGATAGATCAGGATGTTAATAATGTGTAATAGTAGGAAAACATTTTGATATCTGTTAGTTGGTCTCAGGGCCAGATTGGTCAGTGACCAATCTTTTTATATGACCATTTCAGTGAGCATAGACCGGCATGTGATGGGGGTTTCAAGATGATAATGCAAGGTAGCCAAACGGATCATGAATGGGAGGTAAAAGGGATCCCAGAGCAAAATTAGAAATCTAGGCACCCTCTAGGTACCATTTGTCATCACTTTATTCTTAGAAATCCTCAGCAGAAGATCCTGGTCCTTTTATCCTATTTTTATCATTTTAGCACTATTTTTGTCAATATTGTATAGTAACCTATTATTTCCATCTGTCTGCTTCTGCTGTTAAGTGGAATTTTATTGATGCAATTCTTGATCAAGAAAAAACACCACTGCACAATTTTTTTTATTTTCTGCACATTTAATATAAAACTTACAATAAAAAGCCAAACACTAAGGAATAGCAGCACATCGGAATATAAATAAAAGTTCTGTGATGTGCGAGACAGGTTTCACTATTCTGGCTTTCTCAGGGGTTCACCTTCATGGGATATCAGAGTTTATAACAAAACATCTAGGGATGAGCGGACCCGTGGATATTTGGGTTCGTCGGGTTTGGCAGAACTTTGCTCCAAAGTTCGGTTTGGGTACCAGAACTCCACCCAAAATTGAATCCAAACCCCATAGAAGTCAATGGGGACCCGAACTTTGGTTCTGTAAAATGGTCATAGTAAGGGATAAGGGGCACCCAAAGGAATCACAGTCCCTCTTCTCTCTCTCTTTCTTTTGCGGAAGAAGTCTGTGTTCGGAGTTCAGCACCAGACATTAGGTGTCCGATACGAACTCCGAACTTTACAGTTTGGGTTCGCTCATCTCTAAAAACATCCTTTCTTCTAGGCCAGTTTTTTAAATTTATTTAATTTCCAGTGTACAAAAGGTTGAAATACACTGTATTAGAAAAAAAACATTGTATTAGGACAAAATTATAAATTAAAACACTTATTCCCAGTCTCTTGTAAGAATAGTAGATGGTTGGAACAAACTGGAAAAATCAATTGTAAGAGACCTCAGAAATGCCTGGGATAAATATAAATCTACCAGAAGAGAAATATGGAAAAGAAACAATATTAGGGGAAGAATAGCAGATGTTACTTTTGTACTGTTAGTCTGCGACCTTTCAATTCTGATGTGGTTAACTCTGTAGCCCCTCCTATACATGCACCCATGCTTAGTGAGCATGGCTAGTAGGCAGCTTTGGCAAAGGAAAGTCAAAATATCTAACTACTGTATTATATCCTTTATAGCCATGTCAGCTGTAAAGACACCCAGGGAACACTAAGCAAAGAGGACATGACTTTGGCTTTAGGGCGGGTGGACCTATAACTTCAGCAGCTTTGCTTGTATAGCTGTGTGAACTTTAAACAAAAGTGATTTTGATGTAAGAAGAAGGAGCACAGTATGTCTGTGCCTCGTGTCTTACTGTGAGGAGTGTGGGGCTTATAAAGAGGATGTAACTTCCTGTCTTTTCTCTCTCTCTCCCTCTGTCTCTCACCAGAAGAGCTGGAGGAAACATTACCTGCCCTGTTATAATCATTCAATATCCTACAACTCTTTATTTAACCGTTACTTGTATAGTGATGAATGCCTTTTTGTATTTGTTGTATTAGCCATTGTATATTTTGTACCATGTCCAATTCTATCATGACTAGAAAGAGATAACATTAGCAATAACCTTCTAAGCCCAAGGGAAGGGCAATCCTTCAGCCATGGTTCCCTAGAGGTTTCTTCCACAGGGGTTCTTCCTCTCCTGAGTGTTGTAGGATGACTCTCTGTGAGTTGGAGGTTTGCCAAGTTTAGTCCCTTAAAGACTTTAAAGGGGCATCTACTTTATAAGTTCACCGAATTGAAATAAGTGTTTAAATTCTAAAACATAATAATAATAATAATAATAATGGCTAAAATGTGTCATAAGTAGCTTGGAATTTATAACCTGTTAAATCTTTGTGGTTTAAAAGTAAGGTGGAAGTTGAAGACAAGCTAAAGTGGACTAATTTTAACTAATAGGGGATATAAAACCTCCTAGTGGTTAACAGGCTTGGCTTTGGTAGCCAGCCTGAAAGATGTTATAATGGTAATGTCAGTCAGGGGCAGGCACAGTGGTTAAGCACAAGAGGATAATAGGGTCGTGAAAGTTTACTTGCTCTGCTTAGAATGACAAGCCCTTGTGTGCTGCTCCTTTAAGGCTGTCTGTCCTGGTGCTGTATGTCAGACAGCTGTGGATATCACAGCACTTATGAATCCCAATGTACTAGCACTTCACCTGACTCCTACTGTGATTGTTTTAATCCCTTTATTTAAATAAAGCTGTGGTCATTTTGACAACCAAAATATACTTTTTTTGTGTATTTATTCCAGTGTCTAAGTTTACTGCAGTTATGATTGTTTGAAGGTGGGGGGGGGTCCATCCCATATGCTAAAGTCATGTGTTTAATTAAAAGTGAGCTTTTTTTGTTTGGCATTGTTAATACTAAAGTGGATAAAAAACTATGTCTATACAGTTTGTCCATTCATTATTCCTCACCACCAACATAGAAAAATAAGCAGTCCTAAAATATAGATAAGCCATGCAGTAGTTTGGAGGATCTAGTACATGTCAGTAAAGCCCCCCCCCAAAAAAAACTGCTTTGATAGCCCCCATTGATTCAGAAATAACTAAGCCTGTTACAGGTCCCGGCTTTCCTGAGGACCCGATGCACCAGCTGTAATAAATAATCAGCGTTCAGGATAAGCTTGCATCACTAGAAAAATGTACTATATAAAGAACTGCAGAATAATCACTTTGGAAAGCTGACCGGGGACAGCTCGCACGTACTGAAAGTGTCAGCATTACTTATGACTGTGGGCAAATGACTTGATTTACTTGGGCTTTGGGCCCAGGAATAAATTGTGTACTTTCCACAGATGCTTTGATTGTAACACTGTTTTGAATGGTGCTATGTCCATTGTCATTGACTTGAAAATAAACCGAGACTTGCAAAGTTATTTCAACAAGAAAAAAAAAACAAAATCAAAGAGCAAAGACATCGAATAAAACCATTGTGATGAGTAATCTGCAAAGCATAACCCTAAGGGACAGAACAGATTCAAGCTGTTCTATTGGCAGGCCTCAGGCGAACATCAGCCTCCTCACTGATGGAGAAAACATGAAATGGGATTATTCGTTCTCAGGTAGCCATAACAGATCATAGTCAGACCCTGTCTATTGCTGTCTATGGACCATATGGTTCTGTTAAACATATCTATTAATGCTGTTAACAGATACTCAGAAAAAAATGGCTGCCCCAATAAGGATGGACAGAAGATAAAATAAAACAGATTTACAGAAAAAAGTTAAAATGTTTTTAATTGTTAAAAAAAATAATATAGATGATACTTTTAGAATCTGCTGGTAAGAGTGTGGCAGAAGAAGAAGCACCGCCTGAAGATATTATAATGACTGTAGTGTGTTACATCACTGCATTTTCTATGTGATGTTCATGGTATTATTATGCTATGCAAAAGGATGATTAATTCACTTGTGTTTGGGAAGTTAAAGTATAGTGTAGATCCTGGTACAGAAGAGTTAACAGTTAGCCCACCCTGCAGATGTGATGAGTTTTTGGTAGTAAGGAGAGAGTAACTTCTTGGTGAGACGAGTCGGCAGTTAGAAGTGGAGTGAAGAGAGTGAAGCCTGTCAGAGTTATGGTGAGGAAATAGGCCACATACTGGGTGTGTGTGCAAGGAGGAGATCTTAGAAGGTAGCAAGCCTTGTAATTGTACTGGATAAGTTGGCAGTCTGGATCTTAATACGGCAAGAGCATCCTGGATCTAGGGAAGTGGAACAAACAGCACAGATGAAGTCGGCCTGAAGAGGCAACGTGTAGGTCAAACCTGGTCTTAGTGAAGAAATACTGGAATTGCCAGACTTGAGCACAGATACTGCATGGAAGTGGGCTGTGGTCAGTGAGAATGGAGTATTCAAATCAGGAATGTCATATTGCTGAAATGTTGTTAACCAGCGTTTATTTATTTTACTCACTTATATAGCAGCACTAATTCCACAGCGCATTACAGACATTATCATCTGCCACCATTGGGGCTCACAATCTACATTCTCTATCAGTATGTCTTTGGAGTGTGGGTGGAAAACCACACAAACACAGGGAGAACATACAAACCCCTTTCAGATGTTGTCCTTGGAGGGATTTGAACTCAGGACCTCAGCACTGCAAAGCAACAGTGCTAACCACTGAGCCACCATGTTCCCTTTATTCTTATAAAATGGACAGAATCCTTCCTTTCCTATTGCTTTACAACTGGGTTTCCTGAGTGTATGTTGCATGAGTGGGAAACATCGCACACACCAAGAGTAGAGGAACCCATGTCACTGGTGCCTAGGACAGAACCCACCGACCCATGGAACCCTTAAATGCTATTGAAGACTCCTCAGGTTTACAATAGTATCTCCATACAAAGGTAAGGAAAAAGCACTCTTATGCCAGGTTTCCATATATCCTGATCATTGAGACCAGTTGCCAGTTGATTTTTATACCTCAACTGATGACAAATAATGTCCAAACAGCATCATTTGTTGTGCATTTTTTCAGCAATTTCCACTATAAAACTGATGATACAGATTAAAAAAAACACAAAATATGGCTTTCTAATCAGGTTCTTAGAAGGGTCTAGTGCAACAACTGATAATATTGGATGAATGAGAACATTCCCATAACAAACTATGGAATCAATTCTCCGACCAGTTTCTCTGCAGCTTTCACTGCTGGATAGATGGGATCAATGCCTTGACTTGTTCTTGTAGTCAAACCTCATTTAACGAGTATTTACCAAGTTGGTAAGTTATCACCTATCCATAAGGCAAGTGAAAACTTACCAATCTTTGGGGATCTCACTCATTTAAATAATTAACAAGCCAATTTTGAACTTGAGGGTAATCATTTTTGTTTCTTTTGCATTCAGAATATAACTTTATTTTAGATTGATGTGGCCTGATTTTAGCAGGATGAGTTGTGCTTTACTTTTTTTATATTTTTATGCCATACACCAGTTAGAATAAATTAATTACTTTAGTCATTCTTACAGATGTGAATATTACAGTGTCCTTAGACCATCTAACTATGTAATGTGTCCACTGCCTCTGCCGATGGCAAATGTCAAGGAACAGAGACATAGGGCATGATGGATTTCAACATTATCAATCCTTGGTTTTCCTAGAAATTAAGTAATTATTCCCATTGAAAACACACATACCCTAAAGCCCCCATACACATCACACCAAAACCGGCCAAACCCACCAATATCAACAGGGTTGGACGTCCAATGTCTATGTGGTCCTCCAGAACTTTGGCATATTGAATTTCCAACAGCTGATCCTTTTGTTCACTCGGAGATAAACCGTGGCCAGAGGTGTTTGACAGCGGTTCACTCATTGAGAACAGAGTAGCGTTTGGCCAAACCAAGCGTTACTGTGCTTGGAGAAGTCAGGAGAGATGGAGAGCTTTGTTCAGCCAACAGTTATCTAATGTGCATGAGGTTCTGGAAGAATACGGTCTGCCATATTCTCCTGACAGCTATTGCAAGTATGTAGACAACTTTGGTATAAACTGAGGAAAAGTAATTTGGCCAGGCTGCTCTGGTGTCCTTCAGAGAACCAAGTGCCATCTGTCCATACGTGATATCAGGTCTGCTTACTAGGCAGCATGGTGGCTCGGTGGTTAGCACTATTGCTTTGCAGTGCTGGGGTCCTGGGTTCAAATCCCACCAAGGAAAACATCTGTAAGGAGTTTGTATTTTCTCCGTGGGTTTCCCCCCATTTCCTCCCACACTCCAAAGACATACTGATAGGGAATCTAGATTGTGAGTCTCAATGGGGACAGTGATGATGTCAGTAAAAGCACTGTGGAATATGATGGTGCTATATAAGCAAGTAAAATAAATAAGTACAGCATAATACTGTATATCACAAGACAAAGTATAACATAGTTTTTATAAGTTTTCCTTTCTTAGTTTTGCTAATCTTTTGATTTAGGCCTAGAAGAAAGGTAATCTCATGTGAGAATCTCTCATAGCTCAATTATAAGGATTATTTGATATGACGGATTGTGTATACTAAAACTAAGGCAATAAATGCATCATCCGCGCTCAGACCTCAGGACGAGATCAACTAAAATTGTCAGGTTGTCACTGCTTTGCTTGCAAGAACAAAACCCAATGTTTAGCCGTGTTCTCCGGGAAAATAATGAGATACAGTAGTGTAAAGCGAGAGCGAATGACTGATGGAAAAATGAGAGACACAGAGGGGGCAGGGTGTTTTCCAAGACAGAGCAAGCGGACAATGATATGTGTAAATGTGTGTACACAGCAAGAGTGAAACTATACCGTATCTACGGGAATCAGCGACTGTTCCATTATCTGCTCATATAGGATATATACAGACTGTATGGAGCGGGGCAATGTATTGTAACCTCCTGTAATATAACATGTCATTGTATAGTACACCGTAATATAGTACATGTGGTATACCGTAATACAGTGGGATAGAACAGCGCAAAACAACATATTACATCATAACATAGTTCACTACAGTAGCGTAATACAGTATAAGAACGTTTAGGATAAATGGATACTATAAAAAGTCAGAAAATACTGTAATGTATAGTATTATAATGTATTATAAAAGTATATAATATAGTGTGATATAAGAGAAAAGACAAAAGTGAAGCATAATATAATAAAGTAAAAAGTAGTCAAAGGTATAATAGTATATGTAGTAAGTCAGGGTACAATATAATGTAACAAATCCTAGTATTTTAGATGTATTGTAGAATTACAATATAGTACAGTGTTATATAACAAAAAGTAGAATAAGGCTATGTTCACACGCAGCGTTATTGCAGTGTGCTTTTATTATACAAATAAGAAGCTGGGCTTTACAGTACCAGCAAAAGCTATGGGATATCAAAAAGATCACGCATACACGGCTTTCTTTTTTGTTTCCTGAGTTTGAAATCTGCAGCATGTTAATTGTTTCAGCCTTTTTGCAGCATTTTTGCAGTGTTCTTTCACCCATAGAAAGCAACAAGAATAGGTTTTGCTGCATTTTTGCTGTGTTTTTAGTGAATAAAACTAAACGTTATCAAACATGTACTGTAGACAAATCACACATGTAATCAGCCCCCACCCCCCCCCCCCCCAAAAAAAAAAGCTGCAAAAAAAGCAGTAAAAGTTAACGCAAAAAAATGCAGGAAAACCTGCGTTTTGAACATTTTTACTGTCAAGCGAGCAGGTTTTAGCTGCAGGAACAAAAATCAGCAAAAATGAAGAATATTTCATATGGTATAATGACAAGCTATGGTGTAATATAGGGTAGTGCAAATAAGTATAGTATTATAGGGTATATAACAGTATTAATAGGTGATATTGTTTGATGATGAAAAATATAATATATTAAGGTTCAATAAAGGAAGAAAAAGTTTCATAAGTTTAAGGTCTAATGGTATAAGTTAATTAATCCAGGGATTTAATCTGACTGCCAGATTGGTGTCGGGAAGTTAATTTTTCCTCAATGATGTAAATTGGCCTATACCGCATGGTTTTTTGTTGCCTTCCCCTTGATCAACGCTGCGGAATAGCTGCAGTGCACAAGAAATAGGCTGAACTGGATGGACGCTTGTCTTTTTTCGGCCTTATAAATAATGTAACTAATGTAATGTAATGTAAAGGAGTAAAATAATAACAACAACATCAATAATATTAATAATAATAATAATAATAATAAAATAAGTAATAATAATAATAATAAAATAAGTATTAATAATAACAAAATAAGTGACTAAACTAATAATAAAATAACTAATTATAATATAAATAATAATAATAATAATGCAAATTAATAATTATAATAAAACTAAAATAGGTAATAATAATAATAAAATAAGTGATTATACTAATAATAATAATAATAATAATTATAATAAAATAAATAATTAGAATAATATCAAATAATTAGAATAATAACAAAATAAGTAATTATAATAATAATAAAATAAGTCATTATAATAATTTAAAGAAAGGATATAGTAAGTAAAGATTAATAAAAACTATGATAAGGTGTAGTATAGTAAAGCAGGACAGTTTTCTAATATTTTCTTAGGATAACCACCAAAATGCTCCTGGATATACGGCTACTATAAGCTCTTTTTCTCTGAGAATGTTTTGATACATGAACCCCTAAGTGTTAAGTTAACCTGAATACATCTGTACAGAACAGTAGAGAAAGATATAGCGTAAATCAGTGTAAAATGCATTAGTATGGCAGAATATAATGCCGTATAGACGTGGTCTTATGTGACTGTATTGGATAGTTTAGTATTTGTGATAGATCGTACAGAATCACCATGAATTATACAATAAGATAGAAATGTTAGACATTAGTTTTGTCCGCTTAGTAACGTATGGCAGCACATGTACAGTCCACCTTGTGTGAGTTCAGTGCTTGTTTAGAAAATATTTGGCGTGAAAGCTATGATGGCACTACAAATCCCAGCTGACAGCAGTAGCAGTGTCGCTGCAGAAGAGTGAGGGAAATTTTTAATGTGTTTCCAAAACTTTCTTATAAACTTTATAAATATTCTAAATTAATAGCAGAGTGGTGAACAGATCCAAAAACACCGACGCGTTTGTAGCCTTCACCGGCTTACCTGGATCCATGGTCTCTTCTGAAGCCGATCAGGGCACATACATTTTAACTTGAAGATGACTGAAGATAAAGAGCAGGATAAACACAGGTAGATATTTTTTTTTTAAATGTCCTTTTATTTTTTTTATTTCCATAGATTCAAAATGCATTGTCATCAAGAACTGTAAACTGAGGAGTAAAGACCCACAGGAGGGAGATGTACAAACTGTTAAGGTCATTGAGAAGCCTGTCTAGTAATTCCAATAAAAAAAACTAAAAGCAAATGTAAAGTTGGCATTATGGTCGTGAGCTCCACTGAATGTCACAATTTTTATTTTGGATGAATTTTACTATTATTATTATTTTATTTATTTTTTATTATTATTATTATTATTATTATTATATCACAATTGTTCTATTTTCAGACCCTTTTAGCTAGATACAGTCTGGTTTATGGTTTGGGTAGGTCTATGTGAATTTTTACAAGATTTTTATTCACTTTATCATTACATGATGCCTAAGTTAATAAAGTTAGTGTAAAATGTATTTAAAACTATAAACTTGACAATTAAAATTCTATTGTTTTATTTAAAGTACTGATAAAACTTTGTGGCACTGTCTTAGATCCAGTTTGGTAAAGAGGTTTTTTTCTAATTATTAGCAGTATACTGTATCATCCACTTGCATTTTTTTACGGGTTTTGCTATGGTATTAGTCCAAATTAATGTATAAATTACATTTCATTTTGTAGACAGTGCACCTACAAACACTTTACGTCATTGTTAAATATGTTGGTGCGATGCTTCAGATGTGCAACATCTATTTAGAATGGAAAGTTATAAAGCTCCTGAAATTTTCTGCTACAATAAGAGTATATCTGTTCTTTGTAATCTCCTTCCCAAATTTCTGATTATTGTCCAGTGCATGAGAATATACTGTATACGGCATTTCCAGCAGTGACGTCCAGTGAGTACTACCTGTAAAAGGGGGAGATTTTATTGGCTGACAGGGTGTATACTCTCTCAGACTGGAGGGTTGGGCTGCTACTGGGGAACGGACAGTGTTTCTTTATATGCCATGTCCATGCATACAGCTTTGAAAAAATGACATTGATTTACAGTTTGCAAAGCACTGTGGAAACTTTTTCTAATTTGAAAGTGCACAAAAATAGCACATGCACACGTTACATACATACACAAAACATGCACACAAGAAATTTGTGACACATATACACATATCACATAAGCATTCCATTATTAGCATTCATGTATGTACCATGCAGGCGCAAATACACAATCTATGCCAAACATGGATAAAACAGACATGCATTACACATACATACACACAAATGCACCATACATGCACACTACACGTGCACATATCATACATACACACAAATGCACCACACATATATGCAATAAATGTACACATTATACATACATACACACAAATGCAACATACATACACTAAACACATGCACACATTATACATACATACACACAAATGCACCATACATGCACACTACACGTGCACATATTATACATACATACACACAAATGTACCACACATATATGCAATAAATGTACACATTATACATACATACACACAAATGCAACATACATACACTAAACACATGCACACATTATACATACATACACACAAATGCAACATACATACACTAAACACATGCACACATTATACATACATACACACAAATGCAACATACATACACTACACACATGCACACATTATACATACATACACACAAATGCACCATACATGCAGACTACACGTGCACACATCATGCGTACACACAAATGCACCATACATGCACACTACATGTGCACACATTATACATACATGCACACAAATGCACCATACATGCACACTACATGTGCACACATTACACATACACACAAATGCACCATATATGCACACTACACGTGCACACATTATACATTCATACACACAAATGCACCATACATGCACACTACATGTGCACACATCATACATACACACAAATGCACCATACATGCACACTACACATGCACACATTATACATACATACACACAAATGCACCATACATGCACACTATGCGTGCATACATTATACATACATACACACAAATGTACCACAGATATATGCAATAAATGCACACATTACACATACATATACACACATGTAACATACATACACTACAAACATGCAGACATTACACAGACATTTTCACAAATGCATTACACATATATACAAGAAATGCACACATTCCACGTACATATACACAAATGAACAATACATATACACTATACATACACACATAACACCTCCATGTATACAAAAGCACAATACATATACACCACAAATGAACCCATTACACACACACATACCTAAATTCACCATAAATACACAATATACATGCATTACACGTACATATACGCAAGTGCACCACAGATTACACCACAAATGCTCACATTATACATACATATGCACAAATGAACCATACATACATACTAAAAATGCACACATTACATGTACATATATACAAATGCACCCTATATATACACCACAAATGTACACATTGCACACAAGTATACACAAAGACACCTCATATACACTACACATGCACACATTAAACATACATACAAATGCACCATTCATAAGCACCACACATTATACATACTTATGCACAAATGCACAATACATACACATTACAGAAGCACACATTAAACATATACACAAATACACCATACATATGCACTACACATGCACACATTACACATACATATATAGAAATGCACCATACATATAAACCACATATGCACACATTACACATACATACACAAATGTACCATACATGCACAATGCACATATCGACCATACATAAACATATATACCAATGCACCATACATGTACACTACATATGCACATGTTACACATACATACACACCACACATGCAAACTATCACATCATTTACATGCATGTACAACACACATCCACACCATACATATATTCCACAATGACATATAGCAACTGCACACAGCACACATACATGTACACAAAGGCACCATACATATATCACACCTAAGTACACTATACATACATATTCACCATACTTATTGCACACAGACCTAAACAGGCGATAAATATACATTGCACATGCATAATTTAACAGAGATATACCCACCACACATGCACACTGTCATACGCAGACATACTAACAGACTATGCACACACACCACACATGCACACTGTCATACGCAGACATACTAACAGACTATGCACACACACCACACATGCACACTGTCATACGCAGACATACTAACAGACTATGCACACACACCACACATGCACACTGTCATACGCAGACATACTAACAGACTATGCACACACACCACACATGCACACTGTCATACGCAGACATACTAACAGACTATGCACACACACCACACATGCACACTGTCATACGCAGACATACTAACAGACTATGCACACACACCACACATGCACACTGTCATACGCAGACATACTAACAGACTATGCACACACACCACACATGCACACTGTCATACGCAGACATACTAACAGACTATGCACACACACCACACATGCACACTGTCATACGCAGACATACTAACAGACTATGCACACACACCACACATGCACACCATACAAAAACCCAATGGACACACAGTATAGACACTTCCATAAAAACAAATACCTTATACAAATTCTACACAGACACACACAGTTATCTGGATCTGCCTACTTATTGAGATAAGGATAGACATGAAGACTTTTATAGAATCACAATGATTTATTCGCAGCAGAACATTCTTTAACATATTTATAAAATAATTTTCTACACTCCTGATACATTTTTTGTTTGAGATTTTCTCTTGTGTCCATTTTCTTCTACACAACCAGAATTTACCCACAGCTGTGAAGACACCGTCCAAAAGCAGTAGAATTATCTTTGCATCTGGAAGCAGTAAAATGAAACAACGATGTCATTTTCCACTAAAACCGAAATATCCACAGTAGTACATCCTCTATCCTCTCTTGTGTTATTACAAATTCTGCACAGTCCTTCTTAAAACCAATATGGTCGTCACTGTATCTCCTTCAGGGACTGACACTCCGCTTTCTCATACTATTTAAAGGGATTGTGCCATCAGAAAATAACCTGTTGTTTCATTCAAATTTTTTATGTTATTCATTTTTTTAAGAACGTTTGGTTTCTTTTTATTTTTCAATCTTGAAATTTTGAAGTTTTCACACTGACTACTGAATCTTATAACAGCCTGACACTTCCTGTTCTGTACAGGTCACTTTTCAGTAGTCATCTCATTATCATAGGCAGCATTAAATAGGTAGCACCTAAGTTTAAATAACATAGGATGCACAATATGGTATAATCACAGCTCGCCTCCTCCGCCTCCCTGCACAGTAACCTCTGCACAGATCATAGAGCATGCCCACAACATTCATGCATACAGATCAGTGAGTCCTCATCAGTCTACAGATTTCTATAGACCATGAGGCTGCTGTAAACCATCTCTCTATCTCAGATAAAGAAATTCATTTTGTAGATTTTTTTAAACCTTTGTTTGAAGTTTGCTTGTATTCATATCTTCATGCATCGGGGCGAGCCTGTGGGTGGGCCTGTGGGTGGGGCTGTGGGTAGGGTCTTCAGCTTTGTTCCGTCCCCTCCGCTGTGTTTGGGTGTCTCTTCTTCTTTATCTAAAATTTTGCACTGGCACCGTCCTAGCTGCGGGCAGTGCTCATGTAGATTGGGGTCTTGGAAGTGACATGCCTGACATGCCAGTGTAAGGAGACTTATAGGCCATGCAATACTCCTCTGGGAAATTAAATATGCTTATTGCCTTTTCAGAAAGAAAGAGGACTAGAACTCTAGTGCCTAAGTCATGTCATGGGTCAATATTGACTTTTAGGTTTGCTGTTTCCAGTAGGGGGCACTAGAGTTCTAGTCCTCTTCCTCTCTGCAGAGACAATTTTCATATTCATAACCAGACAAACAGACCATTCAAGTCCTCTGGTGATGTTTTTGGTGATGCTGGGGAGCTATACCACCAGCCATGACAGGTGCCACCCAATTTAAAGCAGCATATCACCCACAATTATATAATTTATGTGTAAATTGCCCCCTTAACTACTATACAAAGCAGAGCTATATCTATGGTATTGTGCAGAGGGCTTCCCTGGTAACAAATACATAGTAATAGATGTGATCTATATACTTTCTCATCACAGACTATATATGATGTGTGGTACATGCCGCTGAACAGTATATATAATCTTCCATTAACCTCTCCATGCTGGGGCTGTTCGCAGTCAAATACATCTGAATGGTCAATTTCACCCTCACAGTGGAGGTCAGCTTGTTAAACTGAGAAAGATTTTGGGAGATACTTAGCTCCCTGCTGCCATCACATGCTCCAGAGAGCAGATCAACACCGGCTGCTACAGGAGCTTCTACCTGTGATGTAATAAAGGATCTCTCCTTCTAACACCTGTACAATGTGAAGGCAGAGAATTGCCCCATTGTTTCCTTCTCTGAATATTTTCCTACTAGCAGAAGATACTGGACAAGTATATACAAGGAGCACCCATATATACTGTCCTACCTGCTCAGCTATGCCCTGCTGTCTAAAAGAGAAGGAAAAGCAAGACAGACAAATTAATAGAGGATAGATAGATAGATAGATAGATAGATAGATAGATAGATAGATAGATAGATAGATAGATAGATAATAGATAAGATAGATAGATAGATATGGGACAGATAGATAGATAGATAGATAGATAGATAGATAGATATGGGATAGATAGATAGATAGAAGATAGATAGATAGATAGATATGGGATAGATAGATAGATAATAGATATATAGATGGATAGATAGATAGATAGATAATAGATAGATACATTTATAGATACATAGATAGATCATTAAGGATAATTAATAGCTAGATAAATAGATTCACAATACAAAGACAGAAAATCAGTAGTAAAAGAAAGAAGAAAAAAGGAAGGAAGAAAAAGAGTAAGGAAGGAAGAAATCAGGAAAGAAAGAAACAGAGAAAGAAAGAAAAAGAAAAAGGGAAGGGAGAAAGAGGGAAGGAAGAAAGAGGGAAGGAAGAAAAAAAGAAAGAAAAGAAAAAAGCAAGAAGGCGAGAGAGAAAGAAAGAAAACAGGACAGAAAAAAAGGAAGGAAGTATGAAAGAAAATAAAAAATAGATAGATAAATAGATAGATAGATAAATAGATAGATAGATAGATAGATAGATAGATAGATAGATAGTATATAGGTGTGAGCACATGGTTAGAGTGAAGGAGTTAAGCAGTGCCACATCCCCCATCGCTCACCACCAGTTATCTTGCAGGTTGCTGCTCTGTGACTGGCATAAGAGGAGCAGTTTCTAATCGGATTGTGTCTGCCCTTGTAATCCCAGCTCACAGAGCTTCAAGCTCCCTCTCTTCAATATCACTAATGTCATTTGTATTGGCTGCATTAGACAGATGTTCAGAGTGTCTCTCCTTCCTTCTGTATCTCTCATTCTGATCCCCCTTAATACTTTCACTGCTATTAAATCCACAATCCTCCCCTTTTACTTTTTCAGCAATCTGGCAGAGTGGCAAGACCATGCTATGCACTTGGCATATAGGACACGAGCAAGATGCCCTTGAAAATATTCCTAAGGAAGCTCCAGTGGTGCATTAGCCAATACTCTGTGTGAGCCCCTTAGTTGTGACTGGAAAGACATTCATTAGGGAACACAGAAATTAAGTAGAAAACAATGGGTGAGTGAGAGGGAATAGAGAAAAATAGAGAGAAGTAATGTGAGAGAGAAGGAAGGAGAGGACACAAGGCACAGAGGGAAGTGGAGAGAGAGGAGTGTAGACAGAGCATGTGAGAGATGAGGGGTGTGGAGAATGAAAGTGAGAGAGAACACAGAATGGATGAAGAATTAATGAATTAGGAATATAAACTAGAGAGGGAAAGAAAGAAAGAAAGAAAGAAAGAAAGAAAGAAAGAAAGAAAGAAAGAAAGAAAGAAAGAAAGAAAGAAAGAAGAAAGAAAGAAAGAACGAACGAGATGGAAAGATGGGAAAGGAAAGAAAGAAAGAGAGAGAAACAAAGAGAAAGAAAGAAAAAAGAAAGAAAAAGAGAAAAAGACAGAAGGAAAGAAAGAAAGAAGGAAAGAAAAGGAGAAAAAAAGAATCAGAGAGAGAAAGAAAAAAAAGATAAGAGTGAAAGAAAGAAAAAGAGAGAAAGAAAAAAGAAAAAAAGAAAGAGAGAAAGAAAGAAAGAAAGAAAGAAAGAAAAAAAGAAAGAAAAAGAGAAAGAAAGAAGGAAAGAAAGAAAGAGAAAGAAAGAAAGAAAGAAAGTGGCACCGGAATAAAATAAGTAGCTATAATGACTGAGAGATCACTAGAACATCTGTATGTCCTGTGTAATAATGAGAGTGAGGACAGGTAGGCAGATGATTGGACATATGGAGGCACAGGAGAGGACCTGATGGAGGACCCAGGTGCTGTATGGAGGAGCTACATGCATAGGCTCAGGTGGCAGCACTTTACCTCTCCTCCAGGCAGGGTGGATGATCACACATTGTGCACACAGATCTTCCACCAGACAGGCTCCTGGTACTGGACCTACCTGAGGGCTGGTTATTGCACGGTGTCGCTCAGGCCGCCTCTTTAGCGCCCCCTGTCGTCCATCCACTCCCAGTTCTGTCAGTACAGAAGAGCTGCCCCAGGAGCTGACCTTCACTGCACCCTGCTCTCCTGTCCCCACACATCCATCCAGGCAGATATTAGGCTTCTTTCTCCCTTTTGTCTTCCTCCAAGCCTTGAACTTGACTGTGCTGTGTGTTTGTCCCTGCAGTTCTCCTCTCTTGTTCCTCTGCTCTGTGTAACCCACAAAAAATGAAACACATATGCTCCTCTGTCTCCTTCTATTTCCCAATGTCTCTGGCACTATTGTCTGCTGCAGTTTCTCCAATGTGTAAAGTGGAAACACATGCACCCCGAGCCCAGAGCCCCATCCAGGCGCACAGTCCTGCCGGAGCCGCATGGAACCTCTTTATTTGGCTTCTAATGTGGATCTAGAATTCTTCATTAACACTAGAGAGATTCTATCATTTCCATGTGGCCGGACAACAGGCGAGATCAATGCGGAGGAGATCTGGAAGTCAACCATTATGTCAGGACAACTCAAAATAATGCGTCTATTATTTCAATCGATGCGACGATTGTATGCGCACAGGCGGCATCTGATGCCGCACAATGTGTCCCTGTGTGTGGGCTGTCTGCCGTGTGTACAGCCCTTATCCGTCTGTAAACAAACCATTAATATTCGTGTCAATATCTGCAAATAAATGACAAAATTCCTGCAACTCAGCAGCCTGATGAAACCAAACACATTGCAGGCTGGTGATGTCATAGGGGAGTGACGTCACTGCTGGAAACTCTGCCTTAGAGAGAGGACCTGTTTACTGTAAAAATGCGAAATACATATATCTATAGTTTTATATATGCATATATACACAGATACATACACATTTATACATGTATATGCACACACATACATGTGTTTGTGTATATATATATGTATCAATATATATCTATATATATAGATAGACAGATAGATAGATAGATAGATAGATAGATAGATAGATAGATATGCACACACATCTATCAATATAGATATTCATATCTTGATATACATTGACACACATATATATATATATATATATATATATATATATATATATATATGTAGGTATATGTGTGTAGATATGTACACTTGCATATGAACATTTATGTATTTATATATGTGGGTACATGTTTATAAATCTATGCATGTACATATATACATATGTGTTTACATACATGTATACATACGTGTTTGTACATATTACACTTGTACATATGTACATATGTATATATATATATATATATATATATATATATATATATATATATATATATTATAAATCGAAATATTTGCAAAGCCCAAACAATTTTCGGGATCACCACTGAGCAGACACATTTCACATGGATTCATATTTTTATTAATTTATTACTTTTTTTTAATTATTACCAGTGCAGCATTATTGAGTTACAACTGCAAAACGAAAAAAACATGAAAAAATAAGAGCAACTAAACAGAAAGTGTGTATTTTTACAGTAGAGCTCCATCTGTCTGACATAAATAATAAATCCTTGATAACATTCCTAATCTATTTCTTTCTTTTTTTTTTTCAATGGAATAAAGAAGAGATTAATAATCTATTTCTAACACAATCCAACCACAGACAAAGATCCGGCGACTTTACTGGCAGAATTAATTTAAGAAAGAGGAAATCGTCCCACATTTTTTTTGTATAAATAATATTCCAGTAAAATTCTTAAAAGCTTAGAGATTTTATAGTAAAAAAAAAAAATCATTTGTCTGGTAATGAGTGATATCACTGAAAAGCTCCAACATTCTTCTTGGTGGGAAATTAAAGCTCTTTTTTTATGAACACTGCACGTTTTATGGTTTGGTGACATTATAGTCATTCATATGTACTGATAATATACAGCCAAGGGTTAATTTACTGCCTCTGTTCAGGGGCGCTGAGTGGTGTTAAGGGTCACTAAAGGGAATTTACAGGAAGCCTGTATTTTACATAAAAGACCCAAAGATTGTAATTTTGTTTTCATTCCATACTGTACAGTGTGTTTAACATGTCAATTAAGGATTTATTTCTGATACTTTATTACAGCTTTTCAATTTTTTTCTTTATTATTATTATTACTTTTTTTTAGTAAATAGCGGGTCCTTTCAATTGAGATCTTTGTGTGTCACCAATCACCAATGCCAGGGGTTTTACCTTGCTTTACCTTGCTTTTACAAGAGGAAAAAAAACCTCACACAATAAAATGGCAAATCCATTACATGGGTAGAAATATAAAAATAAATAAAATAACAACAGGAAAATAATCTGAATGAGTACATGGAAACAATCTGCTCTCTGTATATCAGGGGACACAAGGAGAAATGTTTATATCATTTAGATATTATATATATATATATATATATATATATATATATACACAAACACACACATATATAGATATATTCATATATACACATATTTATTTATATAAACATATATGTATTACAATTATTTGGATAATATACAACATATATACATAAGTATATATATGCACATGTATACGCAAGTAAATGTTTATATAAATATGTATGCACATGCATATATTTTTTATATTATTTAAATGCTTGTAATGCATAAATATGCTTATATATACAGATATATATATATATATATATATATATATATATATATAAAACAAATATGATGTAAAAACAATAAATGACCATATACCATTTTAATAGAAAACCGACCTAGAAATAAAAAATATATATTTTTTTTTCCTTGACCCCACCGATCTGTAGAGCTCTCCCCATGTCCTTCTTTAGCTGTAAATAATAGATCTGAGATTAGCTAATTAACGCACATTAATCACTGATAGAGCAGAATAAATCAAAAGCTTTGTTCCAACTTCCAAACTCCCCACTCTGCTGCCCCAGCGCCTATCTGCAGAGTACAGAGATACTGTTTAAATGAACTGACTGCTGAGTAAACGCAATCCACTTCAGTTTAAAAAAAAACGAATACCTTTGTTTACAGGCCATTTCTTTTTAAGTGCGTTTCTTAATTACAGAAAGAAAAAAAAATAGTCGCATCATTAATAACATCCTCGCAAAAAAATATTATATATATAAATATATATAGATATTTCGATTTGTTTGGCCTCTTTATCTAGTTATTTTTTTTTTTTTTGTAAATTCAATTTATTAGCCGTGAAATGGTTGTTTGGAGAAATAAAACTAAACAATAATAAATAAAATGCAAAAAAAAAAAAAACACAATTCAGCAAACGTGATAAATTAGGCTAAATAATATGGAAACCAAATAAATATGACACGTTAAAAGAATAAAAAAATAATAAGTGTCAAATATTTAAGAGGATTCTGCTGAAACAAATACATAGTTTGTGTTTTAATTTAAAAAAAAATAAACGTAAATAAAATGTGGACATTAATAGCAATGTTTATAGTAGTTACTATGTTTTTTTTTTTAAATATTCTATTCAGCATGTTTTAATCTATGTATCTATATATCTATTATCTATCTATATGTCTGTCATCTATCTATCTATTGACAGACAAACTATATATACATAATGTTTTATCATCTATATGTCTGTCTATCATCTATATATGTCAATATTTGTATCAATCTATCCATTCTATCTGTCTATTATCTATCTATCTATCTATCTATCTATCCATGCAATATCTATCTATCTAGCCTATATCGATATATCATCTATATATTTATCTATCTATCTATCTATCTATCTATCATCTTTACAAATAATATAAAAAATGTTTTTACTAGGCAGTTTATAAATCTAAAATATTTACAAGTAAAATTGTATTATTGATATTATTATTATATTACAATTGTAAAATAAAAAATAGAAAAATAAAATAATAATAATAATAATAATAATAATTGCTCATTCTCTTATGTGTAAGCATACTATACCTTCCAGCAGCTGGTAAGACATTGTCCTTCTCAGGTATTTGCCTTGATCTCCTCCATAGAAGGTAAGACAGTAGTTACAGGTCCCTATCTAACCAAGATGTCTCCTCCAGCCTCAGCCATTGCAGTCTGCCATTGACTGAGGACTAGTGCCAAGCGCAGGTGGTTCTCTGAATCCTAACCACTTTTAATAGCGCTGCCTCCCCCATTTTAGTCAAGAACCTTGTAATTAATTTTAAGTTACCCATTGCACCATATCATTAAAAAAAAAAAAAATACCCGAGTCCAAACAGCATCACAAAGAAAGGAGATGTGAAGAGCCCATTTGCATACAGCTTTCCTCTATAGTGATTGTTGAACTGCCAAGTGTTATATCCCTAATTACACAAGATTAATGTGGAGAAGGCTCTCTAATGCTTATTAAAATTTATTTAAACACTGTTTTTTAGCCTTTGTGCTTTGCAAAAAAAAAAAAATCAGATAGATTCAATGTGAGTGCAAAGTCTTCCAGATCTGTCAGTAGATGCTATGTATTTATATATAAACTGGAAGAAAGGGGGCAATGCAGTAATGATGTTCAAGTGTCCATCAGAGCTGGGGATCTGCAGACTTCTATGGAGATCTATCATTGTAGATCATGTGTAATTTGTCAGGAGCTTATTGGAATTCTTTACATTGCATGCATCTTCTTTATGGAGCTCCTCTTGTGGGAATTATAAGGTTGTCTTGAAGTTATGGTTAAAAAAAAATACAAGTTGCCTGGAAGTGTAGAGGATCAGAGCAGCAATCAGCTAGTGGTGTATTAGTTTAGATACTCTACACTTGTAGTATATGGGGTTTAAATATAGCACAGCCAGAATTTAATTATACAAAAGAAATCCTGGATCTGGGCGTCTAGCTTTTATTGTTTTTCTTTCTTTGCCATTATTAAAATGTTCATTGCAAAATGCAAATCTAGAAATTGTCCAACTGTGGGGAAAATTCAATATGTAAGCGCCACCTAGTGGTCAAGAGCAGGGATTGCACTCTGTTTCTTCTCAGAGCTTTTGTCATGGTCTCATGCTGTCCCTTGGTGGAGCTGCAGTGATAAAACACCTTTTTGTTTTCCCTCTGCCTTTTTATTTTAATTAAATGAAACAAACATTTAATTTTGCATTTCAAATGTTCTTTTTTTTTAGCATCACCCATATATTTAATGCCACTTAGATATGTTTGTACGCTTTTTATGCTCAACAACCATTGAAAGGTGGTTTTAATGTCTGCCAGTAAAGCAATGATGACTGGTTCACTACCCTTAGAAAAAGAAAAAATCTGCATAAGTATAAACTGCTGAATGCAAAAAAAAAGCACTCACCATTATCTTTATTGTCTGTCCCCAGTTCTGATAGTTAAATATTTACAATAATTAGAGATATGCTGAATTACATGCTATGAAAGACCTTTGAAAAAAACAGATTCGCACTTGGCAGTGAAAGCTTTGTTTTACTGTACTGGTGAGTGAGAATGTAGAAAGCTAAGACGTGTTTATCTTACAATATCAGCCAGATGTCTCCAGCACAAATAGAACATACAACATTGCACTGATGTAACCTTCATCCTGGCCATTATGTGACATTCCAAAATGTCCAGGAACAGATAGAAGAGGGATCGCTAACACGGCGAGGCGCAAGCAGAAACTACTGGCAGACATGACTATCCAATGTATGCAAACTTGGGAAATGCTTAGGGCTGCACAAGAAAGGGGGCTGTATAAATGCTTTCTTCTATACTACCACTCATACTCAACTTGGTCTAATTAAGGCTACATTCACACAATGAGCTTTTGGTGAATTTTTGATGTTGCGGATGTTCTGCACCTTTTTTGCACCTTTTAAGTAAATTCGGTTACTTGCATTTTTTTACATGCGTTTTTATCGCGTTTTTGACTCTGTGGTTTTTGTCTCCAATCTAGTGTGGGGGGTGCTGAGCTGCCGGTGTTTTGATTGACAGCTTGCCATCCGATCTGGGACTGGGAGGTGCTGAGCTTCCTTCAGGTGTTCCCTATTCCAGGTGATTGACCAGCTACTTAACTGAGCTGTCTGCCGCAGATAAGTGCCAGTCTTAGCTTTCAGCTCTTTCTAGCTTGTCATTTGTGCCTTGTGCTCTGAATTCTGACCTTTTGTTGCCAGACCCAGGATTTGCCTTTTGACTACCTGTTTGTATTAACCCTTTTGCCTTGACACTCTGACCTTGGAATTCTGACTCAGGACTGTGACCTGACTATGCCTTTTGTCTTACCCCTTTGTATATGGTATCTGACCCCGGACCTCTTGACTACCCAAGTCTCACAACTTGTCCATGAGTACTGACTAGTGTCACAATCTGCTTTGTATTTGATACTTCCTGGTATTTCGCTTAGACAAAGTTGCGGCTTACATGCTTCTTTGATGCACTTCCACCTCGGAAACTCACTGAAAATGCCTGTGAGTCTTTTACCTGCGGATTTTCAGCATCTAATGCAAGTCTATGGGAAAAATCTGCACATAAATCTCAGTGTGCGTGCAAGAAAAATTGACATGTTGTGGACTTGAAACTCGCACCACAGGGTCAGTTTACAGTGGGTACGGAAAGTATTTAGACCCCTTTAAATTTTTCACTCTTTGTTTCATTGCAGCCATTTGGTAAATTCTAAAAAGTTCATTTTTTTCTCATTAAAGTACACTCTGCACCCCATCTTGAATGAAAAAAAACAGAAATGTAGAAATGTTTGCAAATTTATTAAAAAAGAAAAACTGAAATATCACATGGTCGTAAGTATTCAGACCCTTTGCTCAGTATTGAGTAGAAGCACCCTTTTGAGCTAGTACAGCCATGATTCTTCTTGAGAATGACGCAACAAGTTTTTCACACCTGGGTTTGGGGATCCTCTGCCATTCTTCCTTGCAGATCCTCTCCAGTTCCGTCAGGTTGGATGGTGAACATTGGTGGACAGCCATTTTCAGGTCTCTCCAGAGATACTCAATTGAGTTTAGGTCAGGGCTCTGGCTGGGCCAGTCAAGAATGGTAACAGAGTTGTTATGAAGCCACTCCTTTGTTATTTTAGCTGTGTGCTTAGGGTCATTGTCTTGTTGGAAGGTGAACCTTCGGCCAATTCTGAGTTCCAGAGCACTCTGGAAGAGGTTTTCATCCAGGATATCTCTGTACTTGGCCACATTCATGTTTCCTTCAATTGCAACCAGTCATCCTGTCCCTGCAGCTGAAAAACAACCCATAGCATGATGCTGCTACCACCATGTTTCACTGTTGGGATTGTATTGGGCAGGTGATGAGCAGTGTCTGGTTTTCTCCACACTTACCACTTAGAATTATCACCAAAAAGTTCTATCTTTGTCTCATCAGACCAAAGAATCTTATTTCTCATAGTCTGGGAGTCCTTCATGTGTTTTTGAGCAAACTCTATGAGGGCTTTCATATGTCTTGCACTGAGGAGAGGCTTCCGTTGGGCCACTCTGCCATAAAGGCCCCCACTGGTGGAGGGCTGCAGTGATAGTTGACTTCCTACTGGATCTCTCGAGCTCAGCCACAGTGATCTTGGGGTTCCTCTTTATCTCTCTCACCAAGGCTCTTCTCCCACGATTGCTCAGTTTGGCTGGACGGACAGGTCTAGAAAGACTTCTGGTGGTCCCAAACTTTTTCCATTTAAGGATTATGGAGGTCACTGTGCTGTTAGGAACCTTGAGTAATGCAGAAATTCTTTTGTAACCTTGGCCAGATCTGTTCCTTGCCACAATTCTGTCTCTGAGCTCCTTGGGCAGTTCCTTTGAGCTCATGATTCTCATTTGGTCTGACATGCACTGTGAGCTGTAAGGTCTTATATAGACAGGTGTGTGCCTTTCCAAATCAAGTTCTATCAGTTTAATTAAACACAGCTGGACTACAATGAAGGAGTAGAACCATCTCAAGGAGGATCACAAGGAAATGGACAGCATGTGACTTAAGGCTATGTGCCCACGTTGCGGACCTGAAGCATATTTTTTACGCTTCTCCCTGGCGGGAAAATCGCATGCGGATATTACATGCGGTTTTCCCGCCAGGTAGAAGCGTTTGTGAGGCGTCTTTGCATGCATTTCCGCATGCGGGTTATCAAGCACTTCTCCAAGCAATTGAGTCATGTGGTGGGTCACATGACTCAATGACGTGGCAGGTCCTTCAGACAACAGTGCGACGGAGGGAAAACATCAGAAGATAAGTATAAACTTTATTTTATTCTTTTTTTTACAGGTTCTTCGGTACCCAGGTCTGGATGAGAGTCTCCTCTCATCCAGACTTGGGTACCATCCGCACATTGATTCCGCTGCGCTTCCGCAAAATTAATGAACATGCTGCGGATTTTTGACCGCAGCATATACGCTGCGGAAAAATCCGCAGCATGGGCATTGACATTGCGGAATGCCATTGGGGACCATGGGGTGCGGATATACATGCGTTTTTCAAGCGTTTACGCTGCGGAAATTCCGCAGCATATACGCTTGAAAAACGCTACGTGGGCACACAGCCTAAATATGAGTGTGTGAGCAAAGGGTCTGAATACTTATGACCATGTGATATTTCAATTTTTCTTTTTAAATAAATTTGCAAACATGTTTTTTTTCAGTCAAGATGGGGTGCAGAGTGTACTTTAATTAGAAAAAAATGAACTTTTTAGAATTGAAAAAATAAAAATAAGCACAAAGGGCATGAGATTTCTACAAATCCCATCCATTCTGCTGAACCTGTAAAACACTGTTTTTGATGCAGCTAAAATATGCAAAGTCAAAACTCACCAAAAACGTATCAATGGCACACAGCCTTAGGTCACATTCACACGTTCAGTATTTGGTCAGTATTTTACACCAGTATTTGTAAGCCAAAACCAGGAGTGGATGAAGAATGCAGAAATGGTGACGTGTTTCTATTATACTTTTCCTCTGATTGTTCCACTCCTGATTTTGGCTTACAAATACTGAGGTAAAATACTGAATGTGTGAACGTGGCCTTAGAGTGCTGATTGTTATTATAAACTTAGAAACACACCATTACCACACTGCAGCTATTTTAAAGGGAACTTGCAGATAGGCGGTTAATCTGCGGGTTAACAGTGTTCTGACACCATGTGGCCGCCGCACTGAGACTCCCGTTAGATTTTTTCGTCCCAGCAGGCTCACTCTCCCAGTCATAGCGGTGGCGCTGGCACGGTTTCAGTCACTGCTCAGTGTATAGTGGTGTATCTGCAGGTTAATAGCATTATTTTACATGGCAGGTTCCCTTTAGAGAGGGCCTGACATTTTCCATAAATATATCATTTTATTACCTGATGTAAATACTGCTCTTTTCTTAAATTATTTTTCTTTTGTTCCTGTGCCTCTCCATTCCAGAGATAATGTCCTCTCTTCTCTGTATGTATAATCTTTTTATATGGCCAAATGGGCGTGATGCTCATGAATACAATAATATACCCACAGAAGAGTTGAGGACTGCAACCACTTGGCTAAAGAGACCAGCTTTACATATAAGGAATAGATGACTATATCTCAGGAACGGAGAGGCGCAGGAATAAAAGAAAAACAACACCAGATTCAAGAGAATGGTGGTGTCACAACTCTGTTGTGGGGTATCCCAAGAGCAGGTTCTCCCTCCCTAACGATAGAGGGTTCCCTAGCTATCCCTGTTCCCTGTTGCCCATTAGACTGTGGTTGAAATGCTGAAGAAAATGACATATGGATCCCCAAACGAGCGCAAAATGCCTTCCAAAATTTGGATATAAATTGCACTCCCCGATCAAAAACAATATCGGAAAGAATCCTATGTAATTTTACGATCCCTCTGATGAAAACTTGCGCCAAGGTCTTGGCGTTAGGTAAAGCAGGTGGCAAAATGAAATGCGACATCTTACTGAATCTGTCCACCATCACCAAAATTACAGTATTACCTGCTGACACGGGTAGATCATTGATGAAATCTACCAATAAATGAGTCCAATGTATACTAAGAATCACCAATGGTTGGACAAACTCAGCACAACTGACCACCAAAAACGCTGAGTAAGAAGATCTGTGGTGGCTTTACTATCAGGATGTTCGGTCAAGACTGAATTATGATTTTAAGTAAGAACTCTAAGACGGAGATTCACAGGTACAAACAGTTTACCTAATGGACAGGCAGCAGGGGCGTCCCCCTGAGCCTTTACAACCTCTTTCTCAAGATGTGAGCATATAGACACAATAACCACCCCTTTTTGTTGTATTAGCTGGTATACAATTATCTCCACCCCCAGGAAAACAACGAGATAAGGCATCCGCCTTAATGTTCTTGTTCCACGGCCTATATGTCACAAAAAAGTTAAACCTGGTGAAGAATAATGCCCATATTTCCTGTCTCAGTGTTAGACGTTTCGCAGACTCTAGATATACAAGTTTCTTATGATCTGTGATTACGATAACCCGATGAAATGCCCCTTCCAGAAAATGACGCCAATCTTCAAAGCCCCACTTGATTGCCAAGAGTTCCCTGTTACCAATGTCATAATTTTTCTCAGCGGATGGCAGTTTTTTTTAGAAAACTAAGCACATGGACGCCATTTACCAGGAGATGCACCCTGCGACAATACAGACCCCACCGCCACTTCAGATGCACCAACTTCTACAATAAATGGCTGAGTAACATCAGGCTGTATGAGAATTGGCACAGATGCAAAGCACTCCTTCAAGGTATTGAATGCCTCTCTGGCCGGACTGGACCATTTGAAAAAGTCCGTCCCTTTCCTGGTCATATCCGTTAGAGGATTGGCCACTACCAAAAAGTTTTTGATGAACTTACGGTAGTAGTTGGTGAAACCTAAAAACCTTTGTAACGCCTTTAAGTACTCAGGACAATCCCAATCCAGTACCCCCCGGACTTTCACTGGATCCATGAGAAAACCAGTGGACGATAAAACCAAGAACATACATTTCTCTGGTTTGACAAATAATTTACTGTCTCTGAGTATCTGTAAGACCTGTCTGACATGTCTCTGATGTGACTCAAGGTAAGGTGAATAAATTAATATGTCATCAATATAGATCACAACAAATCTACCTGCCAGGTGACTAAAAATGTAATTTACAAAATGCTAAAAAGATGGTGGGAGCATTAGCCAAACCAAATGTCATCACAAAGTTCTCATAGTGTCCCTCAGGTGTATTGAAGGTTGTTTTCCACTCATCCCCCTCTTTAATAGAATGAGATTATACGCCCCCTGAGATCCAGTTTAGAAAAGCATTTACCGTATTTTTCGGACTATAAGACGCACCGGACCATAAGACGCACCTAGATTTTAGAGGAGGAAAATAAAAAAATAAAAATTTAAGCAAAAAATGTGGTCATGATGCACTTTTAAGGGGGAGGGGGTCTTCTGCTGACACTGGTATAGGAGTAATGTCCCCCAATTCTGACAATATCCCCCATCCTGGTATATATGCCGCCCCCCTTCCTTTTATATGTGGTCCCCATCCCCATCCTGGTATGCCCGGCATCCCTCCATCCTGGTATGCATGGCACCCCTCATCCTTATCCTGGTATGCATGGCACCCCTCATACCTATCCTGATATGCATGGCTCCCTCATCTTTATCCTGGTATGCATGGCACCCCTCATCCCCAATCCTGGTATGCATGGCACCCATCATCCCTGTCCTGGTATGCATGGCACCCCTCATCCCTGTGCTGGTATGCATGTCACCCCTCATCCCTGTCCTGGTATGCATGGCACTCCTAATCCCTATCCTGGTATGCATGGCACCCCTAATCCCTGTCCTGGTATGCATGGCACCCCTCATTCCTGTCCTGGTATGCATGGCACCCCTAATCCCTATCCTGGTATGCATGGCACCCCTCATCCCTGTCCTGGTATGCAGGCACCCCTAATCCCTATCGTGGTATGCATGGCACCCATAATCCCTGTCGTGGTATCCATGGCACCCCTAATCCCTGTCCTAGTATGCATGGTCCCCCTAATCCCCATCAGGCTGCACATAAAAAAAAAAACACTCATACTCACCTTTCTTTTCTCTCCTCCAGCGCTGCGTCCTGTCTGCTTGCACTGATCTCTCCATGTGAGCCGCGCATGACATCACTGCATGCGCAGCTCACAAGGAGAGATCAGCTGCCGGAAGTCACTGCTCCCCACGCCGGATCTGTGAGCACGGGGAGCAGTGACTTCACTCTCCTTCATAGCCGGCACACAACGGAGCCGCGCTGCGGCTGCTGCTGCTGCCGGCCATCTCCTGTGCCCGCTCATTAAAGGGCATGAATATTCACCCCCTCCCCACGCCCATGGGCGTGGAGAGAGGTTGAATATTCATGCCCTTTAACAGCGGGCACAAGAGATAGCCGGCAGCAGCAGCCGCAGCGCGGCTACACTGTATATCGCTATTAAGGAGCATGAATATTCATTGCTCCCCACGCCTCATGGGCGTGGGGAGCAGTGAATATTCATTTTCTTTAGCAGCGGGGACAGTGTAGTCTGCAGCAGGCGGCTGCTGCCTCCTGTGCCCCACTCCTCCACCGATACCGCTCCCCCCACACCCCACATAAATATACACCCCTCCCCAACATTCGGACTATAAGACGCACCCCCCATTTTCCTCCAAAACTTTGGAGGAAAAAAGTGCGTCTTATGGTCCGAAAAATACGGTAGCTCCTTCAATCTGGTTAAAGAGGTCCAGGATGAGAGGAATTGGGTACGTATCCCAGACTGTGATTTGATTCAGTTTGCGGAAATCTAGGCAGGGTCATAACCCCCCGTCTTTCTTCTTTACAAAGAAAAACCCCACAGCAACGGGGATGGGGATGACCCTTTGCCAAACTTTCCATGATACAGTCCTTCATGGCTTGCCTCTCTGGACCAGAGATATTTATATAGTCTTTGGCAGTTTGGCCCCAGGAATAAGATTAACGGCACTGTAAGAAGGATGATGGGGGGGGGGGGTTCTTGGCACCCCTGCTCAGAAAATACATCCCCAAAGTCAGACAGGTATTTGGGAACAGATTGGGTATCCACCCTGGCTAGCCGGGTGCCCAGTGTCCTTGACAATACTCGCTCCCCTTTACCACCTTCCGAGTCTGCCAATCTACCACAGGGTTGTACCGCATGAGCCAAGGAAGTCCAAGAAACACAGGAGATTGCAAACCCTCTAGCACATAACCGTCAATACATTCTGAGCACATGTCCCCTAAAATACTCCTGGCTCAAGGGTGTGGAGTCAATGGCGATTCTAGGTATATGTCTAGACAGTGTAAGTGGTTTGAGGCCATGGACCTGGACAAACCTAGCGTAGATCATATTAAACCCGGCCCCACGTTCCGGAATTCAGAAATGACCACCTTCTTTTTGCCCAGATGGATCTTAGTGGGTATGAAAAATTGTGAACTACTCACAGAGGAGATATGTACACCTGGGTTGCTAACCTCCCCGCAAAACCGAGGTCCTTAATTTTCCGGTGGCTATTTACAGTGAGGTAGGGAAGGACAAGCACCCACGAAATTACCCTTTCTACCACAGTAAAAACTCAGTCCCCCTTTACGCCGAACTACAGCTTGATCAACAGAACGAGTTGCCCCACCCAACTGCATGGGTTACTTGGATGACTCAGACCCAGGTACCCTTGACCCCAGACCGCCCACAAATCGAGGTGTCTCTTTATGTCTCTGGCGAAGACGGAGATCCTCCCAGATAGCCAGAGACATGGTCGCCTCAAGGGAAACCGGAGAGTCGTACAAGGCAAAGGCATCCTACACCCTTACAGATAGCCCTTGATAGAACTGGCTATGGGGCGTGAGGTCATTCCACTTAGTGTCAGTGGATACTCGGCGCAATACTCCTCTGCTGGTTGGTCTCCCTGCTGAAGCTGACCTAGCATGGACTCAGCCAGGGAGATGCCGTCGTCGTATTTATATGACCCAACGCCAGAAAAAATTACTCCACTGTCCGGAGCGACTGACAGTATGCTGGGAGAGAAAATGCCCAGGCTTAAGGGTCACCCTGAAGGAGGAAGATTATTATCCCCACACATTGCCCCTTGATTTCTGAGGAATAAGGGTGTAACTTGAAGAACTTACATGCCTTCTTGAAAACAACAAACTTGCCAGAGAGCCTGTCAGTCAAAATGATCTTGGGCTCCGCTAGAGGTTGCCTGGGAGTCAGGGTCACTAAACCAGATGACTTAGGGTGCTGAAAAATGATAATGCATAGATCTGCCACCGCCAGGCTAAGTTTCTGCAGTTGCCCTGTTAGAGCAGTGATAGGATCCATGCTGGATAAAAAAAAAATGGTTTTGGCCAGAGCTGATGTCACAACTCTGTTGTCGGGTATCCGGGGGCCAGGGGCTCCTTCCTTGTCCCTAACGCTAGGGGGCACCCTAGCTATCCCTGTTCCCCAGATTACTTCTGAAGGTGAAGACGCCGGGGCCATGAACCTTGCTGAGCTCCTGAATCCTCCCTCAGTCTGTTCCCTCCCCCCACCAAGATAAGAGGGGAAAAGTGGTGTATGGCAATACACCAACCAGACTAACAAGGTAATACAAACAGGGATAAAGGAAAATAGCAACCATACAAATATGCACACACAAATAACAGAGGAAAACACCAGGGATTGAAGGATGGGGAGAAACTAAAGTAGGATTTGCACACAACAAAAACTGCGCAACAGTCTTAGGTAAATCCACCAAACGCCTTCTCAAATAACAACTCTCCACCAGCTCCTGAACCATGCAGCAAAGAAGCTAGCTCTGGCAATGCCTGCTTGCCACAGTCCAGTATATATAGGAGAGAATAGTGTTCAACAGAGAACAGCAGTCATAATGCAGGTAAGTTTCAGGAACTCCCAACTTAGCAGATTAACCCCTGCACTGATAGAAGAAACCTGTACAATTTAATATGAGGAAGAAGTGCTTCTAATCAGTGCAGGAGTATGCAGGGCTTTGGAGTCAGTAAGCCAAACCTCCGACTCCTCAATTTCCATGACACCGACTCCAACTCCGTCTCCACAACTCCAACTCCGACTCCCTCATACATGGCTCATGTTTAAGTGATAAATTTACTGTCGCACAGATTCATCTCAGCTAAAAGTCTAGACCCTTAGATCAGGAATAGGACAGACATTTACAGGACATTTCATAACTTTCCCAAATTCTTATGAAAAAATATTCCCCACAAACTGCATTGAACTACTGTACCCAATTTATTAGGAGTCGGAGTTGGTCCATTTTATACCAACTCCGACTCCACCAAAATTGGCTCCGACTCTGACTCCGACTCCACAGCCCTGGGAGTATGTATAATCAGATGCTGCAGTCTTCTGGCTCTTCTCTCTCATGGTGAACCCGTGATAAGTGTCCTCAGAGTTTACTCACAATTGTTGCAATCCAAGTTAGAGGTACCGGTGTAACTTCCCACATCATTCTGTGCTTACTCAGGGAGGGGTTCAGCAATCCCTCAGGTAATTCAAGAGCGCTTAACGGGACCCCCTTCTGTGTGCCTTCCTCAGTCGTCTTCCTGCGCTGGCTCTCACCCTCCTGCCCTGCGCCTCACAATCAGTGTCCCAAGCCGGTAGCCTCGGGTCTTGTCGGGCGACCTGCAGTCCCCTGGACCCTCTGTGGCCACCTTTTCGGTGATGTAATTGTGGCTGTGGCAACTGCACCATAAAAGTACAGAAGCCTCTGGTTTCTAGCTGAACATTGCAATTCTCACTAGTTAGGGGTCGGTCCCCTCTGCTGCTTGATCCTTCCACATCCTTGTAGATTCGTGCGTATGGGTGGCCTCCAGCACTGCCCGTACCCTTAGGATCCCCTCGTTCCTCCTGGAGCCTTCTCTCCTGCTCCTCTCCTCCTCAGTCTGCCCTGGGCCTCTCTCTAGGCCCTCCTCCTGAGCAGAGCTCCTGCAGAGCTCCTGCTCACTACACTCTCCTCCTCTGACTGAACTCTCCTCAGACTGGACTCACTTTCAAAGATGGTTCCCTCTTTTGTATCACTTCCCTTCCTGTGCTCCCCTGAACTACGTCCTCTACCCACACCCACTACATAGTTCCACCCTTCAGCTAGGGACCAGGGACTGTGCTCTCCCTTAGGAGCAATCTCGCCCTGCCCCCACTGAAGTGGAATGTGTTAGATGCAGGTGTTAGGGTCCTGGGCAGCACTACCTCCTTACCTGAGAGTGAGATACCACACCTCTGGGTGAGATGCAGTACCTCTGTGGCGACTGAACCCGCAGGGGCGCCACACAGCTGCTGCCCCCAAAGGGGCAGGAACGCCGTCATGGTCCCGGATTCAGAGTCACAGGCAGGACTGGATTCAGTACCTGTTCAGACAGTACGATTTGTAATCACCAGACAGGTACGGTTTTAGGGTACCGCCAGTGCGGCTACAGATTCTTGGTACCGCTGCCGTGCTTCAGGGTTCAGGTACTGCAGGAGCGGCTTCAGGGCTCATGTACCGCCGGTGTAGCTTCAGGGTTCAGGTACCGCCAGAGTGGCTTCAGGGTAACGTAAACACTATACAGTAATATGGGAACAGGGTCAGGATAACATACTAACTATAAGATTAAGATGGGGGACCAGGCAACATACAGTTGCACACACACAAGAGTTGTAGGGAAACTACAATGGTTGCTCAGGCACCTCACAATTGGAGAGGGTGACTTTTCATACCAGATGTCTCCTAGCTATTGGCTGGGGGCATTTTCAAGGTGTGCACACTACTCATTTAAGAACAAGGAGTGGGCATTTGGCATGCACATGAAGCAGGAGACTGAGAGCTCACCATGCGGCCGGGGCGGTGAGTATGTTGGCTTCCCTGCATGGAGGGGAAAGAGGGACCATGCAGGGGTGCCGGCATTAGTCTTACACTCGGACAGCATAAAATCCCTGCGCAATTCCTTATTACAGGTTTAATTCACTTTTAAATACTACAACATTTTAAAGAAAGCATAGTGTTAAAAAAGACACATCATAGGGAGAATTGTCTGCTGGGTGAAGAGAGACCTGTCAATCAATAAGAGAATGGCAGTGAGAAGCCAGATGGGTGCAGCCCCGCAGACACTTTAACTATAATACTATAATTTGTCTGAAAATGTTGCACTCTATAGTGAGCGACCTTGTTGGGATTTCATGCTGCTGGTGGATGACGGACAAGTTTTTGGCAGCTGATTAATCTCTGCATTTCAGTTTAAACTACTAAAATTGTCCTACAAAGCCATTCATAATCTGTCTCCTCTGTATACGTCGAAACTAACCTCCCAATATCTTTGCACACATTCTTTCTGGTCCTCCCAAGACCTCCTTCTCTCTTCCACAATTGTACGTTACTCACCCAGTTGCCTCCAAGACTTCTCCAGAGTATATCTCATCCTCTGGAATTTTGTGCCTCAACTCGTCTGATTATTCACCACCACATTTGGGATTTTCAGACAGAATTTGAAAACCCATCTGTTGAAGAAAGCATACAACCTGCAATGACCTCACTGCCTTCTCATCACCTCCTCACTGCTGCAGTCCCCCAACCTACTGTCTATTTCCACATTACACTGTAGAATGAAAGCCTGCAAAGGCAGGGTCCTCTCTTCTCTGTACTAGTCTGTCATTGTTAGTTTGTTCATTGTAGTTTATTTTTGTGTTTTGCATGTAACCCCTTTTCACATGTGCAATGCCCCAAAGTTGTTGTGTATGTACCTTTAAGATGTAGCAGAGCTAGCAGCTATCTCATTATGTTTGCACAATGTTCACATTTCCCTTTGCATATAATGTTCATGAGAATTCGGTACATAGAAATGGTTTATATATGCACAAAGTAATGTACTTATTATGTTCTGCTATCAGGAGGTGGTTAAGCGTTAACAATCCTACCCTGCTTTCCTTATATGGCCATAAGGTCACATGGTTAGACCACATGACCAGGTCCTGAGCTTAGCACAAAGAGAGAAGGAGACATTTTGTGAGGACTTTGCCTATAAAAACTAAAGGAACAGGTGGGAGAGTCAGAGCTCCTGTATATGAGAGACCACAGCCTCAACTGCAGACAGCTGTGCGAGAAAGACTGTGCAAATAAGCAAAAGCTGGTACTCAGCAATCGTTGCACCATTTATATATCTGCTTTACCAAACTGGAAAGTAACTGTGCTTGCTGCATTGGAATTGAATCTCTGTTGAATCATTGTTTGTCTGGATGTACCTGTGTATTTGTGCACCAAGTAAAGTTTATCAATAGCCTCTTTGGCCTCTCTGTTTTTCTGGACTATTGGAGTGCAACATATTACATCACACTACCAGGAAGCAGAGGTTAATTTAGTGCACCCTCCGGTCACAAACTTAATTTTCTTTTATTTTGTCCCTGCCAAAGTGAAGTGGTAACATCTTCACACCACATGGCGCGTGACCTATGGCAGAGTAGTGCATCACAGCATTACACATATACAGCACCATGGAATCAATGGTGCTCTAAAAAAAAATAATAATAACCCAATCATATAAAATACAATATCGTAGTTCGAATTATAAAGTAATGATAGCACCATGTAATATTAGACTATGAATAAGCCTGAAAGTGAATACAAATAAATATACAATGCTACAAGATACTAGTAATCTAATAGGAAACCTTAGGCAAATCTTAGGAAATAAGAGGCATGGATAGTGGGTACAAAATTACTAAATGCTTTGCAGTTTGAATAAACCCATCTTTATCTTGATCTCGCAAAGGAAAAGTTTTGTCTCCTATATAAACTTTAAGTTTATCTCCCCCACTCCCTAAACATACATGAAGCAATTACAACACTGAAGTGGCTGACTTCTTCACAGTTCTATAAAGTCAAGTTAGTATAAAGTTACTAAGAAGCATTACTAATTCAACACTGTGTGAAGCTGCATAGGGGCCCAGAGTTGGAGGGGGGCCATGCTGGTTATGCAGGGGCAGCTTATAATGAGAGCACTTCGGAGGGCCATGGCCATATTGCACTCAAAATTAGTGGTGCACTGGGCAGGGAGTGACCCCGGGGACCGCTGTGCACAGTAGAAAATGACAATGGAGCTGCAGGAAAACGTCAACAGCTTTCTGCCTGTGGTTTTCTCTATGACTCAGGCACGCATGGCGTGATGATGTAAGCACACCGCTGCCATGGGGGATCATGATAGAAGAATGATTCTTTTTGTTTTTGCTGCTTATCAATTAAAATTTTGAATGATGTGTGGCTAATTGTATATTAATGGTGTGGTATATATTTGTATTCAGGGGCGCAGTATGGGGAATTTTTTATTCAGCAGTCAAATGTATATACAGTGGGTACAGAAAGTATTCAGACCCCTTTAAATGTTTCACTCTTTGTTTCATTGCAGCCATTTGGTAAATTCTAAAAGGTCATTTTTTTCTCATTAAAGTACACTCTGCACCCCATCTTGACTGAAAAAAAACAGAAATGTAGAAATTTTTGCAAATTTATTAAAAAAGAAAACCTGAAGTATCACATAGTCATAAGTATTCACACCCTTTGCTCAGACACTCATATTTAAGTCACATGCTGTCCATTTCCTTGTGATCCTCCTTGAGATGGTTCTACTCCTTCATTGGAGTCCAGCTGTGTTTAATAAATCTGATAGGACTTGATTTGGAAAGACACACACCTGTCTATATAAGACCTCACAGCTCACAGTGCATGTCAGATCAAATGAGAATCATGAGCTCAAAGGAACTGCCCAAGGAGCTCAGAGACAGAATTGTGGCAAGGCACAGATCTGGCCAGATTTTTTTTATCGGACGGCTCATAAAACCATAGAGTTTCATATATCTATCCACATATCAATAAAATTCACACATCCGAGAATGAGATCTGAGAGACTCAAAGCAAATCCTATAATGTTCCAAATTGGATGATCAGAAAAGGACATACTCAATGGGTCTGTGTGCTGCCCCAGAAAAAAATGGGTGTGGTACAGTGTTCACAGATTTGTCGGCCATTCTCAGGAAGAAACAAAGGTACAGGATTCCAGCAAGCAGTGCCCCCTCCATCAGAAGCCTCATCCGCTCCTGAAATGCAGAGCCTTCAGAAGGAAACCCATGCAAGATCACAAGAGCTTCCTGAGAGAAAATGGTATCTTGTACAAATGCTGTTCACTTACAACTCATCTTGCCAAGGACTGCAAGGTCAGTGTAAAATGCTCAGAATGTGGTACCATATACCACAACACAGCATTACATCCTGGTCCAGCCCCATGGAGTGCACATCAGGGGCGGGCCTACCGCCCGTGCAGCCGGTTCATTGAACAGGGGCCCCCGAGGGAGAGGGGGCCCCTCCAGCCTCCAGCAGGGCCGCCATCAGGGCATGACTGCCCTGACTCCAGCATGGGGCCCGGCCGGTCGGGGCCCCCTCGGAGCCCCGTTGGGGCCCCCCTCTTGTACGTCTTCTCATGGGGCCCCCCCGCCGTCACAAGACCGGAGATGTCCCTGCGCTCAGCATGGTTCCCCGGCCCCATGCTAAGTGCAGGGATATCTCCGGTCATGTGACGGCGCCGGCACAGTACTTACCCCTCCTCGTGCCTCCGCAGCGTCTTCCGCGTCCTCTGACTGTGACGTCTCAGGTCAGAGGGCGCGGTGATGTCTTTACTCCACGCGCGATCTCTCCTGAGCTTTCACAGCGGGAAGACGCGGGCGATACTGGAGTCCGGATCAGCATCAGGTGAGAAGTGAGGTGAGTATTTGATTTTTTTTTTTATGTATGGGGCCATGGGGCATTATATGGTGGGGGGAGAGTGGGTGTGACATCCTGCATGGGACATTATATGGGGGGGGTGACATACTGCATGGGGCATTATAAGAGGGGAAGGGGGGAAGTGACGTCCTGCATGGGGCATTATAAGAGGGGGAGGGGGAATTGACATCCTGCATGGGGCATTATAAGGAGGGTGGGTGTGTGACCTCCTGCATGGGGCATTGTAAGGGAGGGGGTGGTCTGACATACTGCATGGGGCATTGAAAAGGGGGGAAGTGTCATCCTGCAAGGGGCATTATATGGGGGGGAGAGGTGACATCCTGCATGGGGCATTATAAGGGGGGAACAGCCTGCATGGAGCGTTACATGGGGGCCAATATTCTGTATGGAGTTTTATATGGGGGTCAGTATTCTGTATGGAGCGTTATATGGGGGACAGTATTCTGTATGGAGCGTTATATGGGGGTCATTCTTCTGTATGGAGCGTTATATGGGGGTCAGTATTCTGTATGGAGCGTTATATGGGGGTCAGTATTCTGTATGGAGCATTTTATGGGGGCCAGTATTCTGTATGCAGTGTTATATGGGGACCAGTATCCTGTATGGAGCGTTATATGGTGACCAGTATCCTGTATGGAGCATTATATGGGGACTAGTATCCTGTATGGAGCATTATAAGGGGGTCAGTATCCTATATGGAGCATTATATGGTGCCCATAATACTGTATGGAGGACTATACTGTCCGGTCTGCACTGTGCGCTGTGAGGATTCGCCGGTTTCTGAGCTATTGTAGAATTTACAATAGATATCGCTCGTGTAATGGGGCATTATAAGAGGGGAACAGCCTGCATGGAGCGTTATATGGGGGCCAATATTCTGCATGGAACGTTATATGGGGATCAGTATTCTGTATAGAGCGTTATATGGGGGACAGTATTCTGTATGGAGCGTTATATGGGGGCCAGTATTCTGTATGCAGTGTTATATGGGGACCAGTATCCTGTATGGAGCGTTATATGGGGACCAGTATCCTGTATGGAGCGTTATATGGGGACCAGTATCCTGTATGGAGCATTATATGGTGCCCATAATACTGTATGGAGGACTATACTGTCCGGTCTGCACTGTGCGCTGTGAGGATTCTCTGATTTCTGAGCTATTGTAGAATTTACAATAGATATCACTCATGTAATGGAAGTAGTAAGTGAAATCTTTGGCACTGTACTATATATATATTTCTCTGTGGTATCTGTGCATCATGAATCGTGGTATGTATTAAAGGGGCCACTGAAACTCTGTCGCCCAGGGCCCACAAAAACCTGGAGCCGGCCCTGGGGGTAAGTATAACAAGTTTTATTTTTTTTAAATACAATTAATTAACTAGGAGTGGGGGGAATCAGAGATGCACGGGAGGATGAGAGATGCATGGGGGGGGGGCTTCAGGCTCCCTATGAAGGGCAGAGGGGCCCCAAAAAAATTCTTGCACAGGTGCCCACTACAGTCTGTGTCCGCCCCTGGTGCACATAATACTTCAACGGACAGTGAGCATGATGGGGAGGAAGGAAACACTGCTACATCTACACCAGAGATCACTTCGCAAAGTACAGAAGTTTGCAGAGGGTCAATAGACAGTAGGTCCTGCTCCAAAATCTGCCTTGCCAGAGTCTACTTGAAGGGTCAAAGGGACAAAACTGTAAGACTGTACGCCATCTTGGATGATCAAAGTAGCAGATCCTTGGCTAGATCAATGTTCATTCACCTATTCAATATTGAAGGGCAAAGCACTCCGTACTCATTAAAAACATGTGCTGGTACTGTGACAACAGAAGGCAGGGAGGCTACTGATTACCAAATTGAGTCCTGAGATGGGCACTTCACCTCCCACTACCTACAATCATTGAATGTAACCAAATTCCTGACAACAGATCTGAAATTCCTACTTCAGATGTAGAAATCCACGATGCTCACTTAAAAACATATAGTCCACCTTTTACTAGAACTTAACCACCAAGCTCATATAATCCTGCTCTTGGGAAGAGATATCCTGCAAGGTCATAAAGTGAGATGTCACATCAATGGGCCTTGCAATGTTCCCTATGCCCAAAGGCTAGACCTAAGATGGGTCATAATAGGAGACGTATGCCTAGGACGCATGCACTCTCCTTCCTCCGTGCAAAGCCATCTCTGTTCCAACCCTGTAACAATGACTTCTATGTCAATAAACTGCCACACAGCACCCAACTACCCAACCTTCTAATAGACTCAACTCTTGACAGCAGTATATTATACGACAGCTATGAGGATTAGTTAGGGTGTACAGTCTTCCAGAGAACAAAACACAACAATTAGGTGGCAATGTCAATGGAAGACAAGTTGTTCTTAGAGATAATAGAAAACGAATTTGTTAAAGTTGAGACTAACAGCTGGGTCGCACCTCTTCCCTTCAGAACCCACAAACCACGCCTGCCAAATAACAGAGATCAAGTGTTAAAATGTATCTCCTCTCTAAAGCATAACTTCCAAAGGAAATCACTTTTTCTCCTTCATTGTAAAGATTTTCGAAAACGGACATGCAGAGATGATAGCTCCCACTCTCAAAGATGTCAAAGAATGCTGGTTCCTCCCCATGTTTGGAGTATACCACCGAAGGAAACCAGGTCAGATTAGAGTGGTGTTTAATTCTAGTTTAAACATTTCTTTTTGAATGACATTCTTCTAACAGGTCCAGACCTCAACAACAAACTGCTGGAAGTACTAATGCAGTTCCGTAAAGACTCCATTGCCTTTGTCGCTGATATCCAGCAAATGTCCACTGCTTCCTCTTAAAATAAAGGGACAGGAATTTCTTAAAGCTCCTCTGGTACAGAGATAATAATCCTTCTAAAGATGTCACAGAATATCGCATGAGAGTACATATCTTTGACAACAGTCTTTCCTCTGCATTGGCCATTTATGGACTCAAAAGGTCTGCTCAAGAAAGAGAAGCAGAATGTGATTCAGATGTCAAACAATTCATAGAAAGGGCTTTTATGTTGATGACTGTCTGAAAGCCATGCCATCAAATGAGACTGCCATCAGTCTTCTCAGGAGAGCCCAGTAGATGCTTGCCTGCTCAAATGTCAGGCTTCACAAAATAGCCTCAAACAGCCAAGAACTGATGGAAGCATTCCCTTCTCAGGACTTTTGCAATGGTCTGAGAGACTTTGACTTGGAGTCAGACCCTGTTCCGATACAGCGAAGCCTTGGACTTCTCTGGAATTTAAAGTCAGACTCCTTCACCTTTCAAGTCAGCCATGAAGAGAAACCCTTCAGATGTAGAGGTGTTCTATCCACCATCAACAGCTTGTACGATCCCTTAGGATTCACAGCTCCTGCTACAATACAAAGTAAGGCCTTATTAAGAGACTTAACTTATGAAACATCTGACTGGGATACACCTCTATCACTCGATAAGAGGATCCTTTGGGAGGGATAGAGAAATTCTCTAGCAGCCCTGTCAAAACTGAATGTGGCAAGACCATACACCTCCGCGCCTTTCACAGAGATACAAAGCCAAAAACGCTATATATATTCTCAGATGCTTCTGTCAAAGCAGTTGCTGCTGTTGCCTACGTTAAGACTGTGGGCTCTAAAGGTCAGAGTCACATCGGATTCGTCATGGGGAAAGCTAAACTAGCACCGCTCCCAGAGCACACTATACCCAGGTTAGAGCTTTGTGCTGCAGTATTACCTGTCAAATTAGCAGAATTCATTACATCTGAAATAGACATTGACCTGGAAAAGACAGAGTTCTATACAGACAGTAAAGTAGTCCTAGGTTATAGCCACAACAAAACTAGGCAGTTCTATGTCTATGTTAACAACAGGGTGTTTCAAATTAGAAGATCGGTCCATCCAAAGCAGTGGCACTACTTATCTACAGACCAGAATCCTTCAGATCACGCTACTAGAGCAGTTGATGCAAGTCAGTTAGAAAGCACAACATGGCTCTCAGGACCAAAACTGATATACAGTCCTGGTCATTGTTATTGGCACCCATGAAGTTTAAGTCCATAATGTGGAATATCTCCTGAAAAAAATGAATCAAGTGAAACAGTTTTTCTGTATAGAGACTCGTGTTAAATACAAAAGAGCAAATCCTAAACAATAATTTAAAACCAAAAACAACGGGAAGGAAACATAAAAAAACCTAAAGCTTGCTGTGTCACTGGTATTGGCACCCTTTACATTAATTCAGTATGGAAACACATTTTAACTCGCCTGTGGTAAATCACAAAAGAGATTCACCTGTGATTAATTGTCGGTGCCCATGTGACATTAATTAGCCAATGAATTATGACTTCAGTGTTTTAAAAAGCCACATGGTAGGCCCTATTTCTTAGCCCCTGTTATTAACAAACACAAGACTTCCAAAGGGTATAAAGTCATCTCCAAAGACCTTAGTATCCCAGTTTCAACAGTGTGTAATGTTATTAAGAAGTTTGCCAAGCATTGAACCGTCAAGGACCTCCCTGGACAGCGCAATAAAGCTTATAAGGAAAAGAACACATTACCAAAAGTTAAGCATGGTGTAGGAACCATAATGCTGTGGGGTTGCTTCGCTATGTCCCTTACTGGAGGCCTTGACCTTATCACAGGAATCATGAAATCAGAGAATTATCAAGAGATTTTAAAGCGAAATGTCCTACCCAGTGTAGGAAAACTTGGTTTGAGTCGAAGATCATGGGTCCTCCAGCCAGACAATGACCCAAAGAACACATCCAAAAGTACACAGGAATGGTTGAAAAAGAAAAAATAGACTGTTTTAAAATGGTCAGCAATGAGTCCTGACCTCAATCCCATTGAAAATCTTTGGGGTGAGCTGAAATCTGCCATTGGGAAAAAGAACCCTGCAAACATTCAAGAGCTTGAACAAACTGCAAAGGAGAAAGGAGGAGTGGGAGAAAATTCCAGCTGAGAAGTGCATGAAGCTTATAGATGGCTGCAAGAAACGCTCGGAGACTGCCAGCAACGCCAAATGGTGTGCAACCAAGTATTAATTAGGAGTGCCTTTATTGCTGCACGTGCTGTATATTCTGTTTCTTCTTTGAAATTGCAACATGAAAGTTGGAAAACAATGTTTTATTGTTGTATTACTTTGGACCACTAATTAAAAAATCCAGAAGATATAACTTTGGTACATTTCCATTTATTTCTGAAGATTTTGTAAAGTCTTTGAAAAAAATGAAGTGGTGCCAATAATGGTGAGCAGCACTGTATAGTGAAGAACAATTCCTGGAAACCTTTGAATTAGTAGAAGGTAACTCAGATGCCGAAATCCACCCTCAAGTGTCTATACTTCATACAAAAAGCTCTGAAATCCAACTGGGATCCCACAGCATGGTGGCTCAGTGGTTAGCACTGCAGCCTTGCAGCGCTGGGGTCCTGGGCTCAAATCCCACCATAGAACAACATCTGCAAGGAGTTTGTATGTTCTCCCCGTGTTTGCGTGGGATTCCTCCGAGTTCACCGGTTTACTTCCACACTCCAAAGACATACTGATAGGGAATTTCAATTGTGAGCCCTAATGGGGACAGCAATGATTATGTATGTAAAGTGCTGTGGAATATGTTAGTGCTATGTAAAGATTATTATTATTATTTGACAAGTTCTCAAGTTAGAAGTCAATTATCCAAGCTATCACCTGCTTGTCCCACATAGCTCTCTCTTTTAGAGACACCAGAACTCGTGACATAGTGAAATGTAAAGGCTGGCATCATTGTAAAAATACAAGTGCTTCTCACTAAATTAGAATATCATCAAAAAGTTAATTTATTTCAGTTCTTCAATATACAAAGTGAAACTCATATATTATATAGTCATTACAAACAGAGTGATCTATTTCAAGTGTTTATTTCTGTTAATGCTGATGATTATGGCTTTCAGCCAATGAAAACACGAAAGTCATTATCTCAGTAAATTAGAATAATTAGCAAAAAACACCTTCAAAGGCTTCCTAAGCGTTTAAAAAGGTCCCTTAGTCTGTTTCAGTAGGCTCCACAATCATGGGGAAGACTGCTGACTTGACAGATGTCCAGAAGGCAGTCATTGACATACTCCACAAGGAGGGTTACCCACAAAAGGTCATTGCTAAAGAAGCTGGTTGTTCACATGCTGTATCCAGGCATATTAATGAAAAGTTGAGTCGAAGGAAAAAGTGTGGTAAAAAAAGGTGCACAAGCAACTGGGATAACCGCCGCCTTGAAAGGTTTGGCAAGAAAAGGCCATTCAAAAATTTGGGGGAGATTCACAAGGAGTGGACTGCAGCTGGAGTCATTGCTTCAAGATCCACCACACACAGACGTATCCAGGACATGGGCTACAAGTGTCACATTCCTTGTGTCAAGCCACTCATGACCAATAGACATCGCCAGAAGCGTTTTACCTGGGCCAAGGAGAAAAAGACCTGGACTGTTGCTCAGTGGTCAAATGTGTTGTTTTCAGATGAAAGTAAATGTTACGCTTCAGTTGGAAATCAAGGTCCCAGAGTCTGGAGGAAGAGTGGAGAGGCCACAATCCAAGCTGCTTGAGGTCTAGTGTGAAGTTTCCACAATCAGTGATGGTTTGGGGAGCCATGTCATCTGCTGGTGTAGGTCCACTGTGTTTTATCAAGACCAAAGTCAGCGCAGCCGTCTACCAGGACATTTTAGAGCACTTCATGCTTCCCTCTGCCGACAAGCTTTTAGGAGACAGAAATTTCATTCTCCAGCAGGACTTGGCACCTGTGCACACTGCCAAAAGTACCAATACCTGGTTTAAAAACAACAGTATCACTGTGCTTGATTGGCCACCAAACTCGCCTGACTTTAACCCCATAGAGAATCTATGGGGTATTGTCAAGCGGAAGATGAGAGACGCCAGACCCAACAATGCAGACGAGCTGAAGGCTGCTATCAAAGCAACCTGGGCTTCCATAACACCTCAGCAGTGCCACAGACTGATCGCCTCCATGCCACGCCGCATTGATGCAGTAATTAATGCCAAAGGAGCCCCGACCAAGTATTGAGGGCATTTACTGAACATACATTTCATTAGGCTAACATTTTGGATTTTAAAAACATTTTCAAGCTGTTGTTTTAAAGTATTCTAATTTACTGAGATAATGACTTTTGTGATTTCATTGGCTGTAAGCCATAATCATCAACATTAACAGAAATAAACACGTGAAATAGATCACTCTGTTTGTAATGACTCTATATAATATGAGTTTCACTTTTTGTATTGAACTGAAATATAGATTAACTTTTTGAAGATATTCTACTTTAGTGAGAAGCACTTGTACCTATGCTACCTCAGACTTGAATTCTTCTAGAAACCACATTATCCTTACTGTTCAATAAGAAGCTTACCTCAGAGAAATCCAATGCCTTATGAATAAAACCTCAGTACCAGTAAACAGCATGTTGAGAAAACTTTTATTGACAACAGTGGCCTGCTGAGAGTAAGAGGCCAAGTTAAAAAAAAGCCAAAATGGAGTTTATGGAGAAATTCCCTCTCATAGTTCCCGGAAAGTGTCATGTCGCTTATTTAATAGTGCAGCACTATCACAATCTAGGCAAAAACCAGAAGAGACGAATCCAAGGCATTCCTCAAACCAATATCCAAACTAATTCTTCTTCTACCTTTTAAGGACTAGGATGGTGCCATCCGTTGATGCCAGGCAGGGAGTGTCATGCCTTCTGCATTAAGTTTTATTGTTGAGTTTGTTTGCAGTACACAAACTCCATCTAGTGGCTGAATTTACTTATCGGTACTAGCTTTTTGTGCCTCTGCTCTTTTTGTCCCTCTGCCCTTCCTATCTCTTGCTCTATAGTAGTGCATCTTAGGAAGAAGAAGCACATTACCTCACAGACTGGTGTTCAGGGAACATCAACCATTTTACTCCCCATCATGATAGCATTGCTGGTAAGAAGGATTATGTGCTACTTGTTTGCAGCCACCAGATACCTAAGACTCCCACCCCTGCATTAGTCAGTTGCATTTATAAGACTAGATAGCAGGCTGGTTTAACACATGTTGTTTTTAAACTGTTCAGCCATTTGCCTCATGTATTTCTGTGTTACCTGTATACATGTACTGATACCTTCTTATTTCATTGCTCCTACTTTCACCGAATGTATTTACTAATGTTCAATAAACTACACAGACTTCAAGATACAGTATTCTTATTGGACTACGGTAGATCGATTTAGCTGCCTGTCAGAGTACGCTCACACCTAGAGGTATAGTAATGTATTGTGTACTTGCTTATTACGGATATTGCCTTTCCTTAGTATATAACACACTATCTTGGTATGTATCGCAACCTCCTTCATCTTATTATTTCCTCTCTTATTATGTATAACACCGTCCCTTATTATTTTACGTCCGGTCTAGTTATTAATGACTCGGTTCATTATTATATTATGTCCTGTTATGTATAGCGCCATTCCATTACTCCGTCAGGGGGCAGGACGAAGGGTTCCAAAACGTGCGTTGGGGCGACGTGCGTCAGTTTGGATCATACAACTATCCACCTCATTTTTCATCGGTTCCAGTTCTCTGTTTACTATAGGTAAGCTTTTATTAAGTGGGTAGAGATATGGACAAGTGTCAACAGTAACAATTTATTCCACAAGGGATTTACCCTATAATGATGACCAGTATGTGGGTATATATAGCCTTGCACATACTGAAGTGGTTCAATACTACCCGTAAGAGTGACACACTATACTAACATCGATTTATATTTGTACATTCTTATATTGAATATATTTCATTGATTCATTGATTCCTGGATATGTAAGGGGGATATATATTTATATATAAATTATACTTTGTAATTCATTGTTCTACTATGTATCCTCATTGCTGCGCGCTTCTATGCATAGCCTATTGTATTGTGCTCTGTACACTTCTATGCCCTGTGATTGATTTTTTATACTAATAAAGATTCATGTATTTTTACAATATGGCCTTTAGATCATCTTTTCTCGGTTTTTGTTGGTCATTTTAGTTTTATGTATAACAAGAAAGGTCACTATGAAATAAAGAGAGGGCACTATGAATAACAAAATTAACAAGAGCATACACTATTTTAGGAACAGTGCTGTACATGTCAAGAGACAACACTATATAATAAGTGACAATGCCATATATAGAGAGGATGCTATGTAATAAGGGATGTCGTTATATATACAGTATAGCAAGAAAGCATGCTATGTAATAAGAAATGGTGCTGTACTGTATGTAATAAGAGAGAAAACTGTAATAAGAGATGGTGTTATGCATAATATGAGAGTAAATGATGTAATAAGAGATGGTGCTATATATAACAAGAAGGGAAACTGTGTTATATACAGCTCTGACAAAAATTAAGAGACCACTGCAAAATTTTCATTTTCTCAGATTTTTTGAGTAAAATGTACATTGTTGTTTTATTCTATAAACTACTGACAACGTCTCCGAAATTCAAAGCTAAAAATTTTGTATTTATTTGTAGCAAATGAGAAATCGTCAAAATAATAAAAAAGAAACAGTGCTTTCAGACCTCAAATAATGCAAAGAAAACAAGTTCTTATTTATTTAGAAACAACAATACAACAATACTCATGTTTTAACTCAGGAAGAGTTCAGAAATCAATATTTGGTGGAATAACCATGATTTTTAATCACAGCTTTCATGCGTCTTGGCTGCTTTCCACCAGTCTTTCACACTGCTTTTTGGTGACCTTATTCCACTCCTGGCACAAAAATTTAAGCAGTTCTTCTTTGTTTGATGGCTTGTGACTATCCATCTTCCTCTTGATTACATTCCAGAGGTTTTCAATGGGGTTCAGGTCTGGAGATTGGGCTGGCCATGGCAGGGTCTTGATGTGGTGCTCCTTCATCCACACATTGATTGACCTAGCTGTATGGCATGGGGCATTGTCCTGCTGGAAAAAAACAGTCCTCAGAGTTGGGGAACATTGCCTGAGCAGAAGGAAGCAAGTGTTTTTCAAGGATAACCTTGTATGCGGTTTGATTCATACGTCCTTCGCAAAGATTAACCTGCCCAATTCCAGCCTTGCTGAAGCATCCCCAAATCATCACCGATCCTCCACCAAATTTCACAGTGGGTGCAAGACACTGTGGCTTGTATGCCTCTCCAGGTCTCAGTCTAACCATTAGAAGACCAGGTGTTGGGCAAAGCTGAAAATTAGACTCATCAGAGAAGATTACCTTGCTCCAGTCCTCTATGGTCCAATCCTTATGGTCTTTGACAAACTTCTGCCTGGTTCTCCTTTGCTTCTCATTGATGAAAGGCTTTTTTTCTAGCTTTACATGACTTGAGGCCTCTAGGAGCCTGTTACCAACTGTTCTTGCCGTGCACTTCACCCCAGCTGCCATTTGCCATTCCTTTTGTAGGTCACTTGATGTCATCCTGCGGTTTCTGAGTGACATTCGAATAAGATGACTGTCATCCCAGTCAGTGGAGAGTCGCTTTCACCCTCTGCCGGTCTGTAGCTTTGTTGTCCCCAATGTCTGCTGCTTGACCTTGTTGTAATGGACTGCCGTCTTCGAAATTTTAAGGATGGAGGCAACATGACGCTCACTGTATCCCTCTGCTAGTAAAGCCAGAATTGAGCCCTTCTTTTCCTCACTCAAGACTTTAATTTTCAACTTCTTTGGCATGGTTAAAAGTAATTTTTTAATTCAAATTACTTTTGGGCTATTACTAGCACTTATTTTGCCATTCAGTTTGTCCTATTGCAAGAGGATTGTGAAAACCACAGCCGTGTTTTTTATACTTCCCCTCGTTACACAAGATTTGGTTCAGGTGATCACCTAATCAGAAGCACATTAAGTAGAATAAGGTGGACTTTGGTTGGAATTCAACTGACACTGGAATGGAATGGCTGTCAGACATGTAGAGATGGTGATTTTGAGATCACTGTGCCAGAGCTGTATATATATATATATATATATATATATATATATATATATATATATATATATACATATACAGTGGAGAAAAAAAGTATTTAGTCAGCCAGCAATTGTGCAAGTTCTCCCTCTCTCATCTTTTTAAGATGAGAGAGGCCTGTAATTGACATCATAGGTAGACCTCAACTATGAGAGACAAAATGAGAAAATAAATCCTGAAAATCACATTGTCTGATTTGGAAAGAATTTTTTTTCAAATTTTGGTGGAAAATTAGTATTTGGTCACCTACAAAAGATCATCACAATACTTTGCTATATATCCTTTGTTGGCAATGACAGAGATCAAACGTTTTCTGTAACTCTTCACAAGGTTGGCACACACTGTTGCTGGTATGTTGGACCATTCCTCCATGCAGATCTCCTCTAGAGCAGTGATGTTTTGGGGTTGTCGCTGGGCAACACGGACTTTCAACTCCCTCCAAAGGTTTTCTATAGGGTTTAGATCTGGAGACTGGCTAGGCCACTCCAGGGCCTTGAAATGCTTCTTACGAAGCCACTCCTTCGTTGCCCTGGTAGTGTGCTTGGGATCATTGTCATGTTGAAAGACCCAGCCATGTTTCATCTTCAATGCCCTTGCTGATGGAAGGAGGTTTGCACTCAAAATCTCACGATACATGGCCCCATTCATTCTTTCATGTACACGGATCAGTCGACCTGGTCCCTTGGCAGAGAAACAGCCCCAAAGCATGATGTTGCCACCCCCATGCTTCACAGTAGGTATAGTGTTCTTCGGATGCAACTCAGCATTCTTTCTCCTCCAAACACGACGAGTTGTGTTTCTACCAAACAGTTCTACTTTGGTTACATCTGACCGTATGACATTCTCCCAATACTCTTCTGGATCATCCAAATGCTCTCTAGCAAACTTCAGACGGGCCCAGACATTTAATGGCTTAAGCAGGGGGACACGTCTGGCACTGCAGGATCTGAGTCCCTGGCGGCGTAATGTGTTACTGATGGTAGCCTGTGTAACGTTGGTCCCAGCTCTCTGCAGGTCATTCACTAGGTCCCCCTGTGTGGTTCTGGGATTTTTGCTCACTGTTCTTGAGATCATTTTGACCCCACGGGGTGAGAACTTGTGTGGAGCCCTAGATTGAGGGAGATTATCAGTGGTCTTGTATGTCTTCCATTTTCTAATTATTGCTCCTGACGCGCCCCCTGGGCCGTGGGGTACCCGGTGCCGGGCCGGTAGATACTGGGGGATGTCACAGTGGCGGTGACCCGGTCCGTGACCCAGGGCGGTCAATAACAGGGGTTTATTTATAAGGGATTTATAGTGTTTTTATAGAGTTCGTGACGCCACCTGTGGAATGCGGCTAAAGGGAGCCACCGCTGCGAAGCAGTCCTCTGAAGCTGATGTTACTGCAGCAGGGATGGTGTGGCTCTTCAAAGGAAGAGCTAGCTCCAGGGCAGTGTAGATATTGCAGGTTGTGCTGGGCGTTGTAGTGCAGGCGTTGATGGCGCAGCAAGAAACACAGAGACAAGGAAGTGCAGTCCCAGGGTCTTTGCTGGTGGTGATTAGACAAGCCGGGGCTAAGGTACTGGCTAGAAGTGGAAGTCCGGGCAGCCTGGAAGCAAGTAAAGAATCCTCCTTGCCAGGTGAAGTTGGAGGCCTTCCCTTTCCACTAAACTCTTTGGCCCTGCTGCTTGTAGCTGTGCGGTGGCCCTCGTCCCTGAGTGTAATGTTTCTGTGCTCACCTGTATGGCAGGCAGCTCGGGCCTTGCTAGTGCGTCGCTCCCACGTGGCGGTGCTGGACCCTGCAGTGCTGCTGAGCCTCCGGGCGTCTGATGGGGCCAGGAGACCTGCAGTCTCCTGCCCTCCGGTTTCTGTGGCTGGGCCTTCAGTGCCCCACAGCCTCGGACTCCGGTGTCCTGTTCTTCTGTGCGGTACTTCTGGGGTGAGCTGCCGCGCAGCTCCAGTCCCCAGCTCCTCTCTCCTCGATGTCCTCGCTTCAACTCCTGACACTAAGACTAACTAACCCCGTCCCCAGATCCCAGTTGTCAAGGGGAGGAACTCCCCTTGCTGGTCTGGAGCCAGGAAAGTGTTGCATGTTTAGTATACCTGACTAGGGGATCCCTGCTTGCTTCCAGGCATGGCATTACCACTTTTGAGGGAGACAATGCCACTGTGGCAACCGGACCCCTGGGGTGCCACACTCCCGCGGTTGATTTCTTCACACCAAGCTGCTAGCCTATTGCTGATTCAGTCTCCCCAGCCTGGTGCAGGGCTACAATTTTGTTTCTGGTGTCCCTTGACAGCTCTTTGGTTTTCACCATAGTGGAGTTTTGATTGTGACTGTTTGAGATGCGGACAGGTGTCTTTTATACTGATAGCAAGTTCAAACAGGTGCCAGTACTACAGGTAATGAGTGGAGGACAGAGGAGCCTCTTAAAGAAGAAGTTACAGGTCTGTGAGAGCCAGAAATCTTGCTTGTTTGTAATTGACAAAATACTTATTTTCCACCAAAATTTGAAAAAAAATTCTTTCCAAATCAGACAATGTGATTTTCAGGATTTGTTTTCTCATTTTGTCTCTCATAGTGGAGGTCTACCTATGATGTCAATTACAGGCCTCTCTCATCTTTTTAAGTGGGAGAACTTGCACAATTGGTGGCTGACTAAATACTTTTTTCCCCACTGTATATATATGAGGGGCCCAGACACACTTGTTGCACAGAAACCCCAAGCTATCAGTGTCAAACCATGGATAGATAGATAGATAGCTAGATTGATTTGAGACAGATTAAATAAAGAAAAAGATAAGTATTATTGATTGATTGATTTACATAGATTAGATTAGAATAGCTATGTAATCTACAGTTGCATAGATAGATAGATGGATATCATGCTCTCAGGTGGTGCACATAGATCGTGGACCTACTGTGCCTTACTTAGGAGGGGCAAAGCTAAGAGGCTACCTATTTTTCACTGGAGCTCCAGATGGTGGAGTCAGGCTTGATCAGCAGCTTGATAAATGATTATTTTATTGATGGCATATACATGGACAGAAAGATAAATAGTGATAAACAAATATATAGAGAGATTTACATAGTTTTAGAAAGAAAATGACTGTATGAAAGACTCCCCAGTTATGATATATAATCATGGCACCATTGAATTTGATTTCTCTGTGAAGAATTGTGAGGCCGTACAGACCTGCGAGATTATTATATTGACACATGTGAATGCTGTTATATACACAATCCCAAGTTATTTCTGAATCTTTTGTGTTTGGTCACTTAGGCCGTGTGCCCACGATGCGTTTTTTAAGCGATTCCGCAGCGGCAAAAACGCTGCAAAAACGCTTAAAAAACGCTTGGTAGAAGGCCTGCCATGTCCCCCAATGATAATCCGCATGTGCTGTGTACATGCTGCGGAAATTTCTGCTGCGGATTATCATTGCGGAAAAAAACGCAGCACTACCAATTATTTTGCGGAAGTGCTGCGTTTTCGCCGCCATTGACTTGCATTAGAACGCATGGATTCTGCATCACTGTATATGTAGATGCGCAATTCACGCGTTCCAATGTGCGAATGGTACCCAGGTCTAAAGGAGAGGACACTCTCCTCTGGACCCGGGTACCATAGAAAATGTGAAAAAAAGAATAAAATAAAATATAAATATTATACTTACCTTCTGGCGGCCCCTGCTGCGATCCTCCTCTCATGCCGGCAAATTGCGATGGACTGAAGGACCTGCACTGACGTCATAGTCATGTGACGGGTCACGCGACGCTGACGTCGGCAGGTCCTTCAGTGCAGTGTACCGCGATCTGCCGGCAGTCAGCACCGAGTGAAGAAAGACACCGGGGGCCATCGGAAGGTAAGTATAGATTTATTTTTTATTTTTAAACATTCTCTCGGGTCACACTATATAAATCCATGCCGGTTGCATGGATTTATACAGTGTGACCAAGTTGACAAGCACTTTCCAAGTGATGCTAAAATCGCTTGGAAAGCGCTTGTCAACCCGCATGCGGAAATGCATGTGAAGAACGCTTCACATCCGCTTGTCCCTGGCAGGAAAAACGCATGTACAATCCGCATGTACAATCCGCATGTACAATCCGCATGCGTTTTTTCTGCCAGGGAGATGCAGAAACAAACGCTCAGGAAAAATCTGGAGCATTTCTGCATAGTGGGCACACAGCCTTAGGGTGTCTCATTAGGTGGCCACTTGCTCTCCTATATCAGGGCGTCTCATTAGGTGTTATACATCCCTGAAGAAGTTGGTAGTTCACAAGGTCAAATGTCTTTCACATATCAATAAAAGGCCCTTGAACATTCTCCATGAGTGAAGGAATGGCATTTATCACTAGACGGAGAGCAGTTGTTGTGGGGAGGATCCTGAGCACATTCTGATCAAATGGAGGTTAAATATCCCAGGAAAGGTCAGGCTATGTATTTAACCTAGTGTCATGGCAGATGGAGAATAGGATTGTGACCAGAGCTGTTCTCTGGGCCATTGTTTAACAGTTTTACAGAGGAGAGGTAATAAAATCCCTCCTCTATGGCAAAGCTCCTTTATATAAACTGAGACAATTGTCAAGCCTCATATTTGGATTAGAAGAAAAGTTTTAAGATCTAATTTTTTTTGTAGACATTTTTGCCATGATTTCGCAAAGAAATACATTCATATTATAAACTGACCAAATATCTTGTAGAATTAAAGAAGAAATGTGTATTAAATTCATTCTTTTATTTGTGAGAAGGCATGTTAAAGGGGATGTCCACTACTGGACAACCCTAAAGTGCCCCAGATAAAAAAAAACACATATAATCAGCTCTCTGCCAGGTGCCATTCAATTGATATCAATATGTCATACCTGCAGAAAAAGCCATGGACGGCACATCCAAAAATCATACATTGATCTATTGCGACTAAACAAAAATGTACAAAACTGAACATGAGGTTCTTATTTAACATTCTGATCAGACTGTATGAAGCTCACTACCACGTCACGGTGAACCTCTCAGTGTGTCCCTAAACTTGAAAGTGCGCGCTGTGTGTTGATAAGCGCTGAAATGATATAGCACCGGTAGGAGGATAATGTTCAGATTTATAATGAAAATCACCCATCTAATATTAAATAGTTTCTCTTATGTCTTAGCAGTGCTGAAGCCCTCTATGTATAGCACAGGCGATCAGATGATCAAAGCTTCAAGTCTCCTAAGGGGACTATTAAATAAAGTAAAAAGTGAAGAAAAAAAGTTTTTAAAAACATGAAAAAAAATAAAAACGCAAAAGTTCAAATCACCCCCTTTTGCCCCCGTTGAAAATAAAGCAATAAAAAACGCATATTTGGTATTGCTGCATTCAGAAATGTCTGATCTATTAAAATATAAATTAAATTAATCCAATCGTAAACGGCGTAACGAGAAAAAATATCCAAATCAGAAATTGGAAACAAATGCAAAAGCTTTTTTTCATACAAATTTCAGATTTTTTTTACCACTTAAATAAAAAAAAGATCCTATACTTGTTTGGTATCTGCATACTCATACTTACCTGGGAAAACATAATGCCAGGTCAGTTTTACTATATAGTGAACATGGTAAATAAAAAAAAAATACTTTTTTTGCAAATTCACTGCACTTGGAAGATTTGTGAAATGTCAAAGAAACATCTACATAAATGTTCTGGAAGCCTTACACAGCCTTCTTCAGCTGGCCATTTTTCCATGCTGCATTTTGGTGCTATGTATTGTTCACATAAGAGAATAACATTCAATTAGCCATCCACACACCTGTAAAACAAAACATAAATCTCCATTCTTGTTCTGATACTCTAGTGTCCTTTATAGGGACTTTCGGAGGTGAACGGGGCCCTGCAGAAACACCATTCATTCTTTTTGGGTAGGGGTCTATCAGCATGGCACATCTAGAATTTGCAATCATTGCCCACTCTTCATCACACGAGCTGAAATGTATCAGTAATTAGACAGCAATTCTGCCACTTAGTGAAAAATAATATCAATTGGTTCAACTAATGGCCCATAAAAAAGTGTCTCATTACCAAGGTACCACACAAGAAACATCTCATAATGGGTAAAACCAGTAAACTGTCTGAAGGCCTTTAGAAATATAATTACTTGAAATTGGTGACATGTTCAATACTTATTTCACCTGCTGTATGTTCCCCATGCTGCTATATATGTCCCCAAAAAATCATGGGACCCCATAGCAAAAGTCTGAATGGGCCCCCCTCCAAAAAAAAAGAAGAAATAATAATAATAAAATAACTTGTATTAAGTGAGGCCTCACCCATCTAGTTGGCTTGTGACAGCATGTATGTGACGCGCCCCCTGGGCCTGTGCAGTGCAGGGGGATACCCGGAGCCGGATCGCTGGTGGGATGCTGGGGGTTGTAGTCTCCGTGTGGCGGCGACCCGGTCCGTGCCCAGGGTGGTCAAACCAGTGGCAGTCTATTTGTATTGTAATAAGTGTCCGACTACGCCACCCGTGGATTGCGGTCAGTGGGGACCGCCGCTGCGCTGCAGACCGCTGAGGCTGATGTTGTTTGCGCAGCTGAGTATGGGATGACTCCCCACGGGAGAAGTATTGCCTCAGGGCAGCTAATCTGGATGATGGTGGTGATGGTGTGAGCATTCCAGTACTTATGGTGCTGGTGCGGCGAGGAATCACAGAGACGTGCAGTTGCACTTCAGGGTCTTTACTGATGGTACAAGGCAGACCCTCCCGGGAGTACTGGCTAGTATAAGGGGCCTGGTCAGTCTGCGAGCAAGCAGGAGTTCCCCTGGCCAGGTGGAGTTGTAGGCCTCCCCGTTTATCTGCACTCTTCCTGGCTACCTTGCTGTCAGCGGTTACAAGTAGCCCACGTCCCTGAGTATACCGTGTGGTGCTCACCCGTATGGCTGGTGACTTGGGGCCTTCTGTTAGCCTCCGCTTCTGGATGGCGGCGCTGGTCCCTTCTCTGTGACTGAGCCTCCGGGCTTCTATGGCCAGAGGACCTGGAATCCCCTGCCGGCTGGTTTCTGCTGCTGGGTGTATATCAGTCCCCACAGCCTCGGACTCCTGTGTCCGGCTTTAGTATCTTCGTCCAGGGCGAACTCTGCTCAGCTCCAGCCCCTGGACTTCTGCTACTGCTCCTACAGAGCTCCTGTTCTTGCTTTCCCTGTGTCTGGAACTGTCTGCAGCTCCACTCTGACTCTGACTCCTCTAATCCCGCCCCAGACCCAGTTTAAAAGGGCAGATTCCTCCCCTCCCAGGTCTGGGCGGACCGTGTTGCATGTTTAGGGATCCTGACCAGAGAAACCTCCCACTTGCTCTCAGACATAATATCTCTATTACTGTGGCAACCAGACCCCTGGGGTGTCACATTCCCCCCTAGTAAATTTTAGTACTCCGGGACTAAACACATTTTTAAAGAAACATAGATACAAGGTATAACAATAATACAATAACATATTCACAAGAAACTTTAGTCTGTAGAGGTCACGGCGTTTCCGTGACCGGGTGTCCATATCACCCAAGGTGAAGTTTATGAAACAAAGGGGGTGTCCATGTCACCCAACAAGGCGAAGTCTTGGCACAGAATAGGGGACCTGTCCAAAGCAAACCCCTTGCGTTGTCCTTGGGCGTGGCTGCAAGGGTAGACTAACTACTTTGGGCCGCAAGGAGGCCACGCCAGACAGGTTTTCTCTTCCGCGGCCGTCTTCACAAGAGGCACCAAGGTGCAACTATCTACAAGAATTGTTCCGGTTATCCAGCGTCCATAACCTGTTAGTCCAAATAAATCTGCAGGGTAACTGAGAAACATAATTAGTAACAGGCAACAAACATAAACCATAAACATTTTTCAATAAACAGTCAACTTTACAGTGCACTGGTTTAGATTCTCCAGCGAGCGGGCATCTGACCTCTAGTGACTCTAGTGGACCTACGGAGCTCACTAACCGATTCTGCACTACAGGGTGTAGGAGGTGTTATGGGCAAGCTGGGCAGCTTTCTGCGCACTCTTTGGCTCACTAGGGGCACGGCAGGCTCACTACTAGCAGAGGGTTGATCCTCCTGTACTGCTGGTGTGGACTCTTCAGCCTCTTGGGCCGGCTGCTCTTCCAGCTCTACCGGTTCCTCTGTAGGCACTTGCGGGGCTGGCTGGAGAAAGGTGAGGACGGGTACCACGACAGCGCCGTTTACTTGTGTCCAAGACCGGGGGAAGTCTCCGAGTACGGTACTGATCATTTCTTCCCTTTCCTCTGCGGGTTGAGGGTTTTCTTGATCTTCTTCAGGGCTTTGCAGCTGCTCGGGACACTTCTTCAGGTGGTCTCTGGAGACAATGGCTGTGGTTTCTCCTCCATCCTTACTGATTACGCAGATTTTTGGGTTCTCATGGCTTGATGGCAGTACGGTGTACGGGTCCTTCTCCCACTGGTCGTCCAACTTGTGGAGCCGCCTCTTCCTCTTCAAGACCTGCTCTCCAGGTACCAGGGGAACAGCGGGAGCATACTGGTTATAAGCCTTCTCTTGCCTTTCTCTAGCTTGAGACAGACTTCGCTCGACGCTCTCCTGTACTTTCCGATACTGCTGCTGCCGTTCTGTATCCCAGTCTGCCTCTGGCGAGGTGTCCTCAGGCGTCAGGACTCCCATATCCAGGTCAATAGGCAGCTTACCAGGTCTTGCTCTCATTAGGTAAGCCAGGGTACAGTTGGTGGAACCTACAGGGATGTGGTTATACAGGTCCACCAGATCGGGCAGTTTCTCAGGCCACAGACTGCGTTCTTCCAGGGGCAATGTTTTTAGCAGATCTATCGCCACCTGGTTCATCTTCTCGCAGAGTCCATTGGTTTGAGGGTGATAGGGCGTTGTTCTTATCTTCTTGCAGCCATACAGGTTGCAGAACTCCTGGAAGACCTCCGCTTCAAAGGCTGGTCCTTGGTCTGTCAGCACTTGGTCCGGGTACCCGTGTGAACGGCAGAAGTGCTGCTGGAAGGCTCTAGCCGCTGTTTGAGCCGTTAAGTCCTTAACCGGGACCACCACCAGGAACCGGGAGTAATGATCTACGATTGTGAGGGCGTAGACATACCCAGATCTGCTTGGAGCCAGTTTCACATGGTCCAGGGCTACCAGTTCCAGTGGCTGTCTGGTGATGATGGGCTGCAGGGGAGTCTTCTGGCTGGCTCGGTCTTTTCTTCTCAGGTGGCACGGGCCACAGTCTCTGCACCACCTCTCGATGGCTCCTCTCATGCCTACCCAGTAGAACCGTTCACGCAACAAGAACTCCAGCTTCTTCCATCCGAAATGCCCTGCTCCGTTGTGGTATGCCTCCAGAACCATAGCCGCGTCTCGTCTTGGGACCACTACCTGCCAGGTCAACTCATGTGTTCGAGAGTTAACCATTCTCCGGCACAGCTTCTCCATGTAGAGGAACAGCTTACTTTTCTCCTTCCACAGTTGCTTGGTCTCCTCTGGAGCATCTGGGTCAAGACGGGCATCGGCCTGGGTCAGCATTTCCTTCACCAAATGGACTGCGGGATCACTGTCTTGCGTCTCCGCCCAGTTGTAGTGGGGCAAGGGATTGAACGTCACGGAGCGCCTGTCCTTCACACGGTGGGAATACAGGGTAATCCCATGACGGTGGAACGCAGGGAGCTCAACTTCTTCCAGATCTTCTGGATCTTCCCCTACGTCCGGTAAGTTCGGCATTCTAGACAGGGCATCCGCGTTGGCATTTGAGCGTCCTGCCCGGTATTTGATGGTGAATTCAAAGTTGGACAGGCGGGCCATCCATCTCTGTTCCAGGGCACCGAGCCTTGCAGTGTCCAGGTGTGTCAACGGGTTGTTATCCGTGTACACGGTGAATTTGGAGGAGGCAAGGTAATGCTTGAAACGTTCGGTCACTGCCCACACTACTGCCAGGAACTTCAGCTTGAATGAGCTATAATTCTCAGGGTTCCTCTCCGTGGGCCGTAGCTTTCGGCTGGCGTAAGCGATTACCCGTTCTTTCCCTTGCTGGATCTGGGACAGTACGGCTCCTAGCCCGATGTTGCTTGCGTCCGTGTGGAGGATAAAGGGCTCGCTGTAGTCTGGATATGCCAGGATTTCATCCCCCATGAGGGCCATCTTCAGCTGGCAAAAGGACTCCTCTTCCAGCTTTTCCCACCTGAATGGCGGCTTCTGGTTTTTGGCTTTCCGAGATTGACCTATCAGGAGGACCTGCATAAGGGCTGCCATTTTGGTGAAACCGGGAATGAATCTTCGGTAGTAGCCTACCAACCCGAGGAACTGCCGCACTTCCTTTATGCTGGAGGGTCTTGGCCAGTCCTTAATCACGGTGATCTTATCAGGGTCAGGAGCCACTCCGTCAGCACTCACCACGTGTCCCAGGTATTGCACCTTTGGTTTCAGGAGGTGACACTTGGAGGGTTTCACCTTTAGGCCGTAGTTTGCCAGAGCTTCAAACACTTCTGCCAGGTGTTTCAGGTGGTCCTCGTAGGTCTTGGAATAGACGATGACATCGTCCAGGTATAACAGGACCGTCTCGAAGTTCCGGTGTCCCAGACAGCATTCCATCAACCGTTGGAAGGTTCCTGGTGCGTTGCAGAGCCCGAACGGCATGCAGTTAAATTCACTGAGCCCCATCGGGGTGGTGAATGCGGTCTTCTCCCGGTCCGCCTCTGCTACAGTAACCTGCCAGTACCCGCTAGTGAGATCCAAAGTAGAGAAGAAGTTAGCAGATTTTAATGCAGCTAAGGACTCTTCTATCCTTGGTAACGGGTACGCATCTTTGTGTGTGATACGGTTGACCTTCCTGTAGTCTACACACATTCTCATGGTGTTGTCTTTCTTTTTCACTAAGACTAGTGGAGCTGCCCAGGGGCTACAGCTGTCCCTGATTACCCCAGCCTCCTTCATGTCTCTAAGCATCCCCTTGGCGTGTTGGTAGTGTGCCGGGGGTACGGGTCGGTATCTCTCCTTTATGGGACTATGGTCTCCCGTGGGGATGTGGTGTTCTACCCCCTTTACTCGCCCGAAGTCTAGCGGGTGTTTACTAAACACTCTCTCGTACTCTTGAACCACCCGATAGACTCCCTGTTTTTGGTGTGAGGGAGTGGAGTCAGTACCCAAATGCAGTTGCTGACACCAGTCCTCCATTGGTTTCTTAGAGCCGTTACCTTCCTCTGGTTGAGATGGAGGCAAGGGTTCCACGGCCTGTACAGAGTTCTGGTTGATGGTGAACAATTTGGCTAGCGTGGCATACCGGGGCAGGTGTACTTCTCTCTCCCCGATATTTATGATGCGAACGGGCACCCTCCCATGGCGTACATCGACCACCCCCCATGCTGTCAAAATGGTGGGCCTACTGTCTGAGTAGACTGGTTCTACCATTGCTTGGTAGTCTCTACCTCTTAGACCAATAGCTGCCCGGCACCAAATCATCATCTCACTTTTTGGGGGCATGGCAATAGGGAACGGGTCACACATTCTCACGCTACCTATCTCACCACCAGATAGTTCCACCTGTTGCCGCTTCATCAGTGCCCGGATCTCTTTTTGGAGCACACGCTGCTGGCCGGAACTGGCGTTCTTGGCAACCTGCTGTAAAATGAGAATCACCTCTGCAAGACAATTTTCAATCACATTAGTTACCAAGGTTATTCTAGGGTGACTCTCATGACGGTCTATGTCCACTATAATCAGTCCTTGTGCCGCCAGTTCAACTTTACCGATCTTAATGGTCACCTCTTTGAATCCCACCTGCGGCACGGGCTGACCATTGCTGGCGATGATACTCAGGTCGTCATCTGGGTAGCAGGTTATGTCCGAGTCATTCCAGTACTGCTTGAAGAGTACGTACGGGATGGTGGTCACCTGTGACCCAGTGTCTAGTAGGGCACTCATAGGAATGCCATCCAGTACCACAGGCAAGATTGGACGTCCCCCTACATATTTATCACGCCAGTTTGATGGGCCTGATGGTCTTATGCCTGGGGGTTGGCCCTCTACCCCAGGTTGTGCCCGTTTAAATGACAGTACCTTGCCACATGTCCGGGTTGATTGCAGCAGCGGCAGATGGGTCGTCCGTCCTCGTTGTATCTGTCGCTGGGTCTTCCTCTGGCCGGTGGGGTCCTCCTCAGTCGGCGCCACGGGACGTCCTCCGGTCTGGATGCCAGCTGGATCTTTCCTGGAGAAGAGACCTGTAAAGACTGCACAGTTCTGGTTAGCGCGGCAACGCTCTTAGTCAGCTCTTGGACCTGATGGTGCAGGTCTGTAGCCGGGTCACTGTTTAAAGCCTGCGCATCAGCTCCCACAGGCACTGCAGACAAGGGTGCCGTCTCCTGGTGGTAAGTGATAGCAGGGGGCCTGTGGGCCACAGCGCCACCTGGTGCCGGTTCTCGGAGCACCCGGATGGCTCTGTCCTTGAGCTGTGCAAAGTCCAGGTCAGGGTCCTGTAAGGCCATTGCCCGCAACTGGGTTCGGTGGGCATTGCACAGTAGACCCTCAATAAATTGTTCAGTCAACAGCTTATCTTCATTTCCCACGCTGTCAGGGTCTGCCTGCTTAATGGCTCTCAGGGCCTCTTGTAGGTTTAGAGCATAGTCTCTTATACTCTCATGTGCCCGTTGTTTGCACCCATAAAATCTTAGTTTTATTTCGGCTGAGGTGCGGGTGTCAAAGGTGTCTTTCAGCCGGGTTAGTATGTCTCTGACAGTCCTCTTCCTCCCAGGTGGCCAGGACTTTACCTCCCTTTGGGCTGCCCCGATTAATTGGGCCACCAGGATGCTCACTTTTTGCTCTTCTGTGAGGGGGTACACCTGGAAGAGGCTATCCAGTCTTTCTCTAAAGTCATTTAGAGTATGTGACTCCCCTGAGTACTGGGGTAGCCAGGTTGCCCCCGGGATATAGGGCATGATGAATGGCATGACTGCTGCAGCGGTTGCGCTGGCGGTGGCTGTGGCAGTGGAGCTCCCCTCGGTATCCGGCATCCTCCTCCCCCCTAGTGGACCGTGGCCTACCTTGCGATGCTCTTCTTCCGTAGGCCGCGGCTCCGCAGTCGATCGTCGGGGTTGAGGACCTGGCGTCGCTCTCCGATGACGTCAGCGTCGCTCTTCCTCCCTTCCAGGACCTTGCGCAGCGTCAGAGCGTGGGGCGGAGCGTGGGGCGGGGCTTCGGATCTCACGCGCTTTCGGCGTCCACGCCCCTCTTCTTCCCGTGCGGCGTCCCGAAGATGGCGTCCGAAGGCGGGAAGCAGCTGCGGATGGCGGGAAGAAGGCAGAAGACGGTGGGAAACGGTCCAAGATGGCGTCTGATGGCGGGAATCGGCTCCGGATGGCGGGAAACGACTCCGGACGGCGGGAAACTTCACCACAGGTAAGTATAAAAGTCTCTTTTTCAGGCGCGCAGTACCCAGTGGTTGTGGGCACGAAATCCTGCCGACTACGCCAAAGTTGACGCGCTCCCTGGGCCTGTGCTGTGCAGGGGGATACCCGGAGCCGGATCGCTGGTGGGATGCTGGGGGTTGTAGTCTCCGTGTGGCGGCGACCCGGTCCGTGCCCAGGGTGGTCAAACCAGTGGCAGTATATTTGTATTGTAATAAGTGTCCGACTACGCCACCCGTGGATTGCGGTCAGTGGGGACCGCCGCTGCGCTGCAGACCGCTGAGGCTGATGTTGTTTGCGCAGCTGAGTATGGGATGACTCCCCACGGGAGAAGTATTCCCTCAGGGCAGCTAATGTGGATGATGGTGGTGATGGTGTGAGCGTTCCAGTACTTATGGTGCTGGTGCGGCGAGGAATCACAGAGACGTGCAGTTGCAGTTCAGGGTCTTTACTGATGGTACAAGGCAGACCCTCCCGGGAGTACTGGCTAGTATAAGGGGCCTGGTCAGTCTGCGAGCAAGCAGGAGTTCCCCTGGCCAGGTGGAGTTGTAGGCCTCCCCGTTTATCTGCACTCTTCCTGGCTACCTTGCTGTCAGCGGTTACAAGTAGCCCACGTCCCTGAGTATACCGTGTGGTGCTCACCCGTATGGCTGGTGACTTGGGGCCTTCTGTTAGCCTCCGCTCCTGGATGGCGGCGCTGGTCCCTTCTCTGTGACTGAGCCTCCGGGCTTCTATGGCCAGAGGACCTGGAATCCCCTGCCGGCTGGTTTCTGCTGCTGGGTGTATATCAGTCCCCACAGCCTCGGACTCCTGTGTCCGGCTTTAGTATCTTCGTCCAGGGCGAACTCTGCTCAGCTCCAGCCCCTGGACTTCTGCTACTGCTCCTACAGAGCTCCTGTTCTTGCTTTCCCTGTGTCTGGAACTGTCTGCAGCTCTACTCTGACTCTGACTCTGACTCCTCTAATCCCGCCCCAGACCCAGTTTAAAAGGGCAGATTCCTCCCCTCCCAGGTCTGGGCGGACCGTGTTGCATGTTTAGGGATCCTGACCAGAGAAACCTCCCACTTGCTCTCAGACATAATATCTCTATTACTGTGGCAACCAGACCCCTGGGGTGTCACATATGCAAATCACATACTTGCAGTCAAGTGTCCGTCCACTCCCGGAGAATCCTCCCAGCATGCAATGCGCATGATGTGAGGAATCACAAGTCTGCAGTCACAGAGTTGTGACTGCGGTTGCTGTATATATGTCTGTAAACCCTCTTCACATGAGCACTCTAAAATTAAAGGGGTTGTCCACTACTAGGACAACCCCTTCTTGAACTAAATGTTAATAAAAATTATTAATAAAAAAAAAAAAAACTATACTCACCTCCTGTGCTGGTGCAGTTCCAGCGGTGTCAGCACTCGTGGTCCTGGAGCTGTGGTGGGGTGGAATAACACGTGGTGTCTAGCACCCAATCAGCACTTGCGTCACTGTCCCCACCCCCTGCCGAATTCAACATGAAGAGTAAGTCAGAGATCAGCTGCAGTCCGGATTTCTTCTTCATGTTTGATTTGTCTGAAGGTGGGGACAGTGTCGCCAACGCTGATTGTCCCCCCGCATTGGACACCACGTATCATTCCACTGCACCACAGCTCGGGGACCGCGAGTGCTGATGTGGCACCCCAGGGGTCTGGTTTCCACAGTAATGTAATGTTATGTCTGAGAGCAGGTGGGAGGTCCTTTGGTCAGGGATCCTGTGCATGCCACACCTCCTGCCCAGTCTTGGGAGGGGAAGAACTTCCCCTATAAAAACCCGGGGCTGAGGCAGGGTGAGGAGTCAAGGAGAGTAGAGACGAGAAACAGTCATAGGAAGAAACAGCAGAAGCTCAGTGGGAGCAATACTACTACGAGTCAGGGGCTGGCAGCTGCAGAGCTCGCCCTGACTGAGAAGCTTTCTTAACGGACCCGGCGTCCGAGGCTGTGGGGACTAACTCTTACCCAGCAGCAGAAGCCGACCGGCAGGGGATTTCAGGTCCTCAGGTCCAGAAACCCGAAGGCAAGGTCACACGCGTGGGACCAGCACCGCCATCGTGGAGCGGAAGCCATTAGAAGGCCCCGAGTCACCGGCCATACGGGTGAGCACCACACGGCACACTCAGGGACGTGGGCTACTTATATCCGCTTCTAGCAAGGTAGCCAGAAGAGTACAGTCAGTTTGGGAGGCCTACAACTCCGCCTGGCCAGGGGAGATCCCATCTGCTCAAGGACTGACCAGGCCCCGTTTGCTAGCAAGTACTCCGGGAGGGTCTATCGTTGTTACCAGTAAAGACCCTGAATTACACCGCACCGTCTCTGAGTGGTTCCTGCTACCCCCATCTTCCACGTCGGCTGCCCTGAGGCCATACCCCTCCCGTTGGGGGTTATACTATCACGCTGCACAATTCTACACCGGCCTCAGCGGTCTGCCCTGCAGCGGCAGCTCCATAGCTGCAAATCAACGGGTGGCGTAGTCGACACTCAAATAACACCTATCAAGACTGCCACATACTGAGTTTGACTCCCTGGGCACGGACCGGGTCCCCGCCACTCGGAGACTACAACCCTCATCTGATCCGGTTCCGGGTAAGCCCCCCCGTGCGCGAGACGCTGCGCGACACAGCAGGCCCAGGGGCGCGTCAACTTTGGCGTAGTCGTCAGGATTTCGTGCCCGCAACCACCGGGTACTGCGTGCCTGAAAAGCAAAGACTGTTCAAACTTACCAGTGGTGAGGTTTCCCGCCATCCGGTGCCATCTTCGGCCTTCTTCCCGCCATCCGTGGAGTTTTCCCGCCATTGGACGCCATCTTGAGGACGCCGCGCGGGAAGAAGTGGGGCGTGGACTCCGAAAGCGCGCGAGAACTGAAGCCCCGCCTCACGTCCGGACGTTGCGTAAGGTCCTGGAAGGAGCCCAGCAGACGCCGACGTCACCGGAGCGCGACGGAAGGTCCTCAACCCTGACGATCTACTGCGGAGCCGCGGCCTACGGAACAGGATCATCGCAAGGTAGGCCACGGTCCACTAGGGGGGAGGAAGATGTCGGATGCGGAGGAGAGCTTCACTGCCTCAACCCTCGCCAGCGCAACCGCTGCTGCAGTTATGCCCTTCACCATGCCCTATATCCCGGGAGCAGCTTGGCTACCCCAGTACTCAGGGGAGTCACATACCCTGCATGACTTTAGAGAAAAGCTGGATAGCCTCTTCCAGGTGTACCCCCTCACAGAAGAGCAAAAAGTGAGCATCCTGGTGGCCCAACTAACCGGGGCAGCCAAAAGGGAAGTAAAATCCTGGCCACCTGGGAGGAAGACTGTCGCAGGGATACTAACCCGGCTGAAGGATACCTTTGATACCCGCACCTCAGCCGAGATTAAGCTTAGATTCTACGGGTGCAAGCAGCGAGCGCATGAGAGTATAAGGGACTATGCACTAAACCTACAAGAGGCCCTGAGGGCCATTAAGCAGACCGACCCTGATGGAGTGGGAAACGAGGACAGGCTGTTGACCGAACAATTTATAGAGGGACTATATTGTAATGCCCACCGAACCCAGTTGCGGGCGATGGCCTTACAGGATCCCCATCTGGGCTTTGCACAGTTCAAGGACAGAGCCATCCGGGTGCTCCGAGAACCGGCACCGGGTGGCGTTGTGACCCACAGGCGCCCAGCTATCACTTACCACCAGGAGGCGGCGCCCTTGTCGGCAGGGCCTGTGGGAGCTGATGCGCAGGCTTTGGACAATGACCCGGCTCCAGACCTACACCATCAGGTCCAAGAGCTAGCTAAGAGCGTTGCTGCGCTAACCCGAACTGTGCAGTCTTTACAGGTTTCCACCCCAGGGAAGATCCAGCTGGCATCCGGACCGGAGGACATCCCGTGGCGTCGACCAAGGAGGACCCCACCGGCCAGAGGAAGACCCAGTGACCGATACAGCGAAGACGGACGACCCATCTGCCGCCGCTGCAATCAACCCGGACATATGGCAAGGTACTGTTCTTTAAACGGGCACAACCTGGGGTAGAGGGCCAACCCCCAGGAAAAAGATCACCAGGCCCATCGAACTGGCACGACAGATATGTGGGAGGACGTCCAGTCTTGCCTGTGGTACTGGATGGCATTCCCATGAGTGCCCTACTGGACACCGGGTCACAGGTCACCACCATCCCGTACGTGCTCTTTAAGCAGTACTGGAATGACTCGGATATTACCGGCTACCCTGACGACGACTTGAGTATCATCGCCAGCAATGGCCAGCCCGTGCCACAGATCGGATTTAAAGAGGTGACCATCAAAATCGGTAGAGTCGAACTGGCAGCACAGGGACTGATCATTGTAGATATTGACAAACATGAGAGTCACCCAAAAATAACTCTAGGAACTAATGTAATTGAAAATTGTCTTGCAGAGGTGATATTCCTTTTACAGCAGGTTGCCAAGAACGCCAGCTCCGGCGAGCAGCGGGTGCTCCAGAAAGAGATCCGGGCACTGATGCGACGGCAACAGGTGGAACTCTCCGGCGGTGAGATTGGTAGCGTAAGAATGTGTGACCCTTTTCCTATTGCCATGCCCCCAAAAAGTGAAATGATGATTTGGTGCCGGGCAGCTATTGGTCTGAGAGGTAGGGATTACCAGGCAATGGTAGAACCAGTTTACTCGGACAGTAGGCCCACCATTTTGACAGCACGGGGGGTGGTTGATGTACGCCATGGGAGGGTGCCCGTTCGCATAATAAATATCGGGGAGAGGGAAGTGTACCTGCCCCGGTATGCCACGCTAGCCAAATTATATACCATTAACCAAAATTCTATACAATCTGTGGAACCCTTGCCTCCATCTCACCCGGAGGAAGGTAACGGCTCTAAGAAAAACATGGAGGACTGGTGTCAGCAACTACATCTGGGTACTGACTCCACTCCCGCACACCAGAAACAAAGAGTCTATCGGGTGGTTCAAGAGTACGAGAGAGTATTCAGTAAACACCCGTTAGACTTCGGGCGAGTCAAGGGGGTAGAACACCACATCCCCACGGGAGACCATCCTCCTATAAAAGAGAGGTATCGACCCGTACCCCCTGCCCACTACCAACACGCCAAGGGGATGCTTAGAGACATGAAGGAGGCTGGGGTGATCAGGGATAGCTGTAGCCCCTGGGCAGCTCCACTAGTCTTAGTCAGAAAAAAAGACAACACCATGAGGATGTGTGTAGATTACCGGAAAATCAACCGTATCACACACAAGGATGCGTACCCCTTACCAAGGATAGAGGAGTCATTGGCTGCTTTAAGATCTGCTAACTTCTTCTCTACCTTGGATCTCACTAGCGGGTACTGGCAGGTTCCTGTAGCAGAGGCGGACCGGGAGAAGACCGCATTCACCACCCCGATGGGACTTAGCGAGTTCACCTGCATGCCGTTCGGACTCTGCAACGCACCAGGAACCTTCCAACGACTAATGGAGTGTTGTCTGGGCCACAGAAACTTCGAGACGGTCCTGTTGTACCTGGACGATGTCATCGTATATTCCAAGACGTATGAGGACCACCTGAAACACCTGGCGGAAGTGTTCGAAGCTCTGGCGAGTTACGGCCTAAAGGTGAAACCCTCCAAGTGTCACCTCCTGAAACCAAAGGTGCAGTACCTGGGACACGTGGTGAGCGCTGACGGAGTGGCTCCCGACCCTGATAAGATCACCGCAATTAAGGAATGGCCAAGCCCCACCAGCGTAAAAGAAGTGCGGCAGTTCCTCGGGTTGGTAGGCTACTACCGAAGGTTTATTCCCGGTTTCACCAAAAAGGCAGCACCTATGCAGGACCTCCTGATAGGCCAGTCCCGGAAGGCCAAGAACCAGAAGCCGCCCTTCAAATGGGAGGAGCTGGAAGAAGAGTCCTTCCGCCAGCTGAAGATGGCCCTCACGGGGGACGAAATCCTGGCGTACCCGGATTATAGCCAGCCCTTTATCCTCTACACCGACGCCAGTAACATCGGGCTAGGAGCCGTACTGTCCCAGATCCAGCAGGGGAAGGAACGAGTAATTGCCTACGCCAGCCGAAGGCTGCGACCCACCGAAAGGAACCCCGAGAATTACAGCTCATTTAAGCTAGAGTTCCTGGCCGTAGTATGGGCAGTCACCGAGCGCTTTAAGCATTACCTCGCTTCTTCCCGGTTCACCGTGTACATGGATAACAACCCGTTGACACACCTGGACACGGCAAGACTCGGTGCCCTGGAGCAGAGGTGGATGGCCCGTCTGTCCAACTACGAGTTCACAATCAAATACCGGGCCGGACGCTCCAATACCAACGCGGACGCCCTGTCCAGGATGCCCAACCTGCCGGACGAAGGAGAAGATCCGGAGGGACTGGAAGAAGTTGAACTCCCTGCGTTCCACCGTCATGGGACTATCCAGTATTCCCACCGGGTAAGGAGTAAGCAGGCTGCTACGTTGAACCCCTTACCTCACTACAACTGGGCGGAAACGCAAGACAGCGACCCTGCCGTCCGACTGGTGAAGGAGATGCTGACTCGCCCGGAGGCTTGCCTTGAACCAGACGCTCCGGAGGAAGCCAAACAACTATGGGCAGAGAGGAGTCGACTGTTCCTTTACAAGGGGAAGTTGTGCCGCAGAATGGTTAACTCCCGGACGCATGAACTACTCTGGCAAGTAGTGGTGCCACGAAGAGACGCAGCCATGGTGATGGAGGCATACCACGACGGAGCTGGACACTTCGGGTGGAAGAAGCTGGAGTTCCTGCTGCGCGAGCGATTCCACTGGGTAGGCATGAGGGGAACCATTGAGAAGTGGTGCAGAGACTGTGGCCCGTGCAACCTGAGAAGGAAGGACCGTGCCAGCCAGAAGACTCCCCTGCAGTCCATCGTCACCCGGCAACCGTTGGAACTGGTAGCCTTGGATCATGTAAAACTGACCCCAAGCAGAAGTGGCTACGTCTACGCGTTAACCATCGTGGATCATTACTCCCGGTTCTTGGTTGTCGTCCCCGTCAAGGACTTAACGGCTCAAACAGCAGCTAGAGCCTTCCAACAGCACTTCTGCCGTCCACATGGGTACCCGGACCAAGTGCTGACGGACCAGGGACCTGCCTTTGAAGCGGAGGTCTTCCAGGAATTCTGCAATCTGTATGGCTGCCGGAAGATAAGGACGACACCCTACCATCCGCAAACTAATGGACTTTGTGAGAAAATGAACCAGGTGGTAATGGATCTTCTAAAAACGTTGCCCCTGGAAGAACGCAGTCTGTGGCCTGAGAAGTTGCCCGATCTGGTGGACCTATACAACCACATCCCGGTAGGTTCCACCAACTGTACCCCGGCTTACCTAATGAGGGCAAGACCTGGTAAGTTACCTGTTGACCTGGAAATGGGAGTCCTGACACCCGAGGACACTTCACCAGAAGCAGACTGGGACACAGAGAGGCAGCAGCAGTACCGGAGAGTACAGGAGAGCGTGGAGCGAAGTCTCTGTCAGGCTAGGGAAAGACAAGAGAAAACTTACAACCAGTATGCTCCCGCTGTTCCCCTGGTACCCGGAGAGCAGGTCTTGAAGAGGAAGAGACGGCTCCACAAGTTGGACGACCAGTGGGAGAAGGACCCGTACACCGTACTGCCCTCAAGCCACGAGAACCCGAAGGTTTGTACCATCAGTAAAGACGGAGGGGAAACCACAGCCATTGTATCCCGGGACCACCTGAAGAAGTGTCCAGAACAACTGAGGAACCCTGAAGAGGAACAAGAAGACCATCGACCCGTAGAGGAAAGGGAAGATATGGTTAGTACTGTGCTCGGGGACTTCCCTCGGTCTTGGACTCAAGTCAATGGTGCAGTTGTGGTATCCGTACTCACCTTCCTCCAACCAGCATCCCAAGCACCTACGGAGCAACAGGTAGAGCTGGAAGAACAGCCGGTCCAGGAGGCAGAAGACCCCACACCCGCAGACCAGGAGGATCAACCCTCTGCTTGCAGTGAGCCTGCCATATCCCTAGTGAGCCAAAGAGCCGGTAGACAGCTGCCCAGTTTACCCTTGACAGCTCCTACACCCTGTAGTTCAGGGCTAGACAGTCAGCTCCGTAGGTCCACTAGGGCCACTAGAGGCCAGTTACCCGCACGTTGGAGGATTTGAAGTGTATAAATTGTTTTATTTATGTTTACCTGTGTATTGTTGCTTGTGTATAATTTTGTGTTTCTAGTTATTTGTAGGAGTCCTTGGTGGATTTACCGGGAATCCTTTGTACATAGTTGGAGCGTAACCCAGGACGGACTAAAGACTGTTAAGGACTCGGGGCAGGACAAACCCCTACCTGGTTACGTCTCCCTGTTTTGGTGAAATGGACACCTTGCTTTTCGTCAAAGACTGCACCCGGTTACGGACATGCCGTGACCACCTTTATGTGTTTCTTCTTATTGTACTATTATTGTTGTTATATCTTGTTATGTTTTTCTAAAATATGTTTAGTCCCGGAGTACTAAATTTCACTAGGGGGGAATGTGGCACCCCAGGGGTCTGGTTTCCACAGTAATGTAATGTTATGTCTGAGAGCAGGTGGGAGGTCCTTTGGTAAGGGATCCTGTGCATGCCACACCTCCTGCCCAGTCTTGGGAGGGGAAGAACTTCCCCTATAAAAACCCGGGGCTGAGGCAGGGTGAGGAGTCAAGGAGAGTAGAGACGAGAAACAGTCATAGGAAGAAACAGCAGAAGCTCAGTGGGAGCAATACTACTACGAGTCAGGGGCTGGCAGCTGCAGAGCTCGCCCTGACTGAGAAGCTTTCTTAACGGACCCGGCGTCCGAGGCTGTGGGGACTAACTCTTACCCAGCAGCAGAAGCCGACCGGCAGGGGATTTCAGGTCCTCAGGCCCAGAAACCCGAAGGCAAGGTCACACGCGTGGGACCAGCACCGCCATCGTGGAGCGGAAGCCATTAGAAGGCCCCGAGTCACCGGCCATACGGGTGAGCACCACACGGCACACTCAGGGACGTGGGCTACTTATATCCGCTTCTAGCAAGGTAGCCAGAAGAGTACAGTCAGTTTGGGAGGCCTACAACTCCGCCTGGCCAGGGGAGATCCCATCTGCTCAAGGACTGACCAGGCCCCGTTTGCTAGCAAGTACTCCGGGAGGGTCTATCGTTGTTACCAGTAAAGACCCTGAATTACACCGCACCGTCTCTGAGTGGTTCCTGCTACCCCCATCTTCCACGTCGGCTGCCCTGAGGCCATACCCCTCCCGTTGGGGGTTATACTATCACGCTGCACAATTCTACACCGGCCTCAGCGGTCTGCCCTGCAGCGGCAGCTCCATAGCTGCAAATCAACGGGTGGCGTAGTCGACACTCAAATAACACCTATCAAGACTGCCACATACTGAGTTTGACTCCCTGGGCACGGACCGGGTCCTCGCCACTCGGAGACTACAACCCTCATCTGATCCGGTTCCGGGTAAGCCCCCCCGTGCGCGAGACGCTGCGCGACACAGCAGGCCCAGGGGCGCGTCACTGACACAGTTGGAACAGCGCCAGGATGTGAGGTGAAGTGAGTATAGGCGTTTTTATTTTATTTAGTTCAAAAAGGGGTTGTCCAAGTAGTGGACAACCCCTTTAATTTCAGAGTGCTGTACATATGAAGAGGGTTTACAGACATATATAGAATACAGCAATAGCTGGATGTATGTTTGCTCATTATCCCCACATCTCGTAAATAGCTGGACACACAATTAATACATTATCGCCCCCTTAATAGTTGATTGCACATTAGTATTATCCCTTCCTTGTGAATAGATGTATGCACTTTTTGCACATTATGCCCCTACAGCTATTTACAGAGGTGTGTGTTTAGGAGAGGGGGATAAATATCTGCATGCAGAGATTGCACATTACATGAGGGAGGGGGATAAATATCTGAATGCACAGTTTGCACATTACAGGGGGAGGGGGATAAATATTCTGGATGCACAGTTTGCACATTACAGGGAGATAAATATTTGGATGCACAGTTTGTACATTACAGGGGGAGGGGGATAATGTGCACAAAATGCATGCAGATATCCATACCCCTCCCCCTTGTAATGTGCAATCTGTGCATCCAGATATTCATCTTCCTCCCCCCTGTAATGTGCAAACTGTGCATCCAGATATTTATCCCCCTCTCCCCTGTAATGTGCTCAAAGTGCATCCAGATATTTATCCCCCTCCCCCTGTAATGTGCAAACTATGCATCCAGAATATTTATCCCCCTCAACCCATGTAATGTAAAAATTGTGCATCCAGAAAAAGTAAAGAGGTGACAAGGAGACACATAAAAAAAAATCAAGTTAATTTTAGTACCACCACTGGTCACGGCGCACTGTCTTGCGTCTCCACAGGCAGCTCCCCGTTCATCATATGTGCAAATTGCAACTAATGGCTTCCGGGCCCAGCGTACAGCTTGTCTCTTGCTGGAAAGCTACATCAGCAAGGAGGAATGGCGTGTTTATGCCAATCCAGCCAGAGAGTGGAGCTGGCGACAGAACAGGAGGAGTTTAGAGGACTAGGAGAAGCGAGCAGGTACATGGCAGCGGCGTTGCTGACATTTAAGCAAAGGCACACATTCCTAGCAGCCACTGGACCACATAGGCACCCTCACCAGTCAGGCCCCATAGCAATCGCGTGACCTGTTGCCATTGGCGGTATTTCACTGTATATCCTCCACCCTGGTATTTATGTCCCCCGCCCTGGGCCCATCCTGAAATATATGTCCCCCATTCTGTTATTTATGTCCACCATCCTGATATATTTGCCCCCCATCCTGGTATATAGGTTCCTCATCCTGGGCCCATCCTGGTATATACTGTATGACCCCCATCCAGGTATATATGACTGCGATTGTGCGCCCATCAAGGTATATGTGTTCCCCATTCTGGTATACAGTAGCTTTCAAAAGTATTCATCCCCTTGGCTTTTTACATATTTTGTTACATTACAACCTGAGTTTAAATAATTTTGTAATGCGATTTATGTGTGCATCAGTACTAAATAGTCTAAGTTGGTAAACTGAAGTGAGAAAAATATAGGCATAAATTAAATTTATGGGATCATCATCTAATAACTAAAAATTGGCATGTACATATGTATTCACCCCTTTTGCTATGAAGTCCCTAAAAGTTTGTGGTGCAAGCAATTACCTTCATAAGTCACATGCTTAGTGAAAGGAAGTCCACCTGTGTGCAATCTAAGTGTCACATGTCTGTCAGTATATACACGCTTTTTCTGAAAGGACATAAAGGCTCCAACACCATTAAGCAAGAGGCACCACTAACCAAACAACACCATGAAGACCAAGGAGATCTCCAAACAAGTCAGGGAAAAATTTGTTGAGAAGTACAAGTCAGGGTTGGGTTATAAAAAAATATCCCAATCTCTGATGATCTCCCGAAGCACCATCAAATACATTATCATCAAATAGAAAGAACATGGTACCACAACAAAGCTGCCAAGAGAGGGCTGCCCACCAAAACTCTCAGCCTCGGCAATGATGGCATTAATCAGAGAGGCAGCACAGAGACTAAAGGTAACCCTGAAAGAGCTGCAGAGTTCCCAAGCAGAGACTGGGGTAACTGTCCATACAACCATAATAAGCCGTACACTCCATAGATGTGGCCTTTATGGAAGAGTGGGCAGAAAAAAGCCTTTACTTACACACAAAAATTGTAAGGCTCGTTTTAAGTTTGCCAAATGGCACGTGATAGACTTCCCAAATGTATGGAGGAAGGTGCTGTGGTCAGATGAGACCAAAATGTAACTTTTTGGCTTCCAAGGTAAACACTATGTCTGGTGCCAAACCAACACAGCTCTTCACCCCAAGAACACCATCTGCACAGAGAAACATGTGTGGCGCTCTGCTGCGCATGGTGCCACAGAACCCAGAAGGGTGCACAGATGGATTTCTCCACAAGAGGCCCTCACTACATGCAAACACCTCCACCTTCCACCTCATACCAGCAGAGGGAGCCCTGATAGGGATATATAAAGGGAAGGTGGAGACAGGCAGCTGAGTTCAGTTTCTAGTTAGTGTTCAGAGAGGAGCACGCAGGCTGCTGTTTGAGGCAAGCTAGGCCTCCAGCAGCCCTGAAGCCCAGTGAGGGCCCCGAGCGTGGCCGAAGGCGAGTGGAGGAAAGGAGAGTGATCAAGGGGGCAGAGGAGCATACCAGGCTCACCCCAGTATATCTACCGGACACCGGGTCCGAGCCTACAGGGACCCTTTATACCCAGTAGGGAAAGCCGGAATCCCAGGAGGACTACAAGTCCCTGGCAAACCTGAAGCTAGACACATACAGGACCAGGTACCACGAAGGCCCCGACGTCCAGGGAAAGTGGTTACCAACCAGAGATCCTACTTCAGAGCAACAGGTGGAGTAAAAAGCAAGACACATAAGCTAGGCACAGTTGCAGGCTGGCCAGGAGCTTACACAGAGGCAGACACGGATCAGGAGGCCTTATACCCGCTCCCTGGGGAGAAGTCCAAAAGTGCGCCCTTCACCTAGAGTACCCTGGACCATATCTACCAGCTGTACCAGTAAAGGTAATGAAGCAAAAACCCCTGTCTCTGTCCGTTACTCCGGCCGCGCCATTATATCTCTACCTGCACCACAACGCCCAGCGCACCCACCATCTATCTACACTGCCCTGAGGCCCGCTCCACCTGTGGGGAGCTGTACCATCTTTAGCTGCCTTGACACCTGCCTCAGTGGACTGCTGCAGCGCTGGTGACCGTCACCAGACACCATATGGTGGCGTCACGAATTTCTCTGAACTTTATTAGTAATCGCTACCCCTTTTGTGCACTGTCCGCCCTGGGCCAGCCACCGTGATATATATATATACTGTCCCCAAACAGTAAGGCCCACGGGGGCGCGACACATTGTGGTGGCAGCATCATGCTGTGTGGGTGTTTTTTGGCAACAGGGACAGGGAAAATGGTCAGAGTCATGGGGAAGATGGATGGTGCAAAATACAGCGATATTCTTGAGTAAAACCTTTTTCAGTCTTTCAGTGATTTGAGACTGGGATGGAGGTTCACCTTCCAACAAGACAATGACACAAAGCTTACTGCTAAAGCAACACTCGAGTGATTTAAGGGGAAACGTGTAAATGTTTTGGAATGGCGTCAGACTGAAGATTGCTCTTCACCAGAGGAAACCATCTAACTTGAAGGCACTGGAGCAGTTTTTCCTTGAGAAATGGGCAAAAATCCCAGTGCCTAGATGTGGAAAGCTCAAAGAGACTTATCTAAATCAACTTGTAGATTTAAATGCCACAAACAGAGGTTCTACAAAGTACTGACTTTAGGGGGGTGAATAGCTACGCTGAAGACATTTTCAGTTATTTTGTCCAATTTGTTGTTTGCTTCACAATAAAAAGAAAAACAAATATTCACAATTGTAGGCATGTTCTTTAGATGAACTGATGAAAACCCTAAAAATACCCTGAAATTCCAAGTTGGGAGGTAGAAAACATGAAAAGGGATGTATCAGATTATCAGACGGATAAAGTATACAAGTGGAAAAACCGTTCTGTCCGAAAAAGGACGATGTCTATGGCATCATCTACAAGTACGGCTACAAACAAATCAGCAAGTAGGGACTCCAACTCAGCAATTGAGGCATCCCGTTACTATACTAGGAGGACTGCTAATAAACAAAAGGCCTTTCTGGATCGGGATAATGATGAAAATGGATCTTTCAAGGTAATTAATTTATCTGGGATAACTTTTTCTGCTGACCAATTATCTGTATTATCTTTGGGTCTTGGTTTTAGTCCCACTGCCAATTATGATAGTTTAAGTGCAATAAAGGATGTGTTTTTATTTGCCAGAAAACTTCTCCTACGTAAATTTCATGAAAATAAACAATCCTCTCGCTCTTTTTCTTCAGAAGAGGAATTGGAGGCGCTTCAAGCGCTAGAAGATCTTCTGGCAGAACAAACGGAAAATATTGCGGGTAAGACTCCTACATTTTTATAGAAGAGATCCCATTGCTTTCCCTCTTTGGGTCTTAGCTCGTTCATTGAAATTTTTGTCCGTATGGTATGTGAGGATTTAAGTCACATCCCCTCACATAGGCCCTTTGACAATCTTACAAAGGGGGAGAGGCGGGCCTTGGGGGAGCTAAAGAAAATGAGAGATGTGGTTTTTAAGCCAGTGGACAAGGGTGGGAACATTGTGGCATGGCCAATAGAACTCTATGAAAGAGAGGCACTCAGACAATTGGGTGACACTGAGTGCTACACTCGCCTGCCCGGGGATCCCACCCTTGTCTTTCAAAAGGAATTATTCCATATCTTGGACTCAGCCCATGAGCAGGGCATAATTTCGAAGGGCCTTAAAGTGCACTTTCCATTAATTCCTACATTGTATTTACTCCCCAAAGTGCACAAGGATTTGAAAAATCCACCAGGTCGTCCAATTCTATCTGGAAATGGCTGCCTGACTGAACCAATATCTAAGTTTTTGGATTTTTATTTGAAACCAATGGTGGGAGAATTACCTTCTTATGTTAAAGATTCCACAGAGGTTCTTCAAAGATTGGATGGGGTTCATATGGAGTCGGATATGTTTTTAGTTACTTGTGACGTGGAGTCATTGTATACCAACATTGAACACCAACATGGCTTGAGAGCTTTGAGATTTTTCCTGAGGAGCCAAAGCCTAAGTGGATCTTTATCTGAATTAATCTTAATCTTGATGGAATATGTTCTCACCCACAATTATTTCCTATGCAAAGATGGTTATTTCCTGCAGAAGAGGGGAGTGGCGATGGGGGCGGCCTGTGCCCCCTCATACGCAAACCTCTTCTTGGGATGGTGTGAGAGAGAACTAGTACAAAATGAGGAGGATATTTTTTCTGGTTCTGTGGTCTCGTGGATGCGTTTCCTAGATGATGTGCTATTTGTTTGGCAGGGCTCTCGGGAACTCCTGGACCTGTTCTTACTTCATCTAAACAACAATGAATATAACATCAAATTAACTTCGGTGATAAGCCAAACCACGATCAACTTTCTGGACCTCAGCATCAGGATCGATACACATGGAAGAATAAACACTGATATTTTTCGAAAGGATACGAGTGTAAATTCCTTTCTGCATGCCAGATCAGCACACCCAGCATATGTAATAAAAGCCATTCCCACGGGCCAATTCATTAGGGCTAAACGGATTTGCAGTCAGGAGAAAGTTTTTAACAACAGGCCAAGGATCTTGAACGTAGATTTACACAGCGTGGGTACAAGAAACAAAATGTAGATAGGGCCTATCTACGGGCGAAACAACTGGATCGACAGTCTCTCCTTGTTCCAGCTAAAGATAAAAAGAGAGATAAAAAAAATCATACTAGACTCATCACGAATTATAATTCGAGATGGAAGGAGATGACTGAGGTAATAGGCAAATATTGGCCTATCCTAAGACAGGACACAACTATTTCCACCTTTATATCAGACAAACCGAGCCTAACGGCTAAACGGGCAAAAACGATCAAGGATACATTGGTCCATAGCCATCATACAATACCACCTTCGAAATTTTTGTTTAATTCTAAATGCCCGAAATGGGGATCTTGGCAATGTGGGAGCTGTAAGGCATGCAGACAGGTAGAGAAGACTAATAGCTTCTCTGATTCCAAGGCAACACGTGAATATAAAAATTTTGCACTTTATAAATTGTAAGACTTCATATGTTATCTATTTGGCCATTTGTCCCTGTGGATTGTATTATGTTGGGATGACTACACGTGAGTTACGAGTCCGGATTTTGGAACACATCAAAGATATTAGATCTGCCATGAAATTGCAACCTGATGACCTGGAAGCCATTGCCAAATTAAAACCGGTAGCCAGACACTTTAGGGAGTATCATCCCCATCAAGAATACCTTCTGAGATTCAGGGGTATTGACCGCCTTTATCCTGGCATCAGAAAGGGAAATTTAGCCAAAAAATTATTACAGATGGAATGTAAATGGATCACCACATTAAAAAGCATGAGACCGGATGGTCTTAATGAACAGTGGGGTTTTGGTAGCTTCTTATGAGTGATCTATTTTTCCCTCTGATGTGTCATCTTGTCTTCCACTGCGACCTCTGTCCTTCATATATATATTCATATATTTATATATTTTTATATTCTTTCATTTGTTTTTGTGTATTTTATTTTTTTCTTTTAGGCTCAATGGTTTTTCTTTGACTGGAGTGATGGGGTTATGCATATTGTTTTTGCATCTTTCATCCTTTCATGCCTGTTGTGACGTGGTTTGTTTAAGGGGGATCATAGAGATCTTTTTTTGATCCCCTCTTAATATATATATATTTTTTGTCATGTGCACGATCACATAGTGTTTTCAACTTTATAATAATTTTTTTTTTTTTCACTTTCATTTTGCACTTTGCACCATCACATCATTTTCCACACTCACAACACATATTTTCTAATTTTCAAAATTTTCTATTGTTTTCTATTCTACTAATTTTTTGTGCTTTATCTCTATTTTATTCACCTTCACAGTTTTTCATTATTCCTCCATTTCACATTATTTTCATTCATTTCACATACATTTTCATGTACAATTTTTACTTATTATTTATTTATTCACCTTATTCATTCATCTCATTCTTTCATAATTTATATACACAATTATTATTTATTTTTTTCCTTAATTATTTGACTTCTCTTCTTTATTCTGTATTCTTTCATATTCTTTCCTTTTCTTCCTCCATTCTCCCTTTTCTCTTTCTCTCTTTCCCCTTTTTTTCATACCATTTTCCCTCTTTTGCCCTTCCGTTTGGTTTTTCTATCATTTCCTCTTTTTCTCCCTTTCCTGTTTTTCTTTCTGGTGCACGCACTATGGGCAAGAAATAGTTTGAACTCCACAACTAAATATGGCTGCTGCGAGCGTCGTGCGCCGCAGCGCGCGTGCGCCCTGTCGGCCTCCGGAGTGGTGGGTACTGGACACGCGTCATGAATGGCAATACGCCCTTCAGTGACGTGCTCCGGATCTCCTACCCCGGAAGTACTGAGGGAGCGCATGCGCAGCTAGCGGCGCCCGATAGTAAGGCGCTTGCAATTGATTAATAATGCGGAGCAGCTGGCAGGACTACACTTAAACCCTCACTCCTCCTCACACCACACTCCCTGAAGAAGCGAGGAGCGAAACGGCGTTGGAGTGGTGTGAGGGGGCCAGGGTATGCTCACTTATCATTCTCTTTATGTTTATGTGGTCTCCCATATTTGGATGTATTATATGAATTTCTCAGGATCTCCCCATTAGTGGGAGCCTGCATATGGCAGGAATTTAAGAAAATGTATGGCAGTTGATCTTTCCTAAATGGGTATTCTGTGATGAATTAAATTAGATTTTTTCTTATATTTATTGCACAAGCACTTTACGCTTATTGATTTTTGGTATATATATCTCTGTCATTACATTTCCACTTTTTAGTGACTATTTATGCCTAATTTATAATAGTGTGGGATTTTTTCTCTTGGGCTAATTCATGTACCTCTCTATATATGGCGGTATTTATAGCATTAATTCAACACATATTGTCTGCTATTTCTACTTAATTTAGTTTGGATAATTAATATATTCTTTGCACTGGCACTTTATATTTTGTACATTTTTTGTATATATTGACACTATACCACCATATCTAGATGAGTATGTTTGTTGAAATGGTGACGATGAATAATCTACCTAGTAATTAAATCTATGTGATAGACCCATTTGACTATATATATTTTTTGTGAGCATCCCCCTTCCCCCTCTTGAGTCTTATTTTAATTATGTTTTAGATTTATTTTTAATTTTAGTCTTTTGTCTGTTTTTATTTTTTCATGTATTCAATAAAAATTATGTATTAATAATTGTCTATATTGTAGTTCTTTATACCTCTTTGTTGGTCTACTTTGTATGGTTTGAGGTATTTTGTTATATACTTCTTTGAAACCTGTGGTATTTCCTTCTTCTATAGGATCTATGTTCTTTAGATGAACTGATGAAAACCCTAAAAATACCCTGAAATTCCAAGTTGAGAGGTAGAAAACATGAAAAATGCCAAGGGGGTGAATACTTTCGCAAGCCACTGTATATGTCTTTGATCCTGAGCCCATCCTGGTATATATGTAACCCATTCTCGGTCTCACATCTAGCTGAAATATGCAATGACGTTTGCTGGTTCCTCTCCAGCATGGGCCCGCTCGTGGTCGCACCCTCTGCAACAGCGATCGTTATGTCCCTGGTGATAGGGATAAATGTACAAATGGAATGATAGATATCTTGTAATGAGGGGTGAAGACACTTTCCCCTAGAGAAGACTGTGAGAAGCTGCCTAGTTAGACTGCAAAGCAGAGATTTCACATACTGCTCTCCAGAAGAAACAAATGTGAATATCTCTGCAATGGAGAAACGTAGCGCAAAAAGGAAAAGAGCAGCAAAACCAGCAGAGTTCAGGAATTCTTACAGGGTATTAAATTTTTTTGAGCAAGTGACAGGTCCTCTTTAAGAGCTACAAGGGTTATCTAATAAAATAAAAGCTCTTACAGATCACTGGAATCTTAAAAAATTCTATGCAAGAACAGAAAGTGGAGATGTCATCGTTCACCCCATCACCAGACTGCTGTGGCCTGCATTTAGATACAGATGATTCATTTTACTGGACTTTGTATTGAAACCAGGCTGAGAATTGCATTGAATACTTGTACTGAATTTGTATGCTGCTGTACTGAGTGCCTGGAACCTGCCAAGAGAAATATTCCTCATAGAGTAAAGAAAACTGAGTTCAAAGTTTGTAGCTGGTGTCTGCCTGTTTCTGGGCTACAGGGTGCACAACAAAAAACATTTACCCAGGAACAATATGATCACAGGGTGCTAATGGATTACCACTAGTGATAAGCGAGCATGCTCATTACTCGAGATTTACGAGCATGCTCGGGTGTTTTCCGAGGATCTTCGGCATGCTTAGGTGTTATGTTTGAGTCACTCTGTGCGCATGATTTGTGACTGTTTGACAGCTTTGATATATGTGAGGAATGCCTGTTTTTTAGGCATTCCTCGCGGCCAGTGAGTAATACATGTGAGGAATGCCTATTTTTTAGGCATTCCTCACGGCCGGTAGCCACGACCAATCAGCGATTTTGGCACCAAATTTAGACACCACTCTGCTGATTGCGCCCGGTCGGCCGCATACATATTCTAGAATACCCGATTCGTTAGAATCGGGCCACCATCTAGTAGATTATAATGGGCACGTGTTCTATCTGGGGCAAACATGGATAGAATGCGTGTGGGAAAAGGCCTTATTGGAAGCACATCACCCCATGGGGAACATGGGGAATGTACTGCGATTAAATGATGATGTATGGGAACATAACGATCTTATTAATGATCGTACTGTTAGGGCTCGTTCACACCACCATATCATCGGTCCGAGTGTCATCCAGCAAAACATCGAATCACACTCGGACTAATGTTAGTCTATGGGGTCGTGCACATGACCGATTTTTTCCTTGCAGCATGTCCGCGGTTGATCCGTTATTCGGATTTCACTCAGCCATGCAAGTCAATGAGTGCATGGAAATCATCGGTCTGCACTCGGATGACATCTGAATGTCATCCAATTTCCGCGGACTAACACAATAGAGAAGATGGAGAAATTTTGTTCTCCATCTTCTCCTTGCAGTGTGCTCATTCGAGAGAATCGATCGAAATTGATCCACACTATGCTCACACTGTCATTTGTGTCATTTTGATCAGCGGCCCGATTCTCTTGGATGAGAGAATCTACGGCCGTCTGACCCCAGCCTTACAATTAGTATCCATTGATCTGTATAAACAGGCCGGTAAACACAAGCCTATAGACTTGTTCATATAGAAGCTAGTTTATGCTGTCCCCTTGCCTCTCTGAATGGCTGGCATGAGCTTAGGCAGCCTGGGGTGTTGGTAACTATACAGCGCTCAATATGTCACAAGCTGCAGCAAGTAGGTGGCGCCCTACTCGCAACGGTACCGGATCGGAGAAATGCTTCTTCCCAATTTAGTTGTGCTTTCAACAACCAATTTATCCATACCATGGATAACCAAATAATTCCCACTCCCGTGTACAATACCTGTTCTCAAAGTTTAAACCCAATTATTTATTTGTGAAAAAAATTCAATATATTTTGCTTGAGATAGTCCATTACTTACATCAGTCACAATTCCCAATGGGATTCACTCGAATTTCTCTAAAATTCTGAAAACATATTACATGTACATAGTAGGGCCCGTTCGACAGAAGGTCAATTATCACATCAACACGTTTTTGAAATGGTGACAACTCTCACAAAATAAGGAGAATAATACAAACTACACGCACTAGAAAGATGTTGCTCTAAGACAGGGGTGAGGAGCCTTTTTTCTGCCAAGGGCCATTTGGACATTTATATCACCCTTCGGGAACCGTAAAAATAGTGCACTAACTCCGCTCACAAAGTACATCTTGATGTTGGCACTGGTCTCAAGACGTAATCTTTTATTGCACGGGCCTCAGCGTTTAGTAGTGAATACTATGTACGCATGTTCACAGATGAAGAAGAAATTGAAAGGTCGGTAGCCGTCAAAACACAACTGCCGGCCCAAGCACTTCTGTCCTTGGGAATCTGCCTGTGAGTCGGAGAAAAGGTAATCGAGGGCCGTAAATGGCTCGGGGGTCTGAGGTTCCCCACCCCTGCTCTAAGAATTGGCTCACATTTGCCTGGATATTTAAAAAAAAACAAATTTTCAATGGAATGGATTTATTTGGAATCCAGAAAAATGGATTTTTAGGGGGTCGAATACTTTTGCATGGTACTGTAGTAATGATTTTTGCCCTACTATTGAAGGTTCCTGAGTCAGGATGTCTGGAATTTATACGTCATCTGTGAAAGGAGGCAATTTTTATCAGACAGGAAATGTAACATTGGGTCAGTGGGTGGCTTTCACAATTTTTACTCCAGACTAGTAACTTTTTGTAAAAGTTTTACAGTTTAACCTCCAGTTTTCTCAGTATCCTTTGATTTCAGCCTTGTGTCCATCGAAAAAACTTTTCTTCTACCTCTCTCAGCATTGTGATCCAAATCACTGTGATAATCAAATCTTTTTCTTGCTAATTTTGACGTCCTCTGGAGAGCACCTTAATTTGATATAAATATATACGATTTACTCTCAGTTCTCTTATTACAATCGCACCGGCTAGAGGATGTGCGTGTTGTGTTGCATTGTGAGGTCGGGAGGTGCTCATCAATCAACAGTCTGGTAGAGCGTTAATCCTCACCACAGTGAGTTGATTGATACTCTAAATTTTGGCCACTGCTATGGTCAATCACAGAGCTACTCTATTCAGCTTCATCATCTACCTATTCTTATAGATTATTTCATCATGGGAACACGGAAAAAAAAAATTGAGAAGCCATAAGAACTAGATCATCTGTCAAAAATACAAAAGTGGCGTGACTGGAATTGTACTGAGAGGATATTGCTCCGGCTCCTGTCTCTTTCTATGTGAAAAGAATAAAATAAAATATAATGATAATAATACAAAATGATGTATTATAAAATCTAAAAAAATAAAAACAATATAAATAATAATATAAAATCTACGTCGTAAGAGTATCTCAATTTTTTGGCTAATGACTTTATCAGATGTACAAAAATATTTTATTTTCCAGTGGGCAACATCCTTTAGCAGAACTAAGTTTTTTAAGAAATTTGATTAGCATTTCTAATAAAAATTAACATCCCTGCATAAACGTACAAATATAAAAAATGGCACCTAAATGGTTTTTGGTGGTCGTAAATAGCACATTCCTTTTCTTTTTATTTTGTTTTCAATGTTGGAGAAAGGAGGTAACAACCCTTCTCGGTGTTTGAGAATCGTATTAAAAGTCTGCAGCAAAAAGGATCCAGTGTGAAAGATGCAATTCTGGGTAAGTAAAACGTAGCGTTTATTTATAATAATTAAAACACTCTATAGACCATGACGGAGGCTTCATGTCGGTCCTCTACCTGTATCGTGACTAGTACTTTTCTATGGGATGTTTTAACTATTATAAGTGAATGCTAAGTTTTACTCACCTGGTATTGCAGCTTCCATGCTGGATCCTTTTTGCTTGCTGATTGTCCAATGACATGATCCATGCAAGGGTTCCTGGAACTTCAGATTTCGAACACTCATTTTGTTATATATATTATTAAAATAAATCCCGCTTGCCACTGCCAGTTATATTCTGACTTGCTTCTGAGTAACTAGCCTTGCTATTCTCCCAATGGATAGTCCTGATTTTTGATCTCGGCTTGCTTTTTGACTATTCTTATTCTTTACGATTTTGTACCTGCACAGACCTGATTCTGACTTCGGGTTAGATTCTGACTACTCAGTTGCCTCCTCATTTTGTTTTTAACGCAACTTCTCAGCTTTTACCCTACTTGGAGAATTTCCTGCCTCTGGACGGCAGCTCATCCATGTAGCAATCCACTGGATCTCATTGCAAAACCAGATTCCTGTATAGGAATTGAAGAGTATCTGGGTTTCTATGGATTTTGTGTAGGGAGACAGCCCTTACTGGACATTGATTGACACTGTGGCTTTAAGAGACCATGCTCCACCCTGGGATTCTGATTTTGGACTAGTCGCCTCCCCCTCCTGCTTCTTGGTGTGTGCTGAGAGAGGGAAATGAACCAGGAAGCTAGTGATGGGCAGTCTGGCTCTTTTTGGTGATCTGGCTCTTCTGGCTCCGCTCACCAAAAAGAGGCTCTTTTGGATCCTATGGTGAACACATATTTAAGATGATGTAGATGCCGCCAAAACTCCGCCCACTCATGGCCAAATCTCGCGGAGCCAAACTCCGCCCACTCTTCAATTTAATTGTCTAATAGCGAGTGGGCGGAGTTTGGCTGAGGTGGGCGGAGTTACGACCTCCGAACATCGCAATTTTATGCCCAGTGAGAGCCATTTAGAAAAGTTAGTGGCTCTCACTGGGGTACCGACTCCTGTTAGTCACAGCAGGGAGCCGTTTCTTTGTGTCGGATGGTTCGCGACTAGTGTTGAGCATCCCGATACTGTAATATCGGGTATCGGCCGATATTCGCGGTATCGGAGTTCCGATACTGAGTTCCAATATTTTTACAATATCGAATACCGGAATCGGAAGTTCCCATAATGCCTGCGCTCTGCAGTGTCTCTGAAGGATGACAAGCTGGATGGCAGCGCTCAGCTGCGATCCAGCCTGTCATCAGAATGCCATCCCAGCGTGGGAGAATTCTCCTGATTGTTTAAAAGCCGGCGGGCGGTAAAAAGCCGGCGGGCGGTAAAAAGCACCGGCTTTTAAACAATCACACAGCCCCATACTGCTTCCCCGCAGCCTCCCACCCCGATCCTCTGTTCCCCTCGCCACCTTCTATCCCGATCGTAAGTTAGGACTGGGCGGGGAGCGCAGCACCAAGGAGCGGGGAGCGAAGGACCCGGGCGGGGAAGCCGGCAGTGAAAAGACTTCACCGCCGGCTTTCCCGTTCTGTGCTGCGCTTTCCCGCCGGTTATTTCAAATGAGCAGCTGAGGTATCAGGTGATGCCGATCAGCTGTTCATTTGAAGTAGCCGCGGTGCCCTCAGAGGGTTCATGTGAGTTCATGCTTGACTGCATGAACTCACATGAACTTTCCCACGGCCGCACAGGTCAGCCACACCTCGCAGACGATCAGACCCATTATGATTAGTGTGTGCATGCAGGCAGACATAGGCCGATGTGACACTGCTACTCCCATCGGCCTATGTCTGTCCCCCGTCCACTCGTGCCAGCAGGATCAGCTCGATGGGAGCAGTAGTTCCCATCAGCCTGATCCTGCTATTTAAACTGCCCCATATGTTATTTTTGCCCCTATAAGTGTTTTTTTAGGCCCCCATATTTTTTTTTTGTTTTTGGTCCCCAATAAATTTTAAATACACTTCATTGGTGGCCAGTGGTTACCTAAAATAAATTAGTTTATACATTACCTGTCCCCGCCGATCGCCACCTAAAATAAAGTAAAAAATAAAAAACTACACCTATACTCACCTAGACACCTAATTCCCTGAAGCCATCGATCTCCTGTAATAAAATATAAAATAATAAGCCACAACCTTATCCTTACCCCTCCGTAGTAGTCCACGAGTGTCCCATGAAGATCTCCAGTTTAGAGCAGCCACATAGAATGTGACCGCTCTGAACCGCTGCCGTAAAGCAGCCCCGTCATTGCATAAGCGGGTTCGCCGGAGTTCAGGCAGCGCTGCTCCGGTCAGCTCCTTTACGGCCCTGCTGTACCGTGAGAAATTCCCACGGTACAGCAGTGCCGTAAAGGAGGTCTCCGGAGCTGCGCTGACTGAATGCACTCCGGTGACCTCAGTCAGGGCTCACGCTGCCGGGAGCGGACGTGTTCCTGGCAGTGTGAGCTTACAGCAGCAATGACAGCTGTCACCATCTCCAGATGTGACAGCTGTGCATGGGAGATCAGCGCAGGAACGTGGACAGGTAACTATTTTTTTTTAGTAAACTAAGAATTAAATAAAATGGTGTATTTTATTTCAAATAAATTATTTTTTTCTGGGTGTAGTGTGTGTTTTTTCTTTTTAACACTTTGTAGGTTAGTAATGGGGGTGTCTTATAGACGCCCATCATTACTAACCTGGGCTTCATGGCAGCTGGCGCTGACATGAACCCCAACACTATTACCCCCTGCCACCGCACCAGGGCAGCGTGGAAGAGCGAGGCTAAGTGCCAGAATTGGCGCATCCTATGGATGAGCCATTTCTGGGGCGGCTGACGGCTGGGGTTTCTAGCCTGGGAGGGGGCCAATATTCATGGCACCCTTCCTGGGCTATTAATATCAGCCCCCAGCTGTCTGCCTAGCCTTTGCTAGCTATTAAAATAGGGGGGACCCCACGTCTTTTTTTGGGGGGGTCTCCCATTTTAATAGCTAGTAAAGGCTAGGTATTCAGCTGAGGGCTGATATTAGTAGCCTGGGAAGCTCTGTGGGTATTACCCCCTTCACAGGCTTCGAACATCTGCCCCAGCTGTCTGATTAACCTCCGCTAGAGACTAAAATTATGGGGGATCCCACGGCAATTTTTTTTTTAATAAATCCTTTATTTTAACACTAAATGACACTTGAGGGGTTAATAAAGATGCAGTCCCTAAATTATTATTTATTTTTTAATTAATTTTTCCCAAAAATGTTGACGTGGGCTTTGCCATATTTTTGTATGCCAGCCAGGTACAGCATCCAGGAACAGGCTGCCCCCAACTCCCAGCTGCCTATTTGTACTTGGCCGGACACAACAATATAGGGAAGCCCTTTATTTTCATGAAATAAGTTTAAAAAAAAAAATACGTGGGGCTTCGCCCTATTTTTGTGTCCAGCCAGGTACAACTAAGCAGCTGGGGGCTGGAAGCCACAGCGCAGGGTGGCCCAAGCTTTGTGGGCCCCCCCCTGCCGCGAACTGCTGTCCGCAGCCACCCCAAAAAATGTTGCGTTCATAGAAGCGCCATCTTCTGGCGCTGTATCCAGCACATCCAGGGCCCTGGTGCGGTGGCTCACTGGGTAATAAAGGGGTTAGGGCCAACTTTGTATTATCCGTTGGCTCTAAGCCCGAAATTCATGGGGTCACGCCAATATTAGACATGACCGCCATGAATTTCTAGTAAAGTATTTAAAAAAAACACAACACCCAGAATAAAGTCCTTTAATTGAAATAAACACACAATTCTTTATTGTTCTAAATTAAACTCTACTTACCGTCACGCCCATTCCAGCTGAAGCCAACGATCTCCTGCAATAAAAGTAAAATAATAAAGCAACATCATCCTTACCTTTCCATGGTTCCCAGGACAGCTTCAGCTCTACTACATTCACATGACAGGCTGGATCGCAGCAGAAAGCTGCCATCCAGCCTGTCATCCTGCAGACACTGAGAAGCGCAGGCATGCTTGTGCTCCTCAGTGTCTGGCTGTGACGGCATCCCGATGAGCCGACAATGAACTCAGCTCACCTCATGCACGTCACTGACAGCGTGGGAGAATTCTCCTGCGCATGCGGTGAGCATGAGAGACTCGGCTCATCTGGATGACGTCACAGCCTGACACTGAGGAGCGCAAGCATGCCTGCGCTTCTCAGTGTCTGCGGGATGACAGGCTGGATGGCAGCTTTCTGCTGCGATCCAGCCTGTCATCTCGATGTAGTAGAGCTGGAGCTGTCCTGGGAACCATCGAAAGGTAAGGATGATGTTGGTTTATTATTTTTCTTTTATTGCAGGAGATCGTTGGCTTCACCTGGAATGGGCGTGATGGTAGGTATGGTTTAATTTAGAACAATAAAGAATTGTGTATTTATTTCAATTAAAGGACTTTATTCTGGGTGTTGTGTTTTTTTTAAATACTTTACTAGAAATTCATGGCGGTCATGTCTAATATTGGCGTGACCCCATGAATTTCGGGCTTAGGGCCAGATGATAATACCAAGCTGGCCCTAACCCCTTTATTACCCAGTGAGCCACCGCACCAGGGCCCTGGATGAGTTTGGTACAGCGCCAGAAGATGGCACTTCTATGAACGCGCCATTTTCCGGGGTGGCTGCGGACTGCACTTTGCAGTGAGGGGGGCCCCAGAAAGCTTGGGCCTCCCTGCGCCGCAGATTCCAGCCCCCAGCTGCCTAGTTGTACCTGGCTGGACACAAAAATAGGGCGAAGCCCCACGTATTTTTTTTTTAAATTATTTCTTGAAATTCATGAAATAATTAAGAAAAAAAGGGCTTCCCTATATTGTTATGTCCAATCAGGTACAAATAGGCAGCTGGTGGTTGGGGGCAGCCCGTTCCTGCCTGCTGTACCTGGCTGGACACAAATATAGTGCGAAGCCCCATGTCAATTTTTTTTTAATTATTTCAGGAAATTCATGAAATAATTAAAAAAAAATTGATGTGGGGCTTCGCCCTATATTTGTGTCCAGCCAGGTACAGCAGGCAGGAACGGGCTGCCCCCAACCACCAGCTGCCTATTTGTACCTGGCCGGACACAACAATATAGGGAAGCCCTTTTTTTTTAATTATTTCATGAAATAATTTAAAAAAAATTGACGTGGGGCTTCGCACTATATTTGTGTCCAGCCAGGTACAGCAGGCAGTAACGAGCTTCCCCCAACCACCAGCTGCCTATTTGTACCTGGCCGAACACAACAATATAGGGAAGCCCTTTTTTTCTTAATTATTTCATGAAATAATTTTAAAAAAAAATACGTGGGGCTTCACCCTATTTTTGTGTCCAGCCAGGTACAACTAGGCAGCTGGGGGCTGGAATCTGCAGTGCAGGGAGGCCCAAGCTTTCTGGGCCCCACCCGCTGCAAATTGCAGTCCGCAGCCACCCCGGAAAATGACGCGTTCATAGAAGTGCCATCTTCTGGCACTGTACCCAACTCATCCAGGGCCCTGGTGCGGTGGCTCACTGGGTAATAAAGGGGTTAGGGCCAGCTTGGCATTATCAGCTGGCCCTAAGCCCGAAATTCATGGGGTCACGCCAATATTAGACATGACCGCCATGAATTTCTAGTAAAGTATTTAAAAAAAAACACAACACCCAGAATAAAGTCCTTTAATTGAAATAAAGACACAATTCTTTATTGTTCTAAATTAAACCATACTTACCATCACGCCCATTCCAGCTGAAGCCAACGATCTCCTGCAATAAAAGTAAAATAATAAAGCAACATCATCCTTACCTTTCCATGGTTCCCTGGACAGCTCCAGCTCTGCTACATCGAGATGACAGGCTGGATCGCAGCAGAAAGCTGCCATCCAGCCTGTCATCCCGCAGACACTGAGAAGCGCAGGCATGCTTGCGCTCCTCAGTGTCAGGCTGTGACGGCATCCAGATGAGCCGAGTCTCTCACGCTCACCGCATGCGCAGGAGAATTCTCCCACGCTGTCAGTGACGTGCATGAGGTGAGCTGAGTTCATTGTCAGCTCATCTGGATGCCGTCACATGTTTCACTGTGAGCACTGTTCCCATAGATTTGGGCAACCACCTCCCCCAATACATTCTACATTATTGTTAGTTGTTTTCCTTCATGTAGAATTAACCTACAAGGAAAGAAAGGGTTTATTTTCATTCCGATATTTGTGTCCCATTGACTTGCATTGGTTTCCGGTATCGGAATCGGCGATATCCGATACTTTTTGGGTATCGGCCCGATCCAATCCGATCCGATATTTCCTGATATCGGAAGGTATCGCTCAACACTATTTGCGACCGACACATCACTACAGAAAGCAGGGAGACCTCGTGTGTGTCTGAGGGAACAGAGTGACTCCTGCCAGTTCCCTGATAAAGAGAGACTATAAGAGAAACTGAGAATCTCTGGAAAGATAAGAGTATTGACTTTTGCAAGATTTGTTGCCAGGACTGTGTCCAAGAGTAAAGAGATTCATCCCTTTGTGAAGAACGGTTTCCCTGAAGACTGGTGACCGGAGGTAACAGACAACACAGAGTGCCAGTCATCTCTCAACACTGAAAGTGAAACAAGATTTGCCTGCCTGAAGACGGAAATGATCCAATATACAGGAGAAAGGATTCAAGTGAACTTATTCGGCCCAGCTACATCAGAAACAAGCAGTAGCTGTCACCTGTGTCTGATCTGCACAATTGTGAGTGACTCACTGGTAGTGAACTGTGTTAGGGTTTAGTGTAGTTTTCTCTAGCTAGGACGCAGTAGCAGCGTGGCCCGATAGAGCCAGATAGAGAATTAGCCCAGAGTAGTTTGTTAAACTTGATTTGTACTGTTTGTATTGAGTTCTCATTGCCATAGCTGGAGCATAGTTTTGTGATTCACTTCAGCTATATCTGCCTATATGCATGTTATTAATATTATCTTTGTAAATACTGTTATTCTCATTACCCGGCATATAATTGCTTTGTACATAATAAAGCCGGAGTTTTGTTTCTGCCTTCTCGTCTGCTGTGCCGTACTTGAATCCTGCCTTGCGGTGTTCTTTGGACACCGCTACATTTACCAGAAGGAGTGGCTTGAGCCAAGTCTGTTTGAGGTAGCCTTTTTTGAGCCGGCGGCCTCTGACAGACGTAACAGTTGAAGAGTTCGGGAAAGTTAAAGTTCCCCTGTATCTTAAGATAGGAGAGATTGATCGTTGCGCCCATGATGTGAACCAGCATTTATATGAAGCAAGCCAGTGACCCCAGTCCTGAAGAGAGTGGTATTAGTTACACCTCTGGGACTACTACACGGAGCCCGACTTTGGCAATTAATAGCCAGTGAAAGTACACTGCAGCACTACTACAGGTGAAAGGAAGTCCAGGAAACTTATGGAAGTCCTGAATGATGGACTCCCTTCCATTAACTCAAAATGGCTATTTGAAATTGATTTTCTAAATCCAGAAATCCATTCTTAGGGAATCTGTCAATAAGACCAGCACCTCCAAACCACATACAGTGGAGAAAATAAGTATTTGATACATTGCAGATTTTGCAAAAATTAAGTTATGTTTTTCTATTGTATAAAATACTTATTTCATGCAATACAATGCAATTTAATTATTTAAAAATCACACAATGGGCTTTTTTTTAGATTCTGTTTCTCACAGGTGAAGTGTACGTACTATAAAAATTACAGACCTCTCCATTCTTTGTAGGTTGGAAAACGTGCAAAATCGGCAGTGTATCAAATACTTATTTTTCCCATTGCATATGGGCAGGCAGGTCTTTGAAATGTAAATCCATCAACCTATCATTTGCTGCATTCCTGAGTAATTAGTGTTTTCATTCATATGCAAATGAGACATTAAGTGCTCTGGGCGTGACAAAGCCATCCCGAGATTATTTCTGTATCATTGGCATTGACCTGGCTTATTTCCTGGCCCATTCACTTAACTGCTGCCTGCCCTGACCCTTGCCTTTCTGCTTGTATTGGAGTATTCTATACCTTAGCCAATGTGTAAAGAGACTACTCTGGATTTAGCAACCTAAGGATGTGGGGCAGGGGTGGGGATCTTTTTTTCTGCAAAGGGCCATTTGGATACTTATTATATCATCCAGGGGCCGAACAAAATATTCCACTAAAAAATGTAAAAATTTTCACTGCTATATTTGGTCAAACATTTAATTAATTCACCTCTAATGTGATGGCTGAGGTGCTTTTCTTTGGTGAAGCATGTGACATTAGGTGCTATTAATAATGTTACTATTCGCAACTGCTTTTCCAGGTTTGTGTCGTTCTGGAGCACAGTTGACTCTTTGTGATGATAAGTTTTGAAAAGAACTTGCAGCAGTAAGTTGTTCCAAAAACAGATGTATATTACTTTGCATGTATCCACAAAGTGGGAAATTCATCACTGCTCACGTAACGTTTATAGAACTCAAGCAGTGGGATATCTGCAGTATATACAGTATATAACATAGGAGACACCGAAACTGCTGTATATACATCACATAGAAGATACCGAGACTGCTATATATACATCAAAGAGGATACACCAAGACTGTTGTATATACATCACATAGGAGCCACTCAGATTGCTGTGTACATCACATACAATACACTGATACAGCTGGACACATCACATAGGATACACTAAGACTGCTGTATATACATAACATAGGAAACACTGATGATTCTATATATACATCACATGGGATACACTGAGACTGCTGTATACATTACATAGGTTACACTGAAACTGTTGAATATACACCACTAGGAGACTCTGAGACTGCTGTTTGTCCATCACATAGTAGACACTGATGCCTCTGTATATACATCACATAGGATATATTGAGACTGCTGTATATACATCACATAGGATACACTCAGACTGTTGTATAAATCACATAGGAGACTTTGATACTGCTGTATACATCACATAGGAGACACCGAGATGGCTAAATGCATAACATAGGAGACATTGAGACTTCTAAATATATCACATAGGATACACTGAGACTGTTAAATATAAATCCCATAGGAGACATCAAGATTGCTGTATATAAATCATATAAGAGACACTGAGAATGTTGTATACATCGCATATTATACACTGAGACTGATTTATACATCAGACACTGAGATTACTGTATATACATCACATAAGAGACACAGTGACTGCTGTATATACATAACATAGGATACATTGAGACTGTTGTATATACAACACATAAGAGACACTGAGACTGCTGTATGCAACACATAGGAGACACTGCAACTGCTGTATTCATCACATAGGATAAACTAAGACTGCTATATATACATCACACTGCTATATATATAAATCCCATAGGAGACATCAAGACTGTCTTTTGACAAACCCTATAATACAGTGGCTTTAGAAAATATTTACCACCTTGGCATTTTTCGTGCTTTGCTACCTGAAAATACACTGTTTTTTTAGGGTTTGCACCAGTTCATGTAAAGAACATGCCTACAACTTTGAATATTTGGTTTTCTTTTAATCGTGAAGCAAACAACAAATAGGACAAAATAACTAAAAACATTAATGTGCATAACTGTGCACCCCACTAAAGTCTGTACTTTGCAGAGAGCTTTTTGTGGCAATTACAGCTGAAAGTCACTTTTTAGAAGTCTTTATGAGCTTTCCACCTCTTGCCAGTGGGATTTTTCCCTCAAGGCAAAACTGCTTCAGCTCCTTCAAGTTAGATGGTTTCCTCTGGTGAATAGCAATCCTCAAATCTGACCACAGATTCTCAATTAAGGTCTGACTAGGCCACTCCAAAATATTTACACATTTCGCCTTAAACCACTCGTGTGTTGCTTTAGTAGTATGTTTTGGGTCATTGTTGGAAGGTGAACCTCTGTCCCAGTCTCAAATCTCTGACAGACTGAAACAGGTTTTGCTCAAAATTATCCCTGTATTTTGCACCATCCATCTTCCCGTCGACTCAGACCACTTTCCCCGTCCCTGCTGAAAAAAAAATTCCCCCCAGTGAAACATGGTGGTGGCAGCATGTTTCACTGTGCAGATGGTGTTCTTGGGGTGATGAGCTGTGCTGGTTTGGCGCCAGACATAGCGTTTATCTTGGAAGTCAAAAAGTTAAATTTTGGTCTCATCTGACCACAGCACCTTCCTCCGTTCATTTGGGGAGTCTCCAACATGTCTTTTCTCAAACTCAAAATGAGCCTTACAATTTTTGTGTGTAAGTAAAGGGTTTTTCTGCCCACTCTTCCTTAAAGGCCACCTCTATGGGGTGTATGGCTTATTGTGGTCGTATGGACAGATTCTCCAGTCTCTGCTTGAGAACTCTGCAGCTCCTTAATGGTTACCTTTGGTCTCTGTGCTGCATCTCTGATTAATGCCCTCCTTGCCCGGGCTGAGAGTTTTGGTGGGTGGCCCTCTCTTGGCAGGTTTGTTGTGGTACCATGTTCTTTCTATTTGATGATAATTGGTTTGATGGTGCTCTGGGGGATCATCAGAGATTGAGATATTTTTTTATAACCCAACCCTGACTTGTACTTCTCAACAACTTTGTTCCCGACTTGTTTGGAGATCTCCTTGGTCTTCACGGTGTTTGGTTAGTGGTGCCTCTTGCTTAATGGTGTTTCAGCCTCTGTGGCCTTTCAGAAAAGGTGTGTATATACTGACAGACATGTGACACTTAGATTGCACACAGGTGGACGTCCTGTCACTAAGCATGTGACTTATGAAGGTAACTGCTTGCACCAGAAATCTTTAGGGGCTTGATAGCAAAAGTGGTGAAAACATATGCACATGCCAATTTTTTGTTATTTGATCCCATGAATTTAATTTATGCCTTCACTTCACCAACTTAGACTATTTAGTGCTGACGCATCACACACAAATCGGATTACAAAAATATTTAAACACAGGTTGTAATGTAACAAAATATGTAAAAAGCCAAGGGGGTGAATACTGTAAGCCACTGTAACTGCAAACCACTCAGTGTAATCCATGCACCAGGAATGAAAACTTCAGCCATTGAGTAACCATACAGCAAGGGTAAGCGGCTTTTTACTATTTTATGCAATTGAATGCATGACTTTTATATTGAATTCAGATCTTGTGTACAATCAAATACACAGAAATAATGTCAGCTGTTTAGCTTCAGCCCAAGAAATGTATCTTTCCTATGACTGAAAACTATTCTTTATTCAATGCACCGCAATTGTATACATTACCAAAATGACGCATATGGTTTATCGTGTTACGTGCATTATTTATGAAAAACGAAAGCAGACTAGAAATATTGTGATTTCCTTTTTCTATAATAATATACTGTATGAATAAATGCAAGTAAAAATGACTGACAAATGGTATATTGATTATTAGAGGTCTGGGTGAAGCAGACAATGTAAGTCTTGTAGCTGGCCAGTCTTTTTAGACAAACCCTATTGATCCCAGTCCCCTCCAATTACTGGCTTTGGAAATGCAAGTGTTTGATAGTTAGGGCTGGAGGTAGAGCAGCAGCAGGAGGGGAACACGATGCAGTAGTTTAGAAAGAAAGAGCCTCCTTCAGCCATTGCTCTGCTATCAGCACCCCGTAGTGCTCCAGTGCAATGTGAAATGCCTGTACTTAAAACACTTTGCAATAGCCTTATCAAAATCAGGGTAAGTTATGTTGTATGAATTGGCATTCTCCATCTCAACAAGGTATACTTGCTGTTCCTTCATGGTTTAACACTATAATGATCTCTTGTAGCCTGTCCCTCAATGTCCTCGCCATTATTTTACATTGTGATGAGTATTAAACCATATGATTTTCTCTTCTGTATTATAACACCGGCCTCTGATTGCCCAGAGCTCTATTATATTAATTACGGCAGGGCACACCGAGTTGACTTTCTATTTCTCTCCGCCATTGAAATTCGACTTTTGCCCCTAAGAACGCTTCAATATTAACAATGAGAGTGTATAAAACAGTTTAAAATGTATAGTATTCCTCTGCAGATGCAACATCCATAGCGAGTATATGGATCACACAGAAAAGAGCTGGATTCAGGTTTCGTGACATGTGCTACATAGGAAAATGGATAAATGGATGGATAGGAAAAGTTAAATTTCCTGTTAATAGGAAACATTTTTTTTGGTACAGCTTTGTCATTGTCATCGTTTTTGCCAGGGCGGTGGAGTCGGAGTCGGTGTCCATTTTGGTGGAGTCGGAGTAGGAATTGGTATAAAATGGACCAACTTAGACTCCTAAAATATATAATAAATTGGGTGCAGTAGTTCAATGCAGTATGTGCTGTAAATGTTTTCATAAGAATTTGGGAAAGGTATGAAATGTCCTACAAATGTCTGTCCTATTCCTGATCTAAGGGTCTAGGTTTTTAGCTGAGATGAATCTGTTCTGCACTTAATGTACATGCTCAGTACTGAGGCAGGGCTGAGAAGTAAGAGTTGGAGTTGGAGTCGTAAGTCAGGGAAATTGAGGAGTTGGAGTCGGTGGTTTAGCTTACCGACTCCAGAGCCCTGGTTTTTGCATATATTTTTTCTGCCATTTTCTAGTTATGTGATTCATTGATCAAGTCATTTCAAATTTTTTTGTAGAATTTCTTGATTTGTTATGTCAAAAATGCAACAAAACTCCACCAAAAACACCCACAAAACATGAGATTTTTTGTAACGAAGGAAGAAAAAAACAATGGAGGTCTTTGGGAGAAAAGTTCTGCAAAGTAATGAAAAAACTATAAAACACAATAAAAATGCAAGTATAGTGAAAAGAATGCAAAAAACAAACAGTTTTTCAACATTTTTGCATAGTTTTTTTCTATAAAAAAATGCTGCAGTCATATATTAGCTGCAGTGCCATGTTAATATCACGTTTGATCCCCATGTCAGTGGTTTTGTCAGTGCTTATGTGTTGACGGTGCCATTGACTATATTGATGCAGAGTAAGTCACTGGACATTATTTCCAACCGTTTCCACCTATTGGGGATAGGTTCCAAGACATGGTCGACTGCAGTTTGGTGCCTGCCTCAAATACCGTATATACTCGAGTATAAGCCGACTCGAATATAAGCCAAGGCACCTAATTTTACCACAAAAGACTGGGAAAACTTATTGACTCGAGTTTAAGCCAAGGGTGGGAAATGCAGCACTGGTAAATTTCCCCAATCCTGGTATGCATGGCCCCCTCATCCCCAATCCTGGTATGCATGGCCTCCTCATCACCAATCCTGGTATGCATGGCCCCATCATCCCCAATTCTGGTATGCTTGGCCCCCTCATCCCCATCCTGGTATGCATGACTCCCATCCCCATCCTGGTAAGAAGGGAACCCCATACCCATCCTGGTATGCATGGCCCCCTCATAACAAATCCTGGTATGCATGGCTCAATCATCCCCAACCCTGGTATGCATGGCCACTTCATCCACAATTCTGGTATGCATGGCCCCATCATCCCCAATCCTGATAAGCATGGCCCCATCATCCCCAATCCTGATATGCATGGCCCCCCTATCCTGTTATACATGGCCCCCCATTCACTGCACACATTAAAAAAATAAACACTCCTACTCTCCTTCCTTCCCTCTGCTCCAGCGCAGCATCCTGTTTTGCCAGCAGCAGCTCACCTCAGCATCAGAACAGCACATGACGTCACTGCCATGCGCCCTCAGACGCCAAGGTGAGCTGCGGGGATATTCACTTCTCTCCACTCCAGGACTAAGGACTATGGGTGTGGAGAAGAGTAAATAGTCATTTTCTTTAATAGCGCACAGTGTGAGCAGCGGCACATCTCCTTCTGAAGAGTGAATATTCATACTCTCTAATAGTGGAAAAAGAGGATCGCTGAGCCGCAGCAGGAGCTGCGCCACTGCTGACTGTGTGCGCTCTCAAAGAAAATTAATATTCACTCTTCTCCACTCCCATGGGTGTGGAGAAGAGTGAATATTCATTTTCTTTAGCAGCGGGCACAGAGGATCGCTGATCCGCAGAAGGAGCTGTGCCGCTGCTCACACTGCGCGCTATTAAAGAAAATAACTATTTATTCTTCTCCACAGTGGTATAACTATAATAGGTACAGGGGTTGCAGTCGCACCAGGGCCTGGGAGCCTAAGGGGCCAAAATGGTCCCTTTGGCTCATATTAGAAGACCAATACTATTAAAGACACATGACAGTCAGTGGCACTGTGGCACTGTTGGAGATTTTACATTGGGGTCTACGAGCTGCATCTGTGAAGGTCATTATAGTCAATGACCTCATCAGTGTAGATGTTGAATCCCATTTTCCAGGCATCAGATGTAAACTCCAATGGAGCCACTAATGTGGGGATCAAATGCAATGTGAACCCAGCCTAAGTTGTAAGGGTTTCACAGGCTAAAGTGTCTTGCTGCAACCCTAGAAACTAGTGAAACGAGTTTATCAGGGTGTGTGTTCTTTGCAAATATTTCCCTCTATGGCTGCACATTTCTAAATGACACCAGAACCCAAAACTCTTAGTACAGATTAGAATGGAGTTAGTCCACTACAAAACTAAACTTGATTGTACTATGCAACTTGATGAAACATACAGTGGTGGCCAAAAGTATTGGCACCCCTGCAAGTCTGTCAGATAATACTCAATTTCTTCCTGAAAATGATTGCAATCACAAATTCTTTGGTATTATTATCTTCATTTAATTTGCTTGCAAGGAAAAAACACAAAAGAGAATGAAGCAAAAATCAAATCATTGATCATTTCACACAAAACTCTAAAAATGGGCCAGACAAAAGTATTGGCACCCTCAGCCTAATACTTGGTTGCACAACCTTTAGCCAAAATAACTGCGAACAACCGCTTCCGGTAACCATCAATGAGTTTCTTACAATGCTCTGCTGGAATTGTAGACCATTCTTCTTTGGCAAACTGCTCCAGGTCCCTGATATTTGAAGGGTGCCTTCTCCAAACTGCCATTTTGAGATCTCTCCACAGGTGTTCTATGGGATTCAGGTCTGGACTCATTGCTGGCCACCGTAGAAGTCTCCAGTGCTTTCTCTCAAACCATTTTATAGTGCTTTTGGAAGTGTGTTTTGGGTCATTGTCCTGCTGGAAGACCTATGACCTCTGAGGGAGACCCAGCTTTCTCACACTGGGCCCTACATTATGCTGCAAAATTTGTTGGTAGTCTTCAGACTTCATAATGCCATGCACACGGTCAAGCAGTCCAGTGCCAGAGACAGCAAAGCAACCCCAAAACATCAGGGCACCTCCGCCATGTTTGACTGTAGGGACCGTGTTCTTTTCTTTGAATGCCTCTTTTTTTTTCCTGTACACTCTATGTTGATGCTTTTTCCCAAAAAGCTCTACTTTTGTCTCATCTGACCAGAGAACATTCTTCCAAAATGTTTTAGGCTTTCTCAGGTAAGTTTTGGCAAACTCCAGCCTGGCTTTTTTATGTCTCGGGGTAAGAAGTGGGGTCTTCCTGGGTATCTTACCATACAGTCCCTTTTCATTCAGACGCCGACGGATAGTACGGGTTGACACTGTTGTACCCTCGGACTGCAGGGCAGCTTGAACTTGTTTGGATGTTAGTCGAGGTTCTTCATCCACCATCCGCACAATCTTGCATTGAAATCTCTCGTCAATTTTTCTTTTCCGTCCACATCTACGGAGGTTAGACACAGTGCCATGGGCTTTAAACTTCTTGATGACACTGCGCACGGAAGACACAGGAACATTCAGGTCTTTGGAGATGGACTTGTAGCCTTGAGATTGCTCATGCTTCCTCACAATTTGGTTTCTCAAGTCCTCAGACAGTTCTTTGGTCTTCTTTCTTTTCTCCATGCTCAATGTGGTACACACAAGGACACAGGACAGAGGTTGAGTCAACTTTAATCGATGTCAACTGGCTGCAAGTGTGATTTAGTTATTGCCAACACCTGTTAGGTGCCACAGGTAAGTTACAGGTGCTGTTAATTACACGAATTAGAGAAACATCACATGATTTTGCAAACAGTGCCAATACTTTTGTCCACCCCCTTTTTTAGGTTTGGTGTGGAATTGTATCCAATTTGGCTTTAGGACAATTCTTTTTGTGTTTTTCATTGAAGACAAATTAAATGAAGAGAATAATACCAAAGAATTTGTGATTGCAATCATTTTCAGGAAGAAACTGAGTATTATCTGACAGAATTGCAGGGGTGCCAATACGTTTGGCCACCACTGTATATACAGTTGGTAGCATGTACAAAGCTTAGTGATTGCATCTTCTGTATTGAATATTGGCAAATGTTTAGCAGTTTCAAGTGGTGGCACATTTCTTGTGAGCAACATTTTAATTACATGGTGTAGCTAATCTGAGCCTTCCATACTTTCAGACATCCTTCCTATCTACCAGACACAGCCCTCGTCTTTGCAGTACCAGTGCCCAATCTACTTTCTCTAACTCTTCCAGGTCCAACCAATACAATACATTGCCTCAGCCCCAACTTCTCCTTTTACCTCAGGGTCCCCACAAACCTACAGCTATACCTTCTCTCAGCTCTGTACCTAATGCAGCTAAGCTCTCCTTTCTATCTAATGCACTTTCCAGGGCATTGGGAATGTTTTGGACATGTCTGAAATCCAAACGGATACTTCTACAATACAGTTATTTTCATGCTACCTACTTTTTCCTCCCAAGACAAACTGTGCAGCTTGAGCTGCCATACTCTCCATGTTGACTCCACACTGAATACTTTCAAAACTGAACACACATAACTGAACCACTTAGTAACATCTCCCAAATACCTGCCCAGATGCATGGCTGATTTATTATAATGTCTCTGTAGCGTCGGCGTCCCTGCCTCCTGCTAGGCAGGGACGCCGTTCCCCTCACCTCTCCGCTCCGTGCCCGGCGGCTTCCTCCCTCTCTGCTGGCAGCGCACGCTGCTTCCCGGCCTCTGTGCTTAGGGCGCGCGCGTGAGGGCTCCCCCTCTCTTAAAGGGGCCCCGCGCGCCGTCCTAAGGAGTCCCCGGCCAATGGCCGGAGGACCTCACCATATATAAGGCACCTCCTCCAAGATGGAGATACCCGAGCAATGTTGTTGCAAAGCCTTTCAACTCTGCTTCAGCCCTCAGGTCCCATTACCAGTTACCTGCCAGTTACCTGCCAGTTACCTGCCAGTCACCTGCCAGATTCCTGCCTGTTACTTATCTATCTGCGGTCCGACAGTCTGCCTACCAGCCCTGCCTGTCTGTTTATGGATCAGTCTGCCCGCTCACCTGGGAGCGCTCACCTACTACCTGTCTGCTAGCCTACCTGGAGGCTCCGCCGTCACGTGCTGTGACCTCCTGCCTGTCCAGAGACTCTTGCCCGCTCACCTGGGAGCGCTCACCTGCTACCTGCCTGTTAGCCTACCTGGAGGCTCCGCCGTCTCGTGCTGTGACCACCTGCCTATCCAGAGACTCTTGCCCGCTCACCTGGGAGCGCTCACCTGCTACCTGCCTGTTAGCCTACCTGGAGGCTCCGCCGTCACATGCTGTGACCACCTGCCTGTCCAGAGACTCTTGCCCGCTCACCTGGGAGCGCTCACCTGCTACCTGCCTGCTAGCCTACCTGGAGGCTCTGCCGTCACGTGCCGTGACCACCTGCCTGTCCAGAGACTCTTGCCCGCTCACCTGGGAGCGTCCACCTGCTACCTGCCTGCTAGCCTACCTGGAGGCTCTGCCGTCACTTGCCGTGACCACCCGCCTGTCAAGAGACTGTCCCCGTCACTTGCCGTGACCTCCTGCCCTTCTACCCAGAGACTGTCCCCGTCACTTGCCGTGACCTCCTGCCCCTCTACCCAGAGACTGTCCCCGTCACCTGCCGTGTCCTCCTGCCCCTCTACCCAGAGACTGTCCCCGTCACTAGCCGTGACTACCTGCCCACCTTCCCTGGGAGCCACCCGCTTCCTTACAAGGACTGCCCCCTTGTATAGTTGCTCAGAGGTTCCACCTCCCAGACCCGTTACAGTCTCCTAGCCCAACAACCTATTCTCCCATAATTTTCACATAAAAGGGATTACAATAAACTATGACGTGAACCGTGAACCATAAAATCACAATACTTTGCATTGGTGTCATGTAATAAAAGGATATCACCGATCTCCACTGATCTGAAGTACGCAGCTCCTGCATGAGCAGCTTGCACAGAAGCTCAATAGTAAGTCTATGAGTCCGTATACCACTGGTCTGTGAAAGTCGTGTGTAAATGCATAGATTCACTATTGAGCCTGTACACTGCTCTGTGCACGCAGCTCATGCAGGAGTTGCACACTTCAGATCGGTGCTAGAAATTGATCAGCAGCACATAGCAGCCCCTATAATATATACATTTTGTATTTTATAATAGTGACCTTTTAACTATGTATATGCAGTAGTGGAGTTAAAGGTGCCCATACACTTTAGATGTAAGGCAGCAGAACCAGCAGATTTTGATGGACTAGACAACAATCTATACAGGGGAATCCTCCTATTTTCCCAACTACATATCTCGATGTGAAAAAGGAAAAGGCAAGTTGGATTTCAACATGCCCAATCTTTTGTTCCTGTGGAGATGTGTGTCCGTGACTTATTTCCCTACCTCTATTGAAACGCATGCACAGTTGAAGAAGCTGAGCGTGCATGTGTAAGGTGCCCCAGCGAGGTAGTCGTGGGCGAGCTGTAGCCCCCTCTCACTCTGGCACCCTACAGACAATTCGTGTCCTCCCTCTGATGTGTGGCTGTGTATGTGGTGCTCTCCACTTACTTCAAAAAATCCGATCGCGGCTGTCTCCAGGCATTTCTCTTCTGGGACCAGGGCAGGAATAAATTCAGAGGACACGAGGTTCTTAACTTGGACTTTACTTGGGGAAGAGGAATATATACAGTATTTACAGGCAGATATAATGGATAAGGGCCCGACAGGTTATTATCTCTCTCACAGGCGCTGGCAACATCTTCAGCCCTGGTTCCCTCTTTAAGTGAAGCATCTCTGTGACTCTAATCTCTAGCCCAAGAGACTCTTCTGCAATATCAACAGTGTTCCGGATCCGATATCTCCCCCACGTCTTAGCCTGGAGTCCTATTTATCTTCCTCTGCTTCCTGCAGACTAGAAGTGCCCTGGGTCCTCAACACCTCTATTGAGTTTCTCCAGCTGGCTAACAGGACTCTTGCTCTTGAGTAGGGAGACTTTTACACTGGTGATCCCACTGTCTGAGGGTATGGAGCTCCCGTCTACCCTAGCAGCCACCATATAGTCAGGCTGCCCATACAGTTCACTATCCTATCTCTTAATGAATATAACTTCCTGCTTCTGGAAACTAAGCAGGGATTTTCCTAAAGTGCCCACCCTCTGTGAGCTGTCATCACTCAGCATTAACCCCATCACTGTCTGCAACACTGCTAGCAGACTTAACCTAACATCTGCACCCAGGACAGTGGCATCTTGTGGCTGATTACAGGTACTGCAGCCCACAAGGCATTATGCCAGGATCAAGCTCTATAACACTCAAGGCTTGGCCAGGGCACTAGGTTCCCCCCTATTCTCTACTGACTGGACCACTGATGCTAACCTCTTAGCTTGGCCTACCAACAGTCCTGAAGGGTTTAACTACGGGAACACTCCCTTTAACTACTTCAGTGCCAAGGGAAGGCTACGCCCTTCCCCACTATTACATTCCCCCACACTTTAATGTTGGTCGTCCCCGACCACACTAAACAATCAATACATATCCGCAGCTATGGCATCATATCACATTACTACATTTACTAAAACATTTTAGTACACGACTGGTCCTGAAGTCTTCTTAAGTAGGAGACCGGCCCTTCTCTGTTAAGTGCCCCGGAACTGCAATTCAGGACAGTCCATTATCAACTTTCAAACTTCTCAAAAGTACCGGTCCTTCTCGGTAAGGTCCCTGGAAACACAATGTCCATGTCCATATTTTTAAGACAGGTCACACACCAATAGCTCTCAATCTCCTTTGAAGGCTGTATTCTGAGGCACACGGTCACAGGGAGCACCTCGTGAGTCACTTTCTTCTTGGCCCTAGCGGAGGTCACCGGTTCTTCCAGCTAGGCCGCAAGTCTCTTAGATTTAGAGGACAGTCATCCTCACAGTGTGCCTCAGTGTTTCAGCGCTGCAGGGCCTCCCTCTTGGCCCTCGTTCTGAAGACCTCTTCGTCCTTTTCCAGGACATCTTTCCACTCATACAGACGGGTGAGCGCAGCCGCGTACCACCTCTGGGAACACTCACATTTAACAAAGTGGACTATGTCCCCCACACGTAGGTTGTGGAGACGGTCGGGCAGGTAGTCGCGCTTGATGACTTCACGGGTGACGAATACCTCATGTCCGGTCCACTCCTCCTCTGAGAACCCGTACCCCTCACGGATATGGAACTCGAGGACTCGCCCCCGAGTCTGGGACGCCTCCACCGACTCTCTCCGCGCCGCGTTGGACCCTTCCAGCCAGCCTCTCAGGAAGGTGTCGGTCCATCGCCGCTGCTCCCAAGGAGTCATTGGGGGATTTCGGGTAGTCCACCTCAGACTCCCGAGCTCGGCGTAGCGCTTTGCCGAGGGGTTGTTCAGGGCCTCTAGCACCGCCTGCCAGAAATTATCTTGCGGGCCCTCTTTCCGGGAGGCCTCGCCTCCGCACCACCCCTTTCAGGGCCAGGGGCCCCTGTCGCCGCGGAAGCTGTCGCGGCAGGCACCGCAGGCGGAACCGGCCACTGGGGTATAGGCTGCTCACCTCCATCAAGCCCCTCTGCAGTTGTTGCTCCGGCCCCACCGGGATGTTCTCCACCCTCGGCCGAGGGGGACGTGTCTTCCGGCATCCAGCTCCTGCACCACATACGAAACTCGTGGAAGAGCAGGCCCAACTCCGGATTGGGCCTAGTGGACCACTGGACAGCCACTGGGGGCAAAGACTCATGGGCAGCGTCCGCCGGTGAGCGACTTCCGATTGCAGCCCCTGGGGTAATCAGCTCTAGAATTTCCTCCTCGCCGCTCATCTCGGACAGATCATCCGATCCTCCGGCTGCCATCTTCTTGAAGCGTCCACTACAGCACCTCTTTCCTCTCATACGCTGAGCAGAAAATGGCGCTGGTCGTTTACCGGTGACGCGCGTCCTGCGCGTTCAACTCCTACTCTTCCTGGGCCGGCCTTCTGACGCGACCACCGTGTCAATCGTCGCTCTCGGCAGCTCCGCCTTCAGCCGCGCACCCTTCTCTGTTCGCGCTGATACTCACGGGGCCGGACTTCACCTTGCACCGCACTTCACCTTGCGCCGCACCCTCCTCCTCACTGGACGTCCCATCCTGGGACGCATCTTCACTGCTGGGCCCATCCTCCTTTGGGCCGGAACTCGAAGGGGCTGGACATATTTTCGCGCTCTCCGGCGCCGTCCACTCCCACGATAGGCGGTTCTTCTCCCAGACTTTACCGCCACTGTCACCATCTTGAAATCCATGCTTCGGGCCGCCATCTTGGGCCGCATACCTTCCAACACTTTCTCCTCAGTGTTCTGCGTTGGCTCTTCCCCGCTTTCTTCATGCGAGGAGCTCGACTACGCCAAATGTAAGGTGCCCCAGCGAGGTAGTCATGGGCGAGCTGTAGCCCCCTCTCGCTCTGGCACCCTACAGACAATTCGTGTCCTCCCTCTGATGTGTGGCTGTGTATGTGGTGCTCTCCACTTACTTCAAACCATCCGATCACGGCTGTCTCCAGGCATTTCTCTTCTGGGACCAGGGCAGCAATAAATTCAGAGGACACGAGGTTCTTAACCATAACTTGGACTTTACTAGGTGAAGAGGAATATATACAGTATTTACAGGCAGATATAATGGATAAGACCCGACAGGTTATTATCTCTCTCTCAGGCGCTGGCAACATCTTCAGCCCTGGTTCCCTCTTTAAGTGGAGCATCTCTGTGACTCTAATCTCTAGCCCAAGAGACTCTTCTGCAATATCAACAGTGTTCCGGATCTGATATCTCTCCCACGTTTTATCCTGGAGTCCTATTTATCTTCCTCTGCTTCCTGCAGAAGTGCCCCGGGTCCTCAACACCTCTATTGAGTTTCTCCGGCCGGCTAACAGGACTCTTGCTCTTGCGTAGGGAGACTTTTACACTGGTGATCCCACTGTCTGAGGGTATGGAGCTCCCGTCTACCCTAGCAGCCACCATATAGTCAGGCTGCCCATACAGTTCACTGTCCTATCTCTTAATGAATATAACTTCCTGCTTCTGGAAACTAAGCAGGGATTTTCCTAAAGTGCCCACCCTCTGTGAGCTGTCATCACTCAGCATTAACCCCATCACTGTCTGTAACACTGCTAGCAGACTTAACCTAACATCTGCGCCCAGGACAGTGGCATCTTGTGGCTGATTACAGGTACTGCAGCCCACAAGGCATTATGCCAGGATCAAGCTCTATAACACTCAAGGTTTGGTCAGGGCACTAGGTTCCCCCCTATTCTCTACTGACTGGACCACTGATGCTAACCCATTAGCTTGGCCTACCAACAGTCCTGAAAGGTTTAACTACGGGAACACTCCCTTTAACTACTTCAGCGCAAAGGGAAGGCTACGCCCTTCCCCACTATTACACATGTCTATGGGGAAGTCAGGAAAAAGTGTTAGGTTTATAACCTGCAGTTGTAAGAAGAGGGAGCCAAAGAATGCATCATGGTATCTCAAGGATAAATGCACTTTGTTTTGAACATGTTCCCACACACATACAAAATAACAGAGGAAGGAAATAACTAATAAAGGAAGATGCACACCTACACCCAACTGGTCCCTGTACAGACTAGAAAAGCCCCTAGTCGCACAACTAAAATACACCTTCTTTGCTTGGCTCACAAAAAAGCCATTGAGGGGTTTCTTGTACCTCCTGAGGAACCAGAGGGGAGGCCGCACACAAATGCTACAAAGGGAAAGGAGAGCATGCAGGGAGACACCAGGACCCAGGGTAAGAAACAAAACACGTTCACATAGGATGGGCAGGGGAAAATACAGAGAACCAAAAAATAAATGGACTAAGTGAAAACCTTCCAGACCCCAAACGTTCTTGAAATGAAAGTGTACTGGGGAAGATAACTCACAAACAGACCACAGGAAAGCAACTGAGATTACTAAAACAAAATAATCTCTAGCTAAGAAGCTGGAACTCCAAACGCCCATCAACCTTGAAGTATAGCCAGCAAATAAAGCAGGTGCAAGGTGAGTATAAACAGCCCCTCCCAAGATGTGATAGAACAGAATGAAATAAGGAAGTGAGAGACACCTGAATAGAAACAAACCAAGGAAAGACAGGCAAAGACAAGATAACTATCAGCAGTTGGACAGAGACCACACAGGCTGTGGCTCAGCAGAGAGGAAAACTGACCACACAGCAAAAGGTCACTGTATTGAGTCTCGAAATTGAGCCATGACACACTGTAATTGGAAAGACTGTTTCTGGGGAAGGAGATTTGACCCAGATCAAAAGTAAGAAGGATTGTGTTAGAGCATGTGTGTTCAGTGTGAGGTGGAAGGAGTTTGAGTTCCACGCAGGAATAGAGGTGGAGCTTGCATAGAATCTGAATTAACCAGCCAGTAGCACAAGGGCACTTGGTGTACAGAGCAACTAATTATAAGAGAAGTGCCAAAGCAGGTATTATATCTTAATTGCTTTTTCTCCCCAGTTATACAAGTGGACTGTCATTAGACTGTTGCTTTGGTTTCTATAGTTCCCAACGAATATGGAGTGCTTTAATTCCTACCTTTTTTTGTTCTCAGGTTTTTAAAACTTCAACAAGCCCTGAAAACCTCTAACCTTCTTGATATTCCCAGAAAACATATTTACCTTGACGTTCTAGCACCACCACAGGAGAAATGATGCAGTTCACATTAAAATAAATATGCTGTCTATGTAATACAAGCAGGGGTGGATTAAGAGTAGCAAGGGCCCCGGGCAGTTTAGAAGGCGCGGGCCCCCCCCCACACACCTGATTTATCACGTGACATGTCACATGATCCCCTGTGATAGATCATGTGATAGTTCACGTGAAATTAATTTGGCACAATATTAATTATAATATTTTTTTTTAGGCTGTGTGCCCACTACGCGTTTTTTAAGCGTTTCCGCAGCGGCAATTCCGCAGCATTACCAATTATTTTGCGGAAGCGCAGCGTTTTCGCCGCCATTGACTTGCATTAGAACACATGGAATCCGCATCCCTGCATCTGTAGATGCGGAATCCATGCATTTCAATGTGCGGATGGTACCCAGGTCTAGAGGAGAGGAGACTCTCCTCCAGACCCGGGTACCATAGAACCTGTAAAAAAAAGAATAAAATAAAAAATATACATTATACTTACCTTCTGATGGCCCCCAGTGTCTTTATCCGATGCGTAATGGCTTGCCGGCAGCTCGCGATGGTCCGTAAAGGACCTGCCGTGACGTCATTTAGTCATGTGACGGGTCACGCGACCGCTGACGTCGGCAGGCCATCAGAAGGTAAGTATATATTTTTTATTTTTTACCATTCTTTTACGGTCACACTATATAAATCCATGCCGGTTGCATGGATTTATATAGTGTAACCAAGTTGTCAAGCACTTTCCAAGTGATGCTAAAATCGCTTGTCAACCCGCATGCGGAAATGCAAGTGAAGAACGCTTCACATTCGCATGTCCCTGGCAGGAAAACGCATGTAAAATCCGCATGTACAATCAGCATGTAAAATCCACATGTGTTTTTTCTGCCAGGGAGATGCAGAAACGCTCAAAAAAAATCCGGAACATTTCTGTATCGTGGGCACATAGTAGCCTTACATTAATTGTATGACTCAATTAATTGTATTGTATTAATTGTATGACTCAATATTGAGCACACGTAGCCATCTATACACAGCGGGAGGCTGCACGGTGCCATCTATACACAGCAGGAGGCTGCACGTAGCCATCTATACACAGCGGGAGGCCGCACATAGCCATCTATACACAACGGGAGGCCGCACGTAGCCATCTATACACAGCGGGAGGCCGCACGGCGCCATCTATACACAGCGGGAGGCCGCAGGGCGCCCCCCCAGAGTCAGCAGGAGGCCGCACTGCGCCATCTATATTCAGCAGGAGGCCGCACGTAGCCATCTATACACAGCAGGAGGCCGCACGGCTCCATCTATACATAGCCGAAGGCCGCACGGCGCCATGTATACACAGCGAGAGGCCGCATGGCGCCCCCCCCAGAGACAGCAGGAGGCCGCACGGCGCCATCTATACTCAGCAGGAGGCCGCACGTAGCCATCTATACACAGCAGGAGGCCGCACGGTGCCATCTATACAGCGGGAGGCCGCACGGCGCCCCCCCAGAGACAGCAGGAGGCCGCACGGCGCCATCTATACACAGCAGGAGGCCACACGGCGCCATCTATACACAGCAGGAGGCCGCACGGCGCCATCTATACACAGCAGGAGGCCGCACGGCGCCATCTATACACAGCAGGAGGCCGCACGGCGCCATCTATACACAGCAGAGGGCCACACGGCGCCATCTATACACAGCAGGGGGCCGCACGGCGCCATCAATACATAGTGGGAGGCCACACGGCGCCATCTATACATAGTGGGAGGCCGCACGGCGCCCCCCTCCAGAGGCAGCAGGAGGCCGCACGGCGCCAACTATACTCTGCAGGAGGCCGCACGCAGTCACGCATGCAGTCACGCACACACACAAACATATACAGACATATACATACACGCATAAACACATTTGAAACACAAAAATACATATAAACAGACATCACACAATGATATCTGCCTGCACACACACACACACACACATACACATGGATACACATACATACATACATATACACACACACACACATACATACACACATACACACACACACACACATACACACACATACATACACGCATACATATATACATACACACACATACACACATACACACACACACATACACACACACACACACACATACATACACACATACACAGACACATACATACACACATACACACACACACATACACACACACACAGGCTCACCATCCCCCGGCTCCATTCCTCCTGCCTGCTCTCTCTTCTCCGTTGCAGCAGTGCAGGCCGGGCGCACACTGCGTGACGTCACAGCTAGAAGACACGGCCGCGCACAGGGCCGTGTCTCCTAGCAGTGACGCGGCCTGGCCAGCACAAGGAAGTTAACTGCTGCAGTGCTGGCCCGGCCGGAGAAGAAGTAGCGGCGGCCGCTGCTGGGGGAGCGGTCCAGGGCCCCCCCTCCCGCCACCGCTACCGGTATGTGCCGCGGCGGCCCGCACATATAATGAGGGCAATCCGGCATTAGACACCCCACCCGGAGCCGCGGGCCCCCTGCAGGCTTGGGGCCCCGGGCGGTAGCCCGGATTGCCCTCATTATAATCCGCTTATGCATACAAGGTCCTAAACATCGAGACATGCTATTTGTCACCCCTCTGACTTATAGAAGTGTGTCCTAAACAGTGTACCCACTGTTAACTCGGATTTCCTTCAGCATATTTGAAAATTGGATTTGCCAAACTAACTCCTTTTAACTCTCTTTAGCCATTTTTTGGCGAAATCTACTTCTAGAACAGCTTGGTAAAAAACAATATGGCTGCTATTATATCCCCCACAGATCTAAATAGGCAGATCTACCTATTCAAGCAGCAGTAAAGGAATAGGCGATATATTGTTGCATAACTATTCCATAGTCGGTGGCTATTTTGCTTATCACCCCATTTCTTTAAAGTTTCAGAATCTTAAAGAAGTACTCCAATCCAATTTTTGATCCTTTTAATATATTGCAGTCATCATATTATATAGCACTGTGTGCTTACAATTGCTCATTTTGCCCTTCTACCCAGTTAATTCTTCTCTTTTCCATTACCTCTATGGCATCACATGATTAAAAACAGTCTAAGGCTGAGTTCACACGATACGTTTTTCGTGCGTTTCCGCGGCATTTTTGCAGTTGCGTAAACGCCGCGGAAAAGCATGAAAAATGCATGGTAGAAGGGCAGCAATGTTCCCCAATGGAAATCCGCATGTACTGTGCCCATGATGCGGATTTTTCCGCAGCGTAAAAGCATGTCAATTAATTTTGCGGAAACGCTGCTTTTTTTGCCGCCATTGACTTGCATTAGACCGCATGGAATCCGCATCACTGTATATGTTGATGCGCTTTTCATGCGGTCTAATGTGCGGATGGTACCCGGGTGTGGATGAGAGGACTCTCATCCAGACCCAGGTACCATTAAAAAAAAAAGAATAAAATAAAAAATACATATATTCTCACCTTCTGCGTCCTGCCGGCTTCCCGCGCACTTCGCGGTTGAATGAAGGACCTTCGCTGACGTCAGAGTCATGTGACGGGTCACGTGACGCTGACGTCGGAAGGTCCTACAGTCTTCACTGCCGGCAGCCGGGACCGATGAAGCAGGACACCGGGGGCCATCAGAGGGTAACGTATAGATTTATTTTTTATTTTTTGACATCACACACTATATAAATCCATGCCGGTTGCATGGATTTATATAGTGTGAAGTTGACAAGCACTTTCCAAGTGATGCTAAAATCGCTTGGGAAGCGCTTGTCAACCCGCATGCGGAAATGAAAGTGAAGACCGCTTCATTTCCGCATGTCCCTGGCAGGAAACCGCATGTACAATCCGCATGCGTTTTTTCCTGCCAGAGAGATGCAGAAACGCTCAGGAAAAAATCCTGAGCATTTCTGCATCGTGTGCACATACCCTAATTGAATCCTTCTAAGCTCTATGTAGAAACGGGAAGTCTTTTTTCTCTGCATGAGTCATCACTGCAAAAGTCTTTGGCAGGGGGGAGGAAGAAGCAGCTGGGTCGAGAGTTGAAAAGGGGGATGACTCCTGCAGGGAAAAGAGACTTGCTGTTTCTACATAGAGCAGAGAAAAGAGAAGGATTATCTGGGTAGAAAGGCAAAATGAGCAATTGTAAGTACACAGTGCTGTATAATATGATGATTGCAATATATTAGGATAAAAACTTTGATGGGAGTGTTTCTTTAAAGAGTTTGTTCAACTCCTTCTTAAATGTATGTAACTTCTTCTCATGCACAGCACCATGGAATTAATGGTGCTCCTAAATTTAATAATCATAATAAAAATTGAATAGCGCATCATAATAAATAAAAACAGCATATACTCACATCCTTCGCCATGTCAGAACTGTGTCTGTGGTCACTTGCTGATGGGCTTCAGTGCTTACGAATGAGGAAACTGTAAGTGATGCAGCCTACCAGCAGCTACTGATTGACTGCAGTGCTTTTGTGACATAAATATGTCACACAAGTGCCTGCAGACACAGTGCCGACTTCACCAAAAGTGCCGGTCCAAGAGGTGATTATATGCTGTTTTCATTTTATATGTGGCCCAGTTTCATTTAAGAAAGGCTTGTCCAAGTAATAGACAACATCTTAAACCTTTAGCACAAAAAGACCAAAAAAATAATATCCTTTCTACTGATTTTTCTAATTCAGTGGGAAGGTTCTTCAAAACTTAGGCCTGCATGCAGTTGTTGGCTCTTAGGACATATTATAGGGTTACAATCCTAACATAAGTCTGAATCATCTCGAGGAGAAAGCAAGAGGAGAAAGAGACAACACTGAGTTGACTCTACGGACTTTAAAGAATAAGATCCAAACTTTATCTGATTGCAAAATGATATATTGTGCATAAGCTGGATAGAGTATGTGGCTATGAAAAACTCCTTTCCCTGTGACTTATGATTTAATTGAAGTCCCGATATGTACGTAAGCTGTTTCCCAGCAGCAGTTGAGCCAGTGAGATTGTGGCCGGTAGGACAAAGCCTACAGATAGCTTTCTGACATGGCAGCATTAGTGTGATTAACAACCCCAGGAAATTACTTCTCCTCTTCTTCCCTAGCATCTATCAACAATAAGGTGCAAGGAAATCTGCTCTGTATATTGCTACTACACCTTTCACAATTTTATGAGCCAAGTGAGAAATGTGGCCTTAGCAGTATGTAGAAAGAGAAACAATCATATAAAAGGCCGTAAATTTATATGATTTGGAGGCAGAAAAATGGCAGAAATCGTATCTTTAAATATATGCAGCTGTGATAAACCAGGAATAAGCTTTATAGTCTCTGACCCAGAAAACCCACATTTCCAGTAAAAGAAATGCAATTTAATTCTTAAGTTATTGCCTTTGTAATAATAAACCTATTCAATATCCTCTGTATTAAAAATGAAAATGAAATCTGGAGTGGAGACCTTTGTTCTATTAATTGACTTTATTACACAGATTACTCCGCAGCGTTCTCAGACTTCAGGGCATTCTGTCAATGGAGAAACACCTGTTTGTCTTACAAAAGCTGTAAATTATTTAATGGTGTCATTGGATTTGTCAGAGTCCTGCATTTTATGGAGCTGTTTTTGACTTTTCAGAGGTCCACGTTGGTCTTTTCTTCTAAAGAACACACAGAGATAGCAAAGACCTAAATGTGATACTAGTCATAGTCCAACCTGAGATTCTCATCTTCCGAAAGTCAAGTAGGTCTTCTTTGTGTAATACCCCAGAATTGTATCACTAAGAAACCTCTGTGTAAATTAAGATGTAAGGAGCTATATGTATATAATTGTCTGTTGCACTGTTTGTATAAGAAGAGGTCTCCTCTCCAAGGCAGGTTGCTAAGAGAGCAGTTTGGTGGGTTTTGTGTATAAAAACTATAGCAAGTACAGAGCCGGGAGTTGGACGTGAGAGTCCAGAAAGGAGGTTCAGTGAGTCGCACAGCACAAGAACAGCTCATACAGAAGCATGTGAGGGATTTCGTTCCCTCCTGTTCCCCCAGGCCATTATGGAGCAGCTACTCAGAAGAAAGTGTGAGTGAACCCACAAGACGTCTACTGCTTGGGTGGAGTGATGCCCTGGTTCTACCATGCACGCAGGTCCATTGCTATTGCAAGCATGCCCAGAATGCGGGAGGAACATTTGGCCAGGAGTAGTTACCCATAGCAACCATAGGGAAAACGTTTGACATATTAATGAAGGTTAGTGAGGCTTGGACATGGAGGCCGTTCCAGGTATTCAGATCCTGGGAGGGTGGAAGGTATTTTCAACGGCGTTCAGTACTGGACACCAGAGTTAGACCACTGGAGGGACTTGCTGTCATGCACTCCTCTTATGCACCCGGTCCTCTGTCTCTGCTACCACATGTTGTCTGACATTTGGGACTGTCTTTGCCATCTGCACGTGTATCCCAATGCACCATCTTTTGGCTGTTATCATCTATGGCTGTGCTGAAGTAAAAGTTAACCTGTTCATCGTTAACCGAATCCTGACTGCTCCCTGATTCTCTCCTCTGTCCTCCCACTGCACCTACAATCATGGAGAATGCCATCGCCATGACACTCAGAGGGGACAGTAAAACAGCGGCATTTGACCCCCGCACACCCAGAGGCCATGTGCCTCCTAAACTCAGTGTCCACCAAAGTTCCAGGCGCCGGGCACGGCCACCACCAACCGTGGAACGGAGGGGACCAGAGAGGATCCGACCTATGCCCGGCATACTAGAGGGTTACGCCGCCATGTGCTCCGGTGTGCTACATTTGGACTGTATATTATAAGAAGTACGTTTACCATTGACTACTGTTGTTACACTTTCTAAGCTCATACTGATTTAAAGGGAACGTGTCATGTCTACTATCCAAACCACACTGCGGATCTGTGTATTACGATAAGGTGTTTAAAGATACACAATAATGTTGTTGTCTTTTAAAAATGAACTTTATTCCGTAGCCTTGCATACGTTAATAGGCTGAACTAGTCCGATGAGGTGTCTCTTCCTTCAGACTATTCCTGCTTTGGATCCTCCAATCAATCCTTTCTGATCCTGATTTACAAGCTGCATTAAATCCCCATTATGGTAGAACTGCTGGAAATCTATATCATGCACATAACGAGGATTGAATGCAAGCTGTCAATCACACTCAGGGGGTGTGTTAGAGCAGTGTTTCCCAAATTCCAGTCCTCACGGACCCCACAAGTCATGTTTTCAGGATTTCCTTAGTATTGCACAGCTGATGGAAGTATCATCAAGGCATCAGGAATTCTCTCACCTGTGCAATACTATGGAAATCCTGAAAACATGACCTGTGGGTGCCGTGAGGACTGGAGTTTGGGAAACACTGTGTTAAAGGATCCAAGGTAGGACTAGTCTGGAGGAAGAGATGCCTCGCTGGACAAGTCCTGCCAAGTTGTGGAATTGTCCGGTGTTGTGCATTCCAGAAAACTGGTGTAGCATGAGAGAACTCTTAGAGACGGAGGTGGGAGGTTTGGATTATGGACAATGTTAATTTTAGATCAGTTGCGGAGCAGAGAGCACGGGTAGAAACAGATGAGGGAGCAGGCATAGGGTGGTGCAGAAGTGTGGAGGGCCTTATGGGTGACAGAGATAAATTTGTGTTGCATTTTGTAGCGAATGGGTAACCAGTGCAATGACTGGCACAGGCTGTAGGCATCAGTGTAGTGGCTGGACAGAACTACAGGTGCATCTCACTAAATTAGAATATCATCAAAAAGTTAATTTATTTCAGCTCTTCAATACAAAAAGTGAAACTCATATATTGTGGCACTCAGCAGAGCCACAGGCTGATCTCCTCCATGCCACACCTTATTGATGCAGTAATTGATGCATAAGGAGCCCCATCCAAGTATTGAGAGCATTTACTGAACATACATGTCAGCAGGCCAACATTTCGGATTTTAAAAACATTTTTCAAGCTGTTGTTATAAAGTATTCTAATTTACTGAGATAATGACTTTTGTGTTTTCATTGGCTGTAAGCCATAATCATCAACATTAACAGAAATAAACACGTGAAATAGATCACTCGGTTTGTAATGACTCTATATAATATGGGTTTCACTTTTTGTATTGAAGAACTGAAATAAATTAACTTTTTGATGATATTCTAATTTAGTGAAATGCACCTGTACAACTCTGGCTGCCGCATTCAGGATGGATTGGAGAGGAGAAAATTTGGTTAGAGGAAACCGATCAGTAGAGAGATGCAGTAGTCCAGGAGAGAATGAATTGGAGTGACCTTAAGAGTTTTTGAAGCTTCAAAGGTGAGAAAAGGTCGGATTCTGAATATGCTTTTAAGATGCAGGTAACATGAGCAAGTGAGTGATTGGATATAGGGAATAAGGCTGGGTGCCCACGTAGCTTTTTTCAAGCGTTTATGCTGCGGAATTTCCGCAGCGTAAACGCTTGTGAAACGCTAGGTAATCCGCACCCCATGGTCCCCAAGGGGATTCCGCATGTTCTATGCACATGCTGCGGATTTTTCCGCAGCGTTTATGCTGCATACAAAAATCCGCAGCATGTTCATTAATTTTGCGGAAGCGCAGCGGAACTCCCGCCATTGACTTGCATTGAGACGCATAGAATGCGTGTCTGTACATTTGTACAAGCGGCTTCTATGCGTCTCTATGTGCGGATGGTACCCAGTTCTGGAGGAGAGGAGACTCTCATCCAGACCTGGGTACCATTGTACCTGTAAAAAAAGAATAAAATAAAAAATAAAGTTTATACTCACCTTTCCGAAGGCTCTCTCTGCATGCCGGCAGCCCTGAAGGACCTTCGGTGACGTCACAGTCATGTGACCGCAGGCCCTTCACCGCTCTGTCTCGCGATATGCCAGCAGCCAGGAAACAGCGAGGAAGCAGCGCGAAAGCACACGCCGGGACATCGGGGGTGAGTATAGCTTTATTTTTTTATTTTTACGGTCACACTATATAAATCCATGCCGGTTGCATGGATTTATACAGTGTGACCTAGTTGTCAAGCACTTTCCAAGTGATGCTATCGCCTGGAAAGCACTTGTCAATCTGCATGCGGAAACGCATGTGGATACGCATGTGAATCCGCATGTATTCCGCATGTATTCTGCAGGAAAAACGCATGCACAATCTGCATGCGTTTTTTCTGCCAGGGAGATGCAGAAATGCTGCAGAAATTTTCTGCTTCATTTCTGCATCGTGGGCACATAGCCTAAAGGAAAGTTTTGTGTCAAATATAACCCCAAGACAGAGAGTGTGCTGCTTGGGAGTTATGGTTGAACAATCCAAGGCAATTGCAATATTGTATATGAGTTGGTTACTAGAGGGAGGAAACATGAGAAGTTCAGTTTTGGGGATATTCAGTTTCAGATAGAGTGAGGACATGATGTTAAAGACAGCAGACAGACAATCCCTGGCATTTTGTTTTAAGGTAGGGGTGATGTCAGGAGAAGAGGTGTAAAATTGGGTGTCATCAGCATAGAGATGACACTGTAAACCAAATCTGCTGATGTTTTGTCCAATAGGGACAGTATACAGATAGAAAAGGAGGGTGTTCTGTTTCCACATAAGGCGATTGGAGGTGTAGCTGACAGGTAATGTAACATACCTGGTGGCGGGCTTGCATGGTGCACCATCTCTCACTTTGCAAGATCGCAAACTTGATCTTCAGTCCAGTCTGCTAGCCTGGCTTCTATTCATGCTGTCTGTTTGTCTCTGTTCTGACTGCTTAGGGCGGCGACCCAGTTACTTCCTGTTTCTTGTAGCTGCTGTGGGCACACCCCTAATGCGTCCTCAGCCTATTGCTGTCTGTCATTGGATATTTAAACCAGCTCCACCTGGAAGCTGGTGGCTGAGCAACTCTAACATTCAGTGTGCTCCTTTGCTCTGAATGTGCCAGGTCCTGTCTGAACTATCTCCTAGCCTGTTGTCTGTCCGCCTTCCTGGAGGCTGTATTTCCAGTCTGAACACGCTCCTAGCCTGTTCGTCCCGCCTTCTAGGGGCCCCATACCTATATCTGTTATCTGTGTTTTCTTGCCTGTCTGTCCGCTTTCCTGGAGGCTGTATTTCCAGGCCAGTCTGAACACGCTCCTAGCCTGTTTGTCCCGCCTTCTAGGGGCCGCATACCTAGACCCGCTCCTGTATCTCGCTGCAGTGTCAGTTCTTGTCTGAACACTCTCCTAGCCTGTTACCTGTTTTTCTCTATTTCCGTACCATCCCTTTTCCTGCAGAGTCTGAACCCGCACCTAACTCCTACTCGTTGTCACTGTACTTCCGTTTATGAGTTTAGAGTCCACTCGCTACTTCTTTGCAAGTACCTTGTGTTTATCTGGTTCTGCCTTTCCCTTCCAGTCTGTTCCGTGTGAACAGAGCCCTGTCTCCTCTGCTCTGCCATTGCTCACCGCTCCGGCGGTCTTGCTCTGCTCTGCCTTGCTCACCGCTCCGGCGGTCTCGCTCTGCTCTGCCTTGTTGATCGCTCCGGCGGTTTCTGCCTGCTCTGCCTTGCTCACCGCTCCGGCGGTCTCGCTCTGCTCTGCCTTGCTCATCGCTCCGGCGGTTCCTGCCTGCTCTGCCTTGCTCACCGCTCCGGCGGTTCCTGCCTGCTCAGCCTTGCTCACCGCTCCGGCGGTCTCGCTCTGCTCTGCCTTGCTCATCACTCCGGTGGTTCCTGCCTGCTCTGCCCTGCTCACCGATCCGGCGGTCTCGCTCTGCTCTGCCTTGCTCATCGCTCCGGCGGTTCCTGCCTGCTCTGCCTTGCTCACCGCTCCGGCGGTCTCGCTCTGCTCTGCCTTGCTTATCGCTCCGGCGGTTCCTGCCTCCTCTGCCTTGCTCACCGCTCCGGCGGTTCCTGCCTGCTCTGCCTTGCGCACCACTCCGGCGGTTCCTGCCTACTCTGCCTTGTTAACCGCTCCGGCGGTTCCTGCCTGCTCTGCCTTGCTCACCGCTCCGGCGGTTCCTGCCTGCTCTGCCTTGCTCACCGCTCCGGCGGTTCCTGCCTGCTCTGCCTTGCTCACTGCTCCGGCCGTTCCTGCCTGCTCTGCCTTGCTCACCGCTCCGGCGGTCTCGCTCTGCTCTGCCTTGCTCATCGCTCCGGCGGTTCCTGCCTGCTCTGCCTTGCTCACCGCTCCGGCGGTTCCTGCCTGCTCAGCCTTGCTCACCGCTCCGGCGGTCTCGCTCTGCTCTGCCTTGCTCATCACTCCGGTGGTTCCTGCCTGCTCTGCCCTGCTCACCGATCCGGCGGTCTCGCTCTGCTCTGCCTTGCTCATCGCTCCGGCGGTTCCTGCCTGCTCTGCCTTGCTCACCGCTCCGGCGGTCTCGCTCTGCTCTGCCTTGCTTATCGCTCCGGAGGTTCCTGCCTCCTCTGCCTTGCTCACCGCTCCGGCGGTTCCTGCCTGCTCTGCCTTGCTCACCACTCCGGCGGTTCCTGCCTACTCTGCCTTGCTAACCGCTCCGGTGGTTCCTGCCTGCTCTGCCTTGCTCACCGCTCCGGCGGTTCCTGCCTGCTCTGCCTTGCTCACCGCTCCGGCGGTTCCTGCCTGCTCTGCCTTGCTCACTGCTCCGGCCGTTCCTGCCTGCGCTGCCTTGCTCGCTGCTCCGGCGGTGCCTGCCTGCTCTGCCTTGCTCACCGCTCCGGCGGTTCCTGCCTGCTCTGCCTTGCTCACCGCTCCGGCGGTTCCTGCCTGCTCTGCCTTGCTCACCACTCCGGCGGTTCCTGCCTACTCTGCCTTGCTCACCGCTCCGGCGGTTCCTGCCTGCTCTGCCTTGCTCACCACTCCGGCGGTTCCTACCTACTCTGCCTTGCTCACCGCTCCGGCGGTTCCTGCCTGCTCTGCCTTGCTCACTGCTCCGGCCGTTCCTGCCTGCTCTGCCTTGCTCGCCGCTCCGGCGGTTCCTGCCTACTCTGCCTTGCTCACCGCTCCGGCGGTTCCTGCCTGCTCTGCCTTGCTCACCGCTCCGGCGGTTCCTGCCTGCTCTGCCTTGCTCACCACTCCGGCGGTTCCTGCCTACTCTGCCTTGCTCACCGCTCCGGCGGTTCCTGCCTGCTCTGCCTTGCTCACCGCTCCGGCGGTTCCTGCCTGCTCTGCTTTGCTCACCGCTCCGGCGGTTCCTGCCTGCTCTGCCTTGCTCACCGCTCCGGCAGTTCCTGCCTGCTCTGCCTTGCTCACCGCTCCGGCGGTTCCTGCCTGCTCTGCCTTGCTCACTGCTCCGGCCGTTCCTGCCTGCTCTGCCTTGCTCGCCGCTCCGGCGGTTCCTGCCTGCTCTGCCTTGCTCGCCGCTCTGGCGATGCCTCTCTGCTCCGCCTTGCCCACCGCTCCAGCGGTTCCTCTCTGCTCTGCTTGTCTACCGCATCTGCGGTTCTGTTCCTGAATCCCAGTCTGTACTGGACCCTATCCAGCCTGTGTTCCAACCTGCTAGTACCTCCCCATCTGCACGCCAGCCGTACTTGTCAGTACCCTCCTGTCTGCATACCAGCCGTGCCTGCCAGTATCCTCCTGTCTGCACTCCAGCTGTGCCTGCCAATACCCACCTGTCTGTGTGCCAACCTAACCTGCCTGTTCCTGTATTCCCCGGTGTAGGTCAACAGCCGTGTCCGGGGTCTGGTCTGGAGTAGCACCTGGTCCCTCTGCTTGGTTCCTCCCTGGTGCACGGCGTTGTTAGACGTCATGCGACCTTGGTCGGATCGGGTAGATACTTAGTTACGCCCCTCCAGGCACTCTCCGGTTCATGGCACAGTGGAATCACTAAATCACGCACACGCCAGTCAGCCCGGGCATGTGCATAACAGTTTGCTCAGGCCATGGTTCCCGTTGAGCCCCACGGCCCTTCGCTCTCAGAGACATTTTGAATCCGTGTCCAGCGAATACATGTATTAAAAAAAAAATAATAATTTTCTTTTTCTCTAGCTATGGCCCAGACAATGTATGCACCAGCCCAAATGGAGCTTTCTGCACCCGTTCCTGCAGATCACGCCACGGTACTATGGGGATCCTAAACAAAGCCGTGCGTTTGTGGAGCAATGCATGCTGCATTTCAAGTTCTACCCTCTCTATTTTCCTACTGATTGGGCTAAAGTGGCATTTATGATATCCTACCTAGCAGGTGATGCCTTGAAATGGATCACCCCCCTATGGGAAGCATGGGATCCTATTTTCCTTGACCTGCAGGCCTTCCTAGTGGCCTTTCTTATGGTCTTCGATGACCCCTATCCTGAATCCTCTGCTAAAGCTTCCCTTCCCAATATCCCGGAGCAGCCCCGATGGGTAATGTGTGTGGGTAACTCACCAGTTCTCCAGCCTGAAGAGACTACTGCCCACCCTGAATCCTCACAGGATGACTACGCTCCACAGAATACTTCTCTTCAAAACCTCAAGAGGCAGTCCAGACGTGCTAGGCATAGAGGCAAGCCATCACGCCAGGTTCTGTCCTCCCAAAGAGTCCTGTTCCCCAGCCTGTAGAAGCAGCTACCCGCACGGAATCCATGAAGGTTGACCATGTTCGGCAGGCTAAGCAGAGGCCGGAACTCAGTCACGAAATCAGATTGCAGTCCCGCTGCGGTTGTTTGGGACCCCCTGACGGTCTTTGTCTAGTGAAGGTTGGAGAATCCCAATACATTAGGCCTGTAGGAGAGGCTGCCCTGGGCGTTAGTGTTTCCTCTCCACAGATGACCATGACTGTCTCCGTGGCAAGTAAAAGCCTCGGATTAATCGGAAGTTTCGGGCTTAAAGCCTTGAAGAGTCAGTGTCTGATTCCCGTCCGAAAACTCCAGAAGCCGGTTTGGGCATTGTCTGCAGAGGGACGAGCCCTACTCAGAAACAGTCAAAAGATGTCTGTACAAATTAAGCTCCAGATTGGAGCATTACACTTGAAGAAGCTTTCCTTTCAGGTGCTGACTGGTTTACCCACAAGTCGTCCAGAGCCGAGAGATCTAGTGCCCGCTCAGGTCTGGAGACCTTGCATGGTGTATCTTGGGGGACTGTTAAGGTACAAGGGGTGTCCAGTCCCCATATCTTCAGGACAGTCAGCAATGTCTTCTTCTTCTTCACCAGATCTGCTAGTCGCCGACTTGCTGTGCACTGAAGTCTCCGAAGGAAGAGAAGCAGAGGCAATGTGCCCACACAGTCTCGACGATTGTACCAATGATCTGGCTTCAGGTACCGTCCCGCCTCACAGACATGTCATCTCTGAAACCAGTTTGAGGATGGTCCCAAAGCATGGACCCTCCGTCTTTAATAAATCTGGCCTTGCGTCCATCGAGGCGGTGGATACCCCCAAGTCTCTGCACCCCTCCAACCAGGCGGAGGACCTCCAGTTGCCTCCTGAATCCTCCGGGGTGCTACCTGATAACAAATAGAGAGAGACTTTCCTACACCCTGTACCTGGTACTTCACCCACTTCATCCGTTGCTGAGGATGGCTTGATGGGAGGAAGCATCCTAGTTACCAAGATGATGAGACCAGTTTCGTTTCCTCTAGTGGACAGAAGAGGTAATCCTCTGGAAGAGAAGGATTGGCCTCCCAATTCTCTGCGGAACACTCTTGCAGGCTTAAAGAAGAGGGGGCGTAAGGGGGGGGGGTACTGTAACATACCTGGTGGCGGGTGTAACGGGTCTGGGAGGTGGAACCTCTGAGCAACTATACAAGGGGGCGGTCCTTGTAAGGAAGCGGGTGGCTCCCAGGGAAGACGGGCAGGTAGTCACGTCAAGTGACAGGGACAGTCTCTGGGTAGAAGGGCAGGTAGTCACGGCAAGTGACAGGGACAGTCTCTGGGTAGAAGGGCAGGTAGTCACGGCAAGTGACAGGGACAGTCTCTGGGTAGAAGGGCAGGTAGTCACGGCAAGTGACAGGGACAGTCTCTGGGTAGGAGGACAGCAGGCAGGTGGCTGGTGAGCACTCCCAGGTGAGCGGGCGAGAGTCTCTGGACAGGCAGGTGGTCACGGCAAGTGACGGCAGAACCTCCAGGTAGACTAGCAGACAGGTAGCAGGTGGATGCTCCCAGGTGAGCGGGCAAGAGTCTCTGGACAGGCAGGTGGTCACGGCAAGTGACGGCAGAGCCTCCAGGTAGACTAGCAGACAGGTAGCAGGTGGACGCTCCCAGGTGAGCGGGCAAGAGTCTCTGGACAGGCAGGTGGTCACGGCAAGTGACGGCAGAGCCTCCAGGTAGGCTAGCAGGCAGGTAGCAGGTGGACGCTCCCTGGTGAGCGGGCAAGAGTCTCTGGACAGGCAGGTGGTCACGGCAAGTGACGGCAGAGCCTCCAGGTAGGCTAGCAGGCAGGTAGCAGGTGAGCGCTCCCAGGTGAGCGGGCAGGCTGGTCCATAGACAGACTGACAGGTGTCGGAAGGCAGACCGTCGGACCGCAGGCTTGCAAGCAGGTAAGCGGATATCAGGCAGGTATCAAGCAGGAATCTGGCAGGTGACTGGCAGGTAACAAGCAGGAATCTGGCAGGTGACTGGCAGGTAACTGGTAACGGGACCTGAGGGCTGAAACAGAGTGAAGACTTTGCAACAACATTGCTCGGGCACCTCCATTTTGGAGGAGGTGCCTTATATATGGTGAAGTCCTCCGGCCATTGGCCGGGGACTCCTTAGGACTGCGCGCGTGGCCCCTTTAAGAGAGGGAGAGCGGGCACGCGCGCGCCCTAAGCACCGTGGCTGGGAAGCAGCGCGCGCTGCCAGCACAGCGGGAGGAAGACACCGGACACGGAGCGGAGAGGTGAGGGGAACAGCGTCCCTGCCTAGCAGGAGGCAGGGACGCCGACGCTACAGTACCCCCCCCTTTAGGCCCCCCCTTTTTTAGGCCAGAGATAAATTTATCAAGGATGAGAGGGGCATGGATGTTCTCCCGGGGCTCCCACGTTCTCTCCTCAGGACCAAACCCCTTCCAATCTACCAGAAAAAAGGTTTTTCCTCTTACCCTTTTGGTGGCCAGAATGTTCTCTACCTCAAACTCGTTCTCAGCGGAAACCGGAGCAGGGGGCATACCTGTAGACTTGGAAAAAGAGTTAAGTACCACGGGTTTGAGGAGAGATACATGGAAGGAGTTAGGGATCCGTAAGTTGGCCGGGAGTTTCAATTTATAGGCCACCGGATTGATTTGTTTGATAACTTCCAGTGGGCCGATGAACCGAGGCCCTAACTTGTAGGAGGGAATCTTGAGCCGGACATACTTGGACGAGAGCCAGACTTTATCTCCAGGACGGAATTGTGGAGGATCCAGGCGTTTTTTGTCAGCGTGTTTTTTCATCCGCTTGGACGACTGAAGGAGTGCGGATCGGGTACTCTCCCAAATGGAGGAGAATTCGCTAATTAGAGATTCCGCAGCCGGATTGTCCACCGAGGTGGAGACGGGAAATGGGATCCGAGGATGCTGACCGAAGACTACAAAAAACGGGGATTTGGAGGAAAATTCGCTCTCGTGATTATTGTAAGAGAATTCGGCCCATGGTAGGAGGTCCACCCAGTCCGAATGGTGGGCATTAACGAAGTGCCGGAGGTAACTGGTCAGGATCTGATTGATCCGCTCCACTTGACTATTGGACTGTGGGTGGTAAGCGGAGGAGAAGTCCAGGGTGACGTCAAGCAGCTTACATGTGGCTCTCCAGAAGCGTGAGGTGAACTGAACCCCACGATCCGACACGATGTGGAGGGGCAGGCCATGGAGACGGAAGATGTGGCGGATAAAGTCTTTAGCCAGTTCGGGTGCAGACGGGAGACCCGGCAGGGGAATGAAGTGCGCCATCTTGGAAAAGCAGTCAGCGACCACCCAAATGACCGTACAACCGGCAGAGACAGGGAGATCCGTTATAAAGTCCATAGCTATATGCTGCCACTGGGCAGCAGGTACTGGAAGAGGAAGGAGGCGACCGGCTGGCAGGTGTCTCGGAACTTTGTTGCGGGCGCAGGACACACAGGCTGAAACAAAGTCTATTACATCCTTGTGCAGGGTAGGCCACCAGTAATGCCGGGTAATAAGCTGGAGGGTCTTTTTCTGACCGCCGTGGCCAGCTAGCTTAGACGAGTGACCCCAGAATAGGACCTTCTTCCGATCAGGTACTGTTACGAACGTCTTACCGGGAGGGAGACGATTTAGATTCACGGGAGCCACCTGCATTACTCTGGCGGGATCAATGATGTGCTTCGGTTCCTCCTCTAGATCAGACACCAGGAAGGATCGGGACAAGGCGTCAGCTTTGATGTTTTTGTCTGCCGGGCGAAACTGAAGAACGAAATCAAAGCGGGCAAAAAACAAGGACCACCGGGCTTGGCGCGGGTTAAGTCTCTGGTCGCTCTGGAGGTAAGCCAAGTTCTTGTGGTCCGTGTAAATAATTACCGGGTGAAGAGCCCCCTCGAGCAGGTAACGCCACTCCTCCAGTGCCAGCTTAATGGCCAATAACTCTCGATCTCCTATAGAATAATTGCGCTCAGAAGAGGAGAAGAGTTTGGAGAAGAAGCCGCAAGTTACCATTCTTCCGGAAGGCGACTTTTGGGTAAGTACCGCTCCGGCTCCAGAGGAGGAGGCGTCAACTTCCAGGAAGAATTGTTTGTTGCCGTCCGGACGATGCAGCACCGGGGCGGAAGAGAAAGCCTGTTTTAAGGAAAGAAAGGCTTCCTCTGCTTCGGGCGGCCATTCTCTGGGATTAGTGCCCTTACGGGTGAGCCCAGAGATTGGGGCAGTTCGGGAAGAGAAGTGCGGTATGAAGAGGCGGTAGTAGTTGGCGAAACCCAGGAACCGCTGAATAGCTTTCAACCCCTCTGGTCGGGGCCACTTCTGGATGGCAGACAGTTTCTCAGGATCCATTCGTAGGCCGGTCTGAGAGATTATGTAGCCCAGAAACGGAAGCGAGGTCTGCTCAAAGAGGCACTTCTCATATTTAGCTGGTTCTGCCTGAGCCTGAGCAGAACCTGACGAACATCCCTCCGGTGTGTGGGGAGATCCGGAGAGAAGACCAAGATGTCGTCCAGGTACACCACTGCGCAGGAGTAGAGAAGGTCCCGGAAGATGTCATTGACCAACTCTTGAAAGACGGCGGGAGCGTTACAGAGACCGAAGGGCATTACCAGGTATTCATAGTGGCCGTCCCGGGTGTTGAATGCCGTCTTCCATTCATCCCCCTGACGGATACGGACCAGGTTATACGCCCCACGGAGGTCCAGCTTGGTGAAGATTCTAGCCCCCCTCAGACGGTCAAATAATTCGGGAATGAGCGGAAGGGGGTATTTATTCTTCACCGTGATCTGGTTAAGGCCTCTATAGTCTATACAGGGACGGAGTGAGCCGTCTTTCTTTTTGACGAAGAAGAAGCCTGCTCCCGCCGGGGAAGTAGATTTCCGGATGAATCCCCGGGCCAGATTCTCCTCAATATATTCTGACATGGATCGGGTCTCAGCAGCGGACAAAGGGTAAATGCGCCCACGGGGAGGAGTAGCGCCGGGCATCAGGTCGATTGGGCAGTCGTATGGTCTATGAGGGGGTAATGTCTCTGCTTCTTTTTTATTGAAGACATCCGCATAAGACCAATAGGGAACCGGAAGACCGGGTAGATTGACTGGGGGAGGAGAAGGACGAGCAGGATGAACGGGAACTAGACAAGTCTTATGGCAGTCCTGTCCCCAGCGAAGGACTTCTCCGGTCTGCCAGTCAAGCACGGGTGCATGTTTCTGGAGCCAAGGTAGGCCTAGCAAGAGTGCGTGAGAGAGTCCAGGCAGAACATGAAAGGAGATGCTCTCAGAATGCAGCATTCCCACCTGTAGAGTTAGAGATTCGGTGATGAGTTGGATGGGATGTGGTAAGAGGCCCCCATCCACGGCGGCGACAGATAAAGGTACGGCCAGAGGTTTGGTGGGAATGCGGTATTTTTCTACCAGGGATTGAGAGATGAGATTTCCAGCAGCTCCTGAGTCAAGTTGAGCCAGTTCAAAATAGCGGTTCTCTCCGCAGATGATAGAGACTGACAGCATCAGGGATGGAGAGGGTTTACTTTTGTCTAGGGCGACCTCTCTGAGCGATCCTAGACACAGGCGTTTCCCGACCTCTCTGGGCAGGAACGGATCCGGTGCTCCTTACTGCCACAGTAGAAGCAGCTCCCCTCGGCACTGCGTAAGTCTTGACGGGTTTTGACCATCTTGGTCTGGTCGACCTGCATAGGCTCAGGTGAGTGTGCCTGGGGAGTAACGGAGGGAGTGACGGGTTTCTGGAAGGTAGGGGCTAGACGTGGAAACCTCCTCTCACGGGTGACCTCTTTGGCACGCTCCTGGAACCGGATGTCAATCCGGGTGGCAAGTGTTATTAAGTCGTCGAGAGTGGTAGGAATTTCCCGACCGGCGAGTTCATCTTTAATACGGCCGGACAGACCCTCCCAGAAGACAGACACCAGGGCGTCGTTATCCCAGGCCAGCTCCGAAGCAAGGGTACGGAACCGTATGGCATATTGACCCACGGTGAGATTTCCTTGATGGAGGTGTAGCAGAGATGATGCGGATGAGGTCCTCCGCCCGGGTTCGTCGAAGACTTTCCGGAAAGCCGTGAGAAAGGCTGGCAGGTCGGACACCAGGGGGTCTCCTCTCTCCCATAGAGGATTTAGCCAAGTCAGTGCCTCCCCCGTGAGGTGGGACATGATGAAGGCTACTTTGGCCCAGTCGGAGATAAACTGGTGGGATAAGAGTTCAAAGTGCAGGGTGCACTGGTTTATGAAAGCCGGGGTCCGGGGCGAGGAGGTGCAGAAAGCCGGGGTCCGGGGCAGGATACCATGGTATTGGTGGGCAGCGGCGCTGCCGGGTTGCGAGTCATGACACTAGCGGTGGTTGCTGGTGGAGCAGTCAGAGTGTCCAGGCGAGAGTTGACATTCCGCAGGTGACTCAGGATGGTCTCCTGTTGGGACCTCTGACGGGACAGTTCATGACATAGGTCCGAGAGCGAGGGAGCTTGGGTGCCACCGGGTTCCATGGCCCGAGCAAACTGTAAAGGGTCTGGGAGGTGGAACCTCTGAGCAACTATATAAGGGGGCAGTCCTTGTAAGGAAGCGGGTGGCTCCCAGGGAAGACGGGCAGGTAGTCACGGCAAGTGACAGGGACAGTCTCTGGGTAGAAGGGCACGTAGTCATGGCAAGTGACAGGGACAGTCTCTGGGTAGAGGGGCAGGTAGTCACGGCAAGTGACAGGGACAGTCTCTGGGTAGAAGGGCAGGTAGTCACGGCAAGTGACAGGGACAGTCTCTGGGTAGGAGGACAGCAGGCAGGTGGCTGGTGAGCGCTCCCAGGTGAGCGGGCGAGAGTCTCTGGACAGGCAGGTGGTCACGGCAAGTGACGGCAGAACCTCCAGGTAGACTAGCAGATAGGTAGCAGGTGGATGCTCCCAGGTGAGCGGGCAAGAGTCTCTGGACAGGCAGGTGGTCACGGCAAGTGACGGCAGAGCCTCCAGGTAGACTAGCAGACAGGTAGCAGGTGGACGCTCCCAGGTGAGCGGGCAAGAGTCTCTGGACAGGCAGGTGGTCACGGCAAGTGACGGCAGAGCCTCCAGGTAGGTTAGCAGGCAGGTAGCAGGTGGACGCTCCCAGGTGAGCGGGCAAGAGTCTCTGGACAGGCAGGTGGTCACGGCAAGTGACGGCAGAGCCTCCAGGTAGGCTAGCAGGCAGGTAGCAGGTGAACGCTCCCTGGTGAGCGGGCAAGAGTCTCTGGACAGGCAGGTGGTCACGGCAAGTGACGGCAGAGCCTCCAGGTAGGCTAGCAGGCAGGTAGCAGGTGAGCGCTCCCAGGTGAGCGGGCAGGCTGGTCCATAGACAGACTGACAGGTGTCGGAAGGCAGACCGTCGGACCGCAGGCTTGCAAGCAGGTAAGCGGATATCAGGCAGGTATCAAGCAGGAATCTGGCAGGTGACTGGCAGGTAACAAGCAGGAATCTGGCAGGTGACTGGCAGGTAACTGGTAACGGGACCTGAGGGCTGAAACAGAGTGAAGACTTTGCAACAACATTGCTCGGGCACCTCCATTTTGGAGGAGGTGCCTTATATATGGTGAAGTCCTCCGGCCATTGGCCGGGGACTCCTTAGGACTGCGCGCGTGGCCCCTTTAAGAGAGGGAGAGCGGGCACGCGCGCGCCCTAAGCACCGTGGCCGGGAAGCAGCGCGCGCTGCCAGCACAGCGGGAGGAAGACACCGGACACGGAGCGGAGAGGTGAGGGGAACAGCGTCCCTGCCTAGCAGGAGGCAGGGACGCCGACGCTACAGTACCCCCCCCCTTTAGGCCCCCCCTTTTTTAGGCCAGAGATAAATTTATCAAGGATGAGAGGGGCATGGATGTTCTCCCGGGGCTCCCACGTTCTCTCCTCAGGACCAAACCCCTTCCAATCTACCAGAAAAAAGGTTTTTCCTCTTACCCTTTTGGTGGCCAGAATGTTCTCTACCTCAAACTCGTTCTCAGCGGAAACCGGAGCAGGGGGCATACCTGTAGACTTGGAAAAAGAGTTAAGTACCACGGGTTTGAGGAGAGATACATGGAAGGAGTTAGGGATCCGTAAGTTGGCCGGGAGTTTCAATTTATAGGCCACCGGATTGATTTGTTTGATAACTTCCAGTGGGCCGATGAACCGAGGCCCTAACTTGTAGGAGGGAATCTTGAGCCGGACATACTTGGACGAGAGCCAGACTTTATCTCCAGGACGGAATTGTGGAGGATCCAGGCGTTTTTTGTCAGCGTGTTTTTTCATCCGCTTGGACGACTGAAGGAGTGCGGATCGGGTACTCTCCCAAATGGAGGAGAATTCGCTAATTAGAGATTCCGCAGCCGGATTGTCCACCGAGGTGGAGACGGGAAATGGGATCCGAGGATGCTGACCGAAGACTACAAAAAACGGGGATTTGGAGGAAAATTCGCTCTCGTGATTATTGTAAGAGAATTCGGCCCATGGTAGGAGATCCACCCAGTCCGAATGGTGGGCATTAATGAAGTGCCGGAGGTAACTGGTCAGGATCTGATTGATCCGCTCCACTTGACTATTGGACTGTGGGTGGTAAGCGGAGAAGTCCAGGGTGACGTCAAGCAGCTTACATGTGGCTCTCCAGAAGCGTGAGGTGAACTGAACCCCACGATCCGACACGATGTGGAGGGGCAGGCCATGGAGACGGAAGATGTGGCGGATAAAGTCTTTAGCCAGTTCGGGTGCAGACGGGAGACCCGGCAGGGGAATGAAGTGCGCCATCTTGGAAAAGCAGTCAGCGACCACCCAAATGACCGTACAACCGGCAGAGACAGGGAGATCCATTATAAAGTCCATAGCTATATGCTGCCACTGGGCAGCAGGTACTGGAAGAGGAAGGAGGCGACCGGCTGGCAGGTGTCTCGGAACTTTGTTGCGGGCGCAGGACACACAGGCTGAAACAAAGTCTATTACATCCTTGTGCAGGGTAGGCCACCAGTAATGCCGGGTAATAAGCTGGAGGGTCTTTTTCTGACCGCCGTGGCCAGCTAGCTTAGACGAGTGACCCCAGAATAGGACCTTCTTCCGATCAGGTACTGTTACGAACGTCTTACCGGGAGGGAGACGATTTAGATTCACGGGAGCCACCTGCATTACTCTGGCGGGATCAATGATGTGCTTCGGTTCCTCCTCTAGATCAGACACCAGGAAGGATCGGGACAAGGCGTCAGCTTTGATGTTTTTGTCTGCCGGGCGAAACTGAAGAACGAAATCAAAGCGGGCAAAAAACAAGGACCACCGGGCTTGGCGCGGGTTAAGTCTCTGGTCGCTCTGGAGGTAAGCCAAGTTCTTGTGGTCCGTGTAAATAATTACCGGGTGAAGAGCCCCCTCGAGCAGGTAACGCCACTCCTCCAGTGCCAGCTTAATGGCCAATAACTCTCGATCTCCTATAGAATAATTGCGCTCAGAAGAGGAGAAGAGTTTGGAGAAGAAGCCGCAAGTTACCATTCTTCCGGAAGGCGACTTTTGGGTAAGTACCGCTCCGGCTCCAGAGGAGGAGGCGTCAACTTCCAGGAAGAATTGTTTGTTGCCGTCCGGACGATGCAGCACCGGGGCGGAAGAGAAAGCCTGTTTTAAGGAAAGAAAGGCTTCCTCTGCTTCGGGCGGCCATTCTCTGGGATTAGTGCCCTTACGGGTGAGCCCAGAGATTGGGGCAGTTCGGGAAGAGAAGTGCGGTATGAAGAGGCGGTAGTAGTTGGCGAAACCCAGGAACCGCTGAATAGCTTTCAACCCCTCTGGTCGGGGCCACTTCTGGATGGCAGACAGTTTCTCAGGATCCATTCGTAGGCCGGTCTGAGAGATTATGTAGCCCAGAAACGGAAGCGAGGTCTGCTCAAAGAGGCACTTCTCATATTTAGCTGGTTCTGCCTGAGCCTGAGCAGAACCTGACGAACATCCCTCCGGTGTGTGGGGAGATCCGGAGAGAAGACCAAGATGTCGTCCAGGTACACCACTGCGCAGGAGTAGAGAAGGTCCCGGAAGATGTCATTGACCAACTCTTGAAAGACGGCGGGAGCGTTACAGAGACCGAAGGGCATTACCAGGTATTCATAGTGGCCGTCCCGGGTGTTGAATGCCGTCTTCCATTCATCCCCCTGACGGATACGGACCAGGTTATACGCCCCACGGAGGTCCAGCTTGGTGAAGATTCTAGCCCCCCTCAGACGGTCAAATAATTCGGGAATGAGCGGAAGGGGGTATTTATTCTTCACCGTGATCTGGTTAAGGCCTCTATAGTCTATACAGGGACGGAGTGAGCCGTCCTTCTTTTTGACGAAGAAGAAGCCTGCTCCCGCCGGGGAAGTAGATTTCCGGATGAATCCCCGGGCCAGATTCTCCTCAATATATTCTGACATGGATCGGGTCTCAGCAGCGGACAAAGGGTAAATGCGCCCACGGGGAGGAGTAGCGCCGGGCATCAGGTCGATTGGGCAGTCGTATGGTCTATGAGGGGGTAATGTCTCTGCTTCTTTTTTATTGAAGACATCCGCATAAGACCAATAGGGAACCAGAAGACCGGGTAGATTGACTGGGGGAGGAGAAGGACGAGCAGGATGAACGGGAACTAGACAAGTCTTATGGCAGTCCTGTCCCCAGCGAAGGACTTCTCCGGTCTGCCAGTCAAGCACGGGTGCATGTTTCTGGAGCCAAGGTAGGCCTAGCAAGAGTGCGTGAGAGAGTCCAGGCAGAACATGAAAGGAGATGCTCTCAGAATGCAGCATTCCCACCTGTAGAGTTAGAGATTCGGTGATGAGTTGGATGGGATGTGGTAAGAGGCCCCCATCCACGGCGGCGACAGATAAAGGTACGGCCAGAGGTTTGGTGGGAATGCGGTATTTTTCTACCAGGGATTGAGAGATGAGATTTCCAGCAGCTCCTGTGTCAAGTTGAGCCAGTTCAAAATAGCGGTTCTCTCCGCAGATGATAGAGACTGACAGCATCAGGGATGGAGAGGGTTTACTTTTGTCTAGGGCGACCTCTCTGAGCGATCCTAGACACAGGCGTTTCCCGACCTCTCTGGGCAGGAACGGATCCGGTGCTCCTTACTGCCACAGTAGAAGCAGCTCCCCTCGGCACTGCGTAAGTCTTGACGGGTTTTGACCATCTTGGTCTGGTCGACCTGCATAGGCTCAGGTGAGTGTGCCTGGGGAGTAACGGAGGGAGTGACGGGTTTCTGGAAGGTAGGGGCTAGACGTGGAAACCTCCTCTCACGGGTGACCTCTTTGGCACGCTCCTGGAACCGGATGTCAATCCGGGTGGCAAGTGTTATTAAGTCGTCGAGAGTGGTAGGAATGTCCCGACCGGCGAGTTCATCTTTAATACGGCCGGACAGACCCTCCCAGAAGACAGACACCAGGGCGTCGTTATCCCAGGCCAGCTCCGAAGCAAGGGTACGGAACCGTATGGCATATTGACCCACGGTGAGATTTCCTTGATGGAGGCGTAGCAGAGATGATGCGGATGAGGTCCTCCGCCCGGGTTCGTCGAAAACTTTCCGGAAAGCCGTGAGAAAGGCTGGCAGGTCGGACACCAGGGGGTCTCCTCTCTCCCATAGAGGATTTAGCCAAGTCAGTGCGTCCCCCGTGAGGTGGGACATGATGAAGGCTACTTTGGCCCGGTCGGAGATAAACTGGTGGGACAAGAGTTCAAAGTGCAGGGTGCACTGGTTTATGAAAGCCGGGGTCCGGGGCGAGGAGGTGCAGAAAGCCGGGGTCCGGGGCAGGATACCATGGTATTGGTGGGCAGCGGCGCTGCCGGGTTGCGAGTCATGACACTAGCGGTGGTTGCTGGTGGAGCAGTCAGAGTGTCCAGGCGAGAGTTGACATTCCGCAGGTGACTCAGGATGGACTCCTGTTGGGACCTCTGACGGGACAGTTCATGACATAGGTCCTAGAGCGAGGGAGCTTGGGTGCCACCGGGTTCCATGGCCCGAGCAAACTGTAAAGGGTCTGGGAGGTGGAACCTCTGAGCAACTATATAAGGGGGCAGTCCTTGTAAGGAAGCGGGTGGCTCCCAGGGAAGACGGGCAGGTAGTCACGGCAAGTGACAGGGACAGTCTCTGGGTAGAAGGGCAGGTAGTCACGGCAAGTGACAGGGACAGTCTCTGGGTAGAGGGGCAGGTAGTCACGGCAAGTGACAGGGACAGTCTCTGGGTAGAAGGGCAGGTAGTCACGGCAAGTGACAGGGACAGTCTCTGGGTAGGAGGACAGCAGGCAGGTGGCTGGTGAGCGCTCCCAGGTGAGCGGGCGAGAGTCTCTGGACAGGCAGGTGGTCACGGCAAGTGACGGCAGAACCTCCAGGTAGACTAGCAGATAGGTAGCAGGTGGATGCTCCCAGGTGAGCGGGCAAGAGTCTCTGGACAGGCAGGTGGTCACGGCAAGTGACGGCAGAGCCTCCAGGTAGACTAGCAGACAGGTAGCAGGTGGACGCTCCCAGGTGAGCGGGCAAGAGTCTCTGGACAGGCAGGTGGTCACGGCAAGTGACGGCAGAGCCTCCAGGTAGGTTAGCAGGCAGGTAGCAGGTGAACGCTCCCAGGTGAGCGGGCAAGAGTCTCTGGACAGGCAGGTGGTCACGGCAAGTGACGGCAGAGCCTCCAGGTAGGCTAGCAGGCTGGTAGCAGGTGAGCGCTCCCAGGTGAGCCGGCAGGCTGGTCCATAGACAGACTGACAGGTGTCGGAAGGCAGACCGTCGGACCGCAGGCTTGCAAGCAGGTAAGCGGATATCAGGCAGGTATCAAGCAGGAATCTGGCAGGTGACTGGCAGGTAACAAGCAGGAATCTGGCAGGTGACTGGCAGGTAACTGGTAACGGGACCTGAAGGCTGAAGCAGAGTGAAGGCTTTGCAACAACATTGCTCGGGCACCTCCATTTTGGAGGAGGTGCCTTATATATGGTGAAGTCCTCCGGCCATTGGCCGGGGACTCCTTAGGACGGCACGCGCGGCCCCTTTAAGAGAGGGGGAGCGCGCGCGCCCTAAGCACCGTGGCCGGGAAGCAGCGCGCGCTGCCAGTAGAGCGGGAGGAAGACGCCGGGCACGGAGCGGAGAGGTGAGGGGAACAGCGTCCCTGCCTAGCAGGAGGCAGGGACGCCGACGCTACAGCTGGCTTGCATGGTGCACCATCTCTCACTATGCAAGATCGCAAACTTGATCTTCAGTCCAGTCTGCTACCCTGGCTTCTATTCATGCTGTCTATCTCTGTTCTGACTGCTTAGGGCGGCGGCCCGGTTACTTCCTGTTTCTTGTAGCTGCTGTGGACACACCCCTAATGCATCCTCAGCCTATTGCTGTCTGTCACTGGATATTTAAACCAGCTCCACCTGGAAGCTGGTGGCTGAGCTACTCTAACATTCAGTGTGCTCCTTTGCTCTGAATGTGCCAGGTCCTGTCTGAACTATCTCCTAGCCTGTTGTCTGTCCGCCTTCCTGGAGGTTGCATTTCCAGGCCAGTCTGAACACGCTCCTAGCCTGTTCATCCCGCTTTCTAGTGCCCGCATACTTAGATCTGTTATCTGTGTTTTCTTGCCTGTCTGTCCGCCTTCCTGGAGGCTGTATTTCCAGGCCAGTCTGAACACGCTCCTAGCCTGTTCGTCCCGCCTTCTAGGGTCCGCATACCTAGACCCGCTCCTGTATCTCGCTGCAGTGTCAGTTCTTGTCTGAACACCCTCCTAGCCTGTTACCTGTTTTTCTCTATGTCCGTACCTTCCCTTTTCCTGCAGAGTCTGAATCCGCACCTAACTCCTACTCGTTGTCACTGTACTTCCATTTGTGAGTTTAGAGTCCACTCGCTACTTCTTTGCAAGTACCTTGTGTGTATCTGGTTCTGCCTTTCCCTTCCAGTCTGTTCCGTGTGAACAAAGCCCTGTCTCCTCTGCTCTGCCATTGCTCACCGCTCCAGCGGTTCCTGCCTGCTCTGCCTTGCTCACCGCTCCGGCGGTCTCGCTCTGCTCTGCCTTGCTCATCGCTCCGGCGGTTCCTGCCTGCTCTGCCTTGCTCACCACTCCGGCGGTTCCTGCCTGCTCTGCCTTGCTCGCCGCTCTGGCGATTCCTGCCTGCTCTGCCTTGCTCACCGCTCCAGCGGTTCCTGCCTGCTCTACCTTGCTCACCGCTCCGGCCGTTCCAGCCTGCTCTGCCTTGCTCACCGCTCCAGCGGTTCCTGCCTGCTCTACCTTGCTCACCACTCCGGCTGTTCCAGCCTGCTCTGCCTTGCTTGCCGCTCCGGCGGTTCCTGTCTGCTCTGCCTTGCTCGCCGCTCCGGCGGTTCTTGCCTGCTCTGCCTTGCTCGCCGCTCCGGCAGTGCCTCTCTGCTCCGCCTTGCCCACCGCTCCAGCGGTTCCTCTCTGCTCTGCTTGTCTACCGCATCTGCGGTTCTGTTCCTGAATCCCAGTCTGTACTGGACCCTATCCAGCCTGTGCTCCAACCTGCTAGTACCTCCCCGTCTGCACACCAGCCGTACTTGTCAGTACCCTCCTGTCTGCATACCAGCCGTGCCTGCCAGTATCCTCCTGTCTGCACTCCAGCCGTGCCTGCCAATACCCACCTGTCTGTGTGCCAGCCTAACCTGCCTGTTCCTGTATACCCCGGTGTGGGTCAACAGCCGTGTCCGGGGTCTGGTCTGGAGTAGCATCTGGTTCCTCTGCTCGGTTCCTCCCTGGTGCACAGCATCGTTAGCCGTCGTGTGACCTTGGTCGGATCGGGTAGATACTTATTTACGCCCCTCCAGGCACTCTCCGGTTCATGGCACAGTGGAATCACTAAATCACGCACAAGCCCGGGCGTGTGCATAACAGGTAAGATGCTGTGAGATTTTCTTTTCCTTACCTCCATATCCAAAATGCAAAGCAGACAGGACCAATGCAGGCTCAGCGTCTATAGACTTGAATGTAGAACCACAGTGACTATGCAATTCAAGACTTGGTTTATTGAAAATCGGATACAGAAGTAATACTTGATGGTATAATACTGTCACTTTCTCTGAAGCCTCTGACGTCGGTTGCTGCTGGTCAGAAATTGATGACTTTGTTTGCCCAGTAAGTGGTTCCTGTCTCACAGCAGCTCTGGCAATAAAATGGCTGCCAAGAGCAAGAGACCCACCAACTGCCATGCGAAGACGCGCCCAGTTTGAACCAACTTAATTGGAATGAACGAGGGTGAGCAGTGAACAAATACTGGCCAGCAGATGACAGCGTAGAGGTAATACATTTAGAAGATAGCAAATTCAGAACTCATTTCCTAATATATGCAAAACAAACAACTGAACAGCAATTATTTCTGGGGGAACAACACAGAGGGTGCCTAGGACTGAGCCTTGGGGAACCCCAACAGTAGGTGGAAGATTAGAGGAGTAAGAGCCGGCAAAATATACAGTGGTCAGATAGGTAGATGGAGAACCAAGAGGGAATGGGGTCCCTGAGTCTGATAGTAGATAGAGTAGAGGATAGTGAGGAAGAGCTGGTGATGCACAGTGTCGAATGCTGCAGACAAATCCTGGAGAATCAGCAAAGAGTGGTGGCCATTAGATTTCGCTGTTAGTAGGTCATTAGAGACTTTACTCAGGGCAGTTTCAGTTGAGTGCAAAGATGGGAAGCCAGACTGTAAAGGGTCAAGAAGGGAGTGAGTTAAGGGATATTGGGTTAGCTGTGGACCAAGGGATTAGCTGTTAGAGTGGACCAAGCGATCCAAGCAATGTTATTGGGTTAGCTGTTAGCGTGGACCAAGCGATCCAGGAGTTTTGAAATGAAGGGGAGATTAGAGGCAGGTCTTTAGTTAGCAGTGCAGTCAAGGAATGTTTTTTTTAATTAAAGGGGTTATGACATTGCTTGTTTGAATGAAGAGGGAAAGATACCGGAGGAAAGAGAGAGTGTTACATGCACAACGCTATGTTCAGATAGGGCAAGACGGGTTTCATGAATTCTTTGGAATCCTGGGGGAACTGTTACTCAGGGCGACCATAGTCTGCAGCTTCTCTCAGGCACACAATAGATTCAATTGCTGACCAGACACATCTGACAAAAGTCTTTTTCAACAGTTTAACAGTGGAATTTAATCTGAAGCATGGCCAGTGCAATTCATGGATATTACTGCAACAATCTTCATTACAGCACAGTCTGAGTTTCTTTAGCAACTGGCTCCAGTAACAATACAGTAGTTTCTTCCCAAGACAGAGTATTACAGTCTCTTCGGTAGCATAATTCAGCATAGATTAGATCTCTTAGCAGCAAACTTCTATGCATACACAACCACAGGCTTTTCCGTCACAAGGACACAATAGTGTGGCGCCCCTGCGGGTTCAGTCGCCACAGAGGTACTGCATCTCACCCAGAGGTGTGGTATCCCACTCTCAGGTAAGGATGGAGTACTGCCGGGACCCACACACACTTGCATCCATTACACTCCACTTGAGACGGAAGGGCGAGATTGCTCCTAAGGGAGAGCACAGTCCCTGGTCCCTAGCTGGAGGGTGGAACCATGTAGTGGGTGTGGGTGGAGGAAGAAGTTTGATGCCCTGGCTGGCTTTGGTCTAAAGGTGAAGCCCTCAAAATGTCATCTGCTGAAGCCCAAGGTACAGTACCTAGGGCACGTGGTGAGCGCTGACGGTGTAGCTCCAGACCCCGATAAAATCACAGTAATCAAGGACTGGCCAAGACCCTCCACCGTAAAGGAAGTGTGGCAGTTCCTCGGGTTGGTAGGCTACTATTGAAGATTTATTCCAGGCTTCACCAAAATGGCGGCACCCATGCAGGACCTCCTGATAGGCCAGTCCAGGAAGGCCAAAAACCAGAAGCCGCCATTCAAATGGGACAAGCTGGAAGATGAGTCCTTCCACGAGCTGAAAATGGCCCTCACGGGGGGCGAGATCCTGGCTTACCCTGATTATGGCCAGCCCTTCATCCTCCACACAGACGCGAGCAACATGGGACTGGGAGCGGTGCTGTCCCAGATCCAGCAGGGCAGAGAACGGGTAATCGCTTATGCCAGCAGGAAGCTCCGGCCCACAGAAAGGAACCCTGAAAATTACAGCTCCTTCAAGCTAGAGTTCCTCGCAGTGGTATGGGCAGTGACAGAGCGCTTTAAGCATTACCTCGCCTCTTCCAAGTTCACCGTATTCACAGACAACAACCCGCTGGCACACCTGGACACTGCGAAACTTGGTGCCCTGGAGCAGAGATGGATGGCCCGACTCTCCAATTATGAGTTCACCATCAAGTACCGGGCTGGGTGCAAGAATGCCAATGCAGATGCACTGTCCAGGATACCTAACTTGCCAGACGGGGGAGAAGACCCAGAAGAACTGGAAGAGATAGAAATCCCCGCTTTCCACCGGCATGGGATAACTCAGTGCTCCCACTGTGTGAAAGACAGGTACTCTGCCACCAAAGAGGCCACGTTAAATCCCTTGCCCCACCATGGCTGGGCAGAAACACAAGACAGTGACCCGGCCGTCCACCTAGTCAAAGAGTTGCTGACACGAGCCGACTCATACCCTGACCCAGATGCTCCAGAGGAGACCAAGCAGCTGTGGAAAGAGAAGAGTAAGCTGTTCATCTATGAAGGGAAGCTGTGTCGTAGAACTGTCAACTCCCGGACGCATGAGCTGGTCTGGCAGGTGGTAGTCCCGAGGCGGGACGCGTCTATGGTCTTGGAAGTGTACCACGATGGAGCAGGACACTTCGGATGGAAAAAGCTGGAAGTCCTGCTGTGTGAACGGTTCTATTGGGTTGGCATGAGAGGAGCAATCGAGAGGTGGTGTCGAGACTGTGGACCGTGCAACCCGAGAAGGAAAGACCGTGACAGCCAGAAGGCTCCCCTGCAGTCCATCATCACCAAGCAGTCACTCGAACTGGTAGCCCTGGACCATGTGAAGCTATCCCCGTGCAGGTCAGGCTATGTCTACGCTCTCACCATCGTAGACCACTACTCCCGGTTCCTGGTAGTAGTGCCAGTCAAGGACCAAACGGCTCAGACAGCGGCCAGAGCTTTCCAACAGCACTTCTGCGCCCGCATGGTTACCCAGAACGTGTGCTAACTGACCAAGGTCCGGCCTTCGAGGCAGAGGTATTCCAGGAATTCTGCAACCTGTACGGCTGCAAGAAGATCAGGACAACGCCTTATCACCCCCAGACCAACGGGATGTGTGAAAAGATGAACCAGGTGGTGATAGACCTTCTGAAGACATTGCCCCTGGAGGAGCGCAGTCTGTGGCCAGAAAAGTTGCCAGACCTGGTAGATCTCTACAACCACATCCCAGTGAATTCCACCAACTGCACGCCAGCTTACCTGATGAGAGCGAGACCTGGTAAGCTGCCCATCGACCTGGATATGGGAGTTCTGACGCCAGAAGACGCTTCACCAGATGCGGATTGGGACACTGAGCGACAACAGCAATACAGTAAGGTACAGGAAAGTGTTGAGAGAAGTCTGTCCCAAGCAAGAGAAAGGCAAGAGAGGACTTACAATCAACATGCACCCGCTGCCCCCTTGTCACCAGGAGAGCAAGTCCTAAAGAGGAAGAGGCGACTCCACAAGTTGGATGACCAGTGGGAAAAAGAGCTGTACATCATTCTACCCTCAAACCATGATAACACCAAGGTGTGCCTCATAAGTAAGGACGGAGGTGAGACAACAGCAACAGTGTCCAGAGACCACCTGAAGAAATGTCCCGAGCAGCTACAGCATGCTGAAGAAGGCCAAGATATCCCTCAACCCGCAGAGGAAGTGGAAGAAATGGTACTAGGAGAATTTCCCCGGTCATGGACACAAGTGAATAACGCCATTGTTGTGCCTGTCCTTACATTTCTCCAACCAGCCCCTCAAGTACCTACAGAAGTCTCAGTAGAGTTGGAAGAACCATTGGCCCCGGAGACAGAAGATTCCTCATCAGCAGACCAGGAGAATCTACCCTCTGCTAGTAGCGAGCCTGTCGTACCCACAGTAAGCCAAAGGATCCGTAGGAAGCTGCCCAACCTACCAGTGACACCTCAAAATACCAGTAGTGCAGGTCACACAGTGCCCACCACACCAGGGGTAGGAAAAGGGGACCAGAGTGGAACACAGACAGACAGTGTGTTACACAGGTCCACCAGAATCACCAGAGGTCAAATTCCTGCTCGTTGGAAAATTTAAATGTAACTATAACTGTAATGTTGAATTGTTTTATGTGTGTATTGAATATGTTTTCCCAGTTACCCGACAGGTTTCAGAGACTTTCAGGTTATGGACAATGAATAACCAAAAACTTTGCCTATAAATAGTTGCACCTGTAAAGTGCCCCCTTTTCACCAGACCACAGAACAAAAACCCGTGGAGGTGGCTGAAGACGTGGTCCAACTCCGGATCATCAATGCCCTGTAGCCACCCCAGGGCCTACGTTGAGGGTTTGGGACGGGTCCCTCAAACTACATCTTCGGTGAGATGGACACCAGGTTGCGGATGATACCGTGACCTACAGAGACTGTAATGATTGTAAATATGTTAATGTATTGTTACTAGTGTTGAGCATTCCGATACTGAAATATCGGGTATCGGCCGATATTCGCGGTATCGGAATTCCGATACTTAATTCCGATACTTTTACAATATCGAATACCGGAATCGGAAGTTCCCATAATGCCTGCGCTCTGCAGTGTCTCTGAAGTATGACAAGCTGGATGGCAGCGCTCAGCTGAGATCCAGCCTGTCATCAGAATGCCATCCCAGCGTGGGAGAATTCTCCTGATCGTTTAAAAGCCGGCGGGCGGTAAAAAGCCGCCGGCTTTTAAACAATCACACAGCCCCATACTGCTTCCCCGCAGCCTCCCACCCCGATCCTCCGCTCCCCTCGCCACCTCCCATCCCGATCGTAAGTTAGGACCGGGCGGGGAGCTCAGCTCCAAGGAGCGGGGAGCGAAGGACCCGGGCGGGGAAGCCGGCAGTGAAAAGACTGCACCGCCGGCTTTCCCGTTCTGTGCTGCGCTTTCCCGCCGGTTATTTCAAATGAACAGCTGAGGTATCAGGTGATGCTGATCAGCTGTTCATTTGAAGTAGCCGCGGTGCCGTCAGAGGGTTCACGTGAGTTCATGCTTGACTGCATTGCATGAACTCACATGAACTTTCCCACGGCCGCACAGGTCAGCCTCACCTCCCAGACGATCAGCCCGTCATGATTGGTGTGTGTGGGTGTCTGTGCGTGTGTCTGCGAGTGTGTGCGGGGTGTCTGTGCGTGTGTCTGCGAGTGTGTGGGGGGTGTCTGTGCGATGTCTGCGGGTGTGTGCAGTGTCTGTGCGATGTGTGCGCGGTGTCTGTGCGATGTCTGCGGTGTCTGTGCGATGTCTGCGAGTGTGTGCGGTGTCTGTGCGATGTCTGCGAGTGTGTGCGGTGTCTGTGCGATGTGTGCGGGTGTGTGCGTGCAGGCAGACATAGGCCGATGTGACACTACTACTCCCATCGGCCTATGTCTGTCCCCCGTCCACTCGTACCAGCAGGATCAGCTCGATGGGAGCAGTAGTTCCCATCAGCCTGATCCTGCTATTTAAATTGCCCTACTATTTCCCCAATAAATTTTAAATACATGTCATTGGTGGCCAGTGGTTACCTACAATAAATTAGTTCATACATTACCTGTCCCCGCCGATCGCCACCTAAAATAAAGTAAAAAATAAAAAACTACACCTATACTCACGTAGACACCTAATTCCCTGAAGCCATCGATCTCCTGTAATAAAATATAAAATAATAAACCACAACCTTATCCTTACCCCTCCGTAGTAGTCCACGAGTGTCCCACGATGATCTCCAGTTTAGAGCAGCCACATAAAATGTGACCGCTCTGAACCGCTGCCGCCGCTAGAATGGCGGGGCCGTAAAGCAGCCCCGTCATTGCATAAGCGGGTTCGCCGGAGTTCAGGCACCGTGCTCCGGTTAGCTCCTTTACGGCCCTGCTGTATCGTGAGAAATTCCCACGGTACAGCAGTGCCGTAAAGGAGGTCTCCGGAGCTGCGCTGCCTGAATGCACTCCGGTGACCTCAGTCAGTGGCTCCCGCTGCCGGGAGCGGACGTGTTCCCGGCAGTGTGAGCTTACAGCAGCCATGCACAGCTGTCACCATCTCCAGATCTGACAGCTGTGCATGGGAGATCAGCGCAGGAACGTGGACAGGTAACTATTTTTTTTTAGTAAACTAAGAATTAAATAAAATTGTGTGTTTTATTTCAAATAAATTATTTTTTTCTGGGTGTAGTGTGTTTTTTCTTTTTAACACTTTGTAGGTTAGTAATGGGGGTGTCTTATAGACGCCCATCATTACTAACCTGGGCTTCATGGCAGCTGGCGCTGACATGAACCCCAACCCTATTACCCCCTGCCACCGCACCAGGGCAGCTTGGAAGAGCGAGGCTAAGTGCCAGAGTTGGCGCATCCTATGGATGCGCCATTTCTGGGGCGGCTGACGGCTGGTGTTTCTAGCCTGGGAGGGGGCCAATATTCATGGAACCCTTCCTGGGCTATTAATATCAGCCCCCAGCTGTCTGCCTAGCCTTTGCTAGGTATTAAATAGGGGGTACCCCACGTCATTTTTTGGGGGGGGTCCCCCATTTTAATAGCTAGTAAAGGCTAGGTATTCAGCTGGGGGCTGATATTAGTAGTCTGGGAAGCTCCGTGGGTATTACCCACTTCCCAGGCTTCAAACATCTGCCCCAGCCGTCTGCTTAACCTCCGCTAGAGCCTAAAATTATGGGGGAATCCCACGCCAATTTTTTTTTTAAATAAATCCTTTATTCTAACACTAAATGACATTTGAGGAGTTAATAAAGATGCAGTCCCTAAATTATTATTTATTTTTTAATTAATTTTTCCCAAAAATTTTGACGTGGGCTTTGCCATATTTTTGTATGCCAGCCAGGTACAGCATCCAGCTTCTATGAACGCGCCATTTTCCGGGGTGGCTGCGGACTGCAATTTGCACCGGGGGGGGGGCAGAAAGCTTGGGCCTCCCTGCGCTGCAGATTCCATCCCCCAGCTGCCTAGTTGTACCTGGCTGGACACACAAATAGGGAGAAGCCCCACGTATTTTTTTTTTAATTATTTCATGAAATTCATGAAATAATAAAGAAAAAAAGGGCTTCCCTATATTGTTGTGTCCGGCCAGGTACAAATAGGCAGCTGGTGGTTGGGCGCAGCCCGTTCCTGCCTGCTGTACCTGGCTGGACACAAATATAGTGCGAAGCCCCACGTCAATTTTTTTTTAATTATTTCAGGAAAATCATGAATCATGAACACACTACATGCAACACCTCCTGCTCCAGACCAGAAAAGGGGAGGATCCTACCCTATATAACTGGATCTGGAGGCGGGGTTAGCCAGTCTAGTCTAAGTGGAGTCTAGTTCAGTGTCAGGAGTCAAGCAGGACACTAAGGAGCAAGGAGCTGAGGACTGGAGCTGTGCAGAGCTCGTCCTGGCCAGAGTACATGCAGAGAACCGGACACCGGAGTCAGAGGCTGTGGGGAGTGTATATCCAGCAGCAGGAACCGCACGGCAGGAGATTGTAGGTCTCCTGGCCAACAGAAGCCCGGAGGCACAGCCACACGAAAGGACCAGTACCGCCACAGAGGAGCGAGGAATACACGGGATCCGAGTCGCCAGCCATACGGGTGAGCAGCACGTTACACTCAGGGACGTGGGCTACAGCACAATTAGAATCGGGATAGCCAAAGAGTATAGTCAGAACGGCAGGCCTACAACTTCACCTGGCCAGGAGGACTCTAGGATTGTTCCCAGACTGATCAGGCCCTCATCATTAGCCGGTACTCCCGTTGGGGCCCATATAATTGCCAACAGTAAAGACCCTGGGACTGCACTGCAAAGACTCCGTGTTGTCATTACTGATACCTTGCACTACCACCACCATCATCCATACACGCTGCCCTGAAGCTCCACTCTTCCTGTGGGAAGTTACATCACCTTGCTGCACATACCACCAGCTTCAGCGGACTGCTCGGCAGTGGAGGTTCCCAATAACCGCATTCCACAGGTGGCGTAGTCGGACTATACATAACAGATATACATAAACTACCCTTAGATTGACCACCTGGGTCACGGACCGGGTCACCGCCACGGTGACTACAACCCCCAGCATCTACAGTACCCCATGGCCCAGGGGGGCGCGTCACAAGGAAAGGAGCAGAGGAAGGCTCCAGAAGTGAGGGGATCCCAGGGGCACGGGAAGTGCAGGAAGCCACCGGTGCGCCCGAATCTGTAGGAACGTGGAGGGATCAGGCCACAAAGGGGACCGGCCCCTAACTAGTGGAGAACTACAAGGCTCAGCTAGAAACCGGAGGCTTCTGTAATTTCAGGGTGCAGCTGCTCACAACTGCAACTACATCGCTAAAAAGGTAGCCACATAGGATTCAGGGGACTGCAGGTTTCCCGCCAAATTCCGAGGTTACCGGCTTGGGACACTGGTTGCGAGGCGAAGGGCAGGAGGGTGAGAGACGACCGAGGAAGGCACACAGAATGGGGTCCTGTTATGTACTCCTGAAACACCTGGGAGTTTGCTGAGCCCCTGCCTTGGTAAACACAGGACGCGTGGGAGGTTACCCTGGTCCTGGTAGCCTGGAGTTCAACAACTGTGAGTAAACCTTGAAGACTGCACCCCACTGTGTCCTAGAATTATTATCTGTGCCATCCCCTGCACTACACTGCACAGCAACATCTACCTCATTAATCATCACTGCACCGCCCTGGAGCTTAGCTCTACCTGTGGAGAGCTGAACTAGCTCTGCTGCATCACCATCAGCTCCAGGGATCTGCACCGCAGCGGCGTCTCCATATAACCGCATACCACAGGTGGCGTCACGAACATTAAACTATAAAAACTATAATCTCCTTTTATTGACCGCCCTGGGTCACGGACCGGGTCACTGCCACTGTGGCATCCCCAGCACTGACCAGCCCGGCACTCAGTACCCCACAGCCCAGGGGGCGCGTCAATAGTACATAGCATTCTTTATCCTGCATGGAGATGGAAGGGGGGGGGTGTTTGTTGAGGGAGATGATCCCTGTGACACAATTCCTTCCAGTCCTTATCTTCCTGCTCGATAATACTCTGCACTGTTAGTTCAGGGAGTTTATCTGACCTGTGTTTAGTTTCTCTCCTGATCTTAATTATGTTCAGTTGCCTTCTGTCAGATCCAGATAACACACCACCTTTCTCTTCGGCTTCAGCCAAACTACAATAACAAGTTCCCCACAATCCCCCTGGGGCTCTGCTAAAACACTCCCTGTCTCCTGTGGCTGTGTTAACCCCTCTAGTTGCTGGATGCTTCTGAAGCACAACACTTCCTGTCTCCTGTGCTTGTGTTGTTTGTAACATTTGCTGCATGCTTTTGAAGCAACAGCACTACTTCTGCATGACACAAGAGGTTAAATAATTTAGTTAGGTAGGTAGTGACAACTGGGGAGAGAGATTGGAGGAGATGTGAGGGAATAGGGTAACTGGTGCAGGTTATAGGGCGAGAAGAAGCAAGGAGCCTGATAACTTCTTCTGTGACAGACTTGAAGGTGGAAAGTGAGCTTGAGGTGTGGGAAGGCTGGGGATCCAGGCTCTGATGGGACTGTGTGGAAATGTCCTGACGGATATGGTTGATTTTGTCTAGAAATTAAGTGTCCAGATCGTCAACGTTGAGGTTGGAGCCTGTACTTTAGGGCTCAGGATGGAGTGGAAAGTTTGGAAGAGTCATTTTGGATTGTCGGATAGTGATGTGATGAGTAGTGATGAGCGACCATGCTTGCTACTGCTCGGTGCTTGCCCGAGCATCTCACTGTTCGAGATGATCGGCACTCGCCAAGTATTTCTGGGGTTGCTCGGCGGGAGCTCGGGTTCCCTACCTGCATGTTTAGCGCTCTTTAGAGCACCAATCAACATGCAGGGATTGTCTGCCACACACTGTAATGCCGCAGCCATGTTGGTTGTGGCATTACAGTGATTGGCTGGCCGCACCGCATCATCAGATCTATATCAAACCTGGCACCGCCATGCTCATCACAGTCACTCTGGAATCCGACAGTGTAGGAATAGCTGCTGCTGAGCTAGGGAGAGATTTGTTTGTTTCTAGTTAGTGTAGGTATACAGACTATATTAGAGACACATATCCATCTAAACTAACAGTCCTTCTGAGGACTAATCCAGCTGCACAGATATTAGTGCTAGGCAGGCAGGCAGGTTATATAGCAGACTGCAGTACACATAGCAAGAGGATCCATGCCAGTTTTCTCTGCTGCATCTCCAGACGGGAAGAGGAAGGGGAGGAGACTGTCACAAGCTGGTGCTGTGTGTGTGGACAGAGCTCTCCAGGAACCAGAAAGGAGGTCCGTGTCCTGCCCCTTCTCTCCCCAGGGAGAGGCAGGGCTTCCCAGGAAGGGCTCATGGCAGCCCCTGCTCCTGCCCCCCAGTCTGCACCGACAGGGGGCAGGCAGCCATCTTCATCAACTGAGGACTCAGTTAGGAAGTCTGCTATGCTGAAGAGCGTGGAATCCTCAGGTCCTGTGCCCATAGAGGGACCAACTCAGCAGCAGCAAGATAAGGGGCATGCATCTGCCCCAGGGATGGCTGGTGGTGTGACTGCTGGGGGGACCGGTTGGATGGCCCTGAGGAAAAACTGGGGGGGGTCATGGATTCCCAGGATACCGTGGAGTCATTCCCAGCCTGTATCTCCCAAATGTTCAAGATCTATGGTGAGACGGGCCAGGATATAAGCTGTCTCCAGGAGGAGTTAAAGGTGGAGAAGGCATAGTGGTCTAGGGGCAGCCCTGCATCTGGGAGAACCAGTCAGGGAGTAGTGGTTAAGGTGCAAACCCTGAGATGGAAATTGGAGGCATTGACATCTTTCCAGGAGGAGATCTTAGAGAATGCAGGTCCTTTTCTAGAAAAGCTCCAAAATGACCGGCGTTTTGCTAGCATGAGGAGGTCAAACCAAGGCGGTGTAAAGAAGACTGTGTCATCAGGTGCCCCGGCCGGTGTCACCTTACCTGGGAGTGCTCCGTCCAGGGTCACCGCCCCATCCAGTTGCACCGTGGTCGGTGCAGTCTTTCCCAGTATGGATGCCTGCAGTAACGCCTTGCAAAAAATCAGTCCTGTTGCTCTGCTTGGCTCTGCCGCTCAGCATGGTTCTGCCACTCTGCGGGGCTCTGTTGCTCCGCGCAGTACCGTTGCTCTGCATGGCTCAGCCGCTCAGCGCGGTTCTGCCACTCTGCAGGCCTCTGCTGCACTGCACAGTTCCGGCGCTCTGCTGCTCCACCTGGCCCTGTTGCTCCACCCAACCCAGGTGCTCTGCCTAGCGCTATTGTATCAGGCAATGGAAACCAAGCTAGTGGCGTCACCCAGCACAGCACTGAAGCCACACCCGGGGGGGAGCTGTGTCCAGCAACGATACTGTTGACAACGATCCTGGCTGTGTACCACCCAGCAGCAGTCAGTTTCCGCCTACGGGTGGCTCAGTCAGCAATGTCCAGCTTGATAGGGAGGAGCAGGGGCGGGATTCTACCTGCAACATGGAGGTCAGTGAAGATGGTGTTGTGGGAGGATCTGCAAAGGGGCTTTCTGGTGCGGTTTCTGCAAGTGAGTGTTCATTAAGACCAGGACAGGTGGTGGTGCTTGCTTCTGGATCAGAAGGCATATGTGGACATGGATCAAGTGACGGGGATTTCGAGTTGAGCGGATTCGAGGGCCTGCTAATGGCTATAAAGCAACAGGAGTCTCCCATGGATCTGACACGCTTTTCCTTTGGCGACGATGAAGCACCAGAGGAGGGAAAGGGAAAGCAGAAGAAAAGCAGAAAAAAAAACACCGGTACTGTACGGGAGGTGGTGAGTTTAAAATATGTGAATATGTCTGATGTGTCTGCTATTTCCCGTGTAAACCCCGCTGAACAGCAGCAACCGGCTCAGTGAGTGCGGGTTGTAGATCAGGCAGGGAGAGTAAAAAGGAAGGCGAGAGTGGTGAAGCTGCCATCTCGGCGGCTCACAGCAGGGGTGGTGGTGCAGCAGTTTTGGTTGGTGTACCAGACATTAAAAATATGGTGGAGTTTCCTTCCCTCCCCCTTGCTTCTAAGCCAGTCGCCACCGGGGGCGCAGGGGGAGAGGCATAAGGGCATGCGACTGCGACAGGGGGGCAGCATGCTAAGAAGGTCCAGGGTGTGATGGGTACAGCCTCTGGGGCTGGGGGGGCGGGTCATTCTACTGCCCAAAATGGCAATGGGCCTTGTAAGGGGGCCCTGGAGATAGATGTGGAGACTAAGTCAGCAGAAGCTGCAAAGAAATTATTGTAAATAATGTAAATACTGTAAATGCTGAGTGTACTATGAGGGCCCTACCTGATCCCATTCTGGCAAGTATGGAAGGGGGTGTGAGTGAGGAGGTTGTAAATGAAGGAGAGATGGAGGTGGTGACTGCTGATGGGGGGATGAGTGGGGTGAGTGGTGAAGTTGGTGTAGATGTGGGTGGTGTTGGAATGACTGGTGAGGGTTCCACTGACCCCCAGCAGTGGTGGTCGGACCTCAGGAAGGTAGCTATGCTGGGGCTGCTGCTGCTGGGTTGGCAGGTGTATCTGGTGAACTCGGCAACGGTGACTTGCAATGGCGTCTTCTGGATGCCCTGAAGAAGGGTGAGGAAACCATGACTGTGGGGAAAGAGGTGGTTGACCTGTCTTTTTGGACAAAAAGACATGGACTATCGGCCTTCCAAGATAAAAAATAAAGGTGCAGGGATGGTTTTGTCTCTGCCGACACAAGGCAGGGTGCAAGAATGTGGTCCGTTTTCAGTGGTTAGGCGATGATGCGTGTCCCCCTAGGGACTGGGTGGTGGAGCTCCTCCTGAAAATGGGCTTCAAGGCTGAAAACATCTACGCCTTAATCCAACCCTTCAGCACCACCTATTTTGATGTTAGTTTCGTGAGGCCAGAGGACATGGAGCTTTTCTGGTCTCAGTACGAACTGACATTTAGTCACCCTGAATGGCAGGGGTTTGCAGTTCATGCAATCACCCTTCAGAATACGGTTAGGAAAGTGACCGTGTTAACAGGTAACGAGTCACTTTCCTGTGTGGATATTATGACCTGAATAAGTAGGTTTGGGGACGTGGCTAAGATCCCGGAAAAAAATCTGGACCGTTTCGGCATCTGTTCTGGGGAGTAGACCTTTATGGTTAAATTAAAGGTTTCAGGTAACACCGTTACACACATTCCCTCCTCAACATTCTTGGGGAGGGATCAAAGCATGGTCTTTTACCAGGGGCTGCCGAGGGTCGGCCACAAGTGCGGTATCCCCTCACATTTTAGTGCAGGGTGCAAGATAGTGAAGTGCGCTTTGTGTGGGGGCCTTGGTCATCTTGCCGCAACTTGTAAAGACATTAGGTGTAACCTGTGTGGGGATCTTGGTCATCCATTCAACCGCTGTCCACGCTCCTTTACCAATGCGGTCCTGAATCGGGGGGGTTCGGCTCTTGATACGGGGTCCAATCCTGCCGGTGAAGGGAGTAGCAGAGGTGGGGGAAGCGAGAGACCAGTGAAGAGCAAGCAGTTGTGCCCCTCTAGGGTGAGGCGGCAGGAGAGGCGCCAGGGGGAAGGGAGAGGGGGAGTGATGTCCCTGCCTCATAACCCCGGTGCAAATAGATCTGCAGCTGAGATCTCGGGCAGTGAGCTGGACGAGGAGGTGGAGAGATTGAATAGAGAAGAGGATGCCGAGGCCTCGCGTTCCTCATGCAGTGAAGATCTGAATGAGGATGCGAGAGAATGGCTAGATACAAAATGTGTGAAGCGTAACGGGAAGAAAAAAACTAAAACCAAAGCAGCAGAGGGACCTTAGGGTTCGTCTCTAGAATGGGACCCCCTGGGGACAACAGCTGAGACCCAGACCCATTCGTCGTCGGAAGGCTCAGCCACCCCGCCCCTGGTGGACCTCACCAACCGGTATCATATCCTGTGTAACATCTCTCCTTCTCCTTCAGATGGGGAGGAGGAGGACGTGGTGCCGGGTATGGCGAGTGCAGAGACGGGGGCTTTGGGGGGCTCCGGGCCTTCTTCACTGGGGGTGGAAAGTAAGCCCTTGGGGGAGGAGGCCACGCCAAGCCCACCAGACAAAGGTGGGGATGTACGAAAGGAGGGAATGGATGTGTCAGTGTGCCTGAAGCGGGTGGCTTCTTCTGAGGACGAGTATGTTTCACAAGGGCATGGGAAAAAGGCTGCTGTCGAACCCAATCACCCATGATGGCGGCACTCACCCTGTTGACGCTGGCAACCATTAATGTTGCTCGCATAAAGTCAGATGCGGATAGGTTTACAGCCTTTTATTTTCTCGGTTGCCTTGACACCAACAGTTTATTTTTGCAGGAGACCAGGTTGTCAGATCTGACGTCCTTGCGAAAGGCAAGAAGGGAGTGGACGCATGGGCCCTCCTACTGGTCTCTTGCGGCTGAGCCATATAGCAGGATGGCAAATGTTGAATGCCGACGGGTAATTGATTTGGAAATGGGGAGGTGCTTTATCTTGGATGTGCTCATGAAGGGACAAGAGCTTCGGCTTGTGAACATCTATGGTCCACAGTCCAAGTGGGACTGTAAAAGTCTTTTTATGAGGATTAAACCCTTTCTGTTTTCTAGCCAGCAAGTGGTCATTGGAAGGGACTTCAATAATGTCTCGAGTCTCCAGGACAGAGGAGGTTCCAGACACTGGCTGGCTTATGACAGCGTTGCGTTAAATAGCATAGTTAGTGAGGCTCGTCTGGTTGATGTCCACATCAGGAACAACCCAGGCCAAGTGGGGTTCACATATCTTAGAGGAAGTCAGATTAGGTCCAGGATAGATAGGTTTTATTTAAAGGAGGAGGCTGTCTCCTCACCAGTATCGGTGGTGGAGGTGGAATTCTCCGATCACTGTTTGATTTTGTTTTCTTTGAATGTCACAAAGACCCCTCAGATGGGAAGAGGCGTGTGGAAGCTCAGTTCATCACTCCTTCAGGAATCAGCTGTGGGACAGTTCTTTAAGGATTTCCTTCAGAGCCAGGTACCGTTGTTGGACCTTTGTAGCACTAAGTCTTAGTGGTGGGAGATGTTTAAACATCGAGTGCCAGTATGATAGGCACACATCTTTAGTTTTTGATAGGGATTTCGGGAAATACCGCTCGCCTGACCCCTACAGAAGCTGCAAGATGTCAGTGAATGGTAAGGTTGTGGTGGGTCTGAAGGATGGTACAGGTTCTCTGATGAGGTCCAGATCGGGGATCCTGGAAGTCATCAGATCTTACTACTCACATCTTTTGGGGAGGAAGGAACTAGATCGGGACAGGATGTCGGCTTTCCTTGCTGAGGCCATCCCTATGTCAGGGGTAGACGCCTCACTTGGTGTTTTGGAGGATGTGATTAAAGAAGAGGAAGTGAGACTGGTGATTGATGGGCTTCGGCTCAAAAAGTCACCAGGTCCAGATGGCTTAACATCTGATTTTTATAAGACCTTTAAGGACTCCTTGGTCCCCTTATTGACTCAGGTGTTTAATGAGTGTCTGTCCTCATGCACTCTGCCGAGATCAATGAGGAGGTCTGCTTTGATCCTTCTTTCAAAGGGTAAGTGACTCACCCAGGGGAATGGGGATGACTCGGTACCCGGGCCTTTAGCCTGGCCTTGGGATGTCGCGGTGGTCGGTTCCCAGGCCCGTACCCTGGGGGTTGCTCATCAAGAGAATGCCAAGAGTGTGCAAAGCAGTCATCAAAGCAAAAGGTGGCTACTTTGAAGAACCTAGAATATAAGACATATTTTCAGTTGTTTCACACTGTTTTGTTAAGTATATAATTCCACATGTGTTAATTCAAAATTTTGATGCCTTCAATGTGAATGTACAATTTTCATAGTCATGAAAATACAGAAAAATCTTTAAATGAGAAGGTGTGTCCAAACTTTTGGTCTGTACTGTATATGTGAGGGACAACCTGAAGTACAGGAATTCCGAGGACAGGAGTTGTCCTCGGGAGGATTGTGCTGACATGTTGGCAAGCATGGAGCACTTCCTGCTTCGGTGTCCCTTCAATATAGAGGTTTACAAGAGGGTGGGTACTTCCATGGGCTGGCCCTGGCTGGCTTTCCTCTCCTACTCTTAGTGGGTTTATGGGGCATTCGGAGACCTTGTTGGCCACGACAGAACCACTTTATACTTAGTCAGTGTAGTGGTTAGGTATTTCACTTGGAATGCACGCTCTTTAGCTTAGACGAGTAGCAAAATCCTCCCATTGAAAGAAGTTTGTAGTAACATCTTAGGTGACCTGGTTAAGGATCGCTCCTTGGAGTATGAACGATTAGGAGCACCGAGAGCCTCTCGGCTTTGGAGAGGGTTCTCCTTTGGGGTTTCCTTAGTCTTGTAGTACTCCAAGTTTCTCCTGGTGGAGGGCTGGCTTCTTTTCACAACTAGATTTTTGTTTTGCTTGACTTGATAGGTGGTGGAGAGAGTTTTCAAGCACCAAACATGAGCAAGTTTTGTAATATAATGTGTGGTTATTTGTAAATAATATGGAAAAATAATAATGTGTGGTTACTGTAGCAATAGGGGTTTAGTTCGGTGGGGAGGGGGTTTTGGGGGTAGGAGGGTGCTTTTGGGGGGTTTGGATGTTATAAGGACTGGACAGGCCTGGCCCAGGCCCACCTGGGGAAAAACATTGGGGTCTGATCCAAGCTCGGAGAACTGTCCTTGAACTTGGTGGCCAGAGCTGGATCAGGGGTGGTGGGTTTAGATAGGGTAAGTTTTAGGTTAGGTTTGCTGTGTATAAAAAAAAAATGTATATTATCTGAGGGGTTTGTTTTTTGTGTTTTTGTGTGGTGTAATGAATGGGTATTATTTTGGGCAGTGAAGCCGGATGTGGTAGGAGGGTTGTAAATAGTGCTTGGTTATAAGTAATGTGAGAGTGGTGGGACAGGTAGAGACTGCTAAGTTTTGCTGGCGGTCTCTATTTTGTTTAAGTTTTGGCTTATGTTTTGTTAGTTGTAATGGTTTCTACTTTCATAATAAAATAGAGTTCCAGTTCTGTTGGTGCTTTTACAGATATTTGTAGAAATAGTCCCAGGTATCAGGGGCCAGGAATAATTTTTTTATCTTAATCCTGATTATTTGCTTAAAAAGAAATCCAGAAAACAGTGTTTATCTGCGCCATTTGCTTGCTGGTACTGCAGAATACAGCCAGGTCCTTTCCATATTACAGCGTTAAAAATCCAGCTATTTAAAACTGTGGTTTGTCTGTCACACGGATCATATATAATTGCGCTGAAAATTCTGCCATTTCTGGCCTCCATTAAAATTTTGTTTCAGTGTGTCAGTGAACTGAATGACAAGAGGTCGGCGCTGTTAAAAATAGTTACCTACAGGCCAGCTATTTAAAAAGGTGGTTTGTCCATCACACGGATCACATATAAGTTCGCTCCAAATTCAGCCATTTGTAGAAAGTGTGGAAGATATTGTTCTCCATTTAAAATGGGCAAGGCACGTGGCAAGGGATGGGGAACTGAACGTGATGGTGATGGTGCATGCAGAGGCCGAGGCTGTGGGCAAGCTGAAATTGTGCCACAACAAACACCCACATCTTCTCGCTCAACCTTCCTGTCCCAATAAATAGAGGACCGCAGAACTCCACTATTGAACACAGAGCAGTGTGAAACGGTTTTTGGTTGGATAGCAGATAATGCTTCCAGTCACTTAGCCGCCACCAGAACCACCACCACCACCCTGTCTTCCACACGGTCAAGTCTCAGTAGCCGTGAGTGTGAACTATATATTCCTCACCCTGATCCTCCTTCCTCCCACCATGCCGAGTGCCCAGAGACAACTGATCCCACACTTGGATACTCCGAAGAGCTGTTCACTTTTCCAATTATAGATTCGGGCCTCTCGCCTGGTCCACTTGAAGCGGGGCAAATATTTGAGCAGCCATGGTCATACGAAGGTGACGGTGGGAAAGTGTCACAAGAGGTGGACGATGATGAGACACAATTGCCAGAAAGTCAGGAGGAGGACCAGTGTGCGGACGTGAAAGACGAGGTGGTGGACGATATAGTAACTGACCCAACCTGGACATGCAGAGCGAAGACAGCAGCACACAGGGGGAGGGAGGCAGAGCACTCCAACAGGCAGGAAGAAGCAGTGTGGTGGTCGCAGACAGAAGGCAGGCAACCGTCCCCCGTAACACCAACACGAAGGAAGTTACCAGTACAGCTGTTAGGTCTTTTAAAGACTCTGCCGATAACCCCAAAAAGGCCATTTGCACCACCTGCCAGGCCAGCATCAGCAGGGGTAGCAAACCTACCAGCCTCACCACCACCAGCATGATCAGGCACATGGCATCAAAGCACCCGACTTTGTGGGCCGAACCCCAGGGTCCAGAGATAGTGTCTGTGGGTGACACCACTGCTTCTTCCGCTGTTGTGCATGCAAGCCAATCCCCTGTCCATAGTGCATGCGAAGATGCCTCCTGCCCTGCACCTGTCGTTGCACACTCTCAACTAGCACCATCAGAAAACACGTCCTTGTCCCAGCACAGCTTTCAGTTGTCCATACCCCAGTCCTTGGAACGCAAGCACAAACGCCCCACAGGCAACACTACTAAATTCCCACATTTCGCAACTGCTTGCGCTCGAAATGTTGCCTTTTAGGCTCGTGGAGACGGAAGCTTTCTGCAACCTGATGGCGGCGGCCGTCCCTCGGTACTCGGTGCCCAGCCACCACTATTTCTCCCCGTGTGGCATCCCCGCATTCCACAAGCACGTGTCCCACAACATTAGCCATGCCCTCAGCAATGCAGTTACAGGGAAAGTCCACCTAATCACGGACACGTGGACAAGTGCTTGTGGGCAGGGACGGTACATCTCGCTGACGGCACACTGGGTTAACATAGTGGAAGCCGGGACCCAGTCGGACCTTGGGACGGAACACATCCTCCCGATGCCGAGGATTGCGGGCCCTAGGTCAATCAGGGTTGCTGTCACAGTCTACAGCTCCTGCACCTCATCCTCCTCAGCCTCCTCCTCCTCTTCAGCCTCCATCTCCGAAATGACCACATCAGTCGCAAACTGGAAGCACTGCAGCACTGCCTCGCCCAAGCGGCAACAGGCTGTGCTGAAGCTAATATGCTTAGGTGACAAACCGCACAATGCTGAAGAGTTGTGGACAGCTCTGAAAGAGCAAACAGATCTGCGGCTGACACCGCTGAACCTACAGCCAGGCATGGTCGTGTGTGACAATGGCCGGAACCTGGTGGCGGCTCTGAGGCGAGGCGAGCTCACACATATACCATGCCTGGCCCATGTGCTTAACCTCGTGGTTCAGCGGTTTCTCAAAAGCTACCCGGAGCTGCCACATCTGCTTGTCAACGTACGCCACCTGTGTGCCCATTTTAGAAAGTCAGCTACAGCTTCCACCGCCCTTGCCGTGCTTCAGCAGCGTTTGCAGCTTCCGGCTCACTGACTGGTGTGTGATGTCCCCACACGTTGGAACTCTACACTGCAGATGTTGGGAAGGATTTGTGAGCATAAGAGGGCAGTTGTTGACTACCAGCATCAACAAGGCCGTCGGTGTTCAGTTCAGACTCCACACATAGGACCTCAGGAGTAGACATGGATGTCAGACATATGTACCATCCTCCAAAACTTTGAGAACTCCACCAAGATGGTGAGCGGCGATGACACCATAATTAGCGTCACCATCCCGCTTCTCTGTCTTCTGAAACGCTTTCTGCTCACAATCAAAGAGGATTCATTGCAGGCGGTGAACGATGAGATGGAGCAAGGAACTATACAGGGTGATTACACACAGCCAAGCCTCATCTCATCCCAACGTGGATTGGGTGACAATGAGGAAGAGGAGGAGGAAGAACACGAGCTAGTTTCATGAGCTATAGACGGTACTACCTGCACAACTGTCATAATGTCTGTTCAGCGTGGATGGCCCGAGGACAGGGAGGAGGAGGAGGAGGAGGAGAGCATGGTCAGTCGTCTTCTTGCTGAGGACACGGAAGTCTTGCCTGTTAGCAGTCTGGCACGCATGGCTGAGTTTATGTTACGCTGCCTTTCCCATGACCTTCACATTCTCAAAATTTTGGGTGACAGTCATTACTGATTGGTGACACTTCTAGACCCACGCTACAAGGAGACCTTTATATCTCTTATTCCTGAGGGGCAGTACCAGAAGGCCCTTGTTGCGGAACTATTAAAAAAATTCCCATATGAAAATGCTGACGGCAGAGGTCACAGTTCGTTGGACAATCAAGGAATACAGCCGAGAGAGACACAACTCCAATCCAGCAGAGGCAGGGGAACACTGTCAAAGTTCTGGGGAATTTTCTCAGCCCCTCCCATCGTACAGGCCCTGAGGCGCGGGGTACTCTCACAAGGAGTGCAAAGTTTGGGAAGATGCTGAGGGAGTACCTTGCCGACCGTACCAACATCCTCTGTGATTCCTCTGTGCCTTATAATTATTGGGTATCCAAGCTGGATACGTGGAATGAACTGGCTCTCTACGCCTTGCCAAAAATGCCAAAAATCACAAAAGTATTCTTGGAGTGATACCTTTATTGGCTAACCAGAAAAATATATATATATATTTTATATATATATATATATATATATATATATATATATATATTTATTTATTTATTTATATATATATATATATATATATATATATATGCAAGCTTTCAGAGCACAGAGGCTCCTTCGTCAGGCAAGATTATAAATGACTCACTACATGGACACAAGTCACACCTCCAGATAATTAAACATTCCCAAGGCCTCTCATTTTGCAACAAAAAAAAACTAATTTGATCTCCCTAACTTATCAGTAGGAGGCATCACAACTTACACCTCATGAACAAATATCTTGTAACATTTCTCAAATGTTGTGCCGTTTGTCTTATGAATTCATTTGTAATCTTGACTGGCGAAGGAGCCTCTCTGCTCTGAAAGCTTGCATATATTTTTTTTTTTTTCTGATTAGCCTATAAAGGTATCACTCCAAGAATACTTTTGCCATTTTTGGCATAAAAGTATTTGTATTGATTTTAACTTCGTCAGGCAGATTACAAATAAACAAATAAAAATAAATAATGATTTTTCTGGCTAACACGGTACCACAATACAGTGGTGGCCAAAAGTATTGGTACCCCTGCAATTCTGTCAGATAATACTCAGTTTCTTCCTGAAAATGATTGCAATCACAAATTCTTTGGTATTATTATCTTCATTTAATTTGTCTTCAATGAAAAAACACAAAAAGAATTGTCCTAAAGCCAAATTGTATACAATTCCACACCAAACCTAAAAAAGGGGGTGGACAAAAGTATTGGCCCTGTTTGAAAAATCATGTGATGCTTCTCTAATTCGTGTAATTAACAGCACCTGTAACTTACCTGTGGCACCTAACAATTGTTGGCAATAAATAAATCACACTTGCAGCCAGTTAACATGGATTAAAGTTGACTCAACCTCTGTCCTGTGTCTTTGTGTGTACCACATTGAGCATGGAGAAAAGAAAGAAGACCAAAGAACTGTCTGAGGACTTGAGAAACCAAATTGTGAGGAAGCATGAGCAATCTCAAGGCTACAAGTCCATCTCCAAAGACCTGAATGTTCCTGTGTCTTCCGTGCGCAGTGTTATCAAGAAGTTTAAAGCACATGGCACTGTGGCTAACCTCCCTAGATGTGGACGGAAAAGAAAAATTGACCAGAGATTTCAACGCAAGATTGTGCGGATGGTGGATAAAGAACCTCGACTAACATCCAAACAAGTTCAAGCTGCCCTGCAGTCTGAGGGTACAACAGTGTCAACCCGTACTATCCGTCGGCGTCTGAATGAAAAGGGACTGTATGGTAGGATACCCAGGAAGACCCCACTTCTTACCCCGAGACATAAAAAAGCCAGGCTGGAGTTTGCCAAAACTTACCTGAGAAAGCCTAAAACGTTTTGGAAGAATGTTCTCTGGTCAGATGAGACAAAATTAGAGCTTTTTGGCAAAAAGCATCAACATAGAGCGTACAGAAAAAAAAAGAGGCATTCAAAGAAAAGAACACGCTCCCTACAGTCAAACATGGCAGAGGTTCCCTGATGTTTTGGGGTTGCTTTGCTGCCTCTGGCACTGGACTGCTTGACCATGTGCATGGCATTATGAAGTCTGAAGACTACCAACAAATTTTGCAGCATAATGTAGGGCCCAGTGTGAGAAAGCTGGGTCTCCCTCAGAGGTCATGGGTCTTCCAGCAGGACAATGACCCAAAACACACTTCCAAAAGCACTATAAAATGGTTTGAGAGAAAGCACTGGAGATTTCTAAGGTGGCCAGCAATGAGTCCAGACCTGAATCCCATAGAACACCTGTGGAGAGATCTCAAAATGGCAGTTTGGAGAAGGCACCCTTCAAATATCAGGGACCTGGAGCAGTTTGCCAAAGAAGAATGGTCTACAATTCCAGCAGAGCATTGTAAGAAACCTATTGATGGTTACTGGAAGCGGTTGTTCGCAGTTATTTTGGCTAAAGGTTGTGCAACCAATTATTAGGCTGAGGGTGCCAATACTTTTGTCTGGCCCATTTTTGGAGTTTTGTGTGAAATGATCAATGATTTGATTTTTGCTTCATTCTCTTTTGTGTTTTTTCCATGCAAGCAAATTAAATGAAGATAATAAGACCAAAGAATTTGTGATTGCAATCATTTTCAGGAAGAAACTGAGTATTATCTGACAGAATTGCAGGGGTGCCAATACTTTTGGCCACCACTGTATAACTTTGTATTGTACATCAAAGTTAGAGCATGAACTTATAATAAATGAAGTCTTCTGGCGATCTCTCTTTTCTCAACTGACGCTCAGCAGTAACTAATATTCCTACCTTACTTCTGGTAGCTGCTACGTATACTGTATTTTGCGGATTATAAGACGCACTGGACCATAACATGCACCCCAAAAAAAAGTTTTAAATAAAATGGTAGTGTGTCTTATTGTCTGTTTAAATGGTAACTTACCTGGGGGGTGGCTGCGGTGGAGCTGGGTCACAGGAGGCAGTATCGCTGCTTCAGTAGGCCGGCTGCGGCAGGAGTGGGGTGATGCTGCGGCCCTGGGCTCTCATAAGATGTTGGCGCTGGTGAGCGGAGTCCTGTTTCCCAATGATTTCCCTGCTGTGGGCTATGGGAAAATGGCACTGAAGATGGCACCTGCGCAGATTGAGATCTCAGGAGATGAGATCTCTTCTCCTGACATCTCATCTCCCAAGATCTCAATCTGCTCATGTGCTGCCCCTGGTGGCCATTTTCTGAAGCCCATAGCAGGGAAATCATTGGGATTGAGGACTACACTTCTTTTCTGCAGGCTCTATCTCCAATTTTCAATTGCTTGAACTGGTGGGAGGATACTAGTTGCTATGATGTTTCCTATACACTGCACACACAGAGATGAGGGATTCTTGCTCTTTTATCTCTGTAGCATGCAGACAGAAGCTGTGGCATAATGGAGGACATTATACAGCAGTACTTAGCTATATGGCTGTGAATCCAGCACCAAACTGAGATAAATTTGCCAGAATCTGCAGCACAACCTGCCTGTTTCTACCTGTTCTTTTACTGTTGGAGTCCTCCTCTCTCCCCCTTCTCCATGGAGTTTAATAGGTACCCTTACCTGATACATTAGCGAGCTAACAATCCATCTGGCTTTGACCATGTGTTATGATTGCGCAACAACTCACTCGAAAAAATAGGTAAACTAAAAACTGCAACTGACTTCCTGTACAGACTAGAGACCATTACCAGCAGTCCCTAAAGGTTCTTGCATGAGCAGAGATAAACCAAACCACAGGCTAGAAGATGGCAGCTCAGACCTAAACTACCTGAAAGGCCACCTTCACGTTCCTCCAAAAAAAACTGGAGGGCAGTGCAGAGAGTACATTTTCAGTGTGCTGAAAAAAGGAAAGATTCCAGAGTGAGTAAAGTTAACCACAAAATACAAAATAAAGTATAAAGTATGTACTATTAGATTACACGCTGACTACTACCTAAAGAGAAACAGAAGGTAAGTGCAAAGTAAAGAACAGAAACAGCAAGGAGATAAACCCTAGCTGGAATTATACTGACTGACTTTAAGCTATAGCAGAATGGCTGAACATCCAAAAGAAACTATCACCAGCATGAAATACCCACAGGGAAAAAGTATATATAGTCACACCCGAAAGGTGATAGGGCAGACAAATGAATAAATGAAAACACCTGTTACCCTAAAAAGACTAAAGCAAGGATAACAGACAATAAACGATCCGAGAAAAGACGTAACTGCTGTGGCTCAGTTGATAGAAAAGCCGAGAACAAAGCACAGGCTCATGGGTTCGAACCCAGATGCATGACACCATGACAGATTTGAACTATTTTACAGAGTGAATGATGAGTTCAGGAGGTGTGGGGATAAATTAAATTATTATACATGTTGAAGTGTACAACAGTAAAACGGTTCATTATAAATAAATCTGCTGAAAGCTGAAATCTACAACAAGTGAAGAAAGAAGCATAATTCTTATATTCATTTGTAGTATTGATTACAAACAAACAAACATTTGCATTTGTCTGACATTTGTCTGACAATGGACTCCAAGCGCAGAATGCAAAGTTTGTTGAAATTACAGTGCCTAACCAAAAAGATAAAGAAATAGAATCAATGCAGTTTCTAGACTTCAAATATTTTTCACTAAATTATCACAAATTTTCATTGGATTACATAACCTTTTTGAAGATCAATTTTTTTCCATTAAAAGTTTGGCCAATCCCAATTGTTCAGGATGGTGACCTCATCTGACATGCACCGTCCACACAGCTAATATCTATCAAATAATCGCAGTATGTATATACTGCATATGAGACCCTTGGGCAATTTTGTTTGAACCCTTTGAGAAAGAAAATGTACGCGAAACGTGTCTGGACAGTGGTGGGGCTATATATTATACTCTCCTTCTATACATTATGAGAATGGACTATTTTTAAGACCACTTGCTATTATGCACTGGCACTTTGCTTACTCCTGACTATGTACTCTATGTATTAGTATATACATTATTACAGGAGTTATATAATGCAGTAGCACTTTGGCTCTTATACTATATCATATGTATTTGTATTCAACAACGTATTGGACTTATTACACATTGGGAGTGTTTTACACATATTGCCTCTCGATTTGTATTTGATCTTCCTTTTTGAACTTCTTTATAGTTAAATACACTCTTGTTTTTAATAATTCTCAATAAAAATGATATTTTTATTTTATAATCGTACTGTGGCTCTAATTTATTGGTGATATAATAAAGAATTAAACACTTGCATCAGAGTTTCCACGCAGATTATAGCTGATAACCATTGGGATTACCCTGTGATTAATTTATTTTTTGAGTAACCTTTTAACAAAAGAGAATTAGGAAAAGTGTACAATACCTTACAATCAGGGGTGGATTAAGAGTAGCAAGGGCCCCTGGCAGTTTAGAAGGCGCGCCCCCCCCCCCCCACACACACACACCTGATGTATCACGTGACATGTCACATGATCCCCTGTGATAGATCATGTGATAGTTCACGTGAAATTAATTTGGCACAATATTAATATATTAATTATAATATTTTTTTTTACATTAATTGTATGACTTAATATTGAGCACAATTAAGTATGCTGACATCCCCTATATACAGTATGAGACCCTACACACAATATGAGCTGCCACAATCCTCCCATACACAGCAGGAGGCTGCACGTAGCCTTCTATACACAGTGGTAGCCCACATGTAGCCATCTATACACAGAAGGAGGCAGCACGTAGCCATCTATACACAGCGGAAGGCAGCACGTAGCCATCTATACACAGCAGCAGGCCGCACATAGCCATCTATACACAGCGGGAGGTCGCACGTAGCCATCTATACACAGCGGGAGGCCACACGTAGCCATCTATACACAGCGGGAGGCCGCACCTAGCCATCTATACACAGCAGGAGGCCACACGTAGCCATCTATAAACAGCAGCAGGCCGCACATAGCCGTCTATACACAGCGGGAGGCCACACGTAGCCATCTATACACAGCAGGAGGCCGCACGTAGCCATCTATACACAGCGGGAGGCCGCACCTAGCCATCTATACACAGCAGGAGGCCACACGTAGCTATATATACACAGCAGGAGGCAGCACGTAGCCATCTATATACAGTGGGAGGCCGCACGTAGCCATCTATATACAGCAGGAGGCCGCACGTAGCCATCTATAAACAGCAGGAGGCTGCACATAGCCATCTATACACAGCAGGAGGCCGCATGTAGCCATCTATACACAGCAGGAGGCCGCACGGTGCCATCTATACACAGCAGGAGGCCGCACAGTGCCATCTATACACAGCAGGAGGCCGCACATAGCCATCTATACACAGCAGGAGGCCACACGGCACCATCTATACACAGCAGGGGGCCGCGCGGTGCCATCTATACACAGCAGGGGGCCGCATGGCACCATCTACACACAGCGGGAGGCCACACGGCGCCCCCCAGAGACAGCGGGAGGCCGCACGCAGTCACGCACACACACACAAACATATACAGTCATATGCATACATAAACACATTTGAAACACAAAAATACATATAAACAGACATCACACAATGATATCTGCACACACACACACACACTCACTATCCCCCGGCTCCCGTCGTCCAGCTCCTCTCCGGTGGTAAGTAGCAGTGCAGGGCACGCACTGTGTGACGTCACACTAGCAGACATGGCCGCGCACAGGGCCGTGTCTCCTAGCTGTGATGCGGCCGGGCCAGCACACAGGGAAGTTAACAGGTGCAGTGCTGGCCCGGCCGAAGAAGATGCAGCGGCAGTGCGCCGCTGCTGGGGGAGCGGTCCGGGGGCCCCCGCCTCTGACTGCTGGTATGTGCCTTGGCGCCGCACATATTATAATGAGGGCAATCTGGCCATGGACCCCCCCGGAGCCCCGGGCGGTAGGCCAGATTGCCCTCATTATAATCCGCCTATGCTTACAATACATTATCTTTTTATTGCTTCTTATGAATGACATATTCCTGGTGCACCATTTCTACTTTTTTCATACATGCACTCGGACTTCCTTATAGATTATATACAAACCTACCTAATTTCACAAACCTGCCCATAAACAATAAGACATAGAGAATAACCAAAGAATCAATGCAAGTCATTTTTTCAAATATTCCATTTTATTCCCAGTTCAGCCTCCTTCCCTGCATTTACCAAACAAGGAGAAGAGCATACCATTTACAGTACAAAAAAAAGGATTAGAAATGTATTACATTTGACCATCAGCACAGAGTTCATCATTTTTTACAACTTTAAAAGGAAATGTCGAAGCTTAGCTTTATTTAACAGAATCACTTATCGTACCAATGACTAGAAAATTAAAAGTGCTATTTTACAGTATCAGTAAAGAGTCAGAAAAATACAAGTATCAAAAAGTTTGGAATAAGTAAACAGGTTGCAATAAAATCCTTTACAGCAGACTGTTATTAGACATGGCTATTAGGACTGGAGAGAGTACGCTAGTCTTCCATCTAAACTGATCATTTTTGTTTTTACTTTATCACCAGGTAACCTTTTTTAAATATAATTTTTTATTTCACTTTGAATTATAAATTTTTCTATGTTCTACCAATTCAAGTGGTTTTGTCATAGCAAATAATGAATAAAGTAAATTGTCACAAAATTTCCTATTTACATGGTACAGGTACAGAATTAGAAAAAAAATATATAATTATTTTGAAAAGGCTTATTTGTTCCAAAAACAGCGCCATGGCTGTATAGAGTCATGTATTGCACCTTAGCTGCACTGAAGTAGATGGAACTGAAATGAAATACCAAATACAAACAGTTATGATGCTCCTTTGGAAGAAATGAGCTAGGATTTATAATTTTGGACAACCCTTTTACATGTTTTGTCAAGTAGATGGAGCAAGGGGAGGGAGCACCACCTTAAAAATGTTGTCTACTTGTTTAACATTGATGACGTATCCTCAGGATAAGTCATCAATGTCTGATCGGTCGGGGTCCGACACCCGGCCACTCCATCGATCAGCTGTTATCGGTGTCGGCCAGATGTAGAGCTGCTCTGTCTTCTGATAGTGACCTTCACATGATACTGCACATCCGCCTCCTACTGATTTGAATAGGAGGCGGATGTGTAGTACCTTGGGGAAGCCACTTTCAGGAGATGGCCAGTTCCGCGAGTACTCCTGGCCGGCAGCTGCCATCATCAACACCAACAGCAGCTGATCAGCAGTGGTGCCTGTTGTCGGACCTTGACCGATCGGACATTGATGACCTATCGTATGGATAGGTCATCAATGCTAAAGAAGTGGACAACCTCCTTAAGCCTATCAGAAGCTCCTGATGGACTCTATCTTCGGCTGGCATGCAGACAGCATGGTAATGTCTTGAGATAGGATGTGCAGATTACAAGTCATTTTCTTCCCCTTTTTGCTTTGCCGATTACCTGGTATTATTGATTTCTCTATGAATTGCATTCGTATTAAGTAGCCCTTTACAATAGCAGATTGTAAAGCATTTTCCACATTGATAAAATTGTGCTGTTTATATTAGGCTAAATGGAAAGGAGGTTTTAGAAAATGATTCCGAAATTAGAGTCCAGACCCTTTTCAATAGTTCCCTACATTGTCTGTATTAATGGAGGAAGCAATGCTTTCTGTAGTTGCCGGCAGATTGGTTTTCACACTCAAAGTCTTAACATTACGCATAATTATTAATTAGTTATTAATTACTAATACTATTTGTTAAAACTGAAGTGCAGTTTTAAAAGATATGTAAAGAATGAACCTGCAGTTTCCGTCATAAAAGCACAACTATGGCCAGTGACTCCAGATTATCTACAGTGTTTGTTGGACTCTATGGTAGTCATAAATATGGCTCATCTAATTTCTGATGACGTCAGAGGGTCAGATTGCTTCTTTTTCCTAAATTCTTTTTGTTAAGTGATCAAAGGGGTTGTCTTCTACTTTTTACTTCTTTAAAAATGTGCCAATGGTGCTCTAACAATAAAAAAACACATACTCACCAACTGGACACATCGCTTCTTTGTACTGCTGCTAGTGTCCCCCCACCGGTCTCCTGGCTTCCTCTTCTAATGGACAACATCAGGTGACTACTGCCATCTTTCAGGGGTCATTTTCTGTCCAACCCACAAGAAAACTAGAGGTCTGTCTTCCCACTCAAGAGGAACATGATCGTTGCAACCAATCAGTTGTCAACCGACAGAAAAGGAAGAAGAGACCAACGGGGGACACTGGCAGCAGAACGGAGGAGAAGCAAGGGTCCAGTAAGTGAGTATCTGTTTCTCTTTATTGTTAAGACCACTGTGGGCCAGGGTAGTGGACAACCCTTCAATGTGAGATCAGGATTCGTGTTGATCAAGTATGTATCATTAATAGTGTTGAGCGAGTATGTTCTATTAACCCTTTCGCCGAGTATGCTCGGGCCGAGCTCCGAGTATTTACAGCTGCTCGGTGATATGGTTGAATCGCTCCCGTGTGCATGATTTGCAACTGTTTGACAGTTTTATTACATGGGAGGAATGTCTATTTCTTACACATTCCTCACATGTAATAAAACTGTCAAACAGTTGCAAATCATGCACACGGGAGCGATTCAACCATATCACCGAGCAGCTGTAAATACTCGGAGCTCGGCCCGAGCATACTCGGACAGAACATACTTGCTCAACACTAATCATTAACCCTTTCCGGCGAGCAGAGTATTTTGGCGTGCTCGGCGTTTCATTCACTGTCGCCGCGCCTGCAAGTGTCACGGCTGTTAGACAGCTGTGACACATGCAGAGATTGCCTGTCGGACAGGCAATCTCTGCATGTGTCACAGCTGTCTAACAGCCGTCACACGTGAATGAAACGCCAAAATACTCGAGTGCTTGCCGGAAAGGGTTAATGATACATACTCAATCAACACTAATCATGATCACTCCATTCAGCAAAACTAAGGGGCAAAGGTGCCTGCTCAACTACAGTGGTCCTCTAATGTACCCAACAACATTCAGAGGTGTAACTTGCAGCTCCCGGATCCCAATTGAAAATTGGTAATAGGGCCCCCACCTACCAATACAAGACGCAGTCTACAGACAACAATGGTGCTGACAACAATGGAGCAGTATATTCTGATTCATTATCGTTACTTCAGGTCTTCTTACCCCTTTAATTAATAACCAAATTATATTTTGCGCTATAATAATATGTAACTGATGGTGTTATTATATATCACTGTATGGTTTGAACACCTCTTAATGCATGAAATAAAATGTAGCATAAAATGTTGATTTTTACAGCAGAAAATAATACCCAAAAGTTTTTGAAAAGAAACTGGTTAGGGCGGATTATTGTTAACAATAATAGCAAGATCTTTACATATTGGCTTGGCATCTGGGATAGTTCTAGATTTATAGGGGTACAGAAGAGACTGGTTTGTTGCTGTGATTTGGCACAAATTATTTTGAACACTACAATGTGCTATGTGCTTTTACAGAGGACTGCATGTAAACATACTATATTGTCTTAAAGGAATATGTTCCTTGATTAATATATTGGCGACCTACCTGTAGGTCACCCGGCAGCCCTGATGCTGAACCAGAACCAATATACAGAACCAGAACAGCACAACTCGTGGCCACTCCCGGTACTGCAGCTTATCTGGGACGGGCACTAAATATAAGGTGCAGCGCTGTTCCGGCCTCGTACATTGTTTATATCCTCCAGAGCAGATAACAGCTGATCAGTGGGGGGTGCCAGATGTCAGATCGCCACTGATCTGATATGGATGACCTATCCTGAATTAATATGTCAGTACCAGACAACCCCTTTAAGTCAAACACTATACAGCCCTAGATAACAGAATAAGCTCTGCTACTTCTGCAGTTTGCAATACTACACCTGGAACCAGTTAACATGCTCATATTAAACCGTAAGTAGCACCAAAAGTCTAAAGCCCTGATCACACGTAGTGTATGTGCTGCATTATTTTTCAGCTGTGTTTTTCGTGTGCAGAAAATCTGCGGCGGTTAACTGTCCATGTAAAGTGGATGCGATTTCTTGAAAACTTCTGCCCATTGTGTGAATAAAGACTCCTTTGAACTGTTCATTTTTTGGTGCATTTCTTCTCACTGGCAGAGCCTGAAAACGCATGGAATAAATGCAGCTGCGTTTTTAAGTGCAGAATCAAAGCGTTTCTGAACTGAAAAATTTATTAAAAATGATGTTTCAAATCTGCACCAAAAATGAATCAAGAAAGGGGAAAAGACAGAAAAAATGCAATAACCAGAGAACATTATTATGTATTTTGGGGCAGACACCTGCAGAAAATATGCGGATAATTAGCAGCAGAAAAAAACACAACATTTACTCTACATGTGAACAGGACCTTATAATGGACCCATCAATACCTGGTTAATATATAGGCAGGAGATAACTGCTGTCAGAATCTAGCATCTTTTAGTTCTTTTAGCAACATTTTTTATTTGCTATGTACTTTTCTACATAATATAAGTAAACCATTACTACGGTCAGCAGGTGGTTGTTGATGTTTTTGGTATTCCTATTCGGCAATGAAGTTCGGGTACTTGCCCACATGCCTTGTTTATGCATTTTTAGAAGCCAATGTCTGGCGGGGATAGCAAAGGTTCATGATTCTCATTTTTATTCCGCTCTTGTCTTTGACTTCTAAAACTGCATCAAAATGACACTTGTGAATGCAGCCTTATTCATCTATTAATTCCACTATTTGGACATTCATTGTTTTGCAAAGTATATAACATTAAAGACACAGTTCCTTTTTCCTCGGGGGAGATCTAATTTCCATACCATTTTGCCAGGGTGTATTGGGCCTGGCCTATAAATCTCCTTACTTAATTGGTAGTCTCTATAAGGAGAAATATTCCCCCGAAGACTGCCATCAAAGGCCTCTCACACTATTAACCAGCACTCTCCACTGCACTGATAAGGGGCAAAAAGTCTGACACAGCACTCTATAGCTCCCTGTACATTGTGTGTTTTCCTATTGGGAACAGCTCTTGATTTGACTAAATATCCCTAGACATGTGGCAAGACCCATTAGAGAGTTGGACTTTGAATAATGGGGGACTACATCGTATAGTTGGCACTACAGTGTCAGCTTTCTTTCTGGGGGAGAAATTTGCATACCTTTTTCCCAGGGAGCATTGCCTAGCTTATTACTTTCCATATGCCAGCTGGAGAAAAAGTACTCCCTAAACACAAGGTACATGGCAAATTATGACCAGTCATCAAAAGCTATGCTACAAAAAGCAACACAAGATTTTTTTTTTTCATGGACAAAGGCTAGACTTTTTGTAGCAAGCTTCTGATCAGTAGGCCCTGGAACGTCATTATGTTATGTTATGTTGTGGTGCGCCCTTGCATGACCTTGATGGTGCCTACTAATGAGATGAGGTGCTGTGTATGCTGCAGGTTATAGGAGATTAGCAGTGCTGTGGTCTGGTGGTCATAGACTACCTACATGGCTTCTGGACCAGGGTTCTGCGAATGTTTTTGCTTTATTTTTGAAGACAGTCTTTTTTTTCTAAATGATGTCACACCTGCCTGAAAATTAAAGTACTAGTAATGAAAGTCGGCACTCGAAAGGATATGTTTATGTTGCATAACAAGGTGAATTTATTTGCAGTCTGTGGATCAACAGCTAGTGGATAACGTTTCGGTCGGACCTTCATCAGATAAATGCTATACTGTTGAAGTGGAAGATGAGTAGTCGTAGTCAATACTTATTAGGTATGACACTTAAATGGATTTGAAGGTGGTAAGAGGTATGTCTGCGCTGGGGTATGGTGGCGCCCTGACTTTGGCTTTCAGCCATGCCATCACATCCCAGGGCAGACATACTTCTTACCACCTTCAAGTCCATTTAAGTGTCATCCCCAATGAGTATTGACTACTTATCTTCCACTTCAACAGCATAGCATTTATCTGATGAAGGTCTGACCAAAACGTTATCCACTAGCTATTGATCCACAGACTGTAACCAAATTCACCTTGTTTTGCAACATATCCTTTTGAATGTCGAGTTTCATTATTACTACTGGTACGAATTGGAACCCTACCCAGGCATCTCATCTATTCCCTCTGGAGTGCTGTTTATGATTTTTCTACTGAAAATTAAAGTACATCACTGGGAACATGTTGTTATCAAGGATAATATATTGGTGGGGGTGTAATCCCTGGTGACTACTTCCCTATATCAATCTTGACCATAAGACTTACTACTCCTGCATGTAAGTGCATCAGTGCATCTATGCCATGGCAGACTGGAGAACCCTCTCGACTTATGTTTTTGCCCCCAAATTTTGACTTCTACTGCAACGTGTTAGTCTAATCATGCAAACTAAAGGGGTTGGCTGCCTGGTTTCGAAACCCAATTTGTAAATATGGGCATTTTAAGTTATGAGAGGAGGAGTAATGTCATTCATGGGAAAACCCTTTACGACCATCATCAATTTTCTTGAGTGAAGAGAAACTAAAAAAAGCCTCTGTGATGATCGATTACCCAGAACATTTTCGTATAACAGACTAGCAAGTAACCCATTAATTTCAGTAAGTAAAGTGTAATACTCAATTTCCACTATGGAAGTGCCACTTTAGAAGTCAAAATTTGCTGCTGTTTTCAGCTTCACCTCCTGGTATCTTGAATAATGGCTTGTTGACAGGCGAACTATATATTTCAATTACCAATAACTATGAATCACAGTTTGCATGTGTGTGATGGCAGTCCTATTATAATAAAAACAGTACTAATTTGGTCCACTTTTAAACTTCATTATAATGGCACATGTTTAGACCCTGCTGGTGCAAAAAGGTTTTTAGTGTCTATACCCTTTAGTATTATTTTTGGACCCCTAACAGAAACTGGTTCAAAAAGTTACAGCCTACGGTAATTCCCTATGTATGGTTCAGGATTAACTCCTGATGGATGTGGATCCACCAACAGATTGACAAGTTTAGAGCCTATAGACCTGATATTTGCCCAGTTTTTGTAACCATATTGCAACCTGACCATGTGTTGAATTGAACATAGAAAGAAAATCTTAAAGATTCCTTTCCATTCTAGTTTTCTTTACATTTGTAAAATTCAGCAAAAAAAAAATTGTGCTGCCATCTTCTGGAGTCCAATGTGGTCTCCAGTCAGGTCTCCATGACAGTCAGTCCAGGGAAGTGTTCACTTTCATGGCCAATATCTTTGGTCCGGCTTCCTGGGTGCCTCTGGCATACACTAGACCCCGTGGCATTACGAAGTCACTGTGCAACGCGAGTCAGGATGTTGAACTGAGGATGCTGGCAGCAGAAGTGAAGGCTTCCCTGGTCTGGCCGCCATGGAGGACTGGATGCCGGGAGCGCAAGTCTTTTTGCTGAACTCTTGAGATACGAAACCTTAACAGGTCAAATGTCTTAAAGGAGTAAATGAAAGGCATGACTGGCTAAGAACTCAAACTTTAATAAGAAGTATGTATACACCTAGAGACAGCCAAGAGAAAGGCACCTCAGGCACCAAAAGATCCCTTTGTACCTGCCATTATTCTGTAATTTACTATCCAGTCCCGTAACTACAGCATTCGATACAAGCGATCGAAATAAAAACATAAACGTAAAAAATATGGACATCTAGTACTAAGTTTATAAAATGTCTGCCTATTGCCCTGTTTTTCCTTTAAAAAAAACTAAGCTATGCTTTAACAAATGTCTTGTCAGAATAAAACGTGACATTTTTCTTTTTTATTACCATACCATATGTAGCCAGAGAAACAAAAATGCAAGTTCTATATATAATACCATTGGTGATTATTCGGGTCTAACCTCCAGATAAGCACAGCCTACATTACAATAAGGATTTTATATTCCAATTATCTTCAGCATAAAATCCATAACACACTTGGTGGTTTCATTTATTGCAAGATAAAACCATAATCATGAAAGTAGAAAGTAGTAGCTTATAACGTAATTTGTCCTAATGATTATGAATCTTCTCCAGTGACTCTCTAGGATATAAGCTTGGCCGTCATGTCGACACCACAATATATTAATTTCATACTAAATAATCCATTTGAATCAATAAGTATAATAAGGTCAAACATTAAAAAGCAGAAATAAAAGGAGCTTTGATAATAATAATAATAACAATAAGAGGCGTAATAAAGACATCCCCATTGTTCTTCAGCACAAAGTCCAGCTTTGATACTGATGTCACCCCACATTCCATGAATGTTGTATTTAGCCAGTAGCCGTTTGGTTGCCTATAACTCGAAGGATTTCTTTATAGCTACTTGGTTCCTGTGTGTTGATGCTTGTGTCTCCCACTTGGCCATCTTCATAGCTGGAGAGAAGAAAAAAGAAAGTAATACATAATAAGAGTGAAGAAGTGAATATATAATGTTAGTGAAGAAGTGAATAAGATGCGCCTAATTTATTAAGTGGCGTGACTTGGACTGGCCAACAGGAGAACAGGAGAATCCTCCGGTGGGCCCTTGTGCAAGAGTGGGCCACCACCCTCTTATATGAGCAGTACCTGGCACAATATACTTGAATCACTATGTACCGACAAAGGCAGCATCTTATTCATTTACCAATCTGCCCAGTTCATTGTTATATAAATTTGTGATTGAGGATAATGTCATATTTGCATGTAGCAGAAAAGTGGGGCCCTTGAGTTGGGTACTGGTGGGCCCTTGGCACCCCAGTCCGACACTGTGGTGCGCCTCTTAATTAATTAGGCGGATCTTACTCCTGAATGTCTGCACAATGCCAATCTTAATGAATTGGACCCATAATCTTTACATACTGTATATCCATCTTTCTAGAGCAGCGGCTACAAGAAGAAAATTAACCCATATTCTCCCTGCAGCTGCTCGCTTCCAGTTATAGGGATGGTGCATTGAGTGGTTACAGTCACTGCTCATGATACAGTGAACATGCTGCAATCACTCCCCTGTCCATTGATTGACAGTCTGATCTGCACACACCTGCTGCAATCACATGCTACAGAACAGGCTGTCAATCAATGTGCCAGGGTGTGATTACAGGGCACTCATCGGGTCGTGAATGGTGACTTTAAAAGCCCCAATGACTGGAAGCGAGCAACTGCATGGAGAACATAACCTATACAGGTTCTAAACACAATTTACCAGCAGATTGACCCTATATCTTCAAATGAATAGTATTTCTGGACATGACAGGCTTGCTTTAAAGGAAGAGGGGTTTGAAGGGATTGCCCCACATACTTGGCTATCTTCATCAGTCCCATGGATTTTGAATCAACTTCCAGTATGCATGCTTGACAGCCACTCAATTGATCTGTGCACCCACATGTAATTTTTTATGTAGTTTTTGGAGCAAAGCAATATACAATCATGGCCCAAAGTGTTGGTACCCATGAAATTGTTCCAGAAAATGAAGTATTTCTCTCAGAAAATTATTGCAATTACACATGTTTTGTTATACACATGTTTATTTCCTTTGTCTGTAATGCAACAACACAAGCAAACAGAGAAAAAAGGCAAATTGGACAAAATTTCACACAAAACCCCAAAAATGGGTCGGACAAAATTGTTGGAACCCTCAACTTAATATTTGATTGCACACCCTTTGGAATAAACAACTCTAACCCTCTCTCTCACCAGGACAGTCACTGTCCGGTACCAGCGCCAAACATTTCAGTCTCTACTCTTCAGTGCTTTCTTTCCATCCATTTGTGGGTGCTTCTTGAAGTATGTTTGGGGTCTTTGTTCTGATGGAAGACCCTTGACCTAGTACGCAAACCCAGCTTTCTGAAATTGGGCACTACATTGCGACCCAAAATCCTTTGGTAATCTTCAGATTTCATGATGCCTTGCACACAGTCAATGCACCTATTGCCAAAGGCAGCACGATAACTCCAAAACATATTTAAACCTCCACCATATTTGACTGTAGGTACTGTGTTCTTTTCTTTGTAGGCCTCATTCTGTTTTCGATAAACAGTAGAATGATGTGCTTTACCACAAAGCTCTATCTTGGTCTTGTCTATCCACAAGACACTTTCCCAGAAGGATTTTGGCTTATTTACATACATTTTGGCAAACTACAGTCACACTTTTTCATGTCTCTGTATCAGCAGTGGGGTCCTCCTGGGTCTCCTGCCATAGTGTTTCATTTCACTCAAATGTAGCCGGATGGTTCACGATGACAATAATGCACCCTGAGCCTGCAGGACAGCTTGAATTTCATTGGAACTTGATTGGGGCTGCTTATCCACTATCCTGCATTGCAACCTATCCTTCATTGAAACCTTTCATCTATTTTTCTCTTCCGTCCATATCCAGGGTGATTAGCTACAGAGCCATGGGTTGTAAACTTATTGATTATGTTGCGGACCGTGGACAAAGGAACATCAAGATCTCTGGAGATGGACTTGTAACTTTGAGATTGTTGATATTTTTCAACAATTTTGGTTCTCAAGTCCTCAGACAGTTCTCTTCTTTCTGTTCTCCATGCTTAGTGTGGCACACACAGACACACAATGCAAAGATTGAGTCAACTTCTCCCCCTTTTTATCTGGTTTCAGGTGTGATTTTCATATTGCCCACACCTGTTACTTGCCACAGGTGAGTTTAAATGAGCACTACATGCTTGAAACAAAGTTGCCTACTCACAATTTTGGAAAGGTGCCAAAATTTTGTCCAGCCCATTTTTGGGGTTTTGTCTGAAATTATGTCCAATTTGCCTTTTTCTCTCTTTTTTTTTTTGTGTTGTTCCAGTACAGACAAAGGAAATAAACATATGTATAACAAAACGTGCAATTGCAATAATTTTCTGGGAGAAATACTTCGTTTTCTTTAATAATCTCAAGGGGGCCACCACTTTTGGCCTTGACTGTAGATGAGGAACAGAAAAATTTGAAGGAAATACTGTATAGTGTCCGAATCAGGCAGTCACTTTGTAGGTAAGATTGCGTTAATGATACAACACTTATTGGTTGCAGGCTGCAACCTCTGGTTCTTCCGGTCAGTGGTTTTGTTGAGCCAGATAATAGATGATCAGATTTGCTGAGAAAGAACGTGGACCAGTCGCTGTTATAGAAAAATATGTTTACTTTGTTTAATGCTCTTTTGCTGCCAGTGCCCAAGAAACAGGTATACTATCACCCTCAGCACAACTGATTGTCCAGTCTTTGGAGCAAAACACATGAACCACACCGAAAGGTATCATTCTTTTCTTCATAGTTGTTCTTCCTGTATATATCTTACGCTCATAAAACTTTTTGAAAGCTGCATTAAAATCTGTATATCCTGCTTGATTCTACCTTATCTTCTACGGCAGGGGTTCTCAACTCCAGTCCTCAAGACCCACCAACAGATCATGTTTTCAGGATTTCCTTAGTATTGCACAGGTGATGGAATTATTACCTGAGTAATACTAATGAAATGCTGAAAACGTGATCTGTTGGTGGGTCTTGAGGACTGGAGTTAAAATCCACTGTTCTACAGCATTGGCAATATTTTTCTTTTTGCAAACAAACCTTCCTATGGTTGACCTATGTTTGGTCATGGATGGTTACTACAATGATTTCACGGTCTCGCACTCAACAAAAAAATCTGCATTCTGTCATTGATTATTTTAAAGCAAATCAATCAGTGAGAAATTAAGGAAAATTTTTTTTTGGGTATTAAAAGTATTCTATTATTTAATTCAGTATTTTCCTGAAAAAAAAAACTTAAAAATGAAAGAAAAAAGTTATCAATCACTATGTATCTTCAGTATTTTCAGATGAATAGACTGAACCAAATTAAAGGCATCCTGTCAGCAGGATTTCAGCCCCCAAACTATTTATATTTGCATGTAGCTCTTTCAAATACTAGTCCATCAGTCTGTTCCTCCATTATTGAGAAATCAGCGTTTGAATTGATACGCATATGAGGCTGAAGATCTGAAGCCTCTGTCAGTAAAAGCCATGGGTGACTAGTCAAGGCGACCAAGTTGCACGAGTGACTAGTCAAGGGGACCAAGTTGCATGGGTGACTAGTCAAAGAGGCCGGTCCCTTGTGGATTCTCCCCGCCTGCTACCTTATGTAGTAGAAGTACCATAAATTCTTCCCTGTATGTGTATATGGGGAGATCTGTCAGTCATTGGCAGCGGGCAGGAAGAAGCTGCCGACAGCGGGCAGGAGGAAGCCGCCAGGGACAGGCCTTTTTGAATAGTCATCCGAGCGGTTTTAAAGTATGTTTTTCTCTGAAATGCATCAGCATTTCAAAATCAAACATACATGGCTTTCCCCTTGAGAAAGCTAAATGCGAAATGTGGGGGCAGGATGGCTGGCACGGCAATCACTATTATGGGTAAGCACTGCACTTTATACTAGCTACATAAAAACGGTAACCACCATAAAATCAATGCTGCTAATTGTCCTTTATATATGGCCAATTTGTAGGACACAGTAATCCTTCATGATTATACTATTGAACTTTATTATTACTACATTTGTTACTTAATAATTATCGCTGCTGTCATATGGTTTTTGTAATCTCGTTATTGCGGTACTTTGTCCTTGCTGCTATATAATTGGGCACAACAATCATGTAGACATTGGTTTATGTGTTTATGTTAATCATGTTTTTGCTATAAGTAATTATTGCTGATGCATGATCATTGTATGATTTCTTCATTCGATCCATTTGTGGTTTTATTATACTATTCGTGAATGGTGATGACATAGGGTAATATTTGATACTCTTTTCCCTTTAACCTAATTAAGTCATTGCTGTGAGAATTACAGTGCCTTAAAAAGTATTCATACCCATTGAACTTTTCCACATTTTTTCACGTGTCACCCACAAACTTAAATGTATTTTATTTGTATTTTATGTGATATACCAACATAAAGTGGCAAGTATTTAAATGTAAAGAAAATGATACGTGGCTTTCAAATCATTTAAAAAATATAAATCTGAAATTGCAACGTGCTTTTGTATTCAGACTAATTGCCTCCAGAAGTCACATAATTAATAAATTGAGTCCACCTGAGTGTAATTTATGTTGAGTATAACTACAGCTGCTCTGTGCAGGCCTCAGAGGTTTGTTTGAGAAAGTTAAAGATCAGCATCTTTGAAACCAAAGAGCACACCAGACAGGTCAGGGATAAAGTTGTGAAGAATTGGTGGGTGTTCCTTTAGTAGTACATTTGAAACTTTACATTTTAGTATATGTTAAAGGGAATCTGTCAGAAGGTTTTGCTATGTAATAAGACAGCAGCATAATATAAGGCAAGAAAGCCTGATTCCAGCGATGTGTCACTTAAAGGGGTTGTCCGGTACTTTTAAAAAAATGTCAGTGTCTTTTAATGATAGATACAACCTTCTTTCTAATTACCTTGCGCTGCTGATACTGCCTGTGAGCGGCAATATCGGTGGCCGCTCACAGGCAGCACGTGACCCCTGGCTGCAGCCGGCGCTGACATCCGCTGACGTCACGACAAGTTGCGGCTGCAGCTGGGGGTCCCTCTTCCACGTTCCACTGGTGGCTGCTGGGTTGTGGGCGTTGTGGGTGGGGTTATTCCCCTGTGTCACACCCGGCATCCACCGCGCGCTCTCCCTGTCCTCATTCACTGGATCACGCCTCACTTGTCGTGACGTTAGCGCGGAGTCACGTGAAGCCTGTGAGTGGCCACTGATAGCGCCGCTCACAGGCAGTATCAGCAGCGCAAGGTAATTAGAAAGAAGCTTGTATTTATCATTAAAACACACTGCCATTTTTTTAAAAGTACCGGACAACCCCTTTAATGGGCTGCTTGGTGCAGTTTTGATAGAATCCCTGTGTTGTTTGATGTAGATGTAACAGAGCTAAGATTTCTGGGCTGTGTATAATCCATCCACACCATTGATTGGCAGCTATCTGTGTACACTGTGCATTGTCAGCAAGCAGCCAATCAGTGGTGGAGGCGGGGTTATTCAGATTAGCCTGACTGCTGTGCTTGTGAGATGTAGTCCTGTAGTCTCCTGCTAATACAATACTGATTGTATTGAAACTACAACAGTGTCTAATAAGTGAAACATCCCTGTAATCAGGCTCTTGTGCCCTATATTATGCTGCTCTCAGATTAAATGGCAAAAACCAAGTGACATTCCCTTAAAGGGACTTTGTCAACACAGAATGACTGTTCAAACCAAAAATAAGTGCTTGGTGCATCATTGTGTGGCCAAAACATCTAAGTACACCTTCCATCGGCTTGTTTTCCCTCTTTCTCCATTCACCCCTCTTCTTTGATTGAGAGCTTCGGCTTTAGAGAGCCAGGGAGGGGTGGAAATGTATGGTAAACAAGCAGGTGGGAATGTGTAAAGAGGTTGTCCACTACTTTTACATTGATGACCATAGGATAGGTCATCAATGACTGATCAGCCAGGGAGCCGGTTGTCAGATCCCGGCCAATCAGCTGTTAGCTTGTAGTGGCCGGGGCTTGGTACTACACATTCGCCTCCTAATGATTTGAATAGGAGGCGGATGTGCAGTACCAAGCCTCGCCCACTACAAGTAGACGAAGCAGCTCGGGAAGTGAGTACTTCCGGCCATACGCTAACAGCTGATCGGTGAGGATGCCAGGTGGGGACTCCGGCTTATCAGACATTGATGACCTATCGCACTGTAAAAGTAGAGGACAATCTCTTTAAATGTTTGGCCATGCCGTGATGCACCGAGCGCCTTTACTTGGTTTGAACAGTCATTCTGTGCTGACAGACTCCCATTAATTAGGCTAGTCACATTCTCTTTCCCACCAGCAACCTATAATAACCATCTATCGCACACTGAGTCAGTCTGTACACATTCAGTAATGTGTTTAGTTTAAAAAATGTGAATAAAGTAATACAGTATGTAAAAGAAATGGAAATGGAGAGAGGAGGGGGATGCTGCTGCAGTCTAAATGTTCAATAAAATAGAATCAGAGAAGAGGGCAGCACCTGTAGGGCTATATCTGATTTTGAGCGCACAGTATGGTTCTTTAGGACGTATGGAAAGAGAAAATGAGTATACTCCGCATCCGCAAATTATGCACAACAAGCCTGTTTACACCAAACCAAACCTAATTCACACCTATGACTGCCTGGGCAGGGATTGTTCTTGACAGCAAGCAAACTTTTAATGATATATAGCTAAAATATTATCTGCTTGTACCTTTCGCTTGATCACCTATCATCCTCCAAAGGATACAACAGAATTACTATCCCCCAGATGTAGGAAAAATAATCATTGAGGCAATGAATGCTTGCTTTGGTAGATTGGGCAAATAACACATCATTCTTAGAGTAAGACAGGTTTATAATGAAATAAACAGCACACAGCTCCGGACTTCAGCCTTTAATATTAATAAATCACCTCCATGTGTAGACATACAGCGCTGTGCAGGGGAATGATTTACTCCTACTCTTCAGGCTCATGGTTATGCCTTCATTACTGATACTCAATCCTAACCACATTTAATGTCACGCTGTATATCTTGTCCTTAGATTTTGACAAAATAGTTTTTACCATACATTGAAACGTTACCCCTTAGACCTCAGTCCTGAGCCTCTCACCTAGCCAAATCAGTTCTCATACTTTGCACTGACGAGGGCCAACAGCCCGAAACACCGTGTCTGCAAATTGAGATTCTGATTTGGCTTTTATCCTAAGTCATATTGCACAACTCGTTAAAGGGTTGATTGTGACTTGTAGGATTGCTGCTTCCAATAGGTGGCGCTATAGAGTTCAAGTCCTCTTTTTCTCTGAAGAGGCAATTTGCAACATAATAAAGAAAACTTTGGGGAGACGGAGCTCAGACATACAACAGAACTCCCATTCATTTCAATGGGAAACGTAACTTTTCTGATCCAGTATGTTTGCGTATTCACACACTGCAGAGATTTTCTGTTTGGAAATTGACATGCGATGCAGGTTTTTAAATCTATAATAGGTCAATGCTTTCTGAAGATTTGATGATTTCACCCACTTTATTGCAGAGCAGAGAATCTGCATTGAAATCTACTGAAGGTCAGATGTCGTGGATTTTGCAGCTAATTTGATGCAGATTTGTAGTAGAAATTCCTCTCCATGTGTACGTGGTTCCTCTGGTTGATAAATATGAAATATACCCTGCAGTGGAGTCCATATTGTTCTCCCACCTAGCTACATGTTCCAATAACTCTTAAAGAGAATCTATCAGTAGGTTTTTGCTATGGCATTTGAAAGCAGCAGAATATAGGCTTATTGGCTCAGTGGTTAGCACAGTTGGTTTGTATCACTGGGCGTCCTGTGTTCAAATTCCACCAAGGACAACATCTGCAAGGAGTTTGTATGATCTCCCCGTGTTTGTGTGGGTTTCCTCGAGGTTCTCCAGTTTTCTCCCACACTCCAAAGACATACTGATAGGGAATCTAGATTGTGAGTCCTAATGGGGACAGTGACAACATCTGTAAAGCTCTAAGGAATATGATGGCACTATATAAGCAAAGCATAAAAAATAAATAATAAATAAATATTGGCCTGATTCCGGCGTTGTATCACTGCTTGGTGCAGTTTTGATAAAATTCCTGTTTGCTGCAGAAGTAGCAGTGCTCTGAATGCTGAGCTCTGTATAACCCCGCCCACACCACTGACTGGCAGCTTTCTGTGCACACTGTGCATAGGAAGAAAGCTGTCAATCAGTTGTGGGGTTGGAGTTACACAGATTAGCCTGACTGTCTGGTAGGCAACACTTACTGTAGCTTGCAGTGATAATCTCCGGCTGATTAAATACTGACGCTCCCTCCCCCATCATTCTTCCCCCGCACCTGACGTCTCAGCGCAGTGGGTCCGATGACGTTGTGGTGCCCCTGAGGGTTCGACTGCCACAGGGATGCTGCATTTCTCTAATGGAGTGTAGTGTTCCTCCTCTGAGGTAAGAACGGTGTGATGGTCAGGACCCCACCTTCACATCCAACACCACACCTCTCCCACCAGAGGGGGCTAGAATGCACTAGGTGCTGCCCCTCCTGGTAATCGGGAGACTGGGAACCAAGAGATAGGGGAACCATTTAGTGGGTGAGGGTGGAGGACTCACATTTTAGTGACACTGTAAATTTCATATTTAATACACAGCCATCTTGGTTCATGGTCTTTTGATGGTCTGTTGATGGTTCTTTGACTGTTCCTTATCGTGATCTCTCCTCCCTGAGCGTGGATCCTGTCTGGACCTGCAGAGGACGGGGACACGGCCCCTCGTACCCCGGCCTTGGGTCGAGGAGCAGGCTGCAGATAATGTATGTCTCAGCCCGGTCAAGGACCATGACCAAGAAGGCTCGGAGCTTAAGAGTGTAGCTCCACCGCAAATGGATCCCAGGGAGGATGCAGACGGAGCGGTATACGCCACCTGTCCTCGCCAACCTGATCTATTCAGAGGGATTCCGGCAGCAAGAGGGGTACCGGCCCCCGACACCCGACCTTACTACTCCACGTCCTGGTCGGGAAAGCCCGGTAGGCACTGAGGATCCCACCGGGTATCGGAAGGAGCGGAGCTGACACCCGTACCCTTTTTCTGAGTGAAGTTCAGAGGGAGACCCGGCCTATCTACACACACACAGACAGGAAAGGACCCGGTCTGAAGTCTAGGAACACTCTGGTGCGGGGTCCTGATTGAACACTGGACTTACTCGGAGGTTGTCGGACCCCCCCCGTCTCTGGTGGCCGCAGAACTCCGCGAGGAACAGGGAGAAGCCTTGCAGCTGTACTCTTCAACGTGAGTAAAAAACCCTGGAAGTTAACCCCTATGGCCTCCGGACTCTTTATTCTGCATTACACCGCACTACGCAAGCACCAGACCTCCTAGACTACTACCCCCTCCATCATGTCCCTCGGCCCTGAGGCCCTGCTCTTCCTGTGGGGAGTAGTAACAACGACGGCTGCCATAACACCATGCCTCGGCAGACTGCAGCAGCGCTGGTGGCCTTCACGAGGTGCCACAGGTGGCGTAGTCGAGATCAGCCACTCAACCCGGATAAGCCCATACCATCCTTTTTTTAGTGCGACGGCCCAGGGCACGGAGCGGGTCCGGGCCATGGCTCCACCCCATCGACAACAACAGGACCCGGCTCCGAGTCCCCATCTCCCAGGGTAGGGCTTTCGAGCATCACACAACTGGCGTGGTTGGCAGGATCGCGTGCACGCAGCAAAAGAAGGAATTACTCATTGCTACCGGGTACTGTGTGCCTTACACCTTAGACTGTCGTTTTCACTTAAAATGGCGCCCGCCCAAGAAGATGAGGTGCCATAATGCTGTGGAAAGATGGCCTTCTAATACCTCCCATCGTGGGCTGGGCTCCCGCATGGCGCCAAAAGTGCGGACCGCCCCTTCCATCAGAGACTGTCCGAGGGGTAATGCCCGTCAAACCGGATGGGCTGAAAGAAGGCGGGCCTGTCAGCATACCGCCCAGGAACCGCCCCGAAAGAGGAGGAAGAAGAAAAACAACAAGGTGCGGCCATTGCAGTTGGAGTTTGGCGACCTTCAGGAGCGGACATGGACGCTGCGAGAGCGCAACAAACGGAGCCTTCCGAACCCGGTCCAGGTCCTTCCCCCGGCAGGGAGAAAAGCGGCACCAGACTCACAGCGGGAGATATAGCATTTCTCCACCAGGAAGCCCCGGGTCTTGCACGGAGACTGGATGAGGCCCAGAAGGCGGTGTCTGCTGCGTGGCGGGAAGACATGCTGCTGCGCATCCGGACCCGCCGCCAAGGAGCTGAAGCTCAGGGGGAAGCGGTGACAGAGGTCACGAGCGGCATTGAGGCGGGTGAGTGTACTACCCCTGCCCCGGCTGCTGAACCTACCGTACCCATACTGGACCTCATGGCCGAATATCTCCTGCCCGGCGTGGTCACCTGGGAGCAGGTCTTTGCCCCATAGCTGTAAGCTTCAGCTATAGGCGGAGACCTGCACTGCCGCCCAACTCCCGAATCGGAAGCGCCTGAGGCTGCTGGGGTGTCCACCGACCCCAACCCGGACTGGTCCACACTTGCGTAGGACCCGCAGCAACCCCTTATGACACCGCTACCCGCACCGACAGTCACCTGGCCGGAGGCTGAAGAGTGGGCCTGGGACAACCAGGGGGGGGACCTGATGGGCTTCCCCCGGGAGACCCGGGCTGAAGCGCAGAGGAGGAGCGAGCGGTGCCGTGAGCAGATTCTCCAACTCACACGGGAGCAACGCCAGAGGGAGATCAGCTGCGAGCGCCTCGAGGTGCGGGCCAAGGCTGCAAAGTCCCGGGCCCGACAGGAAGAGGCAACCCGTCCAAGTCCCCGTGTGGAAGGGCAAGTCGTCCGCTTCCACCATGAGGCGGGGTGAGGGTTCATAAGGAGTCCCCATTATCAGGACGATGTCTTCGTCAGCGGGATGTCGAGCCGCGTCTGAAAAAGGGACACCCTGGCCGGAACCTCTTCCCGGGTGACATAGTTACCTACACCCGCCACCATGGGGTGCGGGGGTGGTACGCCCTGGATGTCCACAAGGTGTCCGGGAGCGATGCCCCCTCGCGCTCAGCCTCAGAGGACCGGTCAGCCTCCGTCGGGAGGAACGAGTCTTTTCCCAGGAGGGAACTCGAGAGTTAAGCAGCCCCGGCGGCTGTAACCTGTTCAAAGTTATTATGTTGACGTTTATGTTTTGATTTGTTTGCCCCGGTTTCTAGAGACATTGGTCCCTGCGGACTTGCAGCAGACAGACTCTTACCCTGTAAATAGTTTGCATCTCTTTAGGTGCTCCTTATTGGTATTATATAAAACCGCGGATATTTCTACCTCAGACCTCAGAAGAAAAACCTGTCCGGATGGCTCTCCTGGAGGTCCAACTCGGGATCTTCATGCCCTGCAGCCACCCCAGGGCCCACGTTGGGGGTTTGGGACAGGTCCCTCGCGCATCTGAACTGATTCTTCGTCCTTGCACTTTAACCCGTCTGTCTGTGCATAAATGTCTCTGGATAATGCTAGCACTTTTATAATTTTATACTTTTATACCGTTGTACTTTTATATTACATGTTCTGTTTTAAACGTTTAAGAAGAAGTGCCTCCCATAAAGGGAAGATGGTTTATTGTTATATAAAAAGAAAACTTTCCTAGGTATTACTCTTTTGCAGCCCGCGGACGTGCTGTGTTTCACCAGGGGGGAATGTGGTGCCCCTGAGGGTTCGACCGCCACAGGGATGCTGCATTTCTCTAATGGAGTGTAGTGTTTCTCCTCTGAGGTAAGAACGGTGTGATGGTCAGGACCCCACCTCCACATCCAACACCACACTTCTCCCACCAGAGGGGGCTAGAATGCACTAGGTGCTGCCCCTCCTGGTAATCGGGAGACTGGGGAACCAAGAGATAGGGGAACCATTTAGTGGGTAAGGGTGGAGGACTCACATTTTAGTGACACTGTAAATTTCATATTTAATACACAGCCATCTTGGTTCATGGTCTTTTGATGGGTCTTTTGATGGTTCTTTGACTGTTCCTTATTGTGATCTCTCCTCCCTGAGCGTGGATCCTGTGTGGACTTGCAGAGGACGGGGACACGGCCCCTCGTACCCCGGCCTTGGGTCGAGGGGCAAGCTGCAGATAATGTATGTCTCAGCCCGGTCAAGGACCATGACCAAGAAGGCTCGGAGCTTAAGAGTGTAGCTCCACCGCAAATGGATCCCAGGGAGGATGCAGACGGAGCGGTATACGCCACCTGTCCTCGTCAACCTGATCTATTCAGAGGGATTCCGGCAGCAAGAGGGGTACCGGCCCCCGACCTTGCTACTCCACGTCCTGGTCGGGAAAGCCCGGTAGGCCCTGAGGATCCCACCGGGTATCGGAAGGAGCGGAGTTCAGAGGGAGACCCGGCCTATCTACACACACACAGACAGGAAAGGACCTGGTCTGAAGTCTAGGAACACTCTGGTGCGGGGTCCTGATTGAACACTGGACTTACTCGGAGGTTGTCGGACCCCCCCCGTCTCTAGTGGCCGCAGAACTCCGCGAGGAGCTGGGAGAAGCCTTGCAGCTGTACTCTTCAACGTGAGTAAAAAACCCTGGAAGTTAACCCCTATGGCCTCCGGACTCTTTATTCTGCATTACACCGCACTACGCAGCACAAGGCCTCCTAGACTACTACCCCCTCCATCCTGTCCCTCTGCCCTGAGGCCCTGCTCCGCCTGTGGGGAGTAGTAACAACGACGGTTGCCATAACACCATGCCTCGGCGGACTGCAGCAGCGCTGGTGGCCTTCACCAGGTGCCACAGGTGGCGTAGTCGAGATCAGCGACTCAACCCCATACCATCCTTTTTTTAGTGCGACGGCCCTGGGCACGGAGCGGGTCCGGGCCACGGCTGCACCCCATCGACAACAACAGGACCCGGCTCCGAGTCCCCATCTCCCAGGGTAGGGCTTTCGAGCGTCACACAACGTCACTACATGGCGCACGCTGCGCTGAGATGTGCGACGCTTAAGAACACTCGCTGCAGAGACCGGAACAGCGGTGGAATGAGGAGGAAAGGTGAGGTGTTTTTTTTTAAATCAGTGAGAACTTTGTAATAATGTCTGTAAAGCGTGGTGGAATTAATAGCGCTATATAGGTGAGTAAAATAAATAATAAAAAAACATTGTGGTGGCCAAAATATTGTATGGAGGACAATAGGGAGTGTATTATACTATATGGAGGACTATGGGGAGTGCATTATACTATATGGAGGACTATAGGGAAAGCATTATACTATATAGAGGACTATGGGGAGTGCATTACACTATATGGAGGACTATAGAGAGTGCATTATACTATATGGAGGACTATGGGGAGTGCATTATACTATATGGAGGACTATAGGGAGTGCAGTATACTATATGAAGGACTATGGGGAGTGCATTATACTATATGGAGGACTATAGGCAGTGCATTATACTATATGGAGGACTATGGGGAGTGCATTATACTATATGGAGGACTATAGGGAGTGCATTATACTATATGGAGGACTATAGGGAGTGCAGTATACTATATGGAGGACTATAGGGAGTGCATTATACTGTATGAAGGACTATGGGGAGGGCATTATACTATATGAAGGACTATGGGGAGTACATTATACTGTATGGAGGACTATGGGGAGTGCATTATGCTAAATGGAGCACTATGGGGAGTGCATTATACTAAATGGAAGACTATGGGGAGTGCATTATACAGTATGGAGGACTATGGGGAGTGCATTATGCTATATGGAGCACTATGGGAAGTGCATCATACTATAAGGAGGACTATGGGGAGTGTATTATACTGTATGCAGGACTATGTAAAGTGCATTATACTGTATGGAGGACTATGTGGACTGCATTATACTATATGGAGGACAATGTGGAGTGCATTATACTATATGGAGGACTATGGGGAGTACATTATACCATATGGAGCACTATGGGGAGTGCATTATACTAAATGGAAAACTATGGGAAGTGCATCATACTATAAGGAGGATTATGGGGAGTGCATTATACTGTATGGAGGATTATAGGGAGTGCATTATTCTGTATGGAGGACTATGGGGAGTGCATTATACTATATGGAGGACAATGTGGAGTGCATTATACTATATGGAGGACTATGGGGAGTACATTATACTATATGGAGCACTATGGGGAGTGCATTATACTAAATGGAAAACTATGGGGAGTGCATTATATTGTAAGGAGGACTATATGGAGTGCATTATACTATAAAGAGGACTATGGGGAGTGCATCATATTATAAGGAGGACTATGGGGAGTGCATTATACTGAATGGAGGACTATAGGGAGTGCATTATACTGTATGGAGGACTATGGGGAGTGCATTATACTATAAGGAGGACTATGGGGAGTGCATCATACTATAAGGAGGACTATGGGGAGTGCATTATACTATATGGAGGACTATGTGGGGTGCATTATACTGTATGGAGGACTATGGTGAGCATTATACTGTATGGAGGTCTATGGGGAGTACATTATACTGTATGGAGAACTATGGGGAGTGCATTATGCTATATGGAGCACTATGGGGAGAGCATTATACTAAATGGAAGATTATGGGGAGTGCATTATGCTATATGGAGCACTATGGGGAGTGCATTATGCTATATGGAGCACTATGGGGAGTGCATCATACTATAAAGGGGACTATGGGGAGTGCATTATACTGTATGCAGGACTATGTAAAGTGCATTATACTGTATGGAGGACTATGTGGACTGCATTATACTATAAGGAGGACTATGGGGAGTGCATCATACTATAAGGACGACTATGGGGAGTGCATTATACTGTATGGAGGATTATAGGGAGTGCATTATTCTGTATGGAGGACTATGGGGAGTGCATTATACTATATGGAGGACAATGTGGAGTGCATTATACTATATGGAGGACTATGGGGAGTACATATACTATATGGAGTGCATTATACTAAATGGAAGACTATGGGGAGTGCATTATATTGTATGGAGGACTATGGGGAGTGCATTATACTATGAGGAGTGCATTATACTGTATGGAGGACTATGGGGTGCATTATACTGTATGGAGGACTATGTGGAGTGCATTATACTATAAGGAGGACTTTGGGGAGTGCATTATACTGTATGGATGACTATAGAAAGTGCATTATACTGTATGGAGGACTATGAGGAGTGCATTATACTATATGGAGGACTATGTGGGGTGCATTATACTGTATGGGAGACTATGTGCCCACGATGCAGAAATGCTCAAGATTTTTCCTGAGCGTTTCTGCATCTCCCTGTCAGAAAAAACGCATGCGGATTGTACATGTGTTTATCCTGCCAGGGACATGCGGATGTGAAGAGTTCTTCACATGCATTTCCGCATGAGGGTTGACAAGCGCTTTCCAAGCGATTTTAGCATCACTTGGAAAGTGCTTGTCAACTTGGTCACACTATATAAATCCATGCAAACGGCATGGATTTATATAGTGTGACCTTAAAGAATGGTTAAAAATAAAAAAATAAATCTATACTTACCTTCCGATGGCCCCCGGAGTCTAGCTTCGCTCCGTTCTCCCTTGCTGGCAGATCGCGGTACACTGCACTGAAGGACCTGCCGTCACATGACTATGACGTCACCGCAGGTCCTTCAGTCCATCGCGAGCTGCTGGCATGGGAGGACGAGCACAGCGGGGGCCATCAGAAGGTAAATATAACATTTATTTTTTATTTTATTCTTTTTTTCACAGGTTCTATGGTACCCGGGTCCGGAGGAGAGTCTCCTGTCCTCCACACCTGGGTACCATCCGCACATTGAAACGCGTGGAATGAGCATCTACATATACAGTAATGCGTAATTAATGCGTTTCAATGCAAGTCAATGGCGGCGAAAACGCATCAGTTACGCAAAATAATTGGTAGTGCTGCGTTTTTTTCCGCAATGATAATCCGCAGCGGAAATTTCCGCAGCATGTGCACAGCACATGAGGATTATCATTGGGGACCATGGCAGGCCTTCTACCATGCGGTTTTTAAGCGCTTCTGTTGCGTTTTTGCTGCTGCGGAAATGGTTAAAAAACGCATCATGGGCACACAGCCTAAGGAGGACTATGGGGAGTGCATCATACTATAAGGAGGACTATGGGGAGTGCAGTATAATAAATGGGGGACTATGTGGGGTGCAATATACTATATGGAGGACTATGCGGAGTGCATTATACTGTATAGAGGACTATGTGGAGTGTATTATAATATATGGAGGACTATGGGGAGTGCATTATACTATAGGGAGGACAATAGGGAGTGCAGTATACTATATGAACGACTATGGGGCCCATTATATAATATGGATGACTATGAGGAATGCAGCATACTATATGGAGGACTATGGAGCCCATTATACAATATGGAGGACTATGGGGAGTGCAGTATTCTGTATAGAGGACTATGGGGTGTGCATTTTACTGTATGGAGGACTATGTGGAGTGCATTATACTATAAGGAGGACTATGGGGAGTGCATTTTACTGTATGGAGGACTATGTGGAGTGCATTATACTATAAGGAGGACTATGGGGATTGCATTATACTGTATGGAGGACTATGTGGAGTGCATTATACTATAAAGAGGACTATGGGGAGTGCATCATACTATAAGGAGGACTATGGGGAGTGCATTATACTGTATGGATGACTATAGAAAGTGCATTATACTGTATGGAGGACTATGGGGAGTGCATTATACTATATGGAGGACTATGTGGGGTGCATTATACTGTATGGGAGACTATGGGGAGCATTATACTGTATGGAGGACTATGTGGAGTGCATTATACTATAAGGAGGACTATGGGGAGTGTATCATACTATAAGGATGACTATGGGGAGTGCATTATACTATATGAAGGACTATGTGGGGTGAATTATACAGTATGGAGGACTATGGGGTGCATTATACTGTACAGAGGACTATGTGGAGTGAATTATACTATAAGGAGGACTATGGGGAGTGCATCATACTATAAGGAGGACTATGGGGAGTGCAGTATACTAAATGGGGGACTATGTGGGGTGCAATATACTATAAGGAGGACTATGGGGAGTGCATTTTACTGTATGGAGGACTATGTGGAGTGTATTATAATATATGGAGGACTATGGGGAGTGCATTATACTACAGGGAGGACTATGTGGAGTGCAGTATATTATATGGAGGACTATGAGTAGTGCAGTATACTATATGGAGGACTGTGGGGAGTGAAGTATATTATATGGAGGACTATGGGGCCTATTATATAATATGGAGGACTATGGGGAGTGCAGTATACTATATGGAGGACTGTGGGGAGTGCAGTATACTATATGGAGGACTATGGGGTCCATTATATATTATGGAGGACTATGGGTAGTGCAGTATACTATATGGAGGACTATGGGGCCCATTATACAATATGGAGGACTATGGGGAGTGCAGTATTTTATATAGAGGACTATGGGGTGTGCATTTTACTTTATGGAGGGTTATAGGGAGTGTATTATACTATAAGGGGGACTATGGGGAGTGCAATATATTATATGGAGCACGATAGGGTGCATTATACTATATGGAAAGTTATGTGGGACCCATTATAATATTTGGAGGGCCATGTGGGGGCCATTATAATATTTGGAGGGCTATGTAGGGGCTATTATAATATTTAGAGGGCTATATTGGAGCCTTTAAGCTGTATGCAAGCAATTATACAGGGTGAAGGTTTGTGTGGGGTCCATCATACTGTGTGGAGGGCTGTGTGGGGGACATCATACAGTGTGGAGAGGTGTGGGGCCATTATCCTGTATGTAGGATGATTATCATGCATGTTGGGCTGTGTGGGATTCACAGTTGGGGGATCATAATGTGTTGGGGGTCATCATACTTTTATGGGGGTGTTGAAGTGTGGGGTACAGTAGGGTCATCATACTGTGCGTGTGGAGGGTGCTGTGGAGGAAATCACTGTGGGGATATCTTACATTGTTTGTGGGGCACTTTTGTTGACATCATACTTTATGAGTGCAATGAAAAAGGAATCTAGGGCCCCAGTAGGAGGAAGATTACTTTGTAAAGGCTGCAAAGTTGTGGGATATGCTCTTGTGTGACCCCACCGAATATTATTATTTTTTATTTTGGGGGAGGGGGAACAATTAGAACTTCTGCTATGGGTCCCCATGATTTCTATGTATGCCCCGGGCAATACCATATACAACACATCTATTAAAGGGAATCTGTCAGCAGGTTTTTGCTATTTATCTGAGAGCAACATACTATAGGGTAAGAGAGTCTGATTCCAGGGATGTGTCACTTATTAGGCTGTGTGTTGTAGTTTCAATGCAGTCAGTGTTTTAACAGTAGGATATTATCAGTAGAGGACTAGGTCTCCTGTGCACAGCAGTCAAGCCAATCTGTGTAATGCCACCCCCAATTCACTGAAAAATAGGACAAAAATCAATAAGAACATCAAAGAAATAAAGGAAGCTGTACTTACCATACCATGTTCAGACACAAATGCACAACAGGATGCAGCAGGCCTCTATAATAAAGGCGAGGGCAGCCTTTACCATGGGGGACCTACAGCATCCTGTTGTGTATTTGTGACTGAACAAGGTATGGTAAGTACAGCTTCCTTTATTTCTGTAATGTTTTTTTATTTATTCTTCTCCTTTTTCTCAATGTATTGTTTATGAATTTTTTTGCCTAGTATTGTGCCTCTTTATTGTTTGCACCCAATTCGTTATTCTATCTGCGCCTTTTTTTCAATTCTATTTCATATCTGCTGGTCTGTTTTTTCTTTTCCACTTTGTGAGTGGAGTGATTCCAGATCTTTTTGCCTGATTCATCAGTTGCGACTTTTTAAAAAGTTGCAACATTTGGCACAATTTCCCTTTAATCCTCCACCCCATGTGTATTTTCCAATATGTCAAAATTCTTGTGGAATTTTCGTGACTTTTGGTGTCAAGACAGAAAAAAAGGCCCATACTCGACTTTGTGCCAAATTCATGAATCGTGTGATCAATTGTGATTAATTTGGCGTAAAAAAAAACACCACAAGAGAAAAAAGGAAAGTGATGGAAAAAAAAGGCAAATGATGAATTGGGGCCATACATTTTTTTTACTGTGCCCAGCTATTGTGTGTCTTATTTTTTTCTTTTTATTGTGCTTACTAATACTGCAGAATTTAAATAACAAATTTTAATTTGCAACATTCCATATGCTAATGAGGAAGGACTAGTCCAGTAGGGCACAGACTAGTCCTACCCTGGATCTTCTACTCATGCATCTTGGACGTGATAATGGTGGTCCTATCATAATAAGATTGTATGGAAGCTGTCAATCGTGCCCGAAAAGTCTTGATTAGAAGATTCAAAGCAGGACTAGTCCAGGGGAAGAGATGCCTTGTAAGACTATTTCTGACTCATTAGCATATGCAACGCAACAGATTAAACGTTTATTTTTCAAAACACTCCATGTTTAGTAAGCACATAAATCACCAATATGGATGAAAAAAATCTGCACCCATACCGCTACAATAGCATTTTTGGACAGTCAGGAGACTTGACATATTCCCTTTAAAGGGGATATCCGGGACTTTGCGAAAAATAAAAAATGTGCCTAAACCCTACCTACCGGCCTGTTGTGCTCAGCGTCGTTCATCACCAGCACAGAACGGTCACACACCGCTCCTGCCGGAGATTCAGCTGCCTCTGATGACGTCATGTCAACAAAGTGGCGGCTTCTTTTCCACTCCGCTCTGTTGGCAGGGCGGGACTTCGACATTATTCTGATTGACAGCCAGATCCCCACTGCCTAAATGGGGGAACCGACTGTCAATCAGAATGATGTCGAAAGCCACACCCTGTCGACAGAGCAAGGTGGAAAAGAAGCCACGGCTGTCGATGTGATGTCAGCAGAGACAGCTGAATCCCCGGCAGGAGCAGTCTGTGACCGCTCTGTGCCGGCGATGAATGGCGCAACTACCTGCTTGTTAGTGCTTAGGAACAAGTTTTGTTTGTCCCAAAGTCCCAGATATCACCTTTAAGGACCCAGACTTATAGCATAGCCCCCTGGTAACTATCCTGGCAAATGTCTTTGTGACTGGAGTGTTCTATTAGCTCAATTTACAAGGGAAATTGTACTGTGAATAATGTTTTAAAAAAAATCCTACCAAAGTAGTTTTCTGGGAAATTTGATAAAAACAAAGAAAGCTAAAAAAAAATAAGGGGTATTGCACTGAGAATTGGTTTTGGTCTAACAAATGACACCGTGTGCCAAAAGTTGAGTTAAAAGTGAGGTTCACATTTCCGTCACAAAGTAAGCCAAAGAATAGTCGGTGTAAACTTAGACTAGAAAGTTTACAAATACTTCAAATTTGCCAAATAGCATGAACCACTTATGATAAATCTGAATTCGAGGGCTGACTAGTCTAAGCTGTAGACAGAACTAATAAATGTGTCACAGCGTGTAAAAACATCCACTCTAAATGTTTTTATGGCTGCAAATAGTCGTATGCATTGCCTGAAAGACTATAAAGTAGGTAAAAAAACATGACCAAAAGTATATAAAAAGTCAATGTTTGATACTTACACAAAAAAGAACCTTGTACAGACATGATCTGTATTGGGAACAACCCAGATCTCCCCATGTTTGTGCAATTCTGGTGAAGTAATCACTGCAATAAAGCACAATAGATCTCTGATGGTGAATCTGACACAAATATAAGATGTTTTATGTTAGAACATGACTTGTCTATAGGATCGATAAGGAATAAACAGCTATACAGAGGAAAACCACCCTGATTCTTGTATGCTACTGAGTGGAAAAGATTTACGCATCTGTCCAGGAGAGCAGAAGAATAGCATCGTTCAGTGCGCATTTTGATATGCTTAAAGGGAATCTGTCAGCAGGTTTTTGCTAGCTCATCTGAGAGCAGCATGATGTAGGCAAAGAGAATCTGAATCCAAGGATGTACAGTGGTGGCCAAAAGTATTGGCACCCCTGCAATTCTGTCAGATAATACTCAGTTTCTTCCTGAAAATGATTGCAATCACAAATTCTTTGGTCTTATTATCTTCATTTAATTTGCTTGCAAGGAAAAAACACAAAAGAGAATGAAGCAAAAATCAAATCATTGATCATTTCACACAAAACTCCAAAAATGGGCCAGACAAAAGTATTGGCACCCTCAGCCTAATACTTGGTTGCACAACCTTTAGCCAAAATAACTGCGAACAACCGCTTCCGGTAACCATCAATGAGTTTCTTACAATGCTCTGCTGGAATTGTAGACCATTCTTCTTTGGCAAACTGCTCCAGGTCCCTGATATTTGAAGGGTGCCTTCTCCAAACTGCCATTTTGAGATCTCTCCACAGGTGTTCTATGGGATTCAGGTCTGGACTCATTGCTGGCCACCTTAGAAATCTCCAGTGCTTTCTCTCAAACCATTTTATAGTGCTTTTGGAAGTGTGTTTTGGGTCATTGTCCTGCTGGAAGACCCATGACCTCTGAGGGAGACCCAGCTTTCTCACACTGGGCCCTACATTATGCTGCAAAATTTGTTGGTAGTCTTCAGACTTCATAAAGCCATGCACACGGTCAACAGTCCAGTTGCAGAGGCAGCAAAGCAACCCCAAAATATCAGGGAACCTCCGCCATGTTTGACTGTAGGGACCGTGTTCTTTTGTTTGAATGCCTCTTTTTTTTTCCTGTACACTCTATGTTGATGCTTTTTCCCAAAAAGCTCTACTTTTGTCTCATCTGACCAGAGAACATTCTTCCAAAACGTTTTAGGCTTCTCAGGTAAGTTTTGGCAAACTCCAGCCTGGCTTTTTTATGTCTCGGGGTAAGAAGTGGGGTCTTCCTGGGTATCCTACCATACAGTCCCTTTTCATTCAGACGCCGACGGATAGTACGGGTTGACACTGTTGTACCCTCGGACTGCAGGGCAGCTTGAACTTGTTTGGATGTTAGTCGAGGTTCTTTATCCACCATCCGCACAATCTTGCGTTGAAATCTCTCGTCAATTTTTCTTTTCCGTCCACATCTAGGGAGGTTAGCCACAGTGCCATGGGCTTTAAACTCCTTGATGACACTGCGCACGGAAGACGCAGGAACATTCAGGTCTTTGGAGATGGACTTGTAGCTTTGAGATTGCTCATGCTTCCTCACAATTTGGTTTCTCAAGTCCTCAGACAGTTCTTTGGTCTTCTTTCTTTTCTCCATGCTCAATGTGATACACACAAGGACACAGGACAGAGGTTGAGTCAACTTTAATCCATGTTAACTGGCTGCAAGTGTGATTTAGTTATTGCCAACACCTGTTAGGTGCTACAGGTAAGTTACAGGTGCTGTTAATTACACGAATTAGAGAAGCATCACATGATTTTTCAAACCGTGCCAATACTTTTGTCCACCCCCTTTTTTAGGTTTGGTGTAGAATTATATCCAATTTGGCTTTAGGACAATTCTTTTGGTGTTTTTTCATTGAAGACAAATTAAATGAAGATAATAATACCAAAGAATTTGTGATTGCAATCATTTTCAGGAAGAAGCTGAGTATTATCTGACAGAATTGCAGGGGTGCCAATACTTTTGGCCACCACTGTATGACTTAGTTTACTGGGTGCAGCCATTCTGACACAATCAGAGGTTTTAGATTTAGCAGTGCAGCAGAGCTGAGAAAGCTAACTCTGCCCACATCACACTCTCTGTGTACACAGACTATTGACAGTAGTGAGCTGCTTATCACAGAAGGGTGTGGAGATAGACTATCAGTGGCATGCACATCAGAACTGGCAGTGATAATGTCCAAGTGATAAAACCTTTATTGTAAGCAAACAGCAGTGCACAGCATGACAAGTGATACATAACTGAATTCAGTATTTTAACCCCTACCTCATGCTGTCCTCAGATTGCATAGCAAAACCTGCTGACAGATTCCCTTTAATGACCATCTAGTACTTTCTGCAAGGTGGCAAATGGGGATAAAAGAAACCCCCATTTTTATATCTTATTCCTTTTGTGGTGATATTGATTTATAGAAGTTATAAGCCTTTTATCCTGAGGCTGCACTACTGAGAGCACAGTACCAATTCAGTTATATAGAGAGCTGTAATGGAGAAATCCCCTGTACACGCAGATATAGCAAACTCCATCATGATGGGTGGCATGTCATGGAAGCACACAGATTTTTTCCCATAGTGTTGTTCTTCTCATTCTCATCCAAATGGAATAGATGGCTATGCAAATTGCATAGACATGCCACTATTTTGTTTTCTGGATTTGTATGGAATCTGCTTGAAAAAAAAATTCCATATGCAGAAGTACAGTACAGACACCCATGTACCTCAATGGGAACATTGGTACTCTTCAGGTCAAGTATCTCCCATCTTTGTTGGAGTAGAAGCCTTCGTTACCCTGAACAGATCCCTTGACAGATTTCGGTCAGAAGATTTTCACAACTTCTTTATTTCCTCATTTATTACAGCTTCACAATTTGAGAAATTTCTTAATAAATTAGTCTAGGATGCTTTTTGGCCCATCCACAACCTTTTTCAAGTAGTCATAGACCAGTTAATTGAGAAATGGCTGTTATTGTGAAGCTGGAATATATTCAGAAATAAAAAAGCAGTGAACGTGAATGCCGAAACTCTTACTTTATACAGAGTTGGGGTTACTTCTCTTGCCGCGAGCACCACAGAGTGATGGAGTGCCGACTGTCTTGTCTTTCATCTACATTATAACTGGGGCCATGCAATCATCATCAGTAACTGTGATAAGAGTTTCTCTCCCATCAGTGAAGCAAACCATGCAGTTCCATCATACAGGAAGGTCTGATGACTGAACTGGTGACTCCCTTCAGAATGAATTTTAAAAAAATCACAGAAGTGCTACATCAAATTTTTCATCCAAGGATATCCCAAATGATCTTTGCATGTCTGTTTTACCCAATGTTTTATCACTGTGTAAAACAAAATTAAAATATCATCTAAGAATTGTTTCCTTGTCCAAAGCCTTTAAATAAAGGGGGCAACTTAAACCCTCAAAGTGGTTTCTTAGTCTGCCAAATATGAGTCCTCCTAGCCATCCTGCATGGTCAAGTGGAGTTATGTGGCATATTATACGAATTTCAGATGTATTGCTAAGCAGCTATATTAGATTGTAAGTATGCCTTCAGCTATATCCAAATCCTAGAAAGATTTTTTTCTAAAAATATAAATAAAAAGCAAAGATAAAACAATTAAACTTCAAACTATAAATTTCTTACCTTCGCATAAGGCTATACATTTCAAGTTACGGCTTTGCAAAAATTGGGATTGTTGTCCTTTTTTCTGTGACTAAAATGCAGAAAATATATATTAATAAAATAAATAAAAATATTTTATTACTAAAGTATATAGGAAAAATATTTCAAAATATCATAATTGTCTCCTGCACTTCCTGCCACGAAAGAGCCTATTCTCTTAAGTCCTCCCAGTGGTGACATCCCCAACTTTAAGGCATTTATGGCATATACCCTTTCTATGCAGTAATTTCTTAAAATTTTTATATCCCTTTAAAATGGAACCCATATGAAACCCAGAACAGATGTAACAAAGCAGGAGCAGACTTTAGGTCACCAATTTCTTAATTTTTTTTGGCAGAAGAATAGGGCGTAACTGCAGCTGTAGCCATCACCAGGGTTGAATAATAAAGAGCGTAAATAAGGAATTAGTCTTCTTCCGCACTATAATTGAGTCCAACATTGATCCTGCCATGACCATCACTTTTATCCAACCATATAAAAATAAGGCATAATGTTGGCATGTTAAATTGATCTGAATATTGAAAGTTACGGATAAGAATGGACAGGCCATATCAGGAAGGCCAGAAAACAATACCTGCGATGCACTACTGCTTTTGCTGCTTGGGGGATCGTCCTTGGCTGATACTTTCTGTTGCTTCTTGTTCATCCCTGTGTACGAAATATTAAAATAATTTGTTACATTATGTAAGGACTAATATGTTTGGCATCGACTTTAATGAGGTCTGCTTGGTTTCTGTTATGTTGTCTGTTAAAAAAAAAAAACACAGGATGCTACGCCATTTTTCTGGTAAATTAAATACAACTGTAGCAACCTGCCGATCCAGGTCAATCTTTGCAATTAATAGTTAAAGGGAATACTATAACCTGCAGATATGGGGTTAATCTTCAATTTAATAGTGTTATGTAGGTGCCTGGCTGCAGTACTGAAAGCACAGCTCCCGAAGAAAATTAACTTTAGTCCCACTGGGAGAAGCCGGCTTTCAGTCATTCAAGTGTGCCTAGATCATTCACAGTCACCGCTCCCAGCACTGAAAGCAGCCGCTGTAAGCACACCCTGACATTAACTGACAGCTCAGCAGTACGTCAGTACAGAGCCGGCTGTCAGTCAGTGCCGGGTCATGCTTACAACCGTTGCTCTACGTGCTGTGAGTGGGGACTGCAATTGCTCCGGGCACGTCTACATGACTGAAAGCCTGCGGCTCCTGAGAGAAATAAAGTTCATTTTTTCCCAGGTGACGCATTTTCAGCACAGCGGCCGGGCATGTCCATAACGCTATTAACGTGCAGGTTAACCCTATATATGCAGGTTAATAGCAATATCAGACCTGGCTGGTTGCCTTCAAAAAATAAAACCAAAAAAGGCTATCCAATGGTGTCAGGGACTTAAAAAGATAAGCTAAATTGTGGTATCAGCTTTATTCAGGATCAAACAGGCTATGCGTTTCAGCACTGGACCAGTGCCTTCATCAGGTCATATTACAGTAACAAACAGCAGGGATTAAAAATACATAAAAGAGGAAAAGGAAATGACTTCATTGGTTTGGGTCAGAAATCATTAGACTACAGAAGAAACATAAATATTATAACTTACAACTGGTTAGATCTGAACACAGGATTCTGTAGTTTGATTTGAAAGAGGGCTTGGTTTCGAGACAGAAATGCATAATAAACCTACTCGAATCTACTTGGAGTGTGGAACCTTTCATCCTTGACAGCAGCGCAGTCATCTTTAAACGCCTATCATCTAATCTATATCCTCAAGTGTGCAGAAGAAGGAGATCTTCTTCTTGCTGGGGTGACTGTAGCAGCTTCTCTAGTAGTTGTGACATTCACAAGTCCATCAGGTGAGCAACATCTCACCCATTACCCTACTTCTTCTACACAGTGTCACCCTATGGGCACTTGTCTCTTTTCTCTCTTTTTTTTGGAACAAAGGATTCTAGCATGGTAAGGTTTTCTTAAGTTGCCTGTAGGGGATGTTTTTAGGGCACTTCGATAATGGGCCATGGTGCTTCAAATTAAGGCCAAAATTTGTCATTAAGGGCACTCTTTGGCCTCAGACTCCCTGTCCTTCCATTAGAAGAACAGAGATCATCTATATAATGATAACATAGCAAAATGTTATGAATGAAAAGGTTGCTGTTATAAATGTGTAATTCTTCAAAATGCCCCAGGTAGAGATCGGCACATGAAGGAGCAAATCTACTCCCCATCGCACTGCCCTCAGTTTGCCAGAACATCCTGGAGTTAGATTTGAAAATATTATTGTTCAAGATAAAGGAAATTCTTTCAAGGAGAAATTCTTCCCAGTCGAAAGGCATATGGGGTTCATATGACAGGACATGATTGATGGCTTCTACCTTAGTGTAAGAATAAATTGTGCTAACAGCCGATGCGAAGATACCACTGTTAGTCAGATCATTAGTCTTCATACCTTGTAGTATGTTGAGTGGAATCTTTCAAATAGGTTGCAAGGTAAGTACCCATTTCTGGAGGTGTAAGTAAAGATAATGTTAAAGGTTACATGTTAAGGATTCTATTCCTAAAATAATAGGGTGCCCAGGGGGATTGGAGGTGCAATCTGATCTTTAGCAAATTAAAGAAGAATGTGAAAGACGATTCTTTATTAATTAAACATTGTTTTTCTCTTTTTCTTATAATCTTTACTTGTAAGCACCTGTAATAAATACATTATAATTCCTGGTGCATTCTCTTTGGGGATTGGAATTTAGTGGATGATAAAAATCTTTATCTGATAGCATCACTTACAGTCAGTTCTATTCTGATTCTTCTAATCTGTTTTTCATGATAGGAAAGGTTCTTCATAGAGATGAGTTAATATATTCAAGTGGAATTAAATTGTATGCAAATCTACAAAAAATCAGCATTTTTTAAAATACAGATTTTTTATAAATTCACTTTGTGTGGATTTAGCAAAATGTCTGGCCATTCTCAAAGCTCGCTGAGAGCTGGTTGTGAAGACCTGGGGTCTTCCGTGGGCGTAATACTACTCAGAAAACACAGGGTGAGGGTAAAACAGTGTGGCAATACTTTATTGAACCACAAAATAGGACAATAAACATATAGAACAGTCCCAGCAAAAATCCAAAATGGTACAACATTAAACGGTCTCACCTTTCCGCTCCGCCCGCCAGGGATAGAACAGCTGTGACTCTGGGCCTTCCGGGACTAACTACCTCAACCAGTGGCCCCCGCTTCTGGCGGGCCCACGCAGAGAGAAGGTAGCGTCAAGCTTAGGAAGCTAGCAGTCCATCGAGGTACAAGGCCAGGAGACCTGAGGGTCCCACCCTAGCCTCCCCAAGAGTTTCCATGCAGCCGGATGACCGGCTGGTCCCAATCTGGCTTCTCCGAATGTTTCCATGGGTTCCCACCTTGCCAGGAGGGTCCCACCTGGCAAACCCAAACAACATATCCATGGGGCCAGGTGACTTCATCGTCCCAACCTGGTCTCCCCAAAATGTATCCATGGGCTCTCTGATGGTCAATGGAGCAGATTCGTATCTTTCCAGTTAGGGCCATATATCTTTAGGCTGTAACCATGTAGAATCCAAATCTGTGTCTCTTTGGGTAAAGCCATGCTACCAAGCTGATGGTGTGAAGAGATTATGAACTTTGATTCTCCTTGTAAAGCCTTTATTTCTAATCTCTGTTTCAAGTCTCACTTCTACAAAAGCACATGTCCTTTTTAAGTACACATCCACAGGTCAAGGGGTTAGGGAAGCATTACTCACAGGGGTAAGGTCTCATTGTTTGAGCTAATCAGTTTACATAGTTGGTATAGTAGGGGGCTCTTTAAATCAACATCATTGTTTCAGAATAAAAGAGGAGAAAACAATCACGGTTATACAAATAATGGTCTGACCTTCCCCAGCCACAGAAATACACATACATTTACAAGTCAACACAATAGTGTGTTTCTCTTGGATTAACAAATCTAAACGTCTGGTTGATTAAGATTATAAACTGTATCATCACACTGGTCGTGGACAAAAGTCCCAGCTTAGAGTGAACAGGTTGAAGATGTAACAGAGGAAAGAAGAAGACTGGATGGCAAGGCCTTTTCTTTCTGCTGACATAGATTCGGACTGTTCAGTCTATTGACTTCTGAGGCCTGGTTGCAGCTGAAAGTCCTGGCCTAGAGTGAACAAGCCGGGAGATGTGGCTCTTGATAGGGGAGAGAAGAGGCGGCTCTGAGGACCGGACGGCAGGCAACAATCAGCGCAGGAGCCGGACAGGTAAGCGGTGACTATAAGCTTATTTTTTGTTTCTTTTTTTTATTTCTTGTGTTTATTATTCTCTGGGGCCTCTCCAGACCCCAGAGCTTAATAAGGGACATACAATTCATAGAGAATCACTGCTAAGTGAATTTATTGAGAAAATCTGGGCGATTTCACCAACTGTCCCGAAATTCCTGGAAAATCCGTAAAAATAGGGCAGTTTTTACCCCATCCCTAAAAAAAACTTGTTATGTCCCTGATTTTTTTAAGGTTGGAGAAATTTTTACAGGATATCATGACTATAATTATTATCATTTTACAGATCACAGTGAATGCAGCTAATGTCTTTGTTTCAGAATGGGCTGTGGATATATAACACATAATTATAATGATTTATTAAGGTATTAAAATGTGTCCATAAATAATGTTGGCTGTCTATGATTTTTGGATAACCTTCCAGAAAAATAAAAACTCTGGTTGGCAACCCTGAATGATACAGATGGAGGATGTTTTGATGGAATAGAAAAGTGTCAGGCGAGTGACAGCTTATGTATGAACTTTTTTAGGTCAAGGTAGACATTAAATGTATCAGGTGGTGATGTGGTGCAGAAAGATAAACCCTAAGAGAGTAATGACATTTCAGTATGTTTATCAGTATCAATTTTATTATAGAACTTTGTTCTTTTTGCCTGGAGTCCATCAGCGCCCCCTCCACCTCTGCATCTTCTAGTTCTTTATTCTTTTTGTGGACACTCTGATGAAGACACTGGTCCAGTATTGACACGCATAGCCTGTTTAATCCTGAATAAAACATCACTATTGTTCCTCTCTTCTATTGAATTTATTCAAACCAAATCAAATCTGTCAGTAGAATTTGCGTGAACCTGCCCTGCTCCACACATGGACCTTATCTGAAAGTTGTGAATTATCTGTGCTCAAATCTCCCAACATTTTCTGATTATGCAGGAGGTTAGAGGAAGTACAACAGGGCAGTATCCTTATATCTCACATACTGACAAACCTAAGCTATTGTGGGGGGGCGTGTCCTTTTCCTGCTGTGTTGCTGCCTACTTACTATTGGAGCAACTCATACAGGGAGAAGAAATACACACCCTCAGTGAAATCCAATAACACCCATTTGGACTTAACGAAAGTTAACTGATTAGATGCCAGATACTTTAATTGTTAATAGCTCCGCAACAAAGAGGCGAAATAAAAAAAAAGTTTATTCTGCTCTGCAGCTACTATCACGTCCTATGAACAGTTCAACATAAAAAAATGTGGTGAAAGGTCCTCTTTAAGTCATCATCTCCATTGGAAGAAGGAGGTTAAAAAATAAAAAAGACTCTAAAGTTGCCTCCATCGCCGCAGCTCTCCACTCTTCCATTGCTTGACTGCTCTAATCCGGCACTGAGGCCAATTTGAGGCATGTGATCAGACTGGCCTCCACCATGGAATGGAGCGATGGAAGATAGGGGAGCTGCAGAGTTGGCATAAGAACAGGTGAGAAAGGGTACTGTAAATATAACAGGGTTTTTTTGTTTGTTTTTTAGTCTCTTCCCGACCCTCAAAAGAATCTAACAAAATTCTCTGGATTTTGTTGGATTCCTGCCTGTTGAATCCCAAAAAATTTGGATTCTGGTGAATCCGAATTTTGGGGGAAATTCCTAATTTGATTAGTTATGAATTTTCTCATCTCTATTGAAGAGTCATGAAGAGTCACGCAGTCCTGGATCAACTGATCCCCAGTGACCTGGATACATCATTGCAAGCCGCCTTCATTGGCATCTGGCTCATGTGCAGTAAAGCAAGGAGTATTTGCACCGATTTCATCTGCGCACTGCCCCTAAAATGTCATGGTATCACTTTAGGGGCAGAAAAATCATGACAGGTTCCCTTTAAACTGGCTTCTTTTGCATTTACTTATAAATTGCTTATGTTGCCCAAAAATGCATAATAATGCCACCAATAGTTTAACTAATTGTGGGGAGAAGTGTACTTTAATTTTGTCTAGTGATCCAAATAATTATGTAACCTAAGTCCACACGTGAATAACCATTGCACAATATACGTATAATATAAACATGCAATGAAAAGAACTCAGAGGAAATCTGCCACTTACCTGAGTAGCCAAATGATATGCTTGCTAATGGACTTAGATATATTCCACTTCCGTACATGGCACCGTGAAGCTAAATCAATATCAGGAGAGATTAGCATCACATAAATGGTTTACACCATTATTCAATAGTTGTTCACAACTACATAAATGGCAGGTGCTCAGATACATTTACAAAGAACAAACAAAAAATCTATAGATATTATCTGCAGACGCTCCGGGGTCACTTCACACGGTCATTGATTTGAGCAGTTCTTGTAGGTAGATGCAATAAAATGATTTAAGAAAATAAAACCAAATCTGAAGATTATTGTCTCAGACACATGCGCAGCCTAAGTCATAACAAATCCTATTAAATGTCAAAGTACCTTTTTTTTTTTTTACTTCTCCAGGTGTCACTTATTTGAAGTTTTAATTGAAAAAAATAGTTTTATGGCTTCAATGTTATTTTGTTTCAATTTTGGAACATTTTACCTATTTGTATGACACATTTACACTGCAAAAAGTTGCATCACCAATACAAAAAAGCACCAACAGCATGTAAAAAGGCAATAGTGTGTGACAAGGTCAATAGCAAAAATCCTGAAAAATTAAAGCTGCACGCCACTACACAAAACACCCTAAAAATGCCTTCTTTAAAGAATATTTGTATCTTGGGAGATACTTGAGGTATAGCCACAGGATATGCTATGAATGTCTACTACATACAGATTAGGTAAAATTGTCCAAATGTTCAAATTTCGGCATTACCAAAAGACCATTGGATGTGTATGAGGGTATCCCCTACTCTTCTTCGATAGAGGATGTTGGGTGAGAGAAGGATCAGGCAGTTAAAAATTTTAATGCCCAACATGTTTCTTTTCAGGGGAGACAAGCCGCTACCAGAAGAGTTTTCTCATTTTCCCACTAAAAACACAGGAACACTCGGCCAAGCCGTAGGGGTCAGCTATCTGCCGAGATAACGTTTGGACCATTGCTATCTCATGTGTATGGCAAGCTTACTTCTAGCATCTACCCCTGTGATGAGTACGGGAATCTCCAAAAAATGTCTCTCCTGGTGAGGTGACAACTGGCCACCAAATCCATGAGAAAAATTAATATAGATGTGGCTGTGAGGAGGTGGCAACCATGTCATGTACCTTGTCAAATTCTTATAAACCACCCCCCTTTAAGATTTGGTTCACAAGGCAATCAAGCGGAAAACTGGATGCTTGACTAGCCTGCAATATCAGACAAAAGACTGATGTGAGACACTAAACTACAATCATTGTAAAGTGAAAAAGCAAATAGTCTCAATGAAAATGACCTAAAATGTTGTACCGGTTGATGAGAGGGCGTGTTGGAGTCGAGATCTCCTGATTCATTAAGAGGCTCTTGCCACTTAATGAATCAAGAGTGTCTGACAAGTGGTGTGCACCTTCATGCGCCTCTCCACGAATCTTACTCCAGTCAGTGACTGGAGTAAGATCTGTGTCACAAGGTACGCCACAACTTGTCAAGAATTAAATGAGTGAGTGTCGTCATGCCTAAACCCACCCTTGCTCTACCCATTTTTGTGGAACTGAATAAAATTGGCATGAAAACGTCAATCTTCGAATTTTGCAACTTTTCAAAGTAAACAATTTAATGAATCGAGGCCATTGTGCGTATTACATTTCGATTTTGCTGTGGGCTGCAAAGTATGAATGCATGTTAAATTCCGCACAAACAATTGACAGGTTGTTGATTGTAAAATCCACAGTGCATGTTAATTTCTTGTAAAAAGTTTCCGCCACATGTAGATGAGATTTGTTAAAACACCACTTCAGCGGTTTCTTTTTGCAGTGCTGGAGTGGTGTCATTAACCTACGTTTTCTGCCTCTAGTATTATACTTATCAGCCACCATCTTCATCTGTGCTTGCTGCTGCTCCTGTTGTCTTCTGCAGGTTGTGACATTCCGGATGGCTCCAGTGTTTGCTGGGGGAGCCGGAGGTCACTTTTCAATGTAAGTCTATGAGAGATAGAAAGATGAAAAAACTAGACTCTCATAGACTTACACTGAGAACTTGTGATCGTTACCTCCGACTTCCGTTCAGTCAGAAGTTGCGGTCAAAGATGGCGGCACGAGACCTAAGCGGCACCAGGAAGAGCTGCAGATGGTAAGTATCAGACTATGGTGAGGTAACTTAGATAAGTAGCACCAGTGCTGAAATAAAAAAGAAAACACTGGAGTGGTCCTTTAAAATCCCATCCATTTAGCTGGTGCTGTATAACGCGAATATGCAAATTCCTCACCCGCAAATTTGTATGGAAATTTCCCGGTAATATGCAACTGATGCATTTGCCCTCATTCTTAAGCATTTCTAAAATAAGTGCGGTTACCTGAAGTCTTGTATTTGAAGCAACTACTAATCCGTTCCTCAGAATAGAGTGCCAATTTTCAATGTGCGAGCCACTGTAACAGAAAACATAATACGGGAACTATTTGCAGTTGTTGTATTAAGTATTGTAGACCAGTGGTTCCCAACATGTTATGGAACTACAACCCCCAGAATGTAATGAAAGCCTCTAGATGTCTATACATACTAGGAGTAAAGTCACCATTACTAACTAAATCACAGTGACACCTGCTGGAAGGTTCTGGTAATGCTATTAAGACCTAAAGAACCTAAGTTGGTTTGTAAACTGGCAATAAAGTCAATTTCACATTGTCCTAATATGGACCACAATGTCCAGATCGACCTGAACTCAACAGTCTCATTGATGTCTATGAGAATATATAATGCTGTGCATGGGTCAGGAGACCATCGACGTGTCAGGAGACCATCGATGTGTCAGGAGGCCATTGACGTGTAAGGAGACCATCGACCTGACAGGAGACCATCGACAGGTCAGAAGACCATCGACGCATCAGGAGACCATTAACACATCAGGAGACCATGGACTGGTCTGGAGACCATCAACTGGTCCGGACTTCGTGGACGATACTCCGGCAGTGATGGTCGGACGCATGAAACCGGCTTAATACATGACATCCTCCAATGTGATTAGTAGGTAAGGCAGATTTCGAAATGTGGCGTTTTATCTTTCTTCTGATAACCTCTATGATTTATTCGCACTATGTCACCATTAAACAGCAGAAAATACTAGAACTCACTGAAATGCAAATGTGCTTCCGAAAAGTTTTTTAGCAGCTCTGAAATTTGCTTCTTTGGCTGGTGGACTGCTGAGTAGTAGGAACTGGTGAGGGGTGTGCATAAATTTCAGTTGCTGCAAAACATAAAATATCATAAAATGAGCTCAGCTCTGTAGAGACAGAACACAAACATGTAGGTTAATCACCCGGGATAACTCTAGTTAATAGGGCTGATCCAGCAAATAGCTTAATAGACAGTAAGGCTATGATCACGTGTCAGGTTTAATCTGACACATATTTACTAGAGGATCTGACGCTGGACCTCAGACCTCTGCCACCAATGTGTAGTGTGAACTGCTGTGGAGGCATGAGGATTAGCACCATAAGGCCACGTGCACACGTTCAGTATTTGGTCAGTTTTTTACATCAGTATTTGTAAGCCAAAACCAGGAGTGGGTGATAAATACTGAAGTGGTGACGTGTTTCTATTATACTTTTCCTCTGATTGTTCCTTGCCTGGTTTTGGCTTACAAATACTGATGTAAAAAATTCACCAAATACTCATGAGCCCCAATGCAAAAGCTCCAACGGGGCCCCCATTCATTGCAAGTCTCTAATAGTATTGACCTTTTCATATAGGCCAAAGTGAATTATTGGACCTCTTAGGCTCTAGTGCCCGGGTGCAAAGGCAACCCCTGCACCTATTGTAGTTACACCCCTGCTAACCAGCATGGACGCAGAGTTGTAAACCACCAATATTCCCACTCAAATTCAGCTGCTTAACATTGCAGATATTGGGGCCAACAGAAAGGTGGCCGGTGCAGGATGATTTTCTGACTTTAATCATTATTTCTTGATTTCACCCCCTTAACGACGCATCGTATTTTAGACTTCAAGATGCAATGGTTTTTTTTTTCCATCTGAGCATTTAAAAAGACGTATTTTTACAGGAAATTGTTGTGATGTCGCTGCATTTATATCTATTTTCTATTTCTATTTTTAATGGCATTCACCAAGAAACATAAATATCATGATATAATTTTGTCTCATGGGTCATTACAGATACCAGATATATATACAGTGGGGAAAACAAGTATTTGATCCACTGCTGATTTTGCAAGTTTTCCCACCTACAAAGAATGGAGAGGTCTGTAATTTTTATCATAGGTACACTTCACCTGTGAGAGATAAAAATCTAAAAAAAATCCAGAAAATCACATTGTATGATTTTTACATGATTAAATTGCATTTTATTGCATGAAATAGATATTTGATCACCTAACAACCAGCAAGAATTCTAGCTCTCACAGACCTGTTAGTTTTTCTTTAAGAAGCCCTCCTATTCTGGCTGCATGCAGGATCTCGCCTTGTGCAGTAAGGATGATACTGAGAAAGGTCAGGAATCAGCCCAGAACTACACGGGAGGACCTGATCAATGACCTAAAGAGAGCTGGGACCACAGTCTCAAACATTACCGTTAGTAACACACTACGACGTCATGGATTAAAATCCTGCACAGCACGCAAGATCCCCCTGCTCAAGTCAGCACATATCAAGGCCTGTTTGAAGTTCACCAAGGACCATCTAGATGATTTAGAGGAGGTATTGGAGAAGGTAATGTGGTCAGATGAGACCAAAATAGAACTTTTTTTCACCATGTTTGGAGGAAGAAGAAAGAAGAGTACAACACCAAGAACACAGTCCCAAACGAGAAGAATGGTGGGGGAAACATCATACTTTGGGGGTGCTTTTCTGCTAAGGGGACAGAACAGCTGCACCATATTGAAAGGAGGATAGATGGAGTCATGTATCGCGAGATTTTGGCCAACAACCTCCTTCCCTCAGTAAGGGCATTGAAGATGGGTCGTGGCTCGGTCTTCCAGCATGACAATGACCCAAAACACACTGCCAGGGCAACTAAGGATTGGCTCCATAAGAAGCATTTCAAGGTGCTGGAGTGGCCTAGCCAGTCTCCAGACTTGAACCCAATAGAAAATCTTTGGAGGGAGCTGAAACACAATGTTGCCCAGCGACAGCCTCGAAACATGAAAGATCTGGAGAAGATCTGTATGGAGGAGTGGGCCAAAATCCCTGCTGCAGGGTGCACAAACTTGGTCAAGAACTACAGGAAACGTCTGACCTCTGTAATTGCAAATAAAGTTTTCTGTACCAAATATTAAGTTCTGGGGTCCTTCTGGGTCTCCGGCCATAGCGTTTCATTTCATTCAAATGTCGAGGGATAGTTTGCACTGACATTGACGCACCCTGAGGCAGCAGGACAGCTTGAATATCTTTTGAACTTGATTGGGGCTGCTTATCCACCACTTGGACTATCCTGCGTTGCAATCTTTCATCAATTTTTCTCTGCCGTCCACATCCAGGGAGATTAGCTACAGTACCATGGGTTGTAAACTTCTTGATTATGTTGTGCACCGTGGACAAAGAAACATCAAGATCTCTAGAGATGGTCTTGTAACCTTGAAATTGTTGATATTTTTCAAAATTTTGGTTCTCAAGTCCTCAGACAGTTTTCGTCTCCTCTTTCTGTTCTCCATGCTTAGTGTGGCATACACAGAAACACAATGTAAAGATTGAGTCAACTTCTCCCCTTTTAACTGGTTTCAGATGGGATTTTCATATTTCCCACACATGTTACTTGCCACAGGTGAGTTTGAACGAGCATCAAATGCTTGAAACAAAGTTGCTTACCCATAATTTTGGAAAGGTGTCAACAATTTTGTCTGGCCCATTTTTGGAGCTTTGTGTGAAATTATGTCCAATTTGCCTTTTTTCTCAGTTTTTTTGTGTTGTTCCAATACACCCAAAGTAAATAAACATGTGTATAAAAAAACATGTGTAAGGCTGTGTGCCTACTATGCGTTTTTTAAGCGTTTCTGAAGCGGCAATTCCGCTGCAGAAATGCTTAAAAAACATTTTGTAGAAGGTCTGCCATGTTACCCAATGATAAGCCGCATGTACTGTGCACATGCTGTGGAAATTTCCGCTGTGGATTATCATTGCGGACAAATCCGCAGCACTACCAATTATTTTGCGAAATCGCGGCATTTTCGCCGCCATTGACTTGCATTGGACCGCATGTCATCCGCATCACTGCATCTGTACATGCGGATAACATGCGGTTCAATGTGCGGATGGTACCTGGGTTTGGAGAAGAGGAGACTCTCCTCCAGACCCGGGTACCATAGTACCTGTAAAAAAAAGAATAAAATGAAAAATATACATTATACTTACCTTCCGATGGCCCCAATGTCCTTATCCAATCCGTCCTGGCTTGCCGGCAGCTCACGGTAGACTAAAAGGACCTACGGTGACATAATTTAGTCGTGTGACGGGTCACGCGACCGCTGACATCGGCGGTCGCGTGACCAGTCACATGACTAACTGACGTCATGGCAGGTCCTTTTAGTCTACCGTGAGCTGCCGGCAAGCCAGAACGGATTGGATAAGGACATCGGGAGCCATCAGCAGGTAAGTATAAAATATTTATTTTTTATTTTTTACCATTCTTTGGGGTCACACTATATAAATCCATGCCGGTTGCATGGATTTATATAGTGTGATCAAGTTGTCAAGCACTTTCCAAGTGATGCTAAAATCGCTTGGAAAGCGCTTGACAACCCGCATGCGGAAATGCAAGTGTCAACACATTCAGCCATGACTGAATATAAAACAGGCCCCACATGTATGAATGATGTTTAATCTCATTGTCATAAATTTTATTAATCACTATAATTGAAATAATATGTGTGACTTTTCACTCCTCTTTCACCAGGAGGGGTGGGGTAGCTATCAGAACAAATTTATTATGAATTGCAACAGAAAATAGCTCGAATGACAGCACAAAACTATGTTCATAGCAATCATACATTTCAATTCCTGTTGGTACAGGTGACCAGGGCGTCACTAGGACACCAGGGAAAAGTGCTGCCCTTCAACTGAGCACTTCAACATGTAAAAATGTCTTTGAACTACCAGTGAAATACTCAGTTTCCCATTTAGCTAGGCCAGCAAGGACATGATAAGAGCAATCTCACCAGGGAAAAAGGTATTAAAAGGAATCTGTCAGTAAGAGCCATCCAAACTGCACATATGAGTGTGCAGGTCTTTGAAAGCTAAATCGTAAATTAATCAACACCTTTAAATCTTCTATCTGTTGCTGCATTCCTGAGTAATTTAGTGTTTTAATTAATATGCAAATAAGGTCTTAAGTGCTTTGGGTATGAAAGACCAAGACTCTCCCTCTCAACGTTGTTCTTCCACCTAGCACCAACCTCTTTAGCTTGATTGACAGCTCACTGTCTGCATGATGTCAGGTGCCAACCAAGGGAATCAGACAGCGACCTAACAAGCTAACAAGGTTGATGCTGGGCAGGGGGACAACCTGGGGAGGCAGTGACTCGGGAAGTGCTCTGTCACGCACAGAGCACTTACTAGCTCATTTGCATATGACTAAAAACACAGATTTCTTGGAAATGCAGCAATCGATTGCAGATATAAAAGAGTCAATAGATTTACCTTCAAAAGACCCTTATATGCGGATTTGGAAGGAGGAGGGGATTGAATTTACTGACAGATTGCCTTGGAATCGACAGGGTCATTAGGAAACGTATGGTGCATTCGGCTGTAAAACTGATATATAGTGTACAATACTTGAACGGTAAGTACTGCCATGCAATACAATGCATGCTGAGAAAGAAAATGAACTGAAAAATACAACATAAAGCATTACAAATATAAAACAATGCACCGTATAATCAAGCCATATGACTTCATTGCTTATATAAGAAAGTTCACTTACCCTGTTTACTGGCAGTTTCACTATATGAGACCTATTACTTGAAATAACCCTGCAAAAAAATAAGCAAAGAATAAGCAGATGTTCTCCGACGCTTAGTTTCTAAAGCTCAGTGCGCGTTAGCGATTTACATGGTAATTGTGTAGCGAATGGCACATTCTGCAAATATCCTTTTTCAGCCACTTCTCTTATTGCCTTTACAGATGATATCTTAATGGGTGAGGTAACAAAGCGGAAAGGAAATAGCCCCAGTTACAGTGACAAACACGACCGCTCAACTCCGAACCCAAAAACTCTGATGAGAACAATAAGTAAAGTGAATTTTCCTGCCCTGCTGCAAAATCTGTATCAGGGTCCATGTCTAGGAAATGTCACTAATAATACCGATGTCCACTTATATGAGGAGGGTCATGGGGGACCCTCAGGCTCCAGGTAAATTGTTACCTCTACACCCTGTATGGCCTCTTGTCACAGATTGGGCAGCATTAGTGTAATGATTCCACCCCTCAGTGCTGAGCTATCTGTGCAGTGATTGACAGCTCAGTTGTCCAGTCTGGTGCAGGGGTGTGCTGAGCTGTCTGTGCAATGATTGACAGCTCAGTTGTCCAGTCTGGTGCAGGGGTGTGCATGGCTGTCTGTGCAGTGATTGACAGCTCAGTTCTCCAGTCTGGTGCAGAGGCAAGTTGAGCTGTCTGTGCAGTGATTGACAGCTCAGTTGTCCAGTCTGGTGCAGGGGCGTGTATGGCTGTCTGTGCAGTGATTGACAGCTCAGTTGTCCAGTCTGGTATAGGGGCGTGCTGAGCTGTCTGTGCAGTGATTGACAGCTCAGTTGTCCAGTTTGGTGCAGGGGCCTGCTGAGCTGTCTGTGCAGTGATGGACAGCTCAGTTGTCCAGTCTGGTGCAGGGGCAAGCTGAGCTGTCTGTGCAGTGATTGACAGCTCAGTGTCCAGTCTGGTGCAGGGGCGTCCATGGCAGTGATTGACAGCTCAGTTGTCCAGTCTGGCGTAGAGGCGTGCTGAGCTGTCTGTGCAGTGATTGACAGCTCAGTTGTCCAGTTTGGTGCTGGGGCCTGCTTAGCTGTCTGTGCAGTGATTGACAGCTCAGTTGTCCAGTCTGGTGCAGGGGCATGCTGAGCTGTCTGTGCAGTGATTGGCAGCTCAGTTGTCCAGTTTGGTGTAGGGGCATGCTGAGCTGTCTGTACAATGATTGACAGCTAAGTGTCCAGTCTGGTGCAGGGGTGTGCTGAGCTGTCTGTGCAGTGATTGACAGCTCAGTTGTCCAGTTTGGTGCAAGGGCGTGCTGAGCTGTCTGTGCAGTGATTGACAGCTCAGTTGTCCAGTTTGGTGCAGGGGCGTGCGGAGCTGTCTGTGCAGTGATTGACTGATTGACAGCTGAGTTGTACAGTCTTGTTCAGGGGCATGCTGAGCTGTCTGTGCAGTGATTGACAGCTCAGTTGTCCAGTCAGGTGCAGGGGTGTGCTGAGCTGTCTGTGCAGTGATTGACTGATTGACAGCTGAGTTGTACAGTCTTGCTCAGGGGCGTGCTGAGCTGTCTGTGCAGTGATTGACAGCTCATAGTCCAGTCTGGTGCAGGGGTGTGCTGAGCTGTCTGTGCAGTGATTGACAGCTCAGTTGTCCAGTCTGGTGCAGGGGCGTGCTGAGCCTGACCTTGCACCTCATTCTGACCATCCGTCTCTTTAACCCCTTTTCTCTGATCCGCTATCCTCCTGGTATTTTGATCTTGAACCGTTACCTCACTACGACTTTGTTTCTTCCCTATGTTTATGACGTACCCTCCGGGCTATTGACCTCGGACTTCTCGACTATACTGACTCATGGCTTGTCTGTCAGATGTTACTCAGTGTCACAATTAGCCTACAGAGATGCATAAGGAAAATTTAAATTTCCCATATATATATGTTAGGTTAAGTGCACATATACATCGGGAGCTGTAACATAATGTAACTCAGGGGCGGACATATCATTGCTGCAACCTGTGCAGCCTCTCAGGAGCCCAAAAGGTAAGCGGGCCACTACGACCTACACAGCAAGTGGAATTATGCATTATGATGGACAACTATTGGACTGCAAAGGGCCCATATATTGTTCTCGCTTAGGGGCCCTCTTCCATCTGTGTCCGCTCCTGACTTAACTGTAACGTTCCCATAAGCCTCCATTCACTAAACAGAGGCCAAAAATGTGTTAGTTTGGCCTCCATCTGGTTGATATGCTTCCTATACAGAAGAACACTGCAAAGAAATAAATACTATGTGGTATACACTATTTTTCTCATTAGGTGGATGGATGCATAGGTATTCTTCATGCTTGTGGCCACTGTCAGGCGCACTCCTCCTCAACATAGGGTCCGACAATGGGCACAAATGCAGCCTGCAACTAGCCTTTGATTAATATTAATGCCACGTTGGAATGGCTTGGACTTATAATAGGGGATCTTTAATGCATGAATTTACCATTTAAGAGACTAGGAAAGCTCTGTAACAGGTCCCATGTGCAGAAATGTAATGGTCCTCATGAGGATAGGGACCCAAGTTTACTTTTGTTTTTGGGGCTCCTCCTCATCTTCGTATGATGCTAAACATATATGTATTTTGGAGGGTGACTTTAAAATTAAAGGGGTATCCCAAGAACAATATTTAGAAATGTATGATTGATGGGGGGAATGACCACTTGATCCTACTCTGATCCAGATAATGATGTTTTTGTGTCCCCTTTGTGAATGGATCAGTCATGAGCATGTAGGACCACCACTCCATTCACCTTTATCTGCCTTTCAGATGGATGATATACAGTTATATGAAAAAGTTTGGGCACCCCTATTAATCTTAAGCTTAATTTTTTATAAAAATTGGTGTTTTTGCAACAGCTATTTCAGTTTGAGATATGTAATAACTGTTGGACACAGTAATGTTTCTGCCTTGAAATGAGGTTTATTGTACTAACAGAAAATGTGCAATCTGCATTCAAACAAAATTTGACAGGTGCATAAGTATGGGCACCCTTATCATTTTCTTGTTTTAAATACTCCTACCTACTTTTTACGGACGTACTAAAGCACTTTTTTTGGTTTTGTAACCTCATTGAGCTTTGAACTTCATAGCCAGGTGTATGCAATCATGAGAAAAGCTACTTAAAGTGGCCACTTGCAAGTTGTTCTCCTGTTTGAATCTCCTCTGAAGAGTGGCATCATGGGCTCCTCAAAACAACTGTCAAATGATCTGAAAATAAAGATTATTCAACATAGTTGTTCAGGGGAAGGATACAAAAAGCTGTCTCAGAGATTTAACCTGTCAATTTCCACTGTGAGGAACATAGTAAGGAAAAATGGAAGAACACAGGGACAGTTCTTGTTAAGGCCAGAATTGGCAGGCCAAGAAAAACATCAGAAAGGCAGAGAAGAAGAATGGTGAGATCAGTCAAGGACAATCCTCAGACCACCTCCAGACAGCTGCAGCATCAACTTGCTGCAGATGGTGTCACTGTGCATCGGTCAACTATACAACGCACTTTGCACAAGGAGAAACTGTATGGGAGAGTGATGCGAAAGAAGCCGGTTCTGCAAGCACGCCACAAACAGAGTCGGCTGAGGTATGCAAAAGCACATTTGGAGAAGCCAATTTCTTTTTGGAAGAAGGTCCTGTGGACTGATGAAACCAAGATTGAGTTGTTTGGTCATACAAAAAGGCGTTATGCATGGCAGCAAAAAAACACAGCATTCCAAGAAAAACACTTGCTACCCACAGTAAAATTTGGTGGAGGTTCCATCATGCTTTGGGGCTGTGTGGCCAATGTCGGCACCGGGAATCTTGTTAAAGTTGAGGGATGCATGGATTCCACTCAGTATCAGCAGATTCTTGACAATAATGTTCAAGAATCAGTGATAAAGTTGAAGTTACGCAGGGGATGGATCTTTCAGCAAGACAATGATCCAAAACACCGCTCCAAATCTACTCAGGCATTAATGCAGAGGAACAATTACAATGTTCTGGAATGGCCATCCCAGTCCCCAGACCTGAATATCATTGAACATCTGTGGGATCATTTGAAGAGGGCTGTCCATGCTCGGCGACCATCAAACTTAACTGAACTGGAATTGTTTTGTAAAGAGGAATGGTCAAAAATACCTTCATCCAGGATCCAGGAACTCATTAAAAGCTACAGGAAGCGACTAGAGGCTGTTATTTTTGCAAAAGGAGGATCTACTAAAAATTAGTGTCACTTTTCTGGTGAGGTGCCCATACTTATGCACCTGTCAAATTTTGTTTGAATGCAGATTGCACATTTTCTGTTAGTACAATAAACCTCATTTCAAGGCAGAAACATTACTGTGTCCAGTTATTACATATATCAAACTGAAATAGCTGTTGCAAAAACACCAATTTTTATAAAACATTAAGCTTAAGATTAATAGGGGTGCCCAAACTTTTTCATATAACTGTATATGAGTATAAACAGTGTATGCAGGGGGTGGTGACCATGCACACTGCCACTTCATTCACATGGGGGGACACAGGACCATTGAACTCATGATCGTGCAGAATCCAATTGGTTGGACCCCGATACTGTGTATAGGTAATACATGTTGTCGGGATTACCCCTTCAAAGCTTAAACACTAGTGATGAGCAAGCACTAAAGTGCTCGTTACTCAAAACAATCAGGTATGACACTTGATTAACGAGTGTAATGGAAGACAATGGGAAATGCAAGCATTTTTCCGGAGGTCTCGATCCCTCTCTCTCTCTCTCTCCAATAAGCTTCTTACGGGGATCCGAGCACTCAAGCACCACGCGATACTTGGCACTGCTCGATACTCAATCTAGCACTCCAATGCTCAACCGAGTATAGAGCAGTGCCGAGCATGCTAGCTCATCTCTATTAATCACTGGAGGAAAAACGGCTCACAATTCCAATTTATTCTCAGTATCAAGATCTCAGCTTGCAATCAGTGAATTGGAACCTCCATTCTTTACTTTCAGAAGATGGAAATCTGTCCTGGTCATGCGCTGCTCATGCAACTTGTATAATTAATAGTTAGGGCATGTGAAGACCTATATGTTCTCCATACAAGAAAAATGGTCCAATTGTGCTGATCACACTGTAATCAACGTTTGAACAGAGTGGGATCCGTTTTTGTGGAGAATTGAAAAAAAAGTTTGTCAGTCCGTGAAAATCGGATGGCACTGGAATGTCATCCGAGTGTGGTCCGATGCTTTTCACAGACCCATAGACATCAATGGGAAAGTGCCATCCAATTATTGGAAGCAAATGGTGCATGATGCAACTTTTTTCCTTGGACCACTCAGTCCGAGGAAAATATTGGACACGTGCAGAGCCCCATTCAATGTTGGTCCAAGTGCGAACTGATGTTTTGACGGATAGAACTCAGACAGAAACCACAGTTGTCTGCACAAGTCCTCAGTATGAGCTATGAAAAAGTACCGCACCTGTAACAAGTGGAAGTGTAACCTGTGTGACCATCACATGAACAGGATCAAAATATATTCTCGGTGCATAAACAAAGGTTCTCATTCAATGACTGCAAGCAGAGATCCATAAAACCACAGAGAAATCCTACATAACACTGTGGGGTTTTTATTATACAATGCGGATTTTTCATTTGCTAAAAATGGAAAATTCCTTTAATTTGATTTTCACATATCAGCTGTAAGAGCCCAGGGACTTGTTTTCCAGTCTCTATCTTTCTTTCAGAAATCACTTCTGTGCATCTACAGAACTGTACATTTTATCGCCGTGCCGCCATATGGTGATGGATTCCTTCTGCTGCTTTCTGCTTTAGCTCCTGTGTTATTTGTCATTCCGATCCCTTCTGCTGAGGATATGGTTCCTAGTTCCCAATATCACACAGTAACAGATTAGATTTGGAAGATAATGTATTTGTCAGGAAGCGACATAGACTGCTTTATAAATAGCATCACAAACCATTGCAGCAATGGATGGGCTAAGGGATCCTGCTTATCCATCTGCTTCTTGATTTCCAAATAAGGTGCCTAAAACAAGAAAATCACAATATTACCGGGCATATTGTAGCATACGACGTGTAGAATTAGTGCATGATGAGTTAATCAATGCAACGTCAAGCCCCGTGAAGGACTGACATGGGAATCATTGGCAGGAGAAGCTGTGACTGTACTACAAAACGATATCCTGGAGTCACGTAAGGACAAGACTCTACTCTACTATCCGACAATATCTCCTGACTGTATACCGCAACCAGGGCTGCCGCTAGGAATTTGAGGGCTTCCTACTGGTAAAACTTTGGGGCCCCCTTGAGACTCCGCTCAGGCTCCACCCCCCACTCCGCAGCCACAAATAGCCCCCTTACAGGGCCAGAAATGCCCCCTCACAGGGCCAGAATAGCCCCTTCACAGGGCCAGAAATGGCCCCCTCACAGGGCCAGAAATAGCCCGCTCACAGGGCCAGAAATAGCCCCCTCAAAGGGACAGAAATGCCCCCTCACAGAGCCAAAATAGCCCCCTCACAGGGCCAGAAATGCCCCCTCACAGAGCCAGAATAGCCCCCTCACAGGGCCAGAAATGCCCCCTCACAGAGCCAGAATAGCCCCCTCACAGGGCCAGAAATGGCCCCCTCACAGGGCCAGAAATAGCCCCCTCACGGGGTCAGAAATGCCCCCTCACAGAGCCAAAATAGCCCCATCACAGGGCCAGAAATGCCCCCTCACAGGACCAGAAATAGCCCCCTCACAGGGCCAGAAACCCCCCGGCAACCTCCCCCAGTCCTCATACATTGCCCGCTGCTGCTGCTGTTGCTTTCTCACTGACAGACACTGACACACACACATGCACACATACACACAGACACACACAGACACTGACACACACACATGCACACATACACACAGACACACACAGACACTGACACACACACATGCACACATACACACAGACACACACAGACACTGACACACACACATACAGACACACACACAGACACACACACACTGACACACAGACACTGACACACACACAGACACAGACACACACACAGACACAGACACACACACAGAAACACACACTGACACACACACTGACAGAGGCACTAACACACACTGACACACACACACACAGTCTGCCTACCTCCTCCTGCCACCGCTGCTGCTGCTGAAGTCTGCCTGCCTGTCCCGGGTCCCAATACATGTGTGGCATGCTGCTTCTCTGCTCCAAAATGAAAGTGAGCGCGCATGGCACATGACCTGCGTCAGGACCATGATGCATCCGGTGGCGGTTTAAAGGTATAGCGCTCATTTTCGGGCACAGGGTGCATTAAGGTCTGAACTGTTACCCCTGACTCCCAGAGGCCCGGTGAGTAAATGCAAAGAGAGGGGGAGTCCGGGCTGGCTGGGCGCCCCCCTTTTTACTTCTGTTCACCGGGCCCCATACAGTAGTAAGGGCAGTAATGCCCTGATGGCAGCCCTGACCGCAACTGTACTATCCGCCAATATCTCCTGACTGTATACAGCAACTCTACTATCTGGCAATATCACCTGACTGTATACAGCAACTCTACTATCCGACAATATCTCCTGACTGTATACAGCAACTCTACTATCTGGCAATATCACCTGACTGTATACCGCAACTCTACTATCCAGCAATATCTCCTGACTGTATACCGCAACTCTACTATCTAGCAATATCTCCTGACTGTATACAGCAACTCTACTATCTGGCAATATCACCTGACTGTATACAGCAACTCTACTATCCGACAATATCTCCTGACTGTATACAGCAACTCTACTATCTGGCAATATCACCTGACTGTATACCGCAACTCTACTATCCAGCAATATCACCTGACTGTATACCGCAACTCTACTATCCAGCAATATCACCTGACTGTATACCGCAACTCTACTAGCCACCAATGTTTCCTGACTGTATACCGCAACTCTACTAGCCACCAATGTTTCCTGACTGTATACCGCAACTCTACTAGCCACCAATGTTTCCTGACTGTATACCGCAACTCTACTAGCCACCAATGTCTCCTGACTGTATTATATCACGTCAGTAAAGCGTAGTGCCGGACGATCCTCACTGTAGTCTGACTTATAATATCATTCAATTTATTTCAATGAGGTCCGCACGCTGTTTCCAGACAACCATTACCCCGGCTATATTTATCAGATGTGCCTCATCTACGATAATATGTAATAAGATGAAATAAACCTCATTACGATACAAAAATAAATGTGCTCACCTGCGTCATCTCTCTGATGGAAGTGATACTGTCTAATGCCTTCATTACTCTGTCGTAGTTCTTTTTCTGTTAGGAAAATAAAGACATGTCAAGAAATCTACAGACAATAATGTTAAAATCTATAGAAAATACGGAAAAGATTCAAAACATTTTCCCTGACTTATTCTGTACCATTTAAAGTTAAAAAAAGGGGGGAAATAAACAAAAACTGTCAAATAGTAAAACTGTCTATAGCGTCCAATCATAGCACAGCTTTCATTTCATAATCTGCTCTTGAAAAATGAAAGCTGCACTGTGATTGGTTGCTATGGGTGACAAAGACAGGTTTTTCTTTTAATCAGCTTTTCAGAATTAGGCCTAATTGTTTTCCTATTCATTCGCACCCAAAGTAAAAGAAAACATACAGCACTTTCGGGTCAACAAATCAGGACCATAAAAGGAAAGGGGCCCAGTGGATCAAGACCTGCGACTGGCGTTGAGATTCCTGGCGTATTGAACGCCACAGTTTGACATGAATTAGATGAGCTGTGGTGTCACACTTTCATCGTGCCCTTGTCTATTTCAGCAGAGCTGGAAGAAACTGGCAAGAAAACGCCAGAAGTAGCAAAATGTAGGCGAAACGCTGAGTTGTGCCTAAATTTTGTGACTTTTCAAAGCTTTTACACTAGAATTTTGGCGTGAAAGCTTTGATGTATCGGGCCCAAGGTGTTTAATAAAACCATGCCCAGAGTGGGCATTTGTGGGTTCCCAGTGTTTGGAGGACATTCCCGCATGGTCTTGGGCGGAGAGGATGCAGATTCGGTCCAAATTAAATCAATCTGAGTAAAAGTGTCTAGACTGCCATGAAAAGACGTTTATTATGCCCTCAGACGGGAAGGAAGGGATTAAAAAATACTAAAATATATTAAACTTATGTGTCGTATGCCTTCACGTGTCCCTATGCTGCCTCTGCTGCGCTCCCCGGACCTCTACATCGTTTTTCGGTTCTCTCGGTGCCGCGACCTCATACGGTCATGTGGGGGGGGGGGTGGCGCACGTTACCGACTGGGGGAGCAGCAGCGGCGGAAGTGGTATAAGGACAGTTGAGTGTCTAGTTCAGGAGGGTATAATGTATTTTATTATTTTAACCCCTTCCTGGCCCTCAAAAGAAGATAGCAAAATGGCGGCCCGGCTGGCTGCTATTCTACTAAATTCATGTCAAGTGGAATCATGAAAAATTTTTGAATCTAAGTTTTATTTTTTTAACGTTTGATTTTCTCATCCTTTTAGCCCTGGGAGCTGAGGCTTAAATGTCCAGAATTTTCAATAAACAAGTATGTATAGGATGTCATGTCATCGCACCAATCGCTGCTTGTGGCTCAATAGTACAGAGCCGCGAAGGCTCTCCCTTGTGCATGAGGCTCACTGTAGATCCAGTAAGACATTATAGTTTTTAGAGGACATTAAAATGATCATTCTGTGCACGTAGAGTATGATTGCACTCGGCGGTACTTGTCCTGTGTACATGTGCTGCCGAGAACGATAATTTTTAAGCACGCTTAAAAATAATTTCACCAGATGGACGAGAGTGTTTTGCTCATTCATTAGATGATTAGCGGCCTGTTTAGCCAGGCTGATAATCTGAAATGAGCATTTTCACTATCGCCAATATCGGTGGGATTGGCTGAAAGTCTAACGTCTATGGGGGCCTCCCAACCCTCTTCCGATAATGTCAGGGGAGAAAAGGTTTCCGTTCTGATGAATTTCAGAATTCAATCCTTTTCTTCTCCTTTGATATAAGCTACTGTCAGAGGAGTCTAGTAGTGACTCTCAGTGAACACAGGAGCGCTTAGCCAAGTGTCCCTGCGTATGGTGGAACCAGAAGAGATAGCTGTTGAGGAACCACCAAGACTGGGGTTAGATGGCGTTGTGGCACAGGTTGCACGGTAAAAGATCGTTGCATGCCACCGCTATATCGCAACATAATGCAGGCGAAAGTGGTAGAACAACTGCGAAAAACAAGTTTCAAAATATCAGAACCAATTGGATTTTTTGTGACTTGCTTGTTGCGGTCATGGTATCCTGAGGGTCGCTATTCTACTCCATTCACTTGCATTGTGACACAACATAGCAGTGGTATAAAGTCATCTTCGGCCACGTGACCACTGTTGTCCCAGGACAAGGAACTAAACTAGCCCAGTAGTTTTTGGACTAGTCCTCAAACCTAAATAGAAAAGACGAAAGAAAAACACATACTCGTGGATTAAAGGCCAGGGTCTGAGGATCATTGGGGTCTACCACTGAAGGATATGGCTCAAATATGACAACTTTCCTCGGAGATTCCAAAGCAGAACGACACATTGACACAAGGAGATCTACAACCTGGAAGCATAACATGGGAAAAATGATATATTAGTTATTTTACCATTGCATCGTTTGTATAAAATTTGACAGATGAGGAAAAAACAAGGAAGGAACAACATCAAGACTTATGTCAGTCTTGAAGATAGTCCACTGAAAATATATCATCTTCAAGCTGCCTATGCACTACAATCTAAAAGTCTACACCAGCTCTGAGCTGGGATTGATTTATGCAATAATTTGCACCACTTTCTAATGTTGTAGGTCATGTACTTTTCTGCAACATGATTTTTCATTTATTTTACCCACGTTTTGTAGCTTTAAAAAGTTGCACATTTTTTCCCTTTTATGCCGACCTCGCCTATATATACACAAAAGTGGGTGAAAAGTAAAGAGGCTGATATAAAGAGGCAAAAATATGCAACTTTTTAAAGCTAAAAGAAATTATGGAAATGGAGACACAGAAGTTCACTGTGCTGATACACTCTGTGCTGCTGTGACAGATCCACTAGATATAAGATATAGAACTACTATATCCATGAAGGCTGGAAAAAACCCAGGTCTAGTCTAGCTCCTCACATGCAAACTAGCTTGAATAGAACATAATAATATAAATTATCATAATGCTCAATATTAATAGTGCAAAATGAATAACATTGGAAAGTATTGAATAATCTCAATTGTCTGTAACATTATTCTTTATACCTGAGCACCGGTTGCAATTTCATCTGCAGCTTCATTCATTACACCCAGTGTCTGAAAAGCGAATACACAAAGCTCTCTTTCACAAACAGTAGGCTGTCGAAAGAAGAAAATGAACAAATACCAGTTAAAATGAGCAAATAGCTGAGTTTTTATTACATTATTATTGGGTAATCTCTTTTATAGGAGTCGGTAAAAATGGAGTTTACATATACTTTCAATAGAATAATAATCTAAAATACAAAGTCAACAAAAGACGTGCAATGATGACATTTGACCACCAGGTGGCACTGTTATGACAAGACAAATCGCCCACGCAGCGGTAGTTAAATGGCTCCTGCAGGCTCTCTTCATGTTTTAATTCATGATATGCTTCTACATTGCTCAGCAGTTGTGAAATGAGATGTCAAATAAGTTGATGTACAGTAAAGCAGCACACAATGGGCTTTGCTTCATTGCTTCCAGTGGGAAGCGTGGCCTAATTTCATTATATAATCAGAATTCACGGCTTTGGGCATTAGGGTGTATCATTCTTTGCATCCTAAAAGGAAATGTTATGACAAAGCGGAATAATTCTACTACACTGGTAAACGCAGTGTAATAATTATATTATATTTAATGAATATATATGAATATTATATTAGTTATATTATAAAATATATAATTGCTATATATAATAATAAAATTATACTATTATATATATTTAATTAATATAAATTATATATAATATATTATATTATGTATATATATCTAGTTATATTATTATATTATATATATTATATTATTATATTGTCATATATGATTATATTATAATATATATTATATGTAATATATATATAATATATTTAATAATATTTAATTCTATATATTAAATTAATATATAATTATATTATAACAATTATATTTTAAAATAAATAAATTAGCATTATAATTTGACAATTATGTTATCTATATAAATCTCATGCCCACTCTAATTTTTTTTAATTCTGAGGGAATTGACCCGAGGTTGCGATTTTTAAATCCTCAGAATATCAATTTCTCTTGCAGCAAATAGCCGTTTCATTGGCAGATTTTCCCCATAGATTTGCATGAGATGCAGACAATCAGCGGATAAAAATGAATATGCATTCTTAGTACATTTCCTTGGTGGAAAAGCATGAAATCTGCCCATGATTTCATTGATAAAGTTTTATTAAAAACAGGAAACTCATAAAAGTACCAAAAAGAGACAAAAACGCAGGAGAGAAAGTGCAATAAAACCGTCTATAAACAAAACATCACTAAAAAAAATCAAACAAATGCAAATAGCCTAAATTAGTTATTTGACGCAGAAAATCTGCAGCATCAAAAATTCACCAAATACTCAGCAACTAACAGTATTTAAAAAAAAAACAGAGAACCACTAGAGGAAATGGGAAAAGGAGGGTTCATTTCCATCGCGTGTACAGAAATAAAACCCAGGTTTATGTAGTAGTAAAAAAAAATAAATCATGGCCATGTGAATGGCCCCATAGACTGTCGCAGACATGAGTGATAACCGTGAAAATCAGACGTGTGAATAAGCTCTTATGGTAATGGGGCAGGAACCCTTGGTCTAGGGCAATACCTATGAAACCCAGAAAACCTGCGCTCTATATTATAGGAACATCTATTAGCAGGGTAGACAGCATAGACCCAGGTCTAAGGGTAGGGTCACACAACCGTTTTCTCTTCATCTGAGAAAATATGTCCGATTATGCTAATTACAATCAGATTGATCAGAGATGGACCTGATTTTCTTGGATATGGAGAGAAAAATAAGTTTCTCCACCTTCACTATTATGTCAGTCTGTGAAAATCGGACTGCACTCGAATGGACCCATAGACTTGAATGGGCGAGTGCCATTTGATTCTTGAAGGCAAATCAGACATGTGCACGGCCCCTAGAATAATACGTGTTATCCGTCAACACTGCAGATAGCACCGTCCGATTTATGTGATAATCTACACGAGCCCTAAAGTTGTCCAGTCAGTGCTGGCGTTGTCAGAGTATGTAGCGCCACACCCTATTGGGAAAAAGGGAATGGTAATGACTAGTTGTCAATATATTTACACATTTCCAGGAGGAGTAACAAAGGAATAGCAGAATGCAGAAATGTAAGAAGAGATTCTCCAGGATTGTCCTTTCCTCTAGAACATACAAGTCAAACTCTGGCCTGCTGGCTGGTTTTATTTGGCCAGCGACACCAGAATCATCGCCCCTATGTGGGGCCCATTATTCTGTATGGAGGACTATGTGGGGCCCATTATTCTGTATGGAGGACTATGTGGGGCCATTATCCTGTATGGAGGACTATGTGGGGCCCATTATTCTGCATGGAGGACTATGTGGGGCCCATTATTCTGTATGGAGGACTATGTGGGGCCATTATCCTGTATGGAGGACTATGTGGGGCCCATTATACTGTATGGAGGACTATGTGGGGCCATTATCCGGTATGGAGGACTATGTGGGGCCCATTATACTGTATGGAGGACTATATGGGCCCATTATTCTGTATGGAGGACTATGTGGGGCCATTATCCGGTATGGAGGACTATGTGGGGCCCATTATACTGTATGGAGGACTATGTGGGCCCATTATTCTGTATGGAGGACTATGTGGGGCCCATTATACTGTATGGAGGACTATGTGGGGCCATTATCCTGTATGGAGGACTATGTGGGGCCCATTATACTGTATGGAGGACTATGTAGGCCCATTATTCTGTATGGAGGACTATGTGGGGCCCATTATTCTGTATGGAGGACTATGTGGGGCCATTATCCTGTATGGAGGACTATGTGGGGCCCATTATTCTGCATGGAGGACTATGTGGGGCCCATTATTCTGTATGGAGGACTATGTGGGGCCATTATCCTGTATGGAGGACTATGTGGGGCCCATTATACTGTATGGAGGACTATGTGGGGCCATTATCCGGTATGGAGGACTATGTGGGGCCCATTATACTGTATGGAGGACTATATGGGCCCATTATTCTGTATGGAGGACTATGTGGGGCCATTATCCGGTATGGAGGACTATGTGGGGCCCATTATACTGTATGGAGGACTATGTGGGCCCATTATTCTGTATGGAGGACTATGTGGGGCCCATTATACTGTATGGAGGACTATGTGGGGCCATTATCCTGTATGGAGGACTATGTGGGGCCCATTATACTGTATGGAGGACTATGTAGGCCCATTATTCTGTATGGAGGACTATGTGGGGCCCATTATACTGTATGGAGGACTATATGGGCCCATTATTCTGTATGGAGGACTATGTGGGGCCATTATCCGGTATGGAGGACTATGTGGGGCCCATTATACTGTATGGAGGACTATGTGGGCCCATTATTCTGTATGGAGGACTATGTGGGGCCCATTATACTGTATGGAGGACTATGTGGGGCCATTATCCTGTATGGAGGACTATGTGGGGCCCATTATACTGTATGGAGGACTATGTAGGCCCATTATTCTGTAAGGAGGACTATGTGGGGCCCATTATACTGTATGGAGGACTATGTGGGGCCATTATCCGGTATGGAGGACTATGTGGGGCCCATTATACTGTATGGAGGACTATGTGGGCCCATTATTCTGTATGGAGGACTATGTGGGGCCCATTATACTGTATGGAGGACTATGTGGGGCCATTATCCTGTATGGAGGACTATGTGGGGCCCATTATACTGTATGGAGGACTATGTGGGGCCCATTATACTGTATGGAGGACTATGTGGGGCCATTTATTCTGTATGGAGGACTATGTGGGGCCATTATACTGTATGGAGAACTATGTGGTGCCCATTATACTGTATGGAGGACTATGTGGGGCCCATTATTCTATATGGAGGACTATGTGGGGCCCATTATACTGTATGGAGGACTATGTGGGGCCCATTATACTGTATGGAGGACTATGTGGGGCCCATTATTCTATATGGAGGACTATGTGGGGCCCATTATTCTGTATGGAGGACTATGTGGGGCCATTATTCTGTATGGAGGACTATGTGGGGCCCATTATACTATATGGAGGACTATGTGGGGCCCATTATTCTGTATGGAGGACTATGTGGGGCCCATTATTATGTATGGAGGACTATGTGGGCCCATTATACTGTATGGAGGACTATGTTGGGCCCATTATACTGTATGGAGGACTATGTTGGGCCCATTACACTATATGGAGGACTATGTGGGGCCCATTATTCTGTATGGAGGACTATGTTGGGCCCATTATACGGTATGGAGGACTACATGGGGCCCATTATTCTGTATGGAGGACTATGTGGGGCCCATTATTCTGTATGGAGGACTATGCGGGGCCCATTATTCTGTGTGGAGGACTACATGGGGCCCATTATTCCGTATGGAGGACTGTGTGGGGCCCATTATTCTGTATGGAGGACTATGTGGGGCCCATTATTCTGTATGGAGGACTGTGGGACCCATTATACTATATGGAGGACTGTGGGGCCCATTATTCTGTATGGAGGACTACATGGGGCCCATTATTCTGTATGGAGGACTATGTGGGGCCCATTATTCTGTATGGAGGACTATGTGGGGCCCATTATTCTGTATGGATGACTGTGGGACCCATTATACTATATGGAGGACTGTGGGGCCCATTATACTGTATGGAGGACTACATGGGGCCCATTATTCTGTATGGGGGACTATGTGGGGCCCATTTTACTGTATGAAGGCCTATGTGGGGTCCATTATACTGTATGGAGGACTATGTTGGGCCCATTATTCTGTATGGATGACTATGTGAGGCCCATTATACTATATGGAGGACTATGTGGAGCCCATTATTCTGTATGGAGGACTATGTGGGGCCCATTATTCTGTATGGAGGACTATGCTGGGCCCATTATACTGTATGGAGGACTACATGGGGCCCATTATTCTGTATGGAGGACTATGTGGGGCCCATTATTCTGTATGGAGGACTATGTGGGGCCCATTATTCTGCATGGAGGATTATGTGGGGCCCATTATTCAGTATGAAGGACTATGTGGGGCCCATTATTCTGTATGGAGGACTATGTGGGGCCCATTATTCTGTATGGAGGATTATGTGGGGCCATTATTTTGTATGGAGGACTATGTGGGGTCCATTATTCTGTATGGAGGACTATGAGGGGCCCATTATACTATATGGAGGACTATGTGGGGCCCATTATTCTATATGGAGGACTATGTGGGGCCCATTATTCTATATGGAGGATTATGTTGGGCCCATTATACTGTATGGAGGACTACATGGGGCCCATTATTCTGTATGGAGGACTATGTGGGGCCCATTATTCTGTATGGAGGACTATGTGGGGCCCATTATTCTGTATGGAGGACTGTGGGACCCATTATACTGTATGGAGGACTGTGGGGCCATTATACTGTATGGAGGACTATGTGGGGCCCATTATTCTGTATGGAGGACTATGTGGGGCCCATTATACTGTATGGACGTCTATCTGGGGCCCATTATTCTGTATGGAGGACTATGTGGGGCCCATTATACTGTATAGAGGACTACATGGGGCCCATTATTCTGTATGGAGGACTATGTGGGGCCCGTTTTACTGTATGGAGGACTATGTGGGGCCCATTATTCTGCATGGAGGATTATGTGGGGCCCATTATTCTGTATGAAGGACTATGTGGGGCCTATTATTCTGTAGAAAGGACTATGTGGGGCCATTATTCTGTATGGAGGACTATGTGGGGCCCATTATTCTGTATGGAGGACTATATGGGGCCCATTATTCTGAATGGAGGTCTATGTGGGGCCCATTATTCTGTATGGAGAACAATGTGGGGCCATTATACTGTATGGAAAGCTATGTTGGCCCAGTATACTGTTTGGAGGACTATGTGGGGCCCATTATTCTGCATGGAGGATTATGTGGGGCCCATTATTCTGTATGGAGGACTATGTGGGGCCCATTATTCTGTATGGAGGACTATGTGGGGCCCATTATTCTGCATGGAGGGTTATGTGGGGACCATTATTCTGTATGGAGGACTATGTGGGGCCATTATTTTGTATGGAGGACTATGTGGGGGCCATTATTCTGTATGGAGGACTATGTGGGGTCCATTATTCTGTATGGAGGCTATATGGGGCCTATTATTCTGTATGGAGGACTATGTTGGACCCATTATTCTGTATGGAGGACTATGTGGGGTCCATTATTCTGTATGGAGGAATATGTGCGGTCCATTATTTTGTATGGAGGACTATGTGGGGGCCATTATTTTGTATGGAGGACTATGTGGGGCCCATTATACTGTATGGAGGACTATGTGGGGCCATTATCCTGTATGGAGGACTATGTGGGGCCCATTATACTGTATGGAGGACTATGTAGGCCCATTATTCTGTATGGAGGACTATGTGGGGCCCATTATACTGTATGGAGGACTATGTGGGGCCATTATCCGGTATGGAGGACTATGTGGGGCCCATTATACTGTATGGAGGAATATGTGCGGTCCATTATTTTGTATGGAGGACTATGTGGGGGCCATTATTTTGTATGGAGGACTATGTGGGGGCCATTATTTTGTATGGAAGAATATATGTGGCCATTATTGTGTATGGAGAACTATGTGGGGCCTATTATTCTGTATGGAAGACTTTGTAAGGCAATTATACAGTATACTGGTTGGCCTGCGACTTTGTCCAAGTTTTTCAGTTTGGCCCTTTGTGTGTTTGAGCTTGACATCCCTGCTCTAGAACACGCAGCCCAACATCCAACACTCAGCATGTCATACAATTCTTCACATGAAAGGCCTGGATTCTCCATCTCATGTTGTGCTTAGCATCCAATTATTGTAGGCGAACGCTGATATTTTCTGACCTCAGACATAATTACATCAAACAATGATACAATAGGAACAAAAGACTTGTTTACAAGCCGGGAAATAAATGAAGGTTTTTACATTCAAACACCAAGACACGAGGAGCAGACATCACGCTAATTAACTAATTATCACCTGGCACAAACCTATTTCATCCCATAATCAAAAGGCTACAACATATGAATAATGCATCACACAAAGTAGATAATACCGCAGCAGATAATCTATCATCAAAGCCAGATCCGAGAAGGCATCTATGTACCTCCTGCTCATTCATTTTTCTCTTCTTCTTCCTAGTAAAATAAGCTTAAACCTTTATGTGCTCCACACATTTTATTTATTCATTTTTTTTATTGTTTTTTTCGGACTTATAGTTCTTAATAGCTCAATTTTGAAGTACATATTATAAATCTTTTATTAAAGGGAATCTGTCAATAGGATTTCACACCCCAGACTATATATATATATATATATATATATACAGTATTTGTGCATAAAGACAAGTCCAGTCTGTTTCTCCGTTACTGACAAATCGGGGTTTGAATTGATATGCAGATGAGGCCAAAGATCTATTTGTAGATCTGAAGCCTCTGTCACTCCAGCTCTATTTCCCAGTGCAGCCTCTTCCTGTTTGACTAACGACTTCTTTGCCTGAAGTCACACAGCATAGAGATGGTTTGGCAAGCAGGAAGAAGTGGCACTGGGTGGGGAATAGAGCTGGAGTGACAGAGGCTTCAGATCTACAAATAGTTCTTCAGCCTCAATTGCAAATCAGTTTAAATGCTGATTTCTCCTTAATGTACTTAACCACATAATTGAAAAAATGGTACCAATGTCATCAGTGTATAATCCGTTTTTACTATTAGGCCATGTTCACACATTCAGTATTTGGTCAGTATTTTACATCAGTATTTGTAAGCCAAACCCACGAGTGGTTGATAACTACAGAAGTGGTGATGTGTTTCTATTATACTTTTCCTCTGACTGTTCCACTCCTGGTTTTGGCTTACAAATATTGATGTAAAATACTGACCAAATACTGAGCGTGTGAACGTGGCCTTAGTATGTCATCAGTTTTTATCATGGATGGATAAAGAAATCGATTACGAATCTCCTCCTTTCCTTTGCAATGTTAACTACGGACAGCACAAGGATGGTACACTGATGCATCCGTGAGCTGATCGTGATTTTTCACGGACCCATAGACTTGTATTGGCCCTTTTCATTTGTGATGCCGCAGAAAAATTAACATGTCTCCATGAGTTTTGCCCAAACACAGTCGGTGAAAAAATACGGACATAAGAAGAGAATTATAGGTTATAATGGGCACCTGTGGTATCCGTGAGAAAAAAGGATAGAACACATACGTGCAACATGGTTGTGTGAATGAGGTCTGAGTGTATTTCTGGACTTGTCTTCTGGAAAGAGTTACATGCACGTATAAATAGTTTGGGAGGTGAAATCCTGCTGACAGATTCCTTTAAAGGTTAAAAAAAGGGGTTAAAAACATTAATTCCATCCTTGCTTTTTGAGGTATTGTTTTTATGTAGTTTACTGTGTGGTAGAAATGATAATAACTTTTCTCTGCTTATTAGCACAATTACAGCAATACCAAATTTATGCTGCCGTGACTAAGAACCGCTTATAAATCTGGGTTTGAAACGCGTAGGTGAACAGATATTTTTTTTCAGGATGTCTCGTTTTTAAGTTGTGTGATTTTTTATTTTTAAATGGACTAATAAACCACCCATTCTACAGACTTCCCTTCTACCCTCCCCGGCCGGGATTCAATGTCCGTGCACTTCTTGTTGATCTATTCAGCGTCACCATGTTCAAGGTGAGCTGAACAAAAGTTTTCCCTTTTTTGTGAATACCAGTAGTGATGATCGAGTGTGTATTGTTAACCCTTTCGGTGAGCATGCTCGGGTGCTCTTCGTGTATTTTCGGTGTGCTCGGCATTTATGCTAGTGTCGCCGCAGCTGCAAGTGTCACGGCTGTTATACAGCCGTGACACATGCAGGGATTGACTGTTTGTTAGGCAATCCCTGCATGTGTCACAGCTGTCTAACAGCCGTGACACATGCAGCCGCGGTGACACTAACATAAATGCCGAGCACACCGAAAATACTCGCGTGTTCGCCGAAAAGGTTAACAATACACGCTCGATCATCACTAAATACCAGTTTATAGGGGAGGGAGTGCTATTTTACACAATAGTTCACAGTGTAAATGTTTTATTTTCTTTTTTTACATTTTTGACCATTTGATCGTTTGAAAATTGAACATTGTGCCTGTCAGTGTCCTAATGGGAATACAAAAATGGCAGCTTCTCAGCTGCTAAAGCTATTCATGGGCTCCAACAATCACATTCCAAGATAACAATGGGGTGACAGAGGGATTATTTACCCCTGAGGTGTCACAGTCATAAGCAACTGTGGTAATTAGGTGGATAGAGAAAGGAAAGGGGTTTCCTTTCTCTAACCGATTACATGCCACAGTTGCTGCTGTGGCATCTGAGGGTTAATTGGTCCTGGCCTTTATTGCAGAGGATCAGGGTGTCTCAAAAGCTAATTCTGCTCCACATATATATGGTGCTTTTATGTGAACTATTACATGTCAGGATAACCTTGGTCTATATATCCTATTACAGCATATGGACATAGAGTAGGGTATCCACTTAGGACCCCCTGTATACCAGAGTACTGAGCCACATGAAGAATGAAGAGTGGCTGCCGCTCTACAGGACTTGTCATTATATAACATAGTTGCCTACAGTGCCTTGAAAAAGTATTCATACCCTGTGAACTTTTCACATTTTTTCACGTTAAACCCACAAACTTAAATGTATTTTAATGGGATTTTATGTGATGTACCAACACAAAGTAGCAAGTATTTGTGAAATGTAAAGGAAATGATACATGTTTTTTTAATTATTTTAAAAATATAAATCTGGAAATTGTGACGTGAATTTGTATTCAGCCCCCCACCCGAGTCAATACTGTGTAGAACCGCCTTCTGCTACAATCACTGCTGCAAGTCTTTTGGGGTATGTCTTTCCCAACTTTGTACATCTAGAGGCTGACATTTTTTCCAATTCTTCTTAAAAAAAACTAGCTTTAGCATTGGATGGAGGCGTCTTTGAACAGCAATTTTCAAGATTTTCAAAGGAATTTAGATCTGGACTTTTACTGGGCCACTTTATCCTTGACCTGTCTGGTGAGCTCCTTGGTTTTTATGATGTGGTTTGATCCCTAGTGTTCTCAAACAAACCTCTGAGGCCTTCACAGAACAGCTGTAGTTATACTAAGAATAAATTACACACAGGAGGACTCAGTTTACTAATTATATGACTTCTGGAGCCAATTGGTCACTCAGGATTTTATTTAGGGGTATCAGACTGCAGGGGGCTGAATACAAATGCACATCACAATTTTCAGATTTCTATTTTTAAAAGATTTAGAAAACCATGTATTATTTCCTTTACACTTCACAAATTCTTGCTCCTTTGTGGTTGGTATATCATATAAAATCCCAATAAAATACATTTAAGTTTGTGGGTGTAAAGTGAAAAAATTTGGAAAAGTTCAAGGGATCTGAATACTTTTTCAAGGCACTGTATTTATTTGAACGGTCGGTATGAGATCCCCCTATATTAGCCGCAGCAGGAGAAATCTATGACTGATCAATACCTTGGCGATAACAGCAGATTATAAACACTTTCTTTTACTTTAGTGATCCCAAATATCAAGTGCATCAGATACTGTATAAAAGTTTTCATATAGGAAAAACTCTTTAAAAATGGTTTTGAGAGTCATATAAAGAGACTCCTGTGCCATGACACTTATAGCACTTTTTTCTTTTTATGCAGCACGGGGGTATTTGGGCCCCTCAAGCACCAGGCTCCAGGGAACAATGCTGCCTTTGTATGCCTCATTGCTACCCCCATACACCCATCTTCCCCAAAAACAGCTATAGCAGACAAATGACTGAATTAAATAGTAAAAACCGACCTGCATGTAATATATAGTATATCCATACTGTAAAGAGCACTCACCCTCAGCATTGGTCCATTTTGAAATACATGAGGTTCATCACAAACCACACAGTACTCATTTAGCACAGGTATTCTCTGCTCAGCAAACTCTATTGTCTAAAAGAGCAAAAAGGAGACGAGGGTGACAGCAAATAAGAATGAGCAAGTATTCAATTATAGTTTTTTTTATCATCAGAAATGGATATTCAGTATTAATAAATATTTTAAACTTTGTAATTATGCACAGATAAAAACTCACATGTCAGCTTTGCTGTATAGAGTGGGACAGAATGAGCAGAGTCATCATTATATTATCATAATATGGGTAATTGAAACTGCTTTCTTGACACATTGATACTAATGGGCTATTTCCCATAAATTATTCCATCAACCTTAGATCCGGTGGTGGGTTGGGGTGACTGATTTAAGGGGCTAGAGCCAGATTTCCTTCCACATACACAATTGTGAAATGTTCCTTACTTCACACTCTGCTACTAGAGCAGTCACTCCATGCTGACATTTCCTAACTTCTGGGACAGAATGAGCAGTGTCACCATAATACTAATGGAAAGTGGCTCAGTTTTCTGGGATATTGCTATGGACAGCCTATCCCAACAATAGAGAAGGAGATAAGGGAGAGAGGGGGTGGGTTGGAGCTGTTCACGCTGGTAACATAGATGAATCCGTTGCTGTGATTAGAAACCAGTGGGTGCCGTACCTGGTGGCGATTGCAGCTGACAGAGAGAAAAACTAGGGTAGTTTACGACACAACCGACTGGATAAAAAAATGTAAGTTTACTGAAACAAATTAAAAGTCCATTAAAAGTTAAAAAAAACTCAACACTTGATGCATTTCTGGCATACTAGGACACCCTTAGTTTACTGAAACAAGTTGAAAGTCCATCAAAAGTTAAAAAATCTCAACACTTGACGCATTTCTGGCATACTAGGACACCCTTAGTTTACTGAAACAAGTTAAAAGTCCATCAAAAGTTAAAAAACCTCAACACTTCACGTATTTCTGGCATACTAGGACGCCCTTAGTTTACTGAAACAATTTAAAAGTCCATCAAAAGTTAAAAAACCTCAACACTTGACGCGTTTCTGGCGTACTAGGACACCCTTAGTCATATGGCTAAGGGCGTCCTAGTGTGCCAAAAACACGTCAGGTGTTGAGGTTTTTTAACTTTTTATGGACTTTTAACTTGACTAAGGGTGTCCTATTATTCCAGAAACGCATCAGGTGTTGAGGTTTTTTAACTTTTAATGGACTTTTAACTTGTTTCAGTAAACTTACATTTTTTATCAAGTCAGTTGTGCCGGAAACTACCCTCATTTTTCTTTCTATCCCAACAACAGGCCATCATCATCATATTGATGGGGTTATGACTTATGGTACACCAAACAAGGGCCTTGTGCCGCATCTCCTATATTGTTTACGAGACACATTTCCTTACATTTTGTAGTGGCGTACTGGCCCAACTCCATACATTTTTAGTGGCTGTTCCCGATATTGCAGCTCAGTAGTACTCAGTGATGGAATGTCCCCTTATTTGTCTCCGACACAGTTCTGTACATTTTGTAGTGGCCCTGCCTGGTGCTGAAGCTTAGTCCCATTCAAGTTAATGAGGCGGAGCTGCGATATCAGGCACAGTCACTACCAAACGTACTGGTCAAAGATCCCCACACTTTGAAGTAGCTGTGCTTAGTACTGCAGCTCAGTAACTAAGATGATATGGTCCTCATTACAGTGATGTATACCCATCAATCACCAATCTGGATAGCCACTCAGTATCAAAGTCCCAGAGACTTAAACATTGCGATCAATACGGAAGACTGGGATAAGTCGGTGGTCAATCAGCGATAGGTGGGGATGTGGAGCCGCAGCTCATGAATATTGAGAACTTCAAAGCCTCAAATTTCTTCTGTAGATTCATTAGTAAAATACTCATCAGATTTACTATGGACAAATCCTTGACAGAACTTAGTTTTAAAGGGGCATTCACAAAATACAAAGTTATCCCCTATTAATAGGGTGGGGAAAAACGTATTGGTGGGGGGAACTGACTGCTGGGACCCCAGCAATCCTGAGAATATTACTCTGCAAAGCCCTGTCTTGAATGAAGCGGAGGTGTGCGCATGCTCCATTCATTGTCTATGGAACTGCTGGGGATAGCAAGCACTGTACTCGGCTTTCTCCAGCAGTCCTATGGACAAAGAATGGAGCGGAGGTTAAGCATGCGCACCTCCGCCTTATTCCAGAGCCCCATTCTCAGGATTGCTGGAGAATCACCAGCAATCAGTCATTTAGCCCAGATTTTATGGAGAGGGATGACTTTGGACATTGGAAATACCCCTTTAATATTCCAATATTTTAAAGTGTGAGGAATTATCTTCTTTCCTGTATATGCTGTCTGTTTGATATTGGAACAGGTTAATTGAATAACAGAATATTGTGCCCAATTGAACCCATGATTGAAAGTGAACATACCTGCACAAGAAATCCATGCCCCCGCACTGGAACACTTTTTGCACCATTGGTTGGCTGCAATAAAAGATGGATAATATGCATGGATTTTAATTTTTTTCAGACCGAAACAAAACTATTCATTTCAATATTAATCTGTGTCTTAATTTATAGCCGGGGTTCTTTCATACCTCGCAATGATGAGATTTTCCAAAATTCATGACCCAAGTGATGGGGTTTTACCCTGATTTCAGAAAATTATTCCAAAAATCGTGACATAACTGTGACGTGAGAACAAATCCTTCTACTAATACAGAAAACAAAGCAATTGAGCAGAGGATTTCTATATGCCCTAATAGAGGGATAGTTATGTCTATCTAGGATATTTTTTTTATATATATATATATATATACATAGAACCTTGAGAGGTGCATATATGTCTATGTATCTATATTTCTCAAAATCAATAATATGCAAAATTATAACAAAAATCTCAAAACGTATCGATTTATTTAGTATTGAGCATGAGTGCCATGTGCAGAAATACTGTACTTACACGTGACTTTGGATTCAACAATGACCTGCAGTGTCTACGGGATTGTCCCCCATCGAGCACATCTGGGACCTCATTGGTAGGCAAATGCAATGGCAGCCGCCAGCAGAGGATCTTGATGATTTGCCCAAGTGCATTCAGCGCAGAAGAACATTAATGAAATTCATTTCAATGATATCAGCCAAGGCTGTAAGTGCAGAGATTTCTGTATGTGGTGTTCATAACTTGGTACTGAATAAATCGAGATGTTTTGAAAATATAGTTTCCATGTTTTCATCATTTGAAGATGATTAACTTGTATATCAATCCTGTAATTTCCATAATTTCACAATTTCTACTTCCCGGTGTTGTAATGTCAATGTTGAGGAATGCATATGTGTAAGTGTATATGTGTGTGTATATACAGTACAGACCAAAAGTTTGGACACACCTTCTCATTTAAAGATTTTTCTGTATTTTCTTGACTATGAAAATTGTACATTCACACTGAAGGCATCAAAACTATGAATTAACACATGTGGAATTATATACTTAGCAAAAAAGTGTGAAGGAACTGAAAATATGTCTTATATTCTAGGTTCTTCAAAGTAGCCACCTTTTGCTTTGATGACTGCTTTGCACACTCTTGGCATTCTCTTGATGAGCTTCAAGAGGTAGTCACCGGAAATGGTTTTCACTTCACAGGTGTGCCCTGTCAGGTTTAATAAGTGGGATTTCTTGCCTTATAAATGGGGTTGTGACCATCAGTTGTGTTGTGCAGGAGTGAGGTGGATACAAAGGTGATAGTCCTACTGAATAGACTGTTAGAATCTGTATTATGGCAAGAAAAAAGCAGCTAAGTAAAGAAAAACGAGTGGCCATCATTACTTTAAGAAATGAAGGTCAGTCAGTGCGAAAAATTGGGCAAACTTTGAATATGTCCCCAAGTGCAGTTGCAAAAACCATCAAGCGCTACAAAGAAACTGGCTCACATGAGGACCGCCCCAGGAAAGGAAGACCAAGAGTCACTTCTGCTTCTGAGGATAAGTTTATCAGAGTCACCAGCCTCAGAAATCACAGGTTAACAGCAGCTCAGATTAGAGACCAGGTCAATGCCACACAGAGTTCTAGCAGCAGACACATCTCTACAACAACTGTTAAGAGGAGACTTTGTGCAGCAGGCCTTCATGGTAAAATAGCTGCTAGGAAACCACTGCTAAGGACAGGCAACAAGCAGAAGAGACTTGTTTGGGCTAAAGAACACAAGGAATAGACATTAGACCAGTGGAAATATGTGCTTTGGTCTGATGAGTCTAAATTTGAGATCTTTGGTTCCAACCACCGTGTTTCTGCGACGCAGAAAAGGTGAATGGATGGACTCGACATGCCTGGTTCCCTCCGTGAAGCATGGAGGAGGAGGTGTGATGGTGTGGGGGTGCTTTGCTGGTGACACTGTTGGGAATTTATTCAAAATTGAAGGCATACTGAACCAGCATGGCTACCACAGCATCTTGCAGCGGCATGCTATTTCATCCGGTTTGCATTTAGTTGGACCATCATTTATTTTTCAACAGGACAATGACTCCAAACACACCTCCAGGCTGTGTAAGGGCTATTTGACCAAGAAGCAGAATGATGGGGTGCTACGCCTCCACAGTCAGCAAACCTGAACCCAATCGAGATGGTTTGGGGTGAGCTGGACCGCAGAGTGAAGGCAAAAGGGCCAACAAGTGCTAAGCATCTCTGGGAAAAATGCAAAGTACTACATCTGGGCAATAAAAATGAAAAAAGCATATACAGAATGTGAGGAATAGAGCTAAGCAACAGTACATGTGAAAAAAGACTTAGGTATACTAATAGATCATAGGCTGAACATGAGTCAACAGTGTGATGCAGCAGCAAAAAAGGCAAATACAATTCTGGGATGTATTAACAGAAGCATACAGTCTAGATCACGTGAAGTCATTATCGGTCTATACTCCTCTTTGGTCAGACCTCATCTGGAATACTGTGTACAGTTTTGGGCACCACATTTTAAAAAAGACATAGACAAACTGGAGCAAGTTCAGAGAAGAGCGACCAGAATGGTGACTGGTCTGCAAACCATGTCCTATGAGGAACGGTTGCAGGATTTGGGAATGTTTAGCTTGCAAAAAAGAAGACTGAGAGGAGACTTAATAGCTGTCTACAAATATGTCAAGGGCTGTCACATTGTAGAAGGATCATCTTTATTCTCATTTGCACAAGGAAAGACTAGAAGCAATGGGATGAAACTAAATGGGAGGAGACACAGATTAGATATTAGAAAAAACTTTTTGACAGTTAGGGTGATTAATGAGTGGAACAGGCTGCCACGAGAGGTGGTGAGTAGTGTTGAGCCACCCCCGTAGTGTTCGGGTTCGGTTCGGTTCGTCGAACACCGGGATGTTCGAGGAACTGTTCGTCGAACTGTTCGTCGAACACCATAGAACACCGTCGAACACCGTTAAAACCAATGGCAGGCAAACAAAAACACATAGAAACACATAGAAAACACCTGCAAAGGTGTCCAAAAGCTGACAAATTGCTCAGAAGACACTCTCTTTAAAAAAGCCGGCCGGCAAATTCAGCAGCGGCATACACCGGTACCCGACAATTTAGACAAGAAGGAATAGAGCATCACACATAGATTAGATAGATAGAAACATGTCAGTCACACATATAAGAAGCACAGTGACAGTGTTGGTTACTGCACTTGTCATTTAGTGTAAAGGATTTATTAAAAAAAATATTAGTGTTTTCATGCACCGTCTCTTTAAAAAAGCCGGCCGGCAATTCAGCATCTGTACCCGACAATTTAGAACAGAAAGAATAGAGCTTCGCACATAGATTAGATAGATAGAAACATGTCAGTCACATATATAATAAGTACAGTGATAGTGTTGCTTACTGTACTTGTCATTTAGTGTAAAGGATTTATTTAAAAAAATAATAGTGTTTTCATGCACTGTCTCTTTAAAAAAGCCGGCCGGCAATTCAGCAGCGGTACCCGACAATTTAGAACAGAAAGATAGAGCATCACACATAGATTAGATAGATAGAAACATGTCAGTCACATATATATGAAGTACAGTGATAGTGTTGCTTACTGTACTTGTCATTTAGTATTAAAATAAAGGATTTATTATTAAAAAAATTGGCGTAGGGTTCCCCTTAATTTTAGGCTCTAGCGGAGGTTAAGCAGACGGCTGGGGCAGATGTTTGAAGCCTGGGAAGGGGGTAATACCCACGGAGCTTCCCAGGCTACTAATATCAGCCCCCAGCTGAATACATAGCCTTTACTAGCTATTAAAATGGGGGACCCCCCAAAAAAAATGACGTGGGGTCCCCCCTAATTTAATAGCTAGCAAGGGCTAGGCAGACAGCTGGGGGCTGATATTAATAGCCCAGGAAGGGAGCCATGAATATTGGCCCCCTCCCAGGCTAGAAACACCAGCCGTCAGCCGCCCCAGAAATGGCGCATTCATAGGATGCGCCAATTCTGGCACTTAGCCTCGCTCTTCCACGCTGCCCTGGTGCGGTGGCAGGGGGTAATAGGGTTGGGGTTGATGTCAGCTTATAATGCCAGCTGACATCAAGCCCAGGTTAGTAATGGAGAGGCGTCTATAAGACACCCCCATTACTAACCCCATAGTCAAAGTTAAAAAAAACACAAACACCCAGAATAAAGTCCTTTAATTGAAATAAAGACACAATCCTTTATTATTCTAAATTAAACCATACTTACCATCACGCCCATTCCAGCTGAAGCCAACGATCTCCTGCAATAAAAGAAAAATAATAAAGCAACCTCATCCTTACCTTTCCATGGTTCCCAGGACAGCTTCAGCTCTGCTACATCGAGATGACAGGCTGGACCGCAGCAGAACGCTGCCATCCAGCCTGTCATCCCGCAGACACTGAGAAGCGCAGGCTTGCTTGCGCTGCTCAGCGTCTCTCTGTGACGACATCCAGATGAGCCGAGTTCATGTCCAATGAACTCGGCTCACCTCATGCACGTCACTGACAGCGTGGGAAAATTCTCACGCTGAAGCGCTGATTGCAGGAGAATTTTCCCACGCTGTCAGTGACGTGCAGGAGGTGAGCTGAGTTCATTGGACATGAGCTCACCTCATGCACATCACTGACAGCGTGGGAGAATTCTCCTGCACTCAGCACTTCAGCGTGAGAATTTTCCCACGCTGTCAGTGACGTGCATGAGGTGAGCCGAGTTCATTGGACATGACCTCGGCTCATCTGGATGCCGTCACAGCGAGACAGTGAGGAGCGCAAGCATGCCTGCGCTTCTCAGTGTCTGCGGGATGACAGACTGGATGGCAGCGTTCTGCTGCGGTCCAGCCAGTCATCTCGATGTAGCAGAGCTGAAGCTGTCGTGGGAACCATGGAAAGGTAAGGATGAGGTTGGTTAATTATTTTTCTTTTATTGCAGGAGATCGTTGGCTTCAGCTGGAATGGGTGTGATGGTAAGTATGGTTTAATTTAGAACAATAAAGAATTGTGTCTTTATTTCAATTAAAGGACTTTATTCTGGGTGTTGTGTTTTTTTTAAATACTTTACTAGAAATTCATGGCGGTCATGTCTAATACTGGCGTGACCCCATGAATTTTGGGCTTGGGGCCAGCTGATAATACCAAGCTGGCCCTAACCCCTTTATTACCCAGTGAGCCACCGCACCAGGGCCCTGGATGAGTTGGGTACAGCGCCAGAAGATGGCGCTTCTATGAACGCGCCATTTTCCGGGGTGGCTGCGGACTGCAATTTGTAGCGGGGGGGGGGCCCAGAAAGCTTGGGCCTCCCTGCGCTGCAGATTCCAGCCCCCAGCTGCCTAGTTGTACCTGGCTGGACACAAAAATAGGGCGAAGCCCCACGTACTTTTTTTTTAATTATTTCATGAAATTCATGAAATAATTAAGAAAAAAAGGCCTTCCCTATATTGTTGTGTCCGGCCAGGTACAAATAGGCAGCTGGTGGTTGGGGGCAGCCCGTTCCTGCCTGCTGTACCTGGCTGGACACAAATATAGTGCGAAGCCCCACTTCAATTTTTTTTAATTATTTCATGAAATTCATGAAATAATTAAGAAAAAAAGGGCTTCCCTATATTGTTGTGTCCGGCCAGGTACAAATAGGCAGCTGGTGGATGGGGGCAGCCCGTTCCTGCCTGCTGTACCTGGCTGGACACAAATATAGTGCGAAGCCCCACGTCAATTTTTTTTTAATTATTTCAGGAAATTCATGAAATAATTAAAAAAAAATTGACGTGGGGCTTCGCACTATATTTGTGTCCAGCCAGGTACAGCAGGCAGGAACGGGCTGCCCCCAACCACCAGCTGCCTATTTGTACCTGGCCGGACACAACAATATAGGGAAGCCCTTTTTTTCTTAATTATTTCATGAAATAATTTAAAGAAAATTGACGTGGGGCTTCGCCCTGTTTTTGTGTCCAGCCAGGTACAACTAGGCAGCTGGGGGCTGGAATCCGCAGCGCAGGGAGGGCCAAGCTTTCTGGGCCACCCCCGCTGCAAATTGCAGTCCGCAGCCACCCCGGAAAATGGCGCGTTCATAGAAGCGCCATCTTCTGGCGCTGTACCCAACTCATCCAGGGCCCTGATGCGGTGGCTCACTGGGTAATAAAGGGGTTAGGGCCAGCTTGGCATTATCAGCTGGCCCTAAGCCCGAAATTCATGGGGTCACGCCAATATTAGACATGACCACCATGAATTTCTAGTAAAGTATTTAAAAAAAACACAACACCCAGAAAAAAGTCCTTTAATTGAAATAAACACACAATTCTTTATTGTTCTAAATTAAACCATACTTACCATCACGCCCATTCCAGCTGAAGCCAACGATCTCCTGAAATAAAAGAAAAATAATAAAGCAACATCATCCTTACCTTTCCATGGTTCCCATGACAGCTTCAGCTCTGCTACATCGAGATGACAGGCTGGACCGCAGCAGAACGCTGCCATCCAGCCTGTCATCCCGCAGACACTGAGAAGCGCAGGCTTGCTTGCGCTCCACAGTGTCTCTCTGTGAGGGCATCCAGATGAGCCGAGTTAATGTCCAATGAACTCGGCTCACCTCATGCACGTCACTGACAGCGTGGGAAAATTCTCCTGCACTCAGCGCTTCAGCGTGGGAGAATTCTCACACTGAAGCGCTGAGTGCAGGAGAATTCTCCCACGCTGTCAGTGACGTGCAGGAGGTGAGCTGAGTTCATTGGACATGAGCTCACCTTATGCACGTCACTGACAGCGTGGGAAAATTCTCCTGCACTCAGCGCTTCAGCGTGGGAGAATTCTCACGCTGAAGCGCTGAGTGCAGGAGAATTCTCCCACGCTGTCAGTGACGTGCAGGAGGTGAGCTGAGTTCATTGGACATGAGCTCACCTTATGCACGTCACTGACAGCGTGGGATAATTCTCCTGCACTCACCGCTTCAGCGTGAGAATTTTCCCACGCTGTCAGTGACGTGCATGAGGTGAGCCGAGTTCATTGGACATGAACTCGGCTCATCTGGATGTCGTCACAGAGAGACGCTGAGCAGCGCAAGCAAGCCTGCGCTTCTCAGTGTCTGCGGGATGAGAGGCTGGATGGCAGCGTTCTGCTGCGGTCCAGCCTGTCATCTCGATGTAGCAGAGCTGAAGCTGTCGTGGGAACCATGGAAAGGTAAGGATGAGGTTGCTTTATTATTTTTCTTTTATTGCAGGAGATCGTTGGCTTCAGCTGGAATGGGCATGACGGTAAGTATGGTTTAATTTAGAACAATAAAGGATTGTGTCTTTATTTCAATTAAAGGACTTTATTCTGGGTGTTTGTGTTTTTTTTAACTTTGACTATGGGGTTAGTAATGGGGGTGTCTTATAGACGCCTCTCCATTACTAACCTGGGCTTGATGTCAGCTGGCATTATAAGCTGACATCAACCCCAACCCTATTACCCCCTGCCACCGCACCAGGGCAGCGTGGAAGAGCGAGGCTAAGTGCCAGAATTGGCGCATCCTATGAATGCGCCATTTCTGGGGCGGCTGACGGCTGGTGTTTCTAGCCTGGGAGGGGGCCAATATTCATGGCTCCCTTCCTGGGCTATTAATATCAGCCCCCAGCTGTCTGCCTAGCCTTTGCTAGCTATTAAATTAGGGGGGACCCCATGTCATTTTTTTTGGGGGGTCCCCCATTTTAATAGCTAGTAAAGGCTATGTATTCAGCTGGGGGCTGATATTAGTAGCCTGGGAAGCTCCGTGGGTATTACCCCCTTCCCAGGCTTCAAACATCTGCCCCAGCCGTCTGCTTAACCTCCGCTAGAGCCTAAAATTAAGGGGAACCCCACGCCAATTTTTTTAATAATAAATCCTTTATTTTAATACTAAATGACAAGTACAGTAACCAACACTATCACTGTACTTCATATATATGTGACTGACATGTTTCTATCTATCTAATCTATGTGTGAAGCTCTATTCTGTCTGTTATAAATTGTCGGGTACCGCTGCTGAATTGCCGGCCGGCTTTTTTAAAGAGACGGTGCATGAAAACACTATTATTTTTTTTGATAAATCCTTTACGCTAAATGACAAGTACAGTAAGCAACACTGTCACTGTACTTCGTATATATGTGGCTGACATGTTTCTATCTATCTAATCTATGTGTGATGCTCTATTCTGTCTGTTATAAATTGTCGGGTACCGCTGCTGAATTGCCGGCCGGCTTTTTTAAAGAGACGGTGCATGAAAACACTATTATTTTTTTTGATAAATCCTTTACGCTAAATGACAAGTACAGTAAGCAACACTGTCACTGTGCTTCTTATATATGTGACTGACATGTTTATATCTATCTAATCTATGTGTGAAGCTCTATTCTTTCGGTTCTAAATTGTCGGGTACAGGTGTATGCCGCTGCTGAATTGCCGGCTTTTCATGTTTCACTGTTGGCACTGTTCCCATCGATTTGGGCAATCACTGTAATGCCACAACCACCATGGCTGTGGCATTACAGTGAGTGGCAGACAATCCCTGCATGATTGGTGCTCTTAATAGCGCCAGACATGCAGGACACGCTTTTGGTGCACGAACAGTTATCGAACATAACCTCGAACAGCCGAATTTTTTGCAAATCGTTCGGGTTCGTCGAACAACTCGAACACCGCCCAAAACAGCTCGAATTTGAGATTGGCGAACAGTTCTAGTCGAACACCGCTCATCTCTAGTGGTGAGTTCCCCTTCAATGGACGTCTTCAAACAGAGGCTGGACAGACATCTGTCTGAGATGATCTAGTGAATCCTGCTTTGAGCAGGGGGTTGGACCAGATGACCCAGGAGGTCCCTTCCAACTCTACCATTCTATGATTCTATGATTCTATGAACTCCTTCAAGATTGTTGGAAGACCATTTCCGGTGACTACCTCTTGAAGCTCATCAAGAGAATGCCAAGAGTGTGCAAAGCAGTCATCAAAGCAAAAGGTGGCTACTTTGAAGAACCTAGAATATAAGACATATTTTCAGTTGTTTCACACTTTTTTGTTAAGTATATAATTCCACATGTGTTAATTCATAGTTTTGATGCCTTCAGTGTGAATGTACAATTTTCAAAGTCATGAAAATACAGAAAAATCTTTAAATAAGAAGGTGTGTCCAAACTTTTGGTCTGTACTGTATATGTCAGGATGGGGCCCAGAATGAGGGACATATATACCAGGATGAGGGACATGTATACCAGGATGGTGCCCAGGAAAAGGACTTATATACCAGGATGAGGGACATACGGTATATACCAGGATGGGGCCCAGGATAACGGATATATATACCAGGATGGGGTATATATATACCAGGATGGGGCCCAGGATAACGGATATATATACCAGGATGGGGGATATATATATCAGGTTGGGACAGGTGGTCCAAATCTTGCACTGGGACCCATCAAACTAGTTGCACCACTGGATATTATTATTTAAAGGGAATCTGTCACCCCCTGGGCGACATCAGACCTCTACTATGGCCATACAGGTTATAGAAAAGTAAATCTTTACTTACCTTTATGGCCCATAGCAGAGGTCTGATTGCAGAGAAAAGCACTTTAATCAATTCTTTTTTCCACAGGCTTGGCATTGGGGGGATGCCAAGCAAACCCCCCCTATGTGCTTATTATTCCCCTAAATCCCCGCCTCTCTGCTTATTATTCCCCCAAATCCCAGCATATATGTGTAATTATCATATCCCCACCTCCCCTGCACATTACAGTGCCCTGTGACGTGCACTGTGCTCCCTGAATTCCAGGCATGCTCAGAGCGCCGCTCACATAGGGAGCGCTTTGCTTCATCCCGGCCCTGTCTACCTATGCTCTGCGCTGCAGGTTTCTATTGCGCAGGTGGCGGAAAGTGAAAGTGAGTCCCCGGCGCAGGCGCAATAGAAACCTGCGGCGCAGAGCACAGAGAGACAGAGCGCGCTTTGATTCATCCCGGCCCCATGTGAGCGGCGCTTTGCGCATTCCCAGAAGTCAGGGAGCACAGTGCATGTCACAGGGCCCTGTGATGTGCAGGGGAGGGGGGATATGATAATTAAGCAGAGAGGTGGAGATTTAGGGGAATAAGAAGAAGATAGGAGGGGATTGCCGACTCCCCCGGACGCCAAGCCTGTGGAAAAAAGAATTGATTAAAGTGCTTTTCTCTGCAATCAGACCTCTGCTATGGGCCATACAGGTATGTATAGATTTACTTTTCTATCACCTGTATGGCCACAGTAGAGGTCTGATATCGCCCAGGGGGGTGACACATTCCCTTTAAGGCTATTCAAGTGCTGTGGTCTCACAGCATTACTGAGTGAGCGCCAAAAAAATGCATTAAAATCGCATTCTATCTAGTTAGTGCTCTTTGTGCACTTTTGTCAATCCATTATTTATCCTAAAACAAGTTGCACTCAGATGGGGTACTAGGTTGCTGTTCAGAAATTCCTGGACAGTCCATAAAAATAGGACACTTTTTTGCCCTGTCCATAGAAAAAAATTTAAGGTGCCCTATCATTATTTTACAGCTTCCAGTGAATGCTACTGTCGTCTTATCAGAATTATGGGCTGTATATATATATCCCTTGTAAAATTATAATCATAATGATTTATTATGGTTTTCCAATGTGTCCATAAAAAATATTGTCTGTCCGTGATTTTTTGAAAAGCTTTCCATAAAAAATAAAAAATCAGGTTGGCAACCTTGATGGGGAAGCAAAAATCTGGTGACAGATTCCCTTTAACAGTTCAGTGGTTACACATGCTCAGTAAATCTTCATTGACACAGAGGAGTTTGAGATGTCCATTTACAGAAAGTGCTAGAAAATCCCCTTAATTATCAAGACAACCAATTTAATGTACAGTAGATATAAAAAGTCTACACACCCCTGTGAAAATGCGAGTTTTTTGTCATGTAAGAATAATAATCACACCAGGAAGAATTATTTCAGAACTTTTTCCACCTTTAATGTTATCCATAATTGTACAAATCCAAGAAACAAACTGTAATCATTTTGAGGGGGAATATAAAGCAAAAGTCATGGTCCGCAAACAGCTTACAACACAGAAAAGGGATCTCAGTGTTGAAAGTTATCAGTCAGGAGAAGGGTACAAAAAAAAAATTCCAAGCCATTAGATGTATCATGGACACTATGAAGACAGTCATCAAGAATTGGCTTAAATTTGGCCCAACACTGACATTGCCTAGAACTAGACATTCCTCAAAAATTGATGAAAAGACAAGAAGCAAATTGGTCCAAGAAGCTTCCAAGAGGCCTTCAGCAACATTAAAGGAGCTGCAGGAATTTCTGGCAAGTACTGGTTGTGTACGGCATATGACAACAATTTCCTTCATAAGTCTGGCCTGTGAGGCAGGGTGGCAAGACGGAAGCCTTTTCCTACAAAGAAAAACTTCCAAGACCAGCTATGTTTTGCCATAACCTACATAAAATGTGCCAGAAGCATGAGGCAAAATATGCTATGGTCTGATATACCAAGGTTGAACTTTTTGGCCATAATTCCAAAAGGTGTGTTTGGTGCAAAGCCAACACTATGCATCACCAAAAGAACACCAGACCCCAAGTTAAGCATGGTGGAGGCAGCATTATGCTTTGGGGCAGTTTTTTGTCAGCTGGAACTGGGGCTTTAGTAAAGATGGAGGGGATTCTGAACAGTTCTAAATATCAGTCAAGTTTGAAAAAAAACTTTCAGGCTTCTTCTAAAAAGTTGAACATGAATTTCACCTTTCAGCCCGACAATGACCCTAAGCATACCTCCAAATCAAGAAAAGAATGGCTTTTCCAGAAGAAAATCAACGTTTTGGAATGGCTCAGACCTGAATCCAATTGAAAATCTGTGGGTGATCTGAAGAGAGCGCTGTGCACAGGAGATGCCCTCGCAATCCGACAGATTTGGAGCTACTGCAAGGAACAGTGGTCGAAGATTGTCAATTCTAGATGTGCCATACTGGTAGATTCCAACCCAAAAAGACTGAATGCTGTCATAAATTCAAACAATACTTCAATAAATTGTAAGTTTAAGGGTGTGTATATTTATGCAAACACATTATTTTAGCTCTTTATATTTCTTTTTCTTTATTTTTCAATGGATTTGTACAGATTATGGTTGACATGAAAGGTGGGAAAAAAGTTCTGAAATTGTTTTCTTGGTATGATTTTTTTACGTGACAAAAACCTGGCATTTTAACATCAACAAAAATATTGACTTTTTATTGCCACTTTATCTCTATAGTGGTCTATGCTCAGTTAATTTTTTTCTGTAAAGGGTAACTGAACTTTCTATTTATTTTTTGATATTCCATAGCACATGTCCAGCACTGTTGATTGGATTGTGGTCTGGGTATTGGGATTCCAATCAATGGTTCAAACCAAGAGATAAAAGCGCTCAGCTTATGCCTTGATGATGAGCAGACCACCTTATCGGCTCCATAGAAAGTCTATGCAAAAATGTCCCCACTCTCAAGAATTAGTGGAGTGCTTCTGCCCCTTGGTTCGAGAGATCTTTGGGGATCCCAGGATCTATCCCACACTGATCAGTACTGCACAGGAGCTATAATATATGAAAAAAAATTCTAAATAGTAGTGGAAGGGTCAGAAGAAAGGCCTGTAGGTAAAGACAAGGAGCATTCCCTTATGTCAAAAACAATACCAATGTACCCACAGCAGGTTGTGAAGATGCAGCTGGCGTTAATATACCAATCAGCCCTGAGGTAAGAGAGAGCCGCCTGCCCTCTGCGATAGGTTCTTTCAAAAGGTCCATTTTTGATGATTTGGGGGCACTGGAATAAGACTTGCTGAGTAGTTTGTGGTTCTTGAGTCCATCTAATTCTTCCATACGAAGATTACTAGAATAAGACCTGCTTAAAAGTTTATGGGGCTTCAAGGTGCTGTTGTGCTCACATCTTGGGTCCCCAGAACAAGAACGGGTTAAGAGTTTATGTTGCTTCAGTGAAATGCATTCCTCCTGCTTAATGGCGGTGGAACATTGACGACTCAAAAGTTTGTGTGGTTTTAAGCCCATTGGTTGCTCAGCCCTAGGATCACTGGAAAGCGACCGGCCAAAGTTCCTGTGGGATTTTGCGTTACACATGTCTTCAGCCTTGACCGTGCTAGAACAAGTCCTTCTCAGAAGTTTGTGAGTCTTAGATATTCCATCTTGTTCCGACTTTAGTTTTACTTTACTTTTACCACATCCTGGAGGGGGGTAACTGGGCGACCTTCAAAGGGTAAATGAAAGGAGTCACAAACACATCACTTCTATCTGAAAACAATATAAGGTATATAAAAGCCAAACGACAGAAATCCAACATCAACAGCTTCTGACAGGGTCGGTGTTATCTGATATTCTAGATTACTAAATAATTACATCACAGAATATTAAAGTCACAAGGATAAAAAACGTACAAGTAAGAAAAGTGTGCTGGTGTTACATTTTTATTCTTTATTTATTGCTTCTCATTGCCCATTATTATTCTGCTTCTTGTCTGTCACATTAGGTTTGTATCTATCTATTATCTATCTATCTATCTATCATCTATATATCTATTATCCATATATCTATCTAGCATCTATCTATTATCTATCTATCTATTATCTATCTATCTATCTATCTATCATCTATATATCTATTATCCATATATCTATCTATTATCTATCATCTATCTATCTATCTATCTATTATCTATCCATCTATTATCTATCTATTATCTATCATCTATCTATCTATTATCTATCTATCTATCTATCTATCATCTGTCTATCTCTAACTTGTGCTTATTTATAATATCTGTCTATTAAATATGTATAAAATATCTATCTAATATCTATCTTTCTACCCATCTATCTCAGAAATATATCTATCTAACTATTTCTCTAATATCTTACGTCCTAATACTTTAGCTACCTATCTAATATACTGTATATCATGTATATCATCTACCTATCTATAAATCAAATATTTATCCATCACTATTTCTAACATTTTTATGTATTTATATTTACGTAATATCTATTGCCTATAGTAGGTAATATGTATCCAATATCTATCTATTTCTAATATCTAGCTATTTATTTATCATGATCTATTTCTAATATATATTATCTATCTAATATCCATTCAATATATGTCTATTTCTACTTTTTCTATCTATTATCTATTTATTTTTTTTAAATCAGATAAGATTTTTATGGATTTTTTTTCAAATACAACATAAAGAAACATTAACACCAATTCCCATGTAATCCCCCTCCCCACTCTTTGTGCGTTCTAGATCTTGTTGGTATAATTTAATAATCAATGGTACAAAAAATTAGAGGCTGCAATATTTTACAAAGTTAATTACACCTATACTATTTATCACATTATCAATACAAAGACAATAAACATGTACATAGAAAGGTGGGCTCAGATTGTTGTAGTCTAGCATTTTCTGGTGGGCTCACATCCATTTTCCATAGACCCATATTCATCCTGTGTAACTTAAGTTGTTCTATATTTAATGTAACATTCCAACGTATAGGATATTTACAAGTGAGAAATTTACTCACATATAGAACCTAGTAATGATAAAATCGATGCACCATGATAGGCTTTCCATCTTCCCCATATCTTATAATATTTGTGTAAAGCTTTCCTTTTTTTGTATACCCCTTCCTCTAGCCGAACCAACAAATGTATATTCTCACTAATTTCTCTAAATTTTGGGGGAGACTTACTTAACCAGTGTGCTGCTATAATTTTTCTTATTTGGTAAAGTGCCCTTATAATCGTCAATCTTTCATTTTCGTCTTCAATTAGTCCGTCTACATCTATTATCTATTTTTAATCTATCTATCTGTCTTCCTAAGTAAAGGAACTACTCAGTAAATTCGGTTACCTCTGACTAGATATTTCATTTTCAGTTTATTCAGAGTAAATACCTTTTATTCCCATATTGAGTGTTGATTGGTGATGTAAAAAGTTGATCGGCACAGGTTTAAAGGGAGATTTTTAGTATGTAATTTGAGGGCAGGGGTTGAGACACTGATTTCAGTGATGTTTCACTTATTAGGCTGTGTGCTGTACTTTCAATACAATCAATGTTTGGTCAGGAGATTATCTCTGCTGGACTAGCTGCCTTGTGCCTCCTGGTCCAACAACATCCTCAGTTTACTGTCCATATACAATGTACATAGAAAGCTGTGGTGAGGGCGGGGGCAGTTTTCTGAGCTTTGCTACATCTACAGCAGATAAAACTCTGATTTTATCACAACTGCTGCACCCAGTAAACTAAGTGACATATCGCTGGAAACAGGGTCTCTTGCCCTATATTATGCTGCTCTCAAATGAGGTAGCAAAAACAGATTCCCTTTAAGGCCCGTTACACCTCCTGATGGAAACAGTATGGAGACCAAAGGATTGTTAATTAGATGGTTTGGTCACCATACAGTTTGCACGTTGTTGTCTTTACACGGAGAGATGTGCTGCCGACATCAATGATTTTAGAGGCATAAACAATCAGATCAGCATGTGAGTGATCCTGTGCGACCTGCACCCTTCTTCCCATATTGTCTAGCGTTGACATTAAAGGGAACCTGTCACCAGTTTTGTCCTATATCAACTAAAACGATCACCTTATTCAGCAATTGTGCTGCATTCCATAAATGCTTATATAACCCCCTGACTCTCCCTGTACACCCCCCAAGTTCTCCCTTGCTGTATGTTAGTCCTGTCAATCCGGTCCGATGGGCGTCTATTCTGTGCTCTCAATCTCTCCTCCTGACTGCTGCTCGCTGTCCTCCTGCTTTGATTGATGTGGATGACGCCTCTTGTGTCATCCACATTGCCAGATAAAATCTTGCGCCTGCTCAAAGAAATCGCAGCTCGCGCCTGCGCGCTATGCTTCGCTCTACTGTGCACACTTATGTTTACGGCTCAGCCTGCCGCAGAGCAAAGCTTAGTGCGCAGGCGCGAGTTCTCTGCGCAGGCGCAAGATTTCGTCCCGCAATGTGGATGACACTGGAGGCGTGATCCACATCAATCAGAGCAGTAGCCAGGGGGAGGAATAGAGAGCACAGAATGGATGCCCGTCAGACCGTACCGACAGAATTAACATACAGCGCAGGAGAACTTCAAAAGGTTTTGGGTGTTATACAGGGGGAGTCAGGGGGCTATATAAACATTTATGGAATGCAGCACAGGCGCTGAATAAGGTGATAATTTTAGATGATATAGGACAGGTAGCAGTCAGGCTCTGCGCTCTGCATTACTTCCATAGTAGTTATCCAAGCACGTCTGATGGGCACTGTTAAAACTCCTACAGAAGTAATGAAGGGAGCACCATACGTGCAGCCAACTTTTGGTTCGCCGCTGCACAAAATGGGACCCTGTTATGGAGATAGGTCCTTTCTATTACATCATATCCCGTACACTTTATAGCTGCTTTAATAGCAGCAGTTGGGACAGGAAATAGTCAGTGATGAGTACCTGCGACAATCAGATACACTGACACATTATATGACAGCGCACAAGGTGACATTACCTGCGCAACGTAGAAAAAATGTGCAGAGGAGACTTCACCTTCTTGTCCGATATCTTCTTGTGCGAACAGTTTGATTTTTCCTTGCTCTGTTTCCATTGCTGCGTCACAAACGTCTGCATGATTCTGTGCACACATCAAAAGCGGCATCTGATTAAAGACAATCCTCTCCGTGCCGCGCATGCAAGCCTTGTACTTAGCGAGAGAACTCCAGGCAAAATCTTTTTACTAAAACAAACCCCCACTTCTCCAACTTATCATCTTCTGCCGCAGGGTCTGTGGCGGAGCCCTCCATAGACTTCACCGCTCTCACCCCTGCTGAGGAAGATTAACGAGCTCCGCTCTCCCGAGACTGACACCCTGGAGGACTCCGACTAGACGGAGCGCTGAAGTTAGCAAACATGACGATTGAACATCACTTGCTGTAGAAAGTCGGAGTTCCATAGGGTTTGGGTCCCTGGTTAATTAAACTTTAACAGATAGAGGAGAACACAGTTTATACCTGTTCTACTGAAACTGGGCAGCCCCCCGGGTCTGAGCGAAGCCCCCATGAAAAGGCTGTTCTCACAGATGCATACGCTGCACTCTTCTTACTCTGACTGCAGACTTTTGAGGGGGTTTTTTTGTTTGTTTTTTTATTACACTGGCTTAGGAGACAAATAAATATTTTTTAGTATCGGAAAAGACTTTGTTACTATGGTCTTACAGGAAAAACCCTTGAGAGCTTCTGGTTTATACTATAAGACCACGTTCACACGTTCAGTATTTGGTCAGTGTTTTACATCAATATCTGTGAGCCAAAACCAGGAGTGGGTGATAAATACAGAAGTGGTGACGTGTTTCTATTATACTTTTCTTCTGGTTGTTCCACTCCTGGTTTTGGCTTACAAATACTGCTGTAAAATACTGAACGTGTGAACGTGGCCAACAAAAGGTTATTTTATACTAGTGAGATCTGTGCCTGGAGTTCTCTCTATTAGGGCCATGTTCCTATGATGAGTATTTGTTGAGTTTTTGATGTTGCAGATTTTCTGCACCTATTAGATAAATTAGGTTATTTGTGTTTTTTCTTTTTTTACTTTAAATACTTTTTTTTTTTAATAACATTGATATGAAAACTGAACATTCCAATTCCGTTCAATAATAACAATAAAAAAAAGAAACGGTTGTTAATATTAAGTTATTGTTAAACATAAATATATAATTATACCCAGCCTGATAAGCTTTTACATGAACCAAATAATGATAGAGGAATGTAAAGAAGAAAGGAGGGAAAAAGAGAAAAAATGAGAAGGAAAAGAAAGTGAGGTGGGGGAGAACAAAAAAGAAAAAGAACACCATGACTTATTGAAACCAGCACTTCAGAGGAGACCACATCTACCACAACATTTTATTTTAAGTATTATTTTCTGCCAACCAGATTGCCAGGTCATTCCCCTCACTAAATAATAACCAATATGTCCATTGGCAATGAAAAGCCTCCAGGCGATTGTTATTATGTGTAATCATGTTTTCCATTCTCATAATATTGTAACCTCTTCCACTCATTCACCCAAAATGGGAGTTTTTATGGATTTCCAGTGACGTGGAATAATTGACTTAACAGTTGTTAGAAAGAGTACAAGCGCCTTTGAGATTGAATCCGGAGTAGTGGAAAGTAGGCCTATTTTGGGAGAGGATGTGACTCTGCTACCACTTGTGTTTTTCATTGCGCTTTTTTTTACAGGCGTTTTTATCGCGTTTTTGCTGCTGTGGTTTTTGTCTCTTGTTGGTCGGTCATGTTTTAAATAAAACTGCCTTGTTTCTGTTACTTCCTGGTATTTGATTTGGAAAATCTTCATTATACAGTCATGTGCGTATTAAATGCGTTTTCAGCGCTTCTTTACAGCGGAAACACATTAAAAACACATGCATATTTTCCAAATCTAATGCAAGTCTATGGAGAAAATACACCCATAAAGCTCACCGTACCGGCAAAATAAACTCATATGTTGCAGATTTGAAAAAACAAACAAACAGTGGCCATGAGATTTCTATAAATCCCATCCACTTTACTGGAACTGTAAAACTGCAGTTTACAAACGTCAAAAACTTGTGGGAACTTAACCTTACAGGCGCTTTCTGACCCCCTATATTGGGCTACTTCAGGGTCACAATATTTACAAATAAGTTTAATAATATATTTTCCTTTAAAATTCAGCACCTTTCCCACAATGCCTGTCAACGGAATCGGCCAATATGTAGTGCAGCGCCGCATCTCGACACGTGACTATGGCGGCCAGTGAAGAATGTCTGATGCTGGCGCTGCACTATGTGACTAGCAATAAGCAAATCTTGAAAAACCATAGGTGCCGATCTTAAGTCTATGAATGCTAAAATATAGATCTGAGATTCTGTTGCCTTTTTTTCCAACAAATATAATTATGCATACTGCAGACAAGGCAAATTTTTGTCTAGGCAAAGGCTAAAATTATATTTGGGCAGATTTGCTCACATTAGGCCAGCAGATTCACTCACGTTAGTCCGTCAGATTCGCTCACATTAGGCCGGCAGATTCACTTACATTAGACCGGCAGATTCGCTCACATTAGGCGGGCAGATTCGCTCACATTAGGCCGGCAGATTCGCTCACATTAGGCCGGCAGATTCACACACATTAGGCCGGCAGATTCGCGCACATTAGGCCGGCAAATTCGCACACATTAGGCCGGCAGATTAATACACATTAGGCCGGCAAATTCGCACACATTAGGCCGGCAGATTTAATTTGGTTTGAATAAACTCAGCTTGTATCGAAACAACCCTAATTGCCATGAGGAAGGGGTTAAGATTAAAAACGACCCTTTATATTCACTGTTCCTTACATGTTCTTACGCCACCTCCGCCACCACTGCAGCTCCCAGTCCTCCGAGCTAGTTTTCCGTTCTTCTGGTCTTCTGTTCTTCATTCATTCTAGCATGTAAGGTCAACTGAGAACTAGGGAGCTGTGATGGCGGAAGCAGCATATCAAGAGGTGAGGAAAGGTGAGTATAAAGTTTTGTTTTTTTATGATTATTATTATTTAAATCTGTCTCCAGCACAAGAGAATTCAGAAAATTGATTGTTACTTTTCAGGATCATAACGAATAGAATCCCACAAATTTTGGATTCAGCCATTTCTGAATTTTTCTGGTGAAATCGATTTGTTTAGAATTGTTTTATTCATCTCTACAAAAACACCATTACTTACTTATTGAAGCCACTGCCACCATTCTGTTGCTATCTACAGGTTATTCTTTATAGGGCTACATTTGTGGTAGAAGGCAGTAAGACATCAGAGGAACTCTTGCAGGATGTTCCAATAGTGAGGAAAGACTACCATCTGCTGGCCAGACGAAATCAAGCGGAACTAAGTTGTGCTAGAAGATTTGAAGGGGGGGGGGTAAATTCAGATGCTGGACCAGATCAGGTGACCCACAGGAAGGAATTCCTGGATGTAAAAGCCCTGTGTGCAGACAGATTTTGCACCAAGCTCAAAAGCAGAGCAGACATGCTCCAGATGGACCGCAGAGCCAAGCGCGACAGGCCTCAGCCGGAGGCTTGCGTCACCTTAGTGCCAGACACCACCTGATGAGGTCCAGACCCCTCACAGAAGAGCTCTAAGTTGTGCAGACGGTGGTCAGAGTCAGGACCTGCGCTCTGTACATATTAAGTTCCCGGGACCCGACGTCGCCTGTCAAGAGCTGAGGTCTGACCCACATTGACCCAAGCCTGAGAGACTACCATCAACAGTCAAGCGGAGAAGAGCTGAGAGAAGACTGCGACAGGAGAGGCGGGCCAGTGATAGCAGAGGAACATCGTGAGTGAGCAGGGCCGTCACTTCCAACTTTCACCTATGGTACCGGGGACAGTTGGGATTAGAATCTCAGGTTGGGAGGGGGCCGGCTGGTACGTGGGAGACTAAACGGGATCTGATAGACTTTATCCGGAAGAGACTTGTGGCCTAGCGGGAAGAACCGGTGACCCCCGATAGGGCCATATAGATAGAAAGAGAACTCACGTGATGACTACCACGACTGAGTGCACTGCACGACAAAAAAGAACTTTACTGTTACTTGCTGAAAGATTCCTTTTGTTAATTCAAAATACTGTTAATTTCCATTGTTACTAACCCCATTTAAAATAACTGTTATACATATAAAGTGGTTATATCAACCCCTGACTGTTCCCGCCTCGTGGTCTCTGTGCGTTGCAATCCGGCACCTGTGTTACACATTGATGACATCCTGGTCTGAAGGCAAACGGCATGACATCCCTGAGACCATGTGATTAAGCATTTTGATGCTGGCTTAATGATTGTAACCGCTTCCTCCAGGAAGATGACACAATGTGATGTGAAATTCTCTGCACATCAGCAGACATGTTACAGAGGAGTCAGTAAAAGACACTATGAGCCAATAATAATTTCTTTTAGGGGCTTTTATAAAAAAAAAAACAAGTTGCATCAGTAGGAATTTTCTAGCAGCATTTGCTAAATGGCTCCTTGTTCAGTCCCGGAGGGCTCTTGTTCCGCTGATAGAGAGCTATGCACAATCACTGTAAGGTATCATTGGATTGCTCCAACTACAAGAATAAATCATTTCTCCTGGGTCCTGATACAATTAAGCCCCCAATTACAGTACGATGTACCCTTCATATGATTGCTGTCCTCTAACATGGCAGAAAGCACTGTCAAACATATATCACAGATGTGACCGCATCCTGGACCCTCTAATCCTAGATAAACCCCTGCCTCCGATAATTATATTTACAAATCAGAGCATCGATTCACTGATTTTCTGATTTGCTTGAGTCAATAACAACAGAACCAAGAAAGTTAAAGGGAATCTGACTCCAGGTTTTTGTCATTTAGTCTCAAAGCAGCATAATGTAGAGGCAGAGAGCCTGATTCAAGGGATGTGGCACTTATTGGGCTGCTTGGTGTAGTTTCAATACAATCAGTGTTTTATTAGCAGGATAATATCACTAGAGGACTAGGTCTCATGTGCAAGCTAGTCCAGCTAATCTGTGTAACCCCGCCCCCACCACTGATTGGCAGCTTGATGACAATGCACAGTGTTTACAGGAAGCTGCCAATCAGGGCTGTGGGCGGGGTTATATAGAGCACAGCATTCTGACCACTGCTACATCAATAGCAGAGAAAACAGGGATTCTATCAAAAGTGCACCAAGCAGTTTAGTAAGTGATATATCTCTGGAATCAGGGTCTCAGCCCCTATTTTTGAATTACATAATAAAAACTTGCTGACAGATGCCCTTTAAGATCCAAGGAATAATTATAATACATAATAATAATACACAATCAATTTACTCAGTTTCTAATAAGTCTTTTGAAAGTCACTGCGACTTTCATGACACAGATGCTCTGTAGTAACAATTCTTAAACTTACTTTTTCAACTGGTGTCCTAAACCAAATTTCTCTTTCGTAGAAATCTGAAATACATCCACTGTTGGCACTGGAAAACAAAAGATATTACAAGACTACATACATCACAGCATTTCATACTACCCAGCTTTAGAGAAACAAAAGTTGAGAGCAACTAAAGTTTTTTGTTGTTTAAATATCCTCCAAGCATTGTAAGATTAGCAATTTTTGCAATGTACTTCAATACCTTATGTTGCTTCCTTCTCTCCCAAACACTGAGCTGCAGTGCTTCAGTACCCGGATCATGCTTCTTTAGAAGCTGCTTCCAAATGCTGCACACCAAAGAACCATACTCCATATGTGAGTGTGTGTGTGTGTATATATATAACATACAGGAATCCTCTTGTCAGAGTTAAGGATTTTTTTTAAACCGCGTATGGATCTTTCCTGAGCAGCAATTGAAAGCAGCTTCTAAAGGAGCATGAGCTAGGTATTGAAACAGCCCTGTAGTATAGGGTTTGGGAGAAAAGGATGAACAATAAGTTTATTTATTTTACTCACTTATATAGCGCCATTAATTCCACAGCGCTTTACAGACATTATCATCACTGTCCCCATTAGGGCTCACAATCTATATACCCTATCAGTATGTCTTTAGAGTGTGGGAGGAACCTGGAGGAAACTTACAGGGAGAACATACAAACTCCTTGCAGATGTTGTCCTTGGTGGGATTTGAACCCAGGACCCCAGCGCTGCATGGCAGCAGTGCTAACCACTGAGCCACTGTGCTGCTCATGTACTTAAGCTAATTAAGCACAATCCAAAAATTCATAACTTTGCAATGCCTGGAACATAATATAATTATGAAGGCCATAGTCAGACGGCCGTATAACACGGGCGACGATCACATCACAGTGCACGGACTGGCCGGCGGCTATTCTGATCCAAGCAGCTGCATAGAAATACATGCTGCCACACTCGTGTCAGGAGAGCCACCGGTCAGTCCGGGCTTTGCAATATGATCGTCGTCTGTGTTATGAAAAGAAAAAGTTTAGTTACTCTTTAAGAATAAAAAAAGATATGTATTGTAATGGATCCTTACAATAAATCCCACTAAACACACAAATGTTACAATTCCTTGATGCTATGGATGCCCAACTTTCGCTCATAGCATGATGGTTTCCATATGATATTGAACATGAGAGCTCCATTAAAGTTACTAGTGAGCCCATATCATACTGTAGCTTGGAGGTACTAAAAACTCTTAGCAATGTGAGCCCTTTCATTCTAGTTGATGGGGCTATCAGTGGTGGAAGCATCACCAAGATTAGCTTAATACTAAATAGAGATATTAAACAAAAATGTACCTACCCTTTAACGTGTTAACAAATATATATTGTAATGTATTCCGCTAATGGTATGTTGTCCACAAATTCAAAACATCACTTTTACTGTCTATAAAGTGCATCATTATAGGCTATCATTAAAGCTTTTGAACTCTCATATGATCCCCTGATACAACTTACTTTTCTCATGATGTCTCTGGCTTTGTAGAGGAGCTGAGTCTACTATGTGATGCGGCTTCAGCCTGTCCTCCTTGCCTCCTGCTTGCGATAGGTTTCTCCCTGCCAGCTATTAAAAGTAGAGGCAGGGGAGAGAGGTTGAAGGTGCATCTCTGGAGATTCTGCACACAACAATCAAGGAAAGTATGATTGAAGAGAGTCATACCTTAACCCTTGGAATAGATAACAATTTTTTTTTTGTACTGACACCTCATTCTCAATATAGTTATATGGCATTAACTTTTTGAGGAGTTAATAAACTCTAGTTTGACTTCTCCCTACAACCCTTATAACCAATGTTGAAAACAATTTCTCAATCCTTTGCCGGACCATCTCGGCAGTCAGGGAGCATTGCACTTATAGATTGTGCTAAAAAGTTAGTGTGAGTCAGGGGAGTGAGGTGAGTCCAGATAAGGAAGGGCAGCAGTTTTAACTCCCCTATTATGGCATAAAAAGGAAGAGACTGTAGTGACAAGTGACTGGCAACAGAGTTGTTTCCCAATGGGGTTGTGTTCTGCCAGACCATAAGAGTCCATTACTATTCCAGAGTCTAGGCCCCCCAGAGAATGAGCTTGTTCTCCCGGGGACCAATAAAACTTTTGTTAAGGGTTTCTAAATAACCTATGTACTTGCATGTTGACCAGTCAGTCAATGTGCCCGTGTATGGAATATGGAGTCCCATAGTAACTGCAGTATTTAATATTGAAAATATTCCCACAAGCATTACTGGTGTACTACAATCACTTTTATCTCATGCAGTCTGGAATTAATACATTCATTTCTATAATAAAAATTAGAAGTACAGAATTTCACAACGTCGCTTCGTTCATAATAGGTTTCATAAGGATATATAGAATAATGGCTTCTGCGGAGCTGGAAATGGAAATTGCTTAGATAAAGAGTTTCACAAGGTTATTCTGGGCTGAGAGAAGGCTGCATGTCCTTTCCTGTATGAAGAACTATTTTAGTTTAAAATGATGTCTTAATTTTAAGATTTTCTGACATGTCAATCAGCGAGATGACCTAAGTGTCCCGTGGGTGTTGGTCTGTGAGGTGGTAGATCCCACTCAGGTCTAGAGTGAAGTCACCAATTTTTAATGGAAAGGGATTGTGCATGCAAAGTTACCGAGATCAGTGTTGGTTACATATTTGCCTAAAGGGGTTTTCTGACCCCAAAATATGTTAAAATAAAAACCCACCCAATATGATATTATATATGATCAGCTCAGTAGCACAGAGATTGGAGCCAGTCTTATGGATGGAGTGTAAGTTTTAACATTTGACCATCCATACGTTAGCAAAGGGTTAAAGCAATAAACTGAGGTGGTACTCAGCTTTCCCCGCTCCAGTAGTGTCTCTCCACCTCCCCAATCTCTGCTTATGGGCTGCTATGATGATAAAAACAGACAGCATAGCCAGAACAATAGACAGAATTTTTAGAAAAATTGCCGCGAGTGTCCTGGTGTGCATTTTTTCTTGAAACCTTGGCTGGTGAGTACCATTGCCTTTTGATATTTTCTAAAAATTCTGTCTATTGTTCTGGCTATGCTGTCTGTTTTTAATATTAGAGTAGGGACTCGCAAAACCGTGAGGACCCTTGACGATGGGTTGCGAGCTTACGTATTTTGGCCAAAATATCAACTAATACCTCATATGATATTTTTTGCACTTTTTTTATCTGCCAGGGCACGGCCAGGCCCAGTAATGGTGACCTTGTGAGTGGGGGCTTCACAACTCTGCGATGCACGGATAGGGTGCCGGGCATCCCGCCTAGTCGAATAGTAGGGGCGTGTAATAGGATGCTGGCTAGGCACAGTGCCGCGAGTGTGTGAATTGCACCCAACTGCAAGTTTCATCTGTGTGCAGTTTTAATGCTGGGTAGTAGAGATGAGCGTTGTTCGACTAGAACTGTTCGCCAATCTCAAATTCGAGCTGTTTTGGGCGGTGTTCGAGTTGTTCGACGAACCCGAACGATTTGCAAAAAATTCGGCTGTTCGAGGTTATGTTCGATAACTGTTCGTGCACCAAAAGCGTGTCCTGCATGTCTGGCGCTATTTAGAGCACCAATCATGCAGGGATTGTCTGCCACTCACTGTAATGCCACAGCCATGGTGGTTGTGGCATTACAGTGATTGCCCAAATCGATGGGAACAGTGCTCACAGTGAAACATGAAAAGCCGGCAATTCAGCAGCGGCATACACCGGTACCCGACAATTTAGAACCGAAAGAATAGAGCTTCACACATAGATTAGATAGATATAAACATGTCAGCCACATATATACGAAGTACAGTGAAAGTGCTGCTTACTGTACTTGTCATTTAGCGTAAAGGATTTATCAAAAAAAATAATAGTGTTTTCATGCACCGTCTCTTTAAAAAAGCCGGCCGGCAATTCAGCATCTGTACCCGACAATTTATAACATACAGAATAGAGCTTCACACATAGATTAGATAGATAGAAACATGTCAGTCACATATATATGAAGTACAGTGACAGTGTTGCTTACTGTACTTGTCATTTAGCGTAAAGGATTTATCAAAAAAAATAATAGTGTTTTCATGCACCGTCTCTTTAAAAAAGCCGGCCGGCAATTCAGCATCTGTACCCGACAATTTATAACATACAGAATAGAGCTTCACACATAGATTAGATAGATAGAAACATGTCAGTCACATATATATGAAGTACAGTGACAGTGTTGCTTACTGTACTTGTCATTTAGTGTAAAGGATTTATTAAAAAAAATAATAGTGTTTTCATGCACCGTCTCTTTAAGAAAGCCGGCCGGCAATTCAGCGTCTGTACCCGACAATTTATAACAGACAGAATGGAGCTTCACACATAGATTAGATAGATAGAAACATGTCAGTCACATATATATGAAGTACAGTGATAGTGTTGGTTACTGTACTTGTCATTTAGTATTAAAATAAAGGATTTATTATTAAAAAAATTGGCGTGGGGGTCCCCTTAATTTTAGGCTCTAGCGGAGGTTAAGCAGACAGCTGGGGCAGATGTTTGAAGCCTGGGAAGGGGGTAATACCCACGGAGCTTCCCAGGCTACTAATATCAGCCCCCAGCTGAATACATAGCCTTTACTAGCTATTAAAATGGGGGACCCCCCCCCCCAAAAAAAATGACGTGGGGTCCCCCCTAATTTAATAGCTAGCAAAGGCTAGGCAGACAGCTGGGGGCTGATATTAAAAGCCCAGGAAGGGAGCCATGAATATTGGCCCCCTCCCAGGCTAGAAACACCAGCCGTCAGCCGCCCCAGAAATGGCGCATTCATAGGATGCGCCAATTCTGGCACTTAGCCTCGCTCTTCCACGCTGCCCTGGTGCGGTGGCAGGGGGTAATAGGGCTGGGGTTGATGTCAGCTTATAATGCCAGCTGACATCAAGCCCAGGTTAGTAATGGAGAGGCGTCTATAAGACACCCCCATTACTAACCCCATAGTCAAAGTTACAAAAAAACACAAACACCCAGAATAAAGTCCTTTAATTGAAATAAAGACACAATCCTTTATTGTTCTAAATTAAACCATACTTACCGTCACGCCCATTCCAGCTGAAGCCAACGATCTCCTGTAATAAAAATAAAATAATAAACCAACATCATCCTTACCTTTCCATGGTTCCCACGACAGATTCAGCTCTGCTACATCGAGATGACAGGCTGGACCGCAGCAGAACGCTGCCATCCAGCGTGCCATCCCGCAGACACTGAGAAGAGCAGGCATGCTTGCGCTCCACATTGTCTCTCTGTGACGGCATAAAGATGAGCCGAGGTCATGTCCAATGAACTCGGCTCACCTCATGCACGTCACTGACAGCGTGGGAGAATTCTCACGCTGAAGCGCTGAGTGCAGGAGAATTTTCCCACGCTGTCAGTGAGGTGCATGAGGTGAGCTGAGTTCATTGGACATGAGCTCACCTCATGCACGTCACTGACAGCGTGGGAGAATTCTCCTGCACTCAGCACTTCAGCGTGAGAATTTTCCCACGCTGTCAGTGACGTGCATGAGGTGAGCCGAGTTCATTGGACATGACCTCGGCTCATCTTTATGCCGTCACAGCGAGACACTGAGGAGCGCAAGCATGCCTGCTCTTCTCAGTGTCTGCGGCATGACAGGCTGGATGGCAGCGTTCTGCTGTGGTCCAGCCTGTCATCTCGATGTAGCAGAGCTGAAGCTGTCGTGGGAACCATGGAAAGGTAAGGATGAGGTTGGTTTATTATTTTTCTTTTATTGCAGGAGATCGTTGGCTTCAGCTGGAATGGGCGTGACGGTAAGTATGGTTTAATTTAGAACAATAAAGAATTGTGTGTTTATTTCAATTAAAGGACTTTATTCTGGGTGTTGTGTTTTTTTTAAATACTTTACTAGAAATTCATGGCGGTCATGTCTAATACTGGCGTGACCCCATGAATTTTGGGCTTGGGGCCAGCTGATAATACCAAGCTGGCACTAACCCCTTTATTACCCAGTGAGCCACCGCACCAGGGCCCTGGATAATACCAAGCTGGCCCTAACCCCTTTATTACCCAGTGAGCCACCGCACCAGGGCCCTGGATGAGTTGGCTACAGCGCCAGAAGATGGCGCTTCTATGAACGCGCCATTTTCCGGGGTGGCTGCGGACTGCAATTTGCAGCGGGGGGGGGGCCCAGAAAGCTTGGGCCTCCCTGCGCTGCAGATTCCAGCCCCCAGCTGCCTAGTTGTACCTGGCTGGACACAAAAATAGGGCGAAGCCCCACGTATTTTTTTTTTAATTATTTCATGAAATTCATGAAATAATTAAAAAAAAATTGACGTGGGGCTTCGCACTATATTTGTGTCCAGCCAGGTACAGCAGGCAGGAACGGGCTGCCCCCAACCACCAGCTGCCTATTTGTACCTGGCCGGACACAACAATATAGGGAAGCCCTTTTTTTCTTAATTATTTCATGAAATAATTTAAAGAAAATTGACGTGGGGCTTCGCCCTGTTTTTGTGTCCAGCCAGGTACAACTATGCAGCTGGGGGCTGGAATCCGCAGCGCAGGGAGGCCCAAGCTTTCTGGGCCACCCCCGCTGCAAATTGCAGTCCGCAGCCACCCCGGAAAATGGCGCGTTCATAGAAGCGCCATCTTCTGGCGCTGTACCCAACTCATCCAGGGCCCTGATGTGGTGGCTCACTGGGTAATAAAGGGGTTAGGGCCAGCTTGGCATTATCAGCTGGCCCTAAGCCCAAAATTCATGGGGTCACGCCAATATTAGACATGACCACCATGAATTTCTAGTAAAGTATTTAAAAAAAACACAACACCCAGAAAAAAGTCCTTTAATTGAAATAAACACACAATTCTTTATTGTTCTAAATTAAACCATACTTACCGTCACCCCCATTCCAGCTGAAGCCAACGATCTCCTGAAATAAAAGAAAAATAATAAAGCAACATCATCCTTACCTTTCCATGGTTCCCATGACAGCTTCAGCTCTGCTACATCGAGATGACAGGCTGGACCGCAGCAGAACGCTGCCATCCAGCCTGTCATCCCGCAGACACTGAGAAGCGCAGGCTTGCTTGCGCTCCACAGTGTCTATCTGTGAGGGCATCCAGATGAGCCGAGTTAATGTCCAATGAACTCGGCTCACCTCATGCACGTCACTGACAGCGTGGGAAAATTCTCCTGCACTCAGCGCTTCAGCGTAGGAGAATTCTCACACTGAAGCGCTGAGTGCAGGAGAATTCTCCCACGCTGTCAGTGACGTGCAGGAGGTGAGCTGAGTTCATTGGACATGAGCTCACCTTATGCACGTCACTGACAGCGTGGGAAAATTCTCCTGCACTCAGCACTTCAGCGTGGGAGAATTCTCACGCTGAAGCGCTGAGTGCAGGAGAATTCTCCCACGCTGTCAGTGACGTGCAGGAGGTGAGCTGAGTTCATTGGACATGAGCTCACCTTATGCACGTCACTGACAGCGTGGGAGAATTCTCCTGCACTCAGCGCTTCAGCATGAGAATTTTCCCACGCTGTCAGTGACGTGCATGAGGTGCGCCGAGTTCATTGGACATGAACTCGTCTCATCTTTATGCCGTCACAGCCAGACACTGCAGAGCGCAAGCAAGCCTGCGCTTCTCAGTGTCTGCGGGATGACAGGCTGGATGGCAGCTTTCTGCTGCGGTCCAGCCTGTCATCTCGATGTAGCAGAGCTGAAGCTGTCGTGGGAACCATGGAAAGGTAAGGATGATGTTGCTTTATTATTTTTCTTTTATTGCAGGAGATCGTTGGCTTCAGCTGGAATGGGCGTGACGGTAAGTATGGTTTAATTTAGAACAATAAAGGATTGTGTCTTTATTTCAATTAAAGGACTTTATTCTGGGTGTTTGTGTTTTTTTTTAACTTTGACTATGGGGTTAGTAATGGGGGTGTCTTATAGACGCCTCTCCATTACTAACCTGGGCTTGATGTCAGCTGGCATTATAAGCTGACATCAACCCCAACCCTATTACCCCCTGCCACCGCACCAGGGCAGCGTGGAAGAGCGAGGCTAAGTGCCAGAATTGGCGCATCCTATCAATGCGCCATTTCTGGGGCGGCTGATGGCTGGTGTTTCTAGCCTGGGAGGGGGCCAATATTCATGGCACCCTTCCTGGGCTATTAATATCAGCCCCCAGCTGTCTGCCTAGCCTTTGCTAGCTATTAAATTAGGGGGGACCCCACGTCATTTTTTTGGGGGGGTCCCCCATTTTAATAGCTAGTAAAGGTTATGTATTCAGCTGGGGGCTCATATTAGTAGCCTGGGAAGCTCCGTGGGTATTACCCCCTTCCCAGGCTTCAAACATCTGCCCCAGCTGTCTGCTTAACCTCCGCTAGAGACTAAAATTAAGGGGAACCCCACGCCAATTTTTTTTAATAATAAATCCTTTATTTTAATACTAAATGACAGGTACAGTAACCAACACTATCACTGTACTTCATATATATGTGACTGACATGATCTATCTATCTAATCTATGTGTGAAGCTCTATTCTGTCTGTTATAAATTGTCGGGTACAGTTGCTGAATTGCCGGCCGGCTTTTTTAAAGAGACGGTGCATGAAAACACTATTATATTTTTTAATAAATCCTAACACTAAATGACAAGTACAGTAAGCAACACTGTCACTGTACTTCTTATATATGTGACTGACATGTTTCTATCTATCTAATCTATGTGTGAGGCTCTATTCCTTCTTGTCTAAATTGTCGGGTACCGGTGTATGCCGCTGCTGAATTGCCGGCCGGCTTTTTTAAAGAAAGCGTCTTCTGAGCAGTTTGTCAGCTTTTGGACACCTTTGAAGGTGTTTTCTATGTGTTTCTATGTGTTTTTGTTTGCCTGCCATTGGTTTTAATGGTGTTCGACGGTGTTCTAAGGTGTTCGACGAACAGTTCGACGAACAGTTCCTCGAACATCCCGGTGTTCGACGAACCGAACCGAACCCGAACACTACGGGGGTGGCTCAACACTACTGGGTAGTCGCCCCTCCAGTGAGAGTGAGTGAGGGCGATTGTTCATTAGCATTCTGCACCTGTGTTACCTCCTTCTAACAAAAGGGGGCCGGCCGTGTCCTGGTGTGCATTTTTTCTTGAAACCTTGGCTGGTGAGTACCATTGCCTTTTGCTGCTATGATGATGTTACGACTACAGTGCACATCACCGCTGCAGCCAATCACTGACCTCAGCGGCACGGCCAATGTTGACGACAAGAGTCAGTGATTGGCTGCAGCAGTGATGTGCCCTGTGATGTCACTATTGCAGCCTATAAACTAAGGTACAGTAGTAGAGAGCTGCCCCTGTCATAGGTGAGGGGAGTACCAGCTCAATTTATTGCGTTAAATCACTTTTAGCCTATGGATGGATAATATGTTAAAAGCCAAAAAAACCTTTAATGACGTTCTAAACTCTGAGGCTTCCAAAACCGGGACTGGACGCCAAAGAGCTGGAGAAACTTGTAATTTAAGTAATAAATGTTGATTTGTACTATTTGAAATCAGGGGAGAAAAAAATAAGAGTTGGACAACTCGCTTTACTGGGGGTCTCGGGTTTCTGACCAGGGGAACAGAAGAACGGGTTTGCACATCTTCCCTCTTCTGGTATGGGTTTCATCCTAGTACTCTATTTCCCCACAAAATATACTTTAAAAACACACTGATAGATCATTTGGACCTATGATGGCTTCATAACTAATGTGTGTATATGAGATATGTATATATTCTACAGGCCATTACTTTTCTTTCTACCTACACAGTGCAAGAACTGTAATTAACGGGTGGAAGATTTTGACCCTTTCATAATAGTGATCGTAGGATCACAGCATTCATTACTAAAAGAGAGAATATCACATTGATATATAGTAACTCTGACTGCGATGGTAAACCCCTTTAAATGATCACTGCGTATAGAATTGGAAGATGACTCATACAAAAGTCCTGAAGAGATGATTTGCTGTTTGACTTAAAGGGGTTGTCCAGGTTTGGGATGAAATTCTGCAGTCACTCTACTGCACGCTGTCAAGATTCTCCGATGCCACTGGAGAGAGGGGGCGGTCACATGACCACAAGTATACAATCTGCATAGAAGCAGTCACATGCATGCCTACTAGACATACTCAGCCTAGCTCTATTCACTTGTATGGAGAGGGGTTGCGTACGTCTAGTCGGAATGTGGCTGGAAGTATGCAAATCACATTCTTGTTGCCATGTAACCACCTGCTCTTGTTACTGGCACCGGAGAATCCTGACATTATGCGATGCATGTGCTGTGAGAATTCAGAAGTCTGCAGTCACATAGAGTAACTGCAGACTTTCATCCCAAACCCCTTTAATGCTATATTTGTATTGTTGCTGCATGATTTACTGTGAATACATGACACAGATGCTTTTTCAATTCTATGGACGCAAGTCACTCTTAATAAATCAGGAGCCTCTGATGACTGCCGTGCACCTCAGTGAGCCTCGCCACAAGTCTTACTCCAGTCAGAGACTGGAGAAATCTCTCTGGAAAAAGGAACACTGCAGCTTGTCATGAATTAGACAAGCTGTGGTGTCACGCCCTGTTCCACCCAAAGGAGAAACTAGCGTGAAAATGGCAAAAATTGCAACATTTTTGCGCAACTCAGCAAACATTTTGCAACTTTTCAAAGTGATTTCTGGCAGAATCTCTTTGATGAGTCTTAATAACAGATACAACCACTTACCTGGGCCATTTAAATACTGTGTTAGAGAACAATGCAGACGGACTACAATCGGTTCTGTGCGGATCACATCCCATGCTACGGCAATTTCTTCCTGATGGATGAAAAAGTAAAACATCACGACTAATGGCTTCAGTTAAGAGACAATAACTGAAGGGCTATAATAAAACAATACAGATTTGTTGCAGGAATAAATCAGTCTCATACATCTCAATGAAGAAATGCGGAGTATTGTTATTATGCTGCCTGTGAAATAAGGGTGCAGCGTCCCCCTGTGGAACACCAAAGACAGACTATCTCTTTTACTTGAGTCATGATGGTAGAAGAAAACACAAGACAACAAAGGAACCAAACTCATTTTTTTTTACAAGATATTGATTGAATATTATACTGCCATAGGCTAAGCAGTGGTGTACCGCCAATGGAGGCAGACCATGCAATTGCAATGGGGTCTAGTGCTAGACCACCACATCTGGTGTATACGTGCAGCAGAAGTTGGGAGGAGCTGTATGGAGCGGGCAGACACGATGAGCTCCATACCTGGCAGGTATTTTACATAGTAGTCACCAAACAGTAACTGCTGTAATCAGAGCTGCTCTTATTGCAGCAGTTTAACCCCCAAAGAGTTGTGTTGAACAATAACCACGCCATCTATGTAGATAGATAAGGGACCGTTCTGTCACCGCCATTAGATCCCCGCGAGTCGTAATAGAAGAAACTGGATAGGTTGTTGTTATATTAGCATATAGACCTTTGTTATGGGGCTCCAGGACTTTTATGTACAGTACAACCCCCGAGACTAGGAATATCCAATGTAAACAGATTAGATCTTGGGATGGTCCTTATAGGAGATGTCACTTTGGGCGATCTTCTTTTGTTAGCAGAATCTGAAAATAATTGACGATCTTTATTCTCAATTGCACATGGAAACACAAGAAGCAATGGGATGAAACTGAATGGGAGAAGATACCGATTAGATATTAGAAAAAACTTTGACAGTGAGGGTAATCAATGAGTGGAACAGGCGGCCATGAAAGGTGGTGAGTTCTCCTTCAATGGAAGTCTTCAAACAGAGGCTGGACAGATATCTGTCTGAGATGGTTTAGTGAATCCTGCATTGATCAGGGGGTTGGACACGATGACCCCGGAGGTCCCCTCCAACTCTAACATTCTTTGATTCTATACAGAGGCTGGACAGATATCTGTCTGAGATGGTTTAGTGATTCCTGCATTGAGCAGGGGGTTGAACACGATGACCCTGGAGGTCCCTTCCTATTCTAACATTCTATGATCCTAAGTTCTGTTAGATGTCCCCCCCCCCGTCACGGTAATATACTGGAATCAGTGGGGGAATGCAGTAATAAGTGTTTAGGGTCCCTGCAATTCCAGCACGTGGAAACGAGGGAAATTAAGTAACAAGCAGCTTCATTCAAAGCCAATAGTCAGACATATACAAGCACATGTCAGATTGTCCATCCTGGGTCAAAGTCGCTCTTCGTTGCCTCTTTTCAATTTAGAGTTGTAAACAGCAGGCGCCCATCTATTAACCAAGTTCCCTCCTTATATGATACTCAGAAATAAGTTCCTTAACAGACAATTGTTACAAAGAAAACAGAAGGCAGAAAAAAACTTTAATCTGCACGTTCCCCTTTAAAAATGTTCCATAAAGTTGATAAATACAAAAGTAAATATGAAACAATTCTGTCATTGATGGATTCAGTGAGCCGGTAAATCAGTAATTTGTTTTTGTTTTACCAATTACACCCCAGCGCCCAGGAAGGTATTACAACTCTGCAAATAAGTACAAAGTGGAAAGGAAAATGCCAGCGCTCCTTCAAGGTGTTAGCTGAAGGACCTTCTAAAGTCGCCTTCTCAATCTGGTCCTATTTTTGGATGGAGAATCATCTACCTACAAAAGCTTCCTACCCTCCTGTCTCCCACCCTGATTGCGCCTCATGATCTTTCCACTATTTTTTTCCCTTTCACCCTCCTTGGGGTATGTTCACACATTGCGTTTTTCTAGTGGATTATTTCAGCCAAAATCTTCACTCTTGGCAGAAAAAAGGCTCCGTATAATACGCAGCTTTTTGCTCTGGTTTTTTTCTATTGATTACATGTGTAATTTGTCCACAGTACATGTTAATAAAGTTATTTTTTTTCACGAAAAATACTGCCAAAAACACAGCACAAATGTTATGCGCCATTTTTTCCAGCGTTTTTGCACTTTCCCATTGCTTTCAACGTGTAAAAAACGTTGCAAAAAACACTGAAAGAATTAACGTGCTGCAGATTTCAAAACTGCTGCAGTTCTCGAATTCTGTCAGGAACAAGCAGGCGTGTGCATGGGATTTCTCAAATCTTATTGATTTTGTTGTTGTTACTGTAACATGCAGTTTGTTTTTCGCCCAAAAAAACCCACAAAAAAAAGGCTGCAAAAATGCAACATGTGAACATACCCTTACTACACTCCCCTTTAAACCAATCTTTTTTTAAGTTTCTATTCATGGTCTTTGCACAGATGAAGCAGGGAATTCACCGTGCACTTTATGCCTGAAAACGGTTGATAAAAAGTTGGAAATTTTTTGTGCAACATGTAGTTGTGCAAATATGTGCGACTTTTGTGCAACTTTTGGCTTGTCCAAGCTTGGGGCTCAAGTCTGTATTCATTCTATGTGACTGCATACTTGGGAATCCTCAGTGCGCAGTGTGCACACTATCAGGATTCTCCGGTGTAGGTGCCGGGAACGGCAGGCGAGTGACCTCAAGTATGCAATTGGCATACTTCCAGCCACATTACAACTAGACATGTCTAGCCTCGCTAAGTTCACTTCTAAGTGAGTGAGGCAAAGCATGTCTAGTTGGCACGTGACTAGTGTTGAGCATTCCGATACTGAAATATCGGGTATCGACCGATATTCACGGTATCGGAGTTCCGATACTTTTAGAATATTGAATAGCGGAATCGGACGTTCCCATAATGCCTGCGCTCTGCAGTGTCTCTGAAGGATGACAACCTGGATGGCAGCGCTCAGCTGCGATCCAGCCTATCATCAGAATGCCATCCCCGCGTGAGAGAATTCTCCTGCGCTCACGGCAAGCGCAGGAGAATTTTCCCATGCTGTCAGTGATGTACATGAGGTGAGCTGAGATCATTGGACATGACTAGTGTTGAGCCACCCCCGTAGTGTTCGGGTTCAGTTCGTCGAACACCGGGATGTTTGTGGAACTGTTCGTCGAACACCTTAGAACACTGTCGAACACCATCGAACACCGTTAAAACCAATGGCAGGCAAATAAAAACACATAGAAAACACCTTCAAAGGTGTCCAAAAGCTGACAAACTGCTCAGAAGACACTCTCTTTATAAAAGCCGGCCGGCAATTCAGCATCGGTACCCGACAATTTAGAACAGAAAGAATAGAGCATCACACATAGATTAGATCGATAGAAACATGTCAGTCACATATATAAGAAGTACAGTGACAGTGTTGGTTACTGTACTTGTCATTTAGTGTTAAAGGATTTATTAAAAAAAATAATAGTGTTTTCATGCACTCTCTTTATAAAAGCCGGCCGGCAATTCAGCATCGGTACCCGACAATTTAGAACAGAAAGAATAGAGCATCACACATAGATTAGATACACAGAAACATGTCAGTCACATATATAAGAAGTACAGTGATAGTCTTGATTACTGTACTTGTCATTTAGTGTTAAAATAAAGGATTTATTACAAAAAAAATTGGCGTGGGGTTCCCCGTAATTTTAGTCTCTAGCGGAGGTTAAGCAGATGGCTGGGGCAGATGTTTGAAGCCTGGGAAGGCGGTAATACCCACGGAGCTTCCCAGGCTACTAATATCAGCCCCCAGCTGAATACCTAGCCTTTACTAGCTATTAAAATGGGGGATCCCAAAAAAAATGACGTGGGGTCCCCCCTATTTTAATAGCTAGCAAAGACTAGGCAGACAGCTGGGGGCTGATATTAATAGCCCAGGAAGGGTGCCATGAATATTGGCCCCCTCCCAGGCTAGAAACACCAGCCGTCAGCCGCCCCAGAAATGGCGCATCCATAGGATGCGCCAATTCTGGCACTTAGCCTCGCTCTTCCCACTGCCCTGTAGCGGTGGCAGTGGGGTAATAGGGCTGGGGTTGATGTCAGCTTATAATGCCATCTGACATCAAGCCCAGGTTAGTAATGTAGAGGCGTCTATAAGACACCCCCATTAATAACCCCATAGTCAAAGTTAAAAAAAAAAAACACAACGCCCAGAATAAAGTCCTTTAATTGAAATAAACACACAATTCTTTATTGTTCTAAATTAAACCATACTTACTATCACGCCCATTCCAGCTGAAGCCAACGATCTCCTGCAATAAAAGTAAAATAATAAAGCAACCTCATCCTTACCTTTCCATGGTTCCCAGGACGGCTCCAGCTCTGCTACATTCACATGACAGGCTGGATCGCAGCCGAAAGCTGCCATCCAGCTTGCCATGCCGCAGACACTGAGAAGCGCAGGCAGCTCAGTGTCTGGCTGTGACGGCATCCAGATAAGCCGAGATCATGTCCGGCAAGCGCAAGCGCAGGGTAATTTTCCCACACTGTCAGTGACGTGCATGAGGTGAGCTGAGTTCATTGGACATGATCTCGGCTCATCTGGATGCCGTCACAGCCAGACACTGAGGAGCGCAAGTATGCCTGCGCTTCTCAGTGTCTGCGGCATGGCAAGCTGGATGACAGCTTTCGGCTGCGATCCAGCCTGTCATGTGAATGTAGCAGAGCTGGAGCCGTCCTGGGAACCATGGAAAGGTAAGGATGATGTTGCTTTATTATTTTACTTTTATTGCAGAAGACATTGGCTTCAGTTGGAATGGGCGTGATGAGAATCGTGTGTTTATTTCAATTAAAGGACTTTATTCTGGGTGTTGAGTTTTTTTTTTAACTTTGACTATGGTGTTAGTAATGGGGGTGTCTTATAGACGCCTCTCCATTACTAACCTGGGCTTGATGTCAGATGGCATTATAAGCTGACATCAACCCCAGCCCTATTACCCCACTGCCACCGCTACAGGGCAGTGGGAAGAGCGAGGCTAAGTGCCAGAATTGGCGCATCCTATGGATGCGCCATTTCTGGGGCGGCTGACGGCTGGTGTTTCTAGCCTGGGAGGGGGCCAATATTCATGGCACCCTTCCTGGGCTATTAATATCAGCCCCCAGCGGTCTGCCTAGCCTTTGCTAGCTATTAAAATAGGGGGGACCCCATGTCATTTTTTTTGGGGTCCCCCATTTTAATAGCTAGTAAAGGCTAGGTATTCAGCTGGGGGCTGATATTAGTAGCCTGGGAAGCTCCGTGGGTATTACCCCCTTCCCAGGCTTCAAACATCTGCCCCAGCCGTCTGCTTAACCTCCGCTAGAGACTAAAATTACGGGGAATCCCACGCCAATTTTTTTTGTAATAAATCCTTTATTTTAACACTAAATGACAAGTACAGTAATCAACACTATCACTGTACTTCTTATATATGTGACTGACATGTTTCTATCTATCTAATCTATGTGTGATGTTCTATTCTTTCTGTTATAAATTGTTGGGTACCGATGCTGAATTGCCGGCCGGCTTTTTTAAAGAGACAGTGCATGAAAATACTATTATTTTTTTTAATAAATCCTTTAACACTAAATGACAAGTACAGTAAGCAACACTGTCACTGTACTTCATATATATGTGACTGACATGTTTCTATCTATCTAATCTATGTGTGATGCTCTATTCTTCTGTTCTAAATTGTCGGGTACCGGTGTATGCTGCTGCTGAATTGCCGGCTTTTCATATAATACATTCTACATTATTGTTAGTTGTTTTCCTTCACGTAGAATTAACCTACAAGGAAAGAGAGGGTTTATTTTCATTCCGATATTTGTGTCCCATTGACTTGCATTGGTTTCCGGTATCGGAATCGGCGATATCAGATATTTTTTGGGTATCGGTCCGATCCAATCCGATCCGATATTTCCCGATATCGGAAGGTATCGCTCAACACTACATGTGACCACATGTATGCAAATCGTATACTTGCGGTCATGTGCCTGCCGGCTCCCAGCACTGGAGAATTCTGACAGCACACACACTGCGCATCCCTTTAATGCCAGCTCCATCCGTAGCACATTTTCTGACTCTGGTGGATGGGCAACTGATAGATGTACCAATTTCAAGGTGTACACCTCTAAAAAAAATTAGACACATCTTACTCCAGTGGACTTTAAATCAATACTGGCATATTTTATTCACCAAAAATGTCATGCTGTATTTTTTCCAGCACTTTTTGCACTTTCCTTTCAAACTTGATGAATTGTCCCTGTAGTTTTAACCCCATCCCTGACATATGAGATACATTACATTATATGTCGGGCCCCCGTCTTTGACGCCTCAGGCTAAAGAGCTATAAAAAAAAAAAAAGCCCTCCTCCCATCAACGTTTTTATGCTCTTAATATATTGCAGTCATCATATTATACAGCACTGTGTACTTACAATTGCTCATTTTGCCTTTCTACCCAGATAAATCTTCTCTTTTCTCTGTTGTATGTAGAAACAGAAAGTCTCTTTTCCCTCTTCAACTCCTGACCCAGCTGCTCCCTCCTCCCTCTGCCAGGTGCTTTTGCAGTGACTTATGACTCATACAGGAAAAAGAGACTTACTGCTTCTACATAGAGCTTAGAGGGATTCAGCTAGTCAGTTTTTTATCACATGATATCATAGACCTAATAGAAAAGAGAAGAATTAACTGAGTAGAAAGGGAAAATGAGCAATTGTAAGTACACAGTGCTGTATAATATGATGACTGCAATATATTAAGAGGATAAAAACTTTTATGGGAGGAGAAGTGCTTCTTTAAGCATCATACATGGCAGATGATAGCTGTGTTATACAGCAAACATCGGCCTCTAATAGCAGCAAATAGAGATTAACTCCAGCCGCTGTTGTTAGCCCCTAAAGTGCTATTAGCCCCTTTGATAAACTGTAAATATTGCCTATGTGAAATCAAGTACTTCTGTAAGTAACCCTTTCATTTGTTTAATTACTGATCGATTCATTAAAAAGAAAAAAAAAAAAGGAAAAAAAAAGTCATGAAATCAAAATCCTTACAGATCTCCATACTCACATCCAGGAAGCTAACATCTATATGTAAATCAATATCCACATCATCAATTGCTCCATATTCCCTGCAATAGAAATATACATGATGTTATATGATAGCAGAATCAATAGTAACAGCAGATTTGCATACTTCCGGCCACATTCCGACTAGACGTGTACAACTTGGTTCAGTTCACTGGTATTAAGCGAGGTTGTGCAAGGTCTCTATATCAGTATGAGATAAAACTGAGGTTATAAGTAGAGATGGGCGAAGAGTGGGTTCAGGAAACCATTATTTTCAATGGAGTTCGGGTTCTGGTTGAAGTTCACGTTTTGTTCTGGTACCCGAACCGAACTTTGGAATAAAGTTCAGATCGGGTACCAGAACCCAAACTTCCATCAGTCCGCCAATACCTAGTTATAGGTTGATCTCAATGGACTAATTTCTACTTTCTAGTCCTTTCCTCTCTGTTCAGGAAATTTGCTTATTTACTTTCAACCTTAAAATGATGAAATTATGTTAACCCCTTCCCTTATTTCCGGTTTTGAGCATTCATTTTTGGACTTCCCTTCTTTTAAGAGCCATAATTTTTTTTTTAATTAATTTTTTTTTTTATTTCTCAAAGACGTATGAGGGTTTATTTTTTTTGCCAGAAGAATAGTACTTTTGAATTACACCATTAATTTTACCATACAGTTTATCGGAAAACTGGTGAAAATTCCAAGCGTGATGAAAATGGGAAAAATTAAAACAACGTAATTCCGACAATGCTTTTTGGATCTTGTTTTTATGGAATTTATTGTGTCGTAAAATTGACCTGATATCATGATTCAACTATATCAGTACAATTACGGCGCTACCAAACTTGTCTAGTTTTTTGTAACTATTTTAGTGTAGAAAAAAATGGAAAATTTGTAAAAAAAAAAAATAAAAATTGTGTTGCTATATTACAGGAGCGGTAGCTTTTTTATTTTTTAGTCGTATGAGCCTGTTTTTGAGCGGCAAGCTAATGTTTTAACTGATACCATTTTGCTATAGATGCGATGTTTTGATTGATTGATTTCATTACATTTATTGCGGCGCTGCGCAGACAAAAAAAAAAAACACAATTTTGAGGCTTCAAATTTTTTCTGTTTGCGCTGTTTACCGATCAAGTTAATTGATTATATATTTGATAGATCAGACTTTTATGGATGCAGCGATACCAAATATGTTTTTTTTATTAATATTTGTATTGTTAATGGGGGTAAAAGGTGGATTATTTGAATTTTGAGGGGTTTTTTTTATTTTGTTGATATTTATTTTATTTTTTTTTTACTTTTTACTGTATTTCTTAATTCACCTAGGGAACTTGAACCTGTGTTTGTCTGATCGCTTATAGTATATGCAGCAATAATTCAGTATTGCTTTATATGGCAAAAATCACGGTCTCCATTGAAGCCCAACCCCAGGTTAGATTTTCACAAAGAACCATAGTAACAGACAGTGGGGTCTTCAACAGACCCTGACTGCCACAGCAACCCATCGGCACCCCGCAATTGCATTATGGGGGGTAGAAGGGCACGTGACCTCGCTCTTTAAATTCACGTGACACATTGACAGCGGCCTTGAAATGGTTAACAGCAGCGGAAGGAGCTCAGCTCCTCCGAGATGGGACCGATGATCATGGACATCTGAAAGAGCCGGTAGGCCATGGCCCCACTATCTGTATTTGACCATGGCCCGACTATCAGTATTCGGTCAGTATTTTTTCTCAGGAGTGGGAGCCAAAACCAGGAGTGGGTGATAAATGCAGAATTGGTGACTTGTTTCTATTATACCTTTTCTCTGATTGCTCCTCACCCGGTTTTGGCTCCCACTCTTGAGAAAAAATACTTACCGAATACTGATAGTCGGGCCATGGTCAAATACAGATAGTGAGGCTGTGGCCATGGAGGCAGTTCCTGGCTGCGTGTTCAGCTTCTGAACCCACTCCGAACACCCACTCCCAACTTGAGCGGTGCATGTTCGGCAGATGTTGTGAAGGCGTTAAAGGGGTTTTCCACTTTCAACAAACTAGACCCCGGATGGCAGGAGCTACTGAGCTCAATGATTGGAAGTCAAAAGTGGAAAACCCCTTTAAAGAAATTTTTGGGATATTTTTGTCCGGAAAACCCTTTATTAAAAATAATGTTGTTTTAAATGAATAGGATTCATATTGTCCCCTATCAGCAGATAACTCTTGAAGTGAAAAGGTGGAGCTCCAGCATCACATGATTATGGCAGCCAACAGCTGTAAACATGACGTGGTGTGAACCAATTGTGACAACCGTCCATATACTATATTGTGCTCACCTGAGAGATACAGCGCTGGGTCCATAGATTTCTCTCACTGCTGCGAGGTCAGCTTCCAACTGTGGGTGCTTGTGAAGTTCTCCATCGTAACTCACCTGCACAAAAGAGAAGAATTCACGTTAGGAACCTTTAAGCGCGTAGCCCCCTCCTGCCGGTGCCAATTTTCACTTTTGTGCTTTTGTATTTTTTCCTCCTTTTTCCATGTTTTTTATCAACATAGCCACATGAAAAATTCAATTTTTTTGACGGACACATTTCGGCTTTGAATCATATCATTCATTTTACCATATAATGTACTGGAAAATAGTAAAAAAATTTAAAAAAATAGGTTTTATTTTGGCGGAGAAAAAAATTCATGCTGTATGGACATTATACACCACATACTGGACCTACTGCTGAAAACAGACATTTTCCTTGGATAACATTTGTCGTATGTGGTGTTTGATCATTGTTTTTGAAGGGCGCTCCTAAGGTTCCTTGAAGAACCCTCACCAATGTGGGAGAAACACTATGGAACCCTTTAAGACCTCTTTTAGGTCAATTCCCTCTTTATTACTTAAATATTACAGTACTTTATTCACTACACTTGCAGTGCCTTAAAAAAGTATTCATACCCCATGAACTTTTACACATTTTTACACGTTACACCCACAAACTTAAATGTATTTTATTGGGATTTTATGTGATATACCAATACACAAGTAACATGTATTTGGGAAATGTAAAGGAAATGATACATGGTTTTCTAAATATTTAAAAAATATAAATCTGAAAATTGTGACGTGCATTTGTATTCAGCCTCCCTGAGTCAATACTGTGTAGGACCACCTTTTACAATTACTGCAAAAAGTCTTTTGGGATATGTCTCTACCAGCTTTACACAATGGGATTTAGGTTGCACTATGACTGGGCCATTCACACAAAGAATATGCTTTGATTCTAAACCATCCACTGTAGCTCTGGTATGTTTAGGGTCATTGTCCTGCTGGAAGATGAACCAGCGCTCCAGTCTCAAGTCTTTTGTAGCCTAAACCGGTTTTCCTCAAGGATTGCCCTGTATTAGGCTCCATTCATCTTACCATCAACTCTGACCACCTTCTCTGTCCATGCTAAAGAAAACCATCCCCACAGCATGATGTTGCCTCCACCATGTTTGACGGTGAGGGATGGTGTTTTCAGAGTGATGTGCAGTGTTAGTTTTCCGCCACACATAGCGTTTCGCATTTAGCCTCCAAAGTTTCATCTGCCCAGAGCTCTTCCTTCCACATGCTAGCTGTGTCCCTTACATGGCATGTTTGACCATTTCTTTTACTTGTGCAAACTTCATGAAGTATTTTTCACGAATACCACAAGATAAAAAAAGAAAAGTGACTTAAAAAAAAAACAACTAATTTTGAATCAGGTTCAAAATTAATACCTTAAGTAGAAAAAACACCCAAAATACGAAAGACTGCAAAACTTAAAAAAAAATTAAGATACATAGACCATGTTCTAGGTTTCCCCAGTAACACCTGATCATATTTTGGATCCAAAAATAGCAGAGAACAAATGTTATCTGAAATCTCTTGTCTTCATTAATATCAAATGACACTACAGAGTCTGATTTTTAGCTCAACAGCGCCTCTCTAGTCCACGGGCTATATGTGGTATTGCACCAGTCATCAATGAGCGGCAATACCAGACACATTTTTTAGAGACATTTTTATGTACTAGACACTTAGCACTGCTTTATATACCAGAGATTTATCATAGGTTGGAAATCTTGTTTATCAACTTTTATAATCCAGAGAGAATAAACTGGCTGGAAATTCCCAGATACGTCTGTGGGGATTTTTTTAAGTCTGGTGATTTTTGGTGTTTTCAAAAAGCAAAGTGTACTTTATATAATTATGTTCTAATAATGTACATTTTAACTTGACTATTCTCAGTACTGCTAATGTCAAGGACAATGGTCTACAATCTGCACCTCTCCTGTTGTTACAAAACTACAACTCCCAGCATGCCCTCATAGATGTAGGGCTTGCTGCAGCATTCCCGTGCATATTACTGCAGATTGTGGGACTGACAAGGAGCCATAGTTCAAAGGTGACAACCTCTTTCTCTCATGATGAAATAAAAAAAGCATAAAAATGGTTGGAAATCCCCAGTGATTGTGGTGGAAATCTATTTTTGTGAATGCACCGTACTTTCCACAGTTAGTTGTATGTGACAGATGTAGCCGTGTGTTACACGCACGCCGCTAGGTTCAGATAGGGGCGAGAAAAGTTACATGAATTCTTTGGAATCCTGGGGGAACCGTTACTCAGGGCGACCATAGACCACGTGCTGCAGCTTCTCTCAGGCACACATGGTTATTGACCCTCAGGCACAGACACGTAGGTTGTTTCACTTGCTGACCAGACACACTTGACAAGAGTCCTCATAAACGGTAGAACAGTAGTATTTAATAAGAAGCCGCACAGCCAGCGCAAGTTAAGTCTTATGGGCAACAGGCTCCAGTGACAAACAGTACAGTTTCCTTAGCAGCACAGCAGTTCACAGTCTTCCCAGTAGTACAGGACAGCACAGTTCTAATGCAAAGGCACATTAATGAACACAGCATTCTTTACAACACAGTGAGATGGAGAAGGGGGGAGGGTTTGCTGAGGGAGATGATCCCTGTGACACCATTTCTTACAGTCCTTATCTTTCTGCCTGACAATACTCTGCACTGCTAGTTGAGGAACTCTACCTGACCTGTGCTTAGCTTCACTCCTGACTTGAATCCTTTTCACTTGCAGGGGCGCTTCTGTGAGATACAGATCACACACACCAACTTTCTCTTGGGTTCCAGCCAGACAGTAAACAACTTTCCCACAATCCCCCCCTGGCTCTGCTAAAACACTCCCCTTCTCCTGTGACTGTGTTAACCCCTCTAGTTGCTGGATGCTTCTGGAGAACAACACTTCCTGCCTCATGTGCTTGTGTTACTGCTAATAGTTGTTGAATGCCTTTAAAGCAACAGCACTACTTCTGTATGTCACATGTGCTCTCACTTTATTTACCCTACAATAATGGCAGCCTGAACCTCTAACACTTAAAGAACACAGGGTTTAATCTCCTGCTAATCAGTTATCTCTTTCCTGTAGTCCAAGTCCCACCCCATCAGTAAGGCTGCGTGCCCACTATACGTTTTTCAAGCGTTTTTGCCACGGAATTTCCGCAGCGAAAATGCTTAAAAAATGTTTGGTAATACGTGTCCCATGGTCCCCAATGATAATCCACATGTGCTATGCACATGCTGCGGAAATTTCCGCTGTGGATTATCATTGCGGAAAAATACGCAGCATGTCCATTAATTTTGCGGAAACGCAGCGTAATTGCCGCCATTGACTTGCATTGAAACGCATATTAGCCGTGTCAGCACATTTGCACACATGGATATTATGTGATTCTATGTGCAGATGGTACCCGGGTCTGGAGAAGATGAGACTCTCCTCCAGACCCGGGTACCATAGAACCTGTTAAAAAAAGAATTTAAAATAAAAAATAAAGATTATACTTACCTTCCGATGGCCCCCGGTGTTTTCTCCGCTCCGTCTGGTCTGTTGTATGGGTCACGGTGGTGTGAAAGGACCAGCCATGATGTCATTGAGTCATGTGACTGGTCACGCGACTGCTGACGTCAGCGGGCGCGTGACCTGTCACACGACTCAATGACGTCATCGCAGGTCCTTTCACACCACCGCGACTGATACAACACACCGGACGCAGTAGAGAAAACACCGGGGGCCATCGGAAGGTAAGTATAATCTTTATTTTTTATTTTGTACCATTTTTATTCTTTTTTTTTAAACTATTACTTGGTCACACTATATAAATCCATGCCGGTTGCATGGATTTATATAGTGTGACCAAGTTGTCAAGCACTTTTCCAAGTGATGCTAAAATCGCTTGGAAAAGCGCTTGATAAACCCGCATGCAGAAATGCATGCAAAACGCTTGACAAACGCTTCTACCTGGCGGGAAAAACGCATGTAAAATCCGCATGTTTTGACTGCCAGGGAGAAGCGGAAAAAATATGCAGCATTTCTGCATCGTGGGCACTTAGCCTAAAGGGTCTCCTATTGCAGAAATGGCAGTGGGGGAAGGCTCCTGCTGCAGCCAGTTGTCTTAAAGACATAACGATTTTTTTTTTTTAGATATTTCTCAGTTTTTCATCAGATTATTTTTTATTGAATTTTTCAAAAATTTTTAAATTCAAAACAGTTAAATGAAATATAAGGTAGAAAATGGGGAATAATTGTTTAAAGGGAAGTGTTTTAACAGAAGACAAAATCGGATTAAAGTGAATCTGTCAGGCCCAAAATGCTCTCATCCCTCTCTCCTGTCCGCAGCATCCGCTGTATGATCCTGTGTGCAGCAAGAAGGCGCAGCAGAGAGGTAGATGAAAGCGCCCTGCGGACAAACTGGGTTGGGGATACAATTCTGGCAGCGCTCACTGCTGGGCAAGCAAGTGCTGTCAATCTAAGGCAGGGGTCCTCAACCTGGGGCTTGTGACTCCATGATGTGTGGCTCGTAGCTGTGTGCCAGCTTGGTGCATTGGCACCAGGTCTAACCAACAGTTGGTGAGAAGGTCTCCAAATGGTGACTCTTGTGAGTAGCCCCTCACAGAAGATCAGATACTGGCCTAGGGGTTGGAAAAATAAATATGGTAATCTGAAGGTTGGATTATATCGCCAGGTAGATGCTGGCTGCGGTAGTGTGATGGAAGAATTCCAAATGCGGTAAGGTAGGAACACCTGGATGTAAGAATACCGCCTCGGTGTAATTCTGGGGAATCTCTGGCTGTCATTATACAGGTATTGAGGGCTATAAGTGTCACTAGCGTGGAGACGGGGAGGCAGGAGCTGGATGTCACTGCTCGGGGAACTCTGGATGTGGCTCACGACCCTCACTCAGAGCTGAATGTGGAACTCAAGTTAAGAAAGGTTGGGGACCCCTGATCTAAGGTGAGGTGAGCGATGTGTTGATTGATGTGGCAGGACTATGCACTGAGCCCTTGGCCACGTGAGGAATGCACTGAGAACTGCTCAATTTCACATGAAACAAATCTGTTTTTCTGTCCAATTAATGGCTCGTGCAGACGACTTTATTATTTGCCCAAGAGCGCAACAAAACATCAGATCGCACTTGGATCAATGTTAGTCTATAGGGCTGAGCACATGTCCAATTTTTTTTTTCGGACAAAGGAGAAAAATAATTTCTGCATGCCCGAGATTGATCCAACACTCAGATCGCCTGTGGCCATGCAAGTCAATGAGTCCATGGAAACCCTCGGACTGTACTTAGTCCGGATGACATCAGAGTGCAGTCCGATTTCCATAGACTGACACAATGGAAAAGATAGAGTAATTTTTTTCTCAATCTTCTCCACAAACGAAAAAATCAGATCACACTCTGATCATAGTCTGATCAAAGCCTGATCGAAGTGTGATTATTATAATTGATCTGATTTTCTCAGATGACAAAAAAATATGCTTGCCATAAAGAAAAAAATCTATACTGCAGGGATGATTTTTATAGGGACCAATTCTTTATAGGACTGTATAGGAGGTTTAAATCACATTGTGCAGGTGACAGCCCCCTATAAATCTGAGAGCAGCAGGAGACCCTGATTCCAGCGATGTGTCACTTACTAGGCTGTGTGTTGTTGTTTCAATAAAATCAGTGTTTGATCAACAGGAGATTATTACTACAGGACTAGGTGTCTCGTGCCTCCTAGTCAACTGCTCTGTGTAACCCCGCCCCATCAATGATTGGCAGCTTTCTGCCTATGCACAGTGCACACAGAAGGCTGCCAATCAGTGGTGTGGACGGGGTTATACAGAGCTCAGAAAACTGATTGGATCAAAATGCCAGCATACAGCCTAGAAATGGATGCATTGCTGGAATCAGGCTCTCTGCCCCTACATCATGATGCGCTCAGATTAAATAGTAAAAACTTGCTGACAGATTCCTGTTAAAGGATCGCTGAGGCTGACACTTTAAAAGGGACACTGCTGCTGACCAAATTTTTGAGGGTCACTTTAGCTGTCACTATTTTGTCCGCTCCATAAATGATAATACTATGGAGGCACTGCGACAGCCACTGTTATGGCGCATTGTGGATGCTACTGCTGTGAGTGCACAATGTCTGGTACTATTATACATTAAAAAGCAATAAATTGGGGTCAATTTGGAGGGGGGTGTATTACTTAAAGGGGTTGTCCACTACTTGGACAACCCCTTCTTGATCGAAATGTATACTTACCTCCTGTGCCAACGCTGTTTCAGCGGTGTCAGCACTCACGGTCCCGGGGCTTCCGTGCGGTTGTTATGAAACGTGACCCTGGCGTCACTGGCGCCCAATCAGCGCTGGCATCACTGGCCCCGCCTTCAGACAAATCTGACTTCCTCTTCATGTTGAATTCGACAGGAGGCAGGGACAGTGACGCCAGCACTGATTGGGCGCCGGCATCATGTGTCACAACAACCACATGGGAGCCCCGGGGAGAGCGAGTGCTGACACCGGCGCCGGCATGGAAGGTGAGTATAAGTTTTATTGGGGTCAGGCATGGGGTATCACAAGGAGTTGTCCAAGTAGTGAACAACTTCTTTAGTGGATTGCCTATGTCTCAAAATGATCACATTAACATTTTACTTCCCTAAAATAATTTTAGTACATTTCAGTACCTATACTCAACACACAGAGATAATCAAAAAGATTCACAGGATTGTCATCCTGCGGCCACATTTCTAGTCTATGGCTGCTAACCAGATCCCTACACACTTCCTCTGACTTGCCAGGATCCAAGATGGCACTTCTGATTAGTAGGCCTGAAGCAACGCCATGCATTTGTCAAGCCACAATGATGGCAGCATGCTGAGCCAACAAATCATAAGAGGCACAGGGGATACGGTCTGGTTGGAGGTGGTTTTTAGGTGTCTGGTCGGCAGCCACAGACTACTTATGTGGTCGCTGGACCAGGGTCCCATGAATCTTGTTGATCATCTCTAGTAAAAATGTATGTTCAGTTAAAATAAGAGTTAAATAGAATAGAGAGCAGCATGATATAGGGGCAGAAATCATGATTCCAGGGATGTGTCACCTACTGAGCTTCTGGCTGCAGTTTTGATAAAATCCCTGTTTTCTCTGCTGCAGATCTACCGGTTCTCTGAATGCTGAGCTCTCTATAACCCCGCCCACACCACTGATTAACAGCTTTCTGTGTACACTGTGCATAGGCATAAAGCTGCCAATCAGTGATGGGGGTGGGGCTATACAGAGCTCATAAATATGGAGGACTATATGGCAGCAGGTTTACTAATCCTCTAGTGATAATCTCCTGCTGATAAAACATGATAGTAAATGATACAATTCTGGAGTAAAGATCTCTGGATATGTTATTTTGCTCTCAGATTAGTTGTCAGAAACCTGGTGACAAAGGCTATTTAAAGAGAGCCTGTCAGCAGGTTTTTGCTACCTCATCTGACAGCAGTATATTGTAGACAAAGAGATCCTGAATCCAACGATGTATCACTTCGTTTACTGGGAGCAGCCATTCTGACACAATCAGAGTTTTTAGATTTAGCAATGCAGCAGAGCTGAGAAAGCTAATCCCGCCCACACCAGGCTCTGCATATACATTGTCTATAGACAGTGAGCTGCTTATCAAAGAAGGGGGTGGAGTCGGACTACCAGGCAGGTGCTGCTGTATCCCAGCAATGTTAAGCTCCTTGTACTAAAACAATCATTGCAAGTAAACCAAACCACTGAGCTTGATAAGAGAGGCAGTTCTGAAATCTGTGTTTTAACCCCTACAGAATTCAGTCTTCAGATTACATAGCAAAAACCTGGTGACAGAGTCCCTTTAAGAATAACGTAGCACCTGCAAAGCTTTTCACAATCCCGGTACCTGGAATATGATCTGCTCTGTAAAATAAATTTCCCATCTCAATAATTAATAGGCCCACATAGTCCTAGGTAGTTTATATACCTTTATATATAATGCATAAGTTTCAAGTGGATCTGTAAGGGATTTCATTTTAAAGTGAGTTAAGAATGCATTAAAGCTGTTTCACAAATACTGTGCATGATAAAACATATTGAACCCAGCTTAAGTAGTCAGTTTAGGAATATATACATTAAATATGCATTCTGTAGAAAAAAAAAAAGAAGAAAAATGAAATCGCATGCGTTAAAACCGGAGAATCTACTGCACACTAAAGCTCTGCAATTTAATAGAAGGCAGTTAAGTTATATAGTGGTGTGTTATAGAGAATAAATAAAATATAAACTGTGCTAATAAAATATTCAGTCACACATAGAAGACATTAAAACCTTCTGAAGGTGTTTAAACAAGGATTTCCAAGACGTGTGAATTAATCTCACATCTCTAATTCAAAGCTAAGAGCCATAAATGTTCCATACGGAAGTCAAGATTTAATTACCGCTCTCATTAAACAAATGGGAGACTCAATGTTCTTTGATACAAGATGCAGAAGGAGTCTCATTTTTGCGTGGGGGGGGTTAGTCGTTCTAAAGGGAACTACTTCTGTGGTGATGCAGAATTTCCAAAAAAATCCCCAAAAAACTAATGTAGACCGGCACCATATAATCTTATTTCCTAATTTCAAAAATGGCGGTCCAGCGGTGCACTGGCAGGAAGGGACAGGGGACGGCGGCTCTACCAGTTCATTCCTACATGAGTTCCATAAATGGTCAAGTAAGTGCACTCGGCAATTTACAGCGCTCCAATAGAAATGAACAGAGAAAGAGGCGCCTGTGTGGCTACCGCTCCTTTCCTGACAGCGCGCGTCACGGACACTTTCAAGGTAGCTCCAAAACTGAAACCTGAATCCATCGGTATGACCTAAAATATAAAATGTCATACTCAATACATAGATTCCACCACATGTATGCTGAAGGGTCCGCATTAGGGGGTATTTATTGTATAGTATAGTCACCGGTAAGCAGCATTTAAGAACAGTACCCAATGAGCGTAGGAGACACTACTCTGTGGCATTGAAAAGGTTAAAACAACTAGCCGAGAATAATTGTGTTTTTTTCAGTCAGAAATCTGCAGCAAAACTGATCTCTGGCAGCAAATCAGCTGCGTCAAATCTGTAGATTTTGCAGCATTTTTGATGCGCTTTCAGTGTTTTTTTCACTGTACTTCTGTCTCTATTTATGCATGTACATAAAGTTCTGTGAAAAAAAAGAACCCCATTCTATTTTCCCATCAAAAACGCTGAAAAAAGGCTGAAAAAATGTAACTGCGTTTTTTCAGCGCTTTTTCATCACCCGCTATTTCCTATGGGTGAAGAAACGCTGAAAAAACGCTGAAAGAAGTGACATTCTCTATTTTCCAAAAACTCAACCAAGGCACAATGTACACAGCAAAAAAGAAAAACAAGATGTGTGAACAGAGAATTCTGGTTTCGCATAGACTTTGCTGGTACTGCAAAACGCAGCGGAAAATTTGCAGAAAAATCTGCAGCAAAATACGCTGCAGAACACAACGTGTGGGAACATAGCCTTACTCCTGAGCCGGGAGGCATCTTGGATTTTTGCTATAGGAATGACATCATCTGTGGGAATTAATGTCAGGAACGACGTACCTTACCCTTTTGAGTTATGCTTACATGCAGGTTTTTGCTGTGGATTTTAACGTGAATCCATTACAAAATCCTTACAAAAAACAAAAGTGCATTTTTTCAGGGCTGATGTTAGAATCGTCTCCTTGCTTGTGATCAGATTTATGTTGTACAGGATAAGCAAATTATATATATATATTTTTTTGTATTAATATGAATGTTTGTCATTGAGTAACAAATAGTTATTCTGTATCAATAACGGCTGATCACCAGATCTCCACCCTAGTGTGTGGTCCAAGAGGTAAAAGTGAAACCTTCGGACTTACTGACTGTTCTGCGTGTGCTCTGAAGGAGAACTGACCTAAAGTGCTGGGCTCTTGCTTAAAAGAGTTGAACCCTGATTTCTAAGCAGGCAGACCCTGCAGTTATATGGACTGTAATGCCTGCTGTTTATTTAGGCTAACAATACAGAATATGTCTATTTTTGTTTTGGACTGGTTTATGAGACATGTTTTAATAAACCAGCTGAAAATTGAAACGAGAAGCATTCCTGTGACTACCTCGTTAACCAGCCGAGTGAGCCGATCTATCACGGAAGTTATATCGCGTAGGTCTCGGCACACAATTCCATGATGGCTGCGGCGGTCACAGAGAGTGTGACCGCGACTGGGCCTATACAGGAGGGGGGCCCCCCAACGCTAACCCCATTTTTAGCTAATATGTATTGTGCAGAGATCCACTGTGCCACAATAGATAAAGTGGCAACCAGCATATGAGATGTTGGAAGCTAACATTGGTGTGCCAAAATGAGTGCCATTATTACAGTATGGGGGACATCACTACAGGAAGGGGCCACAGACTGGGGACATTATTACAGGACAGGGGACATTATTACAGGATGGGGGACATTAGTACAGGAAGGGGCCCAGGATGGGGCACATTATTACAGCATGGAGGACATTGCTACAGGAAGGGGCCCAAAATGGGGCACATTATTACAGGATAGGGGACATTAGTACAGGAAGGGGCCCAGGATGGGGCACATTATTACAGCATGGAGGACATTGCTACAGGAAGGGGCCCAAAATGGGGCACAATATTACAGGATGGGGAAATTACTACAGGAAGGGGCCAGGATGGGACACATTAATACAGGATGGGGGACATTAGTACAGGAAGGAGCCCAAGATGGGGCACATTATTGCAGGATGGGGGACATTACTACAGGAAGGGGCCCAGGATGGGGCACATTATTACAGGATGGGGGACATTAATACGGGAAGTGGCCTAGCACAGGAAACATTATTACAGGACATTACTACAGCACTGAGGATATTATTACAGGATAGGGGACATTACAACAAGATGGGTGCAAGGACAAAGCACATTATTACAAGATTGAGCCCAGGAAGGGGGACATAATTACAAGAAAGGGATATTACTACATGGTACCAAGGACATTATTACAGGACGGGAACATTATTACAGGGTGGGGGACATTATTACAGGATAGAGGCCAGGACAGAGGACTTTATTACAGGGTCTCTTAGATCTGACTAACATACCAGTGGCGCCCCCTATCCAACTTTGGACCTGGACCCATAGGGCTCTAGTTACATCATTGAATGCACATTAAAGATGACCTGGCTACAACTTTATTATTTCCTCTCCAGAAATTAAAAAGTATCCAACCTCTCTGGTCCATTGAATAGAACTTTTTTTATTCGACTTCAAGCTATAAAAGCAACGATTCGCTTACATGTCCCATGCTTTAGTGCTCTCGATCATTGCTATGACTAAGAGCACCGCTGATCGAAACGCATACTTGGATTATTGATTTTAAATGAATCAAATCTAATAAATAGGATTTATTCAAGGGAAGAGAGACAGTGCGGGACGCATTTTATATCATAATTTAATCACTGGAACGGGGACTCATTTTGATCCATGTATTAGAAATCTTTGGGGTGACGTTACTTGTGCATCTTTACAACTACGGACCAGACTAGGGGAGGTTAAGGCTAGAGAAAGTGGGGGAGCAAAAGCAGCCCAGCAAACTGAATCCCTGGATGAAGGAAAGTCTCGGTATAACTTTATCCAATAACTTAAAGGAGGTTTTTGTCCTATCCATATTTCTTATTTACCATAAGAATGTATTTGCAGGGGAACTGTTTGAGAAACCTTGGTTTTGATTGACAGGTCCACCATATGTACACATGAGAGAGAGACCTGTCAATCACTGGCAAATAGCCTGCCAGATGCTGGACAAGTCTTCTATCTTCTATGAAATGTCGGAGCTTTTCAGAAAAGAATAAACTCGGCTGCGATCGTGCAGCCAGGATCTGATTCAAGCTGCCCGCGGTTTGGTCAGCATGAATTAAATCACAAATTCCCTTTAAAAGATGCTTTTTTTTTATCTTTTAATTTTTTCTTTGCACTTCTTTAGAGTAAAATGTTGCACAATCCTTTCACTAAGCTTTAAATGTTGCATGTTAGTCTTCAACTGTATACAAAATAGATATTGTACTCTGCTAGGGCACTGGAGCTGCAAAATTTCAAAAATGATGAATAAACCGAAAACATCTGAATAATAAAAACTATACCGATACTGTTGAGGGAACCCAAAAAAATGACAAGAGCTGAAAAAAATGACCGTAAAAATGGCATAAAAGCCATAATGAATATGACGAAAAAATTAAAATACCTAGAATCCAAACATTTATTAAGAAAACATGACATAAAAAGAACAATGAACTGGGGCTGTTAAGCTGGAGATGTCCTAGTAGCAGACAACCCCTTTAATTCCACAGCGCTTTACAGACATCATCATCACTGTCCCCATTGGGGCTCACAATCTAGATTCCCTATCAGTATGTCTTTGAAGTGTGGGAGGAAAATGGAGAACCCGGAGGAAGCCCACGAAAACATGGGGAGAACATACAAACTCCTTGCAGATGTTCTCCTTGGTGGGATTTGAACCCAGAACCCAAGCATGGCAAGGCTAGAGTGCTAACCATCGAGCCACCGTGCTTCCCAGGGGCTCTGGCAAGAATTGCATATATAGACAAAGAAAGAAAGAAAAACTCTTTAGACAGACTGCAGTGGAGATCGGGGATCTGCTCTGTGCAGAATGAACTGGTCATCGGACCTTATTAGTTTTAGTGCCAAAAAACATATAGTTCACTGCTTTGGTAATAGTTACAGTCTCTTAGTTGTCCTTACCAGACAACGCCATTCTACCCAGGAAAGACAACTTAAAATAGAAGAACTGAAAACTTTGTAAACCCCCAGTACGATTGGTGAAAGATTAGTGGATGGTTCAATGATGGAAACATGGCTCGAAGATTGTCCCTTCTGCCAGAAGAGCAGCAAATGTATTCTCAGCACATACCATGGAGGCATACAGATGTGTCTCGTTTCTTACCTTTATTGTAGGATCGATGCAACATCATGAGATGAGAAACATAAGATGAGCAACTTTGAAAAAAATAACATTTGTGCAATACTCTGTCGGGAAAACTGAGGCTATGTGTCTATTTGTGGTCATCCAGTGGTTGTGGTATGCATTGCTGCCTGTTTAGGATTTTGCTTGCATGCCACTTTTAAGGCATTGATGTTATATTGTGTACATTGGAGTCCTTAACAAAATTTTTGGAAAGGTAATAATGGACACATCTGTACAAGAACAACCCTGCGGGTGTGCAGGTAGCAGGGAAAAACCTCTGTCTGACCCGCCATCACAGAGCCACCAACAACCACGCAAGAGAATGAGTAAGGTGCTTATGTGCCGATCATAAAAACTTCACCTGCCCTCCATAGTAAAACTCTTCAGAATCATTATCTCCTTCAGAATCTTCTTCCACTGCACTACTGTGTCGTGATTCCTAAAAGAAAAAAAAAGAAGAAAAGAGATTTTTTATCTCTTTTGCAGGAGGCAGAATTGACAATTTTCTGGCATAATAGTGTTCATAAAAATCAACGTTTATTAGGAGCAGCGGAAGCCAAGTGAAGAGATTTCCTATACAGAATCCATGGGCTAGTCCCACCCTAAGTCCGCTGATTGACTATACTGTGCGAGGAGAAAGCTGTCACTCAGTGGCTAGAGGGTGGGGTCAGCCTGTAGTTCAGTGGGCTAGTTCACAAGATCAGTGGGCTAGTCCACAGGAGAAAGCTGTCACTCAATGGCTGGAGGGTGGGGTCAGCCTGTAGATCAGTGGGCTAGTCCACAAGATCAGTGGGCTAGTCCACAGGAGAAAGCTGTCACTCAATGGCTGGAGGGTGGGGTCAGCCTGTAGACTTGCTTTTCTGCGCTTCAATATTTGCGACTGGCAGACCTTCTCCCCTTGACGCACGGTCTTAGGTCCTAATACTGACTACATATAGGTCCTCTAGTTCCCGATCCCGTCACTCGGAAAGCCAGTGACTGAATGAAAGGGGGAAGTCCTCGTTCAGCTCGTCAGGAAAAGTACAAGGGTTAAATGGACAGGATTAGAAGCTCCTCCGATCTTGGATGTTAGGTCAGGAGCTCAGCTGTCATTAGAGCACCTTCTCCATGGTGGAACAGACTCCAGTACATCACAATCTAGAATACTGGATGGGAAGCAGAAATATGTCTAATGTCTCTTTATAGTGATCATACTTTTACCACTAGAGGGAGCCCATGAGCCCAGTGCATACAGTAAGCCACTAGCTTCTCAGCTCCCCCTGGTGGTGACTGTAAATATTATATAAAAGAACTTAAATCCTCCTGTAAGGTATTGTGAAGGGCTATGGAAACTGACTGATATAAAGATGCAAAACACAATTATAATCTGTCAAATGCCAAGAAAACTAATAAAGAAATTCTTCTTGAAGTCAATCTTTATCAGTGACATAATGGGACTTGTAACCAATGATGGAGTGGTCCAGTCTGAGAAATTAGAGTAGTCATTCATCCGCACAACCTCATTTACTATGCAGCCGTCACCTTGTGCAAGAAGATTTCAATTTCACTCAAATAAAATATTAAAATAAATGAAGTTGTGACCTTCCCATGCACAAAGCAAATGGCTTAACTCCCAGTTAGACCGATATTTGATGTTCAAATTATTACTCCAATATTTCTGAGGAAAAGACCTGGGATACAAGCGATGCTACAGACCAGGTAAGGACTTTGTAAAACAACCGCATATTTGCTCTGTTGTGGTAGATGAATGGTTAATCATTTACATCTCTTCATACAGACAAATGATAATTATACGTTTACAGGAATTCCTGTAGATCATTCACATGAACATTACTTCTGTAGATACATGCAAGAAGCATATAAATGAATACCTACAAATGTGATGCATGGGAATCATTAAAGGGAATCTGACTACAGGTTTTTGCTTTTTAATCTGAAAGCAGCATAATATAGAGCAACAGAGCCTGATTCCAGTGATGTATCACTTACTAGGCTGTGTGTTGTACTTTCAATACAATCAGTGTTTTATCAGCAGGAGATTATTGCTAGAGGACCAGGGCTCAAATGCAAGCCAGTCCAGCTAATCTGTGTAACCCCACCACTGAGGCACAGGAGGCTAGTTGCACAGGCAGGCACGGGAGGCTAGTTGCACAGGCAGGCACAGGAGGCTAGCTGCACAGGCAGGCACGGGAGGCTAGTTGCACAGGCAGGCACGGGAGGCTAGCAGCACAGGCAGGCACGGGAGGCTAGTTGCACAGGCAGGCACGGGAGGCTAGCAGCACAGGCAGGCACGAGAGGCTAGTTGCACAGGCAGGCACGGGAGGCTAGCAGCACAGGCAGGCACGGGAGGCTAGTTGCACAGGCAGGTCCCCACTGGCTTCTCCAGTACAATTACGGTGATATCAAACTTGCATCATTTTTTTTATAGTTAAGCAATTAAAAAAAATTTGGTCAAAAATGTATATTTTTCTTTGTGTTTCCATATTCCAAGACTTATACCGTTTTTAATTTTCCATTGATGTGGCTGAGTGAGGGCTTGTTTTCTACGTGGTGAGCCAACATTTTTATTGATACCAATTTGGGGTACATATTGATAGTATTTTTATTGCTTTTATTTTTGGAAAGGTGAGATGACCCCCAAAAAAGCTAATTTGTGTTCAATTTCTTTTGTCTTTATGGTGCTTACCGTACAGGTTGATTAATTTTATATTTTGATAAATTGAACTTTTACAGACGCAGCAATACCAAATATGTTTATTTTTTTTATTTTCTTCCTTTTCTAAGTTTTAATGGGGGGGAGGGGCTGTCTTAATTTTTTTTTCTAATATTTTACATTAGTTTTGAATCCCCTGAGGCAACTTGAACCTGTGATCATTTGATTGCTTGTACTATGTACTATGTACGGTTGTACTATATACTGTTATATCACAGTAAAGTGTACAGTAAAAATCAAGGTACTCCCATGGCTGAGTTTCACAGGAATATCAAGATGTCAGCCAAGCAGGCCTTCAGTAGGTCCCTGGCTGCCATAGTAACCCATTAGTGCCCCGCAATCATGTCTCAGGGGGCTGATAGTAACCCTGCGCTTTATCAGCGTGAACAGCAGCAACTGTTTCAATTAAGAACAGCAGCATCTAAATGGTTAATAGCAGTGATCTGAGCAGCTGCGATCTACCACGTGTGAAGGGAGCTCAGCTCCTGAGCCCCCTCCATACTTGCAGACCCCTGCCCATACACATCCAAATGTGGGAAAGGGGTTAGTTAATTAATCCATTCCCACCAAAGCCATTTTTTTTACGTTTTAATTTTTTCCTCCCCTTCTTCCAAGAGTCATAACTTTTTTATATTTGTGTCACAACATAGCCATTTGAGGGTTGCCTTTAAATAATTTTGCAGTGTAGAGCCGAGGTATACTTCAAGGGAATGGATACCTCCAACTTATGCCACTGTATAGCCATATGATACCCACAGGCTCCTATCTCAAAAAATGTTTGCACAACCTCTCAGTATGGAAAAGCAGGGCAGGATTTACCATTTCATATAGCTGAAGAAAACATAAGCCAATCCACATACAGTCCTGATGAAGGCCAAGGGGATAGTCTTCTGGCCTCCATCGCGTGAATATCCTATATACACAGAAAAGCTGCGGAGCTTTCCATATGACATAGCCAACGCAGCGGAAAACCAGGGTAATATGTTATTGGAATCAGCTGATCTCTAAAACATGTTACACATCTACCATCTTATACTTCTACTATAAGTTAAATCCAGAATACCTTTTCTCGATGGGTTCCCTTATTTAAAGGGTTTATTCAAGACAATTTTTTTTTTACTATGGTCCTAAGAACTAACAGGCCGGTAGTTAATAACTGCCTGCTTGTTCTTCCCAGAACCGATCTCTTTCTGCACAAAACTGTCACAGACTGATAAGTGGCTTCCGCTGATGTCACATCGACAGAGCAGCTGCTTCTCTTCCACTCTGCTCTGTTTACAGGGCGTGACTGACAATGTCACGCTAATTGACAGCTAGCTCCCCGCTGCTTAACTGCGGGAAGCCAGCTGTAAATCAGAATGACATCAGCAGTCACTCTCTGTCGACAGAGCAGCCCGCAAGTAATAGAGCTGCTCTGTTGATGTGGAGCAGCTGAACTGTGGGCAGGTGATGTCGTCAAGTAGAACAGGGAGGTAGTTAGCAACAACTAGCCTGGTAGTATTTAAAGGGGTTGTCCACTACTAGGACAACCCCTACTTGAACTAAATGTTTGGCCCCGATAAAATAAAAAAACCTACACTCACCTCCCGCGCCGGTGCCGTTCCAGCGGTGTCAGCACTCGCGGTCCCAGAGCTCTGTTGCATTGAAATGACACGTGGTGCCGGGCACCCAATCAGCACCGGCGTTACTGGCCCCGCCTTCGTACAGATTAAACATGAAGATGAAGTCAGAGATTAGCTGCAGCCTGGACTTCCTCTTCATGTTCAATCCATACGAAGTCGGGGCCAGTGACACCGATGCTGATTGGGCGCCAGGCACCACGTGTCATTCCACCGCACCAGAGGTCCAGGACCGCGGCGCCAGCACCGGAGGCAGTATAGGTTTTTTTATTTTATCGGGGCCGAACATTTAGTTCAAGAAGGGGTTGTCACAGTAGTGGACAACCCCTTTAAGCCCATCGTTAATAAAAAAAAAGAAGTCCTGGATAACCCCTTTAAGACTCAAAAGAAAAACAAGGCAGACTTAGAACATTGTTACAAAACTGCATCCATTTACAGAGAAGAGCGCTCCAGTACGTTACCTCGCCATTTTCTTTCTGTAATTTAGACTTTATGGACAAGCAGCTGGTAATGTCATTGGATTTCCTCAGCTCTACAAGAGAAAATAAGAAGGGTTATAGCACAGCAGGCGCAGCCATGTTCCGCCACATTGCCAGATACTATTCATCATAGGAGACAATCATTGCATCCTGACATCAGAGGACACTAAAATATAGAAGGCGAGCACGACCACATGCCGGCATCTAGAGGAACAGAACAACCACACGTCCGGATTTCAGATTCCCATACACTGACATTTCAGGTGAACTGAGAGGTTATCCTAACCGTAACAAGCAAGCCGCAAAAAAAAATCCACATTTTTGTTACTTGCGTTTCACTGTCTTAGTACCTTGCGAATCACAATGCAACCCCATTCATTTGCACTATGTTACAATGTAGTTGCAGTATACAGCAATCTTTGGCCTAAAGACATGTGTCAAGGCTAATGTCACCAAAAAAGTGTTACAAACGCTCCATCACATAGAGCTCGCTGACAGATTCTTAGTGAACTCATTTTGCTGCCAAGTAAACAAAGCCAAGCAGTGCAACATTTTTATTGAAACCAAAGTTGTTTTTACGGCAAAATAACTGCTTTTAAGTAGAAAAACAAATTTGCTCTCGGTGTCCCTTTTACGTACGCGGCGTTCTGTGTATGTTTTGGCACTTGCCATCTCTTGAAAAGAGGGATCCAAATCCTGTATTAATGGCCCACGATGAAATCAATTTCAAGGTGTGCTGGTGACATTAGAAAGGAATATGAACGCTTTTAGGGCTTCCCAGTGACAGCACACGGAGAGTAATAAATTGCCAGATTACTTCAGCCCAGTGGAGCAAGTAAAAAAAATATATATATATACCATGACTTCAATGCTGTTTTTCATTGTGATTGATTACAGACAATTCAGACTTAATGCTGTTTTAAGGACGGACTGATAGTGAGACCTTCATCTGTAGAAAATAAAATGGACTTCAAAGCACCCGAGTGATGGGGCAGGGGATGGCCAGGGGCCATTCTTATCAGTGATGACCTGGCGGTATAATAGAACACGGCCTCTTATACTTCAAAAGGTCAAAGTCAATTTCTAATTTACAGACATAAAAGATATCAACAGCATTTATGTTCTATTTGCACCCACAGAATCTTCCCCCCAGAAGTTGGTAAAGGATCATATTCTACCATTCACGGTATCTGCTCATGTGACAGCTCTAGAACTCCATGTTGTGTCATTCCACTGTTACTCCAACTGGAAAGTAATGAATAAATTGACAACTGAGTGTTATCATTTCTAATAGAAAGAAGGAGACTCCCAACATGTTCCCTCGGAATAGTGATAAAGCATTTTTGGGATTTATGTCTTTGTGATAAGGAATTTTAATGCCTCTTTATAAATTTCTTATTGTTTTTCATTAGCAATAACAGATTTCTTAGAGAAGGACCTCTTAAAGGAGGACCTGTCACCATGTGAAAAGTGCTCAGTTAATGGATGTATTTTATTCCTGATGCTCCCCTGAGCATGTCGTTTTTTGTTTTTCTTTAATCCACCTTAAGGTTCTAGAGATATGAGCCTTTTTATTTAGTACTGATTCTTATTGCCTTTCTAAAAGTGGGTGTGTCTCTCCAGATTCCCTGGGGGCGTGTCTTTAAGCTGCACTGCATTATTATCCTATAAGCCACGCCTCCTTAGTAAAGACCATAAACATTAAGTACAAAACAAAAAGGCCCATATCTCTGGAACCGTGACAACAAAAAACGTAATTCTCAGAGGAGCAGCAAGAATAAAATAAGAGCAAAAAGTAATTTTTTACCTGGTGACAGCTCCCCTTTACTGGAGACATTCCAGCCAGTAATCAACCTCCATTTGTAGTGCAGGTACAATATCTATGATTTTCAGCCCGACATACAGTCCTTCTAGAATCACCTAATCCCTCCAGATTATAACAGAATCTAATCTCAGTTGATTAATGGTACAGTTTCATTCCTACAGCATCAATCCTAGTTTCCATTTAATCATTTTGCACCTGGCTTTCATACCAGCACCAAATTCTTAATTACGGAATTTCATTTCGATTTTCCGATACTTCTCGTTTCCATTCTTTCTGAGTTTCCTTCCAGTATCCAATTCCTCTATCTATATTTTCAAATCCCTAAAGGTTCTCAGACCTTTTACCTTTGGTTCATTGGACAATCTTGCACATTGGTCGTACTGGCTTGCATTTTAGAATCCTGTCTGATTTCCACCCTAAATCCATTTCCTTTGAGTTTCGTTCCAATATTCTATGATTATGGCTTCTGATGTGGGGGCATTACCCGATATCTTGACTCTTTATCAACCTGTTTTACCTTTAAGTGGTCACTGTTGTTTTAATAAACTTTGTATAAACCATGAGGGAGAAAATATAAGAAGCTTTACAATATACATTGGCGATAAATATGTTTATTTCTCCACTTAAGAGAAATTTATTTTCCCGTCTCCCTCCTCCTGAACTTACAGGTCAATCTGAAAAGCAGCTAAAATCCATCTTCTTTGAAACAAAAACCTCAGTGAGCTGGAAATCTATCAGATTACACCTGCCTATTAATGTTGATGAAGAGGGGAGGCGGATGGAAGAGCAGGGAGAGGCACAGGTGCATTTACTGTATCTCTGCAGAGCTGGTTTCACAGTTACACTGCTTAATACTGCTGTGTAATGTCCTCCATGCTGCAGCTGCTTTTGAACACATGCACCATAGAGACAGAAGAGAGGGAATCCTTCAGGTCTCTGTGCACTGTGTATAGGAATTTGTACAGGCAGCAGCTTCAGGGAATTTTAGTTTTTTTTATTTTTCTTTTATGTCAACTACTACTACCTCCCGCCATACATAGGCTGACACAGGCAGTTTTTTGCTTCTTTTTAACTGCCATCTTCTCTCCTCCCCACATAAAAGCCACTGTTAGCTACTGCTTCTCACCTGCCCCAATAAAAAAAAATACAAATGATATTTAATGTGCAACTAAAATGTTACATTTTTGTTTATTTCTTTTTGCATCCCTTTAAATTATAGATCAGTAAATCATGTTTAGGAGCTAGGATCCTGATTGGATCGCTGAGAAGACTCCAGAATTGCTGAGCTCCTGCTTGCTCATGTACAAAGCAGTGTACAAACTGAATGGAATGTCTATGGGTCCATATACAACTGTGCATGCACGTATGTGTAGCACCCTGAGGATTCGGCTGCTACAGGGGTATTGCACCTCAACCCAGAGGTGTGATATTCCACTCCCGGGTAAGGATGGAGTGTGGATCTGAGCTTGGTAGGCTGCATGCACTACACACATCCCATTTCCGAGGAGCAGACCGACGGTACTCCCACTTAGAAATGTGCAGGTACGACCGAGTCTGTTCCTGGCTGGAGTGGGAGGGGGGTGGTACATCCCAAGTAGTGTAGGGGCAGATAGGGGGAGCAGCCTGGGTAAAGTTAGGAGCTCATTGGGTGCTGGTCACCTGAGCTCACACATAGAGGGTGTATATAAGGTGGGCACCAACTAAGAACAGGGTCAGATGCAGAGAGAAAGTCAGGAGCAGAGGAGAAGAAAGACCCAGAGTGAGAGAGGAGAAGAGAGAGACCCAGAGGGGGGAAACAGCAGAAAAGGACTCCAAGAACCCAAATTAAATCCCCGGGTGAAGAGTCGGCATCAGGGTACCGGAACCCAAGCTGGTGGGGGTAAAAACATTCCCCAGCCAGAGACCGGAGACCGTGGGCAGCGTTTGCCACGGTCACCCACCACATCCACCCCGAAGGCACACCACATGAAGGGTCAGGGAACCCAAGGCCAAGGGTGTCCCAACAGAAGGCCCGAGGGAGCTGGACCTAGGTGGATCACTGGTGGGGACGGCCAGAGAACGGGACAGAAGGAGAGCTCAGGGCCACGCTCCGGACTTATTTGGGGGTTGGCTGGATCCAGGACCTGGTGGACGCAGCACGGCTCGGGTGGTCACTCGAAGCTGGAGTGACCAGTACAACATCTGCAGTAAGTAAACACCCTTAACTGCACAACCCGACTCTGTCTTCACTGCCGTCTGCACTGCACCACCACAACCCCCATCCTCTGCACCTGTCCCCCCTGAGGCTATACCCCTCCCGTTGGGGGTTATCCCACCAAGCTGCGCACCCACCATCAGCCTCAGCGGACCCTGCTGCAGCGGCGGCCACAGTGACCGCATCACAACGGGTGGCGTAGTCGACACAAAAGAACTCTTAATAACATCTGTAGGACTGCCACATAACACTGAGTTTGACGCCCTGGGCACGGGCCGGGTCACAGCCGCTCGGAGACTACAACCCCCCATCTGATCCGGTGCCGGGTATTCCCCTCAAAAAGGAATATGTCCCAGGGGGCGCGTCAACTTTGGCGTAGTCGGCAGGATTACGTGCCCGCAACACCCGGGTACTGCGTGCCTGAAGAAAAGTGCAAGTTTACCTCAGAAAGAAGTCTCCCGCCGGTTCCGGAGGGTCCACGCCATCGGACCCCATCACAGGTCGTTTCCCGCCGATTGTCCGCCATTTCCAGCGTGTTCCCGCCATCTGCAGAGTTTCCCGCCACTGGGCGACGCTTCCCGCCAAATCCGAAGATTTCCCGCCTTGGAAGAGCAGCGGACGCCATTATGGGCGTGCCAAAGGAGGGCAAGAGGCCGCCTCCCATCGTGGGCCAGGACAGAAAATGGCGCCAAAAGTGGAAACCGCCCCCACCAACAGAGACTGTGATGCTGGAGGTGTCTGTCAGCGTGAAAGAACTACCCCTGGAGCTGACAGTCACCGAGTTGCCCCGGGACCGCCCTCGAAGTGGGAGGAGACGAAAGAAGAGAACAAAGATGGGTGCCGCCTGGAGGAGTCTGGAGCGAGCGCACCCGGAGGCAAGAAGCCTGGAGAGGAGTAGCGGAGGAGCTTACCCGGAGATGGAGAGAAAGCAGAACAGCACCGGCCCGCTGGCCAGGAGTCTGCTAGAGACCGAGGAAGGAGAGCGGAGCAGCACCGGCCCGCTGGCCAGGAGCCTGCTGGAAGAAGAGCAGAGCAGCACCGACCCGTTGGTCAGGAGCCTGCTAGACACCACGACCCCACTAGGCCTAGTGGAGGTCCTTGCACAGCTCCCCCGAGACCGGGAGTGTGCACAGACTGCCCTGGAGGGCCTCGCACGGAGGATGGCCTGGGTACAGCGCGAGATATTGGCGGAATGGAGCCGGGAGATGGCCCAGCAAGCTGAGACCAGTCAACGGAGCACGCTACCCTGGAAGAGGAAACAGACCGCCTCTGAGGATGGCGCGGGAGGACCAAAGGCCGGAGACGGCGCCGAGAAGGGAGCCGGACGCAAGGAGGCAGGTAAAGGGGACGCCTATACCCCAAGCCGGGAAACCGCCCACCTGCCCCAGCTCCCCGTCGCAGAGCCCGAAAGTCCCCCTGCTGTGCCCGTAGCCGCCATGTCACCGCTATGGACTAGGCCCCGACCGGAAGCCGCCGCAGCGACCCCTGTGACGTCACGCGCCTCGACCCGGAGCGTGACAAAGCAGGAAATACCACCAGCCTGGTCGCAAGGCCTAGTACCCCCGGGCGCCGCATCACCAACAGCGCCCCCTACCTCCGCGGAGCCTCCGGCCTGGTCGCAAGGCCAGGTAGCCCAGGGCGCCGCCGTATTAACGGTGCCCTTCACCTTCCAGGTGCCCCAGGCCTGGCCGCAAGGCCTGGGCAATCCGGGCGCCACCACCACCGCGCCCGCGCCCGTAAAACCAAGGGTGCCACACCTGGGGGAGGACTTGTTCAGCCAGCTCACATGGCCGGACGGGCGGCCCTTCATCTGGCCCGAAGAATTCCATGAGCTGGAACGGCAGCAGAGACTAGGGCCCTTGTGTGAGCCCCTGATTCCGGCTCCGAAGCCCGTGGCACGGGTCTCGCCTCCTCTGGAAGAAGCCCAATTTGAGTGGGACCCCACCGGAGAAGACCTAATGGGGTTCACTCAGGAAACCAGGGCAGCTGCAGCGGAGCGTGCTGAGTGTTGCCGACAGCAGCTCGAAGAGTTTGCGAGGGAGCGGAGAGAGAGGCGGGTCCGGGAGCAACAGGCCCAAGTACGGAGCGCCGAGCAGAAGAGCCGAACCAGGAGGGACCCCCGTGCAGCGCACAGTCCCCGTACCACCGGGACTGTAATAAAGTTTAACCTGCAGCATGGGTGGGGCTTCATCAGAGACAACAACACCCCCGGCGACGTCTTTGTCACGCGCAGAGATGTGGAGTCCCATCTGCCGGAGGGGCACAGAGGTCGTGACCTTTATATCGGGGACGAGGTCACCTTTACCCGGCACAAGTGTGCCAAAGGACCTTACGCCCTCCATGTGCATCGCCTGACAGAGGAGGAGCTGCGATGTGAGGAGGAAGAGCAAGAGGATCCGGACGGGTCTGAAGCTGAGATCCCCAAAGAAAGAGCAGGAGGAAGACGTTGTTGAGTACAGCGGAGTAGGTGCTGTAAATAGTTACCCGACCGGGTACCAAAGAAACTGTTGCTACATATATATAGTCCCCGTTGGGACCAGCATGAGTGAACTGTTTACCCGTTTACCCTTAATCCCACAGGCTGAGGACTGTGAGCAGCCATTCCCTTCCCTTTACCTGGCCGAGGACTGAGAGCGGCCAACTTCCCCTGTATATAGTTGCGCTTCCTAAAGCGCCCCCTACCGGTTTTATAGGAAAACCAGTTTTCCAGAGAGACTGTCGCACTTTACCCGGTCACACGTTGCACAGTGACCGGAGGAGGAACCAGAAACAAGAGACGACGAGAATGTTATATGAAAAGTTTTATATATATATAATGTTTTATATGTTTTATATGTTTATATGAAAAATTTGTATGTGTTTTTGGTGTTATGTCTTACAGCCCGAGGACGTGCTGTGATTTACCAGGGGGGAATGTAGCACCCTGAGGATTCGGCTGCTACAGGGGTATTGCACCTCAACCCAGAGGTGTGATATTCCACTCCCGGGTAAGGATGGAGTGTGGATCTGAGCTCGGTAGGCTGCATGCACTACACACATCCCATTTCCGAGGAGCAGACCGACGGTACTCCCACTTAGAAATGTGCAGGTACGACCGAGTCTGTTCCTGGCTGGAGTGGGAGGGGGGTGGTACATCCCAAGTAGTGTAGGGGCAGATAGGGGGAGCAGCCTGGGTAAAGTTAGGAGCTCATTGGGTGCTGGTCACCTGAGCTCACACATAGAGGGTGTATATAAGGTGGGCACCAACTAAGAACAGGGTCAGATGCAGAGAGAAAGTCAGGAGCAGAGGAGAAGAAAGACCCAGAGTGAGAGAGGAGAAGAGAGAGACCCAGAGGGGGGAAACAGCAGAAAAGGACTCCAAGAACCCAAATTAAATCCCCGGGTGAAGAGTCGGCATCAGGGTACCGGAACCCAAGCTGGTGGGGGTAAAAACATTCCCCAGCCAGAGACCGGAGACCGTGGGCAGCGTTTGCCACGGTCACCCACCACATCCACCCCGAAGGCACACCACATGAAGGGTCAGGGAACCCAAGGCCAAGGGTGTCCCAACAGAAGGCCCGAGGGAGCTGGACCTAGGTGGATCACTGGTGGGGACGGCCAGAGAACGGGACAGAAGGAGAGCTCAGGGCCACGCTCCGGACTTATTTGGGGGTTGGCTGGATCCAGGACCTGGTGGACGCAGCACGGCTCGGGTGGTCACTCGAAGCTGGAGTGACCAGTACAACATCTGCAGTAAGTAAACACCCTTAACTGCACAACCCGACTCTGTCTTCACTGCCGTCTGCACTGCACCACCACAACCCCCATCCTCTGCACCTGTCCCCCCTGAGGCTATACCCCTCCCGTTGGGGGTTATCCCACCAAGCTGCGCACCCACCATCAGCCTCAGCGGACCCTGCTGCAGCGGCGGCCACAGTGACCGCATCACAACGGGTGGCGTAGTCGACACAAAAGAACTCTTAATAACATCTGTAGGACTGCCACATAACACTGAGTTTGACGCCCTGGGCACGGGCCGGGTCACAGCCGCTCGGAGACTACAACCCCCCATCTGATCCGGTGCCGGGTATTCCCCTCAAAAAGGAATATGTCCCAGGGGGCGCGTCATATGCAGCAACTCAGGACTCCAGTGCAGTGTTTTTAGCAACTTATAGCATATTTTAAGGGCTCCAACATATAAAAAAAATTAAAAGTTTAGCGGCACATTAATGTAACTTCCTTTTCCCCGCTCCAACCTCTTGAAGGACAATAGTCATTCATGAAAGGGCTTATCCTGAAAAGTTACCTGAAATGACAAGTACACTTTAAAGGAAGACTCCAGTAGTTTTATTGCCCCCTTCCTTAGCCTTCATTAATGTGTGTATAAGGTATGTACTTAATAGTTACCCATCACCTTCTTCTGCTGTTTTAAATACCACACCGATCTACTGCATCAACTTCTGCCTTTCCAGTGCTACACCAATATACTGCATTATCTTCTTCTACCGTTTCCAGCGCTAAACCGATCTACAGCATTATCTTCATCTATCATCTCCAGCGCCACACCGATCTACTGCATCACCTTCTTCTGCCGTTTCCAGTGTCACACTGATATACTGTATCACCTTCTACTGCTGTTTCCAGTGCCACACCGATCTACTGCATTATCTTCTTCTGCCGTTTCCAGCACCACACTGATCTACTGCATCACCTTCTTCTGCCGTTTCCAGCGCCACACTGATCTACTGTATCACCTTCTTCTGCCGTTTCCAGCGCCACACTGATCTACTGTATCACCTTCTTCTGTGGTTTCCAGCGCTACACCGATCTACTGCATCATCTTCTGCCATTTCCAGCGCCACACCAATCTACTGCATCACCTTCTTCTGCCATTTCCAGCGCCAATTGAATTTACTTTATCACCTTCTTCTGCCGCTTCCAGGGCCACACTGATCTACTGTATCACCTTCTTCTGCCGTTTCCAGCGATACACCGATCTACTGCATCATCTTCTGCCATTTCCAGCGCCACACCGATCTACTGCATCATCTTCTGCCATTTCGAGCGCCAAAATAATCTACTGTATCACCTTCTTCTGACGTTTCCAGCGCTACACCGATCTACTGCATCACAGAACTGTAACTGTATCCAGCTGAATCACCCAATGTCTTTTGTGTGGACCAGAAATCACTTCCTCAATGTAAGTCTATGAGATTCAGAATCAGAATGAAGGCTGTAATAGGCTTACATTAAGAAAGGAAGCAAAGTGGGTTGGTAAGTCAGAGATGTGGTCACACAATGCAGGAGAGGACTGGAACAGCGCTGGAAACGGTAGAAGACAGCTATAGTGAAGTATTATAATGAACATACTGTAACACATTATTTATAGCTAATGGATCGGGGGAGCAATAAAAAAAATAGCTGGAGTGATCCTTTAAATAAATAAATCTAAAATATGGATAGGTGTCTATCCTTCTATCGTTATTAGTGAGTTTTTGCTCTTATGTCTCCAATCTCTGAGTTTGTTATTGCTCCTATTTATTAGAGAGGCAGCTTTGTATCTTTTGTGTGACAGTATAATTCCTTACACAAATCAACAACTTTGGCTGCATGTGCACATTTTATTGCTGAATGTATAGCCATAAAAAATGATTCATGGTTTATGATCGCGCTTATGGGAATGTGTGTATTTAAATCTACTTTCTGTATATTTTACGTGGCATCAAAATTAGTGGTCCATGTAAAGAACTATAAAAATTTTTAGTTGTGATCAGCCAACATGAATGATGAATAACGTACATTAAAGTCACAGAGTGCTCACTTTAATGGTGAATATATAAATGGGGCACTTGGGAGAGCTTTGTGACCTGTTTTACTATGAAAAGTACCAGCAGGTGTTATTCTGTTCTACCTAATATATAAGAATATAAAGTAAAATATGACTTATTGTACTAATACTACAGATGTTTCCACCCTTAACTATCCAAGAATGTGTTTAAAAAGAATTTGTCACCAGGTTTTTGCCACCTAATCAAAGAGCAGCATGATGCACAGACAAAGATCCTGATTTCAGAGATGTTTCACTTACTGGGTTACCATCATGATTCTGTTGTCAGATTACCCAGGGCGAGGGACTCCTTCCCTGTCCCTAATGTTAGGGGCTCCCTAGCTATCCCTGCTCCCCGGATTACTTCTGATGGTGAAGACGACAGGGCCATGTACCTTGCTGAACTCCTGAATCAGCCCTATATCAGCCACCCTCCCCCACCCAGGGAAGAGGGGATGAATAGTGTATGTATATACACAAACCAGACAAACAAGGGAGGATGTACAGGGATAAACGAAAATACCAATCATACAAATATGCACTCACAGACAACAGAGAGGAACACCAGGGAGAAAAGGAAGGAAAACCAAATAGGAGTGGATAATGATTTGCACACAGCCAAAAAACCTTGCAACAGTCACAGATCAATACTCCAAACGCCTCTACAAACAACCGATACCTCCTGTAGCATCGGCGTCTCTGCCCCCTGCCAGGCAGAGAACCCGTCCCCCTTACCGCCGCACTTCTGGACCAGCATCTTCCGGCCTCCCTGCTGCTGCTGGTGCATGCAGCTTCCCGGGCACTGTGCTTAGGGCGCGCGCGCGCTCCCTCCCACTTCTTCTCCAGAAGAAGTCTCCCTCCTCTTCTTCAGGAGACTTCTTCCGGAGACCATCTTGCTCGTCACAGAGCCTTTAACCCTTCAGGTGGGAATGCTGCACTCGGAGAGGATCTCCTTTCATGTGCTGTCCGGTCTCTCTCCCTCTTGCTTGGTCTACCCAGATTACAGAGACATGAACCCATCCTGAATTGGCGATTTGGTGAGGTGCTTCGCTGGAGGCAGGGTTGCCATGAGTCCTGCCTGGTTCCGGTTCGTCCAGCTCGACCCCCGTCTACTCCGGCTAATCTACCTGGTCTGCCGGCACCCTACTGGTCAAATGCGGACGTCTTCGACAAAAAGGAAGCCGAGACACTACCACCTCATAGGCTGTATGATTGCCCTATCGACCTGGTGCTTCACCTCCCCACGGGCGTATCTACCCCTTGTCGCTGGCTGAGACCCGGGCCATGTCTGAGTACATAGAAGAGAATCTTGCTAGGGGATTCATCCAAAAATCTACCTCCCCGGCTGGAGCAGGATTCTTCTTTGCTAAGAAGAAAGACGGCTCGCTACATCCGTGTATCGACTACAGGGGTCTTAACCAGATCACCATCAAGAATAAGTACTCTCCTGCCTCTCATCTCGGAGCTGTTCGACCACCTTAAAGGCGCGAAGATCTTCACCAAGCTCGATCTTCACCAAGCTCGATCTTCGTGGGGAGTACAATTTGGTCCGGATCCGCCAGGGAGACGAGTTGAAGACGGCATTCAACACCCAGGATGGCCACTATGAATATCGCATGATGTCCTTTGGTCTCTGTAATGCTCCAGCCGTCTTCCAGGAGCTGGTTAACAACATCTTCCGTGATCTCCTGTATTCTTGCGTGGTGGTGTACCTGGACGATATCTTGGTCTTCTCTCCGGATCTGCCCACACACCGGAGGGATGTTCGTCAGGTTCTGCTAAGGCTTCGGAAGAATCGCCTCTGCCTGCCTACCCGGAACATCCGTCTGGCTATCAGCCGAATCAGCCTGCTTGTCTACCTGGACCACCTGTCAGCCTGCCTGCCGTGCTCATCCGCTGTACCGGTCAGTTCCTGCCATCTGACCCGTGGGAGTCACCTGCTCTCATACAAGGTCGGTCCCAGAGTGGCACCTGGTCCCCCTGCTCGGTCCCTCCCTGGTTCACGGAGTCGATTGAGCCGCCGTGCGACCTTGGTCAGGCCGAGTAGGTACTTAGTCACGCCCCTCTGGTCCCTCCTTGCACCGCAGCACAGAGGTTCCACCACCCGAACCCGTAACACCTCCACTCCACACCAGGCAGTATAAGACTAACATTGGCAATCCAGATGGCCTGAGGTGAGTATATATTAGGAGATGGGAGTGGCCAACACTGAACAGCTGATATCATCCAAGCAAGAAAGCTCAGAGACTCTAAGCTGAACAGTTTACCGTTGTGTTACACGCACGCCGCTAGGTTCACATAGGGGCGAGACAAGTTACATGAATCCTTTGGAATCCTGGGGGAAGCGTTAGGGTGACCATAGACCATGTGCTGCAGCTTCTCCTAGGCACACAGGGGTATTGACCCTCAGGCACAGACACGTAGCTTATTTCACTTGCTGACCAGACACACTTTACAAGAGTCCTCATAAACGGTAGAACAGTAGCATTTAATAAGAAGCCGCACAGCCAGTGCAAGTTAAGTCTTATGAGCAACAGGCTCCAGTGACAAACAGTACAGTTTCCTCAACTGCACAGCAGTTCACCGTCTTTCCAGTAGTAGAGGACAGCACAGTTATAATGCAAAGGCACATTAATGAATTCAGCATTCTTTACAGCACAGTGAGACGGAGGAGGGGGGAGAGTTTGCTGAGGGAGATGATCCCTGTGACACCATTTCTTCCAGTCCTTATCTTTCTGCCTGACAATACTCTGCACTGTTAGTTCAGGAACTCTACCTGACCTGTGCTTAGCTTCACTCCTGACTTGAATCCTTTTCACTTGTAGGGGTGCTTCTGTGAGATACAGAACACACACACCACCTTTCTCTTTGACTCCAGCCAGACAGTAAACAACTTCCCCACAATCCCCCTGGGGCTCTGCTAAAACACTCCCCTTCTCCTGTGACTGTGTTAACCCCTCTAGTTGCTGGATGATTCTGGAGCACACTTCCTGTCTCATGTGCTTGTGTTACTTCTAATAGTTGCTAAATGCTTTTAAATCAACAGCACTACTTCTGCCTGTCACACTCTGCAACAGCACTACTTCTGCATGTCACACCTGCACTGCTAACAGAAACCTGCACTGTTTAATATGAGGGAGAAGTGATTCTAATCAGTGCAAGAGTATGTGAAATCAGACGCTGTGTGGTCTTTTGGCCCCTTTCTGCCTCAGTAAACCCCTGACAGCTACTTCCTGTAGGTTTGATAAAATCACTGCTTTAATCAGGAGATTATCACTAGAGGACTAGTAAACCTGTTGCCGTATCGTCCTCCATATTCATGAGCGCTTATAACCCCGCCCCCACCACTGATAAGCCACTTTCTGCCTATACACAGTGTACACAGAAAGCTGCCAATCAGTGGTGTGGGCAGAGTTATACAGAGCTCAGCATTCAGAGAACAGCTAGTTCTGCAGCAGTTACAACAGTGAATTTATCAAAATTACGACAAGCAGATCAGTAAGTGACACATCGCTGGAATCAGGGTCTCTGCCCCTACATTATTCTGCCCTCAGATGAGTTAACAAAAATTCACTTTAACACCAATTTCTCAAAATACAAACTCAACACAATAGCAGGTTACAGCCTAGCAAAATCTTTGACATGCTGCAATTCACACCTCAACCACTGGGTGGGTGGACTTGCATAGACACATATAGCATAACTGTCTCCTGACAAAGTATTATAAATGTACAGTTATATGAAAAAGTTTGGGCACCCCTATTAATCTTAAGCTTAATGCTTTATATAAATTGGTGTTTTTGCAACAGCTATTTCAGTTTGATATATGTAATAACTGTTGGACACAGTAATGTTTCTGCCTTGAAATGAGGTTTATTGTACTAACAGAAAATGTGCAATCTGCATTCAAACAAAATTTTACAGGTGCATAAGTATGGGCACCTCACCAGAAAAGTGACATTAATATTTATTAGATCCTCCTTTTGCAAAAATAACAGCCTCTAGTCGCTTCCTGTAGCTTTTAATGAGTTCCTGGATCCTGGATGAAGGTATTTTTGACCATTCCTCTTTACCAAACAATTCCAGTTCAGTTAAGTTTGATGGTCGCCGAGCATGGACAGCCCTCTTCAAATGATCCCACAGATGTTCAATGATATTCAGGTCTGGGGACTGGGATGGCTATTCCAGAACATTGTAATTGTTCCTCTGCATGAATGCCTGAGTAGATTTGGAGCGGTGTTTTGGATTATTGTCTTGCTGAAAGATCCATCCCCTGCGTAACTTCAACTTTGTCACTGATTCTTGAACATTATTGTCAAGAATCTGCTGATACTGAGTGGAATCCATGCGTCCCTCAACTTTAACAAGATTCCCGGTGCCGGCATTGGCCACACAGCCCCAAAGCATGATGGAACCTCCACCAATATTTACTATGGGTAGCAAGTGTTTTTCTTGGAATGCTGTGTTTTTTTGCCGCCATGCATAACGCCTTTTTGTATGACCAAACAACTCAATCTTGGTTTTATCAGTCCACAGGTCCTTCTTCCAAAAAGAAATTGGCTTCTCCAAATGTGCTTTTGCAAACCTCAGCCGACTCTGTTTGTGGCGTGCTTTCAGAAACGGCTTCTTTCGCATCACTCTCCCATACAGCTTCTCCTTGTGCAAAGTGCGTTGTATAGTTGACCGATGCACAGTGACACCATCTGCAGCAAGTTGATGCTGCTGCTCTCTGGAGGTGGTCTGAGGATTGTCCTTGACTGATCTCACCATTCTTCTTCTCTGCCTTTCTGATGTTTTTCTTGGCCTGCCACTTCTGGCCTTAACAAGAACTGTCCCTGTGTTCTTCCATTTCCTTACTATGTTCCTCACAGTGGAAACTGACAGGTTAAATCGCTGAGACAGCTTTTTGTATCCTTCCCCTGAACAACTATCTTTGTTTTCAGATCATTTGACAGTTGTTTTGAGGAGCCCATGATGCCACTCTTCAGAGGAGATTCAAACAAGAGAAGAACTAGCAAGTGGCCACTTTAAGTAGCTTTTCTCATGATTGCATACACCTGGCTATGAAGTTCAAAGCTCAATGAGGTTACAAAACCAAAAAAAGTGCTTTAGTAAGTCAGTAAAAAGTAGGTAGGAGTATTTAAAACAAGAAAATGATAAGGGTACCCATACTTATGCACCTGTCAAATTTTGTTTGAATGCAGATTGCACATTTTCTGTTAGTACAATAAACCTCATTTCAAGGCAGAAACATTACTGTGTCCAACAGTTATTACATATATCAAGCTGAAATAGCTGTTGCAAAAACACCAATTTCTATAAAACATTAAGCTTAAGATTAATAGGGGTGCCCAAACTTTTTCATATAACTGTATCATCATATCTACTGGAAATTCTGGAAGCCAGGACCTTCTCTTGATGAGTGGGCATAACCATGCAAAAGTCATCCCATGCTGCTTTCGATGTCTTTGCGGTAACTCTACACTCTAGCTCATGGAAGGAGGGTCCGCTGTGAGAGACCACCTCTTAGATCTATAATATAATACTACAAGCGTCCCTATGTATTAAGCCTCTGTAAACTGCGCAAGCGCGACGCGCCTGCGCAGTCTGGCTCCAAACAGAAGCACGCATGGAGCCGTTACAGGTAAGAGGAGTGTATGGCGCCGGAGATCGCGGTATGCGTAGACACTGAACGCATACCGCGATCTCCGGCGCCATACTTACATACTTACCTGACCGGGAGGAGCGTTGCCACAGCACCTCTCTTCTGCTCGGAGACCGGGGGCGGAGTGGAGGCGTCAAAATCGGCGCATGCACATAGTGCTATCCGGTGCCATTTTACTGAAGACACATTTGCATTGTGTCCTCTGCAAAACGGCGCCGGACAGTGCGGTATTGGCACGCACGTACTCCGGTGCTGCACTCCTCCCCCGGCCTCCGGCAGAACAGGACACTGCAGCGCTGGAGCACAGGGAAGAAAGGTGAGTATAAGTGTTTTTTATTTGTATGTGTGCAGCGTGAAAGGGATAAGGGGGCCACACATACCAGGATTGGGGGGTGAGGGAGACACACATACCAGGATTGGAGGATTACGGGGCCACACATACCAGGATTGGGGGATGAGGGGCCCACACATACCAGGATTGGGGAATGAGGGGGCCACACATACCAGGATTGGGGGATGAGGGGGCCACACATACCAGGATTGGGGGATGAGGGGGCCACACATACCAGGATTTGGGAATGAAGGGGGCCACACATACCAGGATTGGGGGATGAGAGCGCCACACATACCAGGATTGGGGGATGAGGGGTACCATACATACTAGGATTGAGGGGTGAGGGGACCATGCATACCAAGATTGAGGGGTGAGGGGACCATGCATACCAGAATTGGGGGGTGAGAGGACCATGCATACCAGGATTGGGGGTGAGGGGTACCATGCATACCAGGATTGGGGGATGAGGGGTACCATGCATACTAGGATTGGGGGATGAGGGGTACCATGCATACCAGGATTGGGGGATGAGGGGTACCATGCATACCAGGATTGAGGGGTGAGGGGTACCATGCATATCAGGATTGGGGGGTGAGGGGACCATGCATACCAGGATTGGGAGGTGAGGGGTGCCATGCATAAAAGGATTGGGGGTGAGGTGGCCATGCATGCAGGATTGGGAGTGAGGGGTGCCATGCATACCAGGATTGGGGGTGTGGGGTGCCATGCATACCAGGATTGAGGGTGAGGGGTGCCATGCATACCAGGATTGAGGGTGAGGGGTGCCATGCATACCATGATTGGGGGTGAGGGGTGCCATGCATACCAGGATTGGGGGGCGAGGGGTGCCATGCATACCAGGATTGGGGGATGAGGGGTGCCATGCATACCAGCATTGGGGATGAGGGTTGCCATGCATACCAGGATTGGGGATGAGGGGTACCATGCATACCAGGATTGGAGGTGAGGGGTACCATGCATACCAGGATTGGGGGATGAGGGGTACCATGCATACCAGGATTGGGGCATGAGGGGTACCATGCATACCAGGATTGGGGGATGAGGGGTACCATGCATACCAGGATTGGGGGATGAGGGGTACCATGCATACCAGGATTGAGGGGTGAGGGGTACCATGCATACCAGGATTGGGGGGTGAGGGGACCATGCATACCAGGATTGGGAGGTGAGGGGTGCCATGCATACCAGGATTGAAGGTGAGGTGGCCATGCATACAGGATTGGGAGTGAGGGGTGCCATGCATACCAGGATTGAGGGTGAGGGGTGCCATGCATACCAGGATTGAGGGTGAGGGGTGCCATGCATACCAGGATTGGAGGTGAGGGGTGCCATGCATACCAGGATTGGGGGGTGAGGGGTGCCATGCATACCAGGATTGGGGGATGAGGTGTGCCATGCATACCAGCATTGGGGATGAGGGGTGCCATGCATACCAGGATTGGGGATGAGGGGAGCCATGCATACCAGCATTGGGGATGAGAAGTATCATGCATACCAGGATAGGAATGCGGGGTACCATGCATACCAGGATGATGGATGGGGTGCCATGCATACCAGGATGAGGGGTACCATGCATACCAGAATTGGGATGAGGGGTAACATGCATACCAGAATAGGATTATGTGGTGCCATGCATACCAGGATTGGAGGATGAGGAGTGCCATGCATACCAGGTAGGGATGAGGGGGCCATACATACCAGGATTGGGGATGAAGGAGCCATGCATACCAGGATGAGGGGTTGGGTGCCATGCATATCAGGATTGAGGGATGAGGAGGCCATACATACCAGGATTGGGGGATGAGGGGTGCCATACATACCAGAATTGGGATGAGGGGTGCCATGTATACCAGGATGAGGGGTACCATACATACCAGAATAGGGATGTGGGGTGCCATGCATGCCAGGATGAGGGATGGGGTGCCATGCATACCAGGATGAGGGAGCCATGCATACCAGAATAGGGATGAGGGGTACCATGTATACCAGGATGAGGGGTACCATACATACCAGAATAGGGATGTGGGGTGCCATGCATACCAGGATGAGGGATGGGGTGCCATGCATACCAGGATGAGGGGTACCATATATACCAGGATAGGAATGCGGGGTACCATGCATACCAGGATGAGGGATGGAGTGCCATGCATACCAGGATTGAGGGATGAGGAGGCCATACATACCAGAATTGGGATGAGGGGTGCCATGTATACCAGGATGAGGTGTACCATACATACCAGAATAGGGATGCGGTGTACCATGCATACCAGGATGAGGGATGGGGTGCCATGCATACCAAGATGAGGGGTACCATACATACCAGGATAGGGATGCGGGGTACCATGCATACCAGGATGAGGGATGGGGTGCCATGCAAACCAGGATGAGGGGTACCATACATACCAGGACAGGGATGAGGCATGCCATGCATACCAGGATTGGGGATGAGGAAGCCATGCATACCAGGATGAGGGATTGGGTACCATACATACCAGGATTGGGGGATGAGGGGTGCCATACATACCAGGATTGGGATGAGGGGTGCCATGTATATCAAATTTTGGATGAAGGGGCCATGCATACCAGGATGAGAGATGGGGTGCCATGCATACCAGGATTGGGGATGAGGGGTGCCATGTATACCAAGATTGGGGATGAGGGGTGCATGCATACCAAGATTGAGGATGAGGGGTATCATGCATACCAGGATTGGGGATGAGGGGTGTCATGCATACCAGGATTGGGGATGAGGGGTGTCATGCATACCAGGATTTTGGATGAGGGGTGCCATGCATACCAGGATAGGGATGAGGGGTACCATGCATACCAGGAAAGGGATCTGGAAGGGGCCATGCATACCAGGATTCGGATGAGGGGCCATGTATACCAGGATAGGGATGAGGGGTACCATGTATATCAGGATGAGGGATTGGGTGCCATGCATACCAGGATAGAGATGAGGGGTACCATGCATACCAGGATGAGGGGTGCCATACATACCAGGATATGGATGAGGAACGGGGTACCATGCATACCAGGATTGGGTATGAGGGAGCCATGCATACCAGGATGAGGGGCGCCACGCATGCCGGATTGGGATGAGGGGTGCAATGCATACCAGGATTGGGGGTGAGGGGTGCCATGCATACCAGGATTGGGGGTGTGGGGTGCCATGCATACCAGGATTGGGGGGTGAGGGGTGCCATGCATACCAGGATTGGGGATGAGGGGTGCCATGCATACAGGATTGAGAGTGAGGGGTGCCATGCATACCAGGATTGGGGGTGAGGGGTGCCATGCATACCAGGATTAGGGGTGAGGGGTGCCATGCATACCAGGAAAGGGATGAGGGCAGCACATAACAGGATGGAGGAACAGGATTGGGGAACATAAATACCAGGATGGGGGCAGTACAAATACCAGGATGGAGGCAGCACATACCAGCATGGGAGACCATATACCAATAAAGATGCTAGCTACCCGGACGTAGAACGGGCTCAATAGCTAGTGTTTATATATCCTGATAGAGCTCATAGAAAAGTGGTGTCCAGTTGTTGAGAAATCACAACTCCCAGCATGTTCTGTGGAATGATAGGCACGGTTGTCACAAGAGAAAAAATTCTGCTCTGAAGTCTTTTACGAGGAAGAAGACCCTTGTTTTTCTAATAAGCAATAATTCTTGCAGCCCGGTCTATCAGTTATTTGGGACAACTCCAAACTATTTTTACCGTTATCTAATAGGTACTGATATATATTTTTCGGTGCAATGCAATTATTGAAATATGCCTTTACTGCCTGACAGCAGCAGTGGATTTATCTGAGCGTCTGCTGCTCATATAGGCTATTACAGGGTAATGGACACTTCCAAATGTGTTTCCAACCAATAGCCGCGGGTTAAAGTTCCAAGATTTCAAACGGCCGACCATTAAGTACGGACTTGGCGCTCAGTAACACAAATATCTTCAGCACTTGCCATTCTGCTGTAGGTTCTCTTGTATTTACGATTATTGCAGCTCTGCTTACCTGTACCCTACACAATATAGTTCAAGGGTAATACATAAGGCAGAGAACGGGATTCAGGAGTTCTAAACAAACCACTAACCAATTTGAGATATCTGTCAGCAGGTTTTTGCTGTGTATTCTGAGAGCAGCATTATGTAGGGGTTGAGAGTCTGACTCCAGCGATATGTCACTTACTAGGATATGTGCTGCCTTTTCAATACAATCAGTGTTTTATCAGCAGCATATTATTGCTACAGGACTGAGCATCTCGAGCCTCCTAGTCAAATACTGTATATAACCTCACCCCCAACACTCATTGGCAGCTTTCTGCCTATGCACAGTGTACACAGAAAGCTGCCAATCAGTGATGTGGGTGGGGTTATACACAGCTCAGCCATCTACATCTACAGCAGAGAAAACTGTGATTGTATCAAAATGACAGCAAGCAGCCTTGTAAGTGACATATTGTTGAAATCAGGGTCTCAGCCCCTATATCATGCTGCTAATATAGCAAAAACCTGCTGACATATTCCCTTTAAAGCTTTATTCCCCCCCTCCAAAACAAAAACATGTAATCCCTTATCTACAGGATAGGTGATAACGTGTTGATTTCTAGGGGTCTGACCACTGGGACCCTAAGTGAACCTGAGATCAGGGCTCTCAAACTCAGATACAGGCTCTGCTTCCCCGTCCTGAATAGAGCAGAAGTGCACACGTTTGGCCTCTGCTCCGTTCTTTGTTAATGTGACTGCCAAGTACAGCGCTCAGCTTTTGTGGCGCCCCTGAGGGGTCAGTCGCCACAGGGGTACTGCACCTCAGAACGAGGTGTGGTATCTCCTCTCCAAGGTAAGGATGGAGTACCACACAGGACCCCAACCACACACTCAACACTACACCACTCCAGTTCTGAAGAGGGCCTAAAGCACAATAGTGCTGCCCCGGGCCTGAATGGAGGAGTTGGGGGGAACCAAAGTTAGGGGGAACCATGTAGTGAGTGAGAGTGTAGGAAGCACTTTACTTTAGCACTTAATAGAATCATATATAACTGGAGGCCATTTTAAGAACCGGGTCTTTGGTCGTGGGTCTTTGGTGCGGCAGGTCAGCACAAGGCTGCAGCCGGCTGAGGGTCCACGGTTCCCGGTCTCAGGCCTCGAGACGGGGGATTGGGGCAGAGTTACAATCGGCTCTGTCCCCGGTCTTAGTCCAACCAAGAAGGCCCAGGAGGGGAGCAGAGGAGTTAGGCTCTACAGGCGAAAGGTTCTCGGGGGGGTGCGGACGGAGCGGAGTCGCCACCACCATACCTTATTCTGGCTCTGCCAGAGAGACCCTGCCGCAAGAGGGGGTACCGGTCCCCGATTATCTGACTTTGCACTTCACGTCTCTGTTGGAAAAGTCCGGAGGCTTATGTGGATCCCAGGGGGATACGGACGGAGCGGAGTCGCCACCTGTATGCCCTATTCTGAGTTTATCCAGAGGGACCCAGCCTAACGCCACGTTCTCACCACCAGTCACCAAAAAGGGCACCCAGTCGGTCCGGGGACTACACGTTACCCACAAAGGACATCGCAGTACCTGTACGGGACTCAGTGGTGGACACAAGGCGGGAGAAGTTCAACTAGAGAGGAACACACTAGAGCGGGGGTCCTGTCAAGTGCGCCTGAACTACCTGGAGTGTGCTGAACCCCACCCTGGTGGCCGCAGCTCGCCGTGTGACAGCAGAGAGGAGCTCTGAGCTGAGAAAACACAACCGTGAGTAAAAGACTTGGATGACTTCAACGACTGCCTCTGTCTGTTCTTTCCTCCGCGGCTCTACACCCACCAACGCTCTACTCTGCATTCCTCCCCACACTGCCCTGAGGCCCCGCTCCACCTGTGGGGAGCAGCACCAACTAAGCTGCCTGAACACCGGCCTCAGAGGACTGTCGCAGCGCTGGTGAGCCTCACCAGACACCACGGGTGGCGTCACGAACATTCCCCTTTCCCATACACCTTTTCCCCCCATTCCCTTGCTTTTAAGAGTGACCCCAGGGTACGAGCCCAGGAGCCGACCACCGCGACATCCCCCAGAGTCAGGCAACAAGGCCCGGGCGCCGAGTCGTCCCCATCCCCTGGGCGCGTCACTTTCTCCTACAATCCCAAAATAAATGGAGCAGAGTTGAAGCTCCCACACCTCCACTTCATTTAAGATGGGGCTGCAGAGCCTTATTTATGCTCAGAATGGCTGAGGGTCCTAGAAGACTTAGAGGACCCTCAGCAAATGATCCCCTATCATATGGATCTCCTATAGCTAGGGGATAACTTGTTTTATTTTTTTTATTTTTAAGTCTTTAAATAATGATTCAGTAATTTCCAAATCCTCACAATGTTAGGTCACCGCCTTACAGGAGACAGGTTTTATTTCAGTCTTATAGGTCATTAAAGGGGTTCTCTACTTTGCACACTCCCTTTTTATTAAAATTGTCCCTTGAAGATAATCATAATTCAATCATCTGTGCGTTCCAGTACTGGATCCCCCTTGTGATTAGCCACAATCTGTTCAAGAATCTGGCAACAAGTGTTCAATTCCTCTGTAGCGTCACCACATGGAAAATTAAAGGGTTATTCCCAAAAAGTAACAATTTACCTCCCCATCTGAGGGATAGGGGATAACTTGCTGATGCCGGAGGGTTCAACTGCTGGGACCCGAGCGATCCTGAGAATGGGGATCTACATTCCTGTCTTGAATGAAGCAGAGTGAGCACGCTCGACCTCCCCTCCCATTGTCAATGGGACTGATGGAAATAGCAGAGTACATCACCTGCTTTTCTCCTGCAGTAACACAATGAATGGAGCAGAAGTTGAGTATGAGCACACAGCACTTACACTACATTCAAGACGGGGCTGCCGACACAAATTTTCGGGATTCCAGAGACCCAGCAGTTAGACCTCCAGAGATGACCATGTTATCCCCCTATCCTAACTTGTATTTTTGAGATTAACCCTCTTTCACAATTCTCATTGAAATGAACGGGCTTTTCATGTAATGCAAGAATACACTGGGTCCCCCGGAAAGGGAGGCAATCTGCAATATCTGTGGAACCTCAGTAATTTGAAAATTGGTTTTCTATACTAGATTTAGCATTCTATTTCTCAAGGAAGCAGAAAGTTTCAGCAAGTCACATCTACCAGCAAATTTCATTATATAAAATGTATACAGTAGATCTCCTCGAGGTTTACTTTTAAAATCTATGTCAAAAAGACGGTAATTCCTTTTGAAAGTTTCCCTACCTAACATTAAAATCAGGATCAACCTAAAATAACCATTTTTAATATAGTGCTATTCTAACATTTCAAAGTAAATACAATAACCTCATCAGGTCCAAGAGATCTATGTAAAAATGTATAGTTTGCATTGTGAAAGCTGGAGCCCATAAAGATTCCTCTGAGAGATTGTGACCTCCTTCTTACTACGCCATGTTCACATGGTCAGTATTCGGTCAGTATTTTACATCAGTATTTGTAAGCCAAAACCAGGAGTGGGTGAAAAATACGGAAGTGGTGACGTGTTTCTATTATACTTTTCCTCTGATTGTTCCACTCCTGGTTTTATCTTACAAATACTGATGTAAAATACTGACCAAATACTGAGCGTGTGAAGGGGCAAATTGCTCCAGAAAAGTGGAGAAACAGCAATGATGAGTCGGGGCCTTGTTTTCAGCGTGCAGTAGGAGCAACGATTCTGTGACCGCTGCCGCCTGCGCTTATAGAAGAAGCTCAGGTAATTCGAAGAACATTGAAAAGCTGTTTGATTTCAAGAGTTAGACTAAATGGAGTGAGGTTAAAAGGTAGTGGAAGATCCCTTTAAAGTTATCTTCAGTTTATAGCATTGGATAACATGAAGGAAAGAGAGGCATGGCGCTGTACTGTATGGTGCTGTGAACTGGTTACTTGGATGCAACAGCATAGACAATGAGGAGACAGTAGTACTGAACCAATACTATTTATCTGACTAACACAGATAGAAAATCTATCTATAAGTAAATATATACATATACTGTTGTGCTCAAAAGTTTACATACCCCGGCAGAATTTTTCCTTTCTTGGCCTTGTTTCAGAGAGTATGAATGATAACAAACAAAAATTTTTCTCTACTCATGGTTATTGGTTGGCTGAAGCCATTTATTGTCAAACTACTGAGTTTTCTCTTTTTAAATCTTAATGACAACTAAAAACATCTAAATGACCCTGATCAAAAGTTCACATACCCTGGTGATTTTGGCCTAATAACATGCACAGAATTTGACACAAATGGGTTTGAATGGCTACTAAAGGTTACATCCTCACCTGTGATCTGTTTGCTAGTAAACAGTGTGTGTGTATAAAAGCTGTGTGAGTTTCTGGGATTTAGACAGACTCTTGTATCTTTCATCCAGCCACTGACGTTTCTGGATTGTGAGTCATGGGGAAAGCAAAAGAATTGCCAACGGATCTACGGGAAAAGGTAGTTGAACTGTATAACACAGGAAAGGGATACAAAAAGATATCCAAGGAATTGATAATGCCAGTCAGCAGCGTTCAAAATGTGATTAACAAATGGAAAATCAGGGGCTCTGAAGAGAAAAAAAACATGGTCAGGTAGACCAACAAAAATTTCGGCCACAACTGCCAGGAAAATTGTTCGGGATGCAAAGAAAAATCCACAAATAACATCAGCTGAATTCAGGACTCTCTGAAAACTAGCGGTGTGGCTGTTTCAAGATGCACAATAAGGAAGCACTTGAAGAAAGATGGGCTGCATGGTCAAGTCGCCAGAAGAAAGCCATTACTGCACAAATGCCACAAAGTATCTCGCCAACTATACGCAAAACAGCACAGAGAGAAGCCTCAAAACTTCTGGTACAAGGTAATTTGCAGTGATGAGACCAAAATTGAACTTTTTGGCCACAACCATAAACCTTACATTTGGAGAGAGGTCAACAAGGCCTATGATGAAAGGAACACCATTCCTACAGTAAAGCACGGAGGTGGATCGCTGATGTTTTGGTGATGTGTGAGCTACAAAGGCACAGGAAACTTGGTAAAAGTTGAAGGAAAGATGAATGCAGCATGTTATCAACAAATACTGGGGACAAATTTGCACTCAGCAGCCCTGAAGCTGCACATGGGATGTACTTGGACGTTCCAACATGACAATGATCCAAAACACAAGGCCAAGTCGACCTGTCATTGGCTACAGCAGAATAAAGTGAAGGTTCTGGAGTGGCCATCTCAGTCTCCTGACCTCAATGTCATTGAGCCATTCTGGGGAGATCTCAAGCGCGCAGTTCATGCTACACAGCCCAGGAATTTACAGGAACTGGAGGCTTTTTGCCAAGAAGAATGGGCAGCTTTACCATCTGAGAAATTAAAGAACCTAATCCACAACTATCACAAAAGACTTCAAGCTGTCATTGATGTTAGAGGGGGCAATACACGGTATTAAGAACTGGGGTATGTGAACTTTTGATCAGGGTCATTTGGATGCTTTGTCAAACACAGTAGTTTGACAATAAATGGCTTCACCCAACCAATAACCATGAGTGGAGAAAAAGTTTTTTTGTTATCATTCATATTCTCTGAAACAAGGCCAAGAAAGGAAAAATTATGCCGGGGTATGTAAACTTTTGAGCACAACTGTATATACACACATACACACAAGTGAAGTAAGCACTATATTGGGAGTAACAGCTGCAAGGTCAATACAGTATGTTATAATACAATCAGAACACAGGGTTGTGAGTAAATACAATATCTATGTAACGTTATATTACATACACTGTTCTTATTATCTAGCAGTTAAACAACTATGTTACAACTTTACGGGTATCACTCTCAGTACTAGGCCCATCCCTGTAGTAGTCTCTGTAAACACTTCTGATCGTTACCCTGGCCTTAGCGGGGGTCACCGGTATTTACCGCTAGGCCGCAAGTCCTAGATATGCGAGTCACTAGATATACAGTGTGCTCGTCGTACTGGCCGTCTCCATTCCCTGAAGCATGGCCCCAGCCCACACCCTGTACCATACATCTATGCTGGAAGTAACGGCCCATAGGAACGGTCCTCTGCTACAGCTAGATCGTCTCTTGAGCCTGCTTCGGATCTGGTCCCGGTGTTTTACTGGCGCTGCTTTCGGTCTTCTACTGGAGTAGATTACGGTCTTCTACTGACGCTGCTTACAGTCTTCTTCTGGTGCTGCTTACGGTCTTCTACTGGCACTGCTTACGGTCTTCTACTAGCTCTGCTTACGGTCTTCTACTGGCACTGCTTACGGTCTTCTACTGGCGCTGCTTACGGTTTCTACTGGCATGGGGCATGGATCGTCCTCAGAGCTCAGGCCTTCTCCAGCATTTCACAACTCTCGGACCCTTCTGTGGAGGTGGGGACTGTAAGCCCACCTCGCAGCCACAAAACCTGCCTGGTACAGGTTCTGGCACAAACATCACTCTTCTCAGCCTGGTCATGCCTTTTATAATTAGTAACTGCAACACAGGTGTTACCTAACCTGGTGTCATCTTCAATCTCCTTCCCGAGAACATGCACTTCCACTCTTGGGGTTCCTAGTACTAAAATTCGTTCTTTACTTTCACTTTTGCCTTTGACCAGCAGATGGAGTTGTTTGCTTGCAGTTACTCAGCTAAGCATTAACTGTACTCGTCTTCTCTCTTGTCCGCCTCCTTACAGTGCATACAGTTGTATGGTGCATACAGTGAAAAACATTTCCTGGTTAGTATAAGTGGGGAAAAATGACTTTGAAAGCAGCCATGTGTTACTTCTTCCAGTCATCTAGGTGGTGCTGCAGAGGGAACTAGTCACGGTCGCCTCACTGTTAACATTTACATTCCTACCCAGCACAATCAAGGCTGATGGGGCTTGCTAGTAGCGATGAGATTGTAATGTGTTCCTGTTGCAGCACTGCCCATATGACTAGAAAAAGTACTGCTGTTTTCCATCCATTTTTATATGGGAAGAGGTTTTTGATACAGGTAAGCAGTCCACAACTAGCTTTCCATTATACCACAAAGTAAACTGAAATGCGTGTGTGCAAGACAACATTAGAGGGTTCATCTACATTTTGCCATTTAAAGGAACATCTGTACATGTTACTGCACTACTTAAAGTAAATCTGTCAATAGGATGAACCCTCCTAAGCCGTCTATATGAGCATGTAGGTCATAGGAAGCTGAATAAAATGATACCTTGATATCTGCGATCCAATATTTTATTCCAGAGAATTCCACATTTTTCTTAATATGCAAATGAGCTATTAAGATCTATGGGCCAGATATAGATCTCCCTGAGAATCTGTCTCCATATCTTATGATAAATTAAATGAGGTGCTACCAGTGTGAGACATGTAATGACTGACAGTGAGCTCTCCTGATCTACATGTCTCACACTGAAAAGCCATCTTTCATGTAAAATGTATTTATAAATTTTCGTTTATAGATTTATCATGTACTTTTGAAAGTATCACAGATTGTAAACGGTTTTTGTAGCCAGACAAGAGTCTTCCAATTCTTGTTTGAGGGATTTTCATCCATTCTTCCTTGGAAAATTCTTCCAGTTCAGTGAGATTCCTGGGTCGCCTTGCATGTACTGCTGTTTTGAGGTCTAGTCACAGATCTTCAATGGTGCTCAGATCAGAGGACTGTGAGGGCCATTGTAAAATCTTCAGCTTGCGGTCGTCTATTGTGGATTTTGACGTGTGTTTAGGATCATTATCCATTTGTAGAAGCCATCCTCTTTTCAACTTCAGCTTTTTTACAGATGGTGTTATGTTTGCATCAAGAGTTTGTTGAAATTTCATGGAATACATTCTTCCCTTTACCTGTGAAATGTTCCCAGTACCATTGGCGGCAACACAACCTCAAAGCATGATTGATCCATCCCCATGCTTAATGGTGGGTGAGATGTTATTTTCCTGAAATTCTGTGCCCTTTTTTCTCCACCCATACCTTTGATCATTGTGGCCAAAGAGTTATATTTTAACCTCATCTGTCCACAGGACTTGTTTCCAAAATGCATCAGGCTCGTTTTCATGTTCTTTTACATACTTCTGAAGCTGAATTTTATGGTTAGGACACAGGAGAGGTTTTCTTCTGATGACTCTTACACGAATGCCATATTTGTGCAGGTGTCACTGAACAGTAGAACAATGTAATACAACTCCAGAGTGTGCTAAATCTTTCTGAAGGTCTTTTGCTGTGAAGAGGAGGTTCTGATTTGCTTCTTTAGCAATCCAAGCAAAATTTCAGTGAAAACTGCTTGTAGGTCTTCCAGACCTTATCTTGTCCTCCACTGTTCCTGTTAACTGCCATTTCTTAATTACATTTCAAACTGAGGAAAGGGCAACATGAAAATGCTTTGCTATCTTCTTAAAGCATTCTCCTGCTTTGTGGGCCTCCGCCATTTTCATTTTCAGAGTTCTAGGCAGCAGTTACATGCAGAAGTAATGCTGTTGCTTCAAAAGCACCCAGCAACTATAAGAGTTAACACAGTCACAAGAGACAGGAAGTGTTGTCCTTCAGAAGCATTCAGCAACTAGAGGGGTTAACACAATCACAGGAGACAGGGAGTGTTTAAGCAGAGCCCCATGGAGATTGTGGGGAACTTGTTCATTAGTCTGGCTGAAGCCAAAGAGAGAGGTGGTGTGTTATCTGTATCTGACAGAAGGCAAATGAACAGGATTCAGATCAGGAGAGAAACTAAACACAGGTCAGATAAACTCCCTGAACTAACAGTGCAGAGTATTATCAGGCAGGAAGATAAGGACTGGAAGGAATTGTGTCACACGGATCATCTCCCTCATCAAACCCTCCCCCACGCCATCTCCATGCAGGATCAAGAATGCTGTGTACTATTGTGTCCTTGTGAAGGAAAAGCTTGTAGTTGTGCATGCATAGACGTGTGCTGCTAAGAGATCTAATCTATGCTGAATTATTCTACTGAAGAGACTGTAATATTGTGCCTTGTGAAGAAATTACTGTATTGTTACTAGAGCGGGTTGCTCAAGAAACTCAGACAGTACTCTAATGAAGATTGTTGCTGCAATATCCCTGAAATAAACTGGTTGTGCTTCAGATTAAATTCCACTTAAACTGTTGAAAAAGACTCTTGTCAGATGTGTCTGGTCAGCAATTGAATCTATCGTGTGCCTGAGAGAAGCTGCAGCCTATGGTCGCCCTGAGTAACGGTTCCCCAAGGATTCCAAAGAATTCATGAAACCTCTCTCGCCCTATCTGAACATAGTGGCGTGCGTGTAACACAGCTGCTTATAAGAACCCATGGCTGCTGTTTTTTGGCACAAGGTTAGTTGAGGATGGGTTTTTATAAAGCTGGGAAATTTGCATCACCTGGCCTTTCCTAACGATGATCATGAACAAGCCATTTCCCTAACAAGCTAATTAAGGTCTGAAACCTTGGTCGAAGTTATCTGAGCAGACAAATCTCCAAGGTTGCCCAAACTTTTGCGTTGGCCCAAACTTTCCTTTTTGTAATTTTTAAAATGTAAAATATGAAAACATATATTTTTTGCCTAAAATACAAAGGAAATGTGTCATCTTTAACTTTAGACCTTTTAGAGATTATTTCAGCTTCAACTTGCTTAACTGTTCACAATAATAGTAATTTTGACCAGGGGTGCCCAAACTTTTACATGCCACTGTATAAGAAAAACATGGATTCCCTGAGAATAAGACATCAGATCGCAGATATCAAGGTATCATTTTATTCAGCTTCCTAATAGTTACATGCTCATATAGAAGGCATAGGAGGGTTGATCCTACTAACAGATTCCCTTTAAAATTTTGTAAAATAAAATAAAATAGAAGAAAAGAAAAAAAAAAAGATTAGGACTGACCAAAGGACAACTTGCCACTGTTGTAGCTGGTTCATTACTGCTCAGAAAATATCATAATGTTCTTCAGTTCTACTGCTAAAGTGGAGGTCAAATACATTAGGTCTATAACTGCTGTAGATTATTATAGCCCATCATCTCATACTTGAGATAATATTTGCTTTGGGCAATGATCACTATTAATCTATTGTTTATTGTTTGTTTGTTTTTTGCAAATATTGCTTAGGAGATTCAGGACAGATTTTTATTTTTTTTTAAATCTTATTCTTAAAACAGAAGATGTGCAATATATCCAGTAGAGTTGATCAAAAACATACCCTGGTCTCAGGGCTGTGGAGTCGGTAAGCCAAACCTCCGACTCCGACTCCTCAACTTCCATGACACCGACTCCGACTCCGACTCCCTCATACACGGCTCATGTTTAAATGATAAATTTACTGTAGCCCTGATTCATCTCAGCTAAAAGTCTAGACCCTTAGATCAGGAATAGGACAGACATTTATAGGACATTTCATAACTTTCCCAAATTCTTATGAAAAAATATTCCCCACAAACTGAATTGAACTACTGTACCCAATTTATTATATATTTTAGGAGTTGGAGTCGGTCCATTTTATACCAACTCCACCAAAATGGGCTCCGACTCCGCCTCCACGACTCCGACTTCACAGCCCAGCCTGGTTCAGTGGCCACACTGTAGTCTTTAACTGTCGCACCTTTGAACCTCCTCCTTCCTATGGGCTCTTCATCTGATAAGTTAGTCAGGAGTAAAGTCATTATTGCGGCACAATTCACACAGGTGTTAGGGATGCCGGCATGTAGGAGGAGTTTCTTAGGGCTCATTAAAGAGTGTTATTTAAAAGGGGGAGATTTTAGGATGGGGTGAAATAAAGGAATTGGACAGGATTTGGAAATTGAAATAAAACTTAAAGGGAAGGATTTGGGGGTATAAATATTAAGGGGACCATAGTAGGCTTGTGAAGCACACCAACCCTCTCGCGCTCTCTTTTTTGTTTTTTCAAGCTAATTAAGTTTTAAAAATATTTTTCACTGGTTTCATGGATGGAATAGTGTTTTACAAATATGGATAGTGAGATATGTTGAGACACTGAGATTTTTCGGCTATGTCCTCATTTCCAGATGTCACAGAGTGGGGGTTTTCCTGAATCATGTGCCATACAGTAATAGATGAAAATGGTCTACAGTCCAGCCTTACGTCGGCGGTCCTGGTCTTTCCCGACAACCTGACCTAGCACCAGCAAATCTTAGGCACAAATGGAATTTTTGTCCATTTTTGTTGAAAGGTCGTAACTAAATAAAGCTGTGGCCAATCCGTTTTTATTGACCCACAATGCATAGTCTACATGGTAGTTTGAATTTTCTTTGGTTTGGGATACCACAGTCCAGGTAACGCTTAGTATGGAGGAGTGAGAATCTTCATAGTCCCACAACATTAATCACTTGGGAGTGGACTCTTGCATACAGGAAAGCCCTATAACATTGGTGCACCAATCATACTGGTCCTTACAATGGAGCTGAAAGCACTTTATATGCCACCTTGTTGTGGCTTTGTAAGATATTGCATTCTTCAATAGAAGCAAGTGTCCATAATACATCATGCAATGGGGCATATTGAGCTTCTAGATGACTACTGGTACCATATTATGGATCAATACCAGTGACAAGCGAGCGTGCTCGATACTAGATCCAGCATCAGGGTGGTATACACGCGGTGCTCGAGTGCTCAGGTCCTCGTTAGAAGCTTATTTGCTCGAATTCTCGAGTTTGCCATTCACTTCCATTATGCTCGCTACTCGAGTCGAGCACGTCCGAGCGTACGACCTGCTCGATTCGAGTACCGAGCTCTTGAGCATTTCAGTGCTTGATCAACACTAATCCATACAACATCGATCAATAATACGGCAGTTTGTGATGAGGTTATATGGGTAAATTAAATGTTAGAGAGCGTGTTTTGCCCAATTCCTAGCGGTGACAACCAAAAAATGACCGATGTAGTTTGGCCAGGTGAGAAAGTACATGTACAGTAAGTATTATAACAGATCTGTAAAAAACCTTAGGGCCCATTCATAGATCCATTTTTTTGAGTATGAGTGCTCTTCGTGTTGTTCACGGACAGCACTCGTACCTAAAATAGTGAATAGGTCGTTCACATGTCTGATTTTTCTCGGACCGTGTAGTCCTCGCAAAATTCGAGACATGTCTGATATTAATCGGTGTGTTGGATCAAAATCAGTAATGTAATTCTATAGGTCCATGAAAATTGGACAGCACTCAAATGGCATCCGAGAGCTGTCCAATTTTCACAGACTGCTAGATAGGAACAGATAGAGACATTTTTTGGGGGGTGAGGGGGAGGGGAATTCTCATCCGAGAAAAACTGCTGAAACTCAAACCAAACACTGATGGTAAAAACTGACATTATGGACCAACCTCTGATAAAAAAAACACTGATGAAACTTGGACCGATTTACAAGAAAATCATTGACGTCTGAATGAGACCTTAGACAAAGTTCTAACGTTTCCAGAGGGGATGATCTCGCATAAGTCAAGATTTGGAAAGAATATCTTCCATGTTGATGTTTGTTGAATAAATATGAACTTTCATAGTGAGCTCATATATGCTAGACATAATTTTTATGGTTTGAGCATATGATATCTGTCAGGATCTGAAGAAGCTCACGGTGGGCACTGCTTAGATTTAGCTGAAAATAGACAGTAAAAAAATAGTGGAATATCATTTTGAATTAAGTGACAGAAGAGGACATTGCAAGAGCTTGTATTCACTTTTGAGCATCTGCTTTAATGAAGAAGGTGACATATTCTGTATACACAGGCTTGGACTGGCCCACAGGAGAACAGGAGAAACTCCCGGTGGGACATCACCCTCTGATATGAGCAGTACTTGGCACAATATACATGAGTCACTATGTACAGACAAAGGCAGCATCTTATTCATTTAACAATTTACCCAGATCATTGTTATATAAATTTGTGGTTGATGATAATGTCACATTTGCATGTAACTGAAAAGTGGAGCCCTGGAGTTAGTTACTGGTGGGTCAGTTTTAGCCACCTCCCTGCCTCACCATGGAGAAGTTTTAGCCACCTCTCTGCCTCACTGTGGAGAAGCTTTAGCCACCTCCCTGCCTCACCCCGGAGAAGCTTTAGCCACCGCCCTGCCTCACCGTGGAGAAGTTTTAGCCACCGCCCTGCCTCACAGTGGAGAAGCTTTAGCCACCCCTCTGCCTCACCCCGGAGAAACTTTAGCCACCACCCTGCCTCACCATAGAGAAGTTTTAGCCACCTCTCAGCCTCACTGCGGAGAAGCTTTACCCACCTCCCTTCACCGTGGAAAAGCTTTAGCCACCTCCCTGTGGAGAAGCATAGGTGGATTATAATGAGGGCAATCTGGGTTACCGCCTGGAGCCCATGGCTCCGGGGGGGCCCATGAATTGACCCCATTATAATTCGCAATCACATGTTTGTTGTCACCGCCGCGGCCACAGCCGCCGCACGTGGTTAATGCTGGGCCCATCCGGCCGCATGTTTCAATAGTCACCGCCGCAGCCACGGCCCACCCTGCCATGCTGCCGCATGATGTCTGGGAGGACCCAGCAAACACAGAGCGGGCGCGACTGTTAAAGACTGAAGTCACGCCTACCGCCACTCACGGTCTGCCGAAGAGGAGCTTAATGGTGGCGCTTGATGGTTCCCACCTCGCACGCCTTGCCTGAGCTGAGAAAGCTGAAGAGTGAACAAGCTCCTGCTTGTTCTCCTGAGTCCCTAGGTCCTTCTCCTCATCTGTCTTTGGAGCTTGGTGAGGATCTGACTGTCACACTATTCCTAATTTCCTATAAGGTAAAGGCAGTGGTACTAGACAGCAGAGCTCTGCATGAAAGGGCAAGGGATCATTATTATTTTTAAAATGTGTGTATATAAAATGAGGGGGATGGGAGTGAACTGAAATTACATGGAAGCAAATGCCCCTCCACTGTCTGCACACCTTGAAAATTTCTGTATATGCACGATGGAAGCAAAATTTCTAAGATGGAAAGACACAGTGCAGGGGCACTTGCCCCATGTAGTTTTCTTCTACTCCCATCCCCCACATAAGCCACATTTTATACACACCAAGAAACGGCCCTTTGCCCTTAGGGTATGTGCACATAATCCTTTTTTGGCAGCGCTTTGAACGCAGCATACTTGTGCTGCGTCCAAAGCGCTGCACGCAGGTGAAGCCGCATGTGTTCATTAAACACATGCGGGTTCACCGCAGCCTATACATTACACTGCTAGAATTTCTCTTGCGGAGACTAGCGTCTCCTTAAGAGAAATTAACATGCTGCGGTCTGTCTCCGCGGGTGAGCTGCAGGAGCACAGGAACGCATAGTGGGCATGGGATTTGTATAAATCCCATCCACTATGATGTAACATCTGGCCGCTGCAGATTGCACGCACCGCAAGTGTGCTTTGTCCAATCCGCAGCGTTTACTTACCATGTGCATGCACCCTTAGATACAGAGCGCCACTGCAAATTATGCATTTATACTACTGTCAATATTTCATGGTCCGCAGTCATAGTGACTGCAGACTAATGTAAGGGAACCTGTCTAGTAAAATAAACGCTATTAACCTGCAGATATGGGGTTAATCTGCAGGCTACTTGCGTTCTGAAGTCGTGCGGCCGCCACACTTAGAGCCCCGCTGCCAGGAGGAAATGAATTTCATCCTACCGGCAGCCTCAGGCTTTCAGTCATAGCGGTACTGCTGGGCGGCTTCATTAACCACATAGTGAGCGGCAGCTGTAACTGCCCCTGCACTGACTGAAGGCCGGGTATAATGCTGAGCAGCTGTCAGTGCCAGGGCATGGTTACAGCCAGGTTCTGTCTCTCACAACCACTGGTGGAGCTGAGCTCTGCTGGCTGCTGTTAACTCCTTTTAAAGGGGTTTTCCACTACTCAGGCAACCCCATCTTAATCTGTATGTTAGTTTCCCCCTTGTAAAATAGCAACATCTATACTCACTGCCGCTGCCGTATCAATGATGCTGCTGGTACAGCACCAGCAGTGGGTATAAGTGATGTTATTTTACAAGGGGGAAGCATGGATTGAGATGGGGTTGTCCGAGTAGTGGAAAAAACCCTTAAAGGGAACCTGTCATGTCAGATAACGCTACTAACCAGCAGATGTAGTGTTAATCTGCAGGTTAATAGTGTTAGAAAGGTGCCAACCACTGTACTGAAAGTGCAGCTCATGGGGGGAAAAAATGGACTTTATTCATCACAGGAACCACCGGCTTTCAGTCATACAGGTGTGTACGAAGTGCCTACACTTGCTACTCATTGCGCTGTGAGTGCCCTGGCACTTTGACTGACCACTCCCAATGCAGTGCATCTTTGCAGAGCCAGCTGTCAGTCAAAGTGCCAGGGCACTCATAGCCCAATGAGCGCCAACTGTAGACACTCCATACACACCTATATGACTGAAAGCTGGTGGTTAGTACCGCTATCTGACATGACAGGTTCTCTTTACATGCCACTGTCAATCTCTGGGGCTAGGCTTCACAGGCAATAGTGATTTTTCCTATATGCAGCAATGCAAAATTACCGCTGTATATAGTACAAGTGATCAAACAATCACAGGTTCAGTCCCCTAAGGGGACTAACAAAGTAAAAAAAATAAATGTTTAAAAAAAAAACAGAATTGATTCACCACCCATTCAGTGACTGCAGACTTGTGAATCCTCATATGGCATGCATGTGCGGGCTCATACTGTATATAGGAAGTTATATGGGGGCTCATGCCGTATATAGGGAGCTATATGGGGGCTCATACTGTATATAGGTAACTATGACGTATATGGATGTTTCATGATTTAATTGCACTGCCACTCGACCGGCCATTTATGATCTGAAAGGTTATTCTTTGTTTGACAAAGACACCATATATGCTTCTTCTTGGACTTGTTGTTTTTTTCTGGTCAGAGTGTTGAAAAGTATTGATGAAATACAGTATACAGTGGGGGAAATAATTATTTGATCCCTTGCTGCTTTTGTAAGTTTGCCCACTGACAAAGACATGAACAGTCTATAATTTTAAGGGTAGGTTAATTTTAACATTGAGAGATAGAATATCCAAAAAAATCAAGAAAATCACATTGTATAAATTAGATCATTTTTTTTTTTTTGCATTTTGCAGTGAGAAATAAGTATTTGATCCCTCTGGCAAACAACACTTAATACTTGGTGGCAAAACCCTTGTTGGCAAGCACAGCAGTCAGACGTTTTTTGTAGTTGATGATGAGGGTTGCGCACATGTCAGGAGGAATTTTGGTCCACTCCTCTTTGCAGATCATCTCTAAATCATCAAGATTTTGAGGCTGTCACTTGGCAACTCGGAGATTCAACTCCCTCCATAAGTTTTCTATGGGATTAAGGTCTGGAGACTGGCTAGGCCACTCCATGATCTTACTGTGCTTCTTTTTGCACCAATCCTTTGTTGCCATGGCTGTATGTTTTGGGTCATTGTCTTGCTGGAAGACCCAGCCACGACCTATTTTTAATGTCCCAGCGGAGGGAAGGAGGTTGTCACTCAGGATTTTACGGTACATGGCTCCATCCATGCTCCTATTGATGCGATGAAGTAGTCCTGTGCCCTTAGCAGAGAAACACCCCCAAAACATAATGTTTCCACCTCCATGCTTGACAGTGGGGACGGTGTTCTTTGGGTCATAGGCAGCATTTCTCTTCCTCCAAACACGGCGAGTTGAGTTAATGCCAAAGAGCTCAATTTTTGTCTCATCTGACCACAGCACCTTCTCCCAATAACTCACAGAATCATTCAGGTGTTCATTGGCAAACTTCAGACGGGCCTGCACCTGTGCCTTCTTGAGCAAGGGGACCCTGCGGGCCCGGAAGGATTTTAAACCTTTAAGGCGTAATGTGTTACCAATGGTTGTCTTGGTGAATGTGGTCCCAGCTGCCTTGAGATCATTAACAAGTTCCCCCCATTTAGTTTTAGGCTGATCTCTCACCTTCCTCATGATCACAGATACCCCACGAGGTGATAAGGTTCCCCAGATCAATGTCGATTGACAGTCATTTTGTATTTCTTCCATTTTCTTACTATTGCACCAATAGTTGTCTTCTTCTGACCCAGCGACTTACTTATGGTTTTGTAGTCCATTCAAGCTTTGTGCAGGTCTATGATCTTGTCCCTGACATCCTTAGAAAGCTCTTTGGTCTTGCCCATGTTGTAGAGATTAGAGTCTGACTGATTAATTGAGTCTGTGGACAGGAGTCTTTTATACAGGTGACTATGTAAGACAGCTGTCTTTAATGCAGGCAACGAGTTGATTAGGAGTGTCTAACTTGTCTGTGCGAGCCAGAACTCATAATGGTTTGTAGGGGATCAAATACTTATTTCTCACTGCAAAATGTAAATCAATTTATCTAATTTATACAATGTGATTTTCTCGTTTTTTTTTTTTAATATTCTATCTCTCAATGTTAAAATGAACCTACCCTTAAAATTATAGACTGTTCATGTCATTGTCAGTGGGCAAACTTACAAAAACAGCAAGGGATCAAATACTTATTTCCCCCACTGTATATACCCCTCAGCCCACTAGTATCTATATTGTATATATTTATATATGTTATTTTCATATTGCTTGATCACCTATTGAGGATGCCTGATCAGTAAGAGTATTATCTGATCAGCCAACCTCCGCTGTCAGAAAGGGAATTGTGAAAGGCAAAACTAGTCCCCATCTCCCCTCATTTTTTTTTTTAAATCACTGTTTTTCTGGGCAGATGTCTGTGTAGCACCCTGAGGATTCGGCTGCTACAGGGGTATTGCACCTCAACCCAGAGGTGTGATATTCCACTCCCGGGTAAGGATGGAGTGTGGAACTGAGCTAGTAGGCTGCATGCACTACACACATCCCATTTCCGGGGAACAGACCGATGGTACTCCCACTAGAGAAATGTGCAGGTACGACAGTGTCTGTTCCTGGCTGGAGTGGGAGGGGGGTGGAACATCCCAGTAGTGTAGGGGCAGATAGGGGGAGCAGCCTGGGTAAAGTTAGGAGCTCATTGGGTGCTGGTCACCTGAGCTCACACATAGAGGGAGTATTTAAGGTGGGCACCATCTTAGATCAGGGTCAGTCTGTGAGACGTCAGTCAGCCACAGTCAGTCAGTCAGACAGTCTGTCTGAGAGCCTGAGAAGCAGAGCAGAGGAGAAGGAAGAGAGACCCAGAGGCGCAGAGGGGACCCCAAGAGCCCATAAGAGAGCTAATAGGGTGAAGGGTCGGCAACAGGGTACCGGATCCCAAGCTGGCAGAGGCTACAGCACACCTTAGCCAGGAACCGGAGGTCGTGGGCAGGATCTGCCACGATCACCCACTAAATCCACCCGGAAGGCAGACCAAGAATAGGGTCAGGGAGCCCAGAGGAGGCTTGACCAACAAGAGGCCCGAGGGAGCCGGACTTAGGTGGATCCCTGGTGGGAACGGCCAGAAGAAGGGAGAGACAGAAAGGAGCTCAGGACCACACTCTGGAGTTGCCTGGGAGTTGACCGAGTCCAGGACCTGGTGGACGCAGCACGGCTTGGGTGGTCACTGCTGTACACAGTGACCCGAGCAACACCAGTAAGTAAAACCCTGGAACTGCATTTTATGCCTCTGAGTCTCCTTGCTGCACCTTCACAACCACCATCCTCCACGGCTGACCCCCTGAGGCTATACCCCTCCCGTTGGGGGTTATACTACCTAAGCTGCACTCACATCATCAGCCTCAGTGGACCCTGCTGCAGCGGCGGCCGTATTGACCGCAAATCAACGGGTGGCGTAGTCGACACAAAAGAACATCTAGTAACATCATAAGGACTGCCACACACTGAGCTTGACACCCTGGGCACAGACCGGGTCACAGCCACTCGGAGACTACAACCCCCATCTGATCCGGCTCCGGGTATCCCCAACAACACTGGCCCAGGGGGCGCGTCATCTGTGCATTTATGTCTTTATGTATGGGGTTTCTCAAATAAGAATTCTTTTAGTTTTTTTTGTTATGGTTACATGTATAAGGGCCCAATAGGTTGATTGATTTGGTGGTTGATTGTGAGGGCTCATACTGTATATAGGAGGAGGTCAGCATACTTAATTCTGCTCAATTAAGTCATACAATTAATATAAAAAATAATAATTAATATGTCAATATTGAGCAGAATTCATTTCAGCCGCTTAGGAAAATTGTGGCGCTGTGTTATGTTTGGTGCTGTACATAAGTGAAAAATTTGTGCCACCGCTATTTTTATTGCTGGGGGGGCATGCGCCTTCTAAACTGCCCGGGGCCCGGCTACTCTTAATCCACCCCTGCGAAGAAGCATTAGCCACCTCTCTAACTCACTGCAGAGAAGTTTTAGTCATCTCCCTACCTCACCATGAAAAAGCTTTAGCCACCTCCCTGCCTCACCATGAAAAAGCTTTAGCCACCTCCCTGCCTCACCATGGAAAAGTTTTAGCCACCTCCCAGCCTCACTATGGAAAAGTTTTAGTCATCTCCCTACCTCACCATGAAAAAGCTTTAGCCACCTCCCTGCCTCACCATGGAAAAGTTTTAGCCACCTCCCAGCCTCACTATGGAAAAGTTTTAGTCACCTCCCTGCCTCACCATGGAAAAGTTTTAGCCACCACCCTGCCTCACCATTGAAAAGTTTTAGCCACCACCCTACCTCACCATGGAAAAGCTTTAGCCAACTTCCTGCCTCACCATCAAAAAGCTTTGGCCACCTCCCAGCCTCACCATGGAAAAGTTTTAGCCACCTCCCTGCCTCACCATGGAAAAGTTTTAGCCACCTCCCTGCCTCACCATGGAAATGTTTTAGCCACCTCCCTGCCTCACCATTGAAAAGTTTTAGCCACCACCCTACCTCACCATGGAAAAGCTTTAGCCACCTTCCTGCCTCACCATCAAAAAGCTTTAGCCACCTCCCTGCCTCATCGTGGAGAAGCTTTAGCTACCTCCTTGCTTTGCCACGGAGAAGCTTTAGCCACCACCCTACCTCACCATGGAAAAGCTTTAGCCACCTACCTGCCTCAGCATGGAAAAGTTTTAGCCACCACCCTACCTCACCATGGAAAAGCTTTAGCCACCTCCCTGCCTCACCATGGAAAAGTTTTAGCCACCTCCCTGCCTCACCATTGAAAAGTTTTAGCCACCACCCTACCTTACCATGGAAAAGCTTTAGCCACCTTCCTGCCTCAACATCAAAAAGCTTTAGCCACCTCCCTGCCTCATCGCGGAGAAGCTTTAGCCACCTCCTTGCTTTGCCACGGAGAAGCTTTAGCCACTTCCCTGCTTTACCCCAGAGAAGTTTTAGTCACATCCCGGCCTCACCGAGAAGAAGCTTTAGCTAGCTCCTTGCCTCTTCACTTGGCACCTTCTGTATGATACAGGTGGTGCAAGGTTGTCTTTGCGCCAACTACATCATTTATCAGGACTCTGGTCAGTAGACGCCAAGGCTGTTCTCTTGCACCAATTTTGATGAGTGTCCCCCATTGTGCTGCTGGCCAAATGTGCAGTGCTCTCCGTCAGTGATTTCTGTGATAACCCTACAACGTACCATTGATACAAATGGGTCTAGAAATTAAGATTCAGAAATTCACTAAAAATTACAAATCCAGCGAACATATAAACACATCGTATTACAGGTCCACGTTTCTTACCTGTTATCCTGTGGAAAATGACTGGGATGGGTTCTGTGGTAACTAACACATCTTCATCATTCTCTGAACTGGACACATACGTGTTATCTGCAAGATAACAATAAGCAAAATCTATAACAATTATGAAACATAAAAGTCTGTAAATAATAAAAATATAGAAATATTTTCTCAGCTTTAACCATGGAGCCATTTAAAACGGCCTGGAAATTACACTATTATTTTCACACAGATAATTAGTACAATGCACACACAGGACTGTTGGATTACTTGGAAAAAAAAACATCTACTTTACATTACACATATAAATATTTAAAGGGTTATTCACAAAATCATAATGTGATCTCAGCTTTCTGCACAAACAGAATTAATCATAATGCAGCCACTATCACAACCCCTATGATGACCCCTTAGGGCTCGCTTAACCTTCTGTTGCCACTGGATTCATTCTCCAGTAGTTCTAATGCTGTCAATTGACCGTGTGCAAATTAACCTTTGTAATAAAACATCTGACAGCCAGGTTGTAAGCACAGCCCAGCTATGCTATGCTGAAAATCCCAAAGATACCAATTACAGTTGCACCTAATGACCCTGTATAATAAAAAAGAAAGGAAAAGCTATGACCCCTGTTTTCTAAAACATCCCCCCAGACACTCCCACGGAATCCCCATTGCCTTGACAGCCGAGTTGTAGCACAGCTCAGCTATTCTATGCTCGGCTCTGCAAGCAGGAGAGTATGACCTTGTTCTGAAGATACCCATGAACCACAAATGAAATGTGGTGTTTATATATGAATATAGGTCAAATAGTTGATAACAGTCACTACATTCAAAACTATTAGTGAGCACTAAATAAAAGTTTCCCATGCTGCGACCCATACATCTCTATCAGGAAGCATACACAGAGCAGAGGAAGGGACCTGAAGCACTGGGAAGAAGTAGTCTGCTGCTGGGAAATGTAGCTTTAGGAAACCAGAGAAAGATCATCCATTCAGCTCGGTGAAGCTGGATTCACAGAGGAGCAGAAGGAGATTAAAAAATCACACAAAGGTACAAGAAAGACATTTTTGTTGGGCTTGTACTTTTTATTAACATTAGTTATACAGATACAGCACATGGTAAAAATCATATATTATTTTGTTGTCTCCACTGACTAGTAGAGACCTAGTGAAGAAGCCAATAACTTGTAAGGCCACATCTAGAATACGGGATCCAGTTTTGGGCTCCACATTTTAAAAAGTATGTTTAGAAATTAGAGTCAGTTCAAAGGCGACAACTAGATTATTACAATGGATGGAGGCCTCTCATATGATGAGAAGTTGGAAAAAAATATCTTATTTAGCTCAGAAAAAAAGAGGAGATCTCATTGATGTGTATAAATACATGTGTGGTCAATACAAAGGACTGGCACATGAATTATTCCCTCCAGAGACCTTACAAAGGACCAAGGAGCAATCATTTCATGTGGAGGAAAGGTGATTCCAGCAGCAAAAAAGGAAAGGGTTCTTTACAGTTAGAGCAGTCAGACTATGGAAAGCCGACCATAAGAGGAAGAAATTCTGCATTTATCACCCACTCCTGGTTTTGGCTCCCACTCCTGAGAAAAAATACTGACTTAATACTGACCAAATACTGATAGTGGGGCCGTGGCCTTAGCTGAACGATCGGCCTAAGCTTCTTTCAGCCAACAGTCATCTAATATGTATGGGTGTCTTAATCATAAATAGGTAGTGATTAGAGATGAGCCAACCCGAACTTAAAAGTTCGGGGATCGTACCAATGTCTGGTACTAAACACCAAATACGAACTTGTCCCGGTTGTCCGTTTTAAAATTCGGAGTTCCGGGGGAAGTAAGGGGGAGAGAGGAAGAGAATTTTCCTGTTCGGGTCTCCATTGTTTTCAATGGGGTTCGGGTTCTGGTTCAAGTTTGTGTTGTGTACGGTTCTGGTACCCGAACAGAACTTTGGCCAAAAGTTCGGGTTGGATACCAGAACCAGATTTTGCACTGGTTTGCTCATCCCTAGCAGTGATAAAAAGGGTGCTTTTGTCACTCTGGAGGATAGATCTTTCACCGTTCGACGAAGAAGCTATTGTATTGAACTGTGGACTAATTGGTGCATTTTTAACATTTTTTTTAAATTTACACTTATAATACCTATAAATAAGAAAGGCACCTACTGGATACCATCGTTGTGAACTTCAGGACCAGTAAGTAAGAGGTATTTCTTTTTTTAAATTAATGCTAATGCTGTCATTTTTTTATGGATGCTGATTATTCTCATGACAGAATGATTAATAATAATGATTAAAGTGAGGGTCGTGTGTCAGAATAAATGCCCTTCAGTTGCTTCAATTACACCTGTGCAATAACAACAGTAAAGCACAGTGTGTACCAGGGGTGGAAGTCTAGCTGAAGCAGCTAGAGCGGCTGCCATAGGGGCCCAGGACCGCACAGTGGGGGGCCTAAGATGCTGGCCAAAAGAACAGGTCCAGTGTCTGCCCTGCACCAGCGTCCCTACATGACGTGTCCTTCCCATCACTGAGAGAACTGTGCAGCCTCACAAGTCTCTCTCTCAATGCCCGGCGCTGTAACGAGTTCAAACAGGTGTAATTAATACAGGTAATGAGTGCAGAGTAGGAGGGCTTCTTAAAGAAAAACTAACAGGTCTGTGAGAGCCAGAATTATTGCTGGTTGGTAGGTGATTAAATACTTATTTCATGCAATAAAATGCAATTTAATTATGTAAAAATCATACAATGTGATTTTATGGATTTTATTTTTAGATTCTGTCTCTCACAGTTGAAGTGTACCTACGATAAAAATTACAGACCTCTCCACTCTTTGTAGATGGGAAAACTTGCAAAATCGGCAGTGTATCAAATACTTATTTTCCCCACTGTACGTATAATAATCACTGTATATGTCTATAGTAATTAGTAAGCCCTGTACGGACGTGTAGTAAGTAGTGTTGAGCGATACCTTCCGATATCAGGAAATATCGTATCGGATTGGATCGGGCCGATACCCAAAAAGTATCGGATATCGCCGATTCCGATACCGGAAACCAATGCAAGTCAATGGGACACAAATATCGGAATGAAAATAAACCCTTTCTTTCCTTGTAGGTTAATTCTACATGAAGTAAAACAACTAAGAATAATGTAGAATGACATGAAAAGCCGGCAATTCATCAGCGGCATACACCGGTACCCGACAATTTACAACAGAAAGAATAGAGCTTCACACATAGATTAGATAGATAGAAACATGTCAGTCACATATATATGAAGTACAGTGACAGTGTTGCTTACTGTACTTGTCATTTAGTGTAAAGGATTTATTAAAAAAAATATTAGTGTTTTCGTGCACCGTCTCTTTAAAAAAGCCGGCCGGCAATTCAGCAGCGGTACCCGACAATTTATAACAGACAGAATAGAGCTTCACACATAGATTAGATAGATAGAAACATGTCAGCCACATATATAAGAAGTACAGTGACAGTGTTGCTTACTGTACTTGTCATTTAGTGTAAAGGATTTATTTAAAAAAATAATAGTGTTTTCATGCACCGTCTCTTTAAGAAAGCCTGCCGGCAATTCAGCATCTGTACCCGACAATTTAGAATAGAAAGAATAGAGAATCACACATAGATTAGATAGATAGAAACATGTCAGTCACATATATATGAAGTACAGTGACAGTGTTGATTACTGTACTTGTTATTTAGTGTTAAAATAAAGGATTTATTTAAAAAAAAATTGGCGTGGGGTTCCCCTTAATTTTAGGCTCTAGCGGAGGTTAAGCAGACAGCTGGGGCAAATGTTTGAAGCCTGGGAAGGGGGTAATACCCACGGAGCTTCCCAGGCTACTAATATCAGCCCCCAGCTGAATACCTAGCCTTTACTAGCTATTAAAATGGGGGAACCCCCCAAAAAAAATAACGTGGGGTCCCCCCTAATTTAATAGCTAGCACAGGCTAGGCAAACAGCTGGGGGCTGATATTAATAGCCCAGGAAGGGTGCCATGAATATTGGCCCCCTCCCAGGCTAGAAACACCAGCCGTCAGCCGCCCCAGAAATGGCGCATTCATAGGATGCGCCAATTCTGGCACTTAGCCTCGCTCTTCCACGCTGCCCTGGTGCAGTGGCAGGGGGTAATAGGGTTGGGGTTGATGTCAGCTTATAATGCCAGCTGACATCAAGCCCAGGTTAGTAATGGAGAGGCGTCTATAAGACACCCCCATTACTAACCCCATAGTCAAAGTTAAAAGAAAACACAAACACCCAGAATAAAGTCCTTTAATTGAAATAAAGACACAATTCTTTATTGTTCTAAATTAAACCATACTTACCATCACGCCCATTCCAGCTGAAGCCAACGATCTCCTGCAATAAAAGAAAAATAATAAAGCAACCTCATCCTTACCTTTCCATGGTTCCCAGGACAGCTTCAGCTCTGCTACATCGAGATGACAGGCTGGACCGCAGCAGAACGCTGCCATCCAGCCTGTCATCCCGCAGACACTGAGAAGCGCAGGCATGCTTGCGCTCCTCAGTGTCTCTCTGTGACGTCATCCAGATGAGCCGAGTTCATGTCCAATGAACTCAGCTCACCTCATGCACGTCACTGACAGCGTGGGAAAATTCTCCTGCACTCAGCGCTTCAGCGTGAGAATTCTCCCACGCTGTCAGTGACATACATGAGGTGAGGTCATGTCCAATGAACTCAGCTCACCTCATGCACGTCACTGACAGCGTGGGAAAATTCTCACGCTGAAGTGCTGAGTGCAGGAGAATTTTCCCACGCTGTCAGTGACGTACATGAGGTGAGCTGAGTTCATTGGACATGACCTCGGCTCATCTGGATGCCGTCACAGCCAGACACTGAGGAGTGGAAGTATGCCTGCGCTTCTCAGTGTCTGCGGGATGACAGGATGGATGGCAGCGTTCTGCTGCGGTCCAGCCTGTCATCTCGATGTAGCAGAGCTGAAGCTGTCGTGGGAACCATGGAAAGGTAAGGATGATGTTGCTTTATTATTTTACTTTTATTGCAGGAGATCGTTGGCTTCAGCTGGAATGGGGGTGACGGTAAGTATGGTTTAATTTAGAACAATAAAGAATTGTGTGTTTATTTCAATTAAAGGACTTTTTTCTGGGTGTTGTGTTTTTTTAAATACTTTACTAGAAATTCATGGTGGTCATGTCTAATATTGGCGTGACCCCATGAATTTCGGGCTTAGGGCCAGCTGATAATGCCAAGCTGGCCTTAACCCCTTTATTACCCAGTGAGCCACCGCACCAGGGCCCTGGATGAGTTGGGTACAGCGCCAGAAGATGGCGCTTCTATGAACGCGCCATTTTCTGGGGCGGCTGCGGACTGCAATTTGCAACGGGGGTGGCCCAGAAAGCTTGGGTCTCCCTGCGCTGCGGATTCCAGCCCCCAGCTGCCTAGTTGTATCTGGCTGGACACAAAAACAGGGCGAAGCCCCACGCATTTTTTTTTTAAATTATTTCATGAAATTCATGGAATAATTAAGAAAAAAAGGGCTTCCCTATATTGTTGTGTCCGGCCAGGTACAAATAGGCAGCTGGTGGTTGGGGGCAGCCTGTTCCTGCCTGCTGTACCTGGCTGGACACAAATATAGGGCGAAGCCCCACGTCAATTTTTTTTAAATAAATCCTTTATTTTAACACTAAATGACATTTGAGGAGTTAATAAAGATGCAGTCCCTAAATTATTATTTATTTTTTAATTAATTTTTCCCAAAACTTTTGACGTGGGCTTCGCCATATTTTTGTATGCCAGCCAGGTACAGCATCCAGCTTCTATGAACGCGCCATTTTCCGGGGTGGCTGCGGACTGCAATTTTCAGCGGGGGGGGGCAGAAAGCTTGGGCCTCCCTGCGCTGCAGATTCCATCCCCCAGCTGCCTAGTTGTACCTGGCTGGACACAAAAATAGGGAGAAGCTTCACGTATTTTTTTTTTTAATTATTTCATGAAATTCATGAAATAATTAAGAAAAAAAGGGCTTCCCTATATTGTTGTGTCCGGCCAGGTACAAATAGGCAGCTGGTGGATGGGGGCAGCCCGTTCCTGCCTGCTGTACCTGGCTGGACACAAATATAGTGCGAAGCCCCACGTCAATTTTTTTTAAATCATTTCAGGAAATTCATGAAATAATTAAAAAAAATTGATGTGGGGCTTCGCCCTATATTTGTGTCCAGTCAGGTACAGCAGGCAGGAACGGGCTGCCCCCAACCACCAGCTGCCTATTTGTACCTAGCCGGACACAACAATATAGGGAAGCCCTTTTTTTCTTAATTATTCCATGAATTTCATGAATTTAAAAAAAAAAACGTGGAGCTTCGCCTTATTTTTGTGTCCAGCCAGGTACAACTAGGCAGCTGGGGGCTGGAATCTGCAGCGCAGGGAGGCCCAAGCTTTCTGGGCCCCACCCGCTGCAAATTGCAGTCCGCAGCCGCCCCGGAAAATGGCGCGTTCATAGAAGCGCCATCTTCTGGCACTGTACCCAACTCATCCAGGGCCCTGGTGCGGTGGCTCACTGGGTAATAAAGGGGTTAAGGCCAGCTTGGCATTATCAGCTGGCCCTAAGCCCGAAATTCATGGGGTCACGCCAATATTAGACATGACCACCATGAATTTCTAGTAAAGTATTTAAAAAAAACACAAACACAAAGAAAAAAGTCCTTTAATTGAAATAAACACACAATTCTTTATTGTTCTAAATTAAACCATACTTACCATCACGCCCATTCCAGCTGAAGCCAACGATCTCCTGCAATAAAAGAAAAATAATAAAGCAACCTCATCCTTACCTTTCCATGGCTCCCACGACGGCTCCAGCTCTGCTACATCGAGATGACAGGCTGGACCGCAGCAGAACGCTGCCATCCAGCCTGTCATCCCGCAGACACTGAGAAGCGCAGGCATACTTCCACTCCTCAGTGTCTGGCTGTGACGGCATCCAGATGAGCCGACAATGAACTTGGCTCACCTCATGTACGTCACTGACAGCGTGGGAAAATTCTCCTGCACTCAGCGCTTCAGCGTGACAATTTTCCCACGCTGTCAGTGACGTGCATGAGGTGAGGTCATGTCCAATGAACTCGGCGCACCTCATGCACGTCACTGACAGCGTGGGAAAATTCTCACGCTGAAGCGCTGAGTGCAGGAGAATTTTCCCACGCTGTCAGTGACGTGCATGAGGTGAGCTGAGTTCATTGGACATGACCTCCGCTCATCTGGATGCCGTCACAGCGAGACACTGAGGAGCGCAAGCATGCCTGCGCTTCTCAGTGTCTGCGGGATGACAGGCTGGATGGCAGCGTTCTGCTGCGGTCCAGCCTGTCATCTCGATGTAGCAGAGCTGAAGCTGTCCTGGGAACCATGGAAAGGTAAGGATGAGGTTGCTTTATTATTTTACTTTTATTGCAGGAGATCGTTGGCTTCAGCTGGAATGGGCGTGACTGTAAGTATGGTTTAATTTAGAACAATAAAGAATTGTGTCTTTATTTCAATTAAAGGACTTTTTTCTGGGTGTTTGTGTTTTTTTTAAATACTTTACTAGAAATTCATGGTGGTCATGTCTAATATTGGCGTGACCCCATGAATTTCGGGCTTAGGGCCAGCTGATAATGCCAAGCTGGCCTTAACCCCTTTATTACCCAGTGAGCCACCGCACCAGGGCCCTGGATGAGTTGGGTACAGCGCCAGAAGATGGCGCTTCTATGAACGCGCCATTTTCCGGGGCGGCTGCGGACTGCAATTTGCAGCGGGTGGGGCCCAGAAAGCTTGGGCCTCCCTGCGCTGCGGATTCCAGCCCCCAGCTGCCTTGTTGTACCTGGCTGGACACAAAAATAGGGCGAAGCCCCACGTATTTTTTTTTTTAATTATTTCATGAAATTCATGGAATAATTAAGAAAAAAAGGGCTTCCCTATATTGTTGTGTCCGGCTAGGTACAAATAGGCAGCTGGTGGTTGGGGGCAGCCCGTTCCTGCCTGCTGTACCTGACTGGACACAAATATAGGGCGAAGCCCCACATAATTTTTTTTTAATTATTTCATGAATTTCCTGAAATAATTAAAAAAAATTGACGTGGGGCTTTGCACTATATTTGGGTCCAGCCAGGTACAGCAGGCAGGAACGGGCTGCCCCCAACCACCAGCTGCCTATTTGTACCTGGTTGGACACAACAATATAGGGAAGCCCTTTTTTTCTTAATTATTCCATGAATTTCATGAAATAATTAAAAAAAAAAAACGTGGAGCTTCTCCCTATTTTTGTGTCCAGCCAGGTACAACTAGGCAGCTGGGGGATGGAATCTGCAGCGCAGGGAGGCCCAAGCTTTCTGCCCCCCACTGAAAATTGCAGTCCGCAGCCGCCCCGGAAAATGGCGCGTTCATAGAAGCTGGATGCTGTACCTGGCTGGCATACAAAAATATGGCGAAGCCCACGTCAAAAGTTTTGGGAAAAATTAATTAAAAAATAAATAATAATTTAGGGACTGCATCTTTATTAACTCCTCAAATGTCATTTAGTGTTAAAATAATGGATTTATTTAAAAAAAAAATGGCGTGGGATCCCCCATAATTTTAGTCTCTAGCGGAGGTTAAGCAGACGGCTGGGGCAGATGTTTGAAGCCTGGGAAGGGGGTAAAACCCACGGAGCTTCCCAGGCTACTAATATCAGCCCCCAGCTGAATACCTAGCCTTTACTAGCTATTAAAATGGGGGAACCCCCAAAAAAAATGACGTGGGGTCCCCCCTATTTTAATAGCTAGCAAAGGCTAGGCAGACAGCTGGGGGCTGATATCAATAGCCCAGGAAGGGTGCCATGAATATTGGCCCCCTCCCAGGCTAGAAACACCAGTCGTCAGCCGCCCCAGAAATGGCGCATCCATAGGATGCGCCAACTCTGGCACTTAGCCTCGCTCTTCCACGCTGCCCTGGTGCGGTGGCAGGGGGTAATAGTGGTGGGGTTCATGTCAGCGCCAGCTGCCATGAAGCCCAGGTTAGTAATGATGGGCGTCTATAAGACACCCCCATTACTAACCTACAAAGTGTTAAAAAGAAAAAACACACTACACCCAGAAAAAAATAATTTATTTGAAATAAAACACACAATTTTATTTAATTCTTAGTTTACTAAAAATAATAGTTACCTGTCCACGTTCCTGCGCTGATCTCCCATGCACAGCTGTCACATCTGGAGATGGTGACAGCTGTGCATGGCTGCTGTAAGCTCACGCTGCCGGGAACACGTCCGCTCCCGGCAGCGGGAGCCACTGACTGAGGTCACCGGAGTGCATTCAGGCAGCGCAGCTCCGGAGACCTCCTTTACGGCACTGCTGTACCGTGGGAATTTCTCACGATACAGCAGGGCCGTAAAGGAGCTAACCGGAGCAGCGCTGCCTGAACTCCGGTGAACCCTTACGGCCCCGTCATTCTAGCGGCGGCGGCGGTCCAGAGCGGTCACATTCTATGTGGCTGCTCTGAACTGGAGATCTTCGTGGGACACTCGTGGACTGCTACGGAGGGGTAAGGATAAGGTTGTGGTTTATTATTTTATATTTTATTACAGGAGATCGATGGCTTCGGGGAATTAGGTGTCTTGGTGAGTATAGGTGTAGTTTTTTATTTTTTACTTTATTTTAGGTGGCGATCGGCGGGGACAGGTAATGTATGAACTAATTTCTTTTAGGTAACCACTGGCCACCAATGACATGTATTTAACATTTATTGGGGACACAGTAGGGCAATTTAAATAGCAGGATCAGTCTGATGGGAACTACTGCTCCCATCGAGCTGATCCTGCTGGCAGGAGTGGACGGGGACAGACATAGGCCGATGGGAGTAGTAGTGTCACATCGGCCTATGTCTGCCTGCACGCACACACACCGCACACACCCGCACACATCGCACAGACACCGCGCACACCAGCACAAACATCACGCACACACCCCGCACACACACTAATCATGACGGGTCTGGGAGGTGAGGCTGACCTGTGCGGCCGTGGGAAAGTTCATGTGAGTTCATGCAATGCAGTCAAGCATGAACTCACATGAACCCTCTGAGGGCAACGCGGCGACTTCAAATGAACAGCTGATCAGCATCACCTGATACCTCAGCTGTTCATTTGAAATAACCGGCGGGAAAGCGCAGCACAGAACGGGAAAGCCGGCGGTGAAGTCTTTTCACTGCCGGCTTCCCCGCCCGGGTCCTTCACTCCCCGCTCCTTGGAGCTGCGCTCCCCGCCCGGTCCTAACTTACGATCGGGATGGGAGGTGGCGAGGGGAGCGGAGGATCGGGGTGGGAGGCTGCGGGGAAGCAGTATGGGGCTGTGTGATTGTTTAAAAGCCGGCGGCTTTATACCGCCCGCAGGCTTTTAAACAATCAGGAGAATTCTCCCCCGCTGGGATGGCATTCTGATGACAGGCTGGATCGCGCTGCCATCCAACTTGTCATCCTTCACAGACACTGCAGAGCGCAGGCATTATGGGAACTTCCGATTCCGGTATCCGATATTGTAAAAGTATCGGAATTAAGTATCGGAATTCCGATACCGCGAATATCGGCCGATACCCGATATTACAGTATCGGAATGCTCAACACTAGTAGTAAGCTCTATGTGCATGTACTGCAGCACTGGAGCATCACACATCTGGGTTCTTACAATTGTTACTGTATCATTGCCGTAGCATCGTTACATAAATGATACATTAATCTCAAGCCGTCACCTTCTCAGATATCGGTCCATGTATTAATTGTTCCTGGAAGACATCTATTGATTGATCTGCTCCCGTTTATTGGCACTCCATACAGAAGCAGCATTTTATAATTTATTCACCTTACTTTACTACAAAAGTAATTCAATGTTTTGCAATCAATACTGTAATGTGCAAGATATGAACATCTAACCCGATCTATAGCAAGATTTAAGTAAGCCCAAAGGCAGCGAGCACACAGAGACAGTATCTAACATGGTCCTGCCAAAACCTGGTCAAAATATTCATGAAAATTAAAAAAAAATAATAATGTTGAAAGTTTTAGATCTATTACGTGTTTTAGGCAATTTTTGTAACTCATACGAAATATGGGCATGGGCTGGAGGAAAGGTTGTGGCTTAGAAGGAAGAAGGAATGGTTTCAAAAGCCCAGCACTGTGTCATGCACACAGGTGGCCCACGTGGTTCTTGGACCCACTGTGCCATGGGTCGGGCTTGCCTAGGAGGGACGTAGCTAAGTGGCTACCTGGTGTTCATTGGAGCTCCTGATGGTGGAGTCAGATTTGAGCTGCAGGAAGCCCCCAGGTACCACTCCTAGGCAGTCCCCGGGACGTCGGCGGCTGACCCCAAGGGTCACGCATGCAGGCACGGACTCGGACTCCGTTCAGACTACTCCTCGGGCAGGACAGATATTGACATAGAGTCACAGACAGGGCCGGATTCGGAGACTTCTATAACAGTGCAGATACATGAAGTAAAAATTCAGACACATGGGTCTCGGGAACTGATTCAAGCATTGGTCGCACACGGATCAGGGGAGCAGTTTCAGGCCCAGACTGCACAAGGACCAGGGTTTTGGATTCAGGCACTGGCCACACAAGGACCAGGGGTTCGGGTTCAGGCACTGGAAGCACAAGGACCAGGGGTTCGAGTTAATGCACTAGCCACACAAGGACGAGGGGTTCGGGTTAAGGCACTGGCCACAGAAAGACGAGGGGTTCGGGTTCTAACTTCAGGATACTAGGACATGGGACGACCTGACAACATACAGTTGCACACACTACCAACTATTAGGAAACTATAGGGGTTGCTCAGGCACCTCCCTAATGGGGAAGTTGCCTTTAATACTCAGATGCCTACAGCTTAATTGTAAAATGCTACGGAATATGTTGGCGCTATGTAAATAAAAATCATTATTATTATTTATTATAACTATTGGCTTACCATGTGCGCGATGCCCCTTTAAGAACAGGGGAACACGAGCTTACTAGGCACGCCTGCGCAAAGTGCAACAGACACAGGAAGCAGGGAGCACGGCCGAGGCGGTGAGAATGCCGGTGTTCCTGCATGAAGGGGGAAGGGGAATCATTCGGGGGCACCGTCATTTGTGTTACACACTGCATAAAATCAAATTTCTTTATTAATACATTTTAAAAAATGCATGTCACTTACATGCTGTGAGTTTAAAGTCTATTAAAAGGAACCTGTCAGCAGGTTTTTGCTACCTTATCTGAGAGAAGTGTAATGTAATAATAATAATAATAATTTTATTTATATAGAATCATAGAATCATAGAATGGTAGAGTTGGAAGGGACCTCCTGGGTCATCTGGTCCAACCCCCTGCTCAAAGCAGGATTCACTAGATCATCTCAGACAGATGTCTGTCCAGCCTCTGTTTGAAGACGTCCATTGCAGGGGAACTCACCATCTCTCGTGGCAGCCTGTTCCACTCATTAATCACCCTAACTGTCAAAAAGTTTTTTCTAATATCTAATCTGTGTCTCCTCCCATTTAGTTTCATCCCATTGCTTCTAGTCTTTCCTTGTGCAAATGAGAATAAAGATGATCCTTCTACAATGTGACAGCCCTTGACATATTTGTAGACAGCTATTAAGTCTCCTCTCAGTCTTCTTTTTTGCAAGCTGAACATTCCCAAATCCTGCAACCGTTCCTCATAGGACATGGTTTGCAGACCAGTCACCATTCTGGTCGCTCTTCTCTGAACTTGCTCCAGTTTGTCTATGTCTTTTTTAAAATGTGGTGCCCAAAACTGTACACAGTATTCCAGATGAGGTCTGACCAAAGAGGAGTAAAGACCGATAATGACTTCACGTGATCTAGACTGTATGCTTCTGTTAATACATCCCAGAATTGTATTTGCCTTTTTTGCTGCTGCATCACACTGTTGACTCATGTTCAGTCTATGATCTATTAGTATACCTAAGTCTTTTTCACATGTACTGTTGCTTAGCTCTATTCCTCCCATTCTGTATATGCTTTTTTCATTTTTATTGCCCAGATGTAGTACTTTGCATTTTTCCCTGTTAAAAACCATTCTGTTGGTTGCTGCCCACTGCTCCAGTTTATTTAGGTCTTTTTGAATCCTCTCTCTCTCTTCTCTAGTATTAGCTATCCCTCCTAGCTTTGTGTCATCAGCAAATTTAATCAGTTTACCCTCAATTCCTTCATCTAAATCATTGATAAAGATGTTGAACAATACAGGTCCCAGGACGGAGCCCTGTGGTACCCCACTTGAGACATTCATCCAGCTGGATGTGAAGCCATTTACAACCACCCTTTGAGTCCGATCACTAAGCCAGTTATGAATCCACCTAACAGTTGCCTGGTCCATTGCATACTTGGTCATTTTTTCAATAAGGATGGTGTGAGATACTTTGTCAAATGCTTTGCTGAAGTCAAGATATACTATATCTACAGCATTTCCCTGATCCACCCAGTCAGTGATTCTGTCATAGAAGGAAATTAAGTTAGTCTGACATGACTTGTTAGTTACAAACCCATGCTGACTTTGGTTAATCACTTCATTCTTATCCATGTACTTACATACATGTTGTTTAATAATTTTTTCAAAGATCTTTCCTGGTATAGAAGTCAGACTCACCGGCCTATAGTTCCCTGGGTCCACCTTCTTCCCCTTTTTGAAGATAGGAACAACATTTGCTCTTCTCCAGTCTTCTGGGACTTCTCCTGTTCTCCAAGAATTTTCAAAGATTATGGAGAGTGGTTCTAAAATTTCTTCTACGATCTCCTTCAGTACTCTGGGGTGTAATTCATCTGGACATGGAGACTTCAACTCATTTATGTTAGCTAAATATTCCCTCACAATCTTTCTGTTTACAGATAACTTGGATTCCTCTATTCCTTTAAAAGGACAGTGAAGATCAGTTGATGTTACATTTTCTTTCTGAGAGAAAACAGATGCAAAATAGGAATTAAAAAGTTCGGCCTTCTCAACATCCTCTCTTACCATTTCTCCAATTTCATCCTGTAAAAATCCTATAGCATCTTTGACTTTTCTTTTACTTTTGACATACCCCCAAAATCCTTTTTTATTGCTTTTGACATCTCTTGCAAGCCTTAATTCATTGTCAGCTTTAGCTAACCTGATACGTGCCCTGCAGGATCTGCAGACTGCATTATAATCTTCTTTAGATATGCCTCCCTCTTTCCATTTAATAAACATTTATTTCTTTCTTTTTAGCATGTGTTTAAGTTCTGTGTTCATCCATCCTGGTTTCCTTAAATGCTTCCCATTCTTCCTACTTTTCGGGATTGTTAACGATTGTGCTTTGAGAATCTCATTTTTAAAAATTTCCCATCCTTCCTGGACATTTTTGTCCTCAAGGACATCCAGCCATTGGATCCCTCCTATTCTCTTTCTGAGTCTCTTAAAATCTGCCTTTCTAAAATCTAACCTTGAAGTTTGAGTCTTCACATGTCTTCCTCCTCTAGTTATCCAAAATTCTATAATAGCATGATCGCTGCCTCCTAGGGTCCCAGCCACCTTTACCTCCTCAACCATTTCCTCCCTGTTTATAAGGATTAGATCCAAAGTAGCAGATCCCCTTGTTTTCTCCCCTACCCTTTGGAAGATAAAGTTGTCAGCAAGAGAGGATAAGAATTTGCTTGACCTGTTAGTTTTACTTGAGAGAGATTCCCAACAAATGTCTGGATAGTTGAAATCTCCCATGACCACTACGTCATATTTTTTGGAGAACTTGGTCATTTGATACATAAAGAGTTCATCCATATCTTCAGCTTGCCCAGGTGGCCTGTAGTAAATGCCTACAATGGTGTCCTTTCCGTTGTTCTCTCCTTGTATTCTTACCCAAACAGTTTCCACAGAACTCCCAGTCTCTGAAGCTTCAATCTCTGTGCAGATATACGCTTTTCTAACATACAATGCAACACTTCCTCCTCGTTTATCAAGTCTGTTTCTTGCAAATAAGTTGTATCCTTTTAGCCTTTTATTCCAATCATGTGTATCGTCCCACCAAGTTTCAGTGATTCCAATGACATCATATTCCTTTTCCTGCATTAGTAGTTCCAATTCTCCTTGTTTGTTGCCCACGCTTTGTGCATTTGTATAAAAACATTTTAGTTTGTGATTGGTTTCTCTTCCTCCCATATTTTTATTATTTAAATTGTTTTGTCTTTGTTCTTCTTTTCCACTTCCAGTAGCAGAGATCTCAATAGTATTTGTCAGCTGTATGGCTTTTTCTGGCCTTTTCCTTTTTCTTCCCACATTGTTCTAGTTTAAAGCTCTTCTGATGAGTGTAGCAAGGCGACTTCCAAATACATGTTTTCCAGTCTTCGCAAGGTGCACCCCATCTCTAGCAAGTAGTCCATCGTATAGGTAATTCATTCCGTGATCCAGAAATCCAAATCCTTGTTGACGGCACCATCGACGTAGCCAGTTGTTTACCTGTAGAATCTTATTCCACCTCATTGTTCCATGGCCATCCACTGGGAGGATGGATGAGAAGACCACCTGCGCTCCCAATTCTTTCACTTTCTTGCCTAAGTCTTCAAAGTCACTGCAGATGGTTTCCAGGTCCTTTCTTGCGGTGTCATTTGTCCCCACATGTATTAGCAGGAATGGGTAGTGATCTGTAGGTCTGAAGAGTCTTGATATCCTGTCAGACACATCTTTAATTTTTGCTCCTGGAAGACAGCACATTTCTCTTGAGGTTATGTGTGGTCTGCAGATAGCGGCCTCTGTTCCTCTTAACAGGGAATCCCCCATGACCACCACTCTCCGTTTTTTCTTCACAACATTCTTCTTTCTCCATCCAGGAGGATTCTGAGGGCTTACAAGGTTATTCATTGCTGGCAAAGTCTTATTTTGCTGTATTTCTTTATGGTTCTCCTGCGTGAGAGCCTGGTACTGGTTCCTGAGCAGTATGGGTGCTGACTGCCTCTCGATCCTCCTGCTTCTCTGGGTCACATGCTTCCATTCCTCTGTTTCGTCAGGTGCAGTTCGAATTTCTTCTCTTTCTGAATCATGAAGAGATAATTCTGCTCTGTCTAAGAACTCTTCACCTTCCTTAATGATTTTCAAGGTAGTTAACCTCTCTTCTAGATTTCGCAACTTTTCCTCCAACAGGGACACAAGCTTGCATTTCTGGCATGTGAAGTTTGGCTTTTCCACTGGCAAGTCTGTGAACATGTAGCAGGATATGCAGCTCACCAAATGGGTCCTGGACTCTTCCATGTTCTTATTGTTAATGTTTTGAAAACAGTGAAAAAAGCTTAAAAAAAAAGCTTCAAAATGCGCGCGCCGGTAGGCGCGCGGTTTACCGATGTCCTCTTTTCAGCTCCAACAGCCAAAATCCAGTGTTCTTTGAGCTCGCGGAGACTCTTCACTTACCCCAAAATGCAGTGGGAATATGCAAATTATCTTCTCAGGACTCCTCCCCTGGTTTACCGATGTCCTCTTTTCAGCTCCAACAGCCAAAATCCAGTGTTCTTTGAGCTCGCGGAGACTCTTCACTTACCCCAAAATGCAGTGGGAATATGCAAATTATCTCCTCAGGACTCCTCCCCTGGTTTACCGATGTCCTCTTTTCAGCTCCAACAGCCAAAATCCAGTGTTCTTTGAGCTCGCGGAGACTCTTCACTTACCCCAAAATGCAGTGGGAATATGCAAACTATCTCCTCAGGACTCCTCCCCTGGTTTACCGATGTCCTCTTTTCAGCTCCAACAGCCAAAATCCAGTGTTCTTTGAGCTCGCGGAGACTCTTCACTTACCCCAAAATGCAGTGGGAATATGCAAATTATCTCCTCAGGACTCCTCCCCTGGTTTACCGATGTCCTCTTTTCAGCTCCAACAGCCAAAATCCAGTGTTCTTTGAGCTCGCGGAGACTCTTCACTTACCCCAAAATGCAGTGGGAATATGCAAATTATCTCCTCAGGACTCCTCCCCTGGTTTACCGATGTCCTCTTTTCAGCTCCAACAGCCAAAATCCAGTGTTCTTTGAGCTCGCGGAGACTCTTCACTTACCCCAAAATGCAGTGGGAATATGCAAATTATCTCCTCAGGACTCCTCCCCTGGTTTACCGATGTCCTCTTTTCAGCTCCAACAGCCAAAATCCAGTGTTCTTTGAGCTCGCGGAGACTCTTCACTTACCCCAAAATGCAGTGGGAATATGCAAATTATCTCCTCAGGACTCCTCCCCTGGTTTACCGATGTCCTCTTTTCAGCTCCAACAGCCAAAATCCAGTGTTCTTTGAGCTCGCGGAGACTCTTCACTTACCCCAAAATGCAGTGGGAATATGCAAATTATCTCCTCAGGACTCCTCCCCTGGTTTACCGATGTCCTCTTTTCAGCTCCAACAGCCAAAATCCAGTGTTCTTTGAGCTCGCGGAGACTCTTCACTTACCCCAAAATGCAGTGGGAATATGCAAATTATCTCCTCAGGACTCCTCCCCTGGTTTACCGATGTCCTCTTTTCAGCTCCAACAGCCAAAATCCAGTGTTCTTTGAGCTCGCGGAGACTCTTCACTTACCCCAAAATGCAGTGGGAATATGCAAATTATCTCCTCAGGACTCCTCCCCTGGTTTACCGATGTCCTCTTTTCAGCTCCAACAGCCAAAATCCAGTGTTCTTTGAGCTCGCGGAGACTCTTCACTTACCCCAAAATGCGGTGGGAATATGCAAATTATCTCCTCAGGACTCCTCCCCTGGTTTACCGATGTCCTCTTTTCAGCTCCAACAGCCAAAATCCAGTGTTCTTTGAGCTCGCGGAGACTCTTCACTTACCCCAAAATGCAGTGGGAATATGCAAATGATCTCCTCAGGACTCCTCCCCTGGTTTACCGATGTCCTCTTTTCAGCTCCAACAGCCAAAATCCAGTGTTCTTTGAGCTCGCGGAGACTCTTCACTTACCCCAAAATGCAGTGGGAATATGCAAATTATCTCCTCAGGACTCCTCCCCTGGTTTACCGATGTCCTCTTTTCAGCTCCAACAGCCAAAATCCAGTGTTCTTTGAGCTCGCGGAGACTCTTCACTTACCCCAAAATGCAGTGGGAATATGCAAATTATCTCCTCAGGACTCCTCCCCTGGTTTACCGATGTCCTCTTTTCAGCTCCAACAGCCAAAATCCAGTGTTCTTTGAGCTCGCGGAGACTCTTCACTTACCCCAAAATGCAGTGGGAATATGCAAATTATCTCCTCAGGACTCCTCCCCTGGTTTACCGATGTCCTCTTTTCAGCTCCAACAGCCAAAATCCAGTGTTCTTTGAGCTCGCGGAGACTCTTCACTTACCCCAAAATGCAGTGGGAATATGCAAATTATCTCCTCAGGACTCCTCCCCTGGTTTACCGATGTCCTCTTTTCAGCTCCAACAGCCAAAATCCAGTGTTCTTTGAGCTCGCGGAGACTCTTCACTTACCCCAAAATGCAGTGGGAATATGCAAATTATCTCCTCAGGACTCCTCCCCTGGTTTACCGATGTCCTCTTTTCAGCTCCAACAGCCAAAATCCAGTGTTCTTTGAGCTCGCGGAGACTCTTCACTTACCCCAAAATGCAGTGGGAATATGCAAATTATCTCCTCAGGACTCCTCCCCTGGTTTACCGATGTCCTCTTTTCAGCTCCAACAGCCAAAATCCAGTGTTCTTTGAGCTCGCGGAGACTCTTCACTTACCCCAAAATGCAGTGGGAATATGCAAATTATCTCCTCAGGACTCCTCCCCTGGTTTACCGATGTCCTCTTTTCAGCTCCAACAGCCAAAATCCAGTGTTCTTTGAGCTCGCGGAGACTCTTCACTTACCCCAAAATGCAGTGGGAATATGCAAATTATCTCCTCAGGACTCCTCCCCTGGTTTACCGATGTCCTCTTTTCAGCTCCAACAGCCAAAATCCAGTGTTCTTTGAGCTCGCGGAGACTCTTCACTTACCCCAAAATGCGGTGGGAATATGCAAATTATCTCCTCAGGACTCCTCCCCTGGTTTACCGATGTCCTCTTTTCAGCTCCAACAGCCAAAATCCAGTGTTCTTTGAGCTCGCGGAGACTCTTCACTTACCCCAAAATGCAGTGGGAATATGCAAATGATCTCCTCAGGACTCCTCCCCTGGTTTACCGATGTCCTCTTTTCAGCTCCAACAGCCAAAATCCAGTGTTCTTTGAGCTCGCGGAGACTCTTCACTTACCCCAAAATGCGGTGGGAATATGCAAATTATCTCCTCAGGACTCCTCCCCTGGTTTACCAATGTCCTCTTTTCAGCTCCAACAGCCAAAATCCAGTGTTCTTTGAGCTCGCGGAGACTCTTCACTTACCCCAAAATGCAGTGGGAATATGCAAATTATCTCCTCAGGACTCCTCCCCTGGTTTACCGATGTCCTCTTTTCAGCTCCAACAGCCAAAATCCAGTGTTCTTTGAGCTCGCGGAGACTCTTCACTTACCCCAAAATGCAGTGGGAATATGCAAATTATCTCCTCAGGACTCCTCCCCAACATATTGTGCAGCACTTTACAATTAAGTGGGTAGGGAAACAGACCCTGATTCCAGTGATGTATCACTTAGTTTACTAGATGCAGCAGTTGTGATCCAATCAAAGTTTTAGTTACTGCAAATGTAGCAGAGCTCGGAAAGCTAACTCCACCCACACCACAGATTTCGATGTAAATTGTCTATTGACAGGGAACTGCTAATCAGTGCTGAGGATGTGGTGAGACCAGGAGGCACATGAGCATCTGGGCAGTGATAATCTCCTGCTGATAAAACACTCATTGTATTAAAAAGCACACAGCCTAATAAGTGACACATCGCTGAAATCAGTGTCTCAGCTCCTCCTCTTCTTGCTGCCCTCAGATTACACAGAAAAAACATGCTGACAGATTCCCCTTAATAAAGATATTTCATTTTATACAGTGCTGCACTTTTAGAAAGCATGTATGATTATATTACTTCTTGCAGCCAACAAGAGAACTTGTGCACCCACCACAATTAGGGATACAAACCAACCTTCTGGGAGAGATTGTGGGTGAGCGCTATTTAATTATATATATATGGTTTTAAATGGACCTAATTACATTAGTCATAGCAGAGAACTGTATGATTAATTTTCGTATTGTGCAGTTCTCCAGATATTACTTGTCACGATACTGTTGTCTGATAACAAAGGACCAGGGGCTCCTATCCTGTCCCTAACGCTAGGGTCACCCTAGCTATCCTTGCTCCCCAGATTACTTTTGATGGTGAAGATGCTGGGGCCACGTACATTGCTGTTCTCCTGAATCAGCCTTTATCTGTCTCCTCCCCCACCCAGGGAAGTGGGACTGGGGAGGAATAGTGTATGGAAATACACAAACCAGACAAAGAAGCAAAAGGACTTAGGCTATGTGCCCACGATGCCCTGCCAGGGACATGCGGATGTGAAGCGTTCTTCACATGCATTTCCGCATGCGGGTTGACAAGCGCTTTCCAAGCGATTTTAGTATCACTTGGAAAGTGCTTGTCAACTTGGTCACACTATACAAATCCATGCAACCAGCATGGATTTATATAGTGTGACCCGAGAGAATGTCAAAAAATAAAAAAATAAATATATACTTACCCTCCGATGGCCCGCGCTGTCTTGCTTCGCTCCGTCCCGGCTGTCGGTAGCAGTACACTGAAGGACCTGCCGACGTCAGTGTCGCGTGACCCGTCACATGACTCTGACTTCAGCGCAGGTCCTTCATTCCATTGCGAAGTGCCGGGAAGCAAGGAGGAGCGCACAGCGGGCCGCCAGATAGTAAGTATACATTTTTTTTTATTTTATTCTTTTTTTACACCTTTTTTAATGGTACCTGGGTGTGAATGAGACTCTCCTCTCCTCTACACCCGGGTACTATCCGCACATTTGAACGCACCAATTACGCAAGTACAGATGCAGTCTTGCAGAATTGGCACGTTCTAATGCAAGTCAATGGCGGCGAAAACGAGCACTTCCGCAAAACAATTGGTAGTGCTGCGTTTTTTTCCGCAATGATAATCCATAGCGGAAATTTCCGCAGCATGTGCACAGCACATGCGGATTATCATTGGGGGGACATGGCAGGCCTTCTACCATGCGTTTTTTAAGCGTTTCTGCAGCGTTTTTGCCGCTGCGGAAACGCTTAAAAAATGCATCGTAGGCACACAACCTTACAGGGATAAATGAAAATACCAATCATACAAAATATGCACTCACAGAGAACAGAGAGAAAACAATGAAGAGATGAGGAATGTAAACAAAAATAGAAGAGGAAGGGACTATGCACGCAACCAAAACTCCAAGTAACAGTCACAGAACTCTCCTTAAACGCCTGTACCGAACACCAAATCCTCCACTTCTCACCAGGCAATACAAGACTTAACACTGGCAATCCAGATTGCCAGAGCAGAGACTATATATGAGAGAGGAGGGGCTGATACTGCACAGCTGAGAACCTCAAAGAAGGAAGCTACAGAGATTCAAAGCTGAGCAGTTTAACTCTTGCACTGCTGAAAGAAACAGGCACAATTTAATAAGAGGGAGAAGTGCTTCTATTTAAAGCAGGAGTACGTGAACTCAAACGCTGCTGTCTTCTTGCTCCTTTCTGTCACAGTAAACCCGTGACATTACTACAATCTTGGACACATATTATCTTATTGGTTCCATAAGAGGATGTTACAGTTGTGACACAACAGTCAATAAAGGATCAAGAAATCACCCAAGGGATGAAATACGACATGACATGTGGGTACAGCAGCCGAACGGTTAGAAAACACAGCGGGGTATGGGCAGTAGGTGGAGGCGGCCATTGCTCTAAGGTGGTTTCATTAGCAAATGAGATTTGAAAAGGGTCGCCACAAAGAAATCAAAATCCCTGCGGTAGATGGAGCCTGTCAACAATCTGCAGGCTGCTGTTAGCTGTGTTTCAGTGTCTGTGTAAAGGGCACCAGCCACAGGCTCTCCTCAAATAGCACCTAACTTGTTAAGCCGGTGGGACACTGATTTCCCAGAAGATTTTTGGTATCTGTTAATGAAAGCATATTATTGAGCTCCAAATAATGCAATCCCCTGGTACATTACCCTTTCCTGCACTTGTATATAAAATATCAATATAAAAGCAGTTTGTACAATTTAGAAGAACTTTTCATTATTTCCAGAAAGTAACAGAATATCACTGCTACTTGTGTAATAATTAGGTGCTCAAATACATCTTTCAATAACCTCAATTTTTTTTGCACTCTCCAGAAATTGGGCAGAACAGGAGGCAGCTGTCTGTGGTGTCTCTCTATCCCTGGATCTCTGGGGAACCTGGCATGTCAATGCATCGTATGGACAGCTGGGTGACTTTAATGGTGTAATTCTTTATATTCCCTAGGGTGGCGCTGCAGAGGGATTGAAAAGTAAACATTTATTGCTAGATTTCAATTCAGATTACAGCTAACTACTGGGATTTATGAGCTCGGGGGACTATGATTATTAAAGCAAGAGAAGCTAAATAGATTATCATATATAGCTTGCAATAAATGGATGTAAATCTCAGTAATCTGGGCCTTGCAGTACAGTGGACGGTCTTAATAGTGATTGACAGTCTTAGCTTCATACAAAACCAGCTGTCAATCACTTAGTAGTACCACCCACTGAACTCCTATAACCAGAATAAGGAATGATTAAAAGAGGGTTTCCCATTTCAGAAAAAACTTTATTCCCAAATGCAGTTTATTTAAAAACAAACAAACTGTTGTTTACTCACAATCCCCAGGTCCAATGTTGAGTCTCCATCCCCGGGTCTCCACAACGGCTCCCGGGGTCAGTTATTGTCTCTAGTGCTGATGTCACATTGACAGCTCTGCAGCCAATAACAGACACTGGGAGCAGTAGCACAGACTCAGCTCTGGACCCAGAAAGGGTGAGTCAAGCATATGTGGCGCCCTGCTACGCACAGGTGCCACATAACCCAGTAGGGTGCATGGATGGACTTCTCCACAAGAGGCCCTCACACATTCACACACCTCCACCCTACCACCTCAGACTACCAGAGGGAGCCCGTTAGGGAGATATATAGGGAGGATGGAGCCAGGCAGCTCAGTTTAGTCTGTGAGTTGAGAGCGTGCTGACGTTGAGAGCAGCGAAGACGCAGCTTGTCTGCTGTTGCCGTAGTGAGGGCCCTGAATGCTGCCGACGGCAAAGAGGAAAGGAGAGAGGAGTTGAAGGGGGAAAAGGAGCGTACCAGGCTCACCCCGAGATATACACGCCTACCGGGCCCCTTTATACCCAGTAGGGACCAACGGACACCTGGAGGACTACAAGTCCCAGGTCGACCAACGCTGACTACAGTACCAGGGCTAGGAGTCATGGAGGCCCCAGCGTCCAGGGAGAGTGATCTCCAAGAGAAGGCCCTACCACCAGGTCAGCAGGTGCAAGAGAGAGAGACAGTAATTAAGCCAGGCCTAGCTCCAGGCAGGTCAGAAGCTTAGCAAGTGGAAGCAACGGAGCAGGAGGCCCTATACCCGCTCACTGGGGAGAGTCCAGAAGTGCACCCTGCGTACCAAGTACCGTGGACCATACCTGCATCTACACCAGTAAAGGTACCGAAGCTAACCCCTGTGTGAGTGTCCGTCATTTCTTCCTGAACCGTCCTGGCCGTCTCTCCCCTGCACCACCATCCATTACCTCACGCTGCCCTGAGGCCCGCTCCACCTGTGGGGAGCCGTTCCATCATAAGCTGCCCTAACATCTGCCTCAGAGGACTACTCCGCAGCGGCGGCTCCCTTTAGCCGCATTCCACAGGTGGCGTCACGAACACTTTACAAATCCCCTATAAATAATTCCCCTTTTTGTTGACCGCCTTGGGCCACGGACCGGGCAAGCCACTGTGATATCCCCCATCAGCATCCATAGGCCCGGCTGCCGAGTACCCCACGGCTCTGGGGGCGAGTCACATAGTTTGTTTTTTTTTAAGACACAAACTGCAGGCAGGGGACAGGGGTTTTCTAAAACTGGAGAACCCATTTAACATAAATAAATTTCATGTAAGGCTGTGTGCCCACTATGCATTTTTTAAGCGTTTCCGCAGCGGCAATTCGGCCGCAGAAACGCTTAAAAAACGCTTGGTAGAAGGTCTGCCATGTTCCCCAATGATAATCCGCATGTGCTGTGCACATGCTGCAGACATTTCCGCTGCGGATTATCATTGCGGAAAAATCCGCAGCACTACCAATTATTTTGCGGAATCGCTGCGTTTTCACCGCCATTGACTTGCATTGGAACGCATGGAATCCGCATCACTGCATCTGTACATGCGGATATCATGCGGTTCAATGTGCGAATGGTACCTGGGTCTGGAGAAGAGGAGACTCTCCTACAGACCCGGGTACCATAGTACCTGTAAAAAAAAGAATTTAAAATAAAAAAAAAACCATTATACTTACCTTCCAATGGCCCCCGGTCTCCTTAATGATGCGTCCTGGCGGGTCACACGACCGCTGACGTCGGCGGTCGTGTGACCTGTCACTTGACTAAATGACGTCATGGAAGGTCCTTTTACACCACCGCGAGACACCGGGTAGACCAGAGAAGGAGACCAGGGGCCATCGGAAGGTAAGTATAATGATTATTTTTATTTTTTACCATTTTTATTATTTTTTTTAACTAACTTGGTCACACTATATAAAATCCATGCCGTTTGCATGGATTTATATAGTGTGACCAAGTTGTCAAGCACTTTTCCAAGTGATGCTAAAATCTCTTGGAAAGCGCTTGTCAACCCACAAGCGGAAATGCATGTGAAGAACGCTTCACTTCCGCTTGTCCCTGGCAGGAAAAACACATGTACAATCCGCATGTACAATCCGCATGCGTTTTTTCTGCCAGGGAGATGCAGAAACGCTCAGGAAAAATCTGGAGCATTTCTGCATCGTGGGAACATAGCCTTATACTGATTTTTTTTTTACTGGAACCACTATCTAGTATATTGATATGTTTGGCTCCTCCTGCTTTATAACATGAAGATCAGACTGAATTTATAGCGCAAAAGTACAAATTGCATAATTTTTCATTCCCTTTAACTCAGAATTAAAAATTATGCAATTTTTTTTATAGGAGTCACATATCAAGGCTCTTAATTACGGTGGCCTAGAAGTCAGCATCTGACAACCCCTATGTAACTTCTTGCACTTAATCTCCAGTGTTCAGTATGGACATCGGGAACAAAAATGGCGTAGGATCTATGACACTACTGATATGTGGGAGACGAACAACATAATGAAATTACTTGAGGGGGGATTTAAGAAAAAACAATGACTTTACCTGGGTAATCCTCAGACACATTCACAGAATAAGCAACACTGTAAAAAAGAGAAATAAGTATTATTATTATTAATAATATTATACGTTTTATCACACAATATTTTTTTTCGTTTTTTTGCTTGACCGTTACATACAGTATAAAAATGTTTTGAGCTTAAGAAAAAAAAACACATTAAGGAATTAAAGGGTAATTTGATTTATTGGTGGACGGCTCTTCATAATATTATGTATTGATTGAATGATGTGATTGAACTAGAGCTGATATATAACCCATCATTACATGAGCTGATGTTATAAGGCCTGTGTTCTGATGTAGTGGATGTTAAATATAAAGGGCAAATAATTTCACATTGGACATCGATAAGTGGTATCAAAAGCACTTTCTTAATATTAAATTATTTAGGGTCACACAAAAAATTCAGTTTGGACCAGAATGGTTTTTAGCTTAGTGTCACGTAATTGCAAGGGACAATGGGAACCTACCAGGTCGATCGAGCTAGGGAAACCCAAGGTTATCGTTATCCCCCAGATTAACCCAAATGGTGGAGACGCTGGGGTCTCGTACTTTGCTATGCTCCGATATTAAGTCTTATTTGTTCCCTCCCACATCCTGGGAAGTATGGGACAAAAGTGTATAGGATAACACGAACCCAACAGACAGGGATAAACAGACAGTGATAAAAGAAAACTGCAATCATACAAATACATTCACATAACAACCAAGTGGGAATCTGGGGCGGAATAGGAGAGACAAACCAAATGGGAAGAGGATAGGGAGAAAAACACACAAACCAACTCCACGCAGAATTCTTCTGAAAACCACTCCAAATGCCTGCTCCTAACACTTAACTTCTCCTTCAAGTCCAAACCAGGTAGTGGTCAACTATCATTGGCAACTCCCAAGTGTAAGTGGTGAGCATATATACCAGAGGGGAGTGGCCAACACAGAACAGCTGATAAAATTCAGGATGGAGAGCTCCAGGAGATAAACAGAACTGATTAACCCTTACAGACAGAGCAAGGAAAACCTGCACTGCTAATAGGAAGGTGAAGCAGTTCTAATCAGTGCAGGGGTACGTGTAACCAGATGCCATGATCTTCTGGCTCCTGTCGCGGTATCCCCGTGACACTTAGTTTTGCCACCTCTTTTGGGGATCAAGTGTCAATCAGTGAACATCAAAAAAGTTGTACACAAAATGTGTTCTCTAATAATTAAATTCACCATGTATTTATTGTATTCCCCATTAAATACATTCATTACTTAAACACAGGGATTCCCCACCGATCTTGAGAACGGGCCCTCTAAATCCCCTGAGTCACTGTCAGTCCTATAGAATTGAACAGTGTGGTGGCTTTGTGCATGCACTGGATTTTGGGACCTCCGTTCTTAGTATCAATGGGGACCTAGCGAGTGTACATTTATACACCATCCAAACATCTCTATGCTATTTATGTAGGTTTGACCATTCTAATACAAAGTGAATATAGGCCTAGCTAGACAAATATCGTAGGCTCACTAGGTTACCCACATTGTGACCTCATCACATAAAATGATGTCATGTGGTCATGGCAGGTGTATGGAGGGGCTCAAGAACGGCCCCCATACCATACTGGGCAGATTCCAACTGTGTTACACAGCCATCATCTACCTGTGACAGCAGCAGCTGGAGCTTACCCCAATCACTGCTGTTTAATCATGTAAATGTTGCTGGGAATCACTGACAACGACACTTAAATGGCTAAGTTGCTTGTGTGTGCTTGCACTTGAGCACATCACCCCCCCTCCCCACCCCACCTTAACCCAAATGAAGGGTGCTCAAGGATTACCATGGCAAGGGTCTGCTGAAGTCCCCCGTGACTGCCATTTTGGTCCTCCTCCTGTCTGTGACTGGGCGTTGATAAGCACAAAATTACCATTTAAACCTAGTAAAAGGACTTGGTGCACCATCAGCATGACACATTTAAACCTAGTAAAAGGACTTTGTGCACCATCAGCGTGACACATCTTTGGGAAGCTGAGGTCAATTTCCCTAGCCACACACAGACCTGATTACTGCCACACCTGTTCTGAAACAAAGAAATCACTTAAATAGGACCTGCCTGACAAAGTAAAGTAGACCAAAAGATCCTCAAAAGCTAGACATCATGCTGCAATCCAAAGATATTCAGGAACAAATAAGAAACAAGGTAATTGAGACCTATAATTCGGGAAAAGGTTATAAAGCCATCTCTAAAGCTTTGGGACTCCAGTGAACCACAGTGAGAGCCATTATCCACAAATAGTGAAAACATGGAGCAGTGGGGAACCTTCCCAGAAATGGCCAGCCGACCAAAATTAGCGCAAGAACGCAGCGACGACTCATCCAAGAGGTCACAAAAGACCCCACAACAACATTCAAAGAACTACAGGTCTCACTTGCCTCTGTTAGGGTCAGTGTTCATAAGAAAGAGACTGGGCAAAAATGGCATGTAAGGCAGAGTTCCAAGACGAAAAGCACTGCTGAGCACAAATAACTAAAGGTTCATCTCAGCTTTGCCAGAAAATATATTGATGATCACCAAGAATTTTTGGAGAATACTCCGTGAATTGACGAGACAAAATTTTAACTCTTTGGATGGTGTATGTCCCATTACATCTGGAGTAGAAGTAACACAGCATTTGAAAAAAGAAACATCATACCAACAGTAAAATATGATAGTGGTAGTGTGATGGTCTGGGGCTGTTTTGTTGCCTCAGGACAAGGAAGACCTGCTGTGGTAAATGGAACCATGAATTCTGCTGTTACCAAAACAACCAGAAGAAGAATGTCCAGCCATTTGTTCGTGACCTCAAGCTGAAGTGCACTTGGGTTATGCAGCAGGATAATGATCCAAAACACACCAGCAAGTCCACTTCTCAATGGCTTAAGAAAAACAAAATTAAGACTTTGGAGTGGCCTAGTCAAAGTCCTGTCCTTAAGCTGATTGAGATGCTGCGGCACTACCTTAAAAAGGCGGTTTCTTGCTCAATAACCCTCCAATTTGGCAGAATTACAACAATTTTGCAAAGATGAGCAGGCCAAAATTCCTCCAGAGCGTTGTAAAAGACTTATTGCCAGTTATCGCAAACGCTTGATTGCAGTTGTTGCAGCTAAGGGTGGCCCATATGGTTATTAGGTTTAGGGGGAAATCACTTTTTCACACAGGGCCCTGTAGGTTAGGATTTCTTTTTCCTTTATTAATAAAGACCTTCATTTAAAAACTGCATTCTGTGTTTGTGTTTACTTGTGTTCTCTTTGTCTAATATTTTAATTTGTGATCTGAAATATTTAAGTGTGACCAACATGCAAAAGAATAAGAAATCAGGAAGGGGGCAAACACTTTTTCACACGACTACATATACCATAAAATCTCGACACTGGGACACTTTTTTTTAATTGACTCCAATTCCAATTTGCTATGTTTTTGCATGATAAGTAAATATACTGTATGTTCTCTTGATAATATTGTCATCTTGGCCATGAAATCACTACTTTTCTGTAAAAAGGTAAGCTATTGCAAATACAAGTGATTGTTTCAGCCTGTAGCTTCGTATGGCCGCATGTCAATACTGAAAGCAAAAATTAGCGAGAGAACAAGAATAAGCCTGCATAGGTTTTTTTTTCCCCATATCCTGCTGACTTTAACATTTGTTAATGTTTAGTTTAGCCACAGATATACAGAATATCCCATTTGTATGTCAAAGAAAATACTAATAACTAATGAACTCATGATTCACTATGAGGAGAACCCAAAGCTTTTTATTTAAATGGGAACTCTACTTTCAAAAGACTTTGGATAGATCAACAGTTTATTCTAAAAAGTATAGTTCTTCTTTAAGTACTATATACTTATTTAACACAGTGCTCAGAAAGTTGACCTCTTCCATACCACTGATTGGTAGCGTTCTGTGTACATTGTATATTGACAGTAAACTGCTAATCAGTGGCGAGGGTGTGGTTGGACCAGGAGGCACAAGGCAGCTAGTCCGGCAGTGATAATCTCCTGCTGAAATAACCAGGGCTGTGGAGTCAGAGTCGTGGAGTCGGAGTCGGGAGTCCGTGTCCATTTTGGTGGAGTCGGTATAAAATGGACCGACTTCAACTCCTAAAATATATAATAAATTGGGTACAGTAATTCAATGCAGTTTGTGGGGAATATTTTTTTTCATAAGAATTTGGGAAAGTTATGAAATGTCCTAGAAATGTCTGTCCTATTCCTGATCTAAGGGTCTAGACTTTTAGCTGAGATGAATCTGTTCTACAGTAAATTTATCACTTAAACATGAGCCGTGTATGAGGGAGTCGGAGTCGTGTACTAGGAGTCATGGAAATTAAGGAGTCGGAGTAGAAGGGTGGGCTTACAGACTCCATAGCCCTGGAAAAAACACTGATAGTATTGAAACAAGACACAGCCTAATAAGTGACACATCTCTGGAATCAGTATCTCAGCCCCTATTTCATGGTGTTCTCAGATTACATAGTAAAAACCTGCTGACAGATTCCCGTTGACATTTTCTTCGAATGGCGTATTAACATGTAACTTGCATTGGAGTTGTAACATTTGGGCCAAAAAATGGTTTGAATGACCAGCTGATGTTCAGATTTGGCAGCTGAACCTGCCAGTCATCAGCTATTATGGTTCGTGGTTGGATGTGAAATCTGGCATTTTATGGCACTTCTAAAAATTTGAATGGAAAGTTATGATGCACAATAAAACATTATATTGTGGTACTGTGTTAGCCTGAAAAATTGATGTAAATTCTTTTATGCCCAAAAATTCTGGGAGTGATACCTTTATTGGCTAACCAGAAGAATTATGTTTGCAGCTTTCAGAGCAGAGAGGCTCCTTCTTCAGGCCGGTTTACAAATGAATTACTGAGACAAGAGTACAACATTTTGTAATATCTCTTAAATGTTGTGCTCTTGTCTCAATAATTCGTTTGTAAACCGGCCTGAAGAAGGAGCCTCTCTGCTCTGAAAGCTGCAAACATAATTCTTCTGGTTAGCCAATAAAGGTATCACTCCTAGAATACCTTTGTAATTTTTGGGCATAAAAGTATTTCAATGGAAAGTTATATAATATATAATGTGGTGTGGAGCCATACTTTGTAGCAACGCTACACTTATGCTGACAAATGGGGTACTAAACAGAAGGAATAAGAAATCAGATCACAGATATCAAGGTATCATTTTATTCAGCTTCCTATGACCTACATGCTCATTTAGACGGCTTATGAGGGTTGATCCTACCGACAGATTCCCTTTAATCACAAATTAGGACCACCCATTGGACTCAGAAGTCTAAGTAAGCAGAAATGTAACTGAATAAAGCAGATATATTAAATCAACACCGTGCTGCTGACAGATAGGACTACATATGTAAGGTGACAGGTTCATATAAAGAAATTTACTGCATTTAGACTATATACTATTGACTAAGTAGTACTCTTAATTGTTTTATATCGTTCATTCCTGTAGACAATCTTATAAAGGATAAAAAATAATCTTCTTTCCCTCCTAATGGACTTTCATTTCCCTTTTGAAACAAAGTTTGTTCTGCCTTAATAAAGATGAACACGAGCGGCACAAAGTCATTTCTCTATTTTTATTTAACTGTTCATAGACATTTAATTACTGGACTATTGATAGTCAAATATTACATCAGAGGCGCAGAAGAAGAGTCATGCATTAGCCTAATGGTGCTGCATAGTCATTCTTAAAAAGGTTTACAAGACATTAGATATTTTATCATTTGTACTGCTCAATGTGGGAAAAGACAGAGAAGAAACTCATTGTCAAATCAGCTCAACAGCCAGACTTTAGGCTGGTGCCCACTATGCGTTTTTCAAGCGCTTTTGCTGTGGAATTTCCTCAGCGAAAACGCTTAAAAAACACTTGGTAATACGTGCCCCATGGTCCCCAATGATAATCTGCATGTGCTGTGCACATGCTGCGGAAATTTCCACTGCGGATTATCATTGCGGAAAAATCCGCAGCATGTCCATTAATTTTGCGGAAATGCGACGTAATTGCCGCCATTGACTTGAACTGAATCGCATAATATCCGCATCACTACATGTGCACATGCGGATATTAAGCGATTCAATGCGCGGATGGTACCCGGGTCTGGAGAAGAGGAGACTCTCCTCCAGACCCGGGTACCATAGTACCTGTAGTTAAAAAAGAATTAACCAGTCTCCTGTACAGTGCGTCCGGTGTCTTCGGCGGCTCACGGTGGTGTAAAAGGACCTTCCATGACGTAATTTAGTCATGTGACAGGTCACGCGACCGTCGACGACAGCGGTCACGTGACCTGTCACATGACTGAATGAAGTCATGAAAGGTCCTTTAACACCACCGCGAGACACCGGGGAGACCGGATAAGGAGACTGGGGGCCATCGGAAAGTGAGTATAATGTTTTGGGTTTTTTTTTTACCATTTTATTCTATTTTTTTACTATTGATGCTGCATTTGCAGCATCGTAACTTGGTCACACTATATAAATCCATGACAGTTGTATGGATTTATATAGTGTGACCAAGCTGTCAAGCACTTTTCCAAGTGATGCTAAAATCGCTTGTAAACGCGCTTGATAACCCGCATGCAGAAATGCATGCAAAACGCTTGACAAACGCTTCTCCCTGGCAGGAAAAACGCATGTAAAATCCGCATGTACAATCCGCATGCATTTTTCCTGCCAGGGAGATGCAGAAAAAATCCGGAGCATTTCTGCATCGTGGGCACTTAGCCTTAGAATCAAAGGCCACCCTCAATACATCACTTGCAGGGTTTTTTTTTAAGTCACTTTGCTTTTTGCCTTGTGGTATTAGTTGCAGTTTTTTTGTCCATTCAAATAGCACACACGATTCATGAATTTGGCACAAAGTGAAAAATGGGCATTTTTTTCGTCTTCAACTGCTTTTGCGTCTTTTGGTCCCAAAAGTCCCAAAAATTGTGCCAAAATACTGGCCTACTCGAAAATACATCAGGGGGTGGACGGGAATGAAATTACACCAAGCTTTGCAACTCTTAACCCCTTCCCGACCCGTGTCACACCGTTTGTGACATGGAAAACAGTTCGTTCCCGACCCATATCACAGCGTCTGTGACATGGAGGGAAAGAGCCCCTGCAGCGCCTGCGAGCGGGGTCGCTCAGGTTTCACAGTTGCTACTGCAACTGGACATCCTGAAGTCGACCCCCCGGGAGGTGGATTAACCCCCCCGTGCCTAGGACCCCTCCGATTGGCTGTTTCATTTTCACTTTTAGTGAAACTGCCAATCGGTATGAATTAAATATTTCACCAATGAAAATTGGTGTAATATTTAAATCTGGGCATGGCCTGATGCTTACAGCATCAGCCATTGGCTGGGGGGAGTGTCACCTCTGTCCCCCCCTCCCCCCAGATCTGATTGGGGGGCTAGCGTCACATGGATACTAGCCCCAATCAGATGTGGAGGGAGTTTTTCATGATGGCCGCAACTGCCCAGCTCCTACCCGTCCATGGATCGTGTGCCGGCCATTGTGGACCCTCTGCTGCTGCCCCCCGTGGACCCTCTGCTGCTGCCCCCCCGTGGACCCTCTGCTGCCGCCGCCGCCGCTGATCGCCTGTTGCCGCCGCTGATCGCCTTCTGCCACCGCTGATCGCCTGCTGCCGCCGCTGATCTGCATCAGGTAGTATTGCCCCCACTCCCCCCCGACCCCCCCCTCCACTCCACCCTGACCCCCCCTCCACCCCCGACCCCCCCTGCACTTTCATACCTGCACCCCGACCTCCGCTCCCTCTGCTCCCTCTCCCACGTCTTCATCCACCGGCTGCTGCTCTCCTTCTGACAGCCGGTGGACTGTGATCACAGCAGCAGCAGCCTCAGTGTAAATGCCCTGCTCCTGTGATCAAACCCACCATCCCCCAGTCCCAGTGATATCACCCCCCACCTCCCAATAATCACCCCTCCCCCCAGTGTTCACCCCCCCTGTCCCCAGTGTTCACCCCCCCCAGTGTTCACCTCCCCCCTGTCCCAAGTGTTCACCTCCCCCCTGTCCCCAGTGTTCACCTCCCCCCTGTCCCCAGTGTTCACCCCCCCTGTCCCCAGTGTTCACCCCCCCTGTCCCCAGTGTTCACCCCCACCTGTCCCCAGTGTTCACCCCCACCTGTCCCCAGTGTTCACCCCCACCTGTCCCCAGTGTTTAATCCCCATCCCCAGTGTGCACCCCCCCATCCCAGTGATCATCCCCCCCCCCCGCAAACCCAGTGATCACCCCCCTGCTGCTGGCTCCTGCTCCCCTTTCTGCCCCAGTAATCACCCCCCTGATGCTGCCGGCCTCCTACCCCCCTTGCTGCTGCCGGCTCCTGCCCCAGTGATCAACCCCCCTTGCTGCTGCCGGCTCCTGCCCCAGTGATCACCCCCCTTGCTGCAGCTGCTGGCTCCTCCATCTCTTCAGCCCCCCCCTACGTCTGACAGCCCCCACACGTGACTGCAGAAGGTTACACCAAGCACACACACACACGTACACTCACACTATAATAAAGTTTCAATTTTTTTTTTTTTTTTTTACACACGCACACAGCACACAAAATGTCCCGCCCGTCCCACTCATCCCAGTCTAGGGCGTACTAAGCTTAGGAGGCTATGTCAGGTTGGTGTGTGTGTTGTAGTGTGTGTGTGTGTGTGTGGTGTATACACTACAATATACCACACCGCACACCAACCTGACATACACTACACAATGGTGTCCGCTAACAAATTGGAACCATGTTGCGTTTGGAGAGTCCCTGTGTGCCCAAACATTGGAGCTCCCCAACAAGTGACCCCATTTTGGAAACTAGACCCCCCAAGGCACCTATCTAGATGCATAGTGAGCACTTGGAACCCCCAGGTGCTTCACAAATTGATTCATAAAAATGAAAAAGTGGAAAAAAAAAACACTTTTTTATTTTTACGGATTAATTTGTGAAGGACCTGGGGGTTCCAAGTGCTCACTATGCATCTAGATAGGTGCCTTGGGGGGTCTAGTTTCCAATATGGGGTCACTTGTGGGGGAGCTCCAATGTTTGGGCACACAGCGGCTCTCCAAACGCAACATGGTGTCTTCTAACAATTTGAGCCGACAATTTGTTAGCGGACACCATGTTGCTTTTGGAGAGCCGCTGTGTGCCCAAACATTGGAGCTCCCCCACAAGTGACCCCATTTTGGAAACTAGACCCCCCAAGGCACCTATCTAGATGCATAGTGAGCACTTGGAACCCCCAGGTGCTTTCCCAATGAATGAGGAGAGGGAGACCTGGCATCCACCGTGGAAGGTAGAAGACAGAGACCCCCGGCTTCTGCCAGCACTTGTCATGACGTACACTTTATCAACTAAATTAGAAACTAGTACATAGAAAGCTTTTAAGTGATTTTATCGGGGCACTTTAGCATTTATCCCTTAATAAATGCTAAAGTGCCCCGATAAAATAACAGAAACACAAATACCCCTCGGCACCATTGCAGCAATGTTGGTGCTGTGTCAATGCAGAATACATCCATTAGACAGAACTATGAAGGCTGCAGCCCATCAGCATCCCATGATAGACTGCAGATCTCATGTGACATAACATGACATGTCCGCTAGGTTGTCCAGTGGTGGACAACCCTTTAAAGGAAACCTGTCCTGTAAATATGCAATTAACCAGTAGATATGGGGTTAATCTGCAGGCTAATCGAGTTTTAAAGCTGTCTGGGGCCTGCACAGACTGCCCCTCTGAACGTTATTCCTCCCGACAGCCTCAAGCTTTCAGTCATAGAGGCGCGGCTTCAGTCACTGGTACATAGTGAGCAACCGCGCACCGGTACTGACTGACAGCCGACTCTATACTGATGCACTGCTGAACCAGCTGTCAGTCAGTGCCAGACGCCTAATTACAGCTGCCGATCACTGTGTGGTGACCAAAGCCGTGCCGGTCCGCCTCTACGACTGAAAGCCAGAGGCTGCCGGGAGGAATAAAGTTAATTTCCACCCAATATCAGGGCTCCCAGAACGCTATTAACCTGATATCTGCGGGTTAATAGCGTTTTTTCACATGACCGGTTCCCTTTAAGACAAGGTTCAGTGCTAGCAGTCGCTTCACATCCTCAACATAGAAAACTATTGCACACACTTCAAAGTTTTTTTCTTTTTGGATCTGCACTTCATCCGTTTTTGGTCAGTATGTCTGATGGTGCCATCCATGAGTTATTTTGTGGTATATTAATAAAAAAAAGACTGATGTACGTTTTCTAATCTTCTCCAACCCGTCAGTAAAAAAACAAAAAACACACTTTTGCCATCCATGTGCTGTCTATTTTTTAACTGAACCGGTGTAAGTGAGTGAGTCCTGTTCACAAAGTGGACCAAAGTAGAAGGTTTAGAAGGTTTTCAATCTGTTTTTATGCGGACATTCGGTCAGCAGAAAATAATTAGGCTAAAATTGTTTAAAATGTGCTACTTAAAAAATAGAAAAATTTAACAGCGATTTGCTCTTCACTTACATTTTCATCTTTCATAAGCATAAATTCATAAAGCAAAAAGACTTGTGAAACAAAGATAGACAGGTTGAAACTATAAAACATGTCATGTCCGCACTTGCTGCTATCGGCGACATCATCGGCCAAGATTCCAGTGGTTGGGAATCCATCCAACCATAATATCAGACATTAATGGAGCTACTCTATTTCCACAACTTACAAGAGCTTTATCCTCAAAACATCCATTGGAAAGAGGCTAAGTGCACAGAACTCTCAGAGAGGTAATGCACAGAAGGCAAACATTATTCTATTCTGCTTTATAAAGGGCTAATAAATGTAGAAAAAGCAGGAAATTAAATATTGTCCTCTCTTTTGATTATGTCCAATCTCATATTCCAATAAATAATTTGCAAAATTCATGGAGATTTTTTTCTGTCCCTAATCATCCGTATTCCCAGCTCTTTCACTCAAACCTCAGGGCAGACTTGTCTCTGGCAGTAGAACAACTGGCTATAGCCCTTCCAACTTCTCTGCCCACAACAGGACACCATAGGATGGAAACCCAGTCTCCTGAGCCGTTTGACAGCCAAGAATTGAAAGATTCATGAGGAAATTAAAGGGATATTCCCTTTCTTAGCCCTTATAGTATATGCCACAAATGCTGGAGTGGGTCATCTTTTCGAACCTTATCTTTAAGGAGGGAACTAGATGTTTCTTTATCTCCTGCTCCAGATCACACTATCCATGCTATGGTTGTACAATGGCATTGCATTGCAAAGGCAACATATACCTGTTGATGACATCATGGTTGGTGGCATATTTAAAGGGGAAGTATCCTGCCATGCTTTACCTGGTGATTGAGATTTATTTCTTCCCTGGTTCCATTTCCTCTCCATTATTATTGACTACTATGTATGATCCCTAGCTAACACTAGAGAAGACAGAGAAAGGATTCAGGAGGATCTAGATAAGCTTGAACAATGGGCAGTGACTAATAGAATGGTATTAAACAGGGAGAAATGCAAGATTCTACATCTGGGCAAGAACAATGAAAATTAAATCTACAGAATGGGAGGAATAAAACTAAGCAACAGCACTTGTGAAAAAGACTTGGGTATACTAAGAGATCACAGACCGCACATGAGTCAACAGTGTGATGCAGCAGCAAGAAAGGCAAACACAGTTCTGGGATGTATTAAGAGAAGCATAGAGTCTAGATCACGTGAAGTACCATATTTTTCGGACTATAAGACGCACTTTTTTCCTCCAAAATTTTGGAGGAAAGTGGGGGGTACGTTTTATAGTCCGAATACTATCTCTCTGTGTATACTGTGGCTCTGCGTGGTAGGAGGTCTGGGGGAGCAGCAGTGGGGGATCAGCAGGGCACAGGAGGCAGCAGCTGCCTGCTGCAGCCTGTGCTGTGCCCACTACTAAAGAAAATGAATATTCCCTGCTCCCCATGCCTATGGGCGTGGGGAGCAGGGAATATTCATTTTTCTTAATAGCCAGCACACTGTACCGCAGTGCGGCTCCTGCTGCGCTCTGCGGTCTGTGTGCCCGCTTTTAAAGCTCATGAATATTCACCACAACCCACTCCCATGGGTTGTAGTGAATATCCATGGTCTTTAATAGCAGGCACACTGACCGCAGAGCGGCAGCACGAGCCGTGCTGTGGTACAGTGTGCACGCTCTCACACTGTGTGAGGGTGCATGGCAGGGACGCCATGCGCGGTTCACACAGTGAGAGTGTCAGCAGCAGAGCGGAACAGAGCTGGAGGAGAGAGGAGGTGAGTATGATTGTTTATTTTTTTTTTTGTGGGATGGGGGCTCAAAGGGTGCCAAGCATACCAGGATGGGGGCTCAAGGGGTGCCAAGCATACCAGGATGAGGGCTCAAGGGGTGCCATGAATACTAGGATGGGTGATCAAGGGGTGCCATGCATACCAGGATGGGGGATCAAGGGGTGCCAAGCATACCAGGATGGGGGCTCAAGGGGTGCCAAGCATACCAGGATGGTGGCTCAAGGGGTGCCATGAATACCAGGATGGGGGAATCAAGGGGTGCCATTTATACCAGGATGGGTGATCAAGGGGTGTCATGCATACCAGGATGGGGGCTCAAGGGGTGCCATGCATACCAGGATGGGGGCTCAAGGGGTGCAATGCATACCAGGATGGGGGCTCAAGGGGTGCCATGCATACCAGGATGGGGGCTCAAGGGGTGCCTTGCATACCACGATGGGGGCTCAAGGGGTGCCATACATACCACGATGGGGGCTCAAGGGGTGCCATACATACCAGGATGGGGGCTCATGGGGTGCCATACATACCAGGATGGGTGATCAAGGGGTGCCATGCATACCAGGATGGGAGCTCAAGGGGTGCCATACATACCAGGAAGGGTGATCAAGGGGTGCCATACATACCAGGATGGGGATCAGGGTGGTGCCATGCATACCATGATGGGGTATCAAGGGGTGTCATGTATACCAGGATGGGGGAATCAAGGGGTGCCATGCATACCAGGATGGGGGAATCAAGGGGTTCCATGCATACCAGGATGGGGATGAGGGGGGCCATACATACCAGGATGTGTGATCAAGGGGTGCCATACATACCAGAATGGGGGATCAAGGGGTGCCATGCATACCAGGATGGGTGATCAAGGGGTGCCATGCATACCAGGATGGGGGATCAAGGGGTGCCATGCATACCAGGATGGGTGATCAAGGGGTGCCATGAAAACTAGGATGGGGATCAGGGGGTGGCCATGCATACTAGGATGGTAGATCAAAGGGGTGCCATGAATACCAGGATGGGGGATCAAGTGGTACCATGCATTCCAGGATGAGGATGAGGGCCACGTATACCAAGATGGGATGGGGGCCACGTATACCAGGAAGGAGGGGCCATACATACCAGGATTGAGGATATTAACAGAACTGGGGGACATTACCCCAATACCAGTGTCAGCAGCAGACTCCCTCCCTATAACAGGGCATCATGACCACATTTGTTGCTTAAATATTTTTCTCCTATTTTCCTCTTCTAAAACCTAGGTGCGTCTTATGGTCCGGTGCGTCTTATAGTCCGAAAAATACGGTAACTATCCCCCTCTACTCCTCCTAGGTCAGACCTCATCTGGAATACTATGTCCAGTTGTGGGCACCACATTTTAAAAAAGACGTAAAAAAACTGGTGCAAGTTCAGAGAAGAGCTACGAGTATGGTGAGTGAACTGTAAACTATGTTCTATGAGGAACGGTTAAAGGATCTGGGAATAATTAACTTGCAAACAAGAAGGCTAAGAGAATACTTTATAGCTGTCTACAAATAGCTGAAAGGATGTCACAGTGTAGAGGGATGTTTCTTATTCTCATTTGAACATGGAAACACGAGAAGCAATGGGATGAAACTGAACGGGAGAAGATACAGATTAGATATTAGAAAAAACTTTTTGACAGTTAGGGTGATCAATGAGTGGAACAGGCGGCCACGAGAGGTGGTGAGTTCCCCTTCAATGGAAGTCTTCAAACAGAGGCTGGACAGACATCTGTCTGAGATGGTTTAGTGAATCCTGCATTGAGCAGGGGGTTGGACATGATGACCCTGGGAGGTCCCTTCCTACTCTACCATTCTATGATTATATGATTCTTATCCTGAGCTTGTTGTTGTTTATGACCATGTACCTGCTTTTTCCAATATCCAACTTCTAGTTCTGACTCCTGGCTGTCTCCCAGCAATGTTCCTGGGTTTTCCTTCTGCTTGTTGTATTTTGATATTCTGATGATGACCCTCATCATCACTGCATCTGTGCTTCCCTTCCCAATCTGTAACTATTGACGGGATCCTCCTGCAGTAAAGTCCACAGATTCTTGCAGAGTAGTTGAAAACTATGAGATCCTCAAGACACTAGTCTTGTCAAGGTCAGGAGGACTGCAGGTTATGCCTGTTATAGATGCCATAGACCTGTTTATGTAACTTTATGGAGGCCATTTAGCAAACGGAGGTCACTGAACCCTCGATGTGCCCAATATTGCAATGGTGACTGGAAGCTAGATCAGCGCTCTGGTTTGCTAGACAGAGAAGAAACATATTGTTTCGGAGACATAAAAAGTCTCTGAAACATTTATGAACACATCTTTCTTCTGTGTTTGTATAGTCCTAGATTAATATCTGGCAGCATTGTTTGTTATTGTTATCATGGGATATGAGGCAGATTTGCACAATACTATACAATCGGATAAGGTTATTTCTAAAAGAGATGAGGTTTTATAAGAGGATATGAAAATAAACAAAAGTTTGATCGGGCCAATACTACATATCAGCTTTAGCTGTTAGATTTAGGGCAGAGACCTGCTGTCTGAATGGAGCTGCATAATCCTGCCTATGCTGAAAACAAGGTAATGGGTTTCACTACAACAGCACAACTGCTTTGGTCCTTTTTGATTCCAATGGCAAATGCAATTTTAATACGTGCCTGTGACGCGCCCCCTGGGCCTGTGTTGTGCAGGGGAACCCGGAACCGGGCCTGTTGTAGAATGCTGGGGGTTGTAGTCTCCGTGTGGCGGTGACCCGGTCCGTGCCCAGGGTGGTCAAACCAGTGGTAGTCTTAATGTATAGCAAATGTCCGACTACGCCACCCGTGGATTGCGGTCAGTGGGGACCGCCGCTGCGCTGCCGACCGCTGAGGCTGATGTTGTTTGCGCAGCCGAGTATGGGATAACTCCCCACGGGAGAAGTATTGCCTCAGGGCAGCTAATGTGAGAGATGATGGGAGTGATGGTGTGAGGGTCCCAGTGCTAATGGTGCTGGTGCGGCAAGGAATCACAGAGACGTGAGGTGCAGTTCAGGGTCTTTACTGATGGTACAAGGCAGACCCTCCCGGGAGTACTGGCTAGTATAAGGGGCCTGGTAAGTCTGCGAGCAAGCAGGAGTTCCCCTGGCCAGGTGGAGTTGTAGGCCTCCCCGTTTATCTGCACTCTTCCTGGCTACCTTGCTGTCAGCGGTTACAAGTAGCCCACGTCCCTGAGTATACCCTGAGAATACCGTGTGGTGTGGTGCTCACCCGTATGGCTGGTGACTTGGGGCCTTCTGTTAGCCTCCGCTCCTGGATGGCGGCGCTGGTCCCTTCTTTGTGACTGAGCCTCCGGGCTTCTATGGCCAGAGGACCTGGAATCCCCTGCCGGTTGGTTTCTGCTGCTGGGTATATATCAGTCCCCACAGCCTCGGACTCCTGTGTCCGGTTTTAGTAACTTCAGCCAGGGCGAGCTATATCTCTGCTCACAGCCCCTGGCCTTCTGCCTCTGCTCCTACAGAGCTCCTGATGTATCTTTTCCTGTGTCTGGAACTTTACTCCAGGCTCTGACTGCTCTGCTTGTTCTGCAGGCTCTGTCTAACCTAATCCCGCCCCAGACCCAGTTTATAAGGGCAGATTCCTCCCCTTCCAGGTCTGGGTGGGCAGTCTTGCATGCTTAGGGCTCCTGACCAGAGAAACCTCCCACTTGCTCTCAGACATAATATCTCTATTACTGTGGCAACCAGACCCCTGGGGTGTCACACCTGTATTGAGTCAAACAAATTGTTTAAATCAATCCATATGTTACACACCTCTCCTGGGTATCCCTGGCTCCTCTTCCTTCCCCTGGGTCTGATGCCCTCTGCTATTCTCCACTTTGGGTTTTAGAAGTTACCGGATGTGAATTAATGACATAATCTCCCTAAACCTATTTACAGCCCATTTAGACACACACCTATGTCTTGGGATTGAGACTCTAGTCCTGTGTTTGGTGTGTTCCACCATCTATGCTTTTTGTTTTTGTGTTTGCATTCATCCCTGCTGGGTTCCACTTCATCCGTCCTGCTACTCCTCAGATTCCTGTGTTGCCAAGTCTTCTCTATCAACATGCCTTCCTGCTTGCTGCATCAATGCTATCAATGCTTGGGGTCTGTATGCCCACCCGAACCTAAGGCGTAAAGGATCCATCTCAGCTGGTGAGCCTAATACCTTAGTTCTTGTAAGGAACTACACTAAGCCTACATGAAAATGAATTCAGCACCAAACCCATAGAATCATGGATAAAGGAGTTATCTAGGACTTTTTTTTCGTATATGGGACCATGAATTTACCAGCACGTAGTTGCTAACTAGTTCTGTACTGTGATGATCTCTCCTGGCTCAGAGTAGTCTCCTGCTTCCTATGACATCACGCCAACATATCAATTCCTTCTCTACTGCTCTGTTGACGTAGCGTCAATGCCGAAGTCATGCTGATTGACAGCCAGCTCCCAGCTGCCTAGCTGTGGGGAAAAGGCTATCAATCAGCATGACATTGGCAGTGACATCCTGTTGACAGAGCAGATTGGAAGAGAAACAGCTGCTCTGTCAACATGAGGTCAAAGGAAGCAGCAAAATCGCCTCCTGAGCCAGGAGCCTGCCGGTAAGTTCTTACCCCCATAGGAAAAAGAAAAACAAAAAGTCCCAGATTACCTCTTTATTATTACTCTTTAATAGTAAGGGATTCCCCATATTATTTTCAAATGTTATATTGAACGGTTTGAAGAAAGGCTCAGCTGGGTTTCCATTTCCATCGGTATATTCAGTAAACCATAGGTCTACATTACGCATGAGCTACCTGTACTCTGAATAATTTTTGGGGATCAGTATATTTGGCAAACTGTCTGAACTGTCCTATGTCCTTTATATGCTCTGAGTCAGTCCCATTTGGGTTGTCTTTTGCCTTTCTCACTTAATGTAAATGTGGAAAACCATAGGCCTACATGTCCAATGAGTTCCCTTTACTATGAGAACCTTGTCTTCTTCACCCTTGAGGTATTGTAAACTGTAGGCCTTGACTCTATAGCATATTCTTATATCCAAAACCAAATCTTCCCTCCACCGCTATGTTTTCATTCTTGGCTGTATCCCAGCCTCTAGTAACTGAAGTAAAGCAGATATTTAGTCTGACTTACACTTCTCATTTACAATCTTGAGCTCACAGAGAGCAACGATTCAGTATATTAAAGCAGCATCAATCTGTTCCGTCAACAAATACATTCGAAACATCAATTCACTTTGTAAGAAAATATGGGGAAGCGGAAACTCTATTCTACCCCGCTACTGAAAGTCTTTCTAGTCGCAGCAGGAAACAAAGCACTGGCGCATTCTAATTTATCAGCGGCAACATAAAGTCTGCACATAATAGATATTGTAGAAACACAGGATCTAAATGAAGAAAACTATTAATTTATGTCCCCAGATCAGCCCGGCAGTGCGCGAAAAAGGATAACCAAGTCTACATTCAATAGCGATAAATTGTCACCTCTTATGTTTACGAAACCAGAAAAGAGAATAAACTCAAATTTTGGGGTTTTATCTGTGTCCACAAATGAAACCATTTCGCGTTAAAACATTTACAATGAAAATTCATATGGTCATGAAAGTCAGCCATCAGTTCTAAGGCCGGAGTCACATTATGCATTTGATCATGCAGTCTGTAGATTATTGCTTTTGCATCTTTTTATTGTCTGGTTTTGGGTGTTTTTAGCCTGTTTTTGATTTGTGCCAAATTCTTCTTCTAATTTGTGCCATTGTTTTAAAATCTAATATATATTTATGTTCATCGCTGTAGGCAGAGTTTGCCATGACACAGGCCACTTTATATTCACCGTAAATAATGTATTGGTACATTTTATTTATACTGTGTCCTTCTGCCTAGGAAAGCGTAGCAGATTATCCTGTCCTCTCATAAAAAAAGGAATGTTGATGCCATTATTACTCATTGTATGCTAAAAGGTCACCCAGTCACCATTCGGCATATGCTGAGTGCATGCACATACACCGTACGCAATGGAAAAATGAAATGTTAACACACTCTGAGATTTCTGATTTCACTAACTTTTAGAGGGCACAATCACCATCACATTGGTGTATTGCCAAGCAGACAATGGAAGTCACTGCAGATGCTATTTATGTTACTAGCCCGTTATTTATTGCCTTCTAAGGCAAATTTAGAAATACAGCTGCTGTTAATCATTTGGATGCCGCTGTTAATCATTTGGATGCCACTGTCAATCCTTCATGTGCTCGTTGGCTCCCATTGGCCCCCTATGATATAATCATTTGACACTGATAGGTTGTCATTTTAGCTCTCCTTTGAAGCTCAGCCACTGGCACATGTCCTGTATACTGCAATATTGTAGTATATGTCAGACAATCACAGGTTCAAATCTCCTAAGTGGAATAAATAAATAAAATAAAAAATTATAAAAATAGGAAAAAAAATAATACTGGGAATCACCCACCTTTACCTTCGTTAACAATATAGAGATTAAACAAACATATTTGGAATCGCCGCATCCATAAAAATAAGGTGTAAAAAATAAGATAAATGCTGTAAAGCGAAAAAATAAAATCGAAACACCAGAATTGCTTTTTTTGGCCACCTCCCTAAAAAAATGCAATAAAAAGCATATGTACTCAAAACTAGTATCAAACATCTTTATTAACGAAAAAATGTTGGAATAGCGATTGCATACAGGCTTGGACTGGCCCACAGGAGAGCAGGAGAATCCTCCGGTGGGAAGCTGTGCAAGAGTGGGCACCACCCTCTTATATGAGCAATACTTGGCCCTATATATCTGAATCACTATGTACAGACAAAGGCAGCATCTTATTCATGTAACAATCTTCCCAGTTCGTTGTTATATAAATTTGTGATTGAGGATAAGGTCACATTTGTTTGTAGCTGAAAAGTGGGGTCCCTGGAGTTGGTTACTGGTGGGCCCTTGGCACCCCAGTCCGACACTGATTGCATATATTGCATTAACTACTATTTACTACTGTTTAATAGTGCATGAGTTTCTGTCTCCAGCAATAGTGTTATATTGTCAATAATTCACGGTTAAAAAATAAACAGGAAGTTCCTGCTCACTATGTGTGTAACTGGAGCACATTTCTTCTTTCACTTTCACTTTTGCAAGCTGACAGACAAGATGCTAAGATCCTAAGCTACAAGAAATACCAGTTGAAAGCTGTGTTATCTTTGTTCCTGAATAAAGATAGATTCACTGTTGAACGGCTGGACAGTACAGAGATTAATCCGCTGTCAACAATTAAAACGTTACAGGTCTTGGAAAAAAGCGACACAGACCAAATTTTTTTTTTTTTACAAACTTCAGATTTTTTTTTTCATCAATAAAATAAAAAATATAAAAATCTATGCAAGTTTGGTTTCTCCGTAATTGTGCTGACCTGTTGGATCATGTTGATGGGTCTTTTTTTTTTTTACCATGCATTAAATACCATAAAAGCAATGGATTTCCATAACGTTGTGCCAACCACCCAGTGCACCATCTAGCTCTACACAACCACCAAACATATTCAGGGTGTTGATGAGCAAATATGAGAACAGGCCTTCAAAGATGAGTATGCAAAACACCATGTGTGGTTATTAGATATTAGTCATGATCTGAACATTTGGGCCAAATTCGAGACAATTTACAGTAAATGTTATTATTAATGAAGATGTACATAAAATGTGCTCTACCCTGACAGAACAGATGATATTTCACATTGAATTACCATTTGCTGTATCTCTGTGGTTCTACTTGAGTAGTTTCCTTTGGCCGAGAGCCATACTACGTCCTCTAATGAGATTACTGAGACTGAAGCCGCCGTATCTCTAACTACAACTTCTACTTAATCTCTGGGATCTCTGAGTGTGATAAGCCAAATATATCATATGTCAATCAATGACAAATTCCTAATAGCGATATTACAAGTTTTTATGCCTGGGCTTCTATAATCTATTAGGAACTGTGTAAACCGAGGCCAGGGAAGGTCATGTTCACATCAAAGTACAGTAAAATGCAAGAATGTAGGAATATACAAAAATCTCACACATATCCTGTAAAAAGAATTAACATGGATTTGACGCAAAGCTCCATCTACAGTAGATGGGTTCGGGATTTTGCTGCTGGTTTCACTGTTTTGTCAAGGGTAAAATCCACAGTCAAGTGATCAGCAAAATTCTTTACAAAATCGGCATGTTACAATTACGGATTTTACTATGGATTTGTTGCGGATTTCGTTGTGGATTTTATTGCGGATTTCGTTGTGGATTTGTTGCAGCCTATTCTAGATAAGAAACAAGTTTAAAGATTCTGAAAAGAACAGGTTTAATAGTAGTCTTGGGTGAATACCGCTCTCTTCAAATTACAATTTGTGGGGATCTAAGTTAAAAAAAAGTATTGAAAGCAAAACTTAAAATCAGGTTTTGACAGAATTCAGGTCACTCCACCCATAAGGGGGCTTTCACACTGTCTTCTGGCACTCGTTTTGTGGCCCTATTGAGGCTTACGTCTGAACCACCCTGCAAAATGGGATTTGGGCGTATGCACAGATAGACTATAATTTTTGGGCATGTACGTCTACTGGAGGCGGACACTCAGACTCGGACAGTTGCCAGAACGCAGTATGAAGGCACCCCAAGATATGACCTGTCATGGTCTAGAATAGAAGCCAAGTTGCAGATGCACAGGGGGCATGTCAATGCACTAGGACCCATCCCCAGTGCACTTCCAGCCTGATTTGCATATGGGTTCTATGCTATATTTCCCATAACTTTCACATTGAATGTCTGCAAAAAAGGTATAATTACCATTGGGAGAAAAGCATCTACACAGCCATACCACTATTTCCATGTGTAAAAAATTGCTGCTAGTTTCCCTTTAAAAATATACTGTCAGGGAAGACTTTACTTTTTGACACCTTGTCCAACAACCTCAGGGAAGGCATAAATGATCATGGTGTGGACCACTCATATTACCCTAACAGCTGTAATCGAGCTGCCAGAAGAACTTCCTGGACAGGGAATCTGCAAGGTCTGGGGGTCTATGAAACATATCCATTATGCTAGTTTATACTTTAGGGCTGGATAACAAAATAAAAAAAAAAAAAAAAAAATTGTTTCCGGCTGTACAATGTAGGATGGATTTATAAAAGGTCCACCCATTGGAGGGACATAATGAGTCTCTGCTGATACCAAAGGAGTCAAGTATCTACTGGCTGATGGGAGCATCCTTCATGAACGCTAAAGTCCATAACAATAGACACCTTGGAGGGCATACCAGGACTTTTAGGCTGCGTTCAGTATTTTACCTCAGTATTTGTAAGCCAAAACCAGGAGAGGAACAATCAGAGGAAAAGTATAATAGAAACACGTCACCACTTCTGTATTTATCACCCACTCCTGGTTTTGGTTTACAAATACTGATGTAAAATACTGACCAAATACTGAACGTGTGCTCGTGACCTTAATGTCATGACATCACAAAACAAAGCTCATGATCAACTCTATAAAATGCATAACTGCTTTTCTTCTATTTTAGCCTATGAAACAGTAGACTATGTACAGCCCCTTGGCCGACACACTTAGTCTGTAACTTGACAAGAGAGACTCAAGAACTTGTGCGCAGGGCTGTGGAGTCGGTGAGCCAAACCACCGACTCAGACTTCGACTCATCAATTTCCCTGACTTTAATACCGACTCCACAGCACGGCCTCACTACTAAGCAAGTACATAAAGTGCAGCACAGATTCATCTCAACTAAAAGCCGAGAACCTTAGATCAGGAACAGAACAGACATTTATAGGACATTTCACAACTTTACCAAATTCTTATGAAAACATTTACAGCACATCTTACATTGTACTACCAAACTCAATTTATTATATATTTTATGAGTCGGAGCCGGTCCATTTTATACCGACTCCAACTCCACCAAAATGGACACCCACTCCGACTCCACAGCCTTAATTTTGTGCAGTAATAAAAGTTAAAGGACAACTACAGATACCAAGTTGAAAGCAATAGCTTTGTATTCATCGAAACTTGCATTGTATAAGTTACAATTACAGAAAACAAGTACAAGTAATGCAAACAATTGTGGCAAAATTATGCAAAATGAACTGGTAACAGCCAACAGTATGTTAGAATGTCTCTTTGTTTTTGTGGCGTTATCCTCCTGTGGGCTGTCTCCTTGATGTTTCTCAGCACGACTGAATATCCCAGTGAAGTACCCTTGTGGTAACAGCTTCAGACGATTGCGGGAACATCGTTCACACTTCCGAAGGCAGAACAGTACTGCGTCCCGAGGATCCATTGAGCCAGAGGTGGCATATTATAGTGAGCAAAGAAAGAAAGGTTCTCGGTTTCAGAACTCATTCTGGCACATTTTGTGCTCTTCAAGGAGATATCTGAACTCACAAGCCGCTCCACATCATCACTGCGAGGCTTAGCCACAAGGATACGACCAAAAAGAGTTGCCAGATTTTTGTAGTTCGCTGAAGAGGCAAAATATTTCATTTTTTTCTGCAAGTGTGTTGTCTCAGAGAATTTCTACAGTATATTTTACAAACCCTTTAAGATCTCAATACTCAAATTCTATTTCTGAGAGATCGAGATCACTGTCGTTTTATCTGAATCCTTGGACAGATCACAAAATGGCTTGACAATGTTAATGATCTTTTCATCCAGATTGAAACGGTCGCTAAAGAAAGTTATGAGGCCCTCCTTCACCTCCACGGATATGACGGTTAAGTCCCTCTTCTCAGTAACATAGAGATTGTCTCCCATACTTCTTGTTGGTCGTGAAAATCCAAAGCCGCAACCAGATCCAGAAGTCAGATCAATGCCCTTCAGCTGTCTCAAACCACATGGGAGCACAGTAATGTTTTCGGCGAGTGTCGCTGACCAACCTCCCAAGATGGGATCTTCAAGCAAAGATTATATTTTTGACTTCACCGATTCAGTCATTCTAGCCATGTCAACAATACTGGTAGAATTTAACTGAAGTGCTTTCTGATACCTGCTGAAGACTAACAGTATATCGGCCAGAAATGCTAAGAATCTCAAGTTATCCTCTGCGCAGAGAAATCTCAGGTGACCATAGCAAGAGCTATCGGCACGTTTTTTTGTGAAGTACAAAACTAAAGCCTGCCTAGACCGTAGCACAGCCTCCACTAGTGTATATGTAAATTCAGTCCGGCGAACCTCGAACATTTCAGAAAGACTGAATAAATTAACATTATTCTCCTTAGCTATCATGCACAGTTCCCAGGTTCTGAGTCCGGACACGTGGCAAAAACTGCAAATTGAAGACAGATTATGAAGCATCATATTCAGTCCTGGAACTGTATTGCAGACGGGAATTGGATGTTTCTCCCCAAGCAGTTCGCCCCCGGTTACATTTCGCCCCTGCACATTTCGTCCCCAGCATTTAGCTCCCAGGATGTTTCTTCCTGGGGGTGAAATGATAGGAGTGAAATGCGCGGGGGCGAAATGTACCTGGGGGCGAACAGATGGGGGCGAACTGCTGGGGGCAAATTGCTGGGGGCGAACTGCTGGAGGCGAAACTTCCTATAACCATTGCAGACACTTCTCCATGCTAGGCTTGACCTGTGTATGCAGCACCATATTTTCAGAAGGGGTGGAAGTATACTGCCTTGGGCGTTTGTCATTTGACATTGCTAATTCTTCCAGTAGAGACCACAGTCCTGCCTTTTCACCTGTATTTAAGGACGCTCCATCTGTGACGATCGATGACATATAAGGGCAACACGGTGGCTCAGTGGTTAGCACTGCAGATTTGCAGCGCTGGGGTCCTGGTTTCAAATTTCACCAAGGACAACATCTGCAAGGAGTTTGTATGTTCTCCCCGTGTTTGCCTGGGTTTCCTCCAGGTTCTCCGGTTTCCTCCCACACTCCAAAGACATACTGATAGGGAATCTAGATTGTGAGCCCCAATGGGGACAGCGATGATAATGTCTGTAAATTGTCTGAATTATAAAGCGCTGCGGAACATGTTGGCACTATAATAAATAAAAAGATTATTATATTCTTTAAAATTAAATTGTTTGCCTTCTCTCCTACAACACTTACCCTAACCCTAATGAGGGGGTGATTTCCGCACCAAAAACCCCCAATAAATCTGCGTCAAATGGTGCAGATTTTACTGCATGTTTTCTGCTGCAGAATTGCTGCCGGATTTTATGTGTCGACATACCTTAAATGGGTAGTGACAGGTTTCCTGACCACATTCCTGCTGGTCTAAAAAAAAGGGGTTAATAAAAATGGTGGTCTGTAGCAGAGAAAGGGTTAATGTGCACAGCCACAGTGATGTAGGATGGTGAGGGGTTAATGGGGTATATATTGTGTCATAGGCCAGAAAAATCTTAGCTGAGCCCACCCGGGGTACATACCCCCACCCAAACTACACCCCCCTCAGGTCATGTGACATCATCCCAGGTCTATCTCCACTCATCTCCACTCCACTGACCAATGTGACCATCTCCAGTACCAGGATGGAGCTTACAAGATGCACAGACCCTCAGCCATGCAGCTAGAAAGGCAGCTCTGATCTGTGCGTACTAGTAGCACACTAGGGGTGTACTTACTTCTTGGAGGAGATTCTAGCTAAAGTACAGTAAGCGTGGTATGGCAGCCATACCGATTTGTGTGCAGTAATAAAAATTGGTTAAAAAAATCTCTGCCAGAAATCTTCATGATGACAATATCCAAGAAATGAGTTGCAAATTTGTACTTCAGTTTATACATATTGATAAGTATTACAATATTTATATGAAGCTCACTACAATACGGTATATGCATAATGTAGAAGCTGCACTCTTCTCTTTCCCAACTATATCCTGTACCCAAAAAGCCTTGTGTTGTACGTTCTCAACATCTGAGCTACTTACTCCAGCTGACATTTGTTTGATTCATCTCCATAAGATTTTGCATGCAACACAGCGCTGTCTCATTAGTGAATACGCATCTCGTCCAGGTAAAATGTATTATACGGTACATTGGATTCTGGAGGTAAAGTACACTATTTTGTATTATTAAAACAAAATCTATTAAACGCTGGAGGTTTTTGTAGGAGAAAGCAATAAACTAAATAACTATGAGGAGTTATCGTAGCACTTAAAGGAGAAAAAAAATTATCTACTCATGTGTCTACAAACATATGGTACGGCTCGTATTGGTGATTGTCCATGGTATTCCATTCAAACTGGTAATCAGTGGGGAACTGTCACGCCAGGTGTTAGTGCAACACAGAGGGAAAAGGGAGAGGGAGCCCAGACACTAGGGAAAGGGGGAAGTGGAGACCTCCCAGTCTGGTCTAGCGTCACCCTGTCTCAACTACCGTCCCTATACAGAATACTTCAGCTATTGCCGCTCGCGTGCCTCGCCCCACTTTCCCTGGCATATGGCCACAGGTAGGGATGGAAGGAGATGCAACCTCCACTAAAACTCTAGGGGAAAATAGCTTAGCTTTAGATGAACTCCAAATGTGAACACGGCCTCAAGCTCCAGAGAGGACGAGGCACTGCTTCTGCTAAGCTTCACAAGTAGAAATGGATATAACCGGCGATGCCCTCTCAGACACACCAGGTGTATATACACCCAGGCAAGAGAGAGGTATTCGCACGGTCCTAAAGACAGCCTCCTGTCACAGCATCTGTCTGTAATGCCAAACGTGGAGATTTCCTGCAACCCACTGCAGGGCGACTGTCTGTCACCTCTGACACACCCCTGACAGGAACCAAGCTCAAGAATCCCACCCTTTAACTGGTTCTTACATTAATCAGACCGTTTCTAACACTTGCCATGTGCCTATTGCTGGCTATAAGCATAAGATGAAAGTAACTCAACTTTTATTAGTTAAAGCTGCAAAGTATACATGTATATAAGTATGCAGACATCCACTACAACAAACATAAGAAGAAATTGATGGGTGAGCCAAAAAAATGAGAAATCCCTAGATATACTGTATGTATAATGAATAAATGTGTGAAATTATTGAGCACATAAAATACAAAAGCTGGTTTGAATTGAAGTGCCAAGAAAACTGTAAAGTAGGTCGCATAAGATACAAGTGATAAAAGAAATGGCAACAGGGAAGTAATGGACTCACTCACCAGACACCCGACCCGCGTTTCACAACCCATGCTTCCTCAGGGGTGCCAACTATATGAGGTAAATGTTCTCAATGATTGACAGCATACTACTTTAAAAAGAATTGTGAGTCTGGATTTTTTCACTCGCTGTACATATTTAGGGCTCATCTGTTTTTATCTGTACGAACACTATCCGTGTTTTTCAAGGATAGCACTTGTACCTACAGTATAATAGAGAATAAGGATGTTCACATGTCTGTGGTTTTTCGCGGACCAAGCAGTTGGCGCAAATCATGAAGAAATATCCGATATTCATCTGCGTGTCAGATCAAAATCAGAAATACGAGTTTATGGGTCCATTAAAAAATCGGACAGGACTCAGATACCATTCACGTGCTGCTGGTTTTTCACAGACTGTTAGATAGAAAAAGATAGAGAAACAATTACAGCCATCAGTTAATTACAGCCCCTCATATGTCACTTTGTTCAAGTCAGTCATTTTTTTAATCATAACCAGTCATCTTATCAGTGTCATGCGCCTCCGTGCGTCTTGCCAGAAATGTTACTCCAGTCAGAGATGTTACTCCTAACATTTGTGGAGTAATAAAAGCTGCCAGTTTTGATTCATTTGATATGCAGCCGAACCTTGTGCCACTTCGGGTCCTATCCAGCTGCACCTATTTTAGCAAAGCTGAATGAAACTTGTGTGGAAACCCCAAAGTTGCAAAAACTTAATGTTGCACAAAAAATGTTATTATTTTTTTTTAATTGTTTTCTGCCAGTTTTCTGCCATAAACACTTTAATAAATCAGGGCCAAACTAGTGAAACCACTCATATGTTTGATAAATAAAAGCGGTCCGGTCCGATGGGTGTTGCTGGTCTTTGTCCAGCGCCTCCCTTCTTTTTGCTATGTGGTCCTTCTTTTTTTCATTGTTTGGATGACACGTTCTACGTCACCCACACAGTGTTTCCAGCAAGGCGTACTTCTCTGCCCTGTCGAGGGCAGAGCAAAGGACTGCAGTGCGCATGCGCTGGAAAAGGTCAAAGAGACATGGCGCATGTGCACTGCAGTACTTCGCTCTGCCCAGATGCCGGGGACACTGTGTGGATGACATAAAACACGTCATCCACACAAAGTACAGAAGGAGGATGGCATCGAAAGAAGAAGGCAGGCGCCGAACCAAGACCAGCGACACGTCTGGTCTTATCTCACATGGGACAAACCTGGTGACTTAGGCTGAATTCACACATCCATGCTTCCCAGTTTGTACTCAACTGCAATGTATGAACTGGTTGTGGACCCTGGGCCCAAACTTAACAGCCTGATATATACCTATGAGTTCAGGTCAGGAGACCCACACACAGTCCATTCATCACAGTCCCGAGTACGTGCATTGAAACACAGATGTGTGAATTTAGCTTAACCTGTGATTAATTAGAATTGAAAAAAATGTTTTGAAATGTAGAAAAGAAACTACATAAAGCATTCAAACAACTTCAAGGTGATTTGGAGACATATTGAGTGATGATTTCAATAATGCACGCAACACACTGAGCGAAACAGGGCTATTGGCAAAAGACAAGGGGGGCCCCACTAAAGCACCACTCTGGTATTTTTCTTTATTTCACCCCTGAATGGTGTCACTAATCTATTTTTCCTGTCTGTAGCAGAATATTTACCAGCCGCTGTCTTCTACTGTTCTTGGCGCCGCTCTGGTCCTGTTCTGCTAGTTAGGACTAGCCGGATCGCTCTAGTGTTTGCTGGGCTGACCGGAAGTCACTTCTCTATGTAAGGCTATGAGTGCCAGAACAAGGCTGTCATAAACTTACATTGAAAATTTGTAACAGTCAGCTCTGACTTCCGGTCATTCATGAGCTGCAATCACAAGATGGCGGAGCGGGACTGAAGTGTTGCCGGTAAGAGCTGAAGATGGTGGCTAGTAATTATTTTCCTACAGGCAGGAAACACACATTATTGCTACCACTCCAAGGGTAAAAGAAAAAAAGAAAAAAAACAACGGTGTGGAGCTTTAAGGAAAAGCATAAAAAAGCGGCTGAACTTTTCCCAAATCACACACAAGCCACAATCCTTCTAGAAAATTGTTCTATGGACAGATGAAACCATACTTAATCTTTTTGGCAATGCAAACCAATATTTAATCTATAGACAAAACGAAGCCTATGAAGAAAAATGCGATTTGCATACAGTGAAACATGGTGGAGGATCCATCACATTTTGGTGCTCCATGGCATCCTCCAGGTCTGGAGGTCTTGAATGTTTAAACTGCCCAGTAATGTGCTGATCTCAATCCAATAGCAAAACTTTGGACAGAGAAGAAATCTGCTATTGGGGAAAGGAACATCCAAAAGCTTGAGAGAATTGCCGTGGAAGAAGCAAGCAGCAAACAGGTGCAAGAAGCGCCCAAAGGCTGTCATTCTTGCCAAATGTTATGCAACCAGGTAAATGGGAAGCGTGACATTAATCCTGTCCATGTCGTATCCTCTTTTTCTTCTCTATTTTTTTTTCAATTACTGCATGTAAGGTGACAGTTGAACGTTTTTTGTCTAAAGTATTTCGACATGCTATTAAAATAATTTATTGATAGAAAACTTGGTTTACATCTACTAATTTCTGAAGATTCTGGCTTTATTATAATAAACAAGGGGGGTCAATAATGGTGACTACGACTGTATTTATGTGTTAATCTATCAATCTAAATTCCTTTCTATTTTATATAGAAAAATGATAGTAAAGTAATCGAAATGGTACATGCTATATATATCCTAGAAAATGACACACAGTGACAAGCTAGTGTCCTACAGTGCCAAGATAAGTACAATAAGTACATACAGTGCTAGCAAAGTGCCACACACTGCCCATATAAATAGTGCCCAGATATACATCATACCTTATCTTAAATGAAAAGGAATAAGTGAGCTTGAAAATAATCAGCATTTCTAATCTTGCTGGAGACTGGGCCTGGTACATTTCTTTGTGTTTCATCAACTATTATGTAGGATGTTTCTCGGTTGCAGTGCATTTATAGGGCACTGAGAAAAGCACTAACTAAGCTGCGGAAAACACCAAGCACTAAAGAAAATGTAGGTTTTCATGAATTACACTTTGTGCTGCTAGACGGCTACTTGTTTTTTTACAGAATATACACTGCTCAAGTGTAGCACCAATAGGATGGATAGACATGTTAATGATGTGTAAATGATGAAAAAGTGGAAGCAAAATTGTTGAAACATCTCAATTTATTCAGTATCGCATATGAACGCTATTTACAGAAATACATGCGCTTTGCACTCTTCGCCTACTATCAATTAGGTTTTTATTGGTTGTCTGAGGAATGCTCTGCCATGAAGAATGCACTTGGGTATATCATAAAGATCCACTGCTGGCAGCTCCTTTTTCAATTGCTGACCTGTGATGTCGAAGAACTGTCACAACAGGAATATAGTGTGGGTTCACAGGGTGCCAGTATTCGGACCCCTCTAGTATTTATTCCAGGATACTAACAGCTCGGTGTTACATTGATTTGGTGGTAGAACCTGTGGTAGGACCATTTCTCTAAAACGTGTCTCAGGAGTCGACCACTATCAGTATTTGGTCAGTATTCGGTCAGTATTTTTTCTCAGAAGTGGAAGCTAAAGCCAGGAGTGGATGATAAATGCAGAATTGGTGACTTGTTTCTATTATACCTTTCCTCTGATTGTTCCTCACCTGGTTTTGGCTCCCACTACTGAGAAAAAATACTGACCAAATACTGATAGTGGGGCCATGGCCTTAAGATGACAATGCCAAGCCACATGTTGCTCGTGCTACTGTGATCAGCCTACGGGGCCTAAACAGACTAGCAAGGCCTGCAGTGTTGCTGGATTTATCTCCCATTTAGAACATTTGTTGACAAACAGCAAAGTGAGCTGCCAGCAGCAGATCTTGATGATTTGACTGGCCAAGTGTAGGGATCAGCAGACCTGTGGAAGTTCGGATTTTGGTACCCGACCCCAAACTTTAATCCAAAGTTTGGTTCTGGTACTAGAACTGTACCTAAACATGAACCAGAACCCGAACCCCATTGAAATCAATGGGGACTCCAACTTTGGAGCTGGAAAATCTCTGTCTTTCTCTTTCCCTCAGAACTCCGAACATTAACCCCTTAATAACATCTGACGTACTAATACGCGTCTGTGCCCTGGGACTTAAGAGCCAGACCCGTATTAGTACGTCATCGCGATCGCGCGCGCACACAGGCTGTGCGGGCGCGATCGCCGCCGGGTGTCAGCTGATTGTCACAGCTGACACCCGGTACTATGTGCAGGGAGCGGTCCTGCACCACTCCCAGCACATTAACCTCTGCGATGCTGCGATCGAAGTCGATCGCAGCCGATCGCAGCATTGCGGGGGCAAGGGGAGGTGATCGCAGATACTCACCTCCTCTTCCGGCTTCCAGCGCTGTCTGCAAAGGCTTCCCGGGTGTTGCCATGATGACCCGATGTCGTCATGACAACATCCGGGTCACCAGACAGCAGGAAGATTGTTTGGACATGCGCAGTGCATCTCCAAACAATCTTCTCACTGTGCAGCGCTGATAGCCTGCATGGCATAGGGATGGTGCTGCATTCCTGTGCCATGCAGGCGATCAGAGAAAAAAAAGTGAAAGTCCCATAGTGGGACAAAGTAATAAAGTATAAAAACTGTCAGTAAGTGAAAAAAAAAAAAAAAATTGCAAAAATATAAAAAATAAATAAATAAAATAATCCACCAAAAATAAAAATATAATGTACCCATCAATAAATATTATTATAAAAAAAACAATAAAAGTACACATATTTGGTATTGCCGCGTCCGGAACAACCTGACCTATAAAACTGTCCCACTAGTTAACCCCTTCAGTGAACACGGTAAAAAAAAAAAACAAAGCAAAAAACAATGCTTTATCACCATACTGCCAAATAAAAAATGGAATAACACGCGATCAAAAAGACGAATATAAATAAAAATGGTACCGCTGAAAACGTCATCTCGTCTCATAGAATCATAGAATGGTAGAGTTGGAAGGGACCTCCTGGGTCATCTGGTCCAACCCCCTGCTCAAAGCAGGATTCACTAGATCATCTCAGACAGATGTCTGTCCAGCCTCTGTTTGAAGACGTCCATTGAAGGGGAACTCACCACCTCTCGTGGCAGCCTGTTCCACTCATTAATCACCCTAACTGTCAAAAAGTTTTTTCTAATATCTAATCTGTGTCTCCTCCCATTTAGTTTCATCCCATTGCTTCTAGTCTTTCCCTGTGCAAATGAGAATAAAGATGATCCTTCTACAATGTGACAGCCCTTGACATATTTGTAGACAGCTATTAAGTCTCCTCTCAGTCTTCTTTTTTGCAAGCTAAACATTCCCAAATCCTGCAACCGTTCCTCATAGGACATGGTTTGCAGACCAGTCACCATTCTGGTCGCTCTTCTCTGAACTTGCTCCAGTTTGTCTATGTCTTTTTTAAAATGTGGTGCCCAAAACTGTACACAGTATTCCAGATGAGGTCTGACCAAAGAGGAGTAAAGACCGATAATGACTTCACGTGATCTAGACTGTATGCTTCTGTTAATACATCCCAGAATTGTATTTGCCTTTTTTGCTGCTGCATCACACTGTTGACTCATGTTCAGTCTATGATCTATTAGTATACCTAAGTCTTTTTCACATGTACTGTTGCTTAGCTCTATTCCTCCCATTCTGTATATGCTTTTTTTATTTTTATTGCCCAGATGTAGTACTTTGCATTTTTCCCTGTTAAAAACCATTCTGTTGGTTGCTGCCCACTGCTCCAGTTTATTTAGGTCTTTTTGAATCCTCTCTCTCTCTTCTCTAGTATTAGCTATCCCTCCTAGCTTTGTGTCATCAGCAAATTTAATCAGTTTACCCTCAATTCCTTCATCTAAATCATTGATAAAGATGTTGAACAATACAGGTCCCAGGACGGAGCCCTGTGGTACCCCACTTGAGACATTCATCCAGCTGGATGTGAAGCCATTTACAAACACCCTTTGAGTCCGATCACTAAGCCAGTTATGAATCCACCTAACAGTTGCCTGGTCCATTGCATACTTGGTCATTTTTTCAATAAGGATGGTGTGAGATACTTTGTCAAATGCTTTGCTGAAGTCAAGATATACTATATCTACAGCATTTCCCTGATCCACCCAGTCAGTGATTCTGTCATAGAAGGAAATTAAGTTAGTCTGACATGACTTGTTAGTTACAAACCCATGCTGACTCTGGTTAATCACTTCATTCTTATCCATGTACTTACATATATGTTGTTTAATAATTTGTTCAAAGATCTTTCCTGGTATAGAAGTCAGACTCACCGGCCTATAGTTCCCTGGGTCCACCTTCTTCCCCTTTTTGAAGATAGGAACAACATTTGCTCTTCTCCAGTCTTCTGGGACTTCTCCTGTTCTCCAAGAATTTTCAAAGATTATGGAGAGTGGTTCTAAAATTTCTTCTACGATCTCCTTCAGTACTCTGGGGTGTAATTCATCTGGACATGGAGACTTCAACTCATTTATGTTAGCTAAATATTCCCTCACAATCTTTCTGTTTACAGATAACTTGGATTCCTCTATTCCTTTAAAAGGACAGTGAAGATCAGTTGATGTTACATTTTCTTTCTGAGAGAAAACAGATGCAAAATAGGAATTAAAAAGTTCGGCCTTCTCAACATCCTCTCTTACCATTTCTCCATTTTCATCCTGTAAAAATCCTATAGCATCTTTGACTTTTCTTTTACTTTTGACATACCTCCAAAATCCTTTTTTATTGCTTTTGACATCTCTTGCAAGCCTTAATTCATTGTCAGCTTTAGCTAACCTGATACGTGCCCTACAGGATCTGCAGACTGCATTATAATCCTCTTTCCATTTAATAAACATTTCTTTCTTTCTTTTTAGCATGTGTTTAAGTTCTGTGTTCATCCATCCTGGTTTCCTTAAATGCTTCCCATTCTTCCTACTTTTCGGGATTGTTAACGATTGTGCTTTGAGAATCTCATTTTTAAAAATTTCCCATCCTTCCTGGACATTTTTGTCCTTAAGGACATCCAGCCATTGGATCCCTCCTATTCTCTTTCTGAGTCTCTTAAAATCTGCCTTTCTAAAATCTAACCTTGAAGTTTGAGTCTTCACATGTCTTCCTCCTCTAGTTATCCAAAATTCTATAATAGCATGATCGCTGCCTCCTAGGGTCCCAGCCACCTTTACCTCCTCAACCATTTCCTCCCTGTTTATAAGGATTAGATCCAAAGTAGCAGATCCCCTTGTTTTCTCCCCTACCTTTTGGAAGATAAAGTTGTCAGCAAGAGAGGATAAGAATTTGCTTGACCTGTTAGTTTTACTTGAGAGAGATTCCCAACAAATGTCTGGATAGTTGAAATCTCCCATGACCACTACGTCATATTTTTTGGAGAACTTGGTCATTTGATACATAAAGAGTTCATCCATATCTTCAGCTTGCCCAGGTGGCCTGTAGTAAATGCCTACAATGGTGTCCTTTCCGTTGTTCTCTCCTTGTATTCTTACCCAAACAGTTTCCACAGAACTCCCAGTCTCTGAAGCTTCAATCTCTGTGCAGATATACGCTTTTCTAACATACAATGCAACAACTCCTCCTCGTTTATCAAGTCTGTTTCTTGCAAATAAGTTGTATCCTTTTAGCCTTTTATTCTTTTATTATTTCTTTTATTATTATCAAGTCTGTTTCTTGCAAATAAGTTGTATCCTTTTAGCCTTTTATTCTTTTATTATTTCTTTTATTATTTTTTATTCGCAAAAAACAAGCTGACATACAGCTCCATCAGCCGAAAAATAAAAAAGTTATAGCTCTCAGAATAAAGCTATGCTAAAAAATATTTTTTTCTATAAAATTGCTTTTATTATGTAAAAGTGCAAAACATAGAAAAACGATATAAATGTGGTACCGCTGTAAACGTACTGACCCGAAGAATAAAGCTGCCTTATCACTTTTACCACACGCGGAACAGAATAAAAAAAAAAAAAAACAATTCCTGAATTGTTGGTTTTTGTTTATTCTGCCTCCCAAAAATCGGAATAGAAAGCGATCAAAAAATGGCACCAATAACAACGTCAACTCATCCCGCAAAAAACAAGCCGTCACATGACTGTCTGCCAAAATCTGGAAAAATTATAGCTCTCAAAATATGGCGATGCAAAAACTAGATTTTACAAACAATGCGTCTTTTAGTGTGTGACAGCTGTCAGTCATAAAAACCCCATATGATTCTGGTATTGCTGTAATCACACCGACCCGAAGAATAAAGTAGTCTAATCACTTATACCGCACGAGGAACGGCGTCAAAAATAAACTCTTGGGTTAGGATTGGGCTAGGGTTAGGGCTGGGTTTGGGGTTAGGGTTGTGCTAGGGTTAGGGTTGTGCTAGGGTTAGGGTTGTGCTACGGTTAGGGTTGTGCTACGGTTAGGGTTGTGCTACGGTTAAGGTTGTGCTATGGCTAGGGCTGGGGTTGGGGTTAGGGTTGGGGTTAGGGTTGTGATGGGGTTGGGATTTTTTTCAAAAGTAAGAAAAAAGATGACGATATGGTGACTAGTGTTGAGCGCAAGTGCTCGCTACTTGAGTTTGCATCGGGTGCTCTGGTATGCATTGAGTATCGTGGGTATTTGAGTGACATGCTCGAGTCTCTGCCCCATATGCTTCGCGGCCAAAAAAACTTTACGGGGATTGCCTGCCATGCACGAGCGATCCCCGCATGGTTTTTTTTGGGTGTCTAATAACCGTGAAACATGCGGAGCAGGGACTCGAGCATGTCACTCGAGCACACGCTGTACATGGTGCATACCTGAGTACCCGATGCAAACTCAAGTAGCGAGCACTTGCCCTCAAGACTAATGACAACTTATTCAATATGATGACCTAATGTAAACAAATGCTGTGTCGTACCTCTGGGTTCAAAATGTTCACTATACACCTTAATAAAATCCTTGAGGGGTATAGTTTCCAAAATGGGGTCACTTGTGGGGGAGCTCCACTGTTTAGGCACATCACGGGCTCTCCAAACGCGACATGGTGTCCGCTAACAAATTGAATGGAAAATCGGCTCAAATTGTTAGCAGACATCATGTTGCGCTTGGAGAGCCCCTGTGTGCCCAAACATTGGAGCTCCCCCACAAGTGACCCCATTTTGGAAACTAGACCCCCAAAGGCACCTATCAAGATTCATAGTGAGCACTTGGAACCCCCAGGTGTTTCACAAATTGATTCATAAATATGAAAAAGTGTTTTTTTTTTACTTTTTCATTTTTACGAATCAATTTGTGAAGCACCTGGGGGTTCCAAGTGCTCACTATGCATCTAGATAGGTGCCTTGGGGGGTCTAGTTTCCAAAATGGGGTCTCTTGTGGGGGAGCTCCAATGTTTGGGCACACAGGGGCTCTCCAAACACAACATGGCGTCCGCTAATTATTCAAGCAAATTTTACAATCAAAAAGTCAAATGGCGCTCCTTCCCTTCCGAGCCCTGCCGTGCGCCCAAACAGTGTTTTTTCCCCACATATTGGGTATCTGCGTGCCCAGGGGAAATTGCACAACAAATTTTGGGGTCCATTTTTTCTTGTTACCTCTGTGAAAATAAAAAAAATTGGGTCTAAAGTAACATTTTTGTGAAAAAAGTTAAATGTTCATTTTTTTCTTCCACATTCAAAAAATTCCTGTGAAGCACCTGAAGGGTTAATAAAGTTCTTGAATGTGGTTTTGAGCACCTTGAGGGGTGCAGTTTTTAGAATGGTGTCACTTTTGGGTATTTTCTGTCATAAAGACCTCTCAAAGTGACTTCAAATGTGATGTGGTCCCTAAAAAAATGGTTTTGTAAATTTTGTTGGAAAAATGAGAAATCGCTGGTCAATTTTAACCCTTATAGCTCCCTAACAAAAAAAAATTTTGGTTCCAAAATTGTGCTGATGTAAAGTAGACATGTGGGAAATGTTATTTATTAACTCTTTTGTGTGAAATATCTCTCTGATTTAAGGGCATAAAAATTCAAATTTTGAAAATTGCAAAATTTTCAAAATTTTTGCCAAATTTCCGTTTTTTTCACAAATAAACGCAAGTGATATCGAAGAAATTTTACCACAATCATGAAGTACAATATGTCATGAAAAAACAATCTCAGAATCAGGGGGATCCGTTGAAGCGTTCCAGAGTAATTACCTCATAAAGTGACAGTGGTCAGAATTGTAAAAATTGGCCTGGTCATTAACGTGCAAACCACCCTCGGGGCTTAAGGGGTTAAAGGGGTTTTCCCACTAATAAAAGTTCATTTTATTCACTAGATCTTGGAATGAAAATAATGTCCACAATAGGAAGTGATTAAAAAAAATGTTCCTGTGCTTAGATAATGTTAGAAATGTGCCCCTGCTGTGTACTGTGTAATGGCTGTGTCTGACCGTACAGCAACATGGTCTGATCACACCACAGCTCCTGGACAGGGGAGAAAGCAAAAGAGTATACAGACATTACATCATGGAATCACAGCTGATTCTTTTTGTGAGATAAAACATTTCCCTGCCTGTTTTTAAACAGTGTTTTATCTCAAAGAAAGAATCAGCTGTGATCTCCTACTGTAATGTCTGTATACTCTTTTGCATCCTCCCCTGCCCAGGATGTGGTATGATCAGACCATGTTCCTGTACGGTCAGACACGGCCATTACACAGTACACAGCAGGGACACATTTATAAGATTATCTCAGCACAGGAACATTTTATTTAATCACATCCAATTGTGGAAGTTATTATTATTCCAAGATCTACTGCATAAAATGAACTTTTGTTCGTGGGAAAACCCCTTTAAAACAGACTTCCGGGAAAACTCAGTGTTGGCAGTTTAGTACCGGACAGTAACTGTCAGGAATGAACCCCGAACGTTAAAATCTCTAGCCAAGTGCATTTGTAGCGCCCCGTGGGTTCGGCCGCTACAGGGGTATTGCACCTCTGCCAGGGGTGTGATATTCCACTCCCGGGTAAGGATGGAGTATGGACCAGGGCTCAGTTAGCTGCATACAGCACACACACCCCATTTCCGAGGGACAGCTCAACGGTGCTCCCACTAGACAGAAGTGCAGGCACGACCGACTATGTCCCTGTCTGGAGTGGGGAGGGGGGTGGAACACCCAGTGCTGTAGGGGCAGGTAGGGGTTGGTTCCTGAGCGTAGGTAGGAGCCCATTGGTTGCTGGTCACCTGGGCTCATGGTCAGAGTGAGGTATAAAAGGTGGGCACCATCTTAGCTCTGGAGAGAGAAGTTCGTTCTGTCCAGTGAGGAGAAGACAGGGAGTAGAGGCTCTGTAGGAGCTCTACTCCAGGAGGGCCTAGTGAGAGGCCGAGGAGGAGGTGAAGGGGAGCTGAGATTGCGTCTCATCTCAGCTCCAAGAGAAAGGAACAGAAAGGAACAGGAAGGAACAGAAAAGGAGAAGAAGAGACAGAGAAACAGAAGGCCTCAGGAACAAGAAGGTGGAAGGGACCCTAAGAACCCACGAGAATCCAGGGTGAAGGATCAGGCAGATTAAGGGTACCGGATCCCAAGTTGGTGGAGGAGAAACTACCCTCAGCCAAAGACCGGTCGTCGTGATCATTTATTGGTGCGACACCTCATCAAACCTGCTAGGAAGGCACCATATAGGACAGCGGAGGACGGGGCCCACGTTTAACCGCACAGGTCCGCGGCAGCTGGACAAAAGTGGGTCACTGGTGAGGCAGGCCAGAGAAAGGACAAAAGGGGGTCCTGAGCCATACTTCTGAACTGCCTGGGAGTTGACCGAGCCCCACACCTGGTGGACGCAGCACGGCTCGGGCGGTCACTACCGGTGCCGAAGTGACCCGGAGCACATGAACTGTGAGTAAAGACCCTGGACTGTAACTTGCTGTCTGTGTGCTCTTTTGCGCCTCCAGCACTACCGGTACTGGGACTCTCACCACCATCACTCCCACCTTCCATTATACTGCCCTGGGGCCGCACTCTTCCCGTGGGGAGTCACACTACCCTAGCTGCACACCTCATCAGCCCCAGCGGTCTGCATGCAGCGGCGGTTCCTAATAACCGCAATCCACGGGTGGCGTAGTCGGACATAACCATCAGCACATAACGGACTACCACTGGCCTGACCACCCTGAGCCACGGAACCGGGTTGCCACTACTACTCCCCCAACGTTCCCCTACTGCCTGGATCCGAGTGCCCCACGGCCCAGGGGGCGAGTCACATTCAGCGCAGCAAAACTGCCATAATATACCTAGGTTATGTTCATATGCTGATTATTTCACATAGATTTACTAAAATCCGCATAAAATCCACATTCCATGCATGTACATGTGATTTCCGCTACAAAAATCACATACAACAGAAAATGTTTGCACGGGAAAAATAACATTTATGATAAGTAGCATGAAAATTATTTTTGCAGATTCTACACAAAAAAACTGGGGGATTTTCAGGACACAGATAAGCCATATTGAATAGAGCTAATCCTCACTCAGATCCATGGCAGTGTCGGCCTTTGCTCTGATATGTTGGATTTTAGTGATGTTAATTGAACATAGACTTAATCTGAAAGAAAATATTTGCAGCATATAACTCCCTCTGTGAACGAGATTTTCAAGTTATTTTAGCCATCTTTTCTGCAATCGAAATCAGCAAGTAAAAAGCTGCAGTAATTTAAGTTTCCTCCTACTCTTCTCCATGCAGCATACAAATGGATGTGCCGTAGATACCAAATATTAAAGAGCACTCATTTTTTATTATAAATTAAGAACTTGAATTTACACAGGTTTTAAAGGGAATCTGTCACGAGGTTTTTGCCACCTAAACAGAGTGCAGCATCATGTAGGAAAAGAGACCCTGATTCTCGGTGCAGCAGTTGTGATACAATCAGAGTATTTGGATGTAGCATGTACAAGAACTCAGAAAGCTAACTCCGCCCACACCAGGCTCTGTGTGTACATTGTAAGCTGCTAATCAGAGCTAGGGGGCGGAGTTGGACCAGGATGCACGAGGGCACCTAGTCCGGTAGTGATAATATTCTGCTGATAAAACACTCATTGTATTGAAACAACAGCACACAGCCTAATAAGTGTCACATCACTAAAATCAGTGTCTCAGCCTCTACCTCATGCTGCCCTCAGATTACATAGCAAAAATCTGCTGACAGATTCCATTTAAGCCGATCACTAGAAGCATGCTTTAAAGGTATCATCATCATTTTTATTATTATTTGGCATTTTCCTTCAAAGAATAATTTGCAGGACACAGACAAGGCAATATATGCTGTTCATTAGGTGTACTATCTCAGCAAAACTGCAAAATATAGAAATGACAAATCCAGTGTATGTATTCACAAGTGTTAACACGAATGATAATCTGCCAGAATCTGGCATATGCTTTGCATGTGTTTGCTTTATTAGTGCCATCAATCAAATAGATTTTAAGCTGGCTCGAACAGTCTCCTCCTGTATCTTATGGGCAGCCCCTGCTTTGGCAAGTCAGTTTATTGCATTGTGCCTGAAGCAGAAAATTGGGTTATGTTTTATCTTGAGCCGGGGACTCGCTGTGCCAGGAGCACTTTAGCAAACAAACAGTATTTGTTGAGAAAAGTTTCTACAATTTTGGCTTCTCCTTTTCGATCGATATTTCATAGATTTTTATTGTTCATGTTATCTTGCACTTCTTAGAAAATTTACATAAATTCCCATTGTCTATAGATGCTAATGAATATGGCCTGGAATCCTATTCTATAGGATTCAAATTGATGCCAAAAGACATCAGCTCCATCAGATCTTTTAATGGATCCTATTACAGTATTTTTAGTCCTTTTTTTTGGCACCGCAGGGATCAGATAGATGCCAAATTAGCAATCATTTCCAATAAGTTAAGAGCTATAGAAACCTATATAATGATTTTTAGGATCCCAATAAAATGCAGATTAATCCTATTTGAACATAGCAGAGCTGCAATACAACAAGTCAGTAGAAAAAATTGGTGCTGTGTCTGGAAAAAAATAGATCTGTCCTTTCACGCAAAACCTGTAGAAAAACATTGTTTCACACATGAAATATCAGACCAAAATCTGCATTAAATCAATGTAGAAATATGGAAACTTCTCAAGGGTTCACCAATCTTAAAGGGGTTGTCCGATCAAAACCAATAAGTCTGCAGTCACTCTGTGTGACTGCAGACTTATGAATCCCCCCAGCGTACGCACTGTGCACTGCGGGGATTCGCCGGTTTCAGACCCGGTAACGGAGTGTATGCATGAGTTATACATACCCCCGGCCATCGGGCGCGGCCTCGCTCTCCATACACTTGTATGGAGCGAGGCCACCCTCTCTAGTCAGCCACACCCACTCACTAGACGGGGGCGCGGCCTCTGTACAATACAAGTGTATGAAGCTGGCCGAGGGTATGTATAACACATACATACCCTTTGTTACAGGGTCTGAAACAGCCAAATACACACAGCACACAGTCTGCGGGGATTCATAAGTCTGCAGTAACACAGAGCCCTTTAAGAACCACTGTAGCTCCATCACCTATAATGATGGTGAAATGCTGATAAAGTGGAGACATCCACTTAAAGGGGTTGTCCAGGTTTGGGGGTCAAGTCTGCAGGCACTCTATGTGAATGCAGGCTTGTAAATCCCTACAGCGCGGAGTGTGCGCGCTGTCAGGATTCTCCGGTGTCAGCGCTAGGAGCGAGTGCGCATGTGACAACAAGTATGAATGGACAGACAGTTCAAAAGAAGAAAGAATATTATTGGCCAGCATTTTGAAATGATTTTTCAAGGTTAAAGAGGTGTTCCAAATCTAACATTTATTTTAATTTAATATCATAATCTAATCTCTTTTCTAATACACTTTAATTAAAAACTCCCTATCCTTCCTTCACTATGCTGTCCATTCCGACATATGCTCAGTAGGATCTTGTCACAGTGTAATATGCATAGTGACAGTACGCTCCCTCCTCGACTCTGATCAGAAGTGACAAGCCGGCAAGAGAGGGCACTGTCAACGCCCATTGTAAGGAGAAAACTCGGCAAGCAGAGACCATCCTTGCCACCCTCAAGTGACTTCACCTGCGAGGGCGAGGCTGGTCTCTTCTCACTTGTTCTCTCCTCACGATAAAAAAAAATTACACTATCTCACTCGTTTTCAGCACTCGCGTTCCAGGGGCTCTCGTGAGGTTGCTATAACATGTGAGCTCTGCACCCAATCAGCGCTGGCATCACTATAGCCGCCTTCAGATATATAAGTAATTAAAAGCAAGTGACTTCCTGTTGATTACTTATATGTCCAAAGACGGAGACAGTGATGCCAGCGCTGATTGGATGCAGAGCTCACATGTTATAACAACCTCACGAGAGCCCCTGGAACGTGAGTGCAGAAAACGCTGAAACGGCGCCGCCACAGCAGTTGAGTATAGGCTTTTTTATTTTAAAGGGGCAAAATATGGGGGATGAGAAGGGTTTGTCCTAGTAGTGGACAACTAATTTAAGATTGCCTAAATACGCATGGTCTAAGAATTAGGCAGTATTGATAAATATGCTTCATTACGTACAAAAATATATGATATATGAGATAAATGGCAAAACGATGGAATGATGAAAGAAGTAAAGGAGGAAGACGTAGAAATAGAACTCTAGTGCCACATATTAGAAGTAGCACTTCTAAAAATCAATATGGACCCTCCTTAGGCCCTTCTCTCATGAGCTAGAATAACAAGTAAGGCCTTTTAATGGGTCGATATTGACCTTTTTAGGACTGCTACCTTGAATAGGAGGTTATTTGCATATTGAAGAGACTGTCTCGCTGCAGACATTGATGGTCTGTCACTAGAATAATTAATCGAGGTCAATATGACAAGGGTTTGACCACTGTGACCCTATTGCTTGGCTGCTTGGTTAGGCTATTATAATCAATGGCTAATCATACAGCTTCTAAAAAAAAGACTAGAGAAGATATTAGGAGGTAAAGAAATTCAGCTCTGGCCTAGCTCTGCTGCTCTATTCTAGTGACTGATAGGAGTCCAGCAGTCTGATCTCTACCGATTGGACTTCAGTAGCAAATCTTAGTTATAATCCATGTGTAGTGAGATGCTATTACTGAAAAAAAACCATAGAAGTATAAGTTTCCTTACGTCAATTGGCACTCTCCCAAAGGAGAAACTTTAGCCCTTATACAGCCTCTTGAATATACAAAGATGGTGGTTAGTTCCCAATGAGCCTCACACACTTCTCTTCCTATAACAAACACCCGGGTCAATTTTATAGCAAATCATTATCCAATCAGTACGATTTTGGAGAGAGAAAAACAAAATAATTAGAGGAAATCTGCCCAAGCACAAGGAACTCATATGAACTCCAGGCACATAGGGGCAGACTCATCAAGACTGGTGGCATGGAAGCCCTTGTTAGACCAGTCTTGCCAGAGTAGATAGCTCTGAATTGATTAAGAGGAACACACCTCTTAATCAATTCTCACCTCTTCTAAGTGGCGTGAAAACGCCTGAGCTTTTGCTAAATTCAATGAGGGGGTGTTGTTATGACCTAGTCCCTCCCGGCTCTATCTATCTATGACCTAGTCCCTCCCGGCTCTACTGAATGGGAAGAGATACAGATTAGATATTAGAAAAAACTTTTTGACAGTGAGGGTGATCAATGAGTGGAACAGGAGGCCACGAGAGGTGGTGAGTTCCCCTTCAATGGACGTCTTCAAACAGAGGCTGGACAGACATCTGTCTGAGATGATTTAGTGAATCCTGCTTTGAGCAGGGGGTTGGACCAGATGACCCAGGAGGTCCCTTCCAACTCAACCATTCTATGATTCTATGATTCTATTTCAGTGGGACTTATCCAAAGAGGCGTAAAAACGCCAAATGCGGCATAAAAGCTTTGATGAGTCTCCAATATGCAAAAACCACAATTATAACCCTCTGAAATATGTACTCTAATAAAATGAGCGACTCTGGTAATTTTGCTTATGATTCAATTCAGCAAATTATAAAGTGGACCTGCTCCTATTATCTAATTATGAGCAGTCATAAAAGACATACATTAATCAGATAAATAATATAACCCGTGCTCTGTGGAGTTAATCTATGTATCAGATAAGGACATTCCGGTTTAGGAGACCCTCTACTGAAGCGCAATGGAAACATATTCAGAGTGAAATAAAATGAATTAGCAAGAAGAAAAAAAAAATCTGTGGGAATCTATCGTGGAGGGCTGGTGTTTTACAACGCCGGATAGATCCCTTTGCATATAAGATCTGACAGGCCTATTTTTTACAGAACGTATCACTTGCTGCGAATGTGCAGTGTCTGTGATTATCTGCTCTTTCTACTCTGTCTACATATTCTGCAGCGCAGCACAATTGGGAACGGAGCATACAAATAAAACTATTACTGTACAAAGACAGAGCAGAAAACCACCGCTACTCATTAGTGCTATGTCATACCAAGAGCTAATGGGCCTGTCCAGACCCTGCTGAGGAATCCAATAGGGAGGAGGTTCACTTATTTGTGCCTATTTTGTATTCACAAATTAGCATCTTCATTTATTACTTAGCGTCATATACAATTTTAAGTTATATATTTACACGTTGTTTTTGGACCAGCAGAGTATTGACAACCATAGGACTCAGGTATTTTTAGCACTTAAACATGTTTCAGAAGATTCTAGGAGAAGCCCAGATACAAATATTCATTCACACCCCCTCTTTATTGTATATAACACTTTGTGGTACTTTGTGTGTCACCACTTACGGTTACCAAGATAGTATTAAAGAAGCACTTCTCCTCCCATCAAAGTTTTTATCCTCTTAATATATTGCAATCATCATATTATATAGCACTGTGTACTTACAATTGCTCATTTTGCCTTTCTACCCAGATAATACTTCTCTTTTCATTAAGGTCTATTGTATCACAAACTAGCTGAATTCTTCTAAGCTTTTTGTAGGAACAGGAAGTCTCTGTTCCCTGCATGAGTCATCCCCCTCTTTAACCCCTGACCCAGATGTTGTGCTCCTCCCCCTGCCAGGGACTTTGCAGTGATGTAGGATTGTAGTTATAATGATGACTGGTGAAGAGAAAAGAGACTTTGTTTCTACATTAGAACATAGAAGGATTCAGCTAGTCAGTTTTTAATCACATGATGTCATAGACCTAATGGAAAAGAGAAGAATTACCTGGGTATGAACAGTCGTTTTCTGCTGCCAGACTCCATAACGTGGTATGTTCATTCTGTAAGTCAGCGCAATTATGGCATTACCAAATTTTTATAGACTTTTTTATGTTTTACCACTTTATACTTTTTGAAAAAAAAAAAGTTTTTATGTTGCCATATTTAAAGAGACATAACTTGTTGAGTGTGATGGGGTCTTTTCTTTATGTCGCCATATTTTAAGAGTCGGAACTTGACGTTAGTTTTTTCTTTTTCAAGATGTGTTGACAGCTTTATTGGTACCATTTTGTGGTACATATGACTTTGGATCACTTTTTCTTCCATTTTTATAATACTTCAGCTCTTCTCCTCCCGATGATCTCATGGTTACACAGACAACATGTGATATCACTAAGACAAAAATTTACATGATGGGCCATTAATACCTGGCCATTACGTGCATATTCAGCATCTATCATTAAAAGGTTATAGAACATTATATTTTACCATGATTTATATGATACTGTGATCGTTCAACGTCACAGCAAGGTGATATGTCTTAGGGCTTTTTCAAACAACCGTATTTTTGGTCTGAGTGCTGTCTGTAGAAAAAAAGAACAATGTTATTCAACACTCGGACCAATGTTATTCAATGTGGCGGTGCAGATGAGCGATTATTTTCACTGAGCGAATCTGTGCATGAAAAAAAATAATCTCAGCATGTACAAGTTTCTTCTTCCATAAATCAGATGAGGCTCATCTATTTAAATCTATGAGTCCGTAAAAACAAAAATTGGATGCTATTTGGAGCCATCAGATTTTTTCAGATACACTGGGGAAAAAAGTATTTAGTCAGCCACCAATTGTGCAAGTTCTCCCACTTAAAAAGATGAGAGAGGCCTGTAATTGACATCATAGGTAGACCTCAACTATGAGAGACAAAATGAGAAAACAAATCCTGAAAATCACATTGTCTGATTTGGAAAGAATTTTTTTTTTTAAATTTTGGTGGAAAATAAGTATTTAGTCAATTACAAAAGTTCATCTCAATACTTTGTTATATATCCTTTATTGGCAATGACAGAGGTCAAACGTTTTCTGTAAGTCTTCACAAGGTTGGCACACACTGTTGCTGGTATGTTGGCCCATTCCTCCATGCAGATCTTCTCTAAAGCAGTGATGTTTTGGGGCTGTCGCTGGGCAACACGGACTTTTAACTCCCTCCAGAGGTTTTCTATAGGGTTTAGTTCTGGAGCCTGGCTAGGCCACTCCAGGACCTTGAAATGCTTCTTACGAAGCCACTCCTTCATTGCCCTGGCAGTGTGCTTGGGATTATTGTCATGCTGAAAGACCCAGCCACGTTACATCTTCAATACCCTTGCTGATGGAAGAAGGTTTGCACTCAAAAACTCACAATACATGGCCCCATTCATTTTTTCATGTACACGGATCAGTCGTCCTGGTCCCTTGGCACTGAAACAGCTCCAAAGCATGATGTTGCCACCCCCATGCTTCACAGTAGGTATGGTGTTCTTTGGATGCAACTCAGCATTCTTTCTCCTCCAAACACGACGACTTGTGTTTCTACCAAACAGTTCTACTTTGGTTTCATCTGACCATATGACATTCTCCCAATACTCTTCTGTATCATCCAAATGCACTCTAGCAAACTTCAGATGGGCCCGGACATGTAATGGCTTAAGCAGGGGGACACGTCTGGCACTGCAGGATCTGGCGGCGTAGTGTGCTACTGATGGTAGTCTGTGTAACATTGGTCCCAGCTCTCTGCAGGTCATTCACTAGGCTCCCCCGTGTGGTTCTGGGATTTTTGCTCACCGTTCTTGAGATCATTTTGACCCCACGGGGTGAGATCTTGTGTGGAGCCCCAGATCGAGGGCGATTATCAGTGGTCTTGTATGTCTTCCATTTTCTAATTATTGCCCCCACAGTTGATTTCTTCTCACCAAGCTGCTTGCCTATTACAAAGTCAGTCTTCCCAGCCTGGTGCAGGGCTACAATTTTGTTTCTGGTGTCTTTCAACAGCTCTTTGGTCTTCACCATAGTGGAGTTTGGAGTGTGACTGTTTGATTTGCGGACAGGTGTCTTTTATACTGATAGCAAGTTCAAAGAGGTGCCAGTACTACAGGTAATGGGTGGAGGACAGAGGAGCCTCTTAAAGAAGAAGTTACAGGTCTGTGAGAGCCAGAAATCTTGCTTGTTTGTAATTGACCAAATACTTATTTTCCACCAAAATTTGAAAAACAAAATGATTTTACAAATCAGACAATGTGATTTTCAGGATTTGTTTTCTCATTTTGTATCTCATAGTTGAGGTCTACCTATGATGTTAATTACAGGCCTCTCTCATCTTTTTAAGTGGGAAAACTTGCACTGACTAATTACTTTTTTTCCCAACTGTAGATTGTAGTTCTGTAAGATAGGAAACTGTAAATTGTCTTGAAAATGATTAATAACTGCTGCTGTAAAAAAACAGATTGTATACAGATGACAAGTGAGAAAAACATCGGCAAGAGTTTTGTGGATGAAACTCTGAACAACAATTTGTGTGAACCTACACTTACATGAACTTATAACCACGGCAGTCAATGTCCTAATCGTGATCATCATCATATATTTGCAGCGTTTGCTAGCCACCTTTATTACTGTACGTATAGCCATATTGTACGTGTTACTAATGTTTCTCGAAAACCAGATCTCACGGATGACTAATAAAGTGTGCAATTCGGAAAGTTGTCACTGAGTGCCCCCAAACATCTTTTCTTGAGGTTTTAATCTCTTTAATGGGTTACATATATTAGATGGAGAAGAAAAAAAACAAAGCCGTTCTACACCAAACATTGAACCTGAAGGCAGCTGAAAGTCAAGATGACTGTTAGCAGCGTTTTAATCAGTTTTCAGGGCTGAAGGAAATGCTTAATATTGTGCAGTTTAAGGTGCCGGATAAATGTGTGAAGTACATCATCTTTATGGTCACAGTGACCGCATTATAGAAAGATTCAGTGGAAGAAAATGAATTATATTTTACTAAAATCTCTCTCATGTGAAAATGATAGAATGAAAAGGAGCTTCCAAGAAGGTGAAAAGCGGTGGATTAAAGGCAGAAAATACATCTGTAGCTGAAGTCTAAGTTTAATAACCAAACTTACCAACTTTTGATAAGTGACATCGGGGAGATGCTCCGCTCCTCATGTAGGACATGACCCCAACCAAAGGCATTTTAATTATAATTAGTTCATATGACCGCCTTTATCAAACCCCAAAATCATCAGCCCAGGCTCCGTATATTAGAGATCACAAACCTTTTGCAGGTTGCAAATCATTTCGAAACAAAGAGGGGGTGCTAAGAGACTCCAAAATAAATACAGACCCAGAAAACACCCTAAAAAAATATGGACCCAGACATACAGAAGTGGAATTCTGTAAGCAAATGGTTGAGGTGCCACAGCCATTTATTTATTGCAGCCAATAGTTCATACACAATGTATGTAACATGGCTGCCTCAAAGTGAATGAGCGGCCACATAGGTGCTGGCCACATTACGATACTGGAGACTAACAGGGTAGTCTGGTGAAAACAAGTTATTACCCAGGATTGTTGATAACTTATAGATCCAAACACTGGGAAAATGATGGATTTCTGTTAGAAGTTAGAATGGAGCACCAGTTCACATGCACAACCGCTAATCCAATCATTCGACATGGGGCTACTGCCAAAAGCCAAGCACAGCGCTGCCCAGCAGTCCGTACATAATGATTGGAGCATGCATACTACTGCTCCACTGTAACAGAAATAAAAGTAGACCATTCTGGCGATCAGAGGGGGTCCCAGTGGTCAGAACCCTTCTGATGAATAAGTTATGACCTATTCATGGATAGGTGATAACTTCTTTTCATCTGACAACCCCTTTAAAGTCAAGATTAATACAGATTACCAAAATAAATACAGACCCCCCAAACCATACTTTCCAGGGTACAACCAAAGACTATATCATGACACCAGCCCCAGGGACTGATGAGAACTCCATGGGCAAGCACATGGCAGATGAAGTTTAATGTAGATTAATGCATTAATCCTATTGCTGCATAAACACTGAATGATAATATACTCGAGACTACAGAACAGGAGAAAGACTTGGGTATTCTGGTTACAAGTAAGGTGAGCAGCAGTACTCAATGTCAAGCAGCAGCCGCAAAAGCAAATAAGATTTTAGGGTGTATAAAGAGAGAGATAAAATCCTGTGATACCAATGTATTGTTTCCCCTCTATAAATAGTACGGAAAACGAAGAGAGTGCCCGGGCGGTAGTTTCAGAGCGTCAGAGACAGTGGCAAAGTAGCTCCACTAAGGGCTAAAGGGCATAGGACTCTTATAAACTGTACTGTGGTACTGAGCGGAGCTGTGGTGAAGTAAAGAGGAAAGGTGAAGACAGGGGACAAGAGAGAAAAGAGGAAGGAATCTGTGTGCTAAAAATGCTCCATAGTGTGAAATAAATGTTCATGAAGATATGTGTCCGCTATCTATTATATATTATTTCTTCCCATTTATTGTTGAGTAAAAAGGTTTTTTTTGGCTGGTGGTCTCTCTCAGTGAGCTGTCCAACACCTGGTCCTAGCAAACTAATGTCAGCAGTTACACGCAACCTGCAAGGGCGTAGCGCCCCCACAGCACAAATGCACACACCCAGCCAGGACCCATGTAACATCTCGGGGTGTAAGAGACAAGTACCTCGCCTACGTCTAACGAACCGTGCTGCGTTATTGTAGTAGTGTTGAAGCAGGTAGTTTCCATCTGACATAAAAAAGGGGTTAAAAACATGTTCCCAAAAGATAGAACCCTCTGGGGTTGCAGTTTAGTCCAGGTAGGGGTTAACTGTGACAGCCAGCCCAGTAGAGGTAGGGGGAACCCTGTGTTAATGTTGATTATAGGAAGTGAGCTCAGTCAGTAGTGTACAGTACTTCAGAAAACTGACAGGCTCTATTCTGGCAGCTAGAGTAGATGTGGGCCTAGTTCCCAGACTGTGGATCACCAAATAGAAGAATCCCTCCATAACAGTCGCTTTTAGCCGGCCTGGGAACCCCGAGAGAGTCGTCGGGGACCTAGGGGCACATCCTGTCTGCAGGCTTGCAGAAGAAGTTAGGACTCAAGTCTAGGATGTGGAGAGAACTAAGACACGGATATACTGTATTTGGTGAGGAAGATTCTCTAGGGCTAGAGAAGAAAGCAACAGCTATGCTTCACCTAAATAGGGAACCAGGGCTGAAGTTGTATCAAATACCTGTGGGAGAGATGACAACCAGTTGGGCCTTATCCTTTATATCTGCCTGTAAATACTGTAAATACTACAAGTTATTAAGTAAAGTTCCAGTTGCTGTTATGAACTTTGTATCATCTGAATTCATTGCTGCCCTGGTTCCAGAAGAAGAATTCCTGGAGTCAGAAGAGGCCAGCTGGTCAGAAGTATGTGGTAAGAACTACATATACCGCAACACACCAGAGGGAGACACACTTTGTCTGTAGGGTGTCAAAGCGAGCATGGGCTACAGCTCACCCATGACTACCTCGCTGTGGCACCTTACATTACAACAGTTAAAGCAGTGAGACCGTGGAAATGTCCGACCGCAAGAGGTAGCAATGGAAGATACTATATCAGCATTTAAAAAAGGCCTGGACACTTTTCTCACAATAAATGGCATTTTGGGTTATAAATAATCTAGCGACAGAAAATGTATAACTGGGGGAGAAAGAATGAACTTGATGGACTTGAGTCTTCTTTTCATCCTATATAACTATGTAAGTATAAAGAAGTTGTGCTTGTTTCCCAAAATTCAGGACTGTCCTGGCAAATTCAGGACTTTTGGCAACTATTCAATATGGCCACCATTATGAATTGTCACCCGCCTTGAAACGAGCCAGCACTGTTTTCAGGTAGATTTGCTGTTAGAAACTGCATTTAAATAATAATTAAAGACTCAGTGGAGAAGAAAATGATGGTTTCCCTTTGCAGGCCGATATTTAAATTTAGCCTAGTAGGTGTCACTGCAGTGATCTCACTCTTATCTGCATACAGCCAATTAAAAATACCACAGCAGAATATTTTAATTAGTAATTAACACTTGTTTGCTCAGAATAACACTGAGCTGTACGAGGAGGAAGTCGGGCCCACTTGTGAAATGCGCTGGTTCAACGGTAAAACACTGTAGCTTTGCCTACGCTCCTGAAAGCCCGTCCTGTCAGCTGATGATTAATGAGAAGTGAAGAAAACAAGCACGCAAAACACCATCCAGAAGCAACGCTCAGGGCCTCTCTCCCTCAGCTCCCAGATCATTGCTTTGTCATGGGAATTACAGAAAAGTCATTATAATTGGTCACCGGTCACGTGAGATCATCACCTATATCCGTCTTCATTTCATTCAACTAAATGGTTAATAAAGTCTATTTCTGTTATACGATGGATCCGCCAAACTGCTTTCAGTGCAAAGATAGCACAGAACATTCTTATCTCTCGCTTTTTTTCTCAAGTCTTTAATATTTTACCGTTAAGCTTCATGGATTCGGGTCTTTATAGCTTTTTTTAAGATGGATTTTGATGCTGGATATTGTAAGCATATGTATATATATATATATATATATATATAATCTGAACTGGACCCCACGGTTCCCATGGAAGCCAAATAAGGCCACCTATGTATTTTTGACAGCAGATTCAGGGACCCATGTGACAACATACTATTTCTTCTTAATCACCCAGATGCCTAAATTCAGGAGAAATACACTATTATCCTTATGTTGACTTTGAATTTGTGTTTTTCTTTGGTTGGTCAAGAAGGACTGACTATTGTTTGTGTAAGCCTGCATGTTGACACTTGAGCTGATATTTACTGAGACTTATGGTCTGTTATCTCTGGTGAAAGGGACTGAGGGTCATGAAACAATGATGTTTACTAAAATGCTGATTACATATTGTCCCAGCCCAGCTACCTTATTGACTAGCTAAACAGGAGGACAAACTGCAGATCAATTAGATGTTCTAACAATGTAAATTAAACTCATCTCACCTCCCCTCTGACCTGTGGATAATGTCTAAAAAGACAGTTGTGAATTCTAAAAGGGTTCTCTGCCTCTGTATTGGAGTCGTTTTACATAAATACAGCCAAGAGAGACTTTAATACAGCAAGGAGAACATATGGCTCCAGAGGAATACAGATCTGCTCCAGTGAATATCACTGAACTCTTAGAGACGTTATGAAGAAATTCAGGTTGGGACACTGAGGTCAACTGGCCACATATCTCACTGTTCTATCCCAGGCGGGCCAGCGGAAGGTGAGACTGTGTAATTATGCACCATCTTGGGTATTTGCTGGGACTGTTCTATCTGATTATTGTCTGCTTTGTGATTCAATAAAGTATTGCCACACGGTTTTACCCTAACCTGTGTTCTCTGAGTGGTATTATGCCCACGGAAGATCCTGTGTCTTCACAACCCATTTTTGAGATAATAATCAGCATTTATTGGATATTTGTGGCATATATTCCTGACATAATGGTAGGATGTTAGATGGGAAAACACCTCTAAAAGTCCAGATTTGAGGTACTGAAATGCATGTACAAATTTGTAACTGTCATGGCTCACTAGGTGGGGTGAATCTTCTAAGCCCCAGGTCCGTGTGGGCAAACGGACCTCAGGCATCGATGTAGCAAACAGGAATCCAACAACAGCAGATTGGTTGCAGTTGAACCTAGCAGGGATGAATGAAAGCAAGAACACAAAACATAAACAGCTCAAATGGTGGAGCACACCTATCATAGGACTAGGAGTCTTAGAATTTAATCCCAAAACACAGGTGTTTGTCAATGGGCTTGAAATAGGTTTAGGGAGATGATGTCATTGATCCACGCCGGACAATTTGCAAAACCCAAAGTGGAGCATAACAGAGGCAAGGGACTCAGTGGAAGGAAACGGAGCCCAGGATACCAGGGACAGGTGTGTAACAGTAAAATACTAGTGCAGTATAGAGCGTCAGTGTATTGTACAGCAAAGTGATCTTTCTGTACCGACATGAATGATTGCCTATCAAACAGGAAGATAGGACAGGCACCAAAAAACATGGATAACAGGCAAACTGAGCTTTTATAGCCTGCAGAATATATAGGAAGGACAATAAGTAGGGAATAAAAGGAGTTGTCCAACATAAAAGAAAAACTTCAGTTTTTTATTTTCTTTTTTTTCCTACAACAAGGTTACCCTTGTCCTTGATCTATGTGCAATATGCTCAGCCTCCTTGACTTGCATTGGGCTGAGCTGTAAAACTTAACAAAATCCATGGACAAGAGCGGCCCTGTGTCTAGAAAAAAAGCCAATTCCTTTTTCCTATCAAGTTAAAACCTCAACATGAACAAATTCCACCCAAAAAATATTTACAACAAATTTTTGAGTTTTGGAACTTGAATCACTTTTTCGAAAAGGCAATCATAGAAAGAAACACAATTTTTGCTTATGTATTGGGCATGGAAACTACGCACTGCCGCAAACAAAATTCTAATTTACTAATTTTAACAGTATGTCACTCACTTTACATGGACTACCCTTGTATGCTTACATTTGCGTCTTTGTTCTAGTATTATAAGAAGGCCATACTTGTGTTAGGGAAAAAAAAAGCAATGTAAGTAAAGAGTGACAATTACAGGATTATTTCCAATTCAGCTGTTCAAAGCTGAGGTGGGAATAACATAATCCAAGCACTGGCTCCAGGAGGACAGAATCCAGAAACAACCAAACTCAGCCGCAATATGCTGAGTGAACGTGACTGGGAAAGGAAAAATGAGGCACACAAATACTCAATTGTTCATTTTATATGCTTAGAACTAAATTTAGGCCTCTTTCTTTTGATCCTAGTCAAGATATTATTCTGTTGTCAAGGGAATAAACAATTGACCTGTTCAGATTCGTGGCTAAGGAATAAGCATTCTTACTGATCGAGTGCATAGCCATTGGGTCATTAAAGAGTTTGGAAGTTATCCCCTATCAATGGGATAGGAGACAACTTCCCGATTGCTGGGACTCCCACCAAAACCAAGAACCTGGGCTCAGAGCCCCATCTGAATGGAGCGGTGATCGATCATGTGCACTTAATGGGACCACCAGAGATAGCAGAGCCAGCGCCTGGCTGGTCTTTGTCACTCCCATAAGAATGAATGAAGCGTCAGTGTCATCATTGATCACTGCTCCATATATGGGATATGCTGGATTTAGTGAAGTCAGAGCATGCCAGGGCTCCATCTTGGCAAATTTCTTTTTGGGCAGGACATGCAGAGTGTTCTAAAAGAGAAAAATAAATTGTTCTGTTGGTTCTGTTGGCCATGGTTACCAACAAGGCACTTTTAATGGAGTTCTTCCAGCACTCACATGACCCACGTGACCTGTGTCCCACCAATGCACAAGTGGTCATATGACTGCAAAACTAGCATGACTTGTCAACAGTCAGTGACACAATACCGGCCCCATGAGCTACACTCACTATTGTGCTTGCCCACCATACAGAACTCGGACTTTGGGCAGAGTGAAGTGGACAGTAGGACTGTAAGACAGCAATGTGATCATGAAAGCACATTCCTTCCCCCTCCAAGAGTAATTCCTCCTTTTGCTCCCAGCTTTAATGGAGAACCTGCAGTGGCCATATTATGCCCCAAAATAACCCCTACTGACAGCTTGATGGGATGCACTGTGGGAAGATGGAAAGGGAGTGGGAAAGTGGGATAGTTGTAAAAGTAAAGTAGGAGAGGCTCGAAGCCAGAGATTGAAGAAGGAGGGAGATAGGTAGTCTACTGGATACAACTTGGCACTGCTTGCAAATTTATATAAAAAAACAACATATCTGAATATTAAGATATAGGAAGGAGTTTGGAGGAGAATGGAAAAAGAATAGTTGAAATATTGGTCCAAGACAAACAACTCACAATACACCGTTGTTATTTTTTTTCTGTAAGGTTGTGTAATTTTGTTCAAGAATACCAAAAAATGTATATTAATCACATAAATCATACATTTTTTAAATTTTTTGTGACATTGTGCCATTTTGAGCAAATAATTCCATTTATCTCGCTACACATCGATCATTTTTTTTTGTGAAATTTGCATTGTTTTGGATCTAGCTTAACTGACAATTTACATCAACTACACAGACATCAGTCATTTTTAGGGGAGAGTTGGTTCCACTGTTTTATTGGCCCAGATTATTTATTCGGTTTATATTACACAGACATCAGTCATTTTTGGAGTGAGTTGGTTACACAGTTTTTGACCTAGTTTAACTGAAATTAATCACACATCAGTCATTTTTTCAGTGCATTGCGTTGATCTAGGCGCATATATAATTGGAAACCCAAAATTATGTTTTATATCAAATAAGTTATAATAAAGAGAATTAATAATGTACTCATAGTAGTAATCTGGAAAAATTAGTAATACACTATCAAAGCAGGAATTAAAATGCAAAAATGGCAGATTAGGGTAAATGTAACCTAGCACTGAACATTAATGACCATGCTGTACATGAAGAAAGCGGGATATGTGCAGAATCAGCATCAGAGCCACAAACGAAAAAAGCAAGTCCTTTTATAAATTCAACGCAGATAGACAATGATATCATTATCCACACTGACCAGCTTTGGAAGGCTGTATATACATCAGGACAAAATTTAGTTATTCCAAAACTTTTTAATAGCCGAAGATAGAGATAAGAATAGTCTGGAGCCGCCCCTAGCCGGCTATTCCCAGCAATGCTGAAAGTGATTGACAGGTCTCTCCCTGCATAGGAGAGAGAGACCTGTTAATTACCTGCAGCAGTGCTGCGAAGAGCCGGCCAGGGGCAATGCCAGACTTGTCTTGTCTCCAACTAAGGTTCCCAGCCGGATTTTCAAAGCATATTTTCTCTAGAGTATGTTATCAAGTTGATTAGATTGGCATCACCTTAAAGCCCGGTGATTGGTTGCTGCTGTCACTTTCTGTAGTCATGGACATCACCGCTACAGCCTGTCAGCAAAGAAATCATCACATGGTTGATGGCTTATACATTTTTTGTGCATTCATTTAGTTCAAGAGGAGTTCTGGCCTTGTTTTGTGCCTTGTGCATTGGCGATGGGATGTAGAATCCTGGGCTGTGCACCCTTATCCAGCCATCTTTCCCAGACAGATTTTAATCAGAGCTAAGCAGGATCTTATCTCTTCCCCATTACATGAGGTGTTTGGGCACAAAGGGTGGTGCGACAAGAGGGTTGATCTATGAGGTCAACCTTGTCATGACTGGATGGTTTGTACATTTTTTTTTATTCAAAACTGTTAACTAAGGAGCTCAATGTATTATGTGTGTGGCCATAGTGGAATTCATGTATTCATTAATTGCAGAGTGCTGATGGATTTTGTTTGCATAGTCACCGCTGCAGCCTGTCAACAAAAACAGGGGGCAGCGGTGGAGAGCCTAAGCTATGGTGGTTGAGCAAAGGCCCTCCCTACATGTTAGTGACGCGCCCCTGGGCCTGTGTCGCGCTGCGTTGCGCACGCGGGAGCTTACCCGGAGCCGGATCTCTTGAGGGTTGTAGTCTCGTGGCGGTGATCCGGTCCGTGCCCAGGGAGTCAGACTAAGTGGCGCTGTATCAGCGGTAGATGATGGACGACTACGCCACCCGTTGAATGCAGCTATGGAGCTGCCGCTGCAGGGCAGACCGCTGAGGCCGGTGGAAGGATGGTGCAGCGTGGATGGTATAACCCCCAACGGGAGGGGTATGGCCTCAGGGCAGCCGACGTGGATGATGGGGGTAGCAGGAACCACTCAGAGACGATGCGGTGCAGTTCAGGGTCTTTACTGGTGACAAAGATAGACCCTCCCGGAGTACTGGCTAGCGGTTGGGGCCTGGTCAGTCCTTGAGCAGATGGGATCTCCCCTGGCCAGGCGGAGTTGTAGGCCTCCCAAACTAACGATACTCTTCTGGCTACCTTGCTAGAAGCGAGTATAAGTAGCCCACGTCCCTGAGTGTACCGTGTGGTGCTCACCCGTATGGCCGGTGACTCGGGGCCTTCTAGTAGCTTCCGCTCCACGACGGCGGTGCTGGTCCCATGCGTGTGACCGTGCCTTCGGGTTTCTTGGCCAGAGGACCTGAAATCCCCTGCCTGACGGATTCTGCTGCTGGGTAGGAGTTAGTCCCCACAGCCTCGGACTCTGGGTCCGGTAAGAAATCTTCTCAGTCAGGGCGAACTCTGCAGCTGCCAGCCCCTGACTCTTTGTAACACTGCTCCCACAGAGCTCCTGTTGTTTCTTCCTATGCTGCTTCTCTTCTCTACTTCTGGCATGGCCCAGGAGCTGGGCCCAGCCGGAGCCACAGCTCCCTGCCAGCCCTCCTGGCTGAACTCTCCCTCTCAACTCACTAACCCTGCCTCAGCCCCAGGTTTATCTAGGGGAAGTTCTTCCCCTCCCAGGACTGGGCAGGAGGTGTGGCATGCATAGGATTCCTGACCAAGAGACCTCCCACCTGCTCTCAGACATAACATTGCCGTTACTGTGGAAACCAGACCCCTGGGGTGCCACATTAGATTAAAGGCACCCAAGCCCACCAACTTGTCAGGTGATACAAGGGTTTAGCCCATTGAATTTCAACGACCGATCCTTTTGTTCTGTGCATATATAACCCGCTGCCATAAGAGTTGGGTACTGGCTCTCTCACAGAGAACACAGAATATTTGGCTGAGGGTTCCTGTACATGGGGAGTTGGGAGATAGCTATCGGACGATAAATCATTTGGCTGACACCTATCTAAAGTGTATAGCCAACTTAAAGCACATTTTGTAGTTTTTTACTCTGGGCTAGTCTCGGGAGGTAAAAAAATGATTCTGCAAACCCCGATGTGCCCACGATGCAGAAATGCTCCGGATTTTTCCTGAGCGTTTCTGCATCTCCCTGGCAGAAAAAACGCATGGGGATTTTACATGCGTTTTTTCAGCCAGGGACAAGCGGATGTGAAGCGTTTTGCACATGCGATTTCGCATGCAGGTTGTCAAGCGCTTTCCAAGCGATTTTAGCATCACTTAGAAAAGTGCTTGACAACCTAGTCACACTATATAAATCCATGGATTTTATATAGTGTGACCAAGTTAATTAAAAAAAGAATAAAAATGGTAAAAAATAAAAAAAAAACATTACACTCACCTTCCGATGGCCCCCGGTCTCCTTCTCCGATGCGTCCGGTCTTCCCGGTGTCTCGCGGTTGTGTAAAAGGACCTTCCATGACGTCATTTAGTCATGTGACAGGTCACGAGAGCACCGACATCAGCGATCGCGTGACCGGTCACATGACTGAATGACGTCATGGAAGGTCCTTTCACACCATCGCGAGCCACCAGGGAGCCAAGATGTACCGGATAGCAGACCGCGGGCCATCAGAAGGTGAGTATAATGTTTTTTTTTATTTTAAATTCTTTTTTTTTTTTACAGGTTCTATGGTACCCGGGTCTGGATGAGAGTCTCCTCTTCTCCAGACCCGGGTACCATCCGCACATTGAATCGCATAATATCCGCATGTGCACATGTAGTCATGCGGATATTAAGTGATTCAATGCAAGTCAATGGCGGCAAAAACGCCGCGCTTACGCAAAATAATTGGTAGTGCTGCAGATTTTTCCGCAAGGATAATCCGCAGCAGAAATTTCCGCAGCATGTGCACAGCACATGTGGATTATCATTGGGGAACATTGCAGACCATCTACCAAGCATTTCTGCGGCGGAATTGCCGTTGCGGAAACGCTTAAAAAACGCATAGTGGGCACACAGCCTAACTGTCACATTAAAAGTAATGGGGATTTGATTTCTTTGCATACCAAGGGAGAGAAGTACGGTAATTACTGATCCACTCTTGAAACGTTTAAAATTCTTATGTTTTATCAAGGGAAAATGTATTATTTTTGAGTATGAATTAACAGACAGGTAACAATCTGCCTGTTTTGCATGGGGACGATCTCTGGGGGTCAGCTGGGGATTCCCCTCTCATCAACAGGGTAGCTCTTCCTGCTCTGGTCTGCTCTGTCGACGGGGCGTCACTACAGATGTTATACTGATGGACAGTCGGCTCCCTGCAGTTAGACAGTGGGAAGCCAGCTGTCGATCAGCATGACATTGGCAGAGATGCTCCGTCAACAGAGCAGAAGAGAAGCACCTGCTTTGTCGACGTGACGCCAGCAGAAGTCGCAAAACTGCTGGAAGGAATAGTCCGTGACCATTTTGAAGTGGCTGGGATCACGCTGGGCAGAACAGGCAGGTAGTTAGCAATTATCTGCCTGATAGCTCTTAGCCCCATATGCAAAACTAATAAAAGTTCCAACTAACCAATTTAAAAGAAAAGCATTGTAGATGAAGATCACTTTAGACAAAGCTAAAGTCATAATGAAAAAAAGTCCAAAATTACTACAGAAAACTGATCAGAATTCTATCATAATCTGTAAATCAAAAAATCATAATCCTTTTCTGCACAGAAAGGATGGATATAGTTCTTCAAGGGCATCATACAAAAGACACTTCATTTAGAAATTAACCATTATAAGGCTTCTGTGAAAAGTATGTACACTGTATACAGTCAACCATCCATAAAACACAAAAAAAAAATCTAAAAACAACTGCAACTTCTTTGAGTGTACAGTTGACAAAAGTTGGTTGTATTTTAGACATTCAATAGCCATCGAGCAGCTTTAGGACAGAACACTCTGAGTTGTATAGTTACAACCCTGACTTATTCAAACATTTTCTAGAGGCTTCTCAAGATGTACTGTAAGAAGGATGGAAAGAGTGTGGGCAAAATGCGCTCGACTTTATAAATGCCTTGAATCAAATCAATAATTAAAGAATCTTGCTTGAGTAATTGAAGAACTGTCCATCGTTTCTGTGCAAGCTGTTTTATAACTATAAAGAAACCTTTTGTTACAAGACAAAACTTACACAATTGCTCAAGAAGACAAAGTAAGAAGTCCATTTTCCATTTCTGGACTACTCATAATGAAATCTGGTGAAAAGGAACATAAAAATAAAATGACTGATGTTGAGTTAAAAATGCTTGCGAAACATCAATTGGTCACGGTTCCTTAATCAGTCTTGCCCAAAATTTTGAAGCTTGGAGATATTGGACGGTAGCGTTTGCATAGTAACATACCATGACAATTCTGAGATAATACCATGCCACAGGTTCACAGTTATTGAAAAATTGTTAATCTAAAAATATGTCCAGCAGATTCAGAGAAACAGATCAACGAGAAAAGCACAACCAGTTTTCTTTCAGCCGTTTCTCAACTCCAGGCTTTTTCTGCAAAAGTGAAAGTGGCTACATAAGTGTTACCTCTATATTAATATATAATTTGTAATTGAATTACATTTTCGACTCCTGAGATAAGATATTTTTCACATATTTATAGGCTTCTAGAATATATAAGGGTATGTGACCATGACTATTTTTTCCAGTGGGAGAACACGCCAAGTTTTTCATGAATGAGACAATTTTTTATTTATTTTTCCTTAAAGCATCTTTTTTCAGTTTTGTTGTCGTTTCCTGAGCGCTTCTCTGACGTCTTTTACCTGCGGCAGGTTTTCTTTTTGTGGTTTTCCCTGGTTTTTAAATGGCGTTTTCCATGGATTTTTTTTTTATTTCAAAAGCTAGAAGTTTTTCAAGTAAAAACACCGGCAAAGTGCTCAAAAGGAAACCAGGGCAAATTCTGAGCCTCTTGACTTGTATTGTAAAGTATAGAACGTCTTCAAAGCGTAAAAATCTGATCGCTTCTTTTAACTGCTTGGCATCTTTAGAAACCTGAAGCATTTAAAAGACGTTCAAAAGGCTGAACAGCAAGTCGTTTTAACATAAAAATGCATACGTTCATTCTTTTGAGCTTTTCTTGGCTGCTTTTTTCAGGCGGGATTCAGAGTAGACCCGCCTGAAAAAGATGTAGTTTTCACTTACCTTAACGGTCTAGTTTATCCCCCTCTCTCCTCTTGACTCTGATTTTTACTCTTAATTTGCTCTTTTCCCAAAATCTTCCTTTAAACCCCCTTTTGTTCAAATCCTTCAAACTCCAATTCTCTTTAATGGCTTAAAAAAGGTGATTATTTTTGCAATTTTTAGCCCCCAGATATTATGAGGACCTAAACAACTCTATCCTTAGTAAACCAAGTAACAGTCCTTACAAATCAGTAGAAATTAAATGAGGCAGGCATAATGACTGATACTGATTTACTAATCCTAATTTGAACAATTTTTTTAAATTTTAGATGCATTTCAATTTTTTTCCAGTTTCTCTTCGTGATTCTTCTTCATTATCAATTAGCTTTTGTCTCTCCCTCTCAAGTCCTCCTCCTTCCTTTTCCAAATTCTGCCTTCACAAAACTCTCATTCTCTTTGTTTTACAACAAATATTACATAAATACATCCATAAGTAAGGCGCTAGCACAATAACTCCATCTACACGGTAAGCTCTGCCATCGCTGTCTTAGACCTTAGAGCACTGGCACCTGCATTTGGCTTTAGGGCTCGTACACATGGCCATGTACATGTACGGTGCATGGCATGCCTCCCCTTTGGTGCGGGCTCCGGCGATGAGCCCGCACCTTTCTGAGCACATGACAGCTGTCATGTGCCCCTAACAGCCGTGGGTGGTAACGCGATCCACCCGCGGCTGTTAACATGTTAAATGCCGCTGTCTAACTATGACAGCGGCATTTAACATGATTGCGCCGAAAGAGCATTATTAGCTCCGCCCATCGGTGACCAGTCGCCGATGGGTTGGCATGGCACCCTGGGGTCTGCAGGAGACCCCTGTGGTTATCATTGCCGGGATGCTATGAGCCGCCCAGAGGTCAGCACTCATAGCCAGTGAGTATTTCTGCTACACACAGGCGATATGATGATCGCAGCTTCTAGTCTCCCATAGAGGATATTGAAGCATGTGTAAAGTAAAAAAAAAATGTTTTTAAAAATATAAAAATAAAACAATAAAAAAAAAAGCAAATGTACACGTATTTGATATCGCCGCGTTCAGATTCGTCCGATCTATCAATATAAAAAAAGAATTAATCCGATCAGTAAACGGCATAACAAGAAAAGAAATCAAAACACCAGAATTAAATTTTTTTGATTGCCGCAATATTGCAATAAAATGCAATAACAGGCAATCAAAACATCGTATCTACCCAAAAATAGTATCAATAAAAACGTCAGTGCAGTACACAAAAAATAAGCCCTCACCCGGCCCCAGATCCGGAAAAATGGCGACTTTTTTTTTTTTTTTTTAACAAACTTTGGATTTTATTTTCACCACTTAAATAAAAAATGAAACTATAAATGTTTGGTATCTACGAACTCGTAATGACCTGGAGAATCATAATGGCAGGTCAGTTTTAGCACTTAATGAACATCGTAAAAAAAAAAAAACAACAACTGTGAAATCGCACTTTTTTCACAATTTCACCTCACTTGGAATTTTTTTTTCCAGTTTTCCAGTACACGATATGGTAAAACCAATGGTGTCGTTCAAAAGTACAACTCGTCCAGCAAAAAACAAGCCCTCACATGGCCATATTGACCGAAAAATGAAAAAGTTAGGGCTCTGGGAAGAAGAGGAGAAAAAAACGAAAGCACAAAAACGGAAAAGGGCCGCGGTGTGAAGGGGTTAAACATAATACAACCCAATCAACTGGTTATCATACACTCTTACATCTAGTCCTTTATGCGAGAATAAATACTGTATATGTTTTGGGGGTTTTTTTTGTGCGTGAAACAATCTTTAACAAAGTACTACTAGTATATAAAACTCTCCCCAAAACAGCAGTCATACACCCCACACTTGTTCACTGGTCCGATGACAGGTGACTGCTATGTTCCCTGTTACATCCTCTTATTTCGGTCAGCAGGGCTTCTCCCATGCTGCACCCAATGTGTAAAACTCACTGCTTCAAACCATCAGACCATCAGCATTCCAAATTTTAAGTGTGGCAAGAAAACCTTTTTCTTAAAGATGCCCTCCCATAAAGTTTTTTTTTTAACTAAACCTGTGTATGTAGAATAGGGTCAGTGTGTTTATATACTCACCTACCCAGTATCCAGCGCCGATCCGGTCCTCTTCTGAGTGACATCGGCACTCTGCAAACTCTCAAAGTCATACTGCACTCTGCGTGACCTGGATGTAGCTTATACAATCTAAGTCTATGGAGTGTCAGAACGAGGCTTAGAACAAGTCTCCATAGGCTTACATTGTAAAAGAGACAACTGGCTCACGCATATGTGGCGCCCCTGAGGGTTCAGTCGCCACAGAGGTACTACATCTCACCCAGAGGTGTGGTATCTCACTCTCAGGTAAGGATGAAGTACTGCCCGGGACCCACTCACTTGCATCCATTACACTCCACTTCAGAGGGAAGGGCGAGATTGCTCCTAAGGGAGAACACAGTCCCTGGTCCCTGGCTAGAGGGCGGAACCATGTAGTGGGTGTGGGTGGAGGAAGAAGCACAGGGGAGCACTTCAGGAGTAGTATAAAAAGGGGAAGCCGTCTTGGGAGTAGTCAGAACAGCCTGAGGAGACAGTCAGAGGAGGACAGTGCAAGGAGCAGGAGCTCTGTAGGAGCTCTGCTCGGGAGAAGTGGGCCTGAGTGAGAGTGGCCCAGGAGGTGAGGCTGAAGAGAAGAGAGGAGCAGGGAGGAAAGCTGCAGAAAGAAAGAGGGGATCCTAGGGGTACGGGAAGTGCAGAAGGCCACAAGTACGCCCGAATCTACCAGGAAGTGGAGGGATCAGGCCGCAAAGGGGACCGGCCCATAACTAGTGGGAATTACAACATTCAGCTAGAAACTGGAGGCTTCTACATTTTCAGGGTGTAGTTGCCCACAGCCGCAATTAATCACCGAAAAGGTAGCCGCACAGGATACAGGAAACTCCAGGTTGCCTGCCAAGATCTGAGGTTACCGGCTTGGGACACTGGTTGCGAGGCGTAGGGCAGGAGAGTGAGAGCCAGCGCAGGAAGACGACCGAGAAAGGCACACAGAACGGGGTCCCGTTAAGTACTCTCGAATTACCTGAGGGATTGCTGAGCCCCTGCCTCGGTGAACGCAGAACGACGCGGGTGGTGATAATGTGGCCGTTGTAACCAGGAGCAACGTGACAATCGTGAGTAAACCTTGAAGACTGCACCCCACTGTCTCTGTGACTTATTGCTGCACCATCACCAGCCCTGCACTACACTGCACAACAACAGCTACCTCTTCATTAACCATCACGGCACCGCAAGGGAGCTTAGCTCTACCTGTGGAGAGCTGAACCAACTCTGCTGCATTACCAACAGCTCCAGAGGACCTGCTCCGCAGCGGCGGCTCCATATAGCCGCATACCACAGGTGGCGTCATGAACATTAAATTATAAAGACTATAATCCCCTTTTATTGACCGCCCTGGGTCACGGACTGGGTCACTGCCACTGTGACATCCCCTGCAGCTACCGGCCCGGCACCGAGTACCCCACGGCCCAAGGGGCGCGTCACATAGACTAAGCCGGATAGTCTGAAGAGTGGTGATGTTTCTCAGAAGAGGACTGGAGCAGTGCTGGATAGTGGAGAAGATGGCGGTAGGTGAGTATATTAACACACTGCACTACAGTACATACACTTATTCACAGATTTACTAAAAGAAAAACTTCATGGGACGGCTTATTTAAGAAGGCTTATGTTACATTATGAATTATGATATTCCATGGCCAAGGTCGACCTGGGGTGTGTGGGGTCCACAGGAGGAATTGACTCTTGGGGCCCACACTTCAGCTATCTTCAAATATCTCTTAGCAGTTATCCCCATTACAGTGGAGCATTGACTGTAAAACACAGGAGGATCCTGCACATCTACTGTGCCCCACTATAACTGAGATGTACAATTACGGTAGTTTGCATTAAATAAGTTCTTTGGTGAAAACAAGTTATCACTGATCCCCAGGATCCACAGGATCAGTGATAACTTGATGCTATCCGACAATTGGGAACCGCACCAATTGGAAAAATGGGGAGCTTATCATTGGAGAACCCCTTGCTACACTGTAATAGTCAAAAGACTGGGAGGGGTTAAACTTCCAAGTATTTAATCTCTAATGGAAATAAATAATCTTCTCCTTATTGATATTAGAGAGAACAAGTGACCTCCATACACAACACAATCCACTATACCAAGACCACACCATGACCAGACTACATATTATTACCACATGGTGACCAAATAATACTACTATACTGATCATGAATAAAAACTACAATACCAATAACACTAATATTACCACTGGTGACATTATACACAGCAACTCTATATGTAGTAACAGTGTATAGATATTACAGTGATCACCAGTGACATTATACACAGGAGCTCTGTATGTAGTGTACAGATAATACAGTGATCACCAGTGACATTATTCACAGGAGCTCTGTATATAGTGTATGGTACGGCGTTCAGGTAATACAGTGGTCACCAGTGACATTATGCCCAGGAGCTCTGTTCTGTATATAGTGTACAAGCAATACAGTGATCACCAGTGACATTATACACAGGAGCTCTGTATATAGGGTACAGTTAATACAGTGATCACCAGTGATATTATACTCAGAAGCTCTGTATATAGTGTATGGTGTACAGGTAATACAGTGGTCATCATGACATTATGCCCAGGAGCTCTGTTCTGTATATAGTGTATAGTGTAGAGGCAATACAGTAATCACCAGTGACATTATACACAGGAGCTCTGTATATAGTGTACAGATAATACAGTGATCACCAGTGACATTATACACAGGAGCTCTGTATATAGTGTACAGTTAATACAGTGATCACAAGTGACATTATACTCAGAAGCTCTGTATATAGTGTATGGTGTACAGGTAATACAGTGGTCATCAGTGACATTATACTCAGAAGCTATGTATATAGTGTATGGTGTACAGTTAATACAGTGATCACCAGTGACATTATACTCAGAAGCTATGTATATAGTGTATGGTGTACAGGTAATACAGTGGTCATCAGTGATATTATGCCCAGGAGCTCTGTTTTGTACATAGTGTATAGAGTACAAGCAATACAGTGATCACCAGTGACATTATACACAGGAGCTCTGTATATAGTGTCAGTGTACAGATAATACAGTGATTACCAGTGACATTATACACAGGAGCTCTGTATATAGTGTATAGTGTACAGATAATACAGTGATTAGCAGTGACATTATACACAGGAGCTTCATATATAGTGTATGGTGTACAGATAATACAGTGATTACCAGTGACATTATACACAGGAGCTCTGTATATAGTGTATAGTGTACAGATAATACAGTGATCACCAGTGACATTATACACAGGAGCTCTGTATATAGTGTACAGATAATACAGTGATCACCAGTGACATTATACACAGGAGCTCTGTATGTCGTGTACAGTTAATACAGTGATCACCAGTGACATTATACACAGAAGCTCTGAATATAGTGTATGGTGTACAGATAATACAGTGGTCACCAGTGACATTATGCCCAGGAGCTCTGTTCTGTATATAGTGTATAGTGTAGAGGCAATACAGTAATCACCAGTGACATTATACACAGGAGCTGTGTATATAGTGTATGGTGTTCAGGTAATACAGTGGTCACCAGTGACATTATGCCCAGGAGCTCTGCTCTGTATATAGTGTATAGTGTACAAGCAATACAGTGATCACCAGTGACATTATACACAGGAGCTCTGTATATAGTGTATGGTGTACAGATAATACAGTGATTACCAGTGACATTATACACAGGAGCTCTGTGTATAGTGTACAGATAATACAGTGATCACCAGTGACATTATACACAGGAGCTCTGTATATAGTGTACAGATAATACAGTGATCACCAGTGACATTATACACAGAAGCTCTGAATATAGTGTATGGTGTACAGGTAATACAGTAGTCATCAGTGACATTATGCCCAGGAGCTCTGCTCTGTACATAGTGTATAGTGTACAAGCAATACAGTGATCACCAGTGACATTATACACAGGAGCTCTGTATATAGTGTATGGTGTACAGATAATACAGTGGTCACCAGTGACATTATGCCCAGGAGCTCTGTTCTGTATATAGTGTATAGTGTAGAGGCAATACAGTAATCACCAGTGACATTATACACAGGAGCTGTGTATATAGTGTATGGTGTTTAGGTAATACAGTGGTCACCAGTGACATTATGCCCAGGAGCTCTGTTCTGTATATAGTGTATAGTGTAGAGGAAATACAGTAATCACCAGTGACATTATACACAGGAGCTGTGTATATAGTGTACAGATAATACAGTGATTACCAGTGACATTATACACAGGAGCTCTGTATATAGTGTATGGTGTACAGATAATACAGTGATTACCAGTGACATTATACACAGGAGCTCTGTATATAGTGTACAGATAATACAGTGATCACCAGTGACATTATACACAGGAGCTCTGTATATAGTGTACAGATAATACAGTGATCACCAGTGACATTATACACAGGAGCTCTGTATATAGTGTACAGATAATACAGTGATCACCAGTGACATTATACACAGGATATGTGTATATAGTGTATGGTGTACAGGTAATACAGTGGTCATCAGTGACATTATACACAGAAGCTCTGCTCTGTATATAGTGTAAAGTGTAGAGGCAATACAGTAATCACCAGTGACATTATACACAGGAGCTGTGTATATAGTGTATGGTGTTCAGATAATACAGTGGTCATCAGTGACATTATGCCCAGAAGCTCTGTTCTGTATATAGTGTATAGTGTACAAGCAATATAGTGATCACCAGTGACATTATACACAGGAGCTCTGTATATAGTGTACAGATAATACAGTGATTACCAGTGACACTATACATAGGAGCTGTGTATATAGTGTACAGATAATACAGTGATCACCAGTGACATTATACACAGGAGCTGTGTACAGTCATGGCCAAAAGTTTTGAGAATGACACCAAAATTATATTTTCACATGATCTGCTGGCCTCTGTTTTTTATTAGTGTTTGTCTGATGTTTATATCACATACAGAAATATAATTGCAATCATATTATGAGTACCAATAGGTTATATTGACAGTTAGAATGAGTTAATGCAGCAAGTCAATATTCGCAGTGTTGCCCCTTCTTCTTCAAGACCTCTGTAATTCTCCCTGGCATGCTCTCAATCAACTTTTGGACCAAATCCTGACTGATAGCAGTCCATTCTTGCATAATCAATGCTTGCATTTTGCCAGAATTTATTGGTTTTTGTTTGTCCACCCGTCTCTTGATGATTGACCACAAGTTCTCAATGGGATTAAGATCTGGGGAGTTTCCAGGCCATGGACCCAAAATCTCTATGTTTTGTTCCATGAGCCATTTAGTTATCACCTTTGCTTTATGGCAAGGTGCTCCATCATGCTGGAAAAGGCATTGTTGGGCGCCAAACTGCTCTTGGACGGTTGGGAGAAGTTGCTCTTGGAGGACATTCTGGTACCATTCTTTATTCATGGCTGTGTTTTTAGGCAAGACTGTGAGTGAGCCGATTCCCTTGGCTGAGAAGCAACCCCACACATGAATGGTTTCAGGATGCTTTACAGTTGGCATGAGACAAGACTGGTGGTAGCGCTCACCTCTTCTTCTCCGAATAAGCTGTTTTCCAGATGTCCCAAACAATCGAAAAGGGGATTCATCAGAGAAAATGACTTTGCCCCAGTCCTCAGCAGTCCACTCCCTGTACCTTTTGCAGAATATCAGTTGGCCCCTGATGTTTTTTCTGGAGAGAAGTGGCTTCTTTGCTGCACTCCTTGAAACCAGCCCTTGCTCAAAGAGTCTCCGCCTCACAGTGCGTGCAAAAGCACTCACACCAGCCTGCTGCCATTCCTGAGCAAGCTCGGCACTGCTGGTAGTCCGATCCCGCAGCTGAAACAGTTTTAAGATACGGTCCTGGCGCTTGCTGGTCTTTCTTGGGCGCCCTGGAGCCTTTTTGACAACAATGGAAGCTCTCTCCTTGAAGTTCTTGATGATGCGATAGATTGTTGACTGAGGTGCAATCTTTGTAGCTGCGATACTCTTCCCTGTTAGGCCATTTTTGTGCAGTGCAATGATGGCTGCACGTGTTTCTTTAGAGATAACCATGGTTAACTGAAGAGAAACAATGATACCAAGAACCAGCCTCCTTTTAAAGTGTCCAGTGATGTCATTCTTACTTAATCATGACTGATTGATCGCCAGCCCTGTCCTCATCAACACCCACACCTGTGTTAATGGATCAATCACTAAAACGATGTTAGCTGCTCCTTTTAAGGCAGGACTGCAATGATGTTGAAATGTGTTTTGGGGGTTAAAGTTCATTTTCTGGGCAAATATTGACTTTGCAAGTACAGCAATTGCTGTTAAGCTGATCACTCTTTGACATTCAGGAGTATATGCAAATTGCCATTACAAAAAATGAAGCAGTAAACTTTGGAAAAATTACTATTTGTCTCATTCTCAATACTTTTGGCCATGACTGTATATAGTGTACAGATAATACAGTGATCACCAGTGACATTATACACAGAAGCTCTGTATATAGTGTATGGTGTACAGGTAATACAGTGGTCATCAGTGACATTATGCCCAGGAGCTCTGCTCTTTATATAGTGCATAGTGTACAAGTAATACAGTGATCACCAGCGACATTATACACAGGAGCTCTGTATATAGTGTACAGATAATACAGTGATCACCAGTGACATTATACACAGGAGCTCTGTATATAGTGTATGGTGTACAGACAATACAGTGGTCACCAGTGACATTATCCCCAGGAGCTCGGTTCTGTATATAGTGTATTGTGTAGAGGCAATACAGTAATCACCAGTGACATTATACACATGAGCTGTGTATATAGTGTACAGTTAATACAGTGATCACCAGTGACATTATACTCAGAAGCTCTGTATATAGTGTATTGTGTACAGGTAATACAGTGGTCATCATTGACATTATGCCCAGGAGCTCTGTTCTGTATATAGTGTATAGTGTACAGATAATACAGTGATCACCAGTGACATTATACACAGGAGCTGTGTATATAGTGTACAGATAATACAGTGATCACCAGTGACATTATACACAGGAGCTCTGTATATAGTGTACAGATAATACAGTGATCACCAGTGACATTATACACAGGAGCTGTGTATATAGTGTACAGTTAATACAGTGATCACCAGTGACATTATACACAGAAGCTCTGTATATAGTGTACTAGCTATTGAACCCGTTCTACGCCCGGGTGGCGAGAATTTTTATTGGTATATGGTCTCCCATGCTGGTATGTGCTGCCCCCCTCCTTGTATTTGTGCTGCCCGCATCCTTTCCCCACCATCCAATCCTGGTATGCGTGGCACCCCTCACCCCCAATCCTGGTATGCATGGCACCCCTCACCCCCAATCCTGGTATGCGTGGCACCCCTCACCCCCAATCCTGGTATGCGTGGCATCCCTCACCCCCAATCCTGGTATGCGTGGCACCCCTCACCCCCAATCCTGGTATGCGTGGCACCCCTCACCCCCAATCCTGGTATGCGTGGCACCCCTCACCCCCAATCCTGGTGTGTATGGTATCCCTCATCCTGGTATGCATGGCACCCTATCCCTCACTCCCAATCCCGGTATATGTGGCACCCCTCACCCCCAATCCCGGTATGCGTGGCACCCCTCATCCCGGTATGTGTGGCTCCCCTCACCCCCAATCCCGGTATGCATGGCACCCCTCACCCCCAATCCCGGTATGCGTGGCACCCCTCATCCTTATCCTGGTGTGTATGGTATCCCTCATCCTGGTATGCATGGTACCCCATCCCTATCCTGGTGTGTATGGTATCCCTCATCCTGGTATGTATGGCACCCCATCCCTCATTCCCAATCCCGGTATGCGTAGCACCCCTCATCCCCAATCCCGGTATGCATGGCACCCCTCATCCCCAATCCCAGTATGCCTGGCACCCCTCACCCCCAATCCCGGGATGCGTGGCACCCCTCACCCCCCAATCCTGGTATGCGTGGTACCCCTCACCCCCCAATCCGGGTATGCGTGGCACCCCTCACCCCCCAATCCTGGTATGCGTGGCACCCCTCACCCCCAATCCTGGTATACGTGGCACTCCTCATCCCTATCCCGGTGTGTATGGTATCCCTCATCCTGGTATGCATGGCACCCTATCCCTCACTCCCAATCCCGGTATGCGTGGCACCCCTCATCCCCAATCCCGGTATGCATGGCACCCCTCATCCCCAATCCCAGTATGCCTGGCACCCCTCATCCCCAATCCCGGGATGCGTGGCACCCTTCACCCCCCAATCCTGGTATGCGTGGTACCCCTCACCCCCCAATCCTGGTATGCGTGGCACCCCTCACCCCCCAATCCTGGTATGCGTGGCACCCCTCACCCCCAATCCTGGTATATGTGGCACTCCTCATCCCTATCCTGGTGTGTATGGTATCCCTCATCCTGGTATGCATGGCACCCTATCCCTCACTCCCAATCCCGGTATGCGTGGCACCCCTCACCCCCAATCCTGGTATGCGTGGCATCCCTCACCCCCAATCCTGGTATACGTGGCACCCCTCACCCCCAATCCTGGTATGCGTGGCACCCCTCACCCCCAATCCTGGTATGTGTTGTACCCCTCACCCCCCAATCCTGATATATGCATGGTCCCCTCACCCCTTTCACACTGTAAACACATACGAAAAAAATAAACAGTTATACTCACCTTTCTTCTCTGTGCTCCAGCGCTGCTGTGTCCTCTACTGCCGGAGGCCGGGGGAGAAGTGCGGCACCGGAGCATCGCACTGTCCGGCGCCATTTTGCTGAAGACACACTGTAAATGTGTCTTCAGTAAAATGGCGCCGGATAGCGCTATGCGCACGCGCCGGTCCGACGCCTTCACTCCGCCCCCGGTCTCCAGCGAAGAGAGGCGCCGCGGCAACGCTCCTCCCGGTCAGGTAAGTATGTAAGTATGGCGCCGGAGATCGCAGTATGCGTTCAGTGTCTACGCATATTGCGCGATCTCCGGCGCCATACACCTCCTCTTACCTGTAACGGCTGGATGCGTGCTTCTCTCTGGAGCCAGACTGCGCGTCACGCATGCGCAGTCTATCGAGGCTTCGGACAGAAACACGCATCCCCGGTTATATTATAGATGGTGTACAGGTAATACAGTGGTCATCAGTGACATTATACACAGAAGCTCTGTATATAGTGTATGGTGTACAGGTAATACAGTGGTCATCAGTGACATTATGCCCAGGAGCTCTGTTCTGTATATAGTGTATAGTGTACAGGTAATACAGCAATCACCAGTGACATTATACACAGGAGCTCTGTATATAGTGTCAGTGTACAGGGAATGCAGTGATCACCAGTGACATTATACACAGGAGCTCTGTATATAGTGTACAGGTAATACAGTGATCACCAGTGACATTAAAAACAGAAGCTTTGTATTTAGTGTATTGTGTACAAGTAACACAGTGATCACCAGTGACATACACAGGAGCTTGTATATAGTGTATAGCGTACAGGTAATACAGTGATCACCAGTGACGTTATATACAGGAGCTCTGTATATAGTGTCAGTGCGCTTGTTGCATCGCTCTGCACTTTAGATCAGTGTTAGCCCAGATACTGGTTGGGTGACAGGTTCATTGAACTTTTTTATATTTCCAAAGTCATCACAAAGGACTGGCCTATTGGAAAACTTCACACTGCAGACCCCTTGTGCCACTCCCTATAAGTCACACAATTGGTATATGCTGATACTTTTCTCCAGGAGACCAGCCCCATGTTTTAGCAAATCTAGGTTTAGATTGTTAGCTCTTATGGGCATAGACATCTCTCATTTAATCTCATTGTTCAATTGTTTTGATTACTTTTAATTTTTTGTTGCTTCTGTAATTCCCTGAGGAATATGTTGACTCTACTGTATTTTAAGATTTACAGATTTTATTCACTTGAATAGTGGCTCCATGCACACACTGAAGGTGAACATTAATTTTATTTTTCTCCAGCCTTAAAATAAAACTAATTCTCCAGCGGCTCAGACATGGATGAACAATGTAGTGTGACAAAGGTAGATGTATGGCATTATTTCAGTACAGATATGTCGCAAGTAATGAATTGCTCCATACACCTGGCTGCCATAACCTGTATACAATGGGGAAGGATTATGTGCAGAGTACTGGGAATTGCCGCAGAAAAGCGAAGATTCAGCAGCTCCTGTAAGAAGCTGCAAAAAGAGGTTTTATGTAATTGCTTAGACTTGTCTATTCCCACAGAAAGTTCTCTACTTCAGTTGGATTTGACTGTGCTCCTTCTACATTATGTCACAAGCTAAATGCTGGCTTTAAGGAAAATGCATATACAGCTTTCTCCCTGCAATAGATTTGCATTAGAATATCCATTTAGCTGGAATATTCTTACCGCTCGGCCTAAATGGACATCACCTATCTCAATAATCTGCCACCAACTGGTTGGGAACTTAATAAACTTAATAAAAACGGCATACCTTAATAAACAGATCTCTTAGACCTGATAAGAGTGGTGTACTTACTTTGAATATCTATGTCAGAATGGCTGTATAGTCCTCAAGCATAAATAAATTAAGTTCCACCTCCGGGAAACACAGTAGAAATGAATGAATTAAGTCGAGGTGAATCAAATTCGCCTTGAATTGTACAAAAAAAATGGATTTGCACAAATTCTGTTTTATTGAGATTTGTTTTGCCTGTAATTGATTCACTCATCTCTAGTCTGGGTCACAGAGATAGGACTGGATTTATTTGAATTTGATGATTTTACAGACAGCCATTCTGACTTGGATTTTCAAAGTACAGTATTTTTCGGACTATAAGACGCACCGGACCATAAGACGCACCTAGGTTTTAGAGGAGGAAAGTAAAAAAAAAAAAAATTTAAGCAAAAAATGTGTTCATGATGCACTTTTAAGGGGAGGGGGTCTTCTGCTGACACTGGTATAGGGGTAATGTCCCCCAATTCTGACAATATCCCCCATCCTGGTATATATGCCCCCCCCTTCCTTTTATATGTGGTCCCCATCCCCATCCTGGTATGCCTGGCATCCCTCCATCCTGGTATGCATGGAACCCCTCCATCCTGGTATGCATGGCACCCCTCATCCTTATCCTGGTATGCATGGCACTCCTCATCCCTATCCTGATAAAGTTACGTTAAAACCAAGCACACCATTGTTTTTCTTATGAAATTCTCAATCAGTTTGATGTGTCACATGACCCTCTTCCCATTGAAAAAATAAAGTTGGATCCAAAATGGCCGACTTCAAAATGGCCACCATGGTCACCACCCATCTGGAAAAGTTTTCCCCTCCCAAATGCCACAAACAGGAAGTTGATATCACCAAACATTCCCATTTAATTTAGGTGTATCCATATAAATGGCCCACCCTGTATTATGAGGACCATGCAATGAGCTGCACAAAGAAGGTGAGGGCTGGGTAAGTATTTTTTTTTTACCCTACGTTTATAATGCCCAGGTTTAGGAAATAGAGTGATAATAAACCATGTGAATCGAGTTGCCTGAACAAATTTGAGTAAATATGCAAACATGACTTTTTGCAGGTTCACTGTGACATCGGTATCAGCGCCTGCCTCCTCGGTTTCCTCTTCTGTCACTAGACAGAGCAGCACCTTCGTTGTGTGCAGTATGGGGTGACAATGCAATACTCCTGTGTATTCACTGGGGACGTGTGGCACCATACCGGCGGGGAGCTAGGCAGTTAGCTTCTGTCTCCGGTTAATATTAGCTCCCTATTATTAGCCCTAAGCGCAGCTGCTATTTATTCTCCTGAATCCCTGTCTTATTTGCCGGTTATAAGCTCTGCTTGACCAGATACACATGAGATTTTCAGCCTCTACCCTGCTCAGTCAATTGATGTTGTTTGACTATATGTATTTAAAGACTTCCTGGTATTGATGCAGCATCCTGATTTTTCTCCACAAGTTTGCTCCACCGGCCAGCAGCTACTTCTGTGGACCCAACTCAGGGGTCTCTGTTTAAGTCCTTATCCTTGTACAGGAGATAAGTAGTGAAGGCCAAAGCAACCCCTGTGATCTGATAGATGGACTGCCAAGCGACAAGCCTGCCTGTGAAAGTCCTACTAAGAACTACCAAGTTACTATGCACAGTGCCTCCGTGCCAAGCTCATCCTTAGCCTGTAGAGTTGGAAAGGACCTCCAGGGTCATTGTGCCCAACCCCCTGCTCAATACACAATTCACTAAAACATCTCAGGCAGATATCTGTCCAGCCTCTGTTTGATGACTTCCCTTGAAGGAGAACTCACCATCTCTTATGGCCGCCTGTTCCACTCATTGATTACCCTCACTGTCAAAAGTTTTTTTCTAATATCTAATCTGTATCTTCCCCCTTTCACTTTCATTCCATGGCTTCTAGTGTTTCCATGTGCACTTGACATCCCTTCAGATATTTGTAGACAGCTATTAAGTCTCCTCTTAGTCTTCTTTTTTGAAAGCTAAACATTCCCAGATCCTCTAACCGTTCCTTGTAGGACATAGTTTGCAGTCTGCTCACCATCCTGGTAGCTCTTCTCTGAACTTGCTCCAGTTTCTCGATGTCTTTTTTAACATGTGGTGCCTCAAACTGGACACAGTAGTCTAGATGAGTTCTGACCAAGGAGGAGTAGAGGGAGATAATTACTTCACGTGATCTAGACTCTATGCTTCTCTTAATACATCCCAGAAATGTTTGCCTTTTTTTCTGCTGCTGCATCACACTGTTGACTCATGTGTGGTGTGTGATCTATTAGTATACCTAAGTCTTTTTCACACGTGCTGTTGCTTAGTTCTATAACTCCCACTTTGTAGATGTAATTTTTGATTTTCTTGCCTAGATGTAGAATATTGCATTTCTCCCTGTTAAATACCATTCTATTAGTCAGTGCTCATTGTTCTTGTAAACTGGCCAGTAAAGGAGTGCTGCTGAATGACTTGCAAATTCATGGATTGTACTCCTTAATAGTACATTAATGGGCTGAATTCGGCATGTGAAAATGTATCATTGATGTACCATAATAAGCTATACAGTGTCAGTGCACTGCTGTTATCAGTGAGCATGAAACTTGAGGACAACAAAAACGTTGTCACCTCAGGTCATAATAAAATAGCATAATTGGTCATGGCGATTAATTTAACTTTACTATTACAAAACTGAATCTATATTCCTCGTTGACCATTTTTATAGTCTTTTTGTTTCTCATCATTACCAATCCTCACAACTAACAGTGAAATCTGGGTACCTGGAGAATACTGCGCTGTGGATAACGGAATCTGCAATTATTTCCTCAAACCATTTTTATCCCAAGAGTAAAAAGGATCTGTAAACAAGACGAATCTATGTGTTTCCTTCAGAATTTACTATTCTTCTTTTATTATTTTTTTTCCTTTGAATATACTTCTTAACTATCACCAGAAGCTACATAGTACAGATTCCCCTACTGCGTGCTTTCATTTTATATGGACTCGCTACTATGAGAAAAAGTATCGGTTCCAAGTTCTTAATAAAGAAAACTTATTTGTGCCTTTTTTAAGAGCTTATAAAAGCTGGGGGAAAAAAACAACTCCACAAATATAGTAAGAGTCTGCGCCCTAAGGATGTGCGTACAAATTTCTTTTTATAGCATAGTTGTACAATCAGCCGCATTATTACATCATTATTTTTTTTTTTTTATGTTTCATCAGATTATTTTTATTACGTTTTTCAAAATTATAAAGTCAAACCAGGGATAATAAAACAAGGGAATTAACTGAGTAAAGGGAAAAACGGGGTAGGGCAAGGAAGGAAAGCTAACAAACTTTATTGGGTAGGAAAACAGGCGAGGGAGATGAACTATTAAAAGATTCTTTTTCCTTTTCAGTCTGTCTTTATTTTCTGATTGTATACATGATCACCACTAATCTGGACATCAGTCGGGGCCAGAAATGATGGCGGGAGATGTCACTTCCTATTGTCCTGTGGCCTTAAACCTTCAATTAGAGTGCCAGGGCCGCAGACTGTCAGGACATGCTCGGAGTTGTAGTTGGAGTCATTGGATCCATTGAAGAGGAAAGAGATTATGGAGATGCCATCAGCACATTTTGACAGCTCATCTGCTCTCTCTATTGCATGCATTTTCCTCCATTCTGCTAATGGCACATGGGAATTTTGTCCTCCCTGATCTCCTCTGCTACTGGAATTGTTCTTGATGATAAAGCATGAATGTTGGATATAATATAAATGTTAAGGATTTGCTGATTATGTCGTTCTTCACTTTGCTGTAGGGTCACCAAAGATGAACCTAATCTTAAAGTGAATCTGCCGGGAGCATGTTACACAGTAGGATGAGCGGAAGAGATTGATATGTAGTTTTATGGGAAAAGATTCAGGATGATTTGAAAGTTATTGATCTAAACCATTGCCTCCCACTAAGGCCACGTTCACACTATCAGTATTTGGTCAGTATGTTACATCAGTATTTGTAAGCCAAAATCGGGAGTGGAACAATCAGAGGAAAAGTATAACAGAAACACGTCACCACTTCAGTATTTATCACCCACTCCTGGTTTTGAATTACAAATACTGATGTAAAACACTGACCAAATACTGAATGTGTGAACATGGCCTAGCACGGAAAAGTCTGCTAACCAGCAAGTGAGACTGCCCACTGGACTCCTAAAACCGGAGAGAACAATGATTAAGGCCTCATTAAAACATCAGTGTTGCATGTACGTATTGCATCCTATTTTTTCACAGATAGAAAATGTTCCTGTTATAATCTATGGTACTATTCACATGTCCGATTTTTTCCTCAAATCGTGTGTCCGTGCAAAACTCACGAAAACATATCTGTTTTTTTATGGTCTCTCGAATTAAAAGGTCCATAGAGGATACGGATGACATCAGCGTTCCATCCATGTGATGTTCATATTTAGCATTCCAAAGGATAGGAGAATATTTCCTATATGTCCATTTATTTATCCATCCGTGAAAAACACTGATGGTAAAAATCGGAGACACAGACCATACACTGATCTAAAACACTGATGACACCGGTACCATTGATGTGTGAATGATCCCTTAAAGGGACTATATGAGATGAGAAAAACATGGCCACTGACTCCCAGAACTAGAGTCACTCTGTTTTTTTTTTATTATATCTAGTTTTTCAAAGGCCCCCCAGTCACATGAAGGCTAGCTACAGGTTTTTCTAACTCAGTACAAACTTCACATCAAACATAAAGCTATATTCAAAAAAGCCACTCCGTCTGTATAAAGACAATTCCTGTTCTAAAATGCAAAACTATGGAGATATTAAACAAAAATGAAAACATTATCCAAAGCCAAAAAGCAACCTAAGTATATAGCTGTAACAAATATTGCATTGCAATGCCTCTTAAGATAACTTTTGTGACTATAGCCTAAAGGGAATCTGTCAGCAGGATTCAGCACCCCAAAATATTTATATGCCCATGTAGCTCTTTCAAACTCCAGCAATATTTTTACATAACCAGTCCAATCATCCGTTAGTGAGAAGTCAGCATTTGAATTATTGGGCAAATAAGGCTGAAAAGCTATTTGTATATCTGAAGCCTCTGTCACTCCAGCTCTATTCCTCCCTAGGGCCGCCTTCTCCAGCTTGATTGACAGCTCCTTTGCCTGAAGCCACACAGCACAGAGGCTGTCAGTCAAGCAGGAGGAGCCAGCACTGGGCAGGGAATAGAGCTGGAGTGACAGAGGCTTCAGATCTACCATAGTCCTTCAGCCTCATTTGCATATCAATTTAAAACGCTGATTTCTCAGTAACGGAGGAACGGATTGTCTAGGTAAAGATATTTTTGGACTTGTCCTTGAAAGAGCTACATGCACATATAAATAGTTTGGGGGTTAAATCTGGCTGACAGATTTCCTTTAAAAATGGGATAACATTGGTATCTAGCATTCTTAGTTCATTCTTGATGGAAAGTATATTTTTGCATACATCGGCATATGGTTATGGGGCGGCCATCTTGCCTGAGCTGCTGTTATCAGGATTCAGAGACATGAACTTTATAGGAGCCGCATAGGCAGCAACAGACTGGCTCTGATTCACTGATTTTTATAAATGTGTTTTCTAAGCATGCTCTGTGATGTGTGCAGAGGTCATTGTGCAGGGAAGGAGAGGAGGTGGACTGTGATATCACCTATTGTGAATGTTGTGTCCTGTGCCATCTATATACCATTGATACCTTTCATTGCGATCCCGCTTGTGATAATAGTGAGATAATGACTGAAAGTGATCTCTATAGTTCAGGAAATCTCACCCTTCTATTAAGCTCAGTGGCTAGAGAAAAACTGCAAGATTTCAGGATATCATTTTAAAAATAGAACTTTTGAAAATGAAAAAAAAAAAAACAGAACAGAAATGATAAGTCAATGATCAAGTACAAGAAAACAATGCAAAAGAAAAAACATACTGTGCTCAGAATTTTATATGTCTCGTCTTAAAACCACAAAATACCTCCAACATTAAGGGGTTGATGATCCGAGGAGAAAAAGATGATGTTTAGCAAGTTTCCTTGCCTCTAATATAAAAAAAGAATTAATTCCAGTCAATGAAAATTCATTCCATGGGTCATAACAAGTAAGCGATTTACTGATTACTAATTCCTAGCAGATGAGAAAACCCATGTCCTGTGATACAACAGTAAAGTGACAATACCAGGAGCTGCATTAGGAAAACCATGGGAAGCTTAATGCCCCATGGCAGTATTAGGATTATTATACAAATGACGTAAAAATAGGCCACCAGATCTATACTAAAAATATATGTCGATTTTTCAGCTCTCTTGTGTGTATTTATCGTTGTGGATTTTGTCTTTTTTTTCTATAGATTTGTGCTAGAACTCAACATCTAACGTCCAATGTTCAATGGCTTGTGCTGTGCTAAAGGGAACCCGCCGGCTAAAAAAAAAACGCCATTTTCCTCCAGACTTAGTGGTGATTTGCAGGTAAATATCATTTTAAACATTTTCAGCTAGATTTCTGAGCAGCGGCTACAGGGAAAAAATTGATTTATTTTAGTAAGATGAGTATAACTTCATTTTCTCCCTGTAGCCGCTGCTCCAGTAATTCAGTCGAACATGTTTCAAGTGGCATTTACCTGCAAACCACTAAGTCTGGAGGTAAATAGGGTATTTTTTAGCTGAAAGGTTCTCTTTAAGTGCCCAAGTTATAACTTTCTGACGCATGATATGTGCTTCATGTTTGGTTTTGAAATGCTACATCTGTGTGTTTAGTGTGGAATGTCAAACAACATGCAGATGTGTCCACCATACTTAGAAAAACCCTCAACAGGCTGCAAGTCACATCACAACCACCGTGCGGCCACATATAGATACATAACATAATCAACTCCCCACGGAGTATCACAAAATCTAGTTTTTTTAAAGCTGTTCTCTTAAAAGGAATCTGTCAGCAGGTTTTTGCTGTCTCATCTGAGAGAAGCATGATGTAGGCAAAGAGAAGATGAATCCAATGATGTATCACTTAGATTACTGGGTGCAGCAGTTCTGACACAATCAGAGCTTTTAGATTTAGAATGAAGCAGAGCTGAGAAAGCTAACCCCGCCCACCCCACAGCTAACCCCACCCACACCAGGCTTTCAGTGTACAAAGTCCAAAGTCCTTCAATTTTAATCTCTTAGTGATAAATCCTTCACAGTTAGTAAACAATAGCAGGCACTTTGACAAGTGACACATCCCTGAATTCTGTGTATCAGCCTCTATCTCCTGCTGTCTTCAGATTACATAGCAAAAAACTGCTGACAGATTCCCTTTAAGCCACACATTTAGGGATTTGTTAAGACAAGAGGAAAGGTAAGTAAAACCATATATGTAGAAGCAGTGCGAGACTTCAGTAGCAAGGGCCCACCAGTAACACTGACTCACGTTTCAGTTACATGCAAATATTACATTACCATCTTTCACTAAAGTACCTCTGCTTCTCCATAGTAATAAATTTGGTAGTTTGTTGAATGAATAAGGAAATGTTGCTTTTTTTCTGTACATGGAAAATCAAATGTATCATGGTGCCAACTACCGCTCATGTTGGGGGTAAGTGGCTTATTCCTACACTGGGGCCCACCGGGGAATTCACCGGTTCTCCTGTGGGCCAGTCCTAGTCCTTTTAGAAGTAATTCTCAAACCAAAATGCAAAACACAAGTTTTCCGCAACACAATAAAATACACAAGAGAAATTTGAATCACATACAAGTTGTTGATTTTTTTTTTCTCCATAGGATTACATGGAGAAAATTTCCACAATGAGAATATTCAGGTTTTACTCCTTATGTAAATTTACTCTTTACGCATGACTCTATAACTTTCTGTGCCTCAGATTTCATATGGAGACATATGTATGTTTTTCTCTTAGATTCCATACGAAGTGGCGTACTTCATCAGACTCCACAGATACAAAGATGCATTCACCATGGCTTTTATGTGGGATATCGTCTTACAAACTGTGTCTGATGAAGACTATCCACAGGAGGCCATACAGAATTATACTAAAGGCTGGCAGTCTAATATGTATGGGGGTCACTTAACTCTCCCATATTATCAGTAGGAGGAAAGACAGGAGGCCCCCTACACATTGGAAACAATCAGGTACGTTGGATTTCCATTTGATACTTTTGCTATTTCGGAGATAAGACTAGTGTCAGACTGAAGAACATTGGGCCCACCAGAGGATTTGATTCTGAGGGCCCACCTTTCTCCTCCACTCAAGAGCCCCATAGCAGCTGCAAGGTTTTCACTATGAACTCTCCTGAAGGAGAAGCCAGGGCCCACCAGAGGATTCTCTGTGGCACCCTGCTACCACAGGTACCACAGGACCCAAAAGGGTGCATGGACGGACTTCTCCACAGGAGGCCCTCACTACAAACAGACATCTCCACCCTTCCACCTCAGACCGCCAGAGGGAGCCCTGTTAGGAATATATAAACTGGAGGGTGGAGTTAGTTAGAGAGTAATCGTCAGTTAATTAGTCAGAGAGTGAGCTGACACTGAGAGCAGTGAAGACGCAGTACGTCTGCTGCTGGACTGAGGGCCCCGAGTGTGGCCGAGGCAAGGAGAGAGAGAAGAGAGGAGTTAAGGGGGCAGAGGAGCGTCTGAAGCTCACCCCAAGACACAAGCCGGACACTGGGTACGCGCCTACAGGGCCCTCTACACCCAGTAGGGACAACAAGCATACCAGGAGGCTTCCAGACCCCTGGTCATCCTGAAGCTGCCATCAATTACAGGACTAGGAACCACGAAGGCCCCAGCGTCCAGGGATAGTGGTTGCCAGAGAAAAGTCCTACTACCAAGCAGTCAGGTGAGAGAGCAAAACAATATAGAAGCTAGGCCAAGTTCCAGGCTGGCCAGAAGCTTAGAGAGAGAGAAAGACACGGACCAGGAGGCCTACAACCCGCTCACTGGGGAGAGTTCTGAAGTGCACCCTTCCTATTAAGTACCCTGGACCCTACCTGCCATTACACCAGTAAAGGTACTGAAGTGAATCCCCTGTGTGCGTGTCCGTCATTCCCCCCTGACCCGACCGGGTCACCCCTCACCTGCATCCCTTCCATCAACACTGCCCCGGGGGCCCGCTCCGCCTGTGGGGAGCAGAAACATCCCAGCTGCCATCCCATCACCCCCGGAGGTCTGCAGCAGCACCGGTATACATTACCGGGAATCACAGGTGGCGTCACGAGACGAACTGTTAACAAAAAAACCCTTTTAAAGAGTGACCCCAGAGGACAGGCCCGGGAGCTGACTGTCGTGACATCCTACAAAGAAGGTAAAGGCCCGGGTACCGAGTCCCCCATATCCCCCTGGGCGAGTCATCTCCATTTATCTGGTGGGCCAGTCCAACCCTGGATAAGACACAACCAGAAGAGTCGTCGGGAGAGAGAACTGCCAAACATTCGGCTAACAAGTTTACTAGCGTCTTTGTGGGGCTTTAGTAGCTATGTATCAGGGCACTGCTGTCCAGGCTCCTTATTAGTGTCCATGACTGAGACTTGAGGCTACATTAAAAACATGGTCGCCTTGGGTCAACTGGAAATTGGTCATGGTCATTAATTTAACTTTATTATTACAAAACAAAATCTATATTCCTCATTGACCATTTTTATAGTCTTTTTGTTTCTCATTATTACGAAGCCACATAACTACCAGTGAAATCTGGGTACCTGGAGAATACTGCGCTGTGGATAACAGAATCTGCAATTATTTCCTCAAACCAATTTTGTCCCAAGAGTAAAAAGAGTCTCGGAATAAGATGATTCTATGTGTTTGCTTCAGAATTTACTACTCTCCTTTCATTTTTTTTTATTAAATATACAGTACTTTTTAAGTATCACCAGAAGCTGCAAAGTACAGATTCCCCTGTTGTATGCTTTGATTTTATACTGTCTCACTACTCTACCATGAGAAACAGTATCGCTTCCAAGTTTTTAATAAAGAAAACTCATTTGGGATTTTTCTTAAAAAGAATCTGTTACAAAATTTTTGCTACCCAATCTTAGAGTAGCATGATGTAGGGGTAGATACCCTGATTCCAGTGATGTGCCCCTAACTGAGCTGCTTGCTGTCATTTTGATCAAATCACTGTTTTATCTGCTGCAGATCTAGCAGTTCTCTAAATGCTGAGCTCTGTATAATCCCGCCCACACCACTGATTGGCTGCTTCCTGTGTACACTGTGCATAGTCAGAAAGCTGCCAATCAGTAGTGAGGGAGGAGTTATACAGAACTCACGAATATCTAGAACTACAGGTGCATCTCACTAAATTAAAATATCATCAAAAACGCAATTTATTTCAGTTCTTCAATATAAAAAGTGAAACTCATATATTATATAGAGTCATTACAAACAGAGTGATCCTTCTGGACATCTGTCAAGTCAGCAGTCTTCCCCATGATTGTGGAGCCTACTGAAACAGACTAAAGGACCTTTTTAAATGCTAAGGAAGCCTTTGCAGGTGTTTTTTGTTAATTATTTTAATTTACTGAGATAATGACTTTTGTGTTTTCATTGGCTATAAGCCATAATCATCAACATTAACAGGAATAAACACTTTAAATAGATAACTCAGTTTGTAATGACTCTATATGGTTTATGAGTTTCACTTTTTGCATTGAAGAACTGAAATAAATAAACTTTTTGAAGATATTCTAATTTAGTGAGATGCACCTGAATATGGCGTCAAGTTTACTAATCCCCTAGTGATAATTGTGGCGCCCCTGAGGGTTCAGTCGCCACAGGGGTACTGCACCTCAGAACGAGGTGTGGTATCTCCTCTCCCAGGTAAGGATGGAGTACTACACAGGACCCCAACCACGCACTCAACACTACACCACTCCAGTTCTGAAGGAGGCCTAAAAAGCACCATAGTGCTGCCCCGGGCCTGAATGGAGGAGTTGGGGGGAACCAAAGTTAGGGGGAACCACGTAGTGAGTGAGGGTGGAGGAAGCATTTTACTTAAGCACTTATGAGAATTCTATATAACTGGAGGCCATCTTAATAACAAGGTCTTTGGTCGTGGGTCTTTGGGATGGCAAGTCAGCACAAAGCTGCAGCCGGCTGAGGGTCCACGGTTCCCGGTCTCAGGCCTCGAGACGGGGGGTTGGTGCAGAGTTATAACCGGCTCTGTCCCCGGTCAGGGTCCAACCAAGAAGGCCCAGGAGGGGAGCAGAGGAGATAGGCTCCACAGGCGAAAGGATCTCAGGGGGTGCGGACGGAGCGGAGTCGCCACCTGCATACCTTATTATGGCCCTGCCAGAGAGACCCTGCCGCAAGAGGGGGTACCGGTCCCCGATTATCTGACTTTGCACTTCACGTCTCTGTCAGAAAAGTCCGGAGGCTTATGTGGATCCCAGGGGGATACGGACGGAGCGGATTCGCCACCTGTATGCCCTAATCTGAGTTTATCCAGAGGGACCCGGCCTTACGCCACGTTTTCACCACAAGTCACCAAAAAGGGCACCCAATCAGTGCAGGAACTACACGTTACCCACAAGGGACATCGCAGTACCTGTACGGGACTCAGTGGAGGACACAAGGCGGGAGAAGTTCAACAGGAGAGGAACACACTAGAGCGGGGGTCCTGTAAAGCACTCCAGAACTACCTGGAGTGTGCTGAACCCCACCCTGGCGGCCGCAGCTCGCCGTGTGACTGCAGAGAGAAGCTCTGAGCTGAGAAAACACAACCGTGAGTAAAGACTTGGATGACTTCAACTACTGCCTCTGTCTGTTCTTTCCTCCGCGGCTCTGCACCCGCCAACGCTCTATTCTACTCCCTCTCTACGCTGCCATGAGGCCCCGCTCCACCTGTGGGGAGCCGCACCAACGAAGCTGACCGAACACCGGCCTCAGAGGACTGTTGCAGCGCTGGTGATCCTCACCAGACACCACAGGTGGCGTCATGAACATTCCCCTATCCCATACAACTTTCCCCCTTTCTTCCTTCTTTTAAGAGTGACCCCAGGGTACGGGCCCGGAAGCCGGCCACCGCGACATCCCCAGAGATCAGGCTACAACAAGGCCCGGGCGCCGAGTCATTTCCCCCATCCCCTGGGCGCGTCATAATCTCCTGCTGATAAAAAAGTGACTTTATTAAAACTGCAGCAAGCAGCCCAGTAAGTGACACATCAATGGAATCAGGGTCTCTACATTTTGATGCTCTCAGACTAGGTGGCAAAAAAACAGATTCCCATTTAATAGTGTGATCGGAACAGGCACCAAGTCTTATTTTTCCCCCCTGATGCAATCGAAAAGAGATGACAGCTGCAATCGAGAAAGCAACATTTTTGTTCTACATATTGTAGTTTTGCAGTATATAAAACAAGTGATCAGATGATCGCAGGTCTGAATAAAAAAAAAAAGGACCCATAAATTTCTATAGGTCTGTACTAGAGTTGGTGCATATCGATTCTCAGGGCCCTGTCCATAGGTTGTGTCAGTAACTTTGGCCACTGAAAGGAGAAAAGCCCTGAAAACCTCCCTCTACCTCCAGAGATCTGCAGCTCTTTTAATTATCCGGTCTGGCGAAATGACATTGTTGCACCAACCATGACCACATGTGACATCTTCCAGGCCGGTTAATCAAAAGAAGAGCCGTCAGGTCACAGGTGGATGTCGTCAGCTTACAGGCGGATGCCGTCGGGTTACCAGGTTATGCGCGGATGCCGTCGGGTTACGGGGGGATACCGTCAGGTTACAGGTGGATGCTGTCAGTTTACAGGCGGATACTGTCAGCTTACGGGCAGATGCCATCAGTTTACAGGCGGATGTTGTCAGCTTACAGGCGATGCCGTCGGGTTGCCAGGTTACGGGCGGATGCCGTCAGGTTACGGGCGGATGCCATCGAATTACAGGCGGATGCTGTCGGATTACAAGCAGATGATGTCGGGTTACGGGCAGATGCAGTCAGGTTACGGGCGGATGCCATCGAATTACAGGCGGATGATGTCGGATTACAGGCGGATGCCGCCAGGTTACGGGCGGATGCCGTCAGGTTACGAGCGGATGCCATCAAATTACAGTCGGATGCTGTCAGATTACAGGCGGATGCTGTCGGAATACAGGCGGATGCCATCAAATTACAGGCGGATGCTGTCGGATTACAGGCGGATGCTGTCGGATTACAGGCGGATGCTGTCGGGTTACAGGCGGATGCTGTCGGAATACAGGCGGATGCTGTCGGGTTACAGGCGGATGCTGTCGGATTAGAGGCGGATGCTGTCGGGTTACAGGCGGATGCTGTCGGGTTACAGGCGGATGCCATCAGGTTACAGGTGGATGCTATCAGGTTACAGGCGGATGCTGTCGGGTTACAGGTGGATGCTATCAGGTTACAGGTGGATGCTATCAGGTTACAGGCGGATGCTGTCGGGTTACAGGCGGATGCCATCAGGTTACAGGCGGATGCTGTCGGATTACAGGCGGATGGTGTCGGGATACAGGCGGATGCCGTCAGGTTACAGATGGATGCCGTCAGGTTGCAGGCGATTCTCAGGGCACTAATTACCCACATGGCCGATAGACCGGGTCCTGGGAATTGATTTGCACCCACTCTAGTCTGTACAACTTGTATGTAGCCAGAGTATGATTGTATGAATGCACCTAGATCTAAGCCGGCATCAGTAAGCTCCATCAACCTGAAATACCTTGTCTACTGGGACAGTTTAAACCACAAAACATTGGCCCTAATCTTCATGTTAATTCTCGCAGAAAGCCAATTAAAGAGCATGCACAAATATGTTTTATTTTTTTATATAAATTATCATTTGCTACTATATTTATTTCTCTTCGACACATTAGTAAAAACAAATATTTTATTGCCTTTTTAATGTGCCCTTTTAAGAATGACTAATTAGAAACAGCTTTGGGTATGAAACAATCATATGGATGGAAGATTTCCAACGGGAATTGCAGAGCAACATACTGGAAGAAAGATCAAAAAGCCGTTTTCTTCTGAAGCAATTCCCGCTCTTAATTATGTCCCTGAGGTGTATTTTTGCAAAGGTAGTTTTGCCAGTGGCCTGCATCATTCCTGTTTGCCATTCAACGCCTGCTCTGTGGACTCTTCGTCATCCGTTAATTTTATTATATCCGATCAGGACACGTTTGCAGATGAACACATTCAAGAACAGTAAACTTTCTCAAGTGCAACTAATAACTCACCTTCAGCTATGAAACTGTGGAAGATAAAAGGTTGGAATCCAGCAGCGGCCGGATCCCGGCACAGTATGTGACACACTTAAAGGTATGAATTTTACTTTGTGCCATTCAGATCCCTGTGTAGACGGTTCTAGCAAAGTGTTTTCTTTCAGTTAACACTTACGAAGTGTATTCTGAAACAAACTGGCATCACAAGGTTTATTTAAAGGGGTCTTCCAACTAAATACATGTAAACTAGAGTTGAGCAAAAAAAAAGTTCAGGATCCAGTGGCTGCTGGATCACAGTATTCTGGGGCCGATGGACCAAACCCCTGTCAAAGTCCTCCTACCTGCCTGCATCACCGGCACCTCTTAGGCTTGATGCAACATCTTCATTGCACCATGACCAGATCTGCTAGTCAGAAGAGACGCTAGGGATCCTGGCAGGTAGAGGAGGTGGTTCGCAGAGCTCTGGTCCAGCGGTCATGTTGGTATACCAGGGCTGGCATCGCTTCTGACTGGTAGGGACAGAGATAAGCTATGCATGCCTCACGCTGCAAAAGAAGATGTACCTCCAGGCCCACTGATCAGAAGAGGTGCTAACAGGTAGGCAACAGTTTAGCGGGATCCCGACGTGGCCACTAGACTAGGGTCTGGCAAATCTTTTTGCTCAATCCTATTGAAGGGCTCATGCAGATGTCCGGGGATCTCGGTTCGATCACGGACAGCAATGCATGGACTGGCCATGGGTCTCGTGACACTCCCACAGAACTAAATAAAGCTGTCATGCTCCGGTCGTGGGGCCCATGGCCAGTCCGTGATCAGACCAAGCTCCTCAGACGTCTTCATGAACCCTAACACCTACCGGCAAGCTAAGTGATCAATGTATGATCACATGGGGGTCCTATCACTGGTATCCACAACGATCATGAGAATGGGGGTCTCAAAGTCTGATGTGAATGGAGCAGTAGTGTGCATGTGTAAGTGTGCATGTGTAACTACAGCACCACTGCCTACTATAGGAAAAGCGGGACTCTTATTTTGGTCAATTATATAAAACGTAATGGAGCAGTGGTCACGCTAGCCCACTGTTAGCCCTTTGTAAAAGTGTATTTTTGTATTAATGCAAAATACATCTTCTTAGTGATCAGGCCAAATTTTTTAAATCTGACCAGTGTCAAATTATGTGGTAATAACTCTGGAATCTTTCAATATATCCCAGTGATTTTGAGATTGTTTTTTTTCGTGACACATTTTACAATAATGGCAGATTTAGGTCGATGTAAAATGTATCAGAAATTTGACAAAAATTTCTAAAAATTTAAATTTTCAAACTTTGAGTGTTTATCCCTTTTATCCAGATAGTCATGCCATACAAAATGTTAATAAATCACATTTCCCTCATGTCTGCTTTACATCATCACTATCTGTAAAATGTTCTTTTATTTTGTTAGGATATTAGAAGCTTTAAAATTGTAGCAGTCATTTTTTCATGTTTTCAAGGATTTTTACAAAACTTATCTTTTTTAGGGATCTATTCAGTTTTGAAGTGACTTTGGGGGTCCTATATATTGGAAAAACCCCAAAAGTGATACCATTTTAAAAACAGCGCCCTCAACATATTCAACACTGCTGTCAGGTAGTTTATTAACCCTTCAGGTGCTTTTCAAGAATTAATGCAAAGTGGCATAACAGGAAAGAAAAATTTTGCTTTTACAACCTAATTGTTGCCAGCCCCTATAGCTGGAAGACTTTAAGGCTGTTATCTGGCTGTAAATGCCAGGGCAACCAGTAAGACCACCCAATCAAGATCTGGGGTTATAGAAGGAGCCCCCACACTCTGTTAACGGCGTATGCACATTACAAACTTTTACTTTGCTCTTAATTGGGCACCTCCGCAGATCAGCACTTCAAGGAGCAAGATTTGTAGGGATCTTATGGATTACGTAGGATGCGTCATCCACATAAATCATGGCAATTCGGCCCGATAGAGGAGGTAAAGACCCCAGACCACTGAAGCCCCTCAGGCTGAACCATGCTGATTAGCATACAGCTTGGGAGACTTATAAAAGGTATTTTTGGGATAAGCAGGGGGAATTGAAGGATTATATACTGGTTGATGGATTGGTAATAGACCACTTAAAGGTGGTGACTTTAGTTTATATTGGAAAAACTTGGTGACAGGTTCCCTTTAAAGATGCTGTTGAACTAAGTTTTTTGGTGCCTTTTTTCCTTATAGGCTTTAATGGAGCTCCTGATTAAACACATGTAAAACACAGTTGTGTTTTTAGTGCAGAAATCCAGAGTTTGCGCAGTAAAAAATGCATTAAAAAGCTTCAAATATGCACCAAAATGCAGCAAAAATAAAGCACTTTTTTCACATGGCCACTTGGCCTTATGAATCCTTATAGGATAATATACGATATTTTTGGACAAGCTGTAGCTAAACAAAGTCTACTTATTGTTACATTTTTGTATCTTAATGGGTTCAAAATACCATGATGATTAAATGGGTTGGTTTCTGCTACTGTGACCCCCAGTGACCGGCTTAAAGGGGTTGTCCATTCACTTGTATGAAGCGAGGCCACGCACACTAGATGGCCGCGTCACTAGACAGGACGCAGCCTCCGCTCAATACAAGTGTATGGAAGCGAGGCGGCGCCCACTGGTCGGGGTTATGTATAACACATACATACCCGCCATTCCCAAGTCTGAAACCGGCAAATCCCCGCAGCGCACAGTGCGTGGGGGGATTCATAAGTCTGCAGTCACACAGAGTGATTGCAGACTTATTGGTTTGGACCAGACAACCCCTTTAAATTTGTGGGATAACAAGGCAGAAAGTGTCTCATTTCACTGCAGTGCCTCCACTGGACAAATGGAGTATTACACAATCTTAATGAAATCAATGAGCTGTCTATATATTACATGGACATGACGGACATTGGCAGCTGCTCTCTTCTTCTTGCTGGTGTTGTTGGTACCCCACCAACCCTACATCACCTAGGACACGTGCCTTGCTATTCCCTCGCACCACATGTTATACCAAATTACAATTGTCTGAAAATAGCACAACAAGACACTAAGAAGGAGTTGTTGTTATGATCTGCAACATGTGCTAAGGAAAGATAGGGGAAAGCTGTCCCTACAGTAAGACTAAGCTGAATCCCTACGATGTAGCGGGCTGCCTGTTCCTAGTGAACAGACCTGCCTTAGTCCTCGGCTAGTCTGAACGAAGACCTATAGAATTAAGGGAGGGGTCCCTAAAAGGACTAAGGACTGGGACAAAAATGGGACACCTCCTAAACAGAGAAGCTGTTGCAGAACACAAAAAGACAAACTGACAAAAATGTACTAGAGGTCCCAGAAGGACCAAGCGAACTGACAGAGAAAGGCACAGAAGCACCTGGCTAGAGAAACAGTCAAACACTGAAGTCCAGCACAGCCAAAAGGGCGGAGCTGGAATATAAAGGCAGATGGTCACCACGTGACCGCAAAACACAAGATGGAAAAAACAAACACGAGGGTTCTGACAGTTGTCCTGTGGTGGACACTTTCTCAATCGCTGCATCATAAAATGAAAAATTCTGCATATTGACTAGTAGAGTGACGCTGCTCCAGCAATGTTGGCATCTAGTCTGACAGAATAGTGAATGTTGCAGACGATCAGAAGTTGCTGATTGACTGCAGTGGTCACGTGATACAATGGTGTCACATGACCACAGGAAAATGCAGGCCCGACATCATTAGAACAGTGAGGTAAGTATCAAGCATTTTTATTTTATGACGGGCACTGGAGTGATTAAGAAGGGGTCGCCTATAAGTAATAATACAGCAGTACCTATCGTTAGCATATTACATTCTACGATATGGGATTGCATTTTGTTACATAGTATTCTAGTGATTAGTGTCCTCGTCATTATGTTTTCTGATGTGGTACCACAAGTCCCAGAATTTGCTTTGTGTTTTTTATTTTAACATCTACATCATTATATCCCACGTCTATATCAGATTGTACCATGTACTTTTTACCTATGTCTCATTTGTTTATTTGCACTGACCCTTGAGCCCTTGATGTTAAAGCGTAACTTTTCTTTAACTAGTTATTCATGTAAGGCCTCGTTCACACATTCAGTATTTGGTCAGTATTTTACCTCTGTATTTGTAAGCCAAAATCAGGAGTGGGTGATAAATACAGAAGTGGTGACGTGTTTCTATTATATTTTTCCTCTGATTGTTCCAATCCTGGTTGTGTCTTACAAATACTGATAGGCCACGTTCACACTAATGCAGAGACTATGGCAGTGATCCGGCTCTGCCTCTGACCAGTCGCTCTGACTTTTACTATGACACATACTTTCTTGAATATTAGTTCATATTGTGATCTGTAATCTCTGTATACTGACATCTATACACATTCGTATACTCTGCTCTGTAGAACATTCTCCTGGGTGTTGTTCACATTGATAGCTATGGTCAATATGTGATATGCCATAACTTAGTAAAACAATAAACTTTATTTTTTTTCAACGAGAAGAAATGGAAAGGTAAAAGAAAAGTTGTCAATAAAACCTTGAATGCTGTAACTACATGCTCCTTACCTCTACCCTATCAGGGTATGTGCACACATCGTCTTTTTCAGGCAGATTTCCGCCTGGAACCCGCCTGAGAAAGGGATAGAAAGGGATAAAAAGCTGCTAGAAAAAAATTAACATAATGCACAGCAATGTTAAAACGACTTGCTGTGCACATGTTCTTCTTTTAACAGCCTCAGGGTTCGAAAACCGCAAATCAGCTAAAAGAAGGAGCCTGGCCATTCCTCTGCGAGCTTCCATTTGGAAGCCACTCAATACTGACCGGATACTGACTGAATACTGACAGTGGGGCCTTGGCCTAAAAGTCACTTCTGGACAGTCTGCAGGGCAGTGACGTCTCTGAGAAGAGGAGAAGAACGGCGCTGAGCACCCGAAGAGAGCAGTAGTAGGTGAGTACATTAATACACTCACATTACATTAGATGCACACATACACACATTGAAATAAAGAAATATAGATGAGAGAACTTCTTTAAACCATATGGTAAGCTCTATAATAATAAAATAATAACGAGAATTGACGCTTCTTGTTCACCTCACCCACCCAAAAAAACTAAAAAGCAAACAAAAAGTTGTAAGTAACCCAATCTGGTGCCAATAAAACTTACCGTACATTTACTCTACAAAAAAATACATTTTCACAAAGCTCCACCAACTGAAAAATATTGGCCTCTGAAAAATATCCCACAAAGCAAAAAAAAGTTTGGAATTTTTGAGAATTAGTAAAATAAAAAATCTTTCTTCTTCTATCAAGTGGCATTTTGTTGATGGAAAATTAAATCTCTGGGAAGAAGGGAAGGGAAAAAATCTAAATCCCCAAAACTAAAATTGGCCAAAGTGAGAAGACGGTTGTGTCACATACTCCTTTCTCTAACAGCTGACATGACACTACCCCTAGGCTACGATTACACACTTGGCTCAATGATACTTTCATTTTAAAGTGTGACCTTGTTTTCCTAGTTATCCTATTTTTACCTAAGAACGGAAGAGATCCATAATAATTAAAATACAAAAAGCTTATTAATCAAAAATATATAAAAAAAACATTAAAAGGGTATATAAGGAAATGCCTCAAAGAACGACAAAAATGTGACACTTCACATTCATTTTATTTATCTTTCATCAACCCTTTTAGCTCAATGTCCTGGGTATTTAAACCTGTATATACCGCCTAATCACTAATTTTTAGTATTTTAATAGGTATTTACCCTGTGCATTTCTGGTCATTAACACCTTTTTTGTTATTCGTTGTTTATTTTTCATTTTTATATATAATATCCATGAACTTCATAACTCAGAATTAGGGATGAGCGGATGAGTGCAAGTTCAGGTTCTGGTATCCAACCTGAACTTTATTCCAAAGTTCGGTTGGGATACTAGAACTGTACCGTACTTGAACCAGAACCCGAACCCCATTAAAAATAATAGGGACCTGAATGTTTGAGCAGGAAAAAAATCTCTCTCTCTATCTGCAACGGATTTTCCCTGGAACTCCGAACATTGCAATGGAAATCCAGGAGAAGTCTGTGTTCGGAGAACCCTGAATTTTTAAGTTTGGGTTCGCTCAACTCTATTCACCATGATCTATTCCGGGTGCTTTTTGTATTCCTTTTTTGAGGCATTCCCTTATACATGTTTTTAATATTTTTTATATATCTTTGATTAATAAACTATGTTGAATTATTATGGCTCTCTTCTGTTCTTGGCTAAAAATAGGATACCTAGGAAAATAGATTATCATATTGTCATATTATTGATTGAAGTGCCATACCATATATATATCTATGTAGATATACAGTTGAAACCAGAAATGTACTTACACTATATAAAAGTAAGTAATACAAATGCCTTAACCCCTTAAGGACCTTGGGATTTTCCACTTTTTTGCATTTTCGTTTTTTGCTCTCCTTGTTCCCAGAGCCATAGCGCTTTTACTTTGTGGTCAATATGGCAGTGTCAGGGCTTATTTTTTGCGGGACAAGTTGTACTTTTGAATGACATTACTGGTTTCACCATATCGTGTACGGGAAAACGAAGAAAAAAAATTCCAAGTGCGGTGAAATTGGAAAAACAGTGCAATACCACAGTTGTTTTTTGTTTTGTTTTTTTACCGTGTTCACTGAATGCTAAAACTTCTAAACTAAAGATTCTCCAGGTCATTACGAGTTTGTAGACACCAAACACGTATAGGTTCTTTTTTATTTAAGTGGTGAAAAAAAAAAATCCAAAGTTTGCAAAAAAAAAAAAAAAAAATGGCGCCATTTTCCAAGACCTGTAGCGTCACCATTTTTCAGGATCTGGGGCCAGGTAAGGGCTTATTTTTTGCGCGCCGAGCTGACGTTTTTATTGATACCATTTTAGGGTAGATCCTATGTTTTGATCGCCCGTTATTACATTTTATTGCAATGTTGAGGTGACCAAAAAAAGTAATTCTGGTGTTTAGAATTTTTTTCTCGTTACGCCGTTTACCGATCGGATTAATTCTTTTTTTATATTGATAGATCGGGCGATTCTGAACTCGGTAATACCAAATATGTGTATGTGGGTTTTTTTTTTAATTATTTTATTTTGAATGGGATGAAAGGGGGGTGATTTAAACTTTTATATATTTTTATTTTTTTAATATTTTTTAAAAACATTTTTTTCCCTTTTTGCTTGCTTCTATAGTCTCCATAGGAGACTAGAAGCAGCAGCAGTCCGATGAGCAGATCACCTCTATGCAATAGAAATGCTCATGTGCTATGTTAGCCGACCACTAGGTGGCGCTCATAGCAATCTTTACATGACAACCACAGGGGTCTGCTGCAGGCCCCGAGTTGTCATGCCCACGCATCGGTGACCCACGATCATGTGACGGGGTCACCGATGGGCGGGGCTAATGTGCATGTGCATCTCTGTAATGAGGAGGGGTGTTGACTAATGACATCAACACCCTGTATAAGGTGTGCTTAATTATTAGGCAACTTCCTTTCCTTTGGCAAAATGGGTCAGAAGAGAGATTTGACGGGCTCTGAAAAGTCCATAATTGTGAGATGTCTTGCAGAGGGATGCAGCAGTCTTGAAATTTCCAAACTTTTGAAGCTTGATCACCAAACAATCAAGCGTTTCATGGCAAATAGCCAACAGGGTCGCAAGAAGCGGTCAAAAAAGGCGCAAAATAACTGCCCATGAATTGAGGAAAATCAAGCGTGAAGCTGCCAAGATGCCATTCGCCACCAGTTTTGCCATATTTCAGAGCTGCAACTTTACTGAAGTATCAAAAAGCACAAGGTGTGCGATACTCAGGGACATGGCCAAGGTAAGGAAGGCTGAAAAACAACCACCTTTGAACAAGAAACATAAGATAAAACATCAAGAATGGGCCAAGAAATATCTTAAGACTGATTTTTCAAAGGTTTTATGGACTGAAGAAATGAGAGTGACTCTTGATGGGCCAGATGGATGGGCCAGAGGCTGGATCAGTAAAGGGCAGAGAGCTCAACTCCGACTCAGACGCCAGCAAGGTGGAGGTGGGGTACTGGTATAGGCTGGTATCATCAAAGATGAACTTGTGGGACCTTTTTGGGTTGAGGATGGAGTAAAGCTCAACTCCCAGACCTACTGCCAGTTTCTGGAAGACAACTTCTTCAAGCAGTGGTACAGGAAGAAGTCGGTATCGTTCAAGAAAAACATGATTTTCATGCAGGACAATGCTCCATCACATGCATCCAACTACTCCACAGCGTGGCTGGCCAGTAAAGGTCTAAAAGAAGAAAAAATAATGACATGGCCCCCTTGTTCTCCTGATCTGAACCCCATATAGAACCTGTGGTCCATCATAAAATGTGAGATCTACAGGGAGGGAAAACAGTACACCTCTCGGAACAGTGTCTGGGAGGCAGTGGTGGCTGCTGCATGCAATGTTGATCGAAAACAGATCAAGCAACTGACAGAATCTATGGATGGAAGGCTGTTGAGTGTCATCATAAAGAAAGGTGGCTATACTGATCACTCATTTTTTTTGGTTTTGTTTTTGCATGTCAGAAATGTTTATTTCTAAATTTTGTGCACAGATATTGGTTTACCTGGTGAAAATAAACAAGTGAGATGGGATTATATTTGTTTTTTATTAAGTTGCCTAATAATTCTGCACAGTAATAGTTACCTGCACAAACAGATATCCTCCTAAAATAGCCAAATCTAAAAAAATCCCACTCCAACTTCCAAAAATATTAAGCTTGGATATTTATGAGTCTTTTGGTTGATTGAGAACATAGTTGTTGATCAATAATAAAAATAATCCTCTAAAATACAACTTGCCTAATAATTCTGCACACAGTGTAGTGTATGGAAACTTCTGGTTTCAACTGTATATACACTGCTCAAAAAAATAAAGGGAACATTTAAACAACAGAATATAACTCCAAGTAAATCAAACTTCTGTTAAATCAAACTGTCCACTTAGGAAGCAACACTGATTGACAATCAATTTCACATGCTGTTGTGCAAATGGAATAGACAATAGATGGAAATTATTGGAAATTATCAAGACACCCTAAATAAAGGAGTGGTTCTGCAGGTGGGGACCACAGACCACATCTCAGTAGCAATGCTTTCTGGCTGATGTTTTGGTCACTTTTGAATGTTGTTTGTGCTTTCACACTCGTGGTAGCATGAGACGGACTCTACAACCCACAGAAGTTGCTCAGGTAGTGCAGCTCATCCAGGATGGCACATCAATGCGAGCTGTGGCAAGAAGGTTTGCTGTGTCTGTCAGCGTAGTGTCCAGAGGCTGGAGGCGCTACTATGAGACAGGCCAGTACACCAGGAGACGTGGAGGGGGCCGTAGGAGGGCAACAACTCAGGGGCAGGACCGCTACCTCCGACTTTGTGCAAGGAGGAACAGGAGGAGCACGGCCAGAGCCCTGCAAAATGACCTCCAGCCCGCCACAAATGTCTGCACAAACGGTTAGAAACCGACTCCATGAGGGTGGTATGAGGGCCCGACGTCCACAGATGGGGGTTGTGCTCACAGCCCAACACCGTGCAGGACGCTTGGCATTTGCCACAGAACACCAGGATTGGCAAAGTTGCCACTGGCACCCTGTGCTCTTCACAGATGAAAGCAGGTTCACACTGAGCACATGTGACAGACGTAACAGAGTCTGGAAACGCCGTGGAGAGCGATCTGCTGCCTGCAACATGCTTCAGCATGACCGGCTTGGCAGTGGGTCAGTAATGGTGTGGGGTGGCATTTCTTTGGAGGGCCGCACAGCCCTCCATGTGCTCGCCAGAGGTAGCCTGACTGCCATTAAATACCGAGATGAGATCCTCAGACCCCTTGTGAGACCATATGCTGGTGCAGTTGGCCCTGGGTTCCTCCGAATACAGGATAATGCCAGACCTCATGTGGCTGGAGTGTGTCAGCAGTTCCTGCAAGATGAAGGCATTGAAGCTATGGACTGGCCCGCCCGTTCTCCAGACCTGAATCCGATTGAGCACATCTGGGACATCATGTCTCGCTCTATCCACCAACGTCACGTTGCACCACAGACTGTCCAGGAGTTGGCGGATGCCTTAGTCCAGGTCTGGGAGGAGATCCCACAGGAGACCATCCGCAACCTCATCATGAGCATGCCCAGGCGTTGTAGGGAGGTCATACAGGCATGTGGAGGCCACACACAATACTGAGCCTCATTTTGATTTGTTTAAAGGACATTACATCAAAGTTGGATCAACCTGTAGTGTGTTTTTTCACTTTAATTTTGGGGGTGACTCCAAATTTAGGTCTCCATTTGTTAATAAATTTGATTTCCATTGATGACTTTTGTGTGATTTTGTTGTCAGCACATTCAACTTTGTACAGAACAAAGTATTCAATGAGAATATTTCATTCATTCAGATCTAGGATGTGTTATTTGAGTGTTCCCTTTATTTTTTTTAGCAGTGTATATCTATATAGATGTATGGACATTGTTGGTAACCCTTTCATTTTAAAGTACAGAACATCTTCATATATGTATAATCATCTTCTCTGACAAGCTACCGCCCCATATCACTACTCCCCTATGCTTCAAAACTACTGGAACAACATGTCCACTTTGAACTGTCCTCCCACCTCCCCTCCTGTTCCCTCTTTGACCGCTTACAATCTGGCTTCCAACGGCAACATTCTACTGAAACTGCCCTGACTAAAGTCACCAACGACCTACTAACTGTCAAATCCAAGCGATACTACTCTGTCCTCCTCCTCCTGGACCTGTCATCTGCCTTCGACACAGTGGACCATTACCTCTTACTACAGACTCTCTCATCTCTCGGCATCACAGACTTGGCCCTATCCTGGATCTCCTCATACCTAACAGACAGGACATTCAGTGAGTCCCACTCACACACCACCTCCTCATCTCGCCCCCTATATGTTGGTGTCCCCCAAGGTTCAGTTCTAGGACCCTTGCTCTTCTCCATCTATACCTTTGGCCTGGGACAGCTCATAGAGTCTCATGGCTTTCAGTATCACCTCTATGCTGATGACATACAGATCTACCTCTCCGGACCAGATATCACCTCCCTACTAACCAAAATCCCACAATGTCTGTCAGCTATCTGATCCTTCTTCTCTGATAGATTACTTAAACTTAACGTGGATAAAACTGAATTCATCATCTTTCCACCATCTCATGCATCCCCACAACTGACCTATCCATCAAAGTCAATGGCTGCTCACTCTCCCCAGTCCCGCAAGCTCGCTGCCTTGGGGTAACCATGGACACTGATCTCTCTTTCAAACCACATATCCAAGCCCTTTCCACTTCCTGCCGACTCCAACTCAAAAATATCTCCCGAATCCACACATTCCTCAACCATGAATCTGCAAAAACACTAGTGCACGCCCTCATTATCTCTTGCAACGACTATTGCAACTTCCTGCTCTGTGGCCTCCCTTCCAACACTCTCACACCCCTGCAATCTATCCTCTGCTGCCCGATTAATCCATCTGCCCTCCCCCCCGCTATTCCCCGGCCTCTACCCTCTGTCAATCCCTTCACTGTCTCCCCATTGCCCAGAGACTCCAGTTCAAAACCCTAACCATGGCATACAAAGCCATTCACAACCTGTCTCCTCCATATATCTATGACCTAGTCTCCCGATACATACCTGCACGCAACCTTCGATCCTCACAAGATCTCCTGCTCTGCTCCCCTCTTATCTCCTCTTCCCACAATCGCATACAAGATTTCTCCCATGCATCCCCCCTACTCTGGAACTCTCTACCCCAACATATCAGGCTCTCGCCTATCGTGGAAACCTTCAAGAGGAACCTGAAGACCCACCTCTTTCGACAAGCCTACAACCTGCAGTAACCCTCGCTCCACCATACCGCTGCACGACCATTTGTACCCCACCTACTGTATCCTCACCCATCCCTTGTAGACTGTGAGCCCTCGCGGGCAGGGTCCTCTCCTCCTGTACCAGTCGCCGTCACGTTTTGTTCAAGATTATTGTAATTGTTCTTGTATGTATACCCCTTTTTCACATGTAAAGCGCCATGGAATAAATGGCGCTATAATAATAAATAATAATATCTAGTAAAGATTCATGTATATGCCAAAACCACGTGTTTTCATGGCTCAGAATAGTACTGTATGAAGTGCTGCCGTATGATCACTTCATATGATACAATATTAGAAGTGGAGAATATATCCACAATTTAGCAGCAGACAGAACATGGCAGGGCTTGTTCAGGGCTGTAATTTGCCCGTGCTCCCTAACTGCATAATTTTCTTCTTACAAATTTTTGCCATAGTAAAGTAGAAGAAAAATTCCCCAAACTCGGCAGCTCGCTGATGTTGAACGCCCTGACACTGCCACCGCTCACAAAGCTGTTTCATTGCTGCAGTATTTCTTTCCCATTGTCCTTCCTAAAGCAGTTCGTTTAAACGGAGCTTCAGCCGTGCGGATGTATCGCTGTGTGTTTATGATGCATGGAGCAGAGGCAGATGAACGATCACTCATATGGCGTGACTGCTGCAGAATGAGAGCTGCACTTGCACATTCGGTGTTCACTTTACCATGGAGGATTAGGGAAATTTTAAGGTGCCTTCAGGTGAAGATGGCACCAATATAATTAACTCTATGGGACCAAAAACTCACATGAATAAAAAGAAAAAAATCTTTGCTCAAAGATAAAAATGAGCAAGTGATGCTATCACTAGGATGTAGTGTCACTTATCATATTGCCGTTTACTTGCAGACTTATTTCTCAGCCGTGGCACTATCACTGCTGGCCTCAATCAGCAAAATAAATAATTCAAGTACAAGACAAAATATGTAAAAAATATATCAAACCTTTATTACAAACAGTCAGTTGTACACAAAAGCAAAAAAAAAACATAAAATCCACTTAAAAGGAAAAATTGGGCAGTGTGGATAAAATAGTAATTAGCATAATTAAATTTCCATATATCAGGGAAATGGAGCCACGGGAGAACTTGTAATAATCAACAATACGCAGAGATTTATAGTATTACTGATCCCCTGACGAAGCTGCATGTGAAACGCGCATCGGGGTACTGGGCAGTGTGGTCTGACTCACAATAAAATATGGTGGGTATAGGTCTTTTTCCATTGACTGACATGAGTTCTATTGCAGGGTATTTTACAGGTGTCCACTGGTCTAATTTAAGCGTTTTCGCTGCGGAAATTCCGCGGCAAAAACGCTTGAAAAATGCATAGTGGGCACGCAGCCTAAATTCTATATCAAAATAGTTGCCATATAAGCGTATTTGACACCTATTTTAATACAGCTATGATCAATCTAGAATATGTGACTATTTTGTGACTCATATTAAAATGTAATCAAAAATATGTTGTACTTCACGCCAAAAGGTTAGTCACTCCCCTCTGTCTTGTAATTTTAAAATTTTTGCTCAGGTACTAAAAACTGATGGAAAATATTCATTGGTTTAGACTTAGGCATTCATAACAATGGAATGTCACAATTTGCACAAATCTTTTGGTACGAACACATTGATAAATGTCTTTCAATATGCGCTGAAAATTCTGCTGTGTGTACATAAACTTGGAATAAAAATATTCATTGTTAAAGCTAAGAAAGGGGTTAAAGTCTTAAAGTCTGCCGAAACTCAAAGGTGTGGTAGCTCTCAGAAGAACAAACAAAAGGCTTGTTCCTCAGGACCGTAAAAATTGGACAAGTGTTATCTATCGTCTTGACGGATAGCACTTGTTCCCATGTTTTTTTGGGGGGGGCTGGTCACACACTCGATTTTTTTCCTCGGACTGAGTCAGTACGAGGAAAGAAATCGCAGCATGCAGAAGTTGAATTCAATTATCTGATCACATTTAGGCATTCAAATTTATGGGTGCGTGGAAAACATCGTACTGCACTTGGATAACATCCGAATGCGTTCCGATTTTCACAGACTGAATGTAAAAAGTGGAGCATTTTTTTTTCTCCATAGCTGAAAAAATAGGATAAAACTGTGATCAAACTCTGATCAGAGTATGATTAGCATAATTGGACTAATTTTCTCGGCGGAGAGAAAAATGGGCTTGTGACCCTAGTCTAACTAGAGCTTTAGTTCTCTTCCTCTCTGAAGAGACAATTTGCATATTTCCCACAGGAGCATTGCAGCTTTAAAAGTCTCCTCACCTTGACATGCTTAACATGTCACTCTCCGCAAGGAGAAATGTTACCCCTTAGATACCGGTCTGACGCCTCTCACCCAGCCAAACCAGAACTCACACTTTGCACTGATGAGGGGCAGTACCCCAAAACACAGTGTCTGCAAATTGAGTTTCTGGTTCTGGCTTTTATCTTAAGTCATGTGACAAGGCTCATTAAAGGGTCAATATTGACTTTTAGGATTGCTACTTCCTATAGGTGGCACTAGATTTCAAGTCCTCTTCCTCTCTAAAGAGACAATTTGCATATTTCCCAGAGGAGTATTGTGGCTTTAAAAGTCTCCTCACCTTGACATGCTTAACAAGTCACTCTCCGCAATGAGAAATGTTACGGCTTAGACCCTAATCTAAAACACAGAAAGTGTCTTTTACTTATTATGCAGCTCTGAATTCTATTTGCCAATATGTATTACCACCTAAGTTTATGTAAGGAACGCCTGTATTCATGAAGAGTATAAAATAAACAAACACTCCAGCAAGCTTCGGAGATTGCTGAAATTTACATGCCTGTGTATTTTTTTTTGTTCTCACCCGTCATCGACTGAATACCACAAATTTCTAGGTTGGAGTTAGGACTGCTCTAACATTAATACAGAACATCAGCTCTTGCTTATAAAAAAACTGCCCCTTACTTACTTATCTAAGTATTGCATAGTACTATTGATTTGTGTCAAGAGTAATGACTAGCACTGAGGGGAGTTTATTTTGCTTCAGAAACAGAAAGGCAAAGGTTTAGTTACATGAAGGCAATGAGTAGCGCTTTAGATGCTGTTGAGTCTTCCTACTGAGAGAGATGGGAGTGTCAAACCTCACACTGTGAAGCATTGAGATATACTGTATATATATTATATATACATATATATACACATATATATTGCACACTCTTGGCATTCTCTTGATGAGCTTCAAGAGGTAGTCACCGGAAATGGTCTTCCAACAATCTTGAAGGAGTTCCCAGAGATGCTTAGCACTTGTTGGCCCTTTTGCCTTCACTATGCAGTCAAGCTCACCCCAAACCATCTCGATTGGGTTCAGGTCTGGTGACTGTGGAGGCCAGGTCATCTGGTGTAGCACCCCATCACTCTCCTTCTTGGTCAAATAGCCCTTACACAGCCTGGAGGTGTGTTTGGGGTCATTGTCCTGTTGAAAAATAAATGATGGTCCAACTAAACGCAAACCGGATGGAATAGCATGCCGCTGCAAGATGCTGTGGTAGCCATGCTGGTTCAGTATGCCTTCAATGTTGAATAAATCCCCAACAGTGACACCAGCAAAGTACCCCCACACCATCACAACTCCTCCTCCATGCTTCACGGTGGGAACCAGGCATGTAGAGTCCATCCGTTCACCTTTTCTGCATCGCACAAAGACACGGTGGATGGAACCAAAGATCTCAAATTTGGACTCATCAGACCAAAGCACAGATTTCCACTGGTCTAATGTCCATTCCTTCTGTTCTTTAGCCCAAACAAGTCTCTTCTGCTTGTTGCCTGTCCTTAGCAGTGGTTTCCTAGCAGCTATGTTACCATGAAGGCCTCCTGCACAAAGTCTCTTCTTAACCGTTGTTGTAGAGATGTGTCTGCTGCTAGAACTCTGTGTGGCATTGACCTGGTCTCTAATCTGAGCTGCTGTTAACCTGCGATTTCTGAGGCTGGTGACTCGAATAAACTTATCCTCAGAAGCAGAGGTGACTCTTGGTCTTCCTTTCCGGGGGCAGTCCTCATGGGAGCCAGTTTCTTTGTAGCGCTTGATGGTTTTGGCAAGTGCACTTGGGGACACATTCAAAATTTGCCTAATTTTTCGGACTGACTGACCTTCATTTCTTAAAGTAATGATGGCCACTTATTTTTCTTTACTTAGCTGCGTTTTTCTTGCCATAATACAAATTCTAACAGTCTAATCAGTAGGACTATCAGCTGTGTATCCACCTGACTTCTGCACAACACAACTGATGGTCCCAACCCCATTTATAAGGCAAGAAATCCCACTTATTAAAGCTGACAGGGCACACCTGTGAAGTGAAAACCATTTCCGGTGACTACCTCTTGAAGCTCATCAAGAGAATGACAAGAGTGTGCAAAGCAGTCATCAAAGCAAAAGGTGGCTACTTTGAAGAACCAAGAATATAAGACATATTTTCAGTTGTTTCACCCTTTTTTGTTAAGTATATAATTCCAGATGTGTTAATTCATAGTTCTGATGCCTTCAGTGTGACTGTACAATTTTCAAAGTCAAGAAAATAGAGAAAAATCTTTAAATGAGAAGGTGTGTCCAAACTTTTGGTCTGTACTGTATATATACACACAGACATTTATATATATATATATATACACACATACACAGTATATACAGTATATATATACAGACCAAAAGTTTGGACACACCTTCTCATTTAAGTGTGAATGTACAATTTTCATAGTCAAGAAAATACAGAAAAATGTTTAAATGAGAAGGTGTGTCCAAACTTTTGGTCTGTACTGTATGTAGTATAAATATACATACATTTTATATACTGTATATATGTATAGATATATATAATGTATGTATGTATGTATGTTTATACTTTATATATATATACACACAGTATATATATACACAGTTGTGCTCAAGAGTTTACATACCCCGACAGAATTTCTCCTTTCTTGGCCTTGTTTCAGAGAATATGAATGATAACAAAAAAACTTTTTCTCCACTCATTGTTATTGGTTAGGTGAAGCCATTTATTGTCAAACTACTGTGTTTTCTCTTTTTAAATTTTAATGACAACCAAAAACATCCAAATGACCCTGATCAAAAGTTCACATACCCCAGTTCTTAATATCGTGTATTGCCCCCTCTAACATCAATGACAGCTTGAAGTCTTTTGTGGTAGTTGTGGATGAGGTTCTTTATTTTCTCAGATGGTAAAGCTGCCCATTCTTCTTAGCAAAAAGCCTCCAGTTCCTGTAAATTCCTGGGCTGTCTAGCATGAATTGCGAGCTTGAGATCTCCCCAGAGTGGTTCAATGATATTGAGGTCAGGAGACTGAGATGGCCACTCCAGAACCTTCACTTTGTTCTGCTGTAGCCAGTGACAGGTCGACTTGGCCTTGTGTTTTGGATCGTTGTCATGTTGGAACGTCCAAGTACGTCCCATGCGCAGCTTCCGGGCTGATGAGTGCAAATTAGCCTCCAGTATTTGCTGATAATGTGCTGCATTCATCTTTCCTTCAACTTTTACCAAGTTTACTGTGCTTTTGTAGTTCACACATCCCCAAAACATCAGCGATCCACCTCCGTGCTTTCCTGTAGGAATGGTGTTCCTTTCATCATAGGCCTTGTTGACCTCTGTCCAAATGTAATGTTTATGGTTGTGGCCAAAAAGTTAAATTTTGGTCTCATCACTCCAAATTACCTTGTTCCAGAAGTTTTGAGGCTTGTCTCTGTGCTGTTTGGCGTACTGTAGGCAAGATACTTTATGGCATTTGCGCAGTAATGGCTTTCTTCTGGCAACTCCACCATGCAGCCCATTTTTCTTCAAGTGCCTCCTTATTGTGCATCTTGAAACAGCCACACCGCTAGTCATCAGAGAGTCCTGAATTTCAGCTGATGTTATTTGTGGGTTTTTCTTTGCATCCCGAACAATTTTCCTGGCAGTTGTAGCCCAAATTTTCATTGGTCTACCTGACCGTGGTTAGGTTTTTACAGAGCCCCTGATTTTCCATTTGTTAATCACAGTTTGAACGCTGCTGACTGGCATTATCGATTCCTTAGATATTTTTTGTATCCATTTCCTGTGTTATACAGTTCAACTACCTTTTCCCGTAGATCCGTTGACAATTCTTTTGCTTTTCCAATGACTCACAATCCAGAAACGCCAGTGGCTGGATGAAAGATGCAAGAGTCTGTCTGGATCCCAGAAACTCACTCAGCTTTATGCACACACACTCATTACAAGCAAAGAGGTCACATGTGAGGATGTTACATTTAGTAGCTATTCAAACCCATTTGTGTCAAATTCTGTGCATGTGATCAGGCCAAAATCACCAGGGTATGTGAACTTTTGATCACGGTCATTTGGATGTTTTTAGTTGTCATTAAGATTTAAAAAGAGAAAACACAGCATTTTGGCAATAAATGGCTTCACCCAACCAATAACCATGAGTGGAGAAAAAGTTTTTTTGTTATCATTTATATTCTCTGAAACAAGGCCAAGAAAGGAAAAATTCTGCTGGGGTATGTAAACTTTTGAGCACAACAGTATATATATATATATATATATATATATATATATATATATATATATATATATATGCATAGAAAATCCTGCAGCAGAAAATAAAGTAATTTTCAAGGCCAAGTTTGATTTAAGAACACTGTGCCATATTATGTAAGCCCAATCAATCACAGCATAATAATGTGTGCATATTTAAAATGGTGGAATTTTTGCCTTAGGTGCCAAAGCACCTTGTTTTATCATTTGTCTTTGTGACTATTTTTTCATGACTCATGTTCATCAAAATCTTGCAAAATGTTAAAGTACAGTAGCACATTAAAGGGTGATACAACTAAAATATACTCTAAATTATATACTTTTATACTTAAAAGGTTTTCTCTCATCTTTCTTTTTGAGCGCATCGCTCCCCTGCCTCCCAGGTTTCTGCCTGCCCGGAGGGCAGTGCGCTCCTGAAGTTAGACATTTGGGACTGGTGGCATGCTTCGGGAGGAAAGACCAAGCACTACTGATTATGAAGTGTACATGCTCGAGGAAAGGACCACAGTCCTGGCTTAATATAAGTCAAAAACCTCAGCACCGAAATAATGATGGAGAACAAAGATCTTGATGCAATAATTGAGTATTTTATTTTGAGCCGGCAACAAAAGGTCCAATGTTTCGACTGACAATGGTCTTTATCAAGGACATTTGTATTGTAGAGGAGCCATGTATGAGCCACATCTACCTCATACCAGGTTCCTCTACAATACAAATGTCCTTGATGAAGACCATTATAGGGTCGAAACATTGGACCCTTTCTTGCCGGGTCAAAATAAAATATTCACAGATACATTTCTCCTGTAGGGGGAGCTGCAGAGAAAATGCCAGTCATTCAGATACTGTGGACAACCATGCAAATTATGGCTGGGCAACGAGAGGGAGAGGGCTAATAGTTCTACCTAGCCAGATGATGAGGGTCCGGAGATTGTGTCATAAGTTGCATCATCTCTATTTCGTAACGGGGATTTAAATTCAGACAACCATTTATATGCACATTGCACATTTCTTTATAATAGATAAAAAATAATTGTTGATAATGGGATTAGCACCAAAAAAAGTAGCTATGTAAATCAACAGCAAAAAAAAAAAGACAAAGACAGTAAAACACTCCAGTTAAAGGGCACCTAGTGTTGATCGTCTCAACGCATCAGACCTCAAAGAGCGGTCAGTATGGCCGTGTGTGAACAAGAATGAACACACATTGAACATCAACCTTCTAGACTCTGCAGTAGGAAAATGCAGCAGTCGAGCAGTGAAAACCGGAGCTTCCTATTGTAAATAGTCATTAGGGACTCTCTAATAAATACACTCTGCAAGCAAATGAGATTGGACGTTTCCTAGCAACCAGCAAAGGCCACCACGCTGGATCCCCTTGGACAAGCTGATCAGCATGTTCTACAGTCTCTGGTGCCGAGTCCTGGCCAAGTGCAAGTCCGCATGTCCCTGTGGCACGGTAAATAACCCCGAAAAAATCCTGCTCTTCTTTCTCTTTGTTATATGCTGCCTGATAGTCTGCCCTCCTCACAGACTGCACAGCGTTCCTGTTCCTAAAATGACAGCTTACGTGTGACCAGACCTGTCCATCAGCCCCCTCCAATTAAAAACTGCTTTCTCAGGTGCAGTGGGGTTCAATTAGAGGACACTATAGGACAGATCTGGTCACATGTTCCTCCATCAGCTGCCATTTTGTTGACAGGAGAATTGTGCAGTCTGTGAGGAAGGTGACGAGAACAAGCGCAAGAGGAGAACCAGTAACACTTATTGCCACCAAATCATGTCTCCAACACATTTGTTAAAATAAAGTGGAAAATCCCTTTAAGGCACTTACACTGTCTTCAGCAAGCCCGTCCAACTAGCTGACAATGTGCTGAATCGTCCTCACTGCCGACTCATGAAGTGGAGTCTGGCAGTGCTGCAGTAGATCGCGACCAGTGACCCTCATGAAAATGTTGCAAAAAAACGGGGTTATACACATAGGGGGGTAATATAGCATATACATACAGTACAGACCAAAAGTTTGGACACACCTTCTCATTTAAAGATTTCTCTGTATTTTCATGACTGTGAAAATTGTACATTCACACTGAAGGCATCAAAACTATGAATTAACACATGTGGAATTATATACTTAACAAAAAAGTGTGAAACAACTGAAAATATGTCTTATATGCTAGGTTCTTCAAAGTAGCCACCTTTTGCTTTGATGACTGCTTTGCACACTCTTGGCATTCTCTTGATGAGCTTCAAGAGGTAGTCACCGGAAATGGTTTTCACTTCACAGGTGTGCCCTGTCAGGTTTAATAAGTGGGATTTCTTTCCTTATAAATGGGGTTGGGACCATCAGTTGTGTTGTGCAGAAGTCAGGTGGATACACAACTGATAGTCCCACTGAATAGACTGTTAGAATTTGTATTATGGCAAGAAAAAAGCAGCTAAGTAAAGAAAAACGAGTGGCCATCATTACTTTAAGAAATGAAGGTCAGTCAGTCAGAAAAATTGGGCAAACTCTGAAAGTGTCCCCAATTGCAGTTGCAAAAACCATCAAGCGCTACAAAGAAACTGGCTCACATGAGGACCGCCCCAGGAAAGGAAGACCAAGAGTCACCTCTGCTTCTGAGGATAAGTTTATCCGAGTCACCAGCTTCAGAATTCGCAGGTTAACAGCAGCTCAGATTAGAGACCAGGTCAATGCCACACAGAGTTCTAGCAGCAGACACATCTCTACAAGAACTGTTAAAAGGAGACTTTGTGCAGCAGGCCTTCATGGTAAAATAGCTTCTAGGAAACCACTGCTAAGGACAGGCAATAAGCAGAAGAGACTTGTTTGGGCTAAAGAACACAAGGAATGGACATTAGACCAGTGGAAATCTGTGCTTTGGTCTGATGAGTCCAAATTTGAGATCTTTGGTTCCAACCACCGTGTCTTTGTGCGACGCAGAAAAGGTGAACGGATGGACTCTAAATGCCTGGTTCCCACCGTGAAGCATGGAGGAGGAGGTGTGATGGTGTGGGGGTGCTTTGCTGGTGACACTGTTGGGGATTTATTCAATATTGAAGGCATACTCAACCAGCATGGCTACCACAGCATCTTGCAGCGGCATTCTATTCCATCCGGATTGCGTTTAGTTGGACCATCATTTATTTTTCAACAGGACAATGACCCCAAACACACCTCCAGGCTGTGTAAGGGCTATTTGACCAAGAAGGAGAGTGATGGGGTGCTACGCCAGATGACCTGGCCTCCACAGTCACCAGACCTGAACCCAATCGAGATGGTTTGGGGTGAGCTGGACCGCAGAGTGAAGGCAAAAGGGCCAACAAGTACTAAGCATCTCTGGGAACTCCTTCAAGATTGTTGGAAGACCATTTCCGGTGACTGCCTCTTGAAGCTCATCAAGAGAATGCCAAGAGTGTGCAAAGCAGTCATCAAAGCAAAAGGTGGCTACTTTGAAGAACCTAGAATATAAGACATATTTTCAGTTGTTTCACACTTTTTTGTTAAGTATATAATTCCACATGTGTTAATTCATAGTTTTGATGCCTTCAGTGTGAATGTACAATTTTCATAGTCATGAAAATACAGAAAAATCTTTAAATGAGAAGGTGTATCCAAACTTTTGGTCTGTACTGTATATATATATATGTAATAATATACAGGGACAAACATCGGAGCAGTCCCTCAGGTCTTAAAATGTCTACTTAAAGAGGATTCTTGACTGGATATTTTTAATTTAAACCAAGTACCTCCTCCAACTTGTGCTCCTCCACTGATTCTGGAACAGTTTTTCATTTTCTTCTGTGCCCTTACATTCCAAAGTTATGGACCTCAGTACTAAAGATGCAAACTTTCTCTTCAGCCAACTGGGCGTATACCACAAAACTTCTCTGTGGGCATGGCCATCTTTTGATTGGCCAGTGTCAGAGGAGACAAAGCATACACTCACAGAGAAGTTCTGTGGTACCTTCCCAGTTAGTTAAACAGAAAATCTGCATCTCTATTACTAGGGGGCAAAACTTTGGAACGCAGGGAGACAGAAGAAAAAGAAAAACTGTTTCAGAATTAGTAGCAGCAGAAACTGGAAAAGGTACTCTGTTTAAATAAAAAAAAATCCAGAGAAAGGTCTAGGAAAAGATCGGGGCACATGCCCTTGGTGCCCAGTCCTAGGAACATCTATTAGAAAAGTAAATGGCCATATAAAACAAACAATTCAGAACTCGACAAAATATAAATTTTCGAATTGCCCTTATATTTTATTTATTATATTTTATTCCTTTTATGTTACGCTTTATTTTTTACATTGTATTTCAATACAGATCACAATAAAAAGTTTTGCACTAAAAAAAAAGCACAACCGCTACTCTCACCAGGAGAAAGGTCTTTCATTGAGACGATAAAGGTAAATGTTAGTAGTCTCTACATAGCAATGCTTCTGTATCACAAAATGATTACATCCATAAACAGCCAAAAGAATGTATTCGGGTATATACTTCAGTATTATTTACACTCACCGACACCTGAATGTGACTCAATAAAAGAGCCTCTGCCGTCGTGGAAATTCTCAGTATTTAATGATGGTTTTTCATCGGAAGCCAAAATCATCAAGAGGCATGGAAAAGTTTGACTTGCTAGAATGGGAATAATTAAAATATAGTGCCGGGGTTGGGTCCAGAGCGGTGCTCTATATTTTGAGGCTCTCCAGTCGTTATCTAACTAGAGCTCTCTGGCCATTGCTAAGAACTGTATCATTCCAACATTTGGAGTCACGGCTTGGAGACGATTATTCCAAAGCTTCCATTAAGAAATGAGGGTCTGAAGTAAGAATACTACAGATACATTCTTTATGGTATCTAGTATTTTGTACAAATAAACAATTCTGCAAATTCTTCTCTTCTACTGTGATGGTAAAATGTCTATTCAGTAACTTATTAGTTATATCAGTTGTCAAGAAATCTGGGAGACATTCAATGTAACACATGTACAAATTTATCAAAAATGCTCGCAAAATCGCACATATTTTCTGCAACATTTTCCGGCCAACACTCTGGTTTTTGCTGCAGAAAAGTCTACAAATACTCAACATGTGCACATACCCTCAGGCTGCGTGCCTACTATGCGTTTTCAAGTTTTGCCGCGGAATTTCCGCAGCGAAAACGCTTAAAAAAACGCTTGGTAATACGTGCCCCATGGTCCCCAATGATAATCCGCATGTGCTGTGTACGTGCTGCGGAAATTTCCGCTGCGGATTACCATTGCGGAAAAATACGCAGCATGTCCATTAATTTTGCGGACACACAGCGTAATTGCCGCCATTGACTTGCATTGAACCGCATAATATCTGCATGACTACATGTGCACATGCGGATATTAAGAAATTCATTGTGCGGATGGTACCCAGGTCTGGAGAAGAGGAAACTCTCCTCCAGACCCGGGTACCACAGTACCTGTAAAAAAAAGAATCTAAAATAAAAAATATATATATACCGTACTCTCCTTCCGATGTCCCCCGGTCTTTTCTCCGCTGCGTCCGGTCTCTTGTGCGGGTCGCGGTGGTGGAAAGGACCTTTCATGACGTCATTTAGTCATGTGACAGGTCACGCGACCGCTGACGTCGGCGGTCGCGTGACCTGTCACATGGCTAAATGACGTCATGAAAGGTCCTTTTAGACTATCGCGAGCCGTACAAGAGGCCGGACGCATCGGAGAAAAGACCAGGGGCCATTGGAAGGTAAGTATAATCTTTATTTTTTACCATTTTTATCCTTTTTTTCAACTATTAACTTGGTCACACTATATAAATCCATGCCGGTTGCATGGATATATATAGTGTGACCAAGTTGTCAAACACTTTTCCAAGTGATGCTAAAATCGTTTGGAAATGCGCTTGATAACCCGCATGCAGAAATGCATGCAAAACGCTTGACAAACGCTTCTACCTGGCGGGAAAAACGCATGTAAAATCCGCATGCATTTTTCCTGCCAGGGAGAAGCGGAAAAAATATGCAGCATTTCTGCATCGTGGGCACATAGCCTAAGTTTTGTAACAGACCCCAAAGAATGATGATTGATCCCATTGGCTTATAAAAGAGCCATTAGTTTCTATCACAGCTCAGGTATATTTTTCTTTTTATTACACGAGTGGTGATGAAAACTTCTGAAAATAAAAAAGGAAAACAGATATCATATGGAAACTTATTAGACTAAGCATAAGACAAGGAGTGAAAAAAATCTTAATTAATCATACATCATCATGTATCATAGAGGATCATGGTAAATCCATCATATCATCAATGATGTATGTCATATATAGAGAAGTCTTAAAGTTATTCTTGCTGTCAACGGTACAAAAACAACCTTTTGGATTACATTAAAAGTATGGCAAATGGGATCTGCCATGATTTCTTGGAAAATAGTGTATCTAAGTAGGTGTCATGTCTACAAGGTCCAAGGACATTGTGCTGTCTATGAGGGCAACCAGGGCCGGCGTCAGCACCCGGCGCACCCGGGCAAGTGCCGGGGCCCTGAGCAGGCAGAGGGGACCACTGGCGGTCGTGCACCCCACCGGGCTATGGGCGGAGGAGAGCGGTGTCAGCGCCCACACTTCTCTCCCGCTTGCTCAGGGCCCCGGCAGCCGGATACTTACCTCTCCCCGTGCCTCCGCAGATCCGCTGTCTTCCTGCTCTGCGCTCCCTGTGACGTCTCAGGTAAGAGGGTGCGGTGACATCTTTCCACCGCGCGCTCCCCTGAGCCGTCACAGGGAGCGCAGAGCGGGAAGATACCGGCGACGCTGGAGTCCGGACCCGAGCAGCTGCAGCAGGTGAGGAGGAGGGAGGTGAGTATTTGATTTTATTTTTTATTTTTTTTTATGTATTAAGGCATGGGGCATAATATTGGGGGGTGACATCCTGCATGGGCCCTTATAAAGAGAAGGGGGGGTGACATCCTGCATGGGGCCTTATAGAGAGGGGTGGGGTGACATCCTGCATGGGGTATTATAGAGAGAGAGGGGGGGGTACATCCAGCATGGGGCATTATAAAGAGAGGGGAGGGGTGACATCCCGCATGGGGCATTATAAAAAGAGGAGGGGTGACAGCCTGCATGGGGCATTATAAGGGGGGGAACAGCCTGCATGGGGCATTATAAGGGGGGGGGCAGCCTGCATAGTGCTTTATGTGGGGGGGAACAGCCTGCATGGGGCATTATAAGGGGGGGAACAGCCTGCATGGGGCATTATAAGGGGGGGGGCAGCCTGCATAGTGCTTTATGTGTGGGGGGAACAGCCTGCATGGAGCATTATAAGGGGGGGGACAGCCTGTATGGGGCATTATGTGGGGGGTAACAGCCGGCATGGAGCCTTATATGGGGGCCAGTATTCCGTATGGAGCCTTATATGGGGGCCAGTATTCCGTATGGAGCCTTATATGGGGGCCAGTATTCCGTATGGAGCCTTATATGGGGGCCAGTATTCCGTATGGAGCCTTATATGGGGGCCAGTATTCCGTATGGGGCCTTATATGGGGGCCAGTAGTCTGTGTGGAGCGATTCGCCGGTTTCTGAGCTATTGTGGAATTTATAATATATATCGCTCATGTAATGTAAGAAGTGAAATCTTTGCATTGTACTATATATATATATATTTCTCTGTGGTATCTGTGCATCATGAATCGTGGTATGTATTAAAGGGGCCCATTGAGACTCTTTCGCCCGGGGCCCAGAAAAACCTGGAGCCGGCCCTGAGGGCAACGTAAACTTTAGTCCACTGAAGAAATCAAAAGTGTAAAGGACTGGAGCCTTGGACACCTGCACTTTAGGTTTTTCATGGCACTTGCAAAAAATAAGTTTATAGGGGTTGTCCAAGATTGAACAACTGATGACCTATCCCCATTATACGGCATCACTATGAGATCGTGGGGGGCCTGACACCTGGCACCTCCACCGATCTGCTGTAATCGGAGTAGGCAGCATGATATGGAGTGGAGCACTCCAGCACCATAAATTTCTTAGAGGTCATTGTCAAGTACTGATTCAAATGGAATATATTTGCTTTAATAAGTTTGTCTGCGACTGAACAATTGACGACCTAGTCTCAAGATCAGTCATAAATATGGGATTGGTGACTGTCCAATATCTGGCACTCCCAATGATCAGATATAATGTGCACCGGCAGCGGCAGATATCGACACTGCATGGAGTAGAAAAATTAGCAGCATCGTACATAGCTTAGTGGCCACGTACTTACCGAGTACTGCGGGTTATCTCCAATTCAAGTGAATAGGAGATAAACAACAGCAGTCGTCAGCATTACTCGGTAAGGGACTGCTGCGTTTCTATGGGGGTGCCAAGTGAATCCCACCAATCTCATATGGATTACCTATTTTACAGATAGGTCATTAATTGTTCAGTCCCGGACAAGACCTTTAAATCAAATATATTTCAATGGAACTTAACATAGAAATAAATAGAGGTAGTCCAGCATTAAGGATAAAAGATAAATTCTTCTTTATTATACCACAGTACACATGATAGAAAAATGAGAAAACATAAAGAAACCAATGCGTTGCAATAAAAAAAGAACACACACATTGTAACATAGTGGTGGAAGAAAACCACATAGTTTAGCAAGTCAAATTAACTTTACTGGTACATATTAGGTATAGCAGATATAACAACAATGACAGTTATAATGCATATTCAAAATTTGTATGTGTGTCCCTTCAAATCATTTAGGTTTTTATTATCGCAGTTCATTATGAGATTTATTTCCCATGTGATGTTTTTATACACGGTTTATTCACACATTGTTTTTTTTGCAATTCACCATGAGTAAGGCTATGTGCCCACGATGCAGAAATGAAGCAGAAAATTTCCGCTTCATTTCTGCATCTCCTTGCCCGGAAAAAAGAGTGCGGAATTTGACATGCGTTTTTCGCCCGTTTTGCACATGCGGAATTGCCATGCGTTTTCTAATGCAATGTAGATGGCAATTCCGCATGCGTATTTTTGAGCGCATCAAAAAAGCTGCGGAAAAATCCGCAGCATGGGCATTGAAAGTGCAGAATTTCATTGGGGACCATGGGGGAAGGATTACCAAGAGTTTTCCAAGCGTTTACGCAGCAAAAATTCCACAGCAAAAACGCTTGAAAAATGCATCGTGGGCATGGACCCTTAGAGTGGTTTTCTCACTTGAAGGACGTTGGTCTCTTTTTGTTTTAAATTTTTCTATTAAGTGTATTGTGATATAATAAAGAAGAATTTACCTTTTATCTTGCGTGCCGGACTACCTCTACTTCATTTCCATGTCCTGTCCCTGGAAAGCCAGCCCTGTTATTTAGCTCCATGCGCCAAGAATGACAAGGATTTTGATTGTCTCTTATTCTAGATAAATCCTAGGAATGGTAAACTAATCCACTTTTTCTCTTGAAAGTCGCATCTTGTGACAGTGATGGACGGAGACAGAAAAGGGCCCCTGTGCAAGAACAATATATGGGCCCTTTGCAGTCCAATATCTCACCATAATACACAATTCCACCGGCTTTGGAGGCAGAAGTGGCCCCCTTACCTCTTGGGCCCTTATTCGTCTGCACAGGTTGCACTAATAGTATATGCGCCCCTGTCTTGTGACATACCACCACTGCTTATACCTTTCAGATTTCTCCTAGGTTAATATTATTTGCCTCCGCTGGCTATTTTTTTCCACGGTACAGATTAGGAGGGGGGCATGAAGAATCGACAGAAAAGTTTTGGTCTTCCAGATTCTCCTTTTATTTAGATTTTACATTTTCATAAATTGCCTTTAAGGTATAACTACTGTGGGTAAAAAAAAAACACTAAAAAGTCCATACTGTATATTGAGCAAGAGATTTTCTCTGCTTGTGAAAGTGATAGTGTTCTGCGCAGGCAATTCATAGCGAAGGCGTTTGGAGCAGAACATCATTTTTATTAAAATAACTTGTCTGCAGGATATGTCGCGCTGTGGGTATATGTCTCTCATCAGCACTCTCAGTCTAAGTAGGTTATACAATGGCTGGTAAAGACGAAGGAGAATGAGCTGCAGAAAACAAGAGATGCTGAGTATATAGGCCAATAGGTCACATAGGCTTACACTCACTTACAACTGGAGGCACATTTATTCTTTATAGCACACATATGTAAACCACACTTCATTGCAATCATAAAATTCTATGCATTTACCTATTGAGGTATTGACAGCTCTTTTAACCCAAAATATATCAGGAAAGCTCAGTGTAGCTTCTAATTTTCCCTGCAGTTGGCAATGTAGCGGAAATGTAATATAAGACCAAATTCACACGGCCGTGTGAAGTATCGGCCCAAACCAGTCAGGAGTTATTGTGCAGTTGGAATTATGCCATTGACTATTAAGGTTCCGAGTTCAGTCTGTTTTGCACTCAGACAGCATGGAAGGGTTGGAAGAAGCAGTCCCCAAACACATGTGTAATGTTTGTTCCTGTATGCCTAAAAATTGTTCTCCTTTGTTGGGAAGAAAGGCCATAATATATATTGATAAGGTTTTATTTCGACATGTTACGTCTTTGTATACAGCCGCTATGAGTGAGGCCATGAGAAGGTTAAAGATGAACAGTCGTAATGTGTGATTGAGTGAGCTCCGCTCAGGAGTGGTTGAGATGGAACAACTGCCCAGAGCAATGATATTCTTCTTAATGGGAGGTTTTTCACACGACGGGGTGATACGTGTTAGCCAAATGAGTTGATGTGTACTTGATGACCGAAGCTGCTAAGGTTGCCACACCAACTAGTTATTGAGCTGACAGATGTGGAACTAGCACCAAGATTTTCATAGAATCATAGAATGTTACAGTTGGAAGGGACCTCCAGGGTCCTCGTGTCCAACCCCCTGCTCAACACAGGATTCACTAAACCATCTCAGACAGATGTTTGTCCAGCCTCTGTTTGAAGACGTCCATTGAAGGAGAACTCACCACCTCCCGTGGCCGCCTGTTCCACTCATTGATCACCCTCACTGTCTAAAAGATTCTTCTAATATCTAATCTGTATCTTCTCCCTTTCAGTTTCATCCCATTGCTTCTAGTCTTTCCTTGTGCAAATGAGAATAAAGATGATCCTTCTACAATGTGACAGCCCTTGACATATTTGTAGACAGCTATTAAGTCTCCTCTCAGTCTTCTTTTTTGCAAGCTAAACATTCCCAAATCCTGTAACCGTTCCTCATAGGACATTGTTTGCAGACCGCTCACCATTCTGGTCGCTCTACTCTGAACTTGTTACAGTTTCCTTGTGTCTTTTTTAAGATGTGGTGCCCAAAACTGGACAAAGTACCCCAATTCCCCGATATGTTTGTGTGTGTGTGAGGTGGGACACTAACAGGCTAGGCGGCTGTGGCAAAAGACAACTAAAGAGAAAGTGAGAAAATGAAGAATCACAAATCTCTTCCGGGACCTGCTTCTGCAATGTCTGCTCCTGTCATCAAGGGCCCCGGTATTCATTCTACTAGCGGCGCTGGTTATGGGGGAGAAACTGGGACCAGAAACTGGGCAGTACAAGCTTGTTCCAGCCACTGAGACATGGGTGGGATCTGCAGTGCTGTCCAGTCTGGCAGTATGGGTGACTGACAGCAGACTTTGTTTCCCTGAGTTACACAGATGTACCTTGATAAAGGCCACTTATTGGCCAATACGTTGGCTTGTTCTAATCTGTGACACAAGATTACTTATAAATATCTGCTTTTTACTTGCAATTTTGAGTGTCAAAGTATTTTTTCTCATTTACATGCGACTTGTGTCCTACTTCTGAGCATCTTTTTTATAAAACAGTCGAGTGACACTTATCCTTTTAGTATGGGTATGTGTCCAGCAGAGTAATCAGCTTCTTATCTTTGTCGATAGGACAGCACCACATCCTAGTAATATTCCCAGCTGGAAAGAGTCTACTTGTCCGGTTTACATCCCTAGATATCAGCTCCTGTTCTTGTACTTTTCACTGTTAAAGACCTTGGCCCGTTCCCTGACTACTCTTCCATCTTCTGATTTTGTACCTTGACTGCCCTCCTGGTTCTGATCCGGCAACCTTACCTCTTCTGCCAGCCTGCACAGTCAGCCAGCAGCTGACTCCGTGTGCCCAACTCAGGGATCCCTGAGTAAGTAGTAATAAAGCGAGAAGGTCAGCTCACGAATGTACTCCAGCAGGTGCATGGATCTCCATCATGTATTAGCCCTAGTGCGCTGCTATTTTAGCAATTTTGCAATACAGAACAACATTTTTTTTTTATTTTACATGGGTGCTGGAACCCTTTTCTTTTATCCCTGTACAAATCCACACCACTGTACATGGTTTACAGGGTGAATCTGGTAAATAGGGTGGCTTGTGCTAAGCCTGTCTGTGGTAGCCATTTTTACAGCTGCCAGTCGACCACTGACAGACCCATGTTATGCCAACTTTGGTTGCTTAAGAAATACCTAAAAGAGTCAAAAATCATGGACAGAGATACTGGACCAGTTTCAAGACTTAAAAAAATGTGTGTCCTGCTGTATTTACTTTGCCACATCATCCCGATTAGGAAGTTTCCATATGGACATTCCTGCCAACCCCCACTTTGGTCACGTTACAAGCACATGGTCAAAAACTAGAGAAGTGTGAATTTGCTCTTACATAGTGCTTCTTTAAAGGGATGGACTACCAGGTAATGCAGTTGACTCTCTGCATAGGCTCCATTTATTACAGATTCTCTATACTGTATAATAAGACACTTGGAAAGGGGGTTGTCTAACAGTAGAAAAATGGGTCTGCATAATGCAGGACTTCTGGGGTCAGTACATACCTTAATATTCCAAGCAAGCTAAAAAGATCAATCATACACCTCCAATTTTAAGCCATGCACTAGGCATATATATAAAACTGATATATAAGATATATAACCCTGGAGATACAGTAACCCTGACATTTAAAATATATATAATCCTGAATACCTGGAAACAGAGAAATTAATCAAGGTTTGGCTTATCAACAGGAACTGTAAAATAAGCAAAGGCTCATCATTAAGAATTGTATTTAGGAGAGCAGGGGTGGGGCTTATTAATTGGAATGTTAAGACTTAAATAAGCAGGGGTGGGTCTTATTAATGGGAATGTTAAGACTTAAATAAGCAGGGGAGGGGCTTATTAATTGGAATGTTAAGACTTAAATAAGCAGGGGTGGGGCTTATTAATGGGAATCTTAAGACTTAAATAAGCAGGGGTGGGGCTTATTAATGGGAACGTTAAGACTTAAATAAGCAGGGGTGGGGCTTATTAATGGGAATGTTAAGACTTAAATAAGCAGGGGTGGGGCTTATTAATGGGAATGTTAAGACTTAAATAAGCAGGGGTGGGGCTTATTAATGGGAATGTTAAGACTTAAATAAGCAGGGGTGGGGCTTATTAATAGCAACTTTAATGTTTAAATAAGCAGGGGTGGGACTTATTAATTGGAACTTTAAGGTTTAAATAAGCAGGGGTGGGGCTTATTAACAGGAATTGAATTCTGATGAGCAGTAGTGAGGTTCAACAATAGAAACTATATTAAGATGGGCAGTATAGAGCTGATAAAATAATCAGTGGCAATATTAAACAGGGAAGGAGGGGATTATTAATAAGAACTTTTGAATTGAACAAAGCAGAGGTGTAGCTTAACAATATTAAGATGAGCAGAGTAGGACTCTTAATAAAAGATTGTCATCTTATACCTAGTTTTGCTAAAGTTGAGCCTGTTCCTCTACCAAGCATAATTAATTATACCTAACCTCATTGCCAGCACTAAGTTATTGAAACAGGTGAGAAGTTATATTCTCAGCACAAGTGAGGAGATCATTTCTGTGTTTGATTATTCATGAGCTCCATCCAGTACTGTGCTAATTATCTCTCCAATATCACTATTGTGATCTGGAACAGCTCTCTGATTAATGTCACCACTAGACGGCCCACAGTTAGCTGCTTGTTATTTTGCAAAAAAATATTTGTACTACCTCTGTCAACATGAATTTAAAGTCCCAAATGGGCAACTTGTATTAATAACGCCTCTAACTTCTGGAGCTAATGAGAATGCTGTGACTGTGCTTTTAGTGTCCACTATGTATGCTTTTATGCTATAGAATAATTATGGCTACCTTGTATAATAAATATAATTGTTTATAATGTAATAAGCTGATTGACCAGAACATTACACTTTATGCAGTATAGAAACTGAAAGATTGCTCTGCATTACATTGCTTTGGTCATGGAAACAGTGGTACGGCCATTTCTTCAAAGTGTCTGAGGAGACGTTTTCCAGCACAACACCAGGTTCATGCTACTGTGAGAAGCATATGTAGCCTAAACCTGCTGCCATAGCCCTCAGCGTCTCCAGACTTGTCTCCCATCGAGGACTCCTGCAATGTCATTGGTCAGCAATTGCAAAGGAAGCTGCCAGCAGTGGATCTTGATGATTTGCTGCCCAAGTTCATTCAGAGTCGCTGAACATTCCTCAGACAACGATTTATAACTTCATTGATAGCAGCCAAGGTGTATAAGTGCGGGATTTTTGCACATGGCACTCATGCCCGATACTGAATAAATCGAGACGTTTAGAACAAATTTTGGACACACATGTTCATGCAATGGTTTTCTTTGTTCTTTTTGAAATGTGGACATTGCAGAGTCACATATGGAAACACAAAGTAAAGAAACCAGAATGTATTAATCAAAGTCGCCACCCCCCCTCCTTTTACTCTAATGACAGCTTTACACCCACTTGGCATTCAATCAAGCAGCTTCATCAGACAGACCCATGAAAATGGCTTCCCAACAATTTCAAAGGCATTCCCAGAGGTGTTGAGCCCTTGTTGGCTATGCTGCCTGCACTCTGTGGTCCGACTCAACAAATCTCATCCTAAAGCAAAAAAATGGCCACAGTAAAGCAGCCTTTATTAAATTATAACAAGACAAGGACTTGGAGCGCTCAAAACAATGGCGACCCCACAACTTTATAAAGAAAGTAAACATTTACATACCTACATAAGGGCTAATAGATGTAAGCCAGAGGCAAACCCCACGTCTTAGAGAAGTTTCCGTGGCCGCACCACACTAGCCCCGAGATTAAGCTATTAACAACACAAAGTTAATACCCCTAACCATGCCGGACCTACGCCCCCTAGTTATAATGGGATGTAACCAAAGTTACTATCCCCCAATTGTGCCCACCATCCAAAGGACATCACACATAAGGGGCTTCTAACCGAGACCTATCTCCCACTGCTGCGATAAAACTTGACATTGGAAAGCATGACCATCCATCATCCATTATTCCATTCCCTCATCCATATATTATTATTTAAAAAATTAGGGGCAGGTGGGCGTGATGCAGATTCCTGCTGGAACGAAGAGGAGGTAAACTACTCACCCCTCACCTTTCCTGTAAGCCCTGGACAAATGTATTGTCATGCACCGGAAAGTCAAGCATATGTAAATTGTAAATGAATATTCACGCCTTCCCCTGCCCATAATCACACCCACCCCTCTGCACTGGCGTCACTGATTCAGTCAGACTGCCGTATGCCCAATGACTGCATTGCAATCCTCGTACTGGCCGTCTGCTCTCCTGACCTGACTGTGCATAGGAGTACATGCTGTCACACTCATGTCAGGAGAGCAGATGGTCAGTCTGAGGATTCTGATGTGATCCTTGGGCGAGTAACTCAGCAGTCTGACTGCATCCAAACAGTAACACTCTGCAACGCTAAGTATGTGAACATGAAATATGAAATTTGAATTGCATTACTGCTCTAGAAAATAGTTTCTCGCTACCAGAAACCTACCTTATGTGAATCCTCCCTTAGAGACTTTAGGTAGGTTCCTGGTAACGAGAAACGCCTTACTGTGGCTACCGGGTACACATGAATTGACCAATTTATGCGCTAAGATTTCTCAGCTATTTCTATTTTCTAGAGCAGTAATGCAATTCACATTTCATGGTCGCATACTTAGCGTTACAGAGTGCTGCTTTATTTGTTAGTTATATATGAAGATGGCTACTTTTAGTAAGCACCTGTACACACCTATTTTCTGTTTTGGAAGTGACAGTCAGTTTTTTCATTATTGTATCCAATCAGTGACATCAGCCGGGAGGGGTAGGCGGAATTATGGGCGGGGAAGGGATGAATATTAATTTGACATTTACATACGCTTGACTTGCCGTCGCGCATGTAAATGTGAAATAAATATTCCCCCCTTCCCCGCCCATTATCCCGCCCACTGACTCAGTCAGACTGCTGAGTTATGCGCCCGAGGATCACATTGCAATCCTTGGGCACAAGGCATGCGATCCTCGGGCACACAGCAGTCTGACTGAATCAGGGGGGGATTTGATTATGGGCGGGGGAAGGGGTGAATATTCATGTACCATTTACATATGCTTGACTTGCCGGCACGAGACAATACATTTGTCCAAGACTTACGTCAACATAACGGGGCCACGTAGAGAAATAAAAGTTAGATATCCTGAAAGGGCTGCCCAAGTCCTATTTCAGGATGCTATTAGGATACTACACAAAAATGACCTGACAGATTCCCTTTAACTGGGTAGAAGGGCAAAATGAGCAATAATATGACGACTGCAGTATATTAAAAGGGTAAAAACTTTGATGGGAGGAGGACTGCTTCTTTAAAAGCCAAATCCATAATTATTCTATTAACCATTGATTTGCCTTGAGTTTTTGATTTATTATGAATCTCAAACCTGGCATATCTATTCTGCGCAGAGGTGCCAAGGTACAGCAGAGATTGAGGAGCACGCAGACGTAATTTCATGGCACCTTCAGGCATACAGCTTTATGTCGGGCATTGGATACACAGACATATTCTGGTGTTTTCCTCCACTCGAGACGCCTGTCATAAAGCCGAGCTTCCCTAATGATGTCATGAATTCCAGGCAGCGAGTTTACAGTAAATGCTTTATGAAACTAAAATTAATAGTGAAAGAAAACAAGGAGAAAAAACAAACAAGAATAAAGCCGTCACTTTCCCTCTACATAAATTACATGAAGTTTAATGACAACATTCAACAAGACTTCACGCCTGACGTCTCACAGGCTTCGCTGAGGAGCAGACAGACGCCGCATACTGGAACAGCCTACAAAATGGAAGGGAATCTGTCACTTGTTTTTTACTACCTATTTTGGAGCAGCATAATGTAAGGGCCGAGACCCTGATGCCAGCAAGGTGTCACTTACTGGGCTGATTGGTCTACTTTTGAAAAAAAAATCATAGTTTTATCAGCAGGAGATTATCACTAGAGGACTAATAAACCTGCTGTCAGGTAGTACTCTATATTCAAGAGCTCTGTATAACCCCGCCCCCTCCACTAATTGCCAGCTTTCTGTGTACACTGTGCATAGGCAGAAAGCTGCCAATCAGTTGTGTGGGCGGGGTTATACAGAGCTCAGCATTCAGAGAACTGCTAGATCTGCAGCAGATATATCAGTGATTGTATCAAAATGATGTCAAGCAGATTAGTAAGTGACACATCGCTGGAATCAGGATCTCAGCCCCTTCATCATTTTGACCTCAGATTTGGCAACAAAAACCTGGTGACAGATTCCCTTTAAATCTATGATTATATTGATTGCCAATACTATTTTTACCTGTACGGGTTTAAGGTTGTATAATCTATAGTAACGAAAAGGGGGCCACCATTGTCCTTGATGTCCTGGACACCCAGAGATTGCCCAATCTCAAACTTGATGCATGATAAGGGGGATGTTAATATATTATATGGCACAAGGCACGAGACAAATCTGTATATCAGAGGCATGAATACTCCGATACTTCCCGTCTTTTCTGCATATAAAGCACCACAGATGTTGCTACAAATGTAATCTTCTGTAAATGAACGGCAATAAACACAAATCAAGAAGAGCTGCCTCACTTGGTAAATTATTACCACTTACAAAATAAATGTAAGGCAAGAATATTGTCTCCGGTGCCATGAAATCCTCACAATCAAAACCAGCAAGAACACACACACGTCTAGTTTAGCTGAAGGCTTGTTTAGCAATTACCCAGTAATGTTATGAATCCCGAAAAGTAATTCCAAAGATAGCAAAAAAAAACGAAACTAATATCTTTACTTACTACAACTTATAAGAAGGTAATGTACAATAGTGTCGTGCTTTCTGACGGAAACAGCAGCCCATTTGTGGTTCACAGGGGGTTTCCAGGAACATGTAATGATGGCCGATCTCTAGGATATTCTGTTCATTTGTGATCACTGGGATTTCAATTCGCACAACTTCAGCTGATCAGAGAAGCCGGGGAACACGGCATTCACTCAAAGACTATATACCAATACCAATATACCAGCACATATGTAAGTGTGGCTGCGCCAGGTACTGCAGATCAGCCCCATTTATTGGCTACTATTAGGCTGTGTCCCTTGTAGCCAAATTGTCATACAAGACTCCACTCGAGGGCGGATATATCATTGGTGCAACCTCTACCACCACACAGGGGCCCAAGAGGAAAGGGGGCCCATTTCCACCTTCAAAGCAGGTGGAATTGTGCAGGTTGATGAGCTATTGGGCGGTAATGGCCTCCTATACTGTCCTTGCACAGGGGCCCTCTCCTGATTGTGTCCATCAGTCCAGTGACCAGAGAATGGCTTTGTACTGACAACAAAGGGGTTCGAGGGAATTTTCAGTGGTTAAACCTCATTAGTGTAAAGTCCAGAGTGTGATATTGAAGGGAATGTCCAAGACTATGCTACTGATGATCACCTGTCCATGAGATAGATCATCAACATCAGATTGGTGAGGGTCTGATAGCCAACAACATGATTAGATGCTAGCAGGGCACCCCAGAGTTCTCATCATTCTCTCCCCCTTTTTGGAAGAAGCTAACACAAAACGCGCGTCGGGGTCTTTTGGCCACGCACTCAGGTTGTATACTTTACTTATGCCCATCATGCTGCGTCACTGGTTATTCTAAAACTGTATTGCTGCACCACACTTTACTCATATGATCCATCAGTGTGGGAATACCTGTTCTAGTATCCATTATGGTATATTTTTTTTCAACACTCATATTTGTTATCTTACCAGAATTGCATAATATATACTTCATATACTGACTAATATATACTTCATATACTGGTTATGTGGACAAGGTCATATTTATAATAATTTATTGCACTGCACTTTATTGATGGGCTTACTATTTGTCTAGTCAGCCATACTGAACAATACTTTTATAAAGGACTTCAGCCTCTTTATTCTGGTTATCTATCAGTTATATCTGACTTCTATGAATACTTTGTTTAGGCACTTGTTGCAAAAAGTATGATTATTTTTTGGAACACCTGAGTATAGTGGTTCTCTGTACATAATCTCCATTTATTTAATTGTTGCATGACTTTTTACATTTCTGTTACATAATAAATATCATTTCTTTTCACGTTTGGTCGTTATACTTCCTTCTCTGTAGGTTTTTGTAATTTCAGAAGTGCCATTTACTTTTAGGCCAACATATAGGAATGCTCTGTACACAGTGTAGTGGCCATTCTCTGGTATTGCAGCTTAGCTCCCATTTACGCCAATAGGACCCGAACGGCAGTAATGGCAACTCTACAGGAGGATAGGATCTCAGGCCCCCATTGATCTGATAATGATGACCTATTCTAAGGTTCAGTAGATGAAAACTCGGCACTTAATATTTATTCATGCAATCCAATACATCCAGAAAATTAATCAAGAATATTAACGTTCCGGCCCAGAATCCGACCTTGGTGCAGATTGCTATGTTTGCGACAAGAGAATCATGTGTAGCACTGTGGTGGGTGCGAACAACATATTACGGCACCATGCAGCCGGCAATGTTGGTCGCACCCATCACAACGCTACACACATGATTCTCTCACATCTACTTATTATTACAGATCGAAACCCTACTCAGGCATCAACTCATTGATACGGAGCGACGTATGTCATCACCCACTATTCTAAAGTTAGTTGACCAACGTTGTAGTTCTGGACAAACCCTTTAATCAGGTAATTCTAAAAGTGAATATACAGTAGATGATAAAAAATAAACTTTAAAGAGGATGACCCATCTTTTTTTGTTCAGAGGGCTCCCTACCAAAAAGCTACTCAGACCACTCATCATCAACTGTAAACTGTTTCACAGAAGTACCCTGCGTAGATATGTCCTGGCCTCAAGAGGACCAGATGCTCTATATCAGTCTTTTTAAGTTTGTTTGCTAAGCCAGGATCTTTTGGGAACAAATAAGAAAGTTTGGCTTAACTAATAAACTGATACCGTGTTAGCCAGAAGAATATTAAGATATTAAAATTGACAATGCCTGATGAAGAGACCTGAGTAGTCTCGAAAGATTGCTATTTGTTACTATCTTCTCAGTTAGTCAGGTAGCAGGGGAGTGTAGGCATGTTACGGTAGCATGAGAGCAAGTGCATGTTGCGGTAGCAGGGGAGTGTGGGCATGTTGCGGTAACATGTAAGTGAGGGCATGTTGCGGTAGCAGGAGAGCGAGGGCATGTTGTAGCAGGGGAGTGTGGGCATGTTGTGGTAGCAGGAGAGCGAGGGCATGTTGTAGCAGGGGAGTGTGGGCATGTTGTGGTAGCAGGGGAGTGTAGGCATGTTGCTGTAGCAGGGGAGCGTGGACATGTTGCAGTAGCAGGAGAGCAAGGGCATGTTGTGGTAGCAGGGGACTTTGGGCATGTTGCGGTAACAGGGAAGTGAGGGCATGTTGCGGTAGCAGGGGACTGTGGGCATGTTGCGGTAACAGGGAAATGAGGGCATGTTGCGGTAGCAGGGGAGTGTGGGCATGTTGCGGTAGCAGGGGAGTGTGGGCATGTTGCGGTAGCAGGGGAGTGTGGGCATGTTGCGGTAGCAGGGGAGTGTGGGCATGTTGCGGTAGCAGGGGAATGTGGGCATGTTGCGGTAGCAGGGGAGTGTGGGCATGCTGCGTTAGCAGGGGAATGTGGGCATTTTGCGGTAGCAGGGAAGTGAGGGCATGTTGCGGTAGCAGGGGAGTGTGGGCATGTTGCGGTAGCAGGGGAGTGTGGGCATGTTGCGGTAGCAGGGGAGTGTGGGCATGTTGCGGTAGCAGGGGAGTTTGGGCATGTTGCGGTAGCAGGGGAGTTTGGGCATGTTGCGGTAGCAGGGGAGTGTGGGCATGTTGCGGTAGCAGGTGAGTGTGGGCATGTTGCAGTAGCAGGGGAGTGTGTGCATGTTGCTTTAGCAGGGGAATGTGGGCATGTTGTGGTAGCAGGGGAGTGTGGGCATGTTGCGGTAGCAGGGGAATGTGGGCATGTTGCGGTAGCAGGGGAGTTTGGGCATGTTGTGGTAGCAGGGGAGTTTGGGCATGTTGCGGTAGCAGGGGAGTGTGGGCATGCTGCGTTAGCAGGGGAGTGTGGGCATGTTGCGGTAGCAGGGGAGTGTGGGCATGTTGCGGTAGCAGGGGAGTTTGGGCATGTTGCGGTAGCAGGGGAGTTTGGGCATGTTGCGGTAGCAGGGGAGTGTGGGCATGTTGCGGTAGCAGGTGAGTGTGGGCATGTTGCAGTAGCAGGGGAGTGTGTGCATGTTGCTTTAGCAGGGGAATGTGGGCATGTTGTTGTAGCAGGGGAGTGTGGGCATGTTGCGTTAGCAGGGGAATGTGGGCATGTTGCGGTAGCAGGGGAATGTGGGCATTTTGCGGTAGCAGGGAAGTGAGGGCATGTTGCGGTAGCAGGGGAGTGTGGGCATGTTGCGGTAGCAGGGGAGTGTGGGCATGTTGCGGTAGCAGGGGAGTGTGGGCATGTTGCGGTAGCAGGGGAGTTTGGGCATGTTGCGGTAGCAGGGGAGTTTGGGCATGTTGCGGTAGCAGGGGAGTGTGGGCATGTTGCGGTAGCAGGTGAGTGTGGGCATGTTGCAGTAGCAGGGGAGTGTGTGCATGTTGCTTTAGCAGGGGAATGTGGGCATGTTGTTGTAGCAGGGGAGTGTGGGCATGTTGCGTTAGCAGGGGAATGTGGGCATGTTGCGGTAGCAGGGGAGTGTGGGCATGTTGCGTTAGCAGGGGAATGTGGGCATTTTGCGGTAGCAGGGAAGTGAGGGCATGTTGCGGTAGCAGGGGAGTGTGGGCATGTTGCGGTAGCAGGGGAGTGTGGGCATGTTGCGGTAGCAGGGGAGTGTGGGCATGTTGCGGTAGCAGGTGAGTGTGGGCATGTTGCAGTAGCAGGGGAGTGTGGGCATGTTGCGGTAGCAGGGGAGTGTGGGCATGTTGCGGTAGCAGGGGAGTGTGGGCATGTTGCGGTAGCAGGGGAGTGTGTGCATGTTGCTTTAGCAGGGGAATGTGGGCATGTTGAGGTAGCAGGGGAGTGTGGGCATGTTGCGGTAGCAGGGGAATGTGGGCATGTTGCGGTAACAGGGAAGTGAGGGCATGTTGCGGTAGCAGGGGAGTGTGGGCATGTTGCGGTAGCAGGGGAATGTGGGCATGTTGCGGTAGCAGGAGAGCGAGGGCATGTTGCGGTAGCAGGGGAATGTGGGCATGTTGCGGTAGCAGGAGACAGGGTTGATTAAAGTCTACGTGCAATTCTCTGGGGCACTTCCACTCTCTGTATATGGAGTGTGTATTTATTGTGTGTGGATGTGAATCTATGCAGGTATGTGTATTTCTTGTCTATGTATGTGCATTGTATATTGAATGTTTGAGTGTGCGTGTACATTTTAAAGAGAAAATTACATTTTTTTCTAATGCCAACATAAATTCACACTATTGTGATCTGAATGCTCGCAGTCCTGGGGTCTGTACTTCACAGTCATATACCCAAGCCACGCTGCCCAAAATTTGTGAGTTCACTGTTCTCTCTCCCTTTGCATTGCTTCGCGCGTTATACATTGGAGAATACATGAAAGCTTCACCAATATGGACACAGATGAACGATATAATAATCCTACATAGCTGCCAATTTTCATACACAGAATTCACAGATTTCTACATGCCTCTGAACAGGGTTGGTTACAGAGCATGGATTTCAGGAAAACCCAACTCGGATGAATGAAAAAATTGTGGAAATGTGTAAAACAAATGTTCTGCATCTGAACAAATCCTTCCAATACTATTACACTGTATCACAACGACATTGCAGTAGGCACGGAAGACGTTGATGAGCCATCCGTAAGTCACTAGTGAAACTATAGGGTAAGATTTGCTAAATTACGCCAAAATTTTACAGTAATAAAAAGGACAAATCACAACACTGATCTGTACCCACAAAGAAACTTTCACATTATTGTCTGCAGGTGACCACTATTGCTAGTCATTGGCAGCCACATGTCCCTGTATTGGGACGTTATTGCTGCAGCAGGAATTAGAGACTAATGGGGATCGGGCAGCGTGGGAATGGAAGCAGTGGGGTCCGAAAGTAAACTGTTTTACACCTGAGTGGGCCTCATCCACACCTGGAACCTTAGCAACTGTTATGGCTGCTACATCTACATCACAACATAGCTGCCAACTACTTAGGTTTGAGCGCATATAGGAAAATAAAAATAATGAGTTTTAAATCCCATCAAGGGCAACATCTGAAGGGAATTTGTATGTGCTCCCTGTGTTTGCGTGGGTTTCCTGCGGGTTCTCCGGTTTCCTTCCACACTCCAAAGACATATTAATAGGGAATTTAAATTGTGAGCCGCAATGGGGACAGTGATGATAATGTCTGTAAAACACTGTGGAATATAATGGTTCTATATAAGCAAAGCATAATAAATAAATATATTCACACACAGTATACATTACTTTCCAATAATCCACTCAAACCTGAGTAATTGTCAGCTATGCTGTGATATAGAAAGCATATAGCTGTAGCAGCCATAACAGTTGCTAAGGTTCCAGGTGTGGATGAGGCCCACTCATGTCCAAAAATAATGTAGTAAATACCAAATTGGTATCCTTCTGCTATGACTATTTCATACATTTTTTATTATTATTATTATTATTTATTTTTAGAGCACCATTTTATAATGCTGGTTCTCTGATCTACAGTATTATTCCATCATTAGCCGTGGGGTCCATCTCATTTTGTGATGTCCCCTTTGAGTTCTAATTATGACTCTTAATAAATATTACCCTGGAACTCAAATGCACTAATCCTATAAAAGAGGTGTTAGATAGACCCTCTACCCCCAAAATAGGAAAAGCATTAAGAATGTAGTAGGAATCTGAACCCCCTAATTGTAGCTTATACTTTTCTGCATGACCAGCTCTAACCTCACCTACTGTATCCTCACCCATCCCTTGTAGACTGTGAGCCCTCTCGGGCAGGGTCCTCGCTCCTCCTGTACCAGTCAGTGACTCATTTTTGTTCAAGAATATTATACTTGTTGTTTGCTATGTATACCCCTTTTCACAAATGGTGCTATAATAATAATAAATAATAATATTCTATAGATCCCATCTAATGACTTGTGCAACCATAGGTCTGCTGTACGCTGGATGCACAGCTCAAAGTGGGCCCTTTTTTTTAGCTAAATTACCAATAGTTGTGGTAGTGAATGCATAGTGGATCCAGATCCCCCACTGATTTCTATACCTATCATGCAAAAACTGCATATGTGTATTTACTCAATGTGTTAGGGTGGCAACTTTCGGGCTTTGCTTTACCATACAACATGGCAGATATAGGTTAATGCAATAACATATGGATATTACTATATTAGTACTAATGGGAATGAGATCAGGCAGATTATATGGGCTCTTACCCTACAGTCATTGTGATCTGCAGCAGGAAGTCACAGTATGGAAACAATGTCTCCTCCACAATATTTACAATAGAATGTAACAACAATAGAATGTAACAACAATAGAATGTAACAACAATAGAATGTAACACACTGTCCACATCCTCCCTCCTCAGCCTTCATCTGCTGCTTCTGCTGCTGTACATTTCAGTGCTTATAACACTTAACATGTCTGTTGCTAGCAACCTGAGAAGAGGTGGTGTCATGGAAACACTGGCAAATGCATAACATGAGGCTTTGTCATTAAGGAAATGATATAAAACAATACCTTTTGGAGCCTCCTAGGAAGGTAAAGGTGAAAGTATTGTCCGAGTATCTGAAATCTGAGGAAATAGAATAAAACAAGAGCCATGAAGTCTTGTATTCCCAGCAGCCTGCAGACCCCCTACATGCAGGAAACCCCATTCCAACAAGTGCACTGGTGCTATGGCAACAGATTTCAGCTGTCAATGGATGCAACCAAATAGCAATAGATGGATGGATGGATGGAAAAGCAAAAAGCATCTGAATACAGGGAGATCAATTTGTCAGCACCATCTCCTTTTTTATCAGCATGATCACAGGGCTTGCAATATGTGCAGCTCCATTTGCACAAAGCATCAGTAGATGTGAATGGAGCAAGATTGGGGGGCTGCAGGGGGGCACTAGGGGGTTACCATGCAATAACTCACCCGAAAACAGGCAGTCCTTCTCCGCCTTGCACTTTTGAATGACAATGTCAATATCCTTCTGAATCCTCTCTTGCCTTGAACACATCCCCATGAAATAAATCCCTGGGAAAGCAGCTTTATTTTCCCCCAGTTCAGTGTGTAATAATAGAAGAATGATAAGAAATAAAGCAGCCTCTGTGTGTTATGTGTCAGCCCAAGCTTCTTCTCCAAGAGGTTGCTGTTGCTGGAGGAGGAGGAAGAGGTGGCTGCTGCTCCTGCTGCTGTTTCTGCTTCTTCTGCTGCTGTTTTATTGCAATTTCCCCTCCTGACAATAGACTGAGTTGCTGAAATCCTCCCCCGTTTGTCAGTGCAATAAAGAGAGGGAGTGAATAATAACAATAATCAGCTGCTCACAGTGAGAGGGAGAGAGTGAGAGGAGCAGACACTGGAGGAGAGAGAGAGAAAGAGAGGGAGAGAGGCAGGAGAGGCTGACAGAGAGGAGGGGGAGAGGCTGCAGTGAGTGGATGTACAGCTGCAGACACTGAGCTCCCCACTGTACACACAGGCACATTAGCCCTGGGAAGCACAGACACTGCCTCCCACCGAGGCACACCCACAATGTGGGATATGTGTGGGAATATGGAGTGTGCACACTGACTCATATCACCACAGCCTGCTGCTCAGCTCACTCCTGGCTTATCTCAGTGCTGTATGTAGATTGTAGCCTAATGCAATATTGGAAATGAGGGGCTTTTATCTGGATGGATGGTGTGCCCGGGCAGCAGGATGGAGGCTGTTACTTTTGTAGCAGATACTGGCAGGCAGGCACCCATTACTTTACTTGGTCCTGGGCTTGTGTAGCATCCCAGATCATATCCTTCAGTTGCCAGCTGGAAACTATTCTGGGGATGCAGGCTGGATCCTACGCCTGGATACATTGTTGTTGGGTCTTATACCTTATACTTGTGCAGGTGGAAACCTATTTATAAGCAGTATGCTGAATACTATGTAATACTACTATTCTATATGTGTGTGGCAGGCTGGATCCTATGCCTGGATACATTGTTGTTGGGTCTTATACCTGTGCAGGTGGAAACCTATTTATAGCTAGTATACTGAATACCATGTAATACCACTATATATACTATATGTGTGGCAGGCTGGATCGTACACTTGCCATACTGTACCTGCTAAACCCTATGCTTGAATACCATGCTTTATATAGCGTATGTAGCGCAGGCTTCACTGTATATGTAAAGTTGTAAAGCTTTCAAACTGCTATACTTGAATACTTTGTTGAGTGCTATACATATATTACAGGCTGGAACCTACAGATTTATTAGCAGAATGCTGAATTCTACGCTGGGTCCCATGTTTGATTGTTGGCTAAATCCTATAATTGTGGATAGTAGCATCCAGGAAATTTTTTTCCAGGAGATTCATGTTGAATCCAATGCTTGAATATCTTATTGGAACCTACACTTGTATTGCAGGCTGTGACCCAGGGACGGACATGCCATTGGTGCAAACGGCGCAGCCGCACATTGGCCAAAGAGGAAAGGGGGCCGCATCCAGCTCCGAAGCAGACAGAATTTTGCATTCTGATGAACTATTGGACTGCAAAGGGCCCATATACTGTTCTTACACAGGGGCCCTCTTCTGACTGTGTCTGCCAGTGCTGTGACCCATGTATGAGCAGTATGAAGAAACCTATGCTTCTATGCCATATACTATGTGTAACAGGCTGCTCCCTATACTTGTTAAACATGTAAAATCCTATGATTGAATGCCTTGTTGGGTTTTATACTTGTATTTCAGTCTGGAACCCATGTATGAGCAGCAAGCTGAATCACATGCTTAAACACCATAGAATATTATGAGTATAATAATAATATAATATAATGAAGTATTTTTCCCAGAAAATTAATGCAATTTCATATGTTTTGTTATACACATGTTTATTTTCCTATGTGTGTATTGTAACAACACAAAAAAAACAGAGAAAAAACAGCAAATTGGACATAATTTCACACAAAATGCCAAAAATAGGCCGGATAAAATTGTTGATATCCTCAACTTAATATCTGATTGCACACCCTTTGGAATAAATAACTGTAATCAATCGCGTCCTATAACCATCAACAAGCTTCTTACACCGTCCAACTGGAATTTTGCTCCACTCTTCTTTTGCAAACTGCTCCAGGTCTCTCATATGTGAAGGCGCCTTCTCCCAACAGCAATTTTAAAAGGACTCTGTCAGCACAGAATGACTGTTTAAACGAAGTCCCACCACTCCGTGCTTCATTGAGGGGCCAATCATTTACATACACCTTCACACCAGCTAGTTTTCTCTCTGTCTCCACCATCCCATTGTTTAATTGACAGTTCTTGCTTCATGGTGCCAGAGAAGGGTGGTGATTGAGGGAAACCAAGCAGGTGGGAAGATGTATTTAAATGATTGGCCCCGCTGTGAAGCACAGAGTGCCTGTACTTGGTTTGAATAGTCTTTCTGTGCTGACAGAGTCCCTTTAAGATCTCTCTACAGGTGTTCATTGGGATTTACATCTGGACTCATTGTTGGCCACTTCAGAACTCTCCAGTTCTTTGTTTCCATGGATTTCTGGGTGCTTCTTGTAGAATGTTTGGGGTCATTGTCCTGCTGGAAAACCCATGACCTAGGACTCAAACCCAGCTTTATGACACTGGACACTACATTGCAACCCAAAATCCTTTGGTAACCTTCAGACTTCATGATGCCTTGCACACAGTCAAGGCACCCAGTGCCAGAAGCAGCAAAAAAAAAAATAAAAACATCTTTTAACTGCCACCATATTTGACTGTAGGTACTGTGTTTTTTTGTAGGCCTTATTCTGTTTTCAGTAAACAGTAGAATGATGTGCTTTACCAAAAAGCTCTATCTTCGTCTCATTTGTTCATAAGACACTTTCCCAGAAGGATTTTGGCTTACTCACATACATTTTAGCAAACTACAGTCTAGCTGTTTTATGTGTCTGTGTCAGCAGTGGGGTACTCCTCGGTTTCCTGCCAAAGTGTTTAATTTCATTCAAATGTCGACGGATAGTTCACGCTGACATTGATGCACCTGGAGCCTGAAGTACAGCTTGAATTTCATTGGAACTTGATTGCGGCTGCTTATCCACCATCCAGACTATACTGTGTAGCAGCCTTTCATCTATTTTTCTCTGCCATCCACGTCCAAGGAGATTAGCTACAGTGCCATGCGATGTAAACTTCTTGATTATGTTGCGCATCCTGGACAAAGGAACATCGAGATCTCTGGAGATGGATTTGTAACCTTGAGATTGTTGATCATTTTCAACAATCTCGATTTGCAAGTCCTCAGACTATTCTTTTCTCCTCTTTTTGTTCTCCATTCTTAGTGTGGCACACACAGACACACAAATCAAAGATCGAGTCAACTTCTCCCCTTTTTATCTGGTTTCAGGTGTGATTTTCATATTGCCCACACCTGTTACTGGCCACAGGTGAGTTTGAATGAGCATTAAATGCTTGAAAAAAAAAAAAAAATTTTGGAGAGGTGCCATCAATTTTGTCCAGCCTAATTTTGGGGTTTTGTGTGAAATTATGTCCAATTTGCCTTTTTTCTCTGTTTTTTTTTGTGTTGTCACAATACACAAAATAAATAAACATGTGTATAACAAAACATGTGTAACTGCAATAATTTTCAGGGAAAAATACTTAATTTTCCGGAACAATTTCAAGGGTGCCAACACTTTCAGCCTTGACTGTAGCTCTGCTGTATACATATACACACACACTTCTGCTATATACACACATACTCTCACAGCTGTGCTTTACACATACAAAAATACATTCACACAGTTCTGCTATATGCATGCTAAATCCTATGAGTGAATGCCTTGAATATACCAGTATTGCTGGCTGGAAGCTATGTATGAGCAGTGTGCTGCACTCTATGCCCTAATACTATATACAGTATATATAGCAGGTTTTACCCTATAAGAAAAAGTTTACACAACCTTGTAAAAATGGCAGGTTTTTGTCATGTAAAAAAAAAACATTCCAAGAAGAAACATTCCATCTTTTATGTAGAGGGAAAGTGACGGCTTTATTCTTGTTTGTTTTTTCTCCTTGTTTTCTTTCACTATTAATTTTAGTTTCATAAAGCATTTACTGTAAACTCGCTGCCTGGAATTCATGACATCATTAGGGAAGCTCGGCTTTATGACAGGCGTCTCTAGTGGAGGAAAACACCAGAATATGTCTGTGTATCCAATGCCCGACATAAAGTTCTAAGCCTGAAGGTGCCATGAAATTACGTCTGCGTGCTCCTCAATCTCTGCTATACCTTGGCACCTCTGCGCAGAATAGATATGCCAGGTTTAAGATTCATAATAAATCAAAAACTGGAGGCGAATCAATGGTTAGTAGAATAATTATGGATTTGGGTATTAAAGAAGCAGTCCTCCTCCTCCTCCCATCAAAGTTTTTATCCTCTTAATATATTGTAGTCATCATATTTTACAGCACTGTGTACTTACAATTGCTCATTTTGCCTTTCTACCCAGTTAATTCTTCTCTTTTCCATTAGGTCTATGACCTCACGTGATTAAAAACTGACTAGCTGAATCCTTTTAAAAACAGGAAGTCTCTTTTCCCTGCATCAGTCATCACTGCAAAAGTCCCTGCAAGGGGGGAGAGCAGAGCAGCTGGGGCAGGAGTTGAAGAGGGGGATGACTCCTGCAGGGAAAAGAGAAGAATTATCTGGGTAGAAAGGTAAAATGAGCAATTGTAAGTACACAGTGCTGTATAATATGATGATTGCAATACAGTAAGAGGATGGGAAAAGGAGTGGTTATTTAATGTCACCTATAATCTGTACAATTCAATTGAAAAACAAATTTAAAATTTTCTGTTGCATAAATATGCACACCCTTAACCCCTTCGCCCTGAGCCTATTTTCAACTTCCTGACCAGGCCAAATTTTACAATTCTGACCACTGTCACTTAATGTGGTAATAACTCTGGAACGCTTCAATGTATCCCAGTGACACTGAGATTGTTTTTTTGTGACATATTGTTCATGTTAGTGATAAATTGAGCCCGCATGGAGTGCAGGGATATGACCTTGGACGAGGTCGTGCTCATACGTCCAAGGTTGTAAAGGGCTTAAAAGGGGGGACCCAAAAAAAATTACATGGGGCCCCCCCCTATTTTTAATAACCAGCAAAGGCTAAGCAGACAGCTGCATGCTAATATTAATAGGCTAGGAAAAGCCATAGATATTGGCCACTTCCCAGACTAATAACACCAGCCCCCAGCCACCCCAGAAATGGTGCATCCATTAGATGTGCCAATTCTGGTGCTTAGCCTTGGCTCTTTCCAATTGCACTGGAGCGGTGGCAGTGTGCGGCGATTCTCTCATGTAAGAGGATTGGAGTACGGAGCACTGACACTCGGCTCACTATCGCAGCTGAGTTTGAGCCGAGTGTCATTAGCATATCGCATCTGATCCTCTCACATCGGATGCTATACGCTAGTGTGACCCCCTGGCCGATGTGAGAGCATCAGATGCGATATGCTAATGACACTCGGCTCAAACTCTACTGCGAGCGTGAGCCGAGTGTCAGTGCTCTGTGCTCCGATCCTCTTACATGAGAGAATCACAGCACAACTGTGGAGGAGACTGAGAAATTAATTTCTCCATCTCCTCCATTGCCGATGTCCACGGTAATTGCACTGCCCTTGGATGACATCTGAGTGCAGTCTGATGTTTTGCACGCACCCATTCACTTGAATGGCTGCGCACCGTGCGAGATACGCAGGCTTGGATTGTTTTCTCATGCCAAAACGGCATGAGAAAATAATCGCAGATCTGAGGTGCCCCATAAAATAACATTGGTCCGAATTCAATCCGATTAGTAATCGGATTGCACTCGTCTGATTCATACACTCGTGTGAGTGAGTCCTTAGTTAGATCCTATATCTCTATAAGGGCCTGTGTACATGTTGCATTTTTTTGCTACTTTTTTTTTCCCACAGAAAAAATGCCGCATTTTACAGTAGCAGTAAAGTGAGTGACATTTCTGAAATCTCATGCACACGCTGCGTATCTTTTCCCTGAAAATTACAAAATTAAGGCCTCATTCACACATTCAGCCTTTGGTCTGTATCTGTAAGCCAAAAGCAGGTGAGGAACAATCAGAGGAAAAGTATAATAGAAACACGTCACCACTTCAGTATTTATCACCCACTCCTGGTTTTGGCTTACAAATACTGATGTAAAATACTGACCTAATACTGAACATGTGAACGTGGTCTCTAAGCATTTTTTAATTCTGCATTATGTCAAATCTTTCAGCTTTTTTGTAGCATTTTTCACCCAATCAAATGAATGGGGAAAAAGCACAAGTTAAAAAGGCCTTATTTACACATCAGTATTTGGTCAGTACTTTGCATCAGTATTTTTAAGAAAAAAAAACAATAGTGAACAGGGTTGCTCACTTGATTTTTTTTATTTTTCCTGGACAGCTTTTAAAAAAAATCAGACAGTCTACATTTTTTATGGACATATTGGAAAACCCTAATAAATCATTATGATTATAAGTGATTCATGTCTACAGCCCATAATTCTGATGTGAATAAATCAGCTGCAGTCACTATAAACTGTAAAATGATAATTACCGTCATAATAATATGAACTCGCTTCTCTAGTTTCCCATAAAATACGGATGCCTCAAGTTTATTTTACAGATGAGGGGAAAAAAGTGCCCTTTTTTACGGACTGTCCAGGAAATTCTGGGTGGTTGCCAGCCCCGGTGGTGCATCCTACAGAGAGAAAAAGAATAAAGCCACGGCCCCACTCTCAGTATTTGGTCAGTATTCGGTCAGTATTTTTTCTCAGGAGTGGGTGATAAATGCAGAATTGGTGACTTGTTTCTATTATACCTTTTCTCTCATTGTTCCTCACCTGGTTTTGGTTCCCACTCCTGAGAAAAAATACTGACTGAATACTGACCTAATACTGATAGTGGGGCCGTGGCCTAACAGAAAATTCACAGCTCTTTCGGTTTTTAAGACACTTCTGATTTTAGTTTACAAATACTGATGAAATATTGATGTCTGAATAAGGCCTTACACAGCGCTTTTACTGCCAACACTTTTTTTCAGCAGAAAAATCTGCTACAAATATTCATTTTGTCCCCATTACCTAGTAGATCAGATGGGTCCTGTACTTGTCTTCAAGCAATCTTGGATCTGGGAAATGTGGTATCACAAATCACAATCCTACCTGTATCCTCTACCTGTACTGTAGAAATCGCAGCTGGATCCTATATGTATAGTGCAGTAATCCTAGCTGGATCCTATATATATATAGTGCAGTAATCGTAGCTGGATCCTATATATATAGTGCAGTAATCATAGCTGGATCCTATATGCATAGTGCAGTGATCGTAGCTGGATCCTATATGTATAGTGCAGTAATCATAGCTGGATCCTATATGTATAGTGCAGTAATCGTAGCTGGATCCTATATGTACAGTGCAGTAATCGTAGCTGGATCCTATATGTATAGTGCAGTAATCGTAGCTGGATCCTATATGTACAGTGCAGTAATCGCAGCTGGATCCTATATGTATAGTGCAGTAATCGTAGCTGGATCCTATATGTATAGTGCAGTAATCGTAGCTGGATCCTATATGTATAGTGCAGTAATCGTAGCTGGATCCTATATGTATAGTGCAGTAATCGTAGCTGGATCCTATATGTATAGTGCAGTAATCGTAGCTGGATCCTATATGCATAGTGCAGTAATCGCAGATGGATCCTATATGCATAGTGCAGTAATCGTAGCTGGATCCTATATGTATAGTGCAGTAATCGCAGCTGGATCCTATATGTATAGTGCAGTAATCATAGCTGGATCCTATATGTATAGTGCAGTAATCGCAGCTGGATCCTATATGTATAGTGCAGTAATCATAGCTGGATCCTATATGTATAGTGCAGTAATCGTAGCTGGATCCTATATGTATAGTGCAGTAATTGTAGCTGGATCCTATATGTATAGTGCAGTAAACGAAGCTGGATCCTATATGTATAGTGCAGTAATCGTAGCTGGATCCTATATGTACAGTGCAGTAATCGTAGCTGGATCCTATATGTGTAGTTCACTAATCGCAGCTGGATCCTATATGTATAGTGCAGTAATCACAGCTGGATCCTATATGTACAGTGCAGTAATCGTAGCTGGATCCTATATGTACAGTGCAGTAATCATAGCTGGATCCTATATGTATAGTGCAGTAATTGTAGCTGGATCCTATATGTATAGTGCAGTAATTGTAGCTGGATCCTATACGCATAGTGCAGTAATCGTAGCTGGATCCTATATGTATAGTGCAGTAATTTTAGCTGGATCCTATGTGTATAGTGCAGTAATTGTAGCTGGATCCTATATGCATAGTGCAGTAATCGTAGCTGGATCCTATATGTACAGTACAGTAATCGTAGCTGCATCCTATATGTATAGTGCAGTAATTTTAGCTGGATCCTATATGTATAGTGCAGTAATTATAGCTGGATTCTATATGTACAGTGCAGTAATCGTAGCTGGATCCTATATGTATAGTGCAGTAATCGTAGCTGGATCCTATATGTATAGTGGAGTAATTATAGTTGGATCCTATATGTATAGTGCAGTAATCGAAGCTGGATCCTATATGTATAGTGCAGTAATCGTAGCTGGATCCTATATGTACAGTGCAGTAATAGTAGCTGGATCCTATATGTATAGCGCAGTAATCGTAGCTGGATCCTATATATATAGTGCAGTAATCGTAACTGGATCCTATATGTATAGTGCAGTAATCGTAGCTGGATCCTATATGTATAGTGCAGTAATCGTAGCTGGATCCTATATGTATAGTGCAGTAATTGTAGCTGGATCCTATATGTTTAGTGCAGTAATCATAGCTGGATTCTATATGTACAGTGCAGTAATCGTAGCTGGATCCTATATGTATAGTGCAGTAATTGTAGCTGGATCCTATGTATATAGTGGAGTAATTATAGCTGGATCCTATATGTATAGTGCAGTAATCGAAGCTGGATCCTATATGTATAGTGCAGTAATCATAGCTGGATCCTATATGTACAGTGCAGTAATCGAAGCTGGATCCTATATGTATAGTGCAGTAATTGTAGCTGGATCCTATATGTATAGTGGAGTGATTATAGCTGGATCCTATATGTATAGTGGAGTAATTATAGCTGGATCCTATATGTATAGTGGAGTAATTATAGCTGGATCCTATATGTATAGTGCAGTAATCGAAGCTGGATCCTATATGTATAGTGCAGTAATCGTAGCTGGATCCTATATGTACAGTGCAGTAATCGTAGCTGGATCCTATATGTATAGTGCAGTAATTGTAGCTGGATCCTATATGTATAGTGGAGTAATTATAGCAGGATCCTATATGTATAGTGCAGTAATCGTAGCTGGATCCTATATGTATAGTGCAGTAATCGTAGCTGGATCCTATATGTTTAGTGCAGTAATTATAGCTGGATCCTATATGTACAGTGCAGTAATCGTAGCTGGATCCTATATGCATAGTGCAGTAATCGTAGCTGGATCCTATATGTATAGTGCAGTAATCGTAGCTGGATCCTATATGTATAGTGCAGTAATCGTAGCTGGATCCTATATGTATAGTGGAGTAATTATAGCTGGATCCTATATGTATAGTGCAGTAATCGTAGCTGGATCCTATATGTATAGTGCAGTAATCGTAGCGGGATCCTATATGTATAGTGCAGTAATCGTAGCTGGATCCTATATGTATAGTGCAGTAATCGTAGCTGGATCCTATATGTATAGTGGAGTAATTATAGCTGGATCCTATATGTATAGTGCAGTAATCGTAGCTGGATCCTATATGTATAGTGCAGTAATCGTAGCGGGATCCTATATGTATAGTGCAGTAATCGTAGCTGGATCCTATATGTATAGTGCAGTAATCGTAGCTGGATCCTATATATATAGAGCAGTAATCGTAGCTGGATCCTATATGTATAGTGGAGTAATTGTAGCTGGATCCTATATGTATAGTGCAGTAATCGTAGCTGGATCCTATATGTATAGTGCAGTAATCGTAGCGGGATCCTATATGTATAGTGCAGTAATCACAGCTGGATCCTATATGTATAGTGCAGCAATCGTAGCTGGATCCTATATGTATAGCGCAGTAATCGCAGCTGGATCCTATATGTATAGTGCAGTAATCGTAGCGGGATCCTATATGTATAATACAGTAATCGTAGCTGGATCCTATATGTACAGTGCAGTAATCGTAGCTGGATCCTATATGTACAGTGCAGTAATCGCAGCTGGATCCTATATGTACAGTGCAGTAATCGTAGCTGGATCCTATATGCATAGTGCAGTAATCGCAGCTGGATCCTATATGTACAGTGCAGTAATCGTAGCTGGATCCTATATGTATAGTGCAGTAATCGCAGCTGGATCCTATATGTACAGTGCAGTAATCATAGCTGGATCCTATATGTATAGTGCAGTAATCGTAGCTGGATCCTATATGTATAGTGCAGTAATCGTAGCTGGATCCTATATGTATAGTGCAGTAATCGTAGCTGGATCCTATATGTATAGTGCAGTACTTATAGCTGGATCCTATATGTATAGTGCAGAAATCGTAGCTGGTTCCTAAATGTATAGTGCAGTACTCGTAGCTGGATCCTATCTGTATAGTGCAGTAATCGCAGCTGGATCCTATATGTATAGTGCAGTAATCGTAGCTGCATCCTATATGTATAGTGCAGTAATCGTAGCTGGATCCTATATGTATAGTGCAATAATTGTAGCTGGATCCTATATGTATAGTGCAGTAATCGTAGCTGGATCCTATATGTATAGTGCAGTAATTGTAGCTGGATCCTATATGTATAGTGCAGTAATCGTACCTGGATCCTATATATATAGTGCAGTAATCGTAGCTGGATCCTATATGTATAGTGCAGTAATTGTAGCTGGATCCTATATGTATAATGCAGTAATCGTAGCTACATCCTATATGTATAGTGCAGTAATCACAGCTGGATCCTATATGTATAGTGCAGCAATCGTAGCTGGATCCTATATGTATAGCGCAGTAATCGCAGCTGGATCCTATATGTATAGTGCAGTAATCGTAGCGGGATCCTATATGTATAATACAGTAATCGTAGCTGGATCCTATATGTACAGTGCAGTAATCGTAGCTGGATCCTATATGTACAGTGCAGTAATCGCAGCTGGATCCTATATGTACAGTGCAGTAATCGTAGCTGGATCCTATATGCATAGTGCAGTAATCGCAGCTGGATCCTATATGTACAGTGCAGTAATCGTAGCTGGATCCTATATGTATAGTGCAGTAATCGCAGCTGGATCCTATATGTACAGTGCAGTAATCATAGCTGGATCCTATATGTATAGTGCAGTAATCGTAGCTGGATCCTATATGTATAGTGCAGTAATCGTAGCTGGATCCTATATGTATAGTGCAGTAATCGTAGCTGGATCCTATATGTATAGTGCAGTACTTATAGCTGGATCCTATATGTATAGTGCAGAAATCGTAGCTGGTTCCTAAATGTATAGTGCAGTACTCGTAGCTGGATCCTATCTGTATAGTGCAGTAATCGCAGCTGGATCCTATATGTATAGTGCAGTAATCGTAGCTGCATCCTATATGTATAGTGCAGTAATCGTAGCTGGATCCTATATGTATAGTGCAATAATTGTAGCTGGATCCTATATGTATAGTGCAGTAATCGTAGCTGGATCCTATATGTATAGTGCAGTAATTGTAGCTGGATCCTATATGTATAGTGCAGTAATCGTACCTGGATCCTATATATATAGTGCAGTAATCGTAGCTGGATCCTATATGTATAGTGCAGTAATTGTAGCTGGATCCTATATGTATAATGCAGTAATCGTAGCTACATCCTATATGTATAGTGCAGTAATCGTAGCTGGATCCTATATGTATAGTGCAGTAATCATAGCTGGATCCTATATGTATAGTGCAGTAATTGTAGCTGAATCCTATATGTATAGTGCAATAATTATAGCTGGATCCTATATGTATAGTGCAGTAATTGTAGCTGGATCCTATATGTATAGTGGAGTAATGATAGCTGGATCCTATATGTATAGTGCAGTAATCGTAGCTGGATCCTATATGTATAGTGCAGTAATCGTAGCTGGATCCTATATGTATAGTGCAGTAATCATAGCTGGATCCTATATGTATAGTGCAGTAATTGTAGCTGAATCCTATATGTATAGTGCAATAATTATAGCTGGATCCTATATGTATAGTGCAGTAATTGTAGCTGGATCCTATATGTATAGTGGAGTAATGATAGCTGGATCCTATATGTATAGTGCAGTAATCGTAGCTGGATCCTATATGTATAGTGCAGTAATTGTAGCTGGATCCTATATGTATTGTACAGTAATCGTAGCTGGATCCTATATGTATAGTGCAGCAATTGTAGCTGGATCCTATATGTATAGTGTAGTAATCGTAGCTGGATCCTATATGTATAGTGCAGTAATCGTAGCTGGATCCTATATGTATAGTGCAGAAATCGTAGCTGGATCCTATATGTACAGTGCAGTAATTGTAACTGGATCCTATATGTATAGTGCAGTAATCGTAGCTGGATCCTATATATATAGTGGAGTAATTATAGCTGGATCCTATATGTATAGTGCAGTAATCGAAGCTGGATCCTATATGTATAGTGCAGTAATCGTAGCTGGATCCTATATGTATAGTGCAGTAATTGTAGCTGGATCCTATATGTATAGTGGAGTAATTATAGCTGGATCCTATATGTATAGTGGAGTAATTATAGCTGGATCCTATATGTATAGTGGAGTAATCGAAGCTGGATCCTATATGTATAGTGCAGTAATCGTAGCTGGATCCTATATGTATAGTGCAGTAATCGTAGCTGGATCCTATATGTATAGTGCAGTAATCGTAGCTGGATCCTATATGTATAGTGCAGTAATCGTAGCTGGATCCTATATGTACAGTGCAGTAATTATAGCTGGATCCTATATGTATAGTGCAGTAATCGTAGCTGGATCCTATATGTATAATGCAGTACTCGTAGCTGGATCCTATATGTATAGTGCAGTAATCGTAGCTGGATCCTATATGTATAGTGCAGTAATCGTAGCTGGATCCTATATGTATAGTGCAATAATTATACCTGGATCCTATATGTATAGTGCAATAATTATAGCTGGATCCTATATGTATAGTGCAGTTATTGTAGCTGGATCCTATATGCATAGTGCAGTAATCGTAGCTGGATCCTATATGTATAGTGGAGTAATGATAGATGAATCCTATATGTGTAGTGCAGTAATCGTAGCTGGATCCTATATGTACAGTGCAGTAATCGTAGCTGGATCCTATATGTACAGTGCAGTAATCGCAGCTGGATCCTATATGTACAGTGCAGTAATCGTAGCTGGATCCTATATGCATAGTGCAGTAATCGCAGCTGGATCCTATATGTACAGTGCAGTAATCGTAGCTGGATCCTATATGTATAGTGCAGTAATCGTAGCTGGATTCTATATGTACAGTGCAGTAATCGTAGGTGGATCCTATATGTATAGTGCAGTAATCGTAGCTGGATCCTATATGTATAGTGCAGTAATTATAGCTGGATCCTATATGTATAGTGCAGAAATCGTAGCTGGATCCTAAATGTATAATGCAGTACTCGTAGCTGGATCCTATCTGTATAGTGCAGTAATCGCAGCTGGATCCTATATGTATAGTGCAGTAATCGTAGCTGCATCCTATATGTATAGTGCAGTAATCGTAGCTGGATCCTATATGTATAGTGCAGTAATTGTAGCTGGATCCTATATGTATAGTGCAGTAATCGTAGCTGGATCCTATATGTATAGTGCAGTAATTGTAGCTGGATCCTATATGTATAGTGCAGTAATCGTAGCTGGATCCTATATATATAGTGCAGTAATCGTAGCTGGATCCTATATGTATAGTGCAGTAATTGTAGCTGGATCCTATATGTATAGTGCAGTAATCGTAGCTGCATCCTATATGCATAGTGCAGTAATCGTAGCTGGATCCTATATGTGTAGTGCAGTAATCGTAGCTGGATCCTATATGTATAGTGCAGTAATTGTAGCTGGATCCTATATGTATAGTGCAGTAATTGTAGCTGGATCCTATACGCATAGTGCAGTAATCGTAGCTGGATCCTATATGTATAGTGCAGTAATTTTAGCTGGATCCTATGTGTATAGTGCAGTAATTGTAGCTGGATCCTATATGCATAGTGCAGTAATCGTAGCTGGATCCTATATGTACAGTACAGTAATCGTAGCTGCATCCTATATGTATAGTGCAGTAATTTTAGCTGGATCCTATATGTATAGTGCAGTAATTATAGCTGGATTCTATATGTACAGTGCAGTAATCGTAGCTGGATCCTATATGTATAGTGCAGTAATCGTAGCTGGATCCTATATGTATAGTGGAGTAATTATAGTTGGATCCTATATGTATAGTGCAGTAATCGAAGCTGGATCCTATATGTATAGTGCAGTAATCGTAGCTGGATCCTATATGTACAGTGCAGTAATAGTAGCTGGATCCTATATGTATAGCGCAGTAATCGTAGCTGGATCCTATATATATAGTGCAGTAATCGTAACTGGATCCTATATGTATAGTGCAGTAATCGTAGCTGGATCCTATATGTATAGTGCAGTAATCGTAGCTGGATCCTATATGTATAGTGCAGTAATTGTAGCTGGATCCTATATGTTTAGTGCAGTAATCATAGCTGGATTCTATATGTACAGTGCAGTAATCGTAGCTGGATCCTATATGTATAGTGCAGTAATTGTAGCTGGATCCTATGTATATAGTGGAGTAATTATAGCTGGATCCTATATGTATAGTGCAGTAATCGAAGCTGGATCCTATATGTATAGTGCAGTAATCATAGCTGGATCCTATATGTACAGTGCAGTAATCGAAGCTGGATCCTATATGTATAGTGCAGTAATTGTAGCTGGATCCTATATGTATAGTGGAGTGATTATAGCTGGATCCTATATGTATAGTGGAGTAATTATAGCTGGATCCTATATGTATAGTGGAGTAATTATAGCTGGATCCTATATGTATAGTGCAGTAATCGAAGCTGGATCCTATATGTATAGTGCAGTAATCGTAGCTGGATCCTATATGTACAGTGCAGTAATCGTAGCTGGATCCTATATGTATAGTGCAGTAATTGTAGCTGGATCCTATATGTATAGTGGAGTAATTATAGCAGGATCCTATATGTATAGTGCAGTAATCGTAGCTGGATCCTATATGTATAGTGCAGTAATCGTAGCTGGATCCTATATGTTTAGTGCAGTAATTATAGCTGGATCCTATATGTACAGTGCAGTAATCGTAGCTGGATCCTATATGCATAGTGCAGTAATCGTAGCTGGATCCTATATGTATAGTGCAGTAATCGTAGCTGGATCCTATATGTATAGTGCAGTAATCGTAGCTGGATCCTATATGTATAGTGGAGTAATTATAGCTGGATCCTATATGTATAGTGCAGTAATCGTAGCTGGATCCTATATGTATAGTGCAGTAATCGTAGCGGGATCCTATATGTATAGTGCAGTAATCGTAGCTGGATCCTATATGTATAGTGCAGTAATCGTAGCTGGATCCTATATGTATAGTGGAGTAATTATAGCTGGATCCTATATGTATAGTGCAGTAATCGTAGCTGGATCCTATATGTATAGTGCAGTAATCGTAGCGGGATCCTATATGTATAGTGCAGTAATCGTAGCTGGATCCTATATGTATAGTGCAGTAATCGTAGCTGGATCCTATATATATAGAGCAGTAATCGTAGCTGGATCCTATATGTATAGTGGAGTAATTGTAGCTGGATCCTATATGTATAGTGCAGTAATCGTAGCTGGATCCTATATGTATAGTGCAGTAATCGTAGCGGGATCCTATATGTATAGTGCAGTAATCACAGCTGGATCCTATATGTATAGTGCAGCAATCGTAGCTGGATCCTATATGTATAGCGCAGTAATCGCAGCTGGATCCTATTTGTATAGTGCAGTAATCGTAGCGGGATCCTATATGTATAATACAGTAATCGTAGCTGGATCCTATATGTACAGTGCAGTAATCGTAGCTGGATCCTATATGTACAGTGCAGTAATCGCAGCTGGATCCTATATGTACAGTGCAGTAATCGTAGCTGGATCCTATATGCATAGTGCAGTAATCGCAGCTGGATCCTATATGTACAGTGCAGTAATCGTAGCTGGATCCTATATGTATAGTGCAGTAATCGTAGCTGGATTCTATATGTACAGTGCATTAATCATAGCTGGATCCTATATGTATAGTGCAGTAATCGTAGCTGGATCCTATATGTATAGTGCAGTAATCGTAGCTGGATCCTATATGTATAGTGCAGTAATCGTAGCTGGATCCTATATGTATAGTGCAGTACTTATAGCTGGATCCTATATGTATAGTGCAGAAATCGTAGCTGGTTCCTAAATGTATAGTGCAGTACTCGTAGCTGGATCCTATCTGTATAGTGCAGTAATCGCAGCTGGATCCTATATGTATAGTGCAGTAATCGTAGCTGCATCCTATATGTATAGTGCAGTAATCGTAGCTGGATCCTATATGTATAGTGCAATAATTGTAGCTGGATCCTATATGTATAGTGCAGTAATCGTAGCTGGATCCTATATGTATAGTGCAGTAATTGTAGCTGGATCCTATATGTATAGTGCAGTAATCGTACCTGGATCCTATATATATAGTGCAGTAATCGTAGCTGGATCCTATATGTATAGTGCAGTAATTGTAGCTGGATCCTATATGTATAATGCAGTAATCGTAGCTACATCCTATATGTATAGTGCAGTAATCGTAGCTGGATCCTATATGTATAATGCAGTACTCGTAGCTGGATCCTATCTGTATAGTGCAGTAATCGTAGCTGGATCCTATATGTATAGTGCAGTAATTGTAGCTGAATCCTATATGTATAGTGCAATAATTATAGCTGGATCCTATATGTATAGTGCAGTAATTGTAGCTAGATCCTATATGTATAGTGCAATAATTATAGCTGGATCCTATATGTATAGTGCAGTAATTGTAGCTGGATCCTATATGTATAGTGGAGTAATGATAGCTGGATCCTATATGTATAGTGCAGTAATCGTAGCTGGATCCTATATGTATAGTGCAGTAATTGTAGCTGGATCCTATATGTATTGTACAGTAATCGTAGCTGGATCCTATATGTATAGTGCAGCAATTGTAGCTGGATCCTATATGTATAGTGTAGTAATCGTAGCTGGATCCTATATGTATAGTGCAGTAATCGTAGCTGGATCCTATATGTATAGTGCAGAAATCGTAGCTGGATCCTATATGTACAGTGCAGTAATTGTAACTGGATCCTATATGTATAGTGCAGTAATCGTAGCTGGATCCTATATATATAGTGGAGTAATTATAGCTGGATCCTATATGTATAGTGCAGTAATCGAAGCTGGATCCTATATGTATAGTGCAGTAATCGTAGCTGGATCCTATATGTATAGTGCAGTAATTGTAGCTGGATCCTATATGTATAGTGGAGTAATTATAGCTGGATCCTATATGTATAGTGGAGTAATTATAGCTGGATCCTATATGTATAGTGGAGTAATCGAAGCTGGATCCTATATGTATAGTGCAGTAATCGTAGCTGGATCCTATATGTATAGTGCAGTAATCGTAGCTGGATCCTATATGTATAGTGCAGTAATCGTAGCTGGATCCTATATGTATAGTGCAGTAATCGTAGCTGGATCCTATATGTACAGTGCAGTAATTATAGCTGGATCCTATATGTATAGTGCAGTAATCGTAGCTGGATCCTATATGTATAATGCAGTACTCGTAGCTGGATCCTATATGTATAGTGCAGTAATCGTAGCTGGATCCTATATGTATAGTGCAGTAATCGTAGCTGGATCCTATATGTATAGTGCAATAATTATACCTGGATCCTATATGTATAGTGCAATAATTATAGCTGGATCCTATATGTATAGTGCAGTTATTGTAGCTGGATCCTATATGCATAGTGCAGTAATCGTAGCTGGATCCTATATGTATAGTGGAGTAATGATAGATGAATCCTATATGTGTAGTGCAGTAATCGTAGCTGGATCCTATATGTACAGTGCAGTAATCGTAGCTGGATCCTATATGTACAGTGCAGTAATCGCAGCTGGATCCTATATGTACAGTGCAGTAATCGTAGCTGGATCCTATATGCATAGTGCAGTAATCGCAGCTGGATCCTATATGTACAGTGCAGTAATCGTAGCTGGATCCTATATGTATAGTGCAGTAATCGTAGCTGGATTCTATATGTACAGTGCAGTAATCGTAGGTGGATCCTATATGTATAGTGCAGTAATCGTAGCTGGATCCTATATGTATAGTGCAGTAATTATAGCTGGATCCTATATGTATAGTGCAGAAATCGTAGCTGGATCCTAAATGTATAATGCAGTACTCGTAGCTGGATCCTATCTGTATAGTGCAGTAATCGCAGCTGGATCCTATATGTATAGTGCAGTAATCGTAGCTGCATCCTATATGTATAGTGCAGTAATCGTAGCTGGATCCTATATGTATAGTGCAGTAATTGTAGCTGGATCCTATATGTATAGTGCAGTAATCGTAGCTGGATCCTATATGTATAGTGCAGTAATTGTAGCTGGATCCTATATGTATAGTGCAGTAATCGTAGCTGGATCCTATATATATAGTGCAGTAATCGTAGCTGGATCCTATATGTATAGTGCAGTAATTGTAGCTGGATCCTATATGTATAGTGCAGTAATCGTAGCTGCATCCTATATGTATAGTGCAGTAATCGTAGCTTGATCCTATATGTATAATGCAGTACTCGTAGCTGGATCCTATCTGTATAGTGCAGTAATCGTAGCTGGATCCTATATGTATAGTGCAGTAATCATAGCTGGATCCTATATGTATAGTGCAGTAATTGTAGCTGAATCCTATATGTATAGTGCAATAATTATAGCTGGATCCTATATGTATAGTGCAGTAATTGTAGCTGGATCCTATATGTATAGTGGAGTAATGATAGCTGAATCCTATATGTATAGTGCAGTAATCGTAGCTGGATCCTATATGTATAGTGCAGTAATTGTAGCTGGATCCTATATGTATTGTACAGTAATCGTAGCTGGATCCTATATGTATAGTGCAGCAATTGTAGCTGGATCCTATATGTATAGTGTAGTAATCGTAGCTGGATCCTATATGTATAGTGCAGTAATCGTAGCTGGATCCTATATGTATAGTGCAGAAATCGTAGCTGGATCCTATATGTACAGTGCAGTAATTGTAACTGGATCCTATATGTATAGTGCAGTAATCGTAGCTGGATCCTATATATATAGTGGAGTAATGATAGCTGGATCCTATATGTATAGTGCAGTAATCGTAGCTGGATCCTATATGTATAGTGCAGTAATCGTAGCTGGATCCTATATGTATAGTGCAGTAATCGTATCTGGATCCTATATGTATAGTGCAGTAATTGTAGCTGGATCCTATTTGTATAGTGGAGTAATTATAGCTGGATCCTATATGTATAGTGGAGTAATTATAGCTGGATCCTATATGTATAGTGGAGTAATCGAAGCTGGATCCTATATGTATAGTGCAGTAATCGTAGCTGCATCCTATATGTATAGTGCAGTAATCGTAGCTGGATCCTATATGTATAGTGCAGTAATCGTAGCTGGATCCTATATGTACAGTGCAGTAATCGTAGCTGGATCCTATATGTATAGTGCAGTAATTGTAGCTGGATCCTATATGTATAGTGGAGTAATTATAGCTGGATCCTATATGTATAGTGCAGTAATCGTAGCTGGATCCTATATGTATAGTGCAGTAATCGTAGCTGGATCCTATATGTATAATGCAATAATTATAGCTGGATCCTATATGTATAGTGCAATAATTATAGCTGGATCCTATCTGTATAGTGCAGTAATCGTAGCTGGATCCTATATGTATAGTGCAGTAATCGTAGCTGGATCCTATATGTATAGTGCAATAATTATAGCTGGATCCTATATGTATAGTGCAATAATTATTGCTGGATCCTATATGTATAGTGCAGTTATTGTAGCTAGATCCTATATGCATAGTGCAGTAATCGTAGCTGGATCCTATATGTATAGTGGAGTAATGATAGATGAATCCTTTATGTGTAGTGCAGTAATCGTAGCTGGATCCTATATGTATAGTGCAGTAATTGTAGCTGGATCCTATATGTATTGTACAGTAATCGTAGCTGGATCCTATATGTATAGTGCAGCAATTGTAGCTGGATCCTATATGTATAGTGTAGTAATCGTAGCTGGATCCTATATGTATAATGCAGTAATCGTAGCTGGATCCTATATGTATAGTGCAGTAATCGTAGCTGGATCCTATATGTACAGTGCAGTAATCGTAGCTGGATCCTATATGTATAGTGCAGTAATCGTAGCTGGATCCTATATGTATAGTGCAGTAATCGTAGCTGGATCCTATATATATAGTGGAGTAATTATAGCTGGATCCTATATGTATAGTGCAGTAATCGTAGCTGGATCCTATATGTATAGTGCAGTAATCGTAGCTGGATCCTATATATATAGTGGAGTAATCGTAGATGGATCCTATATATATAGTGCAGTAATTGCAGCTGGATCCTATATGTATAGTGGAGTAATTATAGCTGGATCCTATATGTATAGTGGAGTAATTATAGCTGGATCCTATATGTATAGTGGAGTAATCGAAGCTGGATCCTATATGTATAGTGCAGTAATCGTAGCTGGATCCTATATGTATAGTGCAGTAATCGTAGCTGGATCCTATATGTATAGTGCAGTAATCGTAGCTGGATCCTATATGTACAGTGCAGTAATCGTAGCTGGATCCTATATGTATAGTGCAGTAATTGTAGCTGGATCCTATATGTATAGTGGAGTAATTATAGCTGGATCCTATATGTATAGTGCAGTAATCGTAGCTGGATCCTATATGTATAGTGCAGTAATCGTAGCTGGATCCTATATGTATAATGCAGTACTCGTAGCTGGATCCTATCTGTATAGTGCAGTAATCGTAGCTGGATCCTATATGTATAGTGCAGTAATCGTAGCTGGATCCTATATGTATAGTGCAATAATTATAGCTGGATCCTATATGTATAGTGCAATAATTATAGCTGGATCCTATATGTATAGTGCAGTTATTGTAGCTGGATCCTATATGCATAGTGCAGTAATCGTAGCTGGATCCTATATGTATAGTGGAGTAATGATAGATGAATCCTATATGTGTAGTGCAGTAATCGTAGCTGGATCCTATATGTATAGTGCAGTAATTGTAGCTGAATCCTATATGTATTGTACAGTAATCGTAGCTGGATCCTATATGTATAGTGCAGCAATTGTAGCTGGATCCTATATGTATAGTGTAGTAATCGTAGCTGGATCCTATATGTAAAATGCAGTAATCGTAGCTGGATCCTATATGTATAGTGCAGTAATCGTAGCTGGATCCTATATGTACAGTGCAGTAATCGTAGCTGGATCCTATATGTATAGTGTAGTAATCGTAGCTGGATCCTATATGTATAGTGCAGTAATCGTAGCTGGATCCTATATATATAGTGGAGTAATTATAGCTGGATCCTATATGTATAGTGGAGTAATCGAAGCTGGATCCTATATGTATAGTGCAGTAATCGTAGCTGGATCCTATATGTACAGTGCAGTAATCGTAGCTGGATCCTATATGTATAGTGCAGTAATTGTAGCTGGATACTATATGTATAGTGGAGTAATTATAGCTGGATCCTATATGTATAGTGGAGTAATTATAGCTGGATCCTATATGTATAGTGGAGTAATTATAGCTGGATCCTATATGTGTAGTGCAGTAATCGTAGCTGGATCCTATATGTACAGTGCAGTAATCGTAGCTGGATCCTATATGTATAGTGCAGTAATTGTAGCTGGATCCTATATGTATAGTGCAGTAATCGTAGCTGGATCCTATATGCATAGTGCAGTAATCGTAGCTGGATCCTATATGTATAGTGCAGTAATCGTAGCTGGATCCTATATGTATAGTGCAGTAATCGTAGCTGGATCCTATATGTATAGTGCAGTAATCGTAGCTGGATCCTATATGCATAGTGCAGAAATCGCAGATGGATCCTATATGCATAGTGCAGTAATCGTAGCTGGATCCTATATGTATAGTGCAGTAATCATAGCTGGATCCTATATGTATAGTGCAGTAATCGCAGCTGGATCCTATATGTATAGTGCAGTAATCATAGCTGGATCCTATATGTATAGTGCAGTAATCGTAGCTGGATCCTATATGTATAGTGCAGTAATTGTAGCTGGATCCTATATGTATAGTGCAGTAAACGAAGCTGGATCCTATATGTATAGTGCAGTAATCGTAGCTGGATCCAGGGCCGGCCTTAGGGTATATGGCGCCCTGTGCGAAATCCCTCTTGGCGCCCCCCCCCAAAGAAAAAAAATTAAACTCATGTAGGTGAAAACAACAAGTGCATTTTTTATTAATCAAATGATCAAGTAATAACAAGCAACAAAAGTTGAACAGACGGTCATTATAAAGTATAAAGTGTTTTGAACAGGTACAATTTTTATTTCTGAAACAATCAATTTCAACCATAAAATACACATTCAAAGTGCATTGCAAAGAGTCCCAAATGAATGTGCTTAGAAAATAACTTTTCGGGCTTTTGTTCTTGCAAACTCATCGATAGTGGTGGTCATGTCCAGACTCTGAAGAATGTCATTTTCAATGGACAGGACTGCTAAAGCTGTTAGTCTGTCATCTGACATTGACGACCTCAAGTAAGTTTTTATCAGTTTTAATTTGGAAAAGCTACGTTCTCCTGAAGCCACCGTGACAGGAATTGTCAGCAAAATACGAAGTGCTACCCACAGATTGGGGAAAGTGTCAGTCAGACTATTTTTGTTTATGAAGTTTAGCACATCAAGAGGATTTATGGTATCACTAGGTAAAAGACTTTGAATGTGGTAGAATTCCTGGGCCAACTCTTCTCCGTTTACGTCAGATTCAGTTCCACTAACCAATGCAGCTTGTAGATTTAGGCAACTTCTTGTCAGGTCTTCTCTAGAAAAACTATTATTTTTTATGTTGTATAAGAATCCCCATACTCCGTTATGGTTTTCTAATTGTTTGAAGCGCTCCTCCAATGATGCTGACGCTGTGTCTACTAAAACGAAAAAAAAATCTACCTTGAATTTAGATTGCGGGTCTGTTATTGCTTCGTCCCGTCCTTCATAACTAAAACTAGCTTTCTTCACTCTGATGCGCTTTTCTGGCCTAAACACTGGCTCCAAATTCAAATTCTCAGCAATCTCCTTTGCACTCTGCAGTGCCATGTCAAATCCTTTTTCACGAAAGTTTCTAATAAATTCTAGACACTTGTGAATTAGTTCTGTCACTGTACTGAGATCAGAAGTTTGTCTTTGCATGGCTTTACTTACGATATTTATTTGAAACAATATGTCATACCAAATGATAAACGACATGATAAACTTAAAGTCCGTAATCTTCTGAGCAAGAGTCTTGGCTTCAAAAGATACATTTGGCTCAACTCTCTCTTCCTCAGATAGTGCAATTAGTGCCTCATGTATGTCTCCTAAATGATAACGAAAGGGTTTAAGGCAGTCTATTCTGCATTCCCATCTTGTAGTAGACATGGGTTTCAAAGTCAGACCTGAAATATGGTCAGTCAAGATTTTCCACCTTTTAACAGAGCCAGAAAAAAGAACATAAATACACTGGATTAAACCAAAAAGGTCCTTTGAGTCTTTACTAGATCTTGCTGCATCTCCAACCACAAGATTAAGACAATGGCATCCACATGGTACAAAGACAGCACGAGAATTTTTCTCTAAAATTTGAACTTGAACACCGTTGTGTTTTCCTGCCATATTGGCACCATTATCGTAGCCTTGACCACGACAATTAGTAATATCTAAATTTTTCTCACTCAGAAAGTCAAGAAGGGCATCGGTCAATCCCTTTCCTGTTGTGTCTACAACATTTTTGTATCCAATAAAATGTTCCTTAATTGTGTATATGCCACATACTTCATCCAAAAAGCGAATGGTAAATGACATTTGCTCCTTGTGGCTTAAATCAGGGGTGCAGTCTAGTATTATAGAGTAATATTTAGCCTGGTTGCAGCGCGTTACAATGTGGTTAATGACTTGGCTTGCCATCAGAGCAATAATTTCATTTTGAATAGTTTTACCACAATAGTGGTCTGATATTTCTTTGGAGACAACACGATGCAGGTGTTCTGACATCACTCTATCAAACTTTCCAAGTACCTGCACAAACCCCAAAAAGTTTCCATTATTGGGGGTAAAAAGACGATCAGAACTTCCTCTGAATGCCAAATTGCGTTCTGCAAGAAATTGAATAATACATACAAGCCTTTCCAACACTCCTCTCCAGTGTTGTCTTTCTCTATTCATAAGAGTTTGCATGTTGGAATCTATTGTTGTATTCGTCTTGAGCCGAACCTGAGTCTCCAACCATTTACGTTCTGCTAAAAAATGATTTGGTGAGGACTCGTGTGATTTTAATATAGATGATATATGTTGCCAGTCTTGAGATCCATCTAAAGCAAGAGATGACCTTGGTTTTCTATCAAATAATTTACAACAAAAGCAGAATACTTTGTTTGCAGATTTTGAGTAAACCAACCACTGTCTCTTGCAGTGTTGTCCATTAACCAAAACTCTCTTATAGAATTTAGCAGAAAAGTGACGGTCATTTGAATCTTTTTTAAACTCCATATCTGTTATATGAACAGGCCCAGTTTCCACAACATGATCTATAACTTTGGTAGTCAATGAAGGCCATAGAGCGGGATCAGTGTCAATCAGTATTAGATCTTGATTGCTTGGAAATTCTGGGATATCAGTTTCCTGGTGACCAGTGCCTGTGTCAGCTGCAGAATGTTCCTCTGGATTTTCAACATTTTCAGTTAAATTTTCTAAAAATTGAGGATCCTCTGCTATCTCTGATTCATCGTTTAGAGAGCCATCAGGGTTTGAAAATTGTCCTGACGTGGAAGGTTCATCCAAATCGATTTCTATTGGACCTTCTCTATGTGTCGCTACACTTTCATATTGTTCTGCAGCTGTCTCTTTAGAAGAGCATTGGTCGCTGGATTTCTGAAAAAGCTTTTTGAAAGACTCTGCACATTTTTTGTCTTCAACTTCTTTAAGTGCTTTTCGTTTTCGATTTTGTGCTCCTGATAGTTTTTTGGGGCCCATAATTAAACTGAAAAATGTATATAATAATAACACTATTATTATTGAAACTTAAATATTCTAAATATTCTTCATCTTTTTATTATAATGCAGCAACAAAGAACAGATAGTCAGGGAACTGATCTTCTACCAACAAAGGCTGTCCATTTATGATGGGAGTCGTAGTTTTGCAATGGCTGACTCACAGGGTGGCAATGGGGACATTGGGGGGATGTCTGTCTGTCTGCACCTTATTGTTAACGTCTTTATTCAAGTTTGTTCATCATATCAGGCTCAGCAGCACAGCACTCACCAGTCACCACCACTTTGTAGCTGAGCTGCCTGCAGCATCCCCGGCGCGGCACTGTGTCTGAGCTGTGTGACGTCACAGTGCCGTGCCCGCGCCAATGGAAGGAGACGAGAGATGCTGCAGGCGGCGCCTCCCGCACTGTCTCCAGCGCTGGGGGTAAGTGTGTGAGGAGGAGAGAGTGCAGCGCGCCCGGGTCCCGGCCGGACATTTCAGAGCAGAGAGGGGGCGCCGGCGCCTGAGCACAGAAGAAACGCTGGGCGCTCCCTCTCTGCTCTTCCATAAGAAAAATACCGACGGGGAGGGAGCCAGCGCAGCGCCCCCCTTCACTCTCAAGTTTGAGGCGCCCTGTGCAGTTGCACAGCTGGCACGCCCCAAAGGCCGGCCCTGGCTGGATCCTATATGTACAGTGCAGTAATCGTAGCTGGATCCTATATGTGTAGTGCAGTAATCGCAGCTAGATCCTATATGTATAGTGCAGTAATCACAGCTGGATCCTATATGTACAGTGCAGTAATCGTAGCTGGATCCTATATGTACAGTGCAGTAATCATAGCTGGATCCTATATGTATAGTGCAGTAATTGTAGCTGGATCCTATATGTATAGTGCAGTAATTGTAGCTGGATCCTATACGCATAGTGCAGTAATCGTAGCTGGATCCTATATGTATAGTGCAGTAATTTTAGCTGGATCCTATGTGTATAGTGCAGTAATTGTAGCTGGATCCTATATGCATAGTGCAGTAATCGTAGCTGGATCCTATATGTACAGTACAGTAATCGTAGCTGGATCCTATATGTATAGTGCAGTAATTATAGCTGGATTCTATATGTACAGTGCAGTAATCGTAGCTGGATCCTATATGTATAGTGCAGTAATCGTAGCTGGATCCTATATGTATAGTGGAGTAATTATAGTTGGATCCTATATGTATAGTGCAGTAATCAAAGCTGGATCCTATATGTATAGTGCAGTAATCGTAGCTGGATCCTATATGTACAGTGCAGTAATAGTAGCTGGATCCTATATGTATAGCGCAGTAATCGTAGCTGGATCCTATATAAATAGTGCAGTAATCGTAACTGGATCCTATATGTATAGTGCAGTAATCGTAGCTGGATCCTATATGTATAGTGCAGTAATCGTAGCTGGATCCTATATGTATAGTGCAGTAATCATAGCTGGATCCTATATGTTTAGTGCAGTAATCATAGCTGGATTCTATATGTACAGTGCAGTAATCGAAGCTGGATCCTATATGTATAGTGCAGTAATTGTAGCTGGATCCTATATGTATAGTGGAGTAATTATAGCTGGATCCTAAATGTATAGTGGAGTAATTATATCTGGATCCTATATGTATAGTGGAGTAATTATAGCTGGATCCTATATGTATAGTGCAGTAATCGAAGCTGGATCCTATATGTATAGTGCAGTAATCGTAGCTGGATCCTATATGTACAGTGCAGTAATCGTAGCTGGATCCTATATGTATAGTGCAGTAATTGTAGCTGGATCCTATATGTATAGTGGAGTAATTATAGCAGGATCCTATATGTATAGTGCAGTAATCGTAGCTGGATCCTATATGTATAGTGCAGTAATCGTAGCTGGATCCTATATGTTTAGTGCAGTAATTATAGCTGGATCCTATATGTACAGTGCAGTAATCGTAGCTGGATCCTATATGCATAGTGCAGTAATCGTAGCTGGATCCTATATGTATAGTGCAGTAATCGTAGCTGGATCCTATATGTATAGTGCAGTAATCGTAGCTGGATCCTATATGTTTAGTGGAGTAATTATAGCTGGATCCTATATGTATAGTGCAGTAATCGTAGCTGGATCCTATATGTATAGTGCAGTAATCGTAGCGGGATCCTATATGTATAGTGCAGTAATCGTAGCTGGATCCTATATGTATAGTGCAGTAATCGTAGCTGGATCCTATATGTATAGTGGAGTAATTATAGCTGGATCCTATATGTATAGTGCAGTAATCGTAGCTGGATCCTATATGTATAATGCAGTAATCGTAGCGGGATCCTATATGTATAGTGCAGTAATCGTAGCTGGATCCTATATGTATAGTGCAGTAATCGTAGCTGGATCCTATATATATAGTGCAGTAATCGTAGCTGGATCCTATATGTATAGTGGAGTAATTGTAGCTGGATCCTATATGTATAGTGCAGTAATCGTAGCTGGATCCTATATGTATAGTGCAGTAATCGTAGCGGGATCCTATATGTATAGTGCAGTAATCACAGCTGGATCCTATATGTATAGTGCAGCAATCGTAGATGGATCCTATATGTATAGCGCAGTAATCGCAGCTGGATCCTATATGTATAGTGCAGTAATCGTAGCGGGATCCTATATGTATAATACAGTAATCGTAGCTGGATCCTATATGTACAGTGCAGTAATCGTAGCTGGATCCTATATGTACAGTGCAGTAATCGCAGCTGGATCCTATATGTACAGTGCAGTAATCGTAGCTGGATCCTATATGCATAGTGCAGTAATCGCAGCTGGATCCTATATGTACATGTAGCACCCTGAGGATTCGGCTGCTACAGGGGTATTGCACCTCAACCCAGAGGTGTGATATTCCACTCCCGGGTAAGGAAGGAGTGTGGAACTGAGCTCAGATAGACTGCATGCACTACATACATCCCATTCCAGAGGAGCAGGCCGACGGTACTCCCACTTAGAAATGTGCAGGTACAACCGAGCCTGTTCCTGGCTGGAGTGGGAGGGGGGTGGTACATCCCATGTAGTGTAGGGGCAGATAGGGGGAGCAGTCTGGGTAGTGATAGGAGCTCATTGGGTGCTGGTCACCTGAGCTCACACATAGAGGGATATATAAGGAGGGCACCAACTTAGATCAGGGTCAGACGCTGAGAACAAGTCAGTTGGAGAGGAGAGAGAAGGAAACAGCAGCCCTGGAGAGAGAGAGAGTGGAGCAGAGAAAGACCCAGAGGGGGAAGACTGAAGGGACCCAAGAACCCAAATTAGAGCACCGGGTGAGGAGTCAGCAAGAGGGTACCGGAACCCAAGCTGGTGGGGGCAAAGACATTCCCCAGCCAGAGACCGGAGACCGTGGGCAGTGTCTGTCACGGTCACCCACCACATTCACCCCGAAGGCACACCACATGAAGGGTCAGGGAACCCAGGGCCAAGGGTGTCCCAAAAGAAGGCCCGAGGGAGCTGGACCTAGGTGAATCACTGGTGGGGACGGCTGAAGAAAGGACAGAGGGAGAGCTCAGGGCCACGCTCTGGACTTGTTTGGGGGTTGGCCGGATCCAGGACCTGGTGGACGCAGCACGGCTCGGGTGGTCACTAGCAGCTGGAGTGACCAGTACAACATCAGCAGTAAGTAAACACCCTTAACTGCACAACCCGAGTCTGTCTTCATTGCCGGCTGCATCGCACCACCACAACCCCCATCCTCTGCGCCTGTCCCCTCTGAGGCTATACCCCTCCCGTTGGGGGTTATCTCACCAAGCTGCGCACCCACCATCAGCCTCAGCGGACCCTGCAGCAGCGGCGGCCACAGTGACCGCATCCCAACGGGTGGCGTAGTCGACACAAAAGAACTTTAGTAACATCTGTAAAGCTGCCACATAACACTGAGCTTGACGCCCTGGGCACGGGGCCGGGTCACAGCCGCTCGGAGACTACAACCCCCCATCTGATCCGGTGCCGGGTATTCCCCTCAAAAAGGAATATGTCCCAGGGGGCGCGTCAACTTTGGCGTAGTCGGCAGGATTACGTGCCCGCAACACCCGGGTACTGCGTGCCTGAAGAAAAGTGCAAGTTTACCTCAGAAAGAAGTCTCCCGCCGGTTCCGGAGGGTCCACGCCATCGGACTCCATCACCAGTCGTTTCCCGCCGATTGTCCGCCATTTCCAACTTGTTCCCGCCATCTGCAGAGTTTCCCGCCACTGGGCGACGCTTCCCGCCAAAACCGCAGATTTCCCGCCTTGGAAGAGCAGCGGACGCCATTATGGGCGTGCCAAAGGAGGGCAAGAGGCCACCTCCCATCGTGGGCCAGGACAGAAAATGGCGCCAAAAGTGGAAACCGCCCCCACCAACAGAGACTGTGATGCTGGAGGTGTCTGTCAGCGTGAAAGAACTCCCCCTGGAGCTGACAGTCACCGAGTTGCCCCGGGACCGCCCTCGAAGTGGGAGGAGACGAAAGAGAAGAGAAAAGATGGGTGCCGCTTGGAGCAGTCTGGAGCGAGCGCACCCGGAGGCAAGAGGTCTAACAAGGAGTAGCGGAGAAGCTCACCCGGAGATGGAGAGAAAGCAGAACAGCACCGGCCCGCTGGCCAGGAGTCTGCTAGAGACCGAGGAAGGAGGGCAGAGCAGCACCGGCCCGCTGGCCAGGAGCCTGCCGGAAGCCGAGCAGAGCAGCACCGACCCGATGGTCAGGAGCCTGCTAGAGTCCACAACCCCGCTAGGTCTAGCGGAGATCCTAGCGCAGCTCCCCCGAGACCGGGAGTGTGCACAAACTGCCCTGGAGGGCCTCGCAAGGAGGATGGCCCGGGTACAGCGCGAGATACTGGCGGAGTGGGGCCGGGAGATGACCCAGCAAGCAGAGACCAGTCAACGGAGCACGCTACCCTGGAAGAGGAAGCAGACCGCCTCTGAGGATGGCGCAGGAGGACCCAAGGCCGGAGACGGCGCCGAGGAGGGAGCCGAACGCATGGAGGCAGGTAAAGGGGACGCCTATACCCCAAGCCGTGACACCGCTTACCTGCCCCAGCTCCCCGTCGCAGAGCCCGAAAGTCCCCCTGCTGTGCCCGTAGCCGCCAGGTCACCGCCATGGACTAGGCCCCGACCGGAAGCCGCTGCAGCGACCCCTGTGACGTCACGCGCCCCGACCCGGAGCGTGACAAAGCAGGAATTACCACCAGCCTGGTCGCAAGGCCTAGTACCCCCGGGCGCCGCATCACCAACAGCGCCCCCTACCTCCGCGGAGCCTCCGGCCTGGCCGCAAGGCCAGGTAGCCCAGGGCGCCGCCGTCCTAACGGTGCCCTTCACCTTCCAGGTGCCCCAGGCCTGGCCGCAAGGCCTGGGCAACCCGGGCGCCACCACCACCGCGCCCGCGCCCGCAATACCTAGGGTGCCACACCTGGGGGAGGACCTCTTCGGCCAGCTCACATGGCCGGACGGGCGGCCCTTCATCAGGCCCGAAGGGTACCCTGAGCTGGAGCGGCAGCAAAGACTAGGGCCCTTGTGTGAGCCCCTAATCCCGGCTCCGAAGCCCGTGGCTCGGGTCTCGCCTCCTCTAGCAGAAGCCCAATTCGTGTGGGACCCCACGGGAGAAGATTTGATGGGGTTCACCGGAGAAACTCGGGCAGTCGCCGCTGAGCGTACTGAGTGTTGTCGTCAGCAGCTAGCAGAGTTTAAGAGAGAACGGGAGGAGAGGCGGGTCAGAGAACAACAGGCCCAAATCCGGAGCGCGGAGCAGAAGAGCCGGACTAGGAGGAACCCCCGTGCAGCGCATTGTCCCCGCACCATCGGGACAGTGATAAAGTTCAACCCGCAGCATGGGTGGGGCTTTATTCGGGACCGTAACAACCGCGGTGACGTTTTTGTGACCCGCAGAGACGTCGAGTCCCACCTGCCGGAAGGTCACAAAGGCCGTGACCTCTACGTCGGAGACGAGGTCACCTTCACCCGGCACAAGTGTGCCAAAGGACCTTACGCCCTCCACGTGCACCGCTTGACGGAGGAGGAGTTGCGGTACGGGGAGGAGGAGTCAGAGGACCCGGACGGGTCTGAAGAAACATCATATCAAGAAAGAGCAGGAGGAAGACGCCGTTGAGTGCGGCAGAGCAGGAGCTGTAAATAGTTACCCAATCGGGGTATATAGAAACTGAAACTGTTGCTGCTAAAATAGTCCCCGTTGGGACCAGGGAACTGTTTACCCGTTAACCCCTTCATCCTACAGGCTGAGGACTGTGAGCAGCCATTCCCTACCCTCTACCTGGCCGAGGACTGAGAGCGGCCAACTTTCAACTTCCCCTGTATATAGTTGCGCGTCCTAAAGCGCCCCCTACCGGTTTTATAAGAAAACCAGATTTTTCTAAGAGACTGTCGCACTTTTCCCGGACACACGTTGCACAGTGTCCGGAGGAGGAACCAGAGACAAGAGAAGTCTACGAGAATGTTTATATAAAAAGTTTTATATATATATAATGTTTATATGTTTTATATGTTCATATAAAAATTTTGTATGTTTTGGTGTTTTATGTCTTACAGCCCGAGGACGTGCTGTGATTTACCAGGGGGGAATGTAGCACCCTGAGGATTCGGCTGCTACAGGGGTATTGCACCTCAACCCAGAGGTGTGATATTCCACTCCCGGGTAAGGAAGGAGTGTGGAACTGAGCTCAGATAGACTGCATGCACTACATACATCCCATTCCAGAGGAGCAGGCCGACGGTACTCCCACTTAGAAATGTGCAGGTACAACCGAGCCTGTTCCTGGCTGGAGTGGGAGGGGGGTGGTACATCCCATGTAGTGTAGGGGCAGATAGGGGGAGCAGTCTGGGTAGTGATAGGAGCTCATTGGGTGCTGGTCACCTGAGCTCACACATAGAGGGATATATAAGGAGGGCACCAACTTAGATCAGGGTCAGACGCTGAGAACAAGTCAGTTGGAGAGGAGAGAGAAGGAAACAGCAGCCCTGGAGAGAGAGAGAGTGGAGCAGAGAAAGACCCAGAGGGGGAAGACTGAAGGGACCCAAGAACCCAAATTAGAGCACCGGGTGAGGAGTCAGCAAGAGGGTACCGGAACCCAAGCTGGTGGGGGCAAAGACATTCCCCAGCCAGAGACCGGAGACCGTGGGCAGTGTCTGTCACGGTCACCCACCACATTCACCCCGAAGGCACACCACATGAAGGGTCAGGGAACCCAGGGCCAAGGGTGTCCCAAAAGAAGGCCCGAGGGAGCTGGACCTAGGTGAATCACTGGTGGGGACGGCTGAAGAAAGGACAGAGGGAGAGCTCAGGGCCACGCTCTGGACTTGTTTGGGGGTTGGCCGGATCCAGGACCTGGTGGACGCAGCACGGCTCGGGTGGTCACTAGCAGCTGGAGTGACCAGTACAACATCAGCAGTAAGTAAACACCCTTAACTGCACAACCCGAGTCTGTCTTCATTGCCGGCTGCATCGCACCACCACAACCCCCATCCTCTGCGCCTGTCCCCTCTGAGGCTATACCCCTCCCGTTGGGGGTTATCTCACCAAGCTGCGCACCCACCATCAGCCTCAGCGGACCCTGCAGCAGCGGCGGCCACAGTGACCGCATCCCAACGGGTGGCGTAGTCGACACAAAAGAACTTTAGTAACATCTGTAAAGCTGCCACATAACACTGAGCTTGACGCCCTGGGCACGGGGCCGGGTCACAGCCGCTCGGAGACTACAACCCCCCATCTGATCCGGTGCCGGGTATTCCCCTCAAAAAGGAATATGTCCCAGGGGGCGCGTCATACAGTGCAGTAATCGTAGCTGGATCCTATATGTATAGTGCAGTAATCGTAGCTGGATCCTATATGTATAGTGCAGTAATCGCAGCTGGATCCTATATGTATAGCGCAGTAATCGCAGCTGGATCCTATATGTATAGTGCAGTAATCGTAGCTGGATCCTATATGTATAGTGCAGTAATCGTAGCTGGATCCTATATGTATAGTGCAGTAATTATAGCTGGATCCTATATGTATAGTGCAGAAATCGTAGCTGGATCCTAAATGTATAATGCAGTACTCGTAGCTGGATCCTATCTGTATAGTGCAGTAATCGCAGCTGGATCCTATATGTATAGTGCAGTAATCGTAGCTGCATCCTATATGTATAGTGCAGTAATCGTAGCTGGATCATATATGTATAGTGCAGTAATTGTAGCTGGATCCTATATGTATAGTGCAGTAATCGTAGCTGGATCCTATATGTATAGTGCAGTATTTGTAGCTGGATCCTATATGTATAGTGCAGTAATCGTAGCTGGATCCTATATATATAGTGCAGTAATCGTAGCTGGATCCTATATGTATAGTGCAGTAATTGTAGCTGGATCCTATATGTATAGTGCAGTAATCGTAGCTGCATCCTATATGTATAGTGCAGTAATCGTAGCTGGATCCTATATGTATAATGCAGTGCTCGTAGCTGGATCCTATCTGTATAGTGCAGTAATCGTAGCTGGATCCTATATGTATAGTGCAGTAATCATAGCTGGATCCTATATGTATAGTGCAGTAATTGTAGCTGAATCCTATATGTATAGTGCAATAATTATAGCTGGATCCTATATGTATAGTGCAGTAATTGTAGCTGGATCCTATATGTATAGTGGAGTAATGATAGCTGGATCCTATATGTATAGTGCAGTAATCGTAGCTGGATCCTATATGTATAGTGCAGTAATTGTAGCTGGATCCTATATGTATTGTACAGTAATCATAGCTGGATCCTATATGTATAGTGCAGCAATTGTAGCTGGATCCTATATGTATAGTGTAGTAATCGTAGCTGGATCCTATATGTATACTGCAGTAATCGTAGCTGGATCCTATATGTATAGTGCAGTAATCGTAGCTGGATCCTATATGTACAGTGCAGTAATTGTAGCTGGATCCTATATGTATAGTGCAGTAATCGTAGCTGGATCCTATATATATAGTGGAGTAATTATAGCTGGATCCTATATGTATAGTGCAGTAATCGAAGCTGGATCCTATATGTATAGTGCAGTAATCGTAGCTGGATCCTATATGTACAGTGCAGTAATCGTAGCTGGATCCTATATGTATAGTGCAGTAATTGTAGCTGGATCCTATATGTATAGTGGAGTAATTATAGCTGGATCCTATATGTATAGTGGAGTAATTATAGCTGGATCCTATATGTATAGTGGAGTAATCGAAGCTGGATCCTATATGTATAGTGCAGTAATCGTAGCTGGATCCTATATGTATAGTGCAGTAATCGTAGCTGGATCCTATATGTATAGTGCAGTAATCGTAGCTGGATCCTATATGTACAGTGCAGTAATCGTAGCTGGATCCTATATGTATAGTGCAGTAATTGTAGCTGGATCCTATATGTATAGTGGAGTAATTATAGCTGGATCCTATATGTATAGTGCAGTAATCGTAGCTGGATCCTATATGTATAGTGCAGTAATCGTAGCTGGATCCTATATGTATAATGCAGTACTCGTAGCTGGATCCTATCTGTATAGTGCAATAATCGTAGCTGGATCCTATATGTATAGTGCAGTAATCGTAGCTGGATCCTATATGTATAGTGCAATAATTATAGCTGGATCCTATATGTATAGTGCAATAATTATAGCTGGATCCTATATGTATAGTGCAGTTATTGTAGCTGGATCCTATATGCATAGTGCAGTAATCGTAGCTGGATCCTATATGTATAGTGGAGTAATGATAGATGAATCCCATATGTGTAGTGCAGTAATCGTAGCTGGATCCTATATGTATAGTGCAGTAATTGTAGCTGGATCCTATATGTATTGTACAGTAATCGTAGCTGGATCCTATATGTATAGTGCAGCAATTGTAGCTGGATCCTATATGTATAGTGTAGTAATCGTAGCTGGATCCTATATGTATAATGCAGTAATCGTAGCTGGATCCTATATGTATAGTGCAGTAATCGTAGCTGGATCCTATATGTATAGTGCAGTAATCGTAGCTGGATCCTATATGTATAGTGGAGTAATTATAGCTGCATCCTATATGTATAGTGCAGTAATCGTAGCTGGATCCTATATGTATAGTGCAGTAATCGTAGCGGGATCCTATATGTATAGTGCAGTAATCGTAGCTGGATCCTATATGTATAGTGCAGTAATCGTAGCTGGATCCTATATGTATAGTGGAGTAATTATAGCTGGATCCTATATGTATAGTGCAGTAATCGTAGCTGGATCCTATATGTATAGTGCAGTAATCGTAGCGGGATCCTATATGTATAGTGCAGTAATCGTAGCTGGATCCTATATGTATAGTGCAGTAATCGTAGCTGGATCCTATATATATAGTGCAGTAATCGTAGCTGGATCCTATATGTATAGTGGAGTAATTGTAGCTGGATCCTATATGTATAGTGCAGTAATCGTAGCTGGATCCTATATGTATAGTGCAGTAATCGTAGCGGGATCCTATATGTATAGTGCAGTAATCACAGCTGGATCCTATATGTATAGTGCAGCAATCGTAGCTGGATCCTATATGTATAGCGCAGTAATCGCAGCTGGATCCTATATGTATAGTGCAGTAATCGTAGCCGGATCCTATATGTATAATACAGTAATCGTAGCTGGATCCTATATGTACAGTGCAGTAATCGTAGCTGGATCCTATATGTACAGTGCAGTAATCGCAGCTGGATCCTATATGTACAGTGCAGTAATCGTAGCTGGATCCTATATGCATAGTGCAGTAATCGCAGCTGGATCCTATATGTACAGTGCAGTAATCGTAGCTGGATCCTATATGTACAGTGCAGTAATCGTAGCTGGATCCTATATGTACAGTGCAGTAATCGCAGCTGGATCCTATATGTACAGTGCAGTAATCGTAGCTGGATCCTATATGCATAGTGCAGTAATCGCAGCTGGATCCTATATGTACAGTGCAGTAATCGTAGCTGGATCCTATATGTATAGTGCAGTAATCGCAGCTGGATCCTATATGTACAGTGCAGTAATCGTAGCTGGATCCTATATGTATAGTGCAGTAATCGTAGCTGGATCCTATATGTATAGTGCAGTAATTATAGCTGGATCCTATATGTATAGTGCAGAAATCGTAGCTGGATCCTAAATGTATAATGCAGTACTCGTAGCTGGATCCTATCTGTATAGTGCAGTAATCGCAGCTGGATCCTATATGTATAGTGCAATAATCGTAACTGCTTCCTATATGTATAGTGCAGTAATCGTAGCTGGATCCTATATGTATAGTGCAGTAATTGTAGCTGGATCCTATATGTATAGTGCAGTAATCGTAGCTGGATCCCATATGTATAGTGCAGTAATTGTAGCTGGATCCTATATGTATAGTGCACTAATCGTAGCTGGATCCTATATATATAGTGCAGTAATCGTAGCTGGATCCTATATGTATAGTGCAGTAATTGTAGCTGGATCCTATATGTATAGTGCAGTAATCGTAGCTGCATCCTATATGTATAGTGCAGTAATCGTAGCTGGATCCTATATGTATAATGCAGTACTCGTACCTGGATCCTATCTGTATAGTGCAGTAATCGTAGCTGGATCCTATATGTATAGTGCAGTAATCATAGCTGGATCCTATATGTATAGTGCAGTAATTGTAGCTGGATCCTATATGTATAGTGGAGTAATGATAGCTGGATCCTATATGTATAGTGCAGTAATCGTAGCTGGATCCTATATGTATAGTGCAGTAATTGTAGCTGGATCCTATATGTATTGTACAGTAATCGTAGCTGGATCCTATATGTATAGTGCAGCAATTGTAGCTGGATCCTATATGTATAGTGTAGTAATCGTAGCTGGATCCTATATGTATAGTGCAGTAATCGTAGCTGGATCCTATATGTATAGTGCAGTAATCCTAGCTGGATCCTATATGTACAGTGCAGTAATTGTAGCTGGATCCTATATGTATAGTGCAGTAATCGTAGCTGGATCCTATATATATAGTGGAGTAATTATAGCTGGATCCTATATGTATAGTGCAGTAATCGAAGCTGGATCCTATATGTATAGTGCAGTAATCGTAGCTGGATCCTATATGTACAGTGCAGTAATCGTAGCTGGATCCTATATGTATAGTGCAGTAATTGTAGCTGGATCTTATATGTATAGTGGAGTAATTATAGCTGGATCCTATATTTATAGTGGAGTAATTATAGCTGGATCCTATATGTATAGTGGAGTAATCGAAGCTGGATCCTATATGTATAGTGCAGTAATCGTAGCTGGATCCTATATGTATAGTGCAGTAATCGTAGCTGGATCCTATATGTGTAGTGCAGTAATCGTAGCTGGATCCTATATGTACAGTGCAGTAATCGTAGCTGGATCCTATATGTATAGTGCAGTAATTGTAGCTGGATCCTATATGTATAGTGGAGTAATTATAGCTGGATCCTATATGTATAGTGCAGTAATCGTAGCTGGATCCTATATGTATAGTGCAGTAATCGTAGCTGGATCCTATATGTCTAATGCAGTACTCGTAGCTGGATCCTATCTGTATAGTGCAGTAATCGTAGCTGGATCCTATATGTATAGTGCAGTAATCGTAGCTGGATCCTATATGTATAGTGCAATAATTATAGCTGGATCCTATATGTATAGTGCAATAATTATAGCTGGATCCTATATGTATAGTGCAGTTATTGTAGCTGGATCCTATATGCATAGTGCAGTAATCGTAGCTGGATCCTATATGTATAGTGGAGTAATGATAGATGAATCCTATATGTGTAGTGCAGTAATCGTAGCTGGATCCTATATGTATAGTGCAGTAATTGTAGCTGGATCCTATATGTATTGTACAGTAATCGTAGCTGGATCCTATATGTATAGTGCAGCAATTGTAGCTGGATCCTATATGTATAGTGTAGTAATCGTAGCTGGATCCTATATGTATAATGCAGTAATCGTAGCTGGATCCTATATGTATAGTGCAGTAATCGTAGCTGGATCCTATATGTACAGTGCAGTAATCGTAGCTGGATCCTATATGTATAGTACAGTAATCGTAGCTGGATCCTATATGTATAGTGCAGTAATCGTAGCTGGATCCTATATATATAGTGGAGTAATTATAGCTGGATCCTATATGTATAGTGGAGTAATCGAAGCTGGATCCTATATGTATAGTTCAGTAATCGTAGCTGGATCCTATATGTACAGTGCAGTAATCGTAGCTGGATCCTATATGTATAGTGGAGTAATTATAGCTGGATCCTATATGTATAGTGGAGTAATTATAGCTGGATCCTATATGTATAGTGGAGTAATCGAAGCTGGATCCTATATGTATAGTGCAGTAATCGTAGCTGGATCCTATATGTATAGTGCAGTAATCGTAGCTGGATCCTATATGTATAGTGCAGTAATCGTAGCTGGATCCTATATGTACAGTGCAGTAATCGTAGCTGGATCCTATATGTATAGTGCAGTAATTGTAGCTGGATCCTATATGTATAGTGGAGTAATTATAGCTGGATCCTATATGTATAGTGCAGTAATCGTAGCTGGATCCTATATGTACAGTGCAGTAATCGTAGCTGGATCCTATATGTATAGTGCAGTAATTGTAGCTGGATCCTATATGTATAGTGGAGTAATTATAGCTGGATCCTATATGTATAGTGCAGTAATCGTAGCTGGATCCTATATGTATAGTGCAGTAATCGTAGCTGGATCCTATATGTATAATGCAGTACTCGTAGCTGGATCCTATCTGTATAGTGCAGTAATCGTAGCTGGATCCTATATGTATAGTGCAGTAATCGTAGCTGGATCCTATATGTATAGTGCAATAATTATAGCTGGATCCTATATGTATAGTGCAGTTATTGTAGCTGGATCCTATATGCATAGTGCAGTAATCGTAGCTGGATCCTATATGTATAGTGTAGTAATGATAGATGAATCCTATATGTGTAGTGCAGTAATCGTAGCTGGATCCTATATGTATAGTGCAGTAATTGTAGCTGGATCCTATATGTATTGTACAGTAATCGTAGCTGGATCCTATATGTATAGTGCAGCAATTGTAGCTGGATCCTATATGTATAGTGTAGTAATCGTAGCTGGATCCTATATGTATAATGCAGTAATCGTAGCTGGATCCTATATGTATAGTGCAGTAATCGTAGCTGGATCCTATATGTACAGTGCAGTAATCGTAGCTGGATCCTATATGTATAGTGCAGTAATCGTAGCTGGATCCTATATGTATAGTGCAGTAATCGTAGCTGGATCCTATATATATAGTGGAGTAATTATAGCTGGATCCTATATGTATAGTGCAGTAATCGTAGCTGGATCCTATATATATAGTGGAGTAATTATAGCTGGATCCTATATGTATAGTGGAGTAATCGAAGCTGGATCCTATATGTATAGTGCAGTAATCGTAGCTGGATACTATATGTACAGTGCAGTAATCATAGCTGGATCCTATTTGTATAGTGCAGTAATCGTAGCTGGATCCTATATGTATAGTGGAGTAATTATAGCTGGATCCTATATGTATAGTGCAGTAATTATAGCTGGATCCTATATGTATAGTGGAGTAATTATAGCTGGATCCTATATGTATAGTGCAGTAATCGTAGCTGGATCCTATATGTATAGTGCAGTAATCGTAGCTGGATCCTATATGTATAGTGCAGTAATCGTAGCTGGATCCTATATGTATAGTGCAGTAATCGTAGCTGGATCCTATATGTTTAGTGCAGTAATCGTAGCTGGATCCTATATGTATAGTGGAGTAATTATACCTGGATCCTATATGTATAGTGCAGTAATCGTAGCTGGATCCTATATGTATAGTGCAGTAATCGTAGCGGGATCCTATATGTATAGTGCAGTAATCGTAGCTGGATCCTATATGTATAGTGCAGTAATCGTAGCTGGATCCTATATGTATAGTGGAGTAATTATAGCTGGATCCTATATGTATAGTGCAGTAATTGTAGCTGGATCCTATATGTATTGTACAGTAATCGTAGCTGGATCCTATATGTATAGTGCAGCAAATGTAGCTGGATCCTATATGTATAGTGTAGTAATCGTAGCTGGATCCTATATGTATAATGCAGTAATCGTAGCTGGATCCTATATGTATAGTGCAGTAATCGTAGCTGGATCCTATATGTACAGTGCAGTAATCGTAGCTGGATCCTATATGTATAGTGCAGTAATCGTAGCTGGATCCTATATGTATAGTGCAGTAATCGTAGCTGGATCCTATATATATAGTGGAGTAATTATAGCTGGATCCTATATGTATAGTGGAGTAATCGAAGCTGGATCCTATATGTATAGTGCAGTAATCGTAGCTGGATCCTATATGTACAGTGCAGTAATCGTAGCTGGATCCTATATGTATAGTGCAGTAATTGTAGCTGGATCCTATATGTATAGTGGAGTAATTATAGCTGGATCCTATATGTATAGTGGAGTAATTATAGCTGGATCCTATATGTATAGTGGAGTAATTATAGCTGGATCCTATATGTATAGTGCAGTAATCGTAGCTGGATCCTATATGTATAGTGGAGTAATTGTAGCTGGATCCTATATGTATAGTGCAGTAATCGTAGCTGGATCCTATATGTATAGTGCAGTAATCGTAGCTGGATCCTATATGTTTAGTGCAGTAATTATAGCTGGATCCTATATGTACAGTGCAGTAATCGTAGCTGGATCCTATATGCATAGTGCAGTAATCGTAGCTGGATCCTATATGTATAGTGCAGTAATCGTAGCTGGATCCTATATGTATAGTGCAGTAATCGTAGCTGGATCCTATATGTATAGTGGAGTAATTATAGCTGGATCCTATATGTATAGTGAAGTAATCGTAGCTGGATCCTATATGTATAGTGCAGTAATCGTAGCGGGATCCTATATGTATAGTGCAGTAATCGTAGCTGGATCCTATATGTATAGTGCAGTAATCGTAGCTGGATCCTATATGTATAGTGGAGTAATTATAGCTGGATCCTATATGTATAGTGCAGTAATCGTAGCTGGATCCTATATGTATAGTGCAGTAATCGTAGCGGGATCCTATATGTATAGTGCAGTAATCGTAGCTGGATCCTATATGTATAGTGCAGTAATCGTAGCTGGATCCTATATGTATAGTGGAGTAATCGTAGCTGGATCCTATATGTATAGTGGAGTAATTATAGCTGGATCCTATATGTATAGTGCAGTAATCGTAGCTGGATCCTATATGTATAGTGCAGTAATCGTAGCTGGATCCTATATGTATAGTGCAGTAATCACAGCTGGATCCTATATGTATAGTGCAGTAATCGTAGCTGGATCCTATATGTATAGCGCAGTAATCGCAGCTGGATCCTATAAGTATAGTGCAGTAATCGTAGTGGGATCCTATATGTATAATACAGTAATCGTAGCTGGATCCTATATGTACAGTGCAGTAATCGTAGCTGGATCCTATTTGTAAAGTGCAGTAATCGTAGCTGGATCCTATATGTACAGTGCAGTAATCGCAGCTGGATCCTATATGTATAGTGCAGTAATCGTAGCTGGATCCTATATGCATAGTGCAGTAATCGCAGCTGGATCCTATATGTACAGTGCAGTAATCGTAGCTGGATCCTATATGCATAGTGCAGTAATCGTAGCTGGATCCTATATGTATAGTGCAGTAATCGTAGCTGGATCCTATATGTATAGTGCAGTAATCGTAGCTGGATCCTATATGTATAGTGGAGTAATTATAGCTGGATCCTATATGTATAGTGCAGTAATCGTAGCTGGATCCTATATGTATAGTGCCGTAATCGTAGCGGGATCCTATATGTATAGTGTAGTAATCGTAGCTGGATCCTATATGTATAGTGCAGTAATCGTAGCTGGATCCTATATGTATAGTGGAGTAATTATAACTGGATCCTATATGTATAGTGCAATAATCGTAGCTGGATCCTATATGTATAGTGCAGTAATCGTAGCGGGATCCTATATGTATAGTGCAGTAATCGTAGCTGGATCCTATATGTATAGTGCAGTAATCGTAGCTGGATCCTATATGTATAGTGCAGTAATGGTAGCTGGATCCTATATGTATAGTGGAGTAATTATAGCTGGATCCTATATGTATAGTGCAGTAATCGTAGCTGGATCCTATATGTATAGTGCAGTAATCGTAGCGGGATCCTATATGTATAGTGCAGTAATCACAGCTGGATCCTATATGTATAGTGCAGTAATCGTAGCTGGATCCTATATGTATAGCGCAGTAATCGCAGCTGGATCCTATAAGTATAGTGCAGTAATCGTAGCGGGATCCTATATGTATAATACAGTAATCGTAGCTGGATCCTATATGTACAATGCAGTAATCGTAGCTGGATCCTATATGTATAGTGCAGTAATCGTAGCTGGATCCTATATATATAGTGGAGTAATTATAGCTGGATCCTATATGTATAGTGGAGTAATCGAAGCTGGATCCTATATGTATAGTGCAGTAATCGTAGCTGGATCCTATATGTACAGTGCAGTAATCGTAGCTGGATCCTATATGTATAGTGCAGTAATTGTAGCTGGATCCTATATGTATAGTGGAGTAATTGTAGCTGGATCCTATATGTATAGTGGAGTATTTATAGCTGGATCCTATATGTATAGTGGAGTAATTATAGCTGGATCCTATATGTATAGTGCAGTATTCGTAGCTGGATCCTATATGTATAGTGGAGTAATTGTAGCTGGATCCTATATGTATAGTGCAGTAATCGTAGCTGGATCCTATATGTATAGTGCAGTAATCGTAGCTAGATCCTATATGTTTAGTGCAGTAATTATAGCTGGATCCTATATGTACAGTGCAGTAATCGTAGCTGGATCCTATATGCATAGTGCAGTAATCGTAGCTGGATCCTATATGTATAGTGCAGTAATCGTAGCTGGATCCTATATGTATAGTGCAGTAATCGTAGCTGGATCCTATATGTATAGTGGAGTAATTATAGCTGGATCCTATATGTATAGTGCAGTAATCGTAGCTGGATCCTATATGTATAGTGCAGTAATCGTAGCGGGATCCTATATGTATAGTGCAGTAATCGTAGCTGGATCCTATATGTATAGTGCAGTAATCGTAGCTGGATCCTATATGTATAGTGGAGTAATTATAGCTGGATCCTATATGTATAGTGCAGTAATCGTAGCTGGATCCTATATGTATAGTGCAGTAATCGTAGCGGGATCCTATATGTATAGTGCAGTAATCGTAGCTGGATCCTATATGTATAGTGCAGTAATCGTAGCTGGATCCTATATGTATAGTGCAGTAATCGTAGCTGGATCCTATATGTATAGTGGAGTAATTATAGCTGGATCCTATATGTATAGTGCAGTAATCGTAGCTGGATCCTATATGTATAGTGCGGTAATCGTAGCTGGATCCTATATGTATAGTGCAGTAATCACAGCTGGATCCTATATGTATAGTGCAGTAATCGTAGCTGGATCCTATATGTATAGCGCAGTAATCGCAGCTGGATCCTATAAGTATAGTGCAGTAATCGTAGCGGGATCCTATATGTATAATACAGTAATCGTAGCTGGATCCTATATGTACAGTGCAGTAATCGTAGCTGGATCCTATATGTATAGTGCAGTATTCGTAGCTGGATCCTATATGTATAGTGGAGTAATTGTAGCTGGATCCTATATGTATAGTGCAGTAATCGTAGCTGGATCCTATATGTATAGTGCAGTAATCGTAGCTGGATCCTATATGTTTAGTGCAGTAATTATAGCTGGATCCTATATGTACAGTGCAGTAATCGTAGCTGGATCCTATATGCATAGTGCAGTAATCGTAGCTGGATCCTATATGTATAGTGCAGTAATCGTAGCTGGATCCTATATGTATAGTGCAGTAATCGTAGCTGGATCCTATATGTATAGTGGAGTAATTATAGCTGGATCCTATATGTATAGTGCAGTAATCGTAGCTGGATCCTATATGTATAGTGCAGTAATCGTAGCGGGATCCTATATGTATAGTGCAGTAATCGTAGCTGGATCCTATATGTATAGTGCAGTAATCGTAGCTGGATCCTATATGTATAGTGGAGTAATTATAGCTGGATCCTATATGTATAGTGCAGTAATCGTAGCTGGATCCTATATGTATAGTGCAGTAATCGTAGCGGGATCCTATATGTATAGTGCAGTAATCGTAGCTGGATCCTATATGTATAGTGCAGTAATCGTAGCTGGATCCTATATGTATAGTGCAGTAATCGTAGCTGGATCCTATATGTATAGTGGAGTAATTATAGCTGGATCCTATATGTATAGTGCAGTAATCGTAGCTGGATCCTATATGTATAGTGCGGTAATCGTAGCTGGATCCTATATGTATAGTGCAGTAATCGTAGCTGGATCCTATATGTATAGTGCAGTAATCGTAGCTGGATCCTATATGTATAGTGCAGTAATCGTAGCTGGATCCTATATGTACAGTGCAGTAATCGCAGCTGGATCCTATATGTACAGTGCAGTAATCGTAGCTGGATCCTATATGCATAGTGCAGTAATCGCAGCTGAATCCTATATGTACAGTGCACTAATCGTAGCTGGATCCTATATGCATAGTGCAGTCATCGTAGCTGGATCCTATATGTATAGTGCAGTAATCGTAGCTGGATCCTATATGTATAGTGGAGTAATTATAGCTGGATCCTATATGTATAGTGGAGTAATCGTAGCTGGATCCTATATGTATAGTGCCGTAATAGTAGCGGGATCCTATATGTATAGTGCAGTAATCGTAGCTGGATCCTATATGTATAGTGCAGTAATCGTAGCTGGATCCTATATGTATAGTGGAGTAATTATAGCTGGATCCTATATGTATAGTGCAGTAATCGTAGCTGGATCCTATATGTATAGTGCAGTAATCGTAGCGGGATCCTATATGTATAGTGCAGTAATCGTAGCTGGATCCTATATGTATAGTGCAGTAATCGTAGCTGGATCCTATATGTATAGTGGAGTAATTATAGCTGGATCCTATATGTATAGTGCAGTAATCGTAGCTGGATCCTATATGTATAGTGCAGTAATCGTAGCGGGATCCTATATGTATAGTGCAGTAATCGTAGCTGGATCCTATATGTATAGTGCAGTAATCGTAGCTGGATCCTATATGTATAGTGCAGTAATCGTAGCTGGATCCTATATGTATAGCGCAGTAATCGCAGCTGGATCCTATAAGTATAGTGCAGTAATCGTAGCGGGATCCTATATGTATAATACAGTAATCGTAGCTGGATCCTATATGTATAGTGCAGTAATCGTAGCTGGATCCTATATGTATAGCGCAGTAATCGCAGCTGGATCCTATAAGTATAGTGCAGTAATCGTAGCGGGATCCTATATGTATAATACAGTAATCGTAGCTGGATCCTATATGTACAATGCAGTAATCGTAGCTGGATCCTATATGTACAGTGCAGTAATCGCAGCTGGATCCTATATGTACAGTGCAGTAATCGTAGCTGGATCCTATATGTATAGTGCAGTAATCGTAGCTGGATCCTATATGTACAGTGCATTAATCATAGCTGGATCCTATATGTATAGTGCAGTAATCGTAGCTGGATCCTATATGTATAGTGCAGTAATCGTAGCTGGATCCTATATATATAGTGCAGTAATCGTAGCTGGATCCTATATGTATAGTGCAGTAATTATAGCTGGATCCTATATGTATAGTGCATAAATCGTAGCTGGATCCTATATGTATAATGCAGTACTCGTAGCTGGATCCTATCTGTATAGTGCAGTAATCGCAGCTGGATCCTATATGTATAGTGCAGTAATCGTTGCTGCATCCTATATGTATAGTGCAGTAATCGTAGCTGGATCCTATATGTATAGTGCAGTAATTGTAGCTGGATCCTATATGTATAGTGCAGTAATCGTAGCTGGATCCTATATGTATAGTGCAGTAATCGTAGCTGGATCCTATATGTATAGTGCAGTAATCGTAGCTGGATCCTATATGTATAGTGCAGTAATCGTAGCTGGATCCTATATGTATAGTGCAGTAATTGTAGCTGGATCCTATCTGTATAGTGCAGTAATCGTAGCTGCATCCTATATGTATAGTGCAGTAATCATAGCTGGATCCTATATGTATAGTGCAGTAATTGTAGCTGAATCCTATATGTATAGTGCAATAATTATAGCTGGATCCTATATGTATAGTGCAGTAATTGTAGCTGGATCCTATATGCATAGTGCAGTAATCGTAGCTGGATCCTATATGTATAGTGGAGTAATGATAGCTGGATCCTATTTGTATAGTGCAGTAATCGTAGCTGGATCCTATATATATTGTACAGTAATCGTAGCTGGATCCTATTTGTATTGTACAGTAATCGTAGCTGGATCCTATATGTATAGTGGAGCAATTGTAGCTGGATCCTATATGTATAGTGTAGTAATCGTAGCTGGATCCTATATGTATAGTGTAGTAATCGTAGCTGGATCCTATATGTATTGTACAGTAATCGTAGCTGGATCCTATATGTACAGTGCAGCAATTGTAGCTGGATCCTATATGTATAGTGTAGTAATCGTAGCTGGATCCTATATGTATAGTGCAGTAATCGTAGCTGGATCCTATATGTATAGTGCTGTAATCGTAGCTGGATCCTATATGTACAGTGCAGTAATAGTAGCTGAATCCTATATGTATAGTCCAGTAATAGTAGCTGGATCCTATATGTATAGTGGAGTAATTATAGCTGGATCCTATATGTATAGTGCAGTAATCGTAGCTGGATCCTATATGTTTAGTGCTGTAATTATAGGTGGATCCTATATGTACAGTGCAGTAATCATAGCTGGATCCTATATGTATAGTGCAGTAATCGTAGCTGGATCCTATATGTATAGTGGAGTAATTATAGCTGGATCCTATATGTATAGTGCAGTAATTGTAGCTGGATCCTATATGTATAGTGCAGTAATCGTAGCTGGATCCTATATGTATAGTGCAGTAATCACAGCTGGATCCTATACGTATAGTGCAGTAATCGTAGCTGGATCCTATATGTATAATGAGGTACTCGTAGCTGGATCCTATATGTACAGTGCAGTAATCATAGCTGGATCCTATATGTACAGTGCAGTAATCGTAGCTGGATCCTATATGTACAGTGCAGTAATCGTAGCTGCATCCTATATGTATAGTGCAGTAATTGTAGCTGGATCCTATATGCATAGTGCAGTAATCGTAGCTGGATCCTATATGTATAGTGCAGTAATTGTAGCTGGATCCTATATGTATAGTGCAATAATTATAGCTGGATCCTATATGTATAGTGCAGGATTTGTAGCTGGAACCTATATGTATAGTGGAGTAATTATAGCTGGATCCTATATGTATAGTGCAGTAATCGTAGCTGGATCCTATATGTATAGTGCAGTAATTGTAGCTGGATCCTATATGTATAGTGCAGTAATCGTAGCTGGATCCTATATGTATAGTGCAGAAATCGTAGCTGGATCCTATATGTATAGTGCAGTAATCGTAGCTGGATCCTATATGTATAGTGCAGAAATCGTAGCTGGATCCTATATGTATAGTGCAATAATTATAGCTGGATCCTATATGTATAGTGCAGTAATTGTAGCTGGATCCTATATGCATAGTGCAGTAATCGTAGCTGGATCCTATATGTTTAGTGCAGTAATTATAGCTGGATCCTATATGTAGAGTGCAGTAATCGTAGCTGGACCCTATATGTATAGTGCAGTAATTGTAGCTGGATCCTATATGTATAGTGCAGTAATCGTAGCTGGATCCTATATGTATAGTGGAGTAATGATAGCTGGATCCTATATGTATAGTGCAGTAATCGTAGCTGGATCCTATATGTATAGTGCAGTAATTGTAGCTGGATCCTATATGTATTGTACAGTAATCGTAGCTGGATCCTATATGTATAGTGCAGCAATTGTAGCTGGATCCTATATGTATAGTGTAGTAATCGTAGCTGGATCCTATATGTATAGTGCAGTAATCGTAGCTGGATCCTATATGTATAGTGCAGTAATCGAAGCTGGATCCTATATGTACAGTGCAGTAATCGTAGCTGGATCCTATATGTATAGTCCAGTAATCGTAGCTGGATCCTATATGTATAGTGGAGTAATTATAGCTGGATCCTATATGTATAGTGCAGTAATCGTAGCTGGAACCTATATGTTTAGTGCAGTAATTATAGGTGGATCCTATATGTACAGTGCAGTAATCATAGCTGGATCCTGTATGTATAGTGGAGTAATTATAGCTGGATCCTATATGTATAGTGCAGTAATTGTAGCTGGATCCTATATGTATAGTGCAGTAATCGTAGCTGGATCCTATATGTATAGTGCAGTAATTGTAGCTGCATCCTATATATATAGTGCAGTAATCGTAGCTTTATCCTATATGTATAGTGCATAAATCGTAGCTGGATCCTATATGTATAGTGCAGTAATTGTAGCTGGATCCTATATGTATAGTGCAGTAATTGTAGCTGGATCCTGTATGCATAGTGCAGTAATCGTAGCTGGATCCTATATGTATAGTGCAGTATTCGTAGCTGGATCCTATATGTATAGTGCAGAAATCGTAGCTGGATCCTATATGTATAGAGCAGTAATCATAGCTCGATCCTATATGTATAGTGCTGTAATTTTAGCTGCATATGGAGCTGCATTATACTATATTGGGGCATATGAGGCTGCAATATACTATATGTGGGCATATGAGGCTGTATTATACTATATGAGGGCATATGGGGCTGCATTATACTATATGAGGGCATATGAGGCTGTATTATACTATATGGGGGCATATGGGGCTGCATTATACTATATGGGGGAATATGGAGCTGCATTATACTATAAGGGGGCATATGGAGCTGCATTATACTATATGGGGGCATATGAGGCTGCATTATACTATATTGGGACATATGGTGCTGCATTATACTATAAGGGGCATATGGTGCTGCATTATACTATATGGGGGAATATGAGGCTGCATTATACTATATGGGACATATGGAGCTGCATTTTACTATATTGGGACAAATTGAGCTGCATTGTTCTATAAGGGGCCATATGAGGCTCTGTTATACTATATGGGAGCATATGGAGCTGCATTATACTATACAGTGGTGGCCAAAAGTATTGGCACCCCTGCACTTCTGTCAGATAATACTCAGTTTCTTCCAGAAAATAATTGCAATCACAAATTCTTTGGTATTATTCTCTTCATTTAATTTGCTTTCAAGGAAAAAACACAAAAGAGAATGAAGCAAAAATCAAATCATTGATCATTTCACACAAAACTCCAAAAATGGGCCAGGCAAAAGTATTGGCACCCTCAGCCGAATACTAGGTTGCACAACCTTTAGCCAAAGTAACTCCGAACAACCGCTTCCGGTAACCATCAATGAGTTTCTTACGATGCTCTGCTGGAATTGTAGACCATTCTTCTTTGGCAAACTGCTCCAGGTCCCTGATATTTGAAGGGTGCCTTCTCCAAACTGCCATTTTGAGATCTCTCCACAGGTGTTCTATGGGATTCAGGTCTGGACTCATTGCTGGCCACCTTAGAAGTCTCCAGTGCTTTCTCTCAAACCATTTTATAGTGCTTTTGGAAGTGTGTTTTGGGTCATTGTCCTGCTGGAAGACCCATGACCTCTAAGGGAGACCCAGCTTTCTCACACTGGGCCCTACATTATGCTGCAAAACTTGTTGGTAGTCTTCAGACTTCATAATGCCATGCGCACGGTCAATCAGTCCAGTGCCAGAGGCAGCAAAGCAACCCCAAAACATCAGGGAACCTCCGCCATGTTTGACTGTAGGGACCGTGTTCTTTTCTTTGAATGCCTCTTTTTTTTTCCTGTACACTCTATGTCAGGGTTCCCCAACTCCAGTCCTCAAGGCCCACCAACAGGTCATGTTTTCAGGATTTTCTTAGTATTACACAGGTGATAATTGCATCACCTGCACAGGCAATAATTCCATCACCTGTGCAATACTAAGGAAATCCTGAAAACATGACCTGTTGGTGGGCCTTGAGGACTGGAGTTGGGGAACCCTGCTCTATGTTGATGCTTTTTCCCAAAAAGCTCTACTTTTGTCTCATCTGACCAGAGAACATTCTTCCAAAACGTTTTAGGCTTTCTCAGGTAAGTTTTGGCAAACTCCAGCCTGGCTTTTTTATGTCTCGGGGTAAGAAGTGGGGTCTTCCTGTGTATCCCCCCATACAGTCCCTTTTCATTCAGACGCTGACGGATAGTATGGGTTGACACTGTTGTACCCTCGGACTGCAGGGCAGCTTGAACTTGTTTGGATGTTAGTCGAGGTTCTTTATCCACCATCCGCACAATCTTGCGTTAAAATCTCTCGTTAATTTTTCTTTTCCGTCCACATCTAGGGAGGTTAGCCACAGTGCCATGGGCTTTACACTTCTTGATGACACTGCGCACGGAAGACACAGGAACATTCAGGTCTTTGGAGATGGACTTGTAGCCTTGAGATTGCTCATGCTTCCTCACAATTTGGTTTCTCAAGTCCTCAGACAGTTCTTTGGTCTTCTTTCTTTTCTCCATGCTCAATGTGATACACACAAGGACACAGGACAGAGGTTGAGTCAACTTTAATCCATGTTAACTGGCTGCAAGTGTGATTTAGTTATTGCCAACACCTGTTAGGTGCCACAGGTAAGTTATAGGTGCTGTTAATTACACGAATTAGAGAAGCATCACATGATTTTTCAAACAGTGCCAATACTTTTGTCCACCCCCTTTTTTAGGTTTGGTGTGGAATTATATCCAATTTGGCTTTAGGACAATTCTTTTTGTGTTTTTTCATTGAAGACAAATTAAATGAAGATAATAAGACCAAAGAATTTGTGATTGCAATCATTTTCAGGAAGAAACTGAGTATTATCTGACAGAATTGCAGGGGTGCCAATACTTTTGTATGGGGGCATATGGGGCTGCATTATACTATATGGGGGCATATGGAGCTGCATTATACTAAATGGGGGCATATGAGGCTGCATTATACTTTATGGGGCATTTGAGGCTGCATTATACTATATGGGGACATATGGGGCTGCATTATACTATATGAGGGCATATTAGGCTGTATTATACGGTATGGGGGCATATAAGGCTGTATTATACTATATGGGGGTATATGAGGCTGCATTATACTATATGGGGGCATATGGAGCTGCATTATACTAAATGGGGGCATATGTTGCTGCATTATACTTTATGGGGCATTTGAGGCTGCATTATACTATATGGGGACATATGGGGCTGCATTATACTATATGAGGGCATATTAGGCTGTATTATACGGTATGGGGGCATATAAGGCTGTATTATACTATATGGGGGTATATGGGGTTGCATTATACTATATGGGGGCATATGAGACTGCATTATACTACATGAGGGCATATGGGGCTGCATTATACTATATGGGGGCATATGAGGCTGCATTATACTATATGGGGGCATATGAGGCTGCATTATACTATATGGAGGCATATGAGGCTGCATTATACTATATGAGGGCATATGAGGCTGCATTATACTATGTGGGGGAATATGGAGCTGTATTATTCTATATGGGGTCATATGGGGCTGCATTATACTATGTGGAGGCAAAAGAGGCTGCATTATACTATATGAGGGCATATGAGGCTGTATTATACTATATGGGGGCATATGGAGCTGCATTATACTATATGAAGGCATGTTGTGCTGCATTATACTATATGGGGGCATATGAGGCTGAATGATACTATATGGGGGCATATGAGGCTGCATTATGCTATATGGGGGCATATGAGGCTGCATTATTCTATATGAGGGCATATGAGGCTACATTATACTATATGGAGGCATATGGAGCTGCATTATACTATAAGGGGGCATATGGAGCTGCATTATACTATATGGGGGCATATGGGGCTGCATTATACTATAAGGGGCATATGGTGATGCATTATACTATATGGGGGCATGAGGCTGCTTTATACTATATGGGGGCATATGGAGCTGTATTACACTATACAGAGGCATATGGAGCTGCATTATACCATATGGGGGCATATGAGGCTGCATTATACTATATGGGGGCATATGAGGCTGCATTATACTATATGGGGGCATATGAGGCTGCTTTATAATATATGAGGGCATATGAGGCTGCATTATACTATATGGGGGCATATGGAGCTGCATTATACTATAAGGGGGCATATGGAGCTGCATTATACTATATGGGGGCATATGGGGCTGCATTATACTATAAGGGGGCATATGGTGCTGCATTATACTATATGGGGGCATATGAGGCTGCATTATACTATATGGGGGCATATGAGGCTGCATTATACTCTATGGGGGCATATGGGCCTGCATTATACTATATGAGGGCATATGGGGCAGCATTATACTATATGGGGGCATATGGAGCTGCATTATACTATATGGGGGCATATGAGGCTGAGCTATACTATATGGGAGCATATGGAGCTGCAATATACTATATGGGGGCATATGGGGCTGCATTATACTATATGGGGGCATATGGAGCTGCATTATACTATATGGCGGCATATGAGGCTGCATTATACTATATGGGGGCATATGGGCCTGCATTATACTATATGAGGGCATATGAGGCTGCATTATACTATATGGGGGCATATGGGGCTGCAGTATACTATATGGAGGCATGTGGAGCTGCATTATACTATATGGGGGCATATGAGACTGCATTATACTATTTGGGGCATTTGGTGCTGCATTATACTATATCGGGGCGTATGAGGCTGCATTATACTATATGGAGGCATATTGGGCTGCATTATACTATATGAGGGCATATTAGGCTGTATTATACAATATGGGCGCATATAAGGCTGCATTATACTATATGGGGTTATACTGGGCTGGATTATACTATATGGGGGCATATGAGACTGCATTATACTACATGACGGCATTTGGGGCTGCATTATACTCTATGGGGGAATATGGAGCTGCATTATATTAAAGGGGGCATATGGAGCTGCATTATACTATACGAGGGCATATGGGGCTGCATTATACTACATGGTGGCATATGAGGCTGCATTATACTATATGGGGGTACATGGGGCTGCATTATACTATATGGGGGCATATGAGGCTGCTTTATACTATATGGGGGCATATGAGGCTGCATTATACTATATGGGGGAATATGGAGCTGCATTATATTACATGGAGACATATGGTGCTGCATTATACTATATGGGGGCATATGAGGCTGCATTATACTATATGGGGGCATATGGTGCTGCATAACACCATAAGGGGGCATATGAGGCTGCATTACATAATATGGGAGCATATGAGGCTGCACGATAATATATGGGGGCATATGGAGCTGCATTATACTATATGAAGGCATATGAGGCTGCATTATAATATATGGGGGCATATAAGGCTGCATTATACTATATGGGGGCATATGGAGCTGCATTGTACTATATGATGGCATATGAGGCTGCATTATACTATATGGGGGCATATGAGGCTGCATTATACTATATGGGGGCATATGGTGCTGCATAACACCATAAGGGGGCATATGAGGCTGCATTACATAATATGGGAGCATATGAGGCTGCACGATAATATATGGGGGCATATGGAGCTGCATTATACTATATGAGGGCATAGGAGGCTGCATTATACTATATGGGGGCATATAAGGCTGCATTATACTATATGGGGGCATATGGAGCTGCATTGTACTATATGATGGCATATGAGGCTGCATTATACTATATGGGGGAATATGAGGCTGCATTATACTATATGGGACATATGTAGCTTCATTTTTCTATATGGGGACATATGGAGCTGCATTGTACTATAAGGGGGCATATGAGGCTGTGTTATACTATATGGAGGAATATGGAGCTGCATTATACTATATGGGGGTATATGGGGCTGCATTATACTATATGGGGGCATATGGAGCTGCATTATACTATGTGGGGGCATATGAGGCTGCATTATACGATTTGGGGGCATATGGAGCTGCATTATACTAAATGGGGGCATATGAGGCTGCGTTATACTATATGGGGCATTTGGTGCTGCATTATACTATATGGGGCATATGAGGCTGTATTATACTATATGGGGGCATATGGGGCTGCATTATACTATATGAGGGCATATTAGGCTGTATTATACGATATGGGGGCATATAAGGCTGTATTTAACTGTATGGTGGTATATGGGGTTACATTATACTATATGGGGGCATATGGAGCTGCATTATGCTAGATGGGGGCATATGAGGCTGCATTATACTATATGGGGGCATATGAGTCTGCGTTATACTATATGGGGGCATATGAGGCTGCATTATACTATATGGGGGCATATGAGGCTGCATTATACTATATTGGGGCATATGAGGCTGCATTATACTATATTGGGGCATATGAGGCTGCATTATACTATATGGAGGCATATGAGGCTGCATTATACTATATGAGGGCATATGAGGCTGCATTATACTATGTGGGGGATTATTGAGCTGTGTTATACTATATGGGGTCATATGGGGCTGCATTATACTATATGGAGGCATATGAGGCTGCATTATACTATATGAGGGCATATGAGGCTGCATTATACTATATGGGGGCATATGGTGCTGCATTATACTATATGGGGCATATGGTGCTGCATTATACTATATGGGGCATATGAGGCTGCATTATACTATATGGGGGCATATGAGGCTGCATTATACTATATGGGGGCATATGGAGCTGAATTATACTATATGGGGGCATATGAGGCTGCATTATACTATATGGGGCATTTGGTGCTGCATTATACTATATGGGGGCATATGAGGCTGCATTATACTATATGGGGGCATATGAGGCTGCATTATACTACATGAGGGCATATGGGGCTGCATTATACTTTATGGGGCATATGAGGCAGCATTATACTACATGAGGGCATATGAGGCTGCGTTATTCTATCTGGGGGCATATGAGACTGCATTATACTATATGGGGGCATATGAGGCTGCATTATACTATATGGGGGCATTTGAGGCTGCATTATACTATATGGGGGCATATGAGGCTGCATTATACTATATGGGGGCATTTGAGGCTGCATTATAATATATGGGGGAATATGGAGCTGCATTATACTTTATGGATCCTATATGTATAGTGCAGTAATCGTAGCTGGATCCTATATGTACAGTGCAGTAATCGTAGCTGGATCCTATATGTACAGTGCAGTAATCGCAGCTGGATCCTATATGTATAGTGCAGTAATCGTAGCTGGATCCTAGATGCATAGTGCAGTAATCGTAGCTGGTTCCTATATGTTTAGTGCAGTAATTATAGCTGGATCCTATATGTATAGTGCAATAATTATAGCTGGATCCTATATGTATAGTGCAGTAATTGTAGCTGGATCCTATATGTATAGTGCAGTAATTATAGCTGGATCCTATATGTATAGTGCAGTAATTATAGCTGGATCCTATATGTATAGTGCAGTAATCGTAGCTGGATCCTATATGTATAGTGTAGTAATCGTAGCTGGATCCTATATGTATAGTGCAGTAATTATAGCTGGATCCTATTTGTATAGTGCAGTAATCGTAGCTGGATCCTATATGTATAGTGCAGTGATCGTAGCTGGATCCTATATGTATAGTGCAGTAATCGTAGCTGGATCCTTTATGTATAGTGCAGTAATTGTAGCTGGATCCTATATGTATAGTGCAGTAATCGTAGCTGGATCCTATATGTATAGTGCAGTAATCGTAGCTGGATCCTATATGTATAGTGCAGTAATCCTAGCTGGATCCTATATGTATAGTGCAGTAATTATTGCTGGATCCTATATGTATAGTGCAGTAATCGTAGCTGGATCCTATATGTATAGTGCAGTAATTGTAGCTGGATCCTATATGTATAGTGCAGTAATTATATCTGGATCCTATATGTATAGTGCAGTAATCGTAGCTGGATGCTATATGTATAGTGCAGTAATCATAGCTGGATCCTATATGTATAGTGCTGTAATCGTAGCTGGATCCTATATGTATAGTGCAGTAATTATAGCTGTATTCTATATGTACAGTGCAGTAATTATAGCTGGATCCTATATGTATAGTGCAGTAATCGTAGCTGGATCCTATATATATAGTGCAGTAATCGTAGCTATATCCTATATGTATAGTGCATTAACCAGGGATTGAAGCTTGAAGAGGACAATTTGCATATTCCAGGTGCCTTCTGGGAAAAGCGAAGAGTCTCCTTCAGCTAGAAGATTGTTGGGTACAGCCGGGACCAGCTGCTTGGAAAGCATCGCCTAATCGAATTTGTTTATCCTAGGGTATCACAAGAAAGAAGACAGACATCAAGTCAGCAGGGACAAGGAGCAGCATGGCAGATGTGACAACCTACATGGTGAGCTGCAACATGTGCTACATGTTCACAGATCGACCAGAAGCTGAAACCAACTTCACCTGCCAGAAGTGTAGACTACTGGCTCTTTTAGAAGAAAAGGTGCGGGGACTGGAAGAAAGAATTGCGACATTAAAACTCATCAAGGAAAATGAAGACTTCCTGGACAGAACAGAAGCGTCACTACTGGTCACGGAAAGTCAAGGAAGCATCAGAGAACCTCCAGAGGCAGACAAGTGGAGGCAAGTGACCAAAAGAAGCAAGAAGACCATGGAGACACCACCAACCACACAACTGAGAAACAGATTCCAAGGACTTGTGGAGGACGAAGATGGCACACCTAAGGATGAGGAACTACCAGCAAGCAAAAAAGAAAAGAGCACCCAGAAACACCCAGAAGCGACAAGAGAAAGGACAGCCAAGAAGGAAAGAAGAGTGGTGGTGGTGGGAGACTCACTACTGAGAGGAACAGAAGCAGCTATCTGCAGACCGGACATAACCGCAAGAGAAGTATGCTGCCTCCCAGGGGCGAAGATCAAGGATGTTACCGATAGGATACCGAAGCTCATCAGTTCCAAGGATGTCCACTCATTTCTTCTGATACATGTTGGCACCAATGACATGGCAAAGAAGGACCTGCCGACAATCTGCAAGGACTTTGAAGCATTGGGGAAGAAAGTAAAAGAACTGGATGCGCAGGTAGTTTTTTCTTCTATCCTTCCAGTAGACGGGCATGGCGACAGGAGATGGAACAGGATCCTTGATGTGAACAACTGGCTGAGACGATGGTGCAGACAACAAGGATTTGGATTCCTGGACCACGGTGTGAATTACCTCTATGACGGACTCCTTGCCAGAGACGGACTACACCTCAACAAACCCGGGAAACTCACATTCGCCAGGAGACTCGCAACACTCATCAGGAGGGCGTTAAACTAGAAGAAGAGGGGATGGGAAGAAAAACGCCGGACACGAACATGCAACCAGAGAACATACTAATGAAAGATATGAAGTGTGACAAAGAAGGTCCAAGACAAGATACTTGGAAGGGAGGTAAGAAAATTTCTAATACAATCCACAGGGAGAAGATTGGAACTAAACAAAATCGTGTAAACTGCGTGCTAGCAAATGCCAGAAGCCTGACAAACAAGATGGATGAACTGGAAGCAGAAATATCTACAGGTAACTATGACATAGTGGGAATAACCGAGACATGGTTAGATGAAAGCTATGACTGGGCAGTTAACTTACAGGGTTACAGTCTGTTTAGAAGGGATCGAAGAAGTCGGAAAGGGGCTGGAGTCTGTCTATATGTAAAGACGTGTCTAAAGCCTACAATACGGGAGGATGTATGGGAGGGAAATGAGGAGGTCGAGTCCTTATGGGTGGAGATACATGGGGCAAAAAACAATAATAAAATTATCATAGGAGTCTGTTATAAACCACCAAATATAGCAGAAGCCACGGAAAGTCTATTAATGAGACAAATAGACGAAGTAGCAAAAAATAACGAGGTGATTATTATGGGGGACTTCAACTACCTCGATATAGACTGGGAAACCGAAAGCTGTAGATCTCAGAAAGGAAACAGGTTTCTGTCAATTATCAAAGACAATTATTTGTCACAACTTGTGCAGGAACCAACTAGAGGGACGGCCCTTTTAGACTTAATATTAACTAACAGGCCAGACAGAATAACTGAGGTGCAGGTCGGGGGGCACCTGGGAAATAGTGACCACAACATGATACAATTCCACATGTGCTTCAGTAGGGAGCCCAGCAAGGGAGTCACAAAAACACTGAACTTCAGGAGGGCAAAGTTTGATCAGCTAAGAGATGCCCTTCACCTTATAGACTGGGATAGTATCTTTAGTAATAGGAGCACGGATAGAAAATGGGAAACTTTCAAAACAGTCCTACATAGTCACTGTAGAAGGTACATACCTTATGGGAATAAAAGGGTTAGGAATAGGAGGAAGCCAATGTGGCTAAATAAGGAGGTCAAGAGGGCAATGAAAAAAAAAAAAAAGGCTTTCAGTAAACTTAAACAAGAAGGCAGCGAGGAAGCGCTAATATCTTATGGGGAAAAAAACAAAATCTGTAAGAAACAAATAAGAATAGCAAAAGAGGAGACAGAGAGACTAATTGCCAAGAAAAGTAAAACGAATCCCAAACTGTTCTTTAACTATATAAACAGTAAAAGGATTAAAACTGATGGAGTTGGCCCATTGAAAAATAACCTGGGTAAAATCATAGAGGGCGATGAGATTAAAGCAAACCTACTCAATAGCTTCTTCTCCACTGTTTTCACAAAAGAAAACAATTTATCGGAGGAAATGCAGAGTGATAAAGTAAACCCTCCGCTAAATATCACCCACCTAACCCAGGAGGAAGTTCAGAAACGCCTAAATAATATCAAAATAGACAAGTCACCAGGCCCAGATGGCATACACCCCCGGGTACTAAAAGAATTAAGTAATGTGATAGACAGGCCGCTGTATCTTATATTCAAGCACTCTTTATGGACAGGGACTGTCCCACTAGACTGGCGCCAAGCAAATGTGGTACCAATATTCAAAAAGGGGTCTAAAAGTGACCCTGGGAACTATAGACCAGTCAGCTTAACATCTGTTGTGGGTAAATTGTTTGAAGGATTTCTTAGAGATGCTATTGTAGAATATCTTAATGATAATAACTGTCTAACTCCATATCAACATGGATTCATGAGGGATCGCTCCTGCCAAACAAACCTGATCGCCTTCTACGAGGAGGTGAGCTCTCAGCTGGACCGGGGAGAGTCAGTGGATGTTGTATACCTTGACTTCTCCAAAGCGTTTGATACCGTGCCACACAAAAGGTTGGTATATAAAATGAGAATGCTTGGTCTGGGGGATAATGTGTGCAAGTGGGTAAATAGCTGGCTGAGTGATAGAAAGCAGAGGGTGGTTATCAATGGAGTAAGCTCAGGGTGTGTCAGGGTTACTAGCGGGGGGCCTCAAGGGTCTGTCTTGGGCCCTATATTATTTAATATATTTATTAATGATCTAGTGGAAGGGTTGCATAGTAAAATAGCAATATTTGCAGATGATACTAAACTTTGTAAAGTAGTTAATACAGATGAGGATAGGGCACAGCTACAGGAGGATTTAGATAAATTGGGGAGTTGGGCCAAAAAATGGCAAATGGGGTTCAATGCCGATAAATGTAAGGTCATGCACATGGGAAAGAAAAACAGCAGTCACCCATACATATTAAATGGGAAACCGTTGGGGAAATCTGACATGGAGAAGGACCTGGGCGTCTTGGTTAATAGCAAATTAAATTGGAGTGCCCAGTGTCAGGCAGCAGCTGCGAAGGCAAATAGAGTCATGGCATGCATCAGAAGAGGAATAGGGGCATATGATGAGAACATTGTTCTTCCTCTGTATAAAGCGCTGGTAAGGCTGCACTTAGAATATTGTTCACAGTTCTGGGCTCCGGTGCTCAGGAAAGACATATTGGAGCTAGAGAGGGTACAAAGGAGGGCGACTAAGGTAATAAAGGGAATGGAGGGACTAGAATACCCAGAGAGGTTGTCAAAATTAGGCCTATTTACATTGGAAAAGAGAAGGCTTAGGGGAGACCTCATAAACATGTATAAATACATCAGGGGGCAGTACAGAGATCTCTCCCATGAACTGTTTATACCAAGGATGGTGACAAAGACGAGGGGGCACACTATGCGTCTGGAGGAAAGGAGGTTCCTGCACCAGCATAGAAGGGGATTCTTTACGGTCAGAGCCGTGAGACTCTGGAACTCTCTGGGAGAGGAAGTGGTGATGTCCAACTCACTTAAAGTGTTCAAGAGAGGCCTGGACGCCTTTCTTGAGAACAATAAAATTACATCTTATGCTTAGTTAATTAATCCAGGGATTTAATCTGACTGCCAGATTGGTGTCGGGAAGTGAATTTTTCTCAATGATGTAAATTGGCCTATACCGCATGGTTTTTTGTTGCCTTCCCCTGGATCAACGCTGCGGAATAGCTGCAGTGCACAAGAAATAGGCTGAACTGGATGGACGCTTGTCTTTTTTCGGCCTTATAAACTATGTAACTATGTAATTAATCGTAGCTAGATCCTATATGTATAGTGCAGTAATCGTAGCTGGATCCTATATGTTTAGTGCAGTAATTATAGCTGGATCCTATATGTATAGTGCAATAATTATAGCTGGATCCTATATGTATAGTGCAGTAATTGTAGCTGGATCCTATATGTATAGTGCAGTAAATATAGCTGGATCCTATATGTATAGTGCAGTAATTATAGCTGGATCCTATATGTATAGTGCAGTAATTATAGCTGGATCCTATATGTATAGTGCAGTAATCGTAGCTGGATCCTATATGTATAGTGCAGTAATCGTAGCTGGTTCCTATATGTATAGTGCAGTAATTGTAGCTGGATCCTATATGTATAGTGCAGTAATTGTAGCTGGATCCTATATATATAGTGCAGTAAACGTAGCTGGATCCTATATGTATAGTGCAGTAATCGTAGCTGGATCCTATATGTATAGTGCAGTAATCGTAGCTGGATCCTATATGTATAGTGCAGTAATCGTAGCTGGATCCTTTATGCATAGTGCAGTAATCGTAGCTGGATCCTATATGTATAGTACAGTAATTATAGCTGGATCCTATATGTTCAGTGCAATAATCATAGCTGGATTCTATATGTATAGTGCAGTAATTATAGCTGGATCCTATATGTACAGTGCAGTAATCGTAACTGCATCCTATATGTATAGTGCAGTAATCGTAGCTGGATCCTATATGTATAGTGCAGTAATCGTAGCTGGATCCTATATGTATAGTTCAGTAATCGTAGCTGGATCCTATATGTATAGTGCAGTAATCGTAGCTGAATCCTTTATGTATAGTGCAGTAATCGTAGCTGGATCCTATATGTATAGTGCAGTAATCATAGCTGGATCCTATATGTATAGTGCAGTAATCGTAGCTGGATCCTATATGTATAGTGCAGTAATCGTAGCTGGATCCTTTATGTATAGTGCAGTAATCGTAGCTGGATCCTATATGTATTTTGAAGTAATCGTAGCTGGATCCTATATGTATAGTGCAGTAATCGTAGCCGGATCCTATATGTATAGTGCAGTAATCGTAGCTGGATCCTATATGTTTAGTGCAGTAATCGTAGCTGGATCCTATATGTATTTTGCAGTAATCGTAGCTGGATCCTATATGTATAGTGCAGTAATCGTAGCCGGATCCTATATGTATAGTGCAGTAATCGTAGCTGGAACCTATATGTATAGTGCAGTAATCGTAGCTGGATCCTATATGTACAGTACAGACCAAAAGTTTGGACACACCTTCTCATTTAAAATTTTTTCTGTATTTCCATGACTATGAAAATTGTACATTCACACTGAAGGCATCAAAACTATGAATTAACACATATGGAATTATATACTTAACAAAAAAGTGTGAAACAACTGAAAATATGTCTTATATTCTAGGTTCTTCAAAGTAGCCACCTTTTGCTTTGATGACTGCTTTGCACACTCTTGGCATTCTCTTGATGAGCTTCAAGAGGTAGTCACCGGAAATGGTCTTCCAACAATCTTGAAGGAGTTTCCACAGATGCTTAGCACTTGTTGGCCCTTTTGCCTTCACTCTGCGGTCCAGATCGCCCCAAACCATCTCGATTGGGTTCAGGTCTGGTGACTGTGGAGGCCAGGTCATCTGGCGTAGCACCCCATCATTCTCCTTCTTGGTCAAATAGCCCTTACACAGCCTGGAGGTGTGTTTGGGGTCATTGTCCTGTTGAAAAATAAATGATGGTCCAACTAAACGCAAACCGTATGGAATAGCATGCCGCTGCAAGATGCTGTGGTAGCCATGCTGGTTCAGTATGCCTTCAATTTTGAATAAATCCCCAACAGTGACACCAGCAAAGCACCCCCACACCATCACACCTCCTCCTCCATGCTTCATGGTGGGAACCAGGCATGTAGAGTCCATCCGTTCACCTTTTCTACGTCGCATAAAGACACGGTGGTTGGAACCAAAGATCTCAAATTTGGACTTATCAGACCAAAGCACAGGTTTCTACTCGCCTAATGTCCATTCCTTGTGTTCTTTAGCCCAAGCAAGTCTCTTCTGCTTGTTGCCTGTCATTAGCAGTGGTTTCCTAGCAGCTATCTTACCATGAAGGCCTGCTGCACAAAGTCTCCTCTTAACAGTTGTTGTAGAGATGTGTCTGCTGCTAGAACTGTGTGGCATTGACCTGGTCTCTAATCTGAGCTGCTGTTAACCTGCAATTTCTGAGTCAGGTGACTCGGATAAACTTATCCTCAGAAGCAGAGGTGACTCTTGGTCTTCCTTTCCTGGGTTGGTTCTCATGTGAGCCAGTTTCTTTGTAGCGCTTGATGGTTTTTGCAACTGCACTTGGGGACACTTTCAAAGTCTGCCGCCCAATTTTTCGCACTGACTGACCTTCATTTCTTAAAGTAATGATGGCCACTCATTTTTCTTTACTTAGAATTTGTATTATGACAAGAAAAAAGCAGCTAACAGTCTATTCAGTAGGACTATCAGCTGTGTATCCACCAGACTTCTGCACAACACAACTGATGGTCCCAACCCCATTTATAAGGCAAGAAATCCCATTTATTAAACCTGACAGGGCACACCTGTGAAGTGAAAACCATTTCCGGTGACTACCTCTTGAAGCTCATCAAGAGAATGCCAAGAGTGCGCAAAGCAGTCAAAGCAAAAGGTGGCTACTTTGAAGAACCTAGAATATAAGACATATTCTCAGTTGTTTCACACTTTTTTGTTAAGTATATAATTCCACATGTGTTAATTCATAGTTTTGATGCCTTCAGTGTGAATGTACAATTTTCATAGTCAAGAAAATACAGAAAAATCTTTAAATGAGAAGGAGTGTCCAAACTTTTGGTCTGTACTGTATAGTACAGTAATTATAGCTGGATCCTATATGTACAGAGCAGTAATCATAGCTGGATCCTATATGTATAGTGCAGTAATTATAGCTGGATCCTATATGTACAGTGCAGTAATCGTAGCTGCATCCTATATGTATAGTGCAGTAATCGTAGCTGGATCCTATATGTATAGTGCAGTAATCGTAGCTGGATCCTTTATGTATAGTGCAGTAATTATAGCTGGATCCTATATGTATAGTGCAGTAATCGTAGCTGGATCCTATATGTATAGTGCAGTAATCGTAGCTGGATCCTTTATGTATAGTGTAGTAATCGTAGCTGGATCCTATATGTATAGTGCAGTAATCGTAGCTGGATCCTATATGTACAGTGCAGTAATCATAGCTGGATCCTATATGTATAGTGCAGTAATCGTAGCTGGATCCTATATGTATAGTGCAGTAATCGTAGCTGGATCCTATATGTATAGTGCAGTAATCGTAGCTGGATCCTATATGTTTAGTGCAGTAATCGTAGCTGGATCCTATATATATTTTGCAGTAATCGTAGCTGGATCCTATATGTATAGTGCAGTAATCGCAGCTGGATCCTATATGTTTAGTGCAGTAATCATAGCTGGATCCTATATGTATAGTGCAGTAATCGTAGCTGGATCCTATATGCATAGTGCAGTAATCGTAGCTGGATCCTATATGTTTAGTGCAGTAATCATAGCTGGATCCTATATGTATAGTGCAGTAATCGTAGCTGGATCCTACATGTATAGTGCAGTAATCGTAGCTGGATCCTATATGTATAGTGCAGTAATCGTAGCTGGATCCTATATGTATAGCGCAGTAATCGTAGCTGGATCCTATATGTATATTGCAGTAATCGTAGCTGGATCCTATATGTATAGTGCAGTAATCGTAGCTGGATCCTATATGTTTAGTGCAGTAATCGTAGTTGGATCCTATATGTATAGTGCAGTAATCGTAGCTGGATCCTATATGTTTAGTGCAGTAATCGTAGCTGGATCCTATATGTATAGTGCAGTAATCGTAGCTGGATCCTATATATATAGTTCAGTAATCGTAGCTGGATCCTATATGTATAGTGCAGTAATCGTAGCTGGATCCTATATGTATAGTGCAGTAATCGTAGCTGGATCCTATATGTATAGTGCAGTAATCGTAGCTGGATCCTTTCTGTATAGTGCAGTAATCGTAGCTGGATCCTATATGTATGGTGCAGTAATCGTAGCTGGATCCTATATGTATAGTGCAGTAATCGTAGCTGGATCCTTTATGTATAGTGCAGTAATCGTAGCTGGATCCTATATGTATAGTGCAGTAATCGTAGCTGGATCCTATATGTTTAGTGCAGTAATCATAGCTGGATCCTATATATATTTTGCAGTAATCGTAGCTGGATCCTATATGTACAGTGCAGTAATCGCAGCTGGATCCTATATGTTTAGTGCAGTAATCATAGCTGGATCCTATATGTATAGTGCAGTAATCGTAGCTGGATCCTATATGCATAGTGCAGTAATCGTAGCTGGATCCTATATGTTTAGTGCAGTAATCATAGCTGGATCTTATATGTATAGTGCAGTAATCGTAGCTGGATCCTACATGTATAGTGCAGTAATCGTAGCTGGATCCTATATGTATAGTGCAGTAATCATAGCTGGATCCTATATGTATAGTGCAGTAATCGTAGCTGGATCCTATATGTATAGTGCAGTAATCGTAGCTGGATCCTATATGTATAGTGCAGTAATCGTAGCTGGATCCTATATGTTTAGTGCAGTAATCGTAGCTGGATCCTATATGCATAGTGCAGTAATCGTAGCTGGATCCTATATGTTTAGTGCAGTAATCGTAGCTGGATCCTATATGTATAGTGCAGTAATCGTAGCTGGATCCTATATATATAGTGCAGTAATCATAGCTGGATCCTATATGTATAGTGCAGTAATCGTAGCTGGATCCTATATGTATAGTGCAGTAATCGTAGCTGGATCCTATATGTATAGTGCAGTAATCGTAGCTGGATCCTATATGTTTAGTGCAGTAATCGTAGCTGGATCCTATATATATTTTGCAGTAATCGTAGCTGGATCCTATATGTATAGTGCAGTAATCGCAGCTGGATCCTATATGCTTAGTGCAGTAATCATAGCTGGATCCTATATGTATAGTGCAGTAATCGTAGCTGGATCCTATATGCATAGTGCAGTAATCGTAGCTGGATCCTATATGTTTAGTGCAGTAATCATAGCTGGATCCTATATGTATAGTGCAGTAATCGTAGCTGGATCCTACATGTATAGTGCAGTAATCGTAGCTGGATCCTATATGTATAGTGCAGTAATAGTAGCTGGATCCTATATGTATAGTGCAGTAATCGTAGCTGGATCCTATATGTATAGTGCAGTAATCGTAGCTGGATCCTATATGTTTAGTGCAGTAATCGTAACTGAATCCTATATGTATAGTGCAGTAATCATAGCTGGATCCTATATGTATAGTGCAGTAATCGTAGCTGGATCCTATATGTATAGTGCAGTAATCGTAGCTGGATCCTATATGTATAGTGCAGTAATCGTAGCTGGATCCTATATGTATAGTGCTTTAATCGTAGCTGGATCCTATATGTATAGTGCAGTAATCGTAGCTGGTTCCTATATATATAATGCAGTAATCGTAGCTGGATCCTATATGTATAGTGCAGTAATCGTAGCTGGATCCTTTATGTATAGTGCAGTAATCGTAGCTGGATCCTATATGTATAGTGCAGTAATCGTAGCTGGATCCTATATGTTTAGTGCAGTAATCGTAGCTGGATCCTGTATATATATTTTGCAGTAATCGTAGCTGGATCCTATATGTATAGTGCAGTAATCGTAGCTGGATCCTATATGTTTAGTGCAGTAATCATAGCTGGATCCTATATATATATTTTGCAGTAATCGTAGCTGGATCCTATATGTATAGTGCAGTAATCGCAGCTGGTCCTATATGTATAGTGCAGTAATCATAGCTGGATCCTATATGTATAGTGCAGTAATCGTAGCTGGATCCTATATGCATAGTGCAGTAATCGTAGCTGGATGCTATATGCATAGTGCAGTAATCGTAGCTGGATCCTATATGTTTAGTACATTAATCATAGCTGGATCCTATATGTATAGTGCAGTAATCGTAGCTGGATCCTACATGTATAGTGCAGTAATCGTAGCTGGATCCTATATGTATAGTGCAGTAATCATAGCTGGATCCTATATGTATAGTGCAGTAATCGTAGCTGGATCCTATATGTATAGTGCAGTAATCGTAGCTGGATCCTATATGTTTAGTGCAGTAATCGTAGCTGGATCCTATATGTATAGTGCAGTATTCGTAGCTGGATCCTATATGTTTAGTGCAGTAATCGTAGCTGGATCCTATATGTATAGTGCAGTAATCGTAGCTGGATCCTATATATATAGTGCAGTAATCGTAGCTGGATCCTATATGTATAGTGCAGTAATCGTAGCTGGATCCTATATGTATAGTGCAGTAATCGTAGCTGGATCCTATATGTATAGTGCAGTAATCGTAGCTGGATCCTTTCTGTATAGTGCAGTAATCGTAGCTGGATCCTATATGTATAGTGCAGTAATCGTAGCTGGATCCTATATGTTTAGTGCAGTAATCGTAGCTGGATCCTATATATATTTTGCAGTAATCGTAGCTGGATCCTCTATGTATAGTGCAGTAATTGCAGCTGGATCCTATATGCTTAGTGCAGTAATCATAGCTGGATCCTATATGTATAGTGCAGTAATCATAGCTGGATCCTATATGTATAGTGCAGTAATCATAGCTGGATCCTATATGTATAGTGCAGTAATCGTAGCTGGATCCTATATGCATAGTGCAGTAATCGTAGCTGGATCCTATATGTTTAGTGCAGTAATCATAGCTTGATCCTACATGTATAGTGCAGTAATCGTAGCTGGATCCTACATGTATAGTGCAGTAATCGTAGCTGGATCCTATATGTATAGTGCAGTAATAGTAGCTGTATCCTATATGAATAGTGCAGTAATCGTAGCTGGATCCTATATGTATAGTGCAGTAATCGTAGCTGGATCCTATATGTTTAGTGCAGTAATCGTAACTGGATCCTATATGTATAGTGCAGTAATCGTAGCTGGATCCTTTCTGTATAGTGCAGTAATCGTAGCTGGATCCTATATGTATAGTGCAGTAATCGTAGCTGGATCCTATATGTTTAGTGCAGTAATCGTAGCTGGATCCTATATATATTTTGCAGTAATCGTAGCTGGATCCTCTATGTATAGTGCAGTAATTGCAGCTGGATCCTATATGCTTAGTGCAGTAATCATAGCTGGATCCTATATGTATAGTGCAGTAATCGTAGCTGGATCCTATATGCATAGTGCAGTAATCGTAGCTGGATCCTATATGTTTAGTGCAGTAATCGTAGCTGGATCCTTTATGTATAGTGCAGTAATCGTAGCTGGATCCTATATGTATAGTGCAGTAATCGTAGCTGGATCCTATATGTTTAGTGCAGTAATCGTAGCTGGATCCTGTATATATATTTTGCAGTAATCGTAGCTGGATCCTATATGTATAGTGCAGTAATCGTAGCTGGATCCTATATGTTTAGTGCAGTAATCATAGCTGGATCCTATATATATATTTTGCAGTAATCGTAGCTGGATCCTATATGTATAGTGCAGTAATCGCAGCTGGATCCTATATGTATAGTGCAGTAATCATAGCTGGATCCTATATGTATAGTGCAGTAATCGTAGCTGGATCCTATATGCATAGTGCAGTAATCGTAGCTGGATGCTATATGCATAGTGCAGTAATCGTAGCTGGATCCTATATGTTTAGTACAGTAATCATAGCTGGATCCTATATGTATAGTGCAGTAATCGTAGCTGGATCCTACATGTATAGTGCAGTAATCGTAGCTGGATCCTATATGTATAGTGCAGTAATCATAGCTGGATCCTATATGTATAGTGCAGTAATCGTAGCTGGATCCTATATGTATAGTGCAGTAATCGTAGCTGGATCCTATATGTTTAGTGCAGTAATCGTAGCTGGATCCTATATGTATAGTGCAGTATTCGTAGCTGGATCCTATATGTTTAGTGCAGTAATCGTAGCTGGATCCTATATGTATAGTGCAGTAATCGTAGCTGGATCCTATATATATAGTGCAGTAATCGTAGCTGGATCCTATATGTATAGTGCAGTAATCGTAGCTGGATCCTATATGTATAGTGCAGTAATCGTAGCTGGATCCTTTCTGTATAGTGCAGTAATCGTAGCTGGATCCTATATGTATAGTGCAGTAATCGTAGCTGGATCCTATATGTTTAGTGCAGTAATCGTAGCTGGATCCTATATATATTTTGCAGTAATCGTAGCTGGATCCTCTATGTATAGTGCAGTAATTGCAGCTGGATCCTATATGCTTAGTGCAGTAATCATAGCTGGATCCTATATGTATAGTGCAGTAATCATAGCTGGATCCTATATGTATAGTGCAGTAATCATAGCTGGATCCTATATGTATAGTGCAGTAATCGTAGCTGGATCCTATATGCATAGTGCAGTAATCGTAGCTGGATCCTATATGTTTAGTGCAGTAATCATAGCTTGATCCTACATGTATAGTGCAGTAATCGTAGCTGGATCCTACATGTATAGTGCAGTAATCGTAGCTGGATCCTATATGTATAGTGCAGTAATAGTAGCTGTATCCTATATGAATAGTGCAGTAATCGTAGCTGGATCCTATATGTATAATGCAGTAATCGTAGCTGGATCCTATATGTTTAGTGCAGTAATCGTAACTGGATCCTATATGTATAGTGCAGTAATCGTAGCTGGATCCTTTCTGTATAGTGCAGTAATCGTAGCTGGATCCTATATGTATAGTGCAGTAATCGTAGCTGGATCCTATATGTTTAGTGCAGTAATCGTAGCTGGATCCTATATATATTTTGCAGTAATCGTAGCTGGATCCTCTATGTATAGTGCAGTAATTGCAGCTGGATCCTATATGCTTAGTGCAGTAATCATAGCTGGATCCTATATGTATAGTGCAGTAATCGTAGCTGGATCCTATATGCATAGTGCAGTAATCGTAGCTGGATCCTATATGTTTAGTGCAGCAATCATAGCTTGATCCTATATGTATAGTGCAGTAATCGTAGCTGGATCCTACATGTATAGTTCAGTAATCGTAGCTGGATCCTATATGTATAGTGCAGTAATAGTAGCTGGATCCTATATGTATAGTGCAGTAATCGTAGCTGGATCCTATATGTATAGTGCAGTAATCGTAGCTGGATCCTATATGTATAGTGCAGTAATCGTAGCTGGATCCTATATGTTTAGTGCAGTAATCGTAACTGAATCCTATATGTATAGTGCAGTAATCATAGCTGGATCCTATATGTATAGTGCAGTAATCGTAGCTGGATCCTATATGTATAGTGCAGTAATCGTAGCTGGATCCTATATATATAGTGCAGTAATCGTAGCTGGATCCTATATGTATAGTGCTTTAATCGTAGCTGGATCCTATATGTATAGTGCAGTAATCGTAGCTGGATCCTATATATATAATGCAGTAATCGTAGCTGGATCCTATATGTATAGTGCAGTAATCGTAGCTGGATCCTTTATGTATAGTGCAGTAATCGTAGCTGGATCCTATATGTTTAGTGCAGTAATCGTAGCTGGATCCTATATATATATTTTGCAGTAATCGTAGCTGGATCCTATATGTATAGTGCAGTAATCGTAGCCGGATCCTATATGTATAGTGCAGTAATCGTAGCTGGATCCTATATGTATAGTGCAGAAATCGTAGCTGGATCCTATATGTATAGTGCAGTAATCGTAGCTGGATCCTATATGTTTAGTGCAGTAATCATAGCTGGATCCTATATATATATTTTGCAGTAATCCTAGCTGGATCCTATATGTATAGTGTAGTAATCGTAGCCTGATCCTATATGTATAGTGCAGTAATCGTAGCTGGATCCTATATATATAGTGCAGTAATCGTAGCTGGATCCTATATGTATATTACAGTAATCGTAGCTGGATCCTATATGTATAGTGCAGTAATCGTAGCTGGATCCTATATGTATAGTGCAGTAATCGTAGCTGGATCCTATATGTATATTACAGTAATCGTAGCTGGATCCTATATGTATAGTGCAGTAATCGTAGCTGGATCCTATATGTATATTACAGTAATCGTAGCTGGATCCTATATGCATAGTGCAGTAATCGTAGCTGGATCCTATATGTACAGTGCAGTAATCGTAGCTGGGTCCTATATGCATAGTGCAGTAATCGTAGCTGGATCCTATATGTATAGTGCAGTAATCGTAGCTGGATCCTATATGTATAGTGCAGTAATCGTAGCTGGATCCTATATGTATAGTGCAGTAATCGTAGCTGGATCCTAGATGTATAGTGCAGTAATCGTAGCTGGATCCTGTACTTGCAGCACTAGCGCTTTCTGGCTGTCACACATAACCGCCATGTTAATGTGCACACAATGCGGGACGTCTCACATAAGGTGCTTGCTGCTGTGCATATAATAGACTTAGCGCACAAAGAGTATGATGTACATAGCGGTGACTAGTATGAAACCTGTACGGCAGTGACACTGTGCTTCGATGGGGCACATGGATCGCTCACTTCAGTTGCCATGGTAATGATGAAAGCCAGAAGGAACGTGATTTCTATTTATGCATGACCCAAATTGACCTCATGGTAATTGTTCCTCCTACATGTAGACCCAGGTGAAGGTGTGTAAGGATGGAGCCAAGGAAAAATAACTTAATGGGCTCAGTTGGAAGAAGAAAGAGAACAGATCTGTACGGGACCAAGGCCTAAAGGGAACAGAAACACGACACTTCTCATGAGAGACTCAGACAAATTTGGCAAGATCATACGACCAATTAACAATGGCCGAATCTCAGGTATCTTTATACAGCACTTCTGTACTGTGGCGGCAATACTCCAGACCGGTCAACAAATCACCTCAGGACATGTGTAACTCACGGAGGACTAGTGATGCAGCTTAAAGGGAATCTGTCACTAGCTTTTTCTTCCATTCTGAGAGCAGCATGATGTAGGGGCAGAGACCTTGATTCCAGTGATATGTCACTTACTGGGCTGCTCACTGCAGTTTTGATAAAATCACTGTTTTACCAGATGCAGATCTCTGAATGTTGACCTGTGAATAGGACAAAAGAGGCCAGTTTTTGCTCCTATTTTATTCCCACTGCTCGCAAATATTCTTTAACTTTTTAAAAATCCTCCATATGGTTTCAGAGATATGGACCTGGTTGATAGGATCCTCAGGGGTGTGCGTTTAGGCTGCTCGGTATTATTATCCTGCTTGCAACACCCCTTTGTTAAAAACCATAAAAAGTAGCACTGAATATAGAGGCCCAAAACTCTGGAATCAACTGTATGGAAGATTTTTTTTATAAAAGGGGAGCACTCAGGTGAGCATTGGGAATAAAATAAGGGCAAAAACTGGCCACTTTTGACCTAATGACTGATGCTCTTTAAAGTGAATCTATCAGCAGGATTTTGCTAAGTAAACTACAGGCAGTGTCATGTTGTAGCTGCTGCACTGATTAATATGATACCTGAGGTGAAGAAATCCGTCTTGTGGTTCTTGTGTAATCAGTGTTTGCAGTTTTGAGTTAATGATATGCCCGTGCTCCGGGGCGGGGCTGTAGGCAGGGTCTTATCCTGGTGCTCTAGGCCAGATCAACAAGAAAAAACCTGCCCACATGCCCGCCCCTATCTGTCTCTCTGTGTCTGTCTCTATGATGAGGAACATAATTGTACTTTGGGCACAAGAGAGCCCTACCCAGGGCACAGCTCTGAGAGCCCTACCCAGGACACAGCTCTGAGATCCCTACGCAGGGCACAGCTCTGAGATCCCTACCCAGGGCACAGCTCTGAGATCCCTACGCAGGGCACAGCTCTGAGATCCCTACCCAGGGCACAGCTCTGAGATCCCTACGCAGGGCACAGCTCTGAGATCCCTACCCAGGGCACAGCTCTGAGAGCCCTACGCAGGGCACAGCTCTGAGAGCCCTACGCAGGGCACAGCTCTGAGAGCCCTACGCAGGGCACAGCTCTGAGAGCCCTACCCAGGGCACAGCTCTGAGAGCCCTACCCAGGGCACAGCCCTGAGAGCCCTAGCCAGAGCACAGCTCTGAGAGCCCTAGCCAGGGCACAGCTCTGAGAGCCCTAGCCAGGGCACAGCTCTGAGAGCCCTACCCAGGACACAGCTCTGAGAGCCCTACCCAGGGCACAGCTCTGAGATCCCTACCCAGGGCACAGCTCTGAGATCCCTACGCAGGGCACAGCTCTGAGAGCCCTATGCAGGGCACAGCTCTGAGAGCCCTACCCAGGGCACAGCCCTGAGAGCCCTAGACAGAGCACAGCTCTGAGAGCCCTAGCCAGGGCACAGCTCTGAGAGCCCTACCCAGGACACAGCTCTGAGAGCCCTACCCAGGGCACAGCTCTGAGAGCCCTACCCAGGGCACAGCTCTGAGATCCCTACCCAGGGCACAGCTCTGAGATCCCTACGCAGGGCACAGCTTTGAGAGGCCTACCCAGGGCCCAGCTCTGAGATCCCTACCAGGGCACAGCTCTGAGAGCCCTACGCAGGGCACAGCTCTGAGAGCCCTACACAGGGCACAGGTCTGAGATCCCTACGCAGGGCACAGCTCTGAGAGCCCTATGCGGGGCACAGCTCTGAGATCCCTACCCGAGGCACAGCTCTGAGAGCCCTAACCAGGGCACAGCCCTGAGAGCCCTACACAGGGCACAGGTCTGAGATCCCTACGCAGGGCACAGCTCTGAGAGCCCTATGCGGGGCACAGCTCTGAGAGCCCTACGCAGGGCACAGCTCTGAGAGCCCTATGCAGGGCACAGCTCTGAGAGCCCTACCCAGGGCACAGCTCTGAGATCCCTACCCAGGGCACAGCTCTGAGATCCCTGCCCAGGGCTCAGCTCTGAGATCCCTACCCAGGGCACAGCTCTGAGATCCCTACCCAGGGCACAGCTCTGAGAGCACTACCCAGGGCACAGCTCTGATAGCCCTACCCAGGGCACAGCTCTGAGAGCCCTACGCAGGGCACAGCTCTGAGAGCCCTATGCAGGGCACAGCTCTGAGAGCCCTACGCAAGGCACAGCTCTGAGATCCCTACCCAGGGCACAGCTCTGAGAGCCCTACGCAGGGCACAGCTCTGAGAGCCCTACCCAGGGCACAGCTCTGAGAGCCCTATCCAGGGCACAGCTCTGACAGCCCTACCCAGGGCACAGCTCTAGAGCCCTACAGAGGGCACAGCTCTGAGATCCCTACCCAGGGCACAGCTCTGAGAGCCCTACCCAGGGCAAGGCTCTAAGATCCCTACCCAGGGCACAGCTCTGAGATCCCTACCCAGGGCACAGCTCTGATATCCCTACCCAGGGCACAGCTCTGAGATCCCTACGCAGGGCCCAGCTCTGAGAGCTCTACCCAGGGCCCAGCTCTGAGATCCCTACCAGGGCACAGCTCTGAGAGCCCTACCCAGGGCACAGCTCTGAGAGCCCTACGCAGGGCACAGCTCTGACAGCCCTTCGCAGGGCACAGGTCTGAGATCCCTACACGGGGCACAGTTCTGAGAGCCCTACTCAGGGCACTGCTCTGAGATACCTACCCAGGGCACAGCTCTGAGATCCCTACCCAGGGCACAGCTCTAAGAGCACTACCCAGGGCACAGCTCTGAGAGCCCTACCCAGGGCACAGCTCTGAGAGCCCTACGCAGGGCACAGCTCTGAGAGCCCTACGCAGGGCCCAGCTCTGAGATCCCTAGCCAGGGCACAGCTCTGAGAGCCCTACGCAGGGCACAGCTCTGAGAGCCCTACGCAGGGCACAGGTCTGAGATCCCTACGCAAGGCACAGCTCTGAGATCCCTAGCCAGGGCACAGCTCTGAGAGCCCTACCCAGGACACAGCTCTGAGAGCCCTACCCAGGGCACAGCTCTGAGAGCCCTACCCAGGGCACAGCTCTGAGATCCCTACCCAGGGCACAGCTCTGAGATCCCTACGCAGGGCACAGCTTTGAGAGGCCTACCCAGGGCCCAGCTCTGAGATCCCTACCAGGGCACAGCTCTGAGAGCCCTACGCAGGGCACAGCTCTGAGAGCCCTACACAGGGCACAGGTCTGAGATCCCTACGCAGGGCACAGCTCTGAGAGCCCTATGCGGGGCACAGCTCTGAGATCCCTACCCGAGGCACAGCTCTGAGAGCCCTAACCAGGGCACAGCCCTGAGAGCCCTACACAGGGCACAGGTCTGAGATCCCTACGCAGGGCACAGCTCTGAGAGCCCTATGCGGGGCACAGCTCTGAGAGCCCTACGCAGGGCACAGCTCTGAGAGCCCTATGCAGGGCACAGCTCTGAGAGCCCTACCCAGGGCACAGCTCTGAGATCCCTACCCAGGGCACAGCTCTGAGATCCCTGCCCAGGGCTCAGCTCTGAGATCCCTACCCAGGGCACAGCTCTGAGATCCCTACCCAGGGCACAGCTCTGAGAGCACTACCCAGGGCACAGCTCTGATAGCCCTACCCAGGGCACAGCTCTGAGAGCCCTACGCAGGGCACAGCTCTGAGAGCCCTATGCAGGGCACAGCTCTGAGAGCCCTACGCAAGGCACAGCTCTGAGATCCCTACCCAGGGCACAGCTCTGAGAGCCCTACGCAGGGCACAGCTCTGAGAGCCCTACCCAGGGCACAGCTCTGAGAGCCCTATCCAGGGCACAGCTCTGACAGCCCTACCCAGGGCACAGCTCTAGAGCCCTACAGAGGGCACAGCTCTGAGATCCCTACCCAGGGCACAGCTCTGAGAGCCCTACCCAGGGCAAGGCTCTAAGATCCCTACCCAGGGCACAGCTCTGAGATCCCTACCCAGGGCACAGCTCTGATATCCCTACCCAGGGCACAGCTCTGAGATCCCTACGCAGGGCCCAGCTCTGAGAGCTCTACCCAGGGCCCAGCTCTGAGATCCCTACCAGGGCACAGCTCTGAGAGCCCTACCCAGGGCACAGCTCTGAGAGCCCTACGCAGGGCACAGCTCTGACAGCCCTTCGCAGGGCACAGGTCTGAGATCCCTACACGGGGCACAGTTCTGAGAGCCCTACTCAGGGCACTGCTCTGAGATACCTACCCAGGGCACAGCTCTGAGATCCCTACCCAGGGCACAGCTCTAAGAGCACTACCCAGGGCACAGCTCTGAGAGCCCTACCCAGGGCACAGCTCTGAGAGCCCTACGCAGGGCACAGCTCTGAGAGCCCTACGCAGGGCCCAGCTCTGAGATCCCTAGCCAGGGCACAGCTCTGAGAGCCCTACGCAGGGCACAGCTCTGAGAGCCCTACGCAGGGCACAGGTCTGAGATCCCTACGCAAGGCACAGCTCTGAGATCCCTAGCCAGGGCACAGCTCTGAGAGCCCTACGCAGGGCACAGCTCTGAGAGCCCTACGCAGGGCACAGCTCTGAGAGCCCTATGCAGGGCACAGCTCTGAGAGCCCTACCCAGGGCACAGCTCTGAGAGCCCTATCCAGGGCACAGCTCTGACAGCCCTACCCAGGGCACAGCTCTAGATCCCTACACAGGGCACAGCTCTGAGAGCCCTACCCCCAGGGCACAGCTCTGAGATCCCTACCCAGGGCACAGCTCTAAGATCCCTACCCAGGGCACAGCTCTGAGATCCCTACCCAGGGCACAGCTCTGAGATCCCTACCCAGGGCACAGCTCTGAGAGCCCTACCAAGGGAACAGCTCTGAGAGCCCTACCCAGGGCACAGCTCTGAGAGCCCTACGCAGGGCACATCTCTGAGAGCCCTACCCAGGGCACAGCTCTAGAGCCCTATGCAGGGCACAGGTCTGAGAGCCCTACGCAGGGCACAGCTCTGAGAGCCCTACCCAGGGCACAGCTCTGAGAGCCCTACCCAGGGCACAGCTCTGAGAGCCCTACTCAGGGCACAGCTCTGAGAGCCCTACCCAGGGCACAGCTCTGAGATCCCTACCCAGGGCACAGCTCTGAGATCCCTACCCAGGGCACAGCTCTGAAGGCCCTACGCAGGGCACAGCTCTGACAGCCCTACGCAGGGCACAGCTCTGAGAGCCCTACCCAGGGCACAGCTCTGAGAGCCCTACGCAGGACACAGCTCTGAGAGCTCTACGCAGGGCACAGCTCTGAGAGCCCTACCCAGGGCACAGCTCTAAGGTCCCTACCCAGGGCACAGCTCTGAGATCCCTACCCAGGGCACAGCTCTGAGATCCCTACCCAGGGCACAGCTCTGAGAGCCCTACCAAGGGAACAGCTCTGAGAGCCCTACCCAGGGCACAGCTCTGAGAGCCCTACGCAGGGCACAGCTCTGAGAGCCCTACCCAGGGCACAGCTCTAGAGCCCTACGCAGGGCACAGGTCTGAGAGCCCTACGCAGGGCACAGCTCTGAGAGCCCTACCCAGGGCACAGCTCTGAGAGCCCTATCCAGGGCACAGCTCTGAGAGCCCTACCCAGGGCACAGCTCTGAGATCCCTACCCAGGGCACAGCTCTGAGATCCCTACCCAGGGCACAGCTCTGAAGGCCCTACCCAGGGCACAGCTCTGAGATCCCTACCAAGGGAACAGCTCTGAGAGCCCTACCCAGGGCACAGCTCTGAGAGCCATACGCAGGGCACAGCTCTGAGAGCCCTACCCAGGGCACAGTTCTAGAGCCCTACGCAGGGCACAGGTCTGAGAGCCCTACGCAGGGCACAGCTCTGAGAGCCCTACCCAGGGCACAGCTCTGAGAGCCCTACCCAGGGCACAGCTCTGAGAGCCCTACTCAGGGCACAGCTCTGAGAGCCCTACCCAGGGCACAGCTCTGAGATCCCTACCCAGGGCACAGCTCTGAGATCCCTACCCAGGGCATAGCTCTGAAGACCCTACCCAGGGCACAGCTCTGAGATCCCTACCCAGGGCACAGCTCTGAGATCCCTACCCAGGGCATAGCTCTGAGAGCCCTACGCAGGGCACAGCTCTGAGAGCCCTACGCAGGGCACAGCTCTGAGATCCCTACCCAGGGCACAGCTCTGAGAGCCCTATGCAGGGCACAGCTCTGAGATCCCTGCCCAGGGCACAGCTCTGAGAGCCCTACGCAGGGCACAGCTCTGAGAGCCCTACGCAGGGCACAGCTCTGAGAGCCCTACCCAGGGCACAGCTCTGAGAGCCCTACCCAGCGCACAGCTCTGAGATCCCTACCCAGGGCACAGCTCTGAGAGCCCTACCCAGCGCAGAGCTCTGAGAGCTCTGGATCTGCCCTTGTGTAATTGCACCCTTTGCTGCATTTTTGGTGGAGTTTATTGGAAGAACATCCAAAATGTAATAACTTATGAGCGAAAGGTGAGTAGATGAAGCCTGAGTGATTGCTTTTATGAGTGTTATTGTTGTAGGTCGGTGGACCAGAGATATACCTTGACAAAGGCCTCAATTGGCCAAAACATTGGCTTCTTTCTGTTTTGCATGGGTCTGTTTGCAATAAATTCATATTTCAAGAAAGAGACTCATAATTGGTGTGCCGAAGTATTTTCAATTATTGATGACTTAGTCATTCTTCCGTGCAGAATAAAAGGGCAGATAGAACAAGCTTATCTATTTTTCTACTTCTCACACTTGGATAGGAGTCTCCAGAGCAGTTGAATAAAGAAGATATAAAGATGGCATGAGGCTATGTAAGGAGGTGGACTACTGCGGTCGCATTCCTTTCCTTTGATGTTTTGTCAGATCGCACTCGGACAGATAATATGATTGTCTGCACCTGCTTTCAGACACAAAGTAGGGTCCATAAACCTAATGCTGAAATTACAATCTGGGTTGGTTTTAGAAGGATGGGGCTAGGGTGGAGTTTATGTCTGAAAAAAAAATTACTTTGCTTCAGTTTTTTCTGTGTGTTTTCATATTTGTTATTATTGGACCCCAGGAGGCCACTGCTGATACATGTCTTAGGATGCAGTCAGGCGTCCATATCATTCGCGTGAGGATTGCATTGCAATCCTTGGACTGACCATTGTCTCTCCTGACCTGAGCGTGACAGCGTGTATTTCTATGCAGCTGAATTGTGAAGGAATTTACATACCTAAATTACAAGTTTTTGTAAATCTTTGCCCTAAAAACAATATTATTAACCAGCTTAGCTCCTCCGGATCTATAACATGCCGCTTGCAGAATGGACTGCATGTACAGGGACAGCTTCCCTTTAAATTCTAAGATCTCGATTCACTAGATATTAAGTAAATGAAACACTTATTTTGTCAGATTTCGCCTTTGTTAATAGTGGATCTGTTATTTTGATACAAGTAAGAACAGATAGAACAGCTTGCTTTATATGGAAAAGTCATTTATTTGTCTACTTCAAGCAGCTGCACGGATGTTCACGTCTTAATGATTAATAATTTTATTTCTCTACAGTGGAGTCTGATGAATGAAAGGAAAAAAACAAAAACAGGAATATATTTTAACATTAACCATTTAATTTCCAAAACTTCTTTTCAGAAGAATCTGTTGATGTCACTGCCAGTGATGTGTAAGATGTGTTCTTGCTATTATATCTGAGAGCAGCACAATATAGGGCAAGATAGCCTGATTCCAGGGATGCATCACTTATTAGGCTGTGTTATAGTTTCCATACAATCAGTGTTTTATCAGCAGGAGATTATCACTGCCGAACTAGGGCTCATGTGCACAGCAGTCAGGCCAATCTGCCAATCAGAGGTGTGGGGGCGGGGTTATATGGAGTTCAGCATTCTGACCACTACTATATCTACAATAGACAAAAGAGGTAATATATCAAAACTACACGAAGCAGTCTAGTAAGTGATACATTGCTGGAATCAGGCTCTCTTTCCCGCTAAAAATGAACATTGTGCACATCATTGAATCATAGAATCATAGAATGGTAGAGTTGGAGGGGGCCTCCTGGATCATCTGGTCCAACCCCCTGCTCAAAGCAGGATTCACTAAATAATCTTAGACAGATATCTGTCCAGCCTCTGTTTGAAGACGTCCATTGAAGGGGAACTCATCGCCTTTCGTGGCAGCCTGTTCCACTCATTGATCACCCTAACTGTCAAAAAGTTTTTTCTAATATCTAATCTGTGTCTCCTCCCATTCAGTTTCATCCCATTGCTTCTAGTCTTTCCTTGTGCAAATGAGAATAAAGATGATCCTTCTACAATGTGACAGCCCTTGAGATATTTGTAGACAGCTATTAAGTCTCCTCTCAGTCTTCTTTTTTGCAAGCTAAACATTCCCAAATCCTGTAATCGTTCCTCATAGGACATGGTTTGCAGACCGGTCACCATTCTGGTAGCTCTTCTCTGAACTTGCTCCAGTTTGTCGATGTCTTTTTTAAAATGTGGTGCCCAAAACTGGACACTGTATTCCAGATGAGGTCTGACCAAAGAGGAGTAAAGTCCGATAATGACTTCACGTGATCTAGACTGTATGCTTCTGTTAATACATCCCAGAATTGTATTTGCCTTTTTTGCTGCTGCATCACACTGTTGACTCATGTTCAGTCTATGATCTATTAGTATACCTAAGTCTTTTTCACATGTACTGTGTACTGTTGCTTAGCTCTATTCCTCCCATTTTGTATATGTTTTTTTCATTTTTATTGCCCAGATGTAGTACTTTGCATTTCTCCCTGTTATAAACCATTCTGTTAGTTGCTGCCCACTGCTCCAGATTATTTAGGTCTTTTTGAATTCTCTCTCTCTCTTCTCTAGTGTTAGCTATCCCTCCTAGCTTTGTGTCATCAGCAAATTTAATCAGTTTACCCTCAATTCCTTCATCTAAATCATTGATAAAGATGTTGAACAATACAGGTCCCAGGACAGAGCCCTGTGGTACCCCACTTGAGACATTCATCCAACTGGATGTGAAGCCATTTATGACCACTCTTTGAGTCCGATCACTAAGCCAGTTATGAATCCACCTAACAGTTGCCTTGTCCATTCCATACTTGGTAATTTTTTCAATAAGGATGGTGTGAGATACTTTGTCAAATGCTTTGCTGAAGTCAAGATATACTATATTTACAGCATTTCCCTGATCCACCCAGTCAGTGATTCTGTCATAGAAGGAAATTAAGTTAGTCTGACATGACTTGTTAGTTACAAACCCATGCTGAGTCTGATTAATCACTTCATTCTTATCCAGGTACTTACATACATGTTGTTTAATAATTTGTTCAAAGATCTTTCCTGGTATAGAAGTCAGACTCACCGGCCTATAGTTCCCTGGGTCCACCTTCTTCCCCTTTTTGAAGATAGGAACAACATTTGCTCTTCTCCAGTCTTCTGGGACTTCTCCTGTTCTCCAAGAATTTTCAAAGATTATGGAGAGTGGTTCTAAAACTTCTTCTACGATCTCCTTCAGTACTCTGGGGTGTAATTCATCTGGACATGGAGACTTGAACTCATTTATGTTAGCTAAATATTCCCTCACAATCTCTCTGTTTACAGATAACTTGTATTCTTCTATTCCTTTAATAGGACAGTGAAGATCAATTGATGTTAAATTTTCTTTCTGAGAGAAAACAGATGCAAAATAGGAATTAAAAAGTTCGGCCTTCTCAACATCCTTTCTTACCATTTCACCATTGTCATCCTGTAAAAATCCTATAGCATCTTTGACTTTTCTTTTACTTTTGACATACCCCCAAAATCCTTTTTATTGCTTTTGACATCTCTTGCAAGCCTTAATTCATTGTCAGCTTTAGCTAACCTGATACGTGCCCTACAGGATCTGCAGACTGCATTATAATCTTCTTTAGATATGCCTCCATCTTTCCATTTGATAAACATTTCTTTCTTTCTTTTTAGCATGTGTTTAAGTCATTTGTTCATCCATCCTGGTTTCCTTAAATGCTTCCCATTCTTCCTACTTTTCGGGATTGTTAACGATTGTGTTTTGAGAATCTCATTTTTAAAAATTTCCCATCCTTCCTGCACATTTTTGTCCTTAAGGACATCCAGCCATTGGATCCCTCCTATTCTCTTTCTGAGTCGCTTAAAATCAGCCTTTCTGAAATCTAACCTTGAAGTTTGAGTCTTCACATGTCTTCCTCCTCTAGTTATCCAAAATTCTATAATAGCATGATCGCTGCTTCCTAGGGTCCCAGCCACTTTTACCTCCTCAACAATTTCTTCCCTGTTTATAAGGATTAGATCCAAAGTAGCAGATCCCCTTGTTTTTTCCCCTACCTTTTGGAAGATAAAGTTGTCAGCAAGAGAGGATAAGAATTTGCTTGACCTGTTAGTTTTACTTGAGAGAGATTCCCAACAAATGTCTGGATAGTTGAAATCTCCCATGACCACTACGTCATATTTTTTGGAGAACTTGGTCATTTGATACATAAAGAGTTCATCCATATCTTCAGCTTGCCCAGGTGGCCTGTAGTAAATGCCTACAATGGTGTCCTTTCCGTTGTTCTCTCCTTGTATTCTTACCCAAACAGTTTCCACAGAACTCCCAGTCTCTGAAGCTTCAATCTCTGTGCAGATATACGCTTTTCTAACATACAATGCGACACCTCCTCCTCGTTTATCAAGTCTGTTTCTTGCAAATAAGTTGTATGCTTTTAGCCTTTTATTCCAATCATGTGTATCGTCCCACCAAGTTTCAGTGATTCCAATGACATCATATTCCTTTTCCTGCATTAGTAGTTCCAATTCTCCTTGTTTGTTGCCCATGCTTTGTGCATTTGTATAAAAACATTTTAGTTTGTGATTGGTTTCTCTTCCTCCCATATTTTTATTATTTAAATTTTTTTGTCTTTGTTCTTCCTTTCCACTTCCAGTAGCAGAGATCTCAATAGTATGTGTCAGCTGTATATCTTTTTCTGGCCTTTTGCTTCCCTTCCCACATTGTTCTAGTTTAAAGCTCTCCTGATGAGTGTAGCAAGGCGACTTCCAAATACATGTTTTCCAGTCTTCATAAGGTGCACCCCATCTCTAGCAAGTAGTCCATCATATAGGTAATTCATTCCGTGATCCAGAAATCCAAATCCTTGTTGACGGCACCATCGACGTAGCCAGTTGTTCACCCGTAGAATCTTATTCCACCTCATTGTTCCATGGCCATCCACTGGGAGGATGGATGAGAAGACCACCTGCGCTCCCAATTCTTTCACTTTCTTGCCTAAGTCTTCAAAGTCACTGCAGATGGTTTCCAGGTCCTTTCTTGTGGTGTCATTTGTACCCACATGTATTAGCAGGAATGGGTAGTGATCTGTAGGTCTGAAGAGTCTTGATATCCTGTCAGACACATCTTTAATTTTTGCTCCTGGAAGACAGCACATCAATGATATTTGTCAACTGTTTTTCTTCTGTTTTAGTTGTAAAAATAGTTGCACATTTTATCACAATTTTTGCACAAAAATGTGTGAGTTTTTGCTATTTTACACTACTACTGCCACTTTAAAAAAGTGGGTGTAATTTGAGCATAGCTAGATAAACAAAAAAGGTTTAGGGCAGCCTTAGGAATTGTGACTTTTTACAAAGTCGCACAAAAGGAAACAAACTCAGTAGGGGTTGAAGCGTAAAAAGTTTAAAATCAATTTTTAAAAATCAAGTTTTACATCTGAAGATGTTTCAGATTTATCAAACATCGTTCAACTATTTGATAAACATGGCATGAATAACGTCAGTGCAATCAGAAACAAAACTGACTTCAAAAATTCCTCTGATGATGAATTCCCCCATTGTTTCTATGATTTACTAAGTTACTGTAAAATAGAATGGAATGAGGAAATAAATGTTAGCGCCTTGTAAGATATTAGTACTTCAGGTAGAGAGGAACATGGTGACACAATGGTTTTCTGAGTTTATATTTACCTAGGGAACAAGCACTTCAAAGAAATCAATAGCATTGCAAGGGCTGCCGACGTCAGCGGTCGCGTGACCTGTCACATGACTAAATGACGTCCTGGCAGGTCCTCACACCACCGCGACCATTACAACAGACCGGACGCATTGCTGAGGAGACCGGGGGCCATCAGAAGGTAAGTATAATCTTTATTTTTTATTTTAAATTCTTTTTTTACAGGTTCTATGGTACCCGAGTCTGGAGGAGAGTCTCCTCTTTTCCAAACCCAGGTACCATCCGCACATAGAATCGCTTAATATCCGTGTGTGCAAATGTGCTGACATGGATATGAAGCGCCCAGGGGATGGGGACGACTCAGCGCCCGGGCCTTGTTGTTGCCTGATCTTGGGGGATGTCGCGGTGGCCGGCTCCGGGCCCGTACCCTGGGGTCACTCTTAAAAGAAGGGGGGAAGTTATATGGCATAGGGGAATGTTCGTGACGCCACCTGTGGTGTCTGGTGAGGATCACCAGCGCTGCGACAGTCCTCTAAGGCCGGTGTTCGGGCAGCTTAGTTGGTGCAGCTCCCCACAGGTGGAGCGGGGCCTCAGGGCAGTGTAGAGAGGGTGCAGAGTAGAGCGTCGGCGAGTGCAGAGCCGCGGAGGAAAGAACAGACAGAGGCGGTAGTTGAAGTCATCCAAGTCTTTACTCACTTTGGTGTGTAGTCAGCTCAGAGCTTCTCTCTGCTGTCACACGGCGAGCTGCAGCCGCCACGGTGGGGTTCAGCACACTCCAGGTAGTTCAGGAGCACTTGTCAGGACCCCGCTCTAGTGTGTTCCTCTCTTGTTCAACTTCTCCCGCCTTGTGTCCCCCACTGAATCCTGTACAAGTACTGCGATGTCCCTTTTGGGTAACGTGTAGTTCCCGGACCGACTGGGTGCCCTTATTGGTGACTTGTGGTGAGAACGTGGCGTAAGGCCGGGTCCCTCTGGATAAACTCAGATTAGGGCATACAGGTGGCGACTCCGCTCCGTCCGTATCCCCCTGGGATCCACATAAGCCTCCGGACTTTTCCGACAGAGACGTAAAGTGCAAAGTCAGATAATCGAGGACCGGTACCCCCTCTTGCGGCAGGGTCTCTCTGGCTGGGCCAGAATAAGGTATGCAGGTGGCGACTCCGCTCCGTCCGCACCCCCTGAGATCTTCTCTGCTCCCCTCCTGGGCCTTCTTGCTTGGACCCTGACCGGGGACAGAGCCGGTTATAACTCTGCCCCGACCCCCCGTCTCGAGGCCTGAGACTGGGGACTGTGGACCCTCAGCCGGTTGCAGCCTTGTGCTGACTCGCCGTCCCAAAGACCCACGACCAAAGACGCTGTTATTAAAATGGCCTCCAGTTATATAGAATTCTAGTAAAGTGCTTAGGTAAATGCTTCCTCCACCCTCGCTCACTACGTGGTTCCCCCTAACTTTGGTTCCCCCCCTAACTCCTCCATTCAGCTCCGGGGCAGCACTATGGTGCTTTAGGCCCCCTTCAGAACTGGAGTGGTATAGTGTTGAGTGTGTGGTTGGGGTCCTGTGTAGTACTCCATCCTTACCTGGGAGAGGAGATACCACACCTCGTTCTGAGGTGCAGTACCCCTGTGGCGACTGAACCCTCAGGGGCGCCACAGATATAATGCGTTTCAATGCAAGTCAATGGCGGCAATTACGCTGCATTTCCGCAAAATTAATGGACATGCTGCATATTTTTCCGCAATGATAATCCGCAGCAGAAATTTCCACATTGGGGACCATGGGGCACGTATTACCAAGCGTTTTTTAAGCGCTTTCGCTGCGGAAATTCCGCTGCAAAAACGCTTGAAAAACGCATAGTGGGCACGCAGCCTAACTCTCACTATCCCTACTGTCAAACTACACACTTTATCAATATTACTAACATCTTTAACGCACATCATAATTTACATTATACCACATATAGCCATGGCCGAAATTGTTGGCACCCTTGAAATTGCTTCAAAAAATAAAGTATTTCTCCCCTAAAATTATTTCAATTGCACATGTTTGTTATACACATGTTTATTTCCTTTGTGTGTATTGGAATAACACAAAAAAATGAGAAAAAAAGGAAAATTGGACAAAATTTCACACAAAATCTCAAACATGGGCCAGTCAAAATTGTTGACACTTTGTTTCAATCATGTCATATTCGTTCAAACTCACCTGTGGCAAGTAACAGGTGTGGTCAATATGAAAATCTGATGAAAGGTTCCAACCCAGGATAGTCTGGATGGTGGATAAACAGCCCCAATCCATTAAAGTTCCAAAGAAATTCAAGATGTCCTGTAGGCTCAGGGTGCATCAGTGTCAACGCAAACTATCCGTCGACATTTCAATGAAATTAAACTCTATGGCAGGAGACCCAGGAGGACCCCACTGCTGACCCACAGACATAAAAAAAAGCTAGACTCCAGTTTTTCAAAATGTATGTGAATAAGACAAATTCCTTCAGGTGAAGCGTCTTGTGGACAGATGAGACCAAGATAGAGCTTTTTGGTAAAGCACATCATTCTACTGTTTACCGAAAATGAAATGAGGCCTACAAAGAAAAGAACATAGTATCTTCAGTCAAATATGGTGCAGGTTCCTCTGGCACTGGGTGCCTTGACTGTGTAAAGGGGACATCATGAAATCTGAAGATTACCAAAGGATTTTGGGTCGCAATGTAGTTGTTACGCTTGCGCCCGGACTGACTAGCGTGAGCGTGATTAGTGATCCCACTGGACCATGAACCGAGGAGTGCCTGGAGGGGCGTAACTAAGTATCAACTCGGTCCGACAAAGGTCACACGGCGGCTCAGTCGACTCCGTGAACCAGGGAGGAACCGAGCAGAGGGACCAGGTGCTACTCCAGGTCAGACCCCGGTCACAGTTGTTGACCCACACCGGAGAATAGAGGAACAGGCAGGTTAGGCTGGCATACAGACAGGTGCGTACTGGCTGGCACGGATGGTATGCAGACAGGAGGGGACTGGCAGGCATGGCTGGCATGCAGACAGGTGGGCACTGGCAGGCATGGCTGGTATGCAGACAGGCGGGTACTGGCAGGTAGGAACGCAGGCAGGATAGGGACCAATACAGACTGGGACACAGGAACTGAGCCGCAGGTGCGGTGGACAGCAGAGCAGAGCGAAACCGCTGGTGCGGTGAACAAGCACAGCGGAGCAAAACCGCAGGTGCGGTGAACAAGCAGAGCGGAGCAAAACCGCAGGTGCGGTGAGCAAGCAGAGCGGAGCAAAACCACAGGTGCGGTGAACAAGCAGAGCGGAGCAAAACCGCCGGTGCGGTGAACAAGCAGAGCAGAGCGGAACCGCAGGTGCGGTGAACAAGCAGAGCGGAACCGCAGGTGCGGTGAACAAGCAGAGCAGAGCGGAACCGCGGGTGCGGTGAACAAGCAGAGCAGAACAGAGCAGAAGGTGCAGGCAGACAGGACAGGGCTCTGTTCACATGGAACAGACTGGAAAATACAGGAAGATGGTTAGAACACAGGAGGTAGATACGGAGGCAGGGAACGGGGACAAGCAGAACCAGATACACACAAGGTACTTACAATGAAATAGCGAGTGGACACAAAACTCACAAACAAGCACAGAGACAACGAGTTGGAGTTAGGTGCAGGTTCAGACACTGCAGGAAAAGGGAAGGTTTGGACATAGAGACAGACAGGTAACGGGCTAGGACACTGTTCAGACAGGAACAGAACCAGGAACAAGATACAGGAATGAGCCTGGGTACTCAAGCCCCCAGGGTGGCGGAAACAGACTAGAAGTCAGAGATGCAGGTAGCGGCCCTGGGTACTCAGCCCCCAGGGTGGTGGAAACAGACTAGAAGTCAGGACAGGCCCTGGCAACTCACAGTTGCACAGAACACACTGTAAGAAAGTGTTGCTCAGGCACCTCCTACTGGGTGGAGGGGGTTTAAGTATCCAGTGACTCACAGCAATTGGCTGGGGACGCATTAGCACTGAGCACACTGTAGCTTTAAGAATCAGAAAGCAACAGTGCCGACGCCCTAAGCCAGCAGACAAGAGACATACAAACAGCAGGTACTGGAGCAAAGTGTGCAGCCTGGCCTGATAGGTAAGATTGCGGTCTTGCATGGTGGGAGATGGTAAGCCATGCAAGCACGCCGCCAGGGATGTTACAGTACCCCCCCTCTTTACTCCCCCTCTTCTCCAAGCCAGCAAGGATTTCCTGCAGAGAATTTGGAGGCCGATCCTTCTCTTCAAGAAGATTACCTCTTCTGTCCCTAGAGGGAACGAAACTGGTCTCACCATCTTGGTGACTAGGATACTTCCTCCCATCGAGCCATCCTCAGCAACAGAGGAAGTGGGTGAAGTACTAGGAACCAGACACAGGAAAGTCTCTCTCCACTTGTTAATATCGGGTAGTACCCCAAAGGATTCACGGGACAACTAGAGGTCCTCCACCAGGTTGGAGGGGTGCAGAGACTCGGGGTTAACCACCGCTTTGACGTACACTTTGCCAAGCTTACTGGATGAAGTGGGCGAAGTACCAGGTACAGGGTGCAGAAAAGTCTCTCTCCATTTGTTATCAGGTAGCACCCCGGGGGATTCAGGAGACAACTGGAAGTCCTCTGCCTGGTTGGAGGGGTGCAGAGACTCGGGGGTAACCACCGCCTTGACGTACACTTTGCCAAGCTTACTGGATGAAGTGGGCGAAGTACCAGGTATAGGGTGCAGAAAATTCTCTCTCCATTTGTTATCAGGTAGCACCCTGGGGGATTCAGGAGACAACTGGAAGTCCCCCGCCTGGTTGAAGGGGTGCAGAGACTCTGGGGTAACCACCACCTTGACGTACACTTTGCCAAGCTTACTGGATGAAGTGGGCGAAGTACCAGGTACAGGGTGCAGAAAAGTCTCTCTCCATTTGTTATCACATAGCACCCTGGAGGATTCAGGAGGCAACTGGTGGTCCTTCGCCTGGTTGGAGGGGTGCAGAGACTTGGAGGTAGCCACCGCCTTGATGGACTTATTGCCAGATTTGTTAGAGATGGAGGATCCTTGCTTAGGGACCAACTTCAGTCTGGTTTCTGAGATGACACGTCTCCGAGGCGGGGCGGTACCTAAAGCCAGATCATTGATACAGTCGTCGAGACTGTGTGGGGACAATGCCTCCGCTTCCATTCCTTCGGAGACTTCAGCGCACAGCGAGTCAGCGACTAGCAGATCTGGTGAAGAAGAAGAAAAAACTGCTGACTGTCCTGAAGATATGGGGACTGGACACCCCTTGCACCTCAGCAGTCCCCCAGTAAACACCATGCAGGATCTCCAGACCTAAGCGGGCACTAGATCTCTCGGCTCTGGACGACCTGTGGGTAAACCAGACAGCACCTGGAATGTGAACTTCTTCATGTGTAATGCTCCAATCTGGAGCTTAATTTGTACAGACATATTTTGACTGTTTCTGAGTAGGGCTCGTCCTTCCGCTGACAATGCCCAAACCGGCTTCTGGAATTGTCGGACGGGAATCAGACACTGACTCTTCAAGGCTTTAAGCCCGAAACTTCCGGTTAATCCGAGGCCTTCACTTGCCATGGAGACAGTCATGGTCATCTGTGGAGAGGAAACACTAACGCCAAGGGCAGCCTCTCCTACAGGCCTAATGTCTTGGGATTCTCCAACCTTCGCTGGACAAAGACCGTCAGGGGGTCCCAAACAACCGCAGCGGTACCGCGATCCGATCTTGTGACTGAGTTCTGGCCTCTGCTTTGCCTGACGAACATAGTCATCCTTCATGGATTCTGTGCGGATAGCTGCCTCTACAGGCTGGGGAACAGGAGGTCTTTGGGAGGACAGAACCTGGCGTGACGGTTTACCTCTACGCCTTGCACTTCTGGACTGCCTCTTGAGGTTGGGAAGAGAAGTATTCTGTGGAGCATTGTCATCCTGTGTGGATTCTGTGTAGGCAGCAGTCTCTTCAGGCTGGAGAACTGGTAGGCTACCTACACACATCACCCATTGGGGCTGCTCCAGGATATTGGGAAGGGAAGCTTTAGCAGAAGCTTCAGGATTAGGGTCATCGAAGACCATTAGAAAGGCCACCAGGAAGGCCTGCAGGTCAGAGACGATAGGATCCCATGCTTCCCATAGGGGGTGATCCATTTCAAGGCATCACCCGCTAGGTAGGACATCAGAAATGCTACTTTAACCCGATCGGTAGGAAAATAGTGAGCATAGAATTTGAAATGCAGCATGCATTGCTCCACAAATGCACGGCTTCGTTTTGGATCCCCATAGTACCGTGGTGGATCTGCAGGAATGAGTGCTGATAGCTCCATTTGGGCTGGTGCGTAAATCATCTGGACCTCAGCTTGCGAAAAAATTTTTCCTTGGTGCACGTATTCGCCAGACAAGGATTCAAATGTCTCTGAGAGCGAAGGGCCGTGGGGCTCAACGGGAACCATGGCCTGAGCAAACTGTTTCGCTCGCGCCCGGACTGACTAGCGTGAGCGTGATTAGTGATCCCACTGGACCATGAACCGAGGAGTGCCTGGAGGGGCGTAACTAAGTATCAGCTCGGTCTGACCAAGGTCACACGGCGGCTCAGTCGACTCCGTGAACCAGGGAGGAAGCGAGCAGAGGGACCAGGTGCTACTCCAGGTCAGACCCCGGTCACAGTTGTTGACCCACACCGGGGAATGCAGGAACTGGCAGGTTAGGTTGGCATACAGACAGGTGGGTACTGGCTGGCACGGCTGGTATGAAGACAGGTGGGTATTGGCAGGCATGGCTGGTATGCAGACAGGAGGGGACCGGCAGGCACGGCTGGCATGCAGACAGGTGGGCACTGGCAGGCACAGCTGGTATGCAGACAGGCGGGTACTGGCAGGTAGGAACGGAGGCAGGATAGGGACCAGTACAGACTGGGACACAGGAACGGAGCCGCAGGTGCGGTGGACAGCAGAGCAGAGCGAAACCGCAGATGCGGTGAACAAGCAGAGCAGAGCGAAAGCGCTGGTGAGGTGAACAAGCAGAGCAGAACCGCCGGAGCGGTGAACAAACAGAGCAGGGTGAAACCACAGATGCGGTGAACAAGCAGAGCGAAGCAAAACTGCAGGTGCAGAGAACAAGCAGAGCGGAGCAAAACAGCAGGTGCGGTGAACAAGCAGAGCGGAGCAAAACCTCAGGTGCGGCGAACAAGCAGAGCGGAGCAAAACCGCAGGTGCGGTGAACAAGCAGAGTGGAGCAAAACCGCAGGTGCGGCGAACAAGCAGAGCGGAGCAAAACCGCAGATGCAGTGAACAAGCAGAGCGGAGCAAAACCGCAGGTGCGGTGAGCAAGCAGAGCGGAGCAAAACCGCAGGTGCGGTGAACAAGCAGAGCGGAGCAAAACCACCGGTGCGGTGAACAAGCAGAGCAGAGCGGAACTGCAGGTGCGGTGAACTAGCAGAGCGGAACCGCAGGTGCGGTGAACAAGCAGAGCAGAACAGAGCAGAAGGTGCAGGCAAACAGGACAGGGCTCTGTTCACACGGAACAGACTGGAAAATACAGGAAGATGGTTAGAACACAGGAGGTAGATACGGTGGCAGGGAACGGGGACAAGCAGAACCAGATACACACAAGGTACTTACAATGAAGTAGCGAGTGGACACAAAACTCACAAACAAAAGTACAGAGACAACGAGTTGGAGGTAGTTGCAGGTTCAGACACTGCAGGAAAAGGGAAGGTTCGGACATAGAGACAGACAGGTAACGGGCTAGGACACTGTTCAGACAGGAACTGAACCAGGAACAAGATACAGGAACGAGCCTGGGTACTCAGCCCCCAGGGTGGCGGAAACAGACTAGAAGTCAGGACAGGACCTGGCAACTCACAGTTGCACAGAACACACTGTAAGAAAGTGTTGCTCAGGCACCTCCTACTGGGTGGAGGGGGTTTAAGTATCCAGTGACTCACAGCAATAGGCTGGGGACGCATTAGGACTGCGCACACTGTAGCTTTAAGAATCAGGTAGCAACAGCGCCGACGTCCTAAGCCAGCAGACAAGAGACATACAAACAGCAGGTACTGAAGCAAAGTGTGCAGCCTGGCCTGATAGGTAAGATTGCGGTCTTGCATGGTGGGAGATGGTAAGCCATGCAAGCACGCCGCCAGGGATGTTACAGTATTGCCCTAGGGTTGCGTCTTGGGTCGTGGGTCTTCCATCAGGACAATGATCCCAAACATAATTCCTGAAGCCCCCAGAAATGGATGGAAACAAAGCGCTGGAGAGTTCTGAAGTGGCCAGCAATGATTCCGGATCTAAATCCCATTGAACACCTGTGGAGAGATCTTAAAATTGCTATTAGGAGAAGGCTCCTTCAAATATGAGAGACCTGGAGCAGTTTGCAAAAGAAGAGTGGTCCAAAATTCCTTTTGAGACGTGTAAGAAGCTTGTTGATGGTTCTAGAAAGCAATTGATTGCAGTTATTTATTCCAAAGGATGTGCAATCAAATACTGTATTAAGTTGAGGGTGCCAACAATTTTGTCCGGCCCATTTTTGGGGTTTTGTGTAAAATTATGTCCAATTTGCCTTATTTTCTCTGATTTTTTTGTGTTGTTCCAAAACACACAAACCAAATAAACATGTGTATAACAAAACGTGTAATTGCAATAATTTTCTAGAAGAAATACTTCATTTTCTGGAACAATTTCAAGGGTGCCAACACTTTCGGCCGTCACTACAACATTAAACTTGTTTCCTTAAGGAAGAACATAGGCAGCATGTCCATCTCCTTACAATACATTTGGTGCATTAGCGCAAGACTGTCTAGTCTAAGTTTTACCAAGATTAGACAGCTTTAGTAAGTAAGCTCCTTAATTTGGAAGATCAATATAAAAAAGAGCATATGTCTAAATAAATGCAGGTATTTCTACATGCACTAATGGCTGGGGGCAATGTTTGTGTGAAAGAAGTCTTATAGAGTGGACTTTTCTCAATGAAAGACATATATGGGGATCATACAAAAAGGTAAAAGTCTAAACATCCAGTCTTCATCATCCAATGACCTTCATCTTCTGTAAATCCTCATGGTTAAAGGGGTTGTCTGGTCTTAAGCTACAAGTCTGTAGTCACTCTATGTGACTGCAGACTTGTGAATCTTCACATCCACAGCACTGCACACTGTGAGGATTCTCCGGTGTCCGCACCGGGAATGTCCGTCATGTGACTACAAGTATGTGATATGCATACTCTCAGCGACATTCTGTGTGGCCTCCTTCAATGCAAGTGTATTAAAGCACCATAGAATCATAGAATCATAGAATGGTAGAGTTGGAAGGGACCTCCTGGGTCATCTGGTCCAACCCCCTGCTCAAAGCAGGATTCACTAAATCATCTCAGACAGATGTCTGTCCAGCCTCTGTTTGAAGACGTCCATTGAAGGGGAACTCACCACCTCTCGTGGCAGCCTGTTCCACTCATTAATCACCCTAACTGTCAAAAAGTTTTTTCTAATATCTAATCTGTGTCTCCTCCCATTTAGTTTCATCCCATTGCTTCTAGTCTTTCCTTGTGCAAATGAGAATAAAGATGATCCTTCTACAATGTGACAGCCCTTGACATATTTGTAGACAGCTATTAAGTCTCCTCTCAGTCTTCTTTTTTGCAAACTAAACATTCCCAAATCCTGCAACCGTTCCTCATAGGACATGGTTTGCAGACCAGTCACCATTCTGGTCGCTCTTCTCTGAACTTGCTCCAGTTTGTCTATGTCTTTTTTAAAATGTGGTGCCCAAAACTGTACACAGTATTCCAGATGAGGTCTGACCAAAGAGGAGTAAAGACCAATAATGACTTCACGTGATCTAGACTGTATGCTTCTGTTAATACATCCCAGAATTGTACTTGCCTTTTTTGCTGCTGCATCACACTGTTGACTCATGTTCAGTCTATGATCTATTAGTATACCTAAGTCTTTTTCACATGTACTGTTGCTTAGCTCTATTCCTCCCATTCTGTATATGCTTTTTTCATTTTTATTGCCCAGATGTAGTACTTTGCATTTTTCCCTGTTAAAAACCATTCTGTTGGTTGCTGCCCACTGCTCCAGTTTATTTAGGTCTTTTTGAATCCTCTCTCTCTCTTCTCTAGTATTAGCTATCCCTCCTAGCTTTGTGTCATCAGCAAATTTAATCAGTTTACCCTCAATTCCTTCATCTAAATCATTGATAAAGATGTTGAACAATACAGGTCCCAGGACGGAGCCCTGTGGTACCCCACTTGAGACATTCATCCAGCTGGATGTGAAGCCATTTACAATCACCCTTTGAGTCCGATCACTAAGCCAGTTATGAATCCACCTAACAGTTGCCTGGTCCATTGCATACTTGGTCATTTTTTCAATAAGGATGGTGTGAGATACTTTGTCAAATGCTTTGCTGAAGTCAAGATATACTATATCTACAGCATTTCCCTGATCCACCCAGTCAGTGATTCTGTCATAGAAGGAAATTAAGTTAGTCTGACATGACTTGTTAGTTATAAACCCATGCTGACTCTGGTTAATCACTTCATTCTTATCCAGGTACTTACATACATGTTGTTTAATAATTTTTTCAAAGATCTTTCCTGGTATAGAAGTCAGACTCACCGGCCTATAGTTCCCTGGGTCCACCTTCTTCCCCTTTTTGAAGATAGGAACAACATTTGCTCTTCTCCAGTCTTCTGGGACTTCTCCTGTTCTCCAAGAATTTTCAAAGATTATGGAGAGTGGTTCTAAAATTTCTTCTCCTTCAGTACTCTGGGGTGTAATTCATCTGGACCTGGAGACTTGAACTCATTTATGTTAGCTAAATATTCCCTCACAATCTTTCTGTTTACAGATAACTTGGATTCTTCTATTCCTTTAAAAGGACAGTGAAGATCAGTTGATGTTACATTTTCTTTCTGAGAGAAAACAGATGCAAAATAGGAATTAAAAAGTTTGGCCTTCTCAACATCCTCTCTTACAATTTCTCCATTTTCAGCCTGTAAAAATCCTATAGCATCTTTGACTTTTCTTTTACTTTTGACATACCCCCAAAATCCTTTTTTATTGCTTTTGACATCTCTTGCAAGCCTTAATTCATTGTCAGCTTTAGCTAACCTGATACATGCCCTGCAGGATCTGCAGACTGCATTATAATCTTCTTTAGATATGCCTCCCTCTTTCCATTTAATAAACATTTCTTTCTTTCTTTTTAGCATGTGTTTAAGTTCTGTGTTCATCCATCCTGGTTTCCTTAAATGCTTCCCATTCTTCCTACTTTTCGGGATTGTTAACGATTGTGCTTTGAGAATCTCATTTTTAAAAATTTCCCATCCTTCCTGGACATTTTTGTCCTTAAGGACATCCAGCCATTGGATCCCTCCTATTCTCTTTCTGAGTCTCTTAAAATCTGCCTTTCTAAAATCTAACCTTGAAGTTTGAGTCTTCACATGTCTTCCTCCTCTAGTTATCCAAAATTCTATAATAGCATGATCGCTGCCTCCTAGGGTCCCAGCCACTTTTACCTCCTCAACCATTTCCTCCTTGTTTATAAGGATTAGATCCAAAGTAGCAGATCCCCTTGTTTTCTCCCCTACCTTTTGGAAGATAAAGTTGTCAGCAAGAGAGGATAAGAATTTGCTTGACCTGTTAGTTTTACTTGAGAGAGATTCCCAACAAATGTCTGGATAGTTGAAATCTCCCATGACCACTACGTCATATTTTTTTGAGAACTTGGTCATTTGATACATAAAGAGTTCATCCATATCTTCAGCTTGCCCAGGTGGCCTGTAGTAAATGCCTACAATGGTGTCCTTTCCGTTGTTCTCTCCTTGTATTCTTACCCAAACAGTTTCCACAGAACTCCCAGTCTCTGAAGCTTCAATCTCTGTGCAGATATACGCTTTTCTAACATACAATGCGACACCTCCTCCTCGTTTATCAAGTCTGTTTCTTGCAAATAAGTTGTATCCTTTTAGCCTTTTATTCCAATCATGTGTATCGTCCCACCAAGTTTCAGTGATTCCAATGACATCATATTTCTTTTCCTGCGTTAGTAGTTCTAATTCTCCTTGTTTGTTGCCCATGCTTTGTGCATTTGTATAAAAACATTTTAGTTTGTGATTGGTTTCTCTTCCTCCCATATTTTTATTATTTAAATTGTTTTGTCTTTGTTCTTCCTTTCCACTTTCAGTAGCAGAGATCTCAATAGTATTTGTCAGCTGTATGGCTTTTTCTGGCCTTTTGCTTCCTTTCCCACATTGTTCTAGTTTAAAGCTCTTCTGATGAGTGTAGCAAGGCAATTTCCAAATACATGTTTTCCAGTCTTCGTAAGGTGCACCCCATCTCTAGCAAGTAGTCCATCGTATAGGTAATTCATTCCGTGATCCAGAAATCCAAATCCTTGTTGACGGCACCATCGACGTAGCCAGTTGTTCACCTGTAGAATCTTATTCCACCTCATTGTTCCATGGCCATCCACTGGGAGGATGGATGAGAAGACCACCTGCGCTCCCAATTCTTTCACTTTCTTGCCCAAGTCTTCAAAGTCACTGCAGATGGTTTCCAGGTCCTTTCTTGCGGTGTCATTTGTCCCCACATGTATTAGCAGGAATGGGTAGTGATCTGTAGGTCTGAAGAGTCTTGATATCCTGTCAGACACATCTTTAATTTTTGCTCCTGGAAGACAGCACATTTCTCTTGAGGTTATGTCTGGTCTGCAGATAGCAGCCTCTGTTCCTCTTAACAGGGAATCCCCCATGACCACCACTCTCCGTTTTTTCTTCACAACATTCTTCTTTCTCCATCCAGGAGGATTCTGAGGGCTTACAAGGTTATTCATTGCTGGCAAAGTCTTATCTTGCTGTATTTCTTCATGGTTCTCCTGCGACAGAGCCTGGTACTGGTTCCTGAGCAGTATGGGTGCTGACTGCCTCTCGATCCTCCTGCTTCTCTGGGTCACATGCTTCCATTCCTCTGTTTCCTCAGGTGCAGTTCGAATTTCTTCTCTTTCTGAATCATGAAGAGATAATTCTGCTCTGTCTAAGAACTCTTCACCTTCCTTAATGATTTTCAAGGTAGTTAACCTCTCTTCTAGATTTCGCAACTTTTCCTCCAACAGGGACACAAGCTTGCATTTCTGGCATGTGAAGTTTGGCTTTTCCACTGGCAAGTCTGTGAACATGTAGCAGGATATGCAGCTCACCAAATGGCTCCTGGACTCTTCCATGTTCTTAATGTTAATGTTCTGAAAACAGTGAAAAAAGCTTCCAAAAAAAGCTTCAAAATGCGCGCGCCTACCGGCGCGCGGTTTACCGATGTCCTCTTTTCAGCTCCAACAGCCAAAATCCAGTGTTCTTTGAGCTCACGGAGACTCTTCACTTACCCCAAAATGCAGTGGGAATATGCAAATTATCTCCTCAGGACTCCTCCCCTGGTTTACCGATGTCCTCTTTTCAGCTCCAACAGCCAAAATCCAGTGTTCTTTGAGCTCACGGAGACTCTTCACTTACCCCAAAATGCAGTGGGAATATGCAAATTATCTCCTCAGGACTCCTCCCCTGGTTTACCGATGTCCTCTTTTCAGCTCCAACAGCCAAAATCCAGTGTTCTTTGAGCTCACGGAGACTCTTCACTTACCCCAAAATGCAGTGGGAATATGCAAATTATCTCCTCAGGACTCCTCCCCTGGTTTACCGATGTCCTCTTTTCAGCTCCAACAGCCAAAATCCAGTGTTCTTTGAGCTCACGGAGACTCTTCACTTACCCCAAAATGCAGTGGGAATATGCAAATTATCTCCTCAGGACTCCTCCCCTGGACTCCACCAGTCCATTGGGTTTTTTGCTTCAGCCCTGGAGTGGTGCTTCAAGTGTAAGCCCCTGTCCCCGGTGATATACTCACCCTCCGGCATCTTCCTCGGTTTTCAGCACCGCTCCGGTCCCGCGGTGTCATCTTGTGAGCGCAGCTTTTGAAAGCCGGAAGTCAGAAGCTCCGCTCACAAGCTCTCAAAACAAGCCTACAAGAGCCTCATTCAGGTTCTCATAGGCTTGTATTGAAAAGTGACCTCCAACGCGCTCCAGCATGCACTGGAGTGCGTCGGCAGGTCACTTTTCACTTGAGAAGGACTGAAGCGGCAGAAAAAACGATGAAGGCGGTGGAAGGTGAGTATATGACATGGGGCAGGGGGCTTACATTTAAAGCACCACTCCAGCGGTGCAATAAGAAAAAAACCACGCTGGAGTGGTGCTTTAAGCGAGGCTGGAAACAGTTTAATCAGAATGTGTCCGGGATTATGCATATCACATACTTGTAGTCACAGGGCCACCATTTTTGGCGCCGGCAGTGTGCACGCTGTGTGAGAATTCACAAGTCTGCAGCCACATAGAGTGACTGCAGACTTGTAGCTTAAGACTGAACAACCCTTTTAAATGAAGAAGGGATAACAATTGTAATGTTTGCACTGTATGGTGATTTAATTGGGCTCTGAACAGCAATAATATTCAAAGCTGCTATTTAAAGATCAATAATATAATTTTGTGATCAGTTATCCATTCCTACCTTCCAAAAGAACAATGCAATATATTGCCCCCACAGACCTGGTCACAGCCCTACCATTCTTAGCAATAATGTTTAGTCGAGGGTATGAGAACACTGGATTGGAGACATTCCATATTGGAGCAAATCTTTATTAGGAGGAAAAATAACAAAGCAAAATAAGTGGGCTCAAAGGGTCCTAGATGGTGGATTGGGAGATACAGTGAAGGAATAAAGATGTAAGGGTGATGAATAAGGGGGAAGATAGTTAAGTTTAGCACAGAAAAAGATTTGTACTAATTTGTGACACTAGAATCCTGCATGAAATCTAAGGCTGACAGATTTCTGTTACAGATGTGCGAGGAGAATGAGCATGATTAATTGTTTATTCTTCTTGCAAACAAAAATGTTATTTGTTTCTAAAGCATAACGTTGTGAAATACCCCAATCAAATGCATTGGATGTGGAAGCTTGGTAGATTTGATGTGCATTTAGAAATGTAATCTGCACCAAAATCCTTATCAAATCTGGAAAGTGTGAACTGGCCTTAAGGTTTTAGGCTAAGTGCCCACGATGCAGAAATGCTGCATATTTTTTTACGCTTCTCCCTGGCAGGAAAAACGCATGCGGATTTTAAATGCGGTTTTCCCGCCAGGTAGAAGCGTTTGTCAAGCGTTTTTGCATGCATTTCTGCATGCGGGTTATCAAGCGCTTTTCCAAGCGATTTTAGCATCACTTGGAAAAGTGCTTGATAACTTGGTCGCACTATATAAATCCATGCAACCGGCATGGATTTATAGTAGTGTGACCAAGTTAGTTAAAAAAAAGAATAAGAATGGTGAGAAATAAAAAAAATAAAGTTTATACTCACCTTCTGATGTCTTCCCGGTGTTTTGTCTGCTCCGTCCGGTGTCTTGCACTGCTTGCGGGGGTGTGAAGGACCTGCGGTGACGTCATTGAGCCATGTGATGGGTCACATGACTCAGTGACGTCATGGCAGGTCCTTCACATCAGCGCGAACATTGCAAGACACCGGACGGAGCAGACAAAACACCGGGAAGACATCAGAAGGTGAGTATAAACTTTATTTTTTACTTTAAATTCTTTTTTTACAGTTTCTATGGTACCCAGGTCTGCATGAGAGTCTTCTCTCCTCCAGACTTGGGTACCATCCGCACATTGAACCGTGTGATATCCGCATGTGCAAATGCAGTGATGCGGATGTCACGCGGTCTAATGCAAGTCAATGGCGGCGATTACGCTGCGTGTCCGCAAAATTAATGGACATGCTGCGGATTTTTGAGTGCAGCATAAACCCTGCGGAAAAATCCGCAGCATGGGCATTGAAAGTGCGGCTTGTCATTGGGGACAATGGGGGGCGGATTACGCTTCCCAAGCGTTTATGCTGCGGAAATTCCGCAGCATAAACGCTTGTAAAACGCTACGTGGGCACCCAGCCTTACAATTCGCAATTAGAAATAATAAATAATTTTTCCACCTTAATATCAGTAGCGGCGTATTACTTTTAGAGTTAAAGCTGTCAGACGAATCATTCTGCCTGAACCACCTTTAGCATGAATCAGAGACAACTTCATTATTGCAGCCATGTGCACTTCATGATGAAATGCTACCGAATTTTATAGAAAACATACTCTTAAAGGACTGCCAGGGATGATTGGGTAAGGATGACCAACCCAAGAGGCAGGTCTTTGACAACTGATCTCCACCCTACTCCCTTTGACTGACAGGATTTTCCCACTGTGTGGGTGTAAAGAGATAGAGACCTGTCAATCTAGCGCAGGGGTCCCCAACCTGTAGCTTGAGAGCCACATGTGGCTCGTCAACCCATGATATGTCTGCCAGCTTGGTGCATTAGCACCAGGTATAGCAAACAGCTATCAAGAGTAGATCTCTAGATGGTGAATTTTGTGTGTAGTCCTGCACAGAAGAGGAGATCTGGATGGGGGTAAGGTAGGAAACCCTGAACTTTGGCATACTTAGAATCATAGAATCATAGAATGGTAGAGTTGGAGGGGACCTCCTGGGTCATCTGGTCCAACCCCCTGCTCAAAGCAGGATTCACTAAATAATCTCAGACAGATATCTGTCCAGCCTCTGTTTGAAGACGTCCATTGAAGGGGAACTCGCCACCTCTCGTGGCAGCCTGTTCCACTCATTAATCACCCTAACTGTCAAAAAGTTTTTTCTAATATCTAATCTGTGTCTCCTCCCATTCAGTTTCATCCCATTGCTTCTAGTCTTTCCTTGTGCAAATGAGAATAAAGATGATCCTTCTACAATGTGACAGCCCTTGAGATATTTGTAGACAGCTATTAAGTCTCCTCTCAGTCTTCTTTTTTGCAAGCTAAACATTCCCAAATCCTGTAACCGTTCCTCATAGGACATGGTTTGCAGACCGGTCACCATTCTGGTCGCTCTTCTCTGAAATTGCTCCAGTTTGTCGATGTCTTTTTTAAAATGTGGTGCCCAAAACTGGACATAGTATTCCACATTAGGTCTGACCAAAGAGGAGTAAAGTCCGATAATGACTTCACGTGATCTAGACTGTATGCTTCTGTTAATACATCCCAGAATTGTATTTGCCTTTTTTGCTGCTGCATCACACTGTTGACTCATGTTCAGTCTAGGATCTTTAGTATACCTAAGTCTTTTTTCACATGTACTGTTGCTTAGCTCTATTCCTCCCATTTTGTATATGCTTTTTTCATTTTTATTGCCCAGATGTAGTACTTTGCATTTTTCCCTGTTAAAAAACATTCTGTTAGTTACTGCCCACTGCTCCAGTTTATTTAGGTCTTTTCTAGTATTAGCTATCCCTCCTAGCTTTGTGTCATCAGCAAATTTAATCAGTTTACCCTCAATTCTCTCATCTAAATCATTGATAAAGATGTTGAACAATATAGGTCCCAGGACAGAGCCCTGTGGCACCCCACTTGAGACATTCATCCAATTGTATGTGAAGCCATTTATGACCACTCTTTGAGTCCGATCACTAAGCCAGTTATGAATCCACCTAACAGTTGCCTTGTCCATTCCATACTTGGTAATTTTTTAAATAAGGATGGTGTGAGATACTTTGTCAAATGCTTTGCTGAAGTCAAGATATACTATATCTACAGCATTTCTCTGATCCACCCAGTCAGTGATTCTGTCATAGAAGGAAATTAAGTTAGTCTGACATGACTTGTTAGTTACAAACCCATGCTGACTCTGGTTAATCACTTCATTCTTATCCAGGTACTTACATGCATGTTGTTTAATAATTTGTTCAAAGATCTTTCCTGGTATAGAAGTCAGACTCACCGGCCTATAGTTCCCTGGGTCCACCTTCTTCCCCTTTTTGAAGATAAGAACAACATTTGCTCTTCTCCAGTCTTCTGGGACTTCTCCTGTTCTCCAAGAATTTTCAAAGCTTATGGAGAATGGTTCTAAAATTTCTTCTACGATCTCCTTCAGTACTCTGGGGTGTAATTCATCTGGACCTGGAGACTTGAACTCATTTATGTTAACTAAATATTCCCTCACAATCTCTCTGTTTACAGATAACTTGGATTCTTCTATTCCTTTAATAGGACAGTGAAGATCAGTTGATGTTACATTTTCTTTCTGAGAGAAAACAGATGCAAAATAGGAATTAAAAAGTTCGGCCTTCTCAACATCCTTTCAAATCATTTCACCATTTTCATCCTGTAAAAATCCTATAGCATCTTTGACTTTTCTTTTACTTTTGACAAAAATCATTTTTATTGCTTTTGACATCTCTTGCAAGCCTTAATTCATTGTCAGCTTTAGCTAACCTGATACGTGCCCTACAGGATCTGCAGACTGCATTATAATCTGGTTTCCTTAAATGCTTCCCATTCTTCCTACTTCCTTGGTGTGATTCCAGTGAAAAAACTTTGAAAAAGCTTCCTTGGTGTGATTCCAGTGAAAAAGCTTTGGCTGTCATTATACCGGTAATAGGGGTGTGGCTCGCGACCCTCTCTCATAGGTGAATGTGGCTCTCAAGGTCAGAAAGGTTGGGGACCCCTGTTCTAGTGGAACGGGGGAGAAGCCTCATGGATTAGCCATCTGAGCAACATGGTCCCCGAAGAAAACCAATGACCTATAGTGGATCCTCTATCCAAACTCCATAATCCTATCTCACTTGATCCACTTTCTTCAGCCACATACTGAGTAGGGGAGGTGGCTGTGCATGCATGATGAACTCACTATTTGTATTTATCGAGCAAGGACTCTCTTAGATGACAAAAAGGAAAGTCACTCGTATGTATATTCACCTCTCCACCTGCTTTAGTATTGGTTAGATAGGATCACCAAAAGGCAAGAATGATTGTAGTTGCTGAAAGCCCCCTAAGTCGCCCAAATGGTGGAGATTCCAGATTTCATACCCATTTTGTCCTCCATCCATTCTCCACTTTTGGTTTGGAAGCTCAGCTCAGAAGATAATTAAAAATGTTAAAAAATCGAAATGTATGAATGAGTTGTTCTTCCATAGAAGTGAATAGATTCTTTCAAATGTTTTATTTGAGCGATTTTTCAGGTCTTTTTGGAGCGCACCCTCCTCAAAAACACTCTGTACACACACAGCCCGAACCTGCATTTATGATCTTCTAATGAGTTACATACCGAGAAGTGCAGTCATTGGTGATGAGCGAGTATGCCTCATTAACCCTGTTCGCCAGGCTATCTCTGAATGTGTCACAGCTGTCTAACAGCCGTGACACTTGCAGGCGCGGCGACAATGAATGAAACGCTGAGCATGCCAAAATACTCGGCGAGCACCAGAGCGTGCTCGCCGAAAGGGTTAATGAGGCATACTGTCTCATCACTAGTAGTCATCACAGTGCAGTCCTATATAATCCGACGCACACAATGGAGAAGATGGAGAAATTAAGTACTCCATCTTCTCCGCACCTTCTCCTGATGACATTATAGGAGCTCAGCTAGGGTGTTAAGGGTGTGTTGGATGACAAACCTGTCTTCTGTCTCCAATACCAAGTGCACAATTGTGACTGCAGCTCTGAAGCATACAGCTTGTAATGTAGTATTAGAGCAGTAGGTATAAAGCAATGGCTTCACAAAGCTTTTCCTATTAGCCTTACAATGAGTGGCTTTCATTTCTGTACATAAGCTTTCAATGCTATTGTCTTGAGAAGTCACTGACATTTCTTCATCATATGGTTTCTTCTCACAGCTGTGGTTTCCTGTCTATGTATCTTTTTAACATACATGAAAATAAAATTCTGTTTATACCTGTAATTTACATAAAGGAATTAAGTATCTGGCTGAGGAATGACATTTAATATTTATCCCTTAAGTCCATTTTTAATTACATTTGACTTTTATTTTTTTAATGCAGTTTATAGATCAAATTTTTGCTGATACTTAATACGCACCAGAAAAGACAGAAAATCCACAGGATAGCCACTCAGTACAGGGCCTGTCTTCACTTCTAATTATTCCTTCTGACTTTCCAAGAGCTATAACTTTTTTTTATTCTTCTGTCAAAAGAGTTGCATCAGCCCCAGTTTTTGTGATACGATCTGTAGTTTTAATCACTATCATTTTGGGGTCTGTAAGACAATCTAATCTCTTTTTATTCATTTTTTTGGAAAGCATAGGGACCATAAAACAACAGTTCTGTCAATCCAATTTTTTTTATTTTGGCATTTCTTATTATAATTTATTACAATACCAAATAGTTTTAGAATTTTTTACAATTTTATTTTTACATTTTTTTATTGGTCTTCCCACTCCTACAATACACTACAAAGCTGTAATTTTGCAGTGCTCCAAGTTTTTGCTACCCACCTAACAGTAGCAGATTTAGGGGCATAGACCCTGATGTATCACTTACTTTACTGGTTGCTTCAGCCTTGATTAATAACTGTTTTGCCTGCTGTAGATCTACCAGTTCTTTGAGCCCTGTATAATCCCACCCACATCACTGATTGGCAGATTTATGTGTACACTGTGCATAGGCAGAAAGCTGCCAATCAGTGGTGGGGGTGTGGTTGGCAGCTGATAATCTCCTGCAGATAAAACAATGACTTTATAAAACTATACTAATCAGCCCTTTAAGTGATGAATGGAATTGGGGTCTGTGCCCCCACATAATGCTGCTCTCAGATTGGGGCAGCAACAACCTGCTGACAGCTTCCCATTAAAGAAGAATAAAGTTAAACTTTTGGAATGTCCAAGTCAAAGTCCTGGCCTTAATCCTATTAATATGTTGTGGAAGAACCTGAAGTGAACAGTTCACAAGAGAAAAAAAAACAACAAAACAGAGTTGAAGAAGTTTTGTAGGGAATAATGGGTTAAAATTACACAAGGAGATCGCACCAGAAACTGAAAGCAAAGGTTCACATACTTTTACCACTCACTTCTCTGTTATGTTTTTATGAACAGTTCACACAAAACCCTTGAGATATTGAGCAGCAGAACCATGATTTGTGGGTCTAAAAGTGAAAATAAAAAATGTGATTATGACAAAAAAAGAGTGTAAATATTACTTATTAATAAGAGAAACGACTAAGCTTCACTCATGGATTTACTAAAGATTGCGGGATCCACCAACGCAGAACTAATACCTATGGAAATTGCAGATACAAGAGAACCTGAGATCGCACCCTTCCATCCACATTGACTCAGCCGTGCACACGATTTTGCTGCTGCGGTGTTAGAATTAGGGGGTTGTAGTAGAGAATACATTGTATGGCAATATTGGCCAAGAAACAACATTTTTATCTAAGACGAATGTATCAAACGTACATTTGCTGTCCATAAGCAAAAGGGGTAAGGATGCTTTTACACTGCGTTCAGGCACCTGTTCAGTGGCCCCATCGGGGCTTACATCTAAACCCCCGCAAAATGGGATTCGGATGTATGCGCCGACCGGGCCATAGAGTATAATGGTGCCGACAGAACGAACGTGCGCTCTGCCGTGCATCATTTTTGGGCATGTACGCCTACTGGAGGCGGACACTCAGACGTAGTAGGCTGTATCTAGATGTCTGCCTCCAGTAAGCATACACGCCAAAAATAATGCACAGCAGAGCACACATTCACTCTGTCGGCACTATTATAGTCTATGGCCCCTTCGGCACCAAATCCCATTTTGAGGGGGTTTCGGACGTAAGCCCCGATGGAGCCACTGAACGGGTGCCTGAACGCAGTGTGAAAGCGCCCTAACATACAGATAGCACACTGACCCAGGCAAGTCAATGTGGTTGTTCACATGAACATTTTTACACATTGACCAATAGTCTGTATGTAAAAAAATCGCAGCATCATTTTGATCCATATTCTAGATCAGACTCATCCATTAAGTCAATGGGTGCGTAAAAAAACAGATCACATACAGGTTATCATCCTTAGGTCATGCATTTTTTACCGGTAGATTACAAATACAAAGAAGAAAAACTTTATTTGACCATTATTATTTATAAATTTGTGTATGTAAAAAAATGGATGCCGTTCAGATGAGCAAAATGGACATACAGATTGCATAAGGACATAAAAAAGGACACACTGGTGGCATACAGATTGCATATGGATCACAATATGGATGCAAATTTGTCATTTTATTCTGGATGTAAAAAGGATGATTTTGCATACGCTCATGTGAACTCGGCCTTACAGAGGTTTCCTGGGCCGAGATGAAAAGTCTGCAATCACTCTATGTGTAGCATCACAGATCTGTAAACTGCAGTGCATCTGAGAACTCGTAGACAGGTGTGGCACTGTTTTTGGCAGTAGCCATGTTAACAGCTTGACCAAAAATGTCATCGAATGCAGTATTAGATCTGGAATGGAGGTGAAGGTATCAGCAGTGGTTCCTCTCCAATCTTGTAACAGGCTGGATTTGGCCATTGTGAGTTGTATCTGAACTCCTTTTCATCCTTGTGACTTGAAAGCCTGTAGGTCATAGAGGTCTAGTCTATGTTCCTAGCCCTGCAACACTTATGGCTTCAGTATACTCCGACACTACAATTTCATGATGAGTAAGATGTGGTTTTACAAGGAACGCAGGCGACCTACTGATTCATCTTCGCTCATTGGGTTATCACAATACAGTAACTAAAAGCTACATGCCAAATTACGATCTTCTCTATCTGCGCTTATGTCGTGTAGAAGTGCTTTTGAAACCACTCTCTTCCTGCATCAATGTGACCATGAGCACCGAGCTTCTACCGGCTGTTAATCTGAGGCTTCCTGTCTCTATCCATTTTCTACTTCCTCTAAGACATGGTTTCGAAATGTCACAAGATTGGGCGGCTCTCTGCCAAGCTCCAAGTTTGCAAACACTAAAGGTTCCAATAATAAGAGTGGTTGGGAGAAATAAAAACACATATACATTGTACGTGGTTCAGCTAATCCCTGTTACATTTTTGGACCTCTTACAAAACAAAACAACTACTGTATCAGACAACTATATGAAGACAACTAGTATCAAGTCATAAGAACCTGTTCTCCAAAATCATGACATTATTTTTATTTTTGTTGCAATAGTAAATGCTATAAAGAGGAAAATCAATGCCAGAATTGCATTATTTTTGTTTATACCAATCTATAATATGTACCTCAAAATAGTACCATAGGTCCTCTAGTAAAAAAACAAGATCTTACACACCTACCTTCATTGATGGAGAAATAACAATGTTATGGGTCTTTTAAAGTTGAAACACAAAACTCTTGTATTATGGTTTTTCTTCAGCGAAAAGTTTAAAAAAATGTAAATCTAGTATATGGTTAAGGTATTTCCAATAGTTACGCTCTAATCTTTTATTAGGCTTCTTCCAGATTTGGCCATAGTGAGATATATTAGAACCCAGTTCCATGTTTATCCAGCTCCCTCCTGAAAAAACTATAAAATTTGCAGTCGTGTCCAAAAGTTTTGAGACTGATACAAATGTTGTTTTTCACAATGTTTGGTATTTCAGTGTCTTTAGATCTTGTAGTCAGATGTTTCTACTGTTACTGAAGTACAATTATAAGCATTACATAAGTTTTATTGACACGTACATCAAGTTTATGCAAAGACTCAATATTTCCAGTGTTGTCCCTTATTTTTCTAGACTTCTGGAATTCGCCCTGACAGTTCGATATCAGCAATGGGCCAAATCCTGACTGATCACAACCCATTTTTACCTAATCAGTGCTTGGAGTGTATCACAATTTCTGTGTTTTTGTTTGTCCACCTGCTTTGACAATTGGCCACAGGTTCTTAATGGGATAGAGATCTGGGGAGTTTCTTGGTCATGGACTCAAAATGTCATTGTTTTGTTCACTGAGCCACTTTATTATCACTTTTGCTTTGTAACATGGTGCTCTGCCATGGTGGAAAATACAATCACCAAATTGCTCCTGCATTGTCGAGAGATGTTGATCTTGGAGGATGTTTAGACACCATTCTTTATTCATGGCAGTGTTCTTTGGCAAAATTGTGAGTGAGTCCACCCCTTGGATGAAAAGCCCCCATACATGAATAGTCTCAGGATGCTCTACTGTTAGCATGATACTGGATTCATGGTAGCGCTCGCCTTTGCTTCTCCGGACAATCATTCTTCTAGATGTCCAAAACAGTCTAAAGGGGGCTTCATCAGAGAATATAACTTTAGTCCATTCTTCTACAGTCCAATTCATGTACTTCCTACAGAATGTCAGTCTGTCCTTGATATTTTTCTTGTAGAGAAGTGGTTTCTTTGCTGCCTTTCTTGACACCATGTCAGCCTTCAAAAGACTTCACCTCACTGTGCGTGCAGATGCACTGACACTTGTCTGCTGCTTCCCTGAGCAAGCTCTGTACTGGTGTAGAACCGATCCCGTGGCTGAATCCTTTATAGGAGACAGTCCTGGCACTTGTTGAACTTTCTTAGCCACCCTGAAACCTCCTCCACAGAAATTAAACTTGGTGATGTCAGAGTGCCCGAACTCTGACCTCCTGCGCATGACCCGGCATGATGACATCATTACCGAGGGATTCAATATTATTAAGGGTTAGGTGAATATATAATGTTTAATTTTTATTTTAATTTTATTTTGTGGGGCCATAACACAATGTGTGGCAGTTACTGGGGGGCCCTCATATAGTGTGGGGGCCCTTATACAGTGTAGTGTCTACTGTGGAGTCTCTTAATGTGTGGGAGCCTTCATACAGTGTGGGGGTTACTATTGTGGGCCCTTATACAATGTGATGACTACTATGAGAGCTCTCATGCAGTCTGGGGCCCTCATACATTATATGGACTACTGTGGGGACCTCATACAGTGTGGAGATTACTGTGGGGGCCATCATACCATGTGGGGACTTCTTTAGAGGTCAACATACAGTGTGACCGTCAATATACAGTGGTCTCATCATACTGTGCATAGGGGAGCTGTGGGCCCATCATACTTTGTATAGGTGAGCTGTAGGCCATCATACTCTGTACGGGTGAGCTGTGGGCCCATAATTCTGTGTATAGGTGGGCTGTAGGCCATCATACTGTGTACAGGTGAGCTGTGGGCCCATCATTCTGTGTATAGGTGAGCTGTAGGCCATCATACTGTGCATAGGGGAGCCATAGGCCTATCCTACTGTGTATAGGTGATCTATAGGTCATTATATTGTGCATAAAGGAGCTGTGGGTTCATCATACTGTGCATAGGTGAACTGTAGGCCATCATACCATGCATAAGGGAGCTGTGGGCCCATCATACTGTGCATAGGTGTTCTGTAGGCCATCGTACCGTGCATAAGGGATCTGTGGGCCCATCATACGGTGCATAGGTTTTCTGTAGGCCATCATACCGTGCATAAGGGAGCTGTGGGCCTATCATACTGTGCATAGGTGTTCTGTAGGCCATCATACCGTGCATAAGGAAGCTGTGGGCCCATCATACTGTGCATAAGTGTTATGTAGGCCATCATACTGTGCATAGGGGAGCTGTGGGCCCATCATACTGTGCATAGGTGTTCTGTAGGCCATCATACCATGCATAAGGGAGCTGTGGGCCCATCATACTGTGCATAGGTGTTCTGTAGGCCATCATACCATGCATAAGGAAGCTGTGGGCCCATCATACTGTGCATGGGTGTTCTGCAGGCCATCATACTGTGCATAGGGGAGCTGTGGGCCCATCATACTGTGTATAGGTAAGCTTTAGGCCATCATACTGTGCATAGGGGAGCTGTGGGCCTATCATACTGTGTATAAGTGAGCAGTAGGCCATCATACTGTGCCTAGGGGAGCTGTGGGCCCATCATACTGTGTATAGGTGAGCTGTACACCATCATACTGTGCATAGGGGAGCTGTGGGCCCATTATACTGTGTATATGTGAACTGTAGGCTGTAACTGTAATTCATATATGATAAACTGTATAAAGAAATAAAAAAATCAAACATGCCAGAATTGCTTTTTTATCATTGCACCTTTAGAAAAAAAGGCAATAAAAAGCTACAAAAACATTATATGTACCTGAAAATGATACCAATAAACATGACAGCTCACCACGCAAACAACTCTAGAAAGGGACTTCAATGGAAAGATAAACAAGTTACGGCTCTCTTAAAATGGCAATGCAAACATATTTTTTCACAAACTTCTGAATTTTTTTAACTACTAAAATATAAAACAAGAATAAAATGACTAGAATCACCATAATCATCCTGATCAGAAGAATCATGTTGCCAGCTCATTTTTTATTACACAATGAACACTGTAAAAAGGAGCCTAAATACTGTAACAATGGCGGAAATTTACACTTATTTTTTTTCTATTTTACCTTCCTTGGAATTTTTTTCAATGTTTTTCACTATATTATATGGTCTAGTAAATGGTGTAATTCAAAACTACAACTAGTCCTGCAAAAAAAACATGCCCTCATACTATGTCGATGGAGAAAATAAAATGTTATAGCTCTTGGAAGATGGAAAGGGAAGAACAAAAGTGGAAAAACAAAAAATGGTTATGAAGGGGATATTGCCTTAGCTTTGGATTAAAGGGAACAAATATGGCTTTGAAAGGTATGAATATTTATACATCTAATTAATAGGGGTTTAATAACTGTAATATCTTTATCTAATGTTGTTCCTATTGTCTCGCTTCCTTAACATCCCTGAAGACTTTTGCTTTTGGGCAATGTTCACACAGCGTGAAAGCAAATATGACTGTAAACCTCTTCACTGGGTTGTTAAGGATATTTATTACAGTACAATGGTTCCGTATAGGAACCCAATTAGTTGAGACCAGTGACAAGTCATTAGTACAAGGTTTCCTAGGACATTTGCGTATCCCTCCTGCATTACTTATGTATAGATTTTTCCAATTAATGTAATCAATCATGTATGGAAAACACTCTTCATTAATGCAATTACGTTTTACAACTCTTTTCCTTTGACATATTCATTTTAAAGAACCTTGAATTTCCTAATGGCCGCTCAGCAATGTCTAGATTAAAGATTTATCTCCATTGCATTTGCTGAATCCTTCGGTCATTAATGACATGAGATCTGAATCTCGTGGGTGATATATTTAGGAAAGTGATGATGATAAAGTGTCTGATCTCATTGCTTTTCATATGGGTTGGTAACAAAATGAGAATGAAAAAGAAAATGAAATGTCCTATAAAAAAAGTTTTATGGAAATTCAACTTTTATAGATACTTAAGTTGAGGAAAAAGATTTTCAGGGCTAGAAGTTCAGCGGTCACATTAGTAGTCCATGGCCACAAGACTAGAGTCCTGCGAATTTTTAACCATCTGCAGTAATTCCAGCTACTTCTTAGGATTAATTTATATAAAAAATATATAATGGAATTTATTTTACCAATACTAGATCATCTTTCTTAGAACTCTCTAGTGTGCGATTCCTCTTTTATTCCTCCCGAACAAATTGACTAGAGATGAGCAGATACACAGTGGATCGCGTTCGAGACAAATTGACTGAAATTTGCAAATTTGAACATTTTGAGATTTGATTGGCAAAAAGAATAAAGATAAACCTTCCCCAGCACCATTGCCACACTGCTGAAAAATCAGAGAGCGAGCTAATGTCATTTTGCTTTGTATCATACCTTGTAGAGTGGTGGTCAGTACCAGGGCCATCACAGATCAACGGTTCCCAGTGGAGCACAGATTGTACCGCAGAGTCATTTTCCATCTATAGAGTCACTAGGTAAGTCTCTCTCTCTTGTAGAGTGTAAGCTCTTATGATCAGTGGGGCCTTCTATCTCCTGTAGAGTGTAAACTCTTATGGTCAGTGGGGTTCTCTCCTGTAGAGTGTAAGCTTTTCTGGTCAGCAGGGTTCTCGCTCTCTCTCTTCTTTTCTCTCTCCATCTCCCCCTCTCCCTCTCTCTCTTCCTCTATCTCCCTCTCCTTTCTCCCTCTCTTCTCTCTTCCTCTCTCTTCCCCTCCTTCTCTCTCTTCCTCTACTTCTCTCTCTTCCTCTCCTACTCTCTCCCACATGTATTTTCTGAGCAATTACAAGCTTATGATCAGTGGGACCTTCTATCTCCTGTAGAGGGTAAGTTTTTATGATCAGCAGGGTTCTTGCTCTCTCTCCATCTCCCCTCTCCCTCTCTCTCACTCTCTCTTCCTCTCTCTCTCCCTCTCTCTTCCTCTAATTCTCTCTCTTCCTCTCCTTCTCTCTCTTCCTCTCCTTCTCTCTCCCACATGTATTTTCTGAGCAATTACAAGCTTATGATCAGTGGGACCTTCTATCTCCTGTAGAGTGTAAGTTTTTATGATCAGCAGGGTTCTTGCTCTCTCTCTCCATCTCCCCTCTCCCTCTCTCTCACTCTCTCTTCCTCTCTCTCCCTCTCTCTTCCTCTAATTCTCTCTTCCTCTCCTTCTCTCTCTTCCTCTCCTTCTCTCTCTTCCTCTCCTACTCTCTCCCACATGTATTTTCTGAGCAATTACAAGCTTATGATCAGTGGGACCTTCTATCTCCTGTAGAGTGTAAGTTTTTATGATCAACAGGGTTCTCGCTCTCTCTCTCCATCTCCCCTCTCACTCTCTCTCCCTCTCACTCTCTCTTCCTCTCTCTCTCTCTCCCTCTCTCTTCCTCTAATTCTCTCTCTTCCTCTCCTTCTCTCTCTTGCTCTCCTTCTCTCTCTTCCTCTCCTTCTCTCCGCCACATGTATTTTCTGAGCAATTATAAGCTTTCCAGTGTAAAGATTCACACAAATTTATTCACCACAAATTGAATTTTGGGGGAAAATTCAGCGAATTCAAATTCTAAAAGATCCACTTATACCTAAAATTGACATCTGGTGTAAACAGTTGGGGTATGTTCCTGCACACTCTCAAATTTTCAAATCAGTGCTAAGAGTACCGCAATTTCTAAGAACACGTCAATTTAACAAGAGTAATGGTAACACCCAACTGTTAATTTATTCATTAATTTCTAGATTTCTAAATTACTAGAATGAATAAGAGAGGAACATAATATATTAATAAAAATGTTACAAACTTCCTAATTAATAGCGATACAATTATTTACTAAAATTGACATATCAGGAGAGGTGACTGTTTCCTGTGACTTGGCCAAAATGTGATCGTCTCAGCCAATCGGGGGTTCAATGACTGGCAGCAGCATATGTGGCATGCACCCACCAGATGTTGATCTCAGAGGATACCGAGCTCACTACAAAGGAGCTGCACTGTAACAGTAATTAAGTATCCATTTTTTTATTTTTTTCACTTCTTTTGGCCTAATAATAAGGGGTTATTATCCAGTAGTAGAATATCCCTTTCACCTCAATAGATGTTATAGGGGGCTGTGATAGAAGCTGGGTGAGTGACAACAGCGCTGCCCCACAACTTCTAGTATCACCATTAAACCAATCGTTATCAGGTGGTGGCAGCAATGTCATTCACACTGTTTTTTTCGCTACCCCTGATGACATCTCATTTCGGGGAAAGAGGCGTTGATTTCAAAAGCAGGGACTGTAGCGGCAGCGATGGAAGTGTGGCGGCGGAGAGTGAAGATGTGGGCGTTGGTGACTGAAGCTGCAGTCACTTCTCCATCAACCGCCTTGAAACAGGACGTCATCAGGAGATGGCGGTGAAAGTAGCTGTGGTAATACATACTGCAAAGAAATGACTGCAGGACCATCCTCCTGTGATGTCTCATTTGAGACTTCCCTCAAACAAAACATTACAGGAAGTTAAAAAAAATACATATAGGGATTAGCAATATAAGGCGAATATTAGGGAATTTTATAATAAAGCAAATTACAAGGTATCAGACAACCCCTTTAAAATCTCTATGCAGTGAGCTCCTCCTACTGGTGACTGCAGTAAACACAATTACTTAACGATAAGAAGTAGTGATGAGAGAGCACTAAAATGCTCGGGTACTCGTTGCTCGGGTCGAGCAAATTGGAATACTCGGGTTCTCGACCCGAGCAACGAGCCCAATGTACAGTACAGACCAAAAGTTTGGACACACCTTCTCATTTAAAGATTTTTCTGTATTTTCATGACTATGAAAATTGTACATTCACACTGAAGTCATCAAAACTATGAATTAACACATGTGGAATTATATAATTAACAAAAAAGTGTGAAACAACTGAAAATATGTCTTATATTCTAGGTTCTTCAAAGTAGCCACCTTTTGCTTTGATGACTGCTTTGCACACTCTTGGCATTCTCTTGATGAGCTTCAAGAGGTAGTCACCGGAAATGGTCTTTCAACAATCTTGAAGGAGTTCCCAGAGATGCTTAGCACTTGTTGGCCCTTTTGCCTTCACTCTGCGGTCCAGCTCACCCCAAACCATCTCGATTGGGTTCAGGTCTGGTGACTGTGAAGTCCAGGTCATCTGGCGTAGCACCCCATCACTCTCCTTCTTGGTCAAATAGCCCTTACACAGCCTGGAGGTGTGTTTGGGGTCATTGTCATGTTGAAAAATAAATGATGGTCCAACTAAACGCAAACCGGATGGAATAGCATGCCGCTGCAAGATGCTGTGGTAGCCATGCTGGTTCAGTATGCCTTCAATTTTGAATAAATCCCCAACAGTGTCACCAGCAAAGCACCCCCACACCATCACACCTCCTCCTCCATGCTTCACGGTGGGAACCAGGCATGTAGAGTCCATCCGTTCACCTTTTCTGCATCGCACAAAGACACGGTGGTTGGAACCAAAGATCTCAAATTTGGACTCATCAGATCAAAGCACAGATTTCCACTGGTCTAATGTCCATTCCTTGTGTTCTTTAGCCCAAACAAGTCTCTTCTGCTTGTTGCCTGTCCTTAGCAGTGGTTTCCTAGCAGCTATTTTACCATGAAGGCCTGCTGCACAAAGTCTACTCTTAACAGTTGTTGTAGAGATGTGTCTGCTGCTAGAACTCTGTGTGGCATTGACCTGGTCTCTAATCTGAGCTGCTGTTAACCTGCGATTTCTGAGGCTGGTTACTTGGATGAACTTATCTTCAGAAGCAGAGGTGACTCTTGGTCTTCCTTTCCGGTCCTCATGTGAGCCAGTTTCTTTATAGCGCTTGATGGTTTTTGCAACTGCACTTGGGGACACTTTCAAAGTTTTCCCAATTTTTCGGACTGACTGACCTTCATTTCTTAAAGTAATGATGGCCACTTGTTTTTCTTTACTTAGCTGCTTTTTTCTTGCCATAATACAAATTCTAACAGTCTATTCAGTAGGACTATCAGCTGTGTATCCACCAGACTTCTGCACAACACAACTGATGGTCCCAACCCCATTTATAAGGCAAGAAATCCCACTTATTAAACCTGACAGGGCACACCTGTGACGTGAAAACCATTTCCAGTGACTACCTCTTGAAGCTCATCAAGAGAATGCCAAGATTGTGCAAAGCAGTCATCAAAGCAAAAGGTGGCTACTTTGAAGAACCTAGAATATAAGACATATTTTCAGTTGTTTCACACTTTTTTGTTAAGTATATAATTCCACATGTGTTAATTCATAGTTTTGATGCCTTCAGTGTGAATGTACAATTTTCATTGTCATGAAAATACAGAAAAATCTTTAAATGAGAAGGTGTGTCCAAACTTTTGGTCTGTACTGTAAGTCTATGGGAAACTCGAGCATTTTTCAGGCGGCTCCCCCCAGCGGTCTGCAGAGGGCCTAAAAATTGCCCAAATCGATGGGAACAGTGCTCAAATGACATGGGGACAGCATGGGGAAGACCCCTGGAAGCATTTCTGACTCCCAGGTCACTTCTGTCAACAACGTTGTCAGAGGTATTACGCCACTTTTACGGACTCACAATAAAACATACCAAAACGAAACCAAAATGGATTTTCCTGGGAAATAAGTTAAGGAACATCCTTTCCATGACATATACAATGTATATAAAGCAAAATAAATAACCAAAAACAAAAATACTCCTCCACACCTTGGGCTATGTTCACACGTAGCGTTTTTGATGCGTTTTTGTACTTTTGCATTGCTTTCAGCCAAGACAAATGCATTCACCAGGAAATTTCATTTTAACATTTTACAACCTTATCTGGCCATGTGGTGTGTGACACATCATCAGACACATGCATAAAATGCTGAAAAATCATGGGAACAGCATGGGGAAGACCGCTAGAAGCATCTCTGACTCCCAGGTCACTGCCTAAAAGTGTGCCCATCATAAGTGATCCTTGGCGCATGCAAAGATGCCTCCCACCATGAACCTGTCGTTGCAGACTTGCAACAATCACCGTCCACGTCCATGATGATGATAGAGGCCACCATCTGCTTAGTTTTCTGTTACTTGGAATGCAAGCGCAAGTATGCAGGCTGCCAGCCACCCACCCACCCACAGGCTGCAATACTATACTGCCAAATTTTTGACAGCTGCTTGCACTTGAAATGTAGCCTTTAGGCTCATGGAGACGGAAGCTTTTCATAACCTCATGCCGGCGGCAGCCGGGTGTCCATACTCGGTCCCCAGCCGCCACTATATTTCCCGGTATCGCCTCCGCCTTCCACAAACACGGGTCCCACAACATTACCCGTGCCCTCCCCAGTGCACTTACTGGGAAGGACCGCCTAACCACAAACACGTGGACAGGTGAATGTGGCCATGGATGGTACGGAGCCAGTCCACAACTTTTTTTGCTGGCAGTTGTATTTAGCTTGGTGAAAGGACTGGCATGGAGGGCAACCCTATCTACCCTGCGTGTCATTTCTCACAGGAAGTCCTGTAATGCAGCTTGTTGCGGAAGCAATGGCAGCCCGTCCAACATCAACTCGCCCTTGTCGGTGGTGCTTTGACACACACACATCTTTCTTTGCGCATTTAATTTCTTGAATACAGAGTTGATCAATGGCCTGATCTGTAATGCGGTTTGAGAAATAACATGCATAAGCATGGCCGATCCACATTAAAAAAGTAGCCATAGAGTGTCCGGGAACCTTCCCCCACACTTTTGTTAGCCAGGGCTGCTTTTTGGCAGGGTTGGACGGGCCCAGCAGAGAACTGGAGACTCCTCCGGCGAGCCCTGGCTTCTCCTTCAGGAGAGTTCATAGTGCTGAGGTGAGGCCATGATGATGATAGAGGCCACCATCTGCTTAGTTTTCTGTTACTTGGAATGCAAGTGCAAGTATGCAGCCAGCCACCCACCCACCCACAGGCCGCGACACTAAACTGCCAGATTTCTGGGCAGCTTTTTGCACTTGAAATATGGCCTTTTAAGCTCGTGGAGGCGGAAGCTTTTCACAACCTCATGCCGGCGGCGGCCGGGTGTCCATACTCGGTCCCCAGCCGCCACTATATTTCCCGGTATCGCTTCCGCCTTCCACAAGCACGGGTCCCACAACATTACCCGTGCCCTCCCCAGTGCACTTACTGGGAAGGACCGCCTAACCACAAATACGTGGACAGGTGAATGTGGCCAGGGGTGGTACGGAGCCAGTCCACAACTTTTTTTGCTGACAGTTGTATTTAGCTCGGTGAAAGGACTGGCATAGAGGGAAACCGTATCTACCCTGCGTGTCATTTCTCACAGGAAGTAGTGTAAAGCTTCTTTCTCTGGAAATATGGCCTTTTAGGCTCGTAGAGGTTGAACTTTTCACAACCACATGCCTCATGCCTCGTGTCCATACTCGGTCCCCAGCCGTCACTATTTCTCCCGGTGTTGTCTCCGTCTTCTACAAGCGCGGGTCCCTGAACATTACTGCTGTTACTTTTCTGTGGGAATTTGCTTGCCTCCTACCAGCCTGGAATATTTCCAGCAAACTATGGTACAACGCCATGGTATTAGCACTGCCCCCAGTACCAGTAGCGAAGCCATCCCCAATTTCCTTCTCAGGAATTTTATTTGGTAGACTGAGTGGCTATCCAAATACATTTTGTCACAAAGGAGCTGAAGATAGGGTGGCAGTAGGTGCAAGTTTCTCCAGCCTGTTAGATATTAGAGGGTGAACGGCAGAACATTGGATCAGTGGTTAGCACTGAAGACTTGCAGCGCTGGGATCCTGGGTTCAAATCCCAGCAAGGACAACATCTGCAAGGACTTTGTATGTTCTCCACGTGTTTGCGTGTGTTTCCTCCTCAGTAAAAAGCAGCCATAGAGTGTCCAGGAACCTTTCCACACACTTTTCTTACCCAGGACTGCTTCTTGGCAGGGTTGGACGGTCCCACCAGAGAATCCTCTGAAGTGCCTTGGCTTCTACCTCAGGAGAGTTCATGATAGCGCTAACTTTGCAGCTGCTATGGAGCTCTTGAGCGGGGGAGAAAGGTTAGCCCTCAGAATCAAATCCTCTGGTGGGCACAATGTTTTTCAATCTGAAACAGCTTCTCAGTGGGAATTGTATTTCACCACAGCCATATTCTTTAGCTCAGTGAAAGGATTGGCATAGAGGGAAACCATATCTACCCCGGCTGTCATTTCTCCGTCACTAGGTTCCGCCCATTGTCACACACGACAATGCCTGGCTGTATGTTCAGCGGTGAGAGCCACAGATCAGGCTGCTGTGTTACAGCTTTCAACAACTCTGCAGCGCTGGGCGGTTTGTCAATTAAGCATTAAGCATGTTATCTTCAGCACAGCCTGTTGCTGCTTGGCCAAGGCAGTGCTGCAGTGCTGTCAGATTGTGACTGATGTGGTCATTTCGGAGAAGGAGGAGGAGGTGCATGAGCTGAACAATGTGATTACATTGTTGTTAAATTGGTGACGCTGTTTTTTAGACTAAATAAAGATACTATTGTTTTGTTTTTTTTACTTTTTTTTTTTAAGACAAATGCATTCACCGGGAAATGTCATTTTAACATTTTACATCCTTATCTGGCAATGTGGTGTGTGACACATCATCAGACACATCCTCTTTTATTTATGATGGAGGGACTCTGAAAGTCATAAAGCCTCTTTTTATAGGGACATCAGACGGCCCTTACTATTCTTAAAAGGCCAGCAGTTGGCCCTAGCTATTGTTAGCGAGCCATCAGCCGGCTATGCTTTGTTGCTCCCATTATTAACAAGTGGGTCTCCTATACTGTTATTGCGTATCCAGTGACTGCAAGGGCTGCCAAAAATTTGGACACAACCCAATACCCCTTTGAAGAGACATAGAGGAGGGTCTCAGTAAAAAAAATGTTCCCATTATAAAGGAGCAGGTCTCCTATAGTGGTAATGCCCATGCTGTGACTGCAAGGGCTGCCAAAATTTGGGAAAAACCCCACTAAGAATTTAAAGACACATAGAGCAGGGCCACAGTAACAAGGTATGACATGTTCCCATTAGAAAGGAGAGGGTCTGCTATACAGTTATAGGGTATGCAGTGAGTCCAACGGCTGACAATTTAAGGAAAAACCCCACTAAGAATTTAAAGACACATAGAGCAGGGCCACAGTAACAAGGTATGACATGTTCCCATTAGAAAGGAGAGGGTCTGCTATACAGTTATAGGGTATACAGTGAGTCCAACAGCTGACAATTTTAGGAAAAACCCCACTAAGAATTTAAAGACACAAAGAGCAGGGCCACAGTAACAAGGTACGATATGTTCACATTAGAAAGGAGAGGGTCTGCCATACAGTTATAGGGTATGCAGTGAGTCCAACGGCTGACAATTTTAGAAAAAACCCCACTAAGAATTTAAAGACACACAGAGCAGGGCCACCGTAACAAGGTACGACATGCTCCCATTAGAAAGGAGAGAGTCTGCTATACAGTTATAGGGTATGCAGTTTGTCCAACGGCTGACCAATTTTAGGAAAAACCCCACTAAGAATTTAAAGACACACAGAGCAGGGCCACAGTAACGACAAATTCCCATTAGAAAGGAGAGAGTCTCCCATAGTGTTAACCTATGCAGTGAATGCAAGGGCTGCCAAAAATTAGGAGGCACTTCAATGCCCCTTGGAAGAGATGTGGAGGAGGGCCTCATAAAAAAATGTTCCCATTAGAAAGGAGCGGGCCTCCTATACTTGTAATGCCCATGCACTAAGTGTATGGGCTGACAAACATTTACCCCTGGGGGGTATACATGAACATACTGTATAAATTTTTTTTTATGGCCATTATAAACACCCTTTACAAAAATTAGGTGGGTGTTGCATCACGGACCACGGTCACCCTGGTGATATGGTGGTGGAGGATGAGGAGAAGGAGGAGGACAAGAGCAAATAGCCAAAATCAGGAAGCGTATACCCATGTCTGGGTGTGAAAAGGTGCATGGGAATACACCTCCCAAGAAAAGACACTGGATTGGAGTTTATGTTATGCTGCTATCATTCGGTGGTGTTGAGAAGACTGGCCCTATCCAGCCCTTGTTCATTTTTATAAGAGTCAGCCTGTCAGCATTTTCAGTTGACAGGCGGATGCGCTTATCAGTTATAATTCCACCAGCGGCACTAAAAACCCGCTCTGATAAAACGCTGGCGGCAGGGCAGGCCAGGACCTCCAAGGCATAGAGAGCCAGATCATTCCACATATCCAGCTTGGATACCCAATAATTATAAGGCACAGCGGAATCACGGAGGACGTTGGTACGGTCAGCAAGGTACTCCCTCAGCATCTTCCCAAACTTTGCACTCCTTGTGAGAGTACCCCGCTCCTCAGGGCCTGTCCGATGGGAGGGTCTGAGAAAAATCTCCCAGAACTTTGACAGTGTTCCCCTGCCTCTGCTGGATTGAAGTTGTGTCTATTTCGCCTGTACTCCTTGGTTGTCCAACGAAGTGTGCCCTCTGCCGCCAGCGTTTTCAGATGGGAATTTTTTTAATAGTTCCGCAACAAGGGCCTTCTGGTACAGCCCCATTTTTGTAGACCTGTCTGCCTCAGGAATAAGATATATAAAGTTCTCCTTGTAGTGTGGGTCTAGAAGTGTCACCAACCAGTAATGACTGTCACCCAAAATTTTGAGAACGCGAGGGTCATGGGAAAGGCAGCGTAACATAAACTCGGCCATGCGTGCCAGACTACTAACAGGCAAGACTTCTGTGTACTCACCAAGAGGATGACTGACCATGCTCTCCTCCTCCTCCTCCTCCTCTCTGTCCTCTGGCTATCCACGCTGAACAGACGGTATGACAGCTGTGCAGGTAGTACCATCTATAGTGCATGTAGCTGACTTTCTAAAATGGGCACACAGGCGTCGTACTTTAACAAGCAGATCCGGCAGCTCCGGGTAGGATTTGAGAAACCGCTGAACCACGAGGTTAAGCACATGGGCCAGGCATGGTACATGTGTGAGCACGCCTCGCCTCAGAGCCGCCAACAGGTTCCGGCCATTGTCACACACGACCATGCCTGGCTGTAGGTTCAACGGTGTGAGCCACAGATCTGCCTGCTCTTTCAGAGCTGTCCACAACTCTTCAGCATTGTGTGGTTTTTCACCTAAGCATATTAGCTTCAGCACAGCCTGTTGCCGCTTGGCCGAGGCAGTGCTGCAGTGCTTCCAGCTTGTGACTGATGTGGTCATTTCGGAGATGGAGGCTGAAGAGGAGGAGGAGGCTGAGGAGGATGAGGTGCAGGAGCTGTACACCGTGGGGGCAACCCTGATTGACCTAGGGCCCGCAATCCTTGGCGTCGGGAGGACGTGTTCCGTCCCAAGGTCCGACTGGGTCCCGGCTTCCACTATGTTAACCCAGTGTGCAGTCAGCAAGATGTACTGTCCCTGCCCACAAGCACTTGTCCACGTGTCCGTGGTTAGGTGGACTTTACCGGTAACTGCGTTGTTGAGAGCACGGCTAATGTTTTGGGACACGTGCTTGTGTAATGCGGGGACGGAACACCGGGAGAAATAGTGGCGGCTGGGGACCGAGTACCGAGGGATACCCGCCGCCATCAGGTTGTGGAATGCTTCCGTCTCCACGAGCCTAAAAGGCAACATTTTGAGCGCAAGCAGTCGTGAAATGTGAGAATTTAGTAGTGTGGCCTGTAGGGCGTTGGCTGCATATTTGCGCTTGCGTTCCAAGGACTGGGGTATGGACAACTGAATGCTGCGCTGGGACAAGGACATGGACGTGCTTCCTGATGCTGCTCCATGAGAGTGTGCAACGACAGGTGCAGGGCAGGAGGCATCTTCGCATGCACCATGGACAGGGGATTGGCTTGCATGCACAGCAGCGAAGAAGCAATGGTGCCACCCGCAGACACTGTTCCTGGACCCTAGGGTTTGGCCCACAAAGTCGGGTGCTTTGCTGCCATGTGCCTGATCATGCTGGTGGTGGTCAGGCTGGTCGTTTTGCCACCCCTGCTGATGCTGGCCTGGCAGGTGTTGCAAATGGCCTTTTTGGGGTTATCAGCAGAGTCTTTAAAAAACAACCAGACTCGGGAAGACCTAACAGTTGTACTGGAAACTTCCTTCATGTTGGTGTTACGGGGAACAGTTGCCTGCCTTCTGTCTGCGGCCACCACACTGCTTCTTCCTGCCTGTTGGGGTGCTCTGCCTCCCTCCCCCTGTGTGCTGTTGTCCTCGCTCTGCATGTCCTCCTGCCAGGTTGGGTCAGTTACTATATCATCCACCACCTCGTCTTCCACTTCTGCACCCTGGTCCTCCTCCTGACTTTCTGGCAATTGTGTCTCATCATCGTCCACCTCTTGTGACACTTTCCCACTGTCGCCTTCGTGTGACCGTGGCTGCTAAAATATTTGGGCATCACTACACGCGATCTCCTCTTGCCCCGCTTCAAGTGGACCGGGCGAGAGGCCCGAATCTATAAATGGAAAAGGGAACAGCTCTTCAGAGTGTCCAAGTGTGGGATCAGTTGTCTCTGGATACTCGGCATGGTGGGAGGAAGGAGGATCAGGGGGAGGAATATGCGGTCCAGACACGCGGCTACTGAGACTTAACTGTGTGGAAGACAGGGTGGTGGTGGCTAAGTGACTGGAAGCATTATCCGCTATGCAATCAACAACCTTTTGACACTGCTCTGGGTTCAATAGTGGTGTGCTGTGGTCCCATAGAAATTGGGACAGGAAGGTCAGGCGAGAAGATGTGGGTGTTTGTTGTGGCACAATTTCGGCTTGCCCACGGCCTTGTCCTCGGCCTCTGCATGCACCATTACCATCACTTCCAGTTCCCCGTCCCTTGCCACGTACCTTGCCCATTTTAAATGGAGGACAGTATCTTCCACGCTCACTACAAATGACTGAGTTTGGAGCAACTTTATATGTGATCCGTGTGACGAGAAAAGAGTTTTAAATACCTGGCCTGTAGGTAACTAGTTTGACCAGCAAACTGCTGTGAATTGCTTCACTGACACACTGAAATAAATTTTTAATGGAGGCCAGAAATGGCAGTATTTTCTGACAACGTATATGTGATCCGTGTGACGGAGGAAACACAGTATTAAATACCTGGCCTGTAGGTAACTATTTTGAACAGTAGTCTGGTGTCAATTTCTTCACTGACACGCTGAAAGTTTTTTTTAATGGAGGCCAGAAATGGCAGTATTTTCTGAAAACGTATATGTGATCCGTGTGACGGAGAAAACACAGTTTTAAATAGCTGGATTTTTAGCGCTGTAATATGGAAAGGACCTGGCAGTGCCAACAAGCAAATGGCGCAGAAAAACCGTGTTCTCTGTATTGCTTTTTAAGCAAATAATGAGGATTAAGATGCAAAAAAAATTATTCCTGGCCCCTGAGACCTGGGCCTATTTCCAGAAATATCTAACAGCAGCAGAAGGCAGAACTGGACTGGAGTGGTATGTGCTCTGCAGTCTGCTATATACACTGCCTGCCTATATACACTGCCTGCCTGATATCTCTGCAGATGGATTTGTTAGTCTTCAAAAGGACTGTTTCTTAAGATGGATATGTGTAATGTACGGTTTTTCTCCCTACACTACCTAATACACAAGCAAATCTCTCCCTGACGCAGTAGCACCTCTCCCTACACTGTCTGATCCGGAGTGACTGTGATGAGCATGGCGGCGCCAGGTCTGATATACACCTGATGACGCTGTGCGGCCAGCCAATCACTGTAATGCCCACAACCAACATGGCTACGGCATTACAGTGCATGGCAGGCAATCCCTGCATGTTCATTGGCTCTCTAAAGAGCGCCAAACATGCAGGGAGGGGACCCGAGTTCCGAGTAGTGGCGAGCACGTTCGCTCATCACTAATCAGAAGCAAGAAATGCTGTACCCCATAGCAATGGTGTAGATTGCCTCTATAGATCGTACATCACTGACCATGCTGTATTCAAAAATGAGAACACATGTAATTTGAGTATTTTCGGTTTTGCCAGACATGATTCTTGTGTCTACTGGGATTTTCCTGCAGCAGAGAAAATTCTGAAGAGTTTCCAGAGTTCTCATACTACTTTGTGGGAGGAATAGAGTTGCGGCATGGGAAACGTCACCAATAGTGAAATCCTTATAGCTGTACCCATTCATTGGGTTTCTTTGCAGTCCGTTTTCCATTCAATAAGTGAGTGTTTGGATGCTGAGTGAGAAGAAGAATGGCCAGACTGGCGAGACCCGTATCGTCTCCATTTTTCGGAATCTGTGGCTGGGTGAGGGCTTATTTTTTGCGAGCCGAGCTGCCATTTTAATTGATACCATTTTGAGGTAGATACAATGTTTTGATCGCCCGTTATTGCATTTTACTGCCATGTAGCGGCAACCAAAAAAATGTAATTCTGGAGTTTTGATTTTTCTTCTCTTTACACCATTTACCGATCGGCGACATTTTTTTTTTAACAAAGTTAGGATTTTTTTCGCCACTTAAATAAAAAAGAACCTATACATGTTTGGTATCTGCGAACTCGTAATGACGTGGAGAATAATAATGGCAAGTCAGTATTAGCATTCAGTGAACATGGTAAAAAAAACAAAAAACACTGTGGAATTGCACTTTTTTTGCAATTTTACCACACTTTTCTCCCATTTTCCAGTATGCTATATGGTAAAACCAATGGTGTCATTCAAAAGTACATCTTATCCTGCAAAAACAAGCCTTACACGGCCATATTGACAGAGAAATAAAAAAGTTATGGCTCTGGGAAGAAGGGGGGCAAAAAATGAAAGAGCAAAAATGGAAAAAGGTGCAAGTTTGCATTCACACTCTGTGACCGCAGACTTGTGAATCCTAGAAGCATGCAATGTGCGCGCTGTCAGGATTCTACTACCCCAGGAGTTGACGGGCGCGCGACCGCAAGTATGTTATTTGCATACATGTGGTCTCATGTCGACTAGATGTGGAAGGCCTCACTCAATACAAGTGAATTGAGCAAGGCCGGATATGTCTAGTCAGAATGTGGCCGAAAGTATGCAAATCGCATATGTGTCCCCTCCCAGCAGGGCGCTGTGTGGATTCACAAGTCAGCAGTCACATAAAGTGACTGCAAGCTTGACCCCCAAGCCTGGACAACCCCTTTAATTATGAGAGAACTCACTGCTTCCAAGACCCCCAGCAAATTTCTGATTTAGCTGTAAGAAGCTTCCATTGACTACCTTATATTATTGCAGGGGCCATTAGTAAAAAATGCATTATTACATTTAGCCATTTAAAAAAAAGAACAGTCCATGTAGTCTGAGTTTGACATAGAAAAGGTCCAAATGTATTAATGGCTCTCTGCTCTATGGAGAGGGGTCTCTTCCATGACATCCAAATTTCCTATGAAAGCATAAGACAGGCTGAAAAATAAAAACCTTCTAATGAAGAAAAATTGGAATAAAACAGCTAAATAATATATGATTTTATTTTCTGTTATACTTTTATTTTTGGGTGAACCACAAGATGGCACCACCAGCACCACGGGACAGACAATGAAATACTTCTTCAGTAATAGCCTAAACACGCAGCGATAGAGGGAACATGGAAAATGAGCTACAGTGGGCTACAGCCCAGATTCACATGATACGAAATGACCATGGAGTTTTCCTACCAGTTTCATGCTCCTGAATATAATAATCTCCATTAGTCACTAAGTGAGTCACTAGCACGGTACATTATGTTTTACATAGACCGAAATTGCATGAACTTCCTCCCAGATGGCCATTGTAGCGTGGGCTCCAATACAGCTGCGGGAGGCATCAAAACCTAAAATAACATCGTTACCAATCACAAGAAACCACATTCTACTAAATCACTACAGATTCCAGTCATCGGAGCTGAAAGTGTGGGTAGAAGGGGTCAAATCTACCTTGCTACTAAGTATACCTTTCTATTGAAGAGCATGTCATCCATATATGATACGACCTATTCATAATAATCAGGTTTGTATGTGACATTTTTTTTAAATGTTGCAGTTTTTATTTTTCATAACACAACACTATAAACTAAACCGATTATTAGGCTTCTACTCCCAGTTCTTCACATTGGCATTGAATTGTGTGTAAGTATTTAATGAGCAGGCTCTCAATTGGGCAAAGGTGAAGAGAGGGGGAGGAGGTGTGCTCTGACATCACCTATGGTGAATGGTGGATAATGTATTATCTACTGTATATAGGGGTGTTATCTATCATTAAGGAGATGAGCTCTGACCTCCTATGGTGAATAATGTGTTATCTACTGTACATAGGGCTGTTATCTATCATTGTACAGGAGGAGGAGGGGAGCTGTGACATCACCTATAGTGAATGGTGGATCCTGTGTTATTTACCGTATATAGGGGTGTTATCAGTCGTACAGAAGGAGGAGGTGAGCTGTGACATCACCTATTGTGAATGGTGGATCCTGTGTTATTTACTGTATATAATGGTGTTATCAGTCGTACAGAAGGAGGAGGTGAGGTGAGCTGTGACATCACCAATTGTGAATGGTGGATCCTGTGTTATTTACTGTATATAGGGGTGTTATCAGTCATTGTACAGGAGGAGGTGGTGAGCTGTGACTTCACGTATTGTGAATGGTGGATGTGTTATCTACTTTATATAGGGGTGTTATCTATCATTGTACAGGAGGAGGAGGAGATGAGCTGTGACATCACCTATTGTGAGTTGTTGATAATGTGCTATCTACTGTATATGGAGGTGTTATCAGTCATTGTACAGCAGGAGGTGAGCTGTGACATCATCTATGGTGAATGGTGGGTAATGTGTTATCTACTGTATATAGGGGTGTTATCTATCATTGTACAGGAGGAGGAGGTGAGCTCTGACATCACCTATTGTGAATGGTGGATAATGTGTAATCTACTATATATAGAGAAGTCATCTGTCATTGTACAGGAGGAGGAGATGAGCTGTGACATCACCTATTGTTATTTGCTCATAATGTGCTATCTACTGTATATGGAGGTGTTATCAGTCATTTACAGCAGGAGGTAAGCTGTGGCATCACCTATGGTGAATGATGGGTAATGTGTTATCTACTGTATATGGGAGTATTATCTATCATTGTACAGGAGGAGGTGAGCTGTGACATCTATTGGGAATGATGGATCCTGTGTTATCTTCTGGGTATAGAAGTGTTACCTTTTAATGTAATCCTGTCTGTGATGATAATGAGACTGCTGAAAACTCAAATGTACAAAACAGGAAGCACAAATTTAGTATTAGGCCAAAGGGTTATTGTTATTTCTTCTTTTATTTTTTAATAATGATAGGGATATGGAAAATTAAAAAAAATATAAAATGCATATAATTTTAACATAAAATTCTGGTGTAAATAATAGGTAATTTTCTGATGACACATCGTCTCTAAAGGCAATGGTTTTCCACTTTCCTTATTAGTGCATTAGGACTTCATGGAGGGAGATTTCCCAATCAAGACCTTTTCCTTCAATGCACCAGGGCAGAGAGTCGCTATCTGAGAGTAGCTCTTGCTTTAGTGGGCCTAGTCATTTAAGTCTTACATTCATGGTTATAAATAAAAACTAAAAGATAAAAAAAATCTGGCCGTACCCATCCTCTGAGTCTACAGAACACTGGGCATATTGTCCGGGTTTACCTAGGAGGGGCGTAGCTAAGCGGCTACCTGGTTTTCGCTAGTGCTCCTGATGGTGGAGTTAGACTTGAACTGCAGGTAGCAGCCAGGTACCACTCCTAGACAGTCCCTGGTACTGCAGCTGCTGAGGGGTCAGGATTGCAGGCACGGACACAGGCTTGGAGTCTCTGGCAGAACAGGGTGTATGTGTGCTGCATGCCGACAGCAAAGTACAACTCATATGTAGTACTATGCATTTTATTTAGGTATGCTCAGCTCATAATAGCAATGCATATTAATGCCATCATATTATGTATGTGATGCAACAAATTTGTGTAAGACCCCACATTAGAAATGCGAGAGAGTAGTTAATGTAAAGAAGCTACACATTAGAGCAAGAAACGCCCAATGCAGCATTTCACTGTGTAGCAGTTCAAGTAGTCTGAAGTATTGAGGGTTTTGTACTACATCACAGCATGGTGTTGGTGCATATCATGCATCCTCATGCCCCTATTAGCATTCCAGAGACCATAAGTCATTGGAAGAGAAGCTTTGCAGTAGTGAGGAAACGCATGTGTAGTAGTGGTGGAGGTGATAGTCTGTCCCTGATACTAAAAAGGGTTAAAAGTATGTTCCTGAATTTAGAACCCTCCGGGGCTGAAGTTTGGCCTAGGTAGGGTTAACTGTAACAGCCAGCCCAGTAGATGGAGGGGGAACTGAGTGCTAATGCCAAGTGCAAGAAGTGAACACAGACAGTAGTTGTGCAGTACAGCAAAATACAGCAGGCTCGATAGGGGCTGCTAGGGTAGAAGTGGGCCTAGTATCCTGGACAGTGGATCGCCAAAGAATCCCTCCGCAAGAGTCCCTTTAGCCAGCCTGGGAACCTCGAGATAGTCATCAGGTGCCTGGGGGCACATTCGGTCTGCGAAGCTGCACAAGAAATCAGGGCTCAAGCTCTCAGAGGAAAAGTGAAATAGGATCCAGATATACTGTCATTGGTGAGGAAGAATCTCTAGGGCTAGAGAAGAAAGCAACAGAGATGCTTCACCTAGATCGGGAACCAGGGCTGAAGTTGTATCCGATTCCTGTGGGAAAGATGACAACCCATGGTGCCTTATTCTTTATACCTGCCTGTAAATACTGCCAGTTACCAAGTAAAGTTCTGGTTGTTTTTATAAACTTGGTGTCCTCTGAATTGATTGCAGCCCTGGTTCCAGAAGAATTCCTGGAGTCAAAAGAGACCGGCTGGCCAGAAGTAAGTGGGAAACACCACATACACAGCAGCACACCAGAGTGAGGACACACTTTGTCTGTAGGGTGCCAAAGAGAGCATGGGCTACAGGTCGCCCACCCCACGACTAACTAATTTGGGCACCTTACACATGTAAAATTGTTAACGAGCAAGTGGGAGTGAGTATCACTTGCTATTATTAAGCATTCTTTCAGAAATCAGAGCGGGTCTTAGTGGAGTGTAAGAAGCTCCAGTTGGCTTTGCAGTTGATGGTGTTTGTCCCACGTGAATGAATGATGGAAATCAGGTAACATGCATTAAAGTACTGGTAACGTGAAGGTGGGTATTGCCATAGCAGAGAGGAGGATAGAGTCTTATTCGTGGCTGTGGATAGTCCATTTACTAGATATGTACAGAAGAGAGACAAATGGTGAAATCTGTAGGAAAGTTTGAGTTTTAGACAGAGAGAGGACATGATGTTGGAAACTGCAGACAGTCACTGGTGTTCTGTAGTACAGCGGGGGTAAGGTCAGGGGATGAAGTGTATAGTTGTGTGTCATCAGAATAAAGATGGTACTGAAAGCCAAATTTTCCGATGGTCTGTCCAACTGAGGCAGTGTGAAGAGAAGAGGGCCAAGGACTGAACTCTGAGGGACCCCAATAGTGAGAGGAAGAGGAGAAGAAGTGGAGCCAGCAAATGATACACTGAAGGAGCAGTCAGAAAGATAGGAAGAAAACCAGGAGAGAGCAGTGTCGATTGAGTGGAGCATAGAGAGTAGGAGATGGTGGTCAACAGTGTCGAAAGCTGCAGAGAGGTCAAGAAGAATGAGCAGAGTAGTCACCATTACGTTTTGGTTTCAAAAGGTCATTAGTCACTTTGATGAGTGCAGTTTTTGTTGAATGTAGGGGGCGGAAGCGAGACTGATGGATCTAGAAGAGAGTGAGTGGAGAGGTAATGGGTAAGGCGGGAGTAGACCAGGCACTCCAAGAGTTTAGAGATGAAGGGGAGATTGTAGACTGGTCTGTAATTATTTGTGCGGGATGGATGAAGTGACGTTTTTTTTTAATAATGGAGTAATGATAGACTGCTTGAAGGAGGAGGGGAGGATTCCAGAAGAGAGTGGGAGATTGAAGATTTTAGTTAGGTGAGTAGTGACGACTGGAGAGACAAACTGGAGTAGGTGTGAGGGAATAGGCTCAGTAGTGCATTTAGTAGGACGAGAATAATAGAGGAGCCTGGAGACATCTTCTGTTACTGGGTCAAATGTGGAGAGTGAGCCAGAGATGAGGGGAGGGATGGACGTCATGGCACTTGGTGGCTGGCCTTTCCCCATGGTCCCCTTTCATACAGCCTGTTTCTCATACACCCCAATTTTCCCATAGTTCCCTCTCATACAGCCTGCTGCTGCTTATAGTCCCCCACTTTCTCCATATTCGCCTCTCATACAGCCTGCTCCTCATAGTCCCCCCACGTTCCTCATAGTTCCCTCTCATACAGCCTGCTCCTCATAGTCCTCCTACTTTCCCCATAGTTCCCTCATATAGCCTGCTCCTCGTAGTCCCCCACTTTCCCCATAGTTCCCTCTCATACAGCCTGCTGCTTCTTATATTCCCCCACTTTCCCCTGTCTCCTCTCATACAGGCTGCTCCTCATAGTTTCCCCACTTTCCCCATAATCCCCTCTCATACAGCCTGCTGCTCATAGTCCTCCCACTTTCCCCAGTCTCCTCTCATACAGCCTGATGCTCATATTTCCCCCACTTTCCTCATAGTCCCCTCTCATACAGCCTGCTCCTCATAGTCCTCCCACTTTCCCATTAGTCCCCTCTCATACTGCCTGCTCCTCATAGTCCCCCCCACTCTCCCCAGTCACCTCTCATACAGCCTTCTACTCATAGTCCCCCACTTTCCCCATAGTCCCCTCTCATACAGCCTGCTCCTCATAGTCCCCCACTTTCCTCATAGTCCCCTCTCATACAGCCTGCTCCTCATAGTCCCCCACTTTCCCCATAGTCCCCTCTCATACAGCCTGCTCTTCATAGTCCCCCACTTTCCTCATAGTCCCCTCTCATACAGCCTGCTCCTCATAGCCCCCCACTTTCCCCATAGTTCCCTGTCATACAGCCTGATGCTCATAGTCCCACACTTTCCCCATAGTCCCCTCTCATACAGCCTGCTCCTCATAGTCCTCCCACTTTCCCCATAGTTCCCTCTCATACAGCCAGATGCTCAAAGTCCCACACTTTCCCCATAGTTCCCTCTCATACAGCCTGCTCCTCATAGTCCCCCCACTTTCCCCATAGTTCCCTCTCATACAGCCTGATGCTCATAGTCCCACACTTTCCCCATAGTTCCCTCTCATACAGCCTGATGCTCAAAGTCCCACACTTTCCCCATAGTTCCCTCTCATACAGCCTGCTCCTCATAGTCCCCCCACTTTCCCCATAGTTCCCTCTCATACAGCCTGATGCTCATAGTCCCACACTTTCCCCATAGTTCCCTCTCATACAGCCAGCTCCTCAGAGTCCCCCCACTTTCCCCATAGTCCCCTCTCATACAGCCTGCTCCTCATAGTCCCCCCCACTTTCCCCAGTCTCCTCTCATACAGCCTGATGCTCATATTTCCCCCACTTTCCCCATAGTCCCCTCTCATACAGCCTGCTCCTCATAGTCCCCCACGGTTCCCTCTCATACAGTCTGCTCCTCATAGTCCCCTACTTTCCTCATAGTCCCCTCCCAAACAGCCTGCTTCTCATAGCCCCCCACTTTCCCCATAGTTCCCTCTCATACAGCCTGATGCTCATAGTTCCCCCACTTTCCTCATAGTCCCTTTCATACAGCCTGCTCCCCATAGTCCGCCACTTTCCTTATAGTCCCCTCTCATACAGCCTGCTCCCCATAGTCCCCCACTTTCCCCATAGTCCCCTCTCATACAGCCTGCTCCTCATAGTCCCCCCACTTTCCCCATAGTTCCCTCTCATACAGCCTGATGCTCATAGTCCCACACTTTCCCCATAGTTCCCTCTCATACAGCCAGCTCCTCAGAGTCCCCCCACTTTCCCCATAGTTCCCTCTCATACAGCCTGATGCTCATAGTCCCACACTTTCCCCATAGTTCCCTCTCATACAGCCTGATGCTCAAAGTCCCACACTTTCCCCATAGTTCCCTCTCATACAGCCTGCTCCTCATAGTCCCCCCACTTTCCCCATAGTTCCCTCTCATACAGCCTGATGCTCATAGTCCCACACTTTCCCCATAGTTCCCTCTCATACAGCCAGCTCCTCAGAGTCCCCCCACTTTCCCCATAGTCCCCTCTCATACAGCCTGCTCCTCATAGTCCCCCCCACTTTCCCCAGTCTCCTCTCATACAGCCTGATGCTCATATTTCCCCCACTTTCCTCATAGTCCCCTCTCATACAGCCTGCTCCTCATAGTCCTCCCACTTTCCCCATAGTCCCCTCTCATACAGCCTGCTCCTCATAGTCCCCCACGGTTCCCTCTCATACAGCCTGCTCCTCATAGTCCCCTACTTTCCACATAGTCCCCTCCCAAACAGCCTGCTTTTCATAGCCCCCCACTTTCCCCATAGTTCCCTCTCATACAGCCTGATGCTCATAGTTCCCCCACTTTCCTCATAGTCCCTTTCATACAGCCTGCTCCCCATAGTCCGCCACTTTCCTTATAGTCCCCTCTCATACAGCCTGCTCCCCATAGTCCCCCACTTTCCCCATAGTCCCCTCTCATACAGCCTGCTCCTCATAGTCCTCCACTTTTCCCATAGTCCCCTCTCATACAGCCTGCTCCTCATAGTCAACCACTTTCCTCATAGTTCTCTCTCATACAGCCTGCTCCTCATAGTCCCCCACTGTCCCCATAGTTCCCTCTCATACAGCCTGCTCTTCATAGTCCCACACTTTCCCCAGTCGCCTCTCATTCAGCCTTCTCCTCATAGTCCCCCCACTTTCCCCATAGTCCCCTCTCATACAGTCTGCTCCTCATAGTCCCCCACTTTCCCCATAGTTCCCTCTCATACAGCCTCCTCCTCATAGTCCCCCACTTTCCTCATAGTCCCCTCTCATACAGCCTGCTCCCCATAGTCTGCTACTTTCCTCATAGTCCCCTCTCATACAGCCTGCTCCTCATAGTCCCCCACTTTCCCCATAGTCCCCTCTCATAGAGCCTGCTCCTCATAGTCCCCCACTTTCCTCATAGTCCTCTCTCATACAGCCTGCTCCTCATAGCCCCCGACTTTCCCCATAGTTCCCTGTCATACAGCCTGATGCTGATAGTCCCACACTTTCCCCATAGTCCCCTCTCATACAGCCTGCTCCTCAAAGTCCTCCCACCTTCCCCATAGTTCCCTCTCATACAGCCTGATGCTCATAGTCCCACACTCTCCCCATAGTTCCCTCTCATACAGCCTGCTCCTCATAGTCCCCCCACTTTCCCCATAGTTCCCTCTCATACAGCCTGATGCTCATAGTCGCACACTTTCCCCATAGTTCCCTCTCATACAGCCTGCACCTCATAGTCCCCCCACTTTCCTCATAGTCTCCTCTCATACAGCCTGCTCCTCATAGTCCCCCACTTTCCTCATAGTCCCCTCTTATACAGCCTGCTCCTCATAGCCCCCTATTTCCTCATAGTCCCCTCTCATACAGCCTTATGCTCATAGTCCCACACTTTCCCCATAGTCCCCTCTCATACAGCCTGCTCCTCATAGTCCCCCCACTTTCCTCATGGTCCCCTCTCATACAGCCTGCTCCTCATAGTCCCCCATTTCCTCATAGTCCCCTCTCATACAGCCTGCTTTTCAGTCTCCCACTTTCCGCATAGTCCCCTCTCATACAGCCTGCTCCTCATAGTCCCACTTTCCTCATAGTCCCCTCTCATACAGCCTGCTTCTCATAGCCCCCCACTTTCCCCATAGTTCCCACTCATACAGCTTGATGCTCATAGTCCCACACTTTCCCCATAGTCCCCTCTCATACAGCCTGCTCCTCATAGTCCTCCCAATTTCCCCATAGTTCCCTCTCATGCAGCCTGATGCTCATAGTCGCACACTTTCCCCATAGTCCCCTCTCATACAGTCTGCTCCTCATAGTCCTCCCACTTTCCCCATAGTTGCCTCTCATACAGCCTGATGCTCATTGTCCCACACTTTCCCCATAGTTCCCTCTCATACAGCCTCCTCCTCATAGTCCCCCACTTTCCTCATAGTCCCCTCTCATACAGCCTGCTCCCCATAGTCCACCCCTTTCCTCATAGTCCCCTCTCATACAACCTGCTCCTCATAGTCCCCAACTTTCCCCATAGTCCCCTCTCATATAGCCTGCTCCTCATAGTCCCCCCACTTTCCTCATAGTCCTCTCTCATACAGCCTGCTCCTCATAGTCCCCCCACTTTCCTCATAGTCCCTTCTCATACAGCCTGCTTCTCATAGCCCACCAATTTCCCCATAGTTCCCTTTCATACAGCCTGATGCTCATAGTCCCACACTTTCCCCATAGTCCCCTCTCATACAGCCTGCTCCTCATAGTCCTCCCACTTTCCCCATAGTTCCCTCTCATACAGCCTGATGCTCATAGTCGCACACTTTCCCCATAGTCCCCTCTCATACAGCCTGCTCCTCATAGTCCTCCCACTTTCCCCATAGTTCCCTCTCATATAGCCTGATGCTCATAGTCGCACACTTTCCCCATAGTCCCCTCACATACAGCCTGCTCCTCATAGTCCTCGCACTTTCCCCAAAGTTCCCTCTCATACAGCCTGATGCTCATTGTCCCACACTATCCCCATAGTTCCCTCTCATACAGCCTCCTCCTCATAGTCCCCCACTTTCCTCATAGTCCCCTCTCATACAGCCTGCTCCCCATAGTCCACCACTTTACTCATAGTCCCCTCTCACACAGCCTGCTCCTCATAGTCCCCCACTTTCCCCATAGTCCCCTCTCATACAGCCTGCTCCTCATAGTCCCCCACTTTCCTCATAGTCCCCTCTCATACAGCCTGCTCCTCATAGCCCCCCAATTTCCGCATAGTTCCGTCTCATACAGCCTGATGCTCATAGTCCCACACTTTTCCTAGAGTCCCCTCTCATCCAGCCTGCTCATCATAGTCCTCCCTCTTTCCCCATAGTTCCCTATCATACAGCCTGATGCTCATAGTCCCACACTTTCCCCATAGTCCCCTCTCATACAGCCTGCTCCTCATAGTCCCCCACTTTCCCCATAGTCCCCTCTCATAAAGCCTGCTCCTCATAGTCCCCCACAGTCCCCTCTCATACAGTATGCTCCTCATAGTCCCCCACTTTCCCCATAGTTCCCTCTCATACAGCCTGATGCTCATAGTCCCCCACTTTCCCCATAGTTCCCTCTCATACAGCCTGATGCTCATAGTCCCACACTTACCCCATAGTTCCGTCTCATACAGCCTGCTCCTCATAGTCCCCCCACTTTCCTCATTGTCCCCTCTCATACAGCCTGCTCCTCATCGTCCCCCACGTTCCTCATAGTCCCCTCTCATACAGCCTGCTCCTCATAGTGCCCCACTTTCCTCTTAGTCCTCTCTCATACAGCCTGCTCCCCATAGTCCACCACTTTACTCATAGTCCCCTCTCACACAGCCTGCTCCTCATAGTCCCCCACTTTCCCCATAGTCCCCTCTCATACAGCCTGCTCCTCATAGTCCCCCACTTTCCTCATAGTCCCCTCTCATACAGCCTGCTCCTCATAGCCCCCCAATTTCCGCATAGTTCCGTCTAATACAGCCTGATGCTCATAGTCCCACACTTTCCCTAGAGTCCCCTCTCATCCAGCCTGCTCAACATAGTCCTCCCACTTTCCCCATAATTCCCTATCATACAGCCTGATGCTCATAGTCCCACACTTTCCCCATAGTCCCCTCTCATACAGCCTGCTCCTCATAGTCCCCCACTTTCCCCATAGTCCCCTCTCATACAGCCTGCTCCTCATAGTCCCACACTTTCCCCATAGTCCCCTCTCATACAGTCTGCTCCTCATAGTCCCCCACTTTCCCCATAGTCCGCTCTCATACAGCCTGCTCCTCAGTCCCCCACTTTCCTCATACTCCCCCTCATACAGCCTGCTCCTCATAGCCCCCCACTTTCCTCATAGTTCCCTCTCATACAGCCTGATGATCATAGTCCCCCACTTTCCCTATAGTCCCCTCTCATACAGCCTGCTCCTCATAGTCCTCACACTTTCCCCATAGTTCCCTCTCATACAGCCTGATGCTCATAGTCCCACACTTACCCCATAGTTCCCTCTCATACAGCATGCTTCTCTTAGTCCCCCCACTTTCCTCATTGTCCCCTCTCATACAGCCTGCTCCTCATCGTCCCCCCACGTTCCTCATAGTCCCCTCTCATACAGCCTGCTCCTCATAGTGCCCCACTTTCCTCATAGTCCCCTCTCATACAGTCTGCTCCTCACAGCCCCCCACTTTCCACATAGTTCCCTCTCATACAGCCTGATGCTCATAGTCCCACACTTTCCCCATAGTCCCCTCTCATACAGCCTGCTCCTCATAGTACACCCACTTTTCCCATAGTTCCCTCATACAGCCTGATGCTCATAGTCCCACACTTTCCCCATAGTTCCCTCTCATACAGCCTGCTCCTCATAGTCCCCCCACTTTCCTCATAGTCCCCTCTCATACAGACTGCTCCTCACAGTCCCCCACTTTCCTCATAGTCCCCTCTCATATAGCCTGCTTTTCAGTCCCCCACTTTCCTCATAGTCCCCTCTCATACAGCCTGCTCCTCATAGTCCCCCCACTTTCCTCATAGTCCCCTCTCATACAGCCTGCTCCTCATAGCCCCCCACTTTCCCCATAGTTCCCTCTCATACAGCCTGATGCTCATAGTCCCACACTTTCCCCATAGTCCCCTCTCAAACAGCCTGCTCCTCATAGTCCTCCCACTTTCCCCATAGTTCCCTCTCATACAGCCTGATGCTCATAGTCCCCCACTTTCCCCATAGTTCCCTCTCATACAGTCTCCTCCTCATAGTCCCCTACTTTCCTCATAGTCCCCTCTCATACAGCCTGCTCGCCATAGTCCACCACTTTTCTCATAGTCCACTCTCATACAGCCTGCTCCTCATAGTCCCCCACTTTCCCCATAGTCCCCTCTCATACAGCCTGCTCCTCATAGTCTCCAAGTTTCCTCATAGTCCCCTCTCATACAGCCTGCTCCTCATAGCCCCCCTCTTTCCCCATAGTCCCCTCTCATACAGCCTGCTCCTCATAGTCCCCCCACTTTCCCCATAGTCCTCTCTCATACAGCCTGCTCAACATAGTCCCCCACTTTCCTCATAGTCCCCTCTCATACAGCCTGCACCTCATAGCCCCCCACTTTCCCCATAGTTCCCTCTCATACAGCCTGATGCTCATAGTCCCACACTTTCCCCATAGTCCCCTCTCATACAGCCTGCTCCTCATAGTCCTCCCAATTTCCCCATAGTTTCCTCTCATACAGCCTGATGCTCATAGTCGCACACTTTCCCCATAGTCCCCTCACATACAGCCTGCTCCTCATAGTCCTCGCACTTTCCCCAAAGTTCCCTCTCATACAGCCTGACGCTCATTGTCCCACACTATCCCCATAGTTCCCTCTCATACAGCCTCCTCCTCATAGTCCCCCACTTTCCTCATAGTCCCCTCTCATACAGCCTGCTCCCCATAGTCCACCACTTTACTCATAGTCCCCTCTCACACAGCCTGCTCCTCATAGTCCCCCACTTTCCCCATAGTCCCCTCTCATACAGCCTGCTCCTCATAGTCCCCCACTTTCCTCATAGTCCCCTCTCATACAGCCTGCTCCTCATAGCCCCCCAATTTCCGCATAGTTCCGTCTCATACAGCCTGATGCTCATAGTCCCACACTTTTCCTAGAGTCCCCTCTCATCCAGCCTGCTCATCATAGTCCTCCCTCTTTCCCCATAGTTCCCTATCATACAGCCTGATGCTCATAGTCCCACACATTTCCCCATAGTCCCCTCTCATACAGCCCGCTCCTCATAGTCCCCCACTTTCCCCATAGTCCCCTCTCATACAGCCTGCTCCTCATAGTCCCCCACAGTCCCCTCTCATACAGTCTGTTCCTCATAGTCCCCCACTTTCCCCATAGTTCCCTCTCATACAGCCTGATGCTCATAGTCCCCCACTTTCCCCATAGTTCCCTCTCATACAGCCTGATGCTCATAGTCCCACACTTACCCCATAGTTCCCTCTCATACAGCCTGCTCCTCATAGTCCCCCCACTTTCCTCATTGTCCCCTCTCATACAGCCTGCTCCTCATCGTCCCCCACGTTCCTCATAGTCCCCTCTCATACAGCCTGCTCCTCATAGTGCCCCACTTTCCTCTTAGTCCTCTCTCATACAGCCTGCTCCCCATAGTCCACCACTTTACTCATAGTCCCCTCTCACACAGCCTGCTCCTCATAGTCCCCCACTTTCCCCATAGTCCCCTCTCATACAGCCTGCTCCTCATAGTCCCCCACTTTCCTCATAGTCCCCTCTCATACAGCCTGCTCCTCATAGCCCCCCAATTTCCGCATAGTTCCGTCTAATACAGCCTGATGCTCATAGTCCCACACTTTCCCTAGAGTCCCCTCTCATCCAGCCTGCTCAACATAGTCCTCCCACTTTCCCCATAATTCCCTATCATACAGCCTGATGCTCATAGTCCCACACTTTCCCCATAGTCCCCTCTCATACAGCCTGCTCCTCATAGTCCCCCACTTTCCCCATAGTCCCGTCTCATACAGCCTGCACCTCATAGTCCCACACTTTCCCCATAGTCCCCTCTCATACAGTCTGCTCCTCATAGTCCCCCACTTTCCCCATAGTCCGCTCTCATACAGCCTACTCCTCAGTCCCCCACTTTCCTCATAGTCCCCTCTCATACAGCCTGCTCCTCATAGCCCCCCACTTTCCTCATAGTTCCCTCTCATACAGCCTGATCATCATAGTCCCCCACTTTCCCCATAGTCCCCTCTCATACAGCCTGCTCCTCATAGTCCTCCCACTTTCCCCATAGTTCCCTCTCATACAGCCTGATGCTCATAGTCCCACACTTACCCCATAGTTCCCTCTCATACAGCATGCTTCTCTTAGTCCCCCCACTTTCCTCATTGTCCCCTCTCATACAGCCTGCTCCTCATCGTCCCCCCACGTTCCTCATAGTCCCCTCTCATACAGCCTGCTCCTCATAGTGCCCCACTTTCCTCATAGTCCCCTCTCATACAGTCTGCTCCTCACAGCCCCCCACTTTCCACATAGTTCCCTCTCATACAGCCTGATGCTCATAGTCCCACACTTTCCCCATAGTCCCCTCTCATACAGCCTGCTCCTCATAGTACACCCACTTTTCCCATAGTTCCCTCATACAGCCTGATGCTCATAGTCCCACACTTTCCCCATAGTTCCCTCTCATACAGCCTGCTCCTCATAGTCCCCCCACTTTCCTCATAGTCCCCTCTCATACAGACTGCTCCTCACAGTCCCCCACTTTCCTCATAGTCCCCTCTCATATAGCCTGCTTTTCAGTCCCTCACTTTCCTCATAGTCCCCTCTCATACAGCCTGCTCCTCATAGTCCCCCCACTTTCCTCATAGTCCCCTCTCATACAGCCTGCTCCTCATAGCCCCCCACTTTCCCCATAGTTCCCTCTCATACAGCCTGATGCTCATAGTCCCACACTTTCCCCATAGTCCCCTCTCAAACAGCCTGCTCCTCATAGTCCTCCCACTTTCCCCATAGTTCCCTCTCATACAGCCTGATGCTCATAGTCCCCCACTTTCCCCATAGTTCCCTCTCATACAGTCTCCTCCTCATAGTCCCCTACTTTCCTCATAGTCCCCTCTCATACAGCCTGCTCCCCATAGTCCACCACTTTTCTCATAGTCCACTCTCATACAGCCTGCTCCTCATAGTCCCCCACTTTCCCCATAGTCCCCTCTCATACAGCCTGCTCCTCATAGTCTCCAAGTTTCCTCATAGTCCCCTCTCATACAGCCTGCTCCTCATAGCCCCCCTCTTTCCCCATAGTCCCCTCTCATACAGCCTGCTCCTCATAGTCCCCCCACTTTCCCCATAGTCCCCTCTCATACAGCCTGCTCCTCATAGTCCCCCACTTTCCTCATAGTCCCCTCTCATACAGCCTGCACCTCATAGCCCCCCACTTTCCCCATAGTTCCCTCTCATACAGCCTGATGCTCATAGTCCCACACTTTCCCCATAGTCCCCTCTCATACAGCCTGCTCCTCATAGTCCTCCCAATTTCCCCATAGTTTCCTCTCATACAGCCTGATGCTCATAGTCCCACACTTTCCCCATAGTTCCCTCTCATACAGCTTGCTCCTCATATTTCCCCCACTTTCCTCATAGTCCCCTCTCATACAGCCAGCTCCTCATAGTCCCCCACTTTCCCCATAGTCTCCTCTCATACAGCCAGCTCCTCATAGTCCCCCCACTTTCCTCATAGTCCCCTCTCATACAGCCTGCTCCTCATAGTCCCCCATTTCCTCATAGTCCCCTCTCATACAGCCTGCTTTTCAGTCCCCCACTTTCCTCATAGTCCCCTCTCATACAGCCTACTCCTCATAGTCCCCCCACTTTCCTCATAGTCCCCTCTCATACAGCCTGCTCCTCATAGTCCTCCCACTTTCCCCATAGTTCCCTCTCATACAGCCTGATGCTCATAGTCGCACACTTTCCCCATAGTCTCCTCTCATACAGCCTGCTCCTCATAGTCCTCCCACTTTCCCCATAGTTCCCTCTCATACAGCCTGATGCTCATTGTCCCACACTTTCCCCATAGTTCCCTCTCATACAGCCTCCTCCTCATAGTCCCCCACTTTCCTCATAGTCCCCTCTCATACAGCCTGCTCCCCATATTCCACCACTTTCCTCATAGTCCTCTCTCACACAGCCTGCCCCTCATAGTCCCCCACTTTCCCCATAGTCCCCTCTCATACAGCCTGCTCCTCATAGTCCCCCACTTTCCTCATAGTCCCCTCTCATACAGCCTGCTCCTCATAGCCCCCTACTTGCGCATAGTTCCGTCTCATACAGCCTGATGCTCATAGTCCCACACTTTCCCTATAGTCCCCTCTCATCCAGCCTGCTCCTCATAGTCCCCCACTTTCCCCATAGTTGCCTCTCATACAGCCTGATGCTCATAGTCCCACACTTTCCCTATAGTCCCCTCTCATACAGCCTGCTCCTCATAGTCCCACACTTTCCCCATAGTCCCCTCTCATACAGTCTGCTCCTCATAGTCCCCCACTTTCCCCATAGCCCCCTCTCATACAGCCTGCTTCTCATAGTCCCCAACTTTCCTCATAGTCCCCTCTCATACAGCCTGCTCCTCATAGCCCCCCACTTTCCTCATAGTTTCCTCTCATACAGCCTGATGGTCATAGTCCCACACTTTCCCCATAGTCCCCTCTCATACAGCCTGCTCCTCATAGTCCTCCCACTTTCCCCATAGTTCCCTGTCATACAGCCCGATGCTCATAGTCCCACACTTTCCCCATAGTTCCCTCTCATACAGCCTGCTCCTCATAGTCCCCCCACTTTCCTCATTGTCCCCTCTCATACAGCCTGCTCATCGTCCCCCCACGTTCCTCATAGTCCCCTCTCATACAGCCTGCTCCTCATAGTCCCCCACTTTCCTCATAGTCCCCTCTCATACAGCCTGCTCCTCATAGCCCCCCACTTTCCCCATAGTTCCCTCTCATACAGCCTGATGCTCATAGTCCCACACTTTCCCCATAGTCCCCTCTCATACAGCCTGCTCCTCTTAGTACTCCCACTTTCCCCATAGTTCCTTCATACAGCCTGATGCTCATAGTCCCACACCTTCCCCATAGTTCCCTCTCATACAGCCTGCTCCTCATAGTCCACCCACTTTCCTCATAGTCCCCTCTCATACAGCCTGCTCCTCATAGTCCCCCACTTTCCTCATAGTCCCCTCTCATATAGCCTGCTTTTCAGTCCCCCACTTTCCTCATAGTCCCCTCTCATACAGCCTGCTCCTCATAGTCCCCCCACTTTCCTCATAGTCCACTCTCATACAGCCTGCTCCTCATAGCCTCCCACTTTCCTCATAGTTCCCTCTCATACAGCCTGATGCTCATAGTCCCACACTTTCCCCATAGTCCCCTCTCATACAGCCTGCTCCTCATAGTCCTCCCACTTTCCCCATAGTTCCCTCTCATACAGCCTGATGCTCATAGTCGCACACTTTCCCCATAGTCCCCTCTCATACAGCCTGCTCCTCATAGTCCTCCCACTTTCCCCATAGTTCCCTCTCATACAGCCTGATGCTCATAGTCGCACACTTTCCCCATAGTCCCCTCACATACAGCCTGATCCTCATAGTCCTCGCACTTTCCCCATAGTTCCCTCTCATACAGCCTGATGCTCATTGTCCCACACTATCCCCATAGTTCCCTCTCATACAGCCTCCTCCTCATAGTCCCCTACTTTCCTCATAGTCCCCTCTCATACAGCCTGCTCCCCATAGTCCACCACTTTACTCATAGTCCCCTCTCACACAGCCTGCTCCTCATGGTCCCCCACTTTCCCCATTGTCCCCTCTCATACAGCCTGCTCCTCATAGTCCCCCCACTTTCCTCATAGTCCCCTCTCATACAGCCTGCTCCTCATAGCCCCCCACTTTCCTCATAGTTCCCTCTCATACAGCCTGATGCTCATAGTCCCACACTTTCCCTATAGTCCCCTCTCATACAGCCTGCTCCTCATAGTCCTCCCACTTTCCCCATAGTTCCCTCTCATACAGCCTGATGCTCATAGTCCCACACTTTCCCCATAGTTCCCTCTCATACAGCCTGCTCCTCATAGTCCCCCCACTTTCCTCATTGTCCCCTCTCATACAGCCTGCTCATCGTCCCCCTACGTTCCTCATAGTCCTCTCTCATACAGCGTGCTCCTCATAGTCCCCCCACTTTCCTCATAGTCCCCTCTCATATAGCCTGCTTTTCAGTCCCCCACTTTCCTCATAGTCCCCTCTCATACAGCCTGCACCTCATAGTCCCCCTACTTTCCTCATAGTCCCCTCTCATACAGCCTGTTCCTCATAGCCCCCCACTTTCCCCATAGTTCCCTCTCATACAGCCTGATGCTCATAGTCCCACACTTTCCCCATAGTCCCCTCTCATACAGCCTGCTCCTCATAGTCCTCCCACTTTCACCATAGTTCCCTCTCATACAGCCTGATGCTCATAGTCCCACACTTTCCCCATAGTCCCCTCTCATACAGCCTGCTCCTCATAGTCCCCCCACTTTCCTCATAGTCCTCTCTCATACAGCCTGCTCCTCATAGTCCCCCACTTTCCTCATAGTCTCCTCTCATACAGCCTGCTCCTCATAGTGCCCCACTTTCCTCATAGTCCCCTCTCATACAGCCTGCTCCTCATAGCCCCCCATTTCCTCATAGTCCCCTCTCATACAGCCTTATGCTCATAGTCCCACACTTTCCCCATAGTCCCCTCTCATACAGCCTGCTCCTCATAGTCCCCCCACTTTACTCATAGTCCCCTCTCATACAGCCTCCTCCTCATAGTCCCCCATTTCCTCATAGTCCCCTCTCATACAGCCTGCTTTTCAGTCCCCCATTTCCTCATAGTCCCCTCTCATACAGCCTGCTTTTCAGTCCCCCACTTTCCGCATAGTCCCCTCTCATACAGCCTGCTTCTCATAGCCCCCCACTTTCCCCATAGTTCCCACTCATACAGCTTGATGCTCAGTCCCACACTTTCCCCATAGTTCCCTCTCATACAGCCTGATGCTCATAGTCGCACACTTTCCCCATAGTCCCCTATCATACAGTCTGCTCCTCATAGTCCTCTCACTTTCCCCATAGTTCCCTTCCTTACAGCCTGATGCTCATTGTCCCACACTTTCCCCATAGTTCCCTCTCATACAGCCTCCTCCTCATAGTCCCCCACTTTCCTCATAGTCCCCTCTCATTCAGCCTGCTCCCCATAGTCCACCCCTTTCCTCATAGTCCCCTCTCATACAACCTGCTCCTCATAGTCCCCAACTTTCCCCATAGTCCTCTCTCATACAGCCTGCTCCTCATAGTCCCCCCACTTTCCTCATAGTCCTCTCTCATACAGCCTGCTCCTCATAGTCCCCCCACTTTCCTCATAGTCCCTTCTCATACAGCCTGCTTCTCATAGCCCACCAATTTCCCCATAGTTCCCTCTCATACAGCCTGATGCTCATAGTCCCACACTTTCCCCATAGTCCCCTCTCATACAGCCTGCTCCTCATAGTCCTCCCACTTTCCCCATAGTTCCCTCTCATACAGCCTGATGCTCATAGTCGCACACTTTCCCCATAGTCCCCTCTCATACAGCCTGCTCCTCATAGTCCTCCCACTTTCCCCATAGTTCCCTCTCATACAGCCTGATGCTCATAGTCGCACACTTTCCCCATAGTCCCTTCACATACAGCCTGCTCCTCATAGTCCTCGCACTTTCCCCATAGTTCCCTCTCATACAGCCTGATGCTCATTGTCCCACACTATCCCCATAGTTCCCTGTCATACAGCCTCCTCCTCATAGTCCCCCACTTTCCTCATAGTCCCCTCTCATACAGCCTGCTCCCCATAGTCCACCACTTTACTCATAGTCCCCTCTCACACAGCCTGCTCCTCATAGTCCCCCACTTTCCCCATAGTCCCCTCTCATACAGCCTCCTCCTCATAGTCCCCCACTTTCCTCATAGTCCTCTCTCATACAGCCTGCTCCTCATAGCCCCCCAATTTCCGCATAGTTCCGTCTCATACAGCCTGATGCTCATAGTCTCACACTTTCCCTAGAGTCCCCTCTCATCCAGCCTGCTCATCATAGTCCTCCCACTTTCCCCATAGTTCCCTATCATACAGCCTGATGCTCATAGTCCCACACTTTCCCCATAGTCCCCTCTCATACAGCCTGCTCATCATAGTCCCCCACTTTCCCCATAGTCCCCTCTCATACAGCCTGCTCCTCATAGTCCCCCACAGTCCCCTCTCATACAGTCTGCTCCTCATAGTCCCCCACTTTCCCCATAGTTCCCTCTCATACAGCCTGATGCTCATAGTCCCCCACTTTCCCCATAGTTCCCTCTCATACAGCCTGATGCTCATAGTCCCACACTTACCCCATAGGTCCCTCTCATACAGCCTGCTCCTCATAGTCCCCCCACTTTCCTCATTGTCCCCTCTCATACAGCCTGCTCCTCATCGTCCCCCACGTTCCTCATAGACCCCTCTCATACAGCCTGCTCCTCATAGTGCCCCACTTTCCTCTTAGTCCTCTCTCATACAGCCTGCTCCCCATAGTCCACCACTTTACTCATAGTCCCCTCTCACACAGCCTGCTCCTCATAGTCCCCCACTTTCCCCATAGTCCCCTCTCATACAGCCTGCTCCTCATAGTCCCCCACTTTCCTCTTAGTCCCCTCTCATACAGCCTGCTCCTCATAGCCCTCCAATTTCCGCATAGTTCCGTCTAATACAGCCTGATGCTCATAGTCCCACACTTTCCCTAGAGTCCACTCTCATCCAGCCTGCTCAACATAGTCCTCCCACTTTCCCCATAATTCCCTATCATACAGCCTGATGCTCATCGTCCCACACTTTCCCCATAGTTCTCTCTCATACAGCCTGCTCCTCATAGTCCCCCACTTTCCCCATAGTCCCCTCTCATACAGCCTGCTCCTCATAGTCCCACACTTTCCCCATAGTCCCCTCTCATACAGTCTGCTCCTCATAGTCCCCCACTTTCCCCATAGTCCGCTCTCATACAGCCTGCTCCTCAGTCCCCCACTTTCCTCATAGTCCCCTCTCATACAGCCTGCTCCTCATAGCCCCCCACTTTCCTCATAGTTCCCTCTCATACAGCCTGATAATCATAGTCCCCCACTTTCCCCATAGTCCCCTCTCATACAGCCTGCTCCTCATAGTCCTCCCACTTTCCCCATAGTTCCCTCTCATACAGCCTGATGCTCATAGTCCCACACTTACCCCATAGTTCCCTCTCATACAGCATGCTTCTCTTAGTCCCCCCACTTTCCTCATTGTCCCCTCTCATACAGCCTGCTCCTCATCGTCCCCCCACGTTCCTCATAGTCCCCTCTCATACAGCCTGCTCCTCATAGTGCCCCACTTTCCTCATAGTCCCCTCTCATACAGTCTGCTCCTCACAGCCCCCCACTTTCCACATAGTTCCCTCTCATACAGCCTGATGCTCATAGTCCCACACTTTCCCCATAGTCCCCTCTCATACAGCCTGCTCCTCATAGTACACCCACTTTTCCCATAGTTCCCTCATACAGCCTGATGCTCATAGTCCCACACTTTCCCCATAGTTCCCTCTCATACAGCCTGCTCCTCATAGTCCCCCCACTTTCCTCATAGTCCCCTCTCATACAGACTGCTCCTCACAGTCCCCCACTTTCCTCATAGTCCCCTCTCATATAGCCTGCTTTTCAGTCCCCCACTTTCCTCATAGTCCCCTCTCATACAGCCTGCTCCTCATAGTCCCCCCACTTTCCTCATAGTCCCCTCTCATACAGCCTGCTCCTCATAGCCCCCCACTTTCCCCATAGTTCCCTCTCATACAGCCTGATGCTCATAGTCCCACACTTTCCCCATAGTCCCCTCTCAAACAGCCTGCTCCTCATAGTCCTCCCACTTTCCCCATAGTTCCCTCTCATACAGCCTGATGCTCATAGTCCCCCACTTTCCCCATAGTTCCCTCTCATACAGTCTCCTCCTCATAGTCCCCTACTTTCCTCATAGTCCCCTCTCATACAGCCTGCTCCCCATAGTCCACCACTTTTCTCATAGTCCACTCTCATACAGCCTGCTCCTCATAGTCCCCCACTTTCCCCATAGTCCCCTCTCATACAGCCTGCTCCTCATAGTCTCCAAGTTTCCTCATAGTCCCCTCTCATACAGCCTGCTCCTCATAGCCCCCCTCTTTCCCCATAGTCCCCTCTCATACTGCCTGCTCCTCATAGTCCCCCCACTTTCCCCATAGTCCCCTCTCATACAGCCTGCTCCTCATAGTCCCCCACTTTCCTCATAGTCCCCTCTAATACAGCCTGCACCTCATAGCCCCCCACTTTCCCCATAGTTCCCTCTCATACAGCCTGATGCTCATAGTCCCACACTTTCCCCATAGGCCCCTCTCATACAGCCTGCGCCTCATAGTCCTCCCAATTTCCCCATAGTTTCCTCTCATACAGCCTGATGCTCATAGTCCCACACTTTCCCCATAGTTCCCTCTCATACAGCTTGCTCCTCATATTTCCCCCACTTTCCTCATAGTCCCCTCTCATACAGCCAGCTCCTCATAGTCCCCCACTTTCCCCATAGTCTCCTCTCATACAGCCAGCTCCTCATAGTCCCCCCACTTTCCTCATAATCCCCTCTCATACAGCCTGCTCCTCATAGTCCCCCATTTCCTCATAGTCCCCTCTCATACAGCCTGCTTTTCAGTCCCCCACTTTCCTCATAGTCCCCTCTCATACAGCCTGCTCCTCATAGTCCCCTCTCATACAGCCTGCTTCTCATAGCCCCCCACTTTCCCCATAGTTACCTCTCATACAGCTTGATGATCATAGTCCCACACTTTCCCCATAGTCCCCTCTCATACAGCCTGCTCCTCATAGTCCTCCCACTTTCCCCATAGTTCCCTCTCATACAGCCTGATGCTCATAGTCGCACACTTTCCCCATAGTCCCCTCTCATACAGCCTGCTCCTCATAGTCCTTCCACTTTCCCCATAGTTCCTTGTCATACATCCTGATGCTCATTGTCCCACAATTTCCCCATAGTTCCCTCTCATACAGCCTCTTCCTCATAGTCCCCCACTCTCCTCATTGTCCCCTCTCATACAGCCTGCTCTCCATAGTCCACCACTTTCCTAATAGTCCCCTCTCATACAACCTGCTCCTCATAGTCCCCCACTTTCCCCATAGTCCCCTCTCATACAGCCTGCTCCTCATAGTCCCCCCACTTTCCTCATAGTCCTCTCTCATACAGCCTGCTCCTCATAGTCCCCCATTTCCTCATATTCCCCTCTCATACAGCCTGCTTTTCAGTCCCCCACTTTCCTCATAGTCCCCTCTCATACAGCCTGCTCCTCATAGTCCCCCCACTTTCCTCATAGTCCCCTCTCATACAGCCTGCTCCTCATAGTCCTCCCACTTTCCCCATAGTTCCCTCTAATACAGCCTGATGCTCATAGTCGCACACTTTCCCCATAGTCTCCTCTCATACAGCCTGCTCCTCATAGTCCTCCCACTTTCCCCATAGTTCCCTCTCATACAGCCTGATGCTCATTGTCCCACACTTTCCCCATAGTTCCCTCTCATACAGCCTCCTCCTCATAGTCCCCCACTTTCCTCATAGTCCCCTCTCATACAGCCTGCTCCCCATATTCCACCACTTTCCTCATAGTCCTCTCTCACACAGCCTGCCCCTCATAGTCCCCCACTTTCCCCATAGTCCCCTCTCATACAGCCTGCTCCTCATAGTCCCCCACTTTCCTCATAGTCCCCTCTCATACAGCCTGCTCCTCATAGCCCCCTACTTGCGCATAGTTCCGTCTCATACAGCCTGATGCTCATAGTCCCACACTTTCCCTATAGTCCCCTCTCATCCAGCCAGCTCCTCATAGTCCCCCACTTTCCCCATAGTTGCCTCTCATACAGCCTGATGCTCATAGTCCCACACTTTCCCTATAGTCCCCTCTCATACAGCCTGCTCCTCATAGTCCCACACTTTCCCCATAGTCCCCTCTCATACAGTCTGCTCCTCATAGTCCCCCACTTTCCCCATAGCCCTCTCTCATACAGCCTGCTTCTCATAGTCCCCAACTTTCCTCATAGTCCCCTCTCATACAGCCTGCTCCTCATAGCCCCCCACTTTCCTCATAGTTTCCTCTCATACAGCCTGATGGTCATAGTCCCACACTTTCCCCATAGTCCCCTCTCATACAGCCTGCTCCTCATAGTCCTCCCACTTTCCCCATAGTTCCCTGTCATACAGCCCGATGCTCATAGTCCCACACTTTCCCCATAGTTCCCTCTCATACAGCCTGCTCCTCATAGTCCCCCCACTTTCCTCATTGTCCCCTCTCATACAGCCTGCTCATCGTCCCCCCACGTTCCTCATAGTCCCCTCTCATACAGCCTGCTCCTCATAGTCCCCCACTTTCCTCATAGTCCCCTCTCATACAGCCTGCTCCTCATAGCCCCCCATTTTCCCCATAGTTCCCTCTCATACAGCCTGATGCTCATAGTCCCACACTTTCCCCATAGTCCCCTCTCATACAGCCTGCTTCTCTTAGTACTCCCACTTTCCCCATAGTTCCTTCATACAGCCTGATGCTCATAGTCCCACACCTTCCCCATAGTTCCCTCTCATACAGCCTGCTCCTCATAGTCCACCCACTTTCCTCATAGTCCCCTCTCATACAGCCTGCTCCTCATAGTCCCCCACTTTCCTCATAGTCCCCTCTCATATAGCCTGCTTTTCAGTCCCCCACTTTCCTCATAGTCCCCTCTCATACAGCCTGCTCCTCATAGTCCCCCCACTTTCCTCATAGTCCACTCTCATACAGCCTGCTCCTCATAGCCTCCCACTTTCCTCATAGTTCCCTCTCATACAGCCTGATGCTCATAGTCCCACACTTTCCCCATAGTCCCCTCTCATACAGCCTGCTCCTCATAGTCCTCCCACTTTCCCCATAGTTCCCTCTCATACAGCCTGATGCTCATAGTCGCACTTTCCCCATAGTCCCCTCTCATACAGCCTGCTCCTCATAGTCCTCCCACTTTCCCAATAGTTCCCTCTCATACAGCCTGATGCTCATAGTCGCACACTTTCCCCATAGTCCCCTCACATACAGCCTGATCCTCATAGTCCTCGCACTTTCCCCATAGTTCCCTCTCATACAGCCTGATGCTCATTGTCCCACACTATCCCCAGTTCCCTCTCATACAGCCTCCTCCTCATAGTCCCCTACTTTCCTCATAGTCCCCTCTCATACAGCCTGCTCCCCATAGTCCACCACTTTACTCATAGTCCCCTCTCACACAGCCTGCTCCTCATAGTCCCCCACTTTCCCCATAGTCCCCTCTCATACAGCCTGCTCCTCATAGTCCCCCCACTTTCCTCATAGTCCCCTCTCATACAGCCTGCTCCTCATAGCCCCCCACTTTCCTCATAGTTCCCTCTCATACAGCCTGATGCTCATAGTCCCACACTTTCCCTATAGTCCCCTCTCATACAGCCTGCTCCTCATAGTCCTCCCACTTTCCCCATAGTTCCCTCTCATACAGCCTGATGCTCATAGTCCCACACTTTCCCCATAGTTCCCTCTTATACAGCCTGCTCCTCATAGTCCCCCCACTTTCCTCATTGTCCCCTCTCATACAGCCTGCTCATCGTCCCCCCACGTTCCTCATAGTCCCTTCTCATACAGCCTGCTCCTCATAGTCCCCCCACTTTCCTCATAGTCCCCTCTCATACAGCCTGCTCCTCATAGTCCCCCACTTTCCTCATAGTCCCCTCTCATATAGCCTGCTTTTCAGTCCCCCACTTTCCTCATAGTCCCCTCTCATACAGCCTGCACCTCATAGTCCCCCTACTTTCCTCATAGTCCCCTCTCATACAGCCTGCTCCTCATAGTCCTCCCACTTTCACCATAGTTCCCTCTCATACAGCCTGATGCTCATAGTCCCACACTTTCCCCATAGTCCCCTCTCATACAGCCTGCTCCTCATAGTCCCCCCACTTTCCTCATAGTTCTCTCTCATACAGCCTGCTCCTCATAGTCCCCCATTTTCCTCATAGTCTCCTCTCATACAGCCTGCTCCTCATAATGCCCCACTTTCCTCATAGTCCCCTCTCATACAGCCTGCTCCTCATAGCCCCCCATTTCCTCATAGTCCCCTCTCATACAGCCTTATGCTCATAGTCCCACACTTTCCCCATAGTCCCCTCTCATACAGCCTGCTCCTCATAGTCCCCCCACTTTACTCATAGTCCCCTCTCATACAGCCTCCTTCTCATAGTCCCCCATTTCCTCATAGTCCCCTCTCATACAGCCTGCTTTTCAGTCCCCCATTTCCTCATAGTCCCCTCTCATACAGCCTGCTTTTCAGTCCCCCACTTTCCGCATAGTCCCCTCTCATACAGCCTGCTTCTCATAGCCCCCCACTTTCCCCATAGTTCCCACTCATACAGCTTGATGCTCATAGTCCCACACTTTCCCCATAGTTCCCTCTCATACAGCCTGATGCTCATAGTCGCACACTTTCCCCATAGTCCCCTATCATACAGTCTGCTCCTCATAGTCCTCTCACTTTCCCCATAGTTCCCTTCCTTACAGCCTCATGCTCATTGTCCCACACTTTCCCCATAGTTCCCTCTCATACAGCCTCCTCCTCATAGTCCCCCACTTTCCTCATAGTCCCCTCTCATTCAGCCTGCTCCCCATAGTCCACCCCTTTCCTCATAGTCCCCTCTCATACAACCTGCTCCTCATAGTCCCCAACTTTCCCCATAGTCCTCTCTCATACAGCCTGCTCCTCATAGTCCCCCCACTTTCCTCATAGTCCTCTCTCATACAGCCTGCTCCTCATAGTCCCCCCACTTTCCTCATAGTCCCTTCTCATACAGCCTGCTTCTCATAGCCCACCAATTTCCCCATAGTTCCCTCTCATACAGCCTGATGCTCATAGTCCCACACTTTCCCCATAGTCCCCTCTCATACAGCCTGCTCCTCATAGTCCTCCCACTTTCCCCATAGTTCCCTCTCATACAGCCTGATGCTCATAGTCGCACACTTTCCCCATAGTCCCCTCTCATACAGCCTGCTCCTCATAGTCCTCCCACTTTCCCCATAGTTCCCTCTCATACAGCCTGATGCTCATAGTCGCACACTTTCCCCATAGTCCCTTCACATACAGCCTGCTCCTCATAGTCCTCGCACTTTCCCCATAGTTCCCTCTCATACAGCCTGATGCTCATTGTCCCACACTATCCCCATAGTTCCCTGTCATACAGCCTCCTCCTCATAGTCCCCCACTTTCCTCATAGTCCCCTCTCATACAGCCTGCTCCCCATAGTCCACCACTTTACTCATAGTCCCCTCTCACACAGCCTGCTCCTCATAGTCCCCCACTTTCCCCATAGTCCCCTCTCATACAGCCTGCTCCTCATAGTCCCCCACTTTCCTCATAGTCCCCTCTCATACAGCCTGCTCCTCATAGCCCCCCAATTTCCGCATAGTTCCGTCTCATACAGCCTGATGCTCATAGTCTCACACTTTCCCTAGAGTCCCCTCTCATCCAGCCTGCTCATCATAGTCCTCCCACTTTCCCCATAGTTCCCTATCATACAGCCTGATGCTCATAGTCCCACACTTTCCCCATAGTCCCCTCTCATACAGCCTGCTCCTCATAGTCCCCCACTTTCCCCATAGTCCCCTCTCATACAGCCTGCTCCTCATAGTCCCCCACTTTCCCCATAGTCCCCTCTCATACAGTCTGCTCCTCATAGTCCCCCACTTTCCCCATAGTCCGCTCTCATACAGCCTGCTGCTCATAGTCCCCCAGTTTCCTCATAGTCCCCTCTCATACAGCCTGCTCCTCATAGCCCCCCACTTTCCTCATAGTTCCCTCTCATACAGCCTGATGCTCATAGTCCCCCACTTTTCCCATAGTCCCCTCTCATACAGCCTGCTCCTCATAGTCCCCCACTTTCCCCATAGTTCCCTCTCATACAGCCTGATGTTCATAGTCCCACACTTACCCCATAGTTCCCTCTCATACAGCCTGCTCCTCATAGTCCCCCCACTTTCCTCATTGTCCCCTCATACAGCCTGCTCCTCATCGTCCCCCCACGTTCCTCATAGTCCCCTCTCATACAGCCTGCTCCTCATAGTGCCCCACTTTCCTCTTAGTCCTCTCTCATACAGCCTGCTCCCCATAGTCCACCACTTTACTCATAGTCCCCTCTCACACAGCCTGCTCCTCATAGTCTCCCACTTTCCCCATAGTCCCCTCTCATACAGCCTACTCCTCATAGTCCCCCACTTTCCTCATAGTCCCCTCTCATACAGCCTGCTCCTCATAGCCCCCAATTTCCGCATAGTTCCGTCTCATACAGCCTGATGCTCATAGTCCCACACTTTCCCTAGAGTCCCCTCTCATCCAGCCTGCTCATCATAGTCATCCCACTTTCCCCATAGTTCCCTATCATACAGCCTGATGCTCATAGTCCCCCACTTTCCCCATAGTCCCCTCTCATACAGCCTGCTCCTCATAGTCCCACACTTTCCCCATAGTCCCCTCTCATACAGTCTGCTGCTCATAGTCCCCCACTTTCCCCATAGTCCGCTCTCATACAGCCTGCTCCTCAGTCCCCCACTTTCCTCATAGTCCCCTCTCATACAGCCTGCTCCTCATAGCCCCCCACTTTCCTCATAGTTCCCTCTCATACAGCCTGATGATCATAGTCCCCCACTTTCCCCATAGTCCCCTCTCATACAGCCTGCTCCTCATAGTCCTCCCACTTTACCCATAGTTCCCTCTCATACAGCCTGATGCTCATAGTCCCACACTTACCCCATAGTTCCCTCTCATACAGCATGCTCCTCATAGTCCCCCCACTTTCCTCATTGTCCCCTCTCATACAGCATGCTCCTCATCGTCCCCCCACGTTCCTCATAGTCCCCTCTCATACAGCCTGCTCCTCATAGTGCCCCACTTTCCTCATAGTCCCCTCTCATACAGTCTGCTCCTCATAGCCCCCCACTTTCCCCATAGTTTTCTCTCATACAGCCTGATGCTCATAGTCCCACACTTTCCCCATAGTCCCCTCTCATACAGCCTGCTCCTCATAGTACTCCCACTTTTCCCATAGTTCCCTCATACAGCCTGATGCTCATAGTCCCACACTTTCCCCATAGTTCCCTCTCATACAGCCTGCTCCTCATAGTCCCCCCACTTTCCTCATAGTCCCCTCTCATACAGCCTGCTCCTCACAGTCCCCCACTTTCCTCATAGTCCCCTCTCATATAGCCTGCTTTTCAGTCCCCCACTTTCCTCATAGTCCCCTCTCATACAGCCTGCTCCTCATAGTCCCCCCACTTTCCTCATAGTCCCCTCTCATACAGCCTGCTCCTCATAGCCCCCCACCTTCCCCATAGTTCCCTCTCATATAGCCTGATGCTCATAGTCCCACACTTTCCCCATAGTCCCCTCTCATACAGCCTGCTCCTCATAGTCCTCCCACTTTCCTCATAGTTCCCTCTCATACAGACTGATGGTCATAGTCCCACACTTTCCCCATAGTCCCCTCTCATACAGCCTGCTCCTCATAGTCCTCCCACTTTCCCCATAGTTCCCTCTCATACAGTCTGATGCTCATAGTCCCCCACTTTCCCCATAGTTCCCTCTCATACAGCCTCCTCCTCATAGTCCCCTACTTTCCTCATAGTCCCCTCTCATACAGCCTGCTCCCCATAGTCCACCACTTTCCTCATAGTCCACTCTCATACAGCCTGCTCCTCATAGTCCCCCACTTTCCTCATAGTCACCTCTCATACAGCCTGCTCCTCATAGTCCCCCAGTTTCCTCATAGTCCCCTCTCATACAGCCTGCTCCTCATAGCCCCCCTCTTTCCCCATAGTCCCCTCTCATACAGCCTGCTCCTCATAGTCCCCCCACTTTCCCCATAGTCCCCTCTCATACAGCCTGCTCCTCATAGTCCCCCACTTTCCTCATAGTCCCCTCTCATACAGCCTGCACCTCATAGCCCCCCACTTTCCCCATAGTTCCCTCTCATACAGCCTGATGCTCATAGACCCACACTTTCCCCATAGTCCCCTCTCATACAGCCTGCTCCTCATAGTCCTCCCACTTTCCCCATAGTTCCCTCTCATACAGCCTGATGCTCATAGTCCCACACTTTCCCCATAGTTCCCTCTCACACAGCTTGCTCCTCATATTTCCCCCACTTTCCTCATAGTCCCCTCTCATACAGCCAGCTCCTCATAGTCCCCCACTTTCCCCATAGTCTCCTCTCATACAGCCTGCTCCTCATAGTCCCCCCACTTTCCTCATAGTCCCCTCTCATACAGCCTGCTCCTCATAGTCCCCCATTTCCTCATAGTCCCCTCTCATACAGCCTGCTCCTCATAGTCCCCTCTCATACAGCCTGCTTCTCATAGCCCCCCACTTTCCCCATAGTTCCCTCTCATACAGCTTGATGCTCATAGTCCCACACTTTCCCCATAGTCCCCTCTCATACAGCCTGCTCCTCATAGTCCTCCCACTTTCCCCATAGTTCCCTCTCATACAGCCTGATGCTCATAGTCGCACACTTTCCCCATAGTCCCCTCTCATACAGCCTGCTACTCATAGTCCTCCCACTTTCCCATAGTTCCTTCTCATACATCCTGATGCTCATTGTCCCACACTTTCCCCATAGTTCCCTCTCATACAGCCTCTTCCTCATAGTCCCCCACTTTCCTCATAGTCCCCTCTCATACAACCTGCTCCCCATAGTCCACCACTTTCCTCATAGTCCCCTCTCATACAACCTGCTCCTCATAGTCCCCCACTTTCCCCATAGTCCCCTCTCATACAGCCTGCTCCTCATAGTCCCCCCACTTTCCTCATAGTCCTCTCTCATACAGCCTGCTCCTCATAGTCCCCCATTTCCTCATATTCCCCTCTCATACAGCCTGCTTTTCAGTCCCCCACTTTCCTCATAGTCCCCTCTCATACAGCCTGCTCCTCATAGTCCCCCCACTTTCCTCATAGTCCCCTCTCATACAGCCTGCTCCTCATAGTCCTCCCACTTTCCCCATAGTTCCCTCTCATACAGCCTGATGCTCATAGTCGCACACTTTCCCCATAGTCTCCTCTCATACAGCCTGCTCCTCATAGTCTTCCCACTTTCCCCATAGTTCCCTCTCATACAGCCTGATGCTCATTGTCCCACACTTTCCCCATAGTTCCCTCTCATACAGCCTCCTCCTCATAGTCCCCCACTTTCCTCATAGTCCCCTCTCATACAGCCTGCTCCCCATATTCCACCACTTTCCTCATAGTCCTCTCTCACACAGCCTGCCCCTCATAGTCCCCCACTTTCCCCATAGTCCCCTCTCATATAGCCTGCTTTTCAGTCCCCCACTTTCCTCATAGTCCCCTCTTATACAGCCTGCTCCTCATAGTCCCCCCACTTTCCTCATAGTCCCCTCTCATACAGTCTGCTCCTCATAGCCCCCCACTTTCCCCATAGTTCCCTCTCATACAGCCTGATGCTCATAGTCCCACACTTTCCCCATAGTCCCCTCTCATACAGCCTGCTCCTCATAGTCCTCCCACTTTCCCCATAGTTCCCTCTCATACAGCCTGATGCTCATAGTCCCACACTTTCCCCATAGTCCCCTCTCTCACAGCCTGCTCCTCATAGTCCCCCCACTTTCCTCATAGTCCTCTCTCATACAGCCTGCTCCTCATAGTCCCCCATTTCCTCATATTCCCCTCTCATACAGCCTGCTTTTCAGTCCCCCACTTTCCTCATAGTCCCCTCTCATACAGCCTGCTCCTCATAGTCCCCCCACTTTCCTCATAGTCCCCTCTCTTTGAGCCTGCTTCTCATAGCCCCCCACTTTCCCCATAGTTCCCTCTCATACAGCCTGATGCTCATAGTCCCACACTTTCCCCATAGTCCCCTCTCATACAGCCTGCTCCTCATAGTCCTCCCACTTTCCCCATAGTTCCCTCTCATACAGCCTGATGGTCATAGTCCCACACTTTCCCCATAGTCCCCTCTCATACAGCCTGCTCCTCATAGTCCTCCCACTTTCCCCATAGTTCCCTCTCATACAGCCTGATGCTCATAGTCCCCCACTTTCCCCATAGTTCCCTCTCATACAGCCTCCTCCTCATAGTCCCCTACTTTCCTCATAGTCCCCTCTCATACAGCCTGCTCCCCATAGTCCACCACTTTCCTCATAGTCCACTCTCATACAGCCTGCTCCTCATAGTCCCCCACTTTCCCCATAGTCACCTCTCATACAGCCTGCTCCTCATAGTCCCCCAGTTTCCTCATAGTCCCCTCTCATACAGCCTGCTCCTCATAGCCCCCCTCTTTCCCCATAGTCCCCTCTCATACAGCCTGCTCCTCATAGTCCCCCCACTTTCCCCATAGTCCCCTCTCATACAGCCTGCTCCTCATAGTCCCCCACTTTCCTCATAGTCCCCTCTCATACAGCCTGCACCTCATAGCCCCCCACTTTCCCCATAGTTCCCTCTCATACAGCCTGATGCTCATAGTCCCACACTTTCCCCATAGTCCCCTCTCATACAGCCTGCTCCTCATAGTCCTCCCACTTTCCCCATAGTTCCCTCTCATACAGCCTGATGCTCATAGTCCCACACTTTCCCCATAGTTCCCTCTCACAATGCTTGCTCCTCATATTTCCCCCACTTTCCTCATAGTCCCCTCTCATACAGCCAGCTCCTCATAGTCCCCCACTTTCCCCATAGTCTCCTCTCATACAGCCTGCTCCTCATAGTCCCCCCACTTTCCTCATAGTCCCCTCTCATACAGCCTGCTCCTCATAGTCCCCCATTTCCTCATAGTCCCCTCTCATACAGCCTGCTCCTCATAGTCCCCTCTCATACAGCCTGCTTCTCATAGCCCCCACTTTCCCCATAGTTCCCTCTCATACAGCTTGATGCTCATAGTCCCACACTTTCCCCATAGTCTCCTCTCATACAGCCTGCTCCTCATAGTCCTCCCACTTTCCCCATAGTTCCCTCTCATACAGCCTGATGCTCATAGTCGCACACTTTCCCCATAGTCCCCTCTCATACAGCCTGCTACTCATAGTCCTCCCACTTTCCCATAGTTCCTTCTCATACATCCTGATGCTCATTGTCCCACACTTTCCCCATAGTTCCCTCTCATACAGCCTCTTCCTCATAGTCCCCCACTTTCCTCATAGTCCCCTCTCATACAACCTGCTCCCCATAGTCCACCACTTTCCTCATAGTCCCCTCTCATACAACCTGCTCCTCATAGTCCCCCACTTTCCCCATAGTCCCCTCTCATACAGCCTGCTCCTCATAGTCCCCCCACTTTCCTCATAGTCCTCTCTCATACAGCCTGCTCCTCATAGTCCCCCATTTCCTCATATTCCCCTCTCATACAGCCTGCTTTTCAGTCCCCCACTTTCCTCATAGTCCCCTCTCATACAGCCTGCTCCTCATAGTCCCTCCACTTTCCTCATAGTCCCCTCTCATACAGCCTGCTCCTCATAGTCCTCCCACTTTCCCCATAGTTCCCTCTCATACAGCCTGATGCTCATAGTCGCACACTTTCCCCATTGTCTCCTCTCATACAGCCTGCTCCTCATAGTCTTCCCACTTTCCCCATAGTTCCCTCTCATACAGCCTGATGCTCATTGTCCCACACTTTCCCCATAGTTCCCTCTCATACAGCCTCCTCCTCATAGTCCCCCACTTTCCTCATAGTCCCCTCTCATACAGCCTGCTCCCCATATTCCACCACTTTCCTCATAGTCCTCTCTCACACAGCCTGCCCCTCATAGTCCCCCACTTTCCCCATAGTCCCCTCTCATATAGCCTGCTTTTCAGTCCCCCACTTTCCTCATAGTCCCCTCTTATACAGCCTGCTCCTCATAGTCCCCCCACTTTCCTCATAGTACCCTCTCATACAGTCTGCTCCTCATAGCCCCCCACTTTCCCCATAGTTCCCTCTCATACAGCCTGATGCTCATAGTCCCACACTTTCCCCATAGTCCCCTCTCATACAGCCTGCTCCTCATAGTCCTCCCACTTTCCCCATAGTTCCCTCTCATACAGCCTGATGCTCATAGTCCCACACTTTCCCCATAGTCCCCTCTCTCACAGCCTGCTCCTCATAGTTCCCCCACTTTCCTCATAGTCCTCTCTCATACAGCCTGCTCCTCATAGTCCCCCATTTCCTCATATTCCCCTCTCATACAGCCTGCTTTTCAGTCCCCCACTTTCCTCATAGTCCCCTCTCATACAGCCTGCTCCTCATAGTCCCCCCACTTTCCTCATAGTCCCCTCTCTTTGAGCCTGCTTCTCATAGCCCCCCACTTTCCCCATAGTTCCCTCTCATACAGCCTGATGCTCATAGTCCCACACTTTCCCCATAGTCCCCTCTCATACAGCCTGCTCCTCATAGTCCTCCCACTTTCCCCATAGTTCCCTCTCATACAGCCTGATGCTCATAGTCGCACACTTTCCCCATAGTCCCCTCTCATACAGCCTGCTCCTCATAGTCCTCCCACTTTCCCCATAGTTCCCTCTCATACAGCCTGATGCTCATTGTCCCACACTTTCCCCATAGTTCCCTCTCATACAGCCTCCTCCTCATAGTCCCCCAGTTTCCTCATAGTCCCCTCTCATACAGCCTGTTCCCCATAGTCCACCACTTTCCTCATTGTCCTCTCTCACACAGCCTGCTCCTCATAGTCCCCCACTTTCCCCATAGTCCCCTCTCATACAGCCTGCTCCTCATAGTCCCCCACTTTCCTCATAGTCCCCTCTCGTACAGCCTGCTCCTCATAGCCCTCCCACTTTCCCCATAGTTCCCTCTCATACAGCCTGATGCTCATAGTCCCACACTTTCACCATAGTCCCCTCTCATACAGCCTGCTCCTCAGAGTCCCACAATTTCCCCATAGTCCACTCTCATACAGTCTGCTCCTCATAGTCCCCCACTTTCCCCATAGTCCCCTCTCATACAGCCTGCTTCTCATAGTCCCCAACTTTCCTCATAGTCCTCTCTCATACAGCCTGCTCCTCATAGCCCCCCACTTTCCTCATAGTTCCCTCATACAGCCTGATGCTCATAGTCCCACACTTTCCCCATAGTCCCCTCTCATACAGCCTGATGCTCATAGTCCCACACTTTCCCCATAGTTCTCTCTCATACAGCCTGCTTCTCATAGTCCCCCCACTTTCCTCATTGTCCCCTCTCATACAGCCTGCTCATCGTCCCCCCACGTTCCTCATAGTCCCCTCTCATACAGCCTGCTCCTCATAGCCCCCCACTTTCTCCATAGTTCTCTCTCATACAGCCTGATGCTCATAGTCCCACACTTTCCCCATAGTCCCCTCTCATACAGCCTGCTCCTCTTAGTACTCCCACTTTCCCCATAGTTCCCTCATACAGCCTGATGCTCATAGTCCCACACCTTCCCCATAGTTCCCTCTCATACAGCCTGCTCCTCAGTCCCCCCACTTTCCTCATAGTCCCCTCTCATACAGCCTGCTCCTCATAGTCCCCCACTTTCCTCATAGTCCCCTCTCATATAGCCTGCTTTTCAGTCCCCCACTTTCCTCATAGTCCCCTCTCATACTGCCTGCTCCTCATAGTCCCCCCACTTTCCTCATAGTCCCCTCTCATACAGCCTGCTCCTCATAGCCCCCCACTTTCCCCATAGTTCCCTCTCATACAGCCTGATGCTCATAGTCCCACACTTTCCCCATAGTCCCCTCTCATACAGCCTGCTCCTCATAGTCCTCCCACTTTCCCCATAGTTCCCTCTTATACAGCCTGATGCTCATAGTCCCACACTTTCCCCATAGTCCCCTCTCATACAGCCTGCTCCTCATAGTCCTCCCACTTTCCCCATAGTTCCCTCTCATACAGCCTGATCCTCATAGTCCCCCACTTTCCCCATAGTTCCCTCTCATACAGCCTCCTCCTCATAGTCCCCCACTTTCCTCATAGTCCCCTCTCATACAGCCTGCTCCCCATAGTCCACCAGTTTCCTCATAGTCCCCTCTCATACAGCCTGCTCCTCATAGTCCCCCACTTTCCCCATAGTCCCCTCTCATACAGCCTGCTCCTCATAGTCCCCTCTCATACAGCCTGCTACTCATAGCCCCCCACTTTCCAGATAGTCCCCTCTCATACAGCCTGCTCTTCATAGTCCCACACTTTCCCCATAGTCCCCTCTCATACAGCCTGCTCCTCATAGTCCCCCCACTTTCCCCATAGTCCCCTCTCATACAGCCTGCTCCTCATAGTCCCACACTTTCCCCATAGTCCCTTCTCATACAGCCTGCTCCTCATAGTCCCCCCACTTTCCCCATAGTTCCCTCTCATACAGCCTGCTCCTCATAGTCCCCACATTCCCCATAGTCCCCTCTCCTACAGCCTGCTCCTCATAGTCCCCCCACTTTCCCCATAGTCCCCTCTCATACAGCCTGCTCCTCATAGTCCCTCGCTTTCCCCATAGTCCCCTCTCATACAACCTGCTCCTCATAGTCCTCCCACTTTCCCCATAGTCCCCTCTCATAGAGCCTGCTCCTCATAGTCCCCCCACTTTTCCCATAGTCCCCTCTCATACCACCTTCTCCTCATAGTCCTCCCACTTTCCCCATAGTCCCCTCTCATACAGCCTGCTCCTCCTAGTCCTCCCACTTTCCCCATAGTCCCCTCTCATACAGCCTGCTCCTCATAGTCCCCCACTTTCCCCATAGTCCCCTCATACAGCCTGCTCCTCATAGTCCTCCCACTTTCCCCATAGTCCCCTCTCATACAGCCTGCTCCTCATAGTCCTCCCACTTTCCCCATAGTCCCCTCTCATACAGCCTGCTCCTCATAGTCCTCCCACTTTCCCCATAGTCCCCTCTCATAGAGCCTGCTCCTCATAGTCCCCCCACTTTCCGCATAGTCCCCTCTCATACCACCTTCTCCTCATAGTCCTCCCTCTTTCCCCATAGTCCCCTCTCATACAGCCTGCTCCTCATAGTCCTCCCACTTTCCCCATAGTCCCCTCTCATACAGCCTGCTCCTCATAGTCCCCCACTTTCCACATAGTCCCCTCTCATACAGCCTGCTCCTCATAGTCCTCCCACTTTCCCCATAGTCCCCTCTCATACAGCCTGCTCCTCATAGTCCCCACTATCCCCATAGTCCCCTCTCATACAGCATGCTCCTCATAGTCCGCCCACTTTCCCCACAGTCCCCTCTCATACAGCCTGCTCCTCATAGTCCTCCCACTTTCCCCATAGTCCCCTCTCATACAGCCTGCTCCTCATAGTCCCCACTATCCCCATAGTCCCCTCTCATACAGCCTGCTCCTCATAGTCCCCACTTTCCCCATAGTCCCCTCTCATACAACCTGCTCCTCATAGTCCTCCCACTTTCCCCATAGTCCCCTCATACAGCCTCCTCCTTATAGTCCCACCCTTTCCCCATAGTCCCCTCTCATAGAGCCTGCTCCTCATAGTCCCCACTTTCCCCATAGTCCCCTCTCATACAGCCTCCTCCTTATAGTCCCACCCTTTCCCCATAGTCCCCTCATACAGCCTGCTCCTCATAGTCCCCCACTATTACAGACTGCCCCCCATGATCTCCCCTCTCACACAGGTTCCCATCTCTCTCTCCTCTCACAGATCTTTCCTTTTGCTCTCTGTTCTTCTCTACCTTCCCCCACAGCAGTAGGATGGATCATAGACTGTATAGACCAGCATGCACCGCTGCTACTTCCTGTTAAGTACAGAACACCAGAGGCCCCGCCCGTTCCCGTGAGACTCCGCCCATTTCCGGGAGACCAAGCCCCCTGAGATATCCAGGGCAACACGTCAGTGACCGTTACAGTGAGAAGCCACGCCCTGCGCGCAGTGTTCCCATCACCGCGGATGTCACCAAATTGCTGAGGACGGAGGAGCAGAGCCAGCAGCGATATGACCGCTCACCCCGGGGGTCTGAGGTGGTGAGCGGGGTCTGTGCTGCCGGGTGGTGGAGCCCCCGGCTGAGGCTGTGCGATGTACGAGCTGTGAGCATTGTGGATGTATGTGTGTCTATAGATAGCAGTGTACATACATACATGGAGGATGGTGGTCTCTGCACTGCTGGGTTATTCTGGGGGATTCACTGACACCAAATATATAGATACAGTATTGCTACTAAAGGAATAAATGCCCTTTAACCCCTTCCTGACAGCTCTGTTATGTTTCCTCCATCGGCCATAACTTTTCCTTCTTCTGTCGGCGGATCCGTACGGCGGCTCGTTATCTGCTGAGTGATTTCCTCTTATTAATGACTCCATTCACTTGTCCATATAATGTGCATCCAGGGGCCGAGGAATAAAGGAAAAAATAACAGATCGTTGTGTTTGGGGGTTTATTGGCCGGTAATAATGTCCGGTGCTGGTTCTCCGGTGGCATGATGGCGGCTGTTACCAAACTGATTAGTAGAATTTCCTGCTTTTCCCCTTCACTTCCCGGCGATTATCAGTTCTTGCGTTTTCGCTGTTCTCCTCCCTTCTTCCCAGAGCCGTCACTTTCTGATGTTTCCGCTGATATCGCTGTATGACGACTTGTTTATTGGGGGACGAGTTCTGCTATTGAATGTCACCATTTTATCTTCTGATAAATTCCAACTGCAGTGAAAAAAGCGCAATCCCACAACTCTGTATTTATTATTTACAGCGTTCATTATATGGTCACAATGTCCTGACAATATGATCCCCGGGTCAGTACGATTTCAGCAATACCAAACATACATCGTTTTTTTTTTTCTTTAAGGCTGTGTGTCCACTATGCGTTTTTTAGGCGTTTTTGGCACAGAATTTCCGCAGCGAAAACTCTTAAAAAATGCTTGGTAATACGTGCCCCATGGTCCCCAATGATAATCCACATGTGCTATGCACATGCTTCGGAAATTTCCGCTGCGGATTATCATTGCTGAAAAATACGCAGCATGTCCATTAATTTTGCGGACACGCAGCGTAATTGCCGCCATTGACTTGCATTGAAACGCATAATATCCGTGTCAGCACATTTGCACATACGGATATTATGCGATTCTATGTGCGGATGGTACCCGGGTTTGGAGAAGAGGAGACTCTCCACCAGACCCGGGTACCTTAGTACCTGTTAAAAAAAGAATTTAAAATAAAAAATAAAGATTATACTTACCTTCTGATGTCCTCCCGATGTTTTCTCCGCTCCGTCTGGTCTGTTGTATGGGTCGCGGTGGTGTGAAAGGACCTTCCATGACGTCATTCAGTCATGTGACAGGTCACGTGACCGCTGACGACGACGGTCGCGTGACCAGTCACATGTCTCAATGACGTCACCGCAGGTCCTTTCACACCACCGCGACCCATACAACACACCGGACGGAGTGGAGAAAACACCGGGGGCCATCAGAAGGTAAGTATAATCTTTATTTTTTACCATTTTCATTCTTTTTTTTTTAACTATTACTTGGTCGCACTATATAAATCCATGCCGTTTGCATGGATTTATATAGTGCGACCAAGTTGTCAAGAACTTTTCCAAGTGATGCTAAAATCGCTTGGAAAGCACTTGATAACCCGCATGCAGAAATGCATGCAAAAACGCTTGACAAACGCTTCTACCTGGCAGGAAAAACGCATGTAAAATCCGCATGTACAATCCGCATGCGTTTTTCCTGCCAGGGAGATGTGAAAAAATCTGCAGCATTTCTGCATCGTGGGCACTTAGACTAAGTGAAGAAAACAAATCGGAAATTTGTAAAAAAAAAGAAGAAAAAAATCCCTTATGTTATCATTTTTTGAGACCCGATAGGTTTTCAAGTGTTGGTCGAGGGGGCTGTACGAGGGGTTCGCTTTTGGCTCCCTGAGCTGATGTGTTTATTGATACACTTTTGGGGTAGATACAATGTTTCAATCGGCTCATGATGCATTTTTTTCTCATTACGCCATTACGGATCGGGTTGATTATTTTTATATTTTGATACAGAAATCACGATACCACACTATGTGTAAATTTAGATTTTTTATTTATTTTTAATGGGGGAAAGGAGGGTGATTGAAACTTATTTATTTTTTCAATTTTTTAAAAACTTTTTTTTTTTTCCTTTTTACTGTAATTGTTAGGCCGGCGTCATACTACCATACAACACGGCCGAGTGCTATGTGATAAAACATTGCGTAGCACTCGGCCCAGTGTTATACTGTGGGGCAGTGCAGATCAGTGATTAGTTTCTCAAGCGATTTGCAGCGAGACTCAATTCGCTCGCACCCATACAAGTCTATGGGTGCGAGTAAAACATCGGACTGCACTCGCATGTCATCTCAGTGCAGTCCGATATACGGCGAGTCAGGCCACAAAGGAAATGGAGAAATCACTATTTCCGTCTCCTCCGCAGCTGTGCTACAGTCCTCTCATGCGAGAGAATCGCAGCACCGTAGCATAACACTCGGCTCACACTCAGCAGGGCAGGAGCCGAGGGTCATTAGCAAATCACATCCAATGCTCTCGCATCACGTGCCATACGCTGGTGTGACACCGGCCTCAGGCTGATCTTCTGATCGCTTGTACTTTATACAGCAATACCGCTGTATATAGAACAAAATCTGTCTCCGATCTCCTATGAAGCCAACTAGAATCTGGCGTTCAACCGGGGTCTTCAGCAGACCCCCAGACGTCATGGCAATCCGGCGCCTCACGATCATGTCGCGGTGGCGCCAATGGGCAGTTAGAAGAGCTCTTCCCCCGGACTGCGCTGTTAATGCCGCTGTCACAGATTAACAACAGCATTTAAATGGTTAACAGCTATGGGCGGAGCTCTGCTCCACTCGCAGCTGTTAGAGGCAAGTGATGGCTGAATAACACAGCCATCATCTGCTGTCAAAGATGTAGGCTCAGCTCGCCCGCGTCAAAGACAGGGAGACTGGGGTTAGGAAAACCAGAATTTTGTAATAAAAAATCGCCTTGTGTCGCCATTTTCAGAGACCAATGCATTTTTTCTTTTTTTGAGCTGTACGAGGACTTGTTTTTTTTCCAGCTTAAGCTGTTGGTTTTAGTAATACCAAGTTGGGCTTCTTACGGCTTGTTGATTGCTTTTTATTCCAACTTTTCGTTCTTATAACATTTTTTTTTATTCACAGTGTTTATCATAGTGTTACAAATGAAACATTACCAAATGTGTGTGTGTGTATATATATATATATATATATATATATATATATATATATTATATTTATTTTTTTTTACATTTCTTTGCTGAAAACGTGGAGACGAGGGTGTGATTTGAGCTTTTGTTTTTTTTATTCTTTTAATATCTCTTTATTTTTTAACTTATGTATTTTCCCTTTAGGGGACTTGACGGCATGCAATTGTTTTGCAATTTGTTTGGTGAAATTGAACAATGTCAAAGCCAGAAGCACCCGCTATTCTATAGTGTGTGGTGAGGGCTGGTAGCAATAGTCACCCAAATACCCACACTTTGAAAAACTATTTAAGGCTATGTGCACACAGTGCGTTTTTCCGCGCAGAAAAGAACCAAAAACGCATTGCAAACCTTATCCCATGGTTTCCTCTGACATTTTGCAAATTCTGTGCACATGATCAGGATTTTTCCTGACTAAATTTCATGTGCAGATAAAGAAGCAGCATGTCCATTCTTTGTGCGTTTTTGCCTGCTTTTTTCTTATACAATGCATTGGAAAAAACACATGGCAAATCCGCAGGCAAAAATGCATCAAAAAATGAATGAAACTGCATCAAAAACACTGTTGATTTTCTGCAGCGTTTTTGCTGCCGAAAGGTGCAAAGACGCTGCAGAAATTTTCCTAATCGTGCGCACATCGCCTAAATGCCGCTATCATAAATTGACAGCAACAATTGGTGCTATTTTCAGCAGCTGCTGTTCAGAGGCCGGTGCCATCTGTATAACACAGACAGCACCCACCTTGTATGGAGTGGGCCACGTACACAATCACCCCACATACGTCGTACAAGTGCGTCAGAAATCTGGAAAGGGAAAAAATATATATTTGATTTTGTATTGCAATATTTTAACTTGTTAATTTTTCTGTTGACAAAGCTATATGAGGACTTACATTTTCCTGGACTATCTATAGCTCTCAGTGGTACTATTTTAGGGTACAGATAATATTTTGATCACTTTTTAATTCCATTTTTTTTTGTAGGAAATATGAACAAAAAAAAAGCTACATTCTGTGAAAAAAAATTAATTTTTTATTTTTAGCACCTAATTTAGGTTTTTAAGCTTTCAAGCTTTTGCTCAATAAAATCACTTTGTAAAAATAAAAATATTTTTTTCTGTCTACATTTTCTGAGAGCTACCATTACTTTACTTTTAAATTAGTTATCCAACATTTTCTCTTCGGCATTGATCTTTTAAAAATAACAAACAAATGCGCGTCCCCCTGCTATACTCACTATAGATACACACGATGACTAAGCCGCCAAGATGTGACCGATGCTGAAGCCTGAGATTGGCCGGACAGGCGACTGAACCAGTGTGTCATTAGATGTTTCCTGACCTCTGCAGTGAATCAGCGATCAAGTAACATCCGGAGGGCAAAATCATCACTTCCGGATCTGATGCACACCACAGGAGCGTACTCCGTTTCATCCATGGGGGGTAACGACTGGTATGAATTTTTCCATTTGTTTATTTATTTAAAGGGGTTGTCCACTAATTTTACATTGATGCACCCCCGCTGATCAGCTGTTATTGGTGGCGGCGGCCGCCGGCCGGAAGTGCTCACCTGCGGGGCTCCGCCGTCAAGTGGTAGTGGCCGCCGCGGTGTACTGCACATCTGCCTCCTATTCAATTGAATGGGAGGCAGATGTGCAGTACACCACTATGGCCACTACCACTTGACGGCGGAGCCCCGCAGGTGAGCACTTCCGGCTGCCGGCACCGATAACAGCTGATCGGCAGGGGTGCCGCGTGCGGGACCCCGGCCGATCATACATTGATGCCCTATTCTACGGATAGGGCATCAATGTAAAAGTAGTGGACAACTTCTTTAAAGATCCATTGCTAATTTTTTTAAATTTTTTTTTCTGAACAGAGTTTATAATGCAGTATAGGTAATATATTCTGGTGGGTTGTTTTTTAGGGTGAGGGCAAAATGATCAATAACAGCAATTGTGGTATTATTATTATTCCATTTTTCAGTTAGGATAAATAATGTGATGGCTTTATAGTTTGGGTATTTACAGATGCTGAAATATAAATTACCGTAGGTTTATATTTTTTGCTTGTGATTTATTTGTCAAAACATGTTTTAATGTAAAAAAAAGTTACTTTTGTGGTTTTCACTTATTTTTTTTGTACTTCTGAATACTCCATTATTTTGCATTTGAGCGATACTGAGACAAAAGGAGCTCCTCCCTATGTCTATCCACTTAGATACCGTGGTTCTTTTTCACCACGACAATTAAGGAGTTAAACATCGGTTATCCAACATTTAATGTATGGACAGTCGTGTGGCATCTGTCAGGAATCTAGTATAAATGCTAACATACCCATCTGTTCTCCATTGCCATTATTACATTACTAATCAAATTGTTGATGCAATTTTTCTGTCCAACAAAAGGATTGGAAACGGGGTATAGGAGGAAGGGATTGACTGGGGTGGGACTGTAAGGATTCCTGTCAATTCCTAACACGAAAGGCACCATATATATATTCTTATATACGTAGATGACCTATATCATATAGCATTATATTCTGTACCAGTAGATGGTTTCGTGTCACGCGGACGTCGATCCATGGGCTTAAGTGGCATGCGGAAGCTGAGGCATGTGTTTTGGTGGCAAGTACATGCCGGGCCGTGTGCTTCAGCGACATCCAGATGTTGGGCCTTGTGCTTCTGTGGCACCCATACGCGGGGCCATGTGCTTTGGTAGCACCCGGACGCCGGGCCGTATGCTTTGGTGGCACCCGGATGCAGGGCCGTGTGATTCGTTGACACCCAGACGCGGGGCAGTGTGCTTCCGTGGCACCTGGACTTGGGACCGTGTGCTTCGGTGGCACCCGTAGGCGGGGCTGTGTGCTTCGGTGGCACCCGTATGCGGGGCCGTGTGTTTTGGTAGTACCCGGACGTGGGACCTTGTGCTTCGGTGGCACCCGGACACAGGACCGTGAGGTTCGGTGGCACCCGGATGTGGGGCTGTGTGCTTCAGTGGTACCCAGATGCAGGCCTGTGTGCTTCATTGGCACCCGGATGCGGGACCGTGTGCTTCGGTGGTACCCGGCTGCGGGGCCGCTTGCTTCGGTGGCACCGGAACGTGGGGTTGTGATCTTCGGTGGAACCGGTGCTATGGGCAGTGTGCTTCCGTGGCACCAGTATGTGGGGCTGTGTGCTGAAGTGGCACCCGTATGCGGCATCTTGTGCTTCGTTGGCAACTGTACGTGGGGCCGTGTGCTTTGGTGGCACTCGGACACGGGACCGTGTGCTTCAATGGCACCCGGATGCGGGGCTGTGTGCTTCGGTGGTAGCCGGAGGCAGGGCTGTGTTCTTCGGTGGCAACTGGACGCGGGACCGTGTGCTTCGGTGTTACCCAGACGTGGGGCAGCTTGCTTCGGTGGCACCGGAACATGGGGCCGTGTGCTTCGGTGGAACCGGGATGCGGGGCTGTGTGCTGCAGTGGCAACCGGACGCAGGACCGTGTGCTGAAGTGGCACCTGTACGTGTAATCGTGTGCTTCTGTGGCACCTGGAGGCCGGGCTATGTGCTTCGGTGGCACCTGGATACAGGGCTGTGTCCTTTGATGGCACCCGGATGCGGAGACGTGCACTTCAGTGGCACCCGGACATGGGACCTTATGCGTCAGTGGCACCGGGACGCGGGGCCTTGTGCTGCGGTGGCACCTGGACGCTGGTCCATATGCTTCAGTGGCACCGAGACGTGGGGCAGTGTGCTTCGGTGGCACCCATACGCGGGGCCGTGTGCTTCGGTGGCACCCGGAGGCGGGGTCGTGTGCTTAAGTGGCACCGCTACGGGGGGCCGTGTGCTTCGGTGGCACCCGAACGCTAGTCCTTGTGCTTCGGTGGCACTCGAATGCTGAGCCGTGTGCTTCGGTGGCACCCGCACGCCGGGCCATGTGCTTCGATGGCACCGGGAAGCTGAGCTGTGTTCTTCAGTGGCACTCGTAGGTGGGGCCTGGTGATTCGGTGGCACCGGACGCGGGGCAGTGTGCTTCGGTAGCACCCAGATACGGGGCCGTGCTCTTTGGTAGCACCAGGACACGGGGCCATGTGCCCCAGTGGCACCCTTACATGGGATAGTGTGCTTCGGTGGCACCCAGACACAGCCGTTTGCTTCGGTGGCACCCTTACATGGTATAGTGTGCTTCGGTAGAACCAGAACATGGGGCCGTGTACTTCTGTGGCACCGGTACACAGGTTCATGTGCTTCGGTGGCACCTGGACGCGGGACTGTGTGCTTCAGTAGCACCCATACGCGGGGACGTGTGCTTCGGTGGCACCGGAACGTGGGGTCATTTGCTTTGGTTGGCACCCAGATAGGAGCCCGTGTGCTTCGGTGGCACCCTAAATGGGACTGTGAGCTTTGGTGGCACCTGTACGCGGGACCGTGTGCTTCGGTGGCACACTACGCGGGACCGTGTGCTTTGGTGGCACCAGTACACAGGACCGTGTGCTTCGATGGCACCAGTACGCCGGGACGTGTGCTTCAGAGGCATCCGGACGTGGGACCATGTGCTTCGATGGCATCCGGACGTGGGGCCATGTGCTTTGGTGACACCCGGATGCCGGTCCGTGTGCTTCAGTGGCACTAGAAAGCGGGACCCTGTGCTATGGTGGCACCGGTACTCGGGGCTGTGTGCTTTGGTGGCACCGCAATACAAGGTCGTGTGCTTTGGTGGCACCGGAACGCGTGGTTGTTTGCTTCGGTGGCACCCGGACGAGGGGGCTGTGTGCTTTGATGGCATCGGGACGAAGCACTGTGTACTTTGGTGGCACCCTACGCGGGACCGTGTGATTTGGTGGCATGAGTATGCCGGGACATGTGCTTCGGTGGCACCAGTACACAGAACCGTGTGCTTCGATGGCACCAGAACGCCGGGGCGTGTGCTTCGGAGGCATCCAGACGTGGGGCCGTGTGCTTCGGTGGCATCTGAATGGGGGGCTGTGTGCTATGGTGTCGCCGGTACACTGGTCCGTGTGCTTCTGTGGCACCGGGAAGCGGGGTTCTGTGCTTCGGTGGCACCGGAACGCGGTTCCGTGTGCTTCGGTGGCACCCGACATGGGACTGTGTGCTTAGGTGGCACCCGGACGTGGGGCCGTGTGCTTCGGTGGCACCGCTACTCGGGGCTGTGTGCTATGGTGGCACTGGAACGCGGGGACATGTGCTTTGGTGGCACCGGTTCGCGGGGCCATGTGCTTCGGTGGCACCCGGTGCTGGTCCGTGTGATTTGGTGGCACCCGGAAGCGGGGTTGCGTGCTTCGGTAGCACCCATATGCGGGGCCTTCTGCTTCTGAAGCACCCAGATGCCGGGCCGTGTGCTTCAGTGGCACCCTTATGCGGTTTTGGGTGTTTCGGTGGCGCCTGGATGCCAGGTCGTGTGCTTCGGTGGCACCGCTATGCGGGGCTGTGTGCTATAGTGGCACCGGAACGCGAGGACGTGTGCTTCGATGGCACTGGGACGCGGTGCCATGTGCTTCGGTGGCACTCAGATGCGGGCCAGTGTGCTTCAGTGGCACCAGGAAGCGGGGCCATGTGCTTCGGTGGCACCCGGACGCCGGTTTGTGTGCTTTGGTGGCATCCGGACACCGGGCAGTGTGATTCGGTGGCACCCGGATGTGGGGCCATGTGCTTCAGTGGTACCGGGAAGCGGGAATGTGTGCTTCAGTGGCACCTGTATGCGTGATCTGTGCTTCTGTGGCACCCGGACATGGGGTCGTGTGCTTCGGTGGCACCTGTACACGTGGTCGTGTGCTTCGGTGGCATCAGGATGCTTGGTCATGTGCTTCAGTGGCACTGGGAAGCGGGAACGTGTGCTTTGGTGGCACCCAGATGCGGGGCCATGTCCTTTAGTAGCACCGGTACACAGTGCCGTGTGCTATGGTGGCACCAGAATGCGGGAACGTGTGCTTCGGTGCCACTGGAACACGTTTCCATGTGCTTCGGGGATACCCGAACGTGGCACCATGTGCTTCGGTGGCACCCGGACGCGGGGCAGTGTGCTTCGGTAGCACCGGTACACAGTGCCATGTGCTATGATGGCACTGGTACGCAGGGCCGTGTGGTTCGGTGGCATCCGGATGCCGGTACGCGTGTTTCGATGGCACCGGGACGTGGTGCCGTGTGCTTCGATGGCACACTTACACAGAATCAGGTGATTTGGTTGCACCTGGACGTCGGGCTGTGTGCTTCTGTGGCACCTGGACACCGGGCCGCGTGCTTTGGTTGTACCTGGGCGCCTGGCCATGTGCTTTGGTGACACCTGGATGTGGGGCCGCGTGCTTCAGTGGCACCGGTACCCCCGGCCGTGTGCTTCAGTGGCACTGGGAAGCGGTACATGTAGTTGTGTGATATGGTGGCACCCGGGCATGGGGCCGGGTGCTTCAGTGGCACCCGGACACTGGGCCGTGTGCTTCGGTGGCATTGGAAAGCGGGCCAGTGTGCTTCGGTGGCACCTGTATGTGGGGCTTTGTTCTTCGGTGGCACCGGAATGCGAGGCAGTGTGCTTCGGTGGCACCCGGACGTGAGCCATGTGCTTTGGTAGCACCGGAATGCGGGGACGTGTGCTTCGGTGGCACCAGAACACGTTTCCAAGTGCTTCGGAGGCACCCGGACGCGAGACCGTGTGCTTTGGTGGCACCCGGACGTGGGGCCATGTGCTTCGGTGGCACTGGGAAGCAGGGCCTTATTCTTTGGTGGCACCGGAATGCGGTTCTCTGTGCTTTGAAGGCACCCGGATACTGGACTGTGTGCTTCAGTGGCACCAGATGTGGGGCCATGTGCTTCGGTGGCACCCGGGCGCCTGGCTGTGTGCTTCGGCAGCACTCAGATGTGGGGCCGCGTGGTTTGGTGGCACATTTACCCTGGGCTGTGTGCGTCTGTGGCACCGGTATGGTATGCATAGTTGTATGCTTCGGTGGCACCTGGACGCGGGGCAATGTGCTATGGTAGCACCGATACACAGTGCCGTGTGCTATGGTGGCACCAGAATGCGGGGACGTGTGCTTCGGTGGCACCAGAACACGTTTCCATGTGCTTCGGAGACAGCTGAACGCAGTACCGTGTGCTTTGGTGGCACCCGGACGCGGAGCAGTGTGCTTCAGTAGCACCGGTACACAGTGCCGTGTGCTATGGTGGCCCCGAAATGCGGGGTTGTGTGCTATGGTGGCACCGGTATGCAGGGCCGTGTGCTTCGGTGGCACCTGGACGCCGGTCCGTGTGTTTCGATGGCACCGGGACGCGGTGTCGTGTGCTTCAGTGGCACACTTACGCGGAATTGGGTGATTCGGTAGCTCCCGGACGTCGGGCTGTGTGCTTCGGTGGCACCCAGACACCGGGCCGCGTGCTTTGGTTGCACCTGGGCGCCTGGCCATGTACTTTGGTGACACCCGGATGTGGGGCTGCATGCTTCGGTGGCACCCGTACCCCGGGCTGTGTGCTTCGATGGCGCCGGTACAGTACACGTAGTTATGTGCTATGGCGGCACCCGGGCGCAGGGCCATGTGCTTCGGTGGCACCCGGACACTGAGCCGTGTGCTTTGGTGGCATCGGAAAGCGGGTCAGTGTGCTTCGGTGGTACCTGTATGGGTGGCTTTGTGCTTCGGTGGTACCAGAACACGAAGCAGTGTGCTACGGTGGCACCCGGACGTGGGGCCATGTGCTTCGGTGGCACCAGGATGTGGGGCCATGTGCTTTGGTAGCACCGGAATGCAGGGACGTGTGCTTCAGTGGCACCAGAACGTGTTTCCAAGTGCTTCGGTGGCATCCAGACACGAGACCGTGTGCTTCAGTGGCACCCGGACGCGGGGCTGTGTGCTTAGGTGGCACCGGGACGTAATGCCTGTGTGCTTCGGTGGCACCGGAAAGCTGGGCTATGTTCTTCAGTGGCACCAGGAAGCGGAGCCGTATTCTTAGGTGGTACCGGAACCCGGTTCCCTGTGCTTCGGAGGCACCCGGAAACGGGACCGTGTGCTTTGGTGGCACCCGGATGTGGGGCCGTGTGCTTCCGTGGCACCCAGACACGGAGCTGTGTGCTATGGAGGCACTGAAACGCGAGGACATGTGCTTCGGTGGCACCGGTATGCGGTGCCATGTGCATCGGTGGCATCCAGACAGTGTGCTTTGGTGGCACCAGGAAGCCGGGCCATGTGCTTTGGTAGCACCGGTACACAGTGTCGTTTGCTAGGGTGGCCCCAAAATGCGGGGACGTGTGCTATGGTGGCACCGGTACGCAGGGTCGTGTGCTTTGGCAGCACCGGTACACAGTGCCGTGTGCTATGGTGGCACCGGAATGCGGGGACGTGTACCTCGGTGGCACCGGAACGCATTTCCGAGTGCTTCGGAGGCACCCAGACATGGGACCATGTGCTTCGGTGGCACCCGGACGCGGGGTTGTATGCTTCGGTGGCACCCGAACGTGGTGCCATGTGTTTCTATGGCACCCAGACGCATGCCAGTGTGCTTTGGTGGCACTGGGAAGCGGGGCCGTGTGCTTCGGTGGCACCGGAACGCGGTGCTGTGTGCTTCAGTGGCACCCGGATGTGGGGCCATGTGCTTCGGTTGCACCGCTACGCGGGGCTGTGTGCTATGGTGGCACCAGAACACGAGGACATATGCTTTGATGGCACCGGGACGCAGTGCCATGTGCTTCAGTGGCTCCCAGACACGGGCCAGTGTGCTTCGGTGGCACGAGGAAGTGGGGCCGTATGTTTTGGTGGCACCGGAACGCATTTCTGTGTGCTTCGGAGGCACCCGGACGCGTGACCGTGTGCTTCGGTGGCACCGGTATGCAGGGCCGTGTGGTTCAGTTGCACCCGGACGCCGATTAGTGTGCTTTGGTGGCACCCGGACGCCGGGTCGTGTGCTTCGGTAGCACCCGTATGTGGGGCCTTGTGCTCCGGAGGCACCCGGACTCCAGGCTGTGTGCTTCGGTGGCACCCTTACATGGTTTCGGGTGTTTCGGTGGCACCCGGATGCCAGGCCGTGTGCTTTGATGGCACTCGAATGTGGGGCCGCGTGCTTCATTGGCACCTGTACCCAAGGCCGTGTGCTTTGGTGGCACTGGTACGGTACACATAGTTGTGTGCCTCGGTGGCACCCGGGCGCTGGGCCGTGTGCTTCAGTGGCACCCGGACACTGAGCTATGTGCTTCGGTGGCACCAAAAAGCGGGTCAGTGTGCTTCGGTGGCACCTCTACGCGTGGTAGTGTGCTTCAGTGGCACCATGATGCGGGGTCGTGTGCTTTGGTGGCACCCAGACGCGGGGCTGTATGGTTCGGTGGCACCCTGACGTGAGGCTGGCACTGGGAAGCGGGGCCGTGTTCTTCGGTGGCACCGAAACGTGGTTCTCTGTACTTCAGAGGCACCCAGATACGGGACCTTGTGCTTCGGTGGCACTGCTATGCGGGGCTGTGTGCTATGGTGGCACCGGAACGCGAGGACGTGTGCTTTGGTGGCACCGGGACGTGGTGCCATGTGCTTCAGTGGCACCCAGACGCAGGCCAGTGTGCTTCAGTGGCACTAGGAAGTTGTGCCGTGTTTTTCGGTGGCACCTGAACGCGTTTCTGTGTGCTTCGGAGGCACACGGACGCGGGACCGTGTGCTTCGTGGCACCAGTATGCAGGGCCATGTGCTTCGGTGGCACTCGGATGTCGATTAGGATTAGTGTGCTATGATGACACCCGACGCCAGGCCGTGTGCTTCGGTAGCACCCGTATGCGGGGCCTTGTGCTTCGGCGGCACCCGGATGCGGGGCCGTGTGCTTCTGTGGCACCCTTACGTGGTTTCGGGTGTTTCGGTGGCACTGGAACGCGTTTCTGTGTGCTTCGGAGGCACCCGGACGCGGGACCATGTGCTTTGTGGCACCAGTACGTGGTTTTGGGTGTTTCCGTGGCACCCGGATGCCAGGCTGTGTGCTTCGATGGCACCCGAATGTGGGGCTGCGTGCTGCGTTGGCACCCATACCCCAGGCCGTGTGCTTCGGTGGCACCGGTACGGTACACATAGTTGTGTGCTTCGGTGATACCCGGACGCGGAACCGTGTGCTTCGGTAGCACCGGTACACAGTGCCGTGTGCTATGGTGGCACCAGAACCCAAGGACGTGTGCTTCGGTGGCATCAGGACGCGATGCTATGTGCTTCGTTGGCACTCAGACACGGGCCAGTGTGCTTCGGTGGCACTGGGAAGTGGGCCTGTGTGTATCGGTGGCCACGGAATGCGTTTCCGTGTGCCTCGGAGGCATCCGGATACGGGACCTGGTGCTTCGGTGGCACCAGAACGCGAGGAATTGTGCTTTGGTGGCACCGGGACACAGTGCCATGTGCTTCGGTGGCACCCAGACGCGGGCCAGTGTGCTTCGGTGGCACTGGGAAACGGGACCGTGTGCTTCGGTGGCACCCAGATGTGGGGCCGTGTGCTTCGGTGGCACCCGTGCACCTGGCTGTGTGCTTCGGTAGCACCCAGATGTAGGGCCACGTGGTTTGGTGGCACCCGTACCCCAGGCCGTGTGCTTCGGTGGCACTGGTATGGTACACATAGTTGTGTCCTTCGGTGGCACCCGGGCGCGGGGCCGTGTGCTTCAGTGGCATGCTGACTCTGAGCTGTGTGCTTCGGTGGCACCAAAAAGCTGGTCAGTGTGCTTCGGTGGCACCTCTATGCATGGTCGTGTGCTTCGGTGGCACCAGGATGCCGGGTCGTGTGCTTTGGTGGCACCCATACGCGTAGCTGTATGGTTCGGTGGCACCCTGACGTGAGGCTGTGTGCCTTGGTGGCACCAGAATGCGTTTCTGGGTGCTCCTGAGGCACCCGGAGGCGGGGCCATGTGCTGTGGTAGCACCGGTACACAGTGCCATGTGCTATGGTGACCCCAAAATGTGGGGACGTGTGTTTCGGTGACATCCGGATGTGGGATAGTGTGTTTCGGTGGCACCGCTACATGTTTCCGTGTGCTTCGGAGGCACCCGGACGCAGGACCTTGTGCTTCGGTGGCACCCGGATGCGGGGTCATGTGCTTCGGTGGCAGCGGGACATGGTGCCGTGTGCTTCGATGGCACTGGGAAGTGGGGCCGTGTGCTTCAGTGCCACTCTTACGTGGTTTTGGGTGTTTCGGTGGGATCAAAACGCGTTTCTGTGTGCTTCGGAGGCACCCGGACGTGGGACCGTGTGCTTCGTGGCACCAGTATGTGGTTTCGGTGTTTCCGTGGCACCCGGATTCTGGGCCGTGTGCTTCGGTGGCACCCGAATGTGGGGCCGCGCGCTGCGTTGGCACCCATACCCCAGGCCATGTGCTTCGGTGGCACCGGTACGGTACACATAGTTGTGTGCTTCGGTGGCACCCGGACACGGAACCGTGTGCTTCGGTAGCACCGGTGCACAGTGCCATGTGCTATGGTGGCACCAGAACCCGAGGATGTGTGCTTCGGTGGCGTGAGGACGCGATGCTATGTGCTTCGTTGGCACTCAGACGCGGGCCAGTGTGCTTCGGTGGCACCGGGAAGCGGGGCCGTGTGTTTCGGTGGCACTGGAACACGTTTCTGTGTGCTTCGGAGGCACCTGGATGCAGGACCGTGTGCTTTGGTGGCACCCGAACATGGGGTCGTGTGCTTCGGTGGCACTGGGACGCGGTGCCGTGTGCTTCGGTGGCATCGGGAAGCAGGGTCGTGTTCTTCGGTGGCACCGGAACGTGGTTCCCTGTGCTCCGGAGGCATCCGGATACGGGACCTGGTGCTTCGGTGGCACCAGAACACGAGGAATTGTGCTTTGGAGGCACCGGGACGCGGTGCCATGTGCTTCTGTGGCACCCAGACACGGGCCAGTGTGCTTCGGTGGCACCGGAAAACGAGACCGTGTGCTTCGGTGGCACCCAGATGTGGGGCCGTGTGCTTCGGTGGCACCTGTGCACCTGGCTGTGTGCTTCTGTGGCATCCAGATGTAGGGCCACGTAGTTTGGTGGCACCCGTACCCCAGGCCGTGTTCTTCGGTGGCACTGGTATGGTACACATAGTTGTGTGCTTCGGTGGCACCCGGGCGCGGGGCCGTGTGCTTCAGTGGCACCCGGACTCTGAGCTATGTGCTTCGGTGGCACCAAAAAGCTGGTCAATGTGCTTCAGTGGCACCTCTACGCTTGGTCGTGTGCTTCAGTGGCACCAGGATGTGGGGTCGTGTGCTCTGGTTGCACCTGTACGCATGGTCGTGTGCTTCGATGGCACCAGGATGCGGGGTCGTGTGCTTTGGTGGCACCCGGACACTGAGCTGTCTGCTTTGGTGGCACCAAAAAGCGGGTCAGTGTGCTTCGGTGGCACATCTACGTGTGGTTGTGTGCTTCGGTGGCACCAGGATGTGGGGTCGTGTGCTTCAGCGGCACCCGGAGGCGGGGCTATGGGCTGTGGTAGCACTGGTACACAGTGCCGTGTGCTATGGTGGCACAGCAATGTGAGGACGTGTGCTTTGGTGGCACCCGGATGTGGGATTGTGTGTTTCGGTAGCACCACTATGTGGTGCCGTGTGCTATGGTTGCTCTGGAACGCGAGGACGTGTGCTTCGGTGGCACCGGGATGCGGTGCCGTGTGCTTAGGTGGCACCAGAACGTGAGGACTTGTGCTTTGGTGACACCGGGATGCGGGCCATGTGCTTCGGTGGCACTGGGAAGCGGGGCCGTGTGTTTCGGTGGCACCGGAATGCGTTTCTGTGTGCTTCGGAGGCACCTGGACGCGGGACCGTGTGCTTCGGTGGCACCCGGACGCGGTGTCGTGTACTTTGGTAGCACTGGTACACAGTGCTGTGTGCTATGGTAGCACCGGAATGCAGGGACGTGTGCTTCGGTGGCCCCGGAACGCGTTTCCGAGTGCTTCGGAGGCACCCGGACGCGGGACCATGTGCTTCGGTGGCACCCGAACGCGGGGCCGTGTGCTATGGTGGCCCCGAAATGCGGGGACGTAAGCTTTGGTGGTACCCGGATGTGGGACAGTGTGCTTCGGTGGCACCGGAACGCGTTTCCGAGTGCTTTGGAGGCATCCGGACGCGGGACCGTGTGCTTTGGTGGCACCAGGATGCGGGGTCATGTGCTTCGGTGGCACCCGGACGCGGGGTCGTGTGCTTCGGTGGCACCAGGATGCCGTGCCATGTGCTTAGGTGGCACCCAAACGTGAGGACTTGTGCTTTGGTGACACCGGGACACGGGCCATGTGCTTCGGTGGCACTGGGAAGCAAAGCTGTGTTCTTTGGTGGCACCCGGATGTGGGACCATGTGCTTCGGTGGCACCGCTATGTGGTTCCGTGTGCTTCGGTGGCACCGGAACGCGAGGACGTGTGCTTCTGTGGCACCGGGAAGTGGTGCCATGTGCTTCTGCGGCACCCAGACGTGGGCCAGTGTGCTTTGGTGGCACCGGTAAGCAGGGCCGTGTGCTTCCGTGGCATTGGGAATCGGGGCTGTGTTCTTCGGTGTCACCAGAACGCGGTTCCTTGTGCTTCGGTGGGACCCGGACTCGGAGTCGTGTGCTTCCGTGACAGCGGGACACGGTGCCGTGTGCTTCAGTGGCACCCGGATGTGGGGCCATGTGCTTCGGTGGCACCGCTATGCGGGGCTGTGTGCTACCGTGGCACCTGAACGCGAGGACGTGTGCTTCGATGGCACCGGGAAGCTAGGCCGTGTGTTTCGGTGGCACCGGAACCCATTTTTGTGTGCTTTGGTGGCACCCGGACGCGGGGTCATGTGCTTCGGTGGCACCCGGACGCGGGGTCATGTGCTTCGGTGGCACCAGGATGCGGTGCCGTGTGCTTAAGTGGCACCAGAACGTGAGGACTTGTGCTTTGGTGACACTGGGACGCGGGCCATGTGCTTCGATGGCACTGGGAAGCAAAGCCGTGTTCTATGGTGGCACCCGGATGTGGGACCATGTGGTTCGGTGGCACCACTATGTGGTTCTGTGTGCTTCGATGGCATCGGGAAGCAGGGCCGTGTGTTTCGGTGGCACCGGAATGCATTTTTGTGTGCTTCGGAGGCACCCGGACGCGGGACCGTGTGCTTCGGTTGCACCAGTACACAGGGCCGTGTGCTTCAGTGGCACCTCTACGCTTGGTCGTGTGCTTCAGTGGCACCAGGATGTGGGGTCGTGTGCTCTGGTTGCACCTGTACGCATGGTCGTGTGCTTCGATGGCACCAGGATGCGGGGTCGTGTGCTTTGGTGGCACCCGGACACTGAGCTGTCTGCTTTGGTGGCACCAAAAAGCGGGTCAGTGTGCTTCGGTGGCACATCTACGTGTGGTTGTGTGCTTCGGTGGCACCAGGATGTGGGGTCGTGTGCTTCAGCGGCACCCAGAGGCGGGGCTATGGGCTGTGGTAGCACTGGTACACAGTGCCGTGTGCTATGGTGGCACAGCAATGTGAGGACGTGTGCTTTGGTGGCACCCGGATGTGGGATTGTGTGTTTCGGTAGCACCACTATGTGGTGCCGTGTGCTATGGTTGCTCTGGAACGCGAGGACGTGTGCTTCGGTGGCACCGGGATGCGGTGCCGTGTGCTTAGGTGGCACCAGAACGTGAGGACTTGTGCTTTGGTGACACCGGGATGCGGGCCATGTGCTTCGGTGGCACTGGGAAGCGGGGCCGTGTGTTTCGGTGGCACCGGAATGCGTTTCTGTGTGCTTCGGAGGCACCTGGACGCGGGACCGTGTGCTTCGGTGGCACCCGGACGCGGTGTCGTGTACTTTGGTAGCACTGGTACACAGTGCTGTGTGCTATGGTAGCACCGGAATGCAGGGACGTGTGCTTCGGTGGCCCCGGAACGCGTTTCCGAGTGCTTCGGAGGCACCCGGACGCGGGACCATGTGCTTCGGTGGCACCCGAACGCGGGGCCGTGTGCTATGGTGGCCCCGAAATGCGGGGACGTAAGCTTTGGTGGTACCCGGATGTGGGACAGTGTGCTTCGGTGGCACCGGAACGCGTTTCCGAGTGCTTTGGAGGCATCCGGACGCGGGACCGTGTGCTTTGGTGGCACCAGGATGCGGGGTCATGTGCTTCGGTGGCACCCGGACGCGGGGTCGTGTGCTTCGGTGGCACCAGGATGCCGTGCCATGTGCTTAGGTGGCACCCAAACGTGAGGACTTGTGCTTTGGTGACACCGGGACACGGGCCATGTGCTTCGGTGGCACTGGGAAGCAAAGCTGTGTTCTTTGGTGGCACCCGGATGTGGGACCATGTGCTTCGGTGGCACCGCTATGTGGTTCCGTGTGCTTCGGTGGCACCGGAACGCGAGGACGTGTGCTTCTGTGGCACCGGGAAGTGGTGCCATGTGCTTCTGCGGCACCCAGACGTGGGCCAGTGTGCTTTGGTGGCACCGGTAAGCAGGGCCGTGTGCTTCCGTGGCATTGGGAATCGGGGCTGTGTTCTTCGGTGTCACCAGAACGCGGTTCCTTGTGCTTCGGTGGGACCCGGACTCGGAGTCGTGTGCTTCCGTGACAGCGGGACACGGTGCCGTGTGCTTCAGTGGCACCCGGATGTGGGGCCATGTGCTTCGGTGGCACCGCTATGCGGGGCTGTGTGCTACCGTGGCACCTGAACGCGAGGACGTGTGCTTCGATGGCACCGGGAAGCTAGGCCGTGTGTTTCGGTGGCACCGGAACCCATTTTTGTGTGCTTTGGTGGCACCCGGACGCGGGGTCATGTGCTTCGGTGGCACCCGGACGCGGGGTCATGTGCTTCGGTGGCACCAGGATGCGGTGCCGTGTGCTTAAGTGGCACCAGAACGTGAGGACTTGTGCTTTGGTGACACTGGGACGCGGGCCATGTGCTTCGATGGCACTGGGAAGCAAAGCCGTGTTCTATGGTGGCACCCGGATGTGGGACCATGTGCTTCGGTGGCACCACTATGTGGTTCTGTGTGCTTCGATGGCATCGGGAAGCGGGGCCGTGTGTTTCGGTGGCACCGGAATGCATTTTTGTGTGCTTCGGAGGCACCCGGACGCGGGACCGTGTGCTTCGGTTGCACCAGTACACAGGGCCGTGTGCTTCGGTGGCACCCGGACGCCGATTAGTGTGCTTTGGTGGCACCCGGATGCCGGGCTGTGTGCTTCGGTAGCACCCTATGTGAGCCTTGTGCTTTGGAGGCACCAGGACTCCGGGCCGTGTGCTTCGATGGCACCCTTACGCGGTTTCGGGTATTTCAGTGGCACCCGGATGCTGGGCCATGTGCTTTGATGGCACTCGAATGTGGGGCCGCGTGCTTTGTTGGCACTCGTACCCCAGGCCATGTGCTTCGGTGGCACCGGTACAGTAGACATAGTTGCTTCGGTGGCAACCGGGCGCGGAACCGTGTGCTTCGGTAGCATCGGTACACAGTGCCGTGTGCTATGGTGGCCCCGAAATGCGGGGATGTGTGCTTCGGTGGCACCCGGATGTGGGACCGTGTGCTTCGGTGACACCGCTATGTGGTGCTGTGTACTATGGTGGCACCAGAACCCGAGGACGTGTGCTTCGGTGGCACCGGTACGCGTTTCCGTGTGCTTCGGAGGCACCTGGACGCAGGGACGTGTGCTTCGGTGGCACCGGAATGCGTTTCTGAGTGCTTCGGAGGCACCCTGATGCGGGACCATGTGCTTCGGTGGCACCCGGATGTGGGACCATGTGCTTCGGTGGCACCGCTATGTGATGCCGTGTGCTTCCGTGGAACCCAAACGCGGGCCAGTGTGCTTCGGTGGCACCGGGACGCGGTGCAGTGTGTTTCTGTGGCACCAGGAAGCGGGGACGTGTTTTTCGGTGGCACTGGAACTCAGTTCCCTGCCCTTCGGAGGCACACGGATACGGGACCTTGTGCTACGGTGGCACCCGGATGTGGAGCCTTGTGCTTTGGTGGCACCGCTATACGGGGCCATGTGCTATGGTGGCAACAGAAAGCGAGGATGTGTGCTTTGGTGGCGCTGGGCTGCGTGTTTCGGTGGCACCGGAATGCGTTTCTGTGTGCTTCGGAATCACCCGGATGCGGGACCGTGTGCTTCGTGGCAATGGTACGCAGGGCTGTGTGCTTCGGTGGCACCCGGATGCCGATTAGTGTGCTATGGTGACACTCGACGCCGGGCCACTGTGCTTCGGAGGCACCCGGACGCTGGGCTGTGTGCTTCGGTGGCACCCTTACATGGATTAGGGTGTTTCGGTGGCACCAGAATGTGGGGTCACGTGCTGCGTTGGCACCCGTACCCCAGGCCGTGTGCTTCGGTGGCACCGGTATGGTACACATAGTTGTGTGCTTCGGTGGCACCCGGACGTGGAACCGTGTGCTTCGGTAGCACTGGTACGCAGTGCCGTGTGCTATGGTGGCACCGGGGACGTGTGCTTCGGTGGCACCCGGATGTGGGACCGTGTGCTTCGGTGGCACCGATATGTGGTGCTGTGTGCTATGGTGGCACCAGAACGCGAGGATGTGTGCTTCGGTGGCACCGGGACCCGATGCTATGTGCTTCGTTGGCACTCAGACGCGGACCACTGTGCTTCGGTGCCACTGGGAAGTGGGGCCGTGTGCTTCGGAGGCTCCTGGACACAGGACCATGTGTTTCGGTGGCACTCGGACACGGGGTCTTGTGCTTCAGGGGCACTAGGACGCGGTGCCGTGTGCTTCAGTGGCATCGGGAAGCGGGGTCATGTTCTTCGGTGGCAGCAGAACGCGGTTCCCTGTGCTTCGGAGGCACCCGGATACGGGACCTGGTGCTTCGGTGGCACCCGTGCACCTGGCTGTGTGCTTCGGTGGCACCCAGATGTAGGGCCGCGTGGTTTGGTGGCACCCATACCCTGAGTTGTGTGCTGCGATGGGACCGGTACAGTATGCGTAGTTGTGTGCTTCGGTGGCACCCGGGCTCGGGACCGTGTGCTTCGGTGGCACCCGAGAGCGGGACTGTGTGCTTTTGTGGCACCGGGATGTGGAGCCGTGTTCTTCGGTTGCACCCGGATGTGGGAATTTGTGGTTCGGTGGCTCCGCTATGTGGTGCCATGTGCTATGGTGGCACCGGAACGCGAGGACGTGTGCTTCGGTGGCACCGGGACGTGGTGCTATGTGATACTGGGGCACCCAGACACGGGCCAGTGTGCTTTGGTGGCACTGGGAAGCAGGGCCGTGTGCTTTGGTGGCACCCGGACGCGGGGTCGTGTGCTTCGGTGGCACCGGGATGCGGGGTCGTTTGCTTCAGTGGCACTCGGACTTGGGGCTGTGTGCTTCGGTGGCACCTGTATGCGTGATTGTGTGCTTCGGTGGCACCAGGATGCAGAGTTGTGTGCTTTGGTGGCACCCAGATGCGGGGCTGTATGCTTTGGTGGCACCAAAACATGGGGCCATGTGTTTCGGTGACACCGGAATGCGTTTCTGTGTGCTTTGGTGGCACACGGACGCGGGGTCATGTGGTTTGGTACCACCGGTACTCTGTGCCGTGCGCTATGGTGGCACCGGAATGCGGGGATGTGTGCTTCGGTGGGACCGCTATGTGGGCCGTGTGCTATGGTGGCACCGGAATACGAGGTCGTGTGCTTCGGGGGAACCTGTACGCAGGGCCGTGTGCTTTGGTGGCATCCGGACACCGCGCCGTGCGCTTTGGTTGCACCTGAGCGCTTGGCCGTGTGTTTCGGTGGCACCCAGATGTGGGGTCGCATGATTCAGTGGTACTGGGAAGCGGACCGTGTGCTTCGGTGGCACCTGTATGCGTGGCTTTGTGCTTCGGTAGCACTTGGATTTGGTGCCTTGTGCTTCGATGGCACATGTACGCGTGCTTGTGTGCTTCAGTGGCACTAGGATGCGGGGTCGTGTGCTTCGGTATTACCGGGAAGCAGGGCCGTGTGTTTCGGTGACACCGGAACGCATTTCCGTGTGCTTCGGAGGCACCTGGACATGGGAATGTGTGCTCTGGTGGCACCCGGATGCGGGTCCATGTGCTTTGGAAGCACCGGTAACAGTGCCGTGTGCTATGGTGGCACTGCAATGCGGGGACCTGTGCTTCGTTGGCACAGGAACACGTTTCCGTATGCTTCGGAGGCACCCGGATGCGGTGACGTGTGCTATGGTGGCACTGGTACGCAGAGCTGCGTGCTTTGGTGGCACCAGGATGCCGGTCCATGTGTGTTTCGATGGTACCGGGACGCGGTGTCGTATGCTTCGGTGGCTCCCAGACACGGGCCAATGTGCTTCGGTGGCACCAGGAAACGGGGCCGTGTGTTTCAGTGGCACCGGAACGCATTTCTGTGTGCTTCAGAGGCACCCGGACGTGGGACCATGTGCTTCGGTGGCACCGGTATGCAGGGCCGTGTGCTTCGGTGGCACCCATATGCCTACTAGTATGCTTTGGTGGCACCCGGACGTTGGCCCGCGTGCTTCGGTAGCACCCATATGCAGTGCCTTGTGCTTTGGATGCACCTAGATGCCAGGCTGTGTGCTTCGGTGGCACCCTTACGTGGTTTTGGGTGTTTTGGTGGCACCCGGGTGCCAGGCCATGTGCTTCGTGGCACCCGAATGTGGGGTTGCATGTTTCATTGGCACCCGTACCCCAGGCCGTATGCTTTGGTGGCACCAGTATGGTGCACAGTCGTGTGCCTTGGTGGCACCCGGGCACGGGGCCGTGTGCTTCAGTGGCACCCGGACACTGAGCTGTCTGCTTTGGTGGCACCAAAAAGTGGGTCAGTGTGCTTCGGTCGCACCTCTACGTGTGGTCGTGTGCTTCGGTGGCACCAGGATGTGGAGTCGTGTGCTTCAGGGGCACCCGGAGGTGGGGCTATGTGCTGTGGTAGCACTGGTACACAGTGCCGTGTGCTATGGTGGCACAGGAATGTGGGGACGTGTGCTTTGGTGGCACCCGGATGTGGGATCGTTTGTTTCAGTGGCACTGCTACATATGTGGTGCCGTGTGCTATGGTGGCTCCGGAATGCGAGGACGTGTGCTTTGGTGGCACCAGGATGCGGTGCCATGTGCTTCGGTGGCACCCAAACACGGGCCAGTGTGCTTTGGTGGCACTGGGAAGCGGGGCCGTGTGTTTCGGTGGCACCGGAATGCGTTTCTGTGTGCTTCGGAGGCACCTGGACGTGGGACCGTGTGCTTCGGTGGCACCCGGACGCGTGTTGTGTGCTTTGGTAGCACTGGTACACTGTGCCGTGTGCTATGGTAGCACCAGAATGCAGGGACGTGTGCTTTGGTGGCACCGGAACGCGTTTCCGAGTGCTTCGGAGGCACCCGGATGCGGGACCATGTGCTTCGGTGGCACCCGAACACTGGGCCGTGTGCTATGGTGGCCCCAAAATGCGGGGACGTGTGCTTCTTTGGGACCCGGATATGGGACAGTGTGCTTCGGTGGCACCGGAACGCGTTTCCGAGTGCTTCGGAGGCACCCGGACGCGGGACCGTGTGCTTTGGTGGCACCCGGATGCGGGGTCATATGCTTCGGTGGCACCCGGACGCGGGGTCGTGTGCTTCGGTGGCACTGGGATGCGGTGCCGTGTGCTTAGGTGGCACCAGAACGTGAGGACTTGTGCTTTGGTGACACCGGGACGCGGGTCATATGCTTTGGTGGCACTGGGAAGCGAAGCCGTGTTCTTTGAGGGCACCCAGTTGTGGGACCGTGTGCTTTGGTGGCACCGCTATGTGGTTCCGTGTGCTTCGGTGGCACCGAAACGCGAGGACATGTGCTTCGGTGGCACCGGGACACGGTGCCATGTGCTTCTGTGGCACCCAGACGCGGGCCAGTGTGCTTTGGTGGCACCGGGAAGAGGGGCTATGTGCTTCCGTGGCATTGGGAATCGGGGCTGTGTTCTTCAGTGCCAGCGGAACGCGGTTCCCTGTGCTTCGGTGGGACCCGGACGCGGCGTCGTGTGCTTCGTTGGCAGCGGGACACGGTGCCGTGTGCTTCAGTGGCACCCGGATGTGGGGCCATGTGCTTTGGTGGCCCAGCTATACGGGGCTGTGTGCTACCGTGGCACCAGAATGCGAGGACGTGTGCTTCGATGGTACCGGGACACAGTGCCATGTGCTTCGGTGGCTCCCAGGCGCTGGCCAGTGTGCTTCGGTGGCACCAGGAAGCAGGGCCATGTGTTTCGGTGGCAACGAAACGCATTTCTGTGTGCTTCGGAGGCACCCATACGCGGGACCGTGTGATTCGGTTGCACCCAGATGCCTACTTAGTGTGCTTTGGTGGCACCCGGACTCCGGGCTGTGTGCTTCAGTAGCACCCTTATGTGAGCCTTGTGCTTCGGAGGCACCCGGACGCCGGGCCGTGTGCTTCGGTGGCACCCTTACGCGGTTTTGGGTGTTTCAGTGGCACCCGGATGCTGGGCCATGTGCTTCGATGGCACCTGAATGTGGGGCCGCGTGCTTTGTTGGCACTCGTACCCCAGGCCGTGTGCTTCGGTGCACTGGTACAGTAGACATAGTTGTGTGCTTCGGTGGCACCTGGGCGCGGAACCGTGTGCTTCGGTAGCACTGGTACACAGTGCCGTGTGCTATGGTGGCCCCGAAATGCGGGGACGTGTGCTTCGGTGGCACCCGGATGTGGGGCCGTGTGCTTCGGTGGCACCGCTGTGTGGTGCTGTGTACTATGCTGGCACCAGAATGCGAGAACGTGTGCTTCGGTGGCATCAGGACGCGATGCTATGTGCTTCATTGGCACTCAGACGCAGGCCAGTGTGCTTCGTTGGCACCGGGAAGCGGAGGCGTGTGTTTTGGTGGTACCGGACATGGGGTCGTAGGCTTCGGTGGCACTGGGATGCGGTGCTGTGTGCTTTGGTGGCATTGGGAAGCGGGGTCGTGTTCTTCTGTGGCACCGGAGCGCGGTTCCCTGTGCTTCAGAGGCACCCGGACGCGGGACCGTGTGTTTCGGTGGCACCTGGACGCGGGGTCGTGTGCTTCGGTGGCACCGGAACGCGGTTCCCTGTGCTTCGGAGGCACCCGGATACGAGACCGTGTGCTTCGGTGGCACTCAGATGTGTGGACGTGTGCTTCGGTGGCACCCGGATGTGGGGCCGCGTGGTTTGGTGGCACATGTACTCTGGGCTATGTGTTTCGGTGGCACCGGTATGGTGCGCGTAGTTGTGTGCTTCGGTGTCACCCGGGCACAAAGCCGTGTGCTTCGATGGCACCCAGACACTGAGCCATGTGCTTCAGTGGCACCGGAAAGCAGGACAGTGTGCTTCGGTGGCACCTGTATGCATGGTCGTGTGCTTTGGTAGCAACCGGACGAGAGGCCGTGTGCTTCGGTGGCATTGGGAAGCGGGGTCGTGTTCTTCGGTGGCACTGGAACACGGTTCCCTGTGCTTCGGAGTCACCCAGTCGCGGGACCGTGTGTTTCGGTGGCACCTGGACGCGGGATCGTGTGCTTCGGTGGCACCGGAATGTGGTTCCCTGTGCTTCGGAGGCACCCTGATACGAGACCGTGTGCTTCGGTGGCACTCAGATGTGTGGACGTGTGCTTCAGTGGCACCTGGCCGTGTGCTTTGGTGGCACCCGGATGTGGGGCCGCGTGGTTTGCTGGCACACGTACCCTGGGCTATGTGCTTCGGTGGCACCGGTACGGTGAGCGTAGTTGTGTGCTTCGGTGGCACCCGGGTGCAAGGCCGTGTGCTTCGGTGGCACCAGGACACTGAGTCATGTGCTTCAGTGGCACCGGAAAGCAGGACAGTGTGCTTCTGTGGCACCTGTACGCGTGGTCGTGTGCTTTGGTAGCAGCCGGACGAGAGGCAGTGTGCATCAGTGGCACCCGGAAGCGGGTCCGTGTGTTACGGTGGCATCGGAATGCGGTTCCCTGTGCTTTGGAGGCACCCGTATGTGGGGCCGTGTGTTTAGCTCGCACCGCTATGTGGGGCCATGTGTTGTGATTCGGAGGCACCAGAACGCAGGACCGTGTGCTTTGGTGGCACCTGGAGGCGGGGCCATGTGCTTTGGTTAGCACTGTTACACAGTGCTGTGTGCTATGTTGGCACCGGAATGCGGGGACGTGTGCTTCGGTGGCACCGGAATGCGTTCCTGAGTGCTTCGGAGGCACCCTGATGCGGGACCATGTGCTTCGGTGGCACCCGGATGTGGGACCGTGTGCTTCGGTGGCACCGCTATGTTATGCCGTGTGCTTTGGTGGCACCCAGACGCGGGCCAGTGTGCTTCGGTGGCACCGGGACACGGTGCCGTGTGTTTCTGTGGCACCAGGAAGCGGGGCCGTGTTTTTCGGTGGCACTGTAACTCAGTTCCCTGCGCTTCGGAGGCACACTGATACGGGACCTTGTGCTTCAGTGGCACCTGGATGTGGAGCCGTGTGCTTTGGTGGCACCGCTATGCGGGGCCGTGTGCTATGGTGGCACCAGAATGCGAGGATGTGTGCTTCGGTGGCACCGGGCCGCGTGTTTCGGTGGCACCGGAATGCGTTTCTGTGTGCTTCGGAATCACCCGGACGCGGGACCGTGTGCTTCGTGGCAAAGGTACGCAGGGCTGTGTTTTTTGGTGGCACCCAGATGCCGATTAGTGTGCTATGGTGACACCCGACGCCGGGCCGTGTGCTTCGGTAGCACCCGTATGCGGGGCCGTGTGCTATGGTGGCCCCGAAATGCGGGACCTTGTGCTTCGGTGGCACCCGGATGTGGGGCCGTGTGCTTCAGTGGCACCGCTATGTGGAGCGTGTGCTATCATGGCACCGGAACGCGAGGACGTGTGCTTCGGTGGCACCGGGACGCGGTGCCATGTGCTTCGGTGGCACACAGACAGAGTCCAGTGTGCTTCGGTGGCACAGGGAAGTGGGGCCGTGTGTTTCAGTGGCACCGGAACGCATTTTCGTGTGCTTCGGAGGCACCCGGACGTGGGGCCAATGTGCTTCAGTGGCACCAGGAAGCGGTGCCGTGTGTTTTGGCGGCACTGGAACTCGTTTCTGTGTGCTTCGGAGGCACCCGGACACGGGACCGTGTGCTTCGGTGGCACCGGTACGCAGGGCTGTGTGCTTCGGTGCCACCCGGATGCCGATTAGTGTGGTATGGTGACACCCGACGCTGGGCCGTGTGCTTCGGTATAACCCGTATGCGAGGCCTTGTGCTTCGGAGGCACCCGAACGCCGGGCCGTGTGCTTCGGTGGCACCCTTACATGGTTTCGGGTGTTTTGATGGCTCCCAGATGCCGGGCCGTGTGCTTCGGTGGCACCCGAATGTGGGGCTGCGTGCTTCATTGGCACCCATACCCCAGGCCGTGTGCTTCAGTGGCACCGGCACGGTACACATAGTTGTGTGCTTCGGTGGCACCCGGATGTGGGACCGTGTGCTTCAGTGGCACCGCTATGTGGTGCTGTGTGCTATGGTGGCAGCGGAACGCGAGGACTTGCGCTTCGGTGGCACCGGGACGTGATGCTATGCTCTTCGTTGGCACTCAGACGCGGGCCAGTGTGCTTTGGTGGCACCGGGAAGCGGGGCCGTGTGTTTCGGTGGCACCGGAACGCGTTTCCATGTGCTTCGGAGGCACCTGGATGCAGGACCGTGTGCTTCGGTGGCACCCAAAAATGGGGTTGTGTGCTTCGGTGGCACTGGGACACTGTGCCATGTGCTTCGGTGGCATCAGGAAACGGGTTTGTGTTCTTCGGTGGCACCGGAACGCGGTTCCCTGTGCTTCGGTGGAACCCGGATACGAGACCGTGTGCTTTGGTGGCACTCAGATGTGTGGACGTGTGCTTTGGTGGCACCCGGCCGTGTGCTTCGGTGGCACCCGGATGTGGGGCCGCGTGGTTTGGTGGCACCCTTACCCTGGGCTGTGTGCTTCGGTGTCACCGGTACGGTGCGCGTAGTTGTGTGCTTCGGTGTCACCCGGGCGCGGGGCCGTGTGCTTCGGTGGCACCCGGACACTGAGCCATGTGCTTCAGTGGCACCGGAAAGCAGGACAGTGTGCTTCGGTGGCACCTGTATGCGTGGTCATGTGCTTCGGTAGCACCCGGACGAGAGGCCGTGTGCTTTGGTGACACCGGGAAGCGGGTTCATGTGCTTCAGTGGCACCGGAATGTGGTTCCCTGTGCTTTGGAGGCACCCAGGTGTGGGGCCGTGTGTTTAGGTGGCACCACTATGTGGGGCCGTGTGTTTCAGTGGCACCGGAATGCGTTTCCGTGTGCTTTGGTGGCACCCGGAGGCGGGGCCATGTGCTTTGGTTAGCACCGTTACACAGTTCCGTGTGTTATGGTGGCACCTTGATGCGGGACCATGTGCTTCGGTGGCACCCAGATATGGGACCGTGTGCTCCGGTGGCACCACTATGTGATGTCGTGTGCTTTGGTGGCATCCAGATGCGGGCCAGTGTGCTTCTGTTGCACCAGGAAGCGGGGCCATGTGTTTCGGTGGGACCGGTACACGTTTCTGTGTGCTTCAGAGGCACCTGGACGTGGGACCGTGTGCTTCGGTGGCACCCGAACGCGGGGTCATGTGCTTCGGTGGCACCGGGACGCGGTGCCATGTGTTTCTGTGGCCCCGGGAAGTGGGGCCGTGAATTTCAGTGGCACCGGAACTCAGTTCCCTGTGCTTTGGAGGCACCCGGATACGGGACCTTGTGCTTCGGTGGCACCCTGATGTGGAGCCATGTGCTATGGTGGCACTAGATCGCGAGGATGTGTGCTTCGGTGGCACCAGGACGCAGGGCCGTGTTTTTCGGTGGCACTGGAATGCGTTTCTGTGTGCTTCGGATGCACCCGGATACGGGACCTTGTGCTTCGGTCGCACCTGGATGTGGGGCCGTGTGCTTCGGTGGCACCGCTATGCGGAGCTGTGTGCTATGGTGGCACCGTAACACGAGGATGTGTGCTTTGGTGGCACCGGGACGCGGTGCCATGTGCTTCGGTGGCACCAGGAAATGGGGCCATGTGCTTCGGTGGCACTTAGATGTGGGGATGTGTGCTTCGGTGTCACCCGGGCACCTGGCCGTGTGCTTCAGTGGCACCCGGATTTGGGGCCACATGGTTTGGTGGCACCCGTACCATGGGCTGTGTGCTTCGGTGGCACCGGTACAGTACGCGTAGTTGTGTGCTTCAGTGTCACCCAGGCGCGGGGCCATGTGCTTCGGTGGCACCGCTATGCAGAGCCATGTGCTATGGTGGCACCAGAACGCGAGGACGTGTGCTTTAGTGGCACCGGGACGCGGGTCCATGTGCTTAGGTGGCACCAGGAAATGGGGCCAATGCTTCGGTGGCACTCATATGTGGGGGTGTGTGCTTCGGTGGCACCCGGGCACCTGGCCGTGTGCTTCGGTGGCACCCAGATATGGGGCCACGTGGTTTGGTGGCACACTTACCCTGGGCTGTGTGCTTCGGTGGCATCGGTACAGTACACGTAATTGTGTACATAGGTTATAAGGCCGAAAAAAGACAAGCGTCCATCCAGTTCAGCCTATTTCTTGTGCACTGCAGCTATTCCGCAGCGTTGATCCAGGGGAAGGCAACAAAAAACCATGCGGTATAGGCCAATTTACATCATTGAGGAAAAATTCACTTCCCGACACCAATCTGGCAGTCAGATTAAATCCCTGGATTAATTAACTATCACTAAGCATAAGATGTAATTTTATTGTTCTCAAGAAAGGCGTCCAGGCCTCTCTTGAACTCATTAAGTGAGTTGGACATCACCACTTCCTCTCCCAGAGAGTTCCAGAGTCTCACGGCTGGTGCAGGAACCTCCTTTCCTCCAGGCGCATAGTGTGCCCCCTCGTCTTTGTCACCATCCTTGGTATAAACAGGTCATGGGAGAGATCTCTGTACTGCCCCCTGATGTATTTATACATGTTTATGAGGTCTCCCCTAAGCCTTCTCTTTTCCAACGTAAATAGGCCTAATTTTGACAACCTCTCTGGGTATTCTAGTCCCTCCATTCCCTTTATTACCTTAGTCGCCCTCCTTTGTACCCTCTCTAGCTCCAATATGTCTTTCCTGAGCACCGGAGCCCAGAACTGTGCACAATATTCTAAGTGCGGCCTTACCAGCGCTTTATACAGAGGAAGAACAATGTTCTCATCATATGCCCCTATTCCTCTTCTGATGCATGCCATGACTCTATTTGCCTTCGCAGCTGCTGCCTGACACTGGGCACTCCAATTTAATTTGCTATTTACCAAGACGCCCAGGTCCTTCTCCATGTCAGATTTCCCCAACGGTTTCCCATTTAATATGTATGGGTGACTGCTGTTTTTCTTTCCCATGTGCATGACCTTACATTTATCAGCATTGAACCCCATTTGCCATTTTTTGGCCCAACTCCCCAATTTATCTAAATCCTCCTGTAGCTGTGCCCTATCCTCATCTGTATTAACTACTTTACAAATTTTAGTATCATCTGCAAATATTGCTATTTTACTCTGCAACCCTTCCACTAGATCATTAATAAATATATTAAATAATATAGGGCCCAAGACAGACCCTTGAGGCACCCCGCTAGTAACCCTGACACACCCTGAGCTTACTCCACTGATAACCACCCTCTGCTTTCTATCACTCAGCCAGCTATTTACCCACTTGCACACATTATCCCCCAGACCAAGCATTCTCATTTTATAAACCAACCTTTTGTGTGGCACGGTATCATACGCTTTGGAGAAGTCAAGGTATACAACATCCACTGACTCTCCCCGTGTAGCATCGGCGTCTCTGCCCCGTACTAGGCAGAGACGCCGTCCCTCTCACCTCCCCGCTCCTGGCGCGGCGTCCTCCTGCGCTTCTCTCCCCGCTGCTTCCGGCACGCGCTCCTTCCCCGGCAGTGTGCTTAGGGCGCGCGCGCTCCCCCTCTCTTAAAGGGACCGCGCGTGCCGTCCTAAGGAGTCCCCGGCCAATTGCCGGAGGACCTCCCATATTTAAGGCACCTCCTCCAAAATGGAGGTGCCCGAGCAATGTTGTTGCAAAGCCTTCACTCTGCTTCAGCCCTCAGGTCCCGTTACCAGTTACCAGCCAGTCACTTGCCAGATTCCTGCTTGTTACCTGCCAGTCACCTGCCGGATTCCTGCCTGTTACCTGCCAGTTACCTGCCAGATTCCTGCTCGATACGTGCCTGATATCCGTTTACCTGCTTGCAAGCCTGCGGTCCGACGGTCTGCTTTCCGACACCTGTCAGTCTGTCTATGGACCAGCCTGCCCGCTCACCTGGGAGCGCTCACCTGCTACCTGCCTGCTAGCCTACCTGGAGGCTCCGCCGTCACTTGCCGTGACCACCTGCCTGTCCAGAGACTCTTGCCTGCTCACCTGGGAGCGCTCACCTGCTACCTGCCTGCTAGCCTACCTGGAGGCTCTGCCGTCACTTGCCGTGACCACCTGCCCGTCCAGAGACTCTCGTCCGCTCACCTGGGAGCGCTCACCAGCCACCTGCCTGCTGTCCTTCTACCCAGAGACTGTCCCTGTCACTTGCCGTGAGTACCCGTCCTTTTACCCAGAGACTGTCCCTGTCACTTGCCGTGACTACCTGCCCCTCTACCCAGAGACTGTCCCTGTCACTTGCCGTGACTACCTGCCCCTCTACCCAGAGACTGTCCCTGTCACTTGCCGTGACTACCTGCCCGTCTTCCCTGGGAGCCACCCGCTTCCTTACAAGGACTGCCCCCTTGTATAGTTGCACAGAGGTTCCACCTCCCAGACCCGTTACACCCCGGTCCAGCTGTGAGCTCACCTCCTCGTAGAAGGTGATCAGGTTTGTTTGGCAGGAGCGATCCCTCATGAATCCATGTTGATATGGAGTTAGACAGTTATTATCATTAAGATATTCTACAATAGCATCTCTAAGAAATCCTTCAAACAATTTACCCACAACAGACGTTAAGCTGACTGGTCTATAGTTCCCAGGGTCACTTTTAGACCCCTTTTTGAATATTGGTACCACATTTGCTTGGCGCCAGTCTAGTGGGACAGTCCCTGTCCATAAAGAGAGCTTGAATATAAGATACAGCGGCCTGTCTATCACATTACTTAATTCTTTTAGTACCCGGGGGTGTATGCCATCTGGGCCTGGTGACTTGTCTATTTTGATATTATTTAGGCGTTTCTGAACTTCCTCCTGGGTTAGGTGGGTGATATTTAGCGGAGGGTTTACTTTATCACTCTGCATTTCCTCCGATAAATTGTTTTCTTTTGTGAAAACAGTGGAGAAGAAGCTTTTGAGTAGGTTTGCTTTACCCTCGTCGCCATCTATGATTTTGCCCAGGTTATTTTTCAATGGGCCAACTGCATCAGGTTTAATCCTTTTACTGTTTATATAGTTAAAGAACAGTTTGAGATTCGTTTTACTTTCCTTGGCAATTAGTCTCTCTGTCTCCTCTTTTGCTATTCTTATTTGTTTCTTACAGATTTTGTTTTTTTCCCTATAAGATATTAGCACTTCCTCGCTGCCTTCTTGTTTAAGTTTACCGAAAGCCCTTTTTTGTTTTTCATTGCCCTCTTGACTTCCTTATTTAGCCACATTGGCTTCCTCCTATTCCTAGCCCTTTTATTCCCATAGGTGTACTTCAGTGTCACCCAGGCACGGGGCCGTGTGCTTCGGTGGCACCCAGACACTGAGCCGTGTGCTTCGGTGGCACTGGAAAGCATGCTTCGGTGGCACCTGTATGCGTAGTTGTGTGCTTCGGTGGCACCGGAATGCGGTTCCCTGTGCTTTGGAGACACCCGGATGTGGGGCCGTGTGTTTTGGTGCACCGCTATCCGGGGCCGTGCACTATGGTGGCACCGGAACGCCAGGACATGTGCTTCGGTGGCACCGGTACGCAGGACCATGTGCTCCGGTGGCACTCGGACGCTGATTAGTGTGCTTCGGAGGCACCTGTACGCGTGGTTGTGTGCTTCAGTGGCACCGGAATGCAGTTCCCTGTACTTTGGAGGCACCCGGATGTGGGGCCGTGTGTTTTGTTCGCACCGCTATCTGGGGCTGTGTGCTATGGTGGCACCGGAACGCAAGGACATGTGCTTCGGTGGCATTGGTACGCAGGACCATGTGCTCCGGTGGCACTCAGACGCTGATTAGTGTGCTTTGGTGGCACCCAGACGCCGGGCCGTGCGCTTCAGTAGCACCCGTATGCGGGGCCTTGTGCTTCGGAGGCACCCGGACTCCGGGCCATGTGCTTCGGTCGCACCCTTACGCGATATTGGGTATTTTGGTGGCACCTGGACGCCGGGCCGTGTGCTTCGGTGGCACCCGAATATGGGTCTGCGTGCTTTGTTTGCACCAGTACCCCAGGCTGTGTGCTTCGGTGGCACCAGTATGGTACACATAGTTGTGTGTTTCAGTGGCATCCGTACACTGAGCCGTGTGCTTCAGAGGCACCTGGATGCAGGACCGTGTGCTTCGGTGGCACCCGGACATGGGGTCGTGTGCTTCGGTGGTACTGGGACACTGTGCCATGCGCTTCGGTGGCATCGGGAAGCGGGGTCATGTTCTTCGGTGGCACCGGAACGCGGTTCCCTGTGCTTCGGAGGAACCCGGATACGAGACCGTGTGCTTTGGTGGCACTCAGATGTGTGGACGTGTGCTTTGGTGGCACCCGGCCGTGTGCTTCGGTGGCACCCGGATGTGGGGCCGCGTGGTTTGGTGGCACCCGTACCCTGGGCTGTGTGCTTCGGTGGCACCGGTACGGTGCGCGTAGTTGTGTGCTTCGGTGTCACCCGGGCACGGGACCGTGTGCTTCGGTGGCACCCGGACACTGAGCCATGTGCTTCAGTGGCACCGGAAAGCAGGACAGTGTGCTTCGGTGGCACCTGTATGCGTGGTCATGTGCTTCGGTAGCACCCGGACGAGAGGCCATGTGCTTTGGTCACACCGGGAAGCGGGTTCATGTGCTTCGGTGGCACCGGAATGTGGTTCCCTGTGCTTTGGAGGCACCCAGGTGTGGGGCCGTGTGTTTAGGTGGCACCGCTATGTGGGGCCGTGTGTTTCGGTGGCACCGGAATGCGTTTCCGTGTGCTTTGGTGGCACCTGGAGGCGGGGCCATGTGCTTTGGTTAGCACCGTTACACAGTTCCGTGTGTTATGGTGGCACCTTGATGCGGGACCATGTGCTTCGGTGGCACCCAGATATGGGACCGTGTGCTCCGGTGGCACCACTATGTGATGTCGTGTGCTTTGGTGGCATCCAGATGCGGGCCAGTGTGCTTCTGTTGCACCAGGAAGCGGGGCCATGTGTTTCGGTGGGACCGGTACACGTTTCTGTGTGCTTCAGAGGCACCTGGACGTGGGACCGTGTGCTTCGGTGGCACCCGGACGCGGGGTCATGTGCTTCGGTGGCACCGGGACGCGGTGCCATGTGTTTCTGTGGCCCCGGGAAGTGGGGCCGTGAATTTCAGTGGCACCGGAACTCAGTTCCCTGTGCTTTGGAGGCACCCGGATACGGGACCTTGTGCTTCGGTGGCACCCTGATGTGGAGCCATGTGCTATGGTGGCACTAGATCGCGAGGATGTGTGCTTCGGTGGCACCAGGACGCAGGGCCGTGTTTTTCGGTGGCACTGGAATGCGTTTCTGTGTGCTTCGGATGCACCCGGATACGGGACCTTGTGCTTCGGTCGCACCTGGATGTGGGGCCGTGTGCTTCGGTGGCACCGCTATGCGGAGCTGTGTGCTATGGTGGCACCGTAACACGAGGACGTGTGCTTTGGTGGCACCGGGACGCGGTGCCATGTGCTTCGGTGGCACCAGGAAATGGGGCCATGTGCTTCGGTGGCACTTAGATGTGGGGATGTGTGCTTCGGTGGCACCCGGGCACCTGGCCGTGTGCTTTGGTGGCACTCGGATTTGGGGCCACATGGTTTGGTGGCACCCGTACCATGGGCTGTGTGCTTCGGTGGCACCGGTACAGTACGCGTAGTTGTGTGCTTCAGTGTCACCCAGGCGCGGGGCTATGTGCTTCGGTGGCACCGCTATGCAGAGCCATGTGCTATGGTGGCACCAGAACGCGAGGACGTGTGCTTTGGTGGCACCGGGACGCGGTGCCATGTGCTTAGGTGGCACCAGGAAATGGGGCCAATGCTTCGGTGGCACTCATATGTGGGGGTGTGTGCTTCGGTGGCACCCGGGCACCTGGCCGTGTGCTTCGGTGGTACCCAGATATGGGGCCACGTGGTTTGGTGGCACCCGTACCCTGGGCTGTGTGCTTCGGTGGCATCGGTACAGTACACGTAATTGTGTACTTCAGTGTCACCCAGGCATGGGGCCGTGTGCTTCGGTGGCACCCAGACACTGAGCCATGTGCTTCGGTGGCACTGGAAAGCATGCTTCGGTGGCACCTGTATGCGTAGTTGTGTGCTTCGGTGGCACCGGAATGCGGTTCCCTGTGCTTTGGAGACACCCGGATGTGGGGCCGTGTGTTTTGGTGGCACCGCTATCCGGGGCCGTGCACTATGGTGGCACCGGAACGCCAGGACATGTGCTTCGGTGGCACCGGTACTCAGGACCATGTGCTCCGGTGGCACTCGGACGCTGATTAGTGTGCTTCGGAGGCACCTGTACGCGTGGTTGTGTGCTTCAGTGGCACCGGAATGCAGTTCCCTGTACTCTGGAGGCACCCGGATGTGGGGCCGTGTGTTTTGGTGGCACCGCTATCTGGGGCCGTGTGCTATGGTGGCACCGGAACGCAAGGACATGTGCTTCGGTGGCATTGGTACGCAGGACCATGTGCTCCGGTGGCACTCAGACGCTGATTAGTGTGCTTTGGTGGCACCCAGACGCCGGGCCGTGCGCTTCAGTAGCACCCGTATGCGGGGCCTTGTGCTTCAGAGGCACCCGGACTCCGGGCCATGTGCTTCGGTCGCACCCTTACGCGATATTGGGTATTTTGGTGGCACCCCGATGCCGGGCCGTGTGCTTCGGTGGCACCCGAATATGGGTCCGCGTGCTTTGTTTGCACCAGTACCCCAGGCTGTGTGCTTCGGTGGCACCATTATGGTACACATAGTTGTGTGTTTCAGTGGCATCCGGACACTGAGCCGTGTGCTTCGGTGGCACCTAAAAGTAGACCAGTGTGCTTCGGTGGCACCTGTATGTGTGACCGTGTGCTTCGGTGGCACCAGGATGCGGGGTCGTGTGCTTCGGTGGCACCCAGACGCTGGACTGTATGCTTCGGTGGCACCCTGACGTGAGGCTGTGTGCTTCGGTGGCACCCGGAGGCGGGGCCATGTGCTTTGATAGCACCGGTACACAGTGCCGTGTGCTATGGTGGCCCCAAAATGCGGGGACGTGTGCTTCGATGTCACCCGAATGTGGGACCGTGTACTTCGGTGGCACCACAATATGGTGCCGTGTGCTATGATGGCACCAGAACACGAGGACGTGTGCTTCGAGGGCACCAGGACATGGTGCCATGTGCTTTGGTGGCACCCAGACGTGGGCCAGTGTGCTTCGGTGGCACCGGGAAGCGGGACCATGTGTTTTGGTGGGACCAGAACGCGTTTCTGTGTGCTTCGGAGGCACCTGAACGCGGGACCGTGTGCTTCAGTGGCACGCGGACACAGAGTCGTGTGCTTCCGTGGCACCGGGATGCGGGTTCCGTGTGCTTCGGTGGAATCGGGAAGCGGGGCCGCATTTTTCGGTGGCACCGGAACTCAGTTCCCTGTGCTTTGGAGGCACCCGAATACAGGACCTTTTGCTCCGGTGGCACCCGGATGTGGAGCCGTGTGCTTCGGTGGCACCACTATGAGGGGCCGTGTGCTGTGGTGGCACCAGAACGCGAGGATGTGTGCTTCGGTGGCACCGGGACGCAGTGCGATGTGCTTCGGTGGAACCCAGATGCGGGCCAGTGTGCTTCGGTGGCAACGGTGTTTCAGTGGCACCAGAACGCATTTTCGTGTGCTTCGGAGGCACCCGGACGCAGGACCGTGTGCTTTGGTAGCATCGGTACACAGAGCCGTGTGCTTTTGTGGCACCGGAATGCGGGGACTTATGCTTTCGGTGGCACCGGAACGCGTTTCTGTGTGCTTCGGTAGCACCGGGATGCGGGACCGTGTGCTTCGGTGGCACCTGGATGTGGGGCCGTGTGCTTCTTTTGTGGCACCGGTACACTGGGTCGTGTGCTTCAGTGGCACCCGGAGGCGGGGCCGTGTGCTTCGGTATCATCGGTACACAGTGCCATGTGCTATGGTGGCCCCGGAATGCGGGGACGTGTGCTTCGGTGGCACCGGTACGCGGGGCCATGTGCTTCGGTGGCACCCAGACGCCAGTCTGTGTGTTTCGGTGGCACCGGGACGCAGTGCCGTATGCTTCAGTGGCACCGGGACGCGGTCCATGTCCATGTATTTCGATGGCACCAGGAAGCAGGGCCTTGCTCTTCGGTGTCACCAGAACACAGGGTCGTGTGCTTCGGTGGCACCCGGATGCCGGTTAATGTGCTTTGGTGGCACCCGGATGCCGGGCCGTGTGCTTCAGTGGCACCCGGACACCGGGTCCGGTGCTTCGCTGGCACCCATAGGAAAGATTGTGTGCTTTGGTGGCACTCAAACACCGGGCGTTGTGCTTCGGTGGCACCCGGATATGGGGCTGCGTGCTTCAGTGGCACCTGTACCCTGGGCCATATGCTTCGGCGGCACCGGTATGGTACGCATAGTCGTGTGCTTCGGTGGCACCCGGACACTGGGCCGTGTGCTTTGGTTGCACTGGAAAGCGGGACCGAGTGCTTCAGTGGCACCTGTACACATAGTCGTATGCTTCAGTGGCACCCGGACGTGGTGCCGTGTGCTTCGGTGGCACCAGGAAGTGGGGCTGTGTTCTTCGGTGGCACCGGAACGCGGTTCCCTGTGCTTCAGAGGCACCCGGATATGGGACCATGTGCTTCTATGGCACCCAAATGTGGGGCCGTTTGCTTCTTTGGCACCACTATGCGGGGCCGTGTGCTATGGTGGCACCGGAATGTGATGACGTGTGCTTCGGTGGCACCGATACGCAGGGTCACACCCAGACACTAGTTAGTGTGCTTTGGTGGCACCCGGACGCCAGGCCGTGTGCTTCGGTGGCACCGGGTACGGTACACGTAGTCGTGTGCTTCGGGGCACCCAGGCACTGGGCTTTGTGCTTCGGTGGTTCCCAAACACTGGTCCGTGTTCTTCAGTGGCACCGGGAAGCAGGACTGTGTGCTTCGGTGGCACCTGTACGCGGGACTTTGCTTCGGTGGCACTGGAACACGAATCATGTGCTTCGGTTGCTCCCAGTCGTGGGGCGTGCGCTTCAGTGGCACCTGTACACGTGGTTGTGTGCTTTGGTGGCACCAGAATGTGGGGTCGTGTGCTTCGGTGGCACCCAGACACAGGGCTGTATGCTTCGTGGCACCCAGACATGGGGCCATGTACTTCGGGGGCACCGGGAAGTTTGGTGGCACCAGAATGCGGTTCCCTCTGCTTCGGAAGCACCCGGACGTGGGACCGTGTGCTTTGGTAGCACCGGTACATAGTGCCGTGTGCTATGGTGGCACCGGAATGCGGGGATGTGTGCTTCGGTGGCACCGGAACGCGTTTCCGAGTGCTTTGGTGGCACCCGGACGTGGGACCGTGTGCTTCGATGGCACCCGGACGCGGGGCTGTGTGCTTCGGTAGCACCGGTACACAGTGCCTTGTGTTATGGTGGCCTTGAAATTTGGGGACGTATGCTTCAGTGGCACCGGTATGTGGGGCCGTGTGCTTCAGTGGCACTGGGATGCAATGCCGTGTGCTTCAGTGGCACCAAGAAGCGGGGCTGTGTTCTTCTGTGGCACCGGGAAGCAGGGCCTTGTTCTTTGGTTGCACCGGAATGAGGTTCCCAGTGCTTCGGATGCACCCAGATACAGGACCGTGTGCTTCGGTGGCACCCAGATGTGGAACTGTGTGCTTCGGTGGCACTGCTATGTGGAGCCGTGTGCTATGGTGGCACCAGAACGCGAGGATGTGTGATTCGCTGGCACCCATAGAAAACATCTGTGCTTCGGTGGCACTCAGAAGCCGGGCTGTGTGCTTCGGTGGCACCCGGATGTGGGGCCGTGTACTTTGGTAGCACCTGTACCCCGGGCTGTGTGCCTCGGTGGCACCGGTATGCGTAGTCGTGTGCTTTGGTGGCACCTGTTTGTGGGGCTGTGTGCTTCAATGGCCCCGGAATGCGGGGACGTGTGCTTCGGTGGCACCAGGACGCGGGGCCATGTGCTTTGGTAGCATTGGTACACAGTGCCGTGAGCTATGGTGGCCCCGGAATGAGGGGACGTGTGCTTCGGAGGCACCGGTACACGGGGTTGTGTGCTTCGGTGACACCCGGACACAAGTCCGTGTGCTTCGGTGGCACCCGGATGTGGGGCCGTGTGCTATGGTGGCACAGGGACGCGGTGCCGTGTGCTTTGGTGACACCCAGACGCGGGGCAGTGTGCTTCGGTGGCACCGGGAAGTGTGGCCGTGTGTTTCGGTGGCACTGGAACGTGTTTCCGTGTGCTTCGGAGGCACCCAGATGCGGAACCGTGTGCTTCAGACACAGGGCTATGTGCTTTGGTAGCACTGGTACATAGTGCCGTGTGCTATGGTGGCACCGGAATGTGGGGACGTGTGCTTCGGTGGCACAGCTATGCGGGGCCGTGTGCTATGGTGGCACCAGAACGCGAGGACTTGTGCGTCGATGGCACTCATAGAAAAGATCTGTTCTTCGGTGGCATTCGGACCCCGGGCCGTGTGCTTCTGTGGCACCGGGAAGTGTGGCCGTGTGTTTCGGTGGCACTGGAACGCGTTTCTGTGTGATTTGGAGGCACCCGGACGCGGAACCGTGTGCTTCAGACGCAGGGCTATGTGCTTTGGTAACACTGGTACACAGTGCCGTGTGCTATGGTGGCACCGGAATGCGGGAAAGTATGCTTTGGTGGCACAGCTATGCGGGGCCGTGTGCTATGGTGGCACCGGAATGCGAGGACTTGTGCGTCGATGGCACTCATAGAAAAGATCTGTTCTTCGGTGGCTCTCGGACCCCGGGCCGTGTGCTTCGGTGGCACCCGGATGTGGGGCCGTGTGCTTTGGTGGCACACATACCCCGGGCCGTGTGCTTTGGTGGCACCTGTACGCGGGGCTGTGTGCTTCATTGGCACCCAGGCACGGGGCCGTGTGCTTCGGTGGTACCCAAACACAGGGCCTTGTGCTTCGTTGGCACCAATAGAAAAGATTGTGTGCTTCGAGGGCACTTGGATGCCGGGCTGTGTGTTTTGTTAGCACCCGGATATGGGGCCACGTGCTTCAGTGGCACCCATACGCCGGGCCGTGTGCTTAGGTGGCGCTGGTACGCGTAGTCGTATGCTTTGGTGGCACCTGTGCACGTGGCTGTGTGCTTCGGTGGCACTGGTACGCGTAGTCATGTGCTTCGGTGGCACCGGTACATAGTGCCATGTGATATGGTGGCACCGGAATGCGGGGATGTGTGCTTCGGTGGCACTGGAATACGTTTCTGAGTTTCTGGAGCTGTGTGCTTCGGCGGCACCGCTATGCAGGGCCGTGTGCTATGGTGGCACCAGAACGTGAGGATGTGTGCTTCGGTGGCACCAAGACGCGGTGCCATGTGCTTCGGTGGCACCCAGATGCGGGCCAGTGTGATTCGGTGGCATCAGGAAGCTGGGCCGTGTGTTTCGGTGGCACCGGAACACGTTTCTGTGTGCTTCGGAGGCACCCGGACGTGGGACCGTGTGATTTGGTAGCAACGGTACACAGTACCGTGTGCAATGGTGGCACCGGAATGCTGGGATGTGTTCTTCGGTGGCAACGGAATGTGGTTCCCTGTGCTTCAGAGGCTCTCGGATATGGGATCGTGTGCTTCGATGGCACCCGAATGTGGGGCCATGTGCTTTGGTGGCACCACTATGTGGGACCGTGTGCTTTGGTAGCAGACAGTACCGTGTGCAATGGTGGCACCGGAATGCTGGGATGTGTGCTTCGGTGACACCGGAATGTGTTTCCATGTGCTTTGGTGGCCCCCAGACACGGGACCATGTGCTTCGGTGACACCCGGACGGGGGGCTGTGTGCTTCGGTAGCACCCGGACGCGGGGCTGTGTGCTTCGGTAGCACTGGTAAACATTGCCGTGTGCTATGGTGGCACCGGAATGCGGGGACGTGCTCTTCGATGGCACTGGGAAGCGGGGCCGTGTTCTTCGGTGGCACCGGAACGTGATTCCCTGTGCTTTGGAGGCACCCGGATACGGGAGCTTGTGCTTCTTTGGCACCCGGATGTGGGGCCGTGTGCTTCGGTTGCACCGCTATGCGGGGCCGTGTGCTATGGTGGAACCTGAACGCGAGGAGGTGTGCTTCGATTGCACCCAGACGCGGGGCAGTGTGCTTCAGTGGCACCGCGAAGCGGGGCCGTGTGTTTTGGTGGCACCAGAACACGTTTCTGTGTGCTTTGGAGGCACCCGAACACGGGACCGTGTGCTTTGGTAGCAGTGGTACACAGTGCCGTGTGCTATGGTGGCACCGGAATGCGGGGACGTATGCTTCAGTGGCAACGGAACGCGTTTCCGTGTGCTTCGGTAGCTGCCGGACGCGGGACCGTATGCTTTGGTGGCACCCAGACGCGGGACCGTGTGCTTCGGTGGCATCGCTATGTGGGGCCGAGTGCTATTGTGGCACCAGAATGCAAGGACTTGTGCTTCGGTGACACCAGGTCTGGGGTGCTGTTTTTTTTTTCATACACATCCACTAATTAACCGATCATTTACTGAGCACTGGTGAGGATGTAAACTAGGATTGGGTGCATTATATGACCAGGCGACAAAACTTTTGTCTTGCCAAAATTTGACCATTCTCTGTTCATTAAATTATCAATATTTCAGCATTGATGCCAATTTATTTTCTTAACCTAAACCAAATTTGGGAGGGTTTCAGCTTACAAAAGAGTAATTTCTAAAACCAATGGATGAATTTAACGTCAGGTTATACAGTAAGCTTTTATTTACATAACATGGATAAGCAACATAACTTCTGTCAGGGAGTGTACTAAAAGACGACAAAGTAATTGGGGACCAGATGGCTAACAAACCAAATGTTATATTTAGAAAGGCACGAAACCTGGGGTCTATCATAGCACCCACCACAAAAAATCACCAACTGAACGATCAACCACATACCCCATTCCACCAGAAAATCAAGGGGTTCTTTCCGTGCAAAAAATGCAAAATGTGTAAAACAACAATAACACGAAAACAAAATATTGTTAGCCATGACAAAGAGACATACCCCATTACGGACTTCATAACATGTACCACCACAGGAGTGATCTACGGCTGGACATGTTCATGTGAAAAGATGTACGTGGGGAGAGCTAAACGACCCATGAATGTTAGAATAAATGAACATCTACGGAATATCAAGCATAAATATACAGGCCACCCACTCTCCAAGCATTTTTTGGAGAAACATAATGGATCCACCCACGGGATCCAGGTGACAGGTATCCAGACTGTACCAACACACTGGAGATCAGGAGATTTTATTAAAGAAATGTCAAAAGCAGAAAGCCAGTGGATTTTCAAACTAAACACTCTAAAGCCAAGGGGGCTCAATAGCGAAATTGAGCTATTTGCCTTTAATGATTGACAGGTGTACTACAGCACCATATCGCCATAGGGTATATAAGGGCACTATGTAGCTGGATAAGACCATCCCTGAAGAAGAAAGCAGATGCTTTTGAAACGCATTGGAAAGTGTCCCTAATCCAAGCTCAGTTAGCGCTAAACAGCTTCCGTACCACGTGTGTGTCACGTGCCGCCACGTCACACAGGTCCTCCTCGCGCGCTCTCCGCGAGAACCATGAAGAAACTTCTCTAACCCAGAACTGCGCAAGGTAGCGGCAGTCACCGGCCGGGACTACGCTCTCGCTCCGGCCCCTTGGAACAACCCGTCCGCTTCCTAGGCTGTGAGTAACTCTTGGGCTCCGGCCCTCAGCACCAGCATGCTTGACTCTCCAGAACTGTGAGTACTACCTGGGTTCTGCACCGCCTCCCTGGACCATCACACCAGGCACCGCTGCCAGAACCCACCTCTCACCCTCACTACATACGCTTGCCTCTCCAGAACTGTGAGCACTACCTGGGCTCTGTGCCGCCCCCCCTGGACCATCGCACCAGGCACCACCGCCAGAACCCATCCTCACCCTCACTCTATACGGAGCCCAACGAAGCTCCAGACTGACCATCAAGAGCAAAAGCACGGACCCTGTTCTGGCTCCCTGGACCACTACCAGGTACCGCCACCTTAAGCCCAATAGTACTATACACGAAGCAGAATCAGCTCCTTACTGACCACAAAAACGACCCACCTGACCACTAACAACTGACTAGACCTTAACCTAGAGATGTACCCTGTACCCTTAGCCAGCAGGTCTACCTGAGGACTATCCAGGACACTCCTGGACACCTCTGCAAACAAAGGAACCAAGTACCTCAGCACCAGCCTAACCAGTCTCCACCTAAGAACATCTATAGGTAATGCACCTTATTAAAACCTAGGAACTCACCTTATCATTCTATCTGATCCTTATACGCCTTACTCTTTTACTCCCTAAAAAGGAAACCAACAGCCTTGAACTAAGAAGCTCGCCACCCTCAAACCAAGTATTCTAAGATTGGTTTCCAATAAGCACCTTATTACCAGTCCCTGCAGGTACTTGCCTTACCATATACTGGATCCTCTAACAAGTGCCACCATTTGATATACTAACCCCTGCATTACATTACAGAGCCTACTACAAGAACTCGTGGATAGCGCACTGTATCCTTAACAAACCACTTATCAACCAGTGAATCAGGTACCTAAAACACCCCCCCCTACCCTTTTTTATGACTATCACCATAGACCACTACCCCTGTAATAGGCCTAAATAACCCATTCTCTCTCCTTACAGGTCCTCCACCTCTGAACAAAACGAGCCGCCTCTACCCACACCTCACCTCCAAACCATCATTTTCTGTGAATGACCTACTCCTTAATTTTAATTGTTTATTCATTCGTATTCTTACATTTTTTTTTAACCAAAAAAGCTTTTAATACTATGAATAAAAATTAACCTTTCTTTTACCTACAGAACCTGAGTCCGCCTCACTACTTTTAGTGCGAATTTAAACCATAATTCTCTAAAAAAAACAATTTGAGTGTGTCGCTCACTGTTCAGCGGCAAATATATCTATTTAAAAAGGTCTGGTATACACCAGTAAATTATAACTGTGGTTTTGCCGTTCCACAGTAAAAAATCTCTATTATCTTGCTTTTGGCATTTTTTGCCGTAAAAAAAAAAAACTGTAATAGTGTCTCCCTGATTGTTCAGACACAAATATATTTGTTGAAAATAGTCTGGTGTAGGCCAGAGAAATAGAAGTGTGGTTTTGCAGTTCCACAGTTCAAACCTCTGTATTATCCACTTTTGGGCCATTTTTACCTAAAAAAAAACAGTTTGAGTGTGTCGCTCACTGTTCAGCCGCAAATATATCTATTTAAAAAAGTCTGGTATACACCAGTAAATTATAACTGTCGTTTTGCCGTTCCATGGTAAAAAAATCTCTATTATCCAGCTTTTGGTATTTTTTCCGTAAAGAAAAACAGTAATAGTGTCTCCTGATTGTTCAGACACCAATATATCTGTTTAAAAGAGTCTGGTATACACCAGTAAATTATAACTGTGGCTTTGCCGTTCCACGGTGAAAAATCTCTATTATCCTGCTTTTGGCATTTTTTGCCGTAAAGAAAAACAGTAATAGTGTCTCCTGATTGTTCAGACACAAATATATCTGTTGAAAATAGTCTGGTGTAGACCCGAGAAATAGAACTGTGGTTTTGCAGTTCCACGGTTCAAACCTCTGTATTATCCACTTTTGGGCCATTTTTACCTAAAAAAAAACAGTTTAAGTGTGTCGCTCACTGTTCAGCCGCAAATATATCTATTTAAAATTGTCTGGTATACCCCAGTAAACAATAACTGTGGTTTTGCCATTCCACGGTAAAAAATCTCTATGATTCAGCTTTTGGTATTTTTTCCGTAAAGAAAAACAGTAATAGTTTCTCCCTGATTGTTCAGATTGTTTAAAAGAGTCGGGTGTAGGCCAGAGAAATAGAACTGTGATTTTCCTCTTCCACGGTTCTAATCTACTTTTTATTACCCTTTTTCCATTGATAGTGCGAGTGTAAGCTATTTTACTTCCTTTACAATGGGCAAGACGTGTGGCAAGGGACGTGGAACTGGACGTTCTGGTGATGGTGCGTGCAGAGGACGGGGCCGTGGCCAAGGTGAAAATGTGCCACAACCAACAGCCACATCTTCTCGCTCCCACTTCTTGACCGAATTACTAGGGAAGCACAGAACAACACCAGTATTGCGAACTGATCAATGTGAACAGGTTATTAATTGGATAGCAGATAATACTTCCAGTTACCTGGGCACCACCACCTCCGGTCTGTCTTCCACACGGTCAAATCTTAGTAGCCGTGAGTCTCCTCCTCACCCTGATGCTCCTTCCTCCTTCCTCCCACCATGCCGAGTGTCGTCAGACAGCAACTGATCCCACACTTGGACACTCTGAAGAGCTGTTCACTGGTCCATTTCCAGATTTGTGCCCCTCGCCTGCTCCGCTTGAAGTGGAAGAGGAGATCCCATATAGCGATGCCCAAATATTTGAACAGCCACGGCCACAAGAAGTCGACGCTGGCAATCTGTCACAAGAGGTGGACGATGACGAGACACAATTGCCAGGAAGTGAGGAGGAGAATCGTGGTGCACAAGTGGAAGAGGAGGAGGTGGTGGATGATCTAGTAACTGACCCAACGTGGCAGGAGGACATGCAGAGCAAGGCCAGCAGCACACAGGGTGAGGGAGGCAGAGTACCCCAACAGGCAGGAAGAAGCAGTGTGGTGGCCGCAGACAGAAGGCTGGCAACAGTTCCCAGTAATACCAACACGAGGGACGTTGCCAGTACAACCTGTAGGTCTTCCAGAGTCTGGAATTTTTTTAAAGACTCTGCTGATAACCCCAAAAAGGCCATTTGTACCACCTGCCATGTCAGCATCAGCAGGGTTGACAAAACTACCAGCCTGACCACCACCAGCATGATCAGGCACATGGCAGCAAAGCACCCGACTTTGTGGGGTGAACCCCAGGGTCCACGACCAGTGTCAGCGGGTATCACCACTGCTTCTTCCGCTGTTGTGCGTGCAATAGAACCCCCTGTTGTGTGTGCAAGGCAATCCCCTGTCCATACTGCATGCAAAGATGCCCCCTCCTCTCAGTCTTCACTTGTTATGGCAGTTTCTCAAGAAACAGCATCAACGTCCACGTCCCACCGCAGCGTTCAATTGTCCATATCCCAGACCTTTGAACGAAAGCGGAAATTCGCAGCCAATGCCCCACAGGCCACAGTCCTAAATTCGCACATTTCACGACTGCTTGCGGTGGAAATGCTGTCTTTTAGGCTGGTGGAGATGGAATCCTTCCGCAACCTTATGGTGGTGGCTGTCCCTCGGTACTCGGTCCCCAGCCGACACTATTTTGCCCGGTGTGCCATCCCCGCACTACACAAGCACGTATCCCAAAACATCTGCTGTGCCCTCAACAACGCAGTTACTGGGAGAGTCCACCTGACAACGGACACGTGGACAAGTGCTTGTGGCCAGGGACGGTACATCTCCCTGACGGCACACTGGGTAAACATAGTGGAAGCCGGGACCCAGTCGGACCTTGGGACGGAACACATCCTCCCCACACCGAGGATTGCGGGCAGTGCCGTATGCTTCGGTGGCACCTGGGACACAGTACCTCGGTGGGACCCGGACGCGGTTCCCTGTGCTTCGGAGGCACCGGGATACGGGACCGTGTGCTTCGGTAGCACCCGGATGTGGGGCCGTGTGCTTCAGTGGCACCGCTATGTGGGGCCGTGTGCTATGGTGGCACCAGAATGCAAGGACGTGTGCTTCGGTGGCACCGGTTCGCAGAGCCATGTGCTTTGGTGGCACCTGGGTGCAGTTTAGTGTGCTTTCTTGGCACCCGGACGCCGGGCCGTGTGCTTTGGTAGCACCTGTATGTGGGGCCTTGTGCTTCGGTGGCACTCGGATGCCGGACCGTGTTCTTCTGTGGCACATGGTACAGTACACATAGTCGTGTGCTTCGGTGGCACCCGGACACTAGTTGGTGTGCATTGGTGGCACCGCGAAGCGTGGTTGTGTGCTTCTGTGGCACCAGGATGCGGGGTCGTATGATTCGGTGGCACCCTGATGTGGAGCCGTGTTCTTCGGTGGCACAGGGAAGCGGGGCCGTGTGTTTCGGTGGCACTGGAATGCGTTTCCATGTGCTTCAGAGGCACCTGGACGCGGGACCGTGTGCTTCTGTGGCACCCAGATGCAGGACCATGTGCTTCGGTAGCACCGGTTCACAGTGCCGTGTGCTATGGTGGCCCCGGAATGCGGGGCCGTGTGTTTTGGAGGCACCCGGATACGGGTTCGTGTGTTTCAGTGGCACCAGGTCGCCGGGCCGTGTGCATTGGTAGCATCCGTATGTGGGGCCTTGTGCTTCGGTGGCACCCGGACTCCGAGCCCTGTGCTTTGGTGGCTCTCGGACACCGAGCCGTGTGCTTCGGTGGTACCTGGACACTGGGCTAAGCGCTTCGGTTGCACCGGTACGAAATGCATAGTCGTGTGCTTCGGTGGCACCTGGGCGTGGGGCCGTGTGCTTCGGTGGTACCGGGAAGCGGGACTATGTGCTTTGGTGGCACCTGTACGTGGGGCTTTGTGCTTCGGTGGCACCAGAACGCGAAGCCGTGTGATTCAGTGGCACCCAGACATAGGGCCGTTTGCTTCGGTGGCACCTGTACGCGTGGTCATCTGCTTCGGTGGCACCAGGATGTGGGGTCATGTGCTTCGGTGGCACCCAGACGCGGGGCTGTATGCTTCAGTGGCACCCGGACATGTGTCATTAAGAAGTGGGGCCATGTGTTTCGGTGGCACCAGAACGCGTTTCCATGTGCTTCGGAGGCACCCGGACGCAGGACCGTGTGCTTCGGTCTTGAAAGCTGTGAGAAGCCAAGAGAAGTGGTTAGAGATAAAAGTTGGGATGCAGATGTGGAGATGGGGCTGTTTATGGGGATGTTGAAGTCTCCCAAGATAAGGGTTGGTAATTCTGAGGATATGAAGTGTGGCAGCCAGGCACAAAAATGGTCAAGGAACTGGGTGGATGAGCCTGGGGGACGATATATGACTGCTACTCTTAGGAAGAGGGGATAGAAGAGCCTGATGGTGTGGACCTCAAAAGAAGGGAATGAGAGTGATGGGATTGGGGGGGGGGGGTAACCTGGAAAGTGCATTGTGGGGACAGGAGTAAGCTGACTGGAGAACCACTAAATCACTATGAGTGAGTACAACTCATAGTGTATTCAAAGGGGCACACCACCAGCATACACAAACACCCCTTACAAGTTAATACTAAAATTAATTCCTCCATGAAAGTTGTAACCCCTCAGTGACAAAGCCAATATTGATGACCAAGACCAATTTTTTAAATCTGATCAGTGTCACTTTATGTGGTAAAAATGTGGTAAAAACTCTAGAATGTTTCAGCATATTCCAGTGATTGTGAAAATGCTTTTTCGTGACTCATTGTACTTTATGTTAGTGGTAAATTTAAGTCGATATGTTTTATGTTTATTTGTGAAAATATTGGAATTTTGGCAGAAGTTTTGAAAAATGTAGCAATTTTCAAACTTTCAATTTTTATATTCTTAAACCAGTTAGTCATGCTGTACAAAATAATTACCTTATTTTCGGACTATAAGACGCACTGTGACGATACAGCTTCTAATCTTAATCAGCCAGTCATCTAGATTTGTTAAGCCAAGAGAAATACCCTATTCTGTTTGTGTTGACTTGTGAATGTATGTGTATTTCTGTGACTTGTCAAGAAGGACTGACCAGTATTTGTATAACCCTGATTGATGTCTTCTCTTGGTTGTGGAAAAATGATGTGTGTTACTATGCTAATTGCATAATATACTAAAGCCAGCTGAATGTTACCGTATTTTTTGGAGTATAAGACTCACGTTTTTCCTCCAAAATTTTTGAGGAAAGTGAGGGGTGCATCTTATAGTCCGACTGTATATGTATACTATGGCTGTGGGTAGTGGTGGGGGTGAGGGGAGTGGCAGGGCACAGGAGGCCACTGCCACCTGTTTCAGCCTACACTGTGCCCCCTACTAAAGAAAATGAATATTCACTGCTCCCTATGCCCATGGGCGTGGAGAGCAGTGAATATTCATTTTCCATAATTGCACGCACTCTGTACCCGCAGTGCGGCTCTTGCTGCGCTCAGCAGTCATGTGTGCCCGTTAATAAACACCATGAATATTCACTACAACCCACTCCCATGTATAATATGTAGCTCTTTAATTGCGGGCAAATGTGACCGCTGGCCGCAGCAGGAGCCGCCCTGCGGGTATAGTGTGCGCACTATTAAGGAGAGTGAATGGTCACTGATCCCCACGCAGGGACTATTCCGGCAGAGCATTTCACAGTGTGAGGGCGCATTGCAGTGATGCCATGTGTGGCTCACACAGTGAGATCAGTGTCGGCAGCAGAGACGCAGTGCTGGAGCAGAGAGGAGGTGAGTATAATTGTTTTTTTTTGTGTGCAGCGTGATGGTGATCAGGGGGTGCCTTGCATACCATGATGGAGGGGGGGCATGCATACCAGGAAGATGAATGAGGGGTACTATTCATACAAGGATGAGGGGTGCCATGCATACCAGGATGAGGGATGAGGGGTGCCATGCATACCAAAATGGAGATGAAGGGTGCCATGCATATCAGGATGGGGATGAGGGCCACGTATAACAGGATGAGGAGGCCATATATACCAGGATGGGGGATATTAACAGAATTAGGGGACATTACCCCTATAACAGTGTCAGCATCAGGCCCCCTCTCCTTAACAGTGCATCATGACCACATTTTTTGCTTAATTTTTTTTCCTATTTTCCCCTCTAAAACCTAGGTGCGTCTTATGGTCCGGTGAGTCTTATAGTCTGAAAAAATACGGTAATAAATAACATTTCCCATATGTCTACTTTACATCTGCATCATTTTTCAAACATTATTTTATTTTGTTAGGATGTTAGCAGGATTAAAAATTTAGCAGCAATTTTTCAAGAAATTTAGAAAACCCTGAAATACTTCAAAACTGATGTAATAAAATTTGTTAACCCTTCAGGTGCTACACAGAAAATAATGCACATTCGAATGAAAAAAAGAAAAATTTAAATTTTTCCTCCAATATGTTGCTTTAGCCCCAAATTTTTTACCTTTACAAGGGATAATAGGGACCTCACAATTTGTTTCCCAGTTAATTATGAGCGCAATGATAGCCCACATGTTGTCAGAAACCTCTGTTTGGACAAACGGCAGGGTTTGGAAAGGGTATTTAAATTGTAGAACACAAATTTGACTGAAATAAACTGGGGATGCCATGTCACATTTGCAGGGCCCCCAAGGTGCCTAAACAGAAGAAAACACCCACAGCTGATCCTTTTTTTTTTAAACTACAGTATATTGAGAATTTTGAACCCACAGGTACTACACAGAACTTGATAACATTAAGTCATCATATTGAAAATTTTCAATTTTTTCATGGGTATCCAAGGGGTTACGTTTTTCCTTGTGGAGAGTCAAGGTGAGAAAACTTTTAAGCTACAATACTCCTCTGGGAAATATGCAAATTGTCTCTTCAGAGAGGAAGAGAACTAGAACTCTAGTGCTACTTATAGGAAGTAGCACTCAGGGGCGTACATAGGAATCATGGGGCCCCATAGCAGAAGTGACGCGCCCCCTGGGCCTGTGCTGCTTCTGCTGCGCAGGGGGATACCCGGAGCCGGATCTGCTGGGGATAGTAGTCCTCGTGGCGGTGACCCGGTCCGTGCCCAGGGTGTCAAACTAAGCGGCGGAGTTTAGTATAAGATGTTATAGTGTTCGACTACGCCACCCGTTGAATGCGGTTATGAAACCGCCGCTGCAGGGCAGACCGCTGAGGCCGGTGGTACGGTTGTGCAGCGTGGATAGTATAACCCCCAACGGGAGGGGTATGGCCTCAGGGCAGCGGACGTGGATGATGGGGATAGTAGAATTGCTCGCAGGCACCAGGAACCACTCAGAGACGGTGCGGTGTAGTTCAGGGTCTTTACTGGTGGCAAAGGTAGACCCTCCCGGGAGTACTGGCTAGCGATCGGGGCCTGGTCAGTCCGTGAGCAGATAGGATCTCCTCTGGCCAGGCGGAGTTGTAGGCCTCCCCACTAATTGTACTCTTCCTGGCTACCTTGCTAGAAGCGGGTAAAAGTAGCCCACGTCCCTGAGTGTACCGTGTGGTGCTCACCCGTATGGCCGGTGACTCGGGGCCTTCTGGTAGCCTCCGCTCCACGACAGCGGTGCTGGTCCCTTGCGTGTGACCGTGCCTTCGGGTTTCTTGGCCAGAGGACCTGAAATCCCCTGCCAGTCGGTTTCTGCTGCTGGGTATGGCTCAGTCCCCACAGCCTCGGACTCCGTGTCCGGTGAGATCTCTTCAGTCAGGACGAGCTCTACAGCTTCCAGTCTCTGACCCCTTTTATCACTGCTCCCACAGAGCTCCTGATCTTGCTCTCCCTGTATCAGCTCCACTCCAGACCAGACTGTGTCTCTGTCTGGGACTCCTCTTCTTCTCTTCTCTACTCTGTACTCACTAACCCTACCTCAGCCCCAGTTTATATAGGGGAAGTTCTTCCCCTCCGAGGACTGGGCAGGATGTGTGGCATGCTTAGGATTCCTGACCAGGAGACCTCCCACCTGCTCACAGACGTAATATTGCTATTACTGTGGTAACCAGACCCCTGGGGTTCCACATTCCCCCCTAGTAAAATTTAGTACTCCGGGACTAAACATATTTTTTTTTTTGAAAACATAACGGTATAAACAGGAACAATACAATAAGGAAAAACATGTTAAAGTGGTCACGGCGTGTCCGCAACCGGGTGCAATTTTTGAAGCAAAAGGGTGTCCATTTCACCAAAGAACAGGGAGCCGTAACCAGGTAGGGGTCTGTCCTGCCCCGAGTCTTTAACAGTCTTTAGTCTGTTCCTGGGTTACGCTCCAAACATATATACAATAGAGTTCTAGTAAATCCACAAAAGATACCTATAAAATAACTGGAAAAACATAATTATTTACAAGCAACAGTAAACAGGTAAATACCAATAAGACAGTCTGAACACTTTAGATCCTCCAACGTACGGGCAACTGGCCTCTAGTGGCCCTAGTAGACCTACGGAGCTTACTGACCGGTCCTGAGCTACAGGGTGTAGGAGCTGTCAAAGGTAAGCTGGGCAGCTGTCTACGGACTCTTTGGCTCACTAGGGGCACGGCAGACTCACTATAAGCAGAGGGTCGATTCTCCTGGTCTGCTTGTGTGGGGTCTTCTGCCTCCTGGACCGGTTGCTCTTCCAGCTCTACCTGTTTTTCCGTAGGCCCTTGGGATGCTGGCTGGAGGAAGGTGAGGACGGGTACCACAACAGCACATTTTACTTGTGTCCAAGACCGAGGGAAGTCTCCGAGTACAGTACTGACCATCTCTTCCCTTTCCTCTGCGGGTCGAGGGTTTTCGTGATCTTCTTCAGGGTTTCGTAGTTGCTCGGGACACTTCTTCAGGTGATCTCGGGAGACAATGGCTGTGGTTTCTCCTCCATCCTTACTGATTGTGCAGATTTTTGGGTTTTCATGGCTTGATGGCAGTACGGTGTACGGGTCCTTCTACCACTGGTCGTCCAACTTGTGGAGCCGTCTTTTCCTCTTCAAGACCTGCTCTCCAGGTACCAGGGGAACAGCGGGAGCATGCTGGTTGTAAGTCTTCTCCTGTCTTTCTCTTGCTTGACAGAGACTTCGCTCAACGCTCTCCTGTACTTTCCGGTACTGCTGCTGCCTCTCTGTGTCCCAGTCTGCTTCTGGTGAAGTGTCCTCGGGTGTCAGGACTCCCATATCCAGATCAACAGGCAGCTTACCAGGTCTTGCTCTCATTAGGTAAGCCGGGGTACAGTTGGTAGAACCTACAGGGATGTGGTTGTATAGGTCCACCAGATCAGGCAGTTTCTCAGGCCACAGACTGCGTTCTTCCAGGGGCAATGTTTTCAGAAGGTCTATCACCACCTGGTTCATCTTCTCGCAGAGTCCATTGGTTTGCGGATGATAGGGTGTTGTTTTTATCTTCCGGCAGCCATACAGAGTGCAGAACTCCTGGAAGACTTCCGCTTCAAAGGCAGGTCCTTGGTCCGTCAGCACCTGCTCTGGGTATCCGTGTGGACAGCAGAAGTGCTGCTGGAAGGCTCTAGCTGCTGTTTGAGCTGTTAAGTCCTTGACGGGGACTACAACCAAGAACCGGGAGTAGTGATCCACGATGGTTAACGCATAGACGTAGCCACTTCTGCTGGGGGTCAGTTTTACATGGTCCAAGGCTACCAGCTCCAACGGCTGCCTGGTGACGATGGACTGCAGGGGAGTCTTCTGGCTGGCACGGTCCTTCCTTCTTAGGTTGCATGGGCCACAGTCTCTGCACCACCTCTCGATGGTTCCTCTCATGCCTACCCAGTGGAACCGCCCGCGCAGCAGGAACTCCAGCTTCTTCCATCCGAAGTGCCCAGCTCCGTCGTGGTATGCCTCCAGTACCATTGCCGCGTCTCTTCTTGGCACCACTACTTGCCAGACCAGTTCATGCGTCCGGGAGTTAACCATTCTGCGGCACAACTTCCCCTCGTAAAGGAACAGTCGACTCTTCTCAGCCCACAGTTGCTTGGTCTCCTCCGGAGCGTCTGGGTCAAGGCGGGCATCTGGCTGAGTCAGCATCTCCTTCACCAGTCGGACGGCGGGGTCACTGTCTTGCGTTTCTGCCCAGTTGTAATGAGGTAAGGGGTTGAACGTAGCGGATTGCTTACCCCTTACACGGTGGGAATACTGGGTAGTCCCATGACGGTGAAACGCGGGGAGTTCAACTTCTTCCAGTTCCCCTGGATCTTCCCCTACGTCCGGTAGGTTTGGCATTCTGGACAAGGCATCCGCGTTGGTATTGGAGCGTCCTGCCCGGTATTTGATCGTGAACTCATAGTTGGACAGGCGGGCCATCCATCTCTGCTCCAGGGCACCGAGTCTTGCAGTGTCCAGGTGTGTCAACGGGTTGTTATCCATGTACACGGTGAACCGGGAAGAGGCGAGGTAGTGCTTAAAGCGTTCGGTGACTGCCCACACCACTGCCAGGAACTCTAGCTTGAATGAGCTGTAATTCTCAGGGTTTCTTTCGGTGGGTCGCAGTTTTCGGCTGGCGTAAGCAATTACCCGTTCTCTCCCCTGCTGGATCTGGGACAGTACGGCTCCCAGCCCGATGTTACTTGCGTCGGTGTAGAGGATAAAGGGCTGGCTGTAATCAGGGTACGCCAGGATTTCATCCCCCGTGAGGGCCATCTTCAGCTGGCGGAAGGACTCTTCTTCCAGCTTCTCCCATCTGAAGGGCGGCTTCTGGTTCTTGGCCTTCCTGGACTGGCCTATCAGGAGGTCCTGCATAGGAGCAGCCTTTTTGGTGAAACCGGGAATGAATCTTCGGTAGTAGCCTACCAACCCGAGGAACTGCCGCACTTCCTTTACGCTGGAGGGTCTTGGCCATTCCTTAATCGCGGTGATCTTATCAGGGTCGGGGGCCACTCCGTCAGCACTCACCACGTGTCCCAGGTACTGCACTTTTGGTTTTAGCAGGTGACACTTCGACGGTTTCACCTTCAGACCGTAGTTTGCCAGGGCTTCAAACACCTCCGCCAGGTGTTTCAGGTGGTCCTCGTAGGTTTTGGAATAAACTATAACATCGTCCAGGTACAGCAGGACCGTCTCAAAGTTCCGGTGTCCCAGACAGCATTCCATCAATCGTTGGAAGGTTCCTGGTGCGTTGCAGAGTCCGAACGGCATGCAGGTAGACTCGCTAAGTCCCATCGGGGTGGTGAATGCGGTCTTCTCCCGGTCCGCCTCTGCTACAGGAACCTGCCAGTACCCGCTAGTGAGATCCAAAGTGGAGAAGAAGTTAGCAGATTTTAAAGCAGCCAAAGACTCCTCTATCCTTGGTAAGGGGTACGCATCTTTGTGTGTGATACGGTTGATTTTCCGGTAATCTACACACATTCTCATAGTGTTGTCTTTCTTTTTAACCAAGACTAGTGGAGCTGCCCAGGGGCTACAGCTATCCCTGATTACCCCAGCCTCCTTCATGTCTCTAAGCATCCCCTTGGCGTGTTGGTAGTGTGCAGGGGGTACGGGTCGGTATCTCTCCTTTATGGGAGGATGGTCTCCCGTGGGGATGTGGTGTTCTACCCCCTTTACTCGCCCGAAGTCTAGCGGGTGTTTACTAAACACTCTCTCGTACTCTCGAACCACCCGATAGACTCCCTGTTTCTGGTGTGAGGGAGTGGAGTCAGTACCCAAATGCAGTTGCTGACACCAGTCCTCCATTTGTTGCTTAGAGCCGTTACCTTCCTCTGGATGAGATGGAGGCAAGGGTTCCACGGACTGTACAGAATTTTGGTTGATGGTATACAATTTGGCTAGCGTAGCATACCGGGGCAGGTACACTTCCCTCTTCCCGATATTTATTATGCGAGCGGGCACCCTCCCATGGCGTACATCAACCACCCCCCGTGCTGTCAAAATGGTGGGCCTACTGTCTGAGTAGACGGGTTCTACCATTGCTTGGTAGTCTCTACCTCTGAGACCAATAGCTGCCTGGCACCAAATCATCATCTCACTTTTTGGGGGCATGGCAATAGGGAACGGGTCACACATTCTCACGCTACCTATCTCACCACCGGAGAGTTCCACTTGTTGCCGTCGCATCAGTGCCCGGATCTCTTTTTGGAGCACTCGCTGCTGACCGGAGCTGGCGTTCTTGGCAACCTGCTGTAAAATGAGAATCACCTCTGCAAGACAATTTTCAATCACATTAGTTCCTAGAGTTATCTTTGGGTGACTCTCGCGCTTGTCAATGTCTACAATGATCAGTCCCTGTGCTGCCAGTTCGACTTTACCGATTTTAATGGTCATCTCTTTAAATCCGATCTGTGGCACGGGCTGACCATTGCTGGCGATGATACTCAAGTCGTCGTCTGGGTAGCGGGTTATATCCGAGTCATTCCAGTACTGCTTGAAGAGCACGTACGGGATGGTGGTGACCTGTGACCCGGTGTCAAGTAGGGCACTCATAGGAATGCCATCCAGTACCACAGGCAAGACTGGACGTCCTCCCACGTATTTGTCACGCCAGTTCGATGGGCCTGGTGATCTTATTCCTAGGGGTTGGCCCTCTACCCCAGGTTGTGCCAGTTTAAAGGACAGTACCTTGCCATATGTCCGGGTTGATTGCAACGGCGGCAGATGGGTTGTCCGTCCTCGTTGTATCGGTCGCTGGGTCTTCCTTTGGCCGGTGGGGTCCTCCTTGGTCGGCGCCACGGGATATCCTCCGGTCCGGATGCCAGCTGGATCTTCCCTGGAGTAGAAACCTGTAAAGACTGCACAGTTTGGGTTAGCGCGGCAACGCTTTTAGTTAGCTCTTGGACCTGATGGTGCAGGTCTGTAGCCAGGTCATTGTTTAAAGCCTGCGCATCAGCTCCCACAGGCCCTGCCGACAAGGGCGCCGTCTCCTGGTGGTAAGTGGTAGCAGGGCGTTTGTGGGTCACAGCGCCACCTGGTGCCGGTTCTCGGAGCACCCGGATGGCTCTGTCCTTGAACTGTGCAAAGTCCAGATGAGGGTCCTGTAAGGCCATGGCCCGCAACTGGGTTCGGTGGGCATTACAATGTAGACCCTCTATAAATTGTTCAGTCAACAGTTTGTCTTCGTTTCCCACGCCGTCAGGGTCGGCCTGCTTAATGGCTCTCAGGGCCTCTTGTAGGTTTAGCGCATAGTCCCTTATATTCTCATGTGCTCGCTGCTTGCACCCGTAGAATCTAAGCTTGATCTCGGCTGAGGTACGGGTATCAAAGGTGTCCTTCAGCCGGGCTAGTATCTCTGCGACAGTCCTCCTCCTCCCAAGTGGCCAGGACTTTACCTCCCTTTGGGCTGCCCCTGTTAATTGAGCCACCAGGATGCTCACTTTTTGCTCTTCTGTGAGGGGGTACACCTGGAAGAGGCTATCCAGCCTTTCTCTGAAGTCATTTAGGGTATGTGACTCCCCTGAGTACTGGGGTAGCCAGGCTGCCCCCGGGATGTAGGGCATGGTGAAAGGCATGACCGCAGCAGCGGTGGTGCTGGCGGTGGCTGTGGCAGTGAAGCTCTCCTCCGTATCCGACATCCTCCTCCCCCCTAGTGGACCGTGGCCTACCTTGCGATGATCCTCTTCCGTAGGCCGCGGCTCCGCAGTGGATCGTCAGGGTTGAGGACCTTCCGTCGCGCTCCTGTGACGTCGGCGTCTGATGGGTTCCTTCCAGGACCTTACGCAACGTCCGGACGTGAGGCGGGGCTTCAGTTCTCGCGCGCTTTCGGAGTCCACGCCCCTCTTCTTCCCGCGCGGCGTCCTCGAGATGGCGTCCAACGGCGGGAAAACTCCACGGATGGCGGGAAGAAGGCAAAAGATGGCGTCGGATGGCGGGAAAACTCCACGGATGGCGGGAAGAAGGCAAAAGATGGCGTCGGATGGCGGGAATCTTCACCACAGGTAAGTTTAACAGTCTTTTTCAGGCACGCAGTACCCGGTGGTTGCGGGCACGAAATCCTGCCGACTACGCCAAAGTTGACGCGCCCCCTGGGCCTGTGCTGCTTCTGCTGCGCAGGGGGATACCCGGAGCCGGATCTGCTGGGGATAGTAGTCCTCGTGGCGGTGACCCGGTCCATGCCCAGGGTGTCAAACTAAGCGGCGGAGTTTAGTATAAGATGTTATAGTGTTCGACTACGCCACCCGTTGAATGCGGTTATGAAACCGCCGCTGCAGGGCAGACCGCTGAGGCCGGTGGTACGGTTGTGCAGCATGGATAGTATAACCCCCAATGGGAGGGGTATGGCCTCAGGGCAGCGGACGTGGATGATGGGGATAGTAGAATTGCTCGCAGGCACCAGGAACCACTCAGAGACGGTGCGGTGAAGTTCAGGGTCTTTACTGGTGGCAAAGGTAGATCCTCCCGGGAGTACTGGCTAGCGATCGGGGCCTGGTCAGTCCGTGAGCAGATAGGATCTCCCCTGGCCAGGCGGAGTTGTAGGCCTCCCCACTAATTGTACTCTTCCTGGCTACCTTGCTAGAAGCGGGTAAAAGTAGCCCACGTCCCTGAGTGTACCGTGTGGTGCTCACCCGTATGGCCGGTGACTCGGGGCCTTCTGGTAGCCTCCGCTCCACGACAGCGGTGCTGGTCCCTTGCGTGTGACCGTGCCTTCGGGTTTCTTGGCCAGAGGACCTGAAATCCCCTGCCAGTCGGTTTCTGCTGCTGGGTATGGCTCAGTCCCCACAGCCTCGGACTCCGTGTCCGGTGAGATCTCTTCAGTCAGGACGAGCTCTACAGCTTCCAGTCTCTGACCCCTTTTATCACTGCTCCCACAGAGCTCCTGATCTTGCTCTCCCTGTATCAGCTCCACTCCAGACCAGACTGTGTCTCTGTCTGGGACTCCTCTTCTTCTCTTCTCTACTCTCTACTCACTAACCCTACCTCAGCCCCAGTTTATATAGGGGAAGTTCTTCCCCTCCCAGGACTGGGCAGGAGGTGTGGCATGCTTAGGATTCCTGACCAGGAGACCTCCCACCTGCTCACAGACGTAATATTGCTATTACTGTGGTAACCAGACCCCTGGGGTTCCACAGAAGCTCTAATTGGGCCCCCCCCAAAAAAAATTTTTTTTAAATAATTGTCGGGGTCACCAAAAATCAGATCTCACAACTTTCCATCCTTTACATAGTAATTTTCCTCCTGCTGATGTCCTAGATCTCTCTTTCATTGCCCCATAAAGTGTGATGCCAATAAAAGGGCCCCCCAAACATAGTATGAAACCCCCATGGTGAATTCCTCCACATGCACAGTATAATGACCCTACTGTACCCCACCTCAACTCCCAGGGTAAAGTATGCTGACCCCAACACAGTATGATCCCCCAACTGTGAGCCGCTAGAGAGGATGGTACATAATAAGGGACGGCGCTATACATAATAAAAGAGGAAACTATATAACTAAGGATGGCGCTATACATAATAAGTGAGTACACTATATACTAAGGGACTGTGCTATACATAATAAGGCTACATTCCTGCATCTGTGTGCAGTGTCAGTGTGCTGTTTTACTGACGCATTGAGCATGTCCTATTCTAATCCTCAAAATCGGATCAGAACAGAACATTCTCTGACCCTCACAGATCTCATTCTCAGATACGTGATTTTCATGGATGTGTGAATGGATCTATAAAACTGTACGAGTCCGTGGACCATCCGATAAAAATATCTGGCAGCACACGGACATTTCACACAAATGTGAGAATGCAGCCTAAGGGATTTTACAGATAACATTATCACTCCAAGTCATACAGTGCAGATACAGAATAATATTTACATCCAGGCACTGACGTCTCACTGATCAGAGACGGTTTCTGCTGCTTCTTCTTCATCTGGTCAGACCTTCATGTCGACATCTCCCAGCCACGACTCGTCTTGTCACGATGATCTCCAGCCTAGAAAATGACAAGGTCACATATTGTATGCATACATGTGTCTCCCCCGCTCTGTGTCCTCGAATACAGATATGTAACCCCCCCCATTAATATACTATTAGCCACTTAGTAATCAAAATATAAAGTGATAAGCAGCACTGTGCCCCCCATTAACTATAATCTGCACCGGCCAATAATATAAATTATTCAGTCTCTGTGACTCTCCCCAATTAACTGTAAGGCTATGTGCACACGGAAAACATACAAGGCTTCACAGTACAAGCAAAGTGAAACCCCCATAATTGCTCTCTCCCAGCACCCCCATCATTGCTCTCTCCCAGCACCCTCGTAATTGCTCCCTCCCAGCACCCCCGTCATTGCTCTCTCCAACCACCTCCATCATTGCTCTCTCTCAGCACCCCAATCATTACTCTCTCCCAGCACCCTCGTCATTGCTCTGTCCCAGCACCCCCGTCATTGCTCTGTCCCAGCACCCCCGTCATTGCTCTGTCCCAACACCCTCATCGTTGCTCTCTTCCAGCACCCCCATCATTGCTCTCTCCCAGCAACCCCGTCATTGCTCTCTCTCAGCACCCGCATCATTGTTCTGTCCCACCACCCCATCATTGCTCTCTCCCAGCCCCCATCATTGCTCTGTCCCAGCACCCCCATCATTGCTCTGTCCCAGTACCTCCATCATTGCTCTCTCCCAGCACTCCCATCATTGCTCTCTCCCAGCACCCCCATCATTGCGCTCTCCCAGCACCCCTATCATTTCCTCTCAGCACCCCCATCATTACTCTGTCCCAGCACCTCCATCATTGCTCTCTCCCAGCCCCACATAATTGCTCTCTCCCAGCCCCCCCACCATTGCTTTGTCCCAGCACCCCCATCATTGCTCGCTCCCAGCACACCCATCATTGCTCTCTCCCAGCAACACGTCATTGCTCTCCCCTTCCCCACCATCCCCATCATTGCTTTCCCCAGCCCTATCAGCCCCATTATTGCTCTTCCCAGCCCCATCATTCCTCTCCCCAGCCCCATCAGCCCCATTATTGCTCTTCCCAGCCCCATCATTCCTCTCCCCAGCCCCATCAACCCCATTATTCCTCTCCCCAGCCCCATCAGCACTCTCCCCAGCCCCAATATTTCTCTCCCCAGTCCCATCAGCCCCATTATTGCTCTTCCCAGCCCCATCATTCCTCTCCCCAGCCCCACCATTGCTCTCCCCCCACCTCCCCTCCCCAGCATTTCAGTAAAAAACAAAACAAAGAAAAAACCAACAACTTACCTCAGCTCGCTCCCCTGCAGCTGCATCCTCCTGGTTGCCGGCAGCTTTCTTCCTGACCCAGGCGTGCGCTGCATGATGACATCATCAAGCTGCGCGCGCCTGGGTCAGGGAGGAAGCAGAGGACGAACCCTCCAGCTCCGCTGCTATTCTCCTCCTGACAGCAGCGGAGCTGCAGGGATCACTCCCTGACCGCCGCGTGCAGGGAGCAGCTGCACCTTGCAGACCCCTTGGTCCAGCTGCATGGTGGGGACCCGGCGCTGCTGCACCGGTGGCGGTATGTCCACCCCTGGACTGCTATGGGGCCCCCCCGGCTCACAGGCCCCATAGCAGTCGCGTGGTCTGACGCCATTGGCGGTACGCCACTGGTAGCACTAGAGGGTACTGCCTCTCATCAGTGCAAAGTAGGAGATATGGTTTGGCTGAGTGAGAGGTATCTGACCGGTATCCAAGGGGTAACGTTTCTCCTTGCGGAGAGTGACATGTTAAGCATGTCAAGGTGAGCAGACTTTTAAGCCACAATGCTCCTCTAGGAAATGTGCAAATTGTCTCTTCAGAGAGGAAGAGATCTAGAACTCTAGGCAGTACCCCAAAACACAGTGTCTGAAAGTTGGAAACACACGAATGAGGCATGGTATCCATCTTTTTAGGCGTGCACAGATCTGTGGTTGCCCACACTTGTACACTAAAAAGACACTAAAAATAATGGGACACCACCAGAACAGAGACCAGTTGGAGTCTAAAGTGACTCTATCTGCCTCATTATAGTGAATTGGTACCATTTTTGGAGTTTTGTGTGAAATTATGTCCAATTTGCCTTTTTTTGGACACACCTTCTCATTTAAAGATTTTTCTCTTTTCATGACTATGAAAATTGTACAGTCACACTGAAGGCATCAAAACTATGAATTAACACATGTGGAATTATATACTTAACAAAAAAGTGTGAAACAACTGAAAATATGTCTTATATTCTAGGTTCTTCAAAGTAGCCACCTTTTGCTTTGATGACGGCTTTGCACACTCTTTGCATTCTCTTGATGAGCTTCAAGAGGTAGTCACCGGAAATGGTCTTCCAACAATCTTGAAGGAGTTCCCAGAGATCATTATCACTTGTTGGCCCTTTTGCCTTCACTGTGCGGTCCAGCTCACCCCAAACCATCTCGATTGAGTTCAGGTCTGGTGTAGCACCCCATCCCTCTCCTTCTTGGTCAAATAGCCCTTACACAGCCTGGAGGTGTGTTTGGGGTCATTGTCCTGTTATAAAATAAATGATGGTCCAACTAAACGCAAACCGGATGGAATAGCATGCCGCTGCAAGATGCTGTGGTAGCCATGCTGGTTCAGTATGCCTCCAATTTTGAATAAATCCCCAACAGTGTCACCAGCAAAGCACCCCCACACCATCACACCTCCTCCTCCATGCTTCACGGTGGGAACCAGGCATGTAGAGTCCATCCGTTCACCTTTTCTGCATCGCACAAAGACACGGTGGTTGGAACCAAAGATCTCAAATTTTGACTCATCAGACCAAAGCACAGATTTCCACTGGTCTAATGTCCATTCCTTGTGTTCTTTAGCCCAACAAGTCTCTTCTGCTTGTTGCCTGTCCTTAGCAGTGGTTTCCTAGCAGCTATTTTACCATGAAGGCCTGCTGCACAAAGTCTCTTCTTAACAGTTGTTGTAGAGATGTGTCTGCTGCTAGAACTCTGTGTGGCATTGACCTGGTCTCTAATCTGGGCTGCTATTAACCTGCGATTTCTGAGGCTGGTGATTCGGATAAACTTATCCTCAGAAGCAGAGGTGACTCTTGGTCTTCCTTTCCTGGGGTAATCCTCATGTGAGCCAGTTTCTCTGCAGCGCTTGATGGTTTTTGCAACTGCACTTGGGGACACTTTCAAAGTTTGCCCAATTTTTCGGATTGACTGACCTTCATTTCTTAAAGTAATGATGGCCACTTGTTTTTCTTTACTTAGCTGCTTTTTTCTTGCCATAAAACAAATTGAAATAGTCTATTCAGTAGGACTATCAGCTGTGTATCCACCTGACTTCTGCACAACACAACTGATGGTCCCAACCCCATTTATAAGGCAAGAAATCCCACTTATTAAACCTGACAGGGCACACCTGTGAAGTGAAAACCATTTCCGGTGACTACCTCTTGAAGCTCATCAAGAGAATGCCAAGAGTGTGCAAAGCAGTCATCAAAGCAAAAGGTGGCTACTTTGAAGAACCTAGAATATAAGACATATTTTCAGTTGTTTCACACTTTTTTGTTAAGTATATAATTCCACATGTGCTAATTCATAGTTTTGATGCCTTCAGTGTGAATGTACAATTTTCATAGTCATGAAAATACAGAAAAATCTTTAAATGAGAAGGTGTGTCCAAACTTTTGGTCTGCACTGTATATATATATATATATATATATATATATATATATATATATATAATTACACATATTATACATATCGTCTGCAGGCAATACTGCCTGGGATTATCTATGTTGCAGTTACAAAAATATAGAGCCCAATTCATCATTTCATTTTTTTTCCTTTTTTGTCTTGCAGTATTTGCCTACATTTTTTAACATTAAATTATTTTGGTTCATGAATTTTGTGCAAATTAAAAAATCATCTTTATTTTTGCCTTTAGCCTTTTTTTTACGTTTTAGCACAAACAGTTGCATGTTTTGCAAAATGTTGCAAAAAGTGCACCAAAATTTCTTGCATACATAAAGTTATTCCAGGGGGACTAGAGTCATTTTGCAACAGAATTGTGTGACCTTTTAAAAATTTACAATTGATGAAGTAGGTGAAAACATCTGAAAACCCTAAATTCTGTTCATGGTGCAAGTTAAACAAAAACAGGCAAATTCATAAAATAGGTTTCAAAAAATGCGCAAACAAAATGATGAATATTGAGCAAAAGAAAGAAAACGGGGCAAAAATAATAATTAATTGGGCATATAGTTTCAAGACAAAATAAAATAAATTCCCATGTCTGTCTGTGCTTTGTAAATTTGAACACTAGATGGAGCCAAATGAATGTTACTTGAATCAAGAAAAGAAAAATCTATATGCTGTTCTCATGATCGTACTGTATGAACAGTCTAAAAAACCCTGCAAAATAACAAAGTACTTAGCCCAAATAATAAAGTTCAATAATATTTATTATAAGTATTACAAAGAGACAAACATATAAAAAATGGAGATGGATACAAAGAACCTGCTGTCATCAGGGGACCCAAATAAATAATTATAACAAGTGCTGTATAGCTGCCCAAGAAAACGTCAAAAGAAGTTAGAATAAAATGCTACTGCGGATGGTAAAAATAATTGATAATATACATGATTCCAACAATAATTAATATAGGAAATAGATTACCTTAAAAACAGGGACTACAGCAATTATCACCAAATAAAATATGGTAAATACAATTTTTTAAGTGATAATAAAGTGCACTATGCATAAGACCTAGTGGTCATGTGGCACATAATGTGCCCGTAAGAATTCCTATTTACTAACGTGCAATGTGCGGTAAGTACAAAATGAATATAGTGCAGACAAAAATCATAATTGGTACATAAGGGGGGAAAAGGCAGTGCTGGATATGCAACCTGAGTGCAGCTGGTATTGTCCCTGACGCGCGTTTCGTGTTAGCTTCTTTCAGAGAGGAAGAGAGTAATGTCAAAGATGAGACATGAGCTATTTACAATGACACCAATCGCTGAGTAACTGTATGAACAGTCTAATTTTAAGCAAAAAGAGAAACAGGGAAGCCTATCCCAAAGTAATATTTATGAAAGCTTTCACTTTTTATTCTGAAAGAAACTGATCATGTTTTTGGCATGAAATGCGAAGCATAGCTCCCAACATAAAGGATAAGAAAGAAGGACACTTTTCAGCGCCGCATTAGTTTTTATTTTTCGTGAAGCCAGTACCCTAACCTCAGAGTCCTTTATATGTTCTTACAGTATGTGCGTACACAGAGGTCGTGCTCCTAGTAAACCCATTGTTTTTTCCACACAATATAATACCCCTTTCATGGCTCTCACAGTTCCCCACAAACAGAGTATAATGTCCCCACAGTACATTCCCCCTCACACACAGTATGATGTTCCCACAGTACATTCCCCCTCACACACAGTATGATGTCCCCACAGTACATTCTCCCTAACACACCGTATGATGTCCACACAGTACATTCCCCCCACACACAGTATAATGTCCCCACAATACATTCCCTACACAGACAGTATAATGTCCCCACAGTACATTCCCCCTCACACACAGTATGATGTCCCCACAGTACATTCCCTACACAGACAGTATAATGTCCCCACAATACATTCTCCCTAACACATCGTATGATGTCCCCACAGTACATTTCCCCCACACACAGTATGATGTCCCCACAGTATATTCCCCCTCACACACAGTATAATGTCCCCACGGTACATTCTCCCTAACACACCGTATGATGTCCCCACAGTACATTCCCCCTCACACACAGTATAATGTCCCCACAGTACATTTCCCCCACACACAGTATGATGTCCCCACAGTACATTCCCCCTCACACACAGTATAATGTCCCCACAGTACATTTCCCCCACACACAGTATGATGTCCCCACAGTATATTCCCCCTCACACACAGTATAATGTCCCCACGGTACATTCTCCCTAACACATCGTATGATGTCCCCACAGTACATTCCCCCTCACACACAGTATGATGTCCCCACAGTACATTCTCCCCCACACACAGTATGGTGTCCCCACAGTATACATTCCCCCTACACACAGTATAATGTCCCCACACTCTCTTACCCTAATGTCACTATCTTATGTCCTAAATCCTAATCTATGTCTTACCCTATACTTATTCTGCACTGTACACTACTCGCGTTATGCATAACTTTTAAATTACCTAATACATTCAAAACCACAAGACATAATTCACATGACAATATACATATATAAACGCAGGGCCGGGGTCACCACCTGGGAAAGTGCCTAGGCCCTGGACAAACGAGTGGCCACACCTGCTGTCAGGGACACCGGCACGCTATGGAGCTCGTGAATTGGGGGGCAGTGCCCCCCGCATCGTACTTTTAACTGTTTCAAATACTCACCTGTCCCCGTTCCCCGCATCTCCGGTCTCCTCGGAGTCTTCTGACTTTCTGTGATGTCTCAGCGCAGAGGGCACAATGACATCACTACAACACGCCCTCTGTGCCAAGCAGTACAGAGAGTCAGAAGACGCTAAGGGGACCAGAGAAGCAGGGAACGGGGAGAGGTGAGTATTTGATTATTTATTTTTTTATGTATGGAGCATTATATGGGGCCCATTACACTGTATGGAACAATATATGGGGCCCATTATACTGTATGGAGCAATATGTGGTGTCCATAATACTATATGGAGGACTATGTGGTGCCCATAATACTGTATGGAGGACTATGTGGTGCCCATAATAATATATGGAGGACTATGTTCCCATAATACTGTATGGAGGACTATACTGTCTGGTGTAAAATTAAAAGTTTGTGTGACTGCCGACTTTTGAATCCCCCCAGTGCATTATACTGTATGGAGAACTATGTGGGGCCATTATACTGTATGGAGGACTATGTGGGGCCATTATACTGTATGGAGCACTATGTGGGGCCATTATACTGTATGGAGGACTATGTGGGGCCATTATACTGTATGGAGGACTATGTGGGGCCATTATACTGTATGGAGCACTATGTGGTACCCATAATACTGTATGGAGCACTATGTGGTGTCCATAATACTGTATGGAGCACTATGTGGTGTCCATAAACCTGTATGGAGCACTATACTGTCAGGTCTAATATGAAAACTTTTGAATCCCCCCCCCAGCACATACACTGTGCGCTGCGAGGATTCGCCATTTTCTGAGCTTTTGTAGAATTTACAATAGATATCACTCATGTAATGTAAAACGTAAGTGAAATCTTCGGCATTGTACTATATATATATTTCTCTGCGGTATCTGTGCATCATGAATCGTGGTATTTGTTAAAGGGGCCACTGAGACTCTTTCACCCGGGGCCCATGAAAACCTGAAGCCGGCCCTGTATAAATGCATGACATTATTCACATGATGCAATTGGTGTCTTCAGGGGCAGGAACGCATCAATACAGTCCACACCCTTACATTTGGAACAACCTCCTTACCAAGCTCCTTCACAAACAATGTGCCAATGTAACCCATAGAATTTATGCTGTTTTGAAGGGAAAGGGCAATTGCACCAAATATTAGTTAGATTTTGAATTCTCATTTGAAAATTCATTTAGTTAATTGATAAAAATAAACTATTAACACTTCTATTTTTGAAAGGATTCTTAGTTTGCAGCATTTTTTCCACACCCATCTAACATTGTTGCACAGCACTGCATCTATCTATCTATCTATCTATCTATCTATCTATCTATCTATCTATCTATCTATCTATATATATATATATTCCATCTCTCCCTACTGATCCAGAGGCAATATAGCTTAAGTATATTTAAAAAACATAATAATAACACTTTTTTCTTTATTTTCACATATCTTTGGAATAGATGTTTTTATTTTTTCTATTTTCAATAACCCACAATGACTCCTCCTCAGGGTTTTTGAATATGTTTTAGATTTCTGTTTTTGATTATCTATGATGGCGTTGGACCCCATCTTTATAAATATTTCATCTAATTAAGTTTTCATCATATAAGCCCATCATTGTAGTATCCATTAAAATTTGTTCCCCTTTCAACTTAACTGGTTACTATAGGACAACCATTGTAATCATATAGAGTTTGGAAGGGGTACATAATCTGGGAGGACCATGATCCCAACAATTTGCTCTTTGTACTTGCGGCATTTTTTCAGGAATGGGAAAAAATCCTAATGTCCATGGTGGAGGTTGTTAAAATGAGTGTTATATAAGGGAGACCATAATCCCAACGCCTCTAATATTTTTAACGGAATGCATGTTCCCTTAATCTATTAACCCCTTAGTGACAGAGCGAATTTTGACCTTAAAGCCACGTTCAAACATTCAGTATTTTACATTGGTATCTAGAAGCCAAAACCAGGAGTGGAACAATGTACAAGAAAATGAAAAGCCTCACCGTGCCTTGTCGCTGCATCAGTAGAAAGTACCTATATCCATGCTGCTGGCCAGCAGTGCACAATAAGCAAAAACGGAAAAAAGGTACTTGAATAAAACTTCCATTTATTTCATCCAATAAAAACAGGGATATCCACAGTTTAAAAAAATACAGAGTGATTCTTCTTATGCATTTCTGGCATAACTGCCCTTAGTCATAGAATATACAAAAGTGATATAAAGTGCCATATATATAGGAAAAGATTGCTAACCACATGATCACATGTCATTACCTTAAACCACCTAATATACGTTAAATGCAACACATGAACAGAAAGGTGCAAAAAATGCAAGCAAGTATAATAGGTGTTGAGCAAGCATATAAATGCAGACTTAGGGTATGTGCACACGATGCAGAAATGCTCAGGATTTTTTCCTGAGCGTTTCTGCATCTCTCTGGCAGGAAAAAACGCATGCGGATTGTACATGCGGTTTCCTGCCAGGGACATGCGGAAATGAAGCGGTCTTCACTTTCATTTCCGCATGCGGGTTGACAAGCGCTTCCCAAGCGATTTTAGCGTCACTTGGAAAGTGCTTGTCAACTTCACACTATATAAATCCATGCAACCGGCATGGATTTATATAGTGTGTGATGTCAAAAAATAAAAAATAAATCTATACGTTACCATCTGATGGCCCCCGGTGTCCTGCTTCATCGGTCCCGGCTGCCGGCAGTGAAGACTGTAGGACCTTCCGACGTCAGCGTCACGTGACCCGTCACATGACTCTGACGTCAGCGAAGGTCCTTCATTCAACCGCGAAGTGCGCGGGAAGCCGGCAGGACACAGCGCGGGCCGTCAGAAGGTGAGAATATATATATTTTTTATTTTATTCTTTTTTTTTTAATGGTACCTGGGTCTGGATGAGAGTCCTCTCCTCCACACCCGGGTACCATCCGCACATTAGACCGCATGAAAAGCGCATCAACATATACAGTGATGCGGATTCCATGCGGTCTAATGCAAGTCAATGGCAGCAAAAGAGCAGCGTTTCCGCAAAATTAATTGACATGCTGCGGATTTTTGACCGCAGCGTTTACGCTGCGGAAAAATCCGCATCATGGGCACAGCACATGCGGATTTCCATTGGGGAACATTGCTGCCCTTCTACCATGCGTTTTTCATGCGTTTCCGCGGCGTTTACGCAACTGCAAAAACGCCGCGGAAACACATGAAAAACGCATCGTGTGAACTCAGCCTTAAACATGTATCCGTGCTGACCATGCATTATAACATGTACAGTGTAATGTTACAATGGCAGCACAAAGCAAAAAAATAAATAAATAAAACCTCTCCAAGAATTTTTTTCTTAAAAAATTATTTTTGTTTATTTTTTCTTCCCTCCCCCCCTCTCTCTTCTTTCAAAAAAATTCCCTTCCCTTAACACATAATAATTTCAAGGATCAAATAATGATTTCCAATACTATGCTTAAGCGTCTAAAAGCATGAAAATGAAGCACACAAAACAGAAACAGCAATATAAGATTAATTCATATTCAAAGGTGAATATCAAGTGCAGATAGATGGATAAATGGAAGGGCTTATAAAACACTGCTCAAAAAAATAAAGGGAACACTTAAACAACAGAATATAACTCCAAGTAAATCAAACTTCTGTGAAATCAAGCTGTCCACTTAGGAAGCAACACTGATTGACAATCAATTTCACATGCTGTTGTGCAAATGGAATAGACAATAGATGGAAATTATTGGCAATTACCAAGACACCCTCAATAAAGGAGTGGTTCTGCAGGTGGGGACCACAGACCACATCTCAGTGCCAATGCTTTCAGGCTGATGTTTTGGTCACTTTTGAATGTTGGTTGTGCTTTCACATTCGTGGTAGCATGAGACGGACTCTACAACCCACAGAAGTTGCTCAGGTAGTGCAGCTCATTCAGGATGGCACATCAATGCGAGCTGTGGCAAGAAGGTTTGCTGTGTTTGTCAGCGTAGTGTCCAGAGGCTGGAGGTGCTACCAGGAGACAGGCCAGTACACCAGGAGACGTGGAGGGGGGCCCTAGGAGGGCAACAACCCAGCAGCAGGACCGCTACCTCCGCCTTTGTTCAAGGAGGAACAGGAGGAGCACTGCCAGAGCCCTGCAAAATGACCTCCAGCCACAAATGTGCATGTGTCTGCACAAACGGTTAGAAACTGACTCCATGAGGGTGGTATGAGGGCCTGACGTCCACAGATGGGGGTTGTGCTCACAGCCCAACACCGTGTAGGATGCTTGGCATTTGCCACAGAACACCAGGATTGGCAAAGTCGCCACTGGCGCCCTGTGCTCTTCACAGATGAAAGCAGGTTCACACTGAGCACATGTGCTCGCCAGACGTAGCCTGACTGCCATTAGGTACCGAGGTGAGATCCTCAGACCCCTTGTGAGACCATATGCTGGTGCGGTTGGCCCTGGGTCCCTCCTAATGCAGGACAATGCCGGACCTCATGTGGCTGGAGTGTGTCAGCAGTTCTGCAAGATGAAGGCATTGAAGCTATGGACTGGCCCGCCCGTTCTCCAGACCTGAATCCGATTGAGCACATCTGGGACATCATGTCTCACTCCATCCACCAACGCCACGTTGTACCACAGACTGTCCAGGAGTTGGCAGATGCTTTAGTCCAGGTCTGGGAGGAGATCCCACAGGAGACCATCCGCAACCTCATCAGGAGCATGCCCAGGCGTTGTAGGGAGGTCATACAGGCACGCGGAGGCCACACACAATACTGAGTCTCATTTTGACTTGTTTTAAGGACATTACATCAAAGTTGGATCAGCCTGTAGTGTGTTTTTCCACTTTAATTTTGGGGGTGACTCCAAATCCAGGCCTCCATTGGTTAATAAATTTGATTTCCATTGATGATTTTTGTGTGATTTTGTTGTCAGCACATTCAACTTTGTACAGAACAAAGTATTCAATGAGAATATTTCATTCATTCAGATCTAGGATGTGTTATTTGAGTGTTCCTTTATTTTTTTGAGCAGTGTATAAGTATTAATATTAGTTTTTTGGGAACTAAGCATTTCATCTCTCATTAATTTCTTTTTTACTTCATCATATGTATAATGCACCAAATCACTTTTATACCCCCTAGCCTTTAGTCTTCTTTGAATAATTTGACTTTCCTTACCAATTCTTTATAATCCAAACAAACTCCCCATAAGGAATAGACCTGATGGTTTGCTTGGGATGACAGCGGTCAACTCTTAAAATAATGTTGCCACTGATCGGTTTTTGATATAGAATGCAATAAATTTTTCTGGTGTTGTTGTTCCCAATCCCAATAAGCATTATATCCAGAAAATTCATGTTTGTTTTTTTTTTTGCTTTGTGCTGCCATTGTGACATTATGCATGTTATAATGCATGGTCAGCACGGATACATGTTTAAGTCTGAATTGATATGCTTATTCAATACCTATTACTGGTGCATCTCACTAAATTAGAATATCATCAAAAAGTTAATTTATTTCAGTTCTTCAATACAAAAAGTGAAACTCATATATTATATAGAGTCATTACACACAGAGTGATCTATTTCAAGTCTATTTCTGTTAATGTTGATGATTATGGCTTACAGCCAATGAAAACACAAAAGTCATTATCTCAGTAAATTAGAATACTTTATAAAAACAGCTTGAAAAATGTTTTTAAAATCCAAAATGTTGGCCTACTGAAATGTATGTTCAGTAAATGCCCTCAATACTTAGTTGGGGCTCCTTTGGCATCAATTACTCCATCAATGCGGCGTGGCATGGAGGAGATCAGCCTGTGGCACGGCTGAGGTGTTATGGAAGCCCAGGTTGCTTTGACAGCAGCCTTCAGCTCGTCTGCATTGTTGGGTCTGGTGTCTCTCATCTTCCTCTTGACAATACCCCATAGATTCTCTATGGGGTTAAGGTCAGGTGAGTTTGCTGCCAATCAAGCACAGTGATACTGTTGTTTATAAACCAGGTATTGGTACTTTTGGCAGTGTGGACAGGTGACAAGTCCTGCTGGAGAATGAAATTTCCATCTCCAAAAAGCTTGTTGGCAGAGGGAAGCATGAAGTGCTCTAAAATTTCCTGGTAGACGGCTGCGCTGACTTTGGTCTTGATAAAACACAGTGGACCTACACCAGCAGATGACATGGCTCCCCAAACCATCACTGATTGTGGAAACTTCACTCTAGCCCTCATGCAGCTTGGATTGTGGCCTCTCCACTCTTTCTCCAGACTCTGGGACCTTGTGGAGTGTGTCAATGACTGCCTTCTGGACATCTGTCAAGTCAGCAGTCTTCCCCATGATTGTGGAGCTTACTGAAACAGACTAATGTGCCTTTTTAAATGCTTAGGAAGCCTTTGCAGATGTTTTTTGTTAATTATTTTAATTTACTGAGATAATGACTTCATGCTTCTGCGTGCGCCATCAGCATCCCGTCCACTTCCCCGTCCCTTGCCACGCGCCGTGCCCATTTTAAATGGAGTATAATCTTTTACAGCTTGCAAAAAAAAATCAGGATTAATACCGCAGTATTTGATCTCGTCTGATGACCAATTCTTTTGCCCAGTGAGGGTGTAGCGATGCTATTGTTCTGTGAAAAAGTGTGAATATATTTTTGACTTGCAAGTAGCAGACTTTAAATGCAGTATAATATTTTGCAGCTTGCAAAAAAATTCAGGATTAATACCGCAATATTTGATCACGTCTGATGACTATTTCTTTTGACCAGTGACGTGTGGTAGAATGACTCACTCAGCTTCTTAAAGAGGCAGACACACGAACAGTTTCTATTTAAAGTGCGGCAGCTTTATTGCAATCCGCATAAACCACATCACCTGAAAACTTCAACACAGCCTTTGTCCGGCAGGAGGTAAAACATAAAGTAACAAGTGCATACAGTAGTGCTGGATAGCCCACCTGGTTTAGAGTCCAGCTTCTATGTCCTTTAGCAAAGGCATTTCTTCCAGGAGACCTGCAATTTCCATACATCCAGTATGTGTGAAACAAACAGCTCCAGAGCTGTTACCTTGAGGCCCACCCCACACCAAATGCTCTAAAGGCTGTGAATTTTATCCTCTGACCTCCTCCCTCTCTACAGGTGTCCAACCATCCTAGCACTAAAGATGGCTGATTAACCCCTTGTGTGCTGGAACCTTTTTCCTATGTTTAATTACTGGAGCTAACAATCTCAGTGCTACACATCTCCCCTCCAGTACTTTGTCAGTGACTTTGTCACATACCCCCCCCCCCCCCTCTGCCCAAAGCCGTAGGTTTTGGCACCTTCAGTCACCATACAGGGGAATCTAAACTGGCATTTGCATTACCGCGCAGGTTCCCAGGCCTGTGTTCCACATGAAAGATGAAGACCTATAGCCCTGAGTTTCAACTCTTGGAACGCCAGCTCTGCTTCAAGAGGCTATTTGGCCATTGACATCTTTGTGCCTTTAAGAAGGTTGGTCATGGGTGCTCACATGGCAAAATTCGGGGTACACCATTGATAGTATCCCATCATTCCCAGACATACCCAAGGCTGTTCCTTGGAGACCCGTTTTAGCCTATTTTGGACTGCCTCCACCTTATTCACTTGCGACTTTACTTTGCTTCTTCCAATGATGTAGCCCAGGTATTTTCCTTTCTGTTCCCTGATGGCATACTTCTTTGGGTTTATGGTAAACTCCCCCTTTCCTCAACGCATACAGCATGGCCTGGACCTTTTGTAGATGACTTCTCCAATCCGGGCTGAATATTACAATGTCGTCGACGTAAACTGCGGCTGTTGCTGCAGCTGCTCCCGTTGCTGCTGCAGTTGCTCCCAGTGCTGCTGCAGATGTTGCAGGTGCTGCTGGTGTTCGCTTTGGATCAGGTGCTTGAACAGCTCCTCCATTTTGTCTGACCACTGTTCCATGCTCACAGCCGCCTTCATCTAGGATATGCAGTCTGTCACACTTGCTTCTTCTTGGGGATCTTGCCCGCACTTCTAACACCAACTGTGGTAGATCGACTCACTAAGCTTCTTAAAGAGGCAGACACAGGAACAGTTTCTATTTAAAGTGCAGCTGGTTTATTGCAATCCTCATAAACCACGTCACCAAAAAATGTAAATATAGCCTTTGTCAGGCAGAAGGTAAAACATAAAGTAACAAGTCCATACAATAGTGCTGGTTAGCCCACCTGGCTTAGAGTCCAGCTTCCATGTCCTTTAGAAAAGGCATTTCTTCCAGGAGACCTGCAATCTCCATACATCCAGCATGTGTGAAATAAACACAATCTCAGTGCTACACATCTCCCCTCCAGTACTTTGCCAGTGACTTTGTCACAGGGGGTATGCCAATGCTATTGTTCAGAGAAAAAGTTTGAATATTTTTTTGACACACAAGTAGCAGACTTTAAATGCAGTATAGTATTTTGCAGCTTGCAAAAAAATCAGGATTAATATTGCAGTAATATTTGACCACCTGAGATGATGGACAAGTCTCTCTGCTTCCACAATACAGCAATGCTTGTCAAATCAACCAAATCTGGCTGTATGCTGCTAACCAACAAATATAGCAGTAAAGTGGTGTATTATATTGCTTTTCACTAAAATTAGCAGGATTAAGAGCAAAAATAATATTATCAGCCTTGATATCTAGGGCTATTGATAAGAGTTCCAGCAGTAAAAAGAACATGCAGTGAACTCTATTCTGTCCTATACTAGCTCTCCACAAACTCTGCCCCACTTCTGCTATCAACAGGATTAATATTTTCTTCAGAATTAATCCTTACAAGGACTGTTAGAGTAGATTTCTAATAGTGGTGTGGAATCTCTGTTTGAAATAACCGCCAATTCTCTCCTTCGCGCAGCTGCAGCTCTCCCTACTCTGCCTCTTTGACCGGTAGACTGTGACGAGCATAGGGTCCTGGGTCTTATATAGACCCGATGACACTATGTGGCCAGCCAATCAGTGTAATGCCACAATCAACATGGCTACCGCATTACAGTGACTATTACACAATCCCTGTATAGTAATTGGCTACCTAAAATGTGCCCAACATGCGGGGCGGGGACTCGAGCTCTCGCCCAAGCATTTCAAAATTACTCGTCGAGCATCTCAAGTACTGTGATGCTCGGGCAAGTAACGAATAGTGGCGAGTATGCTTGCTCATCACTAGAGAATAGCTATACATACATAGAATAGTTAGAATAGTTAGAAAGATGTCAGTGACAAACATAATTAGTACAGTAACTGTGTTGCTTCCTGTACATGTCATTTATTGTTAAATTAAAGAATTAAAGAAAAATGGCGTGGGGTCCCTCGTAATTTTATTAACCAGCAGAGGGCAAGCGGACAGCTGTGAGCTGAAGTTTCTAGCCTGGGAACGGGGTAATACCCATGGAGCTTCAGACGCTATTAATATGAGCCCCTAGCTGTATACTTAGCCTTTACTGGCTATTAAAATGGGGGACCCAAAATATTGATGTGGGCGCCCCCTATTTTAACAGCCAGCAAAGACTAGGCAGACAGCTGGGGGATGATATTAATAGCCTAGGAAGGGGCCATGAATATTGGCCCCCCTCCAAGACTAAAAACATAAGCTCTGAGCTGCCCCCAAAAAAGGCACATCCATAAGATGCGCCAATTCTGGCACTTAGCCTCCGCTCTTGCCACTGCCCTGTGGTATTGGCAAGTGGGGTAAGAGGTTTGGGGTTGATGTCAGCTTATATTGGCAGCTGACATCATGCCCAAGGGTTAATAATGGAGAGGCCCCCATTACTAACCCCATAGTCAAATAGTGAAATAAAATACACCCAGAATAAAATATTTTATTTGAAATAACCACACAGACTCCTTTAATAGTTTTAAATTAAGCCCAACCTACCATTACGCCTATTCCATTGAATCCCTTGTCACCTGCAATAAAAGTAAAATAATAAACCAACCTTATCCTCACCTCTCCGACAGGAAGAACATAATCGATGTGTCCCGCGACGGGTCCAGCTCTGCTACATCTAGATGGCAGGCTGCATAGTAGCTTGATGACATCCTGCAGAGACACTGAGGAGTGCATTCTTGCGCACCTCAGTAACTCGCAGTGCCGTCATCAAGTTGAGCGGGGTTCACATCAAATGAACTCCCTGTGGTGAAACAAAATCCAAAATTTGTAAAAAAATAAATAAAATAATGGCATCATATTCCAAGACCCGTAGCATCTCAATTTTTTGGGATTTGGGGCTGGTTGAGGGCTTATCTTTTATGCACCGAGCTGATGTTTTTATTGATACCATTTTGGGGTTGATAGAATGTTTTGATTGCCTGTTATTGCATTTTATTGCAATGTTGCGGCGACCAAAAAAATTTAAATTCTACCATTTTGATTTTTTTTCTCTTTACGCCGTTTACTGATCGGATTAATTCTTTTTATATATTGATAGATCGGGCAATTCTTAAAGCAGCGATACCAAATATGTGAATTTTTTTTTATGGTTATATTTTGAATGGGGCGAAAGAAGGGTGATTTGAACTTTTATACTTTTTAATTTTTCCTATTTTTAAAAACTTATCTTTTACATTTTATATGCTTCGATAGTCTCCTTAGGAGACAAGAAGTTCCAATCTTCTGATCGCTTGTGTTAAACATAGCAGGGCTTCAACCCTGCTTTGTGTAACAAAAATGCTCATTTGCTATGAGCGCTGGCTACTGAGCGGCGATCACAGCAGTTCAGCAGTGACAACCACAGGGGTCTCCTACAGACCCTGGGTTGTCATGCCAACTCATCGGCAGCCCATGATCATGTGACAGGCGCACCGATGGCTGGAGCTAATGACACACTTCGGAGATGAACAGCGGCATTTACATGTTAACAGCCGCGGGTGGATCGCGATTCATGTGCCTGAAAAGGTGCAGGCTCATCACCGGAGCCTGCAACAAAAAGGGGGAGGCGACCTATGACATACCTATACTGTACAGACCAAAACTTTGGACACACCTTCTCATTTAAAGATTTTTCCGTATTTTCATGACTATGAAAATTGTACATTCACACTGAAGGCATCAAAACTATGAATTAACACATGTGGAATTATATACTTAACAAAAAAGTGTGAAACAACTGAAAATATGTCTTATATTCTAGGTTCTTCAAAATAGCCACCTTTTGCTTTGATGACTGCTTTGCACACTCTTTGCATTCTCTTGATGAGCTTCAAGAGGTAGTCACCGGAAATGGTCTTCCAACAATCTTGAAGGAGTTCCCAGAGATGCTTAGCACTTGTTGGCCCTTTTGCCTTCATTCTGCGGTCCAGCTCACCCCAAACCATCTCGATTGGGTTCAGGTCTAGTTACTGTGGAGGCCAGGTCATCTGGCGTAGCACCCCATCACTCGCCTTCTTGGTCAAATAGCCCTTACACAGCCTGGAGGTGTGTTTGGGGTCATTGTCCTGCTGAAAAATAAATGATGGTCCAACTAAACGCAAACCGGATGGAATAGCATGCCGCTGCAAGATGCTGTGGTAGCCATGCTGGTTCAGTATGCCTTCAATTTTGAATAAATCCCGAAACAGTGTCACCAGCAAATCACCCCCACACCATCACACCTCCTCCTCCATGCTTCACGGTGGGAACCAGGCATGTAGAGTCCATCCGTTCACCTTTTCTGCATCGCACAAAGACACGGTGGTTGGAACTCAAATTTTGACTCATCAGACCAAAGCACAGATTTCCACTGGTCTAATGTCCATTTCTTGTGTTCTTTAGCCCAACAAGTCTCTTCTGCTTGTCGCAACTACACTTGGGGACACTTTCAAAGTTTGCCCAATTTTTCGCACTGACTGACCTTCATTTCTTAAAGTAATGATGGCCACTCGTTTTTCTTTACTTAGCTGCTTTTTCTTGCCATAATACAAATTCTAACAGTCTATTCAGTAGGACTATCAGCTGTGTATCCACCTGACTTCTGCACAACACAACTGAGGGTCCCAACCCCATTTATAAGGCAAGAAATCCCACTTATTAAACCTGACAGGGCACACCTGTGAAGTGAAAACCATTTCCGGTGACTACCTCTTGAAGCTCATCAAGAGAATGCCAAGAGTGTGCAAAGCAGTCATCAAAGCAAAAGGTGGCTACTTTGAAGAACCTAGAATATAAGACATATTTTCAGTTGTTTCACACTTTCTTGTTAATTATATAATTCCACATGTGTTAATTCATAGTTTTGATGACTTCAGTGTGAATGTACAATTTTCATAGTCATGAAAATACAGAAAAATCTTTAAATGAGGTGTGTCCAAACTTTTGGTCTGTACTGTATATCATAGGTCGTAAAGGGGTTAACTTTCAATTTTTATATTGTCAAACAAGTTAGTTATGCTGTAAAAAAATTAATAAATACCATTTGCCACATGTCTACTTGCTACCTGCTTCTTTAGGGACCTATTCAGATTTAAATGGACTTTGATGGCCCATATATTGGAAACTCCTTTAAAGTGATACCATTTTAAAAACCACACCCCTCAAATACTTCAAAACTGCTATCAGGTAAATTTTTAACCCTTCATGTGCTACACAGGAATTAATGCAAAATGGAATTAAAAAAAGAAAAATTGCAATTTTTCCTCTAAAATGTTGCTTTAGCCTCACGACTGCGTGTGACCGGAGGTGATGTCATTAAGGTTACCACCAGTCACATGCAGCCGCGTTCTCACGCTAAGCTCAGTGTGTCCTAGATGCCTGGCTGAGCAGTCGCATTACTTATGTCACCGCTCAGCAATGCATCCAGATGTAGCAGAGTTGGGGCTCGTCGTGGGACATATGGATTATCGGCGGACAGGTGAGGATTACTTTGATTTTATATTTCTATTTTGATCTTAATAAATGGGTAAAAGAAGGGATTTGACGGGAAGTGTTTTATTTAATTAAAGAACTTTTTTCTGTGTGTTTCTTTATTAATTTTCACTATGGGGTTAGTAATGGGGGCATCTGATAGACAACTCTCTATTACTAATCCTCCCTGGGCTTGATGTCGGCGGACATAAAACAGTTGACATCAACCTCAAAACTATTATCCCACATGCCAACTCACCAGGGCAAGTTGGAAGAGCCGAGGCTAAGCGCCATAATTGGCACATCTAATGGATGCACCATTTCTGGGGTGGCTGAGGGCTGATGTTATTAATCAGGGAGGGGGCCAATATCCATGGCTCCTTCCCAGCCTATTAATATCAGCCCGCAGCTGTCTGTTTAGCCTTTGCTGTTTATTAAAAATAGGAGGATCCCACGCCATTTTTTTGGGGTCCCCTCTTTAATAACCAATAAAGGCTAAGCAAACAGGAGTACGCTGTTATTAAACGTCTGGGAACCTTTATGGCTATTGACCCCTTCCCAGAATAATAGCAGCAGCCCCCAGCTATTGCCTTTCCCTCAGCTGGGTATTAAGTCATTTTTTTATTCATTTATTTATTAACAAGTACAGTAAAATACTCACCCAAGGTAACCTTAGTTCACAGCATCCAGGTGTTCCAGCAGCTAGAAACTCCAGAAACCTTAAAGTCTTCTTTAATGTTTCCGGGCTTCACAGTTGACGGGAGTTCACAGCCACCTCGTCTCACGGTAGCTTGAGTGCCAGAGTGCTGAGTGCCGGACTTGAGGTCATTCATCAGTCCAGCACTGGCACTGCGCAGCATGAGAACAAGCTGCTATAAACTCACGTGACTTACAGTAAGGTTATCTCAGTTCACAGCAGCGCTGCCCTCTTGAGAACCGGCCGATGTGAACTGAGATAACCTTACTGACATCACCTCAGTTTACAGCTGCTGGGTCTCGAGGAGTGCAGTGCGACACCCAGCAGTTGCTGTAGCTCCAGTGTATGGAGCTGTGTTCTTTGAACGGAGTTCCATACACTGGATGAAGCAGATGAGTCAGGGATCGTCATGGTACCTCATTACTCGTAATTAAAAAAAGGCATGGTGTCACCCCCAATTTTGATAACCAGCCAAGCTAAGGCAGACAGCTGGGGGCTGTTATTCTCAGGCTGGGAAGACCCATGGATATTTGGCCCTACCCAGCCTAAACTTAGCAGCCCACAGCCGCCCCAGAAATGGCGCATCCATTAAAAGTGCCAATTCTGGCACTTTGCCGGGCTCTTCCTGCTTGTCCTGGTATATTGGCAAGCAGGGTAATATTTTGGGGTTGATGTCAGCTTTGTAATGTCAGCTGACATCAAGTCCAGGGATTGGTAATGGAGAGGTGGAGACACTCCCATAAGTATCCCAGTAAGTAAAAAGTAATAAAGACACACACAGAAAAAGTCCTTTAACCCCCTTATTCATCAATGAAGTAAAATCCTGGCACTCACATATGTTTTCAATGCTTCTTTAATGGACTACCACAGAATTCTGCCAAGCATATGGATGCTAACTGCCGTTTAGGCACACTGTGGGGCTCAGAAGGGAGGGGGCATCTGGAGCACAGAATTTGCTGAATATCTTTTGGGGGGCAAGGCCCATTTTGCTTTTCCAGAGCCTTTGTTCTACTAGTAACATGGAAGCCCCCCATATTTCCGTTAACAGATGATGGACTTGAGTGGGGGGACTTGTTTTTTTTGTGGATTGATTCGAAGCTTTTTTGATCCAAAATTTTATGCAAAATGTTCCCATTTATTCTGTGCTCTACGCTGAGCACTGATATCAGGGTTTCCATTCTCTTCTCTGAGTGACGTAATTCAGATGAAACCCCCGAGGGATCCATTCACTATAATGTGACAGCAGAGTTACTCTGGACTCCGTCTGGCCTCTGTTCAGTGGTGTCCTTATTTTCAGAGGTGCACAAAACTGTGGCCGACGGCACTTTTATGCACACCTAAAAAGACAGGGCAGACAATTTCACCGAAAAAAATACACCTAAAATTTTATGTTTATTAGTATCATTAAAAATGAAATTGTAACTGACCCTCAAAAAACAAACAAAAAACACCAAAAATGGTTAAAAGGCTGTAAAGTATTCTCAGCCCAAAAAGAGATTCTCATAAAGTGGAGAAGGGGCATTTACCACACCTATACACTGCAGGTACAGTGGTGATGGCCCATTTGTCTTGGGGATTGAATGGTGATTACCCTCTTGCGTCCCCTTACACTGATAATTGACTCCCACCGCTCTCACCTAATCAGGGACTTATAGGGTCCTTTAAGGTGAGCCGACGAGGAGCGGGGGCGCCATTTGCGTTCAAGAGGGTGCCAACCTCCACTGTGAGGTAGGGACAGATTAGGGGTCAGCTTAGAGCATTGCCCCTTCCCCACTTTATGAGAATCTCTTTTTGTGCTGAGAATACTTTACAGCCTTTTAACCATTTTTGGTGTTTTTTGTTTGTTTTTTTGAGGATCAGTTACAATTGAATTTTTAATGATACTAATAAACATAAAATTTTAGGTGTATTTTTTTCCGTGAAATTGTTTAAATACTATACATTTCCATTATAATCTGTGATTTCACAGGGCAGACAGCATCCACAGTGCCTCCATCTGCCTCGTTATAGGGAATCTCCCATTGGAGGTTCCATCTGAATCACGTATTTCAGAGATTAACACAGAAACCCGGTGTAAGCGCTCAGCGTAGAGTGCAGGATAAATGTGAGCCAAGCCTTATTGCGATCTTTGGGAGGCAGAATGAACAAATCAACAACAGGTGAAGAATTGGTATTATTTATTTTTCATGCCATTTCTCGCGCGGTATAAGTGATTGGATGACTTTATTCTTCAGGTCGGTGCGATTACAGCGATACCAGATTTATATCGGGTTTTTGTTTGGCTGCTGTCACACACTGAGACTCTTTTTTTTTGCAAAAACTAGTGTTAGCATCACCATATTTTGAGAGCTATAATTTTTCCTTATTTCTGCCGACAGAGTCATGTGAGAGCTTGTATTTTGCGGGACGAGTTGACGATTTTATTGGTACTATTGTCTGGTGCATGAATTTTTTTTTTGCTTTCTATTTTGATTTTTGGAAGGCAGAATAAACAAAAACCAACAATTAAGGAATTGTTTTTTTTGTTTTGTTTTTTCATGCCGTCCCGCATATGGTAAAATTGTTAAGCCAGTTTTATTCTTCGGGTCAGTACGATTACAGCAATACCACATTGATATTTTTTTTTATGTTTTGGCACTTTTTCACAATAAAAACTATTTTGTAGAAAAAATAATTATTTTTGCATGGCTTTATTTTGAGAGCTATAACTTTATATTTTTCTACAGATGGAGCTGTGTGGTGGCTCGTGGCTGGCTTTTGAGGGACAAAATGTTGTTTTCAGTGATAACATTTATATTTACATTTATCGTTTTGTTCACAATTTATTCTACATTTTGTTCAACGGTATGATGACAAAGCATAGTTTTTTTCCTAATTTTTTTTTTTTTTTTACAGTGTTCACTAAAGGGGTAAACTAGTGGGATAGTTTTATAGGTAGGGTCGTTCCGGACGTGGCGATACCAAATATGTGTACTTTTATTTTTTTTTTCATAATAATATTTATTTATGGGTACAATATATATATATATATATTTTTGTAAATGAAATGCAATAGCGCTGCTGCCTTAAGGAATGTGCTAATGAGTTAGCAAAAGAGCTGCAATCCTAATGCACCATGTGCCCCAGTGCTAAGAAACAAAATGCTAATAAAGAATGCAATAGCATATATATTTTTTTATTTT